>NC_136382.1:118288750-123288750 GCF_965140285.1 Lepidochelys kempii
GCACTATACTTGACAGTTATTTTCTCGGTAATGTGTACAGTGACAGGAACCATGTGATTTTACCTTAGTGCCACTCAAATAACTTCATTCTTCAAATGTAACCCATAATTTAGTACAGGGGTTCTCAAACTGGGGGTTGGGACCCCTTAGCGGGTCGTGAAGTTATTACATGGGGGAAGTCGCGAGCTGTCAGCCTCCACCCCAAACCTCACTTTGCATCCAGCATTTATAACGGTGTTAAATATGTAAAAAAAAAAAAAAATTAGTTTATAATGGCGGTCACACTCAGGCTTGCCGTGTGAAAGGGATTACCAGTAAAAAAGTTTGAGAACCAAGGATTTAGTATGTTAACAGGCGGGAAAAATATGCAAACACTTCTGAGATGGCACTGATTTGAATTAAACAATCTGCTACTATTTCATTTTCAACACAGTAAGTTTCTTAAACCACCTGTATGTTCACTGAATAACTGACCAGTGCACAGAGAAGATCCACCGCCTCCAGAACCAGTTCCTGGTGTCCAATTCGTGAGATACCCAACTCTTCAAGATCTTGATGTGAAATCTGTAACAGCTGTTCACCATTTATCTTCTCCCGTTCAAATTTGGGGACATACTGCTGCAGGCAATCATCCAAGCCTACCAAGAGCGTGAAAGACAAGCCAGTTAGAATTTTTGTTTTATTGTAAACACCACAAAGAAATGCTGTCACCAATATATGTAGCATTAGATTATCAAGCAAACACCACCTTACATCAGGTTGCATATTGGCAAAAAAGGGAACAAGGCCTGCTGCAACTGGTGTTCCGTCCACCCTGAATCGGTTATTAGGATTGACCCAAGACCCTTACAGAAGAACACAGCAAGTAACAATCTATACTATTTAGCAGCCAAGATAAGCGATGTGCTTTATAGGAAGCAAGAAAAATCAAGGCCCGTCATACTTTGAAAAAAGTTCAGTCTAAAAAACAGAAAAACACCACGCTGAAAGGAAGGGAAGCAATATAAAGTCAAAGTAATCAAGATGTTTGACATGTCTCAATATTTTCATGATTTATAGGAGACAAATTGCATATACTATCATTCCCTGAATCATCCATTCCCCATTGGAAAAGTTGAAGCCCAAAGTCAACATGAAATCTAGTTAGCTTTGTATTTATATTTAAAAAGAAAATATTTAAAAGTAGTTCCAGGTACAACACCTGCTATCTGAGTTCCCTTGTTGATTTTTACAATTATAATTTTCCTAGTTTTACAAAAATAAATAAATTCCATCTCTTGTTGCTACATGCAAGATCTTTAAAAACAGAGGAAACTGACTATGACAAGGAACTCATGAAAATCAACTATACATCATGGAATCAAATGAAGAAAAAAAAATCTCTTCTCTAATGCCTTACAATTATAACAATCTTAGATGCTAGTTGTAAGAATAGAAGGTTGTCAAGGTTCCTCCCCCACTCTGAACTCTAGGGTACAGATGTGGGGACCTGCATGAAAACCTCCTAAGCTTACTTTTACCAGCTTAGGTTAAAACTTCCCCAAGGTACAAATTAATTTTATCCTTTGTCCTTGGAATAACCACTGCCATCACCAAACTCTAACTGGGTTTACTGGGAAACATAGTTTGGACACGTCTTTCCCCCCAAAATCCTCCCAACCCTTGCACCCCACTTTCTGGGAAAGGTTTGGTAAAAATCCTCACCAATTTGCATAGGTGACCACAGACCCAAACCCTTGGATCTGAGAACAATGAAAAAGCATTCAGTTTTCTTACAAGAAGACTTTTAATAGAAATAGAAGGAAATAGAAGTATACCTTACAGGGTAATTAGATTCAAAACATAGAGAATCCCTCTAGGCAAAACCTTAAGTTACAAAAAAGACACACAGACAGAAATAGTCATTCTATTCAGCACAGTTCTTTTCCCAGCCATTTAAAGAAATCATAATCTAACACATACCTAGCTAGATTACTTACTAAAAGTTCTAAGACTCCATCCCGGCAAAAGCAGCATACCGACAGACACAGACCCTTTGTTTCTCTCCCTCCTCCCAGCTTTTGAAAGTATCTTGTCTTCTCATTGGTCATTTTGGTCAGGTGCCAGCGAGGTTACCTTTAGCTTCTTAACCCTTTACAGGTGAGAGGATTTTTCCTCTTTAAAGGGGTTTACCCTTCCCTTTATATTTATGACAAAGGTAAAAAAAATATTCGAACAGAAGTGTTTTTAAAGTTGATGGGGTCCTCTTAATGTCCTTCTCCAATTTGTAGACATACTTAAACAGAATAAAGGGAAACAAATCACCCTGATTCAGTCAGCTTTATATAGATGCATCGGTGTGACTGACAAAATACATGGCTAGACACATGAGAACTACATATTTGAAATATAGCCCATGTATATGACAATTGTATAACATATACTGTAACTGTTGACAAGAATGTATCAATATGTTTTCAAGAGTTTAGTGTTAATATTTATTTTTCCTTCTTCATGGAGATTGGCCTGGGGGTTCCACACATCACCAATGGAAACAGTAATAATATCCTGAACTAAAAGGAATGAGGAAAGATGAGAGTACGGAGTACACTCATCAACTTGCGACAGGTGACAAAAAACCAAGTGTTCCAGACACATTGACTTGCCACACCCATATCTGTGAGAAAATTAAAGATGACTTCGCAAGTCAAATGCAATGTGTTCATACAACAGCAGCAAAGTGTAAAGTGACTACTGCCGTACAATTTCTAGCCACAGGATCCTTGCAGATTGCAAGCTCTTGTGGGCTGAAACTTGTTTAATGCACTCAACCTGCTCTGATGGCACCCTACCAGCAATGAACAGCAGCAATGGGCACCACTGGGATTAGGCAGTCTCTCCCCTTCCAAGAACTGTGCATGCTTAGTTGTTGTGATATGTCAAACCCTGAGTGGATGTACTCACACACGACTATTGACATACATGTGCTTAAAAAAAAAAAAATCAAGCTGTTTTGTGCTGCCAACACCTGCATTAGTGCCCAGATGCAAGTTGGCTGAACACAAATTTCCCAGTGCTCTGTCTCCTATTAAAATTGCAGTCTATTTTGGCAAGTTCTTGAGGGTTCTGAAAACTGAGTCCAGTGTTTGCTTTCTCCCGTGTGTGCCAAATTCCCCTTTGGGGTATGCAAACTATTTTCCCAGAAAATCTGGCTTTCATTGTTTAAAATATTCAAATCTAGATTTAAACAAATCTAAACCGAGGCTAATATACAGTACACATATTTGGCATTCCCCATTTTTAATGCTTGTCCTGTAGACCACTGTTTCCCATCATCACTTCCCATTGGAAGTTTCCATTACAAATTGTACAGACATCTCAAGCAACTAAATTTTACTTGGACTGCTAAAAAATTTTCTTCAAAATTTCTTGGATACAATATTCGTGTTCCTAGTATCTGTCCTGGTGCTGACCCAGTTTTTTTGACGGATTCTTTGGCTATATATATATATATATATTCATATTCTACACAAAGAGACACCAGACACATTAATGTGCACATCCCCATGAGAAATAGAATTGTGCCTTTCAGTTTCCTTGGGGCTTTTCCCTATTCACATTTTCCTCCTCTTGAATATATATCATCACTCAACATCTATTTCTGAAAATATGTATTTAAAAGAAAGATCCTGTGCTTTTCATAATAACCCTTAAGAACAATACTTTCATGGTCACTACACAAGAATATTTGTAAACTGAAATAATGCTACCAAATTATAAGGCTATTAATCCAAAACAGTCAACCCCAAGGCACAAGGATTGTTCATAGAGGGAAACACGCTTAAGACCAAAGTCATGAAAAGGTAATAATTTTTATGAAAAATCAGAAAACGAAGACCTTGAAACCCAAACACTTTTATAGCAAGTATTCACACTGATTTTTTTTTTCTTTTTTGCACTTAGGAACATGTGTGAGATTTTTTATATTTTAATTGAGATTGCAAGCAGATTTATAGTCTATTGTTTAATTTTCCATAGTGTGAATGAAATATTTATGTATGGTATGTAAGCCAAAAGAGCTCATGTTCCCATAATAGGGCAAAAGAAATTTCAGACAAACTCATGTAAATCTGGTTAACAAAAGAATTTGGAAAACATCTTCAAAAACAGCATTCAAATGCATCATGTGATGGGAATCTTGCTATATCAGCAACATTCCATCTCCTCCAACCATCTGAAATGTTCCAGATTCTATCAGCTTTATATATTAGTTTGTGCAATGCAGAGATTCTCTTATACACTTCAGTTTTCTCCATCTGCAGAACCTGGATGTTTCAGAGAACTTGGATTTTTCAGAAAGCTTACTTCTTCAGATACTTTTTAGATGCAGGGCACTTCAGAAGGAATACAATATTCTATCTCCTGCTTTCCAGTTCAGTTTCAGCAGATTTACACAATGGACAGTAGCATCAAAGCTACACAGAATACACGTGGTAGGAAGGGCAAAATATTACCTGTACGGTATGTGGCAAGGCAACTTTATAAAAAAAAGTTAGACTAGCTTATGGCAAATTAATGAATCATTCAGTATCACATCCAGGGCCAGATTCTGATCTCAGTCACACTAAATAGTTAACTCCATTGATTTCAATGGAGTTACTCTCAATGTATACCCCTGTAATTTAGAAAAAATGTAGCCCATTTGGAAAAGCAAGCTAGTTTTCTTCAGTATAACTAGAACTCCTCTTGCGTCTCATAAAATGCAATTCAGAATATGAAGTTGGAAAGAGTCTATATTCAATGTTATAAACCCACTTCAAATATGTCTCTAAAACAGTGGTCCCTAAACTGTGGGGCGCACCACTAAGGGGGGCGGGCAAATGGAGAAACATTCAGGGGGCACGCAGTAGGGTCTGGTTCAGCTACCATGGGGGACAAGGGGGCACGTGATGGGGTTTGTGTCAGCCTCCATAGGAAGTGGGGCGCATGCAACAGGGCCCAGGTTAGCCCCAGCCCAACTCTGGGCCAGGGCACAGCTCCACCCCCAGCTACAGTTCCACTCTACCCACTGCTCCAACAGCTGGCCAGTTCTGTCGTCATCCCCAGTTCAGCCCCCAGCTCCACCTTCAGCCCAAGCTCTGCTGAGCCAGCTGTGCATGAATGGAGAGGGGCAGACAGCTTCCAGTCTTGGAAAAGGAAAATATAAAGTTGGGTCCCAGCCTTAGCCAATAGTTCACTGTGCACAGGGAATTAAAAATGTCCACTATTTAAAAGACCAGACACTCAGCAATGAAATGATAAATTTGATTCTAGGAATATTGGAGGACAAAAAGGTTTGTCAACACAACAAACACATATATATGCAACAGTGATTTGTTTTGCTTAATCTGTATGCTGGGCCGATATCAGACAATTTAATTAGGACATAGCATGGAAATGGGCCGAAAACTTAGAAACTTATACCTAGTTTCCCTTCTGTAAAACGAATTATCTGGTATGCTAAAGCTGTTAACACTAATATAGCATCTGGCTATAAAAGAATAGCTGAACTCTAGTGCTAACTGGAGAAACCAATTAAGCGGACACCTAACACTTTGGATAGCATTTTAGGTCTCATGTTGACTGCCAAAGCCTTATCTGTTTCCTTGTCACTTTCAAGTAAACATTCTGAGGTTGTAAAAATCTGACCTTCATAACTGAGGATATTACAGTCTTACTCTGCTCCATTACTTCAGCATTTACTGCAGCATTGACACCTACCATTGGGAAACCACCCCTGGAGGGGGAAGAATCTCTCTCGATCCAATCCTCTACTGGTTTTAAAGAAGGTCACTCCTTGGCTAAGAGCCTCACTTATCCCATGTTTTGGTGATACCGTAGTGTTGGTTTCTTATATTTGATATTATGTTTTCATTAATTATCATCATTTAACCCCATTAATTCATTTTCACAACTCCAGGACTGAAAGGAATGGAAGTTGTAGAGATTATAGGGACCATATGGCATCATTAAGATAGGTGGGGGTGACAGAGTAGGGAAGCAGCAAGTAGGCTTAGGGGCACCATAGCAGGTAGATGGAAAAGGGAACTGGACCTAGAAAAGCTGCAAGCCAGCTCTGTGAAGCTAAAGAAGCAGCTCAGACTGAAGTAGCTGAGTGCCATAGGGTTGAAGAGATATATTAGAGGGAGGTACGACAGAGCCAGCTCAGAAGAAAGAGTCAGCTGGCTCGAACAGAGGCAGGCTGCAGCACAGGGGAAGTGCTATGTTACAGATAGGGCCATACCAAATTCATGGTTGGATTTTAGTCAATTTCATGGCCATAGGATTTTAAAAAACATAAATTTCATGGATTTCAACTATTTACATCTGAAATTTCACAGTGTTGTAATTGTAGTGGTCCTGACCCAAAAGGGAGTTGTGGGGGAAGGGGGGCGTCCCTCAAGGTTATTGGCGGTGGGGGGGGGGGGGGGTGCGATGCTGCTACCCTTACTTCTGCCTTGCTGTTGGTGGCAGGGCTGCCTTCAGAGATGAGCAGCTAGAGAGCGACGGCTGCTGGCCGGAAGCCCAGCTCTGAAGGTGGTGCTGCCACCAGCAGCAGCACAGAAGAAGGGATGGCAGGGTATGGTGTTGCCACCCTTACTTCTGTTCTGGTGCAGGCAATGCACTGCCTTCAGAGCCGGGTGCCTGGCCACTAACCGCTGCTCTCTGGCCAGTCAGCTCTGAAGTCAGTGAAGAAGTAAGGGTGGCAATACTGTGAACCCCACCCCACCCCCGCTACTCCCTTTTGGGTCAGGACTCCCAATGTGAGAAATGCTGGTCTTCCCTGTGAAATCTGTATAGTATAGGGTAAAAGCACAAAAAAGACCAGATTTCATGGTCCATGATGCATTTTTCATGGTCATGAATTTGGTAGGACCCTAGTTACGGAGTGATATCACTGACACCATCAGCCCCATGCAACTCATGGAATGTCAGGGAATGATGCAGCCACAGAGGTCTTCAGCAAACCAAAAAGTTCCTTTGACAGGTTTTGTTTTTAAAGGAGCAAATTAAAACTAATTTCAGTGTTAATTCATGTTCCCTCCCCACCCCACCCACAAATCACAGTTAGCAATAGGTATTCAGCACCTGCTTCTGGGTATTTCTTAATTGTTATGTTTGATTTTCCATTCATCTTGAATTATCTAAAATATTCTCTCTCACTTTGAGTATCATCAGATTACACCATTTTTTAGAGGGCTTCTTGGATTTGCTAAAAGAAGCTACAAGCTTCCAGGAGATCTTTGAAAAAATTTCTAGCACAGGGGTCAGCAACCTTCGGCATGTGGCCGCTCAGGGAAATCCACTGGCGGGCCGCGACACATTTTGTTTACATTGTCCGTCTGCAGGCACAGCCCCCCTACAGCTCCCAGTAGCCGCGGTTCACTGTTAATGGAGGCTGTGGGAAGCAGCGACCAGCACAGCCCTGCAGCCCGCGCCGCTTCTTGCAGCTCCCATTGGCTGTGAACGGTGAATTGCAGCCACTGGGAGCTGCAACGGGCTATGCCTGTAGAAGGTCAACATAAACAAAATGTCTCACGGCCCGCCAGCGGATTACCCTGATGGGCCACAAGCTGAAGGTTGCCGACCCTTGTTCTAGCATATCAAGCAGAATAAACAAACCTCTTTCAATGTGTGCTTTTGGCCATACATGTAAATTGCCCCACTGTCAGTCATGGCACAGTCATTATCTCATCCTAAGTATCACATTACAAAAAAGCCAGGAAAAAAAGAATCCATAATAGACTCTCTGCTACATAAAAATAACTTTTATAAAACTCCTACACCTTACATGGTCAAGTTTACTTATGGGCATATTAGCTCCTCCAAATTTTTGTCAAATCATTTAAGTAGGTCTTGGTGAAGCAAACAAAGGTCTGGTGCTGTATGATTAAGTCTGGGTTTACTGGCTGCTGATATTGCAGAGAACAGCATGACCTGGTGTATGGGTTCTTTCTTCTCTCTCCTTGTCATTCAGAGATGGGATTGGAAGGATTGCCAGTGTTTGCCTGCCAGCTTGGCCACACCTAGGAGAATGCCTCCCTTCTCATTTCCTCAAGCAGATCACAACAGGGATAGGAGAGGTATCCAATCTTCAGCTTTGCTAATGGACACCTACTGTCCCACTAGATCCCAGTGCACACCTTGTGCAACAATCGTTTTCCTTGTATATGATGGATATTGTATTGTACATAAAAATATTTGACCTGAAAATACACCAGACCCTCGCTAGAACTCGGGATTTGGGATCCATGCACGGTACCGCATTATAGCGGGGACCGCGTTAAAATGAATTGCAATTAAAGTAATTAAATTTGGGATCCATGGCCACTGCTGCATTATTTGCGAATTTGCGCTGTATAGACGCGTGTTCAAGTGAGGGTCTGGTGTACTATTTATTAAAGTTTGCCCAGAAATTAAATCCATATAGTTCACATTCACCCATAACTCTATTACAAGATAAAACCAAAAGCTTTGAATATAACAGGGTGGCCAAATTTACCGACCCTCTGAACCGCATGCGACAATCTTCAGAAATTCAAGAGCCAGAGCACGCCTGCCGGGGGTCCAGCCCCATTGCAGCTGGAGCCCCGAGACAGCCCCCATCCCCACTGGCAAAAGCCAAAAGCGACGTTGGTGGGGGGAGGGGTGAGCAGGGGGTCACATGCCTCCCCCAGATTTTTGTCAGGGTTTGCTGGCCCCGCTTAGTTAAAGGATGCCACCGGGCCCCCTCCTTGCATGGCAGCTGCTGCAGCCGGCAAGCTGGGAGCTGCGGCAGTAGGGAGAGGAACTGCTTTTGCTGCTGCCTCTCCCCATGGAGCCCTCCTTACAGCTGCCAGCTGTTTGCCTCTGTCTCTCCACACAGAGAGAACACCTGGGAGCTGCAGGGAGGGGCCACTGAGGGTGGGGGAGGGTCTCAAGCTGTTGGGGGGGGGGGTGAGCCTTTAAATTGTGCCCCCCACCCCCACCACACATACTCAGCAGGCACAGTCATCTCTGGCAGAAGCCCCTAGCCCCACCACCCTGCTGCAGGGTAGAAGCCCTGAGTCTCCCCCTTCCCGCAGTCTGGTAAGCAAAGAATTGGGGGGGGAGGGGCAACACAGTATGTGGGGCTCTGCAAGCCCCACTTTAACTGTAAAAGAGCTGCAAGCAGCTTGCAGTTTGGCCACCCCTGATAAAACTTACCACCTTGACCAGCACTGGCATACTTGTCATTTTGAATTAATTGAATGGCTATCCAGACTGAATTACCTCTCACCCCTTAGACTGCATCTATACCAAGCAGGTTTAGCCACCACAGTAGCAAGAATGCATGGGCCCTGTCTACACCGGTGCTCCAACCACTGCTACAACTGTTGGAGCAGCATCTGTGGTAGTGAAACAGTTAGAGGCAGACTTTCTGGGTAGTATGCATTAGCAGGGCAATAGAGGGAAACTGCCATTCCTATGTCCCATGCTGTAGGGCCTATAGGGCTGATGATGCAGAGCCTTAGGCAAATATCAACTTTTTTGTTGTTGTAAAAAAGAAACTAATTTTACCCTTTTCATAGCTTTGTTATTTAAAAGAACTAAATACATGAATATTTACCACCACAGAGGCATAAGATCCTTCCATAATCTCAAATAATTTATTAAAAAATGAAAAGGGCTAAAGGTTTAATATTGAACTGCAGCATGACAATTTAAATGAGAAAAATACAGCCACAGTTTCACACTCCAGTGAAAAAGGCTAGCGAACATCAGGCCCTGTAAATAATGCTACGAAAAACAGACAGGGGTGAACTGCACAGCTGTTCATGCAGGTTTTAATCCAGGTTGCGATATAGACAGCAAGCAGCAAGGCACTCTGGGATTTATAGGTCTAGATTGAAGCAGGATTTCTAACTGCAGAGTTTTCACCAGCAAGACAAACATGTAACCAATAGAGGCAGACAGTATCAGAGCACAACATCGTACTGAGTGAAAGACATCCCATGGGAGAAATGATGATTTAAAGACCTGCGGCCCATTCCCAGGGAAATCTTGGCTAAAGCTCAACCAAATTCATTTTTAAAATTGCTCACTTTCAGAGAAATCTTAGACATAACAAAAGAAAGATCCAGGGCTCCAATAATGTTATCTTCAGCTAGAGTTATAAGTCATTGCCATTATTTTCCATGGGGATTTTTCTGTTATTTATGGCCTAGGTTTAAGATTTAGAATTACAAGCAAAATAGAAAAAACAGCAAAACCTGGAAAGCTATATAAATAGAAAAATGAACTGTACTGTCACATCAGTGTTAAAAAAAAAAAAAAGGTAATGATGTAACTTAATTTGGCTTTAACCAGAATGACTTAATAAAAACATTTGGCACGAAGATATGAATTAAGAGCCAACCATGAACCTTCGTCATACCTGACAGTGAAAAATAGGTTATAACACCTCCACAAATGTAATAGTACGAGATCTAAAGTGCAGCTGTGTACGTTTGCAAGAAACCATTGGCTATACACTGAAAATATAGACATTGCTAGCGAAGAGAGATTCATTGTAGTACACACCCATATATCTCAAGGGCTTCAGAAGCCAAAAAACCTGTCAATTGCACGCATCCTGCATAAAGATCATCCCCAATCATTATATCTGCACATGCTGGCTTGTTTTGGTTTTATTTAACATGTGCATACACAGAGAAAGAGACATACATGCTTCCCAGTATGAGAAAGCAAGGACTTCTAAAAGCAATGCTATGCTATTCATCTTATTCCTCAGCCCAATCAGTTTAACACGTACTGTGGGTAACATTTGGACTTGATCCAGGAATTATTGGGTGAAATGGCCTGTATTATGCAGAAGATCAGACTAGATTATAATAATGAACCCTTCTGGCCTTAAAAATCTATTAATCTGTATTACACACATTTATATTTACCTGTTTACAAGTTGTACACAGTGACACTGAAAGATGGCCAGAGTTACCTACATTAAATGGTCATTTTTCATGAGACAGGTCATTTGTTCACAATACAACTTAGTCACATAAAAGCAAACAAAGCGGCACTACATATCATTGCGGTAGGAACATCAAGAGCATCACACTTGTGCATTATGCAGGAAGAGAAGCAAAGAAAAAAACTCTACAAGTTGCTCAGTTCCTTCCCACCTCTCTCTCTCCCTCCCTCCTTTTGAGGTTTAAAGGCAGCTAGCAAGGATAGCATAATCTTGGGGATATGCATGATTTCCCTCATTCCAGTAATTAGTTTAACACAAGTACAGACAAAATTGTCAAGGTTAGTTGAACAATATTAAGCACCTGAATGCACCATACTTTAGGTACCTATTATGTGGCCTGATTTTCAAAGCATCTGGTCACCCACCCATAGCCTTTGTCTCGGGAAAAGTGGATGCATTAGGCTGGGCTTAGTTAATACATGCTAACTAAAGCTGACCTAACTTCAACCTTTTTCCTAGTGCAGTTGTAGGAAAGTTTAGGTCAGGATTAGCTAGCACATATTAATTGACTTAAAGTTAGCAACTTTTCCTAGTCAAGACAAAACCACTGACTTCACCTTTGAATAGCAGGTCACTTCAATAGCTTTAGGCACCATGGTTGAAACTGGCTCAATGAGGTAGAAAAGATGAGCACACCCCTCTTTAAGGATTTACCACTCAAACTTTAGTATCCAGACTCTTCCCTGAGATACTGAATACTCAACTTGTAACAGGCAGAAGCACAGGAATTACAAACAAGGCCCACATCCAGGTCTCAAACTGCTGGCAGCAGGATTTGCTGCTGGCAGCTCTTCAATGCTAACTCCTCACTAATTCCAACCTCCACCAAAACCGGGGTAACTGACTAGAGCAGTGGTGCCCAAAAACTTTTCCTGTCGCACCCCTCCACCCTCCATTATTGCACAGCAGGGGAGCTTGGGCTGATGGCGGAGCTAGGAACTGAACTAGGGATGGGGGAGGAGCTGGGGTTAAAAGGTGGAGCTGGACTAGATGGCACTTCCTTCCCACCAACCCAGCCCCACCACCCGCCTCCCCTCCCCCCCAGTTTGGGGACCACTGGACTAGATAGAGTCAGAAGCAATATCTAAGCATGTAGTAACACACACGTACACAAACACGTGCACATGACATGAAGAAACAAAATGCAAGTGTTTACATCAAGATTTAAATTTCACTGGACGAGGAGGCGGCTTTATAAATATACATTCTTGGGCTGAGTCACCTAACAGCCAGCTCTGGCATTCATCTAATCTGCTGCATATGGCTAAATCTTAACCTTTCCACACATTAACAAGTTTAGTTTAGCAAACTTAATAAATCGGATGAAAGCAAAGTGTGTCCACATGTTCACGGCAGACACCTGGCATTTTTATTTTCAACAAAAACCACTTACAAAAGCCAACTTCCACCAAATACATTCAATATACATTAAAATAAAGTATACCTGCACTGCATAGACTGCCTGGGCTTGCCTCACAACCAACACCACAAAGCGGCATTGCTGACAGCATTATACATGACTCTGTAGATTAAAAAACAAAAATAAAAAACAAAACCGTATTTGTGGCAAGATACAATTCACCTGCATCCCTAACTAGTGTACAGAGTGAACGAGACAAATCAAATGAATGGGCACATATCCTAGCCCTAATAATTTCCAGACTTTTTATTTAACTGACATACAGTACTGTTTAGATAGCCGTGGGTGATGTAAACCCAGCTGCAGCACCGTTGGTAATACCCAAACATTTCTCCACAGAAAAGGGGGACGGTGGCGGGAGGCAGAGCTCAAGGGAAAGGGGAGACTATATCTTCTAAAGAAAGAAACATCCCTTTCCATTTTTTTTTAAACATAATTAAATGTAGTGTTTAAATAAGTCATCATAACCAGTGCCACTGACATGGATATACTGCCATCAAGTCAAAAATGTGACCCAGATCTGGTTACATTCTGTATCTTTCCCCAGTTCATTATCACTGTATTTAATAACAATCCACTCATTTCCCCAGAAAAACAAAAACAAGAACTATCCATACACACATTCATTACACCCTACAAAATTTTCCTGTACGCTGAATACCAAGTTTAGGACAAGAACTTGTTAACAGTTTCAGCCAAGCTCTTCCAACAGTAATCATCTGAAGTAATTGTTGTGATGTAGCCTACTGTTTATTACAGCCTATTAGTGAAATCATCTGGCTGAACGAAAACACATGGCTGGGAAACTGTCCGTAAATAAATCGCTTTTAACATGGTGACAGAACAATCATCAAAAGCAATTTTATGCATGTGTGTTTTAAAGGGGAGGCAAAACAGAAATCTTCTATTAAAAGATATGCCAGAAGTAATATAGATAACAATCTTAATGATATATCTAACAAGACCTTACAGATTGTGCCATGACCAGCAACACCCAGTCAGAACAATTACCAAAATCCTGCTTCAACACTGGTAACAGATCTCTTAAGAAGAGTTGCATTGATTTAACTATGGCCTTGTCTACACAGAAAAATTATACAAGTTTAACTAAAGAAAATTATTTTAGTTAACTCAGTGCAACTTGTGCATTTAGACTAAACCACACAGGAGTTCTCTCCAAACCCACATACCTCCTCAGTTTAATGTGGTATATAGACTGATTTTAACCTCAAAAGGACCCTTCCAGTTTACCTTAAATACAAGGCACAGTCAACAAGGCTACAAGTCCCAGTGCACTACTTTCAACATGGCTGAACATCAGCATGAGCTTCTCTACTGGCTTCAGCAACATAATGCATGATCTTGATTAACTACATTTGAGTTTTAGCTTTTTTACTCAATGAACCATTCAGTAACAGAGATCCCTTTTCGTAGATCTCCTCCTATAAAAGGACTGCAACCCTATTCTCCAAGTTGTTTTTATTTTGGAAACTGCCAGGAAGAACTCTGCTCCACAGAGGGCTTGAAAACTCAGTTATCCAGGAAGAAGAGAAGTTTTCCCCAACTGAGTGGGGTCAAAGAGCTACTGGATCCTCCCCTAGCAGCTGGATGCAAAAAACAGAAGCTTATGCACAGGAATAGAGTGGCATGAGCATCACTTCTGAGTTGAAGCTGAGTCTAGACTAGAAAAATAGCTTGCATTTTAAGACGTGTTAGTTAACACATTTTAACTAAGTTTTAAACTGACAATTACCCCTAGTCTACAGAGATGACAGTCTCAATCTGAGAATTTTAAGGAAGTTTATGAAAAAAATAGGGAGGAATTAGGGAGGTTGCTTGGAAATTGACCCCGTCCACTCCTGACTGTAGAGTGACTATCTGAGAGGAGGCAAGCCACAGGCTTGCTCTGAGTGCCCATGTGGACCCTGCTGGTGCACTCTAAGGGTATGTCTACACTACGGAATAAGGTCAAATTTATAGAAGTCGGTTTTTTAGAAATCGGTTTTATATATTCGAGTGTGTGTGTCCCCACAGAAAATGCTCTAAGTGCATTAACTCGGCAGAGTGCTTCCACAGTACCGAGGCTAGAGTCGACTTCCGGAGCGTTGCACTGTGGATAGCTATCCCACAGTTCCTGCAGTCTCCGCTGCCCATTGGAATTCTGGGTTGAGATCCCAATGCCTGATGAGGCTAAAACATTGTCGCGGGTGGTTCTGGGTACATATCGTCAGGCCCCCCTTCCCTCCCTCCGTGAAAGCAAGGGCAGACAATCGTTTCGCGCCTTTTTTCCTGAGTTACCTGTGCAGACGCCATACCACGGCAAGCATGGAGCCCGCTCAGGTAACCGTCACCACTACGTCAACCGACATAGGTAACTATGTCTCCCGGGTGCTGGCAGACGCGGTACGGTATTGCTACACAGTAGCAGCAACCCATTGCCTTGGGGCAGCAGATGGTGCAATAGGACTGGTAGCCGTCCTCGTCATGTCCGAGGTGCTCCTGGCCACATCGGCTGGGAGCGCCTGGGCAGACATGGGCGCAGGGATTAAATTTGGAGTGACTTGACGAGGTCATTCTCTTTAGTCCTGCAGTCAGTCCTATTGAACTGTCTTATGGTGAGCAGGCAGGCGATACGGATTGCTAGCAGTCCTATTGCATCATCTTCTGCCGGGCAGGCAAGAGATGAGGATGGCGAGCAGTCTTACTGCACCATCTTCTGCTGAGCAGCCATGAGATGTGGATGGCATGCAGTCCTCCTGCACCGTCTGCTGCCAGCCAAAGATGTAAAAGATAGATGGAGTGGATCAAAACAAGAAATAGACCAGATTTGTTTTGTACTCATTTTCTTCCCCCTCTCCCCCATCTAGGGGACTCATTCCTCTAGGTCACACTGCAGTCACTCACAGAGAAGGTGCAGCGAGGTAAATCTAGCCATGAATCAATCAGAGGCCAGGCTAACCTCCTTGTTCCAATAAGAACAATAACTTAGGTGCACCATTTCTTATTGGAACCCTCCGTGAAGTCCTGCCTGAAATACTCATTGATATAAAGCCACCCGCTTTGTTGATTTTAGCTCCCTGAAGCCAACCCTGTAAGCCGTGTCGTCAGTCGCCCCTCCCTCCGTCAGAGCAACAGCAGACAATTATTCCGCGCCTTTTTTCTGTGCGGACGCCATACCAAGGCAAGCATGGAGGCCGCTCAGCTCACTTTAGCAATTAGGAGCACATTAAACACCACACGCATTATCCAGCAGTATATGCAGCACCAGAACCTGGCAAAGCAATACCAGGCGAGGAGGCGACGTCAGCGCGGTCACGTGAGTGATCAGGACATGGACACAGATTTCTCTGAAAGCATGGGCCCTGCCAATGCATGCATCATGGTGCTAATGGGGCAGGTTCATGCCGTGGAACGCCGATTCTGGGCTCGGGAAACAAGCACAGACTGGTCGGACCACATAGTGTTGCGGGTCTGGGACGATTCCCAGTGGCTGCGAAACTTTTGCATGCGTAAGGGCACTTCCATGGAACTTTGTGACTTGCTTTCCCCTGCCCTGAGGTGCACGAATACCAAGATGAGAGCAGCCGTCACAGTTGAGAAGCGAGTGGAGATAGCCCTGTGGAAGCTTGCAACGCCAGACAGCTACCGGTCAGTTGGGAATCAATTTGGAGTGGGCAAATCTACTGTTAGGGCTGCTGTGATGTAAGTAGCCCATGCAATCAAAGATCTGCTGTTATCAAGGGTAGTAACCCTGGGAAATGTGCAGATCATAGTGGATGGCTTTGCTGCAATGGGATTCCCTAACTGTGGTGGGGCCATAGACGGAACCCATATCCCTATCTTGGCACCGGAGCACCAAGCCGCCGAGTACATAAACCGCAAGGGGTACTTTTCAATAGTGCTGCAAAATCTGGTGGATCACAAGGGACGTTTCACCAACATCAACGTGGGATGGCTGGGAAAGGTACGTGATGCTCGCATCTTCAGGAACTCTGGTCTGTTTCAAAAGCTGCAGGAAGGGACTTTATTCCCAGACCAGAAAATAACTGTTGGGGATGTTGAAATGCCTATATGTATCCTTGGGGACCCAGCCTACCTCTTAATGCCATGGCTCATGAAGCCGTACACAGGCAGCCTGGACAGTAGTCAGGAGCTCTTCAACTACAGGCTGAGCAAGTGCAGAATGGTGGTAGAATGTGCATTTGAACATTTAAAGGTGCGCTGGCGCAGTTTACTGACTCGCTTAGACCTCAGCGAAACCAATATTCCCACTGTTATTACTGCTTGCTGTTGCTCCACAATATCTGTGAGAGTAAGGGGGAGACGTTTATGGCGGGGTGGGAGGTTGAGACAAATCGCCTGGCTGCTGGTTACGCGCAGCCAGACACCAGGGCGGTTAGAAGAGCACAGGAGGGCATGGTACGCATCAGAGAAGCTTTGAAAACCAGTTTCATGACTGGCCAGGCTATGGTGTGAAAGTTCTCTTTGTTTCTCCTTGATGAAACCCCCCCGCCCCTTGGTTCACTCTACTTCCCTGTAAACTATCCACCCTCCCCTCCTCCCTTCGATCACCGCTTGCAGAGGCAATAAAGTCATTGTTGCTTCACATTCATGCATTCTTTATTCATTCATCACACAAATAGGGGGATGACTACCAAGGTAGCCCAGGAGGGGTGGTGGAGGAGGGAAGGAAAATGCCACACAGCACTTTAAAAGTTTACAACTTTAAAATTTATTGAATGCCAGTCTTTTTTTTTTTGGGCAATCCTCTGTGGCAGAATGGCTGGTTGGTCGGTGGCCCCCGCACCGCGTTCTTGGGCGTCTGGGTGAGGAGGCTATGGAACTTAGGGAGGAGGGCGGTTGGTTACACAGGGGCTGTAGTGGCAGTCTGTGCTCCAGCTGCCTTTGCTGCAGCTCAACCATACACTGGAGCATACTGGTTTGGTCCTCCAGCAGCCTCAGCATTGAATCCTGCCTCCTCTCATCATGCTGCCGCCACATTTGAGTTTCAGCCCTCTCTTCAGCCCGCCACCTCTCCTCCCGGTCATTTTGTGCTTTCCTGCACTCTGACATTATTTGCCTCCACGCATTCGTCTGTGCCCTGTCAGTGTGGGAGGACAGCATGAGCTCGGAGAACATTTCATCTCGAGTGCGTTTTTTTTTTCTTTCTAATCTTCACTAGCCTCTGGGAAGGAGAAGATCCTGTGATCATTGAAACACATGCAGCTGGTGAAGAAAAAAAAAGGGACAGCGGTATTTAAAAAGACACATTTTATAAAACAGTGGCTACACTCTTTCAGGGTAAACCTTGCTGTTAACATTACATACATAGCACATGTGCTTTCGTTACAAGGTCGCATTTTGCCTCCCCCCACCGCGTGGCTACCCCCTCAACCCTCCCCCCTCCCTGTGGCTAACAGCGGGGAACATTCCTGCTGGGCTGTTTGCCTGTGGCAAAACAGAAATGGGCTCCTCTGAGTGTCCCCTGAAGAAACCAGGTGACCATGAATTATATCTCACTCTCCTGAGGATAACACAGAGAGATAAAGAACGGATGTTGTTTGAACGCCAGCAAACATACACTGCAATGCTTTGTTGTACAATGATTCCCGAGTACGTGTTATTGGCCTGGAGTGGTAAAGTGTCCTACCATGAAGGACGCAGTAAGGCTGCCCTCCCCAGAAACCTTTTGCAAAGGCTTTGGGAGTACATCCAGGAGAGCCGCGAATGCCAGGGCAAAGTAATCCTTTCACATGCTTGCTTTTAAACCATGTATAGTATTTTAAAAGGTACACTCACCAGAGGTCCCTTCTCCGCCTGCTGGGTCCAGGAGGCAGCCTTGGGTGGGTTCGGGGGGTACTGGCTCCAGGTCCAGGGTGAGAAACAGTTCCTGGCTGTCGGGAAAACCGGTTTCTCCGCTTGCTTGCTGTGAGCTATCTACAACCTCATCATCATCATCATCTTCGTCCCCAAAACCTGCTTCCGTATTGCCTCCATCTCCATTGAAGGAGTCAAACACGGCTGGGGTAGTGGTGGCTGAACCCCCTAAAATGGCATGCAGCTCATCATAGAAGCGGCATGTTTGGGGCTCTGACCCGGAGCGGCCGTTCGCCTCTCTGGTTTTCTGGTAGGCTTGCCTCAGCTCCTTCAGTTTCACGCGGCACTGCTTCGGGTCCCTGTTATGGCCTCTGTCCTTCATGCCCTGGGAGATTTTCACAAAGGTTTTGGCATTTTGAAAACTGGAACGTAGTTCTGATAGCACGGATTCCTCTCCCCATACAGCGATCAGATCCTGTACCTCCCGTTCGGTCCATACTGGAGCTCTTTTGCGATTCTGGGACTCCATCATGGTCACCTGCAGCTTGCCACGCTGGCCAAACAGGAAATGAGATTCAAAAGTTCGCGCTTCTTTTCCTGTCTACCTGGCCAGTGCATCTGAGTTGAGAGTGCTGTCCAGAGCGGTCACAATGGAGCACTCTGGGATAGCTCCCGGAGGCCAATACAGTCGAATTGTGTCCACAGTACCCCAAATTCGAGCCGGCAAGGCCGATTTAAGCGCTAATCCACTTGTCAGGGGTGGAGTAAGGAAATCGATTTTAAGAACCCTTTAAGTCAAAATAAAGGGCTTCATCGTGTGGATGGGTGCAGGTTTACATCGATTTAATGCTGCTAAATTTGACCTAAAGTCCTAGTGGATTCCAGGGCTAAGTACCTATAGCACATTAACATAGTCCAAGTAGGCTGGGCTGGTGAATCCAGGAGCACCTCAACCCATTCATAATTACCACAGCTTGCCTCTTACATCTCCTCACTGCACACAGTCTGCGCATGTGCAACAAGGGCAGTGGGGAAAGAATGCCCCCCCGCCCCCGGCTGTGGCGCTACTTGCTATATTCATTGGACACAAGCGGTAGTGAGCGACACCCATTTTTATACATATAAAAAATGTGTGCATGCTTGCAAAATTTGTAGATTTAAGCCTTAACTAGTCATATCATAATTACACGTAAAAATTGGGAGGATGATGTAAAGTTAGGGAGGGCTGGCATTTGAGTGCAGTGTAAAAAGGGTGAGCAGTGTTTAAAAAGTGTTAATTGGTCATAGGCAACCCTAGACTCTTCCCCGTGAAACAGGGGTCATTTCCAATAGTGCAAATGGCAGCTCTGCCTAGCTATACTAGGGCTTTGTACAGGCGCTACTATAGTGGAGGCTGGCCATTGATGGCTGTAACTGGGGATAGCCCCTGGTATACACAAGGCCTTTGTTTCCCTTTTCATACTATTTAGGACTTTGTGGAGAGTGCATAACATGCTTAACCACATGCGTTCTTCTGTGTATAATATCTAGTAACAATTAGCTGAGGCAGAGAACACCAGCGGGAAAATCATTCATTTCTTGTGCAGGTAGGTGGCAGCAACATGAGGTCAGAACAAGTTGTTGCTTCCAACTTCAGGTTGAGCATTCTGGTCAGTCAACTCACCCAAGACCTTCTAAGCACATATGAGCAGCTCATCCAGCTTCCCTCATCTGAACCAGGGTTTTTGGATCTCCTGGGCTGCTGAAGGTTCCAGGAAATTTACAAGGAATTTTCCTAGGCTATTCAGTGGTGCTGACTACCCCGACATCAGCTTAGAGCTCCATGGACAAATAGTTAGTGCAGTAACATTCACAATTTTCTGAACTCTATAACCAAATTTCAAGTCCATCCCATATATATCCCTATATGTCAGAGTCCATTATACATAGCCCACGTTGTAGAATATGAAGCCTAGCACCTTGTCACCGAGTGAACATTTCCCAGAATTCTAAGCAGTGGATCCACAACAACTGGGGACCATAGCAGCCACCAGTGCCAAGCAAGCAAGATCCAACAACACTGGAAGACATTCCCTCAGCCACCAGCAGTCACTATGTCACAAAGAAATCTGTAAGAAGATGTCACTGCAACTACCAGATACAGAAGTTTTGGCTAAACTAAAACACACAGAATTCAGTTTTCCTCAAATTTTGCCAGCTCACAACCATACTGAATTCAACCTTTTCACACCACTCAGTTTTATCATATGCACAAGGCTCAAAAGAGAACTCTCCCCCCCTCAAGAGTGGTCTTTAAGTATTTCATCATTTCACTTTCAAAAATGAGCTCAAAACACTGTCCCTACTTAGAAAGGTTTCAGAGGGGTAGCCGTGTTACTCTGTATCAGCAAAAACGACGACGAGTACTTGCGGCACACTAGAGATTAACAAATTTATTTGGGCATAAGCTTTCGTGGGCTAGAACCCACTTCATCAGATGCATGGAGTGAAAAATACAGTAAGCAGGTTTGTTCCTACTTAGAAAATTACTCCCATGGTTATGAAAACCAGAGCATTTTTTTTTAAATGGAAAACAAAGATTTTTACAAAACAAACAATAGGCTTTGGTTTCCTGTAGTGACTATCACACTGAAGCCTTATCCACAGGAAGAACGGTAGGCCCTGTAATTCAAGTGGTGGAAACTGCACACAGAGCTCAGGCCTTTTTAATCTCTGTGTTACCACCACCATAAGTGCTGTTGACAGAGTAGTGCCTAATTCAAGTCTACACTGTGGACTACACCATTGTTGCCATCACCTGAGGTGAATGCTAAGTCATACAATAGTGTCACATTCTTCAAGATAATATAAAACAATTGGCTAGATATCAGATGCATGTTATGCACTATATACAATCATGCAGCCTCACACCTTAGATTCCCAAGTTACTGGGAGAATAGGTCAGTCAGGACACTGAAGTGGCATTCAGCCTGCCTTTAGCTTGCACTAAAGAGAGATGGATCATCATTTTTATGCCTCATCATCAGAGAGAAGTTCTTCAAAAGAGCCCATCTCTCTCCCTGCTCCAGGTGCTCTGATTTTACACTGAAAAGGCAAAAAGACCAAGTGACATTTTAAACAAAACCTGCTAAGAGAGGCAATGAAAACACATTTAGCACCACCCTGCCCTATTTTAATTCTCCTAGCTCATCTTATGGTGAAAGTAAAGCTCTTGAGTAAATCACTAAGGGCTTGGCTACACTTGCAAGTTACAGTGCAATAAAGGAGCCCCGGGCGCACTAGCTCACTACCCGTCCACACTGGCAAGGCACGGAGAGCGCTCTCACTCCGTGGCTACAGCGCTGCTGGTACTCCACCTCAGGGAGTGGGATAACGTTTGCTGCGGCCCTGCTGGAGTGCCGCGGCGCCAGTGTGAACAAGGTGTTGCATTACTGCCCTCTGATCTCCGGAAACATCCCATAATCCCCTTAAGTCAAGTGGCCACTCTTGTCCTTGTTTTGGAATTGCTGCAAGAATGTGGATATGCCCTTTGAAAGCTTCATTTCTGACAACTGGCATGCTTATCTGCTCTAAGACAAAGCAAGTCATTAGTGTGGAATGCTGTGAGAGAGAGAGAGAGAGGCGGGAGTCTCCTGATGTCTGAACTTACAACACAGCATGGTGACATGCTCTCAGCCACCCAAAAACCCACTCCCTCTCTCCCCACATACATACACACTCCACCCATCCCCCGCATTTGAAAACCAAGTTGCAGCCACTTGCATGCTGGGATGGCTGCCCACAATGCACCGCTCCCAATGCCGCTGCAAGTGCCACAGATGTGGCCACACCAGTGCGCTTGTAGCTGTCAGTGTGGACAGACTGCAGCGCTTTCCCTACTGCGCTCTACGAAGGCTGGTTTAACTCAAAGCACTCTATATCTGCAAGTGTAGCCATGCCCTACAAATACAGCCACAGACTGAAACACTAGGAGCAGGAGAGGGGTGAATCTTCCTATACAGCTTAATGGTATGTTCTCATCAAAACACACAGTTGTAACAATGTAAGTTTTAATACTACCTTTTAAAACAACCTTGTAACACCTAGTTTGAGTCATCACCATACTATTAATGCAAGGGAAGGCTTGCCACAGTTTTCAATCAATGCATGCATATTATCTCTCTCACACATACACACACACAGAGTTGGTGTCTAGTCAGTTCCTTTGTCTCTCTGTACAGTCAGTCTGTTTTTCATCTGCTGAAGAGACCTTTATGCAAACAGGATTTTTTTAATCTTTACTTTAAAGGGGTACTTTTTTAGAAACTGGAATTTTTTGTACAGTGATTTTAACATTTTAATTGGCAGAGTCTCTAAGATTTTGTGCAAACACAGAATTCTCAATTACACACATGTTCGAGGGGATACAGTATCCTATAAATGGTTGCTAGGACAATCCCGGGGGTGGAGGGCACGGCAGGCATTGTGTATTTTTGTGGTATACAATACCAAGTACAATGGGGCCCTGATCCTGACTGTAGCCACTTGCCACTACTGCAACCGCAACATTAAGTACAAATAATAATAGTTGTTCTGCTTATTCTAATATTGCAGCAGTCACCAAAAGATCATCTATTAACTTAACAGAGACAAGGTGGGTGAGGTAGTATCTTTTATTGGACCAACTTCTGTGGGTGGAAGAGAAGCTTTCTATTAACTTAATCACTGCAGCAACAGGCAGCGTTTTCGTTGCTTTTCTCAAATTTAACTGTTCTCCTCAGTCTGCTTGACTTGTAATTTAATACAGAACCATCTTTTAAGGACCAATTATTGCTGGAAGCCCCTCCAACTTTGAGGACATGGATAACTACCAATCAGAATATGGCTTAAGCACACAGAAGTTTTTACATAGTCATGTTTACACATCTGTTAATAACATTAACAGAATTCTACATTTTCATATCTTAGCGCTATAATGTTAGAGAAAGAGTGAGGAGGAGGGGCAGCACTGCACTGCACAGAAGTAGTTCATCCCAAAGGTAAGAACGAGACAGAGCTAGCATAGGCCAATCAGCACTGAAAACAAGCAAGGGGTCTGGTACTTGGCCTAGTTTTCTATCCAATCCTCCATCCTCTACCTATTTCTAGAGTCACTTGAAAGAAAAAACTTGTTTCTCTTTCGGTTTCTTATAAAATTGTTCTTCTAGTTGTTTAATGATTAGGGGTTTTTAGTGTCATTCATAATTTTCTATTTGATTTAGCCTTCTATTGGTGCTCAGAGGTCCTACATTGTCCATTAAGAGGTATTCCAAAATACTGAGTTGCATGTACAGTCCTAAGCAGAAGTGTGACTTGAGGGGAGCAGTACCCCAGCACAATGTAAGAACTACTGCAGGTTGTATAACAACATTCTTTTATATAAAAAAAGATGCACAATTCCATAAGAAATCCAATGCAGAGTGATCCTGGATCAAAAATAGCAAGACACAGGGAGAATGGAAGGTAGACAGGTGGGAAAAGGAGAACTATGTTGCATGTTTACTATTCTAAAACACTCATAGCTTTGTTAGTTCTCTTTTTTGTAACAAGCCTAGCTGCCTTTAACTCTCCCTAACAAAACAGTATTGTACCTCTAACACATTTTCTAGGTTGAAAACCATGTTGCTAGAATGATATATTAAGCTCTCTCCTTCCCCCAATCTTTTATAGGAGTAATATTCACATCTATCACAGAGTGGTTTTATTAGTGCTACTAACTCAAAACAAGGAAAAGGCTATAAAAAAATCCCTAGCAAAATTAGAGTGTTGGTTTTGGGGGGTTTTAACCTTGCAAACTACACATCACTTTTTAAAAGGTTGCATCTGTTCTGGATAAGGTCTGTATAAAACTAAAAGGCATGGAAACTTATGGTGACTGATGTATCCGCTAATCAAAAGATATTAAGTTTGATCCAGAAAATGTTGTGAGCTTTGTGAATTCAAACAATATGGAAAGATTTAATTTTGACAACAAACTCACAGACTGGACGGTTTCCTCATTACCCATTTGTCTAAGCTAAGCATTGGAGGGCCTTATATTTTCAATCTACCCAAAAAGATGAAGAACCCAACATAACTAAAATCTAGGATTTATTTTTGGATGGTCACCTGTACATAGGTGTGATCTATTAAAATTTCCAGCCTATGTTCACATTTTCAGTGTTCCAAATCATGCAAAATTGCTCATCATGCCAAATGGCGAGCATGTACCAATATAAACTCAAAGAAGTACTTTAGTGCAAGCATACATGTTATTTTGGGAGAGGAGACTTTAAAACCAAATAGAACTTCAAGGTTAGAGGACTAAAGTCACTTTGACATTTAACAGGTTTCAAGATTCTGTTACCTCATATTTAGCACATGAATTACAAGATTATTGATTTTTATGTAATGATTTCTAGACACTGATCACTGAACAGCTTTGTTCTCCCATGCACTTACATGCCCTATAGTGGCCTTCTTTATATCAAGCTAATCTTTACCTTTATTTGTGAGAGGTCAGGATTTCTAGGGATTTTTAGTGGCAGTTTTAAAAAGACAGGAATATTTTTGCGAGATGCCAAACCGACAGCTCTGGAAAATGAAGCCTCTACCCACAGAACAGCAACAAAGCAGCAGTAACATATGCATCCCCAAGCTAGAGAGAGTGCCACTAGGAGCATCATTCAGTCGCCACTCCCACTTGGCCTCTCTTGGCTTCCTTCTGGCAGCTTCAGTAAGGGTATCGGTTGCGATGCTGGTTTCTGCAAAGTGGATCCCATTCATTAGAAAGGTGACATAGTACTAACTGGTTTAACAGTTGTCATCATAACAGCTACACATAATGAATTTGGCCACTCCCGACTGGGGGATGATGAAAAACTCAGTCCATACTAGGAGTTCCCAAACCAGGTTCACTCCATGAACCACTGCTGCTCCACAGAGCACTTGCTGGCCACATGGCATTCATCCTCCCTTGTTCTTTCTACACTGTCTGGGTTCTTCACTGAGAAGAGCTTTGAAAACAACCAGGATACAGCCAAGCTGGCTCTTAACTATGTAAGAGCAAAGAAGAGAGGGAACAGGAACTACTGTTTCAACGACAGGAATGCCAGTAGACAAGGAAATAAGATAACTGGGCAGTTTATTCAACAGAACAGGGGGAAAAGATGAAAGCTAGATATCTAGACGGAAGCATGGGGAAGAGGGTGAGGATAAGGACAAAAGGGAAGCACGTGAGGAAAAAGAGGATTAGTAGACAGATGTATGCAGGAACAAGGTGAAACGACATTAAGAGCAAAAGTAGGCTGTGTAAGACTTTCAAAAATCATATTGCATTGAAGTTTGATAAAATGCATTACTTCCCTCATCTTATTTTTCCTCATTAGCAATTGATTTGATTGCCATACACAGCATGATCAGGAATGGAAAAAGAAGCTGCCCACAAGACAAAATGAAAATTTGTATATCATATTGCCAGATCACTCTATCCATGTACAATCCCTTTAACTCACTATTTTCTCCCTCAATGGAAATCCTACCTCTCCCACATCAAACAAGCATGAAATTTTCCCCCCATCCCAGAAGTTTATAATTCTAAGTTTAATGGCATTAGAATCAACCAGTACTTGTGAGTATGCAGGAATTAAATCTCTCCAATTACCATTTTTCCTCTCAACTTCTATCCTGCACCTTCTTTGCATGTGTGAATTTAGTGCTTGTAAAAGACACTGGACTGACAGCCCAAGCAAACCAAAGTCTTCCATTTACTCACATACAGTGATGGCAGTGCACGCTTCACTATACTCTAACCCAAAGGGACTGATTCTAGGATGGAGAAGATAGGTCAGCTTCCAACCCATTCAAATCCTTCACTGCTTACTCCTGGGGGAATTCTGTATCAAAAAATTAAAAATTCTGTGCACAGTATTTTAAAATCCTGCATATTTTATTTGACAAAACAACACAATATAATCACTCTGGTTTCAAGTATTTCGGTAATTTATTTAAACTACAATACAATGGATGGAGAAAGGGAGTGGGTATCAAACCCCTGGCCTAACGGTAATGTAGCTAGGTTTGACCCTTTATGTCTAGTTATTAGTCAACAAATATATGCAGCCCTATGCTCAGTGTTACAATATAGGCAACTGAAGAGCAAATGAGGGCTGGGGGATCAAACTCACAATTTATACTGGCTACTAACCATCTCCAGAAAGGTCAGTAGCAAACAGTTCAGAGAGTACATTTTAAGGGGAAATTTTTTCAGTCCAAAAATCTAGACCAGTTCTAAATCACTAAAGCACTATAAACATTTATAAGCCCATACTTTCTTTTACACCTGTTTTATACTCCTGGGGGAATTCACAAAGATAATGGGAATAATTCACTAAGCAGGCAGGCTGCTACATTCTGCTCTACCTGAGGGGACAGAGCCTGCCCCCCACCTAACTCCTCAGAAACACCCTGAAGCCCTGCCCCTTCACACCAAGCATGCTGCCATAGCAAGCGAGAGGGACAGAGTGTCTGTCTCTCACACACACACACACCTGCCCAGCCCTCCCCACCCCAGTGGTGATTTACGGCTCTACCAGCTACTCCAGGTGCTCAAACCAACATGCCTGCACTGCCAGGGAGGGGCGCATGACCGCTCTTGTAGCTTTCCTTTGCTTCTCTGTCAAAAGTCATTTTTCTGTGGGGAAGCAAAAAAATCTGCAGGGGACATGAATTTTGCGCACGAACAGTGATTCCCCCAGGAGTAACCACTTTGCTGAGATGCCCAACAAGTGAGCAATTAATGCCAACTATGGCAATGGCTTTTGTGATATGAATACCCGGTCACGGACAAATAGACTGAAACCAACCAACCAATTCCACTTAGGTCAGTCAGAAAGACGTCTGTGACATCTTCTAGTCATAGATTATGCATCCTATTTACACAACCTCTAGCCATCTAGTTGTCCTTTCTTACCACTGCTAATAGGAGAACTTTTACTCAAGACAGAGTCATTAATTTCCTTTAAGAAAAAAAGAGAAAAAAAAGAGATGAAGTGTGCAATTCAGTCGCTTACACTGTCAGTACTCTTTGGTATAAAAAATATGGGTTATTGAAACAAACAAAAGTTCCCTTTGAAGCACGCTTCTGAGGGATTTACCTTCATGGCTGGTCAACTAATACTTTAATATTTTAGGCTCCAGCTACACACGGCCCAGAGAAATTAGGTCAACACCTTTCTTCCAGAAAGAGACATGTTTATTGATACACATCGGCAAACGTAGCTAGGGACCTTGCTGACCTTTAAAAAAATAAATAAATAAATAAATACTAAGTTTACACAGGTCAAGCCCAAATTTATTTTGTTTTAAAACCGTGTTAGTATACTGTGCGTTACTTGTTTGTATTTCTCTTACATCAGGTTTGTGTGCTCGGTAACTTAATGTAGTTACTGCGGTGCAGCAAACCCTGCTCTAAGGCCTTCACCTAAAACATGCAATTAAGAGCTCACTCTGTTCAAAAGAGTATGGATTTTGTGGTTTAAGGAGTAGTTCATTAGTCACAACAGCTCCTTTTCCGAACTCCAGTAATTAAGGCTCTGATGTCCTGTTCCCACAGTGGAAGCAGGAGGCAGTTTTGCAACATTTACTCTTGGTTCCCAAGAAGAAATGGGGCAATCTCCTCTCATGCTACCATGTGGAACTGATCTAGTTGATGCAACAAAGTCTATTACTTTGTGTATGCACAGATGAATAAAGTACATATGTGGGAATCCGCCACAGCTATTGTTACATCCATGAGCTAGTCAAAGAATAATACGCAGTAAGCCAAAAGCCGCTAAAGTTCACAGATAACCAGCCTTTGAGACAGTAATCTAGGAGATTACTACAAAACGTCATGAAACATTTATGAATAGCAAGCCTAGAATCTAGTTGTTACCAGATGTTTTGTTTATGCCACTCCTGTAAGAATAACTAGCTATCAACAGTTGCTAATCACTTAAATATGGTAGAGCAAGACTTATGAAAACAAAATTAAAATACTGTTTGAACTCCCAAATTAAAAACAAATTGTGGATACATTCCTTACGACAAAGGGACAAAGGTTTTCACTTACTAAGACCAGCATTCTGACTCCAGTGGAGGGTTATTATTTGTATTACCGTAATGTCTAGGAATCCCAGTCATGGACCAAGCCCATTGTGCAAGGTGCTGTACAGACACAGAACAAGAAGATGGTACCTGCTGTCCCAAAGAGGTTACTATCTAAGGCTATGTCTACACTAGAAACTTCAAAGCACTGCCGCAGGAGCACTCCTGCAGCAGCGCTTTGAAGTATGAGTGCGGTCATATGCGGAAGCGCTCTCCCAGCGCTCCTGGTAATCCACCTCAACAAGGGGAATAGCTCCAAGCGCTGGGACAGGGCTTCCAGCGCTTGGAGCCTATCCACACTAGCGCTTTAAAGCGCTCAAAATTGCTGCGCTCAGTGGGGTGATATTTCACACCCCTGAGCCAGAAAGTTAGAGCGCTATAAAATATAAGCATAGACAAGACCAAAGCAGAAGACAAGAGACAACAGGTGGAGATAGACTGAGGAGTACAAGGAAACAAAGGCAACATTGGTCAGCAACAAAGGCAGTGGTCTCAACACACCAGCAGCCTAACCATTATCAAGTTATTTGTAGGCATCACAACAGGAGAGTTTTAAGGAGATTTTTGGAGAACGAGTTAGTTTTGCAGCTATTTATGAGGCACTTCTCCTAAGCATGAGGGGCAGCGCACGGCAGAAAGCACCAAGGACTTCTTAAATTTTTTTTTTTTTTTACACAAGCGAGCAACAGTGGCTGGCATCATTGGCTGATCAGACAAAGGAGTCAACATCTCAATAATGAAAGATAGATAAGGAGGGAGGAAATAGGCTGTAAAGGGCCTTGAAAAATGGAGAAGTAGCTCCTGTTTGATGTGATAGAGAAGGGGAACCAGGGATGCACGAAAGGGGTGACATGGTCAAAGCGATGGGTTTAGAAAATGATCTTTGCAGCAAAGCACGTTTTTCCTGCACAGGTGATATCACAAACCCTATCCTAATTAACACAGAAACCAGTCTTCAGTCATCCCACTACTACAGACTCTCTCGTTTTGCAAAACCTGGTTAAAACATGGTTCAGAGTTTTCAGTTTAGTCTTGTGGCACATATTGAACCAAACTGTGTTCCCAGATCATGCTAGAAACTTAAATCTCAGCAGGGAAGTAAGAGGAACTGAAGTGTTTGAGTATGAGAGGGGTAGCCGTGTTAGTCTGGATCTGTAAAAGTGGCAGAGTGTCCTGTGGCACCTTATAGACTAACAGACATATTGGAGCATAAGCTTTTGTGGGTGAAGTGTTTGAGTATTTTGCTTTGAAGTGTATTTGCAGTTTTAAGTCTACAGAGACACAAAATGATTATGGATATTGAAGTGTACTTTTATTTTAAGCATTTTAGCTTATTTTTAAAAACTATACTTAAAAAGAAATAATGTCAAAGGGAAGCCATGAGTCTCTGTGCTGTGGAGTTTTGATAATTACCATCCCTCTGTAGAATCCAGGTCTGCACTCCAAAGCTATTTCTTCACAAACTTCCCTTTGGGACAGATTATGTAGATGCTCAATGCATGGAATAGCTATAGAACTGGACCTTTACAAATCATAAATAAATTATAGCCACAAGCAACTCCTTCCTTAGGGGCCCTGTGAAGCACAGAGCCCCCACTCTGCCCTCAACACCGAACAGGTTATTATTCCAAGTTCATTTCTTTTCTGGGGGTTGCCTTTAGTGTTAACTTGAACAACAAAACAATCATGAGCCTAAATTTCCTCCTGAGTCAGGCTTGTTCCTAGGATTTCTCCCTGCAGGACCCCTCCGTCAAGCTCCCTAAATCCTCTGCAGCAGAGACAGACCTCAACTTCAGCCAAATATGAGATTTAACAAGAGCCACCTGCCACTGGGTCAACAAAAATTGCTCTGTAGCTGGCTCCAAGCCCTCCATCAATGAGTCCAAGCCCCCCATCAATATGCAAGGTTCTAGAACCTGCCATGCTGTTACCGGTCTATTTACATTTTACCATGCTGGAAAAGCATATTAAACCACACCACAACACTGCAATAGTTTATGTCGACAAAAGCGAAATGGAATGGTGCAATATACTATATTGATAAGTTTGAGATGCTAAAACATGTAGTATGTGGTGTTACACCCCATATTCTTAATAGAAATATGGTTATGATATGAATACGGCATAACTAAGATATACTTTATGCAAGATGGCTCACGTAAGGTATCACTGGAAAGGTTATGATTTACTGAATGATTATCCAATTCATATGCACGTATCATTTCTGTATCTAAAAAGTTAGGAATATTGACTATGTAACAACTACAACTGTGTGTGTACTTGCAGAAACACCCATCAGACAGTAGGACAATAGAACTCTGAAGATACTAATCTCCCACCTTCTCAAGGTGCTTCCTGGAATGCTGCATTGACACTACAAGGTCAGGTGATAGCGTCACCTGATGAAAAATACCCCCTTGGATTCTGCTGGTATTTTCCCACTCTACGGGGGATGGGGATCAAACAAAGGATTTCTGCCTTTTCCTTTTTAAGGGCTGGGGAGGGGGCTGATCTGGACTCTTATCCATTGCCTATCCAAGAAGGAGTACTGCTGAAAGCACCTGAAAGGAAAGGTAGGGGTGAGTCCAGACTGAGACAGGGGTCCAGTCTGTTTGAAGAAATAACTGGAATATTAAGCTACTGAAACTCTGAAACTTACCTAAAATAATATTTAGGGTGAGAAAATACATTTTGTAACCTGTTTCTTTGGTGAATCAAGCTTAGTTTGCGTGTTTTGTTTTATTTGCTTGGTAATCTGCTTTGCTCTGTTTGCTATCCCTTATAATCACTTAAAATCTGTCTTTTGTAGTTAAACAAATTTATTTCTTGTTTATAACATAACCCAGTTTGTGTAATCCATATCGGACAGCGGGGGGGGGGAGAGGGGGGCGGACAAGAAGCTGTGCATCTCTCTCTTCACATCGAGGGAGAGGGTGAATTTTTATGAGTTTGCGCTGTGCAGATCTTTCTAAACAGCGCAATACAATATACCTTTGGGTCTGCACTCCAAGGGAGGTGGGCACCTGAGTGCTGGAGCAAGTCCCTTAAGTGGAGTCTTCCAGAGCTGATCTCAGTGTCTGTGTCTTTCTGCAGCTGGGTGTAGCCCTCCCTGTGTGTGTGCTAGAGAAGGCTTAAGAGCCTGGCTCATCAACATAGGGTAAAAGCGGCCCAGGATGGCAAAACAGGTGAGCTCAATGGTATCCCAGTACATCAGGAGGCACCTTAAAGGGGGACAACCCCTCACAGTACGATTTAGCATCTACAGCATTAGAAATTTGATTTACTAGAATACCGTGTTTGATTCTGAGACCAAACAAGATCTGTACAAATCTTTCCTCATTCCCATATTTTTATAATTGCTTTAAAGAATTACCTACCTATCCTTTAATTATTCCATGTCATAAAGCCAAGGTGAGGCGCACACTGATTGTTACTTCCCAATATGGCCAAAGAACTTGCCTGCATACAAGCACATGTGCAATGCTGTTAACTGTAAGAAAGTTGACTAGTAGCATTGTGACTTTTATATGTTTAAAACACCAATTCATATCAAATATTTGGAAGCCTGGTCAATTTTACTTATGTGATCTGTACTTACTATTGTACTCAAACATTCTGTAGCACCACTTCATGCTTAAACATGTTATTTTGGCAACATTTATCATAGGAATATTTTTCTTTAGTGGTGTGTGTTCTAGAGTCAGTGGGAGGCCAAAGTTTGCAGAAAATAGTCACTCAAACACACACAAGGCAATCTCAAAAGGGCCAATCCTGCAAGAGGCTGAGCACCTCTTGGGAATGCTCTCAAGGTAAGTGGAGGTTTCAGAAGTTAGCAATTTTGTGTGAGAGCACAGCGGTTTTAAGCAATTTATACTGAAAAGCAGAATTAATTTTGGTAAAGCTGCAGCAGGTGTTTAGCAGAATTTACCAACTGTTAATATGCCGTAATTTCAACACATTTAATCCTTGGAAACCTGACAATGATACTGACCAATAAGAATTTAGTTGAATGTACAACATATACAGATAGGTCTGAGACACATGGACAGTCCATTCATCATCCAGCATTTCCTGCAGTAACCAAGTTCTATTAACTGAAGTATAACTAAGTTATCAGAAAAGTTCAGGATCTGGAAAGTAAATATTTATGTGAATGACTACTGAACAAAAGGCCCCGAGCATGTCAGGCATGTGACTTGTCTACCGAGAGCTGGAATTCCTCTCCAATTAGACTGCCTTGGGATTTGTGTCAGTACAATTCTTACTGAGCTAAAACCTCTGCCATTTAAAAAAGAGTGGCCAATGTTACTACAATCACTATCTGATGCTTACATACCAAGTTGAGAAGAGCCTTAGAAATTAGAAATACAAGATTTGCATCACTTTTAAAACAGGTGGATTAAGAATATAAGAGTGTTCTCTAACAGGATACATTTTAAAACTACTTTTTAAAGCATACAACTGAAGGTATTTCACTGACTATATGTTTTTATCATGTCCAGGGATAGCCATGTTGCAACTAGTTCCACTTCTATGGCCAATTCTGTAGAACAGGCATGATTTTAGATATATCAGGGATTAAAATTAAACTCTGAAGGGGGTCCAAAGAATACCATCAAGGTGAAATGGAAAGCATTCAGAAAGTATACCAATACATTTTAGAATTAACAGAAACTTGATAGCACAAGATACCTGACATCATCTCTGTAGAGTAGGTCACCCTTTAATCTATTCAGCAGCTGCTTTCCTGCCTTTTTACAGGCCAACTTGAGGTCTATCAATTAGTAATATTTCATCAGTCCTACGTGCAGTCAGGCTAAGTTCTTTCCACTCAACATTACCTGGTTGGCTTGGACACAATGTCACTCCTTATATACAGTATTATGGCAGCACCTAGAGGTCTAACACAAAGAAGAAGGAGGGTCCAGTGGTTAGGATGGTAGCCAGAGACTTAGGAGAGCCAGGTTCCACTTCCTCCTTTGCCAAAGCTGCTATAGGCACCAACTCCGTGGGTGCTCCAGGGCAGGAGCACCCATGGGGAAAAATTGGTGGGTGCTCTGCACCCACCGGCAGCTCCCTGCCCCGCCCAAGCTCACCTCCACTTCTCCTCTTCCCCATAGCACTTGCAGCTCCGCTTCTCCCCCTAGCTCCCAGCATTTGCTGCGCGAAACAACTGTTTTGCAGCAGCAAGCGCTGGGAGGGAGTGGGGAGGAAGGGGAACGCAGCGCACCGGGAAGAGGCGGGGCCATGGCAGGAATTTGGGGGAAGGGGTCAGGATGGGGGGCAGGGGCAAGCACCCACTGGTGCCTGGAAAAGTTGGCGCCTGTGCCTAGAGCAAGTTGCTTAGTTTCTGTCCCTCAGTTCCCTAGCTCTAAAATTAGGGCAATAGTCTTTCCCCAACTCACGGAGATATTGTCAGGATAAATACATTAAAGATTGTGAGGTGCTCACATGCTACGGTAATGGGGGACCATATAGATACCTACAATAGGATCTGGGCACTGTGCAAACACATAGATGACAGACACTGGCCCTGCCCCCAACAAGTTTGTTTGCAGAGTCTTTTTAAATCGTTACCTACTTTTTGGTGGGTTTACACACACACACACACACACACACACACACTAAACAATATGCCTCATATGCCAGCATCTCACCATTCACAGACAGATCACGCACATGCATATGCTCTGGTGGGTTACCACTGATGTCTGGGAAAGTGGTTAGGACATCGCTGAAAAGACAGTAACAAGTATGAAAACCTCTCTCAAATATGACTAACAGGTCCTCACATCTTAGTGGCCTTAAGGTCAAAGGGCATACGCTATGCCACCACAGGCGCCACCCCCCTCTCCTTGCCAGGCGATTATCTGTGCCATATTCAGGGCAGGGGCCTTTTATGTACTTGGCATTACTGTGGCCCTCCTCTCCCGCTCCCCCCCCCGCACTTATTTGCTTCCCCCACCCGCAACAATGGATGAGCCTCATCACCCAGGACAGAATAACATCATATGCGCTCTTAAATACAGTCAGATTACAGTTGATCATTAATCAGTGCCAGAAAGGAGAGGGGGGAAATTAAAAATATTCTTTTAGCTTTATTCATGTGTAGGTACCACCGAGGGAAGCTGCACTTCAGTGAGTCACACAAAATGCCTTCCAAAGGTTAATCTGTGGACTTGGTTTTCAAAATTATTATATTTTGATTATATATGGAGTTTGTTAATTTTTTATATATATTTACATATACTTAGATCTCATTAAAAGATATGCAATTGCTATTAAACACAAATATTTTAAGTCAGTCTTTTTACATCTAGCTGAGCATTCATCACAGGTGAAAGTATGCATCTGAGGGGGGGGGGGGGGGGAGAGAGAGAGAGAATATATGCGTGTGTATACACACACAAACTACAACAGTACATCATGTCTTATTTCTTCTTTCCTCCAAAGTCCCTCTCTTATTTTCTTTAGGAATTTTTAAAAGTTCTGTTTGTGGTTTGTTATTATCACTTTAAAATTGACTTTTAACTACTACTATCTAGCGATTGAGCAACAGGAATTTTGTACTGGGGGGTTGGGAGGGGAAAGAGGGAAATTAAGCAATCAACAGATACAGTTCCTTAAAATCATTCTGAAAAAAGTTATCAGGTGAGCAAACTAATGGGTCAGTAGCACTGGTGAGCTCTTAAGTCACCTCTGAAAATTCCATCTTTCATGTTTTTCATATTGTTGGTAAAATGTATTAGCAATGCAGTTTTTTGATCTTTATATTGTTAGTTTGGGACAGACAACAATTCTTTCAAATTTTATATCTTAACATTTTATAGTTAAGGTAATGGTTTGGGGAAAGCGTAACTCCTTTTTCTCCTGAATATTTTTGGTAACAATCTCACACCAGAATTCAGATTTGTGCTTTTCACTGCACTCTCGCTTGCTCTTTCCAGTTCATAAGCTGCCTCAGCCAAGCACCATCCTCTCATCTTCCAAAAGGGGTCTCCCTGTATTGTTCCGACATTCTTAAGGCATGTCTGAACTTGTTCCTTCTTGCCTTCTAGAGTTCCTCGGGCGGGGAGTCCTACACAGAAATCTTATCGTTCCATGTGCCAAACTAAACACTTTAAATGAGGATATTATTGAGCAGACAGTGTCAAGTTATCCATTCAGATACGCACTCCACCACAGTACCTCTTTTTGGGCAACGTGGCAGTAGCCAACTTTCAAACTAACTTTTCAAGATGCTGGCTGAAGCTGCAATACTACCTCTCTCCAGAAACCGACTAATTTAACAGAAGGCCCACACCAGCCATTCGAGAGCGGTGATGAGCAAACGAGGAGAGAGAATGCTAATCTGATAAGTTTAAAATGGGAGTAAAATGTTATGTCTGTGAGTCACAACATATGCACACTCTGAACAACAATGGCAGCAACAGGAGTATCTTGGACCAGTGTTTAGCAGTGGAGGGCAGAGACCCTTTTGGGCTCCATAACCAACTGCCCTGTGCCCCAACTAACAAACCCAGACTGCTAATGCAACTTCAATCATCTAATGAGAGCCCTCTCTTGAGGGAGCCGCCTCACTGGCCTACTGTTGTCACAAGACAGTAGGGATGGGATAGGGGGACAGCCACACTCTTAGGCCTGCCCCTGCAGTCCCAAGCTGGCTGGGAAAGCGGAGCTGACATGTCCTTTAAACAAGCACAAGCTTCTGTCCTCGCAGGGCAAGATTTACCCTCATGCAAGAAGGGCGGGGGATGCATTGTGGAGCTGTTACATAAAAGGCTGATTGAAGTGAAGGAAATTTCACTCCTGTAGCATGGAGGTGGGTTTTCTGGGTGGCACAGCAGGAGGAGAATACAGGAACAAAATCCTATCCATTAATATTAGTGGTATGGCAACCCAGTCGTTACCCATTTTGTGCATGAAAGACAGAGGAATCAGGATCACGCTAGCATGGGTGCATGTTCTGCAATCTAATTCAATGGGAGGATCTGCCTTGTACCCTTGATGTACACCAAATTAAGAGTTTTTAATGGGATTCTTTCCGTTGATCAAGCAGCAACTGTAACAATGCTCGTTCTGGTGGGACCCAAATGAGGGGGCCAATTCAGGACAAATTCCTTAAAGCAGGGCAGTTACAGCCCAAGGCTGAGGTTTCTATGCACACCAAGGCAAACCAAACCAGCCAAACAGAGAAGACTTTGGTTTTACCCCACTGGCTAACCACAAGTTACACAAGCAATTCCCTTAGACACTCCAGTTTCCCAGTATCACCACCAGTGCCACTCGTTATGGGGACAAATGGTTGTGAAAACCAATACCCCAGTAAAAGAAAAAATGGCTCTCTTGATCCCAAAGGACCAAACCCCAGACCCAGATCAATATACAAGTTAGATCTTACCCACAAATCACGCTGTTGCCAATCCTTTAGAATCTAGAATCTAAAGGTATAGTCATAAAAGGAAAAAGATATAGATGAGAGCTAGAATTGGTTAAATTGAATCAATTACATACAGTAATGGCAAAATTCTTGGCTCAGGCTTGCAGCAGTGACAGAATAAACTGCAGGTTCAAATTAAGTCTCTGGAGTACATCCACAGCTGGGATGGGTCCTTCAGTCCTTGGTTCAAAGCTTCAGTGTAGCAAAGTTCCTCCAGAGGTATGAATCAGGATTGAAGACAAGATGGAGGAGCCGCAGCAGCTTTTTAATAGTCTCTTGCCATGTGGTCTCTGCTTTCTTTGTTCCAAAGACAAGCTGTCCATCACATGGCATGGAAAAACCTCAGAGTTCTGTCCATAGGCATGTCCCTGCATACCTTGCTGAGTCACAAGGCGTGTCCGCCTTCTCTCAATGGGTCAATTCTATAGCTGATGGTCCTTAATAGGCCATCAAGCTGAGAGCTGACATCAACTTGTCTGGGGTGTCACCCAGAAGCACAGCATAAGTTTGAAATACAGGCAGTATAGAGCCAATATTCATAACTTCAACTACAAAAATGATACACACATATAGCATAATCATAATCAGCAAACCATAACGTTGTCTCAGACACCTCATTTGATCCCCTTTACATAAGATTTGTTGCCACTACAGGACCTTGGTTGCAACAATGATCTATACGGTCCCAAATTATGTCAATAACGTCACACCCCCAACACAAAACTGATGTAGGAAGGGATGACACAAACATCACTGACTACATCCCAAGAGCTCCCCATCCTTGTTTTTGTCTTACTACAGCTAGTATTGGATTAGAAGCCATATCAGTGTATAACAGAAATGGTTTATCAAAGTCATGTTCAATAACATGAGTGAATCTCTTTACAAACTCAAGGTAAAACTTGGTTAGAACAATAGTGGATTGGATCTGCTTTTGCAGCATAGTTCCTGTATGTCTCATGTGATCTTGCCAAGAGCTAAAGAACTTAGATACTTTATTCGTACAAGCTCTGGCAAATGTGTGAAACCTAACTAACATCAAGTCAATGTAGATATTAATGTTGTCCATAGTATAGGAATCTTGGCAGTTAGCCATAAAAGCAATATGGCAGTGTGCCTCAGTTTCCCTTTTCATACAGCACATCTGTATGAAAGTCTGGAGTGTCCTTTCCCTTTGAAGATGCACTGACAGCAACTGTGCTTTCAGGCACCAGTTTAGGTCCAGCTAACGGCAGGTATAAACAAAGCACTAAGAAGGATCAATCACTGATGTGCCAATGGGAGAAAACCATCTTCATGTAAAGGGATTTATGAGTAATTACACTGACACATACCCTGCTGTTTGGTGCAGTAGGATAGTACACATTACTCCACAGCCTGATTCAGTACACAGCTAAGTGAACCATACAAGTGTAGTTTTAGCCATTGTCAAATCACTAACTCATAGCTTCCAAGTTTTGTCCAGCATTGTGCGTGACATTTAACGCAAGTTAGCTCATTTACATGTGTGCAGATAGCTTGCCTATAATCATAAACATCAGTCTTGAAAACATTGTTGATTTAGTGCCAGGGCAAGGAGTCAAGATGACACCAGATTTCCCTTGCAACGCTCCTCCACCTGGGCAGGGAGCACATGTGGGCACCCCACTTAAGAGATGGGCAGGGGAAGGTCTATGGGAAGCCTCAGCTAATCAGAGGATTGGACGGGGAACAGTTGCTGGGTGGGAGGGAAGCATGACCCAGCATTAAGAGTGCTAACCTGGGAATCAGGAGACTCATTCAATTCTCTGCTTTTTCAAAGACTTCCTCTGTCACCTCAGGCAGGTTACTTAGGCTATGTCTACACTATCTCTTTTGTTAGTATAACCTTATGTCACTAAGGGGTGTGAAGAAGAAAAAAAAAAACACACACACACACACACACTCCTGAGCAATGTAAGTTACACAGAAAGAAGCACTGGTGTGAATAGTTCTATGTCTGTGGAAGACACTCTCTCACTGAGATCACTCATTGGGGGTGGTATAATTATGTCGATGGGAGAGCTTTCTCATCAGCATAAAGCGGCTACAGTTGCATCAGTACAGCTGTGCCACACTATAAACTCTCTAGTGTACACATGGCCTTAGTCTCTATGAGCCTCAATTCCCCATTTGTAAAATGGGGATAACACCATTGCCCTACTTCACAGGGATGATGAGAATAACTACATTAGAAAAATCACATAGTCCAACTGCAGAGGAATGGTTCAAAAAGTATGGGAGGTGGTGGCTATGGAAAAATGGAACCCACCAATTACATACCCAGCAAAAACAAACAGAACAAATAGATACTTGGTTACCTTTTATTCAATACTCAAGGTACATTCACCTGAAAAAAATAAAAACCACACACACACCAGCATGCTGTCCCATTATTTTGACTAGTATGTTAAAAGATCTATCAGAGATTTCACTCAATTTAATAAAAATCATAGGCATAGTTTGACTTCTATATTTGGGAAGGCAAGGGGCTTAATACTATTAATAATAGGCATAGGTCTAACTTCTGGATTTACTGATTGTTAGCGGTACTTAAATTACAGTGTACTTGAAATCACAAATACAGTTTACGTTCATTATTTAATCACCCTTTTTTTGTTTTAAACTTAATTATTTGCCATGTCTACCAGCTGCCACTTAAAAATCAACATTAGCATAAAAACAAATTCTTGAATAAACGGAACCGAGCACTTTCATGTAACTATGAATAATGTCTCCCTGGTTTTAGAGATACATGAACATGTAATGCACACAAACAAATCCATCGCTAAAGTCTGTCCCCTTTGCCCATCTGCCTAAGCACACTGCATTCACATTTAACCTTCTCTGTCACTGTTAGTCTCTAAGGTGCCACAAGAACTCCTTTTCTTTTTGCAGATACAGACTAACACGGCTGCTACTCTGAAATCTGTTCACTCTGTCACTCTTCTGGGCTTGACGCAGTCAATGCTGTACACTATTCAGATGCTTGGGAGCAGCTCAGAGCTGTGTTCACTTTCTTACAATGTTACCGGTGCTGATTAGAATGTCTAGATGCCTGTGTTTCTGGGGCAAGTCTCTTACTTTATAGGCTAGTAAAACTGAAACGGCCCCAAGCTGGAGCTCTGCTGTGAGCATCAGGTGCTGCTCTCCTGCCCTCCCCTTAGCAACCCAGGTGGGGAAACTGACCTGGACACACAGAGCACCTGGCAACATCACTGCTCACAACCCACCCCCTGAATATTCTTCTGCAGGGAGAAAACAGGGCCAAATAGAAGGGAGAAATCTGCCTCCACCCCCACGCGTCATATCCATTTGGGGGAGGGGGCGATGCCCCTGCATAAGCCTCACAATCTCTGCCCGTGATAAAAATCACTAGAGATGACATCACAGGTGTTGAAAGGATGCACACTCTGTAATAGGGTAATGCCTGTTCTATGGAAAGATCTGATGAGTTACTATATAATGGCTCTAAACAAAAGCTCACTGTTGTAATTACTGTTTTGTTTCTGATATTTACATACCAAGGATTTGTGAATTTCAGTACTTCCTAAACAAACAGTTTAAAAAAGAAAAAGAAATCATGAGCAGCTCAGATACTATGACAATTGGGGCCATGTAAGTACTTTAGATGGATAATGGGTTGCTTCAAGGCAGCCTATTTTAGCCCTTGGTCCCATAACTGCTTCCCATTTCTCCTGCCTAAGCCAACTCCTTGCCACCCCACTGCTCCATGTAGCTGGGATCAGCAGGGGGAGAACAGTCAGAGAAGGAGACGGAGAAGCTGATTTCTCAGCAAGAATAGTACCCTTAGTGGTGAGCAAGCTGACCTGCAACCCATATTCTCCTGCTTGCCTACAGCCCAGGAAAGCAGAACATCTAAGATGTGGGAAACAGTGAGGGGTGGCCCGGAGGACAGGCCTTCAAATCAGGTCAGGTAACACCATTATGAATATTAAATACAATAATTATTGATTCATTAAGTCAATGAACAGGGCCATTATTTGGATTAATTCATTAATACTTGTAACTTGTGATGTTTCCTTACCTATGCAAGTTCTATTGCAACAAGAAAATGCAACAGACAAAGAAAACTGAGTGGCTGCCTGATATTTTGGGAGAGGAATTGAGGTCAAGTCACTTCTTTTGAACTTCCCTGAAGTTTAGGATTATTGGTTACTAGTAGTCGTCTGTTTTTGTTTCCTGGGGGCAGCACACCTGCAAGTAAACAGCTCACTCCAGACGGGCCCAGGGACTGTGATATTTTAAAAAAAAAAAAAAAAAAAAACACACTTAAAACATGATTACAAAACTGTAGGAATTCTCTATATACATGTACACACACCCCTCCCATAAATGCAGTTCAAAAGGGTGTCATCTGTTGCAGTAAAAGAGCTAAAAGTAGAAACTCTTGTTTTCAGCCAAGATTGTGACAACATTGACAGCATGTTGTCCAGTACACACTATAGGTTTTCAGTAGCCCATGCAATGTGCCAGGCACTGTACAAGCATAAGGAAGTATGGTCCTTGCCCTAGAAAGATTTACATTCTAAAAGTGACCAGCTTTCTTCTACTCTGGAAAAAACATCAAGTAAAAACGTAAAGCAAGAGCCCATCACTAACTAGCAAGCACCCGTTTTTAAAACAGGAACAAGGCTTCCCCTACGTCAACACCAGATAAAATAATAGATACAGAAGATTTCCTGTCACTGAAAAGCTTTTCAGAGGGAAAAGCTATGACTTGGGTTTATTTACCTATCTCTGCTTTTGGGCAATTTACAGGGGTCTCTCTCAACTAAGACACTTGACATCTCCAGTAAGCTAAAATTGAGCGCACATCTTTGGATCCCAAAACACTTAAACACACTGTCATCACTCCACATATTTCCATCCACACGTAGTATTTACATTGTTTCTTTTTAAAAAAGTTTATAATCAACTTTCTAATAAGTCACTGTTGCTTTAAAGTTTAACAGGTTTTTTTAAGTAACCTGATGGAATATTGTCTGTAGGCTTCTGATCCTTGGTTAAAATAGTTTGATCAGCCATGTAATGTAAAGGTAATCAGACAGAACTGACTGTGTACACTCACATTAAAAAAAAAAAAAAAACTCATTCATGGAACTCCTGAGCTGTTCAAGAAATTGCAACACAGCAAAATCTGAAAATATGAGCTAAACATACGAACGTTTACTTCACACTTCAGTTGTTTTTTGGTACACATTCACTGATCTCGGTGGATGTAAATGAATAAAACTTTAAAAAAAACAGTAATAGAAACTGGTTGTGCAACTTAAAAAAAAAAAAAAAATTGTCAGTTTCAATCCAGATAAGTGATTGTCATAAATATAAAGGAAAGGGAAACCACCTCTCTCTGTACAGTGCTATAAAATCCCTCCTGTCCAGAGGCAAAATCCTTTCACCTGTAAAGGGTTAAGAAGCTAAGGTAACCCCGCTGGCACCTGACCCAAAATGGCCAATGAGAGGACAAGATTCTTTCAAATCTGGAGGGGGAGGAACAAAGGGTTTGGTCTGTGTGATGCTTTTGCTGGGAACAGATCAGGAATGCAAGCCTTACAGCTCCTGTAAAGTTAATAAAAGTAATCTAGCTAGAAAATGCATTAGATTTTCTTTTGTTTAATGGCTCGTAAAATAAACTGTGCTGGAGGGAATGTGTATTCCTGTTTTTGTGTCTTTCTGTAACTTAAGGTTTTGCCTAGAGGGATTCTCTAGGTTTCGAATCTGATTACCCTGTAAGGTATTTACCATCCTGATTTTACAGAGGTGATTCTTTTACCTTTTCTTTAATTAAAATTCTTTTTTAAGAACCTGATTGATTTTTCATTGTTCTTAAGATCCAAGGGTTTGGGTCTGTGTTCACCTGTACCAATTGGTGAGGATTATCATCAAGCCTTCCCCAGGAAAGAGGGTGTAGGGCTGGGGGGCGGAGCGGATATTTTGGGGGGAAGACATCTCCAAGTGGGCTCTTTCCCTATTCTTTGTTTAAAACACTTAGTGGTGGCAGCATATTGTTCAAGGACAAGACAAAGCTTGTACCTTGGGGAAGTTTTTAACCTATGCTGGTAAGAATTAGCTTAGGGGGGTCTTTCATGCAAGTCCCCACATCTGTACCCTAGAGTTCAGAGTGGGGAAGGAACCTTGACAGTGATCTGTTAAATATTTTCAACTGTCGCTAACAGAGCATTTACTGGCTGGCTCTATTCATAATTTCAATAGACAGAAAAAGCATCCATTCAAAGCCATTTCCTGGTCTATTACGCAAAACATCTTTAGAAATAATTGTAAACATGAAAAACAAAAATTCTTCTGCAGCCCAATTAGAGGTAACTTTCAAGTCAGAAGAATGGAGATGCAAGTACTTATCTATAATCCCCACAATATTGTGCTTAAAGTTATTTGGTGCCTTACAACATTATTCAGTTTTCCCAAAAGAGCATTACAAAAAGTGAGGACTTAGAGCAGTTGGGTGCCCATGTGCCATTCATACTTGTTCCAGCTATGGTTTTCAACTGAATAGCATAAACAATTGTGATACAATTGACCTTTTCCAAGTTGTATAAGTTAAGCAACATAAAACACAAAGAGCTTTAAATAGTCAAGAAGAGCCTCTCAAGATGAATTGCTGCTAACTAGTAAGAAAATAGAAAAAAAAATGGGGAAATGCATTAAGACATTTAGCACAACTGTATTTACAGGCACCATTAACAAAAATCAGAGTAGTTTATGACATACCAGAGGGCAGAAGCCAATGATACCCATGAGTAGATGCACAGAGTAACTAAACCTGAAGCGGCAGTAAAAGAATGAGATGTCATCTTGGTTCAGGGCTACATGAGTCCAGAATTGTAACAGAGATACACAATGAAAAGGTCTACACTCCAGTATAATTTCACACTATCTTTGCTGTATGCAGTTTGGTTTGAAGTCACAACTAATATAGACATGTCAACAGCTAGACAAGAACATGGCTGTAGAGAACAAAAGAAATATAGATGAAATTCCTTTCTGTTTCAGGAAGAAGTAATGGCAACTATGCTGCTTTTACACAAAAGAGAATCATACCATTAAAAAAAAAGTCAGAAAAGAACAAAGCTACATTCTTCCCTATCAACATTTTTTCTGAAGAATGAACACAAAATGGCTAAGGTTCCCGGATCAGAGGCCTCCGGGAACTTGTCTACAGAGGGAAATTTACTAGAATAAAATCATACTGTTATAGTTGTACCGTATAACTCCCCACATGAACAGTCTTATTCCAGAATAAGTGTCCACACAAGCGCCATTCTAGTGTAACTATAGTGGTATGATTATGCCAGTGAACTCTCCTGGTAACTAGGTGGAATCTATCCCAGACTGGCAGAGACTAAGGGTATGCCTTCACTGCACAGCTATCTCAGTCATCAGTACCCAGGTTGACCTACCTTGAGTGACAGCAACCACACTGCAAAGCTATAGCCACGTGCTTCCACGCAGGTGCTGCACTCACTCACCTGAGGGCGCTAGGACTCCTGGCATCATTTCCCACAGTTTAGGGCTGCAACTGAATCACGCTAGGATTCTTTCACAGTGAATAGTGGTAGAACTTGGCCGTCCTTCTGAGCACACGGGGAAATTGCGGGAAGGCATTGGAGGACTATCGACACTTGAGTGGTTCAGCCTGTGCCCACATTGCAAAGTGGGCAGGTTACAGTTGGAGCATAAGCAGTACTTTGAATAGCCTATGACAGACCAACTACCCTTGGTATAAAAACAACACCACCACACTTGGGTGAGAGGATGTGTTTACCAACAGGACTCAGGTTAAGGACAATACCTAAGAGTATGAAATGGATTCTGCAGTGAAGCCCTGAGAGTGAAATCCTCAGTTCCCTTGAAGTCAATGGTTAAACTCCCATCAACTTCAGTGGAACCAGAATTCACTCTTATCTAACAGCTGGTCAAACATAATATGTAAGATAGGTTGTTGACCTCAGTACAATCAGTCAGTTTCCAGTAAACAGGTGACCACACGACAACTGGCATGACTCTTCCTAGCGGTCTCTATAATGATTCAAAAGGCCTAGTGACCTAGACAATGAAGTATGCTCTCACTGCTAAAGGTGGGCCCCAGAATGGGGTTGAGGCAAATTTGTGGGTCAGTGCAAAAAAGCTTGCCAGTCACTCTGGACTTTTTCCTGTAAGCAGAGGAGAGCAGTCCGAAGCACCATTCTCACTGGGGCCAGTAAGCATGCTCCAAACAGTTTTCAGACACTATAAGAAAACACAAAAGTAACATGGTTTTCACCTCTCGTTACAAATACTCAGAAACATCACTATAGACTTGTCAGACGGTAGTCTGGAGCACAGCTCAGAGAAAAATTCTGTGCACATTGAACAATGAAGCCATGACAAAGACATGTATCAAACGTTATTTCCAAACAAGTTTAGCTAGCTAGCATGGTTCTGCTTTACTGCATGCAGTGTCCAGTAATGTCAATTCAGCCCACTTTAATCACAAAAACGTATTTATATTAATACACTTGTCCAGGAAAATCATGGAGTACTAGTCTGAATCAGCAAGTGACAGTAACTAGTCTATATCAGTTGTTAGACTTTGATGACCAACAACAAGGCCCTACACAAAAACTGTGTATGCCTAAAGCCCATATTCAAATTAAATTTAAACCCTGTAATATAAGCTTCTATATGATTATCTCTTAGGCCAACAGTTAGCTTGTCAATAAATCCAAGTACAAAAGCCAGAAAACATACGCTAGCCACACTTCCTGCCCCCCCAAAAAAAGAAAGTCAAATTTGCTTAAACTAAGCGCCTCTACTGATACTTCTACTAAAAGCTTTGTTTGGTTGTTTTGTTGAATTTCTTTTAAAAGGAGAAAGGAACTCCAGAAGTTCTGCTCTAGAAGAATTAGAAGCTGATGAGGCTTTAGTAGTAAAGAAAACCTCTTTTACAACCTCCTGTTGAGCTTCCAAATGGGTTAGCCAGATCCAAATGGTTATTCCCCACATTTTCTAAAAAGTGTCTAACAGGAATGCACCAGTATCTGCAAACCTGAATCCTCCACTCAGAACTGTCATCCCCCATTGCATCTATTTATACCATTTTGTCAGAATTCATCTCAATGCCATCACAGTTCTGAGTACAGGTAGAACAGAGCACCAACACACAGGAAGTTTTTCCCTCAGAAAGCATGGTCTGTTCAGCTATGCTGAAGATTATCTTAGCTATTGCTCAGGGCACACATATACTCAAACAAATGCTACAGGGTATTCCGTTTATAGTTTCGACGGGTATCATTGCTGTTTGTTTGTAAGCATCTTTTATTTTTATTTTAATTTCCCACAACTGTGAAAGTTTTGGCAAGTCAGACAATTATTTAATGAGAACAGACACGGTGATTCAAAATGTTTAACCTTTATAACCATTAACACACAAACTGTCAACATCACATGTCAAAATATATAAAGTATACTTAAATCAAATGCTAATAAGTTCTCAGGCAAAGTAAGAAAAATGTTGCTTATCTATACATTTTGATTGACAGAAATATTTTTCATCAGTTTGAGCGTACAGTGAAGTTGATGTTTACTGACATTTACTGATAAAAATCTAATCCTTCCAAACCTAGTTATAGGCTTGGAAGGTTCTTTTGTGTGCATGCTGTAATTAGAAAACAGTCCTAGAAAACTAGGCTTTTTTAGCTATAGTAGTCACAGGATAAAACTTAAAATATTGATCTTTGGTCAGAAATAAAATCTGACAGTGGTGGGCTGAAAGGCAGACTTATTCTGGATTAAAAATTAAACATGAAACATTGTGCCAACATGGCTATTACCCAGTTATTTACAGGCTTTTAAGTTACAATTCTGACATTCAGATGCAATGACAGAAGTTAACGTGTACCCATAAAGAAACACTTTTTCCCTGCCTATTTCCTTATTACAAAATTGTCATGCATGGAGTAGTACCAGAAGGAGATTTCTGTTGTGAAGCTAAGAGGTCAAATTCACACTGTGAAATTGGAAATCAACGACAGAGTCTTTAATTTATTCACTCCTATGAGCCTCTTCGTTTCAAAGCACACATGTCTTAGTGTCAATCAGATGATTAAACTGCAACCAGGCCTTGATTATTCTGTGTCATACTAATTGAGAGCCCAAGTAAAGAGTGACCTGTTAAAAGGAATAGACAAGCTAAAATAAATTATGCAAGAAAACAAACCAAGTTTACGAAAGGCATACAATAAAACCTTTTCAAATGATTAGCAGATTTATCCCTTTATGAAGTAAGGCAATAAATTTGAATGCTAAGATAAAATGCAGGAGAGACAGACTAGTAAGAGGAAAGAATGTGTTAGGTAAATATTCCATGTGACAAAGCAAGATATATTTCCTTTTAAATCAACACCACTGAAAGAAACAGATCTTTCTATAGAAGTTATTTGTGTTGTGAAGTTATGCATTACATCACATTTCTACAGCATTCTCTTTCATAGAGGCTGCTTGCATGCCCTGTCATCGTAAGTGCTGTAGCATTCTTACATGAGTTCAGACTTACAAATGCTGAAATTACCCATGTCATCCAATAACAAAACAGTAGCATGGCTTCCAAATCTGCCTGCTCTTCAGACAAAGTTGCCAAGAACTGACCACAGTTATGCAGCTCAATCAGCATTAAGATGCTTAAGTGAGGGCTTCTGATCAATGGGAAACTTTCTCTTCACAGGGACAGTAATCATAGCTTCAAGTCAGCGTGATGCCAACAGAACATTTTGATCCATCTTACTATATCCAAGTGAACCCTGTAATAAAATGTATAAACTCTCAAAAAGATGCAAATGATAGGATGCAGGAAATGAAGCTCTCACCCAATTCTTAATCATTTTCCTCTCTGTGTAGCATATTGCAATGTACAACAGCAGCTCGTAAAATACTCTATGATGTGACAAAATTTCTGTCTTTAATAGATGGATCATAAAGTAAGTCAAACTAGAGCTGCCAGGATTCGACTACTAAAAAAAACAAAAACAGATATTAATACTCTAAAGCTGCCTTTCCAAAACAGTGTTGCCAGGAGGTTAGAGACGATCACACATAAAAATCCAGAGTGAACAAAGTTATGGCATCTTACATCTGCAAACACATAATGCAACCGAACAGCCCTGACCTCTCCAGGTGCCTGCCTCCCCATCCTCCAGAAAAAAAAAAACTTGCCCATTTGTTCAGCTTTGAAGATGCTCTGCACTCTTTTCAAATGCAACAGCTACATTGAAGCTTCCCACAGCTATGTCAACACGCTGATGAAGCCTCAAAATGGGGTGGGAAACTTTGGTGGATAAATGAGAGATGGGTACTATAGTCACAGAATCTGGAGCTCAGCGTTCCAATCCCAGCTCTAACACTAACTCCGTTAGTTTCTCCATCTGTAAAATGGGGTTAATAATTCTTGCTTACTAGAGCTGGTTGCAGTTTTCCAACAAAATTATACAAATGGCATGCCTTTTTGAGAGTAATTGGCTTTGTTTAGAACTTTGCAGAATGAGTCACATAATACTTGTAATATTCTTTGAAAATAATTGCATTACTGATTATGCAAATAGACTGGGCAATATGACCACAAGTGAAATGGACAAAGGGACTGAGCATTGGACAGAATTCAATTAAAGAAGAACCCACACGAAGTACCATGGAGCTCTCAATCCCAACCCAAAGCAAAGTTATCCAGGTCAAAAATGTACTCCTCTCCAAAAGGTAATACTATAAATTTGCTGGTTTCTGAACTATGGAGCTAGGAGACCAAAGTCACCTAAGTGGATGGGAAATCTCCCGGCAAACTGCCAGGTTTCCAGCAGGATTCTGGAAATCCTAAAGTAGTAATGCCAAGCTTACACGCGCTCATGGAAAATAACTTTTCCTGCCCAGGAGACTGACTGACTTGGAATCAACATCAAATACATCCTTCAAGTTGTAACGTTGGGACGTTTTATCAGCTCCTCTCCTCCCTTGGGGAGTTGAATGGCTCAAAGCAGGACTGCTGCTATTTAGCCAGGCATTCAGGAGCCCTACCATTCCAGAGTGTGTTATTTAATGAGCATTTCAGGGATCTTCAAAAGGATCACACGAGAGTCACGGTACGCCCCTGGTGGCCAAGCACCAACAACGGGCGCGTTGCACAGAGACCAGCAGGAGGCCAGAGCTGTGCAGCACGAGCACTTGTATATACAAAAGCAGGAGGCGGCGAGAACTACTAACATTAACTCCACAGCCGCGGCTCCCCCCGCAAGCCGCAAAACAACATGTCCGGAGGCGCGGTGTTCGCTTGCGGCGAGTCCCGGGAAGGGGACGGCACGGAGCTGGGGAGTCCGCAGGCGGCCGAGCTTCGCAAAGCGCGTGGAAGGGGAAGAGTGGGAGCTTGTTCGGCAGCGCCCCACGTCCCCGGCAGAAACAGGGGGGGTGGCGGGACACGGCGAGTCCCCTCCAGGCAGCTGTTCCCCGACCCAGAAAGTTTGCGCCCACCACAGGGGGCGCGCGGGGGACCCCTGGCTGCGAGCCCCGGCGGCTCCCCTGAGCGGGACGAGCCCGGCTGAGTCGCCCTCTTACCTTTGGTCCAGTCCACGACTTGCTTCGGGCTCCACTTGGTAACGGGCTCCATGCTGGGCGCTCTCCCGCCGGGCTGAGCCGCGCCCCAAAGGTCCCTGCCGGGAAGCCTGCGCCAGCGGGGCACGCTCAACCCAGCCACTTGTCCCGCTCTCCCTCCTTCGGCCACAGACTCCCCTTTCAAGCGCCCATCCCCGCTCCCCGGCTGGGCGGGCTGCCCCCGCTCCAGCAGCTCCGCCCGCCTCCTGCGGGCTCCTCCCCCACGTGCTGCCCCCGTCTCTGCCGCGCGTCCCGGCCCCGCCCTCTGCCTGGCCGCGCACCATCCCCCGGTGCTCGGCTCTGCCCCTTCTCCTCTCCCGGCTTCGCAGGCTGCGCCCAGCGGAGGCGGGCCGGGAGCGGCTCGGCGGCTCAGGTTGCGTGTGCAGCTGTTTCCAGCCCAAGCGGGGGCTGAAGCGAAACTCCTGGGCTGGGCCGGGCCGGGCCGGGCCGGCGCTGTCTGCTCCCCGCCCGCCGGCGCCCACGCGCACTCCGCAGCCGCTTTGGGCCTCTGCCCGGATGGGTTTTCAGAGCGGGGCTTATAGCCTCCCCCGGGGAGCGGGCGCAGGGGCTGTGGCATGGACCCGTCCCCGGGAATGGCTTCGTTCCGTTTGTACAGTGGCGGCGCTGAGAGCCAGCTGGGAACCCTGCAGCACTCCTAGTGCCAGCGCCCCTACTTCCAGCACCTATGCCAGCATGGACATTTTCTTCTTTAACCCTTCTCCCCTGGGGTTTTCCTTTCCTTTTCCTGGGTCTCATTTTCCCTTAGAGGGCCTGAGTGGGGCTTAATTGTTTGGCAGGGTTGGGTGGCTGAGCCCTGCTGGCACTTCTAGGGTTGGCCCCAGCAACCTCAGGGCTTATCGCCCCTCAGTTATGAAAATAAAACAATTGCTTGAGCACCTCTTCCATTACCAATTAAGCACTGGCCAGGATCCTGCAAGGAGTTGGGGGAGGACCCCCACATGGAACTCAAATACCCAACCAGAGAGCCAGGGCTTAAATTCAGTCAGAGCTATCTGGAGCAGAGTTCCAGTAAATATTTTCAAACCCATAGGAGCCCCAGCATGCCTTGTGGGGCAAAAGTCCCAAGCTCCAGGAAATAATCTGTGAGAATTTAAGTGCCACCTAGGCCCCAAACAGGCAAAGACCTAACCCATGTGCCTAACTGTATGCATTGGGAGTAGCACTATCAAAGTGGGACTGCCCAAAGTGAAGCACATTAAGTCTTTGCCAAAGCAGGGCCCTAGAATGCACATCTCTGTCACGAATACGCTTAGATGTGCTTCCAGGGGAGAAGAGACTCTTTAGTAAAGTAAGATTTATGGTCTTGATTCTCAAAAAGAAAAGGAGTACTTGTGGCACCTTAGAGACTAACCAATTTATCTGAGTATAAGCTTTCGTGAGCTACAGCTCACTTCGTCGGATGCATAAAGTGGAAAATACAGTGAGGAGATTTATATACACACAGACCATGAAAAAATGGGTGTTGATCACTCTCCTTACAATGTGTATGATAACTTAAGATGAGCTATTACCAGCAGGAGAGTGGGGTGGGGGGAGAGAAAACCTTTTGAAGTGATAATCAAGGTGGGCCATTTCCAGCACATTTCCAGGAGTTAACAAGAACGTCTGAGGAACAGTTGTGGGGAGGAGGAATAGACAAGGGGAAATAGTTTTACTTTGTATAATGACTCAACCACTCCCAGTCTCTATTCAAGCCTAAGTTAATTGTATCCAATTTGCAAATTAATTCCAATTCAGTAGTCTCTAGTTGGAGACTGTTTCTGAAGTTTTTTTGTTGAAGAACAGTCACTTTTAGGTCAGAAATCCAGTGACCAGAGAGATTGAAGTGTTCTCTGACTGGTTTATGAATGTTATAATTCTTGACATCTGATTTGTGTCCATTTATTCTTTTACGTAGAGACTGTCCAGTTTGACCAATGTACATGGCAGAGGGGCATTGCTGGCACATGATGGCATACATCACATTGGTAGATGTGCAGGTGAATGAGCCTCTGATAGTGTGGCTGATGTGATTAGGCCCTATGATGGTGTCCCCTGAATAGATATGTGGACACAGTTGGCAACGGGCTTTGTTGCAAGGATTGGTTCCTGGGTTAGTGGTTCTGTTGTGTGGTGTGTGGCTGCTGGTGAGTATTTGCTTCTGGTTGGGGGGCTGTCTGTAGGCAAGGACTGGCCTGTCTCCCAAGATCTGTGACAGTGATGGGTTGTCCTTCAGGATAGGTTGTAGATCCTTGATAATGCGTTGGAGAGGTTTTAGTTGGGGGCTGAAGGTGATGGCTAGTGGCGTTCTGTTATTTTCTTTGTTGGTCCTGTCCTGTAGTAGGTGACTTCTGGGAACTCTTCTGGCTCTATCAATCTGTTTCTTCACTTCAGCAGGTGGGTATTGTAGTTGTAAGAATGCTTGATAGAGATCTTGTAGGTGTTTGTCTTTGTCTGAGGGTTTGGAGCAAATGCGGTCGTATTGTAGAGCTTGGCTGTAGACGATGGATCGTGTGGTGTGGTCTGGTTGCGAATACAGACTAACACGGCTGCTACTCTGAAACCAGTCTTGATTCTACAAACACTTATGCACATGCTCAACTTGAACAGAGTAGAGCTGTTTGGAACATTTTCCAATCAATCACAGTTTCAACAACAACAAAAAGGAGGAAAAATAATTCTATGGGTTTTTTCACAGATTTCAAACCTCCTTCCCTCACCCCTCCATTTTCCCCCCCTAGGTCTACTCTACCTCCACAAGATGTGGTAGCTATGTTGATAGGAGAAGCCCTACCTTCAACATAGCGCTGACTATGCCAGGGGTTAAGTCAGTAAAACTACATCGTTCAGAGGTGTGGATGTTCCATAACCCTGAGTAACATAGTTATGCTAGCATAAAAAGATAGCATAAAAAGTCTCCCTTTTTCTGAAGGTTAGCATTTACAGAAGGAAGAGCCCTATTTTATGGCCCATTGAATAAGAATTATACAGTAGAACCTCAGAACGACAAACACCAGAATTACGAACTGACCAGTCAACCAGACACCTCATTTGGAACTGGAAGTACACAATCAGGCAGCAGCAGAGACCAAAAAAGAAAAAGAAAAGCAAATACAGTACAGTACTGTGTTAAATGTAAGCTTCTACAAAATAAAGGGAAAGTTTAAAAAAAATATTTCACAAGGTAAGGAAACTGTTTCTGTGCTTGTTTCATTTAAATTACAATGGTTAAAAGTAGAATTTTTCTTCTGCATAGCAAAGTGTCAAAGCTGTATTAAGTCAATGTTCAGCTGTAAATTTTTGAAAGAACAACCATAATGTTTTGTTCAGAGTTAAGAACATTTCAGAGTTACGAACAACCTCTATTCCCTAGGTGTTCATAACTCTGAGGTTCTACTGTAGTACAGCTGGTCAGAAACTGGAATTCCCATTCCATGGAAAATTCTGAAATTTCAAAAAACTTCCATTCCAAAATGGAATGAAAAATTAAATTTTCCCAGGAACAGAAATTCCAAATATTTTTTTTAGAAAAAAATCAAAAGGGCATTTCATTTTGGATTTCTCTAAACACTTCTGAGGTTCCCCAAGCTGCTCAGAGTTCCAGGATCCTGCTTTATTGGGAAGCCAGACAGCTTGGGAGCTAAGGTTTTTAGGCTGCCAAGGAGCCAGGACCCTGAAAGACCTAAAGACCAGGCTGCCCAGAGCCAGATGGCCTCAGAGGTGAGAATGATTTTCCAATGGAAAATCTAAATTGTCTAGCAAAATTGAAATTTTTTGTGGAAAATTTTGATTAGTCAGAAAGTGATTTTTCCTTTGGAAAATAATTCTAACAGAAGATTGCCCCAACCAGCTCTACATTGTGTACTGCCACAGAACCTGGAGACCTGGACAAATCTAAACAGTCAGTTTCTCCAGCAAGGAGAAAATGTACAGGTAATGATTTTAGGATCGAGAGAGAGTGCAGCTGCAGCACACTTTTGCACTCTCCCAGCCCTGGTCTACACTGGGGGTGGGGAGGAGACACACACACCGATCTAAGTTACGCAATTTCAGCTATGTGAATATCGTAGCTGAAGTCCACGTACTTAGATCAATTTACCATGGTATCTTTACCGCGGTGAGTCAACTGCTGCCGCTCCCCCGTCGACTCCGCCTGCACCTCTCGCGGCGGTGGAGTACAGGAGTCGACAGGCGAGCGCTCGGGGGTCGATTTATTGCGTCTAGACCCCTGCTGGATCGATCTCTGCCCACCAATCTGGCAGGTAGTGTAGACATACCCTCAGAAGCTGATTATGGGGTGGGGCTGCAATACAGGAAAAGTCTGACTGCTGCAGAACGCTCATATTAGAAAAAAGGTCACCCAGTATTAAACCATAAAAACTTTTAGGAACCCACTCAATAATTTGGGAAATGAACCCTTGGCATAGGTAATTACGGCCCATTCCTAAAAGAAAAATAAATGGTTGACTATGTCAATAAGAGGGAGTATGGTCTAGTGGTTAAAGCTGGAGATCTAAATTCTGCTTCTGGTCCTGTCATAGACTAACTTAGTTCCTGATGTTGCGTGAGTTACTTCATCATCTTTGCTTCAGTTCTCCCATCAATGATAACATCAAAACAGCTTTACTGGGGCATTGTGTGGTTTAATTCATTCACGTTTTAAAGCATTTTGAATCCTTGTATGGAACGAATTATAGAGATGCAAAAAACTATTATAATCTAACATGTTCTGTCAGGTAGTTCCTTTAAATGCTTTAGACTGAGAATATTCCAGCAAAACAGTTAATCTTTAAAATTTAATCCTTTTACATTAAGTGGAATAGCAATCCTCTGATGCAATGGGATCAGAGAACATAGAATGGGACTAGAGATGGAAATGGTTGATTCCTTTTCCATCTACAAAGTATTTGGATATTGTGTTTTAAACTGAAATTTCTTGCACAGGGCCTCCAAAATGGGTACAACATATATCATCAAGCAAGGATTTGCTACACCATAGGGATTTTTACAGGGGCATAATTTGAGGAAATGGAGGAATTTAATTCCAAGCCATGCGAGATCAGTAGTTGCAATTGCAGTAAACATTTTAAGGAATGCCATACACTGCACCCACGCTGTAACTGGGGAACTCACACAGGTTAGCAATTGGGGGAAGATTATTCTTCATTTTTGGAAAAAATTATTTCTTTTTATGTTTGCTGTCTCTCTCTATCCCTACCTGTACTTCTTGGTTGATGGCAGAAATTGGGGACATTGATGGTATGTGGGGAAAAGCATCCCTAACCACCTGGCAGTGTTATTAATTAATTATTATTATTTATTATTTAACTAACATTTATATTGCAGTAGTGCCTAAGCCACAACCTGGTTGGGCCCAGTCTTGCAAGGCAATTACTGTGGTGGCTGATGTCCACGCTACCCTCCTTCTGTTGGTGGTGTGCATCCTGAGCAGGAGCAGTGTGGGGATCTCTCAGTGGGGGCCAGGGCTCTAAGCTCCATACAGCTTTCTGCCCGGAGCCCAGCTGCACCCCAGGCTTCTTGCTCCCCCCACTCTCAGCTGGGAATGGGGGGAAGCTGCCCAGGGCATCTTGCCTCCAGCAGGGAGATCCACACCTGGAGTCCAGCCGGCTGCTGTGCTCCCGGCGAGGAGCCAGGACCTGGGGGGCAGGAGGGGGACAGTAGGGCTCCCAGTGGGGAACCCAGACGGCAGCCCTGCTTGGAGCAGAGACCAGGCAGCAACCCTGCTGGGAAGCCCAGAGCTGGCTTTCTTGTCAATTTCACAGATCCAGCAGAGCCATGAAATTGACAAGACAGCCAGCAGCCAATGTAGGGAAGACAGTATCTACACAGACACTGCGCCACCCTAACTATACCGACATAAGCCCTACGCGTCTCACGGAGATGGAGTTATGTCGGTGTAGTAGGAGCACTTACATCAGCGGGAACAAGGCTGTAGCATAGACACTATGCCATATTGACATAGGTCAGGTCAACATACACTGCCTTATGTCGACCTAACTCTCTCGTGTAGACCAAGCCTGAGACCATACTAGGATATTGTCTATGTGTTAGGGCTTGTCTACATTACCCGCTGGATCGATGGGCAGCAATTGATCCAACGGTAAATCGACCACTGAGAGCTCTCCCATCAACTCTGGTGTTCCACCAGGGCAAGAGGCAAAGGCGGAGTCGACGGAAGAGCACCAGCTGTCGACTTACCGCAGTGAAGACACCATGGTAAGTAGATCTAAGTACGTTGACTTCAGCTATGTTATTCACATAGCTGAAGTTGCGTAACTTAGATTGACACCCCCCCACCCCCACCCTCCCCACGCCCAGCGTACACCAGGCCTTAGAGAAATGCTTTCCCTCTCCATTCTCACTTTAATTCTGGTTTTGGGTGGCCAGAGTCCTACTACTGAGTGGGAGCCACTGACTGCATGGAGGAGCACCACAAAGACCAGGATTGGAGCAAGAAACACTCCGCAGTGTTGCCAACTCATAAGATTTTATCACAACTCTTATTGTGTTTTTCTTAAAGTCCTGGCTCTTGGAGTCATGTGATTACATGAAATCTCCGATTTCATAAAAACAAGGTACATTTTTGGCCCTCATAGTTGCAGAGAAAAGCTTGAAAACCTGAACCCTAAAAGGCTCAAAACCCAGAAGGCAAATTAAAAGAACCCTATTTTTTTAAAAAAAAAACCTCAGGGGGACCTGATGTGATTTTCAAATGCATGGGGATGGTAACACCAAAACAGGGAGGAAGAGGGCCTCGGACAAGGCAGGCTGAGTAGTAGAAGATTATCGTAGTGCCTAGGTGCCCCAGTCATGGACCAAGACCCCATTATGCTAGGAGCTGTACAAACACAGAACAAAAGACATTGCCTCCCCCCAAAATGCTGACAGATGCTGTGCTGAGAGCAGGGAAGGGAGCAGGAATCTTTGGTTGCCTGAAGTGGAAGTGCTCTCAAAGATAGCAGCAGCAATTGCAGGTTCCCCAGGACCACTCCCTTCCCATGTTAGCACCCTAACATGCTAGTTGATATTCCTACTCTAAACCATTCAGTTCTGGGTGTTCCTGGTTTTGGAGATACTATTACCCTCCTTGTGGGAGCTATGTTAAGTTTTTCAGTGTTTTCAGGCTCACTGTCTTCTAAGGAAATGTTTATAATTTGTCCAAGGCAACTCTATGTGGTCAGAGCAAACCCCTAGTGACTGACAGAATATACTTGGAGGTTCTAAGGTCTGTATGAACTAGTGCACAGCCCACTTTCTTCAGCTGTTACCAAGTATGTCACTCATCTCAGAATCACTTTTCCATTCACCAACATTAGAGTAGCATGGGGGAAACTATCTAGGTGTTTATACAATGTTCATCCAGAGGGATCTTGCTCAGTGACAGCTTCTTGCTCTCCGTACCTGAGGCCCATTTGTCAAGTGCACTGCTCCTCTTCCCATTCAAGCAGAATGGTGAACTCTAATGTGATGGGTGAGCATGTGTGCATGAAACTTTTTGTTCAACATTATTAAACTGTACAATGGGTATATGCAGTGGTGGTATAGCCGTGTTGGTCCCAGGATATTAGAAAGACAGGTGAGTGTGGTGATATCTTTGATTAGTGAGAGAGACAAGCTTTTGAGCTTACACTGAGCTCTTCTTCAGGTCTGGGAAACAAAGGTCTGGTCTACAATACAGACCTATATCGGTATAACTATGTCACTCAGGGGTGTGAAAAATCCACACCCCAAAGCAATATAGCTATACCCCCCATGTAGACAGCGCTATGTTGGCGAGAGAGCTTCTCCCACCAACATACCTACCTCCTGTCGGAGAAGTGGATTAACTATGCCTTAGCTTAGACAGAGCATCTCCATTATAGTGCTACAGTGGCACAGCTGTAGTGTAGACTTCCCCTACTCTGAAGGCTTGGCTACACTTACATTTTATAGCGCTCTAACTTGCTGGCTCAGGGGGGTGAAAAATCACCCCATGTGCAGCGAGTCAGAGCGCTTTAAAGCGCTAGTGTAAACAGCCGCGCTCCCAGCGCTTGGAGCTAGTCTCCTCGTGGAGGTGGATTACCAGGAGCACTGGGAGAGCTCCCATGGGAGTGCTCCCACGACAGCGCTTTGAAGTTTCCAGTGTAGCCATGCCCTGAGTGTCAGAGCTACTTGCAAGGTGGAGCAGATTGCTTAGCATAAGTAGTTAACAGATATTTCAAGGGACCATTCAAAGTGAAGTGGCCCGTGAACTCACCTGTCATAAGGATGAAAGAAGGGGGGTGGGAAAGCAGATGGGGGGACTGTAGTGTATAGATTGTTGTAATAGGCCATAAATCCAATGTCTCTGTTCAGTCCATGATTTTTAGTGTCTGGCAAAATTATAAATTTAAGCTCCCAAGCTCATCTTTCGAAAGTGTTGTGCAAGTTTCCTTTGAGGATGAGGACTGATCACCTGTGGGTGAACGCTTTTAACAAAGCAATCACTCTGTATCTAACCTATCAGACCTGATCCTCAAAGGAAACCTGCAAAACACTTGCAAAAGACAAGCTTAGGAGCTTAAATTTATAACTTTGCTAGACGCTAAAAATCATGGACTGAATAGAGACACTGGATTTATGGCCTATTACAACAATCTACAACCCTTCTCCCGCAGCTGCTTTCCCACCCGCTCACCCCCTTTATTTCCTCCCTATGATAGGAGGGATGTTAACGGGCCACTTCACCTTGAATGGTCCCTTGAAATATTTGTTAACTACTTATGCTGAACAATCAGTTCCACCTTGTGACACTCTGGGTAAGGGCATGTCTACACCACAAAATTAAGTCAACAAAATTTATGTCGGTATACAGACACTGCAGTAATTACATCACTTGTACGTGTCTACACTTTGCTCCTTTTGTCAGCGGTGCACGTCCTCATCAGGAGCGCTTGCACCAATTGAACAGTCGACGTAGGCAACACAGTGTCTACACTGAGACAGCACTGACTTAACTACCTCACTGTTGACTCTACATCTCTCATGGAGGTGGAGTTAAGTTGGTGTAGTGGATGAATTACATAGGTGGGAGCGAAATTTTAGTGTAGACACTTACATAGTTAGGTCAATGTAAGGTGCCTTGCGTCGACCTAACTCTGTAATATAGAACAGGCCTAAGTTTCCCAGACCCGAAGAAGAGCTCTATGTATCTCAAAAGCTTGTCAATCTCAAGAATTTGGTCCAGTAAAAGATATTACCTCACCCACTTTGTCTTCACAATGGTTAGGCAGCTGACATGCTGGGCCCACTGTCCATCATGCTGTCCAATAATGTCTCGTTGTTTCCTTGTGCTCCCCCCTCCCCCACATCTCTCTTACTGTATCCATCTGTTGTCTCTTGTCAGATACTTACACTGTAAGCTGTTTGGGACAGGGACTGTCTCTTTGTTCTGTGTTTGTGTAGCACCTAGTATATAGGGTTGTGGTCCATGACTGGGGCTTTCAGACACGACTGCAACAGCACACAAGTGAACAGATACATATACATACACCCTGAGGCAGAGTCTGTTGAGGCTTATAGCTGGATAAAGCATTTTAGAAATATAGTTTTAAAAAACAGAAACAACATGAAGTTAAGACTTTTGAGTGAGAGGAAGAAAAAAAAATATATATATATACACACAGACACATACACAAACACACACACGAAAACCCTCTCAATATTAATTATTTTTCACTTATCGGAGAACCATCATTTTGCTCAGTTTAGGTTCTGGTTCATTTATTTGCTATTCAGTTTGTGAACCATGTGCCTGTCAATTAGTCTCCAAACACTTTGGAAAGACTACAATGAAATTAGTTAAAATCCACATTGTACACATTTAACTGGTACAAAAGCCAGAAGTTTACAGATTCCCCATAGTACCTATGTCATTCAAATTTAAACAACAACAAAAAAGCAACTCCCTCCTAACCAGCCCACCTCAGGCAAATGACTGAATAAACAGATGGGGCTTGCAGTGCCCATTTAGCAGTTTAACAATGGTTAACGTAACAATGATTTTGTATTGTCTACACAGGTGCTGAGCTCCCCAGATTGTAAGAAGAAAAGCAAATGATTCTCCCTGTTGGCTTTAGAGCATTCATCTGGTGAGCAGCATCTCCTTTGTCATCAATGTTGGGCCCAATCCCACTTGGATAATCCCCCTCCCCGGTTTAAGGCATACAAATCAGGTCCTTTGTCAGCAGACTAGCAAGGTGGTACATTCCCATGTGGTTCTTAATTATTCCTCACTGGTATATCTGACAGTTTTTTTAAATGGCTGATTTAGCGTTCTTAGACAAGATGGGATTGTGTTGACTCTGTCTGTATGACGTACTGTACCCACTTACCCTCAGGTTACTGAAGGAGGTCTTTAGGATCTCATTTGGGGCAGAGGCAGAGAGTCAATGGATCCATTTCTGAGTTGCTTACCTGTGTTTCTTCAGTTTAAACCCAGACAGGAACTGTGTATTGAACTGCTTTTTCTCCAGCTGCATCATCTCACTCTCTTCTCCCCTTAAAACAAGGTTCACTGTAAGTGACTGTCATGATGTAATTAGCTGGCATGATTAGATGAACTGCTGTTTGTTTAATCATGGCTCTGTTTAAAATACTTGCTGCAACAGGAGAAGGGAAAAATCAGTTTTACCAGCTTTCTTCATTTCCATCAATGCCTACTTGAAAAACAGCATTGCCCCTTGGCATGACTTCAGATCCTGCATATTTTACTGGACATCTTTAATGCCAATATGTTGTCTGACATGACTGTGGTGTCAGTAAACATGGTAGTGCTCTTTTTTTGCTTACATCTGGTGTATTCATGGAGGATGGAGTTCAATCCTCTGCTGATAGCCAGAACAAGGGCCATCCAATTATATGAATTTCACTCAAAATGCATCGCACTGATTTCATTCAGACAACCATGACGATCAATAGTTTGCTGTCTCCCTCCAGTCCTCATTCGTAAAAGTTTTTCCACAATGACAGATGAGTATTTGAAGGCCACATTTCCCAGGGGCATCAACCCAGTGACTATATTTGAAAATTTGGTCTTGCAAGAATTTGCATGTATAAGTGTGGGTACAGATCAGATAACCATAGAGAACTAATTACCCAATTTGTATGCTCTGCTATTGTGCGTGAAAATATGGGGATTTTGAACATGCAGTTAATCACACTTGCAAATTTACACCATTTACAATTTACAATTTTTTGAAAATGTGCCCTCCTTGTTTATATAATTAATTTAAAAGTTATGTTTAATCTCAGTCCAGTAAGGTTTAATTTTAACTGTATTCTCTCAACAGGTACATTATTTGCTTAATTATAATCATTAGTATTTATAGCACTTTTAGGGCTAGACTGACTCTAGCCCTAAGGTGAGTATGAGGGAATAAGTACTTCCTTATAGCCATGCAGCTGCATTATGGATTCTGGACTGGAGCTCCGGGTGTAGGAGGGAGTCAAATGGGAGTGACTGTGTGCCCACAGAGTTTTTGAATGCCTGCTGTAACTCAGGCTGCTGTGATGCACAGCAGTCTCACAAGTCCTGAGGGGTCCCCTTACCATGAATGGGTCTGGAATCTTGAGTCCCAGTCATCGAATGCCTAACACTCCCACCCACAAACACGTGTGCAGGAAGGGTCTCGGGAGTACAGAGCCATGGCTCCATTCCCTCCTCCACACAGCCAGCAAACTGATCAAGTGCACCCTGAAAAGGGGTGAAATAATGTCATACACCCCCAGTCACAGTGAGGGAGGAGGAGGGGAGGAATTGTGTGAATGTCTGAATCACGATCCTTCACAGTGCTGTTCTGGAGGTGATACAGCTATGTTTGCCCTATACTCAGGGCTGAGACTGAATCTAGTCCTAATCTGCAAATCCCTGATGCTGGAAATCAGATCCCTGCAGGTGGATCCCAACAAAATCAGTAAAAAGAAAAGGAGTACTTGTGGCACCTTAGAGACTAACCAATTTAATTGAGCATAAGCTTTCCTGAGCTACAGCTCACTTCATCGGATGCATACTGTGGAAACTGCAGAAGACATTATATACACAGAGACCATGAAACAATACCTCCTCCCACCCCACTCTCCTGCTGGTAATAGCTTATCTAAAGTGATCACTCTCCTTACAATGTGTATGATAATCAAGTTGGGCCATTTCCAGCACAAATCCAGGTTTTCTCACCCTCCGCCCCCCCCCCCCCCCACCCCCCACAAACTCACTCTCCTGCTGGTAATAGCCCATCCAAAGTGACCACTCTCTTTACAATGTGTATGATAATCAAGGTGGGCCATTTACCAGCAGGAGAGTGAGTTTGTGTGTGTGGTTTTTGAAAAAGGGGGGGGGGTGAGAAAACCTGGATTTGTGCTGGAAATGGCCCACCTTGATTATCATACACATTGTAAGGAGAGTGATCACTTTAGATAAGCTATTACCAGCAGGATAGTCGGGTGGGAGGAGGTATTGTTTCATGGTCTCTGTGTATATAATGTCTTCTGCAGTTTCCACAGTATGCATCCGATGAAGTGAGCTGTAGCTCACGAAAGCTTATGCTCAAATAAATTGGTTAGTCTCTAAGGTGCCACAAGTACTCCTTTTCTTTTTGCGAATACAGACTAACACGGCTGTTACTCTGAAACAAAATCAGTGAGGTTCTACATGGGTGTAAGATTTTGTCTGCACAGATCCAGTTGCAGGATCAGGGCTTAGATCTCAAAATCCTTTTTCAAAGGTAGGTAAGCATTATTATCCCTATTTAGAGGTGTGGGAAACTCTTTTATTGCAGTGTAGACACACTTAACCTTAAGGGTTAAGTGACGAGCTAAGCATCACACACCAAATTAAAAAAGCGTAAATGGTTTCAGTTCAGGGCACAGGAAACATTTTTTTTTAAAGGTCAGCATATTACAATGTATATCTTTGCACGTAGGAGTTGTTTGACTTTATCCTGTTTGTTCCTTCAGCAAATCTTTGGCTTAGAGAGCTTCATTGTATTTTACTGCGTGTGTCTAAAGGGTTTACGTATTTATTAATGTGGGATTCGCAGTGTACCAGAAATAGTGGCAAACTTCGAATAGTAGAAAAATAGAAATCCTGTGCCTCCCCTTGTCATCAGTGATTATCATCAGGGAATGATTTTCCTGACCATGTGCCATTCATACTGTAGCATGTCATTTATTACTCCTCCTCCCCATAACAACAGCAACAAAACAACAGTTTAGCATTTATAGAGAGCTTTTCAAGCATTGCCATACTCATTCAGATAATCCCAGTGAAATCATGGGACCACTCACAGAATAAGAAAAGGATTTAACCCTAATTAACTAGCATTCACAAAGACTCTTTGAGGTAGGTAAGTATTTGAAACCTCACTTTACTGATTGGGAAAACTGAGAGAGAGAGATTAAGTGACTCACAATGAATCAGCCTCAGAATTGGGATTGGTCCTTATGGAAAAACTAGCATGTGATCATGTCATTAATGACTGAATCATAATACATGCACACAAGGGGGACAAATCAAGATTGCATGGGCATTTATATCCCACTCCCTACCTTGATATCTGAAATTGTCACATGCTCTGTATATGTGAAGAGTTTTGTATATGTGTTACAACATGAAGATGTTAATGTTCTACACTATATACAATGCGTCTGTTTTGTCTGCACTTTGAATATGGAGTATTCCATTGGAATGATTTTCCTTTTGAGAGGTTCAGAAGAATATCCTGGACTGCTCTGTGGCTGGTTTGTGCTGTACCATGGGCTTCAGTAAAGGGAGTATGGCAATGTTTTCCCTATGCCCCAGAGATCCCAACCTACCATTTCAGCCCTTTGGGGCTGTTGGGAGCAGGCATAATTTAGAGCAATTTGAGGGTTGTTAATCTAAACTGTACTGGGGGACTGGCCCATCCCACAGCCAGTCCCGCACTGGGGAGTGCAAAAGTCACCTTTGTGTCCTTTCTTCCCATGATGCAATTTCTACTACATGGCCACAACTGAGGATATCAACTCATGGTGTTATGGGTGGGATGTTAACGGTGAAATGAAATTGATCAAAATGTATGCAGTCATTTCACTTTAAGTCCTGAATCTAAAATTATTTAGTTATAAAGCTATGAAATTTCTCTCTGTAAGACCAAAATATACATGTTAAATCAGAATGTTAATAAAAAGGGTTTTTCCATAAGCAAAATATTGAATGCAATGAAGAGAAAGGAGGGGAGTCTATTAAACTGACCCTTTGGCTGGAAGCATCAGGATCTCTTGAGCTCTAATCCCAATTTTGACATTGATTCCATTGACAGACTGGTATAAATCACTTACCCTGTGCACTTCAATTTCCCTATGTCTGAAATGGGGTTAATAATACTGACCTCGGCTCACCTGCTTGATGTGAAATTAATTAGTTGATGTTTGTAAAATGCTCTGAAGAGGACTAGGTGCTAAGTGTTGTTATGATTTTAAAGTAGAAACGGGCCAGACTTTTTCTTGCCTTTGTTAAATTAGTTTCATTTTCTATGGGTTTACAGTTGATCATAAAACTATATTTATTACCATCAAGAGGAAAGTAATTATGAGTGTGCCAACAATAACCACAGCAATCTAGTGTGATGGTTATCAAAAGCTCTTGATGGAACTACCAGGCTCTTCAGTGAAAGGATTGTTTTTCATCAGCCTGTTTCATGCTACTTGTTTCCTATAGATTTCATTGCAGTCTGGATCAGGTAGGTCTTATACCTGGATCTTCCTAGTTTTCTTTAATAGAGGTTTCAGTCAGCAGGTTCACAACTAAATCTCCCAGTTGTGAATTTTGGGACTTGCTTGCTGCTGTGCCTATTTGTAGGTACATTGACTGCTGATACTTTGCAAAACACAGCTAAAAAATATGGAGGGGCTCCTCCTGCAGTTCTTACTCAAGGTGAAATCCCCTTGACTCTAATGGCAAATTGCCTCAATAAAAGTGCAGAAATGGGCTCTGCCTTATAATCTATTTACATTGCTTAACTCCTTGAGTTATTTTAGAAAGTCAGTCTCAAATCACTGAGCAGAAAACATGTTCTTTCATAAGTTTTGTACTTACATAGCATTGTTCATGCAAGGATCTCAACATTGTTTACAACTAACTAAGCCTCCCAGCATCACCCAGGGGTGGTTAAATACAAAGTATAATTTTACAGCTGGGTAAGTGGCAGTACAGAATTTGTCAGCCTGTCAGTATCAGCCTTAAATAGAAGCCTAGGGTGAAATCCTGGCCGTACGGAAGTTAGTGAGAGTGTTGCCGTTGATTTGAGTGGAGCCAGGATTTCACCCTGAAGTCTTCACCCTCAGTCGCTTGACCTAGCTCTTGGACCACACGTAAGAAGAGAGACACCTAGAGCAGACACTCCCATCATGGCCAGTTTCCTCAGCTCCAGAAGAATTATGCCCCTGGATGAAAAAGAGCTGGCAGAGACTTAAAACACAAGTGAAGTGATGGTTATGCTGGTAGAGAGGGAGAAACACCTTGAGAACATAGCAGAAGCCATGCCTACTCCCATCTGTCAGGGATGTCTGTCCAGCGGTCATTTATCAGAGTGGTGCAGAAACATCGACTCACACTCAACTCTGTCCTCAGCTTAGACCCAGTGCCTCCAGGAGGTGAAGCAGAGATGGCACAACACTGCGGGCGGAGAGGGAGGAATATCTTTAGGCCACTTTGCACCTATCGGCTATTTCAGGGGCTGAAACAGCCTCCAGCGTAATTTAGGCAGCTCGGGGGGCTACTCAAGCCATCTCTTGTTGTTGCCTGTAGCATGCCACACAAGCCAGAATGGCAACAGCAGCACGTGCTACATCCTGACCCTTACTGATGAACACCAGGGCTCCCACATATTACAGCAGTGGCCAGAAATGCCTTCTGCCATCTCTGGCTGGTCTGTTTTCTTTCTTCACTCAGAGGAAGACCTCAGGAATAGGTCTCACTAATGGGAGAGCAGAGAAGACAATCTAACCGAGAGAGTGCTGACAGTTCTTTAATTCTGGTATTTGTGCCTAGATGGTCTGGTGATGGCAGCACTAGAAATAGATAGATTTTTAAAGTTATATAGGAGATCATTTTCAAAAATACTGCAGAATTTTTCTCTTCACCCCTTCTTCCCTCACACTCCTCCGAGTATATATATTTCTTTTTCCTCTTCTTCTGGAGGGGATAAACAAGCTAGGCAAGCAAACATTTTACTTCAGATGCCTGTCATTCTTACTATTATACATTTGTTTCCAGACTCTAGTCTCTTGGAATACAAGATAGTTGTGAGGAAACTCTTAATTATTTCCACTGGGGCTTTACATGGAAATATAAACGTTAGTTATGAGGATGTGGGGATTCAAACATAAGGGAAAGACAGGAAATATGTCTATTGCCTATTTAAAACAAACCCCAAATAATCTGAGCAGATGTTTTGATGTTTTCCTGCACTGACTCACACCGTTTAATGCGTGTTTTAAGTGTAATCAAGATCGCAAGACACACATATTACAAACTGATTACTGCAGCCAAACAATGCAGTATCACCAAGAATAGAAGCCCCCACTAGTTTATAAACAAGTTTATCTAGACATCAGTAAACACACTACAATGAAAGGCAAATCCACAGCTCTTATAATAATACTTTGTACTTCTGCAGCGTCTCTCGAACCATGTTGCAAACATTAATGAATTGTCTCACTAATTACATGTGGCCCTGTGTGGGTAAGACATTGAACTGGGACTCAGTTCCTTGCCCTGTCAGTTATCCTCCAAGTCACTGGGCATGTTGCTAAGAGCCTGATTCTAAACCAACTTCCACACCTACTTAACTTTATGTCTGACAGTAGGTCCATTAATTTCAATGGGAAGCATGTGTCCAAGGGTATGTCTACATTGCAATTAGACACCCATGCCTGACCCATGCCAGCTGACTCAAGCTAAAGGGCTCAGGCTAAGGGGCAGTTTATTTGAGGCATAGATATTCTCTCTGGGACCCTCCCACCTCGTAGGGTCTTACAGCACCAAAGCCAAAACATCTAGATTGCAATGGAACAGCCCCTTGGCCGGAGCCCTTCCAGCCTAAGTCAGCTGGCACAGACCAGCTGCAGGTTTTTAATTTCAGTGTAGACATACCCTAAGGGCAGGTCTACACTACAGCCTAAGTCAATATAACTTATGTCTCAGGGGTGTGAAGAATCCCCCACTCCAAGCGATGCAAGTTTTGCACTGTCCACACCACTTCTCACCAAGGTGGAGTACTTATTGGCACAGCTGCACCGATGTAGCGCTGTCATGAAGACTTGCCCTAAGAGTTTCCAGAGTAAAGAGGCCTTAATCTCTCTATGCAGTTCCTCATCTATAATGAAGGGATATCACCAGCGGGTTGCAAGTTTAAATCTGATCACGCTTGTGAGGCGCTCTGATACTACAGCAATGGGGCCCTACAAGTATGTAGACATATAGGAAAATATTGTCCTCATTTTACAGATGAGAGAAAACTTGCAAAACTTAGAGGTTAAATGACTTGTTCAGGTCCCATATGAAGTCTTTAGCAAACCCTGGAGCTGCACTCCCTAGTCATGAGGCTTGCATACTAGTCTTCACCAGGAATGCTGTTTGTGCTGTGAAAGTATCACTACCATAACACATTTGTCTTTTGCTTCAAATAGGAATTTTAAATTAAACTCATGTGTTTGTTTTGACTTTTATATATTAGTTCTTTTTTACTTATCATTGAGATGTTTAAACTTCTCTTTTGTTTAAATAAAATAATCAGAAGGGCAATAGTGAAATACAGTAATTTTACTGTATGTTTTACACAGATTTTTCCAGATTTTTCTTGCTTTTGCATAAGAGCCAATTCTTTCCTTATTTCAAACCTAAAACTCAAAGTGAAACTCTGGCTGAGGAACTCCATGCAGACAGACAGGAAAAAAAGGTCTCACAATCTATCTGTGAACTGGAACTGGCTTGCACAGCTCTATGGATTTGGACCAAAGAGTAAGACTGTCAGTTGAATCAATGACTACCTTGAGGGCAGTACAAGTCACAAACAATTGTTGGTTCATTCTTTGGGAGTCCTTATTAATCATATAAGAAAGGGTAAAGCAATTATCTGAAGTACAATAGTCCCTCTTGAAATCTATCTACTCTTCAAAAATAGGTTTACTGTCTCCCCTCAGGACAGTAATTTTCATAACAGAAATCTGGCAAAAAAAACTTTGGAAACTACTTCCAGTAAATATATATGTCTACAAGTCTTCCCTGTCTCCTATACAGTGATAATTATATTTCCTTTCCAGCTTAGAGGAATTGTTTCAAATATGATAATATAATTAAAAAGTTGAACAACAGGCAAGGAGTCCACCAGACAAGGAAAGAATTATACACTTGTGCAGGAATCGAGTTCATGCCAGGAGCTTTTCTCTTCCTTTGTGTAAAAACCACAGCAGTGACCTCCCTCTCAGTAACAGAATCCTCAGAACCAAACTGCGTACAAGAAAGATGTAAAGGAAAACTCGCAGGACATGAACACCAAAAACAGCTTAATGATGGGAGATCCAATGGGCAGAAATTTCAGTATCAACATCAGCTGTGTGTGCATTGTTTATGCCTGAGGCCATAAGGAGACCAAGTTGTTTGAAGTCCTTGGCTTCTTGTGTGTGTAATATGTCTGTAGTATGTATTATCGCAGCACAAGCCAGACAACAGACATTTATTCTTTCCAAAAGTCACCAGAGATTGGCAGAATTGTTTTAATATTTAAAACATTGGATGTCTGGCATCTCTAGTGTATCACTCCTTACACAAGTACTGCCGCGGTCAGCATTAGGCATGAGTCAAAGTTGCGGTTCAACACATGAGTTTCTGGCTCTTCCACATTAATAGAAGCACACAGACATTTATTAGTGGGGGCTATTTTTGCATGTGTGATGTATTATGTCACTTTTAAAAAAAGTGAATTTCATGTTCAGAAAATGGACAGAGTGCAAGACTTAAAAGCCTCTTTATATCCACAAAACGGGTACAGCATGGAGGTGAAGTCAACTGCAATGGGCTTTGGAACAGGCCCCAAAGTTTTTCCCGTGCTTCATTGCCAATGTGCCTCAACCATATTCTGGCGGGACCACCTATTTGTGAGAGTATAGTGTTCCCTAATGTAGAGAGCACCGTAAAACAGAGAGGGTATTTTGTATTCGTCTTTGCATTCATTCCATCTGTGGCAGTTTCAGGAGATCAGCCAGCTCAGCCGGAGGATTCCTGATGGACATTTATCCACAGCACAACTCTATGAGAACAAATCAGCACAATTTTCCCTCTGCTTTGGAGAGACACTTGTCTTTTGTAAAAGATGTTACATTAGCAGAGCTATTGGGGAATGGGTATCTTGTGCAGCTATTATATATCTTCTCTTTCATTAATACCTAATTCACTACATTATTTAATTATATATCTTACACACGTGCGCACGGGCACTTTTAAGACTGGGACAGCTCTAGAGTGAGATTTTCAATAAGTGAGTGCAGAGCATCAGTTCTATTGAACATCAGCACGACTTGAGCTCCTAAATTCTTTAGGGGCTTTTGAACATCATCCCCTGAAGGTGGCATTGACTGTTTTGCTTTCTAATGCGGATATTACATGAGAAATGGCTAAGAAATGCAACAGCTCTGCTGAGGCTCCTTAAGTGTTTTCCACATAACTTTACAGGAAGTCTAAGTTGGTTTTCTTTAGTTTTTCTATGTTTCATTAAGATCTTTTCTGGAGCTTGCTCCCAAAAGACATATCAATAGTACATAAACAAGAGTCCAATTTTCAAAAGGTGCCATGACTTGAATTAGAGCTGTGGGTGCTCAGGAACTCTGCAAACCATGCCTCAAGGTTTTAATGTCAGATGTAAGAAAACTATATAAACACAAGACCCTTTGCACGTGCAGATTTCTGGGGGTGACATCCCAGCACTATTGAAGTTAGTGAAAGTCAGGGTGGTCAGGATTTCACTGTTGGCCTCAAAAGGCCTGCCCCAAAGCCCATTGAAGTCAATGGGAGTCGACATTGACTTCAGTGGGCTTTGATCAAGCCCTAACTCATCTTCACTCCTGGCAATTCTGCCGGCATTTTTGTGTCAAAACATAAACCTCTTCTCATTGAGAGCATTGGTCAAATAGTTCAAATTAAAATGATGGCCAACGATTTCAGTACCTTTTGCCTTGAAAAAGCAGAGGGCTACCCAGACAATATTGTTAGTCCTTTGTTTATTTTCTGAAAGGAGAAAAACTCAATAGAAAAAAATACATATCCCGAAGGCTTCACAAGTCCCTGTTTCATTCAGTGTTATTGTACTGGAAAATCTTTTCTATAGTAATATTTTCCTGTCTTTTGATAACGTTTTAGCTTTATGGTGCTCAATGTAATTTTTTTTCCACCTTTCTTTGTGATAGCATGTGCGTGGTAGAGAAGGCCATAGTTAAGGCTGCCAGTATAGTATTTGAACAAAACAAGTTTAAAAATGCATTACTTGCTTGGTGAAGCATGAGATGGTTTGGCACATCAAATCTTTGTGTCTTCTAAAATAATTACTTTCTAACAATGAGGACCCCATCATGCCTTATTTTACAATTCTCATCACAGTCACCTGTTCTTTTTCTTATTGACTTTATTTTGAACAAATGTACATTCAAAAATGTAAAGCAACCAGCCATGCTGTCGATTAAGGCCATGTCTACACTACCACTTATGTTGGCAAAATTCATGTAGCTCAGGGGTGTGAACACCAACATAGCTATGGCCACTCTTTGAGGTGGTTTTATTATGTCAACAGGAGAGCTCTCTCCTGACGGCATAGAGTGGCTACACGCAAGATCTTACAGCGGCGCAGCTGCAGCGGTATAGCTGTGCAACTGTAAACACACTAGTGTAGACACAGCATAAGAAAGTTTGGGGATTTTGTTCAAGCAGGTGCTGATACAGCAAGGTATTTCAGCACATGACCAGTCCCCATGAAACAGAACTACTCCTATGTTTAAAGTTACACATGTGCTTGAATACCTTGCTGAACCAAACCTTAATTTTGAGGAATTGCTCTCAACTGGAATATCTTATTTAGGGGAAAGTAATCATACATTTCCAGGTTTCAGAGTAACAGCCGTGTTAGTCTGTGTTCGCAAAAAGAAAAGGAGGACTTGTGGCACCTTAGAGACCAACCAATTTATTTGAGCATGAGCTTTCGTTAGCTACAGCTCACTTCATCGGATGCATACTGTGGAAACTGCAGAAGACATTATATACACAGAGACCATGAAACAATAGCTCCTCCCACCCCACTCTCCTGCTGGTAACAGCTTATCCACTGAGTCATTAAATAGTTGCTTTTGTTAAAAACCTAAGGTGAGCTGCTTTCAATTCACTGTGTGCTGTAAATCTGCAAGAATGAACCTCCATAATATAATATTAAATGATGTAAGAGAACATAATCCCATAAAGCACTGATACCAGTGGCATGAGAGACCTTTTGTTAGGTTCTTAATGCAAAATACAGTATAACAATCCATTTAGCCAGGCAAAGTGAAAACCAAATCTGAACATTTAAGCCCATGGTGTTAAGCAATACTAAAAGGTGAACCAATAACTGCTGGTGCTAGTGTGCCCATTTCCCTGCAAGTCGTGTGACAATGGCGTAGCATTGTGGTTAAGTGTTAAACATCCTATAGCCGTCATCAGCAGTTTATCTGAAGGCAAGTTTTCCAGATGGTCCTTTAAATGATCAGTTATGTTGTTTGGAATACCAAGCTCCTCTCCTACATGTCTGCTTCCCTGCTGTTTCTGTGTGAAGAAAGGTAACGTCTTTAACCGGTGAACAGTTGGTATGGTTTATGTAAACAGTTACTACAGCAGTATTTGAGAATCATTACACAATCAGACAGACCTGAAAATGCATTTTCCTTTCATATTTTAGTAATTTTCATATAGGAGAAAGTACAGTTTTCACAAACAGAGCTATTGCCATGTAATATATATATTTTCTCCTTTCTGTGTGGAAAAAAACTAAATTAAAAATAGAAAAAATGCATTCTCAAGTCTTATTGATCATATATATTCATATACAATAGCTAGCTTTTCCAATGACAATATATATACACACACAAACACAGAGACATACACCAAAAATATAGATGAACACAAAAATAAGAGATATGTTTGAGTAATGCCTGTCTTCCTTTGCCAAATAAACCAAAGCCTCTTATGGCTGTAGTCTGTCTTAAAGATATACAACGTGATCTTGCTCCCATTGAAGTCGACAAGAGTCCTACCATTGAATTCAAAGGGAGGAGTATCCACCCCACACATAATCAGCGGGGCAAATTAATCTTTGGTGTAATCTACTGAATTTATTGAATTGCACTAACCGTCTGTGTGGCCCTATATCTGTAGCAATGCCTGCTTGTATCACTACAGTGCAGCGACTGTCAGATTTTTGAAATACAAACTGTTACTTTTATGAGGTTAGAAATTGGCCATGAAAAATTAGAACTGTATTTAGGTATTTTTAAAAAAGCAAAACACACCCACTTAGCATTTTTAATTAAAGATGTATATTCTCTCTGGCACTTGGGAATCTTTAAAACGATTTTACCATTTAACACTATAATTTTTCAGGCCATTTATCCATAATAAGGAGTAACGCTTTTGAGGTATGCCATAGGACATGCCCACCCTGTAGTGCCCTCCACTGACCGAGCAAGTCTCTGCAGGCACATGCCCCTCACTTGCCTCAGGCAGGGGTTCTTGCAACACATTGTTTGGTGGCCTCACTGACACTTTTTTCCTAAAATACTTAATTAACTTTAGGAAAAACAATTAAATATGCACAGATTCACATCCAAATCCTTGTAATGTGTATTTGTAGGGTTTCCTGACAGACTCAATAACAAAAATAATGCTGCCTCCCTCTTCGGCCCCCCTCCATCCAGGGCTGGGTGGGTCCATGGGGCTTGCTGTGAAAAGTGATCTTTGTATCTTTGTTAATATCAGAGCACACTTTGTAGCCACTTGGGAGGCTATGAAAAGTGATAAGTGATATTAACAAACATACAAATATCGCTTTTCACAGATAGCGAGTAAGTCTGATGTGAAAAGTGATACTCTACTTGCTTGTTTGTTAATATCAGCAAGCCCCAGGACCCGTTAAGTCCTGGATAGGGGGCGGGGGGAAAGAGGGAGGCAGCAGGGGCCAGAGGCAATGGAGGAATGGATGCAGGCCGGAGGAGGCAGCAGGGGGGTCCAGGGTAATGGGGGGGAATGGATGTGAGGCCAGGAAGGCAGCAGGGCCTGGAGGGGGAGGGGCATGGATACGGGGCCACGGGGGCCAAGGATGCAATGGAGGTGAATGATGAGTACCACTGTTCCATGTCCAGAGCCAGGGCATGGTGTCTTCTGCCATGTGGCCAGGGTCGGCTCAGTGCCCACGGCCAGAGCCCACAGCTAGGGACAGGAATGGTGTGGCTGGAACCAGGGATCGGAGCTCACTGCCGGAGCTCAGCGCCCAAGGCTAGTGCCGGAGCCTGGGAACAGAGTGTGGGTTGGCGCCTGTTGCCATGCAGCTGGGGCAGGGGATCAGCACATGGAGCTGGGGGCCAGCGTCTGCCACCGCACGGCCAGAACTGGGGGCCAGAGGCCGACTGAAACTCCGCGGCACAGCCGGGGCAGCGCCTGCTGCCCTGCGGCCAGAGCCAGGGGTGGCCCTCAAAGCCCTGTGCTTGGAGCCTGCTGCCGTGTGGCTGCAGCTGGGGGTCAGCGCCAGAGGCTGGAGCCTGAGACTGAAGCCGGGGGGCAGCGCCTGCTGCCATGCAGCTGGAACCAGAGGCTGGAGGCTGAAGCCCTGCAGCTGGAAGCCACGGCCATGTGGCCATAGCCGGGGGGGAAGGTCAATACCCACTGCCCTGCGGTTGGAGCCCGGGGCCACACGGCCAGGATCCTGAAGTCCCGCTGCTGGAGCCTGCCGCCACAACCCCCTCCCCCCAAAGGTGGGTCAAGAACTCACCTTGCTCCTGCAGTGTTGTGCCCCACCTCTCTCCAGAGGTGGTTCAGGAGATCCAGGAGCAGCCTAGGAGGCTGTTACGGCTGCACGAAACGCCCCTGGTGGCCGCATGCGGCCACGGTGGTCACATTTGAGAAATGTTGCTCCAGAGTCTTTAAACAATCTTCCCCTTCTTCGGGGTCTAATATATTTAGTTCCTACACCTTCCTCAATACAGCTCCCTTTTAAATTCCGGGGTGTTAATGGCCCTTCCTTCCGTGGGGGTTTTAGTACTGGCCTTCCTGGCCCATAACGTTTTCCCCTCAAGTTTGGAAATTTTCCCAGGCCCTTAAAGAATCAGTGACAGGATTTCCTCCCAAACACTACTTATTCCTTGGACAGCTTCCTCTCTATCAGTATCTCCTAGGTCCTTGTATATACATCAGCCCATTTCAAAATCTTAAAGGACCACACCACATGAGGGAGGTGGGCTAACCCCTAGGCACCACTACCCATAAGGGAAAGACTATCCCATTACAGGGTATTTTCAATAAATCATTAAAAGGGCCCAGTTCTGCTCCCCATGAAGTGAATGGGAATAAGATCATGCCCAAAATTATTAATGTATTTGAATCTAACAAGTGGACTACTGCCTATATGCATTCATTATTGGAGCGTTGTGAACTTTTCACACTGGACTGCAAAACATGTGGAGTTCATACATATACCTGAAACCCACTGGGTATTGTGTAAACCTGTTCTTGGCATGTGGCCCTTTGCTGAAATTCAAAGCAAAATTATTTGCTATCACTGAAAACTGAAAGTCATGGTTTAATTGTGGTTCATGAAGCTTCTGATACTTGGTGATGTGGTATGTTCTTCTTTGTTCAACCCCTGCAAACCCTTCTGAAACCTCTGTCGCTAACAATATAGCCAATTGATTGACTACACTTGGGCTTTGTTATGAAAAATGTTCAAGAGACTGAATAACAAAATTTAGTCTTTGTCTAAGACAAAATAGTACAATGTGAAAGGGAGACAGACACCTCATCTTTTGGGAAGCAATTCTTATCTCACAGCATGTTCACCTTACACAGTAGGTGTGCTTCAAAATGCACCCTCAAAACCACTTATATTTATATGACAGTAGCTTACAAGTTATAAAGCACTTTGTACAGCACCGAAGATCCAACTCACCAGTTTGTACCAGTTCCTTAACATGTTGTTTGGTACCTTTCCTTGTCTTTGTTTTGGATACTACATTTTAAACTGGTTGCCATGAAAGTGCCTGTACACAATAAATGTATTTTGCCTGTGACAGGCTTTAGATCTGCTAATGCCAAAAGCTATATTTAGCATTGCGGAATCTTGTGGGATATCTCTGTCTTGGAATAAGTGAGGAAAGTGCAGGGCTGTCCCTAGCTATTCTGGGGCCCTATGCAGCCCCCCGCCCCCGCAGGCCTCCATGGGGAAGGGGGTCTGGCTTGGGGGACAGGGGGGAACCACCCCGCAGCAGTCACCAGCCATGTGGCTAGGGCCAGGCCGCTGCTCTTCCTGCCACTGGTGAGTGCAGGCCCAGCCCTGCTGCAGTCCTCAAGGGAGTGGGGGTGGGGCTGGGGCAGAGCAGGGACAGAAAGAGGTGGGGCTGGGGCAGAGCAGGGGCGGGAAGAGGTGGGGCTGGGGCAGAGCAGGAATGGGGGCCATTGGGAAGAGGCAGAGCAGGGACTGGAGCAGCATGCAGCTATGCAGAGAACCTGTGTACTTTGCGTATGGGTAAGGACGGCCCTGGCAAAGTGGATAGAATTATGGGAAAAACACAATATAATTTGGTTAACATATCTGCCCACATGCTGGGTATAATACAGTATTAACATGATATGCTCTATACCTATGTATTCGCGACCACTCCAATAACCAATATGCAACATAAAGAACTTGTGTTCTGGGTCTTGTCTTTACCAAAGTGGATTCAAACCAAACCAACGAACCCCTATTGAGGCATTTGCCATACTGCTCCATTTTTTAGATAGAAGGGGTGGCATTTTCAACAGCACTTAATGCTGGCATAACTCTGCTCCCACTGAAGTCAACAGAAATTTTGCCATTGACTGCAATGGGAGAAAAATTAGACCCAGTTTTTTAATATCCTACACAAGAGATATAGATAATCATCCAAGTTTTTAAGAGTTTATCTGAACAGAGCCAAAAATCTGATTCTTTTGGAAAACTTCCATCATCTGTCATCAGTTAATTATGGTCCTGCATTGCCCATCCATTCATGTTGTCTATTCCTTTGTAATCACTTAGGACCAGATTTTTAAAGGTATTTAGGCATCTAGTGGTATTGTGCAAAAGCATTGGGTGTTAGGCACCCAGAAGCTTTGGAAAATCCCACTAGGAACCTAACAATCTTTACAAATCTAGTCCTTAGTCTACTCATGTTTGATATTAAAATCTTCGGAGTCTGTTAAGTTTTCTGTTTTTGTTTCAACACGCTTGTATTGCCATCGTATTTTTACTTGCATTATACATTCACTTTTTATTTCCTGCAGAACAGGAAGAACTGACAATCTCCTCCAAATCTCCCTACTAGGCTGTATTTGAAACTTGGCAGTTCTTCTTTATGGAGGTTCAGATAGGAAACAGCATTTCTGAAGTTTTCTGTGGACAGATAATTCTTTGTACAATGCCATTATGTTCAGAATTATATCCAGATGCTTTAAAAGCATTGTTCTATTTTTATTTATCCAGCTATCTGGTTATTTGCATACTTTGGGTGGGGGAGGAAGGAGGCCTAACCATTCAAGCTAATCAGAGGGCACTAACAGCATAAATTTTGTCTGTATTCTGCTACGAGAAATTAGGTGATTATTTAAAAAAACACTTTTCTAAATAAATATTAATAAAGCTTTCATATGATTTCTTTATGTTGTTTCAATATGACTCACAATTCCTGAACTTGAGCATTGATTTTGAAAATATGTACCTTGAAGAGATCTTATCTTAAGAATTCCTGACTTTTGTGCCCATCCTTATTATTTGTTACATACTGACAGTGTGCTTGGCCTGGTACACAATATAGGGTAAGACATGAACTGTGCCTCAAGGAGCATACAGTCTAAGACAGCAATAGATACGAAACACAAAGCACTTACTTGAGCTGGACAGTGATGCAGTAGTCACTTTTTGTTGGGGAAAGAGGGGAGGGAAGTTTTATTTAGTTTTGGTGAACTGTAGATTTCAACCAGTAAAGATCTTGGGTCTTGCAGAACCAGTGTGTTTTAAAGAGGGAACTGAAAGAAAAAGGATGCAGCTTACTATACTAGGTTGGAGAAGATATTCCAGGAACAAGGGACAGTGTGAAAGAAGGAATGGAGAATAGAGTAGGGGAAGCATATAAAGGGGCCAGTGAGGCATGGTGTGGTGGAGGAGTGAAGGATCGTAGTAGGAAATAAGATTGGAGATGTATATCAGGGGCCGGGGCAGAGTTGTCCAAGGCTTAAAAGTGAGGAAAAACAGCTTTTATATAATGCAGGTACAGAAAGGACAATTGATAAATGCAGGTACAGTAATATAAGATAGTGGGACAGTTATTCTGCTACATGCAGTGCGTGCCTGTTGGTGGATAGCTAGAACTCTTGCACTATGCCTCCTCAATGGACACATCCCTGGTTGTAAGGAGTTCAATAACTACTGTATATTCATCTAAAAGTATATTTGTGGAAGTCTGTGTCCACACCAAGGCAGGCATGATTCTCATTTACACTAAAAAGTAGAATAATAGTTCAGCCATCTTTAAGAATGAAAACTTTTCCCATTTTAATGTTTTGGTGACTTCTCTGCACCATCTCTAAACTCCATGCTGTTTCATGTTTCACCTTGTTCGTCAGGATTCCTAGTGGCCATGTGACATAGATTGTCCTTAATTTTAGTTCTGGGTTTGCTCCAAGATTAAAATTTAAAAAGTACTGATTTTTATCAGTTATAGTACAGTATTAATTTTCTTCTCAAGTGCTTCTGCAGCAGTGCAGATACAGGTCAAGGGTTATATTTTAAAAATTGATGCCCGGAGCTTTTTACACCAATGGAAACTGAACAGCTAAAGCACTACACATCAAGTTGAGAGTATACCATGTACCACATATATAATTCATATGGCTAAAGCAACTGCATTGCTATAATGTTGAAAATAGGTGGAGTTTACATTGTGAAAATATATGTTCACTGGCAAAGTTATAGTACATTTCTAATTACTTTCAATTAGATGTGAGGAAATCATAACTGAAATCAGAACTTCTGCATAACTGCAAAACTAATTATGTCATAAAAAAAAGCTATAAAGCAAAAAGAAAAGGAGAACTTGTGGCACCTTAGAGACAAGGTGCCACAAGTCCTCCTTTTCTTTTTGCGAATACAGACTAACACGGCTGCTACTCTGAAACTATAAAGCAGACAATGTAAGATACAGAAACAAATTATCAAGCAAAGCACAAAGGGCATTTCCTTTTCACTGTCTCATGTCATGACATAGCATCTTTCATCCCGGGCTTTAATTAATTAAAACTCAAGTGAGACAGGTGTGGTCATAAACAGTAACTGACTTGTCCACAGTCAGACAGAAGTAGAGTAAGGAACAGAGCTGAGGTCTCCTGACTCCAACTCCTATGTTCAACCCACTCAACCGCAGCTGAGGCCCTGATTCAGCAAAGCATCTAAGCACTCAAGTAGTCCCACTGAGTTCACTGACAGGTTTCAGAGTAACAGCCGTGTTAGTCTGTATTCGCAAAAGAAAAGGAGGACTTGTGGCACCTTAGAGACGAACCAATTTATTTGAGCATGAGCTTTCGTGAGCTACAGCTCACTTCACCGGATGCGTACTGTGGAAACTGCAGAAGACATTATATACACAGAGACCACACTGACTACTCAGTGTGACTGACTCACTGAGACTACACAGACACTTAAAGTTACGCATATGCCTAAGTGGGGGCCTGAATGTGGAGACTCAACCTGAAAGTGTGGTCTGGTAGCTCAGGGAAGCACTACAGCTGACTTCCGTATCTGTTCAGTGGGTAAGCAAAGAACTTCAACCTCTGGGCCTGCCTACTACAAACACAAAATTCGCTTTTGAAACCATTAGATCACGAGCCAGAGAAAATCATCCCACACACCAACAGATTGAGTGAAATGCATGACACCTCAGAAGTGCTGACTGTTGTCACGCCCAGGAGGGCCAGACTCCAGGCCATAGTGTACTCTGCAGGTATAACACCATTTTAAAAAAAGCTATAGAGTAAATCAGAGCAGATATCGTTTCATATTTTAAACAAAATGTTCCGGGACTTGCTGTCTTGAATGCAACACTCTAAAGTAACTACTGCTGCTCTATTTTTTTTACTAAAAGAGGGTTTTAACAATGATGTATATAATGTAACAATTCATTTAAAAAACAAAAAGAAAAGGAGGACTTGTGGCACCTTAGAGACTGACAAATGTATTTGAGCAAAAGCTTTCATGAGCTACAGCTCACTTCATCGGATGCATGCAGTGGAAAATACAGTGGGAAGATTTATATACACAGAGAACATGAAACAATGGGTGCTACCATACACACTGTAACAAGAGGTTCAGAGTAGCAGCCATGTTAGTCTGTATCCGCAAAAAGAAAAGGAGGACTTGTGGCACCTTAGAGACTAACCAATTTATTTGAGCATGAGCTTTCATGAGCTGTGAGATGCATCCGATGAAGTGAGCTGTAGCTCATGAAAGCTTATGCTCAAATACATTTGTTAGTCTCTAAGAAAAGTACTCCTTTTCTTTTTACTGTAACAAGAGTGATCAGATAAGGTGAGCTATTACCAGCAGGAGAGCGGGGGGGAGGGGAGGGGAGGGAACCTTTTTTAGTGACAATCAAAGTGGGCCATTTCCAGCAGTTGACAAGAACGTATGAGGAACAGTGGCGGGTGCGGGGGAATAAACAAGGGGAAATAGTTTTCCTTTGTGTAATGACACATCCACTCCCAGTCTTTATTCAAGCCTAAGTTAATTGTATCCAGTTTGCAAATTAATTCCAATTCAGCAGTCTCTCGTTGGAGTCTGGAACTTAAGTGGATTTACTTGTAGAATTGTCCAGTGATACAGGATCTCCAATGTTCTTCACTTATTCTACAATAGGTTTTTGCACTAGAGTAGTAAATTTATGTCATTTACAAAAGTTCTTTGCTGTCTTTGCCTATACTGCATTTTAAAACATTTGCCAGAAATCAGGATAACATAACCAGCATCTGGAGTGAATTCAGGCAGCTATCTGTTGCTCTGGCCCTAAATCACTGAATTGTAGTCATTAATAAAATATACATTCTTTTCACCATTTTGCCACGTTCTCCTAGAGAGTGCCTATTAAAGAAGGCAAGGTCATTTTATAAAGACAAAGAGAGGTTTTGCATGTCATAGGAGACTGTTATCTTAGTACATACTTAGCTGAAAGGATCAGTTTTCCACTGTCTTTCATCAACAAAGATTAATTCCTGGCTCAGATAATTACAAAAATATTCAGTCAGCAGATTTGTTCCAGATTTTTAACTCCTTTGGAAACAAAATTTCAAGGAAACAAAAGATTTAGAAATTAGTTAAGATAATGAACATCACTGAGCCAAGGATGCTTTTACTCTAGGCACAGATTTGGAAACCATGGGGAGGTGGGGGAAGGAAAAGATCCCTTCAATAGATTTCACAACTAATTCAATCTTAATTATTTTCAGGGGTCTATAAAAAAGAATAGCTCAAGCTCAAGCCACACATGGATCCAAGTGGCTACTTTTCTATAGGGTCACTAAAAACAGTGTGTGCATATCAAACTACCCCACTTAAACAGATACTGTACTCACCCACCAGAGACCTTTACCCCTCCCACAGCACAAATATCACACAACATGCCACTCAACACACACAAGCACAAACACACATTACAACATGTGCACACACAGAAAAGGAGAAAGAGTAAAAAGATCCATGAATAAACTAATCCAAAGATGGACAGTAAAAATATGTAGTGATTTATCTTGAAGCCCACAACATTTACACAAAAGGTACCTACACCAGCCTGGCATAAGAAATGCAGAGAACAGCTCTCTGCATAACAATGGATAGAAAGGGAGAGCTGAGTTGACATGGTAGTTTAGTGGATTAAAGCATTAGTCCATTAGACCCTGATGCCACAGGTCAGGTCAGCTCTGTTTCTACTGTCAAGTCAAATCATGTCCATGTGATTTTTGTTTCTGGGAAGGAAGAAATACTTGCATTTAGATACTTTGTTTCCAGTGGAAAAAATAACCACTCCAAGCCCTGAATGACTTGCTGACTGTGTTTAGCCATGCAAATGCCTGGCTATGGAGTGGAGCTGATTGAATTACATAAACGAGTTTATTCTTCCAGGTTCATTTCCCATGTGTCATCACAAGTGGTGGACAAGACTCAAACATTTGGGAAGTGAATTTAGGCACAGTTAAGCACACACTAATTCTAGCATTGATCCAAATTTCATGGCATGGAAATCCCAACTGGTTTTAAACAGAGGTGGAAATAACTTAAGAACAGACTCCTCCATGGTTATCAGGTGTGTCTATTCTTGCTCCCACTCAAAACCACCCGTAGGGATAAATGTTAAGACTCTATGCCCACATTCGGTGGTTGGCTTCTCTTCTGAGAAAGCTCTTGTGGAAATACTAATTGAAAATTTTCATCTGGTTCCAGTGCACACCTGGGTTTTGGAACCTACCAATGTTTCTACTGGTCAGTTCGTCTATTGGTCAGTTGGTCAGAATTCAGTTAAAACCAACAAAGAACAACAGAAACCAATACAGAGCAATGGAATTTCCACCAGGGTGCCAACAAAGATGTTACTAATGACAATTATGATGGAGATTTTTTTGATTTTCCAGTGGATATTTGTCCACTAGGGACAGAACTGACACCTCCAACTTATTTCACACAGACCACTGAAAAGGTATGAAATGCTAATGATTTGGGGTTGCTATTGGTCTGGGCCAGATTCAAATTGCTGGGCACCAGGGTGAAAGGCCTCTTACCCCATTATCAATTCCTTCAGCCATCCCATCTCCAGTCTTTATTTTTTTTATTAGTTACAATAAAAAACCCAAAGCATTTTAACTTGATGCCTTCCCTCCACCCCAAGATTTTTAAAGAACTAGTATCAAGTTTTGTATTTTTCTAAAAGTGCTTTGGATATAACCAGTATAAAATTAATTCAGAGTTGCAGACAGATTAAAGTAATTTCAGTTTTCAGCATCATTTGAATATGTCTGGAGAGAATGTTCACCGGGAGGCAACCATACCAGACACAAGCTACAGCATTATAATCCATTCAGATACATTGTGTCATGTGATTTGATTTTTGAAACCCTACATTTCTATCCAGTAAGCTTAGATTTTCTGAACATTTTTCATAACACCTATCAACACACCCTGCTTTCCCTCCAGCACTATACAATTCCTTGGATACTTAGGAGAAATTAGGAGCAAGAGTCGCCTACTGTTGCTATGGGATGTTGAAAGAGTTACATGAATTAATATAGTCACCAAGTCACACCACCCATTCAGAAGACAAGCCACACTGGGTCTATGTTGGAGAGAGGAATGGAAAGGAGACAGGCAGGGCAGGGGGGAGATTCCAACCCATCATTTTACCATATTTGAATCTTTTTTATTTTTTCCCTTGTGCAAGTTGAGGCTTTGCATCTGTGGGGGGGCTATTCCCCTCAGACATGTTTAGCATTCTTCTGAAACAGCTGGATCTCCCCAGAGTGGCTTGCCTTAGCTGAGCTTTTGTGCTGGGCTGCAGGGATTCTTCACGAGCTCACCATGAAGTACATGCATCCCTAATAGGGTTAGGCCAGGGTTTTACCTGACAGCTGTTGCCATGAGATGAGCTGTATTTCTTTTTGTGGGAAAGAAAGGTCTGGCACTCTTTCTCAGGGCAGGGATCTTATCTGTTTGAGCTCTGATGGGGGGTGGGGGGGAGGAACAAGGCCAACCCCGCTTTTCAAGTGTTTTATGGAAGTTGTAACTAAATCAATTGATGCACATACGGGAGTCAACTGCTATTTAGAAGGGCTGGTTTTGAAGTTAGTTAATAGCAGTTAAGGAAACAACTTGCAGTGAGTGATAATAAAAATAAGAACCAGGAAAAAATAAATAACCAAACAAACTAGCACCTGCCTGAACTCAAGGGTGAAAAAGAAATTACCCATAAGGAGACATTACCTGCCCTCCCAATTATATGAAAATTGGTTGGGTGTTGGAACATAATTACCTGAAAATGACTAGGTGGTAAGGTTGAACCATATGTGGTCTAGTCAGTATTCAGTGCCACTGGTTTTTGTGGAAGCGTAGAAGAGGAAAAGGGTATACCACAGAAACACTGAGGAGAGAAAAAGGAGAGTATAGTTCAGCCCTGTTTATCTGAAGCAGCTGACTATGTAGCCACTGCTGAATCAAGCTCATAATGCTTAGAGGTCAAATGAGACATTTGCATGTAAAGAGTTTAAGCTTAGAGCTGGTTGGGAACATTTTGTAGGGATAATTTTTCAATGGAAAATGCAGTTTCTGAAAAATCAAATGTTTTGTGAAATGTTTCAATATGCTGCAGAAAAAAACAAAAGGAAGTATTTCATTTCAGGTGGGTTCAACTTGCATCAGAATATTTCAGATTGTTGAACTGACACCTGAAGTATTTCATTTCGGGTCAGTTCCACATTAAACTGCTTTTCCCTGTTGTGGTGCATTGGGAGTTGGAATTCAGGCCCCCATTCTGTCCTATTGGGGCCCATGGCTCTCCAGCAGGACTATTTCTCCTGTGAAGCAATACAGTCTTTGTTCTGACTGACCAGCCTGGTGCATCATGGGAGTCACATGATTGTAAGATGCATGACAGAAGATGTAGATTTATTCACCTAACCAGAAACATGCAAATACCAGCACACATGAGGACAGTGGTATTTATTCCTGACAAAAACTTTGATAGAATTTTCACGCGAGCTAGGTGCAGACCTCTGCCTCCTGGGAAATTGCCATGGCAAATCTCAGTGCCACAGATTTTGGACAATGAGGGATCTTAAAAATTACTTTATACATAAATTTGCGTGCCAGAATGTTGTAAGTATCCAAGCATTGGATTTCAAGTGTTTCAAACATAAAGTATGCTAAGATACAACTTTCAGTAAACATCTGATGATATGTGCCACTCAGTGTTAGGGCCTGATTCTGCCATCTGTATTCATGCCACCTAATACTTTCTCTCGCACATCGTACCATGTATAAAACCAGTTCATTCCTTGATGTACAGTATAATGCTTTAGCTGTTAAGGCAAGCAGTATGACAAGCAATGCACAGCTTGAAAGAACAGCAAGCCTTTCGTTCATTGGTGACTATATTTTTAGAAGTGGCATTTATTTCAGTCAATGCTCTGGAAATGGGTCAATTTTTCTTTCCATTGTGGCCAGCAACAGCTTCCTGCATTTTCAAGATGCAACTACAACTTACTTGGGAGCTACCATAACTCTATATTCAGGAGTTTAATTACATAAGGAAAGGGTCACCCTTGCCCACCACATTTGTTTCCTCCTATGGAAAAAACTAAAATGTGAAGGCTGTGGCTGGAAAGGACTGGGTGAAACAGCTCCCCGAGATCCTGATTAGGGAAACAAGTTAAGTGTGTGCTTAAGTCCCATTGACTCCATTGCGTATGAATAAATGCTTTCCTTAACAAGAATGCTTTCAACTGCATACATTTCAGGCTAGTGGGATATCTGAAATTAACGCACAGGACTGATTTGATCTGTAAGCCGAGAGTTTAACAACCACTCCATAATAATGGAGTTTTTCTAGGAAACCAATATCTTCAGCTATTACTGAGCAGTATTTGTAAAAATCCTATTGCTTCCGTTATGTCATGATACCATGCAAGGACACAGTTAGAGAAAAACAAACAAACTGATGTTGCCAGCTACTGGGAAATAGCCAAACCAATCCCACGGTCTGCCAGTCCCACTCACTGATAAAATAAATTCCCTTCCTCCTGGCTACCTGCCCAAACCAGGGAATGTTAAATTATAGAAATATTCGGAGAGTCAAGGGATGTCTGATGGACTGTGAAAAAAAATGAACTATTGATTTAAGGACTTTCCACTGAGAACCTCCTGCCACCACCCCCAGTAGTTTAAACCCAGGGAGTGACTGTGAGATCATCTCAGCCAATTGTACTGGCCACTTCCGGTCAGATGGGGAGAGGAGACCTCAGAATCCCTGGCCTGACCCAGAAAGGGGTTGAGCACCTCCCAGAAGTTGCTAGTTGAAGTCCATTGCAGTTCAGAGGACTCAGCAACTTGTACAATTGAGTCCCCTGACATTAAGACAGATGTGATGGCCCTGTAAATTAACCTGAGACTTTCTGATGGACATTTAAAAGTCTATGTCCTCCCTACCCAATCCCTTTTTCACTTGCAGATTCACCTGCTGCAGATACAAGGGATGCACACTGCACCAAGGGTGCTGGAACAATTTGTATAGTGGGGGTGCTGAGAGCCATTGAACCAAACTGTAAACCCCATATATAATCGAAACCACTTCAAGTCAAGGGGTGCGGCTAATTCCAGCTAGCTCCCCTAGTTCCAGCACCTATGCACTGCACCCACCTGCACTTACAGGTACAGCTGCGTCAGAGTGGATGTACATTGAAGGAGAGCAGTTTTAAATCCTATCTGCTGGTCCACAAGAGCCCTCCCAGATGACCCTCCCCCCACAAATCAAGGTTATCCTTATTAGTTCTCTAGGTTTCTCTACAACAGTTGTCACAATGGCATTTGTAGGTTGTGCTGTTGGCCCCTTCCGTGGGAGAAAGGGTGTGGGTGGCCAGGCAGACTTCCCACAGCTGGACACTACCACTTACGTTTCACTAGGGCAAAATCCGTCCCTATAGCTATATCACTTAATCTTATTGCCATTCAGGTAAAAAATAAATCCTTTGACTTAGAAAAGGAAAATTTGCCCTTACTTCATCATACACATCATCATTTCTGATTTACACCCACGTGAGAGGAGAATCAAGCCCTACATTTGTATTTCTTGCATGAAAATGAACATTGAAAGATTCCAATCAATAACTAAAATCCTTAGCTATCAGCCTTAATTTTACTCAAAGCTGAGCAGCTCTAATTGTTACCAGGGATGTACGTCAAAGGGGAACATACCCAAAATAGCAGTGGATACAAAAAAAGACAATTTGAAATAGTTCCCATTCTAACTACACACCATGGCTGTGTAGTAATAAGGATTTGACAGTGGCAAGGGGCGCATGTTTTAACCCATCATAAAATGAATGTGATTATGAGCCAAGTTCTTATCTCAGTTACACCAGTGTAAATCAGGAATAATGTTTTTGAAGTCATGAGAGTTACTCTGGACTTTTACAACTGTGAAATCAGAATCTGGCCCATTGTGTCTTTTGTGTTGAGATGAGATATACAATAAGAGGCAAGAAATTCAGAATTCAATGAATACAGGCAAATTTCCAGTGTAAGGCTGCATCTTTCTGTGTACAGAAAATGGAGTGAGTGCACATCACTGGTAGGTCTTGTGGGAGGATGACAATTCTGTTTTAAAACAGCGTCTAAGATTTTCATTCTGCACTGGAACAAAACCCAAACCTTCTGAATGTTTCACAAAAGGGAATGATATCAAAATGGGTATTTTCAGATCCAAAAGCCCAGGACTTCAATTAGAGTCTCTCTCTCTCTCTCTCTCTCATCAAAAGTGACCAGAGAGCCCTGGACTTCACCTTCTAGATGAAAACTTTTGCAAAATCGAGACATCTCCATGAAACATTTTGCTTTGATGAAACAGCATATTTTCATTTAGTTAAAAATGTTCTATCCAGCTCTAATCATTGGGTCTATGTTTCACATTACTAGACACTATGTGAAGATAGTGTGTATAATAATAATAATACCACCTCTCTCTTATATAGCGCTTTTCATCAGTAGATTTCAAAGCGCTTCACAATCTTTAATGTAGTTTTCCTCACAACACCCCTGCAAGGTAGGGAAGTATTAGCATTGCTCTTTACAGAGGGTGGTCTGAGGCACTGAGAGGTAAAGGGTCAGTCTACACTGCAATTAGACACCTGCGGCTGGCCCATGCCAGCTAACTTGGGCTCACAGGGCTCAGGCTAAGGGGCTGCTTAACTGCAGTTGTGACATTCGGGCTCGGGCTGCAGCCCAAGCTCTGGGACCGTCCCACCTTGTTGCTGGGGGAATTACTATATACAAGTTGACTTCCTTGATTTTCTGAAGCCAAGATGAGATAAATACATAAACTAAACAAAAGGCACAGATTATGACAAGTAATTTCGATTTTTGAATTTTGTTCTGTAGTAATAATATACCTATTATTATACAGCAATAACACCCTAAAGACATGTGTTTACACCATATGCATTTTAAGATGATGGTGTTCCTTGAAAAAAAATTTGGGGTCCGCTTTCCTGAACCGCTGCTTGGGCACCCACGCCACCATCTGAAGTCAATGGAACCTGGAGGTATGCAGTACCTCTAAAAGTCAGGCCCATTCTACCAAGGGTCGACAGAGCTACAGAATCAACTTTTCCAGTCTGCAGCTGTGCTTCACCCCAAGGCAACTATCGTCTCATTCAGCTTCCAGAGCAATAATTATAGAAATACAGTAGAAGAGACATTTTTACTTTTGCAACATTTTTACTGAATTACCACAAGAAGGATCTCTCAGCAACAGTATATAAAGGATCCTCCTCAGACACTTCCTTTCCCTCTTTTGCCTTTTGAAATCCCAGTGTATTTGGGTGGGCTTTTAAAAAAACCTTATTGTGGGTGCATAAAGACACATTTAAGTAATGGGAACATTTGCTCCAACAGCTGTCACATCCCCACATTCTGCCAGAAAGCTCTCTGCTTTTGGTGGAGACATTTGCTATTTTGGGGAAGCCATCCACAAAATGGTTATTGTTCTGAAAAGTTCTTATTTACGCTGTTCACATGGAACTGGCAACAACATTCACTGTTCATTAGGAAACATCTGTCTGCAGGTTTTCACTATGGCAAGCAGTTTACTGTACAGTTTAATGCTTCTGGAGGTAAATAGGTTACTTTATAGCAGTTCTATACACAGACATTTTACAAACCAAAATAAAGTCATGTGGAAAATCCATGTCACTGATAAAAGGCCAACATGTGGATGTACAGGAAGACACGGGAACATTTAGTTCAGTAATTGCTGAACTATAATGCTTTGTATTTGTAGGGCACCTTTCATCCAAGGTTTTCCACTGCTCTAACCAAATCACCTATGCTTCATAAAATGCCATCATGGATGTACAAGGTGGTGTTTTTTAAAGCTGAAACCAGCTCTAAGGATTGGTTTTATGCATCACATTACCTAAACACTTCACAGACCTAAGCATTTCTTGGCCCACAACAATAAAGGCTATTAATAATATAACCAGACCATTTGCACATCATTTATATAACGTTTACATTTTCCTTCTGTAATGTACTGTTCAGTGGAAGCTTGTTTGTTGACAATACTGTGTCAGTCATGCTGAATAAGGACAATTAAACTCTGTGTTCCCAAGTCAGAGAGGGCTTATATCAGACACTCCAAAAGCAGCCAAAATACAAACTTTAAGGACAGCTGTTTCTAGGGCTTATATGCAAGTGGCTGCAAAACTTGGTAAAAGTGAATAAAGAGAAATTCTAATCTTTCGGTGCCTCCTCCACACACAGGACAGTTATTAGCCAACTAGTTATCTGCCAACTGCTATCCAGACACTGACATTAGATTTAACCCATTAGCAGAACCCCCCATTTGATAGCTGTACTCAGTGTTGAGACCTGCCACTCTATTTTCTGCAGGCAACAGCCCTGCTACAAAGCAGGGCTCAATCCTGAAAGGTGCTGAACACTCCTGTGAGATCCTGTGACTCCTTCTGAAGTCAGGCAGAGTTGAGGGCACTCAGTATCTCACCAGACTGAGCCTTGTCCTGCCTGCCCTGGTCAGTAGAAATTGGCCTTATTATCATACTGCAAGACATTCTGATTAAAAAATTAGCTCTGCACAACACTAATAGAGCACATTAAGTGGATTAAGAACTGGCTACCTGACAGATCTCAAAAATTGGGAATCATAATCCCATGGGAGTGTTCCTACAGGGGTTCTGTAGATATTGGTACCAACCCCAGCATTAGTCAATATTTTTATCAGTGATCTGGAAGTAAATATGAAAGTCATGAAACTAGAGATGATATAAAGATTGGTGGAGTGATAGATAATGATGAAGACAGGGCAGTCATACAGAGTGATCGGGACCATTTGGTAAGCTGGGCCCATTCAAACAAAATGTGTTTTAATGCAGCCAAATGCAAAATCATTCATCTTGGTACAAGGAACGCAGGCCCTACCTACAGAATGGCTCTCCTGGAAAGTACCGGTCATCGTGGACAAGCAACTGAACATAAGCTCCCAGTGCAAAGAAGATTGAGAAGTGATGCAATTATGGTATATGAGTACCTTCATGGAGAGAAAATACCAGACACTTAAGGGCTCTTTAATATAGCAGAGAAAGACATAACAAAAACCAATGGCTGGAAGCTGAAGCCAGACAAATTCGAATAGAAAAGAAGGCACATATTTTTAACAGCGAGGATGATCAACCACTGGAACAAACTACTGAGGGAAGTGGTGGATTCTCCATCTCTTGATGTCTTCAAATCCAGACTGGATGCCTTTCTAGAAGATATGCCTTAGCCAAACACAAACTATTTGGTTCAATACAGGGGTAACTGGGTAAAATTTAATGTCCTGTGAGTTTCAGAGGTCAGACAAGATGATTCCTTCTGGCCTTAAATTCTATGGTTCTATGAATACTATAATTCTAGGAAGCACCATACCTGGAACCAATCCTTATGGAAAAAAAAAGAGAATTATATCCCTGTTATAGAATTTTTAAAAATAAAACCTATTATATTATTATTTGTATTAGGGTAACATCAAGAGGCCCAGCCAAGCTCTAGCCCCCTTGTGCTGGGCACTATACACACACATAGTAAGAGAAAGTCCCTGCCCTGATGGGCCTACATTTCTCTGTCAACAGAAAATAAATTACAGCCCTGATCCTTCACTGGGCTCTATTACTGCGGATATTGGTTGCTCAGCACCAATGGTACACATCCTTCATCAGGTGCAAATCAGGTAATTCCACTGATAATGTCTCTTTCCTATCTGGTGATTGACACAGTCACAGAGGCTTATAAGGGTTTGGGTCTGTGTTCACCTATGCAAGTTGGTGAGGATTTTTATCAAGCCTTCCCCAGGAAAGGGGATGTAGGGTTTGGGGGGGAAAGATGTTTCCAAGTGGGCTCTTTCCCTGTTATATATCTGTTAGATACTTGGTGGTGGCAGCAATAAAGTCCAGGGGCAAAAGGTAAAATAGTTTGTACCTTGGGGAAGTTTTAACCTAAGCTGGTAAAAATAAGCTTAGGGGTTTTTCATGCAGGTCCCCACATCTGTACCCTAGAGTTCAGAGTGGGGAAGGAACCTTGACCCAAGCGTTTAATAAAGTCTAAACACTGACCACTTTTTATAATTCTAATACCTATTTTAACAATGGTAACACTCAGGTGAACCAGACTGATTCCAGCTGTGCATTTGTCAGTATGAGGCATGGAGACCTTGGCATAAGCTGGCACCTGGTTTGCCAGGGTCATAACATCTTTACAGAGAACTGATTTCTTGAAGAATTTTTAGACAAATGCACCACCAAAAAATGATATACCTGAGGTACATCAATGATGTTTTCATCTTCTTGCCATTGATCCTGCCTTGATTTCCTGAGGTCCCTTCCATCCCTATATTTCTATGAGTCTATGGATAGATGACCTAAACTGCCTCATACACTTCCACCACAACTTCAACCACATCCATCCATCAAACTCTATCTAGAACACTCCCACACTAGCCTCAACTTCCTGGACACCATGATCAGGTTCAACAATGGCATCCTACAGACAACCGTACACAAGAAACGGATCACCACTCTTACCTTTGCAGATCCAGTAACCACCCAAATACATCAAGAAATCTGTTATCTACAACCAGGCACTCAGATACCACAAAATATGCTCCAAGAAGAAAGTCTGGGATACACACCTTAACACACAGGTGCCGACTTTCCAAAGTGCCAGGGGAGTGCTCGACCCCCTGCTCTGCCCTGGACCCCACCCCCACTCCATCCCTTCCCCCAAAGCCCCACCCCACCCTGCCTCTTCCTGCCCAGTTCTGCCCTCTCCCCCAAGCATGCCACATCCTCACTCCTCCCCTTCCCCCCAGAGCCTCCTGAACACCATGAAACAGCTGACTGGGACAAGTGGGAGGCACTGGGAGGGAGGGGGAGGTGCTGGTCTGCGGGAGGCACTGCAGGTGGTGGAGGGGAGCTGATAGGGGGCTGCTGGTGATTGCTCAGCACCCACCACTTTTTCCCCATGGGTGCTCCAGCTCCACAGCACCACCTGAGTCGGCACCTATGCCTTAACATACTTAAAACCACCTTCATGAAACAAGGACACTCCACCAGAGAAATAGATCGCATCATGGAACAGCCCACCCAAATACCCTAGAGAACCTTCTTCAATACAGGAAAAAAACAACCCTCTGACCACACACCTCTAATTGTCCCCTACTATCCCATACTGGAACCCATATAGGGTATCTGTGCTGCTGACAGACGAGATGCCAGCTCATGCCAAGGTGCCTAGCCCTCACTGAACACTGACAAATGCATAGCTGGAAACCAGTCTGGCATACTTGTGTGTTAGTATTGTTAAAGTAAATATTAGAGTTATAAGAATGTGTTTAAACTTTATGACATGCTTGTAGGATGCTGCATGTATTAATCCTATTTATAATATCTGTGTCCCATGTTATACAGTTATATTTAAGTGTTTGCTTTGTAATTATGAAAGTGTTTGCTAAAACTGTCAAACCCCACAGCCACTGGAGAAGTATTACCAAGGGTGAAATTCTAATTTACTTCAAGGGGTGTCATTTTCTCCCCAACAAAAGAAGGCCTGTAGACACCAGACAAGCCATTGTGGAACTTCCCTGAACAAAAGACTTTGTTGATTGTTTCCCCCACACCCAGGAAGAGGATAGTTGCCAAGCCCTGGTCCCATCACAGCTTGAACGCTGGAGGAAGGGCATAAAAATCCCTGTCAAGGAGGAATTATCATCACTATTCTGCTTAGAATTCGGAGAGGGCAATATTTCTAGGCATAAGCAAGGGATCCCCAAGCTGCTTGGCTTGCGGTTTATTATAACAGCTACTATCACCTTTTGGAACCTAAGATTGTATCTCGTTTGTGTGTATGTTTACCTGCTTTAACCTTGTAAATAACTCCATTATTTCTTTTTCCTAGCTAATAAATCTGCTGTTAGTATTATAGGATTGGCTACAAGCATTGAGATATGAGGTACACTTGACAACAACACCCATTTCAAGATCCAGGGCTCCTACACATGCCTATCAGAACAAGTGGGGTACGTCATCCAGTGCATGAAATCCCCCAATAACCACTATGTGGGTGAAAACAGACACTCAACAGGCTCTCAGATGAACTCACACAGAAAAATAATAAAAGATAAAAACACCCAAACATCCATAGGCAAACACTTTTCACAAAACAATCACTCCATATCTGACCTCTTAGTCTTCATCCTCAAAGGAAACCTGCACAGCTCCTTCAAAAGATAAGCCTGGGGGCTTAATTTCATAACTTTCCTAGACAGCAAAAATCATGAACTCAGTAAAGACACTGGATTTATGACTCATTGCAACAATCTATAAACCACTACCCCTCCTTTATCCTGTGACTGAAGAGGTATTAACTACCCACTTCACCTTGAATGGTCTCTTGCAACTTTTGTTAACTTTTGTTATTTAGCTGTGACATTCTGAGTACCTTTCTCAGACCTGAAGAAGAGCTCTGTGTAGCTCAAAAGCTTGTCTCTTTCACAACAGAAGTTCTCTTTCCACAGAAGTTGGTCCAGATATTACCTCACCCACCTTGTCTCTCTAGTAAGAGATGGCACATAAATAAGATGGTTCCCACAATATCTCAGTACCAGAATGTGAATTAACAGCATTATAATTCAAACATTTTTTAAAATGGAACAGATCAAACAGGTAAGCACCCTGAATTCATTCAGAAGTCAGTCACTTGCCAAGAAGAATCAATAACAATTTCCACTGTGGTAGCATTTCTCATTCATTAACTCAAAAGGAAAAAAAAACACATTTCCAAAATGGAAGTCAAACCATTGTTTTAGGGTCCACCTCTAACAGACATTTATTCACAAACATTGGCTGATAGAGCTAAGGTTGCCACCTTTCTAACAACTGGTAACCAGATCCCAAGGCCACGCCCCCTGCTCGGCCTCTTACCCAAGGCCCCATCCCTGTTCCACCTCTTCCCCCACAAGACTCCGCCCCATTACTCGCTCCTCTCCCCCTCTTTCCCCATTGCTTGCTGGATTGTCTCCACCTCCCTCCCCCCACCAGCTGGGCTCCCTCTGCTCCTGGGCTAGGCTGGGAGCTGCTGCAGCCTGACAAGGAGCCTGCCTGCAGGTTGGAGGTAGCCCTGACTGAGCAGGGGCTGGCCTGGGTTAATGACCCAGTGCCTCCCCCGCCCCGCAGTAACCAGACTTTTGGTGTCCCGGTCAGTACATCTGAACAGACGCTGCCTGGTCCCCTTTTCAACTGGACTTTCCTGCCAAAAACTGGGCACCTGGCAACCCTAAATGGCACCCAGACACAAAAGCCAAAACCTGGACAGGTGGCAACCCTAGGTAGAGAAGCTTGTGCAGGAAAAGAAATGCAGACCCACTACATCTAATTAAATAATATTTTAATTCTGTGTCATATCGTCAAGGAATATATTCGTATTCAATGTCCCTACTAATAGGCTGTGGAACTGATCTGAATCAACAGCAAATTGCTTCATGACACTAGAAGAGTCCAGGTTCAGACAACTAACTTCCGAATCTTCAGAAGAAATACATTGCAAGTTTAAACCACTATGGCCTAATTCCTCCAGAATCTTAGTCTCAGCAGTTTCATCCTCCCCTGGTCCTTTTGCAGGAGGGAAGGGAATGTATAGTGGCTGTCACATGGGAAATTTGGGTGACAGCCAATTTTTAATTGTTAAATTGTTAATTTGTTAATTATATGTATTGCAGTCGTACCTAGGAGCCCCAGTCATAGACCAGGACCCCATTTGTGCTTAGTGTTGTACACACAGAGAACAAAAAGCAGTCCTTGCCCCCGAAGAGCTGATATTCTAAGTAGATGAGTGTCTAAACTTTGAAAAATGGTGGGGAGAGAAATCTTCAAGACTTTTTTAAGGAAACTGAGGATCTACCTCAAGCGGGACCACGATGCAGAGATAAGTACAGCAATTTGCCAAATATGCACTGACTTGCTAGGAATATGCCCACTAAGCATAAACAAAAATTTCATGTCTCAGTGCCTCTGCTCACAAATAGCACTTCATCCGCTACTATATGCTGTGACTTCTTAGGGATTTTTCCATACAGTGTCCACCGCACAGCCATAGACATTTGACCATTAATTCATTTACCATGGATTAAATTGCCATTGACCTTCCTCATCCGAGTACCCGACTGTTTTGTTAGCAAAGCAAACTGAGAAGCCTTCACATTTGACATATTTATAGCACAGGGAGTCAGGAGAGTTGTGAGCTATACCTGGCACTGTCACATGACCTGGGGTAACTCACTTGATTTATGTGCCAGTTTCCTCCTCTGTAAAATGGACCACCACCAGCGACCTACGTTACAGAGGTTCTGTGGAATGCTGATTCTCACAGACAAGGCTCTAAGGAAGTGCATAGTACTGTATCGTTATAGCAACAGAGTTGTGCTCCTTAACAGAACCTGTCTAATCAGTGGACAGACAAAACATCAGCTGACCCAAACTTATGCCAAAAATGGCTCCAGATGTTTACAGGCTACAAGGAGGGGTGAGAGAGGATTAGGCAAACAAGTCATCTCATCTGGTCCTTGCCCTTTTCAATTATGATTCGAGTAACAACTTGACTTAATGAATGAGTCAAGGAGGGGAGTGGCTGTCTATGAAAGTACAATGATAAACAAGTCCAACAGGAGAGCAGTCAGTTGGGTCCCTAAATTTCTGATGTATAAGATTGCCTTTTTATTATCCTGTACTGATTGGTCAGTCCAAGCTCCGAGAAGAGGACTTGAATAACTGAACTTAAAAATACAATAATTGTTTGTGACTTACTCTTCTCTTCCAACTCTGCAGCACTGACTGGAGTATATAGCCCACCATGGGAGGAACTGGTGTAGGAAAGCCTTGACTACTAATGAACTAAGGAAACAGTTTGCCAACTTTATTATGCTTCTAGAACATATGTAGCAACATGGCTCTCCATGATGACAAGTTCATGCATTCCTCTCATAATACTACTGTAGTCTGAGCCAAGTCCCATACATGAAAGTCTTTTATTATCTTCGAGCCAAACCTTGTTCCCTTGTTTTGTGGCTGCAGTGGGCCTTATCCATTAGAACCAAAGAGATACCTCTACCAAACAGGGCACTAGGCAAGGTTTGGGAACCCCATGCAAGGGTCCACAAATCCCGTGCCCCACAGAGCTCTTCTTGGTACTTCCTGCACTCCAGCTACAAGTTTATTGGAGATGGGAAACTTGGAATGAGTAGACCGACAACTACCATTCTCTGCTGCGGGGCAAATACAGGCAGTTAGGCCTATAACAGCAGAATGTACTGCAGCCCTGAGGCTTCCTCTTTGTGGCTCAGGAATCAAATTCCATTTCCTTGGCTCCTCCAGAGATCCCCAGCATGTAGCTTGGATGCTGAGACTGACTACTAGCTCCAGGGCTTGTTCCTTTGAAAATTATCTAATTTTATTTTTATTAAAATCTGGTGCTTTTTTTAAGGGCAGTAAGGAGGATGCCTAAAGGAAGGCACTTTTGTAAGCCTGTTCTACATGTAATTTCTCACTTTTTGGGAGGCTTGAGGGGATGATCCCAGCCCAAGCCACAAGCCATGCCTTCAGGCAATGAGTAGATAGGGCCCTGGAGTGGCATTTGGGAGACCTGGATTGTATTCCAAGCTCTTCTAACAACCTACTCTGTGACCTTTGGCGAGACTCTAACTCTCTGGTCCTTCTGCTTCCCATCTGTTTAGATTGTAAGTTCTTTGGGGGCCGGGACTGTTTTACTATATATATGTACAGTGCTTAGCACAACAAAGTGTGATCTTGTTTGGGGTCTTTAGGAACTACTGTAATATAAATAATAAATCCTTTAATAGGAATTACCCCTAATCCCTATTTGAAGGCCTTGATAGTTGTTACATTAGCAGAAACAGAAGGAAGGTCAGAATGGAAAACTCTCCCGCAACAAAAATCCTCTACTGGAAACTTAATGAGGAGGACATTGATTGACCAGCTTTTGCTTTCCTTTTCTGGGAGGTCAGCAATAACTGCAGGGATCCTGCAGTATAGTCAGACTCAAGACATGTGCTTGTGAAGGTGCAGTGTCAAGAGCAGTAATGCTGAGCTCTGTCACTTGTGCACAGTTCTCACAGATGATATGATATCATTTATATCCCCCATTCACTATAGCTCAGAGACAGACCTGGTGCTATATGGTTGTGCAGCAAGGTGGAGGCACCCAAAACTCAGCCTGTACTGTGAAAAGGGTTGACATCACCTTAGTCTCTCCTTTATTCCCTCCCCCCCTCACCTCCCACCCGTTTGGAAAGAGCACAGAGCCATTCAGGTTCAGTGAACTCTCAGAAGGTTGCAAAGGATGTACTCTGTCAATTTCATCACTCTTGTTCCTCTGAAATAAATGAAGGTCTCTCCAAATAGCAGGATACTGCAAGTCCTTGTATAAGTGCAGACTTTAAGACCTACTATTCAAGTCTGTCTGGTCATATGTAGAAAGGAAGAAGTTGCAGGAGTTGAGGCAAGAAACAGTCATAGCCTGAATCAGGAGATTAGCTGTGAGAACAGATTTCGGAGATAGTATGAAGCTGCATGATTTGGCAAGATCCTGCAAGGAGTGGTGGAGGAAGAAAACTAGAAAAAATGTGAAGATGACACCAAGGAAAGCCTAGGTGACATGAAAGACATGGGAGAGGTCAGGGTAGATTTGTGAATCATCATGACAAAGGTGGAAAGTAAATCTAAGGGAGCAGATAGAATAGCCTTCCTTGTTCTCCCCTCCCAACACACCCCTTTTTCTCACTTCCTGGTTCTCACTGGGCCCAGTGGTGAACTACTGGAATACTTTGAGACGCTATTCTTGAGAGACTGCTGACCCAGCTGGACTGATTCTCTTACCAAAAGTCTGGTGAGAAAGCCTCTTCCCAATTCCTTGCTGGATTTCTCTCTAGATCAAAGCAGATTGAGATTTTTAAATACGCATTCAAACCATACAGACAAATATTTGCCCATCACTAGTTGTGATTGCACATATTCGTACCTTGTCATGTAGAAAAATTTTTGAATAGCCGCTGATTCATGGAAGTTTAAAACAAAAAATTCTTACTAGATTCGAAAGTTCTAACATAATCCTGAGACTTTAAAATCCAAACCAGTTCACATCTGCCTTTTATAAGACAGTAATATACAGAGCTTACAATCTAAAATCTATTTGTTAATATTAATATCAAAAGGATATATGAAACTTCATTATTTCTTTTCATTATTGATTTCAGACATCACAGTAGAGCATAACAGCGATGACACTCTGACATCAGAATAGACTGCCAGGAGTTAACTCCACTCAACTTTTCTAGCAGTAGAGAAAAACAAATTTAATTTCGTCTAGATTTGTTTTTTAACTAATACCATTAACAACCTGGGTACTATTCTCTCCTACGTGGGTATGGAACACTAAGTATGAGCATAGGAAATGCCATACTGAATCAGAACACTGGTGGTTCTTACACAATAACTTGCCTTTGCCTCTACCTGCTATTTTAAAAGAAAATAAACCCTCCCCACCTCTCCCTAATGTCAGTTATGCCTTGTTTTGCATTTGTGGTGGTGGATCCTTCCCTGACCTCCACAGACAATCAGCTTCTGATCCAAAGGCTTAGATCAAGCATTCTTTACTTGTTCTCTTACCCTTTTCTTCTCTATTTGGTCACTATCAGGCTGATGAAGACATCTCAATTGTGGCTGTCTATTTTTAAAAGCTTTCACATCCTCTCAGATACTATATTGAGATTATATTGTATCTTCATGGATTTACATATTTGGCAGTACTACTGTAGGTAAAAGCATTAAAAAAATACTACAGTTGATTCCATTTACTCAGGGTCTGGCTAATAGGGACATTTGCTTAATTGGGACATGGGGTTAGGAACTGATTTTATGTAATGTATTTAACCTGTAGGTTTTCACAATGTTTAACTGGGACACCTTTTGCTAGATAATTTCATTATTCACATCACATATTTAAAACGTGCCCATCAGAGTAATAGCCCAGTGCCAACAAGTACATTGGATGCCAGTTTTTTAAATTGCCATGTGCAGTGTGATAGAATTAAATTGCAATTTGTAAAGAAATCACTGTGATAAGAGCTATGAAATGCTTCTTCACATTAACTTCTCTAATATCTTGATGCAATCATTTGTTTTATGTTAACATTTTAAAATTATACCAGCAAAAATGAGTGCAATTAAGTGCATACCTGTAGATATACAATTTATCAGTCTGCCCTACATAATTCACTGTGTCTTTTATTTGTCCATTTATAAATACAATACTGCCTGTAGCATTTGCTATGAACATACTCTTTCTGGAAACAGAAGCTGAAGTTGTTTCTTCCCACATTTCACCATCCATGAACGGTTAATTTATTTTATATACTGATCACAGTCAGCACCCCACTCCCTGTTGCCTTCCCTTTTCCCACAGACTCCCCAGTATCTGCCCATATAGAATGAACATGGAGTAAGACTAATAAATCAGGCTTTGCCCAATAAATTTGGCAGCTAGAGCTGCATTATTCATCGTGTGTTCACATCTCTATTAGATTGACAAAAAGCAGAGGTACAATGGTCACAAATGTGCAGGCTCATATTTTTTGGTTTGTTTTTGTAAACTGTGCAGTTAAATATACATTCAAAAATAAATGCATCAAGTGGTGAATGTTGTCTGATTTATGGGGTTACTGCAGCCTGGGCTGCGAGATTCTGATCTGATGATAACACTCTTGTTCTCAGATGTCCTGCAGCTGCTTTCATTAAAAACATAATATTTACATTCTGAAAAGTGATTAAATGAACCCTGCTTAAAAGCAGCAGTTTAAACAGCATCACACCTCCTCTCAGAAGGAAGAATTTGCACACCTGTCTTTTTTGGAAATGTTTCAATTTGCTATTTTTTGTGTGTGTGAACACAGACATAGGGTAAACAATTTTTTTGTGTGTGCACCAACTCCACCCTCTCTTTAATCCTAGCTTGCTCAAGGCAGGCACATAATAACAGACATGTTGGAAGACCTGGGGATAAACTGAGTATTTGATATGCCCGACCTACTTCCGATATGTTTGCTGCTGCCATCTTAGACGTTAATAATAAGTGTTAGGCAGACGACATGACACATTTTCCCTTCAATGTCTTGCTCCCACAAAAAGTAATATCTCCCGCAAGTGTCTAAAATACTCCTGAGAGCTGTGGGTCTGGCATCTGCCAGACAGCAGTGAGTGTAACAAAGGGGTTAAGTCCTACAGATACAGCATAAGTCCTCCATACTTTACTGAAACAGGAAGTGCATCTGCCTTGGGGATTTTCCAGGGCACTGCTGTCTGGATGGTCCCTCTGGTATCTCCTGGCATTGGATTAATGCTCCCCATAGCCCATATTGCACTTTTGCAGTCGTAATTGTTTCATCTTTCCCTAAGATGTGAATACAAAACCTATAAGCTGGAAATAGGGGCAACTGAAAAAGTTGTAGCCGGGGGGGGGGGGGGGCAGTTCAGCATGCAGGGCACCAGCTGATCCATTCCATATACATTAATCTCTCCCTATGTCTGAAGTAGAGCTGTTAAATGCAAACAGGTATCCATATACTACAGAAAACCCTTTATGGAAAGTTGTTTTCAGCAACTGATCTCACATTAATTTCAGTAAAAATTTAGGAAGTGCCAGGGATTTCCCTTCACCCCCCCTGAATTTCCCCCAACACCCCCTACCCCCAGTTTTGTGAACTAGTTACATGCAGTGTTGCCAATTTCGTGATTGTTTGAACATTTGAATTGAAACTGAAACATTAATACACACTTTAAAAGCATATAAAGTGTATGATAAAATACATGTATCTGAAAAAGTATAATAGATTTGAAAAGTATAAACATAGACGAGCTTCCTTATACAGCTGTTGTTTTTTATGACAATGTCAGTGCATTCATTTCGGTGATGCTGGCCAACCTAATAATTTCAAATTATGATTTGTAAGCAAAGTCTAAATGAGATTTCCCTGACAGCTAGTGATGAGCTGGCGGCTGGGGGGAAAGGCTTCAGGACCAGGTTGTATTTACATTCACACCTCATCTACCTAGGTATCCAGCAAACAGAGCTGTGTTGCTCAAGTGATAGATTTTGGCTGGGGTTGGGTTACAATCACTTGAATGTGGGGTAGAGGGGATGAAATGTTGTTATGCTTATTGTATGAGTAAAGGACAGTAGAACTGTACTTAGCCTGTGCTGATTGAGGACATCAAGAGAGAGGGTAGGGACAGGTGTTTTGCTTGATGGTCTCCCTGAGTCACAAGTACGATTTGACCTGCCCCTCTCCACTGTTTAAAGACAGAGCTGATTAGGCTCCACAGATAGTCTTTTGTTGTGTTAAGTGAGCACTACAGCTGAAATCACTGAGAATCAGGTCTAAGTGCTTAGACCTGCTGGGGGACAGTGTTTCTGTGGAAGAGACAGCTCAGACAGCACTAGCAGTGAGGTTCACCCACTGAGAGCGCAGCTGAAATCACTGAGAGCTGGGTGGAACCTTAAGAGAGCAACTCACAGAGGTCACAGTGGCAGGTGGCAGCAGAAGGTGATGGCGCAAAGCCATTGGCAACAGAGTGATGGAGTGAATGGTGGCACAATGAAAAACAGTGGCCAGAGTGAACAGTGAGCTGCAGGAGAAACGAGCAAGGTGCCTTCTTGACCCCCACCTGGTAAGTGAACTCTGAACTCTGAGTCTCCACTGACGAAGGACAACACCAGTGAGTGTTAATGGGGCTGTTAAGAATGCTGGAGACACAACACAGTTCATGAGAACAAACATGGCTGTGGCATCATACTTTCTATTTAAGCAAGAGATATCACACACTAAGAACTGGAGGCTAATGTTAAGTGGATTGTCACTTGTTCATCCTGAAGTTGAACACTGGTTCCGAATAAGACCAGCCAATGCTCACTATCTTTCTGCAAGAAACTCAACTGACTGGTTAGAAGCATGTGGTACAATAGTGAAAGACTCAACAGCTGAAAAAGTGAAGAACCCTCTCACCACATTCAAAAAATTTGCATACATGGCTGATGAATGGACCGACTCAAATGGGCATCAAGTATTAAGTCATTGCATGCGTTATCCTGATGTCCGTGGTAGGCCAGTAGATTCATTTCTAGGTGTTCAAGTTATAGAAGACACATCGGCTGCATCTGTGACAATCCACATCTTAGAAGAGTTAAATGCTTGTCAATTTGACCCCAAACAGATGGCTGCTTGTGCATTTGATGGAGCTGCAAACTTCTCTGGAAGACAAGCTTTGCTCAGAGAAAAGTGTAACCCTAATCTTCCTATACACACTGCAGAGGCCAGCTACTCCAACTAGCGCTAGTACAAGCTGCAGACTCTTCAAAAGACATTAAAAAAGCTATAAATTTAATGTCTTCATTATATTCTTTTTTCAGCAAGAGTCCAAAAAGACTGAATATCTTGAAAAATATAGAATATACACTGGGACTGAAGTTCAAATTAGTCCAACCTGGGAAAACCCTCTGGCTTTCTCATGAGCAATCTTTAAAGTCTTGTATTTAAAGTCTTTAAAGATCTTTAAAGTCTTGCATTTCCTCCCCAATATCAGCCCATGTCAAGTATTCAGATCACCAACATATTTGTAAAGCTTTGTTGAGACTTTGTATGAGAAATGATTCAAGCTTTATAAGGGTTGGACAGCTGTATTTCTTGACAAAGGGAAAGAAACCTTTTAAAGGTGTTACGGTCTGTACAAAAGTACATTGTTTAGCTGATAGGCCATAGGCATAACATGTTTTAATCCATTGCATCTATCATGTGTATCTACTAAAAGTAAAATCAATATAATATTTCTTACTTTTTAATAACTGAAGGTGGGACTTGTAACACAGGCAAAGCATTTCTCTCACCAAAAACATGTGGAACCAGACCTCCTTTCCCATAGAAAAACACACGAAGAGAGGAGAGGAAAACAGCCTTTCACAATTCACTATTCCTTTAGCAACATGCAAATAATCATCTTATCAATTTGAAACTAAACTTGGGAACCCGAATTTAATATCACCAGTTACTATTTTAAGTGCATGCAGTACTGGTCTCTCTGTCAGTGATCTAAGTGAACTCCTTTCAGTCATTACATATCTCATTATTTCCTTTAGCCAGCATGCTCGTGTATCATAACAAATGAAGGAGGCCAGAAATTATGACTTTCTCGGTTTCCTTTTATAAAACTCAAGACTGTTCCTAAAATCTGTTTTTTCAGACCTCTATCCCAAAACTTCAAGTTCACAGGTTTCATGTAGGTCTATCAAAAACATAATTCAACCCCCGCACCCGCTTCTTCAATTTGGATCTGTTTATTTTAATCACACCCTGTGACCTGTCAGCCCTTACTGTGTGGAAGTTGGAGTCATCAAAGCAGGATTAGGAATACCTACGTCAGTTGTCAAACTTCGTTTCTTCATGTGGAGGAGACACCATGCAGGCAGTGGAATGTTTTCCTTTAATGACTGCATATTTTGTACTGTAATTGCTTTTATTGCTGCTGTGGTTGCGGACAGCTTCCTATCTTTCAGTCAAAGTGCAGATATTTCTTTCCTGTTCCCATGCTTACTAGAGCTGGGCCAAACACAAAACCCTGGGATCCAAATACCAAGAATTTAGGTCTAGGCCATCACAAACACTTACCTCTTGCAGGGAGAACCTTAAAAACAAAGGACCTAATTCTCTTCTCACTTCCACCCATAAATAAGTCCACATTAGTCAGTGGGCCTGATTCTCTGCTGCCCCGCACCTTGTGTTATCACAGCTATACAAAGTAGTGAAAAATGCTGTCAAATCAGACTTTTCCACTCACTCACCCCATTGGAAGCATTTTTCCCTTACACCCACCTTTCACAGATCTAAGTGATTACGCAAAGTGTAAGGCAGTGGAAAATTGGGCCCAGCGGAGTTCACAGTGGTGTGAACAGTGAATCAGGCCCAAAGTTGTGTCTGCTGTCATGGCACTTTTCACACTAGACAAGATATGCTCCCTCCACACACACAGAGAAGGAAGGAGAAAGAGAATAAGTCCCTTCCTCCAGCCAGCCCACCCCCCCTCAGTCTCCATCATCATCTCCTCTATCATAGGGGAAAGAAGAGAGAAGTTCCTTTCCCACCCCACCAGGCAGGGGAGCAAGTGAGTAGAAAAAGATGTTACCTTTTCCTAAAGGTTAGGGAGCAGAAGAAAAAGGAAATGCTTCTTTCTTCCATCAGGGGACAAGACAACTAGAGGGGAGTGCCCATCCAACATAGGATTCAGGAGCAGGAAGATCAGCACGGACCACCATTGTCTCTAATCACCTTCTCAGTGGAGAAGTACAGGGAGATGCAAGAGGCACAACAAAGCATCAACATACATTTTGTTCACCAACAGGATCAGACGCAAAAATGGCAATCAAGCCCCTGGTTTGGTTCATCTCTATTGTACTTTTAAATATTTAGACTATTTAGAAAAGCTGGACGTGCACAAGTCCATGGGGCCGGATGAGTTGCATCCGAGAGTGCTAAAGGAATTGGCGGCTGTGATTGCAGAGCCATTGGCCATTATCTTTGAAAACTCGTGGCGAACGGGGGAAGTCCCGGATGACTGGAAAAAGGCTAATGTAGTGCCAATCTTTAAAAAAGGGAAGAAGGAGGATCCTGGGAACTACAGGCCAGTCAGCCTCACCTCAGTCCCTGGAAAAATCATGGAGCAGGTCCTCAAAGAATCAATCCTGAAGTACTTACATGAGAGGAAAGTGATCAGGAACAGTCAGCATGGATTCACCAAGGGAAGGTCATGCCTGACTAATCTAATCGCCTTCTGTGATGAGATTACTGGTTCTGTGGATGAAGGGAAAGCAGTGGATGTATTGTTTCTTGACTTTAGCAAAGCTTTTGACACAGTCTCCCACAGTATTCTTGTCAGCAAGTTAAAGTAGTATGGGCTGGATGAATGCACTATAAGGTGGGTAGAAAGCTGGCTAGATTGTCGGGCTCAACGGGTAGTGATCAATGGCTCCATGTCTAGTTGGCAGCCGGTGTCAAGTGGAGTGCCCCAGGGGTCGGTTCTGGGGCCGGTTTTGTTCAATATCTTCATAAATGATCTGGAGGATGGTGTGGATTGCACTCTCAGCAAATTTGCGGATGATACTAAACTGGGAGGAGTGGTAGATACGCTGGAGGGCAGGGATAGGATACAGAGGGACCTAGACAAATTGGAGGATTGGGCCAAAAGAAATCTGATGAGGTTCAATAAGGATAAGTGCAGGGTCCTGCACTTAGGACGGAAGAACCCAATGCACAGCTACAGACTAGGGACCGAATGGCTAGGCAGCAGTTCTGCGGAAAAGGAGCTAGGGGTAACAGTGGACGAGAAGCTGGATATGAGTCAGCAGTGTGCCCTTGTTGCCAAGAAGGCCAATGGCATTTTGGGATGTATAAGTAGGGGCATAGCGAGCAGATCGAGGGACGTGATCGTCCCCCTCTATTCGACATTGGTGAGGCCTCATCTGGAGTACTGTGTACAGTTTTGGGCCCCACACTACAAGAAGGATGTGGATAAATTGGAGAGAGTCCAGCGAAGGGCAACAAAAATGATTAGGGGTCTAGAACACATGACTTATGAGGAGAGGCTGAGGGAACTGGGATTGTTTAGTCTGCAGAAGAGAAGAATGAGGGGGGATTTGATAGCTGCTTTCAACTACCTGAAAGGTGGTTCCAGAGAGGATGGTTCTAGACTATTCTCAGTGGTAGAAGAGGACAGGACAAGGAGTAATGGTCTCAAGTTGCAATGGGGGAGGTTTAGGTTGGATATTAGGAAAAACTTTTTACTAGGTGGGTGGTGAAACATTGGAATGCGTTACCTAGGGAGGTGGTAGAATCTCCTTCCTTAGAAGTTTTTAAGGTCAGGCTTGACAAAGCCCTGGCTGGGATGATTTAATTGGGGATTGGTCCTGCTTTGAGCAGGGGGTTGGACTAGATGTCCTCCTGAGGTCCCTTCCAACCCTGATATTCTATGATTCTATGATATGGTTTAGTGTTTGGATTTGCCCTTTTAAAGAGAAAGCAGAGAGACAACGAACCAGTGAAGCTCAACCAATTTATATCGGTAAGGTTCTGGCCACAGTTCCAGTTATCCCACAGGGGCAACTCGCTGTTCCCTGGGGCACAAAGAAGGCATTTCTGATGCTTTCACATGTACATTTGTTTCAGACATGATTTGTTATCCTGACAGGAAGTGTGTGTACACGTGTTTTCCTGGGTAGCTTCAGGAGAAGAGTCATTGTTACTGGCAGGGGATGACTGGGCCATCAGAATAGAGCTTCCTCCTTAAACTTATCCTGAAAATCTATTTCTTCTGACCTACGCCCCAAGAGGTGTTGAGCATGTGCCATTCCTATTGAGGTAAAAGAAATGTATGGATGCTCAACACCTCTCAAGATTACACTCCTAGGCCCTATTTCTCTGTTTCCCCATTTATGTGCTGGGCACAGGAATGAAGGAGGAGAAAGCCACCTTTGTGCCTCCAGAATTCTGTGAGTGCCCAGAGACCTGCTCAGTCCCATGTAGAAGTATACTTAAGCTCCTCAGATTTTCACTTGGCCTGCCCATAGCCCCCTTACAAACCATTGGCAGGTCAGAATAGCTGGAGCACAATGCACTTCAGCCACACCCCTCATGCCCTCTCGCATGGCCCTATAGTAAATGCTGCAAGGTAGGGTGGCCTAGAGCTGTTCCATCAGTTCTATGGCAAGCAGGGAACCTTCCTTAAACTGTAGAATTCCTGATGGAGCCAGTTCTGCTCTCTCTCTATGGCCCCTTTACACTGCTGGGGTGGCATGAAAAGGCCACTGCAGATTTTGGGGTCCTCTGTTGGATCATATTAAAGAAGTTCTGTATTAAAATCACAAATGAGTTTGATTCCCCAGAGTTTAAATTCCAGGGTATTACTAATTAAGAGGTCTCTTGGTTTTTGGTACTGTTTCTCTCCCTCTATGTGTGAAACTTGCAAGCTGCTAACTGTGTTAGTACATTCTAAGACAGAGTCTGTTCTCAAAGCAATTCACAGAGAGAGAGACTCAAAGCAATACTCTAACAACAGAAACAGCACCCAGAGACTCCCCACCCTTTTGTTGTATTAACCATTGTGATTAAAATAGAGATAGAGGATGTATGTGGATGGATGCTTGGTATGGATAATAACTGAATGATCAGGGAGGTGCCAGCCTAAGAATCCAGTGTCCATCGGCTGAAGAAGGCGTCAAGTGGAAATAACCAGAGGACCCCACCCGGAGGGCAGACTGGAATCCACCCAACAGCCTCAAGAATGGGAGAACCAAAGAACAAGATAACATCTTGGAGCCGTCAGGAATGTGCTATCTGCTGATTGATTCAGCAACAGCATGATGAAGCAATTCCCATAGACTGGCATAGGAAGAAATTCCTATAAAAATAGACTCTAAAAAGTGAGAATTTTGGGGTCTGATTCTGCAAACCAACTTCCAGGAGCATCAGATGAGCATCTGACAAGGCCCTGCTCCCTCCTCATGTCCAGGCCACCTGGCCAGTGGCTTGGCATGAGCAACTCTAAGGCTGGTAACTATGATAACAACCTTGCAGAACCTGTGTGTGTGGGTGTGTATATGTGTGTGTGTGTGTTTGTATGAATGAATGCGTGAATAAATATGAGATTGAATGGAATGTTATAGCTATAACTAACTGCTTACTATGATTCTTTCTGTATTCACAATAAATGTGGTATTTTGCCTTTTTCCCTTTAATAAGATCCTGCTGGTTTTTATTTTATTGGTACAACACTCTATTCTAAACTTTTTACAATTAGTTTGAGAGCTTTTTTTTAAGTTGCTTTTAGTGGCACTCTCTCTTCTCAAGATTCTACCTGTCTTTTCCCCTCAACTTCCGCATGTAATCCCAGCCACATACTGATATTTTAAAGGTTTCAGAGTAGCAGCCGTGTTAGTTAGAAAAGGAGGACTTGTGGCACCTTAGAGACTAACAAATTTGTTTGAGCATAAGCTTTTGTGAGCTACAGCTCACTTCATCGGATGCATTCAGTGGAAAGCATTTTTAAGCATTATTGCCAACCCCTATAAGGAGACAGACCCCTCCAAAAATAAAAAAAAAATGGCTTCAAAAATCCCAGAAGTGTTTAAACGATCACATTTTGTGTTCTTGCTTCTGAGCTACTAGGTATCACATTTTCAAGCTTATCTCCACTACCATGAAGGTTAGAAACTAATTTTTCTTTTTAAATGAGAGCTGAAAGTTTCACATAACCACCTGACTCCAGGACCTGTTTATTTAAGAATAAACAAATATCATGAGACTCCAGGTAACATCATGTGACTTGGCAATTCCACTTAACCCATAAAACTTTGCCTTAGTGCAAATGGTGCCTGTTTTGGCTGAACAGCCTGATGATCCCATGGAGCCAATTTCCCGATACGTAGGTAGAGTTAAACTCTTTATCTGCCAAACACATTTCTTATATATACTCTTCCTAATTGTCACATAACTAGCAAATGTAACCATATTTTTCCAGTCACTGTTTACCCTCATCCTCCAGCTCCCTTCTTCTGCAAATATTTGTGTTTGCTAATTGTGTTTGGTCTTAACTTAGTACATAAGTTCTTCGGGGCAGGGACTGTTACTTTGTATTTCTACAGCAACCTGAACAATGAGAGTCTGATTGCAACTGGAGCCTCAACAATACAAACAACAACTTACCCCACTCCCCCAAGTGGGCTTTTCTTGACTGGACAATTTGACCCTTAATATGGAATTATTCACTTTCTCCACTTCTTAAAATATATGGTTTGCTTCTCCAGTACACTAACACTGCAGGTTATTCAGAAGCTCAGCCAAACAAAACCCAGAAATACATGCACTCCTGAACTTGAATGAAGCTCCTGTTCTGTTTCATCAGGACCTGTGCTAAATCATAAAATGTCCCCCTGTCAGATTTTGTAAACTGAAAATAAAGTAGGTGTAAACATTCATCTAATTATAAGATTGCAAATTAGAGATAAATTGACTGTTAACATGCTGTAGCCTAGGTGAAAACAAACTACAAATGAAATGTTAACAAGTCATAAACCTAGTTGCTAGATATCAACAAATTTGAGGTTAACAAGCTATAAATTAGGCATAAATAAGGCAGAAGCCAATTGCCGAAGCCAATTGCAGTGATAGTGCTGAATGAAAAGGGAGCAGGTAAGCCCTAGGACATTTACCTCACCAATTCTCCAGCGGTCGGAGTCAAGTCAGAAAATTGGGTTATGAACTACTTCCATAGGGCGAGGTTCATTCTAACTAGCACAGGGAGGTCCAGATTGCACCTTCCTTTGTGAGCCTAGCTCAATGCACCTCAGGGTGGAAAGTTACAAGAGAAATGGCAGGTGAGGGAGATTAAAGGTGCTCTTGCGGTACTATCTGGGTTCTGTAAAAGACCCACCAGTGAAGTCTGATGAGGAGTTGTTCTAACCCTGGCCTTTCCCAGTCACCATCACCTATTTCTGTGGTGTCACTGGCTAGTTGTTGGAGCCCCCGAGGAAGAGAGGTGATGACCGCATTGCAGAATTCCAGACATCCTTTGGATGGACTCTCTGCTGCAATGGACTAAGCCAGCTTCCTGGTGCATTTGGCTGAAAGTACCATTAGAACAGTTGTACCTGATACCATTTCTGGTGAGACACAACAAGAGTCCAAATCACCTCTTTGTACACTGACCCTATGCTAACCCTGGTTCTCATGCTGTAGTCTGTAGACCACTGATGGTCCATGGAGCACTTGGTGATGGTCTGAAAGCTGGTAACATGGTGCTGGCTCTCCTAATTTCTATCTGATAAGTCATGTGAAAAAAGACCGTTAAATATCAAATACTTTTCTAACGTTACTCTACCAGGTAAGCAATTGCTGTAGCTGCCATAAGGAGGTTACATGATTGTGTATGGGAGGGTGGATGGTACACATCACAAATATGAAAGGAGGGATCTATGAAACAGTCTATTAAGATATAGTCCACTCATTAAAAAACAAAAAGAGCACTCCTGTTGCAGTGTTCAGTTTTAGCTCAGGGGGAAGAGGACAGTCAGAGGAAAGTAGCAGTTTGTTTGAAGCGTCATGGCACAGTCAGCAACTGTATTCTGTGCTATTCAGATAATATTAGCTCTTTAGTGGAATATAAGCTAGGCAAGCATTTGTTGCAGCATTTGTTTTCTTGATACTAATAAAATAATTTTTTCTTCTTTATTAATTGTCCTAACCGGACAGGTGCTGGGCACTTCCACTGTTCTTGAAGTCAATAGGAGTTGAAGGTCCTCAGCACCTCACAGCATTAGACCCTAAAACTCCTCCTAAGAGCTTTGCCTGCTCAGACCAAAAGGCTTTGCCGTTGTTTCTAAGATGAGGAGGACTCTTTCACCTATAAGCCTATTTACACTACAAATGGCTTGTCAGTCTAGAGACTTTAGAGCCACTTAGCCACTACTAAAAAGATAAAGGTAACAAGAAGGCAAATACCTCTGCAAAGTGCTCGCATGCTAAACCAAACCCAAGCAGCCCCAGCTTGGTTTAAATTCTTGTGGAATCATCAAATGCAGAAATTAGAGCAACTGATATTACTGGTTACATAGCAGCGCAGAATAGTTATATAGCATATTGCTAATGTAGTGACACCCATTACATCTAATGTGCAAGCATGTTAGCGGTTAGGGCTGATGCCTGACTAAACTACCAGTGCTGCATCTGTTGCAGAAGATTATCCAAGTCCAGCACCAGTTGTGGTTGCACACCAGGGCCTGCTGACTTGAATCCTTACAGTTTGCTGGGGAGCCTAATGTAACTGGTTCCAGGTCCCAAGATGCTTGACAGGTCAGCAAGGGCAGAAGCAGAACCAATCATTGTGTGAAAGGGAGAATGAATGCTCACCAGCAGCTCTAGCTTTCAGACTTTATCACAACTCTAGTTCATCTAGAGACTCACCTTCACTATCCCGCAAATTACTTCCAGTCTTTAAATGATACACCTAGAACGAAGCTGGCATGTGTTAAAATGGGCTCGGGGTATTTACATTTTCCTTTTAGTGGTTAATCCTTACGTAGAGATGGAATAGCTATGACAGCATGTAAAGACTGCACAGGTACCAAAAAGGGACTACCACCAGGTGAATGCTCACTGGCTGGGCTTATCACAGAGGACTTTTTGTTTTCATCAGAGCCTTTTGAACAGCAGCACAAGCAAAAAGACCCTCCAACTACAGCTCAAAGAAACTTGGAAAAATCCAGTAGTAAATACTTGCAGGAAGTGCTCTGCTCAGTTACAGTCTCTTATCCTGGAACAGACCTCAAGTAACATGATTATTTACCTGGTGCTTTGGGGACAGGAGTGAGACACCAAAAGATAAGTCGCATGGACTGGTAACTGGTTAAAAGATAGGAAACAAAGGGTATGGGAGGTCAGTTTTCAGAATGGAGAGAGGTAAACAGTGGTGACCCCCAGGGGTCTGTTCTGGGACCAGCCCTATTCAACATATTCATAAATGATCTGGAAAAAGGGGTAAACAGTGAGTTGGCAAAATTTGCAGATGATACAAAATTACTAAAGATAGTTAAGACCCAGGCAGACTGCGAAGAGCTACAAAAGGATCTCTCAAAACTCGGTGACTGGGCAACAAAATGGTAGATGAAATTTAATGTTGATAAATGCAAAGTAATTCACACTGGCAAGCATAATCCCAACTTTACATATTAAACGATAGGGTCTAAATTAGCTGTTACCACTCAAGAAAGATCTTGGAGTCATTGTGGATAGTTCTCTGAAAACATCCACTCAATGTGCAGTGGCAGTCAAAAAAGTGAACAGAATGCTGGGAATAATTAAGAAAGGGATAGATAATAGGACAGAAATATCATGTTGCCTCTATATAAATCCATGGTATGCCTACTGCTTGAATACTGTGTGGAGATGTGGTTGCCTCATCTCAAAAAAGACATATTGGAATCTGAAAAGGTTCAGAAAAGGGCAACAAAAATTATTAGGGGTATGGAATGGCTCCCGTATGAGGAGAGATTAATAAGACTGGGACTTTTCAGCTTGGAAAAGAGATGGCTAATGGGAGATATGATTGAGGTCTATAAAATCATGACTGGTGTAAAGAAAGTAGGTAAGGAAGTGACGTTTACTACGTCTCATAACATAAGACCTAGGGGTCACCAAATGAAATTAATAGGCAGCAGGTTTAAAACAAATAAAAGGAAGTCACACAACGTACAGTCAACCTGTGGAACTCCTTGCCATAGGATGTTGTGAAGACCAAGGCTATAACAGGGTTCAAAAAAGAACTAGATAAATTCATGGAGGATAGGTCCATCAATGGCTATTAGCCAGGATGGGTAGGAATGGTGTCCCTAGCCTCTGTTTGCCAGAAGCTGGGAATGAGTGACAGGGGATGGCTCACTTGATGATTACCTGTTCTGTTCATTCCCTCTGGGGCACCTGGCACCGCCCACTGTCAGAAGACAAGATACTGAGCTAGATGGACCTTTGGTCTGACCCAGTAGGACCATTCTTATGTTCTTATAACTTCAGAAACTATGAGTTGGGATCCTACAACACTCACAGATACGAGGATTGAATGAAACTCATAAATACAAGTACAAGCGGTCAAAATCCAGATGCCAAAAGCTGAGCCCACTTAGTTTCATGGGTACTTAAGAACTATGAGGCTTCTGAGAAAGAGTCCATACCTCCAACATAGAGGACACATCGGTAATCTAAGCTGTTTCTAGCAACTTCAGGGACAAATTTCAGCATCTTGGGACCTAGATACTAAGGAGAAAGACACAACAGAAGTACCTCAGACAAGACAAACTGGATAAAGAGATACATTTAAGAGAGAACTGTCTAGTCCCTGCGAATGGCTTATGCACGAATGCTGCAGTGAAAACAGCTGCATTCCAAAGGGTCTTCAGCACTAGGGATTTCAGTTCAAACCAGCCAAGTGCCAGTTACGAAGTGATACTATTTTCTAGGCAGGTAGGCCAATGTCTTCAAACTTAGGTGCCTGAAGTTAGGCCCCTTTGTAAACATGGCCTGATTTTCAGAGATGCTGAACACCACACAACTCTCACTGATGTCAATGGGATGTGTGTGGTGCTCAGGCTACTTAGCTAGGTGCCTAACTTTTGCCACTCAGATCGGAAGACACTGATATTCTGAAAAGCACAAGAGTAGGAAACTGCCATCAAAAGTGCAGGCGCTACACATTTTCCTTCTGCAGGTTCCTGCATTCTTTGGCATTGCTAGCTCACTCCACCTGCTGATTAAAGGCAGAACTGCATTTCAGGAGTCGAAAGCAACTGAAGATTCCGGAAAGTTACAAAGGGCTTCAGTCACCCACAGTCATGCCAGTAGGGTGTTTGGATATCCAGAAGTACCGAGTTTACAATGCGCCGTGGCACCGTGCCCACACTCAGAAGGGGCCCTGGTGCCCAGACCATGGTCCCACCTCCCTTCCACCCGCACTCCCCCCACCACTTTGCCCACACTCTGCACTGTAAGGCCCCACCCCTGCTTGGCCTTTTCCCCCCACAAAGCCCTGCCTGCCGCTCGCTCCTCTCCACCCCATCCTCCCCCATGCAAGTGGCAGGCAGGACCTCCGGGGGAAGAGGCTGAGCAGAGGTGGGGCCTCAGGGTGGAGTGCAGGCAGAGCCGGGGGCGGGGCCATGGTCCAGGTGCCGGGGCCCACAAAAGATTAATCTGGCCCTGATATCCAGAGCAATCCTATAAGAAGCATTCTTAGAAATGTCCAAATGAGGGTATGATGCTGGCAGACCAGGTGCCAGCTGATGCCAAGGCTCCTAGGCCTCACTGAACACTGACAAATGCATAACTGAAAACCAGTCTGGTTCACCTGTATGTTAGTATTGTTAAATTAGACATTAAATTTATAAGAATGTGTTTAGTGTTTAGACTTAATGAAATCCTTGTAGGATGCTGCATGTATTGATCTCACTTATAACATCTGTATCCCATGGTATAAAGTTATATTGAGTGTTTGCATTGTAAACCCCTAACAGTGCAATTCACAAAACAGAAAAGAAGCATTGATTAATGTAAAAAGCTGGTCCTGCCCACCAACAAGGCCCATTGAAATAAGCCATTGTGAAACATGAAAGAACAAAGACTTTGTTAACTGCATTCCTCCCTCCCCCCCACCCCCGCACCCCTCCAAGAAGAGACCACCTGCACATGAACTCATCCCATGAGCTTGAGCTCTAGGAAGAAAGGAATAAAAATCACTGACCTGAAAGAAATTTATCACTATGCTGCGTGGAATTTGGAGAGGGTAATATTTCTAAGTATAAGCAGGGGATCCCCGAGCTGTGTGGCCTGGGTTAGCTCTAAAGGACATAGAAAGCTTGCATATTGCAGCAGCTTCTATTGCCTTTTGGAAGCTAAGACCATAACACATTTGTGTGTGTATGTTTACCTTGTAAATAACTCTCTGATTCCTTTTTGCTAGTTAATAAATCTTTAGTAAGTTTATTACAGAATCGGCTACAAGTGTTGTCTTGGTGAGAGAACTGAGGGTGCTCTTGACTAAGGTAAGTGACTTGTCCTTTGGGACTGGGAGTAAACCAAATATTTCTGTGATTTTTGGTGTAAGGGACCATCGATCACAAAGGCAAGCTTGCCTGGGTGACAAGATAGACCAGGATACCCCAGGGGACTGTCTGTGACTCCACTTTAAGGCAGTTATAGCACTTGAGGAATTCACTTATTGCTTGGTTGGTAAAATCTAAATATAGAACACACAACCAGTTTGGGGTTTGTGCCCTGCTTTTTGACAGTCTGCCCTGAGGCTGGGCCTTGGTCTACATTACAAACTTGTGTCAGTATAACTACGTTGCCCAGGGATGTGGAAAATCCATACCCCTGCATGATGCAATTATACCAACCAAACTGCTGGTGGAGACCACACTGTGTCAATGGGAGGGCTTCTCCATCAACATAGCTCCCGCCTCTTGGGGAGGTGGAGTACCTGCGCTGATGGGAGAAGCTCTCCTGTCGGCATAGGTAGCATCTTCAGTAGGAGCTATAGTGGCACAGTTGCACCACTGCAGTGCTGTTTGTGTAGACGAGCCACAGCAATCACAGTCATTAGCCATCCTAGGCAGCTTAACAGAGGGCAGACAGCCACACAAAGTAATCCAAAATGTAGATCATCATGTAGTTGCTAAGCCCCACTCACAGAGTTGGAGGGGATTGGCCCACGCTGACTGCCAGTGATTCCGAACCCCTGGTGTACCTGTGTCCATGTGCTAATAAAGGAAATAGGGTAAGCACAGAACCATTTAACAGTTTTTGCACATGGACCACTTCTAGACCTGCAGTGGATCAACCCTGTAGTAATAATCTCCAGGATTATTATGAACACAACTGTTCACAAACATCTTGCGTGATTCTGTAAGTGTGCTTCAAGGTTGTTCTTTATTATAGACTGATTTTTCTGTGTGGGTACAGAGTTTGTAACTGTGCGTTCCTATTTCTATATCTTTCCAGCCTTCCTTCTTTTGTACCAGTTTTGTTTAATATAAATGACTGACACTACTTCACTCACTCTCGGACCGTTCTCTCTTGTCCTTCATCTTCAGCCAATTGCTGCTCTTTACAGGCTATTACCCTAAGGTGGCAGATCAATGGAACTTTGAACATGTTCACTAGCAGAATGATGGCTGACCTATAACCAGGATGTACTGTACAAAGTCATTACTGGGGTCATACCAGAAAACAAAGGTACAAGCAGTGATAAATTTTAAATGTCATTACAATATTAAACAGTTAGCTGTTATATGTTAGTGTAAAACGAACCTCCTCTCAACCCCCAATAATCTCCCTCTCACACAATCTATTAGCAGTTCCTTTCAGCAGCTCCTCCAATATTGCTTCGTGTGGTACTGAAACACCAGTTCCAGGGAGGTCAGGGCCAGCTACAGAAGATAGTCTGGGAGATACGAATTAGTGCCAGAAAAGGTATATATTAAAATAGACAAAGTGTTTTCCGTCACATACAAAAATGAATTCACCAATGAAATAAATATAATCTGAACTGTACTGTTAATAAGTGTCATATTGACAAAGAGCTGGTCTGACCAGCTATCTCCTACTTTCTCTTTTATAAAGTTAAGATTCCTTTTCTCACTATTGCATTCCCAAGGTGCAGAGATGTTGATAACAAGACTTCTGTAACTGGTTAGAACTTGTATTGGGTATCGTGTCTCCTTTATGCATATGTGAATTGTTTTGTAAAGCAGCAGATTCAGCGGAGGAACACTTTATGCTGGAGCAGAGACTGGACTGGCATTAATAATACTTTGTACTTGCATCATTTTCAAAGCACAAAACATTTTCAAAGTCTCTTCAAAGCACTGTATAAACATCAGTTAATCCTTGGAACAGTTCTGTGTCAGTTCCCTCTTCTCCCTTCCAAAATCTGTAAATTGTTTAGTCCAAGGCCACACAGCAAGGCAGTGGCTGGGCCAGGATTAGAAGTCTAATGCTGGTCTCTCAGTCCCATAAATCCATTAGACCAGTGATTCTCAGCCTTTTCCATACCACAGTCTTCCTCCACACCATGACTACTGCAGGGCCCCATCTCTCATTTAGCAATATGAGAGGACCAGGATGGTAGCAACCTCTTGACAGTGGCACTGGAACATTTTTAATTGTGGGGATGTTGAAAGCCAGCCCCCTTACCCCTATCAACTTCCCCCCCCCCCCAAAGCTGAGTGCCCAAGGCCGGCAGCCAGGAGCCCAGGGGTGCTGTAGCACGCCCGGGACCCGTAGTTCCCGTGCCGATGCCTCTTGACACATGTTCATAACACCTTTGTGGATCATAATCCCCAGGTTAAGAACCACATATTAGAGCATAGTGCCTTTCAATTTCAGAATCTTTATACATCAGAGTGCCTTTGCTTCTGGCAGATCTTAAGAATCAATATCTACATCTACATCCAAAGGTTTTTACTGAACTCTTTCCTAGACATTAGCCCATCAAAGTCAATAAGAGTTTGATCTGGAATTTAAGGATTTGAGCCCAGATCCACAAATGGTATATGGGCACCTAGCTTTCTCTGAAATCAATGGGAGTTAGGCAGCTAAATATCTTTGCGGATCTGAGTGTTTGTCAATAGTGGTGCTGGCATACAAAAGAGTTAGTAGGAACAAATGACTCCCCAAAAGCTCAGGCTATCAGTGAAACAAGAAAAACTTCCAGGTGTGTGACTTCAGAATTTTCAGGGACTGCAGAGGTTCAAAACTATGCCATTATTTTCAGGGCTGTTGAACTGATGCAGCTGTTTGTATTCCTTTATCTTGGAAAAAGCATAATTTCCTCTCCTCTTCGGCCTTCCATGACATCTTACATCCTCCACGCCTGTAACCCACATCTTCACCTCTTGCATTCTGCTGGTAAAGAATTCTGTTTTTCTGACTGATTGCCAGCTAAGACTACTCAGATGTATGGGAAGACAATTCAAGCTTTTGGATAAATGAAGCCTTAAGTTCCTGCATACCTGAATCTGAGCCAGATTCTTGCAGTAGCATTGCTGACTAGAGCTAGCCACCATCCTTAGATTCAGAATAGAGTTTGAACAAGACTTTCTTTCAAGAAGGTCAATATTTAAACATGTTGTTGGTTCCAAAGGTGGAGAACAACCTAAGGCCAGTAGTCTTAAATAGTACTAGTGATGGCAAAAGCTAACTCAACTGCACAGGGTTTTGTTTTGTTTTTTAAAGTTCATTATAATGCTTTGGGTACAGACAACTATTATATTTAATATTCTTTTGCCAACTCAAAAATGACAACTGTCCATATTTTGATAAATTAAGTGTATTACTTGAGCCCCTTTTCCTGTAGTATCTGGGTGTTCTACAATTGTGTTGTTGTTTCACTTTAGCTTCTGCCAGTTCAGCTGTATCAGAGATCCCTATTCTTCTAACAACAACAATACCCAAGATGGATTACTTTCCTTACTCTTAGAGCAGAAGAACAGAAATTCCAGTGAAGGACATGCTACATCAGAACATAGGATTTATTTGGGTTTTTTAAAACAAGGCCTCCATTTCAAGTGGGCTTAACACACACCTAAAAATGGAGTGGTGGTTGGGAGGAGGGGAATCTATTTGCATACCCCAATGTAACAAAGCCCCTGAGAGCACATGCTTAACTTGAGCACGTGCACAATGCCTTTGGCTTCAGTATGACAAATTTTCTATTGGCAACTTTCTTTTCAAGTTATCAGTATAAAGAATCTTCCCCATGCACAAAACCCTCACTCTGAACTCTGTAACACAAGGGCAATGTGTACAAACTGAACAGAGCACAGGAACTCTTGCTGGCAAACGTGTGGGTCAGAAAATTGTTTGCGTGGTCAGGATCTATACAGATCACAGCTACCTGGAAGGGTTTGTATACAAAACAATAGCCAAGGGCACCGATTACATTGGCAGTAGTTCCTTAAAAAGAAAAGGAGTACTTGTGGCACCTTAGAGACTAACCAATTTATTAGAGCATAAGCTTTCGTGAGCTACAGCTCACTTCCTCAGATGCATATCGTGGAAACTGCAGCAGGCTTTATATATACACAGAGAATATGAAACAATACCTATTCCCACCCCACTGTCCTGCTGGTAATAGCTTATCTAAAGTGATCATCAGGTGGGCCATTTCCAGCACAAATCCAGGTTTTCTCACCCACCAGTAGTTCCTTAGAAGGGGTTAGCATTGGCAGGGTAGCACAATCCAGTTTTTTTGTTTTTCTGTTTCAAGACATGCCCCATTCAGACTTGCGGGCTTCTTGTTCCAGTGAAGCTGCTATCAACAGCAACTAAAATAGATGGATGCAACACATTATCATCAGAGGCCCAGGGTCTTACATTTCTGCACATTCCAAATCCTTGTTAAAAAAAAACACACTCTGTCTCCAAAAATATTCAGGCCAATATGATGTGGTAGTTGATAGATCCCACAAAGCTTTATATTTCTTTAAACGGAGTGCTCTTTGTACAAGTCTGTTTGGCCCTTGTTACATTTAGGGTGGGGTTTTCAAAAGTCCTTCACTGACTTGGAACAAAGGACTTTTGAATTTCTGGCCCTCCGCCCCCAGCTCTATTATTATTATTATTTGTGATGAAGCGCTTGCGGAACTGTCTGAGATAGGGAAAGACATGAGAGGTAGCAACACAGAATAGTAGCAGCACTGATTGTACACTGTTTGAATTCTTCAAGAGGTCATCCGTGTTGGATATGGCCCTACTGGGAAGCAAAAGTGTTAAACATGTTTTAAAAGTGTCCATATCAGGACTTTAAAATAAGCCGCAGGCTAGTTTTTGGAGTTCATGCAGCAGATATTTCACAGGCTATGCCAAAAAAATCTCAAAGCCCTCAAACTGACAGGAAAGCAGACAATCTAAAAGTAAATTAACCCTTGCTAGTCCAGGGCAGCACCTCCTATGTTCCCAACTTTCCACTGAGATCAATAGAAACTTAAGGCATAGCTGGTACATCCACCAGCACAGCTGGGGCATGATAGCTAGCTGGGGTACGGCCTAGTCCCTGGAACAGGTGTAAAATGATCCAATATGTAAAGCACAATAAGGGCTCATACACTAGAGAAGTTACATCAATCAGTTGAAAAGCACCTTTGGCTCATGCACAAGAGCATTTCCATTAATTGCTGGGGAAGCAACAGTCTTTGTAACTTACCTCAAAATTTTATACAGGTAAGAACTGGGGTAGCCTGAACTAGTGCAGGCTCTGTCATGTGTGCCAAGGTGGACACACATTGGCAGAGTGGGTACGCTGCCAGCTCCAGCAGCTGAGATCTAGGAAGAGAAGTGTGATTTTGGTTTTGGTAATTAACACCCATTTATTTCTTAATAATGATTGGTATTACATCAGCCCCTTGAGGCCCCGCTAAACTCAGGACCCCATTATGCTAGGCACCATACGCATGCATAATAAGAGGCAGTCTATGTTTTTAAAAGATTTTTTATTTGTTCTTTTATCATTGTGAGGAGAAGAAAACAAACATTTGATGTTGGAAGAGACACACAAAAGGGTTAAATCAACCTTCTGTTTCACTCTGAACTCATTTAAACCATCATTTTTTACAGTGATACTTTATAAAACAGCTTGAACTGAGATAGAGCAAGGAATCTGAGATCCCACAGCAAATCCTTGGAAAGACTTCTGTTGGATAGCTTTTATCTACCAAACAACTCAAATTACTGATCAAAAGCCAGAAAACCTCTCTTCATGTTCTCTTTTCCAATGAGAGCTAAGCTGCTACTCAGAAAAATACATACATCAGGATTTACTAAAGATTCTAGATGTAACTCCAGGGTCTTAGTACATCAGCCACATCCATTCTCCCTAGAGGAAACTGCATCATTTGTTCTTTTTAAAATGGATTCTTTTCATCATATTGGTGAACAGAAAGATAAAAAGTCTTAACGAGGCTCATAACCTGAACTCTGTGTGCATCATAGAAGTATCTCAATGAGCCACACATATCCAAGTCCTTCTGTATGTGAGCTGGGCGCTATAAAGAGGGTGACCTTCCCCAGGACTATAAATCTTGTCTTGGACAGAGTAAGCAGGAGAACAGTAGAGTCCTGTTATCACAGGAATTTACTACAGCACAGTCAGGTTAATCAAAATCCATTTGCACTTCCCTTGCAGTTGAATTAAAGAACATGCAGATTATCAAATCAGGAATTAAAATGGAAACAATTACAGTACACAGTGATGTGCTGCAGAAGGCTTGTGGTGGCTCATTGAGTCACCACCCAGTAGTAGGGAAGTTTGGGTGTTTTCCCTGTGTCTAATGGGGCTCACTCCTTTCTGAATACAATGTAGTTATCCCTGCCAGGGATGGTTTATCTTCAGGGCTCATAAAAATACTTCTGAAGGACAAATACTTTGCCTCATGCACACAGCTGTTACACTAAATGCAAGGTATTTTTTCGAAAATTTCCCGGGGAAAGAAACCCCAGACTCCCGACATGGACTTTATGCCCACACCCACTTCTAACTGTCCAAGCTGAACAACGCACACTACTTTCAGTCTAATGAGTGTAGTTTTCAGGAAGACAATATAAACATTTCAACAGATGCAGCTTAGTAACATTTGTTTGCAAAGTGGTCTTGCCTCCTTCTTTGGCTGTGGTTGTGAGAAAACATTTTTGCTGAAAATGAGAAGACAAAAAAAGACATTGGGAATCCATTTCTCTTTACAAGTCTGAGCATGTCTAACCGTGCCCAGTTCACAGGATTTACCTCAGGCTATGAGGATAAAATTTTTGCAGAAGCCCCTCTTCAACCTCTTGGCAGCGGCACTTCACTGCTCCAACGTCAACGATTACAGTTGCGACCAGGTGCCACTCCAATGAACTCACGTAACTAGAATTCTTCAGGATGGGGAAGAGGAGAAATGATTTCCTATAGTCTAAGAACAATGTGAAGGATCGAACAGAAGGATAAAACTGATTAATTTGGTGGTTTTCTCAAATCGATCACCCCACCCTTCCATTTCTCTGACTTTTTTTTTTTTAAAGAGGATTTCTCTCACCGCAAAACAAGAAAATCTAAAAGCTGGCCCTGATCAAGTCCTCCCCAGCTTCTCCCTCACCCAGCAACACCAAGTAACTTGAAATACATTTTTCAAAACAGAATAATAAAAATAGTCTCACTCAGCAAATTCTTCTGAGCATTTCTTACAAGTTTTGCTCCGGGTTGCACACAGTCTCCCTTCCACTCCCTGTGGTGACTGAGAGCACTTTAGATTACTATGTGAGGAGAAGCAAGACAGCATATCATGAATGAAACAGGTGAAAGGGAATATTTCATCTTCAACTGTTTCTCACTCACTGTACACAATGTATATGGTTGGCTGAACTCACCTACACCTTATTAATGGGCTGGCCTGCCATAGGGCAGGGAGAATGATCTACTTCATTTAAACATCCCGTTTGTCAATCTTTACACTTACTTTAAAACAAAAGACTTGTACATATAAAACAGCTTTCCTTTTGGTTTGGTTGATTACAGTTTTAAACAAAAGTAATGATCTTATATGGGTGTCCCAGAATTTGAGGGTAAAAAAAAGTTCAAATTGGAGTGCCTGCAATAGGCACTTAAATAAGTGGCCCAATTTTTTCAGAGGCATTGAGTTCTTGTAGCACCAGCATCTTTGAAAACCAGGCCACTTATCTGGGGTATCTAAATAGCGATTCGAGTGCCTAATTTCAGGCACCCATGTTTAAAACTCTTGCCCTTGGTTTTTACAGTTCAGGTTTGTTCTAGTCCAAGGAAAACGCATATTGCAGGATGAACAACAGAAATTGGTGCAAAAGGATACTTCTTACTGCACTATACCCTATTCTACAATTCTATTATTGCTTGCTAGAATGATAACTATAATTAGCCCTTGTATAGCACTCTTAATTGTGAAAGCACTTCACAGACATTAACAATGCTTCACCAAACCCCTGTGTGATAGGTACAAAACCCCATTTTGCAGTCCAGAAACTGGGGGAGAGAGGTTCAGTGACCTGTTCTAGATCACAGAGAATTATTGACTTCAGTGGGAGTTGCACATGCAACTGGTTGGATGATTAGACCCAATGAGTTAGTGGCTCCCAGTCCTGCATGTGCTCAGGGTACTCGATCATGCCTCTGCCCACTATTTGCTCAGATTCTATAGCGCTTTATGGTTTATATAATGTATATCCTGGTTGTCAACTATAAGTAAAGGCCCCAGCCCTGCACTCAGATAGGCATTGATTGATCCCTGTGCCTCATGTGGCAGAGGGATCAATCAGTGGGGCTCTGCCTGTGCAGATCCAATTGCTGGATTTGGGTCTGTGTTGGGATTAAAGCTGTCTGGATATTATACATTTGTTTTCTCGAGTAATATGTATTCGACTAACTGGCATTGGAAGTTGGTGAGGCAGAGGCTCTAGTTCAGCAAGGTACTCAAGTATTCGCCTTATTTTATAATCCAGTATGCAGCCCCATTAACTACAATGGGATTACGCCCATGCTCAATGTTAGGCTCCTCCATAGGTACCTTGCTGAATTGTGTCAGAAACAAGAAAGCTGAGCCTTTGAGACACGAAGTACTGCAATCAATATTTGCTGCATTGCATCCAAAAGCCTCACCTTCACAGAGCAGCCTGCTTTTGTTTCCTTGGAAGGAAATGAAATTAACACATGATTTGCTTTACTATTTTTTCCCCTAGAGACAGGCCTGAACCAAAACCTCAAATCCATATACACCTTAGTGCAAGGGAAGTTCAGGCTGGAACCCAGCTTTGCAGTTCAGACCCATCTCTAATTCTTTTTTGGTTTCGAAGGAAGTTCAGAGCAACACAGTATAAAAAACTGGGGGTCTGTGAATGTGACTAACAAAAACCACCACCAAAGAGAGTTAAAAAGCAAAAGCAACCAAGGACAGAGTGGGACAAGCACGGAAATATAAGTGCTCCTTTTCTGCTACCAGCAAAGCCCCACAAAAATATTCCTTTCATTGCAAAAAGAAGGGTAAAGACCACAGCAACTGGCAGAGAAAGATGCTGACAGCAGCGATGGATATAGGTGAAGCAAAAGACCAGTACAGCAAGGGGTGTTGTGGTAAATGCCCTATCATCTCCTTCTCCTCCCACCACCAGAGTCAACAGGGGCAGCAGTTAATCCTCCAGTTTTCAGAACAAAACAAATTCTTCTCATTCCATTAATCCATCACCCCATCAGCAGTATCAGCTGATGCACAGCCTCTCTCTCCTGCTATTCTGCAGTGTATGCAGCTGCATTGCTAGAAGCATTAACACCAATGGCTTCTGCTGACTTGGGCCCTGAACCTGTAGAGGTTTGGTATGCAAAATTCCCACTGAAGTCAATGGGAGTTGTGCACGCTGGACATTATCTTGTCTCAATAAAATATAGCCAGCCTCAGCTTCAGTAATATTGCTGCTTGTGACTAGTTCAGTCAAGGAGATCTCAGGTTTACTGGACAAAGGATAAAGCAATATGTAAATAAATAAATAAATCCCCACATCCAGAAAAGTAGCCGTGTCATTATTAATCCACTGTAACAGCAGAAACAACTTCCAGCTGTATTGTTTGGGAAGTTCTCTGCTGAAGGATCCAAAATTCTGAATAGGATGGATGTCACAAAGCTGTTTGAGCTGCTGCCAAATGCAATAAAGGGGCCCAAAACAATGCAAGGGAAAGTCCTTCCCTCTTAAAATTACGTATGTTATATTACATAAACTACTGGGAAAAAACCCTGGGCTGAAATCCTGGCTCCACTGATAGTCAGAGTTTTGCCATTGACTTCCATGGGGCCTGGATTTCAGCCCTGGAGTTAATATGTAATTGGAATTTGAGCTCTGCTTGTGTTTAATATAAACTACAGATAACAAGAAATCTGTACAATGCTGCAAAAAGTGTCTCTACGTCCTATTTGACATCTGCTCTATACAGGCATACCTGACTATCAGAATAATGGGCCTGAACCTCATTTATACTGAGGCCCCTTTACACCACTCTGGCAACATAAAGCGTCTTAAAGTGAGTTAAATTTAATTTATGCTGCCAGAGCAACATAAAGGGAAACTTAGTATAAACGAGCATCAGGCCCAAAATATTTAAAAAGAAAGTTGTACTCAATAATACAAATACCAAGGGTCAGATCCCCAGTTGGTATGAATCACCAGTTTACACCAGCTGAGAATCTAATCCAAAATATTATAGGTCAGATGATAAAATTTTTTCCTCTCTCTATATACAAACAAGGTTTGTCTACCTTAATTTATTATAGTTCTAAGAAAGTGTGATATACATATTGAATTAGATAATTGTATTAAATCACCTTACTGTCATATAGTGTGCACTATAGGTAACATGCAATAACTATAAACACATCTGAGCTTTGAAAACTTTGTAAGAGGTAAATGTGGCTGTTTATTAAAAGTAGGTTTTTTTCCTCTTTAGATTAAGTAGCTGGTACTTTTTTTTCCACCTATTTTATTTAAACATGGGAAGGATTATCGTTGCAATGTTAATAATAAACATGCCTTTCCTGTTAGTTGTTACCTTTCATCTAGATGGATCCCAAAGCATTTCACACACATGTATGTGTGTGCACATGTGACAGGAAGATGAATTATTTCACCTGAAATGCAGCCCGCTCTGGGGAGGGATGGAATGCAACAGCTGTTTAGCAGCTGGAAATAGAGCATTCTTGACAGCCAGCCCAACAGAGGAATTCATTTCTGCGGTAGGCTAGAGTTGCCACAAACCTTACTTTCTTTGGAATGGAGGGTAAAAGTCACTACTTTACTTCAGCCTTCCTTCAATAAAACAAAAGAAAAATAACAGAGGAAAGAGGACAAACACACAAAGATTTCTGTCTGCCACTGTGGAGGAAACAGGAACCTAGATTACAGTATATGAAGAACTCTACACTATGTATGATTTGTGCACAGCTCGCAGATTTAACAGTGAAGAGAGATAGTAACATCAATGTTTAGATGGCAGTACATAGTAACACTAAACATTGATTTAGGACAGAAAATGAAAACTACTTATATGATAGTAGCATCTAGATGCCCTAATCAAGGACTGGGGCTTTGTTGTGCTGTGCAAACATGTAGCAAAGCCCGTCCCTGCTCGTAGACAGTTCCTAATTGACATCCATGACATAGTGCAACAGGTATATGAAAATGGAAAACGCCTGCACCACAGTTATACATATACACTAGTGAGTTTGCATAACAGAACTGGCCCTGATGCGCTACCTGTCCCAGGTGCTGAAAAATCAAATAAAATTGGAGATAGGGACGTTTCTTAAAATCTCAGTAGAGAAAATTGCAGGAAGCGTATCCACACAAAAGAATAGAGAGAATTCCTAAATACCTTCTCAACGAATGTGCAGTTACTGTACAAGGGAGTCCCAGAGCAGCAGAGGGCCCACATTTGGCCCAAGTGCTTTATTTACTAACTATTGAAGCCAAGGCAGCCCTGAATGAAGACATCAACAGAGCTGTCAAGGAGTGCTTTGCTGGTTTGGGGTTTCTTTTTAAGTGAAGGAAACTGATTGATATAGAGATTTCCACACATCTGAAAAGCAACATTAACACGTTTGTCTAACAGCATAGTAGTCACACACATATTGACCCCCTCCAGTGAAAAGGGCCACTGTGCCTCATAGGTTTGGCAAGAGTACAGCAATCAAGACATTTCCTTAAACAATAAAAGCCAAGGGAAGTCGGCTGAATGTAGGAAACAGAGATGAAATTTCCATTGGGATAAGACCTATGACTGATCGGCATTTCTTTAATGGACGACAAGCATTTGATTTAAAGCATCTTTTAATAAAACAAGGCAAGAGGGCATTAGCAACAAGATGAAGAGATCTGACACTGAAGCATTGCGAGTGGGTTGTGACACAAAAATATAAACAGTCTGACTCTTGACAATACGCATCTATGTGTTTCCCTTCCCAAAAGACCTTTTTACATTCTTCTGTTTTATCAGGGTGAATGAGAACACATTGTCTTGGTACATAACATTCGTTTCTTTCCTCTCCTCCCCCTGCCCCAGTTTCTATATTAAAAAGTGAGCGATTTCAAAAAATTCAACGTTCAGTCATTGGGTGAGATGTCACAATGAACACAGACCACCCACTGACTTCATCTGTTTTGGTTTTTTAGCCCAAAATGTCTACAGTTTTTCCACTGCCCCTCATAATGAAATACATACCCATTTTTTATACAATAGGTAACGGGGGGGGGAGGGGGTCAGGATGAGGGGAAATTCATGAAGATCTCAGAAAATACAAGAAGTCATGCGGCACATTTTTTGCCTTTTATCCCAGTTCTGCCTGAAGCCAGACAGGGCATCTTTCTTCCTTCTTTTCAGCTCACAATGCTGTTTAGAGGAGATGCAAACCAGTTTTCCCCCTCAGTCTGCCTTCTTGAGGCTGCTGGATAAGATTACCAGGTTCTAGCCGGTTCACACTTAGGATCTCTATATTACAAGAAGGCTACAAAGCTGGAATGAAAAATGGAGTGAACTCAGAAATGTGTGCTAAATGCTGCCTCAATCCAAGCTGTCAGGGATATTCAGCAGAGCTACATTGTACAAAGTTCTTTATCCTCACTTGTGAAATCCTCTGGCATGTTCTAGATTGCGACACATCCCCAAATTTATCTTTCTAGGACATCAATGCTACCATAGAGTGTATGGCATTTTTGGCATAAGTGCTGTCACATAAAGATACATTCTGGGAGGATTTAGCAAACCAGAATATGCCAGAGGTGGATTTCATAGACATGGAAAAGGAACTTTTAAAAAGGGAATTTAAACTGATTTTCTCTGCTGAATGCATCTAGTTAGAAGCAACATACACTATATATATCTGGTCTTAAGTTTTGTATTAGTTTTGCAGGTCACTTTTGAAGGCACATCTAGAAGGAAAGTTGTTTCATACTACACTTTCCAGTTCCACCCTAGGAACTCTCTACCTTTTTATGTTCATAGATCCACACCTATAGTCAGGCTCATCTCTAGCCACACCTGTCAAATATAGTTAACTTAGACCCAGATCTATTATCCCTTTATTTTAACTGTAAGTTATTTATATTGCATTGCTTAAAATTTTGATATATAAGAAATTTTGTGTATAATAAATGATCGTAACATCTTATATGAATTGCTTCATCCTCCACTTAAAGATAGCCAACTCTGAGCTACACCTGTTATTTGTTTAATGCCTTATGGCAATATTACACAAAGCAAAGTGAAGGGTGTTACTTCAGTGAAGTGCAGAAACTGAAGAGAACCTTATCAATTGACACTAAAAGAAAGATTTTAGGCAGGCCAAATGCAGATACCCAAATTAGAATTTGTCCAGAACCCTAGGACTAACACCTTTATTTTTATGAAAAGTGCCATGTGACTTTAAATGACCACAAAGGGTCAGGACTATGCTTTTACATTTAATTTGAGAGACTGTATTATTAAATCTTATTCTACCAAATTGCTGATTCTGCTCTTTGCTCAGGATAATAATGGCCAACTGGAAACTGGCAGGTTGAATGCTAAGAATCTGGCCTCAAAATCAAAGTGTCTTTTTGTTAAGTACATGGCAAAAAAAATTGCCAGTTAAAGAAATGAAGCTTCATTCGTAAATCACGTGCTTAATTTTTCTTCTTTGACTGTATAAACCTCTAGTTGCAATCATGAACAAAGTAATTCTGAAGATCCTCTTTAAAAAATAGTTGATTCCTAATGCAGAAATGTGTGCTACACTGCTGAAAAAATAATGGATAACCTGAACATGGAATTACAGTGGCAGACACTCTGATCCATTTCATTGCTTCATTACTTGGCTCACAACTTATCACAATGATATTCAATGATCAAAGAGATGGATCAGGATCTTTTCACAACTGCAGGAACAAAACTTTATTTATGTAAGAAATAAACCCTCTTGTTATTCTTCCTGATGTTCCCCAAGGAATTTTGATATTTGAGAGAAAGCAATGCTTGTTTCTTTATTAGACAAGTTAAGCTTTTGTTAACAGCATCAAGTATAGCTCAATAAGGCCGCATGTTTCATTGGAACTGACGCATTCCAGAAGGACACACTGGGTATATGGAACACCACTAAAAGGCTGTATGAACTTATTTGCAGAGTGGGGAGTTCCTCTTGAGATGGGTGTCCTGGGGCAGCTGTGGATGGGGAACACCTAAGCTGTGTAGCATCACACTGCTAAGGCATCAAGGGGATGGGAATAGTGGACACCAAAGACTCCATGTGGCCTCCAGTGGTTCAAGGTGGATCTGCAGGTTAAAATTCCCCTTCATTCCACCAGGTAAAACCCTGTCCCCATCCCTAATGGAACAGCATGAGGAAATCTCCAAAAGGCACACCTCTCTCCTTCTCCCTAACTCTTCCATCCAGTCTCTCCCCCAAGGGTTTCCTCAGGTGGGGGGCAATTCCCCCAGTACTGTGCAGACAGACACATAACATAGCCCCGCCAGTCACCTTAACACAGACATAAATATAAGAACATTGAATTTTGCTTCAGTGGAGTTTTGAGAAGAAGACATGTGTTGTCCTCAGAATTTTCATGCAACATTTTGAAATAGCAACATTTGCACAACCCTCCTCCCTAAGGCTCACAGAGCCCCACAGGATTTAGTGATTAGCTCAAAAGATTAGGAGCTAGAAAAGTCTGGGTTTCAGTTTGAGCTACTTTCCATTGGTTTAGTTGTGTCCCTCCCCTGACATGTCCATAATCATACTCAACACTGACACTTCAACACAGTATCAGAGAGATGCTGCAGTGTCAGGAGCACTACCCTTTGTATACAATGTTAAACCAAAGTTGCCCTAGAGCTTTGGTGGCTGTCCAGAGGAAAGATAAAAATCAGGTGTCATTTATCCTCCACTATATCACTGTTTCCAATCTCACCTTAGTCATTAGAGACCAAAATTTGTTACCAGGTAATGATTGCCTAATGCCTCAGGTGAAATGAGATGGTGGGTCTCAGTTCAGACCACAGAAGACAGGTGTCCATATCACAATAGGCACCAATTGGCACACCTGTTGGATAGCTTAATACAGATCAAAAATGAATTTGGTTGGACACTGATCTACCCTGCCACTCAAATGGTGTCAGTATTAAAGGGGGAGGGATAGCTCAGGGGTTTGCACGTTGGCCTGCTAAACCTAGGGTTGCGAGTTCAATCCTTGAGGGGGGCCATTTAGAGATCTGGGGCAAAAATTGGGGATTGGTCCTGCTTTGAGCAGGGGGTTGGACTAGATGACCTCCTGAAGTCCTTTCCAACCCTGATATTCTATGTTGTGAGAGGAATGTAGTTTCTCTGGGAAACTTTGTACATTTTAAATAAAAAAATATGATGTTACATTAGAAAGTTTCTTTTACTTTATGGGAATATATGTAGGAGCAAATGGAGAAGAAATCCGTGGTGATATTTATTGGTAACTGCACTGAAGTATAAGACCATGCGCACACATAATTGAGTTTCCTGTGTGGGAACCATGGAGTGGTTATTTACATACAAGACAAAGGGCTGGATCAGCCTTTACCACATTTTAGGAATTAGGGAGAAAGTTTCTCTTTAGACAAAGATACAGTTTCTGTTAAAAGGTTGGCGTGCTTATCGTCTTGGGTGTGTATAGATAAATAAATAACAAATAAGGGGAAATGTGCTGCTTTCCCTGTATATTAAACTTTCCCACCGTCAAAGCAATAGTCCTCCCAAAACATGGATGCAGTTTAGTTTCCATGATAGCCATGTCTGAACCTTGCGGGTTTCCCCTTAGCACACAGATGAGTCTTTTCAACAATTCCAAGACAGAGAGTTCATGCATTTCTGCACCTAAAAAGCACATCACTATGTGACAAAGTTCCTGCTCTACCTTGGTGGGTCTTGCACTTATTGGCGGATTTGTTCACCTTGAAGCTTCATGGCAGCCCTCAGCTTGGCTCTTTTTCTGAATTCACAGTCCAGATCGACTCCTCCTGTGTCTGACCAGGAGTTGGAAGGATTTGGGGGGAACCCAGGCCCGCCCTCTACTCCGAGTTCCAGCCCAGGGCCCTGTGGAATGCAGATGTCTAGAGTGCTTCCTGCAACAGCTGTGTGACAGCTACTTCCCTGTGGCCTCCTCCCAACACCTTCTTTATCCTCACTATAGGACCTTCCTCCTGGTGTCTGATAATGCTTGTACACCTCAGTCCTCCAACAATCCACGTTCTCACTCTCAGTTCCTAGTGCCTCTTGCTCCCAACTCCTCACACGCACACCACAAACTGAAATGATCTCCTTTTTAAAACCCAGGTACCCTGATTAGCCTGCCTTAGTTGATTCTAGCAGCTTCTTGATTGGCCGCAGGTGTTCTAATCAGCCTGTCTTAATTGTCTCCAGAAGGTTCCTGATTGTTCTGGAGCCTTCCCTGTTACTTTACTGAGGGAAAAGGGACCTACTTAGCCTACTCTCCTGCTGCTACCCTCTGGCCTGGGCTTTCCTTGCTTTTTGCCCCTGCTTTCAGCTTCCCCCCCTCCCCGACCTGGCCAGACGCTTCCCCCCTTTCTTTTCTTTTTGTTTTTTTCTTTCTCTGCTGTTGCTAGAGTGCTGGCCGGCCACTGGCTGGCTGTTAACCCCCCCCCCGCCCACCACTGCTACTCCTGCTGTAACCCCCCCCGCAAGAGAGGGGGGGCCTGGTGGCCCACTTCCCCGGACGGGGGCGTGGAAGGACCCAGACCCAGCCACTTGCTGTTTGTCTGCGGACCCGTCTCCGGTCGAGAGGGACTCTTATCACTTGCTCCGGCATTTCTGGAATGTTGCAACTGTGGAGAAAGCCCGGAACAGAGAAAAAGAGAAACAGCCGTCTACCGGAGGAACACCGCCCAGGGAATTTACAAATTGCCGTGGAGGGGGCCTAAGACTGAGTAACTTTCGAACTGTGCTATTGTGTGGGGGGAGGCCTTGACTGTGTCTTGACTGTGTTTGTAGGGAGACTGGGGTGTGGCACAGAGCTGCCCCCCGATCCATCTGTGTCCTTCCAACCCCCACACTACCATCTTCACCCCTTCCACTCCATCGTCATTGCTGGCTGTTTAACATCTACCTCTGGACTTAGCTGCTCACCCTGATTCCACCGCATGGGCCAGAAGCACCAGCCAACCAAACAGGACTCTCTGGACAAGCTTACGGTGGTTCATGTGCCCCCCCACTCCGAATTGTCCACCCCACAGCTTGTCCCTTTCTACCTGACCCCAACTCCTGTTAATCACCTGCCACCGCCCCCGCTGGGGCATTGGCAATGGAGGGCACCGGGGTGACCTCCGCCGCTGCCATGCCCATCGCCTCCCCAGACTCTAGGGAAGCCCCCCCAGCCGGCGGGAAAGGCCTGGGCAAGAAGAAGGGGAAGGGCCCCACTAAAACCACTGGGCCCTCCATGGCAGGGGCCACCCCCACTGCAGCAGCCCCGCCACCGACCACGGTGTCCTCCCCTGCTGCCCCCTCCACCAGCTCTGCGGATATCCCTCCCTCAGCCCCCAGGACATATGCCCGGGCAGCGGCAGCCTCCCCGCCTGCCGCCTCATCATCTCTCCCGCCCTCCACCACTATCAATAGCGGCCAGGGCCCCTTTCCCACCATGACAAGGAAGCACGGTGTCCAATGCCTCCTGGTGCCCGCCTCACCCCACGTGGAGATCTACGTGCGGGCGTTGGCGAGGGTGGTGGGGCCCTCGGCAATTGTGGCGGCCTCCAAAATGTACAGGAAGGTCGTTTTCTTCTTAGCATCGGAGGCTGCCACCCAGGAAGCAGTGGAGAGGGGCCTGGTGGGGGGGGGAGTGTTTGTCCCCCTAGAGCCGCTAGAGGACCTGGGCGTCCACCTGGTCCTGACCTCTGTCCCTCCTTTTCTCCCCAGTGCTGCCCTGCTACCCACCCTTTCCACCATGGGGAAACCTGTTTCTGTTATCAGCCCTCTCCCATTGGGCTGCAAGGACCCCACCCTCCGTCACATTTTTTCCTTCCGCCAGCAAGTGCAACTTTTACTGCCATCAGCGGCGTGTGATGGAGTGGTGCTCGAAGGGTCCTTCCTAGTCCCCCACCAGGGGGCCTGTTACTGGGTGTACTTTTCCATGGGGGAAGCCCGGTGCTACCTCTGCCGGGCGTCGGGGCATGTCTAGAGGGACTGCCCCTTAGCCCGACAAGGAGGGGCACCTGGGATCCCCAAGACCCAGCAGGACATTGGCCCCATCATTGCCGACGCCCCTTGCCGCCTGGTACCCGAACCCGCCCCCCCTCCTCTTCGGACCACCGCTACTCCCGCTCAGGCCCAAGGGGCACCTCCCCTACAATGCCCAGACGAGCGGGAGAGCCCCGCCCTCGCTGCTGACAGTCTAGCGGGGCCTATGGAGGAGGGTGTGGCAGAGATACCACCAGGCATGGGAGAGAGCCTGCCCCAGGGAGAATCCTCCCTCCCTTATGCTGCCCCACCGTTCCCCCCCCAAGTCCCTGAGCCATCGCCTTTACCCCCTAACACGACCCCTGCTAACCAGCCCCCAGATGATGCCATGGAGGGCTGGGCCCTAGTCCAGGGGAAGCGAGGCGGAGCTTGAGCCTTCCACTTGCCTCGCTTCCCCTGGACCAGGGCAGACTGGAAAGTTACCATCTCACCCCATAGAACTGTTGCTGCAGAAGGGTGGTTTAGGGCAGCATCCTACCCTTAGCTGTGTTCCTTTTCCATCTCCATAAAGGTGTAGTAGTTAGCACTGAAACATCACAGTTAGCACCCCTTTGTGTATGTCTACACTTAAAATGCAACAGCGGCACAGCTGCAGCTGTGCCACTGTAGCACTTCTTTGTAAACTCTACAGCGACAGGAGGGGTCACTGTAATTAATCCACCTGCCCAAGAGGCAGTAGCTATGTCAACAGAAGAATTCCTGGTGGTTCTGTCAGCATAGCTATGTCTCTCTCAGGGGTATGAAAAATCCACAACCCGAGATACAGCTCTGCTGATGTAAGTTCCCAGCATAGACCAGCCCAAGTTACAGTACATGTGTAACATATCTTGGAGGACTATTGGGTGTTTTACCAATACTAAAAGAAAGTGTGTCCATTTGAGCTAACTCCCCCCACCTCTTTAGCCCCACTGAGGCAGCAATCTCCTACCCCAATATAGTCTTTTAATAGTAAAGGGGAGAAAAAGTAGATTTTAAAAAAAGTAGATTTTAAAATAATTCCAAAAGTGTTTCCCTTATTTTGTCCTTCCTAATAGTGCATGCTAGTGGTCCTTATTTTAGAACCCGTTAAACGGACATAGCATGTGTAACACTGACAGACCCTGGTCGTCGGCGGGTGGGATCGAACCTGGAACCTCTGGAGCTAAATGCATGAGCCAAAAGCCACATGGCCTTTAGCTAAGGCCATAGTAGAATCATTAATCTAAGGGTACATCTACACTACCCGCTGGATCGGTGGGTAGTGATCGATCTATCAGGGATCGATTTAGCGCGTCTAATGTAGATGTGATAAATCTATCCCTGATCGCTCTGCCGTCGATTCCAGAACTCCACCACAGTGAGAGGCAGAAGCGGAGTCGACGTGGGAGCAGCGGCCGTCGATCCCGCGCCACGAGGACATGAAGTAAGTGATTCTAAGTCGATCTAAGATATGTCGACTTCAGCTACGCTATTCTCATAGCTGAAGTTGCGTATCTTAGGTCGATCCCGCCCTCTAGTGTAGACCAGGCCTTAGTGGTCTCAGTGCCACTAAATGGGATAGAGCACCAGACCTAGGAGGTGTGTGCGTTACACATGCAATTAGGCTAATAAACTTACATTCTGTACTTTTAGGCTCTCAGCAGCACAAATAGCAACCTATCCCGTCACTAAACCAGCTCAAGTTTTGGTGTTTTTTGTTGTTGTTTTTAGAAAAAAACTAAACTTTAAAATTCTTAATTAGAGCACATTGTGTCTTCCCTTGGGAAAATAAATATGCAGAAAAAGCAAAGTAACATATTGTAATGTGTGAATGATCCATATGGTAAGAAATCAACAGACTATTTGGAGCCCAATCCTATTCCCACTGAAATAAATAGAGTTTTGCCACTGACTCTTATAAGAGTTGGGTTAAATGTGATAGAAGAAAAACATTCCTCTAAACGAAACTGGGAATCTACACCTGAACACAGAAGAGAACACATATCCCCTAAAGAAAGATGCTACAGCCAACACTTACAAATGTAGCTACTGATTTTGAGTTCCTCTGCTTCTGGGTACTCAATATGAAACATCTTTGTCTGGATTTTCAGAGATGCCCCACAGTTCCCATTATCCTCAGTTGGAGTTGTAGGTGCTCAGCACCCCTAAAAAATCATGTTTTAGGTATCTCAGGTTGGGCACCCAAAAATTGATGTACCTCAAATTAATGGCCACTTTTGAGAAACTGGCTGCATGGGACTTATCCTGTTCCCACTGACAGCAGTGGGGTAGGATCAGGCCCTAAAGAGAAGAGGCAAATAAATGAGGTCTGATAAACACAGAGAGGCTTGGTTTAGATCAGACAAGAACCTCCAGCCTAAAAATCAGAACTTAAGTAAGAGCAGGAACCTCTTTAGGTGTGTGCTTCTGTAACCCTTACTCCCATGAATAGTCCTTAGATAAGTAATCCTGTTTAAGTCAGGTGAATAAGAGCTGCAGAACTGGGCCACTCCAGGAGCCCCAGAATTTTTATTTTTTAAAATTATTTTAGAGTTTGGGAGTATAAAATGTCAGATTTTATTATTACTTTATTTCATTCAGAAGTTCTGAAAACAATGTTTTTCTTTTAAAGTTCATAACATTTTAAGGGAAAACTAGAAGAGTTTGGAAATGTTCTAAAATCATTTTATAATTTGGAAATTTGTTAGCTTTTCACACTGCTTACCTTTCTCCTCCTCCACCTGTTTAATCCACATGCTTTTTAAAAAAGTCACATTTTATGTTTCTTTGACATTTTTAGAGAGTATGGACATTGGTAATAGAACAGGCTGGCTGTGTTTACCAGAACCACAGCACTCTGTTAGCAGATGTTTATTCTGCTGGGAAAGGTTTAAGTGGATTCTGCTGATTCACTGAGGCAGGTGCTTTATCACGTACAAGCAGAGTGCAGGAGAGAGGATGTAGACTGATTAGTGTTGAGGTCAGAACCCTAGTAGCAGCCATACCTGAGGAGAAGTCGCAGGTGCTGAATTTTATGGCCTGATTCTAATTCACACTAAGGACAATTTACACAGTTTTAAAGGGACCTTAGTGTATCAATTTAAAGGGGTGTTAAAGGGAGCAAAAATTACATTTAAACTCAGTATACATTTACATGCCAGAGTGGTGTAAAGTGACTTTAATGTACATTAGAATCAGACCCTATGTTTTTCTATTGTTAATTTCTTTACTGCTTAAGTCAAGCACCAGAAGGGAAGAGTTTTTGACTACATACAGCATGTAAGCTCTGTTTTAAAAGCAGAAGGGTAAAACCGTCCAATCACATGTAATTAAAGAGTACTTCAACCTTATAAACAAAGCGCTCAACAGAAAACTACGAATGTTTGCAGCACTGACAAAACAAAGAGAAATGTAAAAAAACAACAACTAACTGGGAACAGATCTCGCTTTGTACAGAGATGATCAAAACATTAGTGCTTTCCTCACTGTCAAAGCCAATGACGATGATTCACCATTTTCATGTGTACATTGGGTCAGATGTGGTTAGTAGAGGCTGAAATGCAGAAGCTAAAGTTACCACTGTACATTTTATGACCTTTGATGTATTTACATAATACAGAAACCATCGTCTGGAAGACACACTTAGCTCTTTATGTTTGGGTTTTTTTAAGAAGGGAGATTATGGTGAAGATTCTGCTATTATTTCAAAACTGGACATGTGAGTCAATGATGGTTGTCGTATGATATAGTACGAGTACAAAATTGGCATTTAACAAAGAAACAAATATAATAACAGACAAATGGCAAAGAACATACCTGTAGGTGACACTGAATAGAAAATTAATCGTAAAAAAAGGCAAGAAAACAATGCTGCAGAAAATTCCATGCTTCCCAGCTTGAACCATTACAAAGTTCTTTTGGAGCTCACATAATAATATGTTGTCATATTCTAGAATACTATTTCTTTAATATAATAGACTAATAATGTCATTTTAAAAATTTAATCTATTCACTGGAAGCCCATTTCATACTACCATCCCCTTTTCCGATGCAGAGGTCCCTCTGAGAAATTGCCTTCAGTAACACTAAGTTTTAATTTAATCATGGGAATGACACCATTGTAGGCATTGTGCCCACAAAACTCCTCGGATGCTGGCTGTAATTCAGGCTGCTGTAATGCAGGGGTATTTTCAAAAGTCATGAGGGGTCCCCTTACCATGAAAGTGTCAACATCTGGAATCTTGAGTCATAGCCATTAAATTCACAGTCTATAATCCTGAGCATACTGAAGCAAGGTCAGAGAAAGGTTCCTGTATATTTTCATGTTGTTCCTTCCAACTTGTCATAGAGTTGGCATGATACCAGGAGGAAGGACATTACAACAATTCCTCTTCTACTCCACCTAATAAAACACTAGTGTATTTTAGTGCTATACCCAGTTAAAACTAGGGAAGGAGAAACTAATTTGGCAAAAGGAAAAAGCCCATCGCCCTCTCAAACCTTCTTTAATGAGGTTCAAAAAAGTTCTGCTAACTATTCCATCCGCGCCACCCAATTACTTTTAATTTTATGTCCCTCTGCCTTACAAGAGCCTGATCCTGCCCCACTAAAGACAGTAAGAGCTCTGCTATTGACTTTAGTGTAGCACGATCAGGACTTTAGCCCTGGAAACAGAAGTGTTGTAATATCATCAGATAAGTTGCTCTCCTAATATAGTCAGACTGAGGAAGCCCCAGAAATCTTAGGAGAAGGCCTGTTTTTCAAAAACATAAAGGCCAAAATTGAGATACAAGAGGTTCAGATGGGAGAAACCATGGATAAGCATTAAACCTTTGGGATGCTTTGCTACCTAAACTTTTTGAGATTCGGCCATTACTAATAAATTACATCCTTGGTATAAAAATACCTCTTTATGAAGACCTCAAATACTTGCCTTCCCTCAAACTCAAATATCGTTCTTGTCAAAACTGCTCATAGACAAAAATATCCCAGAGACACTTTATTAAACTCCATAATCCATGTATCTGCACTGATTTAACAAGTAATTATTGAGAAAATACTCAAGAAAGCTACTTCAAGATTGTAAAGTCCTCAGTTTGGGGGAGGATGAGCAAAGGAGCTCACAGAACTACTGTAAATTAGCTTCCCCAGTTAGCAACTATTCCAAGCCTAGCTGAAAAACAAATAAACAAAGACTCAACTGTTTGGTTTGCAGAAACTGCTAAAATAAGGCTTCACTGTGTTGTTGCAGGTATGTGGAAGGGGAGGGCTTTGGACCCGAGACCTCCTCCCGTTAATTAAATATTAATAGGAGCCTATGGCTTTTTTATATTGATAAGATAAAAATATCCCCTAGTCAAAAATATATATATATATATGCAAAAATATTCACCATTGTATAAACTTTAATCAAATAGCTCAGTGGCCTCTATGCAAATGGAAACATCAGCCCCCCTTTTCCAAGCTGTTTGCAACAGCTCAGGAGGAATGTGATTGAGTGCCTCCTTTGCAGTCCCCAGAATTTGGATGCTGGTGAGAGAATCCCTGATATAAACTGCAGTGGTACCCATGGGGCTGTTGTGACAGCCAAGAATAGCTGAAGAACACAGTTGCTGTGGCCATGCCCCCTCTTTCCCAGTCATGCCTCCAACAACCCCAATTCCAGAAGCTGCCAGGATGGTGACATAGGCCTAGCTACGCCAGCTCGACGCTACCCGGGGAATACCGCCCTGCAGGGGAATTCCCAGGTGACTGGTTCAGCCAGCTTTATGGCTCCTTTGCACTGGAAGAACCAGTATAAAGGGCCCACAGTGCCAGCGGAACCAAATCAGGACCCAGCAATTTTAGTTTTCCACATCTACTCTATTTCTACATATTATATGTTGTGATCTCATTCTGAATGCTGTAGAAATCATTGACTAGCCTAATTCCACCAAATTTTATGTGGTAAGCATGTTTCATCATCACCTTTCACCTTCATAAATAAAGCAAGTCCAGTCTCTCAAAACTGTCGGCCTTCATTAGAATAAGGCACATATAAATATATTCCTTTATAATGCTTTATTTATCTAGAAGTCCTTTGGGAAACTGCCTTTGTGAGATCAGGTGCCTACTTATATATATTTCTAAGGGCCTGAATAAGGCCCCAGATAGATTTCCTGGCTTGGTTACTGACCTCCTGTGTGACCTTGAGCAAGTCACTTCAACTCTGTGCCTCTTTTTCCCCATCTCACCCATTGTCTGTCTCATCTTCTTAGACTGTAAACTGTTCAGGGCAGAGACTGTCTCTATTGTATGTTTACAATACCTAGCACAATGGGGATCCAATTTCAGAAAAGGCCACTCACTAGCTAGTAATTTTAATTACTTATTATGATTATTGTTATTATTTCACTGGGGCTGCATTTTTGGTCAGGTATTTCAGAGTTCTGGTAAGGAATATGAAGGGTTTTTTTTTCAGGATATCAATCTCCTGACCATCCACTCCAAAACATTTCTCCACCACTCCTTCACCAATACAGGACATCAAAAATGACTGGATTAAAGATTGCAAAACCAGAAGCTAGTTAATATAGAGGATTAATGCATTCCTCTTTCATGTGTGGAGACTCCTGTTCAAATCCAGATAAGTCATAATAATAGGATAAATATGGTGATCTCAGGGCCACTTGGAACAAGGGCCATTTACAGGGGCAATTCTGCTGTTGACTTGTCTCCCAGGAAAATGTCCCTGTTTTCTTAGGTTCCTTTAAGTTTAAAATAGTTACTTCTTGCTAGTTCCTTGTGCCCAAACATGTAACCACAGAGAGCTACAGTTTCAGACTTTCTGAGATTGTACAACGGTGACATTAATTATGCCACAGCCTTCTACAGAGACAAGAAGCTGTGTTTCAGTTGCCTTATTTTCTTTGGTGCCTACAGCTTTCACTGTTCATGAAAATCCCTGTCAGAAATAAAAAACAATAAAATAAAGAAAACCTTTTCTATCTTTGATTTTCTGGTACTGTGTGGTACCATGTACATTAGTCTTGTTATATAAGGCACTAGATACCCATCCACCTACTCAGCGTGGTGGACCACTTATCCACAGAAAAGGGCTGGGAACAGGAGGGATGTTGCAGACCATGATTGAAGTTCATTGACAAAGCTGTGGGAAAGAAGCTGGCACACTTCCTGGCTTCACTGTTGAGAGGCCATTCCATGCTCTGCTGGAGGAGTCACTGCACTCCGAGCTGCTTCCCTTTTGATTTCAGCTCACTATATTACATTCTAAGTGACCCTTGCTGCAATGGAAACAAGCAGAGAAAAGCTTCTTAGTCAGCACTAGGGCAACTTCTCGGAACCCCCTGATTATTACCCATAATGATCTAAGCTCTTAATAGAATCCACCTCAATTGTCTATGAAAATCAGAGAATTCTGTTAAACTTTCCGTTCACACAGAGAGCTCCCCTTAGAACTGTTTCAGATTGCTTTCAATTGGAGGGAAGTTGGACTGGGGAGGGGAAAATGGGGGTTGGAAAAGTATGGCAGATTTAGAGATACAAGGATTTTAAACTGTTTTCTGCCTAGGCCCAGAATCCTTCTTGCAGCCATGTCTGTAATGTCTGCACCATCTCTGTCTTTTGAACAGGTTTCCAATTTAGTTATGGGATTTGAACCTTCTGAGCAGTCCCATCAATTCCACTCGGACACGGTTATAGGACACTTGAGATTCCCTCAAAGAGGAAACACTTCTCTATATCACATCATTCACGCTGTAAATCTTTTTCATGCTTTCCTTCCTGGTAATTGTTTGCCACCTTCACTCCCAGAAGCATATGTATATCCCCCTGATAATCCAGGTTGTTCCTCTCACTAGCTACAGTCAAGCATAATGAGGCTGTATGTACAGTGAGGGGCTTCTGAAATTCCCCCACCAATGCTTTCGTATATGCACTCTCAACTTTAGGGTCACAGACAGGTGTCAAGGAGTCAGAGGGAATCCAGACAAGATCCTGGCTAGATGGAAGGAGGGTCCTAATCTGGAAAAAGTGATTGAGATACAGAAAAGACTGAAGACCTGCTCTAGTACAAGTATAGCTATAGGACAACTGACAATGACTGGAGTTGTTGTGCAGACCCGCTGCCAGCACTTCTTCTATCATGCTGTCTAATTCTGCTTCTATCTCTTTTTACTACAATGCTATGAAAATCTGCCAAATCTGCTCAGATGCGGGGCAGTCCCATCATTTCTGGGAAACAGGTACAAAAAGTTTCCTAGTGTAGATGCGCCCATTGTGGCAGATGTGCTTTGTTAACGTGGATATAAGGGATGTAGAATGGCATCCACCCTTCAGATGTAGTGAGGCTTATTGCAATGAGTAGCTTTTGGGGGGTAACGTGGAAAAGAATGGGGGATGGGCTGGAAGTCTCAGAGCAACTCTCTATAGCTACATCGTGAAAAAAGGAGATATAGATTTAAGTAGTGATCAGTTACCCTCTCAAAACAAACCCCTGCCATTCCCTAGTAGGACAAGTTTAGATCAGAAGACCTTTAAAGAAAAGAAAAGAAAAGAAAAGAAAAGAAAAGAAAAGAAAAGAAAAGAAAAGAAGTCTCTTCCAGGAAGACTGTGATCAAGGGTATGAAGTGGGCATTCTGTGTTTCTGTAAAAGAGAGCCTTGCGGGAGTCTAAAAAGCAAGGCATTCTCTCTCTGACCTGTATGTTCAAAGGAAAATATGATAGCCTAGGATCAAAAACTTTATTCAACAGCAGCAGATAAGTGTGGGCTTTATGGCACCTACAGTTCTGTACATAGGGTCCCGAAGTCTTAAGAACACACCCTAGCTGTGGGACCATCCACCTCGGAGATAGCTGGACCAGAAAGCCTCAGAGATTTGTGTCTCCTGTGCTAGTGAAACAGCAGAGATGAGACACTGTGAGATGCATAGGCAGCTGCGTGTGCAATGTATCCTAGTCACAGTGTCAGGAATCAGGGCTTGCAGTAGAGCCACTCTGCAGACAACCTAATGAGCACAGCTGGCCTGCAGCAGGCTGCCTGACTGATTGGAACGCCTGACTTTTAAACCCAACAGCAACAGCAGCACTTCAGTGGCTGCTCAAAGCACTTACCCATGACTGTGATAGCACCTACCTTGCCCCCAGACCTCTTCTACCTTCCCTCACTCCAGGTATCTTGGCTCTGACCCTCAGTTCTGATTTCTGACTCTGGCTCTAACCCTTGGCTCTGATCTCTGATCTCCAGTTCTGACCTGTGCTCCAACTCCTGGCTCTGGCTGTGACTTGGTTCTGGTATCTGGCCTCTGACTCCAGCTCTGACCCTGGGCCCTGGTTGTTGTTCTAACCCCTAGGCATGACCCCTGCTTCAACCACTAGTTTATTTAAGAACCTGTGTTGGATTTATTGTATATTGAATAGATCAAATATGTTCTAAACATTCTAAACAATTCCTTCTTGTTTCACTCACAAAGAATGATGCTGAATGCAGGTTAAGTTGAACAAGTAGAACTTCATTAAATCCTGCACAGTGCTCTGTCCATGTGGCTGAGTTGCTTCCAACCTTATTTCCCACCATGTCCATGTTCCACTGGTTTTCCTTCAGTGAACACAGGCCTTTTGGCTCCAGTTCCACTGATCAGGATACAAATATTTTAATATAAACATTAAGAACAAATAGTTGATGCCCACCTTGTGCCCCTTCAGCTAGAGGTTGCTAGCCTATATCCAAGTTGAAATCTTATCTTGACCATGGGCTCAGCTGGCTATGTAGGTTTTGAGATACTTTGGTATCTTCAACAGTCTACCACACTGGGCATGACTTATCTCTGTCTCCCTCTCTATCTCTCTGTTACCTCTCTGAGTCTAACAAACTATCTCTCTGTGGAGTCTCCTCCCCCCCATCGGGTTGGCCTCTGGATGGTTCTCCCTCTCTCCATTCTGTGATGATCTCTGTAGGCTTTCTCTGTGTGTTTTGGCTGCTGGCTCATAAATGTCTCCGGTTCCTTCAGATCACTTGTCCCTCCCGTGAGGTCATTTCATATGCACTGGGTGCCACTACACCCCTCATGACTCCTTTAGTCCTTCTGGTGTCTCTCTAATGGTGGGATTCTCACATGAGTGCCTGTCTCCAGGACCAGTAGATGCTTGGGTGACCTATCACACTCTGCTGGCTGCTTTCTCTGATTGTTGGACAACTCCTCTTGGAGGCATCTCCATCTTGCTGGCTGCAACACATCTCTTCTCATTGCTAGCAGGAGTTTTGGTCCTTTGTCCCACCAGTCCCTGCATTGGACTGTTTTGGCACCCCTGTGATGGGGTATTCCTGTGAGCCAAAAATGCTAACAAGGAGTCTGAACTACAAGAAACAAGACTTCTGTAACAGTCTCTCATGACTTGTCTACACTTGGAACGCTGCAGTTGCACTGCTGTAGCACTTCAGTATAGACACTACCTATGCTAACAGGAGAGGTTCTCCCATCCGAGTAGGTAATCCATGTCCTGGAGAGGTGGTAGCTACGTCAATGGAAAAAATTTTCAGTCAACCTAGTGCTAACTCCATGGGGACTTAGGTCGGCTTAACTACGCCACTCTGGGGTATGAATTTTTAATTCTTGTTCAATGAAAAAACTGAATTCACTAAAAACTGGTTGACTTTAACAAATGCAAAGACTGACCCCCTAACTAAAGTCTAAACATAGAAGATATGTTCAAGACCATGTCAAAAGCAGATAAAGTGTCCAGCAAGAGAAAAATGGAAAGAGCTTCCCAAAAGAAGTGTAAACGTACAAAAAAGCAGCCTCAGAGCCACAGGGTCTGATTGTTCACTGCCTCGCACCTTGAGTAATCATTTACACCAGTCCAGAGTGAGTGCAAAATCATTTCTATTCTAATCTGCTAGCATTTACATCCATTTTGCATTAGGTGTAAATGACTATCCAAAGCACAGGGCAGGGGAGAAGCAGGTCTATGATGGGATGTGAGACTATATGAATAACCCCAGGCACAGTCCCTGTGGAGATCATGACAGAAAGCCCAAACTAAATGATGCTTTCTGAAGCTGGTCATATCTTTCCTGGAGGTCATACTGTTGGAAATTCAGACTTCTTTGGATAGATGAGTCAAATTCTTTCCTGTGGCTGCGCTCTGCTCAGCACAGGGGGCAAGGAAGGGGTAATGGCACTCTGATTCAGCCCCAGCCCAACATGAGTTAGAGCAGCCCACGGGTTGCTGTAACTTTTATCAGTGAAGAGGTGGATGGTGGAGCAGAGCTTTGCACTGCCACACCGCATGTCGAAATGCTCTCTCCCTACCTTGGCTTACTCCCTACACTGGGGTAGCTGGCCTAAGAGCCACCTCTACCGGCTTTACACAGCAAAGAGTAGCCTTCCACCAGGGAATTCTCTGTTGCTATTTGTGGTCACAATCTGGTCCCAGAACTTGTGATTTGCTTTCATTGTTATTATAAATAACAAAATATAATCATCCTATGCTTTCTCCCCAAGTATGGCTGTTCCTAGATTTTCCCCTGCATGAGCGCCTCGGTCTCTGCCAGACTCTAGTTCCTTGTACCTCAGAGACTTCAATCTGCCACATCCCCTTGCTCGTATAAGCCAGTGGAAATTATTCTGCATCTTTATGTAGGGTTCTATCACCTCTGCAGTATCCTCAATCCTACCTCCCCTTTTATAAAAAGATAAGGAAGTTAGTCAAAGGACCCTAAATTAAAAAGTGAATAAGTTAAAATCATTTGATTCAGCGTGGAGTCTATTTAAGTATAACATAACAGAGTCACAGAAAGCATATATGCCCCTGAACAGCAAAGGAAGTTAGAAGTCAAGAAAAAAGACAGTATGGTTAAATTACCAGATACAAGAGATTATTCAAGCTCTTCAAAAAATGGGAAAGCAGCCCAAAAAAAGTTAATAGAAAGATGGAGCTTCTTCATCAAGAGGGCAATCCTTTCTATGAACAGACATGGAAAGGAGCTATTCATTGATTTAATTAGCAAAAATAGGCTACTTTGAACCCAATTTTAGGAACTTTTCAATGTGTGGGGTTTTTTAAAAACTGAATACATTAGTGAATGTAGTTTTATGTGTGATAGGTGCAGGGAGATACTGGCCACTGGCAAACACTAGGCAGACAACTGGTCTGATCCAGTATGGCAATTCATATGTTCCTCGGTCATAAACTATTTATTTTATAACACACTTAGGCCAAGTCTGGGTTTTGCAGCAATCACACTTTTCTAGCAATAGTTATTTTTAAACCAGTTGCTAGTTTACAGGGCTTATATTCTAAAATGGACAGGTGCTCAGCCTGCCATATACTATCATTTAGCAGCTAATTGTATAGCATACACTTTAATTTTGAATGGGTTCTCAAGTCAGGAGCAGAGCATTCCGTTTCTTTCTACTTAATTCAGATAAGGGTGAAAAAAAAAACCCGTGCTAATTGTGTATTGCCCAAATATAGCAAAAATATTTGCATAGCCATGTTAAGCATTTTACAGTGTGCTGCACTCATTCAGAAACCATTTGTTAGCAAATGGAATGGAATCTCGTTGACAAAATTATATTCCTGTGTTCTGCTGGCTTTTTAACTTTGTTTCCATAATTTACAGCAGGACCACAGAGAGCCTTGGATAGGTGTCCCTTCTGATAAATCTAAAGAAAGCTTCTTTTTAAAAAAACTTATCTAAATAAAATAAATTAAGGATTTTGTTTTGTGCTTATGTAGAACCGTGTTTAGATCATCCTAGAGGCTGTGATAGTTCTGCAGCAGGCCAAAATGACAGTAACTGAAGCCCACAAACTTTCTAAGACTAATTTTATAAATTATCTTGACATTCCAAATACAGCACTTTGTCTTTGTGTATTTAGTGGCTATCACAGCTGAGAGGCAGTTAATTCTTTTAGACTTCCCATTGTGCAGTTGGATTGGGTTATTGTAAATACTGACTGCGTGGAAAATGTATGACATTTGAAAAAAGGGAAAGATTTAAATACAGAACAAAGCTGGACCCCACCCTAATGTGAAGGCAGCTCGGGCTGTATAGAAATGGATGGATTGGCACCTGTGGATCCCTTTCCTGTGACTGCTGAATCATTCATTCCTATGTTATGGCAACAGGACTTCCTATCAGCAAGTCAATAGAACATTCAGGGTAGGGCGTAAAGGCCAGGTCCTATTCACCAGGAAGCCATGATTAGCCATGTGATGTCAGAGGACCTTTTTATATCTTTGATATAACACAGCAACACTGTGGCAGAATAAAGCATATCCAGTTTTGAAGGTGGGGGCTGGGATGGGGGGTGGGGAGATGAAAGAAACTAGTGCACACCCACATACCAATCTCTACATCTGTTATAGATTTTCCAGCATATCAAGATTGAGTCCTGTTCTTCCCCTTTTCTATCAGATAAGTGAGTGTTATTCAACAGACTTTTTATATAGGCATAGAGGGTGAGATTTATCCCTTCCCTCAGAAGGCCTGAGTAGTTGGAGTCCATCTAGGAAACTCCTTAGGGAGGAAATTTGGGATGAATTCACTTTTCAGTTTATGGGCAGGTCAAAGCTGTCCCCTCTGTGGAGCAATTGGGTGACTGGATCCATGTAGTTAAGGTCCAACAGACTCTTTCATACTGGCCTATTCTGTGCTGGTGGTGTGGATCCCTCCACGGGGGGAAAGCATCCTTTCTGTGTGGCTGCTTTGCCTGTAGGTCTATAGAGATTCGTAAGTGATGTGGAGGGCATTATGTTGGCCCTCTGCATTAAGGTGGATTTCACCCAGAGTTAGGAGTGGTAGAAGGGCTCAGTCACCAGTGTTGACTTCAGTGGTGTAGAAACCCTGGAGTTCCAATGTAAGAGTTAATTAGATAGAATGTGACCAGTCAATGGAAGCAGTGGATTATATATAGTGCTGGTCAGAAAAACAAGGAAAAAAATTCTACACACATCTTCATTTGCTTTCAAAAATTTAGTCTGTCAAAATTTTCCAAACCAACTCAAATAATTGGTATCAAATATAATTGTTATTAAGTAACCCCCTGTAAATATCTTAACATTTCTATGTCCGTGGATGGTGCTTAGCTTCTCCATCAAGATAGCAGTCTACCTGAGGCATAGTTAGATGGTAAGGAAGTTTTCCACTGATTTCACAAAGCAGTTCCCCATGTCCTCAAATAAGGGGGAGTAGCCCTCTAAGAACTGGGATGTGTGAGGCAACAGCAGCTCGAATCCTGGACGAGTCCTCTCTTATGTGACTGCTGCCATCTTGTCTGACACACTGTGTTTGAAATGGGGAACTCCAGTGCTAAAACCCCAATGAGATGTTATCGTTTGACCTAAAGCTTTGTAACTGGGTCTTTAAGAGATTCATATCTTGTGTGGATCAGGCACCGAGTGGGACCTGTAACATGCTGACCAGTACGTTAAAAACACAGTACAGAGCTGCAATCTGGGCACTGAAGCTCTTTGAGGAAGAAGCATTTCTCTCTCCTGATGCCTAGGATAGATAGGGAGGAGGATATTGAAGGAGTTAAAGAGGCCAAAACAATACAAAACCTGAGAGGTGAAGACAGCATGGACCCACCAACAAAGGGAGAAAACTCCTGTTAGCAACCACCCTATTTCTCTTGAACACACAAGCATGTTTCAGCCTTTTCCTGACACCAGCATTCAGCACCTGCAATTCTGGTCCACCTTCTGCTTCCCTGACTTGGATGCACACAGGAGGGTTTTTTTTTTAAATTTTCTTATCCTGTTGAGGTGTATGCCTTTCTGATGTTTTATTGTATTGGGGCTGAATGCCAAGACAATACTTAGAGAGACAAGGTAGGTGAAGTAATATCTTTTATTGGATCAACTTTTGTTGGTGAGAGAGAGAAGCTTTCAAGCCACACAGAGCTCTTCTTCAGGTCTGGAAAACTTACTCAGGGCAAGTCTACATTACAAAATTAAGTCGACTTAAGTTACATCAATGTACAGCCACTGACATAATTAAACTGTTTTTTTATGTCCACACTAGTTCCTTCTGTTGGTGGTGCACGTCCTCATCATGAGTGTTTGTACCAATTTAACTGTCCGTCTGTGGTATTGTATGGCACTGACAGCTGGAGCCCCGCCGCCAGAGCCCTGATGCCCGATTCCAGCTGTCAGCCCTGGGCAGTGGGGCTCTGAGTATCAGCCTGGTGGGGTTCCAGCTGTGAGCCCTGGATGGTGTGGCTCCAGCTGTCATACCCAGGCAGCAGGGCTCCAGCTGTCAGCCACCGGGGTGACACTTTGAGATGGTATGTCCTGGTCTGTGGGCAGCTTGCTTCTGATGGTGAACTTGGAGAGGCTGGAGGATTGTTTTAAAGCCAGAAGAGGGGGTTCAGGAAAGATTTATTTCAGGACGGGGTCCCCATCAAGTATGCGTTCCAGTGTGGGGTGTTAGATGACAATTAGGGGTGTGCAGTTGGAGGAAGTTTTATTTCTGTATTCTCTCAGGGTATTTGCGTGAGCATTTTAGGAAATTCAGATTTACAATCCAAATAGATAAAGGAATAGAGAAGTGTTATTTACCCCTTCCCACAATACAAAAGCCAGGGGTCACTCGATAAAACTTATAGGCAGCTGGTTTAATACAAACAAGAGGAAATACTTTTTTCACACAATTCACAATTTAACCTGTAGAACTCATTGCCATGGGATATTTGGTGGCCAAAAGTGTAACTGGATTAAAAAAAAGAAAAGGAGTACTTGTGGCACCTTAGAGACTAACCAATTTATTTGAGCATGAGCTTTCGTGAGCTACAGCTCACTTCATCGGATGCATACCGTGGAAACTGCAGCAGACTTTATATACACACAGAGAATATGAAACAATACCTCCTCCCACCCCACTGTCCTGCTGGTAATAGCTTATCTAAAGTGATCAAGTTGGGCCATTTCCAGCACAAATCCAGATTTTCTCGCCCTCCACCCCCCCACACAAATTCACTCTCCTGCTGGTGATAGCCCATCCAAAGTGACAGCACTCCACACAATGTGCATGACAATCAAGTTGGGCCATTTCCTGCACAAATCCAGGTTCTCTCACCCCCCCACCCCCCTCCCAAAAACCACACACTTTTTGCGAATACAGACTAACACGGCTGTTACTCTGAAACCTGGATTAAAAAAAGAATAGATAATTTCCTAAAGGATACATCTATCAATGACCATTAACCAAGATGGTCAGGGATATAATCCCATGCTCAGAGAGACCCTAAACCTCTAACTGCCAGAAACTGGGAGGGGAAGAAAGGAGTGGTTCTGTCCAAAACTCCCCTTGAAGCTCTGCTACTGGCCATTGTTGGAGACAAGGTCCTGGATTAGATTGGTCTGACTCAGTATGGCAGTTCTTATGTACTTATGTTATTAAGTGGAAAATCAAATTATGAACAGTGAAGTTTAATGCTCTCCTGCTGACCACAATAATTATGCTAAAGATTGAAATCAGCAGGAGTTATGCCTATCTTTTAAAACAGTTACTTCATGAAAGATAGAGATCTACACCCACGTTTACATGGTACAGGGAGGTATTTGGAAGTAAAAGATGTATTTTCTAATGAGGAAAAATTGAGACGGAAATAAGGACATAACAGGATTTCCTCTGGGAAACCTTTCAGGCTCAATGTATAAACTCATAAAAGACAAGGTGGGTCAGTGAAAAATATCAGTTTTGCCTTCATATCAGTGACTGACATGATGACCTATTGTAACATTTATTTGGTATGTTTACAGAGATACTGCAGAAGTGTCCAAAAGCATTGTTCAAAGCACTTTAATGTCTCACTAGGAGTTCAGTGCTGCAATTATTTAAATCCAGGGGAACGTTGCTACTGACTTCAGTGGTGCAGGATCAAGGTCTGTGCTCCATATTTCTCTCTGAAGAACTAAGATACAGAGTTTTTAAATATATCATTCTTAATCTCTCTTCATGGCTGGAAGCTGAAGCTAGACAAATTCAGACAGGAAGTAAGGTAATTAACCATTGAAACATTTTACCAAAGGCTCTGGTTGATTCTCCATCACTGGCAATTTTAAAATCAAGATTGGTTGTTTTTCTAAAAGATATGCTCTAGTTCAAACAGGAATTAATTCAGGGAAGTCCTATGGCCTCACAGTAGTCCCTTCTGGCCTTGAAATACATGAATCTAAGCACAGTTCAAAAATATAGATGTGAATTTGTAATACAAGCAGATAGATGTGTGTGTGTACGTGTTTGTATGTGCTAGGTGGCTAACCTGCTTACGTGCTTTTCAAAATCCCACTAGGCATCTTTAAGTGCCTAAATAATTTTGAAAATCTGGCCACTAGTTATTATTACAAATGGTGGCAATTGTTCATCATGTCACATGGTGCTGAATGCCAAAATGCTGCCTAACCATCCAAATTTCTAATGTTTGTATATAGCCATCGGTGGTACACATTATTGTGAGAGACGTATTACAAGAGCCTTGAACCCTCTAAGCAGTTTTGAAATATATGCATAGATTTTTAAGGCCAAAAGGGACTATTATAATCATGAAGTCTGACTTCCTGCATAACACAGGCCATCAAACATCACCCAATGACTTCTACTTCTAGCCACACTTGTAGTTGAACAAGAGCCTATCTTTCAGAAAGATATATAGTGTTAAAGCCTCCATGTGATGTTGAATTTGTTGCATCCCTCAGTAAGCTGCTCCAATGCTTAACTATCCTCACTGTTAAAAATGTGCATATTATTTCCAGTTTTGTGTCCTAGAACAAAAGTTGTGCTTTCAGTTGGAGAGTCCCATGGAAAAAAAAAGTTTTTACTCTAGCTCAGGGGTGGTGAAGCCTTCCCAAAAGTGGAGGAGCCAGGGCTTCCCACCCCCAAGGCCCCACTCCTTCCTCCTGAGGCCCTTCCCCCAGCCAAGCCAGAAGCCAGGGCAGGGCCAGGGAGCCTGCCCTTCACCCCCGATGTTCTGGTGCCCCTGCTCTAGCTTTATTTTCTCCTGCTAGGCTTTCATCAGCTGGTGTATGAAGGCTGAATTCCCCTGTACAGAAAAGCTAAGTAATTGTAAAGGGTAAGACACTGATAACATTTCATGGTTAAAGAGGATATTGTTTATAAAATCTTCAATAAAAAGGAAGTAGGTTTTTGGAAATGTGTGCCATAAAATTCACATTTAATGAGGGTTTTGTACACAGGCAGACTAAGATTATAACTGTGGTCATATTTAATAAGAATTTCATTAACACCAAAAATAAATGGTGCTTTTTCCTCTGCAGTCATCAAGTTGTCATTAAGGTTGTGGCTTGGTTTTTTTTAAAACTCAGTTTTAACCGAGTCATTTGGTTTTGTTTAAACAAAATTAATCTAACAGAAATTTTTCATGTGTGTTCCTATGCTAAAGAATTTTTGGAGAAATATTAATAAATACTCTCCTTAATATTATTAGAGAACTAAATACTATTTGTGTCATAGTGAGAGACTTTAATACCCCAGATATAGACTAGAGAATAAACGGTACTAATACTGGTAGATCACAATTGTTCCTGGGTGTGATAGACAGTTTTTTTCATCAAAGTGCCCCTGAACCAACAAGACGTGATGCAATTTTAGGGTTGGTTTTGTTAAGTACTGAGCACGTTGTAGAAGAGCTGATCATAGGAAATAACCTTGGATCAAGTGATCGTGAATTGCTTCAGATTAAATTAAATGGAAGGATAATCAAAACCAGATCATCAGTTATGTTTTTTTATTTCAAAAGGGCAGACTTTGGGAAATTAAGGGACTTAGTTAAAAAAAGTCAGCTGGACTGAAGAGCTCAAGGACCTAAATATGGAGAATGCTTGGAATTTCTTCAAATCATCTATACACAAACTATCCGAAATTTGCATCCCAAGCAAGAGAAACAATTTGTAGGCAAAGGCTCCAGACCCAGCTGGATGAATAACCACCACAAAAAGGTTCTTAGAAGTAAAGATCCTATAGGTTGTGGAAAAAGGGGGTTGATCAGCAAAGAAATCATGGAGTTTAGAAAATGTAGTAATAAAGTGAGAATTGCTAAAAGTCAAGCTGAATTAGCTCTTCTGAAAGCAATTAAAATAATAAGAGGGTTTTTATTAAATAAAAAGTGAATAAGGAAAGATGAGGTTGGGCCCCTATGCAGTGTGGATGGGAAGGAGACTAAAGATAATCTGGGCATGGCACAAAAACTCAATGAATACTTTGCCTCAGATTTTAGTACAGATGATAATATGGAACATGGGCATGAAGGTAAGATGGCTGTTGGAAATGAGGGACTAGAAATGGAAATTACCATATCTGAGGTGGAAGAGAAATTTAAAGAGCTTAATGTGCTCAAATCAGGGGGCCTGGATAATTTCTATCCCAGACTACTGAAAGAACTGGCAAATGAGATTGCTAGTCCAGTAGCAAGGATTCTTAATAATTCTATCCAGAAGTAGTACTGTATGACTGGAGAATAGCTAACACTGTACCTATATTTAAGAAAGGAAAAAAAAGTGATCCAGACAATTATAGACCTGTTATCTGACCTCAGTAGTATGAAAGGCTTTAGAACAAACTGTGAAGAAAAGAATAATTAAATTCATGGAGATAAACGGTAAAGGGAATGTAATGCAACATGGGTTTACTAAAGGTAGATCATGCCAGACTAACTAACCTGGTTTCCTTCTTTAAGAAAATAACTGATTTTTTGATAAGGGAAGTGCAGTATATCTAATATACAGGGGAAGATTAGGGTTTTGTGGGGTCCCTGGGCCAAAGTGTGGGCCCCTCCCCACCCCTTCTACCTGCAGTCCCTGCTGCCCCCCCCCCAACTCGCCACCTCTTCTGCTGGAGCAACAAAGGACGAGAGAGACCTCGGAGTGTGGGGTAGAAATTAGAAGATGCTTTCCAGTCTTCGGAGGAGTGAGGTTCTGGAACAGCCTCCCAGTAGGAGTAGTGGGAGCAAACAATGCAAGCAGTTTTAAGAGAGCTGGATAAATCTATGAGTATGATTGTATGATGGGGTTGCTTGTGATGGTAGGGACCAGGGCTCAGCAGTGCTGGGGCTCACTTCCAGTTTATGTTTTATGTTCCTAAAAGCTCATGCTTCAGGGCTTCAGCCAGTCACCTGCACAGGTCAGGAAGGGTTTTCCACCAACCCTATGTATTCTGTTGTTTGGTTGGTAGGTTGTTGTTTTTTTTCCATGTTGTTGTTTTGGTGTCCTTCCTCTAAACCATCAGAGATGGCTATAACTGAAGATGGGATACTGGGTGGGGCAGGCCGGTGCTCTGAGGTGTCACCAAGCATTCTCTCTCAGGTAGCTGGCAGGCTGATTCTTGCTCACATGATCAGGGTCTAACTGATCACAGTATGTGGGATCGGAAAGGAATTTTCCCACAGGTCAGATTGGAAGTTACCTGGGGGAAGAGAATTGCCTTCCTCTGCAGCATGTGGGTGCAGGGTCACTTGCTAGGATTATCTGGGTATATCTCACTTAGTTTCCTGCCATTGCAGGGGCCTTGGGCATTGATGCACCTCAGTCCCTCCTTCTCTCCCTATGGCATGTAATAGTCTAGTCGCCTGTGGTCTGTAATACTTTGGTCTAATTTCGGTTGTTGTGATTAGTGTGCGGGTGCTGAGTGGTGTTGGTGGCCTGTGAAATACCGGAGGTCAGACTACATGATCTGGTGGTCTCTTCTGGCCTTATACTTTATGACTCTGAATTCAAACTAATAGTACCTTCCATGATTTTCAAAGAGCTTTAGGAATTTTAATTAATTAAGCCCCACAACATGAAGTAGAGAAGTATTATCGCCATTTCACAGGTAGGCATATGGAAGCCCAGAGGGGTTAAGTGACTTGCCCAAGATCAAATAAAGTCTGTGGCTATGCTATGCTGCCCTGAGGTTCTGGGTTCATGCTATCAGGTCAAAAACAGTTTTGCATAGAAATGTAGACTTCAATAGTGGTTTTCTTCAATGAAAAACACGGTGTTTGATGATTTTTGTAAGATTTGGCATTAATTTTGAAGTCAATACATTCTTCCCCTCAAAGCTTCATGAACTCCAGGTTTCCATAACCCACAGGTGACAAAACTTAACATATCTAAAGGCACAGCTAAATACTTTCAATTTTCTACCCTAATAGGTAGGGTTTTGCCACAAGCCGGTTGGCCCTTTAAGGGAAGTCAGGCTTAGCCTTGCCTGTGAGGATCAGCTACCCTCTTGCCTGGATCCTAATTGGCTGGGGATCAGGGGGCCTTGGATAATGATTGGACCTAACTTAGAGAGAGTTTGCACAAAAGGCTGAGAGCTCAGTTAGGATGGGGAAAGAAGCTTGAAGAGGGAGTTAATGCTTTGGGAGTGACCCTGATAGGAAAAGGTAGCGTGGCTGAAGGAAACATTGCAAGTGGGCTTCAGAGATGTCTGCTCCACAGGCAGGTAGCCTTGGGAATAGACTGGAGTTGAGGATTCAGACTAAGCGAAGAGACCTAGGAGGATGGATACCCAGGAGAGATAGGGTGTAGGGTTCCCTCTTGCTGGAAAAGGAGCTAGCCCTATGGTGGGATCTGAAAAGGGACAAGGTTCCAAGAAGATAGCCTTGTGTGTCAGTGTTCAAGAAGAGGAGCAGAGAATCGGGGAGAACCCAGATGGACTAAAATCACAAGCCCAGGGTGGGCAGTAGTAGCTTAGGTTTTGTTTAGGGATGGGGGTTGAGTCCTGCTGGGGAGAAACCCAGGAACTTGCCCCTCTGAAAGAAGAGGGGGATTAAGGAATAGCTCAAAAGGGGTGGAAGACTGTATGAATGTCTAGTACTGTGTTGGATATTAGTACCCTGCAAGGGGTGAAGCTGTGTGTGACCTGGCTGGAGGGTTGAATCACAGAGACAAGTGGACCAGCAGCAGGGCCAGAGTAGCTATTATCAGAGAGTGCCCCTGGAAGAAAGCCTGCATGCTATGACCAGCCACAAGTGGACATGCTGGCTGGTGAGTGACTCCTCTACAGGTACATAAAATATGCCCAGGAACAGACTAAAAGTATAGGGCTTCAAATGGTAGAATTTGAGGGTAGGCTGTAGATGAAAATGTAATTGGATTTTAGACCAAAAATGTATATTGTGTTACTAAACATAAAAACATGCTAATGAAATTTCAAGGCAATTTTTTCATGCTGAAATAAGATTGTGCCTTTGCATCTATAACACCAGAAAAAAATCCTAATAAGAACAAAGAAGTCACTAAAAACTTGAGAGAAGGAAACTGCAGGTTAAAGTTATACTTTAACAAACCCAACCATTTCAAATTACCACAGGGAAATACAGAATTAAGTTACCTGAAACAAACTTAGCTCTGCCTCTGTTTCCTTGCCCAAATTACCAACATAGCCTTACATCTACACACTGCAGAACTTCTACATTGAGACCATAAACCATATATCCCCCTCATACCGTCTCCTATGCCAGTGGTTCTAACCGTTTTTATGTCTGTGTTCTACCAAAGCCATCAGATTTGGATCAGTGAAAAATCAAATGGGTGTCTGGTGTGAGCTGCTGCATGAGGGACTGACTATAGGTGCTGGTGCTTCTTTTCTCCACACTGGGCAGTACTGCTGCAAAAGTATCTAATGGCATTACTTCCCCTGGCTCCAGAGCTGGGTTTGGGACTGGAAAGGAGACAATCAGGCACAGGACAACAGGAGAGGTGGGGAGAGAGAGCCCTGTTGGGAGTAAGAGAGGGCAGCTATACTTCTTTCTGGAGAAACTGGGCCCAGTAATGAAAGTAGACTTGAAAAGAGAAGGAACTATCACAAAACAAGATAGGAGGAGCGGGAGTTCCCCCTCTGCTTTAGCAGAGGAAGGAGAGTTATGATTCACCCCACCACTTCCCCTACCTTCACCATCTGGTTGGACCTTATTATATTCATCAGGGGATATAAAAGATTTCTCACCTGTGGGTCAGAAAATGGTGAAAAAGTGGGCATACATCGGCAAAGGTGCAAGTAAAGAATTGCTCTAGGAAGCTGTGAGCTTATTTTTTAAAGTTATTTGCTAAATCTCATTCTTTTATAGAGAGCTGTATAAGGGAGAATTATGGCTCAGTAATAATATCTGAGTAACTTTAAAAAAAACCCCAAAACTAAATAACTAGAATGATCAAAGAGGGATCTTACATCACAGAATGAGAGAATAGAATGGGAGAAAGCGACAAGAAAGGGAATCCAGTGCAGGTATCAAAAATAGGATACTTTAATTTAAATCCCAATAAAGTAACTACAATTCTGGTCAAAGCTTTACCTTCTCATATCGCCTTAAGGCCCAGTTTTACAATTTAATAGCCCATTTGAGATTAAGTTGTTCTTCTTTGGACTATGCTCCACAGATGCTGGGAACTAACTTTATAGTCACATGGTTGCTCTCCTATTTTGATTCAGCCAATGAGTCCTCTCCACTTTTCCACCAGCTAATGGTGTTGCATTCCCACCACCTAGGGTAACCAGATGTCCCGATTTTACAGGGACAGTCCCGATTTTTGGGTCTTTTTCTTAAATAGGCTCCTATTAGCCCCCACCCCCAGTCCCGATTTTTCACACTTGCTGTCTGGTCAGCCTACCACCACCAGAAAGGGCTGTGTGAGGGTAGAACAGTAGCACTCATATGACCTAAAATAGAATCCAGCATTACAATCAAATGCAGCTAGTTTCACCTGGTTCCAAGAGGAAAATATTGTTCCCTAAGATAAGAGTACCCAGACCTCCACTTTTTATAGTGTAAGGCTGAAAGGAACAGGAGCAAGCAACCAGTTGTGTAATGAGCACCCTATAGTTGCATTCTCTTTTCTCCTTAAGATTTTATAGTATGAGGAGTATCTAACATGTGATGTTTACAGACACACACAGGCAATTAGGATGCCAGTCTCATCTCTTTTGGTGGATAAACTTTGCAGCACAAGGGCTGCATTGGCAATTTGCCAGGTGTTTGAGCACTGCATTTAATTTGCAATAAAGTACACAACAGTCTCTATTTGACTTGTATCTTCCTTGCTGGATGAACAGAATTCATTTGTTTTATGTTCAGCAACAATAAAAATATGTAGTTTAGCTTTGTCCTTAAGTGGCAATAATTGACTGTTTTTCTTGTGTACCTGATCCATGTTCAATAGGCCTTCTGTATAACCAAGTTTGAGGCTAAGTGGTGGGGAATAATGAAATATCAGTATCACTGTAGCCACCTAGGGCCTGATCCTGCAGTTGGATCTACAAAGGTAGATGGCTGTTTGTGCTTACATGAAGCCTCATTGACATGACTGACTGGAGTAAAGCCAAGCAAATGTGTTAGTATTTGTAGAATCAGGCCCCCAGATATGATGGTGATGAATGTGGTATAAACCTTCAATACATTCAGTAATTTTTCTTCAGATGCTTCTCTATACCAAAAGTTTAGCAAAAATCCTAATACAGTAATTTGACACTAGACCTGGAAAAACTACCATAATGATTGTAAAATAACTTAAATACACAAGGAAAAGCCTTAATCCTGCTGAGCTACTTGCCTTTTGAAAAACAAATGTAAACAGCAAGCTTCACTCTGAAAATCATAGTATGACTGATTTTTTTCAAAGAAAAAGGTTTATTTCAGTTTCCTGAATGATGTGACTCTGAAACAAAAGAAAGTAAGAGTTCTGAGGTGAGTTATTCAGAGTACACTTGCCCTAAGAGCTTAGATCAACTTCACAAGTTTCTGAAACTGGCCTCTTACTAATTAACTCATGTATAGGTCTCATGCTACACATGTCAGATTTGGCTACCTTTATTGTCTTTTTTACTACTAAGGAAACTTGCTACTGTGAAACATCTGTGTGTTACACTATTTTTTTTACAGTATTTGCTCATTGTTTTTTCATATTATTGTTTACTATCCTGTTTCTTACATTAATATACGTAGTCTTCTAGCTTTTTAACTCAGGCTTGATTTTTTTATTTTATTTTTTTTCAATATTCAGTATGTGTTGTGTGAGTTCCATTCTCTTTGGCTGTATTTAGTATATCATTTACTTTGAGATAGCATCAGTAGTAATGATTAGTGTCTGGGGTCCTTTAATTAAAGCTGGTGCCAGCAAACTGTCAGATGAAAGATTCCCCCCGCCCCAAGCAGGCCTTACCAGCAAATGCTGTAGCTAGAACTGACAGATCTTATGCTTGGTTATTGTGTACTCTATCCATGTAGAAACTCAGTCATGTGGCATTAGGTTGAGCACAGAGTAGAGATGAGCACACCTCAAAAGGTTCAGTGATGTAAAGTGAAGCCTCAAGATTCACCACTAAGTCAGTTTCATTATTATGACTGTAGTAACCTCCAGAGGCCTCAGTTGAGATCGGAGCCCTATTGTAAGTTCTCTGGGGTAGGGGATGTTTCTTATTAGACAACTCAGGCCTCCCCTTCTGGGGGGGCACAATCTAAAGGGGAGGACATGTGACTGCCCCATGTGTCTCCTCTGCCCAGTGACACCCCCCACACCCTGTGCCGCCATGCTCTCCCTGCCCCACATTACCTGTGGCCGGGGGGGGGTGGGTGGAGAGGAGGAAGGGGGCTCTGTCCTTCTCCTCCTGAGCCTCCCATCTGGCATGTACGCTGCTTTCCCTGGCAGCCGGGTGGGAGCGGGATGGATCCGCTTCTGCCTGAGAGAGCGTGGCTGGGAGGCAGTGGCGGCCCACTCCCTGCCTGGGTTCAGCTTCCGGGGACAGAGGCCTTACAAGCCCAGAGCCTCCTCTGCTCCCTGCCATGTTTCCAGTTCTCTTGGCTCCTGTCCCCAGCAGCTGCAGTGGCAACGGGCCACCCCCTGCCTGGGCCCTGCTCCTGGGGACAGGGACCAAGAGAGCTGGAGCCCCTCCTCGGCATGCTCGGCCCCTGTCCCTGGCAGCTGAGACCCAGAAGGGAGCAGGCCATCGCTGCCTCCCAGCCAGGCTCCCTCGGGCAGAAGCGGCTTCGTCCGGCTCCCTGCCCTGCTGCCGGCGGGAGGGAAGACCTGTGGGAAGGCCCAAAGCCCATGTAGAGGCACAGCACCTTTTTGCAGGTGGTCCTGGCAGATCTCCGCAGCCCCTAAGATCTGTCTGGATCTCACAGGGTCTGTAGGCTGCATCTCTGGCTTTCCCTGTGTACCAAGATAGTGGTGCAACCCTCCCCTCCAGTGGAAAAAATGTGAAGAACCTCCAGGAGGGGACCTACATAGAATTTTCATGGCCCCTTTGTGGCTGCCTCTGAATAGGAACAAGATCTGATCCCAGGTGTCCATTTTACATGAATACTGTTTCAATACTTTCTAAGAATATCCATTATTTTTCTTGTGGGTCTTGTAGCTTGCCCATGTACTGTCATTAAACATTAATTATTTCTGGTGTTAACAATGTCTGCAATTTAAATGAAAGTAAAAGGAGAAATTAAGCTTACATTACTTCTCTATTTTTATGTTTTGTATAAAGAAAACTTCCATAATTGAAACACTAGTAGGCTTATGATGAAATTCTGTCTAGGCATCTGCAACTCCCAGTAAAATAAGTGAGAGCCTCACGCAGCTACCAGAAGGCAACATTTGGTCTGCAATATGTCTAAAGTCTACATCAGTACATAGCTAATTGTAAGCTGGGGGTTAGAATCTTGAATTCTATCATTACTGGATTCTGTCTCTCAAGAAAGGAGACCTAAAATCTGGTAACAACTAAACAGCCTTTCCTTCTGTTCTGTCCTAGTCAGTAAACTGACATAAGTGGTGTTCAAAGGTTTTATAAAAAGAAAAGGAGTACTTGTGGCACCTTAGAGACTAACCAATTTATTTGAGCATAAGCTTTCATGAGCTACAGCTCACTTCATCGGATGCATACTGTGGAAAGTATAGAAGATCTTTTTATACACACAAAGCATGAAAAAATGGGTGTTTACCACTACAAAAGGTTTTCTCTCCCCCACCCTCTCTCCTGCTGGTAATACCTTATCTAAAGTGATCACTCTCCTTACAATGTGTATGATAATCAAGGTGCGCCATTTCCAGCACAAATCCAGGGTTTAACCAGAATGTCTGGTGGGGGGGGAGGGGTAGGAAAAAACAAGGGGAAATAGGTTACCTTGCATAATGACTTAGCCACTCCCAATCTCTATTCAGGCCTAAGTTAATTGTATCCAATTTGCAAATGAATTCCAATTCAGCAGTCTCTCGCTGGAGTCTGGATTTGAAGTTTTTTTGTTGTAATATCGCAACTTTCATGTCTGTAATCGCGTGACCAGAGAGATTTAAGTGTTCTCCGACTGGTTTATGAATGTTATAATTCTTGACATCTGATTTGTGTCCATTTATTCTTTTACGTAGAGACTGTCCAGTTTGACCAATGTACATGGCTGAGGGGCATTGCTGGCACATGATGGCATATATCACATTGGTGGATGTGCAGGTGAACGAGCCTCTGATAGTGTGGCTGATGTTATTAGGCCCTGTGATGGTGTCCCCTGAATAGATATGTGGGCACAGTTGGCAACGGGCTTTGTTGCAAGGATAGGTTCCTGGGTTAGTAGTTCTGTTGTGTGGTACGTGGTTGCTGGTGAGTATTTGCTTCAGGTTGGGGGGCTGTCTGTAGGCAAGGACTGGCCTGTCTCCCAAGATTTGTGAGAGTGTTGGGTCATCCTTCAGGATAGGTTGTAGATCCTTAATAATGCGTTGGAGGGGTTTTAGTTGGGGGCTGAAAGTGACGGCTAGTGATGTTCTGTTATTTTCTTTGTTAGGCCTGTCCTGTAGTAGGTGACTTCTGGGAACTCTTCTGGCTCTGTCAATCTGTTTCTTCACTTCCGCAGGTGGGTATTGTAGTTCTAAGAATGCTTGATAGAGATCTTGTAGGTGTTTGTCTCTGGCTGAGGGGTTGGAGCAAATGCGGTTGTATCGCAGAGCTTGGCTGTAGACAATGGATCGTGTGGTGTGGTCAGGGTGAAAGCTGGAGGCATGTAGGTAGGAATAGCGGCAACCACATACCACACAACAGAACCACTAACCCAGGAACCTATCCTTGCAACAAAGTCCGTTGCCAACTGTGCCCACATATCTATTCAGGGGACACCATCATAGGGCCTAATCACATCAGCCACACTATCAGAGGCTCGTTCACCTGCACATCTACCAATGTGATATATGCCATCATGTGCCAGCAATGCCCCTCTGCCATGTACATTGGTCAAACTGGACAGTCTCTACGTAAAAGAATAAATGTATACAAATCAGATGTCAAGAATTATAACATTCATAAACCATTCGGAGAACACTTTAATCTCTCTGGTCACGCGATTACAGACATGAAAGTTGCGATATTACAACAAAAAAACTTCAAAATCAGACTCCAGCGAGAGACTGTTGAATTGGAATTCATTTGCAAATTTGATACAATTAATTTAGGCTTGAACAGAGACTGGGAGTGGCTAAGTCATTATGCAAGGTAACCTATTTCCCCTTGTTTTTTCCTACCTCCCTCTCCCCCCCGCACCCGACGTTCTTGTTAAACCCTGGATTTGTGCTGGAAATGGCCCACCTTGATTATCATACACATTGTAAGGAGAGTGATCACTTTAGATAAGGTATTACCAGCAGGAGAGTGGGGTGGGGGGAGAGAAAACCTTTTGTAGTGGTAAATACCCATTTTTTCATGCTTTGTGTGTATAAAAAGATCTTCTATACTTTCCATAGTATGCATCCGATGAAGTGAGCTATAGCTCACGAAAGCTTATGCTCAAATAAATTTGTTAGTCTCTAAGGTGCCACAAGTACTCCCTTTCTTTTTGCGAATACAGACTAACACGGCTGTTACTCTGAAAGGTTTTATAAATTCAAATGACACAAGAACTCTCTTCTGTTCAGTATAGAATTATTCACTAGATGTCACTGTTGTCCTTCCCATGATAAACAGCCTAACCACTCATATATATCCTTAGCTACTGTTTTTCTCCTTATATGCAGTCTTGTTGTAGCTGTGTTGGTCCCAGGATATTGGCAAGACAAGGTGGGTGAGGTAATATCTTTATTGGACCAAATTCTGTTGGTGAGAGAGACAAGCTTTTGAGCTTACACAGAGCTGAAGAAGAGCTCTCTCACCAACAGAAGTTGGTCCAATAAAAGATATACCTCACATTATATGGGGGAAGGGGGAGTAACTTCATATTTACTCATAGGCTGCTCTAAATCATTCATTGTGCTGATGAAGGCATGCATAATGCTAGGAAGGAAGACCTAGGACTCAACCATTCCAGTGGTTGTCAGGACTATATTCCTTAGAGTAATTCCTTCAAGATACTGATCTCTAGCATTTTATATCTGTGCCACAGGAGCCATTGCTGTGTCCCTCTACTTGTTCCTCGTGTGTTAGTCTGGAGGTTGGGTGGCTAGTCAAACCTCATTGAAGCTTTGGGGCATGTTAACCACCTTTCATTCAGAATAAATGAGGGAACAGTTAAATATTCCTTTGTTTAGTATTAGCTGAAACAACAGAAGCTATTACTCAAATCACAGACCAGCATGCAGTGCTGGTGTAGGAGCTGAATCATGGCATTTTCTTTGGGGAATGCATGCAAACGCAGAAGCTGGGTATTGTTAAGTGAAGCTTTGGATCTGTGAGCCAGAGAAAGCAGCAGGAATACCAAAGACACTGCAAGGGAATCACTGGTAAGGTGTCCCTGAGAAAGCCAAGAGCCAAGGCTGGAAAGAGGCTTGGAACTGTGAGGAGATAAATTGCTTCCTGTTTGATTCCTACTGTGTTCAGTGAAACAGGACTTAGTACATTCTTTGTCAATAAACAGGATTGCCTCAAAGGCAACAGGATTATCTGTTTGAATCCATCATCAATCTCTCCTTCAGAAAGTTAATATTCATGGCTTGCAGGTTGTTTCTAATCACTCAGGCTAACACGTTTACTTGGAGTTCCTAAGACTACTTAGAGCAGTTCTGGCTGTGGATTTGTGGGTAAGAGATGTTTCAATTTCTTAGTGGTATAGGTGCATATTATGTTGTCTAGGGTTTTGTAGTCTATTTCTCCTAGTATATGATGTTGTGCTCATTTGTGTGGGGATGATACACTGCTTTGGGAGCAATGCACTAATCCACATTTCTGCATAGAGGAGGAGGAGGATGGGATGGGAGTCATTTTAGCCAAAAAAGCAGCCTTCCATTTGCTAAAATGATCCACTGACCTGTAGAACATACTACTAAAGTGATTTTAAATATGTAGCAACTCTAACTTATTTATCAACTTCAGTTTCTCATGTGGGTGAGAAGAAATTAAGGTGTTAATAAAACAGTTGCTCCGGAAAACTTGTATAATAGATAACTGTACCTCAGTATCTCTTAATACTCAGGGAAACAGCGGCAATAAAGTTCTCAACACTTGCATTTAATCTTTTGTATAACAGATTATAAAATGTGTAAAGAACAAAACCAAGTTAAAATAAATAACGTGTGTTTTAGGAGTAACTTGGACTATTTGAGCTGGAAAATTTGTATAAATCTAGTTTGCTTATTTACCATTTATATTACATGTTTACTTTTTGCCCTTCATTTACCTTCTATTATATCAACATAGTACCTGTGTGCCTTACAAAGTAAATATATGTATTGGATTGATAATACATACGGGACCAACAGTATAAAGCTGCAATATCTAGTTTCCAAAAAGAAGTCTTCAGTGAATGTAAAACTGTTTCTGGTTTGTAAAAACCTTTTCACATTTAAAAAATGAAACTTACATTTAAGGGCCTCAACAGCATTTTGGAAATGGAGGTGCTGTACATAATGGTACAGCAAACATAAACAGGCATACTTCACTAGCAGAATCGATTTACTTAGCAGGGTTAGGTATATCATAAATTCCTACATCAAAGGAAAACAAATAGAGGGTTTAGGATTATGCAATAAAGTGGATGCCAGCATTTAATAATAGAGACATTATGTTGTCTTATTCCAAGCAATATATTTAGTTATTACTATTTCCTCTATAGGCAGCCAATATGTTATTGCAACTATTTTCTAACATAGTCTTAATTAAAACTCAAAGGAGCATAGAGGCCAGTTCTGCCCAGATTTACACTCTGTGTGCAATCCAAGGAGCTTGTCCAAACACCGTTCTTATACCATTTTAATTATATCAGTTTAAAACTAGTGTGGTCAAAGGGGTACAACGAGTGATGAGCTGCCAAAATCTTAACAACCGGTTTCCTATAAAAAGTTCTGATTTAAGGGATGTGCCCCAATATGTATTTTTTGTACCAACAGGGTTACCATACGTCCGTATTTTCCCAGACGGTGATTTAAGAACCAAAAAGCCTGACCTGTCTGGGAAAATATGGATGTATGTTAACCCTGCCTAAAGTTCTTTTTTAAAAAGATGGGCCTGAACTAGAAATGAGCTCCATTTCACATGTGTGGGTCCCCGCCACTCCCTGGGGGTGTGCTAGGGTGACCAGATGTCCAAATTTTATAGGTTTCAGAGTAGCAGCTGTGTTAGTCTGTATTCGCAAAAAGCAAAGGAGTACTTGTGGCACTTAGAGACTAACCAATTTATTTGAGCATAAGCTTTCGTGAGCTACAGTTCACTTCATTGGATGCATAACGTAGAAAGTAGAGGACAGTCCCGATTTTGGGTTCTTTTTCTTATATAGACTTCTATTACCCCCCAACCCCTGTCCTGATTTTTCACACTTGCTGTCTGGTCACCCTAGGGTGTGCACATGTGTGGGTCCCAGCTGCTCCCTGCCCCCCCCCCCCCCATTGAAGCAGGTGTGCAGGGTTACTGCCCTGGGAACTGCAGGGCACCAGTGGACGTGGGGCCAGCTGCAGACAGGGGCGTGGGGCAGGGCTAGCTGGAGGCAGGGGGTACAGGGCTGGTTGCAGGCAGGGCAGGGGTTGCAGAGCCGGCTGGAGACAGGAGGGTGCGGGGTTGTCTGGAGGCAAGGGGGTGCGGGGCTGGCTGGAGACAGGGGCAGGCTGCGGGCAGGGCAGGGGGTGCGTGCGGCAGGGGTTGGCTAGATACAGGGCAGGGGGTGCGGCAGGGGCTGGCTGCAGGCAGGGGGTACAGGGCGGGCTGGAGACAGGGCAGGGAATCGTGCGGCAGGGGCTGGCTGCAAGCAGGGCAGGGGTTGCATGTGGCAGGGGCTGGCTGCGGGCAGGGCAGGGGGTGTGCGGGGGCTGGAGACAGGGGCTGGCTGCAGGCAGGGGGTACAGCAGGGGCTAACTGGAGGTAGGGGCTGGCTACAGGCAGGGCAGAGGGGGTGCAGGGCTGGCTGGAGATGGGCTGGCTGCGGGCAGGGCAGGGGGTGCATGTGGCAGGGGTTGGCTGGATACAGGGCAGGAGGTGAGGCAGGGGCTGGCTGCAGGCAGGGGGTGCAGGACTGGCTGGAGACAGGGCAGGGGGTGCGTGCAGCAGGGGCTGGCTGCAGGCAGGGAGTGCAGGGGTGGCTGGAGACGGGCTTGCTGCAGGCAGGGGGTGCGGCAGGGGCTGCTGCGGGCAGGGGGTGCAGGGGTGTCTGGAGGCAGGGCAGGGGCTGGCTGCAGGCAGGGCGTGCGGGGGTGGCTGGAGGCAGGGCAGGGGGGCTGGAGGCAGCGGCTAGCTGCAGGCAGGGGGTGTGGGGGTGGCTGGAGGCAGGGCAGGGGGTGGCTGGAGATGGGGGCTGGCTGCGGGCAAGGGGTGCTGGGGGGCTGAAGGAAGGGGCTGGCTGCGGGCAGGGCAAGGGGTGCAGCAGGGGCTGCTGCAGGCGGGGGTGGCTGGAGACGGAGGCTGGCTGCGGGCGGTGGGTGCGGGGGTGGCTGGAGGCAGGGGCTGGCTGCGGGCGGGGGGTGCGGGGGTGGCTGGAGGCAGGGGCTGGCTGCGGGCAGAGGGTGTGGGGGTGGCTGAAGGCAGTGCGGGGGTGGCTGGAGACGGAGGCTGGCTGCGGGCGGGGACGCGGGGGGGCTGGCTGCAGGCAGGGAGTGTGGGGTTGGCTGGAGGCAGGGGGTGGCTGCGGGCAGGGTGGTGGGTGCTCACAGGGAGAGCGGCTCGGAGCAGCCCGAGCAGCAGGATGCAGCCCAGACCCAGCAGAGCAGCCGGGGACCCACCAGGCAGCAGCGGGAGCCCCAGGGCCAGGGGAGCAGCAGCAGCAACAGGGCTCGTGCCCAGGGCCAGGCTGCAGCCCACATGGCTCCCGCAGCGCAGCGCCCCCGGCGGCCGGAGGAGGAATTGCATCACTTCCCGGCCGGAGCCCATCAAAGCCTCAGCGCCCCCTGTAGGGAAGCGGGTTAACAACTGGTTCTAAAACTGCTTCAAAATTTAACAACCGGTTCCAGCTCACCACTGGGTACAACCCCATGATGTGCCTGCAGTTACACTGGTATAAAGCTACTTATATTGACATAGCTTACTCCCCAAAATGAAGAGGAATAAGCTATCCCAGTATAATGTATCTGGATAGCAATATAACTGTGCCAACAGTATGAGATGCTCTCTATTTTGGGTTTAAAAACAAACAAACCCCTAACTGAAAGTTAAATTGGTACAAAAACTGTGTGTCAGGAGGACCAGGCTGGAGCTAAACTAGCTTTTCAGTTGTGACTGAGTAGTGCTACTCATGGAATCACTCAGTAAATGGAAACTAAGCTCTGTGTGTTTGGTTCTCCATGCTTGCCACCTGCCAGACCTTTTGTAACCTAGGAAGTTGTTTTTAGGTTGACAGGCGGGGGAGAACTTTTTGATAAAGTCACATTAGTGTAGGCAAGACCCCTGCTTCCTGCAGGCAAGACTTCCTGCTACTATCCATGACTGTGACTCAAGAGTACTTGGGTTGTAAACTAGGGGAAATTCACCAGGAACTCAATGGACAGTGCATGTTTCAAAACGTCACTCTAATTTTTTTGATTTGGTTACAGATCTTAAAAGAAATGTTAGTACTCTGAAACAACCCCGGCTATGGTAGACTGTTCCTTATTCTAGTATTCCTTTAAAAAAAAATTGAGGTACCACTAGCAAACAAAGTTAAAGTAGACATTATAAAGTGTGTGCTAAGACTGCAGCAGGAAGATGCTGCTGTTCTTTTTCAAAATCAGATCTCATTCATTTTATCAAGTATCTACTATAGTCTACAAATAAAAATACCTTGTAATATTTTTATGGTCATTGATCTTCAGTAAGTGCTTTACCCCTTCACCCTCATTAACCTTTGGTGTTTCATGAGGGGACACTCATACAAGGATTATGACAATTTCAGATTGTCAAAACATTGTAAACTCTATTGGGATGATGGGTAAAGCTGAGGGGATATTGTTATGCATGAAGATGTTAATAGCTGTCATCAACAGATTCTTTGATCTACAGATAACTTGACCTGGTTGAAGCTGATGAGCTGCTGATCAGATCCCAGGGGCTCTGTGTTCCCCATTTCCCCCTTCTGGTTTTCTGACGTTCCCCAAAATCCAGGAGGATTCTGCCTTTTGATGCCTCACCAGCAACCACACACCACACAACAGAATCACTAACCCAGGAACCTATCCTTGCAACAAAGCCCGTTGCCAACTGTGACCACATATCTATTCAGGGGTCACCACCATAGGGCCTAATCACATCAGCCACACTATCAGAGGCTCGTTCACCTGCACATCTACCAATGTGATATATGCCAACATGTGCCAGCAATGCCCCTCTGCCATGTACATTGGCCAAACTGGACAGTCTCTACATAAAAGAATAAATGGACACAAATCAGATGTCAAGAATTATAACATTCAAAAACCAGTTGGAGAACACGTCAATCTCTCTGGTCACTCAATTACAGACCTAAAAGTGGCAATACTTCAACAAAAAACCTTCAAAAACAGACTCCAGTGAGAAACTGCTGAATTGGAATTAATTTGCAAACTGGACACCATTAAATTAGGCTTAAATAAAGACTGGGAGTGGATGGGTCATTACACAAAGTAAAACTATTTCCCCATGCTAATTTTTCCCCCTACAGTTACTCATACCTTCTTGTCAACTGTTGGAAATGGGCCATCCTGATTATCACTACAAAAGGTTTTTTTTCTCCTGCTGATAATAGCTCACCTTAATTGATTAGTCTCATTATAGTGGGTATGGCAACACCCATTTTTTCATGTTTTTCTGTGTGCATGTGTGTGTGTGTGTATGTGTGTGTATATATATATATAATCTTCCAATGAAGTAGGTTTTAGCTTATGCTCAAATAAATTTGTTAGTCTCTAAAGTGCCATAAGTACTCCTCGTTCGTTTTGCTGATACAGACTAACACAGCTACCACTCTGAAAGAAATTATATATTGTTTCCCATAGAATTAAGCAGATATTAAGCAGAATTAAGCAGTTTCTGTACTTATAAATCCCAAACCATATCTAACTGCTGAATGTTACACAGTAACAGAGTCACTTCTTAACATTTTCTATAGTAACAGTCTAATCTTTCATATATATATATATCTTTCTTATATACATTATCTAATCTTTCTTATATATTGTACCTTCTCTCTGTCATTATCTTAAATGCCCTGATGTCCAGCTGCCTCTGAGCCATGGTGTTGTTGCTTTATCAAGTACTGCGACCACTAGGCCCTTCTGTCTGTTCCCAGTTGCTGTGGAGGCCTGAGCATGCCTGTGCAAATGTTTATTCCCCCTCCTATTTCAGAGAATTTCTCTCTCTACCATAAAGTATACAATGGGGCACCCGAACCATACCTTGTAATCTAGTGTGGGACATGACCCACTTCACTGAGGAAGTGAATGGTAGGAAGACATCAGATTGCATTGTATGTGGACCTGGGATCAGCAAGGGGCAAGGATAGGGTAACCTGATGACTTTTGGGAGATAGGAAATGGGAAAAGCTACCTGGCTAGTTCTAATGAAATTTGGACAGAATCCTGGCTTAGCTAGAATTGGCTTGGGGGGGCCGACAAAATCCTGGAGTGATTTTAGCTCTTGGCAGCAACTGGTGTGCAGCATATATTCTAACAAAATAAAGGGGATGGCAGGTATAACAGGTGCATTCTGTTTGCATTTACCAAAATACAGAGCATCGATAAACAGTTAATTTGTAAATACAAACATTGTGAAGGGAATGTTCTGCAGTTAATGAGCACTCTGACTTTTGTATCATGCCAACTGTGATAGGTGAGTTTTAAACTGTATTTGTTGAACAAAACAAACCTCAGCCATTCCCTTATTCTTTGTCTTCTGCACTTTTGTAAAGATAGCTCTCATGGTGGAGCTACATTAAACCTGGTGCTGGACCAATGATGCTGCAAGAGATTTTGTTCATTTTTATATTCACCGGAGGTAAGACTAATCCATGGGATACATATACTTAATTCATTTTACTCAGTTTAGTGTGGGATGTTGTGCTCTGAGCTTTGATACAAAGGGTTATCTAGAGCCCCATCTGGCATTGATTTCATCGTTGTATATTTGTTTAAAAAACCTACAATGGATGTATGTTCTCCTAGGGCTCATTTGTTTACTTTAAAGGAATAAAAAATACTTGAATAAAACAATGGGAAAGGATTTCATCTACTACCCTTCTTATTTATCTGAGACAATGAAGAGAACAATGGATCAAATGAGGCTTTCATCTTTTCCGTTCACCTTTTGAGGCTTGAATGACTCTGTTGAAGTCAGTAGTGTCATATCTGTTTGTCTGATGGGATTGGCAAATGGACTCCTGTTTTTGCAGCCTCTGATATCAAGTTTGTTATTCCATGCTAAACGTCTGAGATATACAAGAGAGTTGGAGCTTTGTCCTGGCAGGCAAGAGAGAAGAGGTGGAGGTAAGCGGAAGACCAGGAGAGCCAAATCATCAATTGTAAAGAACTGGCATGCCTGGCTGCCAACCAGTCTGTTTAAAAAACCAACAACAACAAAAAATAAAGTAATAAGCTGCATTTTCAGTCCAAGGTATCTCCAGCATTCTTATTTAAGGCTTTACTACTGTTTGTTTGCCTGCTGTTTTATAATCAACACAGTCCTGAATAGGTGTTTCTTTAAAATGTGGGAGTTATAGCAGAAAGTACCACTGAATTCTCCACCAATTCTCCATAAAAGTCCCCCCTAACTGAAATGTTTTTAACACTTGAACCCACTTAAAAAAGGTTTATTTTAATAAATGGAATTGAGTGATTAATCCCTCTTTTACTTTCATAAGTGTTTCTTCACTATACATATATTAATATAGTTACATTTAGTTCTTATTGCAGTTTGAGCACTTCTACAGAAAAAATGTTTCCACACGCTACCACCCAGAATCCTATGAATATTAACAAATATATCTAGAATTACTTAGAATCTGTCTGGATGCAGGTTCTCCCATCTTTATTTTATTTGCATGCTGAGATCATGAGGGTACTTTCAGTTAGAGCTTTCATAATGCCTCTATCTTGTTGCAACCAAACAGATGATTGCTATAGCAAACCTGCCTTCTGACCTGCAGTTTAGAGAGCTTTCTTGATAGAGAGGAGTAGAAGCAAATGTGGCATATGAAACAGTAACAAACAGTGTTTACTTACCTGGCTACTAAAGCTTAAAAGCAGTGCAGAGATAAAAAACTTTGAGACTGGGGCTCTGTCTAAACTAAGACAGTTTTAGAAACACTGAACTAATGGAAGCAACGTTGGGAACTTTAGTGTGGGTATGGTTAGACTGCCAGAACAGTTGCCAGCATCATGTTTTCTAAACCTTCTGGGAGCAAGTTGAAATGAACTGGTGCTGAAAACACTTTCTAATTCCCTGTGACATAAACATGCAATTCCCTTTGAATTCATGGGAATCCCATGTGTACGCATCTGAGGGCAGAATTTGGCCTCTAAGTTAAGGATGTTTCAAGTTTTGAATGTATTTGGGGGGGATCAAAGTCATCACAGTGTGACTTCAGCAATGTCATGACAGGAAGCCTGTGGGATGACAGCATCACACATTGCTGCAACATCAAGATGTTAAGATTGGATGAGGTTTGAGAGGGTGGGACGTGAAGACTAACTTTGCTAGCGGCTCTCAAAATACTAATGCCCATTAGACTAGCATGGATGACTGTGGTCACAAGTACACAAGAAAGATAGTCTTATTTATCCCTTCCCTCTCTAGAAGGGCAAACACCACATTTCTGTGCCTCCTGGTACGTTAAGGGAAGCTTTCTTACAGAAAGGCATATGTAAATATTACCCAATTTCCTCCAAAGAAGAATTGGGATGTCTGCAAAAAGCCAAGAAAAAGCTGCCCTTAGCCACTGGACTACAGTCCTATTTCTCTCCCTCTCTCTTGCCCGATGAGTGTTCCAATGTGGATAAATCATTAAATGGTCATTAGGTTAGAGAGAGAGAGTGGGAATGAGTCTGTAGCCAAGTGGTCAGGGCACCCACCTGGGAGATCCTGGATCCAGTTCCTCTGCTCCAAGCACTCTTTACCCACAGTAGAACAGCTTCAACAGGAGAGAGACAGAGAGCCCCTGCATCAGAATATCCCATAGCCCAGCGGTTAGAGAACTCTCCTAAGAGGTGGGACATCCCCAGTTGAATCCTTTCTTATCCTCTGCAGAGATGGGGGAATTGAACCTGGGTCTCTCTATGCCAGGCAAGTGCTCTAACCACTGGGCTAAAAGTTATAAGGTAGCATCACCAACATCTCCTTCTCTGCTGGCCAGATTTTGAATGGGACCACCTGATCCAGTAGGCATGTTTAGAGGCCGCCTATTGGATTGGCCCCTGCATGTGAGAGAGGTGGTCAAATGCCTATCTTTGCCCTGTTCATGATTCGCTCAGGGGGGAGAGAGAGAGGCAGCAGAGCATATACTCCGAGGTAGAAACTTAGGCACCGAGGGTACTTCTACTGTGAAGTTTAGGTGCTGAGTGAGTTTAGGCACCTACAGGGTTTGGCTGCAGTTTTGTGGATTGTAGTGGAGCCAAAACTGGGACTTAGGTGCCTAAGTCTGGGCTTTAGGCACCTAAGTATCTTTGTAGATCGCAAATTAAAATTGTCTGTCTAAATGTATTAGAGAGAACGTCATCCAGTAGGGTCGGGGGCATGGTCCATGTGTCTTGAAGTGGGTTTTTGCCTGTTCCTCTGCTCCCCTTTTAGCCAATGTGCACTCACCTGTGCTGGAACTGCTCATAAGGATTCTGCAAAGGCAGCTATGTGGGAGTTTTGTGGTTACTTCAAGGCCAGATTCAATGCAATTGCAAAACTATGCTGCTTTTGTCGTGTGGTATTCCACCAATTTTGTGGGCAAAAGCTCAGAATTCCAGCCTACCTTTGTTTAAAAAACAAACTAGTATCCTATAACAGTAATATGTTTAGAATTACTTCAATATTAGTTTTAGAATGTTTTCCAAATTGGTATACTTATTAATGAAATAAACTAATAATTTTATTAGCTATGACTGATATAACTAATCCAATGTAAAGTCTCAATAGCAATTCAAATTGATCTCTTGTTAAAACTATCAGATTTTCATAGGAAAAGAGAGAACAAAACAGAAGCAATGGTACTGTCCTGAACAGCATAGTAAGTTGCCTTCATATGTGAGAACTACGTTTGGAGAAGAGATCAAATTCTGTCATCGGATGCCAGCACATGACCAGAAGAGAAGAATTGGCACTTAGTCCACTGTTGGACACTATAGAAAATCCTTATATATATTTTACTTCAAGTGAACCTGCCTTTAGAAATACTTCAGTATGTTTCTATAATGAGGCTCTTAGAAGTGTGGTTTCACTCTGGATCTGTAAAAATGGCATTGCAAGATTTCATGTTTGTCTTAAGAATGTATATAATAATATTCTACGATTGTCACTCTGAAGCCTAAAATGTCTGAGTCAGTATGAAGTGATGGAAAGAGCTACAAGCATGGTTGAGGGTTCTTTTTGTTCAGAATATCACCAGATTTAATCATCACTGGGATTTGGGGGTTGTTACTGTCCAAGTTTTAATTTGTCAGCTATTTTGACTTTACAAATTACAACTGTGCAGCGTACAGCTACAGTAAAGCATGTTTAATGTATTTATGCCACGCCAAGAGTCCTAGACTATTGTGGTATCACAGGAAAGTCAATAAATCACTACCCTTATTCAACAGTGAATTTGCATGCAACAATTTAATGGTTGTATCAGGGAGATTGCACAGATGGTGGATTACTTGGCTCAGCTGCCACACCCAGCCCTGGTTTAGAAGCTACTAGTTTTATCTAACATTTACTTGGTTTACGATTAAAATAACTTTTTTTTCTGTCAGCCCTGCAGCCTTAAATTGGAATATGAAAGTCAAACAGAGTTCCGTCTGGCTCATATAATCCGTAATAAAGATTCTCTATGCTGAACTGTTGTACAGGTCTGAGGGCAATCCAAAGATGCGAGCAAAGTTTAAGTGGGTGTACCTCAGAACAGAGTCTGGACAATGGGCAGTGGGTATTAACGGCCAGGGCAGGCTAAGCCTCCCCTGACCTAGGCCATGGCCCACTCATGTTCCCGCGGGAGCCCTGCCATCCCTCCCCCTTTACCCAGAAACCAGTAGGGGCTCAGCTTCAGCCAGCAACCTGGAGCTCAGGCCTGTTGGCAGCCAACAGTAGTGCTCAAGCTGGCAAGGGTGAGGGTCGGGCCAGTGGCCTGGCCCAGCGATGGCAGGGGGCCAGTCGACATGGCTGGGGCTGGTAGGCCAGGGCTCCTCTGGTCGCAAGGGGTGGGTTGGTCTCGGGGCTCCTCTGGTAGCAGGGGGTAGGGCTTGGGGTGGAACAGGCAGGGTTGGAGGGTTAGCCTCCCCGAAGTGAGGGGGTGGGGGGTTTCACCTGTTGCCCATGGTCTGGACCTGCAGTTAAATCTTACTGAAAAATTCTAATACTGCACAGTTTATAACAGAATCTCGCTCACTCCCTAGTAAAAACTTCTGAGTTGTTAGCTATGAATCTGGAAGCAAATATGGAAGCTGTCTAAAATCCTACCTGCCACATGGGGCCACAACAGTGGTATCCCTAACTCACCCAGCAATATCGTTAATCTATCCAGCTACACACTCAGTCCAGCAGAGGAGTCTGTCCTATCTCGGGGACTCTCTTTTTGCCCCACCACCCCCACAAACATGATACAGTTCTGCGGTGATCTGGAAGCCTACTTTTGCCGTCTCCGACTCAAAGAATACTTTCAAGATAACACTGAACAGCGCACTGATACACAGATACCCTCCCACCAACAGCACAAGAAGAAGAACTCCACATGGACTCCTCCTGAGGGACGAAATGATAGTCTGGACCTATACATAGAATGCTTCTGCCGACATGCACAGGCAGAAATTGTGGAAAAACAACATTGCTTGCCTCATAACCTAAGTCGTGCAGAACGCAATGCCATCCACAGCCTCAGAAACAACCCTGACATTATAATCAAAGAGGCTGATAAAGGAGGTGCTGTTGTCATCATGAACAGATCTGACTACCAAAAGGAGGCTGTCAGACAACTTTCCAATACCAAATTCTACAGGCCACTTTCCTCAGATCCCACTGAGGAATACACTAAGAAACTGCACCATCTACTCAGGACACTCCCTACAATAACACAGGAACAAATCAACATACCCTTAGAGCCCCGACCAGGGCTATCCTATCTACTACCCAAGATCCACAAACCCGGAAATCCTGGACGCCCCATCATCTCGGGCATTGGCACTCTCACTAAAGGACTGTCCGGATATGTGGACTCTCTACTCAGACCCTACGCCACCAGCACTCCCAGCTATCTCTGTGACACCACTGATTTCCTGAGAAAACTACAATGCATTGGTGATCTTCCAGAAAACACCATCCTAGCCACCATGGACCTAGAGGCTCTCTACACAAACATCTCACACACAGATGGAATACAAGCTGTCAGGAACAGTATCCCTGATGATGCCGCAGCACAACTGGTTGCTGAGCTCTGTAACTTTATCCTCATGCACAATTATTTCAAATTTGGTGACCATATATACCTCCAGAACAGTGGCACTGCTATGAGCACCCACATGGCCCCACAATATGCCAACATTTTTATGGCTGACCTGGAACAACGCTTCCTCAGCTCTCGTCCACTCACGCCCCTTTTCTACCTACGCTACACTGATGACATCTTCATCATCTGGACCCATGGGAAGGAAACCCTGGAAGAATTCCACCATGATTTCAACAGCTTCCACCCCACCATCAACCTCAGCCTGGACCAATCTACCCGGGAGGTCCACTTCCTAGACACCATGGTGCAAGTAAGTGACGGTCACATTAACACCACCCTATACCAAAAATCCACTGACCGCTATGCCTACCTTCATGCCTCCAGCTACCATCCCGGACACACCACACGATCCATTGTCTACAGCCAAGCGCTGAGGTACAACCGCATTTGCTCCAACCCCTCAGACAGAGATCAACACTTACTAGATCTTCACCAAGCATTCTCAAAACTAGGATACCTGCATGAGGAAATAAGAAAACAGAGCCGACGTTTACCAAGAAGCCTACTGCCGCGAGACAAGCGCAAGAAAGAAACCAACAGAACTCCACTGGCCATCACATACAGTCCACAGCTAAAACCTCTCCAACGCATCATCAGTGATCTACAACCCATCCTGGACAACGATCCCTTGCTTTCATAGGCCTTGGGAGGCAAGCCAGTCCTAGCCCACAGACAACCCACCAACCTGAAGCATATTCTCACCAGCAATGACACACTGCACCATAGTAACTCTAACTCAGGAACCAACCCATGCAACAAACCTCGATGCCAACTCTGCCCACATATCTACACCAGCGACACCATCATAGGACCTAACCAGATCAGCCACACCATCACCGGTTCATTCACCTGCATGTCCACCAATGTAATATACGCGATTATGTGCCTCTGCTATGTACCTCAGCCAAACTGGACAGTCCCTACGTAAAAGGATAAATGGACACAAATCAGATATTAGGAATGGCAATATACAAAAACCTGTAGGAGAACACTTCAATCTCCCTGGACACACAATAGCAGATTTAAAGGTAGCCATCCTGCAGCAAAAAAACTTCAGGACCAGACTTCAAAGAGAAACTGCTGAGCTTCAGTTCATTTGCAAAGTTGACACCATCAGCTCAGGATTAAACAAAGACTGTGAATGGCTAGCCAACTACAAAAGCAGTTTCTCCTACCTTGGTGTTCACACCTCAACTGCTAGAAGAGGGCCTCATCCTCCCTGATTGAACTAACCTCGTTTTTTTTTTAACACAAAAAGTGATGTCTGTTGGTAAATGCTAAATATTTTTTCTGTTCTTACTAGTTTTTCTTTTCTTTTTGTTTCGCCTTAGTGAGTGTCACCCTCTTTATAATAGGTTTCTGTAGGGTCATCAAGTAGTAGTGCTTTACACATGGAAGGAAGGGAGAGGAAATTGACTAGAATTCTAGTCAGTATTCTTTTTCTGCAATCCTTCCACATATGCAAAGCTTTATCTACTTGATGCAAGGAAGAAACTTGAAGTTAAAGTACTAGGATTAGTCATCTTCCTTCTGCTGCTAGCTCAAATTAAAATACTAATCAGTTTTAAAAAGTAGCTCAATAAGACCTACAAGTGACCTCAGCCTCCTCAGTTACCAAGTTGTATATTAAATAAAAAATTGACATTTTAATGACAGGTTTCAGAGGAACAGCCGTGTTAGTCTGTATTCGCAAAAAGAAAAGGAGTACTTGTGGCACCTTAGAGACTAACCAATTTATTTGAGCATGAGCTTTCGTGAGCTACAGCTCACTTCATCAGATGTTTACCGTGGAAACTGCAGCAGACTTTATATACACACAGAAATCATGAAACAATACCTCCTCCCACCCCACTGTCCTGCTGGTAATAGCTTATCTAAAGTTATGGAAATGGCCCACCTGTTGATCACTTTAGATAAGCTATTACCAGCAGGACAGTGGGGTGGGAGGAGGTATTGTTTCATGATTTCTGTGTGTATATAAAGTCTGCTGCAGTTTCCACGGTAAACATCTGATGAAGTGAGCTGTAGCTCACGAAAGCTCATGCTCAAATAAATTGGTTAGTCTCTAAGGTGCCACAAGTACTCCTTTTCTTTTGACATTTTAATATCATTCATTAACAGTGTAAAACTTTTAGGGTTATAATTTCACCGTGTGCATGGGGTTTAGGATCTGTGTACACGCATATGTGCACAGCTTAGAGGGAACAGTGACTCAGACCTAGCCAGGGCTTTTTTTTTTTTTTAAAAAAGGTTTACTTTATTATTTTGTATTGGAAAAGGGTCCTATTCTACTAAAATGCTGTACCCAGACACTCTACACTGCAACTTTGTTCATCCTTCAATGATTTTTTCATGTTCTTTTTAGCGACTACTAGCATTGTTTCAAGGAAGGGCTGTCTGAAAAGGATACTATCTCTTTTTAAATGCATTCATGACATCATTGTTGCACTAGCAACTCAATTTCACTTTACAATCATTTTAGCTCAGTTTCTGCCTCAAAGTTCATCTTGATCTTTAACAATTCTCCTCTGCAGTTTTATAAAACATTTTTCTCCCTCCTTCCCCACTGACCACATTTCAGTCCTTAAGTACAGAATGAAATGCCCTCTTGTATCATTCACTAATACACATAAATCTAATTTGATGTAGTATAACAGAGGCTCTAAATGACTCGCAGTAGTAGCCTCTAATCGCGAAAGCCAAAAAGTGGTGGTGGTGGTGAAAACATTGTGGAAAGGCACTGGACTTTTTCTGCTTGGTCTCAGCAACTGGTGGGTGTGGTCTATTTGGGGGGAGGGATAGCTCAGTGGTTTGAGCATTGGCCTGCTAAACCCAGGGTTGTGAGTTCAATATAGGAGGCTATTTAGGGATCTGGGGCAAAAATTGCGGGATTGGTCCTGCTTTGAGCAGGGGGTTGGACTAGACGACCTCCTGAGGTCCCTTCCAACCCTGATATACTATGAAAGCTCAGTGTGCCTGGTGCAGCCATCTACAATCCCAGGGCGTCAGCAGGCAGTTCTTGCTCGGTTGTTCTTGGCCAAAATTCCCCCTTGTCTCGGGGTTAGGTAGTGTGTTCCCCCCGGTGTTCCCCTCCCCGAGGAGCGTGCAGGGACGTGGTGCGGAGAATGCAGCCGACGGATGGGGCGCCGCCATAGGAAATGTTAAAGGGTCGGGGGAGAAGTTAAGTTTCTCCTCACACGAAATAATCCGGGCTCTGTCTCCTTCCCTTTACCCCCAGCCCCCCGCTTTCCCATCACACCCGCGGGGCTACAGAACGAATTGCCTGGGCAGCAACATGAGATGACGGACCCTCTTCTTTCTGGCCGTAGTACTCAGCCTCCCGCTGCAGGAGGCGCACACCCCCAAAAGAGCAAGCGCTCTTGCTAGAGCGGACCCAGAGCGACGTTCTGGACACCACCTCGATGGTCGCTGCTCTGCGAGGGCCGGGCTGGTGCGCGCGCGACCGCCAGGGGCCGCTCTGGCCGCCGCCTCCGCTGCTCTCGGCTCCCCCGAGCTGCGCTGCCTGGAGCCCGTGTGTCCGCCATATTGGTGCCCGCGCTGCCTGCCTCTGCAGCTGCTGCGCCGTCTCCCTCCATCTCGTCCCGGCCAGGCCGAGCCCGGGAAGCCGGCGGCGCAGGGCGGGAAGCGGCGCGAGGCGGCTGAGCGGAGCAGGGAGGAGACGGCAACGAGCGGGCCCCGGGTCCCGCGGCCCCTGCGCCACCCGCCATGGCGAGAAGGCCCGGCGGACCCTGAGAGACACCAGCCCCCTCCCCGGCCCAGCCCAGCCGCCATCAGCGGAGACGAGCCGCCCGGCCCCCGCCTCTGCCTCAACATGGAGGCCGTGAAAGCCTTTAACAGCGAGGTCAGTAGCCGCTGCCGGGGATGGGAGCGGGCGAGCGGGAGGCGCCCCTGGGCCTGGTTCCCTTCGCTGCGTGCGCGACTCGCCCGGCCGCCACCCCTGTGGGGCTGTGCCTGGGGGAGCGCGGGAGGAATCGTCCCTCCTCGGTTTCGGGTGGGCTAAGGGCTTCCCGCTCGGTGGTGGTGGTGGCGGCGGCGGCGGGGGGGGGAATCTCTCTGCCTCGGGGGAGGAAGGACGGGGCTTCTCCCCCTGTCTGACGGCAGGGGCGTGCCACTGCCAGGGAGAGGGCGCAGCGCGGAAATCCCGTCCTTGCCTACGGGTCTTGGGGAGAGGGACGGGGAGGGTCTATGTGCAGGTGGGATGGGGAGAATGGAAGGGAGATTTCTCCTCGGGATTTATTTTCTATAGCTGGGGGGATGGTTGGCGGCGTCTAACAGCACACCACCACACGAAGTTAAGCGGGTTGTACTAAGAGGGAAGGGAATCCACTGGTTTCTCCAGGCCATGCAGGTCTCTCTCCTCCATTGAAGCTCTCATGTTTTCTGTCGCTCTTTCTTTCCGTTGTTACACACACATCCGCACACCTCAACACCTCTTAGATCAGGGGTAGTTAATTATTTTTTGTCCAGGTCCAAATTCAGGGTCAAGGTCTCATCAAGGTCTAGACTCCAGAGAAAATAACAAAAAAAACCTAACAGTAATGATAATAAGTAAATAAAAAGATTTCGTAGTCCATTCAAAAGCATCTGGTGGTCTGGATTTGGCCCACAGGCTACCTATTGACTACCCCTGCCTTAGACACTTTAATGGATTTAATTTTTAATCAGGGAATAATCTGAAGATTCAGAGGGTTTTCTTGGTAGCTGAAAGTGGTATTTCTACTGCAGTTAAACCAAGAACATATTTCCCCATCTTTGTTTCATAGCTCTTATGTGGGATATCAAGACATCATCTACATTGGAAATGGTAGAAAAGGTCTCTAGATTTGCACCTGCCAGTAAAGATATTGAAGCAGTATCCTAGTTTTTCTTTGAGGCCAGTAACCAAATGTGCTGTTAAAGTGCAGGATCAGAGTCTGGGTCACCTTATTTTGCTCTTGGCCATTGCAGGAGTAGATAGTCAAGTTAAAAAGTTACATTTGTAATGAGGAGGGAAATTTGATTTCCTGTTGTGAGGCCAACAGGAGATTTGATTATTCATATTTGAAAGCTGATATGTGGTAAATGAAAACTAGTAAAGGTAGTTAAACAGCTGTAATTTCCCATACCTGTTTATGTACATGTAAGAAAAAAATTTGTGTTTGTAATGGTCTTTTAAATCAGTGGCTCTCAACCTTTCCAGACTATTGTACCTCTTTCAGGCGTCTGATCTTTCTTGCCCCCCAAGTTTCACCTCACTTAAAAACTATTTACAAAATCAGATATAAAAATAAAGTCTCACCGCACACCATTATTGAAAAATTGCTTGCTTTCTAATTTTTACCATATAATTATAAAATAGATTGGAATATAAATATTGTACTTACATTTCTGTGTATAGTATATAGAGCAGTATAAACAAGTCATTGTCTGTATGAAATTTTAGTTTGTACTGACTTCGTTAGTGCTTTTTATGTAGCCTGTTGTAAAATTAGGCAAATGTTTAGGTGAGCTGATGTACTCTGTGGAAGACCTCTGTGTACCCCCAGAGGTACTCATATCCGTGTTCAAGAACCACTATTTTAAATTGTTCAGAGTGGTGTGGTTTGCAATGAAACCTACATATTAGAGCAGGAATAGTCAATTTTTTTTGTGAAGGTCCAGACTCCAGAGAAAATAAATTAATTAATGATAATAAGTAAATAAAAAGATTTTGGGGTCCATTCGAATCACAGAATATCAGGGTTGGAAGGGACCTCAGGAGATCATCTAGTCCAACCCCCTGCTCAAAGCAGGACCAATCCCCATTTTTTGCCCCAGATCAACTAAACAGCACCTTCAAGGATTGAACTCACAACCCTGGGTTTAGCAGGCCAATGCTCAAACCACTGCTCTGGTGGTACAGATTTGGCCAGGATCTGACTGCTGATTACCCTTGTATTAGAGCAGGGAGGCTGTCGTCTTCTGGTGTATGGAAAGGTATGGGTTTATTTAGTGAAGTAATTTGATACTTTTTAAATACAAGTAACAATTAAATTTGGTTTATAGTAGAATGGAGTGCCCAGCAGATTATTACTACCAACCAAAATTAGAATATAGATTTTTTTGCCAAGTAGTTAGATCAGTGGTTCTCAACCAAGGGTATGTGCACCCCTGGGGGTGTGCAGAGGTCTTCCGGGGGTACATCAGCTCATCTAGATATTTGCCTAGTTTTGTAGTAGGCTACATAAAAAGCACAAGTGAAGTCAGTACAAACTAAAATTTTGTACAGACAGTGACTTGTTTATACTGCTCTATATACTGTACACTGAAATGTAAATGTAGTATTTATATTCCAGTTGATTTATTTTATAATTATATGGTAAAAATGTTAAAGTAAGCAATTTTTCAATAATAGTGTGCTGTGACGCTTTTGTATTTTTATATCTGGTTTTTAAGCAAGGTTAAACTTGGGGATACGCAAGACAAGTTAGATTCCTGAAAGGGGTACAGTAGTCTGGAACTGTTGAGACAACTGAGTTAGAGAATATGGGAAAAAATAGTTAGAAACAGTCAAACAAAATACATCTGAGGATTTGTATGAGTATATTACCCATTACATAATTTAATGAACCTTAAGTGGAGGAAATAGTAGTTTGACAATTAGGGTTGGGGAGAAATTTAAATCGGACACTAAAAATTGATTTCCAACTCAATTTTTAGTCAGACTATGTGTGTGTTTTGTAGGATGGGGAAAGAGCATTGTTGCCATAAGAACAGCATCATGTAAGAACACATTGATTTGGAATCTCTGCTCAAACACCCTTGGGACATATGAGCAAAAGTTTTCAATTTCATATTGAAAAACACAGAAGCTCTACACAGCCAGCCAAATGAATACTCAAGTATGGAGACTTTGCTTCACAAAGCTCCTGTCTATACTCATAAAGATTTAAATTGAGAACTCTTTTAGAAAAGGAAGGCATCGGACTCATGTGGGTTTTAAATTTAAAACCTTTGATGTAAAACGTAATTTTGGGTGGCCAAGAAATGAAGGATCAAGTCACAACATTTTAAATCAATTGCCCCCCTCTCTTGTGAGCAGATACTGGTGTTGGGGGGTTGCTCAGTGTTTTTTTCCTGTTACATTTTAAACTATGTTTTATAATTGAGTGTTGGGTAACACTGATAAGGGCATTTAAAAATGTATTAACCAAAGCTCTGAACCTTGGAATGAACTATAGATGGGTGCAGAGCACTTTGCATGATTGAGGCCTTGAACATAACCAATGCCTCTCTGGCAATATTTGTGACTTCGGCCCCCCTCCCCTCTGCAGAATTTATCACTGACTTCCTATGCCTAAAGATCATACACTTTATAACTGGTTTTGAAGACACTTTTGGGAAGACTAATAAGGAATATCTAAAATACTTGAACTTTGAATCTGTAAGCAGTGCTGCATTTCTTTCAACACCTAACTCCTTAATATTTGTGTTAATATACTAGTTAAATTTATTATACTTCACATTTAAAAAGTGCATTTTACTTATGTTTATATTTTAAGGTCACATTTATTTATTTTCCAGTCATTGTGGTATGTATTTCTATTTTGGTCATATTGACTTAAAGTAGAGGCAAATTGGCAGCTGATAGTGTGGGCTAAATTTGTAGAAGGATCTCAGAAATGCTTTCACTTCTGCAGTTTGGATTCAGTTAATAACTTTATATATGTTTATGTAACTTACTGGTTAAATTCAGGTGACAGCTCAGAAATAGCATTTAAACAAATGTAAAGTATTAGGTCCACTGATCTAACACTTTTTAGTTGTGTGGTTTTTGTTTTTTTTTCTCTCACAGAGGAGGGAGTTGTATTTGGGTCTCAAACCAAAACCAAAATGAAAAGCGGCTGTGCAAGCTTATAGTTTAACTTGACTTCACATGAATGGAAGGTCAATACATACAGTGGACAAGGTCTTACATTGCATGTATCTGGTTTTTCATTCAGCATTGAAGTGGTTAACAATGACATTTGATTTGATTCAAGAGAAATTTTTCTTTTGGTTTCTTTTGTTGTCCCTTTTGTTTGTTTTTAAGGGTGAAGGCCTTTTTCTGCAAACCTTTTCCTTTTCCTAGTGGGAGTAATTCCTACTACTGTGAGTAGTTGGATTATCTTTAGAGGGGCTACTCGTGATAGTAAGTGCACCATCTAGTAGTAAGTGTTCGCAGGCTCTAAAATCCCAAATCTCCATTAGAATACATGTGTAGATTTAAATGAAGAGTACACTTTTGTATCACAATTATTTAAAACAACTTTGCAAAATCCTAGAAGTTTACCGATTTACATAAAAAACATGCTCGGCTACCCTTGATATTATGAAATAGCTAATGAGACTTTACAAACAAAGTTAATTTTCATAGCTTATGTCAATGGAAAAATAACATTTTGCAAGGTTTTAGTTTAAAATCAGTTTGCCTCTCTCTTGCTGAGTTTCATATTTTCAATAATCTGTGTCCTCTATCTCATTTGACATCACTACTGCTTAAAGGATTGTTCTCCTTTGGGTGTCAGTTGTGGCACTGATGTTTCTTCTGGGACACACAAGTCTCAGAGCCAGAACTTTTGGAAGAAAAAAAAGCTTTTAGTTTATTTTTAAAATATTGTCATTTATAATTTAAAGTTTAGGGAAGTATTTTGTTAGTCAAGATTTGAGATGTACTCGAGGCAAGCACACATACAAGGTTCCTGCACCAAAAGGGATAATAATCAGAAACTGATTTATAAATTTATTTAAAAATATTATTTAAGTTCAACTTTAAAGGGACTCCATCAACTGAAATCCTAGTCACTCTCCAACTATTAGAGGAAAGTAGTTTCAGGTACTATACTTGATCCTGAGTTCCTCTGCAATTTTTGTGCTTTTACAATAACATACTCCTACTTTTAAAATGTCTTTCTCCTCTATTGTTCAGTAAAAAAATCTATAGGAATGTGGGGGAACAGATTGGGAACTGACTAAGCAAGCATGTGGTTAATTTTTCCCAAGTTAAGAGTCCTAGTAAGTCAGTAGGACTAACGTTAAAAAACTTCTGCATGTGTGTCTATATTTGCAGGATAGGGGTCTAACTTACATAGAAAAATGAAAATGGATGTTCATAAATTGCTGTTAAATGTGAATATAAATAAACTGGAACAGTTTAATTTTTTCTCTTTTTTTGATGATACCTTAAGTATTGTAAAAAAAATTTCAGACAGAGGTATGATTTTTTTAAGTTGTGTTCCATTAAATATCAATTAACTTTAAAGCCTATATCCGCAAAACCCTAAAGAGGGTTCTGCTCCACTCTGCTTTGTTCTACAACCAAGTCTTGAATCTCTGTACTTAACATTTGTAAACATCTCTAACTTAGTATGCACACACAGAAACATGGCTATGACTTTATCTCTTTCTATTCCCCTTTCTAAAATCGCATGGTGCGGTTTTGTTGGCTTGTTTTTCTTTATATTAAAAATAATCCCCAAAGCTTGTCTGTTTCAGGTGGGGAAATCATTAAAAGTTGCTTACCCTTTCTCAGCACTTTTTTTTTTAAAGGGTAAGTAATTTGAATTTACAAGCCCTCACCCTGCTCCTTTAGGATGGCTGTAGTATTGAAATTGTGTAAAAGAGTAGCTATAGCAAAACCGAAAACTATTGGTGTTGAATGTTTGATGCTTTGGAAAATTAATTCTAAAAACGTCTTGTCCTTCATGATAATTGGCCTTCCACTTGTTGCACTGGCAATTTGTGGAATGGTTAACTTCTAATCGTAAAGTGTGGTTGATTGTAACACTTGGTCTACTATCGTATTGTACTGATTATTGGAGGAGCTAATGTGAAAAGTACACTGTTAACTTAAAAACTACACTCGTTTGAATTGTTTTAAGTACTGGTACTACAAGTACACATAAGATTACGAAAACTGAAAAATATTAGATGTTTTTTCAGAACTGTTTTTTTCATTTGTCAATGCTTTTTGTAGATAGTATCACTGTTTTCCCTGTTGTTTTGTGTTGTTTTTTTCCCCATACAGCTAAAGGGGAGAAAAATGTACAATAGGAAACCATAAATATTGTCAAAGACTCAATGGTAGGAATGAGACCTGAAGATAGTTCTGATTCATTTATCTTAAATGATTTCAGGCTAATGGTGCATTTAAAGCAAAGTATAATGAGATTAAGGAATCATAACATATAGTTTGGTTGCATCATGGCATGGACTCTGTTCTGTCTTTTTGATTATCTTTACCTAAAAATATATTTTCAATAACAATTGATCCTACAGTCCCAAGTTTAGAAGTGTGTTTGACCCACACATGCTTTGGATAATTTAGATTCTGTGCATCTAAGTCCCTTTATATGTACCTCCCGGTCTCTTATAGAGCTTTTGGAAAAGAATCATGATTATGATCATGTAAAAGACCTCAATTTTGAGGGTCCAGTACTTATTAACAATAAAAATGATAGTCCTTATGTAGTTCATCATCTTAAGATGAAGTCTTGACCAGCCTTTGGTTTGGCCAAAGGGAGCACTAAGTAAGAATCTGGGGGATGGTGAAGGAAATGCAGTTATCACACCATAATGATTATTTTTCAAATTCATCAACAAAATTCACACAGTAAATTAATTGTTAATTACTTGCTAGTTAATCAGTTGCCTGTATATAGCATTTTTGGTTCAGTAACTGTTGATAAATCTCTAGGTATGTTTTTTTAAACATGTATTTTATTAGCTTTTTTGGTTTTTAGTGATGCAATGCTTTCTCCATGCTTTAGTTGGAGATGTTAAGGACCCCTGCTTTTGCCATAAATTTTCTCATATGATGCAGTCTTTCTTCTGTCATCACCTCCACTGCCCCCTTGACTAGTCACGTGTTTTCTGCAGTGCTATTGCAATTAAAAAAAAAAAAAATCAGACCCTCTCTTCCCCCCACCAGAATTTTAGAAAGATAAAAATCACGTCCCAGCTTGACCTGTGGAAGTAAGCAGCTGTCATATTATTTTTGGATGGTCTTTTAGCTATAGTACACTAGAAAACTGAATGAATGCACATAAAACTATGGAAACTTAAATCATGAATTGAACTTTTCTGTACATTTAATGCTGAAGTCTAGAAAGCACTGAGGTAGCTTGTTTACAAATGGAAGCCAAGTGATGGTGAAGAAACTTAAAAGTTAGAGCTTGAAAAATGCACTAAGTAGGGAATGATACAGTGTATCGTGGAAGGGGAGCCAGTGGTGCCCATGTGCAGAGATAAACCCAGAGCCTTTTGAGAACTAGTTTTATGTGTGGGAAGGGAACAGATTTACTTCCCACCAAGACATTATCCTTAGACCCTCCTGGAGAGTTTCATCTTTTGACTTGCAGTATCAGGCACATCTGGAGAATGCTTCCTTGGCTGCTGAGAAAGCAAGGAGTTGCACATTTCTCCCCTCAGTCTGCCTACTGTGAAAAGATGAATTTACCACTCTTCTACATCCTCTGCTTTCTCGAAAGAGGAACTCCACTTTTTTCTCCGAACTTTAGTGTGTTTTGAGCTCTTTTTTATCTTTTCTTCCTTGCCTCCCTCCTTTTGCTTTCCTCTGATGCAGGTGCTCGGTTTTTTGTAGCAAAATGAGATTAAAGTTTTTGATCATTTTAGCTACTGCTCCATAATCAGTAGGAAGAGTGAAACCAATTAAATTCTTGTATATTTCATTGTTGAAAGATTGTGTGTCTGTTGTCTAGAGTTTCATCAGTCTCAGTCCTCTGCTGGTTGTAGTGGGTGTGGAAAAGGAACATCTTTTATCTCTCTCACCCCATTGCAGAGTGCCCCTTCAATAGGCCAGGACAGTCTGTCTCTCTGCTGTCCATAACTTTCATCTGAGGTGAACTGAAATGTAAAGAATCTGATCAGTTTCACTCTTGCTGCTCAGAATACCAAGGGTAGCAGTAGCTACACAGATCAGATTCTTGGAAATGTCATTCTGCTGCCTCCACAGCAGCAGCAAAGGCGCATTAGCACTTGACCACTTTCCAGATAAACTTCCCAGGTTGTCACAGGGGGATGGGAGAGGAAAGCTATTTTTTCTTTAAGGTATAGTAAATGTTCAATTCTTCCTCTCTCAGACCTGGTCTAGGTCTGCCATCTCTTGGTACTACCCATGATTACCTCAGGAGGTCTGATTTGTGTTCAGGATCTGCTGTTTTTCTCTCTGAGAACAATGACAGTGGTATCACATCCAGTAATCAAAAAGCCCATATAAAGCAAAGTATTATGTATTTAGAACAAATGCATTTCAGAGAAAACAGATCCAAAAACACAGTGCATGTGTCACAGTCCTGAAGTTTGATAGTAATTGTAGGTGTGTTCTCCTTTTGCTCTGTGTATTTCTTCCCCATTTCTTCCCCTTACTCCTGAATTGCTTCTGTGCTGTTTTCTTCTGCGTGCAATGCTTTTCCAGTAGCACATGCAGGACGGCAGAGTTAATCTGATATAATTCTACAGTTTTATTTAACAGCTTCTGCTGCACCAGACAAAGTGTCCTGTGCATGAACCAGTATGGGCCTCAGCTGCTGCTGAATTAGTTCTGATGTTCAGGAGAAGATATGCACTTGGTCTTTGCTAGTGCGGCTGATCAAGGAAGAAAAAGTTCTAATAGAAGAACTTACAAAATGTGGAGGAGACGAAAGGAGGAAAGAATTGCAGTATTCCCATGATACTATATCAGAATTAACGCCCTGTAAAATGTTGCCCGTTACCTATCCACCTCGTTGTGTTTGGTTTTCATACTCTTTGTTTATTTTTAAATCTTTATGGACATAAATATCAACAAAATATTAGATATATTTGTTTTTTCCTAATTGGATATTTAATACATTCCTAATTTTAATAAAACTTGAGATAGTTACCATATCAAGATCTTAAGAAATCTGAACTTCACTTTTTTTTTTCTAAGTATTGTATTTGTGATGTCATTCACTATAACAGAAACCAAGAAGTGTAAAATTCAGATTTCTGAGCCCCCAGGGAGGAGATGTTAAAAATGCATTATTAATTAGTTTTTAAAATAGCATCAATATATTATACCATTTCCTGTCTTGGAAACTAACATCCATTTTTAACGAAGTTCAAAATGTGTAAATCTCTAACTTTGGCTTTTTTTGTGGCCTTTTAAAAAAAAATCTGTTTGCCATTTACTGGGTCATTCCATAAAGAGTATGTTTGTGATGCTAAATCAGAAGGAAGCAGTTCTGATGTTTGCTATTGTCAAGTAATTAAAAATAAGATATTTAACTGGCTTGGGCATTGTATGTACAGGATATTTCAGTCATTCATGATCATACAGTGGTGTAGCTGCACCAGTGAAAACTCTTACTGTAGACTGACAACACCACTGTAAATATTGCTTAAAATTAGTCTTTTAAATTGTTGATTTAAATCAGGATCCTCCATTTGTAATGAAATGAGGATGTCAAACTGCATCTAGTAGGGATAAACATTTTAAAATCAGCAGGCATGGGTAACTTGAACCCAGGAGCCCTAAAAGAGTTGGGTGGGGAGATATCTGGCCTGCTGATAATTTTTAATGAATCTTGGAATACAAAGTAAATTCCAGAAGATTAGAAGAGTGCTTAATGTGCCAGTATTCAAAAAGGGCACATGGGATGACCCAAGCATTTATGGGGCAATTAGCTAGACATCAGTCCCATGCAAAATAATGGAAATGACGATATAGGATTCAATCTATAAAGAATGAAAAGATGAGAGTACAATTAATGACAGCTAACATGATTTTTTGGAAAGTAGATTTTGTCAAATGAACCTGACTTCATTTTTTGATGAGATTATCAGTTAGATGTAATATACTTAGACTGTTGTAAAGAGTTTGGCTTAGTACCACATAACTTTATGATTAAAAATGAACACTATATAATATCAAAGCACAAGTTCAAAGGATTGAGAACTAGCTAACAGAGATCTCAAAGAGAGTTATTAATGGGGGGGATCATCAATGAATGGGGATGTTTCTAGTAAGAGTTCACAGGGATTAATAACAGGCCAGATGCTACTCAACATTTTTATCAATGGTATTTTTTATTTTAATAAAAAAACTATGGATAATAAATTCTGTGGATGAATCAAAGATAGTGATACAAAATAATGAGGAAAAGGCAGTCGGAGTGATTTGGATCGCTTGATAAGCTTGGCTCATTCAAACAATGTTTTTTAACACCGACTAATACCAGGACAACATCTAGGACAGAACTGTCAAACTATTAAAAAAATTGCAATTGTGAGATTAAAAAAATTGCGATTAATCACAGTTTTAATTGCATTGTTAAACAATGATAAAATACCAATTTAAATTTATTATAAGTATTTTGGATGTTTTTCAACGTTTTCAAATATATTGATTTCAGTTACAGCACAGAATACAAAGTGGTATGTTGCTCACTATATTATGTTTAATTACAAATATTTGCACTGTAAAAAGGGTAAAAGAAATAGTATTTGTCAGTTCACCACATACATTTACCGTAGTGGAATCTCTTTATTGTGAAAGTGCAACTTAGAAATGAAGAATTTTTTTTACATAATTGCACTCAAAAACTAAACAATATGAAACTTTAGAGCATACAAGTCGAAGCATGAAGGAATATATGAATGTTTAGCATATTTGGAACATAAATACCTTGCAACGCTGGCTACAACAGTACCCTGCAAGCGCCTGTTCTCACTATCAGGTGACGTAAATAAGATGCAGGCAGCATTATCTCCCATAAATGTAAACAAACTAGTTTGCTTTAATGATTGGTTGAACAAAAAGTAGGACTAAGTGGACCTGTAGGTTCTAGAGTTTACTCCTGGGGGAATTCTGCGCCAAAAAATTAAAAATTCTGCGCACAATATTTTCAGATTCTGCATATTTTGTCAATATAATCACACAAATTTGTTATTTTTGGTCATTTATTTCAAAATACCTGTCGGCAAGTATGTCTGTAACAATATAGGCAACAAAAAAGATTCAGGAAATATTTTTTGACAAACAGATTCCTTATTAGGCGTATTAATACAGAACTCTGAGTAATAATACATTTAAACTATAATACAAAATTGTATTTCCCGCATACCTCAGAAGCAGTGCAAAGGTTTGGGGGAGTCAGGGGTAATGGAGGAGCTGTGGGAGAGAGAAGTAATTGCTGGGAAGGAGCCTGGGTGTGAAATTGGAGGGTTGTAGGGTTGGGTAGGAAAGGTATGGAAAAGGTTCTTTGGGGGCGGGAAGGGATTATTAGGGAGCTTTCCCCATGCAGGCTGTGGCTGACCCCTAGCCTCTCACATTCAGTCAGGCACATCTGCCCCTGTCTCCATGTGTTCCTGCACCCTCATGTGTCCTTGCACCTCCTGTCCACATGTGTCCCTCACCCACTCCCCCATCCCCATGTGGCCCTGCATCCTCCCTCTGTCCCCGTGTGTGTCTCTGCCCCCACTCAGCCATCCCCTATCCCTATGTAGCCCTGCACCTCCTTCCCTGTCCCAGTGTGACCCTGCACCTCCACTCCTATTCAGATCCTGCCCCAGTTTGTCCTTCCCCACTAGCCCTTATGAAACCTCTGTCTGACACCCCCCCCCCCCCAGCAGCCCCATGCTATCTGTCTCTTCCCTAGTTGGCCAGGAGCTGCTGTTCTGTTCTATCGCCACAGCGCCTTCTGGTGGGCAAAAGGTGGAACTGCAGCAACTTTCTGGCAGAAGCTTTTTACCTGTGCAAAAAATTTAAGATATGCACTCCTCATTAATTATGCAGGCACACAGTGGCACAGAATTCCCCTGGGAGTAAGAGTTTTACATTGTTTTGTTTTTGAGTGCAGTTATGAAAAAAATAATTCTACATTTGTAAGTTGAACTTTTAAAGTAGAGATTGCACTATAGTTCTTGTATGAGGTGAATTGAAAAATAGCATTTATTTTGTTTCTTTTTTTCCAGTGCAAATATTTGTAATAAAAAATAATATAAAGTGAGCGCCATACACTTTGTATTCTGTGTTGTAATTGAAATCAACATACCTGAAAACGCAAAAATAATCTAAAAATATTTATAATAAATTTAAATTGGTATTCTGTTGTTTGTTTCACAGTGCAATTAAAACTGCGATTAGTCATGACTATTTTTTAACCAAGTTAATTTGTTTTGCATTAATTGCTTGCGTTAACTGTGATTAATTGACAGCCCCAATCTAGGAACAAAGACTGTAGACTGTCCCTACAGAATGGGGGACCGTATCCTAGAAAACAGTAACTCTGAAAAGGATTTAGGAGTCGTACTGAGAAAGCAACTCATTTTGAGCATGATCTGAACATGAGTTCCCAGTGCAATGCTGTAGCAAAAAAGGTTTAGTGTGAGCCTTGGATGTAGGGAGATTATTTTCTCGCTATATATGGCATTGGTGAGGCTGATGATCGAATACTGTACATAGTTCTCATGTCCACATTTTGAAATTTATGTTGAAAAATTGGAGAGGATGCAGAAATGAGCCACGAGAACTATTTGAGGTCTGGGATAAACGCCTTACAGCGAGAGAGTTGAGCTTAATCTATTTAGTTTATCAAAAAAGGAGATTGAGCGGTGACTTGATTACAGTGTGGGGAGAAAATACTGGTTACTAATGTGGTCTGAAATCTAACAGAGAAAGGTATAACAAAAGCCAATGGCTGCAAATTGAAGCCAAGCAAATTCTAATTAGAAATCAGGCATTCATTTTCAACAGTGAGTTTGATTAACCATTGAACCAAACTACCAAGTAAATAGTGCGTTCTCCTGTGCCTTTTTGGAAGATATTCTTTAGCCAAACACAAGTTATTGAGCTCAATACAGAAGTAACTGGGTAAAAATCTGTGGCCTGTGAGATATAGGAGATCAGATTAGATGATCTAATGGTCCTTTCTGGCCTTAAAAATCTATGAATGATTAAAATTGATCATTTAAATTGCCTTGATTTTGATCAGATCACCCTGAACTGTCCTGGTGCAGTTAATATGAACATGCAATCACTGCATTGCACATTCAAATAAATAATCCACACTCTTTGAAGCTGTGTGAACCAGAGTTCATGCTGCTACTTTAAAAAATATGGCGTTAGAAATGCATGGTCAAAAAGATCCAGGGGGGAAGCTGCCAAACCACCTTGATCTCGTCTCATGCTGCCTGAAAGGTTGGAGAGTGGCTTACAAGCACTACATCAAAGGTTCCCAAACTTTTCTTATTGGGTACCCCTTTGCAGATCTTCAGCTACCTACGTACCCCTACCCTTCTCATCACTGATACATTGTCTTGTTCTTAACACTACCTGTTTTTAGCCATCAGTCCACATTTCACTGTTTATGTACAGACAAAGTTATAGTGAGACATATACAACTGAAAAAACCCCTTGACTAAGTTCTGAGCTCAGTTAGATTGGACAGTTACTGGGCATCTGAACCCGTGCTATATGGTGATTGGAGGTGAGGGCTCTGTATGTCAATGTCTCTGTGTATCTGTGGTCTTACTGGTACATCTTTAAGTAAATTAGCTTCTGTATTTTATATGACAAATTCCCACAGAGTTCTAAAGCTTTGTCTGAGTAGCCTATTATGAAAATGCAATAAATAAAATAATTAATAAGCAAATCCACCGTTACACAATTTCTACCACATATCCCTGAGAGATATCTTGCCTACCACTGTTTGGGAACCTCTGCTCTATATCTTATCTGTCCTATTCCACATCCCACACACAGTCAGTTAAAATGTGGATTCTGATCTTACATTTAAAAAGAAAAGTATGAAATAAGATAAAAGCAGGGACGGGCTGAAATGCAAGGAGTATATATAATGAGACATGTTTCTCAGTTTTTAAATCATGTACTTTCAGATGGAATTAAACGCACAGCTAAAAAGAAAAACATCTACTTAATATTCAGTATATAGTGTTTGATATGGATTTTATATCAAATTATGAACATGAACAGCCTTTGTGCGGATGGGGAAATAGTTCTCATCTGCAAATGGCTCCAGTTTCTGGGTGTTGCTTATTATGTTCTCAAACAGCAGCAACAGAATGAAATTGACATGACTTAAAATTTCACTGCCGTGCGCACACAGATCCGAATAAAAACAGATAATTGGTGTCTTGTTAACTTCACTCTGCTGCTGATAGTAACAGAGGCACTGGTGCTGTCTGAAGATTTGAGAATACATCACTTCATTGTTTCATATTTGGAAGGTTATCTTTGCAGCCATAATGACTTGGCACTTCAATTTTTTTTTTTAAATGAAAGCTTTAATTCTTCAGGCATTAATGGTCTAATCCCCACCAATCATTGGGGAGTAGATGAGTGGACTTTTCAAGACATATGTTTGGCAACTTATTCTTCTCTAGGGGGGAAAAAAGAATCTCTGCACATATATGCAGTGTTACACTTAGTAGAAGTTTGCTAGAAAAATATTAAAAAGCACTGACTGACCATGAGGTTTCTTGGCTCCATTCATATTTCTTACCAGCTACATGTGTGTTGAAACACCAGAGAAGAAGTGATTTTCATCTGTTCATATAAATGGGTGTGATTTTTTCCAGGAGTGTTGAAATATGCAAGAAATTAATCCTTTTAGCGGCCTAGTGCCATACATCATATGCCTAACAAGTGCTAATTTGGGCTTCTGCACATAAACTTTTTAAATATGATATGTAATTTAAAATAAGTTGTAGGAATTGCCATAGTGGATCAATGGTCAACACCAGATAACTTCAGAGGAATATGTAAGAACCGTGAAGTAGGCAGATGTGGGATAATCTATGCCAGACGTGAGGTTCCATGCTTAAGCCCTGAAGCATATGCCTTCCAAAAATTTTATTCCTGTTAACTGTAACTTAGGGTATTCTTGTTTTCCATATAAATGTCTAATCCCATTTTGAATATTTCTAAATTCTTGGTATCAATGACTTCCTGTGGAGGTGAGTTCTTTAGTCTAATTACACATTGTGTGAATTCTTTGAATTAGTTTGAATTTGAAACTGTTATTTCTCCTCTTCAAGGCTACCACTCAAACTCTGTCCATTGTCATACGTCCCAACAATTGCATAAAAGAGTGTAAGGGCTGGGGCATGAGTATCCTGGCCTATGGTTTAGTGTCAGGTGGGGGCTAAGGTTCCAGTAGCCAATTACCAGGAATCCAGCTGGGTTGGTGATATATGGTGAGGGGGTTCCCATTATTCTACTCCTCCTTCATGTTCCATTTTTAGTCCTACACGGTGATCGTGCTCATTGCTTTCCTGTGCTGCTTTCTCAAGAAACACCTAAACTAAAATTGATCCGATTCTTGTCAGTTTTGTGGAAGCCACAAAAATTGAAAAGTTTTTCAGCATGACATCTCAAAAGCTTGAGTCAAAATGGAAAGGCCAATATTTTCACAAGTAGCGTCTATTTAGTATTCTTTTTTTTTACATGGAAAAGCTATGGTTTTAATGACACATAAATATCATTATATAGAAAAATAAGATTAACTTATTTGCCTATTAAGTAAAATACAACATAGAATAGGTAACAATTTATCTGTTGTCAGTAAAGTCAAAGGCAGTTGACCAGAGTTGTGGGCAGGGTGGATTTGATTTAAATTTAAATTGATTTAAATCACTAGTCAGGAAGACTCGATTTAGTCATGGATTTCTACATAAAACTGCATTCTTATTGGTTATTATAACCTTAATACATATTCTTCACAACTCAGAGATAGCGGTACGTTTCATTTTTAGAAGGTACACACTATACATTTTTGAAGTGATTTATTTTTGAAAACTTTTCAGATTAGTTTTACAGCTATATCAGAAAATGAATGATTGTTTGGTTATTTAATTTACCGGAGGTAATTGAAGCGGATATTTATGAAGTCATTGGGAGGTGAACTATCTCCAATTCAACAGGTTAATCATTAATATTTGAAGGATTTTCTTGCCATCCTGTATTAGGAGGAGAACATCACCAGACAGACATTTAAATTGTTTTATTTAACTAAAACAACGTTATGTATTCTGGTTTTTTTTTTCTTCAACAGCAAACATATAATATTTTAACAAAACAAGCAATTAAACATTCAAGTTTTTTAAAATCAGGTTTGTTTTTGTTAAAATTGTTTTTGTTAAAATTGTTTTTAACTAAAATAGTTAAATGAAATATTAAAAACAAAAATTAAATCGACTGTGTCAGCCAGGTCAACGTGAGAAACTTAAAATATTGGCTTCTGCCACTAACTCAGTCGTCTTCACCTTCATTTTCCTGTGTGTTCATAATCTGGAAAAGAAAAACAAGCTTTCCTGCTTTTTCAGGTCCCAAACGATTTCTCAATTTGGGATGAATTGGTCCAAAGGAAGACAATATTCCTTCTACACCAGCAGAAGAAGCTACTGCTGTTAAAAGTGAGGTTATCACTTCAACAGTCTCTGAATCTAAGTGCTTAAGTGACTTCCACCAGTTCACTGGTGTGACTTTCTTTCAATTACAACATCATCAGCAAACATATATTTCTTGAATGGTTGACCCTTAGCTCTGAAGTTTATTAGATTTGGCATTATGGAGGGATGATTGCTGCATGTCCATGTCATTGCCAACTCCTCTTTTTCAGCAGTTAAGGTTTGACCTTGCTACCGAGTATTGAGAATATTTGCAAGAAAATGAGCTGGAGATAGTGCTTGTCACATTCGATTTTTTAATGCTTGTAATTTAACTCTGTCATTGCATATTTCTCTTTTTAAGATCTCACTCAGTTCCTTCCAAATTTCAACAGCGTCAGCAATAAAACAGCTATTTCCCTGTGTTTGTTCAAGGCTGCGGAAATAGGCTTCATGGTACTCAGCATGTGTTCAACATTTCTCTTAAGCCCATCGTTGAGAACTTTGGCTGTGACAATGCCATCTATTTTTTCACGATTTTGTTCACAAACTCTCATCAGATTAGGCCAGTTCTTGATATAGTGCTCAAAACAGTCCACTACTGAGTTCCACTGCACAACTTGTGGGAGAGTTAGCTGGGTTCCTCCCACTTTTTTCAGAGCAGCTGCTGCAAAGTGGTTGTTACGGAAGTATTTTGCAATTTCAACAACATTAGGCCTTATTTCTGGAACACTGAAGTCTTTGGCTAGGAGGTGCATGAAATGAGCACTGCAACTGTATATTATTAGTTTGGGACTCTTTTCTAAATTTCTTCTGATCTTGGATACATTTGCAGTATTGTCTGTGACCAAGCTGTGTACTAAACATTTGAATTTTTTTTCAGTTTGTTATAGCTTTTTACTGCTACTTCCTGTAAGTATTCTGCTGTGTGTGCATTTCCTGATGTATCGATTGTTTCTGTAAGGTAGACATTCCCTTCTTCTGTTTTCTCACAAGCGCATACAACAGGATTATTGTGGACATTGCTTCACCCATCAAGACTCAGGTTAACAATTTCACCCTCTAGATCTTTTGCACACTGCTCAATTTCTCTTTCGTACACTTTATCCAATAATTTGCCTGCGACATCTGCTCTGTTGGGTGGACTGTATTCTGGTCTTAATGACTGAACCATGTTAATGAAGTGTGGGTTCTCAATCATATGGAAAGGAGAGTTTGTTGCATAAACAAACCGGGCAATTTTTTCATCAGTTATCTCTTTTTGTAATCTGCTGGTTCTTATCACAAATGTATCTATGGTTGTTTCTGGATGATAGATTTTTTTTTCTTTTTGCAACAGGTGATATACTGTGGCTATATGACATACATGATGTGACTGAAACACTATCATTGGCAGGTTTCAGAGTGGTAGCCGTGTTAGAGTGTATCAGCAAAAAAAAAAAAAGTAATTGTAGCACTTTAGAGACTAAGAAATTTTTATTATGCCCAAATAAATGTTAGTCTCTAAGGTGCCACAGGTACTCCTCTTTCTTTTTATCATTGGCAGATAACTCTAGAACGATAGAAAATGATGGTGACCTTGAAGGTGGATAGTCTTCAGAATCCTGTATGTTGAGGATGGATTCTCCTAAACAAAATAAGTCAATGCAGTCATTTTAATTATTGTTACCATACTGCTCATTTAGTATTACTCATTGCATTAACTGACACTCGGTACTACTTTAAAGGTGAAATTGTAAAAGGAAGATCTGCCTATTTCAGCTATTTATTTTTTATCACAGCTGCATCTAAAATGATAGTACCTTAGAGTAACAACTATATTTTTTTGCTCAAACATAAGAATTCAAGAATAGTCCAGAAGGAAGACAGACAGTCCTTAAGAAAGAAGTATGAAATAAAAATGTTTACCAACCTGAAGATCCTGCATGTTCAGACATGTTCCTTTCATCATCTTCAATGCAGCTTCCTCCTGAGAAGGAACACTTCTCATGATGTTGTTTCATTCAGGCAACCCAGACCTTGCATTTCTTTGTTGCACTGTTTACATTTTGCACATATGCCTGTCTTACCCACAGGTAGAGGAACTTCATTAAAATATTCCCAAACTGGGTCTCTCTTAACGGCCTGCTGCCATTATAGGTTTTCCTTTCTAGTGAGAGAATAGTATGGTAGATCTCAAATCAGTGAAGGCTACACTCAAAGACCTCAAGACTTCTGGCATATGCCGCTCAAACAGTTTCACTGTTGTTTCTACTGCCTGTCCTTCCCTGCTCACATTTATCTCCAGACTTCTTCTCCTTGTCCAGATCTATTCTGCCCCCAACAATCTTCTGTTCATCGAACATTTTTGAAACTTTGCACTTTCAGAGGGAGGTAAGGGTTTGACTCTGTGTACACAAATTTGCAGAGGGACAATAGGGTTGAGGTCTGTTATTTCTCACCTCTATATTTTATTTATTTATTTATTTATTTATAAACATTTTTGCTGTTAATAAGTATGTTATCTCTGGAGACACAAATCCACAGTTTGAGAACTTCAAAACTAAGCTTCTCTGATGGTATCTTCTAAACTGAGCACTGAATCCCATTGGGTAGCTAGAAAGATTAACCTAACTCTATACAGAAGCCCCTGGAACCTCATAAGATTGGGTCCTTAATCTGTGAACTGTTGGAACTCATTTAAAAAACTTTCCTTAAACATTACTTGAATATATTGCCTCATACTATAGAATTATAATTTATAATCCCTATTCCATTATGAGATACATTATAGCTCAAAGATATCTTAATTAAAACTATTTTTAGACCGGTTTTTCCTCAAAAAGCATTTTATAAAAAAAAAATCTGATTTTAAATTTAAAAAAATCCATTTTTTAAAAAAAAAATCATAACCCTGGTTATGGGTATGAATTCAAGAGAGAGAAGTTGTAAAATGTATTGTTTCTAAGGAAAAGACTGATTCTTAGAGGTTATCAGAGTAGAAGACATTCTCAAGACTTGGAAGTAAAGCTATCTAATAGTTTTTTTTCTATTAAGATAATTATTTTTCCTTCTACTAATACTATAGTTCAGTAGACTATAATTTGTTGGCGGCCAGATATTTGACATGAATGCATTTTAACCTTTTAGCCAAGAACAACTAAACTTTGACCAGTGAAGCACCACGCTGGAGACTTGCCAAGAGTCTTAGGACTGAACCTGCATCCAAGCTGGGCAGTTAGAGCAACATAACAGAGAACTGTGCTGTCTGAGTAGAACAGTTGGAGCAGCATTTCCAGTTGTGTGTTGATGGCACAATATCTCAGCGTGGCATAAATATAACTAAGATCACACATGCTGCCAACAACCATTTAGGAAGGCTGCTATGTAAGTTAGGACACCTCTGTAGTAAAGATTAAAGTGGCCGCTGGTTACATTATCCCTCTTTTATTTGAATAATACTGGGCTGCTGACTGTTGTGAAGTACTCCTAGTTGAAGGGAATATAAAGCTAAGTTTTCAATTCACTTAGAAAGAATAGAACAGAACATATTAAAAAACAAACAATTGTTACCTTAATTAATCTTGGTAAAATTGTATCATGGGGCTGTGTGCATCCCTTATGCTGAACTACACTGAGAAGAAAATAATTTTCTTGCTCCAGAAGACTTGCAATCTGTTCGACAGTACGTTGGGGACATAATACATCAGTTGACTAAATTATAGTCTATTATCTAAACAAAGTGTGTTTTAATGTGCAGACTTAAACTTTATATAAATATTTAAGGAAAAATAGTTCAAAATACTTTTTTCCTTATCTGGAAAGAATTGAGTTCAGGATTTGTGTTTTTTTGTGTGGAACAGCTGGTGTTAATAACGGCTAGAACAGCATAACAAATGCAGCTGCAGATATATTTGTTGACAGTGCACCCAACTATCGCAAGAGAGATACAACTTTGAATTTGGCTGTTGGCATGAGAGAAGCACCTTTCAGGTCACCTTTTCATTTCTCTGATGTTACATAATCTAAAACAGAAAATATTAACTGTATCAAACTTTGGGTGTAATTGTATGAATTTATGACTTTAGTGAATTGAGTGGGGGGGTTACACCAGTAGGGTGGGATGGGCAGGAGTTGAGAGAGAACAGAAGGGGACAGGGAGAGGCATGAGGGAGACAGGGACACAAGGGTCTAACCACTAGAGAACTCTCTTCCCTTTAGAACCTTGAAGTTGAATCCAAGATCCTTGAGTCTCTAAATTTCTTTGCTGTCCAGTAAATAGCTATGAAACCTACCAGCAAAGTGTGTCTCTATTACTTTCTAGTGGTAGGGCCACATAGAGACTCTTCCTGTTATTACTCCTACTTTTTCTCCAGTAGCTCCAGGGGAGGAGGACTTTCCTTGGGTCTAAAGATTCCAGTCTTTCAGATGACCTCTGTGGGGGTATGATTCCACATGATGGAATTTTTGTTTTAGAATTTTAAAGTTATTAAAGAAACTTAGGAAGTTAGATCCAAAAGAAATAAGAAATGATCATTCAATTGAAGATCACGATGCATATGTACAAAGGGAACAAATTAAGTTTGCACAGGGAACTTTGATGCAGCCATTTCCTGGCTTTTGAGTGCTAGACTTTGCAACCTTAACATTCTTTAAAATAGTTTTTTCATATAAAACATTGAGGCAGACTGACAAACTGTAAATAGATGTGTAAATTGAAAGAAGAGCTGACATATTGTAGACTGATTCTAGGTCACAGTTTAAGCCAGTTGTAAAGCATTCTGGTTTGGCATTCTATTTCTGGCTTGGCTCCGGATCTGCTAGTACAAAGTATAGAAAACATCACAATATCTGACTAGCTTACATCTGGTAGCACAGAGAGTATGGGAGAAAGAAGAAAAGAAAATGAATGTAGAGACAATTAACTATGAATAGCTGAGGCTTTCACAGCAAGTAAATGGCTTTGGAGTACGGATGTCCAACTTGTTCAGGGGAGAGGGATGAATTATATTTTTAATTATGGTCCATCAGTCAGGACTACAAAATTAGGATTACATACTGACCTCAGTCCACAGCAAACCTCTGATGAGCCCTGTTTTGTTGGATCACTACTGACAATGTTCTAGTTATTAAAGTTACTATTGAATATAGTATCACTCAGTGAAGCATGATTCACTGTATATGCAGTTACCTGATTAAATTGCATAACTGCATGCTCAATTGAGGCATACAATTGCATGCGTAAATTATTTGAAATTTAACTATATGATATGATATGGGGCTTTAACTGGATGCTTTACTCACTGCTGTGTGGCGCATCCTTCTGGCTGCTCTGGGGATTAGCTCTTTCAGCCTGATGTCCCCTTCTTGTAGTTCCTCTCTTGCTCCTCAGGAGCTGTCTTGCCTCATCTTCATGGTTTAGCCCTCCAGCCAAGTCACAGTAGTCCTCCCCTTACAGTGTACTGTCAGCAGCTTCCTCACAGTCCCAGGTGGTCGTTAAATTGTCTGTCCTGGCTGGGCCACTCCCTCCATGGGTTGAATGCATGGTCCCAGACAGCCTCCAAGTTCTCTGCCCAGATTGTACCGATCACTGAGTGAGTGGCACAAAGTGAACCCAGACCTGCCCTCTACTCAGGGTTCCGATCCAGGGCTCTGTATCTAGCAGCGAGGATCTGGACAACCATAAACCTTCCTGCCGCTCCCCTGGACTAGTTTCTACCTTACGTATTCCAGGCTCACATTGTCCATTCTTCTAGCCAAAGCCCTCTTTTTGGTTCCAAATCCCTTTCTCTCCCTCCTCCCAGAGAAAGTGACTTTCTGCTACTAGCTCCCTCACTTTATAGATGAGCTGTCTGCTCCTGCACAGGTGAGCCTCCCTTGATTAGGTCTTTCCTTTCAGCCTAAATGTCTCCCTCCTCTCCCCTCTCCCCCATCCCATTGCAGCCTAATAGGTTAATTGGCCTATCTGGCCTATGTTAACCCCTTCAGGGTGAGTGTGGAATGCACACAGGCATATATGTTCAACATTAACTTCCCACTGAGATTGGTGAAATCTTTCCTTTCTTCTTACAAAGCTCTTGCCTTTTTTTCCCCTAGTTGTACTCGCTAAATGAATACAAACCACCTATTTCTAAGGCTAAAATGACACAGATCACTAAGGCAGCAATCAAGGCTATAAAGGTAAGGAATTGACTGTTTTTTATTTCCCTTCAGTTACTGTTATTTTTACTTCTTAAATAACCTGATAAAATGCAGAATTTGCTAATAACTTTTTTTCGTTCTGTATGTCTTCTCCAAGTTATGGGCAGGTATGATAAGTAATGGGGATTTTACAGGTTTAGCTGACAGTTTTGGCTTAAAATTTTTTGTTACTGGTGGTGATAAGTGAGAAAGAAAGACCTTAGCTTGACTCTTAGGGCAGGCCTACACTATGGGGCTAAGTCGACCGAAGTTATGCAACTCCAACTATGAGAATAACTTAACTGGAGTTGACATACCTTAGTTCGATTTACTGCGGTGTCTACACTGTGCTGGGTCGACTTACCTTATGCTTGTCGGTCCGGAGGAGTACCAGAGTTGATGGGAGAGTGATCGGTGGTGGATTTAGTGGGTCTTCACTGGACCCGCTAATTTGATCCCTGGTGGATCGATCGCTGCAGTGTCGATCCATGGTAAGTGAAGACAAGCCCTTAGAGCCTAACATGAGTGTGCAGGTCTAGAAGTTAAAGATTTTTTTTCTATTTTTTGATTGCAAATTTGCTCTGGAATGAGTGAAATACAATAAAGATCAAAACCCACAAAGCCATCTTTATATTTTCAGAATAGAAGCCTAGGTGCTGCACCACCTGGCTTGAAGTAGTTTCCATTATATAAAAAGTTTACAGTTTGGTTCAGTGGATCTCAGCACCTCCATTATATAAATTGTTCCAGCACCCCTGAATAGAAGTGCACTTCAAGGTTGTGTAATAGTCACAATTATACCCTCTTTTTTTATGGTCATAGAATTCTAAAATACTTTGTGGTGTGGCACAGTATTCAGCATTTGTGGGGTTTTATTTTTCATGTTCATTGAATACAAATTATAGACCTGTTAGTATATGAATAAGATTTTACATCCCTAAATGAAAAAAAAATTAGAAAACAGCGTTGAAAAATGGAGGAAAAGACGCAGGTTATGCAGTTGAAAGAATGGAAAATAGGAGAAAAAAATATGAGAGAGTATAAAAGCAAGGGAGACATTAAGCCTTGGCACCTATATTTTTACTCTGAGTATTCTGAGGTGTTTTGGTGTCAAGGAAATTACTGGCACCTGAACTGGGGAGTTAGGCAATCAGAGGTAGTGGCATGACAGCAGGGGAATGGAATGAACAGGTGGAGATTGAGGAATAAGTAAGAGCGCTATGTAAAGTATGGTTTGCAGTGTACCAGAATTGCTGCAAAATTTGATCAAACAGCAGTTTGTGTGATGCACCACATAATAGCTGCTGAACTAAGTGGTTAGTAATAATAATACTTGAGGGACCTGGTGGGTTAGGTAGCATCTTTTTTTGGATCAACTTGTATTGGTGAGAGAGACAAGCTTTCCAGCTTACACAGAGCTCTTCTTCAGGTCTGGGAAATATGACTTTTCTCTGAGTGCGTTTCCTACACCTGAAGAAGAGCACATAATTAATGCCAAATGATATAATAAAAAGTAATGTTATAATTAAAAAACAGCAGCACAACAATAGCAACCCACTATCGTTGTTTGTGTTATACCACATGGAAATCCATATTTTGTAATGGACTTAGAACTCTCTTATAACTCTAAGTATGAGCAGAGGGGGAATCTCTGTCACACACTGAGCATTACAGAGTTCTTGGTTGCTCTGGGCTGCAGAGCTGCCTGTGTACGAAAGTCAGGAGGCAGCCATAAATTAGAGAAGCTGCCGCCTTTGCCGCCCCCCCCCGCTCCTCCCCCCCAAGTGGTGCATTCTGGATTGCAACCCCTGGAGGTATAACACAGAAACTCACCATGTGTTTCCGAATTTGCAATGTGATTTGGATAGAAATGTTCACTGGTATAGGATGTTCCAACAAGTGCAATGAACTAGGGCAACTTTTTCTGAATAACTTATTTTGAAAAAAATGGAGACTTGATAAAATCCTCGTTTACTTGTTTTCTCTTTTAGATTGGGAAATGCAAATTTTAAAGTGTTGTTAAAATATAGATCAATGGCATGATATTAGTATGTTGAATTATATGCAATAGGTCTAACTTTTCCTTTAGCTCCTTACAACAAAATAACAGTAGCTTTACAGGAATTTTGCCTTTCTCCTACTTCTGTAGCAATAAACATTTACGGTAGAAATTAAAGTCAAGTTGACAGAACTGTACGTTCAAATAATATTGGAGGTCAGATATGTATAAGCATTTTTGTTGGTTCCCTACTCTAAAAATATCTCTTATTTTTTAGTTCTACAAACACGTTGTACAGAGTGTTGAGAAATTCATTCAAAAGGTACGTAACTTGAGCGTATTGTATTAACATACAGATATAAACCAGGACTTAATATTCTACTATTTGAAATATAAATGAGAAGAGATTTTTTTTGTGGTGTGTGAGTATATATACAGATAAATATTTTGTGTGCATATAAAATTACAAAATTGAGTGGAATATCAGTCATGCAAAAATTCTGCATAAATAAGATAGTTCTCTTGATTGGAAAATAAGTTGGTGGTATATGTAAGATGAAATTGTTGCCTGAATGAGTACAGAGATAAGGTTATTAAAGTATTACTATTCTTTTTAGATCAGTTATCTTCAGAATTGGTATTAATTTTGTTTGTGTGTTCATGTAGAGTTAAAGGGATGCTGTCAACTTGAAAATTAGTCAGTTTAAACAAAGAAGAGTTTCATGTATTACAGCTTCCCTTGATTTCCTGCTAATATTTTCCATAGATTATAAAGTTTACAAAGGGACAACTGTCACCATCTAGTTTGGCTTGTATAACACAGGCCATAGAACTTCACTCAGTGATTCCTGCATTGAACTCAGTAATTTATGTTTGAACTGGAGCTTTTAGAAAGACATAGAATCTTGATTTAAAGATTCCAAGTGCTGGAGAATTTACTACATCAGTTGGTAAACTTTTCCAATGGTTAATTACCCTACTGTTAAAAATTTTCATCTTAGTCCCAGGTTGAATTTTTCTATAGTCAGGTTTCTGTTGTTGGCTCTTGTTATGCCTTTGTCTAAATCATGAGAACTTTGTAGTCTAAGATATCTTCTGCCTGATAGATATGCATTGTGATCAAATTACCTCTTAACCTTCTCTAATAAGAATATTAAGCTCATAAAGTCTCTCATTATAAGGCATGTTTTCCAGAGCACAAGTCATTCTTGTGGACTATACTAAATTTAACAACGGTACTCTCAGTGTAGTATGAGAGCAGGGGTAGGCAACCTATGGCACGCTTGCCAAAGGTGACACTCGAGCTGATTTTCAGTGGCACTCCCACTGCCCGGGTCCTGACCACCGGTCCAGTGGACTCTGCATTTTAATTTAATTTTAAATGAAGCTTCTTAAACATTTTTAAAACCTTATTTACTTTACATACAACAATAGTTTAGTTATATATTAAAGACTTATAGAAAGAGACCTTCTAAAAATGTTAAAATGTATTACTGGCACACAAAACCTTAAATTAGAGTGAATAAATGAAGACTCGGCACACCGCTTCTGAAAGGTTGCCGACCCCTGTATTAGAGCGTCATGTGTGGAGTTAGTGTGGTATAGCTATTGGGCTTTAAATTCAAAGTCCACCTCATACTGCACTCATGTCCTCATGTAAACACTCCCTTAGATGCATAAGACCTTACGTTGGCTGTGTTAAAATGTTTATTTTTTCATTATGTTCAGTTTACAAAGCAATCCATTTCTCTCCTTGTATCAGTGACATGTCCTTGTCATTCCTTACAACCCTACCTTATATGCCATTTGCAGACTTTATCAGTGCTGATTTAATATTTTCGTCCAGATCATTAACAGGTTATTGAATAACATTGCACTGAGAACCACCACTGCCAGGATTCCAATTGAAATAACTCCCTTGATGATTCCCCATTAACAATTGCATTTTGAGCTCCATCTCTGTTTTTATTTAATTTCGTATGTGCCATATTGATTTTGCATAGTACTAAATTTTAAATCAGAATATTGTGCACTACTAAGTCATACATCTTATAGAAGTTTAAAGTATATCACATCAGCAGTTACCAGATGCGTAATCTTATCAACAAATTATATTAAATTAATTTGAGGAGACTTATTTTGATTAAAGTTGTCAGCCATTCCATTATTTTGCCTGAAATCCATGTCAGGCTAATTGTCCTATATTTACCCAGGAGATTCAGTTTACCTTTATTTAAATACTGGCACAGCTTTGGCTTTCTTCCAGTTCTCTGACTCTTCTCTGCTTTTCCAAGATTTAATAAAAATGTACTCAAATGTTCCAAAAGGTGCTCAGCCAACTCTCTTAAAATTCTTGGATACAAGTTACCCAGACCTGATCACTTAAAAAAAAAGTGTTGTTTTTTTTTAAATGGATGCTTTTTAGCATCCTCCTTAGTTTCTGTTTGAAAAGAGACTCTCTTGTCATTGTGTGACATGAATTAGTAGTAGTAATTTATTTATGGCAGTAGCCGCTTTCTGCCAGGTACTTTCCAACTGTAAGGGTGGTCTCTTCTCCAGGGAACTCAGAGTCTAATGCATGTAATAGATACACTGTCCAGCTTTATTTCAGATACATAAATATTTATTGAACGCTTCTGCCGCTACTGCATCATTATTAAAAATTTTACAGTCTTCATCTAGTAATGGTCATATACCATTTCTAGAATTCCTTTTGTTCCTGATATATTTAAAAATTCCTTCTTATTGTCCTTAACCCTATTAGTCATAGGTATTTTTTGGATACCTTAGTTTCCTAAGGTGGAGTTGGTTTTAAACATGGTGTTGTTCAGTGTGACTGTTAATATACGGATTAGAAACAGGACCAGAAGGCGAGAAGCAACAGAGACTGGGATTGAGTGTGGGCAATGGGAGTTAAGGCTTATTCTACTCAAATCCTGAACAACTGATATACAGCCTCAGACTGGTAAACATAATACACCAATGTGCGCACATGTCAATTTCAAATTTGTAATTCTTATAAAGTAATTAATTAAAAAAAACTGATGAAAGTTTTCATAAACATTATAGAAAAACCTCTCATAGCAATAGTTAACAGTGTGACACTAAATGTCACTTGATTACACACAGTATTATAAAACCACAAACAGAACTATGCATAGTATAATTTATGAAAGCGATACTAACCTTGTATCAAGTGCAGAAACATGTACTTATTGGTAAACGTAGTTAGAAGTTAAGGATGCCTGATGGTAGTTCAGGATAAGGATGGAAATATGTGGGATCTAGGTAGTGGACGAGAGGTAGTTGAGGTGAGAAGCGGGAATTAATGGAGGTAGTGTACATTGGATGTTTGGATGACTTGTATCTTATTTCCTTGCTTTTTATGATTTGCATTGGTGATAGGTACACCTATTTATTCACCTGAATGCTAAGCTAATGATATTTTAATGGGAATATTTTGAAATACACATCCATTTCAGTTGTGTGCACACACCCAGTGAACTGTTGCTGGAGAATTTTACCTCAGCGGTACCCATCAAGGCAGCGTATGTGTTCTCTGCTGCCTCATGCTGCTGTGCGATGGTGTATAGGGCGGAGCCTCCCCCTCGACCTCTGTTTCTTCTTACCGCCCACAATGGTTGTTGGAACATTCTTCCTTGCTTCTGCAAGTTCTTCTTTGAATAGATGCAGATGTGTATTCCACTTAGGTGTGTGCACACCCAGCACACCGGAGCTGGAAATTTTGCCAAGCAGTACACGTAGAGAGGCGGCACTCCCCCCTCGTGGCTGTGGCTCCTCTGCTGGCTATGTGAGGCAGCGCCACCCAAATCCCTCTCAGTTCCATCTTTTTGCCCATGGCTGGAGTCAGAGATCTGTGTGGTTGTCACCTCACAAATAGTCTTAGTCTAGTTCTTATTGTATGTAGTTAGTAGTTAATGTTAGTATTAGTTGTAGGGCTGTCAAGCTATTAAAAAAATTAATTGTGCAATTAATCGCACTGTTAAACAATACTAGAATACCATTTATTTAAATATTTTTGGATGTTTTCTACTTTTTCAAATATATTGATTTCAGTTATAACAGTACAAAGTGTACAGTGCTCACTGTATTTATTTTTTATTACAAATATTTGCACTGTAAAAAACAATGAAATAGTATTTTTCAATTCACCTAATACATACTGTAGTGCAATTCTTTATTATGAAAGTTGAACTTACAAATGTAGAATTATGTACCAAAAAAACCTGCATTCAAAAATAAAACAATGTAAAACTTTAGAGCCTACAAGTGCACTCAGTCCTACTTCTTGTTCAGATAGTTGCTCAGGCAAACAAGTTTGTTTACATTTGCAGGAGATAATGCTGCCTGCTTCTTGTTTACAGTGTCACCTGAAAGCGAGAACAGGCATTTGCATGCCATTGTTGTAGCTTGGGTCTCAAGATATTTACGTGCGAGATGCGCTAAAGATTCATACGTCCTTTCATGCTTCAACCACCATTCCAGAGGACGTGCGTCCATGCTGATGATGGATTCTGCTTGATAACAATCCAAAGTAGTGTGGTTCATGATGCATGTTCATTTTTGTCATCTGAGTCAGATGCCACCAACAGAAATTGATTTTCTTTTTTGGTGGCTTGGGTTCTGTAGTTTCTGTGTCAGAGTGTTGCTCTTTTAAGACTTCTGAAAGCATTCTCCACACCCTGTCCCTCTCAGATTTTGGAGGGCACTTCAGATTCTTAAACCTTGGGTCTAACGTTGCGACTATCTTTAGAAATCTGATATTGGAACCTTCTTTGTTTTTTTGTCATATCTGCAGTGAAAGCGTTCTTAAATCAAACAATATATGTGAGGTTGTCATTTGAGACTACCATATCACAAAATATATGGCAGAATGCAGGTAAAACCATGGAGCAGGAGACATACAATTCTCTTCCAAGGAGTTCAGTCACAAATTTAATTAACACAATTTTTTTAATGAACATTATCAGTATGGAAGCATGTCCTCTGGAATGCTGGTCGAAGCATGAAGCGGCATACGAATGTTGAGCATATCTGGCACATAAATACCTTGCAACGCCAGCTACAAAAGTGCCATGCAAATGTCTGTTCTCACTTTCAGGTGACATTGTAAATAAGCAGGGAGCATTATCTCCCATAAATGTAAACAAACTTGTTTCTCTTACTGATTGGCTGCACAAGAAGTAGGACAGAATGGAGTAGTAGGCTCTAAAGTTTTACATTTTGTTTTTCAGTGCAGTTATGTAACAACAAAAAAAATCTACATTTGTATGTTGCACTTTTAGATAAAGAGATTACACAACAGTGCTAATATGAGGTGAATTGAAAAATACTGTTTCTTTTGTTATATTTACAGTGCAAATATTTGGAATCAAAAGTAATATAAAGTGAGCACTGTACACTTTGTATTCTGTGTTGTAATTGAAATCAATAAATTTGAAAATGTAGAAAAACATCCGAAAATATTTAATAAATTTAAATTGGTATTCTGTTTAACAGTGCGATTAAAACTGCGATTAATAGCAATTAATTTTTTTGAATTAATTGCATGGGTTAATTGTGATTAATCGACAGCCCTAGTTAGTTGTAGTGGTCTGTTCCCCTGGTGGTACCCTCACTGGGGTTTAAATATTGTCCTCTGTGCGGAGAAGCAATCCCTATACGCTGTACCTTCTTTGTCGTAGCAAGAGCCACCTCAAAAAGCATTGTTCAATCTGCAGATTGCTCAAGAAAAGAACACTGGTGGTTTAGGACCTTCGCCTTAAGCAGCACCTGCTTGAACAGTCCATGTGGCCTGGTCTGGTACTGAGGCCCTCATCATGTCGAAGATCACGCTTGGGCTCTCTCAGGAGTCATGTCACTCCTCCCCTTCTCTTTAGCTGGTTCTACTGATGTATGAGAAGGAAGAACCAGACCCAGTTCGGACAGGAGCTTCCTCATCATCCCCAGACCACCACCAATAGAAGGAGTTGTTGCAGGGGGTTGCTGTTGATTTATAAATCTTGCTAGAGGAGGTCCAGGACCCTTAGCATCAACTCCTGGGCATTTTACAACCACAGGGACTGGTCAGCATGGCCCTCCCAATCACCTAGGCCATATTAGAACTAGTCAGAGCAGTTTGTGTCCCTACACCAAAAAGAGCCAACAGATGCTATTTTGTGCTGGCCAAGGGTGTGGACTTCTTGTTTTCTCATCCTGCCCCCAAGAAGTTAGGGGAACAAGTGGCTACGGAGAGAGCTTGGTCACACTACCAAAAATTTACTGCAGCAGTTAAAGAATCAGGGAGAATAGACCTCCTAGGTAGGAAGGTTTTCTCCTCTGCAGACCTCAAATTTCATATTGCTAATTACCAGGCCTTTATTTTAACCATTTGAACATCTGTGCTAGGCTTGTGACATTTAAAGATAAGCTACCTATGGAAGACTCAGTCCAGTTCCAGTCCTCTCTGGATGAGGGGAGTTTGGTAGCAAAGGTGGCTCTTCAGGCTGCGGTAGATACCGCAGATACAGCATCCAGATCTTTAGCCACAGCACTGGACATGCGAAGGAGCTTGTGGCTTCAATCATTGGGCTTCCCTAGAGAGGTCCAAAATACTATCCAAGACCTCCCCTTCGATGAGTCCAGCCTTTTTAATGAAAAGACAGACGCATCTCTCTGTTCTCTAAAGGACTCAAGATCCACCCTGCAATCCCTGGGAATTTACACTCCAGCCCCGTTCCCATTCATGCTTCTTTTCATAAGAGTGAACATGCCAAGTTTTCTTAACTGTTCTTCATAGGTCGGGTTTTCTAAACCTTTAATCATTTTTGTTGCTCTTCCCTGGATATACCCACATATTTCCTAAAGTGTAGTGCTAAATTTGGACACAGCACTCCAGCTGATACCTCACTTGTATAGAGTAGAGCAGGACAATTACCTCCTGACTCTTTGGACTTGTCTACACTTAAAATGCTGCAGCGGCACTGCTTCAGTGAAGACACTACCTATGCTGATGGGAGTGCTTTTTATGTCAGCATAGGTAATGCACCTCCCCAGGAGGCAGTAGCTAGGTCAGTAGGAGAATTCTCCCGTTTACTTATCGCTTTCTACACTAGGGGTTAGGTCAGTTTAATTGCATTATTCAGGGGTGTGGATTTTTCAGGTCCCCGAGCATCATAGTTATACCGATCTAATTTTCTAGTGTAGACGAGCCCTTATATACAACACTCCTGTGACTACATCCCAGAATGACATCATCCTTTTTTGCAACTGCATCACATTATTGACCCATTCAATTTGTGATCCTCTATAACCCGCCAGATCCTTTTTAGCAGTGCTGCCACTTAGCTAGTTGTAGTTACGCATTTAATTTTTACTTCCTAAGTATAGTCCTTTGCTTGTCTTTACTGAATTTCATCTTGTTGATTTCAGTCCAATTCTCTTAGTTTATGAAGGTCATTGTGAATTCTAATCCTGTCCTCCGAAGTGCTTGCAACCTCTCCCAGCTTGCTGTCATCCGCAGGCTTTATAATCTTACTCTCCACTCCATTATCCAAGTCATTAATGAAAATATTGAATACTGGACCCGGGACTGACCCCAGCGGGATTCTGCTACATATATCTTCCCAATTTGATAGCAAACCATTCATAGATGGATAACTACTATTTCAGTTCAGTCTTTAACCAGTTGTGCACCCATCTTGTAGTAATTTCATCTAGATCATGTTTTCCTACTTTGCTTATGAGAATGTTATGTGGGACTATGTCAAAAGCCTTACTAAAATCAAGATATATCACTTCTGCTTCCTCCCCTATCCACTAGGCTAGTAACCCTGTCAGAGAAGGAAATTAGGTTGGTTTGGCATGATTTGTTCTTGACCAATACGTGATGATTATTCATTGTAACTCTATTATCCTCTAGGTGTTTACAAATTAATTGTTTTTAATTATTTGTTCCAGTATTTTTTCAGGTGTTGAAGTTAGGCTGATTGGTTTATAATTCCCTGGGTCCTCTCTGTTCCCCTTTCAAAAGATAGGTACTGTGATTGTCCCTTTTCCAGTTTTCTGGGACCTCACCCGTGCTTCTTGAGTTCTCAAAGATAATTGCTCACGGTTCTGAGATGACTTCAACTAATCTCTTAAGTACCCTCGGATGAATTTTACTCACTTAAATACATCTAACTTACCAAAATATTCTTTAATCTGTTCTTTCCATGTTTTGGCTTGTGGTCCTTCCCCCTTGTTAATTAATTGTGTTGAGTATCTGGTTACTATTAATGTTTTTTAGTGAAGATTGAAGAAAAATGGGCATTAAACATCTCAGCCTTCTTGATGTCATCAGTTTAGTGCTCTTTCCCCACTAACTATACCTACACTTTCCTCCTTCTTTATCATACTCCTAACATACTTATAGAACCTGTTCTTATTGCCTTTTATGTCCCTTGCTAAGTGTAACTCATTTCGTGCCTTAGCCTTTCTGATTTTGTTCCTACATGCTTGTGCGTGCTGTTCTTTTGTACTCCTCCTTAGCAATTCGTCCATGTTTCTATTTTTTGTAGGATTCCATTTTGTTTTTCAGGTCACTAAGAGCTCATGATGAAGCCATGTTGGCTTATTACTCTTTCTATCTTTCCGTCGCATTGGGATAATTTGCAGTATTGCCTTTAATATTGTCTCCTTGTGAAACTGCCAGCTCTCCTGAACTCCTTTATCCCTTAGATAATTAGTACAAGTGAGAAACCAGGTAAGAGATAATGCTGAAAGACTTAGCGCTGAGACTGGACAGCATATTAGACACATGAGTTTACAATAAGTAAAGGAGTACTTGTGGCACCTTAGAGACTAACCAATTTATTTCAGCGTGAGCTTTTGCATCCAATGAAGTGAGCTGTAGCTCACGAAAGCTCATGCTCAAATAAATTGGTTAGTCTCTAAGGTGCCACAAGTACTCCTTTTCTTTTTGCAAAGACAGACTAACACGGCTGTTACTCTGAAACATGAGTTTACAATGTGCTATACATATGTTTATGGGCTGCATGAGCCAAGAAGGTAACCATACCTATCCATACAGCTTCTGTGCAAACACTCCTGAAATATTGCTTATGGCATCATGTTGCTGACAGTTTAGAGGGATTCCAGAGAAGAACCACAAAAGTGATAGGAGGCTGCAGCGGTTGAGATTTAAGGAAAGATTAGAAAATCTAAATACATAGAGCTGGTTTAAGCAATGACTGAAGAACAAAACAAAGATCTTGGTATTCAAGATAAGTATTCAAGGTTGTAAACACCAAGGAGAGGAAGGAATTAATTATATGATGTTATATACTGGGTTACAAATGGAAGAAAACAAATGGAAAAATTAAGGTGAATATCCAGAAAAACGTCTTGATGATGAGTACTATTAAGTTGTGGACCACTTTTCCTGGGGAAATAGTGGGATCAGCAATAACTTGGGACTTTTAAAACTGGACTGTCCAAATTGCTAGGAAATGTAGAGATACAGACTAGAAGATGTTTTCTGTCTCTTATTTCTGTGACTCTAATGATAGGAAAGTTGCATTATTGTGTTTAAGATTCTAATTGCAACCAATACAAAATATAATTGAGAATATTTTATGAACTGTCTTAGGTTTCATTTATTTCTTAGGCTTGGTCTGTGCACTTAGTTGCACAAGTTTAAAGTTGTGTGTTTAAACCGATTTAGCTAAACAAGCATAAATGCCTGAGAGACTCTCTTAAATCAAGTTAAAACCTGTTTTAGGTTGGATCAGTAAATGTACAGATGCAAGATGTACTGATATAAGAGTGGCTGCACAAAGGTTTGCACCAGTTTAACTAAATCTGTCTTTAAACTGATTTTAGTTACAGTGGTTCAGCTTTGTGCATTCACAAGACCTTGGGAGTAATTTCTCCTGTGTAAAGTTTCCTTTGTAACTAGGATTGTATTTTATGCATTAGTGATCTTATAGGTACTACGCCATTTGTATATAATATAAGTTTCAAATTTTCCCAGAGTTTTAAAATGTTTACAATTGGTGTCATCTCAAGTAAATAAGCGTATGAGTGTTTAGAGACAGAAATAGTTAATAATTTGCTATTTCGGATGAAGGTTTGTCATATTGCTTACAGGGACTTCCAGTGAGCCAGTGTTTTGAGTGAGTGATTGATAAAAAGAAAAAAATATAGAGAAGCTTACTAACATCCAGCCCCCAACTCCCTTTGTTGAGATTCTTTCTCCCTGGTCATTAGTGCAGTGCTTTTTATTTGACCAAGGTACAAGAGCATTACATTTCTAAACTTGTTTTAGTTTAATTATAAGTCCAGTTTTTTTGGAATGATGTGAAATTTGATATGCAGCATGCTGCATATAAGTACTATGAGCTGAAAATTTGAACCAGGCTGTAATAATTGAGATGGCTTCACATTTATCATGTATATATACAGTGCAGACTTAGATATAAAATGCCTTTTTAAAAAATAGTATATATATTTAAAGTTTAATTGTTATGAGATTGATATCCATAGAACTTAGACTAAAAATTTTTGTGCACCATCACAAGCATTTACTTGTACTGGTAAGTCAATTTATAAAATGTAAGGAGTGGAAAAATCTAGTCATATGAGATTTTGTTGATATTTTCTGTCCTTGGGCTCTTAACTATGTGATTTTGTTCTTTTTCAGTTATACATTATTTTTAAACTATCTTCTTTGTGTAGTGCAAACCAGAATACAAGGTGCCTGGTCTCTATGTCATTGACTCTATTGTGCGACAGTCCCGGCATCAGTTTGGGCAAGAGAAGGATGTGTTTGCTCCTAGATTCAGCAATAATATCATCAGCACTTTCCAGAATTTATACCGTTGTCCTGGGGATGACAAGGTATGTCTTGTTTCTTCTAAAACTAACACAATTATTAGAATTTCTTTTTTCAAAGAAAATTAAAAAGGTTTGACGACATTAGTGTTTTATTTTAGCAGACCTAATTGTAACCCGTATAACTCTTCTTAAGGAAATTTTTAAAAAAATCTGAAAGTATATGTGGTCTGAGGGAGAACAGTCTCCAATTAGATCCAGGGGCACTTCTACCTAAGGTGCTTGTGAAGAGAGACAACTGGTTGAAATGAGGTGTCTATATGAGAAGAGAGAGCAAGATCTATGTAGAAGTGTACTGCAAAGGAATGTCGTCCATCCGTCCCCCCCGCGCGCCCCCCCCCGCCTATTGTGAGGACAGTAGATAGGAAGTTTCTACAAGGTGTATCGGAGGAGGTGATTGGATATGTATTCTCAGGATGAGCCAACACATTTTGGTTCAGAATTGGAAGAGAGAGCAGCAGCAATGCATGACACTTTCCAAATTGATGGTATCCAGTATGAAAAAATTGTATTGGTAAAATTAGTATAGTCTTGAATTGTGAATTATATGAAATACCTTGGAAAGAAAGTACAACTTTTATTTGTGGCGGAATCCTTATGCCAATTTTGTGTTTGGCAGAGCTGACGGGGAGACGGTAAAGTTGTTGTTTTAAGCTACCTTTCCACTCCTTTGATTGTGAGGATAGCCAGGGACTGAACAGTTCTAACTTTCACTATATGGAACAGTTCTTTTGGGGCCTTTCCAACGAGCCAGGGTCACTGCCAGAACGTCCCTACGCAGGTGGGAGGTAGGGAAGACTAACAGGAGGCACAGCCAGCTCTACCCCAGAAAAGGAATCTTCCACTCTTATGTAGGTGTTGATTAAAAATACACTTTTTGTGTATGCTCAATAGAATGTTGACAAATCAAACGCAGTTTTCCTGGGAACACACAAAAGCATTCAAGGAAGGCTATTTCTGTACCATATTCAACTTTCTATCTCCTGAAATTTCTGTGCTAGAGTTGTTCATTAGAAGGCTGTGAGAACATGGTTTTATAACATGGAAAATGACTCTTTTCTCCTCTTTTCTTGCTCCCAACTCCAAGTCACTTTGTTTTTTAAAAATTGCTAAATGTAGTTTTGTTCAAACTTTCAAAAATAAATCACCTTTGGGCAGAATTAAAACACAGAAAATTTCAGCATGATAATTGAAGGTTTTGGAGAGCTAAGAGCAACTCAAAACAGGTTTAGGATGGAAGCACTTTTGTAAGCTTAAGTTGATTTAAAATGAGCTAGTTAAATTGACATCACAATTCTCTTTATGAAATTGCTGAGACTATTTTCACAGTTCCTTGCAGAGTGTTAAAGGAAACTGACATCTAAGTCCAAAGTTCATCTATATTATTGCAATACTTTCTAATTATTGTAATTCAGTGTGAAAGCTCTTCCAGATTAATACTTTAAAATACACTACTTCATCAACAAAATTACATTTTAAAAATAGCCTCTAGCATGACTTACACACACAGTTTTGGGCTCCTTCTGCTGTCTCAGCAGCAGTAGGTAACTGTAATTATTCTGAGTTGTGCACATTTCAGTGGACAAAAATGATGCTGGTGCTCAGAAGTAGATACATTTGAGCCATGTTTAATATGTGCTTGTATTAAAATGCTAGGAGGGGAGGAAAGATTTCTTGTTTTTAAGTGTCAATAACTCTTAAATTATTCCCTTAAGATTATTTTCTAGTGTTATCCCCCAAGAATAATAGTACAGAATTTGGAGGAGCCAAACTAATACTTTTCTAGTATGCTTCTAAATATGCAAGACTTTCTACCTTCATAAATTGACAGTATCAAACATGACAGTCATCATGTAGTTTTCTAGCTTTAATCCTTTTGTTGTCCTATCTTTCCTTTAGAGTAAAATTGTTAGAGTGCTAAATTTGTGGCAGAAGAATAATGTATTCAAGAGTGAAATTATTCAGCCTCTCCTGGATATGGCAGCAGGAATTCCTCCTCCAGTTTTGACTCCAGTTTTGCCCAGTACAACAGCTGCTATGAGCAACAATACACCAGGTAAAGGAAAATGGGATATAAGTCTCTCAGTGAATTAGAAAGCTTGCTTCAACATTTGGAACAGAATTTTCTGTTCGGCTATCAACATTTGCCAACTTGACATGCTTGAAATTGGACCAAAATTTTCACTAGCCTTCAGGAAAGTATTAAAACTAAATTGAATGGTTTGAAAGATGAAAGTTGATCTACTAATAACTAACCAGCATGTAGGTCAGGGAAGTACCATAAATAGAAAGTGGTCAGGCCAGTTACATTTACTTCCCAAATACACATGCTTTCTTTATTTGTAATATGCAGTTTGTCCAAGGGTGCATTTGTTTAAATCAGAGAAATTTAAATTACTGATTTTAGTCGTGATTTAAATAATCAATTTCATTCTTGTTTTGCATTTGTACTTCTAAGTTATTTTCCTAGAGAAGAGTAGATTCTCATTAAAATGTTGAATTGCAATATAATATAGACCAGGGATCGGTAACCTTTGGCACGTGGCCCTCCAGGGACAGTTTGTTTACCTGCATATCTGCAGGTTCAGCTGATTGCAGCTCCCAGTGGCCGCGGTTCACCGTCCCAGGCCAATGGGGGCTGCGTGAAGCGGCGCAGGCCGAGGGATATTTTTGTTCATAGATTGGAAGAGGAAAGCAAGCTTTCCTGTTTTTTCAACTACCATTCAGTTTCTTAACTTTGAATGAACTAGTCATTGAACTGAACTAGTTGAATAAACTGAAATGAAGAAAATATTCTCTCTCCACCTGCAAAAGAGGCTTCTGCTGTTAAAATTTGGTTTAGCACTTCTTCAAACTCTAGTTGCAGGTACTTAGCCAGTGACTTCCACTTCAGTATTTGACTTTCTTAAAAATTTTGGCAACAAATATGTACTGTTTAGTATTAATTTTGTAATATGATTTAAATGATTGTAATAAATTATTGTAAATTTAGGTTTTATCACATTGTCATTTCAAATTTAATTTTAAATAGGTTTATTGAAAAAAATCTATTAAAATTTAAGAAATCCAATTTAAATAAAAAAAATACATTTTTTTCCCAACAAACTTCCATTTTTTTATCCACCCTGTTTTATCCAATAAAAAAGGGTTTTATGGTTGCAAATGCAAATGATGGATCAGTGAACTATCCTGGGGGGGGACCTTGTTAAATATTGGTGCCATAAGTGTGTGAGAATCTCTTATCGAGGATCATTGTCTTGCATTTACTTCAAGCAAAATTTGTATTTCTATTTGCTGTACATATGATCATACTTAACTGATAATCTAAGGACTTGCCCTGACATTGCATATTGTCAGGGAGTTTGATTTCTTCTGTTTGTGTAGACTTAATCAGATTAATATACATGAAATAATTTAAACATGCACTATTTATGTAGAAAATCCAAAATATAAACTTGTTTATACACATGAAACGGTTGTATTTTTCATTTGTGTGTGTGTATGTATATAGTTTATCATGTGAACTAGGTAAGCACTTTGCTTGAGCTTCATGTCTCTTGTGTGCATTTTTTTTTATATTTGTACTCTTTTTACTGTATTAAACTGCTGGTATCATCACTTTTTTACCATACTAACACTTTTTGAAATCTGATGTGAATTATTTTTTAAAACATTATTGCAGTAGTTTGGATTTGGCATTGTTCAGCACTTGCCTTCACTTCTGAGTTACAGAAAGGAGGTGATGTTGCTCTGACATCTGGAGCAGCATTCATCAGACCTACAGCATGGAACTAATCAGCAAAATCCCAGCCTGAGAGCTCTTTTGACTCAGAAATATTCATCTCCAAAGGAATTTGGATGGGAGAAAGACAAAACAGAGGAGACTATCACCCCTGAATCTGGCAGCTGTGGGTGGAAATTATAAGTAAAGTAGGCAGGCCCAGCCTGCAGATGAGCTGGGAGAGTGCAGCAAGGTTGCAGGTTACTGGACATCTTTATTATAGTTATCTGTGGAGCAAGTGTATCTCTTCCCTGAAGTTTTATCTTGCAGCAGGCCAGGAGCTAACATCTATCCAAAGCTAGAGTTGTTCACCTGTTTCCTCTTCTAGCAATTGTTCTACAGTAATTCCTCACTTAAAGTCGTACCGGTTAACGTTGTTACGTTGCTGCTCAATTAGAGAATGTGCTCGTTTAAAGTTGTGGAATGCTCCCTTATAACGTTGTTTGGCAGCTGCCTGCTTTCGTCCACTGCTTGCAGAAAGAGCAGCTGGCGGGGGCTTGGAACCAGCGTGGACTGGCAGCCCCACTATCAGCTCCCTTAAGTTCCCTGTGCGGAAGCTGCCCAGCAGGCTATCAATTGCTGGGCAGTTCAGCTGTCCCTCCCCCCACTGCCGTGTGCTGCTCCTGCCCTCTGCCTTGGAGCTGATCCCGGGAGCCTCCCTCTTGCTGTGTGGGGGAAGGGGGAGAGGGGTGTTAATGTCAGGGTGTCCCCCTCCCATCGCTCCTGACCCTTTACCCCCTCTCCATAGAGCTGTGGGGGTGGGGGAACATGACAGGGCTCAGGATGGAGGGAGCTTGCTGGCAGCAGCTGCTGTCTCAACTTGCTGATTAACTTAAAAAGGCAGTGTACTTAGAGTGGGGTCAGTGTACTTAAAGGGGCAATGCGCGTCTCTTTCACACACACGATGTGTGTCTCTGTCTCTCTCTGCCATGCTGTCTCTCCTCCCTCCATTCCTGCTACCTTGTAGAGTGTGAGACTGCATTAACAACATGTTAACCCTTGAGGGCTCAGCGGAGTGCTAGTTCATCATTTAGCAGTAAGGCATTCCCTGGGAAATATCCCACCCTCTTCCACCCTCTGACTTCACCATCTCAACCAAGTTTCACAATCATCATTGCTGTGTACAGTATTAAATTGTTTGTTTAAAACTTCTACTGTGTATGTGTGTGTGCATGTGTGTATATAGTCTTTTGTCTGGCGAAAAAAATTTCCCTGGAACTTAACCCCCCCATTTACATTAATTCTTATGGGGAAATTGGATTCGCTTAACATCGTTTCGCTTAAAGTAGCATTTTTTCAGGACCATAACTACAACGTTAAGCGAGGAGTTACTGTATTTTTATGAATATTTAAATATTTTTAAACTTATCTGCAATGAAGATTACTGAGTCTTTTGGGTAGCTGAATACTTACCCAAGTGTGAAACCTACCTCTTTCGTGATGTCACAGATCACTATCTTATGATATTGGTTTGGCCAATAGTGATGTGTGATTTCTACTTTTCTGGTTAACTTTTTTATTTTATTGCTGCCTTATCCCCTCAACCTACCCTTACCCCATTTGTCTGTTTTTGTTCACTTGCTGTGTCTTGTCTGAAATGTTGATTGTGAGCTCTCTTTCTTAGGTTGGGATTTTCTGTTTTGTTATGTGTCTGCTCAGCACTTAGAAAAATGGGGCTTTTGATCTTTGATAACACAAATAAGGGCATTTCTATAGAAAAAACGTTTAAAACTACAGTTTTATAATTTATACTACGTCTTTAAAATGACTTAGCCCAAGGCAATTTGTAACTTCAAAATTGACTGTGTTCCTCATCTTTCCTGATTACATCCATCTTGTAATGCTGCTAAGTTTAAAATAATATTAAGGATTGTTCATTGGTCCAATAGTATTTTGGGGCATGATAGTGATTATTGAACATTTTCATCTGTATTTTCAGACATGGCCATCTTTGTAGTTACCAGAAGTCATTACCACCTGATGACTAAAAATGAATTTGAAACCAGTTCAGTTCTCCCTCAGTTCCCCTAAAACACAAGAGAAGTTATCCGTAATAGGGGAGACTCCCTCCAAATTTCAGCTTGCAATGAACACTACTACATTTTGCATTCAGTAGTGTTCTTGTTGGCAATTCCAGCAGACAGGCCAAGAGTAGAATTTGTCATGAGACTCACTTACAAGTAGTTCCACCAATTGAGGCACATTGGTGGGGAAATTTGCGTTACTACTGCCATGCTGTGCTGTTCTGTGTATAAAGGAATTGATGGTTTCTATGGATGTCTATGTGGCACTTATCCAGAGCACTACATTTAGTAGAAAAACTTTTTTTTTTTTAAGTTACAAACCCATCTTTCATTTCAGACATTTAAAAATCACCACATAGGTGTGTAACCTTTGTGGCTTCTTACAGTTCAAAAACTGTTTTTATGCAATTGGTCCATAATGTAAAATAAACTGCCATATTCAGTGTGACTCTGAATTTCAGTTTTAATTTTTACTGCTGTACTTTGTGTATGAAAAATGATATGTTAACAACACTTAGCTTAACGTTGCTTCCCCTCTTTCAGGAACTCCTGTGACACCTGTTACTCCAGCCAATGTGGTACAAAGTTTACCTGATCCTTGGGTGTCTCAAATTGCTAATACAGACACACTTGCTGCTGTTGCACAAATCTTACAGAGTCCCCAAGGCCAACAGGTAAATACTTTTTGTAGGTAATTAGACTTTTGTACTGTATGTAGTCCACAATGTTTGTGTATGAATGATACACATGAGAGTATTTATCAGTGTTGTTAATTTATTTTTAAAAATTTGTCCTCCGTATAATCAGTTCATAGAGATGGTTCTCCAGAGATAAGTTTGAAACAACATTTAACAATTCTTTTTATCCTTTTGAAATTCTCTTGGTTCACTGAACGTATCCAAGAAGGTGACGTCAGAAACCAGAAAAAGATTCATTGCAGCCCATACAATGCATGGTATTTACAATGTTGCAGAGGGAGCCTTCTAGGATATCTTCAGTGAATCAGGAAGTAACAAAATATTTTCAGTGTGGGGGGTGAAAGATGCTTTAAATGATAGTTAAAACTTATTTCTATGCTGAATACATCCTGTATGTTAAAACACGTCTCTGGGTGTATTGGGGGATATCAACATAGAAGTCTGTGATTAACTCAATTCTAATTTTTCTTTTGCAGTTCACCTTTAAATATTCCATTTATTTTCATTCTCAGGATATTCAGGAAGTTATCAGTATCCTTAATATGACTCTTGGCCTACATTTTCAAAAGTGACTGAATTTGGGTACCTCAGTGTATGAATGCCCAGCTTGATACATCTTGGATACCTGATGCTGAGAAAATGCTGAGCGTCTGTTCTCTGAAAATCAGGCCATATCAACATTCCATAAGTTGGACACTGAAAATCAGTAGCCCTTTTGAAAATGTAGGCCCTCATCTTCAAGTAATAATGGCATATACTGCTACTCTGGCAGTCCCTACTATCCCAATTTGAGTGGGCTGCAGTGGTGGCCCTGGATGAAAGAGATGTTTAATGGCTGCTGTGTTGGGGAACTAAAAATATCCCATCCAAATTAGTGAGTAGGAACTACCACAGTATCAAGCACCAGTCCTGATGCTGCCATCTCAAGGGCTAAAAGTGCAACAGTTTTGCTGTGTTCAGATAGGCAGTGCCATCTGTAACTGGCCAGAAGCCTGAGGCAGGAAGATTTTTAGTCTGGTCATGACTCAGGGAAATTGACAATAGGAACTTGAGTGAGAGGGTACCAGAGTGAGGTGGAGAGCCTGTCAGGAGAGGTGGGGTAAAAAGGTAACATGGAATAGGGGACGGTAGGATTTGGTAGGGGTGGTGTCTTACAGAAGGAGAGATGTAAAATGAGAATGGGGAGATGTGGGGTAGGAATTGTATGAGAGCGTGAAGATTGCTGGCTAGAGTATATTTTTAAAAGAAAAAGAAACAACAACAAAGAAGAAAAGCTAAAGACTGTGTGGACCAGAAGGGAGTTACAGAGTCTTTAAAAGATGGCAGAAGGTACAGAAATACCTTGTGGATCAAAAGATGAGAGAAAGGAAAGATGGGACGCAGTATGAGTATGGCAATATATATTGAAGATAACATTAATATATAAAGGAAGAGAAAATGGGGTCTTTGGTAGTTAGATGATTCCCTCCTTCACATTTTAGGACTGTATTTTGTGGGTGAGAGAGAAGAATCTGTGACTCAGTTTGTGGTGGTACATATGGGTAAGATGAGAGTGTAGCGATAGTAAAAGGAGAGAGAGATGGGACCCAGCAGGAGTATAGAGACAGGCAGGATGGTGACCAATCATCCAAGATTTTCCCATTCTAGGGCTTCCTCCTCAGCTTCTTCAGTTTGATTCCTGCCTCACTCAGAGCAACATACAAAGAGGTGACTTCTAATGGTGGCTAGACATGACCATAGTCTCTTAAGAACACACATGTAGAAAAGAGAATTCCTCAGGAGTAAGATCTTTGACAAAAACCTTTTGAAAGAAGTCTAAGATAGTTGGAATTCCAGTTCATCCAGCGGGAAAAAAAAACTGTCCTGCATTATGTAGAAAAAAATTCCCACATCAGAATTAAGGTGAGAGAAATTGAAAAGGGGTACTCTGGCCTCCTGAGGGCAGCATGGGCTGGACCACCTAAACAGAGATGCCCAACCCCATCAACAGTGCAGAACAAGGTCCAGAGACTTAGGGTAGTGGGGTCTTATCTCATGAAAGTATTGAAGCACCTACTCCTTCTAGTCTGAGGTTACCTTGGGGAGAGCCTCTTTCCATATGGGTGAGCTTCTTTCCCCTTTGCACTAGCAAGGTTGGTAGGTACTATCTGAGGGGAGCTTCATCACTTGGTAGATTTGTAGTTCTTTTCCCTGAAGGCGCTTTTCAGGTAGTAATAATTTTATTTCGGAAGACTCTTCACATTTTCCTGTAGTCCTCCATATTTAGAATTCCATAATGGTACATCTATCATAGATTTTTTTCAAAAGTCACAGCTTCTTTTCACCTAAATAGGACACCTCCCTTTAGAGTTTGTCCCAATCTTAAACCAGGAACAGAAATTTTTGACACACCTTGGATCTCAGGAAGGTCCTCATAGTGTACTTGGCCTAGAAACCTTCAGAGAAACAGAACCCCATGTATCATTCTCTTTTACAACTCAAGATATCTTGTTATGTTATGGCCAAATGATTCAAGTCCAGTTTCCCGGAGATTTATAGGACTGTAAAAGTTCCTTGTACATTGAGATTTGTACCCATCCCAGCAGTCATGGACATCTGAGCTGCAGAGGGAAGGCATCAATAGAAAAGATTTGTAAATTTTCCTGTACTACTTGTTTTTTAAGCTGCTCATTATCTGCTTAATGTGCAGATGCTGCCCTTAGCTGCTGAGTGCTTGGACCACTCCATTCAGGAGAGTTGATGGAGGCCTTTGGGATTCTTGTTCCTCTTATTACCCATCTTCTGCCTTCAGGCTCCCTCTTCTGATTCAACCATGAGTCTCCTGTTGTCCCTTCCTAGAGTGTTTTCTCATAAAATACTGCTGTACAGAACCCAGTATCTGTTCTGTCGCAAGATGAGCCACAAAAAGGCAAATTATATTCCCATTTATTGGCTAATTTGCTTTTTCTGGCTTGGTTGAGACAGTGCAAACTCCCACTGTTAGACTTGCAAAGCCCAAGCTTCAATGTGAGACTTGCCTCGTAGGCAATATAGATACACAAGTGCAAAGCCTTGATGTAGACATGCTGCACCAGCATAAAATGAAGCTTGTACCAGTGTAACTTACTCTGCATCAGTGTAAGTACACTGGTACAACTTTTCCTAATCTAGATGGGCTGTTAAGAGGGTAGAGCAGGCTAACAGATTATTTTACAGATCAGAAGGAATCAAACTGGAGAAGCAGAAGAGGGAGCCCTAGAAAGCAGAAAAATCCTGGATTGTGATTGGTCATCATCTACCTGTCAGCGAATTAGGAGGTGGAACCTCATGTCTACAGTATCTTGTCTGAGCTGCAGAAAGCAAATTAGCCAGTAAGTGGGAATATAATTTGCTGTAACTACCAACAGACTAAACTGAAATTATAACCCTGAGATAGATATACTGCACTGGTGAAATCTTTATTCATGAGAAGGGCAAAAAGCTAGGTGAGTTTTATTTTTTTGTTAATTTAGTTATCGCTCTCTTTCTTCCAGCTTCAGCAGTTAATACAGACACTGCAAATACAACAACAGAAGCCACAGCCTTCACTACTTCAAGCTCTGGATGCTGGTCTTGTCGTTCAGTTACAGGCCCTCACAGCACAACTTACAGCTGCAGCTGCAGCTGCCAACACACTTAATCCACTGGAACAGAATGTCTCTTTTAACAAGGTAGAAGTTGGAGGACCAAGTTTGAAGAAATGCATTTACTATTTATATTTAAAGTCTTCATATGGGTTGTGTCTCTATCTTTAGTGACTTGTTAAGAAGTGCATGACTAAGCTACAGAAAAGGTTTTTGCACACAGGCTTTTCCAAATACAAAAAATATTTTGAGAGTTATACAAATACACAAATGATGTATTTAATATAATTTAAGGGTAAAAGACGTTTTTCAGAAGACTACAGTTAATTTCCATTAGTAAAACAAAGTCGTTGTATTTCCTTCTATAATTGTGTAGAAGGAGGATCTGAATTAACAAATTTGACGATTATCTGCACAAGAAGGAAGGTTGGGCTTGTATCTTTTTGCCTTCTCACCTCACCCTTCCTTTATGGCATACAAAGAAAGTCTGAAAGGTTTTCTCAGGGGAAAACATACTCTAGAAATTCAGGTCTTACGTACCCTAGTTTTCCAGTAAGACTATAGATGACTGGAGAATCAGTAGGTTTGTTACATCATAAATACCCAAGGAAATAACTGTACTAGAACTTCAAAGTAATAGTGACCACAAATATAATAAAGTTTACATTCTTAGCAGGAGGATCATATGAAAGCTAGTACTGTAACACCTAAACTTCAGAGAGGGATTTTGTTTTTAAAGGGACAAACCTAATCAAAAAGACTCCAAAAGTGAGGAAATTAAAATCCTTAGACATAGTATGGAGGTTATGTAAGTATGCCTAATAGAGCACAGAAAGCATGCATACCTTTTTTATTTTTTTTAAGGGAGGAGAGAAGCCAAGAAGAAAACAGATAGAGTTGAATGGCAAGGTAGATGAGCGTACCATAAACTATGGCAATGGTAAAATATAATGTTAGGAAGGTTTGGAGGAAATTTGAAGACGAAATAACCAAAAACGTAAAAACAAGTTATTTCAGTATATAAAAAGCAGGAAGTCTGTGAGTGGGTAGTCTCTATTATTAGGGAGGATAAGGATGTTGTAGAGAAGCTAAATTATCTTTTCATCAGTCTCTTCACTACTGAGGATGTTGGGAGCTACCTATCCCAGACCATTTCTTTTCAAATAATTAGCAGAAGGAATTCTCAGACAAGTGTGAAGTGTTTGTAATATCCTACAAGTCTGTGGTAGTTAGCGTGGAGTAGGGTAAGTGTTTGAGTGTAGGCAGCTATGACCTAAACCAGACTTGACTATGGCTGACCTAAACCAGAGTTTTGCCTTAGCAAAGAGGTGTTAGGCTTTGTCAGCCATTGCTCTAGGACTCTGTTCCCAGAGTATCTATAGAATCTGTAAGAATAGAATGATAGTAGGTGTGGTGTTGGGACTTCGGAGTTTAGTTTGCATTGCAGAGATGGTGTATACCTTAACTCTGTAATTCCTGTTTTCTGAAGTGGGCTGTGTTACCTTAACTCTTCATTTCCTAATTTTCAGAGGTTTGAGTCTAGCTGAAATACATTCGAGACAGGCATGAGACACCACTGGGCAACCTTAAGTTTGTGTATCATTTAAACCCTTGAACAGATGACCAAAATGGTTGAGTATGGGTCATGCCCTAACTGCTTACTAGAGTCTTTTAATCTTCCCTCTAATTACCGTTAATTTCCTTGACAATACTTTAAAAGTGAAATTAGTCTGACTCTAAATTCTTTGAGGTAAGGACTACCTTTTTGTTCTGTGTTGGTAAAGTACCTAGCACAGTGTGGACCTGGTCCATGACTGGGGTTCTTAGGTGCTACAATTAGTTAGTAAATCCCAAATGGCTGAGATTAGTTTGGGAAGGATTAGATTGCACCAAAATGTCATAATAAAGGGTGACTTTTGTAAACAGATTATTTGTGTATGGGGAAGGAGCTCTGTCTCTGGAACAGCTTGCTCAAGTGATCCAAATGTAGACCACCCTCCCTGCATCCCCAAGAGGTGCATCAAATTTCAAGACAAAACTGAATTTGTGCATTTTAAAGCACACCTAGAATAATGGTCTTTTAATAGTAAGTGATTTTCAACCTTAACCAAGATGAGGCACTGTCAGAAATCTTTGTGTCAAAAAAGTAGGTACTGGAACAAAAACATTAAATTAAACAGTGACAAATCACCATCACCAGATGGTATTCTTCCAAAAGTTGTTAATAAAATATTCAATCTCTTACCCTCCAATCCTCTGCAGAGACTAACATATTGTTATTGTTATATGTTATTGTTATAAAAAAGTTGCCTAATGGTAATTTATAGCAATTATAGACCCATGATCTTTAGTTTAACAAGAGCCTATAAAAACAGGGAAATGAAGTATAGACTTTTAATGATGGAGCAAGTCTTTAGACCGGCTTCAGACCCCTGCTCAGGGAAACCCCCTGTACAGGGACCTTCCATGTCTGTCAGTGCCCTGTCATCATTGAGACCATGGTCACTAAAAGCTTCCAAGGGGGAGGATGACACTGACACCCAGGTCTCCAACATTCTCCATGATTGAGATACTGATAACTGTTCCACTGGTATGGAGAGCTTCGCACTCTTAAGTATAAGGAAGGGGATAAGAGGAGCAAAACATCAGAGTGTTCTTCTTCAAAGAAAATATGCTCACCGGAAACATCAGTCCCTGAGAGGAGTGCCAGTGAGGCTCTGGGTACTTTGAGTACTGTGAAGCACAATAAGACTTCATCTGAGCCCCATACCTCAGCGATAAGAGTTCAGTACTGAAGATCACTATTTCTTAGCGATCAGCTTCAGTGCAGCCCTTGACACCCTCAGTACCAGCGGCAGTGCCTCACATGGCCTCTGCAATGTCATCGGCACTGATAGTGAGTTCTCTTGTATTTCCAGTACCGCAGGAATTCTTGTACCCAAGGAAGCTAGCGGTACCAGATGAGCCTGAGACTCCCCTCCTTGCAACGTCTGGATGCCTCTCAGTACCAAGGTCTGCTGGGCCACCAACTGTTCATGTTTCTGGGAGACCTTCTTCTCCTTCTTCAATTATCCACTGGGTTGGGGGAAGCGGATCACCTCCTTTACCATATATGAGGATCATTCCAACTCACTCTGAACTTTTGATTCAAATATCTCCAGTTTATTCTAGCAGAAGTTGTTCTCTGTTGCAGATGCAACAAAGAAAGCAATCGTCTGGTGCACTTTGGGAGGACAGGTGCTGGATTTCCTGTCCCCACCTCCACTCCCATCCCCACACATTTTTCCCCATTGGCCTGATTGGGATCCATGGGCAATATATCAGCAACAATTTTGAGGGACCTCAACTCAGTCCCACAGGGAACACACAAGACTTAATTCCCTGGTACCTTCCATCCCTCCTCCCCATTCTGTGAGCCCCAGGGGAACTTTGAGGAGAAAGAGGCAAGATCTAACAAGGAGGTTACCCCCTTAAAAACAGATTACAAACACCTGATGAGGCAGTAATGCCACCACTGCCATCATTAGCTGATGACTTTAGGCACTTCCAGGACTTGATGAAGTGGGTTGCTGATGTCTTGCAGACTCCCCTATATGTAGTCCAGGATTCCTGTCACAAGCTCCTGGACATATTTCCCATCTCTACCTCAGCATGGGTGACACTGCCAATTAGTGAAGCCCTCCTTGAGCAAACCGAGTCTACCTGGTAAACTCCAGCATCAACCCCGCATGCAAGAGAGCTGATTTAAAGAAAAACAAAAAACCCCCAAGTCCCAGTTAAGGATTTTGAGTTTCTATTCCTTCACCCAGCACCAAACTCTCTGGTCATGGACAGTGGATTAGGCTGTGCACCAAGACAGATATGTTATACCTTACCTAGGATGTCAGTTGCTCAGGGTCTTAGGCCTGGTCTACACTTGGGGGGAGGCGGGGGGGGGCAGAATAATGTAGCTGAAATTGACATACTTAGATCTACTTACCGTGGTGTCTTCACTGCGGTAGGTTGACTGCTGATGCTCCCCCATTGACTCCTCCTTGTAAGGTTTACACTTACCTCCTCACTCCGGTGGAGTAGTACCGGAATCATCGGGAGAGCGGGCGATGGTTGATTTATTGTGTCTTCACTAGATGCAATAAATTGACCCCCGCTGGATCGATCGTTCCGGAGGTAAGTGTAAACATGCCCTTAGAGTACACTCTGCCATGGCTAAGGTGTCATGAGTGGCCTTCCTCTATAATGTTTTCTTCATTGAAATCTACAGAGTTGCTTCTTGGAGTTCTGTACACACATTTGCACAGCACCACTCTTTTTACTTCTAGATCTGATGCTCACTTTTGTCATCATCATCATCATGAATAGGTCAGAATATGAACAAGAGGCTGCTAGGCAGCTCTCCAACACCACTTTCTACAAGCCATTACCCCTCTGATCCCACTGAGGGTTACCAAAAGAAACTACAGCATTTGCTCAAGAAACTCACTGAAAAAGCACAAGAACAAATCCGCACAGACATACCCCTGGAACCTGGAATACCTGGGGTATTCTGTCTGCTACCCAAGATCCATAAGCCTGGAAATCCTGGACGCCCCATCATCTCAGGCATTGGCACCCTGACAGCAGGATTGTCTGGCAGTGTAGACTCCCTCCTCAGGCCCTACACTACCAGTACTCCCAGCTATCTTTGAGACACCACTGACTTCCTGAGGAAACTACAGTCCATCGGTGATCTTCCTGAAAACACCATCCTGGCCACTATGGATGTAGAAGCCCTCTACACCAACATTCCACACAAAGATGGACTACAAGCCGTCAAGAACAGTATCCCCGATAATGTCACGGCAAACCTGGTGGCTGAACTTTGACTTTGTCCTCACCCATAACTATTTCACATTTGGGGATAATGTATACCTTAAAATCAGTGGCACTGCTATGGGTACCCGCATGGCCCCACAGTATGCCAGCGTTTTTATGGCTGACTTAGAACAACGCTTCCTCTACTTGCGCTACATTGATGATGTCTTCATCATCTGGACCCATGGAAAAGAAGCCCTTGAGGAATTCCACCATGATTTCAACAATTTCCATCCCACCATCAACCTCAGCCTGGACCAGTCCACACAAGAGATCCACTTCCTGGACACTGTGGTGCTAATAAGCAATGGTCACATAAACACCACCCTCTACCGGAAACCTGCTGACCGCTATTCCTACCTAAATGCCTCCAGCTTTCATCCAGACCACATCACACGATCCATTGTCTACAGCCAAGCTCAATGATACAACCGCATTTGCTCCAACCCCTCAGACAGAGACAAACACCTACAAGATCTCTATCAAGCATTCTTACAACTACAGTACCCACCTGCTGAAGTGAAGAAACAGATTGACAGTGCCAGAAGAGTACCCAGAAGTCACCTACTACAGGACAGGCCCAACAAAGAAAATAACAGAAAGCCACTAGCCATCACCTTCAGCCCCCAACTAAAACCTCTCCAGCGCATCATCAAGGATCTTCAACCTATCCTGAAGGATGATCCCATCACTCTCACAGATCTTGGGAGACAGGCCAGTCCTTGCTTACAGACAGCCCCCCAACCTGAAGCAAATACTCACCAGCAACCACACAGCAAAAACACTAACCCAGGAACCTATTCTTGCAACAAAGCCCGTTGCCAACTGTGTCCACATATCTATTCAGGGGACACCATCATAGGAGCTAATCACATCAGCCACACTATCAGAGGCTCTTTCACCTGAACATCTACCAATGTGATATATGCCATCATGTGCCAGCAATGCCCCTCTGCCATGTACATTGGTCAAACTGGACAGTCTCTACGTAAAAGAATAAATGGACACAAATCAGATGTCAAGAATTATAACATTCAAAAACCAGTTGGGGAACACTTCAGTCTCTCTGGTCACTCGGATGCATCCGATGAAGTGAGCTGTAGCTCACGAAAGCTCATGCTCAAATAAATTGGTTAGTCTCTAAGGCGCCACAAGTACTCCTTCTCTTTTTGTGAATACAGACTAACACAGCTGTTACTCTGAAACCTGTTTCTCCATGGTTCCCCCCTCCCCCCCACCAAGGTGTTCTTGTCAACTGCCGGAAATGGCCCACCTTGATTATCACTACAAAAGGTCCCGTTCCCCTCCCACTCTCCTGCTGGTAATAGCTCACCTTGAGCGATCACTCTTGTTACAGTGTATATGGTAACACCCATTGTTTCATGTTCTCTATGTATATAAATCTCCCCACTGTATTTTCCACTGAATGCATCCGATGAAGTGAGCTGTAGCTCACTCACCTTACCTTCTCCCCTCTCTCTAAATTCTGGTTTCATAAGACTGGTGTTTAGCAGAAGGAATTGAGGAATTTTATAACAATAAAAATTGTTATAATTTTTGCTGAATGTTCAGTGCTGAAAGAGGGCACTTGTGAGGCACTGCAAGTGCAGAGACAACAGTCTTGAAGAACTACCACAGTTTCCATGGCAAATAACTTGTGTTTCTTAATCTATATAGTTCGTTTGTGTCTGATTTTTTTCCCTTAAAATTAAATCATTGACAGAAAACAATGCCCTAATTCCTTGGACATCCACAAGCAGTATATAACAGGTAATTCTTCTTCAATGCCATGTTTGATGTTGGCGTTGGCCATAGTAATTGGCCGACTGCTAAAGGAACAAGAACACACACACACAGATTATATATAATGCTTTGCCCCAGGAGAGTAGTCATTTCTTTACTATTGGGCAACACTTGTTCTTCTTGGATTATCAGGCAGAAGTCAAGAATGATGTAGCTAAGGGTTTTCTATTTAAAAGAATGGTCAGGTTTCCTACATTAAGTCATTGCAGAAATAGAAACTTCTTGTTTCTGGATTACTACGTATTTTGTATGGCTTGGTAGGAAACGTTATAAAATATGCTCTTTGTAATGCTTGATTTGTTTTCTCCTAGAAGCTGATGGACAGGTTTGATTTTGGGGAAGAACCTGAACTCAGTGAAGAGCCTAAAAAGGAAACTCCCACTTCCCAACTGTAAGATCAGGTTGCATTCCTTTTAAGTTAGATTAATTTGATCATTTTTCCTATTAAACATGATGATGATTGAACATTCAGTGTGAAAAGTAGACCAGCTGTCTGGTCCTTCAGTATATGTAAACTACTATACTGGAGCAGTGGTAACAGAGAACAATTTACATGAATTTGAATGATGGACATGTATATGTTTTAAATGTTTAACACAACATCTCTACCATTGCATGAGAACCCTTCATCTGGATGCCTACCATTTTAGAACAGAGAGAATGAGAGTTTGGTCTGAAGATAGCGCTCAACTTAGATACTCCTGGGGGATTCTGTGCCAAAAAATTCAAAATTCTGCAAATTTTATTTGTCAAAATAATGCAATATAATCACGCCAGTTTCAGTTGTTTTGGTAAGTTATTTAAACTACAATACAAAAAAAAGTCACTAACTGTTCAGCGTTTCCTAGACACATGAAAGTTAAGTTACAAATACTTGGTAACTAATACCCTGCATTTCAGTTATACTCCTGGATTTTCATTTAAATTCCGTTACAGAACACCAATTGGGGGGGGGGGGGGGAGAGAATGTCATTTTAAATAGCTCAGACTTTCACACATGAAAGTCATATAGTTTTGCTAATCATTGTTCTGGACCTAGTTGGGTACTTTGAGAGGTGCTTGATTCTTATTGTCCTGACATTTTATTGACTGCTTGGTAAATGTTTTATTTGCCCTCAAAAGTCTTTTTTTATTTTTTTTTTTAAATGGGTAAGTAAAAATCTAACCCCATTGTGCCACTTTGGCACAGGAAAAAAATGAGTGCATAGATCTTCCTAGCTGATTGCCTTACTGGAATTTATAAGGCTTTACATCACTCTGGCGATGTAGGGGCCTTAAAACTTTTACAGGTTTTTATGCTCCTGGGGGAATTGACAGAGAATGGGAGCAGTTAACTAACAATCGTAATTAACAATGTTACTATTCAGACAGGTTGCTACATTTCTGCCTCAGAGAATGAGATCAATTAACCATCAAAAGCAACATTAACAAAATGTGGTGGTTTTTTTTACAAAAGCTATTTTCTTTAACTTAAAAACAAACCATTTTCAGTAACATGATTTTAATGTAAGTATTTTTTCAATTCTCAAGAAGTTACATTTTACTAGGCAGGCTACTACACTTTTGCCTCAGGGACAGAGCCTTCCTCCTGCATAACAAAAAGACCTACTCTCCTCCATGCCCCTTGAGCTGCAGTATCAAGAGAAAGGGACGGAGTCTCTCTTGCTTGTTGGCCAGCCCCGCCCCTGATTATGATCAGCGTCGCGCCCGCGCACACTGAGCCCCCTCTCCCCACGCAATGATTTGTGTCTCTGAAGCTGCTCCAGGCACTCTGGAACAGATGCGCTGCCAGGAAAGAGACGTGTGCCCCCCTGCAGATTTCTTTTGCGTTTTTCTTCATGGGGGGCAAAGAAATATGCGGGCCATATAAATTCTGTGCCCCCACATGGGCGCAGAATTCTGTCAGGAGTAACTTAGAGTAACAATCTTGTATTTCACTCGGAGGGATAATAATTGCAACTAAGGAGTATGTTACTAAGTTCATTTGTTTGAAAATGTATGTGTAGCTTGCTGCTTTTTAAACTATGAAATTTTTTTTGTTAGGTTATTTAGTCTCGAGAAAAACTTCGATGTTAAAGGTTTTTCAATTATTTTATTTTAGGCCTCTAGTATCAGAGTCTGTGAACAACTCACTTTTTCATCAGCTAGCTGAACAACTGCAACAACAAAATTTAGAACATCTCCGACAGCAGCTCCTGGAGCAACAGCAGCCTCAAAAGGTAACTACTCCATCTTGTGGTTATCATAGTGAATGATTCTAATGTCTTCTTCCTAATACTTTTACTCATAATAATGAAACTCTGTCACTGGCTAATCACCTGGGCTAGGCTTGCAAAGTGATGACTTGGAGCAAGTGAAGGCAAAAAGCATAAAACAAAAAAACTCACAAAACAAATGTGAGCTATACATTTTGTACTTTGTACTTAAATTAGGAGAGACTAGTATTCAGCTGAGGTGGAGACACGCTTCACTTTCAGTTATCCTGTCCACTTCTTAACTAAGATTTTTTTTTTTTAAATGGTTTCCCTTCTTTCATGGAGGGCTGAAAGATGACATGCTGCTCTGACTTGTAAGAAAAAAAGGGATAATTAAGTACATTTCATTTACTGTTTGTATCACATTTAGTCATGCATAAATCCAGAAAATTCCCAATTTAGAGAAGGACCTAAACTTTGAGCGGATGCGCTTCTCTCTGATTGGGAAGAGGATCGAGTAGGTTGTATGCTGCTGCAGCAGATGGAAGGGGCTTCTTTCAACTCCTCCCCAAGATCATTCTGTGCCCTAGTGACTGAGTGATTTTGTTCTCTTCTCAGCCTGTGTGCGCAACTCAGCAGACACCATCCATTGCCCCACTGAGGACTCATGGTCCAGACAGCCCATGCTCATTTTCTAGCTGATGCTGTACATTGACTCTCTCTCTCTCTCTGCAATGTAGTAAAGCTCTGATTCCGTCTTCCACAAAGCAATGAAAGCTTGCGCTACTTAGCAAATACTGCTACAGCCACATATCCCTGTGAAGGAGTAATAGAGTTTTTGGTAGCTATTAATGTACATTATCTAGAAATAACTATTAAAATTCCAGAATAAATATATTGAATAGGTTAGGTACCTTCCAGTGAAATGTGGTGTTCTTGAGTGAGTGAAATTGGTTGAGTTTAGGAATGAACTAATTTTGGGGACTGTGAATTTAGCATTTCTAATTCATTCAAGAGTAGGGTGACATGTCTCACCACAGGGGATTACCACCTGACTCCCCCATTCCCGATGTGCTCCAATGTGTGCTTCCAGCAGGTGCCTCTTAGCTGATCAGCATGGGAGAGGGAGTTACATCTAGTCCTGGTTGCAGCTGAGAGGCGCAGGCTTCAGCTGAAACATACAGCAGTTACTCTTAGCGTGCAGCAAGCTATGAAGAGGAACTTTGGTTTTGTATCCATGCCCTGGTGAGAGAGACAAAGTGAGAAAGAAAGCAAGAATAAAATGCAAAGGTTCGGGAGGAGTAGGAGGGCAAAAAAACAGACAGAAGGAGCAAGGAATAAAGTAGAAACTGGAAGCAGGGAGCACAGGAGATGTTCAAAGGACAGTTGTGTTTTCTTGATCTTGTTTTCCATAAAACCAAAATGGTGGGTTCAGGAAAAATAAAGCTGGTGTTGAGAGGCAAATACATGAAGCAAGAAGGTAATGGGACAATGACATGCTTCAGAAAAACAGGAAGGTGATGTAGAAAAATCTGGGTACTGTTCAACATTCTGCCACTTGATGTCACTAAATAGCGTAAGGTACAGAGTTTTTAAGCAGAGTGGAAGTATAAAGAGAAACAGCTGTATATTTAAAAGAATGCTTAAACACCAGAATTCAGTATCCTTTACTTCTGTTTTATCTCTTTGGGTATTTAAGACAGACACATCTTCCTAAAGGATACATTTGGTTAGCAGTCTAGAAATTGACTTCTAATAATTGACATGACATTTTAAAAGATTCATTACAAGAATCGTACATTAAGAATCCACATTTTTCAAGTTTGTTTGTTTTATTTGGAGCTATCCTTTGGTCAATTTTTAGTTTAGTTTTCATTCATTTTATGAATAGCCAGTACTGTTAGTACTGGCAGACTCCATCATGGTGCCCTGGCAGTTTTTTGGATGCAGCGCACTACTGTTGTTAAATGATGGTAATAATAATAGCTTCTTCCCAGTCTGTCAAGATGAGAAGTAATATTCTATTGCACGTGTCCTGTGTGAAAAAATTATTATAAAGACAGTTTTTTAGAAAATTGTCTTTCTCTGAATTGAATTTAAAACTATAAAAGTCATATTTTTTCTTCATGTAGAAAGCCATCAGCCTTCTTCAATGAAATTCACATAATCTCACTTCTGTTGTAGTTAAATTGGAGAGTTGTTTCCTTCATTTTTCTAAAATGTGTTAATTCAGTAAAAGGATGTTTTGGGAGAGAATTTTTTTTCCAAACAATATCTACGTTTCAGATAGGAAGCTTGTTATCCCAACCCTCCAGCTTGTACATCCAATGTACACATTGTTTATTGTAAGCATTCACTTTAACAAGCCTAAGCTCTAAAACTAAAATGCAGTAAGTGTGACTGTTAATTTTTTGTTAATAATTAACTATTTTATAGTTTACATTCTAAAATTAGTGTGATTTGTGACATTTTTCAGATGTAGTTGCACTGATAGATTTCTTTCTTGTAACTAACATCCTGGCATAAAATACTACAGTTTCATGATTTGTTTTGTCTTACTTGTTTTATCTTAAATCTCATACTGGTCCAAAAGATTGGAATTAAATGAAGATTTTAAAATTAAATTTAAATTGGTGTTGCATTTATATCACACAAAATAATTAGTCATGAAAATGTGTGGTTCTCGATGGAACTGATTACAATAAGTTATCAATGACTTATGTACCAACAATATTTATAAATTTAAAATAATATGACTATTTTGATATATGCTTCTTAGTATTGTACAAGATTACTATAGTCACTCAGGGTATGTATTTGTTTACTTGTTTGAGTTTTTTTTCTAATTAACCAGAATTGTGAAAAGATAGTCATCCTCGATGAACATTATCTGACTCATTAACTTGATGATGGTATTTTAGGTGGGAACTGAAAACGCACTGGCTCTGTTAAACTCTGTTTGTGTATTGGAGTACAGAGTGGAATAGAGGGAAATCAGGTTCAACTCAAAGTTCTCTTAGCAGGTTATTGCTGCATATTAACTTGATGTGCATTTACAAAAAACAAAGTGGTAAAAAAATATCCCAGACACTTGCAAATAAACTCTTTTCAAAAATGTTCTAACAGTCATGTTTGTATGTCCTGTGTTGTATCGCTCAGTGACATAACATACAATCTGGCTTCCAACCTTTTAAAATGTAATATTAATTTCCTGTGCAGGCAAGCCCTGAGGAAAATCAAGAGGGAAATTTTGGATCAGAGCACTCTGCATCACCATCACAAGGGAGTAGCCAACAGCAGTTTTTAGAAGTGGAAACAAACCTAGATGATTCAATGGATATTCAACAACAGGTGAAATGTACCATTTCTGATTAAATTACTGAGATTTGAAGAAAAAAATTAAACTTCAGAAATTATGTTGTATCTCTTTGTATGCCAATGTATGTTTTGTATATTTTTGCTTATATTTCTCATTGTTTCCATACTTAGGATATGGATATAGATGAAGGGCAAGATGTAGTTGAGGAAGAGATCTTTGAACAAGAAGAAAAGAAATCAGCTGTTCGTTCAAGATCAAGAACACACTCGAGATCTCGTTCAAGGTTTCATAATAAACTTATTACTCAAGTATAAGCAACTTTATCTTATTCTAAAATACAGAGGCACTGTTGTTATATTTGTTGTAGCTATATCATCATTCTGGATTTCTTGGCTTCCAGCATGGTTATGTGTTGCATTGGAATAGAACAAATAGGTACATAGTTAAACATAGGATTAAGTGATATAGTAACTTAAGACTTTTTTTTGATGTGGCAACTTATTTTGTTTAGATTTGGATTCCTGAAATTTTCAAGTATCTTCCAAGTAATACAAATAAGTAGCTAAAAAAATTGTTGACTTCGGGATGGACTTTTCCTCTGTAATGCTTATTTTTCTGCTGTAAACTTTGCAGTTCTTTTTTGTTGAGGTCAGACTAATGCTTTTCTCCTCCACCACACTAATGATAGTACATTTCTTTTCTCTATACAATAGTAAAATAAAATGTGACTAATTTTTCTAAACTTTTAAACAAACACTAAGAAAAGTCCATATTACCGTACTGAGTTGTGATTTTTAGTAGGGCTGTCAAGCAATTAAAAACATTAATCCCGATTAATCACATGATTAAAAAATTAATCATGATTAATCACGTTGTTAAACAATAAGAGAATACCATTTGTATGAATATTTTTGGATGTTTTCCACATATTCAAATATATTTATTTCAGTTACAACTCAGAATACAAAGTGTACAGTGCTCGCTTTATATTTATTTTTATTATAAATATTTGCACTGTAAAAATAAGATAGTATTTTTCAGTTCACTTAATACAAGTACTGAAGTGCAACATTGTTATCATGAAAGTTGAACTTACAAATGTAGATAGTTATGTACAAAAAATAAGTGCATTCAAAAATAAAACAATGTAAAATTTTAGAGCTTACAAGTCCACTCAGTCCTACTTCTTTGCAGCCAATCGCTCAGACAAACCAGTTTGTTTACATTTGCTGGAGATAATGCTGTTTACAATGTTCTTGTTTACAGTGTCACCTGAAAGTGAGAACGGGTGTTCACATGACACTATTATAGCCATCATTGCAAGATATTTGCATGCCAGATACACTAAAGATTCATATGTCCCTTCATGCTTTATCCACCATTTCAGAGGACATGCGTCCATGCTGATGATGGGTTCTGCTAGATAATAATCCAAAGCAGTGCAGACCAATGCATGTTCATTTTCATCATCTGAGTCACATGTCATCAGCAGAAGGTTGATTTTCTTCTTTGGTCGTTGGGGATCTGTAGTTTCCATATTGGAGTGTTGCTCTTTTTAAGATGTCTGAAAGCATGCTCCACACCCTGTCCCTCTCAGATTTTGAAAGGCACTTCAGATTCTTAAATCTTGGGTCAAGTGTTGTAGCTATCTCTAGAAATCTGATATTGGAACCTTCTTTGTGTTTTGTCAGATCTGCAGTGAAAGTGTTCTTAAATCAAACAATATATATGCTGTGTTGTCATCTGAAACTACCACAACACAAAATATATGGCCGAATGCGGGTAAAACCATGGAGCAGGAGACGTATAATCCTCCTCCAAGGAGTTCAGTCACAAATTTAATTAACACATTTTTTTAAACAAGCATCATAAGCATGTCCTCTGGAATGATGGCCAAAGCATGAAGGGGCATACAAATGTTTAGCACATCTGGCATGTAAATACCTTGCAATGCCGGCTACAAAAGTGCCATGCGAACGTCTGTGCTCACTTTCAAGTGACACCGCACAAGAGAAGCGGGCAGCATTATCTCCCATAAATGTAAACAAACTTGTTTGTCTTAGCGATTGGCTGGACAAGAGGTAGGACTGAGTGGAGTTGTAGGCTCTAAAGTTTTACATTGTTTTGTTTTTGAGTATAGTTATGTAACAAAAAAAATCTACATTTGTAGATTGTACTTTCACGATAAAGAGATTGCGCTACAGTACTTGTATGGGGTGAAGTGAAAAATACAGTGTTTTATCATTTTTACAGTGAAAATATTTGTAATCAAAAGTAATATAAAGTGAGAACTGTACACGTATTCTGTTTTTGCAGTTGAAATCAATATATTTGAAAATGTAGAAAAACATCCAAAACATTTAATAAATTTTAATTCCTATTCTGTTAACAGTGCGAATAATCGCAATTAATTTTTTAAATCGCGATTATTATTTTTTGAGTTAATCATGTGAATTAACTGTGATTAATCGACAGCCCTAATTTTTAGTGAAACAAAAATAAAAGTGGAGTAAGTCTCTCTCCTGACACCTGTTCAAGGTATTAAAAATAAATGTTTTGTAGGTCACCAAGAAAACGGAGGTCCAGGTCACGGTCTGGTTCCCGAAAACGTAAACACAGAAAACGTTCACGCTCAAGATCAAGAGAAAGGAAGAGAAAATCATCTCGGTCATACTCCAGTGAAAGAAGAGCTAGGGAAAGGGAAAAAGAACGCCAGAAAAAGGGATTGCCTCCTATTCGGTCTAAAACACTAAGTGGTAGGTAATGCTTATTTTATGTTTTTTAATACCTTAGTATTCAAGAGAGAGGGAAAAAAAGTAGCCCTTTACATTTCTCTGGCAAGGAAACAAAATTTATATTAAGTACCATTATGACTAATTTTAGTCTAGTAACTGAAATCTCAAAAGTTAGATTGTTAATAAGTAATTTTATAATTAATCTATAAATATGTCAGTCATTTAATCATGAAGAAAGTAGGATTTTGTTCCTTCAAAGATTTTATTCTTGTAAAAATTATGAGCAGTGGTACCTGCCCCATAGACAAAACTACAACGTAGATTCTGTTTAATGTTGAATTTTGCATTCCTTCTAAAATATACCTAGTTAGAGTGACTTGAAAATTGATGTTCCAGTTCAGGGGACAGGATAGAGTTTGTGATGCAGATTTGAGGTCATTTGATCAATGGGTTCCTGAGAAATGTTCCCCCTTCCACCCTATTCTGAAATTACCTGTTTCTAAAATGTCAGCGTTCTTATCATACTTTTTTTGTTGTATATAGGGACTAAATTGGGGTGTGTTGGGCTGGATCCGCAAGAAACTTACATCACTGGGATGTTCCTGTTAAATTTGTGTGTACAACACCAAGAACAGTATCCAAATCCCAGTTAATTCAAAGTTGTTCATCTTTAGTTCTGGTTCTTTGGAGTGCTGCTCGAGACAGCTGTGATCCCTTCAGGGAACACTAGCATCCTGAAGATGGAGGAAAAAAGGGAGGGGGGAGAAAGAACCTCCCCCACAAAATATCCTTTAGCCTAGAAGAATGTGTACTGGGGTGGGTGCCAGAAGCCATGAATTCAAGTGTCTTTGTTCACTGATAGTCTGGATCACTTTACAACCATTGTTATTAGTGTTGTGCATATTCTGCTGCTGCATAATGTACAACAGATTTCTAGTAATAGGAGGTGTATGTTCCAGAGTCTTAGCTTTCTTTTTCATAAATTGTCTCTAGATCCTAATGTTTGCAAAGATGATCTTGAAAACATTGATTTAGTGTAAACCAATGCAGAGTCATCTATCTCAGCCTTCAGACAATTTGAAACGTACCCCTAAGAGGTGTAAACTGCCTTATCCATTTCAGTCTGGGCCCACTGCACTTACGTTTTCCCAGGGTGCTTTGGAATTCAGCATTTTGCTGCAGCCTGACGCCTTACAGTTTGTTTTTACAGTTTGCCTGACCTACTTATAGGTATCTCTTGTTTTATGGCTTCTCCACAAAGAAGAGTTAATTAGATTTATAGTGTATATTTCCTGCATTGTTGAGCTAGGCAGCAGGGAGCTAGAGCTGGTGTCTCTGTCTTCACTAACAAGGTCAGCTCCCAGACTGCTGCGCTGGGCATCACAAAATGGGGAAGAGATGGCCAGCCCTCTGTGGAGAAAGAGGTGGTTAGGGACTATTTAGAAAAGCTGGACGTGCACAAGTCCATGGGGCCGGACGAGTTGCATCCGAAAGTGCTAAAGGAATTGGCAGCTGTGATTGCAGAGCCATTGGCCATTATCTTTGAAAACTCATGGCGAACGGGGGAAGTCCCGGATGACTGGAAAAAGGCTAATGTAGTGCCAATCTTTAAAAAAGGGGAGAAGGAGGATCCTGGGAACTACAGGCCAGTCCTCCTCACCTCAGTCCCCAGAAAAATCATGGAGCAGGTCCTCAAAGAATCAATCCTGAAGCACTTACATGAGAGGAAAGTGATCAGGAACCGTCAGCATGGATTCACCAAGGGAAGGTCATGCCTGACTAATCTAATCGCCTCCTATGATGAGATTACTGGTTCTGTGGATGAAGGGAAAGCAGTGGATGTATTGTTTCTTGACTTTAGCAAAGCTTTTGACACAGTCTCCCACAGTATTCTTGTCAGCAAATTAAAGAAGTATGGGCTGGATGAATGGACAATAAGGTGGGTAGAAAGTTGGCTAGATTGTCGGGCTCAACGGGTAGTGATGGATGGCTCCATGTCTAGTTGGCAGCCGGTGTCAAGTGGAGTGCCCCAGGAGTCGGTCCTGGGGCCGGTTTTGTTCAATATCTTCATAAATGATCTGGAGGATGGTGTGGATTGCACTCTCAGCAAATTTGCGGATGATACTAAACTGGGAGGAGTGGTAGATATGCTGGAGGGCAGGGATAGGATACAGAGAGACCTAGACAAATTGGAGGATTGGGCCAAAAGGAATCTGATGAGGTTCAGTAAGGATAAGTGCAGGGTCCTGCACTTAAGACGGAAGAACCCAATGCACAGCTACAGACTAGGGACCGAATGGCTAGGCAGCAGTTCTGCGGAAAAGGACCTAGGGGTGACAGTGGACGAGAAGCTGGATATGGGTCAGCAGTGTGCCCTTGTTGCCAAGAAGGCCAATGGCATTTTGGGATGTATAAGTAGGGGCATAGCGAGCAGATCGAGGGACGTGATCGTCCCCCTGTATTCGACATTGGTGAGGCCTCATCTGGAGTACTGTGTCCAGTTTTGGGCTCCACACTACAAGAAGGATGTGGATAAATTGGAGAGAGTCCAGCGAAGGGCAACAAAAATGATTAGGGGTCTGGAACACCTGACTTATGAGGAGAGGCTGAGGGAACTGGGATTGTTTAGTCTGCAGAAGAGAAGAATGAGGGGGGATTTGATAGCTGCTTTCAACTACCTGAGAGGTGGTTCCAGAGAGGATGGTTCTAGACTATTCTCAGTGGTAGAAGAGGACAGGACAAGGAGTAATGGTCTCAAGTTGCAGTGGGGGAGGTTTAGGTTGGATATTAGGAAAAACTTTTTCACTAGGAGGGTGGTGAAACACTGGAATGCGTTACCCAGGGAGGTGGTAGAATCTCCTTCCTTAGAAGTTTTTAAGGTCAGGCTTGACAAAGCCTGCAGGACCAATCCTGCTTTGAGCAGGGGGTTGGACTAGATGACCTCCTGAGGTCCCTTCCAACCCTGATATTCTATGATTCTAGCTCCTGCTAAAGCTTTGCTGGCTGAAAGCTGAAGTGTAGGCTGGTGAGCTGAGTAGCCTGGAGTTCAGTGCAGAAATTGAAGCCTGGGGAGATGCCGACAAAAGAACTGTAACTGGGCAGGTTATTGGAAAGACGTGGGAGGTCTGGAACTTTCTCATGTGGGGAAAAAGTGCAAGGAACCTGAGTTATTATGGGGGTTCAGGAATGGTGGGAGTATTGGAGCCCTGCCAGCAGTAGGAGTACGTGTGGATGAGGGCCGGGGATCTCTTCTTTGCTTACTGGGGAGATAAGATGGACAGGAACCAAAGGACACCAGGAGCTATGGAAAAATTGGCTGAGAAGGCACAGGCCAAGTCTCTTCTTCTCTGGTATATGTAGAAATATCTTTTGGTAAATGTCAGGAGGAAAGATGCTCTTGTGGTTAAGAGCCCGAGGGATTGTCTACATCTATAACTTCTGTTGACCTGGCTATGTTGCTCAGGGGTGTGAAAAATTCACATTCCTGAGCAACATAATTAAGTCAGTCCAAGCCCCAGTGTAGATAGCACTACGTTGATGGAAGAAATCAACCTTGCTAGTGCCTCTCAGAGAGGTAGATTTACTACAGCGATGGAAAAAACCCTTTTGTCGCTGTGGTAAGTGTATACACCTGCAGGAGCACAGCTGCAACTGTGCCACTGTAGTGTTTGTTTCTAGTGTGTAGACATACCCTCAGGAGACAGAGTTTTGGGGGAGGGGGTAGAGAGAATGTACCCATTTTACCACTTCATTGTGCTAAGATATTAAACCATACTTCCTATACAAAGAATAGAAAATATTGCTAAATTCCATGGCTGGGTTAAAGTACCACAGCACAGTAAGCATTAAATGTTTTTAAATTAACACTAATGTAATTCATCAGGGCTCAAAGTAAAGTAAAATTTCAATCCCTAATCTCACTCTAAGGATGAGAAGTTCTTGTAAAAAAAAAAAAATCCATTTTTCAAATTTTAGAATAGTTACACTCTCTTTTCAGGCTGATTTCCCCTGGGTTTCTTGGTTTCCATCTGAGAATGTTATTTTCTTTAAACCACATTTTAGAAGTTTGAAGTTTAACTGTTTGTTGGCAAATAATTTTTGATAGTCTTCAGTTTAATACCTGCAACTTGATATGCCATTAATGCTCAGTGAGGGCAAACAGCCTTGCCTACTTAGCAGAAAAGATATATTTTTAAAGTGATGAAGGTATTCATCAAAACATTAACCAAATATAACATTCACAAGAAGGTTAATATCAAAATGGATATCAAACATGAGTTAGCTTTCAGGTGAATGACCTTTTATATGAAATATCTTTCTTTGCAGTTTTACATTCAGGAGAGGAAGGAAACTGACCCAGTGATTACTACTTTAAATACCAGTTCCAATAATGCTCCTTAACTTTCATTTTTTCATGTATTCATCTGTTCTATAAATTGTTCTGTAAATCTTCAGATCTACATGTGAGATTGCATGCTCAGTAGAAATGTTGCTTGTTAAAAATACTTGTTTCTTTAATGGCTACATTAGCGGATGATCTACAGTATGCTTTCATTTCCCTACCTCTGATGAAGTGTTTGTTTTGAGTTAAGAAAGATCAAGATCCTTTTACCAAGGCTAGTTTATCTGAATGGAATGTTGTGTTTTTTATTTGTTAGAGCTGTGTGCAGGGAGTCAATACTTATTGATTCTGTTCTCAGCTTCATCACTAATGCATCTTGTGAACTTGGGCATTTCACTTAATTTCTGTGCCTCAGTTTACTTAACCTCTGTTATCTGGGTAAAATATTATAATTCCTGCCTGAGATTGGTAGTTTATACTTAATTGTTTGTAAAGCACTTTCAAATTATTGGATGCAGAATGCAATGTCTTGCAAGGTATTGTCATTTTAAATTTATGTAATCTCTCTCTTGACAGTCTGCAGTACTACTCTTTGGGTTGGTCAAGTAGACAAGAAGGCCACACAGCAAGATTTAACTAATTTGTTCGAAGAATTTGGACAAATAGAATCTATTAACGTAAGTGAGCACAGTGTCCTAAATTTTAAAACTCTTTTTTGCATATTACCAATTTAGGAAAGTTTATGCTGTATGATACATTTGCCAGATCCACAATAATGTGTACATAATATGTAGGAAAACATGACAGATGTGATGCATGTTGCATTTAAGAAAATAAGATGTGTGAGCTGAATTGTCTGTTAGAAAAAGAAGTTTTCTTGTAGTTTATAGGCCAAATTTTTCAAAAATGAGTGCCTCTGGTTAGATTCATAAGTCTTATTTAACCATCTAAATATATAGTTAGGAACTTACCTTTAGGGATCCATTTTTACAAACCTTGGCCATAATCCTTACCTGTGTATTTCTATTGTATTACAGTTGGCATTTGAACAACTAAGGAAAGGCGCTCTACGTAGTCAAATGGGTGTGCTTCTTCCCTCAGATTATTCATGGGAACTGTTGTTTTGATTGTTACAGTGAAATATGCTATAAGAGAGGAATTTGTTTTGTTTTTTAAAAAGAATCACAAATATTAGTTACGATACGCACATTATAGTACAATATTAGGAAAAATTAATGACAAACACACCTGGACTGCTACTCCAGTAACTGCTTCAAACCATAACATTTTCAGTTGCCTGTCAGACACATGCTATTTCTTAACGTAACAAAATCATTTATTTCATAAAAAATAAAATGTTCCATTTTGTCACTCACTTTAAAATGTAGTTCTTTTTCGAGTCATTGTTTACAGAGATTCTACTCTTGATATGCATACTCCCCAGGCCCATGAGATTGAATCATTTGAATAGCAGTGTGCATTGGTGCTGTGCCTGTGCGCACCTCCAGGTGAATGGGCAACTGCTTGTTTGTCACTGAGAGTGGAATCTGTGGATAAGTACTCAAAGAAGAAAGGATGCTTACTTCCTCCACAGTAACTGTGGTTCTTTGAGATGTGTTGTCCACACATATTCCATGGCCTGTCCTCCTTCCCTTCCAATCAGTCCTATTCTCATGTGGTGCTTACTGGCAAATGAACTGAGTTTGGGATACAGCTGCTCTGCCCCTTATACCTTCAGCTATGGGAAGAGGGAGGTGGCCAGAATGGTGGCATGGCCTCAGTACACACAGCTATTCAGAAGACTCCAGTCTTGTGCAGGTGGGGCACATACACAGTGGTTTTTGAAGATGTGGTGTTCACACAGATTCCACAGTTAATGTAGGGTATGTAACCATTTTTTGTACTCTGAAAAGTCTCTGTAAAATCAACATCTTATTTAACACATCTGCTCCCTGTGAGAGTGTTCAGTCAGATCAGATTACTTTAGTGCTGACAGTAAGTTTGGTTTTTAGTTCTGCCAGTCTTGCAGAACCAACACCATTCCAGGAGAGCAAACTGGGTTCTTTCTGGCTTCAAGAAAAGAATTGTTTAAAAAGCTCCAGTTTCAGGACCACGTATACTGTCCCATTCTTTACAGGTAATTTCCTTATTTGCCCCTGAATGCAGTAGAGTGACACAGGAGTAGCTGAGGGTAGCATTTGCCCTGCAGAATCTTAAATACAGGTGCAGAAACAAAAGAAGCACTGTTTGTATTTCAGATCCCAGGTTTAGTTAGCAGTTAAGAAAAATATCTTCTAAGCTGAGCGAATTTGAGATGGAAATAATGACAGCAATAACCATGGAATCCCACAGTGCCATTTTTATAGTCACCTTTCAGAGTAGAACTACACTTGAAGTAGTTCGTGCAAAGCAATTTCAGCCATTTCCCCACCCCCTTCTTCCAAATTGGAGCACCGACACTCTTACATCTTATAAAAATTAATCTTTTAAAACAGCAGAATTCAAATCAGCCATTTAAAAAATATTCTGTTGCTCTGTGTAGTACTATTTAGTTGTTAAACAACATCCAAAAACTTTTTATATTTATAACTTATGACCAAAACTTTTGGCCACAACTATATAATAAATTATCACTGAGATGCCATCCCTCCAGCATCATAGTGAAAGCTATAATTAATATGGCAAAACAGATTATTTTGCAACTCCCTAAGTTTGGATGCTCAGAAGTCTAAAATGTTTTTCTTTTTGACTATCAACTTCTGTGCTTAGCCTGTATGGGGAAAAATAATTGTATGGGAATCTTAAGAAAATTTAATTCAGTTGTTTGAATTTGGTGAGTATATAACAGTACTTTTGCCATTTAAAAAGATAAATTAACCACACATTTGAAACATTGATTATAGCACAAAATTAAATTTACAAATTTCCATGTTTGTATTGTAAATAATGGTTAATGAATAGTGCTTTTCATTGGATTAGGGTAAATAATAAACTATCGAAAAATTGCTTTTGAACATGCTCAGTATGAGTGAGAGAACTGTTCAGACTTTGTCTCCCATCTTGAGAAATGCAGGAATGCTGTTTTTCAGGCAGCGCTGCTGGGACATTTTCCAAGATGGATAATAGTTATTTTACCAGTGTGTTTGCATGCGTGTTCACACAAAAACCCTAGTCATTTAATTTTGATGTGAACTACAAAACCTAATTGAGACCGTATAAATACTAACATGAAGCAGAGGTTTTGGTGGGGGGGTTGTTTGTTGGTTTGTTTGTTCATTAAGAAAACTAAACACAAAATGGACTATTAAGGCTTTACAGTTAAAACAGAAGTCAAGTAATGGGAAAATTACAGTTACTACAATCTTAATATGTCAATGCACCTAAGCCATCTGTATTTTATACTGTACATTTAATATGAGGAACTAAGAATAGAAAATATACCATTGAATTTAGTCAAGTTAATACTCTAGGAACGTTGGACTAGATCCTGGCTGGTGCTAAGAACCCTTTGTCATACTTTTGGATTGCAGTGGACTATATAGCTGGTTTAACAAGCCATGTGAAGATTCCTTGGCATAGAGAAATCCCTGGCTGGCTGACCCAGAAGCTTCAGAGCCCAGATGAGTGGGTGTGTTTTGCTACTGTGGTCCTCAGTTAACGCAGTGGTCCTTTGGAAGTCATTATCTCAGGGGTTCTCAAATCCTTTTTTTGCTGGGAGCCCTTTGAAAATATTTCACACTGTAAACCCAATCCCCCCCCTCCCCCAATATACCATGCCACCCTTACTTCTGTACTGCTGCTGGCGGCAGCGCTTCATTCAGGCCTGGACACCACGCCTGGCCAGCGGCCTCTCTTCTTCCAACCCCCCTACAATAGTCTTGTGACCCTCTTTTGGGCCCTTGTGACCCCCAGTTTAAGAAATGCTGTATTATCGGGTCTTCTCTCACTTGCATTTGGCAGAACTGGCCCCCAGCCATCACCAGGTTAGGAACAATTCACTCCTTTATTCCTCACCACCAGAGCTGTGCCAAGTGAATTTCAGCCAGAACAAAGGAGTTGGGTCCATTAACATTTGCATTTTTTCACTCTTTTGCCACCTTAACATTGCGTTAAAGTAGTTTTTATATTTATCCATCTTTCTGCAGTTGAATAAATGTGAAGAGGGCTGTTATCAATATTAATAAAGGGTGTTGTCTATTGTTGATATGTCATTTTAAATTGTAAATACGATGTCTTACATCTATTTGCATTTCTCAGAAATGCTGTAAATTTCCGCTTTCTTGATGAGAAGTAACTTGGAATTGTGTTACAAATACATCTTCATGACAGTTCTTCTGCTCCTGTACCTCTTAAAGTACAGAGCTATCACCCTTTACATTGGTTTTAAGAAATGTTAACTTGAGTGTTTTACAAAAAATTAGAATTCACTGACACATGAAGACATTGTCTAAACAAGTGTTAATTGCTATAATAAGATATATTTCTTTTTCATAGATGATTCCTCCAAGAGGTTGTGCATATGTCTGCATGGTTCATAGACAAGATGCATATCGTGCTCTTCAGAAACTTAGTTCTGGATCCTACAAAATTGGATCTAAAATTATTAAGGTAAGCCACATTTTGTTCAGTAACATAGCCCAACTTAAAGTACAGCAGTATTTTTATTATGATGGTTTAATTGTGTACTTTGAAAAATAATGTCAAGTATCGGGGTAGCCGTGTTAGTCTGTATCCACAAAAACAACAAGGAGTCCTGTGGCACCTTAAAGACTAACAGATTTATTTGAGCATAAGCGTTCGTGGGTAAAAACCCCACTTCTCCATGCATCTGAAGGAGAGGGGTTTTTACCCACGAAAGCTTATGCTCAAATAAATCTGTTAGTCTTTAAAGTGCCGCCGGACTCCTTGAAAAGCAATGAATTTTCTATACTATGAGTCTGATCAAGGTGTACAATATAGAGCACGAGAAGGAGGCAAAATAACTTCTGTTTGTAAGAGGTAGAATGGAAAATTTTCTTATAAAATGTGTATTTGGGCAGGAAGTGAGGAAGACCTTAAAAATAAAATGATAAACCTGCTGTTTAGGGAATACTTTGAGTACTTAAACACAAACATAATTTCAAGCTTGTATGTAGTCCCATTGACTTCAGTGAGGACTGTGTGTTGAAAGTTAAGCTTGTGCTTAAGTGTTTGGCTTGTTTGAGGTGTCTGTCACTACTTTACTCTGAGACCCTTGGATAAGTCTTTTCAGCTCTGAGGTGCTATTTCCCCATTTGTAAATTAGAAATAATATTTAACACAGTTCTTAAAGTTCACTGTAACCAAAGAGCTAAAAGATCTTCCAAGTGGCTGCTGCTATTAGATGTTGAGTACGTGCCCTAGTGCTTGGTACATACAATAAATGTACAGTGGAGATCAATCCTGCACTGACGAGGTGAAGTGGATAACTGAAGTGTTTTAATTCAGCTACATCATCTGATTGGATTTTATTTTCAGATTGCTTGGGCTTTAAATAAAGGTGTGAAAACAGAGTACAAGCAATTTTGGGATGTGGATCTTGGAGTTTCATATATACCTTGGGAAAAAGTAAAATTGGATGATCTGGATGGCTTTGCTGAAGGAGGCATGATTGACCAGGAGACTGTAAATACAGGTATGGATACTTACATGTAACTTTTATTAAGTAAAAATTATGTTTATTTTCTTTATTCCTTAAATTAATTTTCAAAAGTTGCGTATTTATGGTATACATGTTCTTTTTTGCATTTGTTAGTATTAATTTCCTGTGTACAGTTCTGATGGCACTGAGATCAGAAATCCAGAAATTTGGAGTGCCTCTATAGTATGTTTGAGTCAACATCTGATGATAACACTGCAAGTCAGCATAACACTATGTCAGCATTCAGATCAATGGAGTTAAGCGAGACAATAAATATTAATATTTTTAAAAGTGGCTTCTGATTTTCTACGTTCAGTCACTAAATACATGTGCAAATATTAGTGCATGCAAAATCTGAGACCTGGTTGTGCTCCTTTTGAAAAATCAAGTCTTTAGATTGTCGTATGTAAAAGTAAAATGATGGAAGAGACTGATCTGGATATTCCTTTATTGTTTAAAACTTTCTGTTGAGACTGTCAGTATTATTGAGCTTCCTCTTTCCAACCTCCAGAGATTGGTTTATAATCTGTTTTGTATCACAGGGCTTGTCTACACGGTCCCACAGTTCAGACCGTGGGAGTATGAATTGCACACTTCTCCCCTGTGTGCACGCTGCAGGAGCTAACTAAAAGGCATCTAGTTCATGTAATGTGAACTAGGTATCTTTTAGTTCACACTGGCACCATCCACACAGGGGAGTTGCAGTTCACACCCCATAGTCCAAATTGTGGAGCTGTGTAGACATAGCCTTCGATATTGACAAGGGATGTTTAAGTATATAAATTCCAGTCTTTTTAACTCTGTCAGCATAATTTAAATCAATATTGAAAATTAAATCCAACACCTTGCGTTTAGAATGCCAACTTCATTTTCTCTTCGGCTGGTGGAGGTGGGATTTTTTTTGTTGTTAAGCACCCTATGTGACCATGTGTCAGACTAGTCACTCAGTAATATAGACATATTGTAAATATAAATGACAATACATAAGGGGCTGCTATATTCTTTACAGGTCATGAATCATTTATAAAGTGACAGTCAACTTAATTTTTTTAAATCAGCATTAAAAAAAATCAGTTTCTGATATAGTAACATTCAAATTGCATATCTAGAATTTTTGTTTTTCCTTTTCCATTCACTCTAAAAAAAAGTTATGGGATTTCTGTGTTCTCTTGCTGATGTTTGACGGTCTTTCTGCCAAGAGGGGAACTCTGTGTGCCTGTATTTATATAATTTTATTTTTCACCCCTCAGCTTCTTTCAGTTACAGTAAGCTTGGCTGTTACTTGTAACTTTCAGACCAAAATATGATTTTTCAAGTTGATGATGGTTTTTGTAAATGTGGAAATGGAAATAGAACATTTAAACTCATTGTCTACAAAATAAATATATATATTTTTTTTTATTTAGAATGGGAAACTGTGAGGAGCTCAGAGGCTGTTAAAGAAAATATCCAAACTACTCAGAGTACAACTGTCGATAAGAATACAGCTGTTACAACACAGACAGAAGCTTATACTCAATCTGTAACTATGCTACAGGTTGGTATTGAGTGTGGTTTCTGGAGAGAGAGATTTAATTTTTGGTTAATATGGATACATTCAAATGCTAAGTTAGAATAAATAGCAGAGATAAAATAAAATATCAATCCTCCTTGTTCTATATTTATCTTTAAAATAAGAAAGCTAATTATTTCATTCAGCAAAGCTCTTAAACTTCTGCTTGACTCTAAGATCATGCCTGTTTTGCTGAATCCAGGATTAAATATTGGTGATAGGATAAATGTTATAAAACTGAAATAGCAATTAGTTGTTTAAAAGAAGAAGATTGAAATGTGGGAGCTACTAAAGCATCCTTTTTTAGGAGCACCAGCACAATGACCCCTTTTTGCCTGGAACCACTTCTGCTTGACTTTAGTTACTTTTTACATTTGTTTCCTCTTTCTTTCATATTAATCTGAGAATAAATGAGTTATTTTTTTCCTGCACTTTTGGTCAGTCTTAGTATTGATTTAGGGCCTTGTTGAACATTTTTGTTAAATGGAATTTGGTAGGAACAATCTAAGGCTTAATACAGTTTGAATTATTCTGCCTCTAAAAAGGATTTTCTCTGCTTTAATAAACAGATGAATAAGGTTTGTTTCTTTTTTGAAAGCTGGAGGTACTGTATTATAACTTCTTTAGTCTTTCAGGAGTGTGCAATACCAAAGATGTTGGTCAAGAATTGATTGAAATGCTCACAGTCAAAATTATTTAGTGTTTAGATTAAAATTTACTTTTCTGTAGTGTCATTATAAACAAAACTTAGTAAAAATAAAGTTGTTGCTGATTTTTTTTTCTTTCTTGCATTGATGCAAGGTTGCTAATTTACATGGCTGCTCCTGAGGATTGAGCTTTTGGAATTAATAATTTTTGTTAATGTTAAAGTAGTTTATTGGAGCCTCAGAATGAAGATTAACTTTTTTAGTCTATTTCCAGGACTAACGTCCCTTTAACACAATTTATGTATTGTCTTCCATTTTCTGTCACAAGAATTATGCTTAGTTTCTTATTTCAACCACCTTGCGCTATATTGTATTCTGTTGTATTTCTAATACGTTTCTGCCTTCCTTACTGTTGTTTTACATTTCCCATTGAATCAAGAAGGCAGACATACTGTTAATACTTGAGCATGCTCTTCCTGTTTTGAAGTAATTATATTCTCAGCTAATAAATTCAGGCCTGAGAGCCAAGTTTTTCTTTGAGTAGTGTCCCTATGGGTGCTCCATTCTAGGTGCACTTGCGCCCCATGTGCCTTAGATCAGACATTTTAGGAAGCCGTGTCTTTTCAGCCTGCACATGCACCCCCCCGGAGCCTTATGCGGTGCACCGAGGCTATATAGCCTTGTTCTCAACCATCTCAGCCTGCAATGGAGCCTCAGCAGCATCCAAATAGATCTTACCTCAACTGTATTTTGTTCTTATTAGTTCGTTTTAGTTCTTAGTTTCTTTTGTGTGAGGTAGCTGTAGTAATTTTATAGTTTCAGACAAAGAATCTTTTAAAAAAACCCAAAACTTGACTTTATACTTTTAGGATAAGGACTGTTGTCCTTTACCTATTTTTCTTTGTTTTTCCCCCTTACGGGAACTTATGCCCAGTTCTCCCGGGTCTCTCTGGATGCTGGTTTTCAGAGGAAAGTTCAAAATACAGTTGAGGACCTTCCTTTTGATGGATCAAAGTTGTTTGTGGGAAAAAATGATGAATCTCTGCATCCCTTAAAAGACGCTAGAGCCGCCTTGCACTCTCTCGGAATTTGTACCCCTGCACGTAAAAGAAAGTTCAGTAAGTCCCAGACAGCACAGAGATCTTGTCCTACCTAGTTTCCCACCTCCCAGAGATATTACAGACCCCAGCATAAAAGACAATAGTTTCAGAAGAAGAGACCAGCTACTTCTCAAGCACTGACCTCCCAACCCACAACTTCAAAATATCAGTTTTGATGGGCTGGTCAAGGTGCTGAGTTACCATCTCCACTCTTACTGCTGCAACAATCTGCATGCCTCCCTCACTTCAGCCATCGCCTTTCTCATTTCCATCAGAACTGGGAACATACCTCTATGGATAAGTGGGTGTTGGAGATCATGTCTCCATCTACTTTACCTCCCTCCCCCCACCCTACATCCCACCTTCAGGAATCCCTCTCATGAGCACCTTTTGCAACAGGAAATTGACTCTCTTCTGAATCTGGGTGCTGTAGTACCTCTGTGCAACACAGGAATGGGATTTTATTCCAGGCATCTCCTGATTCAAAAAAAAAAAAACCAGCAGTTGGAGACCTATTCTAGATCTAAGCTTATTCAATATATTCATAAAGATTCAGACATTCAAAATGGTAACTCTTGCAGCAATAATTCCATCATTGGACCAAGGGGATTGGTTCTTGGTCCTCGACTTTCAAGATGTTTACTTCCCTGAAGCGATCAACTCCTCCCACAGAAGGTTCTTTTGCCTCATTCTGTGTCAAGAGACTTTCAATACACAGTGCTTCTGTTCAGTCTCTTCTCTGCACCCAGAGTGTTCTCAGAAGTTCTTTTTATCTTGGCAGACAAGGAACTCTATTTCCCATACCTCAGCAGTTGTGACACTACACATGCGCTGCCTCCTGGGGTGGCTCAGAACTGTTTGTTTGCCAAGCAAACACAGTTAAAGAAAATTATTCTCCATGCCTCCAGTAGTTTTTAAAAAAAGACAGCAAACCCTGAGATGCCGCTCTCCTTTGGTGGAGTCCAGACCTTCTGTATGCATTTATCCCAACTCCCTGGATATCCAAGGTGTTATGCAAGATAAGGAAAACCAAAACAAAGTTATTCTTATAGTTCTGAGATGGCTGAGACAAACATGGTTTCCTTACCTCACGCAGCTGGCTCTTTGTCAACCGATCGCTCTCCGGACCATCTGTTCTCTCAGGATGCCAGTCAAATCCATCACCCCAAACTCAGGGTTCTTTGGCTTAAGGCATGGCTGATAGATGGTTTGCAGGGTTAGAAACAGTGTATTCTGAGGACGTAAAGAGAGTGCTATTACATAGCAGGAAACAATGTACTTGTGGCAAACGTGCCAAAAAGTTGATGAAATTCAAAGACTGGTGTGACCTAAAACATCTTTCACCTAAGTCCTCTCAGTTATCATTTGTACTAGATTACATTTTAGAGCTAAAAATGACAGGGTTATTTTTAAGCTCCATAAAAGTGTATTTGGCAGTTATTACGGCCTTCCATCATATGGTAGAGGGTTTTTTCATCTTTGCTTATCCTACAACAAGGAGGTTTCTCAGAGGACTGGACAGCCTCTTCCCACTAATCAGATGCCCTACGCTGTTATGGAACCTTAACTTGGTACTCAGATGTCAAACGAGGCCTCCCTTTGAAACTATGGACATCTGCTCCTTTCAATACCTGTCTATGAAAACTGCATTTCTAGTAGCCGTTTTGTGTGCTCGAACAGGGAGTGAGATAGGGGCATACTTCACAGCCTTCTTTAAGACTAAGGCCACGCTTCGACTACATTCCTGCCAAAGGTATCTCTTTGGACTTTCACATAAATCAGCCTATAAATCTTTTAGTTTTCTTCCCTAAACCACACCAGGATATAGGATATGTGACACTACATACACGCGAGGTCTGGAGGACATTAGTCTTTTACTGAGACAGGACTATGCCCTTTAGGAAATCTCCTAGATTTTCTCTCCATTGCAGACAGAACTAAGGAATCTCCAGTTTCCAAGTAAAGATTCTCTAGATGGGTATTTGGCTGCATTACCTACTGCTGTCAGTCTCATGATGTTCAGCCTCCCTGTAGAGTACTAACTCACTCCCATGAGATGCCTCTCTACTTTAGTAGGCTTTAAGAATGTTCCTGTCGTGGAAATATGTAGAGCCGTGATTTGAGAGCTTATTCGTATATTTTCTGAACACTACACAGTCACTCATACTTCAGCGTCTGATGCCATATTTGGGTCTACTGTTTTATCTTCAATCTTAGACTTTTCTCCTAAACCCCACCCCTCTGTAGAGGTTACTGCTCGATAGTCATCTAGAGTGGAGCACTTACAGGGATACTACTTGCAGAAGAAGAGATTACTCACCCTGTGTAGTAACTGTGTGGTTCTTCAACATGTGTTTCCCCTATGGGTGGTCCACTATCCACCCTCTTCCCCTCTGTTTCAGAGTTCTTTATGGCATTCTCTGCGGTAGAGAAGGAACTGAGTGCGGTTCACCTATGCAGCTCTATATAGTCTCAGTGCAGGGCACAAGGCTGTGGGGGACTCATGAGTAGGCCAAATGGACACTGCTACCTAAAATCTCTGATCTGAGGCACATTGGGTGCAAGCGCGTCTAGAGTAGAGCACCCATAGGGGCACATCTTGAAGAACCACAGTACATGCACAGGATTATTAGCCCACTAAATCATTTTCTTTTTTGAAGCACTGTCAAGTTAACGCAAAAAAGAAAAGGAGTACTTGTGGCACCTTCTCATTATCAGGTTATCATTTTTCTACTGAAATATTTAAATACTTTAATTTTTAAATGAAAGGTGATGGGGTTGTAAAACAAAAACCAAAATAGGTTCTCAATTGCTGAAAGACACAGCATTAGAAAAAAATAATGAAGCTCCTTTTAAATCCTTCCTTCTCCACACAACCTATCACCTGTTCTTTCCTTTCTCCCTTCCCTCTCTGTCCTTTCCCCACTGTCTTCCTTTCCTACAAGTTATCAAAGCTCTAGTTCCTAAATTAAGTACAATATATAAATATGTATTTTTATACCATTTCTTTAAAGCAGAATAAGAAGGGATACGATGGCATTCTCCCAGTGTGCATTCAAATGTCTTAGATATTCTTGCTGACCTGTAGTGAGGCATGGGGCCTAAATGTTAATTTTAGGGCTAAATTCTGCATTTAGCTATGTTTGCAGGGTTCTATCAATGTAATTTCGACAGAATTTAGCCCTACAGAATCTTTTGCAGATAATGTTAGATCAGGGATCTCAATCTCAAATCACCACGAGGGCCACATGAGGACTAGCACATGGGGCTGCATCACTGACACCTTTTCATATAAAGGTACAAAGCGCCCCCCCTTACCCCCCCCCCCAAAAGTGATAAAGTGCTGGCAGCGGGAAGTGCCTGGAGGTAGGCAGAGGAGCGGGGACGCGGCACGCTGTGTGGGAGAAGGGGCAGCGGGTGAGGAGAGCTTGGTGGCTGCAGGAAATAACTTGGGAGGGGGGGGACTTGGCGGGCTGCAGCAAATAACTCGGGCTGCGTGTTTGAGACCGCTGTTTTAGATGAAACCAGTTAGTGTGACTTTCAGTTCCTGAGCTGAATTTGCAGGGATAGCAGTTAGAAAAACAATTTTATTTGTAAATGGGACAAATTTGATATGAAAATCAAAACATAATAAACTTTAGTGCTATTATGCTATTTTTAGTCACCTTTCAGAGGAAAACTGCCTTCATCCCAGCTTTATCTGGCAACTTCTATAATACAGTTTAGTTTTTGATATAAAATTCTATAGGATATTAGAGAAATTAGGTATAATATAAAATTTAAATTTAAGATTTTAGTTAAAACACAAATAATGCCTTACTGTGAATACATTATTTTCCATATTAAATTTATAAAACCCTCAATTTTTTATTTACCTGCAGCTGCTGCAGAAATTCCAGTGTACTACCCCAAAGTGCCAAGTAATTCATCATGCTTGCGACAGCATAAGTAGAACCTTGATTATAATTACTGCTTTCAGTTAACAAGAATTTCAATCAAATCATTTTATTCCTTTTTCAGAGTCATTGAATAATGTAAAAGTTGAAGTTTTTGTTTTGTTTTTCCTTCCCATGAAAAAAAGATTCCGGTAGCTCCAGCTGTGCCTGCTGTTAGTTTAGTTCCACCAGCATTTCCTGTCACAATGTCTGTCCCACCTCCTGGCTATAGTTCAATTCCACCACCTCCCTTCTTGCGGGCAAGTTTCAACCCTTCACAACCACCTCCTGGTAAGTTACCATTTTAAGTGATTGTATAATAAGGATATCCATGCTAACTGAGTGTCTTAAACATATGTTATGTGCTAGGACTATTTCTGACTCTAAGATTCAGGGCAGAAGACTTAGTTAAAACTTCACATTTTCAGTCTAGTTTTAAAAATCAAACTCTTTATTTTGTTGTTTCATTTTACAGTGTTTCTTCAACTGGAAAATTTGATTGTTAGGTGAAACTTTAATTGTTCCTTAGAGTATTGCTGGTATAAATGACAACTTAAAGAGGTACATCCTCTGTGTTAAAGTTGGAGCCCTCTGGAAAGCAGTAACCATTGCTGATTATCTTCCTACACCGCTAATACTTGCCGGTTTGCAGTGGGACATTCTTCTCCTGATTAGTGCAGATTAGTGAGGTTTTACTGTTCTTATTACTGAGGTTTTATTAAAGTTGGCCATATTATTAAATTATTTCTGATTGTTCATACAGGTTTTATGCCTCCCCCGGTTCCACCAGTCCCACCGCCTGTTGTTCCACCGCCTGTTGTTCCACAGGTAGTCCCAACATGTAAGTTGGCTTGTCTTTTTTCCCTAAAAGAATACTAATTTTGTATTAATGGAAGTCTAGCTGTTTGATGTCCTCATTCTTACTCAAGGTGGATTGATATAAATCAGCAAGCAGGAAACTTTTATTTAAATAATCAGTATTAATCTTGTTTTGCATTTGTACTTTTTAGTTACTTTGTTAAAGAAAAGTTGATTCTCATTGGTTGATAACCATTAAAACATGTTTATTTGCAACTAAACATAGCCTTTATATTAAATTTGGTTCTTTTTGTTAACCAGGAAGATACACTAGATCAGCACACATTTATTGAAGCAATTACATAGCTTAATTTGCGTTTATTTAGATTCTTAATCTTTACATTTTTTATTATGTTAGAAAATGGTGACTGATGCATTTCTTACTTGCTAAATTATTTTTTTATTTGTGATTTGTGTCATGCTCTATTTGTAAATGCAAATTCAATTAAAAATGTACAAAAACAACATTTTAAAATAATTTTTTTAGTAAATAAAGTCACCTAAAATATGCTGGGTACATAAGAAAAAAAAGTTTTTATCACAAAATATATCAGAACATGTTTTAAATTTAAAACAAGCTGATTTATTAAACCAAGTATTATCTCTAGTTAGTGAATTGAACTGATAGTTTCTGGTCAACATTGTACTTCAGAATTATAGAACAAGTAGATCTCATCCTCTCACACCTAGTTTTCATTTATAGATTGGAAGAAGAAAACAAGCTTTCCTGCATTTTCAACTCCCAGGTGGTTTCTTAAGTTTGAGTGAACTAGTCATTGAATTGAACTAGTGGAATGAACTGAAATGAAGAAAATATTCTCTCTGCATCTGCAGAGGAGGATACTGCCATGAAAAACTGGTGTAGCACTTCAGCAAACTGTGGTTCCAGATGCATAGCCAGTAGTGACTTCCCAAAATTCAGTGGTTCAACTTCCTTTAACCCTCCACAGCAAACATGTACTGTTCAGTATTATTGTTTTAATTTACTATAATGATTTTAATAGAGTATGGTAAGTTTAGGCCTCAACATAGATTGTCATGATTTCAAATGCAATTTTAAATAGATTTTTTGACTTAAATACAGGGTTTTTTAAAATAAACCTAATTTTTAAATTTAAAAATAAAAATCATTGATTTTTATCTACCCTGTTCTTAATTAAGTAATAGTATGCAAATTAGGGTAGATACCGCGTTCTAGGGGGTATTCATATGCTGTTTTCATCAATGTATTGAGAACAAGTTTATAGCGCATAGTTTATAGTGCACTTTATAGTTTATAGTGCATAGTTTAGTTGGTCTAATAATATTCACAAACAGTATATTTAATATTTTCTCAGGAGTCATTGAAAAAATTATTTGCAAATTGATGTTTAATTGGGAGTTGTATAGATGATCAAATAATATTCATTAAGCAATTTAGTTCTGTATTTTTCTTTCAATCACTGAATTTATTATTTATTATTTTCATTATTCAATCTTTTCAAGTTGACTACATTCAATGGTTCGAACATTAAAGCCCGTTGAAACCAGTGTTGTTTGCTTCTGTATTTATTCATAATCCACGCGCACTACTTAAGAGTGAAGCATTGGGAAGCCTATATTTAAGGATTACAAATGTTTTTTGAAAAACAATTTATTCCAAAGTGAACAGTATTGTTGTTTTTGATGACCATATTTGATTATATGCTCTAACAATAAAGCATCTGCCAAACTAAATTGGCAAGAAATACTGAGATGTGTTTTTTGTTTTGTGTTTTTTCCCCTACAGCTCTAGTGCAGCCTCCTCTTTCCATTACTCAAGAGACAATGAAAGATGTTCCTTTTGGTAGCCTTGTTTTACCAGTTGGCACTGTTTCTAGCAGTCTAGCCACTCCAACATTATCAGCGGGAAGTGTTTTTAACCCTCTTCCAAGCAACAAACCAGAGTCGGAAGAAAAAGGATCACATCTTGCAGACGTTCAGATTTCTTCCAGTGAAAACAACAGATCTGGTAAGAAATGTCTGTACCCTACATATTTTGCCACATATAAATTGACTTCGTAAATACAAGTTTTTAAGTTAACCCATGTGTATTGTGTTAACTCATCCTAATGTAGGACGTTTTAGGTTAAATATGGTCCTGGATTTGGGATTTAATCTGTGACATAGTGTGCTGATAATGAGCTCTTTTAGCATCTCTTGATCACTGTTTTCCAGTAGGTCACGTCTTCAGTGGACAAGAAATTTCTCTCGCACATCTGTGTGCATATAGGCTAGAGAAGTAAAGCTGGGCCAGGGGGTGTAGTTAAGAGTATTTAAAATAAATCCTTTAAATTTTACTGAAAGTGGAATGGGACAGGAACTTGTAGTTAAGTTAAGTACATGGTTTTAAGCATTCATTCAAACATGTTCATGTTTTTCTTGTGTATGCTTGGTGAGCATGTAGTTTTTCCTACCCCTTAAAAGCTTCTGCTCAATCTTTACTGTGTAAAGACATCGGTTTCAGTGATTTAATGCCCAGTCATCACCATTGTGACTAAAAAATCTGCGTTCATAACTCAAAACTATTACAAATATTTAAATAAGTAAATATTCCAACTATGTATATATTAACTGAAATAATGGATTAAAATATTATTTGTATTGTAAACTGTTTAGTGTTATGTTGACTTTCCAGACTACTAAATATTTTTATTGTGTTTCAGTTCAAAATGATGTCTCAAGCAGCTCCGGGCTTCCGGGAGGAGTACAGCCACCTGGTGTCTCAAGCAGCTCTGGTCGTGCGGGAGGAGTGCAGCCACCTGGTGTCTCAAGCAGCTCCGGTCGTGCGGGAGGAGTGCAGCCACCCGGTGTCTCAAGCAGCTCCGCACTTGCAGGAGGAGTGCAGCCACCCGGTGTCTCAAGCAGCTCCGCGCTTACGGGAGGAGTGCACCCACCTGGTGTCTCAAGCAGCTCCACACTTGCGGGAGGAGTGCAGCCACCTGGTGTCTCAAGCAGCTGTGGACTTATGGCGGGAGTGCCGCCACCGAACGTCTCAAGCAGCTCTGGACTTATGGCGGGAGTGCCGCCACCGAACGTCTCAAGCAGCTCTGGACTTATGGCGGGAATGCCGCCACCGAACGTCTCAAGCAGCTCTGGACTTTTGGCGGGAATGCCGCCACCGAACGTCTCAAGCAGCTCTGGACTTTTGGCGGGAATGCCGCCACCGAACGTCTCAAGCAGCTCTGGGCTTTTGGCGGGTGTGCCGCCACCCAATGTCTCAAGCAGCTCTGGGCTTCTAATAGTGCCACCACCCAATGTCTCAAGTAGTTCTGGACTTCTGGGGATGCAGCATCCGGTGGGGGTTCAAAACATACCCCATTTAAATATTAGTAGTCAAAGGATGCCTGGAATGCCTCTCTTAGATCTCCGTCCAGGACTAATACCCCAGTCACCTGGACCAAGATTTCCATTAATACAGCCTGGAATGCCACCACAGCGTAATATCCCTCCTCCAACACTCCTTGACCCATCCCTTCATCCACCACCGAGAGGTCCTTTTCCTCCTCCAGGAGATCTTTTTAACCAAACAGAGAGACCTTTTGGAACACCTGGAAGACAAAACGTTGATAGCATTTCTAATCCAGAAAAAAGGTTACCACTTGGAGGTGATAGCATTCAACAGGAAGGAGACCGAGACTATCGCTTTCCACCAGTGGAAAACAGAGAGACTCTTAATAGGCCATCCCCAGTCGATGTCAGGGATTCTATTGGACGGCCACCAGTAGATCCAAGAGAGGGTCTAGGAAGACCTCCAATAGATGGAAGAGAACATTTTGCAAGGCCACATATAGATATGAGAGAGAATTTTGGAAGACCAGGTGTGGATAATATTGGTCGAAGAGAGCATTTTGGTTTCAATTCAGAAAAGCATTGGGGACAGAGAGGAGATTATGATGAAAGAGAACACAATGTTTTTCCTATCTATGGTGGTCCTAAAAGCTTCCATGAAGATAGAGAGAGGTTTCGGCATGTAAATTACAGATTTGAAACTAGAAGTGGTCCCAGCTGGAACAGAGGATTTGAACAAGATGCTCACAGAGATTTTGATGACCGTAGAAGACCCTGGGAAAGACAGAGGGATAGGGATGACAGAGATTTTAATTTTTGCAGAGAAATAAATGGAAACAGATTTGGAAGAGACAGAATGCAGAACAACTGGATCCCTCCTCCACATCCAAGGGTTTTTGAATATTTTGAAGGGGCCACTTCACAGCGCAAAGCTGATAATATACCCCAGGTAAATGGTGAAAATACAGAGACAGAAAGTCAGCCACCAAATGTGCAAGTGCAGAATGATCCAGAACTTTATGAAAAACTAGCATCTTCAAGTGAGATAAACAAAGAGAAGAGTGACACAGAAGCTGATATAGAAAGTGAACCAGTGGTAGAAAGCACAGAAACTGAGGGGACATAATCATCACTCAGTAGGTAAAAGATACCTTTTGTAAAGTTGTCATCTCTCTGTAATAGATAAATGGCTGACTGGACCTTAGCAGTTCACTTTTGTCTGCCAGAATTAAGTTAATCTGATGTTCATGTTCATCTTTCACTTAAATAACTGTACAACTGACTTGTATAGAACATTGTTCTTAATTTGAACATGGTAGGTAAACATTTTTTATTTCTCTGATAAAACACAGACTTGCCCCCAGTTGCTTTTAATGTCACAATTATAAATAACAGCTTGTCAAACAAAGACTTCCTATGGAAGAAAATGGAATTTTTTTAGATACTACCATTAGGTTGGCTGTGGAAATTGTTATACTTGAAAGCAGGTGCTGGTGTATCTTGTCCATGTTTTTAGGCTGCTGCAGAATTTTAAACATAGACAAAGCTGTGATATTTTATGTTCCTGAGATTTGGCAAAAAAAAAAAAAAAAAAAAGAGAGAGAGAGAGAGAAAGAAAGAAAAAGAAATAGCCCTGGTCATTTAAGGAGCATAATACAGAGATTAAAAGTGATTTTGTAAAATCCGCACTATAGTCTCTGTTTCCTCTAAAGTAAGTGTCTGTGATTTGTTCCTCGTACTGCAGTGGGTTAAAAAAAAAAGTACATTTTAATGTTGGGTGCATTTTGTTTTTAGATGCCAATAAAGCATATTTGTTTGATAACAGTGTTCTAGGTATTGTATTTTTTTTTTTAAAAAAAACCTACAAGCTATGAAAACCTGGATCAGCTATGGTATATGCTTTAGCTACTTGTTGCAAAAGGTTTATATTACTCTTGTAAGACCAATGCAACAATTATATGTGCTAGAAAGAAGCATATGCTTTTATATTGAAAATCATGCAGTCACATTAGTTTATGTATATAACATGTATGTAAATATTTGTGTAAACTGTAAGTAGATATCGCTATTTCTGTGTGTGCCTGTGTGTGCGCACAGAACAATGAAGACAGGTTAATAAAACTGAAATGAAATTAGGGTATAAAAATAAGTCTTTCGCCTTCTTGAGGTAGCAAGATATTTAGAGGTGTTAATTTGATTAAATAAATCAAATTTACATTTATTTGCTCACTCATAGGTACTGTTCTTACTACTTTTAGAAGGTGGAATGGACATGATATACTGTAAAGATATACAGTAGGATTTTAGCTTACTTTTTAAAAAATGTAGATATGCATGAAGCCAAAATTGAAGTAAATGTTTACCTTATCTTATTTTGTAATATATTTGGTGTTCTGGATAGATAGTGGTAGTATTAAAGTACTTTGTGGTTATTTGTTTGCAGTGAACCTCTGAAGTCCAGAATTGTTGCATGAAAAGTATAAAGCTGTTGTTGGTTTTTCTTTTAAAAAAAAAAAAAAATCTACGTGTGAATAGAAATGAAGTGGGGGCTTTGTGCTTTGGAGGCTTAATACCGAAATAGAACTTCTGAGTAAAATGTTGAGATGAATTGGCCTCCTAAGTAATACAGTAGCATTACTCTCTTTTGTTTCACCTGTTTTGCTTCTTGCGTGTGTTTTTTTTTTTTTTTTTTTAACCAGAGGTGGAAGATTTGGTGATATAGTAATGGAAGATTTTCAGCTTGTCCCACTTGCAGTACAGTTATTCCTCTCCCCTTCCAAAAAATCTGTTGTTAAAATTCACTGAGTCCAAAAGCATCCTCTGATTAAGTTTTGAGAGAGAATTTTCTCTCTCAGTAAGTTCTGAGAGTCGATAATGATATTTCTGTAAAATGGAAAATATTTAATTCAGGGAAATCTGAGTTGAACTTTACTATTAAAGAATACTAATTTATCGGTAGTTTGTATTGTGTTAAAAAAATTTTCCCAAGGATATGAAGTGTGAGGATGTCACTTGGGAGTTCGGCTGTAGTGCATAAGGATACATCTGGACTTACAGAGAAGTTATATGTGATCCTTTTTTGTGGTGACCTGGTTCTGTTTCTTAATTATTAGGATTTTTTATTTTAAAAGCCCCCAAAATTGCTTTCATAAATGAAAATACCGCTTTTAAAAGCTTTGATATGAATCATTTTGCACCTACAGTGCAAGTAGTAATAATATTTAGTACTAGGAAGCAGTGAGATTCAGGTGCATTAAATAAGCAATAACATGTAACAGGACCATGCTGATATACTGGATTCCAGACAGGTTTTACAACGTTTAGGGCAAAAATACTTTCAAATGCAGACTGTGCAGGTCAAGGAACTTGATCAGTGTTGTGCCTATCAGCCTGCCAATAATTTGCTAATCAGGCATGCATGACTTAGGATGACTGAACATAAAATAGCTGTATAGTATTTTTTTAAGTTACTCCTTTCTTTCAGTTTGATAGTGTTTTGACATTTTTAAGTTAATAGTTGTACATGAAAAAGCTTATTCTCATTGATTTTCCAAATGTTCATAACAAAATGCAAATATTTCCAGTAGCTTTGCTTTCACCATTGTGTTTTACACAATGAAACAAAAAACAAGATAGAAAAGTTAATCTTCCTTGTTTTTTCTTAAATTGAGATTTGCAGTATGTTTATTGTTTGTAATAGGATGGTGCAGGAAAATCATCACATGGTGAGAGAGATTAAATAATTCAGTTGGCAATGCTGTAAACCAGATCACATTGCCATTTCCTTGTGCATGTTTGTTGGGTCAGGCAAAACATTTTGACACTCTGCAATGTATATTCATTAGATGAAGAGCACTGTGTTAATATTTTAATCTGTTATGTAAATGTCTTTTAAATTTTAATAAATTGGCTACTGTATTTAGTGTAGTTGTACACTGTACTATTACAGTTTCCAACAGCTATTCAATTCTTGTGTAGAATAAAACTTTATTGTACAGAAAAGTAGTCTTTAGCTGCATCATGTTTCCAGTTAGAACTTTTTTTTCAGACCTTCTAATTTTAGTAGTCCCTAAGCATAGAAAAATAGCCCCAGGAGGAAAGCATTCAGAAACAGGGAAAGGGTCTGAATCCCATATTTATTAGCAATTAAAGATAGCGAGTTGTAGCTGTTTAATCTTGTCCCTGAAAAATTTTGTCTTTGAACGTTCTCAAGAAAAAGGTTATCCTCTTACAAGAAGAGAATATTCTACACTTCTGAGCTGTTTTTGACAGTGAAGATATTTGCCACATTCCAACAATTAAAGAACCTGACGCATGAGTCTGTTTACATTTTTATTTGCATAAATAACACAGAAATATGCATGTTTTATAGTTTGAAAGAAGTCAGACAATTTTAATGAACAGGAAAGATTAAAATTTACATATACACATTTAGTTGAAAACTGTACTCATATCAGTTAAGACATGCAAAATGTTACCTTTTTGGACATTCTGTGTCACTCCATCTTGCATTGTGATCTCTATGAGTAGACTGCTGTGACCATGTCATTCACAGTGTAGGATCGTGGCCTTTATTTGTTATGGTGAGGTCATGTCTATATTGAGACTATTTTTTGCAAGCCTTAACATGCAGTTATATTAAGCTTTTATTTGTGCTGTGGGACATTATTAGACAAATTAAATGTATAAGACCAGATTCTGATATCCTTCAGTAAATCTGCAAAAAAAACCTATTAATTCAAATGGTTCTGTTCGTGAAGTCAGGTACTATTTGGTATGAGTATTGGTCCCATAATTTAGTCTATAATGCATAGGGTGGGCATCCCATGTAAGTATCTTTAAAAGATTTTGAGATAGCCTGTAGAGGAAATTCACAACATAATGCTTCTGATAGACGTCGCAGTAAGTTCATCTATCCCCTTAGATGATCAAATTTGAAAGTATACAGAGGTTCCAAATGTCTGTAAAGATTTTAATTCATTTTCTGGATTTTAATTCCACTGGGCCTCATGTATTTCACTCACTTCATCTTTAGAGCTGCAAAAATTAGATGCTAAATTTCCTACATTCACATTTCGATTAACATATTTAGAAATAACCAATAGTGATAGTAACCTTTTTTCCTTGCTATAATAATTAAAGCTAGAAATGAATGTATTTCATTTAGTAAACCTGATCAGTTTTTAAAATGAGGCAGTGTGTATTTTTTGATTTTTTTTTTTTTTAGTGTAGATAATAATGAGGAAGGATTTTTTGCTTTCCTGGTTAAAATTGTCATAGTTGATTTTTTTTTAGTTGTACATCAATTGCTTTTTTCAAACACATACAAGGAGTTCTCTGGACGTATGCAAATAGGAATATACCAAAATGTAATCTATTTCTTGCATGCTGATTATTTTCAGACTTGTGTTAAGTATACCATTATTGAAGAGTGACACACCTTGCCTTTATGACCTTTCTGTTTTTAAATCCGTCTCTTGATGATTCAATACCTGTGACATATCCTGTTTTAAATTTTTTGCTTTGCTTTAAAATATGAAAATGTTTAACCAAACAGGAGTGTCAACAGCATCCTTCTGTTTAGTATTCTATAACTACATTCTGTTCCATCTCCAGTAGAATAATAGAAGCCTGTTACTGGGAACTGAATGGTGGCTGAGAAAATACCTGATTGACAGAATTGTCTTAATCATAACCATTTGCTCCTCTATCTAAAAAAGGAAAAAGGAAGTTTGATCCAGATGGTGTTCATTTTTTATAGGTTTAGCTATATGCTGTACAAATTATGCAGTGCTTTTGACACTTGATAACAAATTTTTTTGTTATTCATTTTAAAGTTTAGCCATGAAGTTTTACAGTGAAGAAAATGTCCAGTAGCGCTTCTAAAAAGTTGAAGAAAACTCATAACATCTTTTTAAACAACTGACCTCCAATAAAAGAGAATCTGCTTTGAATTGGGTTTTTAGGTGATGATGGGCAGGCTTGTTCAGATTTTTTAAAGCAGTTATTTTGAGGTCAGTAGACTATAAAATTTGATTTGCCTTAAAATTGTACCCTTTTGTACTCCACCTGCGTAAGTGGGCCTGGTGAAGAAAAGTTACTAAGCTGAAAAATCGCACTCTTACCATCTTTTAGAGGCAATAGTGTCAAAGATTAGAAGGGGGGAGGTTTGATATATGCACTAATTAAACAGATATTAATTTGTTACGCAACTTAAGGTTTCTTCAGTTTGCTTTAAAGTAGTTAAAATACATACTTTACTGATATAATTGACATTATAAAAATCTTCATTGGTTTGCTAACTTTCATGATTTACAGAATAAATTTTAAAAATTGGGGGATTAATTTAACTTTCCAACTTTTTTCTCATTATACTATCAGATAAAATCATATTTGTGTACTTAGTTATATAGGAAGAAATTTGTAGATAATCTCAGTCAAACACTTCTTTTGTACTTGTTCTGTCAATATTGCTTTTTTCTTCTATACTTATTTTTTCCTGTACCTATGTCTACAGCATAACACATATAATGAGGGTTAACACTACTGTATATCTGATGTTTTACCAATTTTTCCACATGCTGCTACTCAGAGGAATTTAACCTCTTTATGAAACTAGAGCAAGTCATACAGGTGCAAGACTGCCTAATCTGGGTGCAGCACATCTGCATTGGGGTTGCAACAGTGTAGTTATATTGATATAGCTACACCAGTGCAAAAATTTCTAATATGGACAAGTCCTTAACTGGTGAAGGAGTGTCAGCAAAAACAGATTTATTAATTCAGGCCTGGATTAGTAAGACATGGAAGCAGCAGACTTTGTGTCTGAGTATAGTTTCCCAGTTGAAAGTGAGATTTTGGTTTATAATATGATCTAGAAAATTGAGAACTGAGCCCAGCTATCATATTGAACACAATGTTAAAAATACCTATCAGCTAAGTAAATGATTCCAAAATACTTACCGGTAATCGTTTTTTCCACTGCTCCCCTTCCTTCCAATCAAAGTAACCCTACCATGACTCTCAAAATTGATCAAAGTACTGTATTTTATCACACATGTTATTCTAGTTATGCTATTATTGAGGTAATTAGGGCTTTAGTGCTTTGCTGAATGAGTGCCTTAGTTACCTTCCTTTAAAGGCATATAAAGTATATAGTTTAAGTTAGCAGTATGGTCAAATGAACACATTGCTAGCTCTGGGAATTGGGAGGGAGGAATCTTGTGACCTTCATAGTACTTTTTAAAAAAAATGATTAGCTGTTGGGCATTGGTCCAGTGACTGAATTTTTCTCTTGGAATATACAAGGGGCTTTATTATAACTATTCCATTACTACAAAAATATATTAAAAGTTTTACTAGGGATACCGAATCTTTTATTGCTTGTTAATGTTTCAAGTAGTTGGAAATATAAGGCTACCCATAAACCCTACCCTGAAACTCATGGGACTACTCCTTACTCATGGGATTACTGTTGTAAGAATTTCAGTATTGGGCCCTTTATTGATACCTATCAAAAGAATCAGTTCCCACAAATTACTTAGCACATCTTGGAATGTGCAGTGTCCTCATATAATCCTGTTATATCTGCTGCCATAATTTATTCCTTTCAAGTATTGCAGAAATGCTAGTTTTCATCATTTAAATTATAAATTTCCATTATCGGGTCTTATAACTTAAACTAAGCATTAATTTTCAGGGTCTCAGGAAAGAATTTTCATGCTCATTGAGATACTGTTTTTCCGTCTTATAATGCGTGAATTAGTTTAAGATTTTATATTCCTATATTTAAAAAAAAAAGTTTTTACTTGAAAACTTAAGGATGTAAGGTTTCTAACAGTGGAAATTAAACTAACTCAAAAGACTATTGAAAGTTAGTGAGCCGTAGGCTCCGAAAGGCCTGCCACTTTTGAAACTGGGATTAGGCTTCTAAACCACTTAGGTTTTTGGGAAATTTTACCACATGCTGTGTTCCACATACTAACTTGACTTTTTTTTTTTTTTGCATGTTAAGTAGATTTCTACTTTTGCTTCTGATTTTTAGTATTTATTAAAGGACCAGGAAGATGGTGTATTCTCAGATGTCTTTGTTGATAAATTTTGACACATTTTAAAAATGAATATTTGACCACATGAGCTGGTGGGTTCTTGTTTGACCATCTAGTAGCTGTTCCTGAACAGTCATTGATCAATTCAGTTACTTTGTTTTTATTAAATATATGCTCAGTAAATTCAAAACAGCCCCATATTAGTTTATTGTTAAGGGTGAGATTTCAATTGCACAAAATTTTATGGGTTTCAGAGTAACAGCCGTGTTAGTCTGTATTCGCAAAAAGAAAAGGAGTACTTGTGGCACCTTAGAGACTAACCAATTTATTAGAGCATAAGCTTTCGTGAGCTACAGCTCACTTCATCAGATGCACCTGATGAAGTGAGCTGTAGCTCACGAAAGCTTATGCTCTAATAAATTGGTTAGTCTCTAAGGTGCCACAAGTACTCCTTTTCTTTTTACAAAATTTTATGAAATTCAGAGTTAAGTTTCTGATGCATCCTAAATTCTGCTATTATAATTTGCAGTTCTGCTCCATTACATTGTATGCATAACAACTGAGACCTTTATTACATGACCACAAAATATTTTATGAAGTAATACAAAAAGAGATACAGATTACATATGAGGCTTTCTTCAGATAAAATATTTTTTAAAATGCACTATTCAGTTTATTTATATGGTCATTTATATATGAACAGTGGGGCAGAATTAAAGATGTGGAAACTAACTTCTGGGGCAAATAAAATCTTGACCTATTACTTTAATGTATTTATTGTATTTTTTGTGTTTAAAGAAAAATTAAAACAGCTGTTTTGACAAAATACTTACTGAAATACATTTTTTCAGTGTCCAGTTTTCAAATGTCTGAACAGATTTGTCTGAAACATTTTTTGAAAACGAATTGCTATGCTGAAGACAAATTTCAGATCAAAACGTAATTCTTTGGTTAAGTTATAAATTTCTGAGAATAAGTATTTAAGCTACAATGCCATCTCATCTATTTCTGCAACAAAAATTGAAATAATACACTCATTTTGGCAAGAATAAATAACTTTTAATGCCTGATACATGGATACACTGCAGAACTCAGAAAAGGTCCCAAGTAAGGAAGTGAAGAGGAAAACCTTGTTTGTGATAAATCTGTTGAACTGAAGAATGTGTGCAGAAATTTTTTTTTCTCTCTTACTCAGTCCCCAGATCAGTCTGAGGATTCTAATCCAAGTACTGACCAGAGGATAGTCTGATCTGTTACCTTTATTCATTTATTATATCAGTAGCTTCAGATTTCTATAAACCACTGTCCAGATAACAAGTTGGGAGTGTTTTTACTCAGAGAGAAAAATTTAAGAGGTGGACAATTGGTTTTTATTAAACCACATAAACTACCAGTCTGAATTTTAATTGCTGTGTTAAGTACACCTAATACAGAGACAACTCCACTGAATTTTTGGTGCCTTAGCATTTAAATTGTATGATACTTTACACATAGCTTCTAAGTTTAGCAAGCTCTAGCAATAGTATAGCTTACTGTTTTCTGTTCTGCAGAAATTTAACTGCCTTCACAAAATTTAACTTCTTTTCATTGGCCTTACATTTCTAGAGAATTACAGTGCTGTTTTATTAGCTTTAATTTAAGAACAATGTGTGAAATCCTTTTAAGTCAATGGGAGTTTTGCCCTTGACTTTAGTGGGGCCGGAGTTTCACCCAATTTGTTTTCTGTGACTCAGTTTCTTCTCCAAGACTTGCAGAAATACTGTTGAAGGAGAATTAGTTCTACTTTCATTGAGTGACTTCTGCCTCTTTTTATGCAAAGGAGGCAATCAAAAAAAAATTCCCCCAGATACTTTCATGATGTTATGTGCAGCCAACCCTGCCTTTTAGGGACTATATCAAGATTGATAGTAGGCCAAAGCAGTCCAGTTTTACCAAGAATGTCTGGAAAAATTACCAGTATAAGATTTCTTCATCCAGTTGTACTTTTGCAGAGCCACACAGAAAGATCCCATAGCTGGACTTCTACTTCTCCTGAAATTTTGGAAGGTCATGCTCAAGCCCTACCATGCCTACAGAGCACATTTCTGCAGGAGCAACCCTGAAACTTCCAGTTCTCAGTTCTTTCTTCAGGGTACTAGATGTAAATTCTATTTTCTCCTGTGGCTTGCTGATATACTGGTTAATCTCTATCTCCAAAACAGTTGTTGTGTATTTAAACAGCCTTTTTTCTGATGTGGCTCACCGCTGAAATTAGTGAATGACCCCTCCCCACACAGGATTTTAGAATGCCTGCCCATTTCCTTTTGTCATTTTCCTTGTCCCCCCTCTCCCTATGAAAAGTTAGCAACAACCTTGAATGAACTAAAATAAAAGATGTAAATTTGTGATCTATAAAGTTTTCCTTGTCCAAAAAATAATCTTTCATCTTCATAGTTTGATTCCAATTTTAAGAGTATAACTACACTGGCACTCTTCCAATCCCCTAGCATGTTGGGCATCCTGTACTCGTGGCTGTTCTCTGCTTCTCACAGTCTCCTCTGCAGCCATGCAAAGCCAAGCATAAATTACAGCATCCTGTAGGTGCCCCAACTTCCAGTTGAGGCTGGTCACAGAATGTGGGGAAGGCACAGGTGCCATGTTTCCCTCCTCCATCCTCACATTCCTTTCCTTGGTAACAGATAACCAGCCCTTCTTATTCCAAGCCAGAAACATATATTAAAGATCTTTTCGGGCTGACAAAGTTGACTTCAAGTTTGAAGTGCTCAGCACCTCTGAAAATCAGACCACTTATTTAGAAGTCTATAGGTTAAGCTGTCTTTAGGTTTGGCACTCACGGCTTAAAGTTTTGTCCTAAATCTTTATTTCTTGTGATTGAAATACTTAGCACTGATACACACATTTTAAAACTGAAGTTTAAAATATCAGCTTCTCATTGTTTTAGGAATAAACAAATGTTGAAGACTATTGCAAGAAAGTAGTTAAAAAGGTGAAATAAGCCAAATATTGCTCTTAGAGTCTGATGTAAATCTGCAGTAACTACTGAAGTCAGTGGAATTGCTGCAGATTTACACCACTATAGCTGAGAAGAATTTGGCCAAAAACTTTTACTGCTCATTTTAATAAGTACAGTTTGTACTAGGAATAGGTTTCTCTACAAGGAATGTAATAGGTTGTTGATACGCACAAAATTTTCTATTTTTTGGTGGCTGGGCCCATTGGCTTTTTATGCAGCTAAGCAAAATTGGCAAGTGGTCTAAGTCCAGTACGTTCCCTCCTCTCCCTTTTTCCCCTTCCAACAAGTACAAGTCTACTTTGCCACCACTAGAAGCTGGGGACTTTTCCCACACAGCACGTCTAACCCCAGAGGAGACTTCAAAGAACTGCTCCTGAGTAAATATATCTATCACCTTATTACAATAGTCTGCCCCTTCACTTTTTATCCATTTTCTTAAATAATCCCCTTATTTTATTAACATGTTCCCTATGACTCATTCTATCAAGTTTTGAGATTTCTAAATTTGAGGCAATATGCCTATGGAGTAATTTGAAACCTTTTTAACGTAGATGTCTTAAACTGAACATGTGACATAATCTCTCTTACATCCGTTTAATTAAACCCTGCAAAGCTTTACCAGTCAGTTTGGGGAGTAAGACTAACATTCTGTGTTTTTAAGGGATTCTGCGTACATGGCAAATCCTTTGAAAGGTGTTCAGATATTCTTCAATGCAGTCGGTTTCTCTATGTCAGACACAGCTTGTCTCAGTTGTGTGATCCCTGGTAAGCATTACCTGTGGTCGCAGGGATCAGTTTCTGTAAGTCCAGTATTCTCAGGGCGTGCTGCCTCTCCTCTTTTTCTGGCCTCTCCTTCTCGGACTTCTGTTTCTCGGTCTTTGTTCTTTTTGTTGTCTGGCTCCACTGCTCTTTGGGCCACTTCTAGTGTTGCTTTTCTGCCTCTAGTTTTTGCTCTGCCTGTTTGCAACTCACTTTCCTAGGCCTCCTACTCCTTTTCACTATTTCCTGTCTATTGGCCTTCTCTACTAGCTCCAGCTTTTGGATCCCAAACATGATCAGTTCAAGCTTTATGGCTGCCTCACTGGGATTGGTGCCCAGCTGGCTTCCTGAGTCTGGACCTCCCTCCGTCTCAGGCCCTGTAGTTGTATCATTTTTGATCTCCCTGCTGTTTCTCGAGATCCATAACTAGAGATCTCTTCCAATCCACATTTCTCCTTCCAGCATTCAAGCCACAATCTGAACACAGTCTTTCCAAATACTGTCTGTTAAGTTTACCATATGTCTCTGGTTTACTCATGCTGGCCTACTTTTGTTCTGATTCCCTTACCAAAATAAACAAATGGAAAACAACAAACTGTAAACCTTTTCTTTTATTTCCATCTCTTCGTATCTCTATTATGTGGTATGGATGTGCCTGGAACGTGATCCTTAATTAACCAGAAAACTGGGTAAAGATGCTGTTCCCTATGCCACAGTGATGCTTCCCTGGGTAGCCAGGGTTGTGAGCCATCTTACTACCACCAGCTCTTAGCCCAAGGGAGCCTTCTCTGTGCCTGCCAGGCATCATCTCCCTGACGACCCCAGCCACAGGCAGCACAAGTACTGTCCTCTGAGCCTATGCAGGCTCTGTTGTGACTTATGCAAGTTATCTATAGGCAAACTCCAGCCCCCAAGCCTTCTGAGCATCTCCTTGGAGGGTCCACCTTTATTTCTCTGGTCACTCACAGTATTCAGAGATTTGCTAATCCCAAAGGAATAGTACATTCCAGTCTATCAATTTCACCTCAGGACACAGCTCAAATAAACACACAGCCCTGGCAAGTACGATTAATGGAAACAAAGGATTACATATTTTAAAAAATCATGCATTCTAGAGCTTACACATACTATCAAGATGCCCTCTTGTCTAATACGGTACTGCTCACCTAAAGTCGTCCTCACTGCGCTTTTCAATCAGGATGACTGAGACCTTCCTTTCCTGAGAACATGCCTGCCGGCAGCCTGTCTCTCTAGATAAAGTGCCAGTGTCTCTTTCTGCACCTCTAGATATCTTAGACTAGTCCTTTGTTTTTTACCTGTAAACATGTTCCTTCCCCTGCTTTCAGCTGTTCCTGTTAATTTCTTCTCTTGAAGTTCCAGCAAACTCTTCATTAGCATTTGACTCAGAATGCAAATACACTTCCATCGTTTCAGAGTAGCAGCCGTGTTAGTCTGTATTCGCAAAAAGAAAAGGAGTACTTGTGGCACCTTAGAGACTAACAAATTTATTTGAGCGTAAATACAGCTTCGTGAAATACAGCTCACTTCATTGGATGTATCCGATGAAGTGAGCTGTAGCTCCTGAAAGCTTATGCTCAGATAAATTTGTTAGTCTCTAAGATAATACACAAAGACACACAAAGTGGGTGAGGTAATGTCTTTTATTGGACCAACTTCTGTTGGTGAAAAAGACAAGCTTTTGAGCTATGCGGGACCTGAAGAAGAGCTCTGTGTAGCTCTAAAGCTCTCTCACCAACAGAATTTGGTCCAATAAAAGATGTTACCTCACCTACCTTGTCTTTCTAATATCCTGGGACCAACATGGCTACAATAACACTGCAAACAATACATAATAGTCAGCTAGGGAGATAAGTGTCTCCCACATTCTCTCTGATGGAACCTGTTTTATGGCATGCTACCTCAGGGGACCTGCTATTAATTATTAGTTCCTAAGAACATAATTTCCAATATATGTGTACACTTATCTCCTTACATTTTATCTGCACTTACATTTTGCAAAGATGATGTTGACCAGTGTGACACAGGCTTTCACTAGAAACCTAACATGACATTTTTTGGTAACCCTAAGTCTAGTATTTACATACTAGTTTTTCTTGTAATCCTAATGCATCCTTGTGTCCTTTGCCAATTGGCATCAAGAGGTCCTTGGATGTCACAATTTCACAAAAGTGAAATTCATCCTTTACTCCCACAGAATTGTACTCTAACTTCTGAGCTTTTGTTTAAAAAAAATTCTTTCTAGCCTTCATGGTTGCAAAGACAACCTCAAAAACCTGGGCCTAGTGTAACCAATATAATGCTGTCCACCAGAGTTTGAAGACCACCTGAAACAACAGCTATGCAAGGTGTGAACTGTCGCATTTATCTATCTCATTGGCATGTTAAGGTTGGAATGTAAAGACAAGAGTTTATATGTCCACATTAGCTGATGTTTATCCTTCAGTCTCACACTGTTTCCCCGCATGCCAAAATTTCAGTCATCCCCTAACAAGAGGCCAACCCCATTGGCTTTCCTTACACAGATAATTTCTATGATATAAATAGTTCTATGATGCATCAGTCTGGGATGTATTATCAGGGGTGTTGTCAGCAAGACGCAAGAAATAATTATTCCACCTTATTCAGCACTGATAAATGCCTCACCTGGCGTACTGTGAGCAGTTCTAAATGCCACACTTTGGGAAAGATGTGATTAAATTGGAGGAAGTCCAGAGCAGAGCAATAAAAATTATTAAAGATCTAGAAACATGACCTACGAGGAAAGATTGAAAGAAACTGGGCTTGTTTAGTCTGGAGAAGACTGAGAGGAAAACATGGTAACAGTCTTCAAGTACATATAAAAGGTTGTTATAAAGAAGAAAGGATAAATTGTTTTCCTTACACACTGAGGACAGGACAAGAAACAATGGGATTAAATTGCAGCAAAGGAGATTTAGGTTGGATATTAGGAAAAATGTCAACTGTAGGGGTAGTTAAGTGCTGGAACAATTACCAAGGAAGCTGTGGAATCTCTGTCATTGGAGATTTTTAAGAACAGGTTAGACAAACACCTGTCAGGGATGGTCTAGATAATACTTAGTCCTGCCTAAGTGCAGGGGACTGGACTATATGACCTGTTAAGGTCCCTTACTGCTCTACATTTCTATGATTATTCACACCAAAATCTTCAGCACACTGAAAACTAAAAATGTGGGGATAGCATAAAAATTGAATTCAATATCAAAATAAATCATACAAGCGTTAGTATGCTAATTAATATTTACTTTAATGTATAATTAAAAACCTCAATTTACATTTTTTCTGTAGCTGTCACAGCTTTTCCATTAGCGTGCTGCAAAAGCTGGAGGCTTTGCCACACAATTTAGGAATAGGTTGCCACAGAGTACACAGCACAGAGTGAAAGTACTGCTTAAAATATATTTGAAGTCACTCTGCTTGGGCATTCTGGGCTGAAGTTCCTTACCCAGTAGAGCAGCATATAGAATATTACATGACCTGGATGTAATACTTCATTGTTGTCCTGTGTACATCTTGTTAATTATAAATGCAAATAATATGTACTAAAAATAGGAAAAAAGACTTGAGGTTCCAATTTCATCACAGTTTAGCATTTTAAAAAAAAAGTTTGATATACCATTCTTAATAGTGCAGGAGTCCCTGATTTTATAACCAGCTTCATTGTGCTTTTTTTTAAGTCTTCCCCCCGGCCCTCCCGAATATTTAAATCAGACCAAGAATAGACATTAGACTATCATCCCACAGGGTGAAAATGTGTACAAGTATGACCTGAAGATCTTAAGAGCAGATTTTAGAATCCAAACTGTCCATAGAAATAGAAAAGTGCTATATAATGCACCATTAATTGCCTTTTATATTGTCATGAAATATTCTTTCCTATTAATGGAAATAGTATTTGTATTTTATATCACAATTGCAAGTGAAGAGCAGATCAAAGTTAAGTGAAAATCATGGAACAAAGTTGAGGACCCAAGAGGTATTAAAGATAAATATAATCATTGTAAAATTTTTAAATTGAGATGTCTGCTGTTCTGACCCTTAATTAGTTTCCTTTGTACAGAAACGCTGTGCTTCATAAAAGATGAGTTTCTTCTCTCCCCTCTGAAAACCTTATGCTAGCTATAAGCCCCTTCCCCTGGCAAGGTAATAGACCTTCATAGATGAGAATTTTTTTTTTTTTTTTTAAATTCCTCAGAGCTCCAACTTTAGTTTTAGTGTTGGCATAGCTTTAAAATATCTGAGGTCTTCAAGACCTAGAGATTGTAAGTGGACTCTTTTGGTCTTTTATTTTCAATATAGGAAATCAAAATGAGGAATAAATGAAAAAAACTTAATGCAGCATGACTGAGAGACTCCATTATCGTCCAGTCTGTAAAGAGATTGTTGTCAGATCTGGGAAGATGTCAAGAATTTTTTTTATCCTTAAGTCTACACTTATATTTGAAATTCTGGGCAACATAAAAAATATACAATTTATTATTTCAGTAAAAGTGGAACTTCAGCTCTCGAAGGAGTAACGGCCTCAAATAATTTAATTGCTGGGGGGTTAAAGAATCCATCTTCTAGTTAAAGCTTAGAACTGGAGTCAGACATGAGTACTGTTACTGGCAATGTCACAGCATTCCCGTGTGCTCTGACGCATGTCACTTACGGGCCAACTTTCAAAGGTGATCTCTAATTTTGGTAATCTCCATTTTTGGGTGCCCAAATTTAGACACACATGGCCTTATCAGCATAGGAGTTGTAGGTGGCCAGTGCCTCTAAAAGTCAGGCCTGGGTATTCCAAAGTTGGGCACCCAAAAACAGAAGCATTCAGTTGGAGATCACTTTTGAAAATTGGGTCCAAATCTCTCAAGCTCAGTTTCCCTATCTGTAAAAGAGGGATTACCTTCTTCACAGGGGTCTTGCTAGGCATTAGTGTTTGTGTTTTGAGATCCTTCGCTGGAAAGAGCTATAGAAATGCTAAGAATTACCACACACATTTGTATTAGTTTGTTTACTTAATTGGTCTTTAAAATGCATTTATAAATGTTGCTCAAAAATTGCATTAAGGGGTTCCATGTTTGTTGAGCCTTACTGAGCCTTTAGGTTACATGTAAAACAATGGGGAGGAGTGTTTTCAAGCACATGTCCTGCATATACTCATTCTAGTATCTCAAGGTCTAGCTGTGTCTTTGCTCAGGCATCACCACCACCAAAGATTCTTCAATTGGTGATTAGTTTAATCTGAAGTAGAAAGCATCTAATTTTTCCAAAGCTATGCTAGTTCTGTAGCACGAACCAGAAGGAAAAAGTAGTAACATTTAATTTTGTGTGTCTAATATATAAACGACATGGAATTCACAAGGTGCAGTTCTTCAAGTGCTTGCTCATATCCATTCCATGCTAGGTGTGTGCGCACCACGTGCACAGTTGCAGGAGATTTTTCCCTTAGTGGTATCCATAGGGCCAGCTCTAGCATTCTCTGGAGTCGCGCACATATGCATTGGTATAAGGGGCGTCGCCGGCCCCGTGGCCTCTCAGTTCATACTGTCCATGACAGTTGCTGGAACGATCCTTCTTGTTGTGGCAAGTCTTCTTTCCCAGTGGTTTGGACTCTGTTCATATTTTGTGCAGTTATTGTAGTTAGTGTATATAGTTCTTAGTTAGTGGTAGTGTATATAGCAGTGTAAATAATTGTCCTTGTCTACAATGGACTTTTCGCCCTAAGGACTGGGCATATCCTGGTCCCTGTGCTTCAAGCTGTGTGCCTCCTGTGGCAAGCTGATGCCACTGAGTTACCTGCACTATAGCTGTCTAAATTGTCTGGGGGAAACTCATGTTAAGGATAAGTACCAGATCTGCCGAGACTTCAGACCTCACACTAAGAAGAACAGGGACATTCAGCTGAAGGCCATTCTCATGGAGGCAGCCATCAGACCAGTCTCAGAGCTGAGCCACTCCAAAGTGGCGTCGAGCACTTTGACATTCATGCAGAGTGCTCCCCCAGCACTGTGCTCTTCCCGGCACCGTTCTCCATCGCTGGTGCCAAGGAAGAAGCATAAGAAACAGCTCACCAAGAAAGGGCACTCTCAGGTGCAGAAGAGGGACAATGGTGCTGCTGACCGCACCTAGAGCGCCGAGTCCAGTTCGGAACTCACTGCCAACCCCCAGAAGCGGTCGAGGTGCCAGCGTCTGCTGGTTCCTTCGACCCCAGAGGCCTTTCAAGCAGCAAAGGACCTGCTGTCCCGGTCCTGCCGGCCCAGTCAACCACAGTAATCAGAGAAAGGAGAGAGCAGGGAGCATCAAGCTCCTTCCCTTCACTGGCTCCCTTGGTACTTTTCTGGCATTCTTGTTCCTGGTTAGTTTCTAATAAGATGGAAATGTTAACTTTTTTGGACACACTGCCCCCAGGAGAAAGATAAAAGACTCTCTTTTTTTGGACCCAGCTGACGTTGGTATTGGCTGTCCCGCACTTCAGCGTAACTCCTTATATTGTGTCTGTCAAAGATCAGGGCACTAAAGTATTTCATACAACTGATCACTAGAAGGTGGTTCCTATGTTTTCAGCCTAAATGTACATGCATTTTGTTTTTCAGAAGACACACAAAACTGAAAAACTGCCTTAAAATATTTGCATCATTCTACTCCTTTATCTTCAGGCTATACCATTTCGAGAGAGTTTGGGCTCAGTCATCCATTCTGAAATCTGTCAGGTTTCCTCAGGTTTAGTTGACCAATACCACAGCAATACTCCTTTGGCTAGAGAGCCAAGCTTAGATCCATTCTCAATCACAGACTCAACATTTGGAATCATCATGCAACATTAGATCTGTTTGCAACATAGAATGAAAAAATGCTTTGAATGCTAAAGCAACTTTTTCCAGCTTGTCTTTAAAGAAAACCATTTATTTACTGTCTGTCACAATAACCACCTTTCCCCATAGTCCCAAATCGAAAATAGAACCAGTTGGGGGGGGGGGGGGTGTGAACACACTAATTATGTTCAGTATAGGTTGTTGAAATTTAGCATGACAAGAATCCTTTCTGAATGCAAATTCCATAAAATTTGTCATTTATTTCAGTTGGTATTATATTATATACTACAGTATACAAATATTAGTATTCATAGACTGTTGGAATCTACCAGAAAGATAGATTGGTCTTGGGTTAAGTCATTGGACTGGGACTCAGGAAACCCAGATTCAATTCCTGACTCTGTACCACTAACTTACTGTGTGAATTTGGGCACATCATTTAATCTCTGTGTGCCTCAACTCTCCATCTGTAAAATAGAGATATTATTTTATTTCTCCTGCCCTATGTCTTGTGTGTTTAGACTATGAGCCCTTCAGGGTAAGTATTGTCTCTTACTACATGTTTGAACAGTATCTACCACAAGGGGCCCCATTCTTGGTTGGGACTTCTAGCCGCTATTGTATTACAAATAGTAAATAACAACAATGTTGGAGTTTTTAGCAATTCAGTCATTTAATAGTTAAAACAAATATTATTTTAATCTCTAAATTTTAACAATTGTGTGTAAGTTTATATAGAGACATTAAACATTCAAAACAAAATCCCATTATATTGTGCTTCTGTTCTCAAAAGTGACTGTAAAAATGGCATTGTGAGCTTTCCTGTATGTTGTTTCTCAGTGACCTACATGTAAAATGTGTTCAGATTACCAATAAAAAGATACTTTTTTAAACTGTCAGCCTTACAAATTCAACCAGAGATATGTACATTGAGCTGGGTTCTTTTTTCCTTCGTGAATCACCATCAGTAATAAAGGTTCTGCAGGCCAAATTAGGCCCTCTCTGACGCCTCAAGGGTCACTAGTTACACCACTTAAACAAATCTGCTGATGTACAGAAAAGAATAGACTCCAGAGCACTTCCCCATATCTGTTTACTATCAGTCCTAACATGAATATAGAGCAGTAATAAAACAAAACAAAAGCCCTCTTATTATCACGTCACCAAATATTACTCTGAATACACACAGTGAGCAGATCTGTTAAGAACGTGCCATTTTTATTGTCACTTTGCAGAGTAAAACCACATTTTAATCACCTAGCAAGTGGGCTGGGGGGACAGTATATAAAGGAAAGGTGAAGCATGGCATGTTCCTCCTGATATTACATAGCCTTCAACAGTCCACTGCTTCCAGGGCCGGCTCTAGGTTTTTGTGGCCCTAGCAAAAAAAATTTTGCCCCCCGTCCCCCCTTTTGGTCTTTTACACATGTTTGCACTTTGCAATGTTTTTTTTGTTTTGACTGTTTAAAATTTTTTTAAAAATGAAAACAGAGAATTTGTAGTTAGTGAAATAAAATAATTTCCTGCTAGTGTACTCATTTAATTTTAACAATCACAATTACAAACAATTTGGGTTCAACTATACACTGTAATGAAAAATGTTAGTGTCTTCCGGTGTGCCCAGTTTCTCATAAAGAACTATAATTGAGTAATATTTGACATGTTTCAAATCCGATAAAATTTCATTACGCACTCCATTAGAAATTGATTGTATTATCTCATTTTGTGTATTTTTACCCAAATAATGGGTGTGAATCTCTCCATCTTTCACTCTTCGTACGTGCTCAGCCATAACACTATCTAATTTTGCCAATAACTCAACCAATTTCAAGAAATTTCCATTGTTATTCTCATATAAAATATCCGAGGATCCACGGAATACGAGGCACTGTTCGGCTAGGAAATTAATTATTTCCAGTAAATGTTCCAACACAGCTTGCCAATGTAGAATTTCTGAATTTAGTAGACGTTGCTGTACCACATCGATTGTTGTATCTGAATGTAATCTGTTTGACAGCGCAATCTAATTTGTCAACGAGCGTAAATGATTTTTTGATGTTTCATGTTCTTTCAAATGCTGATGTAAATTTCGCCAGTCATTAAAACCTGCACTTGCCAGAAGAATGTCCGAGTTACAGAACAGTTTGCAGCCAAAACAAAAAACTACATCTTTGGTCTGTGAATACACTAACCACAATCTATTAATTTGTTCCCCATTTTTCATTTTTTCTTCATACTGGATGGCATAAATCGACAATTCGACTCATTAAATGGATATTCAAATGTAGGATCTAGTTTTGAAGGACCTTTTTTCACAATCATTAGCATTGCATCAGTAATTATTGTTGGCCAGGTACTTGGATCCGATCCTATGTCAGTCTTTCCACCTTCCAATAATTGTTCTTCAGTTTTAGATTTGGATAACAGTTCTTCGTTTCTGGACTCTTCAGCTGAAGAAGTAAATCTTTGGATGGATTGTGATTGTTCGTCTTTATCAGTTAGCAAAGATAATCTTTGGTTGGATTGTTTGTTCATCTTTATCAGTTGATAAAGATAATCTTTGGTTCGATTGGTCTTCGTCAGTTGATGAATAATCACTTTCAATGCATTGCTTAGAGCTTTCTCCTTGATTGTCGACTTTTAAAAATGCTTATATGAAGTACGAAATAGTTTATCTAATTTTTTGCCGTTTCTCTCTTTGTTGACGGTAGGCAGCATCGGAAAGTCGTTTTCGTTTTTGTCCCAGCATTTTAGCCCTGTAACCGACATGGAAATTGGCGTGAATGGCACCGATAGGGCAGCACAGTACACACAATTGTGATTCCTGATTTAATTAATAACCGTTAACGCTTATACATTTACACACGTTCACATTATGAGTGACCGTGTCACGACATGACACCATATTTTTCTCAGAGTAACAGCCGTGTTAGTCTGTATTCGCAAAAAGAAAAGGAGTACTTGTGGCACCTTAGAGACTAACCAATTTATTTGAGCATAAGCTTTCGAAAGCTTATGCTCAAATAAATTGGTTAGTCTCTAAGGTGCCACAAGTACTCCTTTTCTTTTTGCATATTTTTCTCGTCACGCTCCTATCGCACTACTGGAGATTTTTTTGACCTTCATGGGGTTTTTTTCCAAAAAAAAAAAAAAAAAAAAAGGCTGGCTGGAAATGTGCCGCCCCAAGCACATGCTTGCTTGCTTTACTGGTGCCTAGAGCTGGTCCTGACTGCCTCCATGGCGCAATTAAAGCTTCATGTGAAATTGGGGTGAGGCCTAGCCAAATGAAGGTGGAGTTGAGTTGTATCTACTATTATACTCAACATGCTCCCCAGAAGAAAGGACCTTAATGTATGCTGTACATTGCTACTAAGTTAATGCAAAAGTATTTTCTGCCCTTTGTGACTTCTAAAAACTGATGGAATGAGACAAGTAAGCCATCGGTAAGAATCCAACCAATGGCAGCACAACAAGGAAAATTAGGAAAACCGCTGGATTTCCATTAAGAAAAGCCAGTCTGTTAGAACTAGGGATTGAGATATTCATGGAAGTGGAAGAGATCTCTGGGTCTCAGCCATGTTTCCTGCAAATTACTAAATTTTATTTTGATTTATAGCATTAACTGTGAGCAGATAGGAGTGGAGGAGCTTTTGTCACTGCCATAAATGCTAGAGGCGTAATAGGAACATGATGATGATAGCATTTTCACCATTAAAATATGTTGACTAGTATCAAACTATCTTCTAGTGAAGCTGCATGTGATTGTCCTATTGAGAGATCAATTTTGTGGCCCAAACAGATGTTTAGTGTCCCTTTAATCTGTTAGCAGAACCTCCTCTCCCACATATCCAAAAGGGTTTATGTATGTTAAACTTTTCCTAAGAAAACTAGCTCCCTTCTTTGGTTAGAAAATTGTATCATTATGAATTTGAGACCTAACTTTATAGTCTCCCTTTATTTGTATTATCATTTTAGAACTTATGACCATTTCAGAGTAGAATACACAGTTTAAACAAAATAGGTGTTTAGCTAATGAAGCAATAGGCCACTAAGCACTAGAAATTTTTGGAGCATAGTTTTGCAATTTATTAACTGTGAAATTAAAGGATTTATGAAGGACAAAAGAGTGATGTCATGTTGTGTTTCACTACTGTTTTATCGGGTTATGGTGCAAAATTTTAGTTGGTAAAAGGCTATTGGTACTTCACAATACCATTGAGGGCTAGTATAAGTGCACTTAAGGATTGTCAGATTTACTTTAATGTTTGGTAGTTTTGAAGACTGATAAAGTTTCGGACGTATTGCTGTTTTATAGCACAGAGGTTTATAATGTGTACACCTTGAATCATTAGTGTTTCAGGGGAAGAACTATGGTGAGATGGGAACAAAAGTAAATGCAAATTAAATTTGTCAGTTGCAAAAAATATTCAAAAGTAGAAGAGTTCTTGGAGAAAGTAGTAAGGGCTCAGTCATGATTGCCTTACTGATGTGAGTAGAATGTTTCTACAATTTGTAGTAGAAGCTGCAATCAAAAATGAAAATAGTTTTCAGATCAGTGCAAGGCTTTGCGAGAATCAGCTGGTAGTTCCTCTTTTCTCCCCTGTTAGTAACAGAGGCATTCACTGCGTTGGTTTCTTTGATAATCAAGTTGTTCATTAAGATGAGTTTAGCTGATTAAAAAATAACAAAATGGTAACATCCAAATCTAATAAGATATACACTTGAACATAAATATTCATTGGCTATACAGCCAAAAAATTGTATTATGTATGTAATGCAACCTCCAAGAGTTACCTTTTAAAAAAGTAACCACGGCCTTATTTTTTTTTTAAACCAGCAAACGTTTATTATGTTCCTTTAGAAACTTGAAAATAAAGTGTTTCTCTAAACATTTACTCCTTTCACTTATGGCAGTGTTTTTTTATTTGAATTCTCAATAGAGCTTGCAATTAACGTGACTTTAATTTCCTAGTTTTTGCATCAGCTTTATTAACATTGTTCCACATATAAGGGAAACTTGGTTACTTGCTGCTGTGGAACCAGCAGAGGGAGCACAAACTATTTTTAGCCTAGGGACCACATCAGTAGTGGATATACTTTATTTGATTCACAGAATTCAGATAACATCTGCCATATTAAAATTAGTTCAAACTGTAGACCCAACAGTACTTGAGTGTGATCTTACATAATTGCATTACTGGACTCCCCTTTATTTCTATATGCTACTTTAAGCCCAGTTGTGCTGGTACCTGCTCTACAAAGTAATAATAATTTTCTTTTCTCCTGTTTACTATATATAAGATAAAGTGTAAAGCTCCAGTCACACACAGACTCACTGAAGTCAATAGTGACTTCTCATGCATAAGTCTTGCAGGATCAGGGGGGCCTAGTTTCTTTAAAGAATAAAATCTTAATAAAGTTTGTCACTTTAGACATTTGATTGGGATGTAGTGTTAAGGGCACTTGTTAAATGTTTAGTTATTTCCATATAGTGATTCTGATGGGATTAAACAATCTAACTCCATTGATAATACTTTCAATCTCTCCCCCTTCCTGCATTTTTTTAAAATTTTCATCACAAAGCAAGCAAGAATTTCTTCCTGTGGACACCTGGTCATAATACTTAAACTTCTTCTCCTCTTCAAACACTGCTCGTTTTATAAATTAGAACAAGTGTGATTAAAAATGATCAAATGTAATACAATCAAGTAAGGAATTCTGTTTTTCAGTATCGTTGGAAGGTTTGTTTTACAATCGAAGAACTCTGAATTTAACTATTGTTTAGCACAATTGTGCTATGCTTCTTTTGAGAACATTCTATAATGTATATGAAACATGTCTGAAGGGACAGTGGGTGTTTCATCTCTGAAGAAAATTGAAAAGAAACTTTAATTAAAACATATCAAATACTTCTAGGAGGTATACATTTGCTACACTTTTTAACAGCATGGGCTTCTCCACATGAGCATTCCCCTGTGCCTGTTCAATCCAACAATTTCAATGGGGCTCCAGGCAGGTTCAGGAACACATGGCTTATTGCAGGATCAGGTCCATGGTCTGTATATAATTAGATTAATGTTTAGAATAGATAATAATTAGAATTAATTCTTTCAGAATACTCATGTTGTTAAGGCATTGAGTCTAATCTCATGTGCGCAAAGTTAGCATTATCTTAACACAGGATTCCAAGTATATTCTGATTTCCTTTCAAAGATTTAATCATCCTCTGCTCTGAATAGCTGTATCTAGTAAAACAGTACTTACCCTTCCATAGCCAATAGTAACAATTCAGAAACTAGAAAGTAAGTAAGTAAGTATCTTTTTAAACTAGGGCTGTCGATTAATCACACTTAACTCACGCAATTAACTCAAATTAATCACAGGTTTAATCGGACCGTGAAACATTAGAATACCAATTGAACTGTATTAAATGTTTTGGATGTTTTTCTACATTTTCAAATATATTGTAGTCTATTGTAATTGAAATCAAAGTATATATTTTTATTACAAATATTTGTACTGTAAAAATGATAAATAGTATTTTTCAGTTCACCTCATACAAGTACTGTAGTGCAATCTCCATCGTAAAAGTGCAACTTACAAATGTAGATTTGTTTGTTGTATAACTGCCCTCAAAAACAAAACATGTAAAACTTCAGAGTCTACAAGTCCACTCAGTCCTACTTCTTGTTCAGCCAATCACTAAGACAAACAAGTTTGTTTACATTTACAGGAGATAATGCTGCCCGCTTCTTATTTACAATGTCACTAGAAAGTGAGAACAGGCATTTACATGGCACTTTTGTAGCTGGCATTGCAAGGTATTTACGTGCCAGATATGCTAAACAGTCTTATGCCCTTCATGCTTCGTCCACCATTCCAGAGGACATGCTTCCATGCTGACGACACTTGTTAAAAAAATAATGCGTAATTAAATCTGTGACTGAACTCCTTGGGGGAGAATTGTATGTCCCCTGCTGTTTCATCTGCATTTTGCCATATATTTCATGTTATAGCAGTCTCAGATGATGACCCAACACATATTGTTCATTTTAAGAACACTTTCACTGCAGATTTGACAAAATGCAAAGAAGGTACCATTGTGAGATTTCTAAAGACAGCTACAGCACTCGACCCAAGATTTAAGAATCTGAGGTGCCTTCCAAAATCTGAGAGGGACGAGGTGTGGAGCAGAGAATCGGAGAATATTAGGGCTGGAAGAGACCTCAGGAGGTCATCTAGTTCAACCCCCTGCTCAAAGCAGGACCAACACCAACTAAATCATCCCAGCCAGGGCTTTGTCAAGCTGAGCCTTAAAAACCTCTCAGGATGGAGATTCCACCACCTCCCTAGGTAACCCATTCCAGTGCTTCACCACCCTCCGAGTGAAATAGTGTTTCCTAATATCCAACCTAAACCTCCACCACTTCAAGTTGAGACCATTCCTTTTTGTTCTGTCATCTGCCACCACTGAGAACAGCCTAGCTCCATCCTCTATGGAACCCCCCTTCAGGTAGTTGAAGGCTGCTATCAAATCCCCCCTCACTCTTCTCTTCTGCAGATTAAATAACCCCAGTTCCCTCAGCCTCTTCTTATAAGTCATGTGCCCCAGCCCCCTAATCATTTTCATTGCCCTCCGCTGGACTCTTTCCAATTTGTCCACATCTCTTCTGTAGTGGGGGGGGGGGCAAAACTGGACATAATACTCCAAGTGTGGCCTCACCAGCGCCAAATAGAGGGGAATAATCACTTCCCTCGATCTGCTAGCTAATACAGCCCAATATGCCATTGGCCTTCTTGGCAACAAGAGCACACTGCTGACTCATATACAGCTTCTCGTCCCCTGTAATCCCCAGGTCCTTTTCTGCAGAACTGCTGCTTAGCCAGTCAGTCCCGGCCTGTAGCGGTGCATGGAATTCTTCCGTCCTAAGTACAGGACTCTGCACTTGTCCTTGTTGAACCTCATCAGATTTCTTTTGGCCCAATCCTCCAATTTGTCTAGGTCACTCTGGACCCTATCCCTACCCTCCAGCATATCTACCTCTCCCCCCAGTTTAGTGTCATCTGCAAATTTGCTGAGAGTGCAATCCACACCATCATCCAGATAATAAAGATGTTGAACAAAACCGGCCCCAGGACCAACCCCTGGGGCACTCCGCTTGATCCCTGTTTTTATCATTCATGTTGATTCATGTTTTCAGAAGTCTTAAAAGAGCAACACTCTGATGCAGAAACTACAGAACCCGAACCACTAAAAAAGAAAATCAACCTTCTGCTGGTGGCATCTGACTCAGATAATGAAAATTAACATGCATTGGTCCACACTGCTTTGGATTGTTATCAAACAGAACTCGTCATCAGCATGGACACATGTCCCCTGGAATGAAGCATGAAGGGACATATGAATCTTTAGCACATCTGGCTTGTAAATATCTTTCGATGCCGGCTACAGCAGTGCCATCAGAACACCTGTTCTCACTTTCAGGTGACACTGTAAACAAGAAGCGGGCAGCATTATCTCCTGCAAATACAAACAAATTTGTTTATCTGAGCTACTAGCTGAACAAGGAGTCAGAGTAAGTGGACTTGCAGGATCTAAAATTTTAGATTGTTTTATTTTTGAATGCAGTTTTTTGTACATAATTCTACATTTGTAAGTTCAACTTCCATGATAAAGAGATTGCACTATAATACTTGTATTAGGTGAACTGAAAAATACTATTTCTTTTGTTTTTTACAGTGCACATACTTGTAATCAAAAATAAATATAAAGTGAGCACGGTACACTTTGTATTCTGTGTTGTAATTGAAATCAATAGATTTGAAAATGTAGAAAACATCCAAAAGTATTTAAATAAATGGTATTCTTATTGTTTAACAGTGCGATTAATCCAGATTAGTTTTTTTAAACGCTTGACAGCCCTATTTTAAACATATCTTACATTTCCAACAGGAATTAACTTCTCCCACATTAAACCTCCATGAAAGAACATTTGTAAAACTTTAATTATTGTCTAATATGTGATGGTGAAACAGATGGAATAAAGGGTACCCTTTTGGCTTCAGAAACATGAGTGTGATCAAGAACGTATGGTACTGTCAGTTTAAGCGTTATGCTGTGCACATCGCCTTTGTATACTGAAATTATCTTCCCCCTTTTCCTGAAGTCATTGCCTTCGTGGTCTAATTCAATAATGGTACCAAATGTTCAGATTTCTACTTTGTTTTCCCTGCTTAAATTGGCAAATGTTCTGCATTTTAATTTCTTCATACTGTTGTGACTTCTTATTTTCATAGATTAACCATGTTGCTCTATTTTTAATCTTCTGAACTATAGTTTTGAGGTGCACAGAAACTTGCTTTGCACTATAATATTTTTCAAACAGAATTAGAGAAAACTTAGGGGTTGGATTCCTGTAGCTATTTTAACAACCATGATGGCAATTCTGTGACCAACTGCTTTGAATCAAATAAGAAAAAATATAAATGTGGGACCACTTTTTCTAGATCTATTTTTTACGTTGTTTATACAAGACAGCACTCAGGAAATTCTAGGACTATCATATGAGTTGGGCATAGGGTGACCAGATGTCCTGATTTTATAGGGACAGTCCCAATATTCGGGGCTTTGTCTTATATAGGCACCTATTACCCCTCACCTCTTGTCCTGATTTTTCACGCTTGCTGTCTGGTCACCATATAGTTGGGCATAGTTAGGCATATAGGTCAATCATAATGAATATAAAGTTTGGACAAGGCATTCTTTCTCAGAAAATAACTGCACACACATGGAGTTAAGGTTGAGACTAATTGTTAGTAATTTAGTGTAAAATACATTACCAAATGGTGTAAAAACAAGCATTATAAGTCCAGAAAATTCAGAATTAATGTTAAAATAAATTTAAATAAGTTTAAGGTATGGAAATACACAGGGTACCCAAGCAATCTTAGCTTAACTCCTATAATTGACACCATGAGGAAAGGAATAAAGTATCTGAAAATCAGTTTAATCTAATCTGAGGCTGAACACTAAAATGCCTAAATCATAAATATATAGTTAACTCTACCCTGTAGTGATACAATTAAGTTAAGGTGTGTGCTCTCGCTGTTCATTTTCATGCCTTGATATGTTTGGATTTCTTCTGTAATCTTAACTCTGAATTTCCTGGGGTTATAATGCTTGTGTTTGGAATAATTATACCATCACTGGAATGTACTTTCTTCTTAGAGTGCTTGCTCATGTCTGTTCTGTTCTAGGTGCGCACGCACCCACATGCGCAGCCAAAGCTTTTTGCCTTAGCAGTATCCGTAGGGTCAGCTGTTGCGCCCCTCCCCCACGTCCTCCACTCTCCCCTGCAGATCGCCACATTCCCCTGTACACATACCCCAGTTCTAACTTCTCCCCACTCCCTGACGTTTCCTTGCTCTCTCTCACTGCAGGTTTCCTCTTCTTGTTGTCCATCTTCTTCATCAACACACAAACAGACACATACATTCTCCTTGTTTCACCTTCTCCCCTGACTTCCCTGTTGAGTAGATCTGGTGCAGCAGGTAGTTTTTTAAACAATATTTTTGGGATTAATGACCTTTTTTTCCATTATTCTTCATAACTGAAAAATTCTCTTTTAGAAGAGATAGAAGAAAGATGTTCAATTTCAGTGAATTTCTTGAAGAACTGCCCTGTTCCAAAATGGCCTGGTAGCAGTTGGACAGAGGCCTCAAGTTCCCTTAGGGCTTGTACCTACACTGGAACTTTACAGCGCTGCAACTTTCTCGCTCAGGGGTGTGAAAAAACACCCCCCCACCCCCCCGAGTGCAGCAAGTTTCAGCGCTGTAAAGCCCCAGTGTAGACAGTGCACCAGTGCTGGAAGCCGCACTTCCAGTGCTAGTAGCTACGCCCCTCGGAGGTAGGTTTGGGGGTTTTTTTAGAGCGTTGGGAGAGCTCTCTCCCAGCGCTCTGCTGTGACTACACAAGTCACATTGCCAGTGTAGACTAGCCCTTAGTTAAGATGCCTTCTTGCAAAGTTGCTGCGACTTCCCATTGTTTCCAACAGGAGTAAATCCAAACTATGTTCAAAGAATATGATAGCTACTATGCTGTCAGATGAGGAGCACTTTGAGGAGCAGCTTGATTGAAGCAGTGGCCATCTTTACTATGGGCAGCAAATTACAGTTGAGAATAAGAGATGGTGGCCATTTTGAGAAGGACATCTTAACTGAGGGCATCCCGTGGCATTAGTCCCACTGAGGTTAGTAAATAACTTGCCTTAGTTCAAAATGGCAGTTTTCATGGAATTCTCTGTAGCAAAATCTGCTGAAGGAGAGAGGTTCAGTTATGAAGATTAATAGCAAAAAAAAAAAAAAAGCATTTTCCTAAAAAAAAAATTTTTTTTGAACGATTTAAATGATTTTTGGGAAGTTATAGGAAGTTTTAAGAGTCTGTGTTAAGATATTTAGGACCAAAAATGTCTGAAACCAGGTTCCAACTCATTTTTTTAAAATGATTTTTAACTCAGTGGATTTACTTGTAAATTTTCAGAAAATGTATCTGCATCATAGAGTAAATGCCATAACTTTGGAGAGGATGTGCTATATATTTAGTATTTAGAGTCTTTGAATCCCTGCTTTATGTAACTGTGGAGTTACAACTGGTACCTCTGTTACATTTACATTTTCCTTCTGCCTTCTAATTGAATTTGGCAGAGGTGGCTTTTCTGGTGATGTCATTAGTAGCCTTGTAGGTATGCACTTGAAGGTGTAAACCCTGTGACCAGTTAAATGGCTATTTTCACTTCCAGAATCCTCTTCTACAAGGGAAGACTTTACTTCCCATTTCACAACTTCATCTGTACTCAAAAGGTCAAAGTCACCCGACACCTGGATTATCTTGCTTATTTAAGAGGGCTAGACCGTTTCGTATTTTTGAAGTGCTGACAGTGTTGTAATACTTTTCAAAGGGATATGAAGACAAACTTCTTACCTCCAAGACTTTTTTGATGTCTACAGGGTAATTATGCATGTAACCTTTCTGTCTTATTAGAGGGCAAGTCTAATGAAGGTGAGTCTTCCTACAGAATTACATGGATTCTGCAATGAGGTGCAATAACTAGTTTAATGTGTTATATTTCTGGAGCCAGAAACAAATGAAAGAGACATGTAACCAGCAGAGGGAGCTGATGGACACACAACTGTCTGCTGTGCCGCTTTGTTGTTCTGGCTGCAAAACTGAAACTGACATGGAAAGTGAGGCTTTACATTGAGGAGGGGGAGTGCACAGAGCCCCCTTCCTCATTTAAAGGGACAGAACATCACATTCCTCCACCTTACTTTAAAAAACTTTCCAAACACATATATATCATCATTTACATGGCTAACATGAAATACTATATACGAAAAGTTGCGGGTAGACTAGCATAGACTCTTAAATTGCAAGGGATCATTCTGCCCTGGAATAGCAACTCACTAGCTAAAACAGCTTATAAATTCAGGGGCACAACTGGTTTTTGCACTCTCTCGGGGTTAATGTGATGGTGGTGCCGCAGTGTCCTGAACAACAGGAACAGTCTCGTAAGGAATCAACTGGATCTGGTATGGAAGCAGCTGGATCTTGTACAAAAGATTCTTCCACCAAGTTGTCAAAATTAGGAGTTGTAATGAAAGAAGGATTGGAGGAACAGAAAGTCCTACTGGAATAGTCCCAGACTCTCTACTAGTTGAGGCTGCAACTGGTCCATATATCATTTCCATTAAATACCGTCAGTTTTACCACAAACGAAACGGGTCCTTTTACAAGATCTCCAGGTACCCATTTCACTCCACAACCATAGTTACAAATCCACGCTAAGTCTCCAACTTGAAAAGAATGATGACACGTCTCACATCAATTTGCATAGCTTGGGATTTGGCTACACCTGAGGCAATATCAGGATGTAGCAGGTCCCAATTAGTACTGAAAGACTGCTTCAAGGAAAGAGTTGCAGGTGACTCCTGCGTAGTAGCATGTGGTGCATTCCTATAGACAAGTAAGAAATGGTCCAATTTTTGCTTATGGCTCAATAGACTTGTTAGCTTCTAAGGCATGCTTATGTGTTTGTACAAAGCATGGCGCTAGTCCATTTGTAGCAGGATGGTGAGCTTAGGGTATGTGCTGAATTCTAGATGAAGCTGGGAACCTCTGAAATTCTTCAGAACGGATTTGAGATCCATTGTCACTCACCAGCTATAATGGTAAACCGAACTGGCTAAACAAGGTACAAGGATGTCCAGTGGTCTTGGTAACTGTCCAGCAAAATCCACATGAATACATGTTCAGGGAGTCTGAGGCCCCGACCAAGGATGTCGACCAGCTGAGACAGAATCATGCTGAATTTGCTGACATGTAGTACAGCATTTTGCCTTCCTCTCAATGTCTCTCGATCCTGGCCACCAGACATGATTCCAGGCTATGGCCTTCATCCTTACAGTGCCAAAATTACCTTTGTGAAGAGTTTCCAAAACCTGAGATTGACGTTATTTCAGAATGATCACTTGTATTCCCCATAAGACGTCACCATGCTTCACAGATAATTCATGTTCATGTTACATGAATTGTTGAAACTGGGGATTCTTTTGATCCAACACTGTACCTTGTAGTACCACCCCCTTCACAAGAAAAGGCACATCCTTAGCTGTTTTTTTGTTGATGTCTGTACTAGTGAAGGGTAACTTATCCATCAGATTTAGATATAACACTTGGAAGTTTTGGGGTTGATGAGAACTCGGGCCTGGCAGGTGCAACAGCCTATCAACATTGCCTTGCTGAGTCCTTTTACAGAATTGAATAGTATAAGAATGAGTTGAAACTAGCAATGCCCATCATTAGCTGCTGCTAATATGCAATGGAATGCCATGTTTCAGTCCAAAACTTGGAAGTAATGGGCAGTCTGTCAACAAGGTAAAATGCCTACCATACTGATAGGTATGGAACTTCCAGATTCCAAAGATAATGCTGAAAACTTCTTGCTTTATTTGCATGTAGTTCTTCTCAGGAGTAGTGAGTGTCTGTGGTCAAGACAGTTGGTTTCTCCATTCCATTAGGAAAAACATGGGAAAGAACTGCATCCATTCCACAAGGTGAAGTATCACAAGCCAATTTGCAATGGTAGCAAAGCATCAAAATGTGTAAGAACTTTGGGTGGATTTCTTTGCTTCCTTAAATGCACACTCACTCTTTAGTCCATTTCCATTTTTTTCTTTGCTCGTATGAGGTCATGAAAAGGTGCAATACTGTTGCCATATTAAGCAGAAATTTACCATACTAGTTAAGGAGTCCTAAGAATGAATGTAACTGACATGTTCTCTGGCAGTGGCACTGGAAGAACTGCCTTCTCTTTCTCTGGCGATTTCCTTTAGTTGGTGGCATCAATTATATGTCCAAAGTATTCAACATTTGTCTCAAAAATCTCTCAGTCCATGGTCTTCCAAATGTTGCAAGACAACATCCAAGTTTTGAAGATGATCCTCTTGATCCTTTCCTGTAACAAAGATGTTATCCAAATATCACTGAACTCCAGTCAGTCCCTTCAGAATCTCATACATAGCTTTCTGGGACAGGGCAGGTGCCAGTGCGATACCGAAAGAATGTTGAAATGAAATAAGCCTTTTTGTGTTGTGATTGATCCAGCATCTTGCAAATATCTTACAATCTCCATTTGTAGGTATGCATTGAGCAAATCTAAATTTACTGAAACACTGTTCACCGCTAAGAGTAGCAAATACATCTTCAACACGACATGGTGTATACTGGTCTGCAGATAAAATTGGATCAGTGTCACTTTGAAATCTCCACAGATTTGGACTGAGCCATCCTTCTTGATCACTGTTATGGTAGGTGTCACCCCTCGCTGTGTGAAACAGGTGACAAGACTCCAGTGTTCAATCAGTTTCTACTAGAAGCTTCGGAGCATACGGCACAATTTTGGGCTTGCAATATTGTGGTTGGCTGTCAGACTTAACAGTGAGCTTCACTAACATTGCTCATCTGTCCAAGTTCTTTTTTAAAAACCTTGGAGAGTCTGTCCAGTATTTCGTGAAGATTTTGAGGTGCTTTCATGATCGCCTTGATCTCAGTCAATTCACCGTTGGCTTCTCAAGCCAAGAACTGCCAAATAATGGTGGACACTTTCCTTCAATCACATACAAGAGTAAAATGACTGTCCTAGTTCAATGATACTCAGACTGAGGCTCACGAGCTGCAAGTGGCTGTCTATTATGTCTCCTGTGGCTCTTTGCAGCACATTAAAACACCGCTTTAATTATTAACAAATCAAGATGCTTTTACTATTATTAACCAATTGTAGTTGATAAAATATTTGGTCAGTCATTTTTCTGTTAGAATTATTTAGTTTATATATTTCCCATCATACTGTCTAAATATGAATATATAGTACTACAGTAAATGAAACACTGAATTCACACCACCATGGCTTTTTTGGGTAATCACTAATTGGGCCCCTTAATCATTGTGGTCTGAATATCACTGATGTAGTTGAACTTTCACCTGGAGTATCCCTTGTGAGACTAAGTTTTTTCCAGTATAATTCTTCAAAACCATGGAGGTTTCTTTCAGTGGAACTTGTGACAAAGTCTGGTTACTGGTAGATCCAGAAATCAGTGAAACAGCAGCTCCATTCTTGTAGGAACTCCTTTAATCAAGGGTGTAACCCAGATGCCATCTTTGACTCCAGCTTCTGATAACATGTAGTGCTAGGTCTTGGTCAGTGTCACTAGAGCTCTTGTTTTATTGCCACATTATGAATTCCTGACTTCAATCCTTTCTTAGGTGTCTTCTTGGATGTACAGTTACTCTGTTGTTGGTCGTTGAACTGTGCAACAGGTCATGACAATGTGTCCTTTTCTTCTGGCACTTTCTGCAAATAACCTGATGTACCCAGCAATCCTTCTTAGCATGCCTAGTCTGCACACAATGGCTACGTGGCAATTCTTTCCATTCCATGGTTGCCTGTCTCACCGATGCAGGAGATGAACTTCTTGGTTTCCACTAGATTCCAGATAGTCCTTCTCTGTGGTCTCCTTTGCAACTGCCACTTCAACAGCCTTCTTGAATGTAAGTGCTGTTAGAGTCAATAACTTCCTCTGGACCTGGTCATTGCATTTTCCGAGACTAATTGGTCACTGAGGGCATCACTTAATGTCTGTCCAAATTGACACTGCTCTGACAACTTCCTTAAAGCAGCAAGAAACTGTGCTTCTGACTCTCCTGTTCCCTGATGTCACTGATCAAACATCATTCTGCTACCATTGATGGAGTAGGAGAAAAATGTTCCTGAATTGCTGCAGTAATTTCGGCATCTGTGGCAGTTCCAAGTGCAGTTGGAGACAATAAGTCACACAACAGTCTGTATGCTTTCGTACCCATTAGTGCCAACAAGGCTGAAACTCGTCCATTTGGAATGGTGTTGCAAGCTACATATTGCTCAAAAACATTCCAGGTTCATCACTCATGATTTGTTTAAACTCTCCAACATTGTCCACAAAAGGTGCCAGTTCTCTGTTCTGCTGTTAGACTTCATGCCTCCTGGACTCCTTTTTCACAGGGAATTCCCACTGCCCCTTTTCTTTTTCTTTTACTGTGTACTGTACTATCTGTGTCTGCAAAAAGAAAAGGAGGACTTGTGGCACCTTAGAGACTAACAAATTTATTTGAGCATAAGCTTTCGTGAGCTACAGCTCACTTCATCTGTGTCTGCACTCTGCTGGCTGTGTGCTACACACTTCTTTAGCTGTACTTGGGCTCCCTCTGCTGGCAAAAGACTCTCAGTTCAGGCTAAGGCTGTTTATCTGCTGGCTTGCACGAGGTCATTCAACATGGCTGCTTGCTTGCATTTCACTGCTCCTTTGTTTGCACCAGCTCAGGCAGTAATTGCAGAACTTTTATCCATGTTCTATCGTTATTTGCTTACTTCCCCTCCCTAGCTCGCTGGTTCACCCTGTGCTTCTACGTGGACTTATCCCCCTTTTTTCATAGTACCATTTGCTTATTATTTCTTCTTTGTCAGGCATAGGCAGCACTGGACATGAGTGGGATAGAAATTCCTCGTTATCAGTGTTATATTTCTGGAGCCAGCAGAGAGGGAGAGACACAGAGGCAGACAGAGCTGATGGACACCCAACTGTCTGCTGTGCTGGCTTTATTGTTATGGCTTCACCCCTGAAAACTAACACAAGTGAGGCTTTGCACTGGGAGAGGGAAGGGGCACAGAGCCCCCTGACCATTTAAAGGAACATGACATCGCAATATGGTAGAGTCCAAGGCCAAAATTATCTGTGCCTGTTCATGGGAAAGCTAATTATCATCTTGAAATGTCTGCAGATTTCTCAAGGCAAGGAAAAGGATGAGTGCTTCTATGAGTTTGCTATATAAGGGACCTGATCCTGTCCCTATTGACATCAGTGGGAACAAGATCAGACCTATACTGTTGCGATTCATGACAATATGCTAGTTACAAAGCTGTCCTTAGTCCTATGTTATCTTCAACACCCTGGAACTTGCAATTTAATTTTAATAATACAAAATCAAAATTTCAAAGTCATTATTCCTTCTAGATGCACCACATACTCCACACAACTACTAGCTTTTAATACTCTAAAAGTAAGGTCAGAAAATTACTAGGACTTTCATGCTAATGCTTACCTTAATTTTATTGTAAGTACCCAATTTCTCACTGATTGCTATTTAAAAAAAGAAAAGAAAGAAGCAAAAAACAACCAGCACCTTATAGATTACTAAAAGGAAATTGCAGGTCTTTGTGTTCTTTTCAAAACCTGAACTAAGAACCCAAATCACACATAAAGTGTGTAATTTAAAAATTACAAATATGTTTTACAATTTGAAACAATCCAGTTGAAAAGCAGGGCTCTCTCTTACCTAACAAATTTTCTGTTCAGGGTCCTATGTTTTTCCACCCAACAACTGATATTCTTTTTTCTGCAAGAAGTGCCAATAATGTGGTTGTCATATTTTCAGCTGTTGGACGGCAACGAAACAAATCTCAAACTCTGGTCATGGGAGATGAAGAAAATTTTTTAAAGATTTAGGGATTTTTCAAATGTAAATATATTTTCATTTTAATTGTACATACACACTCCCGATTATTTTGAATCATGGTCAGTTAATTTTTAAAGCTTTACAGTTCACCTGTAAAAGTCAGAATTGTAGTAGAAAGTCTTGCCTGTTTAGTCTACTAGATATTGAAGGTCTAAGATTTACAATGAACTTCTACAGTACTTCACAACTGGAATCCAGCCACTCTGAATGTGTAGTAAAACTAATATGTTTCAACGTCCCAAAAAGTGGACTTGAGATAAACCAGTAAGGCATACATTAAACTTGTGACAGTCGCAACTAAAGAAGAGCTCTGCATAAGCTCAAAAGCTTATCTCTCTCCTCAACAGAAGTTTGTCCAATAAAAATTACCTCACCCACCTTGCATCTCTAATATCCTGGGACTGAAATGGCTACAGCAACACTGCATACAAATGGTTTAGTTGGAAGTTGAGCTTTTAACATAGTGAAATGTCCAAAGTAAATCTTTAATTGTAGCTAACAAATAGAATAAGGTACTCCCTAGCTCAGACAAAAGACACTGGGATGGTATGATCTATAGAGGGAAGAGTGACTACTATTGACAATCTTTATAAAGCATTTGAGGTTGTCTAAGTAACATTACGGTAAAAATTAAGTATTTATTATCTGAATTATTTTAAGTATTCACAGGCACAACTAATAATATTATTTGTATTACTTGAAGCTCCAACTAAGATCAGTGCCCCATTGTGCTAGGTGCTGTGGGTACACATAGTAAAAGCTCACAATCTAAATAGACAAGACACACAGAATGTGGCAGGGGAAAAAATGATTTGCCCAGGCTCACACAGCGGAGTTGGAATTAGCATGTAGATATCCTGGGTCTCAGTCCTTTGCCCTATCCATTAGATCATACTGCCTCTCAGTGTTGAATACTGGTCTTAAGATGCCACAAGGAAAAATTTACTTACTGTTTTTCTGATTATTAAAGTCATTAGTATAAAATCTGTTATGTAGTAGAATAACCTGCCAAGTGGATTTATAATTGTGTTCACATGAGATATTAAAGATTAGATAAGACACCCCTCTATTAAACATGGTTTGAAAATTATTAATTCAGTCCTTGCCATAATACAGGAGGATGAATTAGATGACGCATGAGAAGTCCCTTTCAGACAAAATTATTCTATAATTATGTAGTAATAATGGAATATTGCTTTCCCCCTCCCCCCTGCTTTTTTTTTTTTTTTTGCCAGTTGCTGGTGGGTTTGGGGTCATCTCCATTGTGTAGCTCTATAAACATTTACAAATATCTGTTTGCAAAGCAAACCACTAAAGGTAAAGAAGGAAGTACAACTATCCAGCAAGTATAAAAAGACTAGAAAACAACTTCCTTTGCATTCTTTCCAGAGAGAGGTATGGCCCAGTGCTGGTGCGAATATAGTAAAGTATGGCAGAATTTCCTGAGTTTTAATCTGGACTCTGTTGCTGATTTTTTGCCTGGCAAATCAGTGAAACTCCCTGCCTTAATTTCCTGTCTATAAAACAGGGATGATAATCTGTAGTTACCAGCTTCACAGATGCTCTGTGAGGATTAATTCAACACTCAACATCTGAAAAGCACTGAGACAACAAAGAGCTCTAAATATTTGCCAAGTGTCTGATTTAATGTTTAAGGTCTTTCTTCCATTCCCTCTATTATCTTCTCAACCCAGTGGTCTTCCTGATTTGTCTGATTTTTTTTTTTTTTTTTGTCCAACAAGAGGATTTAGCCTATTTCCCTTAAACCCAGGTTAAAATCCACTTCAATTTTTATATCAACTCATATTTGACTATTAACACTTAGATTGTCACACCTGTTCTTAATTTCCTCATATGCTTTCATTTTATATTAACTTTGAAACTGTATTGAATGCTGTAAAAAAAAACTTGGTAAAATTTGTATGAAAGATGATATACAAAATAAAGTTGTATTGTAGTTGCATCCACAAATCTGTCATCACAATAAAAAAAAAGACTACTCATGCTGTTATCAATAATATTTGTTTTTGCAGTATATAAAGATGCCATCTTATCCTTTGCACTTGAGAAATTCTGGTTTCAGTATAGGACACAAATATTTTGCCTGGTTTTGGTTTCAAATAGGTTTATTGGTTTATAATTTAGAGAATATGAACAGTTATATAAACAGACCTCTGGCATTCCAATATATTTGTACTGAAAATAAAGCTATAGATTTCAATTTTTCATCATACACGTATTCTTTGTTCCCCTCCTTTGCTTTAATCTCTTCATCCTCAATTTGGATAAGGAGTGGAAGGGCTAAGCATAGGTTTTTAAAGGGCCAAATTCTGCTCCTTGACTACATGAGTGCAAACCCAATGGAAGATGCACCTATCCCACTGAAAGGCACTGTTATTCAGAATCAAAGTATATCATGATCTTCCATGTTGTTTTCCCTCAGAGAGTACGTATAGCTACTATGTCTCTCGTGTGTATTCAATTCAATCTGTCCTTGAAACTCCTGATTCCTGCCAACCTCATACAGTTACATTCTATGGTCCTTGCTTATCAAAGCACTTAAATTCCAAGTTAGGTATGGGCTTAAGCATGTGCTTAAATGCTTACTGAATACTTCCCCCCCCCCCCACACACACACACACTAAATTAGTAGCTGTTAGAATATTCTAGGAAAATGTAGTCAAAGTAAATTCCAACCTCTATTTTTCCTTTTCCTCCCTCAAGTTAAGGCAACAGCAATTTTTTTTTTTCAAAATATAAAACGTTGCATGTGTTAGGAGTTTTCCTGGAAATAGCAGGAGCAACTGTGTCCTTTGGAAGAAATTTCTGCAAAATTTGTACCATCCCATCTGTGTTTTGCAGGAGCTGGTCAGAGGGAAGTACCATTCTAACTCCCAGAAACAATTTCTCTTTGGAACTTGTTTTCATCCCTCTTGCTGTTTCTAAGTAACTCAGTGTTTTGATCAGTATGCCTTCATGTCTATGCATTTCCTACCTTAGATGAGGAGCATCCAGTTTTATTTCTTTCTGAAATGGAGTTTCTCTCTCACATTCAAGTAAGTCATCAATAAGTCAGTTGGATCCACCATTTCTATTCCTGATGGCACACTTTGTGTATAAGTATAGCTAGATCTAGAACCACATCATCCCCTACATGGGCTACTCTTGTATAGAAGTCAGAATGGATGGTCTAATGATTGAGGCAGGGGGTTAGAGGAGATTGAGGTTCAAGCCTTGTCTCTGCCATAGGCTTTCACTGTGACCTTCAGCAACTGAATCTCTTCGTGTCTCAGTTCTCCCATCTGCAAATTAGGGATAATGCTTCCTTTCTCCAACTCTCGTCTATTTAGAGTGTAAGCTGTTCAGGGCAGGGGCTGTCTTGGACTATGTGTTTGTACAGTACTCAGCACAGCAATGCCCCAAACTCATTTGGCACCTACAGGCACTAATGCAACACAAATAATAGGAAACTCTGAAGTTTTCCTCAGTCTTGTACACATTCTTTGAGAATTTTCATCCCTGAGCCTCCTACAGAAAAAGGGATGTGGCCCCAAAACCAGCAGCAGCAGCAGCCTAGGTCTGGGAAGGTACAGGCCATTCTTGCAGAGACTCTACCTAATCTTATCAGCTTATAGTTCCTTTCTGCCTCCCTGGGGCCCCCCATCAGCAGAGCTCTTCAAGGGCCAACAGAAGCTCCTGCAACAGCTGCTAGGCCTGTAACCCCTATAGAGGGCATTTCACAGCACAATGGGAACATTTAACACATTCAGAGTAACTAGTTGAGAGTCAAATGTGTAGTGGAGAGCCTCGCGTAGTAGATTTTAACTAGAAACCTTACAAGGCTAGGGAAAGCCCGAGTCTGGCATGTATTGAGTTGATACAAGGAAGGTGGTGGTGGTGGTGACGATGGAAATTTTTTAAGAATGCTCAGTTTAAAAAAAGCTTGTTTTGAAAACTTAAATTATGGTTTCTTTCTACTTTTAGACACAGTCCTAACAGATCTAAAGGGAGTTAATGTAGAAGAAAAGGAACCAGCACCATTTGTGCATGAATGCTCCTGCTGTGGCCATGTCTAAATTACGCAAGTGTGCCCCTCAAAATAGCTTACAATGTAAGGACATTTTTTTCATTTGTAAAATTAAAAGATATTTTAAAGAACATTAGGCAACCAATTACTTATCATTGCTCACTGCATTTGAAGAAAAAATATGAAAGTTAGTGACATTTTACATGTGCAACATAGTCACTCAGTACTAGATTAGCTATAAGAAGGTTTACTCTACCTGTTTAGTGCATACAGCATGCAAACATACAGAGACACCAAACTCAGACATCCTAAATTTTACATTTGCCCAGGTAAATACTTAATGTCCCAATTGCCTGTTTATCATACGTAAGTGCTGAGTCGGACATCACTACATAGGCTTTTCACATCCTATTAGTGGCTTATATTTTTATATTGGGTATAACATAGTTACATGTCAAAGTAACCAAATCCAATGGAAATTCTAATGGAAAATTGTTTTATTCTCATTTCATAAAGATTAACTTATTACATTAAAAAATATAAACTATCATAGTGGTCAGATCACACTAAAGTTCTAGGTCCATATATTCTACTCACCAACCACTTGCACAATAGTTTAGCAGGTGCACCCACAACTATAGACTATGAAGGAAAGTAGTGGATTCGCCACCTGGTGCGGTCTTCAAGTGAAGGCTCTGCCTTTCTGAAAGATATATTTTAGCCACACAAGTTATTGGGCAAAATACAGTGGTCACCGGGTGAAGTTCTATAGCCTGTAATATACAGGATGTCAAATAAGATTATCTAATGTTCTCTTCTGGCTTTAAAATCTGTGAATCACTACACGCTAATTGCCAGCTGACACATACAGATAAACATTAATTTTGAAAAACACAAATGTACGTCAGTTGAATTCTGCATGTTTAAACAAAAAGACCCGAGGCTATGGGAAAACCCTTCAGTCTACAGGTAAAACCATTCTAATTGGCTGACCTCTGTGTTCCACCCATCTCCTTGGGAAAATGCAGCCAGTCAGAGCTTTCTGCATGTGCTGTATCAAGATAAAGCAGCTAGTTAGTTTGGAGTTCCTGATCCCTCAACATGTGTAGATGCACCAGACAAACACATATCATAGCCACCAGAGAGCTAGCCCTGGAAACAGCTGAGAATTCCTGGTCCCAGAGCAGCCCTATTTCAGCCTTAACTGGGGCCAACTGTGGGAGGCAGGTGCCTCAAGCAAGCATGGGGCAAGTAGCTCCCATCCTTATTTGCCTCCATCCAATCTGGGCTTTCGTTTGAGGCAGGAGTATCAGAAGAACCAGGTACAGGGAGGAAAGGGCAGATCCTTGTCCCCATGCCTTCCTGTATTTGAGAGCAATCCCTGAGGCCCCAGACTCCTACTTCTTCTGACCAAAAACCACTGTTTCTCCCCCTCCCAGCCCTATTTTCCTTACTCTAACCCCTCAAAGGCTCATACACATAACCAGACCCGAGTTCCCCTTTCCCAACTCCCCAAAGGGCCTGGATAACCACACTTCTCCTCACAGAGCTCTATGCTACTAGGGCCAGCTCTCCTCAGCCTCCTTTTCCTCCTGGTCAGAAAAACCCCTCACTACCACACATACCCAACACCCTTTATTCCCCACACCATAGGCTGTCGCTTACCCTCCCACAACACTCAGCTCCATGACCCTTGGCCAATGCCTCCAACACTCAAATTTCTGGATACACCTAATTCCTCCACACGCCCTTGTTTTCCTCTGGCTTAGTTTTCAAACCCGGTCCCTGGCTTCCTGCCCACCGACTCCCACTTTTACGTCTGGTCATCTCCCATTCTTCTCTTCAAAGTTATTGGTTATCCTCTCCCAAGTTCCTGAGTAGCCTTACCAGCTACCCTAGCTCACCTACCCCAGCTACTCATGGCTCACCCAGCCCCAGTGAACCAATGTCAGGGAGTGAAGTTGTTGTGACTGGATTTGGGTGTGTGGGAGAGAGAGAGTGAGTGAGTGAATAAGTGAAAGAATGAACAGTATAGTTAGAATGACTTCCTGGAGTATGAGAGAGGATGTAGGGGAAGACCGAGTGTGGAGTTTTGTCCTTTGTGCTAGTCTCGAGGTCTTCATAAATCTAATCACCCCTAGCTCCATTAGTCTTAGTTTACTTCTCTCTCTCTGCATTCTCTGTGTTCTCTGATTTCCTAGAGATATCAAGTGCCCTTCAGAGGGAACCATTTTCCCATGGAAAGTTGTGGCCTGAGTTCCAAATATGGGAGAAAGCTACAGTGTTTGATAAAGAAACACAGTTTCCCTTGAAAACTGGCAGGTACCATAAGGCACCTACACCTTACCTTGCACTAATTAGTCTCAAGTATAATTAATTTCCATCAGTTCATGACCATGAAACTAATTCCTGTTTAAACTTAATTTGATACAACTGTAAGTGGTACCAGATACAAACCCCTCCCCCCACTCTAGCTGTATCTGTTACCATGCTCTAATCCAGGGGTTCTCAAAGTGGGGGTCAGGACCTCCAGGGGTCATGAGGTTATTACATGGAGGGTTGCGAGCTGTCAGCCTCCACCGCAAGCCCCACTTTGCCTCCAGCATTTATAATGGTGATAAATATATTTTAAAAGTGTTTTTAATTCATGGGGGGTGGGGTGTCACACTCAGGCTTGCTATGTGAAAGGGGTCACTAGTTAAAAAAAAAAAAAAAGTGTAAGAACCACTGCTCTAATCACTGCTGGGATATATTTTGTACTCTCATGTAATAGTCCAAAAAGCAGAGAACAACTGTATAATAACCATCTCATGTCAAAATATTCAGTATAACTTCATTAATGCAATAGTATCCTAAAGGTATTGTGCTGTATTTGTGTTTTAACAACCACTGTATATTCACTGGACTTTCATTCTAAGTTGGTTTTTTTTTCTTTTGTGTACTTCCTCCTGCTTCCGAATACACTTGTTTAGACTCAGACTCATAGGTGTGAGATATTCTTCAGTTTTACTACTCTGACTGACTATGTTTAGAGAGAACTGTTGTTCTTCTATCAAAATGTAAAAACATTAATGGGATGAGAGGAGAGATTTGACAAGTGCACATTGGACCATCTTGTCATTCTTAAAAACTGGTTTTTGCAAGATTTTAACTCCCCTCTCTCTCCACTTTCATGGCAGAATTCCTCTGGCCAGAATGGGCAGATTGAAAGCACTCTCTGAGGGTGATATCAGTTGTATGCAATGGGGTGGGTAGGGGCTTTGTAAGAGCTGTTAAACTAGATCCCTTCCAGAGAGCATCCAGAAAACCATGTCTCCATTGGTTCTGCGAGTGGCAATCCTGAAGTTATTTGAAAACTAAGCCTGTGCCTTTTCAAAACATCTTTTAAGAAACTTGTACGAGTTCCATGTCTCCCCCAGTATAATAGTAATACCACAACATGAGCAGAGAATATATATGACCAGAACACGCAAAAAGATCTATTGCCCAGCCCCTTACCCTTCTGCCAACTTGTTGTTACAATAAAGCCTTCTCAAACCTAAGAATGAAGCAGAGCAACACAGACAGCAATATTACTCCAGGTTTCTGAATGTCAAAATGTAAAGAAGAGATGAATGAGACCAAAGAGTAATATCATAAGTACTTATTTAACCAGAGAACACAAGTATAAAATACTACACACGTGCAGGGTGATTGAGTTGACATGGCTTTGGACCTTTGATTCTGCATTTCCTGATTTTGTGTTCTTTAACTATGAAATCTTAAAATGTACTTTGGCACCGCAAGTGACTCAGTAAAAATTATATTGTGAGCTCTATATTTATTGTATCTCAATAATTTCCATATCAAAGGTGTTTAGTTTGCAACTAATAAAGAACATTTTTTCTAACTGATATCTTTGCATCCTGGACTCAGAGAGACAAGCTAGCATCCCTAGCATCATAAGTGATAGAGGTTCACTTATGCCCCATTGTCTTTTAATCATGGTACTTTGACAACAGTGCAATTGGGTCAGTTCATTCAATCTTAGTTGTGTCAGCTCTGCAGTTCTAATGGAAGAAAGAAGCATTAAAACTTATTTTTGAAATTAACAGATATGTTTCTGAATACACATAGAGCATCTGTGGGGTGAGGGGGCTAGACGTAGAACCAAATTTCATAGTAAATCCTTTTCTCTATAATGGGCCAAACCAAAGAAACCCTGTTTCTACATTCTCTATGACTTTAGAAAAGGATGCATCTCATTCTGAACTTCACTGTTAAGGATCATCTCTACTTTTTTTAAAACTTTGTTTAAAATAATCCCATAATGATTGATCTCTCTCTCAATGGATGTCAACTATATACATTTTCTTTAAACTTAGAAAAATTTTGCGGAGGAGAGACTTTTGTTCTGCTGTTGGTGGAAATTGCCAATGCCTGTCTTTAAGAGGCATCTCTCAAGCAAATGATTGTTAGAGCTCATGCTCAGAAAGTCATCTTTTCTTTTTGACAATCTCTCTTTGTTTAGGATGATTATATTTGAAGTGCAGAAGACTTTTCATAGTTCAGGTTTCAGCCAACTTCTATTATAAAACCCTATTTCAGTACCTCTTGGCCTAGAATACTGCAAGTTACCAGATTTACTCTGAAGGCAAATGAGAGTATTTCCTTTATGTGTGAGGCAAAATCTTCAAACTGTTTCTGAGTTGTGTGTTACTGACATGTAAATCTGATTTGAAATGTTGACTATTGTCTAATATTTCTTCAACTCCCTCTAGCTCAAATTATATTTGTTACTATCTATTCCATCTTTCCCTAATGTTAAATCTCTTTGAAAACTCCTGTGCCAGCTACTTTTGAAGAAGATCGATTGTAATTAAGCAAAGTTGTTAAAGATTTTTGTGCTGGATAGTTTGAAGCCAAATCTTGTTCCCACTGATGTCAATGGGAGTCCTTTGGAGAATTGGCTCCGCAGCATCAAGTGTTGCAAGTGTCTAATGTTTCTTTTTATCCCTCTGTCGGCCTAACAAAAATCATATTACATCACATCATTTGAAATTTCAGTAGATCTTGACACTGTCTTATTCAAGGGCAGCTATCTTTAAAAAATTAAGAGCTTGCCATTACTGAAAACTAGATCCAGTTCTCTGTTGGCATAGCCAACAGAGAAAAAAATGCTGGTGGAGATTACATTTGATGTTGACCTCCTAGCTGACCTGGTCTATATTTCAAAAGAGAAATATGAGTCAAGAATATGTTTAAAAAAATGGCTACTCTTCTCTTCCCCACCAAAATGTTTCTTTGGTCATGGAGTGATGTTCCAGAGTTTATTTTCTAGAAGGAGTAACTGATTAATTGAATTTAAGTAACCTACCAAAAGTTACATAGAAAGTTTGTGGCAGATTGAGAAACAGAAACCTTTGTCATATTTTTTTATTAATGCAGAACCTATTATTAGGAGGGATAACAGATTATTCTTTCCTCTTACAAAACATGCCTAAAGTCTTCTAGGAATGAATTTAAGCCAATGATTTTCTGTGGTTATTGTAGTTATCACTATAAGTCTTACAGACAGTCACTATGGGACCCTATGCTAGAACATCTGTTGGCCTTGTCTTCAACAGGTGTAAAAGCATAGCAAAACCACTGCTTGGAACACCTTGTCTTCCCATAAGAACCATCCCAGGCAATTTTACATGCATTAATTGAACCTTTGCATTTTGCAACAAATGAGATGAGTCCTTTAGCTCAGGTCTAGCTGAACCAACAGAGGCTACAACAGTTTCTTCAGAGTGTGGAGAAGTCAACCGGTTGTCTGGAAAAATGGAGCTCAGGATCCAAAGATAATCTGCATAGAGATTATCCTCTGTTTATTAAACTCTGGACAGGTTTACTGTAGAAACAAAAATCTCTAAAGGTTCAAGAATGGGACTCAGGCATTTCCCACATCAAAATCATAAACTTGAAATAAAGTACTGTGTAAACCTTAAATGAACAGCAGAAAGATGCCAAAACATTTTTCATTGCCAGGCCTGAAAGACTAAATCAGAAGTTAAACAGCTGGTTTCCTCAAAGGTCACAGACAAATCTAAACTCATGGCAGATCTTAAAATATATCTTAAATAAGCCAATTAAAGACTTTAATCAAAGCTGTTTCTGTTGAATAATCAGATCTCAATCCAGACTCCCATCTGTGAAGAATTTAAATTATTTTAAGGAAAATCTGTAGGGTGTAAAGTTCAATTTTCATGACTATTTCTGCACAGCTAGGCCACCAGGGAGGCAATTTCTGCCCTGCAGCCACAGGAAATGGATTTCCACTGTTGAATAGTGTAACAGGGTGCATGCTACTCACCACTCAGCAGCACCTCCTCATGGCTTAGCTAGGGAATCCATGCCCTATCCAGCAGATACTCAGCCCATTGCCTTAGTCACTTGCTCTGTAGCCCCTCTCTTGCTGGTCAGGACCCACAGTGCCTCTCGTTCATGGCTTAGCCCTCCAGCCAAGTCACCATAGAATTGTAGGACTGAAAGGGACCTCAAGAGGTCTTCTAGTCCAGTCCCCTGCACTCAAGTCAGGACTAAGTATTATCTATACCATCCCCAACAGGTGTTTATCATTGGAGGCTTTTAAGAACAGGTTAGACAGAGATTCCACAACCTCCCTAGACAATTTATTCCAGTGGTTAACTACCCTGACAGTTCAGAAGTTTGTCCTAATGTCCAGTCTAAACCTCCCTTGCTGCAACTTAAGCCCATTGCTTCTTATCCTATCCTCAGGGGTTAACTGGAACAATTTTTCTCCCTCCTTCTTGTAACAACCTTTTATGTACTTGAAAACTGCTATCATGTCCCCGCTCAGTCTTCTCCAGCAATGATCACCCTCCTCTTCCAGGGTCTCATCCCACAAAGTCTCAGGCAGTCTCCATATCCACTATGCTGACTGCACCACTCCCACAGTAAGGGAGCTTGGGCCCACCCTCTACTCCAGGTTCCAATCCAGGGACCCTCAAACCAGCAATTCAGGTCTTTCCATTTCAGACCATACTGCTTCAGTATGCAAGTATTATTGACTTCATTGGTTGTTTCCAGTGTTTCCAACCCCCAATGATCAATCATCTTGGCCCCCAAAATCATGAGACTGACTTAAAAATCATGAGATTTTTTTTTAAATAATACTTTCAGAGTTTGTTTAATTTGCCGTCCATTGGTGAGTCTTTAGGGTGCACTCAAATAATATTTTCTAGCTTTTTTCAGCGCTGTGAGATTTACTTTTTTAAAAAATGGAAACTGAGATTCTCATATAAGCACTTGTCACCAGGAGATGGGACTTTACATAAAAAATCAAATAACTTGTGAGACTTGTGATAAAATCACAGGGTTGGCAACACTGTCTTCCACATAACTGAGGGAAGAATTTGGCCTAATGAGCTTACATAGGTGTAATTTGGGTTTCAGAGCCAGAGCCCTTATTATGGGTGAAGATGCACAAGAAGGAAAAAGGCCACCTTGACTCTGCAATCCCAGGCTGAGTTTGCAGGACTGGCAATTAGAAAATCCTTCTGCTTGTAAATTAAGAAAATTTGAATTCAAAATTGTTAAGAAACAGTAGATATAGACCCTTCCTCTGCAATGCAACTTGCAGAGCCATATTTAAGAGGAGAAAAACACTTCATGTTAAGCAAAGCAATTTTTTAAATGTAGCACATACTGTTCCTTATAACAACTTTGAACCTCTTTGATTTTCAGTAGCTTTTAATGGGTCCTGAATTTTCTCAATCTTAATAAGTCTGACTCAACTCTAATTGACAGCTTCTTGTTTGTTTTTTAAATATTCTCCTGTAATGTATTTTAGATATTTTAAAAATGCATAGCGATTTTACAGTTCTTTGTTATTGAGTGTTGTGATTATAATTTCATATTACACTACAGCTTACTTTACTTTTTGGCATACTTTTTGGAATTTACTTAATGGCATGCCATAACTTCTATTTCATGTTTGGATAGCAATCTTTCATAATACTTTAAATATCAGAATTTTAAAAGAGAAGTGGAGTGGAGCACAAATGTTTCAGAGTTCCAAACCCCAGACTTCGCTACTCACAAATACGATTCCCCCTCAGAAAACACAAGGCTCATAGGCTTACTGGGCTAATAGATTGTCAGCATTTTTGAACTTCTCAGTGACTACAAATTATACATTAAAGTGGAACGTCACAAAGTTCCATGCATTATCCTGGTTGATTCCTAGAAATACCTCTTAGTGTGATGCACTCATGTAAAATGTGTCAGCAGTTACAGTAACAGTTAGGGCTTTGGACTTCTAGGAACAAAATAGTTCAGGAAATTCCATTGTCAGTAGTAAGAAAAGGAGTCCTTGTTGCACCTTAGAGACTAACAAATTTATTTGAGCATAAGCTTTCGTGAGCTACAGCTCAATGCCACATGAACTTTCACTGGATGTATGTTTTAAGTCACTCAATGGGTTAAAATACTTATAAGCATTAAGATGATTTCTACTGTTGCAATGTCAGGAGAACGTATGCGTTGGAGTTGATGTCTACAATTTGTTACTTCAGACTTTTGTATTATGTTGGGTTTTTTAATCAAAATGCTGATGTCACATTCCAGTATATAAATTGGCTTTATTTTTGCCTTTAGTTGTTGAGTTCTAGAAACTTGCTCTTGAATATGACTGGGATGGCAACCTTGCAAATAGTCTAAGAGCTTCAGGAGAGATTTGCATGCATTAGAACTGCATAACTGAGCTTTGTATATAGCATCAGCCACCACAGAAATGCAGGCTATCTCTGGGGTGAAATATGACAGGTGATTTAATACTACACAACAGTTTTGGAACAAGAAGTGAAAGTATCAAGAGTGTTTATGTAAGCATGACATACTTACCCAAATTGGAATTTGGCCACAATGTTTTGGCTTACATATGAACTGTTGCGCATCTCAGGAATCCATTTGAGCTACAGTACAATCTCGAAACAGGCTATTTGACTTTGCACCAGTTCTAGGGCCCGTTTTGACTTTCCTGTATTGCTGGGCCACTCTGACTTAAGAAGCCATGGGAACCTTCCTTAATGGGCAATGTTCCTCAGTTTGATGAGGGTTCTACAAGAAATTTAATATAGTTGCTGACCGTCCCAGGCTGTGTTAATTTTCGTGCTGAGTTTTCACAGGATGCCAGGAATGATGATATGTAAGACAATTCTTCATTCAGTTCTTCCGTCCTGCCCCTTTCTACATGTGGATTCCTAGTGGAGAGTCCTTGTTCCACTTATGGTCTATAATGAACTCTTTGCCCATGAAGTACAATTTTACTCAGCCCCATCTTCCTGCCCTTTTTATAATTGCGGAGAGACTATGTAGTTGAAAACAACCTGATGTTTCTTTCCTAGTTCCTTATTGTTAGGATTTTCACTGAAGAAAGCAGGAAGTATATATCTCCTCATGCTGTAACATCTGTGTACTTCTGTACATTACAAGTTTCTTCTCGCTGTGAATTTAATGCAGTACAACTCCTACTTACCAAGTTAAATGAAACTCCTGGTTAACTGAAGGTTGACAATGTCCCCTGGTTTTCTACGGCAGTTTCCACTGGCCTCCGGGTCCAAAGCACAGCGACTACAATATTATATATCTTTGTCAGGATAATGTGCAGCACCATCTCCAGCTCAAGAAAAGACAGAGGAGTTCTGTGGAATTATTCCACTTTTGTGACTTACTCAAATAACACAAAAACAATATATCACAGGATTAAATTTTGGACAGAGATCTGTTAAGTACTCTGAATTAAGTAGAGAGATTGATCTGTGTCTGTGTTGTTTGTGAGACTGTCCCAAAATACCACAGTCTACTACCACAGAAGTTTCCTTGAAAGGAGATGTTTAGTAGACTCTGTTGGCTTTTAGCAGTCAGATTTCAGTGCTTTCACAATGGAGGTCTGATTCATGAGTGGAGGCTCTCAGCGCTGGTGCAATGCAAATAATAAATAATAGTGGGAAATTATATAGAGATAAGTTTTGCAAGGGTTTATGTATCTGATTTATGGTAATACCATTTCTTTTTCTTTTTTTTGGTTTTGGTATGGTTTTTTAAGTGGAGGTTTCTATTGAACAATACTCTGTTTTAGGAGGCAATGGATAGATGTACATTTAGTCCGCATTATGCAATTATGCACACCTTGCATGCATCATAAAAGTAGTTATAAAATTGTAAACCTGATTAAATTATGGCAAATTCATGTGGTCCTACAAAACATGCCTCCTCTGTGATGCTTTACTTTTCAAAAATATTTTAAAAGGGACTTATAGATATTAACTGGTTTATTTAAACAAAACAGTCCGGCAAAAACATTTGAATTGCTCTTATGGCACTCTAGTAAAGATGTATTAGGTGAAAACAATAAAGGCAATAATTAAATCAATCAAAATCCATTTGGATAGCTGCAGTGACGTTACAGAAGTGTTCAGAAAAACAACAGATATCAGTTCTGCAATTTCATTGCATAACTGCTGTATATAAAATATATTTAAGAATTTGTCCTTTTTCTAATCTTGCCCAGGTCAATAATGACTGAGAGTCATGACCTTCTGGTCACTCTATAATAGCCTTTGTGAAATAAGTAGGTAGGCTCGGTTAGGATCCCAGCACACACTTTCACAGTTGTCACAGTAACCCTCTGGCTAGCATTCTCAATGGAGGCCAATAACTGAGTGGAGATGAAGACTGATCTACCCCCTTCACTTGCATAGATTGAGCAGAAGCTCATTGGCAGGATAGGGGAAACTTTCATTCCCCCTGCTCATTTTACACCTATTCTGTGGATAAAAAGAAAGGGTCACGCTTTATAGTAAGAGTATGTTTATAAAGGGATAATCAGTCAGTATGTTACAGACATGAGTAGTATGTTTTAGAGATGATTATAAGTTGCTTGACCTGCTGGACTCTTCAAAATCTAGAACAGCTGATTAGTCATTTATTAAACCATCTATTTATGATTATGAACCCTGTATATACTATTTAAACTGTACCTTTAATAAAAAGTGTGACCTAAGAAAAATTACAGCATTGTCAATCCAGCCTCTTCCACCAGCAGTGAATTCACTGTAAAAATAGCAGTTGTTCTTTATTTAAAGAACATTTTATAAGTATTTTTTAAATATTATAATTTGTTGAACAAAATAAGAGAATAGAAAAAAAGAAGAGTTGCTATTGTATTCAGTCCCGGGTAGTGCTTTAGGAAATATATAGTATAGAATACATTTCTTCTTTATTAGTATGCTAAGGATAAGAGAGAGATTGAAAACTGCATCACAGATCCCTGATATTTATGAAACAGTTGCTATTGAGTGACTTCATCTCTCTTTTTCAGGGTTTGGTTTTTTTTAATTGGAAACACTCCAATGACCAGTGATGACTAGTTATTGTTCCTTTTGTCAACAGGCAAGATGATGGAGGAAGTTCTGGCAGCTTACCAGGTCCCGGGCTCTGCGGAGTTAAATGAGAAGTGCTTCAATGTTCTAATGTGCATCACATCGGATCTTGTTTCTGAAGTGTTAGAAGGAACCCAGCATTACATGTTGTGCACCAGTACACTGTTTCTGATAGAACCCAGGGATGGCAAATTTATATATCAGTATTACCTGTCTGGAGCAGGTTTAATTTTATAAATTAAAACCATAAACTCTATGAGTTTCTAGATGTTATTTATGCTTTTGAGGATGAACTCCTCAGATGAAGAGACAGGCTCTTCTGCAGGACCAGAAGATCACATTGGACTGTAAATTGTAACTAACTCCATTTGTAGCATATTCCTGTGCAAGGAATTGAAGGACAGGTTGCAAGAAGATCCTTCAGTGAATGGGACTTGTTTTGCTTTGAACTGCAAATTTTAAGAAAAGGTTTTTTTAGAAGTAATCACTTTTACTTAACACTATATGTGCAGTCTTTGTACAGCTCTTGACTGGTGACTATACCCCAGAGACGTTGGATTCCTGAACATACTTAGGTTTGGGATGAACCTTTAAATTGTCAAAGTTCCATGAAAATTAGAAAGGGAAAGTTCCAGGGCCAATGTTTGACTAGACCCGTCCTGTCATTTCCTTTTAGTGTCCGAAGGGGTTGGAAAAAGGGCAGGAAGTGGTAATGAAATACAAAATTACATTGTACTCATTTTTGATAAATGCACTTACCAGAAAAGTGCTTTCTGTCTCATAATCAAAGGGAAGGGGTATACTTGCCCTCTCTAAGCCCTCAAATGAAAGATCTGCATTTAGGGTCAGACATGTTGAGTTAGTCTGCTAACTAGCTATAGAAAAGAAGAAACATGTATATGCCCCACTGTATGTGAAAAGAACATTTTGTCATTCCTCTATTTATTTTTGCTCTATCAAAATTAAAGTGCCAGTTATTTGGAATGCTGTGTTCTGTGGTCTCTTGAAATTTGATTAGTGAGAACCTTTTGGCAAGATCATTCCCATTATGGTGTAACTGCATGGTGACCACAGCAATGGACCTGTATAATAAAGATCTACATTCAAAGTTCTGTTTCTGATCATTTTCTCAGTCTTTTACAATATGTCCTTAAAAACTTCCAGTATATCCTCTTTGGGCCTCCCATCACACATACATGGCTCAATGCCCAAGAGCACAAGTAACACATTTTGGTGGCTTACCATTACTGTGGATGTTGATATTAGAAATAGCACTGTGTATTTTAAGAACCACTTTGTTACATAAACTGAGACTAGGCATTTAGGCCTAGATCCTCCAAAGTATGGGGAATTAGGTCCCTAAATACCTTGGAGAATATGGGCCTTAGCACCTGTTTCCATGAAGAGTGACCTTGCTCCCAGTAGGCCTATCCCTATACAATTCAGTACACCCAAGCAGCAAGATTGAGATTTTTCTCAATGAGACAGCTCAAGGGCTCCAGGGGACCTTTCATTATCTGTTCATGGTTGTAACCGTGGTTAATGCTAACTGGGCTTTTCTAAAAAGAATGTTAGAGAGAGCATGTGCGAGGAAAATACGTGCACATTTTGGACCTGATTTTCCCTTGTGTCATCACTAGCCACAGAACCAAGTAAGAGCAAAATGTTTCCAGATCAGTTTAGTAGCATGTTACATCCACTTTGCTTTGCTCTAAGTGACTGTGCAGGCCCAAAGCCCTAGAGAATCAGGCCCTTCAAATCAAAGAGCTTTGTTTCTATTGAAACATTTGACTAGCATAAAAATCCAGTCTCCATTGATTTCCTAACCGGAAACTACATGTCAGACTTTCTGTGGGGGCGGTTATGGTAGAAATGGAGGGACCAAATGCAAGGTCGCAGCATAACTCACTCAGGTTTGGCCCACTTAATGTTGACAGAGCAGTCTCAACCTTTGGGATCTCCTAGATCTGCTCCTCTATTGGTTTTTCCTTGTGTAGTCATTCACACCAGAATGGTAGTGTTTAACATCCCTACTGCATTCACTTTGCACTAGTGTGAATGTCTACACTTGGTGCCGTGTAAGGGAGACTTAGGGTATGTCTGCATTACCCAGCGGATTGGCCTCCGAGCACTCTCCCATCGACTCCTGTACTCCAGCGCTGCGAGAGGCGCAGGCAGAGTTGATGGGGGAGCGGCAGCAGTCGACTCATCGTAGTGAAGACACCGCAGTAAGTCGGTCTAAGTACGTCGACTTCAGCTACATTATTCACGTAGCTGAAGTTGCGTAACTTAGATCATTCCCCCTCTTCCCCCCTACCCCCGCCACCCTCCAGTGTAGACCAGGCCTCAGCCTCTCTGACTTTCAAGTGCCTGGTCTCTCAACCTTCACATTGCATTACGGCTGGCTTTTTGCATTTATTTCGTAAGCAGTAAACTTCACTATGTCACGAGGAGAGAGAAAGATCCAAAAAGAAATTCAATCTGTGGAAATTAATCCAACACCTTCCCCCCTTAAATTTATCGCTGCAGCTACAGTAGCTGTGGCCCTTTGAGTGTAAGAATAAAGTATTCTGCTGTTAAAAGATCTTGCTCTTTCTGTTTGCATTGTTACCAGACTTTAATGGAGAGGTGCAGAAATGGAAGATCATTACGTAGATAAGATTTAGGTCTTGTCTGCACACAGATTTTGAACCTGTATAACTATGTGGGTTAAAGGTGTGCTTTTTTTTTAACCAGTATAGTTATACCAGTGAAGCTCCTAGTGTGTGTGCAGTGATGCCAGTATAAAAGTGCCATATATTGGCATAGCTGTGATGATTCTTGGAGCACCCAGGACTGTGAGTCACCTTGTTGCCCCCTACCGCCCACACGAGGGACTCTTTTGAGTGGTAGCTGAGTGTCAGCTCCCTAACACCAGCTCCCTTTCAGCCACTCAGGCACTCCTGTCTGGGCTATAACTCATCCTAACTTCACCTTGCAGATTAAGAATAGGTGCACCCCAGTCACCACGTCCCTTTGAAATATTCCCCTATGGTATCCAGCTCCTGACGCTGGCTACTCATAGAAATCTCCGCTCCTCTGCACCCAAAGGTGCAGCATACCTACAGTTTACCAGTTTTACCTTAAACTCCTGCTCCTGTAACCACACAGCACTTGTAGTAAAACAAAAGTAGGTTTATTAAAGAATAAAGGTTTACCTAGAAGTGAGGGGAAATGATGGAAATAACTGGGTACAACACAAAACAAAATCATAAAATGCCAATCTGGGTCTACACTTAGTGTTACTTTTCTGATCTAATAAAGTAGGCCTTCCTCCCAAAGTTCAGTCCATTGCACAGATGGCTGGTTTCACAAGAGCCAGGATCCAAACGTACATGAAAGTCCCCCCACTCTTTAAGTGGTTTTCCTCAGTGAATGGATCCAGAGTACCTTGCCCTATACTCTGTTATAATGAAACAGTCTTTTGGATTTCTTCATTTCTCCTGCCTGCTGTAATGATCCTTTTCGCTTCTAAGTGGTTTGGATTGTTTGCCATTGTCTTTGATTTCCATTGACTACTCTGTGATGTGGCAAGAGTACACAATAGGAACTTGCATTACCTTGCTGGCTGACTAGGGACAGGTGACAATTACCTCTTGCTTGAATGGGTCATCACTGAAGCCTAGTATACACTAGAAAATTAGGTCAATTTAACATGTCGGTTAGGGGTGTGAAACATCCACATGCAGCAGCACAGTTAAGCTGACCTAAGACCCCATGAAGACAGCTCTAGGTCAGTGGAAGAATTCTTCCATCAACCTAGCTATCGCCTCTTGGGGAGGTGGATTACCTACGCCAATGGGAGAACCCCTCCCTTCAGTGTAGGTAATGTCTACTCTGAAGTGCTACAGCACTGCATGCTGCCCTGCTGTAGTGTTTTAAGTGTGGCCGTACCCTGAGACACGTTATCTATCGCCTGTTGACTAATCTCTGCTGTGAGCCCATGAAGTGTACTTTCAATATAAATATATTATTTCTTAAATATGGCCTGTGCATGCATCTCAAAGTGCTTATGATTCTTAACAAGTGACAAGTTTTCTGTAGATACCTTTCATGTTTTTCGTTATGGATAAATATCCTGTTAGACCTGGCTTTGGTGCAGTGAGTTTGTCAAGCCTGAGGTGAGTGGTGTTTGCAAAGAACAGGGGCCCCTTTGCCAAGCGTGTCTCTCGGTCACAATAGCTAATTCCCCATCCCCTCAGGGAATAAGCTACACCACGATAAGCAATTTTATAGCAGTATATACTACACAGGGGGTTGCACCGCTTTAACAGCACCAGTATAGTTAAGGCAATGCAACATTTGAGGGAAGACAAGGCCTTCACTATAACTGTGGCATAAAGGGCCTAAATGTGTGAGCAACTGAAGCCATCAGAATTGTAGGACGATTGTTGAATGTGATCATGGCATAACTCGTATTCAAGGGTCAAAACATAAATGCTGCAGAAGTATGGCCTACCTCAGAAAAGCTGTCAAAGCACTTTTGTCCGTGCTGTAGCGTGCTCTGCCATATGCCTGGGTGTTATATTAGAAGTCGTTTTCTGAAAAGAAGATGCCTAACTGTGGCCCCATCTGTTGAAGGAATGAATTAAAAAAACAAGAAAATCCCATGGCACTCTAATAAGGGCAGAGGTTGGAGCTTTTTGTTCCCTGGCTGAATCTCCTTTTCAGAGGTGTCTACACCCTTCGCCTCAGCAGCTGCACAGGGACCTCTTTGTCAATGGGCATGAATATTTAAAGGCCCGCTGCCTTCCTCGCTTCAATCAGTTTCAAAGGAAAGTTTCAAAAGTCATTGTTCTCTGATGACTTTAAACATTGTAATGCATGATAGAGGTAGCTTTATACACGGTATTAGCTGCCTTTGACAAGTTGAATTAATTCAATATTTGCACAATTAGAACAAATACTTAATGTGGATTTGTGTGGTTTAGCCGGCAAAACACTAGCTTCTCAGACTGAATTCCAGGATGAAGTGCACATTAAATAAGTTAGTCTTAAGTAAATTCCTTAGCAGACAATAATGCATCTCCAGAAGAAGAACATCAGTTCTGGCTTAATTTTACTCCAGACCTGAAATAGTAGATACACAGACAGCTCTTTTATCCAGTGTTGTTTGGGTATTCGACTTTCTGTTCTCATACAAAGAGTGATCCCCCTTCGTGTCACAGCAGGGGTTTTGGTGGTAAAATATGAGGATGTTTCCATTGCAACTAACTACACCAAACCGAATGTTTGGATGGAGTTCTGTTCCTATTGCCCATCTCCAAAATGTGAAAAATACCACGTAGTTCCACAATTACATGGCGCGCTTTAGATTGTTAAAGGCGTTAAATTGACTTTCTTTTGAAATATACATTTGAGCAAACAGTTTTGCCGATCCATGTAATTAACATAGGGGAAAACCTCAACAGTTGATCCATAATGTGGTGGTTAAATTGTTGTTTATTTGCTGCTTGTCACACAAAGAAGGAAGCCAAAGGTTATGAGAAACAGATTATCAAGGTTATGTACAATTTCATATTTTTACATTTAAAAATTACTATTGCAGCTTTCATCCAAGAATCTCAAACTGCTTTACAAATATTAAATAATGGAGTCTCACAAAATCCCCATGAGGTAGGTATCATTATCCCCAATGTGTAGATAGGCAAACTGAGTCAAAGGAGAGCGAAGTGATTTCTCTAATATCCCACAATAAAACAGGGGGTGAGGTGGCATCCAGGACACCTACACCTATGCTCAAAAAATCCATAGACAATAGACATTTGATAAATAAAACATAATAATATCAAACAGGACACGTAAAAATACCCACTTCCAATGAGGTTTTCTTCACACTGTATCATTCTCACCATTGTACTTTTTCTTTTAAATAAAGGAATCTTCTCCATCGAGTTTAGCTCCACCCCGCCAAGACTATCCCTTCCCCACCTCCCAAGTAATAGGTTCTGCTAGCCCACAGAATCATAGAAATGCACATCTGGAAGTGACCTCAGTAGGTCATCTAGTCCAGTCCCCTGCACTGAGGCAGGACCAAGATCACCTCTGGCAGGTGTTTGTCTAACTGTTCTTAAAATCCTCCAAAGACAGAGATTCCAACACTTACCTAGGTAATTTGATCCAGTGTTTAACTACCCTTACAGTTAGGAATACTTTATATTTACCATGTGGTAACTATAACTCCCTCCCAGAAACATCTGGGAGCTATAGTTCTCATTCCTTGCTATTTGGCAGCTCCTGGCCAATTACTATACATTTATCCGATCCTTTTCCTTTTTGGCATGTTCAGACCAACCCCTCCTTAACCAATAAATGAGGTTGTTGTGACCATGGCCCCTTTTAAACCAGTCATTGCTGGTGAAGGGGAAAGGAGAAAGCACTTTCAAGCTACAGGATGGAAGGAAAAAGAATGTTCCCGATGCAGCATTGGAATTTGCACAAGGAGCTCCATGCATTCCCTAAATGTGTATATGCAGTGCCTCTGGCCCACAGGTGCCTGAGTGGAGCATAAAGAGAATTTTAACATTACCTGTACATCATCAATTAATTCCCAAGATCTTGTTACTCCTCTTTCCCACCCCAGCTGAGACGTAAAAGCACAACTGAAACAAGGCCTGAGAGATGGACATAATGGTTTTTGTGGGAAGGAGACTGAAGAGCCTACGGTAAAAATGATTGGGATAATTCCGCCTTCTGTGAAGAATTTCCCAAAGTGACTATTTATCTGAAAAGAAGAAAGGTGGCCTGGCACTAACCCAAACCTACATTTAAACAACCAGTTACTCTAGGTCCACTTTTCAAAGGGTGCTGTTTATGGCCAGAAGAGCAGTATTTTCTATTTCTTTCTATTAACATTTTTATTGTAATTTAGCAGCTGCAGTAGAATAAGCAAAAACTAGCCCTTGCAATCTAACAGTGACAAGAACAACAACAAAGCAGTGTTCTCAGCTTCTAGTCCATGAGAAACAGTAACTTTGGCAGGCTCAGTGCTAACTTTTAATGACTAAAAGAAAAGGATTACTTGTGGCACCTTAGAGACTAACCAATTTATTTGAGCATGAGCTTTCTGTAGCTCACGAAAGCTCATGCTCAAATAAATTGGTTAGTCTCTAAGGTGCCACAAGTCCTCCTTTTCTTTTTGCGAATACAGACTAACACGGCTGTTACTCTGAAACCTTTTAATGACTGTAATTGAATGCAAAGATACAGGGAAATTGTTCTTGCTGACCGTCAGTTCTACACTCTTCATAATGGTAAATCAATTATCTGCTGAGATAGCTTCTGAGAGAAGGGATGCAATGGTTAGTTCATGACCCTCTACAACTCATTTAATATTAAATAATCTTCCAAGCACGGTAAGGAAGCAAAACTTTTCCTGTCTGTTCGTTAGACACAGCTATAGGGTACCCATCACAATAATAACAAGCTCCAATGGATGGAAGGTGAAGCTAGACATATTCAAACCAGAAATATGATACAAATTTTGAATAGTAAGGGTAATTAACCACTGGAAAAACTTATCTAGGAATGTGATAGATTCTCTATCACTTGAAGTCTTTAAAATCAAGATTGGATGCCTATCTACATTACTTCTTACAAGTAACAATGTTTTGTATTTATATAGGTGAGGGGTATGGCAGGTATAGGTATATATACAAATACCATAGTAATGTTATTTGAAATGGCACAGTGATAAAGGCTTTAATTGCATCTACTGTGTATCATTACAATGATAACAATTTCCCTTGAAATAGGAGACATATGATCCACATCACCCACATCATCGAGTAAAATCCACCAAAAAAAAAAAAACCCAGCCTGGGAAATATCACCAAAACCAGGTTGGATTGGAAAGAGGCCCATCTTTAGATAGTTCAGTTGCTCAGTTCTGCAAAATATGTTTTGTTTAATAAAATATCCAAGACATGAAACTAGTCTCATTCCAGCTGGACCAGGAAGCCAGTGGAGTGGATCTGCAGGCACAGTATTGTTTACTGGGTGCATAGGCAGGCTTCCAGGTTGTGGGCCTCAGTGGTGAAGCAGGCCTGAGGTGGCATGGCAGCAGGAGCATGTTATAAGACTAGCTGATGCCTCTTCTGAATACCATAGTATTGCCCAGGAGCAGGCATTATATATGACCTCAGGGAAATGATTTGGGAATGTGTAAAGGGGTGCACTTAATGCAGAAAGCTAAGAGGGACTTGGGGCAGATCCTGGAACTTTTCCCAGGAGAAAAATTATTTGGTATATGTTGCAATGCAGGGTGTGGTGAAGAGCTGTGCAGCCCCTATGGGGCTGCAAGGCTAGGAGGTGTGCGAATAGGGAGGTGGCCAAATACATAGGTGGCATGGGGAGCTGGTAAACTCTTATACGGACATAGCATATGGGGCACCAGAGTTATTCAGGCAGTATGGAGTCCACCTATCAGAGCTGAAAATGATATTAAATAAGACATCAATAGATGTCTGGGAGCCCAGCTAAGTGGGGTGTGGAGGGGGGCAGCCAGGCTAATCTCTGGCCCCTCCTTGTGGCAGATGTCTCATGCAGGTAGTCTGTAGGGAATGAGTACGGTGAGCAGATAAAATGGATTGGGAAAGGAGTTAAAGGCGGTATTCTTTAAAGGAGCAGAAATGGGTGGGCCTGAGGCTCCGATGATTGTAATGGCAAGGAGTCAAATCCCCCCACCCCAACTTTATAACTCCTTTTAACCTTCATTCGAGTAGGTAGGTGGCAAGGTCCCAGCAGCAGTTTGGCTGGGGAGCAGGATGGGTAAGAAGGAGGGCTGCCAGCAGCCCCCCAGATAAATGTAAATGATTATGGAATTACCTGCACTGTACTATTTTATCTGCCGGGTTCCCAGATAGTTAGGAATAAAGTTGCATCCTAATTAAACCACATCCAATGCCTCCTGCCCTTCTTCTGGCATAGCTGAACAATGATATTAGCCTTTTTCGCAGCTGCATCACATTGTTGATTCATATTCAATTTGTGACCCACAATAGCCCCCAGATTCTTTTCAGCAGCACTGTACTGCCACCTAGCCAGTTATTCCCCATTTTGTAGTTGTGTATGTGATTTTTCCTTCCTAAGTGAAGTACTTTGCTTTTTACTAATTTCATCTTGTTGAATTCAGATCAGTTCTCCAATTTGTGAAGGTCATTTGGTATTTGAATCCTGTCCTCCAAAGTGCTTGCAATGCCTCACAGCTTGGTGCCATCTGCAAATTTTATAAGCATATTCTTTACTATATTATCCAAGTTGTTAATGAAAATATTGAACAGTACCAGACTCAGGACTGAGGGACCCCACTAGATACACCCTCCCAGGTTGATAGCAAACCACTGATAACTACTTTTGGAGTACGATCTTTCAACCAGTTGTGCAACCACCTTATAGTAATTTCATCTAGACACAGTTTGCTTGTGAGAATGTCAGACTGTGTCAAAAGCCTTACTAAAATCAAGATATATCATATCTACGGTTTTCCCCCTCCCCACATCCACTAGGCCAATAACCCTATCAAAGAAGGAAATGAGGTTGGTTTGGCATGATTTGTTTTGGACAAATCCATGCTGCCTATTTGTTATAACCCTATAATCCTCCAGGTGATTATAAATTAATTGTTTAATAATTTATGCCAGTATCTTTCCAGGTATTGAAATTAGGCTGATTTATCTATAATTCCCTGGGTCCTCTTTGTTCCCCGTTTCAAAGATAGGTTCTTTGTTTGGCCTTCTCCAGTCTTCTGGCATCTCACTCATCCTCCAGGAGTTCTCCAAAGATATTGCTAACAGTGCTGAGATTGCTTCAGCTTGTTTCTTAAGTACCCTAGGGTGAATTTCATCAGGCCCTGCTGACTTGAATACATCTAACAAATCTAAATACTCTTTAACCTTATTTTCTCAATATTGACTTGTGTGCCTTCCGCCTTGTAGTTAATATTAATTGTGTTGAGAATCTGGTCACCATTAGTCTTTTTAGTGAAGACTGATGCAAAATAGATAGTAAACACTTCAGCCTTTATGCAGTTTTCAAGTCCCAGGCGGTCTGTCATGGTGCTAATACCTCCTGTAAGACATTAAACACCTCAATTTCCATTAACTTGGATAGGCATTGGGACACAGAACCTTGTAGAAATGAGCCCTCTGTAGAACCTAATCACAAACTTAGATATACAGGACCTGATTGTCATTAACATCTGGTTTAAGACTCTCTTTACCTGGCCAGAATAATGTAAAGAGACCTGAGGATATATGAGACTCAACCCCACAGGTTTTAAAAGAGTACCATGAACTGTAACTGAAAGAGATTATACGGACGATGTGTTTCTCTAGTTTTTTTAGTGTGTTTATTTTGCATGTTTGGTAGTGCTCCTTGTATGGACAGTTTCTCCATTTGCCCTGTACATTCAGTCAGTTTCCCCTTTTGTTTGTGTGTATCTTTTCTACTGTAACAGGGGTGAGAAAAACATTTTTAATATTATGACAATATTATTGTAGGAGATCTGCAAAATATTTGGCAGGAGGACTCAGGAGCAGGGGTAGCAGCTGAATTTAGATTTAATTCATTTTTCTAAAGTGACAACATTTCAAGTTTGATGTCACTTAAAGTTGTGATGTTCTGTTTCCTTAATTTGTATAGCACTTAACTCATTACTTATTCTCTTTTAGCAAGGACAGAGCTATATTTAGTCAGCTGTTAAATTAATGAATCTCAGAGCAAAGACTCATTCATTCATACTGCAGGGCCATTTCTTAGGCAATTTTATAAAGATCTTCTACAGTGAGCCTAGTAGCTAAGAATTTACCTTGGCCCACCATCACATCAGAATATTAATTCTCATTTACTAAACACTACAACTTATTATAGTCAGTTATATAATTTTGCTAGTATATAGTTCCAACTGTTGAGTTCTAGTAGCAATGACATTTCTCTTTATCCACAGGCATACTGGTCAGGAGGAAGAGAGAAAGTAATAGATGTTAGTCACATCGCTTAACACACTATTGGAAGGTAGTCAGATACTATGGGGATGAGGGCCGTATAATAACCTGCATAGAATAAAAGGATGAACTGCATTTCAGCACCTGGCTATCACTGTACAGAACATACAGAATGACCTGGTTTCTGTACTAACAAGCTGATACATAAAGGGCCTAAGAATCCAAACCTGGACAACAATTTAAGCCAAAAGCGCCATGTAACAACAGTGTGGAAATGCAGGGTTGTATACAATAGCTTTTCTTGAAATGTTTTTGTGTTTCTTGCATTTCATGAATCCCTAGGAGAAAATCCCTAGGAGTTGAAAATTCTCAGCTGGTTCCTATTGGTTCAAGATGGTAGACTAAATTTTGGAACAGAACAAGAGATCTCTTTGGCTACTGCTTATTTGGGTTTACTTCCAGTAAAAACCAGCAGAGACCAGTAAAAAAAAATAAAGACCCAGCTGAAGAATGGAACCTATTTGGACCACATGAGGAATCATAGCACCTAGACAGTTACTGCCTTTCAGCTTTTGGAGAAAGGCCTTGCAGAGTAGTCAAAGCCGAAAATGCCATGTTTGCATGGGTTGACTCAATATTGATCTTCCCTTCCACCCATGTTCTGATTCTATCTGTGCATAGGTGAGGGTCAAACTGTGCTCTGAGTCAGAGCAGGCAAGGGAGTAGACGTGACTATACAGTTGTGTTCCATTAAAAATCTCATGAGTATTGCTGATCCTGGGAAGTCTGATTAGCAGAGCCCTCGCCTCCATTGTCTCGTAACCCTGTATAAATCCCTTGAGGGCAATCAAACATAGTAGTGTCAGTCTGAGGTTGAGAGCCCCCCTGTGTGTGGTAATCTTTGATCTTTGCCATATACTCAGGTTAGTCCTTAATAACCATTTGTCTTCATCTTCCAGCAGTCTGGGGAGTAATAGTTGAGGTTTGAGCTCCAGGAGTGAACCAAAGAAATTATTTCAGCCCTTGAATAAAATCTTGCTTTGACAGCTGCTGAACTGTGGAACTTGAGGAGCCTGGACTATTCAACTTTGGATTTATGCTGAATAGAGCCTTGTAATGAAGTTTTACTTCCCTATCAGGTTTCAGATATTTCCTGTAATAATTGGGAGGTTTAGAAATATGCCTCAAATCAAATGTAGTTTCCTTTCCGTACCCAATCCCATTGCCTCCAAATTCACCATTCTCTATACTCCTGATAATTCGGAGTCTTTCCAACCCAGCTGTATTCTGCAGGGTATACAGCCTGGTAAACACAGTTTCAATTTTGCTTCGGAACATTATTTTTTAAATATCACACTCAGACTCAAAATCTGTTGTTCAGCTGCATGTCGTTTTTGGATGGGAACCTCCATTGTGTTTGGTTCAAAAGATAATACTTGGACATTATGTAGTACCTTTCATCTGCACTTCCTAGAAGACTTTACAAGGTCACTTGTGTCTATCCTGTCTATGCGGGGAGAGAGGGAAAGATGCAAGAGGACTTCCCTTCCTAATTACAACCCCTATGCAAGCATCAGTCCTTGCTGTCACAATTCCTGAAAATAGGGTAACAATCCTACTTAGCACCACAGGGTGTGCAAGACACCCCAAAGAGAGGTGCATGCTATGCCTTCCTAAGGGTCTTGTAAAGAGTCAAGGGGGTAATGCAGCATATAAAAACTCTTTGCCATTCCTGCTGAGAATTCCAGCCATGCAGTTTCTTAGGAAGCGTTAATGAGTTGCCCTGATGAAGACGAAGATGAAGGGTTGCCTTCATCACCATCCAATTACTTGTGGCCAAGCAAACTTATATAGTCAAAATATTAGTTTAGGTTTAGTCAAGACTGAATAATGTATTGTACTCTTTGGGAGTCCTGGATGAAAAATATCTCTCAAGAGAGTTTGCCTGCAATGCAAAAGCTATACATAAACCTAAATCTTTTTCTTTCCCTTTAAAGAAACATGACATCTTTCTCTTGGCTCATGCAATGATGGCGCATTTCCCCTCCCACTGTCAACCTTTTTAGTTCTTTCAGCACCAAATTTGCTTAGGACTTGTTTGGTTTCCCTACATTTTTCCATGTTTTTCTTCAGTGGTGGTTTTCTGTGGTTGTTAATAAAATTAAGGGGTGTGTGTTGGGGGGGTGTGGCCCAGCAGCATTCAGTAATGGTTCTCTGTTATAGCTTAGCTGTACGCTTTCTGAATTCATTTTGTCTGTGACTCCTGCAGCTGATTGTTGCTACCTCATAGCCCTGGTCTACACCGGGGAGGGGTGGGGAATTGATCTAAGTTACGCAACTTCAGCTACGTGAATAACGTAACTGAAGTCGACGTACTTAGACTTATTCACCGCGGTGTCTTCGCTATGGTGAGTCGACTGCTGCTGCTCCCCCGTCGACTCTGCCTGCACCTCTCGTGGCGCTGGAGTACGGGAGTCAATGGGAGAGCACTCAGGGGTCGATTTATCGCATCTAGACTAGACGCAATAGATCGACCCCCGCTGGATCGATCGCTGCCCACCGATCCAGCGGGTAGTGTAGACATACCCAAAGATTCTGCACTCCAGTTAGCCAGAAAACTAACTAGTTTCTACATTGTGTGAAGTTGTGATTTCTTTGCACTAGAGGGAGCTCTTTTCAAATCTTACCATTTGCTCAGTTAATTTAGTCCTAACAGACATCTATTTTAAAATACATTCTGGTAGAACTTTTTTCACCAGGATTATCATTCACTATTCATAAATGTACTACAGTATGATATATGGAATATGTAAAAAAAAAACTGTTAATCCAACATTGTGTTAGTAAAGGGAAATGTCATCAGGCTTTTTAGATATTTAACGTATTTGTCACTTTTTTCAGTCATTTCTGTCTTTCCAAACACTTTGAAGAGTCAGATTATTTTCTGAATTTATCGATGCTAGAAATTTGAATAGTTAAAAATTCAAGAGAGAGTTTTAAATTCACACTTAAAACTATGCTTCCAAAAAATAAAACCACCCCACGCACAAATACACCCGCAAACACAAATACACCCCACAGAAATCCAAAGAAAAGATTTACTCCTTTAAAGGGACATCAGAAATTTAAAACTTGGTGCATTTGATCACACTTTATGTACAATCATTTTAACTGTATATTCAAGCAGTCACTTTCCTCTGTTGTTCATGTGGGCCTTTCACGCATGAATAGGGGAACTACAACTTGGGGTTTTTTTTACATAGAAAGATAATGGTATATCTGCCCCTACAGTATATAGCATAGTCTATCATTATTTTCCTGAGACATTACAGATTTTGCTTCAATTATTATTGTTTGTTTTACTACACAAACTTCCTCAGGCCTTATCCTCAGTTCTGCCCATTTCTTGGCCTGCCTATCTCTTTCTCTGCTGAAAGCAAACGCCCGTTTCAACCAATTTGCTTGGTACTGAAGTTAAGCTTACTGGCCTGTAATTGCCAGGATCGCCTCTGAAGCCTTTTTAAGAAATGGGCCTCACATTAGCTATCCTCCAGTTGTCTGGTACAGGAGCTGATTTAAGTGATAGTTATGTACCACAGTTAGTAGTTCTGCCATTTCATATTTGAGTTCCTCCAGAACTCTGGGGTGAATACCATCTGGTCCTGGTGACTTATTACTGTTTATTTATCAATTTGTTCAAAAATCCACCTCAGTCTGGGACAGTTCTTTAGATCTGTCACCTAAAAAGAATGGTTCAGTTGTGGGAATCTCCCTTACATCCTCTGCAGTAAAGACCAATGCAAAGAATTCATTTAGCTTCTCCGCAAAGGCCTTGTCTTCATTGAGTGCTCCTTTACCACCTTGATCGTCCAGTGCCCCACTGATTGTTTGGCAGGCTTCCTGCTCAGGATGTACTTAAAAACAATTTTGCTGTTGGTTTTTGAGTCTTTTGCTAGTTCCGCTTCAAATTCTTTTTGGCCTGCCTAATTATGCTTTTACATTTGACTTTCTAGACTTTATGCTCCTTTCTATTTTCCTCAGTAGGATTTGACTTCTAATTTTTCAAGGATGTCTTTTTGCCTCTAACCACCTCTTTTACTCCGTTGTTTAGCCACGGTAACATTTTTTTGGTCCTTTAACTATTTTTTTACATTTGGGATATATATTTAATTCGATACAGTTTCCATACAGCTTTCAGGCATTTCAGTCTCGTGATTGTTCCTTTTAATTGCTAATTAGCTTCCTCATTTTTGTGTAGTTCCCCTTTCTGAAGTTAAATGCTAGTGTGGTGGGGTTCTTCCCCACACAAGGATGTTAAATTTCATTATATTATGGTCCCTATTACTGAGCGATTCAGCTATATTCACCTCTTGGACCAGATCTTCAAGTCTCTGGAGGACTAAATCAAGAGTTGTCTCTCCCCTTGAGGGTTCCAGGACTAGCTGCTCCAAGAAGCAGTCATTAATGATGTCTAGAAATGTTATTTCTGCATCTGGTAAGGGCCCATGGACTAAAACCTGTATCTTCAGTGCCTGCACCAGCTGATGTTCCCACGGGGCCACCAGGAGACCCTGGTAAGCTATATCCAGGAAACACTGTGGCGAATAGGTGCCACAGGAAGTATCCAGTGGAGCCAAAGACGGTACCCTGCAGCCCTCTGATTGGCCGAGCGCCCTATTTAACCCCAGGGGATGGCCTGTGAAGTTATCTGGGCAACTAAACGGAGTTTGGCTTGCTGTGAGTCCAAACTTAGTCTTGTCTTCTGTTCTCTGATCCCAGCCTGACCCTGAATCTAGCCTCCTGACTCTGACTTGGTACTACCTCTGATCCCCAATTTTCCACTCCAGCATGATTCTGGCCCTGATTCCTGCCTCCTGATTCCAATCTGGTACTATCTCTGACCTCCAGTCTCTGACCCTTGCCTGACTCTGACCCTGACTCTTGCTTACTGAACCTGGCTCTTGCGATTCCTCAGACTCCTGCTCAGCAACTATTGTCCCTGATGTGCAGACTTCAGCCCAGCTGTGACTTCTAGACAAGATTGCCTATGCCATGGTCCCTTAGGTGACATATCCATAGGTGGGGATAGTTGAAATTCCCCACTATTATTGAGTTTTCTATTTTTACAGACCCCTATCATCTTCCCTGAGCATTTCACCATCTTCATGCTAGTCAGGTGGTTCTACAGCTATACTCTTATCATTCAAGCATGGAATTTCTATCCATAGATTCTATGGTACAATTTGATTCATGTAAAGTTATGTACTATTTTTGACTCTTTGCTTTCTTTCGCATATAGTGCTACTCCCCCATCAGCATGACTTAATCTGTCATTCCTATATATTTTGTACCCTGGTATTACTGTCCCATTGATTGTCATCGTTCCACCAAGTTTCTGTGATGCCTAGTGTATCAATATCCTCATTTAATATGAGGCACCCAAGTTTGCCCATCTTAGTATTTAGACTTCTAGTGTTTGTATACAAGCACTTATAAAATTTGTCACTTTTTAGTTGTCTGACTTCATGGGGTGTAATTGAATTGGACTCTATTTCATTTCACAGTTTTTCTTCAGTTCTTACCTGTACTTTATCAACTTCTTTACTCTCCTCTTTCCTAGAATATAGAGAATCCCTGTTAATAGATCACCCACCCCCATGGGATGTCTCTGTCTGAACCATGTGCTCCTTTTTTGCCCCAGGAGAGGTATTCTGCATGCAAGGTCTACCCTGAGTGACTCAGAAACATCAAGCTTCTCATGTAAGTGAAAGGAGAGATAAAAAATCTAGTTAGAGCATAGGTGGCAATCAGTGTAATGTTCATCACTGCTCTGCCAGTTTTTCTAATAAGTCAACTCTGCCTTCTTGGTACTGAACAAGAGTTGAGCATGCACCTTTCATGCTCTCAGTGCAACAGTGTGTGAAGATCCACAAGTCCTCAACCCAGGCCATGGGCCACTGCTGCATTCACAACAACACCCAACAGGTCTACTACTGACTGGAGTATTGGGAGCCCTAAGGCCTTACACATCACTAAAGGTACTGCCCACAGGGACCTGACTGGAGGAGCTCCGGAGCGCCTGACTGGGCCAAGTGCACTATCTGAGCCAAAGAGAACCACAGGAAGTTGTCTGTGTAACAAGGAGGATCCTGGCCTGCTGCTGCTACAGATCCTTCTAGCTGAAACCCAACTCCCAGCCTTGTCTCCAGTTCCTAACTTCAGTCCTACCCTGTTCCTGGTCCCTGCGCCTGTTCTCTGACTGCCTACAGTGCCGACCCTTTGCTTGACTCTCTGACACTGATTCCTGGCTCTGACTCTGGCCTCTGACTCTGGTTCTGACCCACATTTCCATTTCCTGATGCCTGATTCCTGCTCTGACCACGAGGCATGACCGCTCATGTCCCAGTCCCTGACTCAGAGAACATCCTCTCTTCTGTCCACTCCTTAGGTCATCCTCCTTTACACTCCTTCCTACTCATCCTCCTCCACATTATTAAGGAATGTACATGAGCATATTGTTCTAATTTAAGTTGGTTTCCCCTCTCTCCAAAATGCCTTCTCTCTAACCCGTTAAGCATGCAACATAGTGATTTTTCTTCCTGAATGGCCAATAATGAGATGACTGGAACCCAGACCTTTTTCAACTTCTGGGCCTGTGGACCATGTCAGTGGAGTTACATTAGTGTAAAATCACTGCAAATAAGGTCATGATCATATCCCGAGAGTGTGAACTCTTCAGCTGTTTTCACTGCAAAAACCATCAAGATAGTTAACCTGATGTAAAAAACACACCTCTTTTAGCAGTGAAGTCATAGGCTTTGTGTGCTGCAGAGCCAGCTCTGAGGGGTTTCCTATGTACATGTTGGAGGGAGCGGTTGTGAAAAGGCAGGTGTGGGGGCGGGGCCCATGGATCCACAATTACCTAGAGTCACTAACCACCGCCACAAAGGTAGGGTACAATAGGCTATTGCAGCCATGGTGCAACTTTCCTGCCTCGGGACAAGACCTCACAGATCTCCCCAGCACACAGCCTTGTTACTTGGGAGCACTTTGAGAGCAGGATTTGCCATTTATTGACTATAAAATTTGTCTACATACTGCTGCCTTTTTTCTGTATCTAGGCAAGCATGCCATAGTATTGCAGTAAATTCTTCACCCTAGTTGGGCTTTTTCAAAAGCCCTTTTGTTGCCAGAAAATGTTTTCAGGTTTTATTTTTTTTCCATTCTCTCCATATAAATTGTAATGCAAGAGGGGCCAATGCAAGAAGGAAAGGGTTAAATGTGTCATGGAGAGTCCTAGTTTTTACAGAAAAACAAAATGCTTCAAAGAACGTTACGTATGCACAAAGTCAGGCCAATTTTTTTCTCAGATGCAGCCATAGAGCTCCATGGATGCCAAATTCTACAGATAATAAATTGTATACATATGCCAAAACTTTTCATACCATTCAACATTTGCTCAATATGACTTTAATTATGTACAGTTTGGATAGCTGGAAAAATAAACTACAATTAGATATTACAAAGACAAAGGCAAACCCTCGGATGGTTGTTGCTGCTTGGGGTTAAAACATATGCAAATGACAGTGAAACCTCTCTCAATTAATCACTTCTGGAATGTGTTGATTTCTTTAACTCATCTGGAGTCGTGACATGAGTCATCTCCAACCCAGAGACCAGACTGATTGCTTGAATGGAAAATGTCAGCTGAAACAGGCTCTTGGAAGAACAGCAAGGGCTGTTTTTATTCTCGACTTGAAGTCTGATTCACCATTGCTTTGCAAAGTGACTGCAAATCACAATAGTTCTAACTGGGTAACATTATGCACTCACCTTGCACAGGTGTAAATGACGACACAAGATGCAAGGCAATGGTGAATTGGACCTTTAGTTTTGTCATGTACACCTATTTTTTAAATAGCTTGTCCTTTCTGCTTATATTATTTATATAGTATCTACAGTTGACTTTTGAAATCAATATAATTAATTTACTGATGGGACTTAGGCTCCTAAGTCAGTTAGGTGTTAAAAATGTTATTCAAAAGGCATGTTCATTCTTGTTCAGTTAAGATTCTTCAAGCTTTACTTCTGATTCACATTGGAAGAGACTCCATATCAGTTGTTCCAACATTTGGATACTTAACAAAATGTATGGAGTGATTGGATGCATGACTAATGCATTTGTGTATTTAAGCATCGGTTGATGCTAATGGAAGTTACTCCAAGAAGAGTCTTTAGAGTATACTGATTCAGTAACTGTTGTTGTTTTCTAGATAATGCTTTAGTTTACTTTTTTTTTTAAAGTCCACTACAGTAAGACTCTATTAAAACAACCCTATGTTGTAAAATTAACTATGTTTAATTATGACCACAGTTAGTTATAACCACACTCTACTTGATTAGCAGAGCTCTTGCTCTCTTGTAATTTCCTTGGCTATAACCCTGCTCCTGGAGAGAGCTATTTGAACCGTTCAATATCAAATAAATTCATTACAAACATAGCCCCTCTTTTTTGTTAGCTAGTCATTTGTGAACTGATCTCTATTCTTCAAATGCATTCGTTATTCCTACATCATTACCAAATAACCTGAACACATTTTCACACAATATGCTGTCCATTTTAGCTGTTTACCATTTGTTGTGTGGACACCTTGACAGAGTACAGGGAGTAAACAGGTGAGCCTGCACTCTGATCACTTTGACGCCCATTAGTTCCCTGGAGAAAGATGACTGGGACAATTAAAAGTAATTAGCTTAACAGGCTGGTGGGCTGGGTGAACTAATTAGCCCAACAGCTCAAGACTGGTAAAGGGGCACAGGAAGGAAGTGCTGAGGGACAGAGCATGAATTTTCATCTTAAAAATTATTTATATTAAGATTAGTGCAAATTTTGAGAGTTATGACTATTTTCACTAATATGCAGTCAGGCTCTGAATACTCATAGATAATGATAACTCATGGATCATGTGAAAAAGTAGGGAGTGTTTGGGGGTGTTTCTAGAGGAGTTCTGCAGGGATTGGTACTAGGCCCAATACTAGTCAATATTTTCATCAATGATCTTGAAGTAAATATAAAAATCAATGTTGGTAAGATTCGCAGATGACACAAAGATTAGTGAAGTGGTAAAAATGGTGAGGACAGGGCAGTCATACAGAGTGATTGGGACCACTTGGTAAGCTGGGCCCATTCAAACAAAATGTGTTTTAAAGAAGCCAAATGCAGAGTTATACATCTAGCTACAAGGAATGCAAGCCCTACCTACATAATGGAGGCTGTATCTTGGAAATCAGTGACCCTGAAATGGATCTAGGGGTCATAGTAGACAAACAACCCAATATCAGTCTCCAGTGTGATTGGGGATTGGTCCTGCTTTGAGCAGGGGGTTGGACTAGATGACCTCCTGAGGTCCCTTCCAACCCTGATATTCTATGATTCTATGAACATTTTATGCAATGATTATCATGGTGTGTGAATGTCTATGGCATTATCCAGGACTGTTATAATTAGTCGTGGGAACAAAACAGATCAGATCTGAAGCCTAAACTCGGGATTCAAATGCTGTAGCTCAGGACCATCTCTAATTATAATATCAATGCTATATTTTTTCATTCTCCCACTCTGTCAGTGTCAAGCATCGTTGCAATATGATATTCAGCATGAAGAAGCCAGTGTAAGAGTGTTGTCAGCAACCATCATGTTGAAAAACAGCCGAGCAATGCAAGCAAAAATATTTCTTTACTCTCTTTCAAGGCAAATATATTATCACCTGGATAATACTTTGATTTTAGAACAGGCCCCAAAGTGATGTTAGCATGAGTTTTTACTGTACTTAATTCTACCCAGTGACTTTCAGAGCAATGACATGGAAAAGAACATTTCCAGGGGTTGGATTATTCCCTGTGATTCAACGGTGAATGATAGAGCCTTTCACTTCAGTGTCACCAATCCATTCTAGGATGGTATTGATATAAAGCAGCTATCATCAGACAGCTGTTTGGGGGCCTATGCCAAATAAGTCAATGGACTCAGTCAAGTTTGCAATCGACAGGTGTCCATGTCACAAAAACGATCTTCACAACTGATCCTGATATCCTTCTAAGAAGCTTCAGGCGAAGGCCAGTGATGATCATAGAATCACAGAACTGGAAGGGACCTCGAGAGGGTACTGTTTCTAAGCATATTAGATAAGTTCTATGAATAAAGGGAAAGCTTCAATCTCAAATGCTATCTGACACTTTTCACTGGCACTGAACTCTTCTCTTCATGGGGGAAAGAAACCCCTTTCCTTCTAAACTTTGTGCTTATCAATGTTCAGCTTCAATGGAGCAAAGATGGATCCATGTCTGTCTGCTGTCAGCTTGCAGTGAAAATGTATTCTGGTTGTCTTTGGAAGTGTATTGTGCACTGCCCTACTGTACATCATTCAAAAATTGTATTAATGGACATAATATAAAACGTTGGGTAAAGTGCATTATCTTATTTCTCAGGAACAGTATGATGTCTAATATAGAATGGCAAATGTACTTGCCATACATTGGCTGCTGTTGTATAGAAGATGGTATATACTGTACAATGCCTGTGGATTGTACTGTATTCTGCCTTAATGCAGTGCAGGTATTAAACACCAAGTTCAGATTTATTGTAGAGTTCACCCCTCTTAGGTGATATTCCACTATTCCGCAACAGCTAGGATTACTAAACTACCTCTCTTGTTGCTAGCAACCACGCAGATTAGGACATCATAATGCTGCTGAGTTCCACAGAGTAGACCAGAGTGCATTGTCTCTCTCTGCAGACTGCACTGGGATGAGGTATCACAATGGGATGTCAAACTGCTGAACCTAACTGGAAGGAAGATGTGTTGATTTAGCAGCAGTGCAGGCAGCCTTGCATGTTAAAGGAGCTCCACGATGGTTAGTCCCTGGGGAGCCAGCTGTGAAACTGCTCTGGATTGAGGCCTTGGACTGCAGACACTGTACTGGGATAGGTTTCTTCCATGCTAGTACATGTAGTGGAAACCCATCTGTTTACCTCTGGTAAGAAATGGCAGGTTTTTTTTATTTTTTAGAAATACTCTGGTTCAAGGCAAATACCCACACGTATGCTTGTCCTGGCTTTCTAGAAACCATTACTATTCCAGATGGTGTTTTTTGTTTTCTCCACCTAAAGTAATTCTTGAAGAAAATAAAGAAAAGAGACTGGAAGCTTGTATTCTGAGGAGGATGAGGCGAAATAGTGACAAGCTTAGTGAAGTGCTGAAGCCTGTCCGACATGACTGCTGCCTTTTGCTTCTCCACTTCATGTTAACTGGAAAAATGCAATAATACTTGATAAGGGGGAGAGAGTTCTGTGCAAATCCTAGCTATGATCCTGTGATCAGGCATTTTATGGTAACAAGGTTCTTTGCACCTAATGTTTGACACAAGTAGCCAGGTGTTGTGGGGAAGTTGCAGGCTGCTGTCTGTTCCATTTCTGATTTTAAAATATTGGAAGGCAGCTTTATTGATAATCTTTGACCATTGTTGGGGGAAATTCAGTGCTTTATGAAAATCCTGGATGGAGACCCCTGGGAGCTGAAGGCCTCTCTCCCCACAACAGTAATTCAATCTTCCCCAGACTGCCTCACCCTTGGTCTGTAGCGACCACCTCAAGAGCTGAGAAGGCAATTCATTGTATATGCCTATTCATTCCATGGTGTTTGCTGAGACTACCAGCCAGGGTGCCTATTAATGTCAGTTGTGAATGTGGTGTATGGGAAACTGTGGTAAAATTACATGCTGTCCCTTTAATCTGTAAGGAGTTTCCTTGTCCTGCTTGCATGTTAGGGGACTCTCAACGAAAGCATGTAGTCAGAGTAAGTTTGCAGCCAGACAGTCTATAGTAAGGTGGGCTAGGTTGTGCCTCGCTATGTTAGGGAGCAGCCTGCTTTGTCTCTCTCTGGTTTGGATTGGTTTTTTAGAGTGGGTTCTTGTGTGCTATTATTCAGAATTCTAAGAAATCAGGTAGTGTTATGTTGCAACCTTCCACAAAAGAATTTAAGTTTTTATCTAACTTGTCTGTTTGGATGCTGTGAAACATAACTAGGATGCTATTACTTTGTGAACTATCTTTGGTATTTATGAGTTGCCTGTTACCTTGGTGTTATGGATGCTCTCCCAGCAGGATCTGGACTGAAAGCACCACCCTCACTTCACATAGGCCACTCGAGCAGTCATAATATAGCGACCATCAGTGACCTGAGCTGGATTTCAAACAGCAACCTGGATGTGATGACTTTTTTTATTTCCCACATAGAAATGGATGGGAAATGTTTTGAGATTTCAGATTTTTTCCCATTGCACACTGGGAGGAAACTGAGACCTTTGTGTGAAAACGAGAGTCAGTCAGTCAGGAATAGCCAATAGCCCAGTGGTTAGGGCATTCACCTGGGATGTGGGAGACTCAAGGACTTGAATCTAATTAACCAGGCTGTAAAGACTCTCTCTCTCTCTTTCTGTGATTTTGAGCAGAAATACCATTCTGGACTTGAGAAACCTTCCCAATTAAAGTTTTGTCAAAACCAATCCTTTCCCCCAATAAAACTTTCAGTTTTGACAGATCAGCATTATAACCTGTTTTGTTGAAAAATTCCTGACCAGTTCTTCTCCCACTTATATATTGGAAACCTGGACTATGTTTTATCCAGCCTGTGCTGATAAGTTGTTAACATTTCTCTATCGATCATGTAAAGCCATTTTAGGAAGTCCAGCCATCCTGCTTTGGGTTGATGGCCAGGTGGGAGTGTTTCCTTTACAAATAGCCCTGAAATATGTCTGCTGCATATAGTTTAGGCTTTTCCTCACCTCCTTAAGTGTATTACTCAGGATTGTAAATTTATGAATCTAGAAAAAAAACTGTTTTTCTTTTTGGACTTTGGTATAGGACTCATTCATTGTGCCTGAGAGTCAGCTCCTTTAGCAGAGAGTGGGTGCACCAGAGGTTAATGGAAGAATAGCCCTTTACATTTTCTAGGTTTAAGATGCAGGGCGAAAATGTGCTGCCAAAGCTGAGAAATTATATATGTATCATTATGCCAGTGTGCTGGCACATCAGTGCTGGATCGTGTGGAATACCAGTGTGACAGCTTTCACAAAGTAATACATGAACACTGACACACTCAAGGGCCTTTGAAACCTGGCACATAAATATGCTGCTCATTTGCTCCTATCTGTGTTTATAAATTATTTGAAAGAATCGTTATGGCTTTCAAAAAATTAAAATATTGAAAAAGCACTGCCCTATATACTAACTGTCATGCTCTTGCACTGGTAGGGTGAGCAGATTAAAAGCATTTTCCAGAGAAAGGGTGAGCTGTCTAAGAACCTATTTGTGTAGTGGTGTTCGTTATGGGGAGTAGGCCCTGCCTACCTAAAACGTAGAGCATCAGTTTGCTGTGATGTCATAAAAACAGGGACAAGCCAGCTGCATATGTGTCACTTGTTATCTGTGACTTAAATATTGAAATGTGGCATAAATATTCATGATAACGATATTTATCTCCTTTGTCATGAACTTTGAGATCTATTGTTGAAATTATTAACAATTTATATTAATACAGTATTAATAATGATTAAACCACAATTCTCAAGGCCAGATTCTGTTGATCTGTCCAATTTCTTGCACGTTCCTGTGTAAGGGCCCTATCCTTCCAGTGATCTAAACTTCAATGAAGGAACACTAATGACCCATAAAGTAAAATAGTTAAAACCTGACTGTCAGCATATGTGAAGTTTTTGAAACAGAATCATTGCATAATTAGTTTTATATAGTTCTAGTAAGTAACAATTGCTATGCACCAAGATATCTGCTCTTATTGTTACATTAGTGCACATTGTAGTCTCTTCCTCTTAGTGCAGATTTGTAGGAAGATTTGTTGTCAGTAGTACCAGATTGTCTTTACATTCATACTTGCTATGATAGTATTTTAAAAAGTCAATACTTTGTTATGCTTCAAATGTGGAAGTGATAAATCGCAGAAGCATGGGATAAATCATATTTATCATGTACTTTTGATGGCCTCATATACCCTCTTCCTATTAATTTACCTCCACTGGGACTATTCATAACATCCCAAGCCCCTGAGATGCCTCAAATAACCACCATGTAAAAATAAGATGCAAGAGAATTTTTTTCTTTTTCACTTCATTCCTAATCCCCTGAATGTGGAACTTCTCCATTCATGAGCATGCTCACCATTCCAAACTCATGCTGACAAAATGTGCGTGCCGCCCCCTCAGGTATTCCTTCCTGATTACGGCACAGGTAATGGAGTATGAAGCAGAATACAGCACCTTTCAGATCTGGGTCATGAGTGTGAATATAAGTAGGTTGGCAATGACTGAAAGTAGGTTATTTGACTGCTATGTGAAATGAATTGGATGATGTCAGTCTACTTACTGTTGGACAGGTTTCCACAGCATAATAAAATAGCATCACAAGCGGCGCTAACTGGTGTCCCCCTTGGCAATCTTCACAGAGATATGAAAGGTTGAATGGACATGAAGACAAACCGCCCTGTCAACGCTAGAGATGTAGCCAGGTCAGGGTTGAGGCATATTGCTGGCGCATCATGCAGCATGCTTGGCGAAGCTTGCACTGCTGCTACCTGGTTAATGGAGAGAAAGAGGACTTCAGTTTCCAGGGCTTTCAGTCTGACACATTTCCTCAGCACTACAATTTGTAAGTAAAAATTGAACAAATAGTTTCATCCTGTAATGTCAGGTTCTGATTCTCCACTCTATTACACCAGTTTTACGCTGGTGTAAGTCCATTAATTTCAAGTGAGTTACAACAGCATAAACCTGGTGTGACAGCGTGGAGAAACAGGAGCCTACATCCCTTAAAGATCTCTTCTTTAAAAATCAGGTCCTTGCTACGTTATTAGAAGTGTTCCTGATTGCAGGCTGGCCTTGAACAATTCAGAGCCAACGCTGCTAGGTCATTCCTATTGAGAGGAATGGAAGATGAAGTCATTGTTCTCACATGGAATTGTTCTGTTCTATCAGGTAATGTTTCTCCTCTTCTCCCGTGCTTTCAGCTTAAGGTCAAAAAAGGTTGCGAATGGAGTTGCTGACTAAATCTCACAGCTGTGTGAGTATGGTAGTTTAAAATGTTGCCTATTAGCATTGGTTTTCTTTGACTGGCACCCAGGTGTGGAACCCTTGACTACATTTCAGTAGTGTGAGAAAAACATCATTACACGGCATCTCCCTCCTGTTTCACCATGAAATGGTCGCTTTGCCAAATCAAGGCCCCTGACAGAGTGAGAGATGAAGCAACAGAAAACAAAAGCAGACACAATGCAATGCTTTGCACAATTGTACCAGGGCTTTTTGTCAGGGGTATCTGAAGAGTAGGCATGTCTTCATTTTCAGGGCTTCAGGTCTCTGCTGGTTTTACAAAAAGCAGTTGTTTGTCCTAGGTTTCTAAATCCCTGAAAACTGGCTAGCTGAGCTCGTAAAATGTGATCACAAGCTGGCTGAGTGAATAGGAACCTCACAGATCACTTCCCACCAGGCTTGTCTCTGCCCTCCCTGCCTTCTCTCCTGCCCTCCTCCTTCCACAAAAATCATCTCTCTGTCCAAGTCAGTTTGTTTGAATAAAGTGAAGCTCATAGTAGGTGAACCCAGATCAGTCGAAACAGCAAATCGAGACAAGATAAAATGTTCATGTTCCCTTTGCCCATCTGGACCAGAAAATAGGTCCTGTTTAGCAACACATTTTAACTAATCCATTTCTAAACACAAGCGTGCACACTGTTTAACATCTTTCAAAATGTGGTTGTAATCTACCCAAGAGTGCCTCATAGGGTCCAGCATGACCATCTGAGAACTGGAATAGCCAGGTTCTAAAAAACTCAAGCCTGAAGTGAAAATGGCAAAGACCATGTTAAGCAATGGCAGGAAGAGTCTACTAAAAAATAAGCTGCTGGAGTGAATCTAGTGACTCCTAGCGAAGAAATGCTAAAAGGAAACTAGAGCACTGTTACCTGGGAATTGCTATATTGTTCATCACTGTGGTATTTCACCACCCAGGAAAATCCCTGGCTCTTCTATAGTGCTTCCTAGAACTTCACACCTCTTTATGCACATTAAGTTAGCCTCACAACACTTCTGTGAGTTTGGGAACTATTATTATCCCCAATTTATTGGGTACAGTACAGTATCTGATCCAAGAGCTTCCTTCCTCCCTTAAAGAACAGGTGCCTGCCTGAGGTGGAATGATGGATGCTCAGCATTTCTGAAAATCAGTCTCTGTATTTCCATGGGAAATGGAGAGCAAGCCTCAATCCCTGTCATGCATAGCTTAATCTTAGTTGGATTCTATTATTGTTTTATGAATTAGTGATTGGCCTTGTTGTGCATAACACTGGCATGGTCAAAAATAGGAGTGCATGATAACACATCCAAATTTATTGTACCATATTGAAGAGATCCAGCATATCTGGCTGGCAATGTCTTGATTTGCATCCTGGAGATAACTATTCCCAGAGACCTTAACTGAAAAGTGTGTGTGTCTTTAAGGGTTTCCATTTTCAATGCCAGTATATATTAGACTTCCTGTACAGGCGATCCTCTGTGCATTTACAATTGCCCTTTACTTCCAATGAAGGATCTCAAAGCACTTTACAAATTGATGAGTGTAGTTTCACAACATGTGAGGGAAGTATTATTAACCTCATTGTATAGATAAGAAGGATGCGGAATAAAGATGTTAATGACTGATTCAAGGACACCTAGACAGTCTGTGTAAACTGGGGAACAGAGCCCAGATTTCCTGACTCTCAGTTCTGTGCTTCTTTCATCCTTCCACTCTCTGTGAACTCAGGTCTAATGTAGACATCATCATCTGTATATAGTATACATACATCTTCATTTTAAAGATTATCACGGTTATTAGATCATAACCAAATCCAGGAATAGAAAATCTGAAATCAACAGTATTTCTTTTAACTAAACCAAGCGATAGTTCTGTAGACTCCACTGGAGATGTGCAATGCATTGGCTATGAACCAAGACATGCTCACACTTAAATTGCTGACTATACAGCTACTGATGGTGAATATAAAGAGTATTTGGGTGATATGTTTGGAACATAAGTATCTCACGGGAAAAGCGCAAGTGTGACTCTGAGTCACATCACACTAACACTAGTGTTTCTGTGTCTACTTTTCTCAACCTAAGATAATGCTCTAGGCAGAACATCCTATAATTAGTCACCCATATCAAAGTAATTACCATGCGAGAGTCAAGATGACTCTTTTAAATACTTTCAGTGAAAGGAGGAACATTCTCCATAAAAGGGTTTCAAGAGAACTAGAAGAACATACGGAAAAGAGTGAGTAGGAATAGATGGGCAGAAATGGAAAGTAGGAAAAAACATTCAGATTATAAACAAAGTTGGTTTGTCAAAATTGTTTTTATTCTAGCACAATGCTGTTTACTTTCCATTTGTTTTTGTACATGGGATATTTGGTACCAAAATTACTATGAATAACGCTTCCCAGTAGAAAATGCTGTGTCTGTGGCCCATGCACTTACTGAAGAACATCCACAATGCATACATTAAATCTGCTAAACCAGTACTTTCAGGAAGGCACCAAGAGCTATAGTGGCATCTTTATGTGTGAGGCACTCACACTCTTAACTCCCATTCATGCTAAGACAGTTATGCCTGGGAATCCCCTGTGCTCTGGGAAGAAGATATATTCTTAGTGTGCACTGAGGGGAAGGAAGGGCAGGAAGCTGAAAGTCAGTAGAGAGGAACTTTAGAAGAAACATGCAAGAGACCTCGCACTGCCTGGCTAAATATGCGGAATTCCAGACAGTGCTATCAAAGGTACAGAATTTGGCCAGACCCTATGCAGTTTTGCAAGGGGAGGGAGAATGTAATGAGTTTTCTATACACACACACACACATTCCTGCACCACTGCACAGTGATTAGTCAGAAACCCATCAATGGGCAGCACAGTATGCTGTCCAGCTTCTATATCTTTCCACATTAAAGTGACTTGGATTCCTTTTTCTGCAGATAAAAGACAAACTTGCCAAATTTATACGTCTATTCAACTTACTCCAACCCACCTAGAACTCAAACATGATAAACACAATTTGATAATATGTACTTATTACAGGTACTTATCATCTGGTTGTCTTAGGCCTTGTCTATACTACTGGGGTAAGTCGACCTAGGTTACGCTACTACAGCTACATGAATAACGTTGCTGGAGTTGACGTAGCTTAGGTTGACTTACTGTGGTGTCTACACCACGCTGTGTTGACAGGAAATGCTGTCCTGTCGACTTACCTTACTCCTCTCATTCCGGTGGAGTATCAGAGTTGACTGGATGGACCTGGCTGCCTGGGAGCTAAGGGTACAAGGAAGGGAGCAGTGCTGGGCAGCTCAGGCCTGATAGAAAGGCCAAAGCAGGTACTGGGCTGCAGGGAAAGGCAGCAGGTTCAAACCCCCCTTGCCAGTGGTGAGTGGATTACAGACTGCAGTCTGCCCCGGTGAGCGGGGGCTAGATGATGACTGACAGTAGCCCCTGAGGCAGGGTGGGGATAGAGGGTTGGGGGTTCCCCTGGGAGGGGAGACCCAGAGAGTGGTGAAACTGCTGGGGCAGAGCCCCAAGATAAAGGGACACTGGGGTCTGGGAGGGACTCGGGGGCCAGCGGCAGGTGAGACGCTGGCCTGCAGAGGGCGTTCTGGGCTGGAAGAGCTAATTCCCAAGACAACCAGCAGGAGGCGCCGCACCAGTGAGTCGTCACCTCTCTACACTCATACATGGAATATTCCCAGTGTGTGGAACACACACACATAAAACAAAGACTGGAAAGAAAAGAGAGCATTGATTCATCTAGATGAAAACTGAATTCTTGTTGAACCATCCAAATTCAGGGCTGAATTTGTCCTAAGAAGTTCCACAAAATCTTTATTTTCCTGGTGGTTTGGTACTGAATGCCTGTTTGTCTGCAGCTAGAGTGCTAAACACCATGCAGTACCAAAATTTTTGCTGCTTGACTACAGCCAATCTGGACCAATCTGACTGGGCACTGACCTGAAGGCTAAGCAGTATCACAGCTAGTATGTGGGGTTTTTTATTATTTTTAATTAACTGCTATATAATAGCACTAATGAATTGAATTTAAACACACATCTGGGTCATATGAAAATCAGACTTTGGAGCAGATCAACATTTATGAGAACATTGGCCAGATGCAGGCCTGTACTTCAAGATACTCCAAGTTTCCATCTCTCTATTGTCTTCAGTGTAATAGCTTCAAATTCACACCCATCTAAATGAGAGCAGAATTTGACTCTATGGGTTTTACATCTGTCCCCAGAGGGTGTGGTCCATTTTAGAAAGAAATCGAAAAAGCTCTCAACAAGCAGAAACAGATAAAGGATATTCAAGTTAATTTCTTACTTTGTGGCACCTGCTGTCACTGTGTGTTTTATTTCTAGAAGAATGAAGAAGCTTGGAAGAGTCTTCTGAAGGCAAAGATCATCAATCCTTATGAGTCTCAGTTCAGAGACTCTCACAGCCCAAGATAAAGCAATTACTATTGCTGAATTTGCTGCAAGCTGTCTAACATTGCACTAAACATTGTTAATTTGTGGCAACAGTTCAGAAATGCAAACTCATCCTGAAACTCTAGGCTTCAGGGTTTTAATCAAAAAAGCATGTCTCAATATTTGATTTTAAGAACTGACGAGGAGGGAATTTAGATGCTGATAATGCAAAAGCATATATTTTGATTGCTGAGGTAGATAATCATCTATTAAGCTTGTGTAACAGGATGTTTGTTATCAGAGATGAGACTGAACAAAAACCCTTGAGCAATGGGAAAGTTTGAATCTGGACCATAACTTTGCAGATCAGACCCAGTTATAATATTAAAGTTTTGATCTGTTGCTTCTCAGTTGGGCCCAAGAGAGAAATCTGAATATACAAATTTTTGTGTAGTCAATGCTTGATACATCTGTACAATAAATCAAACTACTCGGCTCACAGGTGGTGGGGCTGTGACCCAGAGGGAGGCTTGGTTTGCTATAGTTCTGGAAGAGAATGAGTTTGAAACAAAGGGAACAGAGCAATGATCAGACTTAATGGGTATCTCTCTAGGTCACTCTGCTAACTTTTACCAAACTCAGTTGTGAATGCTGATTCCAAAATCTGAAAATAAAATAGGAAATAAAATATTGCTCACCAGGCTTTGTGATTTGCAGCCCTTAATCTTTATGTTACTATAGATGACTATGATAATGTACTGTGAAATAGGGTGGTACCACGTATTACTACCAAGAATTTATATACTAAAGTGAGCAGTTGTCTAGAAATGCCTAAGATAGATATTGTGACAGGTTGCCCCTTTAAGGTGCCACTGATATAGTGGGATACTACTGAGCCCACCTGTTCTGCCAGCCTGGGCCCCCTTTACCCTGTCAGCACACCCTGCTGCAGAAAGACACAGACACTGAGATCAGCTCTGGGAAGACTCCACGTAAGGGACTTGCCACAGCACTCAGGTGCCCACCTCCCTTGGAGTGCAGACCCAAAGGTATATTGTTTTGCACTGTATAGAAAGATCTGCACAATGAAAACTCATAAAAATTCATCCTCTCCCTAAATGTGAAGAGAGATATGCACAGCTTCTTGCCCCCACCCCCACCCCCCGGTTAGAAATAGCACAAACTGGGTTTAATAATAAACAAAACAAATTCATTAACTATAAAAGGCAGATTTTGAGTGATTATAAGGGATAGCAAACAGAACAAAGCAGATTACCAAGCAAATAAAACAAAACACTCATACTAAGCTTGAGATCTTAAAGAGACTGGTGTCCATGATTTTTAATGTCTAGCAGAGTACTGAATTAAAACGCTTTGCTCATCTTTTGAAAGTGTTGTGCAAGTTTCCTTTGAGGATGAGGACTGAGAAGTCAGATATAGAGTGATTGCTTTGTGAAAATGGTCACTCCCAGGTGACAGGGTGTTTTTGTCTTTTATCATTTTCCTGAGTGAGTTCATTCAAGAGCAGTGATTGTCTGGTTTCACCCACATAGTAGTTGTTAGGGGCATTTAGTGCACGGGATGAAGTACACCACATGATGTGACAGGCATGTGTATGACCCATGGATCTTGAAAGGTCTGCTGCAAGTGGTGTTGATCATTGTAGCAGTGGAATTATGTCTGTAGGTTTTGTATCTGTTGTTCTGGCTGGGTTTGGTGCCACTTTGTGTTGGTAATCAACATTTTTATTTAAAAGTCCTTTCTGCTGTCCAGCCAGCTGTTGGGTGGGGCACATGTACATGTTCAGTCCTCCTCCAGGCAGTTTGGCAGTGTAGTCGGCATGCTGACTCAGTCATGTGACAGAGCTGCTGGCACATATGATGGGACTGTGGCCATGTGTAACCTCTTTGGGTCAAACTGCAAGATGTACCTTCTTTGCAGTGTTGACTGTGAAAAGGTGGAAGAAAACTTGACAGTTCTTACAAGGAAGGGAAATTAATTTAAAATCTCTATTTATGGCTTCTAAGCAATGGTGGCCAATCCAAACAGTCATTTCCCATAACTTTTTGTTCTGTTCCCTACACTTGTGGATGATGCCTCACTACCACAGGGACTGACACTTTCAAAATACCTACCTATGAAGACTGCCCAGCTGTTGCAGACTGCTCCTCTCTTCCTCAGTTCATTCACTGGTCTCAACATTGTGCTATAACAAGAAAGGTTAAGAGACAGCATCCTTGTCCATGGTGGCTTTTCTACTTTGGTCATATCAGCTCCTGCTCTTGACTTCTCTGCTGGAAGATGCAGCTGGCTGGCAGGAACCAGGTGTAAGACATCTATGTACAGCTCTTCCCCCTGGTCACCATCTTACTGAACATGAATGTTCAAGGTTGCGGCATGTAAATGGCATTTCTGTTTTCTTCTCTTGGGCCCTAATTCTTGTTTCCCAGCAGTAATCAGGTATACCTCTCCTGTAACCATCAATGGTAACTGCTGCCTTGCCCTGCTGTGTCTGGCTGGATCTTGGTGTCTCTCTAAAATCTGAACCTGGAGTTACTCTCCATCCTGCTCTGCTGTTACACCTCTTCCTCTGGTCTTGTACCAAGGACTGGAAGCAAGTCTATCACTACCAGCACTCATACACAGCTTTGTCCACATCACCACATCTTGCCTTGGGAATCAAAAAGCTGTAGACACTCAGATTCTGTGGTGATGAGAACCTCAGGGGGAGAGAGCAGTAACTGTTGAGCCAGCTGTAAGTCATCTGCAATGTTAAAAATAAAATTTTAGTCTAAACTCTGGAGAGCCTGTTTTAGACCAGCAAGGATGAGTTTACACTGCAATGTAAGCCTGGGCTCAGACTTGAGCTGAAACCTCGCTTCCACCTACACCCAATTCTGTCTGATTTGGGCCATGACCCTGCAGGGGTGGTGGTGGATTTGACCCCAAGTCCCCTGGATGAGGTCCAAACTCCATTCTTTTGCAATGTGAATGCACCTGGGCCCAGGGCAGGTAGAGGGTCCGGGGCTCCTCACAGCAGCCTGGGTTCCCTGGGCAACTCTTACCATGGCCCAACTCCAGCTTCCAGCCTGGCCAGGGGGCTGGGCCTCAGGGGGAATATGAGAAGCAGGGGATGGGTCCTTGTGGTGAGGCTGCTAAGGCCCACCTCAGCCACCACCCCACACCGGGAAGAGGCTGATACCAATCCTAAGCCTCAGGCAGGTGTGGAGCAGCACCGCAGTGAATCTGGGACAAATGCTGTCCTGGAGTCATTTATCTGGGACTGGAACTTGAACTCTGTGTTTCAGGACTGTCCTGCCCAATTCAGGATGGTGATCACCCCAGGTACTTCCATAATGCTCTTTGAGCCTGATCCAAAGTTTATCAAAATCAACAGAAAGCTCCATTGATTTTGATGGGCTTTGGACCAGGGCCTTTGAGAGCAATTTAAGATCCAGGAAAGGGTTCTGGCATATGATTTTAGCCTTCCATTGAATAAGCTGCTTGCTTGCTTGAGCCTTTAGTGAAGGGAGGTTTTCCATGAGTGGACTTATAGACATTAAAGAGGGATGAAGAGAGGAGGAACTGACAAGCTTGACAGGCTTCTATTGCGCCTGAGGGAGGGAAAGCCAGCTAAGTATTTTCTCTACATAAGGATCTTTAAAGGCTCCATGCATGCTTCGGTGCGTGCTTCTTCTGACAGCCCTGACTGGTGCGGTTGTTGAGTCAAAGAAAATAAAAACGTTTTTGTTGTATTGTTTGCATAACATAATATCCTAAGAATCTGAAAAACAAGTTTAGTGGCAAGCTAGAACATGTGTGCCAATATTACAGGAGTGGGAAGGAAGGATCCTGACTAAAATGACAGACATTTTGGATAAAAGTTCAGCTGAAATTAGTTACTTTAGAGAGCAAAATACTGTAATTGTGAGAGACAAGCTTACCCTTCATAGGAGACACTGCTTTGAACTTTAATGGTATGCTGGAATACCTGGTAATATGGAAACATACACTGGGGATAATTACTCCTGGGTGAATTCTGTGCCAAAAAATTAAAAATTCTGTGCACAATATTTAAAAATTCTGCAAAATTCTGCATATTTTATTTGACAAAACTACACACTATAATCACACCCGTTTCAATTATTTGGGGGAATTTATTTCAAATACCTGTCAGCAAATATGTCTTTAACAATACAGACAACACAAATATTCTCCCAGGAGTAGAAAGTTAAAGAAACTCCTACAACAACCCAGTTCCTGTTTCTCTGTTTTGCTTTCATTGGGCATCTCAGTCTGGGTGTGTCACACATGCCAGCTGGACACATGTTGGGGTGAAACTCTGCCCTTCCAGTCTCAGACACCCATGCCCTTCCCCAGCAAAACCAGCCATGGGTCACCCTCCCAGGCCAGATACCTACACCTGCTACCCCCAGAGTCCAGGGATCCAGAGAGAGAAACAGCATGATGCTGGGTCCCGGGCTTCTATGGAATTTCCTGCATACCACCTCCTTCCTTCAAGATATGTGGGAACTGCAGCTGCCCAGAACCCTTCAGCTCCCTTGTCAAGGTTCCTTCCCCACTCTGAACTCTAGGGTACAGATGTGGGGACCTGCATAAAAACTCCCCAAGCTTATTTTTACCAGCTTAGGTTAAAACTTCCCCAAGGTACAAACTATTTTACCTTTTGCCCTGGACTTTATTGCTGCCACCACCAAGCGTCTAACAAATATATAACAGGGAAAGAGCCCACTTGGAAACGTCTTTCCCCCCAAAATCCTCCCAAACCCTACATCCCCTTTCCTGGGGAAGGCTTGATAAAAATCCTCACCAATTTGCATAGGTGAACACAGACCCAAACCCTTGGATCTTAAGAACAATGAAAAAGCAATCAGGTTCTTAAAAGAAGAATTTTAGTTGAAAAAAAGTAAAAGAATCACCTCTGTAAAATCAGGATGGTAAATACCTTACAGGGTAATTAGATTCAAAACATAGAGAATCCCTCTAGGCTAAACCTTAAGTTACAAAAAGACACAAAAACAGAAATATACATTCCATTCAGCACAACTTATTTTATCAGCCATTTAAACAAAACAGAATCGAACGCATATCTAACTAGATTGCTTATTAGCCCTTTATAGGAGTTCTGACCTGCATTCCTGCTCTGGTCCTGGCAAGAGCAACACACAGACAGAGAGAACCTTTTTTTCTACCCCCCTCCAGCTTTGAAAGTATCTTGTCTCCTCATTGGTCATTTTGGTCAGGTGCCAGCGAGGTTATGCTAACTTCTTAACCCTTTACAGGTGAAAGGGTTTTTCCTCTGTTCAGGAGGGATTTAAAGATGTTTACCCTTCCCTTTATATTTATGACATCCCCCTACTTCTCCCTCTGGCAGTGTCCTGTTTTTGCAAGCTGGAGAGTCAGGTTCTGATGGGTCCAGCAGCCCCTTGTGGTGGCCAGCAGCTCTGCAGCATCAATTCTGCAGGGAAAATGAAATTCTGCACAAAACATTAATTCTGTGCAAATTCTGCATTGTGCAGTGGCGCAGAATTCCTCCAGATAATGTCATGAAGGGAGGAAACACCCACTTGTCTGACACCAGGCTTAAGTGCATAAACAAGAAGGGTTTACAAAGCCTGAATCTTTATTGAAGCTTCTATCTTCAACCTCCAGGTTTCCTATTTCCATTCTATCTGACTTTGTTGTTTTTAAAGCAATAATACCTTAAAGTGATAGAACTGTTCCCAGACATCACACCTCTTTGAAGCTAAATAACTTCTGTTTTTAAACATAAATAACCTTTTGAGTTAAGCTGAACTTGGACTAACTAAATAGTTAAGTAACCTCCATTTTAGTAACCTCTGAAGAGCACCTGGGGTTTCCTACTTGGATCTTGATCAATGACTTTGTTCATCTTAACCTGCTACAGCTTACCTGGCAAATCAACCATTATGATATCTATTAATGTACCTCAGTTCATTGGATATGTCTTATGTGGTTTTCTTGCCATAGCTGTTTCTGCAATGGAACTTCTGGATTCTCTAGGGGTTGGACATTCCATGACTAGCTTTGCCTTCCTCCTGAAGGCCTCTATTCAGCACAACACTTAAGCATATGCTTACCTTTAAACAAGTGCTTAAATCCTACTGAAACCAATAGAACTTAAGTGCTTGGTTTAACAGAATCTGTGGCATTACCCATGAAACTGATCCTGTGAATTGGTGATGTAAGTGCTCTGTCTTAGTCTGTTTTCCCAAATATGTAATTAACTTTGCATCTTAGTTTTCATTTTAAACTTCTGTTTTCACTCATAATTTATTCTAAAAGTTTCCCTTTAAGATGAAAGTTTCCAGGCATAGTCTCAACCAAAAGTATAATTTTTTGGAAAGTTTGAATGAAATCTTCCAGGTTTTTTTTTTACTCGAGAGGAGGAAAAAAAATCTATATATCAACTTTCAGTCTTTTAAAATTACTTTTAGTACATGGCCAACTTAAATGGCTGAACTTTGAAACTTCCAGCTTCACAGGTGTCTAGACCTCAATGAGGAATAGTTTTTGGTACACATTTTTAAAAGAATTTTAAAAAGTAGTTATAAGTGACTATAGGTTTAGTTGTGTACTGTTTAGTCATATGGTGAGTTGTTACATGAGTACAGTACTCCCATTGTAGACAATAGGTCTCTCTGGTATCTCAATTAGATTTCAATGGGACTTCTTGTGTGAGTGATTCTCCATTCAATCTGAGTAAGGGCTCACAGTCTGGCCCTAAATATTTGTTTTACACATGTGCAGTTCAGGATTTCTTATTGTCTGTTCAGTAATTGCTTATGACCCTAAGGAGTTTGCTTCTACTGTACAACTCCATAGTACCCACAACTAGAGTTTTTGCATATTTACAGTTTGGTACAGTTTAAAACATATGGAGCCAGGCAATACACAATTACACAACTGTACTAACACTGTCAGGATCTTCTCTTTTCCTTTGTACTTTTCAAAAAGGCAATTAAATATCAAAACCTATGTGAATGCAGAATCATGGTTGCAAATTTGAACAAAAAACACCAGAAAATGCAAATATAAAGATTCCAATAATAATAATAAATTCGATCATGTGTTACATAGTGGGCCAGATCCTCTGATAAATCACTGAAGTCAGCAAAGCAATGCCAAGGATTTGGCCAGTATATTGTAAATTATAAATGCAGTATTCTAAACAAAAACTATATTATAACATGCCAACATAGGAATGCTAGCAGCATGGTCAGTAGTACATAGGGTAAAGAGGAAGGAGGAAACTGAACTTCTGTCATATCTGAATAATAATAATAAACAATGGTTAAATCCTGGAATCCTTGCACACTCAAAACTTTCACTGAAGTCACTTGGCGTTTTCTTTGTGTATGGAGGGCAGGATTGTGCTCCTAATCTGGGAGTGTAATGATAAAACAGAGCGAATGTTAACACTGTTTTTCATTGTTCAGAAGTCATTACTACTGATTGTGACAATTCCAAAGCATATGAATTAAACAGAGATTTATGATGAAGTAACAGACTCCTAAGCAATATATATTTACTAATGATTTGTTGAATATATATATATAGTATGGACTTCAAATAGGTGTGAACATATAGCTATTATTATAATTGAATCACTTAGACAGAAAAATCATAGAAGTGAAGAAGGTTTCATTTCAAGAGAATGGAAAATATGGAAGAAGTCAATAAAATATCCCCGCCCACCCTCCACATATTTTGTCTTAAAGATAAAGGCTTTACAGATGGTCTCTGGCATCAAAATATTTATAGTACTTTACTTCAGGTTTTTGGACAGCTGACGTCCCAGTACTTCTAAATGTATTATAGTCTGCATACACTACATATCTTGGAGCAAACAACTCTTGAGCTGTGATCTTATCTTTGATACAGACTCTGTGATCTCAGGCAAGTCACTTAACCTCTCAGTTTTCTCATTTGTACAAAAAGGTTTAACAACATTTATTTACCAGTTACCATAGTGATGAATTTGGTATAAAGACCTAGATAGACCTACCTACGGGGTCATGAGGTATAGGAAGGATCAAGTAATGGGTCTAAATTATTTTAAAATGAAAAGTGCTAAGGATTATTATTAATAATAATCATAAAATGAAAGGAATGGTAACTGTCTGATATGGTCTTATTTAGAGAGGGACCAGAACCAGTACTCCAAATCAGAACATCCATAAACATTAAAGGAAGAAATTGCTCCAGATGTGAACCTGGACTCAAATTTTGCAGTTCAGGCTCCTGCCCTGGTTTTATTAAAATATGTCTCCAGTTACAAAAAGATCCACAATGGTTCTTGAATATAATAAGCAGTTCTCAGCTTCTTCAACATATGAGGAAAGGGTATTCTCTGATATACCCATGAAATCCAAAGAGGTTTCCCAGGGGTCTGAGAGAAAGATTTGCCCTGTAGGGTATAAAATAACTATAAAACATTTTGAAATTACATTTATACATACATGCTAAGTATTATAAATATTATACATATATAATTTTCTGCTTTCCATTGTTTGTCAGACTCTTCTGGAAGATTGAAACAAAATCTCTTTTCCTCCTAATTTTGTCTTTCTTTTCTGGCAAATCTTATTTTTATCTTTCCCATTTATCTTCTCCATCTTCCCCCAAGAATTCCTAACAGATTTTTGAATCAACATGGCTTGTTTCGTTAAAGCACCAAAATCATCAGTAAAACTGGTACACCTTTTGTTAGCTAACAGTTGCAGTAAAGCCAGCAGAGGGTGCATCGAAGCACAAAACTCTGTTTTGGGTAAGTCCCCCAAATACGGATTATTCTTAAAGTGTGTGTAGAGGGGATTGGAGGGAGAGAGTCATTTTCACACACTGTTAGTTACTTTTAGTAAAAAACAGTGTTCAATCTTTGTAACAGACCAAGACTCTAGGAGCCCATGCCTCATTAAATATGTAAATACAAAAATTAGGAAAAAAAAGTTTTCCACTGATAATATCAGGAGACTGGGGAAAGAAAGGAAAAAAGTGTTTCCAAAAATTGTTTGTACGTTTCAATGCTGTGTTGAAAGAAAGCGCAGGAGAAATAAAGTGAATCCCAGGTTCAGTTCTCCTGACCTGACACACCCACTGAAGTCAGTGGAAATCATGCCTAAGTAAGGACTTCAAGATAAGCCCCAGAAGCCTGACTTCTGCCCAGATCACAGAAGACTAAAGAAGTATGTTTCTCTTTCTCCAGTGCCCACAAGTGTCTCAAAATGCAGTGCAGCATCAGTTCTCAAGCTTTTTGTACACTAATACTAATGGGTCTTGCACAATTTCACACATAAAATGAGGTTAAACAGGTAGAGACTGGTCCATCTGAAACCATGAAAAATGGTGAACAATAAATAAAAATATTTTTTTAGTACAAAGAAACTGAGTTGATGAGCCTATACTGACTGGTGATTTCAAACAAACAAAACAAACAAACAGTAACTGCATGCTAGCAATAATGAGTGATCTAATGCAGTGAAAAACACCTGTAAAGGTCAATGGGCCTGAACCAGTCCCCATTGAAGTAAACGGCAAATTCCCATTGACTATAGTGCCACAGGATCAATTCCTGTATTATGACTAGGGGTAAATCTAATAAAAAGAAAACAGTTTGGACTCTGTTCTTTTGTTTTCTAATACAGACACCAGAGCTGCATATCTTCAGGGCCCAGGTGCCATTGAAACAGAGACAAGGGCATGTTTACACTGCAATTAAACACCCACAGCTGGGCTCTGTCAGCTGACTTGAGCTTGCAGGGCACAGGCTGCAGGGCTGTAAAATTGAAGTGTACACATTTGGGCTTGGACTGGAGCCTGAGTTCTGGGATCCTAAAAAAAGGGAAAGTCCTGCAGCCTGGGCTCCTGTCCAACCTTGAATGTCTACACAGCAATATTAGAGCCTGTGCCCTGCAAGACCAAGTCAGCTGACAGAGCCCAGCGGCAGGTGTTTAAATGCAGTGTAGACATACTCCTGGAGACCCAAAAGATTGCCAGCCATAAACACAGAATCAGCATGGGATGGGACAATAAATAGCTGCTGAAGGTCAGAAATTAAGAGTCAAGCAGCCTGTAAGAAGTCAGACATGCAAGGAGGTCAGGAAGGGACAGATAAGGCCTCCCTCTGAGAAAAGAGAGACTAGCAGAGGAAGCAGCCATAGAGCAGAAATCCCCCAAAGCAGGCAATCAGTTAGAGTCATTGTTCCACAGCAAACCAAGGAGAAGAGAATTTCTGTGGGTAAGATTGTATGAACAGCTAACAAACAAGTTACCCAGCAAGGCAATTCAAGGAGGTGAGGGATATGGGCGAGGAAGAAACAATGCTTTTTAGAATAGTAGCATTTTATTGTATATCTTGAAAACCCAATAAGCACAAGCAACAGACACAGATGGGTTTAATTAAAATACAGTAAAGCTGGCCACAATCATATAAAGGGAAAGGAATCCTCAAATCCTTTCTTAATCTTACTTGAGAAACAAATTTTGAGAAGCAAAACAGATCAAAACTCCCCCATTGGTTAGGGGCGTTTTTATCCACATTTTCATTTTGGCCAATCTCTCTGTTTGATCTTGATAAAACTCCCATTGGCTTCAAGAGGTGTTTTGCTTGAGTAAGTTGTGAATAAGGACTTTGGAACTGCTCCCAAAGAATGCAGAATAGAATAACATATGATTTTCCAAGGGAGAGATTATTCCATCTTGTTAACAAGGCCTATAATTTACACATGAATGTAAAGCTATCACATGTAGCATTTTATAGTCATATTAGAACTGAATATTAGAGAAAGCAGATGAACATTTTTGAAACTTCTCATTTTTGTGTCTTCCTGGTAGACAACTTGTTCAGTACTCCGCAACTCAAACGATTTTTCTTCCTAGAATACAGTATAAACTAGCCTATCAATTTTCCATACCAAAATGAAGGTTCAGAGACTAAGTGGAATATCAGTGATCTCCATTACAATTGCAGTGTTGCCAACTTTTGAGTCTTGTGAGATTTTGAACACCAGCTCCTGGAGACATATGAATATGTGCAAACTTCATCTTTAACTTTTTTTACAGTAAGTTTCCAGTCCTTATGAGTGTGGAATAAAGCTTGAAAATATAACTCAAGTGTAACCTAAAGATACAAAAGCCAGAAGTTAAATAAACAGAACTCTCATTTTAAAAAAAAGTTCATTATTATAAAGCCAGTTTTAGGATTTTTCAGGTCCTGGCTCATGATTATTCCACACTTGGGGATAGCAGTCTTTGACTGGTCTCTGTTTACCTCTACTGGTTTCTGTGGCTCTTTTCCAAAATCTAGGGTGGGGCTGCAAACACACAAAACAATATCCTTTTTTTTAATGTCTAAAAAATGAAAAGACCAAACCGAGTCCAAAGAGAAGAATTGGCACGTGTGGTGAAGTGTATAACATAACTAAAAGCAGAAGATAGTTTACTAACTACATATAACTATGATGTCTTCTTCACCAGGTTCTAGAAAGACCACCATATGTGATAGACAGGTAGAACTTTTGACTCTAACCCATCCAACAAAGTAGATTATTTCCCTCTTGTAGTAGATAACCTAATTTTTTTTATTCACTGATTATCTTAAATGCAGTAAAAATAATATCTATTTGCTTACTAACTTTGTTCTCACCTATTTGGTAAAACTTGATTCTTCTCCAGTGGTTTTGGTGGAGTACATTCATTGCTGCCTTTTTTATACATCAGCATCATTAATGACGTCAGGTATCTACATTGTTCTGTGGACAATGCTCAGTTAAGTCATACTGCAGGGTCTTCTCCTTTACTTATGTCATTTGATTTTCCCCTCTTGCTATTATTAATTATATAACTATGTAACTATATTACTTACAGTCAATTCATAAAGTAGTTTGAGATATTATTCAAATACAAATGGCACTTTTCAGCATGGCATCTTTTAGACAAATAAAGAAGGAAACCCTGCGCTAAATAGCTTGCATTCCAAGACCCCAATCCTGCAGTTGGCTGGCTCTGTCTATATGGAGTAATACTGAACTCTATGGGGATTGATGTGGGTGAAATCAGTGCAATCACAGGATTGGAGCCTTCTAACCTAAACCTGCAAACACATATACAATGAGTAACTTTACTCATGTGAGTAGTACCATCAAAGTCAATGGGATTGCTCTTGGGAGTAAAGTTACCTGTATATTTGCAAGATTGGACTCTATATTAAGACCAAAAACATCAGGAGGCTATCAAAAGCCCTAGCCCATATCATGCCACATTTATGAAGAACCCCTAATTGATGTCTATGGGAATTTTTGCTTGAAACCTGATGGTCTAACATAACCCACTGGGATGCAGGATAACAGCAAGGGAACTGGGAGTGATCACAGTACAATCCTGACCGTGCACTGAGTTCTGTGTGTGGGGACTTGTAGAGATGTTGTGGAATCTTACTGATTTCAATGAGGCTCCATTTGGACACAGACATCTGCTCACACAGCTCAATGCAAGATCTGGGCCTATGATGTCTTAGGTGAATAATGTACACAATGTGAGGGTAACACCATTTTTAAAATTTATTTTTAGTTTGTATGAAGTATGTTACAGAAAATATGGCCCAGATCTTGCAAATACTTATTCCAAGTCAGTAACTGTGCTCACATGTGTAGAATTATTGAAGTGCATAAGAGTTTGCAGACTGACCCCTCTGATTGGGTTAGGAAAACTTGAGTTAGCAGACCCTTGGGTTTGTTAACCTAGGCCTTGAGCATCAACACTTACTTGTAACCCTAAATTATGAATTTTTGAACCCTGGGTACCAACCTGGGCTCTAGTGTCTACATTGCATTACACAGGACCAAGTCCAACCGCCCACATTCCAGGCTTCTTAGTGCCCTCCTCAAAAGTGGTGGCTTGGTGTGATTGTTCACCAAACTTGACTGTTCACAGGACAAAGAAAGTCAGCCTATAGAACTGTGCATTGCTTTCGGCAGACTCCTAAAGCATTAGTCTAAGTGGGCTGTGTCTACACTGCAAAGCAATAGGGCTTGAACCCTTGGCCCACCTTGACTCAGGCTCAGACCCTCCACCCCCATGGGGTCCTGGGTCTGAGAGCCCTTGGTTAGTGCCAGCTGTGAGGAGAAGGGAAGCCTGAGCTGGAACCCTCTGTGCTTACAGGGTGATAAAATACCCACAGCAAGAGTCTCAGAGCCTGGGTCAGCTGAGTTGGGCTGGCTGGGCTATAAAAGTGCAGCGCAGACAGCGGGGCTGGGCTGACCCCACCCTCCCTCCAGGCAGGGGCTGACCCCGAAGGCTAACACCGCAATTTTCCAGCCCCACAGGCCAACTCAGCTCATGGAGCCACCCCGGCCAGGCCACCTGTGGCCCTGCTGCCGGCCTTTCAGCGCAGGGTAGACGCACCCGCAGGAGGAGCGCGAGCCGGCGGGGCTCCTGCTCCCACAGCAGCACGAGAATTACCCTCGCCCCTCCCCCACAGCTGCCGGCGGAAAGCCGCCGCCGCCGCCGCCGCGGGGTGACACAGCCCGGAGCTCCCGCACGGCTCCGTCTCCCGGGCGGAGGCAGGAGGAAAAGCCGCCGCCCGGGGCCGCCCGCGGCGTCAGACCCGAGTCGAGGCAGCAACTTCCTCGCCCCCGCCGCGGGGAGCCACCCCCAGGGCGCCGCAGCGGGGCCGCGGCAGCCCCGCCTGGGCTGGCTCCGGGCGGCAGCAGGCGCGGGGGGGATACAGTCCCCGCGAGCAGCCCGGCGAGGCGAGGTAAGGGGCCGAGAGCGGGCAGCGGCGCGGCTGGGCTGGGCATCCCCGCGTGGGGCGGGCGGGCGGGCGGACCCTCCGGGCGCCTGCCTTGGCCACCGCCGTGCCGGGCGGCGCTTTTCACCGGGTGCCCCTGCCTCCGCTCCAGCGCGCGGCGGCTGCCCGGCGCCTGTGGCCGGCGTTTATCCCCGCTACAGAGCGGCAGCCTCCCGGGTGCGGGGGGGGGGGGGGAGACCCTGTTCTTTCTTTGCACCCCAGCGGCAGCCCCCCGCCTGAACTGGTCCCAGGCGATACCAGAACCCCGCATGGGAACTGGAGGAAAATGTTTGCAAACTTCTCGCCGTTCGTGGGGCAGGCGCTGGGGGATGTGTGAGTTGCTCCTGGACTCCTCCGGGAAACCTGGGCTGCTGAAGTGATGCAAATCGGCGCTCGCGGCAGAGCCATTAGTCCAAGGGGAACCTTTCGCTGGCTGCGATGTTTTGGAGCTGCATTGTGTGTGTGTGGACGGGGCGCTGGCCATAGGGGAGCTGAAGGGGCTCCAGCTGTTCTTAATAAAAAGCGCTGGCGAATTTCTGAGAGGTACAAACTGAACAACTGGGGAAAAGGCAGATTAATCTAAACACAACGGACTAGGAAGGGAACAGGGGTTTGAAGTGTAAAGGTGGACACGTGTTATTGCCCTAGGAAGTAAATTTTGGGAAACCCGAGTAGTCAACTACCATCAAGAGTGACTTTTTGTTTCTACCGCAGAGGCGGAACAATAAAGCTGGAGTTTTGATCTTCAGAAATGCATGGAAGTGGGGCTTGAAAGCAAAGCATAAATGCATAAATAAATACTGGAGGACTTTCGTATTCGGTGTCCGAAGCACCTTTTTTCTTTTCCTTTTTTTAAGTATTTCATTCAGCAAATTGGCTAAAGCTTGCTGTTTGCCTTTGTGCAACTTTTTAATGGAAATGGGTCTTTATTTGAAGAAGCTGTGCAGCCCTGCACTAAACCCTGTCCAGCTGGAGCCATTCCTGAGCTTAGTTCCAATAGCCTCAGGGACTTACTGCCTGATGATGACACTTGTAATGATTAAAGCATCTGAGTGTTGTGATAAGGATACTATTCACATAAAAGATGTGGCTGCAGCCACCAATCTCCCCTATTATGGACGGTGTTCCATCCTTGGGTTGTTACAACTGGTGACCTACTTATTAAAACAGGGGGCACCTGCTTCTTTTAATTCTCTTTTAAATGGCTTTAAACCAGTCATGTACTTGTTTGTTTAATAAAACTGAACTTGAAAAAGAAAACCTTGTCACAGGTACTGACCATCTTCTATGACAAACATTTTGCAGAACAGGGCTTTATAAAACTCAAACATGTATAACATTACTATTTTAGTTAGAGATGCATATAAGCTCTTCCTCATATAAAATGAAATTAGCTAAAAAGGAAATAACCATTTTTCCATGACAATAAAAAAGCCAAATAGATCTGTTAGAGTGATTTTGAAATTGCAAGGAAAATTGTGTAAAGACAGCATTTTTCTATCAGTTTAAACATTGTGAAGCAGAATTATGTGCTCCTATAGGTTTCAAAGGGATGTGTGCATGTGAATCCAAGGGTGTAATCTGGCTTTATGTGGGCCCCATGCTACATTCCTTGCACACCCAAACTTCCCCTGAAACCAAGTTAGGCCTTTTTTCCTTCTTCTGGAAATTAAGATTTATGGCCACACTCTTTAGTCAATTTTCTGAATAAACCTATGATTTCAGTAGGATGCTTCGATAATGAGAATTTTGGGTGTGCAAGGAATGTAGGAAGGAACCCATATTTTGTAGCAAGGTTTCTCTGAGGGTTACCTTCTGACCTCTACCTTCATTAATATAGGTTTTTTGTTTTTTTTTTTTAGCAAATGAGCCCCTTGATCTTGCATATACTCCTATGCATGTTTAACTTGATGGGGGAGGGAGGATAGCTCAGTGGTTTGAGCATCTGTTTGCTAAACCCAGGGTTGTGAGTTCAATCCTTGATGGGGCCATTTAGGGATGGAGCAAAAATTGGGGATTGGTCCTGCTCTGAGCAGGGGGTTGGACTAGATGGCCTCCTGAGGCCCCTTCCAACCCTGATAATCTATGATGTCTCCTGATGGTAAAGTTAAAAACATGCATGTGTCTATAGAAATGTGGTTTACTGGTATCCAAAGCCGCACAGTTTAAATGACAGATTATGCAGTATTTTTACGAAGGCTGTATTAGATCTTAAGCTTTTCAGGGCAGGGGCTGTTTCTTAGGGTATGTCTACACTACAAAATTAGGTCAAATTTATAGAAGTCGTTTTTTTAGAAATCGGTTTTATATATTCGAGTGTGTGTCCCCACAGAAAATGCTCTAAGTGCATTAACTCGGCGGAGCGCTTCCACAGTACCGAGGCTAGAGTCGACTTCCGGAGTGTTGCACTGTGGGTAGCTGTCCCACCGTTCCCGCAGTCTCCGCTGCCCATTGGAATTCTGGGTTGAGATCCCAATGCCTGATGGGGCTAAAACATTGTCGCGGGTGATTCTGGGTATATATCGTCAGGCCCCCGTTCCCTCCCTCCCTCGTGAAAGCAAGGGCAGACAATCATTTCGTGCCTTTTTTCCTGAGTTACCTGTGCAGACGCCATAACACGGCAAACATGGAGCCCGCTCAGGTAACCATCACCATATGTCTCCTGGGTGCTGGCAGACGCGGTACGGCATTGCTACACAGTAGCAGCAACCCCTTGCCTTGTGGCAGCAGACAGTACGACTGGTAGCCGTCATCGTCATGTCCGAGGTGCTCCTGCTCACCTCTGTGAGGTTGCAGGGACTAAATTTGGAGTGACTTGATCAGGTCATTCTCTTTAGTCCTGCAGTCAGTCCTATTGAACCATCTTATGGTGAGCAGGCAGGTGGTACGGATTGCTAGCAGTCCTATTGTATCACCTTCTGCCGGGCAGGCAAGAGATGAGGATGGCTAGCAGTCCTCTTGTACCATCTTCTGCCGAGCAGCCATGAGATGTGGATGGCATGCAGTCCTTCTGCACGGTCTGCTGCCAGCCAAAGATGTAAAAGATAGATGGAGTGTATCAAAACAAGAAATAGACCAGATTTGTTTTGTACTCATTTGCTTTCTCCCCCTCCCCTGTCTAGGGGACTCATTCCTCTAGGTCACACTGCAGTCCCTCACAGAGAAGGTGCAGCGAGGTAAATCTAGCCATGTATCAATCAGAGACTTGTTCCAATAAGAACAATAATTTAGGTGCACCATTTCTTATTGGAACCCTCTGTGAAGTCCTGCCTGAAATACTCCTTGATGTAAAGCCACCCCCTTTGTTGATTTTAACTCCCTGTAAGCCAACCCTGTAAGCCGTGTTGTCAGTCGCCCCTCCCTGCATCAGAGCAACGGCAAACAATCGTGCATCTGAGTTGAGAGTGCTGTCCAGAGCAGTCACAATGGAGCACTCTGGGATAGCTCCCGGAGGCTAATACCGTTGAATTGTGTCCAAATATCCCAAATTCGACCCGGCAAGGCCGATTTAAGCGCTAATCCACTTGTCAGGGGTGGAGTAAGGAAATCGATTTTAAGAGCCCTTTAAGTCAAAATAAAGGGCTTCATCGTGTGGACGGGTACAGGTTTACATCGATTTAACGCTGCTAAATTTGACCTAAAGTCATAGTGTAGACCAGGGCTTACTGTGTATTTGTGTAATGCCCAACACACTGAGGTCCTGATTCTATTTGAAATCTCATTATGCTACCATAGTACTAACTACTACTAATAATTATCACATGGGATAAACACGGTACTGAGCTCAACACTATAGCATGCAGCAGTAATGGATGCTGCTCCATAGAACAAAAGGTTGTATGTGTTTCTCATTCCTTAAGCTGGTAACAAGTTGAAAACAGCGCTTAGCAGAATAGGAACCTCATGCATAAGTAGGTGCTATGGTAATAGTACTGTTATTGAAATTTCCATGAAAAGGGTTTTAAAAAAAAACCAGAATTACAGAACTGTTGACACTTAATAAACTGGATTTTTAATTTTATATTTTTTTTCATTTTTGAATTAAAAAATTTTTTTTTTTAAATTTAAGAATTCCTTAATCCTGAAAAAAATCAAACCACCTGACTAGGCTGATCAATCATAAAAAGCAATGCAAAGAAACCCCCAAACAAACCCACCACCATCCACAACAAAATATACCCTGAAAAAGGAATCTCTCTGGAGAAAAAATTTTTTTAGAAGAACAACAAATGGAGTAAGTTGTTTTTTAATTAAAAAAATAAAAATAAAACCAAAATATTTTGCAAAAAAAGTGTTGACTTTCTGCATCACAGTTGTTTTCTGTGAGCCTCATGGGGACTGATTGACCTCCCTGCACACTGCAGGAGCTATCTCTCTGTAGTTGCCCCTTGGGGGAAAACGTCAGGGCTCTCTCATAGGTCAGTCCCATGTTCCTCCGAACTGGCCATATATGCCTCATGAGGAGGGGTTTTTGGCCTATAGCCAGCTGGAGGTTAAACCAAATCATATAATTTACTCTGAAGTACATTTATTTTAATAAATTAAATAGAAATGAAATTATACTTTTTCTCCACAATGTATTTATTTTTATTCTGAGTTTAGTTTTTACAAAAATAATGAAAACACCAACATTAATAAGTCTCTGAATGTATATCTAGAAAAACCACAAATAATAAATTGCAGAGTCTTGGGAGCAGTGACCTTCATCTTTGTATGGTTTTTTACAGCACCTCACACAATGGGAACCCAATCTGATCAGGACTTCTGGGTTTTACTGTAATATATGTGAAAAAATGTCCTTCATACAGTTGGGGATTGCACTGTGTGGATAATAGACTGCAGGTTTATTACAAGAAGTGTCTTGGGTTTTATTCAGTGCATTATAACTAGTATATCCAGTAAAGGATGGTGTGTGAATGCCCTAAGTCAAGGTGGTGACCTTTAACATAGAGACAAGAGAGGTCAGGAGCATATGCATGGCTGCAATGACTGTACTCTATTGAAAAGTTCACCAAAAGGTATCCAACTGGTGTAGCAGTCCTGACAACTTCCTTATAGTTTGGCAACCTTGTATATTCCCTTTATGATTATAGTTACAAAGAAGCCCAGATCCTGTAATTGTCCATCATTGGAAAAGTAAACAAAAACTACATATGCTAAAGTTGAGCATGTGCTTAAATGTTTGTTGGATTGGGGCCTTACTTTTTAAAGACAAGAGCCAGATTGTTTGCTTGGGGGTAAATTGGTAGCTTCATTGACTTCAGCCAAAGTGTCATTGAAAGTTGTTAGGATCCTTTTGTCACTAAGAAAATCTTGAAATTTTTACATATAGTAAGTAATTTTGTGCTGTTTTAATTTAAAATATTTACAAACAAGTCTGTAACAATGACTTTAAAACTATGAAAGGAAAAATACCCATTTTAATAGATCTGCATCCAGCGTTTTTATGGACTACTGGATGAACAATACTTGCTACCAAATATGCCTGCCTTCCTTGTTCATGTTGCTTAGCACTTCAATTCCATGAGTATACCATTTACATTTATAATACACTGAGGACCTATTACACCCTATTGTGTCAACTTCTTTATCTAACCGATAAACAGCCAAATCACAACAACAAACAGTTAAATACTGGAGAAGCTCAAACAGATCGTAGCAATGAGATTATATAATACAATAGCTAAAGAATTTATTAGGAAGCTTGTTCCTAATTCAAAGACTAAAGGATGCTTCTGGTGGATTGTATATATTTTCTAGCTCCCTCCCCACAGCTTTTGTATCACACTGTGTACTGCAGAAGCGGTATGCTTGCTGCCCCTTAGAAAATGGTTTGTGAGGCCTTTATTAACAATTGCCCTACTTGTAGTTACTGCTTAAGATAGCATAGCTGAAAATAGGTTTATTATTAGCAGTGATTCAGACCAGTGTTTACTTTTTCTTTCTTTCTTCTCTCATTTATTTTAGGCTGTGGTGCACTAGAGCCCATATTTGCATTCACTGGAAGGTATCTGGGTTTAAAGATGCTGCTTCAGTGAAGACGACTACCTTAAATCTTAAGATAATTTTATTGAACATTGTTTCCCCTTCTGTCACCTTAGGTTTTCATTTCTTTATGCTGCTTTCTACCTCCCCAATTCCTTCTGTTATTATTGATTTTCAAAAAGCAATACGAGTAATTAGAATGATTCAGTGATATTCAGGTAATAAATTGTAGTATATACAGTTTGCAGAAGAAACCTTCAATTTGGAGGACTTGGGGAAAATTGGGAGACTAAGAAATAAGTGACTTAAAAAAAGGAAATGCTAGTTGCTTTGTATTAAATGCTCTTCTTTTTTTTTTTATCCCCGTTACCATTTTTATTTAGATCGCTGTACATTTATGATCTGTATCCTAATTTTTGGCCAATTCCTAGACCAGAGTTCAAAGCCTAAGTAGAAGTATTTTGTTCTGCATGCAAATCTGGCCCACTGGCACAGTGCTGAGGGTTGAGGTGTGGGAGGGGGTCAGGGCTTTGGATGCAGGCTCTGGGGTGGGACTGGGGATGTGCGGTTTGGGGTGCAGGAAGGGGCTCTGGCTTTTGGGGGGAGGGGCTCAGGGCTGGGGCATGGGCTTACCTCCATCAGCTCCCGTTCAGCGGCGCAACTGGGGTGCAGAGGCAGGCTTCCCACCTGTCCTGGCACCGCAGACCATGCTGCTCCCCTAAAGTGCCCCCTAAGGTCCTAAGCAGAGGCGCACAAGCAGCTCCACGCAGCTCTTTCCCGCAGGCACTGTCTCCACCCATCAGCTCCCATTGGCTGGGAATCGGCCAATGGGAGTGTGGAGCCAGTGGGGTGGGGGCAGCGCATGGAGCCCTGTGGCCACCCTGCTTAGGAGCCAGACCTGCTGCTGACCACTTCCGGGGCACAGCACAGTGTCAGAACAAGTAGGGACTACTAGTTTTTACTGTCCGGCTGCCAGGGTCCCTGGGTGCTGAGCAAGGCGACCCAGTGCCGTGCGTTCCACAACCAAGTACTGGGTCGCAACCTGAAGTTTGAAAACCATTGGGCTACAACATGACAAGCTAACACAGCTTTAGATGTGTTAGCCTGAATCTTAATGGATTTTTTTTAAATCATGTTAACTCGATTGCGCTAACTTGACTTTTTCCCTTCAAGACAGGAACTTACTATGTCTGAGTCAAGCCTAGCTTTGTGGTGTTTATCATTACCTGTTTTAATTAATGCTTTCTACTCTGAGAATAGAAAGAGGTGGGTGCATACATGTTAACAATACCCAGTCTCCATTCATGCGTTTTTTTTGTTTGTTTGTTTGTTTGTTTTTTGCCTCGAGGAAAATTCTTTGTCAAAGGTTTGAGGTGTGAATCTAAAAAGTAGAATACTTTGTTCAGTTCAAAAAGTATAGGCAAACATGCATTTAGAGGAGTATTGTCAACTTAAAAACCCAAGCTCTTTGAAATTCATGGGACTTTTGCCCTTGATTTCAGTGGACTCAGGACTTAACCCTGTATTCTGTAAACAAACACATTTCTTTATCTGTTATTAACAATACCGTAGACTAGTAAAGTAAGAATTCTAAAAAGGCAATAAACAAGTCACTACCTAGGGCTTGTCTGCACCGGCACTTTACAGCGCTGCAACTTTCTCGCTCAGGGCTGTAAAAAAACACCCCCCTGAGCACAGCAAGTTTCAGTGCTGTAAAGCGCCAGTGTAGACAGTGCACCAGTGCCGGGAGCTATGTCTCTCGTGGAGCTGGGGTTTTTTACAGCACTGGGATAGCTCTCTCCCAGTGCTCTGCCACGACTACACAAGCCACGTTAAAGCACTGTGTTGCCAGTGTGGACTAGCCCCTAGTCTCCGTGTTTGTTTTTTGAATTTCTCTCAGCTTGGACAATGAAAGTCAATTAAGTCATTTTCAGCTTTCAACTTTCAAATGTTTGTCCTTCAAGTACTGCAGGAAAATGTTTGCATAAAAATAACAATATTTAGTGGAACTAAAAAAGAATGGCAGAAACATTTCTATTGGTCTTAAAGAAGCTTATCTTTACAAAATATAAATTTTTGAGCCAAATTTCAGTTGACACTGTCTTTACTCCTCTTCTGGAGCTATCATTACAAAACTTAGTCAGATTTTAAAGCTTTTTTGTTTTTCATTTAAGAGGTTGAACTGACTTTTGTATAAGTTTTTTGTATTTGATTGTGTAAAGAATCAGAAAATATTATGAATGATCACTCTCAGTGATTATCTTTATAGTCAGATTTCGAACTACAGTGTTAATTGCACTTCAGTAACATTACTTCTGTTTTCCCATGTTTTTCTTTTTTTAAAAAAAAAGAAGCAGGATTTTTAGAGAGGAAACACGTCAAGAAGTTAGCAGTTAACAGCCTTTTAGTCTGTTGCAGGAATAGGAAATAAGACTACACTCATTTGAGCTAGAAAGAGGAAAACATCTTGGTCTGTCCACAGTGCCTGCCCAAAGGAAATTCCTACTTTGCAGAGAAACATTGGTCTTTGACCATTCTATGTTGTGCTAATTAAATCCGTTAGCATCACCAAGATGCTAAAGGGAGCTTGCATTTTATCTTAAATGAAATTATAGATTTTGCAAGTGTGTTGTATAATTGTTTAGATACATAAATGCCACAGTGTTTCATCCTATTATTTGTTATATATTTTACATTGTTGATTTGTTTTGATGTTGGCGACTTGGAAACTTACGCTACAAAGATTTTGATCATAATTATCTTCTGCTAGAAGGCACTTGTATTTGCATCTACCACACTGACAGCTACTATTTCTTAAGTCAGAGACTGAAAAATTCATGAACATCTTTTAAATGTCAAAAGAAAAGAGAACATTTTTTTCCCCTTTGCCCCATTTTTACAATACTGAACTTAACAGCTCATATTTTTGGTTGGTGAAATAGACCATCACAGACAGAACACAGACTTTAGTGCTTAACTAGGGTGATTGTGCTAAGATTGTGAAGCATTTGATTATGCTTTTTGGTGCTACATTTAGATAGATTGGAGCTGCTGTAATTGCAAAGTGATCAGGCCATAACATGGTAGTGGTACCAGTAGTTAATGTATAATTGCCATGGTTTCTAATGACAGGTTTCAGAGGAACAGCCGTGTTAGTCTGTATTCGCAAAAAGAAAAGGAGTACTTGTGGCACCTTAGAGACTAACCAATTTATTTGAGCATGAGCTTTCGTGAGCTACAGCTCACTTCATCAGATGTTTCTAATGGAGTTTTTGCACTATCTATCCTATGTAATTAACTTGTGTTATCGTATGTATAATAGCAGAGACTACAGAAACTTGAACCATTGAGATACCATTGTTTGGAATACAAAGCTTGTTAAGTAATTATACACTTCCAAGCTGAGCTGTAGGCATTTTGTCTGAAGAATTTTGAGCAATTGTTAAAATCCATTTAATTCTCCCCACTAATTTTTTACACCTTGTCATTTACACAAACATTTGTTTTGGGTTGACATAATCGCTGCATAATCTCAGTTTTTATGAAAGTTTGAAAAATATCCAACAAGCCATGTTATCAGAAAGAAAAGGAGTACTTGTGGCACCTTAGAGACTAACCAATTTATTTGAGCATAAGCTTTTGTGGGCTACAGCTCACTTCACGAAAGCTTATGCTCAAATAAATTGGTTAGTCTCTAAGGTGCCACAAGTCCTCATTTTCTTTTTGCAAATACAGACTAACATGGCTGCTACTCTGAAACAAGCCGTATTATGTAGCTGCTAAAAATGTAAATGATTCCAGGTTGTAACACTTGTATCGACCTCCCTTTGTAGCTGGTAAGTTAAAACAGCTGTAACTTGACAACTGCAAAGTTGTCATGCCTGTAATCTTCGATGTATACACATGCCTGTGGCAGGTTTGAATTGTTCAGAACGAAGAAAGTGATTTGAAGTAGTAGCGTCTTTTTTTTTTTCTTTTTCTTTTTTGGTCTTTAAATAATAGGAACTCATGCATCACACATCTCCTAATATTCAAGGATGCATATGTCCTAATAATCACCTCCATTCTGCTACTCGGCTGAAGCCATAATGTGATGATGTCTGAAAGGGTTATCCAGCAACCTGTCTGTACTCACCTAAACTCAGTAATATGTCACCTGACTGTATCTCCTTCAGTTGTTTATAGTTTACCACTGGCTACTGGAAGTGGCATGCTGTTCAATCTTCACCCTCCTTTTATCTTTCCATATCATCCTGAATTCCTCAGCTTCTCTGGAGGAGAAGGGAAAGTACGCTCCTGGGTGCAGTTTGTAGAGGATGACAAAAGGAGGTGACCTTCCCAGATTTCCTCTCTCTCTCTCACTCATTTACAAAGCCCCAGATTCTCCAAGGTATATATGCACTTAATTTCCATGAAAATCAATGTGACCTATGTGATTAAACACCTTTTGAGGATCTGGGCCAAAGTAATTAACCGTCTCAAAGTCCAGAGCACTTTGTGGCAATGTAGGTACCATGGGAAACCTGACATTATAACATTTAAATTGTCAACTCTAACACTAGTTATTTTTGAAGGAAGAATAAATTTCAGTTTTAACTGTGCAGTCACACATTTTTTTCGTGTGTGTGGGGATTCAAGCTCCCTTCCTGATATTATTCCTATTGCAGTTCAGGAGGCTGATGGTGAAATAAATGAATATCAAAATAGGACAGTTTTCTTTAGCGGAAAGCTGGTTGTTTAATGATTAGTATTAAAGTGATACTTAACAATAGTGACTTCAGTGTAATTAATCATGGGTGCAAGTGCTCATCCTTATAACCATGGTCCCCATCTGGCCAATAGTGCCTGTAAAGTGCTTTGAATAAGGGAGAAGTGCTACATAAGTACTAAGCATTATTATACTCTTTCTTCAATACTACCACAAAACCAAGAATACAAAATCACACACACAAAGTTTTAAATACCAAACAAAAAGTCCAGTGTCAATGCTGAAGTTCTGACTTTCTCACTCTTTGGCTTGGTCTTCATCGCCAGAAAAAGGTATGTTTTTACCACAGGCTTACTAACTGTGTTAGCTATCCTGCTGTAAAATCCTATTGAGACATGGCATGAGGTAAACTAGGTGATGTCAGCCACAGGCAGAGGTATAGTGTTGACCTTGCCTAGCTACCTCATGGTAAAACCTACAGCTGCCTTGTCTCTACTAGCATTTTATAGTGGGAAAGCTAATGTGCATTAGTTCTCCTGTGGTAAATCCCTCCCCCCACGCTTTTGTTATAATGAAGTCCGCCTTTGTCACCTTAAGATGGTGGTTCAGCCTCCCTTGAGTGAATTAGCTGGTCTTTTGTGGAGTTCTGGTAAGTACACATGAGGCACACAGCTAGCTGTTTATATTTACATTATTTATTATATGGTGAAATTAGATGCCCAATAATTATCAGCAATCAAGGGACTGATGCGTCTAATTATCAATGCAGCATTCAGAATATCTGCCCTCTTATCATTATTTACATAGTACCAACAGTGAGTTAGGCACTTTATAGATATGTAGAAAGACGGGGTCCCTGTCCCAAAGCATCTACAGTAACTAACAGCAAAGGAAGGGTGAGAGTATAGTTTGTAATTAAAAATAGTGACTGAGCAAGGTTTGGCACATGTCAATTCCATGACTTCTAATCAGTACTCCAGCATAGGGTTTTGTTTGTGTAGTTTGCATATTTACTATTCATTTGGACTCTCTGCTCTTATGAAGAAATGATTCTCCTCATGTCAGGTCAAACGGCACATAGTAACCCATCTTTGTTGGTTGTTTTAATGATGGAGAAATAAAAATGATGGCTAAGCAAGAATACCATTTTGAACTCAACATTGTATTGACATTTCCAGTGCACTAAATGATATGAACTTTGATTCCACAACAGATTGTATATGACTAACATGCGTTGATAGTCTCTTCCTGGTAAACAAGTAATTGTGATTTTCTTGTTACAGTCTGTAGATTACTTATAACCATCAAATCATATAATATGAACTCTGTCCTGAGAGAGCTTATTGAGGGCAGCTCCTACTCTGGCACTAAGAGAAATGTGGAGGCAAATGACGACAAACAGTTCAGTCTGCCACATGAGTAGAAATGTAGCTGTTTGTCAGACCTGCTTGTAGCTCACATTAATACCATTGGGTGATATCTGTACATATGGAGAGGAGCCTTTCAATCTAGTCAAGGTTGCCCAGTGTTCACAATTTATTCACTCTTATTCTCACTGGAAGAGTCCGAGTGTTTCTTTATGATAAATACATCAAACAGAGTCTTGTGGACTTACGCAATATTCTTGATAGGCTTAAACTAGTGATGTAACTAATCAATCAGAAATGGCTTCACTTTAGCCCTCCTGGTACTACTGACATCTGAATATATGGAGTCTGTTATGGACCAGGTCAGATCAGATTCTGAAGTATGTTTGCTTTCAGATCATGAAATACCCATTTCCCCCATCCAGCCTAGCAAGAAGTGGAAGAAAGCATGGAGGAGCTACCATCTCCATACTCAAGAGTACTTCAAACAAATCAGTTGAGGAAGTAGTTTAAATCTCTCTCTCGAAAGGTATATAATCCGTCTAGGAGAGTCATGATCCAAAGGGTCCCTTCTGACCTTAAAAACGTTCTTATGATCAAAATTAAATCTTGCATTGGAAGACGCTTAAGGCAGGGGTTCTCAAACTGGGGGTTGGGACACGTCAGGGGGTCGCGAGGTTATTACGTAGGGGATCATGAGCTGTCAGCCTCCAACCCAAACCTTGCTTTACATCCAGCATTTATAATGGTGTTAAATATATTAAAAAGTGCACTCGGAGGCTTGCTAGTTGAAAGGGGTCACCAGTACAAAAGTTTGAGAACGACGGGCTTAAGGTATTACCACTTTAAAGGAATGACAAAGGAAGTGGAGTAAGAACAGGAGACTAGGAGTCAGTTCCTGAATTGTGATTTTCTTTTTTTTTCTTTTTTTGGCTGTGCTGTAACTTATGAAGTACCTCACAGTAGATCACCTCATGCTGCCTAGGTTTGCCCATTGGTAAAATGAGTACAGTAACTTTGCCCACCTCATGGAAGTGATGAAGCTTTATTCATAGCTGAAATGGCCTCAGAGGAAAGATGCTATTTCAGTGCAAATATTTTAATTTATTCTTTCCAATAAAGCTCACACAACATTTTAGGTGATACTGTCTTATTAAGAAAGCACTCTTTTTGTAACAGGCAATTCATTGGACAGTTGCTGGAGCTCTTGACAGATAGCATCTTTGCAGTATTTTTTTCTAAACACTCTGTAATAATTTTTCATGTTACAGAAACTTGATTGTGGAAAAACCTTTTTCTTTCACCTTTTGCTGCTAAAAAATGTCCCTAGCTATCACCTTTCCCTCTTCTTTTTTTTTTTTTTTAAATTGGGTGGGACAGCCGGTATATTTGGCTGTAGAGACAGTTAATTCCCAAAGCAGAGCACTATATTTAAAAAAAACAAAAACAAAACCCACCCAAATAAATAAAACCAACCCCCCACTAAAACAAACAACAAATACAAATTGCCGAACAGTTGTGGTTCTCTTGTTTTGACATTTTATGGAGCAAACACTGGCTGTGCACTGCTTGACATTCTGCAAGACAAAGTCCCCTCACAGTGTTGCCAATTTAATTATGCAGTTACACCAGTTACTTTTAAAACTTGGTCCTGTTTACATAGGATTTGAGTTTTACTAGCAAACCCATCAAAAGGTTATTGTCTGCACAAAAAAAGTCACTGTTTTTAGTGATTGTGCCTATAAATCAAAATCACCAGTAATTAAATGGAATTTTGAGTGTCAGACAGGAATAAAACTAAGGGTCTCCCCTCTCCCTAAGGGATATGAAATTATGGTTGGCATGTGTTTATTTTACATACCAGTTGGTTTAAAAATAATGTAAATCATCAGGGCATGACTTTCCTTGAAACCTAATGCTAAATACAAATGAAATAATAGAAATGGCTCCCATGAACAAAAATGTTCAGCATGAAGCAGTAAGCTTTGTTACAACGAAAGCTAGCTGGAAGTAGCATTGCTTTTACAATTCAAAACACAAATTGATGTAAAAACTGGATGTCTGGGAATGGGATTGAACATATTTTTCAGAAGCCTTGAATGGTTGCTTTCCCTGTTAAAATATAACCCACGCACAAATACCCCATTTTTATATCTTTCCCACACCCATTTTATTGACCTGCATTGCACAGTAGGGAATCAGCAGGTTGAGATGCATGATACTCTGTGGACATATAATTTATGTATACAGTATGTGAACTATGAAACTGGCTGTGCCAGAATCTGTTCATGGCCAGCATATAATGTATAGCAACACTTTTTTAATAATGAGGAATATATATCTGTTTATATGGTTAGTAGAAGATATTTCTTGAGCAGAGTGTTAAGAAAATACAAAATCATTTTTAGGGTTCTGTATTATATCTCTCCATCTATCTTCAGAGATACAGTCTTTATGTCAGTCCATACTGTGGAGCTACACAATTTATGTTTTAAATTTTGTTGGAAATCTGAGAGCAATGACTCCAGCAAATCATATTTGCTTGTTACGCTACTGTCTTTCAAAATACACTGATCATGAGAGCGGTGTGTCTTTTGTGCTTATGCTGGCTGGTTTAAGGAAAAATTAGTTTTTTTTTTTTTTTGGTTCTGCAAAAAAAATACATTATTGCTAGCACTGGTTGAAATATTTCCAGTGGTACATATTTCCATTAGAAACCACTGTTTCATCAAAATAGAAATCTTTTGCTGGAATGTCTTTTGATTTGAGGCATTTTTTTTCATAATTTTCAATTGGAAAAGTTTCGAAATCCAACAGTAATTCAAAATTGAAATGGTGTTTAGTTTAGATTTGGTTTGTTTAAACTTCCTTGTTTCATTTTGACTTGATGTGAAAAGATTTCATTTCAGTGTATAGTGTGACTGCTCAGTCTCAACAAGTTACCCTGTGTGGTGTTTCACTGGGTAAGTGCATGTTGGTTCAGATTTGTGATAGCACATGGGTAAACTGAACCAGCGTGTCTGTTAATGGCTACACTCAGTCTTTGGGATTGAGGGTGAAGCTGGGATTTTGTAACAGTGAACCTGCATCTTTGGTGAAAGGGAATAGATCACCGGGTACTGTGCGTCACCATGATTTCTCCCCAGCTGATCGGCTGGATCAAATATTCATTCAGTTTATCCCATGAAGCCCGCCAACCCGCTACCACCCTGTTTAAAAGAGGATATGAAAACCGTTCAAGTCACAGGTTACACTACAGAGCCTTTGCCCCTACTGTAAAAATAGCATACACCAACAGAAGCAGTTCTTCTGCCTGAATAGGGATTTCTGTCAGAATAGCCATTTTGGTTAGGGGTGTGGTTTCTTCACACCTCTGACCAACGTGTGTAAGTCGGTATGTTTTAAGTGTAGAGTAAGCCTCAGCAGTTGTCTGACTCTCAAACACAAAAATGGTATTTGTGATGGGTTCCGCCTGGGGTGCCACCTGGACCTGGGGTACAGCTGAGCCCTCTCACTCACCATCCTGGGCTCCCTCTTGCACTGTGCTGCTGTGACAAGCTGCAGACCCACTCCCAGTCCTACACTTGTCTTTCATCATAATTCACAGGTAAGGACACATCCAGCTGCAGTTACATGTAGGCTTTCTGACCAGCCACTGCATGAACCAAGAATAGAAAGACTACAGCCAAGATAACCCCCAGCTCCCCAGGCAGGTACCCCCTCCCTCCAAAATTATAGTGTTTTGTGCTGCACAGGGAACTGTACAGTATAAGCTCATAGAGTTTGCCCCTCCCTCAATGTGGAGAGGAAATGCAACAGCTTTTCCCCTTGAGCTAAGATTTCCAAGCACTTCATTCAAACTCAGTGGTTTAGATAAAGCAAAAACAAGTTTAACAACTACAAAAAGATAGATTTTAAGTGATTGTAAGGGATAGCAAGCAGATAAACTTAGTTTGTGTTTTTATTTGCTAGGTAAACATACTAAATAGATTGGACCTGAATTAGCAGTCTCTCACCCTGACTGATGATGATGGTACAAACAGACCTGCAGATTCTTAAGGGACAAGCTGCATTTGCGGTGCAGCTTGAGATCCCTACCCCCATTCCAAGTCCTTTTTCTTAGGAGCTTTTTTTAGGTGTTCAGTTGTGGGGGGAGTGAGGAACCACAGATGATGTCACTCCCTGCCTGATATAGCACTAGCAAATGGTGGGAACCCTTTGTTTTAAACTTGGTTCCCAGACAGGTTTGTGGGAAAAAATAGACATCCCAAGCTGGAATTCAGAGTCATGTGGTCTGGTCACATGCCCTTACATACCTTGCTGAGTAATAGCAGCCATTACTTACAGGCTGTCTGGAACGTTTACAGGAAGGTCAAGTTCTTTCAGGGTCCATTGTCTTTGCTGATGGGCTATCAGCACTGTCTGGCTTCTTCATTATTATATCTGAAAGACTAGTTGTGGGTGTTACCCAGAGTAAGCACATTTGAAATACAGACACATAGTTAATATTCATAACTTTAGATAAACAAATGATACATGTATACAAATAGGATAATCATATTCAGCAAATTGTAACTTTTCCAGTGATCTCACATGACCCGTCTTGTACAAAAGCATCATAATTACACCATAATCATATCATGATAATATCACTGTGAAGAATATGGGGTGCAGTGTCACATTATTTTTCTGACACTGCCCTCACTAGAAGCAACACTGCACCATCTCTTACAGAACCCCAGTCTGAGGGTCGTGTAAGTGGAACTGTCAGACTCCAGCACAAGGCTGCTCAGAAGCAGTGCTTTTCTGTAGAGTAGGTTAGGATAAGGAAAAACCTGTCAAGGCTTGGTCTTCCTCAGTGGAGATGATGTTGTGGAAGCTGTGAACCATAAACCCCAGGAAGTGAAGGGAGGGAAAACAGACTGTCAGGAGGTGGAGGATCCATAATGTCTACTTTGCCTGAGGGAGACAGCTCCTCTGGAGAAAAATATTTCCAGGGCTATAGTTGACCAGTCGATGTATAGGAGGTGGTGATAGAATAATAAGGCGGCTATTGCAGGTTCAGTTAGTCCAGCACCACATGAGGTTGCTTCTCTTCTAGAGGTTGGCCCCCAGCAGGCTAATGCCCAGGGACCATCAGTTCTTCAAGTGGTGGTCCCTGTGTGTATTCCACATACGAGTGTGCATGTGTGCCACGCACCTGAGTCCAGAAGCATTTCTTAGCAATGTCTGACGTGCATGTGCATAGCGCATCAACTCATGCTCCCAGGTCATTTGGGTCGAGGCCTCTCCAATTCACTCCTACTGCTGTGTGGCCTGAGTCGTAACCCACTGTTTCTTCACGCTCTTAGTTTTCTAAGAGTGACTCACTTCTACTTTGTAGATTGTTTAACTAAACACTAAAGAAAAAAAAAACTGATGTACACCTAACATAGTTAGTATAGTTCTTCTTTCCCTGATGGGAGATCGTAATCCTGGGCTATGCTTCAGATTCTGGGCTTCAAAAACTGTCTTTTCTGCTGCACTCCTTCTCTGTGAGCAACAATCCCCAGCAGTGCCACTTTTGCCTCGGCGATGCACACATTGTGGCTTGATGCACTGTTGCTAACTCCTTCCTGCCCGGGAGCTCTGTCTTCATAATACCTCCCTCCCTCCCACTTGTAAAGTGGCCATCATTGCACCCCTCCAAACACCGCATGTGTTCTGGAACTGCCAGTACCAAAGGCCAAAGATAAGTCCAGGCATGAGAGTAAAAACCACTCTCACAGGCATGAGAGCCAGTTGCTGCTGTGGACTGCTCTCAAGCACAGTGTTTCGTCCCGGAGCTATGCCATGTTGCGTGCAAAGTCGTGCTCGGAGCCAGCCAGAATGGTGCCCAAGATTCCATGCATGGAGGGTCAGGCGCAAATGGGATCTGACGGTGCCAGTGGTGACCTTGGTACCCAAGCATTTGGAAAGCTTACTGGCATGTGCACCACCCGTTCCACTGGTAACATATGCCTCCCAGACAGGCAGGCTCTACAGACGCCTCCAGGCCCTTCTGGCATCTCCACAGGTACACTATGGACCCCTGGGTGCTTGGAAGCCTTACTGTCTGTGGAAGAGTTGATCTTTCCCTCCCCACAGTCTCCTCATATATCCATCACCCTTCTTCCCCCTGCTCACCCACAGACATCCTGACCCCAGAGGACAAACTCCTTCTACTGCTGCTGGAGAAGCCTGTACCCTGCTGCACTGCAGCTCTACAGGACCCCTTGTCAGAACCATCTTAAGAGTCCAAGGAGTTCTTGGAGCTGGAACTCTCTCACTGGTGTCATGCTGGATTCTGGATGTACACCCCAGGCTGCTCTAGCTTTTGAATACAACCCGACAACAGAGGCCTGGTACTGCTTCCCTGGGGGCCCACCACATCCAAGGGACCATTCCTTTAGTTCATACTGGGGACCCTGGCACCATCTCACCACACTAGGCACCATCTCAGGTGTCCTACCACCTATCCCCTGCACATCCACCAGGACCATTACTATATGAAGAAGAGGGAGACATTGAACTGGTACTGTTGGCTCTGCCGGTCCCGACTGGAGCATCCTCCTTGCCGGACAAGGCGATCATCCCTCTCCCACTCTCTCTGCTAGACGACCACCGCCAGTATCAGGACTTGTTACATAGGGTAGTGGCAGACCTGAGCATCCCATTGGAGGTTCAGGACCCACAATATCAGCTCCTGGATGTCCTCCAACCTCAGGGGCCATCTAGGTTAGCCTTATCCATCATTGAGACCAGCCTCCAACTGGCGTGGGCAGTATGGCACACCCCTGGATCCTGTGCCCCCACACCTAAGAGGGTGAAGAGAAGGTATTTTGTGCCTGCTAAAGAGGTGAAATTTCTTTTCTCCTATCCACCCCTGGCTCCCTGGTTGTCCAAGTGGCCATGGAATGGCCACAGCATCAACCACAACAGTCATCTTTTACAGTAACCATTAAGAAAACATCTGGACACCAAGCTCACAATAACAAAAATACATCAAAATAAAATCCAACAATCCATGGATCTATTTTTCTGCAGGATTATGACTCCGCAGCGCTACCAAGCTCTGCTAGCCAGGTGTGATTATTTTTTTTTTTTTTTTTTTTAATAAACAGCTACAGGCTAGTAGAATTCAAGGACAAGCTGCCACCGGAGCAGCAATCCATGGCGCTGCTAGATGAAGAGTGACCAGTCACCAAAGTGGGCCTTCAGGTAGCGGTGGATGCAGCAGACCCATCCTCTCGCTCTCTAGTGATCAAGGTCGTTATGCGAAGAAGCTCATTGCTACAATCATCGGTCTTCCCCAGGGAGGTCCAAAATACAATTTGAGGATCTCCCTTTTGTCAAGAACCAGCTGTTCCATGATAAGATGGACAAATCGCTAAAGGACTCCAAAGCCAGACTATGGTCCTTTGGTATACGTACCCCGTCCCTGAGACAGCAGCAGAAACAACCTTTCCACCTGCACCCTCATGCGCCCTACCCACCCTACTACCAGAAGGAACCAAGACACCAATCACAGCAGCCTTGCTTCCCCACCACTGTTACATCTGTCTCCTCAACCCTCTCCCAGCAGCAAACCAAATCGCAGAACCTCCACGGTGTCACCCTCAGCACCCCATTCACCCACTATTGGGGCAAGATCACCATGGACAGTTGGGTACTGGAGATCATCTACCACAGCTAGATACTCTCTCAAATTCCTCTCATTCCCACCGCTCCACCCTTCCCACTTGCCCCCTCCTCCCTAGGGACCCTAGGGGTGGTGAATCCATTAAGCATTGGAATGACTTCCATGGTGAGAAACTGATTGGATTGGATGGTTTCCACTTAAGCAGAAGTGGGATTATGCTTCTAGGTTCAAAGTTGTCAGGATTTGTTAGGCAGGCTTTAAACTAGATAGGAAAGGGGGAGTGTGTTTTTGATTACTTCAAATGATCTAATATGCCTTTAAAACCAAGAAAATATGGGTTTCTGAAAAGTAATGAACGCGGAGAGTATTTAATCTACTAAAATCTGTAAACCATGCACCGTGTGTGGGGAAACAAGATGAGCTAACAGTGTTCTCAAATGATGGAATCTTTAATCTAGGGGACATAACTGAAACTTGGAATAACTGGAGTGTCAATATAGATAATTACATAGAAGAGGGAAGAAGAGGATAGCTGTTATAACAGTAGTATTAGAAATAGCAACTTAGACGTAGGTTTGTAATGCAATATGGCAGCATAAAGAGGCCAGTGGAATTTTGAGCTTCATAACACAGGGAGCCTTTATAGCTATAGCATGACTGCATCTGGAATATTACATTCAGTTCTGGGCACCACATTACTAGAAAGTTACATATCTATTGGAGGTAGTTCAGAGAAGAGCACCAAAAATGATTAAGGGATTAAATCTGAGCAATAAAAGAGAATTAGAGGAACTAACAATGGATAGCTTAGCTAAGAGATGGATGGGGAGAGCGTAATGGTCTGAGTAGCTGAGGTATATAAACCTCATGCAAAGAGCATTATTACATAAAGTGCCACAAGGGATTATAAATAGGAAGAATTGGAAGAAGTTAAGTAAACTTAGACTGAATATCAGGAAAAACATTTTTATAGTAAGATCTATTAAGCTGTAGAATAGTTTGCCAGTGAAGTGATGGGAGCCCCATTCCTGGAAACACTTAAAACTAGACGAGACAGAACATTAGAAAATGACCAGTAGGGAACAGACTTTCATTGGCAGGATTCAGATTGGATGACATTTTGTCAGCAATATTTGGTTGTCACTTGTCAGCTATTTTTTTTTTCTTTGATGAAATGTTGATCCTAGTGGTGTGTGTGGGTCTTAAGGCTGTAAATCATAAATTCAAGTCCCTGTTGCCATACTGCTGGGGATGAAATATTTGTGGCTAAATGTCACTGACAAAACTTTGTGCCAAAAGTTTAGTGTAACGAAATTGTCTTTTCAAGAAGATCTCACCATGCACAATTATCCTTGTGAAAAACCTGTAACCAGTGGTCAACACTGACAGAGCAGTTGCTTAACCCTTTGCCATAAATGACAGAGAGGACATCCCTGGCTAAAAACAAGTTTGAATGATGCTGTGAGTATCCTTGTAGTGCTGCTTCCAAATTTGCTCTCCTTCCAGTAGTTAAGGTGGTGTTTAACCTTTTTATTCTCTGTGTCACTATATAGCATGGTATAAGCTTCAGAATACAGTGGTACAGAAGACAAAAATCCTTAATTATCACTTTATTGACTTAAGAATTGTTCAATTCTCAACCAGTTTTTTTGTATAAAAATAACAGAGAAAATAGAATATTTACTGTACAGGTTATAAAAAGCAGCAAATATGACACAAATAGCATTGAGACATTATTTGTATCTTCCATCACAAAAATGTCTGCTTTATTAAAAAGACTGAATGAATAATCTTTTTCTACTTCATTCCATTACAAATTAATAATATTAATTTAAACAGTTTTTGCACTTTGTTGTACTCGACCAATAAGCACAATTAAACATATTCTGTTTCTTTTGGAAGAATTTACTTTCTGTTCCTGAACAGCCCTTATTTTCCTCTGATTCACACATTGACGTCATTGTTATTTCTTCCAGTTTTTACTTCGGTGTCAGTGGGAGTGCTGTATTATGGAGCAGATGGGTCTCTTACAAATAGAGCACACTTGATTAAATACTACGGAGAGCTGTGTGGAACCCAGTGCTCTTGGTTTATAGGATGTTGGCAAACTTTTGTTGTTCATTTGTGTTCTTTGTACCATCATAAGGTTTCCTTGAGGTGTTTTTTAAATCTGAAAGAAGAAGTTTCTATATTTCAGCAGTGCAGGGAAGAACCTTACTAATCTGCATATTCCATACTTTGCTAGCCTGCCAATCTCTCCACTTCTCAGCTGAGCTGATGATAGAATTGCTATAGATGAAGTGTCCTATTACTAAGATTTCATTCTTGCCAAACATACTACATTACACTTACAGTATACTATAAAAATATCAAGAATTAAAAATAAACCATAACAATCAAAACTATAACCATCTGCTGTGCTCAGATATAGTACAGAGTGGTGCCCGTAGGGAGCCATTTGTGGCTGGAGGCTGAGCCATAGAGCAGGTCTGTATCAGAGCTGGGAATCGAGCCCAGAACTCCCAAGCCTTGACTAAACGACGGATGTTTTTGTCATGGAACAAACATTTGTGGAATGTCCAGACTAGCCTTTACAAACGTGGTGACCGTTTCTAGTTCATTGGCAATCAGTTAATTTGAAGGGGGGAAAAAATCTCTTGTGTGGACAAGATCAGAAATTAAAACCCAGATTTTTAAAAGTGTATAGGCATTGCTCCATTCAGCATTGCAAGGCCCTAGTGACTTAAATAGCTAATTCCCATTTTCAGAAGTGACTTTCAATTAGACTTAGGTATGTCTACACTTACATTTCATAGCGCTCTAACTTGCTGCCTCAGGGTTGTGAAAAATCACCCCCTGAACGCAGCAAGTCTGAGCGCTTTAAAGCGCTAGTGTAGACAGGCTCCAAGGGCTGGGAGCTCATCCCATCATGGAGGTGGATTACCAGGAGCGCTGGGAGAGCTGTCTCCCAGTGCTCGCGCGCGACCACACTCGCACTTCAAAGCACTGCTGTGGGAGCATTCCTGCGGCAGCGCTTTGAAGTTTCTAGTGTACACATGTCCTAAGCCTTGACTACGCTTAAAACGTGTGCAGGTAGGTTGACTTCACTCAGGGACGTGAAAGAGTCACACGTAGTTTAAGCTGATGTACACCCCGCTATAGACACTTCTAGGTCAATGGAAGAATTCTTCCATCAACTCAACTACCGCCTCTTGAGGGGGTAAATTTACTTCAGCAACAGAACATCTCTTTTCTGTCTACACTGCAGCACTCCAGTGGTACAGCTGCAGTGTTGCACAGGGCCCCTGCAGTGTAGACATACCCATAGGTTCCTAAAGTACTTTTGAGAATGGGATTTATCCATCTAAGGATGTGTCTATGCTTCAAAGAAAAACTGATCCCAAACAGTTGGGGTGGTGAGTCTCAGAGCCCGAGTCTATTGACTTGACCTTGCAGGTCTTGGGCTGGGGGCTAAAAATAGTAGTGTAAATGTTCTAGCTCACCTGAGCCCAGCCTCTAAAACCCAGCGACAGGGGAGGGTGTCAGAGCCTGGATCAATACACTGCTATTTTTAACCCAAGGCCCAATCAGTTGATCCAAGCTCTGAGTCTCGGTTCCGTGGGTTTTTCTTTGCAGCAGAGACATACCCAAAGTTACTTGGACCTTGCAATGCTGAGAGCTGGGCCTAAGTGACTTGCCTAAGTCACACAGGAAGTCTGTGGCAGAACCAATAGTTGAACCCAGATCTTCTGAGTCCCAGTCCAGTGCCTTAGCCACAAGGGCATCTTTTCTCTTTTTATTTGTTTGTTAGTTTAGTTTAATTTCTACTAAAGATATTTGTAAGCTAGGTAGCTCAATTGAATATAGTCAACTATTGTAGACATAAGAGCACCATCGAGTTTCATATAATTTCCACCTAAAAACCACAAACTGGGACCCCTCCCCAAACTCATGTAAAAAATGGTAAAAGGGAGCATGAACCTCATAGGTGGGGGGAAAGAAGTGGTGGCCCAAAACTGGGCTAAATTTGGGCTTAGTAACCAAATTAATTTGAGTTGGTAAAGAAATTTGAAATCAAGTGAATTTCAGTTGGTTTCATTTTCTTTTCTGAAAAGTTATCAAAGCTCTGGTAAACATATATTTTATTTTAAAAGGTGTTTGGGATCAGTGACACATTCAGTATTTTAAAAGAAACTGATACTGGTAAAAATCTGAGTTTCAGTTACGGATTCACCCTCCAGTAAATTCTTGGGTGAGCTGCTTTTTCTGGTATGTTTAAATGTAATTAACTGTGAAGATACAGCAAAAGTGCTTCCTTTCCCTCCTTCTCCTGATAATTGTTATACTTTCTGGGGTTTATTTCCCGCAGTGTAGGAGCCAGTATCCTATAGTTTCTTAGGATACTCTCAGTTGGTGGTTAGCCATGTGAGATCTCTGCTGTCACATGGATAACAATCATCCCATTTTGCCTTCTGCTAATACAAGTTAAACTTTCTGAAGGCAACTGTTAGCATGTTTGCTCCTGGCCATATCAGAGTTAGCCTTTCATGCTTTGGATTAAGAACACATATTGGCCCCTTTTAAGAGTACTTAATTTAAAAGGTTAAAATTCCCTTTTCGTTCAAAGACATTCATCCTTCCTTCTCTCCAATGTCTCTTCAATAAAACTTAATTTGTCCCTTTATCTGAGTAAAATAGTTTACTCAACTGTATACATTTTCAGACTTTTGGATAAAGTAGATAGATACCACTGAAAAAATGCTTGTAGAATAAAAATTAGCTGCTCCTGGAAGTGGCTATATTTAAGTTTATGACAATGCAGGGAACATTGCCTTCAAGAGAATAATTCTACAAGAAAAATATAAGCTTTTACTGATGCAGGGTCACAGAGAAGATGCATGAAATGAATAACACAAAGATTCTATAAACCTAGCTGCATCTCATTCCAATATTTACCACCTAATAATGATAAATTTAAGATAGATATTTGGATACCATGGTGACCACAAAACAACTACTACTACTTTTTTTTGTTTGGCTTTCAGGTCTGTACTTCTCAACAGAACAAAAAACAAATGTATCGGGAACAGTGGTGCAAGCAGAATTCATTTCTTACCTGTACGCTGCCCTCATGGGAGGGGGACAAAGGGAGGGCACGTGACCTCCCCATGTGACTCCTCCCCACCCTGCCTCTAGCCTGGGGGCCCTGTGCACTCCCTCTCCATGATCCATCCCATGTTATCTGCGGGGGCCTCTGTCCTCTTCTTGCTGCGCCAGAGACTTCTGAACTGCAGGGCTCTCCGAAGCTGCAGTGGCAAAAGGAGCAGAACGTGGGGCCCCACCTCTGGTGTGGCTGTATCGCCAGCCCTGTTCTCTGGCAGGGCTGCTGTATGGACCCCAGACAGAAGATGCAGCTGCGTGGCATGGCTGGGGGTGGTACAACCGAGCCAGAGGAGCTGCCAGGGTGGGGCCCCACATTCTGCTCCTTTTGCCACTGCGGCGCTGAAGAGCGCTGTGTCTTTCTGGTATGGCGTACCGGCTATAAATATCTTAGTGGTACACCGGACTGGACCACTGTACTTACACCACTCACCAGGAAGCCTGTTGTAGTGTGGTATACTATGAATGAGTTAATTTGGTTTTGTTCAGCTTTGTTTATGGTTCACAAAAATTGTTAACACTTGAACTTTTTAAAAATTCTGTGCTACTCTTTTTATTTTCAGTTGGATGTTGGGGTTATTTATATTGTTATTGACTTACAGCACAATCATTTAAATATACCATATGACAGGCGCAGTATAAGAACCTGAGTAGAATAGAACAGAATCCTCTAAAATAACAAATATCTAGAAAGATTTGTAGTACATACTTAGAATGTTTTTTTTAAATGGGAGAGGACTGGATGACTTTGAGGATTAGTAATAAAATATGGTACCTTCACTTCTAGGTCATTGGTTTGAATGCAAGTTGCTCATTACTAGAAGTTGTTACTCTTTGGTGATTTATGTGAAAGAAAGATCATGTAGCAGGACATATATGAATAGGTAAATAGCAACATTTTATGCTTTTGTATGTGCTGAAATCATCCCTTCTGTTTCTTTTTTTTTTTTAAAGTCGCATTCATAGCTTCCATTAAATAAATTGGCAGATTACCGCAACATGTCAATCACTCTCGCCTCAACTCAGCAAATCACCTAAGCATGTGCATACATTTCAGCACATGAATATTTTAAGTGGCTTCACTGTGGCTACTTGTGTTCCTGAAGTTATGCACATGCTTAAATGCCTTGATGGATTAGTGTGCTTGTGTCTGCAAAAGCCTCTCTTGGTATCTAGTTAAACTAAGTCCCTTTTTGGTTTGTGTTGACTGTGTGAAGAGAACAGGCTTCCATTTACAATGCATTACTTGTCCCTTTATATATTTTACTCAAATATCATAATTGCAGTGAACCCCTCATAGCCTTCTGTTTTCCAGGCCTAACGTATTAAGCTCCCAACGCTGTTCCTCCATCTCTAAATAATTCTTTTTGCATCCTCTGGAGTATTGGATGGATGCATTTTTTTTTCACCTTTGTTGCCAAAATTGTGCACAACATTTTGTTCTTAGATGCCAAGGAGATATATATGCTAAAAATGATAATTCAAGTAAGGACTGAGAAGGATCTACAATGGACTTGCTATTTCCTTCGTTTTGCAGCCAATTCCTAATGTGGCCTGTATTTTTCCTTCACTGTGGCACAGAAAACTCCCTGGATGACTTAAAAATTCTTAAGTGTCATGTTCCCATTGCTCCTTACATGACAATAAGGTAAGAATACAAGACATCAACTGAAGTTTTACGCAACTAGGGCCATGAACATGTTTTGTTTTTTTTCCTCATGAACTTACAAATATTTCTCCCAATTTGAATTGAACTAGAAATGAGCCAAAATATGAGTTAGAAATGTTGGCTTGTTTCTAATAAAATGTGTTCATGTATCTATTATATGAATTACTGTACATAAGAAGAATCCATTGGTAAGCACCTGCTTAATGATTCTACATGAAAAAATTGCCCTGTAAGAACAGTAATTCTGAACACTTATAAAAAGAAAAGGAGTACTTGTGGCACCTTAGAGACTAACTAATTTATTTGAGCATGAGCTTTTGTGAGCTACAGCTTTTCTCTGACTTTGGCTTGGTAAACTCTGCCACCACCCAAATGCAAAAAAACCCCTTTTGAACCCAGGAAGGAGCACTTGGGAATTCCTCCCTGTGGAGTACCCTCAAGCCCTTTCACCTCTTTCCAGCGAAGAGCTGAGAAAGAAAACAAAGGAAATTAGCTGTGGCTACCAGCTAATCAAACAACATTCACGAACCTCTTAGGACACCAAAAATCCAATCCTGTTCTTAAAAAAGGGTAAATTTTATTAGAAACAAAAAGGAAGAAAATACGTCTGGAACTTAGGCTTTTGCTAGCTTTAAGAGAGCAATTCCAAAAATTGAGTACCAAAAATAGCTTTCTTGGGGTCCAGCTTAAAAGTTACAAGCAAACAAAAGTATCTGGGGTAAGCACAGAGGAGATCCACAAGCCAAAATAAACTGGATTGCGTCTATTTAAGCATTCTTAATTTACTTACATGTTTGGGGGTGTTTAAATAAGTAATTCTAGGTATGATCTGATGATTTCTCATACCTGGCTTAAAGCTTTACACAGCATTTTTGCTGCTCTCTGTTCCCCCCTTTCCCAGAGAGACAAACAGACCAAAGAGAGAGCTGCTTTCCCAATTTTAAAAAGATTTAGCCTTTCCCATTGGCTCTTTTGGTTAGATGCCCACTCCTTTTCTTTTACCTGTGGGCTTGTTAACCCTTGACAGGTAAAGCAAGCAGAGAACAGACACCAAGGGGGATTTTACAGCTAACTGGCTGGCTGGGTGCTTATAAAAGGGAACTACCTCCCACTTCATTTATCATACCCTCTTATTCCGGAATTGTTGGGTTGTGATGAATCAGATGAATTGCAGGCAGTGGTGAACCAGCATGACCAATGAACCCCGCTGGAACATGAAACCAGACCTTGGAGAGTACAGAACATTCTAATAAATACTTTTCTTGGTTTTGTTCTTTTGTGGGGAAAGACACTTTTTTAATAACCCAGGAGACTTTGAAGTCACTTGTCTGATCCTCTGTGATTGGCTGCAAACTCCTGAAAGAGTCCTTGGTAGCGATGACATTACTTCCTGGTGCATGCTGTGTGTCACTACAGAACCATACTGTGGAGTTCAGGAAACCTATAAGAAACAGGTATTATTGTAAACTTACTGTTTTGTATAGTGCTGATTGCACCTTTCATCCTTGCTGTTTGCTGTAGCCAGCACTTTTGGTTTAAAAAAAATCCAACAACAATATAAGAGCCTCTTTTATTATTGAGTTGGTTAAAGGGGTTTGGTGAAGCAGTCAATGCATTAGACTAAAATTACACTTTAGATTTTTTTTTTTTTTTTACTTGAAAATACAGGGTGCTGTCTATTTCCTGTTCAGGTGTGGCAGATCATATTGCATTCTCATGCATTTAGGGATATTATAAACAGGAAAAATGTGCATATAATAGGAAAGCTTTACACATCTGGAAATTTGATACCATCATCTGATCCTTCTTTATTAAATGTAAAGACGGCACTGGGATTATAATAATCAGATTAGATTTTTTTTCTTGTCTTTTTCCTCTCGGGTGTTTGATTTTTGTAAGAAGCTGCTTGCTTAGTACTGCAGTATAAGGCCTGTAAATTGGACTTCAGTGATTTTTTCTGTTACATTTTAAAATAATGAATTGTTTTCCTACCTGCCTTTCCTGCCCAAAGAGGAGATGTCTTTGTTGATTTCTTGATGGTATTAAAATAGATTACTGCAGCAGGTCATTCTGAGACTGGGTCATGGACTTCAGAGTCCTGTGAAGAATTTTTTTACATCAGTCATGTTCAGTCATATGCTTTTGTTTCTCCCCCACCCCTCACTATCAACTAACTGGCTCTAAGAAGCAGAATAAGAGACTTTCTTTCCCCTGCCATCTTCACCAGTGATTCCTCTGTCCCTCTCAGAGGGAATCCTGAAAATCCCTTACAAGTCTACTTTTTTTTTTTTTAACCCCTCTCCCATCTGGCTCTATATTATATCCTCTAGTCACTTGCTGATATGAATGAATGGGAATCTGCAGGGCCAGTCAGTGATGATCTTGAAATCTTTCAGAGTAACAGCCATGTTAATCTGTATTTGCAAAAAGAAAAGGAGTACTTGTGGCACCTTAGAGACTAACCAATTTATTTGAGCATAAGCTTTTGTGCGCTACAGCTCACTTCATCGGATGCAATCTTGAAATCAGTAGTTAGGAGAAAGAGAGATGCAGGACTCAGAACAATGCTCCTAGTTCTCCCCTTCTAGTTCCTATCTGCTAGGAAAGAGCACATAATGTCCACACAAATCCTAGTTCATTGCATCACTAGGTTGAACATCAAGCAAGAAGCGAAGAACATTGGCCATTATGTTTGTATTTGTAAATAAGTTTTCAAGAATGAAAGGAGAAATATATGTTAAAATGTCAAGTCACTGACTGGGGCAAAGCCTGGTAGCTTTTATATGGAGCGATTCAGTGAGCGAGTTACAGTAACCCAGTTATTTCTTGATCATCTGAAAGAGGCGGGGGGAAAGGTGAGTGTGGGATAAAGTTTGGAGAATCATATTAAAATGGCCATGGCAGCCCAAGGCATTCATGAAGTGAAAGGAACTTTGAGAAAATTGGCAAGGGCTGGTGAGATTCCTGTATACATGGTTCATTAATCTTTGCTGCTTTCAACATTGTTAAGTTTAAGATGTTGGGTTATACGTGTCACGATTATAAACTGGTGTTTAGTCACAAATAGTTAAAAGAAATGCAGCCAATTAAACAGAACAAATGGGTCAGTGATAGTTTAGTAAGTGAATGCAGAAAACTTTGCTGATGATGCAACACTACAGGCTTGTATTTTTTTTTTTTCTTACCATGTTTTATTGCCAAGTATAAGATTGCTTTCATAAGTTTCACATCTAACATTCTGCAGCAGACTGTCTATAACAGAGACCTCTGATTTCCATCCTGACCTTTTAATTTGTGTCTGGTTCAAAGCCCATTGATGGCTTTGTCTACACCGCACACCTTTTAGCGACATGACTGTGCTGCTACAGCCGTGCCACTAAAAGGCGCGCAATGTAGCCGCTGTTTGCTGGCAGGAGAGAGCTCTCCCGCTGCCAAAAAACTTCCACCCCTTTGTCGGAGGAGAGCACTCCTGCCAACAAAGCACGGTTCACACTAGCACTTTTCATCTGCAAAACTTCTTCTGTTTGGGGGTGTGTGGGTTTTTTTTTTTTTCCACACCCCTGAACAACAAAAGTTTTGTCGTTCAGTTTCCAGTGTAGACAAAGCCTTAGTGAGTAACATTTATCTCTAGTGGAGTGACTATATGCAATACATAGGAAAAGTTTATAAATATTTTATTTGCCCAGCACGAATAACCTCTACATAACAAGCAGTGTTTTAAAATGACAAAGGTCAATAGAAGAAGTCATGTGCCTATGCCCTGCTGGCTGTGTACTATCTCACTTGCGATCAGCCTGGAGAATGTACGGAACTAATGACAGATAGTTTTCTGGCTCTGCTAGCAATCAGGCTTACAACCCTCCCCCGTTCCTCCTCCTTTGTTGATGTACTTACAGTTCCAGATGGACTGTTAACAGCAAGTTTTCTAGTAAGAATATCAAACACACAGGCTTACCAGAGTAAGGTAAAGTGCAGGGGGCGTTCAGGAATGAAACTGGGACAGTTCAATTTGTAATTTAAGTCACTTTTTATATACTACTCAGATTCTGTATGTGGTATAGAGGGATGAAAGAGTTAAAGTTCCTGGTGTACTGAGCCTGATTTATAAAATGTATAGCTCTTGCATTATATAGTCATTCAATGTTTTTTGAAAAGTTAATTTTATATGATCATTTATGTTCTTGAATATTAAGAAGAGACTAAGAATTAATGGTATTGGCTGAGATGCTTTAGCACATTTTTCACCTTATATGGAAAATTGCCTACTGCTTATCAGGCAGAAGAAATAGAGTATTTGCTGCTATTGTCACATTCCTTAAAGTTGGAGGAAATCACTTTTATCTGATGAAAGAGTAAACTTTAAGGTTCATTTTGCCTTTTAAATATTGGTTTTAATTCAATAACTGTTAGAATGGGCAGTGCTTCTTCAGCAGAATAGTGCCTCGGCACGTTTTCATTGCCATGTAGCAGAGTTCTTTCCTCAGTTGGGTTTGATGTACTAAAGTAAATGTACATTTCTGTTTGGAACCATCTTTGGTTTTCCTGTGTGTGTGTGTGTGTGTGTGTGTAACTATATATAAAGAGCAATACAAATGGCTATTAACTTTCTGTATTGCCTTTTTTACTGTTGAAGAGGTTTGGTTTTGAATGGTCTCTTTAATTCACAAGCTTTTGCCTGTGTTAACCTACTCTGAAGGTTTGTTTAATCATTATGCTGCTGTGGGAAGTTATGTCACAAGTTCATCATTTTGACTATAAAGATTTAAAAGGTAAAAAATATGGGCCTGGAGGAAGAACAACTTGTTTAAGCATCAATATTTCTGATTAGCAAAACAGTAAGGAGAATGGAGAAAAACACATTGATGTTTGAAGAGGTGTTTAATTGAGTCTAATCTGATCTATAAAAAAAATTCTGATCTCATATCAGTGTAAATGTACAACATGGAAATGCCAATTAAGTCAGTGTGCTATGGAACATTAGAAGCTCTGGAGGTCTGAGATCAGAATCTGGTCTGATCTGTATGTTTCTCCCTAATGTTTAAGTTTTTTGTTCAGTTAAAATATTGCAACTTCATGAGACTATGATGTTCCATGTGGCAGAAAGTCATACAATGTGTGTATTCAAATGTGAATATATTTCTTGTAGCATATTACTGCCTGTATATGAACAGAGACTCAGTCTTTGCAGAGTATAGCACACTAACTTTAGGGAACAGATTCTGCCACCCTAACTACTAATTATAACTACCTTACTCTGCAGATCTTGTATATTTCAATTGGTGAGTAAGGCTATTTACTGGGTGTAAGGATAACAAAATCTGGCCCTAAATTATTTTGCTGTTTTTAAGGCACAATTATGCAGTTCAAAAATAGTTAATTGGATAACAAAAATCAATACTTTCCTTGCTCCTTAAAACTAACGCTTGGATATTGAATTTTTTTAAATAATATGTAGCAAGAAATCATGAGTCCACAAACAGCTTGAGCCAACAGACACAAAAGGATAGGGTTATATGGCTAAATACTTTATAAACCACATATTGGTTTATAAAGTGGTTGCATTAAACATGCAACTATCCTTTTTGTGGAGGTGGGGCAAGGAATATGGAAGATTGTTTTGTGGTTTTCCCAATCTTGGTGTTTTATGGTTCATATGAAAAGAACAAAATTTCTTATCATACATATTATAAAAGGTCTTAAACTATCCATATTTATTTTTAGGTCTCCACCCTTGGGCTTTGGATCTTGCAAACTGCTATTTTAGTAAATTGAAGTCTATATATAGGGGAAACTGGCAAATTAAATATTGTGTAAATCTGTGTAATAAAAATAGCAATTACTATGTTTTGAAAATCTAGCTATAAAAAGTAAATGATACAAGAAAGCCAAGTTAAAAAGGAGTTCATTTTAGTTTGTTACTAAAATGACCAATGTTTCCTGCTGGCTCTTACATCCTGCAATTGGAGGATCTGGCATACAAATGTTTTAAATAATGCTAGGTTTTGTTGCTGTTTGGCGCTGCATAATACTGAGGGTGGAATGACTTAAATATACAGGGCATGGGCCAAATTCGAGAGTCCTTTAATGTGCCGTCAGTATGAGTTCTGCCTAAGAAAGTGTCTACAGTGGGAGTTTTGACTGAGAAATTGCTAGAGATTTTGTCCCAAACTACTTATTACTAGGTTTTGCAAGTAGTAGTTTCGTGATTTTTTCTTCAAAAATGGAACACACCCATGAACACTGGAATTTAGCAGAAATCCTCATTTTGATCATGGTAACATTGTTTCCCATTAAGGGACTGATACAAAGTTGTCACTGAAAATAATTGATCTGTTCTTAATCTTTTTTTTGAAAATTACTTTGGTAATAGGAAGGACAATCAGTAAATCCAAAAATTCTGTGTTTAGGTTGCTAATGAATTTACTGAGCTTCTGAACATCGGAGACTGGCATATAAATTGCTCAGTAATCTGTTTTCAGGAGGCAATAGGTTGTTTATCTGTTTTTCTTTCTTCAAGGAGGTCTTTGGTGTCCCTGCTAGACCCATGATGATGATAGTTTCTCTTTTACACAGAAATATGAGATTCTAATCCTTTGTACTGTGATTTTCAAAGCACAATACTACTGGCTTCTCTCATGGGGGCACTAATGCAAAAAGGAGCATGTTTACCTTGAAAGAGGTGGGCATTTTGGGCTTGTCACTGACCATTCTGTATTTTAGAGCAATATGTGCATTATAGGTGGAGCTGGAACTGCTAGTTGCTTAACATTTTCCATTATTAGCCCGTTTTCAGTTGCTTTTAACTTTGCCAAACTTCATCCATTCAAGTTAACATTTTCCATGCGTGCTGTCTGCCACAGGCAGAACTTGTTTTTTGGAAACTTTCAGCAAAAGTGGTTCAGCTGTTTCCAAGAACGCAGTAAGGGAAAATTGGGTAGGTTTGCCAATGTAAATTTTTTTTTTTTTAACAACCATTTCTTTGAGGACCGTCTAAAATGCCTCTAGGATCTGGATATGAATTTGAAATTTTGACCAGGGGATCATCTTGGGCTCGGGAATGGTGCCTCATGCTGTCCTCATTAAAATCAACCTTGATTTGTACAAGTTACAAGACTCTGAAAATTACCATTTGCGCAGTCAGTAGAGTAGGTTAAAAGAGGCTTGCTGCTAAAATCTCTGAACTGCATTAATTTTGCTCCAGCCTCACAGAGCACAGCATTGTTCATTCATCCAGGCACTAAGCTCTGAATGGGGCAATGGTGCATCAGCAGCTACTGCTTCCCCTACAGGGGTTCTCAAACTTCATTGCACCATGACCCCCTTCTGAGAACAAAAATTATTACATGACCCTAGAAGTGGGGACTGAAGCCTGAGCCTGCCCGAGCCCTGCCACCCTAGGCAGGGGGCCAAAGCTGAAGCCTGAGCCCCACTGTCCTGGGCAGGGGGGCCATAGCCTAAGCCCAAGGGCTTCAGCCCCGGGTGGCGGCCCTGTAGCCTGACATCCACCACCCAAGCCTGAAGCCCTTGGGCTTCAGTCCTGGGCCCCAGCAAGTCTAATGCCATTCGTGGCAACCCCACTAAAATGGGGTTGCGACCCACAGTTTGAGAACTGCTGGCTTAGAGGAAGACCTATTGGGAGCCCAGAGGAGACTCCGAGGTCTCTTGTCTTAGCTCTTCCAGTGATTAGTGTTAATAACTATGTGCATTTCACATCCCTTATTATTCAGTAAGACCTTTATGCCTTGGTATGGTACTCGAGAGGCAAGTGTCATTGTTCCCATTTTAAGGATGCAGTAATGGACCGGTCACTTCTGGTGGTGCTTGGAGTAGAACTCTGGAGCTAGCTTCCAAATACTGCTCTGCCCAGGAGGCGCACAGCACAATAGGTGCAGCTCAGGGTAGGGGGCAAAAGTGTTGTGCTGTTAAGCCACTTTTATGTCTACCAGATTCTGGGTTGAAGTGTTGCCAGCTCTCATAATTTTAGTGAGAGTCTCATATTTTTCTTAAAGCCCCAGCTCCCAGAGTCAAACAAATGCATGAGAATCTCAGTTTTCATTTTTAAAAAAAAGTTTATTTCTAGTCCTTGTGGTTGCAGAGAAAAGTTTGAAGATGTGACCTGAGTGTATACTCAATATTTTTTTTCAAAAAGGTAAATTAAACTAATCCAAAATGTATTGTTTTTATAAAATCCCATGGAATTTTAAGCCGGTGTAATGGTTTTGAGGGGCCTAACTAATGATGATTGAGTGGTTGACATTAGCAATACTGGGGTTACTCTGGGAGCCTTAGAAGGGTATCATCTGCCTCCTTGGGGCTACTATTCAGATGGTGCAGCATATACACCACTTAAGACAGTGCTTAAAGGCACAGTTTAGCTTTCTGGATCCTACTCCCACCATATTCTCTGTGCCTTGCTCTGTGAAGTTTTCTAAACCCTTCCTATTTTTACCCTCTCCTAGTTTAAGTCCTTCCTTAAAAGGCACTTTTTCTAAAAGGCCTAAAAGCAGTTCCCTTCACTGAGAAGTGCTTAGTAATCTCAGCCACAGTGGCAGGAACATTTTAGAAAGCTATGTTTTTGAGGTTCTTGAATTATTGTAATTGTGACCAATATATGTACTATGTATGGTTTCTGGAGGGGAAAAAAAATCCACAACTTGATCTCTTGCACCTACAGAATTAATGTGATTCATCTGTACTGAAAAGTTATTAGTGTGTAAGAAATACCCTAGGATCACAAGAAATAGCAAATTGCCTTTTAAGCATGAATGACTAGGTTACGTTTACAGTCTTACTAGTCATCTGCTGTACTAACCATAATTAAGAATGATGTTTTGTATACCTCCAGGCTCACATTTCATACCTAAGTGAATGTTACCATGGATTTCCTAACATGTGCAGTAGTCATGGCGCACCTTTTAGTATTTACAGCATTTCCAAGCCATTAGCACTGTTCTGAAAAGCTTTTGTTCAAATGCACTAAGCAAGCATATTTTAAACCAGAACATTCGCACACGAAAAAAAGTAATTAATTAAGCTATGGGGATGAAAACATTGTTGTCCGTGTCAGCTGTCTGTTTTTAATTGGTAAAAGCATATGGACTGTAAAGTGAAGTAAAACAATTATCCAGTACAGGTCCATTTGATTTTCCAAGTTTTACCTTTTTTAGATTACATTTAATCAGTGGCAAATTGTAGGTCCAACCCAATGCACATTGAAGTCAGTGGTAGATTTTTTCCAGTGAGTTCAGTGAATTTTGGAAAAGGCTCTGTGGTGGGCAGGAACAATTTGAATGTTTCTCTTCAACAGTTTGTCTTAGCACAACTTATAAGTCTAGTATTTCATAAACTCTAAGTGAAAAGATGGCATTTTGAGGCATTCTTCTCATGATCTAAAAAACATTTAGAAATATTAAAGCAGACAAATAATGAATGTCCTTACTTAAAATGTAGTATAAAATATATGAAAAATATGTTACCAGTGCAATAATGTAAAGCACCACAAAGTGTATGAGACATGTTAGGTAGAATAGAGGACTTGCATCTAATTTCTTTCTCTCCCTTTTTTTCTCTCTGTGTTGATGGATTTCTTAACACTATAAAGAAATAACTGTAAAAATTTGTCTTCAAGGGATTTTGGATTTTTTTAAAATTTAATTTGGGAGATGGACAGTATAATTTTGGCATGTCTCTACCATTAGATATTAAAAGTTAAAAATGAAGGAATTCCCTATTATAGATGTTCTTCTCATACAAGTTTTCAGTGCTAGTAACACAGATGCTTTCCACATCTGCAGTTTTCCTGCATAATAGTAGTACTACGTGTTGCTGTCTCTTGGGACACATCCCTCTCCCCCCATTTGAGTTCTGATGCAGTGAGCAGATTAAGAGCCCTGCTGTGGCAATGGTTGCTTTATGGGCATAGATGATGCTTATATAATGTAATTACTGTATTGTTTACAACATTGCTTTAAGTAAAAAAGGAAGACAGTTTGTCTCCATTTCCAAAAAAACGTTTTTTTGGGGAGAAACGATTCCACTGCAAAAAAGTTTGAAAATAACAGTTTGCTCAAAATTGGCAGTGAGGCTCCCATTTTTCTATAGGCCGAATTCCGCACTATTGAAGTAACCGGGAGTTTGACCATTGACTTTAATGAGCACAGGACCAATTCCTGTATTTCTGTTTCCCTATTCAGCCATTGTTGGCTGTCCTCCATTCTATTCCCCGTCTGGCCCGCCTCATTGAACAGCTATAGTAACACTCCTTCCCCCTGAGGTGACGGCATCATGAGCTCTGCTCTATTAGCTCTGTGATAATAGATGCAGCCAAACAAGATCACAGGAACAAAACTTCTTTCCTTCCTTTTCTCTTTATTTTTCATAGTACCTTGAAATAAGAGATATGTAGAATAAATGTATCATCCATGGGGAGGCAAAGCTACAGAAAAGTGACCCAAGAATGACTGACTTCTGCACATTTCTGCTTTTAAAAAATAGCATACCGATGCAGGAGCAGCTTTCCCTCTTGACTCTTTATGACGTGACGGGACAATGATCATGCATTGTGTTTTCTGATGTCAATGGGGAAGTCTGTCATGAGCATCTTTGGTTTTGTGTGCTGTGTAGTGCCTACTGCTTAAATGGTACTGAACAAAGAATACATTAATAAGCAGCAGCACTGCAGAGCAGTGAATATGGGGATATGTAGTCCCACCCTTAGACATTTTATATCTGAGGTGTGGAGAACTGGAGGGCAGTGCTGGGCTCTGTGGGCTATCCTTTGGTAGGCTACATGGAGTAAGAGAACATAATTCTACAGGATGATGTAAATAAGGTTTCAGTAGAAATATAGTAACATTGCAAGAGGGAAGAAGGTTATGGTGTCCCATCCCCTACTCTGCCTAGCATTGGTATCCAGTCCTTTTCCTGTCTGTCTTTTAATTTGCTTTTATTTGTAACTAATCTGCAGCCAGTTTCAGTTTTTCTGAACATGGGCTTCCATGTCTAGGCTAAAGCTCCAACTAAGCATTTCTATTCTTTGAGGGAACATAGTGCCTCACAGAACTGGGCCCATAGTTTTGAAGACCAGAATTGGGAAACAGAACCTTCTTTAAGATTTTATTTTAAAGTACGAAGGAAGCAATGCTGAAAGGTTTTTTTATTTGGATAAAGAAATGAGCCATGGGTCCCAAGCAGGCTTGAATTTAGGAGGCTACCCTGTGCTACTGCCATGGCTTCTCTGCTACATATTGGTACTAAGTTACCTCAGGTTGACTTACTCATGCTGCAATCCCACTTCCCTCACTAGTGCCTCCACCATCCAGATGAGTCTATACTGGTGTAGAACGTGCTCCCACACACTGACCAGCAAGCAGAGCTGGTTGTGTGAATGGAGGGAGGTGAGAGGATTCTGTGCCTGTTGCAAGGGTGATGAAGTTGACATTGCACCCTGCATGCCTCTGGAGGGATTCTGGATGACTCCACAATGATTCCTCTTGACGCTTTTGCTGCAGGTTGGCCCTCTCTGCATAGACAGTTGGCAATATGCCTCTGGCTTTCAAAGCCATTTGCAATAGGTGCATCTGAATTTCCCCCACACAACGTGCATGTGTCTGTACAAAATAAACAGCTAACGCTATCCAGCTACTTTTTGTTGTATATGTACCAGTGTGTTTTGAATGTGAAACCTTTTTTAGAAATTTAACTGCAGGGTCCAGAAATAAGTCACCTTTAACACAGTTTGATGCTTACAAATGTTCAAATGTTTTTATTTTCCAGACTGACAGTTCTACTAAAATATAGACTAATATTTCTAACTAATAGCTTTTCTTGACCTGCTGCTCACAAACCGGGTAGAATTAGTGGGGGAAGCAAAAGTGGATGGGAATCTGGGAGGCAGTGACCATGAGTTGGTTGAGTTCAGGATCCTGACGCAGGGAAGAAAGGTAAGCAGCAGGATACGGACCCTGGACTTCAGGAAAGCAGACTTCGACTCCCTCAGGGAACGGATGGCCAGGATCCCCTGGGGGACTAACTTGAAGGGGAAAGGAGTCCAGGAGAGCTGGCTGTATTTCAAGGAATCCCTGTTGAGGTTACAGGGACAAACCATCCCAATGAGTCGAAAGAATAGTAAATATGGCAGGCGACCAGCTTGGCTTAATGGTGAAATCCTAGCGGATCTTAAACATAAAAAAGAAGCTTACAAGAAGTGGAAGGTTGGACATATGACCAGGGAAGAGTATAAAAATATTGCTCAGGCATGTAGGAATGTTATCAGGAGGGCCAAATTGCACCTGGAGCTGCAGCTAGCCAGAGATGTCAAGAGTAACAAGAAGGGTTTCTTCAGGTATGTTGGCAACAAGAAGAAAGCCAAGGAAAGTGTGGGCCCCTTACTGAATGAGGGAGGCAACCTAGTGACAGAGGATGTGGAAAAAGCTAATGTACTCAATGCTTTTTTTGCCTCTGTTTTCACTAACAAGGTCAGCTCCCAGACTGCTGCGCTGGGCATCACAAAATGCGGAAGAGATGGCCAGCCCTCTGTGGAGATAGAGGCGGTTAGGGACTATTTAGAAAAGCTGGACGTGCACAAGTCCATGGGACCGGACGAGTTGCATCCGAGAGTGCTGAAGGAATTGGCGGCTGTGATTGCAGAGCCACTGGCCATTATCTTTGAAAACTCGTGGCGAACCGGGGAAGTCCCGGATGACTGGAAAAAGGCTAATGTAGTGCCAATCTTTAAAAAAGGGAAGAAGGAAGATCCTGGGAACTTCAGGCCAGTCAGCGTCACCTCAGTCCCTGGAAAAATCATGGAGCAGGTCCTCAAAGAATCAATCCTGAAGCACTTGCATGAGAGGAAAGTGATCAGGAACAGCCAGCATGGATTCACCAAGGGAAGGTCATGCCTGACTAATCTAATCGCCTTTTATGATGAGATTACTGGTTCTGTGGATGAAGGGAAAGCAGTGGATGTATTGTTTCTTGACTTTAGCAAAGCTTTTGACACGGTCTCCCACAGTATTCTTGTCAGCAAGTTAAGGAAGTATGGGCTGGATGAATGCACTATAAGGTGGGTAGACAGCTGGCTAGATTGTCGGGCTCAACGGGTAGTGATCAATGGCTCCATGTCTAGTTGGCAGCCGGTATCAAGTGGAGTGCCCCAAGGGTCGGTCCTGGGGCCGGTTTTATTCAATATCTTCATAAATGATCTGGAGGATGGTGTGGATTGCACTCTCAGCAAATTTGCGGATGATACTAAACTGGGAGGAGTGGTAGATACGCTGGAGGGGAGGGATAGGATACAGAAGGACCTAGACCAATTGGAAGATTGGGCCAAAAGGAATCTGATGAGGTTCAATAAGGATAAGTGCAGGGTCCTGCACTTAAGACGGAAGAACCCAATGCACAGCTACAGACTAGGGACCGAATGGCTAGGCAGCAGTTCTGCGGAAAAGGACCTAGGGGTGACAGTGGATGAGAAGCTGGATATGAGTCAGCAGTGTGCCCTTGTTGCCAAGAAGGCCAATGGCATTTTGGGATGTATAAGTAGGGGCATAGCGAGCAGATCGAGGGACGTGATCGTTCCCCTCTATTCGACATTGGTGAGGCCTCATCTGGAGTACTGTGTCCAGTTTTGGGCCCCACACTTCAAGAAGGATGTGGATAAATTGGAGAGAGTCCAGCGAAGGGCAACAAAAATGATTAGGGGTCTGGAACACATGACTTATGAGGAGAGGCTGAGGGAGCTGGGATTGTTTAGTCTGCAGAAGAGAAGAATGAGGGGGGATTTGATAGCTGCTTTCAACTACCTGAAAGGGGGTTCCAAAGAGGATGGCTCTAGGCTGTTCTCAATGGTAGCAGATGACAGAACGAGGAGTAATGGTCTCAAGTTGCAGTGGGGGAGGTTTAGATTGGATATTAGGAAAAACTTTTTCACTAAGAGGGTGGTGAAACACTGGAATGCGTTACCTAGGGAGGTGGTAGAATCTCCTTCCTTAGAGGTTTTTAAGGTCAGGCTTGACAAAGCCCTGGCTGGGATGATTTAACTGGGAATTGGTCCTGCTTTGAGCAGGGGGTTGGACTAGATGACCTTCTGGGGTCCCTTCCAACCCTGATATTCTATGATTCTAATAGCGCAAGTATTCCTCAACTCAGGGAGCAGCAGAGGCAGTGTTAAGCACAAGAAATACTCCTTGCCCTGGGTGCTCCTAATTCAGGAGGCAGTGGGAAGCAAAGGAGCCAGGTAGCAAATAAATGATACAAGGTTTGTTTGTGTTTAATTTTCAATTTATAAACCTGATTACAAAATAGTTTGACTAACCCCCCTGGTCTTCACCTAGCCCTGATCCAACTCTTATTAAAGTCAATGGGAGTGTTTCATTTGACTAACAGAATTGCATTTGACCAATGTTTTGTAAACGGATTCATAACATAAATAAATCCTGTCTATGCTTGCTCATAATAAAATGTCCTCTGGGTTTTACTTTCCCTGCTACTAGCAGCCTCATGTTGTGGCAAATGACCCTCTGCCCAAGGAGGGATAGATGCAGCATTTTGGCGTCCATCTAAACCAGGGGTGGCCAACCTGTGGCTCCGGAGCCACATGTGGCTCTTCAGAAGTTAATATGCGGCTCCTTGTATAGGTACTGACTCCGGGGCTGGAGCTACAGGTGCCAACTTTCCAATGTGCTGGGGAGTGTTCACTGCTCAACCCCTGGCTCTGCCACAGGCCCCGTGCACTCGCTCCTCCCCTCTACCCCCCAGAGCCTCCTGTACACCATGAAACAGCTGATTGGGAGGTGTGGGGAGGGAGGGGGAGGCACTGATTGGCAGAGCTGCCAGTGGGTGGGAGGCCCTGGGAGTAGTGGGGGCGGGGGGAGCTGACGGGGGACTGCTGACATATTACTGTGGCTCTTTGGTAAATTCTGGCTCCTTCTCAGGCTCAGGTTGGCCACCCTGACCCACACTGTCCCTGAATCCAAGACAAAAGTCACTTTCAAAAGATGCAAGGCGTAGTCCCCATCTCCTCCTGCCCCAAAGGAAATTATTATACTAGTTTCAACCTGTCCAGACTACTGTAGCCCTTTCAGGAGTCTTATTTGTCTTGCATACCCCAAGTTTCACCTCATTTAATAACTACTTGCTTACAAAATCAGACCTAAAAATACAAAAGTATCACAGCACACTAGTACTGAAAAATTGGTTACGTTCTCATTTTTACCATTCAATTATAAAATAAATCAAATGGAATATAAATATTGTACTCCAGTGTACAGTATATAGAGCAGTATAAACAATATAAAATTTTAGTTTGCACTGACTTCACTAGTGCTGCTGTAAAACTAGGCAAATACCTAGATGAGTTGATGTACCCTCTGGAAGACCTTTGGTACCCCCAGAGGTATGCATTCCCCTTGTTGAGAACCACTGTACTAGACTCTAGTTCTAACGATGCATATTATATCATTCTGCCTTAGGGTCAGTGTGGCATTTGAAAGATATTGGTGTCTGTGGTGCATTACAAAGAGTTCATGCAGATTTTGTGTGTTGTTTTTTGTTTTTGTTTCCTGCTGTGGTTTTATGAAGAAACAATGTTGTGGGAGTCAAGTTGTTTCTTGGCATTTTAAAGATGTTGTGATACATGGGGGGTGGGGGGAGTAGCTCCCTTTAATAGACACCCAGCCAGCCTGTTAGCTGTAAAATCCCTCTTGGTCTGTTCTCTGCTTGTTAACCTTTTACAGGTAAAGCAAGCAGAGAACAGACCAAGAGGGATTTTGATGCACTCTCCCGGGAAGGTTTCCCAGCATCAGCTGGGTAAAAATGTCCCTGCATTCTAAGTCATTGTCGTCCTTGAAATGTAAAAAGTACTGTCTAGTTCTTCATCTAATTATTAGTAAAATTAGAGGTGCATGTATCTTATTAACTCTGTTCCCTAAACCTCTAGGAAGAAATCCCAGCTGGTGTGGACCTGACCTGAACCAGGCTTTGACTTGGGGCGGAGGTGGGAGGGGGGATAGCTCCATCCACCTTTATGTATCACAGATGTTTACCCAGCGTATTTTATAAAGGAGTGATGGTAGGCTGTTTTGTTCACATTTCTGATTCTTTTGAATTGCTCCACAGTCCTGTTTTACTGACATAATTATATAATTTAAATGTTACGTGGAGCTTCTGGGGTGCCTTGAGCTATAAGTGTCAGGGCCATAATGAGGCTGTCTGACCTAAGGGTGAGAGCCAGGGGTGGGTCAGAGTCACAGTTGTGAATCATGCCAAAGTTTAAAGTCTGAATCAGAAGCCATGCCAAGGGTCAGAGCCAAGTCAGAGTCCGAACCACACCAAGGATTAAGCCAGTGTTGGAGTCAGAAATTATGCCAAGGGTCAAAGATGGAGTCAGCAGCAGGGATTAGGGCATGGTAGCAGGAGCGGGGACAAGACATGGTAACAAGAACAAGGAGTAGGAGCAGAGTCTTCTGCTTCTGAAGAATTAGTTGCTCAGACAAAGGGTGGGACAGGAACAGGAAACTTCATACCCCTTGGTGTCCAATCAGCAGTCTGCTCCTAATCACTGGATGCTGCTGAGTCAGCGGGTGTAGCTTCTGTCGGTGGGGAATTAGCTGAGTTTTCCTCTGTGGACTCTGCAATGTGGTGACACAGAGGAGAAAGTTCATGCTCAAAGTGGGTTGCCAAGCATTTGAGTTCTGCAGTGCCTGACAATTAGCAAAAGAAATACAGCTATGTAGACTGTGTGCAGGAGGAGCCCCATGACAATAAAGCTGCTTCTGTCCAGCCTCTTTAAGGCTCAATCCTGTGAATACTTGCGCACATCTTGCTGACATGGAGCTGGATTGTCCAGAGCCCTCATTCGTCTGTGCAGAGAATAAAGGCCCTTCTTTTTCAACCTTGCTCATTCTATCGTAGTCCCATTGCATACCCATTTACGCTTCTGTACACTGAGTGTAAAAAGCGACAGTGGAGAATTCAGATTTGATAGCATTTTACATCTGCTTTGCACAGATGTAAATGATTACACAAGATGCAGGATCAAGGAGAACTAGGCCCCTGGTCTTTATATTCCTACTGTTGTCACAAATAATGCGTAAGATTAGTAGAACTGTAAGAAACAAAAGGCAGTAACTGTTACAAAACATGAAATTCTATTGTAATATCCTAAATACTGGCAGATGGATACAGGCAACTACTTCCAATTTTTTTTTTAAATAAAATTTAATCAATTTCAAATTGGTGTCCCTTTTAAAATCCTAAAATTGGATTGCTTTTCCACACTGGTAAATCACTTTGGGCCAGATTGTGGCCCAGCTAGCATGGAGTGGTGCAGTGGGCATAGGGTCTCTTTGAATCACAGCCTTCATTCCAGGAGCAACACAACTGTGTACTGCACCCTGCTCAGGGCAGACTGTTGTCTGGGGACTTGACTCTTTAGGTGACTGGAATCAAATTAAACAATCTGCTGGGGTTGTTCCTTTATCTTCCTTTCTGGTTGTCCTGATTTTTTTAATTTTTTTTTTTTTAAACTAAGAAAAGACTATACTGGGCCCAATTCTGAAGTTGGTGGGAGTTTTGCCTGCTGAAGAATCACAGGATTGGGTCCGGTGTAGCACTCTGTGTTTTTTAACTCTTTGGGGGCATAGATACTATTTATCATTTTGTAAGTAAAGTTCATCTGAATTGTTAGAATCCTTAACAGCTACCAACATTTTTTTGTTTAATTTTGACTCTAGCTGCCTTTCTTGTGTTCTTCCAAAAGACCATGGAAACCTGAGAAAAACCGTCACATGCAGGAAGTAAAACTGACTGTTGTAGCTTGAGGACAATAAAGATGTGAAAGGCATACAGAATGTTCATGATGGATAAATATAACAAAAATGTTCTAAAATTCTTAAGCCTCATGAACTGATGCATTAATTTGGTGTTTGGCTATGGCACAGCTACATCTTCAGAATATCCCATTAATACCAGGCTGTTTACCTGCTGACCATTTCCTAAGACTGAAGCAGCAGGCACAATTCCCAAGAGATGAAAACACAGCACTTCCTTGACACGTTAATCTCTACCAACCAAGGGAATGGGATTTCCAAGGTCGTTTTTAAACCTGGGGTCTGTGCATGTTCTGCAAGCAGACAAGCTTGAACAGGAACCTAATTAAAAAGTCCAAGATATTGAATAAAGCCCACAAGCTCCATCTGTTCAGTTTTACAACCAGAAATTAACCAGTGAAGCATAGAAATGCACTTGATTGTTTTGGTGATTTCTCTGGTATTGTTCGATTGCTACAACTGCCAGTCCACATCACAAGAGTTATACAGAACCTATACAGTAATAACCAGTTTGACCTTATTAATTATGCCATCACATTATGTTCGGGAGATAAAAAGTGGTTTAAAGTCTAATCCCATGAGTTCGGCACTGATATCCCTGTGGGTCCTGTGCTGAATAATTGTCTTCATACTGCCTGTAGCTTGTTTGCCTCTTAAGGAGGGGCATGACTATCAAGTTACTGATGATCAGTCATGAGCATGACTTGATACTAAAGGGCCTGATCCTGTAAGGTGCCTGCGTGGTCTTAGCTCCTACTGAAATGAAGGGAAAGCACTGTGCAACTCTCAGGATACATTCAGCACCTTGTGGCCTTCTCCCTCTTCTCCATATGCAGTTTTGAACATGTAAGATTCAGAAAATTGAACTAAGCAGAAGAGAACCATCATTTGAGAGAGATGGGGATGACAATAGTAAAATTCTTGCAATTTTGTTGACATCCGGTACTTCCAGAAAAGGTGCCCTAGCACCAGAGAATCCGCATCTTCTGATTTTTGTTATGGGTTCTTTATAAAGCATGATTTAGGGATGATTTATACGTATGTTTAACATGCCAAAGAATGTTAGGCATGCATGTTTAATTTAACAGTGTGAACTATGGCTCAATGTAGTTGGCATATGCAGTAAGGTAGCAGTCTCAGGACTGAGGATTTAAGACCTGGTGACAAATCCATCTGTGGACCCTTACAACAATTGTACCTAGGTTAAAAGTCCAAGAAAAGCAAAATACAACCTAGGATTAGTTCTTTACTACATTTCCAAGTGAAAATCTGTCATATTATTCAGTCAAATGGGAGAACACTCTAAAGCAGATGCCAACATAAAACTCAGAAAAGACTCAACTGATTTGCAAATTCATATTGGGAGACTGGTCTGGTCTGATAAAGAGAAAAATATACATGAACGTCCTCATGTAAATGGTGGGCTAGCTATATTCAACCTGAGGAATCTTCCTGTTGGTAACCAACAGCACTGCAGTCATAGCTTATGTAAACCAACATGGGGATGTGAAAAGTAAAACCTGATTGAAAGAAACTCTGTGCCTATTTTGGTGGGCCAAAAGGAAACCTTTGTAGAGGTGTTATTCATATATTATGGAAGAAGAAAATCTTAAGACAGGCTTGCTAAGCAGAAGAAAACTTCATCCTGCTGAGTGGAGTGTTAAGGAAAACTTCTTAAAACTCGTGGAAAAATTTGAGCAAATACACTTTTTGTGACCAGCAACAATTATGCACCCAGTTAATTACGAGATCAACCAATCATATACGTATTCTTGATTTCCTGGAAATTCACTCTGGTTTATGCATCTTCTCCAGTATATTTCATGTGGAGGGTGCAAAAGTCTTAAAGTAATGATAGAAGAACAAAGCAAAAATAATACTTATAGTTTCAAGGCTGGCTGGATGACTCCATTTTGCAAACCTCCAGTATTATAGATGGCTAAGTGCCTACATTTTAACTCCCCATCCCTAGTGTAGCTTGAGATCGTTCTCATGACCCATTCTTCCATCACAATACAGCTCATCTCTACTGTCTGCCTGGACCATGAGCAGGGAAAGCTTAACTAAAGAAGACCAATTAAAAGTTGGGCATGCCAGATACAGTTCTAATGCTACAAGCCTCCAGGTAAAGAAAAAAGAGTCCTCTCTTCTGTTACGTATTTGGTCTGATATTGCGCTCCTTGAAAAGTATTGTAGTAAAAATTCCAGACTGGAACCCTTCCTTCTGGAATTCTCAAGAAGCAGCCCTCTGCCCATAGAGGAAGTATAAGAGGAATACTCATGTGTGTGTTTCCCAGGACAGTGTTTTATTTTAACACACTGGTTAGATGGTTGGCTTCCCGCTTGAGTTTTAACCTTATCAACAAGATATGAAAATCCCTGTTTGAAACCCTGAGAGTTGCCCCTTTGTATCTGCTCACACACAAGATAACTCTCCTTGTTGTAATGTAAGGCAATAGCAGGTCTCTCATTTCCACTGCCTTACTGCAACTTTATCTGGAATCCTAAGGCCCTGATCTCTCTTCTTTATTAAAGCATGGTCTCCTATCCAGCTAGGTCTAGATATGTCCCTTTCCAGCTTTTGCTCCAACCTTATGATAAACAATAAATATGGATTGCCCTCAATGTGCACAGAATCCTACTTCACCTTTAGAAAACTGGAATCTTTATTTTCTCTTTGTAGGGACATAAACAAATTCATAATGCTAACTTTGTAAAATATAGGCAATTCTGTATTGCCAAGGCGCATAAGCAGACAGGACTGGTAAAGATTAATGACTGGTAAAGATTGATTAATTACACATTCCACTTAATCTGTATCTTCATGGGCAGAAAGAGATGATTCCTCAGTCAGGGCATAATGTGAGGTAGTGACCTGAGGTCAGCCCCCAACTTCTCTAAGCGCTGAAGTCTGCTATTGCTTTAGCTTCTGCATTCTTTGGCCTTTAGGGCCTCCTACACAAAGTGCAGTAGGTCCCGCCTCATCCTCTCAGGCACCCTGCCCTGCTTATGATATTTTGGATGCATAATCTTAGTTACACAGCAGGAGGATGCCAATGGGAGACATTAATCAAATGGGACTGTATAGCTGTGGCATTTATTTTCCCTCCCCTTTCTATTATTGTTCTTTAATGTGGCCCATGTTTTAAGAATTGGAGAGTGCGGAGGTGTTGTAGCTGTGATTAAATGATACTTTTTTCAGATTCTTGAAAACATGAACAACTGATTTAGAAACTAGGAAGTGTAATATTGGTAGATAAACTTTACTGAATACAGCTGAAATTTCCCTGTGGAAATCTAGAAGGATTTTAAAAGATCGCTTAAAAAACAAAACAAAAAAACCCCTACAATATTCAAGACACACCTTCTCTGTATTTAGCCTCTGGTCGATTTTGTGTGTGTATGTGTTTTTTCTAACTTTCAGTTGTGCAACAGATTATAAAGTTAAAGTACGCGGTGATGTGATCTTGGACATGAATGACCCAAACAAATAAACAGGTTTGTGGACGCTGAGTATATCAGTTCACAATGGATTGAGTGTACCAGTGAAGAATATGCAAAGGGTCTCCAAAGAGTTTTTCTGAAGTAGTATAAAAACTCCATGGACATAAACTCCAAAAAGGCGCATGGTTGTGTCTCATTCTCTATGATTGCTATTTTTTGTGCCTTTAAAAATTTTTTTTGTTGTTGTGAATGAATGTAGTGCTCACTGTTCAGATTTGAATGCTCCTTGGGGCTGGGGCTATATTTGCTTCTGTCCTATACTGCCCGAAACATGTTGTTGGTACTTACCAAGTAAGAATAAGTGAGGGACTAACAGCTGTTGGTGGAGTCAGGCATACTGTGGTCAGGCAATCAGCCCTCTTTCTTACGTGGTTTTGCCAAATCTCACCACATTTCTACCCATTAATCCAGACCTATGATATAGATTCATACATTCCAAGGCCAGAAGGGACAACTGTGATCATCTAGTCTAATCTCCTGTATAATGCAGGCCATAGGACTTCCCTAAATTAATGTTTGGACTAGAGCATATCTCTTAAAAAAAAATCAATCTTGATTTTAAAATTTCCAGTGATGAAGAATCCACTGCAACCTTTAGTAAGTTGTTCCAATGGTTAATTACCTTCACTTTTAAAAGTTTGCACCTTAAATTGAAAATGTTAAAATTCTGTACCTATCTTGGTGTTTTGTGATATGCACAATTAGGGGACTTGGATAAAATTGGCAACTAACTTTATTTTGTGACCAGTACCAGAATTTGAACTCAGATCTCTAATTGTGGAAAACAAATGAAATAATTTTCTGCAGTAGTTGCCTTCCCTCTCTTGCCATAAATTGCTCTCTCCCTGATTGCAAAAAAACCAACCACCAATCCCCCCCCCCCCAACCAACAACCCTGAAACCCCCACGAAACTAAAACACAACAGTGACCTAAAAGAAGCAGGGTTAACTTCAGGCTGACATTTGGGAAAGCAGTTTAGTGTTCAAACTGGTTGCATAAAGCTCTGATTCATCATTGTACGTGGGATGAGTCATTGCAAAGCTGGACTTTAATGTTGAACAATAAATGATCATTTAACTATAATAGTAAATTGCAAGTGAATTAGTTCTGCTGAGTTCTGTTTAGTTGGGACTCCAGCCATTTAAAAGGGGCAGGGGGAGAGGGGAAAGGTGTGGTCCCAAAATGACTGAGGTATAAGGAAATCTAAGATGACTGATTTGATTTAGTACTGAACCTTCAGTTTATTATGATCTTTTGGGAGAGGGCAGGAACTGGATAAAAGATTAAGGAAATGGTAAAAGGTGACTAAAAATAACCTTAGTTATTCTATATTAAAAGCTTATCTACCCTTCTCTGACAGATGAGTTGGCACAACGGGTGAAATCCTGGCTACACTGAATGGGAGGTTTGCCATTGACTGCAGTGGAGCCAGGATTTCACGCATAGTATTTTAAGATTGGTAAGAGTTTTTGTGTGTGTGTGTGTGTGTGTGTGTGTGTGTGTGTGTGAGAGAGAGAGAGATTTCTAGGTAATCAGGCAAGGGTTAAATGTCTGTCTCAACTGTCTATCCTCCACCTGAAGAAAATTATGCTTATTTTTACAGTGTGACATTTTGCAAAACTTCCATTTTTTTTTTTTCCAAACGAAAAGGAGTTTTTTGCTGGCAGACTCTGTCCTTTGCTTATGACAAAATCTCTCACAACTGTGCTGGTGAAAGTATTTTATGTTTGTTTTTTTCCCCAGTAAAACTGTCCAACAGCCAAAACTTGACAGTTTCATTTTACATCTGATTTTTTTCTTATTCTCTATTGGATTTAAAGGAAGCTGGGGTTTAAACACTGACAAAATGCACATTACTATTTTTAGGAATACTTTATTATATAGGCCTTGCTTCACCACTGTAGTACTTTTGCTATTTAGATGAAATAATATTTGAGGATTATACAACCACTGTAACATGTTATGTCTCTTTTTTAATAAAGGCTCAGTCCTTCTTCCACTGAAGTCCACGGTACAACTTCAAACAACTTTAGTAGGCACAGATTTGGGCCCAAAAGAGGAACAGGCACAGTATAGATATTAATGCTGTCCCAAACAATTGTGGATGTTACAATGTATTACTCTATTCTTAAACAAAAAAAATTCATTACAAAATAGTTAAGGTATAAAGTGTATATACACTGAATCTATCCAATGCCCAGCAATTGCATTATAATTTTCATAGAGAAGTGTCAAATTTTGAAAATAAGTTAAAGGATGCATTCACTTCACTCATGTCACGTATCACTTTTTTACTTATTATCACTCTATGTAACATCAAATAACAGATTGCTCTGAGGTTATTTGAAAAATTATCCTTTGAATAAGGAACTGGATTCTATAATCTCCTAACTCTTTACATGGTATATTTTTGAATATAGTAGGAGGCAACATTAAGGTTGGATGGATAATAGTGAGTGGTTAGCGAGCATGCAGCTGTGGGGAAATTGGTTGGGTATCCTAACCTGTAACTTCTACATATTCTAGCACTTTTTAAAGCGTGAAATTTTTGTAAATAAAGTGTAATGCTTTTTGGAAGACCCCACTGAAATGGATGCAACATTTTTTATTATTATTTTTTTTAAATGCATGCTGAAAGTATGTCAGGTTGATTTACTAGTTCTGCAGGAGGGAGGAGCCCTGCTCAGAGATTTTATGATGCTTACTCATCTGCTAGATATTAGCAAGTCTAGCTGAGACTTCATTATCTCCACACATCTATTGTATTTTGTCATAACTAGGATCTCAGGCTCATAGGCTTTAAGGTCAGAAGGGACCATCATGATCATCTAGTTTGACCTCCCGCACATTGCAGGCCACAGAACTTCACCCACTCCTCACATAGACCCTAACCTCTGACTGAGTTACTGAAGTCCTCAGATCACGGTTCAAAGACTTCGTTACAAAGAAGTTACCATTTACACTAGTTTAAACCTGCAAGTGACCTGTGCCCTATGTTGCAGAGGAAGGCAAAAACCCACCAGGGTCTCTGCCAATCTGACCTGGGGGAAAATTCCTTCCCAACCGCAAATATAGTGATCAGTTAGGCCCTGAGCATGTGCGTGAGACCCACTAGGCAGATACCTTGGAAATAATTATTGGTAGTAATTCAGAGCCCTCCCCATCTAGTGTCCTCTCTCCAGCAGTTGGGGATTTTTGCTACTGTCAGTGGCAAATGGGCCACACACATACCATCATAGGCAGTCCCATTGTACCATCCCCTCCATAAATTTACAGAGCTCAGTCTTGAAATCAGTTAGTGTTTTTTTTCCCCCACTGGTCCCCTGGGAAGGCTGTTCCAGAACTTCACTCTTCTGATAGTTAGAAATCATGGTCTCCCTGGGGCAGGAACTGCATTTCTGCCATATGTCTGTACCAGTGCCCAGCGTGGTGGGATCCTGGACTTTGACTGGTGCCCCTACAGTGCTATTACAATACAAATAATAAATAATAATAGGATGTGTGATGGAGGAAATTATATCAGTATGGAATGTGGGGGGCACTGTATGGTAGAGGGGAACAGAGGAGATGAAATTTATCCTATGGAAAACATTAAGCACTCAGCATTTCCCTGTTCCCTCCTTTTTCTCTACAGGTTCCCTGCACATACATCTTGCATGGCTCCTCTGATGCACTGCAAGCACAGGGAATGTACTCTTCCCCCTGCCACCATTCCATGTCCCCTGTATACATGCTCTTCTCCATGTTCCAGGAATCCCATGTCCCTCCTTTATTTCTCCCTGTAGGGTCAGTTTGTTTGTGTGTTGAAGGATCATAAGTTCCTGATTTAAACTTTTCATTTTAATCTGTCACAAGCAGTCAGCATGACAAAAGGGTATTTTACATTACATTTGTATCCTTTCCAATGTGAAAGGAATAGCAGTTTCTCTCATTTGTGACATGAATGGGCAGTTTTATTGTCTTCTATTCAGGAAAGCATCCTGATTCAAGAAGGGTGCTTAAGTATGTGCTTAAAATTAAGCATCTGGTAGGTGTTTTCATGAATTGGGGCTTTAATGAGTAGCACTTTAAAAACATATTTGTGTTTGTTTAGTATTCTTACAGTTCAGTGAATAAATGGTTAATACCCGTAAAGAATACGGCCAAGTGGCAGGTTGCCAGTTTACTCCACGTTGTCCAGTTCATTTCTTCATCATCACAGGGCCCAAGCTGTGGAAGATGGGTGGGGTTGTTCCCCCCGCATGCCCGGCAGTAGCATCTGGCTCTTTGCCAGTACAAAATCCTGCTGAGTCTGTCAACTTGGGAGCTGCCCTTGGGAGCTGCATCATAGAACTGTCCTGGAGAATGACTTACCATATAATCGGAAAAATATTTGGCCAATGGTCTGTTCTTGTTTCCTAACATTGTACTACTAGGAAATAGAGACTGAATAGCTGATGGAACCAACAAAATAGTTTATGCATTGTATATATAATTGATTCAAATATATCTTTTTGTTTTTGACATTTTTTTGCAAAGAATTTGGATTTTAGTTAAGGTATCAATTCTTTTATTTTATTTTTTTTAAAGAAATTGTAATTTTTTTCTTTCTACCTTTGTCCACTTTCACTTCTGTTTTAACATAACGTGAGATGAGATTCAAGTAATACTAAATAATTATTGCTATTATGATAAATACTGATTTAGTCGTAATCTCAAAATAAACATTTATCCGGACTATGTATAGTCCGTTAAAATATAATATATGTGTATATATCTAAAATATGTGGCTTCAGTATTTTGCACTAGTCAAGAAGCCCTTTAGAGATATTGGAATGAAGGCTGTGGCATTACACGAAGCTTTATTATTCATAGAAATTGGAGGAGGAAAATATAGTATTTCATTTGAGCCTTCAGAAGAAGCTGGAAGGTTTGCAAATATGAAAATCCAGGAGATGGAAGTGGACTTCCCAAATGCTTTGAACTTCACGGGAAGAATAATATAAACGAGTGATTATAACGCTTTTTTAGAAACGGATACATTGTTTAATGCTCTTCATTTATAATTATAATGCCAGAAGTGGCCATTGTGATCATCAGTTCTCCATCACACAGGCCAATGGACTTCCCTGAATTAATTCCTGTTTGAACTAGAGCATATCTTTTAGAAAAACATCCAAACTTGATTTAATATTTTTTCCCCATAATGATGGAGAATCCACCACAGTTCTTTGTAAGTTGTTCCAATGGATAATTATCCTCACTGTTAAAAATGTGCTCCTCTTAATCAATGTGTGGCCTAGTAGATAGGGCACTAAATTGGATCTTAGGAGACCAGGGTTCTAGTCCCTGCTCTTCCCCTGTGTTGCTGGGTGACTTTGGGCAGGTCACTTTACCTCTGTGCTTTAGTTTCCCCATCTGCAAAATTTGGATAATACACTTGCTTTGTAAGGCACTTTGAGATCTACAGTGAAGGCTGGTAAGAGTTCGATATTGGCATACTCCTTGTGTAGTTGCATGCAATTATTGTTCTAGTTTCTGATCTCAGTCATACCAATGTAAGTCTGAAGTACCCTTACTGCATGAAGTCAATGGGAGTTTTGCAACTGACATCACTGGCCGGGATTTCACCCATTGATTTTAGTAGTTACCTCCGGTTTATACCAGTGCAGTTGAGATCAGAATCTGTCCCCATTATTGCTAAATATTCCCTAGCGCAATGGCATAGCCTGTTCCAGTGCTGGACACAGGCTCTCAACAGGCACACAAATGGCAGGGTCCATAACTACTAATTGCATCATGCCTCATTCAGAAACACCAGTGGTTTGCACGGTCATCTAGATGGTTTACTACCTACAGGTAGTTTTGTTTTATTTTTATGCAAAGGTTCTTATGTTCTGATCAGAATGAATCCTCTGGTCTTTTCTGTCACTTCTGTGCGGGGGACATTTTCTGCTCCCAAATTTATGAACAATACTATTACACTCGAATGGCATATTTTTTCTTTATTCTAAAAAGAATAATATTCTTAACCACTACACTTTTTTTAGGGTTTTATAGTTTTACAGGCAAATCCTCACAAACAAAAGTAAAACTAAAGGCCTTACTAAAATACTTGATCCATATTTCTTTATTAGCAATAGACTGTGATGAATTTACTAGTTAGGGGTGAACAGTTACTGTAGGCAAGAAGTCTGAAATGAGGATAGAAATGTGTTTAAAGGATGCTTTGTCATTTTATTGCTTTCTGTAACCTCATTCTATATACAGAAACAGGCCAAAAGTTGTTGTTGTTTATTTTTCAGCTTTGAAATTTAAATAAATTAAGGCCAGGTCTGCATTACAGACTGTCAGTATAACAAAGTTGACCTGGGGTGTGAAAAAGTCACATCCTTGAGTGACATAATTATACTGACCTTAACCCCTGTGTGGACAGTGCTGTGAAGCTATTCTGTCAACATAGCTACTGCCTCTCAGGGAGGTGGATTAACTATGCCAACAGGAGAGCTCTCTCCCATCATCTTAGGACAGAGGTGGGCAAACTACCGCTCAGGGTCCACATCCGGCCCTCCAGACATTTTAATCCAGCCCTCGAGCTCCCGCCGGGAAGCAAGGTCTGACACTTGCCCTGCTCTGGCATTCCAGCCAGGGAGCAGGGTTGGGGTCTTGCACCACTCCACACAGATCCTGGAAGCAGTGGCATGTCCCTACTCCAGCTCCTATGTGTAGGGACAGTCAGGGGGCTCTGCACGCTGCCCCCATCCCCAAGTTCTGCACCCGCAGCTCCTATTGGCTGGGAACTGCAGCCAGTAGGAGCAGCAGGGGCGGTGTCTGTACACAGGGCAGCGCGCAGAGCTGCCTGGCTGCGTCTCCGCATAGGAGCAGGAGTGGAGACATGCTGCAGTTTCTGGGAGCTGCTTGAGGTAGCGCTGCCTGGAGCCTGCCCCTCTGATCCCCTCCCGTGCCACAACCCCCTGACCCAACCCTGATCCCCCTCCCACCCTCCAAACCCCTTGATCTCAGCCAGGAGCACCCCCCTGCATCCGTAACTCCCTAGCCCCACCCCAGAGCCCACATCCCCGGCCAGAGCCCTCACGCCCTCCTGCACCCCAATCCCCAATTTCATGAGCATTCATGGCTCGCCATACAATTTCCATATCCAGATCTGGCCCTCGGGCCAAAAAGTTTGCCCACCTCTGGCTTAGGAGCATCTTCACTGAAGCACTAAAGCAGTGCAGGTATACCAGTGCATCTGCACCGATGCAGCATTTTAGGTGTAGGCCTGCCTTAAGAAGTTATTTTTTATTTGGAGCAATTTTTCTCCTATTACAGTTTACAACACGATATTGTGAGTGCAGTGATACATTAGTATATAATCTCTTTGCTCATTAATTTATTCTCTTTGCTTTAGCATAGAAGCCAGTTATCTGATTCTCACTACCTGCTTTTGTAATTATTTTAACTCTTTTTTACATCTGTCATATTTTCACTTGGTCACAATAATGTCTGATTTGCATAGTAAGTTGGTTGTTTGAGTAGCTACGAGCCACTCTGAAACATAATGGAGATTTAAAGAATGGGGAAAAGAAGGCGTTCTGTTGGAGTGACATGTTCCTTTCAGAACAAAGGCTCTCAAGATCTCTATATGATAGATTGCCCTTGCATAAGCCCTACAATTACTGGAATTTTCAGAAAAGCTTTGTTTGTTAGGTGTCAACGCCTAAAGAATACCCATGCCACTGTGCTCTGATTTTTGTCTTCTCTCCCTCTGACAAAAGGTTCTCAGTCCTGTAAAGCACCGGATTCCATGCTAATGAGCATAGACACATAAATTACATACAAAATACTGCACTAAAAATGTTGAGGTTGCGAAGTCAAGTGCTCAAAACTCAGGGAATGCTTGAATGAAGTGCATGTGTTGCGATAGATTTACCAAATGGTAGGCAAGTGCTTTTTTTCCCAGACTCATTAAAAATATGGTATTTTTTCCAATTTAACCCTCCCCCCCCATGTAAGTATAAGCCAGGGGAGCACAAACCCAAATATAACATCAAATGGCTTCAAAGCCATGCCATGCCTGTTTATTTGAAATAATTGTCCTCATTTTCTTTCAAATTGCTCCAAGTTCTTTTTGTTGCTCTTGCTGAGACTTGCAACAAGTGTGTGTGTGTGTATATATATATATATTTTTTTTGTTTGGTTTGCACAGTTCTAAAGATGGTTCTGGAGAATCTGACTGTAATAAGAACTATCAACTGGAACTTGGATACCCACTTAACAATTGTCTTAAGTTAATCACCTTACTGTATATTCCTTGGGTTTTTTTGGCTCATTGATCCATGTGCCCATCCAAAACTGTACTGATGAAATTCAAAGATTGCAACAGAGAAGGGGATGGATAGTTGAAGGGAATGTGCTGAACTATATTGATATAGTCAAGGTAATCTCAAGAAAGAATTGAGGATGGTGGCATGTGTTTATGCTGCCTTTGAAGGCATGAAGCTGCTGTTGCTCCTTTTAGAGCTGGGTGCAAAGGTTTAGTAGCTTTCAGATACTTTGGAAGCAGCACTGGCTTCATTCTTCCCTAAAAGTGATTGTGTCACACTAGTTCTGGAGTGCTACAGTTCAAATTATTCATAGTATTTTCTCAGAAAACTAGCCTTTGGCATTTTTTTAAAAGAACTTACACACACATTAGGTTTGATGACCTGATGTGCTTCAACCTGCTTCCATAAAAAAAATCCTATTAACTTTAATGGGGAAGATCAAGTCCAATATCCTTTACCTGTGTCTTATTTGTATAATAACTTTTGGTCCCTGGCCAGCCCACTTGTCAACATGGTACACTGTTTTTGTTTTTGTTCGTTTGTTTGTTTTTTAAAAAGGTGACTTGCAAAGGAAAGAATGTGTTTATCCCTTATTTTTTTTCCTGTATGATGTATAAAGAAAGTCTGAATGTTTTTTTAACTATTTATTTTTACAGGATTTTTAGATGTTTTTTAACATAATAAATAACAGGCTTTTTTTCTATCCTGTTTTTGATGGAGGACTTTATAGATGGCTGCAGAACTGGTGGAATTATGGCATCATAAAGTTTGCTTTAGGGCTCTTTTAAAATCAGAAAAATTAAGAGCTCTGTGTAAACAAATTAAGAGTTTAGAGATAGCCAAATGACATGTCATCACAATGGAGCATGGAGACCTTTTTTGCCTTTCTCTTGAGACAGAGTATCTGCTTCTAATATGAGTCTTTCCTAGTGGAATACAGATTCCTTTGTTTTTGTCTTTTTGAGGCTGGATTTAGAGATGAAGAAACATGTCCTGAAAGTGATCATTTCCAGATAACAAAAATGCAGGTGCATGCAGTGGCAAAGCTGGCTTTCCAGTTCACAGGATTTTCTTCACTGATTATTTAATATATTAAGTTAAATATAATCATAAATCAAGTGACTTACATGAATTATCATTATCACTTATTCAGTGCATTATCTGTGCATATTGCTTTACAGACAATTAGAAGAGACAGAGTCAAATTCTGCTCACAGATGCATGCACTAGTGTAAGTTCAGAGCATTGATTTAGGTGGAATTACCTTGGGTTTGTACCAATGTAATAAAGATCAGAATCTAGCTCCTATCTTTGTCTCGAGGAGCTTACAGTCTAAATTCAGCAGTATACAAGTAATGGCAGACTATTGTGAGGTGGGGAGTTAAGGGAAGGAGAAAAGTGGCAGCCAATTATAATCAGATCCTTAATTTATCTGCTGATATCCGATATTGGGTCTTACTGTGATCTCATTTACACTGCTTATGCTCCAGTTTAAATCCATTTACATAAATTTCAGTAACTCCTGATTTACAACAGTGTACGACTCAGTCACTTAAAGTCTTGAGCAAGGAATTTTCAATATAAAAAAATCTTGAATATATTTTAGTTATGTAAATGAATATTTAAAGAAAATAGTGCCAAATTCACCAGTACGCAGTAGCTGATTTTGTGCTCCTCTAATGATGCAGAGCTTCCATAAACTCCGCATAACTGTTTGAAGTGGTCAGATGATTTGTATTGCCAAAGCAACTAAAATGATCTGGTGAATCTGGCCCATAATCATCAAAATAAGAAAAGAGGATTAGTTACAGCTAACTTACCCTAAACACAGCCAAATCTGTACTGATTGCCTAGTTGTAGAAAACAGTTCAAACAAGAGGATGCTGTCTATAATAAGCTTGTTGTCATACTTGTCACTGCATCTTTTTTCACTTGACATTTTTATAGATTTTCAGATATTTGTTGCACAGCACAAACAGAATAAATATGTGACCACAGTAGAAGTCTCTAAATATACTGCACAAAATGGACTCTGTCCTAAGTGCCCTCTCACCCAAAGCACATATAGAAATTTGCAATCCAAGGAGGCAAACTGGAGACAGCCCTCAAATCTGGGGGCGGAGGGGTGAGGGGGTTACTGAGTATCCCAACTGGCTGTCTAGCAGCCACAAGCTTACTCATCCTGAGTTCCCTTGTGGATCAGCTAGATCTGGTATGTTACACGTACATGATTAAGACCAACTTTAGCAGAAAATGATAAAGACCAGGTCACAGAAGCCAAATGATGCACAGCTATAAACATATTACAAAGAACGTTGATACTGATGTACATATTTCTAATAGGTATAGTAACATGGCAGATGACCTTTTCTTTGTGGAATGACTGCTCAGCCATGACAGCCAGTGCGCTAGACTAATTAACGTCAAAACTATAGTGTTACGGTGCAAGCAGCTTAAGATGGATTAATCAGACAAATTCTGATTTGTCCGTGTCTCCCGATGTCCGTAATTAAAGTGAATGAATTTTGGGTACCCTGATCTGAAGGGAATGGGAAAACCAGCAGGAAGATTTTTCTCAGAAGGGAGAGTAAGGAAAAGCTTCAGAGTAACAGCCGTGTTAGTGTGTATTCGCAAAAAGAAAAGGAGTTCTTGTGGCACCTTGTTCTTGTGGCACCTTAGAGACTAACCAATTTATTTGAGCATAAGCTTTCGTGAGCTACAGCTCACTTCATCGGATGCAATGCAGTGCAATGCATCCGATGAAGTGAGCTGTAGCTCACGGAAGTTTATGCTCAAATAAATTGGTTAGTCTCTAAGGTGCCACAAGAACTCCTTTTCTTTAAGGAAAAGCTGCTAGGGTCACCTTTGCTCAGGAGGGTCGAGAAAGGGAGGGAGGAGAGAAATGTATTTCCAGGAGGGTTAAAGTAAATGAGGAATATTTTTCAGGGTGGGCTGCAAGGTGTTAGTGAGGGATCAGGGGAGGACTGGAAAGAGAAGGTGATGGAGAAGAGTAGCCAGCAGGGAGGCTAGAAAGTGCCCCCAAGAAAATCAGTACATGATATAGATTATGTGATAGTATAATTAATGAAAAATCTAAAAGGTGCCTACTGTAATGTTTACCTGGATCTAAGACTTAGTATGTCTGATAGTCAAATGGCTCAACGGTTCCCTCCCTGCGGTTGGTCACTGTCTGTCTGTCTCTACAACTAAAGATTGCTCAGCCCAGAGTGTTTGCAAGAGTCCTTCCTAGGCCAAACCTCTCTTAATGTGGATAATAACCCATCTAGCCACAGGAACTGTTTGAATTTTAAATGTCTCCATTCCTTAGAGAGCGAGAACATGTGTCTGTAGGTGCAGATGTTTCTTATCTTCTTAGAAAGGAAACTAAGGGAGTTACTCCAGGGAAGACAGGATGCCCCTTTCTGCAGTTTTTCATTTTCAATTACTGTAAGAGGCGTAACTTGTAACAAAGGGAAAAGGGTTATTTCCAAGGAAAGGAAGTTGAAAATGTCTGAATATGTTGTCGGGGGAAAAAAACTTCATATAGCGGCCTATGTCAGTGCACTTAGAGAGTGAGAGAAGGAGTTTGCTCATTCTGGCTGCAAGATTTTCCCAAAAGAGGACTACAGATGTGTTGTCCTAGTAAAAGATAAGCACTATGCTTCGTTGTTTTCTGCTTCTGATTTTTGGAGATCATGCACAACCCTGAGGGGAGAGGGGTGCAAAGCTGGTAATTCTGTGTCACCATTACACATGGTGAAACTTTATAGACCACACCTATGGAAGGCCCTCTGCAAACTTAATCTGCCTGGCGAGGCTAGAGAGGTGGGCTGCCAATGGAGCAGCTATATAAAGGAGCTTCTGCACTCCCTGCACCCGGGGAAGAATAGGGACAAATACAGTCACATTTACATCATTTTTTCCATTAAACAGAGGGAGTCAAAGATGTTGTCCTCCCGCCCTCCCCCCAGCCCCCCTTGAAGCTGACATTCAAGTAACTGCTTAAGACCTGAAGTGATTTCAGGAAGCCCTGCAATATAAATGTCTCTTAGAATTCCTGCACAGTGCCATTTCCTTCCCTTGGGGAGTCATTGTTCTGGTGTGTTTCATGCTGGAAGGGATTTGTCTGGCATAGCTCTACTGCACAGAAACATGTAGCACTAAAGCTGTTTGATGAAGAAAATAACTTGACTTTTCCTATGGCTTTTTTCCTTAGAATGCTAGATTATTATTAGTACTCCTACTACTACCACTATTTTATATTTTAGAAAAAATTTGCTTTGATTATTTTTTTTTTCTGTAACAGGAGTTTGACAATATCCAAGGTACTGTGGGAAGTTGTTTGTTTTAAGAAACAACAGCAGCAGCTTTTCAATGTGTTAGCAGCAAATACTAGCCAAAGTAAATTGACGAGAATACAATGAATGTTTTCTTTCTCTGGTAACTTGGATACTAGTAACTGGTCAAGGAGGTTTCAGAGTAGCAGCTGTGTTAGTCGGTATCCGCAAAAAAAACCAGGAGTACTTGTGGCACCTTAGAGACTAACCAATTTATTAGAGCATAAGCTTTCGTGGGCCACAGCCCACTTCATTGGATGCATTGAATGGAACATATAGTAAGAAGATATATACAGAGAAGGTGGAAGTTGCCATATAAACAGTAAGAGGCTAATTAATCAAGATGAGCTATTATCAGCAGGAGAAAAAAAACTTTTGTAGTGATGATCAAGATGGCCCATTTAGACAGTTGACAAGAAGGTGTGAAGATACTTAACATGTGGAAATAGATTCAATATGTGAAATGACCCAGCCACTCCAGTCCCTATTCAAACCCAAGTTAATGGTATCTAGTTTGCATATTAATTCAAGCTCAGCAGTTTCTCGCTGGAGTCTGTTTTTGAAGCTTTTCTGTTGCAGAATTGCCACCTTTAAGCCTGTTACTGAGTGACCAGAGAGGTTGAAGTGTTCTCCTACTGGTTTTTGAATGTTATGATTCCTTATGTCAGATTTGTGTCCATTTATTCTGTTGCTTAGAGACTGTCTGGTTTGGCCAATGTACATGGCAGAAGGGCATTGCTGGCACATGATGGCATATATCACATATATCAAGGAGATTTATGCATTTTCACTGGCATTCCCAGTTGCAAAAAGGACAGCCTATAATTGTTGACTAGAATATTTTCTGCATATTATCAATACAGTGCATTATGTATCAGCAAAATCTATGAGCCCCATGCTTCAAAAGCTTATTTTCTTTAAAGTTATGAACCGTGCTTTTTCTGTGTTCTAACAGGCTCCATGAACAACAATGATATCTATATACCACCTTTCATCTGCAGAGTGCTTGACAAATACTGGGCTAACTTCACCTCTGCTGTACATTGGGCTGTCAAAAAAATTGTGCTCCCCTTACACCTGTGATAAATGTGACCCATATTCTAGTCAAACAGTCTTCTCACACATCTGAGGTGGGAGAGTATTATTATTATTATTTATTATTATTATTATTATTTATGATTTATTATTCTCAATTGATAGATGAGAAAATTGAGCAGAAACGTTAAGGCCAATTTTTCAAAAATGGTCTCTAAGTTAGGGGTGCCCAACTGAAGATACCAAAAATCTGATTTTTTTTCAGAGACTCTGAGCCCTCATACCTGCCATTTACATAGAGGTGGGGACAGGGTATGTTTGTGCAGAGCTGAGAGGGTGAGCTCAGAGTGGCTTATCCCCTGGTTCTTCTAAGGCGCCTAGAGGTACTGAGCCAATGGTGTCACAAAGGCCCTGTGCCTTGGCATCAGCCCAATAAAACTGTTTACACAGATGATCCTGTCACATCTGAGGCCGTTATAAACATCAGTGAATTCAAGCTTACAACACTCCTGTGACTTGGGGAAGAACACCCTCATTTTATCAAGGAAGTACTGAGGCACAGATATTAAAGTTGTGCCTTTGAAAATTTTCCCTAAAGGTACTTGGATTAAGTGTTTGAATCAAGGTCTCCTGAGTCTTGGTGCAGTGCCCTAACCACAAGACCATTCTGCCTTTCGGAAGGCTACAAGAACAGAGGAAGAAGCCTCACAGAAGACTGTACTTAGCCATCATCCCAACAAGAGAGAGGCATTGAGGAAGTAGCTCTCACTGAAACCTGAACCTTGACATCACCCCAGCAAATCAGAGGTCCGCACCTTGACATTTACCAACAGGACAGAGGTGCTTGTTTGGCTGGTTAAGGGGATACTTGAAAATATGGACTTAGTTCAGATACATTCATTCCCTTGTCCTGTCATATAAGATGCAAAGTCAATTAACCACATGACACAGACAACATATAGACAATAGGATTGGTGAGCCCCCCCCGCCCCACCTTCCTATTTGATATATTTTTGTCCACTACCACTAGTGCAATAGAAATATGAAATAATGATGATCAGCACCTTTATAAAATTAGGACCTACATATTGCAACCTAGGCATCCAAAAACAGGCCGCTTTTGAATATTTGCACCTAAGTAATTTACCTAGGACCACAAATGAAGTCAATTACAGAGCCAGTATTGGCACAGGTTTCAGAGGAACAGCCGTGTTAGTCTGTATTCGCAAAAAGAAAAGGAGTACTTGTGGCACCTTAGAGACTAACCAATTTATTTGAGCATGAGCTTTCGTGAGCTACAGCTCACTTCATCAGATGTTTACCGTGGAAACTGCAGCAGACTTTATATACACACAGAAATCATGAAACAATACCTCCTCCCACCCCACTGTCCTGCTGGTAATAGCTTGGCACAGAGTCTTGTGTCTGAGTCTCTGGACACCTCTCTAAATAAAAGCATCTTCTTGCTTTGTGCAATTTGCTGAGTCTTTTGAGCAAGTGTTTTAATTTATCTGCTTTCTTCACAGTCTACATCTGTTTCATTTTTTAGTGAAATTTCTCCAGTCCAATTCAGTAAAGGAAAACCTATATAAATCAGATCACTAGTGGTCTGCCAGGCAATGCCGAACTTTTCTCTGCCATTTGAGGGAATGGATATTGCTTAGGGCTGGGCAACGGTGGTGTCGTGGGAATCTGGCGATTCGGTGGGGTTGATTAATTTCAGTTCTGTTTATCTTGTTGGTGTATATTTGAGTGGATCCCAGGGAAATGATGGGTCTGTTTTTTAGTGGGTTTGTTTTTGTTTTGTTTTTTTTTAAATGAGAAGGGCTTCCAGAGCATTGGATGGGTACTCTTCTATTGCAGTTGTATAAATAAAGCATTGACTCTTATCAATTATGATGCATATCTTACCCTCACCTCTGTAAAACGTCCCTGGCATAGTGGAAATCATGTGGTTGTGCTGCATAGGATGATGGGTATTTGGTTAGCTCATGCAGAGACATAGCCAAATGACATGTGATCACGTGTCATTTGACTATATCTCTCACCCCTTACGTGGCACAGATCCTAGTTCCAGGTGACTCCCTGGGCATTCTTGTGCAGCTGGGAGGCAAAGTAGGGCCAATCCAGGAGTGAATCAGCTGCAATATGCAGAAATGGTGGGGGCTGCAGCAGCCATAGAACTACAGTAGCATCCACAGAGTGGCTCTGCTGCCACTGTGTGGCCTGGGGGAAAAGTCTTTCCTCCCTCCACTTTCCCCTTAGATAGTATCTCCTGTCGCAGAGCTCCATTGCCCTTACCCATCCCAACCTGAATCTCTGAACCTGAAGGCTTGGCTTCTCCATGGCTCTCGAGTGTAGAGTTAAACTGCTTGGCTAATGTTCAGTGTGTTTTTGGGTTTTTTTGTCTAACAGGAAACCCAGCATTTGTAAGACTTATTTGCAGAAGTAGAAACTCTTCCATTCTTGGTGGTCTCACCTCTCTTTGCAAGCCTCAGAAGCATCACTCTCAAGGATTCCAGATTACCTGTTGGACTTAAACAAAGGACTGTCAGTGAGTTCAGTTAGAGTACACCTGGCTGCTGTTATGACCTGCCATTTCCACTAGAAATGGCTTCAGTCTTTGCCCATCTGACTATGATCAAATTCCTTAAAGGTTTATACAAATTATTCCCCCTTGTCCAGAACTGTGCCCTACATGGGACCTTAATTTGGTTCTCAATGACTTGAGGAACTCCCCGTTTCAGCCAATGTCTACCTGTTCTCTCTTCCACCTCTTTCCCAAGACTTCATTTCAGATAGCCATCACTTCTGCCAGAAGAATGGGAGAACTCAGGCTGCTCTTGGCAGACCCACCATATACTACACACTGCGGCTCCATCCTCAATTCCCCCCTCTAAAGTCTGGTTGGAATTTCATATCAACTAAGACATTCATTCACTGGTACTTTATCTGAAGCCTCAAAGCTTGAGAGGAAGCTAGTCTCCACACACTAAACATAAGGAGGACCTTCACTTTCTGTTTCAACAGGAATGAGACTGTTTGTGCCTTCTCCAGACTCTTTGTATTCTATGCCAAAAGGATGAAGGGACAGCCAATTTCCACTCAAAGACTGTCAAAATGCGTTTTGGGTTGTATCTTGACCTGTGATGAAGCTGCTAGGATGCATCCCCCTCACACAGGGACAGCCCACCCCATTAGGACTCAGTCCATTCTGTAGCCGTCCTGAAGGGTGTCTTCATAGTGGAAATCTGAAGAGCTGCAACCTGGTCCTTAGTTCACATGTTTGCCAAACTACTCCCTCAAACCTGCATCCAGAGCTAACGCTACCTTTGGGAACTGAGTCCTCTGAACTGTCTTGGATTTGCCTCCTCAGCACCCTCCTGTATGCTGAGATACGCCTTGGGAGTCTCGTATGGTGAAGCTCATGTGGAGACATATACTTGAAGGAGAGGTTACTTACCTGTTGTGATGAAGTGTGAATCTTCCGTAATATTTTTTTGAGCGTCTGGTTTGTGCCCCAGTTTCCACGGTGTGCTGCATTGTTACCTAGTGGGTGAAAAGGGACTGTGTTTTGCTCTTGGGGCAGGCTAAGTAAGATACAGGTATGAATGCTGGCTGGGACTTTAGGTCCCTTATCAATGGAGCTCTTGAGAATACAATGGCAGGTCTAATTGCCCAGACATGGACACTTAGCAGCCAGTGACCCAGAAGGATATGGACTTCCCCCACCTCTCAGTGGGAAGGCTGAGCATCTCCCAAGCTCGGAAACAAAGAATTGCAGAGTTGTGAGGTAGAAGTTAAAGCACGAGAAGGAAGCACGAGACACTGCTCTGTGTGGGCGTGGACCTGAGGATACTGCTATTTACAATCTCTGGTCAAGAATGCACAGGCATGCACACATCTGGTGGGGAGCACCCATAGGACAAAATAGCTCGAAGAACTCAAATTAATATAACTTATGTAACCTCTTCTTCCTAGCCCTTGCACCAGGAGAGGGAGAAGGAGCAAAGAGTCTACTCCTCTGAGTGCTCCAAAAAAAGGGCCAGGGACATAAGTTGGATATGTGGCCAGAGGAGTGCAGGAAATGTTCCCTTCAGGTGCCCCGGGATACAGGTTAGGAAGGGACAGGGGAAAAGCAGGGCCATGCTTTGGCTCCACATCCCCGCACAGGTCAGAACCTATGGGGGATTGGAGCAGCGTGTGAATTCCCCTGTATAGTAGCTAGCACGGGTGGGATTGTGCCTCAGGTTTCCCTTAGGAAAAGTGATTACTCAGACCTGTGACTAAAAGACCTGTGGCCTAGCTCTAAATACACCCTATTTTCCTGCCTTACAATTCACAAATTATTTTTTTTATTTTATTTATTTATTTATTTTTTAATTTTATCACCACAATGCTGTGGGGCTTTTTTCCCCTTCTTTCTTGGTCAAGTGTGTCTTGATTACATAAACAGCTGTGCTGGGGGAAAATTAAACTCAAGTTAAAGCTTTCCTTTTTAAAAAACAAAAAAACAACCTGAGGTGCTTTGAGTGGAATCCATCTTCATCTTGCTCGCAGGTGGATGTTCAGATGATATTCTGCACACTCCTATTTTCTTCTGTCCTGTTAATGCTGTTCAGTGCATCAAGCGACACACTTTTTTGATTTTCTGCTTAATTATATTGTTGGGTTAAACCTGACTAGGCAGCTGCTTTCAGTACCCTTTGCATATTCCTAATGAGATTTTAAATTGATCAATTAAGTAATTTTAGCTGAAAGTATTCAGCCGATGGAGAATTTCCCCCTTGGACATGCTTTGTATGTGTTTGAGGATGATCTTTCCTTTGTTATCCGAGTGGTGCAAACATAATTTTTAATCAATTGTCACTTGTTAACACACTACTTTGGCAATTCTGCAATGAGCGCATCTGACGACAACAGTGGTATTTTTAAAAAATAAAATCCCAAATCATTAAAAGGGAAACAGTTAAGAATTTAATAGAAGTAGCAACTCTGTGAAATCAAAGCAAAACCTCTTGATGTCCGATTCAAATGTTAAGAGATGCTTTTCAAGGCTTGTTTTATGTGAAAAAGAAACACCAATACAATGGACTTACATTTAGAAAATCTGCTTTTGCATGGTGTGATTTTTTTTTTTTAAGTTTTGTATTGTGAATGCACTTTTAGAGCGATCGTGAACATGGCGTTTGTTGGGGTTGCTTTGGACCTTGTACAGAGAGGTGGAAAATCTGAATGTCACAATGTCTCAAGTTGCAGTGGGGAAGGTTTAGATTGGATATTAGGAAAAACTTTTTCACTAAGAGGGTGGTGAAACACTGGAATGCGTTACCTAGGGAGGTGGTAGAATCTCCTTCCTTAGAGGTTTTTAAGGTCAGGCTTGACAAAGCCCTGGCTGGGATGATTTAACTGGGAATTGGTCCTGCTTTGAGCAGGGGGTTGGACTAGATGACCTTCTGGGGTCCCTTCCAACCCTGATATTCTATGATTCATCTTATTCAATCCTTCAGCGGTGCATGATGTTCTTAAAATGTTACGATATGCGCTATTGCTCTTTGGCTCTTCTTGGAATTAAGAACCCAGTGGCTCAATCATTTTGGCCCTGAGGAGAGAGCCTGCGGAAGGGGGTTAGTGTTGGAATGAAGCCAAATTTTACCTCATTGGGGTTCCCCAAATAATTTTATGGCAGGTTTGCTCTCCCAAAGAACAGGGGTTCAACATAAAGAATTGGAAAGAGCCGCAAGGCCAACCACCAACCTTGCCTACATGGTGACTTCAGGGTTGCCCTTGCCTCCCTTCAGCTCCCTACTGAGATCAGCAGATTTCCCACAGGGCTTTTGTGGGGGACAGTATTTCACCCCATCCCCACCTGTGATGTTCAACTTTTGATCTTGGCCCTCCCCTTCCCCAGGCATCTCTCCATAACTTCCTGGTGGTTTGCCAGGATATAAGGGGAGGATGATGTTGCATGGAGGCAGCTGCACTTCCCACTTTGCATGAACAAAGGATGAGGTAGGGTGTGTGTGTGTGTGTGTTCCTTTCCATGCTCATGTCTCCAGAGAAGAAAGTGGTGCCAAGTGTTTGAAAGATTTTACCCAAGATTTGCAATGAGTAAAATTTAGCCCTGAAGATGCTTACACCATCACTAAAGTTGGCCCCTGAAGTGTGTGATGCATAAAAGTACTCACTTAGGGCTTGTCTCAACTATAAAATTAAGTCGACATACAGCCACTGCAGTAATTAAAGCAACAGTTCATGTCCACATTGTGCTCCTCCTGTTAGCGGTGAGTGATCTCACCGGGAGGAGGGGCTGTCAGCACCAGGGCAGCAGGGGGCAGCTGTGAGCCCAGCACCTAGCCTACAGCTTGGCTTGTCAGGACAGGGAGAGAGGCAGGGGGCTCCAGCTGTCAGTCCCTCTCCGGGCTAACAGCCAATGTAAGTAACGGTGTATTGACAATTGGTGTCACTCTAATTACATCGATGTAAGCGCTATGCCTCTTGAAGAGGTGGAGTTATGTTGGTGTAGTGGACTACTTACTTCAGAGGAAGCAACATTGCAGTGTCTATACTGCAATAATTAGGTTGATGTAAGCTGCCTCACGCCAACCTAACTCTGTAGTGTAGACCAACCCTTAGTGTTGCGATTCTTTTTGTCCCTCTCAAGTTTAAAAAGTTCATTTCATTTAAAAAAACAAATATCCAGGAAAAAGTGAGATGATGGCTGCATTTGTGTACATCGGCTCTAAAGACCACAGGTACTTTAGTTGATGGTGATTTTAAGAATATAATGTGTGACAGTAACCCTTCCCCACCCCAGCCCCCAAAAAACCCCCACTAGAATATATAAATGCTCAAAAATTTAAAAAACAAATCTGCAATTCAATCTATATATTTAACATGGTAACATCTTACTTTATGTGCTTCTGTATCATGTTACTGTTGTCATGTAACTTCTTAATTCTGAATTTTAAATACCTTCACAGTTGAGGTTTGGATACCTGAGCTGCTAAAACCACTTAACTTTTGGCCTGGCTGCCAACTGCCTGGGTACTGATTGGCAATTCACAAACATCATAGGGGGTAAAGTGTTCTCTCTTTGCACAACTATGATTGTGGGGCTTTGTTTCATTGGGATGAACTCTCAATAGAGGCGAACCACTTCTGAACTAATCCAGAGCCTTGTTGTTAAAAGAAAAAAAAGAAAAAAAATGGTATGGAGGAGGCTATCAAATCCTGTTAATAAATACCAGACTATTTTGCATGAATTGTGTGTAGTAGTTTTAACAGTCTGGTTTGTTTGTCATGAAAATGCAGTGGAGATAAGTCAGGTCATGCCTTTTTTGCTCTGACAGTTTCTTCCTGTAAAGGTAGAGGAATAGTCATGACAATCATTTATTGAAGGTAGCTGATGTGGGCTGTTGCATAAAAATGATGTTGAGACCGATGTAGATGATTATTAACTAGCTGATGCTTCCTCCTAGGCTTGTAATCCACAAACACAACCTGGGGTGAATCTCGGTATATTAATAACAAAAGTTTTGTAGAAAAATGAGTGCATGCTTTTTTTCTTGTTTTAAATAAAAGCTATTTCCTGTTTTAATCAATAGAGTGTGAAGTTTCTTGAATGAATGAATGAATGAATGAATGAAATAACAATGTTGTGTCAGTGACAGTAAAGTGCTTGGCACAAGCCTGGAACAACCTGCTGTGGAAAGATTTCTTAAAAGGGATTCACATAACAGTACGTTTTTGGCATTAGGTACAGTGACAAATTCAGAACTCGGTGACATAATTTTAGACAATCTATTTGTGTTCAGGCAGCCTGTGTTTTAGTGTGGTGATGTAAGAAAGCAGAAGATATTATATTACAAAAGGGACTTTATTAAACTGCAGAAGTTACCTATTTAATTTGTTCTGGCTTTGTCTTATTTTACTCTAGTCTCATTGTGTTGCCCTTCATTATATGTTTGGAGGTATAATTCCAAGTTTTTACAGGAATCACTGGGGATATGTTCGAAATACTTTAAATGTATGCCTTCCTTTGTAGTCTTTGCAGAGATGGCATGCTTGATTTATCTCCTGTGTTCTCAGAATTTCTGGAAAGTTGTAAGAAAATAATGAAGCACAAATTATCCAAATAGAAAAATGAGAACTAGATTTAGCCTCTGATAATATTGTGCCACAAATATTACTTTGATTCCTGGTACCATTTTAAAATGTGAGGAACAATTTCTGTGGCTTATATTAGCCACCACTCTTGTTCCATAATGACAGGTTTCAGAGTAACAGCCGTGTTAGTCTGTATTCGCAAAAAGAAAAGGAGTACTTGTGGCACCCTAGAGACTAACCAATTTATTAGAGCATAAGCACGAAAGCTTATGCTCTAATAAATTGGTTAGTCTTTAAGGTGCCACAAGTACTCCTTTTCTTGTTCCATAGAGTCATTGCTTAGAGCATTGGCAATATTGAGGAAGGGAAATGTTTTGATACCATTACAATAAACTGGCGGAATACTAACTACTGTTGAGAAGGTAATGCGTATATTTTGCACTTCTGTAATGCCTTTTTTCTAAAAGATTTCAAAACACTATATAGATATTAATTACACTTACAAAACTCTTCTAAGGGGAGAGGTATATAGGGATCATTTAACTCAAATCTAAAATGCAGCCACCTCTGAAGTGGCAGCTGTTTAACCCTACCCGTAACCCAACAGTTTGTCAGTAAGTGCTAATGATATTATTTGAGCAGTGAATAATAACAATGAAAAATAGGGAGAAGGATGAAAAGAGGAAAGGGATCATTAAGAAGAAAAGAGGGTTGCTATCTTTCCAGTAAAATATAATTAAATGTTTATAGAATGTAAATTGCATAAGAATGCAAACAGATCCGTATCATAATGGGATTTGCTGTAAATAGTGAGTATTTCATATTGTTTCTTTTTTTCAGAACTTGCTTTCCAGTGGCTAATTAAATAAAATATTACAATTATTCTTGGTTTTTATTTGTTTTCATTTTTATTCAAAGCTGGAGGAATCTTTTTAAACAAAGTAGTCTATGCCAAGTCAAATCATTTGTTTATTGGTGTGTAGTCCTCCCCGCAACAGAGCCTTCCTGAGTACAAGGCAGTTCCTCAGGAATTCCTTTATGGTGAATTAGACAGGGCAATGATGGATAACTCAGGGCAAAGGACATTCTAAGCAGCAAACCAGATTGATTATATAAACCTTTAGCTTACTTCTTTAGAATCATTTTGGATAGAATGAGTATTCTGAAGCATAAGGTGGGGCCTAATCTCACACAAGGGGTATGTCTTTGTTAATGTTTTCTGTCATGTTGTCTTTAAGTATATATATTTTTTTAAATTATTCTAGAGAACTAAAATTATTTATTTCAAGAATTGGGGATTTGCAAAAAAGACTGAGATCTGAAATCCTGTGCATCATTGCATTTACTGCCTCTCTGTGTATGTTTGTGTTTGAGTAGAGATAATTCACCTTCACTTGAAGAGATTTTTTCAATTTAAAGTTTCTTGGGCTATCTACATGGAGAGTCAACATTTCTGTGCCCCCCCCCCCCAGCTCTTCCTCTGCCTGAATCCTGGAGGCATGTGTCTCCTAGGAGCTGTTTTGACTTTGGGCTATCTTGTGTTTGAATTATTTCCTCATTACCCCCACCCCTACCCCCCCACCCCACCCTCTTCCCTTAACTTCTGAGATGCAGATGGGCAGTTAATCCTCAGTTAACTGCTACTGATTTCTCCCATGGTATTTTCTGCCAGGTCCCCAGAGGCACATGCTTTGTAAAATATCTGTTCTCTGTCTCTCCCTGCTTTTGCACTGGCAGAAACTCCACAATGTATGGCGTCCCTACCATCTGATGTTAGACTAGAAAGAATTCCACAGGTTTCTGAGGAGGAGGGAGCATGCCTGTAGAGGCACTACACCTCTTCATCCCTCCTTGAATTTTGGAGCTTTTGCTCCAACCTAGGTTGCAGAACAGGGCCCTTGCTTACCAATGGAATGCAGCATCACTGTCTCACTGTACACGAAGGCTGTGGAAAATATGAAATATCTGACAAGAAACCTAACCACATTGTTTACCGACATTTTTTGTTTTCTTCTGCAAATTAAAATACTGTATTGAGAATAAAGTACCCTTTAATGGGTTATTTTAAAGTGCACTTCAATGTATTATTGAGCAGCAACATAATTTCCAAAATATGTTCACTATAGTGTTTACAGACTCTGTAAATTGTTTGTAATTGTCTGTGAGCATTTCTTTTTCAAACCATATTTTCAATGGTATCACAGTCACCACAAAAAGAAAAGGAGTACTTGTGGCACCTTAGAGACTAACCAGTTTATTTGAGCATAAGCTTTCGTGAGCTACAGCTCACTTCATCGGATGCATCGGATGCTGTAGCTCACGAAAGCTTTTGCTCAAATAAATTGGTTAGTCTCTAAGGTGCCACAAGTCCTCCTTTTCTTTTTGCGAATACAGACTAACACGGCTGTTACTCTGAAACCAGTCACCATAAAAGATTGTCAAATCTACCTACCTTCAATGCAGAATACAGTTCCCCCGAACAGAGGTTGGGAGGGGGGATACAAAACGTATGGGATTCCTGATCTTAGTTGAAAGACCAAGATGGATAAAAAATAATTTCTTAAACAATTTCACTTGCCTTAACCATTCCCACCCCCCCTCCAGCCCCCAAAGCCCACAAAAGCTCATGCTCAAATAAATTTGTTAGTCTCTAAGGTGCCACAAGTATTCCTGTTCTTTTTCCTCAGTTAAGTGTTACATGACCACCTGATTGGTTTGGTTTGCAGAAACCACCAACTTAATATCCAAAGCTTTAGTCAAGGGAGAGGGAATGTGGTCTACGTCAGTGCTTCTCAAGCTATCTGATGTGGGGGATCGGCAATTTTTTTTCCCATGTGCGCGCAGACCGGCAGCCGATGGCTCCTGGACCGGCACCAGTCCGCGGACCACAACTTTGAGTAGCATTGGTCTAGGGGTTACAGTAAGGAACTGGCATAATAGGAGTCAGGTTGGGGGTGGGGAGATTTTTCTGTTCATGTCTCCGTTGACTTGCTGTGCAAATACAAAGCACTTGCAGGTTCTTGGATGAACACTCTTTTATATCTTCACATATAGCTGGTTAGGGAAATTCACAATTTTTCTTAGGATGAAAGATTCATAGACATTAAGGCCAGCAGGAACCATCATCTAGTCTGACCTCCTGCACGTTGCAGGCTCCAGAACCTCACCCACCCACTCCTATAATACACCCATAACGTCTGGCTGAGTTACTGAAGTCCTCAAATCTTGATTTAGAGACTTCAAGAGAATCCATCGTTTACTCTAGTTTTAAACCTGTAAGTGACCCATGTCTCCATGCTGCAGAAGAAGGCAAAAACTTCCCAGGGTCTCTGCCAATCCGACCCAGGGGCGGAGGGGAAGGGAGAATTCCTTCCCAACCCCAAATATGGTGATCAGTTGTATCCTGACCACCTCCTGTATTTTAGCTCCCAACAGACAGCGCACCCTTCTGTTCTCTGGATCAGCTCTGGTGACAGATCTGTCCATTCTTCTTAGTGGGGAGTCTCCAGTCTCCCTCTTCCTGGTGTTGATGTGATTCTCCAGCATTCCTCCTGTTCTTTCTGGCTGCAAGTCCTCTTGTCTTTTGTTCTCCCTTGCAATCTTCTGAGAGTCATCCTCTATCCACCTGGGGCTCCGAACTCTGGCTATCTCCACTGACTCTTCCCCTCTTCTTACAGGCCTAGATGCTCTTCTCTTCTTCCTTGCCCTCCCACATTCTGTTATTGCCTGCTATGCCCCTTCTTAGTTTTCCAGCTCGGCCAACCTGTTCGTGAGCTCTGGTTCTCCTTCATTTGCTGAAATGCTTCAATAAACATTTGTTTCACAAGAAAACATTTCAGTTTTATACATACTTTATTGAAAATCAAAATGTTATCTATATCCTGTGAATTTAGAGAGGTCTCTGCAGTATTTGTTTAACAATCTGGAATTTTCTGTGCTAGTCACTTCCATACCAGAAACGCCTAAGATTTTGCCTTGGATATCTTCCTGGATACCATTGTGACATTCCCTGGATGTTCACGTACCACCACTAATTCATTCTGTGGAGGGGTCAATGAAGAGTGCCAAGGTTTAGAAAGGACCAAAGCTCCCTGGATAAAGTAAAACCTGTATCCCGAATGCCTGTTTAGCAGAGGTGTTTTGTGCCCACGAAGGACTGATTTCACTCTTTTATTTTTTTTAATGGCTACATCTTGAGAGGAAATAAGAGACGCATCAGTTCAAGAGCACTTAGCAGGCTGGTTCTTGCTCACATGCTCAGGCTTTAACTTATGGCCATATGTGGGGTCAGGAAGGAATTTCCCCTCAGGTCAGATTGGCAGTGACTTTGGGTTTTTTTCACCTTCCTCTGCAGAGTCTGGGTGTGGATCACTTGCCAGGATTATCTGCATATATTTCACTTAATCAGTGCCCTGCTATTGGAGGGGCCTCAGGCACTGGTTTACCTTGGGCCCTCTTAGTCTCTATCTGTGGCACATAATAGTCTAGTACAGCCCACAGGAGGCTACTTTGGTCTAATTTTGGTTGTTGGGTTTAGTGTGCTGGTGCTGGCTGGTGTTGGTGGCCTGTGCTAGACAGGAGGTCAGACTAGATGATCTGGTGGTCCGTTTGGGCCTTAAACTCTGTGAATCTGAGAGATAGCTAAGGGAGCAGGTTGCTTTTTCTCTTTGTTCTTCCACCCACCATAGGCAGATTGACACACGGGCGCGTGGGCTAACTGTAATTTGTCAGCTCCTATCCCAACTGGACAGGGGACTGCATGAACTTTTGGGACACGGGACTGTCTTGAGATGTTTTATACTTTCAACACTAGTCAATTTCCTGGAGCTATGGTAGCCAGCAGGAGGGAGTACTGTTCTAGCGAAGGGAAAATGTCTGAAACTAAGGGGAAATGGGACCTTCTAGGGATTCCTGAGTGGAGCTAGTTTGTCTCCATCACTGCCAGTCCTCCTGGCTGAGAACTAATCCAATGGCATCTATTTGTATCCTAATAGTTTCTCCAGAATACTTATCATAAATTCTGGACGGTTCTCATTCTCTCAAAAATATATTTTGCTTAGAAACATTTATCAAACACAGGAGAGGTCATGCTAGATGTCACATCATTAAAATGAAACAATCACAATGCATTATAATGGTCATAGCTGTCTTAGAGTTTGTGTTTTGTTCTTCATCAAAATCCTAAGAGAAACAAATATTCGATTCACGACTCAATGTGTCCTAGGGGTAGACGATATAGGGGAGGGAGCTGCGGAGGGAAGAAATAATGTTGGCAGGATGGTCATGTGCAATTTTTCTGCCATGATCTTATACAGAAAACAGCCTTCCTGAGGTGATTTCACAAGCTGTCTGGTGGCACAGGTCATCTCTAAATAGATTGTCAACAGATAGGGTGGATAAAAATCTATGATTTTTTACCAAAAAAAAAAAAAAATCCAATTTTTTTTATTCGGATTTTTTTGATGCTTTTTGAGTAAAAAACCTATCTGAAGATAGTTTTAATTAAGCTACATTATAGCTCAAATGTATCTCATCATGGAATAGGGATGATAAATTCTGATTCTTTAGTATGAGACAATATAGTCATGTAATGTTTAAGAAATGTTTTGTAAATGAGTTCCAGTAGTTCATGGATTAAGGACCCAATCTTATGGGGTTCCAGAGGCTTCTGTATAGATTATTTAGGTTAATCTTTCTATCTATCTTTCTATCTAATGGGAGTCAGTGCTCAGTCTAGAAGATACCATCAGAGATGCTTAGTTTTGCAGTTCTCAAACTGTGGATTTGTGTGTCCAGAGGTAACATGCTTGTTAACAGCAAAAATGTTTTAAAATAAATAAATTAATATATAGAGGTGAGAAATAACAGACCTCAATTCTATTGTCCCTCTGCAAATTTGTGTACACAGAGTCAATCCCTTACCTCTCTAAAAGTGCAAAGTTTCAAAAAGTTCAATGAATAGAAGATTGTTGGGGGCGGAATAGATCTGGACAAGGAGAAGAAGTCTGGAGATAAATGTGAGAAGCGAGGGACATATGCTTGTTTTGTTAAAATATTCTATGTTTTGCTGTTGAACAAAAAATCCAGAATACTTAACATTGCTGGTTTAGTTAAATAAAACAATTTAAATGTCTATCTGGTGATGTTTTCTTCTTAATACAGCATGGCAAGAAAATCCTCCAAATATTAATGATAGTTCACCTCCCAATGACTTCATAAATATCTACTTCAATTACCTTTGGTAAATTAAATAACCAAACAATCATTCATTTTCTGATACAGCTGTAAAACTAATCTGAAAAGTTTTCAAAATAAATCACTGTTTAAAAAAAATGGTGTGTACCTTCTAAAAATGAAACCTACATCTATCTCTTAGTTTTGAAGAATATGTATTAAGGTTATAACAACCAACAAGAATGCATTTCTATGTAGAAAACCATGATTAAATCAAGTCTTTTTTTTTTTTTTTTTTCTTCCTGACGAGTGATTTAAATCATGATTTAAAAATCAATTTGATGTAAATCAAATCCACCCTGTCACCAGATAAGCTTTGTGTTCAGATTTCTTCAAGGCATTGATTAGGGAAGGTAAAGCTTAGGAAGAGATCAGTGCTATGAAAAGCATAGCTGCCTCCTGGGCAAGGAGTCAAACTTGGACTCCTAATTTGAAAACAAGAGGAAGTAATGTACATGGTAATGGTCTGCTAATGATTACATAATGAAAAAATGGCATTGTCATGTTATCTTTGAGAAATCAACTGCTCCAGAGTCAGGAAATGTTATTGAATAATAATGATGAGAAATCAATTAAGGTTTCTGTTAATGAGAGAGAGAGCGAGCACACTAAAACACTGCATATGGTGAATGCAATTAAAATTCTACCTTTATTGGGCCACCATGGTGTCTGCAGTCCTCACAACATCGTGTACTTTAAAATTGGTGGTGTGTGGCAAAGGTTGAGTTTTGAAGGGTGTTTATACCATGTGCAGTGTGCTAGAGTTAATATCGCCAGAGCAGTGTTAACTTTTAGAATTGCCTGGCTGTGTGCTTAGTCTTTCAAACTTAACATTGCATTAGTTCAATTTTTTTGTGTGTAAATTACTTCGTTTTTGTTTTAAGAAAGAGAGGTTATGGGGAAAGGAAGTGAAAATGTAGACATAACCTGTTTGTGCAGTTTAGAAGCTCTCCTAGTTTTTACCTCATGTTGACTTTCCTGTAGGATCAATCAGAAAGAGGATAAGAGTTATAGGACAATACATAAGCTATTAAGACTCTCAACCTTTTTTAAAGAGCTGATGGAAAAATCCATTTGCAGTGCACATCAACAAAAAGTTTTATTGGTCCTACAAAACCCAGGAACTGTGCTATGTATTCATGAGTGCCGTCTTCTGGTACCTTATCTATTAACTAACTAATTACATATATACTGATACAGAGCTCTCTTGTAACAAAGGGGCTTAAGAAACACATTTTTCTTGATAATTGAAAAAGGGGAAGGAAAAAGAATGAAAAAACCTAATTGACCTCACCTTCATTGGGGGCAGTATGCTGGCCTGCATGCTGGCTATTTCTGCTGCCGGGTCCATAAAGGTGGGAGAGGGTGGTGCTGCTGCCTCCTCCCTGTCCTTTCCCACCCTGTCTGTGGGAAGCAGAGGAATTGCAGTTGTACTCTGCTGTCGTACAGGGACAAAAGAGGACTGGGGCACCCTGGCACCATCTCTTCCTTCAGTTCCCTCACTTGAGCACCCACTTTGCTACAGGGCACAACTTGGCCCCAGAATCGTATGCAGCAAATCTCTGATGTACGGGTGAAATCCTGGCTCTACTGAAATCAATGGTGATACCCTCGCTGACTTCATTGGGAGCAGGATTCCACCCTAAAAAGATTACTTTAACTTGCCATGGATGTAAGTGAATGGTAAATGAAGTTTAAAATATTCCTGGACTCCTCAGTATCAAGTGGACCTTTTACTTTTTCCAAACCTTTTATGTGATAAAAGCTTTCCTAATTTCATTGGCTCTGCAGTCTGTGGCAATCTATGATTGTACTTTCTCATAATTTAAGCTTGTAAATTGTTGATTTGCATTTGAATAATGGATCACAATTTCATCATGAGTCCTTACACATGCTCACAAAGACTGAGTGTGCATCTGTGTGCAGAAGTTTGTGTTTGTACTGTAGGTGGAAAACAATTTTTGTGCAAATGTGTACTTGTGTCTGAAATTGCCCATTGTGATGTGCAAACATGCTGTGCTCAGAGATACACATGATGGGTTGCTTAATAGCCTCTTAAAATGTATCTTTTTGCTGTAAAGGCCAATGAAGAGTATATTACAAATATAATTAAAGAAATAAGACGAGAAGGTAAAATACACAGCTTTTTTAAAATTGTCACTGAAACTATATTTACCACCACACCAAAATTATCTCTGTAGGAAATATCCTGTCAGTTCCATACTGAAAAGATGAAAATGCTTGTAAGCCATGGGCTTTAATGCAGCCATGTGGTTATGATTCTGTAGGGAAGAATACATATAGTTTAATGCTAATTGGTATAGGCTTTTTAATTTGGTTGTTTAAAGGAGTCAGGGGGTAGAGGAAATTGTGGGAGAGAAATAATTTGAAAAGGAACAGACATTAAGTGGAGTAAGGATTAGAACTGTGTTAAGTCCCAATTCAGGAAAGCACTTAAGTACATGCTTAATTTTAAGCATGTGCCTAAGGCCCAGTGACTTCAATGGGATGTAGATGCAGATTTAAAGTTAAACATGTGCCTAAGTGCTTTCTGAACAGGGATGCTTTCCTGAATCAGGACCTCAAGCACTAAAATTGTTCACCCTGGCCACAGCATTCCTTTAGTTGGATGTACAAGCCTGGTGTTTGCTTTTCAAAGCCAGGATGAATATTACTTATTAAGGCATCCTGCATTTCATGGCAGAGCTAATAGGAATCAGGACAAGAAGCTGGCTATGATCAGAACACGTCGTCATTTTTTTCCCTCCTCTCTTCCCTTTGCCGCTGTGGGGTGGGAGGGGAGAGGAAAGAGAAACACTAGAACAAAACAGAGAGAAAAGGCAGAACTTGAAATGTAAGTAGGTAAATGGCTCTCTTTCGAAAAAGCTGTTCATGTTTTCTTTAACCTTCACCAAGACATAACTAATACTGACAACAAATCTTTAAGACTAAAAAATACACTTTGTTTCATTTTCCATTTATTGACTCATTGATTGACATCTTCATTGGCAGGGACTCGTGCCACAGGAGGAGTCTCAAAGTCCGACTCGTGGTTTCCTGAGACTGTCTGTTCATAAAGTGAAGAGCAAAGAGGGAGCACTCTGTTGGGACATGTACGCCATTATGTTCCATCAGTTTTAAAATGTCCTGAAAGGACTTTGCTCTGGGTATGCTGGAGGGCATGGAACTCAAGGGACCAGGCAGCAAACAGCAACATCACTCCTTAAGCTGGCTTTTTAGGAAAATCAACAGTTCTTCTGCCCATCATGGCCAAGATTAGAAAGCTTGCTGCATAAAATATTCTTACCTTTTTTTGGCCCAAGTGATTAGCCAATATTCAAGGTCTTCTGGGATGTTTCTGTTATGATGCGAAATTGATGATAGGTATTTCTTTGATACAGTCATGCTTATTTACGAAGAGTGTATGCACAGTCCTGTTTCCCTGAACGCAGTGTGACTCAAACAACGGAAGGCAGTTTCTTTCCTCACTGTCAAGATCTCTTTCCTGCCAGCACTGTGTTGAAAAAGCACTCTTTGCTTTCTCTCAGGGTCATGCTACAAGTACTTCTCTGGCTGTCCTTAGGTTTCCTACTGCCTTCCTTGTGTGGTCCTCTTGTATTTCTGGTTTTGTTTGTATGTGTGCACTCTCTAACTCACTCCCACCCCTCTCCTCCAAAACCATACCCAGCAAACCCTTCTGCCCACATGGCTCAGCTTCTGACCTGCCTTGCATGTGGCCTATGCTTTTGGGTAGTGGCTCTTATTGTTTCAGCTATTTTGTCCCGTAAGAAGAAATTAAACTTCTTTTGGGCCATTTATCCTGGAGGAAGGGTGGCTGTTGTGCTCACCAGTTTCAACAAGGTTTCACCGAACCCCTAGCAATCTTGTACCCTGGTTCATATTCTTTTTCCCTTTGACGGGACTACTCTCATTCTTAAAGTTAAGCACGTGCATAAGTGTTTGCAAGAGAGGGGCCTAAATATCTTATTGAATAATTTTACCATATGGTCAGTTCTCTGTTGTTTTCTCTGCTGCTGAGCTATCCAGTTTGCTAAGAGTTAATTACACATTGAAAATGTTTATTTTCATCCATGGAGTGACTCATGTATGGTTAAATTGAGAGCAGCAGAACCATCAATTCATGAGTTCTGTGATTGTATGGGATGAGTGTAAACAAAGATTTTTATCCTGCCCTTGAGGGCTTTTCAATTTAAATTTTCATTCCTTCTTTTCAAAATGTGGTGTATGCTGTTCTGGTTAAAATACAAGCCACTTTTTAAAAGATTTACACTAAAAATTTAAGATTACTGGAAATTATGTGCTTTACATGTATTCCCCTTTTGGGTTAATGCCTTTAGAACGGGGTGGGAAAACTTTTTTTTGCCTGAGGGTCACATCTGGGTATCGAAACTGTATGGCAAGCCATGAATGCTCACAAAATTGGGGGTTGGGTTGTGGGAGGGGGTGAGGGCTCTGGCTGGGGATGTGGACTCTAGGGTGGGGCGAGAAATGAGGAGGTCAGTGTGCGGGAGCTGGCTTCAGGCTGGGGCAGGAGGTTAGGGTGCAAGGGGCAGGTGTAAGGGCTCGCTCTGGGGGTGCAGGCTCTGGGGTGGGGCTGAGATGAGGGGTTTGAGGTAGGGAAGTTGCTCTGGGCTGGGACCAAGGGGGTTGGGCAGACGGGAGAGGGATCAGGGCTGGGGCAGGAGGTTGGGGTGCAGGAGGAGGTCAGGGTGCAAGTGCTGGGCGGCGCTTACCTCAAGCAGCTCCCGGAAGCAGCAGCATGTCCCCTCTCCGGCTCCTATGCAGAGGCACTGCCAGGTGTCTCTGCATGCTTCCCAGCCCACAGGCGCCACCCCTGCAGCTCCGATTGGCCACGGTTCCCGGCCAAAGGGAGCTGCAGAGCTGGCACTTGGGGTGGGGGCAGCATGTGAAGCCCCCTGGCTACCCCTATGCATAGGAGTCAGAGAGGGGACGTGCCCTCCATGCCACTGCTTCTGGGAGCAGCGCAGAGCCACGGCATACGCGGAGCAGGGAAAGTCTCCAACTCCGCTCCCTAGCTGGAGCGGGGCAAGCCCTGCACCCTGCTCCCCAGTGGAAGCTTGAGGGCCGGATTAAAAGATCTGATGGGCTGGACATGGCCTGCGAGCAGTAGTTTGCCTGCCCCTGCTTTAGAAGGTGGTAAATTACTCAGGTGATGTCACAGCGTGGCTGGCCCCAATAAATGAACTTGGTGCAGCATCCTTGTGCCAGAACAGGTACTCCCAGTTGGTCAATTAAGAAGTCAGGGCAGCACTTGGGAGCTATAAAAGTCCAGGGATAATTTGAGAGGGACAGTGCTGGTGAGTTAAGGCTGCCAGAGTCGAAAGACTGAAGGAGGTCTCTCTGCAGGCCCTTTCTGGGAAGAGAGGGATTTGCCAAGAGGCTGATGGAGGGACTGACTGTCCTAGAGAGCTAGTCCCAGGAGGCTGGACAGGGCTGAGAACTGGGAGCCAGTGGAGAAGCTAGCCTGTAGAACGTCCTGAACTGGAGATCACCAGTGCTGGGAGGCTGAAAAGGGCTGAGAGCTACAATTTTCTGAAATATAGGAAATTTGACAGATTTACTGATAGCCTCACACAACATGACCAGGCTCATTTTCAGGTGCTCATGGAGGAATGGAAGCTGGTAGCCAGAACAGTGCCTCAGCTGGCAGTGGACACAGCAGATATTTCCTCCGGGCCATGGCAATGGCCACAGTTATGCATAGGGAATGTTGGCTCCATTCCTGTGGGTTCCCTAGGGAGTGCAGAACACTACTGAAGACCTCCCCTTCAATGAATCCTATCTTTTTAATCTAAAGACGGATGAATTGCTACGTACCCTGAAGGACTCCAGAGCCACCCTTCGCTCGGTGGACAACAACACTCCTGCCCCAAAGTGTAAATTCCACCATCCACCCAAAGCCACAAATCCACCCAATTCTACCCTCGGAGATCTTATGAACCACAGGAAGCAACAGAAAACTCAGAGATCCTGCCTCCCTTCACAGGCTTACACCTTACAGCTACAACCTGCAGCCAAGAGGTATTTCTGAGGCAACTTCAAGAGCCACCAACAAGTATGCCTACCACCTCATGACCCCTCTATTCCTCTTGGGGTCATTTAGTACTCTCTTCCCCAAGCTTGGAGTGCAATAACAGACAAATGGGTACTGAACATCATCCACCATGGCTATGCCGTTGAATTTATCACGCTACCTTCTCCAAACCCCCCTCCCTATCTCTCTCCTCAGGGACCACTTTCACAACAGCATTCGCCCCCAAGCAGTGGATTCCTTACTACAACTGAAGGAATGATGTAACGCCTTCCCTCAGAATATCAAGGAATGGGTTTTATTCAACTTACTTCCAGATACCGAAGAAGAAAAGCGGGTGAAGACCAATACTTGATCTCGGTCATCTCAATCACTTCATTCACAAACTCAAGTTTTGTATGGTCATGTTGGCAATGATTATCCCATCCTTTGAGAAAGGCACGTGGTTTATGGCAGTCAATATGAAGAACGCTTATTTTCACATTGATATCCATCCAGTCCACAGACATTTCCTGAGATTCACAGTGGGCACTCGCCATTTCCAGTACAGAGTACTTCCCTTCAGAATAGTCACCACTCCCAGAATCTTCACCTAAGTTTTCTCAGTCTTAGCGGCCTATGTCAGATGTCACGGGGTTCTCATGTTTCCATATCTCAATGATTGGCTTCTAGCCACACGGTCCAGGAACAAAGCCCAAGTGTCAGCCTCCGTTTTGCTCGGCCTTCTTTCATCCCTCAGACTCAGCATCAATGTCAAGAAATCAATCCTAGACCCCATGTAGTCCCTGGACTTTATAAGGGCCACCATCTATTTGATCATAGAACAGGCCTACCTACTGAAAGACAGGTTCCAGGCAATGGGACACACAACTTGTATTGTCAGCAATCCTTATGTACCGGCCAGGATTGCCTGTCCCTCCTCAGCCAAATGGCTTCATGTACATACTTTCACGTGAGTCTACCTTCTCTGCCTCCAGACATGGCTCAAGTCAGTTTACTTGCCAAAACATTATGCCATGGACTTCATGCTGTCATCCCTCCAGTGGTTGACCGAGCCATGTCATGTATGCGAGGGGGTTCCCTTTCTCCCATCCTCCTCGGACAAGATGGTCATCACTGATGCATACCATATAGGCACAGGAGCACACATGGCTGATCACATGACACTGGGGCGACCCAAGTTCCCTAGAATCCAGGATGCACATAAATGGCCTGGAAATCTGAGCTGTAAGAAAGGCATGCCAATCCCTTCTCCTGTTCATCTGTTCCTATCGTGTTCTCATCTTGTCAGACAACACTGGCAGTGTTTTCTATATCAACAAACAAGGGGGAACGAGACTGCTGTATGCACAGAAGCAGTCAATCTCTGGAATTGGTGCATCAATCACCAGATCCTGTTGTCTGCAGCCTATCTTTCTGGGACACAGAACGTGTTTGCAGACTTGCTCAGCAGTCATTTTGCAATCAAATACCACTGGGAACTTCACGATTTGGTAGTACATGACCTCTTCACCCGATGGGGGATCCTGACCAGAGACCTATTTGCCTTGCATATAAACAACAAATGCACCACATATTGCTCCAGCAGAAGTCTCAGCCACCACTCTCAGGATGACATTCTCCTGGTCAGACCAAATCAATGACGCCTTCCCTCCTCTACCACTCCTGTACACAGGAGTACTGTACACAGTACAATGATGAGATCAGACATCCCAATCCACCTCAGAGCATAGTATTTGGATGGACAACTGCTTGAGAATGTATCTGCTCCTTGACCATGCAAGGCATCTTCTCCAGCAGCAGCAGGAAGGAATCCACTAGGCAATGTTACCAGGGCAAGTTGAAACGTTTTGCTTCTGGGCCCAACAAAAGGGAATTTTACCAAAATCATTGGGATCCCCCTCATCCTGGACTACATTCTGTCCTTGAAGTCATCAGGTCTTGCCCTCAACTCTTTGAGAGTCCATTTGGTGGCGATTAGCGTGTTCCACCCTCCTGTGAAAGGTTACTCTCTTTACACACCCACTAACTGCTAGGATTTGGAAGGGTCTCTTCAGAAACTTCCCACCTGTTCAATTGATCCCACCCCAATGGGACCTGAATCTAGTTCACCCATGATAATGAAACCCCTCTTTGAACCATTAGTATTGCACTCTATCTCCCTCCTTTCCATGAATTTTGCCTTCCTTGTTGCTATCACTTCCACGAGAAGGGTCAGCAAACTTGGAGCTTTGATGAAGGGCCTGCCTTTCACAGTCTTCGACAAAGTTTCCCTATGTTTGCACCCCAAATTTTCCCCAAAGGTGATCTCCCAGTTTCACATCAAACAATCCTTTCTTACCTAAGCCGCACACATTTGCAGGGGAATGTTGACTTCGTTCCCTAGATGTCCAACGAGCTTTAGCCTTCTACTTGCAGAGAACAAAACCTATCTGGAAGTCCCCCAGACTGTTTGTTGCAGTAACAGAAAGACTCAGAGGACAGGCCATCTTCACCCAGAGAATCTCTAAATGGATTTTGGGCTGCATTAGACTCTGCTGCCTACTATTAGGACTACCTCTCCCCTACAGGAGTGTGGGCTCACTCCACGAGAGCTCAGCCTTTGACCACAACATCCCTTCAAGACGTGCTGTTCCTAGACATATGTAGAGCGGTCATGTGGAGTTCTGTGCACACCTTTTCAACACACTAAGTCTTACTACAGGACTCTGGTGGACACCTTCTTTGGTGGGGCAGTTCTTCACACAACCATTCTGTCCTCATCCTTGCACCATCCTCTGACTTAGGTTCTGCTTGTTAATCGTTCTCAGTGAAATACAACAGGGACCATCACTCAAAGAAGAGGAGGTGGTTACTTATCTGTAACTTGAGGTTCTTGGAGTTGTATGGTCCCTATCTGTATTCCACTTTCCACTCTCCTTCCCCTCTACTATGGATCTTCTCATTGTGGAGAAGGAACTAGAGATGCGGTCAGTCTGCCCCACCCTTTATCAACTCAGACAGAAGCATGAGGTGAGCCAGGGTGCATGTGTGGATGAATGGACGTGACTTTCAAATTCTCCGACTCTGAGTGCATGGTATGCATGCATAACCCTCAGTGGACTACAGATAGGGACCACACATCTTGTAGAACCTCCAATTATAGATAAGTAATCTCCTCATTCCAGGACTGGAGAAAATGCCTTATAGTTAGAGTCAAAGAGCTCAAGCTGTTTAGTTTATCAGAAAAAAGATTGCGAGGTGACTTGATTAGTGTTTTCACGTATCTTCACAGGGAGAAAATATCAGCTACTCAAGAGCTCTTTAATCTAGTGGAGGAAGGCATAAGAAACCAATGGTTGGAAGCTGAAGTCAGACAAATTCAAATGAGAAATTACAGATTTTTAACAGTGAGGGTGATTAACCACTGGAACAAACTAGCAAGGGAAGAGGTGGATTCTATATTCTTGTTGTCTTCATATCAGAACTAGATGCCTTTCTGGAAGACATGCTGTCATAAATATAAAGGGAAGGGTAACCACCTTTCTGTATACAGTGCTATAAAATCCCTCCTGGCCAGAGGCAACATCCTGTTGCCTGTAAAGGGTTAAAAAGCTTAGCTAACCTGGCTGGCACCTGACCCAAAGGACCAATAAAGGAACAAGATACTTTCAAATCTTGGGTGGGGGGAGGGAGGAAAGGTTTTTGTTTGTGCTCTTTGTTTACGTGGTGGTTCTCTCTTGGGCTGGTGGTGGTTCTCTCTTGGGCTGAACGAGGCCAGACAGAAATCCATCTTCTCCAACCCAGCCTAATCCAAGTCTCCAATACTGCAACTAGTACAGGTAAGCCAGGCAAAACTGATTAGTTTCTTTTGTTTTATGTGACTTTTCCCTGTGTTAAGAGGGAGATTTATTCCTGTTTTCTGTAACTTTAAGGTTTTGCCCAGAGGGGGATCCTCTGTGTTTTGAATCTGAATACCTTGTCAAGTATTTTCCATCCTGATTTTAGAGATGATTTTTACTTTTTTTTTTTTTTTTAATACAAACCTTCTTTTAAGAACCTGACTGATTTTTTCCATTGTTCCAAGATTCAGGGGTTTGGATCTGTGATGATTTTGTAACCAATTGGTTAGGATATTATTCTCAAGCCTCCCCAGGAAAGGGTGTGTGTAGGGCTTGGGGGGGATATTTTGGGGGGAAGATGTCTCCAAGTGATCTCTTTCCCTGTTCTTTGTTTAAAAGGCTTGGTGGTGGCAGCATACTGTTCAAGGACAAGGCAAAAGTTTGTACTGTGGGGAAGTTTTTAACCTAAGCTGGTAAGAATAAGCTTAGGGGGTCTTTCATGCCGGTCCCCACATCTGTATGCTAGAGTTCAGAGTGGGGAAGGAACCCTGACACATGCTTTAGCCAAACGAGTTATTGAGTTGCGTGGTGAAATTTAAGGGCCTTGGATATACAGGAGGTTAGATGGGTGATCTGTTGTTCCCTTCTGGCTTTATACTATGAATCTGTGAATTTATCCAGCCTCTACTATATGTTACATCATTGAATTTGCTTCAAGCAATAGACCACTTTTTAAAATTCTAAAGTATTGTGATTTATTTTGTGAAGGGGAAAAAGCATGTTCAGTTCAGGCAGAAGCAAATCAGGAAGAATCCCTGTTGTGACGGTTTCTTCTATCACTCAACAAATCAACCACCCCTTTTTATCATAAGTTAAATATTTCTCTAACTTTTGCCAGTGCTACTGATAGCACTCAGCATGTTACAGTGCAGCTTCCTTTTCTTTGTTGTGGGGAATATCCTGTTGCATGAACTACGCTTATTTCACAAATGAAAGAGAACAGTCATGCTTAAGGAAAGTGATTACAGTATTAAATAGTAACTTGCTTTATTAATTTTCAGGGCTAAATTGTGGCTTTTCCACAACCCCAGGGCATGGGACAGTCCATACCTGCGCTGCCACCAGAGCAGACCAGTTTGTCTCCTGGTTTTCTCTATGCATTGGGGGTGGGTGTGTTCCCTGCATCAGCCCTATATCCATGTCTATGCTCTGACACGTGGGGTGCGGAGCCATGGCTCTGTCCACTTCCCACCCCTGCTGGTCCACTCCTTGCCTTTCTGTGCAGATGCATTAAGCTTCAGAGAGGCTTTACAGGGGCTGCCTCTCCCCCATGCTGCTATTGGTTGATCAGTGATGTGTGTAGCTAGTGCAAGTATTACCCTGTACAGGCATCTAGGATGGCCCACTATCTGGCCCACCGTTTATTAGCATAATAGTGATAATCATTACTAAAGTGATTGGGTGAAATCCAGAAACCATATGCTATTGCCCAGTGAGATAGCAAGTGAAGTTCAGAAGGAAACAAGTAAGCAGAGAATGCAAATTTGAGGACAGAGCAGAGAAATTTGGTTAATCCATGCTAATGAGGAAAATATGTGAAATAATCAAAAGGAGTGAAGCAAGGATCTGTGGGTCAAGAACCAATAAGGTGATCAGATATCAAGTGTGAAAAATTGGGACAGGGGGTGGGGGCTAATAGGAGCCCATTTTTTTTTTTAAAAAAGCCCCAAATATCAGGACTGTCCCTATTAAAATTGGGACATCTGGTCACCCTAAGAACCAGTGTCTTAGCCAAGTTGATTGTTGTGTTAAGTGCTCTAGCGTCCCAAGCTCCTCTATAGTGGTGTTGAAAGAGTGTATGGTGTGTTTTTGTTTGATTGTTTTATAAATAAAATCTGTGCAGTCTGTGAACTTAGTTCAGGGCTTGACAACAGCTTTGACTGATAGTGACCTGTGTTACTGTAGGTGTGGCTTTCCTCTTCTGCATGCTGCTGGTGATGTTAAGAGTTCCACAAATGTGGATTTCGTAGAAAGCCGGGGGAGAGCTCTGAAGGCAAATCCTGAGCTTCGTTTTAATAACCAAAACAAAAAAACGAGGAAGGAAAATAATAGATGTTCTTTACAATAGTGACCTGCAGCTTTTAATTATCACCTATATCCAGTGATTAAAATAGATAGAAATAGGAAGGAAGCTCTCACTGTACCAGCTGAGGAGGAGCTATGTTATCCCCTGCTACTCCTTCCTTTAGCCCCTGTTTACATCATCATGAGCTTGTTAATGTAACAGTGTAGGAAAATAGGAATGGCCATATTGGCTATGACTGATGGTCCATCTGGTCCGATATCCTGTCTTTGATAGTGGGTAAAGAAAATAACTTTTATATGCACAAAAAGTTCTAAGAATAATGAAATTCCTGGGGCATGGGAAGGAAGAGATCTCTTTGGCATGGTCAACTGACTTACTAAGGATCTGATTCTGCAAACGCTTTGGCATATGAGTGTTTTACTTGTTTTTAATTGAACTACTCCCATTAATAAAGTCATTGATATGTCCAAATACTTGCAGGTTTGGGCCCTAACTGTTTATACAGGGGAAATGTTGAGACTAACCATACACAAAGTGGTGTCAAATGAATAAAGTAAACAAATTGTTTCAGTCAAGAAAAATACTTTCTCCCCTTCTTTTCTAATAGGGCTAGATTACATTTAAATAGTACCTTATTCCACAAGTAACTCAATTAACTTCAGAGGAACTGCTCCTGTTGTAAGACATTATTTTGAACCTTTGTTTATGCTAATAGCCCTTTAAAATAAAACATTATATATGACTGCATGGTTTAGAGTCTGTCAAAGTTGAACCCATGATGTTTGGATTTAGTTTGACAGAGTGGGGGTATATCTCTTTTGTCAAAATGTTCCTCAGCCCTGTTATCCCTCCTGTTTCTACATCCTGGGGGATCAAATTACCATTTCATTCATCACCTCCTTTTGATTTCTGTCTTGCTGCATCACACAACACAATACATCATAATAAAGTGTAATAGGTAACTGAAGGATAAATGCTAAAAGTATATGGCATTGTAGCTGAAGGTGAAAGAAATTGGCGCTTCTAATCCCAAGTGAGGAAAGGGAAAAGAACAGAACAATAACCATACCACAGCAGTGGCAATAAATGCAGGAACATTGCTGTTTATAGGCTACCTAGAAATAACTGCAGATAGCCTGGTACAGTGTGAGAAATTCCGTAACATGATGAAAAGGGGAAGCTAAAGAGTGTGGGTGGGTGGAGATGGGTTCTGTCACTTGGTAAATTTTAGATTAACTCCAGGGAGATCTGGTATTGTCTGTTGAATATGTGGATACCAGTACCCTCCCCCAAAATGTTATTTCCCATATCATCTTCACAATGCAGATATTCTAGCCCATGTTGCTGTATTATTCCCAGAAGTGCCACCTTCTCAATCTATTTGTTTAATCTAGCTTTCAATATATTTAAATTAGCACCCATCCTTGTAGTATCTGAGAACCTCATTACATAATTCTCTTCTTTTCCAGCAGTTAGAAGTAACTGCTTGATTAGAAGAGAGACTTTTAGTTGTAATTTGTTTTAGTGAGTCTGAGAGAGGAATATTTTTTTTGTGTGGGAAAGCTATGTGGAAATAATGGGCCTGAGTCTCCCTTGCTTTGTATCTTGAGTACTCAATTATACCAGTGCAAAGTGGGGATAAAGTGCTACCAAATTAGAATGGTAAAATTGAAACCAGTTGACACAGGCTGTGCATTGGTGGAAATGACTACACAAGGTGCAGGGCAAAAGAGAAATAGGCCCTTTCCCTTTTGCTCATAGGAATGAATTTTGTGGAGGCCCCTACAGCTTTGGAAAGACGGCTGGGAAATACAATATGTGGAGTATACACAGAGGCACCCATTTGGTACGTCACTTATCTCTTGTATAGTTTAAATACACATAGGGACATATATTTTGTCCAGTATTACCAAGTGCATAAGTAAGCAAAATGATCATGTTTTGTTGCCCTGCCCATTTGTCTCTTCTGCTCTTTCAGTAGTAAATCAGAAGTTGCAATGGGATATGCTGATTGTGAAAACCAAACAGCCACCACAGCAGTTTGTAGAATCTGGACAGTAAAAAATTGTTGGAAGATACCTGCTAGCTGGTGGACTAGACTTACGAGCTAAAGTTGGTTGTCACATGGAGGGGCCCAGCAGCGAGGTACGAAGCCAATGACCTCCTGAAAAACCCAGCTTCCCACCCTGGAATTTGGTTTTGGATGGTGTCCTGTATCAGCAGTACCATTATGTCAGCAATAATGTTTCAAGAAGCCAAAAGATAAATTGATAAGGTGGTAGAGAATAGACAGGAATGTAAAACCGCTTCTTCAGAATAGGCTGCTCATAGAAAACCATGGTTAAGGGTTTCTGGAAGAAGGAAAAAAAAAGAGCAGTTAGAAAACCAGATCTGCTTCTGCAAAATGTTTGGAGTGGTTGGAGGCAAAGAATTTCCAAACCCTAATTTGCTGGCTATATTTCTTGCAAATATACTTAATAGTGATGTGCATGAAGATCATCTATATATGGAAAAATGCTGTAGGATTCCCCTTAGGGCCTTGACTTGAAAGAGTCAACAAAGAAAAACATTAATTGCAACCCTCTCAGATGCCAGGGACCAGGAAAGAGTCCTTATGGCTGCCAGATGGAAACAAGATATCCTGTTTGAGGGCAAGAAAATCCTTTCTCTGACCAGATCCAAACCCTGCACCCCAGGCAAGGGGAAGGGAACTTAGGATAGTCAAAAGAAAATATGTAATGGAAGATGTCAATGCTATGCTTATTATTTCCCATCGAGCTCTGGGTTAAGTGCAGACAAAGGGCTCAAATCATTCCCTAAGTCTTCATGGCAAAGCAAATGGAAAGCCCAAATACCCTGTCTGTGTGGTGAATATGAAGTGGAGGAATGTCACCTCTTTCCTTGTACCCTGCTGAAGCCACACTGTGGCATGGAGTATACCACATGTGAGGAGAATACAGGCTGTGGGTGGTGACCAGCAGGAACCACAGAAAATTTCACACTGACCTAGACATTGAGCTTTTGTGCACTTTCTCTTTACATTGTTTAAACTAGGAGTGGAAGAGGTTGTTCTATAGACAGTAACTGGTAGGAGAAATCCCTGGCAATGCAGTTTCATGCAAATGACCCTGCTCCTTTGGCAGATGCCTAAATCTTGGCTAGTTTGGGCGAGGGTCCCTGCTGCTTCATCCATGGGACCAGTCTCTCCACAGGCCCACAGGGAGAATGCGTGGGACACTCTACACAGAGAATCTCACGGAGTTTCTAATCCCCTGTATGGGATTTTTCCTGACTATGGGACAATTAGGGCTATAGTCAAGAAGATTAGAACAAGAAACTGGCTAGCTCCTTGCTAAATATGATATACATTGCAAACCGTTAGCGGAGATGCATTTGATAGTTGAATATGTCTTGTGTTTAGTTAGTGTGTTGCTTTTTCATGCAGTTGGTTATTTATTCACAATGTTATGTTGGCAAAACACTTTATATCTTTCCATTTCTTTGGTGGTCTTCGAAATCTCTGCCTTCTGCTTCTGAAAATATTTATATGTAGGTGATAAATATGGATTTTTCATGTCACATTAATGGAAAATGTTACCTTTGTAGTATTTTTTTAAACATTTGTAAGTGGTTTTGTAAAATATTTGAGCCTCCTATTATATATATTAATATAAGGATAAATCAGATAAGATTATATTATAATTTCTGATCCCCATGCAGGTTGTTTATAAATGGAATGAGAGTATTACATATTTTAAGCAATATCCTTCCAATCACCTAACCAATGAATTGTCAGTGAACTATGGTCTGTTTTGTTCCATATGGTGATCTGGTAACGATTTACATTTCCCCTCTGATATTTTGTGAGTGTGTATAAATCTTATTTTTTTCATGTTTTGTACTTTGGTTATAAAATTCTAATACAGTACATATAGTTTTAATTACTACATTAATATCACTGTTATCCGTGCTTGTTTCAGGAATTCAATTCAGAGTGAGTCAACTTGAATAGAATTCTATTAATTATGGCAAAATGGTTTGAATCAGTCATGTTGATCCTTCACTCCAAAAACATAGGGGTGGTATCTCCTGCTTCTATTTGATAAGATTAGGCTGTGTGGAACAGTCACTTGTTTCTAATTTCTGGTAAGATACTTGGCTAAAAAACAATTGATGCAGCTACTGCCATTTTTGCCCTGCTTCCCTAACTTTTTACCCTCCCTCCTCCACAGTTATTGTAGTATAGGATATTTATGAATGCTTTCATTTAAATATGAGCGCTACTTATCTGCCTCTTTTTGTGCTGCTATGACAGTACATTTATACTTATTATCCATCAGATTGTAGGGGAAGGATCGTCCCATAGCAGTGTCTTTCCATAATATAAAACTTGACAAAATGGTTTTTTAAACCATTTGGTCTTATCAACATGTTGCCAATTCCCCTTTGATGGAATTAATTTATTTTACTTGATTTGGTATCTACAGGGCTTCACAATGTATGGATGGCCTCTTTATTTAAAGCAAGGATCTTTTAAAGTTTGAGATGCTATACTGAAACATACGTGTGAAAAGCCAATCTTCTTCCCCATATTATTTTTTTAAAGATAATAGAAGCGTCTTGTCTACTTAACTCGTATAAATAAAATGGGACACATTGTGATGTTGCTGTCAATTAGTGTGATAGACTCCATGGGAGTAAATCTGTCTGTTTCACTTTTTTCCTAATGACTAGAAAGAGTCCTCTGAGAATTGCTGAATAATCCAGGCCATTAGGAACTTGTCAACTTGAACACCACCATCTCCAACCAGAAAAATTGTTGTAAATGGGTAGACAAGATGTTGAAATTGTCCTTATTATTAATTCTGCTTTGGGCATATTTCTCTGCAGCAACTTACAAGTCCTGATGTGCATTTCTCCATTTAAGAAGTATAAATATAAAATGACACATTCTAACCAGGGAAAACCTTATTTTAGTATTTGTATACCAGGTTTATTTCTTGTTACATTTCTGTACAATTGCAATGTAATTCAACAGTTGACTCCAATGTTCAAAAACTATGAGCCAGGCTTTAAAAATCATGAGATTCGCTTAAAAATCATAGGGTTGGGTTTTTTTTTTTTTTTAGTAGTATGTTTTGAAATTTTGTTACTTGCCTTCTGGTTTGTGAACCGTTACAATGAGCCACTCATGTCCCATTTTCAAGCTTTTCTCTGCAACAGTGAAAGCTGGAAACTTACTTTTAATAAAAACAGCTGAGATTCTTGTGTAACTTCAGAAGCCGAAGCTTTAAGAAAAACACCAAATATCGTGAAACTTGTGATAGTCACAAGAACTAGCAACACTGTTTTAATTAAAATGTATTTTATACAAGATCTATTTTTACATGTCTTTTGATGCAGATTATCTAAGCAAACATTGACAAACTCCCCCATATTTATCCCATTGTAACAAAGCATTGTGACTCAAAATGAATTTGGCATGTTCTGTTGACTTACCAGTATCCCTTTATTAAAAATATCTTTTTTTTTTTTGTGTGTGTCTGACCCTCAATCTTTGTCAGATAGTAAATATTCAGTGTTGCCAAGGCAATTAACTGGTCTGTTGGATCACTTAATGGCACAAGCAACATTTGTTATGCAATGTGAAATAACACCTGTGATTTATAAATATTTATGTCGGGAGACCTCTTGCCTATGCTAATGTGACAAATGACTCCGCCTTCAAATATTTTTGCACATATTCGATAGACTTATGCCTTTTAAACTGCTTGTTTGAAGACTTCACTTTCCAAATGCTTTAAACTAAATGCAGATGCTTTAAACTATTTTAAAAATGTTCCATTTTATATTTCCATGAGCATTTTTCAATTCTTAAATTTAGTTTCTTGCTATGCAACAACATACATTTTAAAAACCTGACACATATGTTGCTGTAGTAAAAGTCTTTTACAAATACTTTACTGTATTTACTTTACTGTTACGTTTTTGTTGGAACAAAACATTTCCCTGGGTAATTGATGATGGTTGATATTGCTAGGTAACCTCAAAATTATCTGTGATTTCTTTAGACCCATTTCTATATTCTTCTGTGCAGAGGTCTAGAGAATGGAGGGGAGAGCAGGGGGAAAGAGAGAATGGGGAAAAGCTAAAAATACAAGAAATCCTTTCCTAATATTATTTTTCCATGTAAACAATTGTTGGTGTCAAAAAGGTGTTATGTGACTCCAAATAGAAGAGTTAGTCCAAGAGACACATTTTCTATTATGTCCTGTGCTATGAGAGAATTTGTGAACCTGCGAAATACTGTGATTATCAGCATGACATATCAATGCTATTTCTATGTCTTTATAGACACCAGCTTAGTAAAGGATCGGATTGGGATGGTACACAGTGGTATGGTGTGTTGTCACCTATATCAGCTGTTTCCTTGTTTTCGGAAATCTTAATTTTTTTTTAATGAAAGCTTCTAGCTGTTTTGGTTGTGAAGAAAACTTCAAAAATGTGAACTAAGTTTAACTGAAAAAAGAAAAGGAGTACTAGTGGCCCCTTAGAGACTAACCAATTTATTTGTCTCTAAGGTGCCACTAGGTACTCCTTTTCTTTTTGCGAATACAGACTAACACAGCTGCTACTCTGAAACCTAAGTTTAACTGATGCAGAGATGAACCTGCAGAGAGCCTGGAGCAATAGCTCTGAGAGGTGTGAACTGCCCCATTCATCTCAGGGACGTGTTAGCTTGAATGTGCAATAATGTTTGTTTAAATGTCAAGCATTTTAAACATTTAATTTGCTCATGTAAGAAAGGAGGGTGGGGGCACAGATATGTACAGTCTCCTGTGAGCAGTATTTTATTTTGGCAACTCAAATGAGTGAAGCTTATTTTTTCTCCATTTGAACCCTGTGTTCAGACCATTTGATTATCTTGTCTGGTGTCATCATCCACACAGACCTGAGGATTTGGAACTACTACACCATTAACCTGCTTTCTCTTCAACTGATCTCCCATTTTTGATTCTGCCTCTGACACATGCATTGGTTTGTAAGAGAGTAACGAGGCACTATCTAGCATCTAGACACTCTAGATGCTTTTTGAAACATACTGTAAAAAACACATGAAATCAAAGAAACAGTGACTTCATGCATCTAACAATACTAAAAGACCTGACAACACAAAAATAAAGCAAATTTCCCATATTACCCAGTACTTTAAACATTACCTGACAATGCTTATGTCTTCCATAGCTTTTCTGAGATGTGGCTTGCAGCATGCCCTAACAGACCAATTCATGTTATTTTGGTCCATGGTGGAAGAATATTGCAAAGGAAAGGGGCCTTGACATCAAATGCCCTGCCAGCAGACTCTCTCCTGTGATCTTTATATTGGCTGAAGCTAAGGGCACGTGTTCACTCGCGGGGCAGCGCTTTAGCATGGCTTATGTAGTCGCAGCATCTCCCAATGCTATAAAAAAAAAACCCCACCTCCATGAGGGGAATAGGAAGCCCTGGGTTGGCAGCACATAGGAGGGGGGTCTTGCACACCTCTTCGCCCACCTGCACAGACAAACAAGGGTCATCATAGCCTGCACGAAGTATATCTGGGGATTCTACTCAGTAGTTTAGAGGGATCAGTAAAGTGTATCATAAAACATATGTTAATTTCAAAGAGTTTTCAAGCAATCTGTTAGGGGAAAAACTCACACTCTTTTAAAACAGGTGTAACAGGTGTCTTAGCCAGTTAGGTGGGTGCAGCCTAGGCATGTTACTAGTGCATCACTTTGGTACTACTTTAAAAAAAAAACCTGGAATTCACTGCCACAGGATTTCATTGAGCCCATTAGGACTCAGAAAAGGATTAGACTTTTGTATGGATAATGAGAACATATTAATAGTTACATCTGATACCCTTCTAAACATGTTGATGCTATTAACCTTCATGGTTCAGTGCAGGAGCCAGCCAGCCATTGTTTTTAGCGTTAAACAGAAACCAGGACAGATTATTCAGAATTATCAACCTGCATGGTTTCTTCCACTTTCTTCTTAGGCATCTGGATCTGGCCACTATCTGAGACAGGATACTGGATTCAATGGACTGCAGGTCTGATCTGGTGTAGGAATGCCTGTGTTCCTATGCAAATTGTTTTTAAAATAGGTCTCCCGCATTCACTCAAATCAAATGTGTGCAAATCTGTGTAGAAGGTTTTCTGGGTTCTTCTTTGAGTGATTGCTCATGTGTATTCCACAATAGGTGTGTGTGCTCGCCACGTGCACCGGTGCTGGAAGTTTTTCCCCTACCAGTACCCGTAGGGGGGGAGTGCCCCCCCCGTGGCCCCTGGAGTGGCACCTGCCTGGCACATGCTCCCCCCCGCCCTCAGTTCCTTCTTGCTGCCAGTGAAGGTGCGTCAGAACTACTCTGTAAAAAGAAAAGGAGGACTTGTGGCACCTTAGAGACTAACCAATTTATTAGAGCATAAGGATGCATCCGATGAAGTGAGCTGTAGCTCACGAAAGCTTATGCTCTAATAAATTGGTTAGTCTCTAAGGTGCCACAAGTCCTCCTTTTCTTTTTACGGATACAGACTAACACGGCTGCTACTCTGAGAACTACTCTGCTCCAGCTTTGCTGTAGCTTGTCCCCAGAACTGTTCGTTCATTCGGTGTTAGTACCTGTAGTTAGTTTAGTTTAGTCAGACAGTGAGCCTGGGCCAGGGCATGCCCCATGCCCAGGGTTTAAGTCGTGCGGCTCTTGTAGGTGCTCTATGCCAAGAAGTGACCCTCACGCAGGCTGTTTGGGAGAAACCCATATCAGAGAAAGGTGCAAGATTTGCAAGTCGTTTAAGCCTCGCACCAAAAGAGAAAGGGACATTAGGCTCCGGGCCATCCTGATGGAGTCGGCGCTGACCCCGACTCCAGCACACCACTCTGAACCGGTACCCGGCACTGCGGCATCAGTATGCGGCGACCCTCCAGTGCCATCAACCAGTGGGCACCGCTCCCCATCCACGGGGCATCCCAAGAGGGGCAAGAAGACTCCCTCTTTGCAGCGGCACCAAGGGAAGTCTGGGAGAGACGGCTAGGCCCATGTCGGGCAGTCCTCGATCCCCACCGGGCTCCAGGCCTCAGACTCATGTTAAGCGGAGTAGCCCAGCCCTTTGGAACAGGCCTGCCCGGATGCCCTCCAGGCGGTCCGGGACGTTATGTCCATGCCGGTGCCCGGAGTGCCGCTGGTGGCAGCCCCACACTCCAGAGGCAAGCCACTGCTGGGATCTCCACGGTCACCTCCCGCCCAGTACCGGTCTCTGTCAAGGGAATGTTCCTGACGCCGTTCGCCGCCCTCAACCATTTGGGGCAGAGTCCATGTGGATCGCCCTCAGCGCCTACCAGACTGTCTGGCTGGATTCCGGCTGGCCAGGACTCTCGGCACCGCTTGTCCTCAAGGAGCGAATATTGATGGGACCACGGCAGGTGTCACCAATGGTCCTCGATTCGGAGGGGGTATCGCAGTCGGTCACAGCACAGTCGTCGATGCCGTTCTCATTCAGACTCCAGCTCCAAGTCTCCGCCAAGACATTGCAGCCCCGGGCGTCGATCGCCGGCATCTCACTGTTGCAGCTCCGCCCACTGAGGCCGTTTGCAGAGCAGCTGTTACTGTTGGTAGCGGTTGGTAGATCCAGAAACAGCAGCAGATCTTATGCCAGCCCAGTCTCCACTCATAGCTGGCCTTCGATGGGCCGGGCCAGGCCAGGCCAGCCAACCCAAACAGCCGGCCCTGCCAGTGCCACAGCAGGTGCAGTGGCACCGAACGTTATGGCTTTCCCCATGGTATTAGTGGGCAACATGCCCAGCCCCCGGTGCGAGCTCACTCGGTGACCGGAGCTTCGGAAGCACCATTGGCCTCCCTCTCCAGACCCCCGAGAAAGGAGTCGGTGGGATGTATGTCCTCGGCACCGTGCCTGGAATCCAGCCAGGTGGTGGACCTTCCGGTGCCGGCCGATACCTAGAGCACCACACCGGCCTCCTCACCTGTGGCTCCGCCCCGCAGGAGGACTTCAGGGCCCATCAAGAACTCTTAAAGAGGGTGGCAGCAAGCCTCCACCTCCAGGCAGAGGAGATGGAGGAGCCCTCAGACTCCCTGTTTAACGTGCTGTCCCCGTCGACACTGGGTAGGGTGGCCTTGCCTCTCCACGAAGGGGTGGCTAAGATTTCAGATGGCCTGTGGCAAACATTGGCCTCATTGGCCCCCATCTCTAAGAAGGCAGAATGCAAATACTTTGTACCAACTAAGGGGCATGAGTACTTGTATACCGACCCGGCACCCAACAACCTGGTGGTTGAGTCGGTCAACCACAGGGAACAGCAGGGTCAGCCAGCCCCTACCCCAAAGAACAAAGACTCTTGGAGACTGGACTCTTTTTGAAGGAAAATATATTAGTCTTTGAGCTTCTAGTTACAAGTGGCAAACCATCAGGCTCTCCTGGGCCGGTATGAATTCAATCTGTGGGGCTCCCTGCCCAAGTTTGAGGACTCCCTCCATGAGCATGATAGGAAGGAGTTCAAGGCTCTAGTGGAGGAAGGGGTAGGCAGCCTCGGATGCTGCGGACATGGTCACACGATCCATGGCCTCCATGGTGTCCATGAGATGGGCGTCATGGCTCCTGATCTCTGGGCTGTCCAGCGAGGCGTAGTCTTCCGTGCAGGATCTCCCGTTTTACGGGAAAGCTCTGTTTGCAGAGGAAACGGATACAAGGCTGCATGGCATGAAAGACTCTTGCACGACGCTCCGGACTCTGGTCCTCCATGTACCGGCTCCAGCAAAATCTAAGTTCAAGCCACAGCAGACTCCCATCCAAGCCACCTTCCCGAAGTACGAGGCCACCCATAAGAAGCAGCGGGACTATAAGAGATGCCCTCAGAGGCAGTCTCTGCCTGCCCCCCAGCCTGGGTCCTCCAAGGGCAAGCAGGTGGGGAAAAGGTGCTTTTGACAGGATGCTTGGGGGCACCCCGCCAGCCCTCATCAGGGATCCACCCCCAATAAAGCTCCCCTTTTCCAACCGGTTGTGTGCTTTCCTCCCGGAATGGTCGCAGCTAACCTTGGACCAATGGGTCCTCAACACCATCTCCTGGGGTTACACCCTCCAGTTTACTTCCTTCCTGCCCAACCACCCGCCACCCCCATCCCTCTTGGGGGACCATTCACACGAAGCTCTGCTCGAGTAGGAGGTGGGGCGGCTCCTAGGACTAGGAGTGATAGAGGCGGTGCTCGAGGATTTCATGGGCGAGGGGTATTACTCCCGTTATTTCCTTATCCCGAAGGCCTAAGGGGGGCTCAGGCCCATCCTTGACCTGCAAAGTCTGAACCAGTACATGGTGAAACTCAAATTCTGCATGGTTTCCCTGGCCTCCATCATCCCCTCCCTGGATCCCGGGGACTGGTACGCTGCCCTCGATCTACAGGACACATACTTGCACATCCACATATTCGAGGGGCACAGGCGCTTTCTCTGTTTCATGGTGGGACAGAATCACTACCAATTCACAGTCCTCCTGTTTGGTCTGTCCACTGCCCCCAGGGTGTTGACAAAATGCATGTCAGTGGTAGCAGATTACCTCAGACGTCGGGGGTTCCAGATATTTCTCTATCTGGACGATTGGCTTGTCAAGGGCACCTCCTGGTCGCAGGTGAGGGATCATGTGGCACTCCTCCTGTCCACGTGCACTGCCTTGGGCCTGTTGGTAAACAACACCAAGTCCATGTTAGTCCTGGTCCAATGCATAGTGTTTATTGGGGCGCTCCTGGATGCAGCGTCGGCCAGGGCCTCTCTCCCACCAGACAGATTCGAGACCCTGAAAGGTCTCATTGACTCAGTCACCCCGGTGACAACAGCCAGGGCTTGCCTGCAGCTCTTGGGTCACATGTTGACGTGCACGTATGTGGTCCGTCATGCCAGACTCAGGATGAGGCCCCTCCAGCTGTGGTTGGCCTCGAAGTTCTCCCAGGCCATGGACAGGATGGATAAGGTCCTCACTGTACTGGACTCTGTGATCACCTCCCTATGGTGGTGGTCCGCCCCAAACAACATGCTCTGAGGGGTCCCGTTCAGGGACAGGGCCGCATCGTTGAAGCTGGTGTCCGATGCATCGGCCCTGGGTTAGGAGGCCCATGTGGGGAACTTTCAGACCCAGGGCCTGTGCTCGGCTCAAGACCTGACCATACATATAAGGTCAAGGAGCTCAGGGCGGTGCGGCTGGTGTGTATGGCCTTCCGCTCGCACCTGGAGGGCAAGGTAGTCAGAGTCCTCATTGACAACAAGGCCTCAATGTTCTATATCAACAGTCAGGTCAGGGCCTGATCCTCTGCCATGAAGCTCTCAGGCTGTGGGACTTCTGTATTGCCCACGACATCCACCTGAAGGCCTTCCACATACTGGGTGCCCAGAAAGAGAGGGCGGATTGCTTTAGCAGGGACTTTTCCTCGCAACACGAGTGGTCCTTCCACCTGGAAGTGGCCCACTGGCTCTTCCGAAGGTGGGGAACTCCCCAGGTGGACCTATTCGCGACTCGGCAGGACAGGCAATCCCCCAGTTCTGCTCCAGTGGGGCCTGGGGAGGGATGCTATTTCTGATGCTCTTATCCTGTCCTGGTCAGGCCAGGTTTTCTACGCCTTCTCCCCGTTCCCTCTAATCAGCATGGTCCTGGAGAAGATAAAGACTGACAAGGCCCTGGTCCTCCTGATTGCCCCAGCATGGCCCAGGCAGCATTGGTACGGGACCCTCATGGGCCTGGTGATAGCTCCGCTGTGGCTGTTGCCACTCCACCCAGACCTGCTCTCTCAGGACCAGGGCCGCCTCCTCCATCCCAACCTAGTGTCTCTTCACCTTACGGCGTGGCTGCTCAGTGTTTAGGTGGAGAGGAAAGGATGTGCTCAGAACAGGTTCAGCGCATCCTCCTCGAAAGTAGATGGCCCTCCACTCACCTTGCTTATTTGGTGAAGTGGTCCCGGTTTTCTAGGTGGGCAGCAGACCAGGGTATCTCCCCTGTGGCCACTCTGATCCAACTTATCCTTGATTACCTTCTCCACCTGAGAGCCCAGGGCCTGGCGCCCTAATCTGTCAAAGTGTACCTGTCAGCCATATCGGCCTTCCATCTGCCGGTGCAAGGGCACACGGTATTTTCCCATGCTATGACTGGCTGGTTCCTTAAGGGTTTGGACCATCTTTTTCTGTATTCTAGACCCCCATCCCGCAGTGGGACCTAAACCTGGTGTTGGCTCGCCTCATGCGGGCCCCCGTTTGAACCACTGGCCATGTGCTCCTGATCTCACCTCTCCTGAAAGGTGGCCTTCCTGGTTGCAGTCATGATGGCCAGGCAAGTCTCGGAGCTCAGGGCCCTGACCTCCAAGCCACCGTACATGGCCTTTCATAAAGACAAGGTCCAGCTCCGCCCACACCCCGCGTTCCTCCCCAAGGTGGTCTCCACCTACCACATGAGTCAGGAAATTTTTCTACCCGTACTCTGCCCCAAGCCTCACACGTCCAGTGAGGAGCACCGTCTCCACTCGCTCAAAGTGCGGCGGGCTCTGGCTTTCTATCTCGAGTGGACCAAGCCGTTCAGAAAGTCCTCACAACTGTTCGTTGCCTCGACTGAGCGCGCGAAGGGCCGATTTCCACTCAGTGGCTTTCCAATAGGATCACTTCATGCATCCGTTCTTGTTATGAGCTGGCAGGTGTCCCCCCGCCACCCATTGTGAGGGCACACTCGACTCTGGCGCAGGCCTCGTCCGCTGCCTTCGTGGCCCATGTCCCCATCCAGGACGTTAGTAGGGCTGCCTTTGGTTCACACATTCACCTCGCACTATGCGATCGTCCCCCAAACCAGGGATGATGGCGGGTTCAGCAGGGCTGTTCTCCGTCCTGGAAACTTGTGAACTCCTACCTACCTGCAACAGATATAGCTTGGAATCCTCTACTGTGGAATACACGTGAGCAATCACTTTAAGAAGAAAAGACAGTTACCTTTTCCATAAATGGTGTTCTTCGAGATGTATTGCTCATGTCTATTCCACATCCTGCCCTCCTTCCCCTCTGTCAGAGTTGTCCAGCAAGAAGGAACTGAGGGTGGGGGGAGCGTGCAGCTCCCCTTATACCGTGCCCAGGCAGGCGCCACTCCAGAGGCCACAGGGGGCGCTCCCCCCCCTGCATGGGTACTGCTGGGGGAAACTTCCAGCACTGGTGCACATGGCAAGCACGCATACCTATTGTGGAACAGAAATGAGCAACACATCTCGAAGAACACCAGTTACGGAAAAGGTAACTGTCTTCTCTGCTGAGTGTTTCCACTTTAGAATGCAATTGTCCTTCAAATCATGCATCCTGTTGTTCAACGTGGAGAAATATTTTCCTAAAGTAAACTTCTGAATAGGGAAGTTGATTTTGTGAAACTGATATTCTTTGCATAAGCATGCAGGATAGATAACAGTTTGGTAGCTATGATTGTTGGTTGTCATTTTAAAGAGTCTTGATACATAAGGAGTTTAACTAGATGAAACTTATTCTAGTCTGTTTCATTAGCATTGTTACTGAGTTAACATATCTTCCACGATGCACTTTGGCCAAAATATTCAAATGCTGGTGCTTAGAGGTAGGTATCTATATCTGTTTTTAGGCATCTAAATAAGTGGCTTGGTTCTCAGATGTTCTGAGCATCCTTAGCTCTCACTGCAGTCAATAGATGTGGTTGCTCAGAACCTCTGGAAATCAGGCTGTTCTCTGTGTGCCTAAATATAGATTTAGTAGCCTAGGCTTAGGCACTGAAATTTAAAAATATTGTCATTTATGTAAAATATATGTCTGCTTTGTATCGTATGACCATTATTAGAAACAAATAGTTCAACCTGTAGGCTATTGCAGCTTGGTACAGTTTTAAAAACAAAACCAAAGAGAACATAGGATTTGCCTGATATGCATGACATTGTGTAAAATCATAGAATTATTTTTAAGAGAGGGTTTTCATGACTATAATATTCCAGTGGTGGGTTTGGAAGTTGTTTTGTTTACCAAGGCATCATACACAAGGATGTTAGGTGTGTGTACTTGCTGTTAATGAGTTTAAAAAAGACACTGAGGCTACCTTCAAGAAAGCAAACCTTTATTCAGCAAACTTTCTAGTAGCTTTCCTATGGAACTTTCGTGGTAATTCTGGAATGCAGGGTCAAACAACAGCCTAGTCATAGAGTATTCCCTGGTGGCTTTGAGGCATTATGGAAGGCTGTCCAAGCTAATCATTTCAAGCGGCCCATGGAAAACCACTTTCTGGTTAAGTCTGCATCATACTGTTCCACCAATGGAAAAAATTGAACATGAGGAGGGTGTGTAGCTTACAGACAAAAATACATCCAGCGTAGCCCAGAATCTGTTTTTAGCTCATAACGGCTGAACATTTTGAAGTGTTAGACACAGTTTCCTGGCTTACTGGGGCAGAAAGAAAGGGAGTGTCTGTGTGTGTATGCTGCATAGTTTTGTGAAACATTAGGGAGAAGAGGCTGAAGCAGGAGCTTTGCTGAAGGTAAGGCTGGTGGGCAGTAGAAATTGGGAAGACAGTGAGAGAGAACTATCTGTCAGGCACAAAAACAATATTTAAAAGAAAAATAAAGTGCGATAAGAAACCTTTGAACTTGAAGGTACTGGGCAGAATGAACAATTTTTGTGTGTCTACTTCTCTGATGTCTTCCAACTATAGTGGTTTCTTTAGCTAACATCTACACTACATAGTATACGTGAATTGTTTTCCTCCACAGAACTTTTTGTATGTGTGATCAGTTGAACTTAATTGTTGTAATTGGTGAATTAGACACTGCCAAAATCACCTTACAGCTCGGCCCTAAAGGTGGTGGTTGTTTTTTGTGTTTTTGCCCGGGGTGTGTGTGGGGGGTGGGGGAAGGGTTAAGGAAAGCTTCATATGTATGGTATGCTTTAATAGAGCTTTATATTATCAGTAATGCATCACAGTGACTTCCCCAATCCATGATGATTAATGCATAGACTATCTCTCTCTCCTTTTTTTTTCTTGGATTCTGCCTAGCCTGTCCCATAATTTTAGTAATTTACAATAAATACAAATCATAATGGACCAAAAGTTTCCTTTCTTAGTGTTAAATACATTTAATATTGGAGGAAAAACTTCCATTCTTTATGCTGATAAAGCAGGGTAAAGTGGCAGGAGTGGCACAGAGATTTGGCCTCGTTGTCTTTTGGATCTCTCTGCTACATTCAACTGGAAAGAAAAAAAAAAATTCAGACCTGACTGCAAACAGAGCTTTGCTACTTAAGAGTATCTGTTTAAATTATTTGCTGAAGGAAGTATGACATTTCCATCTTAGAGTGGTTATTTTTTGAAATGTACACATAACCACCTAAATGTCATCATTGTTTAAACAGACTATTGCTGTAAGGTCCAATTTTAATTCTGACATACAGGACATATGTACAAGAAGATGATATAAACAAGCTACCCAAAGGTGACCTGTGTTAGCTCAGGTTATTCATGTAAACTCTCTATCAGTAGATAATACTTTTGCTTTTAGAGGAGAAGGGTGTGAGTTTAAGGCAAATAAGGTGGTTACTGTTCCACAGATGAGCTACTCAATGGCAGCCCTAACCATCTCTACTAACTTTCCAGTTGGAAGTGAACAGTTTTTTAACAGAATAAGGAAGACCTAGTAAGACATTCTCGCATACAAGTTTGCAGGAGAATTATTGCTGAGCAATGGGGTCTTGCTCTCAATCAAGCGTCTTTTTCGGCATCCAAAATTTCACGTGGGCACAGTTGAGAGAATTTAGATGACTGACTAGCTGACTGTGGCTGCATCCAAAGTACCTAGACACCTTCTTCTGCTTCTTCCCTATTTTGTATTTACAGTAGTACTTAAAGGCCCCAACTGAAATTGTGGCCCAACTGTGCTGTGGTGTTTGTGCATATATTAAGAGACAGTCCCTGCCCCAAAACACTTACAATCTAAGTAGACAAAGGACGAGAGAAAGGAAATGTTATTGGATGGGATTTTCAGAAACACCTAGGTGACTTAAGAGCACTAGTCCCAATGAAAGTCATTTGCATTTGTTCTCCTAAGTCACTGAGGCGCTTTGGAAAACCTCACCCATTGTTCTTATGTCCTTGAAGGAAAGGAGGCATAGATTGACTAAATGACTTGCCCAACATCACACAGAAAATCTGTGTCAAAGCCAGAAACTGAACTCAGCTCTGAGTCCCAGTCCAGTACCTTAACCACAAGACCACCCATCCTCAGGATGTATGGCTACAGAACATCAGTTTCTGCACACATCTGTGCCCACAAGTTGTAAGCTGAAAAAAGGGAGGACAGTTTGAGAAATCAGGTTTTAGAAACTTTTGCTAAATTTGCCTGCAGTTCCTGCAGGTACAGAGTCCATACACTCCTAGGATCTAACTCATTAGTTTCCTAAATAGTTTGAAATTCCTTGAAGGCATTACATTAATCTACTTTATATTTTGGTCTATACCCTAAGGACATAGTAGCTAGAGATGCAAGAGACCTATCGGATCATTAAGTTCATCCCTGCATGGGCAGGAAGTCGTCCCTCTGAGAGAGGACACATCAGCTCTTTAACTACTACAACTACATTAGCCAAAATTTGAACTGTCTCTCTCTCTCTTTTTTTTTTTTTCTTCAAGCTTAATGGTTATTACTTAGATGGATGTGCACACTAGCCATTGTGCATCAATTCAATAACGTTTACAAATGATGGACTTTGTTTTTACTGCAGAAGAAAATTATGTCTCCAGAGATTTAGATTGTATCAGCCCTCCTGTAATAGGATAAGGATCTTCAAGCTTGAATCAGTCTTCCATGCTGCTCTAACTTGAAGACTGTAAAGCATAACTTAATTAAATTGCACAAGTCTAGGGCTCAGAAAAATGATTTAAGTAAAAGGAAAAATCATGGCCTCGTTACAGGGTCTGCAGTTCTGATATGACATGTGAAGAGTGATGTAGGCTTTTTGGTACTGACTTTGTATGTAAAACCAAAAAAGAGATTGTGGGTTTTTATATATAAAATTAGAAGCGTGTGATCAATGATTAACTGTTTAAAAGACTTATCTAGCTGATATTTAATAATTGAATACTGATTACTGTTTTATGAAGAAAACTGTTGTCGTATTTTGTTTTTATTTTCATCTGTGATCTACCGAACAGTTTTTTCTGTTTAACCTAATGAGACTCTGCTCTAAAGAGAGTCAAATGAGTTTGAGTTGGATTCTGGCTTCAAATAGGACTTTTAAGGCTAAATAATGCTTCTCCCCTTCTTCCCCCACTGCTTTAGTTCATTGCTTGAATACAGTAGTATATAAATGCAAAATATTCTGCCAAGAATACTATGGTACAATTTATTATGGTGTATTTTTGTCATAGGAATATGATTGGAGTTGCAGGAATCAAAAATCTGCTTCTCATTTGTGAAAGCACGTGACCAAAATGCATAGTTTTAAAAAATACTGTAAATTGCTGCCAATAAGAAACTCGGTATTTAATTCAGCTACAGTGTAACACTAATACACATCCCTGCTTATTTCCTGTATAGATCCATGTACAGCCTTGAAAAAGGTGAAGTCTAGCTTACTTTTTGGCTTTCTGCGTGACTGTCACATTAAACTGCAAACCAAAGTGAACAAAGGTATAATTTATAAACAAGATACTTCTAACCCTGTATTCCTGTGGAACTAACAAAGCAAATACGCTAAGCCCTCTCCCTCCCCACAACCATAAGCTGTATAGTAGCTAAGTGAAAAATACAGGCTCAGACTCAGTAAACCATCTGAAGTTGATGATGATTTGACCATTACAGAAAGGAGGGTATAAAAGTGATTTAAGCTGACAAGAAAAAGTATTGGGAATTAGTGAAAGAAGAATCTTTTTTTCTTAAATTAATTGTCTTGAGCTAGAGAAAGAGGGGAGACAGTTAGTTGGTCCAAGTCAAAGCCATAGCATTCCAGACCACATAAGTGCAGCAAAAGAAAATAACAAACTGGCAATTTCATATGGGAGAGGGATTTTTTTTTTTAATTACTCTGAAATACTTCTAGATTCTGCATAATCGCAGCACCACTAATTGAGATGAGAGTTTCTTGTGGTGCCCTTATTTGACATGCAGATGGACCAGCCATGTTTGCGAAGACATTGGCACCACCATGTCTTCCCCCCCCTTCCTGAAGGTGAATATTACAGTCGCATTCTACAGCTGAAAGTCCTTCTAAGGCTGTGTATCTAGTATGAGCTAGAGGTTTCCCCTAGCATAGACATCCTTGCGCTAGCTCAGTGCGGGTAAGCGAGAGAGCATAAATGGTGGTGTAGCTGTGACAGCGTGGGGAGCGGCATGGTGTGTTGGTGCCAGATATGTACATGTGGGGTTCAGGCAGGTTTGGACTCAGGGATCTGTGCTGGCTCTGCTCCTGCCCGTGCTGCTGCAGCTACACCACTAAATATACTCACACGAGCTCTCGTTGAGTTAGCAGGAGTATGAGCATGTGAGCTCGGAATATACCCCCTTAGCTTGTGGAGCACATCTTTCCTAAGACAGAAGGCTGCATTTGGTGAGTGCTGGGGACGCATTTATTTTATACTCCACTCCTCTCAAAGGATTAGATCATTTTTTATATAAAAAAAATAAATATATACACTTAAACAAACAAAATAAAAATCCCACAAACAAGTGAAAAAACAATAGAGAAAAGATAAATATCATTTGCCATAGTGTCTCCCACCAGAGGTCAATGCCAAATACTATAAGTCCTTCCATAAGAAAGGTCCGAGAGTGTACCCCTTTACTGCACTTATCTAAAGAAATCCACATTCATCTGTCAGTGTGGGCTCCTTTTGATTAATCTCCTATCTTTTGTACAAACGTTATAACCATGATGGAGCTTGAGGTCAGTATTTGCATGAGTAGAACAGTGAGATTTCCTAGGCTCTCGGTGTACTTTCTTCTGTACGTATTTTTTTCATCTTCCTGATTCTCACTTTCAGCACTGGTACTTCAGACAGGATTTATTTTTGAGTGGCCATGGTATTCAGAAGAGTGGACTCCTGCCCATCGTGTTTCTGTGATGTCTTCTAGCAGTGGAGGACTGGCATGTAAACTACTGGCATTTGCGACTAGAGAGAACCCTAGGACACCAAGATTTTGCAGCCACTGTTCTAAATGAAAGGCCTCTACAGTAGATGCCTTGTTGATTCATTAGAACAGTCATCTGATGTCTTCTCTCATCTCCAGGTCAACAGTAAAGAATGGAAAGACAAGGCCTTTTTCTTGTTCACGTTTCCTAGGTGGCTTTTCTAGCCTTGGTCTGATGTTTCCCATCTTCCTTTGGTCTTCTGCCCAATTTTCTAATCTGGGGTCCTCTGATGTATCCAAGCCAGAAGATCTGTTCCATATGGGTTGAATTTTATTTTTCCTAAAATGTTATTACTACCATTCTACCAGCTAAGAGCCCAGTTACCTATGGAGTGTATGCAGTTATATTGCCTACGTGTCTCTTGTTGAATTTCCCCTCACAGATGATCTATTTACATTCAGTAGTGTTTTACAGTCGGTCTTAAACAAAGCTCTTGCTCTTGATCTGCTGAACTCAGACTTGGAACTAATGGGTCATGGACGGGGTCGGGGGTAAAGATAGGTTAATGACCATTTCTCCCTCAATGATGTGCGTACTTTTTCACGGCAGGTGAACAATGGCAATATAACATAAGTGTGAGTACTTTTTTTGGAGCCTGGATATTTCTCCAAGATGCTTCATCCTTTCAAACTATTGGTTCTGATGATTATTGGCAACACTGTTTATGTTGATCTGCCTAGGTTAGAAAGGAGGCTGTATTAGTCTAAAAATCTGTTTTCTGATGGTTTCATAGCAATGGAAGTCTCTGGACCCAGATCCCTCCCTGCTGCCTGCTTCAATATCCTTCAAGTGACACTGTATTCTTTTAGTGTGAGATTCACGCATGTCCAAAGGACCAGCACCAGGCCTGTGAAGCACACACATTCCCACATAAGATCTTAAAAGAGGGCTTAAGTGGAATTTAAATGGTGCATAGGTCTCATATTGGCCATGCACAGGAGTGAATTTCACACTGAGTGCCCAACAAGAGAATGAAGATATTTTAAATATTGCATGCAAATAGACAGATAGAAGTAGACTGATTCATGTGTGCATGAAGATGCCTTTTTCACCATTGCTTAGAATGTACGTTAGTCGGTCTCTAACAACTTCATAGTTTGAAGAGGTCAACCATTACCAAAGAAATCTACAAAATTGCCACATGACAATCCTACCATAGCCTCTTTTTCCTTTAGATTTCATCCGTGGATACCAAATAATTCTGCCTTTGGTTGAAGGGTACTCCGTCCTTTTATGTCTTCCTGTGCACCTTCTGTCAATCTGAAGTTATAGTTCTGCACAATTTAGAATAGAGAAGCATCCTGCATTTTAATTTTAGGGAAGTCTTAACCTAGGCAATGTCATTGTACTGGAAGAAGAGAGATGGCAGTGCTGAAATCAAAGTAGTGTGGCTCTTACAATAAGTGAAATCACAACAGGAATCTTCGTAGTCCTTGGCTGTAAACTGCTGCCACAGAATAAGCAATTTATTCTGTAGGTCTGAAAACTTCCTGTTCCCTTGAATTGTTGTTTCTTATAAGCAAATCTAATGCCAAAACATTTTTTATTGTTTTTAAAGTAAATATTTGCTTTCACCCAATACATTTTGAAAACACAAAATTTGTCTTTGCTTTTACATACAGTATGGGATGCTAATGAGTTCATCTAAATACCTCTTTATAAACCTCTGTTCTCAGAGATTAATAATTTGGTGTGGAAAGTTCCTTTAAAGCTGCAATGTGCTGCTATACCCTTTATTCCCAAGGACATTTTCTATCATTTGGTAAGGCTGTCTAATCACTATCCTGCCATAATGGCAGTCAGTGAAGGTGCTTAAGGTGGAGCCCCATTAGATTAAGAGAAGGGGTGTAGCTGGCTGGCCATTGTCCAGGAGGGATCCTCAGTTCAGGATCTCACTCCCACCCTGGTCTGAAATAGACCTAATTGGTCGATCTTTCAGGGCATGCTACAATGCACATTTTTGTTCTTGAGCCCAGAGAGACTGGGAGGACTTCATATGGAAGATCATAAACATGGGGAAATGTTTTTAGCTGCTGGATTCTGACTTAAGTTAATTATTGGATGTGGTGGTGGTAGGTGGGGGAGAGGGGGTTTCCTGGAGTAGTCTATTGGTATACTTGCATTTTTTTTTTTTAATGTATCATGGAGCACCTAGGGTAAAGGCTAAAAACTCTCTTTTTCATGGAATGTCTAGTACAATTGAAAGTAAATAAACTTTATCATCCTTGAGTGAGGTGAGCCACTTTATAAATACACTGACTACAATGACAGAAAACATTTAATAGGAGCTGGTTTTGTTCATGAGAGGTATCCATACAGCCATCTCTGCAAACTGGTGGGAGAATTCATCTCTTAATCTGAAATACAAAGATGCTGTGAAATATATATTTTTATTCTTTAGATGTAGCTAAGATCAGTCCTTTATGTTTCAATTTCTGTACCTTCCAGAATTAAGGAGGTTTAAAATACGTTGCATCTCTGAATCAAAGAAACTGGACCTTGTCTTAGAGCCTTTCCCATGCACCAGTGTCATCTGGGATTTGGCACCAAACTGATTCCCCCAACTCACGCATATTGTAGGCTGTCGAAGGAAAATCTCTATACAAATGTAAGAAAAGTAGCAATGGCTGCGGCTAATTTTGAGAGTGGTGATTGCTCTGTAGTCTTGCAGATGTCATTATTTGTTGTGTCACTGGTTTGAATGTTTAGAATGTCCTGGCGTTCTGAAGTCCCAGAGCGCTGAGAAAAATCCCTTGTCACTATTTCTGTGGAATTTATTGACTGTTTTGTTGTACGTTTGATTGGCTCCTACACTGACTGAGGCCCTATTTTACAGTCATTGTACCTTAGATAAATTTATTCCTTCACCCATTATATAATATGTACATGGCATCAGACACGCACACTAGAAGTTGTACCAGTGACTTGAGCCTTGAAAAACTGATGTCTATCTTGAGGTTCTTAATAGCAGCTTGCTCACTACCCTGTCTGTTAAAAGGATTACCATCCAGTGCACAATCATTATGGAGACCAGATGGTCACTTTGCCTGCTTATTTAGACAAATTGGGTTCAATGTCCCCTTATGAATAGAAATAAGCCCCTCAAAGCTTCCTTGCAAGTATAGTTTATGCTCTGATATGTAGGTTCTACATACAAACTCCCTAGTGTGTGATCTGCTCCTATTGGAATGGTGAAAGCAGGTTTGCTAAAGATTTACACTGACTAACTGCAAAAAGAAAAGGAGTACTTGTGGCACCTTAGAGACTAACCAATTTATTTGAGCATGAGCTTTCGTGAGCTACAGCTCACTTCATCAGATGTGATGAACTTCATCTGATGAAGTGAGCTGTAGCTCACGAAAGCTCATGCTCAAATAAATTGGTTAGTCTCTAAGGTGCCACAAGTACTCCTTTTCTTTTTGTGAATACAGACTAACACGGCTGTTACTCTGAAACTGACTAACTGGGAACTTGATAGAGTTTATGCATTTTTTTTTTCTATTTAACTTGGTTTCATCTTGAATGTAGGGTTTTTTCCCCTTTCTGTTGTTAAATCAATTGCTGTGTATTAAAGCTGCTATTGTTAGAGCTGCTTTATATAACTAATGCTTTTCTAGGCATAGACAGTTAGTACCTACAAGATAAGGGGATGCATAAACATCTAAATTCCTTATTATTAACATTTCAAATAAAGTAGATTTTTTATCATAAGATGTTCAAGTCCCTACATTTTGTGAAAGTCTCTAACAAATGGCTTGGTGAAAGTACTCATGGCTTTGTGTACAGAGGTGTGTAAACACTGCAGAGCAAGGTCAAAAAAATATAATATACCTCTAAGACATTTGTTTGCTGACTTTTGTCGAAGGCTCTCTGTCGATACTGTTTTTAATGCTAGTTTGTGACTTGTAATGTAGGTAACCTAAACGTTAGCCAAATACAAAGCTTGCTAATGAATTCCTTTAGTCACCTATGTGGCTCTTAATATGTTAGAGACATAAAATCATCCACATTTTTGCGCGCGCGCTCTCTCTCTCTTTTTTTAATAAAGAAGCTAAATCTTTCAGTGTATTTTTTTATTTCTGTGCAGATGGGATAATTTTTCCATTGAAAATGTCATAGTTCTTTGGACTCTTCATGGATTACTTGTAAACTGTCCGCCAAGTTTATTTGGGGGAAGGAATGAATTTTGGTAAACAGTATATCTGTTAAACTGCTGTTCTAATAATTTTCCCCCAAAAAAACTTTCTCTACAGTGATGCATTTCTTCTGCTGAGCGTTTTCAGTCAATAACCTGCTGTTGAGTTCTGTGAAATTCAGATCCTGTCCTGTTGTTTTGAATTACAGCCTTTGTGTGCTATGTGAACAGCTGATGTATACTCAGCTTCTCAGTAGCGACTTTTGTCTTGTTACCTTTTGGTGTGTGCAGAGCCTGGTGCTGCCTTTTTGTTGTTTTGCTGGCAGATTAACTTAAAATCAGAATAAACTTTAAGAAAAGTTTGCTGGCTTGTTGGCAGGGTAGCCTTTCACCTCTGGGGTTGTGGCTGGAATTCAGCCATGACAGGAGTAAACAAGCACAAAGACATTGCTCTGATCAGTTTGGTACAAGTGGTCCAAATTGTAATGGATACTTGCACAGCCTGATGAACTTTAATGCATGTTACCAAAGCAAAATGCAGAGTAATGGAAGTTTGTGCCAGTTCATCACTGAAAGGGGAGTAAGAAAGAATTAGAAAACATCCCAATATTAGGTTCTATTGCAATAATTTAACAAACATAGTGTATAGGAATATGTAGCTGAAATATAAAGACTCTTAACCAATTCTCTTCTCTCTATTTTTGTGCTCTGTCTTATTTTTATGTTGATTTATCTGATAGCAGAGGTAAAGTATATGTAAATATATTTGACTGAGAGATTTTTTTCCTTATTTGTATTTTCCAGAAAGTTTTCATGGAATGCCATCCCGTTTTTGGAAAGTGTGGTGGCTAGCTATTAGGACAATGCAAAGCACACTGATTGCTAATTGCACCCACATTTAATGGTGATTCTAGAGGTATTTCTGTTTTTATTTCATACTAAACTGTATACCAAAATACGTAATGAAAAATAAATAGGGTGGAGTAGGGAGGGTTTCAAAATAAATGTAAAAAAAAAAATGTGGATTCTCAGAAGCTTGTAAGGAGGCTACACAAGTCCAGTCTGAAAGTTAATATGAAGAGAAGCACTAGTTACTATTTCAACATTGAAAACACAGTTTAGGATGACTTGTTTTTTATCTGTTCAAAACATTCTTTGTCCTTTGTATGTATATTGCAGCCACTGGAGTTTGAAACAAAAGTAAGGATGGGCCAGCTTGGGCCTTTTATGTTCAAGTGCACTTATATGGGGCCAGATTGTACAACCTTCTCACACCAGCAATTGAACTTCTCCTGTAAATGCTACTTTAAGTCAGCAAGGATTGCTCAAGTACCTTTTGTGGAGTGAGCTTCTAAACTTCTGTGTGCTGAACAAACATGGTGCAGCTTTGTATTGAAATGAGGGATAAAGCTATTCAAAAAACCCAAGGCCCCCCCCCACCCCATTGGCTCTTTTTAATCATGTGTAGGGGTTTACTGAACAATTTATTGAAGGAACATTTTATTTCACAGAAGCTAGTCAAGCTGAAACTGCAGTTTGCGTGTCTCCTGGCAGAAGGGGTTTTCTGAAAGTACAGTTCACTGTACATCTAAGTAGTGATTATCCTGTTGTTTCCCTTTCGTTATGCAATTTTTCTTGGGAGTTAAAGGTTTACAAGTTAGAAGAAGAAGATGTTGCCAGGGGGTGTGGGAAGAGGGAGGTGTTGAAATGATTTCAATGGGGTTAGACGCCAGCATTTGGTAGCTTTATAGCAGGGTAACAAACCACACACAGAATGAGCTTTCCTGACCACCTCCCCACCCACTGAAAAAAAAATTATTAAATACTGAAAATGGTTATTGACTCTATTTTAAAAAAAAGTTGTTTCATACAATAAAAAAAAGTCTAGAGTGTAAAAGTGCTCTATTCATCTTAGTTCTTCATCTTCTGGCCACTGATACTAATGAAACTTTTTTTCTTAATTTAGTGGAAAATGGGGAATTCAGAAAGCCAGTACAGCCTTCATGGATCAAAAAATCACGCTAATGCTGCATCTGGTGCCAAGCAGAAACCATGTTCTCTGAAAATTCATCGTTCGCATGAATGCTGTGAAAAGTCTTGCTCCTTGCATGGATGGGGACACAGCAGCAGTAGCACTAGCTACAAATCGAGATCACTAGCCAGAAGCTGCCTCTCTCACTTCAAGAGTAACCAGCCTTATTCACCGAGGCTCAGTGACACAGTGGCAAAGGCCTCTAAAAGCAGTATCCATGCCAAACACAGGACAAACACAGGGAACTACTGCCAGGGAAGCAATGCGGCATTTTTTCCCGAGAATGGTTTCCATTATATTGGCCTTGAAGTTGCAAGTAATCATGTTGCCTCCAGGGAATGCAGTGGACATATTTTAAATTGCTATGGAAAGAATGAGAGCCTAGCATCAACCTCACCACCAGATGACAGGAGGAGCCCCAAAGTTCTCATTAAAACACTGGGGAAACTGGATGGCTGTTTAAAGGTTGAGTTTCACAACAGTAGCAACAACAAAGACTCTACAGAGGAATCCAAAGGACCAGTCCAGCTGCTGAGGTACTCACCTACTTTAGAATCCAAATCTAATGACCTGCTAGATGTGAGGAGGAACTCCAGTACAGATGACACTTCAAGTCATCGTCTATCTCCCACTGACTCAAGACTTAGATCCAGTAAAGGAAGCTCCCTAAGCTCAGAATCTTCATGGTATGACTCTCCCTGGGGAAACAATGGGGATATCAATGAGCTGAATGGCTCCTACCTGACCAGGAGCACTCCGGATACAAGGATTCATGCCAGTTTCCCCACAAATGACAGGAAAAAGTCCTTCAACCAAAGTTCATCTCTCTCCTCCCTCCGCGATCTATATAAGGATACAAATTTAGAAGGCAGCCCATCCTCAGATCTCAGGTTGTCTGATGAATACATTGGCACTCATGCCAGCTTAAGCAACCGTGTTTCTTTTGCCTCAGACATTGATGTTCCCTCTAGGGTGGAACACAGAGGCCCCGCACAGTACTCTTCTTATACTCTCCCATGTAGAAAATCCAAACCCCTAAACGAAGATGCTTCCAAGAAGGATACATTAAAAAGCAGGATGCGACGCATCAGTGACTGGACAGGAAGCCTCTCTAGAAAGAAAAGAAAACTGCAGGTATGTGGAAAAACTCATCCTAAAGTCTAGTACTGAGAGCTGTAGACACCTTCCATTAGTATAATGCCTGTATTTTGTTTTTCCCATAAGACTACTCAATGATTGGTGAAAATTCCAGCTATCTCAAATTGTCATTTATGGAAGCAAATACATCAGTGAATAGATTTTCAAGTCACTGGATTTTCATGAGATGGACTAGAGCTTTTAAAATAGTTTCAGTGTTAAAACAAAGAGATATCTGATCCTGTAGATCAAAACATAATTTGTAGCCCTGAAAATGTCTGTAAAAATAATCTGAAAAGTGCAGTAAAACAAATCCTGAAACATGGGAATGTGCACGTTGTAAATATCTTTTGTAAATTTTTTCCCCCTCATCACCAGTGTTCGCTGTTATCCCTCTCAAGTTAGGAAAGGACAACCCAGTTATATCTCCAAATCCAAATGTAGACAACGGGGTTTTTGGTTAAACCTGTAAGTGTTTTATGGAGATGTTATTATCTAGCTGTCTTCTTCCTGTGTATGAACCTGGCTACATAATTCTCTGGGTATCAAAACTGAAGTGCCATCTGGTTAGTTAGTGGGTGTCTCTTTAGAACAGTTTAAGGTTAATCCCATCAATGGGAACTGAGGATAGCTGTGATCGAGACTGAAATTCCTGTCTCCTGCTCTAGGTCCCAGAATCAGCTCCGTAAAGGCCAGACTGTGCCTGGCCTTCTAAGAACACACAAATGGGATATGCAGAAACTTCCCTCACTCCCATAATGCCTCCCATGAAAGGGCTGGCCAAAGTTGTGCTCTCTGTGCTCTCTTCAGTTTAGGGACTGCTCCCTTCTAAAACTACAGGGATGCAAGCCACCACCAAGGTGAGCAGAGAGGAGGCAGAGCCATGTACCAGTACATCTTCAGACCATCCGGCAGTATTATCTAGCTAAATAGGAGATCACACGTTGCTCCCTCTAAGGGATGATGCAGCAACTGTGCTTCCCCAATGTGCTGGGAAGATTTGGTAGGCATTATGCCATTTTGTGGCATAATCTTCCTGGAGCTCCTCCTCACTCCATACCACAACCAATGTGTGAGCCAAACTGACTTCAAGGCACGGCATATAATATTAAGGACCAGTTTGTGCCAAGAAATCAGGTTAATCTGAGGGTTGCCTGTGTAAATTGCAAGAGAGCCACAGAATTTGGCTCTGGGAAACTGAAGGCTGCTCAGCTGGTTCATTACCTTACTTAAGACTTTTTGAGAGTTGTTATGGAGCCCTCAAGTTTCTTGAAACCTTACCTTAGCACTCACTTGTTAGTTAGAAAACAGGAAAAAACTGAATTAATAAAAAGTGCTTTAGCTTTTTACCCGAGGTTTCTTCATTGATATAAACAGCACTGAATATTTAGATTTTTATAAAAGTTCACATCAGGCTCTAAATACGATGTCTGCAACATAGCCCTTTTGTTATGCATTAGTTAATTACAACATTTTCAGAATGATATTCGGTAAGGGATTAATGGCTGTTTTGTACCAGCTGTGTATACATAGTGAAGAGACTCACTGACTTCCCCAACAGCAGGGAAATGTTGCTGGTGAGTCTGTATCAAACCAGACCTGGTGAAAGGAAATCAACCCCAATCCTAATTATAGTATCTTACTTTGAAAATGCTGGGCTTGAGTAACAGAGAACAACTGTCTTTGAGATGAGGACTCTAGCAACAACAGGTTAAAACGTGTAGCATCTTGTCCATAGATGTAGTTTGTTTGTGAGGGCTTGGCTGGGTCCTTTCCACTTTACCAATTTTAAACATGTTGTAACTGGCTCAGGGGATAGCTATGCTGTCACTTGGTTACAGTGGTAGTGTAGATGGATCCCTAGAGAGACAAAAGTTCTCAAAGTAGTATTGGTTTGGGGCTCGAGTCCCTGTCTGACAAATTTAATGGAGTTTATAACCAGTTAGTGGCATGGCTTGCCCTTAATTTAGTGGGCCCCAAACGAGGCCCTATTAGTGATTTGCAAACCTAACAATATATTCCTTAAATAAACTGAAAATTGGTCTTTTTGTAGGAAGCTGATTGCTTCTGAAGAGCAATAAGAAAGTATTGAAATGCCAATGTTTCAGCATGTGCCTGTGCCAAAACTGGATTAAAGAAAGGGGAAATGGAGATTCCCAAATCTTACCAGAGATTTGCAGCTACTCAGTGCCTGGAGTCAGGCCAGGAGTTGTGTGATCAATGGAATACAATCATTTTGCAGGGACATGCATAATATATATATATATATATATATTCTTTAAATCTTGCCTCTCCACTTGCACTGGTGAGAATGTTGCTGCCTTCTCTCCCTTGCTCAATATAGCTCACATCTTAAATCTTTTATATCCATTGTCATTTTTTTCTAATTCCAAATAGTCTCAACTATCCAAATAATATGAACCCAACTCTCACCCAAATCTGCATATTAGGATATTCATTCCCTCTCACTTTCATTGGAATTTAGGATTACTCCTGCCTCCATCTGCAGGAATGAACTTCAGACACTCAACTTGGGGCATGGCTACACTTGTAGATGTACAGCGCTTTGAGTTAAACCAGCCTTCGTAGAGCGCAGTAGGGAAAGCACTTCAGTCTGTCCACACTGACAGCTACAAGCGCACTGGTGTGGCCACGTTAGCAGTTCTTGCAACGGCCACAGAGAGCAGTGCATTGTGGTAGCTATCCCAGCATGCAAGTGGCTGCATTGTGCTTTTCAAATGGGGGAGGTGGGGTGGAGTGTGACAGGGAGTGTGTTGTGTGTGTGTGGGGGGAGAGAGAGTGGGTTTTTGGGGGGCTGAGAGCATGTCAGCATGCTGTCTTGTAAGTTCAGACAGCAGCAGACTCCCCCGCCCACCCCTCTCTCACACACACAGCATTCCACAGTAATGGTTGCTTTGTCTTGGAGCAGATAAGCATGCCAGTTGTCAGAAATGGAGCTTTCAAAGGGCATATCCGCATTCTTGCAGCAATTCCAAAACAATGACAAGAGTGGCCACTTGACTTAAGGGGATTATGGGATGTTTCCGGAGGCTGATCAGAGCACAGTAATGCAACACCTCGTTCGCACTAACGTCCAGGTGTTTCAGCCAGGGCACAACAAGCATTAATCTTCTCGCCAAGGTGAAGTACCAGATGCACTCTACGTGCCTTGCCAGTGTGGACGGGTAGTGAGCTAGGGCAACTGGGGCTGCTTTAATGCGCTCTAACTCGCAAGTGTAGCCAAGCCCTTGATTCTGATCTCAAGCCACTTTTATACTCAGCTGACTTCATAGAGTGATTTACCCCTTGGTAAATGCTCCTTCTGGGCCAGGCTGGCTTTTCGCTGTCCCGTTCTGAGGAATGTGCCAAATGGATCAATATGTGTTATGTTGTTGTTTTAGTGCTCTGAGACTAAGTCCTAATCGTCGTAAGCTTTGTGGAAAGGATAGAGATCAATTACATGCTGAAACTATACACGCTTATAGGAAAGCTGCACCTATTTTGCTGAGCACATCTAAAAGATTTAGATGTTAGAAGGGTTTCTTCCAGGTTCAAACTTAAATGTATTGTCTTGGAACATAATCTTTAAATTAAATCTGGCATTTTTGAGCCTACTGCTGAAAAATGACCTTTCTTGTGAAATCTGCAACGGCATGGGATCTCCCTGTTGCTCTTGGCTTTACATTGGAGGTCATCATACTATCAAAACATGACGCAGCTTCTTCCAGTACATTTTAGATGTGCCGCATCTAGGATGTGGAAAAAAAGTGCAGCTGCTTTCCAAGCTTCTGGTGCGACTAGTTCACAGGAGACCAGTGTTTGTTTACTTTATCCATATGTAGAAGTCAGAGTGCAAATAAATATTACTATAGAAGCAGTGTAAACTTGAGCAAAAAATAACACTTTCCTGGGTAATAGTTGTGCTTCTGGTTGAGCTATTTACAGCCACTGGGTATTTTCAAGTAAAATTTGTTAGATTTTTTTTTTCCCCCATACAAAAGACAGCAAATAGTTTCTCTCTCGCTTATTCTTTAAGTATAATCTATTTTTTAAGAATATCAGTAAAATACAGTTGGATGGGAGATAAATCCTCCCATCAGATTGGTGGAATGGTTCTCTTTGACAGTGGAAATTAGCTTGAAGAGCTCAATCTTGTGAAATACTAAGACCCATGAGTGCCCACTGAAGTAAGGGTGCTCAGCACCTTGCTGAGTCAGGCCATGAGGCTCGGAACTTCCATGTAGCCAGACTATTGCAGGAATGAGTGAACATTCCACATCACCAATGTGGAATTAAAATCATATGTAGAACAGTCATCTCAAAGAGCTTAAAAGGGAACTGCCCTGCTCTATTGCAGAAGAAATGAAATTGCATCATACAAGCATGAGTAATACAAATGGATTTCATAATATACTGCTGGATCTGGGAGTCAAGCCCCCACTGAAATAGCAATGTCTACAATCTTTAGAAAATATACACCACTGCATTTTAAAACCTGGATTTGTGCAAATCATCCAATACACTTTCTCTTAGTTTTAAAACAAAGTTGAGCACATTTATCTTGGTTGGTAGATGGTGAATTCAATGGGTTTAAAAATATTTCAGACTGACATTCTTCAGATCCTCAGGAGGCAAAATGAGCCTAGCTCCATTAAAGTAATCAGCTTACATCTGTTAATCCAAAGATCCAAAGTTTTTAAATGGTCAGATATTGAAACCTTGCTACCTAGATTGAATTTAATTTCACCCATTATAAAACCCCTGTTCTCAGTGTTACTATTATAGTCAGGTTGGGGTGTAAAAGACAATGTCCCTGTTTCACGATGCTCAGAAAAAAGGTGAATTCACGGTTGTCAGAGGTATGTGGTTCTATTCACAATGCCCATTGGGCTGTTGGAAATCAACTCACAGCAATTATCAAGGAGTTCTATGACTTTTTTTTTTTTAAAGGCCTGTTGAGTCAGGAAACACTGCTGGTTTGGCAATTATACTTATTGGGATTCTGTTGAACATAAATGTTGCAGTAGTACTGACAGTAGCAAAGATTGCTAAGATTAACAGGCACCATCATGGTGAAAGCAGGCATGCTGTGATGGAGTTTGCAATGACAAAACATGAAACAAGACAATATGTCTCTTCGCCATAGATTACTTGCAATTTGCATTATTTACAGGAGCCAAAATCCAAGGATCTGAGTGAGTACTTCGACAGCAGAATTGATAACCTTGCTACGGACACTCTGTCACCTTCGCAGCTGTCTGGTTTACTGTGGTCACCTGGCTCTGGCCATATTCTGCCCCAGAGAAGTGAATCCACTAATGCAATCAGCAGTGATGCCCTGCGGCAGAACATTTACGAAAACTTCATGCGGGAGCTGGACATGAGCAGGACTAACGCTGAGAATACGGACACATCAACAGACACAGAGGACTCCAGCAGTGAATCATTCAGTTCCTTAGAGCAACTGGATCTGCTGTATGAGAGAGAACAAGGAGTTGTGCGCAAAGCTGGGTGGCTCTTCTTCAAGCCGTTGGTAACTCTACAGAAGGAGAAAAAACTTGAGCTGGTTGCACGGAGAAAGTGGAAACAGTATTGGATAACACTCAAAGGTAAATCATTGTTAAACTCTTTTAACCTGCCAACACAGGTGCTATCCATTGTTTGGTGGTCTTTTAAAATGAAACCTAGATAACGTTTTGAACTGAAACTCAGCCCCTGAAGACCTTAGGCATTGTCTACACTAGCACTTTTGTCTGTAAAACTTTTGTTGATCACGAGTGTGAAAAAACATTCCTCCGACTGACAAAAGTTTCACCAACAGAAGTGCCGGTGTGGACAGCACTATGTTGGTGGGAGACACTGTCCTGTCGACATAGCTACTGCCACTTGTTAAGGGTGGTTTAATTATGCCACTGGGACCACTTTCACCAGCATAGAGTAGCTACGCGGGAAACCTTACAGCAGTGCAGTTGCATGGGTACAGCTGTAGGGTCTGTAGTGTAGACAAAGCCTAATTCAGGTAGATACTTAAGTCCATGACTAACTTTAAGTACACAAGTCGTCTACTCACATGCTTAAAAATAGGCATGTGCTTAAGTACCTTCCTAAAAGTGGGCCTACATTTGCACCTTCAGCTTTGGGTGTGCTTCCCTTACTATGAAACAGCACAGTGTGGAGCCAATCTGTTGGGGGGAAAACGCTGTTTGTGGGTTGGTGGATGTTTGTTGGGTCAGAGCTAAGGTTGCACATTTACTAATGATTGTAATGGAGGAAGTAGGTGTATTACCAGCAGCGGATGGGTGTCAGCAAATATGTGGAGGAAAATCAACGTACGACTTGTTTGGGGAGGCAGAGGAATTTAACAGGTGATTTCCTAAATTGTATAGATTATACTGCTGGGAATTGCCTTTTAGTTAATATAATGCTAAGTTAATAAGTAAGGAAATAGTCAAAGTAAATAGTTTCCTAGCATATTTGAGGCTGGAGGAGAGAATAGAATAACCTTCCCACAGGTTTCACTTTTCAAAATTATTACCTGACCCATGCATGGGTCTAGACCTGAAGAAAAATAAATTCTGTGCTGTAAGTATTGGTGGTGTTCAAAATGTTGCAATGTTAACTCATACAAAGTAAACCAGCAGGAAAGAAAAAAATACAATAATTCTGCACGATAATTCTGAGATCTGTTGTTAAGCAATCAAAATGCAGTCAGACTGAGGCTATGTCTACACTATGCACCTTTTAGCGACACAGCTGTGCTGCGACAGCTGTGCCGCTAAAAGGTGTGCACGATAGCTGATCTTTGTCAGCAGGAGAGAGCTCTTCCACTGACCCAAAAAAAAAAAAAATTCACCCCCAGCGAGAGGCGGTAGCTTTGTGGGTGGGAGAGCTCTCCTGCAGACAAAGCGTTGTTCGCACCAACACTTTTCATCAGTAAAACTTTTGTCATTTGGGGTGTGTTTTTTCACACCCCTGAATGACAGAAGTTTTACAGATGAAAGTCCAGTGTAGACAAAGCCTTAATTAACAGGTTACATCACTTGTCTTTATCACTAGACCGAGGCAGTAAAATGAATCACGCCTGCAAATAGCATATGTAAAGAGAAAAAGCAGTATCTGAATACCACCCTTTCCTCACCTTTGTTTAGACACTGAAGTGTAAATATGAGTTTAATCTGTCTTTTGAAAGATTTCTTAAAGTACCAACAAAACACCTTAGGCTAAGTATATGCAAAAAGAAAAGGAGTACTTGTGGCATCTTAGAGACTAACCAATTTATTTGAGCATGAGCTTTCGTGAGCTACAGCTCACTTCATCGGATGCATACCGTGGAAACTGCAGCAGACTTTATATACACACAGAGAATATGAAACAATACCTCTTCCCACCCCACTGTCCTGCTGGTAATAGCTTATCTAAAGTGATCATCAGGTGGGCCATTTCCAGCACAAATCCAGTTTGTTACACTTGTTTTGTGAGAGTCCTATTACTGTATCTTGAGTGCTTTTCACATGGGATTAGTGTTATAGTTACCTTCATGGTGCTGGATCTTTTTGTCTTTGTTAGTTGTTCATAAATAGACATTTCCTTCATTTCCTTTTTCATACATACACTTTACTTGTCTTGCAAAGATTTTTGTTGCCAAAATAAATTTGTCTGTGTGGATTTCAAGGCCGCCTTCTTTTATTTAATTTATATAGCGTACTATATTAAGATCAAGAAACTTGCTTCAGAACTCCTTGTGTAGATTTTGATAAAATCTTGGTTTAATTTATTCTGGAAATTTAAATAACCAAGATATTTTTAAATACATTTTTAAAAGAGCCACGTATGTGAATGAGAACAGCATGTTTCTCTGCATTCTGTTGATATGTGTTTAATTATAAATATGGAAAAGGCTTACAACCTTCTGGTTACCTGCCAAACTTGGATTTATCAGTGTCCTGAGGCCTCCACTTTACTTAGTGTGCTGACAAGACCTGAGCTTGAATAGTAAACCTTTAACAAGGGGAACTGTCCTTCCCATCTGTCCCCTCTAATTAATTTATTTTAACAAGGGAACTTGCTTTCCCACCAGTTCCCCCTGAGTATAAGCTTTGATCAAAACACATAGACTATAATCAGTTCCAGTGCAGCATCAGGAGTAGAGAGAATGTGTGGACTTATCCATAGTTCTGCTGTTACGTGGCTGAACTCTAAAACATGCCCTGCTCCTCTGAAAAACTTAAAATTAGTGAAAAACTATCAGGATAAAAATATGGATTGAAATACCCTTCCTTATGTTCTTATAACACCTTAAGGATATTAGAAAGAATTTTAAAATAATATAATTATACTTTTTATAAACAACAATAAATCCAGATAAGTCAAAAATACTTTGAGATGGTACAGTGCTCTCTGACTGAAGAAAACTGGGAAATATATACAGGAACAAAGCACCAACCCATTAAAACTAGGCTTGAATTCTAAACCTCTAACCCAGTTCTCACCTTCCTTGCATTTTATGTGGTCATTTATGTCTGTGCAATGTGTGCGTGCATAGTGGCTGTAAAACGCTGCTGCTGATGTATGCAAGTGGGGAATTTGGATTTGGTACTGCTATGCCCACTCTGCTGAGCTATAAGTGACTACACTAGGTGCAATGCCTCTTATTTCAGAGCAAATCATGCCCCCTGTCACTGCATCTGCACAGTGCCCTTAGTGTGGCTCTATTGTATAGGGAAGCAGAGCATAGCAGGCTGGGGACAAAGCTGCGGCTATACTGGTCAGTTGTGTCAGACACCCTCTGTGTGTGTGTGTGTTGGTAGTGAAGGACACACAAATGGCTGTGTAGACTGTTCCAGCTATTGGACTGGAGTGCCCTCAGTGGGGTATACTAGGGAGAGAATTCTTTCCTCTGAGTGTCAACCCAGCACTCAGGCCACCTGGGTGCTAATTTATGAATTTACTGTTTACATTTAATTCACACTAGAAAATGAAATGAGACTGGTCAGATTAATTTTTGTTTCTCTTAATTCTCTATAGAGATGGGTCACAACCAGAACATTGGCTCCAAACTCCATAAGTCCTTAACAGCCAGCATGCACCGATGGCTGTAATGGGTTAAAATGGAGAGCAGAATCCAAACAACCCTGAATAGTGAGGACGTTTAAAGCTGGAGCTGGTTTTACATCTACACTTGGTGACCTAGGTTGCACCTCCAGTTCTCAAGAACTAGAATGCTGTGATTTTGGATTTCCAACACTAGTCAGGGGAACATTAAAAATGGGGGAGGAAATCTATTTTCAGGTTTTTTTTTTTTTTTTTTTTTTAAAAAGCATATGTAAAACTGAAACATTTCTATTTGTATTAGGGTTGTATGACATCCCCATCACACCACCATAAGTGCACATGCATGCGCGCACACACATAAAGATGCACCACTATTCTCACAATCACCACTTTCTGGCAAAACCTACATTTTCGGCCTACACTGCATGACAGTGCCTCTTAATTTGAAAAACAGTGGAAAAAGGTAGAATGTTAATCCTTGTTTGGCTCCCTTTCAAACCCTTTACTGTATATTTCTATAGTTCAGGACAGATATATAGTAATAGATTAAAAAGCCAGAAGGGACCATTGTGATCATCTAGTCTGACCTCCTGTATAACACAGGCCATAGGAATTTCCTGAATTAATTCCTGTTTAAATGAGAGCATATCTTTTAGAACATCCATTCAACTTTGATTTAAAAATTGCCAGTGATGGATAATCCACCACAATCCTTGGTAAATAGTTCCAGTGATTAATTACCCTCACTGTTAAAAATTTGCACCTCACTTCTAGTCTGAATTAGTGTATCTTCAACTTCCAGGTATTGGATCTTGTTATACCCTTTGTGTGCTAGATTGAAGACCTCTCTATTATCAAATTTCTCTTCACCATGTAGGTACTTATAGACTGTGATCGGGTCACCCCTAACCGTCTCTTTGTTATATGTATGATTATCAGCTTAGTTACTGAGTTTTAGTTCCAGGATGCAGATGTGGCAATCTGCTATCTGGCATGTCATTCTATCTGAAAAACTGAGAATGCAGTCCAAGAAAGGGAAATCCTTTAAAACATCCAAGTTATTTGGATAGTGAACAGTGTCTGACTACAGAATTTGCAGATAGAAACAAGGGAACCAAAGTTAATCTCCAGAGATGCTTACTCATTTTGTACATATTTGAAATTCAAAAGTACTGAGCATCTGCTAATCCCCTTTAGCAAATATTAAGGTTTCCCAGGTGACTGAGTGAGAGAGAACTGGCTCCACAAATTATTAAATAAACACAACAGCTTCTTCAGCTGAGCAGCCTTTCTATGTGCTCTAGCACAGGGGTTTTCAAACTTTTTCTTTCTGAACCGCCTCCTCCGCCCCCCCATGCAATAAAAACTCTGGGGCCCACAACTGCTTTTCTGCATACAAAAGCCAGGGCTGATGTTAGGGTAGTTGTCTGGGACCCCATGCCACAGCGGCCCCCACAAAGCTACATTGCTCAGGCTCCAGCTTCAGTCCCAAGTGGTGGGGCTCAGGGTCCCGGGCTTCAGCCCCATGTGGTGGGGCTTTGGCTTTCTGCCCTGTGCCCCAGCAAGTCTAATTCTGGCCCTGCTTGGCGGACCCCCTGAAACCTGCTCGCGGCTGCCTGGGGGACTCCAGATCCCTGGTTGAGAACCACTGCTCTAGCATTTTGGCATTCAAAGTTTACTAAGCTATAATTTATTTTTTTTTCAGCCCAAGTCTGTCTTTCAGAAAACATTTTTCCTGATTATTAGTTATCAGTTTTCCCTTCTTTCTGACAAAGCCACCATTAACCTTTGCCTTTCTCTTGGTTTAGTAATACTTCTTTTTCAAACTCCAATGGTGGACAGCCATGTGTCTTGCATCTTAATTCTTTATTCCTACAGCATGTAGTGTAAAAGAACTTTGGAACCTCACTTTGTTTCTCTCTCTCTCTCTCTCTCTCTCTTTTTTTTTTCCCCAAAGGTTGTACCCTGCTCTTTTATGAGACTTATGGCAGGAATTCCATGGAACAGAACAATTCACCAAGATATGCTCTGTTTGCAGAGGACAGCATAGTGCAGTCTGTCCCTGAACATCCCAAGAAGGAAAATGTGTTTTGCCTCAGCAATTCTTTTGGAGATGTGTATCTATTTCAGGTAAGGATAATATTTTTTTATTTATGTCTTTATATATAATATAATTAGTTATGTGCCCTGTGCTGATTGATTGTTTGCGCCATCCTGCCCCTCCTGCTCCTTTACAGTCTCTTCACCTTAGTTTCATTCCACATCTACCCTTCTTACCCTCTTCTCCACTGCCCTGTCTCTGTCACTCCCTTTCCCTTCCTTTTTCTCTCCATTTATCTGATCCCCTCCTAACTAAACCCTCCCTCCTGCTCCCAGAAATTGTGAAACTAACATGCTGTTGGCTACAATCACTTTGTTCACACTGCCTGTGTGTTCTACTCCTTTACCACCCTGTGTCTGTCCCATCTATTTAGATAGTAAGCCCTGCAGGGTAGGGACAGGATAGTCAGCTGCTCTGTATTTGTATAGTGCCTAGCACAATGGGGCCCTGTTCTCGGTTGGCCCTCGTAATAAACATGATTAATAGCAATAAACTATATATATGTTTGTTTAAATCTTAGTCTGTACCTCAGACTTTCACTCAAACCCATCTTCAAGCAAAACTTTCATTGACGTTTTATGGGGATTTTTGCCAGAGGGAGGACTGAGTGAAAACCAAGCGCCATGTTCTCCACTCCATTAATGCTGTTTTTTGCTCGTTGGGGAAGGGAAAGGCAAGGGGTACGTAAGAAGAGGTGGGAACAGGAAGGGTAACCCAGATGTGTAGCAGGGGAGATGATCAGAGTCAGTCAAGAGACCCGAGAATTAGATAGCCAAATGTAATGTGAGCTTAAGGTGAGAAGTGTACTTTGAGAGGTAACAGTAGAACAATGATGTTCAGATAGAGGAAAAAAGAGAGAGAGAAATGTCTGGTCCTGACAAGGAGGAGGGCTGCAGGCATGAAATTAAAACAATAGTTAACTATGATAACTGTTGATGCTGTCATGATTTTAGAGATCCTCCAGGTCTGTCACTGGTCCATTCAGGTGCATGATGATACTTCATCAGTGAACTCAGCCAGCCACAGCTACAGAAATGATGGAGGGGCTGGAATGGATGGGGTTAAAATAAACGGAGCGTAACTTATGCTGTAAGGCATCTATTGTTCGCCCGTTACAACTCATAGGAAATCAGCAGTATTATCAAAATCCAGATACATTATTAGCACTCCACAGTTCCATACAGATGGACCCACCCCTGACTCCATTAGCCTCAAAGGGAGTTTTGCTTCAGCTCAATGTTGACGTTTGGAACCCAAAAAAAGTAGTTAATAATCTAAGGAAACTAACCACTGTCTGTGTTATTGGAGAGGCTCATAACATGCAGCCATCCTCCTAAGGAAAAATACATTATTGCAAAGCTGTATTTTTTTAAATTGATGTTTGCAGACATAAAATGCATAAAAATGCATCCTCCCTTGTCCTGCTGTGCTCCCTCCACTAATTTGAGCTTGTTCAAATATGCAGACCCCTATCCTCAGAAATCACTTTTGTGGCCACCATCCCTGTGGCCAAGTCAGACTGGAGGAAACTTGTCTTCATAGCCTGCCAGTTTTACTTCTTAGCTGGCTGAAAGGTTGATCCGTACAAATCACTTCACCTCCACAACTCTCAGAAGTGCTCTTGTGCTTGCTGATTCTAGGGCACTCACAGGCCTGGCAGGACTCAGAAGTAAAAGGCTGGGTGTAGCAATCATGGGGTACATCTACATTGCAATAAAAAACCCATCGCACTGAGTCTTAGAGCCTGGGTCAGTTGACTCGGGCTTGCAGGGCTCAGGCTGCAGGGCTAAAAATCGCAGAGTAGACATTCGGGCTCAGACTGGAGCTCAGGTTCTGGGACCTCCTGCCTCACTTTGTCTTGGAGCCTGGGCTCCAAACTGAGCCTGAACATCTACACTGAAATTTTATAGTCCCACAGCCCAAGTCAGCTGACCTGGGCCAGCCACAGCCATGCCTGGGTTTTTTCATATCATAATGTAGACATACCCCATGAGACAGTGGAGAAAAGGCTACCAGCAACCTACTTAACTTAACTCTACACACATGCTTAATTTAAAGCATAAAGCTCTTACAAATCAATGCACCTGACAAAAACTTTTTAGTATCACCTAAGTGCCATTTTTCCTCTTTGATTAGAATGTTGCTTTCTTGATCTGTTATGTAGGCAACAAGCCAGACGGACCTGGAAAACTGGATTACAGCAATACACTCTGCTTGTGCTTCCCTCTTTGCAAAGAAACTTGGGAAAGAGGACACTGTCAGGCTTTTGAAAAACCAGACCAAGAGCCTTATCCAGAAGATTGACATGGATAGCAAGATGAAAAAGATGGCAGAATTACAGCTTTCAATTGTCAGCGATCCAAAAAACAGGAAGGCCATAGAGAATCAGGTACTACAAATCATGTATTAATTTCTACTACTGAGTTTGTTACACAGTCTCGACTACAAGGCTCACCTGCTCTGGGCTCAGATTTTGTTAATGTTTCCTAGGCTTGGAGAACAAGTGTCCCTATGGATTCACAATGCAAAACGGGGAAATCACTGGTAGCTATACAATGCCATACAAAAGACCTAGCCGGTGGTTATAGAAGCTAACTACTACAACTTTGCCTGTAAGGACTACTAATCAAATTTCCACATATGGAAATAGATATTTCTATAGCATGCTGCAAAAGTCAAACAAGGTCTATGTTATACTTGTGTTGGGTGAATTATCAGCCAGACATTCCTGTCTTCTGCTCTTGTTGCTTATAGTTTATTAGCTGCTCATAAGAATGAAGAATGAATCATCATTAACATATGGAACAAAACCAGGGGACAGTTGTGGAATCTGAATTCTTAATGTTTAGGGAAAAATCCTCCAGTCTCTTTACACAAGACTTCCAAGACTAGTTATACAAAAGGACTTAAGCACTTAACTGTCACTTTAGGCACTTCAATCCCATAATCAGGCCCCACTGGGATTCACAAAGCCCCCACTCAGCTGCCCCCGAAATCTGTAGGCACCTAAAGGTGCTTGGTGCCCAATACTAAGTTCTACTCTTCCATAGAACTTCATGTGTGAAATCTTGACCCCGGTGATGTCCATGGGAATTTTGTTGTTGACTTCGTTGGGCTAAGATTTCACACTATGTGGTTAAATTTAGGGCCCAGTCCTTTGTAAAATCTCTGGGTTTAGTACCATCCAAGGGAAAATCCTACATACTATAGGAACCTACAGCTCCCCAAGACTTACAGCTTCTATCTTCCTCAACATCTTTATTGTTAAAAAGCAAGATATTGAATGCCTCTGCTTTGGCGGGAGGGGAGTTAGGGAGTGGGAGATCTCTACATCCCTGCACCATGTGGTTCTTCGCACACCATTCACCAGCCTCTAAAAAGGGGTTATAGTACGGGAGTCTGTACATGTTCATTTTTAAGTATGTGTACATATTTAAAGGTGTGCATATATGTTTTTAAACTTTCTGGTATTTCGGACTTTGGGGAGTTTAATAGTATTAGGTTTGAAATTTGGTGGGTTTGATTGCTAGCATTTGATAAAGAATTATTGCATTTCTAACATTTGGGAATCCAAAGAATTTTAAAGCTTAAAATGATAGTTGCCCTCCCCACAAAATAACTATGAAGAAGAAGGTGTTATTTTTATAACTCTCTGCCTTGGGACTTGTTGCTGCTGGACAGGTAGCCGAAGTATCTCCTAGATCAGGGACTGCCTCCAGCAGTAGATGTAACATTTTTAGAGCAATATGGGACCTCAGTCCAGTAATAGCAAACTTAGAGCCCTCTTACAAAGAATGGTGACCCACTACATGGGCTTTAAAAGAATTAGATCCACTGTCTGGGGGAAACCCACAAAGGGCCTGCTGTAACTACAGATACAAAGGTCTTGGGAGGGGCCATATCTAATGGATTAGTTGTGAGTCTGAAATCTGTTTATGCCATCTCTCTGATCTGGGAGCTGTGATATATTTGTCTTTCTCTAAGTATATCATAAATATGTTATGGGTAGGATTTTAAAAAGCACTCCACCTTGGCCTAACTCTTCTCCATTGGAGTCAATAGTAAAACTCTCATTGAGTTAAATGGGAAGGGAGATAGAACAAAGTAGAGTGCTTCTGAAAAGCCCTTACTACACATCTCAGTTCATACTCCTCTCAGAACTAACAACACTAGTTCAGTTACTTTTGTTCTGGAGCTGCAGTAGCATTTTGCCACCAAACATTGTGAGTGCAATTTTTTTGTGCATTAGGGAATGTACATGAAATGGGTGCATATACACTTATCTTCAGGCACAGCTTAGGCACCCAGATTTAACCACTTTGGCTCACTTAATTATTAACATGTGTACTGTTGTGTAGTGGGCAAATAAATCATAATATATGCTACAATCATGGGGCCCAGTTTAACTGATGTTAAAGGCAATGAAAACACTCCCTTTGACTTCAATGGGAGTGGGGTCAGGTGCATGTCCAGGAGATCTTTAAATAGAATTATTCTAAAAAGAATGTTGCAAAATAAATCAAAAGTAGGGCCCTGCATCTGGGCACATGGGGAATGTCTATCAGCATGAATGGAAAGTCCGCTGTGGACAGAAGGCAGCATATATCTCTTAATGTTTTCATTAATGTATTTGCTATTTTTCAATCACATGGCTGCTTCCCTCCCTGTTCCTCTTCGTTTTGTTACGAATTTCTTTTAAAAGAAAAGATCATATGGAATAACTCTGAGTAATATTGGCTTGAATGCATTCTGGGCTTATGCTGCCATTTTAGAATCTGCAGAAAGAACATTATTATGTTTTTTTTAATAATTTTGACGTAGCTGACATGATTCACGTTTGCTGTGGACATTCTACTTAACTCACTTATCAGATGGTTGTGAGGAGAAGTATTTTCTTTTTATTAGCGGGCACTAAAGCAATGAAATGTTAATGGGAAAAGCAGACACGTGCTTGGAATTACTTTTATGGGAGTTTTCCTAGTTTCCTTTCGCTAAGTGTATTTTGTCATAAAAGCCAGAATAGCAAGATCAATAGGACTGCATTCTGCTTTCCCAAAGTCATCTTGAACTATACTGTACTAGTTCCCCTTTGCCTGCCTCTACTGTCCCCTCTCTCTCTCTCTCATTGCCACTTTGAGGGCAATTCATTACATGGTTTGTTTAACATTTAACAGATTATTTTTCTGTTTAAAATGTAATAGATTTCTCCTTCAGTAACAAACATTTATAAGATCATGACTTTAATTTCAAGCTATTTTATTGGGCAAACTGACATCCCAAGCTCCAACTTTTCATAATTTTTTTTTTTAAAGAATGAAATTTAATACTGTTTAATAATAACATACATGAGTAAAAAGTCACAGTACCAGTTCTCCAAGATAATCTTTTTCAAAAGCAGTTTGCTGGGTCCTTGCTGTTTTTGCTGCAAGAGAAATAAAGCTTTAGTTGCAATTGATTGTTACTTTTTTTAAAATTGGCACACCCAGGGACTAACAACTGATATCTAGATTTACTGGGCCAGAGCATCAGGTGGTGTAAATCAATGTCACTTCATTGAGTACAATAGACCTACACTGATTTGCACCAGCTGAGGTTCTAGCTCATTATTTTTTACTGTGTAAAATTGTCCTTCTCTCCATCCTCAGTAAAATGCTTCCATTTTAATGATAGCTCACCACTATGGAAAGAAGTAAATAGACAGGGAGAGAAGTTAGGGAAATCTTGCTCTGGTCTTCACACTGATGCATTTGCCATTTTGCGGATCCTGAACCAAGAAAGGAAATCAACCAAGGTTTTGAATAAAATACTTTCTTTAGACTTAAGATGTAGAGCATCTCTGCATTTGGAGAAACTGTGTTGGTGGCTGGAGATTATGGGCTGCAGGCTAATTCTTCTATCCTTTGCAGAAGGCAAGTTGGCTAATAAGTTTGGGCCCCAATTCAGCAAGTTTCTTAAGCATATGCCTAACTTTAAGCATGTGAATAGTCCAATGGGGCTACTCACATGCCTAGTGCCTTACGGAATCAGGGCCTTGATGCTGTTGCTATGACCCTGAAATGATGACTCCTTTCCATACTGTGGTCAATATAGTAAATATTCTGTACATCTGTACTTCGATAAGAAAGTGACACTGGTTGGAAAAAGCTAGCTGTCTGTAGTTTTTCTCCATGTGTATTCTTCTTGTTGTTTCAATATATTTTCGTTAATGTTTCTTAACTTAGTAGACAGAATGGTAAATAAAGGATACTATTGACTTTACACTAATGTTGTTTTACTGTGTTCTCTTCCATTTTTCATCTCTTTGATTTCAAAGATCTAGTGATAGCTGAAGTAACCCTTATGTTATACAAATTCCTGGAAGAGTGCCATAGTTGCTGCTTCAAGCTCTCTGTAGGAACACATGACAAAATAAAAAGATCTTTTCAAAGTCCCCTGATAGTGAGTGACTCATTCATCCAGATGTGTGCAATATGGATTGTGTCTGAGAACTGAGGAATGGAATGCAAAGAGTTTTTTGTGTTTGTAATGTGGTTGAAAAGCTGTTCCTATAAAACAGCAGGGATTTTTTCTTTTAAATCCATAGGGCCACAGTAGGTTCCCCAGATCAGCTTCTAAGGATACATTCTGTCTGAAAAAAAGTCTCAGGGCAAAATCCTGCACTTCTTACTCATGCAAATAGTCTGTTGCAGTCATTTCTGTTAGCAAGGAGCACGGTGTTTTGTGTATGGGGGGAAAAATCACATCAGTTTAAAGTGTTGGACCAATCTTTTCCTTCTCCTCACCTTTACCTGGGCTCCTTCTGCTTTGTTTGGTGCAATGGGAAGAATTTGTTTTAAAATCATATCATGTGTCAAGGAGTTTTATTCTTTTTGTGACTCTGGCTCAGTCTGAGTGAGCACAAAGCTTTTTCATGTGAGAGTATTTAGATGAACCTTTAAATGTGTTTTGTCTATATTTGTCCCCTTTTCATGAGTCGGCTCTTACTTCTGACACTCCATTTCAGTCATTTGTGTGGAGATGGTTTTTGTTACACTGGGCTTTCCCTACCTAAAATGATCCTTGTCAGAGCTCCATGTAAAGAGCTGCATTCAAGAAGCCAGGAATAATGCAACGTATTCTTGAACAGCATCGACTGGCAATTTGGTCCAGATCATCAAAGGTATTTAGGCACCTAATTCCCACAGAAATCAGTGGGAGTTGGCATCTAAATACCTTTCAATGTCACTTTAGGCCCTTATCTGTTAACTATTTACATATATTTCAGTCCTGTAGCAGATCCTATAGGTTGTTAAATTAGCACAGATATGAACAGTGCAAGCATCTTAGCTTATCTCATGCTATAAGGGTGTCATATGTTTTACCATTTAGTTGATTTCCAGTTGTTTTCCAATATCTTAATAGATTTTTCTCTGACCTAGGAGCCATTTCTCCTAGTGATCTAAGAACAACCCTTGCTTCCCAAATCTTTTCCAAGCCTCTTTCCTCCTGCATCTCAGCTATTGAAGCCTCTTCCTCCCCAGTCCAGGTATCTGCTGCAAAAATAATCCATCTTGCCTACCATTCTAACCATGTTCAACCACCCTACAATTCCTTTAGTGGCCCTCAGCCTAAATCATTCAAGTATCTCATCCATGTCTTCAAGATCCGCCACAATATATCTCATTTCTATCTTTCTGCCTTTGTCTCATTTTTTCTCTCTCTCAAGGCACTTACGTGGATGCTCCCTTTATGTCTTTCTCCCGTGCCCACCTCTCTAAAACTGGACCTCTGTTTCTGACCATAATGTATACAATGCCAATCCCTGTCCTCTTTTAACTCTCTTTCCAAAACCCACTTCTTCAAGGAGGCTTATAACCTCTGGCTGAGATTTTAAAACCAATGGGACTTGGATGCCATCGATGGGAATTGAGCATCCAACCTCCCCCTAATTGGCTTTGCAGATCTCCGTCTATCAATCAAAGCATTTACTATTATGTACAAAATACTTGCAGTTACCTGGAAGAATGCTAGCCATGTTGCCAGGCAATCTGACTGTCCTCTCCTTTGTCCTACCTGCAATTGATAATGGCTGGGTAGGTGGCCAGAAGTGTGTTCTGTTGTGTTGTGTATGTTTGTTTTTTTAAAAATGTCTCAAAACCATCAAGTCTGTTTAGCTAGCCTATCATATATGTAACCACCTACCATACCCATTATCATTCTTCTTCTCCTTCCATTCCCTGCTATTGTTTGTTGCATTGACTTTTCTTTTTTTACCTCTTATCTTACACAATAGCCCCTACGTCTAATTTATGTGCATGATGGGGTTAAATCCTCTAGTCTTAACTCAGGCTGAAATCAATGGGATATTTGCCTCATTCAAGTTAAAGGCAGAGTGAGGATTGTAGCTGCTAGCCCATAGATTGTAATTAACATGTTAGACCAGGATGTGTTTTACTTTGAAGTTGTTGCTTTTTAGATTGTAAGTTTTCCCCTTTAGTCTTCAAGTGTATAAATCATGGGCAGGGAGAATTATCATAGTTTAAAAGGTTTAGACTAATAGCAGCTGGTATTAGTTCACAGTCTCCAATTAGTTCCAGACATCCCTGGTTTTGATAAGACTACAAGACAATCCCTGAAATTCCCTGCCCACAGTTTTTGCTAATGCCATTAAACGTAACATCATGATTACTGGTGCTTTTGGAGTTGATTAGCTAGCATCCTGCATGGCTGATAAACACAGTCATGTAATCCTTTCTCCAGAAGATCCTTGCATCATCTCTTCCTGTCCCTCCCCCATTTTAGCTTATATTTATTTAAAAGATATTTCTGTAGAAAAGCTTACGTGGGATTTTCAAAGGAACTTAAGGAACTTTGGTGCCTAAACTCCATGATTTTCTGAGAGTTGGTAGGCCAAACTCCTAAGTATCCAGGAAAATCTCAACTCTGTTTGTTAAATGTGGGATTTTCAAATATATTCAGACTCAGCCTAACTTTGCCTCCTTTGAAAACTCCCATGACTACAATGGGAGCTGACTTAGGCCACAGCTGAATGGTTTTCAAAATTCCATTCTAAGGCTGTGTCTGCACTGCAGCTGGGAAGTGTGATTCCCAGCGGGTGTAGACTTACACAGGCTAACTCTGCTCAAGGTAGCATGCTAAAAATAGCAGTGTGGCTGCAGCAGCTCGCGCTGCAGCTTGGGCCAATCGCTCATGGACAACCCTGTCCAAGACCCTAGGTATGTGCTTGGAAGGCTAGCCCAAGCTGCTGTCTGTGCCCGTGCTATTTTGAACAAAGTTTATGTATGTACTTCTACCCAAGATGGGAATCACACCTTTCAGCTGCAGTGTAGACATACCCTAGGTGAAAAGACAGACCTGAGCTTTTTATTGTTGTGGAAAGCTTGCACACACTTTAATTCTATGGACATCAGTGTATGGAGAGGGAAGACTGTTGTGGAACCACATACTATATTACCCCATCCATGAAGTAGAGGTAGATGGAAAAGTGTCCTACTAAGGGTGTCTGGTGAAAGGAGTTGAAGTAAAGGGAAGCTTAAAATAAAGAACAATCATAAAATAAATCCAGGGTGAGCGGTGAGGGGAAGAGTTCTTTGTAAGGATTTATGCACAGGCATACATACATACATGCGTTAAAAGTTGTTCCTGGTGAGACTGCACTAGGTATTTTCCTTATGTGAAGGACACATAAGGAAAATACTCTGTCTTTTCTGTGTGTATGTTTGTGTATCCTTTCTTTGTGACCTAAAACACATTTTTAAGAGAATAACACTCAAAGTTTTTTTTTCTTTCTGGATTTACATAACACACAGTTTTTCTGATCAAGGATAAATTTGTTAGTCTCTAAGGTGCCACAAGTACTCCTTTTCTTTTTGCGGATACAGGCTAACACAGCTGCTACTCTGAAATTTGAGATGGTATGTCACAGAAAAACTGGAGGCTCTTTTTTGGGCTCTTTTTCTAAAGAGCCCAAGAAGCAGATAACTCTGACCCATGTAATAGTGGTGCCAACTTTATGTTTGCGAACACATGTGTGAAGGGAGGAGTAGAGGAACAATAAATGAGGAACTCAAAGTGAATCCAGAACATTTAGTGGCTCCTCAATCAGTTGCAGTACAACTCCTACCACCACCATCACTCATCTTTCTTTATGATAAGAGGCCTGATTTATCCCTCCATCACTCCATTTTTTCACCCATGAAATTAACAGAGTTGCACCAGCATAAAACTAAAACAATGCAGTGGTGAATTGAGCCCTTTCTGTTGTCTGCAGGAGAAGGGAAAAAAAGACACTACTCCCAAAGACGGGGTAGCTCTTACAGGAGACTTTCTATGGTACCTCTACTTATGGAATAATTGCAATAGCAAGAAAGAGAATTAAAAAAAAAATCCATTACCGTGGGAAATGGTCATTTTCCTGTTCAATGGAGCACAGACATTAAAACAAATATTTGGAGAAAACAAAAAGAGTGTGCATCAAACATGCTGCAACATATCCCACTCCTTCAGAATGAATAATGTATTTGGAACCTCTGGTGTCTCATGCCAGCATGTAGCTGGCAACTCAAGGCTTGTCTACCTGAAGTATTTTTGCACTGGTGAAGCTACACTTCCCCCGTGCAGGTGTGCTACACCATTGTAAAGAAGGGTTTATACCAACAGGATTTATCTTGCTTTCAAAAACCACTGCAAAAATTAGTGATGTAGATGAGCCCTAAGAAAAGTATAAGAAATAAGGCAGCAGGGCAGGAGAAAAGCAGTGTCACAACTCAGAGAGCTATTAGCAAGAAATGAAAAATGGATTGCAAAAATTAGGATATTGCATAGCTTATAAAGAATTATATATTTTATTTTTTATTAGTGAATCATTTCCTTGGTTACATGACTTGTGGTTGTGTCACTCATAAAGCATTAAGGAGTAGGAAAGGGTGACTTCTCTGTGGATGACCTTGACATTAAATTGAGTTGTCTAACAAGAAAAGATGGTTGTTCCAGTATTTTCCTGAAGCCATACTTAACTACCTATGTGCACTTTTCCTGAAGTGCATTAGGGGGAGCAGCATTCAGAAGGAGCCAGCAGAATTTAACAGTGCAACAGACTATTCATTTCAGTTATTCAGCTATTCAGTTATTCATTTCTTTCTGATATTTGGTGACATGACAAGGAAACTGATCTGATTTCACTTTAAGCTTCAAGCCAAATGTGTTAGTCATTCAGTGCACCTAGAATTTGTATACCCTTGTTATCAGCTTCTCCTTTGGGTAATAAATGATTGAAAGGTACTTGTCCAGACTGAGTTTAATAGATCTAGATTTCAGATGATAGGATTTATCTAAGGGTTTGTCTACACGTAAAATGCTACAGCGGCACAGCTGTGACCCTATAGTGCTTTGGTGTAGACGCTGCCTACACCAACAGGATTCTCCCATCAGTGTAGGTAATCTACCTCCCCAAGAGGCAGTCACTAGGTCAATGGAAGAATTCTTCTGGTGATCTAGCGCTATCAGCACGGGGACATAGGTCAACATAACTATGCTGCCCAAGGTGGTGTATTTTTCACATCCCTGACCAATTTTCTAGTATAGACTAGGCCTAAAGTGTGGCCATGGTTAACTTGCAAAATACAGCTGCTCTTTTCTGTTGAGGCATCTATATATATATGTATGTATGTATGTATATGTAGACTGATTCTACCTGCTCTTACACCTCTCTAAATCAAGGAATTTACACCATTGTAACTGAGGGCAAAATCTGGCCCACATACATTATGTAAATGTCTGTGCTTGTGCACATATATACACACACACAAAAGCCCATGCTTCAAGTTTGGATACTTATGTTCAGTATCCAGTCCAGCATTTGGATCTTCAGTTTGAAAGTTATTCATATAAGTGCACACCTTTAAATGAACATTTATTCACCTTTGAACTCCTCAGCAAGCGTGTGTGTGTATTTAAATATTTTATATTGTATGACGCAAACACACTCTTCATTGCAGCAGGCTCCATATTATATGTAAGGCTTATAATGTATTTAATTGACATTTACAGTATGATTAGGTATGAGGAATGGTTTATCTGTTAATAGGAGTAAGACCCAGACATGCTGGTGTTACCAGTTGCTACCTCTTCTTTAGGAATGGGGGATTCAAAAGGAAGAGCACTAAAAGACCAGCAAAACCCATCAACATTGCTACTTGGATGATTGATTTAGCTGAGTCATGCAGCTTTGCTTTTAGGCAACCAAACATAGAATCTAAGCTCATAAAAATGTAGGAAACAAAATTAATCAATTTTCTTGAAACTTCATGAACCACAAGGATTTGTTTTTATGTAATTGCTTCTGTGGGAATCAGGCTACCCATGATACATTCATCTTGTCAGTATATATTTAGGACCACCAGCTTTGTTTTATTGTAACACAATATGACTGAATGTGTTTTGGCAAGAGAAAAACGAATCCAATCCATATACCTCCAGATGAAAGTAGTTTACTAGAAGTTTGTGGAAGAGCTCACATTTTCAATGAGACCCACAAAAACATTTTTTTCTCTAATTGTCCCTCTTCATATCTACATAGATCCAGCAATGGGAGCAGAATCTAGAGAAATTTAACATGGACCTCTTCAGGATGCGCTGCTACCTGGCGAGTCTACAAGGTGGGGAGTTACCAAACCCTAAGAGCCTTCTGGCTGCCACCAGCCGTCCTTCAAAACTGGCCCTGGGGAGACTGGGCATCTTCTCAGTCTCCTCTTTCCATGCACTGGTGAGTGTGACTGTATTATAGAAGGGTCTGGTTACCTTATCACTAGTGATTTATTTGTATGAAGAGTAAAGCCAGGAAACTCATACAGACACGCTCTGACACAGTGCCAAACCCACCAGCTGCCAAAGAAACCCCATTAGTTCGTGGACCCTAAATGCTCAGGAATTATCTTGCCCAGAGACAGACTTTGGGACCTGGAATCATTGGGCCATGCTTTCTTTCACCCCAAATTTGGAGACTCAGATATGTTGAGGCTTATCTCAGCTTTCATTTAAAACAAAAAGACCACCGTGTAAGTTTCTGACTCTCTTCTTTGCAGAGATGGGCTTAAAAATGTAAACTTATCATTGTGGAAGGTTTGCCACAGTGATTTTTTTTCTCCCTTAAATTCACAGCTCAACTTTTATATAAATAAAATAAAATAAATTAAATTGGGGTGAGGGCTGGAGTTAATATTTTTAAAAGTGATTAGTTATTTTGGGCCCATCAGTGCTGAGTTGCTCATCTTAAAACAGCTTAAAAGAGCCTGATTTTCAGAATGTGCCGAGCATTGTCCATCTGAAAATCAGGCCTCTTTACAGCGTCTCAAGTTGTGCCCCCAAAAGTGGGCGGAGGTATCCAAAATCATTAGACACTTTTAAAAATCTTGTTGTCAGTCTGCAAAGAATAATAGAGCGGATCCTTAGCTATTGTATGCTGTCATATCTTTCAACAGACCTACACCAGCTGAGAATCTTCCCCCATCTCTCTAACCCTTGCCAAAAGTCTAAGGCTGATCACAATGAGCAGGACTGGATCACATTTGATGTGATCGGGAATTAGGGTGGAAAAGAGTTTTGAAGGTCCACCTTGAAATATTAAGGCAAGCTCTGCCACAGACAGGGACTATATTTCTCTCTTGCACATGCGTGCACTCTCTCTCTCTTTGCCCATGTGGCTAGTGTTATTGTTTGCTAATCATGTGGTCTGACAATATGCTGTTATCCTGCATGCTTGAGACTTTTGTGTGCCTTCCTTCCTTGAGGAATTTAACATCTAAATCATGGCTTATCATTCTTCCACAGGATCTTTGCAATAACTTCTTCAGTCGCATGGTTTATGGCCTTGTACTATCATTTAGCTTGTTGTGGGGCAGAGCAATATTTTCTCAGTATCTTCCCTACTTGACTTTTTTACATCATATTTCTTCAATTGTCACTTTGTATTAACAAAGCTTGACAAAGCCCTGGCTGGGATGATTTAACTGGGAATTGATCCTGCTTCAAGCAGGGGGTTGGACTAGATGACCTTCTGGGGTCCCTTCCAACCCTGATATTCTATGATTCTATGATTAATAAAAAAAGGAGCAGCAGTGCAGAAGATTTGACCCATTGGTCTGGGACCATGTTGAGACAAACTGAAATAACCCTCATTTGATGCCTCGTTATAATTACTTTGGTGTTATCTTGCTGTTATGTGATCGAGATGTGAAGGCTTGTATGTATGTTTAATAGATCTGCTCCAGGGATGAGGCTGCTCTAAGGAAACGAACCCTGTCTCTGTCACAGAGGGTACGAAGTAAAAAGGGCTTATTTTCCTCACTCAAAGGGCTAGACACTTTGGCAAGAAAAGGGAAAGAAAAACGACCTTCAGTAACTCAGGTAAATGCCAGTTTAAAATCATTAAAAGGCTTATGTTTAGCTTGTAAATGACAGTACTGTAAAATTAAGTTCCTATTGCTGTGTGTGTACATTGCTGAATAAGAGAGATTCTGACCCATAGGAGTAGACAGTTAGTGGCTCTAGACAAGCAGGGCCTGAGTGTGTTGTGAGGGCAGTGTACTCTGCAAGGGGAGGTGGAGATTTCTGCAGCAATACTTCGGAGTGACTTCATGTGGCGGACATGCAAAGCAGCCCTGGTGGGTCTTGACGGGAGCTTAGACTCCAGTGCTCCTTCAGCCGGAGAGGGAAGGATGTGATGACCTAGGGGGCTAGATTTTCAGCTGGCATAAATCTGCACAGTTCCACTGACTTCAATGGAGTTACTTCAGTTTCCACAAGATGAGGATCTGGCAGAGTTTTTCTGAATTGTACAGGCAGTAGAGGAAAGGAGAGAAGGAGTGGTTAATTTTTGGTTAACTGTTATAAGGCAGGCAGGCTCATGCACACAGAATGCTACCGTTTTCAGTAGCTTTCTGCGTGCCTACCGTGTTAGCTGGGCTCATTTTGTAAAACCGGCCATGCGGGTCACTCATTAGTCCATCTTGTTCTTCGGTTATTCCCCCAATCTTGCATTTGAGTTTTATTAAACAAAAATCCCTGATCATGTAGCATTTGAAAATTGGCTGCTGCAAATACACCGGTAATTTGCCTTCAGACTTTTTAAACATGCCCATCCATATTCATATCACAATAGCCCGAGAGCTGATGTAATGGATTTAATATTGCACATTAATATGTCTGGGTTTTATGGTCTAGCAGTTCATATTCTGAATGGGTAAATATTTATCTACGTGATAGACTAAGGGTGTAGTCTATTGCATAGTGACATATTTCAACATATCAGAGAGATGTGCTTTCATGATGAACGTAGGTAATAAATAACTGATACCCAAGCCTGACTGAGCCCCTGGCTAATATTTACAGGGCTGGGAAGAGAGACAGTGCATCCCCTGCCCCTGGCCACTATCCCTCCCTATCCTGACTCCATATGACTCCCCTTCATGCCCCAGACTCTGTGGAGAGTGCTCCACAGAGTTCACAGCGGGGACTGTGTCACCAAGGCAGCTGTATCCCTCCTTTTCTGAGCAGAAGGGGGAGAATCTGAACATGGAGAGGAGGGTGCCTCCACACTCGGATTTTCAGGCAACAATCTGGGTAAAATGCTCCTTTCATCACCCTCACTGCAGGGAATTAGCGCCAAGGGCTGGAACAAGCTGACCCCAAATAAATCTGTTTTCAGAGACTTTCTGTTTTTCTTTTAAGTTTACTTCACTTTTTATTTAAAATCCTACTGTAAAACTAAGGAAATGTAAACACAAAGTACTGTGTGTCAGTCATACTAGGGCTCTGACTCATTTCCATAAAAGTGAAGAATTTAAGAATGATGGCTGAAATTTTGACTCACTGACCCTCACAGGGTGCCATAGAGTTTCATAGCTATATAGATAGATCTATTCAGGGCCCAATCCACCCTTCCTTGTGTACCTTTGAATCCAGGGGGAATTTGGGATGAGCAAGGAAGGCATTCGTGAGTGCTGTGTTCACAGTGCTGTGGTGCCTAATCATCAGATTGTGAGTTAAGAAGAGGATGTCAGCCTTGACTCTGAATCTCCCTGCTTTCATTGGTTTAATTAAAATTGAATGTGGTGGTTCAAAATACTTTAAGCAGAAAGCCAGATAGCATACTCTCAAACCTTTTAAAGTTTTTTTTTATCTTCAGCCCAATTTTATTTTATGGTATTAATTTAAAGTCCACCCTGGGAAGATTTCCGATATAAAATTGAATGAAGGGGATAGTATTTTGTTCCCCCATTATTTAGAAACCAATCAGTTATGGAAACTGAATCCTGGCAGATGGTTGATATCAAGGTTCACATTATCCCTGATCTCTGAAACAGTTTCTGTTTCTGTTTGATTCTAACTTAAAAATTATTTCAAAAGGTCATAAAAATAAGATACTTTGATTAGAGCTCTGAGTGGAACATGGGAAAGGAAGTTAATAAGTGTTGCTGTTTATTCACATTTCAATACCGCATCATGTGTACAAGTCAAGAGAAGAAAGTTTGGGATTGTCTTCTGTATCCTAAGACATTTAACTGGGACGACCAAAAAATGAGACTTTCTAACAACAACATTTATGTCTGATATTTTCCTACTTTGTTGATATTAGAAGTGAACTAAAAATTACATTTTGTACATCTGCCTTTTTGGGGGTTGGTCCTATTACTTACAAGTGGCAAAGCATGAATGAAGTATGCAGGTCTATCTGTCTAGGTACTATATGACTAATCACCATAGCAACTGAGTGTATCCATAATCATGAATGCCTTTTTTAGCCTCCCAGCACCTGTGAGTTAGGTAAGCTTCATCCCCACTTTACAGCTTGAGAACTTTAGCCTTAATTTCTCCGTTCCTCAGTTCCCTATCTCTAACGTGGGGATAATACTCAGCTACCATTTCTTGTTATTGGTACTATTTTTTTTTTTTACCCTTCTTTCTATAAAGGTAGACTTCTCTTACAACCATGAGTCCAAGCTAATGTGTTTTAGAAAACCACAACATTTATTTAGAATAGCATTTCTATAAATAATAGTGACACGTGGTTTGACATGATATGGTATTTCACAGGCTACCAGGACTGGAAACTGTTGGCCAGAGGGTTATTTTGCCACTCAAAGATACTAGATAAATGCAAGTACCATATATAGATAGATAAGAGCGAGGGAATGTGAATGTGTGTGTGGCCTTATAAGAGGAGTCTTGCTGTAGCGTTAACTATGGAGAGAGCATGGATGCTGTCATAATATATTCTCTTAGTCAAAATAAAATGGTAACATGTCTCAAAAATAAGCTATTCTCAGGTTGGTTGGTTGATGGAATGATATTTTGTTACCTTTCATCTTTGTTTATGCACAAGAGATTTAGCTGTATTGGAAACTAACCTTGTATGTTACATAGCACTTAGTTTGTTTGATTATTTATCTGTGCATTTGTTTCAATTTAGATTTTTGATTCAACTGGGGGAAATGGATTTGCAGGCACACAGCTACTCCAGAAATCATCCACCTCTACTGAGGTAAGATAAGCCAGTCTTTGTACTACACCGTTAAATGTACTTTTAACTTTCTGAAGGGATGTCACATAAGTATATGAAAAAAAGCTACTTCAGAAACTTTATTGAATATCCTCTGGTATTAATTGACAGAACCACAATTTGATTTATAATCTGTTAAGGGAAACCACTCTGACATGGGTTTTTAAATGTGTAAGGTAGACTTTTTCCTTAACTAAAACTTCCTATATAATCCTGATCCTAACTGCTACATACCTGTGTGTGTGTGTGTGTGAGAGAGAGAGAGAGAGAGAGAGCGCATGCGCGTCAATATCAGCAATTAGTTAATTTGGAAGTATTCATTTCTTGTGTAGTATAGCCTAGACCAAGTTATTACTGGATTTTTGCTTATCATTTGGCATGAATTCGTTTGACAGAACCTGTATATTTAAAGATTAAGAAACTGTAATATTACAGAGTCTGTATTTTCAGGTAGAAAGACACAGAACCTAATGTGCCTGGCTGCACCGTACATGTGGGAGGAGATGTGGTGGAGGGCAGTAGAACCCGCCCCCACTTGAAGTACCCTGCATAGTGGCTGGTCACAGTCACAATCCTCCTCCTTCGTGCTTGCTGGGGTGCAAGCCACTCTAAAGGAGGAGGTAGGGTTATGGGGAACTGACCTCTACCCTGGCCACACAATTGTCTAGGAGCGGTAAAGAGCATAGTCCCTCCTCTTCCTCTGAGGTGATGTGTCTCTGCAATGCCCCTGAAGCAGAGCAGTACACCGCATAACTGCCACAATACAGTCCTTACTGTTTCAGTGTTAGTTGTATTTGCAGGTACAATGAGGACTTAAACTGTACTGTAGAATCTGGATGGCATCAGGATCATTGAGAGGGCTTTCCAGCTCCTCTCCCTTCTTAGGCTTGTGCAAATATTCCCCTCTAATTAAGATGATCTCATTTAGTTTTGTGGCTTGTTTCTGTGATATTGTACTTTTAATTCTCATCTGTTAAGCAGAGACATTTTTACAAAACATCAGAGATCTTTTTAATTACTATTCTGACCTATCATTCATTTGTGTGCCTAAATCACTGGCAGCAAATGACTCATATTCTTTCAAGCTGCAGACCTTTGTTTGCTATAAGGACAAAGCAAGGGAATGCCAAATATCTCCCCTCCAGCTATGCATGGCAAGGAAGTTCTCATTGATTTAAAAGAGAGTGGGCAGGACTAGCCTTTGGTGAGTATACTAGGTTGATCCAAGTGGTTAGAACAGGGGTGGGTAAACTACGGCCCGTGGGCTGGATCTGGACATTTTAAGCCCACAAGCTCCCGCTGGGGAGTAGGCTCTGGGGCCGCAACATGTGGCTCGGCCCTGTTCCGGCACTAACCCATTTTTTCTGGATTTGAAGTCCAGACAGAAGAAGCCCTCTCCATGCAAACTTGCTGTTGTGTGAGCAGGATATAAGGCCAAACCAACTGGTAGAATTGAGGCAAATTTGTTGACAGATTGCTGCAATAGCAGCATAAGTCGCAGGTGTCATGCCTTCCAAGGGTTTGCGGTACTAAGAATCAGGATTCTATGGCTTAATTTTGATTAGACCATCGTTTGGTTCCCTTGAGTATCCCTCTGGAATAAAAGTGATAGTTTCTCTCCACTTTACATTTTCACTCACTTTCATTCCCTGGACCAGATCATCCCCTAATGTAATTTTAAGTTTTAAAGAGCTAAGAAGAAATTATGCCACAGAACTATGTTCCCTGCATTGAATTACTCTACCTAGCATTAGATTAAATCTGCATTTAGAATGAAACATTGCACTTAGAAATGACTATAATCAAAAGCTGTAATGCAACTCTTGATGGTAGATTAACATTTGAGACTTGGGAAAAGTTTGTTATATCTCATGGCTTTTTATGCTGTAATTTCTAGTTATGATGAAGTGTATGGTTTACTTCCGTATTGTGAGTATTAATTTAGTGGCCAGATAATAAAGAAATATAAATATAGATTTCCGTAGAATTATGCAAAAGTACACTCTGACAGAATTTTCCCAATGACAGTACCAAACCCTAGAGTGTTGTTGTGCCTATGAAAATAATCTCTAACTCATTATGTGTTTGATGCAAAAAATCAATAAAAACTGTTCTTTCAGCGGTGTAATGCCTGTTATTTGCTGAATACTGTGGGAGGAGGGGGAATATTTATAGAAAGTTGCCCCCTCTTTCAGTAGGCAGTATACGTACGTTGTAATTATATGGGATTTCTGATTTCAAATCATCCCCTAAAGAGAACTCAGAATTCCCTCGAATTATTCCATGGGGTGTGGTGTGAGGTTTGCCTCCTTCCCCACATCCCACAGAACTGATTGTAACAAAACTGTGCTATAGAAACCAGACACAACAGGATTCTGACCTCTAAACCTGAGCCTTCTGGTTCCCTCTTCATGTCTCCTGAAGGAGTAATGCTGCCGTGGCCTTCATGCCAGCCACTTCATGCTAGCCCCTCCTCCCACTCCAAGGCCAGGGGATTTACTCTGACATGGGCTACACTGAATAATCCAAAACTGAATAAAACTCCTGCAGTTACAATACTGTCACAGGGCTGGGAGGTAGAGACAACAGACACCCCCTGCCATATCCTTGCACCACTTGCCCCGCGCCGCCAAACAGGCGGAACCTGAAACATGCTGAGCCCCCATGGAGGGGTTTTGAAAGGGTTGCAGGGAAGGAGGGAATAATCTATGGTTTTTCTTTGCCCTTTGATGCTACATTCACTACATCTGAATCCTTTCCACTCATGGCAGCAGAGGGATAACAAATCTAGACTTATGGCTGTTAAATATGCAAAAGTGGGGCATTTGTTTCTAAACTTTTTAAGGGTTCAAAATATGGCCTGTGCATTTTTTAAGATCTCGGTATTTTGATGAATTGTACAACAATTCAGAAGTGATTCATCGTAAGTCTCAAAACCGTTAAGGTTGGAATCAACCCAGTTTCATTAGCCAATTTCAAATAAAAATCAAAAACAGAATCAAAACCTTTCATAAGATGCTTCCTGGCGAATGCAATGGAATACAAGTAGCGAAGTGTTCCGGGCAGCTTTTGTGAGGTGTTCCTTATGAAGATGGTGACAACAAACAGAGAAAGATGGGAAAATCATGAAGTATCCTACTGCTCCTCAAGCAACACTGTGGCATAGTGTATGACAGTCTAAAAGTCCTGGCACATGTTGCTGGAAAACTAGGTGGGTTGTTGTAGCTTTATGTGGCAAGGAATGAATGAAATATTGTAGTATTAGTCGCTGCAGGCATAACAGAAAAAAAATCTCATTTAATGTCAGAGTTTCTGGGATGGAAAATGTGGGTGAAGCAACAGTATCTTGACCACAGCTAAGGAATATATTTGTAGTTTAATATAGAAAGACTTAAGTTTTCCTCACATCAAGCCCTTAGTAATGCTTATGTTTGGGAATCAGTATACATAGTAAACAGATTATTTTGGATCCCTAGCAGTTTGTTAGTTTAAAAAAAAAAAAACCCTCTGAATCATATAATTTAAAGGGGATTGTGCTGGGGTGGGGGAAGATGCCTTTAAATAATGTTTTTCCCCGCCTTGCTTCTCTGTTGAAATTTTTCTCCACCAATGATTGTAGTGAGATTGATTTACAATGGGCAGACTGAAGGGCTGATTTCCCTTCAATAAGCCAACTGATAATTACAAACCATTGAATTGTTACTAGCATCTTCTGAGTTGACATACAGGGTTGCTTCACCTTTCTCTCCAGGAGGCACACTGAGAATTAACAGTTTGACACATGATATCAGGATTCTTAATATTTGCAATTTGTCTTTCTTGCTTTGTCTCTTTTTCATCATTTGTACAGTTGTAGAAGCTCATAGTTGATTCCTATCTTCTTGGCTTCTCGGTGCTTTCTGATGTGAGTATAGTTCTATAGGAATTATCCTATAATATAGCAACTGTTCTGTAGGAATTATGGTACAAGAGTCAATGAGGGAGAATCTCAGCAGATATAAATTGTCGTAGCTCCACTGACTACAGTAAAGCCATGACTATTGACACCAGCTGAGGCTTTGCCCTTGGTATCATTTTTCTAGCTGGTAGTTTGCCACTAGGAAAGTATGATTTTTGAAAGTCATCAAAATGTGGCTCTTTATAAAATAATTCCTGCTCCAGGCTTCTAATCTGGCTGCAACTTGTATTTATGGGTAATGTGGTAAATACACTGATGTGGCTGTTTGATATACTGTTTTTACTGCTGTGATTGGCATGCATGTCAAGAATAACGATGATGTTGTTGTTGTTTGTTGAGTGTGGTCATTATGTTTGGTGCTGTGCCAATAGAGAAGGAAACGCAGTCCCTGTCCAAGGGAGCTCCACTATAAGGATTCCATTGTGGCTTTTAATCACAGCCCTGCACTGGGCCCCTGGGGCTGCACAGCCCCTGCAGGTGCTCCAGGCAGAATTGCATCTCCCAGGTTCCAACTGTACAAAAGGCATGCACACACTTTTACCCTTCCCCTGCATAGATGGCTGGCTTTGCTAGCTGGTGGGGAGTGGACAGCGTCATGGCCCCACCTCTGCTTCCCCGCCTACTTTGATGTGGCTCACACCATGGAGCAGATTCTGCACTCAGAGTACGGGAAGCTCTGTTTGTGGTTGGGTTCTTTTCCTTGTGCTCCCTCACAAATCCCCTCTATTGTTTATATGTGCAGAGGCCGACCACAATCTGGCTCAGAGTTCTGACACCTAATACAGTGGTTGAAAGTCTAGTCTCAACACAGTGTAGCTGTATGTTTCTTCTCCTTTGGTGGGTTACTTTTGAATCCTAAAGTGTGGCACAGAAGAAAGGGCAAAGATGAGAAAGATAGTAGCGGGATATTTAAGATGAATCAAATGGTTGTATAAATGTATACAAAATGGCTTTGTGTCATGCATTACCTCCACATTAAAGTTGGTTGTGATTTGCCAGATGTATTTCCTATTTAATGTTGGAAAGAGCTTCAATTTGAGCCTAAGCAGTGAAAGATCACATACTCTTCACTCTCTAACAAACAATATAATCTTAAACTGTAGGTATAGCAGGAGTAGTTTATGCCTCTGCTATGTTGTCTGTGATGTTTCTTGCTCCATAGTGCCCTCTGCTGGAAGACTACGTTAGATTATCCTCTTTTTCTCATTAGAAATACAGTAGAACCACAGAGTTACAAACTGAGCAGTCAACCACAGACACCTCCATTTGGAACTGGAAGTACACAATCAGGCAGCAGCAGAGACCGCCCCCTTCCCCCCAAAGCAGCAAATACAGTAAAATACAGCACTGTGTTAAAAGTAAACTTTTTTTTAAAAAGGGAAAGCAGCATTTTTCTTCTGCATAGTAAAGTTTCAAAGCTGTATTAAGTCAAAGTTCAGGTGGAAACTTTTGAAAGAACAACCACAATGTTTTGTTCAGAGTTACAAACATTTCAGAGTTACGAACAACCTCCATTCCCGAGATGTTTGTAATTCTGAGGTTCTACTGTACAGTGATCTATTCAAAGTCTTTGATAAAATACGGTACTAATTGTTTAATCCTGTTTAAGGCTTTCATTTGTTTACATAGGTATAATTATGTAATCCTATTTAAGACGGTATTCCATTTGTTCACATATGTATAATCTTGCCACATTAGGAGTTAATTTGAACTAGTAACATGATAGGTGAGTGAAATAGTGTCATTTGAATGTAAGAGAAATAATGTAATTAAGTCTCTAGACAAAATCTGGACTAAAGTCAGTGATATTGTATGAGGACTTGTAACGTAATTTGTTCTTGTATGACAGGAAAGAGTTTGTGATACCTTTGCTAAATGCACATAGTACATACCAGTAGCAAACCTGCAGTACAATATATTATTGATATTGTCATATCTCCATGTACTGTTAATTTTCCCCCTTATTTTCAGCAGCAAGTTGATGAATTTTTGAACGTCTACTGTTCTGCATCAGAAAGGGTCCAGAAAGAGAGTACTTGGGAAATCCAAACATATGTTCATTTCTGTGATAGGCCAGGAGTCACGTTAACCCTCAAGCCAGAACACAGAGTGGAAGATGTTTTGTCTTTGGCATGCAAGGTACAGAGTTCTCACAGCTGAAAGCAGCTTGTGAGCTTTAAAAGGCCATCACTTATACTTGTTATTAATTATTCTGATGCTGAAGCAGGGAGAGCCCAGTCACTGAGTCCCAGTGTCCCTGTAATTTAAGGATTCCTCCTGTGCTTCTGGCAGTTGTATTTAAGACTCAGTGGAACCAAAGCATCGGCGTCATGGAGAGCCTTTCAAGCGGTGGCATGGGCATTCATTGATGCCCAAGCTAGCATGCAGTCAAGAATGTTGAAAGAGCAGTAACAGCTGCACCTGTTAATCTACCCATGAGAACTCTTGACATATATCCAGCCTCCCTTTATATCACTTTATATCTATTACAATGAATAGAATTGTTGCATGGAAATTAGCTGTAGAGGAAGGGTGGTAACTGAGTTACCTCTGATGTCACAATGGCCCCACTTAAGAGCTACTTAAACTGTTCCCTTGAGCTTATTCTGTAGCCTATAAAATCATAATAATTAGAAACAATAATCATTAATAACTTTGCTTGATTAGAACCTAATTTCTTCAAATAGAGACTCTGTGTAAGATTTTAGTTCTTTTAAACTATATGGAAAGTTTGGAGTGTCTGCAATATTCCGTTGATAAGATTATTTGGGACAAAGAAAAGACTGACAGATGTTAATTTCTTAAAGGAGCTAGTTGTTTTAATTAATAAATTAACTAATGGATTTATTTATAAATTCTCAAAAAATTTAGCCTATTCTCAGAGTAGGTGCTGTAAGTTTGGGGAGGATACACTGTAGTTTTCATGCAAAACAAAGAGGTTGAATCACTGCTTAAAGGCAAAATAGAACTCAGCATTAACTATGGAGACAAGACCAGAGCATTTACAACACCAAAAATAGTCTAGGGTGTTAATCATCACTTGTGCGAACAGATTGAACTTGACTCTGAGTTTGTGACTCAAACCATTTTCAAATTATAATGGAATAAAACAATAAATCTGGGGTGAAATTGTTTAAAAATCCTGTTACTTGACAATTATGTCCAATTGACTTTACCTCCTGATTAAAAAAACACAACAGAAAACCTCCCCCCACCACCTAGTCTATTTTAGACCAGTGTGAAATTCAAGGAGTGCTGATTCAATTTGCTGAAGTTAAGGAGTACCAGGGCTTCTAAAGGAAAGATAGTCACAACTACTTTCTCTCCATAATAGCTGAACAAAATGATTTCTTTTCTTTTTTTAAAAAATTGGGCATTATCTACATTTTCTAAATTGACACAAGGACAGTGCTTTAGCCAAGTCACAGGGAACCTACACACTGTCACTAAAAAGATATAATTTTGTTATTGCTCATGTTAGTCCCCATTCCTCGTGGATCAATGAGAAGAAAATTAGCCCTTATTTTTAAAAGGAATGGTTGACCCCACCATTTGCAAAAGAGCTAAATTTTAGGAAAGAAGAGCTAGGCTATTTATCCTATAAGACTTTGGTTGACCACCAGATGGCAAGACAGAGCTGAGACATTTGGAACTGGTTTGTCATGTAACACATAGAAGCCCTGCTAAAAGAAATAAAGGGATATAAAATCAAGGGATCTATAAAATAAAGTTTAAAAGTAAATTACTTGTGTTCCTCACTACACTGTTCCAAAATGTCTGTCTGTAGAAAATACTGTTTTGTTATGCCTGTATCACTTCAGTAGTCTAATAGTAAGTTACTTTATTTTAATGTTTTCTTTTAATGAAACCTTTTTCTGTTTTATCTTTTCTTTCTGTTCTGTATGTAAAGTTTTTCATAAGCAGTCTAACACTGAATCCTTTCTGCTACATCTTTTCTGGCTCTTTCCTTCTTACCCTCACCAGAATTGAATGGCAATGTAAGGAATCTTCATTCTTTAACACAACACATTGTTTAAAAAGTGTGGGTGTGGGGGTAAAGTCTGATTTATTTATTTATTATTTATTTATTTATTTTCTCAACCATATTTTGATGGTTTTCACTTATTTGTATTCTGCATACCTAAAACTTTGCATAACACACAGAGAAAGAATATGCATTTTAATATAATTATTTAGAATACAGTGCACACATTACCTATACATTCTATTTACACATAATGAAATATTCAGCTAAACAATCCTTCCTCAGTGGATTAAGATTTCATAAGCTTCAGAGGCTTGTTGGACAGAGGGATGAAATGACCTTAATAGATGCAGAACTGCCTTCTCTTCTGAAACATTGCTCTTTTAATTCTGAAATGCAAGATTTGCTGCAGTAGTCTCGGCAGCGAGCTAAATTTAAGAGAGAGACTCACCAGGGGCTCATCTGTTATAGGTTAGTATCCTTAGGGAGTACTCCCATTCCCCTTTGACTTCCTGCAGATTTAGGTTTTCACTTTGACCACATATGGTGAAAAGTAGGTATTACTCACTGATCATAGATGAAACCTGGCAGTAAAAAGTGCAATAAAAGCAACCCCTTAGGAAATCTCTCTCTCCTAAGAGCCTGTATATGCATATGCATTTTCCTCATCAGAGGTACAGGTTATGTGCAGAACTGAGCTGCGCAGAAGAGCCACAGAAAATGATGAAGATGTGTGCAAGTTCAAAAGGACAGAACAGAGTTCTAAGTTTATTTGAAAACACATAATGACACTTGGTTAATCTAACAGCCAAGATGTAATGTTAATGCAAGTGTTTCCTGAGTATACTTACAAGAAACAGAAAATCACACTGATGTGAGCTGGAACTGTATCATCTAGGCAATACAGACAATACACCACAAAACCAGTTAGAAAATAACTTGTTGAAGATTGCCTTTGCTTAACTTCTAAAGGCTTTGTGTGTATGTGGCTTCTTTGACATCTGGGATTCTGTAAATAAATCATGAATTTCAAATATGTTCTTTTCATCCCTTAGATGAGGCAGCTGGAACCAAGACACTACGGTCTACAACTTAGAAGATTAGTTGATGAAAACATTGAGTATTGTATTCCTGAAGCATATGAATACATACAAGATCAGGCAAGTTTGACTAATTTTAGATAAGAACTTCTCGATACTTGTAGCCACAGCTAGATTATACTCTATGAATGGATCTAGACTGTTCTCAGTGGTAGCAGATGACAGAACAAGGACTAATGGTCTCAAGTTGCAGTGGGGGAGGTTTAGGTTGGATATTAAGAAAAACTTTTTCACTAGGAGAGTGGTGAAACACTGGAATGCGTTACCTAGGGAGGTGGTGGAATCTCCTTCCTTAGAAGTTTTTAAGGTCAGGCTTGACAAAGCCCTGGCTGGGATGATTTAGTTGGGGATTGGTCCTTCTTTGAGCAGGGGGTTGGACTAGATGACCTCCTGAGGTCCCTTCCAACCCTGATATTCTATGATTCTATGAAATGTCTGTGAATTAGATACAAAATGGGACTTTTAGATTAGGTCACTATCACAGGCTGTATTCTGCTACCCATACTCACAATGGATTAAACTCTCCTATGTGCAGAGAACTAGAGATCTAGGGCATCACTTAAGCCTTGGTTTAAGAACTATTTTGAGGGTTTAAGTGGGACTTAATGGTGCCTACGCCTAGTGCTGGTGCTCTGCACATGCGTGAATTTCACCCATTAGGTAATATCTTAGTCTACAGTTAGTCCCACTGAGTTCAGTGATACTTGCAGCATAACACACTTCTCTAATGTGAGTAAAGGTGGCAGAATCTAGCCCTTTGTTAATGGATTATTTAACAATGCGGCTTTTTTTATTAATAATTAAAATGATACTGATTTCAATTATGTATTGAACCTTTGGCTTTTGCAGTCCTACAGTTTCACAGTTTAACAACTTGTGATGTTTTCTCTCTAACAGATATATGATGAAATAGAAATTTTTCCTTTAAATGTTTACCATGTACATCTTACTAAGACTGAGAACATAACTGATTTTGGTAAGTTTTAGTAAAATCCCTCCCAATGATTTTCCTTTTATTTTCTTTGTTCTTTTTGAAGCTTAATTTTTCCTTCCAGGAGCTTTCTCTTTGTTGACAACTTTTGGGCCGCTCCATGTTCAGTATGACAAGTCTGCAGAGTGCACAAGTTAGCACTTTAAGGAAGACCCAAGAATTGCTGCTCATTTGATACTGCTGCTTTTTTTTTTTTTTAAACTCCTGCATTTGGGGGAGCAAGTAAAAGGCTTGCTTACTTCCCAATGCCACTTCATTGACCGGAAAGTAAAAATGCTGCTGAAGTGTTGCAGGCAACTTTCTCATGCTCAACTAAATAGAAATACCCAGCCTACTCTCAAATAAGGAAATATGATTTCCTTTTTGGCAGCAAAACATTCTGTTGACTCTGTGCCAATAGGCTGTCGCTTGACAGAAATTTTAACTGGCTTCTTTTCACTGTGGGAGGTAATGCCTAAGAATATCCTTATGTTTGCTTATTGTGAAATGTGGACTTTAGTCATTCAACTGACAAGAATGAGGAAGGCAGTGGAGAAAAAAGGAAGGAAGATAATACTGTAGAAGGAGAAATAGGAACAGAAAAAATAATAAGTTTCCTGATTCACTCACGTTCAGGCCAATTCATTCCCACTAAGGTAGTCTTTCCATTGATTTTTAAGGGCATGTCTACATGGTGCATTAGTTTGCACCAGGGAGGTGTACATTCTAGCACGTAGTAGTGTGTTGCACACTAATTGGCCTGTGCGGACCCTGCTGGTGCTCACTAAAAGTTCCAGTGTGCCTGTAAATGCAGTCTTGTTTCAAAAAGTATTACAGTAACACTCGCTAGGGAATTTTTAGTCTGTGCCAGCAGTATCCACAGGGTCTAATTAACACACAAGATGCTAGTGCACACTAGAATTCACAACCCTCTAGTGTGGACTAATTCACTATGTAGACCAGCTCTAATGTGAGTTTGATTGTGTCAGTGATTATAGTCTCTCTGAGTCAGGGACTGAGACCAGAAATCTGCGTGTGAGGAACAAAATGGAGAATTCTCATGGTATTGCAGAGAACTCCTTTTCCATCATGCTGACTTCTCATCTCATTCACCTCTTTGTGTCAAACATTCTCAGCTAGAGAAAGGAAACAGCCACTGAGGGGCAGCTCTTCAGGTCAAGGACTTTCTTTTTCTTTTCTTTTTTTAATGTTTGTACAGCATCCATCAGAATGGGGGCCTGGTCCTGATTGTGTCAGTTGTACACAAAAAATGGGTTATAAACATGTAAAAATGATGTGTGTCTTCAGACGCTGTTCTCTCCCAGTTTTTACAAGAAATCATATGAAATCCTCACAATATTTGTCAAAGTGTTTTATAGAGCTTCACTGGATCTGGTGATCTGTATTATTGAAAAGCTATATTGGGCTTATTTGAAAAAACAATAAAATATCTCATAATAACTATTTACATTTCTTTGAAGAGGAAAGAAATTTATATGAGAGCATTTGTCCGTGTGTGTGTGTATACAAGTTGGGAGTGAGAAATGTCACCTCCCTTTTGATTATGTAGATTAAATCTACTGAACATACAAAACTAAATGAGAAATACCTGACCAGAAATTCACCTGATTGTTGTTTTAAGCAGACCAAGTGGTAAGGGTAAAACCATCTTTATTCTTAATTCCAGGGTTTGCAGTCACAGCTCAAGTTGTTGAAAACCAGCATCTCACTCATATACTCATAAGTGATGTCCTTCCAGATGGACTGGCTTACAAAGAAGGTTTGTGTCATGGCTGTACTAAGCACTGTTACGTTTTTCATTACTTTTTATTAAGTAGCAAACGTTAGGGAGCTTTAAAATTGTCTGAAAATAGTTCTTTGCTTCTACTACCCTTGGTCTTCTTGCTTGATCACCATGTACAGTAGATGAAGCCTAGGTAAGATTATTTACATAAAGTGGCCGAGGAACCCTTCTAACAAGAGGTGAAGTGAAAAGAATGCTTGTCTACACTTGGGGCAAAATCTGCTCCCACACTAAATGTTGGGATCTGTACAGGGACAGAAGAGAGAAATTCTCCACCTCACACGGTGGAACCTCCACGGCTGAATTAACCTCCATGGCTCTTAGCCAACCATTTGCCTGCAACAAGCAGCGATGTATGCAACAGGCTGGCTCCCAAAGAACTACCTTGTGCATTACATTGCAGGGTATCACTGAAGTTTTCTACTTTGTGGTGCTCATGGACCGTACGCCTCCTCATCAGCCTCTTAACATCTCACCTTCCCCTCCACACTGCTGAACTGCATCAATTCTGCTGTGTTTGGCACTGCCTGCAAAGGAAGGGGAGAATTATTCCCTTAGTCATCTGGAGTGCAGTGGCCAACTGGCTGTTGCTGATCCTAAAATGTACAAGTTGCCACTATTTAGATCTAACTGAACTCTCCCATAAAAACTTCACTTGTTAGATTTCCCTGTTGCAATTTTGCAAGAATGAACAAATCAGCGTGATAAAGCTCCTTGTGTTTCCTGAACTGGGATCCTAAAATAAGAGTTATTTTGCCTATAGGCTTTTCAGGATGCTGAGGGCCACCTTAAAATGAACTCCTGGTCTGAGAGTCTGTGTGATTCTTCTGTCATACCCTTTTCTAAAGCTGCATGTCAGAGTCATCCTGCTTTAGCCTTTGAGTAGAAACAACCATGTCATAGGTGGCACAACAAATAGCCAATCCTGCAGTCATGGCGCGCACACAAAACTCCCTCTGACTCCAGTGGGATAACTGCAGGATTAGGTCATTTGTATAAAAATATGTATAATCAAAATGCAATACAATTTGTTTTGTAGCCCTGTTCTTCAGTGCTCCAGTATTTTCTTTCCTTTCTCATTCTCCCAGGGGTGAGAGTGGGCAATGAAATCTTGATTATAAACGGAGAGGCTGTGTCTGATCTTGACCTCAGGCAGATGGAGTTATTGTTTTCCGAGAGAAGTGTCACGCTCACGGTGAGAGCAAGTCATTATGGCCCTAAGCGAGCATTATGTACGTCGTGGTCAGTTGGCGACATTTCCAGGGACCCGAAAAGCTTGTTACCCCCTCCTAACCAGTCACAGCTCCTGGAAGAATTTCTGGATAACTTCAAAAAGAATACTGCAAATGGTGAGGAGATGATGATGATGATTGTATTTTTCCCTGGCCAGTCAGTTATTTTAAAACTAGTTTTGCTTTTTTTTTTTAAATCCATTAAAAAAAATTATTCTCATGCTACAAGAGAAAAATCCAGATATAAACGGTGTAAAATCCATTTAAATTTCACGCATTTCTGTAATTAGAGTGATTTCCTGAGAGTAGCAATGAAACAGAAAATGATCATTTCTACAGGAAAATTATGTTCTTTTAACCTATTCCACTGTATCATCCCAGTAATGCCAAGTACTCTGTTTTGCAATGTCAAGGCTACCCAGTATAACCATATGTGAGCATCAAAAGTTGAAATGGTATCGTTTTTAGGAGTAGAAGTTTTGCCGTATGTTTTAATATGCTTCATTTGTGCAACTTACCATGTACATTTAGGGCATTATGAAAATAATAACAATAATCCCGCTGAAAATGGAGACATTTTACAGCAGCCTTTCCCACCAATCAGTGTTTTCTTTAATGCATTCCAGGAGAATACAGGTATCCGCTTTATATAAATGTATTTTTTACCTTGAGACACTTTTAATGTGATTATTCAGCTGCCTTCTCTGTGAATTTCTCAATCCTATTGTCATACTAACTATCAGATATAGGAAGTATGCTAAATGAGGGTGAGATTGTGGCCATATTCTGTATCGAAGAAGAAGATGGGGGAGGGTGCAAGGATCTTTAGTGCTAGGACTGGCTAGCATCATGGACACCCATAAATGGTCAGGAAGGAGGTGAGTGTATCATCCTGTTTTCTGCCCTACCAGCTAGTAGAAGGCAGCTCATACTGCTGCACACCCTCAAGGATTGTAGCAGTGGGCACACTCCCCTTGGGTCTGAGCCAGTGCCTATAGAAGTCAATGGGAGCCGGATCATACCCCTAGAGCACTATTGAGCTCTGTCAAACATTCTCTCCTCATCCCACCCCCAAGTCCGTGGTAGGCCAATGCCAGTTTTACTCATCATCTCATGGACTTGTTGGTCTAAATAAGAGTGAGTGGGGACTGCAGGACTTGGCCTTTTGTGAACTGAAACATTCTATCAAATGCCACATCACAAACAAGCAGTATAAACATTACTGTGATTGAGACTGCCCTGTTGTGTTGAAGAAATCTGTTTTGTGATGTCAACATGTTTTTAAGATACTGCTTGAAATATAAAGTATTTTGGGGGTATTTGCTTCCCTGGAAAACTGTGCCTATAAGATATAAGCAGATTTAACTCAATGTATCATGAATGGGGGGAAAAGGTGCAATTCCCTCTTTATACATCTGGAGGATGCTTTTAAAATTCCCCAGGAAACCTAGATCAAAGTCATTGCTGCGTGAGGGACAGGAAGTCCTCTTTGTGCTTAATTGTGGAGGCAAGTGTTTTCTGATCTTAATCTTGGCATGATTTAAAAAAAAAGAATAAAAGAATCACAAAGGAGAAGTTGATAGGTTGGATTTAATTATAAAGTAACTTTTTGGGTCATCTTTGAAATAAAAAAAATAATTTCTGATTACAAGATTTGTGATACCCTCGGTAGCATCTCTCTTGGGGCCTTAGTTCAATTTAAAATACCATTAAATTGACTATTGGCATATAAAAGCTAGTGTCATTAAAACAAAAATTATGATGGAACTAATTAATTAGTTATATTAGGGCCACTACTCAGCTTGTTGGTTTGATATTACAGGCCAGCATTACCTGGAGTATTCAGTATAATAAACGTATGTGTCCATTTACCAGATTCATTATTTCTCAGAGACAAATTTGCAACTTCGGTTAATTTCCAGATATTCCATTATAATAAGATATTGCTAGAGTATGTTTCATACTCTAGGCACTAAAGTGTATATGCTTATCTGATTAAGAAAGCAGTTAAGGCAGACTGGTTTACCTTGAAATGGGGGTGGCAGAGCGGGAAGGGGAAATGGTTCTAACTCAAGCTCTGTGAGAAAGTCTGTCATCTAATTTGGTTCATGTAGATCACTGGTTCCCACACTGGGATTCGCAAACCCCAGGGGTTCGCAGAATGTTACAGGGGGTTCACCAGCAAAATTTCACTCATGGTGGCCAGAGGACCCTGGGCATTGGAGGCAGCAGGTGGGATCCAGTTGCAGGGCAGACAGCCCGAGCCCCAGGGAGAGCGGGGCCTGGCAGTTGGGGCTGGCAGCCCGAGCCCCGGCAGTCAGCGGGACCTGCAGCCCAAGCTCAGTGGAGCTCAGTTAACCGGGGCGGTCAACAGGATCCAGCAGCAGGAGCCCCACAGAGTGTGAAGGAAATTTTAAACTTAAATTCCTGGAAATATTCATTTTTAGGAGGAGGTTCACGAGATTTCACAATTTAGCGAAAGGGGTTCGCGGGCTGTTAAAGTTTGGGAACCACTGATGTAGAAACAAAAGAAAGTGGTGCTACTTTGACTTAAATAGGTAATCTTAATGGGTTTCATCCTTGTATTCTCTTTTTATTTATAAATAACTTGGGTGTAGTAGTCTGAACCCAGGCTTGTGTGCCAGAGACTCCTTAGTTCTAACTCTGGCTCTGATACTGTTACCCTGGGTGGTATTAATTGAGTCACTTAGACCACAGTTGGAATTTTTTGGTTCCTTATAATGTCCAACTTGAAACAACCTGAGCCGCCTTTTCAGAGATACTGAGCACCCACAGCTCCTTAGAAAGTCAGGAAGATTAGCATGTGCTGAGCACTTCTGAAAGACAAACACCTGTTGTCTCAAATTGGGCAGAGGCCACATTGGAATATGTTGGTCTTAATCTTTCTACTCCCCCATTTATAAAAAGCAGATGATTATACCTAGAAGTTCTGAGAGGAAGATGAGAGAATTAGTTAAGTTGTGTAAGGTGTTTGAAAATGAAAAGTGCCTCAGAGTATTATTAGAGAGACAAGGTGGGTGAGCTACTATCTTTTACTGGATCAACTTCTGTTGAGGGGGGGGAGAGAAGCTTTTGAGCTACACAGAGCTCTTCTTCAGGTCTGGGAAATATACTCCAAGTGCATTATTATCCTATAGGACTAAATGCTGATACCCTTAGGCTATGTCTACATTTATGGCAGCATGTAGAGTACAAGCATTACACATGTATCTGTACTCCACAGTGAAACATACTGGCAGTGGTGAGCTGCCAGAGCCTTTCCCCACTGCCTCCCCCCTGTGAGAGTCTTTCCCTGCCCCTGCAGCCTTTCACTACAGCAGGGAAAGGCTTCAGCAGGGGAGAGGCAGAGCAACACTACATTGCTAAAAATAGCAGCGTAGGCACTAATGTGGGTAGTGGGAGGCAGTACTTAGGTGGGTAAGGTGTGAGACCTGGGGAGTTCAGGCATGTACTGCACTCCCCTTGCCTTTACCGAGCCTCACTGCCTACACTCCTATTTATACCCATGCTAGCTGGGTGTGCAGTGCCTATCCTCTACACACACTGCTGTAAGCGTAGACCTACCTTTAGTCATGCTGGGTAACAACATCTGGCCTATAATGAAGCAGAAGTTACTATAAAGTAATCTTTTGAAAAACACTAACTTCATTTAGCTTTAGTGATATGGTTTGTCTGAGTTTTCATTTATATGCTTATAACTCCTTAATGTCTTTATGACGAATGCAGTTTCCTACCTAATCCCTTGCATTGCAGATGTGACATTTTACCTTGTGTCAAAATCTGGCAATTTTGAGCAAAGAGAAGGGAAGAAAAGTGATTGGTTTGCCACTGCTAAAAAAACCAGGCATTGGAAGTTCAGTTTTCTATAAGAGTGATTCATTTCCTTCAGGAGACCTGAACTCGGCTGTGGCAGTGTATACAGCCTCTCCGATGCTATAATCTGACTTCCCATGTGGCAGCATGCACTTGCTGCTGAGCCACCTGTTTATACTGGAAAAGAAATAAAATGAAACACTGAAAACCCAATTAGCTGAGCAACTAAGTTTGCACCAAGTTCTCTGTCCTAAGGAAGTTAAACAAATATTTGTAAAGAGGTAATAAAAATGAGGGAATTAGGATGGAATTTTTCCTGCCATGGAAAATATAGACTTGCCCCATTTCTACATGCTGTAGATGATGGAGAAATAAACAGTAGAGTTAATGACAAGAATTGAATACTATGTATGCTAGTGTTTAATGTGTCTATTTTTTTAATTAATGAATCTTCTGCTGACATCTGAAGCATGAGCTACAAACAGAGGTTGATCTGAATAGGTTTAAATCTCTATTACAGAGCCGTTTTCAGGAAATGATTTGTTGTTACAATATCTCAAGATCTTCATTGCCTCAAATTCAAATTTGCCATACAGACACTCAGATAACAAGGTGTTGCATAAATGCCTAGACTAGGCTGACCAGAAAGCAAGTGTGAAAAATTTGGACTGGGGGTGAAGGGTTATAGGTACCTATATAAGACAAAGCCCCGAATAATGGGACTGTTCATATAAAATTGGAATGTCTGGTCACCCTAGCCTAGACAGATAAATACCTTCAAGAGGGATGTCCCCCTCTTGACTTCTTCAGAGTCTAATTAGTTTTCTCTAATAAAGATCAGGTAGCCCTGCTCCTATAGAGCTTCCATCAGAAAGATCATTGAGTCCAGAGCATTTCTCATTCTCGAAGTCTTCTATGTCTCACATTATAATAGTATTAAGAAAAAGAGAGAAAATGAGTTGGAAGAACTTCAAGCTGGTAAACTCATCGCTTCCAGTAGCAGACTCTGACTGAAGCACTAGCTTTTGCCAGTTTCACAGCAGCCCACGTCTCTTTCTGTCTCCCTCCATCTGTTGATTCAGATCTTTCAGTAAATCTGTGAAATATTCCTCACTTACACTGATGGCTTTTTGTAAAACACTGCCTTGAGATGAAAATAGATAAAATTACCCCAGAGTTAACATTTACATAATGTAGTTCTTCCTGAGGAAATTACCTTGCTCCTGTGTCTTTTGTTTGTGTTCCATGCATTTAAACATTGTTTATTCTTTGAGTAGTGTGTCTACGGGTGCTTCACTGTAGGTCTGCCTACGGGTGCTTCACTGTAGGTCTGCCTGTGTCCCTGCACTGCTGATCAGAGAACTTCGGTAGCAGTGTCTGTTGGGCCCGCACATGCACTGTCTCTCCTTGGGCTGCACCACGAGGCTAGCCAGTGCACATGGGCTAACTGTCCTCAGTTCGTTCTTGACTACCCTTGGCTAGAGACGCAGTCAATAGCAGTCTGTTAAGACTATCATCTTAATCAATTTACCTATGGATACTTAGTCTCCTAGTTGTATTTCTAGCTGTAGTTTTCCCCCTTTCTTTATTTTACCCTTAAAAATAAAAAATAAAGTTTATTTTTCTTCCCACATTTTCTCCCCCGTTGGGAGCCCTTTCTCCCAACAGGATGTGCCTGGTTTGCTGGGCTTCAAGAAGTGCCTCACTTGTAAAGAGACGATCCCAATCATGGATAAGCAGTGTGCATTCACTGCCTTGGGGAAGGCCACACAACAGAAATGTGGTCTTTACCAACAGCTCCAGCCAAGATCCTGCAAAGACAGCTCTGCCAGAAGATTATCTTCATGGAGGCAGTTCTCCAACCCCAGTAGCCTGGTAGACATGAGTCTTCCTACAGCCTTCTATATCTAGGGGCTGCAGGTTGAAGAAGCAGGCTGCGGACCCCTTTCACAAATCTTCTAAAAAGAAAGCGGGAAGCCCCCATAGTGAGCCCCGAGATAACTGCAAGCAATAATTATCTCACTCAGTATCTTCAGCACTGAGGTCATCTCGGTCCGGTACCCTTAGCTTATGGAAACAGACAGTAAGCATGGCTCATGGACCTGATGGGTACAGGCACAGAGTCATCGGCACCAAAGGACAGGAGTAAACACTTCTTTAAAAAGATGCTCCCAGTCCATGAGCCCACATCAGTACTGCCAGCGGTGGCTCAACCGACACAAGAGTGACTGGTGCGGACGACATCCCGTCTCCCTGGCACTGCAACTGACACCAGGATGATCGGTACAGGGGGAACTCCGCCATCAAGAGGCCTCTACATGCCAGATGCACTGGAGTCCCCTCCTCTTGGTACCAAGAGCCTCTACAGAGCATGGGAAATATCCCCCACCAATGCCATGCCCCTCCACTCTTTTGCAAGGGTTCAGACAGCAACCCTGAGGAGGTAGTGTTGCAGTACTTTTCCCAAGCTCCATATGGTGCTCGCTACCAACAGAGCCCAAGGATATACCCACAGATGACCCCACCACCACCAACATGGTATGGCCCCCCATGGGTGCTACCACTGGGCTTTATCCCACCCTCCCCCCCAATGGCCATATTGGGACGGTTGGGCAGTGCACCACCAACATGCTTCTCAAACTCTGAGCCTTGCCCGAGAACTCTTGAGGCACACTCACTTCAGAACCACCTCGAGATTTAGAGGAACAGGAAGTTGGTACTGAGGAGAAAGAGACTCCGAGGACCATACCCTCCTCCTCTCCAGATGAAGCTGTCATGCCTTCTCTACCATCTTTGGTGGATGAGTTTGAGCTCTTTCAGGAACTGGCAAAGAGGGTGTCAGATACTGGCAGAGGGTGTCCAGATTCATTGGAGGAAGTCAATAATACCTACCGTCAATTCCTTGATATTCTCTATTCTTCAGCCTCCTCAAAGATTGCCCTCCCAATTAATGCGATCAGTAAGATATATAGATATACATAGATACAACTATTCTTTAAGAAAGGTATATCTCACAAGGTATTTGTTTTGTATAAAGATGCTGATACATCCCAAAGGCATACTGAGAAGCCAATCTTTAACCAGTCAAAATAGTATGACTTAAGTAACCATAAGGACTGGTTATCTTATGGTTGGCAGTTGCACAGAGAAAGTTTCACGTGTGAAGTGGTCCTACTAACCTTGTCACTGAGGTGTAGGGAATTATCAGGTACTGTTACTGAAGTGTATACAGCTGTTTTGTATGATTTCATTAATTGTTATCAGCAATTGGTGATTGCCCAAACAAATGAATCAAAAATGACTTCATGTTGCTGCATTAAACAAAAATAGAATCATCAAGGAGTATGAAAAGACTTTACATAAAGACTTTGTTCTAATGTCAAAATGGACATTTTTGCAGACAATTGAAAGTGCTGCTTTAAAAAAAAGCATAGAGTTGTGTGAAGTTGGAACGTGTTGCGAAGGAACCACAGAAAATAACTTGCTGAAATAGGTTGCTGACTGGAGCAAAGCCAGAGGTGTTCAACATATGGGCCAACACATCTTACACAAACTGGTATGACACAAGATGTTTTGCACAAAAATTTTGCAGACACAATGTTGCAAGAAACAAAGAAAACCTTGTTTTCTCATTGGTTGATTAAAAGAGACACAACTTGTATTCTGGCTAGACATTTCAAATCTTCATCAGAAGAAGCCTCAGTTACTTTCTGATTGGTCCTCACTAGCTTTGCCAACAAGAGGAACCAGGCCATGTCACCAACAGAAAATATATAAAATGCCCTGTATTGTTCAACATGTTTCGTCATGAAGCCAAAACATCTGAATGAGAGAGACTGTGAGCAGGACTTTCACTGTCCGGCCTGCAAGAGCACTCTGTTTGGCAATAGCTAAAGTCTTGTCTGACAACAGCCCGTGAACTCTATCTTTTAATTGCCTATCTAGGGAAACCACTGTGAAATCTGGAAAGAGAATAGGAATACAGCTGTCACAACACCTGGAGTGAATTACCTGAATGAACTTTCTATTTTGAGTAACCAGTCATTGCAACTGCGAAGCTGAGCTAGAGAACTTGCCTTCATGCCAGCTCCAACTGATAAGTAGTGAATGGCTTTTATACATGTATTGTTTACCCAAGTGACAGTTTTGTTATGCGAGGCTAAATGCATCTCAGAAAGTATGTTCCTGACTTAAAACCTGCTGAATTACTAAAATCTCTTACATGCACTTGCTACACTAACAAGTTTAATTTTAGTTGTCTAGAAGTTATGCCAGCTCAATAAGTAATTGAGTGTGTTGAGGGTGGAGAAACTCAGTACACTAACTAAGCCTAGTGCTATTTGAATCAGGAGACTGGGCTTCCCCACAGCAAAAGTTAACTGTGAGAAACGCTGAGTGTTTCAGAGGTCAGCCCAGAAATCACACAGATATTGTGGTCAACAGAACAGATAGCTTGTTAGACAAAAGGAGGAAGAATCTTTGAATTGGCTTGTAAGCTGCAGGTTTACCCACTATTTGAACCTTTGTTTAAAGTAACATGAGAGCATATTGAATTGAAATTCCAGAGAAATTAAAATATCTTCAAAGTTATTATCTGCTTATTATGTTCTGGGTGTAATGTGTGATACGTAGTTTTGTGTGTGTATAAGTGGCAAAGCTTGGCTATCAGTATCACCTTGGCAAGATAATTTTGGGCTGAATTGACAATACTTTGATAATTAAGTAACCTGTCTAATTTCTGAATTCTACTAAGAATTGTTTTGGCTGAACTAACGTGAGCAGTTCTATAATTCTATTAGCAGATAAACTTGATAGGAGATTAATAAGGATCTACATTTAAGGATCCATCGTTCCATGCTGATAACACACTCGCTTGCCCACATAATTGTAGACCTAGGATAAAATTTTGCCTTTGTAAAAAGGTTGTAAGAAAGCCTGGAATTAACTAAACTGATTTATTATCTATTGAAAATTGTAACATCCCATGTTGAGTTTAGTTTTTCACATTGTGAACATTATCATCTAACCATCTTTATTTTGGCTTCTGTAATTTTTTATCTGCTTTAAAAGTTATTTTGGCTAGTACAACTCATAAATTTATAATAATTCTCCAGACTATACTTTAAGAAACTCTGATCCAAAGAACAGTGAAAAACTTAGTGGCAGTAACTGGGTTAATTTAATTACTTACCTGTTGTGTTCTCCTCATACCTGAGAATTGCTAAATTTTTGCTGAGCTCCTGCAACTTATCTTGAAGTCAAGAGAGAGCCCAAAGACTCTCAGGATTTGGCTCTAAGTTAGAAACCTGTTCAGGAGGTGCCTTGTCTAAACTTTGTTTTAAATCTCTTCTCAAAGTCGTTAGTTTACATCATGAGCAGCTATCACTCAGAATAAGCAATTTTCATATGCTGCATTGTGTAGCGACAGGGTACTAGAGTAAGAATGGATGGACTTCTTCATATGAAACTAAGGAGAATGACTTGGGTTGGAGTAATATCTTTCATGTTCAGTTTTCTAGGGGAATCTAGGCTTCCCCTTCTCTCTCCATTTAGTGCATAACTACTTGTGTTACAGGTTATGCAATTTTTCTCTCTGGCTTGACTTCACAAAGAACCTGATCACCCTCTCTTCTGTAGGAGAGGATCACCTCAGCAGGAGATCTTTCCTTCAGGGAACAGGATGTGCCCCATCTTTGCCCACAAACACACACGACTCCCCATAGATTCTGCTCCCAAACTCAGTGGATCCCCTGCCGTTGATAAAGGACTTGAATGGCATCCAGACGGAAGCCCTGTGCTTCTGTGTAAAAGCACTGGGGTCCTCTGCCTCCTGTCTGATTCTGTTGCAATAAAGCTTCATTGAAACCTCCATTACCAAGAATTCCCCAGTCACCACAGTTTCTGGACACATCTCCCTCCCGCAAGGGGATTTCCCAGCATAGAAGAGGGCTTTGAACAGTTAATGCACCCTAAGGCTATGGCTTAGCTGTCTGCTGAATTTTCCACAAGTGTGCTTTGCCTCCCCCCCCCCACCCCCCGCAGAAGCTTACCTTCTTTTTCCCACCCCTTCCCAGCTGCAGTCAAAATTTTCATAGAAGGCTCTCTCTGGTCCCTACGCAGGAAAATGTAGAGATGACTGACTGCAGCAAGGATGGGAGAAACCATGCAGAATGCCCCCTTCATGAAGATAACCAGGAAAATGATGTGGACCAAAGAACTTAAAAGGCCTGATTCTTCAGATCTGATGCAGACATCTCATTCATTTTAGTGAGTTTTGCTTGCATCAGATCTAAGTGACTGGATCCCAAGTATTTTAGTGAATATTTATTAAACTCAAGTATCTTCTTTAAGAAAACAAAAAAGTTTCTCTTGTAAATTACTCTATAAGACATTTTTCTGGATCAAACAACACCTTCACGCGTCCTTCCATTTAGATGCAGCTTCAGGTACGTAACAGTTATAATTTGAAGGAAGGAGGATAAGAAGATATATGCTTTAATCAAAAGTAAATATACTCTTTTAAGTTCTTGTAATTTTATTGCAAAAGAGTATCTCTACTGTTTGAAAATATGAAATAGTTTTACTTTTCAGTAGAATAAGATGCAGTTATCTGCCAGGCTGAACTATTTAATTTGAAGTTATGAATTCTGCTCTCTAGGGAGCATTGTTAGAATTTACCACACTGATATTTCTGTTCTCCAAGCTGTGGTGGAATGCTTCATCTACCACTCCCTGACTCTTTTTCAATAGATATTGAGGAACTAAGACCACGAAGGCTTTGCAGCTTCCTGAGATTTGTCTGAGGCCATACAATGACTTTTACCAGAGACTTTGGAAACATTCTTTCCAGACTTCTGGAACCTTGCCTTTCTCTTGGCTGTATCATTTGTTAGACGAATAAAAGGAATTTGCAGGCTTTCATAACTGACCATTCTTGAGAATAACAACAAAACCCCCCCAAAAAATGCTGCTTTCCATACCCCTGAATTAGTGTCTTTACACAAAAGCAGTTTCTAACTTCCATGTTATGGAAAGTCTGTGTCATAGATCAGGCCACAGAGAAAGAAGGAATCCTATGTTAAATATTGGCTGTGTTACAAGCAGTGTCTAAAGCATGCACAATCATTCAAGAAACTCATTGAATTGATTGTTTCCCGCACAACAGACTGGGGCTACTAATTCTTAATATATAGTACAATATAATAATTTTGCCAAGTTGCAAATAAAAATGATCTGAAATGTGGTTCTAGCAAGTTTATCTATGCTGTGCCTCCAAACAATGCCATTTTGTAGGCATATTGCCCTACTATGTCTCGTGTGTCTCACAGAAACCAGCTCAGATACGCTGGTGCAGTGCAGCTATTTTGCTTTGAGCTAGCAGCAGTATCTGGGCATAGGGATGGTGTTACCATCCATGATCCCTTCACCCTGGGGAGCCTATAGTGGAATAGAGCTCATGTAGCAATTATTACACCACTATTCTTCCACCCTCTCTGCTGAGAGTGTGGGAGGGGACCAGAGCATGGTTGGGATCCCCATGCTTCCTGCAGATTCCAGGCTGTGGTATCAGTACCTTGGGTCTCCTGGCAGCCAGTGTAACTTCAAGCAGCTCACAGGCTGCTCTAAGTTATGGTGAAGAACTGGCTGGCCACCCAGCCAGCCCAAAGTTGGGGGAGCACAATGACTATCTTTGTACTCCCAGTCTCCTCCTGAGTTGTATTGTGTACTATAGCCAACGATCTAAACCATCATCTATAAGGGTGAGTGGATATTTCAGTCCCCATGCCTGTTCACATCTTGACTTCTCTGCTGAGACTATCTCTGACTGGTGCAAATTAGTACCAGTTGTGATAATGATTTTACTTGGTCTGCTAGAAACTGGGCTGGGACCATCATCTCATTTTAGATAGGCCACCAAATTTTCTTCAGATACTACAGAACTATGAGCAAGCATAGTAGCATTTCCTGAGGCAACAATTATTTCTGCAAACAGCCTATCACACTACAACCAGTTAATGAGATCTGGCTCTCTGCCGTGGAGGAAATAGACTGAGGCCATCACAACTGGTTTCTATCTGTTGCTTGTAAACCTTTTCTAAGGTGTCTAAAGCATCCATTTTCTTCTCATCCCAGTACAAATCAGGAGTAACTCCAGTGTTAGTTACACCCATGCAAAATCAGTGAAAGAGGACAATCAGGCCCTTTGGTCTCAGCAAGCTTTTTAAACTTTTTTAGTCCTAAGTAATGCACAAGTGATGAAAGTCTGCTTGTTTGTACTGAAGCCTGTCTGTTCTTCTTTGCTGTCTATCTTAGGGTTTCCATAACACCTATCACCATAGTGTCTAAGTCAATGGGCCTCAACCCGCAGCCCTCAGGCCACTTGTGTCCCGATCAGCACACCTGACATCCTCAGGGCCATTTAGGTTGTATATATATTGTGCAGCTGTGGCCCACATAGAGAGAGCTGCACCTGAGGCCCACAGTGGTAAATAGATTGAGAACCATTGGTCTAAGTGCTCCTCAGATAAATCAAGTCTTCATGGTGAGGTCCTCAGTCTATTTCATGAGTCTTCTGCTCTTCTCCCTTCCCCAGTAGATGAGGTTTTTTTTAGGGGTAGGTGTATGTATTTTTGTTTGCTTGCTCTTCACCTCCCCTTCTTCCATTAGGTTTGCAAGAGCAGGGAGGAAGACAGGATTCTTGTTGGAGAGGAGATATAAGAGGAGAAGCAGGACCAAAATCTGCTTAGCTACAAAACCTATGAGCAGAAAGCACTGAAGTTGATGATTATTCTTCAGGAGTGCTTGAAGAGTTAAATAATTTCTTTTAAAAGACTTATTTTATTTTATATTTCTTTTAAAAAACTTATTAAAACTTAACTTAAATTTTGTCATTTATTTTTAAGGAGCATAAGAGCTTGTTAACCTTGTACCAAGTTTGATAAAGACTATATTATATCCACTTCTTTTCCCTGGGAAGGAATCCTCTACAGCCCTCCCTTCCAAACACCCCCATTTATCCTATTTACACCCTCCATTACTGAGACATTTCATTGCAGTCACCCCATTCTTGCCAGGACTGCCTTTGAAGTCTGTCAGGACTGCTTCTTAACCTGACAGGAGGCTAGTGTGAAGCGATGCACGGAACCTCTCCCACTTCCCAAAGCTGAGCATGCTGTCTCCACAGCACTCTGAGCCTGTTTGGAGAGTGAGACTGGGTACAGCTAATTTTGCTGTGCCATCTGTTCCTTTATTATATGGAGTTTGGTGAAGTTTTTCACCAACTGGCTGTTGTCTATAATAGAGTAGCAGGTTGAAACATGCTGCCTTCTATTTTCCCCTTGGGATAGGAGGAGGCTTCCCCAGCTACAAGACTCTTGACGTTTGGTAACACTTGATGTGCTGACGATGAGTGTTAGATATTTTTCAAATTGGTCAGAAAATTTAAAATAGAACAAGTCCTGAATGAAGTATTGTGAAAAAAGATTCTAATAGGCTGATAGTTAGAGACAATGTTCCCTGTTACTACTTGCTCCCTTGATAACTTGCAGTGGGAGGATGAATTGGTAAAAACGGCATGGACTGGAATGTAATTAAGACTTCTTTGTTAATTAAATGGACAAAGGAGATTGGTGACATTTACACTGGTTGATGGTTTCTTTGTGGTAGATGAAGTCGCTTGCCGGATGGCTGATGTTGACGTATTCAAGTTGATTTCCTTTAGTTTCCTGACTAGGAATATAGCATAAGAATGCTGCTGCCTCAGATGTCTGCATGGGATATGCTTCCATTGTATCTTAACTCAGTCTTTTGAATAATTTCCATATTGACTTCTGCGTGTATAACTGCAGAGATGCAAGGGCTGAAATTTCCTTACATGTGCGATATTCTTGGACACTACACATGTATTTGCCTTTCTCATGGATTATCCCATCTGTGCACTATCTGCCCTGCTTTAATTGAATAATTAATAGTAAATAACTGACTTAGGAAGCATATTTTCTTTTCAGTTCTAGTGGTGGTTACATTATCATTTCTCTTGAATGATGGTGAGTCATGTATCTGCCTGCTAGCATGACAAAACATAGCATAAGTAATGTAATTAGGAAAGGAGCTTATCAAAACATTTGTGCACATTGGGCCAAATACAAGATGTGCCGAGCACCCATAGCTCCCATTGGAGTTGTTGGTAACTCTGGGTGCTGAGAGCTGCTCAGTACAAATTTTAGGTTGTATAGTTTGTTTCATTGTTGACTTCAGGTTCCATTTGATAGCTTGAATATTAAAACCCTTCTCATCTGTAAATGTGACATTCTCCAAGAGAATTTTCTTTTACTTTTGGGGTCAGGAGGGTGAGGGGTGTGCAGCTTTTAGCCATGTGGCTGATGATGTTGCTGCCTATCTGACCTTTGGGACCAGTTCTGATGGCACACAAGAGCACAATCAAAGGATGTTTTGCATTCATCACAAAAGGAAGAAATAAGAGGTTACAAATTCCAGACCAATTGACAGGCCATATCCTTCCTTCCCAGTGTTAGTATGGTATCCAACTTTTACTCCATCATAATATTCCCAAAATGGGCTCCTTCCCTGGTAGTAAAACTTTATTGTAATTAGAGCTGTCGATTAATCGCAGTTAACTCACGCGATTAACTCAAAAAAAATGAACTGCGATTGAAAAAAATTAATCACAATTAATCGCACTACTAAACAATAGAATACCAATTGAAACTTATTAAATATTTTTGGATGTTTTTCTGCATTTTCAAATATATTGATTTCTATTACAACAAAGAATACAAACTGTACAGTGTTCACTTTAGATTATTTTTATTACAAATATTTGCACTGTAAAAATGATAAAAGAAATATAATTTTTTAATTCGCCTCATACAATACAATTTTATTGTGAAAATGTAACTTACAAATGTAGATTTTTCTTGTTACATAATTGCAGTCAAAAACAAAACCAGTGTAAAACTTTAGAGCCTACAAGTCCACTCACTTTGTTCAGCCAATTGCTAAGACAAACAAGTTTGTTTACATTTATGGGAGACACTGCTGGCTGCTTTGTATTTACGATGTCACCTGAAAGTGAGAACAGGCATTCACATGGCACTGTTGTAGATGGCATTACAAGATATTTACGTGCCAGATGTACTGATCTTGCAGTCCCGGCTACGACAGTGCCATGCGAATGCCTGTTCTCACTTTCAGGTGACATTGTAAACAAAACATGGGCAGCATTATCTCCTGTAAATTGTAACCAAACTTGTTTGTCTGAGCGATTGGCTGAAGTAGGGCTGAGTGGACTTGTAGGTTCTAAAGTTTTGCATTGTTTTATATTTGAATGCAGTTATTTTTTGTACATAATTCTACATCTGTAAGTTTGACTTTCATTATAAAGAGATTGCACTCTCCAGTACTTGTATTAGGTAAATTGAAATATACTATTTCTTTTGTTTTTTTTACAGTGCAAATATTTGTAATCAAAATTAAATATAAAGTGAGTACTGTACACTTTGTATTCTGTGTTGTAATTGAAATAAATATATTTGAAAACGTAGAAATCATCCAAAAATATTTAAATAAATGGTATTTTATTATTGTTTAACAGTGCAATTAACCGCACTCTTAATTTTTGTAATTGCTTGACAGCGCTAATTGTAACCTTTTAAAAAAAATTATTATTTTTTCAAATTTAAATTGTGGTTACATCCTTTGCCCCAACCACAATCAGGCCATGTTGTGCTAACAGTAAATGCTGTGTAACTATATGAGAAGACATAGTCATTGCACTGAAAAAAAAATCTTAAAACTCAAAAGACAAAATACGTGTGTGGGGGGCAGAATACTCAAGCAAACTGGTCGGGGTGATGAATAGTGTCTCTCATAAGATTTATGTTTCTGCTTCGTACCTGACTGCTCTATTTTCCTTGTCTTTTCCTTTATTTTTTGGTGGAAGTTTTGATCGTTGCCTATTTATTTGTTCTGTTAATTTTAGCTCTCTCTCATTTAATTTTCTTATTTTTTTATAGTTTTTTCTTCCTTTATTATTTTCCTTAGGTATTCTGTTTAACATTTCTGTACAGCACCAATTGCATTTTATACAGCAATTAAGGGAACAGTCCCTCCCCTCAGCAGGTAATTAGCTGAGGCTCCGATCCTGCAAAGGCATCTCACCCCACCCGTGCGGAATCCCACTCAAGTCTGGTGTGCATATAGGGATGTTTTAATTGTTTCACTGCTTAAGGCTTGGTCTATGTTAGCAACGTATGTCGGTATAACTAAGTCGCTCAAGGGTGTAGATTTTTCACACGCCTGAGCGACACTTATACCGACCTAACTCCTGATGTAGACTGCTCCCTGTCAACGAGAGAGCTTCTCCTGTCGACCTAGCTACCACTTCTCGTGGAGGTGAAGTACCTATGCTGACAGGGAAGCCCGCCCATGGGCGTAGGTAGGGTTTTCTCTGAAGCCCTACAGTGGTGCTGCTGCATCGGCATAGCTGCGCTGCTGCCACCCTTTAAGTGTAGACAAGCAAGTACTTGGGCTGCGCCTGGTGTGGGATTTGTATTACCACAGTAAATGGTATTGTATTGCTAAAAAATAAAAATGTTCAGCATAACACAAGTGGTTAAAATGTTAAGGGAGCCAACGGCCAAGAAAAGTTAGTTATTCTAAGATGAGATTCTCTTTTTTGGCCCATTAAGGAGTTTAAAACCAAGTCATGTCCTAGAACAGAGTGTTCATCCAAAGAGAGTGGTTTTGTACATTTAATCATTTTGATTGGTCCTCTCCATCAACTGGCACAGACTGCTGCCTTGTAGACTGATGAGGCTACATTAGGAAGCATGCTGTTAGCAAGAACGAAGAGATTTATTTTTGTAGATCAGATATGTATGTTTTTTCAGATGTTCGTTCTTATCCAGTTGCATTTTTAAAAGCAGAGCTTCCACTCTGAAGTTTGTCCATTTCTTTTTTCCTCTTGTGTTATATATAGGGAAAGCTAACGTATTACCCCCTCCCCCCAAATGACCTGACTAGCAGCAGAGAGCGTTTACAAATGAAAACAAATTGATTCTTCTCCCTCTCATCATAGGTAACTCTCTAAACTGTGGTGGTTTTTCTTTCAAATGCAGACTTTAGCAATGTGCCTGATGTCACTGCTGGTCTGAAGAGGAGCAGTACTGATGGCACTTTGGACCAAGTACCACATAGGCAGAAGACTGATCCACCTTTCAGGGTAAGAGCATATCCCAGACCTAGCGATAATAAACAAATTGGGATCATTTTAAGATGACACTCTGCAGCTTGCAGAAAAGGGGGGTTGATTATATGCCAGCTTATTTATATATTTATTCTTCTTAGTAAATGAATTTATTGCTTATGACCCTGAAGGACTAATATTATTAGCTTGAGGCCAGCCTTGACCTGTAACATACCAGGGGGCATAGCTGCTGTGTCTCTAATGATATTGCCATGTGGACAAATGGGAATAAGGCAGAGTTCACCAAATTCATCTTTGCAAGTCACCTAAAGGTGGGGTTTGAGTCTACGGCTCAAGAGAAGATAATTTAGCATGCTAGTCACTGTACCATCTATGCCTTCTAAGCTGGTTAGCTGTTCTCTGAATGTCTGTTGCCATTCTTATTCTTTGTGCTGCTGTTGTTCCAAAAACTTTTTTGGGTTGAGGTGACCATAGCAACAGTTACTTAAGCCACTGTAGAAGAGGCCGCTAGTTCTAAGTGCCTCCATTTTTTTAGAATTTATTTTTTTGGCTACCCAGCCAAAAGGGTTACATGGGGTCTGATTTTTAGAAGTCTTGAGCCCTCACAGTTCATGAAACCTGAGTCTGGATTTGCCCCTTAAAACACATAGTTGCCTCACTTGGGGCAATGTGGAGGTGCACTATCCTACTAGGAGCATTGGGGTGCATTGTGCTTTGGAGATCAAAGCAACTGCTACGTCCTTTGTAAAAATTTATTGCATGCTGCTGTCTGAATCCAGTCTTCATGTCCGTCTAGGAGAGGCTCTTGGCCTGGGCGCCAATAGTCCAATGCAGTCTTCTACTCAGGGGAGGCTGTTTGTACCCCTGGTGCCCCTCTCCCACTTCTCCTTGCATACCCATCCACTGTAATCTTGCCAAAGGAGAGTGTGTGTGAGAGGAGGGAGAACAACGGTTTCGGAATAGTGCTGAGAGACATGCAAATCAGATCACAGACTGCTTGAAGGAAGACATTTTCGTACTTTTGCTTTGCAAGAAACATTTAGTTGCCAACAGGAAAGGAACAGACTTGTTTGTCAAAATCATTCCTGATGTCTTTTTCAAATGCGCCAGAAAATGGGAAATTAAAGAGAGTTCAGCAGGATACTGATACACAGAGAGATATTCATTTATAGTAGTTATTGGATGGGATAAGCTGCTGTGATCTAAACTATGTGCCACCGCTAATTCCAAAAGAACTGGAAGGGATCAGCCAGGTTTGCTCCCTGGTGACTCTTTCCTAAATTCTCTACCAGTTATACTGGTGCATAATGTGTTAAGTTATTTCCCAGATTATATTGCAGTTGGGTTCTTTGATTGGAATACAGTAATGCAAACGTTATTTTTAAGAGTTAACGGAGGGTGTCCTGGCTTTCTAGATGCAGTGGAAAAAATGGCTTGGCAATCAGATGCAGTTTGATTTCATGAACCACAGCTGTAAATGAGTCTTTGACAGCCCTACAATCTCTGCAAATGGTTTTTAATTGATTGTCTTCTTTCAGTTGGAGGGTACCTATTACTGTCACAGCTCTTTGTACAACCCTGTCGATGTTTCTAATACATGTAGGATTTTTAAAGACAGTAAGTTAGAAAGTAGCCTCATTGGGCATGTTTGGTGATTAGGAACAAAAAGAAGTGGTTTCTATTTTTGATTGTTGGACTGTTCACCATATGAACAATAGGCACTCCTAATAAAAGCTAGTAGAAGAAAATAATGCAGCCTCTGAAGGTATAGTATCTGTTTTTGTTTTGTTTTTTCCTTTGCCTCACATATCTATGTATGCTAGTTTGATGCATTTGTATGGAAGTACAGTTGTAAGGATATTTCAGTATTATGTAATGTTACAGAAGTGTGGGGGTGAGAGGAGGCTACATATGCAAGTACAGCATTGTGAAGAAGACGTTGATGGTGGTAGGTGGTTCTGAACATATCTTGGAACAACAGGCAGTTTGGGGATTGTTTTATTGGGGGGTGTGTGTGTGTGTGTGTGTGTGTGTGTGTGTGTGGTTCATTTCCCAACAAACAACAGCTGTAGATGTAATCACTTGCTTTGTGGAAGCACAATCCTTTGAACTTTGGTTGAATTTTTCCTAAAACAAGTAAGTAAACAAAAAGCAATCTTAACAGAGCTAAACTCTTAATATAAATCTGTATGTTTACTTATTAGATTTTATATTTGCACTTTTGGGGATTTTATTTTTCATTATGTAGCCTCTTTCCTGTAACAACCTAAAGGATAAGGATAATCTTTGATGAAGAATGCAGTGAAGAGAGCATCCAAATGAATTTCAGAGGTGCATACTAATTTGGGGCAAGAACATCTTTTGTCGTAGGGGTACGACATTGACAGTAACAGTTTTTCATTCATTGTTTAGTCCAGGAGACAGATGAATGAATGAATTGAAATAGTTTTATGTCTTGTCTGTCAGTCTAAAAGTTAATTCATGAGATAACAGGAAGATAAAGAGTTACAGTACTTAGTTACAGAAAATGAAACTTCTTGATAAGCTCTAAGAAATTATATAAAATAAGTAGACACTTAAATCCATCTGTTCTTGGCAATTCTGTAGTTTTGGCAGTTTTTCTTTCTCTGAGATGCCCAATTTATACCCTTTCTAATAACTGCCCCACACACACACACACACACTTTTTTTTTAACAATAAATGTTACACTTTTAACACATTCTGTGTCAATACATTTTCAAACTGTGTTAAAATATTGTTTATATGGCAGTGGTATGTAACGTTGGCAATTGTTGTTTCTGCAATATGTAGGCGTATTGTTGACAGAAGATAGAAGACTTTGAAAAATCTGGGGATGCAGCACGATTGCTGATTCAATTAGATTTATTTGTGTTTAATCACTTTGAGGTCTAATTTCTTGTGCTCCTGGTGTTCATTGAAATGCTGATATATTGACAATTGCCAAAGATCAAGTCCTTCATACATTAAAGTAACATAAGCTGCATTATGTGTTCAGTGCCTTATGTCGATTACTTTTATTTTTATTCATAGGTCATAGTTGTGAAAAATGTTTTCTGTAAGCTATGGTTTATATTAACTGGAAATATAACCATGCAATTGATAACTTGTCTATCTTTACTGTGTATTTTTGGTAGATTCTTTTAATGCATTACATTTATTTATTTAATTTTCAGCTGCTCTAATTCTTTTGAGCATCATCAGAGAAAAGTGCTTCTTGAAACAAATTAAATTTGAACAAAAAAGGAAAGACCTTAATGTAAACATATTCTCTCTCTCTCTCTCGCTGATATTAGATATGTGTGTCTGTGAGAGTAGGAGAGAGATGTTTTCAGACCAGAGATTTACCAGATAATAATAAAAAATATTAGTTTACAGTAGATTTTAGTCACTCTTCTTAAAGACATACTTTGTCCTCAGACTGGTTGCATGTTTCCAGCTTGGCAAAATAGTTCACAAAATAGTTAATAATGCAGTGCATTTGAAATAACTTCAGTGTGTTCAAAGCTGTATATTAAAGTTCTTATAAAAAGAATGGTTATTTTCCTGTATTTACAAAATCTATAGAAAAAATAGATAGCTGATACTTTGTTGTAATAATAGTAATAGTGGAATGAATGCAATAATTCAGAGTAACATATGCCAACCTCTTCCAAAACTGTTAAATGAAATAGAGCATATTTAGAATATCATATTTTGTCTCCCTGACTAGCTGAATACAAATCAATGATGATGGCGTTTCAGGTTCTCAAGTATTATGAATAATTTGATGTCCCTTTTCAAAGGGCAGATCAAAATGAATTGTCTAATGCAGAAATGTGATCAAAGCAGTTGTCCTGCTCGCACTTTCTTTAGGGAAAAAAACACTACAAATGCTGCCTTAGCTTTTGCAAAATGGTCTGTCTGGTGCTGAAATTGTATTTATTTATTCAGAACCTAATGGATGTATTTCGTGGGCCACTCGAAAGAAACCATTTCAGACATATTAAATTATGGGCAGGCAAATGTTTGGAAGGTTTGAAAAAAATGCATGCCCATTTTGGACTGTTTGAATTTTTTTTTTTTTTTTTTGTCATTTACCAGAGATAAGAGAACTTTCAAATTTCATATTGATCATGAGCAGTTAATATTTTCATTAACTCTGCCTGTGGGCAAGCTCCTGCACATTTCCAAATGGCTTAGGAAACAACAGTTATTGGCCCCCATACATTGAGAATCCAAGTTTGTCCTACTGCTTCCACATGGGAAGAACCCAACAGCTATATTTTCAGAATATCAGAAGACTAGAAGTGCACACCGGCTGTGTATGCTCAGTATGCAATTTGCAATACTCCTAACTTTGGCAAAAACAAGATTTTCTTTTTCTTTTTGGTCCCAAAACTATCCAGAGTATGCCTGCAGTTATCCATCTAATTTGCATGTACAGTTACCCGGAATGGCTGCGTAAATTTTGTGCATATCTATGCTAATGACCACTAATACATCTGGCCATTTGCACATGCAAATAAACAATTTGTACATGTAATCTCAGTAAACATCTTTACCAATCAGGCAAATGATTCCTTGCACAAAGTTCACACCGTCCTAAACCTCTGACAACTTTATAAATATGGCTCCCAGCTAATTAGTAGGATATGTTAAAAGGCAGAATTTGAGCTGTGTCAAACTGTTACCTTTTAACGGTGATCCTCACAACCCATTTCTTCAACAGATATGCACATGGAAAGAGAGGGTGGTGTGGACACGGACACACACAACCCTCTCATACATCTTTCCATTGCTTGGCCAAACCACGTTAAAAAGTCAGAAGGCTGGCTTTTGCTAGTGAATTTAGTGCTAATGCCAAAGTTTGGATGGATAGCCCTGGAGGCTTCAATCCTTAATTTATTACAGAATAGGTAAAGCACAGTAAGCAGCAACACAAACTTGTCTAAAAGGTTCTACCAACGAAAGCCTGAAAACATTTGAAATAATCACTTCCTGTATTAGAAAAGGAAACCCTGCATTGGGGTCAGCACTTGAAAGGTTTGTTTAATTTTCCATTGGTTCAGTATAGCTATTCCTATAATAAAAAGTCACTTTGCATTTTATAATATTTTTCTGTGCATCCATGTGGTGTTGGACATTTTGTAGCCCTTGTTGTTCACCTGGCCCAGCCATGTGTTGGAGGGACACTCTTCAAAGCAGATGGAATCCCTTATCTCTCTACTGAGACTGCCTAAACATGGTATTGAAACTTCTTCACTCAGAACTTTACTAACACCATCAGATTCTTTCAGAGAGACAGTGGTGTTAGTTGGTGAAAATTCTGTCACTCTCCATTTAGCCCAGATTCAAACCTAGATCAAGACTTCTGAATCCCGTTGCCAATCTCCTGGTCCATCCAGTTCCTCCATAAACACGTTTTAAAAAATGGAGTATGTTGTTTTGGAGGGAGCTTCAGGCGAATGGAGTGTGAGTCATGATTCCTATTCTCATCAGGAAATTAATAAAATCATGTAATGAATGCCAAAAGCATGAGAGTCATTTTGCCATCTAAGGGAAGGCAAATGGCTATTGGGAATGGTGCATACATTATTAACCTGTTTTCCAACAATTCGTGTATGAGCATGTTATCTATAAAGACACTTACTATGCATAAGTACAGGTGATCGTTATGATATAATAAACAATGACATCTCTGCTGTGGCTGCCAACACTTGTAAAGTGGTGCCATCCAGTTATGCTGATGAGGACACTTATCCAGTAGAAACCAGGCAGAAGCCACTAATTGAATTTGTGTGAATAAGCTATGGAAGGATTTGTTTTTAATCGGTAAATGTTAGAAACAGTCAATTTTTCCCTACAGCAAAAGCTGAATAGAATATTCAGAGAAGGAAAGTTAATTTTTTTGAAACGTGTCATGTATAATACGTACATGTGATCAGTACAGATATGCCCTTTGATTTCATCCAGCATGTGGACACTGTGCATACATTATTCAGGCATCTGATTTGCTTCCAGAGCAGAAGTGCTCACGGATTAGAATAAATACTCTCTTACCTTGACATCCCAAAAATGTCCCCAGAAGAATACTGACCTTAAAGTAAAAATGGGAAGAAGGCAAGCGAGGTGGGGAGAGACAGTTTTGTGCAGGAAAGATTGTAAAATTCCTGGCTGGCAAATCCCATTATGCTGAACACATGAACAATAGGCGTTAATTCAAATGGAAAGAAAATCAAACTGAGATGACCCAGGCTTCAACAGAGGAATGAAATAATAGAAGGAAGAAGCCACTAGTTGCCCCCACATCCTGGCGCACTTTCTATGCATTGAGGCCGTTCCAGTAAATGTTTTCATGGGTACAGCTTCTTCTTAGCTCTGCTTTGCAATATCCCAGGCAGTGCATGCGTGCCCTGCATGTCATTAATTGCAAGAGAAATAGCTGCCTGAAGCTTTTGATCACCGTCAATAAGACATTCCGGATCTTTTGTGTGGTGAGCAATTTTCTTTAGTAATTGATAAGACCCCAGAACTAGTGAAGCAACCAGCAATTAATGTCCTTACTCTGTTCTAACTGCGGGGGCGGGGGGGGGGGGGGGAAGGGGGGAGGGGAGAGGGAACCAGTGGTGGATATAGTTCTCTTGAAATCATCTGTTCTTCTTCAATGCAGTGTGGGCATCATGCCAGCATGGAATCAAGATGTATTGCGAGAGGACAAGCTGATGTTCGGAAACAGTGTGTCTATCATCATCGGTTTTGTTTGGTTCAGTTGTGCCTTGAAGCCATAGCTCTGCACCGAAAGCAGTGCGCAGCCCTACTGGGCACTCTGAAAGTTATTGTACTACAGTTCCAGATGGCACAGCATGTGCTGATCCCAACCAGCTTTTCTGGCTGGTGCAGAATGGAGTTGGAGCCATGGCTCTGCCACCTCCCTGCTACTTTTGGGGTCAGCTAGCAGTTCTAGTAAGCCAGGGGTGAAATCCTGGCCCCACTGAGCTCACTGGGAGTTTTGCTGTTGACTCCAGAGGAGCCAGGATTTTGCGCCACACGTTCAAGGGAGTACTGCAGTTGTCTGACACCCAGACAAGGTCCTAACAGTTGGCCTCCAATATGCATGAGCTAATTAGTAAAGGACTTTCTAGAAGTGTATCAACATCTGCTGCAAATCCCAGACATTTCCTGTCCGTTGTGTGTCGCATTGATCACGCAGTTCAACCAAAATTAATAAGACCCATGACCATGATCAATGTATAGTTCATTTTCCAGTTGTTCAAGCATGCCAAGAAGAAAAGTAGATGATTTTAAAAGTGTTTGTGAGCAAATGTGTGAACTTGTGACTCCTTCTGTGTGCTATCATGCTGGTTTTTCTGGCTTGAAGTAGTAACTGACCTCCAGACACACTGACTATGAGTTTCTCATTAATGAAATTGGTGCAGACAACTCAAAGGAAGAAAACAAATCGATCTCTGATGTTTGCATGTGCGGGAAATTGATGAGAGCCACATTGAAATGTATCTTTCCCCTCTGCTACTCTGGGAAAAATCCCCCAGGTTTACACGTGGACAAAAAGGAAGCACAACAGCAGCACGAATATAGTGCATCGGACACGAGTCTGCAAGGTTTGTGATAGATTCTGGGGACTAAATTCTCTTTGCCAGCTACAGAGTACTGGGTTCATGCTTCATTCTTCAGGGATGAGAGGTCACTCAGTTCTAGTGGCAATAACATTCTGCACATTTTTGGCTTGTAAGGCAGAAGCATGGAAGTACAATTTTGTCATTTCCCTGGCTCTTGATGTACTTGGCAAGGCCAGCCTAACAGCGATTGAATACTGGAGATGGAAACACAGTTGTTGTGCACTGCATGCAGGCAAAGCACCAGTGGTGTCTTGAGTCCAGAGGGAGAATCATTCCAACCAAGTGACACATCCTGGTATGTGTCTCTGAATTGTGACTTGGGTCAAAATGAGGAGCTGTCCATAATGAGGACATAATATCAGATAAACAGTTGCAAAGCCACATGGAGATCTGAAGAAAGGAACCAGTCTCTGGGAGCCATAATTCCTCTATGAGTGGCCAAGTGCTTCTTAGACCTGTGTGAAAATACCTGGTATGGCCGTGTCTCCTCCTTGAGCCATCCCACCTCCTCTGAGGTACACCAAGTGAGCAAGTCCTGAATTCCTCTATGTGCAGGGACTGCAAGTATGATAGGTCCTTTTGCAGGCCATATGATGGCAGGGAGAGTATGTGTACCCCATCAAGCTACCCATCCACTTATGCAGCTGTCACAATATTGTTTTTAGAGAACATTCAAAAGGTGGAGTAATCTGCTGACCATAGAAGAAAATCAGTAGCTCAGCACCTGTATAAAAGGAAGATAAAGGATTATTAAAAATTTTGGAATCAGAAATTAATAGCTTGAAGAGCTTACCCCCTCTCTCTTCCCCCACATGGGACAGAATCTGTTCTCAGTCACTCCAATGCAACCCCAGGAGGCTTCCATGATGATAACTGGTGTTATCAGTAACAGAATGTGGCTACATCCATACCCTGTAAATATTGCAGGTAGGCAGGATATTTCCTTCCAATCAATTTCTGATTATCTTGGTTGAAAACCACATGATCCTCGCATAGGGCTTGATTTCATTGATTCCCTTGAATTCAGTGGGTTTTGGATCAGTATTTTGAAGTTTTAACTCAGATTTTTGCTGTCACCATAGGTGCTTCTTTTTAGTGTTTTAACTGTAGTCTGTGCATTAATGGGAAAGGATAAGGGTTACCCTCTTTGTCTCTAAAGAATATGAATGGCAAAGCTAAGATACTTTGTAAAGGAGGAGTGTAACTAGAAAGTGTTTAAAATCTCAGTGGTTACCATAGTTTCTCATTCAGCGACTAAGAAAAGTTTCTTGAATACAGAACAAAGCTCTCTGTGCATGTGTGTGTGTATGAACGTTTAGAAGAAAGAATTCAGTATTTTGTGATGCTTGAAGATATTTTAAATGAAACGTTAATTAATACCAAATATTGTGATCGTTATTGATGTTTAAAATGTCTAGACTTAAAATTCTTCATTTGTCAATTAAACTTTGAACAAGTAACCGTATCCAAAGATATTTTTAAAACGTTTGCTGCAAAGTGAAAATATTTAAGTCAACAATCAGAAATAATGGTTCACGTTATCCATCAAGTTCTTGAGAAATGAAAGACCAAACCCCTCACACCCTATGCGCAGATGTGTAGATCAAGTGAGTCAAGCTTGAAATAGTAATACCTAGGGATTTGTGAACAGTTCATATTACAGAACCTGAAACCTACCCTAAATCAGGGTGGGTGCGGTTTAATGTCGTATGTGCAAACTTCAGCCCAGGTTTGCAAATGGTTCAGGTGTATGTTATAAATGCAGCCGGCCCTTGCCCTCTCCATAATGGATCACTGCCTTCTCTAATCCAAAAGTATGTTCAAGGGAACAGGATTCACCCTCTACCCTCATGTAATAAGGTGTGGGAAACGGGAAACACATTCTTTAACAGCAGCTTAGCAAATGGGCACAGGAACAAAGATGTCCCATAATTCTTAGCATACTATCCAGGGAAGCTCTGGAGTTCCCTAGGAACAGCATGCTGGGAAAGAAAAGCCCTTCATACCTAGCATGTGATTGCTATGGAATCCCAGGGTTTCCCTAGCCAGAATGCCTACTCATTATGAGTTGTCTCTCACTGCCACTGTGCTTATTTATACAACTACCATAGCATGAAAGTTCCCAGGTTCCTCTGTACTATATAATATAAAATTGCATGTGTATGTATTTTAGAAGGGGTATAAATCCTTGTGATTCAAGCTACAAGTCAATAACAAACTGAGTGGGGGAAGGTGGGGGGCTGTTTCGGGAGAAACTCCACTGTTAGGCAGATTATTCCATAATTGCCCACTACAGGGGTTTCTTGCATCTTCCTCTGAAGCATCTAACGCTAGTCACTGTTAGACACACACACACACAGTGTTAGTAGGTAAATCACTGATCTGACCCAGCATGACATGGCAGTTCTTATGTCAATTTCTAGCTACTGAGCTTTCTGCCAGTGGTATGAAAGATGGCAAACATCTGTCCCTACAGGAAATCTGCACATTACTTACAGCAAAAAGGAACAAACGTATTTCTATTCATCTTAAAATAACTTTTTCCAAGGTGGTTGATTATCTTATGTGTAGATTTTGATGGTGGATTTTTGTGGGGGACAGAACTTGTCTGGTTATCAGATTGCTAAAAGAAAAAGTAATTTAAAGGTTTTTGTTTTGTTGTGTTTCATTTTTTTTCTATATCCAGCTCCTAGAGAGGAGCTGGAAATATTACTATAACACTTGCATTTAATTTTTGAAATGAACACATTTTTTGAAAGACCTATTAATTGGTAACATCATTTAGCTGGCATATGGCTAGCTAATAATCCAGGCTTAATTAGCAAGTCTGGGAAAGAATACCCTCCTAATACGGAATTAAAGCAGTCGTCATTGTTTTTTAATCAAGAATAAAGAATTTTATGAACCTAGAGTTTAGCAGACTGTTTTCAATCATGCTGTATGAATTTGAGTTCTTTTTAACACTGATCCACTGAGGAAAACAGATTTTTTTAATTGCCATCATTTGTGTTGATGCAGAAAAAAGATGGAGGAACAATACCTCTTTCCATATAATTGCACCTTAGTGAAGGTGATGCTGAAGACATAGCTTGCTTGATTCTCAAAGCATTAAAATCCCATAGATGTGGATAATGGGGCTGAAACGTTGCGTGACCCTTTGAAAATATCCCCATCATTGTAACCACTATACAGTGTCCTTTGGTTGAATCGCTGCACTTTTGGCCCTCCAGTGCACCTCATGTCTTGCCATCATCTAAGGACAGACATGGTCGATCAGCAGGACAGATGATGGGCACTACCTACATGCCCTCGGAATATTCAACAGTATTTAATAGTATGTTAGGGATTAAATGGTCATTGGTTTGTTGACAGGCAGCCACCCTGCAACAGGGCCTTACAAAATGGTTAATGCTGAACTACCAACTGGGAGTAATAAACTGAGAAGTGGTGGAGGGAAGTTGCAATAATTAAGAGCTAAATTATTCCCTTGAAGCAGTGTGCATGTATCAAAGGGCAATATTTGGCATATTGTTTGGGTTAAAAATTAAGGGTCATGGGTACTGTATTGCGATAGGGAGGGGAAAGTGTAGCATTAAGGGCCCACTCCTGCCAGATGTTGAGTATCTCCTCAGGGGTGCTGAGTGCCTCCACTGTAGTGGGCCCCAAAAGTGTTAGTAAATAGAGGGAAAGTGGGGAAGGATGTCACAGCTTTTTATTTCATTGGTAGAGCACAGTCAATTAATTAAACAATTGTTTATTCATCTTGTAACTCTTTGGCTCAGCATCCCTACTAATGGCATAATATCCTATAACATTTTGCTTAGTCACATTTTATAAGTGATCTATTTACTAACAGGATATTTTTGTGACTTGATTAGCATGAGACATAGAGTGCCCTTTTGAGCATGAATTTATTAACGAGCAGCATAGTTTAGAATGTTTTTATCAAACTAGAAAGTTCAAATAAAGGACAAGCACAATTATATAAACAAAACATCTAGCAAGCTGCTTGTTTCTTTTTCCATTTCAGAGCTCATTTGTAATCCACACCATTTAGTGGCTGATACACTTGACAGAGCATCGACATTATTGGTAAAGTCACCTTGACCTTCAGGGCAGTCCCTACCCCATGGGTGTTTTAGGTATCTGGCTAATTTCCTTACAGCACCTGATGTATTTGTTTAAGTGGTAAAATTCACTGGCACCATGGCATTCTGTTAGCAGGTATGTCTCAGGGGAGATTTGCTCTACATAAAACCATATTCTCTCAAACCATGAGCTGCCATTTACAACTACACTCTGCTTCTTTTTTTTTTTTTTTTTTTTAAATAATGCTGTTATCTGAATGTACTTGGCATTTTTCCATGATGTTGGAAGTGTTTTAAAAGTGAAGGTACGCAAGGAATTCTGTTTACATTCCTGTACAGTATTTAGTCCAATTTAAAACTGGGCACCAATAGCATCTCAAATTTTCATTCATCAACTCAAAGGATAATCATTGCAGAGTATGTTGCAGTTGTTGAGCTCAGAGTAAAGATGTGATAGTATGAGATCTAAAGGCACTTACCTTGCTCAGAAAAGCCTTTTCCTTAGAGAAGTTGATGGTGGTAATCCACAGTGCCTGCCTTCAGGAGGAGTAAAACCAGAGCTAAGAATTTAGTTTGAGCTCACAAAACTTGGCAGCAGAAACTTATGGGTCTTTGCACCAGATTTTCTCTATAGTAAGTTCTGGAACTGTTTTCATAAAAGGACATTTATGTAACAAGGTTAGAAGCTGACCAATTATACACGCACTAGGGACTACATGTTTTCTCAGATGAATGGTTTGGTCATTGCTCTTAGTAGGAGTGAAAGCATAAGTGAACGCTACATCAAATTACTGTATCTAGTAATTGAATAATAGATTTCAAGAGAGGTGTCTGCTCAATAAATAGCTTTATTACAGTCGTCTGTGTTTCAAGGTGGGATTTTTTTATTATTATTTGCAGTTTTACCCAAGTAATGGCATTTTTGTGTGTCTCTGTTGCAAGCAGAGTATCTATCAAATGATGATTCAGATCACAGCAGGGAATTGTGCTTGTTTTACCAGCGGTTCACTACAGCTTGGAAATAACCAAAATATTAACATTTGGTTCCCTTTCTGAGCTTTCTAACAAATAATCTGGGACTGCAGCTTTATTTGCAGGAGAAGCAGAAGCTGCAACCCTGGACCCCGCAGGGGAAATAAATTTTAAGAAAATTGTGACACTACATAAACAGAAAAGTATGCAAAACCCTGCCTGAAATCTTCTGCTCCTTAAATTGCATATGTTAATGGCTGACTGCATCAGAATAAGCAGAGAGGGAAGGAGGAGAGAGGCAATATTTTTAATAAGGCTATAGGATAAAAATACAGTAGGGATTCAGGGAAGTTATTATATACACTTCATTATTATGTATACACTGAGAGGTGCCATCTTTTTCTAAATCAGTATGTCGGTCTAGGTGTCTGTCTATCTGAAGAATGCCATCTGAAATTTTGCATGATACGTTAAAGGCCTGGACCCTGCATCATTGCAATGATTTTCAGTTTTGCCTTTCACTTCAGTACAAATTGGATCAGGTCCCGAAGACACTGATTTTCAGAGGTGTTGAGCAAAACTCCTGTGAACTCAGTGTGAACTGCAGGTGTTGAGCACCTTGAGAATGCAGGCCTAATTGTCTTGCATAACAGTTTACTGGATGCAAACTTTTGTACATTTCAAATGCTGATGTGATGTAGTCACAAAAGGGTGTTAGATATTTAATTAACACACAGAATGCTACTTGATGAGCAAATATCTCAGCAGTTCTTTTTAAATAAAGTTAGTATTAAAACTTCTCATGTTTTAATTAGAACAACTTTACCTTGCCAACATTACTTTACACTCTTTATGAGAAAAGCAAATCCATGTTGTTACTAATGGCATTAGAGTTCTGATTAAAATTTCTGAGACTGGGAACTTCAGAGTTAACTTTAGCTCAGCTCAATTTGTCTGGTTACTATACGAAATGCTCATCACTGTTTTCAGAGTAACAGCCGTGTTAGTCTGTATTCGCAAAAAGAAAAGGAGTACTTGTGGCACCTTAGAGACTAACCAGTTTATTTGAGCATGAGCTTTCATGAGCTACAGCTCACTTGCTGTAGCTCACAAAAGCTCATACTCATCACTGTGTTTCATCCTTTACTTACTGGGTATGCTGCTCCATCCCTAAAGGTAAGTCTGAACATGCTTAGTTTGCAGATCAGAACCCGAGAGCTTATATGAGGTTTGTTTCTGTTTAATCTACTTTGCTTTTTACTAGTAATATTTTAATTAAAAAGCATAATCTCAAACTGAAACAATCCTAAACAAAACAATGCTTCCAGGTAACACCTTTTCAATTCATACTGTGATATTTGGAGGATACTTCAGAGTTGTATTTGTTTGCCTGAGCACAGTGCACTTAGTCACACTTACTGTACTTTGTTTTGGCCCTCCATAGTGTCAAAAGATGATATCCTAGTGTTAATTAAGAATTGTTATAAAGTATCATATCGATGGATAAAATAGATTGAGAATGGGCTAAAAATCTGGTTATAAAATCTTTGTATTAGGCCCCTCTGCAATCACTGAGGTGAATCAAGTTGATCCAAAGTATCATGGAGCGTGTATTAGAAAAAGTTATTGTGCTTGCACAGCTAATGGTTTTCAGACATGACTGAGATTTTTTAGCAGTACCAGCAAGGATTTGTTTCACCCCATGAACAAATGGCCTTGGAAAGGTAATTATATTATCATAAACTAAGCTACTTTTTTTAGTTAGTGAACAGACAATTCTATTTTGTTGTTGTCCTCAAACTAAAAAAAAAAAAAAAAAAAAAAGTCCAAGGTACAAAATCCTGAAACTGGGGGATTATAACTGACCATCTAAAATAACTAGAGCTATAGCAGTACAAGAGTTCTGATATATACATTTTCATTTTATTTTGTCTCTTACCCCACCTCCAGTGCCACCTATTATCAGTAACCTCAGTATATCTGCAGTGAAAAGCTCATTATGGTAGTTTCCAGTGAAAACCAGCTTACTTTCAATAACTCCCAAACTCCAGACATTTTTTCAGCCAAATGAATGATTTAGTAGAACATATATACTATCTATACATGCACAGCACCTGGGGAGTTTATAGATGATTTTTTTTCCAGTGAAATGTGGACCCTAAAAGGTTTTGTCTTGACAGTCACATGTCCCTTAAGAAACTACAACCTGCAGATTTCTATGGCTTTGAGTGGAAAGCATTTTCCATTCATAGGGAGGATGAAAGAAGATCAAAAGCACTTTAAATAGAAAAATCATGAAAACTAGGTCTACCCTGTCTGTTTAAAGCAAGTGGAAACTTTATGGGCTTCTCTGGTTTTCTTCTCCCACAAGAGCTGACACTAGAGAAGGCATTAGGCCTACTGTTCTTTTCTTGGAATCCCACTGCTTTTCGTCTGTTGACCAGCTGTGATGCTAATCTGGTCTCATCCCTGGAAAATAATAAGCTACTGGTACACCAGGCAACTAACCAGACAAGGATTCAAGTTTAAAGTGAGTCACTTTCTGTTCTGTCGATATGATAGTAAAGTGTCATTTTGGTTTTTTATGATGATAATCAACATGATTCACCTTCAGATAATAAATTCAAAGAATTAATTACCTCCACATAGATGCAGGCATTCTTTATAAGAGTACACAACTGTGAATATACATCAGTAACAGGTCAGATACTGTACATATCATGCTCTGTGTCTCATACTGTATACCAAGTGATGGACTAGTCTATATTTTATATATGTATTTATATATAAAATTTTTGCTTAGATTTCACACTCATGTATTTTGTGTGTGTGTGTGAGAGAGAGAGAGTGAGAGAGAACATTTCATTGGGAGGTTACGTTAAAGAATTTTCTAAGCCTACTCAAAAACATTCCTGTTAATCACTTTTTTTCAAACAAATGCCAACTGCCTGCCTGGCAGAGCAAACTTTGGAGTACACGTGGTGCTTAAATGAGAAATGGTAAAATAAACAACACAGAGAAGGTAACACTAACCTCATGGAACCCTGGTTTTCATTCAGTATCATACACTATCAAGTCGCAGTGTTTCAGAGGGCAGCCATGAAATTTTGCTGGAGCTTAACCAGTTCTGATTAATGTCATGTGCTCTTTCTCCAATTAATTTTGCATAGGTTTTTAACTTTGCAGGGGATGGCAAAGCTTCAGACTGCCATGTGCATAAATGCCAAATAGCAAAGAAAATACCAAAGGTTAATCATAGCTCCCTAGTAAGGGGATTCTTTGTTCAGTTAAAAAGGTTGTTCTCTGAGTATTTTTTTCTCAAATACATTTTACTCTGTGTTTTTGAGAATCAGACGTGACTCATAACCAAGTTACGGTATAAGCATCACTGCTAATGTCTGCTTGGGCCCAAGCTCATGGGAGAATCTGGCAATATTAAGCACTGGCACGTTATATCTTTGCCCAGAACAAATCCCTCTAAAAGGTCGATAAAGATATTCCCTATTTATGTAGAACATGGCAGCCAAAATATAGGGAAAATTATATTCTCATTTCTTAAAGCAAAATGCATAGGACCAGAGTGTGAGCAACCAACCCAGGGGTGAGAAAGCAATTTCTGCCCATTGTGTGACTCTTCAGGACTTCGCATAACAGCAACCTCTGGGGTGTCTTCTACATCTCTATGGGGTGGTGGGGAGAGTAGGGGAAAAGCAACAGGATCATGACCCGGAGCCCTTTACATTAGCTTGTACAGGTAGAGCTGGTGTGGTGGTAGAAGTGTTGTACACAGCCTCGTTAGCACTTACCCCCCCCCCCCCCACTTGGTAAGGCAACTCCCATCTCTTCATGCGCTATGTATTTATACCTGCTTACGGTATTTTTCACTCCCTGCATCTGATGAAGTGGGTTATAGCCCATGAAAGCTTATGCCCAAATAAATTTGTTAGCCTCTAAGGTGCCACAAGGACTCCTCGTTGTTTTTGCTGCAGAAACTGTTCTGCAAAGATCTGCATTCTGTACTGCCTTGCATCTACTGTGGCCCTTCGCAGCTGTGCAAAGTGTGCATGCAACGTGGGTGTAAAGTCCTGCCATTGGGTAGCATTTCATTCTTCCTATCAGGTGTAAATGGCTGCACCAGGAATGAAGAATCTGCCTCCGGGGAGTGCACAGCCCCATGTGCATCATGGAGCCAAGTTCTGCAGCGCCCCACTTCACAAGGGATGACAGTGGGCAGTAAGTCTGAAAACTGTCAGGGCGTACAGGCTGGAAGTGCCACCTAAGGCAGGGGGCATGCGCTTCAACATCTGAGGACTAGCCTTGCTTTCATGAAAACTGCCCTGGCATTTTAATAAAAGAAATGCATGAGATACAACAAGAATTTAGTCAGGAAGAGGGTGGGAAAGCTCAGTTCTCCAAAGCTCATGGTCCTGCAAAATGCCTCCAAATAATGCTGTGACATCCCACACCCCTTTCAGGCACTTACAGAAGATGACGCATTCAACATTATTGTCCAAGTGCATCTTTCTATAATATGTATATAATTTTTACATATTTTTTCTTAGAGTAATACTGTGCTTTGCTTATAGCCTTCAATAGGCTACCTAGTATTCTTGATCAATGGTTGCACTCCCATGGATGTCAATCACAGCTGCCCACACACACCTTGAGCTGTATTTCGCCTGAAGTCAAAGTCATTATGACACAGATGTCACACTGTCTGACATCAGAAACAAAGGAGATAAAACTCAAGTGTTTTGGAAATTCATCTTCTTGTAAAGGTTCTTAAAATAAAACCATGATTTGCTAAGTGCAAAGAATAATTATTTCAAAACCTGCTATTTTTAATGCCACAGAGTTAAGTGTGATTTTTGACAAATTTCAGCAAGACAAAGCTGTAATCTCAACAGATGCCATTCAATGTATACTGTATTTTGTCAAATCCTATTTTGTGCTGTAAATATGGCCCTTAACTAGATTCCGCAGTCCTGAGAGCTGTCATTACACAGGGACTGTGGAGTAGATGCTTGCATGCATTAGTGTTGCAAGGTACTGTAAGCATTGTTTGGGAATAATAGCCATTTAAAGCCAGGGACTGGAAAGTCCTACGTTGATATTGTTTGACATTTTAAAAAATTATATCCACTTATCTGGATGTTAGGAATGCATATTTATTTTGTCGAATAATTGATTGGGATTTTATGCTGTAATTTATGGTGTCATTATATGATGCACGTTGCCTAATGGTTATAGGAAATGTGGCAGAGCATCTGGCCTGGAAGGCTAGCCGCCGGCTCCTCCCCTGCAGGCTCAGCTCACTGCACCGCTGGCGCAATGCTCTGGGGGGTGGGATTGTGAGCTCCTGGGACGGTGCAGCTGCAGAGCCCAGCCTGACCCGGTGCTCTGTGCTGCACGGTGGCATGGCTGGCTCCATGTGTAGCGCCGCCAGCCACCCGTGCTCCAGGCAGCGTGGTAAGGGGGCAGGGAGCAGGGGGATTGGATAGAGGGCAGCGGAGTTTGGGAGGGGTGTTCAAGGGGCAGGGGTTTGGATAGGGGTTGGGGCGGTCAGAGGCAGGAGTCCCAGGGGGGCAGTCAGGAATGAGAGGAGGGGTTGGATGGGGTGGTGGGGGGAAGTCGGGGTGGGGGTTCTGGGGTCGGTCAGGGGACAGGGAGAAGGGGTGGTTGGATGGGGCAAGGGTCCGGGGGGAGGCAGTCAGGAATGAGAGGAGGGGTTGGATGGGGTGGCAGGGGGAAGTCAGGGGTGAGGGTTCTGGGGGCGGTCAGGGGACAGGGAGGAAGGGATGGTTGGATGGGGGGAGGCAGTCAGGAATCAGAGGAGGGATTGGATGGGGTCCTGGGGGCAGTTGGGGACAGGGAGCGGGGGGGTGGATGGGGCAGCGGTCCTCGGGGGGCCATCAGGGAATGGAGGGGTTGGATGGGGCAGGAGTCCCGAGAGGGGGCCGTCAGAGGGTGAGAAGGAGGGGGGAATAAGGGGCAGGGGTCAGGCCACGCCTGGCTATTTGGGGAGGCACAGCCTCCCCTAACCAGCCCTCCATACAATTTCCAAAACCCAATGCGGCCCTCAGGCCAAAAAGTTTGCCCTTCCCTGGTTTACGAGCTACTTCCCTAAACATCAGAACTTCTGTTATTTCTCCATTGGATGACACCATAACATGGCAAGCCTTTGTAGTTCCTGTTTCAGATTTTAGCCTGACATTATCGCTTAGGACACCCAGCTCCATATTCTGGACTAAAGGCTGTGCTGTGCTGAGTTTGGACTCAGAATAGTTGAGAAGGAAAGGGAGTGGAAAGGAGCCACCTTTAAGCTTCCCTAATTTTTGGCCATCTGAAATGACTTTTGAAGTAATTTAGAGCAGCCTAAGGGCTGCTGTATATTGCACTGACTGCTTTGCTGAATCAGCACCTTAGTTCAGAACCATGAAGGAAACATTTGTATATGGACTCACACATGTGTGCAGCTGATTTCATTTATGGCTTGGTCTCCTAAATAGAATATAAGATATGGCACAACATTTTGTGACAATCCAATATTAGTATTAGACACTGCAGGTACAGTGTACATATAGGTATATACAGGAACAGATGCATCTGATGAAGTGAGCTGTAGCTCATGAAAGCTTATGCTCAAATAAATTTGTTAGTCTCGAAGGTGCCACAAGTACTCCTTTTCTTTTTGTGAATACAGACTAACACGACTGCTACTCTGAAACCTGTCAGATACTTCAGTGCTGCTCATGGTATAAAGTTGTACTCAGACATATAGGAGTATTGGAAATCGTATTGCTTGTGTAATTTAAAACTGTGCTAGACTAAACACTCTGGGGTATACTAGGAAACAGTCTCGCATTGTCAGGAGGCATTCTCCTGTTTTCTTCTAGGATTCATTACCCTTTTTGTTTCATCTCCACCTCTCATCCTGCTTGAGAAACTGTTATCTCGTTTTTTTTACTATGGTTAAAATTTTCAAACACCCCTACATGATTTAGGTTCCTAAGTCCCATTTTCAAAAGTGACTTTGACACTAAGAAGCTCATGTCTTATTGAAAGTCAATAATCTGAAACAGATAATAAATAAAAACGAGTAAAAAGAAAGGTAAAGAACATTTTATTTTCTGTTCCTTCCTATCTTCCTGGAGTGAATGTGGCAAAAAAGAGGAGAAATAGATTATACAGAAAGTAACTTCAGACAATGCTTAGTATCAAAATAGATGTTGCAGATTGAGCATGATCTTGTATTTCCTGTATGTGTTAAACATCCACGGAAGTCAGTACAAAAAATGTTGGATCAAATCACTAGAAAATTGCAAATGTTGTTGTTTTGATCTGTGAAACAATTTTTCTTGTAAAGGACCACATTATGCCATTTATTGTTTTCTTTTATGCTGTATTATGCCTTCAAAGCAATAGGGAGTTATGCTTTAAAAATCAATGGTCTGATATGGCCCAGTGAATTTAGAACAGGAGGAAACATGAATCTGTGAATCCCCTTTCCTATATAAAGTTCTAAAAAGGCTGCACCTACCTTTTGTGTCCTTTGTTTTCAAATGAGTCTACTTCTTTTAATCCAATAGAGCACCGAACAAATTACTACATTGTGTCAGAAATTTCCTGAAGTCCAGGCAAACGGCATGGAAGGACAAAAGGACAGCCAAGATCCACCCCTGAGACCACTGGGACGAGCCCTGTCTGATGCAGATAGGTTGAGAAAGGTCATCCAAGAACTTATGGACACTGAGAAATCGTATGTCAAGGTAATAGAAAAAACCTTCTGTTTAGCTATATGCTTCCTGTTGAGCTCTACAATGGTTTGCATACTATACTTGTACATTTTCAGGCTTATCTGTGTATGAGCTGACCATTAAAAGGGCCTGAGCTTACTCACATGAGCATTCACATCACCTTCAATGGACTTACCTTTTGTGAGTAACGACTGCAGGTCCAGGCCCTAAGATTTCAGATCCCTGGGCAATTTGAGATGTATTCTTATATCCAGGGGAGTGGAAATTCATGGGTAGAGGGCATCTGCAATATCTGAGGATTGAGATCATCCTGTCAGGTCATCCAGTGGATTTTTCCATACTTCTCCAGAATTTAAGCTTTCACATATTTTTAAAGATTAGCTTTTCTGATTACGAAGAATGTCTCTTACCATGGAAACTAATGAATTGGTCAATAATTGGCAATTATTTTTGAATCTGCAGCCAGGGAGACTTAAACACATAATGCACAATTTCAGCTGTTTCTAGTAATAATAATTTGTTCAATTAGTAAATAAGGCCATACTTTTTTTGAATGCCTGGCTCTTTAATTAGACCCAAGCTAATTAAGTCTGAATTCCAAAAGGAGAAACTTCAATTAAAAGTCTTATGTGAAGCTTGGATTTGTTAACTTTCATCAAGGAAGAAGCCTGTTCACAATCCGAAGTACTGCCAACCTAACACTTGATCTCAAAATATATGCTATTAGGTATAGGTATTTGCTGGAATCAACATGCATGTGGAAGTCTAGGAGGGAAGGTTCCCAATGTATTTGCTTTAGAAATCTCAATTATCTCCAGCTATGCTTCCTCGAGCAAACTAGGTATATCTACATAAAATGGATCCCTGAAGAAGTCCAGCTGCTCTTTCTTGTATAGAGACCACTTTAATCAAGGTTTCAGAGTAACAGCCATGCTAGTCTGTATCCACAAAAAGAAAAGGAGGACTTGCGGCACCTTAGAGACTAACAAATTTATTTGAGCATAAGCTTTCGTGAGCTACAGCTACAGTTAACAAAAGCTTATGCTCAAATAAATGTGTTAGTTCTCTAAGGTGCCACAAGTACTCCTTTTCACTTTAATCAAGACTCAGTGTGCCCTTAGATATTTGGATACATCCACTTATGATACAAAGCAAGCATTGTACCTACTTGGACATGAGAACATGACCTAATCTATGTGCAGGCATTTGGTAATCAGATAGTTTCATCTTGATCCCCCAAAATTCAAATAGCTTCAAGGATGACAATTCAGATTCTTTTTATCTTGTGGTTTAATATGGAGGTCATTGAGGTGTGTTGTAATAGCTGCCAAACATCCCAGATCAGGCAAGTCATAACATTTTGGTGCAGGGCTCTCAAGAAGACACACATTCTGCCCTTCCCGTTAAGAAATTCTGCCACTTCTTTTCTCAGGGTGACAAAGCCCTACTGCATTGACCCACGAGGCAGCCATCACACTTTGATATGACATAATAAGTCTTCCAAAACAGCTTCAAGTCTGTGAAGAAATGACTGGAAAAGCCCTTTAATCATGTTGCCCTGAAAAAATAACAAAGCACCTTAATGTGTAATAAGATTTAAAAACACTACACATCATTTTGATTGTTAATACTAATGTTTAATGGACTTGTTACTGCTATTGTTCACCCAACCTGCATGCTTATGAACCTTGATGTTGTTCATGTATTTCTATATTTGTGTTCTTCATAAAACTATCTTCTGTAATATTTGTATACCTCTCTGCACTAAAACATTTCTTTGTTAAACTGTGCAGTTTGGGGCTATAAGACTGATAAAGCTTCAGTGTTAGGTTCCGATTAGTTTGCGTCTAAACTAAAAATAGTTTTTAGTATTGCAAAAAAGTGAATTGTTTCTCAGTTTTCTTCTTGAACGTGATTTTTATACACAGCTCTCAAATGCAGTATGGTTTTGAATTGTTATATAAAGCTGAGCAAATTCTTTGTTTCTTGCAGGATTTGAGCTGCCTTTTTGAGTTATACTTGGAACCCCTTCAAAATGAGACCTTCCTTACCCAAGATGAGGTGAGGCAATAGTTAAAAAAGATGTTTTCTTCGTTCTTTTTTATTCTTTCCAAAATCACTTGACACTTGGGCGAACATGACAGAAAAAGCAAACAACAAACATACCAATAGAGCATACGCTATTGTGTTTTTCTATTTAGCACATTAGTTACATCTTTTGTAATGGTAATTGTTCTCCTGACTAAAACGTTTCTAAAAAATACTTTGGTATTTTTTAGCCACTTTTTCTTTGTGGAGTCAATGCCAACATTATTAAGAAAACAAAAAATCATTGACCTGTGGCATCCCTTTGCTTATAGCTCCTCTTTAGTGGATTGTCTCCTCATGGCATCCAGTAAAGTTGGACACTTCATATCTGTCATGTCTGATTTTCACACAGATGGAGTCATTGTTTGGCAGTCTGCCAGAAATGTTAAATTTCCAGAAGGTGTTTTTGGAGACCCTGGAAGATGGAATTTCTTCCTCCTCAGATTTTAACACACTGGAAACCCCATCCCAGTTTCGGGTAAACATGTGGTCTTTTAACAAATTGTAATGTCTGGAAGTTTGTGCAGAGTTCTGGTATTTAGGTTTATTTTCTCTCTCTCTTCTCTTTCTCTCCATATAGCAGGTTTTTTATGTTAGCTTTGCTTTTTATTGCAAATACATATTTGAGCACTGACTGAATTCAGAAATGAAAAATAAAGGCCTACTTTGCATTTTAGTTCTTCTCTTTTCCATGGTGCATGATGTGCCACTGGAAACAAGTACAGATTTAGATGTTCAGTATTCTATAAACACATAATGCTTAAAGGTGCTGTGTTCTCTTATAGCAAGGTCATTATCGCTTGGCCAAATTCTGCTCTGCAATTATGCCCCCTGCAGTCCATTGAAGTGATGGTGCCTAATTCACCAGCTACATGATACAAATAACCCCAACTATAGACAATGGGAGTTCTCTCACATCCAGGGCCCATTGAGAGTAAGTGAAGGCAGAATATGGCCCACTGTATGGTTCTTCAATATGCCTTAGTAGCATCACTCATTCACCACGCACAAGAGGTGGCTCCTATCCCGTGACTGCGGCGTTATGGAAGTAGGGGACAGTTCTGCTGTGTCTCCCAGATACGCATTGACTTTCACTAAAGAAATTTTGGGTAAAAAGGCTATTTTTAAAGTTTTGTTACTTTTTTGGTTTGTCCCCTTCCCATCTCTTTTAATGGCTCCTACTTTTTTACTCTGTCATTCTGTGGATTGCTTTCTAATAAGATATCTCTCCTGCCCTGGTAGTCTCCAGGACTCGCAGTCCTTCCCAAGCTTACCTTCATCCAAAAAAAGAAACACAAAAGCACCCAGGAATTACCACCTTTTGGAAAAAAATGTTAACAGGCTTGAAAATCATCAGAATTTTTTTTATACCTTCTTCTGGCATCAGCCCCTACTTTCTTTTCACCCATACAGTCACCCATATTCTTTCCAACACCATAAGCTCCATCACATGGTTGCCCAACCTTCTCCCTATCCCATTGCAGCCATGTAGTAGGATAAAACTATATAATATAGTCATTGAAGGGTAAACTAAGTGTATTCAACAGCATGACCAGTTATTAAACCTTGTGCAAGAAGCAATATTGTCAGTGTAAAGTAAACTTCCTAATACCTTTCCAGTGGGGTAAACAGGGTTTTTGAAGAGCAAATGATTGCATGTGTTTGCATATGCAAGTACAGGAATGGAATCCCATTGTGTCTGTGTGAAGCTCCATTTATAAAATATGCTGTTGTTAAGCAGCAGACACAGCAAAACCGATTTATTTTTGCAGACTCATGCTGCAACATGACGCTGTTGGCAGAGAAAGGAATCAAAGATGAAGTAATTGGTGTAGCTGACCCACACATACCTGGGGCAGGGAGAGTGGAGGAGTACAGGGAATTATTTTTATAAGTGCAGGAAAACTGCCTCTTCACACTTTTCAATTGACAGGCTCATGCTAGCTGTGATTTTCTTTGTGTAGAAGACAGGAGGTATGGAGATGTAATGAGTAATGGAGAAACACTAGAATTTTATTATAACTACTGATTTGTTTTTTCTTGGATTGCTCTATGAAGTGGCACTAATTACAGTATTAATCTTTAGCTTGTATGCATTTCATTAGCTTATTTCCCAAAGATACATAATAAATAGGGAAAGCTCAATTTCTTAAAGAAGTTCTTAATTTTTCTTTTTTAAAAAGTGAATTCAATGTTCATGAAACATGTCATTTTGATAGCACCGGAGACTGAAGTTCTCTATCTTGGACACCGCTGGTCCGTTGTCGCACCTTTAATCCTGACCTGGAGGGACGAATGAGGGGAGAGTCAGTGCCCAAACCCTTGCAATGCTTGGTCTCATTGCTGAGGCTGAGACTGACTGCCAGATGAAGTGGTTGTTTTGGTGATGTCCACAGAGAACTGGCTGAAACCATCCAATCATTTACCGTAGGCCACTGAGTAATTGTCAAATGGGAACAACTTTTACCTACAAACCTGGATTGGATTTGAATATATAACCTAAAGTCAAAAGGGTCCATATTCTACTAGAACCCTCTCACTTATACAGCCATACGTCAGAGAGGGTACACTTGCTTTTCAAACACCTACCCTTTGGAAAAATCCATTTCAACCACCTTTTTCAGTTGTAAACTGAGCATATTTATAGGAAAGCCTTTGAAACAAAACAAATACAGAATCTAACAAGACTATCTGGCTTTTCACAGTGGAGCCACACTTTAATGTTCTGGTATGCAGTGATTCCAGTTGTTAAATTAGGTTTATGGTTATATCTAGAGAATATATCCAGAACAGAAGCTGCCTTAGCTTGGAAATGGGGCCACAATATAAACTATTTAAATCATTGCAGAGCCTTAATTAAGATTTTAATAAATAAATATGTTGATTATCTTGGTTTCAGAAACTGCTGTTTTCACTCGGTGGTTCTTTCCTATATTATGCTGACCACTTCAAACTGTACAGTGGGTTCTGTGCAAACCACATAAAAGTTCAGAAAGTCCTTGAGCGAGGTAATTCATTTTTTTGATTGATATAATTCATTTGCATGACTTTAACTTCAAATAAATCACTATAACTAGTTTTATCAATTTGAGGTTTGTGCCCCAGGAGAATCCTAATATTAAAAAAGGAGAAGTGGGAGGTCTTTTTACATGAATATCTGTGATTTGTCCTTGTGCTGAAATGTAATCATGATCTGAGAAAATAATAGGAGAAGTTTTCTTTTGTAACACCTTCAGAGTAGCTTGAATAACAACAGAAGCTCTTTCCATAAGGCTGTGCTATCTACAGATTCAGTTCACACTTAAAAAAACAGCAGCTTTGAGATCTATTTTTGGGTGTATGTGTGCGCGCAACATATGAGGGTTTGTGTCAGTCAAAGCTGCAGAGAACTAAGTGTACGTTGAGATGGAAGTGTTAAATTAGTTCTTTCACACTGAGATCTTGGTGTTTGGTTGTTTTGGAGCAGGCCAAGTTTATGGTACATTGAGAGAGTTGTGCCCAGGAGATGCTCACTCAGCAGCTGTCAGTTCTGTAACATTACTTGTAATTATTATGCTATTAAAACCCACGATTAATTATTCATTTTCTGCATAAAGCAGTGTTTGAAATGCATATGAAAAGTGCCTTTATAAAAAAAAAAAATGGAAACGTGTTCTTCTGTTCTTCAATTAGCTTCTATGACTTCTACATTGAACTGACCAGGTTTCCTTTCTACATTTAGCCAAAACAGATAAAGCTTTTAAGGCCTTTCTGGATGCACGGAACCCCACGAAACAGCATTCTTCTACGCTGGAGTCGTACCTCATCAAGCCTGTCCAGAGAGTGCTGAAGTACCCCTTGCTCCTGAAGGAACTGGTGTCCCTGACAGATAATGAGAGTGAGGAGCATTATCATCTGACAGGTCTCGATCTTCATTCTTCTATGGAGACTAAAGGGAGTTTCAGTTTAGTTTCAACCCTTATCAAAATGGTACAACTGTTACACACCAGCAGAATTTCTGTGTTATTAGAAAGTCGTCTCAAATCCTAGAGAGAATAATACTTACTTTCCTTTCTCTCCTTTAAAAAAAAAAAAAAAAAAAGTGATTAAGAGCAAGCTGCTTTCCGTTGTTTCTCGGAAAAATCCTACTAGATGTTGGAGTGTATGGATGTCTTTGAAAAAATGGGTATGGCCAAGAGCTGCCATGATGATTGGGACCAAGCTTCCCACTCTGTATTATTCTTGAAACACAATCAAGACAACTCAGTGTGCTTGCTTTTTTTTTTTAAAGCTAGGAAATGGTGAAGAAAGCTCCATCTTGTGGTTATTATTCACTGTCAAAATATGTTAAAAAAACTCAGCCAAATCAGTGAGAGAAAATTGCCCATAACTCTCATTTTAGTAGAGATGGATTTATGACTTCAGAGGTTTGCAATCTTCCCATTTAGAAAGGAAAAGACCACCTGTTTAAGCACAAGAGAAAATGAAGTAGGGGTTATTATTGTCTAGGACCTAGTCTTCCCTCTCTCACCCAAGAAAAACTCCCATTTGATCCTTTATTTGGATTTTAAATTATTTCAGTGGAACTTGAAAGCACTCAGCATCTGAGGGATCAGCCTTTCGAGGAAACGTTTTATGGGTTAATTTTTTTCATTTCACAACATACAGACTGAGCAAAAATCTGTTGTAGGTGAGAAATCTGAGGCTAACATCAAAGCAACAGGTTTATCAGGTATGCCCAGATAATATGGTGCGAATGGCAAAACTTTCCTTTGACTTCAAATAGAGCTGGCTAGAACCTTTACTGGAGGATTCAGAATAGATGCCAAGTAAATACAGGTGTCAGCAACCCTGATCACTTTATGGAGTCAAATGTGAAGCTGTGCCATAAACCCCAAGAGCTGGGGAAACTCTTAAAGAAGAAAATAGCTTTTCTGCATCAAAACCAATCTTGAGATGAGTTGCTGGTGGAATAAACTTGACACCAAAATATGAAAGGAATACTCAGTTAACAGTTGGCAGGGTGTGAGGAAGCAAACCTCACCTCTTCTGACCCCTTTATATATAAATCCAGCTGAAATTCAACACCTTTCTTGTAGTAGTAAGATTTTTTTTTATTTTAAAGCTGGTCTATAGAATTTAACCTCATGAATGTTTCCCCAAGATACAACATGCAAGGAGCCTGTGTGGTTGGCTACTGTATTTCCCCAAGTCTTCCTGGGCTGAGCCAAACTCCCCCCCCCCCCCTTTTTTTTTTTTTTTTTTTTACAGTAAAACTCATGCAAACAGCTTATTTTAGTGTGGCTGTAGTCACACTGAAGCTCCTAATGACCTTATTCATTGATTCTTGTTTATATTAATGGTGCCACAACCACAGCTATATTTACTACCGGCTGAAGTTTTATATACTTTGTAGCTTTTTTACTAAAATATTTATTTCAGTCTTTTGAGGGATTTAAAACACTAGCTAAGAAGCTCTTTGAATATGCTTATCCACAAGTGTAGAGCCCATATTTACTAAGTAAAGTACTGATCTAGTCATAATTATTGTTGGTCATGGACCATTCTGGCTTGGGACCTTGAATACTTTCAACCCTGAGTAAAAATCTCTCCTAGGCTTTAATAAAAAAAAAAAAGCATGCACTTATAAAATGAAACTGAATTATTTGTCTGTTAAATGGTGGATTTGTTTAAAAACTTCAGAAGCGCTGAAGGCAATGGAAAAAGTAGCCAGTCACATCAATGAGATGCAGAAGATATATGAGGACTATGGAACTGTGTTTGACCAGCTGGTTGCAGATCAGAGTGGAACAGAGAAGGAGGTAAAGAGAAAGAATGAAACATATATTATTCACACTTCAGATGAAGTCCTGTAAGATACTGTATCTACTTAAGTCTTATTGAAGTCATGAAGAGGATCTTAATTCAGAGTTCAGGGTGCTCAGTTTTGTGTCTCCCATCAAATTTCCTTCTCAAAGAGCTTGTCTATACAAACAGTGCATGGCAAGTTGGGGTGTAAGTCTACCTCACAATACCCTACCCGCACACTCAGTGTCCCTGTGGACCCTACTGATGTGCACTAAAATATCTTGTCTTGTTTCAGAGTGCACTGGGGAACTTTTAGTGCGCATCAACAGGCTCCGCCCAGATACTTTGTGCACAGCAGGCAAGTGCAAGGTAGACTTATACCCCATGCTGCAAATATACTGTTCATATAGATAAGACCTCAGCAGGTACTGTCATGTTTACACAAACGACTGCCAGAACCTTCTCTTGGTCTGTCATGAAGGGCCGATGGGAGCAGACAGCCACTGTAACTCACAGCAAGAAAACAATGAAAATCAGCGGCTCTCAACCTTTCCAGACTTCTGTGCCCTTTCAGGAGTCTTATTTGTCTTGTGTACCACCAAGTTTCACCTCTCTTAAAAACTACTTGCTTTCAAAATCAGACATAAAACCACAAAGTGTCACAGCACACTAGTACTGAAAAATTGCTTACTTTCTCATTTTTACCATATAATTATAAAATAAATCAAGTGAAATATAAATATTGTACTTGTATTTCAGTGTACAGTGTATAGAGCAGTATAAACAAGTCATGGTATGAAATTTTAGTTTGTACTGACTTCACTAGTGCTTTTTATGTAGCCTGTTGTAAAACTAGGCAAATAGATGAGTTGATGTAACCCCGGAAGGACCTCTCCATACCCCCAGGGGTACATGTTGGTTCCCTGGTTGGGAATCACTGCTGTAGATTATCCACATCCCAAGGCTTGAGGTCACATTTTATGCATGAGTGCTTAGATTTCAGAAAATGGAATCTCTTTTCATCAAAGATTCTAGCGGGATTCATTATAATGCCCATTACTAACATCATTCTGGATTCATCTAGTGTTGATACATACACGGCTGTTTATAAGCACAAAAAAAATTAGTTGGTATTACGGGCCAGCGCATCTGCTAGTATGAACTGTCATAGTTCTGCTAACTTCAGTTGAGCAGTCCCAATATACACCAGCTGTGGAAGTGGCTATTTTTGTCTATTAATATTTGTAATGTGTTCTCTGGTGTGAGAGACTCCTACCATCCAGGAAGGGCTTTTTTGTTACTAATATCTCAGAATTATTTGCTCTGATCTGAGTTCTGGATATGAATGTGCATCCAAGTAAAATGTGTGTGTATCACCCCTCTAATCAAATTGGTTATTTTATTACAATATTAAAAAAGAAAACTAGCAGAAGCATAATGGATCGTGTTCTCTAGTGTCTCCCAGAACTGGGCCAGCAAGCTCACTAGATTTAGCCATTTGTGGTCAAAGATGTATAAGTGGATCACCCATTTAGCTTGATCCTTAAAGGTGTGACAGCTAATGATTTCATTGTTTTAAGGTTCATCCTGGTAAAAGAGCCAAATTGTTTCTGTTCTGGAAGCGAGAAAGAACTGCTCAAAAGAAAGAAAAGCCTAAGAGAACCAGTCATGTTCTAATTCAGTCAGTGAAAGGGTCTTATACATTGATTAGTCTACAGAAATTAAAGGGATGATAAAAGAACGTCACACTTGGCTGTATCTCAATGACAGAACTTCAAGTCAGACATAACATTCTTCAACTTAAGTGTTAGTAGCAAAAATAAGCTCTAAGAGGCAAATCACCCAGCTTCCATAACTTGTGTGCTATTATTTTTATGGGCAGTATTTTTTAAAATATATTGCTGTTTACACAACCACGGCTCAGTTGGGGTATGTATATATGGTTGCATTGAGCCATGGCTATATACAAATAACATTAAACACAGGCATACTTTTTATTTATCAGCCCGCACGCGTTAACATTTGTGGTTGATGATTGTTAATCAAGAAATTAATTGCACTTATTTTTTATAACGTAATACAGGTCACAGAACTTTCAATGGGAGAACTTCTGATGCACTCTGCTGTTTCCTGGTTGAATCCTTTCCCATCACTGGGCAAAGCAAGAAAAGACCTTGAACTTACAGTGTTTGGTTAGTGTCCTATTAAGAGAAAACCCTAAAGATATCGAGTACATCATCTAGCTAGTAAAATATGACAACTGACATTGTACTAATGAAGACTAACTAAAATGTAAGCCCTGCTATAGCCATGTAATGGTTGGGGTAGTCCTTCATATGGAGGACAGACACAAAATTTCCCGGTAATGTTATTGAGATGTAGAAGATAGAGGTCTAGATACCTGGAAATGAGATTAGTAGCACATGCACTAACTTCTCTGTGATGGCTTTTCCTTCTGCCTGCTCTACTATCACCAAAGACCTCAGCTCATCTCTGCAAACATTGCCACTGTATGGCATACACCTACATGGGTAGCTGAAGATATGAATGACTTCGAAGGTTTGAGTTAGTCATCAGCTACATGAAAGAAATAACAGAGACTTTGAACTTCAACGAATTTAGACACAGCTGATTTATGTAGAAATTGTGGGTGAGCTAAAAAACATTATGCTTAACATGCCAGTTGTGGGTAGCCGTTAGGGTAAGTGGGCATTTCTGTTTGAAATTGAAGCACATGTATGAGGAGGCACCACCTCTTTCCCCACAGATTAACACAGTTGGATTTATCAGTGATTCATTTATACTGAACATGTTGGGCCAGGCACTGGGAATTCCCAAACCCCATCCCTAAAGGGAAATGTCTGAGTGATACATGGGGAGGCAGGATTGTCCAGTGGTTAGAGCAACAGCATGCAACTGAGGAAATCTGGCTTCAATTCCCCACCTCCACCACAGACATTTCCCTAGTGACCATAGGCAACTCACTGAGTGCCTCAGTTCTCCATCTGCAAAATGAAGATAATAGCACTTCCCTACCTCACTGGGGCATTGTGAGGATAGATACATTAAAGAGTGTGAGGCACTCAGATATGATGGTAATACCTTAGATAGCTAATCAGGAATTTGGAGAGTTCTGAAGTTTGTCACACTCCAGAGGAAATGCTGAACTGTATCAAAGAACAAATTTGACATCTCTAATGGGCCTCTTTTTTTCTGCAACACTTTCCTTCCCCTCAAGGGAAGTTGCTAGCATGTTGCTTCTTCACAATAACATTTCCGATTTGTACATCTGCATTTATTAAAGGCCAATTTCTGTAACCTTGATACAGGGCGATAGGCTTTCAAACAGTATTGCTCATCCCTAATTCTTTTAAGAAAGTAGTTTTGTGACAGAGGCAGACTTGCATCACACAGTTCAAGCAGTTGCTATGGGAATTTTTTTGTTGTGTGTAGGGTCAACAAGTACCCTGTAGATTGTAGTTAACTAGAAATAACTGTAAATAGTCAGTACAGCCATCATGTCTCTTTTGTTGAATACTAGACCTACAATCAGAGGCCTCTTGTTTTTCCTTTTCAGTTTTTAAGCGGGCCGTCATATTGGTATATAAGGAGAACTGTAAACTGAAAAAGAAACTGGTAAGTCTGGCAATAATTTCAATTCAAGCTATATATATTTAAGCATAGGGTCATAGAGTTTAAGGCCAGAAGGGACCACCAGATCATCTAGAATCACTATTATGATTCAAAATTGAATATGCCAACTTGAAAGAAAAGTGAATGGTACAAGCTGCTGGTTTAATGCAGCCATATCACAGTGGGCTGTGCTTGCTCCCACAGGCTAAATTGGTTGAAGTGTTCAGTATTTGACTGAGACTAGAAGACTGTCTGGATGTTGCAACAGACTGTGTTACTGATTCAATAAGCAGCACATTTCTGTGTGAACTAATGCCCCAGCAGGATGTTGGGAGGTGATTTCAGTCAGATGAGATATTAAACTTCATCATTTGAGAGTCATTAAAGAACCTAGGGGACTTTTCATTAACCTGGGTATTCTGGCATAATTCAAACTCAGTTATTTGCCAATTACATCACTTCCCCCTATAGTATCAACTGAATATGCATTCTTTATGTCCTGTCCTAAACTGGTGAGCCATGTAGCTAAAGCGATCCCTGTATGTAGTACATAGTTCACTCTGGAACGAAAGGTAGTATGGAAAGACAACATACTTATTTAATCGGGATAGCTAAAACAAATGTCCGTTTACAGCTAAGTATCATATTTTATAGGCCCCAAATACTTGAAATACACCCAACTCTCTACTCCTCAGGAGGTCACAAGGAAACCAATCAAGGGAGTGTCTTGAAATAACTTGCAGAGACTGATATACAATGAGCAGTTAAATCTAGAAAGAAATAAGCCGTGCCTTAATTTGCCTAGGATGGCTTTTTCCCGTGAATAAGCTAATTACATGCTCCTGAGGGCATTCTGCGCCAAAAAATTAAAAATTCTGCGCACATTTTAAAATTATGCAAATTCAGCATATTTTATTTATCAGATAGAATCATAAAATATCAGGGTTGGAAGGGACCTCAGGAGGTCATCTAGTCCAACCCCCTGCTCAAAGCAGGACCAATCCCCAATTAAATCATCCCAGCCAGGGCTTTGTCAAGCCTGACCTTAAAAACCTCTAAGGAAGAAGATTCCACCACCTCCCTAGGTAATACATTCCAGTGTTTCACCACCCTCCTAGTGAAAAAGATTTTCCTAATATCCAACCTAAATCTCCCCCGCTGCAACTTGAGACCATTACTCCTTGTCCTGTCATCCGCTACCAATGAGAATAGTCTAAATCCATCCTCTTTGGAACCACCTTTCAGGTAGTTGAAAGCAGCTATCAAATCTCCCCTCATTCTTCTCTTCTGTAGACTAAACAACCCCAGTTCCCTCAGCCTCTCCTCGGAAGTCATGTGTTCCAGTCCCCTAATCATTTTTGTTGCCCTCTGCTTGACTCTCTCCAATTTTTCCACATCCTTCTTGTAGTGTGGGGCCCAAATGTGGAGGCTCCAGCACGGCATTGGGGAGCACAGGGCACTGGCTGCACAGATATCAGAGATCACTGTGCAGGAACATGGACTCAGTGGTAAAGCTGCACCCAACCCTACCACAGCGCAAGGACCAGGCCTGGCCCAGAAACACCCCAGAGCCCTGCTCCTCCATGACAGGTGTGGGCAGGCAGGCTCAGCAAGGCAGGATCTAGGTGTGGAGAGGCTTAGTGTGGGGGGAATCCAGGTGTGGGTTGAGAGAGTTGTGTCGGGCAATTGGAGTGCGGGTGGCTCAATGGGGGATATCATTGGATACACAAGGGCTTGTTGGAGGGTTCTGGATGCAACAGTAATGGGACTCTGCAGGGGGGTCCTGGTGAAGGTGGTTGGGGTTCAGCAGCGGGGTTCTAAGTGTGTGGGGGATTGAGCTCATAGGGTGTGGGGGGGTTCAGTGGAGGGAGCCATATGCTGGGAGAGTGGGGTTGGGATCCAGGTGCAGCTGTTTGGGGCTCGATTGGGTGGGGATCCAGGTGGCTCGTCAGGGTGGTCCAGGCTTGGCGGGGGGGGGGGGCGTAGTGAGGCTCAGCGGAGAGTCAGGTATGAGGAGGTCTGGATGCACAGGGGTTGGCTGGATGGGGGAGCAGCTCCCTGTACAGTGATCCCTCCCCCTGTAGTTGAGGAGCGATGGGTGCAGGAAGCGCTGGGGGGGGTGGGCGGTAGTTTGCAGCGCTTCCTACAGCTGGGGGAGAAATGTAGGGGATGGGTCCATATGCCATGCAGGGGAAGAGGAAGTCCCATCCTCCCCAGCCGGGACTAGCAGCTGAGCCTGGCGCAGGGTAGGAGCCACCAGCTGGGTCTTCCCCAGTCCTGCCCTCCCCCCATAGTGATTCACCTATCTAATGGCTGCCCTGGGCACCTGAAACATACTGCTAGGGAGGGTCTCATGATCGTTTTTGTGGCTTCCCTTTGCTTCCCTGTCAAAGTCATTTTTCTGTGGGGGACATAAATTCTGCGCATGCGCAGGGCACAGAATTCCCCCAGGAGTAAATTACAACAGAGGAGATGACATGGAGCATTAATGTAATGTGCTTATACTAAGAGAGATATAAACAACTGTAATAAAAGGAAATGTAACAGTATTGTCAAACTGAAGAATTTGTTTTGCTAAACAATAGGTAGTTGGTTTACTCATAGTGAACTTGCTCTCAGGTAGTTTCCTTCATGTGGAAATATGTAATTTATTAAAAAACTCATTTTTCAAAGCTGCAGCAATCTATATTTCTCAGCTCTAGCTCTCATTGTTTTACAATCAAACTGACAGTAAGATATTTAAGGAGTAAGACTATTCGGATAAAATTTGCCTTGAGAAGCGAGTCCTTGGACAGAAGGCCATTTTATCAATAACATTTATATCAATGCAGATGTCACTTATGTTGCTTTACCTCTTTTTTAAAAAATATGTCTTGGTTATTTTTCAATTTGTAGCCCAATAATGTACGGGCTGCACATAATTATGGCGACTTGGATCCATTTAAATTTCGTTGGCTAATTCCTTTATCTGCTCTTCAAGTCCGGCTGGGGAATACAGCAGGTAATTATATTTAACTAAATACATTAGGAACTAATAAATAGCTACACATTGCTTCCTGAAGTCTTGTGAACAGGCAAACGTGAACCTGGCTACAAAATGTAGTATCAGATAAACATATGCCCTTTTATCTCTCCCTCTATAAATATTTATACACCCACACCCTGTAGTAGCATGTGCTTGTAAGGGCCATAGGCTTTATACACTGATAGATATTTTCATTCAGATATTCTGTCTTCACACCTCATTTTCTTCCCTTCTGTAATCAGAGAACAAGTTCAGGAATGTTGGATGTTAAATGGTTAGCCTGAAGCTGACTTGCTAGGCTGGTGTTGCTATGTCATGACTGAAACTCACAATAGAGCTGCAACAAGTTAGGCAAAACAGGTTTCAGAGTAACAGCCATGTTAGTCTGTATTCGCAAAAAGAAAAGGAGTACTTATGGCACCTTGGAGACTAACCAATTTATTTAAGCATAAGCTTTCGTGAGCTACAGCTCACTTCATCAGATGCATCCACAGTATGCATCCGATGAAGTGAGCTGTAGCTCATGAAAGCTTATGCTTAAATTAATTGGTTTGTCTCTAAGGTGCCACAAGTACTCCTTTTCTCATGGCAAAACAGAAACCCACAACAAAAGGGTAGGAAAAAACCTGAAGAGGCTGCTCAAAGCAATCTAATGATAACATGGTAATATGGGCCAAACTCTTTCATACTTGACACCCCGTGCAATATCACTGCCGTCCAGGGGTGGCAAGGAATATAATCAGGATGCAGCATGAGAGAAAGGATTGTTCAGGGCTTAGTGTGCTAGTCTGAGATCTGGATTCCATTCTCTGGTCCATTACAGACTTCTTGTGTGACCTTGGGCAAGTCATTTATGGTGGAATTTTCAAAAGCACTTAGGTGCCTACTTCACTTAAATCAATGGAAATTAGCTGCCTAGGTGCTTTAGAAAATCCCATGATTAATCTCTGTGCCCCTGTTCCCTATCTGTAAGCAGGGGGATAATAGCACTTCCCTACCTCACAGGTGCGTGAGGACCAATATATGAACAACTGTGAAGGGCTCTAATACTATGGTGATGGAGGTCATGTAAGTGCTTCAGATATGAGACCTAAATCCGTCAAAAAGAGCCCCAATTGATATAGCAGAGCTGAACTGAATTATGTGACAAGCTAATAGCTGAGCAGGAGGGGAGATTAAGCAGACAGAAACAGAGATGCCTGTCTATGCAAGGAATAGCCTAGTGTTGCCACTGGAGGTTCAGGGTCAAAGTTCCTGTGTCTGGTGAGAAAAGGCCTAATAATCAGACGTCATAGGGACTGGTAGCCTGGATTTCAAGGCTTCAGAAATAACGACGAGCATGTTCGTGTTTGTTGAAGCAAGTGATAGAAAGGAAGAGTCTTGTTCTGGAAAAGAAGTTGAGTTTTTAAAGACAAGTTGTTAAGCGATAAAATTTAGCACTCCTTGGAGGGTTCCAGCTCATCATGCAGATCTCAGCTTTTCTATGAACCTTGTCTTGGTGAGACACTGAGATCTATAATGCTGATGGTGTAGTCTGAAAGCATGAATTATTCACAATTTTTTTCCTATCTCTAGGAACAGAAAACAATTGCATCTGGGAACTGATTCATACCAAGTCAGAAATAGAAGGCAGGCCCGAAACAATCTTTCAGTTGTGCAGCAGGTAAACTTGACATGAAGATTATTTTTGACAAAATTACACTAATGGAATGACAAAAGTACGTTGAGAACATTTTATTTTTCCAAGTGACCTTTTTTCCTGTCTCTCAGCACTTCTAAAACACCCATCACCTCAAATTCAGGCACTGAGGTAGTCTTTACTTGGATGGAATTTGATGTGCTGAAAATATCTGAGATTGGAGTGAATTCGGCTCAATCATTCATTGTGTCAAGAATCTGCACACACCTTTTATTGTACGATCTTAAATTTCAGTGAATTATGTCTGATGCAATCAATGCCTAGAGTCACAAAGGAATTTATGCTCCCAAATGCCACCTCAGGTGCTGAAGTCCAAAATTTAGATCCTTAAAATCCCTGCTTAGCTGGCACTTGACTTTCCTAGGCACCTAATTTTCAGCTGCTTCAGTCCCCTGAACTACTTCTGGTGGGTGTGCACACAGCTGCCTCTCTCATGCCTAAACCTGACCAGGATCCTCAAACTAGGAGTTGCCCTATCTCCCCTGCTGTGCCTGATCTGGTAGGCATGCCAAGTGGGCCTTGCATAAAACACAGCTGCTGAAGGAGAAGATTTCTTTTGGGCCAAAAGAAATCTGATGAGGTTCAATAAGGATAAGTGCAGGGTCCTGCACTTAGGACGGAAGAACCCAATGCACAGCTACAGACTAGGGACCGAATGGCTAGGCAGCAGTTCTGCGGAAAAGGACCTAGGGGTGACAGTGGACGAGAAGCTGGATATGAGTCAGCAGTGTGCCCTTGTTGCCAAGAAGGCCAATGGCATTTTGGGATGTATAAGTAGGGGCATAGTGAGCAGATCGAGGGACGTGATTGTCCCCCTCTATTCGACATTGGTGAGGCCTCATCTGGAGTACTGTGTCCAGTTTTGGGCCCCACACTACAAGAAGGATGTGGATAAATTGGAAAGAGTCCAGCGAAGGGCAACAAAAATGATTAGGGGTCTGGAACACATGACTTATGAGGAGAGGCTGAGGGAACTGGGATTGTTTAGTCTGCGGAAGAGAAGAATGAGGGGGGATTTGATAGCTGCTTTCAACTACCTGAGAGGTGGTTCCAGAGAGGATGGTTCTAGACTATTCTCAGTGGTGGAAGAGGACAGGACAAGGACTAATGGTCTCAAGTTGCAGTGGGGGAGGTTTAGATTGGATATTAGGAAAAACTTTTTCACTAGGAGGGTGGTGAAACACTGGAATGTGTTGCCTAGGGAGGTGGTGGAATCTCCTTCCTTAGAAGTTTTTAAGGTCAGGCTTGACAAAGCCCTGGCTGGGATGATTTAATTGGGGATGGGTCCTGCTTTTGAGCAGGGGGTTGGACTAGATGACCTACTGAGGTCCCTTCCAACCCTGATATTCTATGATTCTATGATTAACCATTTGGCTAAACGTTACGGGGCAGAGTACTCACCCAGAATATGGGAGACCCAGGTTCAGATTCCCTCCATCTGCCTGATGTCTAGTACGTTCACCAGTGAGCTAGTGGGTATTCTGGGGTGGGACTCCTTCAACCTTCCTATTGAAACTGTTCCACATAGTCTAAATAACTAAATAGCACCAACCTTCGGTAGCAAAGAAGGCAGCACCAAATGGAAAGACTGCTTGGGCATGGGAATATAAAAAAACTACAGTGACCTGTGTAATCTGCCCTCTCATTGCTGTTCCCTTAAACCTGGCAGCGACTGCGAAAGCAAGACTAACATTGTTAAGGTGATTCGTTCCATTCTGCGGGAGAACTTCAGACGTCACATAAAATGTGAGTCCCCATTGGAGAAAACGTGTAAAGATCGCCTAGTTCCACTCAAGAACCGCATCCCTGTTTCAGCCAAACTGGGTAAGAGTCAGTTTGCTAGACTGGGAAATACAGACTTGCAGTTTCATGATTATTATAGCATGAGCCAAACCACTTCTCTTTCTAGGCATGAAGGGGGTGGTGTATTTTTACTGTAATTCATATTTTAAAATATAATTTACTTTTTGGTAGGGAGGCTTCATACTAAAAGTGCCAGTTATTATTAGGGCTGTCACACAATTAAATTTTTTTTGTCGTGATTAATCGCACAGTTAGTCACACTGTTAAACAATAATAGAATCCCATTTATTTAAATATTTTTGGATGTTTTCTACATTTTCAAATATATTGATTTCAGTTACAACACAGAATACAAAGTGTACAGTGCTTGCTTTATATTTTTGATTACAAATATTTGCACTGTAAAAAATAAAAATAGTATTTCTCAATTCACCTAATAAAAGTAGTCATGCAATCTCTTTATCCTGAAAGTTGAACTTACAAATGTCGAATTACGTACAAAAAAACCCCTGCATTCAAAAATAAAACAATGTAAAACTTTAGAGCCACTAAGTCCTACTTTTTGTTCAGCCAATCGCTCAGACAAACAAGTTTGTTTACATTTGCAGGAGATAATGCTGCCTCATTCTTATTTACAATGTCACCTGATAGTGAGAACAGGCGTTCTTGTAGCCAGCGTCACAAGATATTTATGTGCCAAATGCGCTAAATATTCATATGTCCCTTCAAGCTTCAACCACCATTGCAGGGGACATGCGTCCATGCTGATGACGAGTTCTGCTCGATAACCATCTAAAGCAATGCAGACCGACTCATGTTCATTTTCATCATCTGAGTCAGATCCCACTAGCAGCTGGTTGATCTTTTTTGGTTGTTCGGGTTCTGTAGTTTCCGCATCAAAGTGTTGCTCTTTTAAAACTTCTGAAAGCATGCTCCACACCTCATCCCTCTCAGATTTTGGATGGTACTTCACATTCTTAAACCTTGGGTCGAGTGCCGTAGCTGTCTTTAGAAACTTACATTGGTACCTTCTTTGCGTTTTGTCAAATCTGCTGTGAAAGCGTTCTTAAAATGAACACCACGCGCTGGGTCATCATCCGAGACTGCTATAACATGAAATATATGTCAGAATGCAGGTAAAACAGAGGAGGAGACATGCAGTTCTCCCCCAAGGAGTTCAGTCACAAATTTAATTAATGTATTATTTTTTAACTAGCATCATCAGCATGGAAGCATGTCCTCTGGAATGGTGTCCGAAGCATGAAGGGGTATACGAATGTTTAGCATATCTGGCACATAAATACCTTGCAATGCCGGCTACAAAAGTGCCATGCAAATACCTGTTCTCACTTTCTGGTGACACTGTAAATAAGAAGAGGGCAACGTTATCGCCTATAAATGTGAACAAACTTGTTTCTCTTAGCAATTGGCTGAACAGGAAGGAGGACTGAGTGGACTTGTAGGTTCTGAAGTTTTACTCTGTTTTGTTTTTGAGTGAAGTTATGTAACCAAAAAAAAAAAAATCTACATTTGTAAGTTGCATTTTCATGATAGAGATTGCACAACAGTGCTAGTTATGAGGTGAATTGAAAAATACTATTTTTACAGTGCAAATATTTGTAATACAAAATAATACACTTTGATTTCAATTACTACACAGAATACAATATATATGAAAATGTAGAAAACATCCAAAATATTTAATACATTTCAATTGGTATTCTATTGTTTAACAGGTGATTAAAACTGCAATTAATCATGAGAGTTAACTGCAATTGACAGCCCTAGTTATTATCCCTCATCCCCCCCGTGGGGAAAAAAAGCCCAGAGGTGTAGACCCTCAAATACAATTCTGCCAGTGGAGCAGTCTGGAGTTTGCCCAACTCTGGGCAGAACAGAGAAGGGCCTTGGCTTGTGGAACCTGCCACTGGCCTGAGATCTTCTGGAAAATCCCATGGCTCTCCAACTGTTTTCACTAATCCTAGGGCATCCCTTCTCTGAGGGGTGGGGCTAACAGCTGCCATACTTTCCTCACTCAGGGGGGTATCACAGTGGGAGGAGCAACATAAGATGCTAACAGTTAGCATTAATTTTTGTCGTCATATCCCCAGGCAGGGACACTGCCACAGAGAAAATCTACCTCCCTAGAACCCTTCTTGTGATGTACTTGGGGTTAAGGGAGCAGCAGAAGTATGCCACAGAACTGCTGCCGCTTACCCCCTTTGTGTCCCCCACCCTAAATCTACCCCATTTAGCTTCCTTCCACCAACAGACCTAGTGTAGGTCAAATTAATTACTTTGGGTGGAAAGGGATTTGCCCTTCCATCCACTACGAGGCATTCCCTAAATGATGTTTGGCTTTCTTTACTGGTTTAGCCCTACCATTATCCAAAGCTCACGCAACAGAGCAGGAAGTGAAGTGAAAAGAGGGAAGTGAGGCAAGGTAGAGAGGGCTTGTTCCCTCACAGCATCTATCCACTCCACCTTGGAGTGCTTTATCAGTGCATTTTTTGGTGAAATACAGGACTTCTTTGGAGCACTGCTTTCTAGTGCTGGATATGGCTAAAAGTACATGTATACATTTATGACCAAAGAAAGTAGGCTGTACTTATACAATTGGGGACTTGCTCCTGGGAAGCAGCGATGTGCAAAAGGATTTGGGGGTCCTGCTGGATAATCCGCTGAACATTAGCTCCCAGTGTGATGCTGTGGTCAAATGTGATCCTTGGGTGCATAAACGGGGACTCTCGAGTAGCAGAGGTTATTTTAAGTGTTTTTGGCACTGGTGTGAGTGCTGCTGGAATACTTTGTCGAATTCTGGCATCCACAATTCAGAAGGATGTGGATAAACTGGAGAAGGTTCAGAGAAGAGCCGTAAGAATGATTGAAGGCTTATAAAACATACCTTATGATAGCTAAATAGATTGATCTCCTTAAGTCTAACAAGGAGAAAGTTTAAGGGGTAATTTACAGTCTAAGTACCTACACAGGGAACACACATTTAATAATGAGGCTTTCAGTCTAGCAGAGAAAGGTGTAACACAATTCAGTGGCTAGAAGTTGAAGCTAGATAAGTTCAGACTGGAAATAAAGTATCAATTTTTAACAATGAGAATAATTAACCATTGGAACGTGGATTCTTCATCACGGACCATTTAAAAATCAAGATTGGATGTTCTTCTAAAAGATATGCTCTAGGCATTATTTGGGGGAAGTTCTGTGGCCCGGTTATACAGAGGGTCAGACTAGACGATAGCCTTCTGGCCTAGAAATCTATAAATTGGCCACTCGTGTTGCCAATACTGCAAGTCCTCTACCTGGAGTTGAAACAATTATGACTGAAACATTCCTCTTGCATCATGGGAAGCAACTGACAGAAAAATGAATTTGGACTCAGATGGTGCTTGGCCATACAATACACTGGGTAACTGACCCAGCCTCACAAGTGTTTAGATTTGTTGCTTTGCAAACCATATCTGTGGCTTTATGAAGAATTTTGCATATACTAAATACGCAGTAACTTTACAACTACTAGAGCAATATAAAATCAAATATTGTCAATACCAGCAGTCTGATCTCAGAGGATACAATACATTTTAGTCAAAATGGGACTAATTACATTATAAATCAGAAAGCCATAAGATTTTATACAGTATCCCTCAGCAGCATAATCATAACTCCCTTGTTTTGTGAAAGCTGTTTTAATGCAAAAATAAGACTGCCTTTTATACTTGCAGCTTCCACAAGATCCTTAAAGGTATTGAAGAATTCCTCCAGTAATGAGTGGAACAATGATACACTGAAAGGAAACTTACTGGATTCTGATGAATGCAGCCTGAGTAGCAGTACTCAGAGTAGCAGCTGCCATACCACAGAAAGCATACAGGAATCAAAAACTTCATCTCCTCTGAAACACTTTCCAAGCTGCACATCAGATTTTTCCAACAACCTTGTCAAGGAATCGGATATTCTCAGTGATGATGAGGATGACTATCAGCAAAGCCTAAAGAAGGGCAGCCCTACAAGGGACATTGAAATACAGTTCCAGCGGCTGAAGATTTCAGAGGAGACCAGTGCTGACATAGAGCACAAGCTACTCCCTGAAAAAGAGGCTGGGGATGGTTATAAGGCAGGAGAACATTCAAAGCTGGTGCGTGGGCATTTCTGTCCAATTAAACGAAAAGCAAACACCACAAAGCATAACATGGGAACATTACTGGCAATGCAGGAACATCACCATTCTCTTGACGGTCACTCTGACAGTGCAAACTTGGATCTGAATTCTATTTTAGAGAGGGAATTTAGTGTCCAGAGTTTAGCTTCTGTAGTTAATGAGGACTGCTTTTATGAAACAGTGGAGAGGCATGGAAAATCCTAGCTGTGAGTGCTATGATTTAACAGGTTATTTAAAAATTTTAATATCCACATAAAATTTGACTTACTTGATTTGCTTTAAAACTAGTGATTATGTGGAAATTGCTGAAAAACTACTGTTGGTTTTGTGCACTAATACATTTTTCCACAAAAATATAGTTGTAAAGGATTCTTAAGTTATTTTAATTTATTGTGGATCAAGAAAAATAGATTAAGCTGGCCCGAGTCTGTAAATTAGTTTATCCTTTTTAAGCAGCTAGCCAGATGATGTTGTGTCCTTTAAAAAGGTACATTCTAATTATTTTAAGTTATGTGGAGAAGGTGCTGGGGGAATTGTGATCTTTATTAAAAAAAAAAAGTCAAAATAACTTTTCCTTTGGGCATTTTTTTCAGCAGTTTTAATTTTTGCTTTATTTAAAGCAGAATTAAGTTATTTTAAGGTGTTTTAGTCCACAAGAGTGCATGAGTCATTTTTGTAAGTTGCAAGATGCTGTCAACTTTATATATATGTAAATATAAAAACAAAGCGTGTACTGTAATCTTTTGATTGTATTTTTATTTTCTCTACCAACTTGTACAGTAAAAGAAAAATGAGCATTCTGTCTAGTTTCTTGCTTTATTGGCAGCTTTCTCCTACTGGAGCTTTCAAGACAGAGTTCTTTTGTTTGGGATTAAAAAAAGTGCATGGAAGGCCTGCTAATACTCTTAATCATTCTTGAAGCTATTTGCTTGAGTGCATTAATACAAGATTTCTGCCCATAGAGTGTTCCAGGATAAGGAGAAAAACACTATCACATAATATTTGTTATGCCGGAATAGTCAGTAAAATTTTACTTTAAGGACTCACTCATACAAAAAACTCCCATTAATTTCAGAGAGGCCTGCATTCAGCAAGGTTCTGAAGCATGTGTCTACCCAAACTTTTAGATCCTGATTCAGCAAGGTAAAGTTAGAGACCAGAGTGGAGGATACACCAAACATGGGCTCCTTAACCTGCTGAGCAGAATGAAATAAATAGGAATGGCCCCTCCCCCAGTATTTCAACAAAAATAAAGGTGTGTGTGTATATATAAATATGTTTTCAAGATTACACACACATATATAATGTCTCCTTTTACTAAAACAATGAGGCACACAACTTTATTTTTAGATGCACAGTCTGACACATTAGAGCTGGTCTTCCCTTGCAGACTGCTCCAAGTGTCCTTTTTTTCTAGTTCTCTTCTTCTGCTTCAGTTCTTCTCTGTAGTTGTAACTGAAAAGGCTTGTGTCTTCATCACACATTTTCCTGTATGCATTGCACAGGTTTTTAAAATGTAAAATGGAGAGCTGAGCTGGACGCAGAGTTGGATCCACATCTGCCAGCATCAGCATCTGTTCACTTTTTTCCAAGCGTTCAGCTTCTGGAAACAGGATTCTAAAAGGGAACAAGAAGGAAGACATTCAAATACATTTTTTTCTTTTAAAAAAAGCACACAGACATGGGGATATGCTTATGTTGAACTAAATCTTTTCCTTCACCCCTAACTCGAACACTTAGTTTCCTGAGAAGAAATAGATCTCCTTAAATTTTCAGTTAATTTTCCAACTCAGGTTTAGATGTTAAGAAAATATAGTGGGAGACTGCCAGTTTAATATTCTGGTGTAAATGTGACATATGCATTTTAAATTATCTGTAATATTTAGGAAGGAGAGGACAAGAATTGCTTATTTGGATCAGATCAAAATTTTGTGATAGGACTTACCATCTTGATGACTTTTGGTAATCTTAGTAAAAAGAATCACATCTCTCATGGAAAGAGATCCACGTTACAATTGTCACCATTACTGCCTAGCAAGCTCAGTAGAGAAGCCAAGGATGGATAGGCCATGGAGATGGAATTTGAGATTTGAAATGTTCAAAGGGGAGAATGCACCTGTCATAGAAAATATTGCAGCTTGGGGTGGTCACATTAGATAGTCTGAACATCTATACAGGTCTGTGTCATTTAGAGTAACTCAAACTGTACTTCGTTAGCAACTTTATATAACATATGGCATGTAAAGGAATTGATACATTTACAGTTTAAGTAGACACTAACCCTTCAGCCTACCTCCCTGCTTTCATATAACTATCTAAAACTTATAAGCACTCCTGAGTTGGCATCTAGAATTTGCTAATTTCCTTTCACCGGCTGAACAATAAAAGGATTGTGATCCTTAATTACATGCTAGGCACAGTACTAAGGCACGTTAAGCTGCTAGTGGATACAAGACATGCAAAAAAAAAATGCAGATTTTTTTCCCCCTTTACAAAGAACTTAGAATAGTATCCGAAATGTGAGATTAAACAATAACTGATTTTTTTAAATCTTCTGAAAATACATTCTTCATAAAATAGAAAGACAGCAATGTTTGTATTTTCTGCTCCTCAGCAGTTCTTTCCCAACTAAGCGTGTGCCACCCACACCAGCTCGTCCTGTGCCTGGCCTCCTGTTCACTTACCACCTCCCAGAGCTACGGCCTCAGCCACTGGCATTGTGGGTTTAAATCAACTGCCTGCACCGCAGAGAAAAAATGGAACGCCCCTGCTATGGTGAGATACTGTGCTGCAGCACAGAGCTGGCCACCCAGAGTCAGATGCAATTCTAGGCTGATCCTCTGCATAATTAGACGACCCAACAGGGCTGGCTAAAGTTACAGAAGCCCAGCCCCAGCTTCTTGTGAGCAATGCTCCCTCCAGAGCCTCTGCAGCATCGCATTCTGTGACCGTGACGTGGGTATGCCCCCAATACTAGTGTCTGAACAAGTACTCAGACAATAGCAGACAGCTGTCTTCCTCAGTTTCTGCACTGGACAATTCTCCCCGAGCTTTTACAATAGGGCTTTTAGAATGTCTTTATACAGCTGCAGCCTTTTTACCCTGTGTGAAGGGCCCAGAGTGAAGGTGGTGATCTCACTTTTTGCCCATTACCTCCCTGTGAGTAATAATTCTTCCCCTGTTCCTGGCTAGTAAAACATTATTTAATCAATTTACCTTCAGTTCAGAATTTTAGACCTTTTCTTTTGGACACAACCCACACAGGCTCTTGTCCAGAACCTATTTTGTCATTATCTGAGTCAGTTACTTACTTACAGAGCTAGACGTGATGAACCGAGATGCCTTGTAAGCAGTATAAATTTACATAAAGTGAACAAACCCAGAATATGTAATGAAGACTCCATTATTCTTGATGGATTTAGTAGGCATCAACAAGAAGATTGTTCTAAAGAGAATTCTGGTTAAAGAATTTACTTACTCCACTCCCCGCCAGCAGTATTTTCTTCTGAACTGAAAAACGCTTTTAACGACCTTTTCCACCAGCTTAAAGGGTTGCTGTATCTTTGGTTGCACCAAAGGGGTGAAGTGCACTACTGACACATCCACCTATACAAAAAGAAATATTAGATACAGATAGTGAACACAGGTTTGCATTTTCTAATTCTTTCCCCTCCAGTGTACATTCTTACCATTCCTAAATTAGCAGCGTGGGTGTCAGGAATCAGCATTTGGCATAACATAAAAAGATACATTAATGGCTTGAAAATAACTAGCAGATACAGAGCTGTGAAATAATATTACAATTATTCATGTTCAAGGGTGAAATGTCAACCCTAGGGCCTTGTCTTTTATCTTCAAGGCCCTTCACAAATCTGCCCTTTCCTACTTATCCACTTGCCTCTTATTGCATCACATCTACGTGCCCCTGCTGCTCTGCCAATGATACCAGCTTCAATCATCTGCTTGTCTGCTCCTCTCTCAAACATCTTTGTACTTTTTTCCATGCTGCTTCTTATGTTGGAACACACTCTCAGAATTAATCCATGAAGCTAATAACCTCTCTTCCACACCCGCCTGAAGAGACACAATTCTGTCATAATATATAGAAGAAATTAGCCAACATTTAACAGCTAGGCTGAGGGAATATTTGAATGGATTAGCCAAAATGTTTTAAAACTCTAGTATAGCCAAAGGCAAGTTGCATTTTAACAAGTCTGAGCTGGTTGAGGTGAACTCTGAGGGAGCAAGTTTGGGGGTAAGTTCAAATGATGAATAAGTAGCATAGTTACTGCCAGTGCACTACAGTTCTTGCAACAGTTCATCTGTAATCCTTGTGTCACATGTTTCCTATTTTAGTCTGTTATTTTTATAGTATAAAAAGTAAGCTCTTTGGAGCAAGGACTGTTCTGGGTTTGCATACAGCACCTGAAATAACGTAGCCTCCATCCTCATACATAAGCAACAAAAAAAAGTACTGAAAGTAAAATGAAAGTGACTTCCTACTGTACATAAGAATCATCCTAGACAAATTAATCTGATTAAATAACTTACCCAGGAGTACTGACTAGGCTAAAAATTTTCATTCTGAACAATACGGAATACTGGATTGTAGGGGGTAAAATTTCAAAATAAGGGATCAAATTCTACTCCGTTATACTCTGTTTCTTGAAACAGTTAGTTCTAAAGCACACAAGGGTCTATTTTTGATTTAATCCTGAGTAACTGGAATTTGTTCAAAAAATAATTGTAGTTGAGTATCTAATGTCGAAAGTAATACAGCGAAGTAAAAACATCTTTAGAAGAGGGATCAGACTGAAAATTAGTATTACACGAGTACTAAAGTATACTCAACTTTAAGGATGAAGTGGCCAAGCAATAAAAATATGTAAAATCTCATTAAAATCAGTTAATGCATTAGAGAACAGATCAGCCAATGCTGTTCTTCTCTTTAAAAAAAAAAAAAAAAAGCACAAGAATTGATCCTGGGAATTACAAAACAGCGAGCCTCTCTGCAAAACTAGGCAAACTGTATTTAATACAGAGTTATAAAACAACTGGGTGAGGAATATAGGATAAGAAACTAGTATGGTTTCTCTAAACAGCATCTCCTCAACCTGTCTGAACCCACATTTTGTTTGAAGTCTCACAAGAGATTATTAAAAGAAGCTTAGGACTGCTCTACACAAAGCTTTGGTACTGATTTAACAATTTTGGGGTTTTTTACTTGTACAGCTCCTGGAGTAGATGCAGATATACCGATATAAAGGTGCTTACACTCCTTCACCTATGCAAATAACTATACTGGTAGAAGCACCTTTATACCAGTATAACGGTGTCCACACTAGGGGGGCTGTGGTATAGGTAAAACTGTACAAGTTTTGTGGGTAGACCAGGCCTCCGAGGGTGACCAGACAGTAAATGTGAAAAATCCGGATGGGGTGGAGGGGAGAGGTAACGGGCCTATATAAGTCAAAGCCCCAAATATCGGGACTGTCCCTATAAAATCAGGACATCTGGTCACCCTACGGACTTCGTAGTCAAGGGATGAAAGGTAAAGTACTATCATGAATCAGAAACTGATAAAAAACAGAGAGATTAAATGGCATATTTTTAACATGGAAAGAGGTTATAATGGGGTGGGGGCTGGGATTTCTATAATTATCTGGATGTGAGGGTAAACACTGAACTGGAAAAATTCTTTAGGTGAGTCAAGAGTACAATGGATTACGAGGAACTTCAGAAGGACTTTGAAAACCTAGGTGATCGAGCAAAAAAGTTGCACATGAAATTTAATGGCAACAAATGCAAGGGAATCCACACTGAAGAAATATCTTAATTACTCAAAACATTGATGGGCTCTACATTAACAGTCCCACAGAGGAAAAATATCTGGGCCTCACTTTGGACAGTTCAATGAAGACTTGTGTTCAAAGTACAGGGTCCATGGGAAAAAAAAAACAGCAAGATTTTAGGCTGATAAACACTAAGGAATAACACTTAAAACATAATTCCATAATACAAACAATGTTATGCCCACACCTTGAAAACTGCATTCACAGTTTTCTGTAAACCCTGCTTCCAAAAGAATATAGCAGAAAGAGAAGGGCCACCCAGAGAATTACAGGCTTGAAGAGAGAGAGGAGGACAGGGTGATCCTAGGGATAAAGCAGTGGATGGGACTCTAAGAGACTTGGATTCTGTCCTGGCTCTCCTACTGACCTGCTATTTGACCGTGGCAGGTCACAGCAGCTCTCCATGTCCACTTAGACCTTTTGTACATCTTCTCTATTTAGATTAAGATCTTTAAAGAAGGGCCAGTCTCTTACTACGTGTATGTATATAGCACAATGGGACCCTGATCATGGTTGGGGCTTCTAGGCACAAAAGTAATATAGATAATAGGAACAATAATAAAATGCAGTAAATAAATTACATAAGTTCCAAATAAGGTGATACTGAAAAGGAGTAGAAAGGAGAGGAATTAGGGGACATTACAGAGATACATAAATAAGAATGAAAGGCAGAGAGAAGGTCAACAGAGTTTTCTTATTTATCTTTTCACACAATACAGGAACAAGGTGATATCCAATAACATTGAAAAGCAACAAACTAAAAGAGATAAGTATATATACTATATTTTTTAACCACAATGCATAGAGTTAGTGTGGCTATGAAGTTAGCATCACTGAAAAGGAATTTTAAATATTCAAATGAATAAGAATATTATTTGCAGTTATACTAGATGGGATAAAAAGTATAAAGGATATCAACTCTCATGTTATAAGATGTAAACCAACTATTAACTGCCTGGGATTAGAAGGAAATTTCCTTCACAGGCATGTTAATGCGTATTTGTCTACTATGGAAGTTTTACACCTCCCTCTGAAGCATCTGGTATTGGGCTATGTCAGACTAGATGGAGCACTGGTCTGGACTGGAATGACAATCTGGTTACTACACTCAAGTAAATCCAGAAAAATTCCACCCATCAATTAAAAAGATTCACATCGGTGTAACTGAAACCAGAACTTGGCCCCAGGAGTATATGCTGTAGCCAAAAAAAAAAAAAAAAAAAATCATCATTCATGAAAAGACAAATGCACATCCAAATTAATCTGCAGATGCAAAATCCTGCAGATCCAGGTACTTAGCTGGAAAAATTTAGCAGTTGAACATGGAAGTGCTGGTTTGCATATGCAAAACCATATTTTACATTCACAATCAGAGTGACTACTCAGTTTAGGTGACTGTTTAAAATTTAACCTAAGACATAAAACACACAATTTTCATAATATAATAGGTAACAGGGCCAAAAAAACCCACTTGGGTCATCCACTCTGCCCCCCTTGCATTTTGTAGAGTGACTGCAAAGTGAGATATGAATCCTTGGTTTTGGAAGTAGGAGTTACCTTTGTAAAGAAAATTTCAGGAAAAAATTAAATGCAATTTACAATTTAGGAGGACACTAGCTTTCCTTTGGAAGAAAATTTGCAATCTCATAGCTGACCAGCAATATTTTCAGCTTCTAGGGAAAACACACAAACACACCCCACTCCTCAGCATTCACTCAATTACAGGAACTGTTTTCCTTAGAAACCTAGAAAACTGCCTGGTTACTACGGCAACAGCTAAAGGAAAATGCTTTTTACTTGTAATTGGACACGTCCTTTGAATTACATACATTATTATCCTGTTCTTTCTATGTTATGCGTATTAAAAGGGCTAGAATAACATAAGCCAGCATAGTGTACACAAATGCATTTAAAATATACAGATTCATTTGTTTATCTTATTATCAGCTCCTTTTACTTATTTTCCAAATATTTTTAATAGGCAAGATATAATTACAAATAAAAAATAAAGTAATAATAAAAGCTAAAAATGTTTAAAGTTGAAATAAACTGATCTGCCAACAGTGTAACAACACTCATTACCACCTGTCGTTCCCGTAGGGTATCCTACTATGATGGAGATTCCTGCCACATGATTCAACAACCCCGACACAAACATATAATTTAGCTTAGGTCTGCCCGTTCCCTGGACAAGGAAAACAAATGAACTAAAGAAAAATAAGTTTATGCACCAGTCTGTTATCACTGTTCAGGTAAAGTAACTCTACCGCTTACCCAGCGGTAGCAACAAAGTTCAGATTATGGAAAATACACGTCTGCAGCAGAGCAGTGCTAACTGCAAACCTAGATACTCCTTTCTTGAGATTCAGTTTGCTCACCCAACAAGAAGAACATTTTAAAACTTCACCAAAATGAGAGGCATCAATTGCCTTCACTCTAAATAAGATGGGCACAAGCCAGCAATCTGAGAAGACAAGAGTTTTCAGAACTGGGGTTTTAGCTGTCCACCGTAGAGACAAGGGACAGCTGTATATTTTGAAAACAGAACTAATTTCCTCAAAATTTGTCTCATTCACATCTGGGGTTTTCATTCAGGTCTAACCCTAGTGAAAAATGATATTCAGGAAAATATTCTTTCCTCATTTGCAGTTGTGCCAACTCACTAACACCAATGGACCTGATTCTGATATCACACCAGCTTGAGGCCCAACATTTGAAAAATTTCCCTGGAATTTCTTTGCTTTTGTGCAGTAAGTTAGAACTTCAACATTGATGGGGGGGTTTTGGAGAGTGGGGGTATCTTTAATTTCCTCTTATTCCCCTCACCTCTCTCAAACAGCAGAACTAAAGATACATCGTCTCTTTGAAAATTTTTAGTTTTACAGGCTGTATTCATTCAAAAGATTAAAAAAAGTATCTGGTGCACTATAGGATTTCACTGAACTAAACTAAGAAGACTACAGGTAGGCAACAAAAAGCCCTCAAATTGATTAAATCTAAGCCCTGGTCTACATTAGGATTTTAGGTCGAATTTAGCAGCGTTAAATCGATGTAAACCCGCACCCGTCCACACGATGAAGCCCTTTATTTCGACTTAAAGGGCTCTTAAAATCGATTTCCTTACTCCACCCGACAAGTGGATTAGCGCTTAAATCGGCCTTGCCGGCTCGAGTTTGGGGTACTGTGGACACAATTCGACGGTATTGGCCTCCAGGAGCTATCCCAGAGTGCTCCATTGTGACCGCTCTGGACAGCACTCTCAACTCAGATGCACTGGCCAGGTAGATGGGAAAAGAACTGCAAACTTTTGAATCTCATTTCCTGTTTGGCCAGCGTGGCAAGCTGCAGGTGACCATGCAGAGCTCATCAGCAGAGATGACCATGATGGAGTCCCAGAATCGCAAAAGAGCCCCAGCATGGACTGAACGGGAGGTACGGGATCTGATCGCTGTATGGGAAGAGGAATCCGTGCTATCAGAACTCCGTTCCAGTTTTCGAAATGCCAAAACCTTTGTCAAAATCTCCCAGGGCATGAAGGACAGAACCCATAACAGGGACCCGAAGCAGTGCCGCGTGAAACTTAAGGAGCTGAGGCAAGCCTACCAGAAAACCAGAGGGGCGAAAGGCCGCTCCGGGTCAGAGCCCCAAACATGCCGCTTCTATGATGAGCTGCATGCCATTTTAGGGGGTTCAACCACCACTACCCCAGCCATGTTGTTTGACTCCTTCAATGGAGATGGAGGCAACACGGAAGCAGGTTTTGGGGATGAAGAAGAAGAAGAAGATGATGATGAGGAGGTTGTAGATAGCTCACAGCAAGCAAGCGGAGAAACTGGTTTTCCCAACAGCCAGGAACTGTTTCTCACCCTGGACCTGGAGCCAGTACCCCCCGAACCCACCCAAGGCTGCCTCCTGGACCCGGCAGGCGGAGAAGGGACCTCTGGTGAGCGTACCTTTTAAAATACTATACATGGTTTAAAAGCAAGCATGTGCAAGGATTAATTTGCCCTGGCATTCGCGGCTCTCCTGGATGTACTCCCAAAGCCTTTGCAAAAGGTTTCTGGGGAGGGCAGCCTTATTGCATCCTCCATGGTAGGACACTTTACCACTCCAGGCCAGTAACACGTACTCGGGAATCATTGTACAACAAAGCATTGCAGTGTATGTTTGCTGGCGTTCAAACACCCGTTCTTTATCCCTCTGTGTTATCCTCAGGAGAGTGAGATATCATTCATGGTCACCTGGATGAAATAGGGTGCTTTTCTTCAGGGGACACTCAGAGGAGCCGGTTCCTGCTGGGCTGTTTGCCTGTGGCTGAACAGAAATGTTCCCCGCTGTTAGCCACGGGGAGGGAGGAGGGTTGAGGGGGTAGCCACGCGGTGGGGGGAGGCAAAATGCGACCTTGTAACAAAAGCACATGTGCTATGTATGTAATGTTAACAGCAAGATTTATCCTGAAAGAGTGTAGCCACTGTTTTATAAAATGCGTCTTTTTAAATACCGCTGTCCCTTTTTTTTCCTCCACCAGCTGCATGTGTTTCAATGATCACAGGATCTTCTCCTTCCCAGAGACTAGTGAAGATTAGAAAGAAAAAAAAAAACGCACTCGTGATGAAATGTTCTCTGAGTTCATGCTGTCCTCCCACACTAACAGAGCACAGACAAATGCTTGGAGGCAAATAATGTCAGAGTGCAGGAAAGCACAAAATGACCGGGAGGAGAGGTGGCGGGCCGAAGAGAGTAAGTGGCGGGCTGAAAACAGGTCTGAAGCTCAAATGTGGCGGCAGCGTGATGAGAGGAGGCAGGATTCAATGCTGAGGCTGCTGGAGGATCAAACCAGTATGCTCCAGTGTATGGTTGAGCTGCAGCAAAGGCAGCTGGAGCACAGACTGCCACTACAGCCCCTGTGTAACCAACCACCCTCCTCCCCAAGTTCCATAGCCTCCACACCTAGACGCCCAAGAACGCGGTGGGGGGGCTACCGGCCAACCAGCCACTCTGCCACAGAGGATTGCCCCCCAAAAAAGAAGGCTGGCATTCAATAAATTTTAAAGTTGTAAACTTTTAAAGTGCTGTGTGGCATTTTCCTTCCCTCCTCCACCACCCCTCCTGGGCTACCTTGGTAGTCATCCCCCTGTTTGTGTGATGAATGAATAAAGAATGTATGAATGTGAAGCAACAATGACTTTATTGCCTCTGCAAGCGGTGATCGAAGGGAGGAGGGGAGGGTGGTTAGCTTACAGGGAAGTAGAGTGAACCAAGGTGTGTGTGTGGGGTTTTCATCAAGGAGAAACAAAGAGAACTTTCACACCGTAGCCTCGCCAGTCATGAAACTGGTTTTCAAAGCTTCTCTGATGCGTACCGCGCCCTCCTGTGCTCTTCTAACCGCCCTGGTGTCTGGCTGCACGTAACCAGCAGCCAGGCGATTTGCCTCAACCTCCCACCCCGCCATAAACGTCTCCCCCTTACTCTCACAGATATTGTGGATGACACAGCAAGCAGTAATAACAGTGGGAATATTGGTTTCGCTGAGGTCTAAGCGAGTCAGTAAACTGCGCCAGCGCGCCTTTAAACGTTCAAATGCACATTCTACCACCATTCTGCACTTGCTCAGCCTGTAGTTGAAGAGCTCCTGACTACTGTCCAGGCTGCCTGCGTACGGCTTCATGAGCCATGGCACTAGGTCACCAAGGATAACTATAGGCATTTCAACATCCCCAACAGTTATTTTCTGGTCTGGGAATAAAGTCCCTTCCTGCAGCTTTTGAAACAGACCAGAGTTCCTGAAGATGCGAGCGTCATGTACCTTTCCCGGCCATCCCACGTTGATGTTGGTGAAACGTCCCTTGTAATCCACCAGAGCTTGCAGCACTATTGATAAGTACCCCTTGCGGTTTACGTACTCGCCAGCTTGGTGCTCCAGTGCCAAGATAGGGATATGGGTTCCGTATATGGCCCCACCACAGTTAGGGAATCCCGTTGCAGCAAAGCCATCCACTATGACCTGCACATTTCCCAGAGTCACTACCCTTGATATGAGCAGATCTTTGATTGCGTGGGCTACTTGCATCACAGCAGCCCCAACAGTAGATTTGCCCACTCCAAATTGATTCCCAACTGACCGGTAGCTGTCTGGCGTTGCAAGCTTCCACAGGGCTATCGCCACTCGCTTCTCAACTGTGAGGGCTGCTCTCATCTTGGTATTCATGCGCCTCAGGGCAGGGGAAAGCAAGTCACAAAGTTCCATGAAAGTGCCCTTACGCATGCGAAAGTTTCGCAGCCACTGGGAATCGTCCCAGACCCGCAACACTATGTGGTCCCACCAGTCTGTGCTTGTTTCCCGAGCCCAGAATCAGCGTTCCACAGCATGAACCTGCCCCATTAGCATCATGATGTGCTTTCAGAGAAATCTGTGTCCATGTCCTGATCACTCACGTGACCGCGCTGACATCGCCTACTCGCCCGGTATCGCTCTGCCAGGTTCTGGTGCCGCATATACTGCTGGATAATGCGTGTGGTGTTTAATGTGCATGTTTAATGTGCTCCTAATTGCCAAAGTGAGCCGAGCGGCCTCCATGCTTGCCTTGGTATGGTGTCCGCTCAGAAAAAAGGCACGGAACGATTGTCTGCCGTTGCTCTGACGGAGGCAGGGGCGACTGACGACACGGCTTACAGGGTTGGCTTCAGGGAGCTAAAATCAACAAAGGGGGTGGCTTTACATCAAGGAGTATTTCAGGCAGGACTTCACGGAGGGTTCCAATAAGAAATGGTGCACCTAAGTTATTGTTCTTATTGGAACAAGGAGGTTAGTCTGGCCTCTGATTGATACATGGCTAGATTTACCTAGCTGCACCTTCTCTGTGAGTGACTGCAGTGTGACCTAGAGGAATGAGTCCCCTAGACGGGGGGGGAGGGGCAGCAAATGAGTACAAAACAAATCTGGTCTATTTCTTGTTTTGATACACTCCATCTATCTTTTACATCCTTTGGATGGCAGCAGACGGTGCAGAAGGACTGCATGCCATCCACATCTCAGGGCTGCTCGGCAGAAGATGGTACAATATGACTGCTAGCCATCCTCATCTCTTGCCTGCCTGACAGAAGATCGTACAGTACGACTGCTAGCAATCCATATCGCCTGCCTGCTCACCATAAGATGGTTCAATAGGACTGACTGCAGGACTAAAGAGAATGACTTGATCAAGTCACTCCAAATTTAGTCCCTGCGCCATGTCTGCACAGGTGCTCCTGGCCGACGCATGATTTAACATGTTTCTTCACATTGACTTGTTGGGGCCACTTTGCCAGTGCTGTGTTTACCATATAAGCCTCCATGAGCATTACTACTTTATTCATTCATCCAAGTTCATGGAAAGACAATCAACTACTGGAAGATCCACAGAAGACTAAAGACTGTTAATGAAAGGTATGTAAAATATGAAAATCATATGGAATTGTATGCAACATTTCTAATCATGAATTAAGCTTACTGTATAAATCTTACTAGGAACTGTAAACTCATATATACAGTTATCTTTGATATAAAACTCCTTTATTCTGACTCTCAATTCCATTGAAATCCATTCTAAAAATCTCTTCTTTAAAACATACATCTGTAAATTTTCTAGATTCTCAAGATTTTCCTATATTTGCCAAATGTTTATAGTGTTCATCATGGGATCTGGATATCATTATGTATTTAGGACAAAGGGTTTACATGTGTTTTTCTCATAATCTCTTCGTTTTTGCTCACTAACAGTGTTTCTCTAACACAACTAATTGAACAAAGTGGTCCTTTATTCTCTGGTAGATGGAACGAAGAGAGAGAATGGGCAACAGGGCTACCCTTGTGGCAGAAGAGAGAAAAAGAACACACAAAGCAATTTTTTGCTTAATAAAACACCAATGCTATTTTATATGAAGAACAAATCTTTGCATTCCAGAGAAACTGTATTTCTACAGGGCACTGACAGTGAAGAAAACGTCTCAGACCTCACATTCAGTGGTAAGTGCTACGCAAACAGAAATTTAAGATAGTATTTTTATTATGGTTCACAGTGTTTATACTAGGTTTTATAGTGCTTGGAATTTACCATATACCTATTAATTACAATATACAACTACTGCTAGCAATGTTTGCAGGTTTGAATATGTTGAAATTTACAAACGAAGTAGTGAGAGAGGCTGATAACTCAAAACCCAAATGTGCTGATCAAGCCACACTTTTAAAATGAAAGTTTTGAGCTGATCTAGCCATGCAAATTAGCCCTGTAAATGGAAGCAACACCATGCCTTTGCAGGGTCCTGTTACAGCTAGTGCGAGATGCTTTTGCTGAAGAAATTCTTGGTAGTTTGAGCAAACTGACAGGATTCTGAAAAAGGGGAGGTCTTCTGACTGGGTGGCCTAAGTTACTGATGTTAAAGCTGGAATCACTTTTTCTAAAATGTGTACCTTAACTGTTACAATTTGGCTAATGTATCAACTATATGTCTGGAAAGATGTAGAACAGCCGTTTAAATGACTAAACTATGCTAACTACACACAGAAATTCTAATTTCATTCATTAACCCCACACACTACGTTAATCGTTATTTAGTAATCAAGTAATTATCCAAAGTCTATAATGGGTAGTGCTTCCACATAAACACTGATTTAAACTAATGTCACTTTGTAGTACATAATAAATTAATAGCAAACTATTTCAGAAAAGCGTGTGTTTCACTGACTTCAACTTTCCCCACATACTATTTCTTGTGACTTTTCCTTAAACCTCAGACATTAGAAATTCTATTTGTTTTCATTTATACAAGTGAAAAAAAACCCAACATTTTTAAAAGTGTTCAAACAACACTGATCTTAGCAACCACATTGCAGGAGTCCAAACTGATGCCTCTCCCCTCCTTGTGGCTCTGCTAAAAGCCCCAGCCAGCCAACAAGAGATGTAATTTCATAAAGCAAGCTTTGCCTAATCCTGGCCTTCCTCACGGGCTCCAGCGACTCCAAGTTGCCTTACTTGGGATGACAAACAGAAGTGGCCTCATTTCTATTCAACCTGACACCCAGAAGATTCAATCATTTTAAAGGGAACTGTGTCCACTCTCATAGCTATATATCCTTGGTATTACATTACTGCAAAGATTCTGGCTTTTGTTAAGGTAGCCTGACCCTCCAGCTGTAACATGAGTGAAAAAATACCTCTTCCATACAATAAGTTTTTAAAAAGGGTCAGCCTAAGCAGCAAAGCGGGGGTGTTTTTATGGTCAGAAAAGTGAAGATGGAAAAATGGCACTTTCTTACACGGCACCTCTGTTCCCCGAGTATTCAAAATTATACAGTCTGATTTCAGTAACAAATTTATTACCTTTAATTCTTGTTAGTTTTGCAGAACTGTCATAGTTATGGAAAAGTGACTAGATTCTATTCTGGTTTGTCCATCAACAGAACTTTTCACTAAGGTCGCAGTTCAGGAAAGCATCCCTGTTAGGGCAGCATGTGCTTGAATTTCTGCTAATGGAATTTAAACAAGTGTGTAAGTGCTGTCCTGAACAGGGATAGAGTTAAGCATAGGCTTAAGTGCTTTCTTGGGGCCTAACATCCAACTACAGATCCTTTATTATTGTGGATGCTGAGCAGCCCAGAGTGCAGAGGTTTGATTTTCAGATCTTTAGCTGAACTGGTAGGGTTGGTGAGTTAGGAAAATCGTAATTTTACTTGTGACATTAGCAAGTTTGATGTGAAAGTTAGCAGACACATAAATGTGAAACCCCACAATCAATCATTTCATACATCAACTGCACTTCAATAATATTTTTAAAAGGTTTGTATTTAACGAACCTCATTATGATATTTTATAAAAGGGTATAAAATACTCAGTATCAACTCCAGCTACAGAATGCCTCCAAAATTGTTTCACTCTTTTGGGTACAAATGCCCTCTTCCCTCCCCTCAACCTCCCTTCCCTGTAAAAGTAAGTATTTAATCAGTTAAATACATAATTGGCTTTCACAACAGATACACTTTGGTACACAACAGGCTCCCATGTGTAAATATATACTTTTAGTTCATGATGCATTCATGTAATAGTACAAATGAGACTTTTTAAAAAACAAACACTCTCTCATCCCAAGAAGTGCCCAACTTATCAAGACAAGAAATAAGGCTGTCCCACCAGACATTTTCTATGCTTTTTTTTTTTTTTTTTTTAAATGCGGACAGCACATATTGGCTTCTCCTATCTCTCTGGAGCACACTATGCATTTGAAAAAAAATGAGAAACAGGCTTTCATTTAAGAAGAATCTATTACTCACTGAATGGGCTATACTGTATTTAGAACTGTTTGGTTTTTAATTGTAGGCTTTTGTCCACAGATGTAGCAGCTAATCTGTCAATCAGGCTAATGTACATTAACTCCACCTGTAATAATAATTAATTTTTTGTTGAATCAGCTCTCTCCAGATGAATGTGCATAATTGTAATCCCATCTCCACCTCAGTAAACTAGATTTCCCCCCAAAAAATACCTAAGGCAGTCAGTCTTCTGGACCTCTTACTCACATTGGGACTGATCCTGTACTACTGAAGTCACTATGAGCCTTGCCACAGACCTCCGTAAACACAGGATCAAGCCATATTCATCTAGATGGGATAAACCCCAGATTAAGCTACAGTTGGTATAAAGGTAGCAGAATCTAGCCTAAAGGTTGTATCAGAGAAATAAGGTGGATGAGGTAATATCTTTTATTGGACCAACTTCTGCTGGTGAGAGAGACAAGCTTTTGATCTTACAGAGAGCTCTTTTTCAGGCCCGGGAAAAGTTCGGAGTATGTCGCACTGACACTCTTAGTACCTTTCCTAGGTCTGAAGAAGAGCTCGAAAGTTTGTTTCTCTTACCAACAGAAGTTGGTCCAATAAAAGATGTTACCTCACCCACCTTGTCGAATATCCTGAGACCAACACTGCCACAACACTGCACACAATAAAGGGTATACTGTAAATTAACCCCAGGTTTTTTCTCCTAGTCTTAGCAATCTAGGGTTGCCAGATTTGGTTGGACATATTCCTGGAGGTCTCATCACATGACATAATCTTTAATTAAATATTAATCTTTCATTCCTGGAGCCTCCAGGCTAATTCTGGAGGGTTCGTAACCCTATAATGATCAGAGATGAATAAATTCAAAAGTCACTGTGAACTGCTCTTCTTTTTTCTTATTATGATAAAAACAAGTATACACAATAATATTAAAATGACTGGGGGAAAATGTTTGTTTTCGTGCCAAACACTTTATTTGGACATCAAGCTTCAATTTTAGGGAAAGATTTTTAAGGCAGAGACTTAGGGCATGATCTTGCAAGGTGCTCACCAGCCTCAGCTACCAAAGGCCCCCGGCCTTGATGGCACTCAGCACCTAAAACTAGATTTAACAAGGAGTTACTGACTGGAATCCCTTAATGTCACAGAAATACCACAGATCCAACATTATATAGAAACATAAGACTGAGGGATCAGTTGAATCATTATTTTTGTTTGTGCTGACAATCATAACACTGCTGCTAAAATTTTTCATGTGATCGAAGGACCATGTTTCTGGAACTAAAGAGAAAATTCAGAAAAGGGTTACACAAATGATAGCCTAATTGTAAATATATTTTAAATGAAACTGACCCATCTCTTCACTCCTCCCAAAAATCTGTAATTCGGTCACCGTATTATTTAGACACAAGAGTGGTTGCTATTTTTAAACAAGGACATTTTAGAACAAATAGAAAATGTTATCAATATTTTTATTTTAAAAAAATCAATAAACATCTATAGGCCAATTCCTATTACACAATTAAGGTCAAGTACTTGAAAAGTAAAATAAACTGTTCCCCAGATGTCTACTAAATTCTATAATTTTATGTACAGCATTCACGTTGCCTAATAAGCCAAAAACCTGGATGCTACCATTAAACATGACTTTGGTGGAGCAAGTTTTAGCTCATGGCTTAGTCACATATGAAAGGGCAGCTCTTTCTTGTGATCACTCTCTAAAACACTGTCCATTTGTAAACATTTACGTTCAAGTGCCTTGGGTACAGCTGCTCAGCAGGCTTCTCATCTGCTGCAGGGTCATGCTCAGATACTCGTTCAGATAGCTCTAATTTTAAATGCAAGCTTTTTTGTTTCCTGATTTCTCCTTTCTTTCCCCCTGCCCTTCTCCTCCCCTTTTTCTGTCACACACAGACAGCTACAGCCTTGGCTGGGAAGCTATCAGCCAGTTACATACGTTTACAACAGAAGAGGAACGGGCAGACAAAGGTGACAGAAGATAATCATCATGGCATCAGCAGGTCTACAGTTCTTTGCTTTTATTCTAGCTTTGTTGGGTGTTTTCGGCGCCATCACAGCCACCTTACTGCCCAACTGGAAAGTAAATGCAGACGTGGGTTCAAATATCATAACAGCTATAACACAGATGCAAGGGCTCTGGATGGACTGCACATGGTACAGCACCGGGATGTTTAGCTGCACTCTGAAATATTCAGTCCTATCCCTCCCTGTCTATATCCAGGCTGCACGGACAACCATGGTCCTGTCTTGCATCCTATCAGCTTTTGGGATCTGCATCTCCACAGTAGGAATGAAGTGCACAAAGTTGGGAGGGGACAGGGACACCAAAAGCTACACTTCTTTTGCTGGAGGGGTCTGCTTCATCCTTGCAGGAATCTTTGAGTTGATACCAACATCCTGGTACACGAGAGAGATAATTTCAAATTTTCTGGACCCAACAGTTCCAGAGAGCAGTAAAAATGAACCAGGAGGAGCTGTTTATATTGGATTCATTTCAGCAGGATTTCTGTTCATTGCAGGTGTGATCTTCTGCACTTCCTGTTTTAAAAAGCAGCAGGGAGCATGGATTTACCCTACGAAGCAACAACAGTTCCCAGCCACACAGCAAGAGAACAATGCAGGCTACAACCTGAAGGACTATGTGTAAATATAGTAATGTCTATCAGCTGGGGCTTTTTTGTTTACTTTAGATTTTTTTAAAAAAAAACAAAACACTTACTGTTCTTAATGTCAGGGCTGCAATTACATTTTAATAAGGTATTTTTATTTTTAATTAAAATCAGGAAAAAAGATGGCAGGAAATAAAGCATAAATATCTGCTGCAAGCACTATTTTGTGCTGATTTTTCAAACCAAGTTCTTTGGCTTTCCAGCTGAAATTTACTGAAGAGAAAGGAACCAATTTAAACAGTACAATTAAACTAATGGTTAGCTACAGCAGAGACAGTTAATCACAAAAAGAAATCTATTCAGCAAATACAGGTACCAGTAATGTACCAAAATTTGTGATTTATTTTTTAGAATTTCATTTTAATTATGATAACAAAACAAAACCAACTCTCCATCTTTGTGAAGCCCCATGCATTGCTTTTAAATCACAGCCATATCTGCCTTTCATTTCCAGCTCCCAACTGCCATGGTAACTAGATTTCTTTTTAAAAAACACAGCCACATTGTATATTGGCATATCAGGAGCTGAAGAGCGAACGCTGCCATTGAGATATTGCCAAAAATGGCCCAAAAAATCCCCACCTGCTGTGGGTTCCATTTTTTATTTTAAAAGAAATGTCTACTAGGCAGTCTCCAACTGCTGGCAACCCAACACCGAACAACAAATGTTTGGTTTAAGGAGGAACATGGCAAAAGAAGTGTCATCATGACTAAGGAAATACTTGGAAGCTTTAACCCACTGGTTACAAGCTACATATTTAGGCACAAGAAAAATCTGCACCCTCCCTGACTTCTATCTTCCTTACTCTACAAAGCAAACCACTAGCCTTTAACTAATGGAGTATTTCACCTACTGTTATTTATTCATTATTTATTGAACCCTGTATATTTTTGGCCCTTTTAAAATTTAATTTCATAGAGCCTGATCCAAGACCCGTTGAAGTCAATGGATCAAACCCATTGCAATATGCCATACACAGCACTGGTCAATGACAGCATCTTAGTTTACAAGTACTTTGTCAGTTTAATTAACTTGGTGAATGTTTCTAAAGCCTCAGAACCTTCTTTCCAGCATGCATAACTTATTGGACATTGCAGAAGATGTCTCATGTCAAATATTGTCCTAGGTGTTAAAAAAAAAATGATGTGAATTTGCTGATGTAAGCAAGAGGATAAAAGAGGACTGGCTGAATGTTTGGGGATACGACTCTGGACAAGTTCCTCACAATTCAGTCAGGTACTATAATATGTCTTGTTTATTCTTATACAGTTTTTTAGTGCTCAGATTATTAGCTCATGATTCATTAAAATACTATGGTAGAACTGTAGTATAAAATAGATTAATATAGTAAGCATCAAATAAAGACGAATCTGAATAGTGTGGAAGGAGTGAAGCTTAATCTTTAGTTATGGGCTTTTATAGAGAGAGAAATACTTTTGTACACACAATGACAGTGTCTATCATATATCCATTAGCTCTGAGTTATGGGTACAGAACTTGCCTTATATTATACATTAACAGTGAGCATTTGAATTTTCTACCTATTTTATGAAGCAGTTTGTTTTGTACCATCACTGGCAACTGTGCCAGATCAGCAGTAATTCAGTGGTGCAGACTTAGCCAGAACCAGAACTGAAAAAGCCAAAGTTATTTAGGGACAGTGGCCTAGTGCATTGCAACACTCCAAGGCAGTTGTACTGAGTTTGTTGTAAAAATGTATACATTTAGGGGTGTACGGTTTTCTTTAAACACCTATATTTTTCTGGAGAACTGATTTGAGGTATTGTTTCAAAAATATTTGGATGTCAAATTTAGTGGCATGTCCTGTACTTAATCAGGAGCATCTGTAGCCTGGAAATTTAAATCAGTATTTTTTTAAAAAAATTACAAGAAAACAAGAACCAAAAGAGAAATTTTGGGAAAGACCCCAAAAAATATTTATTTGCATGTTGTAAGCAAAACTGAAGACTACACTAGTTACATAAGCAGCTAAGAAAGACTCCTTTGCCAAGACTACTTATATAGAAGACTCAGAAGTTCCTTATTTACCAACACAAAATCTAAGCAAGAGCTTTTTGTTTAACTCACAACAAGCGCCTCAACGACTTTCCAAGAGAAAAAAAAGCAACTCCACATATAGTATTGGTATCTAATTAAGGTTGTATGGTAGTCAAACTCTCAAGGATCACGGCAAAAAAGTTAGAGGATAAATCTACAGGACAGCAGGAGTCAAAGCAAAATGTGGCAAAAGGAGTGTGAAAAATATCTGCAATGTTTTTGTCTGCTGATTTCTATGTTTCTTTTCCTCTTGCAATTGTCACTATTTGCTTTAGTTTAAAGAGAAATATTCAATAAATAAAAGCTTAACTTTAAGCATGTTGTCTTTTTTGAAGGGTGCTAATCAGAGAAAGACGGGATCACAGGACTTCATTCTGATCAACCCATTGCCAGCTAACTGCCTATCAGCAGTCTAAGAGCCAGATTCTCATGTGGTGGAGCTCTATTTAACATAGGAGAGTGGGAGACAACAGGGAGCCAATTACAGCTACCTGAGTCAGGAGGCTGGTTTACAGTAGCCCCAGTTTTGACTACACCAATGCCGCCATGCCCCCAACTAGCCTCCTTTGCCAGAGAGGAAGGGATGACCAGCACGAAGTTGAGATTTGGGCCCCAGCTCTAGGTTTTCCTCATTCGCTCTCGGTTCACACATTTCTGGTATAAAAGGGAGCTAGGACTCACTGATATTACTTTATAAAAACTGAAAGTTGGAGGGAGTAAATGGCCAACAAAACAACAGGTCTTTAAAAAAGTAATTATAGAGGTTTAGTGCCCCTGCCTGACCGCAGTCTTTTCTCCATGCTGGCAGTAAGAAGTTCCAGGTAACTTTGAATGTAATTTGCAACGTGTGACACACAGAGGCTTGAGATGCAGAGGAAACTGGGGGGAGACGAGTGCGAGAGAGAAGAGAAAGAGCAAAGAATCTTAGAGACTACAAGGCTGGAGGAAAAACAATGCAGCCCAGAAGAGGAGACAAAGACAGACAAAGACCTAGAAATGGGGTAAGGCAGGGAGAGAACAATCTCTCCGGAAGAGCTCTGCAGGTGCGTTAGAGAAGTTGGCCAGAGTTTTGAACTCCCTCCACTTCCTTTCTGGCAGTCCAGGGGATCTCCCACTGGGAGGAAGGGGAGAGGATACAGGACTGACCCCAGGACCGGCCTGATATCTTCAGGCTGCGTGTACTGTCCCATGAGCTGCTTCTGCTGGGATATGAAATTACAAGAGAAGGTAGAGCAGGAAGGAAATCAGTAGAACTTGGAAATGTGGCTCTACTGTGAAAATGGCATCACAGAACTGAGTGTTTCTCTCTCTCAAGGATTCCAGATTAAATCTGCTCAGTTTACAAGTAAAAAGATGGTTTTTCCCAACAGCCCTGCAAACTCAGCCTGGGATCTGACAATGAAGCTGTGCAGTTTTTGTTTCATGGACTCTTGTAAGTAACAGTTTGCAGACTATATTCGCTTTCTGTTACACATGTGCAACCCCACTGCTTATAATGGGGACAGGTCCAACTCCCACAGAGAGGCAACTTCACCCATCCCAAGCTCGAAACCGCCTCTCCTTGCCACCAGAACTCTCCTATGCCTTTCCAGCTACTGGTCTCCTCCTGTCTCATACCAGAAAGAGGCTCAGTCTGTCCTCAGAATCCAAGGGCAGGGATTTTCTGGATGCCAAGAAGCAGCTATGTATTAATTTAAAAAAGAGCTGGTGAGAGCAGATAAGTGGGAAGGAAGCATACTGTTCTCTGCCTACTCAAGGGTGGAGTGGCCAGAAAAGGGTAAAAAAGGGTGGTAGTAATACTATTTTAAAACTGGGAAGGAAAAGATGCAGACAGGAGTTAGGATAGGGAAGAAGAGGGAAATGAAAAATAATATGCTAAAAGTTAAGACTTTAATACTTGAGGTCACAGAAAATAAATACCCCTGAGGGCATTCTGTGCCAAAAATTTAAAAATTCTGTGCACAATATTTTAAAATTCTGCAAATTTTATTTGTCAAATAAATGTGGAGGCTCCAGGATGGAATTGGGAAGCACAGGCCACTGGCTGCTCACAGGTGGGAGATCACTGTGCAGCTTCCTCCACCCCCGGGCACAGACTGTGCAGTGAGGCTGCACACAACCCTGACACAGTGCAGGGAGCAGGACTGCACCAGAAACACCCCAGGGCCCTGCCCCTCCATGTGGGCAGGCAGGCTCAGCAATGCAGGATCTAAGTGTGAAGGGGCTTTAGTGTGTGGGGATCCAGGTGTGGTTGAGAGGGATCTATGTGGGGAAATATGGATGCAGGTGGGATCCGGGTGCAATGGTAATAGGACTCTACAGTGGGGTCCTGGTGAAGGTGCTTGAGGCTCAGCAGGACGGGACTGGCTGTGTGGGGCTCAGTGGGGGATCCAAATGCTGGGGGAATGGGCCTCAGTGGGGTGGGGATTCAGGTGCAGCTGGTTGTAGCTCAGTGGGGTAGGGATCCAGGTGTGGGTGGCTCGACAGAGTGGTCCAGGTGCAAGGGGAATGGAGCTTATGGGGGAGGGTGGGTGTTCTGAGGAAGGTCCTGGGTGAGGCTCGGCAGGAAAATCTGGGTACGAGAAGGTCTGGATGCATGGCGGTTGAGCAGATGGGGGAGGAGCTCCATGTATAGGGGTCCCTTCCCCTGCAGCTGAGGAGCGATGGGTGCATGAATCGGGAGAGAGAGAAAGTTTGCAGACCTTCCTGCAGCCAGGGGAGAAATCTAGTGGTGGGTCTGACTCAGCCCCGGATGCTATGCAGGGCAAAAGAAAGTTTTCTCCTCCCCAGCCCAGCCAGGACAAGCAGCTGAGCCCGGCACAGGTTAGGAGCCACCAGCTGGGTCTTCCCCGGTCCCGCCTCCTGCCCCAGTGATTTACCTCTCTGCTGGCTAACCTGAGCACCCAAAACATACTGCTTGGGAGGGTCGCATGACCACTCTTCTGACTTCCCTTTGCTTCCCTGTCAGAAAGTCATTTTTCTGCGGGGAAGAAAAGAAATATGTGGGGAACATAAATTCTGCACATGCGCAGTGGTGCAGAATTCCCACAGGAGTAAATAAAGACTAGACAGCTCTCAGGCAGATTAGCAAAGGGGCAATGACATGGTTGAACAGGATTTAGTTAGTTTTATTTTCATTTTTCAACTGTGCATAACAGGTTTTCTAGGCAAAAAAAAATATATACATTTGTATCAAAACAAAAACATTAAAAAGGCAGACCTTCCAAAAATGTTGCAGCCCCCAAAGAATCCCATCCCATCCCATCCCCAAGTCCATCCTATCATCAAACCTGCCCTGCAAGAATGACCTGAGAAAGCCAACAAGTCTTGCAGCAGGACCCAAGGGTCACCAAAGCCAGGTTCTGGGGGATCAAGAAGGGAAGCAAGTTCCAGACCCAGGCACACTTCCCCAGCCTTCTCTTCTTAATAGTATGGAACTGTTTATCTGAGCTACTCAAGTTACCATACTCAAGTTATCATAGTTTCCACAGTGTCACACCAGAAAAAAAGCAATGCCCCCCACACAAACAGGGATCACGGCACTAATGATTCCTACCCAGGGGGTATTCTCTTTCAAGAAACAATGCTACTAGTAATGGTTGATTATTCTCATGTGCAGAAGACGGGGCCACAAGCACTGGGGATAAGCATGGAGGGAATTTCAGGCTGGAAATAAATCAGTTTCCTGCTCTTTCAATTTTTGGAATCTTGCATTTATTAAACTATCAATTGGGAAGTGCCTCATCACACTGCTGTGCTGCTGCTCTGGATCCATCCCCAGCTAATCTCCAAACAGAGCGATGTAGTCACACAACACAGCACTCCCCAATACGTTAGTTGACCATCTTGGTACATCTTGATATATCTTCTCTGCTTCTGCCATCTACAGCAGTATAAAAAAAGCAATGCCTATCCCGTCTCATTAGAATAGTGTTACAAATGTGACGTTATGCCCCATATTATTTATGGCAATATGCTTATGATATAGATGCAGCATAACAGATATTTTATGCAAGATGGGTCTTGTAAGGTATCATCAGAAAGGTTATAATTTACTGAATGTGATTATCCAATTTGTATGCATGTATCATTTCTGTATCTAAAGTTAGGAATACCGACTATGCAACGATTACAACTGTGTGTGTATTTGGGAGACACCCACCAGAAAACAGGCCATCAGCCTTGATGGGCCATTAGGAAGAAACAATAAGACTTTGAAGATACTAATCTCTCTCCTTCCTGAGAGGCATCCTGGGAAGTTGCTGTGATGCTACTAGGCCATGTGGTCATGTCACCTGGTACTAAACACTATCTTGGACTTCTAGTAATTTTCCACTAAAAGGAGTGGGGAGGTCAAGACTGAGAAACAAAAGATTCCCGCCTTATTTAAATCTTATCTAAGCCTCTGGAGGTAAGCTGAACTTGGTTCACTCTTCACTGAATCCCCACCCAGGATGACTGCTGGAAACACCTAAGGAACAAGGACAAAGGGAAAAGGGGAGGAGTACTGAACCCAGGCTGGAAAAGGAATATAGTCTGAATAAGATACCTGAAGATTTAAGCTGCAAGCAGGTTAGCTAACCTTCAAAATTTCTGCAACCTGCCCCAAAAGCAACGTTTAGGGTGAGAAATTACTTATTAAAGAGAGTGGTTTCAAGATCTTAAGCTTAGTATGTATGTTTTGTTTTATTTGCTTGGTAATCTGCTTTATTCTGTTTGCCATCCCCTATAATCACTTAAAATTTACCTATTTCTTTTTAGAACATAACCCAGTTTGTGTAATTCATATCTGGGGGTGGCTGGCGGGGCAGGAAGCTGTGCACCTCTCTCTCTCCACAGCAAGGGAGAGGGAGAGATCTCTCTATAAAGCGTAAGACAATATTGTTGCCAAGAAGGCCAATGGCATTTTGGGATGTATACGTACGGGCACTGCCAGCAGATCGAGGGATGTGATCGTCCCCCTCTATTCGACATTGGTAAGGCCTCATCTGGAGTACTGTGTCCAGTTTTGGGCCCCACACTACAAGAAGGATGTGGAAAAATTGGAAAGCATCCAGCGGAGGGCAACAAAAATGATTAGGGGACTGAAACACATGACTTATGAGGAGAGGCTGAGGGAACTGGGATTGTTTAGTCTGCAGAAGAGAAGAATGAGGGGGGATTTGATAGCTGCTTTCAACTACCTGAAAGGGGGTTCCAAAAAGGATGGAGCTAGACTGTTTTCAGTGGTAGCTGATGACAGAACAAGGACTAATGGTCTCAAGTTGCAGTGGGGGAGGTTTAGGTTGGATATTAAGAAAAACTTTTTCGCTAGGAGGGTGGTGAAACACTGGAATGTGTTACCTAGGGTGGTGGTGGAATCTCCTTCCTTAGGAGTCTTTAAGGCCAGGCTTGACAAAGCCCTGGCTGGGATGATTTAGTTGGGGATTGGTCCTGCTTTGAGCAGGGGGTTGGACTAGATGACCTCCTGAGGTCCCTTCCAACCCTGATATTCTATGATTATTTTGGGTTTACTCCCCAAAAGGGGGTGTGCACTTCAGCGCTGGACAATTTCCTAGCTGAATCTCCTCATAGACAGCTGCTTGCAGACTCTGTGATTCTACAACTGGTGCATCCCTACCTGTGTGTGTGCGCGCTGCCAGAAAGCCTGATTCAGCAAAACAGGGAGAGGGCCCCCAGGCTAGTGGAGCAGGCAGGCTCAGTGAAATCCCAGCACATCAGGTGGCATCCTGGACCGGGCCGGTGGGGGTGGGGGGGGGCGTGAACAACAGGGGAAGGTGTTCCAACCTGTCACAAAATATATTTAAACAAACTGACCCAGCTCCAACATTTTGGCATGTACTGATGAAACTCCATTGTTTGGCAATGATAGATGTGTCATTTGTTTGAGGTTTCTTTAAAAAAAAAAAAAATTCTCCAACACTACCAGACAGTTTTTGATATATCAATACATTGCTATGGAAAGGACTGGGATGTCACAGGTGTAACCTGTGACCAGCTCTGGCTCATCCCTGGGAATGGGACTGTAAAACATTTAACACCACGCTTTAGAAATATGCACAGATATTTTATTAATCAATTATTTCCTTTAGGTAAGAGACCTTGCTATTTTCAGTAAGCAGTTTTCAAATTACAGTCCAAAAGAATGGTTTACTTTAAAAGTAAGAAGAGGGGGAAATACTCACTTATTGAAACAGATTTCCCCACTATCATCAGAAAACATGAATAATCTGCATTATTCTAAGCCTTTTCAGTGGTAGTGCTTCACTCAGTTGCCTCCAGCCTTCATTTACTCTAATGCTGCTATACACTGAGCAGCCTTAAAATATTTCTGAACAGCATGCGAGTAACACTGTATCAGCTGAACTGGGAGTTGATCAGACTGATTAAAATATTGTAGTTTCACTAATGCTCCGTTGCAGCTCAGCATCTCTTCTTATGCCTGGGGATCACTTTCCTGATATTTCGTTTTTAAACTCTCTCTCTCTCTCTCTACTTGTTTACTCACGTCTCAAATCAAATGGTTTACATAACTCACTGGCTATTAATCTGTTTACAGAATATTTTCATTTTATATTCTGTCACTAAATACTTTACAACTATTTTATTAATTCCCACGAAGATGTTTATTGCTGGATGAAACTTTAGAAGCAATGTGTTGTCACTGTTCAGCATTAATGAATGCAGTCCAAATAGGTATAGATCCCATAAAATGTATTTTGCTTTTGAGGATCTTCCTCAGAGAAAAAAAAAAAGTACAAAACTACATGCACTCAAAATTGTACCATTCTAATTGTGGAAGCACTGATCTGATTCCATCGATAAAGGTTATTTCAAGGAGAAAAATTAATCCAAAGAAGGGAAATGTGGGTACCTGGGGCTAGATTCACAAAAGGACTGAGGTGTCTATATAAAGTGCCTTATGTCCAATATTTATGCACCCCGTCATTCACAAAACCACCACTGAGCTGCCACCTAATCTTGTAGGTGTCTACATTTCTTGGGTGCTTTTGCCAGTGGGCTCGTGCAAAGCTGCATAAACCCTGATAGGATTCTCAGACTAGGCATTTCTCATCTGCATGGCCCAATCCAGTAGCTATGCTCAGAGTACACCTAATCTATACAAAAAAAGCTTCTCCTCAGCATTTCCCACTTGCTAGTTTGCTGGCTTCTGTGTATCCCTTTCTTATGTACCTAACTCTCCCCATACAATGCATGGAAAGTTTGGGCGTCTAATTCAGGGTGGTGAATTTCACTCATCAGCAGGGTGCCTAGGAGTTAGGCATTGTAATGCTTAAGTTCTCTTTGTGAATCTAGCCCCAACTTTTTTACATTATATAAAAATGTTAAACCTTGTATTCATTAGTATTATATGGCAATCCCAGTTTATAGTCCAATCCTACAAAGTCAATGAGAGTTTTTCATCACTGTCTTCAATAGGAGCAGGAAAAAGAAACATAACTGCTCTATCTGATCTGCACAGCAGATCCAGCTAGTCCAACATCCCCTTTCAGAAGTGACTAGTACCAGATACTCCAAAGCAAGGTACAAGAATCATCAAAGTAGACAATTACGGAATAGCTTATCCACAGCAGAAGAATTTTCTTGACCCTCTCACATAGTGGCTGGTTTATTCCCTGAAACATGACAATTTATATCCCTTCTTTAAAACATATCCTATCTAATGTCACTGCAAATGTTATCCACATAAATGTCTAACCCTGTTTTGAGTCCCAATAAACTCTTGGCCTCAATGTGATCTTGTGACAGTTAGTTCTACAGATTAATTGTATGTGGATGTAAAAGATATTTCCTTTTATCAATTTTAAATTTATCATGTTCTTTTATTTAACTTTTTTATACCATCTCCTCTGTAAACAGTCACAACCTTTTCAAGCTCCCCTCACATGGAAGACTTTCCATGCCTCCTGTCGTTTTATTACTCATCTCTGACTGCCTACTGTATTTCTGTAATTTTTTTTCAGGATCAGGTCCACACTGCTTTTGGCCTTGATCCTGAAAGGTGCTGTGTTCCAACTAATTCCAATGGCTTTAAGCATCTCTCAGGATCAATCCTTTTTGTACAACTACTGATCTTTTTATAAGTTGCTGTTACGGTAAAGAATTAGATGAAACTGTAGCTTGCATCTCCTTCTAGCAAAGGAAATGCACAAAGATGACTCACCTCTGGTTTTGGAACAAAGGCTCGGCCTGGAATTGTGAACCGGTTTTGAACAGTGCAGAGATACTGAGCCATGATGGACAGTCTGCTACGTTGCTTGCTTCCCGTGGTGGCTGTGAGCCTCTATGGGATAATCAGAATGTCACTTATAAGTCAGTGAATCCAGACTGACCAAGTGGAAAGAATATTAAAGCTCTATCAACTTGCAGCTTAATCTAAAGGTAAGGATATTTAAAACCAAGAGTAACAAAAGCATTTTTAAAGGCACCCTCTTAAAAGTAAATACAATGATCAAAATTAATGTCCAAACCATCCAAAGTTTTTCTAACATGCCTATCAAGATATCTAAATTACATACAATTTATTGCCCCAAACCTGTAGGTTAAATCTGTACAGGTAGTTCCCTGCACTTCTGTGGAGCTTCAGTGATATAAAAATGGTTCTGGGAGCCACCTGAACAGATCTGCTTGCAAGGCTCATGCTGAAGACAGAACTGAGTGACAATGTTCCCAAAGCTTCCCTTGTTTCCAATGTCCATGTTTGAGCGTTCATTTTTCTGGTCTTTTTTTAATTCTTGCAAGATCAAATATTAGTCAAATGAGGTTCTCACAGACGCAATATAAGGAAGCAAATAAAAGTATTATTCCCTGTAAATCCATCTGAACTTATTACAAAGATAAGGATGATTTTTCCCTCCTCAATAACTGGATGACATTTTAAAAATATCGTTAAATGAAACGGTTTAATAAAAATAAGGCAACAAATCTTCAAATTGTTTTCACTTAAAATTCAGCTCTCAAGATCTCTTAATTTCCAAAAAAAGTCTCAAAAAGACTTACAAGGCCAAAATTACTAGTTTTGTAATGCATGACTACTGTGGTGGTCATTTATCGGAAACTAAGTATAATTGAGCTAAGAATGAAGCAGTGTTGCAGGTCACATAATGAACCATCAGTGAGATAATCTTAAGTGGAGTAGGTGGAAATGTAATCTATCTGCTCTTGGTGCCTCTGTTTGCACTTAAGAAACACGGGCATGGGATACCACACAGAACCTCCCTTGCTAAGCTACAGAAACGCATGGGAATTTTTTCATACATTTTTCAATGAGTCCTAACATCAGTTCAACTGAACTGGTATGAAAACATGAGGAAGCAGTAGGATAAACGAGGCTCCTGTGACTTTCAGCTATGTTAGTTAAAAGTGGTAAAAACTGGTCCGGTCTATACTACTGTGCCCATGATCTGTTAGAAGTGGTTCTTATTGCACTCAAGTATCATAAGGTGATTCATGTCCTCATTTGCCACATCACCTTTGTTTTCACATTATATGCAGATGAAAAAGATGACATGGATATCTGATGGTAATGTCTGCATCCAATGTGCCCTCCAGTGAACACAGTACCACTGAATGTTGGCGTGGCTACTGAAGCCTTACATACAGTAGGAAACTGAACTGTTGTTGAAAATCCCTGTACTGACACTACAGATGGCTTAAGTGCTAATGTAGAAAAGACAAAATCATTTTCAATGCTATTTCAGAAAGAGAGCATAACACTTGGTTTTGTCTGGTCTACGCTAGTGCTTAAAATGAAATGACTGAACTGGTTTAACAGTTCAGCTTCGCTGAAAACACCACGCAAGAAAATGCAAGTTATGTGCCACATAAAGTTGTACAAAGACGTTTTGCTGTCAGAATCTGTATCACCACTTTTTCCTTGTTGTTGCCGCCCTTTTTCGTCTTTCAAGCTTCTCATTCCATCTAAAATCCATATATGGGCAATGTTTGATTTTGTGCCAAGTAAAAAATAAAAACAGTAATAAGTATTTTTGGTCATACTTTTTTTTTCTTCCAACAAAAACAGAAATTCTACTTACTAGTATCTTTCATCTGATGATCTAAACGTGTACCTCTATATACCTCTGTGAAACTAAGCGTTGTTATTCCTGTTTTTCTACTAGTGCATTTTAAATATTTATAAGACACCTATATCCTGGATATCTAACTCCAATTTTTTTACAAACAGCTAAACGGAGGCAGAAAGGTGAAACAACTTGCCTTAGGTCTAAACAGAGTGCGTCAGATCCAGGAATAAAACCTAGAAGTTCTGACTCCCAGTTTCCTGGCTGACCATAAGGTAACCTGTTTTTTTACTGAAGGTAGTATATTTCCCCAAAAGGCATACCAACTCATATAAATAATGGAAATGTGAACCATAACACTGAAAGACTTTGATCTTTTTTATAAAATATTCATTGGAATCATGCACATTTAAATAAATGAGAAACCAAGAAACAGAAGATCCTACAGTGTAAACACAACCAGCACTGACTCATTCCATGACCTTGAGAACATCACTCCACTTTATAACGTTCAGTCTTTTCAGCTTTCTAAATACAATGAACTTAACGGGTATGCTATTTTGCATGTCACTCGAGCTATGTTGGGTGCAGAAACACTATAATCTCCATGTCATGTTGAAAAAAAAACCCTAAAGGCACATACAGCTGGTTATAGCTATATAAAGTACAGAGTGTTTTTATGTTCTCAATTCTCTTTGTATTTCTTTCTTCCTGCTATCATAGCATTCCACATCTTTCCACTTTATACTTTAAAGCCTAATCTATTAGCCATTTTTTAATGTTTAGGCTAATAGCTCTCATCAAGTATTTTGGGGGAAAGAACTGGATCTTGTGTGTCAGAAATCATATGGACTCAGACGATAAAAGGCGGCTGCTTTATTTCACATTCACAAAATACAGACTACTTGTCCCAGATGTTCTCTTCAGCCATATACTGGAACCACTTAAGTACCTATCTCAAACCCTGTCCTCCCAAACACTGCAGTAAATGTAGCAGAAGGATGGGAGCTCTAGGTACCGGAGTAACGCTCTAGGTACCCGAAATAACAGGAGAGGTTTAATTTATGGCTTACAATCACTGTATTTCTCATTTACACAATTCACAAAGGCCTTGCGGGTAAAACTTAATGTCTAACCTGGTTTTCAGTTTGGAGCAGCTACTTTAGCCTTTTGACTGCAACACATAGAATATACAAACAATACTGAATACTTACAGAACAATGAAGTGGTTGAGAAAATGGTAATCTGGTTTTCTCAAACACTGAATGAAATAAGCTAAAAAAATGTCTGAGGGCATTGTAGAGTGAGTCAGCTGATCATCAGTTGACTAGAAACATCTGAGAGAGTCTGTGGAGAGCAGGAAAATCAATTTCACTTTCATCAAGTTTCTCAGTTTTCAAATGAAATGTAATCAGTCAAAAACTGCTCCAGGAGTTCTTAGAATTGGAAACTGATTTGGTGCACTCAGTTTTATTCTTATCAGAGTCAGGGTATGGTGAAGAGATTGGCAATGGTTCCATTCAGATTTCTGGCATCAAGATTATATTCAGGAAAGCGAAGACCAGCGTCTATGGGCTCCACTGACAAGAAATTCCCTATGTTTGAAGTGTTTAATCATTGGTGGGAATCAGTGATATGACATATTTCAAAACTGAAAATCTTCTGTTAGCAAAGGAGGTCTAAAATAAAGCAGGGTAAAAAATTGCTTCCAGTGTAATTCTTGAGGTGACTGAAAGGTTTAGAAAAACAAGATGAAGTGTAACTCAAAATGTCACCTCAGCTGATGAGGAAAGGAAATAGTTGAAGACAGAAAAGGAGCATGCTGTGGAAGCTACTTGGAATGAAGCAGTCAGACTTCAGAGAAAACAAGATTGTGAAATGTTTCAATGCTTAAGGGATATTTGTCTCCCACATAAGAAGAAACTTTTTATAAACAGTGTGCAATGCACAGAACTGAGCAGATTTTGAAAATTAATATTAAACTGTATAATTTGTAGCTAAGCACACACAAACTTAAGCACTGTGCCAGGTTTCCTGCCTTAAAATTACAATTTCAGAGAAGTATAGACTATTAGGCAGTTTTAAAACATTCTGCAAGTCAACAAAATCTCTCTCAGGCTTTTCTCATCTATAACTAAAGTAATTAGGTGCTGAAATAATCTGTCCAATTGTAAGTTTTTAATAAGCCAATAACAAAACTTACCTCTGCTACTTCCTTCTGAAAAGTCAAAGTCATCTGAGTTCGGCCATAAACAAAAGGTCCATCTCTATTGGAAACATTTTCAAGCCACCTGATGATTAGAGGTGTTGAAACACTGAATGGCAGATTTCCAATGATATGCACATTTGGTGGATCTATAAGAATTTGAAAAGAAATCTTTTGTAAAAATAGGTAGATAAGTGAGGTAGGGTGAAAAGCTGTGGTTTTGTGGAACACTGATCACTTTCTACAATTAGAGAGGGCTGTATAATTTGGAAGGCCTCCACCTCAGCAGAAGAGGGACTAATCTCCTTGGGGACAGGCTGGCTAGAGCACTCAGGAGGGAATTAAACTAACAGCAAAAGGGGAAGGTACAAAGAAGGAAGATATGAGCCCTCAGAATAAAATCGAGATGTTGACAACAAAATTTATTCAAGAAACCAAAGAACGTAAACAGAAAAAAAATCTTGAATTGCCTATACACTATGCTAGGAGTCTAGGTAACAAACATGAGAAACAGGAAATGCTCATTTATGAGCATAAATTTGATCTAGCTGGTATTACTGAAACCTGGTGGGATGATTGACATGACTGGAATGTTAAATCAATGGTTATGACCTATTTAGGAAGTATCAAATTGGGGAAAGTGGGAGTGGCACTATGTAAAAAGTGGCATTACTTATTTCCACGTCCCTAATAACACAGAAGAAAATTATCTTGAATGCTTATGGCTCAATGTCCTAACAGATAAAGCACAAGATGGGATAATAGTTGATGACTGCTACAGACCATCACATCACACTGGGGAACAGGATGACTGTCTACTTGTGCACTCATCTATAATATGTAGGAACAAAAACTGTTATCCTGAGGGACTCACCTCAGTCCCTGGAAAAATCATGGAGCAGGTCCTCAAAGAATCAATCCTGAAGCACTTGCATGAGAGGAAAGTGATCAGGAACAGCCAGCATGGATTCACCAAGGGAAGGTCATGCCTGACTAATCTAATCGCCTTTTATGATGAGATTACTGGTTCTGTGAATGAAGGGAAAGCAGTGGATGTATTGTTTCTTGACTTTAGCGAAGCTTTTGACACGGTCTCCCACAGTATTCTTGTCAGCAAGTTAAGGAAGTATGGGCTGGATGAATGCACTATAAGGTGGGTAGAAAGCTGGCTAGATTGTCGGGCTCAACGGGTAGTGATCAATGGCTCCATGTCTAGTTGGCAGCCGGTATCAAGTGGAGTGCCCCAAGGGTCGGTCCTGGGGCCGGTTTTGTTCAATATCTTCATAAATGATCTGGAGGATGGTGTGGATTGCACTCTCAGCAAATTTGCGGATGATACTAAACTGGGAGGAGTGGTAGATACGCTGGAGGGGAGGGATAGGATACAGAAGGACCTAGACAAATTGGAGGATTGGGCCAAAAGAAATCTGATGAGGTTCAATAAGGATAAGTGCAGGGTCCTGCACTTAGGACGGAAGAACCCAATGCACAGCTACAGACTAGGGACCGAATGGCTAGGCAGCAGTTCTGCGGAAAAGGACCTAGGGGTGACAGTGGACGAGAAGCTGGATATGAGTCAGCAGTGTGCCCTTGTTGCCAAGAAGGCCAATGGCATTTTGGGATGTATAAGTAGGGGCATAGCGAGCAGATCGAGGGACGTGATCGTTCCCCTCTATTCGACATTGGTGAGGCCTCATCTGGAGTACTATGTCCAGTTTTGGGCCCCACACTTCAAGAAGGATGTGGATAAATTGGAGCGAGTCCCGCGAATGGCAACAAAAATGATTAGGGGACTGGAACACATGAGTTATGAGGAGAGGCTGAGGGAGCTGGGATTGTTTAGCCTGCAGAAGAGAAGAATGAGAGGGGATTTGATAGCTGCTTTCAACTACCTGAAAGGAGGTTCCAAAGAGGATGGCTCTAGACTGTTCTCAATGGTAGCAGATGACAGAACGAGGAGTAATGGTCTCAAGTTGCAGTGGGGGAGGTTTAGATTGGATATTAGGAAAAACTTTTTCACTAAGAGGGTGGTGAAACACTGGAATGCGTTACCTAGGGAGGTGGTAGAATCTCCTTCCTTAGAGGTTTTTAAGGTCAGGCTTGACAAAGCCCTGGCTGGGATGATTTAACTGGGAATTGGTCCTGCTTCGAGCAGGGGGTTGGACTAGATGACCTTCTGGGGTCCCTTCCAACCCTGATATTCTATGATTCTATGACTTCAATTTGAGTGACATATGCTGGAGGTCTCATGCTGCCAGTACTTTAAACATGCATGGAATTTCTAAACATTATAGATGACAATTTCCTAATTCAAAAAATATTGCAGCAACATATTATATTATATATTATACCTTGTCCTAACAGATAAAGAGAACTGAGCACAGAACTAAAAGTGAATGGTAGCTTAGGTACAAGTGATCAGGACTTGATCACATTTATAACGTACAAGTGGAATAAAGTCCAGACCAGTAATACACACACACTTGGTGCTTTAACAAGGCCTATTTCACAAAACTGAAAACAATTATGAGCCAAATGAGTGGAGTCCTGGCCAAAAGAGTGATGCTTCCCAGGATCGCATTAACAGGGGAATATGGAGTAGGAGAGGTTATTTTGCTTCTGTATTTGGCACTGGTGTGAGCGCGGCTGGAATACTGTGTCTACTTCTGGTACCCACAATTCAAGAAGGATGTGGATAAATTGGAGAGGGTTCAGTGCAGAGTCAGGAGAATGATTAAAGGATTAGAAAACATGCCTTACAGTGACAGACTTAAGGAGCTCAATCTATGTAGCTTAGCAAAGAGAAGGTTCAAGAGCGCCTTGATTACAATCCAAGTACCTTCAATCTAGCAGAGACAGGTATAACACAAACCAATGGCTGGAAGTTGAAGCTAGACAAATTCAGATGAGAAAATAAAGCATAAATGTAATGGTGAGAGTAATTAACCACTGGAACAATTTACCAAGGGTCTAAGTGGAGTCTCCAGTACTGACAATTTCTAAATCAAGATTGGAGGTTTTTCCTAAAAGATACGCATTAGGAATTATTTTGGGGAATTCTACGGCCTGTCCTATAGAGGAGGTCAGACTAGATGATCACAATAGTCCCTTTCAACCTTAGAATCTATAATCAAATGCATCTTGACAGAGTTTACACAGAAACAGCTTTACCCTTATTCTTCTTTTCATATGCAATAAATAATTCCGGGAACTTTCTAACATCCATCCTGTGTATTTGTATCTAAACTAATCAGACACAATAAATGCATCAGTTCTAGAAAAGTACATTTTAAAAATTCAGCTCCATCCTCATATACACATTTGCGCATACCCACGTTTTATTAAATTCCCAATAACATGGGAAGATGCAATACAGCAGGGGATTTTCCAAAAAGTTAACGGAATACGTTTCCTTTGAATCTCAAATTAGAAAAAAAACTTTTAATGTTCTTCTGGCATCCACCAGATGCTGTGTCTATATTTGACTAAGAAATCAGGTTTTGGAAAAGACGACTAAACTTACCTATAAGTTTATCTAGTACTGTCATATGGTTTTAGGAGAAAAGGTGAAATCCAGCCATAAGAAAACCCCAAGATTTGATAAAAAGCCATGATTAGACCTTATACTTTCCCAGTATGCATGACTGAAGGGTCAGCAATATAATTCACATACCACGAAACTCTCCAAATTTCAAAGAGGATTCTACAAGACCCTTCAGTGGGGTTACAACAGAATTTAATAAATGGTGGTTCATCACACAAAAGCAGGAGGATTGGGGAAAACAACAATACGCGCACTTTGTGTTTTACTTCTGTGCTCTTCAGAAACTGTTTTTTCACAATGACAACATCCTGAGGCTAGTACTTGCAAAGGTATCAACCATTTTAAATTATACAAATTTAGCCTCTTTGCCTTAGGGCTCGTTTACACTTAAAAGGCTGTAATGGCTTAGCTGCACCCACCTAGTTCTTCAGTAAAGACGCTACCTAAGCCAACAGGAGGGCTTCTCCTGTTGGCGTGGATACTCCACGTCCCCAAGAAGAGTAGCTATGTCCAGGGGAGAAGCCCTACCATTGACGCAGTGCTGTTTACAACAGGAGTTAGGTTGGTGTAACTGCCTTGCTCAGGGGTTTGGATTTTCCACTTCCCTAAGCAACAGTTATACCATAACTATAAATCTTAGACAAGGTAGGAAATAGGCGATTCTCATGTTTTGTTTTTTATTTTGGAGGAAAGAAAACCAGCCTCTCTAATCTTACCCTGTATTTGAAGGGTTAACTATTAACATCTAAAACGTAAATCTGGGTGAGACTAGTCAACTGCTATCCACCAAAAGAGATCAAAACCCATGTGAGCAGATGAAGTGAGAGGAAATGGAAATCATGACAAATAACTCCAGGTACCTTGTCAAACAAACTGATTTGCATAGCAACTGTTTGGAGGAAACAAATATACTGAAAACAGATACTAACCATCTTCCCACTTCTTTTGAAGGTGTTTTGGAAAAGCTCTCTCCATCTTGTATGTCAAAATGTCCCCATGAACAATGTGCACTTTTCCCGGAGCTGCTTCAGACAGCATCTATTTGTTAGCAAGCAAGCAGAATTAGTTGATTTAGCTCCAATAAAATCTGGTAAACTTTTAAACATACTGAGCCATACGCATCCTTTGCTTCAATGGAGTTACATTAGGCATGAATCTGGCCCTATATTTTGAACCTCACATACATGTAGTAGTAAAATAGAATAATTATCTTTTAGGTCTGAGCACATTATAAATAAAAGATGAACAAAACGCACATTTCCATGCAAAAGCTACCCACACACACACAAAAATAAACCCAATACAAACAAAAGGTCTGATTCTATACACCTACTATTCACTACTTATGAGAATAAAGGGTTACAGGATTGACAGTTTAGATCTAATGCAAATAATTAAAGATTTAAGAATTTTCAAGCCTGGAATGAACACGGATTATTAAAATATATTGGAGAAAATTCTCAAATGTCAATGTAACTTCTTATTTGTGCTTCAAACATGCAAAACTCTCATATAAGGCTTGATTCTGCAAAATCCTGAGCACTCTGGCCTGATCAAGCAAAACACATTATTAGTCCCACTCAAATCAATGGCACTATTCACACACTTAAAGTTAAGTACATGCTTACGTGTTGTACAGGATCAGGCTAAAGGATTTAACACCTTGCAGGATCAAGTTTATAATGCAAATCTATACAGCCATGAAAGAAGGAGTTTCGTACTGAAACAAACTTGTGGATAATAGTTTGTTTATACAAAAATAAATGTACTTTGAAATTTTCAGTGCTCTGCTCCCTTTCTTTTTATATTAGAGATATCTGTTATTAAGGGCTTCTCTAGAGAAACAGCAAGTGGCGGTGTAAATCTACAGTGCACTAGCATGCCACACAATCTATGTGGACCCTGCTCACTTGCACAAAAAATTCCCCTAGTGCACACTGATATACTCCCATTTCAAAACGGAGATGATCAAAACGCACTAGGGAACTGTAAATGTGCGCTAACAGGGTCCACATGAACAGTTAGTGAGCAGCATGCTACTGCACTGTAGATTTACATCTTAGCTTGGTGTGCACTAACCGTTTATCTAGTCAAGTCCTTAGCAGGTTTTTTTCTTTTGTTTTCTAAGTAATTAGATTTTCCCTCATGAGCCATCTACTGCTGCTTGACCTTGCATTGATTCATAATGCTTCATTTAAGACAGTGTATTTGAAATTATGTCTTCACTGTAGGATCAAACAAGCAGAGAAATAGTCTTTGAGACAGCAAACCATAATAGTAAATCACAAACACTGGTAGTAAGTACACATAGTAAGCAACATGTGAAAGATACACTGATGTGTTTTAATCTGATAGTTGCAATGTTTTTCCGTTTAAATAAAAGTGCCCCTATTGAATATACTATTTATGGAGCAAATCAATTTTTATATTTAGCAAGTATCAGAGGAAGATTTTTATTATTTTTAAAACAGATTAGGAAAAACAGATGAACAACGAAAAAGCAATTTTGGTTTGTGTGTGTGAAAATTCAAACCTATGTTATAAACAGCTAAATGTTTTGACTTTAATCAATGAAAAAAGGGAACTGATTTTTGTGGTAGCTTAGATTTATTGCTTATCAAGTCATTTCAGCAGCATCATTTGCATATTCAATTTCAATCATGCAGCTTCACTCGGGTATTTGGACAGGATGAAAAACGTTTTAAAAGTTCACCTCTATACTGCTTAATGGAAAACCAACTTTCTCAGCTTTCTGAGCCAAAGGAAACTGCTGCTTTCCAGGAATGTTCATAGACATAGCATTCAAGCAGAGATTTAAATTCCATGCAGGGGATACTGAAATGGAGTTTAACTCTTAAAAAAAAAATTTAAAAAAGTCCCCCTTTCTTTTAAATGCAATTATTTTCAACTAGAGAGAGAAAAAAAATCTAACGTGAAACAAGTCCCGAATTTTAATTCAAACCAATTTAAGAGTGGATTTCATCACTGCAGCAGTAGTTTAGCTACCTATAAGTAGCTATTCTGCCTTGATATGTTAATTTTTACTGTGAAGGGTGACATCCAAGGATGCCAGATAACATAATAAGATCAATGGAGTAAGTAAATAGTACCAAACGAAGTAGACAGATGTCCATACTAATAATAGGCAGTGATCATATGCGAAATTGTTTTTTAATAGTGGGTTTCGCTGTCAAGAAGTGTTTTTAGTTTTTTTAAGTGACTATAGTTTGCATAATTTAAAAATTCATTAGCATATTAGAGATGGAAAATAAACAGTTTAAGGTTCTTGTCAGCACTATAAAAGTAAATAGGTATAAGTAACTATCAGGGTTCCTTCCCCACTCTGAACTCTGGGGTACAGATGTGGGTACCCGCATGCAAGACCCCCTAAGCTTATTTTTACCAGCTTAGGTTAAAAACTTTCCCAAGGCATAAATTCTACCTTGTCCTTGAACAGTACGCTGCCACCACCAAGTGATTTAGACAAAGAATCAGAGAAAAGACCACTTGGAATTCCTGTTCCCCCAAAATACACCCCCAAGCCCTTACACCCCCTTTCCTGGGGAGGCTGAGAATAATATCCTAACCAACTGGTTACAAAGTGAACAGAGACCCAAATCTCTGGATCTTTGGACACTGGAAAAAAAAAAAAAAAAAAAAAACACCCCAATCAGTTCTTAAAAGAAGAATTTTATTTAAAAAAGAAAAGGTAAAAATCCCCTCTGTAAAATCAGGTTGGAAGATAACTTTACAGGGTAACAAAAGATGCACAACACACAGAGGAACCCCCTCTAGCCTTAGTTTCAAAGTTACAACAAAACAGGGATAAACCTTCCTCCAGCAAAGGGAAAATTCACAAGTTGAGAAAACAAAGAAACTAATACTCCTTGCCTGGCTGTACTTACAATTTCTGTAACATGAGAGACTGGTTCAGAATGGTTTGGAGGGCATGGATTGACGTCCGGTCCCTCTTAGTCCCAAGAGCAAACGAACACAGAAACAAAGAACCCAAAACAAAGCCTCTCCTCCTCCCTCCCCCCCAGATTTGGAAGTATCTTTTGTCCCCATTGGTTCCTTTGGTCAGGTGCCAACCAGGTTATTTGAGCTTCTTAACCCCTTAGAGGTAAGGAGGAATTTTAGGCTACCCTTATGGTTATGACAGTAACAAATTAGAAAAAACAAAATGTGTTTTTTCAGATGCAACTTTGTGTCTTAATAGCCAACTATTACCTATTGCCCTTTAACTTTCACTACACTAGTAAATTCCACTGCATTTTATGAAACATGTTGGCATAAAATTGCAACAGAACATTGCTAATTTGAACTAATGACTGGGACACCCATTGTGAATTAATGCAGTTTAGAGCAAATCCTGCATCCATCAAGGGTCCTCTGGCATCCACTAAGGGTCCTCTGGCAGAAGAATTAATGAGGTTCCACAAGCTTCTAGACACAAAGTACCGGGAGGAAGATGGGACCAGAGGCTTTGTCACTGCAGTTCCTCTTGCCCTCCACCTTGCATCTGAGTGGGTATAAAGGGCACTGACAGATACTTCCACCAATAGGCTGAATTCACCACAATGGAAGAGTTCTGCAGTCATTCCATTGCTCAGCCTAAGGGGAAAATCCTACCTCTGCCCTCTTTATAAAAGTTTGCCTAGCCAAGTTATCAGGTTGTATGCCAGCATGAGGCTATGACCCTTTGAGGATGAAATTTAGATAATTTTACAGGAATCCCCTGACCAAATATATGCACAATAATTCACCAAGGACTGGCATATAAGCACGCTACCAAAAGCCAGTAGCCCACTGGCCATCATAATCATTGTGAAATGTATGTACAGATAATATTTAAGAAGTTATGTACCTATACTGGAAATTGTGTTCTTAAAGCCTTAAAGTTAAAGGCAGGTTACCTGGTGACCTGTCTTGGACAGGTTCTGCTCAGGAGGGCACAGGAGACACTTATCTCTACATCTGGTCACTGTGTATTGTGTGCCTCACAATGTAAGTCTATTTGCATACTAAGCCACCAACTAATCAAGACTGCTAAATTGACTAGAGATCACCAGATCTACAGGAAAGGAACACACCGCAGGAGGGTGTCCAGTTTATGACTAGATGAAAGGATTCATCAAGTGTATCAAAAGAATGCAGAGACACACACCTATCCTTCACTGAGGAGAGAAGTTGACAAAATGGACTGTTTCATGAAAAAGGGATCACAGCCTGCCTGGCTGAAAAACGCTGGAGAACAATACTGTAAGACATGAAAGTGACTAGTTAAATAAGTCTAGGCTCTAGAATGCAAGTTATGATTTTATTTTATATGCAGTCATTTATTTCCAATACTTCTACTTGCTATCACTTAAATCTCTACACTTTGTTAAATAAACTTACTTGTTTTCACTATAAACTTTTCTAAATGCTGTTTATTAAGCGGAGGAGCGATCTGAGGTGTAACTCATAAGCTGGGATGTATTTTCCCTTTGAGAGCAGTGGATCTGGGAATACAGCAAATGTTCAGTGGAACAAATGCTGGACTCTGCAGAGGGACATTCAAAGGGCTTGAGGGTTGACGCATGCCCACCGCTACCCTGCGGTGGGGCAGCAGAGCTCAAGTTGGCAGGGGTGGAATGCTTCTATTGCCTATAGCCCAAGGAGTTGACCCCCAGCAGGCAAAGACCAGGCATCCTCACAGTAAGGGTAGGGGGTAGTGAGGTGCCTCACAACCCCACCTCACTAGGATGTGCTACCAAAAAAAAAAAAAAAAAACCACACACAATGAAATCCAGTCCTTTGTCTTTTAACATATAGGATAAAGTTCTACCTGCATACTCATGTCAGATTAGGTTTGCATGTGCACATTTGATTTGAGGACAGAATTTTGCTCTTAGGCTCTGTATTGTTTTCAATTTTGTACTACAGACCCCTACTTCAATATTATGAAGCAAAAAATCATGGGAAAGCCTGAAAAGAACTTAGTAAAAATGCAGAATGCTTTAAAGGTCACTGCTTTCACACATGGTAAAAGATTCTTCTAAATAACAGTCCCCAATTGTTATTTTAATATCTAGCATTTTCTGCTGTTCAAATCCCAGGCCTTTAATGTACAGCTATTCTAGACTGAGACAGAGAACTTTCAGTGAAAAACAGAGGTTATGACCCACATCAAAGAGGGACTCATTCTGTAATTTATCATAACCTTATTTGGAAAATAAAGCTGAAAACCAAATTTAATACTAATGGATGCAAGATACTATTTGTTTATTCACACCCACTCTTACTCAAGATCTCCAATACACTGAATAGCCTGTCAAAAGCATATGAACTTCTGCTGTGAGGGGCTCGCTACTGAAAAACAGTGACTCACTCAACTAGTCTGTATATATGTCTAAGATACTTTGCTGGAGGATCCTAGAAGTGGTGCTTCTATTTAGAGGAATCTGCTTCTGCAGTAGTTTTTGAAAGCCAAACAAAAATGTACTGGCTAATTCAAGCAATTATCTGATAAGATATGCACAAAGAATTAATTACATCATATACTTTCTTACTTGGTTCAAATAATGGTGATTTATGAGTCAATTATGAGATTCAAATTTATTAACTGGTGGATAATGATTATATTCAATAATCTTAACGGATGCAGTTATAACTGTAACAACAACTGTATCAGGATGATCCTAACTACAACAGTTTTTGCAAAGACAGCATGCATCTGCAACTGTTTCAATTGTATTTTCCACTCCATGCATCTGATGAAATGGGTTTAACCCACAAAATTTTATGCCCAAATAAATTTGTCAGTCTGTAAGGTGCCACAAGGACTCCTCATTGTTTTTGCTGATACAGACTAACATGGCTACCTCTCTGAAACCTGTTTCATCTGAGTGGGGCCGAGCATTATTATCCTTTGTTTGAGCTGAAGAAATGATTTTCACAAAAAGAGATTAGAAGTACAAAAATGTCATTATATCAATCTGGTGAAAAAGATGTGATCAGATAAATGGTGTTTGAGATGGACTATAAACTATTTTAAATCTCAAAACCTTAAAAGGTTTTCTACATAAATTGGTATTAAGCAGTATTATCCCAATGAATGGGTAATGCATCCAATCAAACATAATAAAACAGATTAGTTTAATCTATGTGGCTGAACAGTGTACATTAAACAACTGAACACTAGGAAAGAAGCAGAGAACACTGCAATATTTCTGATACAAGTTGTTTTAGAGCTAGGAGTACTTTTTTCAATTGTTCAGATCAAAATAGGAAATCTAATTTTTGTTCAAGTACTTTAATTTCTTAAATGTTTAAAGATGTATTAATTATACAAAAACAATTTATTTCCTATTTGATACCTGCAGTCCTGGAATAAATCGAGTATCTTTTTCAACTAACAGGAGTTGAGCAACATCCGCATTCAGAATGGATCTTGTAATTCCTCCTGGCCCAGGGCCCACCTCACAGACATGGGCATCTTTCAGCTTGCCAGCCTGTCTAGCTATCTTATCTGTAAGTCACAAAGCACATACAAAGCTTTTATTTTGCACGGCACTGAGCTCACCAAGAGCAATACAGTTTGTGTTTCTACAGTAAACAATGAGTTTAACACAGAAGAGACATAAACAATGACACCTCCTGGTTAAATGAGGGGAGTACTGTTGTTTTATGGAGCCTGCTAAACAGCACAGAATTCAGTTTCATTTCTAGATTACTAGAGAAACTCATATAACCAAACAGAGAGCTTGCACAGTCAGGTGCTTAATGTATTTTGTTAATTACAGAATCTATTAAAAAAAGATAGAAAAATAATTTTCTCCTTACAAATAGGAAATTCAATTCTCTTTCTGGTAGTAAAAGCTTTCGTGAGCTACAGCTTACTTCATCGGATGCAGTTTCCACAGTATGCATCCGATGAAGTGAGCTGTAACTCACGAAAGCTTATGCTCAAATAAACTGGTTAGTCTCTAAGGTGCCACAAGTACTCCTTTTCTTTTTGCGAATACAGACTAACACGGCTGTTACTCTGAAACCTTTCTGGTAGGTAACCCCTGTGGCATCTCTGTAGAGTCTGTCCATTTTAAAGGGAAATTCCATTACACTGAGGCAGTTCCAAAGAAATATAAAATGAACAAGGCTAAAGAGGAGCAGCCTGGGGATTAAGATATCTAGGAAGCAGAGCTATTTGAGATAAGAGATTGGGGGAACCCTGGAACAAGAACCAGGAAAGATTAGGGCAAAATGGAGCAGAGTTGGTTGTGGACAGATAAAGGTTAAAGGAGTGGGGAGCAGAAAAATCTGTACAAAAGGAGGTGCAGAAAACCAGGGTCAGACATTAGAAGAACACAGGGAGTGGTAACAAACAAACAAACAAAAAAAAGAAAAAAAGTGGGGGGGGGGGGCTGCAAAGTGGAACCACTTCAACAGAAGAGGCTGAGTGAGACCCAGACGTGACTACCCAATAGGTTGATAGGGCACCTGGCAGGTACCAGACCAGGGTTCAAGTCCCCACTCCACATCAAGCAGTATGAGGATTTGAATCTGGTTCTCCCGTATCCTAGATGTGTATTCAGCCTCTATGCTATTGGATATAAGGGGACACAGGCAGCACAACCACCGTCTCTGTTTTAAGCAAGGCCTGATATACCAGATGCATATTACGGGCAAAGCAGACAGGGGATGCCTATCTTGTGAATCCCGCTGAGGCTCAGGTGTGAATTAGACACTAAGCTGCTCGGTGGTATGAGGACCGAGATGGCTGTGTGCATGCTAGGGCTGCCAATCCTCCTGAATTGGCTGGGAGTCTACCAGAATCAGCCTCAATCTCCTGGTGACTACTAAAAACAATCCAGGAGATTTTAACAGGCCAACAGTCCGGTCAGCGGCGCAGTGGGGCTAAGGCAGGCTCCCTACGGCTCCTGAAAGTGACCGGCATGTCCGGATCCTAGGTGCAGGGGTGGCCAGTGGGTCTCGGCACACTGCTCCCAAGCGCCAAGTCCACAGCTCCCATTGGCCGGGAACTGCAGCCAATGGGAGCTGTGGGGGCGAAGCCTACAGGCAGAGGCAGCACAGGGAGCCACCTGGCTGCCCCTGAGCCTAGGAGCTGGACATGCCAGCTGCTTCCAGGAGCTGCCCGAGGTAAGCACCGCCCTTCCAGAGTCTGCACCCTTCACCCCCTCCCACACCCCAACCCCCTGCCTCAGTCCTGAGCCCTTTCTGCACCCAAACTCCTTCCCAGAGCCCACATCCCCTCCCTCACCCTAATCCCCTGTCCTGAGGCCCCTCCTGCACCCCAAATTTCTCATCTCTGGCTCCACCCCAGAGCCCTCACCCCCTCCAGCACCCCAAGCCCCTGTCTCAGCCCAGATCCCCCTCCCACACCCTGAACCCCTCATTTCTGACCCCACCCTGGAGCCCACACCCCCAGCCAGAGCCCTCACCCCATCCAGCACCTCAACCCCCTGACCCAGCCCGGTGAAAGTGAGTAGGCATGGGGAAGAGTGAGCGACGGAGGGAGGGGAATGTAGTGAGCAGGGGAGACAGGGCCTCAGGGAGGGAGCGGGGCAAGGGTGTTCAGGTTCATGTGATTAGAAAGTTGGCAAAGCTAGTGCATGCCCACCAGCAGAAATTTAGATGCCCGGGGACATTACCAGTGGAGTCTTAGGTACCAAGGCAATTTAAGCACCTATAAAGTTAGGTGACAGCTGAGCAAGGGTTTTGAGGATTTAAATTTTGGACTTAGGTGCCCATCTGCCATTTTCAGTGCCTAAGTGCCCTCTTGTGAATCTCACCTTTAAGGCTTGCCCACATATGGAGTTGTTCCTGATTGACTCCACATATTCCTGTTTCTCATAACTACTTTTATTGCACCCTACCGTAATCTGAGTTAACTTTCAAGTGTAGAAAAGCTCTTGGGGGTTTCACACCCACACCGTGCAAATATTGCACAGTAGAACCATCTCTAGGTCAGCAGAGAAGGAGCAACACAGCTTAGAGTCAGCAGCATAGGTGATGTGAACTGTGGCTGAAATGAAGCTGGAGAAATAAATCTGACCAGTATATTAGAATAGGCTCAGAAAAACCAGGACAATCCCAGTAAACTAGGGCACATGGCCTTCCTAGTCAAAGTACATGCTAGGATAATAAACAAACAAATGCAGTACTTCATACCCTGCATAAATATGATCCTCAGAGTATCTCATTTTTGAGGGGAACATAGACGCTATCTAATTGCCTCCCACCATTCCGTAATATTCTCTGGTAACCCTTGAGGGGGAATTAGTTTTTTTTTTTTTTTTTTATAGGCACTGGGCACAGATCCATAATTAAGATGAAGTTGAATTTCACATTTAAATAAGAAAATCAATTTTCTGTTATGTATAAATACAGTAACTCCTCATTTAACGTTGTAGTTACGTTCCTGAAAAACGCGATTAAGTGAAACAATGTTAAGCGAATCCACTTTCCCCATAAGAATGAATGTAAATGGGGGGGGTTAGGGAAATTTCCAGGGAAATTTTTTTTGTCATACAGTACTATAGTTGGGAGGTGCCCCCGCCTTACCCCACACAGGCACAGCCCACTGGCACTGGAGACAATGAGGCAGGCAAGGAGGCTGAAGGTGCTGTAGGCTAGGAGAAGCACATTGCGCAGCAGCAGCGGCGGCTTCCCCTACTCTGCAAGCACTAGGGGTGGGGGGCTCAACCCTCGGCCGGTCCATTCCACCCCTTTCCCCAAGCTCCCCCCCCTTAACCGGCCTCTTCTTCCCTCCCCCTCCTCCTTTACTCCGCACACCGTGGTCCTCGCTCTTCCCTCTCCTGCCCGCAGCAATCAGCTGGTCTGTAGTGCTCGGGAGGCAGGCGGAGCCTGCGCACCAAGTCCTCCCTCCTCCCCCCTCCCTCCTGAAAACCACAAGCCAGCTGATTGCCACGGGCAGGAAGCGGTGGAAGGCACTGATCCGCGGGGTCTGCTGGTGGGTGCGAGGCATGGCGAGGGGCGTAGGGGAGCTAATAGGGGGGCTGCCAGCTGTGGACAAAGCAGGCAGCCAAACGACATTATAGCGAAGCATTGCACAACTTTAAATGGAGCATGTTCTGTAATTGAGCAGGGACGTAAGGCCGAAACAACGTTAAACGAGAGAACGTTAAGTGTGGGAGGGTTACACTGTACAGGAACTCCCCCCACTCCCCAATACAGCATTTAATCCTCATACAGAATTAAATCTCTGAGTATTTATAGGTAAATGTATGGCGTTAATTTTTTATTTTTTTTTTAAAATGTACCAGAGTATTGTTGTGAGGAAGACAAGAGTCCCCATGCAAACAAATGTAGATAGAACTTAAATTTTGGGGAAAAATGAATAGGCAGTTTATGATTAAAAATTTTAAAAGATGCAAGATAAAAAAGTGTCCTACCTGTCAATCTCAAATCCAGGAGAAAGTTCTGGGACAGCTGCTTTTGTGCTCGGAGATTAAACAGTTTAATAATCTCTTTAACAGTGGGCAGAGGTGGTAGACGGAAAGCAGCCACCTTTCCTGAAGCAGCCATTGACCAAAACTGTTAACTCTTGCTCCTAAAAAACAGGGAAAGAAGGGACTAGGTGTAATCAAGCATACAGTAGGACAGAATTACATATGTAAGAAACAGAATGGAATGAAGTAAAAGACTCAAAATATTTACTTATTCTCATATCAAATGAGCCTATTGCTTTAGAAGCATATATTAAAAATACACATGATATACAACTTAAGGTCTTAATCAAACACACACATAGGAATGTGCTTAATTTTAAGCACATGAGTAGTTTCATTAACTTTAATCTACTCACACCTTTAAGATTAGGTACTGTGTGCAAGAGGCAGCACTAGAATCATATATATTTGGCTGGTCAGACAACAGATGTAAAATGAACCCCCTATACCTCCAAAAATAGAGTTATTTAACAGTCCAGTATTTTGATGTTTAATTGTAGCCTTTTTTAAACTAAAAAGTAGTGGTTTTACATTGAAAGGGAAAGTCAGTACAAGTGTACAGAAATTGTACACAATTATTTAATTACATCAATTTCCCCAATAAAAAGAAAAACTATTTCCTCTTTTCCTTGAAACATCAAGTTTGGTGATAAAACAAGACAAAGAAGGTGGAAAGCCTAAGTGCCATTTTCCACAACACTGGTCACACTTTGTGATCCTTCTAACTCTGATCCTCTGGATGGTGGAGAAAAAGGCCTACTTGCCACAGATATTACCAAAATGTGCCCCCTTTTCAGACCCATTCCCCTAGTTTAAGGATTACACAGTATTCTTCAGCGAAGTCTTACAGTCTCAGCATGCAATGCTTCAGCGAGATCTGAGTAGCCTTAGAGACAAGACGTTCCAGCATGCAACGGTCCGTTTGGATGCAAATGGCTTTCTAGTTAGAGCAGATAGATCCTGTAGCTCAGCGATTCTCAAACTGTGGGTCAGGACCCCAAAGTAGGTTGCGAGTTCATTTTAATGGGATCACCAGGGCTGGCATTAGACTCGCTGGGGTCCAGGGCAGAAAGCTGAAGCCAGAAGGCTTCATCCCCAGGGGCCTTGGGCTCAGGCTTCAACCCTATGCTCGGAGGCTCAGAGTTTCTGCCCTGCTCCTCAGTGAGTCTAATGTCAGCCTTGCCAAAGCCCGAGCCCCGCGGGACTGAAGTCCAAGCCACTTAACTTTGCGGGAGCCCTTGCGGCATGGGGTCATGCAGTAATTTTGTTATCAGAAAGCTATCCCACTGGAAGCTTCATGAGAGCTGTAGCCTCCACATAGGCCACTGCCCCCGCGGTATAGGGCGGGCCCTGATCTGCACCAGCGTGTGCAGCTTTTAATACTACTGGGCACTTCCAGGAGCTCAACCACTGACAAACCCCCCATCTTCCAACGAGCCCAGCGCTGCCAACTACTTGCTCTCTAGCCTGGGAGCGTCTAAAAGGGGCGAGTGAAACCACCCACAAGGCCCCACGGTTCTCACCCCGCTTGCCTCTGTAGAGGGCCCGGCCCCTGCGCACGCGGAGGCCCAGGCAGCGCGTGCCCGGCTGAACAAGGGGCCGGGCGAGGCGCTTCCCGGGAGGCGCCCCAGGGGGCGGGGCTGCGAGGCGGCGCGTTTTGTATCACAACTCTCCCGCCCCCCACAGGGGCGGGGCTTAGCCGCCAGGCAGCGCCCCGTGAGGCTGGGAGGGAGGTGTGACCGCCCCCTGGCCCCGCCCCCTCCACATCACGGGCCCCGCGGCGACGTAGAGCCACCCCGGCGGAGAGGCTTCGCACATGCGCAAAGGCCCCAAAGGGGAGGGGGGCATGGGCGGAAGCTGCCCACCTGAAACTTACTGGTGGAGGCCGCTGTCGCGTGGAGGCGCGGAGCGCACCCGAGCGGGAGGACGCGCGCGAGAGTCAGGCGACTGGTATATTTTTTTGTAAAGCGTAACTTTATTAGCGCGTTAAGCAATAACAACCGCCACGCGGCGCAGGGACCCGGATACGGAGGAAAGCGAACCGGAAACAGAATTTCGCCGCCCAATCAGGCCTGGGTCTCCCCGTAGCGCATGCGCCCTTGCCGTCCTCCTCAACATTACACTCCGCCTTCCGGTGCCTGGATAGGGTCTCACACGCGTCATCGCCTTGGGAACGGTGGTCTTAGATCGCATGCGCACCGTTGGTCTCAAAACACTCCCGCTCCCCGTCTGTTGCACGTGCGCTTCCTACTCCCAAGCCGATTCCGGGTCGTGGGCTTCACACTGCGCAGGCGCCGTAGCGCGTCCATGTGCGCCGCTTGCTGGGAGCGTGTAGGGCGGTCCTGGGCGCGCCCCCGGGTGGTTCTTGCTCTGCGCGCGGCGGGCTGCGCTGGGTTCAGCCTGGGCTTTCCTTGTGCTTTCCGTGCCCTAGGTTTGCTTTCAGGGCAGTTTGTGCCGCCCCGTGATTAACGTGAAGTCCGCTGTCCCGAGCCCTGCTGCCAAACCTGCCCCCTGCTTCTGCTTGCAGCTGGGGCCCCCTGCCGCCCTGAAGTTGGAGCCACACGCGAGGGGGCTGGTTCCTGGGCAGAGCCTCACTAGGGTCGCCACCTTTCTAATGGCTGGTAACTGGACCCCTGAGGTTCCGTCCCCTGCTCTGCCCCCTTCCCCGTTGTGTCATTTGCTTTGCCTGTTCGTGGCCCCACTCTCTTTCCACCCCCTCCCCCCCCCCGAACGGCATGCCCCTCCCCACCAGGTCAAAAACCAGACATCTGGGCTTGTCAAATGGCACCGGGATACACAAACCGAAACCCAGGTGGTCCAGGTAAAAACCGGATGGGTGGCAACCCTATGCCTCACTAGGCAGCAGTGTCCAGCCATGTAGATCCAATAACATAACTGGGGCGTAAAACTGTAAGAAGTGACGGGGTGCAAAACACAAGGGGCCAGACCCACAATAAGACAAAGGCATTGCAGTGCTCAGCCTTACAATGCCTCATGTTTAGGTGTTCTGTCACTCAGTGGAGTCCTCAGCCCTACGTTTGGTGCTCAGGCTCCCTCTACAATCCACATCAAAAATTGAGCACCTACAAATGGACTCACTAGAAAGCCTGCAAATTGAGGGGAACAGCTTCAAAAGGAGAGATTGAGAGTGACCTAGTCCAGAAAATATCATAGCTCAGTGGTTTGGGCAGTCACCAGGAATATAGGAGATCCTGCTACACATGAAGCAGAGTGGGGATTTGAAATCAGGCATCGCACATTCCAGGTGGGAAACCTAACTCATGGCTACTGGTATTCACACATGCCCATGCCTTCACCCCAAAATTCCTAGTCTGGTCACCCCGATAGTCTTGTGGGCTTTGGTGTGCTCTGGAAACACCTACTGGACTGGGCCATGTGCAAGATGGGCATGGGAATGTTTAATCTGAGCATCGTGCTGGGATTTAAGCATGAGATAGGGTATCAGATGTGTGCAGTGTTGTGCATGCTTACTTGGAGAAACTTAGGCAACCGAGGAATTTGGGCACTCAGAGACTAAATCCATTTGTGGGTCTAGCTCGAAGTTTTTAACAACATTGATTTGTTAACATTACAGCCCTGAAGCATGTTTCAATCGTGAAAGTGGTGTTCTCCAGAAAATTTTGAGCATATAAAACGGCTATAAGAAAAATCATCTACAGCCTTCGCTAGATCTTTCATTACTATGGACAATAAATATAACATCATTTATCCAAGACTCTCAAAGCTCAAACATAATTTATCCTAGGAAAGCCTGTCAGGTGATTTAGTGTTATCCCCATTTACAGGGGCGAAATGAAAGTACATAGACATTGGTGTCTCAATTTTCAGAAGTCACTGCAATCAATGGTATGTGCAGATACTCAGTAGCTTTGAAGATCCAGCCATAAATGACTTACTGAATGCATCCAATGAAGTGAACTGTAGCTCACGAAAGCTTATGCTCAAATAAATTTGTTAGTCTCTAAGGTGCCACAAGTACTCCTTTTCTTTTTGCTTAAAGTGGTACTCCAAGTCTGGAGCAGAACTAAAAATACAAAGCAGATATCCCGACTTCCAGTTTTTTTAGGGTATGTTTACATTAGAGGTTGTTTTTTTTTAAAAAAGCTTGAGTTAACTAATTTCCAAGTTCATGGTTTGCCCAATTCTACACACCTAGGACTTGATTTTCAGCAGTACTCATGACCTGCAGTTCCCCTTAATTTCTGCTGGAGTTGAGAGTGCTGAGCACCTCATGAGAATCATGCCTTAGGGGGTCTTGAGTTGGAGACAATTAGACTTAAGCTCCTACCTTTGAGGATCTGGGCCTTCATGTACTTAACTTCTTCTGACTACAGTGGGAGTTTCAGGCATTCAGCAGCTTACAGTATCAGCTGCTTAGTGACACTTCACCTATGAATGACAAAATAAATCAAGCAATTGATATGTCACAAGTAAGTATTTGAATTATAGAACATACTGTAGCTAAAAATATATGTACAGTACACTTCTTTCAACATTTTCCAGTACTACTTGTAAGAGTCCCCTGCTGACATCAGAAGTGATTGGGCATGGCAGAGAAGAATGTTCCTTTCTCTGTGGTACTGTAGAACTAACGATGGGTTTTAAGTACCTACTTATGATTTTGCTTTTTATTTATTTGCTTGCTGATTGCTTTGACAGGTAAGTGAATGGTAAGAAGCTGTTTTCTGGAAGTGGAATATTTAATAAAAAGCCAAGAGGAAGTCCTGGAGAAGTGAAGTGCATATTGGTAGTTGCAGGTGGAAAAGTAAAGTTCATAGAAGGGTGTGTTTTTTTTATTACATTAAATGTAAGCTTGACATTAATGTTTCCAGTAAGTAACCCTCAATCAGGGGAAATCACTGAGGGGGGGCTCTAGGTTACATTCACTGAATAAAGCCTCTAGCATCAATAACAAATTCCCAATAATACAACAACAAATCAGTAGATCCCAGTAACATGTTAAAGTCCCTCTATAAGGAGTAAGTTGGGCAGTATGGGCCCCCATCCTGCTCTGATTGAAGTCAATGGGATTTGTCCTGGCTCAAACCCATGTACTTTGTATTATAAAACAGATAAGCAGTTATGTAAAAGGTCATGGAATCAGCAGAGGTATTTACAGCCACTGATGGAAATAGCATATTTAAAGGACAATTTAAATGTACACTAATGTAAACTTTTTTACTGTCCATATCTAAGTGTAATGATTAAGTCACTAAAAATATTTCAAATGCAATAAGATTAATTAACAAACAGTAAATCAACATCCTGACAGCTTCGTAAGGTAAATTAAGACTGAAGATATTCATATCCTTCTGAAGAACATAGAAAAAAATCAGACCATTGCACAGTTGTTTTAAGGTAATTTATATAAGTGGGTATGTATTATAAGTATACTATATAATACATACATAAATCAACCAAAAATAGTCTGTGTGTGTGTGTAACAGTTGGTGAAAAAATTTCTAAATTAACTGCAAGTATTTAAAAATGTTAGGCTACTTTCTCCCCATTTGGGTTGTTCACACGTAGGCTTTATCTAAACTAGAATTTAAAGAAGTTAGATCATGTCCTCTCTTTCTAATGAAAGACCTTCTACAGTTCAAGTGAAGACACAGCAATATGATAGACCCATTAGCATATTGGATTAGAGTCTAGGCTTCTCCCATATAACATAACAGCCATACTGGGTCAGACCAAAGGTCCATCTGGCCCAGTATCTTGTCTTTTGACAGTGGCCAATGCCAGGTGCCCCAGAGGGAATTAACAGAGCAGGTAATCATCAAGTGATCCACCCAGTCACCCATTCCCAGCTTCTGGCAAACAGAGGCTAGGAGTACCATCCCTGCCCATCCTGGCTAATAGCCATTGATGGACCTATCCTCCATGAATTTATCTAGTTCTTTTTTGAACTCCATTATAGTCTTGGCCTTCACAACATCCTCTGGCAAAACCAGGTACCATGCCCTGTCTAAACCAGGAACACAGGTGAGTTTTTACTATGTGATAGTTAACATTGTAAAATCCTAGCGTAGACAGGGCAAGTTGTAGATTTACCTCAGTTTATCTGGTTGGAGTGCAAGACAGTTTGTTTACATTGACCATCCAAAGGCATGGCCGCCCACAGCTCCCAGTGGCTGCGGTTTGCTGTACCCAGCCAATGAGAGCCACGAGCGGCCATACCTGTGGTTACTCAGGTAAACAAAGTGTCTCGTGGCCCGCCAGGGGCTTACCCTGAACAAGCCGCAAACCAAGTTTGGGAACCCATAATCTAAAACTAGTAGCTAAACCTGTTGAAGGGGTGTGGCAGCTGGACCAACTAATCCACCATCCATGCAGTCTCCCTCACACAACCAATGAAATTGTTGAATGCAAGTTAGCTATGGAGTAAGGGTGATGATTGGTTGTGTTACCTACCTAGGATTCTTTGCATGACATACTGTGGCAGTACACTGCACAGGTATTATTCATAAAGTCAAAATTGCTGAGACCTTAAAAATTGGTGAGGATAGACCCCGAAACCCAATAAAGGTTGCACCTGGTGATATTCTGAATAAAAGGAGCCCTCATCCATGCTTGTAGCTATTTCCAATCGCTTCACACTGACTCTACGGACATCCTAGGCTACAGAGTGAAACAGAATGATAATCTTGGAATCTTACTGTGAAATGTATTTTCAGTATGCTGCATAAGGGCCCAATCATGTTCTCAATAAGGAGAATGTGAGTTTTGCAACTGATTCAATAGGAAAAGAACCTGGCCAATGTTTGTCCTTTACATATTCCATTATATATCTTTTTAAGTGTCTCTAAAATCCTTCAGTTCTTACTCAGCCAAGATATGGCAATTTTGGCTGAGTAAAAACTACAGGATTTGGCCCTGACATTTTAAAATGCTAAAACATGATCAATGTAAAAAGAGCAAGCTCCACATATTGATGAAAAATGTAGAATAGCAAATGATAATTGCTATTTTACAAAACAACAAGAAGGGTTTAATGAAAAAATCAGTGGGTTTTTCTTTAATTACTTCAAGATAAGCTGTTAATAAATTTGATTTCATGTTGGGTTTTTAAAAATGTAAATTCTCTAATTCTCTCTCAGATGCTTGGTTGGGGGTCTTGATCACATGGTCAGGGTCTAACTTGGGTGGGCAAACTTTTTGCCCCAAGGGCCTCATCTGGGTATGGAAATTGTATGGTGGGCCATGAATGCTCACAAAATTGGGGGTTGGGGTGTAGGAAGGGGTGAGGGCTCTGGGGTGGGGCCAGAAATGAGGAGTTCAGGGTGTGGGAGGGGGTTCCAGACTAGGGCAAGCAGTTGGGATGTGTGTGGGGGGGTGAAGGCTCCAGCTGGAGCTGCGGGCTCTGGGGTGGGGCTGGGGATGAGGGGTTGGGGGAGCAGAAGGGTGCTCTGGGCTGAGACCGAGGGGCTCAGAGGGCAGGAGGGGGTCAAGGGTGCAGGTTCCGGGTGGCACTTACCTCAAGCAGCTCCTGGAAGCAGCAGCATGTCCCCCTCTCTGGCTCCTATGCGGAGGTGCAGCCAGGCGACTCTGCACCCTGCCTTGTCCGCAGGTGCTGCCCCTGCAACTCTCATTGGCTGCAGTTCCTGGCCAATGGGAGCTGCAGAGCTGGCACTTGGGGCAGGAGCAGCATACGGAGCCCCTGGCTGCCCATATGCATAGGAGCCAGAGGGGCGACGTGCTGCTGCTTCCGGGAGCTGTGCAGAGCCACAGCACGCATGCAGCAGGGTAAGCCGCAGATCCCACTCCCCAGCAGGAGCTCGAGGCCCAGATTGAAACATCTGAAGGGCTGGATGTGGCCCCTGGGCCATAGTTTGCCCACCCCTGGTTTAACTGATCACTATATCTGGTATTAGAAAAGAATTTTCCCTAAAACAGATTGACTCACCTTCTTCTGCAGTGTGAGGATGCAGGTCGCTTGCCAGGTATATCTGGGCATATCTCATTTAATCATTTCCCTGCCATGTGGGGGGGGGTGGGACATTGGTGCACCAAGGTTCCTCCTTTTCTCTGCACGCAATACTTTAGTCTCCTGAGATTTGTAATACTCCAGTCTAATCCAGACGATTGGTCTTAATTCAGGAACATTTGGGTAGGGTTAGTGGCTTGTGATGTTCGGGTCAGCATAGATGATATCCTGCTCCTTTCTGGCCTTAGTCTCTATAACCCTAATGGGGGAGTAAGAGGCACCTATGCACTTTACCCCCACGTGTGCTTGCTCTACAGCACAAGAACCAAATACTTCTCAAGCAAGACAACCAAACTCCACCCCATAGATATGCCAATTTACCATCTTCTCTTCTTTGCGTGTACAGTATTGGTAATATGCACCTCAGACCATTGTTTTAATAATAAAAATTCATATTTCTAGTACTAAGTGTGCTTTTTTCTCTCACCACACCAACCTCAGATGTTCACTTAGACTTTGTGATGGATGGTGTCTGCTGGTGGCATTGCCCAGTGGTTAGGCCCCTGCACCACCTCCACACCTGGTGTTGATCTGTCTTCTGTTGGGCAGGTGACTTGACTCTCCAGTCAGTTTCTCATTTAGTCCTCTTTCTCCCTGGTGTGACAGGTTTCCTAGGAAGATATGGGGTTCAGTTATTGACCCCCCAACAAGTGTCTCAGCCCAGCTGAGGTTTCAAATGGCCCTTTCATTCCTTGCCTCCAGCAGGGAGTCTAGAAGTTGAGGGTTCTTAATGAAGGGGGGTTGGTAGGGCAGCCCAGGCCATCCCACTCCACCAGGCTCCAGTTCAGGGCCCTGTAGGGATTACCAAATGTCCAGCACCCAGGAAAGCCTGATGTCTGCCTCCTTGGGCCACTTCCTACCGCCCTCTCTCTTGTCAAAGTTTTTGCACTCTGTTACAAATTAGTAAGAGCAAAAGTACCAGTTGAACCTTCAGTCCCGCTGGTCTCACCAGGCAGGCCCTTTCTCTCCACAGAAGATTCTTGTAGCACCCTTCCTCAGGAGTTCTCAGGGCAGGCTCTTCACCCTGCCTTGTCAGCCCTCTTCTGTGCTATCTGGCTCCCTTTTAAGCTGTACCTCCAGCTGGAGTATGCTTTGTGGGTGTGGCTGGGCGGGATCGGCTGGGCCCATAGTTGCTCATTAACCTTTTCTACACACAAAAATGGTACCACTTTAACTATACCACTATACTTAAAGCATTACAAGTCCTCTAAAGTGGATATAATCATAGCACTATAAAGGTGCTTTATACCAGTGTGGCTATTCCTGCAGGGAAGGGGAATAAGATACACCAATATAAAACCACCTTTATACCAGTATAACTGTGTCGACACTAGGGGTTGTACCTATTTAATTATTGTGGTAGAAAAATCACCCCCTAACTGAAATAATTATACCAGTATGCAATTGGTGTGTAGACAAGGCCCAAGGCTCTGGCCCCAGTGTTATAAGGCTCTGGATGAATTAGCCTAAGGCTCAGAGGGTGAGGGGAAGTGACGAAAGGGAGGGCAACAATGAGTCTCCTAATCTCTTGGGTCACAGGCCCACACCCAAACTGCTGCATCATCCATCCTCTTGTCCTTGCCCCAGTTTGCTGTGTGACCTGGCAAATCATTTCCTGTCTTTGTGCTGCAGTTTCCCCTCCCAGTGGGTTATAGGGTTAATGGAAATAATGCATATTTTTAAAATTAGGGGTAATTAGGTTTCTTTTTTAACCAAGTGTCATGGTGGGTTCTCTAGCACTGGCCATTTTTAAATCAAAATTGGCTGGATGCTTTTGTAGAAGATGTGCTGTTGTTCAAACAGGAATTATTTTGGAGAAGTTCTATGGCCTGTGTTAGGAGGTCAGACTAGATGATCACAGTGTCCCTTTGGGCCATAGAATCTATTTGATAGTCACTGAAAGGTCTCTTCAACTGCAGACTTCACCAGGTTTACAGGAAGGAGTGAAACTCCTTGATCTCTCACCCATTCATTCTGCTCTTTCCAGCACTTTTATTCCCCCCTCACACACACATTCACCGGAGGCATGCAGAAGCAGGGGGTCTCTTTCTATGGACCTAAGGAAGTACACAGGGAGAGGAGACTAGAGAAAAGGAAATTGGGAGGAATTCCCCTTCCCTTCCTGTGAAGCTCCTCAGGTCCCAAGGCAGGGGAAAAGTCCCTTGTGAGCCTTTGAATGGAGTCATTTTTCTATTGACAAACTTCCCTAACTAACATTACAGTGCAAGGAAGAGGGCTTAGGAACTTCTATTAAAAATGAAAGCCTCATTCTCCAGCAGTCCATTGACATAGTAAACTACAGTCTTTGGAGCTGTCCTCCCCAAGGCAATGTGTGTAGTGGATAGGGCATTGGCCTGAGAGTGAGGAGATATGGGTTTTATTCCCAGATCTGCCACTGATGTGTGGCAGGATTTTAGGCAACTCTTTTCACCTTTCTTCATGGATTTCCCACTCCCTATGCTTTGTCTGTCTTGTCTATAAAGATTGTAAGTGCTTTGGTGGCAAAGACTAGCTCTTATTATGTATATAATAATTTTCAGTTGTGAGTACCTTGGAACAGGAACTGTCCTTCTTAAGTGTTTGGAAAGCACCTAGCCCATAGTGGGTATTACCATACCTAATAATAAAGTTTTAATAACAGTTGAAATTAGACTTTAAACAACTAAATTTTGGTCCTGAAATTCAGCCTGGAAAGACCAGCAGAGTTGTTTTTAACCTCTCTCTTGTGTTCTGTTGAGTTTTTTTCTGGGAAGGGAGAGGTTATTTTGGTATAAGTGACCCCCAAAATGTAGAATTTTGGAACACTGGTGAATCTGTTTTTCAGGGCATTGTAATTTACGAACGTGTTATCTGACTCATTGCAAGATTTCAGAAAAATTCTAACTCAGCCCCAGGTTTAACTTACTGAACATAAGAATACAAGAATGGCCCTACTGGGTCAGACCAAAGGTCCGTCTAGTCCAGTATCCTGTCTTCCGACAGTGGCCAGTGCCAGGTGCCCCAGAGGGAATGAACAGAACATGTAATCATCAAGTGATCCATCCCCTGCCAGCTTCTGGCAAACAGAGGCTAGAGACACCATTCCTGCCCATCCTGGCTAATAGCCATTGTTGGACCTATCCTCCATGAATTTATCTAGTTCTTTTTTTAACCCAGTTATAGTCTTGGCCTTCACAACATCCTCAGGCAAGGAGTTCCACAGGTTGACTGTGCATTGTGTAAAGAAATACTTCCTTTTATTTGTTTTAAGCCTGCTGCCTATTAATTTCATTTGGTGACCCCTGGTTCTTGTGTTATAAGAAGTAGTAAACAACACTTCCCTATCTTCTTTCTCTACACCAGTCATAATTTTATAGAACTGATATGATATGACCTCCGTGCCCACCAGGAGCACCATTGGCTTCAGAGCAATTGGAGGGGTCTGCCTACAATCACAGGATCAGGGCCAGAAGTACAACCTTAGCTATGGAACAGCAGCTGCCACTCCATCAATCCTATATTGATATCCAGTGAAGAATTTCCATTGAAAGGGTGAGATCTCTGTGGCATTTTGAATAGCTAGTATAGCATGTTGTAGCCTATAATCTCAAGAAGATATAAACTTGTTTATTCTTTCGTTCCTCTTTTTATGAATGCTAATGACATTTTCCTTCTACAGATTTCTCTTGAGCTCAGTAAATGGCATACTTACTATTTACATTGTATTTCTATATTTATAGACATACACTTTATGACAACTTAAGAATTATCTCAAGAATGAAAATGTAATCACACTGACCTTAAAACTAATGTGTTGCTCGGAATTACTATTGGTAGGTTTTAAATATATTCACCTTGTTCTAGAAAATGGGCTTAAAGAAAATGCCATCCTCATTAGAGTTTTGTGGCCTGCAGGCTAGTAGAGAGAGATCCATGTGACAATTAATTTACACCAATTTAAGGTAAATTAAAAGTCAGATTATAACTGGTTATCTTGTGTTGCAAAGTGACCCGAAAACACCCAAATGAGGTTATAACTAGAAAATTTGTTATTTCCCACCCTATTGAAAGTTTCCTTACCACAAAGTCTCTAATCTATTGTTTGTTCTGACAGGTGTTGTTTTCTGTTATCCTTTAAAACAATAGAATCATAGAAATGTAGGGCTGGAAGTAGTCCAGCCTCCTGTACTGAGGCAGGACCAAGTATACCATTCTGACAGGTGTTTATTTAGCCTCCTTTTAAAAACCTCCAATGATGGGGCTTCCATAACCTCCCTTAGAAGCCTATTCCAGTACTTAATTGTCCTTATAGTTAGAAAGTTTTTCCTAATATCTAACCTAAATCTCCCTTGCTGCAGATTAAGCCCACTACTTCTTCTTGTACCTTCAGTGGATACAGAGAACAGTTGATAACCATCCTTTTTGTAACAGGACTTAACATGTCTGAACTCTGTTATCAGGACCCCCTCAGTCTTCTTTTCTCAGGACTAAACATGTCCAGTGTTTTTAACCCTTCCTCCTAGGTCAGGCTTCTAAAACTTTTATCATTTTTGTTGCTTTCCTCTAGACTCTCTCCAGTTTGTCCACAGTTTTCTTAAAGTGTGATGCCTAGAACTGGACACAGTACTCCAACTGCAACCTCACCAGTGCCAGGTAGAGGGGGACAATTAGACAATTATCTCCTGTGTCTTACATACAACATTTCTGTTAATATACCACAGAATGATATTAGCCTTTTTTGTAGCTGCATCAGATTGTTGACTCATATGCAATTTGTGATTCACTATAATCCCCAAATGCTTTTCAGCAGTACTACTGACTAGCCAGTGATTCCTCATTTTGTGTTTGTACACTTGATTTTTCCTTACTAATTGTAGTACTTTGTCTTTACTGAATTTCATCTTGTTGATTTCAGACCAATGCTCTAATTTGTTAAGGTCATTTTGAATTCTAATACTGTCCTCCAATGTGCTAGCAATCCCTCCCAGCCTGGTGTCGTCTGCAAATTTTATAGGCATATTCTCTCCATTATCCAAGTGATTAATGAAAATATCAACTACTGGACCCAGGAAAGACCCATGAGGGTTCTGACTAGATACATCCCCCCACTTTGACAGTGAACCATTGATAACTATTCTACAAGTACCATCTTTCAACCAGTTGTGCACCTATCTTATAGTAATTTCATCTCAACCACATTTCCTTCGTTCGCTCATGAGAATGTCTTGTGGCACTGTGTCAAAAGCCCTACTGAAATGATGTTATAGCATGTCTACTGCTTCTCACGTATCCACTAGGCCAGTAACCCTATCAAAGAAAGAAATTAGTTTGGCTTGGCAGCATGCTTTGCTCTTGACAAATCTCCACCAAAAGCAACCCCTGCCCATGTCCCCTCCCCCCTCCCCGGAACCCAGGGCAGGGGGTGGGTCTGCTGCTCCCCCTTCTGTGCAGCTCTTATCATGGCCGGGCTGTGGCTCGGAGGGCCCCCCTCCAGCCAGACTCAGGTTGGGGAGAGCTGTGCGGGCCGCTGTGGTGAGCTGGCGTGGAGTTGCAGACCTTCCACCTGCCCTGGGCTGGGCAGGGATCCTGGGGGCCAGGGACACGGGCTGGGGGCTGCTCTCAGCCCCCCCACACCGCAGGCAGGTGGAGGGTCCACGCGGCTCCCACAATTGCCCAGGCTCCTCACCAGGCTCCAGGTCTGGCCGGGTGTGGAGGGGGGGGTCCGCTCCTGGGAAAAGTGGACAGGCCAACCCCCCACCGGGTTCTGGCGCCACTGGAGCCAGCCAGTTCTCTGTGTCATGCTGGGGGCGGGAAGAGCAGCAGCTGCTAAGCAGAGCCGCTCCTCCAGGCTCCAGCCGCAGCTGCTGCTCTTCCTGCTACTGCAGGTCACTGGACTTTTAGCGTCCAGTCAGCTGTGCTGAGCAGACGCTGTCAGTTTCCCTTTTGGACCGGATGTTCCAGTCGAAAACCGGACACCTGGCAACTCTAGTACCAGCACAGGGGAAACTCTAGGAAGGATTGTGTCCCAAGGATCCTTTGGGATGTGTCAGGACTGTTTTGCAGGCCAGTGTGGATGAGGGTCGAGAGCAAGGCCCTGCCTTCTCCCAACCCGCTTTGGGGTGCTGTGTAAATATGGATGAAAAAGTCATTGCATTCCCCTAAGTGTAAGGACTGAGATTATATCAGGCCTTAAAGTGGGATGTGCAAAGTGGGGCTGGGGGCATCTTGCACTCCGCCGCTTTCTGCGCATCTGTACAACAGCCAGTCACAATCTGGCCCTGGGGGTATAAAAGTGTTTTGCAGTTTGGGGTGTTTGAACCTAGCAGTTACTCATGGTCCACTTTCAGAGAACTCTCTATAAAGACATTTTTGTGGCAGTAGAAAAGTACAGACAGTGAACTTTTTAGCTACAATTGCTCTATGCCTTTTTAATGCCAAGGGCAATACAGGAAAAATGATTCTGTGAGATTAAGATGCTATCTTCAACATCCCAGAAAAACTCTAAGATGCCTAATGGAAAAACTGTGAAGAATAAATGCTGGAGGTGTCTGGTCTGGCCACTGGGTGCCAGTCTTGTTCCATGTTAAGTGAATGCTACAGTCTTCACTAGTTAACAAAACATTTAAATAACCACAGATAGTGGAGTCAGACTGCCAGAATATTAATATTGTACCTGGAAATAAAAGCGGAAGGTCAGTGAAACAAGTCTACAGTGAAGAATGAAGGCAAATGTACTAAGAAAAATTGAAAGTATAAATCCTGACTAACAAACCTGAAAAATAAATGTAGTTAAACACATGAATAGGTAGGTTGTCAATCATAGCTCTTCCAGATTTTGGAAGCTTTCAAGTAAGTTAGGCCAAAATTTACATTTTGCTAAAAAGGAGCAGGAGGAGTGCTTACAAAACATAATTTAAATAGAAAGGATTTTATGACATTTTAAAATTTCAGTGCAAAGGTTGTTTTATTTTGTTTTTAATTATAATGCAGTTTTAGAACCCCAAACTTATCAGCATTGTGCTAGTCATGAGAATTAGAAAGTGAAGTGCAAAAAATAAGCACGCAGTATAAATGATGAAAAGGTATTATTCAAGCTTTTATACACCAAGGTATTTTCCTCAGAAATACATGAGGTTTCTTTAAAGATATTGGACCAGCTTCCCAGCTAGTATAATGTTCTATTAAAGACAATGGACGTATGCTGATTTACACATCAGCTACGCTGATTTATTTTTTAAAATCTTGACAGCGTCTAACTCTTAAATAAAAACCCTTATCCTAAAATCCTTGAAAATATCACTGCACTGCTGTGGTTAACAATCTGGCCTTTTTAAGACAGATCCCAGTGCACTGTGACCCAAAGATTCAGCTAGGTGGTGATAAACTAACATAATTTTTGATTTCAGAGTAGCAGCCGTGTTAGTCTGTATCCGCAAAAAGAAAAGGAGGACTTGTGGCACCTTGTTAGTCTCTAAGGTGCCACAAGTCCTCCTTTTCTTTTTAATATAATTCTGACTTTTCATCTGACAAAGCCTTGTCTGAAAACTTAAAACACACAGCTCTCCTTAAATTGGTTGCGGAGACAGCTAGTCAGCCTTGTAGGCTGGATAAACACTGTTCTAAATTGGTTTGAAAAATTGCATTTCAAGAATTGTTTGTTTATTATCTGTATTGTGGTAGCATGAAGGAGCCCAAGTCATGGACCAGAACCACATTGTGCTAGGGGCTGTACAGAGCAAAATGATGGTCCAAAGAGCTTACAATCAAAGTAAAGCACAAGAGACAACAGATGGATAGAGACAGATTGTGGAGCAAAAGGGAACAATGAGACGATATTGGTCAGCATGATAGACAGTGGTTTCCACCCACCAGAGGCTTTATAACATTATAAAAACACTTCATTCTGGGTTTTTTTCCTAAGAGACATTTCACTGAAGTCAACATAGTTTTGAAACAATTTGACAAATTGGCATTTTTGATTAAAAGTTTCTGACCACTACTCAGAGAAAATATGAGAGCCCTAGAAATTAGAGGTGGAAATTAGAGGTTTATTGGGAGTGAATACAGGGTTGGTCTATTCCTAAGGTCTATTCTGTAGTTTGTCTAGTCCTATTTGTAATAACTCAAGAAACCATGCTTCTGGCAATTCCTTATTAGGATATTTTCTCTTATTTTTTAGCCTAAAGTGTCCTTTTCTCAATTTCATTCATTTCCCCTCATTATATTTCTTGGATCATCGTAAGTTATTATTATTTATTATTTGTGTTACCATAGGACGTAAGAGTTCTATTTATGGACCCGATTGTGATAGGCACTGGACAAACACAAAACAAAAAGATGCACCCTATTCCAATCGAAGTATAACACAAGAGACAACAGACAGAGACAGACAGACAGGGCAGGAAAAGGAAGCACTGAGACAATCTTGGTCATCACGACAGGCAGTGGTCTCAGCACACCAGCAGCCTAACTGTTGTCAAGTTTTTTGTAGGCATCACAGCAAAGTAGGTTTCAGGAGGAATTTGAAGGAGGAAGATGAGGTTGCTTCGATAATGAGGTAGCTTTTCAGATGTTTATGAGGAACTCCTACCTAGCACAAGGAGCAGCGTGAAAGAAAGCACTGAGGCTCTTGTTTGAAAATTTAACAAGTGGAAGCTAGGAAAATGATCTTTGCAGCCACTTTCCGAATGGATATGAGTGAGGCAAGATCAAATTTGTCCAGTCCAACTGAAAGTCTATGGCACCTAGGCTTCTAAGTGAAATAAGCACTTTTGAAAATGGGATGTAGGCCCATATCTTCAAATGTATTTGGGTGCCTAATTCCTATTGATTTCAATAGGAGTTGGGGACCGAAATACCTTTGAGGATCTGGGCCTTGGGCACTTTTGAAAATTTTACCCTTTGTACTCTCATGTACTGAGGACAACTCCTGTAATAAATATTACAAATATTAATATGACTCAGCTGATAACAGTCCAATAAAGAGTTACCAGCAGGTCTTGTTTCATAGTCAAATATATTTAATAGGAATGCAAATAAACTAAAGTTGCATGGAGTCTCAATTGTTGATCACTTCCTAAGTTAAAACCATTTTGCAAAAATGTAAAGGTAGTCTGCAAACACTTCAGATACAGCTTCCCTATGGAAACAATCTTTTTCCTATTCCTCCAGGTAAAGGTACATGCTCTTGTTTTGTATTTTAGCATTGTTCCAGGTGGTAGTATGATTACATAATTTTTATTAAAAAATTGATCAGTTTGGTCTCCCTTATCCAAACTTCCTTATTATACTTTAATATTAGGATACTGAACCTTTTAATAGGCATGACTATGCAGGATTGAACTGGCAAAGATGCCATTTCTAGAGCTTCTAAATCGATCCAAGTAAGAAGTGGCTCAGTAGGTAAAAGAAAAAGAGGCAGTTGTGAAAAATATGTTGCAATATAATATAATTCTCTATTTGAAACCTTATGTCACCTTTTGTTTTTATGAGCAGCTAATTTTTCTGTTTTAATTCTTGATCTTTTCCCTTACCATAAAAGGATTTGAATCATGTTCTGAATCCTTTTAAAGTGACTGGGTGGAATTTTAAGTGGCAGCATACTAAAAATTAATTTATCTGTGGAACTACTATCATTTTGATGGTTCGGGTTCAACCCTACAATGAGAGCATCAATTAGCTTCAGTTCATGAAGCAAGCTTTCAGTAACTGGATTCCCAGATTGATAATGTCTCATAGCACAGTTTCCAATCCTCTGTTGAACAATTTGCCCAAGTGCTTCATGACTTTGGCAGCCGATGAGGGCAGATTTGAACAAGGGAAGTACTTCACTTTTTTTTGGAAATTTACTTTATACACAGAGAATCTGGAAAATTAATTGATCACTTTTCTCAGATGAGCCTTGGATTTCTCTGTGCAAACTAACACCAGTTGAGAGACATAAGATATCATATGCATAGTAAAGTGCCTTATGTTCACCCATCCCATTGCAACTGCCGTTTTCTGATTTCTTCTTGAAGTAAAATGTGCTAAAAATGCCCCATTAATTGTATAGAAAATAGTGAGTGGAATGAGGAAGGATGAATTTACTGATGTAAATAACAGTATCACAGATACAGCATTAAATATATTTTCAAGGCAGGACAATAACCAAAAACCATCAGATGACAGTTGTACACTCACTAGCCTGGATTTCTACACAGCCAATAACAGAGGTGATAAAGAATCAGGATGAAGACTTCAAACCTGGTTCAGATAGGATTTATCTTAAGCTGTTAAAGGAGACTAGACAAGAGATGAACAGATCTATGTCTGTAATCTTAGAAAATTCTTTAAGTATGAGTGAGGTAAGAGAAGTCTGAAAGCAAGGAAATGCACGGCAGTATCAAGAGTCATAAAGGGGATAAGTGCATCCCAGGAAACGGAAGCAGAACATTATTTATTTACTTAACTCTATTCTTTGCCATTGTATATTCTCTACATGAAATATTTAAAAAGAGTCTTTCATCCTGTTGAAAACTCTCTGATATACCATACATAAAAATTAAACCTCAGCTATTCTGATAGTGCTGTGCTCTGAAGCACAGGGTCCTGCTACCATTTAAGCCACTGAACATTTTACTATGCCCTTTGCTGGAAGTAGGAGCAGACGCCAAGTCTCGTTCCTGTTCTCTCATTAGGGTAAAGAGTTCCAGGACAAAAATCCGTGCTCAGGTGTTTGGATAATATTGCTTATTAAAGACTTTTTTAAAAGCCCTGTTCTTTCTTTTCCCATCTCAGTTGTTCATTTTTAACCCACTTCGTAATATTCTAAATCTATTAGTCTCTCATCTTATTAAACTCATAATCTCACTTAGAATTCAGCCCATTTTAACTATTAAATAGAGCTTGTTTGATGTCAATAAAAGTTCTGTGTATTTCTCTCAGTTACTTTACTGAAGAAATGTATTGTATGTTACAGCATCTACTTGGCATGTAGGCATTTTCTCATATATGTACATCTGTTGATTAGGAATCCAAAATATTTGCCATTAAAAACATCTTAGCCTCTGGGCTAAGAATAGATTAGGTGAATGGTAATATAGTTTCCAAAAACGGCTAAAATTGGTGAGATGTTTAAGGGGCAGATTCAGGCTGACTCTGCCTAGGTGCTCAGGCAGAGGAGGAGCGTCACAGACCCACCCTTACACCTCTGGAGAGCAGAGTCAGAAATAGAACCCAGATGTAGAGCTGAGCCAATGATGGATTTTTTGTTTTTTTTGGCAATTTAGAAAAGCAAAAATAATCATTTTGGGTCAAACAAAATGATTTGATTTGCCTAAATAGAAATGTTTTGTTTCAGTTTTGATCATTTTTTTAAATGGTTTTGAAATAAAATTAAAGGAAGGTTTGAAATGTAACATCATATCAAACCACAAGGGCAAAATGTTTCATTTAAAAAAATGTCAAAATTAAGCATTTCATTTTTTTTCTGATTTTGTTTTTTTTCTAATAGAAACAATTAGGCAAAATCCACATAATTTATGAAATATTTCAATGTCACTGAATTTTCATTTTTCACCCCCCCAAAAGTTTTATCTGAAAAACATTGCCCTGATTTACCCAGGAATCCTAACTCCCAGTGTCCTATTCTAACCACAGCAAAAGAGTCTCTTGTTTGTGCATCACTTTCTGTGAGCTACCTAGGGCAGTGATCTAGCATAGCACTTAGGCAGATGCTTAACTTTAAGCATGTGACTAGTCCCATTGAAGTCAAGAGGCCATACTGACCATTGAAGTCAAGGGGACTACTCAGATGCTTAAGTGCTTTGCTGGATCGGGGCCTAGAGCAGTAACTTTGAATTCTGTATGTTTTTGTGTCCTTCCCCAAAGAAACATCTCACTGCTTGTGGGCTGCATTATTAATTGTTACATGTAGGTATAGCAATAAGACAACCAGCATGTACCAAAGCACTAAAATATTCATTATAGACAAATTTGACCATTCCAGTCATTTAACCTGAATTCAACTTTTCTCTTATTAAAAAAGGTTAGTTAGTAGTAAAAAAGTTGTTTGATATTTGTAAAATATCATTTGTGCTCATGTTGATTAACGGTACCAAATTTTACTGTCCTCACTTGGACAAAACTCCAATTAAGTTCATTGACTAAGCTCTTATGCACTGATCCTGCATAATGCAGAGCGCCTTCAATTCCTTTGGACTTCCTGGACATTCCATTAGCTCAGCACCTCTCAGAATTAGACCATTTGTTCATAAACTGGTTTGGGTTCCTTGCGTGAAAAGTTATTCATAAGTAGAATGTGTTAAACTGTTATAATGTATTTACGGTAATATATATAGATGCCCTATTTTTATGTGATTACACTCCGCCAGCCACACCATGGATATGTCATCTTTTGTAATGATTATCATACCTACCATAAAAAATAGTAATAGTACAGTCCTTTAGAAGAAATGGCATACTGGATTGTGTAAACTTTCAAAGGCCAATCCAGACGGATCTAGTTATTTTGCACATAGTTTATGTTCAAAAGACTCCATGTGTTGACCAATAATATCACAGTGTATATTTTGCTTTGTTTCATCCTTTGCTAGTATGTTCAGAGTTGTCAAACAGTGCATCTTAACTATCATCCTCTTGTCTGCTGAGTAAGAAATCTTTAAAAAAGGATCTTAAAGGGCTAGCAGTGCATTCGTATACATTCTACATAGCCTTCTGAATTCTTCACTGCTACGTGAACTCAGAAAATTGTATGGCTAGTTTATTCAAATTAATGTGCAATGGTGGTTGTTCAGTGTAGACATTTTTACATAAATGTAACATAGTCTTATAGTAATGTATAATTAATGAGTGTTCCCTGTTGCAGGACTGATCAGGTGTCAATGACCTTTTTAATCTGAAATTTCTCTTTTTTTATCTTAACCAGTTTTTAAGATGCATGAGTAAGTATTGTGCTCATGCTAATGGGCATTGGCTTCAGTCAGACACAGTGCAGGCAGGGGTTTTGTGCAACTTCTCATACATGTTCAAGCCAAATGTACTTCAATTCTGATCCACAATTCTTTTGGGTTCCCCTTGAACTGGGAATGCCCACCATGCAACTCACATGGTGGTTTTGTGAGATGCTCAAAAAGGAACTAGTATGAGACCATTAAACTCATATTTGACTTGTCAACAAAGCCAGAATGTGTAAAAAAGTTTTTTTTTAAATAAGAATAAATATTTGTGAACAGATATTCACGTCAAAAACTAAATGGCTTTTTGGGATGTGTTGTAACTGCCATCACATACACCAATGATGGCTAAAAGATGTTTATTTATGTGATGACAGGGGAAAATGTACTGGATGTTGTATTTCCTTGATTCTTTTCTGTGCCACAGTCTACAAGGGTATTAGGCCAACATTTTCAAACTTAGGTGCCTAAGTTGAAGGTACTCAACCACCTCTGAAAATCAGATCACTTAAAGTATCTAAATATGGTTCTAGCTGTATAACTTTAGGCATCCAAGTTTTCTGATTTTGGCCTTTAATATTAAAGAATAAAATTCTAGAAAAGCAGTCATGAAGGACTAAAGATGGTCCTCTGATCTAATAAAAGTATAATTTGGATCAGAGTTCAGATCCCAACCGTGAGCCCTATCTCTACAGCAACCCCCTATGACTATAAGGATATGTCTAAACTTTGAGCTAGAGATGTGTGTTCCAGCCTGGGGAGACATATCTGTGTTAGATCTTGCCAGAATTCCTTCCCCACTCTGAACTCGGGTACAGATGTGGGGACCCACATGAAAGACCTCCTAAGCTTATTCTTACCAGCTTAGGTTAAAAACTTCCCCAAGGTACAAACTTTGCCTTGTCCTTGAATAGTATGCTGCCACCACCAAGCATGTTAAACAAAGAACAGGGAAAGAGACCACTTGGAGACGTCTTCCCCCCAAATCTCTCCCCTCTCCCCAAGCCCTACACACCCCCTTTCCTGGGGAGGCTTGAAAATAATATCCTAACCAATTTGTTACAAAATCATCAAAGACCCAAACCCCTGGATCTTGGAACAATGGAAAAATCAGTCAGGTTCTTAAAAGAAGGATTTTATTTAAAAAAAAAAAAGGAAGGTAAAAATCATCTCTGTAAAATAAGGATGGAAAATACTTTACAGGGTATTCAGATTCAAAACACAGAAGATCCCCCTCTGGGCAAAACCTTAAAGTTACAGAAAACAGGAATAAACCTCCCTCTTAACACAGGGAAAATTCACATAAAACAAAAGAAACTAATCCGCCTTGCCTGGCTTACCTATACTGGTTGCAATATTGGAGACTTGGATAAAATGGATTTCTGTCTGGCCTCTCTCAGTCCCAAGAGAGATCAACCACGTAAACAAAGAGCACAAACACAACCCTTCTCCCCCCTCACAAGATTTGAAAGTATCTTGTCTCCTTACTGGTCCTTTGGGTCAGGTGCCAGCCAGGTTAGCTGGCTTCTTAACCCTTTACAGGTAACAGGATGTTGCCTCTGGCCAGGAGGGATTTTATAGCACTGTATACAGAAAGGTGTATTTCCCTTCCCTTTATAACAGCTCTGCTCAAGCTAAAAAAGTAAGAGTATAGTTGCAGTTGCGTGAGCAGCGAGATGGGCTAGCCGTCAGAATATGTACCTATGTGAGATGCTAGGCACATACTCATGGTGGCTGGCACATACTCATGGTGGCTGGCCCCTCCCGCCACTCATGCTGTCAGAGCTACACTCTATTTTTAGCATGCTCTATTTTTAGTCATGCCTCCTTGCCCTTGGACCTGCTCCCAGTGGAAGGAGCATTCAAAAGGGAGAAGCTCAGCTCAGCCTGGGCTGACTGTGGACAAGAGTGGTTGTGTGTAAAAGCCTCCTTCCAGGAAGACGCTGGGACTCCAAGCTGTTGGGGCCTACCTGAGCCGCAGGAAGTCAGTTGATTACAGGAACCAAAGGGGATGACTTGCTGTTACCAGTGGAGGAGCTGCCAGAGACAGAGCAGAAGGAGCACAAGAGGGAACCCATGTGTAACTCTGGAGGGACGGGGATGAGGGTAGGAAGCGACCCAGGGAACGTGCTTGGGGGTATTTGGACTTGAACCCTGTGTCAGGACATCTGGTTTTGAAGGGCGCTGGCTCAGAACCTGGTGGAATAGAGTGGGCCTGGGTTCCTCTACCCTCACCACTCTTGCCACTGGGTGATATTGCCGTTAGGTGAAGCGGCCTCTTGGAGATACTGCCACTAGGCAAAGCGGCACCTGGAATCCCCACTGTTGGGCATTATATCCCAGAGCATCATTACTGGACAGCGCTGTTGTCTTGGTACCCCTAATCAGCACCCCCTCAACAGTATCAGATAGCATATTTATAAACCTTTTGAAGAGTTTGTCTTCACTAGGAAAACAATTGTATTTTCAAAACATGTCAACTAACCTGTGTTAGTTATCATGTATTAAAACCATAGCGTAGACAAGGCAATTTGCATTTTAACTTGTGTCAAAATACAGCTCTGGTTGGTTCTTACCAGTTAACTCATGTTAAAATACAAATTTCCTGCCTCTATTAGGGTTTTAATGTAAGTTAATTAACATGTTAGTTCACATATTTCGAAAACACCATTTTCCCTAATGTGGACACAGCCTTACTCATGGCGAACATTTCTCAGCCCCCCTGTTTTGACTCTGAAGATTCAGAACTGCAGAATTTCTAGAGCAGAGAAATGATAAGGGTCACCATAAGTGACAAATAGCAGTATCCAGCTGTTGTTCTTCCATTTGCCTCAATGGGCCTAAACTCATCTAATTTTCAAAACAAAGCAGGTTTAGATCTAATAAGTACTTGGCTGGGTGACAGTCTGAGAATGCTATGCTTTCTAGGCGTGTTGCTTTTTTGTGACAACATGCTGTAACCTCTTCAGATCTCATGAGCAAAGCAAGTTTGTGTATGGCCTGTATCTGGGTGAGATGCTTCCAAAGGGAGAATAAAAGTCGGTGGACTGCACACATCTGCTATGCACAAGAGTGCAGCTGCTAGTCCATCTCCTACAACACTGCTTTTGGCAGTTATGGTTTCACTTCTCTTCTCATCACTTTGTTTTTCATATTCACATTCAAGTAATTTCCCCTAACAAAACTCCAATGCACGGTTGAGAATAGCAACACAAATGTCAGGTAACAGTCATTTAAAACTATCCCCTTTCCAGGAGAGCTCTCTTTGTATAAACTTGGATAAATTCTCCTGCTAATCTGGACTATCCAAACCTTTTGAAAGTCCCATTCTTTTTTGTAGTTTACAATATTTGGTTTTGCCCAAATACAGCACTTTATCATACCAGAATGAAAGATGGAGGGGATCCCTTATAATTATACAGTATATATAATCTGATGGAATGCAGTAAATTTGGCAGACCCTGTTTCATCTTTTCATGTAAAACAGGGCAATTTTCACTAGACAGTTTCCATTGCACTTTTGGGGAAAAAATCCCAGAGCATGTAAAATCGTATGTTCTAAATTATACTTGTTGGCGAATACAAGTGTACAATTTAAATTCTTACAGTAAATCTGTTGGTAATGTTAATTTTATTGTAAAGTCCAAATAATTAATCTGTAGGTATGGGCATGTGATTAGTTGGTTGATTGTCACATTAGTACAGTATGAGATGAGGCTGTGCTGTTTTAACTATATTTTATTTACTAATATTTTTCTCTACAGTCGTGAACACTTCCCAGTGAAGAAGCTGAATGGACAAATTCATGAAGACATCTTTCATTTTCCCTGACAGCAGATGTTTTCATACATAAACACAATAATAGAATAATTACATGTACATTCACATTATCATAGCTGCTGTGTGCTCAGTGCTACTCAAAAACAAGGCACTAAGCCAAATCTTCCTTGTTTCCATTTTGATTTAAATTATATTAATAATAAAGGGATTTTCATTCAACCTAAATGCAGTTTCATTCAAGTCTAACAAACCTCCCCACTTATTGTTATTCTTTTCTTTTTATTCTAGGTCACTCAGCCCAGATATAAGTGAAATTCTCCTCTGGTGGTGATAACAGTGATGCTACTCAATGAACTACTGTATAACAAGGGCTCTAAATGCATCTCCTGTAGCATACCACAGTGATTTGCAAAAGTGGGAATAAATCTAAGCAGTGAAGAGATGCCGTGTTGAGCCAGAAGCTAAATGTTACATCTTGTTGCATGAGGTAAGGGAGAACAGATCCTGTTTTTCTGGCAGCACAATATCGTTGTGCTTGATACCTCAGATTCAGCCCCATTAAAACAATCATTCAGAATCTAAGGGAGATTGCCACCTCTTTCTTTCATGCAATGGCAGCTGGTATTGGTGCTTACACATATTCCTCATTCCCTTCAAGATTTTCAACACACAAAAAAGAAGCTTAATTTATATTTAAAAAATAAGTGTCAGCTTACCCTGAGGCTCATCACTGGCACCCGGGGGAAAAAGAAAAAAAAAAAAAGATAAATGCTTCTAGGTGAACTGGCAGAGATGCTAATTCTCCACTCACTTTACCGCTACACTATATGCACCACATTAATCATTTCACAGACATTTCAGAAAACTTGCACAATTTTCAAATAAAGATGCATCGTCTTCAACTCAATAATAATGGAACTATATCTTGTAGTGCCAGCTTAGTTCATACAAACTGCATCCCCAAACAGATTTATAAAATATTCCTATAGACCTCTGGGATGTAATTTTTATCCTTATGTGGTTGTTTGTCTATATAGTTTTGTCTTCTCCAGTGAATATTTTCCATGTGTTTGTACATACATAATATTGCCATTTGTCTTATTCAACTGCTAACACACTTGGGATGTTTTCTGCTTCACAGTTTTATTGTATGGATGGGTAAATGCATTATATGATCCTTATGAACTGTGTTTTACACCTCAGTACAGATCTAATATATTTTTGCTTTTGTTTTTTTAATATAGAGCAGAGCTGCATCTTCCACTAACTTATGTAAATTCTGTGGGGGTTTCATGTTTTTAGTTTTAAATTATAAAGACACTTGAGCCCAGATCCTCAACTATATTTAGACCCCTAACTTCCACTGATTTCATTGAAAAAGGATACAGTACAATGACATCAATTATAACATTTCAAAAATACGGTTTAAAAACTTTCCTTGTTATAGTGAAACTGAACACCCCTTGGATCAGCTGATGAGTACAAGTTGCACCTCTTTTGAAGGATCTTGGCAAGAGCTTTGGGTCCACAGAAGAATACACCGATGCTCTTGCTGCAGCAACAAAAAGATAACAGAACAAAACAAATAAACCACATATTTTGACAATCCTCAGTTTTGTTTAAATCTTTTAAAATGGCCTTTTGACAAATGCATTTTAAAAGTTTTGCCCGTGTTCATTTCACAAAGTATTATTTTATAACCATCTTTATTTTAAATTCTTCTTTAGTGTTTATTACATTTTATTACAGTGTTCAACTGGATTGCTATAACTGGGATTGCAAAAAACATTTTTTATGATAACTCTGTTTTCACACTATCATAGTTTTACAAAAAAATACCTACTCCATGGGCTAAAATTTTCCATTCTTTGTCTCTAAGTGGAAGTAATTTTAAAAAATGCAAAAAATCCCTACAGTTATTTTTGAGTTCTATGAAGATGAAAAAAAATACATATTTCTGCCCACAGACATAATTTAAAAGTGGCTGAATTTTGAAACTTGACATGTAAGAGGTCCTCATAGAAGAATAAGTCCATGCCCAAGTTTGCAAATATCTAGGCAATGATGTTACAAACAATAGAAAAATAGCTATTTTCTGCAGTCAAATATATCGTTTGAGGGTTTGCTTTTAAAAAGACACTGTGCACATATCCATTAAATATATAAAGTACACACTCATTAGCTGTGCACCTACTGGAGAAAATTTTCAGAATTTGTGCCATTAGAGCAGGAAGCTAAATCTGCAGCAATGAGGTGCAACTGATGTTTGCTCCCAATAAGCTTTGACAAAGGAAAGTGCAAAGGAGGTTCAAGTGAATTCTAACTACAAAAACAGTGTTGCAGAAGTGTTAATACCAAGAATATGTGCCCACCACTGAATTTCCAAAGCACACCTGTGCTTAAGTGGGAACTGGAGCTCCAAAATGTTTGCACCAGCAATTGTACCTATAAGAGCTTGGAATTGCTAAGAATCTGATTTGCTGCTGCGGTCCCAATCTCTAGCTGGACAGTTCTAGCTGTGTACTCTCCAGCAGGTGTGAATGGTGGATTCATGGTATAGTACAGCAGTTCTCAAACTGTGGGTCGGGACCTCAAAGTGGGTCGCAATCCCATTCGCCAGGGCTGACTTAGACTTGCTGGGGCCCAGGGCCAAAGCCTAAGCCCCACCACCCAAGGCTGAAGCCGGAGAGTTTCAGCCCTGCATGTTGCAACTCAGGTTACAGGCCCCCTGCCTAAGGCTGAAGCCCTTGAGCTTCAGCTTTGCCCCCCACCCCGTGCCTGAGTTAGTGATGCTCAGGCAGGCTCAGGCTTCGGTTCCCCGTCCTGGGGTCATGCAGTAGTTTTTATTGTCAGAAGAGGGTCATGGTACAATGAAGTTTGAGAACCCCTAGTGTAGTAGATACACCAAAGAGACGCTGTGCATTGCAGAGAAAGGACTTATACAAGGGATGTAGACCCTAGTCAGGAACAGCCCCAGTCATTTTGCTGCCCAGGGCAGAAAAATTTTTTGGCACCCAACGTCCCCTAACAGGTAAAGAAAACCTAAAACACAGTTGGCCAATCAGTTGGGAAGGGGGAGCCTAGCAGTCCAGTGTCCCCTGGAAGTTGTTATAGCGTCCCTGGAAGCTGGTGCCCAGGGCGATGGCCCTGTTTGCCTGCCCCTAGAATCCACCCTGAGTCTGGTTACGTCATGAAATCCAGCTGCCCCTTTACCCACACACAGCAAAACCATGCCAATTCCTCTGCATCCTGAACCATCTGCACGTGCAGAGGGCATGGAGGAGGGACAGTTTTTGCCCAATACAGTTCCAGTAAAATGTTTCTCTCATACACTTTTTCCTTTAAAGTGTTCACATTTGATCTTAAACGTATAAACTGAGGCTCACAAGCAAATTCATAGATTCATAGGGACCATTGTAATCATCTAGTCTGACCTCCTATATAGCACAAGCCATAGAACTTCCCCACAATAATTCCTTTTGAACTACAGCATATCTTTTACAAAGAGATCCAACCTTGATTTTAAAATTGCCAGCGATGGAGAATCCACCATGACAGCTTGGTAAATTGCTCCAATAGTTATTTACATTCACTTTTTAAAATGTACACCTTATTTCCAGTGTGAATTTGTCTAGCTCCAACTTCCAGCCACTGGATCATGTTATACTTTATCTGCTAGACTGAAGAGTCCATTATCAAATATTTGTTCCCCTGGTAGATACTTACAGACTATGATCAAGTCACCCCTTAACCTTCTCTTTGTTAAGCTAAATAGATTGAGCTCTGTGAATCTATCACCATAATGTACGTTTCCAAATCTTTAATCATTCCCATTTTCTCTGAACCTTCTCCAATTTATCAACATCCTCTGGAACTGCGGACACCAGAACTGGACAAAGTATACCAGCAGTGGTCATACTAGTGCCAAATGCGAAGTTAAAATATTTTTATTTATTCCTATCCAAGATTCCTCTCTTTATGCATGCAAGGATCACATTAGCCTTTTTGGCCACAGCGTTGCAATGGGAGCTCATGTTCAGCTGACCATCCACCATGACCCCGAAATATTTTTCGGAGTCACTACTTCCCAGGACAGAGTCCCCCATCATGTAAGTGTGGTCTACATTCATTTTTCCTACCTGTATATATTTACAGTTATTATTATTACATATTATTAGTTTGCTCCCAGCTTACCAACAAGCGATATTGCTCAGTATCCATGACCTGTCCTCAATTATTTACCATTCCCCCAATTTTATCATCCTCTGCATACTTATCAGGAATGATTTTATGTTTTCTTCCAGAACATTGATAAAAACGTTAAATAGCACAGGGACAAGAAATGATCCCTGCAAGACCCCACTAGAAACTCCTGCTTGATGATGATTCCCCATTTACAATTACATTTTGAGACCTATCAGTTAGCAAGCTTTCAATCCATTTAATGTGTGCCATTTTAATTTTAGATCATTCTAGTTTTTTAATCCAAATGTTGTGTGATAGCAAGTCAAATGCCTTATAGAAGTCTGTTACATCAACACTATTAACTTTCAAAGTAGCAGCCGTGTTAGTCTGTATTCGCAAAAAGAAAAGAAGTACTTGTGGCACCTTAGAGACTAACAAATTTATTTGAGCATAAGCTTTCGTGAGCTACGGCTCACTTCATCAGATGCATTCAGTGGAAAATACAGTGGGCAGATTTATATACATAGAGAACATGAAACAATGGGTGTTACCATACACACTGTAACGAGAGTGATCACTTAAGGTGAGATATTACCAGCAGGAGAGCGGGGGTGGGGGTGGGGAGGGAAATAAACCTTTTGTAATGATAATCAAGGTGGGCCATTTCCAGCAGTTGACAAGAACATCTGAGGAATGGTGGGAGGTGGAATAAACATGGGGAAACTTCTGCCGACATGCACGGTCTGAAATTGTGGGAAAGCAGCATCACTTGCCCCATAACCTCAGCCGTGCAGAACACAATGCCATCCACAGCCTCAGAAACAACTGACACCATAATCAAAAAGGCTGACAAAGGAGGTGCTGTCATCATCATGAATAGGTTGGAATATGAACAAGAGGCTGCTAGGCAGCTCTCCAATACCACTTTCTACAAGCCATTACCCTATGATCCCACTGAGGGTTACCAAAAGAAACTACAGCATTTGCTCAAGAAACTCCCTGAAAAAGCACAAGAACAAATCCGCACAGTCACACCCCTGGAACCCCGACCTGGGGTATTCTATTCTAAACCTGGAAATCCTGGACACCCCATCATCTCAGGCATTGGCACCCTGACAGCAGGATTGTCTGGCTATGTAGACTCCCTCCTCAGGCCCTACGCTACCAGCACTCCCAGCTATCTTCGAGACACCACTGGCTTCCTGAGGAAACTACAAGCCATCGGTGATCTTCCTGATAACACCATCCTGGCCACTGTGGACGTAGAAGCCCTCTACACCAACATTCCACACAAAGATGGACTACAAGCCATCAGGAACAGTATCCCCGATAATGTCATGGCAAACCTGGTGGCTGAACTTTGTGACTTTGTCCTCACACATAACTATTTCACATTTGGGGACAATGTATACCTTCAAATCAGCGGCACTACTATGGGTACCCGCATGGCCCCACAGTATGCCAACATTTTTATGGCTGACTTAGAACAACGCTTCCTCACCTCTCGTCTCCTAATGCCCCTACTCTACTTGCGCTACACTGATGACATCTTCATCATCTGGACCCATGGAAAAGAAGCCCTTGAGGAATTCCACCATGATTTCAACAATTTCTGTCCCACCATCAACCTCAGCCTGGACCAGTCCACAGAAGAGATCCACTTCCTGGACACTACGGTGCTAATAAGCGATGGTCACATAAACACCACCCTATACCGGAAACCTACTGACCGCTATTTCTACCTACATGCCTCCAGCTTTCATCCAGACCACACCACACGATCCATTGTCTACAGCCAAGCTGTACGATACAACCACATTTGCTCCAACCCCTCAGACAGAGACAAACACCTACAAGATCTCTATCAAGCATTCTTACAACTACAATACCCACCTGCTGAAGTGAAGAAACAGATTGACAGAGCCAGAAGAGTACCCAGAAGTCACCTACTACAGGACAGGCCCAACAAAGAAAATAACAGACCGCCACTAGCCATCACCTTCAGCCCCCAAGTAAAACCTCTCCAATGCATCATCAAGGATCTACAACCTATCCTGAAGGACAACCCATCAATGTCACAGATCTTGGGAGACAGGCCAGTCCTTGCTTACAGACAGCCCCCCAACCTGAAGCAAATACTCACCAGCAACCACACACCACACAACAGAACCAATAACCCAGGAACCTATCCTTGCAATAAAGCCCGTTGCCAACTGTGTCCACATAGCTATTCAGGGGACACCATCATAGGGCCTAATCATATCAGCCACACTATCAGAGGCTCATTCACCTACACATCCACCAATGTGATATATGCCATCATGTGTCAGCAATGCCCCTCCGCCATGTACATTGGCCAAACTGGACAGTCTCTACGTAAAAGAATAAATGGTCACAAATCAGATGTCAAGAATTATAACATTCAAAAACCAGTTATGATCTGTTTGGTCACTCGATTACAGACCTAAAAGTTGCAATTCTTCAACAAAAAAAACTTCAACATCAGACTCCAGCGAGAGACTGCTGAATTGGAATTAATTTGCAGACTGGATAGAATTAACTTAGGCTTGAATAGAGACTGGGAGTGGATGGTCATTACACAAAGTAAAACTATTTCCCCATGTTTATTCCACTCCCCACCGTTCCTCAGATGTTCTTGTCAACTGCTGGAAATGGCTCACCTTGATTATAACTACAAAAGGTTTCTCCTCCCACCCCCGCTCTCCTGCTGGTAATATCTCACCTTAAGTGAAAAGAAAAGGAGTACTTGTGGCACCTTAGAGACTAACCAATTTATTTGAGCATGAGCTTTCGTGAGCTACAGCTCACTTCATCGGATGCATACCGTGGAAACTGCAGCAGATATTATATACACACAGAGATCATGAAACAATACCTCCTCCCACCCCACGGTATGCATCCGATGAAGTGAGCTGTAGCTCACGAAAGCTCATGCTCAAATAAATTGGTTAGTCTCTAAGGTGCCACAAGTACTCCTTTTCTTTTTGCGAATACAGACTAACACGGCTGTTACTCTGAAACCTGTCATTATGCAAGGCACTGCATTTAGCCGTATGGAGTGGAAATCTATCAACTGCATGAAAAAACTTGTACAGATACAGACAGACATCATCTTCCTTTCCAAATGCAAACAGATGGACATCGTACCAAAAGGACTGAAGGTAAAAAATCCATTACAATCTACATACCACACAGACTATACTGACAGCTTGTGCCACACGCTCTCAAAGAAACTGCGGAATCACCTGATCAACACCCTCTACAGCAAACAGGGAAAGATTAAAAATGAGCTCTCAAAAATGGATACTCTCATAAAAAACCAACCTTCCACACAAACTTCCTTGTGGCTGGATTTTACTAAAACTAGACAAGCCATTTACAACGCACACTTTGCTTCTCTACAAAAGAAAAAGGACACTAAACTTTCTAAACTACTACATGCTACAAGGGGCCACAGCAATGGTTCCCTCAACCCACCTAGCAATATTGTTAACCTATCCAACTATACTCTCAGCCCAGCAGCTGCAGCTGTCCTATCTCGGGGTCTCTCCTTCTGCCCCTCCACCCCCACGAACATGATACAGTTCTGTGGTGACCTAGAATCCTATTTTCGACGTCTCCGACTCAAGGAATATTTCCAAAATACCTCTGAACAACATACTAATCCACAGAGGCCTCCCTACCAACACTACAAAAAGAAGGATTCTAGGTGGACTCCTCCTGAAGGTCAAAACAGCAGACTGGACTTCTACATAGAGTGCTTCCGCCGACGTGCACGGGCTGAAATTGTGGAAAAGCAGCATCACTTGCCCCATAACCTCAGCCATGCGGAACGCAATGCCATCCACAGCCTCAGAAACAACTCTGACATCATAATCAAAAAGGCTGACAAAGGAGGTGCTGTTGTCATCATGAATAGGTCAGAGTATAAACAAGAGGCTGCTCGGCAGCTCTCCAATACCACTTTCTACAAGCCATTACCCTATGATCCCAATGAGAGTTACCAAAAGCAACTGCAGCATTTGCTCAAGAAACTCCCTGAAAAAGCACAAGATCAAATCCGCACAGACACACCCCTGGAACCCCGACCTGGGATATTCTATCTATTACCCAAGATCCATAAACCTAGAAATCCTGGGTGCCCCATCATCTCAGGCATTGGCACCCTGACAGCAGGATTGTCTGGCTATGTAGACTCCCTCCTCAGGCCCTACGCTACCAGCACTCCCAGCTACCTTTGAGACACCACTGACTTCCTGAGGAACTTCAATCCATCGGTGATCTTCCTGATAACACCATCCTGGCCACTATGGATGTAGAAGCCCTCTACACCAACATTCCACACAAAGATGGACTACAAGCCGTCAAGAACACTATCCCCGATAATGTCACGGCTAACCTGGTGGCTGAACTTTGTGACTTTGTCCTTACCCATAACTATTTTACATTTGGGGACAATGTATACCTTCAGATCAGCGGCACTGCTATGGGTACCCGCATGGCCCCACAGTATGCCAACATTTTTATGGCTGATTTAGAACAACGCTTCCTCAGCTCTCGTCCCCTAAAGCCCCTACTCTACTTGCGCTATATTGATGACATCTTCATCATCTGGACCCATGGAAAAGAAGCCCTTGAGGAATTCCACCACGATTTCAACAACTTCCATCCCACCATCAACCTCAGCCTGGTCCAGTCCACACAAGAGATCCATTTCCTGGACACTACAGTGCTAATAAACAATGGTCACATAAACACCACCCTATACCGGAAACCTACTGACCGCTATTCCTACCTACATGCCTCCAGCTTTCACCCTGACCACACGATCCATCGTCTACAGCCAAGCTCTGCGATACAACCGCATTTGCTCCAACCCCTCAGACAGAGACAAACACCTACAAGATCTCTATCAAGCATTCTTACAACTACAATACCCACCTGCGGAAGTGAAGAAACAGATTGATAGAGCCAGAAGAGTTCCCAGAAGTTACCTACTACAGGCCTAACAAAGAAAATAACAGAACGCCACTAGCCGTCACCTTCAGCCCCCAACTAAAACCCCTCCAACGCATTATTAAGGATCTACAACCTATCCTGAAGGATGACCCAACACTCTCACAAATCTTGGGAGACAGGCCAGTCCTTGCCTACAGACAGCCCCCCAACCTGAAGCAAATACTCACCAACAACCACATACCACACAACAGAACCACTCACCCAGGAACTTATCCTTGCAACAAAGCCCGTTGCCAACTGTGCCCACATATCTATTCAGGGAACACCATCACAGGGCCTAATAACATCAGCCACACTATCAGAGGCTCGTTCACCTGCACATCCACCAATGTGATATATGCCATCATGTGCCAGCAATGCCCCTCTGCCATTTACATTGGTCAAACTGGACAGTCTCTACGTAAAAGAATAAATGGACACAAATCAGATGTCAAGAATTATAACATTCATAAACCAGTCGGAGAACACTTCAATCTCTCTGGTCACGCAATCACAGACATGAAGGTCGCTATCTTAAAACAAAAAAACTTCAAATCCAGACTCCAGCGAGAAACTGCTGAATTGGAATTCATTTGCAAATTGGACACTATTAATTTAGGCTTAAATAGAGACTGGTAGTGGCTAAGTCATTATGGAAGGTAGCCTATTTCCCCTTGTTTTTTCCTACCTCCCCCCAGACGTTCTGGTTAAACTTGGATTTAAACTTGGAGAGTGGTCAGTTTGGATGAGCTATTGCCAGCAGGAGAGTGAGTTTGTGTGTGTGTGTGTGTGTGTGTCCCGGGGGGGGGGAAGGGGGAGGGGTGAGAGAGCCTGGATTTGTGCTGGACATGGCCCACCTTGATTACCATGCACATTGTAGGGAGAGTGGTCACTTTGGATGAGCTATTACCAGCAGGAGAGTGAGTTTGTGTGTGTATGGGGGTGGGGGGGTGAGAAAACCTGGATTTGTGCTGGAAATGGCCCACCTTGATTATCATGCACATTGTAGGGAGAGTGGTCACTTTGGATGAGCTATTACCAGCAGGAGAGTGAGTTTGTGTGTGTGGTTTTTGGAGGGGGGTGAGGGGGTGAGAGAACCTGGATTTGTGCAGGAAATGGCCCCTCTTTATTATCATGCACATTGTGAAGAGAGTTGTCACTTTGGATGGGTTATTACCAGCAGGAGAGTGAGTTTGTGTGTAGGGGGGTGGAGGGTGAGAAAACCTGGATTTGTGCTGGAAATGGCCCAACTTGATGATCACTTTAGATAAGCTATTACCAGCAGGACAGTGGGGTGGGAGGAGGTATTGTTTCATGATCTCGGTGTGTATATAATATCTGCTGCAGTTTCCACGGTATGCATCCGATGAAGTGAGCTGTAGCTCACGAAAGCTCATGCTCAAATAAATTGGTTAGTCTCTAAGGTGCCACAAGTACTCCTTTTCTTTTTGCAAATACAGACTAACACGGCTGTTACTCTGAAACCTGTCACCTGAAGTGATCACTCTTGTTACAGTGTGTATGGTAACACCCATTGTTTCATGTTCTCTATGTATATAAATCTGCCCACTGTATTTTCCACTGAATGCATCTGATGAAGTGAGCTGTAGCTCACGAAAGCTTATGCTCAAATAAATTTGTTAGTCTCTAAGGTGCCACAAGTACTCCTTTTCTTTTTACTATTAACTTTGTCAACCAAACTTGCAATCTCATAAAAATATATATCAGGTTAGTTTGACCAAAAACCCATGTTTATTGGCATTAATTATATTACCCTCCTTTAATTCTTTATTAATTGTGTCCTGTATCAGCTACTTCATTATCTTGACTTGGATCAATGTCAGACTGACATACCTATTATGACCCAAATTCATGTTCCCAAAAGTTCAGTGCTGGATTCTTAAGGAAGCATCACAACATTCAGGACTTCTCACCATCACCTTCTACTCTGTGCATGAAAAGCAGCACAGAAAATGTCGTTCTTGAAGATTTTTCACTTCATAACTATATTTTGAAAATTGTCAAATAATAAAGCTTAGACTGCAAGTTGAATTTTACTGCAAGTCTAAATTTAAAAGATATGATTTTGTAGCAGCAATATTTCACAAATAATAAAAAGGAAAAATTATATTTTCAGCCCTTTGCCCATTTTTTAATCTTCCTTCTTATTTCCTGATTTGTATTCATTTTTACCTCTGTCAACTGGTTTCTCTATTACTGTTATTTTTTCAATTTTATGGTATTCTTGAAGCTTACTCTTTTCTCTCTTCCCCTTCCAGCATTTTAGTTTTTCATTTGTTAAAAAAATGTTTTTCCTTTTCCTTTCTCAACCCTTTCTCCTGAATGCAGGCCTTTAGCTTGCATTAACAGGTAAATATTTGGAAAGGGAAAAGAATCACAAAGATTCCTGAATTTTCTGGTGATGAGCACAAAAATATTTCAAATTCTTTCTTCAAAGGCTTCCAGGAACAAAGAAGCTTTTCTCAGACCACTAGCAAATCCACCAGGTTCAAATGAACTGTCTTTGCCAGCAGAGATGAACTAATGACAGAACAGAACAGTCTTACAACGGTAGCCAAATATGTTGAGAGAACAAACATATCCTTGACATCATAAGAAAAAAAATCACAATTTATCTCTTTAATAACCATCTTCAAGGGAAATTAATGTTACTTTGTCCTTTGTGCAGAACAGTAATTGGATTGTGTGTTTCAATTATATCTGGCAAAGGCCAGGGTATTGAAATACTTCTACATATTAGATTTTCTTATCCAAAAATTAGATTTTATTGGCATTCTACTTCTGAGATTTCTTCATTAAAAGCTTCATTAAACATAAATCTTCTTTCCACATAGCAAAAAGCTAAATTTTAAAAGGATCATTTTAAAAGATTTGCCCTCCCACTGTTTATGCTGAGAAAGAGTTACATAATAAGGCTAGAAGCTAACCTGTCTTACCTAGGATGATTTTCTGCTATTTGCCTGAACTCAGTGTCCCAGTTCGGCCTTCCATAGAAGGTCTTCTGTCTCAGACCAGTAATTACATCCATCTTTTCATCATCATGTAGAGCTATATGAGTAGCCTAAAGCAAAATTTACAGCAAGACAATAATTTTAGAATCGACAATGTATATGCTGAGTAAGAAGTAAAGTGATAATTCAGTCTCTGAATAAAAGGTGGAAATATACATTACTCAGGGGAAAAAAAACAACAAAACTTATAATCATCATCAGAGGCCAGCACTCTGGCCCCTAAAAAAAAAAAAGGTGGGCAGGGGAGGACAACATTTTCAAAAGTGCCTAAGTGGCTTAGAAGCCTAAATTCCATTTTCAAAAGTGACTTAGGTACATGGGCACCTAAGTCCTATTGACTTTCAATGAGACATGTTCCTAAGGCTCTGATTCTGAAAGGTATTTAGGTGCCTTTGAGGATCTGGGCCTAAGTCACTTTTGCAAACAGGACTTCGATTCCTAAGTTACTTAGCAGCTTTTGAACATTTCCCGGTAGTTAAGCAGGTGATAACCATTTTAATGTTGAAAAGAAATGATTTGGGAAAGGAAAAACATAAGTAGCCAAGTAATGGTGATTTTTAAATAAATAATAGAAATTATATGCAATATAGGAATTCTATGTGTATCCAGGATGTGTGTGCTTTGAATTTTCAGTTGATCACAGAGGAGCCGTCAAAGAGGGTATGCACAAGTGGTGCACAACATTCTACCACCACTTTCATTTTTGTATTTGCAGAGAAAAGAACCTGCTTAAAATATTCTGAAAAATATTCCACCTCACACTTTCATATGGCATATACATACCATCATTAGCGGTGGCCAATGCTTTACCAATAGCATACTTTATGATATCAGACAAGCAGCAATAACTTTCCTTTGTGAAGATGAAAAAGGAAATTTACTTGCAAGTAATTCTGCTTGCCATTTTCCATCCCCTTATTCCCCCAATATTCTCCTTTCAGAAAACATTATTGAATCACCTGTAAGCAAGGAGGCAAAGAACCAGAGTTGATATTGAGGATTATCCACACCCACTTTAACCTAAGTTGAGAAACTTCCAGAACAAAGGAAATAGACATATTTCTAAATTTGATATATAATAACTCATCTGTCCAATGCTCGGTGTACGCAGACTTAAGCTCCCCAAGGCAGGGACCATCTCTTCTTGTATGCTTGGAAAGTACTTAGCACATTGTAGGCACTATAGCAAACCAGTACATAAATACAAATAAATAATAAATCAATTAACAGGACCATGTTAATTGATATTGCCATACCAGCAGAAGAAACAAAAAAGAAACGAGAAGAGAAATGGAAAAGTATGAAGAACTCTGCCACGAAGTGGATTGATGATGGAAAACAGAACAAAGACGATTACAAGAGCACTTGGAGCAATCCCTCAGGGTATGAATGAGCAGCTCAGGAATATGGTAGATGTGCAAAACATCACGATTAATGATCTCCAGAAGCCAGTGCTCTTAGGCTTTGTGAGGCTATTAAGGAAAGTCAAAAGAGAACCAGTACATTTGAGCACCGAAAATGCAGAAGTTGTGTGGACAGTTTAACAAAACTTTTGACTACCCAAACCTACAGAGTCAGTTTGTGGTCAGGATTTATTGGTGACTCATGGGAATACATTTTTGATGGTAGCTTTCCCCTCTTTATGCTTAAAGATCTTGAATCTTGAAGGCTATATGGTAAAAAAAAAAATCCCTGTAATGTCATACTGAGGGATAATAATAATTATACTGTAATATAATTAATACTATTATAATTAATACATATTATTTGATCCAACATAGCAATGCGTATGTTCCTTTTTCTCCTAAATAATATACATGATTCCTATATGTAGACAGAAATAAGGCCTTGGGTTTTTTTTTCAAGTTACATGCACAGAAATACAGTTATGTGTATAATTTGCATGAAGATTTACTCTCTCTATAGGTTCTTATATAGCACCCATTACTGCATAGGTATTTAAAAATCAAACATACAATCTCTCTCCATTTTCCTCCCTCTGTAGGTAGGAGTAACATGTTTGTTTGTATTATAGGCTATCATTATTATCCTTGTCCAGAATTATTGAAGAAAAGCTAAGTCAAGAAATTTGTTTGGAATTTAGTTCCGAATGTGGTGTAATCTGAGGTCATTATCTTTTGCAGGAGTGGATTCCATAGTCTGGATCCATCCCTTATGAAAGTTCCCTCTCTTGTGCTCATGAGTGTCCCCTATTGCTTGACAGCTTCAGTCTTCGGGTGAGGCATAGCAGTCACAGGAGGTCATGGTGGCAAAGGGAGATGTGGTCTTCCTGCTAGCTTGGGCCAATCTCATGGAGGGCTTTGAATATCATGGCAAAGGACTTGAACTGGAGTCTGTTCAGTGGAGAGACAATGCAGGGACTGGATGATTTGCTCATGGCCAGCTGTGCTGCTCAGCAGATGGTGGCTGCATTCTGTACCAAGTGGACCTTTTTCAATATTTGTGAATTCAGTCCCAAGTATAATGAATTACAGTAATGAAGCCTAGATGTCTCAAATGCATTGCCAGAACTGGTTTTAATATCTTGAGACACAGTTTGCTGATCAGCCACAGATGGAAGAGGGCTTGTTTGCCACCATATCTCTATTTGGCCATCTGGTGGCAGTGAAGAATCTATAAGGACATCAAGACTGAACAAATTTAACAATCTGAAGCCATATGCCCTCAGAGGGGGAAGAAGTAAATTCTCCAAAGGGATTCTTGCTTTCTAATAACAGCACCTTCATTTTGCCTGGGTTTAGCTTCCGTCAACTGCTCTTCATCCAAATGTTGTTCTCGGCCAACTGCTGGGGGATAGCCTGGAGAGAATGCTGGTTTTGTTCTGTGTAAAGGAAATCTAAAGCTTGGTGTCATCTGAGTATTGCTGGTATTTAGGCTAAAGTTGTCACACAGTCTCCACTAGTGGTTTCCCAAAGATATCAAGTAAGATAGGGGAGAGGCTTAAGGCCTGTGGGATTCCACATGTGAGAGCTCTGGAGGTCGAGGAACTGTTACCAACTACAACCCTCTGTGTTTGGTCCGAGAAGAAGAAAGCCATTTCGCTGTACTTCTTTTCACCCCTGCAACCTTTTGGAGGTGGGATAACAGTATCACTGCTCAGTGGTGCTCAGTTGTATCACATGCCACAGAAAGGTCCAACATGAGGAGTACAGATATCCACCTCTGTCTATGAGCTGGAGGTCACTCACGAGAGCAAAAATTGTTTGTTTCTGTACCATGTTCTGGCATGAAGATTCAGGGTACTGGCAGCTTGCAGGTGATGGTGACCATGTGTTTTGTTAGCTTCTTGATTAGCTTGTTAGAAAATAGATGGTAGATAATAGATAGTCTGTGAGTTTGCTAACATTGAGGAATGGCTTGTTTAATATTGGTCAGACTGTTGCATGCTTCAGCATGGGTAGTAGATTTTTCTCTCCAAAAGAAGTTTTCACAGTCTTTGTTAGATAAATGGTATAAGAGCTTATCAATCTTTTGGGGCTCATGACCCATTTTTAAATGTTTGTGGCCTGTTGCAACGCAGTAAATAGTCTGGGGATAGAGGCCCTGGGATGGTTTCGGTCAGGTCCTGTCCTCTGGGGGAGTTTCAGGGTTCCCAGATTTCTACTGCATTATTGGCCCAAAGTGACTTAAAAACTAGCTCCAAAGTAGCCCAATCTGTTGTTTGAAACATTGTTTCAAACAAAGTAGGAGGGTGTAATTTGGGGGGGGGGGTGTTTGCTGGAGGGAGTACCTGTGGCCTCACACTCAAGGTTCGGGGGGGAAGTGTCACTCTCTCTGGCTCCCTGTCATGCTGGTAGCGTGGCTGGCGCAGGCCTGGGACTCAGCGCCAGCCCGTCAGTCAATGCCTCCCTGCAGGCCTTTCCCCCTCCCCAGGGTGGGGAGCTGGAGCCTGGTCCTGTCACTCTCCTGTCCAGGCTCCGAGGCCCTGAGGTGAGGAGGTAGCCCAGTTGAGAAGTACTTGCTGGCTCCGCTTACCTGGTAGGCTGGCCAGTTACCACAGAGTGGTGGCTCCTGCAGCTCCTGTGCTGTGGGGCTGGCTGGACTTGACTCTCAGCTCTGGGCACTGCAACCTGTGGGGTTGCAGCGCTGCCCAGGTTTGGCCCTGCCCTGCTGACTGGACCACATGACCCTTTGAAACATTCTAGCAACCCAGTTTTGGGTCCTGACCCACGGGTTGAGAAACTAATAAAAGAGTCTGTTTGGACTTTGTGTGTGTGAACAACTGTACACATACATTTTGAAAATCAATCCCAGAATGTTGAAAGCATCTCAAGTCATTACCTTTTTAAACAATCCCTGAGGGAAAGTGGAAAGGAACTAAGATGCGAGAAGATCAAGGCTACAAGACCAAGAATGATTTGTGGTATATTTTCTCTTTTTTAATTCTATACGAGTCCTTTTATTACATGGAAAAAAAATAAAAAACAGGAGGAGAGATTTTCCTTTCCTGCATCTAATGTGACTTGACTGACCAATTAATAAAGCAGAGAGAAAGGAAAGACCTGTTTGGGGCCAAATAAAAAGGGAAGAAGCTGAATGAGCCTCCTTACTCTAAGTGGTATGCAGATCTCAAAGTGGGATCTATCAATGAAATTTAAAGTTGGCAAATTTAAAACTGGAAGGCTGGGAAGGCTGGGAATCACCTGGGCTCAGAGCTGCTCCTTAACCCCTTCAGTTCCAGTATGGGGTTTATACAGCCCATCACAATGGATAACAAAAATATATTTTTTACATACAATAGTAAGGATTTAAACGCAACCAATAACCATGGAAGGCATTCCACAAACCATCATGCCAACATCTAACTTAGGGTTCAGAAGAAATTTTCCATGCTGGCAAGTTTTCTTCCACCTTACTCTACAGCAGATGGTACTCACGACCTCCAGAGATAGGATATTTGACTAGATGGACCACGGGTTTGATCCAATAAAGCAATTCCCAAGTTCCTATTTTCCTAAAGCTAAATTGGAAGTGGGATCTCTATTTACAGTTCTTTGTCTCCTTGCTTCCTGTTAATGGATTTAAAATGGTGTGGGTGTGGAAAAATATCACAAAAGATTTAAAAATGAAATTTTAGGAGAAAAGAAACCTGTTTATCAAATACTTCAAAAATTTATAATAATTACATTAATTCATCCATTTCCTTGTTCCTGTTTCATATGCTGCTATACTGGAAAAGTAAAGTACATTAACTCAAACCCATTTCATTAATACCTGACTTTCATCCCAGCCAGTAAGAAATATATGGTAACTTAGAAAATGGGTTTTCCCTTTCTCAGCCATTTGTGTTTCCAGCAAGAACAGGAGATCAGCAAACCACTCAAAGGCAGATGCATCTCGGCAAGTCCAATAGAAATAAACCTGTCAGGTAAAAGTAACAAGATTCAACAAGCCACAAGCTTTCAACAAGCTTTCTATAAAGCTCTTAAATTATTTATGTTGAGATAAGTGGTTAATCTTATAGCATGCTACTGTACTCCAGTGGAAATTTAAACACAATCCCATCTACATTTGACATTGTGTTTCTTTGTATGGTTTTAAACACCTTTTTCTTCTTAAAAAATGTGAGTGAATGTTAGTGAATTAAAATATTAATGCAGACAGGCAACATGCAAGACATCTAACTCTGTCAATGCATCTCAACACTGGCTTACAAAACCTAACTCTGCATTTTTCTTGAATAGAGACTGAAAAGCCTATGAAATTCTGCAGTGATTTCAAGATGTGATCAAACAGGGATTAAGATGAGACCACCACACTCAATTTCATTCATCCACTAAGAAAGGTATTCTATTTTGTTGAGATTTATACTATGCCCATCACTGTGGTATTGAACTCTGGTTCCAAAGATGAAAAACCTGTGAACTAGCCCACTCTGTCCTTTTAGTCTTAAGGTTGCCGATGCTGTGTTGAGTGCAGCATTAAACATCTATGCTCCTAAACAAAACTCTTAATTAAATTAATTATGGTTCTCCATTTATTATAGGTGGGGCTGGTAATGCCACCTACTATTAAGGTTGCCAGACATTCCAATTATAAGATTTTGTTTTCAGTTGCTTAGAACATTGCCAAACTTTAACCATTTGGGCTGAAATTTTCTTTGCTGTGTGTCTGCCCCAGGATGATTTTGGCGGGGGGCAAATTTCACCCAAAGCGATACAACTGTTTCCAAAACTGAGGCTAAGAGGAAAATATGTTGTTTTGCCCATGTTAAAAAAATTCTTGAGACCTATTCTTTGCAATGCTCTAGTGCCCTCAAGTTATAGAGAAGAGAATTGGAATTTGGTAAGGGGCGGGGGGAGGCTTTGTGTCAGGGAGGTGCCTTTTGTCGTCCTGTGACAATCCACTTAAATTTGTCCAAGTTATAAGCCTTTGAAAAAAAATCACAGTTTACAAATGTTCAATAGAACATTACTATAGCTTAACAGCTAAAAACCCTAAAGATTCCTTCCGCACGTGCATGCTCAAGTCTCTGACCTCTCCTACTGCTGAATGGACTGCGCATGCCCCATCCCTACAGAGTGACTGTGCATGTTCTAGCCCCTTACAGCAGCTACACATGACCAGGCTATGCATAGGCCACCCCCACAAGGCAACTGAGCATGCTCCAGACTCTGGAGCAATGATGGGCAACCTGTGACACCTCAGGCCGCACACAGCCCGTCAGGGTAATCCGCTGGTGGGCTGTGAGACAGTTTGTTTACATTGATCATCCGCAGGCACGGCCGCCCTCAGCTCCCATTGGCCAGGAATGGCAGACTGTGGCCACCGGGAGCTGCGAGCAGCCATGTCGGTGGATGGGCAATTTAAACAAACTGTCTCGCAGCCCACCAGCGAATTATCCTTATGGGCCACAGGTTGCCCACCACTGCTCCAGACCCTCACAGCTCTTCTGCGTGACAGGACTACACATGCGCTATTCTCACATATTCCATCCCCTCACAGTTTCTACATGTGAGTGGACTTTGCATGCACCATTCCCACAGAGCAACTGAGCATGTACCAGCCAAGGGCTACAGGGTTGAATCTGGAATTTCCCGGTAATTCCTGGAAGAATCCAATGCACCGCTACAGACTAGGGACCGAATGGCTAGGCAGCAGTTCTGCGGAAAAGGACCTAGGGGTGACAGTGGATGAGAAGCTGGATATGAGTCAGCGGTGTGCCCTTGTTGCCAAGAAGGCCAATGGCATTTTGGGATGTATAAGTAGGGGCATAGCGAGCAGATCGAGGGACGTGATCGTTCCCCTCTATTCGACATTGGTGAGGCCTCATCTGGAGTACTGTGTCCAGTTTTGGGCCCCACACTACAAGAAGGATGTGGATAAATTGGAGAGAGTCCAGTGAAGGGCAACAAAAATGATTAGGGGTCTGGAACACATGACTTATGAGGAGAGGCTGAGGGAGCTGGGATTGTTTAGTCTGCAGAAGAGAAGAATGAGGGGGGATTTGATAGCTGCTTTCAACTACCTGAAAGGGGGTTCCAAAGAGGATGGCTCTAGACTGTTCTCAATGGTAGCAGATGACAGAACGAGGAGTAATGGTCTCAAGTTGCAGTGGGGGAGGTTTAGATTGGATATTAGGAAAAACTTTTTCACTATGAGGGTGGTGAAACACGGGAATGTGTTACCTAGGGAGGTGGTAGAATCTCCTTCCTTAGAGGTTTTTAAGGTCAGGCTTGACAAAGCCCTGGCTGGGATGATTTAACTGGGAATTGGTCCTGCTTCGAGCAGGGGGTTGGACTAGATGACCTTCTGGGGTCCCTTCCAACCCTGATATTCTATGATTCTATGATTCTATGAATTGCTGCTCCAGGTTGGGCTAAGGCCAGGCACTAGAGCTGAGTGCTCTCACTTACCCTCTTGATAGCACCCAGGCAGCATGGAAGAGGAAGCTGTCTGATTCAAATGCAGAAGAAACAAAAGCCAGACCAGTAGGAGGGGAAATAGTTGATTGGGACACAAAGTGTGGTGAGACGAGAACTAGCTGGGCAAAGAGAGTGAGACTGGGCAGCAGGGAAGGGGAGACTGGGCCTGGGAGCTGGAGGGGAAGATGGGGTTGTCTGGGGAAGGAGACTGGGATTGGGAGCAAGTGAGGGAAATGTATGGGGCGGGGGGAACAGGTTGCAAACCAGCTGACTGGGGGGAGAATAGGGAAAATTGGATGAGGAGCTAAGAGGAAGTGGGATTCAGAGCCAGTGAGGGTGGGGGAACCGGAGATTGGCTGCCTTGCAACCTTAATATTTTTTTAATGTATTATTTGTATAATCCCCCAAAGTGTACTGGACAATTTACTAACCCATAAGAAGCCAGTTCCCTCTCTCTCAAAGAGTATACAATCTAAGAAGAAAAGAATGGGACAAGGGATGTTAGAAGGGATACAAAGCTATAAACAAAGTCAGAAAAGTGATCTTTGGCTCTTGTTTTGTTGTGTCCATGATTTTTATACTGTTTTGGTCTTTTTAAAAATCCTCTCTCTCCTTCTCCTCACCATGCCCCAGTGCCTTGACCTTTAAATATCAAAAGGAAGTCTGACAGGTCTGCCTAATGTGTTTTTGTCTCAAACACAGCACATTTTGAAAACATGTTAATTCCACCTTCAAATTCAGCAAAACAAACTCTTAATTCTAGTCTTGTAGCCCCACAGTTTGTCCACTTAACTGGGCTACTTCTTAAGTATTACTACTAACTAAGCTTTTCATATCCTTGAATAAATCACATTCTATATGTAATAAATTTGTGCTTTGGTGATTGCGATAATTTGGCATTTACAGCCCATGTGTGTAGAATGAATAGGGGTAAAGTTTTGTTTGAGACATGCTTATGGACGGTGAGGTTTTGAAGCTTTGTGTAGAGGACAAATGAGATAGACACAGTGGTCTTTTTAGTACATATATATGCAAGGTAGATGAAATAGACTGAGCTGTGTAGATTCTAGTGAAATGGTAGATGGTGGAAAGGGAATATGTTGTTTTGTATTATAAGGGATTACAACACAAGATATTGGTGTGTTTCACTCTGAAGTGTTGGGTGAATTAGAGGAGGGTCTACGGTTAATGTGAGGGGTTTCTTAGATCTGTACTGTAGGTGAGTGCTCAGGGTCTCTGTCTGAAATGCAGACAAGTTCTGGTGGTGGGAAATAGTGAGCTTTCTGGTGAATAAGTAAAGGATTAGTGTTTATATAGGGTCTGGATTAGGGTTGTTTGCAGAACCTTAACTCTAAATATCTGAGGCCTGGTTTTTTTATTATTACACTGTTTTTACATGAAAATAATCCCATTGCTTTCCATGGAGTTGCTATTGACTTACTGTCATAAATATAAAGGGAAGGGCAAACCCCTTTAAAATCCCTCCTGGCCAGAGGAAAAATCCTCTCACATGTAAAGGGTTAAGAAGCTAGGATAACCTTGCTGGCACCTGACCAAAATGACCAATGAGGAGACAAGATACTTTCAAAAGCTGGGGGGAGGGAAAAACAAAGAGTCTGTCTGTGTGATGCTTTTGCTGGGGACAGAACAGGAATGGAGTCTTAGAATTTAGTAAGTAATCTAGCTAGATATGCGTTAGATTATGATTTCTTTAAATGGCTGAGAAATTAAGCTGTGCTGAATAGAATGGATATTCCTGTCTGTGTGTCTTTTTGTAACTTAAGGTTTTGCCTAGAGGGATTCTCTATGTTTTGAATCTAATTACCCTGTAAGGTATTTACCATCCTGATTTTACAGGGGGGATTCTTTTTTACTTTTTTACTTCTATTAAAATCCTTCTTTTCAGAAACTGAATGCTTTTTCATTGTTCTTAAGATCCAAGGGTTTGGATCTGTCATCACCTATGCAAATTGGTGAGGATTTTTACCAAATCTTCCCCAGGAAGTGGGGTGCAAGGGTTGGGAGGATTTTGGGGGGAAAGACGTTTCCAGACAATGCTTTCCTAATAATAAATAAACCCAGATAAACGTTTGGTGGTGGCATTGGAAGTCCAAGGGCAAAGGGTAAAATAGTTTGTACTTTGGGGAAGTACTTACTGGTAAAAGTAAGCTTAGGAGGTTTTCATGCAGGTCCCCACATCTGTACCCTAGAGTTCAGAGTGGGGAAGGAACCTTGACACTTACATTGGTGTAAATATGAGGAAAATCAGGCCCATAGGCAGTAAAATGTTTCCTTTTGGTAACTAACAACAGTGTTGTTGTAAGTTAACTGCCACGTACAATATTTACAGGCTCATACCTCCCTTGACAAAGGTTTTGTCTGGGAATTTTGAAGTCAGCAGTTGCTACAAGCAGCTGGTACCTCTGAAAATCAGGCCACTGAAAAACATCACTATGTATTTTATCATGGCTATTGGTGACTTTCTCTGAGGAACTGTCCCCACAACCTCTATTTTACCAGCTAATTACTCACACCTTTTCAACAATTCATCTTACAATGTACGACTAGTGCAAATGGGTGGGGAAAGGAGGGGAGGGGACAATTTTCCAAACCCAGTATACTAAGCCAAATTCATCCCCACTAAAGCTGTGCCCATTGCATTTCTTAAAATTGTCATTTGTTATAAATGAGAAATATTTGTAATTAATTAACAGAATTTTTCCTCACAAAGAACATTTTTGCCACAAATAGAGTCCTGAAAAGGAAGGAGAGAGAAGCTGGTGAGGAAAGTTGGCTTATGGAAAAATGAAACTATGAAACACACAGACTCCTAGAAAAATAAAGGTAATAATGGTAAATATTATTTATAAAGAGCCTCCCTTTCTTTCCATCGAGATGCTCTGGGCACTCCACAGCATATTACAAATATGATTAAAATACAATAAAAACACAATAAAATTCACCTCATTAACACTGTAGAATAAAACCGTCCAGGAATGGTGTATTTCTATAAGTAAGCAAATATTCTGAATTTTGTATTTTATTGTAGGGCTCACAGTATTAACTGTCTGTGCTGTTATTTAGGCTCCTCAAACAAACAACAACCCTCATTAGATTTATGTTTCACTAATCCCCACCCACCCCACCTATTATATTCATCATCTTGATGGCTTGCACAAGTAAACTGCCTTAAATTTTCCAAGTGCTCTTTCTGCAAATTGAGTTAGATTCAGTATGACTATTAATCAGATCTGTAAGGCAGGATTTTGAGTAGTCTCTTATTTCAATAATGCACTTATACTCCATGCCCTCTTCATCCTCACATATTTATCATTCGTTTTCCTCCACCCTACACTTGGTATAGTAAGCAAGAGCAGAGAGTTCTGCTCTTTCACATAAGGTGCATGCATATACTTCATAAAGCTGCTTTCAGCACAGTGCAGATCATTAATAACTACTCCTTGATGAACATTCACTCCCCCTCCTCGCATCTGAGAGCACCGGGGAAGGGAATGGAGCAACAGATTCAGCTTGAACTCAGAAGACATAGCAAGAATGACTCAGGGGGAACAAGGGAAAAATATTCATCATCTGCTCTTACTGCTGCTCTTAAATGTGTAGTGTGTGGGCTACTCCACAGCTGCTTCTGGGTGGCTGTGGAGGTCCCACAACCTGAGTAACCACACCCCCTTTGGGGTACAGGGCATAGTCCAGCACACTGAAGTTATCTCTAGCCTCCTCCCTCAAAGGTGAGGGTCCTGCATGGGTGCACTAACAAGACTATCAAGAATTTAGCACTCAGCTTTATAGGCATAAAGGCTGTTTTCCAAAAGCAGCTTTAAACACAAAGTTACATTTGACAACATGAACTCTGCAGCCTTTTAGTATTTCCAAATTACTGTATTTTGCTGGAAAGTTTGTGGGATGGGGTGAATCTTAAAAAGAGAACAAGAGGATACAGCTGTTTGCCAGTGTTAGAATCTGAGTTAACCAGTACAGTTTCATAAATTCCAACTGCAAAATTTCAAAACTGAGGCTAGCTGGTGTGAGGAAGAAACCAGCCTGTGCATAACTAAACTGAGTGATAACACTCCAGTCAGGAGTACTGGAATGTCCATCCTAACCATCAAAAAAGCAATATGAAAACTACACTCTAAGGCTATTTAATTGTGAAAAATGAATTAGATAAATGTGTACTGCTTCTGATTTGCTGTGTTTTTTTAAATTATACAGCTGCTGACATTATGCAAGCTATGAGTATTTATATCTCAACTATATGTGGGCAACACTAGGAAATATTAATTTAATAACTGTAATGACAACTGTACTCCAATCAAAATGAAATTGTTTTTTAAAAAAGAAAATCCGCTTATTTATTTCCTTAATCAACATTTCTATGGTACTCATCACTATAGAAGGTGAGCACCACATACTTGGAAACAGATTAAATTATGTGTAATTATATCACAAGTGGAAGCTTTTAGACAATGGAAAAAAAACCAATTACTCTGAGATTAAGTCAATCTCACTTAAATGACTGATAAAAAAATTCTAATACTACTTTGGACTTCCATAGCACCTTCCATCGAGATCTCAAGATATCTTTCCAAAATTAATGATTTTAGCCTCACAACACCTATGAGAAATAAGTATCATTATTCCTATTACACTAATGAAGAAACTGTGAAACAGAAAAGTTACATGTAAAGTAGAAATAATAGTATTCCTGTTTCTCACAGAGGTCCTGTGGGACTTAATGCATTATAGCAAAAAGGCATGGCAAGGTGTAAAATAGCGGGTCACTGGGGCACACCTTAAGTACATTCAGCCTTGTGCCTTTATCCATCCCAGAAGGCAACCAATTCTTCTAGTGCATGCTCTGAAAAGTGACTTACTGCTATTAAAGTATGGGGTATTGTTAATTCATTTTCTCTCTCTCTCTCTCTCTCTCTCTCTCTCACTCACACACACACACACACACACACACTTACTTTCCCTAGTCTATTTGGACCCCTTCTCGCCTCCTGCATTCCCAGAAACCAAGCTGCTCTTTCAGCAGCAATGTGTCATCAAACCACCAGTTTTAACTCACTTTATTTTATAAAGATCAAGGCCTAGGACCTGCATTCAGGTCCCTGTGAGTGGACCCTTACACTGGTCTGCCCACAGACACAGTTGCAGGCTCTGGCCCTAAATCTGAAACCCTGAACAGCTCCCAGTTGAGTTTTTACATTAGAAAGTGAGTCAAAATGTCTGGAAGGGCCACAAGCTTGCCATTGTGGATGGGGAAGGGACAGTTTATACCTGCCACTTTCTTCTTAGTTTTCAGAGTAGCAGCCGTGTTAGTTTTTATTCGCAAAAAGAAAAGGAGTACTTGTGGCACCTTAGAGACTAACCAGTTTATTTGTTAGTGTTTCACTCTCTCGCTCTCTCCATTTCTGCCCCAGCTGTCTCTTCTTCACCCTATCCTCACAAGGCACTGCCATATTATTAAATATTATTATTACAAATGATAGTTCGGAGAATTAAGAATATGTTAACTTCAGTGATGCTGTCCAGGACCTGCAGCCTCAGGCACACTTTTATCAATTACATTATTAGAAATAATTCATGTTCGGAACCAGTGTATCTACTGGAGAGTTTAAAGAGCAGGGGTCGAGTACGCCCTGGGAGCTGAGTAAGTCAGCGCCTAAGCTTCTCCCTCACTTCTTTTTTTGTTATAGGTTACCTGGGTATCAAGGTGAATTGTAAGGAGATGCCACTGCACTAGTGGTTGAGGGCAGAAGTAACAAAAATGTTCAGTTAGGTCTTTAATATAGAGTGGGCTAGCAGCTAAAAAATACTTTATCTCAGAAAAGTTCTGAAAACTCATTGGGTCCACTGGATAACAGACAAATGAGAGAGTTCCTCCATCTCAACAGAAACTAAAGCAATTTCTACCCTCAACTTGAAGGAGCTGGTTATCTAACCTTGACAAGTATTAGTTTATTAAAATAATCCCAGAGGATGTGAGGGCAGTGTACTTTTTAAAGGAATTATAAACAAATTTCCACCCTACCTTCTCCAACGTCAGTTCTGTATTAGGATTACAGCACTTAAACCATATGGATTTTAGAATCGAAGCGAACGGAGTGACTCCTATTCCTGCTGCAATGCATACACTGACTCGATAGTGAAAAACATCTGTAGTTGCAGCTCCAAATGGTCCATCCACAGCCAGTCTGGAGTAACAAAGTATCATTTGTTAAAAGTCAGCAACATATCAATGGGACTTAAAATCCGAGAGATACTGGGCTACATTTTCAAAAATAGTGCTTCTGTTGCATATATTCAAAAATCACGTCTAAACTCTCACACAAATTGCCATCACACAAGGATTTAATTTTCAGTGGGTGGCATTTCATAGCAAAGCAACTATTTTGTGTGAAATGAGGGCACAAGAGCATCCATGTGAGTTAGGGGCCTGGCTATCTATTTAAGCATGCAGTTACAATTTTCAGGGTTTCAGAAATGCGAGCATCCTGTTTTCAGAGCTTTATTTTCCATATTGTACAAATCAAAGGACAGAGGAGCAGATTTATTAATCTTTTTGAAAAGTTTTCAGGATGTAGTCATATAATGAAAGAGAGAGAAAGATCATATGTAAGCAAAGAATTAGTTTCTGAAATCTTTCAGAGGAACAAGTATTTCAGAAATAAAATATACTTAATAAAACTATAAACTATACTTAGAATCAGAATTAAGAGAAATTTGTTCAGGTCTGAATTCTTCTATAATCAACAGTTCTCAATCAGCATCAGTCAATTTGGATAGGAATGATATAAATTAATTAGAGCTGAAAAAGAACTATTAAATCATCTAATCCATTCTTCTCGCAGCATGGGATGTAACCCTACAGTATATTTTTGACTGCTTTGTCCAGCCTAGTTTTAAATTACCCAAGTGATGGTGCTTCCATCACTTCCTCTGGAAGATTGTTTCACAATCTAACATCTTACTTTCAGGAAACGTAGGTTTCCCTTGTTCCTGATTTTCTGTTTACTTGCAGATGTCATTGTGTGACTCACAGTAAAATGAAGTTTAAATAGTATAAATGCACATGCAGATGTTGTAGGAAGAGTTAAGTACACTACTAAGAAAGGAAGACGTAATCATTGTGCAACAGTCCACAAAACACACTTACATTAATTATTTGAAAATCTATTATTTTGAATGTTGTGTTGCTGGCTTGTTTAAGGGTGTTGCCGCAACATGTCCCATTTTCAATTACTCTATTTCCCATTTTCAAGTTATTTGGTTTGCTTTTATTCAAGTATTTCCAATTGTTTGCGTGTGTAATTGCATGTGAAATAGCAACTAAACACATACTAAAAGATAATCTTTGACAATTTAGCCACAAACCTAAATATGTGGTTATATAACAGCTATTTTTCTCTCTACATCGGTCTTGATTTGTGCATGTTGTGCCCGATCCTGCATTTCTTGAGCACTCAAAACTCCCACTGAAGTCAGTGGGAATTTAGGGCATAAAAACATACATGATGAGGTTTGTCATCAGGTGTCTAGATAGCATGTGGTGGGTACACTACAATTATATAAGATGTATCATTCTCTGCATAAAGCATTTATGGAATATTTAGAAGTAATTTTCCGTATAGTGCAGTAATGATTTAGCAGCATGATTTCATTAATATCAGTAGATGTTGATGGCTAAATCCCTGTGCACTGTTTGAAAATTCATCCTTTACTATTAATATTTGAAACAGGCGATTTTTGTTTTGAAAATGAAGTTAAACAAAGGTTACTTACAAAGAACACGAAGTCTCTGAACATATTACTTTCTGCAGATCCTGTAGGAGTTGCATACCATGCCTAACAAGCCACAGAACCTTTTATAATAGTAAATGATTAGGGGACATACAAGCAGCTGCCATGAACCTAAACATTCAGCACCATACTTATAAGTCTCACTCACTTCTAAGAATCCTCAGTACCTCTTTGCCTTACTTAACTCTATACAAAGATACATTTGGGAATGGTTGGGAATGTTGGAGGAAGAAGCATGTTGGTTGCGACATTGGTTGGGAATGTTGGAGGAAGAAGCATGTAGGTGTTCACAGATCAGTAGAGGGAAGAAGCTGCAGGCAACAGATAGTTCCTTAGATCCAATGAAAGTGGGATCAGGACAGCTGGGAGAAGTAGGAATCTTTTGGAGGTAAGGAATGGAGGTAGAAAGAGGGATCCAGGTTGTGGAAGAGAGTTGTAGGACAGTGGTTCTCAACCTTTCCAGATGACTGTACCCCTTTCAGGACTCTGATTTGTCTTGTGTACCCCAAGTTTCACCTCACCTAAAAACTACTAGCTTACAAAATCAGACATAAAAATACAAAAAAGTGTCACAACATACTATAACTGAAAAGATTGCTTACATTCTCATTTTTACCATATAATTATAAAATAAATCAATTGGACTATAAATATTGTAGTTACATTTCAGCATATGGTATATAAAGCAGAATACACAAGTCATTGTCTGTATGAAATTTTAGTTTGTTCTGACGTCACTAGTGCTTTTTATGTAGCCTGTTGTAAAACTAGGCAAATATCTATGAGTTGATGTACCCCCTGGAAGATTTCTGTGTACCCCGGGTTGAGAACCACAGTTGTAGGGGAGCGCAACACAGGGATAGGGAGCAAGATACTATGATGATAGGTGCCATTATAAGAACCTAAATACATAACTTAATAGATAGGAAGCTAGCATATATAAATGGCTACTGTCATTTTAATCTGATTCATAAATATACAGGTACAGCTAAATGGCCATATTTATGTATAAGCTGATTCTGAATCAGGGATTTGTGACAGACCTTCTTGATAACTAAGAGCTCTATGTTCATTTTTCATATTCATTGTTCTTTAGCATAATGACATACTGAGATGATTCCAAGTTTATCATCTAGTACTGTACAAAAGGCAACACACACAAAAGTTAGTATTTAAACCTTGGTAGCGTCCAGGGCTCCTTAAAGACTTTTTCCTCTGCTCCATATGCCTTGAACAGGGCTCGTGTCCAATCCCCAACTACCCTTATGTGCACACTGAAGAATTCCTCCTCGGGAGCCGAGGTAAGCGTGAAAGGATGCCACTCCAGTTGTGATACAGAAGGGCACTGTAGAAATATATACTGGCCAGGCTCCATTTTAAAGCCACATTTCTTCATATGGAGCTCAAGGACTCCAGAGGAATGAGTCACCACCTAAACCAAAGTAAACCACAATAAAAGATCGATTTGTCCTGTTCTGCTGTGTTAATTTTGAATACATGTTCATTTATAGTAAGTTACAGAGCTTCCTCTAGTTCACTTCTACTTGCCTTCAATTAAAAGGAATTAGAAAGTGGGATACACATTAGTTTTTAAGTTGGCAGTGGACAATGTACTATACAGTATATCATAGTGCTACTGTTACTCAACATCAAATTAAGAATTTCCATTGCATTTATTATATGGTATTTTGCATTATGGGTTTGAGAAGTCAAGTGAAGCCTGTGTAAGAAACCATATTTTAGGCAACCTTTAGCTTGAGAGTCAGAGAGAACACAGAACCGTATCCCCAGACATATTGGGCCCAATGTTCCTTTCACAGCAATTTGACTCCAGTGTAACTCAGTTGACATGTATGATGTTATTCCTGATTTACACCAAGGTAAGTAAGAAGAACCAAGCCCATTGGCCTTTTCTACACTACGGGGTTAGGTCAAAGTTAGCCGCGTTAGGTCGATTTTAAAATGAATGCGTCCACACAACCAACCCTGTTCCGTCGACTTAAAGGGCTCTTAAAATTGACTTCTGTACTCCTCCCTGATGAGGGCAGTAGTGCCAAAATTGACCTTGCTGAGTTGAATTTGGGGTAGTGCGGACAGAAATCAACGGTATTGGCCCCCGGGAGCTATCGCAGAGTGCTCCAGTGTGTCTGCTCTGGACAGCACTTTGAACTCCGATGCACTAGCCAGGTACACAGAAAAAGCCCCGGGAACTTTTGAATTTCATTTCCTGTTTGGTCAGCCTGGCGAACTCAGCAGCACATGTGACCATGCGATCCCCCCAGAATCGCAAACGAGCTCCAGCATCGACTGAAAGGGAGACACTGGATCTGATTGCTGTATGGGGAGAAGCATCTGTGCAGGCAGAATTCCGATCAAAAAGAAGAAATGCAAATATATTTGCCAAAATCTCACAGAGCATGGTGGAGAGAGGCTGCAGCAGGGACACACAGCAGTGCTGCTTGAAAGTTAAGGAGCTGAGGGAAGCCTACCAAAAGACAAAGGACGCAAATGGTCGCTCTGGGTCAGAGCCTCATACATGCCGCTTCTATGATCAGCTGCATGCCATTCTAGGAAGGGACCCTACCACTACCCCACCACTGTACATGGACACCTGCAAGGGGGAAGTCTCATGCAACAGGGAGGAGGATTTTGTGGATGAGGAAGAGGAGGAGGAGAAGAATGCGCAGCAGGCAAGCAGTGAATCCGTTCTCCCCAGCAGCCAGGACCTTTTCATCACCCTGGAGCCAATACGATCCGAAGGCGGGATCCCCGACCCTGAAGCTGGAGAAGACACCTCTGGTGAGTGCATATTTGTAACTACAATATAGGATTTAAAAGCAATAGTGTTTAATGTTTGATTTGCCCTGAAGAATTGGAATGCATTCACAGCTGGTACAGCTACTGGAAAAGTTTGTCCACATGTCTGGGGATGGAGCGGGGATCCTCCAGGGACATCTCCATAAAGCTCTTATGGAGGTACTCAAAGTATTCTGGAATCATTGCAGCACAAAGCATGGCAGCCAATGGTCCTGGGTTTTGGTCGCATTCAAGCAATATTCGGTCTATATCTTTCTGTGTTAGCCTCAAGAGAGTAATATCATTCAAGGTCATCTGGTTGAAATAGGGGAATTTTTGTAAGGGAACAGTAAAAGGACCTCGTTCATGCTGGGTTGTTTGCTCTTGGCTAAAAGGGATCATCCCGGAGAATAGCCACGCGGTGGGGTGGGGGAGGTGTGTGCTGCACATCCACCTGAAAACCGCAGCCCTTCCTTTTAAATGTGAAACCCAACCCATTGCTTGCTATGGGAAAGGAGGGCGCTGCAGTTTGAAACCATTCCCACATGTTATGCGTAAGAAACCAACCCTGCATACCCTTTGCCTTACCATGGCTGCATGGAAACCGAATTCCGTTGCCCATGCATGTGTGATGTGTCACCATACCAGCAGGCACTCAATATAAAAGGCAAAATGCAACCTTGTACCTAAAGCACATGTGCTGTCTGCTGTGAATTGCTTGATTCACTGTGAAAGAGTCTCCCTTTTGTTCTCAGAAATGTATCATCTTAAATTTTACTCTCCCTTTTTATCTCCCCCCAGGTGCAAATGTTTCTAGGCTCCCCCTATCATCTCTGTCCCTGAGGTTATCACAGATCAGAAGGCACAAAAAAACAAAAACAAAACAAAAAACATAGGAAAGCATTAATTGAGCACAAAGGGCAGAGGCAGGAGGCAATGTGAAGGCTAATGGGGGAGCAAACTGACATGATGAAGCATCTGGTGCAGCTGCAGGAAAGCCAACAAGAGCGCAGACCCTCGCTGTATCCATTGTACAACCGCCTGACCTCCTCCCCAAGTTCCATATCCTCCTCACCCAGATGCCCAAGAATGCGGGAGGGCGGGGGGAGGCTCTGGGCACTCAGCCATTCCACTCCAGAGGATGGTCAAAGCAACAGAAGGCTGTCATTCAAACAGTTTGATTTGTAGCGTGGCTACAATAAGCAATGTGGCCTTGTCCTTCCCTCCTCCCCCACCCCACCCCACACGGGCTACCTTGTCAGTTATCTTCCTTTTTAAAAAAATTAATAAAGAATGCATGGTTTCAAAACAGTAGTTACTTTATTTCAAAGGGGGGAGGGTGGTTGGCTTACAGAGAATTAAAATCAACAAAGGGGACGGGTTTGCATCAAGGAGAACTCACAACTGTCACACTGAAGTGTGGCCGATCATGAAACAGGTTTTCAAAGCCTGTCTGATGCGCAGCATGCCTTGCTGTGCTCTTCTAATTGCCCTGGCATCTGGCTGCTCAAAATCGGACACACAGCGATTTGCCTCAACCTCACACCCCACCATAAATGTGTTCCTCTTACTCTCACAGATATTATGGAGCACACGGCAAGCGGCAATAACAATGGGAATGTTGGTTGCGCTGAGGTCTGACCTAGTCAGCAAATAGCACCAGCGAGCTTTTAAACATCCAAAGGCACATTCTACCACCATTCTGCACTTGCTCAGCCTATAGTTGAACTGCTCCTTGCTACTGTCCAGACTGCCTGTGTACGGCTTCATGAGCCATGGGAGCAACGGGTAGGCTAGGTCCCCAAGGATAACTATTGGCATTTCAACATCCCCAATGGTAATTTTCTGGTCTGGGAAGTAAGTCCCTTCTTGCAGCTGCTCGAACAGCCTGGAGTTCGTAAAGATGCAAGCTTCATGCACCTTTCCCAGCCATCTCACACTGATGTCGGTGAAATGTCCCTTGTGATCCACCAGTGCTTTCAGCACCATTGAGAAGTACCGCTTGCAGTTTACGTACTGGTTGGCAAGGTGCATTCTGTCTATTGCCCCACCACAGTTAGGGAAACCCATTGCAGCAAAGCCATCCACTATGACCTGCACATTTTCCAGAGTCACTACCCTTGATAACAGAACGTCAATGACTGCATTGGCTATTTGGATCACAATCGCCCCCACAGTAGATTTGCCCACTCCAAATTGATTCCCGACTGACCAGTAGCAGTCAGGCATAGCAAGCTTCCACAGTGCTATCGCCACTCAATTCTCAACTGTCAGGGCAGCCCTTATCTTGGTATTCCTGCACTTCAGGGTGCAGGAAAGCAGCTCACAGAGTTCCAGGAAAGTGGCCTTATGCATGTGAAAGTTTTGCAGCCACTATGAATCATCCCATACCTGCAACACTAAGTTGTCCCACCAGTCTGTGCTTGTTTGCCGGGCCCAGAATCGGCATTCCACTGTATCAACCAGCCCCACTGCCACCATGATGTCCCAATTGCCACAGCCCATGCTTTCAGGAATGTCTGTGTCCATTTCCTCATCAAAATCGTCCTCATGCTGGCGTCTCTTAGCCCGGTTCTGCATATACTCCAGGAGTTTACAATGCTCACAACAGCAGCGGTGAGCTAAATGGGCTCCATGCTTGCCATGGTATGGTGTCTGCAGGAGAGCAGAGTCGAAGTGGTGGTTGACGTCGGATGCCACGAGAAATAGATATTTATACAGAAAGACGAGAGGACCTGTGAGGTGGATTCATGGCACCAGGAGAACAGAGTTGCAGCAGAAGTGGTGGATGATGACAACATGGAGAAATTTTCTATTGAGACTGAGCTCATTTACAAGAGCAGGAGAGCAGAGTTACAGTGCAAGCGGTGGATGCTGATGGTTAGCAATCGTACTGCACCATCTACTGACAGCAGCACCCAAGACACAACAGCAGCTGTGACGGTGAGCTGAGCTGAGTGGGCTCCATGCTTGACATGGTATGGTGACTGCCGTTGCTTTCATGGAGGGAAGGGCGACTGACGACATGAACCCAAAACCACCCGCAACAATGTTTTTGCCACATCAGGCATTGGGAGATTAACCCAGAATTGCAATGGGTGGCAGAGACTGCGGGAACTGCGGGATAGCTACCCACAGTGCACCGCTTTGTTAGTTGATGCTAGCCACGGTAGTGAGGACGTACTCCGCCGACTTAATGCGCTTAATGTGGACATACGCAATCGACTGTATAAAATAGATTTCTAAAAATTGACTTCTATAAAATCGACCTAATTTCGTAGTGTAGACATACCCACTGAATACAATTCTAATTCACTTTCACTAAAAGCTCATCTCAGTTAAGCAACTGAGTTTTTAAATATCATGAATGGTTGTGTAACAGAAATTTCAGTCCACTGAAATTCTCATTTTAGTGACTTTACCATCAAGGCTTCATCTGCCACAATTACCCTTTTAGACAATGAGCTTGAGTCTGATCTCACTTAAGCTGGTTTCCCAGCTGTGTAACTCAGTTGCTTTCAGTGGAATTATTCCTGCTTTACTTACTAATGTAAGTGAGTTAAGCAGGCCTTGAACTTAAAGGCAGATCCTCAGCTGACATAAGTTGTCAAAACTCAACTGAGTTCAATGGAGCTATGACTATTTTTACCAATGAAGGATATGCCCCATAATCCCCTTCAGATCTCCAGGCTCCAAGGGTAGAATCCTGGATCCCCATTAAAGTTAGTATGAGTTTTGCTGCTGACTTCAATAAAGATCAGGATTTCACTCTATGGGCCTAAAGAGGGAGAGACATCACCTGATCACAGGTTGCCTCATCAGTCTGGTACATTGTGGATCAAGTTTGCTTACATGTAGAACTTATGGACTCACTATTGGAGCGGGAGCAAAAGCTAAAACCAAATTAAAAAGCAATACTTTGCAAAACTACATGGTAATACTGGAAGAGCTCACGAAGCCAGCAGTGAAGATGAGGTTACAGAGTGGTCATCAACAAAACTAGCAAATAAAACAACTTCTGTTGATAAAACCATTTCATTTGTACGTTGGTTTTTATTCAGACATTTAGACTATATTACATACCTTTGTAATGACAACTTTCTGCTGAAATCTCCAGAACCTAACCATTCTTTCACAGATGTATACTACCACAGGACCTAAAACCCATTTCCAAGCCTGTAGAAAGTTGCACAGAAAAAGACAACAAAACTTAAATCAGCAGTTAGCATAAAATGACATGATTTGGACCTTTCTTCTGTGGCTTTTGGTTGACCTAGGAAGAGAGCATATTTCTTGTACTGTCTACTAAGGGACAAATTCTTGCATTTGCCTGAAACAAATATAATGAATTCTTTAATGGGTACACTACAAAAGCTGTGTTAATGTACATCTGTATTCTGGCCAAGATCCTCCCTTTAAAAGCTTTTCCTACTAACAGACAAAAGGATTAACTACTTAGGAGTTGTATGTATATGTCATTGCTAGGTCATGGAGTATAAATGCATATATTTATGGAGAAAAATCCAGAGTCTAACTCCCTTGCTTTTGTCACAGAGACTCTGAGACATTTCAGAGTAGTCAGAATAGGGGTAACCAGCTTCTCCCCAGTGCTCTCATTGTTGGCTTTCCAGTATGCAAATAGGCTTTCCAGCACTATCCAGAATTAGATCCAAAATGTTCACTTATGCTTTAAGTATATATTCTCACATAATCAGTTAGTCTGTTCTGTATCAATAATTGGACTAAGCTGATTTATGGAACTAAACTGATCATACTGTAGGTATACATGATCATTGTACTTTGCTGATCATATATACTGATCAATATAATAATCAAAGATACATAGCTGATCATGTATTATTAGTTGATAATTGTACTCAGTTGGAGTATAATAGCTTTAGATAATTAGATATAATTGAATCTGCAAGATTACAAAAATGCAGACATTTGTCTGTACAGAGGACACCATCATATTTCCAGTTTCATAGATGGAAGAATGCACAAACAGATCATTTAAGCTAACCAAAGACCTGAAAAACATGTGCCTTTTCAAGCCACCTAAATCAATATTTGTTTGCTGAAACATTGACTTTGGTGTACAAGCTGGAATGATGCTAGGTTATAAAGCATCTTATGAGAAGGACATCATTCATATTATGTAATTTCTTTAGATGGTGCTAAGGGGATGGAGTTGCAATTTGCCTAGGATAAGTCTTGAAAATTAAATTAAAAATACCCATTTAAATAATGGTGAGAGGCTGACAAAAGTAAGAAGATTCTGAGTTAAAGCAGAAACTCAGCTCATTCATTGCCCTAAAGACTAGAAATGTCTTTGCACAGTCAGCAGTTTGATGTGTCCCTAAGTTAGCGTAGATCAAGTTACAACAATGATTAAACCGTTTTTCTCCTTTGTTTGTACTACTTGTAAATAAAAACATGTAACAGGAATTGTCCTTTGTAAGAGCTCAGCCAAAGCTTTGAAATGAGCCACTTTGATCATTAGCAAACAGCTTTTAAACTCTTTCGTTTGAACATGTCTTCTGGATGGTTAAGAATAACAGAGCATCCTCCAGGACTGGGTGGACTGGTAGGTGACAGATGTCCTTCCCTGGTAATCAGAAAATTTACATTCTTTCCCAGGTGGTGATTTCTCCTCATAATTAGAATGAAGTGAGATGGTGCTGGACTGACTCAAGATAGGGATTGATGATATAAAGTCTGACACAAGTTAATGGGAATTGTGTCACTGACTTCAGTAGGAGCCAGATCAAGCCCATATGGGTTGACAGATACAATACAAAGTATTACAGAAATGTCATCATGGCTTTTACCCTCTGGGTGGTTTTTTGAATGGAATTCAGAATTAGCTACCAGATATTATATCATTGCGTATTACACATCCAGAAAAGTAACATTCTTACAGATACCATATGGTATTATCACAATCCATTTAATATAATGTGACTTTAAGTTTATGGCTTTGGGTATGCAGGAAAGTCTGGCAAAGGAGATCTAACAGAGAAAAGGATAAGTTCACTAGTTAGCTTTATGATAGTTAATATTAGACCATGTTGTTGGAAGCAAGCTTCTGTCTGTATTCACAGAGCATAACAGTATATTGATTTTTATGGAAACACTGTAGCTGAAATTTTTAGAGAGGCATTCATTTCCTCATTAATTGTGGCTAACAATAGTTTAAGAAAAATCTATGGCAGCCATTAAAAGCATTACAAGATACTGAATGTTATTTTTTCCTCTATTTAAAAATTTTTGAATGGAGGTACAGAATCCTTTGGAAATCTTAGACATATTCTGCAGATCCCCAGGTGGACTTCAGGTTGAAAACCACTGCTTTAGATAGTAAGTTCTTAGGGGATGGAGTCTCTTTATTAGGACTGTCAAGTGACTAAAAAGATTAAACACAATTAATCGTGTGATTAAGAAAATCAATCATGCGATTAATTGCGCTGTTAAACAATAATAGAACAACATTTATTTAAATATTTTTGGATGTTTTCTACATTTTCAAATATATTGGTTTCAAGTACAACACAGAATACAAAGTGTACAATGCTCACTTTATATTTATTGTTGATTATAAATATTTGCACTGTAAAAACAAAAGAAATAGTATTTTTCAATTTACCTCATACAAGTACTGTAGTGCGATCTCTCTCATGAAAGCTGAACTTACAAATGTAAAATTATGTAAAAAGAAAAAACCAAAAACCAAACTGCATTCAAAAATAAAATAATGTAAAACTTTAGAGCCCACAAGTCTACTCAGTCCTACTTCTTTTTCAGCCAATCACTCAGACAAACAAGTTTGTTTACATTTTCAGGAGATAATGCTGCCTGCTTCTTATTTACAATGTCACTTGAAAGTGAGAACAGGCACTCTCATGGCACTGTTGTAGCCAGCTGTCAAATATAAAGGGAAGGGTAAATACCTTTAAATCCCTCCTGGCCAGAAGAAAAACCTTCTCACCTGTAAAGGGTTAAGAAGCTAAGACAACCTCGCTGGCACCTGACCAAAATGACCAATGAGGAGACAAGATACTTTCAAAGCTGGAGGGAGCAGAAACAAAGGGTTCTCTCTGTTTGTGTGTGGTGGTGGTTTTTTTTGTTTTTTTGTTTTTTTTTTTGCCAGGACCAGAGCAAAAATGCAGGTCAGAACTCCTGTAAAAAGTCAGTAAGCAATCTAGTTAGAGATGCGTTAGATTCTGTTTTGTTTAAATGGCTGATAAAATAAGTTGTGCTGAATGGAATGTATATTCCTGTTTGTGTCTTTTTGTAACTTAAGGTTTAGCCTAGAGGGATTCTCTATGTTTTGAATCTGATTACCCTGTAAGGTATTTACCATCCTGATTTTACAAAGGTGATTCTTTTACTTTTTCTTTAATTAAAATTCTTCTTTTAAGAACCTGATTGCTTTTTCATTGTTCTTAAGATCCAAGGGTTTGGGTCTGTGTTCACCTGTGCAAATTGGTGAGGATTTTTATCAAGCCTTCCCCAGGATAGGGGGTGTAGGGCTTGGGGGGGAAAGACGTTTCCAAGTGGGCTCTTTCCCTGCTATATTTGTTAGACACTTGGTGGTGGCAGCAATAAAGTCCAGGGACAAAAGGTAAAATAGTTTGTACTTTGGGGAAGTTTTAACCTAAGCTGGTAAAAATAGCTTCTTAACCCTTTACAGGTGAAAGGGTTTTTCCTCTGGCCAGGAGGGATTTAAAGGTGTTTACCCTTCCCTTTATATTTATGACACCAGCATTGCAAGATATTTAAGTGCTAGATGTACTAAAGATTCATATGTCTCTTCATGCTTCAACCATCATTCCAGAGGACAGGCTTGCATGCTGATGACGGGTTCTGTTCGATAGTGATCCAAAGCAGTGCGCACCGACGCATGTTCATTTTCATCGTCTGAATAAGATGCCACCAACAGAAGGTTGATTTTCTTTTTGGGTGGTTCAGGTTCTATAGTTTCCACATCAGAGTGTTTCTCTTAAGACTTCTGAAAGCATGCTCCACACCTCATCCCCCTCAGGTTTTGGACGGCACTTCAGATTCTTAAACCTTGGGTTGAGTGCTGTAGCTAGCCTTAGAAATCTCACATTGGTACCTTCTGTGTGTTTTGTCAAATCTGTAGTGAAAGTGTTCTTAAAATGAACAACATGTGCTGGGTCATCAAGACTGCTATAACATGAAATATATGGCAGGATGCGGGTAAAAGAGAGCAGGACACATACAATTCTCTCCGAAGGAGTTGAGTCACAAATTTAATTAATGCATTATTTTTTTAATGAGCATCAGCAGCATGGAAGCATGTCCTTGGAATGGTGGCCGAACATGAAGGGGCATGCAAATGTTTAGCATATCTGGCACGTAAATACTTGCAATATCTGCTACAAAAGTGCCATGCGAATGACTGTTCTCGCTTTTAGGTGACATTGTAAATAAGAAGTGGTCAGCATTCTCTCCTGTAAATATAAACAAGCTTGTTTGTCTTAGCGATTGGCTGAACAAGAAGTAGGATTTTTTTAAATCACAAATGGTTTTTTGAGTTAATTGCGTGAGTTAGTGGCGATTACACAACAGAGTACGGCTGTCTGTGTACACATCAAACATGTTGTTTATATTGAATAAACAAACAACAAAAATGCTGTAAATAATGGATTTATACACAGAAGGCTTGATTCTGAAATCCACAGTCTACACTGGGAGTTTGCCTGGTTAAAAAGGACTATACCAAAAACAGTTATTACGGAATAATGATACCTAGCATTTTTCATCTGTAGATATCAATGTGCTTTACAAAGGAGGTAAGGATCATTATCCTCATATTTTAGAGGGGGAGACCATGGCACAGAAAAGTGCACTTGCTTGTCTGAGGTCACCCTACAGGCCAGCAGCAGACTCAGGAATAGAACTCCAGCATCCTGAGTCCAGGTCACGGCTCTAGCCAATGCTATTCTGCTGCCTCAAGAAAGGGCATAAATATAAAGATGACATGAGCATCATTCTTACCACAGGTTCACTGCCAGAAAATAGTGGCAAAGGACATTGAGTGGCTTTCTCCCATTCTGAGTAGTGATCTTTACAATAAGTGACATTGTGCAGCAACAGACTCTGCGGCGTCTGACGTCGGACGAGCTGACTTAACACATAAAAAAAAAGATACACACAGCTGATATGGTCTCTTTTGTTGTTTTGCTATACTAGTATGTTAACGAATACTGTACTGAATGCAGAAATGGAAATATCTGAAAATATGGCAGCTGGTTTGTTGTCTTAATGTTGTTCTTTCAGGTTGTTTCAACCATACTTCTTCCACAAGGTTTTTAGGTTTTTCATTGTCAACCCACCAAATGCAGTGTGTATGCTATGCTATAAGTATGTAGCAACACCACTGCAGTTTGGAGAGTCAGTACGTGTAACATGGATCTCTCTCTCGTCTGTGGATTGAGTCAGAAGGTAAGCTCCTTGGACCAGAGACCTTATCCTCCTCTATATGTGAACAGCTGGCGTTGCTCAGAAAAATAAAATAGTCACTCTTTTCTTTGCAGCTTTAAGAAACGTATTTAAAGAGCACCAAATAATTGTGAAGAGCCTTAATGAGATGCATGTTTTTAACATATTTACATTCTAACTTCTTTACACTAGAGAATTTACAATGAAGTGAATTTCCTTGAACATACCTTCCTCAACTATTGAGTTTAAAAATGTACTACGGCTGGTGCTGGTTGTGGGTGAAGAAGAGGGGATAATGGAGCTAGGTCAAATTGTTGCTCTTCTTTTTCCCTTTCAGATTTATTTGGGGTCAGATCTTGGCCATCCTGTGCACTAGCGCAAGGGATTGGAGGGGATAAAAGGTACTTCCTGTACAAAGGGGGCTCCTGTATAGAGCCACTGCATCTCTCCCTCTCTTGGGTGAACAGGAAGAAGCAAGAGCGGGTGGGGAGTAGACAGAGCCTTGACTCTTGCCTCCCCTTACTCCCAAGTGTGTCCAGTTGAGTAACTAGGCTGCAGACGAGGAAGTGTACCTGTGACATTTGTTGCAGTTCACTCATGCCCAGGAGCAACAAGAAGAGTAGGAGGAAGACTGAACTCCCTGAGTCAGCCCCCTCCCAAATTTCCCCTATCTACGAGCTAGATCACAAACTGATGATTCAGTACTTTATTATTTTCTCAGGGGTCCTTTTTTGGATCACAGTGTGGCATTCTTAAGAATGCTGAAGAGCAGTTTACACTACGCGTATTTGAATAGGAGTGGAGTGAAGTCAGTGGGACTACTTGTGGAGTAATGTATTAACCCATTGCCTGTCATGCTAATCAATATTGTCTCATTGTTTTCTTGGGCTCCCCCACCAGTTTGTCTGTATCCATCTGTTGTTTCTTGTTTTGTAAGCTCTTTGGGGCAAGGACAGTCATTTCATAAAGAGTTTGTACAGCACCTAACATGATGGGGTCCTGGTCCATGACTAGCACTCCTAGGTGCCATGTTAATACAAATAAATAAAATGAAATAATAATATTAATAGTAATAATTAGTTTGAGTAATGGTATCACACTTTGTCCATGACGGATTAAGGGATCAGAAATAAGGAGGCTTCTAGACCAGTAGGGTGCTTAGGTGCCAAAGTCCTGTTTTTAAGCACCCGTGTGATCCACAAAACAGCTGCTTGGCTGCTGCATAAATCATATCAAATACCCCACTCACACTGACTATCATAGGTTTGAATCTTGTGTGATCCTAAAGTGTTGATATCATCATCATCATATATATATACACATATATATATATACACACACACACACTCACCCCATACCATGGATAACCAGACCGACAAAGAAAACCATGAACAGGTGATGGGTATACCAGAACACCTCATAGAATGATCTTCTGATGATCTCTGTGGATGAAGTTATGATCAGAATGAAAGCCACAGTGATTATGACACCAGTTACTCCAGCTATGGTAGTTAGTATCTGTGTTGTTGGGTTCTAAAATAAGAATAAATTATTATGTATAGAGACTAAATCAAAGATGCAGCTTCAGTATAAGAATGAATTTAAGCAACAAACCAGACAAGGCAAAAAGCTTAGAAGCTGCATGAAAAAAAGGTTATCTGTTCTGTTATCCATTTAGATTTATTCCGAACGTGAATGTAAATATTAACTGGAATTTGTCTGTTTCAGCAATTGATAGTAAGAAATTACATAATCCTGCTAGTACTTGCATCTATTTTTGTTGTACAAGAGTGCCTCAGGAGAGAGAGAGAGAGAGAGAATAAATTATTAGAGTTAAGAGTAGGTAAAAAAAGAGGTAATAACCGGTACAGCATTGAAAAAAATCATTTTGAGAGAGATAAATGTGGGGTGCTCAATGGCTGACAGACTGTAAGAAGCATGGATCTGCTTTGTTCTTATTTCACTTTAACTTACATAATTTCAGGCAGCAATAGATGCCCCTGACAGCCTTGAGTTCTGTTGCCAGTGCTGTCTCCATCAGGCATTCATTCTGACTGCAGGCTTCCGGAATTCCAAAAGAGCTGCAGACTACACTTGAAGATTTACCCTTTCAGGGCTCTAAGCTGTTCTCCTCCAGGATGGATGATGCTATCCACACACTGAAAGACTCGTGCAACACTTTGCTCACTGGGAGTCTACACTTCTGCTACTAAAATGAAGCAAATTTTTAAATCACAACCCTACCTGAGACCATTGTTCCATCAGAGGCCCCAGTACATAGAAGATTAAAGACCTTTTTGATGTTACCTGCCATCTTCCATGACAATGGGCCCTTCTCACCAGACATTTTCTACCTCAAAACAGTCATTTTGACTCTTTGATTGAGGACAGCACACCAATTATATCTCCTCCTTTCAGGATCACAACGATTGTATTGTACATGGCAGAAGATCATGTTCGACAAGTTGGTACTCAACCCACTGGATATGTAATCCAGTTCATCTCCCTCCCTTTCCCCAACCCACTCTCCCCATCCCTTTTCAGAGTCTTCTCATGAGAGCTATGGGTTGCACAATAGAGGATCCTGGAAGAATTTATTCCTGCTCCCTTCTAGTTCCAAAGAAGTCTGGTGGCCTCTGCCCCATCCTAGATCTAAGAAAGCTGAACAAATTCATCAAGAAAATCAAGTTCAGGATGGTCACCCTTGCTTATATTATCCCTTCCTTGAAGACTGGAATGCTGCCCTCAATTTACAAATGCATATGTCCATGTGGCGATACGTCCTTCCCACAGGAAGTACATTCAATTTCTGATAGCCATCAATGACTGCCTGTACACAGTGCTTCCTTTTGGCCTTCCGAGCATTTTCACCAAGTTCATGGTGGTGATAGAAGCCCACATTCATCATCTGGACATTCACATATTTCTTTACATGGATGATTGGTTGGATCAAGCAGCATCAAGGGATCATGTCCAAAACAGCGTCCTAGTCATCAGGCACGCGTTCTTCCATCTAGGTCTGAAAATAAGTTTGAACAAATCACAGCTACAACCAACTCAGCACATAAAACTTTTATAGGAGCAGACCTCAACACCATAACAAACATGGCTATCTTCCACAGGAAGTCTTCCAATCTATAGCCTTCTTTTCAGAAATCCTCAAGTTCAATCCAACAATGACAGCGCGAGTCTCAGCCACATGCCTCATTTACGTGATTAACTCTTCATGCCAGACTTCACCTCTGTTGACTGTAGTCTTGGCTTCATTTGTATATTGATCTTCCAGGCATCTGCTGGACATGCAGATTTGTGTTTCCGTGCAAGTGCTTCAGTCTCTGGATTGGTGAATGGATCAGCAGAACGTATGCAAGTGAGTTCCATTTCTGTCCCCAGAACTGATTATGTCTCTGGTTACAGATGCATCTGTCAAAGGCTAGGGGGCCCATTTTAGTCAACTTCAGGCTCAAGCTCACCTCAGGAAATTTTCCTCCATATAAACATGCTGGAGCTCAGGGCCGTACATTGGGCCGACAAAATATTTATGCTCATATTGAGAATTGGGTGATTCAAGTTCTCACTGACAATACGACTGCTATGTTTTACATGAACAAGCTGGGAGGGGCAAGGTCATCTCAGTTGTGTCAGGAGGCTATCCTCCTGCGGAATCTATGTATTCAACACAAAGTTTCTTTGAAGGCCTTCCATTTTCCAGGAATGAGAAACACTCTTCTTTCAGTAAGGTCTTCATACACTTAACATGAGTGGTTGATCAGGATGGATGTTATCTTTCAGGTTTTCCACCATTGGGGGTACCCACTAATAGAATTATTCACAACAAACCTCAACAACAAATGCATGAGATTTTGCCCAAAGGTGGATCGCAACCCCAGTTACATCATAGATGCTTTTCTTCTTCCCTGATTCAGTCATCTTCTATATGCATTCGCTTCTGATCATTTCATTCAGAGGGTCCTAAGGAAGCTAAAACAAGACAGAGCATCACCAATCCTCATTGCACTGGTGCGGCTAAGACAGTATTGGTTCATGGATCTATATCAGCTTTCCATCAGGTCACCGATAATTCTACCTCTGGGTCAGGGATCTTCTGTCGCAAAACTAGGGCAAGTCTCTACATGTGAACCTCAAATCTCTCCATCTTATGGCATGGATGATCTCTGGTTAAATATTCAAGAGAAAATGTGCTCCTGAGAGGTTTGGGTGATCTTAGTGAACAGACTCCACTAAAGTCACATACGCAGCAAAGAGTAAGAGATTTTCGATTTGGACATGTTCCCATCATTTCTTTCCCCAATCACACAGAAGTCACATATATTGGATTATCTTTTGCATCTCAAATCATCTGGCCTTTCAAATACTTCTATGAGAGTTCACCTGGCTTCTATTCCTACACTACATCTGCCAATAGACAATTTTCCCATTTTTTTTCCTCATAAAGTCATAGACTTTAAGGTCAGTAGGGGTCATCATGATCATCTAGTCTAACCTTCTGCACATTTCAGGCCACAGAATCCCACCCATCCACTCCCATAATAGATCCCTAACCTCTTGTTGGGTTACTGAAGTCCTCAGATCATAATTTAAAGACTTTCACTTGTTTCTCAGTTTTTGAAGGGCCTGGTCAAGATTTACTCTCTTGTGTCTGATCTTATAACCATTTGGTATTTGAATCTAGTGCTTTCCAAACTGATAGGACCTCCCTCCAATCTGTGGATATGACTTCATTATCTTTGTGTATGAAGATTGAGTTTTTGGTGGCAATTATTTCCATCAGTAGGGTTTCAGAGCTTCAACCTCTTTTAGCTTACCCTTCTTTTACTGTCTTTTATAAAGGACAAGGTATCCCTTCTGGGCCACATCCTAAATTTATACCCAAGGTACTATCATCTTTCTACCTATGTCAAACAATTAATCTTATGGTGTTTTTTCTCCAAACCCCGTGTATCTAAGTTGAGGAGGCTCTCCATAACTTGGAGTGTTCATTAAGCCATGGCTTTTTACTTGGGCTGCACTAGATCCTTCAGGACTGCATCCCAGCTCTTTGCAAGCTGTGCAGTGTCATCTCAGTGACTCTCACACTGGGTCTCTGACTATATCAAGCTCTGTTACAATCTTACTAAAGTCTCTCCTCCATTAATAATAACTGCTCCCTCTGCCAAGGCTCACTCCATTGCCTCAGAATGTGATGGGGTGTACCACCACCACACTGGGGCTAGACCAATCACTGTGGGCCCAAAGGCCCTCGCCCCTCATGCCTGCTATGCATGCTCCAGGTGGAGAAGACAGATAAAAGGAGGCAGCCCAGCTCAGTTGGGGCTGGCAGAAGGGGAGGAAGGACATGTACTGCAGGCTCCTGCAGAGTAGGGTGACCAGACAGCAAGTATGAAAAATCAGGATGGAAGGGGATAATAGGAGCCTATGTAAGAAAGACCCAAAAATCAGGACTGTCCCTATAAAATCAGGACATCTGGTCACCCTACTGCAGAGGAACCAGTGACGCTCCAGGCTGTTGGGACTGTGGACCCAGACTAAGCAGCGAACGACCAGTCAACCATGGAGTCTGACTGGGACACTGAGCTGCTGCCAGCCAAGGAGATACCGGAGATGGGCCTTATGTATTAGAAGCCAATGCTTAACAGGGAATTTTCTGGCTTCCTAGAGCCTGGGTCAAAACCCGCTGGAGTAGGGTGGGCCTGGGTTCCTCTGCTGTCCATCCCCTGTACTGCCACTAGGCGTGGCCACCAAGGGCCCTAGCTAGAGACTGAGTGTTTGCTCTGCCCCATCCCAGGCTACAGACTGTTTGCTTGGTCTGCCCTGCCCACAGAGTCAGCGCTCCCAACTACTATTGTTTGCCCTAGCCAGGAGGCTCAGGAGGCTAGAGACTGAGCGTTTGCTTCCCCCCCCTCCAGGGACTATGGACTTCTTAGTTACTTGGCCCTGCCAGGGGCCCAGAGTCCCCCCCATCACAATTGTTTGACCCAACAGAGAATCCCAATGATCGTGTGACCAACCCCACACTGGGCCAATAGGAGTGGCCCTGCTCAATACACCAGGCCGCCTTGTGACACAGTAGTCCTGAGTAATGTTCCTATAGGTCATATATGCAAGGCAGTAATGTGGTCTCTGCATACTTTATTTATTATGCTATCATTCAGACCTCTCGATGATGCCAGCTTTGGCAAGTTGGTGTTACAATCCCGCTTCAGATGATCCGAAGTCTCTCTCCCCACAAAGGAACTGCTGTGGAGTCACATATAGTGGAATGTATATATGCACAATCTCTCAAAGTTAAAAAAAAAAAAGGTTATTTACCTTGCAGTAATTGTTGTTCTTTGAGATGCGTTGTGCATATATATTTCACAACCCTCCCACCTTCCCTTTACTTTGGAATTTATTACAGCCGTGTGAAGGAATGGAGAGAGAAGTGGCAAAGATGCCCATTTTATGCCCTTGCCTGAAAGCACGAAGAGGGCAGGGGTGCATATGCTACCTAGTGGTACTGCTGGCATATCCGACTTGAGTGCACTGGCGTGCATGCACACCCACCTTCAGTGGAATGTGTATGTTCTTTGAGATGTGTTGTGAACAACAGATACTGCAAGATAAGTAACCATTTTTATACACTGTAATTGAAGGCCTAACTTGGCCTGCAGACCCTAGATTACTGTGGATGATGCACACGAACGCACAGCTTGACTTCCAGATCCCAAATTGACTTTGTAGGGTTAGAAGTTAGGAAAAAAACCCAAACATTTTACTTGCAAAGTGGACTTATTTAATATGGAAGTTCCATAGTGCCATTTTTAGAGTTGAACTACTCTCAGATGTTCACACTTGACTGCACAGAGTACATTTTCAAACTGGTGCCTGTGATGAATATGTTCAGATCCTATTGCCTGTTAACGGGATTGATCTAGGTGACATTTTTACCATTTACACTACATTGGCTAGTTTGAATGTTGAGATAAAACAATGAAAAATGTCAAAGATGCTTCATACACTGCTACTGCAGAGGCATAACTAAGCTGAAAAGAATACTTGAATTACTGCTTTCAGAACTTTCTTCTGTAAAGGTGGAAGAAATCCTTTGTTAGAATTTATTCAGAAAGGCAGACTTATTCAGAATGTAGAGACAGATGCAAGTGGGCAATAAAAGAAATGTAAAACTAATCATCAAAAGGTTAAAATATAGGCTACTTTGTGGACTGGCATTTAGTTACCATGTAATTGCCAGGCAAGTATATTATTATTAGAGAGGTTTGGAAAGGACATTAGGAAATTTACTTCCATGTGTTTGGAAGAGTAGGCTTACCTCAGAAAAATGGGAGTAAACCACCAAAGGGTGTTGGACCCTCTCTAAAACCTACAAACTCTTCCTCTTCAATCAGTAGTGAACACATCACATGTGCATCTGGTGACTGTGGATAGAGTGTCCCAGCAAGGGCTCTAAACTCTAGAATTTGCTTTCCCCGTGGGTCTGAGAGACCTACCCAATTTGCCAACTTTCAGGTCAAGGCCATGTATGTTCGGGGCTTTGATGCTAGTGGAGTAGTTTGCTTGATGTGTATGAGATTTGATTTTTTTTTAAGCAGATGAAATAGTCACTTTGTAAGTTGAAAAATTATTAATACAATGATATCATAACTTTACGCTTGCAAAACAATGCAAAGACACAGATTTATGCTTGCCCTTCCACCTTCTATCCAGATGCCTATTTTCCCATTACTGGCTCTCTACTTAGCACCTATAATTCTCATTATAGTTGAAGTATGAGACATTATACACAAGCAAAAAATACCACCACTGTGAACTATGGTCTAATGCAACAGCTATAAAAATAAAATCAACTAACTGCAGCCTGTACTCATTGAGGAAAAAAAAATCTACTCTTGTTTACACTGGGTGTAAAATCAAGAGTAAGTCCACCAGAGTCAATGAAGTTACTCCCGATGAACACCAATTTACAAAAAGTAGAATCTAGCCCCAACTTCAGGACATCTTGCAAAACCACGGTGAGAACCTATCACCCGCTGTGAAAGAAGTTTCATTATGTACTATTATTGGTTTTTTAAATTTAAGATATTGTTCTCTTTTTCTAGTCTGAGGTTGTCAGTCATATTTCATATATCAATAGCTTACAGGTTTAATAAATTTTCAACTAATCATAACACTCAGCCACACCCCACTTATCTCCTTCCTAAACTAATTAACATAGCAAACATTTCTCTGAGCTGGAAAATCTGAATATTGCATTTTTTAAGCTATTGTTTTCAGATGAAATTCAGGTTAATCTTTGACAGCATCTCCTAGCTCTGCTTAAAAAGGTATTGAAATAAAGTTTTATCAACAAAAGAACCTGCAGAGGACAATTTTTCAGATGAGGAAAGCAAGCACCTTGTGACAACTTACCACTTCATAGTTTCTAATTGGGTTCAAGTAGCTTTCATTTGGTGTTTTGCCAATGCCAGAAAGTTTATTCCGTAACCCCCCTGCTTCCTTCGATTGACTTATATGATATCGCTCTATGTTGAGCAGATGTGCAACAATGTGGATGACTGTTTGAAAGAGATAATTATGCAAACTGAAGTTAAAGTTGTACATTTACCCATGCCAGCATCAATATTATTAACTATGACATGAAACATTTAAAAAGTCTGTGTGGATTAAGATCTTTACACAGTAAACAACAACAAAAATAGACTTTTGTCAATGTGTAATGGCAACTGGTTATATTCAATGTATAAAATGGAATAGCAGCTTCAACATAATCTTCCCAATGATGCCATTTCTTGTGTTCCCAAATCTACTGCCCTTTAGCTTTTGGTGCCATGGAAAGGTGTGCTCAGACGTTCTTGTTAAACCCTGGATTTGTGCTGGAAATGGCCCACCTTGATTATCATACACATTGTAAGGAGAGTGGTCACTTTAGGTAAGCTATTACCAGCCGGAGAGTGGGTTTGTGTGTGTGGTGTGGTGGGGTGTGTGTGTGTGAGAAAACCTGGATTTGTGCTGGAAATGGCCCAACTTGATTATCATACACATTGTAAGGAGAGTGATCACTTTAGATAAGCTATTACCAGCAGGAGAGTGGGGTGGGAGGAGGTATTTTTTCATGCTTTGTGTGTATATAAAAAGAGATTCTACACTTTCCACAGTATGTATCCGATGAAGTGAGCTGTAGCTCACAAAAGCTTATGCTCAAATAAATTGGTTAGTCTCTAAGGTGCCACAAGTACTCCTTTTCTTTTTGAGAATACAGACTAACACGGCTGTTACTCTGAAACTCTTCAAAATAGGAATGATACACCATAAAATTGATTGGTTTCACTCAAAATTAGGCACCTTCTCTTGTTAAAAAGTTTATGGAGCCTTTCACCTCAACGGCACTTATGCAAATTTTAATGTCAATAGTGACACAATTGGTGCAACCTAATGGGTGGCCATGATAACAGGTTGTCAGAGGTCTTAATTCCTGTTGGACAAAAACTACCACATCACAAAACTACAACTAACGTAATGGGCAATCTCAAAGGGGAACCTCAGGATTGAATAGTCATAACCTTTTCCTGCCAATACGTGAGTCCTTCAGTGTCAGGTTCACTTAGGGCAGAGTGGGGAAAGCATACATTGCAGCTCCCACTGTTGTACCTCTTCTGTGAGAAAGCGAAGATCAAATTTCCACTGTAGTTTATCTAAGACATTTTGCTCTAATCATTGTAAAAATGTTATTTGGTAGCAGCAGCACATTATTCTTTTCTTCTACCATAATCAGAGTTCTATTCCCAATGCAAACACATCCTACTAGACTCATGTTTTGGGGGCCTTACAAAGAAATCTACTTAGACCTGGAATTTTCTTCCTTCTGATGGGTGACAATCACTCCAACTTGTACCTGACAGATACAACACAAGTCTTCTAGCGTGAGCCAGACTGTGCTGTCCTGAAAGTTATTTTGTGCAAGATGTTAACATATGAAATATAATCCTATACAGAAAAAAATATTAAAATTCAAACAAATGCATTCAGAATGTTGGTTTCTCTGGGTCTCCTATGATGTTAAGTACTGGCCTGAGTTTTATTAGACTTGTGCTTCTGATAGTTTCTTGTGGGCCACTAAAAGAAAAAATAATTCAATCTAAAAGTGAATTATAGCAGGCGAGCAAGAGTAATGCAAACATCTAATTCAATTTCAGTGTAGTTCCTTTAATGTACAATAGTTGTAGCAAACTAAAAAGTCTGGCACCAGATACCTTGTCATTAGCTAAAACATTTTATATCTCTATAGTGCATTTTGTGGAGTTTCCTTAGATCTACAGTGTGTGGAATTTGCTTAGTACTTTCAAAAGCCACTGTACAAATTCCTGAAACATATGAGCATTTTTCATTGCTCTCAATTTATTCATTATGGGTAAAGAGCTTAGAATGCTTCATCTATAATTTGTTTTTACCAGTACTTTCCCCACTGCTCATAAGTAAACATATACGATGGGTGAAATTCTGCATTCCTTACTCAAGCAAAATTTCCTATGACATCAGTGGGAGTTTTTCCTGAGCAAGGGCTGCAGGATTTAGCCCTTTTTATTAGTAAAATCTGGAACCTTAGAAATGGTATGCATGTGTAGTAATTTGTATGCTAGCTTTTACATTTTTCATTTAGTCCACCGAGTTCAAATTACATGCTTTTATTGGGGAGACAGAAAGGGAAGAGGGGCTGTCATAGAGAGCAGTGTCCACAGTACATCTTAAAAATAATTTTAAAAAAGAACAAAGAAATGTAATTTAATTACATTCTTGTAAGTCTGGTCAATTTAGTTAGTCTTATTCAGCCAATTCTGCTGTCAGTGAAGCATGCACACCTCTCATTGAATTAAATAGAAATTGCACATGCTTATCTGAGGGCATGTGCTTATCTCTCTTTTTCTGCATGCCTGCCTAGGATAATAATCATTTTGAAGTTAGTTGCTACTAATTAACCATCTTGGTATTCCCACTATTATAAAAATCAAAGGGTCAAAATCTTGTCCTTTTTAACCTCGCTAAGTGAGTGGTCTTGCATAAAAGTCTGAATGCTTCAGCAAACTGACCCTAAGTTTCGTAGCAGCATCACCTACTCTGCTTTCTGTTGTCACAGATTGGTTCCTTTTGAACTACAAGAAAAATCAAAATCATACCATTTAACATATTAAATTATGAATCTGTGTAATACAACAATGTATAAGCATACCGAGCCCAGCACATGATCTGATATTTTAATATTAAATTCCATACATTCTTAATTTGGTACTTTTTAATTTGTTTTATTAACTTCATTCCCAATTTAAAGTTTTGCTGGATAATAAAGGTGAGGGCTGGTGAGAGCTTTGCATGATATTGTCCTCAGAAAAACTTGGAATATAGAATCTTGTCTTCCCGGATTTTTCCTAGAGGACTAAATTAGGACTGGAGATGGAGCTATTTTAGCCACGATTGAGGGGAGGAGAAAGTGTTATTTTTGAATTTTTAAGAAAAAGATTCTCACAAGTCAGTCATGCATTTGAAAATAAATAGGGGACACACATACAAACAAAAAACTAAATTATTAACAACTGGTTGAAAATTAGGGCTTGTAGAAAGTTTTCCATCATTTTTTCCCCCCAAATGGAAAATTGGGTTTTCAACTAGACACACATTTTTATGGCAAGGGTCTGCTTTCCCTGAAAATTTTTGACATTTTGTTGGAAAACCAAATAACCAAAACCCAAAAATGTGTTGGAAAACTGATTTTTTTTTTTTGGTTTTTGGCTGAAATATTAGTTTTTGGCAAAAGCCCAAAATATTCTGCTTTTTTACCATATATTACAAAACTCATGACCCGTCATCTTTGGCCTCCCCTCATTTTCTGAACAAAATCAATTAAAAATTCTCTCAGTTGCACAAGTTTCTGTCTCTTGAGATATTATAATCCCAGTAGTTATGTAGCAATGCATCTATATAGATCTTTAGAAATTTTGGGGTAGGTTTTTAATATTAAACCCTTCCAGACTACCTTTATCTCACAATGAATAAAAGATTTTTCTCTTTTTCTTTTGCAGGTTATCTTTAAAGCCAGCACTAATATTATGACACTAGTTCCAAATTTTTTTTTTTTTAAAGTGGGGAAACTGTAGATTTGTAAATATATAAATTTACTTTCTTTTGAGGAAGAAACTTAATGTGAGAGACATCTGAAACATTATTTGCTCCTCTTTTATAAAGATCTTTAGGTTCAAGATATTTTTTGGATTGAAATATTCCATTTGAATTAGAACATCTTGAATGATCTGTGTGGATCAAGTTGAGAGAGCATGAACCTGTGATTTTATTCTACAGGTTTACAGGGAAGATTTATTAGAGGGTGAGTAACTCCTAGGCAGCTCTTATAGACAGTATGCAGAAAGCCACATTAAGCAGAATTCCCTTTACTGAATTTTCAGTGATGCCCTTTGATTATAGATAACATTGTTTCCTCTCTTTCTTTCAACTTACCTACTTCCACCAGGCTCTAATTACACCGGGCCAATTGAAGCCTACAGTTGAATTTGTATGAGATCTGATAAAAAATTAAAGATTGGTATGGAAACATAGCTACAAACTTTTCCCAAGGCCACAAAAACCTCTACCAAGCTAGTCTACCGTATGAGAAGAGAGAGAATATTAATATTGCTCTAATTATCTTTAGCTTGCTACTAAGTGAAAGTGTTAAAATAACTAAAAAGTAGAGACAAATACTTGTGGTTTTATTATTAAACAAAAAGTGATTTACAACTTCATATTGTGCAAATATCAAGCTCAGTGATTTCATCTGCAAATTAGTTTAGCTTCCTACTGCCATATTTGAAACCATAAGAGAAAATTTACTTGTTAGAACTGTGACGGGTTCAGTCACAGAGACCCCTTGGGACTGTCACCTGATGTGCTGAAACTACCTCTGAGCCCATTTTCTCTGATGGCTTGGGACTCCAGAACCCTGCCTTGTTGAGACAGACATGCTAACCAGCTGCAACACAGACTCAGGGACTGAACCCCGCAAAGCTGCAGACTTAACTGAAAACAGCTCAGCAAGTACTCCTGCCTCCAGTACCCAGACACTCTGCTCCCAATGGGATCCAAACCCCAAATAAATCTGTTTTACTCTGTATAAAGCGGATACAGAGTAAACTCATAAATTGTCGGCCTTGTATAAACACTGACCGAGATATGCACAGCTGTTTGCCCCCCCAGGTATTAAATCACTTACTCTGGGTTAATTAACAAACAAAAGTGGTATTATGTATAAAAAGTAGGATTTAAGTGGTTTCAAGTAATAACAGACAGAACAAAGTAAGTGACCAAGCTAAATAAAACAAAAACACACAAGTCTAAGCCTAATACATTAAGAAACTGAATACAGGTTAATCTCACCCTCAGAGATGCTCCAATAAAGCTTCTTTCACAGACTAGAATCCCTCCTAGTTTGGGCCCAATCCTTTCCCCTTGTACAGTCCTTGTTAGTTCCAGCTCAGATGGTAACTAGGGGTTTTCTCATGACTGTAGCCCCCTTGTTCTGTTCCACCCTCTTTTATAGCTTTGGCACAAGGTGGGAATCTTTTGTCTCTCTGGATCCCCATCCCTCCTTCTAAATGGAAAAGCACCAGGTTTAAGATGGATTCCAGTAACAGGTGACATGATCACATGTCACTGTAAGACCTCTTTCTCCATTCTTTCAGGGCTGGCGTACATGTACCCAGGAAGGTTGATGAGTAAACAGAAAAAGAAAGGGAGTACTTGTGGCTTAGAGACTTAGAGACTAACAAATTTATTTGAGCATAAGCTTTTGTGAGCTACAGCTCACTTCATCGGATGCATTCAGTTGAAAATACAGTGGGGAGATTTATATACATAGAGAACATGAAACAATGGGTGTTACCATACACACTGTAACGAGAGTGATCACTTAAGGTGAGATATTACCAGCAGGAGAGCTGGGGGGGAAAAACCTTCTGTAATGATAATCAAGGTGGGCCATTTTCAGTAGTTGAGAATAACGTCTGAGGAACAGTGGGGGATGGGGGGGGGAAATAAACATGGGGAAATCTTCTAGGTGTTTGTCTCTGTTTGAGGGGTTTAAAGAAACTCCCTGAAAAAGCACAAGAACAAATCCACAGATACACCCCTGGAACCCCGACCTGGGGTATTCTATTTACTACCCAAGATCCATAAACCTGGAAATCCTGGATGCCCCATCATCTCAGGTATTGGCACCCTGACAGCAGGATTGTCTGGCTATGTAGACTCCCTCCTCAGGCCCTACGCTACCAGCACTCCCAGCTATCTTCGAGACACCATTGACTTCCTGAGGAAACTGCAATCCATCGGTGATCTTCCTGAAAACACCATCCTGGCCACTATGGATGTAGAAGCCCTCTACACCAACATTCCACACAAAGATGGACTACAAGCCATCAGGAACAGTATCCCTGATAATGTCACAGCAAACCTGGTGGCTGAACTTTGTGACTTTGTCCTCAACCATAACTATTTCACATTTGGGGACAATGTATACCTTCAAATCAGTGGCACTGCTATGGGTACCCGCATGGCCCCACAGTATGCCAACATTTTTATGGCTGACTTAGAACAATGCTTCCTCCGCTCTCGTCCCCTAATGCCCCTACTCTACTTGCGCTACATTAATGACATCTTCATCATCTGGACCCATGGAAAAGAAGCCTTGAGGAATTCCACCATGATTTCAACAATTTCCATCCCACCATCAACCTCAGCCTGGACCAGTCCACAGAAGAGATCCACTTCCTGGACACTACGGTGCTAATAAGCGATGGTCACAAACACCACCCGATACCAGAAACCTACTGACCGCTATTCCTATCTACATGCCTCCAGCTTTCATCCAGCCCACACCACACGATCCATTGTCTACAGCCAAGCTCTACGATACAGCCGCATTTGCTCCAACCCCTCAGACAGAGGCAAACACGTACAAGATCTCTATCAAGCATTCTTACAACTACAATACCCACTTGCTGAAGTGAAGAAACAGATTGACAGAGCCAGAAGAGTACCCAGAAGTCACCTACTACAGAACAGGCCCAACAAAGAAAACAGAACGCCACTAGCCATCACCTTCAGCCCCCCCAACGCATCATCAAGTATCTGCAACCTATCCTGAAGGACAACCCATCACTCTCACAGATCTTGGGAGACAGGCCAGTCCTTGTTTACAGACAGCCCCCTAACCTGAAGCAAATACTCACCAGCAACCACACACCACACAAGAGAACCACTAACCCAGGAACCTATCCTTGCAACAAAGCCCATTACCAACTGTGTCCACATATCTATTCAGGGGACACCATCATAGGGCCTAATCACATCAGCCACGCTATCAGAGGCTCGTTCACCTGCAAATCCGTCAATGTGATATATGCCATCATGTGCCAGCAATGCCCCTCTGCCATGTACTTTGGTCAAACTGGACAGTCTCTACGTAAAAGAATAAATGGACACAAATCAGACATCAAGAATTATAACATTCAAAAACCAGTCGGAGAACACTTCAATCTCTTTGGTCACTTGATTACAGACCTAAAAGTTGCAATTCTTCAACAAAAAAAACTTCAAAAACAGATTCCAAGGAGAGACTGCTGAATTGGAATTAATTTGTAAACTGGATACAATTTACTTAGGTCTGAATATAGACTGGGAGTGGATGGGTCATTACACAAAGTAAAACTATTTCCCCATGTTTATCCCCCCCCTTCCACCCGCTACTGTTCCTCAGATGTTCTTGTCAACTGCTGGAAATGGCCCACCTTGATTATCACTACCAAAGGTTTTTCCCCCCAGCTCTCCTGCTGGTAATAGCTCACCTTAAGTGATCACTCTCATTACAGTTTTCAGAGTAGCAGCTGTGTTTTTCTTTTTGCAAATACAGACTAAGAGTACTTGTAACACCTTAGAGACTAACCAATTTATTTGAGCATAAGCTTTTGTGAGCGACACCCATTGTGTCATGTTCTCTATGTATATAAATCTCCCCACTGTATTTTCCACTGAATGCATCCTATGAAGTGAGCTGTAGCTCACGAAAGCTTATGCTCAAATAAATGTTAGTCTCTAAGGTGCCACAAGTACTCCTTTTCTTTTTGCAAATACAGACTAAGGGGGCTGCTACTCTGAAACCTGAGTAAACAGAGCCATTCACAACCAATTGTCCTAGTTAATGGAAGCCATCAAGATTCCAAGCCACCATTAATGGCCCATACTTTGCATAGTTACAATAGGACTTCAGAGTAATACTTCATATTTCTAGCTTCAGATACAAGAATGATACATTCATAAAAATAGGATGAACACACAGATTATAAGCTTTGTAATATCTTACAAGAGACCTTTTGTATGAAGCATATTCCAATCATATTCACACTTATAAACATATTTCCATAAAATATACGGAGTGCAACGTCACAAGAACAACTAGAAAATTTCTAACAGTTGTGTGGCACTTGATTGTTTATGCAGGTACTACCTATAATGCTTTTTAGCATACAAAAAAATTGACAATAGTGCCTGAAATATTTCACATTTTTCTCTGTACATCATCTTAACATTGCTAAATATTATAACAAGGAACTGAATATACTTATGGGTAGCAGCTTATAGTGCAAGCAGATAAATGTGATTTTCCACACAATGTACAGAGGTAGACTAAACGTTTAGTATCGGGAGTTTTCTGTAGCATTTAATTTTGTATTTTAAACAACTGAGTTTCTGGCCCTTCTTAACACAAAGGATATCATCATCAACTCAGTATTTCCCCAAACAAAATGTTTTTCTCACTTGTTTTTAAAAGGAAACTTGAGTTCATAAATTGTAATGTTTCACTAGTCAAATGTCCTTTTGTTTTGAGGTTCTTTTTTTCAATTTCATCATCAATTTCTCCCTATAGACAGTCAGGATTAAGTACTGGCGTTCTGGCACTTGACATCAGCTGCTGTGTAAATCTCTGGAATTACTGAAGTTATAAAGTAATCACTTTTCTGAGAAGCTTGCATTTCCAAAAATGTCCAGTTTAACACACTAGCAAACATTTTTACACTAATATAAAAAATAAAAATAAAACAGGCTTATTTGACTGTGCAGTTTTACTCCCATTTTGGAGTATGACAGAAATTATACACCAACTAGAAGTTGGCTGATTTACAGTCCTGCGTTGATATGTTAATTAAAAGAAAAAAAAAGTGTTGCATTCTCTAGCAATGTGTTCTATGCTGAAAATGAACTCTGATAAGTGAATGGACATGACAGATAAGCAAATCATCCTAATATACTGGAAGATACATATTCCACCTCCTCCCCCTTCCTGTCTAACTACTTTAACATTACATCCAAAAGGTAAAATTCAGCTCTTGGATCTTAATGGAGGATCCTGATTCCATATTCTGCTCTCTCTCCATGGAAAGGTTAATGTCAGATACATGCATGGGAAAGCAGAGCCCTCATATAGGGAGAGCAGAATATTAGAGTCAAGCTCAATTATGACATTGTGAGAGCAGAATTCTGACAGTAAAATTTGCTGTGGCTGTAGCAACCCTAATTAACCCCTTTGTTTCTCTTGCTTTAAGCCCCTCCCCCCCAAGATTTAAAAAATAAATATTTAAAAAAAACAAAAACAAAAAACAACCCATGTGAAACCCTGACCCCATTGAAGTGAATAGGAATTTTGTCATTGACTTCAATGTGTGTGCGGTTTTATATTCAGGTAATCCACTAGTTTTAATGATAATTCATTGCTAGTAACTTAACAACAGTCTTTATTTGATGCATAGTTAACATACACACAGAACATCTTAACTCGGGTCAGTCCATCAGTCTAACCTAAAACCAATGGTCTTCTCTGGCTGTCATCTCCCACACCCTGAAGATTCTATTCATTATCTTAAGTATAAATATCAATTGAGTTTATCCTGGCCACTATGGATGTAGAAGCCCTCTACACCAACATTCCACACAAAGATGGACTACAAGCCATCAGGAACAGTATCCCTGATAATGTCACAGCAAACCTGGTGGCTGAACTTTGTGACTTTGTCCTCAACCATAACTATTTCACATTTGGGGACAATGTATACCTTCAAATCAGTGGCACTGCTATGGGTACCCGCATGGCCCCACAGTATGCCAACATTTTTATGGCTGACTTAGAACAATGCTTCCTCCGCTCTCGTCCCCTAATGCCCCTACTCTACTTGCGCTACATTAATGACATCTTCATCATCTGGACCCATGGAAAAGAAGCCTTGAGGAATTCCACCATGATTTCAACAATTTCCATCCCACCATCAACCTCAGCCTGGACCAGTCCACAGAAGAGATCCACTTCCTGGACACTACGGTGCTAATAAGCGATGGTCACAAACACCACCCGATACCAGAAACCTACTGACCGCTATTCCTATCTACATGCCTCCAGCTTTCATCCAGCCCACACCACACGATCCATTGTCTACAGCCAAGCTCTACGATACAGCCGCATTTGCTCCAACCCCTCAGACAGAGGCAAACACGTACAAGATCTCTATCAAGCATTCTTACAACTACAATACCCACTTGCTGAAGTGAAGAAACAGATTGACAGAGCCAGAAGAGTACCCAGAAGTCACCTACTACAGAACAGGCCCAACAAAGAAAACAGAACGCCACTAGCCATCACCTTCAGCCCCCCCAACGCATCATCAAGTATCTGCAACCTATCCTGAAGGACAACCCATCACTCTCACAGATCTTGGGAGACAGGCCAGTCCTTGTTTACAGACAGCCCCCTAACCTGAAGCAAATACTCACCAGCAACCACACACCACACAAGAGAACCACTAACCCAGGAACCTATCCTTGCAACAAAGCCCATTACCAACTGTGTCCACATATCTATTCAGGGGACACCATCATAGGGCCTAATCACATCAGCCACGCTATCAGAGGCTCGTTCACCTGCAAATCCGTCAATGTGATATATGCCATCATGTGCCAGCAATGCCCCTCTGCCATGTACTTTGGTCAAACTGGACAGTCTCTACGTAAAAGAATAAATGGACACAAATCAGACATCAAGAATTATAACATTCAAAAACCAGTCGGAGAACACTTCAATCTCTTTGGTCACTTGATTACAGACCTAAAAGTTGCAATTCTTCAACAAAAAAAACTTCAAAAACAGATTCCAAGGAGAGACTGCTGAATTGGAATTAATTTGTAAACTGGATACAATTTACTTAGGTCTGAATATAGACTGGGAGTGGATGGGTCATTACACAAAGTAAAACTATTTCCCCATGTTTATCCCCCCCCTTCCACCCGCTACTGTTCCTCAGATGTTCTTGTCAACTGCTGGAAATGGCCCACCTTGATTATCACTACCAAAGGTTTTTCCCCCCAGCTCTCCTGCTGGTAATAGCTCACCTTAAGTGATCACTCTCATTACAGTTTTCAGAGTAGCAGCTGTGTTTTTCTTTTTGCAAATACAGACTAAGAGTACTTGTAACACCTTAGAGACTAACCAATTTATTTGAGCATAAGCTTTTGTGAGCGACACCCATTGTGTCATGTTCTCTATGTATATAAATCTCCCCACTGTATTTTCCACTGAATGCATCCTATGAAGTGAGCTGTAGCTCACGAAAGCTTATGCTCAAATAAATGTTAGTCTCTAAGGTGCCACAAGTACTCCTTTTCTTTTTGCAAATACAGACTAAGGGGGCTGCTACTCTGAAACCTGAGTAAACAGAGCCATTCACAACCAATTGTCCTAGTTAATGGAAGCCATCAAGATTCCAAGCCACCATTAATGGCCCATACTTTGCATAGTTACAATAGGACTTCAGAGTAATACTTCATATTTCTAGCTTCAGATACAAGAATGATACATTCATAAAAATAGGATGAACACACAGATTATAAGCTTTGTAATATCTTACAAGAGACCTTTTGTATGAAGCATATTCCAATCATATTCACACTTATAAACATATTTCCATAAAATATACGGAGTGCAACAACTAGAAAATTTCTAACAGTTGTGTGGCACTTGATTGTTTATGCAGGTACTACCTATAATGCTTTTTAGCATACAAAAAAATTGACAATAGTGCCTGAAATATTTCACATTTTTCTCTGTACATCATCTTAACATTGCTAAATATTATAACAAGGAACTGAATATACTTATGGGTAGCAGCTTATAGTGCAAGCAGATAAATGTGATTTTCCACACAATGTACAGAGGTAGACTAAACGTTTAGTATCGGGAGTTTTCTGTAGCATTTAATTTTGTATTTTAAACAACTGAGTTTCTGGCCCTTCTTAACACAAAGGATATCATCATCAACTCAGTATTTCCCCAAACAAAATGTTTTTCTCACTTGTTTTTAAAAGGAAACTTGAGTTCATAAATTGTAATGTTTCACTAGTCAAATGTCCTTTTGTTTTGAGGTTCTTTTTTTCAATTTCATCATCAATTTCTCCCTATAGACAGTCAGGATTAAGTACTGGCGTTCTGGCACTTGACATCAGCTGCTGTGTAAATCTCTGGAATTACTGAAGTTATAAAGTAATCACTTTTCTGAGAAGCTTGCATTTCCAAAAATGTCCAGTTTAACACACTAGCAAACATTTTTACACTAATATAAAAAATAAAAATAAAACAGGCTTATTTGACTGTGCAGTTTTACTCCCATTTTGGAGTATGACAGAAATTATACACCAACTAGAAGTTGGCTGATTTACAGTCCTGCGTTGATATGTTAATTAAAAGAAAAAAAAAGTGTTGCATTCTCTAGCAATGTGTTCTATGCTGAAAATGAACTCTGATAAGTGAATGGACATGACAGATAAGCAAATCATCCTAATATACTGGAAGATACATATTCCACCTCCTCCCCCTTCCTGTCTAACTACTTTAACATTACATCCAAAAGGTAAAATTCAGCTCTTGGATCTTAATGGAGGATCCTGATTCCATATTCTGCTCTCTCTCCATGGAAAGGTTAATGTCAGATACATGCATGGGAAAGCAGAGCCCTCATATAGGGAGAGCAGAATATTAGAGTCAAGCTCAATTATGACATTGTGAGAGCAGAATTCTGACAGTAAAATTTGCTGTGGCTGTAGCAACCCTAATTAACCCCTTCGTTTCTCTTGCTTTAAGCCCCTCCCCCCCAAGATTTAAAAAATAAATATTTAAAAAAAACAAAAACAAAAAACAACCCATGTGAAACCCTGACCCCATTGAAGTGAATAGGAATTTTGTCATTGACTTCAATGTGTGTGCGGTTTTATATTCAGGTAATCCACTAGTTTTAATGATAATTCATTGCTAGTAACTTAACAACAGTCTTTATTTGATGCATAGTTAACATACACACAGAACATCTTAACTCGGGTCAGTCCATCAGTCTAACCTAAAACCAATGGTCTTCTCTGGCTGTCATCTCCCACACCCTGAAGATTCTATTCATTATCTTAAGTATAAATATCAATTGAGTTTATATCTAAAGAACTATGGAGCACCCTTTGCAGGCCAGTGATCCACCACAGCTCTGGCCCCCATGTCCCTCACAGACCCCAGTACCCCTTTCTCTGGGATTCTGCCCCCTGGCAGTACCCCCACACTCTGCCTTTGGGTCTCCCCTTCCTGGGGAACCCCCAACCCACTATTCCCACCTTGCCTCAGTCTGGGCTACTGCCAGTCATCACCAAGCCCCCACTCCCTTGGGCAGACTGCAGTGTAAAGGCCTCTCATCATAGGCAAGGGGGTTTGGACCTGTTGCCTTCCTCTGCCTCTCAGTACTTCTCTGGACCTTGGACTAAGCCCTACAGCCTGGGGAGTTACCAGCCTAGAGCACCCCCACTCAGCCTACTCCATCCCCAGCACTGCACCACCCTCAGTACCCTGTCAGGCAGGCCCTGTTCTCTCCCAGCCTAGAGAGAGACTCCTTAGTCCACTGGCTCACAGCCTTTTTATACAGGCCAGCTGGGCCCTGATTGGGGCGTAGCCCAGCTATGGCTGCTTCCCCAATCAGCCATCCCCAGCCACAGTCCTCTACAGGGCTGCTTTTAACCCCTTCTATTTTAGGAGCAAGGTAGCTACCCTGCTACAGAGTGACTACAGAAAAACAGACTTTGTTAAGTTTCTGAGCATGTCCAGTCTGAGGTAGGTGTTTCTAGAAACCTGAGCAGAGTACTCACGCAATATAATGAAAATACTATGCCACCTCTCCAAATATCCTTTTGTACCACTGACAGGCCCCGGTTGCCAGGATTGAACCTGGGGCCCCGGGAGCTTAGTGCATGAGCCTCTACTGCATGAGCTAAATGCCTTACACCTGTAAGGTAAGGCTATAGAGTGGACTCATTAAGCTCTCTCTCTCTCTCAGTGGTTTCAGTGCCACTAGAGGGGACAGAACATCACACCCAGGAGGTGTGTGGGTTACACTTTCTCTCAAGGATTTGGTAAATGGTACTGAAATCAGGTCTTTACACTAGGCAGTAAGTTTCTAAAGCTTGATGGAGCTAATAGAAGGGTAACCTTTAGGCACTATTGCAGCTGAAATGTTATTAACTCTACCACAGCAAAAACTAGAATTTTGTGCAGACTATTGACCAGCAGGAAAGACTCCTGTCATATTTAAAGTTTGACTCACTAAATGGTCATACTAGAACAGTGAGTGTATCAGTGTTTTTTATACAGACACAGCAGCAAAATGAGGACAAACACATGCATGGAATTAAGCTGCAAGTTTTATTAGACTTTAACACAGCAGAGGACCGCTACTCTCTAATCACTTTTACTCCCCTATACTAGGCATTTAACTGGCTCTAGTGCAGGGGCTACAGAGCTCCTTACCATATAACCCATAACTCAGGATAGGCTGTCCTCAGCCTACCCCCCGCAGGCCTCGGCTCTCTCTGAGTTCTACCACTCTTCCTGCCCTCAAGAGGATTCCATGAGCCCAAGGCCCATCACCAAAATCCCAGGTCTTTTACCTCTAGGACCAATTCATTTTATTCTCTTAACTGCACTGGAAACCAGTTCTGAAGGATGCTCCATATGACCCCTGTGCCAGGTTAAATCCTGGGAGCTGGGGAATGCTAGGCAATCAATACTCTCTTCTCCTCAGCTGGCCAATGGGTGCCAGAAACTGCTAGCAGGAGGAGCTACCCAGTGTCCCGTAGTGGGTGTCTGACCCCATCAAGTTCCCCCCACCTGTTGAGGCAGGTGGGTGGCATACAGAGGTTATAATATTAGGTAGAATCACTATATCATTATTAAGCGACAATTGAAAGACAAACCAGGTAAAATAGAAAACTTACTTGCATTTACAGCTATTCCATAGGCAACTATCTTATGAAATGTGAGGTTTTTGTCAAGTTGTCTCCTCAGTGCTCCTCTACAACACTTGGCAAAAAAGCAAAACTCATTTTACAAGTTACATAGTTCACTCAATTTACTATTTCTAACTCACACATAGGGAAAGGGGGATCGTGAGTTCAACAGCTATTTTTAATTTTTTTAAAAATCAAGCAATTGCATGCTACATATTGACATGATTTATTCAAGTATTTCTCACAGGGATTCAGTACACTTGAGGGTTTAATGGCAGAAATTCAGTGGAAACCAATTACTGAATAAGGTCTTGATTGTGTAAGTTCTTATGTAGTGCACAAAGAGATGGCACATTTTTACAGTATTGCCAACTCCTGTGATTTTATTGCAAGTCTATAAATGTTTGGTTTTTTTCTTAAAGCCTTGCCTCCTGGAATCATGTCAGTATGTGAGAATCTCAACTTTCATTAGAAACATGAGGATCCACCTATGTGTTCCTCACTTTCACCTTCATCTTGCCACTAGACAGGAGTAACATGATGGATATACAGCAATGTTCTCCATTAATGCAAGTTGAATTCCCCTATACTCCTTGTCTACACCATCACATTTTACTTTGAGCTTATATGCACAACACTTCGCATCACCAGGATTATGCAGAACCTAGCCCTAAATAGTGTTGCCTCTAAAGCTACAAATGATTAGTCTCCTTTTAATTATGGGCATATAATAACAGTGTAAACAATAATAACTCAGAACTAAATGCACAGATTTTTCTAACAATTACATTCCTTTGCAATTTTTTATTTGGACAACATTGATGAGCTATAGAAATAAGAGAAAATAATACATGGATTTCAAAAACTGTACTTACAATGCTTGTTCCCCTTATGAATGAAATAAGATTTCTACAGACTGGTAGCAGGATTAACATGCAGTTAAAATTAAGGCATGTCGCAGAAGCTCTCGCCCAAGCCAGTGTTGACTGTACACATAATGGTATAAAAAATTATATTACAAATTTGGGGGGAGGTTAAAGAAGAAAGGAAACATATTAAAAAGCAAGTCTCTCATATGGAAAAATTACTCGGTATCAGCAAAAGTAGTGCAGTAGAGACGGATAATAAAATACGTATGTTGCAACATTCTCCTTTGAGAAGATGCTTAGCAGACTAACTCATACTTACACCCAGCATAACCCGTGTATAAAGGTAAGCATCATCTTCTTCATACCAGTGGTATGTGTCAATAAACAGATATAAATTCAATCCCAGCCACACCAGCTACAATAAAAAGTGGGGGTTGGGGGAGACAACTGATTAATGCCACCTTGGATATTTTACTGCATATTAAATCATTTGTGGTATTCTTTCAAAAGGACCTGGGAAATATTTCAATACCAGTTGGAAACACAGTTCTAGAAGATCACAGAAGTTAGAAATGGAAAATACCTATCAGACTGAGGCTATCTTTTGTCAAATGCAGGATATAGTCCCCCAGTAGAGGACATATCATTACATAGTAAATGTCAGATAGTACATTTGATTTAGCATGGAAGTAAGTGTATGTGTTTGCAAAAGGCAATAACAATGAAAACTAAAGACTTTCAGAAGTGAAAAGAGTTGGGAAGGTTGAGGGAACTCCCGCACGCAAAAAAATCAGAAAATAATTCAGAGCACAATTTCCAATACAATTATAAACCACTGTTCCCTTAATCTGAGAAGTAAAATGCTTAAAAAAATACAGTAAGACATTAAATTATTTTAAAGGCTATTTATAAAAGTTGAATATTTTATACAGGTTTTACATTTCACTTGTTCATTTACTGTAAGCAAACCATAAAAAACCTCTTAAACAAGTTTTTTTAATATTAAAGAGATACTTACTAATAACAAGACTGACAGACTTTCACTGAAAACCCAGCATCTCATCTTGATTGCCACTCTTTTATGTTAACAGCAATTCACTCTTGCCTCATAACATAACCTGAGTTCTCTGTACATTCCTCAAGCTTTTCTGCTAACTACTTTTTGTCTTTAGATCTTAATAAGCACCTACCCGAGCTGCAGCTCTCTCTAGGAATTTTCTAAGTAAGGACTTCCTGCTATGAGCAGATCACCAAACTGACATACCTTATGACCTGTGTAAATACAAAGCTGATCTGTGTCCAGTGATTCCTCTTTCAAAAGTTATTTTACAGAAAATGAGAGCTGGTTTCATTAAATTATCCTCATTTACCATTCTGGGTTGGCTTTCACCACAGGTTCAGCAGAAATTAACATAATTCTTCATGATGCAAGTTCTTAAAATACCAAACAGGATGGAGTATTCATTATGTATATATCTTAAACGCACAAAATTATTTTAAAAGAAGTTGATGATTGCAAAGTCAAGCACTCAAAAGTTAGGAAATGCCAGAATGAAAGTTGCCTATACAACCTTAATACAGACCCTTTGTGAGTATGTATTATGATACAGACCTTAATAACATGATCAGATACTATTTTTTCACACAAGACCCCTGCTTTATTCAGAGCACAGAATGGACAGTGTTCATTTAGTGAGACGCTATTCAATATTTTGTTTTATCCTCAGTGTGCAATATATGGTCCCATGCCCTATTCAGCCTCTGCTCTGAATACAAAATTAATTTCCTTATTGGTTTTTCTATGATGCTCATCAATATAGGATCTGACTGCTTCACAAACAAATTTATTTTCACAACACCCCTGTGAGATGAGGAGGAGCTGAGGCACAAAGAGATTAAAGTCAAAAGCATCCACTAATTTTCAGTGCCCAATCTGAGATACCTAAGGCTTGACCTGCAGTGTACTCAGTATTATATAGCATTTATACGTTCAAATTACAGCTCCCAATGATTTCAGTTGCAACTCTGAATGCTCAGCACTTCTGCAAACCAGACTCCAGTTTCTCAAGTCAGGCACCCAGAAAATTAGAATCATGTAATTAGTGGACACTTGTGTAAAGTTTGCTTTAAGTGATTTGCCCAACATCACACAGGGACTCTGGGCTAGATCCATAAAGGAGACTTAGGGCTTGTCTACACAGGGACACAAAAGATATTTTAATCTGAATTAACTAAAGGTGTGAATTTAAAGTGGATTAGTTAAACTGCATTAAACCTCTGTGTAGACACTCTCATTCAGAATGAAAGTGGTCTTAATTTGGTTTAACCTTTAGACTCAGTCTTGCAATGCCTAGCATTTAGATGCCCTGCCACCTACTGGAACACACACCCCTGAGCTAGGTGTGCAGGCTCCCTATGCAATGCAATGGGGAGAGTCACGGATCCACCAAATCCAACATGCTGAGTCACCTAAACTAGACAACAGAAGAAAATTCCAAGGAGAGGAGTTCATCCGAAGACCTGCCCCTCAAAGGCAATTAAACACATAAATCCAGGTTCAAGGGAGGTGCCTCCGTCAGCTCAGAATTCATAGCCGTGAATCCTCTCCTGGAATTAAATATCCATTTGGAACCAGGGGATTGTATGCTGGGTCTTCCCACGTTCCTTGTCAGTCCTGCAGTACAGTCATTTTCATACTCTCTCTGGCACAATGCATTATTTATACACTGTGGAACAGCTTCAACAGGAGAGACTGAAAGAGAATATGCTACAGTATTGTGGTTAAGGTACTCATCTGGGATGCAGAGAGCTCCTCCACAAGACCACATGCCTCTGCTTCATCACACTCCTGAACCAATACAGTTTTGTATATATATCCCTTCTCCCTTCTCCACAAACCCCGCCCCCAACAGATCATAGGAAGGGCTTGTGGCTTCTTTCTGGATTCTGGAGAGTGCGGTTTTTTGGCTACCCCTTTGACTCCTCAGCACATTTTTTTTCTGTGAAGGTTCTTCTGTCTATCCCCCTATTGTAGTCTGCAGTCATGACCATAATGGCCTCCAGTGCCTCAGCCTCTGTGTAATAGCCGAGGTCTCCTTCTTTCAATGGGCTACAGCAGTTATCCTCTCAAAACCGACCAGGTAAGCCTCTTGGTCATCTTCCAATCCAATCTTTGCAAAGGAAGGAATGGCGTTCACTGACGCTCTGGGCAGCCCACACAGATTAATAAGTCTCTGAAGCAGCTGTTCCAGGATCTGTGGCTGCTCTTGTTTTTTGTTGCTGTTTCTTCATAAATTGTAGAATGAGTTACTGCTCTTTCTGCTGTTCCATCATCCATTTTGTGACCACTTCCATATTTTCCTTTTATACCTCTTTTATGGTGGGGTGGGCAGGGTATACGGAGGAGGCAAAAAAAATCCCATGACTCCTACTGACACATTTGAATAAGTAACTCAGGCTATGTCTACGCTTAAAAAACAGTACAGCAGCACAGCTGTGCCACTGTAACACTTCAATGTAGACACTCACTACAGCGAGGGGAGATGTTCTCCCATCACTGAAGATAATATACCTTCCTGAAAGGCAATGGCCAGGTTGAAGGAAGAATTCTTCTGTCATCCTAGCATTGTCTACACCAGAGGTTAGGTCATCATAGCTACATGTCTCAGGGGTGCGAATTTTTCTCACCCCTTGAGAGATGCAGCTGTGCTGATGTACGTTTCCAGCGTAGGCCAGCCCTTACTCAGCCTCCTCCAAACACAGTCCATACACCCTGTATAGTCAAAGCTTACCCCTAGGATTTGGTTTATTTACAAAGAAATGCATGATTATCATATTTCCAGCCAAAGTCTTCTCCCCTGGTGTGGTTGTTCCCAGGAGTTCCTCCTGAGGAATGGTCAGCCTAGAACCTTATCTTCAAAGGGTTACTCCAAGTTGGAGTTAACAAGCCACCAGCAAAAATGAGTCAGCAGGATTCAGTATCTCTGAGCAGAATCAAGACCTAATCACAGGGTGGGTTCACAGGAGACTACTACCAGCCTGTTACAGGGTCCCTTTTAGGAATATTTATTTGAATATTATAACATTTAGCCAGTACCATAATTATAGTCAATGGAAAGAACCACTTTTCTGATTTTCTTTCACTAAGCATGAATAATCAATTAAGTTCATTTGCACTTGTCTAAGGAGAAATCCTCTCTTCTGCCCCTAGTCTGAATAATTCAACTGGTGGCCAGAGACCTGCATAGGGAAAGGGGGTACAATCCTCTCATGTAGGCTGTGGAATGGCAGTATAGCACCCAGTTCAGGAATGACTTAATCATATTTGTTATTAATCATGTTTATCACAGTAGTGCCTAAGGGACAACCAAGAATGGAGCCTTATTGTACTGGGCACTACAGAAGCACAGAGATGGTCCCTGCCCCACAGAGCTTACAATCTAAACAGACAAGACAAACAAAGGGTGGGGGAAGGAGTAGAATACACAAGCAGGTCCTAGAGAGAGTGCATGTGTGTGTCAGGCGGGGTTTCTCACTTATACAGTTTTGAGATCAGGGGTTGCTGGGAGGAAGGGGGGAGGATTCACATATTGACAGATTCCTTAGCCCCGTTCCCACCCTTGTCCACATAGGCCTTCTTACTCCCAACCTCTCCCTGCAAGAAGCTGTGTAGCCTCTGAAAATCCACCCCACTACCGCTCCCTGCTTGCCTTCCACAGCAGAATCGTTTCCAAAAGAGTTCTTCACATTCATGCCTTAAAGGCAAAATTTGCCCCTGACAAAATAGATATGTTTGTTAAAAATGAAATGTTGGAGGCAGTTTGTCCAAATGTGAGTAATTCATTTTAGTATTTCCAAAACATGAGAAGCAATGGATGACAATGGTGATGTTTAAAGAGCATCTGTCATGCTCAACAACTACTTTTTAAGTACTTAATATCAGTTTATGTTATGCTGTTTACATTATTGTTGATACTCAATACAACCATTATAATGAAACTGTTATGATGTGGGTTGTGAATGTTTATTATATATACTTGCAATTTAACTATATCTATTTTCAGGTTTATTGTTAATACATGGAAGGATAAAAAAATACTATGATTATTCACTAACAAGCCTCTATAACCTAACAGACATTGATTGACCGGTTCCATTATGCTGTTCAACAGACACTATACCTACAGTTAATTGTTCACTTCAGAAACCTTTTTAAGGTCAATAATTCACCGTCCTTATTGCTTCTGGACTATCACAATCACTAACAAGATAGTGGCTACAGCACTGTTTTTCAATGAAGCAAAAGGAAGAGGATACGAGGGAGAGGGGAAGAAAAAAGGTGCTGAGGGTAAAGAGAAATATTGGGAAGGTCAGATGCCAATTTTGACTGCTTTAAGAAAACCCAGCACCTGGATTAGCTGTACTTCAAAGCAGAATGCTGTGCTGAGATGTTCTGCTTTGAAGTTCAGCTGATCCAGACAGCAATTTTCTAAAATGAGTCAAAACTGGCATCTGAAACAGAATTTCTTTTAAAGTACAGCAGATTCATATGATGGTTTGGGCTCCAAAATTTGTCTGGATCTGCAGCTGCACTTCAAAGCAGCACATCTCAGTGCAGCATTCTGCTTTGAAGTACATCTGATCCAGATGCCAGGTTTCTTAAAGGAGCCCATACCATCATGTGACTCAACTGCACTCTAAATTTTTTCTTGTTTAATAGCAATGATTTTTCATATATACTCGCAATGATTTGTGATACTATATTGTATCTATCATAAACAATGATCAGGTTAGGTAAACTAAATATGACAACTGCTTATTATAATCGTATGTAATGGTCTCAAACCTCTAACATAGATCCACCCAGACAGGAATCAGGAGTGAACTCTGATTGACAGATGCTTTACTGACCCTGGAGCTAGCTGTTGCTTCATTTTGTGGGTGCTTTGCCATAATCTTGGGATGCAACTTCTCCCACCAGCACATAGAATGTGGAGAGAAGGAGAGTTTTCCTTTGGCAATCCAGTGCAAAAATCACCGATGGGACAACTGTGTTCGCATACTAAAGCAAAGCCACAGTGTGGTCCTTTCAAAGGAGCAGTCCTGCAGTGAGTGGGGACTGTGGGAGCACAGAACTGTCCCACACAAATGCCTAAAAAAGTGAATTAGTGTTGGTTTATGCAAATATTGCCATAGAACTCTAACATAACTGCCCACCTCCAAATAAAATGTTAGCTACCTGTAACACAAACCCTCAAATTTATTAGTAATCCTTTTAATATCTCTAATAAAAATGGGGTTATTTTTCTTTGCTGTTTAGATTCTGAGCTTTTAGGGTGCATTTGGGTTGTATTTTCTGCCTTTCTCAGCAACCATAAGGGCTAGAAATTTACTTAAAAAAAAAAAAAAAGAAAGCTGAGATTTTCAGGTAATTACCTGATTCCAGGAGCTGGAGCTTCAAGAAAAATGTAATAATTGAGAGACTCATGATAGAGTCATGAGATTTGGCAATACTACAATACTTACTGCAGGAACAGCTGCTTTTCTCCCTACCCCATATGTTGCCAGCTGCCTGGGGTAGAGTGAGAACACAAGAACTTCATTATTATTGATTTTTTGTTTGAAGGAGCAGGAACTTGTCATTTGAAAGCAAATGCTATGGCCATGATCTCCAGCCCTTGTTGATAATGCACAGATAGGGGTGAGGTGCTTCTATCACAAGACAGAAGAAAAAGGATGATTAGGATACCTGACTTTCTGTTCTGAGAATGTCACTTTGAAAAACTGAGCAAGATTGGTTAATAACAATAAAGCCTGATCAGGTTCTTATGCTACCTGAATGGTCCCATGCTCTCTCCCCTCTCAGCCCACCTTTTTAAAAACAAATTAATGAAATGTAAAACATTTAGAAATAATAATTCAAGCCACATTTTCATTGGGCCTCCAAAAATATGCCAACAGAAATCACACCATTTTGCACAAGTGAATAAGGCAGTGAGGTGCCCAGTGACCTGTTTTTCTTTGCTTCAGAGCAAATGAGAACTTGAGAATGCAGTTGAAAGGGATTTGCATCTGCAAAAAGCCAAGTAATTGCATGCCCAATTATTGATTTGTGTGTGCAAAATGCTGTTTTTCAGATCAATCATTTTCTATTTTTTTAAACTATCTGAAAAATGTACAGACAGGTATAATTGCAAATAATATGGGTGCATTTTCAGGAGGCCTGCTGAAAATTTAACAGGAAAGAGAAAGTTACAGATGCAAGGGGAATTACCTCCATTTGTGAGGTGTGAAATAAAGAGGAACAGGGATGGGTGGAAAGCAAGTGATGATAAGGTGTCCATGGTGTCATTCTTAGTGTCCCATAGCAGGTCGAGGGGAGCAAGAAGCCATTTTGCACCTTCACAGCAAGGAGAGTTTGGGAGAGAGGGAAAGAAGAATGGAGCAAAGGGGAGTAGATAGGGGTAATGGCAATGAGCAAGGGGGAAGAAAAGGGTAGGAAAAGAGAGGGAAAGGACAGAAAAGAAGGGCAAAGTAAGAAGTCAAAGGGGAAAGAGAGAGGAGAGGAGACAGCTGGTGAGAGGGTGGTGTGAGGAATGGGGAAGGGGTGTCGTTCAGTAGTTTCCTGGGTTGGGAGAGGCAGAGGCATTTGGGTTCCCCATGGCTCAGGCTGGGGCTACAGGGGAGTGGGAAGCTGAAGCCCCTATAGCTCCTGAGGCGGGGTAGGGTGGGGTCTCCAAGCTAATGTGTGGGAGGCTGTGGCGATGGCAGCCACTGAGGAGCAGGTTCAGGGAGGAGGGAGGAAGATATTCTTGAAAGTGAGAAGAGTATAAATAGGAGACAGTGACATCATCACTTCAGTTACCTCTCCCCCACCTCCACACAAGGAGGCAAGATTGTTGGGAAGACAAAGAAACTCCATTGAGGCTATGGGAGGGGCTAGTCCTAACTAGAAGGCATTCCAGTTGGCATGAACTGCTGTGAAGTTTTGGGTGAGAGAAATCCTTTTGCTTTTAGAATTATTAGCATTTTTAGAATTATTAGCATGGTAAAATTAAGGAATTAGCTTACAATTTTATATTTTATTTCCTTTTGTAACCAGCTCTGATCTTGCCAATCAGTACCACTTAATCACTTGAAATCTATTTTAATAAATCTGTTTCGTGTTTAATCTAAATCAATGTGTTTTTGGCTGAAGTGTCTGCGGAATCTACTCAGGTTAACAAGGGCTGGTGCATGATCAATTTCTTTGTCAATTTTCTAGGTAACTGAACAGTACAAGACGGTACACTTCTGGAGTGCAAGGCTGGAACCAGGGATATGTGGGTGTCGCCCTATATGTAATTCAAAAGTGGCTGGGAATAGCACTCTAGTATACGTCTGGGGGTAACTTGCATGTTAGAGGCTGGGGTGAGTGGCAGAGTGGCAACTCACACAGCAAAGCAGGGCATGGTGTGCACCAGACTGGATATTTAAGGAGGCACAACGATAAACAGCCCAATTATGCCCTGGGGGATGTCACCACATGACCATATCATCCCTCAAAACAATTTTGGTTAAGGTATTAACAGAGATCAGGGCTTCTTCATTCTTTTTTTTGGGACCAATGACAATAGTCATTTTTCCAGCAACAAAAGAAAACAACCAGAATAAATGGTGAAAAATAAAAATGTTTTAAAATATCCTGATGTTATTAATGTAAGAACATATTATCATCTTTATAGTGGGTGTGGGTGCACTGAATGGTGGAAAGAAAGAGGATGCAGAGATCCTCTTCTCCTACCAAGTGAATCTGACAATGGATAGCCATAATTTGATTTCATTGAACTAACAAGATATAGGAGGGGGAGGGGCTGCTATCTCTGGTCTGACTAGCAAAGATGGGGACCGATCAACTACTAAAGGTCAGTCTCAAAGTTCAATTCAGATTTTATGTACAGCATTACAGGTACGAAAGATCCTGAGCCAAATTCTGTTCTGTTTTACTCAGATTTGCACCAATGGAACAGATTGCAAAAATTGTCATTTTATTCATTTTTACATAAAATTTTATTGATGTTTTGCTCATAGGAGTGCAAAGTAATAGCATAAGAAAGATCATAATAGTGTAAGGGATGAAAAAAATTGCAGTCTCATGAGGTGTAGTTTAATTTTTTTGCCAACCATAATACAAACATCATTTACAAAATGAAGTCATTGTTCAATCACAACATTAGAAAGATCCTTGCCCTCTATTTATTTTACTAAAATAAAGTGGATTAAGCAGTATGAATATTTCTTAGCTAGATTATACTAATACTTATTTTTTTAATAATGTATTTTTTACACAGATGTTACTGGATTAAGAAGATCTCATTTCTGGCACTTATTCAAATTTTTGTGATCCCATTTGCAGTCATTTTTGAGTATGAAATGAAATTTCATTTTTGAATATGAAATGTTGTCAAGCGCTGACTGAAATACTTTTAGTGGAATATTCGATAGTATATTTTTTGTTGATATAATTTTAAATTTTTTCACTGGATACATCAGAGATCATGATAAGGTACAAGCTAAAATTACTTAAGTGAATTCACCTCTCTGTGAACTGTATGGCATTTAAAGTATGGATTAAAAGGGTTTAATTAAATGCATTTTGTTTTGTATATAGGTTTTTATATTTAAATATAATTATATTTAATGCTGTTTTCCCAAATTTTCTTTAAAAATATATAGTAGTGAGTTTAAACAGCATCATAGCAGAAATTCCTCATTTCCATAGCTGTAAAATTATCAGAGTTGATATAATTGTATGTTGTCTGGATTGTTTTCCGATATTGAATTATTTCCCATCATTTACTCTTTATACTTCCTACCAAATTCATTCTAAGATTATTATTAAATCTTAGTTCATGTTAAATTAAAGATGAATATGTTTTGGTCAGTACCGAAGTCTGAAGGAGCCATATCATTATGCACTTTGTAATATCAGCTACCGAGCATACACGTGCAAGCACAGTAGCAAAATTTACAACATATTGCACATGGCTGTTCATGACTGCACATAAAAATGTGGGTTACGCTCTAGAAGTTCACACAGTGGAAAGCTCTTTATGCCATACTCAAATTGGAAATTGTGTTTGAAAATGATTGCAGGCCATCTTTTTTAACACTGCAGTATGGTAATATATAAAAGTATAAGGTGCAAGTATTCTAGACCAGTGTTTCCCAAACTTGGGACGCTGCTTGTTCAGGGAAAGTCCCTGGAGGGCCGGGCCAGTTTGTTTACCTGCCTTGTCCTCAGGTTCGGCCAATCGCAGCTCCCACTGGCCGCGGTTTGCTGCTCCAGGCCAATGGGGGCTGAGGGAAGCAGTGCGGGCCGAGGGATGTACCTACCGCCACATCCCACAGCCCCCATTGGCCTGGAGCGACAAACCGCGACCAGTGGGAGGCGCGATCGGCCAAACCTGTGGACATGGCAGGTAAACAAACCGGCCCGGCCCACCAGGGGCTTTCCCTGCAGAAGCGGCATCCCAAGTTTGGGAAACACTGTTCTAGACTCATTTCTCTCCTGTAAAAATGTTGTTTTTTGTTTCTATTACTTTAGATTTAAATCAGCCAATGGTATGGTCTATAAAGTAGCTCTAATGATCAGGACATACAAGCAAATGAACAACAGATACAGGGGTAGATTTAAGTGGCAAGCTGCAACTTTATTAATTTATCACTGGGGAAAAGCAATATACATCTACCATCCACTTTCACAACTTGGCATTTCATTGGGTATCATTCAGGGTCCATATAACAAATAACTCAGGGTAGACCCTCCTTGGCCAACCCTTAGGACTCAGCTCACTTCTGAATTTCCTCTTCCTAGCTATGCATGGAGGTTGGGGGTACAGACTACCAAGGTGGGAGATCTGTTCAGGAAGACTTCAGTTCTCCCCTTCTCCTACAGGTGCAAAGTCCCCAGCAAATCCTGAATTTCATTTACCTCTGGGAGTTGGCCACAAGTTGCAATAAGCTAAACAGCCTCTCCATTCCTAATATTAAACTTTCAAGTCCTATTGGTTTCAACCCAACTCTGCTTCCATGAAACTTGTCAGGAAGCTGAAAAACCTACCAGTCCTCAGCCAGTTTGGCCCAAGAGGAAAAATTCTTTCTTGATCCCATTGAAAGCCATACCTTTTGGCCTACCAAGAGGGCAGGCCCTGCCTGCCATTGATTGTCTGCATATTGTTTGTAATTCTTCTTGGTGGCTTCCAGGTGAATTTTTAGGTCATCTTGGGTTTTATGTATCTGTTGTATCCAATCCAGGGCTGCTGGGATATGGGAAGTTGCAGGATGTTCCAGGCAGAACTCTAATAGAATCCATAGTTTTAAAAAAAAGGGCTTTGCCTCATAAAAATGTGTTCTGCATTATTGTACGTGAACTCTACCTTAGGTAGCAGCAAGGACCAGTCATTCAGGTGGAAGTTTATGTAGCATTGAAGATACTGCTCCAGAATCTGGTTGGTTCTCTTTTCTTGACCATTTGTTTGAGAGTAGTAGGGAGAAGAGAGGCAGGACTGAATGCCCAAAATCCAAAGAGTTCCTTGCCAGAAGCAGGAGATAAATTGTGCACCACAGTCAGAGATGATGTGCTCTGGGAGGCCATGGAGGTAGATGACTTGGTCTACCCAGAGCTGAGAGGTTTCCTGGGAGAAGAGTAGGCCAGTGCACGGGATGAAGTGTGCCATCTTTGTGAGGGCCCACTACTGTCAGAATGCTCATGAACCCATTGTACTCAGGTAGTTCTACTACAAAATCTAAGGTGGTGACTGTTCAGGGGCAAGTGGAATCTCAAGGGGTTGCAGGATTCTGAGGGGTCTATTGTGCAGCACCTTGGAGTGGGCACATACATTTCAAGAGGCCACATAGGCTTGCACTGTGGCTCACATGTGAAACCACCAGAAGACATGAAAGTCTAGGTGCTGAGTTTTAAAGCAGGCGAAATGTCCTTCCAGGGTGGAGTCATGACATATTGTAGGGTTGTAGTCCTCAGAGGCCCAGGAAGAACTTGTATATATGTAGGGAGTGAGGGATCCCATGGGCCAAGGCTGAGTGCATGAGGGTATGTAGATCTCAGGGAGGGGCCGTGTCCCGAAACTTATGAGGCATAAGGATGCAGGAGGTTTTAGGGTTCACGTCCTTCAGGTTACATAATATTCATGCATTGGCCTTGCTATTTTTGGTTCCTGAACAATAGGAAAATCAAAGCACAAAGAGAATAAGGCCCACTGAAGATGTTGTTGAGTGAGGGCCTTGGTCCTACACAGATATTCAAGGGTCTTATGATCAGTGTACACCTGATAGGGCACAGGCCCATTTTAGATCGTGGTGCCACTCTCTGAAGGCCGCCTTAATTGCCTGTAGTTCCTTCTCCAAAATTTCATACTTTTGCTCCACGGGTCTGAATAAAAGGTGCATAGATATAGAAATGGTGAAGACTGTGTCTTTGGGATAGCACTGCCACAATCACCAATTTGGAAGCATCTGTTTTGATTATGAAGACTTGTGTAGTGTTGGGGTGGACCAATATGGAAGCAGTGGTCAGTGCAAGTTAAAATTACTCAGAGGCCTTTTGGGCTTCAGAAGACCAGAGGAATCTGGTGTTTTTACAGAGCTGGGTAGTAAGAGGGGTGATCCACTCTGAGAACTTCGGGATGAACTGGCTCGCAAACCCCAGGAAATGTTGTAGTTTGCAAACATTCCTTCATGCTTTCCACTTGAGGACTGCCTTTATCTTGCATGGGTCCATTTCGATACTAATGGGAAATAGGATGAACCTTAGGAATTCTACGGAGGACTAGTCAAAAGCATATTTTACTAGCTTAGCATAAAGGCAAGGTTGGCATAGCCTCTTCAGGGTGGAACAGACATGCATAGTGGTGTTGTTCAGTATTGTCTGAAAAAATAATGGTATTCTACTATGTATTGTCCAGAATGTGCCAGAGTACATCATTAATAAAATGTTGGAATGTCACGGGTGCATTTGTCAACCAAAGAGCATTAAGAGATATTCCGTGTGATCATAATATATTCAAAAGTTCCATTTGTCCCCAACGCTAACACATACTAGATTGTGTGACCCCAGGAGGTCTAGCTTCGTGTATACCCAGGTGATGTTCACACAGTCCATTAGCTTGGAGATTAGTGGTAACAGGTATCAGTTTCTTATGGCAACCTGATTTAGGGCCCAATAGACCTCACATAGTTGTGGGGTTCCATCCTTAACCAAGAGCACTGTCACCCCAGCAGGCGAAGTGTCCTCATGAATAAAGCCCTTGGCTAGGTTCTGCTGAAGGTAGGTATGCAGCGCAGCTAGTTTGGGTTCAGACATGGCGTATATATGCCTGAAAGGAATGTTTGCTCCAAGTTGTAGTTCAATTGGGCAACTGTAGTCCCTGTGTGGGGGCAAGGTGTCTGGTTTTTGCATGGGTCCATGCAAAAGACATCTTTGTAGTCACTGTATTTGGATAGAAGTTGAGGATCAGAATCAGCAGGTGGCTCTGTCAGGCTAGCTACCTGCCACACAGCTGCTGGGGAACTACTGCATGCTACCTATTTCCTAGGGTCAAGAATTGCTGCTGTGATAATTCTGAGTAAAATTTGACTTTTAGTTCACTCCCGCTGATAAGAGGATTGTAGAGAGCCAGCCATGAAATACCCAGGATCAGAAGGAAGTGTGGGAATGGATAGCACTGAACTGTGAGGTCTCTCAATGCTCTTGGATAGTAATCTCAGAGGAACGGTTTCTGTGGCCACTGGCCCTGAGAATAAGAGAGGCCCATAAATTGTCTCTACTAGATCCAGAATGGGCTTGGGCTACAGGGGAATCTGTAGTGCCTGGGCTGCTTCTGCATCAATAAAGTTGTCTGCTGTGACTGAGTCAGTGAAGGCCTGCTGTAGAGGGAGTTGCTGCGGATGTCCAGGATTTGTAACTCAGCTGGTACTTGTATGTGTAGTGCTGGTCAGTGGGAGCCAGCACTCGTTCCCAATAGGATCTCAATTTGGGTTTCAGGGGGACACTGTCAAGATACCCAGGCTAGCCTCCTTCACCAAACCTGGGCTGGCTTGTTTACCACATTCCTTTGGACTGGGTTACTTGTGCTGTAACTGGAAATAGTGTGGTCAGGATTGCCACAGTAGCAATACAAGTTAAGGCATCACTGGTGCTTTCTCTCTTAATGGGTGAGTTGCTGAAGCATCAGGACTATCTGCATTGACTAAGCTGGTGGGGCAGAATTCAATAGCATGGGACGTGGTTGCAACACCCCTTTTCTTTCTTCTCATCACTCATGTAGATGATTTTTGTCAATATGGATAACAAGATCTATGAAGGCGTCTAGACCTGTTGGGGTCTTGACTTGGGCCAGTTCATTCTTAACCTCATCCTGCAAGTCCCATTGAAACTGAAATATCTGGGCCACATCACTACATTCCACATCACTACATTCCATGTCCAATATGAGAAGCAGAAGTGAGCTACATAAGAAGCAGGCATGCCACACCCTTGTTGGAGTTTCCTTAGGGCAGCTGCAGCAGAGCAAGCACAGTTGGGATCATCAAACATGGTTGATTTTGCCCTCTGAAAGGCATCCCAGTTGGACAGAACTGGACTGTTGGCTTTCAACAAGAGTGATGCCCAGTCCAATGTCTCCCCGTCAGGAGGCTGACTATGAGGCCTACCTTGGTCTGGTTGGACGCACATGTCTGCAGTTGAAGCAAGAACAAGAAGCGGCATTGATTCATAGAGCCTTGGCTCCATCAAAGTTCTTGCGGAGAGGGATAGCAGGTCCCAGCTCGGGTGACAATGAAGTTGAAAGGGTCTGGAGTACAGCATTGTCTGCATAGAGTTGATGGCTTCCTGGAAGATATGCTTCAGTCAAACACAAATTATGTTTTAACCAAACATAAGTCACTGTGGGATATACACTGTGATATACAGGAAGTCAGACAGACTAGATGATCTAGTGGTCTCCTTTGAGCTTAAAGTCTACAAATTGAAGTCCTTTTATCTCAGGTATTGGGATAACAGGCTAATGGGATTCTCACAGCTTGTAAGCGTGCTATCAATGTGTTTCAGGCAGCTGGTCTGCAATGTTTCATAACTTTTCCATATATTCAATAGAACAGTTGAATAATCTTTACATACCACATACATATTGAAGAGGGGCAGGATTGCACATTGCAAGATGTTACATAGGAGAGCTCTTTTTTACCTTTCATTCAGTAGTCTTTGCAACCCAAAAGAAAACCATCAGAAGGTTAAAGTAGATTGGGAGGGTGATTATAACTGCATCTCCCTGCTGGGCTGCTCCAAGGACATCTCAACAACATGCTGTGTTTTAGTGTGGGTTAGCACACTGACTATCTAGCCCTCAATAGGTTTCTCAAAATTATGTTTCATACCCTTTTTTAACCTTTACTTTATTTATTCTTTTTGCAGAGTAAAAATACCCCATTAGGAGTTTTCTGACAACATGATGACATTCTTTTCGAGATAATTTAAAGTAATCTGTAAACTAATCTTTCCCTTGTAACTTCTTGTGTAGATTATGGAGACTAAAGCTTTATGAAAGGAGTGTTTTTAAATAAATCCTAATTAATTTCTCATCCAGATAGACCGACTAAATTTAGATAGGCAGATTTCTAATATTTCACAGACATTGAAAATTGCATCTTTGGGGGGTTAATATAGTAATGTAGGTTGCTTGGTAACTAGGGCATGAGATTATATTTTTTTCCCAAGTTTTGCTGAGGTGAAAGTTACATGGTTTATGTGCTCGAGATTCCTAATGCCTATTTTTGTGGAGGCCATTAACTAAGAAATTACATGAAACCCTGACCTAAACATATTGACCCACATTAATTCACATAGAGCAATGCCTAGTATTCCACTAATTATCTGAATGCGGCAGTAGGCAAAGTAATATGCTGTAAATTACAAACTAGTAATTTGAATAGTAAACTTCTATAATATCGCTAAAAGGACACTTCTGTCATAAGCCCCTTCTTATAAGGCATTTATAACTTTTGAAGATTAGTTACCATTTGGGCGGAAATTTGTCATTCTACTACTCATTCCAGTTCATTTTTAAATAAACTTGCTAAAAATCCTTTTAGTTCTTTTTTTCATGTATTCAACTGGTGACTTTATCCTTATAGTCAAAGCCTTGTGTATTTTGCATTTCTCAGGGGGTGACTACAGAATTCACCCCCGCCACAGAATTGTGCTCCAGAATCACAGCTTTCATTTTTATAAAATTATTTATAGCCCTTATTGTTTTGAAGACAACCTTGAAAACATGAATCATGAATTTGAAGACAGGTGAAAATTGCTGAGGGGGGGTGAACAGCCCCATGCATCCTAATGGACTGTTAACATAAACCTAATGATGACTATCTGTGGCAAATTGAAAACTGAAAGAGCATGGACAGCATACAATAAATGTAATAGCAAATAATGCAGGTCAAACTGTACTGAACGTACCGTTTAATGTTACATTTAATTTGATAAAAACTCCATTTTAAAAATGTATTTTAAACACACACAGAATTTCTGCAGAATACTTGGGACCCTATTTTACTACAAATAAAAAGGCTTAAATTCAGCTCCAGGGTATGTGGGTATATCTCCCCTGGAAATCCCTGGACTAAATTCAGCAACAAATAACTTTGCAAAAGTAATGACATTTTCAGTGGTTTTTTCCCTATGCTTGTTTTCATTTAAAAAATATTTGTATGAAATTAAAGGAGTACTTGTGGCACCTTAGAGACTAACCAATTTATTTGAGCATAAGCTTTCGTGAGCTACAGCTCACTTCATCGGATGCATACTGTGGAAACTGCAGAAGACATTATATATACACAGAGACCATGAAACAATACCTTCTCCCACCCCACTCTCCTGCTGGTAATAGCTTATCTAAAGTGATCATCAAGTTGGGCCATTTCCAGCACAAATCCAGGTTTTCTCTCCCCCCACCCCCCTCCAGAAACCACACACAAACTCACTCTCCTGCAGGAAATGTGCTCGAAATGGCCCACCTTGATTATCATACACATTTTAAAGAGAGTGGTCACTTTGGATGGGCTATTACCAGCAGGAGAGTGAGTTTGTGGGGGGGGGGGGGGGGGCGGAGGGTGAGAAAACCTGGATTTGTGCTGGAAATGGCCCAACTTGATGATCACTTTAGATAAGCTATTACCAGCAGGAGAGTGGGGTGGGAGAAGGTATTGTTTCATGGTCTCTGTGTATATATAATGTCTTCTGCAGTTTCCACAGTATGCATCCGATGAAGTGAGCTGTAGCTCACGAAAGCTCATGCTCAAATAAATTGGTTAGTCTCTAAGGTGCCACAAGTACTCCTTTAATTTCATACAAATATTTTTTAAATGAAAACAAGCATAGGGAAAAAACCACTGAAAATGTCATTACTTTTGCAAAATAGTTTTTTACTGAAACATTTTTCAAAGGTTTCCATGCAGTAAACAAGCTGTTAATTCTGCCCCTCTAATTTGATTGCTACCAGTGCAGTTTAATCCTTTGCTTCTAAATTCCCTAATTCAAACTCTTTCCTACTTCTGAAGCTACTTTCAGGAGACAGTTCTGTAGAACTGCCCTGATTGAACATTTCATTCAGTAGTCTCCTCTTACTAAAGTCTACCCAGTATAAAAATCCAAAAAACTTGTCAAATTTCACAGCTATTCCATCTGATTTGACCAAGTGATGACAGTTTGTGCTAAGACCTTTTTATCTTCTAGCAAGTAACTCAAGAATTATAAATCTAGAGGGTACATAAATGAAGCTATAGTCTATGAATATTTATTCATCTTTACAATTAGCCTGTGATAGTGAAAGAAATCCATTAAGATTATATACTTTCAGATCCCTGTCAAGGTGGCCTCTAATCCTTAGTGCACTCATATCTTTATTTGTTCTTACTAGTGGCTACCACAATGTGAAGATCTTAACTAGCCAAAGGGTTCTACTCCCTTCTCCCAATCCTCTTATGGAAAGCTTTCCTCCCTCTCTTAACAATGTACTTCACATTCAAGTTCCCAAGAGTGTTTTCAGGACATTTACTCCCAATTTGTGGTCATCTTGAAGGAATGAGAAGCCACCAAGCCAGACAGAAATACAGGCTAAAGGTATTATCCCTCCTGAAAGGATCTAAATGAATCATGTGAAGTGGTTTTTATAAAACACTAAAGGCTTTGTTTACAAGCTTCTTGTTATCCGTTACTGGCTATAAAATACTTGGTTTAAAATGCTATTAGATTAAAAATACAAGTCTCGTTTATAAGACTTCATATATTTTGGATGAAATAATGACATTGAAGTACATATTGAAAACTGTAGCCGGGAAGACGTATATATTTAAAAGATCACAACAGAACTTATTTGATAACTCTTTGATGTTTTCACTGCAAAAATCCGATTTAGAGGTGCAGTCGTACTAATAAATAATAATAAATATTAAATACATTAAATCATTCTCTATATGTAGGCTTGGCAGAAAGCATTTTAAAAATTATTTTGACAGATAATATTGATATTTATTTTTAAGCTTTTTTATTTTTATCTGTTGAAATTTTTACAGTTGCAGGAAATTAAGGGGGGCATGAGACAATGTGGGGGGGAAGACAATAATTATTTAATAACAGTCAATATTTATATTCATCCCAGGGCATAGGACCTGCAAAAAATCCATTAATTGGTGCTAAAAGCCTTTTCTGGGGCCTTTGCCTTCAGGTGAATTTCATCCTTAGGGTGTAACACACAAGATTCTGTGGAGATATAGGAAAGACTCATATAATGTCCTGTGGACATTCTTTAGAGATGTAAATATATAATTAGATATTTATTTAAATCCACCACTTTTTCACTGGGGAATTTAAAAAACTACAGAAATAATATTTTGTTCTCATGAATGTATCTATATGATGCTATGATTCTGGTGAAGACATTACACACATAAGAGCATCAATTTTACTATCCATTATAATCATGGGAAAACATCTTAGCAAAATGGAAATGGTGAAATATGAGAAGAAATGTATTTGTTAAGCCTCTTAAATTGTTGCATTGCAAACATTTTCAAGAAAAAGTGCAACTATACTACAGTATAATAATTAAAAAGTCTTTGACAGTGTCTCTTTAATCTGATTAGAAAATAATTGAATTACTTCCTATTTCACAGAATAAATCTGCTGGACACAGGTATGCCTTTGCTTTATTTCGGACTGTGTGCCACATGATGTGTCTTGGCTATGGCCAATGTTCCAAAAGGTAAAATATCCTTAGATTAAACTATGTTTTGCTATGGAGAATGGAAATGGGGAGGAGAGGGAGGGAGCAAAGACTAGGGATTATAATAAAATCAAATTACTGAACTTCCTCTCCTAGCTGTCAAACACTTCCTTCAATGACTAAAGCCCCAACCTGAGACCATCCATTCCTAAATTGCCAAATCCTCTTCCACTAACAAGAGTCCTAGTCTCCCACCTCATTACAGTGGTCCAAAATGATGTTACCAGCCCTCATTCCCTTACCTTGAAACAAAAGCCCTGAATCCCCTCCCCAATGTAAACTGTCAAATCCTTCAGCTCCTCATTTCAGCACCCAAAACTTCTTCTGTAAGAACAAGAACCTTTACCGTCAACCGATCTCAGTTCCCAAACAAGCTAGCTTTTTCTTTCCTCTTCCTCTAGTAACAAAGTATTCCCCTTACTAGAACAAAACATTTCAAACAAGCACATTTCTAGAAAACATCAGAAACATATGTTTGGACACACCCATCAGCTGCCTCTGCTCTGTATAGTTCAAGTCAATTGAAATCAAAGTAATGATCATACACATTTTTGCCATGCAGTTCACATGCATCAATCAATGTAATATTAAACATTTAGTTCTACCCTAATCAATTTGCAGATAGTCAAATAATTACTTATGTGTATATTAAAATTACTATATAAAAATTAATGCACAGTATGAAAATATCTCAAAAGTAAATCTAACATTTGCAGTAAATGTCCATATGGCAATAAATGCAGATTGGATATGATAATCAGGTGGATGGTTTCTTTAACAATACTTTTTTAAAAAATTAGAAACTATTTGCTTTAAAAGACAAAACTTTTTAAAAAGTATTGAAAATAGATGAGCACAATTTATCAGATTCTTAGGCTTTTCACATTACGCCCCTTGCTAATCATAACCTCATTATGCATAAGACACTATTTTCCTACTTTCTTTCTTTGCGTTTACTATCGTGCAGGTTGTTAAACCAGTTTCTGACCTCAGACAAATGCATGTTCAACTCCTATTGATTTCAAAATTCATATGTATACATTTTGTTAAAGAACAGAAGGTAAAGGAAGTTTACTCATTACAAACCATGTACACAACAAGGTTGCGTGTTCAGTGGCTGAAGTGAAAGTTCTTACTAGAAACCTTAGTTGAAGATTACTGATCCAAAACATCAGTACTTGGAAGCTTATTTGGAAAAGTAGACGTGTCATCATTTGTGACTGAAGATCTTAAGCAGAAATAATCTAAATAATCTACTAAATTAGAATATTTTTTCCTTTGTAAATCACATAATTGTAGAAGTTAGAAAGAGAAATAACCTATTAGATCAACCGGTTTATCTTCTAGCCAATACAGGATTGTTCCTTACAGTACATTTTCTATTGTTTTGTCCCGTTGAAAAAGAGAAATTTTGTTCACTATCTTTAAATGTGGTTGAGTGATCTTGAAGCATCATAGTATGGCTGTGAGAGGCAGCCAGACTAAGCATTTCCTGCTTTAGTGGAAAAGTTCTAAAAAGTTACAGATTTTGTATGCTCCAAATCAGAAATATGTTATGCTGCCTTTCTCAGATATTTGGTAGTCTCATTAAATAAATGGGTGACAATAGCAGTCTCTTCAGAATCTCTACGCTTGGATTCTTAATATCTCAAACTGCATGAAACATTTGTTCTGATGCAGTTTGCAAGACAGGATCTGTTGCTTTCTCTGTATGAGGAAGCAATCATTTCTTTCTTTCTTCTCCTTGGTTTCTTCCTGCAATATTTTCTTTTATTTAAAGACTAAGGGACTAGGGCCATATCCTTAGGAGAGGCCATCGGTGCTCAGAGCAACCTGGGGCTATGTGCAAAGATGTGCTGTAGGACTCCTTTGCACAGACCAATACTTGAGCCAAAGGATTTGGCATGAAGTAAGACTTAAAGCAGCCTCACAGTGCTGCAAGTTGTGCCAGCTTCAGTGGCCCGCAGGGACTGCTCTGGTGAATGTAGGGTGACCAGATAGCAAGTGTGAAAATTTATTTTGGAAAGAGGGGATATGGTTGCCTATATAAGACAAAACTCCTAATATAGGGACCACCCCAATATTATCGGGATGTCTGGTCACCCTAGGTGACTGAGGATCCCAAAAGTGACAGGGCACTTCAGCCACATCTCCTATGGTAGGCATTGTGACAGAGACCATAATTCAACAAAGCATTTAAGCATGTGCTTAACTCTGAGCATATGACTAGTCCATTGAAACCACCTCATATACTTAAAGTTAAAGACATGGTTAAGTTCTAGGGCTGCCTGGAAAACAAGATTAAAATTGCACATCTTTCTGATTCCTGACATTTTACTACACATCTGATTTAACTTACATTTGCTTTACACTTATTTTGAATTAATACATTTGAAATAATAAAAACTAGTGATCTTTGAGTCAACAGAAAAGGTAAAAGATTTCTTTTGTATTTTCCCTGTTAAAAAAATCACTTGGAAGTGCTAACAATTATCACTAATTTTAACAACTATTACTGAGAAAGTATACCCTAAATAATTGCATTGGAAAATTTGTAATTTCTTTCCACTGAATAATTACTTTGCTAGCCTCTTTCAGCAATCAACATGTAAAATGTTTTAAGCTCTTTTTATAGTTATTGATTCCTAATTTCTTAATTTTTCTCCATTATTTCCATTTAGGAGTTTCTGATATTTGGTTATTTAGTATGCACATTGTGGCTGGGGCAGCTCTCTATGTTTTGATGCTAGCCAGAGTCACAGGACTAGTTGCTATCTCTAAAAGAAACTCTCTTATGTATAGAGTGAAGGTATAGTAATGTATCTAAAATTTATACATTATATTTATTGTTTTTGTATTTGTTTTATAGTAAAGAATTAACATGTCATTACACGTTTGTGTAAGACCCATTAGATGTGATAGTAAAGTAATTCAGTCCATCTCTGCAACCAATAATGAATTACAGTAATCTGCTCTATTATATAACAAGCTCCCCATTACAATGCCATTAAAAGCTGTTTGCAACTCCTTAAATTTATATGTTATGTCTATCCTTATAAGCCACCAGTTCTCCCTTTTCCAAGTCATCTACTAAGGAAACATCTGGGATTTGAATGACATCACATTAGGATCTCTATAGTATGTTGAAAGCCTGAGTGTCCTGTTTGGCAAATACAGGGGATGGTGCATGTAGGGTGGGATGTGTGGACAGGAGTTAGAGCTGGCTGTCCTTTTCTGAGTCCTGCAGAAGCCCTCACTACAGTAGGTTAACCACAAGCACTGGTCTCCAGAGGTTAGAAGGGGCAAAGTTGGGTGAGGGACTGCTTTCTCAGTAGTTTTCTTCCATCTCATCCCTTCAGGGATGAAGTAGTAGTATTAGCTTACACTTGTGGTCTTTTCTATGCATTGAGTAGCCCTTCCCCGCAAGAGGCAGTAGCAGATGAAGAGTCATGCAGGCATGCAGGCTGAGACAAGAACTAGGGAAAAGTATGGCCTAGTTTTGGCATGGATGGCTTTTGCCTACACATATCTTTAGTTATCCTAGAGCTTAGGGAGGCATATCCACTGCATTGTGCATATATGGGTGCAAACCTTTCCCACCTTAACGGAATGGTGATAAGGTATCTCCATGAGTCAAAGCGCGTATAATGCAGAACATTATCCTAAAGTTTATCTCTGGCAGTAAATTGAAACTTATGGAGTAGCCTCTTGACTGCAGGACTCAGCTACACCTCTTCTCCTCTCTCATTTGAATAGATCCAGGAAGTTTAGTTTCTAATAGAAAAGTATAAAAAATTTTAATAGAAAAATACAAAATTATTGTCTACTAAAACAATCTTGAAATATACCTAAGATATTAAAGAATCAGATATTAAGATTCTAGTTTCTAGGCATCAGTTAAATGGAGACAAAGGGTCACAGTATTTAAATATTTAGCAAGGGATCAAAGTGCAACCAGCAAAGCTACCAAATAAGGAAGATTTAAACAAATATTGTCCAAGAATAAATTCAGTATTAAGATAGAAACATTCTAACACCCAGGTCCCCAGTTAAAAGTTGACATAACTACTTAATACTTCCTGCTTTTCTTACCTGTTTAGATTGTAAGCTCTTTGGGACACAGACTGTCTCTTACTGTGAGTCTATACAGTACCTATCACAACACACCCATATCAGTTTGGGGTCTGTAGGCACTCTTGTAATACACACAATAGTAGTAATCACATTAAAGCAAAGAGATTTTGAAATGTTAATTTAGTTCTCAAAGTGTCATTTTACACACTCATAGTTGCAACATTCCCTTCAAGTTTTTACACCTTGTTTTATAGTTTAACTATTCACTCATATCTAGTATTCATAAGGGTCCAATATAGGTCCAGATTTGTTGGTTTGGCCTACCGTCATTCAGTATAGAATGGGGAGTGGGGCCACATGTGGCTTTACACTACCTTTTGCAGTTCCAGGATCCTGAGGCCAACCAGGGAACAGATTGCTCCCTGGTATAAATTAGAATAATCCAAGGTTGCTCTAATTTATCTCTGCTGCCCATGGCCCCAAAGACAATTCCAGCAGCTGATAATAGCTGGACTGGAGAGATGCCTAGTCACATGTTCTTTCTCCCAGGAACACCTCCTGCAGTAGAGGCTGGGAAGGGGGAGGCATAAAGTCATTATGTTGGCTCTCTGCCACCCATGGATCCCTGTTATGTAAGGGAAATCAACAGGTCAAGATGGCTTTTGAACTGCTTTGTGTCACTGGGGTAGGGCAAAACAGCTAGAACAAGTGCCAGAGTCTGACCCATAGTACTGACTCTTTGGCCCATAAATTAGACACTTAAAAATGGAAGGGGATTAAAACCATCTTTGTATCTGCCCATCTCTGTATCTGCACTCTTTTGCCACATCTGAGACCCTTCTTTATATAATTAATTATAGTAATCCAATCTGGAGATCACAAATACTTGGATACCTGTGTTAAAGTCCAAATCCAAGAGAATTTATTGCAATTGTTGAGATAAGAAAGGTGGCAGATGGCACGCTTGGCCACCCAAACAACCTTAAAATCCAGGAGCAATTTAAGTATCCAACAGGATTCCTAAATTGAGAACCTTTTCAACAAAAAGCACTGGCAAACAACTCAGAAGCACCATCCCCACCATTCTCTTTAGAGCCTCTTCCCAAACAACCAGCCTCATCTCAGATTTAACCAGTGGTGAGCTGGAGCTGGTTCGCACTGGTTCGCGCGAACCGCTTGTTAAATTTTGAAGCAGTTTTAGAACCGGTTGTTAACCTGCTTCCCTGCAGGGGGCGCTGAGGCTTTGATGGGCTCCGGCTGGGAAGTGATGTAATTCCTCCTCTGGCCACCGGAGGCGCTGCGCTGCAGAAGCCATGTGGGCTGCTGCCTGGCCCTGGGCACGAGCGCTGTTGCTGCTGCTGCTCCCCCGACCCCTGGCCCTGGGGCTCCCGCTACTGCCTGGTGGGTCCCCGGCTGCTCTGCTGGGCCTGGGCTGCGTCCTGCTGCTCGGGCTTCTCCGAGCCGCTCTCCCTGTGAGTTCCCACCACCCTGCCCGCAGCCAGCCCCTGCCTCCAGCCAACCCTGCACCCTCCTGTCTCCAGCCAGCGCCGCACCCCCTGCCCTGCCCACAGTCAGCCCCGCACCCCCTTGCCTCCAGCCAACCCCGCACCCTCCTGTCTCCAGCCAGCTCCGCACCCCCTGCCCTGCCCGCAGCCAGCCCTGCACCCCCTGCCTCCAGCTAGCCCTGTCCCATGCCCCTGTCTGCAGCTGGCCCCATGTCCACTGGTGCCCTGCAGTTCCCAGGGCAGTAACCCTGCACACCTGCTTCAATGAGGGGGGCAGGGAGCAGCTGAGACCCACACATGTGCACACCCTAGGGTGACCAGACAGCAAGTGTGAAAAATCAGGACGGGGTGGGGGTTAATAGGAGCATTTTTTAGAAAAAGACCCCAAAATCGGGACTGTCCCTATAAAATCGGGACATCTGGTCACCCTAGCACACTCCCAGGGAGTGGCGGGGACCCACACATGTGAAACGGAGCTCTAGTTCAGGACCATCTTTTTAAAAAAGAACTTTAGGCAGGGTTAACATACATCCGTATTTTCCCGGACAGGTCAGGCTTTTGGCTCTTAAATCGCCATCCGGGAGGAATTTTTAAATTTTAAAAATTCCTCCCGGGAAAATATGGACGTATGGTAACCCTGTTGGTACAAAAAATATATACTGGGCACATCCCTTAAATCAGAACTTTTTATAGGGAACCGGTTGTTAAGATTTTGGGAGCTCATCACTGGATTTAACTCTGTTGAGTGTTATCCAGCTCACTCTCATTTGTGTTCTAGTAGAGACATGCTGAGTAAATAAAATAAAATGTCTAATACATAATCTGTTGTTTTCCAGTAGTACCAAGACAGATAGTTTGTGCCCTGTGATATTCTTTCTAAACTACATTTTCTATTCATTTGAATTCTGAGTTTACACAGTATTTAATGACAGGTTTCAGAGTAACAGCCGTGTTAGTCTGTATTCGCAAAAAGAAAAGGAGTACTTGTGGCACCTTAGAGACTAACCAATTTATTTGAGCATGAGCTTTCGTGAGCTACAGCTCACTTCATCGGATGCATACCATGGAAACTGCAGCAGATATTATATACACACCGAGATCATGAAACAATACCTCCTCCCACCCCACTGTCCTGCTGGTAATAGCTTATCTAAAGTGATCATCAAGTTGGGCCATTTCCAGCACAAATCCAGGTTTTCTCACCCTCCACCCCCCTACACACAAACTCACTCTCCTGCTGGTAATAGCCCATCCAAAGTGACAACTCTCTTCACAATGTGCATGATAATCAAGGTGGGCCATTTCCTGCACAAATCCAGGTTCTCTCACCCCCTCACCCACCTCCAAAAACCACACACACAAACTCACTCTCCTGCTGGTAATAGCTCATCCAAAGTGACCACTCTCCCTACACTGTGCATGATAATCAAGGTGGGCCATTTCCAGCACAAATCCAGGTTTTCTCACCCCCCCCCCACCCCCATACACACACAAACTCACTCTCCTGCTGGTAATAGCTCATCCAAAGTGACCACTCTCCCTACAATGTGCATGGTAATCAAGGTGGGCCATGTCCAGCACAAATCCAGGCTCTCTCACCCCCCCTTCCCCCGCCCGGGACACACACACACACAAACTCACTCTCCTGCTGGCAATAGCTTATCCAAACTGACCACTCTCCAAGTTTAAATCCAAGTTTAACCAGAACGTCTTGGGGGGAGGTAGGAAAAAACAAGGGGAAATAGGCCACCTTGCATAATGACTTAGCCACTCCCAGTCTCTATTTAAGCCTAAATTAATAGTGTCCAATTTGCAAATGAATTCCAATTCAGCAGTTTCTCACTGGAGTCTGGATTTGAAGTTTTTTTGTTTTAAGATAGCGACCTTCATGTCTGTGATTACGTGACCAGAGAGATTGAAGTGTTCTCCGACTGGTTTATGAATGTTATAATTCTTGACATCTGATTTGTGTCCATTTATTCTTTTACGTAGAGACTGTCCAGTTTGACCAATGTAAATGGCAGAGGGGCATTGCTGGCACATGATGGCATATATCACATTGGTGGATGTGCAGGTGAACGAGCCTCTGATAGTGTGGCTGATGTTATTAGGCCCTGTGATGGTGTTCCCTGAATAGATATGTGGGCACAGTTGGCAACGGGCTTTGTTGCAAGGATAAGTTCCTGGGTTAGTGGTTCTGTTGTGTGGTATGTGGTTGTTGGTGAGTATTTGCTTCAGGTTGCGGGGCTGTCTGTAGGCAAGGACTGGCCTGTCTCCCAAGATTTGTGAGAGTGTTGGGTCATCCTTCAGGATAGGTTGTAGATCCTTAATAATGCGTTGGAGGGGTTTTAGTTGGGGGCTGAAGGTGACGGCTAGTGGCATTCTGTTATTTTCTTTGTTAGGCCTGTCCTGTAGTAGGTAACTTCTGGGAACTCTTCTGGCTCTATCAATCTGTTTCTTCACTTCCGCAGGTGGGTACTGTAGTTGTAAGAAAGCTTGACAGAGATCTTGTAAGTGTTTGTCTCTGTCTGAGGGGTTGGAGCAAATGCGGTTGTATCGCAGAGCTTGGCTGTAGATGATGGATCGTGTGGTGTGGTCAGGGTGAAAGCTGGAGGCATGTAGGTAGGAATAGCGGTCAGTAGGTTTCCGGTATAGGGTGGTGTTTATGTGACCATTGTTTATTAGCACTGTAGTGTCCAGGAAGTGGATCTCTTGTGTGGACTGGACCAGGCTGAGGTTGATGGTGGGATGGAAGTTGTTGAAATCATAGTGGAATTCCTCAAGGGCTTCTTTTCCATGGGTCCAGATGATGAAGATGTCATCAATATAGCGCAAGTAGAGTAGGGGCTTTAGGGGACGAGAGCTGAGGAAGCGTTGTTCTAAGTCAGCCATAAAAATGTTGGCATACTGTGGGGCCATGCGGGTACCCATAGCAGTGCTGCTGATCTGAAGGTATACATTGTCCCCAAATTTAAAATAGTTATGGGTAAGGACAAAGTCACAAAGTTCAGCCACCAGGTTAGCTGTGACATTATCGGGGATAGTGTTCTTGACGGCTTGTAGTCCATCTTTGTGTGGAATGTTGGTGTAGAGGGCTTCTACATCCATAGTGGCCAGGATGGTGTTATCAGGAAGATCACCGATGGATTGAAGTTTCCTCAGGAAGTCAGTGGTGTCTCGAAGGTAGCTGGGAGTGCTGGTAGCGTAGGGCCTGAGGAGGGAGTCTACATAGCCAGACAATCCTGCTGTCAGGGTGCCAATGCCTGAGATGATGGGTCGCCCAGGATTTCCAGGTTTATGGATCTTGGGTAATAGATAGAATATCCCAGGTCTGGGTTCCAGGGGTGTGTCTGTGCGGATTTGATCTTGTGCTTTTTCAGGAAGTTTCTTGAGCAAATGCTGTAGTTGCTTTTGGTAACTCTCATTGGGATCATAGGGTAATGGCTTGTAGAAAGTGGTGTTGGAGAGCTGCCGAGCAGCCTCTTGTTCATATTCCGACCTATTCATGATGACAACAGCACCTCCTTTGTCAGCCTTTTTGATTATGATGTCAGAGTTGTTTCTGAGGCTGTGGATGGCATTGCGTTCCGCATGGCTGAGGTTATGGGGCAAGTGATGCTGCTTTTCTACAATTTCAGCCCGTGCACATCGGCGGAAGCACTCTATGTAGAAGTCCAGTCTGCTGTTTCGACCTTCAGAAGGAGTCCACCTAGAATCCTTCTTTTTGTAGTGTTGGTAGGGAGACCTCTGTGGATTAGTATGTTGTTCAGAGGTATTTTGGAAATATTCCTTGAGTCGGAGACGTCGAAAATAGGATTCTAGGTCACCACAGAACTGTATCATGTTCGTGGGGGTGGAGGGGCAGAAGGAGAGGCCCCGAGATAGGACAGCTGCTTCTGCTGGGCTGAGAGTATAGTTGGATAGGTTAACAATATTGCTAGGTGGGTTGAGGGAACCATTGCTGTGGCCCCTTGTAGCATGTAGTAGTTTAGAAAGTTTAGTGTCCTTTTTCTTTTGTAGAGAAGCAAAGTGTGCGTTGTAAATGGCTTGTCTAGTTTTAGTAATTTAACAGTATTTAATAAGTCATACGATAATCAGAGGCTTAAACTTCACCAAGCAAATTAATTACAAAGCACCTCACTAAAATTATATTAAAAATCTGATATTAAACTCAGAGTCAAGATATTTAGAATTAAACCTGCTTAATACAGATTACTGGGCCCACTCCATTGTGCATAGCTGCTGCAACTCATAGAATCTTGTATTAGACTGCCTAAAAACGGTTGGCAAATCACAAACATGCTCACAGGTGACTTCCTAGTTTGCCTCCATGCTGGGTTTTTGTTTTTTGCATTCAAAAGGTATAAAAAGAAATCTGTTTATTTATGTGGTTGTAAAACAACTAATATGATTGTCCACTTTTGAAACAGTCCATTTTTCAGATGGGTTGAATCCTACACTACAGCTACGAAGTGTGTGTGAGAGAGAAATTATAACCCTGCTCCTCGGCAGCTGGAAGACTCCAGTCATCTATGTCCGTGGCTTCCTGGAATCAGGAAGGCAACAGGAGTTTCTTTGTGAAACTTAATTCTAATTGGCACAGATTTCTGTCCTCATGAGGTGGGAGCTAGGCAGAGGATAAGCAGGAATATAATTGTAACTATTACTATATAAACTAAAAGCTAGAAACATGAGACAAAGGCTGGAGGGGTGTATTACAGAGGTTGGTAAGTCACTCCCTAATTGATTTTCAATTTCGGCTGATGGAAACCCTATGTGATTCATTGAAATTGTATCTAAAACAATCCTTAAGTATCTTTTTTATACGTTGGCTGAAGCAAACCTCATTTTTTTCTGAGGACAAGACAACCACCTATTACTGTGTTTAAATGCTGTTGTGCAAGTTTCCTTTCTTTTGGTCTATTGACTGGGCCATCCTAATGTCTATTTGCAAAGCATAAGCTAGGTTTTGTATGAAAAGAACAGTAACTGCAGATGGCACTTCAGACCTGTATCACCGCCAGTTGTCATTTGTGGCCACGTTAGCAAAAGGTGACAATTTCTGACTTAGGCAGTGTAAGAATCTAATGTACAAAGTGTAATCCAGTTTCTTTACTATTAGTCTAATTATCATTAACTTTGTTTATTAATTATTATACAAAATATTTAACGTTACACATAAAAGGACTTACTGATTTTGAACTGGCATTGAAAAACGCTCTACACAGCTTACAATGTCTCACCTTGTTGTACATAGTATAGTTGAAGCTGGGTCAGTCCCAGAATATTAAAGAAACAAGTTGGGTGAGGTAATATCTTTTATTGGACCAACTTCTGTTGGCGAGAGAGACAAGCTTTCAAGCCACACAGAGCTTTCCCAAACTACGAGCACTGTGTCGCTTGAAAGCTTGTCTCTCTCAACAATTGGTGCAATAAAAAATACCTCACCTGTATCATTGCCCTTTTTCAACCTGAATGGGTAGTCAAAGTTCAGGGCCCTGGGGATGTTCCAGCTGGAAGCAGAAATGGATGAAGTCTGTTGTTTTCTTAGATGTGATCTTGCTTGTTTGCAAGGAATGTACACAGTACAGTATCTCTGAACACAAAAGGAACCACAAACAAAAAATCCCCGGTTTCTTAGTTTATAGCGTCTAAGTTTCTTTCGCCAACATCAGACCCCAAAGCTCTTTCTCTAGCTTCTTCCAGTGTCACCCTGTGCTTACAGGCTCCTGCTCAGATTTCTTGCCTCTCCCTTGCTCTCATTTTCTGTGTGATCTCTTTTCCTCACACACCCATACCCAAAATAATAGTCAGTCACAAACTCCTGGGTCGGTTCACACTCATCTTTGTATATGCTTACAGTTATGTTAACTGAAAGGTGAGTTCATACCTGTCTATCTCAATGACGTTTTAACTCAACCCGTAACAAGGTTTCACCTAGCTCAGAACACACCCCCCCCCCACACACACATCTGAGCTTTATTCATCATCCTAATGAGGCCTAAAATGGTGACACCTAATAACCCATCCCAAGCAGAAAGAAAAGAAATAATTTAACAAATTATAAATGATGCAAGCTTAATTAGTTACATATACAGTGTATTTTTATGACTAAAGAAATCAATTTATGTAATGCTTAAAAATATTAAATTATAAACTATTAAACTAATACAGGTTTCAGAGTGGTAGCTGTGTTAGTCTATATCAGCAAAAAAAATTGAGGAGTACTTGTGGCACCTTCGAGACTAACAAATTTATTTGGGCATAAGCTTTCGTGGGCTAAAACCCACTTCATTGGATGCATGCTGTCATAAATATAAAGGGAAGGGTAAACCCCTTTAAAATCTCTCCTGGCCAGAGGAAAACTCCTCTCACCTGTAAAGGGTTAAGAAGCTAAAGGTAACCTCGCTGGCATCTGACGAAAATGACCAATGAGGAGACAAGATACTTTCAAAAGCTGGGAGGAGGGAGAGAAACAAAGGGTCTCTGTCTGTCTATATGCTGCTTTTGCCGGGGATAGACCAGGAATGGAGTCTTAGAACTTTTAGTAAGTAATCTAGCTAGGTATGTGTTAGATTATGATTTCTTTAAATGGCTGAGAAAAGAATTGTGCTGAATAGAATAACTATTTCTGTCTGTGTATCTTTTTTGTAACTTAAGGTTTTGCCTAGAGGGATTCTCTATGTTTTGAATCTAATTACCCTGTAAGGTATCTACCATCCTGATTTTACAGAGGGGATTTCTTTACTTCTATTTACTCCTATTTCTATTAAAAGTCTTCTTGTAAGAAAACTGAATGCTTTTTCATTGTTCTCAGATCCAAGGGTTTGGGTCTGTGGTCACCTATGCAACTTGGTGAGGCTTTTTACCAAACCTCGTCCAGGAAGTGGGGTGCAAGGCTTTGGGAAGTATTTTGGGGGGAAAGACGTTTCCAAACAGCTCTTCCCCAGTAACCAGTATTTGTTTGGTGGTGGTAGCGGCCAATCAAGGACAAAGGGTGGAATATTTTGTACCTTGGGGAAGTTTTTGACCTAAGCTGGTAAAGATAAGCTTAGGAGGTTTTCATGCAGGTCCCCACATCTGTACCCTAGCGTTCAGAGTGGGGGAGGAACCTTGATACATGCAGTAGAAAATACAGTAGGAAGATACATCTACACAGAAAACATGAAACAATGGGTGGTGCCATACCAACTGTAAAGAGACCAATCAATTAAGGTGGGCTATTATCAGCAGGAGAAAAAAACTTTTGTAGTGATAATCAGGATGGCCCATTTCCAACAGTTGACAAGAAAGTGTGAGTAACAGTAGGGGAAAAAATTAGCATGGGGAAATAGTTTTACTTTGTATAATGACCCACCCACTCCCAGTCTTTATTCAAGCCTAATTTAATGGTGTCCAGTTTGCAAATTAATTCCAAATCTGCAGTTTCTCATTGGAGTCTGTTTTTGAAGTTTTTTTGTTGGAGAATTGCAACTTTTAGGTCTGAAATTGAGTGACCAGGGAGGTTGAAGTGGACACTGGGCTTGATGGACCTTTGGTCTGACCCAGTATGTCCGTTCTTATGTTTTTATGTTCTTATGTAAAAAAGTGCACAAAAGCATCACAGATATGCCCAAAGTGCTCAAATCAAATGCCTCAATTATTTAGCTTAACCATACCAGACCTGGCAGATAGGTGGAGTAATAGAGGGTAAAGGATACTCAGTAAGCCTTGCTGGATTCCTGAAAAGAATTTGAGCAATGGTAGAAGTGCAGTTTTCTGCAGAGAGCTCCTTCACCTAATGCTGCCATGGAGAAAGTGACTGGAACATTCAGAGGACAATGTTGATACCCATCACAGGGTGGTATATAATAATATTAGGGGGCCCAAGGATGTAGGCAGAAGGTAGAATACTGCAGAAGGAAAACAGAATAATTAAATTATTCAGCAATAAAAGAATCAGATGTAGTAATGTATATATAGATACACACAAAAACTATGTTAAAAGAATATTAAGGCTACGAAGTCAAGCACTCAAGAGCTAACGGTCTTTTAACATGGGTTTTTGTGTATATAAAAAGTACGTATATGGTGTGTGTTTGCATTTGTTATATATCTATGGAGCCACCTAAGGATGGAGACCACTCACGGAACCAGGTTATCATGCTTTCATTTCCGTGTAGTTTATTTCTTTTAAAACATACTTCATCTGTGAGGTTTATAAACTAGACCTTTCACCTCTAAGAAATATAGAAGAAAAAGAATCTAATGCATAAAATATACAAGAAGTGCTAAATACAACTGAATCACTTGTTTTTTGTTGCATCCCATACTTCATCTATATTGCTTATTTAGTTTGTTAAGTTATTTAGGGGGGCCCTTGCCTCTGTATTTGTCTGTAAAATGTATTTGGTGCTATATAAATAATATATGCATGCCATAGACATATAAAAACACTGACTATTAGATGCTGACAATTTGCATATACTCATATAGATCTTCATCTATTAGCTTGGAGGTGCTTTTGGGCAAGTACCAGCCATCAAATGCAGTGATAATTCTGCTGGGCATTACTTTTTCTGACACTAAGTTCTCTATTAGAAATAGTTGGGGGCTTCAAAACAACTTAGTTTTGCATGGCAGTTTGATCTTCACTCCCAGGTTGGGTAGGAAATATCTCTATATAAAATATATTGGTGGTGTTTGGTTAGTGGGAACTGGTTTCCCGTTACTGCCCTTCCTCTCGTTGATAGACTCAACTCAGAACCTGCCCATCACCATATAAAATCACAAGAATGGTCATACTGGGTCAGACCAATGGTCCATCTAGCTCAGTATTCTGCCTTCCAACAGTAGCCAGTGCCAGATAATTCAGAGGGAATGAACAGAATAAGGTAATTATTGAATGATCCATTCCCTGATGTCCAGTCCCAGCTTCTGGCAGTCATAGTCTTAGGAACACCCAGAGCATAGGGTTGTGTCCCTGACCATTTTGGATAATAGCCACTGATGTGCTGTTGAACTTGTCTAATACTTTTTTGAACCCAGTTATATTTTTGGCCTTCACAACATCCCCTGGCAAAAAGTTCCACGGGTTGACTGTGAGTTGTGTGACAAAGTACTTACTTATGTTTGTTTTAAACCTGCTGCCTTTTTATTTTATTTTATTAGGTGATCCCTGGTTCTTGTGTTATGTGAAGCAATAAATAACACTTCCTTATTCACTTTCTCTACACCAGTCATGATTTTATAGGCCTCTATCATATCCCCGACGAGTCATCTCTTTTTGAAAAGTCCCGATCTTATTAATCTCTCCTCGTATGGAAGCTGTTCCATACCCCTAATCATTTTGTTGCCCTTCTCTGTACTTTTTCCAATTCTAATATATCTTTTTGAGTGGGTGACCACAACTGTATGAAGTATTCAAGGTGTGGGCATAACATGAATTTATATAGTGGCATTATGATATTTTCTGTCTTATTATCTATCCCTTTCCTGATGGTTCCTAACATTCCTTTTTTGACTGCCGCTGCATATTGAATGGGTGTTTTCAGAGAACTATACATGATGATTCCAAGATCTCCTTCTTGAGTGGTTAGAGCTAATTTAGACCCCTATAGTTGGAATTATATTTACCATTGTACGTTACTTTGAATTTATCAACATTGAATTTCATCTGCCATTTTCTTTCCCAGTCACCCAGTTTTGTGAAATCTCTTTATATCTCTTCATAGTCAGCTTTGAACTTAACTATCTGAAGTACTTTTGTATCATCTGCAAACTTTGCAATCTCACTGTTTACCCCTTTTTCCAGATCATTTATGAATATGTTGAACAGAACTGGTCCCAGTAGAGATCATTGAAGGACCCTCTATTTAACTCTTTCTGAGTTAAAACTGGCCATTTATTCCTACACTTTGTTTCCTACCTTTTAAACAGTTACTGATCCATGAGAGGACCTTTCCTCTTATCCCACAACTGCTTAATTTGCATAAGAGTCTTGGTGAGGAACCTTGTCAAAGGCTTTTTGAAAGTCCAAGTACACTATATCCACTGGATCACACTTGTCCATGTTTGTTGAAACCTTCAAAGAATTCTAACAGAATTCTAGTAGTACCAGATACCACTGCCAGTATAATGATGCCCTTCCTGCTGCATGACATGACAAACACTACCTGCATATGCAGCCTTTACAGCAATTTTTTCCCAGCACAGGTTTTCACCAGGTTGCTCCAATGAGTCTGCCTCTTTATCTCTCCCAACATGAGCAGTAATGGGCAACTAGCAACCTAGCACTTTCTACCTGCCCATTGAGTGAAGTCAACAAATGTGGAGAGCCAGTGAAAGGTAACGAAACTTTATGCACAACTGATCTAATGTCTCATTCTTGAATAAAATTCCTAGTGCAAGCAATTAGATCTAAATGCAAAGATTCCACATAAAATATGCACAAAACCCATTGAAGGGCTTTAAAATTTCTCTGTTCAATAACATTTGTGACATAATGAGATTTAGCTTATGCTTACGAGCTTCTGAGACAAATATTTCAACATCCCACCTGGTACAGCCTCCCCTTAATGGTCATAAGCAGTTTGAAAAAGCCATGGAAAGGCCATTAAAACATCAGTGGATGCACAATTTTCATATTAAATTTGTCTGTACCAGTACCTTTAATACTTTTGTACAGTATATAGATAAGACAGGATGGTTCAGGGTCATGAGTTATGTTGAGTGATCTAGGACAGTAGTTTTCAAATATTTTTGTGCAGTTTTAAACAAGGCCATCTAACTTAAAATGGAAAAAAGATCACAAAGTTTCTGTTTTTAGTTCAGTGCTATTGTAAATCAAATGAATTATGGAAAATTAAAATTGTAACACTGCCATCCCCGTAATTTAATCACTGGTTAATTTAATTTTTGTTTTATTTAATCAAAACCACTGGAATCAGCTCATTTGTATTGTAAATCACACAACTTCTGTCCTTTATTTCATATACTGTTGATCACTTATGGCAGGTGTGATTAGATAATTAAATCACTGGCCATATGAAATTGCCATTTAATCAATAGGCAAGGTCAACATTTCAAAATATGATACAAAAAGATGCAGGACATTAAAAACTGACTAAAATTGTAATGTTTTAGACATTGTTATTGACTATATGGTCATTAACACTGTAATAAACTGTCTAGTGCTTTTGTGTTCTGTTGCTATTTATTGGTTGTATGATCAAACTTGCTGCAGTATTTATTGATTATGTCTAGCAGTGATTTAATGGAATTGGACCTTTAGGTCAGTTACTAGGTGGTGGTCTGATTGTTTTTGAGTCAAAAGCCTGTGGTGCATATATGCAGTTACCTGATAACTGTGGAGCTATATTTATAGAAGATGATAATGTAGAGTTGCTCCCTAATAAGGGACAGTATTATGAACGTAAGAATTTGGAGATGTGCCCTGATGGCGGGGGTTGAGTACACCGCATGGCTGTGTGCAGCAGTTCAACAGAGATACACCCTGGTTCGTTTTATGGAAGTTTTATTCCTTTCTCATTCACTGGCTTGTTATTTAATGAACACCAAGGTAGTTACATGGTGTCAGAAGTGAGAAAAAACGAGAAGGAAACTGCAGCCATTTTGAAGTTAACTCCTGTGTTTGCAATTGAAAATGGAGACAAAGGGAGGCACCTGAGAAGCATGTGGAGCACCAGGCATCGAGGCTTTTGCATGTATTTGGTGAGCACAATAGTAGCTTGACTAGCTTAAGAAGGGAGAACAGAGCCAAAAATGGACATGTTGCAACCTCCATCCAGTCTGCAATTGTCAGGCACTGTTGCAAAGAACTGGAAAAATTCAGACAGAAGTTTGATTTGTATTTAGCAGCCATCATGGCAGAGGAGAAAAATAATAACATGAAATCATAAAACTTTTTGCATGTTGTTGGAAGAGGAATCATTGGATATTTATAACAAGTTTAAGTTTGAAGAAGATGAAAGCGTGAAGTTAAGTAAAATATTGAATACATTTGAGGAACATTGCCAAAAAGGACTGAGACCTTTGAGAAACACAAAACTTTACATACATGCAAAAAACTGATGGCACCCTAGAGCAAAATGTCGCAGAATTAAGGAAACTCAGTAGAACCTGTGACTTTGGTGAGCAGACGTCTCTAGTCAGAGATAGAATCTTTTGTACCATTAAAGACAATGTGTTAAGAGAGAGTCTGCTTCGTGAAGGAAACTTAACTTTAGAAAAAGCTCTCCAAATATGCAGGGCAGCAGAAACTGTAAAAGCACAAGCCAAAGAGCTGAATTTTCCAGAAGGGGTAATCCATAAACAAGGTAAAAAAGAATATAGCCAGAATAGGTCAAATCAAAGAGTGAAAAACACTGCAAAAAGAGGAAGACTGGGTACAGACGGTCATGTGGAAGGTGTGGATCACAGCATGGTCCTGAACAGTGTGTTGCCTTTGAGAAACTCTGTCATAAATGTGGGGAAAATAATCATTTTGCAAAATGCTGCAGAACCCAAATGCAGAAATGTCAAGTGAATTCAATTAAAGACAATCTGGTTGAGGCGCTTTTCATAGATACACTAGGTGCTACCAAGCCTGATGAGAGGAACTGGATACTGCATAGGACAGTGAATGGAACAATTATGCCATTGAAATTAGACACAGGAGCTCAGATAAACAACCAGTTCCCTCCACTTATCCATCCATGTAAAAAGGTGCCATTTGCACTCTGTGATAAACTCAAGGCCGAGCTTGCAAGGATGGAAGCAATGCAAGTAATATAAAAAATTGAGGAGCCAACAGAACGGGTGAACTCCCTAGTCATTGTGGAGAAAAATAATGGCAAGCTATGCATATGTTTAGCTCCCAGAGACCTCTACAAGGCTATAAAAAGAGAACATTTCAAACTATCAACCACAGAAGAGATTATGGCTCAATTTCCAAATGTTCAGTATTTCAGCCAATTAGATGCTTCCTCAGGTTTTTGGCAGCTAAAATTAACTGAAGAAATCTCAAAGCTATGCACATTTAACACCCCATTTGGAAGATACAGATTCTTACGATTACCCTTTGGCAAAGTTCAGCACCAGAAGAGTACCACAAAACTATACATATGATCTTTGAACATATTCATAGTGTTGACACCTCAATGGATGATATCATTATCAGGTTCAATGAAAGAGGAGCATAATCGTGGACTTCAGGAAGTCCTGGATGCAACTAGAGCTGCAAAACTCAAAATAAATAGGGAGAAATGGGTTACAGAATTGACTTTTGTTGGAGACATTATTTCCAACAAAGGTGTAAAACCCGATAAGAGGAAGTTTTCAGCTATTGAAGTGATGCCACATCCCTAGTAAAAGAAAGATGTCCAATGTTTCCTGGGAATGGTTAATTATCTTGGAAAATCCATTAGTAATCTAAATACCAAAGCAGCAGCTTTGAAAAAACTCCTAGAGAATAAAAATGAATGGTATTGGGGTGCAGAACAGGAGGAATCATGGGAAGGTTTAAAACAACTGATACAAAAACCAGTGTTAAAATTCTATGCATCAGGAAGGCCTATTAAAATCTCAGCAGATACTTCACAGTCTGAGTTAGGTGCAGTGATTTTCAGAAGCATGAGGATTGTTGGCAACCAGTAGCATACAAATCACTGACTGAGGCATAAACCAGATATGTACAGATTGAAAAGGTGCTTTTAGAAATATTGTTTGCCTATGAAAGTTTCAGTCAGTATATTTATGGACAGACAGTGGAAGTTGAAATGGACCACAAGTCCCTGATAGTGTTATTTAGGAAACAACTAAATGACTGTACCTTAAGGATTCAAAGAATGATGATAAAGCTGGAAAAGTATGATTTGGTTGTAACCTGCATGCCCGGTAAATTCATGTTCACTGCAGATGCACTTTCCAGAGCAGTGGCTCCCACGAAACCAGAGAAGACTTTAGAGACAGAGATGTAAGCCTATAGAGATCTGATTCTAAAGTCAATTCCCATAGCTAACAGGAAACTACAACAAATAACAGAGGAAACTGAGAAAGATGAATCATTGGGAATCCTTAAAGAAGTGATAATTAAAGAGCAGCCTGAAGAATAAGCAGTTGCTGTCCAAGTATAAGAGACTATTGGGACCACAGACATGAACTTACTGTGATAGATGGGGTGATTTTCTGGGCAGTAAGGCTGTAATTCCAATAAGCCCCCAAAAAGAAATGCTACAGAAGATCCATGAGGATCATTTAGGAATTGAGAAGAGCAAACAATGACCACAAGAGGTGCGGATCAATCACAACATCACTAATTACCCCCAATCAGATGGACTTGTGGAAAGGTCTAAACAGACCGTAAAGAACCTTATGAAAAAGACTTTTGATGGGAGTGGTTGTGTGTGATTTGTATAAAGTGTCACTGATTTACTGAAGTATACCCCTGGAGAATGACTTTTCTCCAGCTCAGCAGTTAATGGGAAGAAGGATCAGATCTAATTTACCAATTACTGATAACTTGCTGAAATCTCATAACAATGAAACCGTACAGAAGATGAAAGAAAATCAGAAGTGGAAGCAGAAATATTATTTTGACAAAATGGCCTGTGATCACCCATCTCTTAATCCAGGTGATAGAGTGTGCCTCTGATGCTTGGGACCAAAGGGGTATCATTAAAAAACAGCTGTATCCAAGGTTTTATGTAGTTGAGACAGGAGGACACATTTTGACATAAATCGATAGGATTTACGAGTAATCCCAAAAAGTTCCAACACATTCACAGTAGATGTGGACTCCAGCATTTCCCACCTGACTGATTCTTTATCAATGCAAAGGAGACACTGTCAAGGAACAAGAGAACTACTGAGCCTCTAATGAAAGGCTGATACCAAGAAGATCAGATCGGGAGATTAAACATCCTGAAAGACTCATTGAGACTTGCTATCCTGCCTGGAGAAGGGGTATTTGAGGAAAGTGAGTGGTAAAGACTCACTTGCAAGTGATGTGCTGGTATTTTCTCCTCTCAAGGTAGTTGACACAGTTGGTTTATGGAAATGTACTACATGGGATGAGAATTTAATGCGTGTGTTATTAGATAGTTGTTAGCTGTATATAGATATAGATAATGAGTTAATTTTTTTCTTTAAGAGGGAAGATGTAGAGATATGTTTGTAAAAGATTATAATTTAGAGATGTTCCCTCATAAGGGACAGTATTATGAACATAGGAATTTAGAAATGTGCCTTGGAGGCAGGAATTGGGAACACTGCATGGCTGTGTCAACTGTTCATCAGGGATGCTCTCCAGTTTGTTTTATTAAAGTTTTATTCCTCTCTCATTCACTAGTTTGTTATTTAATAAACCCCAAGATTATAACAATAACTGTGGTTTCAGTTTTATTCAGCCACAGAAAATCACACTGTGAATGAAATGCAAGCTGTCTTTTTGTTCTTTTTTTATTGATTGTTCTGAATTGTCATTCATTTTTGTTATTTGTTGCTACATGGATTACAACTAGTGGGAATTCTCTAGAATATGCTCAGCTCTTCTGTAACATCACAAGACTTGTCACCCTGGAGATAGCACACCATCTTGACATGGTGTTTTTTTGAAGTCACAGATGTCTCAGGCCAGGGTCTTGTCTCTGGAGCTAACAATCAGCATTACTTGCCTTTCTTTTGGGTTGTCTTTCTCAGCTAGCCCTTTCATGACTGATCATCTTAATGTCATCTTACACTGTCCAGTCAGATCCTCCATCTTGTCAAATGTTGAAAATCATAGAAGTATCTTGTTTAATTACATTCTGTTCTTTTTATTAGTTCCAGTCTTTCTTGACGGTGCAGTCTTTCATCTCCCAAATATATCCATATTTAAGAACATAAATATTGTGTGTTTGTGTATATGTCCTGATGCTGCTTCCTGATCTTCTATGCTCTGAGATGGCTTCCCTAATTTCTCTCAGGCATTCATTTCAACTGTTTTTATAGCTCTCTCACCATCTCCTCCATAATGGAAAGCAATTTGTACTTCGTAGGCTAGAACTTCAACAGCAGCACAAAAAGTATTTAGATCTGCCTTAAAGTAGTACCCAAGGATTCACTTGTTGTATGGGAATCCCTGATCCCTCTCCTATAAACATAAAGGGTGATCTCAGAAGATGTATGTTATATGTAAGAAGTATGTTGAGTGTAGGGCCAGCATGCTGTGCATTCCAGTGATCCTATGCAGCAGCTGGCAATCCCCAGAATTGTGGGGAGTGTAGTGGGGCAATTGCCCCACTCCTGGAGAAAAGGGTTAAAAGCAGCCCGGGAGAGGGCTGCTGCTGGGGAAAAGCTGATTGGCCAAGCAGCCTCAGCTGTGGCCACACCCCAATTAGGGCCCAGCTGGCCCTTATAAGAGTGCAGTGGGCCAGGAGCAAGCCTGGCTGCTGGGGAGCGTACCAAGACTGGAGTAGGGCTGGGGGAAAGCCAGAAGAGCTGGGAAGCTCTGTCCTGGAAACCCCCCAGGCTGCAGGCCTTGTTAAAAGCCAAGAAGGGTATGGGGTTGCAGAGGGCGGCACAGGGGTAGGCAAAGGCAGCAGGATCAAACTCCCTTGCTGGTGATGAGTGGCACTGCAGTCTGCCCCAGGGAATGGGGGCTAGTTGATGACTGGCAGTGGTCATAGACTGAGGTGAGGTGGGGATAGAGGGTGGGGGTTCCCTGGGGAGGGGAGACCCAGATCTATGGGGGTTCCCTGGGGAGGGGAGACCCAGATCTATGGGGGTACTGTGAGGGGGCAGCACCCCATCCTGAAAGGGGCACCAGGGTTCAGGAGGGACTTGAGGCCCAGCAGCAAGCAGGACACCAGCCTGCAGAGGACACTCTGGAGGCTGGAAATGCTAATTCCCTGGATGACCAGCAGGAGGTGCTGCAGGGGTGAGTCCCGCTCTGTGACAGGGAGATAGAAAGCTGAGAATCCAGCCCCATATATTTAATCCTTCTCTTCATTTATAAACAGGAAAATTGTACACATTCCACATGGACTAGTTCAGATCTTTTAGTAGCTATCTATGTTCCATTTGTTGCTTTTCACTTTAGGGATGTCTTTTCACCTATAGGAAACGAAATGTGAACTGTGGTGAAATGTGAACTGTTACCTAAGAATATCAGTATTTGCTATCTTTGAGCTCAAAAACAATTACAGGGTAATGTTCAGTTTCCCTTCCAAAATCATCATTCTGTAAATATTGTTAAATAGAAATATTTAACCACTGACTTCCAACTTAGAGCTGGTTTGGCATTTTTCAACAAAGTTTGTTTGTTTTTTGGGGTTTTTTTTTGCTACAAAATGCAATTGCTGAAATAGGAACTTTTCACAGAAACATACCACTTTTAATTAAATTTCATGAGAAAAGGGTTCTCAGGCCCAGGATGGAATTTTGAAAGAGAGACTGACCCCTATCCTTTCCAGAAAAGCCAATATCCTGCTGGTTAGGCCGCTTGCTGAAGATACGGGAGGCCCAGATTCGAGTCCTGGCTTTGCCTGAGTCAGACAAGGTGAATTGCTTTATCACCAGTTTATTGGCTATTCTCAGGTAAGCCTCTCAATCTTTCCTATTGGAGCTGTTCCACTTTGTATAACTAATTATCTATATCTTGCAACAGAAACTTGACCTTGTCTTCCACATCCCACCGAGTGCCCTAATCACTGGGAAACAGAGTCAGTCTTTCTCTCTGGCCCAGCAAATGTTCATACAAAGCGGAACAGCTCCTACAGGGGGGAGAGGTGGGCAGTGTGAGACTGACACTATAGCAGTGGTGGGCAACCTGCGGCTTGTGGGCCGCATGTGGCCCATCAGGGTAATCCGCTGGTGGGCCACCAGTTTGTTTACATTTGCACAGCTGCCTGTAGCTCCCAGTGGCCGTGGTTCACCGTTCCCAGCCAATGGGAGCTGTGTGAAGTGGCAGCCAGCATGTCCCTGAGGACCGCTCTGCTTCCCACAACTCCCATTGTCTGGGAACGGCGAACCATGGCCACTGGGAGCTGAGGGAAGCAGTGCAAATGTAAAGAAACTGTCCGGTGGCTCAGCAGCGGATTACCCTGACGGCTCACTTGCGACCTGCAGGTTGCCCACCACTGCTTTATAGCATGGTGGTTAGGGCACTCATTTGGGATGTTGGAGACCCAGATTCAACTGCCTGATCTACCTGGGTGCCCTGAACACTGAGCTATAGCTATCCTAAGATGGGGTGTCTCTGGTTTTCACTGATTTTTTTCCTTGGGTTTGCCATGATGTGAAATAGGAAAATTTTTGAAATCTCAAATTTTCATGGGATGGGAAAACCATTCCTTGCCAGCTCCACTCTAATTCATATCACATTTCTTTTGTTTTCACTTTGAACCAAATCCAGGTCACATTGAAGCCAAGGGTAAAATAACCTTTGACTTAAATGGGACCAGGATTTGGCCCTTTGTTGCTGTTTCTCCTGAAACTGGTTTCTTGTGGCTTTTTGGAACAGTGTTTCTAGAATACATGGCCAGCCAAAAAGGGAGCAAATCTTTAGTTCCTTGTTAAAACACCTTTTAGTACTCAGAGTTATTATTAAAATCACTTAGTTAAAAGTCAGAAAATGTTTTAGTTGTAATTTACTTTGTTTTGATTTGTTTTGTCAATGTAACTGTAAAATTGTTTTATAAACAATCTCATGAACTCTGCACTCTTTTCAACTAATCAAAAATATAGTGAGAAAAACTAACATTGTATAAGGATTATAGTAAGTAAATTAGAATGAATTTTAGTAGGAGAAGCTAAAAAGAGGCAACTTGTCAAACCCAACCGGCAAACCTCTCAAAGTTAACAAGACAGTAAACTTGACATTGCATAGTATTTGACATACAGCGGTATTTTTAATATTTACATTTTATCCCAAAACATTTACCTGAGAAAAGGTCATGGTGTTAAATTTGGAGACATTTACAGCAATTGCCAAATGTTTACTATCTACATGAATGTCATGTTTCTTAGTCAAAAGAAGGTTGATGTGCTAAATGTCAATTATTTCAACTTGTTTGATAGCAGCACAGATTGCCAAGGAACATAAAAAGAGGTTTAATAAATATAATATACACTGGTACCCATTAATCTTGCCTAGCAGAGGTTGGAGTTTCATGTATAGAGGATTTATGACAAGTAACAGCACAGGGTATTAAAACTCAATTATTGCTATGCTGGATGAAGGCATTATCATTAACTGGTGGAGGCAGTACCTTGTTTGTTCTGGTACTGCTGTCAAACTCGGGAAAGCATCAGGGACAATGAAATTATTTTAGGAAATTGTATCCTGATTTTTTTTCCATGTACTATTCTGCCTCTCCTAGAATTTGCACAAGAGGAATACCTAGAATTATATTTACAAAAGTCTACCTGTTCTTACTATTCATGATAATGATGGGAACTATGAATAACTACATTTTGCTAGAGCTCTGAGTATTTAGAACTAATCCAAATGTTACACTTTTATAAGGAAACGGAATTAAATGAAAGTGTTAGTATGTTACATCTATAGAACTCTTTTCATGCTGAAAGATCCCAAATCTCTTTATAAACACAGAGGACCACTAAAACACAGCTATTCCAGGGCACATAGTGGAAGCCAATCATTACACATCACGGACATTTTGGTCAAGTCACCAATGCAAACCACCTGAAAAGTGTTGAGACCTCTAAAGTCTGTGCAGATCAATCAAGGAATCTGTTTTTAAGGATCTTTCCAAATACTGTACACAGAATAAACTGCATTGTGCTTCATTTATGTTCCTCAGAAGCTGGAAGGTCTGAGCTATCCTTATTAGGGTTTGAACCAGTTGTTCCATGAACTCTAGGCACAGTATTTCAAACATAAAATATAGTTCACTAAGCTATCCCTTCTGGCAAACAATGGTTTCAAGGTAATATCATTATGATAAATTCAGTGTTTATATTTTCATTTTAATGAACTATGTATTAAATTTACTACACTTAAAAAGATGTGATATACCTTCCTGTAAAACTCAACACCATTTGATTGGTCAATCAGATTTTGTACAGATTTAAAAGAAACCTAAACACTGTAACAAATGAAAACCTGATGAACATCAATATACTATATGTGAATACTAAGAAAAGAAAAAGTTCCAGTAAAACAGCTTCTTAGAGAAATACAGTATCATAAAACCATGAGACCTTTGTATAATGTTTCCCCAGTGTATCTGTGTAAAAATGAGTTACATTTTTCTAGAAGTGAAAATGAATCATTAGTAAGTACAGCTATAAGTTTCTTCATCTTGAAAATACTTATCCGCTTAGAAGAACAAAGCTTTTAGAGGGTGGAAACTTCCAATAGTAAGAAGGGAAAGCAAAACCAGCTGAGTGAAACTTATTTCCATCATTCCACAAATGGTTGTGTTTTCTCCCAAAAGAAACAGAGTAGAGGATTTCTCCCATCTCAAACTGGTCATTAGTTATATTCTGGTTTATGATAGTCATGATAGCCACATAGATAAGATTGAAAGGATTAGATTTTCATCAGTAAGTGTAGATGAACATAGGTTTCATGCTACACACACAAACCAACAAAAATATCCCATTGATAATTGAAATTTACAGATACGTAAAGTAATAAAAATGCTGCTTGATAACATAGTTTGATTTAAGGATATTTACTTTGATTTTGACATGTGATGACATTTTGTGTTTTAATGGTTATAAAAATATTTATCTACTTTCATTAAATAACTATGATCTGACCTCCACCCCTACACACAATTTCCCTCAACAGTGAAAATGCAGTGAAAAAACAAAAAACCTGCTTAAAACAAATAATTTTGTACAACTGTGAAAATGTAATTAGATGAAACTAAAAAGTGCTTAAAAACAAACATCAATAGTTTTTTTGAGCTTTTATATATAAATTGAATTCTGTCAAACTTCTGTATAGAGTAGGTATTGAGACAAGACATCTTCTAGCAAATTAGACAGAAATTGGAGAAAATATTGTCCTAAATCTCTATTTTGCCCATGCTACAGAGGAAAACATTATGACCAAACCATTATGTATAAATACCAAGGAGAGAGGGTGCAAAGGAGACTTTTATTCAACTGGTATAAATTGTTCCACACACCTCACTTTCTCAGGGTTTTTTTTTTAATTTGTGCTTCAAGCCTTTGCCTTTGTTTCCCATTTCTTTCCTCCCAATTCCCAATCCAAGGTGAAGAAACACAAGATCATAAAAAAGAGATGATGGAAAGAAAGTCCTCCTAACTAAAATAATCGTGCAGACTATGGATCGGCCACAGTGGACAGTGTGATCCTATCCAACTCACTTCATTTATGGACCCCTTGCTCAGGATCCCAGCAGGCAGGTCCTTTGAAGGGAGGAGGTGCTGTAGTTCTACTGCAGGCCAGCATGCATCTTCCACCTGTATCCAACCTTTTAACCGCCTACACCTCAGCTGTGGCGTGTGCAGCATAAGGGCTCACCTTGGAATGTCAGTCCTCGGGCTTGGTTTCCAGGGGTATCCGACTTCCTCCAGACATTCTCCAAAATTCCTTTTGGGAAATTGGGGCTCTGTAGCAAGCTTGTTGGAAATGCTACCTCTGATTCTGAGAGCTGGCTACAACAGCTTCCAGAGCACCACGTGCAAGCAACTAGACAAATAAATAAGATATCAGGAAAGGGCACAAAAATGTCCAGACTACTCAGACCTGGTTGTTCTGCAAGCCACCATGCCCAATGACCAGCAGCTGGGCTACCACATCCCCACTTCACTTGGGAGCCAACAGTTTTCCCATACTCCCATAAGCAGCTGGCCATGGAGGAATGAGTGGGAGAGCAGTCCAGACATGTAGCCTCTTGACAACTATTTACTTCAGTTTCTGCTGCGCCCTTAATAAAAAGTGTGGATCAGCCCTTATGTAAATAGTTGTTGCTCCTAGAAAGACGAAATGGCTGTTGGGGTGCCTGATTATATAACCTTGCCTCTTTCTCTACGGGATTAAGTAAGACAAACTGGCTCCTCCAGAAGAAGGCCCTTCCCTTTACTATGGGTCTAGGGACCATCTATAAAGTGGGAACCCACTTAAGAATCAACTCACCAACTCAGAGAAGCGAACTCTTTTAAATGTTCCACTTTATTTCTATGGCACAGCAACGGTGGTTTCTCCCTTAATATTCCCTCATAAGAAATATTTCATTATATCACAAAATGGAGACCACTGTCCCTCTATCCCAAATTAATGAAGGACCCTGCAGACTGGTCAAGTATTTTCCAGTTGAACAACTTTCATCACAGAAAATGCAGTTTCTGCAATCAAAATTTTCCGCAAGAAAATCTCAGTTTTGCTGAAAGTTTTCCACTTTCATAAGGAAAATCAACATGAAAGACTGTGTTTTATGTTCATTTGGTCCAAATCAGAATATTTTGTTTTGTTGACCTGACCCAAAACATCTAATTTCAAATCAGTTCAATGAAACGTTCATTAGCATTTCCCTATCTGCGCATTACTTTATAGAAGTTGTGGTTCAGGGACGCATTCTCTCCTACAGGCCAGCAGCTGGTCCAACAGGTGGAACCATGGGCCAATAAGGCCTATAGGAAAATTTCTTCAGGCCCCTGAACATGTCTGCACTACAGTAGACGTGCTCTACAAAATATTGTTCTCTGCACAGCATGACCTCACTCACACCGTATGTATGAAGTTATGCTGCACAGAGGATGCCATACCTCTGCACAGCATGACCTTGCACACACGGAGCATGAAAAGTCATACCACCTGGAGAAAACCATTTTGTTTCTGTGTGTGGCCTACAGAGATGCTGCACATCTATGCATGCTGCCTGCATCACTGAAAATGTTGGACTGTCTAGTTATTTTGCAGATTTCTCTCTGATTGAGCTCTGTGCATCTTGGGAGATATGATCCAGATTCCCTGGAAGACTATGAAGGAGAATGGGGGGCATCAGGCCTCCAAATTACAATGCTCTAATGGGAAAATACAGTGTTATGTTCAAATGACTCAAAACGAGGCATTTTTTGTCATTTCAAAAAACCAAAACATTTAATAGATTCATAGATTCCAAGGCCAGAAGGAACCATTGTGATCATCCAGTCTAACTTCTTGTTTCATAGGCCATAGAAGAACTTCCCCAAAATAATTCCTAGAGCATATCTTTTAGGAAAAACATCCAAATCTTGACTGAAAAGTTGTCAGTGATGGAGAATCTACTACGACCCTTGATAAGCTGTTCCAATGATTAATTACTTTCACTGTTACTTATTTCCAGTCAGTATAAGGAATGTTGAAATGTTTAGAATGAAATCTAATTTTTTTAGAATTTCTGTTCTGTGAAAAATATTGAAATTTCAACTTTTCATCCCAATTTGGGACAAAAACAAGGTTGACATGTTGGATTTCCCACAGGAAATCACAAATTTTGTTCAGCTGTACTATAGATTCTGACCACAGAAGTTACTCTTTCATGGAGGAAATTGCTAAAGTTCTGGTTTCCAGTAAACTAAAGAATAAGAAGTGTGAGGACCCTTTTCCTTCTTCCCAACCTCTTTTAGTTCTTCTCTAGTTGTTCACAACACACAATTTCCAAGCATAAGGACATGAAAAGTCACAGTAAAAGGTCCAAGAAACACAGAGAGGCTTCCTCAGATCCTCTTCCTTGGAGAAGAGAGAGCTTTTGGACTTGAAGGAGGAACCTCAGACTAAGCTTTTTGAGTAGGAGTATGTTGAAACCATTCTGAAGAATGGTGATAAATTCTTTCCTTTAAAATAAGCTCCTGAAAGAGGTAAACCAGAGGATGTGGTAAGAAAGGGCAGTGAGACCAATCACAATTAAGTCTGACCTGGTTATATTCTCAAAATCGGATGCAACACTCGGATTTTGGTTAATGACATGGCAATTTTAAAAGCCAACTCAGCAGTCTTTCATGCTTCTGTTGCCTTTTCATCTTGTTTTAGAGTCAGGCTGGCATGTCTGGAGTAGAGTTGGGTGCATTTTTTTATTTTTAGCAATAGTAAATTCACTGAAAAACATTTTTCAGGGCACAGAAAATATTTGCAAAATGCAGGTTAACTGCAGCAAATAGTTTTAGTCTGGAAAAAAAAGAAATGTCAAACAGTTCATTGTGATCACTTGGAAACTAAATGTTTTGACTTTTCAAAAAAATCAAATGTTTTGGTTTGAAATTTAGCTATATTTGTTCAAAAACAAACAAAATAAAAAAACAATCATTTTGGCTCAAATGAAATATTTTGTTTTGTTTTTCATTTCAGTAAGAAAAATGGAAACATTTCAATTTTCATTCAAATGTAACCCATTTTCCCCTCGATTTTTTCATTTCTGCCTCTGAACCGAAAAAATCAATTTTTTACTCAGTTCTAATCCAGACTCCCTACTGGACAATCTCCCTGTTCAAGTTTAGAAAGTCATTTTATGGCACACACTGGACAGCCCGAGATTTAAATCAAGAGTAAAGGGTTATAATTCAGCATCACAATGCCACCTCTGGCTAAAGCCACAGAAATCGGATTCCCAAGCATACCATATACTGATCACCATAAAATATAGTGGCGACAAGGAAATCTAGAGCCTACTGTGGATTTCAACACCCCTTCTGGTGAGCTACAATTGCAGGAGGGCTATCAAACCAGGAAAGGGTAAATTGAATCGAACAAAATGCATGAGAGACATGGATACCACAGGAAAATACTCAGCTCCCTTCAAACAAGCAAGACAATTGTCTGATGTGATTCCACATATAGGGGGCATACAGCAGGATAGTACTGTCAAAGTGTTGCCAGACAAATGGGTCTCAGATATATCCACCCCGGTTTACACCCTAGAATTGAATGCAACTCCATATTCAAGGTTAAATGACATCTCTTATTTCCTCCAACCCTTTGAAACACCAGAGTATGAAGAAAGAAAAGGAGTACTTGTGGCACCTTAGAGAGTAACAAATTTATTTGAGCATAAGCTTTCGTGAGCTACAGCTCACTTCATTGGATGCATGCAGTGGAAAATACAGTGGGGAGACTTTATATACACAGAGAACATGAAACAATGAGTGTTACCATACACACTGTAATGAGAGTGATCAGGTAAGGTGAGCTATTACCAGCGCGGGGGCGGTGGGGGAACAAAACAAAACAAAAACCTTTTGTAGTGATAATCAAGGTAGGCCATTTCCAGCAGTTGACAAGAACGTCTGAGGAACAGTGGGGGGGGGGGGGGAGGACGGGCAATAAACATGGGGAAATAGTTTTACTTTGTGTAATGACCCATCCACTCCCAGTTTTTATTCAAGCCTAAGTGTCCAGTTTGCAAATTAATTCCAATTCAGCAGTCTCTCATTGGAGTCTGTTTTTGAAGCTTTTTTTGTTGAAGAATTGCCACTTTAGGTCTGTAATCGAGTGACCAGAGAGATTGAAGTGTTCTCTGACTGGTTTTTGAATGTTATGATTCTTGACGTCTGATTTGTGTCCATTTATTCTTTACGTAGAGACTGTCCAGTTTGGCCAATTTACATGGCAGAGGGGCATTGCTGGCACATGATGGCATATATCACATTGGTAGATGTGCAGGTGAACGAGCCTCTGATAGTGTGGCTGATGTGATTAGGCCCTATGATGGTGTCCCCTGAATAGATATGCAGACACAGTTGGCAACGGGCTTTGTTGCAAGGATAGGTTCTTGGGTTAGTGTTTTTGTTGTGTGGTTGCTGGTGAGTATTTGCTTCAGGTTGTGGGGCTGTCTGTAAGCAAGGACTGGCCTGTCTCCCAAGATCTGTGAGAGTGATGGGTCGTCCTTCAGGATAGGTTGTAGATCCTTGATGATGCGTTGGAGAGGTTTTACTTGGGGGCTGAAGGTGATGGCTAGTGGCGTTCTATTATTTTCTTTGTTGGGCCTGTCCTGTAGTAGGTAACTTCTGGGTACTCTTCTGGCTCTGTCAATCTGTTTCTTCACTTCACCAACTGGGTATTATAGTTGTAAGAACGCTTGATAGAGATCTTGTAGGTGTTTGTCTCTGTCTAAAGGGTTGGAGCAAATGCGGTTGTATTGTAGAGCTTGGCTGTAGACAATGGATCGTGTGGTATGGTCTGGACTGGACACCATTAACTTAGGCTTGAATAAAGACTGGGAGTGGATGTGTCATTAAACAAAGTAAAACTATTTCCCCATGTTTATTCCCCGCCCCCTTCCTCACACATTCTTGTCAACTGCTGGAAATGGCCTACCTTGATTATCACTACAAAAGGTTTTCGGGTTCTTTTTCCTCTCTCTCCTGCTGGTAATAGCTCATGTTACCTGATCACTCTCGTTACAGTGTGTATGGTAACACCCATTATTTCATGTTCTTTGTGTATATAAATCTCCCCACTGTATTTTCCACTGCATGCATCTGATGAAGTGAGCTGTCACTCATGAAAGCTTATGCTCAAATAAATTGGTTAGTCTCTAAGGTGCCACAAGTAGTCCTTTTCTTTTTGCGGATACAGACTAACATGGCTGCTACTCTGAAACAGAGTATGAAGAGTCTCTCTGTGCTTCCTAGTTCCAGTGGTAAAAGGAGTATCTCTTTGTTTTGGTAGCTAGAAGAAAGTACGTACTCTGAGGGCCACAGAATGTCAGAACTGGAGTGGATTGGCAGTGATAATTCATGTCCGCTTCAGGAGCTCATTCAGGGAACAATTTCCATTACTAAATGGGAAGCATAGAATTATCAATAATGATGCAGAAAAGACAGAAGTGTTCAGTAAATATTTCTGTGCTGTATGTGGAAAAAAACGAATAATATAGCATCATGTGGTGGTAACACTTTTTTTCATTCTACTAGCATCTCTGGAGGATGTTAAACAGAAGCTAGTAAAGTTAGACATTTTTAAATCAGCAGGTCCAGATAACTTGCATCCAAAAGTTTTTAAAAAGATGGCTGAGGGCCTTCCTGGAACAATAATGCTGATTTTTAATAAGTCTTGGAACCCTGGGGCAGTTCCAGAATACTAGAAGAATGCTAATATTGTGACAATTTTTAAAAAGAGTAAATGAGATTACCTGGGTAATCATAGGCCTGTTAGCCTGACATCAATCCCGGGCAAAATAATGGATTGGCTGGTATGGGTCTCAATTAATAAAGAATTAAAGGAGGGCAGTGTAACTAATGCAAATCAACATGAGTTTATGGAAAATAGATCCTGCCAAACTAACCTGAGATTTCTTTTTGATGGGATTACAAGTTTGGTTTATAAAGTTAATAGTGTTGACATAATAGACTTCTGTAAGGCTCTTTGTACTCTGACGTTTTGAATAAAAAATGAATATAAAATTAACATGGCACATGTTCAGTGGATTAAAAATTGGCTAACAGGTCTCAAAATGTAATTGTAAACGGGCAATCATCATTGAGCAGGTGTGTTTCCAGTGGGTCTCACAGGGATTGGTTCTTGGGCCTACCCTATTTAACATTTTTTATCATTGAGCACTGTAAGAAAACATAAAATCATCACTGATAAAGTTTGCAAATGACACAAAAATTGGAGGACTGGTAAATAACAAAGCAGACAGGTCGCTAATTCAGAGCAATTTGGATGGCTTGATAATTGGGCACAAACATTATGCGTTTTAATATGGCTAAATGTAAATGTGACATTACCCAGCGTACAGTCTGGACTGATGAACAGCTGTGTCCCCTCATTCTCCAGTCTGGGGTGCCTTTTACACTGGTTTGCTGTCAGAGCAACCACTCCTGGGCTGCTCTCACACAGCCTCCAGCATGTAAACTACTCCCAGCTATTGTATAAGAGGGCTAGAGTCAGCCATGCTTGAATTATACTGCAGAGTGACACCAGCAAATTCACAGTCCCAGACTTCCCCCAGAAATGTGTATCTTGTATTGCCCAGCACCCTCCTGGACAATACAAGCTCATATAAAGTCTGTCATTTCATTAACAGAAAATGATATGCACAAATCTTGTTATCACAAATGAAGCATCCCAAACACTTCAGTCCAAACACACTGGTCTAGATAAAACAAGTTTATTAATTAAAGAAAGATAGATTTTAAGTGGTTACATGTCAGAATTGACTACAAGAAAATAAAAGTAAATTGCAACTAATGCCTTAACAAGCATTAACAATGCATTAACAAACTGGAGTAAATTCAAAGCACAGATCCTAACCCCAAATATTTTAGCAACCTTCCTGGCTGAATCTTTCAGTCAGGATCCCTCCTCAGTCCAAAGCTGTTTGCTTTGTTCTTTAGGTGTTGTGAATAGTGTGAGTAGAGGGAAAAGGAAGAAATGTTTGGGGCATCTCCTCTCTCCTTCTATAGTCCTTTCTCTTCTTTGAGAATTATCTCCAGCTGAGGTTCAGGAGACAAAGTCTGTGTGGATGGGGACCCACAGCTGTTTCAGTAAATTATGCATTTTCAAATACCTCACAAAGCATAGTTTGTACAAAATTTATCATCGTTTTGTAAAAGGGGTGAACATAGGGGTATATGCTGTCACAGTATATATCTAGGAACATATTTATGGGATGAGGGACTCTATCCTGGAAAGCAGTGATTCTGGGGGAAAAACTGGGGGTCATAGTAGATAATCAACTGAACATGAGCTGCCAAAGTGATGCTTTGGCCAAAAATGCTAATATGATCCTGGGATGTATAAACAGGGTAATCTTGAGTAGGAGTAGAGAGGTTATTATACCTCTTTACTTGGTACTGGTGCTACCATCATTGGAATACTGTGTCCACTGCTGGTGCCCACAATTCAGGAAGGATGATGATAAATTGGAGAGGAGTCAGGGAAGAGCCATGAGAATAAATAAAGGCTTAGAAAACATACACTATAGTGATAGACTGAAGAGGCCATTATTAAATATTTGTTCCCCATGTAGGTATTTATAGACCGTAATCTAGTCAACCCTTAACCTTCTCTTTGTTAAGCTAAATACATTGAGCTATTTGAGTCTAACAGAGACAGATATAACACAATCTAATGGCTGGAAATTGAAGTTAGACAAATTCAGATTGGAAATAAGGCATACATTTAATGGTGAGGGACGTAAACCATTGAAACAGTTTACCTAGGGTCATGGTGGATTCTCCATCACTGACAATTTTTAAATCAAGATTGGCTGTTTTTCTAAAGAATATGCTATAGGAATTATTCTGGGAAAGTTCTATGGCTTGTGTTACACCAAAGGTCAGACTGGATGATCACAGTGGCCCATTCTGGCCTTGGAATCTACGACTCTCATCCCAGGATAACTGACCGAACTCCAACACAGTATCAATTGGCTCACGGTCAGAGCAATCAGATATACATACATTGTCCCAACTCCAATCCCAATAAATCAAAATGAATTGGCAATGTCAGACAATGGTTCAGCAGTAGTTTACATTAAAAAGAAAGGAAATATCAGGTTCTCAGCTCTGCTACAGATTAGGCAGTCTTCTCTGTTCCTGAATAGAAAAGGCACTGCTTTCCTTTCAACTCCTACACACGAAAGGGAAACTAAATATCAAAGCAGACTGACAAAGTATAGATCCAGGAAAGTGGAATATGCATTCCAAAGTCTTTGAATAGAGAGTTAGGTCTCTAGAATAGCTATCAACGGGCCAATTTTTGTCCAGGATAAAACAGAAATACCAAAATTTTATTCCACATAAAAAGATCAACAGTCAGTAGTCATAGTTCCGCAGTTTCATCCATTGCCAAAAGCAGAAATTGTACATAGTTCTCAGATCCCATTCAGATGATAACCACCAGTCTGAAAGGAGCTGCTCTCAAAGGACCACTTCTGCTATCCAGCCCAGAGAAATTGATTTAGCAACATGGGTCTAGTCAAAGCAAGAGTGAAACATATTTTGGAGCACTTACAACAAGATCTAATTATGCACCTAACCCCCCAAACTTGAAAATTCCAAGTGGCATACTTTTCCAGCATACTTAGAAAGCACTGTAGTGCAATATTTCATCTCATCTGGACATTGGAAGATTTCACAGAACTGCTTCACATGTCAACTCTACACTAGCACAGAGAACTTCCTTGGGAGACTGAAATCTTGTATTAAACACCCTGACTAAGCATTTCTTTGATCACTTATCAGAAGTGCTCTTATAGTCTCTCTCTTTAAAGATTGCCTTCCTGGTTGCAATCACTTTGGCAAGATGATTTTCTTATCAATAAAATAGCAGTATTGCAACTCTCACAAGGGCATAGTTGTGCTAAGAACTAACACAGCATTTATCACTAAAACATCTCAATGCTCCACAGATCACAAGAGTTCATTCTTCCATCTTTTTGCCCATATAAAAAACGTGTTCTGAAAAAACCCTCTGGCATATTTTTCATTGTGCTAAGGTCCCATAATCATTACAATGGATACTTCAGCTTGCTGCATTCATCCTGGTTCAGACAAAACCAGACCTTTCATTCACTGGCAGCAGGGAATGTCCTGTCCCCTGAAATTCTCCCCAGTGTTATCTGTCAAGCAGTCAACCAGATCTACCTGCTGCAGAGAGCTTTTATGAGGAAAATTCCAGACTTTATTTCAAGTTTCTACTAATGTTTTGGCTCACTAGTGTGAGTCTGTCTAATTCCCAAGCTGGACTTGCTTTTTGAGGATAGTGCCTCTTCAGCTCTGCTTCCCTCTCTCAGGTATTTTCAGTGAATGGTGCCCCTGCAGGCTTCAGGAAGTGTACTAGCCCAAGAAAAGCCAGAGGCAAAAGAAAGGGTCTGTGTCTCCCACATGTCTCATTGAGGAGTTTGGCCAGCTCTGTGGGCAGAGTACACTTCCGCATTCTGCCCAGATGGGCAGGGTTGCCTCACCCACCCGGCCTGGGCAGGAAAGGAGCCAGACAAGATCTGAAAAAGTGGCTCCAAGGTCAAGTAGCTCCTCTCTCATTTTCATGAGAAGAGTGATGGCAGATGGAAGATAGTGCCTGAGTCCCTACAGCCTGAACCTGCAGCCATGCTCTTGACTGGGAAGCTTAACAGTTTTTGACTGTGGACTCCTCCCAGGCCATGAATGGAGGACACTGGACACAATGTGGGTACTGCCAACGCCAGAGAGTGAAGAGATGCCTTCAGGCCCAGCTCCCTCCCCTTACTACCACCTCTATAATCAGACCTTTCAGAGGCCACCAACTGATATCCCAACTGGATCCTTCAAGGGAAATACAGATCCATCTTACCCCTGGGGATCACATAGGGATTATCATCCCGGATCAGACATATGGTCTATATAGTGTGGTATCCTCTCTCTGATTCTGGGTAGTACCAGATGCTTCAAAGGAAGGTATAAGTATCCCATAGTAGGTGGAAATAGGATAATCTTCCCCCCCCCCCCGCCCCATATTAGCTATCAGCCTGGTCTCCAATAGTAAGACATTAGTTCAAGCCCTGAAGCACAAAGTTTAATATCTCTTCCAAAATTTCTGTTGTAATTAAGTGTATGTCTGGATATTCATGATATCCATAATAATGTCCAGTCCCTTGTTTTTAAATCTTGTTAAGTTTCTTGGCTTCAACACATTTCTGTAGCATTGAGTTCCACAGTTCAATCACACACAGTGTAAAAAAGCATTTATTTTTTATCAGTTTTTAATTTCCTACATCTCCCCTTGTTCTTGTGTTAAGAGATTGAAAGAACAGAAGTTCCCAATCTGTTTTCTCTCTACTATTCATTATTTTACTTACTTTTATTCTGTCCTGTCTTATTTGTTTTCTTTCTAAAGTAAACTATCCCAGCCTTGTCAATCTCTCTTCATATGAGAATTTTCCCAGGCAGTTGATCGTTCTTCTCTGAACATCCTGTTTTTGAGGCTACACCATTGATTTATAAAAAGGCATTATAATATTTTCTGTAGTATTCTCCTTTCCATTCCTTATGCAACCTAACATCGCTTTAGCTTTTTTGATTGCAGCTATGCACTGACCAAATGTTTTCACTAAGCTGTGTACGATGACACCAGGTCCCTTTTTGGAGTTGATACAGTTAGTTTAAAACCTATAAGGTTTAAGTACTTTAAATTTTCCCCTCCAATGTACATTACTTTGTATTTGCCAGCACCGAATTTCATTTGACATTGTGTTGCCTATTCACCTAGCTTGTTAGGTCTCTCTGAAATTCATGACAGTTCTCTCTGGTCCTGATTAACCTACGTAACTGCGTCATCTGCAGATTTTGCTGCCTCACTATTCACACCCATTTCCAAATCATGAATAAATACATCAAACAACCTGGAACCTAGTGCAGACCTTGAGGCACTCTACTGTTAACCTCTTTCGATAATTCAAATAGACTAATCCTGTTCTTTCCTTTCTGTTTCCTAGCAAGGGATCTACAATCAATATAGATGGCTACCATATCAGTCATAAATAGCCATATTGAGGATTGTGAGAGAGTCACATCCTTAGAAGCCAATCTTGCCAGGTCTTGAACAGTCAACTCCCAATTACATTAGTTTTTGTTTTCTAATATACATTTTACAAAAAGAATTTTCTTGAAGAGGTGTTAACTTTGAATCAGAGAAACAGATCCTTAGTTAATACACATGGAGAGCGTCTACCTTTGCAGGTCATCAACTTAACATGTGTCACCAAACATGCACTGTAGATATTATTTCCCAAATCACATATTGCATATTGAGTCCAGCCTTCAGTCTGAAATTCCTATCTTGCCATTCCCATGCTTTGACTAGAAATCTCATCCCTCTGGTAATTAGATAATCAGTTATTATCTCAATTTCACAAAAGCCTAAATAGAACATCCAGCCCCAGTGTTTAGGCATGACAAAGAGTTCTCTTTATCAGAAAAATATTTGGCTCCATACATCCAAAGGACTCAAAAAGGACTTTTCATAATTTAAGTGAAGCCTGGAGCAAAAAATATTTTGCTGCAAGATATGAATGGTAATCTACAGACCTACAGCTCCCACTGAAATCAGTGAGAGCTGCAGGAGTTTAGCACCTCTGACAATCAAGCCTCTAGTCTGTCAAAACACGGGATAACCATCTGACGATAGTCTTGATTTCTTCCCTGTCACAGGTAGTAAAGCTGCAACTGATCTTAGTTCCACAGCTAAACAAAATTCAGGATAGTCATGTTTATTTTATCTAAAAAATTATACTCTCTCTTTTACCCTTGAATAATTGAGTAGATATCAAAAGTTTCAATTATTCATTAAGTTATTTCATTTACTAGAAAAATGGCTGTAGGCAAACAAGCGTCATTTGTACTAGAAACTGTGAATGTCTTCATGAAGTTTGCTAATCAGGTCTTCGTTTCTTAGACAATAGAGAGTCTTTATTTAAGTATGAAAACACAATAAAATCCCTCAATAATGGCTGCAGTAACAGTCTGATAATGGGGGAGCTTTTCCCTTCTTTCAGGAACTCTTTTTCCTTTTTTATCTTTTCTGGTAGATCAGCCCAAAACACTGAGAGTTGATCTTTGGTGTATGTAAATGTGAGAGACAAGGTGGGTGAGGTAATATTGTTTTTGGGGCCAAATTTTGTTGGCCTAGCTATTCTGGGGCCCTACACAGTCATCCCCCCCCCACGGGGGAGTGGGAGAAGGTCTTGCATGGGGGGTACAGGGAACCCACCCCGCAGCACTTACCAGCGGCACAGCTTGGGCCGGGTTGCTGCACTTCCCATCGCCAGTGAGTGCAGGTCCGGCCCTGCTGCAATCCTCAGGGGAGTGGGGGCGGGGCTGGGGTGGAGCAGGGGTGGGAAGGGGTGGGGCTGAGGCGGAACAGGGTGGGGTCCATAGGGAAGAGGCGAAGCAAGGGCTGGAGAAGCACCCAGGGCACTAGGAAGTGTGGTGCTCCAAATTTCCTGGTGCCCTATGCAGCTGTGTACTTTGTGTATGGGTAGGGACAGCCCTGGGTGAGAGAGACAACAGAGAGCTACGTAGAGTTCTTCTTCAGGTCTGGGAAAAGAACTCCCAGTATCACAGCAAAATGCCAAGTGGAACAGATCGTTTAGCATAAATCATTTGCACATATTCTAAAGGGACCATTTAAGATAGTGTGGCCCATTAACACCTCTGCCGTCATAGGACAAAAAGAGGGAGTTAGTGGGTTACAGGCAGTTGTAATAAACCATAAATCCAGTGTCACTATTCAATCAGACTGGGAGCTTAAATACATTACTTTGCTAGACACCAAAAATCATGGACAGATGGGAGGGTTTTTTGGGGGGGTATTAGAAGTTATATAAAGGGTGTACTTCTATATTTGGGGTAAGAAAGGAAGATGGTGTCCCTGGTATATAAGAGGATTTGATATTAGTATTAGGTGCTGCTATATCATTGCCACCAATCAAGGACTTTAACTAGTATGTTTCTTTACAAACAAGTGATAGAGAGTTTCACATCATGTAGCCATTTACATCTGAACAACACTAAGTGCAAAATAAATGGAGAATTCTGATTTGGTTGCATTTTCCACAGGTTTAAATGACTATGCAAGGTGCAAGGCAGTGGAGAATCAGATCCTTTATCTCTTTTGGCTTTATATAATGGCCTACTACTTGGGGGACCCAAGAGATTCATCAGGATCCACTCCACAGGCAGGGGAGCTAAGGAACAGCTTGAGAATTTTCTCCATAGACATTCATTTCAAATTTCCTATGCTCCTAAGGTGTCTGTGCATTCTGGTGTAACATACTAAAGTGACATACATAGGTTGTTTTCTACTCATGACATACTGTATGGATTTAAAGGAAAAACAGTTCTCTTATTACTCATACAAAAATGTATAGGCCAAAAATATCAAATTTGGGTGCCTACAGGTGGGTATCTAAATAAAAATGACCTGATTTTCTGAGCTTAAGGGCACCCACAACTCCCATTGCTTCAAATCTGGCCACTTTTATTCTAATATATGTTGTATGTCCCATTTTTGATGCATTTTTGCAGCCTTCTCTAACAAAGCTGTACAACAGTGTACTGCTGAGGACACTAACTTGTTACTAATTATTACTTGTTATTTCTTGGTCCACCATATTTATGTGATCTTAAGCACTTTATATAGGAAATTGTTTTCTTATTAGTTGCAGTTTTTGTTTACACAATCAGTAGACTCCAAACACTAGAGATTAAAGCATCTTGCAGTTAAGTTTGTAGCAACAAGATAGTATTGCCCACCTCTATGTGCTAAATTCCTTGCAAAGCCAGTGTTAAGAATTCCATCCTAAATAAAGCAATTGATCAATATTCCTTCTCTGCTTACACTCCCATCTTCAGAACTGCTGGTTACTCTAGCTAGATGGATTTACTTAGAATAGTGAAAGACATTTCGAAAGTCCATCCAATTTCTTGATTTATTTGCTATTGATGCATAAAAGAAGCTTGTCTGCAAAATAGCCATGTTGAAATTGCTGTTCTCATGCATTTTTCATTGTTTTTGTTCAGCTAGACTGATTCCTGAGGGTCAGATTAAAATTCATTCATCCAAAGCTACAGTAGTGACAGTAGATAGCCTAAAAATTGGTCCTTCCAATTAAGATCTGTACCCATATTTATAAAACCATTTAGATAGAAAATGTTCTGACTGGACAAAAAAAAATTTAGACAGAAGTTCTTTTACCCATGTGATTAACACAATTTAGAAAATACTATTCAGTATTCTAGACATTTAATTCAGTTTATTCCAGCACAGCATTGTTGTCTTCACAAAGTTATTTATTGCTAATGATGATGAGGAACCATTATTTGTTAGATAACCACATCTCTTGTCTACAATATTAGACATACCCATTTAATGCAATTATAAAGCTTAACACTTATGTAGTGCTTTTCTTCATGCTGCTTTATAAACATCATGTAAATAAATTCTCAACATTTCTTGAAAGTATGTTAACCCCATTTTACAGATGGAAATACTGAGACACAGAGGCATGCAGGCAAATTTTCAAACATGATCTCTAATTTTGGGTGACTCATTTTAGATTGTCTAATTTGAGACCCCTTGGGCCGTATTTTCAAAGGTACTGAGCACTTGCAGCTACCCATTGACTTAAATTAGAATTTCAGGTGCTGAGCAGTTCAGAGAAATTAGGCCCAAGGTAGGCATCCAAAAGCTAAGGGACTCAAAATTAGTAGCTACTTTCAAAATATTGATGTAAGTGACTTGCTACAGGCCACAATGGGAATCAGTTTCAAATAGTCAGGATTAGAACTCAGCTCTTGATTCCTATTCCTGAGCTGAGATCATGAAGACTCACTCCTCTCTCATTTGGGGCTGGATTCTGCAGTTCATATTTCAACAAAATGCCCACTGACTTTAAGCTTCCATGAATAAGCATTTCAGGGCTGGTGTAGAATTGTGAGTCTCTCTGATAATCACATTGTATTGTAATTTGTTACATAAATTATAAGCAACTTAAGTCAGAGACCTTGACTTAACTTTATATATCACTGAACATACTGACAGTACTCAAGATAATAAATATAGAAACTTACAAAAAAAAATCAAAATGAACTGTTTTTCATAGAAGACATTACATTTATATGGTAAATGTTTGATTATTGACATTGGCTAATTTTGGCAAGATGTTGAATACAAATTTATGTAGCTCTTTTAAGAATGACAAAAAGTACCTTATAAATGAAAAAATATAATTTTGCTCAAAAATGAAAATAAATGTAGCTATCAAAATATTCATATTTTTGAGTTTGATAAGTTTTCCATTGAATTCACTGGGAGTAGCATTAGGTACTTTATTTGCTCACTGCATTAAAAAACTGCACAACAAAATTTTCCTATATTTTGCCACATTTTACCAAACATCAGACAATTTGTTGATGCTCGTGCAAAACTGAAATTCCCTTGAGCAAATACCAGATCATTCATTGTTCCACTTTTCCCCAATCAAACTATTTTTCTGTTTACCTACCTATCAAGTGCTGGTCAATACCTGCATCCATTTTGCTATAGAAAAAATAGTTTATAAAACAAATATTAAGATATGCTAGGCAAATGTTCATTTAATAGTTAAAATATCTCACCTAAATTTTCTTATGACATTCTAATCTCTTAATATTTTAGAAAATTACTGGTTTGTGATAAATTGAATATATTTTTGAAAACTTATATTATTTCCCTGACAGGGTATGGATATTGTTCTTATGCCTATCTGTAAATATACATTATTTAGTTATAATGATCACTTTGGAAAGCCACATCTGAATATTGTTGGTGATGTATATTACCAAAGCAGATTTTACAAAAATATTTTGTCTTGTGACTTAAAAGCATAAAATATTATATGAGAAAGCCCTATTTTGCACAAAACCCACAAAACTATTAGTGTTACAAAACAGGTTTCAGAGTAACTGCCATGTTAGTCTGTATTCGCAAAAAGAAAATGAGTACTTGTGGCACCTTAGAGACTAACCAATTTAGAAGTGAGCTGTAGCTCACGAAAGCTTATGCTCAAATAAATTGGTTAGTCTCTAAGGTGCCACAAGTACTCCTTTTCTTATTACAAAACAAAAACCCACTTTTTCTGGGGGATTTTAAATTAAAATATTCTAGAAGGAAACAATATTTTGAAATACAGAGCTCATTTTAAAGTAAGACCTCGATTAAACTCCAAAGAAAACAACTTGAAAATCATCATCTCTTCCAACGCATCTGTGCTCTCTCTCCCACTCTCTCATTTCCTCTATCTCACTCACACACACATATTTAAGTCATTATTAACCTTTGTTTCATTGAATTCAATGAAAAAAACTTGTTGATTTTAGTGAGACCAGAATCAGGCCCTGAATATGCTGCTACTTCTACATAGGGTGCCCTATTCTGCCCTATGGTCCACCCATAACAGGCTGCCTCATGGATAGGACAATTACTTCTAAACTGGGATACTAAACTGGGAGGAGTGGTAGATACGCTGGAGGGGAGGGATAGGATACAGAAGGACCTAGACAAATTGGAGGATTGGGCCAAAAGAAATCTGATGAGGTTCAATAAGGATAAGTGCAGGGTCCTGCACTTAGGACGGAAGAATCCAATGCACAGCTACAGACTAGGGACCGAATGGCTAGGCAGCAGTTCTGCGGAAAAGGACCTAGGGGTGACAGTGGACGAGAAGCTGGATATGAGTCAGCAGTGTGCCCTTGTTGCCAAGAAGGCCAATGGCATTTTGGGATGTATAAGTAGGGGCATAGCGAGCAGATCGAGGGACGTGATCGTTCCCCTCTATTCGACATTGGTGAGGCCTCATCTGGAGTACTGTGTCCAGTTTTGGGCCCCACACTACAAGAAGGATGTGGATAAATTGGAGAGAGTCCAGCGAAGGGCAACAAAAATGATTAGGGGTCTGGAACACATGAGTTATGAGGAGAGGCTGAGGGAGCTGGGATTGTTTAGCCTGCAGAAGAGAAGAATGAGGGGGGATTTGATAGCTGCTTTCAACTACCTGAAAGGGGGTTCCAAAGAGGATGGCTCTAGACTGTTCTCAGTGGTAGCAGATGACAGAACGAGGAGTAATGGTCTCAAGTTGCAGTGGGGGAGGTTTAGATTGGATATTAGGAAAAACTTTTTCACTAAGAGGGTGGTGAAACACTGGAATGCGTTACCTAGGGAGGTGGTAGAATCTCCTTCCTTAGAGGTTTTTAAGGTCAGGCTTGACAAAGCCCTGGCTGGGATGATTTAACTGGGAATTGGTCCTGCTTCGAGCAGGGGGTTGGACTAGATGACCTTCTGGGGTCCCTTCCAACCCTGATATTCTATGATTCTATGATTCTTATGCTTGTTTTATAAAATTACTTACCAAAATAAGTCAAAATCCCTTTATGACTTCAAACATTTCTATAACAGATATACACCCTTTTAAAATGTTAAACACAAACAGAAAGAACTTTATATTATTGAAAATTATTTAATCTTTAAGAGATTTGAAAAAATATGGATGATCAATAAGAAAAAAATGATTGTCTAACTTTTTGTATCGCTAGGCACATTGAACAAAGTTTTAGCAGTAAGTCATAATCATGTAACCCTCCTCCTCTAACCATCCATATGCCTGGTGATTCCATCCTCTCTTGCCTCATGACCTCTCTTGCCCCGCTCTCACCCCCTCAGGATGCTTCCCCTCACAAGAGAAGCATGCTATGTTCTCTTTCATTCGAAGACAACCAACCTTTATCCTGATCTGTTTCTTCAGCAACTGGCCTATCCCTGTACAAAAGAATAAGCATATGCTTATTGGTGTAGGGATCGTCTAGATGATACTTAGTCCTGCCTTGAGTGCAGGGGACTGCACTAGATGACATCTTGAGGTCCCTTCCAGTTCTATGATTCTATGCTTACATGATGTCCTGAACAAAGATTTCAGAGTAGCAGCCGTGTTAGTCTGTATTCGCAAAAAGAAAAGGAGTACTTGTGGCACCTTAGAGACTAACATTTATTTGAGCATAAGCTTTTGTGAGCTACAGCTCACTTCATCAGATGCATTCAGTGGAAAATACAGTGGGGAGATTTATATACATAGAGAACATGAAACAATGGGTATTACCATACACACTGTAACTAGAGTGATCACTTAAGGTGAGCTATTACCAGCAGGAGAGCGGGGGGGAAAAAATCTTTTTGTGGTGATAATCAAGGTGGGCCATTTCCAGCGGTTGACAAGAACATCTGAGGAACAGTGGGGAGTGGGGGGGGGGAATAAACATGGGGAAATAGTTTGACTTTGTGTAATGACCCATCCACACCCAGTCTCTATTCAATCCTAAGTTGGAGAGTTTTACTTGGGGGCTGAAGGTGATGGCTAGTGGCGGTCTGTTATTTTCTTTGTTGGGCCAGTCCTGTAGTGACTTCTGGGTACTCTTCATGCTCTGTCAATCTGTTTCTTCACTTCAGCAGGTAGGCATTGTAGTTGTAAGAATGCTTGATAGAGATCTTGTAGGTGTTTGTCTCCGGACGTGTTTGAGGGGTTGGAGCAAATGCGGTTGTATCGTTGAGCTTGGCTATAGACAATGGATCGTGTGGTGTGGTCTGGATGAAAGCTGGAGGCATGTAGGTAGGAATAGCGTTCAGTAGATTTCTGGTATAGGGTGGTGTTTATGTGACCATTGCTTGTTAGCACCATAGAGTCCAGGAAGTGGATCTCTTGTGTGGACTGGTCCAGGCTGAGGTTGATGGTGGGATGGAAATTGTTGAAATCATGGTGGAATTCCTCAAGGGCTTCTTTTCCATGGGTACCCAGAAGTCACCTACTACAGGACAGGTCCAACAAAGAAAATAACAGACCGCCACTAGCCATCACCTTCAGCCCCCAAGTAAAACTCTCCAATGCATCATCAAGGATCTACAACCTATCCTGAAGGACGACCCATCACTCTCACAGATCTTGGCAGACAGGCCAGTCCTTGCTTACAGACAGCCCCCAAACCTGAAGCAAATACTCACCAGCAACCACATACCACACAACAGAACCACTAACCCAGGAACCTATCCTTGCAACAAAGCCTGTTGCCAACTGTGTCCACATATCTATTCAGGGGACACCGTCATAGGGCCTAATCACATCAGCCACACCATCAGAGACTCGTTCACCTGCATATCTACCAATGTGATATGTGCCATCATGTGCCAGCAATGCCCCTCTGCCTTGTACATTGGTCAAACCGGACAGTCTCTACGTAAAAGAATAAATGGACACTAATAAGACATCAAGAATTAGAACATTCAAAAACCAGTCGGAGAACATGTCAATCTCTCTGGTCACTCGATTACACACCTAAAAGTGGCAATACTTCAACAAAACAACTTCAGAAACAGACTCCAAGGAGAGACTGCTGAATTAGAATTAATTTGCAAACTGGATACAATTAACTTAGACTTGAATAGAAACTGGGAGTGAATGGGTCATTACACAAAGTCAAACTATTTCCCCATGTTTATCCCCACCCCCACCTCCCACTGTTCCTCAGACATTCTTGTCAACTGCTGGAAATGACCCACCTTGATTATCACCACAAAAAGTTTTTTTTCCCCCTGCTCTCCTGCTGGTAATAGCTCACCTTAAGTGATCACTCTGGTTACAGTGTGTACGGTAACACCCATTTTTTCATGTTCTCTATGTATATAAATCTCCCCACTGTATTTTCCACTGAATGCATCCGATGAAGTGAGCTGTAGCTCACAAAAGCTTATGCTCAAATAAATGTTAGTCTCTAAGGTGCCACAAGTACTCCTTTTCTTTTTGTCCTGAACAAAGTTGCTTTCCTGAATCAAGACCCTAGCAATTTGTACAACGGGTCCTCTTCTTTTTCACTTTGGGCAGGGGTCCTTTAGGGCCCATCTTTGGCCTATTATTGTATTCAGCATACTATCTCTCAGTATCTTATCCACTCTAATATTCTCACAGATCTACATTTCCACTCCTAGTCTGTCTCTCTCTGCCCAGTATATGTAGGGTCATCCTGTCTCTGACATCTTCTTGAGGATGTCTCTGTCAATTTAAACATATAATGGCCAAAAGTGAACTCTTAGTCTTCTTTCTCAAGCTCTCCTTTCTTCCCCTCTGTCTTTCATCATTGACAGCACTGCCATCCTCCTAGTCACTCAGCATGTCTGTTCTCCACTCAGCAGTCACTGGGTACTGCACTTAAGTTCTTATTAAACAGCAACATTTTAACAATTAAAATATATTTTTTTAAATAGAAAATACTATGTTTTATTTTCATACTTTCTAAATACTGCAGTTCCCAACTGTGCTAAGCGCATTACAGGCAAATCATAATAAAAAATCCCTGCCCTAAAATCTTATCAAAATAGAAATATAGCAAAAGTGAATAAAAAAAAAAATAGATCAGGGACTAAGCGGGAATGGGTGGAGGCCAAAAGTTACAGTTACAAGGTCATGAGTTTGCTTTGGTGGTTCTAAGTACATCTTGTTGACTTATATTTTGTTATGCATGTTTTTATTTTATTCTTATTTTTTTAATCTTGGGGGAGTAGGAATGGATCAGGAGTAATGATGGTGAAGAAACGAAATGGCAGGACCAAGGGCCTGATCCAAATCCCACTGAAGTTAATGGGAGATTTTTTCCACTGACTTCAGTGGGCTTTGGATCAACAGTGTGGTAATTGGAGTGGGGTGGGAAGGCCTAACCAGCCAACTAGTCAGCCAGCCAGTAAGTGTAAAGAATGTAAGTTCTGAAAATGAGGGGTTCTAGTGATACGATAAAGCTGCTGGGGGCCTGAGGGCACATAATTCTTGTTGGTGCTGAATGAAGAGTTGTGGGAGGGAGGGTCTAGGGTCTTGTATACACTACCTGAAGCTCCTCCCACTAGTGTCAGCCATTTGTATTTGCCTGGCACTTTGTATTGTTCCCATTTAGTTTGGAAGAAAATGTGGGTTGGGGTACTGGAGCTAATAGGCTTGGACTACCCGGTGCTGGTGATAAGTAAGCAGCTTGGATGGTGTTGGCGCTTTTTATAAGTCATCTCAAAGCTGCTGCCACTGATACTTAGCTTGGCACCGTGGATACTTCTCATTTGGTTTGAGAGAGGACATCAGTCAGAGGATAGGAGGATTATCAGGCCTAGACTCACCCTGTTCCCTGCTGGAGTCAAGATTAGTGACAGTATTTCTAAAAGTACATAATTAACTTAAAAGACGCTCTTAGGGGTGAAAACCCTACTCTTTCTAAAAGAAGCCTTAGTCAAAGTTAGAAAATAATCTAAGCTCTAACAATAATAAAAAGTAAACACCATTGCCACCTTGTGGCTTAAAGATGCTTTAACAGATTCATACTAGATGGTCATATGCTGCTCCCTCTGATATTCTGTAAACATAACACATTTTCAATTAAATAGGAGAATCAGAGTGGCACAACAAAGAAACAATGTTCAGACTTACATATCAGATTCAATTATAGAAATGGAGAAACAATCCTATTTGTCTAGAAGGACTGATCACATGGCCAGTCATCAGAAATTAATGTGCGCAGGTTTTCATTGCATGAAATAGTAGTAGACATATTTTGTTACATTGTCATAACAACAACTCCTGACAGAAAAAAACTTCCAAATAACTTTACACAAATTGAAAGAAAAATTATACATAAAATAAATATCGTTTGAGTCCATCCTGCTACCATTTCAGTCAATGCAAGTTTTGCCATTGACTTCAGTGGGGAAAAATGGGCCTGCTTTGAATAAAAGTATATATTTAATATCATTACACCCACAGACACAAACTACCTCTATCTGTATGTAGCAATTTGGATTTTGGTTTGGGGTGTTTTGTTTTGTTTGTTTGTTTGGTGGTGGGTTTTTTTGTATTTTATATCTATGCATGAAGGATCTGGTACTCTGACCTCTGTAACAGGCAGCAGAATACAAGATTAAATGGACCATTGGTCTGAGCCAGAACAACATTTCTTATGTGTTTTACACATGAGATTTATTGGAGGCCTAATACCGAATATGATTGTCTTAGAAAACAATTTAAGTTTTGTAAATGATTGAACTGAAGAATTTTGGCAACACCAGAAATGTCTAATTTAATTTCTCCCTATACTTAGTGGGCCATAACAAATGAGTGTAGCATATTTCAAGATTGTAGTATTAACAGCACATGAACACTTTAAAACTGTTAAGAAAGACTGATGACCTCTGATTGAAATTTCAAAGTTCAAGTCTGAGATGATTTTTCCTGTATCTTGAAGTCCATAATGAATGAGTGGGTCACTGAGTAAAGAAAAAACTAATATTTGAACCATATTTCAAGATTCTAGCTCAAGGAGAAAATGGATATTAAGACCCCGTATTCAAAAGAGCACTGAACCACATGCTTGACTTTAAGCATATGCTTAAGTCAGAAGTCAGTGGGACTTAAGCACTTGTTTAAAGGTAAAGACGTGATTCAGTGTTACCTTGAAGAAGGAAGGAAGCAAGCAGCTTCTTAAGTGTTATCTTGAATTGGGTCCTATGTGATTTAGGCAAAAGGATGTAGGTGTCTAACTCCCACTTTAGGCACCAAAGTCCAGAATTTAAGTGCCACTCAGATACTCAAAACCCCTGCTTAGTTGCTGCGTAGCTCTGGAAGTGCCTAAAATCCCTCCACACCTATATTTTTTCCATAGGTGCCTAAGTTTCTGCCTCTAAGCACACGTACTGCTGCCTCTTTCTAGATATGCACTGTCGCCTCTGTCAGTCCCACCTATCTTGCCTACAGAGCCTGATCTGGTAGGCATTCTCAAAGCATGCCTTCTTTTTTTGAATGCCTCACAAGTTGATATCTCGATAGTACAGTGATCTAACTGCTTCATCCTCAAGGGCAGCAAGGTACTGCAGTCTACCCACCAATCTTCTAATTGTGGACTCCTCCACATTTTATCTTCTGCAACACTCCCCGCAGGCACATTGTGAAGACTGGGCTAAGAAATTCATTGTGGCAGTCACATTGGCCATTCCAGTTAGCAGCCTGTTAAGTCCAGTCCAGGATCTGCATCCCAGGCTCCAAACAAGTGGTTAAAAATTAGAACTTCTGAAATTCATCAGCATGCCCTGTCTCTCTATCCCAGAGTTCCTGTCACTCTGTGATGACATAGCTGTTGGCCCAGATATGCCATTGTTCATTCAAGATTGGCACTGGGCCAGCAGCACTGGACATGAGTGCATGCATAGCTGCCGCAAAAGGATGTCTTGAAGTCAGTTGTGGCAAGTCAGCAGGAACTACAGGCGTGGTGTTTTCTTCTGGAGGTGGGCAGATCTTATGCATATGCTGACTTCTGCCCCAAACTGCTGCACAATATTCCACTGGAGCAAATATCAGCACCAGGAGTGAGGTAGGACATGTCTCCTGCATTCTTTAGTGTCCCCCCTGAATAGTATAAAGTAAAACAAAAGCAGACAAAATGCAGAACACAGACATATGTTTTTCAATGCATGCCTAACTCTACACAACACAGCCAGGGGAGGAGGTGGCCTCCCTTATCATCTTTAGGCCGGTGGTTAGATCTCTCACTCATTCAGAATATAGGAATCTCCAGTTCTGCCTGATAAGAAGGGACTTAAAGATGGATCTCCCACCTCTGAGGTGAGTGCTTGAACCACTGGACTATGGGATATTCTGAGATGGATTGCTCTCAGTCTCTCCTGTTGAAGCTGTTCTACTACACATATATAATTAACTATGCAATAGGCCAAAGAAAGAGTGTGGGTAACTCTTTAGCCCAGTGGTTAGAACACTCATTGGAGAGTTAGGCATTCAAATCCCTTCTCCTCATCAGGCAGAGGCAAGAATTGAACTGGGGTCTTCAACACCCTAGCTGAGTATCCTAACCAGTAGGCCAACAGCTATAAGGTAGAGTGTGTCTTCCTCTGCCCCTGGTTTTTTCGTGTGGACCTAGGTGTGTGCAGTTGTTTTTATTGCAAGAACAGTTTAAGCCTGACTCCAGGAAGGGTTCCATGACTGTGGCTCACAAATGAAGATAGACATCTAAATCTGGGCTACCTCCCTGAGAGGGGCTGAGCTTAGGACACACCCCTCTCCTCAGCATATGCTATTGGCTATCTTAGGCAGCTTCCTGCCTAGAGGGTTGGTTTTTGTGGATCCCATTTTTTGGTGCCTATCTCTTCCCATACATTGTGTAGGAAGCTTAGGTGCCTAACTCCAGGTTTGTTGATTCCACTGGGTGGCTAGGTGCCTAAAAGTTAGGCACCGCAGCACTGAGCATTGCAGTATCTAAGTGTCTCCATGGATCTGGACCTTAGTCACCTCTGTTACAAACATTGACATTGTATAGGAGAGATATAGTATAAAATCTAAGCAGCTTAGTTTGAGTCGACTGTAGCAAACATTTTAAAAGCAAAGAAATATATAGGATTCAACATATTTCTTTTAGCAAATAGTTGAATCACTAAGGCCACAGTTTAGGAAATCACTTAAGCACATGTTTAATTCCATCCTATTCAAGAAAACAGTCACATGCATATGCTTAAATCTCATTGATTTCTTTCCTAAATAGGGACACTTCCTTAAGAGTCAGATGCATCAAGATGCTGAGCTTCAACTTTTGACACTCGTTGGAATTGGGAAGACTACACCTCTAGAAAGATGCTTAGCTTCTCATAAGGATTGGACCATTTAGTAGCAACTTCAGCACACTGCAGTACACTTTTTTTTTAGATATTTATACAAATAATAAAAATATCAATTGTAATTACACTAGCTGGGATGAAAAGTTATAAAGATATTAGCCCATATACTTCAGGACATAAGCCAATCAGTGACTGCCTGGAGTTAGAAAATTTTCTTGTTGACATGTTATTGCCTAATTGTCCATTATTAGGGTGAGATTTGTGGTTTGTTTGTTTATGCTTGCCTGTGAAGGATGTAGGACTGTGACCAGCATTATAGGCAAGAAAGATGCCAGACTAAACAGACCAATGGTCTGATCCAGATAGTATTTCATGTGCTTACTTAGAAGCTGAATACATAGATAAGACAACATATACATCTTATTGAAATTTCAGTTCTTGGTGTCTGTAACAAAGTTCCTCCTCTACTTTGGTGGGTCTTGCGCTTATTGGCGGATTTGCTCGCCTTGGAGCTTCACAGCAGCCCTCAGTTTGGCCATTTTCGTGAACCCACAGTCCAGGCCAACTCCTCCTGTGTCTGACCAGGAGTTGGGAGGTTTGGGGGGAACCCCGGGCCCACCCTCTACTCCGAGTTCCAGCTGCATTCCACAGGGCCCTGAGCTGTCTAGAGTGCCTCCTGGAACAGCTGTGCGACAGCTCCCAAATCCCTGGGCTACTTCCCCATGGCCTCCTCCCAACACCTTCTTTGTCCTCACCATAGGACTTTTCTCCTGATAATGCTTGTACTCCTCAGTCCTCCAACAGTACACATTCTCACTCTCAGCTCCTAGCACCTCTTGCTCCCAGCTCTTTACACACACACCACAAACTGAAGTGAGCTCCTTTTTAAACCCAGGTGCCCTGATTAGCCTGCCTTAATTGATTCTAGCAGCTTCTTGATCGGCTGCAGGTGTTCTAATCAGCCTGTCTGTCTTAATTGTCTCCAGAAGGTTTTGAATTGTTCTGGAACCTTCCCTGTTGGGAAACGGAACGTCTCTCGCTTGCTCCTCAGCTATCTGCTTTCTATTCTTTCCTAAAGCACCCTGGCCTGGATTTTTCTTACTTTTTGAGCCTGCCTTAGTCCCCCACCCCGACCGGGCCAGACGCTTTTTTGTTTTGGTTTGTTTTTTTTTTGCCATTTTTCTCTGCTGCCGTTGAGTGCTGGTCGGCTGCCAACTTGCCGCCAGCACCCCCCCACGCCTGCTCCCGGGCGCAGCTATTTGCCTCAGCTGAAACCCCCGGAGGAGGGGGGGAAGATTGCCGACCCGCTATCCGGAGGGGAGAGTGGAAGCCCCCAGACCCAACCGTTTTGCTGTCAGCCTATCTCTGTAACATTCTCGGCCTGCCAGAAGCCTTGGAACACAGCCAACACAGCTGGAGAAGAAAACAGAAGACAGACAAATCACCCAGGGAAGCTATAAATCATCGTGGAGGGGGCCATAAGACTGAGTAACTTTCTGAATTATACTCTCGTGGGGGGGAGTTTGACTGTGGTTTAATTGCATTTGTGGTGGCACAGGGGGTGTGGCACGGAGCTGCCCCCGATCCATCGGTGCCCCCCCCAACATTATTACAACTGTCACGGCCCCCCCCGCCATCCGTCCCTGCTGGCAACCTGCCATCTGCCTCGGATCCAGCTGTTTGCTTTGAACTTTGCCTTTCGGACCGGACATAACAGCCGACCAAACGAGACTCTTTGGACAAACGTGCGTGGGTCCACACACACACACACACACCCCTCCGGACTGTTTATCCCACAGCTTGCCCCTATCACCGGACCTCGATTCCTGTTTTTCCCCCCTTCCAGTCCAACCCATTTGGTACCCCCCCCGCCTGCAGCCCAGCAGGGAGGAGCGGTTAATCTGCTTCCCCCTCCCCCCTCCTCCTTCTGGTGTCTCCCCGTCTCTCCCTGCTCACAATGGCGGGGAATGAGAGGGGCAAGGCCCCTCTACCAATATCAGTTGTTCCTCCCCCACCTCCCCCCCCAACCCCCGAGCCCCCCGCACCACCACTGTCAAAATACCTGCCACCGCGCCCGCTGGGGCACCGGCAGCAGGAGGCACCGGGGCAATTACTGCCACTGCTACGTCCACCGCCCCCCCAGATTCTAGGAACCCCCCCCAGTTGGCTGGAAAGGCCAGAGCGGGAAGAAAGGAAAGGGCCCTGCTAAAACCACTAGGCCCTCCATGGCAGGGGCTACCCCCACCGCTGTGGCCTCGTCATCGACCATGGCATCCCTCCCTGCTGTTATCTCCACCAGCTCTGAGAACATCTTTCCCCCGGCCCCCAGGACGTATGCCCGGGCGGTGGCAGGCTCCCCCCTGCCTGCCGCCTCGTCATCTCGCCCACCCACTGCCTCCACTACCATCACCAGCGGCCGGGGCCCCTTCCCTACCTTGACCAGGAGGCACGGTGTCCGTTGCCTCCTGGTGCCCGCCTCGTCCCACGTGGAGACATACGTGCAGGCGTTGGCGAAGGTGGTAGGACCCACGGCTATTGTGGCGGCCTCCAAAATGTATGGGAAGGTCGTTTTTTTCTTAGCTTCGGAGGCTGCCGCCTCCGAAGGGCCTGGTGGTGGGGAGAAGGGCCTGGTGGTGGGGGGGGAGTTTGTCCCCCTAGAGCCGCTAGAAGACCTGGGCGTTCGCCTCGTCCTCACTCCATTCCTCCTTTTTTACCCAATGCTGCCCTGTTACCCGCTCTCTCCATCCTGGGGAAACTTGTCTCTGTCATCAGCCCTCTCCCGTTGGGCTGCAAAGACCCCACCCTCCGTCACGTCCTTTCTTTCCATTGGCAAGTGCAGCTTCTACCGCCGGCGGCAGCGCGTGACGGAGAGGCGCTCGAGGGGTCCTTCCTAGTCCCTTACCAAGGAGCCTGCTATCGGGTCTTTTACTCTACCGGAGAGGCCCGGTGCTACCTCTGCCACTCAGCGGGGCATGTCCGCAGAGACTGCCCTTTGGCCCAAGGGGGAGGGGCACCCGAGACCCCCGAGACCCGGCAGGACATCGGCCCTGTCGTTGCTGACGCCCCTGGCCACCCGGCACCTGAAACCAACCCTCCTCCTACTTGACCCACCGCTGCTTCCGTCCGGGCCCAAGAAACACCCTCCCTACAACGCCCAGGCGAGCAAGGGAGTCCCACCCTTGCTATTACCAATCCGGCAGAGCCTATGGAGGAGGGTGTGGCAAAGATATTACCGGGTATAGGAGAGGGCCCACCCCAAGGAGAACCCCCGGCCCCTCATGCTGCCTCACCGTTACCCCCCCGAACCCGTGAACCATCGCCTCCGCCCCCCGACATGACCCCTGCTAACCGACCCCTGCTAACCAACCCCCAGACGACGCTATGGAGGGCTGGACCCTAGTCCAGGGGAAGCGAGGCAAGCAGAAGGCTTGAGCTGCACCCATCCGATGCAGAAGCCCCCCGGAAGACCAGGAAGGGAGGCACTGATATTGAGCCTTCCACTACGGCCACGAGTGAGATCCATCCGCTGGTGTCGGGAGGGGAAGACAGACTGGCATTGGAGGGCAGAATCCCCCCTCCACGGGAGACCCTGCCCTCCGAGACCCCTGAGGAAGCTCCTTCTGCCGGGATACCACCTGAACCCCCCACAAACCCTGAAGCGACGGTTGAGGCGGGCCCTAGAGGAGAGGCCCTCAGGGTAGCAGGAGTTGGCCTCTCCTCCGTGTATGCAGAGATTGAGGCCCTAGATTTGACTCTGGTCACCCAGGGAGAGGATGATCTACTGCCGGCTGGCCTCAATCTGGGCAACCTCACCCCAGCCCCCCTTTCCCCATGCCCCCTCCCCCTAATTGCCTTCCCGGGCGAGCACCCTGCAGAAGGTGGTCCACCACCTGATGCCATGGCCGCCAAGACCACCATGGAGCCAGCGCCTAGCGTCACTGGGAGCCCCCTCCCTTACCCCTTAACCCTCGACTCTGCTCAGGAGGCACCTTCTTTTAGCTGCTCGCCTCCTGAAGCCCACAGCCTTACCTCTGCCCCTGCCCCCACCCCTATCCCTGCCCAATTCACCTCCTCCTGCAATGCTATTGCCGCCCCTGGGGTTATTTTTTCCCCGCCTTTCGCAGATTCCCCCCAGGGAGCAGTCTTTGCACTTTCTAGTTGTGACCCATTAGGAGTGGCAGTTTTTCCCCTGCCATCCTCTTCCACCCCAAGGCGTGAAATGGATTTAATAACCCCAGCTTGTCAGACGCCCCGTCGGTGGTCCGCACCCTGCCTACCCACCTTAGCGGACCATGAGGCTGCATTAAGAGCCCTACCAGGGAATACCCTGGAAATCGTAACTCCACCCCCCCATGAGCTGCGGCATGCACTACGGAAGTTCCTAGAACACACCTGTGGTGCCTGCAATAGGGTACAGCTGGCTTTTCAGCTATGGGGGGACTTTGATCAAATTCTTCAGGCCACAAGGGCCCTTATAAAGGAGGGCAGGGGGCAAGGAAAGTGCGATGCTGCGGCCTACGAGCGGGCCCACGGCTTCCAAAAAGATCTACTCATCCACGGGATGGGTCACGGGTTGCTGCACAACCCGCTGGGGGCCATGAACACCCCCACCAATAAGAACCCCCCACCCCCCCCAGCCCTCCGCATGACGCCTCTCATTATTGCAACCTTGAACACCAGGGGCTCTAGGATGGCTCTCCGCAGGTCCCAGGTGCTCTCTTACCTTCAGGAAGGGGGGTACTCTGTAGCTTTCCTGCAGGAGACCCATACGGACCCGACCATCGAGGACAGGTGGTGGCTGGAGTGGGGGGACGGGGTATACTTTAGCTACTTCACGACCTGGCAGGCTGGAGTGGCGACCCTGTTCTCCCCCAACCTATGGCCCGAGGTGCTAGGGGTCACTGAGGCTATGCCGGGCCACCTGCTGCACCTTCGAGTCCGTATGGAGGGGCTCGTGGTCAACCTTGTTAACATCTATGCCCTGCAAACGAGCCCAAAGCAGCCACAATTCTATCAGCGGGTGTCCGACTTTCTCAGAACCCTAGATTCGCATGAGTGCCTCGTCCTGGGAGGGGACTTTAACACCACCCTCGAGGAACAGGACCGCTCAGGGGCCGAGCTGAGCCCAGCTGCCGTGAACATTCTCCGAGGAATAGTCGAACATCACTTCCTAGTGGACGTCTGGCGTGACCATCACCCAGATGACACTACCACGTTCACTTTTGTCCGGGTGGAGGCCCATCGGTCACACCACTCTCAGTTGGACCGTATTTACTTATCTCGTTTCCATCTTTCACAGGCCCACTCCTCCGCCATTCGGCCGGCCCCATTCTCCGACCATCATTTAGTCACCGTAACGGTCTCCCTCCGTGCAGAGAGACCAAGGCCGGCCTATTGGCACTTTAACAACAGCCTGTTGGAGGACGAGAGCTTCGTGACGTCCTTCCAGGAGTTTTGGCTGGCCTGGCGAGAGCAGTGGCATGCCTTTCCCTCGGTGCGGCGATGGTGGGATCTTGGGAAGGTGTGCGCCAAGCTCTTCTGCCGTGACTACACTTGGGGCACCAGCCGACGGAGAAATGCGGCGATAGAGCAGTTGGAACGGGAGGTCTTAGAGATGGAGAGGCGCCTGGCTGCCAACCCTGAGGACCCGTTCCTCTGCGGAGCGTGCCGGGAGAAGCGGGAGGAGCTCCGGGCCCTCGAGGACCATCGGGCCCGGGGCGCCTTTGTTCGATCCCGCATCCGCCTCCTTTGGGAGATGGACCGCGGCTCCCGCTTCTTCTATGCCCTGGAGAAAACAAGGGGGGCCAAGAAACACATCACCTGCCTTCTAGCGGAAGACGGCACCCCCCTCACGGATCCGGAGGAGATGTGTGGGAGGGCCGTGACTTCTACACAAGCCTCTTCTCCCGTGATCCGACCGATCCTGGCGCTTGCGGGGTGCTCTGGGAGGAACTCCCCACTGTCAGCGTGGGTGACCGAGACTGGCTAGAGCTGCCTCTCACCCTGGCCAAGTTCTCGGAAGCCCTCCGTCGCATACCAATAAATCTCCGGGCATGGACGGGCTGACCGTGGAGTTCTGCGGACATCCTCGGCCCAGACCTAGTCACTGTCTGGGCTGAGTCCTTGCAGAACGGGGTCCTCCCTCCGTCGTGCAGGCGAGCGGTGCTCGCCTTGCTGCCGAAGAAGGGGGACCTCCGCGATTTACAAAACTGGCGTCCCGTCTCACTCCTTAACATGGATTACAAAATCGTAGCGAAAGCAATCTCGCTGCGGCTAGGGTCCGTGATGGCGGACGTGATCCACCCAGACCAGACCTATACTGTCCCGGGTCGCAGCATTTTTGACAACCTATTTCTAGTCCGAGACCTTTTGGAACTCGGGCGGAGAGATGGTCTGTCGTTCGCCCTCCTGTCTCTTGATCAGGAGAAGGCGTTCGATAGAGTAGACCATGGGTACCTCCTGAGCACTCTGCAGGCGTTTGGATTCAGACCTCAGTTTGTGAGTTTTCTCCGGGTGCTGTATGCCTCCACGGAGTGTTTGGTTAGGCTCAACTGGACCCTGACTGAACCGGTCAGCTTCGGGCGAGGAGTGCGGCAGGGGTGCCCCCTCTCAGGCCAGCTGTACGCTCTGGCGATCGAGCCTTTCCTCTGTCTCCTCTGCAGGAGGTTGACAGGGTTGGTGCTGCAGGAGCCGGAGCTGCGGATGGTCCTGTCGGCGTACGCCGATGACGTACTCCTCGTGGTCCAGGACCCGGGTGACTTGGCGTGAGTAGAGGCATGCCAGGCCATCTATTCGGCAGCCTCCTCCACCCGAGTCAACTGGGTCAAGAGCTCTGGCTTGGCGGTGGGGGATTGGCGGCAGGTAAACTCCCTCCCACCCGCACTTCAGACCATCCGGTGGAGTGCAGGTCCACTGCTCTATCTCACAGAGCCCCTGCTGCACAATCCCCAACTCCGTGTGCAGGTGGCGGAGTCCCGCCCGGTGCGCCAGAGGTTGGTCCTGAAGCACTTGCATGAGAGGAAAGTGATCAGGAACAGCCAGCATGGATTCACCAAGGGAAGGTCATGCCTGACTAATCTAATCACCTTTTATGATGAGATTACTGGTTCTGTGGATGAAGGGAAAGCAGTGGATGTATTGTTTCTTGACTTTAGCAAAGCTTTTGACACAGTCTCCCACAGTATTCTTGTCAGCAAGTTAAGGAAGTATGGGCTGGATGAATGCACTATAAGGTGGGTAGAAAGCTGGCTAGATTGTCGGGCTCAACGGGTAGTGATCAATGGCTCCATGTCTAGTTGGCAGCCGGTATCAAGTGGAGTGCCCCAAGGGTCGGTCCTGGGGCTGGTTTTGTTCAATATCTTCATAAATGATCTGGAGGATGGTGTGGATTGCACTCTCAGCAAATTTGCGGATGATACTAAACTGGGAGGAGTGGTAGATACGCTGGAGGGCAGGGATAGGATACAGAAGGACCTAGACAAATTGGAGGATTGGGCCAAAAGAAATCTGATGAGGTTCAATAAGGATAAGTGCAGGGTCCTGCACTTAGGACGGAAGAACCCAATGCACAGCTACAGACTAGGGACCGAATGGCTAGGCAGCAGTTCTGCGGAAAAGGACCTAGGGGTGACAGTGGACGAGAAGCTGGATATGAGTCAGCAGTGTGCCCTTGTTACCAAGAAGGCCAATGGCATTTTGGGATGTATAAGTAGGGGCATAGCGAGCAGATCGAGGGACGTGATCGTTCCCCTCTATTCGACATTGGTGAGGCCTCATCTGGAGTACTGTGTCCAGTTTTGGGCCCCACACTACAAGAAGGATGTGGATAAATTGGAGAGAGTCCAGCGAAGGGCAACAAAAATGATTAGGGGTCTGGAACACATGAGTTATGAGGAGAGGCTGAGGGAGCTGGGATTGTTTAGCCTGCAGAAGAGAAGAATGAGGGGGGATTTGATAGCTGCTTTCAACTACCTGAAAGGGGGTTCCAAAGAGGATGGCTCTAGACTGTTCTCAATGGTAGCAGATGACAGAACGAGGAGTAATGGTCTCAAGTTGCAGTGGGGGAGGTTTAGATTGGATATTAGGAAAAACTTTTTCACTAAGAGGGTGGTGAAACACTGGAATGCGTTACCTAGGGAGGTGGTAGAATCTCCTTCCTTAGAGGTTTTTAAGGTCAGGCTTGACAAAGCCCTGGCTGGGATGATTTAACTGGGAATTGGTCCTGCTTTGAGCAGGGGGTTGGACTAGATGACCTTCTGGGGTCCCTTCCAACCCTGATATTCTATGATTCTATGAATTCTATGATTCTAAGTCACGGGGGTCGGAGACCTCCTGGACTACGACCGGAGAGACTGGCTGGATCCCCTGACGCTCGCTCGGCGCATGGGGCTCTCCAGCCCTTGTACCCCTCGGCGCGTACTTCAGGAGGTGAAGGCCACCTTGACCCCAGCTGCTTGGGCTTATGTCAACCGAGCCTTGCGCGAGGGCGCACCCCGTCCATCCTCTACCCCAGGCCCGCCGGACCTTTCCATTGGGCCCCTACCCTGCCGAACCCAACAAACCCCTCACCCTTTCACTGCAAGCCGGCTTCATGAACTGCAGCCGGTCAGTTTTCAAATCGCACCACGGAAATATTTATACACACTCACGCTTCACACCCTTCACACCCACACCCTGGTGTCCGGCCCCGATACAAAGTGGTGGGACCTCCTGCCACCTTTGGAGGGTGAGCAACCTCGGTGGGCCAGCCTGTATTCCACCTTGGTCCCGAGGCCCGTCGGGGACATCAGTTGGCGGCTCCTTCACGGATCTGTGAGCATGGGCGTGTTTCTGACACGGTTTACCCCCATACCGAATACTTGCCTTTTTTGTAATGTGAGGGAAACCCTGGCGCACGTATACCTAGAGTGTGCCAGACTGCAGCCCCTTTTCCGGCTCCTCACAAATATTCTATTGCGCTTCTGGCTTCATTTCTCCCCTCACCTTTTTATCTATACACTCCCCATCCGTGGCCCCACAAAATCGCAGGATCTCCTGGTTAACCTCCTCCTAGCCTTGGCCAAAACAGCCATTTATAAGACCAGAGAGGGGAGGTTGGCTCATGAAGCGTCCTGCGATTGTAGGGCCTTTTTCTGATCCTCAGTACATTCACGTATCCGGGCGGAGTTCCTCTGGGCAGCGTCCACCGACTCCCTTGACACCTTCGAGGAGCGGTGGGCGCTGTCCGGGGTTCTCTGCTCGGTGACCCTGTCCGGTTCCCTCCGTCTGACCCTTTGATTGAGGGGAAGAGCGAGAAACGCTAGCCCCAGCCATTTTGCCGCGGTGGATACCATCATCATTGTCATCTAGGAGGGGTCCTATAACACGTGGGTGTACACCCCCCCCCAAACCGCCCACCCCTCAGCCGTGCCCATCTTGTCGGGCACTCTCAAGAGAGGGATAATCGATGACACTGGGCGCGACTCTAGGTAACTCGAGGGGGTGGAAGACCACGAGTGTCGAGGAAGCCCCCCCGCTCTGGGCCCAGGCTAGCCTGAACACTTCTCCCTCCTAAAAGCTGCTGTGTTATACCTTCTGTTTGCGTTGTTTTATTGCATAGTTTGTTTTGTTTTCTTTGGTAACTTTTTGCAAGTGTTACACAATAAAATTCTTTTCTGTTTCAAAAAAAAAAAAAAAAACCTTCCCTGTTACCTTACCCAGGGAAAAGGGACCTACTTAGCCTGCTCTCCTCCTACTGCTGCCCTCTGGCCTGGGCTTTTCTTGCTTTCTGCCTCTGCTTTCAGCTTCCCCCCCCCCACCAGGCCAAACGCTCTCCCCCTTTTTGTTGTTGTTGTTGTTGTTTTTTTTCTTTCTCTGCTGTTGCTAGAGTGCTGGCCAGCAGCTGGCCGGCTGTTAGACCCCTCCCCCCCCGGCCTGCCCACCCTCGGACGCTGCTGCCGCTCCAGCTGAACCTCCCCCCCCCGAGAGAGGGGGGGCCTGCTGACTCGCTCCCCGGAGGGGGGGAGTGGAAGGACTCAGCCCCCAGACCCAGCCGCTTGCTGTTTGTTTGTGGACCCATCTCCGGCTGAGAGAATTTCTTATCACCTGCTCCGGCATCCCTGGAAAGTTGGAGCTGCAAAAAAGAAAGCCTGGACAAGGAAGGGAAACAGCCGTCCGGGGAATCTACAAATCGCCGTGGAGGGGGCCCAAGACTGAGTAACTTTCGAACTGTGCTCTCGTGTGGGGGAGACCTTGACTGTGTCGTGACTGTGTTTGTAGGGACACAGGGGGTGTGGCACGGAGCTGCCCTCCGATCCATCTGTGTTCCCCGCCCCACTACTATCCTCATCACTGCCCCCTCCATCGTCATTGCTGGATGTTTAACATCTGCCTGTGGACTTAGCTGCTCACCCTGATTCCACCATGTGGGCCAGAAGCACCAGCCAACCAAACAGGACTCTCTGGACGAGCGTACGGTGGTTCATGTGCCCCCCCCCCCCCGAACTGCCCATCCGACAGTCTGTCCCTTTTTACCTGACCCCAACTCCAGTTAACCACCTGCCACTGCCCCGCTGGGGCATTGGCAATGGAGGGCACCGGGGTGACCTCCGCCACTGCTATGCCCACCACCTCCCCAGACTCTAGGGGAGCCCCCCAACCGGCGGGAAAGGCCAGAGCAAGAAGAAGGGGAAGGGCCCCACTAAAACCACCAGGCCCTCCATGGCAGGGGCCACCCCCACTGCTGCGGCTCTACCACCGACCACGGCATACCTCCCTGCTGCCCCCTCCACCGGCTCTGCGGGTGTCCCTCCCTCACCCCCCAGGATGTATGCCCAAGCGGCGGCAGCCCCCCCGCCTGCCACCTTGTCAGCTCTCCCGCCCACCACCTCTGCCATCATCAACAGCGGCCGGGGCCCCTTCCCCACCATGACAAGGAAGCACGGTGTCCGATGCCTCCTCGTGCCCACCTCGCCCCACATGGAGACCTACGTGTGGGAGTTGGCGAGGGTGGTGGGGCCCTCGGCCATTGTGGCGGCCTCCAAAATGTATGGGAAGGTCAACTTTTTCTGAGCATCAGCGGCTGCCATCCAGGAGGTGATGGAGAGGGGCCTGGCGGTTGGGGGGGTGTTTGTCCCCCTAGAGCCAATGGAGGACCTGGGCATCCGCCTGGTCCTGACCTCTGTCCCTCCTTTTCTCCCCAATGCTGCCCTGTTACCTGCCCTTTCCACCCTGGGGAAACCTGTTTCTGTCATCAGTCCTCTCCCATTGGGCTGCAAGGACCCCACCCTCCATCACATCTTTTCCTTCCGCCGGCAAGTGCAGCTTCTACTGCCGTCAGCAGCACGTGACGGAGAGGCGCTCGAGGGGTCCTTCCTAGTCCCCCACCAGGGGGCCCATTACTGGGTGTATTTCTCCACAGGGGAAGCCTGGTGCTACCTCTGTCGGGCATCAGGGCATGTCTGGAGGGACTGCCCCTTAGCCCGGCAAGGAGGGGCACCTGGGATCCCGAGACCCAGCAGGACATCGGCCCCGTCATTGCCAACGCCCCTGGCCGCCCGCTACCCGAACCCACCCCCCCTCCTCTTTGGACCACCACTTCTCCCGCTCAGGCCCAAGGGGCACCTCCTCTACAACGCCCAGACGAGCGGGAGAGCCCCGCCCTTGCTGCTGACAGTCTGGCGGGGCCTATGGAGGAGGGTGTGGCATAGATACCACCAGGCATGGGAGAGAGCCTGCCCCAGGGAGGATCCTCCCTCCTTTATGCCGCCCCACCGTCCCCCCCGCGAGCCATCGCCTTTACCCCCTGATACGACCCCTGCTAACAGCCCCCAGATGATGCCATGGAGGACTGGGCCCTAGTCCAGGGGAAGTGAGGCAAGCAGAAGGCTCGAGCTCCACCTCATCTACCCAAGGCAGAGGCCCCCCGGAAGACCAGGAAGGGTGGCACTGATGCCGAGCCTTCGCTTTGCCCATGAGTGCATCCCATCCACCAGTGTCAGCCGGGAAAGAAGTGGTAGCACCAGAAGGTAGTGTCTCCCCACCATGGGAGACCCTCCCCTCTGAGACCCTCGAGGAAGCCCCTTCTGTTCTGACACTACCTGAAGCCCCTGTGAACCCCGAGGCAATCGTCATGGTGGGTGCCAGCGGGGAGAACCCTGGGGCGACGGAAAGTGTCCTCTCCTCCATGTTTGAGGAGATCGAGGCCCTAGATCTGACCCCGGTCGCCTAGAGGGAGGATGACCTTTTGCCAGCAAACCTCGATTTGGGCGACCTCACTCCACCCCTCTTTTCCCCATGCTCCCTCCCCCTAACTGCTGTTTCTGCTCCCACCTCCGAGGAGCCCCTGGACTCCTCCACTGACCCAGCTGCTGATGGCACCCCACTGACAACCACCGAGCCTGCTCAGGTGACAGCCGGCGCCATGCGGCCGGGACACGAGCCGCCAGGGGCACCCCCCGTTGGTGCGGAGCAATCAATTTCCTTCCCGGGCGGGGGCCCAACAGAAGATAATCCACCTCCTGATGCTGTAGCCACTAAATTCACCATAGATCCCATGCCCAGTATCACTGAGAGCTCCCTCCCTACCCCCTTAACCCTCGAGCCTGATCAGGAGGTGCCACCATCCAGCTGCTTGCCTCCCAAAACCCAGAATTTCACCTCTGTTCCTGCCCCTGCCCCTATCCCTATCCAGTCTACCTCCTGCGATGTTTTTGCTGCCCCTGGGGCTGTCTCCTTCCCTTTTCCAACCGATGACCCCCAGGGAGCGGTCTTTTTGTTCTCCTGCCCCAACCCATTAGGGGCTGCTATTTTCCCTTCACCACCCCCTACTGCCCTAGGGTTTGAGGCGGGCCTAGAAGCTCCAGCCCATCAGGCACCCCGTCAGGAGTCCACACCTTGCTTGCCTGTTTTAGTGGGCCATGGGGCTGCACCAAGAGCCCTACCGGGGAACAACCAGGAAACCATAACCCCACCCCCGCATGAGCTGCGAGGAGAGCTGCGGAAGTTTTTAGAGGATGTCCATGGCTCCCGCAACAAGGTACAGTTTGCTCTCCAGCAATGGGGGGATTTTTTTCAAATCGTCCGGGCCACAAGGGCCCTCACGGGGGAAGGTAAAGGGATGGGGAAGCAGAATGCTGCGGCCTACTGGTGGGTCTGCGTCTTCTGTGACCAATTACTCACCTACGGGATGGGTCAGGGACTGTCGTGCTGCCCGCTGGGGGATGCGAGCATCCCTGCCAGTGAGGATCCCTGCCCCGGCCCTCCCCATGACACCTCTCACCATCGCATCATTGAACATCTGGGGTTGTAGGATGGCTCTCCACAGGTCCCAGGTGCTCTCCTTCCTTCGGGAGGGAGGGTACTCTGTGATTTTCTTGCAGGAGACCCATACGGATCCGACCGCCGAAGATAGTTGGCGGCTGGAGTGCGGGGGACAGGGTCTATTTTAGCCATTCCACGATTCAGCAGGCTGGAGTGGCGACCCTGTTCTCCCCCGACCTACGGCCCAAGGTGCTAGGGGTCGCTGAGGCCATGCAGGGTCGCCTGCTGCAACTCCGGGTCCGTATAGAGGGGCTCGTGGTTAACCTCGTTAACGTCTATGCCCCGACATTGGGCCCGGAGCGGCTGCAATTCTATCAGCAGGCGTCCGCCTTCCTCGGCACCTTAGATTCTCACGAGTGCCTGGTCCTGGGAGGGGATTTTAATACCACCCTCGGGGAGCGAGACCACTCAGGGACTGAGCAGTGCCCAGCCGCTGCAGACACCCTCCGGGAGATAGTTGAACATCACTCCCTAATGGACATCTGGCATGACCACCACCCGGATGACACTTCCATTTTCACCTTTGTCTGGGTGGAAGCCCATCGGTCAAGCCACTCCCGGTTGGACCGCATTTGTCTATCACGCTTCCATCTCTAATGAGCCCACTCCTCCAGCATTCGGCTGGCCCCATTTTCTGACCATCACCTAGCCACCGTGACAGCCTCCCTCTGTGCGGCCTATTGGCATTTTAACAATGGCCTGTTGGAGGATAAGGTCTTCATGACATCCTTCCAGGAATTTTGGCTGGCCTGGCGAGAGCAGCAGCGTGCCTTTCCCTGGGCGCGGCGATGGTGGGACCTGGGGAAGGTGCGCGCCTGGCTTTTCTGCCGCGACTACACCTGGGGCACCAGCTTATGGAGAAATGCAGCGATAGAGCAGTTGATATGGGAGGTCTTAGAGCTGGAGAGGTGTCTGGCCGCCAACCCCGAAGACCTGCTCCTCTGTGGAGCGTGCTGGGAGAAGTGGGAGGAGCTCTGGGCCCTCGAGGACCATTGGGCCCGGGGCGCCTTTGTTCGATCCCGCATCCGCCTCCTTCGGGAGATGGATCGCGGCTCCCGCTTCTTCTATACCCTGGAGAAAACGAGGGGGGCCAAGAAACATGTCACCTGCCTCCTGGCAGAAGACGGCACCCCCCTCACGGAACCGGCGGAGAGAAGCCTTCTACGCAAGTTTTTTCTCCCCAGATCCAACCGACCCTAGTGCTTGCAGAGTGCTTTGGGAGGAGCTCCCTATGGTCAGCGCGAGTGACCAAGACTGGCTAGAGTTGCCTCTCACTCTGGCAGAGTTCTCGGAAGCCCTCCGTCGTATGCCCACTAATAAGTCTCCAGGCATGGACGGGCTGACAGTGGAGTTCTACCGCGTGTTTTGGGACGTCCTCGGCCCAGACCTAGTCACCGTCTGGGCTGAGTCTCTGCAAAGCGGGGTCCTCCCTCTCTCGTGCAGGCGAGCTGTGCTCGCCTTATTGCCGAAGAAGGGGAACCTACATGATTTATGAAATTGGCGTCCCGTCTCGCTCCTCAGCGAGACTACAGACTACAAAATCATAGCGAAAGCAATCTCGCTGCGGCTAGGGTCTGTGCTGGCGGACGTGATCCACCCAGACCAGACCTACACCGTCCCGGACCGCAGTATCTTTGATAACCTATTTCTGGTTCGGGACCTTTTGGAACTTGGGAGTAGAGATGGTCTGTCGTTCGCCCTCCTGTCCCTAGATCAGGAGAGGGCATTCAATAGGGTGGACCATGGGTACCTCCTGAGCACTCTGCAGGCATTTGGCTTCGGACCCCAGTTCGTGGGTTTTCTCCGGGTGCTGTACACTTCTGCAGAGTGTCTGGTTAAGCTCAACTGGACCCTGACCAGATCGGTCAGCTTTGGGCGAGGAGTACGGCAGGGGTGCCCACTCTCGGGCCAGCTGTATCCTCTGGCGATCGAGCCCTTCCTCTGTCTCCTCCGCAGGAGGTTGACAGGGTTGGTGCTGCGGGAGCCAGAGCTGTGACTGGTCCTGTCGGGGTACACTGATGACGTGCTCCTCGTGATCCAGGACCCCAGCGACTTGGTGCAGGTGGAGGCTTGCCAGGCCATCTATTCGGCAGCCTCCTCCACCCGGGTCAACTGGGTCAAGAGCTCTGGCTTGGTGGTAGGAGCCTGGCGGCAGGCAAGCTCCCTCCCACCCGCACTTCAGACCATCCGGTGGAGCGCGGGTCCGCTGGTCTACCTCGGCGTTTATCTTTCTGCCACCTATCCCTCTCCGCTGGAGAACTGGGAAAATTTAGAGGGCGGGGTGATAGAGTGGCTCCGGAAATGGACGGGACTACTCGGATGTCTCTCCCTCCGAGGGAGTGCGCTGGTGCTTAATCAACTAGTCCTGTCCATGCTATGGTACCAGCTCAACACCCTGGTCCCAGCCCCGGGTTTCCTGACCAACCTCCGGACATCGATTCTGGGATTCTTTTGGTCAGGAACGCACTGGGCCCCTGTAGGGGTCCTTCATCTACCCCTGAATGAAGGAGGACAGGGCCTGAAGTGTCTACACACTCAGGTCCATGTCTTCCGCCTCCAGGCCCTATAGAGGCTACTCTATGGTGCAGGCAGTTCGGCGTGGAGCACACTGGCACACGCCATCCTGCGCCGCATCTGAGGGCTCCGATATGACCGGCAGCTCTTTTATCTCCATCCGGGAGGTCTTCCACGAGACCTCTCCAGGCTGCCGGTCTTCTACCAGGACCTCCTCCGGACTTGGAAACTGCTTTTAACAACCAGGTCCATGGCGGCCACCGAGGGGGTAGATCTCCTCGCGGAGCCCCTGCTACACAACCCCCAGCTCCCTGTGCAGGTGGCGGAGTCCTGCTCGGTGCGCCAGAGCTTGATCCTGGCAGAAGTCACGAGAGTCGGAGACCTCCTGGACTACAACCGGGGAGACTGGCTGGATCCCCTGAGGCTCGCCTGGCGCATGGGGCTCTCCAGACCTCGTACCCCCGGCGCGTACTTCAGGAGGTGAAGGCCGCTTTGTCGCCCGCTGCTCGAGCTTACCTCGACCGGGTCCTGCTCGAGGTCATGCCCCGCCCACCCTCTACCCCAGGCCCACTGGACTTTTTAATTGGACCCCTGCCCCGCAGATCCAATCGACCCCCCACCACCACCACTTCACTGCGAGCCGGCTGCATGAACTGCAGTCGGTACACTTCCAAACCGCGCCAAGAAAACATCTATACATGCTCGCGCTCCACACCCTTCATGCCCTCACCCTAGTGTCCCACCCTGACACAAAGTGGCGAGACCTTCTGCCACCTTTGGAGGGTGAGCAGCCCCGGTGGGCCAGCCTATATTCCACCTTGGTTCCGAGGCCCATTGGGGACATCAGTTGGCGGCTTCTTCACGGAGCTGTGAGCATGGGCACGAACTTGGCATGGTTCACCCCCATCCCAGATACTTGTCCCTTTTGTGGTATGAGAGAAACCCTGGCACACGTATATCTGGAGTGCGCCAGGCTGCAGCCCCTGTTCCAGCTCCTCACAAATCTCCTATTACGTTTTTGGTTGCATTTTTCCCCTCACCTTTTTATTTATGCACTCCCTATCCGTGGCCTCACAAAGTCGCGGGATCTCCTAGTTAACCTCCTCCTGGCCCTGGCTAAAACGGCTATCTATAAAACCAGAGAGAGGAGGTTGGCCGATGGAATTTCCTGTGACTGTGGGGCTGTTTTCCGGTCCTTGGTCCGTTCACATATCCGGGAGGAGTTCCTCTGGGCGGCATCCACCGACTCCTTGATGCTTTTGAGGAGCAGTGGGCACTGTCTGAGGTTCTCTGCTCGGTGTCCCTGTCCGGGTCCCTTTGTCTGACCCTTTGATCGGGGGAGAGAGTAAGGGACCGCAGCCCCAGCCATTGCTGCTGCGGACACCACCACCCTAGAGGGGTCCTTTCACGCGTGGGTGCACGTTACCCCCCCCCCGGATTGTCCACCCCACAGCCTGCCCCCTTGTTGGGTGCTTTCAGAGGAGGGAATTGTTGGTGACACTCAGGCGTGGTGCCAGGTAACTCGAGGGGGTGGAAGACCATGAGAGTCGATGAACCTCCCTCGCTCTGGGCCACCAGGTAACTCAGAAGGGTGGAAGAACACGAGAGTTGAGGAAGCCCCCCTGCTCTGGGCCCGGGCAAGCTTGAACACTTCCCTCCCCTGAAGCTAATGAGAAAACAATTGTGATTGGTTGCTGTGTTACACATTGCATATGCTGCTGTTTTTACTTTGTAAGTATGTTATGCAAATAAAAACATCTTTTGCTTAAAAAAAAAATTACTCTCCTGTAGCCATCTGGCCCGACGCTATCACATGTCCTAAAGCTGTGACAATTATCCACACCTTTATGTTAAAAAATATTTTCATCTCTCTCGCTAAGAATATGAATATTTTACATTAAGTTTCCTCATGTACACCAGAGACAGTATGTTAAATCTAAAATTTACAGTTAAGAAGGATGTGGTAACTTCATATAAATATCTCCAGAGAAATAATGCAAAAAAGGGAAATAGCTATTCACATTGGACAATTAACTGAAATTTCATGCATTTTCGTACAGTTGAAAGGACTTTATCTTGCACCAGTTAAATAAAATTAGAGATGGAGCTTTGATTAAATTAAATGTAATCCCTCAGCCACATCTTAGTATATTACTGCAACCTGAATCAGGAAAACTTTTTAAAAGTTTAATAAAAAAGTCTGTGGAATTTGCTTTAAATAAGATTAAGAAAAATTTGTATTTCTAATTGTTGTAAAACAAGTTCAACATTGTTGGCAAGTCTTCAGAGTTTAAACATCCATGCAACTTATCCTCCAAGAGAGCTGCTGTAGTGCTTAGTTTTGGGGGTAACTGTCTAAAAATAAAGTTAGTAAAAGTCAATTTGTAATGTAACTGGCTATACATGAGTGGCAGTGGTGTGGCCAAGAAGTAGTTATGCATCAGTTACTTTGAAGAAAGCTAGTTACATGTAATATAAATGGAACGAATCAGACAACTGTCTCTAACTTTGATCAAAGGCAGTTACAGGTTATACTAAGGACAGATTTAGGTCCATTTAAACCATGCCATCAAAAGTTCCTGTTACTTGGAGAAGGAACTATGGTAATATCACTGGGACAAAATTTTAGAAATCTAGAAAACTTAATTTCCTCCTCAGAAGAGAACAGATTTTTCATCAGGTTCCTGGAAAGGTGCCATTTTGGAGTCCAAACATTATTTTTTGGCAACATAAAAGTAACAAAACATTTTATTACCCTCCCCCTATCCAGGATAGCTCACAATTTTGTTGCTCTGTGCCAATTTGAGAAAATTCCAGTTTTAACATAACCAGCTTTTTCTGTCTCATCTGGGTCTGCCTAGAGATCTGAAAATGTGTGAACCTGTTTTTCTAATTAAATAACATGTTTCTTTCTAATTGGGACACCAGCACAGACACCTGGGTTTCCATTTGAGTAGTAGACAGACATACCAGTAGATCCTTAATAATTTTTGCCACCAGCTGGTGGCAAGAATACCTCAAGATGGATGTTTCAGCTGGCAAAAATATTTTTTTTCCTGAAAAACTGATTAAAAATTGGCATAAATGCCCTGACTGAATCACAAGACTGTTTTCTACCAGCGTGGGCCCCTCTTGTCCAGAGTGCAGCACAAATGTGTAGCCTTCAAAATATGAGTCTTATGCCAGTTCTCAGAGGTCTTTCCTTCTCACATGGATGACAGTTCTCTGTCAGAATGTTAAGAAGCAGGTTATTAATGGATGCTAGGAAAGGGAAGTGCTGCAGACTCTGATTCTATTATATCCTGCAAAGTCTGGACGGGGATGGAAAACAAAAAGGGGAAGACATTATAGAGCATATAGACTTACGAAAAGTGGACGGGGGCTGGGGAGAGAACCACAGGGGGCAACTGACCGCCTTGTCCAACAGCAAATGATGCCCCTGGAAGAAACCTCTTGCACAAATGAAAAACTGATCCTGCAGTCTTTGCTCAGACAAATTTCCCTTTGAAGTCAATGAAAGTTTTACTTGATAAAAAGACTTCAGGAATCATGTGGCAGAAATTGAATAGAAGAAAACCAGAATATTTATCTCTAGAGATTTACATTTCTTGATGCAGACCACCTTGTAATATAGCTACAGACAAAATAGAAATTTCCTCTTACTTCTTCCTTGATGAAGAAATTCTGGCCAAGAAACTGGCCAGGTAAGTAATGTATAGTTTGAGGGCAGTCAGGTATATTTGATGTATCTGAATTTAATTTTAAATAAAATTTCAACTGCCATTTCAGCTGTGCCAGGTCAAAAGAAGTTTTGTTACCTTAAAATGGACACTGGTGCACTTCTTTGATAACTGGGATATTTTAAATCTCCATTATATATTAAAAAGATAGATTATGAATAATAAATGCTCCCAGTCTATCTTTTTAAATAGAAGATGAAAGATAAGAGCACTGGAAGTACAACCTGGCCAGAGCAAAGAGGGCTCCAACCAGAGAAGTATAAGTTGCAACAGAAAACTGAAGGGGAAAAAATTACATTACTAGCTTAAATTGGTTAGTCTCTAAGGTGCCGTTAGTCTCAAGTACTCCTTTTCTTTTTGTGAATACAGACTAACACGGCTGCTACTCTGAAACCTGTCATTACTAGCTTTATGCAATTTTGCTGCTATAATGCTTCTGCTATGTTCCTTCCATTTGCACGTTTTCCAGAGCTCACAGCTGTTTTCCTCTTTTACTGGTATATTATTATGAAGGAACATGGGATACAGTCTTGCATTTTTTGTTCACCCAAAACTTCAATAGAAGATTTCAGTGCAAAAGGAATGAAGGATCATTCATCATTTAGTTAATTAAATCTTTTAAAAAGAGTGCACTGTTCTAATGTATATTATTTCACATTTAGGACCCAACCTTGAACATTCTCCTGTGAGTAATTTTACCTATGTGAATAAATCCCACTGAAGACAGTGGGGGATATTCCCATGACGGAAGTTATTCATATGCATAAGTGTTTAAAAGATCAGTTCTTTAGTATACAACCATAATATAAATGTAATCCAAGCCTTTTCTTTTATTTTTAAGTAAGTGCATAGGGCTAGTTATTTATGGATGTCACAGAGGCTGCATATACACCTTTATTACTGAACTAAAATATTTGTAGGGTCTTTGGAATACACACATTTTGGTGCTATTCTGATTTCAATTTTTTCCTTTTGGACTGGTTACAAGCATAGATTATTTATGAGAGTTGATATATTGCCACAGAATATGAATAGAATTGCTGAATATTTTGAGTTTAATAAAGTTAACATCTGTAAGCTTAAAACAAATAATTTTTATTCAATTTTTGTACAGAAGTATTTTTTCCAACAAGAAAATGGTGCCAAGTGCTTTAACTTTACCACACCCTCATTGATGATTCACTTAAACAATGAACAACGATCACATCATTCCTGTAGGAACTATGAACTTGAATGAACCTTTAGAGCAAAATCTGAGCCAAAACAGTGAACTAACCATGTGCAATAGTTTAACTGTGCTTATTAGCATAGATTCATTTTGTCTCCTTATCTAAGTAATACTAGTTAGGACAAAATACATCTCTAAAATCTATATATTACACAACATGATAATGTAACATTAAGATGACTGCATTATTTTCATGTGCTGAAGCCATGAGCACACCATGCAGGTTATCTCACCCAAAAGAATACCAATAAATATTTGTTATACCACACCATTTCTCCTATACATGCAATGTATTTTACAGAAAAAAATAAAATTTGCTGAGAGGAAGGATGGTGCAGTGGTTAGGTCCTAGCCTGGTAGTTGAGTGACTACATTCAATTCCCTGCTCTGCCAGAGATTTCCTGTGTGACTTTCGAAAAATCACCTAGTCTCTCTGTGCCTCAGTTTCCCATCTGTAAAATAGGGATAATCAAACTTCACAGGGATATTCAATTTCTGAAGATGCATTTGTTAGACTGTGATGGGCTAAAACACTGTGGTGATGGGGTAAAATAAGAACCACAGACAAACATTATAGTGTGCTTTACATTTTATTAGAACTATTTTTGTATCCCTTTACTTCTAAATCATGGTTGCCTTAAATAGGAGTCCAATTGTGATCATAGGGAGAGGAAAAATATGTAATTAAAATATATGTAACCAATATATTGAAAACTGCTCCAGAAATATCTTTTTCATACATGAGTGTCACATTTTTAAAGGTCCAGTATCTTGAGACTTTCCAGAATTAGAAACAATGTTATGTATCCCATTGGCAAGATGAGATTCTCCTCTTTCTGATGATATATAGCTCTTGTTTTTAGCACTGCATCACTGTGAGATACAATATCAGACAATGAATAGGTGATTAGTCCAATTACTTATCCTAGGGCCCAGGCCAGTGGAATTTTGGCAGGCTGAGAAGTAAGGGGATGGACAGAGGAAAATTCCATACTTGAGGGGAAAGAAGACAACATTTTTGTGGCAGGATGATTTAAAAAAAAAAACACATTTGTGTAAAGTAACTCAGAGGTCCAGCATGTTAGACAAAGGAAGAGATGGGTTAATGGGCTGAGTGCATGTGACACAGTCAAATGTGGATGACAAACACCATAGAATCATAGAATATCAAGGTGGAAGGGACCTCAGGAGGTCATCTAGTCCAACCCCTGCTCAAAGCAGGGCCAATCCCCAATTTTTGCCCCAGATCCCTAAATGGCCCCCTCAAGGATTGAACTCACAACCCTGGGTTTAGCAGGCCAATGCTCAAACCACTGAGCTATCCCTCCCCCCCAAACCGCTGCAATTGAACACAAGCTCTATTACTTATCACATGGATATTATCATCACCTGTGTCTTTAGTGTTTTTTTTTCCTCCAGGCTATGATTTATTTTAGTTATCTTGTAATCATGCTATCCAATCCACTAACAGTTGCTTCTTATCTAGACAAGGTTCTTTTAATTTTTAGGTGGATATAAGCTATGACCTTAAATCTTACCACTGTGATCCTGGAGCTTTTTTCTGTACACACACTATTATAAACTTTTAGTTCAGTGTGACTGTGAAGAGCAACTTTTCTAAAAATTCTGTGTCTGCTTCTGAAGAGTGTGTGAAAAGAGGGGGCAGCAGATTAATTAGTGAGTAAGTGAACCAGTTAATTAATATTACAATTAAATCTGCCTGAGGTATGCTTGTAGCATCCTTGACAGTTCTGCAAATGTAAGTAATGAAAGTGTTTGCTTTCGCTCTCCTTTCCACTATAGTATTGAAAATATAGTTAATTTGAAACAAGTCTGATGAGGAGTGGTCAGAATGAGATAGCGTACTGAGTTACCCTAAAAAGAAAAGGAGTACTTGTGGCACCTTAGAGACTAACAAACTTATTTGAGCATAAGCTTTCGTGAGCTACAGCTCACATCATCGGATGCTCACGAAAGCTTAGAGACTAACAAATTTGTTTGAGCATAAGCTTTCGTGAGCATCCGATGAAGTGAGCTGTAGCTCACAAAAGCTTATGCTCAGATAAGTTTGTTAGTCTCTAAGGTGCCACAAGTACTCCTTTTCTTTTTGCGGATACAAACTAATATGGCTGGTACTCTGAAACCTGAGTTACCATAGTGCCAGATATATTGTGTGTCCTATAACATAATTATAGGACAACTGCACTGCTACTCACAGGACAGAAATCTAAAAGAAAATTAGTAATTATATACAATATAGTGCCAAGAGATCAACTTTGTTGCCTTTGGCAATCACTAATGATTTTTTTTAGTTTGCAAGAACAGCATAATGTTTTATTTCTGCCCCCAATTTTAATAAAAAAAAGTTAATTTGCATTTATTTCTGCAAGAGTGAGCCATGTTACTATGGAAAAAAAACCTAAGAATCATCTAAAACAGAGAGAATTTATCATAAGAAAAAAATTTGTGAGATAATATTGTATAACATATTTCAGGCTCTATCTTTCCCTTTGAAGAAATAGTTGGATTTTCTTTCTCATAATAATATATCCCTGTTCATGTTAGTAAACCATGGCCTTATTCTGCATGCTTGGTCCTCACATGAGTACCTGGATGTTTATTTGGCTAGAGGAGGGGTGTGAGTAGCCTATGGCAGGTTTGTAAACCAGAGAAAGGCTTACTCTTCCTTCATGTGGAATATTTTGCATCAATCATCAGCCCCAGATCTAGGATGACTGCCAGCTTACAAGTCAGTACCTGGCTAAGAGAGCTCCCTGTATGTGGGAAAGCATGTGTAGTAGTATAGCACTCCTTGGTTAAAGAGAGATAATCCAAGTAAGCTCCCCACCCCCACAAAAAAATCTATTAAGCAGCTTGAAATGAAGGGCTATGTAGGGAGCAGTACTAAGTTTGTTTGTGTACTGTCTCATTTATATTCCACATTCTGAACTACTAGACCCTCACCCATTAGCTGCACTACTGTGTGCCAGAAGCTTCTACCAGCGAGCAGAAGTACTATATGTTTATTTAATTAAAGATATCTATTCCTTTGCTAAGGCAGCACAGAATCTGGGGTAAGCCCACTGCCTCCTAAACACACCTGTTCTCCTTTCCATGCCCTATTTTGATGCTACTAATGTTAGCATTTCCAGGTACACTGCGTTGGGGAACTGTGAGTAAGTGGCAAGCAAGGCAAGCATTTATTATCTAAGCCTGCTGTAACACTTTAAGTACCTTTTCCAGAGGGCAATTCTTCACTTCACCCTTAAACATTATATATTGTTTAACCCTTGCACTGGCCACTTCCCTGGAAGTTAATTGGCTGCAGTGTACTGGATTTTTGCATCACAAAGTATTACACACTGACAAGCTGAAAATAATAAATTAAGATTGTTAAATAAATTAGATACAGTATAATATATTATTTACAGCAAAATCATAACAATAGGCCATAGAGTGGAAGCGAGACCACATACATCACTGAGTATTGCTTCAAGACAATTTTCTCCATGCTATTGTGCTCACATGATTGGAGTCATGATGATAGCAAGAGTATGGTCAGTGGAGCTATCAGGGTGTTTTAAAAAAATTATTATATGTTTATATCATAATCACACCCAAAGGTGCCAAGCAGGATCAGAGACCCATTGGGCTATATGCTGTACAAACATTTAGAAAGATATCTCCCCTAGAACAAGAGCTTACAACGTAAGGTAAGATGAAATGCAGCAAATGAGTGATGTGAGGAGGTATACAAACCCAGCACAGGGTTAATGAGCTGATGTAAGGTCAGATGTCACTGCCCCTTCATACCTGTGATAGATGTCTGGGTGGGAGGCCCTTAAGAGGGGGAAATCCAGCTCAGTTGATGGTATATCAGGAAGTAGAGTAGAACTTCAGTTCCAGGAGAGAGGGCTGGCTGAAGGCAGGAGCTCTTTGGATAACTGCTGTCAGATAGCCCCTGATGGATGACAGTCAGCCAGCCCTGATGCTGAGTCACCTTGTGAAGGAACTATTTCCCCTCTATTTCCTATGAACTCAGTTTGGGGCCACAGCTTGATGAATGCCCTCTGAAGGAAGCCCTTAATACAACTTTGAGATGATTCATTTGTGTTAATTTCCCTCTCTTCTGTTCATTGATAGCCCTACAAGGTGTGGACTATCTGGGGCCCAGCTGGAGGACTGAACCTTTTAGGTCTGGAACAGGAGTGGGAAAGCCACCCAGATATTGCAGAGCTGTGGCCTGGATAAGTGCTATGGATATGGCCAGAGCCTATGGGGTGCTCTCAGCTATTGGCCAATACCCATGAGTCCTTAGTAGGGGGCTACATCACCCATAAGGCTGTAAAAACAGCCACAGCGTAGCTCTGCTGGTGCTTTATGGTTGAAGGGAAAGATTGTCCTTTCCTCCAACGCGGTGAAGATCCTGTTCACAAAATGTGTTTACTTTGGCTTTGAACTGGTTGCAGAATTTGATGCTATTACTTATTCTCCCTCTCAGTTTCATTTAAAAAAACAGAACACGAGATATATTGATGGGGAATTTACTCAGAGCTCCCCAACTTAATGAGAGATTCACCCTCCCCACAAGTTTTTTGGAAAACACCTGCCATTTGGTGCAGGAGATCTGTTCTTGAGTGTGCTTTTTGGAAGTATTTTTCTCTGTAGCTATTGTAAAATACTTGGTAATATCTAGTAACATTTACAACTTTGTTCACAGAAGATACTATGTTCCATATAAGCTACTAAAATACAGAATTAACCAATAATTAGTTACAGCAAAACTGAATTTCCCCTATTTAACAAATCTGTCTTCCACTGTGTCCAAATGATTAGCTCACAGTTGTTGCCTGAATGATGTACAAGTCACAAGAGAACTAGAGGCAGCTAAATAATAAGGGATTAAAAAGGAAAAAAATACACACATTTAAAGGGCTGTTTTAAATTTAAAAAGCCTGAAATGTCTGTTGGTGCTTTAATCATTTAGAGCAAGGTTTTAATTGTTTGTTCACAGTCTGAATGAGATCCTAAGGCTTTTACCCACTGTTTCATTCTATGCTTGGTCTTATTTTTCTCCTTTCAGATCCCTTTCTCCTCTTCATGGTGAGTAGTGCTGCTTAACTAAAAGCACAAAGTAGCTGATCTTTTCTGAATAGTGAACCTGTCAGAGGTGGGTTACCAGTATTGTAATAAGGGGCTGTCAGAGACAAATTCCTCCTTATTCTCACCTGCAGTGAGAACAAGCCTGTAGAAAGAAAGAGTGCAAGTCAGGGAAACTTGTGTTTCCATTTAAACGAAACACTTTCCATAACCAAGGAGAAGAGGCAACCTAGGGTAAGATTCAACCGTGCACCAGTGCTGTGGCTAGCAGAAGGGAAACGGCTTGTGTCTTCCCTAGTCTCAGGCTGCCAGAAAATGGCTCTGCCCTTTGTGTAAGTTTGGGTAGGCCTGAGGGCAGCCTTAATTTGTTTTCTTTTTGCAGTGGACCTCAAGAAGCAGAAAATTACTGGGAGGTAAGAACACCCTGGCCACTCCGACTGCTATCCCCAACACTCTGCCTACCCCTAGCTCACTTTTTGAAAGCCTCCTGTGTGTGGTAGAAGGTTGAATTGGTGCTGAGCCAACTCTGCCAGCTCCTGCAGAGGGTCTCTTTTGCAGGAGGGACTTTTGCCTGCATTATAACATCTTTGTGTGGTTGCAGATGGCACAAAAGGGTCACAGGGCAGGGATGAATTCCATGGTACAGTGGATGGGTATGAGATTGAGGAAGACTAGGCTCTGTTTCCATCTCTGCCACTCACCAGCTGTGTAACCTTGAACAAGTCACTTCACTTCTATGTATCTGTTTCACCTCCCATCTTCTGTCTTGTATATTTGGATTGTAAGCTCTCTGGGGAAGGGACTGTCTCTTACTGTGTGTATGAATAATGAATAGCACATTGGGGGCTCTAGGCACTGGTGTATACAATATAATAATTGTACCTCCATATCTTTCCTCTTGCTCTTGAAGGAGAATCCAGAGTTCACCCCCTCCTGTCCCCACCAGCGAGGGTTTTTGGAAAACACCTGCCACTCTGGCACAAGCAAATCCATTCCTAAAAATATACTTTTCAGAACTATTTTTCTCTAAAGATACCTTATTGAATAGCTTCTTACCTTTGGGTCTCAGCTCACAGCAGGAGACAGGTTGCCTCTCAGTGAGATCCATGTCTCTGTATTACCTTTTAGTAGAGTTTGGAAATTCCAGAAAACCTTAAAGAGTTTGAGGAGTTCCAGTCCATCTGGCACTGGGAAGCGAGGACCCAAGAGTCAGAATCCAGACAAATGAAAACTTCAAAGAAGTAAAATCTCAGATGAGTAATTATACTTTATGAGCCTCAGTCAAGCATCTTTCACAAGGATGACTTAGTACTCAACAAATTACCTGTGTTCAGCCCATGATAGCTCACATCCCGTAGACCCTTGGCTATTTCCTTTTGTATTGTAATATTGTTTTAAAAGAAAATATGCAGTTTACAATAAGCAGAGGGCATGATCCTGCTTCCACTAGGTCAGTGGAAAAATTCTCATTGATCTCAATGGAAGCAGATTCAGACACTGCACCACATTTTAAGTTTAACACCCGGAGTCTAATCCTACAGACTTTATTCATATTAAGTCCCCATTGAAGTCAATGGGAATCTTGCATAAGTAGGATCTGGCCCTTGATGATCAGAAATCTGGATTTTTTTGTGTTACTAGCAATTTAAATCTGCCTGGAACAAGAGCTGACTGGATACTTTGTTAATCAAATATTTTTTAAATATTTTACTTTTTTTAAAAAAAACAATCTCCATTTGGGGTGATATGTGGAGAGCGCAGAGGTAGAGCAGTAAGAATAAATGCAAGGAACAGATAAAAAGTAGCTGATATGACAATTATCTTCTGCACCATCAATCTAGAAAAATAGTACAATGATGACTATTTAGATTTTACTGACTGAAATATGTCTTCCACAGATTCCAACCAAAGTGATTAGTCTTTCTCTGGGTCCCTATATCCATATTTGATTTTCATGTCACATGGACTGGTGGATGTTACAATGCTCCTGATGCACAAAGTGAATTGTCAAGTCACATCTCTTCCTTATACAAGTTCCATGGGAGGGTTTGAGCATATTCAAGAGCCTTTTTAATTATTCAGCTAGATTGTTGGTACCACAGTTAAATTATACAACCATAAGATGAATAGTAAATCTTAATTGATTTAAAAGGTAATGCATAGTTTGGTGGAAATATTTAACCTAAAAGATAGTTTTTTGAAATATTCTGTTTATGCTGAAGAAAAAGCAAACCAAATATCATTCTTGTGTTGTAAATTATAAACTATTGCAAGTACCTGCTGTAAGCATGAAAAAGGGTCAATTTTTATTAATTTACTGAGGTGCCAGTTAGATTTTTAAAGCTGAAGACAAATAAACTAGGTTTGCCAATTGGATGAATTATAGCCAATATGTAATAGAATCCAACAGGATAACCCCCGTTTATTGAGTCCAGGGAGTGCTAATTTACTGATTTTAATACTGGGTTCTTTTCAGGTCAACTTTTAGCTTGAACGGTATTTCTCAAATTAGAACTCTTATTCTTAACCAACCAACAATTTATTAATTCACCCGCTATCACATTAAATATACAATCACCAGTTCACCACTCAAGTGTAGACACAACCAATGTTCTAGGCATGTACTACACACCCAATACAGTCTTGCAAGTAAGACTGGACTTGAGGCTTAGCAGTTATAACAAGGAACAGTGCATATTACCAAGAGTTCGTCTTATATTTACTTATGATCATCAATTCTTCAGTTTCTAACATATTTCACAGTTCCAAGGATGCACTTGTCTTTAAAGCACTTTTTAAGAGAGTGTAGTTACTCCTGTTTGAACGGATTGGTCTAAATGGAACAAGTTTAGAATATTCAAAGCAATCTCTCTTAGACCAATTTTCTTGGACCTACCAAGGAGTGAAGTCTGAAACATGGTTACTTGTGGTCTAACTAGTGATTGCAAACTTAGCAAGATAACCTACAGTTATTTATATTCAAAAAATAGAAGGGTAAATACAATCTTTGAAATGAAATCTGATCACTTCTTCTTCTCGTCTTAACCTTGGTACGGGGGAAAATCCATTCTACACAGCTTTTCCAGGCATGGGTTACACTTAGGATCCTGCAGCTTCTTGTTAGGCTCAGTCAACTCTCGTGAGCACATGGTGACTTCTGTTTTAAAATATCCAAATTTCAGGGATTTGATGGAGAGAGCCACCTCTGATTTCTATTGGATCAGTGCCAAGTGAGCACTCGGATTTCAGCTCTCCTAGTTTTTCCGCTGTTTCCGTTGTTACCCAGTAGATGGCAATAGTGTATAACAAATTTCTTCAATCCTTTTCTTATCGGAGGGTTCCCACTCCATACAGCTAAATTCAGTGCCTTGCATAATGACAGGTTTCAGAGTAGCAGCCGTGTTAGTCTGTATTCACAAAGAGAAAAGGAGTACTTGTGGCACCTTAAATTTGTTAGTCTCTAAGGTGCCACAAGTACTCCTTTTCTTTTTGTGAATACAGACTAACACGGCTGCTACTCTGAAACTTATCGGAGGGTGTTTGTTTGATTTGTTTCAAGATTTGTATTTCATTAGCAGATCCTGCTGTCAGTTGTATTCCCACAGCCCCTACCCCACTCACATACACACTTCAAGCAATTTCTCTTAATATTCCAAAATCACACCCTGGCTTATATCTTTTAATATTCCTTCTTCCTGGTGCCAGACAATTCATATTACTTCATAAAAGTGCAATGATTATTTACAATGAAAACCAACAAAATTCTTTATCTTCTAAATTTGGAGGACATGCTCAACACATTCTTGGATTGCGCATTTCACATTATTTAGGACTTAAAATAGAACATGAGACATTTTCCACATATAGAGAAGGATGTTGATCTGACCAAACATGTAGCTTCTAATTTGGGGTGAAAACATGTGGCTTGCATTTCTTGGGGTAACTTGTAGTTTGCCCGGTTTGACCTTCCATCTTATAGCCAGTCATTTCTAGTTTGCCCAGTTTGCAGCTTTCCCACCCATCTTTTGATCCATTCACAATGTGCAATGGGTCACTTTGCATAAGAAAGCAGGGTATCACCTTTACTTGGTAACTTAGGGCTTGTTACCTATAACTTATGTCGCTCAGGGAGGTGAGTGAGCCATCCCTTGAGCAACATAAGTTACACTGACCTAAGTGCCAGTGTGAATAGCGCAATGTCGGCAGGAGAGCTTCTCCTCTCGACCTCTCGCGGAGGTGGTTTTATGATGACGATGGGAAAGCTCTCTCCTGTCAACACAGAGTGTCTTCACCAGACATGCTACACAGTGGCACAGCTGCATCGGTGCAGCTGCACTGTTGTAGCAGTTCTAGTGGATACTAGACCTAGGCTGGGAGGGAAAAAGGGATTTTATCTATATGCAAACTGAGATTCTTGCCTGGATAATTAACAGTACTCTCCTTTAGACATTTTATTTTCTATTCTTGGGGATAGGAACTCTTGATCTTGCTGATCTGTAGCTTCTTGGACAAAGTGTCTCACACAACGTGAATCATTTTCTTATTGTCTTTATTTCATACATGAACCCTATTCTGGGATAACAGAGGTGGATAGCTTTTTTTTTTTTTTTTTTTGGAGGGCCAGAAGGAATCAGTCGTTATTAATCATTCAAGGCATATCTATTCTATATATCCCTTACACTGCACAGTTTCCAACACACCCTTAGCATATGCACACTAATAAGTAGTGTTTTTGCAATAAATACACTTTGCATGTGACATTTAAAGCAGTTGATGAAGGAAGCAGAATAATTAGAAGTTAACAGAAGTGTTAGATTTCTATTGGTGCACGTTCTGTATCTTATAATTGCATTGGTACAGTACAAGTGTATGCCACCATTCTTGAAAGAATTAGATCTGACTTACTGGAATATTTGCTGTAAAATATTTTAAAATCTCTTCCCTAGCACAAAAATATATTCATTTGAAAGTCTACAGTTTGCTGAGTGGTTGTTTCATTTTTAGTGTAGGTGCACTTGCCAGCATAGTTATCATTTCACTAAAGGGGTATCTATGAAAAAGACATGGTCAGGTGTGTCCTGCTGCACTGAATGCTAATATGCCTTCAGTAGAAGCACATTATGCTTTTATTTCTGACTGTACATTGAATTATTTACACCTTCAAGGCAGTTGATTGAACTGCAGCATCAGTCAATTAGCAAATCAAAAATTTATATGATTCCAATTTAGTACGGAGTCCTTCTCTCTCTATTTTTTTCTTTTTAGATTTTCACCCTGACAGTGACAAATTACTCCTCTGCTGGCTGAGATTGGAAATTAAAAGCATTTAGAGTTGCTCATGCATTTATGCTAATGAGAAGTTCTGATATGATTTGCATGCAAAAGAGGACAATCTGAAAGCTCATCAGTTTTTCATGCTTCCGCGTTTTGATGTAGTAGGATTTTCAGTTTTTCTGCAAAGCAAAAAAAAAAAAAAAAAATTTCTTGGGGAAACAATACAGAATGTGAACAAAAAGAGCTTCTTTTAAGTCAGAATTTTTTTTTTAACCTTCCAGATTCTTGTCAAATCATTTGCTTCTCTGTTTCAGAACTGCAGCCCATATTCATTAGCATTTTAGATGTTTATCAAAGGAATGATCCAGTATCTGCCATGCAAGATTATAGCTCAAGCTTCATTTTAAATTCAGCAAGGAAAAAAAAAGACCCGAGGACAGATGAAAAGAGGGACGTGCACCCTGACAATCTTCTTCACAGATACACCCGAATTAATCCCATTTAGAGCAAAATTTGACTAATCACGAGAGGTGAAAGCTTTAAGTTTAGTGAAGTAGTTAGTCCTGACAAATGTTGGGGACCTCTTTTGGCACAGTCTTTCCTGTTATTTAGACACAGGAGATGGGCATTCAAAATGATATAGCAGATCACTAAATAGAAACTTTATAGCTTCCATTTTTAAGTTAATTAATTATTTCAATTTTTAGGCATTTAGTCTTGCTCACTGCTTTGCTTTAATAGAAGACAAAATGGCAATAAAGGGTCAGAGACAAATGGTAATACCTTTTCAATTTATTTATTTTGCTTTTGCAGTGAATAGTTATACATATTACAAGCAGCATAACTAAAATAATAATTTACTAACATAAGGGAAGAAAGCTTCCTGATTGACTCCTTTGTTTGGAAAGCTTTTTAGAGCTGTATGAAAGTACTGATTTTTGTTTTACAAGGACAGTTTTGTTTTGTTTTTGCCAGTGGCAACTTAAAAACTCCCTCAAAACATAGCTCTAGTTTGGTCTTCTTTACTGGAACCTTTTTGCTATAATTATTATAGAACATTAGCACTACCCAGCATTTATTATAATATGCACTGACCTCCATAAACTGATATAGGGAGACCTGCTTTTTTACTTTGTACTCGATAAACTAAATGAGAGTACAAAGTCCATTTAGCAAATCAAGAACAAATATGCACTTAACTAAGGGACACAATTCTTTAATTTGAAATCTGAGTTATAGGCATAAATCAAACAGATCATGTCACACACAAAGCACACTCCAGAATGCACTTTACACTTTGGACTAAATTTTACCTATGGTTATACACATATAGAATTCAAGGGTGTGGAATATCAGAGATGATTCAAAATAGAAGTTGATCTATTAATGTAATTGGGGTTACCATGGGATAACTGAAGCCAGATTTTGGCACTTTAACAAGCATTTTATACACTTAAATTTATTTGGTTAGTCTCTAAGGTGCCACAAGTACTCCTTTTCTTTCTGTCTGTCCTGGAGTTTCTCTCTGGGGCCATCACCATCTCCACTGCTTCAGGTACCTCTACTTCTTCCTCTTCTGAAGGGCCCAGGCTTGCTACCAGATCTCCAGGTGTTTCTATATCCTATTTCACAGTACACACATGTGGCTCAGATGCTGAAACACAATAGGGTAAGCACAAAAATCTCAATTAGCCAATGTCTTTTGAGGGTAGAAGAAGAACCTTGAAAAGGTCACAGAGACATTGTGAGCCTTACAAGAAATTCTTCCTCATCACCCTTCGCCAAAGTCTTCCTTTAAGCTAAGTTCCCAGCGAAAGGAGTTTTGCACATTATTTATAGTTCCTCCTTGTCCTCCTCTTCCTTTCATAACCAAACAGTTTGTTCTTTGTCAGGTTTCCAGAACCTCTTAGCAGGGGCATCTTGCATTGCACAGACTGAACGGATTAAACTCTTTCACCTGACCTCCCTTTTCCAGCCTCTGATCCTTCCAAAAAAGCTACCTGCTGAGATCAGGCCAACCCTATCCTATCCCCAACTCTATTCTCACACAGAAGAGGAAAGGAGGCAAGGCTGGTTCAAGGGTCAGGCAAGCAGGGTGGGTGTCCTGGGTGCCAACTTCCAGGAGGTTCTATGCCACTGTGCGGCTCAACCAATTTTGTATTGTGGGATTTTTTTCTCCACTGGTTGGCTGGCTTCTTTTTCTTTTTAGTGCAGCCACTCTGGGACAGGGGGCACCAAAAACCATTTTCCACCCTCACTGGCAGAATGTATTTGCCTGTTCCAGGGAGAAGGCAGTGCATATTCTGAAACTTGTTGGGATTTGTACAACTAGAGTGGCGCACAAGGACTATTATGTAGAATTGTCTTTGGAAACCCCATTTTTCAGTCTCTGCCAAAACACTCTTTGCCCATGGAAAAGTGCAGGATCTCCTCTGACCCAAAGATCTATTCTTCCCATTACCAAAGGGGACAGGTGAGTTTTTTTTAAAAAAGCTCCATGATCCCTTTCATGCCTGAATATTGGGATTTGTTGCCATATTTTGAACCCAGACATCCTTAACAAGAGGCTTTGCAAACACAAACTTCCATGGGGACACACTTGCAATGTCTATTCACTCCATATTCCTGGGACATTGTTTTGCTTGGTGAACCTCAAAAGGGCCTGGTCCACCAGTGTCTTGTTTCACTGTGGAGGATTTAAAAGAAATATTTTTATCCACTTTGCTTCTCCATGGTCCCCAATTTACCAACCAAGATCCTGGTAACATGCATTATATCTTAGTGCTACTGTAAATGCATAATCGTTTGTGGTGATTCAGACCCCATCTTGATCTCCCAGAAAACTTCACCAGTACCTGACACGTCTTCACTTTCTCAGCAAATCACAGCAATATCCCACTTCCATCCTCTCAGAGATCATGAATCTAAGTGTGATTCAAAACTCCCAGGTGAGCAAAATATTTAGGTTTCTCAGTCTCAGTTCATATGTCCAGGGCTCTAGCCCTATTACTAGATCAGCAAATCTTCATTTACACAGACACTTGCTGCCTGTTTTTTTGGGCAAGCCAGTGCCTCCATACCCCTCCAAGGCTACCTTCTTGAAGTGACACCTTTTATCCTTCAAGGAAACAATTATTCCCCCTGTGACAATTCAGGAACCTCTGCTTTGGTGGTGTCACCCACCTCATGTTGCTTTGGGACCGACATTGTAGCTTCCACCCAACCTGCTCTCTGTCACTATGAATTTCAACCTGCCAGACTGAAGAGTTCACCTTGGATCCTTTTTAGCCCAGAGGTCTGGTTCTGCTCAGAACAGGGACATATAGTCATTGGTCCAGTGGATTGCCTAGAAGCTAGTTCACTGGACCAACATATATTATCCAGATGCAACAACTAAAGGCTATAATCTTTCAGAACAGAAAGGGTGACAGGCCCTGTTTTTGGGCACAGTCCCATTTTTTCAGCGTGCATCTACAGGGGAGGGACACACCACTATGAATTTACTCAGACATTTTCAGGAGGTTATAAGGAAATTGAATCTTTCTGGAGATATTCCAGATCTGGAGATTCCCCCTTCTATAGGTTTGGGTCAGTGTTTCACTACTCATCATTATCACCCCAGAACACTGTATAGCCTTTATCAGCTGGTGCTTATATACTGGACTTAACTAGCACATCTTTTGCCTTCTTGCTTTTGGGTAAATTGAGCCAGAATGCTGTGAGTTCTTCTTGTCTCCATAGCAGTATGACAAAAGGAATTACTGGGAATACTTTTCCATTCTTTAGTTTACATCTTAACACACTGTAGACACAGTCATGAATAGTTATAGAAAGTACTTCAGAAGTATTGTATTATATTGTCATGTTCTCTGTGTGAAAGTCTGATAGAAGTCAATAGGAATTGTGTATGCTGCTCAGGGGCATAATCAGGCAATAAATTATGAAACCTCTGCAAACAGGGTACATTCTGTAATAAGAGAACATCTAATCTAACAAACTTCAAGTAAATTATAGTTGTAACAAGAATATCCATATCATAGTAAGAATTTTAAAAACAGTTTTGGAACAGATAAGAATCCTCAGACCTGAGGGCCTGAGCCAACCTCTAACTGATGGGGGAGAGGATGAAAATTTCCTTATGGCATCTTATCCTATAACTGCTTATTGCAGGGTTTCATTAGCCTTTCTTTAGGGCAGCTTGTAATGACTACTGTTGGAGACAGGATGCTATTCTGATTTGGCATGGCAATTCCTAAATTCTTATAGTCCTAGTACAGTACTTTGCTGACGCCTAGATTGAGGGTGGGATTGTTGACTTCAGAGGGAACAAAGGTAGGCCAGTGCTGGGCAGGTTTGAAAATTTCACCCTGAACTTTGGTTCTAAGATAGTCAACCAAATAGGTCTTTGAAAGCATTCCTTTGATATAGTACATCTTACATTAAGTGGGGTAGAAACAGCAATGAGCTAACGGGCTATCCTGAGCTTGTCATTCCAAATGAAAGATTCTCAGACAAGTTTTGAAAGATTATTTGAGAATGCTTACAAAAGGGACTGAATGTTGTGAACCAGATGATGACTAGAAATAACATTTTGCAAGTGCTGTTTCATATCTGAAAAAATCAATTAAAAATAAACAAGGGATTCCAGAGTTTTGAAATTGCTGTAGTACTTACATATGAGTCTGGCTTTCAAACAATAAAAAAATCTTTTGATCTAAATTATAGTCCTGGGTCTCTGAGGTGTCAGGAAACATTTGTAAGTCTGCAAGATGAGGTGTGCACAGATTCTACAGCTGCTGCTATTTACCCTTATATAGACATGGCTCAAAGGTATCATCACAAGAAAGTCTGTCCAAGGATATGACTTGCTCATGCTCCCTTTTTGAGAAACTAGATTCTATATAAATTGAGGGGTGGGGGGATTCCACAGTTGCTTCCACCACAAAGAATCCCTTTCAGAGGGGTGGGTTTTGGACTCTCAAGCGGGCAGAGCTTTCCTTGCGGAGGAGGATTCATCGTACCTGTCTGCATTTTAAAGAGATTAAGAGCAATGTCACCAGCCAGTAATGTTTGTCCTCAGACTGAAGGGTCTCATAGCCACACTTACATTTGTAATCCCCTTGCTTGATTCCTTTGTCTAGCAAGACATTATCAACACATCCTTGAAATTCACTCTCCCAAATCCCAGCCTTAACTAGACATGAGCTAAAATACACCTTAAACTTGTCACTGGAACCAGGCTGAATATTACCAGGTTTTTATCTGTCGTACCTGTGCACTCAGAGGCGTGACAGTTGTGCAGTATAATAGGAAGTGGAGACAGTTTTCAGGCAAGCTAATATAAAATGTTTCAATATTCACTCTTTGAAGCTACTCAGGAATTTGGAATGTGAGAATAAGGCCAGGAAATGGCTTAGTGGACAGGCTGCAGGTGAGGTGGTCAAAAAGTATGTGATAAATGCAATTCATCATATGGATATCACCATGTATACATTGTGTGTATGCATGCACCTGTAGAGAGTCATCTAGTACAGTAATGACCCAAGGTAAACTGAGTGTTCAACATTTTATCAATTACTACCATTAGAGTAATAAATGAAATAGTTATTTACTGAAGCTTAAAATGGATTAAGCAGGAAGTCTTGTGTGCTGAAATGAATGAAACATCCTATAATTTGCTTTGATGTACCTCTTTAGCCACTACTGCATTGCAACTATCATGTTCAAGTTGAGAATACTAGGGAGAACATTAATACAGTCAAGTAAACCAAAACAATCTTCCTTTTATACATTTCCTAAGTTAAGTTCCTATTAATAGCTGTCAGATGAGCTGCTGCATCACCTATTGAAGTAATTGGATGTAAAAATACCCAGCACCTCAAGATCTGGACCAAGAAAAATAGGAAAAATAATCAAGTTTATTGTCATTCTTTTTAACATCTTTGGTTTCTATTATGCCAGTGATGGTTTTTCCCATTGCCTATTTTGAATGTCTTATGTTGATATTGTAGCCTTTCATGTCTGTAGAACAGGCAAAATGGCTTCTACACCAATTATTTCAAACACATGTATGGTAGCAATGTTTTTTGGGGTTGGATTTTGTTTTGTTTTTAACACAGAACAGCAGTTTATAGGTAGAATACACATGTGAATTTGTGTTCTTATAAGATACAAACACACTTCTTAGCTTCAGTGGGCTAGATCTTCAGCAAGTATAAATTGGCACCGTTCCACTGAATTCAATAGAGCTACATTGGTATGAATGAGAAGAGAATTAGGCTCATGATGTGTGCAAAGCAACAATGAATAAATGTGGCTCTATCCAAAATGTTTGTTTAACCTAATACAGCTTATTATGTTTCCCTATTTTTAGCCCTACTTTCCCTAAATTAATACTATTTCCATTGAGAAATTTTTTTTCACATTAGGAGGCACACTCACACGTGTCCCTCTCCCACAAATAATAACCCTGGGTTTGACACAATCTATGTCAGTGATCTTGTTTACTACTTGAAATCATGGTCCTTCCTCCATGGATTCCTATTGTACCAATGACTGCAGTTTATATGCCTTCTATATTAAAAATCTGCAAACTTGACTCATTTGAACCATTGTTTGACTGCTGGAATTTCAATGTGCCTTGGGATTCTTTGTAACTAAGATTTTACCTACTATCCTAAACATTAGTAAGGTGAAATTTTCTACCTTTTCTGCTAATTCTCTTATCACAAAGGAATACCTTAATAGTCTGGAAAATGGTATGTATTGAAAGTGATTGACTTCAAGATCATTTATAGGGAGTGCATAAGTATTTTGAATTTTGCAAAACTATTGGATTAAATACTTGTCCTTTTATTATCATCTGCATAACCCTGTGTAGAATTATTTTGATGGTATCAACCGGTATTATGCCTAGGTGCCATAGGCAAAGATTGGATTTGGTACCCTTCAGTTACTCTCTCCTTTGCTTCCACCCATCTGAGCAACATATCCAGTCCTCTGTTTCAGTTACTTTTTCCCAGATGATGCCCTTTCATCTGCTCAGTCATCTGCAGTGGGCATCTTTAGTTCTCAAACATGTGCTAGAATCTTTTGCACTGGTTATGAACATCTGGACCCCAAAGAAACCTTCCACTCATGACTGAGCAAAAACATGGTCCCTTCTTTGGACAGGTGATGGAGGAGGAGAGCAAGGCCAGAAACTTCACAGCTGAATACGAGCGGCTCCGGTTTAGCATGTGTGGTGATCGCAGTAGTCACAGTAATATTCCGCTGCCTTTTTTTAAAAGGTGTTTTAGGTAGCTGCCCATTTAGCCAGTGTCGAATGCTGCCTCAGCCTCTTCAAATATACCACAATTTTTAAACAATGAAAAGTTGACTAAGTACTTTTCTTCCATGAGGATCATGTTTTAGGGACAAAATTGAAGGCTCTTTGAAAAGCAATGTGATAAATGTTATATTCTGAATCATTTGAATACAGATAAGGAGCTATATAGTGTGGATTATGATGTTTATTCTGCATTGGTATTCATTCAGTCTTCAACTAACTTCCAAGTTTTCATCAAGAAAATAAAGGAAGATTGTGAGGGAAGGGAGAGAAGATTTACAGTCCCCACAAAGTGTTTCATCGATTTTTTTTTTAAATTACATTTTCCCTCAATCCAGAAATGTGTCTACTGGGCACTAAGAAAAGGACTAATACCGTGAGAGCAGTTATAGTATGCAGAATGTACTCTCTTTCAGTGGACAGTTTCAGAAAAATATTGTATGACTATCCAAGCCTGAGGAAAAATATTGAGGAAGTGTACAGAGCGCCAGACTTCGACTTACAGGCAGGTACTGTATTTATTTGGCTTTACTTTTGTGTGTGTTAAGATAATCTGTACTTTTATATCCCTCTCTTTACTATTTGCCAGATTCTGGCCCCAAAACATGGATAAATCTGGGAGCATGCGTAGGAAACCTTTCCCACATTCCATTTTGTGCCTGTGCAGGGACATGCCGCACTCTAGTGCTTGAGCAGTAAACATGAAGGAATGATCTCATGCCCAGAAGTGAAACACAGCCCGAAGGCGATGAGGGTGGACACATTAATGGTGGTTGTAGTCCTACATTTCTAAAAGAATACATCCTCTCTGTTCCAATTTGTCCCTTTTTCTCAGGCCTTTTGGCAGGGCAGTTTCTTATACCAGCCTCTGTTATCAGGTGCCTTGGATCAACACTTGTTCCTCTAGAGCCATATAATTATTTGTTTCATACAATTTTTTCTGTCCTCTGTAACTTGTCCCACCAAGACATTTTGTACGCATGTACTTTCTGAGGAAGATATTACAGTCCTCTATGAAATGTCTGTTATATGTTTCCAAAATCCATTCAAGCTCATATTAAGATAATTTTAGATCCTGTCTTTTCTATACTATTTTTCAATTTAAGTTCTTTTGAAGATACACACACAGTGTCTCCTAGCACAACTTCTTATTTCTAAATAAGCATCCTCCACCCCAAAGATGTTCTGCTCTTTGCTCAAGCCCAGCAGCTATGCTTTTGCATGGTAATTGTCCAAACTGGAGGCATTAATTTGAATCCAGTTCATTGTCACCTATAAAGAGATAAGACTGATACATTCTTGTCATTTCCTCTTATCCTTGTTCTCCTCTTTAACAGATATGAATTATTGACTGGTTTATACTGATTATTAAATGGGTAAAGGCTTAATGGAGACGCATTCTATCTGGAAATACTTTCTGGAATTGTACTGTAAATAGTTGACAGCTGGACTGATATCTTCCCCTTTACTTTTCTTATTCTTGTACAATTGTAGTGTTAATCATGCCTATTGAATTCACCTGTAGGTACATTTATTATATGTCATCTTGTACATTATGTCTACATGTTAATGCTTTATACTGAATAGACATTGGTTGCATGCTGTGTTTACTCATGATTCTCCTTTACTAGAGTTAATTACAATTTATGCATCTTGATACATTATTCAAAAGTGCAATAACATTTTCATTTAATAGAACAAGGTGCTAGAGAAATAGGAAGAGCTAGAAAACTGATGTCAGTGACTGGGTAATTACTGGCAGAGGAACACATGTTTCAAAGGAAAGTCAGCTTGTCTTTAATGTAGAGAATAGAAGAGAAATGAAACCACAGGTTATTGGGATAGGAGAGTATTTCTAATTTGATTAAACAAGTCTGAACAATCCTTGACCTTTCAGAGGTCAGAGAAAGCCCCCCTTTTCCTCCATGGACCTGTTACTTATTTCCACTGTAAAATCTAAAAGTGTTATTTCACCCACTCTTATCCCTTCTCCCCTTTCTTTCCCCCACCCTGTTTCTCCAACCCAATTAGCAGATTAGCCAGCAGGCTAGGATGCCTGAAGAAGTAGAAATTAAATTGACTTTCATCACATGCCAAGCTAAATGTAGAGTTATACAAGAGCATAACCAGACTCCTAGAGAGTTTCTCCTTCCTTAAGGACCCCCAAGGGTGGATAAGAAAATCAAAGGTGCCATCAAAGACTCCTTCAAAGTTATGATGCTATCCTCCATAAAAATATCTCATAATGGATTATAGATGAGGCTATGATTATATAATTAGATGACAAGCTGAGAGGCTATCAACAGAGTGAGAAAGAACACAGTCCATATTAAAACATAGCTTACCCTGGGTAGGAATTAGAATATGAGTATATTACATGAGTGAGTGGTGGAGGTGAGAGGTAGAAACAACAAGCAAAACTTAATAGAACACTTATCTTCATTAGGAAAAAAAGGGTGGTTTTTTTACCACGTGGTAACTAACGCATGGTAACATCCTAGTGTGGACGAGGCAGTTGTAGTTTTATCCAACTGAGGTAAACACTAGTATTTGTAAATGGTAAAAATGTGTTAAAACTACAACTGATTTTCCCACATTAGGATTTCACTATGTATTAGTACCTGGCACATTTACACATGCAAAACCCCCTCTTTTTCCCCCTAGGGTGCACGCACCATTAGAGGTGTGGGAAAAAGTAACTAGCTGTATAATTAAAACAAGGGTCAAGTTCGGGGAGATCTAGGAAGAAGGTCACAGGAATTTAGTCAGATTTCAGGAGGGCTTGGCACCAGTTTATAGTACATAGAGCAAAATATATGACTACCTGACACATGATCAAATGTGCACCAGGTACCTATATAATGTGCAAGTACTCATGGTTCTGAGAAGTATACTTTTCAAGCCAGAATTGCTGAACTGCTTAATGGTGGAGTGATTTTTAGACAAGGTATTTTGGTATTTAGGGTGTATCTTAGAACCAGATGTGTTCATCCTCCATTTGAGGAGGCCAGTGTAATGACAAAAAGAGATTAAAAAGAAAAAAGAACAGAGCAACCTTTAAAAGCAGCAAAGACAGAGAAAGAGCACCTGTCTGTGTGTACAAAAGATATTTTGAGAAGCAGCCAGGAAGGGTGGCTATGGTGATAGGAGATTTAGTAAGCGGTAAGGCAACTGGAAATACACATCACAGGACTTCTGGACTCTAGCACAAATTTAGGATCTGGCTGTACATTGTTAGTATTTCCAACGTTTTCTCCATAACAGACTTCTTTTTAAAGGTTATTTCTAGTTTTTCCCGATACCAAGATATCCTCCCAAATGTGCAACAATGAAATATTGCTTCTCTGTATGTGTTAGACAGATTGAAAATAACAGCTTTGAAAGACGAGAACAATGAAAGACATCTCATTGTTAGCTCTAGATGTTAATGATGATAATCACTGTTGATCATTTTAACAGAAATATCCAACTAATGAGCTTTATCAACATGGTTGGATTCATTTTAAAGGGCATTCCATAGGAATAAAGTTCCAGATTTTAAAGTAGCAAATAATTGAATATTCTGCCGGACATCTTAGGGTTTGGGGACTTTTTGGTCTTCATTATAGAAGTCAAGGGGGAGATAGAGAATAAGATATAGAAGATCTCTGAGGAGTGGAACAAGATAGTCTAGAATGACAAAGATCTCAAGAGAGGAATTAAAACTCTGGGATGTAATAAGGGATGGGATAGGGAAGGAGAAGATTTTAAAAAAATAATTTTAAGACTAGGTGAAAGTCAATTTTAAAATCAAAGCACTTCGATACTTGGTTTATTAGACACTTTATTTTTGAGCAAATTTACTTTAAAAATGTCTTGCAAATTTTTACTACATTTGCCAAAAATATCAGTAGAACCTGTGAAAAATCTCAAGTTAGCAAAACTTCCTGCACATTTCCAGTGACCCAAGTGATCAGAAATGTAGAAGCTGTAGTTGGATATATATAAAAAACCCATGGAATAGTTTGCTTACAGGATGCAATATCATGTTCTCCCAACAGTGGGAAAAAATACACCCAAAGTGTGGGAATTGGCTCATTTTTCAAGCTTTAGGGAAATTGTGAAACGTGCCTTTTCTACATAATCTACAGGACTGCATATTAAGTAGGGCTGTACCTCTTGTGCACTAGGTAGCCTGCTTTGGCAAACTGTATCATGTATACCGCACAGAAAAAAGCCTACTTCATATTTATTTGTGTGTATATGCTATAAAAAATCAACTTTATGTAGGACATTCTAGGTGAATTAGTCCTGAATTATAGAATTCTATGTTACAAAGAACACATATGGAAGGAAGAATATGGTACAGGATGACCAAGGGTGGTGGTTTATTCTCCGTTACAGACAATTTTAAAATCAAGACTACATGTTTTTCTAAAAAATATGCTCTGGAAATTCTTTTGGGGAAGTTCTATTGTTTACGTTATACAGGCGGTCAGGCTAGATGATCACAATGGTCCTTTCTGACCCTTGGGATCTATGAATTCATACTGTACTCAAGCAGAAAAAATAGATTCCTTTCCCTACATTTTGCCTTACATAATTATTTATCAGAGTTTCCTGGTAAAGATTTATACCTAAAACATTGTTATGAAATATTCAGTAGTTACTATATTTTAATACTGCCGAATAAGTAGATTGTTTAATGTTCTTCTGGCAATTGCACTCCGTAGCATTGTTCCCAGAAAAAAGGTTAACAGACTGCAAATATTAAAATGTATATATTTTCTGGGCATGTAAGACTTGAGAGGCCCTGTACTGTCTGTAAGCAATGCAGCAGTTGAAAAAGACCAATTGTGGAAAATCAAAAATGGGGTGGGAAACTCCACAGCTCTGCCATTTTGCAGCAGAAAGTTGTTTATCTGCTTGAGGGATCTGGTGCTTCTCACCATTCATAATCTGCAACTCTCTATAGTGGTTCCAGTCCTTCCTACCCCAGTAGGACTACGTTGGTGGTAGGATGAGGATGTGCTATTTTATAATATACATAAGAACCTCTAATTGTTAGCACATAGAAACTGTCCCACCTTCTCTCCCTTGCCAGTCATTGCAGAAGGGCAGTTTCAGTAGAACTGTCTGTCCAATCATTTGTGCCAGAAGCCCCGAGACTCCCATAAGCCTGATGAGGGGTGTTTCCCCAAATGTTCCTCTCCAGAAGGGGAAATTTCCTATCCCTGGTTGTGCTTCATAAAAAGCATCAGCCAGAGAGTATTCATTTTGAGAGCACATTACCACTTATGATTTTTGTTCTTGGTAGATTGTCTCAGTTATCCAGGGAGGAGGTCATCTCCCATGCTAGGATTTAGAGAATGCACTATTCAGTGTATCTGATATTATTCTCAGGAACCTAATTAATTGGGTAGGATAGATATATGCAATTCTAGTCTGGGAAGCAACAGGTATGGCTGCTGTGGAAGGTCAAAAACAACTTTAGATGAGGCAAAGGCTGAGAAGAACCCAGGCCTTCTGCTGGTGTACAGACCTCCAGATGGAGACCTTGTCAACTGCCAAGACAAACTTAAAACTGTTCCCAGATTTCTTATCCTCTGCTACCTCAACCTTCACTAGACAATGCAATGATACAATAGTACTTGATCTCTCCTGTCCATCTCTAGACCAACACATGCTGTCAGACACCCACCTTTAACCAAGAAGTTGAGATTAAGAGGTATGCTGGCAAGGACAGAGGTCTCAGAGGAAGGTAGAGCAAAATAGCCAGGCCTGGTAGTGTAATGCAGGTATGCACATGCTGCTCCTGAAGCTGCTTGTGGCTGTGTCCATTTCCCAGAAGCCCGTGAGAAGCTATTGAGTGTTTCAGGAAGTGAGTGATGACACACTCTTTTCACAGATGTTCCCTCCAGCTGACAGGTTGTCACTTCTAAATACTGAGGGTTGCTCTTGGCGTTCAGTAACTTTTAAAGGGAAACAAAATGTTCTAGACAGAGAATTTATTGCAGCGTGTCACAGCCTCTCTCACTCTTCAGGAGGGTCGAAGCAATCAGGATAGCTTCACTTTCTCCCTTGGATTCCCAGGAAGGTGCAGCTCCCTCCGGAGCTACCAGCTGAAGTACACCAAACCCATACAAAAAGCTAGGAAACTGGCAAATACCAGCTAAGTGTAGTGGCAGTGAAGGTTGCAGCAGGCCACTCCATGCCCCCAAAGCTTCTTAATGCTTGTGTATTACTTTCTACCTCCATATTGCCTACAATCCTATCAGGAAAAGTCCAACACACCATAAGGCTTACTCTGGATAGGAGCATATCCTCTGCTCGCTGCAGCGGAAGCAGCCATTCTTCTACCAGAGTGGACTCAATACTTAAAAATATCTAGGGTTCCATGATTAATGTGGAATTTAATCCAAGACCTTTTACTATTGGATCTGACAAACCTCTAATACATAGACATTACACAACAAAAGAAAATAAGCAAAAAATGAAAACGCAAAACCAAAAATTCTGTTACAAAGGATGCAGTAGGACAACACCACTATTCTTCTTTGCACTCCTCTGAATGGTATACTGTGTTAAGGTTAGCTGTGGTTATCAGCAATTTATATTTTTGATGTCTCACAGTTCCACATGTGCCAATAGACTCAGTCATTGAGTTTTTAATTTGGAGCGTTTTGATTACCATGTTCAATTCTTTGCTTCCTGCCTGTTTGAAACCTGCGCTCTACAAGGGAAGTGGCAACAATTTTAAAGCTGTTCCTCACTGGTTCTCATATCACTAAATTAGCTACTGTACAGAGATGGCCACCAGAAAGTGTAATCATTCAACTTTGTTTGAAGTACTATGGGACCACCAAGTAAATATTACTGATATATTAATAATTCCACAATGCTCATTACATTTCTGATAACTCTCCCAGGATGTGTTGTGGCAACAATAGAGCAGCCATACATGTTAGTGTTTTCTTATTTCTTGTGAAATGCATGGATTTATCTGCTGTACATTACAAAAATTTGTGTGTGGTTGTTCAGCTACTGTTGTAAGTTGTTCAGTAACTTCCACTTACTATAATCACTGCTTGATATGATCCTGCACCTCAATCAAACCTGAAGTAATAAATTCAGATGTGTATAGCCAGTTTTTCTTCTTAACTTGATTACTTTCAACTGGGGAAAAACATTTTAAAAAAATCAGATAAGCCAGGTAGAAAAACTGGAAGCATTCTAAGATGAAACAAATAGCAAACAAGAGATTACTCTAAATGGGGCACTACCAAAATGTCAATAAATAGGCTATTGTATAGCTCTGCAAAAACATTTTCTTACCCACATCTGGATGGTAGTCCAATTGTGGTAGCAAAATACAGAAAAGAGAAGGCAAAAATAGCAAAGGATTTAAGTGGAAAAAAAATCCAAGGAAAATCTTTTAAATCAGCACAGGTTAGCAAAGGACAATGAACTAGCACAGTGCAATATAAGTGTCTTGTTAAAACAGTCGTGACAATTCTTCATCACTATGATAGTGGAACAGCAAATCCAAAACTCAAAGCATAGACTTAATGGACGAGGCATCAATGTAGAGAGATGCCTCCCGACAGCACAGATGGAATTTCTTATGTTTACAAAGAAATGGCTTACAAATTTATTGGGCACGTAAGTTCGAGACAAATTTGTGGCCAAAGAAGGCTGACTGTCATGTTTAGAACAGAAATAATACGTTGCTAATGTGGAGAAATTGAGGCCTATGATTCCACCAAAGATTGCAGTGAGACCTGTCTCAAGACACAGTCACTCAGGATTCTAGTAGAGTTTTACCCCACGTATCTATACAGATACTGATGATGAAAAGGGGCTTTGCTATAGCACTGATTCAGATAGCACATTCTGCTTCAGAAATGACATTATTTCTGATTCAAGATTTGTCAACATGGGGAAATTTATCAGCATAACTATCTGTATAAATATACAACTTATAGTTATATCAGTGTAACTTCTCATATAGACACTTTTATTCCAGACTGTATCTGCCCTTTTTTGGTCTAGCTTCCGTCACTTTGGAAGTGGTATAAACTAAACTGAAAAAAAGTCACTCTGATTCCGGAATAATAGTGCACACATGGGGAATTATAAGTGGTAAAATTATATTAAGTTTCCTCAGTAGCCAAGCCCTAAATCCAATAGGATTCAATGAGTTTTAAAGTTATGCTTGAGCTTAAGTACCTTGCTGAATCAGGGCCTAAAAACAGTAGAGCATTGCTTCCACTAAGCAAACATGACTGGCATTGGAAAAATACACCTACTTGAAAGTTGCCTTGCCAGGATGATTTTAAAGGGGCAGAAGCAACATCTGGTTGAATATAAGGCCAATTTAATAGCAGGAATGACTACCCCTCAATTCATTGAGAGGGTGTCAGGAATCAGGGCCTGCAACAGAGCCAGTCTCCCGGCAATCTAAAGAGCACAGTGGCCTGTAGCAGGCTCCCTGATTGGCTGGAAGAATCAGCAGACCAGCTCTAAGTCCAGCAGCAGCTCAATGGCGGCAAATACCTCCTGTGCCTGCACGTTCCTAGTCTTGTTTTTGCCTTGTTCCAGCCCTGCTCCTGCCTTGTCTCACTCCAGGTAATCCAGTTCTGACCCTCAGCTCTGATTCCCACCCTCTGACTTTGACTCTGACCTTTGGCTCTAGCATCTGGCCTCTGACTCAGGTTTTGACTCTGGGCTCCAACTTCTAGTCCTGACTCCTGCTCCGACAGCTTAGGCATGGCCACCCACATCTTTGTCATGTGACAGAGTAAAAGGCTGGGACACACCACAGTGGATGAAAGATACAGTGTTCCCTTTGACTCAACCAACTTTACCTAAATGCTTCAGGATGAAATGGCTTTTTCTTCCTTCTGATAATCTGCCTTACATTTTTATTCTAAGGATAGTCATGCTAGTGTATTGCCTGGAATCTTTCCCACTCTTTTCATAATTATCTGTTAACCAGCTTTCCCCTTATTAATTAATGCTCTGTTTTCAAGCTTTAGGAGCAGCTTTTACCAGGTCACTATTCACACATTGAAAGAACAGATGCAAAGGATTTTGTGAGTGACAAGATGAAAATTAGTCACTATCTTAGCATCAGGTTTCAGAAAGATGTTAAGAAACATCTCTGCATTTCATGTTGGAACCTATTCCACGGCGCTAATTACTTTATGTACTGTACAAATGCTTCATTTTAAGTCTGCCAATATTGCCATTCCAATTTGTCAATCCAGGAATTCTTTTTAGTAAGTGCTACAAGTGTACTGCTCATCATTGTTATTATGTTCCATTAGAACATTTGCCAGTTTTGAGTTCTGTCAGATGTATATGATAGTATTTGATGAATCAGTACTGAAGTGATCCACTAAACATGACATCTCATTTCTTGGAGTGCTTTCTCCCAGTATCGATAAGTATCTAGGTTTGAAATGCAATACTTCTTCTAAAATACTCAGTCATATTGTACATTGCAAACATTCATAACAAGGTTGGTATTGACTACTTAATTAATGGCATTTACTCTCATACTCTGGCTACTCTCTGACAGACAGTAATCTAATAGCACAATGATATGCTTTGCTACACAATGGTGACATACTCAGTTGTATGATCCATTGGTGAAGTTTCCTATGTCAGGGTGCTTCAGCGTCAGTGAACTTTCATTTGTACTAGAAGCTTCTTCATTTCTTTGATTTGGTACAGTATGTCCAGTACCTGCACTTCTGTAATCAGGCAGAACATGGCATATGAAATATACACTTCTCTTGAGCTAGTAATTGATCCAAAAAATGTCCTGTAAAACAGAAAACATGCAAAGCAGAATGTTTCAGCCTGCAAATATAGTCCTGATTTAGGCTTATGTATGCACATGGAGAGTGCATCTCTCTTTCTCCCCACATGCTCTGACTTGATCTTTGACATTCTGCAGTTGTCCGATGAACTTTTTTGGGTGGTGGGAAGATAACACAAGGTGAGTCAATTATGTAATTGACATTGTTAGAAATAGAAATAATCTTACATTCCAAATGTAACTGATTCCTTAGAAATATCAAAGCCAGGTAATTACTGATAGGATCTGTCTGATGATTGACTCCACCTCCTGGCAAGGACAGTACACAGTCTTCCATAACAGAATGTATCTACTAATACCACCCTGGATCTTGGCCAAAAGGGAAGAGAAACAACTAGCCATTTCTGAAAGTTTTAATATATTTCAGGGCAATTCTGAATTTGTATCCAGGGCTCCTCTAATCCAGAATGATAGGTCATTCCCTGGGACCTTTCAATCAGGCAGAAGTATCCAATTGCCACTTCTGATTTTATGCACTTTCACTCAGCATGTACTTCTCTCTCTTGCTTACTTTTCCTCTGAGGTGAGCAAAACAGGCAGTGTTGTTTCAATTCCACTGAGGCAATTTCTCTCTCCCGCTTTGCCTATAAAGACGGGAAAGCAAAAAAGAGCTAAATTATCAGGCAAAAAAGGCAGGAAGTGCTACTGGGCAGGGAATGTAGCATCAATGTTCAGCCAGATGTAAGTTATAACGCATAGTGAGTGTGTTAATTCCACACAACAAAGAGTTCTTCCACAACATGCAGATGAAGAAAAAGGGAGCGTATTTAGAATTCCTTCTTTCTACTGTGTAGTGCATGTTCTATCCATATTTTAAGGCCTCAGTGCAGTAGCCCACAGTAGCTCTGAAATAATTCAGAGCACAATTTCCTCATTCTATCTCAATCTTGAGTTTCTTAGACCTTGTGTCCTCTAAAAAGAGTTTGCTGGTTTAGCTTCTAGTGGAGACTCAGCTTCTACTGGCAAAAGAATTTCTATACTAGTATCGCTTATACCAGTTCCCCGAATGAAATGTGCCAAGATCACACTCCTGACTGACATAAGTGATGCCTGCAAAACTTTTAAGCATAGACCAGTCCTCAATTAAAATGTTCCTTGAGCCTAAAAACAGACCTGCCACAGCCTCAGCCTCCACTTAGAAAGACCTCAAAGTAGCAATACCCACATCAGCACATTGATTTCTATCGTAGATTCCATGCAAAGCACTTTGTTAAAAGAACATCGAGGTTTTGAGATAAGGCACTCAGAAGTCAGGAAATGCCAAAGTTAGTAGTAGAAACTGTGTTGAAGACCAAAATAAAATATAGGTTCCATAAAAGGAATTATAGTACTGTAATAACAGCAAAACAGTTTGAAGGAGTAAAATGTACTGACAGTTTATTGAATGCACAGTAACCAATAAAATAATAATAATAATACAACAATAATAAATAATAATAAAAATCATTTAGAAATATAAAAACCAAAAGGAGACATCTGAAAGATGTCTGACAAGAATATATTTACTCCATATTAATCAGACTAATTATTTTTTCTTATAGTGCTAAAGACCAATCACAAAACAATGGGAACACAGACATTCCAAAGTGATTTTCAGCTGGCTGGGGCTTTGGATCCAAAAACAGAGACCTTCTAGTTGTTGCTGATGCAAGGCTGTCAAGTAATTGAAGCAAGTAATTAAAACTATGGGGAAAAAAATCTGCCACTAAATGAGGAGGAACCTGATGCTCTATAAGTTTCCTGGCCCAAAGGAAATAAAAAATGAAAAAGGATTCTGAAAAGCAAAGTGAAATTTACCTGCAATGAACCAGCTGATTGCTTGCTGCTGGAATGTTCCATCCACAAGCATCTTTGAAAAATTTTAGCAGCATACTTTACAAACAGACTACATTGAGACAAGAAAGGATATTTGCTTCTTCTTCTTTTCCTTTAGAATCAAGTATTTCTCCCCCCACCCACAAAAGTTAGGAAAACAGGTGACTGAAACTTCTTCATGTTTCCCAAGTTTTGCTAAGATGCCTAGAAATATCAGAAAGATGTTTCTTTCTCTTTCAAATTGCAGACAATATTCTATGAGATTCCTTGTAGAATTAAGTTAAATTATTTGTTAACAGTATGACAGCTTCAGTTGTTTGGAGGGTGAGCTAGCTGTGCTCATGGTCCATGGACCTTTTTTCCAAAGGAACATTGTTTACAAAGACAAGGGTTTGTTTGGTTTTTAATTTATGTATATTCCAGAAAGGAATGCAGACACAAAGAAATATTAGGGAATAAATTACCCTTCTATCTCAAACTCCTAAGACAAAAACCACCTGGACTGAAGAATGCCTAAGACATAATTTCATTTTAGAACACTTTCAAACAATTTAAAACCTAATTTTAATATATTCCATTCCACATCCATTTCATAATATGAAGTACAAATCCATACCTTACTTTACACACAGCAAGGCTTGCAAGACAACAGCCCATCGGCAGAAGTCCCAAAATAGGGAGCAGACTACCACTATTTCAGGAGAAAAGTGCCAACAGACTCAGGGAGAATCAACTGAATTGTATTGTAATTATCCAAAGTAGACTGTCAAATCATGGCCCACAAGTACAAGTGACCTGCATTCAAATTTCTTGAAATCCACAATTCTGAACAAAACCCATTATTTGCTGTTCGCTTAAAGCATAATCTAGGGCTGGAACAGCAGACTTTTAGTCTACAGTTCAATGTGCAGCATTCAGCATGGTATCACACTGGCCTTTTCTATTGTCCAATGGTGAAATGATGCATTATCTTGCTGTAGAGAGTCAAGCTCATACATCAACTCCCCAGCAGGCAAAGAGATGCTTATTGTGACATCTGCAAATTGTTAGTTTGCTAGATATCTGGAATATAAGAAGTTTTGCAATCCTTTCTAGATTTACTTCAAGTATGTAACTTTGGTTTACTAAAATTAAAGAGGACAGGCAACTTTTAGCAAGCACCTTATCTGGGTTAACTATGTATATCACTGCAAGTCAAATTTAAAATGTAAGAGGCATTCATTATTTAAATTGCAGTGATACCTCTAAGCTGAAGAATCTAAAGAAATACACAAAAGTGAAGTGCAGGGAAGGTTGGCACATTGCTGCATAAAGACTGTTCAATAAGCATAAAACATTAGAATATGAGTGAGGGAAATAATTTGTTTTTTAATCTAATTTTTTAAAAAAATCACCTCTCTAGTGCTAGGATGTCACTTCTACATTTAGGTAGCAGTTCCTTAAAGGTCTTCTTGAAGTCATGTATTTATATTTAATTAGATAAACTACATGGTCCTTAAGTCTATAAAATATAAGACATCTAAACATAACTTGTCTTACCTGAAACTTACATGCTTAAACAAGAATTTACAATCTTGAAATGTGAAAAATTTATTTTTATGGTATAACCTATTTCTTCAGCAGTAGGTGATACTTGTCAATTCAGTTTTTCCCAAATAAATGTAAAGGAAAAACCTTATTCATCACTGATTATTATTGTAAGCTCTTGCTAATTGTGAGTTATGACAGTTTTTCTTGAGTGATCAAAATAAATGTTTATCATCTTCAAAATTTTGTGCGGTGGACAAAATGGACCTAATTATCAGCCAATTATTATAGGCAAAAGTAACTGAAGGATTTGTACCTATTACACCAGGGCTGAATTTGGCTCAATGTTATAATTTACCTTGAAAATTAAAAATTAATAATTTAAGACTAGGTGTACCAAAAGCAAGAAAAAGGTTACCATAAACGTGATACAATTTATTTGATATAACCCAAAGGAAAAATTATTGCTTAGAATTAGTTGTGAAGTACACTTTTGGGTAACCTGTGTATACTGAAGAATAAGAAATTGTTATATTTTGTTCATAGTTATAATCTGAATAATCTAAAAAAAATAATTACTGATAGAGAGTATATTAAGTCACAGAGAGCTCAGTCAAATTATACTTGAATGATCATTTGTAGCTTTGTTAACCTTGTTTAAATTTCTTTCGTCTTTGTATATGTCTGACCTAAGCTTGTTTAAAATACCTTTAAAAAGTGAAATAAAGGGTTTATTTATCCTTAATTTTCTGTATTTGTTTCCAGGTTTTGTTCCAGATTGTCCTGTCCCCACTTGCCTAACTAGGGCCAGGGTTGACGCTTCTTTGAACACTTCTCCTTGCCCTTTTATTCTGTATATTAAATTTGTCAAAGGCCATTGGCTGCGTTCTCAGCCCTGACCATGAGTTTAGAACTTGTTCTAACCTTGGAGAGGGACTAGAGTCCAGTGAGTGACATAATTTGTCTTGCATTTCCAAAGTATATCCCCTATAAAAGGCATTGTTGAGCCATCTTTTCTGGGGTTTTCATGGCCGCAGAGTTAGGCACACCTAGTTTAATGATGAGTGAACCTTGCAAATGAGCAGTTCAGATATTCTAGCAATCGGAAACTCAGATGCTTATCCCAAACTTAACCTAAATTTTTACAGACTGGCGACTAGAATGGAAATTTCAGGAGAAAAAGCATTCTTTGAGATTACAAATAGTCCTGGGTTTTGGCTGTGCTAGAAAATATTACGATAGCCTGTATCTCAATATTTTGTGATTTTCACTTCCCATCCAAGCCTATATGTGAAGGTGCAGAGGTGCATGCAAATTAAGACATATACACAAAAAATTTCAGAATTTTGTTAAATTTCCCAAAAACGATTCATGAGGAGGTTTGGGTTGATAATGATTTTCTTCCATTGCACTTTTTATATCAAAAATGCCTCCGACAGAGAGGACAGGCATCATATGACTGTGATGCTGTCAAGCTAAAGTATATGGCGGAACACTTGTTAAGTCTCATAGTACCATAAAAGAAGATTGTTCAACCAGCTCTTTGAAGGAAGGATGTAGGAATACTTTTTTATATGACAGCTTACATTTTTCAAGAGGGGAAAGCATGGAAACGCAAGACATGAGTTTCTAACTGAATGAGGCCGCACGTCTGGTCGACCTGTAATGCTTAATATCCAATAGACTGGACAATTGCTACTTAGGGAAACATCTTAAACAGCGGGTATATTTATCTATATTAATTCATCTTTCTTCAGATCCTAGGAGGATTAGACAACAAAACTTTGAGGTAGAGAGTTTATTTGTATACCCCTAACACTCTTTCATCTTATTTATTTTTAGAAAATATGTACATGTGCTAAGTCAGCTTATTGTCATAATGCCTTATTCTAAAGAGTGCAGATTTTATGCACACTCTACTGTACAAGATAGCGTGTGCACATATCCTGGGGATCTGAATGTTCTTTTTGTTTTAGTATATCTAATATGTAATGGAGTAGAATCGGTTCTGGCTACCAGTACTGTACAAAATGCATATTTGGCTCACATTGCTCTTACTCTATTACAAATATTTATTTTAAAATATACAAACACTATTGGACCAATATCAAATATGGATGCTTTAAAGGGATGTCTAAATCTCCTATTTGGATGTTCAAATTGGCACTTAAGTGCCTAAGTGGGCATTTACACACTTAAGTGTCAATGTAAGTGTCCAAATGTGTAATTTAGATGTCCTATTAAGATGTGCATGTTCAAAAATTGGGCTGACTTTCTGGTACTCTTGGAAATGTCTTTAATAGTGATTCTGCCAATGTACAGGTTTTAATTTTGCTGTACTACACAGGGGTTTTAAAATGTTTATAGTGTTCTAAATGGGGTTTGTTTTACTTTTAGTCTTTTATGTGGTTTTGTAATCAGGTACCAAGATACAAAGGAAATGTTGGCACTAAAAGTCGAGGTAGGATCTTAAAAAGGAAAAAAAGGATGTACCATTTAGCTCTAGCATCTCAGAGTATACATGGAGGTTTGTCATATTTTAGTCTAAAAATCATAAAATCCAATATCACAGAGTGCCACAAGTGCAGTACCCGTAGAAGCAAAAGAGTTAAATAAGCTCTGTGTTCTTTGGACCTTTGCATTGTAAGTGATGTTTTGTGTTCCACATTGGGAGTACAGCCTGAAACAATGTATGTAACATTTTTTCTAATTCTCCATAGAATCTGAATAGGAACCTGAAAGCCCAGTAACCTCACAGGAGCAAGAGCAACATAAAAGCATCTGCCAGACACTCTAGTTAGAGTAGATGCATTAAGATTATCCACCACTTTGGAAAGTTTACAGTAACAACCACAGAGTAATGTGAGCCATTTTAAATAGGTCTCTTAACTTTATTATTTTATAAGGAAATAAAATCATTTTTGGCCTTAAAGCTTTTCCCCTCCTTCCTTAAAAATAAGGATGAGCATTCTGAAGAAATGTATCTCAGAAAAGAATGCCTGGATAGAAGATATTCTGTGATAAAAGATGTTTGTTGAGTTGCTTTCATAACATTCCTAAAAGCAGGAATACCTGTTCAGTTGGATTTGGGTCACTTTTTATGGTTTTAATTTAGACCAAACCAGACTTAATCTTTTCTCTAGTAGTTCAACAGCTAGAGAACAGAGTCACAGAACTGACATTACTTGTTCATTATAGTCTGCTATTCTTAATAAATATTGCAGTATTTTTCTAATGAGTCTAATTAATACATACAGGGCTCCAGCCTTGTCTACATCTCAGTTCTTGCTTCTTTCTACACCTACATTCTACCCTATATTTCCATGTGTCTCCGTCTCCTACACTTGGTGTCAAATCTTGATTCTACTGATGTCAGTGGGAGCTTTGTCATTGACTTCAGTGGGGACGAGATTTCACTCTTTTGTGTGTGTGCGCCGGTCATGCTGCTCTTTTGACTGCAACAGCTTCCTTCTTCCCATTTGTCAAATGACAGCCTTCTATTATAGTAAATCTACCCTTAAGAACACAGTTTGTATAACTTCCCAACATGAGTCTTGGCTCTGACACTGTGCTACCATTCTTGTAGCTGAACCTTCTTTGTTCAGGTCGTCTAATATAGATTATGAGCTATTTGTGAAGAAGATTGTCTTCCTATAGGTTTGTTAATCCCCATGCAGGTTCACAGAAGGGTGCATTCTCCTCCTTTTCTTCTTCTTCTAGCTGTAGTCCCCTCTATATGGGGTTAGATCTCAGAGGCCTCCTTCTCCATTCCTGTCTGTCTTGAATCAGTTCCTCAGAAATTCTGCAGCTAATCAAATACTTTTATATGACATCCTCCATCTAGTTTCGGGTCTTCTAATTGTTCTCTTTACCTTCCACTTCTAAAAGTTTAACACTGTTGCCTATATAGTCTTCCGATGTTTTCACATGCACGAACCATCTAAGCCTGGATTCTCTCAGCATTTCTGTAATTGGTACTACATTTACACTTCCTAATTTGTTAATTCTGAATGTGGTCCATCCTTGTAATGCTAAACATCCATCTTAACATTTTCATTTTCATTGTATTTAAGGCCTGCTTCTATGTCTTCCTCAATGCCAAACATTCAAAGCCATACAAAAGTATGGTGCATTCTTAAATAAGAAACAGAATACAGAAATAGGTGTGAATGCTTCAAATGTGTCAAACTCCGAGAATTAGTATTCAGTGTGCTCCTAGGTCACATACAGTACACACTTAATGCTGCAGATATTATTTGCATAATCCATAGCTCATTCAAATGTATTTTTTACATCCAGTCTCATTCATTCAGTTGTTAAATTGTAAGATGAATACAGGCATTTATAAAAATATTGTGGGTTGTGAACCAGTAGAGTCCCCATCTGATCTGAAGTGCATGTACACCCCGGATTCATCTCCAAACTCAGCCTCTGCCTAAGGCTTGCCTGTACTGTTAATTTAACAACAAAACAAACCTCTGCCTAAACTTTCCCCTGAACTTGGCTTATTGCTAGCCTTCTACCATTTTACATTCTTGAGCTAGAACTAACAGGACTCAACTGGTCCAGTAAGTCAGTAGAAATAATTGCATTTCTGTGCAGGATCAAAGCAAACCACCATCATGCTGAGTCATCAGAAGAGTCCTAGGCCTCTAGATAGAGTACAAGTACCTGACACCATCGCAATTTGTAACCTTGTGCTGTGATCTTATCAGATATCACAAGTTAAGCAGGGTCAGGCCCGCTCAACACTTTAAAGGGTGACCCTCCAAGTATAAACGCAGAGGTGCTGCAAGAAGTGATGATAATGACTAACTAAAGCCGCGCTCTTCCCTCTGAATCAGTACTGAACCAGTTCCTTGGCATGGTGTTAAAGGACACTGAGATCGTTTTATGACTCATCTGATATAAACAAAGATCCTGCCCATTTACGGTCATTAGGGATTCCCTAGCACTTTTCTCAGGAGAGGAGCATTAACTGTATTGGGCCCTGCAATTTCAGTTGGTAATTATTTTTCAATTCCTATTCAGAATATTGTGTAGGGTAGCTATGCACAATTAAACAGTTGTTTCACTTCAGTGCTGGGCATTTGCACTGCGCTTTCAGTTTAAGTTGGTTAAATGCTTTCAGATACAGTAAAGGTGCTATTTATAATATTAAATTGTTTGGTAACAGCCAGTGAAATAAAAACCCCTATATTTTATATAGAAGCAAGAAGATATCTTGAAAGGAATTTTGTCACCTTAATATAACACAGTATAACATATTGTAGAAGTGAAAAATGAAACACATGCAATCATTTTCACCTAAAGAAAAGAATAAGCCCTCTTTCATGTTACAGTTAAACAGAATATGGCCTCAAACCCTCAGAGAATCCCTGTTTCAGTCAAACTGTATTAGGCATAAATAACCTTGAACGACTTCAGTTAATTCTAACACTTATGATGAATGTGCTCCATTATGGAGCTATAGTAAGTGAAAATTATTCCTGTCTAAGCCACAGCTTTTCTAAACCAAGATCATTAAACAACTTTTGACTACAAATACTGTTGAAGGGAAGGTGATGACCACTCCTGTTTCAAGACAGATGAAGGTATAGCTAGATCTCTACCAGTCCCATGGATTTCAAAAATGCATATTGTAGTGTTGTTGTAGCCGTGCTAGTCCCAACATATTGGGATGAGGTGATACATTTCATTGGACCAACTTCTGTTGGTGAAACAGACAAGCTTTCAAAGTACAAAGAGCTTTTCTCCAGTAGTACCCAGTAACTTTTTACTGTATATAAACTATATTTGGTCAAATGAAGTGGACTTATAGCTGCTTATATGATCTGTGTATTTGATCCATTTCTTCCATATAGCACAAAGTTCAAAAGAGTCTTCAGAATCAAATATTTGCAAACCAAATATTAAATAGAAGTCTGCCTTCTCTCTAAGTTTGCATGCTCTCCTCTGCAATCCTGATTAGCTTTTTTTAAGCAGTTTGAAACTTTATCACAAAAAAAAATCCTTCAAATGTGACCCTCAGCTTAGCTGGTAATAGAAGAGACACATCAAATCTTTTGTCCAGGAGGGACTTTTTCCTGTACTTAAAGTTCTGCAACCAATTAATAATAATGTTACTTATAGTATTAAATATTAATTACTAATATTATTATTCTAGTTATTTGGCCAGTTGTATAAAGTGGGATCGCCTGTTGTGAGGCTACTGCATTAGAAACAATCAAACATGTCAAATTGGTACCTTTTCTCCCATAGAAACTTTTCAATAGCAAAAGAATCAAAGACAGCTTCTATGTCATAATCAAATATATTTGTTCATTCATTTGATCTGAGCATCGCTGCACCTTTCCACATAACCAGTCCATGGATACACTCACTGTTCCCTTTTTCACTTATTCAAACATATTCCATATATTTTCATTCTCTATTGGAGCAGGTATTAATTATAAAGACAGTATGTTATGGTTTTTCATAACCTCCAGGCATATTGAAGCCATTCAGCACAATATCCCCTCCCAGTTTTTGAGAGGCTGTTTCTACGATGTTTAGCCAATCATAAGCAGAGCTGGGCTAGTGCTCTATTTTTTCCTGCAAATATGTATTTTTAAAATTTCTAAAATGTACTCCATTATTATATTCAAATTACTTTCATGTTCATTTTCAGCCTGTATTGTAGCCAGACAGTTTATCAAAGGGACCATTTTCCTAAAACACCAGCTTTAAGCAAATATCATAGACTATTCATAAAGACCTCAATCCTTCAAAGATTTATAGATGCACTTACCTTTACACAGCATGAATAGTCCCATTTAAATCAATGGAACAACTGAAGTTAAGCATGTGCATATGTCTTTGCAGGGTATACCAAGTTTCTGTATGAGATTGTTTCTGATAGAACTTCTGTTGCTTCTTTGACTCACTGGCATCATAGCGCATGTTATTGCTTATGTAGAAAGGTCTGGAAGAGACTGCATTAAAAAGTGTTTTTTGGGGAAAAGATCTCTCTCACTCACAATCCAGCCTCTCTGTCTGCTTGGACTTGGAATGAAGTTATAACTTTATGCTAGACATCACATCCCCTGCCACTGGTTGTGGTGACAAATTCTGTATTATGACCTCATTGCAGAATCAAATTAAAGAATACAGTGGAATGCATAGGAGCCAACATTGGTCTAAACACATTATAGTTGATGACTAGAGGGAAAAGAAAAGCTTTTTAAAAATATACAAAAAGTCAAATGGATGTATTAGTAACTGAATTTTAAACTCTTCTTCCATATGCATATAACACTTTGAACAGCTGAAGAAAGGGGGAAAAACATTTTCTACAGAGATAAGTGATAGTATATTTAAAAGGGAGAGAAGCCTTCCAGGAGGTAAAGGTAGAAACAAGAAAGGGAAGGAGAAAGGTGTCTTTGTGATTAAAAAGAATACTGCAAGAAAACACTGCAAAGGAAATCTTAAGTAAAAATGGATCTACATTAGATTTTCTTTTCTTGAGTTTCTCCTTGTTGCCCCCAGGAGAGCAGCTCTCATCTGTGTGCTTCTCAATATATGCCTGTTGACCTCAGTGCACTCATGCTCCATGAAATGAAGCAACCCATGAGAACAAGAATGGATTCCCTTCTATCACAGATTGTCTTGTCATCTCAAGCACTTCTTCACAGACATGGAAGCACAATACCCACTAACTTATCATAAGCCTTATTTTTCTCAGAGGTCTTCTCTGTCAGGAGAGTTTGGGACCAAGTTGCTGTATGGTGACTGGATACTAATTAAATACTAGGATACAGTGACAATATTAGTCTCTAAGACATTCATCAGGACATCCTTCCCTAATACAAATATTTTTCTGCAGAACACTATATTGATCCCTTTGCAACACATAGCTACATGACTAAAGCTGGGTAAATAACAGTTTTTGGTTCACTGGAGAGTCCAAAAAAAAATTATTTCACCTCAAACAAAATATTTTGTTTGACCCAAAAGGTTTTGTTTCAGTTTCAAGCATTTAGTGGTTTTGATAATTTTATTTTAAAAAACTAAAGGAAATTCTGAAATGAAAAGTGGTTTCAAATTGAAAAATTGAAATGTTCCATTTTTGAACATGCGAAAATAAATATTTTTATTTATTTTTTGGAATTTAAGGGTTCCCCCCCCAATCAAAACAGTTTGGCAAAATCTACACAAATTATGATGTCACAAACTGCATTTTTCACTGAAAAAAATGTGTGAGAAAAAGACACTTTTTCCAAATCCCCACTGTGTCTCAGAGGGACTGTAACTTACATAAAAAGAAAAGGAATACTTCTGGCACCTTAGAGACTAACCAATTTATTTGAGCATAAGCTTTCGTGCGCTACAGCTCACTTCATCGAATGCATCCGATGAAGTGAGCTGTAGCTCATGAGAGCTTATGCTCAAATAAATTTGTTAGTCTCTAAGGTACAAGTCCTCCTTTCCTTTTTGCGGATACAGACTAACATGGCTGCTCCTCTGAAACCTGTATCTTACATGTTTCAGTGGTCTGGTGTGCATGTGTATACAAAGTGTTCTTTCTCCTGCATTAGACATAGTGCAAACAGAAGCAGCCCATGAGCAAATAGAAGGAGTGGGTTTGCCCAAAATTTGTTCAAAGGTTTTAGTTTGAAGTTGGACCCTACAACATTGAGTCAACATTCTAATGTCAAAATTAGGAAGAGGGAAGGGGGAAAATAGTCAAGTAGTTTGATATATATATATCAAGCACATGGTGTAGATGTAAGCACAAAACCAAACTAAGTATTGCCAAGGGAATCTGGATTAGTTCCTTAGCTTTTATTTACCAGTTAAGGTAGTTGGGTTGGGTTACGTATTACATTATTTTTTGGAAACTGTTTTTATCTTAATCTAAAGTAATGTGTACCTAGACACTATTGCAAGGAGCATTTTATAAAGGCATGCAATAATAAAAACATAACAATTGCAGCTACCCCACTATGGGCTTGTCTTAAGTCACCTCCTCCTTCTGTTACTCACCACTTGACTCATCAGATTTGGGGAAGAGGAATGGTACTATGCAAATACACTCACCTATTACCAGTGATAAGTGTCAGTCTGCCAGGCCCTTATCCTGATTCAGCAACCACCACCAACTCCACATTCAAATCTCTCCTAGAATTCATTTCACAAGACCTAAAAGTAGTTAATTCATAATACTTCAAAACCAAACAGTTCTAAATTATTCCCAGTGTGGCCGCCATTCTGTGTCGTCTTTTTTTAGATTGTAAATTTGTTGGGGCAGGGCAATCTTTACCTTTGTTTCTTATATAAAGTCTGAGCACATCAGTGTTAAAGAAATAAACAATTATAGGTTGTTAGAGGAGAATAATCCACTTTACAACAGACATCTGGACCAGTACTAGAGTACAAATCCATCACTAACAGCTCACTGGGTTCCATTTAGTTGTGAGTCAAGTTATGGCTGTACTAAGTACAAAAGACAGGTGCACAGTGGAGTGAATGAATTACAAGCTCTTTTACATGTTGTGTCTAAAGTCTGCCCAAGGATTAGTGAAAAATCTAAACAAACCATTAAACTAATATGACTCCCTTGTCTATTCAGTAACTCAGATGCTCTTTCACTGATATTCCACATGAAACAGTATTTAGTACAGAACAGTGCAGTAAGCCATGCAATCTTATCACAAGTAATCACATATATTAACTATTTTTTCCAATTTCAATACAGAGAGATTTTGCTTAAAATGTTAATGATTTGGCAATGCTGTGTGATGTCCAGTTTCTGATATTCTGCAGTATCAATAAAAACACTTTGCAGCCCATATCATGAAAGCTTACACTTTACAACAAAAATTTCAACTACAAGTTACTAAAGGAGCTCAACACCACTGAAAGTCAGGCCACTTCTATTTACGTGTTTAAATATGAACTTACAAGGCTAACTAAGTTTGCAAGTTGGAAACTTCTCCCATTTAGCTTTATTGGTAAAACATTATGATGTGTACTTTTTAAATACTTGAGATTAATTTCAGTTCCACAGCTAGAAAAAAATGCATATACTCCACTATTTGAAGGCTACCGATGAGAAAAAGCTCTCCTAAGAAGTGTGTTTGAGTGTACACCAGACATTAAGTTAGATTCCTATAGTTTTTTAGACAATACCTTATGCTCCTGATGAGATTAACATTGTGGCTTCATGGTGTGTCAAAAGTTAAACTGCATTTTTAAAAGGTCTCAAAGTATTTGCTTTTACTAAAGATTTCATGACAAGGAAGCATTGCACTTTTTCCATTACACACATTATTTGTATGTGGGTGATGAAAATACAAGGCATAAAGATGCTCCAAATGGCAAAGTTTGTAACTGGAGCCAAATTTTTCCCAAGTTAAAGGGTATTCAGACTATACCCCTTATGAAGATAGGTTATGCTATAAAACCTGGATCTGCATTAATTTCTGGATACCAGTTTCCCTAAAGTTTGGGGTTCTTTAACACACATATACTTTGCCTCTTTGATTCTATACCAATTTCTGTATAGGATATCATTTAGAAGAACAAAGAACATTGAAATATCAAACTGTCATTCTTATATGCACAATTTATTTCTGTAATTAACATGACTATTTTAAAAGAAAATAAAAGAGATTAACACAAGCAGGTGGTATTTCAAGTTTCTGAACCAAAGTTTTCATGAAAATGATATATTAGAATCTATATTGTCACAGAGCACAGAAATTTCAGGCATTACACTATAAATGGTGTGTAATTATTTTCTATCACCTGATTGTAACCCGACTGTTGGAATTGCTTGTTTTAGATGTTCACAATAAAACATGAAACCACAAGCTTGCCTGGTTTCATGTTCCATTAGACTCAGACTATGTGCGCTGAGAGAATCGCTAAAGGCCATAAAAATTTACCATTAACCTGGGCCTCTTTATGACTCTGTATTAAAACCATGTAAAGTCACAGTGTCATACCACTAATGAAACCAGGAGAGACTCAGCAATTTTGACTCGGTTCTCTTTTAGATTCAGGGTTCATTTAAATCTGAAATTCAGAGTGAAACTAAGAGAGGGGAGTAGGATTCAAACCTACATGGACAGAAACCAAAAGTTTGTACAAATGCATACTAATTTAAAACACTATGTTTTCCAAAGTCCTGTGCTAAAACTGCTCCAGCTTCCCTAAATTAGAGTCCAGCTATAGTTCCGGTGGGTATAGATTACAAACAAATTTACTACATCCCTCAAATATTTAATAGTTGGGACATTGCTTTTCTACATCATGTCAGTATCAAAAGCACAGTGCTGGCCTTAGAGTTATTGGGGTGTTTTAACTATAAATTGCTACTGTATTTGAAAAAAGAAAAGGAGTACTTGTGGCACCTTGGAGACTAACCAATTTATTTGAGCATAAGTTTTCGTGAGCTACAGCTCACTTCATCGGATGAGCTGTAGCTCACGAAAGCTTATGCTCAAATAAATTGATTAGTCTCTAAGGTGCCACAAGTACTCCTTTTCTTTTTGCGAATACAGACTAACCCGGTTGCTACTCTGAATACTGTATTTGAGTAGCTCCTTTAATTCTCTGCTCTTCTGTTAAGGACTATAGCATAGTAATTCTCTAGAAAGCCAGCAAGTTACTATAAGCCTGTCTCCCATAGCATATGCCGCTTAGCCTGCTGCAAATTGATGTGAATAGCTCTCTTGCTTTAGAGACTGAGCATTTTCACCTTCACAATACACTCAGTTTTCCATGGCCTGGGTCTTAGGAACCTGAGATAAATCCTTAACGAAGCTATTCTATTTTGCATAATAATCATACTGATGGACTAAAATTTCAAGTATCCTGGAAGATTTCACCTTGTCATTCCTCAGAAGGGCAATGATTCCCAGGAATATCACATTCCTCACTTCACCTTTCCATATTAAGTCTTGAAACTATGTACCGTTTCTAGCTGAACCCATGAAAGTCAAACAAGTCAAGTACAGCTAAAGCTTGTGCATGTTTCCCATTATTATGTTAATCATATGCATGGTATTACTGCATTTATAAAGCCATTTTCACAGACAAGACCCCCACTATGTGCCGCCTGCTTTACAGTATTAACATCATGACAAAAGCCAAGAAATTCAACATTCGGACTGACATTTTGCCCTTAACTTGTGCCATTGTGAAGAAAAGCACAAAGATGTGACCTAAGTGTCATTTTTAATTTCCCTGCTTTTGTCAGTTGGTGTCACAACCTTCTGAACGGTATTTTTGTCTGCAGATTCTTTTGATTTTTCTTAATGACAATTTTAAAAACAGATTTTGTAAAGTGTCACTTGAGTTGAAGACGTGACAATTCTCAGTGTTGCTTTAAGAGCTGCTAGGGTAGAATGACTAGGTATCTGGTAATGGTTCCAGTTTTATGATGGCCTCCTACCAGATATGAATATTTATGTCTATTATTAATTTGTGGCCAGATTTTGACACACAACTCATGCTGAATACTGCCTTGTTCCAAAAGTAATACCACTGAAGTCAATGGCAACAATGTGGAGTCAAGTATTAAAATCTGTTACCTAACCATTTTTAAATAGCATCAGTCTTGGCATCCAGATGCCTTAAACTAGAGAAAACAAATACAAGATTTCACCAAAAACACCCCACTTCGTTCTGGACTGCAGTGATGAGTAGCTAAAAAAGCTCTGCTAAAAAGTGGAGTCTTGAACTCCTTCCTGAAGCTCACTTAGAGCTCTAGCTGGATTGGCAGAGAAAAGAAGATTCAAGAAATATGGGAACTGAGGCTTCATCCCCAGTTGAAGCCTGTGCTTACTGTGTTGGACACACCTGATCAGAGCAGGTATTAGCCTCTTCACCAGCCTCCTTTCTTCTGAAGTACCCTCTCCTTTTTCTGTGTGATGTTAAACCTGGAGATCACCTGTCTCTGTGCTGCTTCCCAGCCTAGCATTTCCCCAATGAACTCTCTCTTCTGTGATGTACAATGAAGCCTGAGGAAACTCAAACGGAGTGTGATGAGAATTTAGAATTCCCCAGACTCCAGTTCAGTGGATAAGGAGGTGCAGCGAGGTCCAGCACAAAGGCAACTGGTCCCCTGTCTACCTTTAAGGAATGGGGGAGGGATGAAATCCAGGGGAAGGGAATTGTGGAGCAGGGATGGAAAAACATGGGTTCTAGAGGGACACTGAAAAGCCAAAAGGTGATCAGGCAAAGGGAGAAAGAGTGTAAGTACTCAATTACCCAGCAGAGAAGAGCATCTTCAAATACCTCAGAGCTTCCAAACCCTCTTGCACCCTTCCCACCTCATGTCAGTTGTCCCCAACCACATTCTAGCTCAGCTGCCAAACACACTTATGACAAACGCTCCATCTCTGAACCCCATGAGAAGATCCTCCATGATTGACCTCCTCACATTCCAGAACCCTTCTGTAAAATATGCAGCTCTATCTGCTCATTGCCAACAGCAAGGAAAGTGCCTCAGTTTTCTGTTACCTAGACACCAGGGGCAGCGCTGTGGGGAGGCTTGCGGGGGGCTATAGCCAGCCCAAAATTTGCCTTAGCCCTAGCATAGCAGCCACCATGCTCCGACCGCCCAGCTGTGAAGACAAAGCGGAGAGAGTGGCAGCTGCTAGTCTGGTGCCCAGCTCTGAAGGCAGTGATACCATCAGCAGCAGCACAGGAGTAAGTCGGGTGGGGAGCTGAGGTGCCCAAGAGCAGTCCCCAGCCATGTCCCCGCACCACCCAGAGCAGTTGGAGGGTCTGGGCCCCGCCCCCTGTGGTCACTGCTCCCGAGGGCTCTGCTGGCCCCAGAGGCAGGTCCTTCTGCCCAGGCAGCTGTTACTGGCTGTGAATAGTTGAAGGGCGGTGGGAAGTGCCTCAAGTGCCTATACACAAATGCAAGAAGCCTGGGAAACAATCAGGGAGAACTGGAAGTCCTGGCATAGTCAAGGACTTATGATGTGATTGGAATAACAGAGACTTGGTGGGATAACTCACGTGACTGGAGTACCTTCATGAATGGATATAAACTGTTCAGGAAGGACAGGCAGGGCAGAAAAGGTGGGGGAGTTGCACTGTATGTAAGGGCGCAGTATGACTGCTCAGAGCTCAAGTATGAAACTGCAGAAAAACCTGAGTGTCTCTGGATTAAGTTTAGAAGTGTGAGCAACAAGGGTGTTGTCGTGGTGGGAGTCTGCTATAGACCACTGGACCAGGGGGATGAGGTGGACGAGGCTTTCTTCCGGCAACTCACGGAAGTTACTAGATCGCAGGCCCTGGTTCTCATGGGAGACTTCAATCATCCTGATATCTGCTAGGAGAGCAATACGGCGGTGCACAGACAATCCAGGAAGTTTTGGGAAAGGGGAGGGGACAATTTCCTAGTGCAAGTGCTGGAGGAACCAACTAGGGACAGAGCTCTTCTTGACCTGCTGCTTACAAACCGGGAAGAATTAGTAGAGGAAGCTAAAGTGGATGGGAACCTGGGAGGCAGTGACCATGAGATTGTCGAGTTCAGGATCCTGACACAGGGAAGAAAGGAGAGCAGCAGAATACGGACCCTGGACTTCAGAAAAGCAGACTTTGACTCCCTCAGGGAACTGATGGGCAGGATCCCCTGGGAGAATAACATGAGGGGGAAAGGAGTCCAGGAGAGCTGGCTGTATTTTAAAGAATCCTTATTGAGGTTACAGGGACAAACCATCCCGATGTGTAGAAAGAATAGTAAATATGGCAGGCGACCAGCTTGGCTTAACAGTGAAATCCTTGATGATCTTGAACACAAAAAAGAAGCTTATAAGAAGTGGAAGATTGGACGGATGACCAGGGAAGAATATAAAAATATTGCTCGGGGATGCAGGAGTGAAATCAGGAAGGCCAAATCACACTTGGAGTTGCAGCTAGCAAGAGATGTTAAGAGTAACAAGAAGGGTTTCTTCAGGTATGTTAGCAACAAGAAGAAAGTTAACGAAAGTGTGGGCCCCTTACTGAATGAGGGAGGCAACCTAGTGACAGGGGATGTGGAAAAAGCGAATGTACTCAATGCTTTTTTTGCCTCTGTCTTCACGAACAAGGTCAGCTCCCAGACTACTGCACTGGGCAGCACAGCATGGGGAGGAGGTGACCAGCCCTCTGTGGAGAAAGAAGAGGTTCGGGACTATTTAGAAAAGCTGGACGAGCACAAGTCCATGGGGCCGGATGTGCTGCATCTGAGAGTGCTAAAGGAGTTGGCGGATGTGATTACAGAGCCATTGGCCATTATCTTTGAAAACTCATGGCGATCGGGGGAAGTCCTGGAGGACTGGAAAAAGGCTAATGTAGTGTCCATCTTTAAAAAAGGGAAGAAGGAGGATCCTGGCAACTGCAAGCCACTCAGCCTCACCTCAGTCCCTGGAAAAATCATGGAGCAGGTCCTCAAGGAATCAATTCTGAAGCACTTAGAGGAGAGAAAAGTGATCAGGAAAAGTCAGCATGGATTCACCAAGGGCAAGTCATGCCCGACTAATCTAATTGCCTTCTATGATGAGATAACTGGTTCTGTGGATGAGGGGAAAGCGGTGGACATGTTGTTCCTTGACTTTAGCAAAGCTTTTGACACTGTCTCCCACAGTATTCTTGCCAGCAAGTTAAAGTAGTATGGGCTGTATGAATGGACTAGAAGGTGGATAGAAAGTTGGCTAGATTGTCGGGTTCAACAGGTTGTGATCAATGGCTCCATGTCTAGTTGGCAGCCGGTATCAAGTGGAGTGCCCCAAGGGTCAGTCCTCGGGCCGGTTTTGTTCAATATCTTCATAAATGATCTGGAGAATGGTGTGGATTGCACCCTCAGCAAGTTTGCAGATGACACTAAACTGGGAGGAGAGGTAGATACGCTGGAGGGTAGGGATAGGATACAGAGGGACCTAGACAAATTGGAGGATTGGGCCAAAAGAAGTCTGATGAGGTTCAACAAGGACAAGTGCAGAGTCCTGCACTTAGGACGGAAGATTCCCATGCACCGCTACAGACTAGGGACCGAATGGCTCGGCAGCAGTTCTGCAGAAAAGGACCTAGGGGTTACAGTGGACGAGAAGTTGGAGATGAGTCAACAGGGTGCCCTTGTTGCCAAGAAGGCCAATGGCATTTTGGGATGTATAAGTAGGGGCATTGCCAGCAGATTGAGGGACGTGATCGTTCCCCTCTATTCGACATTGGTGACGCTTCATCTGGAGTACTGTGTCCAGTTTTGGGCCCCACACTACAAGAAGGATGTGGAAAAATTGGAAAGAGTCCAGCGGAGGGCAACAAAAATGATTAGGGGACTGGAACACATGAGTTATGAGGAGAGGCTGAGGGAACTGGGGATGTTTAGTCTTCAGAAGAGAAGGATGAGGGGGGATTTGATAGCTGCTTTCAACTACCTGAAAGGGGGTTCCAAAGAGGATGGCTCTAGACTGTTCTCAGTGGTAGCAGATGACAGAACAAGGAGTAATGGTCTCAAGTTGCAGTGGGGGAGGTTTAGGTTGGATATTAGGAAAAACTTTTTCACTATGAGGGTGGTGAAACACTGGAATGCATTACCTAGGGAGGTGGTGGAATCTCCTTCCCTAGAAGTTTTTAAGGTCAGGCTTGACAAAGCCCTGGCTGGGATGATTTAGTTGGGGATCGGTCCTGCTTTGAGCAGGGGGTTGGACTAGATGACCTCCTGAGGTCCCTTCCAACCCTGATATTCTATGATTCTATGAAGCTGAGGAGCAGATGCAGCCACAGGGCCCCGAGCACCAGCAGGAAGAAGAGGAAGGATAGAGCCACAGCCACAGGCACTAGCCAGGTCAGCAGTCACCCAGCACTGCCTGGCTCTGACCTCCAACCTGGCCAGGGGGTGGGGTCTGGCGTGGGGAGAAGAGAAAGCAGGACCAGCACTTACCTGAGGAAGAGCAGGGAGGTGGGACCACAGAGGAGGCAGGGCCTTGTGGCAAGGGGACACAGACCCCTGCCCACAATTTTCTGTCCAGCCCACCAAAGTCCCCAGACTGGGAAGAGGCTGGCGCCGCCCCTGTTCAACACCCCAAGTTATGGGTGCTTATGTCAATTTTTTTCTGAAAAATGCCAATTTATTGAAACTGAAATGGTTCACAAAAGAGATTCAGTTGTGTGACATGAAAAAATATTGCAAAAAAGTTTCAAGGTTGCTTCATTTTGATAGTTTTGAAATGAAAAATTCTGTTATTCAGATTCAAAAAGATTTCTTCTTTAAAAATTTAAGTTAATTATACTAAAAGGCTTTTAAAAGATGAAAATCTAAATAAAACATTTTGAATGACTCACCTCCCCAAAAATAATTTTTTTGTTTTCCCCAATTCAGAATGGGGAAAATATTGTGAAATCTTGAAAATATTTTACGATTAAGAAAACTGTTTCCTTCCCAGCTTTAGTTATAAGCAGGGTACAGACCAGGGTAGAATATGTTATGGAGGGCTAAAAGCATATGACAAGAACATGTTACAGATTATTATAAGCAACCTGTTGACCTATTAGACTATAACAATAGATTAACCATCTATGCAAACATTAGTCAATCATTTATTAACCCTTTATAAACAGAAGTGTGGACCAGTGGAACATGTATTAAGGGATTCCTTATGAAGGGAAATGGACTTTAAGTAAAAAGGCAAACAAAATTATATTGGGATACTTTAAGGTGATACCTAAGGTATCTTACGGTTACATTCTTGAGGTAGCCTTGTTACAGTTTTTATTATCTTGTTCATCTTTCTTCCTTTCTTATTTCATCATCCATATTTCCCCCTTCCTCCTTCCATATTGTACTGCCAAATTTGTATCCATCAATTTTTCATTCTCCCTTTCTCTCTCTCTTTCTCTGTATATATCGTGATTCCTCCTCTACACAGTAGCCCACCTCTTTATTTCCATCCTTTATTCCATTTACCTTTCTGATGGCTGACATGATTGAATTTGACAAGACTGACATAACCCACAGCAGGGCTCATCTTAATATAAAAAAAAATCACGTGAAAAGTACAAACCCTGAATATTTTAACCACAATATGTTAAACAGCATTTAACTCCTTCAGTCCATAAAAGGTTTGTTACTTTCAGTCTTAAGTTATCTGACATAATTAATAGAACTAGGCAAAAGGATCACATTGAAATATGAACTTGGTGTAATGTTTCAAGCTCATTTGAGCCAAATGGAACTCAAGCTTTATGATTTTGGTTTATAATGTCCATTCTCCCAGCAATGTGGACAAGATTCCTTATGCTAAAAAGAAAATGCACTTTCAGGAAGTCTCACGTGCCCTGTGCTGGTCTCAAAATCAAATCTAAACAGTGTTAGCCCTGCTGAACTTGAAAGCCTGCTAGTCCCACTATCTACCTTATTGGCTGTTGCCTTGAATACATCTGCATTGCAGAGAGTACTGCATCTCATTGGCATTTATGAGACTGCTCTAGTTGGTAACACTTTTGTGTTTTAAAAGCAAAATATAAATGAGTCTGCAGTCAAAAGCCTTGGGAATGTCCGGAGCTCATCAGTACAAAGAGTAACTGGATGAAGATGTCCATCGGGAAGCATAGTATTAATGCCTCTCTAGGGAATATGAGATGGATTTGTTTTGGCTTCATTCATTGAGGCTGAATTTATGAAGTCAGCAAAGCCCAGGTCTCATGTGTATTCTTATAAGTGGAGGGGAGAGCCAGGAAGATGAAATCAACAAACTTTTTGTTAGTTGGCCAAATGCAAATCTGAACTTCTTAGCTTAGGGAGGCAATTTTAGGGCTATAGGGAGTAAAGAGAAACACCAATCAGTACATATAACTAATAAAGCATCTACTTATTGTCCTTTTAATTCTGTTCTATCCTGAATCCCCAGGAGTTCTGGAAATAATTTTGACTGTAGCCTCTATATGGATCTTTTACAGACAGTTGAAAGCCTATTAGATGACCAAAGATCTGTGTCATGCCTAAGAAAATAAAATGTAGTCCAGAACAAAACAAATGTTGGAACCTGATATTAATTACTACACCAGAGTCATTCGTGTAGTTATAATGATGGCTGTGAAAAATTTTCTATTATAAAAACAATTTTTCAGAGGTTAATAACTGATTTTTTTCAGCTCAAGGCTGATACTTCAAATATATCCCAGTTCAAGAACAAATTTGCAAATAGATTCTTAAATTTTGATGATTTTTTAAAAAAAAATCCTTTCATACCAGCAGTTGGATTTGCTTTGTGCAACCACAATTGTCATCCGAGGTCACCAAAACCACTGACATCACTGAATTAAGTTATGTAGTTGTTTTTAAAACATTTTTTGAATTGTTTACCAAGTTAAGGTGCCTTTAGAAGCTTAATAAACTCAATCACAGTTGATATTAAAACAAAATTAATAACTTAGGAAAGGAATAATCATAATATGATTTCACTGTTTTTTGGATGGTGAAAATTTAATGGCACATATTTAAGAAACTGATTCTATGCTCATTTGAAAATCAGTAGCAAAATTCCCAATGACCTAAAATATGAACATGAGGAGCCCTAAATCACCAATCCAGCGACGCTTAAGAACATGCTGAATTTTAAGTATGTGGTTAAGTTCTATAAAGTCCCATGACAGTGGCACTTAAGCGTGTGGTTAAGTGCTTTGATGACTCAGAGACTAACTGTGCATATCCAGTGCCTACTGTTTGTAACAAACGTTTAGTCTTCCCAGATGATCTAAATACCTACTTTCATGGCAGATCCTACTGTTCTTTTCAACCATTATGGGATTTTGGATCGATATTTCACAATTATCAAAGCTCCCTAAAACATATGTATTTATTAGAGCTAATTAAAACATTTGAAAAGATTTTTCATTGATTTTTATAAACTTTTTGTGAAAAACTGTTGACTTTTTCCAAATATTTCATTTTTGGTGACATTTAAAAATGGTTATTAGCATTTTTCATTTACCAAAAGCCCATTTAAAATAAAATAGATTGGCTAGCCAATTCAATAATGATGTTGATATTTTCAATGAAAAGTTAAAAACCACAAAAATGGGTCCGTTTCAAATGATTTTTTCAATATTTTTAATTTTTTTTTTGAGAAGCTCTAGTATTTACCCAACAGACCCACATTGTTTTGGAGGAAAAATTATGATTTTGATCAATAATCTATTTTGAAATTCTTCCAGCTACATACATTATCCATGGCAAATGAAAAATCAATAAACTTAAATTCATATAAATTGGAAATGAGTAGATTACAACTGCTCCTTTTATCTTTTATTCTTTTCTGAAGCGTCTCACCTCATAACTCACATCTCAGAACGCTATCTTGAATCCGTTGGGTTTGAGTAATACAGGAGGCTGTAAACAATGGATAGCTGCTATATTACCTAGGCACAGTGGAGGGGGTTAAAGAGACGATTCAGCTGTTGCTCTGAATTCTGTTGATTTGTGAGTATAAGTGACACCCTTTAACATTATTTGAATACACTGGGCTGGATTTTTTTTCCAGTTTAATATATTAGTGTCCAAGTTGCTGAATCTCAAATTGCTCCCATTTTCACAGGAACCATGCCAGGGTATTACAGACTAAATTGCTAAATTGGTTCTGGAAGGGAGCATAGGATGTTAAAAATAAGATTACATTTATTTTTTAAACATCTTGTTTATATGTATGTATGCATGACGAAGTGTTGGTATTCTGTTACTTAACTGTGTGATTTTATGCCTACTGAACTTTAAGACACTCATGAAAATTAGATGTCTGCTTCTCTCATTTCTCTGGTGAATGAAATTTCAGTAACCATGGTCTTTGCCCCTTTCTTTCCTGGACTGTACTTTCATGCTAACCACTTTCAAAGATAGCCTTCTACCTAATTTTTTGTATTTTATTACTGTATAATGCTTTTGTATGCATGCATCTTTACACACTTTCGTGCATCATTCTACCTCTTAATCTCCTTGTTATATCTCTTTCCTTTTTCCTTCTTCTGTACTGTATCTGTTAAAACACCCTTAACCCTTCTCTTCTGTATCAGTATTTACACACACTTGCTTTGATGCAGTTATACATTCCCAGACATTCAAAAACTTCAAGGGGAAGTGCAATCCCTAGGGAATTGAAGGGAGATTTCCTGAGACTCCAAGACAGCTTTTGAAACAAACAGCTCACACTCTGGCTGTGATTCTCCCCTCACTTGCACTAGTACAGTTCCACAGAGGTCAGTGTAGTTACAGTTGATACACACACACAACAGAGCAGACTCAAGCTCTCTCTTCTCAGCTCCAAGACTATGTCTACACTGCAAAAAATGTGTGTCTTTAACTCAGGTTAACTAACCTGTGGGTATGTCTACACTGCAATGTAAGCCCAGGCTCTGTGGGAAGCAAGCCTGCAGGCTCTGTTTGTAAGCCCAGACTTGAGCATCCACACTGCATATTCACCCTAGGTTTAGAATTTCTGGATCCTCATCTCACACCACACTCAGGTATCTAAGCTGCACAACACAAACCTAAGTCAAACTAGACTATCCGTGGCTTCCTAGTGCCCTCCCCAGCTGCGGCTACTCTAGCCATTTGTTCACCATTCATTTTCTGACCTAAGGAACCTGTGATAGGAGAAGGATACACATTTGGCAGCCTCGAATTGGCTGACTCTCAGAATGACTGCTGATACCCCCTATATAGACTGGTGCTTCTGGCGTGGGGCCACAAGCATAGACTGGTAAAATATTATCATGCATACCTGGGATCACCAGCAGTGGCTCCAGAACTTTCATATGAAGTAAGCTACATTTCTGGAGCTTTGTGAGCAGCTTGCTCTTACCCTCCAGGATCAGGACACATGCATGATGGTGGCCAGGCTGGTCCAGAAGCAGATTGCTATAACCATCTGGAAGCTTGCCACCCCAGATTACTACAGGTCTGTTGCTAACCAGTTTGATGTTGGAAAGTTGACTGTGGGTGAAGTGGAAGCAGAGGTTTCTGAGGCAATGAGGTGTGTGTGTTATACCAATAAAATAAAAACCAGCAGGATCGCATTAAAGGGGAAAAGGCAAAATGCCACTTTTATTGCGAATACAGAAAGAATCATAGTAAGCAGTTAGTTATAGCTATAACATTCCATTCAATTTCATATTTATTCACACATTCATTCATACAAACACACACACACACACAGGTTCTGCAAGGTTGTTATCATAGTTCCAGCCTTAGAGTTGCTCATGCCAAGCCACTGGCCAGGTGGCCTGGACATGAGGAGGGAGCAGGGCCTTGTCAGATGCTCATCGGATGCTCCTGGAAGTTGGTTTGCAGAATCGGACCCCAAAGTTCTCACTTTCTAGAGTCCCTTTTTATAGGAATTTATTCCTATGCCAGCCTATGGGAATTGCTTAATCATGCTGTTGCCGAATCAATCAGCAGATGGCACATTCCTGACGGCTCCGTGCTGCCAGATGTTATCTTGTTCTTTGGTTCTCCCATCCTTGAGGCTGTTGGGTGAATTCCAGTTTGCCCTCCCAGGGTCCTCTGGTTATTTCCACTTGACGCCTTCTACAGCCGATGGACACTGGATTCTTAGGCTGGCACCTCACTGATCATTCAGTTATTATCCACATGAAGCATCCATCCACATACATCCTCCATCTCTATTTTAATTACAATTGTTAACAAAGCGAGATAAATACAACAAAAGGGCGGGGAGTCTGTGTGTGCTGTTTCTCTTGTTACAAAGTATCGCTTTGAGTCTCTCTCTGTGTGAGTAGTTGTTACAAAGTATTGCTTTGAGAACAGACTCTGTTTTAGGATGTACTAACACAATTAGCAGCTTGCAAGTTTCACACAGAGAGGGAAAGAAACAGTGAATATAAGAGACCAAGAGACCTCTTAATTAGTGATACCCTGGAATTTAAACTCATTTGTGATTTTAATACAGAACTTCTTTCATATGATCCAACATGTGATTTACCCAACGGTGGTAGGCATAAATATGTTGCAGAAGTAATTGCTGGTTTTGAGAGAATGAGGCTTCCCAACTGCACTGGGGCCACTGATGGGACTCAGGTGCCCATAGTTTGCCATGCTCAAGGCGCACACTCATACATCCACCGCAAAGGGTGCTACTTCATTGTTATGCAGGCATTTGGGGACCACAGATGTGGACACCAATGTGTGCCGCACTGGAAAAGTTCATGAAGCCATGGTTTTCCACCAATTGGGAGTCTACCTTTATGGTCAGCCCAGGACACTATTCCCACCAAATGACTTCATAAATGGAGCAACTATCCCCCTCTCTGTTATTCTAGGGGACCCTACTTATTCCCTTTTGCCTTGGCTTATGAAACTGTATTCTGATCTCAGAGGTCCTGGCAAAATAAGGTCTAATTCACAGGCGCCAGCTTCTAATTTTCCCTGGGGGTGTCCTGCGCAGCCCTAGGTCCCATCCCAACTCCACCCCTTCCCTACCTTTTTTCACCCCTGCTCCACCCCCAGCCCCACTCCCACTTCACCCCTTCCCCCAAGGCCCCGCCCCGCCTCTTTCTGCCCCCTCCTCCAATCCCCATTCCTCCCTCTCCCTCCCAGCTCCTCCTGCACACCACAGAACAGCTGCTCCGCATGGTGTATAGGAGGCACTGGGAGGGACGGGGAGGAGTTGATCAGCAGGAGCTGTTGGCGGGCAGGAGTGGGGAGGTGGGAGAGGAGATTGGCTGCCAGTGGGTGCTAAACATGTGTTCATTTTTTTCTGTGGGTGCTCCAGTCCTGGAGCACATGCAGAGTCGGTACCTATGGTCTAATTACACTCTCAGGAGGCATTACAGATGTGGTTGAGTGTGCGTTTTGCAGTTTGGAACCCAAGCAGTTCTATACACAGTGCCAATGCCATTTCAGTGTCATCAATGCTGTTCACATTATTGTGGTTTGCTCTGCTCTTCCCAATCTTTGTGAAATCAAAGGTTAGCTATTGGCCCTTGAATAGACCCATGGCAGTAATGGATTGTTGAACCAATACACTCAGCCAGAAGCGCACCTGTCACAGCTGGAGCAGGATGCACATGGGCATCAGAAATCAGGGATGCTTTGTGCACTCATGTTATGGATTTGCATGGACCAATGGAAAAAGGATGCATTTGCATAGTGCTTTTTACCATAAATGAAGCTCTCTCACTGTACGTGACAATGGTCCCAGGGCCCAAGTCCCCAGAAAGCTTACTAGCCTGAGTGAGGTAGATTTGCATGTAGATGGAAGGGGGGGTTGAGCTCAAGACTGAGTCTGAGCCAGAGCTTACATTGCAATGCAGACATACCCTGGATTAGCTAACCACCATGGGTTAAAATAGCACTGAGGGGACTGACTATTCTGTTTTTAACTCAAGTTATGGACTGTAAGTGTGCCTAGGGTAGACTTTAAAGATCAAATAGGATGAAATAATACCTTTCACTAGGAATTTCAAGATTTCTTTGGTCAAGATGATAGATAACCTAGCTATACCATTTACAAGCACATTGTTCGTTTGATATAATTATGTACTTAAGATATATAACTAATCAATTTATAGACTGACATCTTAACATAAGTTCACCCATTGAATTCACATCTGTGCTTTGATATACAATTTACATTAGAACCCTGCTAAGTGTCACACTAATTCAATACACATCCTCTCCTTTGAAATGCATTTTATTTTAGGATTAGGCTTGGGGACTGCAAATTCAATACACTGAGAGATTAAGGACCATTAAATAATAACAACCCTTGCCCCATGATACACAAGCTTACTGTGAATCAGCAAGGCTTCCAGAATGAATTAATTTTGGTTGAATAACACAGACAAATCCACAGTTATTGATAAATAAATAAAGAATATAAGGCACCTTCAAACCTATGTAAGATATCTAGTCTATATTGTTTCTATATTATTAATTTGCCTCTTTTTACTGAGCTCCCTATCTCTCCTGTCCTGGATATTTTATTACTACATTTGTAATACTATTCTATCCTCATTCTGTGTGCATCTTCCCATGTCTTCTTCTCTCCTTTTGCCTTTTATAATCTTTATTTCATATACACACACGCCTCACTATTTTTATAATTTTATCCATTTTCATTATTTCATGGAATCATTTTTCCCTACACATAAAAGCTGCATCAAAGTGTTTGTGTACAAAAAACCCCCAAAAGATTTTTGTATTTGCCTATTTGATACAACATGTGATTTGATGCAGAGCAAGATTTCACATTTTCTGCCAGCAGCCAATATTGTTTTTCTAATGTAAAGGGTGAATTCAGCCTTTTGGGTCAAATCCTGAACTTTCTGGAATAAATGCTTTTCGTTGAGAAGTTTCACCATCAGTGCAAGGCAAACAGCTTATTGCAATGAGAAGACAGGGTTTTTTCCGTAACAAAAACTTGACATGTTAATTAAAAGCTCAAGAAGGAAGGATGCTCTTATGATGCAGGCACTGGACTGGGACTACATAATAGTGAGTTCTGTCCCCAGTCCGGGCACAGGCTTCCTTTGTGATCTTGGGCAAGTGATTTGATGACAAATCCTCAACTGGGGTGAACTGTCATAACTCCATTGACTTTAAACCTGTAGAGCTATGACAATTTACAGTTTACATCAACCAAGATCAGCTGCTTAATTTGTTTTGGTGCAATCCTGACCCCGTTGTAGTCAATGGCAAAATCCCCATAAACGTCTATATGGCGAGAATTTTACCCTCCAGATCTCCATCCCCTATCTGTAAGAAAGACATAATACCTCCTTTCTCCCATCCTTCGTCTTTCTTTTAAGCTCTTCAGAATGGCTGCAGTCTCTTACTAGCACAACTGCTTCAATAAGGAATGCAGGATCTGACTGCAAAGCATATCATGCTACAGAGGAGATAGGTTGGAATAGACTCACAGCCCACTTATATTCACCAGTTTCATGGTGATAGCAATTGCTACCTCTTACCATTCTCAGTGAAAAAAAAATGGGGAAAAAAAACAACTTGTGGAAAAAAACTATTAAAGTCAGACAACAGCCAATTACAAGGACACAGGAGAGTTAAACACAAATCATGATCTTGCACTTCTACAGCACCTATCATCTGAGAATCAAATAGTGCTTTATTAATTAAGGGCTTGTCTACACAAGGCATTATTCCGCAATTGCTATTCCTGTGTGTGGATGCTCCTATTCCAGAATTAGAGTGCCTTGTTCCAAATGTACATAATCCTATTTAGGAAGTGAAAGTGGCTTAAGCTAATTTGGAACAAGTCACTTCTATTCCAAAATAAAAACATCCACACATGGAGTTAATCAGGAATAGTTAATCCACTTTAAATTCATACATTTATTCCAGATTAACTTTCATGTCTAGACAATCCCTAAGCATCATAATTAATACCCCCCTGAGAAAGGTATTATCCCCATTTTACGGATTAGGAAAATAAGGCAGAGACAGTTTAATGCTGGGTCTACACTTAAAAATTGTATCAGCATAGCTATGTTAGTAAGGGGTGTGCAAAAACCCACATGCCTGACTGACATATGTATGACAACATAATCCTAAGCATAAATGCTGGTATGTTGAGAGAAGAGTGTTTCGGTTGATATAACTAACAAACAGGGAGGTGGTGTTCCTACATCAACAGAAAAACCCCTTTTGTTGGTGTAGGCTGCATCTACCCTATGGAGCTATGCTGGAATAGTCTCCCTAGTGTAGAGAGACCCTAATGACTTGCTCAAGTTCTGACAGAAAGTCTGTCACAGAGCCAAGAACAGAGTTCATATCTGAGTCCCAGTCCCGTGATATACCCACAAGACCATTTGTATTGGTGTTATTCAACAGGAAGAAGGAAGGACAAGTAAAACAGCCAACATGTCAGCCTCTAACTTTCATTTTATTAAAGATATAAACAGTCTTCTTGTTACCATGTTGATACCAGGATATTAGAGAGACAAGGTGGGTGATGTAAGGGGGGTGACCAGACCTGAAGAAGAGCTCTGTGTAGCTCAAAAGCTTCTCTCTCTCACCAATAAAAGATATTACCTCACCCACGTTGTCATTTTATTAAAGAAGAATTAGTTGAAGAATTTTCACTCTCCCATAAGAGCATGGAACAGAAACACCAAAGAAAGTTTTTTACACAAGGATGTGTAATTTATATCTCCCCTCTGCCAGCCTGGTCCTTTGTGTTTGAATGAAGGATTCATCCCAAAGCAGGGCAGATGGTACAGGTGCTGCTTGCCATCTCTCGGTATTTCTGCTAAGGGCAGCCCAGTTTAGAAATCAGCCTAGAGCACCACAGGGGAGGCATCAATTCTGAGAATGTCCTTGGCACCCTGTATACCATCCCTTCTCTCCCACACTGCCCAGGTTTTGATCTGTTTTGCCTTCCCTCAGGGTCAGGCTGTTATAGAACTGTTATAGCATATCCACTGGGCTGAAATTGGCCCTGTGCATTTAATGTTGCTCAACAAGACAGTCATCTTGCAAGCATTATTTCTAAGTTAGGCAAAACACTTCACCTTATCCAAAGAGATATTTTAAAATCAGCTCATTTCAAACTTACTTAAAATTACACATATTTGCCAACAAATTCCCACCTCAGTAGTTCTGAATTCCAGTAAAGATACTGACGTGCAAAATCTTAGTTTCCACCTGTTAGTCGCTCTAGACAGCTCCCTCCTGATTTTAACTTTTTCTACTTATTCTGTTTTGCATGATTATATTGAAATAAACATAATGTGTACATAGCTGAAAATGCCTGGGCATCTTTCTCATATATCACAAATCTCCAACACAGTTCACCAAGGCCCTATATACAGACAGATAAAGTTCACCAAAAGCCAACACAGGGGACAAGTTAATACAGTAATTCAGTTCCTTCAGAGAAAAGAGAAAAGGACAATATGCTAAAACCTAAATTACACACTATATTCCATAGATCTAGCCAGGCATCACTGAAAAAAAAAATAAAAGAAAGAATATATTATTAATTTGAATTAAAGCCAAACAATTCCATCTAAGCGGTAAAACTTGATTACAACCCTCTATCCTTTATTTGGAAATGCATGAAATGAGCCCAGTTCTACTCTGTTTGAATTCAATAGCAATTCTCCCATTCACGAGGAGTAGAATCTGGCCCAATCATAACACATAAATATATAGCTATCACACAGTATGTGACTCTGGGTGGCATGGTGTAGGACAGGTAGGAATTGAGTCTTTCACCTCATGTTTATAAACAAAATAGATATCTAGCCATATTAATAATCCAAATCTGAGGGAGCGGGGAGTTGTCTTAAATTTGTGAGAGCTTCTAGGCAGCATCAAATTCAGTGAGGTCAGTTACAGTCTCTTGTCTTGCTGCTGAAGAGAGATCAACAACTCCCCATCCACTTCTTCACCTCAGGAAGCACCCTCTGATGCCATGGTAATGAGCACAGTAGAGATGCCTAGAGAGATAAGATAGGAGAGCCTCCTCCCCAATCCACTGCCAGCCAAAAGAGCCTCTTGGCAACACAACTTCCATCTAACATCTCCTCAAGACACTCATTCTTCCTTTATTTCAACTGCTGTTTTACCAGCAGGGAACCAGACAAGAAACCAACTGCTATTAGAGCAAGATAGGACAAGGAAAAAAAGTGAACGTAAACTAAACTTCAACTGCTCACAACTGCTAAAAAGAACAGGTGAGTCAGAGAGCCCTTCCCTCCCATGGTCACAAAGAGTTGAAGGACTCAAGGGAAAGATAATTTGTGCCCTGGAGCTCCCATGAGGACGCTCATCACATTAGCAATAACACAAGTGCTTTGCGTGCAGATCATATACAAAGATAGCCCAGTTCATGGGAAGTAGAGGAAAGGGGATTGAACCCCAAAAGGGATAATTTGCTATGGATTCCCATTGTGCTGAAATACTATTCCAATTAAAGGGCACAGGTGTCCTAGTCTACCTAGATCCCAGCTATCAGGGAGGTCCAACATCTATACCAAGTGACAGGGCATTATAATCTTATAAGAGCATGGCCCAGGCAATCCCATCCAAAAGTTTCTCATTATGGCAAAAACAAAATAAACCAAGTGTTCCAAACTTAGGTTTCAAGCTGGTTAAATCCTGACATGGTACCCATGTTCAGCCAGAATGGAAATATTTACATAATTAACAATTCAGCATTGTAAGTGTCATTTTAGCTCATTTATTAAGATGCAGAGAATGAGCCCAAGCTGCCAGGTAAAGATGCCACTTTGCCCTTATTGTCTAGTTGTTCTGCAGAGACTGTCCCAGATAACATACTCCTTATGGAGAGATGTCCTTTATGATCTTTCTTTTTGCAGGCCATATCTGAAATTCTGTCTCATTACCTTATACATGAGACTTGAAAATTACGGTTTGTGCAGCTAGTGCAGGGGAGGGTCTTACCAGATACCTTGAAGGACTCCAGACCTCTCAGTGTAAATAGATTGCTCTACATGGTTGAATTTCAGAGTTTAAAGAATTGATTTATTTAAAAAGACCAGGATATCTTAGCCTTTAACACATTAAGAAATCCCATTAACCTCCATAGTTGATTTCTTAATCCTTTCAACTGGCTCCCCCTAGCATGCTACATACATTGGGCAGGCTTCTGGCTAGTGATGCAAAAGGGACCAGACAGCTGAGGATTTTCACAGTTGGCACAGGTCTGCTGTAGTTTCACCTTAACCTGTTTTGAGCCACACAAACGTTTCAGTGACCCTTAACAAGCAACATTTCTTGTGATCTGGCCAGACATGAGTCTTTCAAGGCTGAGGGTTTTTTGAGTTTATTTTATATTTTTAACAAAATCTTTGAGATAAACTGATCACACGAGTAGGCCTTCAGGATCCTATGAAACTTTGTGAAGCATCACATGCCCACCAGCAATGTAGTATCCGATTTGTGATTTGGCTCCATGGCATGGCACCTGACTCAAGATGAAACTCTGTGGGTAATGCCCATATGAATAGAAAGTGAAGGGAAAAAAATCATTGAAACTCACACACACTAAAAATCAGTCAGTTTCTCACAGCTCAAATAATTCATAAAGCCTGTTCTTAGGCTGTTAGAATCACTGAACACATTTTAGGAGTGTTTTTCTATATACCTTCTGGCTTTACCAATAAAGAAAGTCTCCCAACATGTTTTTTTAAAAAGTTCTGTCTAGTTTCACTTCAGCTTTATAAAAAAAAAATCTACTCCTGCCAGTGCAGTTTTGCACCAAGGGATAAGATCCAGATCACCCTCACCCCGCCCCTTCCCCTCCGCCACACGCATGCTTACAGTGCCATCTTGTCTTCTCTTCGGTATCAATAGAGCAGATCAAATGAACTATTCTTTCATTTGGAACTATTTGAAACAATAATCGTTAACTCTTTCAGAGGACACTGTTGAGAAGTCACATATAATCAGCCTTATCCATATGGACTATGCATTGTCCCCTCACCAATGAATTATCCACTTACCTGATGGCACGGGACACCAGGAGATGTTGAAAGGGTGATTTTCCTATGATGTCACAATCCAAGCCCACCACCTGCCTACTGCACCTCCTCCTTGCCTCTGATTATCATACTGTCATTGGTCTGTGGGAGGAAAAAGGTCAGAGAGAGGACAAATGAAGTGAAGGGGGAGGATGAGCCACCTTTGATACTTCAGCTGCACCAGGTTTTTCAAAGATACCAGCTACTTATCAGTCATTTTCTTCAGTGATCATAATTTCTTGGAAGAATGCAACTGAAATCTATTTCCTTACCAAAACAGGATCTGAACCTCAGCCTTTCTAAGTCTGCTTTCACAGAATCTAAGTCCAAAAGGGGCTATTGTGATCATCTAGTCTGACCTCTTGTCTAGAACAGGCCATAGAACTTCCCCAAAATAATTCACAGACCATATTTTTTAGAAAAAAAATCCAATCTTGATTTTAAAATGGTCAGTGATGGAGAATCTACCACAGCCATTGAAAAGTTGTTTCCTTACTGTAAAAAATTATGCCTCATTTCCAGTCTGAATGTGTCTAGTTTCAACTTCTAGCCATTGGACCGTGTTTATTGACTGTAGACCCATTATTAAATATTTGTACCCCAGATAGGTACTTATAGACTGTAATCCAGTCACCCCTTAATCTTCTCTTTGTTAAACTAAACAGATTGAGCTCCTTGAGTCTATCGCTGTGAGGCATGTTATCTAATCCTTTAATCATTCTCATGGTCTCGTCTCTGAACCCTCTCCAATTGATCAACATCCTTCTTGAACTGTGGGTACCAGAATCGGACACAGTATTCCAGCAGCAGGTCCATCAGAGCCAAATACAGAGGTAAAACAGCCTGTCTACTCCTACTGAAGATTTCCCTGCTTATGCATCCTAGGATTGCATAAGCTCTTCTGGCCACAGAGTCACACTGGGAACTCATGTTCAGCTCATTATCCACCACCACTCTCAAATCTTTTTCAGAGTCACTTCTTCCCAGAATAGAGTCCCCCATCCTGTAAATATGGCCTCTCCATCCCTCATCTCTTCCCTCCTATTGTTTGTTACACACTTGAGTCTTGCCTTCAGTAAAATGGCAGGTTGTATGAGGAAAGGGCCTTGCCTATAGTCTGATACACATAACAGTAAGAGGGCTCAGATCCTGACTGCATCCTTCATATACAAATAAGTCACAACATTATTATTAATTTATTATTATTATTATTATTATTGAGTGGCTGGCATTGATCTTACCCCAAAATAAACGACATTAAGAAAATTATTCTTGTTAAAAATAAAAAACAAGCCAAAAATATTACCTGAATTTGCAAACTGACGACAAATATGCTACGTCAAAATTTGGATCTGATACCTCTCTTGAATGATGTAGAATCACACCAGGGATGAATCTGTCCTGGGATTTATTTATTTTTTTGTTCGCTTTGTTCTTCCTCAGTATATTTTTGATAGTGCTGACTAATTTTTTATTCAGCATCAAAACATCCAATTCTAAACATATTTGGGAAATTGTTCCATAAATGGAGCACAGACACACTGTACACAGTTAGATACAATTTTATAGTTGTATATAACTATAACTATAGTTGTATATAACTTAACAGGCTTAAGGATGAAGCAAACTCTTCCTCGTCCTTCCTCCATCAGTTCTGACTTCCACATAGCTGCATTGGCTGGTCCTTTTCACTGGTTGCACACATACTAACAGGCATCTGACATTCAGTTCTTAGATGTGGAATGGATTTGAAATGTTCATAAGTTTCCGCTGGAGTGTGTGCTTGTAACATAAAGTGTTGGGGTTTGGCGTGTTTATAGTCTTGTTGCACAACTCGGCAGCTTATTTTTATTTCCTATGCATGATTCATTGCATCTTACCTCCCCCATTTTCCCACTGGGGATTCTGAAGACTTTGCAGGACTGAGAAAGAAACAACACCCTGCTGATGTAGCCTTTAAGGGAGCTGGACTTGGCCTCAGCTGTGCCTGGTTATCCCACTGAGTCCCCCCAGCTCAGGTGATTGAACAGGTGACACAGAGCCTCCCAGGAGTTATGAACAGCATCCTATGATCAGCATGAAAGAGGAGCTGACAGCAACTCTCAAGACCTGAGTCATAGAGCTGGAGCCAGAAGAGGACCCAGGGTGGGAGGAGAGGGGTTGTATTCTTAGGTTACATTTAAGAGGTTCTAGATCCTGCCAACTGCACTAGTTGTTGCATAGTGCTGTCCCTGAACACACCACTTTGTGGTGCAGGGTGGCACAGGAGTCACTTTTCAACAGCAGGATCCAGGGCCTCTTAAACTGCATCCCTTATTGTTTAGGGGGTAGGTGGACCCTGTGTACTGAGGCAAACTGTATCATCAGTGACATCCCCATATAATAATTACAGTGACTAAAGAAATAGAAAAGAAATCAACTGTTTGCCTCCCAAATGTGTTTTCTGACTTTGTTACAATTGCACCTCTCAGAAGAACTGCTGTGGAGTTAGTGGAAGATAATATCAGTCTTAGCAATTTAATTTCATCCCACTGCCCCCAAATCCCAACTCTTAGTCATCATCATTCATTTGGACATGGTGTAATGGTCAGAAAATCCCTAATCTTAGGGAAGATGGGAGCAAAAGGGAATTGGATAAACAAAGACCAGGCTTGAAGAGCTAATGGTCTGGGATCTTAATATCAGAGTGTGCTAAAAGGGGCAGTTGCTGGTCCACTAACTGTTATACAAGAGCCCATGTTCCATGGATGTCCACCTCTATCACCCATGTGTTACGTTTTCAAACAAGCAACTTTGTGTTTTCTCCCATGCTGCTTTACCAAACTCACTTGTCCTCCTCCTTTAAAACCCTCCCAAAAACTCTCCTCTGCCATGAAGCATGGCAATGGTTAGATTGCTGGTGTGCTGAGACCACTGTCTTCCAAGATGACCAGTATTGTCTCACTGTTTCCCTGTATTCCCCCATTTGTCTGTCTGTCTCCGTCTGTTGTGTCTTGTCTAGGACTTCAAACTCTTTTGGTCAGGGACTGCCTTTTTGTTCTCCATTTGTACAGTGACTAGCACAGTTGGGTTCTGGTTCAGAACTAGGCCTCTGAGATTGCTCCAACAATAATAATAATAAAACATTGTGGGCCTGATGCACAGTTGCATTAGTCCAGTTTTCAGTGGTATCACGACGTTGATCTCGATGGAGCTAGCCCAGCAGAAAATTGAAGTAACACAATTGTAAATCAGGGACTAAAACCTATCCAAAAATACTAAAATCTTTCAGCAAATATTTAATTATATCAGTTCCACTATATTTATGGCACTTGTGGTAAAAAGCATAGAGGTCCTCCTGAGTCATGAGTGTCATAGTAAACAGCAAGTAATGAGGACATCCTTTTTGACTAATTCTGTACTCTCCATGAGGCCCAGTGTGCAAAGGCATTAAATGTGTATTTCCATTATTAAGCAGTATTACAACATGAAAATCTAGTCTTTTTCACACTTGTACCAATAATGTTTTTCTACTCTGACTAGAAATCTGTGTTTTGCTCTGTCTCAGTGGGTAGAAAGCATAACATAACATTACTTACAAATGTTACTACTGCTTCATGCAGTAATCCCAGTACTATCTTTAAAAAATAAGAAGTATTGGTAACAATTGATACCAAGGATACATTTATAAATAGCATATAGAGTTAATAAATGCATGCTACGGACATGACTCTTTGTCCCATTCCTATTCTCCTTGCCTGCTCAGTCCTTTCTCCTCTCCTCAGGTTTCTGATCCCAGTTTTAGTCTCCTTTCTCAGCCAGTCCTAGTCTCCTCTACTAGACTTGGTCAGAGTCCCAATCTCACACTCTTCCTAGGCTGTTTGTTTCTCCCTCCCCACACCAAGTCTCCTTGCCCAGCTAGTCCCAGTTTCCCCTGCTGGTTCCTTGTTTAATCTGTCTCTCTTTCCCTCAACTGCCTCCCAGGCCCAGTCTCCCTCCCCACACCCTGCCTGTCTCCTTGTCCCAATCTCTTTGTCCAGCCAGTGCCAGTCTGCTTCTTGCCCTCTCCCCTGGTCTGGCTTGTCCCCTGTGGAGTAGAGTCAGGCAGCTTTCTCCTCTGCACTGCCTGGGCACCAGCCTGTGGAGTGTGGAAGAGGACGGGGAGAGGGTTTGCTGACAGCATTGGAAAGAGAGGCTCCCTGCTCTCAGTTTCAATTCCTGGCCCCAAACTGGGGAGCAGCCTTTACAAACAAAGTCCCTGACCTGGGACATATGCAGTCGCTCTGTGAGGATGAGGAACATGCACAGTCTGGTCAGCACACTAAGAGCTGGGAGAGGCTCAAGCATTCACTGAGCACAGACTCTGGAGATCTTAGCTGTGTATCTCTAGCAAGTCTCTACTGAATATGTGTAAACTGATTTTTCAAATACTTATAACTTGGACAAATGTGGGTATGTTTTTACAAGGATGGCAAAAGGCATATCCCTGACACAAAGAACTCTCCCTGCCAAGTTTCAAGTTCTTGCTCTAAAGTATGGGGATACTAGTGCATTTCAAATAAAACATCTTAAGATTATTTTTTTTTAAATGGGCAAAACAATTTATTTTTTCCTAACCTCATTCTCGGAAACAGCTGAATATTCAGCCTGAGGCAGACTTCTGGCATGTAAAATTTCATCCCAAATGGTTAACATTTTACAAAAATTATAGGCAGCTGAAAACAGGATCTTATAATGGGGCATGTCAGGCAACCTCAATAATAGATGATAAGGCCAGCAGGTGATCATCTAGCCTGGCCTGTTTAACACAGGCCATAGAATTTCCCTAAATTAATTCCGGTTTGAGAGCATACCAACCCTGCCTATAATAAGTGCACCAGTACAACGTGTTACACCTGGCTATGAGCCATGATAAGCAATCTCCTACTGTTTAATGGCACATAACAATTGATTAGCCATTGATTAGCCCTTTATAAACTATTTAACAAATATACCTTTAATATGAAGTGGGGCCAAAATGTCTATGCACTAATCTGTGTATTTAGAAGGTGAGATATTCAGCAGCATTAAAAATGCATTACCTTATAATAGCAACAAGGTGGATTTCACTAAGACAGGAAATGTTGTTGAGGAGCCAACCTAGTGCCTTGGAAGAAGGGTACCGAAAGTGACGCTTAGCTCTTGACTATCAGTGAGTGAGTAGTAGAATTGATGTATTGTGTGCTAGACAAAGCATGTTTTCATTAGCTAACTATTTCTTTCAGGTCAATTCCAATAGTTGGTTACGCCAGGCACAAAAGTTATCCCAGAGAGACAGGCACATTCAGTTGCCAATTGCTAAAACATAGGCATTTTAGGAGACTATTACAGAGTAATGTATTTTTACCACCGCTGCATATCTTATGCTCCAGAAGTTATAGGTTTGATGCAAATCACTTTATAAAAGTCTACAGACTATACCTGTAGGAGTTCAAAGTAGATAATTATAATGATCAATTCAGAGACTTTAAGACCAGATGAGATTTTCTTTATATTCTGCTTTAAACTTTTTTAAAATCAGATACTAACTGAAATAGCACCACAGAAAACTATTAACATCTGGTTGTTTTATTATTGGAGAGAGCGTAATGTAGATGAGCTTCGTATTGCAGAGATATCATTACCAATCAAAAAGCTATGTGGCATTTGTACCTCTAGCTGATCAGTTCAAATCTAGTTTGTTAGCAGGCCAAAAGACAAAGTCCATTCACCGAGTTTACAATATTAAAAAAGGCGCAATCCTTCCAAGTGAGTATTGAGGTAGCGGAGTGAACTTGTATTGCTGTATTTATTCTACAGAGGGAGGACCATCAATCTGCCACTAAATTCAGACACAATTTAAATAGATCAAATAAACATATAAAGATTCATAAACTGTTGCTTGAGAGCTTAAAAACGAGGAGAAAGCAAGACAATCTTTAATGTAAAAATGCTGCTAACACTTTTTTTATTCATATCAAGTATTTATTAGGTGTTAGGTTTTATAAATTGTTTGGTCCTGCAGCCTTTATTTTAAAAAAGGCTACTCTGAATGCATTACCAAGTATCCTGTGGAATATTTCACATAAAAGGAAACAGAAAATGTATAAATGTAAACAGGCTAATTGTATGCAGATATAAATTATGCATGTTGGTCTTATGAAAAAGCATCCCTGATTTTCAAGGGTCTTACTCAGCAGCTTTGTATCTTGTCTAAGGGGATATTTAGTATGGCTGTGATGTGCAGAATTTAAAACAAAACTTTGAAATCTGGAGAATAAAAATGCAGCCCAACTGTGATAAGACCGTGTTGTGGGGAGAAGTTATTTTTTATTTTATTTATGGTGACTGTTATGCTCATTAGCCCTGTTAACATGTGCGCACACTTGCCCATGGATACAGTACCACATAAAAGATTTTGTTAAGTCTGAACGTTTGCAAAGGGATTCGAGTTATTTTGATGTTCCTTAACAAGAATTCAAGAAACATTCTCAAAGTCATAAACCTTTCATGGCAGAACCGTTTCTGATTAGTCCCAAACACAAGTGGCCTGACTTGCAAAGGTGCTGAGCAGACAAGTCCCACTGACTTCCAGGGGAGTGGGGGTGATCAGAACCAGTGCAGAGTCAGGTAAATAGGGTCAAATACTGGAATTAGGTGAAAGGGCCCCTAAAACTGCATAACACTATCCATAGACACACCCCTCCACCCAGAACCAGCCTTCAGAATATTGGTTACGGGAGTGGAGGGGCACTCAGGAAATCTGGCGTCACAACACCTAACTTCTTGGTGCCTGGGAAAATCACTGTTCAATACACACAGCCTGAGTTAGGCACTTACGCTTCTATACAAAGATTGGGAAGAGACAGGCACTTTAGACTATGATTCACAAAAGCCAGCATGCTAGCTGAGTAGGAGCCACCTAAGCTAGCCATAGGGAGAGGCCAAGCTGAAGGATGTCTGCCTCTGGTGAGAGAGAGAGAGAGAGAGAGAGACCTACTCACTCTCTCTCTCCCTCCCGTCCCCACTCTCTCCTGAGAGTTAGAGCACTCTTCTCTGATGCAGGAGACCCAGGATCCAGTGTCCCTGTGCTTCAATGACTGATTATTTATCCACAGTGGAACAACTTCAATAGGAGAGATTTAAGGAAACCTTACATCCCTTCTCCCCCACCCACTGTTGTGTGTGAACTCACCTTACAGGCCCTATCAAATAAGTGGCCTCTGAGCAGGCCTACCAGATCAGGCCCCACACATGACTTAGGTGACCAAATGCCTATCTCCCTTGGCTTGTGAATCACTCAGGGGCTTAGGCAGGAGATAGATGTCCCGACACCTAGAGGGAGGCAACAGTGCACACACTCAGAGGAAGGAACACAGGCACTTGGGAATTTTTACCGCAAAACACTTAGATACTGAGCAAGTTTAAGTGCCCACAGGGTTTGGAGTGGCGTTTTGTGCCTCATAATGGTGCTGAAACCAGGACTTAGGTGCCTAAAACTGGGGACTTACGCATCTAGCGCCTTCTGTGCATTCAGGTCTTAGTCCCTGTGCGTCATTTATTCAGTTGCCCATCTATTACAGAGGGTTCTCTCTCACAGGGCTGTTGAAAGGATAAACTCATTTGTTTCTTGAGGCATTTGGAAACTAGGGTGACAAGGACCATGTAAGGAAGCAACAAACACAGTAAACGTAATGTAGACAGCTTAAAATTCACAGTTTAAAAGCTGCTGTGCCAAGGGAGGAGAGTTGCGAAATCTGATCATGGCTCCCTAGGATCCTATTGTTGAAAACTGCTTATGAGAGGTGCTGAAAAATGCCGAATAAGATTTTCTGACCAAATTTTTTGGCAAAAATAAATAAATAAATAAAATAAATAAATAAAAATGCAGAGTCTGGTCAACCGAAACATCTCACATGTTTGTATTGATTTTGCCAAACTGTTTCAATAAAAAAATAACCACTCTTAAATGTTCCCCCCAAATTGAAATGTTTGATTTCAACATTGTTAAACAAAACATTTTGATTCAAAACATCTTTGTTTTGAAATGTCCTTCAATTTTGTTTAAACATTAGAAAGCTCAACATTGAAACAAACTCTTTCATTTTCACCCCAAATGATTTTGTTGTTGTTGAATTTTTGGAACTGTCAGTGACATTTAAAAAACCATTTGTTTGCACAGTTCTCGTGCTGAATCAGTGTCTTTCCACTCTTTACGACCATCTCACACCAGGAATGGACCCGTTCACTTTTGGGCCTTGCCACATAACTCCAAGGTCCCCAGCAAAGCAGGGGTTGTGGGTGGCATGTGACATGGCATCATAAGTCCAGGGAAGATTACTGCCGGGAATCCAGTAGCTGAAGACAGAAGCAGCTAGAGAGTAATTCCAGTTACTTTAAGTACTTTTATATTGAACCTATTTCTTTTGTGGCCATCCAGCATTCTGGATGTTGTATAAAGATTACAAATAAAAACTGAATTAAATAAGTGATCCTTGAGCACTAGGTGTGACATCTTGAACTCACCCATCCCACTTCTAGAGGATTACAAGGTGAAGAACAAAAAGAAGAAAGAGCTCTTTGTTCTTACTGTGGGAAGGGGAAACCAGGAAATTGGGTAGGCACACAAGAGGACTCACTCCCTTGTGTGCTTTGGAACTTGATTCCATGGTAGCGCTCTCTAAAGGAGCACAGAAGGATTGTTTGTGCACTGGCTGGCAGCGTGACAGCATTGTAACCATTGGTCGGCATATTGCATGGATTCTCTGGCTAACCCCTGCCTCCCAGAAAGGGGGTATTTAAATAGAACAGGCTGCATCCATTACTCCTCCCATAACAGCCACCACTCATCAAGACGTGCACCAGCTTGACAATCCAGCTGGGGTTGAGGAGTCTTTTGCTCAGCTACGCCTTATTCTGAAAGCAAAGGCCAATTCCCCAGTCTATGCCCTATCAGAAAGTTAACCCACAGTGAACAACAAACCAACCTCTGATCTATTATGAAATATAATTATATACACCCATAACATACCTCAGTTTGTACACGACCTGCCCCAACAGAGTCTGATCCTGGTTGAAACTTTAAAGCACATCCACCATATAAATATTAAATAAGTGAATGTTTTCTTCATGGAGAAGATCAAACTGTCAGTGCAAGGATCTCTAGGCAAAGTTAGAACATAGTCAAAGAAACTGTTGTTTTGAAAAAAGCCATAAAATATAAGTAAACTGCACATTACCACTCATAGCAATCTAAATGCATCACAGGTGATGCAGCAAGGAAACAGCAGCTTCCATCACTCTGTGGCAGTACCCAGTTTGGTTAGCGAGCGGAGCTATTGTACCTGCATATTCTAGCTATGCTGACGTAGGATGTTGCCATTTCAGAAGAAGGAAAAAAAACCCAGCTATTTCTGACTCGCTGTCTACTGCTGCCTCTGTTGCGTTGTGTGATAGGGCAAAAGGCACAGCTTGCATATTCACCTGCCATGATGAATTACATCAATTTCAGTCCCCCAAGATGGAACTACTGGCGCAGAGAGTTACTAAATACTACCAGTTGCTTTATCACACTACAGACATAAGACAAAAAAAGGCACACACTACAACTGAAACCTAATCTATTCAGTCACTATCCTGGGATGCAGGACACAAATAGAGAAGAGGGAGAGTGGGATTTTCATTCAGCAAAACACTATATACTCCCATCTTCATGCCTTCTTCTCTAATTAGATGTATTGTAGCTATTCAAATTAAATGAAGATTTAAACATAGACATTGCCATACTGGACCAGGTCAGTTATCCATCTGGTCCAGTATCCTGTCCCCAGCAATGAGCAGTACTATCTGTTGCAGAAGAAGGCGTAAGAGACCCCGCAGTTGTGCAATAACCTGCCATCACTGAAAGTGTTTTCCTAAACCTCATTCAATTCCTTCTCAACTTTTCAAATCATAGTCCAGCCTCCTCTCCTGGTGCCTGCACTGGGGTCTGGGCTTTCAAATGAAGGTTTTTCTTGGCTGGCCCTGTCTCCTTGTCTGTTCACACTTATGGATGAGTCTTGGAATGAGCAGAAGTTCAGAGAGACCAGAATGGGCAGTATAGACAGAGCACAGCTGACTGCTCCTCTTCCTAACTATAAGCCAGGAGAACCTCAGCTGATTTCCATCCATAATCTGCTCTCTATTGTCAATTCAATAGATTAGTTTTTCATTTTTTATTTGGGACAAAATTTCTCATTCTGCTCTTTGTGGATTTTTATACATACCATAGTACATACCTCAAAGTGATTGATTTGTAACACAATTGAGTGAACCTATGTACCGACTGCCCGTTTCCTGTACATTTCATGTCAGAGTCCATGTGGGCATTCGTGAAATAAAAACAGCAGTCATGTATTGGATGGACCATATATTGTTAGTGAATTAAGACCGTAGGTGTTGTTTAAATATTGCAGTAATCATCTTGTCAGGCAAAGCCCCAAATTCTACTAAGATTAAGCTGACATTCCTCATGAATGGCACAATAGAAGGTTACTGAATTTGGATCACACCAGACTGGAAAACTGGCAGCAGGAGGACAGAATTGTCCCAAGTTGGAAACATTCAGCAGAGAAGGAGCCAGACAAGAAAAACCTACAGAACACAAGTGTGTAAGTGTGTGCAGTACACATGTACCAAAAAGCTTGTATGTGCATATTATAATAAAAAGAAAATGTGTGTACAAATAAAAAGTGTACACACACATGAAGGATGGGATTTCAGACACATTCAGTCTTGCTCTAATTCTGCTCCTGTTAATGGCAGGTGGGGGTTATGATATTGACTTCAATGGGGGAAGGGTTACATCAACTCAAGAGTGTTTTTGAAAATCCAACATGTGTACGCATGTGTACGCACACCCTTAAGAGTGTATTTTGTATAGCACAAAAATGCTCTTTGGATGACTTGTTTTTAATCAGCATACATTTAAGTAGTGCAAGAAATGCATCCTCTCTCCAGGTGACTTCACTCTCTACGTCTTACCTAACTGTTCAGAAATTATGTATACTGTGCTAGTATACTTCCTGTGCATTCAAAAACACAGACCTGATAACAGTCAGATGTACATCAATACCCTTCAACCCCAGGAAATAAAACATAGAGATTCATTTCTCTGGGTCACTGTCCTTTTACTGAATAAGTTACTGAACTTATTAAACTTGTCAAATAGTTTACCTGACTGATCATTCAGCCATTGAATACAGGACATTTTACATGTACAACTTCTGAAAAATGTATCACTGCTCACTAGATACCTGTGTTTGGCATCCCCCTTTTGTTTTACAATTATTAGGAAACTAATAGAAGTCACTCAATACCACAGAACTAAGTTCACCTGAGAGGAAATATGCTATATAAAAAGTAAAATATTAATTGTGCTGCAGTCAGGTAGGCATATTTAGAAAGGGGTTCAAAACTCACCTGCAGTATCTGTTGTGTCTGCAAACTAGCGGGCCCTGAAGATAATTTAGGGTTTTGGATACCAGTGCTGAACACAATCAATGTGGAGCAAATGCACGTTACCAAACTGAAAGCATTTTTTTTTAATCCATTATGTCGGCGCATGAATCAGGAGTGTAGATTCAAATACTGGAATGCAAAGAAGTGTTTGCATATCTAAATACAGCTACATCGGTATATAATTACATAACATATCAGACAGAGGTATTATAGAGCAAGCTTTTTCATTTTGAGGGACATTCACTGATTTCAAGGAAACTCTACAACCAGGTTTATATGGCAGATTACTGCCAATTCATCTATTCCCATATGAATAAACTAGTTGGCAGAGAGGGGCAGATTATCACTAATGGCTCTATTATGGAGAGAAGCTGCAGCCATTAGCTATTTTACATCTGGACAAAGGAGAATTTAATTGATGGCCCATCGCCCAGACGACAGAGAGAGATGATGGTTTCACCTTAATGCCAAACATTAAAAATTCACATGGTTGTGTAGGAAGGGGATTGTTCATCCAGTCTTCAGAGTAGCAGCCGTGTTCGTCTGTATCCTCAAAAAGAAAAGGAGTACTTGTGGCACCTTAGAGACTGACAAATTTATTTGAGCATAAGCTTTCGTGAGCTACAGCTCACTTCATCGGATGCTCAAATAAATTTGTTAGTCTCTAAGGTGCCACAAGTCCTCCTTTTCTTCATCCAGTCTGATTCTGAATAGGAGGTATTTTGGAAGATGACACGAAGAGAGAAGCCAGGCAATAGGAGCTGCCTACCCCAGAAAATGTGAGCCCACAGACAGAGCATCACAACTTACAAAGAGCTTAAAAAAAGATTCTTGGTTTTGTTATTTTCCTTAGCTGCCATTTCAATACTGAAAAGGAGGGAGAAAAAAAAGTTACGTACTGAACATACAAGGTGACATCTTGGGATGATTATACTCATTCATGAGAAAAAAATGGAACAATTCCTTGAAGACACTTATGACAGAAGAGTTATTTTTCATGTGTTTACATATACAGTTCTCTCATTTTACACATATACCATCCCCCCCCCAAAAAACCCCCACTTCCTGTTGTATTAAATCTAAACCCCAGAGTTTAAACTCCCCTGGCAATACCAATTTTACTTTCTTTGATGCTGGATTTATAATATCAATCTGATTTAATAATATACTTTATACACTACAGCATATACACAATATTTATTCACCCACCACTGAAATGCAGCACCTACTTAACAGCCCAACACTATGGTAAAACATGAAGTTACAGGGAGTCTGGGGATATATATTACACTGGAATGCACCTACATTGGAATTTAACCGGATGTTGACCATGATCACCAGCACCACATCCTGCTGGCTCACTAGCCTGTCCTTGGAGTTCTCCTCTCTATGTAAAACTTACCTTAACTAGGTTAGCTTGCAAGACCTTGTAAGATCACAGCCCCAGTTTGATATAGCTGCAAATAGTTTTACACTCCTGATCAATGTGACAGGACATTAGTCTGTTGTGGTGTTTAGATGTTGCTTGTAATTATTAGAATTGGGAGCACTGGCTGTTGGGAGTCTGAAAGGACAGGAAAGAGGAAGGAGGGGGGAGGAGTTGAGAGGCTGGGAGAAAGCTACAGAGGGTGCAGCAGCAGCTTGGTAAAGAGGTTTCCACTTTGAAAATAAAGTCCTGTTGAAGCTTGTTAGTACCTTGCCTGGTTGATACAACATCTGTCTTGTCTATAATTTATATTTTACACTGAGTAAAGTTAAAAGGGAATAATAAGAATATGAGCCCTGTCTCTTTATAGTCAGACAACTCGATTCAGGTTGATACCTTTAACCAGGTTTGTTAACATACAGAAACATGGCTGCTAGGCTAGAATAAAGAACAGAAAGCCCTTTGAGTGGCTGCTGATTTGGAAATAAGATCTGAAGAGGGGCTCGAGGATACCTGGTAGAGTTATAGAATTGTACAAAAAAATCAGGAAGCAAAAATGTTTGCTCACAGCACTGAATACATTCATGAATGGTTTTGGAAACATCTGGTGGGCATATCGCAAGACACTGAAATATCCTTGGACGGTACATCTGAGGACATATTGGAGAGGAAGTATTGTGCTTGCCTACGCTTACCAGAGAATCGACGCTGCAGCGATCTATGCATTGGCAGTTGATTTAGCGAGTCTAGTGAAGACCTACTAAATCGACCTTCAATCACTCTCCCATTGACTCCTGTACTCCACTGGATCGAGAAGAGTAAGGGGAGTCAATGCAAGACACTCTCCCATCGGCATCACGTAGTGTGGACCCTATTAACATAACTCAAATTGCGTAGCTTAGATCGACTTTCATGCATAGTGTAGACATGGCCTTAAGAGTAACCTTAGAAAATATTGCTCAGGGACCTCATGGAGAAGAAAAATAAAAGTATGACAAGACACCTGGTAGAGGATACTCCTCCAATTTGCCCCCCTTTTCTTTTCCCTGACTCTTTGGCATGGAAGCCTTGGTTCTAAGACAGGAGATGCATTCTCCAGGGACAAGATTTGGCACTGTGCCTCCAAGAGGCACACCACAGAATTCAAAGCCCAGGGTGAAAGTGGGCTATAGCGGTTTTCAGCTATCTTTGTACTGTCCAAATCCTGGGCTACTCCAAGGGCTTGATTAGCCCCTGGGGTAAATTAGGTAACCCAAGGGCTGCCCAATGGGCCACAGTGCTGCCTAAAAACTCAACTGTGTTCCACACTGCAGCTTCACCCCCAGTGTGTCCCTCCAGCACAACACACTCCTTACACCAGGGCTTGCAAGGGAGTCCTCAGAGAGCAGCTGACTTCAGAAGTGCCTGTTCCAAGGAATCCTCCCATGGCTAGAACCAGGGCTTTTAGGGCCTTTTTATATCACTCTGGGCCATTTACCTGGTCTAAAATGGTCAGGATCAGGGGGATGATTTCACCCTAGACATGAGATTTTGCTTATTAATGTTAACTAACCAAATATTGCCACAGTCTATATTAGCTATTGTAGAGACTAAACCTAAGTGGGTTGTGCTTGTGAATCCATTTCTTTTGTTTGAACTGGATGTTTTCCTCCAACCTCCATGTGTGTGCAAGAGAGAGGATCTAGGCTGTGACAGTAATGTAAGTTCCCCACCCCCACCCACTCACTCCTTTCTGCTCCTTTCCCCCGTTGCTCGCTCTTACTGCCGGTTAAAAGTAGGGGGGCCACGGCCCTCTGATCCCCCCTGTTCCAGTGCCCCATCTCTCTGCATCCCCAGATTAAATTCAATTGAGCTACTCACATAGTTAAAGTTACATAGGTGAGTAAGTGTTTGTAGGATTAGAACCTTAGCATTTATGGAGGAAAATGCAGGTAAAGAGTGTAAGGTGATAATCACAACAGAATTCCATATTCTTGTTATTTTGCCATTTCACAAGTGTGTGCAGAGAAGTGGTACATAGCTTAACTCTGTCTGATTTGCCATCAGATAATATTGGTTCAACTGTAAAATGGTAACACAGCTATTCTTATTTACAATTAGTGTAAGCAGTGTGCAATGGTTATTGGAGCTGAGTGTCTTATAGACTTTTTCAAAAATCTTTGATGCATTTTAGTGATAGCGGTTAGTTATGTCTATCTGCATAAGATATGGATTTTACCATGTGGAAAAGGTTATTTTTTTTCATGGTAAATAAACACATTGAGCAATATGCATACATTATATTAAAGTGTAACTGTTAAATAAATTTTATGTCCAGTCTCGTAAGTCTTATAATTGTAGCATCTATAATGAGAAGTGTTAAATAAAAAAAATTCAGCTTGATAATTAAATTTATTGTTTCTTTTTCACATTAAAGTTTCACAACTATTCACATCCATTTAGTGTTAGCTATGTAATTATCTAATTTTCATAGCTTGTATTAGTACTGTTTATTTCAACAAAAAAGTAGTTTTCTTCTGTAGTTGCGATAGATTATTTTTATAAGCGTATAGGTCCTATTTAGCATGCCTTACTCAGGAAAATCTCCTGTTGGCTTTAAAAGTGATAAAAAGAAACACTTTCAATGAACAACGCGTGATTAGCCTGAAGAACTCAGTGCCACAGGATATTACTGAAGCCAAAAACCTAGTAGGTTTTTAAGAAGAGCTATACGTATGCCATGTGTATTAACGTCCAGTTACATTAGATAAGACAGACAGACTTAAATGCTTCCCAACATAAGCCAATCTCTGAATTGTTAGGCTGAAGAGTCCCCTATGGTTAGGTTCTTTTAGCATTGCCCACTTTAGCATTTAATGCATCGTCCCATGAAGCAGCTGACCCTGGACACTGTCAGACAGGATGCTGGACTAGATGGACTATTGGTCTGATCCAGTATGGCAATTTTGTTCCCCAACAGTGAAAAAAAATGCCCTATACTGTGCCTTGCTGTAGTTGACTTACAGATAAATTCTCCAGTCTCCGTTAGTATTTTTAGTATTATGCGACAGCATAGACACACAGTGGTTATGTGTGAAAAATTGTTTCATATCAAGCTTTTGATGTTCTGTAAGAATTCTTTAGGTCTAGGCCCTCCCTACTTAGTATTCTGTAAGTCAATCATGCATCATCTTGCCTGCATATTCCAGTAGTGTACTGAAAAGTCTCACTTCATATAGCTGAATGACATTCCTAATCCATCTGACAATTTCCATGTCTTTCTCAGCAGTGCAACCACAAGGGTAGAGTGAAATAAGAGATAAATTACATATATTAACAAAGCATACGGAACAAGGAAATGTACTTAAAAATCAAGGACAGGGAGGAGAGTCCCATGACTTGACCAGTAAGGTGCTGTAACACTAAGTTTTAGTTTAGGCAATGCCCTACTTTAGTCCATCTGTTGTGTTTTGACTACTTTAGGACCTGAACGTGAGTGCAGGGGCTATGTGAAGTTCCTTTCTTTGACACTGTGGGAAATAAAGTAAGCCTGCCATGAGAAGAAACTTGCTTTCATCAGTGGAGTCCACATCAGCATCAAGTGTATGGGGTGGGAGGGAGTCTCTTAGTCCAGTCACTGTAGTGGACACCAGATAAATCTTCTTGGCTAGTCCTGTGCCTGTCATTCATCAAGAGTTGTTTGAAATACTGTTATAGCCATGTCACAGTCCCAGGATATGAGAGAGACAAGGTGGGTGAGGTACAATCTTTGTCTGGACTAACAATAAAGATTGTACCTCACCCACCTTGTCTCTCTATTCATCAATGTTCATACAACTAGTTACCCATGTGTGACATTTTGTACTTCAAAGTAGCACCCTGGAACCCCCATATTCACCACTGCCATCTGATTATGGTATGTTTTGTGCAAAGTATACCTGGTGAGGTATCATTTTAAAAGTCTTGATTTGTTGAACGTTAATATCCTGTTGGATTGTATGTACTACCATTGTATGTGAAGTTATGAAATAGTGCTATATGCATTACTGAAATATGTTGAGATGCCCACAGCTAGCCTTTCTGTTGCAATAAAGGAAGGCCAGACATGCGTTGATGACCCATCAAAAAAAAAAATCCACTCTCGCAGGGACTCCTCAGAGAAGGCACATATGCAATGAGGGCAGCCTAACCCATGTCACAGCAAGGATCTTTCTAGCAGCTGAAAGAAAAGGGGAAGTGACATCATCACTTGGCCTCCCCAGCATCTCAACATGTGGAAGATCATCTGAAAGACAAAGACTTTGACTTAGGGAGATTGGTCCCAGGCTGGAAGGGAGTCCGGTCTATGTATTGAGGAACTATAAGGTGTCTGTAACTTGTTAGAGTGAGAGACTCCTTGATTCAAAACTTGCTTAGTCTGTTAAAGTTAGAAACTCGGTGTAAATTCTATTTTTATTTCTTAGGTAACCAACTTTGATCTCTATATCTGCTACTTATAATCACTTAAAATCTATTTTTTCCTGTAGTTAATAAATCTGTTTTATATTTTACCTAAAATAGTGTGATTTTTAGATGAAGTGCTTGGGGAATCTCAGCTCAGATTACACATTCTATGACGTGGCAAACTTATTAATAAATTTACATCATCTAGGGGAACCCTGAGAAGTGCAAGATGGTATATTTCTGGGATGCAAGGCTGGGGTGATTGACTAGTGCATCTCTCCATATGATTCATGAGTGGCTCAGGGAGTATTCAGGCAATTTAGCTGGGTTTGGGGTTCCATATACTGATGGCTAAGTGATCACAATGCCTAGAGGGGCTGATGGCCACTGGCACATCTTTGTGAGAGACACCCCAGGCTTAAAGGGACACAGCAGTTCCAGATTGTACCCTAGGGATCACCGTCATGCATGTGCATGTGCAAATATCACATATGTATACAAGGCAGATTCACAAATGCAAAAAAAAAGTAAAGTCCTTGGACCCTTACCCTTTATCTAGTTTTAAGTATTTCAGAGGCCAAACAGTCTTTTTCAGAGGTCTTAAATTTTTAAAAGCTAAGGGGAATAGCTCAAAGGTTAAAAGCTAGAAGTACAATTACCTTCTCTTCCAGATGCTGGCCCCTCTCCTGGCCTACTGAAGAATATTACAGAAGTTATATGAAAGATACATATACTTTGCATAGATCGGAGGATGACCTCCATAGCGTGATGGCAGACAAACTGAAAGCTTCAGCAAACAGCTTACAGAATGAGACCACATCTGGATTGCTGGAATTTCCAGAAAAGTCATGCCAGACTGCGGAACAGGTTTTATGCACAAAATGAAAGAACACTATTTTTGTTAGGGCTGGATGGGAAATTTGGGAGATATTAGATGTATAGTCTGCAGAGCTTATGTCTCACCAGACAAATTGCTATCGTATCCAAACCTTGGAAGCCACGCCTTTTCATGACTCTTACAGAACCGCCCGCAGAGCCTGGAGCCCCCCAGGGGACAAAGAAATACGGCTGACAGAAAAAAAGGTGCCTGGAGCTTGTACCAACTCAAAATTTTGTCTGGAGGGAGGTGCACCTTTTGGACCTTCAGAAAGGGCTTCGTGCTATCCTGTAACTGACCTCTGCGCAGAGTGGCTTCTCTCAGGGCTGTGGTACACAAGTCCCCTCTGACATGCCGTGTGTGCCACTAGCTAGGAGGCAAGTGCTGCAAACACTGGGCTCTGCAGGCAATTGCACAAGGTGGGTTCCCATAAATGGTATAACATTGTGGGTACAACAGAGGACTCCTTTTTACTCGGTTGCCAGAGAATGAAATACCCCCAGGCACAATTTCTGCTACAGGTATAAGTAAAATCAAGCAACCCTGCCTACCCCAGCCCATAAGGGCAGACCAGTATAAGGTTATAAGGGAAGGTGCAACCCAGGGGGCTCCTCAGGCCACGGTAGATACCTGGCCTGTAGCCAGCAAGCATCAGCTGGCTCTTTCCCTGTCCAGCTTCCAAACCCAGCTCCAGGTTCCGGCTGCCCTGCCTTCTCTTCACAGCCAGCTCCGAAACTGCTGCCATGCAATGTATAGCTCCTTCCCTGAACCTGGTGACGCTCCCCTCTGACCTCAGGTTCTATTTCTCTTTCCTATGCTCTGGGGGGGGGGACAGACAATGGAGCCCTCTACTGGCTGGATGTTGAACTGGGTAGGTGACTGTTCCCAATAATGAGTCAACGGCTTCAGTAGAGTACTGTAGACCCATTTTAGCAAAGCCATACATTCAAAATGTACAGTATTTCTCATTACACAGTGAGTCATCAGAGCTGGGCAAAATGTTCTCAGCAAACTCAGTTTTTCGGGACACTGAAAATTCCTGAATTCAGGTCAAATTCAGCATGTAGCTTCAGCCAACACCCCCCCCCCCCCAAAAAAAAAAAAGAAACAAAAATCAGAAACATTAGAATGTCAATTCAAAACAAATTATTTGATCAATCCAAATGATTATGTTTCCCCAGTTTTTCATATAGTCATGGGGGAAAAAAATTAAGTTTAGTTTTGAAACTAACAAGCTTTTTTTTTTTTCCTGCAGGGGCGGGGTGGGGGTGGATTTTCAGAACACATGCTTACAGGTTTGGGATTGTAGGGTTGGAGTTAAATAGGAAGTGTATTACCTGCATACAGGAATTGTGTTTGGAACTTTGTCACCATGCTAATACTACAAGTATCAGGATTATCTCTCATTACTTTACATATGGGCCCACAGCTAAAGTAAATAGAAAGAGAGCTTTCTAAAGTAAATAGAAATGGCAAAGTTTCTAGTGTGACCTGCATAGTCAAACATAAGCTCTATCAACAGTACAATGCATTAACCAATTAAAAAGGGTCTTCACTAGACCCTGGATGAAATTTTTTGGCCAATTTCTTTTTTTGAAAGAAAAAAGAAAAAGCAGATTTGGCAACAAATTCCTGTCAGTTTCTCTGAATTCCTTGAATCAAAATTCCCCACCTCCCACCAAAAAATTGAAAGTCTGAGCATGTCATTTTCAAAATGAAATGTTAAAATTTTTTGGTTTAAAATGAATTTAGAATATTCCTTCAAATTCAATATAAAAATATTCACAATTGAAACATTTTATTTTGGGCCAAACAAAATGTTTTGTTTGACCCCAAACTATTTTTATTTAACTTTTTGATTTGCTAAAACATGTGTCTTTGATTCGACACAAAATGATTTATTTTGTCCACAATTGCCAGCAAACTGAAAAATACCCATTATTCACACAGCTCTTCTCATTGACTATATTTGTGTGTAATTAAGGATATTCTGATCCACCCATCCAATGGATTCCCACATCCAGGGAAACAACACCCCAAAAATCTTTAACCTTAAAAGGTGATCCTGCATTTCTTTTCCTGTATATACCTTCCACTGAAGTGAATGGGAGTTGTGTGTGATGACACTGCAGAATTCGATTACGTTAGCTTATGGCCCACCCTTTTCCTTAGAAATTAAAAGATCCCTGCACATTTCTGCATGCAATGTGTGTTTTTAACTGTATTGGATGCTTGATCTAAACTTGTTCAATAAAAGAGCTTCAAGCTTTCAGTTTCTGTGAAAACGGTCTTTTTGCTTCGTCTCTTCTTTTATTAACCCTGGCCTTACCATGCAAATTACACAATTTTTTTTTTGCACTTCTGGAGCTAGCAAATTACATTTATATTTGAGTTCAGTTAGAAGCTTTCACGCATGATTGAGCCTGTTTATATTTTCTTCCCATCTGATCAAACTGTTCAGATTTTAGAACAGTCTTTCACTCAGTGGAATGAGAAACAATTTGCCCTTGCAAAAGAGAGCTTTCAAAGTAGTCCAAAATACCAAGAAAGAGAAGGTGAGAGGCTGCAGAGAACAGACTGCTGCTTACAAAAAACAGTTACACTTCTTCATTCAAAGGTGACTTGTGAAGGAAAACAAAATTGAGCTATCCCTTCTTTGCTTCTTTATTATACATCATAAAGCCCCTAAGAGTTTTGTTTGTTTGTTCTGGTTTGGTTTTTCTGTTGACTGCTTGACTTACGTTAATTGTTCAAAGAAAAGGAGTCCTTGTGGCACCTTACAGACTAACAAATTTATTTGAGCATAACCCACCCAGCAATATTGTTAATCTATCCAACTATACTCTTAGCCCAGCAGAAGAATCTGTCCTATCTCGGGGCCTCTCCTTCTGCCCCTCCACCCCCACGAACATGATACAGTTCTGCGGTGACCTAGAATCCTATTTTCGACATCTCCAACTCAAGGAATATTTCCAACACACCTTTGAACAACATACTAACCCACAGAGACCTTCCTACCAAGACTACAAAAAGAAGGATTCTGGGTGGACCCCTCCTGAAGGTCGAAACAACAGACTGACTTCTACACAGAGTGCTTCCACTGACGTGCACGGGCTGAAATTGTGGAAAACCAGCAACACTTGCCCCATAATCTCAGCCGTGCAGAACACAATGCCATCCACAGCCTCAGAAACAACTCTGACATCATAATCAAGAAGGCTGACAAAGGAGGTGCCGTCGTCATCATGAATAGGTCGGAATATGAACAAGAGGCTGCTAGGCAACTCTCCAGCACGACGTTCTACAAGCCATTACCCTCTGATCCCACTGAGGGTTACCAAAGGAAACTACACCATTTGCTCAAGAAACTCCCTGAAAAAGCACAAGAACAAATCCTCACAGACACACCCATGGAACCCCGACCTGGGGTATTCTATCTGCTACCCAAGATCCATAAACCAGGAAATCCTGGATGCCCCATCATCTCAGGCACTGGCACCCTGACAGCAGGATTGTCTGGCTATGTAGACTCCCTCCTCAGGCCCTACGCTACCAGCACTCCCAGCTATCTTCAAGACACCACTGACTTCCTGAGGAAACTACAATCCATCGGTGATCTTCCTGAAAACACCATCCTGGCCACTATGGATGTAGAAGCCCTCTACACCAACATTCCACACAAAGATGGACTACAAGCCGTCAGGAAAGTATCCCCGATAATGTCATGGCAAACCTGATGGCTAAACTTTGTGACTTTGTCCTCATCCATAACTATTTCACATTTGAGGACAATGTATACCTTCAGATCAGCGGCACTGCTATGGGTACCCGCATGGCCCCACAGTATGCCAACATTTTTATGGCTGACTTAGGACAACGCTTCCTCAGCTCTCATCCCCTAATGCCCCTACTCTACTTGCGCTACACTGATGACATCTTCATCATCTGGACCCATGGAAAAGAAGCCCTTGAGGAATTCCACCATGATTTCAACAATTTCCATCCCATCATCAACCTCAGCCTGGACCAGTCTACAGAAGAGATCCACTTCCTGGATACTACAGTGCTAATAAGCGATGGTCACATAAACACCACCCTATACCGGAAACCTACTGACCGCTATTCCTACCTACATGCCTCCAGCTTTCATCCAGACCACACCACACGATCCATTGTCTACAGCCAAGCTCAATGATACAACTGCATTTGCTCCAACCCCTCAGACAGAAACAAACACCTACAAGATCTCTATCAAGCATTCTTATAACTACAATACCCACCTGCTGAAGTGAAGAAACAGATTGACAGAGCCAGAAGAGTACCCAGAAGTTACCTACTACAGGACAGGCCCAACAAAGAAAATAACAGAACGCCACTCGCCAACACCTTCAGCCCCCAACTAAAACCTCTCCAACGCAACATCAAGGATCTACAAACTATCCTGAAGGACGAACCATCATTCTCACAGATCTTGGGAGACAGGCCAGTCCTTGCTTACAGACAGCCCCCCAACCTGAAGCAAATATTCACCAGCAACCACACACCACACAACAGAACCACTAACCCAGGAACCTACCCTTGCAACGAAGCCGTTGCCAACTGTGTCCACATAGCTAGTCAGAGGACACCATTATAGGGCCTAATCACATCAGCCACACTATCAGAGGCTCGTTCACCTGCACATCTACCAATGTGATATAAGCCATCATGTGCCCGCAATGCCCCTCTGCCATGTACATTGGCCAAACTGGACAGTCTCTACGTAAAAGAATAAATGGACATGATTGCACAGCCATTGGCCATTATCTCTGAAAACTCATGGCGATCAGGGGAAGTCCCGGAAGACTGGAAAAAGGCTAATGTAGTGCCCATCTTTAAAAAAGGGAAGAAGGAGGATCCTGGGAACTACAGGCCAGTCAGCCTCACCTCAGTCCATGGAAAAATCATGGAGCAGGTCCTCAAGGAATCAGTTCTGAAACACTTAGAGGAGAAGAAAGGAAAGTGATCAGGAACAGTCAGCATGGATTCATCAAGGGCAAGTCATGCCTGACTAATCTAATTGCCTTGTATGATGAGATAACTGGTTCTGTGGATGAAGGGAAAGCAATGGAGGTGTTGTTCCTTGACTTTAGAAAAGCTTTTGACACTGTCTCCCACAGTATTCTTGCCAGCAAGTTAAAGAAGTATGGGCTGGATGAATGGACTAGAAGGTACATAGAAAGCTGGCTAGATTTTCGGGCTCAATGGGTAGTGATCAATGGCTCCATGTCTAGTTGGCAGCTGGTATCAAGTGGAGTGCCCCAAGGGTCGATCCTGGGGCCGGTTTTGTTCAATATCTTCATAAATGATCTGGAGGATGGTGTGGATTGCACCCTCAGCAAGTTTGCAGATGACACTAAACTGGGAGGAGAGGTAGATACGCTGGAGGGTAGGGATAGGATACAGAGGGACCTAGACAAATTGGAGGATTGGGCCAAAAGAAATCTGATGAGGTTCAACAAGGACAAGTGCAGAGTCCTGCACTTAGGACAGAAGAATCCCATGCACCGCTACAGACTAGGGACCGAATGGCTCGGCAGCAGTTCTGCAGAAAAGGACCTAGGGGTTACAGTGGACGAGAAGCTGGATATGAGTCAACAGCGTGCCCTTGTTGCCAAGAAGGCCAATGGCATTTTGGGATGTATAAGTAGGGGCATTGCCAGCAGATCGAGGGACGTGATCATTCCCCTCTATTCGACATTGGGGAGGCCTCATCTGGAGTACTGTCTCCAGTTTTGGGCCCCACACTACAAGAAGGATGTGGAAAAACTGGAAAACGTCCAGCAGAGGGCAACAAAAATGATTAGGGGACTGGAACACATGACTTATGAGGAGAGGCTGAGGGAACTGGGGATGTTTAGTCTATGGAAAAGAAGAATGAGGGGGGATTTGATAGGTGCTTTCAACTACCTGAAAGGGGGTTCCAAAGAGGATGGCTCTAGACTGTTCTCAGTGGTAGCAGATGACAGAACAAGGAGTAATGGTCTCAAGCTGCCGTGGGGGAGATTTAGGTTGGATATTAGGAAAAACTTTTTCACTATGGTGAAACACTGGAATGCATTACCTAGGGAGGTGGTGGAATCTCCTTCCCTAGAAGTTTTTAAGGTCAGGCTTGAAAAAGCCCTGGCTGGGATGATTTAATTTGGGGATCGGTCCTGCTTTGAGCAGGGGGTTGGACTAGGTCCCTTCCAACCCTGATATTCTATGATTCTATGACACAAATCAGATGTCAAAAATTATAACATTCAAAAACCAGTCAGAGAACACTTCAATCTCTTTGGTCACTCGATTACAGACCTAAAAGTTGCAATTCTTCAACAAAAAACACTTCAAAAACAGACTCCAATGAGAGACTGCTGAATTGGAATTAATTTGCAAACTGGATACAATTAACTTAGGCTTGAATAGAGACTGGGAGTGGATGGGTCATTACACAAAGTAAAACTATTTCCCCCACTGTTCCTCAGACGTTCTTGTTAACTGCTGGAAATGGCCCACCTTAATTATCACTACAAAAGGTTTTTTCCCCGCCCCGCTCTCCTGCTGGTAATAGCTCACCTTAAGTGATCACTCTGGTTACAGTGTGTATGGTAACACCCATTGTTTCATGTTCTCTATGTATATAAATCTCCCCACTGTATTTTCCACTGAATGCATCCAATGAAGTGAGCTGTAGCTCACGAAAGCTTATGCTCAAATAAATTTGTTAATCTCTAAGGTGCCACAAGTACTCCTTTTCTTTTTGCGAATACAGACTCACACGGCTGCTACTCTGAAACCCATTAATTGTTCAGTCCTTTTGTAGCAGATTTTTCCTAGGAAATCTCAAAAAGAACTATTAGAATACAACTTAGCTGTTTAGGCTACATCTAAACTACACATCACTGCGATGCTGGGAGACCAGGTGCCAAGTCATGCCAAGGCCCCTAGGCCTCACTGAACAATGACAAATGCACAGCTGGAAACCAGTCTGGCTCACCTGTGTGTTAATATTGTTAAAATAGATGTTAAGTTTATAAGAATGTGTTTAGTGTTAGACTTTATGCAATGTCTGTAAGATGGTGCATGCATCCAGTGAAGTGGGCTGTAGCTCATGAAAGCTTATGCTCAATAAATTTGTTAGTCTCTAAGGTGCCACAAGTCCTCCGTTTCTTTTTGCGGATACAGACTAACAGGGCTGCTACTCTGAAACCTATAACATCCATATCCCATGTTATAAGGTTATAGTAAATGTTTGTATTGTAATCCTCTGTAATTGTGTAAGTCATCAAACTACAATGTAGAAATGCTGGTATCCAACAGAAGGTGTTAGGACCAGCCCACCAAGAAGGCTCATTGAAACCAAAATGAACCATCAAAGAACAAAGTGAAACCTCAAAGAACAAAGACTTTGTTGATTGCTCCCCCCTACACCCACACCATGAAGAGGAAAACTGCAGGTGCACTTGTCCCATTATCTTGAACTCTAAATGAAGGGAATTAAAATCCCTGACAGGAAGAAACTGTATTTCTATGCTGCTTGAACTCTGAGGGGCCAAGATTTCTAAGCAGAAACAGGGGATCTCCAGCTATTTAGCCTGGGTTAGCTCAAAAGGACTTATAGAGCTTGCATATTATAGCAGCTTCTATTACCGTTTGGAATGTAAGACAGTAACTCATTTGTGTATGTGTGTTTACCTGCTTTAACCTTGTGAACAACTCATTTCTTTTTCTTGTTAATAAATCTTTAGTTAATTATTGGATTGGTTACAAGTATTGTCTTTGATACAGGATTTGAAGTGCAATTCACCTGGGACAACTGACTGGTCCTTTGGAATTAGGAGTAACCTGAATATTGCTGTGATTTTTGGGATAGAGGACCATCAATCACAAAGGCAAGCTTGCCTGAGTGGCAAGACAAGCCGGGGAACCCAAGGGGACGGTCTGTGACTCCAGGTTAAGGCTGTGATAGTGCTTGAGGCGTGCACACTCAATACTTGGTTGGTGAAATCTAAATCTAGAACTCACATCCAGTTTGGGGTTTGTGTCCTGCTTCTTCAGTCTGCTCTGAGGTTGGTACTCACACTTGTGAGCCCCTCCAGAGAGCATGAGAACCACTTTCAGCGGCATGTAGCATATGTGCAGCTACGTGCCATAGCAAAGAGGGAGCTGTGTCCACACTGTGGTGTGTAGCTACACCTGTCAGTGAAAGACTCTGGCAATGGGGAGGAAACAGGGAAAGACTGAGCCATTCCCCACTGTCTCTCCCCTGCCAGAGCCTTTCCACACTGCCAGAGCCTTTTCCTATGGCAAGTAAAGGCTCTTGCAGGGGGAGGCAAAAAGGCTTAGCCCCACTGCCTCCCCCTGACAGAGTCTTTCCCTGCAGAGGGGAAAATGCTCCAGCAGCGAAGAGCTGGTAGCCCTTCCCTGCTGCCTCCCCACTGCCAGAGCCTTTCCCCATTCCAGGAGTCCTTTCCTGTGAAGGAAAGTCTCCAGCAGCACGGAGGCAGCAGTACACTACACTGGTAAAAGTAGAAGTAGTTCTGTTCCATCTAGGACCATGCGCAGATTTATGGAAATATCATTGGAAAGGCAGGTCTCATGGTATTTCCAGCCTGTGACAGGATCCCCGAGGTGAAGTCTGGGACCGTGGGACCACTGTAGCCCCTTCACTCTCTCCAGCCTGGGCTGTCTCTCACAATGCCTTGCTAGTGACCAGCAGCAAGCTCTTCCAGGTGCTGTTATCACTCAGCGCAACCGCATGCGGAGCCCCACACCCAGCTAGATTGCATGAATGCTCCCAGAGCCACTCATGAATCACATAGAGAATGGCACCAGCCAAATCCCCCCAGCTCCTAGCACTGTATCCCAGGAATATACCATCTTGCACTGCTCAAGCTGAGCAGAAAACTCACTGGTAAAGATAAACAGTAAAAGAAGTTTGTCGTCTACAAAAGATAGATTTGAAGTGACTATAAATGGTAGGCAAAAAGTCAGAGTTAGTTACCAAAATAAAATAAAATATAATATAAGCATGCAGTCTAAACTCTCAACCCTATTAGGCAGGGCAACATCTAGATTAAGCAGTTTTTCTCACCCCACTGGATATTGCAATTCATAGTACACAGATTTCATCCTTGAAACCTGGGCAAGTCTCCTCTGTTGGAGTCTTAAGTCTTCTCAGTGTCCTTGTTGCTTGCAGGATAGGCGGGGGCAGGAGAAAGGCCAACCATGGGCTCCCTATGTTCTGTTTTATACCCTCAGTCCCATGTGCTTGGAGAACACAAGTCCAGGCATGTCTAGTGGGCATTGCTCAGTCCCCAGGCAAGGTTGAGCAATTCCCTGGTGTGGCGTTATGCAGGTGAGTCATTGCATTGTAGCTCCCTTGCTGGACAATGGCTGTTGATGGTTGTTTGACACCTCACCCGGGAGTTGATTACGTTTCGTTGGTGTTGTCTCTGGGAAGCTAATATCTGGCTAATTCCCCAATTTGCAGCATGTTTTAGTGACAGCCATACAACATAATCTCATAACTCCATATGCATTAATGATATACATATTTAGATTGAACAGTGACTTTCAGTAGATCATAACCTTTCCCCTGATACCTCACATGGCCTGCTTTATATGCTGTCATAAATATAAAGGGAAGGGTAAACCCCTTTGAAATCCCTCCTGGCCAGGGGAAAGCTCCTCTCACCTGTAAAGGGTTAAGAAGCTAAAGGTAACCTCGCTGGCACCTGACCAAAATGACCAATGAGGAGACAAGATACTTTCAAAAGCTGGGAGGAGGGAGAGAAACAAAGGGTCTGGGTCTGTCTGTAGTCGTCTTGGCCGGGGATAGACCAGGAATGGAGTCTTAGAACTTTTAGTAAGTAATCTAGCTAGGTATGTGTTAGATTATGATTTCTTTAAATGGCTGAGAAAAGAATTGTGCTGAATAGAATAACTACTTCTGTCTGTGTATCTTTTTTGTAACTTAAGGTTTTGCCTAGAGGGGTTCTCTATGTTTTTGAATCTAATTACCCTGGAAGATATCTACCATCCTGATTTTACAGGGGGGATTTCTTTATTTCTATTTACTTCTATTTTTTATTAAAAGTCTTCTTGTAAAACACTGAATGCTTTTTCATTGTTCTCAGATCCAAGGGTTTGGGTCTGTGGTCACCTATGCAAATTGGTGAGGCTTTTTATCCAACATTTCCCAGGAAAGGGGGGGTGCAAGTGTTGGGAGGATTGTTCATTATTCTTAAGATCCAAGGGTCTGGGTCTGTAGTCACCTAGGCAAATTGGTGAGGCTTTTTACCAAACCTTGTCCAGGAAGTGGGGTGCAAGGTTTTGGGAAGTATTTTGGGGGGAAGGACGCGTCCAAACAGCTCTTCCCCAGTAACCAGTATTAGTTTGGTGGTGGTAGCGGCCAGTCCAAGGTGTAATATTTTGTACCTTGGGGAAGTTTTGACCTAAGCTGGTAAAGATAAGCTTAGGAGGTTTTTCATGCAGGTCCCCACATCTGTACCCTAGAGTTCAGAGTGGGGGAGGAACCGTGACATGGTGGCACAGTGGTGGGATTAACCTGAAATCATTTTGAGATCCAGTTGAGATTTTTTGAACTAGAAATACAGATTTTAAAAAGGAATTTTTAGGAAGTCCAGAAGCAGCTTTGAAACTGAAAGCAGCTTGGTTTCTCTCTGCTTTGTGGCCAAGCAGAGACAAAAGGGGATTATCTTGTGAATTGCAGGTTTTCTTTGCCTGGAGGCAGGGTACTTAACTCCTGCAGGGAAATTCACAGTCTTCCAACCCAGAGGTTTTTTTTTTCTTTTCTTCCTAAAAGTAAATAGGGGGTGTGTGCTCTACCCATTTGCCTGGAGACAAAAGTGGCAGGGTTTTTTTTAGGATTTTGATTTTTTTTTGTTTTACAAGGAGCACAGGTTTGAAAAGAAATTTTTTTTTTCTTTGGGCTGGGTAAGCAGGTTTCCAAGTAGTTGGAGGTTTTTTGCTTCAATTTGGGCCCAGAGCAGAGACAAGGGAATTGTCTTTTTCTGTAGGCTGACAATCACTATCAGAGAATAGGTATTCTATTCCAGCACAGCAAAATTTTACAGCCAAGTTTTGTTTGTTTATTTCTAAACCTCGGGTGTAAAGTTAGTTAAAAACAGAGAGGTTAGAATGGCCAAATCCTCGGCTCGACTACAGCTGGAATTAGCCAAATTTCAGGCTGAGGAAAAACAAAGGGAACATGAAAGACAGATAGAACTCATGCGGCTGGAGAAGGAGGTACAGGAGGCTGCCCACAAGAGGGAAATGGAGGCAAGGAAGCATGTGGAGGAGATGGAGAGGATAAAGGCCCAGCAGAATATACCAACAAACCCTAGCAATCCTTCTCCAGGTACCACTTCCCATCCCAGAAAGTTCCCCACCTACAAGGCAGGTGATGATACTGAGGCCTTCTTAGAAAACTTCGAAAGGGCCTGCCTTGGGTACAACATCTCTACTGACCAATACATGGTAGAGCTGAGGCCGCAGCTCAGTGGACCCTTAGCTGAGGTGGCAGCTGAAATGCCTAAAGAACATATGAACAAGTATGAACTGTTTAAATCCAAGGCGAGAGTCAGAATGGGGATAACACCCGAGCAGTCTCGTCGGAGGTTCCGAGCCCTAAGGTGGAAACCAGACATGTCATTTACCCGACATGCCTACCACATTGTGAAACATTGGGATGCCTGGATATCAGGAGCAAGTGTTGAATCTCCAGTAAATTTGCCCTTCCTAATGCAAATGGAACAATTCTTAGAGGGTGTTCCTGAGGAAATAGAAAGATACATCCTAGATGGGAAACCCAAAACTGTAATCGAGGCAGGAGAGATTGGAGCCAGATGGGTGGAGGTGGCAGAGAAGAAGAAAACTGGTCGCAGTTGGAGCGGAGACCAGAAGGGACCACCCCAGACCACACCCTATTACCGGGGGCCACCCAAAGCCCCACCTACCTCCCAAAGAACCCTCCAGACCCCTTATCGTCCCACCACCCCGTTCTCCAGCAACCCTCCTCGCCCCAGTGACCCGTCAGCTGGACGATGTTTTAAGTGTAACGAGCTGGGGCATGTAAAGGCCAACTGCCCCAAGAACCCCAACAGATTACAGTTCATTGCACCAGAATCACACCAGAGGTCCACAGGCCCAGATACCTCCCAGATACCCTTGGAGCGGAGGGAAACTGTGAGTGTGGGCGGGAAGAAGGTCACCGCGTGGAGGGACACCGGAGCACAAGTGTCAGCTATCCATGCTTCCTTAGTGGACCCCAATTTAATCAACCCAGAGATCCAAGTGACGATTCAACCCTTCAAGTCCAACTCTTTCAATTTGCCTACAGCCAAGTTGCCTGTCCAGTACAAGGGCTGGTCAGGAATGTGGACTTTTGCAGTCTATGATGATTATCCCATCCCCATGCTGTTGGGGGAAGACTTGGCCAATCATGTGAAGCAGGCCAAGAGGGTGGGAATGGTCACCCGCAGCCAGGCTAAACAAGCCGTGAGGCCTAGCTCTGTTCCGGAAACTTCTATCAGGACCCAGTCAGAGGTGATGGACCTGGACCCCAGGCCAATGTCTGCAACAGCAGTAGTGGATCCAGTCCCAGAGACCCAGACGGAACCAGTCCCAGAACCGGAACCAGCCGAACAACCAACACCAGACCCCGTGTCAGCACTGAATCCAGTACTTGCAACCTCAACACCAGAGGGCCCCACCGAACCTGAACTGGCAGCAGCCAATAACCCTACACAAGAGGCTCAGCCGGAGCCTGAATCCCAACATAGTGCACCAGCGGAGAGCGGTTCACAGTCAACAGAAACAGCTCCATCCCCTATATCGCTTCCAGAGGGACCAAGCCTAGGTCCACAATCCCATGAGGAACTGATGTCTCCAGCATCAAGGGAACAGTTCCAGACCGAACAGGAAGCAGATGAAAGCCTCCAGAGAGCTTGGACGGCGGCTCGGAGCAACCCACCGCCTCTCAGCTCTTCTAATCGATCCAGGTTTGTTGTAGAAAGAGGACTTTTATACAAGGAAACTCTTTCTGGTGGACACCAGGAAGACTGGCATCCTCAGAGACAGTTGGTAGTTCCAACTAAATACCGGGCCAAGCTCTTGAGCTTAGCCCATGATCACCCTAGTGGCCATGCTGGGGTGAACAGGACCAAAGACCGTTTGGGGGGATCATTCCACTGGGAGGGAATGGGCAAGGATGTTTCTACCTATGTCCAGTCTTGTGAGGGGTGCCAAAGAGTGAGAAAACCCCAAGACCAGGTCAAAGCCCCTCTCCAGCCACTCCCCATCATTGAAGTTCCATTTCAGCGAGTAGCTGTGGATATTCTGGGTCCTTTTCCGAAAAAGACACCCAGAGGAAAGCAGTACATACTGACTTTCATGGATTTTGCCACCCGATGGCCGGAAGCAGTAGCTCTAAGCAACACCAGGGCTAAAAGGGTGTGCCAGGCACTAGCAGACATTTTTGCCAGGGTAGGTTGGCCCTCCGACATCCTCACAGATGCAGGGACTAATTTCCTGGCAGGAACTATGAAAAACCTTTGGGAAGCTCATGGGGTAAATCACTTGGTTGCCACTCCTTACCATCATCAAACAAATGGCATGGTGGAGCAGTTTAATGGAACTTTGGGGGCCATGATACGTAAATTCGTAAATGAGCACTCCAATGATTGGGACCTAGTATTGCAGCAGTTGCTCTTTGCCTACAGAGCTGTACCACATCCCAGTTTAGGGTTTTCCCCATTTGAACTTGTATATGGCTGTGAGGTTAAGGGGCCATTGCAGTTGGTGAAGCCGCAATGGGAGGGATTTACACCTTCTCCAGGAACTAACATTCTGGACTTTGTAACCAACCTACAAAACACCCTCCGAACCTCTTTAGCCCTTGCTAGAGAAAACTTACAGGATGCTCAAAAAGAGCAAAAAGCCTGGTATGATAAACATGCCAGAGAGCGTTCCTTCAAAGTAGGAGACCAGGTCATGGTCTTAAAGGCGCTCCAGGCCCATAAAATGGAAGCATCGTGGGAAGGGCCATTCGTGGTCCAGGAGCGCCTGGGAGCTGTTAATTATCTCATAGCATTCCCCACCTCCAACCGAAAGCCTAAGGTGTATCATATTAATTCTCTAAAGCCCTTTTATTCCAGAGAATTAAAGGTTTGTCAGTTTACAGCCCAGGGAGGAGACGACGCTGAGTGGCCTGAAGGTGTCTACTACGAAGGGAAATGTGCTGGTGGTGTGGAAGAGGTGAACCTCTCCATGACCCTTGGGCGTATGCAGCGACAGCAGATCCAGGAGCTGTGCACTAGCTACGCGCCAACGTTCTCAGCCACCCCAGGACTGACTGAACGGGCATACCACTCCATTGACACAGGTAATGCTCACCCAATTAGGGTCCACCCTTACCGGGTGTCTCCTCAAGCTAAAACTGCTATAGAACGGGAGATCCAGGATATGTTACAGATGGGTGTAATCCGCCCCTCTGAAAGTGCATGGGCATCTCCAGTGGTTCTAGTTCCCAAACCAGATGGGGAAATACGTTTTGCGTGGACTACCGTAAGCTAAATGCTGTAACTCGCCCAGACAACTATCCAATGCCACGCACTGATGAACTATTAGAGAAACTGGGACGGGCCCAGTTCATCTCTACCTTGGACTTAACCAAGGGGTACTGGCAGGTACCGCTAGATGAATCTGCCAAGGAAAGGTCAGCCTTCATCACACATCTCGGGCTGTATGAATTTAATGTACTCCCTTTCGGGCTGCGAAATGCACCCGCCACTTTCCAAAGACTTGTAGATGGTCTCCTAGCGGGATTAGGAGAATATGCAGTCGCCTACCTTGACGATGTGGCCATATTTTCGGATTCCTGGGCAGACCACCTGGAACATCTACAAAAAGTCCTTGAGCGCATAAGGGAGGCAGGACTAACTGTTAAGGCTAAGAAGTGTCAAATAGGCCTAAACAGAGTGACTTACCTTGGACACCAGGTGGGTCAAGGAACTATCAGCCCCCTACAGGCCAAAGTGGATGCTATCCAAAAGTGGCCTGTCCCAAAGTCAAAGAAACAGGTTCAATCCTTCTTAGGCTTGGCCGGTTATTACAGACGATTTGTACCGCACTACAGCCAAATCGCTGCCCCACTGACAGACCTAACCAAAAAGAAACAGCCAAATGCTGTTCAGTGGACCGGAAAGTGTCAGAAGGCCTTTAACAAGCTTAAAGCGACACTCATGTCTGACCCTGTACTAAGGGCCCCAGACTTTGACAAACCGTTCCTAGTAACCACAGATGCATCCGAGCGTGGTGTGGGAGCAGTTTTAATGCAGAAAGGACCTGATCAAGAATTCCACCCTGCAGTGTTTCTCAGCAAAAAACTGTCTGAGAGGGAAAGCAACTGGTCAGTCACTGAAAAAGAATGTTATGCCATTGTCTACGCTCTGGAAAAGCTACGCCCATATGTTTGGGGACGGCGTTTCCACCTGCAAACCGACCATGCTGCACTAAAGTGGCTTCACACCGTCAAAGAAACTAACAAAAAACTTCTTCGGTGGAGTTTAGCTCTCCAAGATTTTGATTTCGACATCCAACACATCTCAGGAGCTTCTAACAAAGTGGCTGATGCACTCTCCCGTGAAAGTTTCCCAGAATCAACTGGTTAAAATCGTCCTTGAGATGTGGAAAATATTGTTAGTCTTTATGTACTTGGTAGTATATTTAGAGATACATGTGTCTTATTAACTCTGTTTTCCTAGAGCTCCAGGAAGAAATCCCAGCCAGTGTTTCACCCTAGCTGAGATTTGGGGGGTGTGTCATAAATATAAAGGGAAGGGTAAACCCCTTTGAAATCCCTCCTGGCCAGGGGAAAGCTCCTCTCACCTGTAAAGGGTTAAGAAGCTAAAGGTAACCTCGCTGGCACCTGACCAAAATGACCAATGAGGAGACAAGATACTTTCAAAAGCTGGGAGGAGGGAGAGAAACAAAGGGTCTGGGTCTGTCTGTAGTCGTCTTGGCCGGGGATAGACCAGGAATGGAGTCTTAGAACTTTTAGTAAGTAATCTAGCTAGGTATGTGTTAGATTATGATTTCTTTAAATGGCTGAGAAAAGAATTGTGCTGAATAGAATAACTACTTCTGTCTGTGTATCTTTTTTGTAACTTAAGGTTTTGCCTAGAGGGGTTCTCTATGTTTTTGAATCTAATTACCCTGGAAGATATCTACCATCCTGATTTTACAGGGGGGATTTCTTTATTTCTATTTACTTCTATTTTTTATTAAAAGTCTTCTTGTAAAACACTGAATGCTTTTTCATTGTTCTCAGATCCAAGGGTTTGGGTCTGTGGTCACCTAGGCAAATTGGTGAGGCTTTTTACCAAACCTTGTCCAGGAAGTGGGGTGCAAGGTTTTGGGAAGTATTTTGGGGGGAAGGACGCGTCCAAACAGCTCTTCCCCAGTAACCAGTATTAGTTTGGTGGTGGTAGCGGCCAGTCCAAGGTGTAATATTTTGTACCTTGGGGAAGTTTTGACCTAAGCTGGTAAAGATAAGCTTAGGAGGTTTTTCATGCAGGTCCCCACATCTGTACCCTAGAGTTCAGAGTGGGGGAGGAACCGTGACATATGCAATATCACAATTCTATATAAATGAGGAATATGGGAGTTATAGGGCACTTCCTCAAGATACAGAATGACACAAAGCCCTCAGCAGAAGCAGGAGTACCAGAACTCTCTCCATTCCTGGGCAAGGGCTAGCCCGAGAGCTCAGGTAAGCTTTGGGATTTCTGAACTTTATTCTCCAGTTTTTATACAGAGAGGTTGTGAGATCGTTCCAGATGCTGGAATGCCTTCAGGCTTCCCAAGACCCCAAGGTCTGTACACAGAGGGGACCATTCATATTTTCTCTCAGCCTTACATCCAGGGGTGGAGGGTCAGCCAGTTTTGTGGCACCACACCTTCTGTGGGTCCACGAGGGGTCACTGGGTGAAAGACGGAGTGTGTCGTCCCTCACCGTCCTGGCACGGAATCTGCAGAAGAGTTAACGCAGCCTAAAGCTGCATTACCTTACCTGCTGATGCCCTTCCCTGTCATTGAATGAGGCTGGGTCAGCCATGTATTACAGCAGTTTCTCGGTAATTTGCAAGTTCTGGGACAGAGCTCCTGCTAACTCTACACTGGGGCCAATCCCCACTCCCATGAAAAAATCTAGGGAAGCTCCATGATGCAAGTGTGAGTTTCTCCCCCCTTGGCTTTTGTGCTTTTCTACAGCAGGGACAGTTTGGTATTTAAGTGCCTCTGTTTTATCCTATTCCTGTTATTGACAAATGCCTGGTGCCCCCTCTAACAATACTAGTCTGGCAATCCAGCTTCAAAGACCATTTACTATGCAATATCTGTATTTGGATCTCAAATATTTTTAAACCATTATTAATAAGATGGGACTGAGATCTTTATTCTTTATTATTATTCTTTATTCATCTTTATTAATGATCTGGATGATGGGATTAATTGCACCCTCAGCAAGTTCGCAGATGACACTAAACTGGGGGGAGAGGTAGTTACTCCAGCTGGAGGGTAGGGACAGGGTCCAGAGTGACCTAGACAAATTGGAGGATTGGGCCAAAAGAAATCTGATGAGGATCAACAAGGACAAGGTCAGAGTCCTGCACTTAGGAAGGAAGAATCCCATGCACCGCTACAGGCTGGGGACTGACTGGCTAAGCAGCAGTTCTGCAGAAAAGGACCTGGGGATTACAGTGGACAAGAAACTGGATATGAGTCAGCAGTGTGCCCTTATTGCCAAGAAGACCAACAGCATATTGGGCTGTATTAGTAGGAGCATTGACAGCAGATTGAGGGAAGTGATTATTCCCCTCTATTTGGCACTGGTGAGGCCACACCTGCAGTCTTGTTTCCAGTTTTGGTTCCCCCCACTACAGAAGGGATGTGGACAAATTGGGGAGAGTCCAGCGGAGGGCAATGAAAATGATTAGCAGGCTGGGGCATGACTTATGAGGAGAGGCTGAGGGAACTGGGATTATTTAGTTTACAGAAGAGAAGAGTGAGGGGAGATTTGATAGCAGCTTTCAACTACCTGAAAGGGGATTCCAAAGAGAATGGAGCTAGGCTGTTCTCAGTGGTGGCAGATGACAGAACTAGAAGCAATGGTCTGAAGTTGCAGTGGGGGAGGTCTAGTTTGGATATCAGGAAACACTATTTCACTAAGAGAGTGGTGAAGCACTGGAAAATGGGTTACCTAGGGAGGTGGTGGAATCTCCATCCTTAGAGGTTTTTAAGGCCTGTCTTGACAAAGCCCTGGCTGGGATGATTTAGTGGGTGTTGGTCCTGCTTTGAGCAGGGGATTGGACTAGATGACCTCCTGAGGTCTCTTCCAACCCTAATATTCTGTGATTCTATTCTGGGAGATCTAGCTTCCTTTAATTTAACAAAAATTCAGCATAGCCATAGCACTTTGCTACCAAGGTTTAAAACTTGGAAGCTTTCTCCTCTAAACAAAACCAATGACAATCCGTAAATAACCAAAATATAAGAAGAGACTTTTTGCTGGAATAATTTATAATGCATTCAGTGGATTTAAAAAAAGAAAAGGAAAAAAGAAAAATTAGCCATTGCATAAAGCTTAAAATACTGTAGGTGTGAAAAAACTAGCAGGAAATAGCAGGAAAGCTATTTATCCAAATTTAAATTGCTTTGAAATATGAGTGTTAATGGAATCAGGGAAGGGAAAGGAGGGTGAAACAATTTTGTATACTTAAAACTCTTCAACCCAAACTAAAGCTAATCTAAAAGTACATGAACAGTAAACACAGTTTAAAGTGTTCTAAACAATTAGCTACAGTTACAAGTAAGTTTCAAGGGAAAGAAAGGCTATTATGAGAATATTTCCTTCCCAGAGAGTCTATGGTTGTGCCAAGCTCTTATGTTTCAACTTTGTTGAAAGGACAGAAATAAGTACATTACCTTTATGGTGCCAGATTTCTAAAAAGCTCCAGACTAGTTCACTTTTGAAGTGAGGTTAAGTAAGTCAAAGCTTCCAAAGATTAAACAAACAAAAAAATCTTCACTCTAAGAACCAAAATAAGCAGTATAGGAGGAAGCAAGATAGTGTAACCGGTCCCTACTTGGCATTCAGTGGTGGTACAGAAAGAGTTGGTATTCTGTGGGGATTATAATCAGCCTTAATGTTAATGGCTGCAACATACATTATTGACCCCAGCAGTGCTTGGGATAGTGTGAGCACAAAATAAAATCAGGAGATTCCTGCTTTCTTACCCTATTACTTGCTTTACCTGGTATCCCTCCTTCCATCTCCTGTGTGCCAAACTGTCAGTTACATCTGTGCACACTAAGGGCCAAGTACATAGGTTTAAATTATACCTCACTTGTTTTGCATACCAACTGAAGGCCAAATTTGATCCAAGTAATGTTGGTTTACCCCTTGCATCCATTTTCTGAGTAGCACATACCTGCATAATTTACACTACTCCTTTTATCTCTGCTGAATTTGGCCTAGAGACTTCCCTAAGAATTGCACCTGCTCGAGGTTGACCACTGGTTATTGTACAATTCAGCTTTCAAAATTAACAAGGCCAAACCCAAATGTAAAATACAAATTTGAGCAGACACCTTTCTAGTGAAGATTTTTCCATCATAACAGCACTAGAAACAAGATCCCTTATCATCAGAGATGCAAATTTCAATGACCTGAGTCAGTAAGTATGGGGTTTTATTGTACCTTAATTAATATTACAATTAGAGCTGGGAGGAAACTGTTTTCCTAACCTGTGAAAATCTGAGATTTCAAAAGATTCTCATCCCAGTTCAGGGTAAAACTAAATCCTTTCAAAAGTTTTCACAAGAAAAGAGATGCACACTTCCCATCCCAGAACAGCCAATAGTCCTGATGAAGTTCCTGCTCTGAATCAGGCATCAGCCACATCAGGAGAATGCCCGACCTCCTGGCTAATCTGGGAGGTCTCTCCTACTGACCTGAACTTTCATTCTGATCCTGAGAAGCCTTCCCAACAAAAATTTTGTCAAAATGTATATGCTCCCATGAAAAGTTTTGGTTTTGATGAATCAGCATTTTCTGACCATCACCAGGTTCCGGGCTTCCATTGTTCTCTGTGCTGTGCATTCAGAACGCAATGATCTGTCCCTGTCATGTTCTCCGAGTACACTGTAAGTTACAGGGCTGCTACTAACAGGTCAGTCTTCTGTACCAGATTTGGAGAGGCTACAGAGCTTCTATCATGGAGAGAGATACAAAAGATATGTCCTTTTCAAAATACTCTAAGACACTGCCCAGCGTAGCTGTGACTAGCTCAGGTAAGCGATGAGGAGTACTTGTACCTTAGAGACTAACCAGTTTATTTGGGCATAAGCTTTCATGGGCTAAAACCCACTTCATCAGATGCATGCAGTGGAAAATAGAGTAGGAAGGTATAGCTATAGATATATACACACAGACAACATGAAAAAATGGGTGTTGCCATACCAACTCTAACGAGACTAATCAGTTAAGGTGGGCTATTATCAGCAGGAGAAAAAAAGTACCCATTAACCAAAGTGAAGAAACAGATTGACAGAGCCAGAAGAGTACCCAGAAGTCACCTATCACAGGACCCAACAAAGAAAGTAACAGAACACCATTAGCCGTCACCTTCAGCCCCCAACTAAAACCTCTCCAGAGCATCATCAAGGATCTACAACCTATCCTGAAGGACGATACCTCACTCTCACAGATCTTGGGAGACAGGCCAGTCCTCGTTTACTGACAGCCTGCCAACCTGCAGCAAATACTCACCAGCAACCATACACCACACAACAAAAACACAAACCCAGGAACCTATCCTTGCAACAAAGCCTGTTGCCAACCCTGTCCACATATCCATTCAAGGGACACCATCATTGGACCTAATCACATCAACCACATCATCACGGGCTCGTTCACCTGCACATCTACCAATGTGATATATGCCATCATGTGCCAGCAATGCCCCTCTGCCATGTACATTGGCCAAACTGGACAGTCTCTGTGCAAAAGAATAAATGGACACAAATCAGATGTCAAGAATTAGAACATTCAAAAACCAGTCGGAGAACACTTCAACCTCCCTGGACACTCAATTACAGACCTAAAAGTTGCAATTCTCCAACAAAAAAACTTCAAAAACAGACTCCAACGAGAAACTGCAGAACTGCAATTAATTTGCAAACTGGACACAATTAAATTAGGCTTGAATAAAGACTGGGAGTGGTTGAGTCATTACACAAACTAAAAACTATTTCCCCATGCTAATTTTCCCCCTACTGTTACTCACACCTTCTTATCAACTGTTTGAAATATGCCATTCTGATTATCACTATAAAAGTTCTTTTTTCCTGCTGATAATAGCCCACCTTAATTGATTAGTCTCGTTAGAGTTGATATGGCAACACCCATTTTTTCATGTTCTCTGTGTGTATATATATCTTCCTACTGTATTTTCCACTGCGTGCATCTGATGAAGTGGGTTTTAGCCCACGAAAGCTTATGTCCAAATAAATTGGTTAGTTTCTAAGGTGCCACAAGTACTCCTCGTTCTTTTTGCTGATACAGACTAACACGGCTACCACTCTGAAACAGGTAAGGTATGTTACACATGGCACCACTGAGTGGCTAAACATAATAGAGTTCTAGCATTCCATCACAGTCCCTGCTCCAAAGAGCTTACAGCCTACAATCCTCAGACAAGGTGTTTCACTTGTTGACATTTTCTCAGCCAATTGTATCATACTTTGCTATTTAGTGCTTATCCAGATTCTGTTGTGTGCAAACAACTGTCATCGAAGTCCAGAGGGACTGTGGACATGTGAGGGGCGACAGGAGAAAAAACCCTCATCTTTATTGTAAGCAGAGTCAGGATGGGCTCCACCCTGACATCTGGTGGTGAGGTGTGGCAAGTTGTGGAAAAGAACTTCAGGGGCTGATCTCATTTGCATAGGCACACCTACCCCGCCTAGAATGAGACCATAACTGCCCAAATGGTCACTTTGGCTGTTGTAGGATCCTCAGTGTCTCTGTTATTGGGGTGGGAAGAATAAATTGTTATTACCCTGATTATGGGAACTGTGCTTGGAACTGTACTTGGCCTTTTGTTATGATGGAGGGACTCACCATCAACTGAGTAGCACTCGCTAGGCAAGGGACATGGGTTCCAAAACTCTGTGAATTGAGAGAGACAGGTATTAGTACCTGGTGGTGTGGGCCTCTTTGTGAGGGCCTGAAGCACCAATTGCACCTCTGTCTCTCTCCACTGTGGAATGTCAGAGCTAATTTTGGGTCCATTAAGAGTCTTGCTACAGGTACTGTGCTGCATTCACTTTGGCCTTATGGTGCACCAGCATTAAGGCTCCCACTACTATGCGCTGAAATCACTGAGCACTGTGTCAAGTAGTGTGGAGCCGGTAGATCTAGAGTGCAGCGGTGCAGTTCGTGGATAGGCTGGCGGAGTGTTCGTGAGACGGTGAGGTGTGCAGAGCGGAGCCAGTCGTGAGACAGCGGTGTGTTCGTGAGACGGCGAGCTGAGCGGAGCCGTTCGTGAGACAGTGGTGTGTTCATGAGACGGCGAGCTGTGCAGAGCGGAGCCGGTCGTGGTGGAGCAGAGCAGAGCCCTGTGGGGCAGTCAGCTTCAGGACACGTAAGGTGCCCCTTACCTCTTTCCCCCACACACAGGCACATTTTAGCCAGATTGGGGAGTAACACTCTGCAGATGAACTTTTGAACTCTGGGGCTGGACTTTTTGGACTTTGGGTGATTTGTGGATTGTTGGACTCAAGAGACGTTTGGGTTCTGGGACTCAAGAACCCGAGGGAAAGGATGTGGCCCAATTTTCTGGGGTGGGTCTTTGCTCATGATTTGGTTAATGAACACTAGTTGTGGTGTTTCCCCAATTTAATGCTGATGTTGTTTACCTCAGGTTATTAAAGATTCTCTACTACACCAAGACTCTGTGCTTGCGAGAGGGGAAGTATTGCCTCTTTGAGGAGCCCAGGGGTGTGTAAGATTTTCCCAGGTCACTGAGTGGGGGCTCGAGCCAGTTTTGCATTTGCTTTGATGAGAGGGGACCCCTGTGTACTGAACCCGGCCCTTGCTGCTATCAACTTGGCCTGGCAGAAGGGTTACGTTATTAAAAAAGAATGAAAAACAATTCTTTGATTATAATTTTTCCCACACAGAGACCCTTTCCCCTTAAAGTGCATGATATAAATTAAATACCTCAGTCCCCACAACTACAGTGTTCTTTTTAAAAAAAATAAGATCATTTGTAAGAGACTCTTGTTCAGTCATTTATAAATTGTCACCTTTGTAAACCTGGAAATAACCTTGTTTAAAAAACTACCGACATTGTTGTTCTGTTGTCCCCTGGCTGGTAATTGAAAATGTGTTTCTGTCAGTTCCGTCTAAGACGGAATGTAATTCTTTCCATCTTCTTGATCTTAAATTGGCAAAAAATAAGTCAGTGATAAAGAAGCAAAAAGTTCCTACTTGTTCTGTGTACTGGTGATCTTGCAACTGCCCCTTCTTATAGTCTAAGACATTATTCCGACTGATTTGTGGAAGGCAGCACCACAGTACTATTTTTCCATAGCTCTGCTCTACAGAATTGGTATTGAGTCTCCCCTTCATACTGAAATGAGAAATTACATTAAAAAATTGACATAGGGTCAAATCTTGAAGTCCACACTCAGTTTTTAAACATTGTTATTACTCCTATTAATTCCAATAAGGTTTTTGCCTAAGTAGGTCCAAGTAAGAACTGAATAAGGACCTCAGGATTCAGCTTTTTGTGTGTGTGTTGCTTCATGTGAAAGACAACAAAAACAAACAAATAATCTCACTTTCTCTATGAAAAGCACCAATACTCAGCCTGTGGCTTCATAGTCTTATCACGGGAATCTGACTGGTACCTTTCACTCTGTCTGGGTCTCTTATGCAGCATGTAGAAAACGTCAAGAATACTCCATGGACAGCCTGAAGGATTGTATCAGACAGTGCAAGGGGTGCTGAGCAAACAGACCTGTGATATGGGTTCCACAGAGTTCCATTCCTACCCTTGCTGTGGGAAGGAAGAGTGGCTCTTGGGACCCCACTGCCAGTAAGGCTTGAGTCCTCTGTAATATAGTGGGCAGGAGTGGAAAATAGGAATTCCCATACAGGATCAGATCAGTGGTCCATCTAGTCTAGTATCCTGTCCTTCACAGGACAGTGGCCAGTGCCAGGTGCTTCAGGGAAAGGTGCAAGAGTCCCTACAGTAGACAATTATAGAATAACCTATTCATAAGGGAAGTTTCTTCCTAGCCCTCTTGCCCCCAATCAGTTTATGCCCTGAAACAAGCATGCATACATCCCTTCTACAAATATATTTTTACTCTTTATGTAGAATAACTTTGAATATGCATATCCATATAAATGTCATTCCTTTTGAATCCTGCTAAGGGCTTGATAAGATTAAGTCTCATAGTTCAGTCAGTAGCAGTAAGAGAAGTAAGGTCACTGTTCAGATGTATCAATATAGATCTCAGCTGAGATTCCACAATACAATAGTCCTAAAGGGTTATTTTTGCTGAACAGTTCCCCAGTGACCTGGGATATTCTTCTACAGTAACAATTATCTGTCTTGGCTCTGTGTTTTAACAGGATTCTGTGAAAGCCCTGGCTGAAGAAATGTTTATTGCTATGACCATTACCTTTCCCCTTTTAATTTTTTTCACTTGACTTTAATCTTAGCTGGAGTTTATTCTAGATTAATAGCCTAGGACAGAGTTACACAAAGGAGTTCATTTAAGTTTCTCAAGAGACTTTAGCATCAGAGAAAGACAGCCTTAGAGACTCAAATCTGCTATTTATCCACAGCAAGTGCAATGCAGGCAACAGCATAAAAGCTTCTCCATAGCCCTGACATTGCCTCTTGCTTACCTACCTGAAACGACTACTTCCAAGGTCAAGAGGGTACTTAGTTCACCCACCATCATCCATTTAAAACTGGTCCTCTCTCTGCTGAAACTACAAAGAAGCCAACTAAATGTGAAGGTGGAATTTTGATTTGGATACCTGTCTATTAGGACCTAGACTGGGCCCACTAGCTCATGTCAGATAGGCCACTGAAAAGCAATCAGATGGCAGTGATTTTCAATCACTACTGAATGTGGGTTGGATTCGAACCAGTGACCTAGAGGTGAAATGTTCCACATCCTATTACTAATCCTCTAAATTATTCTTTTCCCCACAGCTGAGACTTCCCAGACACACAAAAAGGGGAAGTGTGTGAAGAATTACAATGGAAAGGCTGAGACAGTAGTTCATAAAGAACTAACAAAACTCCATGCCTAATATGCCTAGACAGTATTGTTATGATCCAGTGATAGCAGGTCAGCATTATTGATCTTACCAAGAGGCTTCTCCAGAAGTGACTACACACAAAACATACCCAGTTTATGAGTCAATACAACTACTTTACAATATACAGCAATTTATTTCTCTTCATGTGAGGCAGCAGCTGACTAGAATCACTATTCTGAAAAGCAGAAGAGCCAGAAAACCCCCAAAATAAAATTTATTAAAGTGTATGCCTTCCCCCATTCCTTCTCCAAACACTTATATGAATTGTGGGGATTTTCCTTTAAAAAAGAAGTTTCCAGAAAAAAAATCATCTCTGGGATGAGACCAAATCTGGAAAAAAGTTTTAGCTCCCATGGAGTATTTCACAGGGAGAAAAAGAAAGAAAGAGGAAAACGAAGTTCGAACATAAAAACTTAATTATAAGCAGTCACTGCTAGAGCTGTGTGAATAATGGATTTTTTGGTTTGCTGGCAATTAAAAAAAATTTTAAAAATCATTTTGGCTCAAAGTGTTTTGTTTTTGAATTTAAAAAAAAAATAATTTAGAAGCTTCCTTCATATTTAAGAGTCATTCTGATCAAATTATTGAAACAAACGTATCAAAACACATTTTGGCTTTTAGAGTGTTCCCCCATCCCCCACACCCTACATGAACAAGTCAGCAAAGCGGACACGAATTCACGAAATGTTCAGTGTAGCCAAGTCTGCATTTTTCACCCGAAGAGACTTTCAGCTGAAGATTTCCACCCATCTCTAAAAATACTTGGGGCTCGCTTTAACAAAAGCAGGACACTTTTCCCATTTAGGTAGTTGTGTGCCCTTAGCTTTAGAGCTTTATCTTCCTCTTTGAAGATAAACATTTATTTTTTTTCTTTGAAGATAAACATTACCTCTTTGAAGGTAAACATTAAATGAGATCCAAGAAAAAACACTTAGAAAGGCTCTTTAGTGACTCTCACCATTCTCACTCTTCCCTCTTCTCTTTCTATCTGTCCTTCTGTTGCTAAAACACACTTAAGCAGGCTTCTTTTGGGACTCCTCCCTTTTGACCGTATAGTCTCAGTTCATGCAGATACACACCAAAAGTCACCACCAGAATGAGACAGAGTGATCCCATTTCAAAGAGGGGTCAACAGCCCTGTATTTGTCCAAGCTTGAAATCGTTTGAATCTCCTAGGGGCTTAGTGGTGTAAACTTTAAGCAGATTTGGTTTTTATGCTTGTCTAAAGGCCAAGCAGAACTTTTATTTAGTGCTGCTTTTTTGTCACGGGCCTGATGGACGCATGGCAGGGAGATGAAAAACTCCCAGGGGCATGTTCTCCACAGGTTATGTCTGTAGCAAATAGCTCACTGCAGCATACCTTCAGAAAGAGACAGACATTGCACCCTGAAGAAAGAAAATGCTCCACTTTGAGAATCTGCTACAGTCAACAATGCAAGAGGGAAGCAGGCGGAGACGTGAGCATGGGTAGCATACCCTTGAGGGTCACCTGAGCGCTTGCCTTTAGGCATCATTTCTTATGCTTTGCTGCCACTATGAAAGTGCCTAGACAACTGTCATTTACAAAGGTGCATGAAATGCTTCTGCTTCAGAATTCATGGAAAACTTGAGGGGGTGGAAAGGGAGTAGAGTTCAGTTTGCAAGGATCTACTTGCCTGTGCCACATAAGGGTGACTGAATCTGGCCCTAAAAATAAGCCTTCCCTTTTTCATTTACCTGAACCTGGTGCAAAATTGCTACTCTGATGCAAAAGCCAGAAGGCCTGTTGTAGAGTTGTGACCCAACTAACACGTTGGCATATTGAGCCTTGGCTATGCTATTAAGTCAGGGGCACCAGTCCCCATCGTAATAGTTAGCTTGCATGACAATCTCCAGTAATTTAAGGACAGTAGGAATGGTTGAATTATAAGGGTGTCACTGTCCTTGTGAGCTTTGTGATAACCGGAGACATTCCCTTGAAGGAGATTTGGCTAATGAGATCTGAAAAGAGATGGCTAGTCAGTAAAGCAGAGAAATAAAAAAAGCCTGTTCCACCTGGAAAGAGACCTAGGGAAGAAGGATTGTCACCAGCCGCAGCCAGATGGGCTTCTTACTACTTTTCTTCAGTGTGTGATTTCATATTAGGAAGTAACATCAGAAAATACATGAGATTTTACTGTACCATTAGAAGTAGCAATTTAAGAGGCAATGTAAAGATATAAAGCCAGGCGGAGGGGGGGGAGCGGAGAGTTGAAGAAGTGGAACAAAGAAAGTTAGGCATCACAGTATCCTGGATACAGGAGAGGTGTTTTGAACTGTGTGACAGTGAAGCCTAATGGATTATACAAAGGATTAGAAGCCCCAGGAATCCCTGAGTTCTAATCCCAGCTATGACAGACCTTGGGCAAAACCCTTCTTCTTTGCGTATTTCAATTTCCTCACGTGTACAGTAGGATCAGTTCTGATAACAATATCCCATTATTATTTGCTATTTATAAAGGGACATTGGCAGTGTTAGGAAATGCCCACCAAAGATAAATGGTATTACCCATTAGTGAGCAGTAGAATGGAGGAGAGAGGATGGAGGAGGAATAGGAAAGAAACTGAAGGAAAGCAGTACAGCGCTGATCAGGCCCATCTTGTGACTGGATACTGAGCGGCTCAAATGTGTGTATGGCCTGAACACAGTTGTATTGTACGGCTGGTTTAGTTACTTCTAGTATGATAATAAACAGTAAAAAAGTTCATAAGGCAGAAAAGCAGGCGGGTGATGATGTGGAGAAGAGAAGGCAAGAAGGAAGGCAATAGATTGGGATAAAGTAGAATTGATTTGGGCAACCCTTGGATTTCAGTTCCTGACTAGAAAGGCTCTGTAGAGACAGAAAGCGGCACCTAGTTTGACAGTTGTAGCACTATGCTCAGTTCTGATATAACTCAGTTGATTTAAGTGGGTGCAACTCTACTTACAGCCCAGCCAAATTTGGTCCCATGTCTTCTGGTGGCACATGCAGATTAAAGCTCCTTCTTAATCAACCTAGTGACTATAAACTTCTTACGTGAATCCGTTTGATTTTTAAAAAGACACAGTCTGTGTCATTCACATCAAATTTCCTCCATGAGGGAGGGTTGTTTGGCCAGAGCATTGGTCTATCTTGGACCCTTATCACCCCCTCCCTCCCTCCTGGTGCATAAGAGCAATTGATTATGTATGCAGGAGGTCTCTGATTAAAGCATACGTTCAGAAGATGTTACGCATCGTGTGCTTGCCATTGACAGCTTTAATTTTCATGTCTGCAGGTTCTGAAATAACCAATGTACAGGTATATGAAGAGGAACTAATGCATGTTTATTTCCAGCTAGTGTACTGTAGCTGAATTAATACAGACCAACAAAATCAGTCCGTGCGAACCTTGAATCAACGCACTGAAAACAGAATGAAATTAGCAAACACTGACTTGTGCCAGTTTATGGAAAGGCCAGACGGGTTTGTATGCAGTGTTTGCCCAGCATATTTTCCAGCAGGAACCAGTGTCCATTAGAGCAAGAGTGTTGTAAAGTACTGCGTGATATTTTTCAGGCCTGCAGTTTAGATCTACCCTTGCTTGCTTTGGGCTCATTGAGCTAGGAGGATGTTTGCCAAGCCCACCAGGCTCACAGAGCTTGAACAGCTTAGGTTCTTGAGCTCCACCTCTCTCAACCCTCCTTCTCTGAACAGGAAAATATTGGAAGGTTTTGAGAGTCTCCCCAGATTGAGGTCTGCTGTCCAATTCCTGCCTAATGAGCTGCTTAACAACAGTTACCAAAAATTAATGAGTTCAGTCACAGTTGTAATTACCATATTGCAGATCACTATTGTATTAGATTACCATGGACTTCTATTTCGGAATATTTACACCATGACGACTGCTTAAACTATGTAGCATTGTTTCAGCAGATTGCACTGCCTCAGATTCCATATTTATTTGTGTGGGTGGGAATCTCTTAGGGTACATTTACACTTCAATTAGACACCAATGACTGGCCTGTGACAGCTGACTCAAGATCATGGGGCTCAGGGTAAGGGACTGTTTAACTGTGGTGCAGACATTTGGGCTCAGGTTGCAGCCTGAGCTCTGGGACTCTCCAAACTTCCAGGGTCCTAGAGCCTGAGCCCCAGTCAGAGCCCAAACATCTGCACCAGAATTAAATAGTCCTTTACCACAAGCCCCAGTCAGCTGGCACAGGCCAGGCCAGGGTTTTTAATTGCCATGTAGACATAACCTCTGGGTTAGGTGAATCTTTTCATTACTTTTTGGGTCTGAGCAAGAGAGGCTTTTACGATAAAAGAGTATCCACCTATATGAATATACTGAGACAAATTCACCTTGCACTATACTTCCTTGACATTAGTTATGCCAGAGAGGAGTTAGGCTCAATATGAATCATAATGCATGTTTGTTTTTTAAGCAGATTAATTAGACGAAGAAGGGTCTCAAGATTAAGGCACTGATCTGGGATTCAGGAGTTCTGGCATCCTGACTGCAACAGACTTCCTGTAACACCTTGGCAAGTCCTTTCATCTATGCACCTCAGTTCCCCCATGTGTAAAATGGGGATAATATTCCCCCGCTGAATCTTATGTAGCTTGGCTATAAGCTCTTCAGGGGAGGGACAGCTCTACTATGCATTTTTGTAGCATCTAGCATAATAGGACACTGATCTCCGTTGGGGCTTCTAGGAGCTATTGTGAAAAATCTTATTCTTTTATTAGCTCCAGAAGATCTCAGATTACTTACTTACACACACACAGAATCACACACTTCAAGTAAGATGTTTCCTTTGAAGTAATTTGTAAAGGCAAACCAAATTTCAATGGTTATACAGTTTGCAAGCATAATTTTTTCAGATTTTGACATTCCTGTAGTGCATTTAGTAAATCTATCAGGATAACCATGTAAATGGTTAACACTCCAATTAGTTCCTGTCTTTTTAAAAGAAAAGTGAGATGTCTAAAGTACAAATGGATCCTAACCGTGGGCCATTTTAGGAAATGTAACTTCCTTGCTAAGTACCATCATGGCCCCTATTCAGGAAGGGACAGGAAGCTGTGAAATTCCCCTCTGGTGTGCCCTACACATTCTGGTGGAATTACAGGTTTGCTCTCTCCCCCCCCCCACAGAAGACCATGAGGGGTTGAGCGTGCCCTCCCCTCTCCAAGCCAGCAGATCTTCTGGGATCCCTGAGGAGATCACAGGATTTGGAGGTAGCCAGAGTCATCTACATATAGTCTCTTTGCTTCCACATAGACTCCTAAGCCCTGGCTGTCTCTCTCCTGTCCCATTTAATTATCTATGGAATGCAGCAGGTAGGCAGAGTTGTAGGAAAGAGGTCTGTTGAGCATGCACAGAAGCCAGCGTGACATGTTGAGAAGCCCACGGTTGCCCACTAGCAGCCTGCTCTCCAGACTGCACTCCTCAATTCCAGGTAGCACAAGCTAGGTTCCCCCTGAAAGCTGACTTCTGCCCTTCCCATTCCATTCATCATATTCCACACCCTGTGCTGGGAGCTGTAACAGAGCACACCAGTATTGCGTATGTAAGATACTATGTGGTTTGGAGAGTTGCCGTAGTCATGCTGGTCCCAGGATCAGAGAGAGAGAGACAAGATGGGTGAAGTAGTATCTTTTATTGGACCAACTTCTGTTGGCGAGAGAGAGAGACAAGCGTTCGAGCTACACAGAGTCCCATCTTTTCTCTCTCGCCAGCAGAAGTTGGTCCAATAAAGAATATTACTTCACCCACCTTGTCTAGCTACTATGCATTATCTGTAAGTCACCAAACCAACAGAGATAGGGTGACCATATTTCCCTTTGCTGAATATGGGACCCCTAGTAAAATTAATCGTATTCAGGCGAGTTCAATGGCAATCAATCAGAACTATGCAGTACAAGCTTTCAAATTAACATCCAGTTGACTGAGCCCTCTTAAAAAGCCAGCAAAAGGGGGAGCACGTAAAGGGCCATTAGGCAGGCAGCAGAGGCGACATGTAACTGGCTGCCACCTTGCGCCTGCCCACACTCACCAGCCACTGCATCATACAGCATGCAGCCAGTGCCAGCCGGAAATGGAATGGGGGGTGGGGCCCTGCTGGCCGAAAGCGGACATACAGCCGGGGCTGTGGTGACAGACCAGCAGTAGCAGCTTGCTACGTGCACTGCATCTTCGCCCTGCCACCAGCCTTGCACATCCACCCCCATCGTCAGCCACTTGACCCTCCCACCCCCCTCACCTCTGGTGAGTGGGTGGGTGGCTGGCTAGCAGGGATCTGGCCAGCAGCAGGACCCACCAGTACTGGATGCAGGGGAGACAGAAAATACAGGACCATGTGCCCATTTTAAAGAAAAGGTTGGGACACCTGCAGGAGGGCTTAAATACGGGACTGTCCCTTTAAAAACTGGGACATTTGGTCACCCTATACAAAGGAGGCATATATATAAGACTACAGAGGCAAGTGGAAGAGGAGAGAACCATGAGAATACATATCACTAAATCTCACTCTGAGAATTTCTGACCTATTTTTCTTTGCTTCCCCCGTTTCCTCCTCCAAAGCCAACCTGTTAGCACAGACAAGTGAGGCAAGTCAATAACATCCGCTCACACAAACAGGATATATTGAACCAATTCAAGAGTAGGTGGATAGCAGCTGCAGTCTTGCCTGTGAAATAGTCTAGTTGTTGCCTGGGTGCAATGAGTCATCAGGCCCCTTTTATTTACACTTTCATATAAGTGCTGGCAAACACTGATTTATGTTCTGAAATCAGGGAAGTGCAGTGTGTGCACAGGAGAGTGAGACAGACTGAAAACCATCTCTTCTGGTCACCCTGAAGAATTTTAAACCACACAGACCTCAAAACACATTGACCTTTGATTATTTTTTGAATTGAAGACAGATTCCCCCTTTAAAGGCTCAATTATATTGCAGGGTTGTTGTTTTTATGATTTTAGATGTCATGGTAACTTTAGGCAATGAATCCAAAGACAGGCTGTTTCATGTGCTGAATTTCAAACTATAAGCCACAGTTTGCAATTTTAAACTCCTCTGATATTTGCAAGTTACTCCATTATACTTACTTTTCAACATTTAATACAGGCAATTTACAGGATCTGACACATGACAGCAACCCTAAAAAAGAGGGTGGGTCAAATTTATCCTTTATATTACCCCATTGAAGGCAATGGAGTTACTGTGGGAATGAATTTGCTTCCGTGGCTCTTTGATGGGGTTTATAGAACAACATAGGATCTGAAGTTCAGATAGAAAGAGCTGAAGTTGAGAGAACAGTACTGTCAAATACTCTCGGGTGGAATTTCATCTGATTTTTCAGAAGACGTTTAGCTGTTTGGAGACCCATATTGACGGAGTGGGGAGGCGTTTTGCTGGTCCATTGGTTGTGCACCCATAGCATTGTCTGCATGAAGATGTTTTAGCCTGGCCAGAAGATGTTTTAGCACCTGCCATGCCCCTCTCCACAGGAAGCTGCCAAGCAACCCACATACACAGTGCTGGCCAAGCCAGCAGAGTGGGGAGGCACATCACATAAGAACGGCCCTACTGGGTCAGACCAAAGGTCCATCTCGCCCAGTATCCTGTCTTCTGACAGTGGACAGTGCCAGGTGCCCCAGAGGGAATGAACAGAACAGGTAAACATCAAGTGATCCATCCCCCGTCGCTCATTCCCAGCTTCCGGCAAACAGAGGCTAGGGACACCTAGAGACCTATCCTCCATGAACGTATCTAGTTCTTTTTTGAACCCTGTTATGGCCTTCACAACATCCTCTGGCAAGCAGTTCCACAGGTTGATTATGCGTTGTGTGAAGAAATATTTCCTTTTATTTGTTTTAAGCCTGCTGCCTATTAATTTCATTTGGTGACCTCTAGTTCTTGTGTTATGAGAAGTAGTAAACAACACTTCCTTATCTACTTTCTCTACACCAGTCATGGTTTTGTAGACCTCAATCATATCTCCCCTTAGCCGTCTCTTTTCCAAGCTGAAAAGTCCCAGCCTTATTAATCTCTCCTCATATGGAAGCCGTTCCATACCCCTCATCATTTTTGTTGCCCTTTTCTGAACTTTTCCAATTCCAATATATCTTTTTTGAGATGGGGTGACCACAGCTGCACGCAGTATTCAAGATGTGGGCATACCATGGATTTATATAGAGACAACATATTTTCTGTCCTATTTTCTCTCTTTCTTAATTATTCCCAGCATTCTGTTCGCTTTTTTGACTGCCGCTACACAGCGAGTGGATGTTTTCAGACAACTATTCACAATGACTCCAAGCTCTCTTTCTTGAGTGGTAACAGCTAATTTAGACCCATCATTTTATATGTATAGTTGGGATTATGCTTTCCAATGTGCATTACTTTGCATTAATCAACATTACATTTCATCTGCCATTTTGTCGCCCAGTCACCCAGTTTTGAGAGATCCTTTGGTAGCTCTTTGTGAAGAACGAGGCAGACTGCAATCTTGAGTAGTTTTGTATCATCTGCGAATTTTGCCACCTCACTGGTTACCCCTTTTTCCAGATCAGTTATGAATATGCTGAATAGGGCTGGGCCGGGAACAGACCCCTGGGGGACACCACAGTTTTTAGAATGCAGAGAGGTTAATAGACCATTTATACCTACCCTTTGTTTCCTATATTTTAACCAGTTACCAAGCCATGAGAGCACCTTCCCTCTTATCCTGTGGCAGGAAAAACAAAGGCCAACTCAATCAGCAAGTAAAAAACAGCTGGCTAATCAGAGCTAAGCAAAAAACCAAGTAGCTCAGCACTCCAACAGTGTCAGGAAGTTGGTGCCCATGGCAAACATCCTGCTTGCCTGACCCTAAGAGCCAGCCAGGATTATTTCCTTTAATTGCCTAGTGCATTAGTAATACCTTGGGCCACATTGAAAAGAGCAGCCTAGGTGCTGCAGTACATTCACAGAGTCATGATTTTCTTTGTCTCAAAGCCTCTCCCAGGAGACTAGCTTTGGCTGAGAGATACTCACTACTAGGCAGTGCCAGCGTGAAGCTATAGCGAAGAGCACCATGCTCTCTCTCTGTCCTAGAAGCACGTGCTGTAGATGTGTGTGCACATTGCATATTAGACTGACTATTAGAGCTGAACACTTGCAAACCCCCAGACGTTCAAGCAGGAGCTTTGCCTAATTGAGGCAGTATCAGGACACCAGCTAGCGCAGAGTAACTCAGGCCTTTTGCTGGAAGGAATCAGACTCGCCCAAGTTTTTGAATTAGTAGCTCCTAGTAATTGCCAGTAAAGAATAAGCACTATCAGTGGCACCACTGTAACCCACTGATCAGTGTGTTACATGTCCCCCATGATACCCAAGGCACAGAGAATGAACGTGTTACAGGCCTTAGCTACTGGGTCTGGCTCTTTAGCTTAAGCTGTAGAAATTCCTGAGTTTAGCTCTGGAGATCCCCTATGTTTGCCAATATGGCTGCCATAGTCAAGAAGTTGGAGTGGCCCAGCGGCGGTGGGAATATATTGCCCTTACAGATTTTTCCAATGTTCCACATATCTAACACAAGCATGGGCAGGTACAATTAAAAAAATATATCATTCAGTTGTCATTAAAAAAAAGTTTACAATTACCTGCCTAGTCATTATGTGTCACTGAGTGTAAACAAATCTGGCTTGTGAATCCTTATCCTTAATTTAATTTGTAGGCAATTTGTTTTCACTTTTTTTTTGCCTAAATTATCAAAAGAGAGACTCCTGAGCTGTTTTTTGCCCAGCAGCAAATGTAACTGGACATTATCTTCAGCATGGCACAACTGTTCTAACTGATGGCCGCTAGATTAAAAAGAAAATGTAATATATTTGTGATTACATAAATAGAAGTGAGCAGGAACAGTTAACAAGCTAAGACAGAAAGTTATTTCAACAGCAAAAACAAAACACATGCACCAAAAATTCACAAGTCTCCTTAGTGACACACTTCCGACATCAGGTCCTTTTGACGAGTAATGGAGTAAGAAGCAATGTGGTCCCATGGATTAGAATCAGGCTTCTATTCCTGGCTCTACCACTGCCTGCTGTGTGACTCGTGGAAGAAAAACATAGACACAGACACTTACCCACTGTCTGTTTAGACTAAGTTCACTATGTGTTTGTTCAGCACCTGGCACAGTCTAGTCCCATTCTTGGTTGGAATCTCTAGGCATTACTGGCTGACATAAGAGGAGTTGAGTGAATAATCAACGATTTTTTGGGTTAGTGGCCAAACAAAAACAAGCAAGCAAACAAAACAAAACAGCACCAGAAAAGTTTAATTTCAAACTGAATATTTTGTTTTGCACCAATAATAAATAATAATAATAGTTGGAGATGAACAAAAGTGTTTCAAAAATGTTGAAACAAAGGTTTTGACATTTCAGAAGCATTTTCTTTTTTTTTCTTGCTGAAACTATTCACCAAATTAGAGCCAAATTTATGAATAGTTTCAGTGCCCTGCAAAATTCACTTTTTCAGCAAGTTTACTATTGGGGGCAAGGGCGGGGGGGAGAATTGCCCAGGTCAACAAATAGGTAACTAAGACATGAGGGAAAGAAAACCTAATGCCCACTTTTCCATTAGCAGTTGTGTGTCAGAAATGACCAGACCACCAAGTCTATCTACAAACATTAAAAACTGACCTAAAAATCTTATCTAGTTCTAAATATAAATGCAGATAAATTAATTAAAAAAGCTTGAAAGAAGGGTGGGTGAGAAAGAGATGACAAGGAAAGGGAAAAAGCTATGCAGAAATGTTAACAGCAAGGGGAATTATGAAAGACAAACGGTTCCACATTCACTCAGACAGGCTTGGTCAAGGGAATCAGAACATCATATAGGTGCAATTCCTGGACCACCTATGCAAAACTCAAGAAATGAAGACCAGTTTATTTTTCAGAGCTTTGGACAAGCCTTATTCATATCAAGAGTCAATAGACCAAGTATATCTTTGGTATAAATCTGCTAAAGTAAAGGGAGTTACACCAGGGATGAATCTGGGCCCAACAGGCAGTTACTTATACTTCTCTTAATTTGGGTCAGCTCTGTTCAGCTCTAGAGAGAGTCAAGACCATCTGCAGCATTTGTCAAGCTTTTGAAACCCTCCATTTCAATCCATACCACAGCATGTATTAAACTTCCATGTAGCCTGAGCATCTCCTCAACGCAGCACAGCATAATTTAGTATAGACACATAATGCAAGATTTGGGCACAAAGGGTATGTGTTATTAGAACCCATGCCTCCTTGGTGTGGCGCTCTGTCCTCCTCTAGTGGCACCTAGCCCAGCTAGGTTGAGGAGCCTGCTACAGCCGCAGCTAACTCATGCAGTAGAGGCTCATACACTGCACTTCAGAAGTCCTGGGTTCAATGCTGCCTGCTGACAACTAGGGTCTGTCGGCTTTACATTATGACTAAGGAACACTACAAACTGCATGATGCAATACTTAGGTGCACAAGGTTTGGGCTGTGATCACAGCTTTACCACCGACTTCCTATGTAACCTTGGGCCAGTCACTTGAGTGATTCTGCCTCTCCATCTGCAAAGTGGGGAAACATAATTTACACCAGAACCAGGCAAAGCTTTTCAGATGAAGAGTTTATTCACTAAAAATAAATAAATAAATAAAACTATGCAGTTTTGGGTAAACCAAAACCTGTCAAATTCGTGACAAGAAATTCTACTCCCTGCTCATATCAGGGGGGGGCAGATTTGAACCTGGGTCTTTTATAGGTCAACCACAGGGCTAGATGAGGGCCTGGCCCTACCTCCGCTACCAGCCCCTCCTGTTTGGTGAGCATTTCAAAATTGCCTTTGTTTGTAATTTAAAAAAAAAAAAATGGTTTAAAATGCTCAAAATGTTTCGTTCCAGGTCAAACATTTTGTTACAAAACAACAACATTTATTTTTTGTTTTGGTGAGAAAACAAGTGGTTTTGGGTCAATCCAAAATGAAAGTTTTGATTTCAGTTTGGCCCATGAACCAAAATCAATCAATCAATCACTTATTTGTACAGCTCTAATTTACACCTCCCTACCCCTTTGTGTGGTAAACAATGTTGGTAAGTGGCTTGGAATTCCTCAGCTAGACCATGCCAGGGAAGTACAGAGTAAGGGGTTGACACTCCCAACTCTCTTGCTTTTGCAAAGAGTCTGATTTAACGGATATTTAAACTAACGTTAAATTTAACTGACATTGCATTTTATGATGCAAGGCTATGCACAAAACACCCTCTTCCCTCCTCCCCTGCCTGAATCGAGCAACTGTCATTTAATTAAAAGCCATGTGCAATAGCTTTCCAGCTTTAAGTGAATTGCAAAACAGTCTTTGAGACCTGAGAGAAAAGGTATGGCCAGGATTCAGTTCAGTTATGGTGCTTGATAATTTTTCAGAGACCAACCAAGCCACGCATCATGAAAATTCTATGGAAACAGTTACAAGTTGAAGGGTATATTTGGTTGCATTCCCCTTTTAAACAGAATACCTTATTTGTCTGTCATCAACAATGTGCTAGACAGCTTTGCACCTTATTGTATAATTTTACCGTACTGTGAATGCAACAGAAAAGGCAGATTAAACAAATAATGCTATGGAAACTATTTTCAAAAAAGAAAAGCAATAGGTAAGATACAAAGAAGAGACATAACCTTTCAATTGCACTAAATAACTCATCAAGGACAGGAGAAATAACCTTTTGAAATCATTAGACGAACAAATAATTAACTTTAAATATGCAGCCAGGGATTAATGTGGATCATAGATTTCAGATTCAGAATAACAGTAGTTACAAAGCCAGGAGAGTTGCTTAGTGAAAGCAGACATCTTCTATTGATTTTCACATAAGCCAATCAGATCAAGGCCAACGTGTTCCACTTCTTAGAACGATGGGAAAGTAAACCAGCAGGATCAGTACTCTGCAACCCAGGCAATGCCTTCCTCCATTCTGGATATGCCCACCCTCTGGGCTTCTGAAACACTAGCTTTATTATTATTCATAATGTGGTGGTGCCAAGACTTGTCAGGGGCTTTCCAGGCAGAGGAAGCCAGAGTCATGGCCATTCTCTGATAGTTATGAGAGTTCTTTGCCTCAAAGACAAATTTAAAGAGACAGAAACGGAGTCTGATTTAAGATCTGATCATTTTCTGACAGCACAGAGAGGAAAGCGTGCACAAAACAAAGGGAGGCAAGTGACACAGGATTCTCAATACAAACAGAGTGCCTACATTTCTACGCGCAGGGAAGGGGAAGGAATCAGAATATCTTTACAGCAGCATTAGTTTGTTGATGAAAGTGTAAACACTGTTGAAAACACCATCTGTTGCCAAGTAGAGGGAGCCATTGTGACCTTTGGGACAAAAAAAGATGGGAGATGGAAGAACAAAGTTGGATGAGAAGGGACAGTGCATTAGAGGGACCACAAGCAGTGGGTATAATAGGCCAGGGGAGGCTAAGCCTCCTCTGGTGCAGCCGTCACCAACCCGCTGCTGCACGCCTGGGCCGTGGAGGCCCTGCCTATGCGCCACCTCTTCCCATCCCTGCTCCACTCCTTCCCCAAGGCCCCCCACAACCAACTGCTGCCTGGCTGAGTTCCTCCTCTCCTCCACTCCATTCCCCATCCCTGGAGGTCCCCGCCGCTCTCTGAGTTCCTCCTCTCCTCCCCTGTGAGGTCAGGGGAAGGAGGAGAGTGGAGGAGAAGGGGGACACAGGGATCAGCGGACAGTGGAGACCTCACGGGGGAGGAGGGAGAGGAGAGGAGAACACGGCAAGTGGTGGCAGGGGGCCCAGCAGAGCGAGGGTGGAAGAGGCAGGACAGGGAGCTAGCTTCCCCCAGGGGAAGCTTCACCCATGGCCTATGACAGGGGCATTAGACAAGAGAATCTGCACTACCATGTGGGTCACTTAGCAGCAGCAGTTGGAAACAGGAATCTAAATGAAGGGCACCCTGTTAACTAATATCCAAAGATCCATTTTCTAGGTGCTCTTTTGAATTTAACGGTCATCATTCACACAGGGTTGGATTGGTGTCCTGGTAAGCATTCAGTACTTGGATTGGCCAGGCCTACCCCTTTCAATCCGATAGTCTGGCAGATGCCATTCTTCTTTCTGGCTTTGAGAGGTGGTAGTTCAGAGGAGAACGTGGGCACTCAGCTGCTGCAGACACAAGAAGGAAGACTGCCCTGAAAAATGCAGTAGCTGCAGCTGATCAGACCATGGAAAGTTTGGCGCAGTTTCTTTGGAACAACAAAGTAACTACACTTCTCAGACCAGGTCAGAAAGTCCAGTGCCCTATCTACCAACTCCATCTTTTACTGTGTTGAAAGCAAACAGCTCAAATGGAATACCTTGCATAGCAAAAACTTCAGCCTTAGGCAGTACAACTAAAAACTGCTGAATATAGATATACTACATTCTGTTATTTCCAACACACTCTATGTTTATGTCCCTTCACTTTTCTATGAGGAAGAGGCTAACAGTCACATTTTATGTTCTCCTTTAAATTTCCCTTTCTTGCATTCCCCACCCCCTCATTCCGCCCATACTTGGGCATGCACAAGCACTAGACAACACCACCTCGCCTGTTAGCAGAAAGATTAAATTCTATTTCTGACTGCTACAGAACACAGTTTAGGCTTCAGGAGGGGAAAAAACCCTATAGAATACAGAGTATTTTATTTACCTTCCTAATTGAAATGAGGGTTTGGTAAAGTCGTCTGAGATCTTGGATGAACTGTGCCAGATATTTGTAGAATTTTTACTTTAAGTTTAACTTTGGTGGCATGCCAATTCAGGAATGCACGGCCCCACTCCCCATAAGTTTATGGAATTAACTAAGATCTAGACAGCGGAACAACATGGTGATTTTTGCCAGTTTCACATTTCTGGATGAACCTTTCTTTGATCAAAGATGAAGTGGAATGAAATTATGAAAAGCAGAAAACAGCCTGAAAAGTCACCTAGGAATCTTAATTTTCTCAATCATTGCTGTAACGGAATGCAAGTCTGCAGCAGCAGGGGTCAAATTATAGTACAAACTGTCATGCTATGCCAGATAAATTATTCTGTGCAGCATGGTTATTAAGTGATTGACAAAATCTATCTATCAGTCCTACAATGTTATTTATTTAAGTGACCTGGAGCTAAGCAGGCCACCATGGAAATAGCACTACATAGCCGCTAAGATTTTAGAACACTAAAATTAGATTTACCACAGCACAAAAGTCTGAAAATAGTATATGCCTGTGCTGGCTACAAGTTAACCAAGTGCTAAATGTTCTTAAACTTGAAAACTCTAAGAAGCCTGATGTGTGTCCCACAGGAACAGGCTAATGATGGAGGAGACAAACATTCATTTTTAAAATTTATGGCTCTGTTGGGGTGTGATGCTATCCACTGGAGAGAAAGCGTGCATGCAACATAGTCTTCAGGACCTTGCCAATAGGGTCTTCTACTCCACCCATTTGTTGGAAGGCATCACTCCACTTATATGATGCTTCAAAAGAGCGGGGGACAACAGGTGCCAGAGCCATGCAACAGCTCAGGGTCCCCAAGGCTTGTAACTAACTAGAGCTACCAAGGAGGAGCAAACTTCTGTCTGACAGAATGTTCCCAAGAAGTCTCCATAAAGGGGATTCTCTTCCAGTGTTTCAACAGCTAGAATCCTCTCCTATTAGGCCCTCTCTATCCAGAGTGATTTCACTGCAATCAGTCTATGGTTACTTAAAAAAAGCAATCAGTGACTTCACTGTCTGACAAGTAGGGTTGGCTTAGATCAGTTTTTTTAATGCAGTGGGGCACAAGAACTGCTGGGTGCTATGATAATACAATAAATTAAACTCCACCCTGAGAAGGCTGTTGTGTAGGAGGATACCATTGGCTTTTCCAGTAGGAGACTCCAGGAGTTGCACCTTGTCTGCTCTGTAGGTCCCTAGCATAAGACACCAAACCATGGAGCACAAGGATTTACCACATCAGATTTCACTCCTTCACAGAACTCACTTGTTTCTTCACGCAACATGCATGTATGCTCATTTTGCAACTTGGTTTTTTTTAGTAAATTTGCTGTATGCCAGAAGAGCACTTCTTGTATGTTCGCATGCTCATGTAAAGGATTCATCTGGTTAAAGGATTCATCTTATGGAGCAAAAGATTAGAAATACTTATATTCATTGCTGGGAAGACTTTAGTTCCTCTCCTCTCCAGTAAAGCCTTGTTGTGCTAGACACTGTACAAAACCAGAAATGGTGTGGCCACTGAATGCTAAGAAATCCAAAGCAAACCAAGACACAGGAGGGAAAGGTGGACAAGTACTGAGGTGATTGAAGAGACCCACATATGAAGAAATGTGAAGGTCCCAGTTGCAGACAACTTTGGGTTTCAAAGTAGCCTGTTTGAATGAATTGTGGAAGCAAATGCTTTAGCTTGGGTCACTGACTCATTGAATCTTTTGCTCATATAACAAAAGTTTGTTTTGTACTACTAGCTGATGAATTGCTGACAAATGTTGTTAGCTGAGTTGATCCCAGGATATTAGGGAGACAAAAGCGGGTGAGGTAATATCTTTTATTGGACCCGCTTCTGCTGGTGAAAAAGACAGACTTTCGAGCTATACAGAGCTCTTCTTCAGGTCTGATTAGGGCTCTCCCTTACCTGAAGGGCAGCTCTGTGGTGAAATAGACAGGCCTATGAGCTAAACAGAAATTTGTCCAATAAAAAAAAAAATTACCTTACCCACCTTGTCTCTAGATCAGTGGTGGGCAACCTGTGGCCTGCATGCAGCCTGTTAGGGTAATCTGCTGGTGGGCCGCCAGTTTGTTTACATTTGCATGGCCATCCGCCGCTCCCAGTGGCCATGGTTCGCCATTCCCTGCGGGCCGCAGGTTGGCTACCATTGCTCTAGATTGTTGGCAAGTCATTAAACTCAACATAAGAAATCCAGAAAGTCCATCTCAACCTGTTGTGATGACTGAGTAATATAGTCAATGTCCAACATATTTACAAGTGTCACTTTGACAGCCATCTTCTCTCTAACTTATGTTATTTAGACTGCCTCACATTCTGGCCAATAGGGAACATCAGTATCTATCCAAGGGATCATTTACTCTTCAAATGACCTGATTAGGATACAAAGTCAGAAAACAAAACAAAAAAAACCTTAGCATTCACATTGGGTGCGGGGGGGGGGGGGGACAGAAAAAAAACAAAACAAAAAACAATTGTGCTCATCACTATTAGCTTGGCTTGTTTGAGGCTGTTGGTAAAAGCAGCCACAAGAAGTTGGCAGTGTAACTAACCTACTGTCTCCTTAAGACAGAACAAAATGCTGGCAGGTGACAGTAAATACAAAGAAGCAAAGAAGATGGCTCTCTAGAGAAAGGCCCTTGTCAGAACTTCAAGAACACAAGGAAGAAAATAGCAGATTTTTGTCTTCTTGTTTTGAAGTCAGTCTTAAAAGTGAGTGTGGCTCCACTGGGAAGAAAGAATTTTTCCCCAGGGGAAATCAGGGAAATCGTAGAGCTCACACAGAATAGAGAAAAGATGGATATTTTTCTTCTGGAAGATTATCTTCAGTAGTTGGGTGCCTAAAATTAAGACAGGAAATAATGTTTAAATCTAGGATTATTTCAAGCTACTATGACGACTCAGTTAGGAAATTTGGGTCCTCTTCTTGGGGTCAACTGAGACCCATGTCAGTCCTCTCCTTGGAAGGCCCTCCTTCCTGTTCTTGTAGATCCCTGCCACCTTAGTCCCTGCATATTGTCCACCCTGCTTGCTGAATGAGGCAGAAGATCTACAGAACGAATACTTCATGACCATGTAATTAAAGACTGCATCATAATGTATAAAAACAACGAGGCTGATTTAAGGTTACCATGGGGTCCGTGTTAATTTGGCTGTTTCCCAGCTAACTCTTTTCCCCGAATCCAAGTTTCTGGTTCAAATATAAGTAATTAATAGCACAGTTTCAATAGTAAGTTTCTTTAATACTTTACACTTGCATCTGTTTTAATAGCTGCATTTCTCTGCAGCAGGTCTCCAACATGGTATACTCTTTTGTGTATTTAATATAGCTAATTATGCAGCATGTAGTTCTGACCTTAATTGACAGTGGCATATAAAGGAGAGCTAGTAGATTCTTAAGGTCTTGCATCTATTAGGAGACCATTGTCATTTTTAATGTTCAGGTCTCTTGAAACGGTAACGCTGTCTTTCATTCCATCCCCACAAAAATAAATTTATCACAGAAAGAAATCAACTGGGAGCAGGTGGTATTAAGCAAAGCAAATTAGATTTTCTGCTTCATTGGACTGCCACTTTCCCCACATATCGGGGGGGGGGGGGAGCAATCCCAGAATGCATGTGACAGACCAAAAGAACTATTGGAAAAGTAGTCAGAGTTCACATTTTCACAAGGAAACTCACTTCCCTAAGAACAGGCCCCTAAAATCACTTGTAAAAAAAAACAAAAAACCCCAAAACTTTTAAAATTGAGCAATTAAGCTTCATTGTTTTAGACAGCACCATAGACTGAATGTAATATTCACTTTTCTGCTCTTCTCATAGACAGATTTCTGAGACCTTGCTGCAGTGGCCATTGTCATGATAAAGACTGAGTCACTTTCTATCCCTGAAAGATGAAATCAGACTAAGGAAACAGTATTATCCCTAAAGATAATCTCTCTGCTTCATTGCAAAGATTTCCCAGAGCTCCCTTTCTGCCTGATTCCTGCTACAGATGTAAAGAAACAGCTCAGCTTTTACCAAACAGTTGTCATACAGGAGTATTGGCTGTGATGTCCATACCAAGTCATAGGAGCATTTCTCAAGAGTTGCAGAACCTAGAGTTTATCTGGGTGCTGGGGCGGAGTCTCTCACTGAACGCTTGTGAAAGCTGACAGTTTGACAGCAGCGGGGACCTCTGTTTCACCACAGCACTACTGCCAGCACAGCAAGTTTCCCCCGCGCTGCCCTGCCAAGCCCAAGCCCATCCAGTTCTTGGCCTCGCTGCTGAGACTGTCAGCAGAAGTGCCAGTTGTGACGCAGATTCAGAGGTCAGCTGTTTCAGTCCAGTTCCTAGTAAACATTTCACATACGCCAGTGCACACTTATCCAGTTGTCACAGCTAATCAGGCCTAGCCCCAGAAGCCAAATCCAGTGATTTATTAGAGAGCTATCCGTGGCATTTGGGTTATGAGTTGTGACTCATTTTGGACAAGATTCAGTTCTGCCCAAGGCAACTTTGCACTGGCATAGCTGGCACAGAAGCTGTAAGGCCCCCTCCCCAGGGAATAGGTCTGGTGCATGAAGGTTTTGTGCTAGACAGAGCCCGCTGCACCAGTGCACCGGCTTTGCACCATTCCCACAGAAACCCTCAGCACAGAAGTATTCTTGTGCAGACTGGGGGGCGGGGAAGTGACAGCCTGGTAATTCCCCATCTACTGCAAGCCCTGTAAGGGTGCCAGCAGGGACCACAAGTTTAGAGCTGTCCTGCAGCTGCTCTAATCTCTGCCAGGGCATCAGACTGGCCCGCTGCGGCCTATGATTATAGCAAAGTAAAAAGTCCCTGCACCAAAGTTTGACAGATTAGTTTGAGACCTCTTCATCAGCACTCAGTTCATCTACTTTGATTTCTTAAAGTTGTAGAGGCACAGAATGGCAGCAGCAAAGCAGTGACTGTGATTCTGTCACATGCAGGCAGTCTCTGCTTGTGCTGACCAATGAAGAAAGGTTGAAAGAACTGGGCATATTTAGTCTAGAAAGGAGAAGGCCGAGGGGAGACATGATAACAGTCTTGAGGTATGGAAAAGGTTTTTATAAAGAGGCCAGTGATTAATTGTTCTCCATGTCCATTGAAGGCAGAACAAGTAGTAACTGACTTAGTTTCCTGCAAGAGAGCTTTAGATTAGATACTGGGGGTGGGTGGGGGGAGTTGAGCTATAGAGATAGTTAAGCAGCAGAACAGGTTACTGTAGAATCCCCATCATTGGAGGTTAGACAAATACTTGATGGGGATAGTCTTAGTATATTTACACCTGCATCAGCGTGGGAGGCTGGACTAGATCAGTGGTTTTCAACCTTTTTTTCTGGTGACCCATTTGAAGAAAATTGTTAATGCCTGCAACCCAGCGTAGGTGGGGATGAGGGGTTTGGGAGGAACTCAGGGCTGGGGCTGGGATTGAGGGATTCAGGAGAGGGCTCTGGGCTGGGCCCAGGGATGAGGGGTTTGTGGGGCTAGGGTACATGAGGGGGTCAGGGCTCTGGGCTGGGGGTGCAGGCTCTGGGGTGGGGCTGATGGGTTTGGGGTGCAGGAAAGGGCTCCAGGTTTTGGGGAGGTTCAGGGCTGGAGCAAGGGATTGGGGCACAGGCTTACCTTGGGTGGCTCCCAGTCAGCAGCGCAGCTGGGGTGCTAAGGCACCCCAGAAGCAGCCAGCAGCAGGTCCGTCTTCTAGGAAGAGGTGCACAAGCAGCTCCACGTAGCTCTCGCCCACAGGCGCTGACCCCCCCCAGCTCCCATTGGCTGATTCCTGGCCAATGGGAATGTAGAGCTGGTGTTCGGGGTGGGGCAGCAGATGGAGCCCCGTGGCCCCCATGCCTAGGAGCCGGATCTGCTGCTGGCTGCTTCCGGGGTGCAGCGCTGTGTCAGAACAGGTAGGAACTAGCCTGCCTTAGCCTGGCAGCACCGTCAATGGGACTTTTAACGGCCTGGTCAGTGGTGTGGACCAGAGCCACTGCGACCCAGTGCCTTACATTCCGCAACCCAGTATGGGGTCACAACCCGCAGTTTGAAAACCTCTGGACTAGATGAACTTAGGGCCCCTTCCAGCCCTGCATTTCTACGATTTTATGATGCTATGTGAACTACATTGTGTGGGCAAAGAGTGGCAAACCTGGGGTAATCCAAGGATGAAAAACTCCAAACCCCAGTCTGGGTGAGTCGTCTCCTAACCTTCGGGGAACAGTCGAGATCTGTCTCTCCCAACTGGATTGCCCACAAGGTTTTAGGAGTGGTATTTTTGTACAGGCGTCTCTGCAATTATGCTTGCTGCAAAGGAGGAGTGGTGAGAGAAGGAGAAGAAAAACAAATGACTAAACCGCAAGCAGCAGCATTTGGGCTCAGCATGCTTTGCTAATGCACCACCTGATCAAAAGCACCCCCCCCCGCCCCCACCCTCGCTGTGAGTGACCAGTTTTATTAATGTCTAACGATAATGTGGAATGACTGTGGGAGGAAAAATGTTTAAAATAATAAAAAGAAACCCTATAGATGAGAGAGATTGATTTTAATAAATACTGGAGAAGACTTCCCCCCCACGCCCCTCTCTTCAGAGACTAACAGGCAAGGAGTCTGAGGCATCAGTCTTACCAGCAGGAAGCTGGTGATAGGTTGAGCAGCATGGCTGACAGGACTGAAATCAAATCTCAAAGAGCAGTAATATAATGCAGAACGTCTAATATTGCAGATTATGTGCGGGAGACCAACCGCACAGGGGTAGTACAAATATCATTACACATAGGAAAAAACCCACAAACTAATCAGAATGACAGTTCTGCTAAAAATCAACAGGGATGCAGATGTCAGGTTCATGACTTATTGCATTGTGAAAGGAACTATTACTGGCAACTGGACTGTATCTGTCTCTAGTGTGGCTGATGCCCAGAAGGCTATACAAGAGCTAGAATCTTAAGATCACGCCCCCACGCACACCCAAGAGAGAATGACCGTGCTCAATACAGCATGGTCTCTTCATGGTACTGTATTCTGTGCGCCTTGTAGTTTCTTCTGAGCACATACCCATTTAAGGGTTAATATGAGCAGCAGTGCCATTCTCAGGATAATTACTGGCTTAAGTACCAAAGTTGTAGCACCTTAAACTGAGAATCACACTGCCCAAACACTTTTGCTTATAGGATGAAAAATTTGCATTTGTGTATAAAACGTCAGTTATTTTCTCACACGAGTCTTCAAAAGCCATTCTCCCCAGACACCTCTCTCTTCTGGAGGGCATTAAAACAACCCAATAAAAGGGCTCTGGAGCCCTACTAGGGAGGACTCTTACTTGAATTCTTATCAAAATTTGGCAGCAGCTCCTTTATCAAGCACACTTCCTGTTTGTGAGCTAGAGGTTGAAGACTATCCCTAGTTTTGTATCTGACAGCCCTCCCAGGCTTCAAAGGATTTTTCAGCCAATTGCATGTTGCCTAGATGAGCTCCAGCATGTGCAAAACAGATTGATAGGAGGAAGAAAAAAAAATTACCAGGGGCCTGGCCTCCCCTCAATAGTAACTATTCTGAATGGATCAGAACCCGCTATAATCCAGGTATGGCTGACATTGAAATTCAGTAAAAACAACGAGGAGTCCTTGTGGCACATTAGAGACTAAAATTTATTTGGGCATAAGCTTTCGTGGGATAAAACCTACTTCGCCAGAGGCATGGAGTGGAAAATACAGTAGAGAGGTATAAATACACAGCATATGAAAAGATGGGAGTTGCCTACCAATTTAATTGAATTGGCTCGTTAGCACTGACCCCCCCACACTTGGTAAGGCAACTCCCATCTTTTCATATGCTGTGTATTTATACCACACTACTGTATTGTCCACTCCATGCGTCTGATGAAGTGGGTTTTAGCCCATGAAAGCTTATGCCCCCAAAAATTTGTTAGTCTCTAAGGTGCCATAAGGACTCCTCATTGTTTTCGCTGATACACACCAATGCAGCTATGAAAGCTGAAATTCAGTGGCATTCTAACTGATCATGGAACTATTGTCCTGCATACATGACACAATCATATATTCTTTCATATGAACTGCAATTTTACCAATAGCGCATTGGTGTAGGTATTTACCGTTTCTGAAGTATCTAATCCAATAGGTATATTGAGTACACAGAACTGTAGATACTAAGACTTAAAATACTAGACCACTATAATGAAGAGTTCCTTGGTACACACAGATAAGTCAGGTATTTGGGCTTTCTGACCCCGAGTACCATTTCCATATACTCATAAAAAATTGATGGTGCCTCATTATCCATTCCCCTCTCCTCAGCCCACGTGCTTGCCTCTCCCACATCACAGCCGTCACTTCTGATTCTCCAGTCCTGCCCATAATCTTCATGGTCATTCTCCAGACATCTCTAGAGGGAACTCTTCCAGTCTCTGCAAGAAGGCAGATGTGTTCTGTAATTCTCAGGAGCTCGTCAAGGATCATGTCTCTTCACTCTCAGTCAGGAAATCGACATGCTGCTTATTCCCACCCATGAGAGCAATTGATGAAAAGAAAGATTTCTACTGCTCTGTATGCCTGTAAGTCTTGCCAAGCACTGCACTAGATTTCTCAGAAGCATGCTTCTTCTGTGAGACTTGAGTCACACAACCATGTAAGGGCCAACTGGCCAGTTGTTCCATAATCAGCACAATAGTTCATTCCTGGCATTTTTTTTTAAACCAAAAAGGCTTATGCATTCTATGTTTGAATTAGGAGAAAAGCTATAATGGGGAATTAGGTGTATCTAATTATCAGTATACTATAGAACTTAGCTTTTACATTGCCATTACCTTCTTTGTGTTATAAAATAGAACAATACAGAATAAGAGCTTCTTTATTAATGCCTAATAGCATGGTAATTTAAAATATTCAAGTTTCTTTAATAAGGTACTATAGGAAATGTTACCTAATTTGACAAGATTAATTATACAATTAATTTGAGACTGCTCTCAATTAAATTAGTAAAAATTCTTAAGAATACAGGAACCTAACTGAAGTGAGATACCTATTAAAACAGGATATTAATTAGACAGATGAAATAATGCATTTTTGTTAATATAAAGGGCATTCAAGACTTGGTAAAGATGTATTATTTCATTACTTTAATAAAATAGAGCTAGTCCAGGCACAAAACAATTTAGGAGAATCACTCAGAACATAGAACTGAGTACTGACTCTCCAACAAAGTCTAACAGGGCCTGATTCTGATCTCACTTACACCAGTGTAGCTCCTGCTGCTGGTGGAATTACTCCTGTTTTTCATCTCAGTGCCAGATTACATCCGGGCCAAGAGTGTAGCAGGTGTCTTGATGCATAAGACATGCTAGTCACTCATTTTTATGAAACAGGGCAGAAACAAAATTTCAGAACCACTATAGAACTTCTGTGTTCATAACAACAGACTCCCAGCTGCGATAAGCAGGGTTCTGCTACACAGTTTACTAACTGAAACAGGGGGAAAAGGAGGAGAGAAAGTTATCTGGATGCCAAGAGTTCGACTAGGTACGCATGGGTGGGGTAGGGAGGAGGACACAGGGAGCCTTCCCCAGCAGAGGCATTTCAGGACAGAGAATGCATGTGCTAGCCTTCCCGAGGGGGCAAGGCCACAGCCCCCTCTTTCCTGAACACTGGAGTGGAATGCACGCTCTGCATCAAGAAGAGTGGCAGTACCACCATGGCAGGACAGGCTGCTCTAGGGAAATTCTGGCTCAGGCGGTCAGAGCTCCAGAGGAATTCTGGCCACTACACCCCTGCCAATCCCCACCATACAACCACAGCCCGGCCTCAGACATTTAGTCAAGATTTGTCACATGAGCAGGAAGACAAAATTCTTAAGCTTCTTGACCTCAGGATTCTTCTCATTTTCAAGCCTGTTGTTGGCACTAAATAATTCTTTTTGACATACTAGTTGGTTTAAAACAGGTGAGGTCACAAAGCGATAGTGAGGAAACCCCCAAAGAGGTGACCAAACTCCTATTGCCCAATAGAGAACTAGAGCTGAGCAAATATCAAAACAATTCCATGACTATTCATTTGTTTTTAAAGGAATCCATTTCTGTCCATTTCAGTCCTTATGACCCCCCATCACTGTACCATCTGAGTGCCTCCCCATCTTTCATGTATTAATCCTCACAACCACCCTGTGACAGAGGGCAGTGGTATTGTGCCCATTTTACTGATGAGGAACTAAGGCCCAGAAAGGCTCAGGGCTAGATTCACAATGGGACTTACAACAGTGAGCTTAACACCTAACTTTAGGTGCCCTGCTTCCCAGTGGAATCCTTAGCCCTGAACTAGGTCTCTAGACTCCCTCTACAATGCATGGGGAGAGTTAGCTGCCTAAGAACGGGATACTCAAAAGCCATCATATTGAGTGACGAGCTGCTTAAACTAGCCACTAGGAAATGCAGAGGAAAGGGGTGGGGCCTAATGCCCAAGCAGAATTAGTCACCTAGTCCAGGCAGTAGGGAGGTGGTTCCCTCCTGTTGCGATTCACAGCTGAGAGACCTCTCCTGGAGTTATGTACCTAAGCCAGAACAGCCCACCCTCCCGCTCCTACATAATGTGGGGGTAGTTCCCCTCTCCCCTTCACACTCTATAGGCCAGTGGTTAGAGCACTCACCCCGGATGTGGGAGGCCCAGCTTCACTCTACCTGATTTGGAGAAGAGACTTGGGAGCTCAAGTCTCCCACTTCTCACTCGAGTGTCCTAATCACTGGGGTATATTCCAGGGTGGGTCTTTCTCAAGGTCTCTTGTTGAAGCTGTTCCACTTTAAATATTTTATACAAATTCATTGGGCCAGAGAGAGAGAAGATGACTATAACCTGCTGATTAGGGCACTCATCTGGGAGACCCAGGTTCCAGTCCCTTCTCCAATATTTCTTACAGAGTGGAACAGGTTCAGCGGAAGAGATCCACCCCAAAATACCCTATATCCCAGTGGTTAGGGATCTTGCTGAGGACGGAAGAGAGAGACCTGGGTTTGTGTCCTTGTTCCACCTCAGGCAAAATGAAGCTGCAGGAGTGATAGCATGAGACTACTACTTCAGCTGTACACATAGGTAGAAATGGATGCACTTAGGGTTCTTAGCCAATGGATTCCTAGGCACCTACATGGTTAGTTAGCAGCTGGGGGGGGGCAGATTCCGAAGTTTGGCACCCACATTCCTTTGTGGTTTCAGCCCTAAGTGACTGTCACAAAGGAAATGTGTGGTGGAGCAAGATCTTGAACACAGGTCCTTTAAGTCCTATGCTAGTGTAACCCACACACTTTCTGGGTGCAGTGTTCTGTCCCATCTAGTGGCACCAAGACCACTTAAAGAAAGGGATAAAATGAGTCTGCTCTACAACCTTAGCTAACAGCCAGTTGGCTTTTAGCTCATGTGGTAGAAGCTCATGCACTAAGCTCCAGAGGTCCCAGGGTTTGTCAGTGTTACACTAGCACTCCATCCACTGGATCATCTTTCCTCTCCCTTTAGCCCGCTTCACATTTCCTTGGTGTGCACATTCTAAAAAAAAAAAAAAAAAAAAATCATTCACACAGTTATTAGGAAAAACTGAAAGTATTTTTTGAAGTAGCACGCGTAATCATGAAAACCTGATCATAAGTTTCCACACCAACTATCTGTGGAATGTTTCAGTGCAGACCCATCCCACCTGGGAACAAAAACACTACCATATGGCTAATATGACCAATCACAGTTAAGAAACTAGCTCAACATTTCAAAAAATTTGCAAGCAAAATAAAGTGCCAGCAAGATATTCTTCAAATAAGTTAACACAGCAAATACAGACAGACAACAATGTTCAGAGAGTAGAAACTCTAAATTCATAAAATAATTTAGACATGAATTCATGACTTAGCTTTATTTAGACATCATGAGTTTGAAGTTTAAATGCAACTCAGGTGATATTGATTTGTACCTGAGGGCAGACCAGTACCTATGTGCCAATTATCTAATATGACTCAGATAAAAACAAGAACGCAAGGATGATGCAGATCATTTCCCTAAGTTAATGTTTATGAACTAGAAAGACATTAGTTTAGCTACATGTACTAGACTTAAATCACACTGCAGAATTTAAAGAAATTTCAAACCCTAGGATTAAGCAGCTCTCAAGTTCCAAGGTGCCATGTCTACTTACAACTTTCACTTGTAGCTGTGTGGACATAATGTGCTTTCTCTGAAGCACTTTTTTGAATTAGCAGAAACATCCAGAGTTTTATGATCTTAAAATGAAGCCTACCAATACAGCTGTCCAAATTAAATCATTTTGATGCCTGAGAGACTGAAAGGAAAGGAAAGGAATGGAACCAGTAGTTTTGAAGAAACTGATATGGGGTGAGGGGAGAGGCTATGGAAGGATAAAATGAACTGAGTGTGTGTGTGTTGGGGGGGTAATAATCTGTGTGATTTGAACACTTCAAACAATGAGTTTTCATTTTCAAAAGAAAGGTGAAATATGTCCAGTTACTAACTAACTAAGCAATTACTGCTACTTTGTTATTCAATAGATACTCTATCCTTACAATCTCAGCCTTTTTAATAATGATGTATTAGTGAGTACAGCAGAGATGAGAGGGGCAAGCATTTGTTTGTACAACATGTTAGCAATTCCCATTCTTGTTAGGTCTGCAGGTGCAACTGTTAGTTGCACACAGAATTTGCAGACTAGCCCCATATTCTTAATTAGTAGTCAGCAAACTATCACTTTGCTCTGACTGAAGGAAACCTTGAGTCTCTAGTAGTGACTGAGTACAGGATGGGAAACTGCCTTTTCAGACCAAGTATTCTGCAGTATCAGAATAAAGGGCAGAATAAATAGGCCCTGTCAAGGCTGACAGGTTCAACATTCCATCTACAAAGTATAGCACCCAGATTTTCCCCTCTCCTCACACCTCAAACCAGCTTTCCAAAACCACAAGCATCGACCCTCCAGTCCTGCTCCAGGCCAGTCTTCTCCCCACATTGAAAAAGTCACATGCTAACAAGGACCACCTTCACCACAAACCCAGGACTTTGGGTTTCTCCATATGCATGAGCCAAGTACTCTGTTCTTGTGAGCAGCAAGTGGATTGGTGTATATTTTAATCCCTGTCTGCTTTGAAAGAGCAAAGCAGAAAAGAAAGTTTGACTCTCTGCATGGTGACACATGCACCAAAAGGTTTATTTTAATATTACCAATTTTGACAAAGTCCTTTTCATTCCTCTTGTAATCTTTGTTCTTCCAACAATGCAGATTACTCCCTCTTCCATTTGGGTAATTACCATCACACACAATGGAAGAGTTGGGCCCAAACCAAAACCTCAGATCCAAGCAGCCTCAGACTTTGCAGCTGGGCCCCAGCTTCATCATAGGTCCAAACAGCTCTGACTTTGGGAAAATTTGGATCAAGATCTCCACTTTGTAGCTCAGGCCAGTCTAATCTCACTGTTTATCAGTTCCAAATGATTAAACATGGGGGGGAAAAAAAAGTGTGTCCAGCAACTAAAGTGCACCAAATCTCCCCAACCACAGTATGCATACTTAATTCATTTAGTGCACAATTTTACACAGGCAAAAAATCCTGCTGTGAGTGGATTTCTAGATTTACTGTAACGTGTTTTTCAAACAGAAGCATTGCCTGCAGAGAGCAGCTCAATTGGGAATGACAATACATTGCCAGCCAATCAGTACAGCAGAGTGCCGTGATGTAATTTGGAAGCAATATGGAAACAGGGCTTCTGGGAAAGACATTCAAGAGAGCTGCACTCATTAGTTCAAGAGGCAAAGCACCAATCAATGGGCATCTACACACCAGTGTTCTGTCCATAGTTTCTCTTTTAATGAGGCTCTCTGATCAAGGATATCAAGTCGGACAGTCACAAGCACTGAACCCTTTTATCAGGCCCTCTTGATCATTATGAATTATTTTCTATTATACAGTATGCTAATTCTTAGGCTAGAAAATAATAAAATGCACTCAATTGATTAAGCTGTTCATAGGAGTCTAACATTATGGCCTCATCATATGAAGTATCCATGAACACTGAATTATTTTAGATAGTTAAAGCAATCAGAAATTTTATTCAAATTTGTTAAGCTTGCTGCATTATTTAGCCACCACAATTGATAACTACAGAAACAAAGAGCCCCCCATGAGTTGAATTCTGAAGCAAAGCAATTGTAAGGAATGAGATTCTGACATTTCCAAGTAGGCTAGAATAAGGGGTGACTGACTGGCTTCAGGGTGGGGGGAGTATACATTAAGTAGAGCTGTCCAAGTTTATCTAAAAGCAGAAAGCAGAGGTACCTGCTCTGGATCCAGAAAGGGAAATTCTCACACACCAATCAGGGTGGAAGCCACAAGGGGGCTTAGGCATTCCAACACAGAGCATCTCAGTGCCAAACTTTAAAGGGGGGGCGGGGGGGAAGAAAAAAAAAGAGTCAGGAACAATGCTGCAATTCACAAAGTCAAGTTAGGTGCCCTAAACAACAAATGGGGAGAGAGAAGTGCCTAAGAACCTGATCCACAAAAGCCAGCGCCTTAGGCAGGCAGCTGTGCAAACGAACCAATGGGAGACACTGAGGAGAGGGATGTGTGCTAAGCATCCTCTTCAGTTTTTCCACATGCTCCCCTCCCCCCCACCCCAGCCCCACATCTCAGCAGATAGATGGACATGTGTCCACTAAACTGCGGCAAGGAGTTGGAGGGTAACAAAGAAGTTGGGAATAGCCTCTGATAGGGTCCTCTTTTTGTTAAAAGTACAGCTACTGCAGCACCAGGGCAGTGGTCAGGCCCACACAGAGAAATTCTTGCCTCAAGGAGCTGTGTCAGTCACTTTTACATCTGGTCACCGAAAACAACTGTGCCATGTGCTGTTGTACAGTACAAACTGTACCTGTTGTCATGGTAGTTAAGTCATTACATTATTGAAAAAATCAAACAGCAAGTGACCTAGTATTTCTATATTTTGACCACAGAAAGAACGTGGGGAGGGGGAGAGAGAGAAACAGACATATTATAAATTGCCCCAGAGAAGCAGTTTGGTTATGTAGTAACAGTAAGTATCACTTCTCTGATTTGTCTTGGAATCTGAACAGTTTTGGGTTGGCTTGTAACAATGTAACACTAAGTGAGATGTGTAAGTATCACTTAGAATATTCCTTGTTGTTTTCCAGGTATGAGTCATGTCACTCAATGCAATCATTGGTAATGATATAAGAGCATTTTAGAGCATGACTTTTATTACGCAGGTCATGAAATTTTCTGTAGTGTACAGCCTGCCTTTGACCTTGCCTTGTCTTCTCTAGCCTCTTAAGCAACTAGCTCACTCATGGCCGATGCCCTCCAGGAACTTGCTAATTACCAGAATGTTAGAGTGGCCCCTCTGTTCTGGGTCCGGGAGTCTCTGGCTGTTGGGAAGTGAAGTAAATAAGATTTATTCTCTCAAGAGAGCCAACTTTACCCCCACCAAAACCAGGAATGCCCTCTTTTCCTCTGAGCAACTCTTCTGCTGTAAAGTACCTGGGCCTGCTGTGAGTCCTTGCACACCCTCAGAACTAGATTAATTCTTAATACTCTGAGGGTTAACATCTTTTCAGATCAAGGGTATTTACAATCTTTTAGCACTCCATAAATTCTGCTGTACATTGAGGTAGCAAATATAATTTCATTATCAATAAGTTCATATAATGAGACAACATCCCAGGTATTCTACTGGGAAATGAGAATGCACATTTCCTTGGTAGTAATTTTGTGCATATTGGTCTCACAATTTAAACCAATTTCTTCCCAGGATGTTTTTTAAGAGACAAATACACTTATGAAACAATTGTTCCAGTCTGTGGCAAAAAATTTACACCTGTTTTAAGGCCTTTCCAAAAGACTTTGGAGTGATAATACTTTGTTTCAGCATTCATACTGTAGCATTAAGAGCACACAAGACCCATATTCTGCATGTTCTACTCAAAACCAACATGCAGATCTCAACATACACAGATTTCAGAGATGAAGACTTAGGCCATACATCACTTGAAGTTGTCTGGATAAAGCAGTTAAGCTTATTCTTAACATTTATCCATTAATTTCAACAGGATGTACACATGCCCTTATGTGCTTTGGGGAACAGGGATATAAATTCTTTTGGACGAGATCATCAGTTCAAGTCAAGCTCTAGTTCACACAGCCAAGGAGGAGAAAGGAAAGAAAATGGCTTCAAAATCCCAGAACACTTCCATGATCCTAGATCTGTCAGATATTAACTGGTTCCTGCCTAATTTAGAATAGCCTCAGTTAAATTCTATGCTGTGGCTGGAGTGCCCCATCCTTGGGTAACTCCCAGCTGTACCAGGCACATTGGCTTCCCCCCCCCACCCCCAATAAAACCACCTGTGCCTGAGACTGGAAATGGGGGAATGGCATAGGAGTTGCCAGTCTGGTGGCTCTAAGCCACCTAAGCATTTCTCCTACACGTGGAGAAGCCTCCATAAAATCAATACCACCTGCTTTAAGGCTGTTTTGCACTGCCAGAGTGGCACAACCCAGCCCTAATAGGGCTGTGGGGGTGGCCACACAATTCTCCCCTGACTAAATCAAAGGCACCATTACCGAACCACGGAGTGGTCTTCACAGTCCTTGCTTTCCTGTAAGACTCTGGCACCATGATAAAAGCAGCAACATATTGAATTCCTTGGGGCGTTCTAATTGTCCTGCTGCCAAAAGTCTGCCCAATTTTTTTTGTAACCATTACAAACCTAAACAAGCACTTTTTATTAAATTTCTTACTCAGTACTATGCAGCCCCCTCCTACCCCAACCCTCTTTCACATATACCAGCACAGCCTCTGACCCAGGAGATGATCTGCCCAAATTGATATTGCCTAAAACAGCATTAACTGAGAAACTTCCACACTGTAAGACAGGGGTTCTCAGACTTTTGTACTGGTGACCCCTTTCACACAGCAAGCCTCTGAGTACAACCCCTGTTATACATTAAACACACTTTTTAATATATTTAACACCATTATAAATGCTGGAGGCAAAGCAGGGTTTGGGGTGGAGGCTGACAGCTCGTGAACCCCCGAGGGGTCCCAACCCCCAGTTTGAGAACCTCTGCTGTAAGAGATTCATTCTGGGATATTTATACCACCTGCAGCTGTGGGAAAGAACGTCCTTTACTTATACCACAGCAGCACACAGCTCTATTATATTTTGGTTGGGGTTGCATTTGCTTTTAACTGGGTTGCAACTGCCCAGTTAAAAGTGCAGATTATAGGGGTTTCTGGGGCTCAGATGTGCTTTCAAATTCATTGCTGATTTCAGCAGTGTGACTACAACCCACCTACCCCTCTCCCAGAGTTGTTATAAACAGATCTAGAGAACCTCACTAAAGTTGTAAAAAGAAAAGGAGTACTTGTGGCACCTTAGAGACTAACCAATTTATTTGAGCATAAGCTTTCGTGAGCTACAGCTCACTTCACCGGATGCATAAAGTGGAAAATACAGTGAGGAGGTTTTTATACACACAGACCATAAAAAAAATGGGTGTTTATCACTTCAAAAGGTTTTCTCTCCCCCCACCCCACTGTCCTGCTGGTAATAGCTTATCTTAAGTGATCACTCTCCTTACAATGTGTATGATAATCAAGGTGGGCCATTTCCAGCGGTTAACAAGAACATCTGAGGAACAGTGGGCGGGGAGGGGATAAACAAGGGGAAATAGGTTACTTTGTATAATGACTCAACCACTACCAGTCTCTATTCAAGCCTAAGTTAATTGTATCCAATTTGCAAATTAATTCCAATTCAGCAGTCTCTGGTTGGAGTCTGTTCATGAAGCTTTTTTGTTGAAGAATAGTCACTTTCAGGTCAGAAATCGAGTGACCTGAGAGATTGAAGTGTTCTCCAACTGGTTTATGAATGTTATAATTCTTGACATCTGATTTGTGTCCATTTATTCTTTTACATAGAGACTGTCCAGTTTGACCATGGCGGGGGCATTGCTGGCACATGATGGCATATATCACATTGGTAGATGTGCAGGTGAACGAGCCTCTGATAGTGTGGCTGATGTGATTAGGCCCTATGATGGTGTCCCCTGAATAGATATGTGGACACAGTTGGCAACAGGCTTTGTTGCAAGGATAGGTTCCTGGGTTAGTGGTTCTGTTGTGTGGTGTGTGGTTGCTGGTGAGTATTTGCTTCAGGTTGGGGGGCTGTCTGTAGGCAAGGACTGGCCTGTCTCCCAAGATCTGTGAGAGTGATGGGTTGTCCTTCAGGATAGGTTGTAGATCCTTGATAATGCGTTGGAGAGGTTTTGGTTGGGGGCTGAAAGTGACAGCTAGTGGTGTTCTGTTATTTTCTTTGTTGGGCCTGTCCTGTAGTAGGTGACTTCTGGGTACTCTTCATGCTCTGTCAATCTGTTTCTTCACTTCAATCTGTTTCTTCACTTCAGCAGGTGGGTATTGTAGTTGTAAGAATGCTTGATAGAGATCTTGTAGGTGTTTCTCTCTGTCTGAGGGGTTGGAGCAAATGCGGTTGTATCGCAGAGCTTGGCTGTAGACAATGGATCGTGTGATGTGGTCAGGGTGAAAGCTGGAGGCATGTAGGTAGGAATAGCGGTCAGTAGGTTTCCGGTATAGGGTGGTGTTTATGTGACCATCGCTTGTTAGCACCGTAGTGTCCAGGAAGTGGATCTCTTGTGAGGACTGGTCCAGGCTGAGGTTGATGGTGGGATGTATGAACCTATGAACCCAAGGCAGCTCCCACGGCAGTACTATCAGAACTCAGATTGGGTTGTTAGCTACTCTGTCCTTATATTTGGGCTGACAAGAGGTGGAGCTAAAATAAAGTTCCACCTACAGTCTGAGTCCACCCCTTATAGAGACTGGGCTATAAAGAGGGTGATGGGAAGGTGTAAAAGGCTGGTAGGTAATTTCAGTTATAAAGGTGAGAAATGCCTAGAGTTCAGTAGACTTGGGAGCCTAAGACTATCTACAGGAAAAATTATATAAAGAAATAGCTTGAGTGTTGTTTTTGTTTATTATTTTAACTGCTACAGCTCTGGGGGCAATTCTACAGAGAAGAATCTTTCCCAAGAAATGCATTTTGACCATTTCTTTCCCCCTAATCCAGAGTATCACTACTGGGGTGTGTGCATGCACCTTAAAATGTTATATCTTACTATAAGGAGTAAAGTCCCCAACTTAATAAAACAAGCTCACTCTTTGCAATATTGTCTGAGCAGTAGAGATGGCTGGTCCCAGATATGTATAGCTTTACTTGGAAATTCACATCTAAAGCAGGTTTGATTTCCTTTTCCTGCCCAAAAAATATAAACTGCAATGTAAGAATCAATCCAGCACACTCCCTATCACAGAGCTGGTGGCTGATCACTCCTCTCATTGGAGAAATGCCTGTAAAGGTACCATGGCCAATCTCCATGCATAATTTGGCCAGCCAAAAGTCCACTACTCAGACATTAACATACCATATGACCATTGTAATTTTTATTGACTTACTGAGCCCTATCAGTGTGTTTGACACTGCTCTAAACAGAGAGGGCATAATCCCTTCCCTACATAGTTTCAGGGATCTCCTTTCATAGGCCAGGAGGGAATCTTCTGTATAGTTCATTATGTTTGGCTCTCCTTGGTGCCTTCTGGATTTATCCTTGTGACAGAAAGTTAGAACATTTTGCAGGATGAGATGATCCAGAAATTCTATAGAATATGTAGCTCAAAAGCTTGCCATGCAGATACATTCCTTTCATCCAAGGAATTGGAGATGTGGAAAGCCTTGAGCCTGAACCTAACATAAGAAGAGGACATGCCACTACATTTTGCAAACAAATGAGTTTGGTTAACAAAATATTGGATCTCAGACCAGTGTGATTTTTCCACCAAGGAGAATTCCACATTTGGTAAAATAAATTAAATATTTTTGTGGGAGGTTGATTTTAAAAGAGATAATGGTAGCTGTTTAGAGCTGCTCTGAGGTTCAATGTGTTAGGGAGAGTCCCTGGGGGAAGAGGGCAGCAACTGATTTGTGGGCAAAGTGCAGGTGAGATAGTCAAAGGTGCACAATAAATGTATCACATAATTCCACAGTAAAGCATAATAAATTTCCACCCTCCATGTGGAGAGACTTAAACATAGCTATCTAAGGAGATACACAGAAATATAGTACTAGTTAGATAGGAAGGCTTTCTAGCATTTTAAAAAGCCTCCTATTCGGGAAGTTCATAATAATAGCTTGTTTAAATGCAAACTTTAAGGTTAAAAAGGAATATTTGTCATCATAGCTTTCGCTGCTACCAGCCACCACTGTTATTTTGTTGGTGAACATTCTATTACCATGAATAAAGGGAGGAACAGGGAGCAGTTATGGATCAAGATACTAAAGACAGATCAAATTCAGTGTAATTTGTCAGTCAGATGTTAGAGAGATGTTGAAGACATCCCTCAAACATGTGATTTCTTGACTCTAGTTTTGAATTCCTGCAGCTGAGGAGATTAGCACAGTTTTCTTGAGCTGCAGGAGCATTATTATACAGAGGCATGACCGATAGTCACAGGTTGTGATAAAGTTTTAGTTAACTCAATAAGATGAGCAAAGCAGAAAGGGGACCCTCTTTATAATAGATTTTCTCTTACAAGTGAAATTTCTAATGGGTGTCAAATACCAAATGAAATATTATCTAAAATGATGAGGTGCTGGAGACTATTTTTCCAAGTAACAAAGTCACCTTATCCCTGTGGATTTTATTTTCTTTCCCCCTCCCACCATTTTTCCTGTTTCCTTCTCCCTGACCCAGGCAAAATGATGCAGACAGCACCTTCCTCTGCCAGTCTGCATTAAGGAGGGGGATTCACCCCTGAGGGAAGGCAGGCAGAGTTTCTGTTGCAGCCCTTAGTGGGAGTCCCCCTGGGGGATGGGAGCTTTGGTTTAAGCCACTGTTCCATTTGAGTCTTTGTGGCAGAAATTGCTGGATGTGAACACTGGCTGCCTTAGCCATGTACATTCACGGAAACATTTTGTGCTGCAGTGGCTGGCTAAGAGCAAAAGAGAGGTCACCATGACCATTAGCTGTCATCAGGTGTATTTTCTGCCACAAGGGACAACTTTGTGCTTTTACAGACCCTGGTTCATTTTAGAGAAAGGAAAGTGAATATAGACAGGTTAACACCAAAGAAAGAGTCACTGTCAGAGGTGGGATTTGAATTGTGTAACTCCTGGCTACCCATCTCAGGCTTATTCCACTCCACCTTGACACCTCTTTTCATACCCAGGTGTAAAGAGGTGCTCACCTCTTGAGCAGCTCCCAATGGCTGAGTGTAGTCTTTTTCTCACCTCAGCACCCTGTGCAGGCTTCCGACCAATCTTGGTGAGTCTTCAGTGGCTTGACCCTCAAGCCAAGTCACAGAGTCTGAATGAAACCCTTCTGGGATTTTAAGGAGTCCAATAACTATATCTATTTGCACTCAGTAGGATCTTCAGCCCCAGCTCCGATTCCTTGAAATTCAGCACTTTGTTCAGGCTTCCAAATAAGGCCTGTCCCTTTCTTGGGGTTTACATCACTTTACCTCTGGCTGGTAGTGAAATCCACTACTCCAGGTTCCAACCTAGGGACCCTATGCACAGCAGCCACATACTGCTTGATTCAATCTTTCACTGTTAGTTCCCTAGGCCTCTTCATCCCAGGCCCTTTTATCTCCAGCCCTACCCCAGGGCCAACATCCTTAGGGCCTTCTCCATATGCAAGTGCAAGTTCAGCCCACCATAAACTCCAGTTAATTGTTAAGTTTCTTTAGCTAGAAAGAGGACCGCACACCCTTCTTCTGCTCCCAGCTAGGAACTGACCTAGGAAGCCCCTTCATCTCCTGGGCCTGCTGGGCTCTGATTGGCTACATCTGAGAGGCCTCTAGGCCAGCTTGGAGGACCCACCTTTGCTTCTCGTTTCCTGGCTCTTCACTGCTTTCCAGCAGAGGGTGTAGCAGGACCATGAGGCCTCCTGGAGCTGCAAAGGTCAGGTACACCCTGTCACAGTAATTTTTCCTGCTTATTCATGATTTGGAGAGTGGTACGTTAGGCAGTCAATAGCAATTATTCTTGGTGAAAAGAACACACAATACAAATTAGAGTAATATAGATTTCCACCATTAACGTTTAGTTACCCCGTTAGATTTACACTGAGTACATAAAATTTAATAAATTGCTTTCACTAAAACCCATTAACTGACACTTAGAAATAGTGTTTTAATCCAAAGGAGTGCAGCATAACATTACTGCAGCTAATAGGCATGTTGTAGCAGAGAAAACTCTACTTCTAAAACAAAGCGTAGCCATGGTGGCGTGTGATTATATAGTCTGAAGATGGGGGAACCGGATCCACAGGTGGTATAAATTGGCATAGCTCACCAATATAGCGCCACAGACATCCACTGAGCTACACCAATTTATAACAGCTGAGGACCTGACCCAGAACGTAATACTGTGTTTCCTGACCCTTGGGAAACTGGCCCATTCCCTGGTGAAGCTAAACTAACAGGTTTGGGGTCAGGCTATTAAGAATTACTGTGCCCGGGACGTGGAAGGATCTGTAGCTATGGGGAGGAAGAATTTGGTCCAGACTTGTGCTCCAGCCTGCCTCTCGCCTCCCATGAATCCCTCTATCTCCTTCAGCTGGTCCCCTCAGGTTATGTCTACACTGCAGTCAGAGGTACCCACCCTAGCTTTGATCTACTTAGCTTGAACAATAGCAGTGAAGCTGTGGCAGCGCAGAGGGCAGCGGACTGGGCTGTACAGTCCCACCTGGGCATGCTGCCATACTCCCATTTCTTCACTATACTTGTTTTCTGAGCTAGCAGATTCAAAGCTGGTTTAGGTTTGTCTACACATGCTGCAGTCAGAGCTATCATAGAATATCAGGGTTGGAAGGGACCTCAGGAGGTCATCTAGTCCAAACCCCTGCTCAAAGCAGGACCAATCCCCAACTAAATCATCCCAGCCAGGGCTTTGTCAAGCCTGACCTTAAAAATATCTAAGAAAGGAGATTTCACCACCTCCCTAGGTAACACATTCCAGTGTTTCACCACCCTCCTAGTGAAAAAAGTTTTTCCTAATATCCAACCTAATCCTCTCCCACTGCAACTTGAGACCATTACTCCTTGTTCTGTCATCAGCTACCACTGAGAACAGTCTAGCTTTGAGTGCAGTCAAGGCATATTCTTAATGAGAGCTGTGCCTTTTGGTTGCCAGGTTCTCGCTCAGTAAGCAGCGGAGGGGTTGACAATATATGCCTGCTAGGGAGGCCAACTGGTGGGGTGGTTACTTCCTGAAATGGAACCCAAAGCAGCTCTCTGATGAAGAATAGGCCAGTGTCAGAGAACATGTAGGTGGAGAAGGATAACGTATGGGGAGCTATTCAACTGACCAAGTGAGAGATAGGAAAGGCCTTGAAACTGGGGGAGGGGTCATTTTAACAGGACAGAACTGTGCTAGGACACAGTACATCCCATGTGAAGGGAGGGGTTAGAGGCCTGAGGTGCCCATGGCACGTTCTGATTATATAACCCAGAACTCAACAAACCTCTTATCTGGTTGATGTGTCTTTTCCAGGTAAGATCTCCCTAGCCATTTCATGTCCCTTTTTGAAGAAAGAAGTATGAATCAACATGTTTTTTGCCAGTTATGAAGTCCTAGTGTAGATGTGGGTTTCTCAGCTTTTACACAGACCACCTTGTTTTCTTGCACTGTAGTGTTGGGGGAAACTCAAGGGTACCCTGGTCAAAATTCTGCAGCAAAACTGAGCAAATGGAGCAAAACTGAGGCACCTGACACCGGCACCAGTCACTGTCAGAAGACAGGATACTGGGCTAGATGGACCACTGGTCTGACCCAGAATGGCCGTTCTTATTTACAGTAAATGTATATTATTTGTGTTGGCCCTTTCATAGGTGAAAACTTTGATACTAGCAAATTCACAATCAAAATGGCCAGAAATTATATGTCTGTCCCCAGTTAATGATAGTAATACCATTAACATTTGCCACTTCATTTTTGGCTCATGGAGCATCCTAAGAATGAATAGCTGATGATTAGCCCTGGTTTACAGGATAAGGATGCAAGAACTTTTTGCAGGTTAATAATAGCCCATGTTTTTGAATGGGAAAGTTTAGCATTGTGTTAGGATTTTTAAAACTGCCATAAAAGCTTTCAAGGTAGACATTTATCTTTAAATCAGAAAATAGCTTCTTTCTTAACCACCACCCCATAATTCTACAAGATGTGAGTGTGCTGAACTACTATGTTTATTTAACAAACAGAAGCTATGGTGTAAGACCTGATATTGGTATTTGTATTAAAAATATAAAACAAACCAATCCAAACCTCTTGGGAAGAGAAATGTTTAGACACTGTTTTAACAAAGAAATCCCACACAAAATGTTGTGCTAAATTTTGTGCACCAGCACAGCATGTGCTTTCAGAAAGGAAGATGAGAGACTAGGGAATCAATAGATTCCTTTTCCTATTTAAACAAAACTATTTTCTCAACAATAGCTAGAGAAGGAGGGGTAATGCCCTGTAATAAATTATGAATACTATATGCTGGCCTTGTTAGTGGGTTTTTACTGCATGACTATATTGGGTTAAAAATCAATGGAGCTGTTGGTAAAACGAGCAGTAAGAGAAGCCACCCCAATAGGTAGTTATAGGACAATGGCAGAGTCATTGGGTCTGAGGAAACTGGCTCAAACCTCTTACAGCATCTATAAAATTCTCTTGGAACAAACAGGGCCAAAGCTTGGGAAATGCAAAGAAATGCTGGCTGGATAAAATGGACTGTCTCTTTCCATGTGGGTGGTAGTTGTTGGGAGTTGTCATCAGGGGATGAGAAGTGCCTACAGGTACGATACAGATGTGTATAGACTCAGTTGTTTTAAAATCCTTTTTCTTGACACGCTTTGTTCCTACTGTTAAAATTAAAAGAATATTTTGGTTTGAAGAAAGCGGTCTGGTCACTTTATTCACCACTGGTCACAGACTCACCAAGGGAAAAGCTGCAGGTGCCAAATCCAATTGAATCTTTTGGATAAGAACAGCTGATAGACTGGGCTTGGGCTACAGTATCCTGGGGAAGAATTGCATTTCCAGGATAGGTAAGGGCACAAGGGCTGAGGGCGTAGAGCCCAAAAAGGGGACAGAGGTATAGCTGGCCCTTCACCTGTGACAGGAGGCAACATCACTGCTCTAACAAATTGATGCTGGAAACGTCTTCGCTTTGTTCCTGGAAAAATGTGCAACACCAACACTCCTGAGCTAAAAGACGCTTTTCTCTTAGGGTTTGTCTGCACTACCACCAAAGACGCAAGCAGTTGCTCTGAGCAACTATGTTATTTGATGATTTACCTTTTGTGGATTGGACCTGGAGTGACAAACACTCTGAATTGCAATAGTACCAATGATGCTGCTATAACATTGCATTATGGAGGTACTGGCCAAACTCCTGTGGACTTCTTTGGGGCCATGATTCCATCCACAGTCTCAAAGTAGTATGCAGACAATAGAGGAGAAGGTCAAATATTGTGGCAGAGCTTGGACCTTGTCCCTGCGGGTTCCGTGCTTCCAGGTGGTTTATGCTAGCTTCAGAGACTCACTGTGATCCTCCACATAGCCTTTCATTTTCTGGGGCCAGGGTACAGTTTACTGAGCCCTTTTCATCATAAGCCAGCAAAGAGGTTGGTGAGAGAACTCTCACAGTCTCTCTTGTCCCTATAGGCTTATTCCAGAACAGTTTAGCCTCCTGTCCTGACAGCAGCCGGTCTTCCCCTCCCAGGAGGTGTTTCTGTAGTGGCAGGTTGGGGGGAACCCAGGCCCACCCTCTACTCCAGGTTCTAGCCCAGGGACCCTAATGGCAGCAGCTGTTGGCAGCAGACCTTTCACTACCCGAGTTGCTACTTTTTCCTAGGCCACTTCCCCACAGCTCCCCTACTTCACTCTCTTAACACCTTCTTCACCCTTACCTTAAGGCTCCCTTTCCAGCAGCTTGAGAGCATCTTCATTACCCAGCCCTTCAGCCACACTTGCTCTCCTCAGCCTGACTGGAGTGAGCCCTTTTATAATATCAGAGGGGCCTTAATTAGAGTCAGGTGTTCACATTAGCTTAACAGCCTCACCTGACTCTTTGCAGGCTAATTGGAGTCACGTGTCCACCCTAGCCTGGGGCAGCCCCTGCTCTGGTCAGTCAGGGAACAGAAAACTGCTTATCCAGCAGCCAGTATATCTGCCTTCTGCTACTCTGCTGTACCCCGGATCCCAATAGGGCTACTCTGCTGTACCCAACTGGCCTGGGTCTATCACAATATATATACACATGTAAGGGCATATACTGAGAGGCCTTTGCATGGGTGTACAGGGTCAGAGGGGTGAGCAAGAAGTGCCTTTCTTGTGTGGCTGTGCAACAGTTTCTCACCACAGCAGTCCCTGCACTGACTGAGCTCTGGAGATCATAGGGACTGCTCACTCCTGCTTCCTCTTGTAAGTAGGATGCCAAAAAACCCCCCCCAAAAAACGCAAGTAGCAGGATGTGGCCTGTGGGCCGTAGTTTGCCCACCTCTGGGCTAGACCATGGAAGAATCTAACTGAAGATAGGTCATTGCTGGGCCAAAGAAGTGGACAGAGGGAGGGGGGAAGAGAGAGAGAGACCCCTGCAATACTACACTCTAATACCAGGGGGTGCTATGGCTATCAGTGGCACTGCTTACAGCAGAGGTGAGCAAACCCTGAGCTCCTAGCCTGGGAGGCTGGATGGTCTCCCTCCCCCCGCAGCCTCAGCTCACTGCTCCACCGGCGCAATGCTCTGGGCAGCGGAGCAGCGAGCTCCTGGCAGCGCAGCCGTGGAACCTGGCCTGAGCCGGTGCTCTGTGCTGCACAGCGGCACGGCTGTAGCGTCACCAGCGCTCCATGCAGTGCGCTAAGGGGGGGGTTGCGGATAGGGGTCGGGGAAGTCAGAGGGTGGGGAACGGGGTGGTTGAATGGGGGCAGGGGCAGTCCAGAAGGAGGGCGGGGTTGGATGGGGCAGCAGAGGCAAAGGATCCAGGGGTGGTCAAGGAGAAGGGGTGGTTGGATGGGGCACGGGTCCCAGGGGGCAGTCAGGAAGGAGAGGGTGGAGTTGGATGGGGCAGCAAGGGGTGAGGAGTCCGGTGGTGGTCAGGGGACCAAGAGCAGGGGGGATGGATGGGGCAGGGCTCCCCTGGGGGAGCATCAGGGAATGGGAGGGGTGGATGGGGCAGGAGTCCTGGGGTCAGACAGGGGGCAGGGGCCAGGCCACACCTGGCTGTTTGGGGAGGTACAGCCTCCCCTAACCAGCCCTCCATGTAATTTCAGAAACCTGATGCGGCCCTCAGGCCAAAAAGTTTGCCCGCGCCTGGCCTAGCCCTCCAGCCAGCTCACACCTTTCCACTTCCAAGATAAGGAAAGTTCAACTAAAAGAATCCACCCCAATATCCCCACCAAAGATCTTTCTGACTCTTTTGGGCTACAGTGAAGATCCTGCTTTTCATCCCTACTCCCAGGGACTGCAAAATCCCTTCTTTGTGCTTTTGACTGAGCACTACTTCTTAGGTTATTTTCCACTAAAGGCTCATCTTCCTGGCAGGTTTCCCCACTGCCTCACCTCACCAGGAGTTCTAGCAGCTTCTCCCAGGAACTTCCCTTCTTCTTACAAGCCCTGTCTCACGGCCTCCTATAGTAGCCTAAACTGCTCCTTAGCATTCTCTCTACACTGCCTTTACTAAGTTTACCCCAGAGAGACAGATCCATAGCTTTCCTCTCCTGGATCAGCTTCCCCCACTTAGCTTGCTTTCTCTCTCTCTCTGGGTAGTCCTCCCTAATCTTTTTATAGTTGGGACCACTAATTGCAATTGAATCAATCAGCTCAGAATCAGCTGGAGGTTAACGGTTGTGTCACAGGCAAAGCTGCATCCAACACTCTTAAAGAGTCAGCCAGCCTGACATACCTTCTACACAGGGTAAATGCCACAATATGTCCCATATAGATTTTAATTTCTTTAAATAGTATAAATAAAGTGTCAGATCAGACCACCTGGCCCTCAGCCTACTCACCAATAATTGGCTGATCACCTATTAGGTACCATAGCAGAGCTGAATCTTGAGGAGAGATGTGAAGAGTGGCTTTTCCGATCAGCTCAGGGATGGTTTTCAATTTCATAGCATTGTACTGAGCCTATGCTATTTTCCCTGTCGTGTGAAATTTTAGTAATGGCTTACAGCTGATGTCAATGTGCTCCAAAATGAAATAATAATTGGTTCCAAATAATTTCATTTTGATTTAGTTCTCATTTTTGCAGTATTTTGGGTTGACCTGACAGAGCAGAGCATTTTGACTGCCTTGCAACCTGAGAAAGGCTGACCCCCTTGTCTTTGCCAAAGGCAGAGTGTAAAACCTGGGACCATCTGATACCAGACTAAATCAAATTAGAAATAGACAGTATTTTAAAGCAGTGTATGTCTTTAAAGCTTTTCCAATGACCATTACTTATCGGGTTTCATTTCCCAGTCACAATAGGTATGAAAAAAATAGCACATTCAAGAAGGAGCAAAAGCTGTTGACAGATATTTTCCTTAAAACACACACACACACGAAACAGTTTTGTGACTATAATGACATCGTTATGCCTTCTTGCTGAGTGCTTGGAAACCCTGACAACAGAGGCAGATGCAAAACAAATTTCTACACAACTCACAAAGTCAAACTGATTAGAATGTTTGTACAGCACACGGAACACGTACCTTCCAAAGTGCTAAATACTACCAGTTGCCCAAACGGTCCTCTCTCGAGTCACACAAAGAAGTTGGCCTCCATAGAATCATCTCCCTTCTGTGTGGAAGGGGAGGGTAAACTGCCCCCATGGCTCCATCCCCACCACCCTTAGGACCTCAGTGATGCCTCCCCACTGGGACTGAGAAAGGGGAGAAGATGGAAACTAGACAGGGAGGGGGCAGATGCATATCATTCCCCCTCAGGCCCCACAGAGATTCCCCAAAAAAGAGACAACCCTGGGCTGTAAGGCTGCGTTATCTCTACCACTGACACTACTGCCAGGGGTACTGGAGACATCCATGACCATGGGAGTCCCTAGTAGTGTGGCGCTAACACAGCTGTATTATTAGGGAGCTGTGAGTAGCTGAGATACCAGCAGCCAGAGATGATGTGGCTGCCTGGGATCTCCACAAGGATATTCCAGGCCTATTCTGGACCCCCCAGAGATCTACATGGATCATGGGGAATCTGCCAAGTAGACAGCATTTTGTGCTGTGAGGCAAACACTGACTGTCCCTCCCCCAACAAACAAGGTGAGAAATCTTCATGCAGGGATACCCTCCCCTGCATCTCATCCTGTGGGGCTTTCCAATGGGAGAGGATAATCTGGGCAATTATGTGTAAATAGGGTCTGAATGAATGCTTCCCAAAGCAACCCTTAGATATTGAACACAGCCCTGGTTCCTGCTGGCTCTGCCTGGCAGAAGGGTTACATATCTATAGACAATTTTCTCTCTCTCATTAAGCACAGCTCTATCCCAGGGGTAGAAAACATTTCCAGACACCTACTCATCAGGAGAGGTGGTTCAAATCTCAAAATTTGATGTTGGGAAAGAAGGATTCAAATTTTGAAGAAAACATCTGTGAAAGTTTCATCCTATATCTTGACCAGCCCTGCTAGCCAGACAACTAAAAATCTGTCAACCAGAGGCCAATACAAAAGGTGGCTGGGGACTGCACCAGAACCCAGAGTAACATCTTGTTGGCAAGCTTAGCATTTCATGATCAGCTGCTAGAAAGGAGAAAGAATTCCCACCAGGTTTTATCTCTGAACCCCATTCAGGGGCTCTTTCTTTCATACCAGCCCCTGGTGTAGTTCCCCATCACTGCAGGAAACTGAGCTCTGTGTACTCTACAGCAAGCGGTACCTAAATTCTCTGGCAATGCCCTGCAGCATTCTACAGCATCCAGTCTGGGAGGTTGGAAATTCTGAAACAGCTTCATGTAGACAAAAAAAAAACAATGGAATGACATTTTAAAAAAGTGAACAATTTCAGTGCAATAGCCACTGGTGCTATTTATATTGATATCAAATTCAATTAATGTTATACTGCCCCTATATTTTCAGTTTTCAATGTGTCCCAGATTTTTCCATTGATAACATGTATCTGCATTGTAGAAGTTGCCCAAGGGAAAGCTGGAGATTTGGGCAGCTAGGGAGGAAACGGTTGGAGCTTTTGGCATCCGAGAAGAGATAGAAAGTTTAAAATTGTTGAATAATCACACTAGCATGATGTTTCTGCACAAACGATTTGAAGTTATCAGTGTTAATATAGTTATATATAGTTACCAGTGTCAATATATACATTACCATCATTATGTTTCAGCATCAACAACCCTTGAAATGACCAGGGCTGTGCACAAAACTCAGAGTAAATATTTCAGACTCACAGCAGATTGAAAATGACATACTGCATGGGTTCACATTTGCTTCATGCTTGAATGGTTTTCTTCAGAAACATAATTCTTTTTTTAAATGAAAACTTAGGTCCCCGGGCACATTTCTGTGAGAAAATCCACAGTTATGAAGTCCATAGGGCCCTGTACACATACGACCATTGGCCCTGATTTATATCTCCTTCACAGCTTACATGATTAGGAGATGTCACAGTACTTGCAGGAAATCATCAGCTGGCTCAGACTTTGAATCTGGGTAACATTGATGTAATGCTGGTGGAACAGGGTAACTCTGTCAGGATAGCAGGATAAGGAAAGAAGGGAAATCTCTTATCCAAAAACCAAGGAACAGTCTCCAGAGTGAATATTCAAAGCAATAGAAAATAATAATATTGAGATTTTTGCCTAAGTCCTTATTTTAGGTGCTGTTTATTGAACAATCCTCTGACTAAAGAAGACTTGACCCTGAATTATAGACAGGAAATGTCTCTTCTATAGTTACACTCCTAAAGAAGTCATGACTAGCCAGCTCTCCTAATTTCCGCCCCAAGTGGATACCTTTACCCAGTCCCAGTCCTAGCCCCACTGATGGACTCTTTGATCCTCCTCTACCAGCTCCTCCTGAGGAGACTTTGGGTTTTTCACTGACTCAGAGCTGTTTCAAGGCCTCTCATTCCCCTGGGCCTGATTACTAAGGACTCTGTCCTAACCATTCTCAGAAAGTGAGTCAAAAAATGTTACGATTTCAACAATTGTGACCAGAGATGGTAGGTATCATAGGCCAGGGGAGACTAAGCAAGAGGAACTTGGGGCTCCACCAGAGGCCAGGGGCTGGGGCAGCTAGGGGTGGCTTGGGCCAGTGCTTGGGCCGACTCAGGGGTCAGGCCAGCCAGCTCAGCCCGGGGTGGCTCAGGCTGGCTCAGGGATTGGGCCAGTCAGCATTGGTCAGACCAGCCAGTGGGAGTCGGGCCAGCCGGGGCCGCTTAGCATGGCTCAGGCTGGCCAAGGGTCAGGTCAGCTGGCACAACCCAGGGTGGCTTAGGTTGACCAGTGCAACTGGGGTGGGCCAGCCAGGGGGTCAGGTCAGCGAGTGAGGCTTGGGTCAGGACGGGCAGCGCGGCTAGGATGGGATGGTCAGGGCTTCTCTGTGGGCAGGGGGAAGGGGCTCCATCCATGGAAGGGAGAGGGGATAGAGAGGTCAGGGCCTCAAAGGATCTACATTTACAGGGCAATTATGCTAGAACTCAAAGAGGGTGCTACATTTAACAAGATAATGGCTCGATGTCCAGTTGGCAGCCGGTATCAAGCAGAGTGCTCCAGGGGTCAGTCCTGGGTACGGTTTTATTCAGCCCCTGCCAGCTTCAGGGATGGGGGAGGGCGGAGCATGGGCGGGGCCACAGTTTTTGTTCAACATCTTCATTAATGATCTGGATGACAGGATGGATTGCACCCTCAGCAAGTTTGTAGATGACACTAAGCTGGGGAGAGAAGTAGATACACTGGAGGGTAGGGATAGGGTCCAGAGTGACCAAGACAAATTGGAGGATTGGGCCAAAAGCAATCTGATGAGGTTCAACAAGGACAAGTGAAGAGTCCTGAACTTAGGACAGAAGAATTCCATGCACTGCTACAGACTGGGGACCAATTGGCTAAGCAGCAGTTCTGCAGAAAAGGACCTGGGGATTACAGTGGACAAGAAGCTGGATATGAGTCAACAGTGTGCCCTTGTTGTCAAGAAGGCTAATGGCATATTGGGCTGCATTTGTAGGAGCATCTCTGGCTCTGGGAAGAAGGGTAAAGGAGTTTGAGGCGCAAGTGGTGTTCTCGTCCATCCTCCCCGTGGAAGGAAAAGGCCGGGGTAGGGACCGTCGAATCGTGGAAGTCAACGAATGGCTACGCAGGTGGTGTCGGAGAGAAGGCTTTGGATTCTTTGACCATGGGATGGTGTTCCATGAAGGAGGAGTGCTGGGCAGAGACGGGCTCCACCTTACGAAGAGAGGGAAGAGCATCTTTGCGAGCAGGCTGGCTAACCTAGTGAGGAGGGCTTTAAACTAGGTTCACCGGGGGAAGGAGACCAAAGCCCTGAGGTAAATGGGAAAGCGGGATACCAGGAGGAAGCACAGGCAGGAATGTCTGTGGGGGGAGGGCTCCTGCCTCATACTGAGAATGAGGGGCGATCAGCAGGTTATCTCAAGTGCTTATATACGAATGCACAAAGCCTTGGAAACAAGCAGGGAGAAGTGGAGGTCCTGGTGATGTCAAGGAATTATGACATGATTGGAATAACAGAGACTTGGTGGGATAACTCACATGACTGGAGTACTGTCATGGATGGTTATAAACTGTTCAGGAAGGACAGGCAGGGCAGAAAAGGTGGGGGAGTAGCACTGTATGTAAGGGAGCAGTATGACTGCTCCGGTACGAAACTGCAGAAAAACCTGAGTGTCTCTGGATTAAGTTTAGAAGTGTGAGCAATAAGAGTGATGTAGTGGTGGGAGTCTGCTTTTGACCACCGGACCAGGGGGATGAGGTGGATGAGGCTTTCTTCCGGCAGCTCGCAGAAGCTACTAGATCGCACGCCCTGGTTCTCATGGGTGACTTTAATTTTCCTGATATCTGCTGGGAGAGCAATACAGCAGTGCATAGACAATCCAGGAAGTTTTTTGGAAAGCGTAGGGGACAATTTCCTGGTGCAAGTGCTAGAGGAGCCAACTGGGGGGGAGCTTTTCTTGACCTGCTGCTCACAAACCGGGAAGAATTAGTAAGGGAAGCAAAAGTGGATGGGAATCTGGGAGGCAGTGACCATGAGTTGGTTGAGTTCAGGATCCTGACACAGGGAAGAAAGGTAAGCAGCAGGATACGGACCCTGGACTTCAGGAAAGCAGACTTCGACTCCTTCAGGGAACGGATGGGTAGGATCCCCTGGGGGACTAACATGAAGGGGAAAGGAGTCCAGGAGAGCTGGCTGTATTTCAAGGAATCCCTGTTGAGGTTACAGGGATAAACCATCCCGATGTGTCGAAAGAATAGTAAATATGGCAGGTGACCAGCTTGGCTTAACGGTGAAATCCTAGCGGATCTTAAACATAAAAAAGAAGCTTACAAGAAGTGGAAGGTTGGACATATGACCAGGGAAGAGTATAAAAATAATGCTCGGGCATGTAGGAATGAAATCAGGAGGGCCAAATCGCACCTGGAGCTGCACCTAGCGAGAGATGTTAAGAGTAACAAGAAGGGTTTCTTCAGGAATGTTGGCAACAAGAAGAAATCCAAGGAAAGTGTGGGCCCCTTAATGAATGAGGGAGGCAACCTAGTGACAGAGGATGTGGAAAAAGCTAATGTACTCAATGCTTTTTTTGCCTCTGTCTTCACTAACAAGGTCAGCTCCCAGACTGCTGCGCTGGGCATCACAACATGGGGAATAGATGGCCAGCCCTCTGTGGAGAAAGAGGTGGTTCGGGACTATTTAGAAAAGCTGGACGTGCACAAGTCCATGGGGCCGGACGAGTTGCATCCGAGAGTGCTAAAGGAATTGGCGGCTGTGATTGCAGAGCCATTGGCCGTTATCGTTGAAAACTCATGGCGAACGGGGGAAGTCCCGGATGACTGGAAAAAGGCTAATGTAGTGCCAATCTTTAAAAAAGGGAAGAAGGAGGATCCTGGGAACTACAGGCCAGTAAGCCTCACCTCAGTCCCTGGAAAAATCATGGAGCAGGTCCTCAAAGAATCAATCCTGAAGCACTTACATGAGAGGAAAGTGATCAGGAACAGTCAGCATGGATTCACCAAGGGAAGGTCATGCCTAACTAATCTAATCGCCTTCTATGATGAGACTACTGGTTCTGTGGATGAAGGGAAAGCAGTAGATGTATTGTTTCTTGACTTTAGCAAAGCTCTTGACACGGTCTCCCACAGTATTCTTGTCAGCAAGTTAAAGAAGTATGGGCTGGATGAATGCACTATAAGGTGGGTAGAAAGTTGGCTAGCTTGTCGGGCTCAACGGGTAGTGATCAATGGCTCCATGTCTAGTTGGCAGCTGGTATCAAGTGGAGTGCCCCAGGGGTCGGTCCTGGGGCCGGTTTTGTTCAATATCTTCATAAATGATCTGGAGGATGGTGTGGATTGTACTCTCAGCAAATTTGCGGATGATACTAAACTGGGAGGAGTGGTAGATACGCTGGAGGGGAGGGATAGGATACAGAGGGACCTAGACAAATTGGAGGATTGGGCCAAAAGAAATCTGATGAGGTTCAATAAGGATAAGTGCAGGGTCCTGCACTTAGGACGGAAGAACCCAATGCACAGCTACAGACTAGGGACCGAATGGCTAGGCAGCAGTTCTGCGGAAAAGGACCTAGGGGTGACAGTGGACGTGAAGCTGGATATAAGTCAGCAGTGTGCCCTTGTTGCCAAGAAGGCCAATGGCATTTTGGGATGTATAAGTAGGGGCATAGCGAGCAGATCGAGGGACGTGATCATCCCCCTCTATTCGACATTGGTGAGGCCTCATCTGGAGTACTGTGTCCAGTTTTGGGCCCCACACTACAAGAAGGATGTGGATAAATTGGAAAGAGTCCAGCGAAGGGCAACAAAAATGATTAGGGGTCTGGAACACATGACTTATGAGGAGAGGCTGAGGGAACTGGGATTGTTTAGTCTGCAGAAGAGAAGAATGAGGGGGGATTTGATAGCTGCTTTCAACTACCTGAGAGGTGGTTCCAGAGAGGATGGTTCTAGACTATTCTCAGTGGTAGAAGAGGACAGGACAAGGAGTAATGGTCTCAAGTTGCAGTGGGGGAGGTTTAGGTTGGATATTAGGAAAAACTTTTTCACTAGGAGGGTGGTGAAACACTGGAATGCGTTACCTAGGGAGGTGGTAGAATCTCCTTCCTTAGAAGTTTTTAAGGTCAGGCTTGACAAAGCCCTGGCTGGGATGATTTAATTGGGGATTGGTCCTGCTTTTGAGCAGGGGTTGGACTAGATGACCTCCTGAGGTCCCTTCCAACCCTGATATTCTATGATTCTATGATTCATTGCCAGCAGATCGAGGGAAGTGATTATTCCCCTCTATTCAGCACTGGTGAGGCCACATCTGGAGTACTGCATCCAGTTTTGGGCCCTCCACTACAGAAAGGACATGGACGAACTGGAGAGAATCCAGCAGAGGGCAAAGAAAATGATTAGGGGGCTGGAGCACATGACTTATGAGGAGAGGCTGAGGGAACTGGCCTTAATTCATCTGCAGAAGAGAAGAGTGAGGGGGGATTTGATAGCAGCTTTCAACTACCTGAATGGGGGTTCCAAAGAGGATGCAGCTAGGCTGTTCTCATTGGTGGCAGATGACAGAAAAAGGAGCAATGGTCTGAAGTTGCAGTGGGGGAGGTCTAGGTTGGATATTATGAAAAACTATTTCACTAGGAGGGTGGTGAAGCACTGGAATGCGTTACCTAGGGAGGTGATGGAATCTCCTTCCTTTGAGGTTTTCAAGGCCCGGCTTAACAAAGCCCTGGCTGGGATGATTTAGTTGGGGTTGGTCCTGCTTTAAGCAGGGGGTTGGACTAGATGACCTCCTGAGGCCCCTTCTAACCTTGATATTCTATGATTCTATGAATGAATAACCCAGACCATTTTAAATTATTTATGCATAAAGGGGCATCTCAGGACATATCTGATATAGCCTGAGTGTGCCTATATGTCCCCAACAAGCTGGTAGCTGGTCTTAAAGAAATGTTTGACTTCACGAGTTTCTTCAAAGTATGACCTTTGTTTCTGAGTTCTTGCTTGGTCCTGCTTCCTCAGTATTTTTCCAGCTTCTTATATCCAATTTACTGTTAAGGGCTATCTTACTCAGAACATAGCCAAAGTGTTTGCTCCTGGGCTATCATCTCAGCACCTATCCCTCAGCAGCCAGTCACGATCCCTTAAAATGAACAGGATCATACTAAACAGGAAAAATCTGAAATTGTTACTTCAGTATATTAAACAGATTATGAAAAGCTCTTTGTTCTGAGTTAAATTCTTATTTTAACCCAGAAACCAAAATCAGATCCTGGTGCACTGAACCAGAACCTTTCAAGAAGCAAAACAGAAATTAATTTAAGAAAAAAGTATCAGAAAACCATCTGAATATAAAACGGTGAGGAATCCTAACAGTGTGCCATGTTACCCCAAGAACAAACACAGGGATCCAAGAGTAGCTCCCCTGTTGCTCACTTCCAGGTTCCCAAGACGTTGACATATTAATCTGTTCCTGCAAGGTGAAAGGAGAGGGGCCACTGATGAAGGGCATAGGGTAAACCCCAGCGATTCTAAGAAACTCCCCAGGAGAGACTAGATCTAGTCACCCCAGGTAGGACATGGATACAGCCCTCCGCTCAGAGTGTTGACATCCAGGCAGTACTTCTCCAAAACAAAGTCTTTTCTTTATATAGTGTAACCAGCCTTTCCTAATACATCTAAACCTAAATTAAAACATAAACATAAATCCCTTAGCGCAGATATACAAGCTAAAGTACCCCAGGTGGTAATATCATTCAGTTTGAATGGCTTAAGTGTCAGTGTCCTGCAATATGACTGATCACTATATACAGAACATAATCACTTAAAGTCTGTTCTTGGAGTAACAGCCACTGCAATGACAGGTGGATAAGACTCCAGGACTAATTTATCAATGAGCGGACAGTAAGAGCAGCCACTGTTATGAGCTCCTTCTCGCTAACGCAATCTCCCAAAATTAGTTTCTCACTAAATTTAAAACATGATGTGTAACAATAGGGCTTTAATTCCTTTCTACTTTCATTTCCCATATAATTCCTAGCTACTTTTTTCTGCACCTGTCTTTTATTCTTTCCTCATTCTTTGCTACATTTTTTCCTTTTCACTCTTCAATTCTCTGTCTCATACACACACATTTATACCATTGCACTGTTTGGAGGGAAATTCTCTCTCAGGTAACCAAGGGAGACTGTGACTTATGCCTCTCCAGTCCAGACACAGAATTCCAGTTGGTCATCAAAGGGAGTTGTATGCAAGTAATGAGAGCAGAATCATGGGGTTGAGCACTTGTATGTAGATCTCAGAAAACAAAACGGATTTCACTTTGAAGAGGAATATGTGTCTGTCATTGAACAGATGCAATAAAAGCCAGGAGGACTCACTTTCCTAAACAGCCCGGTGGCATGTCAAAAATAGAAAAGAAGGGCAAAATGCTGGTCTCAGATCAGCACAGCAAATCTTTACTCTGCTCCAAGAAGAGAACTTTCCCTTTATAGAGGAAGGAGAAAAACAAACTGAGGAGTAGGTTAATACTGAAATTATTAAGGGAGGTGGATGGGAGTGATGATCACTTCAGCACAAGACATTAAGTAGAGTTGGTTGAAACTTGGAATTTCTACATTTCGAAATTTCATTCCAAATCTGAACAAAAATCAAAAGAAAAAAAATCAAAATTTTCCGCTAGATGGAATTTCTAAAAAAATATTGTTTGGGGGTCCAATCAAAGCATTTTCTGTTGATTTTATCTTTTAAAACATTTTATATTTTAATATAAACCATAATATTAAAATAAAATAAATGAAAAATCACTTGGAAATGAAAAAATTGAAATGTTCTGTTCCAGTAAGGTCAAAATGTTCTGTTTTCACTTTATCAAAATGCTTTTTTCCCATTTTTTTCTAAACGAAATTTCATCAAAATCAACGTTACCTCTGAAAGTTTCAGTTTTGATGAAATGGCACTTTCCAACAGGAAAATGTTGAGTTAGAAAATTTTCACCCAGCTCTAGTGTTGAACACACTAAAGAAAATGGAATCAAGTTGGGGTCAGAATCAGCACCTATGACTCAAAACCTCAATAAATCAATGGCCTGAGGAGGTCCTGATCACATCTTGACTGCTGTTGCTCAGTGCCTCTGGAAGTCAAGTCATTCAGGTGATTAAACCCATTTATGATGCTTCCAATATAAGAGTTGTTCCAAAAAGATCACAGTGTTATTGAACAAAAAAGTAATGCGAACCTGGGGAAAACAAAATCCTAAATAAAAGAGGTGAAGCTTAGGGAGAGTTTGGGTTAGAGGTAAAAAAAGATGTGCAGCAGATAGGGCAGATATTTTCTTACTTACCTTACTTCTATAGGATTTTGTTTTGTGCATAGACATCAAGATCTTCGTTTGAGATTGTCCTGGGCCAAAAGATACGGAGGATTTTTCTGAGGCAGGTTGTATGGAATAAAGATAGTTTGGACATGTCATGGTGTCTCATTCCCCAGCATTCTGCACTATAAAGTAGTATTGAAAGTACGCAGCTCTGATAAATCTCGAGTTTGCTTTTGGTGCTGTAGTTTGATGATTTCCAGACTGTATTTAAGCTCCTGAAGGTGTTCCTGGCTTTATTGATTTTGTTCTGGATGTCCTGTCTTGTTCCACCATCCTGGCTGATGGTGCTACCCAAGTATGGGACTGTTTCTATATTGGTGAGAACATACTTCTCTATCCGTACTGGTGATGGTGAGGCAATATTAAGGTCATGATATCTGTCTTATTGCAGTTGATTTTCAGTCCAATTTGCTGGCTGAATGCGTTGAGTCGATCTCAGACCAAGATCTATTGGCACTGAGCAGCAACATTGCCAGGAGGCATTGGAGATGGATCGGCCATGTGCTTCAGATGGAAACTGATTCCATCACCAGAGTAGCAATAAGATGGACACCTGAAGGCAAGCGAAAATGAGGCCACCCAAAAACAACATGGCAAAGAGCTGTGGAAGCTGAGCTGAAAAACCTGGGGCACAGCTGGGGAACCATTGAAAGACTTGTCAGAAACAGACAGGAGTGGAGGAGCTTCGTCACTGCCCTAAATGTCAGAGGCGTAATGGGAACATGATGATGATGATGAACACCAAGGCAGTAGGTGCCTTGGGCCCCAATTCTACAATATAATTTGAGTGGGAGGACCTCTCTGCCTGTGCAAAACAAATTGCAAGATTGAGGCTTTAAAATTTTATAAATAAATATTTGGAAGGGGTATATCTGACTGCTATGCCATAAGGACAGCTGTCTTCCTCTGTTTCCCCACCTGCTGAATTAGTACATTTCACAGAGAATATATGCACAAGTAACATCTCCCTGTTCTGTAGATTAACAGCCTTACGACAACAAGAAGTCCAGAAAAAGAACCTGCCATTCACAGTCCTATATTTCTTACTGGAAATCCTTCTTGGAGAAAGCCATTCCATAGCTGCCAGCAACCCTGTAGTCGGGAGCCATCCATGATCTCAGGAGATGTGTGCAATCTAGTTTAACAGAAGAGTGAAAAAATACACCTGCAACAAAATAGAGGATAATTTTTTCAATCTCATTCCAATCCATACCAAAGCAGAAGAAACATTTCCAAACCAGAGAAAATAATTTCACTCTTTTTGAACATAGTTCAGTGACAGAGGCAATGCTAAAGATTTAAAAAAAAAAGGTACTGTGGGAGTACCTCAGATTTACTGGCTGGTTCTGAAGAAGGATGTCACTTCTGTATGATGAATGCACTGTTTAGATGTGATGATTTGTCTGCAGTGCTTTCATGTAGAGAGCTTGGGCAAAGGAGGATCCCTATCATTTTATTTACAAGGGTCAAGCCCTCAATATTTTAATTTTGTGGAGCTGTCTTGCCTCCTTTCCTTTTTAGCTTTCCATTTTTCCATTATCACGTGATTACTAGTATAATAGGGCAAACAATCAAAAGATTGTGCTTTTCTAATTTTTTTCTGATTTGAGCTTCCCAGCTTCCTCTCTTGCTGACAGTCCTAGCATGAGCAGCCTCACTAAGATAATTACTGTAATTCATCTAGCAAAACACCCAACTTATATTTCGGTGGCTAATTAGACAAATTCCCAAATGGGTCATTTTTCAGCCTCCCTCCTTCCCATGAGTACCAACCCTGAGGGGTCTCTCTCAATCAGGTAGATATTTCTGAGAATGAATCCCTTATCCTCTAAATTGAAGATTTCCTTTTTTGAGAGAAAGAGAGAGAGAGAGAGAGAGAGAGAGAGTTAAGCATCTGAGACCAAACTCAGCCATGGTGTAAGTGGGAGCCACTGCAATGTAATCATTAGAGTTATACCTTCTTACATCCAGATTACATTTGGCCCTAGTGTATTGACAGATTATTAGGGAAACAAAATCTAGTGGGGTTCTTTTTCCTATTGTTGACCAAAAAAAAAGCCAATGGAGAATTATTATTATTATTTATTATATGTATAGTGACTAGAGGTCTCCCCTGAGACTGGGGCCACATTATATGGTAGGCACTGTGCAAACACAAGCAAGAGCCAGTCACTGCCCCAAAGAGCTTACAGTCTAAATAGACATGACTGACAAAGGGCAGGAGGGGAAACAGAGGCACAGACAGGGAAAGTGCCTGGCTCAAATTCACACAGCAGGTCAGTGGAAGATGCAAGATTTTTACAAAACCCTGCCAAGCATGTAAGCATAGGTGGGGGAAAATTCATCCCTTGTTTTTACTCCACTTAAGTCCACAGAATTACACCAGAGATAAATATGACACTAGGGTTTTGGTCATTTTGCAAGAGTAGTAAGAGCTCTCAGCACACTGCTCTTTCACCAGGACTTTCAAAAGTAGCTTTGCAAACTCAGAGATTTTTCTGGGTTTCCAAGTAGATGTTTGGGGCAGTGAGAAAGGGACAAACAGAGTGCCCCTGAATACTTGAGAAAGTATTATCCTTAATAAATATTAGGGTGTGGAATGTACATTCAGAATCCATTGAGCAGTTTACTTTGGCTAATGCTGTCCATTCCTACTGTAAAAACAAAACAACAAAAACAAACCAAAAAAAAAAACCACCCAAAAAACCACCCTGATCCAATAATTTAGCTGATATACATTTTCCACAGCATTAAAAATGAGCTTAGTCAGGGAAAGTGCTATTTTATTATTCAGTTATGTGAGATTTATGGTATTTTGGGTCAGCATAAACTCAGCAACAGTATGCTCAAAAATGTTCTGGTTGTTATTCAAGGGTCTTTCTCCACTTCCCAAGATAAGCAAACAACATGCCGCGTTTGAACTCCATCGTTCAGAACTGTGACACGGAGCAATGTGTTGTGGAGACGTAAGCCTTTTGTGCAGGTAACACAGAAGCCACCTCTCTGCTGCTGCCAGTGCACTGGAAATAATTTGGCATAAAATAGGATATGTGATGTGTAAAATCTTCAAACCAGCAAAGTAAATGCATGCTTTGGGGGTTTTTTTCCCCTCACGCAGTTGCAAAAAACAGATGCTAATGTATTGTGTGCAGCCTATTGAAGTTCAATTGTTTCCTAAGACAAGAGCTCTTAAGTGCTTCTCAGTAGCTGAGCTCTCTCTCTCTCCCTTTTCTTCTCCTGTAATCTTAGAGGTGGAAACAAATGAAAAAGGTTTTTCCACCGTAGCACAACGTCTCTTCTTCTGTCGCCTGGCACAAGCTTGATGCCTGGTTATTTTCTGCTTCTCTTGCTTCCACAGTGAGCCCCAATGAGGCTCCCTAATGATAACAAAGCATCATTGCAGTAGTATTGATACCTGTTGTAATCACTGGCATTCTGGCTTTTCAATTTTCCCTGTTTGCCTTGGATCAAGTAGCTCTGTGCTAATGCAACAGAAGGTCACCAGATGAAGGGGCTGATAACAGAGGGACTGTTCTACTTAACATGCGTGGAGGATTATGCTTTTCAGTCGTCCTAGAGCTAATCTTTCAAGTTGTCCTTTTTTGACTTTCTCAGTTTAATCAGTTTAATCTCATCTTCCCTCTTTTCTGATTACAAGGATTTGCTGTTGAAACCTTGCCTCCACAATAAAGACCATGTGGCAATTTATTCTTATATTGATTCCCAGCATCTCTTTTCCTTGACTAGTGCACCAGTGGATGGGGGGAGGGGTGGGAATGATAGGGGAGGTGGAGGATCCTTCTAGTGCCTCGTTTCTAACAAATCCATATATTCTAGTTCTCTGGGAATCAGAATACTTCTTTACTACATTGGAAGGCAGAAATGGCAGCCAGATTGGAAATACTCTGAAGTGACTGGAGACAGTACGAGCAAAAAAATAAAAATAAAAATCACAGGATCATTGTAAAACTGGGGCTACTTCTAATCAAATTGTTTGCGCCAAATTGTCAAAAGGCCTGCTTAATATTTGTAAGCACATCCATTTATATGAAGAAAACCCAGCATTTGTCTCCCCACCCCCCACAAATTAGGTAACAATGTAAAAACCAGTCAGTCATGAAAATTACAGTTTGCACATATGAGTCTACGGACATGCAAACAGATGCACGTACAATTCTTCCTGGCAAATGTATGCATGTGGCCTTTAATGTGTTTTTGCAACTCTCCCAAGAGCAGCAGGATGTTTTGTAACTATGACTCTTTTTGGATGAAAGGGATGATAATTATTTAGAACTCGGTTGTAACTTTGCCTAAGCGTCTGTGTAGGAGAATAAAAGGGAGGGGGAAAAACAACACATCTTACACCCCTAAATAGGCTATACAAACCTTGGGTCTTGATGCACAGGGATAAGCAGGTGCTGTGTTTCACTTATTCCCCACTTGGTACAGGCGGGCAGGAAATGGGTTGAGTCTTGGCTCCATTCCCCCATGCACTGACCACTACAGCAGATCCTACACAACATGTGTCATGATTTGGCGATGGTACAGGCCAACAGCAAGTTACAACCTTTCCTGGAGCAAAGGTTGTGATGCACTGGAGCTTTGTCTGTACAACTTGTGAATTCTCTTTGATATTGTGAAGTTGTGTTATGCAAAACTGCCTATATGTATGTGGATTCATCATTGCTGACAGGTGCTGTAGAAGGTACTTGCCAAACAGATACAATAGAAGGTGTTTGGGACTTACTGTCCCTATTTAGGTGCAAACATCTGGAACAATGGACAAGCTATCTGCTTAGGAAACCAGTTGACGTGTCTGAAGGGAGAGGGAAGGTAGGAGCAATGGAAACTTACCAGGAGCAGAACAAAAGAGGCCAGGTGACCAGGAGGGGCTTAACATAAGGAAACACACAAGAACAGAGAAAGACAGGAAGAGGAAGCATGGGGCAAGTGACAGCAAGGTCACAGAAGCTGCGTAAGGGGTCCCAGAGGGAGAGAGAGAGACCAGTTAGCATGCAACAGCCTGCATGAGGAAGGGACCTCTCTACCTGCGTTCCTGGACACCAATTGGGCCCTAAAAACTCCCAAAGGGAAGGGTAAGATAGAAAGAGATGTGTGTAGTGTTTATTGTTTCCTATGATCTGTACTCTCCTGCACTTTACCTGGTTAAGTATAAAAGAGCATAAAGGTGTTAGACTGTGCAAAGTGTGTGTATTCACTGCTTCACAATTGTTGTGTGCCTCTGAGAAAGTTAAATGTAAACCAGAAGCTTCACACCCTTTGGGTGGAGTTCTGAGAGAGGGGTGTGCTCAAGTAACTGGGGCATCTCGGGGATCAGTGCTTGTCCTAGAGGCCTACAGCAGGTGGGATGAGGAACCCCATTTCCAAGAAGTGGTGGCAGACTGAGAGTCAGTGCCCAGGAAATGTGCCAGAGAGGCCAGTGGAGAAACCACTGATTCAGCCTGCTGAGGCCCTAGAAGTTAATTCCTTCCCAGTAGATCCAGAGCATAGAGTTTGGATTTACAACTGAAGAGCAGCTGGGCCAAATTTGAGTATGAGGCATTGCAGCCTGGCACATGGAGTCACAGTACCACTCAGGTTTGGTGCCTGCCATCGATAGTACAGGGAGCAACCCTCCCACCCCAGGCAGGCCCAGATCCCACTGACAATGTCACTGCCACTGGTATCCTCACACCAGGCCTGAGGTGACCCACCAGGCCGACAGCCCAGAGGTAGGATTGAGGTTGGGGAGACCACTCCCAAGGGCAGCAGTGCTGGAGCTCAGGGAAAAGCAAGACCAGCGTCCTGGCCACATGCAAAGCAGAGCCTCTGTTCCCCCTCCCCTCCACCCCATTGGAAGAATGTGGGTGGAGGGGCTGGCTCAGTTCCAGATTTTGCTCTGAGGTCCCAACAATCTCCATGGCCCTGACAAGGGGAAAGCCGAAAGGATTATGCCTCTGAGTGTCTGAGCCACAATCCCCACTCCTATACACGTCTACTTCTGGGGTGGTCCAGGTTATGTACCATTCCTTAAACAGGGCCATGGGTGCAGTCACAATCTACCCCTTCATATACATCCACAATAGAAATAATTCTCCCCTCCCCCTTTTTGGCCACTGACTGAATCACAGTGAGATGGGATCTCCTGGTCTGGGCAGATGTGGCTGTTTAGCCCTACAAGGTCTCTCTATTTTTCCTACATTTAATGAAAGATTCCACTCTCTCATCAGGGTTCCTAGAGATAATGATATACTATAGCTAGCTGAGGTGAACATCTGTTTTAAGAATTGTGAACTTATAGAGACCATTTGTCTGTCTGATCTTTCTTTCTTGTTTTCCAGTGTGCCCTATTCATTTCTCTGCTAATTAAATATATGTGAAATCACTAAACCACTGGGTCGAAGAAACAATTAACAACCACAATTAAAAAGCAGGGGTGGAGCGGACTCCTTTCTCTCTCCACTGATTCTGCTTGGGAGAAATTGCCCTAGTTTTTAGCTTGTGTTTACTTTTCCCTTCGTATGGAAGTCTTTGGTTCGTTGGGGCTTACATACCTAATGACAACATGGTGGAGTTAACCCAGGAGAACAATGCATCCCATTAATCTGCCTCATGCTTAATTGGTAACTACTGTATGGGGCTGGCATTTCAAACACAGATTGTAAATGTACTTGAATTAGTTACTGTTTAATTGATACAACTGGCACACATCCTAGAACCTACATGCACACACCATAAAGAGAGAGCAAGAGAAAGCAACAAGGAGCAATTATGAATCATCTTTATATGCAGATATCAATTACAGACAGAAAATAATTGGATTTCAGATCATTTTAACAAGGTGAAATAGAGAGAGTTGGACACAGTGGAAAATACCAATGACTACTGTCCACAGGCGTGAGCCCATTACCCACCTATGTCATGAGCTGTTGTGACCATGCCCTGGAAATACTGCCTTAAGAGGACAGCATCTCAGCCAGCCAAAGCGCTAATCGCCAAGGCTTTGTTTTGGGTTCAAGAGATCTAGGACACTGCAGCAGGGTGGGATAAGGTTTGTAGGGGCCAGCCAATGCATCTTGCCCCCTACAATCCTTCCTCACCCACACACAGGACGTGGAATTGAGCACGGGAGGTCCCCAAGCTCCAGGTGACGCTTGCTTCTCCTGGGTAATTGGCTGGAGCAGGAAGACCAGAAGACATAGTGACAAAGCCAGCCACCAGTAGCCTTCTCTCAGCAAGAGCCAGGGGAACAGCAGCAGGAATAAGAATGGGGGCAAGGTGAGGTAGTTTGAAGACCATGGCTTAATTCCTTGCACCGGTGACCGAAGTCAGAATCATACTAAAGTCTTTGGATCTTAGAGACAAAAATACAGATCACCTTTAATTTTAAGAACAGGTAACTCATTTTTATCACAGGGAAATCAATAAAAAATGTTCACTCACAGGTATTCACCTGTTTCTTTAAATGATATCAGCTGGACTGAGCTGACTTTTGCAGGGACGGTCTACTATTCTGTGTTTGTTCAGTGTTTAGCACAACGGGGCTATGGTCTTGGTTAGCCCTTAGGTACTGACATAACAAATAGGATTTTGTACCAAAAGTTGCCAGGATCCCTTATAAAACCAGGCTGACCTTCCCATCTTCTCAGATTTTGAACCAGCTGCCATGAGAAAGACTACGCCTCCTAGAATACAGAAAATTGTTTACCAGCCCACCAGAGAATAACAGACAGTTGCTATGTATTAACTAACAAACAAAAACAAACCTGACACAAAAATCACAAAAGCAAGGAAGTGAAAGATTAAGCCTCTTAAAACTACATACTGTTTTCTCCTCCATCACCCTCAGGCATGAGTTATCCCACTATCATATACCACAGACTACACACCTGTACCTTGCCCCTCCAGGGATACCAGCCTTCCACCAACCCCTTTATGAAACTATCCCCCAGAAACACACCAGTCTACCCCTCGTTCCTCTTCACTGCATTACCCCACCCCCAACACTATTAGCTGGGGGGATGCTGTGACCAGCATTTCCTAATTTAATACTAATATTATATGTATTTCTATCTTACGTAAATAATTGTGTCATACACATAAAGCAGAAGACACTGCCCTTCTCAATGTGGGCAACAAGCAGTCACATAAATTATTGTCTCCTTGCCAACAAGTGGCTAGTATAGACAGGAAGCATTCCAGGAAAAGATGAAAATAGTGATGAAGATAGAAAGAGATGAAGATGAAGATAGAAACAAGAGATGAAGATAGAAATATTTCAATGATGACAAATTCAAATTGTTAAACATTCTTGTAACACGGGAAAGTGAAAAAAGGCTTTAAAAATGCCAGGTCCAGATCCTTGGCCATGGTTTTAAGCCCCTTTTGTCTTCCGCCATCATGGGCCATTTGTGTATGGATATAGCAGCTGGAGAGTGTAGGCATACTGGGAAGTTGCCACCACTCAGAAGAGAGAAAGAAAGTCAGGATGGAAGTTATGCATTCTTGCTGCTCATGAAGAAAAATATCATTGTGTCTTTAGTTACTGGGATCACTTTGAATCAAAGCACTAATTAGACTCATTAGTGATGTTCCTAACTAAGGGTTTTACTGATCAAGTCTCCACCTTTCAGGGCTAGAATCTCACCTGCACTGAGCTAAAAGGCTGGGGAAAGGCATCTGTAAGCCTAGAGCTACTGAGGGTCACAATGCCATGGCTGTGGGCTGAAATGCCCACTCTACCAGCTGAGGATTGGGCAGAGTGCTGGGTGCAGTAATGTGGCACTGCATTTTTGGAAGCAAAGAAATCAGGCGACTTTTAAATTGCTGCCCATGACTTACTGTTTTCCAGAAAACTGGATTACAAACAATCCTGACCGTAAAAATTGTTAGAAAAATAAAATCGTTGACCTTGGTTTATCTTTCCCTTTAGGGAGAAAAATGCCTGGAACAGTTCTAAGACGTGCAATTGTGTTCACAAAGCATCCTGATATTACATCTGTACCAGTATCCAATTTGGATTTTCAAGTAAAAACAGCCCTGCCTTATGGGTGAATTTGTACACTCACAGTCTTACTAAATTAAGATAGAATCACACATCATATAACCAGCTACCTTTCCCAGACAGACCTGGTTGCTCTAATCATAAACTTCCATTAGCTGAACATAATGCAAATGCAGAAAGGGGAATCACTAATATGATAATACATATTTACTGTATAACCTCTTGCAATTTCTGTAATCTATTTATTGAAGCTTTTCCATCATTACAAAAGTTAAATAAAGAGCAGGAAATCTGAGGACAAAGATCCTCAAGAAATTACAGAGAAAGAAATAAAGCACCTAGTTGCTAAGGTCCTTATTTATATGGGAGAGGCTCCAGAACAGAATCATTAGAGATCATAGATTATTCAAATAGTGTTGGCCCTTTGGTCTAATGGTTAGCCAAAGTTTGAAGCCTTACCAAGCTGTTTTCATTAGCATGAGAAATTGGTGATACAAGTCAACTTGGTTTCATGTTATTTACAAAAACATGCTTACAAAGTCCTGTTCGGTTTCCTGTTTATTTTTAGGCCCAGTCACTCAGCTATCCACCTTCAACTTTTTGTTTGTTTTTTGTAGGTAAAATCATCTTGTAAAGTTCCTGCTCCTGTAGCACAGCATTTGGGTGTAACCTTTCATTCTGATTTGTTATTTGACTCCCATACTGACTCTGTTGTGAAGAGTTGTCAGTTCCATTTATTGAACTGTGACAGGCTGGGTCACAGAAACCCCTTTCAGAGTAACAGCCGTGTTAGTCTGTATTCACAAAAAGAAAAGGAGTACTTGTGGCACCTTAGAGACTAACCAATTTATTTGAGCATGAGCTTTTGTGAGCTACAGCACGCATCCGATGAAGTGAGCTGTAGCTCATGAAAGCTTATGCTCAAATAAATTTGTTAGTCTCTAAGGTGCCACAAGTCCTCCTGTTATTTTTGAGAAACTCCTTTGGGACTGCCAGCTGATGTGCCTAGACTACTTCTGAGCCTGTTTTCCCTTGGGACTTCCCTGGGGCTTGTTTTCCCTTGGGACTTCAGTCCCTTGCCTTGTTTGAGCCAGACATGCTGGCCTGCTGCAAACACAGATCCAAGTCTGAACCACGTCCCCCACAAGCTGCAGGCTTAACTGAAAACAGCTTAAGAAATGCTCCTGTCTCCAGCACTCAGACACCCAACTCCCAGTGGGGTCCAAACCCCAAATACATCCATTTTACCCTGTATAAAGCTTATACAGGGTAAACTCATAAATTGTTCCCCCTCTATGACACTGATAGAGAGCTATGCACAGCTGTTTGCCCCCCGTATTAATACATACTCTGGGTTAATTAATAAGTAAAAAGTGATTTTATTAAATACAGAAAGTAGGATTTAAGTGGTTCCAAGTAATAACAGACAGAACAAAGTAAATTACCAAGCAAAATAAAATAAAACAAGCAAATCTAAGCCTAATACAGTAAAAACTAAATGCAGGTAAATCTCACCCTCAGAGATGTTCCAATCAGCCTCTTTTACAGACTAGATTTCCTCCTAGTCTGGGTCCAGCAATCATTCACACCCCTGTAGTTACTGTCCTTTGTTCCAGTTTCTTTCAGGCATCTCCTTGGGGTGGAGAGGCTATCTTTTGTGCCAGCTGAAGACAAAACGGAGGGGTTTTCCCAGGAGCATACACAGTCTCTCTCCCCCTGTGTAGAATCCAGGTACAAAATGAAGTTTTGGAGTCACATGGGGAAGTCACATATCCATGCATGACTCAGTTTTCTACAGGAGGTTCCCAGGAAAGCTCAGATGTGGACTGGCGTCTATCAAGGTTCATTGTTAGCCAAGTGCTCCCAATTACTTGAATAACCCCTTCTCACTATGTTGACCAAATCTGCCTTAGGTGCTTTCTAAAGCAAATACTTTAAATACAAGCATAGAGCCAACACTCATAACTTCAGATATAAAAATGATACAGGCATACAAATAGGATGAATACATGCAGAAGAACATAACCTTTCCAAAGATATGTTACATGGCATATCTAGCATAAACATATTCCAGTTAAATCATATTTACACTCATAAGCATATATCTATAAAGCATTATGGGGTGAACACATGGACATATTTAAAATCTGTGCTTGGTCAATGACTCTGGCAAATAAAACTTTGGTGCTTGCCTTGGTTCTTTCTCAGCCTGGTTATTGAAATGGTTTTCTTGCTGTTTTTAGTGCGTCTATCTTAATTGCAATCAGTGCAGAACCATTTGGCTTGCCTGGTATTGTGTGTTTCACGTTCTTTTCATACGATTCTGTTACTTGGGTCACCACTTTTCTTGCATATTCAGTTTAAGATTTTGACAGAGACATTGTCATAGTTAAGCCTCTTGCAGTACGGGCTGTCTTTTTGTTATATGTGTACACAGCGTAGTGCAATGAGGCCCTGATCCTTGGCTGGGTTCTCCAGGTGCTGCAGCAGGACAAATAATAAATAAACGAGCTGCACTTCAAATGTTTATTGTGGCTGTCAAGGCACTACTGGCACCAGCATTATTCTCAATTTTAAGTGTAACCTTCAGCCGGATGTTGGCAGCAACAAGGGCTGGGTTCAATATTTAGGGGTTTCTCTTAGGATCACAAAACAGAACCAGCTCAAGCGCTCAGCCAGAAATCTGGCAAACTAAACACCACCCCTGGGTGCATCTAAGAGGCAATACTTCCCCATTTGCAAGCACTGTGTCTGTGTATAACAAAAATTAAACATTTATTAAGAGGGGAAGAAAACACAGCTTTGATCTGGGACAACATTGCAACAATGACTTGGAAGTATACAGGCAGTAAGTAAAATACCCACCCACAGTATCCTGGGTCGTGTCCTTTGCCTTGGTTTCCCACCTTGCCGTGTGAAAGTCCAGCAGACAAATGTCCATTTAACATACCACTCCCCTTTTCCCTCCGCTGCACCCCACTCATGGTTTGTTGTCGTAGGTCAGCTGCAGTCTCTGCTGCTGTTGGTCACTGACTCTGCTGCTTTCTCTGCCACTGTCACTGCTGCTGCTCTCTGCTACACCATCACTGCTGCCTTTAGCAGCAATGCTGTGTTCTGAGGTTCCAGCACGTAGCCCAGTTCTTAAAGCTTTCAGATCTTAGTGATTTCACTATTGGTGCCTCTTCTATGTTATCTTTTTCACCGCAACACTGTCTCCATACCAGGTCTAAGAGCCAAGGCTCAGCCACCCTTAGTTCAGCTTATCAGTGATTTCAGCTTTAGTGATCACTGAGAAAGAATCAAGACTCTCAATTGAACCTAGTCCAGTCTAGCTTTAAACACTGGAGGTGGGGATCAAATGGCTTCTAGGACAGGTCCACGCCACCATGTAGGAACACCCATACCCATCCCCTCCACCTTTCCCCTGGAATTTGGCATCACTACTCCTCATTTAGCGAGTGAGGTTCAAGTCAGCATGAACCCCCTCAATTAGGGCATATTAAATACAGCTCTGCTGCCCGTTACTTGTACAATAAGGATTATAACATTTCATTACCCCTGCGCCCAAGACTAAAGTGAATCTTAACCCAAAACGCCAAAATTGATCACTTCGGCCAAGCTGGTTGGTTTGAGATTACCTAGGCAAAGTTGGTGTGCCTATGCAAATATGGTCTGCTCCTGAAGTATTTTTCCCCAGTTCATCACTAGATGGCAGTGGAGAGCTCATTCCAAATACTGCTTACATACATATAGGTAATAGGGGCACTAGCAACACCTCAAAAATCAGAACGAACTTTTTAAGAGTGCACATGGTAAAAATAATAAATATAACGGATAGATTAACACTAAATAGATCCAGGAACAACCAACATTTCAGGTCTCTCCCTTATCTCACAAAAATCAACTTTCCTCAAAGAGACTCTTCTCACCCTTTACGCTCTTTGATCTTCCAACCCCAAACAAATTCCTTCTTCCTGTCCCTCATCTCCAAACAGACTGATCCAATCCCACACTCCTCCTGGTGTTCTCTTCGGTTTTCTCCTCTCAGGCTCTCCTAAGAGATTTATTGATTTCTCAGTGATTTGCTGCTGAATGGGGATTCCCCATCTGGCCACCCAGCCAGATGCTAAAGATCTTGCTGTAATGAGCCCCTGTGCATGGGTGAGATGTTATTTCTCTCAGAGCCAGCCAGAGTTTGTGTTCTCTGGGGAGAAAACAACTGGGTTTAAAAGTGAATGAAAAACAAGCAGAACATGGCAAGAGTGAAAAGCATAATCCACCATGAAGTCCACTCTGAGCAGTAACCACATGGATCTAGTTTACTGTCATGGTCCCTATAAAAATATGAGACCATCTGAATTGTTCTTAGTGTCTTTCTAAAAGCATTATGTCTGAAATTCATGTTTGTCCAGATCTTATGTATCACTTAAGCCCTGCTTTGAAGTTGTAAGTGGGATTTAACCTGTGCATAGGCCGTATGCTGGGCCTCTGCACAGGGTAGAATTTCACCCACTTTGCTATTCTTCGTGTTTCTTGGAACTCTTTCCCTCAAGACACGTATGCTGTGGACTCATTATTTCTATTTAGAAACAACAACAAGACTTCCAAAGTTTTATTTCACCATTATCTTCCTGAATCTGTTTTATTTTGTTCATGAATTATGTACTGCACAGTTTATTGGTGCTTGAGAAACTGTGCTATCAAATCTCCAAAGATGTAAAGCAAAGTAAACCACAGAACTCAGAGATGGAAAATATCCTTTTTTTATCTTCTTATTCTCTATGCTTTATCCAGTCTAGAGCTTTAAATCTCTCAGATAAAAAGGACCGATCTTGACTATTAAAATAATAGAACAGCTGTCAGTTGTGAAGCTGATCCACTGCATAAATGACACCAAGCCCTTTTCCTCCACTTTTCTTCTCATACCCCTGCAATTGAACCTTTCTCAGGTTTCCCTATCACTTGTCATATTGTCCTAGATGGTAGTCCAAAGATTTCATCCATGGACAGGCATCCAACAGTTAGAGGATTAAGTTATCACACATGATTTGTCCCTTGTGGCAAGATGTAACCTGACATAATCCAAAGAACTATATCTTAACATGTCAGGGTGGCAAAGAGATAACATTTACTTTGCAGCAGGTAGCATATGATGAAAGCTACAGAGTATGTAGTGAGGGATCCTTTTGTTGGCATGAATCTAGTGCAGCCTTAATTCCTGAGTGACTAATACAGTGACGGAGGCCAAAGATTAATACTTGTTCCGCATTTTTTTACAATGACATTTAATCACCTTTAATTATATCAGACACAGCATGAAGGGTTAACCTCACCTCCATTTACCTGATGCATGACTGTAATTTTGAAGGGTAGATGTTCCATCATCGATACGTCAACAAACTTGGCTGCTGTCAATGGCCATTCAGAGGTAGAGGACTGTGATGGGGTGTATAAACCCCACACTGGGCAACAAGGTGTTAAGGGATTATTTTGGGCTCAGCCCCGCTCCATCTCCTGGAGGAATTAAAAAGCGGGAAATCAGCTCATTTGGGTGGCAGAGTCGGAGGTGAGACGACCTGCAGCCCACAGCTCCAGTAGCACAGCAGGAAGCCTAAGACTCTGACACAGTTGCCCAAAGGGGACCTCCCTGCGTGAAGGGAGGCCTCACCTCAGAGACAACCAGAGGGGGAAATATCCTGTGGACCTTGGACTTTGATAACCCCCTTTACTTATTGTGGTTTGGGTTTTCCCACCAGGGGAAAGTTTTGGACTAAGCTGACCCCAGGGGGAATGGGCGAGAGGAAGAGGTGCAGGGAGGACAGCCTTAAGCAGTCTTGGTTGCCAGACCACTGGTAGCCCCAAAGGGCCCTGGGTTGGAGCCTGGTAGAGTGGGAGGCCCTGGGCTCCCTACACACACAACCGCCTTGGCAGTCAGCGGTTGCAGCTGTGACCATTAGGCCATGCTCCCCAACCAGACCCCAAGTGAGGCTCGTTTCAGGGACCAGTGGTGATACAGCTTATGTGTCACACACAGACTGAGTGTGTAACTCCATGAGTCCAAGTGTGCCAAGCCCTTTATAAAAATATGTTATTTTGCCACAGGTATGCTTCAAAACATTCCAGTAACACTGTTTTTTACAAATGTGCTTGGGATATACTGCACTATTTATTGTAGTATGGCTAATACTCATAATGACAGCTGGCCAGAGACCAAAATTTCCATTCCACAAAGAGTTCACAAAAAACAAACCTTTTGAAAGCTTTTGCACAAAACTTCCATTTTTATTAGGTGTTTTAGTTGGGTCTCTCTCTCTTCCTCCCTTCCCCTCTTCCTCTCCCCAGTCAGAGCTGACCAGGGAACCTTCAATTGCCGAAATCTTCCCATAGAAAACTTTATCAAAAGCCATACATGGCTGCAAAATGCTTTGGCTTTGACAAAACAGAATATTTTGATTAAAAAATATTTAGTTGAAAATGTTCTACCCAGCTCTACTCATAATATTTATACTGGATGCTCCAGATTCAGGCCTTCAAAACATTGGACATGTTTAACATCTGGTAGGGGTTTTCTAACTTTTAATATGCTATCCACCATGAGCAAGTGGTCAAGCAGGCAATTGCAGAAGGCAGGGAAGCAGCATAAATCTTTGAAAAACCTGATAAAACTTTTAAGATGGCTCCCACATCTACAGCAAGACAGAGAGTCTTACGCAAGACATGCTGTTGCTGTGGTAACAGTACACCACCCTTCTGGTGACTGCAGCAGCAAGGTGTCGACATAACACGCCTCAGTGGTTTTACCATCCTCAGATGCAGACAGGGATATGGGAATATTATCTCAAGTAATTCTCACTTGTTCTCATGCAAAGACTCTCAGAGGATATGCAGCCTGAAGGCTGGCCTTTCACTTTTTCTTACTAAAGCAAAGGATTTCATTTCTCAGGCCTCTAAAAAAAGTTTACACTTTTATTTATAAAACACAGAGGAAGAAAGGCTTTAAATAATGCATTTCTAGAGCATTTGTGTGCAAATGCCAAGGATAGCCGAACTCTTTTGAACCACGGGGCAGTTTGAAAAGCATTCTCCAAGTGCACGCTTGAAATTGGCTGTGAAACAGCTCTGCAGCAACAAAAAGTCACTGAAAACCAGGAAGTACCCCTCAAGGAATAAACCTTCATGGCTTGCATTCCTCTGATCCAGCGCCGTAGAGATGGCACAGTTAAAACAGGAGCCAAGAGAGATTTTCTGCTTTTTGCTGCAGAAGACTTTTGGTGGAGGGAAAGGGGCACTTTTTGAAAAGAAAATAGTGGTTTGGTTTAAAAGCAACAAGAGCTCTGTAGCACTTTGACTAAATATAGTTTAGTGGCCATTTTACATATGATGTTTTTGGTGAGTTTTAAGAGGAAGAGGACAGGAGTACATGCTGAGGGTTAAGAGAGTCATAATGCTTGCAGCAGGGAGTTCTTATTTATTAGCAGTGATGAGCTGACAGTATTTTTGTAAGGGACACCCATAGGGAGTTTTCCCTTTAGCCCTTGATAACCAGAGCAACACAGAGGGTGCATGCATGCAATGTATGCAGAGAAGAAGGGTAAGGGGCCGGGGAAGCTATTAAATTGCTTTCCTATTTAAAAGACCTGTCTCATAGCCATGTGGACAAAGGCAAGATCATTTTGCAAACAATGTATACTTTCAAAAGGAATCAGCTCTCAATAGGCACCTAAATCTCATTGTTCGCAGAGGGAGCTGCTGATGCTGAGCATGTTTGAAAATATAATGCTCATCTTCCATCCTGGGAGCATTTTACACCATGTGTGAGCTTGGGTCCTCTAGCTATGCTTGCTATGTCATGCACCAGATGGAAAACTGAACAAATTCTAATTGGCCATATCTGCTGGATAGCAGCAACAGAGACAGGAAACAGAAACAAAATGTTAATCATAATTATAAGCCAGCAGGAAAACGTTTGTTCTGCAGCATTCTGGGAATGGATCTGTGTGAAATGGACAGTGCTAAATGTATATGTAGATGCCAAACATCTTTGGGATTCTTTAGGATGAAAGATGACATATTGTGTCTATTAATGTATCACAGTACCTTCAATTTCCTTGTAATGCCTTATTAAAGACGCCAGAGGATCTACGCTAAAGCCAGAACTAACCATAATGGAGACGAGGGGTAACTGTGTATGATTCCTTTTCCTAGCTGCTTTACATGTTGTAATATGAACTATTGCGAGTCAAGAATCAGCCTATGAAACTTGTCCCAAAACAAGGCATCTGTATGACCTACCTCAAAAGTGCCACTCTACGAGATCAAATGCTTTTTCTTTTTCTGTTTCTAATTTGTTTTGATTAAAGTGATGAATTATATTAAACAACCTCTTCAGCTTACGAAAAGCAATACATCCAGCTATAAAACCTATCTCATCTTGATGTTTTATGGTAGATAATATTTCTTCAAATTGGCTTGCCAACACTTTAGGCCCTAATCTTGCAAGCACTTAAACCCCTAAGTAACTTAATGGACTTGAGCAACCACAGTGAGTTCATTTTAACATTGCAAATAGTTAGATTCTGCCACTGAATGTTGCTTTCCCTTTATAGTTGAACATAGGCATTTTCTACATTTTAAATTTCTTTTAGAGAGCAAGCCTGAGGAGATTTATCTGAGTAACAGAAAATTTGTAATGGAATAGTGTTAGGGAAAGCAAATTTAACAGCCATATTTGAAGAAACAGTTGGAAAAGTTTACTAACATTATTGGAGGCAAAACCATCTAAGAAAATTACCCTATATCTTACTTTTTTTCATTTTCCACTCTTTCTACCCTAAATCCTATTAAAGACAAAATTCTATATTCCCTGCATTTCCTTAAATACCCACTAGTTCTTAAATAATGCCATTATTAGTAGTATACACCTGCCATTACAAGTTTGGGACACCTAAATGTTTGATCCCTAGGAATGGAACAATAAAAAAAATAAAAATATATTATAAAAACTTCTACAGATTGCCCCTTTTCAGTGTGGGACCTTATTAAAATCAAAGCAAAGGACTATTTAGGAATCCTAAGAGAGTAGTCAGTTGCAATACTGGATTTTTAACCATATGAGGATTTAACATAGATGAACCTATTTGGGGAGACAGTAATTTTCTACTTCCCTTGGCAGTTATTTTCCACCAACTCTATCTCAGCTAATAATAACTAGGAAGATAGTTTATCTTCTTAATCATCTAAAATGTTGGCGTTTCTTTATTCTATAATATGAACTTGCAAATCAATCGCTTCCTACCTTCAATCTGAGTTCTTGAGCATCATTGTTCTTTCTGGAGCAGAATTATTAAAAACTTGGGAGTTTCCCCATTCTTGCCACAGGCCACCCAGTAAAACTTTAACATTAAAGAATGCACTTTTTAATTCAGTTATAGCCTTTCATAAGCATTTAACTAGCCCACCCAGTGGTGAAAATAGAGGGATTCACTCCCCTCTGAATGAAATCCTCACCTCAGTGGTGGTGAAATATTTTGATAAGATTCATTATGAAAACTAATAATGTCCGGCTCTGATTCAACCTGAGTGATAGAGGCAATACCAAGAAGACTCTGGGTATTAGCATGAGACACAGTAACTTTACATATGGAATACAAGAAACAGCCAGAAAATCCATAATTTTGCTTGGTTTATAACAAATAGATAAGTGAGATTAAATTCCAATGACAGGTTTCAGAGTAACAGCCGTGTTAGTCTGTATTCGCAAAAAGAAAAGGAGTACTTGTGGCACTTTAGAGACTAACCAATTTATTTGAGCATGAGCTTTCGTGAGCTACAGCTCACTTCATCGGATGCATACTGTGGAAAATTCCAGTGGGGGCTGATCAGAGTACATCCCAAAAGAGTTATTCTGACTTTGCTTCCTGGTTCAAACTATATTTAGAAATTATGTACAGAGAAAGAAGAAAAGAAAAAAAATCAACAATGGTCTATGAGAAGCAATGTGGGAAGCCCAAACTACAAACAAGAAAGGAAGCCAGGCCTCAGGAGATCTCCTACAGCAACAGTAGCAACTCAGACTTGGAGGATCAGTGTATAAAGCCCAAATGCAGTCATGTGACCACAAAGGGGGCTGGGTCTCAGAAGCTCTCATGCAGTAATAGCTTATCGTTGCCATTTATTTAAAGGTATTTGGGGAAAGTGCCTTTTCCTTATTTTTTTTATGCATACAGAAGACTTGATTTTTTTAAAGGGGTGAAGGGGATGTGCACAGCCTATCCCAGGTGTCAAATGACTGGCAAGTGTGGCACGAGATGTCAATTTGCCCTAGCCAGTAGTGGAGGAGGGAAAAGTTGACTTCCCTTATTCCAAGAAAGGACTTCCTTCAGCATCCTCAAGCGCTCTGTGAGGTATAACTTATAAATCATCCCAGGACAAGAGAAGATACTAACCCAAATCAAACAAAACACACATTTTCTTCAGAGCAGGCTACACTAGTTGCCAAAATGGCTTCATATTGATGAATGTAATTCCCTTTTCACATTCCATGTACTCATTTCAGGACAGTAAAGCCAGCAATACCCCTACTATGTATGAATTTGCAGTTGCACTCAAGCCTGTCTTGAACTCCCAGTTCAAAGAGCAGGATTCTACCATCATACTGCTGCAGCACTTCTAAATAGCGAGACATAATTGGGTTCAGTGGAGTTCAAAGCTGTGCTCCAGCTTCATCATATCAAAGCCCATTGATTCAGCAGCAGCAGAAGTGCATTGAAATACAGGCAGGGTGTTAAGGAAGTCATGAGCAGAACACATTTAGATCAGTTGTGTTAGATTTCTGGATACAATAGACAGCTGGTTTTTGGTTAAGCTTTCAAGAGTTCACGTGTGGTCCCCTGGAGAAGCCTTTATCCCCACCTCTAATTGCTGCAAAAATATCTCATTTTTACTAATGTCCTTTGCCTATTTCATGGCTGATACTTGTGAGACTCATTTACATTTTTTTAAAAATGTCAAGACTTTCTCTGGAGATTGTTCATTCATTATATTTATTTTCTTGGACATGATTTAACAAACCTTCCCTGAAGAGTTTGCAGCTATTAACTTTGCTAAACAGTAGCTCAAGTGAGAGTTAAAGGCAAATGGGCTAAAGGAAAGTAATGGGCCAAAGCAACTCTAGGGTATTCATCTGCCCCAAAACTCATTTCAATAATTCTTCCCCACTCAGTGAATGCTGAAAGCAGGAAACAGAACTTGTTGGATGTTGCTACTCTGAGATGGTGATTCCCAAACACTTACACACATAGAAGTATGGTTCTTTAGCCTCTTGTGGCTGGCACGCTCAGCATTCCACCCCTATTTCAGTATTGAACTCTGATGTGACATCAGTGCCTGCCTTTGTGTGTACTCTACACCCACAATGGAGCATAGGTTGCCCCGTTTGCAGTCTTGCAACAATGACACTGGGGTTTGGTGAAGATCAAACTCGATTGCAGCTCAGAACTTGCTGAACTGAGGGTAGCTCTACCCTGCAATCAGGACAGCATGTGTACACATATCCAAGCAAGATTTGATTGAGCTAGCTCACTAAAAATAGCTTCATAGCCACAGCAGTACATGCTAGCCACCCAAATACATACCTCTGGTCAGATAAGGTTATTGTGCTCAGGTGGCTACCCCATGCCACTGGGGCTACACTGCTATTTTAGTGAGTTAGTTCAATCAGCACTAGCTCAGGTATGCTTTTATATACTGCAATCATACCTCCTTATTGCTGTGTATATGTACCCTGAGTAGGAAGTGGTAGGCCCTGGTTGGTTCAGTGGAGATTTTATTCTGGTAAACTGAGTCAGTCAACCCCCAGAAATGAGGTATCATAGTTCTGAGAGATGGCAGAATAGCTAACATCCTGATGCATAGTCCTTAGAGAGTGGGTTCCGGTCACATAATCTGAGTATAGACTTAATTATTTTGTGGGTTTTAAATGCCAATTACCCCCAGAAATCCCCCCAAATACACTCAGTTCACACATTTACACATGGGCCTAGTGTAGGTTTAGCCTCTGATTTAGTCTTTACCTTTTGCATCTTTTCATTATTTATTAGACAAAAAAACTAAGCCTTTGTAAATATCTGGTATGACGAGGGCTACACAAACACCCCAATTTTTTTGTTTGTTTTCAAATATTTGGGCTTTAAAAAAAAACCTAATGTAGTCATGCAAGTACCAGTCAAGAAATCTTGGGATTTTCTGCATGTCATGTGGCTTCCTTTTCCATTACTTCTCTTTCCTTGCTGCACACACCTCATGTATGTCTCTATCAAATGTAGCTATTTTTTCTTTTCTTTTTTTCAACCCTCCCTGTTTACTCGGCAGTTGATAAGAATGGAGCTCTCTTTCCATTCCTAATCCCTTATTTTCAGATATCTAGAAGCCTAGTGGAACAATAATTATTTGCATTTCTATAGCACCTTCCAACCAAAAGTGGTTTACAAACACTAACAAATAGACCATGCCTCCTAACAGTCCATGTGAGGTGGGTATTATTATCCCTGTTTTGCAGAGGGGGAAATTGAGTCATTCAGCATTTAAGTGATTTGCCGAAGGACATATAGTGAACCTGGGCAAAGCCACAAATAAAATTGTGATTTCCTGACTCTTCGATCTATGCAGGGGTCCTGGAACAATTTGTATAGTGGGGGTGCTGAGACCTATTGAACCAAACTGTAAACCCTGTATATCATGGAAACCACTTCAAGCCAGGGGGTGCAAGAGCACCCCCAGCATCCCTAATTCCTGCACCTATGGACCTATACTATTCAAACCACAACACATCCTTTCTCCCTCTGAAAAAACAAAATTTCACCCAGCTGAAATTCAATATTTACTCTCTTTGCCTGGAGCCCAGGAATTTGCCAGAACGGATGGCCCAACCCTCTGGAGCTCAGGTCATTCAACACAGAGCAGCTTACTCAGAATTAGCAATTTGGCTGACTCACGTGAGGTGGTACAATTGGCTTCCCCATCATGGCAGCACTACTTCTCCCTCAGAAGCAGCAGAAGGGTTGTTAATCCTGCACACGCAGTATTCATTTACACAGGAATTTGCTGCAGGTTTCCTTGGCTGCACAAAGTGCCTGCTCCCTAGCGGTACTCCTTTTCCAGCTTTCCATGTCCCCCTTCCCCATAATACCCCTATGTTAAAATGTATATTGGTCATGTGAGGGAATTCAGGGCCGCCATATGTGGATGAGAATTATCCTGTGTAGTTGCCTCTCTCTTCAGTGTACACTGGGAGGGCTCCCCAAAGTAAACCCTTTCTGACCAACACATCTCAGGGAACACAAGTTGATTTCAATAGGCTTTGGATTCGATGGACATCTTTCCATTGTCTTCAGTCTGCTTTGGATCAGGCACTGTGGACTATGCCTGACTCACACTAATGCTGTTAAGCGTTCACTGTAATTCAGATTAAATCATGCCATTTGCTTCCTAAAGAGTCATGTTGTTAGTTTCTGCTGAACAGTTAGATTAGGAAGGGTCAAACTTCAGCGTTTTTGAATACACCTACAATACACACAGATTTACATAATAGGCCCTAATGTCGCCTTCGGAATCATTATGGTCTATTGAGTAAATAATGTCTGTATTGAAAATGGTTGAAATACCCATTTACTTGATAGACTCTATTGACTCCTAATAAGAAGCTATTAGAGTTGAATAAATATTATGCATTTTAAAACTTGCCTAAATATATTCCATTTCCATGTATTTTCATATTTACACAATGGACTGTAAAGCACGTGTTGTTTCTACTCTCAGACAGTTCCAGCCAAGCTTTCCTTTTTGCAGTTTCTTATTCTGTGTGTGGGTATAAGACTAACCTGAAAAAAAGCCAAAACAACAAACAAGATTAAACTACACAAATTGGTATTTAAATAACATTAAGCCCCACATTTTCAAGAAGTTTGCAAAGGATTTAGCCAGACTGCCTTGTGTGTAGCGAGAGACAGTAAATGGGATATTTATAGTCCATTGCGTAAATATGAAAATACATAGAACATAAAATGAATGTGGTTAGGCAATTTTTAAAAATATATATTATTTATCCAACTATAAAAGCTTCACTATAAGGAGCCAATAGAATCTGTCAGGTAAATGAGTATTTTGATCATTTTCAATCCATACATTGTCTCACTAAGCCACAACAATTCTAAAGGAGCCATAAGGGTCTATTGTGTAAAATCTGAATGCAGGCAGAGTCTTCAAAAGTATTGTTTTGACCCAGATATCACAGTCATGTTATGTGAATCTCTCTTTCTCTCATTTAATAATTTGTACAGTTTGGTGTTGGCGGTAATGTAGGGTTAACAGCCTGGACACACAGGTGTTTTTGTTGCTAACTTCTGCTCAACTCTTTGAAAATCTGGAGATGAAAGAGTTTTCCTTAGACCAAAACCAGAAAGGAAATGTAGAGAGACAAGGTTCTAACTTAGTCCTTTGCCCACCCTACCGTGGACCAGCATTGGTGAGATCTCCAAACAGCAAGTGGGCTCTAATATCTAGATACAGTGGTGTGAATTTAGCTATAATTTTGTTTCATTTTTCTATTTCAGTGATGTCACTAACTCTCTCAGAGGCTGGGGGGATTCACTGAGTGGCGGGATAACCACTGTAACGTCGGCATCATCTTATGCTTCACAGTCCCCTTGGTCTCGACACAGATGATGCATGGGACAATGGCCCTCTCTCCAGGTCCCACTTCAACTTCCACCTGATCTTGATAGCACCTCTCCTGAACCCCAGAAACCTGACCCTGCAATGCATCAGTGAAAGGGCCTCCATAGCACTGGATAAAGGGGAAAGCATAGCACAGAGATGTTTTCTGCATGCCCTCAAACTAGGGGAAGCAAATCAGGCTTCTCTCTGTGAACTAAGAATGTGTGGTCTTAGTGAGTCACTGAATTGCCAATAAGAGTTGCTCTTAATTCAGTATGAGAAACTATCCTCCCAAAAAGCTTTTGAAATAACTGACCCATTCTCTCTTTCTCCCCATATCTCCAAATTATTTCTCCTGCCTCCACAGCCACTCTTTTCCTGACCTGGGAGAAACAAAGACTGGTGACAAGAGACCCCTACATCCGGCAGGGGGACTAGATTTTTTTTTTAAATGGTCTCTTCTGAAGGGATTTTTTTTAAATGAACATTTCCTCTAACACAGCTCTGAAGTGCTCAGTGCTCAGGGCTAGAAATCCAAAGTCCTTCCTTTCTGTTGGCCACAGCTGAGTGGAAAGAAGTTGAAGGTAGAGAACCGGGAAAAATAAGAAGGCAGAAATAACATCAGATTTTATTAGTTTCACTGCAGGTGGTGGGGTTTTGTTTTGTTTTTAACTGTAGCAAATGAATGTAGAGATTCTTTCTGGTCCATGTAAGTCTTCGTTTTCTCTCCCCACCCTCCACAGAATAAACATGAAGGTTTCATCTGGTCACTCTGTTGCCAGAGCCTACAGCTTTGCTAAAATAGGATGATACTCTCAGTCTAAAAAAACCCCCAAAACAACCAACCTAAACAGTTCAAGCTTTTTATAGCTCTGGCTCCCAGGCAGCATTCACTACAGTAGCAGCACTGGAAGGCGTAGAAGCCAAATAATGCTAATGGGGCAAACAGAATGTAACAGCTTATGTGTGCTGGTTATATCCTGAAACAAATTGTTTCTTAATGCTGAGGTCAGACAGGGTTTAATTAGGAAATATACAATTGGTGTAAAATTTTGCAGCAGGCTGCTTGTTTGGTGTTATGCCAAGTCAACATCAAGCCTTTCCAAATGGAAATTTTCATTAAAGGCCACTGGCAGCCTTGTTAGGCTGAGTTTCAACTTTTTCTAGCCTCCTCGTAAGAGGAACCTGAAACTCAGCATATCTGTTTATTATTAAAGGGATGTCCCCCTTGCAACTGTTCACACAGACACACACACACACACACACACAGAGTTCCTGTACATATTTACATCCACTGTAATCCAGATCCACCAAGGAGCTGCTCTTCTGATATCTTGCCAGGCTGGATAAAAAGGAAGCTAGACTCAGATGTGACCTCATTTAATCATTAAAGGCATGAGTAATTTTTTTTATTGCCTTATTGTTTCCATATCAAGGTGGGGTGGGACCCTCAGCATCTCAGCAGAATTTAAAGCACATTTCTAAGCCTTTTTTGTTCAGCTGTGACCCTTTTTTGTTCTGTCTATGCCATGTTCTCAAGGATTCCTACTGATGCTTGTAGCACTGATTCTGCCCTTTAAATTGATTATTACAGCCTCATGCTGCCAAGGTTAAGGTTGTATCAGCATTTCCATTATAATCCCTGCTGTTCAAGAGAAGAGTGTTTAACATGACTGCGAAAATTTGCTCCAGGGCGGAATTTTTTTTACTTCCACCTTTGTGGGTGAAGTTAGTGCTCATAAAAGTGAGGGGCTGAGAGTGTTGGCTAGGGACAGGCTAGCATTGTGCAAGCTTCCCTTAGGCAGCACTTTCTCAGCACACTTCAATCCCGACCTGCGTCACACCTTGCTATCCTAGTCCTGGCAGGGGCAAATTTACAGCTCGTATCTGTAGCCAAATGGGCCCCAAATGGTAGGGCCTAGGAGCTGAGTTCTGGAAAACTGGCCCTCAGAAAATAGTGTCAACCTGGGGAAGAAAGGAGCTGTGGGGAAGAAAGGAGCTGTGGGGAAGTTGTGGCAATTGTAGAGGCAGGCCAAGGTACTGGAGAAAGCAAGGGAGATGGGAGAGTGAGGCCTAGGGGAAGTGTGAGCCAGGCTGCAGTGGGTGGAGAGGCAAGCCAGCTGATACAGGTGAGAAGTTGCTGGAAGGGAGGCAGCAGAGGCCCAAAGAGACAGCGGAGTAACAGTAATTTGTTCAAACATGGGCCTTTTTGTTTCAATATTTCCCTTTGTTAGGTCAGAAGATTCCTGAATCAGCTCTTCCAGCAGCACCTCCTGGCCAAAGTTAACAAGTGTGGTTTCTGGCAGGATATTTTCTCTGGCTTCACCTCTCCCCTTTTATATATTTCTAGCTTTCCTCTCTTCTATTGAACCAACTTATGTTGATGAGGGAGAAGCTTTTGAGCTTACACAAAAAGAAAAGGAGGACTTGTGGCACCTTAGAGACTAACCAATTTATTTGAGCATGAGCTTTCGTGAGCTACAGCTCACTCGAAGTGAGCTGTAGCTCACGAAAGCTCATGCTCAAATAAATTGGTTAGTCTCTAAGGTGCCACAAGTCCTCCTTTTCTTTTTGCGAATACAGACTAACACGGCTGTTACTCTGAAATCTGAGCTTACACAGAGCTTCTTCTTCAGGTCTGGGAAACTAAGTCAGAATGTTACAGATAAATACAAGGTGGAACAGATTGTTTAGCATAAGTTGTTAACACATATTTCAAGGGACAAGGTGGGTGAGGTAATATCTCTTATGGGACCAACTTGTGTTGTTGAGAGAGACAAGCTTTTGAGCTTACACAGAGCTCTTCTTCAAGTCTGGGAAACTTTATCCTCAGAGCATACACACTAACATGCTCAAAACTACCTTCACAAAACAAAGACACTACACGAGAGAAGTAGATTGCCTCATGGAATGGCCACCCAAATACCCTGAGAGATGTTGCTTCAATTCAGAAATAAAACCCCTGCCAGCCGCACACTCCTAGTTGTCACCTGCCACTCCACACTGGAACCCATGTGGCAGAGGCGGCCAACCTGTGGCTCCGGATCCACATGCAGCTCTTCAGAGGTTAATATGCGGTTCCTTGTATAGGCACCAACTCTTGGGCTGAAGCTACAGGTGCCAACTTTCCAATGTGCTGTGGGGTGCTCACTGCTCAACCCCTGGCTCTGCCGCAGGCCCTGCCCCCACTCCACCCCTTACCACCTTCTCCCCTGAGCTGGCCATGCCCTTGCTCCTCCCCCCCACAAAGAGCCTCCTGCATGCCACGAAACAGCTGATTGGGAGGTGTGGGGAGGGAGAGGGTGGCACTGATTGGTGGGACTGCCAGTGGGTGGAAGGCACTGGGAGTGGGGTGGGGGGGAGCTGATAGCGGGCTGCTGACGTATTACTGTGGTTCTTTGGCAATATACATTGGTAAATTCTGGCTCCTTTTCAGGCTCAAGTTAACCACCCTTGCCATATGGGGTATCAAACAGTTACAACCCGCAGTTGATGGGGACCCCGTCCTGCAAGCAATCTTTCCTGAACTCCCACTTCTGGCCTTCAAACAACACCTCCGCCCCACCCCCGCCACCTCACCAAGCTCATCAGAAGCAAGCTCCTCACAAACCAGGACACACCAACTTAAAGCAGCATCAGCCCTTGTCAGAACAACATATGCAAAACCTGCAGCCATATCTCCACTGCTACAATGATCAACACCGCTCACAACACACCTTTCAAGATCCCTGGGTCCTACACATACCTATCACAACATGTGGTGTACCTCATCCAGTGCACTAAATGCCCTAATAGCAAGTATGTGGGTGAAACCAGATAATCACTGCATACTCGCATGGAGTCACGCAGGAAAATAAAAGACAAAAAGCATCACAAAATGATCATTCTATATCTGAGCTATCAGTCCTCATCCTCAAAGGAAAGTTGCACAACATTTTCAAAAGATGAGCCTGGGAGCTTAAATTCATAACTTCGCTAGACATTAAAAATCAAGGACTGAACAGAGACACTGGATTTATTGTCCATTACAACAAGCTGTAACCCACTAACAACCCCCACCCCCTTTCTTCCTTCCTCCCTGTGAATGGAGGGGTGTCAATGTGCCATTTCACCTGGAATGGTCCCTTGAAATATGTGTTAACTACTTATGCTAAACAATCTGATCCATCTTGTATTTAGCTGTGACACGGAGTACATTTCCCAGACCTGAAGAAGAGCTCTGTGTAAGCTCAAAAACTTGTCTCTCTCACCAACAGAAGTTGGTCCAATAAAAGATATTACCTCACCCACCTTGTCTCTCTAATATCCTGGAACCAAAACAGCTACAAAACTGCATATTTCTTTTCTCTCCTCTGTTCTATCTTCTCCTCCAGTTTCTCCTGTCCTCTCCTCTCTTCTATCCTCATTCACTTTGGGGTATGCACACACCCCCGTCTCTCTTCCCCCACGGGCTGGCTGAGGCCTCCAGATCCCTCTCTCCCTTCCCTCCTGGAGCTAGCTAGCATCCTCCATCCTCCCCTGCCCCTCCTCTTCCCCCTTAGGACTGGCCCCCGGTGAGGCTGGAAGCTGGAGCCCGACTCAGGTAAGAGCGGCCTGGAGATCCCAGGCAGCTGTGGGGATCTGCAGACCCTCCACCTACCCTGAGTGAGGGCCCGGGGGGCAGGGACATGGGCTGGGGGATGCTCTCAGGGGCCCCCTCAGACCAAGCAGGCGGAGGGAACCGAGCTCCCTGGCTCTGGCTTCTGACTTGGGGATGGGGCCTTGGGGGGGAAGAGGAGGGGTGGGGGCAGGGCACTGGAGGGAAGAATCCCCCACTTTTAGGAAGAACTGGTCACCCCTGCTCTCAGAGTACTGCCCCTTGTTTACATTAGAAGGCAGGGAAAACTTGTGGGCATTTTCTGACCACCCCACCTGTCAGATCCACCCCTACCTCCTGGATCTCTCTTGAGCAGAGGTCCCTGCTGAATTGTGCAGAACTGTGTAGCACATTTGTGGGGCATAATAATCCTACTAATGACCTCTAAACTTAATTTACACACAAATTCAGGGCTCTAGAAGTGAAAGGCTAATGCATTTAACTGGGATAGGTAGAACCAGCTCAGGCCAAATATCTAGCAGCCTGAGCCTTGCCCATCCCCCAAAATCAACCTGCACTTCTTTCAGGCTTAGAGTGGGCTCAGTTAAGTCACTCCACAGCCCGCAGCTTCCTCCTTTTCTTCCCAAGCTCTATGAGATGGTAAAGAATCACAGAAAGCATCACTTTCTTCCAGCATTAAACAGGGAGAAATAGTATTATCCATCTAGTTACTGTCTGTGCTTCACTATGGAGAGTGCATCTAAAACCTTTCCCAGGCCCCTTGTGTCTGGCTTCCCACTGCAGATTTAAAGAAATAGTACCCATATCCTCAAACCATCCTCCTTCCTGCATTTGAGGATCAAGGCAAAGCACTGACCTCAGAAGTCAATGGGAATTACTCATACCCTGCAGGGAGACAATCTGGCCTTTAATGTTATCTGGCACAGGGAGATCTAAGGTAATGAAAAAAAGAGTGACCTGGACTCATTTTGAGGACATACTTTATTTACCCAATCTATCCTAATGGGTTTGGAGAACTCCACAGGGCACATTTTTACAAGTGTGTTTTGACCCCACATGCTATAATGCCTGCAATTACAGTGTGTTGTGTAAATCCTTCTTAGTTATGGTGGGCTGTGGCTGTCTGGCTGCTGTCCATGGTCATGGCAGCTGAAGTCAATGGTGGGAGCGAAGGCAGGGGGGAATCAGGCCCAAGATGTGTCCCCATGTGTTCTCATACACTTCAGCTGACATCCGTCAGCTCAGTCTCTGTTAGCAAGAGAAGAAAGGATCTTTAAAGTCTATCAGGAAAATTATATGCACATTAAAATATGTGTAACATATGCATTACATGCTATATAAGCATATACATATAAATATAATCATATATTTAAATACTGTGTTGCAGAAATTTACCTCGTAACAACATTTTTTTTGAAAGATATTTTGAAATTTGATTCACCTTTATGGATTTCATGGGGGAGGGAAATAATTCAGCCCACAGAATTGTAGGATTGGTTTTGTTTACTAATGCATGCAAATAGATGGTCATTATTGGGACTTCTTTGGTGAGTATTGTAACATCCAATGTTCATTTGTATCAACATGAAAACATATTTTTAAAATATCTAAACAGTACTCAGTGGTGGTGGCTTATTAGCTGAGTTGATGTAAGATGTGCAAGGTATGACCAGGCTATCTTGTACAGTCCCATGCTGGATCATGACAGAACCAGAAGCAATCTCTATAGGAAGCAAATTGAAAACAGAAATGATGACTAGTTTGTGGCTCCCCCGCCCCTCAATCCCCACACAGGCAGATAGGGACTGTGAATTCCTACTCAGTTAAACTCTCCCGGAAGTCCAAACTTGTTGGCTCTAGGATTAGAGGGTCATGAAGGTGACCTACAGCTACTCTGGTTTCCCCTCTCCCAGAGTTCACACTTCTTCTGTAACTCTCACTGCTGTTCCTTTCTTTTTTTACTTTTCTCCCCAAAAAATCAGAGGGGCAGATTGACAACCTTTGATGGGAGTGTTCACAACTTCTGTAACTTTGTGTAGCAAGCTCTCCTGTTTTGTTAAACACATGTTTTGTGTGTGTCTTGGAACATATGTATTTAGATTTGTCTCTGGCACCTCAAAGCGGGAGGAGGGAAGGACTAAATATAGCTTTTTGCAGTAAGATACTCTTTCCTCTGGCTTAAAAACCTCCAACTACTCCCGGATGCACACTGTGGGTAGTATTATGAGAATGACAATGGAACTAATGCCATTATTATTCTATTTTAAAAAGAAAACATGCTTTCTTTTTAACAAAAAAATACAAGAAACCCAAATAAAGAGCTGTTGTCATGGAATTACTATTTACGAGTGCGGAAGAGTGAGCCCTCCTTCCCTCCCCTTCATAGCCAGAGCAGAAAGAAAGGTTCTCTGACACGTAAAGCTGGGAGGCTGCAGGGACTGAAAATGCCGTCTGTACAGATGAGGAGTCCCCTGCTGAAGTGGGTGATCAGTGGACCAGGGTCGGAGCCATTAACGCACTCAAAGACACAGCGCTGGATGATCACTTGTATTGGCCATTGCCATGCAGGACACATAGCACAAGGAAGCCAGGTAGAGCAGTGTAGCACCAAGCCTCTATATTTGCATGCAGCACAGGAAAGCAAGAAGTGCTCATCTCCTGTTTAAAGGCAGCAATTGCTGCTGCACTGGGAGCTTTGGCCTTTTCAGTGGGGGACCCAAGAGACAGCCTGTCAAAAGAGAAGTCTCTAGCTCAAACTGCCAAACTTAGAAAGTATGAGTAGTAAAAATAAATGAAAAGGCTCAGCTCAATCTAACCAAAGAGCTGGGGGTGAAGGGGGGAATCTGTTTTGTTATTTTCACCGGGCTGCACGCAGCAGCAAGGAATCTGGAATTCAGTCAAGGCCTTGAAGATAAATTCATTAATTCAATTTTGCAAACAAAAACAAACAAAAAAGTTGATTTATGTGGTGGATGTTTTATATTTCCTAGATATATTTTTCCTGTTGTGTACAGTTATGCCTGGAACTCTCGACAGTAATTCCCACTGACTGCTGTGATACTTACTGTGCAGGGTAGAAATGATCAACTGCAGGGTATTCTTCTATATTCTTCTTTTCTTAATCATGTTGAATTCCCTTTCCTTTAGTAATCTCTGCTATTCCCTCAGGAGCTGAGTTAAGATTTAATTGTTAAATTTGCATAGTAACTCAGCAAATAAACTCTCCAGTCTCCTGCAGACCTTTATCCGTAGCAGGCTTCATTTTAGTTATAAATTACTTACTTCTATCTCTCAACCACGTTGGCATTTCATACTCATGAGGGAGGTGCAAAAAAAAAAAAAGATCCGGTGGCATTCTGTGTGTGTGCTTTTTCTTTTAAGAGCCCCTCCTGTGTACTATAGCATAATTCTTGGTTACTTCAGCAATAGTGACATGTCACGTGGATTATGTCTAGCTTATCAATAAGTGTCAATGTAGTAATATAATAATTGTACTACTGAGTCTTAGATAGTGCTTTTCATCCATAGATCTCAAAGAAGATTACAGTAATAATGCATCTGGGTAATCTAACTAGAATACCATTTAAAACAATAAAAAAACAAAGTAAATGTAAATGAACCTTCATTACTGTTGAATTATGCTAAAATTATTAATTTTAACTGACAATTTTCTAGCTAAAGAATAGTATCTTGTAGATAATAACCCAGCTGCAGTAGTAGTAAGGTATAAAAAAAGGTAGGATATTGTTGCAGTAAATCCAACAGTAACAGAGATATCTGTAATTCTCCCAAGCTTCTAAAAAACAGTCCACAACACCTCATGCCACCTCCTCATAGGGTCTCCTATAAATCTGGACTCAAAATAGACAGTAACAGACTGGACTTCACTGTTCTTATCACTGGGTTACTAAAACCAGGTGACCATTGGTGTGGTGTGATCTAACTTCAGTGATACAGCTTTATTATTTAACATTGTGGTGATAAGGATGGCTACTTTCCCACTTGAACTTACTTCTGCATTTCTGTCCTGCCCTCTTCTATTGCCTTTTATAAATAGGTTTCCATTTCTAAGTGCTAAAATTTTGTTATTGGAGATGTGCTCCTAGATGCCAGGAAGAAGCGTAGGGTCAGACTGTCATATGCCCCTAGTGAAGGTGTGTAGTTATGGGTGAACACAAGGAGCCTCCCCCTTTCAAGGCCCTGCACTATAAGCTAGGACAGTTTCAGTAGTCTCTGCATGTGAAGAAGCATAGGGATGTACCTCTCTGTGTGCCATCAGGGGTTTCCAGCACCCCAGAGGAGGTGGGGTTACTGCCCTGCCTATAGTATGATGAGTGGAACTAGAGGATCATGTTTCAAGAGGGACCTAATCTGATGTGGCACCAGAGGCTCAGGATTGCAAGGCAAACCCAGGTTGTTACCACTTAATCAACAGAACCTCAACAGGTAACACTGGCCTCCCAGCATGCTTTCAAAATTAAAACACGTGGGTTCTTATTCTTGCTTTCTGGCTTCTGAACCTCCGGGGGGCACTTGCTTCAGGTTTTAAATCTTTTCTGCATAATGGCGAGGGCTAGAAACTCACTTTTAAAAAAAAAATGAAAGTAGATATTCTCCTATAATCTCTTGATTCTAGCATCTGAGTTTTAGGGGAAAAAACAAATGACATGAGATTTGTAATAAAATCACAAGGGTTAACATGACAAAAGATCTCTTTCCTACAGTTCTGCCTATCTGCAGCATCAGTTTTTCGTAATGAAACACTGCCCTTGCCTGCCCTCCACCCATCCTTAACAGCTGTGGCTAATGGTTATAAATTGGCCCCCAAAAGTCTTGGTACTAGAAGTCAACATATAGTTCAGACTTCTCTCCCTGATAACCAGAATGCTCCAATAGACTAATGTCTATTGTGAATGTAGTTGTAGAACCATACACATTTTGACCACGTGCATGGAAACTGTGTCACTCTACTGACTGATGCATTGCTATTTTATGGGAACCTGTTGATACTTTACAGAAACTTATTATGTTCTAACATGGACTTAAATTTAATGAGATGATTCAAGAGCAGCTAATGCAGAAAAGCAGCAATATAAAGCCTCTATACACGAACAAATTCACTTATACCTGAACTTTGCTAGCCACATTTAGTCTGCTATGGCAAAGCAGAGGCTAAAATAATTGCTATGGGGACTACAGACCTTGCCCAAACAGTTAATTCAATGAGACTGAATCACCGAGGTCCTTAAGCATATGTCTTAACTTTAAGCATATAGTAGACCCACTGAAGCAAATGGGACTATGCATATGTTTCAGGTTAATCATGTGCTTTGTTGTTTTGCAGGATTGTGGCCTAACTATGCAATCTCCTAGGGGTGGCCAACAAAATGGTGGCAAACAGAATCCAGTTCATATCTCTTAGGCACTGTACAAGTCTATGTCCTCTATTTATTCAAACAAAGACAAGCCTTGATAGTCAAAGCCTACCATTGTGGAATTATTCTGACCATAGCTAACTATAGAAGATGCTCAGTCTCATCGGTGTGGACAAGCAGAACTACAGCTGACTAAGTAACCTGCAACAAATAAATGTCTCACATGAAGTTAATCAGTATCTTCTCCCATACTATCTGCAATTGGATTCCATGGTAATTGAATTTAACATTTTGTGTCAAATTTTAAAATTTATGGATTGATCACAAACAGTGCCCTGTGAGTATTCAATCCAGCTTGAAGGTAAGGTATTGGTGAGGTATGACTGGTCTATGTGTCACACGGCATTGTTTCCATTTTGATTCCAGAGCTACACAAGCACTTCTGGCAGGAACACTTCTGCATGTGAATTTCAAATTCTGTTTCTAAGGAGACTTGTGCATGTAGTTCTGCAACTTGTGCTCCACAAAAACAGTAGTTGTCATTCTTTCCTGGGACATGTACTTCATGGTATGTCGATGCCAAATTTATTCCATATTATGCAAGAGTAGTGGAATCCTGCCAGACATTATTACATTCTAATGCCATGTTTTCCTCATAAATGCTATTCAGTCCTATTTTGAACAACGGGTTGCTAAAATCACAGTGATTACCTTGTTTCAGCCTTGTAACTGACTAACTTAATACAAAAGTGAAACACTTACTCTGTTCTATAAAGCTATGGTAAGTCTAAAAGAACAATTGTACCAGATACAGTAACTAAGACCAAGCAAACTCTATGGTTGAAAAAGAAATACATGCCTGGGTCTGGATAACTGAAAAAATGGACATCTTGGAAATAAGTTTGCTTCAGAGACATCATCCTCTACCATCCAACTGGATTTAAGGGAATCAAACTGTACATATCCAATGGGTTGTTCACTTGATGTTTTACTTTTCCTTAAAACTTTGTGTAAGGGGACTGTTGCCCCCCTTTTAACATTCAGTGGGGGTGTTTTGGTTGGCTAGCTCCCAGTACTTAAAGGGGAAGGGTTGATGGGGAATCAGGACCCTGAGACTGATAGTCCCCAGGAACAATGGGGAGGGGCCAATGCTCCAGGTCAGCCTGAATGACACGGCAGACAGGCTAATCAGGGAGTCAGGAGGCCAGGGAGGTCCCGTCCTCCGTGTGAGCTGGATTTGCCTAGGTCAGACAGAGTGGGGCCGAGCTAAGGAGAAAGCAGGGGCCCAAGCTGAGCTGGGGAGCAGAGCTGTGCCAAATCCAGAGAGAGCAGACCCTGTCCTGGGAGCAGAGCTGCAGCCCCAAAGCCAGAGGCACAGCCCAGAGAGAGCAGACTTGCCCTGGGAGCAGAGCTGCACCAACCAGAGCCATGGGGCCAGAAAAGCAGCCCAGGAAGCAGGTCAGTGCTGGGAGCAGAGTCACAGAAGCAGCCTGCAGAGCAGACCTGTCCTGGGAGCAGAGCTGTAGCAACCAGAGGCAGAGGGGCCAAAGAAGCAGCCCAGGGAGCTGGAGGCAGAGCAGCAGTAGCAGTGCAGAGACAGAGTGGTGGAGCTGGGGCTGGAGCAGTCTGGAGGTGGGTGTGGTGAGCAGCTTGGGAGAGCGAGGGGGACCCTGGGCAGCGGGCCCAGCACAGGGATACTCCTCAGCCAAGGGGCTCTGCCGGCCAGGCTTGGATCGTAACCCTGACAGGACGGGGGCGACACTGGGAAGAAGGGTCCTACCACTTAGAGCCTGAGAGCGTGTGGCCACCACCAGAGCAAGTGTCCAACCCACAGCATCCCTACAGCACAGCCAGGGCCTGAGAAGAAGACCTGGGACTTACAAGGAACAGACCGTGAACTGCCCTGACATTCCAGAGACACTGTTTGTGATGTTCCCTGCCACAGAGCGGGGTGATGTGTTTCCTTTAACCTTTCCCATTTTCCCTTATTCTTTTTAAAATTAATTGTTGATTAAATAACTTGCATTTGCTTTAAATTGTATGTAATGGTCAGTGGGTCAGAGAAGTGCCCAGTGCAGAGAGAGTATGCTGGAGTGGGGACATCCTACCTCCTGTCCTAGGTGACCACACAGGGTTGGGGGTCGAGTCCCCCAGGAATCTTGGGCCCAGCCTTGTTGGGGTTATGAGGACTCTGCCAGACCAGAGAGTGGAAAGGGAGTCCTCAAGGGCAGGGAGGCCACTGGGTAAAGGAAGTGGGAGCAAGGACTCAGATCCTTTCGCTAGCCCACTTCACCAGGGTAGTGCAGAAGCCAGGAAAGTTCCCCACAATAGCGGGACTATTCCCCCGCTTACATTTGTACAAGCCAGGATGAGAACATATCAGTTGATGCAGATTGCTTGCCTTACTTGCCTATGACAACAATTGGAAGAAGATGTTGAAATATGTTCACCTCTGACAGGTGATCTTAATACTGTGCTACACAACAGTCAAAAGCAACATCTGATCTGAAACGTCCTGTGCTACAGAAAGCAGGAGGTTGCTTTAAAAAAGGATGTCCATAAAGCACAACAATGTTGATTTCAGATGCTTATGGCTTCTTTTACACTTATGATGGGTAAAATCTAGCTCCTCGCAGCAGATCCTGTCATCTATTTTTATGTGTGTACAGCACACACCACCATGGAGTCCTGCTTCTAACTAGAACCTCTGGGCACTATTTTAATACTACTAATAAATAATAATAATAACTGTGATATGTAGCACTCATTGGCTGATTGTTCTTATTAAGATCCAACCCAGATCTATTCATTCCATACAACCTGCCTCAGAAAAACCCTCCGTATCTTTTGGCCAGAACAATCTCAAATCAAGACCAATTCACACAGTGCAGCCAAGAAGATATGAGCACCACCATTACCAGTAGGCATTGGAGATGCATTGGCCATGTGCTTTGGATGGAAACTGGTTCCATCACCAGAATAGCAGGAAGATGGAACCTGAAGGAAAGCGAAAACGAGGCCACCCAAAAATAACATGGCAAAGAGCTGTGGAAGCTGACCTGAAAAAACTGGGGCACAGCTGGGGAATCATTGAAAGACTTGCCAGAAACAGACAGGAGTGGAGGAGCTTCGTTGCTGCCCTAAATAACAGAGGTGTAATGGGAACATGATGATGATGATGATATCTATTTGACTTGTTTGAAACTCAGCAGAGAGTGTTCCAAACCAAACAAAGCCTCAGAGATCTTTACTGACAGCCAGGATTCAACTTCCAAATTGAGAGGGCTATAAAAATCCTGGGAAATCTACCGCAGGCATGACAAAGTCACTGTGTTATGACTCTGAGCCACAGCCTGATAAAACAGCTGCCATATGTGGCACTTTTTGTCACAAGTTCCTTCACCTGTTTCTACATGAGAAAAGATTTCTATTGGTATAGTAGGACCTTCTCAAGTAGCATCAGAGGATTACTATTATACTATTATTGCAATTGGTTATTTCAGCAAATAGAAGTAGTCATTACTTCCGCAGAGTACTTTCACTCCAGTAACCAAGTTCTCATTAACAAATTTTAATCATGAAGGAAATTGTCTCTGACAATGAACTCCAGCTTCAAGAGAAGATCTGAAGGAGAGCAACACTAAAGCTAGGGCTGCTTCTATTTATTATCATAGACTGATGGGAAATGGAACATTTTTAATAGAGTTTTGAAAGGCTGTTTGCAAACTGTTGACCTAGAAAGGAAATCCTGAAAATCATACAATACAGATTTCTTACATAACTGTCAGTCTGACATGCAACAACCCAGATGTATCCTGCAGGACTGCTGCACAGAAGAAGCATGAAGCCCAAGTTAATGGTTAATGTTCTCCAAAGCCATAAATCTGAACAAAAGTTGCTACACAGTTAGAGATGCGTGAATAATTTGCATTGAATAACTTTTTTCAATTAATATAGTAACTTTTTCAGTTCATGAGCTGTTGTGATTTGCTCAAATGTATTCATTAATTATTACCACAAATTATTTGCTGAATTTGTCTTTGCCAGTAGCAATTCATTACAAGATTGGTATTCAATATTTCAACTGTTTTGACTGGACATATTTGTCACATTACATGTTTCTGTTCCCTGATTGGCTGAATGTGACTCTTCAAATCAGATTTCTGAGTGAATACTTATAATTCCGAATTAGAAATTTTCTTTTTTCAAATATCCTATAATATTTACTTAAACTTTGCTGTTTTAATGAATACTTCTGCCAGTAAATTCATTCACTAAAATAGCTGAAGAAAGTCAGCATAAAAAGGATGTGAACAGTCAAAACAAATTTAGTTAAATTATTCAAACAAACTATTATCTGAGGGTTTTTGGTAATGTTTGCCTAGCTCTGAACACAATTCCACACAACAGAATGTACAAGACATAATTTAACAAAAGTCAGATAAAAGTGAATGGTACACAGATGTATTCACTAATGCCAATTCCAGTGTAGCTTTTTTGTAAGAAAACATAAAAATGGATTTATAAAAACAGGACAACTTAAGTTCAGTGGTCCATTTCAGCTTGTGAAGCAGGAAGGTCTAACTACACACATACATTAACAATGGCTAAACATAGGATGTTATACACCTTGCAACCTCATATCAGGAACAAAAGATCAATGCTCTTCCACCAAATTAATTTGTTCCAAGTTTCCGAGTACAGTGTCAGTTCTTAACTAATTTCAAATTATAATCTGAGGAGCACATATATGTGCAAAGACATTGTAAATGCATATAACCTCTCTTGTTTTCAATTGTTTCATGCAGAGGTTACTATACTACAATATTTAAGATTAGAAAATGTTATTTTGGTTATATCTGATCACTACTTGACAGCTATAAAAATGTAACCATAGTATTGAGGAATCATCATTATGATTATGATATTATTTCTGCTAAAGGAAGAAAGTATCTTATGACGTGGAAATTACATATTGATTTGAGTTACTTTGAAGTTAGCTAAAGAGTGCTATAGCACACTTATACTGTATTTTGTTATACCAACGTGGCTGGGGTACAATCTTTGTTGTTGGTTAGAAGTGTTGCTGTTGCTCTTTCTTAATTACAGTACACCACAATAGGATTCTCCATTAATTACCATAAGTCAAAGTATGTCCATGGGACTGATTCTCCTTTCACATACATAAGTTTTACACTGTCATAACTCCATTGATTTCAATGGAGTTATTATTGACTTACATTACTGTGACAGAGGATGTGGCCTCATATTTCCACTCATTTGATCTTACTCTTGACTCTTACTTTTCTGTTCTGAAACACACTTGTATCTGCAGTTCCACAAGCCATATGGTTAAATGTGCCAGAGAACCATTCTTCCAATCCCCTGCAAAAGCCTTCTCTGTTTTATTTATACCAATGGGTAATGTGCAGATGCTTCTCGTTCCTGACCCTGGTCAGTTCGAAACTGGGTTTCAGTTTCAAACTAGCTGGGTCTGAACCAAATTCCTGGATGTGAAGAACCCTAGACTTTGGGAAAGTCCGGCTCTGGATACAGTTCCAGGGCCAGATTTCCACTACAATGGTTATGCTAATGGTTCTGAAGAGTGTCACTAAAAGAAGAAAAAGTGGAGTTATTTAGAAAGAGCATGCATGGTAAATAAAAAGAAAGAAAGGGAGAGAGGGAAATTGAAGTTCTGGCATTACTCAGTTAAGTTCTAGGGCCTGTATCAAGCAGGAAGTCAGACCAGATGATCATCATGCTGGGTTTGTAATCTAAGAAGTTCCATTCTGCATGTCTGTCCAGGACTGCGCAGCTGTTGGGCCAGAACGTCAGCGGGTGGTGTCAGTGGAGTTATGCTGGTTTACACCAGCTAAGGAGCTGGGCCCTTAAGTCATTTACATTTTGCTTTTGTCAAATTTTCTCAAAGTGTCATAAAAAGAAGTGCTTTAGCTGCAAAAATATTGTGAAAATAAATTGGGGGATTTTAGTTAGTTCTGCACATGAGTATTCTAAACCAATAAGGACTTGAGTACCAAGTGGAGCTGCATACACACACCAAAACCATGGTTGTTATTGGGGATCGAACTCAGAACCTTCAGCACCAGCTTCTAGGACTGGAGCTAAAGAACTCTTTTGGCTGTACGAAATAGGCTGTACAGTATCTGGGATCAACCACGAGAGGGAGTCATGATCACATGCACGTTACAGTTTAGCATATCTATAGCCTTACATCAAACATTGTATTGAACAACTAATCTATCATTCTATTGATGCTCAAACAGCACAGAAATAAGTCCTGGTGAATTTCCATATTATTTCCAAGAAATCCACAACTTCAGACAAAAGCTAGAGACTTTAATCTGAGAAACATAACACATCTTCTCAGGGTCTATATGCACTGTGAAAAATCTTTCATCTGTTGTGCTTGGAGGTGTAATAGCAGCTTGATGCTCTGATTCTGAGAGTGTGTTGTGGTTAAATGTCACCCAGATAGATAACAGTTTTGTACAAATGAAAAATGGCTTCTGTGATGCAAGATGCAAGATCACTGCCCACTAAAGGAGACTCCTCTTTTCCATGCCTAACACACCTTGATACTGGCTCAAAGTAACCTCCATTAGTCCAATTCAATGTCGATAGGCTCTAGTAGTAGAATTCAGTTTTCAATCTTTGTACCAAAACTGCACTTCCAACAAGTAACCACCAAGTTCATAAAACATTTTCCCTTCCATTATCCAAAATGGTACATCCTCCTTTCAGAAATTTAGAGGTCTGTTTTTCCTACCAGGCAGAGGACCGAGCTACACAGCCAGTAAGTTAATGTTACGCCCTCTTTCCTTTGTGTTTACTTGGTAGCTCAGTCAGTACTACAGCCAGGCCTCACTTCTTCACTACTAGGCACCCATTACGTTCACCACAAGAGCTAGCTCAGGTACTGTTGCAGTACAGATGCTCTGAGGCCCCATTCAGCTAAGATCTAAGGCAAATTTTATACCATGTTTGAGAAATGTCAAAAAAATTGTAAGCCAGACGCATGGATTTCAATTCACCAAATAAAATGACTATTTCAGAAGAGCAGGTTTTCATTCTTTATGTAATACTCCTCGGTCCTCCTCCAGGGGTTGCTGTTGCTAGTCAGACTGTCAACGGTGGGAATCTGTGGAAGCAGCACTTGATGGAGAAAGGAAGGTCACTCACCTGTAACTGGAGTTCTCAGAGTAAACTGCGTTTGATAGGCCACATCAACAGACATCCTTCCCTGAGTCCTCAGAGTCCTTCTCTGAAATAATCCTTTATCCAGCCATGTGCCCACTATTTCGAGCTGGCAGAGCAAACTTTAATAGGAACTTATCTATTTTAGTGAGCAAAAGGGGGAAAAGTGGGGACCTCCTCAAGGCAGGTCTCACAGTGTTGGACCACACTGGTGAAATTACAAGTTACAAATACCAGTGAAGCCAGTGAAATTGCCAAAGGAAAAACATGATAGAAAGCAGATGTGGAACCACCAAAAAAAAAAATTCTAGAATAAAATAAATTTCAGGCCAGCACTGAAAGACATTGTAATCACTAACCATTTAGGGTGCTTTAAATGAATGGGAAAAGGATTAAGGTCCAATCCTGCAGTTGTGCTGTCTGATGCAATCCCACAGAAGTCAGAGAGAGAGAGAGATGCAGGATCTGGTCCTAAATATCAACTTGCTAAACTAGCCCTAGATCGTGGAAATATGCTGATTTATACTAGCTGAGGATCTAGCCCAAACCCACTCACATATTTCTGGAGGAAGAGGGTGAAGTTCCAAATACAAAGTCCCCTTCCGAAATTCAGAGCTCCAATCTCTTCTGTACATTTTTTAGCTTAGGGGAGGTAGTAATTTCATTTGCACAATTAGGGGCCCTCTTCAGCACTGCAAGGCTTTGCTTGGCTATTTTCTTGCTTTAAAATACCCCTGATCGGCTGGGACAGTCTTGATTATGAAAAGACTGTCCCAGTGGGTCTTAGGTTTCCTAAGAGCCTGAATGATTAAAGTGATTCTCCTTCCTTTTGAACTCAAACAATTTCCAGAGCTGCCTTCTCTTCCCAAAGTAACACTATCAGTCTAAGGCAGGGCACTGAAATACCTGCATCAAGTCTGCCAAAACAGCTTAGCAGAATCCCAAACAGTTCACAGGCTTTAGTAAATCACTTCAGGACTGGGCAAACTATGCATCAAGCAGAGCAGAAACAGAATAAACCACAAGCGGAGGACAATAAATACCATGTGTAGATTACACAGACACAACTGGGGGGATATGGGGAAGAGAAGAGGAGAGAAAATAAGGTGTTGGTTCTGATCTCAAAAATACAGCACATACTGATGCTTATCCTTAGAAACTGGATATTATACTTGCCTCTACTTGTATCTGGCTCCCAAACATCAAGTTCTAAAAATCACAGACAAAAACTGCTCTCCTAAACCATATCACTCACTCAGGAATCCTGATTGTAAGCAATTGTAACCGTTGTTTCTGTATCTTTTCTTCTATACCTCTGCTGGCTGTCACTTAAATGGGAGCTGACGGTGCTAAGAACCTCCCACAGTTCCTGTGCAGCTTGCAGGATTGAGACCCGTCAGAAACATGGCCATTTTAACAGAAAATCTAAGATGGCAGAGCTGTTCTGACAGAGATAAAGAATCAGTTTCAGCCAGTTTGCTCAATTCTTCTACATTCCAAAAGTAATAAGCAAAGCAAATTACACTCACTCCTCCCACAAACTCAAAGAAAATGAACCTTTTCTGAGATTCAAAAACAGTTCAGAAAATGTTTCTGCCCTGTTATTTCATATGTTAATAACCTTTCTACTTCCTGATTCTGGTGATAAAAGACAGTTATGATATTTCTGGGCTGAATACAAAATGATGAACCAGAAAGCTCACAAGAAAGTCTGTGGTCTCCAGCCCAATTCAGGAAAGCCAACTGTTCAGATATGTCTGGAAAGGTTCAGATATTCATCCATAATTTGGGGTTATTTGAATGGAAATTTTGAACCTTAGTTTTTTTCACTAGAAGGTACAGAAATTTCTGTGCCTCCTGGTACCATGACCCCACAATACAGATAGCCCGTGCAGAATAATAAAAGAGTGCATTATGTCTTTTGGTCCCGTGTGGGGTGGGTGCATAACACAGGTCACAACTGTGCTCTAACGTATTACAGGAAGAGTACTTAGAGTGATGATCAAATCAGAAACATTAGGTATAGTTTTGATAGTCAGTCCTTGAACCTACTGATGACTAGGTCTGTAAAAGATACCCACCTACAAACATCTCACTATATTTTTTCCACTCTCATTTGCTTCCAGGAAAGTATCAGTGGATGTATTATCTTACCAATATCTTTTGTGCATGTGTAACTATCTTTGTATAGCTTGCAGATTGGAAATGTGTTTTGGCTTGTGTTCAAATGCACTTCAGTGCCCTGAAAAAGATCGTTGTTGTTACAAAGCAGTACTTAGATTGTTTCCAGTGTATACACAATTGTTTCTAAACCCAGGGACCTGTATTTTTGGTTGTCTATCGTTGAAAAGTGGCAAAGATTAAAGAAGTGCAGGCCTTTAGTTGCATACTTTAAAATAAAAACAGCCACAGCTTTCAGAAACCTCTTTTAAGGTGTAGTAAATCCGAATTTCTAAATGCCCAAGGCTGTGTTTATCTAAAAATATCTTGGGGAAGATTGCTATATCTATTAATCTATTTTCCTGTTTCCTTACCTCAGGGCTTAAAGGCTACAAAACCATCCAGCTAGAAGGCTGTTAGGAAAAGTCTCCACAGACAGATATCTCCCTCTGCTTTCTGTTCTCAAGCAACCCACTGCAGGTGTAGGAAAATCATCATATTAAAGAAAGTTATAAAGCAAGAATAGTAGATGAATGTAATATGATATGGACAAACCAGAATAGTTTCTATATAAGAAGAAATTGTGTCTCTCTATCCTGTTAGAAACCTCTGAAAGAGTTAACAAAACAGTGTATAGAAGAGACCCAGTGGGTATATTTTATTTAGACTTTCAAAAGGCTTTTGATGAAGTTCCTGAGAAGAGGCTATAAAGGAAGCTAGGTAACCACAAGGTGAGAGGTAAAGTCCTGTCATGTATTAAAAAAAACTGCTTAAGAGAGTGGAAGCAAAGAGTAGGAGCAAATGGCCAATTCTCAGCATGGAAAGAGGTTAATAGTGGGGTTCCCAAGGGATAAGTAGTAGGATTCATGTTCAGTATATTTATTAATGACCTGAAGAAGGTGGTGAAGAGAGAAGGTGGAAAAATTTGCTGACACATAAAATTATGAAGGTTAGTCAGACTAGGGAGGGTAGTAAAAAACTCCTGAAAAACTTAAGAAAAACCAAGATAGCTGATAAAATTCAGCATAGGCAAGAGAAACATGGTACATATCAGAAAGAACCCGTTAAACTACTCAAACACACTAATAGGTTCTGAATTAGTTATCTCATAAAAAATAACCAAGCATCAATATGGACAGCTCAAGGGAGGTAACTCCTAAATGTGTAGCAGTGGTCAAAAAAAAAAAAAAAAGGAAGAAGACATCAGGTTTTGCATTTATAAGGGTCTAAAAATAATGAAGAAAATATTATAATCCTGTGACACTGTACTAACCAACAGTACTGGATATCTTTGCCTTGCCCATTGCATTCAGTTTCAGCCCCCTCATCTCCACTAGGAAAAATATAGTAGAAAGAAATAGAAAAAGTTCAGAAAAAAGCAACCAGAATGACTGGCAGCATGGGGAGGAGGGCTGCAACAAGAGACTTTAGAAGGCCTCGTATTTTTATTTGTATAGTTCAGAAAGTAGAAGTGTAAGGCAACCCATAACAGAGATACAGTATACTATATATACACATGTAGTATAGCTAAAATAATAAAACTGTACAGAGAACATCAGATTTTCCAGCTTGTCTAAATTATAAAGGCAATGGCACACATTTAAATCAGATACAGGAAATACATTTTAATGCAATGTAATGTCTAATTAGCCTGTTGAACTTAGTGCTGGAGAATGCTATGGAAACACAGAGCTTAAAGATTCAACTATGGACTAGACACTTACTATATGTTCGTAGGAGTAGAATCTGCAGTTACACTACTTAAACTGAAACTATAACCTCCATCATCTTCCTTTGGTGTTGGGATACCCTGGTGATGTGCATGATATAAGAACCTAAATAAACAAAACAGAAAGATTCAGGGTGTGAATTATCATTAACTGTCTAGTCTAGTCTACCTGAATGCTGAGGTGTTTATGCTTTTCTCTGAGACATCCAGAACTGGCCATTGTCAGAATCAGCATACCGAACTAGGTGGACCACTAATCCAACATTCCTAAAAGAGGCAGGTTGCTGATATAAGTGGTGTAAATGACAGAAAAATCAGGCATGTTCTCACAATCTCCTGAACAGTTATTAAAACAATATTAAAATATTGTGCGACATCCTCCACGAACTACTTTGTAAGTCAGAAAAAGATGAGAAAGGCGCAGATGAATGACACAAGCCAAAGATTTCAGCCAATCATTCCTCAATAATTTTTTTTAAATCATTTCACAAATTACACCGAAATTCTGGTAGATGCTCTCTGAATCACACAAGTCATACACAGGTCATACAGTCCTAGGGTTAGAGGTGACCTCAAGGGTCATCTAGTCTAACCTCCAAACAGATCACATATATGAAAATGATTTGGAGGTCAATTATGCCCATGAGCAAGTATATACTGTGCCCTTGAGCAGTTATCCACCTGAGTTTTGTGCCTACAAGATGTTGTCACTGGAAAGGCCAAAGCCCAGCACAAAAAATGTCAGCTGTTCCTGAGGCAAACAGAGAAACATTATTTTTCATTGTATGATAATTGCAGTGCTTTGTTCAATCTTCTGGGGTCAGGGAGTTGGTTTTTGTTTGTTTGGTTTGGTTTTTGTAATGTAATGTTCATGGGACTAGAATACACTTGAACAGGTTCCATGGTTCTCTAAGAGGCCATATGGCCCAGTAGATGGAGCACTAGGTTGAGAATCAGGAAACCTGAGTCCCTAGCTCTGCTTCTGACCTGGGGCAAGTCAGGGCACCTCTCTATATACTTCGTTTTCTCCTCCGTCCTTTGTCTTTCTTGGCTATTTATTTGAATAGAAGCTCTCCAAGGCAAAGATAGTCTCCTGTGTTTGTATAGCGTCTAGCACAGCCCGCCCCCCCACCTCTCAGTTGGGGCATTCAGCCACTATAGGAATAGAAATAATAAACAGTTATCAAACACCTCAGGTTATTTAAATTCTCTTCAGTATTTACAGAGATACTCCTCCGCCACATACATGATCTTTCTCATTTCTATGGCCGAAGGGTTTGGCAAATCTGAAATAAATGGGGCTCAGTGCTTCCATGAATGGGACCAGGAGCAGGCAAGCATCTCTTAGAAAAGATTGTTCAATGGAGGTGAAAAAAACAACTGGTGATTTCAGCTGGAAAGGCCGAGGAAGAGGAGTGTTCCTGGTCCTGAGATGATAGAGCAGCCAAATGCAGCAGCACATCCCTGGCACAGGAGTAACAGAGGACACACATTCCAAAGGGATTATGCTGAACTGCTGGAAATGAAGCTTGAAAACCAACAAAACGGTAGCCTGGAAACTGAGCCTTGAGCTGAAGCTGGTAATTTGCCTTGTTTGAAATAAAAACAGCTTAAGTTGAAGTCAGCCGGAAATTCAGCTGACTTGAAGCTGCAAGCAAAATTAGCGTAACATTCTGCAGCTGAAACATGGAAGACGTGGAGTGAGGGATTTAGCTGTCTAGGCTGTACAGGGATAGGAGTTGTTTCCCCTTCTGCATGGTCACTCATAGCAATCCATTGAAAGTAAAATCATTCTGAGGAGGTCAGGCTAGATGATCACAATGGTCCCTTTTGACCTTAAAAGCTATGAATAAAATAAAGTTACCGTAGCAGAATTAGTGTAATAGGGAAAAAGAAAACAACCAGACCCCCGAGCTGGTACCACCTGGTAAGTATTAGTGACAGATATAAAAATGTGGGCCTAGATTCTCAGTCAATGTAAATCAGCATAGCTGCTCTATTGACTTCAATGGAGCTATGTCAGTTGCAAATCTGGCCCCTGACCTTGAATGGGTATACCCCAGGACTACAGTGCTTGCTGCAAGAATGGGGAAAGGTTAAAATAGCTCTATGTGGGAGAAAGTGACGCTATGAAATGGTGAAAACAAATTGCCTAACCCAGAGTTTTGTTTGCTGATAGGCACCCTACCAAGAATCCAGCTCCAAGGTCAGTAAAAAGTTTCTTATTTAGAAATATGAATAGATTAATGTAACTGACTATAATGTGCATTATAACAATCCCAGGGTCCTCCTCCTACAAACCTCTACTGTGCTTATACTAGCAACAGGAAGATTTGCCTCTACCAAAGGCAGAAGTTTTTCCAGGCTTGCCACAGACACCCCTTGAAATACACTATACAGACACATGGTCAGAGGCTTCTGGCTGCCTCCTATACATATGCTTCCTGCCTGAATTTAGTAAGACAATTTTCCTGCCCAGCCCCACTGGATTTACTGTTTTAAGTAAGGTGGAAAACTCAGAGCTGGTGACAGATTATACTTGGGCATGGGACCTGCAAGACTAAAAGAAGAAAAGAAATGAAGACATAATTAAATATAGAACATTACAGAGATGACAGGAAAACAACAGGAAAAGACCTGCAAAATAAATATAGGTGTTTTCCAATTTTCTCTGTTGCCCTGGATTAATGAAGCAGTGTCTGAACTGGCAGAGGGGACAAATCTTCTGAGTGGGATTATCAGCTCTCATTAGGAATATAGGACTGGAAGGGACTTCCTGGACCACCAAGCCCAGTCCCCTGCTATCACAGGCAACCTCTTCATGTTATCCTGTTCATGAACAAACCAAGCTCCCTTTTAAAACCAGTTAGGTTATTTGCACCCATTACTCCTTTTGGAAGCCTGCTCCAGAATGTCACTCTCAGCTAGTGAGAAACCTTCATCTTATTTCATTGATAAGCACCGGCTGGATTAATAATGTAGCATTGCCGTTGATGAAAACAGCTGCCATATGAGATTGGGTGCTGATGGCTTGTGCTTCCATCACTGGCTGTTGTAACATAGCTTTTGGTTATAGATGTTGGTACAAAATAACTCTTTTCTAACGTTTTTTTTCTCATTCAGAGGTCAGCAAAGCACTTAGAAAGTGTGCAAGACTCCAGTGAGACTGCTTTGTATATTATGTGCGGCAATTCAGCTGCCAAAAGTAGGGTCTTTCACTTAGTCTGACCTCTCATCATGAGATAGACTGAGGGTCCTTAAATGGCTGGTTTGTACGTATATACTGTAAGCATGATATACTGTGGACTTGGCTCTCCTTTTACTTACACATGTATACTTCTGATCAATGCAAATCTTTTGCTGAAGTGTCTATTTTCATACTGAAACTATGCAAAAAAGCAATAACCCCACAACACTTGTTCTCTTTTCAAAACTGTGCAAAATAAAAACAGGCCAATTTACATTAGAAAATGGTCATGTTTCCTTCAGAAGAGTCACATACCCAAAGAACAGTTTACATAGAAGTTATTCCAATTTTGACTCTATTACAAAGGGCCTGATCCTCAGCTGGTGTAAACTGGCACGGCTCCATTTACAAGATACAACCTGCTGAGGATCTGCCCAATATTTAGAAAAATATCCTTAATTTTCAGTAGTTTTGTGTTTCATTATTAATGTTTCTCACACGTCTAGTGATTATAGACCCAACTCTAGTACTAGATAGTACTGCTGGAAAACCACTGATTCAAAACCCCACCCCAGAAAGCCAGTGGGGAGGGGGTAAAAAGAAACACAACTGGACATTATATTTTTTCTCCCTTCAAATAAAACCTAAATAACTTCTTTTAATGCACTCAGATTATTGAGCAGGACAGGGAGCACTCATTTAGAAAGGTTTTGTGTCTCTTCAAAGGCAAGCACTGCGGTAAGCCTGTGAACTCCAAAAAAACCGAAGCTCTGTTCCCAGTCAGCAAGCAGAACAATACCTGTTCCTGTTTAATTGTGGATTGCAGCTAGCGGTTTTGCGTTTGAACCCACCTGTAATGTAGTCCTTTCCTTGTAATCATCAGAGGTGATCTCTGCCAAAGCAGCAGACAGTTTTATTTGATCAAGTGTAATAGGAACAGTCAGATCTTCCAGGATTCATGTAGTTATCCATTTTCCATATGTAATGCCGGTCTATTTCATACAACTCGAATATGAAAAGTGTATTACAAAATTAGAAGGGGGAAAATGTTGGGTGGAATCCTTGATTTTATTAAAGAATTCCTTCTCAAATCAAAGATCCATATTTTATTCCCAGTTCTGCCACTGACCTGCTGGGTGACCTTGGGCAAATCACTCGAACCTTCTGTGTCTCTGTTTCCCCACCTACCCTTTGCCTGTCTTGTCTATTTAGAGGGTACACTTTGCAGGGAGGGAATAACGTTCACCATGGGTTTGCACAGCACCTCGCACAACAGGGCCCTCAATCTCAGCTGGGTCCTCCAGATGCTACTGCAATATAAATACTAAATAATAATAATAATTTACACTTGACCAGAAAAGACTTTAGGATTGGGAGTCCTGGCTTTTCTTAAAATACCCTAGTCCCCGAAAGCAATCACAGTCAAGTTTGCAATGCGGGGATCTTCTTCGGAACACTGCCCTGTGGTTTCAGCATCTCAGTTTGCTCTAACACTTGCAAAACAAACAAAGGAACAAAAGCCTGTTGTGCTTGCAACCAGACACTGCAAATGTGCTCAGAGGTGTACACTACCTGGGTGCCAACCACCTCTGCTGGGGAAGGAGTCCATCATTTTATTACCTCAGAGTGCAGGAGGAGCATCAAATCACTTGCACTTCTGTCAGATGTCAGGGCTTGGGAAAGTGGTTGGTGGGGTGGGGCGGGAGGGGGGGAGGGGAAGACAGTCCAAATGAAAATGGGTTGGTTAATTAATTGCAAGCAGTGCTTGAAGGACCAGCACGTACATTTAATCAGTTGCCTAGTAACAAACGGTGTATGATGTGAATGCTATCAGCCTGCGGCATGAGCAAACGATGGTCCTTTCTTTTTATCAGCCACCAACATACATGCTCTGGGTTTTTTGTGCCCTTGTGTTTAGAAGGGCTGCTTTGCTACCACATGAAAACTCTGTTGTGGCAGGGAGTCTTCCTTTTTGCTTCTCTTCTGCTTTTCCTGACATTTCTGCTCCTCCCCCAGACAACTCAGAGGGAAGACTGTCTTTTCTTCCATGGAAGTGACCTTTTAGATGGGGAAGCAGGTGACAAGAAAAAGTATCCATCCCCTGACCCCACTTCATTTTTTTTTAAAAAAAAGGGTGACGATCTACATCTGGGCATAGAGCGCATGAGTTGCCCCTTTTTGGATCCTAACCGTGACACTTATGTCACCATTAACAGTATATATCCTCCATAAAACTGTGTTTGCAGAAAGCCAGAGCATTGTGGGCATTAGGCTGAGGCAGAAGCAACAAAAAAGTGGGTTTATTTGGTTTTTTTTGTTTGTTTGTTTGTTTTTTTGCAGAGGCCTTAAACAGAGAAGGGCAACGGATGGATAGCTGCTGGACTGCAGCACATAAAACCAACCCAATATGAACTGTGTGGTTCTGTTTCCCGTAGCTGAAAAAATAACTCATGAATTGACAAGCACTCCTATGGTGCTAGATTTATGAGGGGGTTTGACAGCAAGAATTTGCTTGTTGTTTTCCTCCACCCAAATGCCATTACGCTAGCTGGGCCTTATATGCAACGGCACAAAAACAACCACACTTACGCTCTCCATATTCTTAAGAGAAATAAAAAGGAAACATCAAGATAATAAGAGCTGCCATTTGTATTCTAACATCCCATGACAATGTTTGTGTGTCATTATCAGGGTTATTTTTTTTCCTATTTGTAAATCTCACTGGATAAAAGGCTACATCATCCATAAAGAATTCCCACCAGAAATCTTTATAAATCCTGCATCAGTGAAATACTTTCCTGTCATGCTGTGCAGAAGCTAATCTAATTAAGATGGGATCTGCTAAATTTAATAGCCTGCTATGAATTTTTATGGACATCTGGTAACTTGAAGGATGGAACAGCTCTAACACATCAAATCTGCATTGTCCAAGTGAACAATATATGGTCAATTATTTCCCACCCCCTTTATTTTATTTCATTTTATTTTTTATTTTTTATTTTTTTTTGGTCACTAGTAGCTGATTTGGGGCTCAATCCTGCCCTTGAGATTCATCCATATGACTCCCATTGAAGTCAATGGGAGTTATGTGTGCTTATCTGAGAGCAATGTCCTTGCTGCTCACTGAAATGTTGTTTTTCCAATTAATGCAGGATCAGGAACTCCGTGAATGACATTCTCCTCTTCATAAACACTGTACACAGCACAAAGTATTTGGAGTTTCCATTAACAGACTTGTTCTCAGTATGTGAAAGGGTTATGGGTCCATCCTGGACTGGCTGCTTTTCCTTTTCAAAACCCTACTACGTGTTCTCTGACGACAATGTTCATGTCGGAGAGTAGAGCAGTTATGCCATTTCACTCCCCCACCACGCCCACACAGTCTCCATTCTGTTGCTGTTTGTAAAATAGGAGGAGATATTTGGGGCAGAATAGTGTTCTCCACTCTTACCTCCCTACTCCTGCCTAATTCAAACATTCTAATGCTCCCCAGGGAAGGCTGAGCTGAACTGTTACAGGGCTGTTCCTTTCCCATAATCCATTGCTTCAGGATGCCACATTTACAACGGCGCACATCTTTCTCTCTCTCCGGAGCTCTTCCCCATCCCCATGAGCCACACTCTGAGAATGCTGCATTAATGAGCTCTTGGTACTTTTGTGGTTTAGTAATCCATCAACCAGAAAATGCATGAACATTTCTTTACAGCCAGACTGATTCCATTGGTGTTCAATTTCCCTAGACATCACTCTGAACTGTCCATAAAAACAAACACAAAAAGAAACCCACCACACAGAAATTGCACTCATAGTTATGTAATTTTCAAACAATGCAGACAGCACCCAGGGCACAATGCCAAACCTTTCCAAAAACGATGATTACAGTTTTCAAATTTCCTCATTTGCTATCTTAGTGAATAAACCTTTTTTCTCAAAGCTCTGTCCCGCTCCACACACTCCAGTAAATTTAGCAATACATCAGGTGTCGTGTCATCCCTACACGACTGAGTTGGCATTTGAAGATTTAATCTCTTTGCCATCCACCAGCATTAAAAGCTGGCAGTGTGATTTTGCAACACATGCCAAACAGTAGGAAAGTTGTAGTCGTTGCTTGTGACTTCCTCAGGGGCTGACTTTGTGAAACGTTAATAACGAGATTCAGACGGGGCAAGATGTAATAAAAAAAACCCCACCAACAAACTATATTCACGCTGCTGACAGTAAGCGGGTAAGCGGGCACAGTTAAATCCACAAGAGTCCAGAAATTCAATCTGAAGTTTGGGTGTGCAGTTGTAGGTGCACAACAGGATGTGCAAGAGGCCCTCAGAGTTAAGAGGCCTGATCCTCAGCTGATGCAAACCGATATTGCTCCACTGAGTTCAGTGGAGCTACACTGACTTCCACCTGCTAAGGATCACCCCATCTGCTCCAAAAGCAACTTTAAATGTACCCCCATACTATATGGGGCAAATCCTATCCCCAGGTTACACCCTGAGTGATTGGGCTGTGTTTCAATATCACTTGCTCAGTAATAATGTGAGAGGACTCCATGTTTCAAAAACTAAACTGGCTCTTTATTAAGAGAACAATTTACAGAGATGCTGCAACTGCAGGTAGCATTCGGGCCATGTGCACACAGACTGACTTCCTGGTGCCTCCTCCAAACTCTTCCCCCTTGCAAGCTGTGGTCCTTCCTGCAAGTTCCATGCAGGTTGCTAAAGACTGTGGGGCAGAGTGGGGAGGACATGGGGACAGGAGCAGATGGAACCCGCCCTCCAAGACAGCAAAGCAGCAGCAGCACACCCATTCTTTGGGTATTCCTGTATCCTCATTCCATGGCTTTGGAATGGCTGGTGGATCTTCCCCCTTATACCAGATCCACTAGTCATACCCTAGCCCCCAGCCTCCCTTCCTCACATTGCACCACACTGGTTAAATTATGTCTTGTACATTCTGTTGTGTCATATGTTTGCAATGAGACAATCTTCCAGCAGCTACTGATTAACATGGATGTATGGAAACGGGACACACCTTTCAGGATGTTAAAGAAATCCATGATTTGTTAGACAGTTACATTGCAAGAATGGTGTATTTAGGTTATGCTTTCTTGGGAAAACTGAAATGATTCTAGAAATGAGGTGTACAACTTTTTTCTAATGTCTTTTGTTTATTAATACCCCTATTAGTTGTTACTCACCATGTTGAGAGAAATGAGAACATAGACATTGCAACAGAGGTGTACAAATTTTAATTTTTCTTGATGATAAATAAAATGGACATTTTAACCAATATGACAAATACATTAGCTAAAAATCCTTGTGGTCACAACAGTTCATGGTAATTTACACGGATCAAAAAAGCATTACAAGTATTTTAAATGGAATATGTTAAATGAAGAGCAAGGAAACCAAACTTATGCCATATTCTTTATTTTATAGATTAAAATCGCCAAAGGATTCAGTGTCAGACCTTCTTTGTCTGCGACAAGGTGAATTTCCTGATCTTTGTAGGTTTAAATTCTCAAATTTAACATTGCATTAATGGAGTTGTTCATGTTGAAATGTTTCTGTGTGGCTTTAAGAGAAACAAGAAAGAGACTTTGGGTTAAATTCTCAAAAGCATCTCAGGTGACTTAGGAACCTAGTCCCATTTTCAAAAGTGATTTAGGCATAAAAGCAGCAAACTAGAGATGCTGAGCCTTAGACATCACAGTAGATCTCGTGAAATCAGCAAGCTAGAACCAGCAACCCTCACAGGGTATATGTGCACTGCACAAAAACACCTGAGGCAGTGAGTCTCAGAACCTAGATCTACAGACTCGGACTAGTGTTATGGAGCTAAAAATAGCAGTGTAGACATTCCTGCTCAGGCTGGACCCGGAACATGATAAGGCTCTGAAACATGATGGGCGGTGTGGGGGGCTCTCAGAGCCCAAGCTCCAGCCGGAGCAGGAACGTCTACGCTGCTGTTTTTAGCACTATAGCACGAGCATGAGTCTGTAGACCTGGGCTCAGAGACTCAAGACCACTGGGATTTTTTTCTGCAGTGTAGATCCACAGAGGCCTAAGTTCTGACATCAGCCCAACAAACTATACGTGTTGATCCAGTACCCTGCCAGGAGCCTGTGCCTTGACATCAGCCTGGCATGCTAAAGTTGCTGAGGTAGAGATACTGATCCAATGACTTCAGAGTAGCCAATAAGCTCAGAGAAGCATATGCCTTAATATCAACCAAGCAAGCAAGTCTTTGACTTGATGCCAGTCCAGCAGCAGATGCCACTCCAGGCATAAGCCAGCTAGGCTGCTGCCTAGGGCAACAGATTTCAGGACCTTCCCAGGTTACTTCCAGGGACAGTGGTGGGGGATGAGGCTGGCAGGGCTGCCAGAAGAGGAGGCGGCCACCAGTCAGGGCTCCAAGGAGCAGGAAGTAGGCCCCAGCTGGGCTGCCAGGGAAGCACACTCAGACACTTTCACTTCTGTGCTGCCTTTAGAGCTGGGCTCCCAGCCAGCAGCCTTGGAGCTTCCTACAGCCCTGCCCCTCCCCTACAATACCCAGATATCACAGGGAAGATCAGATTTCATAGTCCATGATGTGTTTTTCACAGCTGTGAATTTGGTAGGGCCCTATCAACAACTAAGGATGCTTTGACCCACAGAGCTCCACACCATGCGTGAATGCACACACGGACACACACACATATGCATGCACACACACTTTTGTTTGGCTGACTTTATAGGCCTCTTTGTGGACACAGGATAAAATTTTCAAAAGCACCTGTGATTTGCAGTGGGACTTTAGGCGTCTCAATCACTGAGGCACTTTTGAGAATGTTACCCATGGATTCCTTTCAGTCACATTTATTCAGTTGTCCCTTTCCCATGCTATTTCTCATCACACTAGAAGATGCAATGTCACTTCACCACAGAGTATCAGCATCTACCATGACATACTCACTACGAGAAACAACTGTGAGTTCCCCCTCATTTTTTTTATCTTTAAACACAGGGTCCTTCATGTCTATAGTGGATCTACTGTGCTTATGCAAAAAGCCATGACCCTGCCAACCTTCACATCCAGGCAGCAGAACTCATCGTCATCATCAGGTTCCCATTACGCCTCTGGCGTTTAGAGCAGCAACGAAGCTTCTCCACTTCTGTCTGTTTCTGGCAAGGCTTTCAATGGTTCCCCAGCTGTGCCCCAGGTTTTTCAGCTCAGCTTCCACAGCTCTTCGCCATATTGTTTTCAGGCAGCCTTGGTTTTGCGTGCCTTCAGGTGTCCATCTTATTGCTACTCTGATGAAGGAATCAGTTCCTATCCGAAGCACCTGGCCAATCCATCTCCAGCGCCTCCTGGCAATGATGGTGCTCATATCCTCTTGCCTGCACTGTGTCAATAGATCTTGATTTGAGATTGTTCTGGGCCAAAAGATACGGAGGATTTTTTGAGGCTGGCTGGGTGTAAAATAAGTGTGTACTCAACCCTTTCAAATGAAGTCAGAGCTGGCACAACAGGAATTCTGGCTGAGTTGCTCAAAATTCCTCTTGAGGATCCTGTTGCAGCAGATCCCCTTCACTACCTCCCTTTCCTTATAGAATCCTATCTTAGAAGCCCAATCCAGTCCATAATTTTAACCCCTTTAACTTTATCCCACAGCTCCTGTGCTTGAACTTCACTTTATATCAGATCAGATCCCTTTCAACGGTACACTTTTCCCAGCCTCTTCAGAATTGCTATTTGGAGCTCAGTAAAGCTTGGGGCTTAAAGGGGTGAAGAATAATACAAGACAAGGATAATATGTCCCCACAGTGTCAGAGAAGCCATTTATCCCTGGAATAATGAAGGTAAATCACAGCCTCCTTAGTTTACATTGGCCTTATACTTGAGACTCACAGGCTACTGGGGCAGCTTATTATTTGAAAGCGTGCAGCAGCCCTGTTGTGGGAATGGGAAAAGGGAGTTGCCAGGGCCTTTACATTATAATAGCAAACATGCCAGTAAAGGGCATGTTATGAATTATTGATATAAGTATCAAATATGAAACTCTACACAAAGGGTTAAACAGAGAAGGCTTGGTCCAAGGCACTCCATCTGGCAACTGCACCTGCATGGTTGCTACGGAAATTGTGTGTGTGTTAAGCACTCTCTTTTGTCTAGAAAGCAACTAGCAGCCGTGCTGGCTCCAGCGGACCCTGAGAATAGTGAAACCTGTTTCAAGTTCCTCTATGCTGCAGAGCAACTCTACCAAAGGGTAGTTCATACCCAGGCCTGCCTGAAGTAGTTCATGCTTACCTCTGGGAACATGAGTTCCATGTGGCCAAAAGCAAGAGCTGTAGGGTTTGTCTAAGGCTATGTCTTCATTGCAAAAACAGTTGGGGCTTTTTTCCCTGCGGTATTACCAACACACGTTAACTATCCTGCTGTAAGATCCTAGCGGAGGCAGGGCGCTGTAGTTTTACTGGGAGGTAAACAGGCATGGTCAACCATGGGCGAAGGGTATAGTGCTGACTTTGCTTAGCTAACTCACAGTAAAAACTACAGGTGCCTTGTCTCCACTAGGATTTTACAGCAGGACAGCTAATGTGCATTAGTTATCACATGGTAAAAACACACCTTTTTGATAGCGAAGAGAAAGGTTATTTTAGGAAAAGAGGTTGAGATTAGGTCAGGGTTAGTTAACACATATGGTCCAGGTCAGGCCTAGGGGGAATCTAAGGTTGATCTCGATAATCCAAATCAAAATTAAAGGTGTAAACCTACTTCCAGACTAGGAAAAAGGTCAGGATTAGGGCCAAGTACACCAACTCTGACCTAACTTCAACCTCTTTTTATCATCTAGATCAGTATCTCAAACTCAAATCACCATGAGGACTAGTACGTTGGCCCGAGAGCCGCATCACTGACACCTTTTCATACAACGATATAAAAGTATAGTCAAAAATGAACAAAAATGAAGAGTAATATAGTATGCTATTAAAAGTCAATGTATTAACTTTTTTAAAACTGTAATGCGAAGAGGGATTTTAATAAAATATAAACACTCAGTAATGCACCTCACTCAAATGACAAAACATGCATTTGTTTTAGAATTACTTCAGTTAAAGCCCCCCGCCTCACCCCCACTCCACCCCTTCCATGAGGCCCTGCCCCTGCCCCGCCTCTCCCCAACTCTTCCCCACCCTCATTCCAACCCCTTCCCCAAAGTTCCCGCCCCAACTTCGCCCCCTCCCTGCCCCTATTCCAACCCCTTCCCCAAATCCCCACCTCAACCCCGCCTCTTCTCCACCTCCCTCCTGGAAAGTCTTAAGTGCCACCAAACAGCTGTTTGGTGGTGACAAGCGCTGGGAGGTTGGCAGAGGAGCAGGGATGCGGCGTGCTTGAGCGAGGGGGAGAAGGAGTGGAGAGGGGAGCTTGACTGCCGATGGGTCGGCACCTATGGTGGGCTGCAGGAAATAACTCCATGGGCCGCATGTTTGAGACCCCTGATGTAGATCAATCCAAATGAAGCCACATCCTAGTGTTCCTTTCAAATGAGTAGCAAGTAGGAAATACTTAGGTCTGGATTTTCTGTGAGCTTTGTAACCATGGAAGTCTTGGAGTACATAAAATAAGAACTTGATCCCCCAAAGCACTTCAGCATGTGAGTAGTTCCAATAGGACACGTAGCAGTCTACAGCAGGGCTCCCTTGGCTCCTCTGTTAAATCCACAAGATCACTCTGAGACCCTGGGTTAGTAACCACTGGTGCAGTTTATTCATAGGCTTGTTCCCACCACCATTTCACCATGTACAGTTGGCCCTTCACCATCTGCAGGCAGGAGAGAGGGAAGCACTACCACCCTGCTTCTGCTCCTTGCCTTTTCCCTTTCTTTCTGCTCCTCCCTTGGCTTCCTTCCCCTGAGGCTTTTATACAGCCCCAGGCTAAGTAGGCAGCAGCTGTTTCTGCCTCCCCAATTAGGGCCAGGTTATCTCCAGCCAGCTCTAATCTATCCCCCTAAATGGGAGCTCGCCTGACAGAGGGCTGAATCAGCAACCCTTTGCCCAGCATCCCGTCACAGGACTACTCACATGCATCAAGTTATGCGTGTGCTTTTCTAGCTTAGGGGTTAAGAGAAAATATTTGTTTTTAACATAAAATAGTTATCTACTAAATCTAAATTCACCATTACTGATTTTTTTCATTAACTGGGCAGAGATGAGGAATTAAGTTATCTTCATTTTTGTAGCCTCCTTCTGAACTAGTTTCAAGCAATTTCGTGCATCCCCATGCATTTTGTATGCAACTGATGCATTAAAAAAAAAAGCACCATCTTTCCAAACCACCCCCTAAATCTTGAGGTAACAAAGTGAAGGGCTTGAAATGAAACACAAGAATGCAGCTTCATTTGGGTGTCTTGAGATTAGGAAAAGAGCTAACACCTTTTATTTCCATTTTCAATTTTTTTGTGAAAAAACACAAACACAGAATAGCCCACTGTCTGGTGACTGGGGCACTCACCCAGATGTGGAAGGTCCAGGTTCCAGTTGCTAATCCAGATTAGGCAGAATAGGAACATGAAGCAGGGTCTCCCACCTCCCAGGTGAGTGGCCTGTGCTATTGTGCATTGAAGGATGGGGACACGGACACACACACACTTTCTCTCTGACCAAAACTGAGATTGTACAGAGAGCTAAAAAGGTATATAGAGAGCAATTCTGCACTGGCAGGGAGGTGGGCTCGATAACCTAATATAGTTTTTCCATCTCCAGCTTCTATGATTCTGTCCTACAATACTTGCCATTAACTGTAAGAAAATATTATACAGTAGTACCATAAACAAGAGAACTGCATCAGGGCCAGAATGCAGCCCCCAAGATTCAACACATACTGTGGGGGGTGGGGGCAGGTGAAAGCCACAGGAGAATATTTTCTGTTAAATTTGGAATAGTAATAATGACTGGGTTGAACATTTCTGGTGACTACCTAGGTGAACATAGTCAGCCAGTCAGCATCAACAAATCCTTCCCTTTCAGCCATTATTTCTTAATTAAAAGACGTAAAATTATTCTTAAAGTACAGTAGATCTTTTAGCTATTCAATGTACCTTTTCTTAAAAAAAAAATAAAAAAATCAGAGTTCTGATCACCAGTGGTCATGATGTTAGTGAAGTGTCCAGATTTGCTGGACTTGAAGATAGATACCCTGTTTAGAATCCTTGAGTGAAATCTTGGCCCTAGTGAAGCCAATAGCAAACCCCCCTTTCATAGATTATGAGGCCAGAAGCAACAACTGTGATCATCTTGTCTTGACCTCCTGCATAACACAGGCCATGGAATTTTCCCCCAATAATTCCTGTTTGAAGTAGAGAATATCATTAACAAAAACACTGACTTCAATAGAGGCAGGATTTCACCCATTGCACCTGCAGCCAATATATTATTTATTTCAATACTAGAATTTATGAAAACAAATATCCACTATATAAATGTGATAATTAAAAACTAAAAGAGAGAAAATATATGGAACTTCCGCTCCTAAATTATACACATCTTGAAAATCCCACCCCAAGAGATATGGAATAACTTACTACTTCTATTAACAAAACAAAATTAATTAAGTGGGACCAAGTGAGATGGACTGATTTTAAAATGCCATTGGTAGAATAACTTTTATAACAATGAACAATATAATTACAGTAACTCATAACCTGTGCTGCCTTGACACTTCACAGTTGCTTCTCTTGTTTATCTGAGAGCCTCACTTCTATTGCTTGTGTAATAAAATGGTTGCACTGTCAATGATTCTGTTTAACATTAAATAAATTAATAAATACAAATTAATAACCAAAAAAGCAGTAACCCAATATCCCAAGGCAATTCTCACATGAGATGAAGAGGTTAGTTCCAGAGCCATGGTCAAATTCCAATTTAGGTTATTATCAGCAGGTGAGTGCTGCACTCAAGAAGTGCTAGAACACAAGTACCAGAAGTGCCATAAGATGCCATTCCAGCTCCCCCGCAAAAAATGCTGGAGAAGAATCCCAGAGCATTCCAGCATGACTTGAGCACTTTTTGTTCCATTCTACACATATGAATTCCACCTGCAGTTTCACACAGATACAGTGTTCTTAACTTCCTGTCCTAAACTATGTAATATTGTGTATTCCTAATCAGCTAGGGCATTCTACCATACAGGGGCTCCATGTCTGGGCCTGATCTCACACTGGTTTCACAATGGTGTAACTGCATTGTCCTCAGTGGAATTATTTCAGATTTACACTGATGTAACTGAAATCATAATCAGACCCAGAGTTTGTAAATTGCCTGGAATCCTGTGAGATGAAAAGCGCTGTATAAGCATAAGATTTTTTTATTAGCTTTCCCTTCTCTATGTATTTATTTACAAAGACGTTTGTTCTCTGGAGTGGGGGAAGCCAACAAACTAGTTGTTTAATGTCATTTTACTACAGGCTGAAGATCAGCATGTAAAGAGGAGTAGACATTTGTAATAGGCAGCAGCAAGTCCTAGCAGTTGATTAGAAGTGTTCCCCCAGCCACTGTACTTGAAAATTCCACAACAAACTGAACACAAGAGCCAAAAACTCCTTCTCTGTTTGGATGCTGCTCTCCAGGATTTACCCTGACACTTTCCGAACAGACTGCCTGAAAGAGATGTCTTGTCTCGTTCTGCCGGTTATCATTCTTTTTTCAGAGTGATTTCAGCAAAGACCATAAGCTTGTGACAGAGTGAATTTGTGATCTTATCCAATCATCTGGGCTGTTTGCAAAACTTCAGTAGGTGGCAGCGTTTTGTTGATAAATGTTTTGTTATCCAAGTGATCTCATTTAGTGCAACTGTTGCAATATTAATAAACTGAACTTATGATTGCATTTGCCAGGACTGAAAATATTGCTATCCTATCTGGCGTTTGCTCTTATCTGAACTGACAACAACATCCATTGTATTTATAGAGGGGAAAATGCTCTGTTTGTAAATGTATTGTTTAGGGGCAGAAGGGAAAAGGAAAAACAAGGGGAAAACGCAGGTTGGATTAAGATTAAAACACTGATGTTGTTAGCCACCTGATTTGTGATTGTAATAAAAGAGCTTTCTGGCAGTGCTGTTAAAATGCTGCTCCAGGGGGAATGGATGACACCGAAGAATGTCTTTCACCTCTAGCTCACGGGTTCAAAACAAGCCAAATTTTGGTAGCATCTAAAAATTGTTCCCATCTGGTAACTGGCAGTTTAAATTCAATTTCTACTGGACGGTATCAGAAAAACCATCATAAGTGGCACCCTTGCTGGTAATCACAACAGAGAAGCCAAAGATTGAATGGACATGGAGTCTCAGCCAAAAAAAGTCATCCCTCCAAAACAAATCTATCCCACTAGAGAGAAGTCATATATATCTTTTTCATATATGTGTTAAAGAGTTATGTCTTAATAGAAACAACACAGGTGTTCATTGTGATGCTTGTGTTTCCAAATAAAGCATGCCAGATTTTAACAACCTGTTTATTTTAAAAGGAATATGACTGGAAGATTTCCAATCTGAGAAAAGTACAATTAACTATAAGGAGCAACTGGTGCAAGAAGGGACCGTCAACATAGCCCACCTACATGAGATTAATTTGGGTTTTAAATAAATAAGGAGAGTAGAAATATTTGACAAAAGAACACTCCTACCATAGAAGATCAAAGTCACCAATACCCTAGGCTCAGGCACTTCCTGACAGCTAATAAACAGCTGAGTGAACAACCTAAGGCCTGGTCTACAGTAAGTGGTTATTTCGGAATTAGCCAAGTTACCTCAAAATAAAACTGGTTCCCTCCACACAATCAAACCAGTTTTTTCGATTTAAAGGGCTCTTTATTCCGATTTCTGTACTCCACCTCGGCAAATGGAGTAGCGCTAAAATTGAGATCGCAGTTCTGGATTACAGGTACTGTGGACGCAATTCGAATATATTGGCCTCCAGGAGCTATCCCAGAATGCTCCCTTGTGACCACCCTGGACAACACTCTGAACTCTGATGCATTAGCCAGGTAGGCAGTAAAAGCCCTGGGAACTTTTGAATTTCCTGTTTGGTTACCATCAGCACAGGCGACCATGCAGAGTCCACCATCTCAAAAGACCACACAGTCCCAGATTCACAGACGACCTCCAGCATGGTCCAAACGGAAGGAACTGTATCTTATTGCATGTTGGGGAGACGAATCTGGGGATAGCTCAGTGGTTTGAGCATTGGCCTGCTAAACCCAGGGTTGTGAGTTCAATCCTTGAGGGGGCCATTTAGGGATCTGGGGCAAAAATTGGGGATTGGTCCTGCTTTGAGCAGGGGGTTGGACTAGATGACCTCCTGAGGTCCCTTCCAACCCTGATATTCTATGATTCTATGGCAGAACTACGTTCCAAAAAAAGGAAGGCAAATACATATGCTAAAGTCTCCAGGGCCATGACAGAAAGAGGCTACTCCAGGGACACAGAGCAGTGTCATACAAAAATCAAGGAGCTCAGACAAGCGTACCAAAAAGCCAGGGAGGTGAACAGGAGCTCTGGGTCATAGCCCCATACATGCAGCTTCTACTGTGAGCTGCATGCAATTATGGGGGATGATGACACCACTACCCCACCACTGTCCATGGACACCTGCAAGGGGGGAGTAGCATGGAGTGAGGAGGATGAGTTTTTGGAGGACGAAGAGGAGGAGGAGGACGACAGTGCACAGGCGGCAAGTGGGGAATCTGTTTCCCCCCCTAGCCAGGAACTATTCTTAACGCTGGAGCCAATAGCCTCCCCCTACACCCAAAGCATGCTCCCAGACCATGACCCTGGAGAAGGCACTTCTGGTGAGTGAGAGCTTGATCAGAGCCATGTGGTGGGGGGTGGGGGGAAACCCAGCCACGCTGGGCTGTTTGTGTTTAGTTTAAAGGGCTCATCCCTGCTCAGAGCCTCATCAGAGCCCCGCGGTGTGTGGGGGGGGGCGCGGGGGTGTTGTGTGATCATCCCAGAGAGCCCACAGGCTGGCTGCAAGCTGAATTCTGTTGCCTGGCTGCATGTGATGGCTTACTCACACCAAAGTGGCAGGCACTTCAGTATAAGAGGCAAAATGAGACCTTGTACAGAAAGAACATGTGCTACGTACTATGAATTGCCTGTTTCACTGAGAAACAGTGTCCCCTTTGTTCTCTAAAATGTATCTTTTAAAATACTACCCTCCCTTTTTCTCTTCCTACAGCAGGTGCAAATGTTTCAATGCGGCCCCTATCTACTCCGTCCCAGAGGCTGGTCCAGATCAGAAGGCAGAAAATACAAACTCGGGACGACATGTTTGCCAGGTTCATGCAGTGCTCCCACACTGATAGGGCCCAGTTGAATGCGTGGAGGCAAACAATTGCGGAGTCGCATAAAGCGTTACATGAATACGAAGAGAGGAGGGATGTGTGTGCTGAGAGCAGGCAGGATGCTATGGTCAAGCTCATGGGGGAGCAAACTGACATGCTCTGCTGTATGGTGGATCTAATGCGGGAAAGGCAGCAAGACCACAGACTGCCGCTGCAGCCCTCCATCCTCCCCAGATTCCATAGCCTCCTCACCCAGACGCCCAAGAACACGGGGGGGAGGGGGAAGCTATGGGGACCTACTCAGTCAACCCCAGAGGATTGCACAAGCAGCAGAAAGCTAGCATATCCTAAATTTTGATTTGGTTTCTGGACTTGTTTTTCCCTCCTCCACCACCCCCCTAACCCAGTACCCCCCTCCCCTGTCTAGCTTCTGATTTCTCTCAGTGTTTTGCGCAACAAATAATAAAGAACGGTTTTTAAACAATTGTGACTTTATTTCCTTTCATTATATATATATAGGGGGTAACTTTAAGAGAAACAAACACAGCTCTCACGAAACTGGCTTTCAAAGCTTCTCTGATGTGCAGCGTGCCCTGCTGCACTCTTCTAATCGCCCTGTTGTCTGGCTGTGTGAAACTGGCCACCAAGTGAGTTGCCTCAAGCCTCCCACCCTGCCATAAATGTCTCCCCCTTACTCTCACAGATATTGTGGAGCACACAACAAGCAGCGATTATAATTGGAATATTGGTTGTGCTGAGATCTAACGGAGTCAGTAAACTGCACCAGCGCGCTTTCAAATGTCCAAACGCCCATTCTACCACCATTCTGCACTTGCTAAGCCTATAGTTGAACTGCTCCTTACTACTGTCCAGGATGCCTGTGTATGGCTTCATGAGTCATGGGAGCAAGGGGTAGGCTGGGTTCCCGAGGATAACTATAGGCATTTCAACATCCCCAACAGTAATTTTCTGGTCTGGGAAGTAAGTTGCTTCCTGCAGCTGTTCAAACAGAGTTCCTGAAGATGCAAGCGTCATGCACCTTTCCCGGCCATCCCACACTGATGTCGGTGAAACATCCCTTTTGATCCACCAGTGCTTGCAGCACCATGGAAAAGTACCCATTGCGGTTTATGTACTGGCCACTCCGGTGTCCTGCGGCCAAGATAGGGATATGTGTTCCGTCTATCTCCTCGCTGCAGATAGGGAACCCCAGCGTATTAAAGCCATCCACAATGGTCTGCACATTTCCCGAAGTCACTACCCTTGATAGCAGCTGGTCAATGATTGCGTTGGCTACCTGCAGCACAGCAGCCCCCACAGTAGATTTTCCCACTCCAAACTGATTCCCGACTGACCGGTAGCTGTCAGCTGTTGCAAGCTTCCACAGGGCTATGGCCACTCACTTCTCAACTGTGAGGGCTGCTCTCATTTTGGTGTCTTTGCGCTTCAGGGCAGGGGACAGCAAGTCACAAAGTTCCATGAAAGTGGCCCTATACATATGAAAGTTTCTCAGCCACTGGGAATCATCCCATACCTGCAACACTATGCAGTCCCACCAGTCTGTGCTTGCTTCCCAGGCCCAGAATCGGCATTCCACGGCATGAACCTGGCCCAACAGCACCATGATCTCCCAATCGCCACATGCCATGCCATCTGTGTCCATGTCCTCATCACTATAGTATTTGTGCTGTCGTCACTTCTTCGCCCGGTTTTTCAGGTACTGCACATACTGCTGGATAACGCGTGAGGTATTTACAATGGTCAAAACTGCAGCGGAGATCTGATCGGGCTCCATGGCTATGGCGCCTGCACGGGTAATCCTGGAAAAAGGGTGCGAAACGTAGGAGAGCAGAGTGGCCGTGGAAGCTGTGCTGTTTGGTTCACAGTAGCCGAACAAAGGCTGAAAATGGTTGTCTTCTGTGGCTTTCACGGAGGTGGGAGCCCAGTACAGACAACATGGAGAAGCTCGGAAGTGTGGCAATAGCGGGAGAGCAGAGTTGGCAGCAGAAGCTGTGCTGCTTGGTTCACGATGGCCGAGCAGAGTTGAGTTGGAGAGGTGGATTCATAGTATCAGGAGAGCAGCGGTGCACCATCTGCTGAAAGCAGTATGGCGTCTGCACACCAAAAAGGCGCGAAACTATTGTCTGCCGTAGCTTTCTGATGACACACACACAGAAACACCCACGAGAATGTTTTTGCCCCATCATGCACTGGGAGCTTAACCCAGAATTCCAACGGGCAGCGGGGACTGCGGGAACTGTGGGATAGCTACCCACATGTGCACCGCTCCGACATTCGATGCTAGGCTTGGTACTGTGGATGCAATCTACTGAATTCACGTGCTTTAGTGGAGACACAGAAGACCGAATGTATAAAATAGCTTCTGAAAATTCAAATAGAATAATATCAAAATAATTTCATTGCAAAATTCCCATCAGCTTCACTGGAAGTTGTATCGGGCCCTTAAAGAACAAATTTGGACTCATATAAGTCCTCTAGAAATGTGATATTGTCTAATTAGGTAGGTACAGAGAGAGGCTTTATAAACATAAGGCAACCATTTTTCACGATTAGGAAAATGATACGTACTATTCCACTTCTTATCAAAATCATCACCTGTTATACGACAGTTACAGAGTATCAATTGATACATTTTGGAAATTTTCCTTTTTGTGTTTGCAGAATAAACAAAAACCAGTTCCATTTCATTTCTTCTTCTATGCAAATATTTTTGAATTCCATTGATAAAATTTCAAAGATTAAGATATTAGTAAAGTGGTAGAGCACAAATAGAACTGGGTAGGAAACTGTTTTCTTGTCCCACTATTTTTTTTTAAAAAAGTTTAAAATGTTTTTCTGTCTCAAATGGGATGAAAAGTTGAAAACTTAAAAATATTTGCAAACTGAAAAAACATTTTTTTCCCAGTTTGGTCAACTAAAATATTTTGTTTCAATAACTTTGAAATGTTCCAATTTGATTTGGACTTTTTTTACTTTTTTTTTTTTTATCTTTATTTTAGTCTAATTATTTTAAATATTTAAATGAAAGTCATTCTGATCCAGAAAACTGGAATTTTTTCATTTTCATAAATATCAAAATGAAATATTGCAACAATTTCATACATTTCTCTTGACTTATTTTTGAGTTGGGAAATTTGTCAAAACCAACCGTGTTTCACAAACTATTTTGGTTTTGACAAATCAGCATTTTTCTTTGAAAAAAAACTTTTGTTAAAAAATTCCCAATCTGCTGTTTTCACAGATGTTATTTAGTTTTCTAAGTTGTTCATTAGCCATGACATCCTTTTAAATAAATTGATAGAAATGGTGTTATTCCAGTTATAACGTGTGTTGTGATAATTGGGCCTATAAATTTACCTTAATTGTGAGCTTAACTGTAAAAAGTATGCAACAGTTCATAAGATGTCACAGTAACCCATAACAACAAATGTTGATGGGAAAGGGTACAAAAAGGAGACAGAAAGGCTGAATAATAAGTCTAAACAAAAAAGCCTACTGATATAACTTAATGACGATGTTAAGATCGTGCCTGATAAACAAAAAAATGTGGGCCCAGCAATTAATGAACCAAAATTGGTATGTTGGAAAGTAGGCCTAATTGGTGAACAAAATAATGAGGGGATGGGATATTCCACCCACCACTCCCTCTTTGAGTCCTTAAAGAAAGAGACTTTGGGGAAAGAGGATTTTAAAGCAAGCTTCATCATCATGGCTGCCAACCCCACCATTTCCTGGCTGGGACCCTGGGCCTTCGTCATCCTAATCCTGAGAGATGTGCTGACCAGACTAGGCCAGAGAGAGGGACCCAGATAACATCACCACCTCCGCTGGCTCTAGCTGAATCCCAAACACCACCTGGGATAAAATTGGATTGAGTTTAACAGACAGGAACAACAATAGCTCCGCCCATCTCAACTAACTTCTCCTTTCCTTAAACAGACAGTTATCAATATCTTCAACACCATCTAAGAGACTGTCCAAAAAAGGGGGTTTCCTTCTAAACTCTCTCTGGCTAAAGGGAAAGGGAACAAAGGATGCAGTTAAAATAAAAGCCTGATTTAACACTTTACATTTCAAATCTTTTAACTGTTTTTCATTCTTTTCTTTATCTTTAATAAAAGGTTAGAAGGACTTTTAATAGTGTGTTTGCCATGGTATTAAGCAGGCTGAGGTCTCTGAATACCAAACCCTGAACCTTGTTTAACACTGTTTAATGTTGGACAGTGACTGCGTTACATTAACACCTTTGGCGCATATATTCACAAGAGGTGAAACTGCTGACTTAAAAACAAGTGTATAGTTTGGTCAGAACACAGCAGCGAGAATGTAAACTGCCCAGAGCACATCACTCCAGTACTTTGCTCTCTTCAACTCATTCTCCACATGACTAGCCCATCGGAGATACTACTTGACTATGCTCACTCCCTCTAAAACAATGAAAATGGCAGCCTCAAGAGTGAACCTCTTGAGTGCATGATCTTTCTCTTTCACTGGCCTATGAATGTAATACTGATTCCCAGAAGAGACTGGGGCGGCAACAAACATCAGAGCCAAATATAAAATAAATTCCTTTGACCTACCGTTCCTGCAATAACCCCACAAAAAATCCAGCAAGAATAACAACAAACTAAGTCTAGCCCCTGCAGACTGGATGGAGGAGAAAAAGAAAGAGCAAACACATATCTTTACGTGTATAGTTTATAATCTTGCGATACTACACTGATAGCATAAGACCCTAGATGGGATAAATAAGATACCTGCTCTTGAATAATGGTTAATATACCTTGTTCATGTTAAAAACAAAAGCATAAAGTTCCCTGTAAATGAGATAGTAGGGAAGGATGATTATGAATTTTAAATCCTTTCTCCTAAATTTAATTAATGATGGCCATAATAAGGATTGTCCAGTCAGCAGCAAGGAGCACGCTTTCTTAGCAGTAAATTGGTATGTCTGAGGGCTTGTCAACATGGTGGGATAATGCACATTCTGCCATGTGATTTCTTAAGTGCAATAACCTGTTGCTCATTGACTGACCTGGCTGGTGTGCACTAAACATTCCCTGGTGCCCACCCAACAAGCCATAAGTGAAGGATGACAGAGCTGAGAGAAATCTCTTTTAGTCCAATGTCCTTGAATACTATAGGTTTCAGAGTAGCAGCCATGTTAGTCTGCATCCGCAAAAAGAAAAGGAGGACTTGTGGCACTTTAGAGACTAACATTTATTTGAGCATAAGCTTTCGTGAGCTACAGCTCACTTCTTCGGATGCATGAAGTGAGCTGTAGCTCACGAAAGCTTATGCTCAAATACATGTGTTAGTCTCTAAGGTGCCACAAGTCCTCCTTTTCCTTTTTCTTGAATACTATAGTTATACTAAGCTGATAAAGTTTCCACTGAACACTCAAAATACTATTGCTATGAGTTGGGTTTGTGATGGGCTGGACCCCTTGGGAAGTCACCTTATGTGCTGAGATACCACTGAGTCTACCTGTTCTGCCAGCATGGGCCCCCTTTAACCTGTCTTCTTGAGCCAGGCTCTTAAAACCTCCTCTAATACACACACAAGCAGGGCCACACCCAGCTGCTGATGAGCCCTGGGAAGACTCAGTTTAAGGGATTTGCTCCAGCACTCAGATGTTCACCTCCCTTGGAGTACAGACCCAAAGATATATTATATTTGCCTCTTCCCTCAATAGGGAAGAGGGTATGCACAATTTCTCACCCCCCTCTTCTCCAGTTACAAATCACATAAAATGGGTTATATTATAAACCAGAAATAAATGTATTAACTATAACAGGTGTATTTTAAGTAGTTAAGGAGGTAGCTGACAGAACAAGGCAAATTACTAAAAAAACAAAACAGAGCAAGCAAACTAAGCTTAATACATTAAAGAAACTGGTTACATGTGAGTTCTCACCCTAAATATAGTTCTGATAATCTTCTTCACAGGCCAGATGCCCTTCTAGCCTGGACCCAGTTCTTTCCCCCTGTTCAGTCTTAGTTGTTTCCAGCAGTCATCTTGGGTGGGGTAGCAGGGGAAAATTGATTACCTGGATTACCTCACTCCCCACGCTTAAAGAAGATTTGCATAAGGCAGGAGTCCTTTGTTTCCTAGTTTGACCCCCCCTTCCCTTACAGTGGAAAGTTACAAGAAGTTCCAAGTAATGTTTTAGTATCAGATGACAAGACCACCTGACTCTGTAGGGCCCTTGTAGGCATTCTTCACAGGCTGACCCACACGTTCACAGGAAGACTAATCTCTTTTACTGTCCGTTGTCCCTGTTGATGGGCCATCCGCCCTGTCTGGTTTTTCCTTTGTTGTACCTGAAGTGTTGGCATGGGTGTCACCCAAAGTAGCATAGTTGAAATACAGATACATAGTCAATATTCCTAATTTCAGATACAGAAACGATACATACATACAAATAGGATAATCACATTCAGTAAGTCATAACCTTCCCAATGATAGCTCACATGCGCCATCTTGCATAAAGTATATCTCAGTTATGTCACATTCATATCATAAGCATATTTTCATGAAGAATATGGAATGACACGTCACAGGGTTGAGTTAAAACCTCATTGAGATTGTGTGTGAACACACCCTTCAATTGACATAACCAACAGGGTGAGTTAACCAGAAGTCCCCCATCTAAGACAAAAGGGGGTTGTGAACCTGTCCAGGATTTTGGATTGAGTGTTTTGCTGAGTATTGTTTGTGCTTTGTGTGTGGAGGGAAGACAGAACACACAGGAACTGAAAACAGAACAGAAAGGGAAGCGGAGGCAAAAGACAAGAAAGCCAATAAGTGGTTGGTGAGCAGAGAGGTTTGGGGTCTGGTGCTGTGGGGAGGCCAAGTGCTGCGAACTAAGAAATGGCTCGTCTTGTTCCTGCATTCAAAAAACCAAGACTTTGCGCATTCCTTGTCAATAAGCAAGGTTGCACCAAAGAAAATACCAGACTCCATCAATTTCTGCTTCCAACTGGCATACTCCCAGGCCACCAAACTTTCACTGGCTTCTCAGGTTGAAAAAGGGCAACATTATGGATAACTTAGCCAAATGTTGTTCTGTGTAAATTTGTAATGTTAGAGTACATCAGGTGACATCCCAAACTCACACAGCCTTTATACCAGAGCACACAATACTACATTCTCATATACATACACTTCTGATGGACACAGTGATAATCTTGGCATACCTTGGAATGGCTCTAGCACAAAAGCTCCACTGACATGAACTGGCTCCCAGACAAAATAAGAAAGCACACTGCAGGATGTAAAAGGAATGACAAATCAGTTTCTTATGTAATCATTACCTCATTTACAAACTGAATATCTAAACTTTCTTTTTATCCCGCTGCATGTATAAATGATGAATTTAGCATGCACAAAAGGTAAGAAGATTGAGAGTACTCAACGCTGATGGCTGGTATTCATGTGCAGATGGCAGCTGGTGTGTATAGAGAGGATATTAATGTTGGTTCCCTTTCCCCAACCCAGCACCCCCCGCCCCCCATCCTCCTGATACACACTCCTTTAGCCTCTGTCCATATTACAGATTATGCAGTATCAGATGCTCAGATATTACAGTAACAGACACTATGAGTATAAGGACACTATGTAACATCAGCTGCTCAGATATTACAGAAATGGGCAACATAAAACAAAAATACACTTGACAGCATCATATGTAAACATACTAGTGTGTTATAACCACATTGTGTAACTTTGCCATTGATAATCTATAGGTGAAGACTATAGCACAATTTAACTAGTAGAGGAGGGGTTCTCTCAGTGCTGTAGGTAATCCACCTTCCAAAGAGGTGGTAACTAGGTTGATGGAAGAATTCTTCCATCAATCTAGAGCTGCCTACACCAGGGGTTAGGCTGGCTTCACTATGTCTCTCAGGGGTGTGGATTTTTCAAGCCCCTGAGAGATGTAGCTATGCTGATGTAACTTTTCCTATGTAAACCAGCCCTGAGAGTTCTCTGGACAGGGGCAGACAAGGGCTGAGATCATAGGCTGCAATTTTAAATGTGGATGTGTAACCATCTCTTCCACTGCCATGCATAGCACCACATTTCTGTGGAAGATTCACTACAATGAATAGTCTACATAAACTGTCCAATATGTTGCTCTCCTTCCCTCCTCAAAATAATTACCCCCATACTTTCCTCAGTACAACAGATGTGATCCCATTATATATAGTCTCCTAGACAAGCAAACTACATTTAATTTAAATCTTGGGAGAACATATCAGTAATTTAAGGGCAAAAAAAAGTTACAAATATGTTGAATTATCTCCAGATCAAGCATAAGAAAAATTCAGGTCATTCAGGGTTAAGATTAGCAGAGATCTAACAGAGTGTTAATAAAAGACCAGATGAAGAACAAAAAAAGTGTTGCCCCCCAAGAAATTCAAAATGTATGTCTGAGTAAATCCAGGTTACCCTTCAACGGCGTATAGATTAAATAAATCAGTTTTTACTATTTCTGACCCGCTTGCATTCATAAGTAACAATATAAGTAACCAAAAATAACTGCTTGGCTCAGTGTAACCTGAAGGGCCATTCAGAGATACATTCTCTAATGACAACTCCATCCTGCTGAATAAGTTGAGAACACAAATCTTATTTAATTTGTGGCTAGAGATTAATTTAAACTTGGGTCTGCAGCATGTGTTAATAATCTTCTATCTTTCTCAGACTCCCTATGTACAGCTTTTCCTAAATCCGTAAAGACAGACACTATCAAGAACATATGGAATGCCAACCAAGACATAATCAGCAAAGCATGGGACATTCTGAGTGTACAAGGCTGATGATCACTCACAAAGATGTTGATGTCCTTATGCCTATTCATTTATCTACTTGAATCAAAGGGTTGTGGGGAAAGAGAAAAGGAGGGGGAGTGTGGGCATGATTAACAATAGGTGCGAAACAGGATGAACTAGATTAAACTGATCCATATGCAAATGATACTAGTCTGATTGCATCAAACCATGCACAGTTTAATGAGTATGGTAAGATGCCTTTATCTCTGCTTGGATGTGTTCCGAAAAGAAGGACTGCTCCAAGATAAAGCACAGTTTAATAAGAAGGTTTTTCATTAGAGGGTCGATCTGCATTTGCATTTCTCTCCCTCTATCTCTGGGCTATGCAGCTTTTCTGAACCTCCATTCCTTTTCACAAGATTAGTCAGTAAGCACTTATGTATTGTTGACACACACCTTAGGGCATTGCATACTTAACACCCACAGAGTTTTAGTGTGGTCCTTCATGACCTGGATTAGACATTTCAATGCAGATTGAAGCAAACCCATATTTTTCTGCTTATCTATTCAACATTCTTTGCCTTTCTGATATTTTGAAGCTCTGTCAAATGTTTTAAGTGTTCATAAAATACGATATGGAGATTTACCTTTGATTCTTATTATCATTTTGTGCCAGATTCTGCTCTTAGTTTCACAAATGTGAATCTGCAGTGACTCTTGCTTTGGTGGAACTACAATATTTTGATTTTACATCTGTATAACTGAAATCAGAGTCTGGCCCTTCTTTCAACAATGTATGATACTTAGTTCCTTCAAAAGACACTACCTGTTCTTTTACAAAAAGAAAAGGAGGACTTGTGGCACCTTAGAGACTAACAAATTTATTTGAGCATAAGCTTTCATGAGCTGCAGCTCACTTCATCGGATGCATTCAGTGGAAAATACAGTGGGGAGATTTATATACACAGAGAACATGAAACAATGGGTGTTACCATACACACTGTAATGAGAGTGATCACTTAAGGTGAGCTATTACCAGCAGGAGAGCGGGGGGGGGGGGAAACCTTTTGTAGCAATAATCAAGGTGGGCCGTTTCCAGCAGTTGACAAGATCGTCTGTGGAACAACGTGGGGGAGAGGGGGAATAAACATGGGGAAATAGTTTTACTTTGTGTAATGACCCATCCACTCCCAGTCTTTATTCAAGCCTAAATTAATTGTATCCAGTTTGCAAATTAATTCCAATTCAGCAGTCTCTCATTGGAGTCTGTTTTTGAAGTTTTTGTTGTTGAAGAATTGCAACTTTTAGGTCTGTAATCGAGTGACCGAAGAGATTGAAGTGTTCTCCGACTGGTTTATGAATGTTATAATTCTTGACATCTGATTGGTGTCCATTTATTCTTTTACGTAGAGACTGTCCAGTTTGGCCAATGTACATGGCAGAGAGGCATTGCTGGCACATGATGGCATATTAACTAAATTTGTTAGTCTGTAAGGTGCCACAAGTCCTCCTTTTCTTTTTGCGGATACAGACTAACATGGCTGCTACTCTGAAACCTGTTCTTTTACATTACATAGTAAGTAGAGTAACTATCTATAGCCTCAATTAGACCCTGCATTCTTTTTGTTCAAGGATGCGAGCTGAAAGAAAACATAGGCATAATTTTCCCCTTTTATAAGCAGTAGAGTAGGATATCTCCATATCTCTCAAGAAGGCACTAGGAATTATAGATGGCCAATGCCCTGGTTTGTGCACCATGTCCCCAGAAAGAGTATGGTTTAGTGGGCATTTCTTGCCCTCAGCCAACTAGCACAATATGGTCAGCTGCAAACACTAGCTCACAGCAGGTTGGGACACACTTTGTTCCTCTCAGAAGAACAGTAAGCAGTGCATCCACCTCTGTCATGGGGAATCCTGCCCTGGCTGGTAGATTGCATCAAACAGCATCTTTTGCCTCCTTTTACTTCATTATCCAGGGCAGAATTTGCCCAAATCAGTGTTGTAATCTTCTGCATAGGTACCAGTGTCTACACACACTATATATGCACACAAATATTTGTCCCACAGTAGCTGGAAATAATTTCAACCCCCAACTGCTGGCATTATCTCCAAAATCATTGACGTAAATAAATATAGACAACTATTTCCATCCTAATAACTTATGAAAAAGTAAATCTATCTTCACAGCAATTAGCACGAGACTCAGGCTGTATTGACTCCGATTAATATCTGACAATCTACCTTCTCAAACTCAGCTTCAGCTGATCAATTTCATCCCTAAAGATTTTCACCAATCAGGAACATGAGTCAGCTTAACAGAAGTAAATAGGTCCCAATTTAGCAAATCACTTAAGCACATGCATAACTTTAAGCACATACATAATTTCACTGATTTCAGTGGAACTAACACCATGCTTAAGTGGTTTGTGGACTGGGGCCTTAACCCCTTATATCCTTACATATTAAATTGCTACTCTCAGTTCATATTGTCTCTCCTTTTCCATTACTGGAACCCTTGGCATTCCATAGAAATCTGTCTTGCATCTTATAGGTGTCCTTAGAGTCTATCACTTCTTTAAATGTATTAGATTATAGTTTTATTACCCTTTCTCACCAGACCAGATGCATACTTTGTTGCCCCCTTGTTGGGATGATAATCCTGACAATTAACCCAACAGTATTTAATTCATCTTCAGAGAGGAGCCGGCCAGAGACTCCAGCTGGTAGGAACAGAAGCAACCAAACCGTGGACCTTTTTCACTTTCGGACATTCCAGGCAAAACTGCAGACAGGTCTCTGACTTTCTCTGCCCTGTTCTGATTGGCTGTTTGCTCCAACCCATTCCCTCCTCCACCCACCCAGTCTTCATCTCTGCTTCATTCCACACCTGCCCCCTCCTTACCTCCTCCTCCCCTGCTTTGCCCCCCTAACTACCTTCCCTTCCCCTTTTCTTAACATTTATCTGATCCTCTCCTAACTAAACCGTCCCTCAAAAACAGTGGAACAAACATGTCCTTTGCTATTATCACATTGTTCACTTGGCTTGCGTGATACATCCCCCTCCAACCCTGTGTCTGTAACGTCTATGAGAGTGTAAGCTCTTCAGGGCAAGGACAATCTCCTACTCTGTGTTTGCACAGGACCAGTGCAATGGAGGACTGATTTGGGTGGTTCTTAGGCACTGCTGCGATAAACATGATTTTCCCCTTCCACCTTAAGTAAAAAGAGCCACTATTTTCATTCTAGTTCATTCATTTCTCGGTATTTGGTTTCACATCCTTATTTCTGTTTCTCCTCACTTGCACTGGTTCCTGGGTGACTACAGCTTCCTTATACCACTGATTTCTAGGCACTAGTCATGAAGTCCTTGCTGTCACTGGATGTCTCTCTCTGCATACTCCATTACAATCGCTGCTGCATCTATGCAGCCTCCCAGTCCCATCAGAGACCTATTACTGCTCTGCGGTAGAATGCAGGGACTAATCAATCAGCCAAAACACAATGGATTTTGTGGATCTCAGAAAAGTCTTTCTTGCATCTCATCCTAAATTCCACCTTTTCAGGAGGCACAATTCCAACGAGTATGTGATGGTGGGTAAGATGATACTCAGAAGCATCTCAAGAAGTTCTGCCTCAGGTAGGGACAATCCAGGGTTGATACAAACATGGAAATTCACAGCTCCATGCATTCCCAGCCCTCTGTCAGGTGTCACAAGGACTTGGCCCTTCAGGGGAACTCTTGAGGTGAAATTCTGGCCTCACTGAAGTCAATGGAAGTTTGCCTTTGGTTTCAGTGAGGCCAAGATTTCACCTGTGGATTCTGAATACATGCAGCTCCTCCCCTAATTTGGCTTTCAAACCCCAGCAGTCTCCTGGGATTCCCACTTCCCTCGCAAGTAGGAAGGATGAGGCCGCCTACATACACAACCAGATCTCTTCAGTCCAACCTGCAGCTTGCTCAGCAGCTTCCAGAAACTAACCTCACAAGCAGGACTGCTCTGGACTTAGCTTTTCCCCTTAAGTAGAGTAACAGAACATCACACTTAAAAGCACAATAACCTTTCATTGCTAAAATAATTCTCACAAGTTCTTTGGGGGTTTGGGTTGCCTCATTCTAACCAGGAGTTCCTATCCCCTCATCCAAGTGGGCTAAAGAAAAAGCAACTCTAATGCATTTTTTTAAATTTCAATTGTTAGCTAATACAACTTATTCTATGTTTCTTTCAAGATTATGTTGTACAAACCCCCTAATGGTAAGCGGCAGCATCTAGTGGATTGGGCACCATTGCAGAAGACATAGGTTCATTTCCTGGATCTGCGACTGACTTGCTGTGTGAACTTGGACAAGTCAGTTAAACATCTGTGTGCCTCCATTTCCCCAAGATGTAAACTAAGAACATAAGAACGGCCATACTCTGTCAGACCAATGGTCCATCTAGCCCAGTATCCTGTCTTCGGACAGTGGCCAATGCCAGGTGCTTCAGAGGGAATGAACAGAACAGTCAATCATCAAGTGATCCATTCCCTGTCACCCATTCCCACCATCTGGCAAACAGAAGCTAGAGACTTTTCAAACCATGGTTTTGCATCCCTGCAACTCCTGGCTAATAGCCATTGATGGAGCTATCCTCCATGAACTTATTCAGTTTTTTTTAAACCCTGTTATAGTCTTGGCCTTCACAACATCCTCTGGCAACGAGTTACACAGGTAGCTTGTGCGTTGTGTGAAGAAATACTTCCTTTTGTTTGTTTTAAACCTGCTGCCTATTAATTTCATTGGGTGACCCCTGGTTCTTGTGTTATGAGAAGGAGTAAGTAACACTTCCTTATTTACTTTCTCCTCACCAGTCATGATTTCATAGACCTGTATCTTGACTCTTTTCCAAGCTGAAAAGTCCCAGTCTTATTAATTTCTCCTCACATGGAAGCTATTCCATACCCCTAATCATTTTTGTTGCCCTTTTCTGTACCTTTTCCAATTCCAATATATCTTTTTTGAGATGGGGCAACTAGATCTACATGCTGTATTCAAGATGTGGGTGTACCATGAATTTATACAGAGGCAATATGATATTTTCTCTTATTATCTATCCCTTTCCTAATGATTCCTAACATTCTGTTAGCATTTTTGACTGCTGATACACATTGAGTGGACGTTTTCAGAGAACTATCCACAATGACTCCAGGAGCTCTTTCTTGAGTGGTAACAGATAATTTAGACCCCATCATTTTATAGGTATAGTTGGGATTATGTTTTCCAATGTGCATTACTTTGCATTTATCAACATTGCATTTCATCTGCCATTTTGTTGCCCAGTCACCCAGTTTTGTGAGATCCCTTTGTAACTCTTCACAGTCTGCTTTGGACTTAACTATCTTGAGTAGTTTTGTATCATCTGCAAATTTTGCCAACTCATTGTTTACCCATTTTTCCAGATCATTTATGAATACGTTGAACATTACTGGAGGTACTGGAGATACTGATGCTCACCTGTCTTTCTAAAGCGCTTTGTTATCTAAAGATGAAAAGTGCTATATAAGCACTAGACATTATCTTTTATTATTATTAAAGCACTTGGAGATCTATGATTGAAAAATACTGGATAAAAGAGGGTAAGGATCGTAATTCCTATTTTTCCAAAGTGCACACCAGAAATTGTAATGAACACAGCAGCTTTGTATATTAGTTCTCTCGCTTTCTCCTCAACCCTTTTGGAGACTATCCCTGTGTTTCGAAATAACAGTCATTGCAGAGAGATGACATTGCTGTAGTAAATATTAGTCTCACATTACCTTTTCTTCTTTAAATTAGCTTACACATACAGGGCCAGATTTTCAGAAGTGTATGGGCACAAGCCCCAGTGTACTCACTCAGCCCTTGCTTTTGTTTTTCAAACATATTATGTCTCTTTTGCAGACTACAGCTGTACTGTATTATAGCAAAATATTACAACAGAAAAAATGCACTTCATACAAACAGAGAATATACAGTGGCAAAAAAACTCACTCAACCAACTACTTGGCTGTAAGTAAACAGTCATCCATTCAAAAGATAAATATCATTAAGTTGGTTATATAAGGCATTTTGTTACATATGTAGACAATGCCACAGTATTCTTGCCAGTAAGTTAAAGAAGTATGGGCTAGATGAATGGACTATAAGGTGGATAGAAAGTTGGCTAGATTTTCAAGCTCAACGGGTAGTGATCAGTGGCTCCATGTCTAGTTGGCAGCCGGTATCAAGTGGAGTGCCCCAAGGGTCAGTCCTGGGGCTGGTTTTGTTCAATATCTTCAAAAATGATCTGGAGGATGGTGTGGATTGCACCCTCAGCAAGTTTGCAGATGACACTAAATTGGGAGGAGAGGTAGATACGCTGGAGGGTAGGGATAGGATACAGAGGGACCTAGACAAATTGGGTCAAAAGAAATCTGATGAGGTTCAACAAGGACAAGTGCAGAGTCCTGCACTTAGGACGGAAGAACCCTATGCACTGCTACAGACTAGGGACCGAATGGCTCGGCAGCAGTTCTGCAGAAAAGGACCTAGGCGTTACAGTGGACGAGAAGCTGGATATGAGTCAACAATGTGCCCTTGTTGCCAAGAAGGCCAATGGCATTTTGGGATGTATAGGTAGGGGCATTGCCAGCAGATCGAGGGACGTGATCGTTCCCCTCTATTCGACATTGGTGAGGCCTCATCTGGAGTTCTGTGTCCAGTTTTGGGCCCCACACTACAAGAAGGATGTGGAAAAATTGGAAAGAGTCCAACGGAGGGCAACAAAAATGATTAGGAGACTGGAACACATGACTTATGAGGAGAGGCTGAGGGAACTGGGATTATTTAGTCTGCGGAACAGAAGAATGAGGGGGGATTTGATAGCTGCTTTCAACTACCTGAAAGGGGGTTCCAAAGAGGATGGTTCTAGACTATTCTCAGTGGTAGAAGAGGACAGGACAAGGAGTAATGGTCTCAAGTTGCAGTGGGGGAGGTTTAGGTTGGATATTAGGAAAAACTTTTTCACTGGGAGGGTGGTGAAACACTGGAATGCGTTACCCAGGGAGGTGGTGGAATCTCCTTCCTTAGATATTTTTAAGGTCAGGCTTGAGAAAGCACTGGCTGGGATGATTTAGTTGGGGATTGGTCCTGCTTTGAGCAGGGGGTTGGACTAGATGACCTCCTGAGGTCCCTTTCAACCCTGATATTCTATGATTCTAGGATTACAAGATTATTCAGATTCTGGAACCAGTGATTTCACCATCATCAGAAGCATCCAGTTTCTCCATTTTCTGTGATGTGCCTTACTTACGTGATGTGTTTCAAAAAGCTTGGCTTCACTGTGGTCAAACAACCAACCTGTATTTTTCCTGTCAATACACAATTCACAAGCATATAAGTACATGCATACTTAAATCAAGAATTGCTTGCATGTATGTGCTGGAGTTTGTTCTGTGCAGTGCAAAAGTGTACATGTATTTTTGGAAAGCTAGCATACTTACTAATTGCTGTACCAACTTCTTAGATAACTTAAGACAATTTGATAGAACAAGTGAGCCAATATGGTGCTAAGGGGCACTGAACTGCTAGAGGGGCTGATTTTTAGAAGTGGAAAACAAAGGTCTTCATGACCACTTGTGATAATAAAAGACCTTGTGGCATGTAAAGAACAGAAGAGCTGCCATACCGGGTTAGATCAAGGATCCATCTGGCCCAATATCCTGTCTCTGACAGGGGCCAATATCAGAGCTTCAGGGGGAGTGTATAGAACAGGGCAGTTTGAGTGATCCACCTCTGTCTTGCCCTGCCTCCAGCTTCTGGTATCAGAGGTTTAGGATCACCCGAAGCATGGGGTTGCATAACCATTGATGGACAGTTCTTTTTTGAACCCAGTTATGCTTTTGGCCATCACAACATCCCCTGGCAAGGAGTTCCACCGATTAATTGTGCAGTGTGTAAAAAAGTACTTCCTCTTGTTTGTATTAAGCCTATTAATTTCACCAGGTGACTCCTGGTTTTTGTATTGTAGGAAAGGGTAAATGGCACTTCTCTATTCATTTTTCCACACCATTCATGATTTCATAAACCTCTATAATATTCCTCCTTCAGTCATTTCTTTTCTAAACTGAACAGCCCTAATCTTTTTAGTCTCTCCTCATCTGGAAGCCGTTCCATAGCCTTGATCACCTATGTTGTCCTTCTCTGAACCTTTTCTATTTCAACTTTATCCTTTTTTGAGATGGGGTGACCAGAAGTGGACGCAGTATTCAAGATATGGTCACACCATGGACTTTTATAAGGCATGAGATATTTTCTGTCTTATTTTCTGTCTCTTTCCTAATAGTTCTTAATATTCTGTTAGCCTTCTTGACCACTGCTGCACATTAAGTTGAAATTTTTAGAGAACTATCCTGATTACTCCAAGATCTTTCTTGAGTGGTAACAGCTAATTTAGAACCCATCATTATATATGTGTAGCTGGATTCTTTTTTCCAATGTCCATTATTTTGCACTTATCAAAATTAAATTTCATCTGCCATTTTGTAACTCTTCACAGTCAGCTTTGGGCTTAATGGGAATAATTGTGTGTCATCTGCAAATTTTGCTACTTCACTGTGGGAAGGAGGAAGGTGGTATCCTGGCCAAACCCTCATGTGACCAGCAACATTTTTCTTAACTACAATTACCCCTGTGATCTCAGTAAAAATAGTCCAGTTCCTCAGCACCCATGAGTCACTATTTTCAGTCTAGTGAATCCATTTCTCTGGTAGAATGTCTGTGGGACTCTCATTTCCAGTCCAAAACGGTGGCATAGCCCGGCAGTACACCCCCTGTGTGGCTGCATTTCAGTGGTGGGTGAAGAGATTCCTTCAGTTTCTTAAGAATGTAACACACTTTAGAATACTCTGGGATGAAAGGTGCTAAATAAATACCAGTCATTACGAGCAATGAATTGGTTTTTTTCATGATGCAAGGTTGAAATACTAATATACTATATGTTTTAAATTATAAAACCATTCTCTTTCACTCACACTTACTCTAGGTTTGCTTTTCTGCTGCTGCTATTGTTGCTATTTGTTATTTAGTTTAATCAGAGTAATGAAAACCTCAAATTATATTCTCATTTACTGCCTTTTCCCCTGCCTTTCTCCCCCACCCCACTTTTCTCTCTAAGCTGCTTCAAAATGCTCAGTTACCCAGCCCTGGAGGTGAAACTACTCAGAGGACTTTGAGGTTATGAAATGCAAAATCTTGGCTTTTATTTATTTCAGAGCCAGAGAGAGCAATGCACAGGATGAAAACCCCAGTTGTGCAGCTCTGCTAACACATAAAGAAAGCTTACATTTTGTTTAAAGAGCAAGTGAATTTTTAGGTAATTAGGAAAAAACCCACAACGGTATTATACAAGTAATAGCGCTGTTTATACCAACATGGCTGGGAAATAAAAAAAGATAACTGACCGAAGGAGATAAACAACATACAGTTTGTTATTGCAAGATGTGATCGAAAAGCAAAACCATTGGTGAGAATTAAGTACTTGGTGCAGAAGGGGGAAAAGCATTTGAAGTTATCAAAGGGAGAAGTCCTGATGTTAGAAAGAAAAAGATGTCTTGGTTTAAAGGATAGCTAAAGCTTTTACTTTAGAATGATCTGAATTTTGAAAAGTCATCGAAAAGAGATATAGAACAAACTAGGGAGTTCAAGAGCTAATAGCTGCAAAGGAAGGAATAATTGGTGGGATCTGAGCAAGAGATACGAATGTTTTAGGAAGCAGAGCCTGTAGATCTGAAGTCCTTTATCTTGAATTGGCAGTTAAGCCATTAGGACTCCCACTTTCCTTTATAAATCATGTAATAGTTTGCTTAGCCATTGCAAAAAATAGAATAAAATAAAAACAGTCCCTTTTCATTTCTCTTTCACTGGGCTACAGCTGAAATAAATGATACATATTTATGTGTGCAGGGTTGTCAACATGTTACATTGCACTTGTAAATGCTATCCATATTCAGTGACTGAATACACAATTACAGAGCACAAGCACTTGGCTCTCTCTCAAAAATGTACAGTAGGAAGTTGTCTCAAATCTTGCTACAGATATTGCACCCAGGTGCCTGTTTCTACACCTCTGTGTGTGCCAACAGTTTGTCCTTGTGTTGTAAGAGTGACAACGATTAGTTACACTGAGGTACACCAAAAAATTAAAACCTTATTTAAATCAAAGATGGGCCTGAGCTATAAAGAGCCCAATCCCCTATGAGGTGCAGAGAATCTCCTGCCAGGTACTGAATGACCTCAGCTTCGCAGAGTTTTCAGTGGTAGTTGAGGGTACTCAGCCCCTCATGGGAAGTGCTCAGCACCTTGCAGGATTAAGCCAAAAACTAAGATCTGGATTCAGATCTGAGTTTTGAACACCAGAAGGTTTGGGAATAATAGATCCAATACAGATAAAACTTTTTTTAAAAAGATCAAGCTCTAATGCCGCTGTGTTACACACTTAGTGCTAATAATTGCTACCTTATGTTCCCACTTCTGTTGCCCTTGCCTCCCTCTCCTTACATCCTACACCTCAAGTCATGTCTTGGTCACAGTTTAGACAGTCAATTCTCTGGGGTGGGACCTAGGGGCTGTCTTTTAGGGTGCGTCTACACTGCAATTAGACACGTGCGGCTGGACTGTGCCAGCTGACTCTGGCTTGCAGGGCACAGGTTAAGTGTCTGTTTAATTGCAATGTGGACCCTCACACCTTGCAGGATCCTACAGCCCAAGCTCCAGACCGAGCCCAAACATCTAGATTGCAATTAAACAGTCCCTTAGCCCAAGCCAAAGGCACAGGCCAGACACGGGCTTTAAATTGCAACTTAGACATACTGTTAGCTTGTACAGCGTCCAACATAATGTGGATTGGGTTTTCTAGGTAATACCACAATGCAAGCAATCAACAGTAATAACTCATTAGAAATAGATGTGCCAGCTGCTACATTCAGATCCAGGCTTGGATTTTGAACTGTTTCAAAGTTCAGGGTTTAGGTCTGGGCATATCTGTCTTTTAAATACACCAAAATGGCTATAGAGAAACACACTGGCATTTTCGTGTGTCCAAAAAGCTTATCTCTGTATGTGCAATACTCATTCTTAAGCAATTCACCAACCAGAGGCAGGTAGCTCCATCATTTCCTAGGTTTCTTGACTTTCAATGAGTTTTCCTGACAATTCATGTGAAATCAAATATGATTTGATATCTCCACTTCCCTCAGTTAATATCCTCCCCATCTTGTCCTGATTTATAACTAACCATGGCTGCTGAAGCTCAATTTTGATCACAAAGTTGCATTGAAGTGACCCAAAATGGATAAAATAAGAAACAGGTAAATGTTTGCCCCAGACTTCAATCAAATTGAATTTAGCTGACCAGAGTACAAAATATTCAGTAAACTGTTGTTGGTTTTTTTGGGGTGGGGAAGGCGGGAATGTCAAACAAACATTCTTGCACTCAGTGATTTTGGCCAGGATGGGAAGTCAAAGTACTGATGTATTGTGAGATGGGCTGTTTCTCCAATCATCTGAAGTTTTTGAAAGCTCACAAAGATATCCATCCCAAAGAGATCTGGATGAGAATCCAGACTTGTGGAGTTATATTATTTTAAAAATAGATGGTCCTTTCACTAAATAATATGGGAAATTGTCATAGTTTTATGGCTCAGACTGTACCCAATGAAATCTAGCCAAATTTGGGTTTTCACTTCTATCAAGAAAAAATTACTCCCAATCAGTGATGGCCTCTTTGTCACAGGAACCCAAACAGCTGAAGGTAGTGAATACGCTGAAGCTAATAATAGGTATACAGCTTAGTTTCTTAGTTTTTGTCTCAGTTCAGTAGAGCTGCAGTGTGTACTCTGGTAAGGCAAATTTACAACGCCATGCTCTGAGTGTCCATAGCCTCTGTTTGCCAGAAGCTGGGAGTGGACGACTGAAGATGGATCACTTGATGATTACCTGTTCTGTTCATTCCCTCTGGGGCACCTGGCGTTGGCCACTGTTGGAAGACAGGATACTGGGCTAGATGGACCATTAGTCTGACCCAGTATGGCCGTTCTTACTTTCTTACAGAACTTGGGATTCAAATGCCAAAGACTTGATTACATTTGGAAAACGGAAACCTCATTACAACATCGACCTATCAGATACTGTAAGGTGCCCATCTCCCTATAAGATAGCCAATTTAACATGCAGTATCAGAAAGACATACTCCAATATAAAGATCAGAATTTGCCATTCTAGCTTACCACACTGGGGAAGTGGTAGGGCATGCACTGGTCTCCAGATCATTCAAAGTCCTTCACGTGCTGCAGAAGTCATCTGCATGGAGAAGCAGCTGACCCCCTTCTCCCTGAGGAGAAATTACCTCTACATCTAGTAAAAATATAATAATTTAAAATATTTTACTATGCAAGATGAGTTACTGAAGGAAACAAATTTATGTGAAAAAATTCATTTCCTTTAAATGTTTTGATTTTTCAACACGACAAATCAAATAAAATGTTTCAATTTTGATCAAAATTTTAAACTTCGTTTCAAAGGTTCCCTCTCTTTAACCCTTCAAGAATGGAGGACGAGGGAAGAGGAAGAGGGAGGGAACCAAAACCAAAATGAAACAAAAATTTTTGATTTGAAAAGACCGACCAATTTGTTTCACTAAAAGTACCCAAATATTGTGAAAATTTTTGAACAACATTTTTTTCATTTAAAATCTTTCATGGAAAGTCATGTGACAGACATGGAGCTTCTCGGTAATAATTTGTGACTATGGTATGTTGACCAGGTTAATGTGATGTTTACTGTACGAATATATTCTGTTAATAGCAGGCTGTAAGGAAAACAAACAGCAAGGAAATGATGACAAGTTGAGCCACCTCCAGTAAACACTTGAGGGTTGATACAGGATAATGGGAAAGCCATTGGCTCTGTAGTAAGCTTAGAGGTAAGATCAAACAAGAAACAGTCTATACGTGGTGTTTAATATTCTTTTTTGCTAATTGTTTTATTCCTACTGGCAAAGTAAACAATATTTTTTTAAGAGGTTGTCTGGTCACTTTATTCACTACAGTCACAGATTCCTAAAGGAAGAAGCATAGGTGCCAGCAATCAATCAGACTTGCACTGTGGATACACTGGTACTGTAGCCCAGGGTGCAGTCTAAGAGTGGAAGAAGTATGGAATTCCACTTCAGGAGAGGAAAATGCATGAGGCTTTACACCTGAGGGGGTGCACGCAGAGAGACCAGCAAAGGGAAAGAGATGCAGCCAGCCCCGAAACCATTACAAGTTCTTGCTGTATTTTGACCACTTTAGCGACTTCACTACATAACTATGTAGTCTTCTCTTTTCCACTGTCTTCCCTCCACCACCCTATTCACGTGTCTAATTGAATTAGCAAGTGTCTTAGGGCAGGAATCATATCCTCTTTCTGTTTTGGGGCTACCAAGCACACTCAGAAATAACAACATTCCATATGGCCAAACCTCTTTTGCCACCTATACCACACAAATGAGCTTTTTCTGATCTAGTATAGTGATGTGATAAAATAACAGTGAAAACATCATCAAATTACAAAATCAGACCCACAGTGATCAAGTTTGGTTTGGCTGACTCAAGCCTGGCTAATTTTAAACAGATTCATTTTATTCAGAACTATTCACCAATCCCTCGAACATTCCCTTGTTGAGATCAGAGTAAAAACTTCCACATATCAATATTTAGGGAAAGTTTTGTACATTTATGATTAACTGTATTCTGCCTTCCCACCCAAAAATAAATACAACTGCTGGTGATAGAGGGTGGGTGGGAGTTCTTCGCAAAATTCTTTCCCAAATCATCTCTGTGTTAATAGATTATAAAGCCAGAAAGGTTCACTGGATTACTGAACTGCATAATACAAGCCAAAGAATTCACACTGAATTAATTCCTGTTTGAACTAGAGCATATTTTTTAGAAAAAACATCCAATCTTGATTTTAAAATTGCCAGAATCTACCACGACCCTTAATAAATTGTTTAAAGGGGTAATTACCCTCATGGTTAAAAATTTACACCTTCTTTCCAATCCAATCTTATCCCGTGATTGACATGCAATATATTTTATCATTTTATGCTTCCTTGTTTCTCTGTTGTTAAGTGGGTTCTATGCTAGTTCAGTCTGTTTTCAGAATGGAGCCAAGCCACGAAGCTTTGATCTAGATCTGAACCTTCCCAAAGTTCAATGATGTTCATATATGGGATTCTAGTTTAGGCTCGTCACTAGTCTGTTCATCTGTAAAGTGTAATGAGATCAGATTGAGATAGGTACCTGAGCAATACCTAAAATTTATTAGATTAGACACTATGGGTGCTTAATGTCCTTTTCTCTTTTGATGCCATTCAATTTTTATTCAAAAAGAAAAGGAGTACTTGTGGCACCTGAGCTGTAGCTCACGAAAGCTTATGCTCAAATAAATTGGTTAGTCTCTAAGGTGCCACAAGTACTCCTTTTCTTTTTGTGAATACAGACTAACACGGCTGTTACTCTGAAACCAATTTTTATTCAGAGACACTGAGCCAATCTCTACTCAGCGTACTCACACAAGTAATCCCAGTTACTTCAATAGGAATAAAATTCACATGAATAAATTGAATGATATTTTGGACCATTATGCTAAAACAGGGGCTGGAGTAATATTATACCTCCTTGGATTGGACAGGAGACAAATCAGGAGGAGAGGGATAGATATGTGTGTTTTCTGCATAGTGATGGTCACTGAAGCCATGTGAGTAGATAAGGGTCCCTAAGGGATCTACAGGAAGAAGAAGTGTTGGCTAGAGATGGGAGCCCTGTTAGAGGCCCACAGTAAGTTGGAGAGGACAGGACTCATGGAAAGAGATGCTTAAGGAACAACTGCAGAGGTAGAAGGAGAACCAAGAGAGGAGAGAGTTTCAAAAGCCAAAGTAGGTCAAGATGTCGAGAAGGAGAGAATGGATCAATAGTGGCATATACCTATGTATTCACTTATATGTCACCTTCCATCATGAAGGTCCCTAGAGCACTTTGAACACTGCAGTGGCCAGAAAGTTTTAGAGATTTTCTACAATTTAAACAAATTTTAGTGAATCTAAACATTGATGAAACCAGCTTAACACAAAATGCCCGGTATTTCACCATCACTCAATTTAGCAGCATGCACAACTAATAAAAATCTGTTGAGAAAGTGTAGCAGCTGCTCCATTTTCCAGCTGATGATTCATGATTAACTCTTCCCCATAAAAGTTGGAAGAAGTGGGATATTTTTACCATCAAATTTCTTACACCCACACCAAATTAGCACCTGAAAAATATGCAAGTTTAAACTGCACTGCCCCTACTCAAAAATTAGAATAGCTCCATCTCCTCTTTCTTGGTTCCCCCATGTTCATGTTTGCACCAACATCCACATGACTGATAGCAATGAGATGGTGACAAATCTGCAGAATTGTCTCTGTTGAGACCTGCCAGCGTAGGATAAAGATTCAGCAGGTCGTGTCAGCTAACTCCTGCAAAATACATTTAACTCCTTTTCTCTGTTTTACACCATGAAAATGAAGAGGGATTAATCTGGATAAATAAAAGAACTGAACAGAATCTTCTTCATCTGTCCCTCGAAGCACAACTCAGCTTTGTGAAGAGTTAGAGCATTTTGAATTGGGGGGGGGGGGGGGGCGGGGAGAGGTTTCTTTCATTTTCACATACAATATCTTTTTCCCCTTCCTTATTCTACCTGGGACTGGAAGTTAGTGCTGGGAAAAGTGAGTGCTCAGAAGAGTTCGAGACCAATTTTGTAGTCTAGAGAGATTCAAACATCCTAAAGTCAGAGTGCATATCCAGACTGGACTTCTGAACCTTAAGTTATACCTTATCCCTAGTTAAAATTGAATTACATCTTCCCTCTTCCCATCCCTCCCTTCCACATCCAGCTCTGGAATCCAGATTTTATTCTCATTGAGAAATATTGTTTATGCCTCTCATTTACAGGGTGACTTCTCCCTCCACTGGGAAGCAATGCTTCCATTGGACTGAGTACGGACCACGAGCCTCTTTGGCTCTGATACCACCTTTCTTAATTGAGCCAGAGCCTGAGAAATGTGGCATGCCGGCAACTGCATTGATTTGAGTGGGAATTGTGGGTACTCAGCACTTCCCAAGTTTGGGCCATATCTCAGCAGCAGCAGCATACCACGTCTGCAATGAATATGCAAAGTTTGTCATTTAAAGCCGCACACTGGAGCAATTTGTGTCTCCATGTGCCATATGTTTAAGTGAAAGAGTGTGACAATCACAGCAGCAAACTGTCCACAAGCCATAGCCAGTTACAAAATGCAACATGATTGCTGGCAGGAACGTTCATTTGGGTCAGACAGCCAATGCTGAATTACAAAAAGAAGTGGGAAAACAGGGAAGAAAAAAATCCCAGTTAAAACCACTAACTGGCTAGGCAGTGCTGCTCTGCAATTACATCCAGGAGGTCTGGTTTCATTTCCAATCTCGGGCTCTCAGTCTGTTTAATGGGAAAGCTATTGATCGGCACAAAGAAGTATGCATCTGGTCTCTGCCTTAAGTTAACATAGTGCTTTGAGGGTAAGTGGGGTATACATGGGTCCCCCAAAGCTTCACCTTGAAAAAATCTCCAAACTATATAACTGTGTTGTAGGATGCTTCATTTAAAGAATCATATATCAGCAACAAATAGCAGACAGAGTGTAGAAGGTAGAGTGTGTATTTCAGTGCAGGGCAAAAACTACATGTAATCTCTGCCAAAGAAGTAAGTCAGATTGGATAGTGTATTTTTTCTTGTGGGGTGGAAGGGAGGAGGGGAAATGTTTGTGCTCAGGCAGCAATTATACTCTGAAATCCAGAGCTGGACGCTTGCTGCTCCAGGGCAGTCAACTCTGCTTCCTGCAGCTGGGTGCTTAATACTGCAAAGGTGATGAAACCTGAAGGGAGCCACAGACCAGGTGGTAATAATGACTGACACAGTGATGGCTTGTGCACACATGTAAACATGGAACAAAACACTGCATTTAGCTAACAAGAGATCGGAATAAGGTTTTCCACTGGCACTGTCTCTCCTGTCTGACACTTCTGAAATTGGAGGGAAAAAAAACATTGTGAGCTTCAGTATTCAGAGATATAATAGGGCAGCTGAGGTAAAGGTGGAATCCTAACACCAGTCCCTTTCAAAACAATTACATCAGGTTCTATTTTCATGTTGATTTGTGCAAAATGCTTTTTACCTGCATTTTTTTCTTTGCAAAACGCGTTGTGTCTGTGCTATGTTTGCCTACCATACAGCTCTCTCACACACATTCACAGAACAATCTGAACAATTTTAGAGAAATGTGGGGACTGTGCTGTGGTGGTAGCACATGTACGTCCAAAACTCCGCTCTCAAACCAGTCTCCCTCCTTTTCTCTAGCTTTAGGGTCAGACAGGCTTTCCTGAATAATGATGTTTTCATATAAAAGGATGAGGAAAGGACATTGGGACATATTCGGGGCCTCTCCATCTGCCCCTCCACCCCCACGAACATGATACAGTTCTGTGGTGACCTAGATTCATATTTTCGACATCTCCAACTCAAGGAATATTTCCAACACATCTCTGAACAACATACTAATCCACAGAGACCTTCCTACCAACACTACAAAAAGAAGGATTCTAGGTGGACTCCTCCTTAAGGTCGAAACAGACTGGACTTCTACATAGAGTGCTTCCGCCGACGTGCACGGGCTGAAATTCTGGAAAAGCAGCATCACTTGCCCCATAACCTCAGCCGTGCAGAACACAATGCCATCCACAGCCTCAGAAACAACTCTGACATCATAATCAGAAAGGCTGACAAAGGAGGTGCCGTCGTCATCACAAATAGGTCGGAATATGAACAAGAGGCTGCTAGGAAGCTCTCCAACACGACGTTCTACAAGCCATTACCCTCTGATCCCACTGAGGGTTACCAAAAGAAACTACACCATTTGCTCAAGAAACTCCCTGAAAAAGCACAAGAACAAATCCACACAGACACACCCCTGGAATCCCGACCTGGAGCATTCTATCTGCTACCCAAGATCCATAAACCTGGAAATCCTGGACACCCCATCATCTCAGGCATTGGCAGCCTGACAGCAGGATTGTCTGGCTATATAGACTCCCTCCTCAGGCCCTACACTACCAGCACTCCCAGCTATCTTCAGGACACCACTGACTTCCTGAGGAAACTACAATCCAGTGATCTTCCTAAAAACACCATCCTGGCCACTATGGATGTAGAAGCCCTCTACACCAACATTCCACACAAACATGGACTACAAGCCGTCAGGAACAGTATCCCCAATAATGTCACAGCAAACCTGGTGGCTGAACTTTGTGACTTTGTCCTCACCCATAACTATTTCACATTTGGGGACAATGTATACCTGAGGGAAGGGAGCAGAAGGAGACTCCGCCAATTGGAAGGCATGAGATGCACTGTCCTAGGGTTGGGGGTTCCACCACCACCGTTCCCAAGAGAAGGAGGTGGGTGGTGGTGGTCGGGGACTCTCTTCTCAGGGGGACTGAGTCATCTATCTGCCGCCCCGACCAGGAAAACCGAGAAGTCTGCTGCTTGCCAGGAGCTAAGATTCGCGATGTGACGGAGAGACTGCCAAGACTCATCAAGCCCTCGGATCGGACCCCTTCCTGCTTCTCCACGTGGCCACCAATGATACTGCCAAGAATGACCTTGAGCGGATCACTGCAGACTACGTGGCTCTGGGAAGAAGGATAAAGGAGTTTGAGGCGCAAGTGGTGTTCTCGTCCATCCTCCCCATGGAAGGAAAAGGCCTGGGTAGAGATTGTCGAATCGTGGAAGTCAACGAATGGCTACGCAGGTGGTGTCGGAGAGAAGCTTTGGATTCTTTGATCATGGGATGGTGTTCCAAGAAGGAGGAGGGCTAGGCAGAGACGGGCTCCACCTAACGAAGAGAGGGAAGAGCATCTTCGCAAGCAGGCTGGCTAACCTAGTGAGGAGGGCTTTAAACTAGGTTCACCGAGGGAAGGAGACCTGAGGTAAGTGGGGAAGTGGGATACCGGGAGGAAGCACAAGCAGGAGCGCATCAGAGGGGAGAGCTCCTGCCTCATACTGAGAAAGAGGGGCGATCAGCGGGTTATCTCAAGTGCCTATACACAATGCACGAAGCCCGGGAAACAAGCACGGAGAACTGGAAGTCCTGGCAAAGTCAAGGAATTATGATGTGATTGGAATAACAGAGACTTGGTGGGATAACTCACATGACTGGAGTACTGTCATGAATGGATATAAGCTGTTCAGGAAGGACAGGCAGGGCAGAAAAGGTGCGGGAGTTGCACTGTATGTAAGAGAACAGTATGACTACTCAGAGCTCAAGTATGAAACTGCAGAAGAACCTGAGAGTCTCTGGATTAAGTTTAGAAGTGTGAGCAACAAGGGTGATGTCGTGGTGAGAGTCTACTATAGACCACCGGACTAGGGGGATGAGGTGGACGAGGCTTTCTTCCGGCAACTCGCAGAAGTTACTAGATCACACGCCCCGGTTCTCATGGGAGACTTCAATCACCCTGATATCTGCTGGGAGAGCAATACAATGGAGGATAATACAATACACAATACACAGACAATCCAGGAAGTTTTTGGAAAATGTAGGGGACAATTTCCTGGTGCAAGTGCTGGAGGAACCAACTGGGGCAGAGCTCTTCTTGACCTGCTGCTCACAAACCGGGAAGAATTAGTAGGGGAAGCAAAAGTGGATGGGAACCTGGGAGGCAGTGACCATGAGATGGTCAAGTTCAGGATCCTAACACAAGGAAGAAAGGAGAGCAGCAGAATACAGACCCTGGACTTCAGAAAAGCAGACTTTGACTCCCTCAGGGAACTGATGGGCAGGATCCCCTGGGAGAATAACATGAGGGGGAAAGGAGTCCAGGAGAGCTGGCTGTATTTTAAAGAATCCTTATTTAGGTGACAGGGACAAACCATCCCAATGTGTAGAAAGAATAGTAAATATGAGGCGACCAGCTTGGCTTAAAAGTGAAATCCTTGCTGATCTTAAATACAAAAAAGAAGCTTACAAGAAGTGGAAGATTGGACAAATGACCAGGGATGAGTATAAAAATATTGCTCGGGCATGTAGGAGTGAAATCAGGAAGGCCAAATCACACCTGGAGTTGCAGCTAGCAAGAGATGTTAAGAGTAACAAGAAGGGTTTCTTCAGGTATGTTAGCAACAAGAAGAAAGTCAACGAAAGTGTGGGCCCCTTACTGAATGAGGGAGGCAACCTAGTGACAGAGGATGTGGAAAAAGCTAATGTACTCAATGCTTTCTTTGCCTCTGTCTTCACAAACAAGGTCAGCTCCCAGACTACTGCACTGGGCAGCACAGCATGGGGAGGAGGTGACCAGCCCTCTGTGGAGAAAGAAGTGGTTCGGGACTATTTAGAAAAGCTGGACATACACAAGTCCATGGGGCCGGATGTGCTGCATCTGAGAGTGCTAAAGGAGTTGGCGGATGTGATTGCAGAGCCATTGGCCATTATCTTTGAAAACTCATGGAGATCTGGAGAAGTCCTAGACGACTGGAAAAAGGTTAATGTAGTGCCCATCTTTAAAAAAGGGAAGAAGGAGGATCCTGGGAACTACAGGCCAGTCAGCCTCACCTCAGTCCCTGGAAAAATCATGGAGCAGGTCTCAAGGAATCAATTCTGAAGCACTTAGAGGAGAGGAAAGTGATCAGGAATAGACAGCATGGATTCACCAAGGGCAAGTCATGCCAGACTAATCTAATTGCCTTCTATGACGAGATAACTGGTTCTTTGGATGAAGGGAAAGCAGTGGACGTGTTGTTCCTTGACTTTAGCAAAGCTTTTGACACGGCCTCCCACAGGATTCTTGCCAGCAAGTTAAAGAAGTATGGGCTGGATGAATGGACTATAAGGTGGATAGAAATCTGGCTAGATTGTTGGGTTCAACGGGTAGTGATCAATGGCTCCATGTCTAGTTGGCAGCCGGTATCAAGTGGAGTGCCCCAAGGGTCGGTCGTCGGGCCAGTTTTGTTCAATATTTTCATAAATGATCTGGAGGATGGTGTGGATTGCACCCTCAGCAAGTTTGCAGATGACACTAAATTGGGAGGAGAGGTAGATACGCTGGAGGGTAGGGATAGGATACAGAGGGACCTAGACAAATTGGAGGATTGGGCCAAAAGAAATCTGATGAGGTTCAACAAGGACAAGTGCAGAGTCCTGCACTTAGGACGGAAGAATCCAATGCACCGCTACAGACTAGGGACCGAATGGCTCGGCAGCAGTTCTGCAGAAAAGGACCTAGGGGTTACAGTGGACAAGAAGCTGGATATGAGTCAACAGCGTGCCCTTGTTGCCAAGAAGGCCAATGGCATTTTGGGATGTATAAGTAGGGGCATAGCGAGCAGATCGAGGGACGTGATCATCCCCCTCTATTCGAGACTAGTGAGGCCTCATCTGGAGTACTGTGTCCAGTTTTGGGCCCCACACTACAAGAAGGATGTGGAAAAATTGGAAAGAGTCCAGCGGAGGGCAATAAAAATGATTAGGAGACTGGAACACACGACTTATGAGGAGAGGCTGAGGGGACTGGGGATGTTTAGTCTACGGAAGAGAAGAATGAGGGGGGATTTGATAGCTGCTTTCAACTACCTGAAAGGGGGTTCCAAAGAGGATGGCTCTAGACTGTTCTCAGTGGTAGCAGATGACAGAACAAGGAGTAATGGTCTCAAGTTGCAGTGGGGAAGGTTTAGGTTGGATATTAGGAAAAACTTTTTCACTAGGAGGGTGGTGAAACACTGGAATGCGTTACCTAGGAAGGTGGTGGAATCTCCTTCCTTAGAAGTTTTTAAGGTCAGGCTTCACAAAGCCCTGGCTGGGATGATTTAATTGGGGATCAGTCCTGCTTTGAGCAGGGGATTGGACTAGATGACCTCCTGAGGTCCCTTCCAACCCGGATATTCTATGATTCTATGATTCAAATCAGCGGCCCTGCTATGGGTACCCGCATGGCCCCACAGTATGCCAACATTTTTATGGCTGACTTAGAACAACACTTCCTCAGCTCTTGTCCCCTAATGCCCCTACTCTACTTGCGCTACACTGATGACATCTTCATCCTCTGGACCCATGGAAAAGAAGCCCTTGAGGAATTCCACCATGATTTCAACCCTTTTCATCCCACCATCAACCTCAGCCTGGACCAGTCCACACAAGATATCCACTTCCTGGACACTACAGTGCTAATAAGCAATGGTCACATAAACACCCTATACCGGAACCCTACTGACCGCTATTCCTACCTACATGCCTCCAGCTTTCATCCAGACCACATCACACGATCCATTGTCTACAGCCAAGCTCTAAGATACAACCACATATGCTCCAACCCCTCAGACAGAGACAAACACCTACAAGATCTCTATCAAGCATTCTTAGAACTACAATATCCACCTGCTGAAGTGAAGAAACAAATTGACAGAGCCAGAAGAGTACCCAGAAGTCAGCGATTACAGGACAGGCCCAACAAAGATAATAACAGAACACCACTAGCCATCACCTTCAGCCCCCAACTAAAACCTCTCCAACGCATCATCAAGGATCTACACCCTATCCTGAAGGACGACCCATCACTCTCACAAATCTTGGGAGACAGGCCAGTCCTTGCCTACAGACAGCCCCCCAGCCTGAAGCAAATACTTACCAGCAACCAACACCACACAACAGAACCATTAACCCAGGAACCTATCCTTGCAACAAAGCCTGTTGCCAACTGTGTCCACATATCTATTCAGGGGACACCATCACATCAGCCACACTATCAGAGGCTCGTTCACCTGCACATCCACCAATGTGATATATGCCATCATGTGCCAGCAGTGCCCCTCTGCCATGTACATTGGTCAAACTGGACAGTCTCTACGTAAAAGAATAAATGGACACAAATCATGTCAAGAATTATAACATTCATAAACCAGTCGAAGAACACTTCAATCTCTCTGGTCACTCGATTACAGACCTAAAGGTCGCAATATTACAACAAAAAGACTTCAAAAACAGACTCCAACGAGAGACTGCTGAATTGGAATTAATTTGCAAACTGGATACAATTAACTTAGGCTTGAATACAGACTGGGAGTGGATGTGTCATTACACAAAGTAAAACTATTTCCCCATGTTTATTTCCCCTCCCCACCCCCCACTGTTCCTCAGACGTTCTTGTTAACTGCTGGAAATGGCCCACCTTGATTATCACTACAAAAGGTTTTCTTCCCCCAACCTCCCCGCTCTCCTGCTGGTAATAGCTCATCTTAAGTGATCACTCTCCTTACAGTGTGTATAACACCCATTTTTTCATGTTCTCTATGTATATAAATCTCCTCACTGTATTTTCCACTGAATGCATCCAATGAAGTGAGCTGTAGCTCATGAAAGCTTATGCTCAAATAAATTGGTTAGTCTCTAAGGCATACCTTTGTAACTCCTAACAACGTCAAGAGATACCACCAACTCTGTGGTCTCATTTTGGTCCTCACTATTCGCACTCCACTCTCTCCAAACAACCCAAGTTACACCATCTCCATCATCTTTGGGCCTTCTTCTATGCAGTCTCATATATCTGGAAACCCTTCCATCATCCAGTATTCCATATCTCCATGCTGCCCTCCAAGTTCTTCTTCAAATACACCTCTTACCAAAAAATCCATGAGCCCCAGACCTACCCATAATGAAGTGTTAACTAATGTGACATCTGGACAGCTTGGACACTAAGCATGATACATATTGAAAGAAAAAATATCCAAATAAAAATCATGACATTACCCAGATGTGCTCAGCTTCATTGCTCAGTTACTTCACATTTCTTCTCGTCCTGTCCCCCACATGCAATTTTTTGAACCTATCTAGATTGTAAATTCTTCAGCTCAAGGACCGTATATTTTTACCCGTGTATAAAGTCCCTTGTACAAATTGGCACCATACACTTAATAAAGTACATAGAGGCTACTTTGTCTCCCCATTCTTCAGAGACTACACTCCAGTTAAATTGCCTCTAACTTCAATGGGAAGATGCACACATGTATCCCAGGCCAGAATCTGGACCAATAAGGACATTAGAGAATTTTTTTTTATAAACATCCAATTCCCTTTTCTTTAGCTATTTTACTGTCCTAGTTTACAAGGAACAACATGATTCATTCTGATTGGGATTTGAGGGTGGAGAGACAGGTCAGTGGCTAGCAGCTACTCTGTACATGAAAGTATATTCTCTTTGGGACCCTCTGCAACACATACCTATACTATTACTGAATAGTCATTTATTGCTCCTGCTGTACACAGTGGCAGAATATGGGCATTGGACACTGAGGATTAATTAAAAAGAATTTTTCCTTTTCTGGATCTTCATGGGGAAAAAATGGGCATAGGATTTGTCAGAGTGATTCAGCCCATTCATCCACCATGTCTGGTATCCTGCTTTGGGCAGTAGCCAATACTCGATGTTTCATAACAACAGACATACTGGATCAGACCATAGTCCATCTAGCCCAGTATCCCATCTTCCAACGGTGGCTGATGCCAGATGCTTCATTCAGAGGGAACAAACAGAATAGGGCAATTTTGAGTGATCCACCCCATATCATCCAAGCCAAGCTTCTGGTATTTGGGGGTATAGGGACCCGAAACATGGGGTTGTTTCAAATGAAGTTGTGTATGAAAGAGGGAGAGGTGGAGCAAACGGAAAGGGAAACAAAGCAAAAGTTATTTCCTGACACCTGCAGCTATTGCCTATGCCCTGAAACTGAAGCTTTATTAATAGTGCAGATAACGTAAACAGATAAGGTGCGTGAGGTAATGTCTTTTATCGGACCAACTTCTGTGAGATTCTCAAATGAGATTACCACAAAACCATGGGATCCCAGAAGCTTCAGGAAAGCATAAAATATCACAACACTTATGATGACACTTCAGTGTTCATAAATTAAATCTCAGAAGGCTGGGGACTCCTGAAAGTACATAGGAACTACTGATAGCCCTCCTCTAGAGGGATGATGCAGGAGATGCTTTCCCAGAAAATTGTGCTGAAAGGAGCGCACAGTGGTTAATTTTAGCCACATGTTATGTCTAATTAACTTTTGACCACATTATGCAAATTTGTACATAATAAGGCAGGCCTCACCCAAGGGCCCAAAAATCCAACATCCACACTGTGAAAGGCCACATTTCAAATGTTTCCAAAGGCAGAGGAGGACACAGAGAAGAAAGAGGCAGAAGACAGAAGGAAGCTATTACCAAAAAAAAAAAAAAGGGGGGGGGGGCATCTGGAAAGAACAACCCACACCTTTCTTTTCAAAAATTAAACAAACAGACATCTGTGGCATTGCGGTCATTCTGTCTCATTCTCCTCTAGTTCTTTATTTCTGTGTCTTGAACCTGCATTTTCTCTCCATCTCTCAGCAGTTTCTTGGCCAACTGGAGCCCCAAGTGCTTGGAGAGGGGGGATGGTAGAATTGTGGAAGATGGCGGTGGGCTGAAAAAATGTGACAGACTGAGGCTGGAGTTGGCAAAGGGTTCTGGCCTTCACCAAAGGGCTCTACTTGGCATCATGGAGACACAGGGTCTGGTCTAGACCCCAGCCTGTAACCACTCTCCTGAGAGTGACCCACTATGATGCTGTGTGATTGAAATGTCATCATGTATGTTATTGATATTGCCACTGATAGACAACTGCAACAAATTTTATACAAAGTATGTCCTAGAAGGTGTCAGTGGAAAAGTTATGATTTGCTAAAGATGGCTATCCTGTTTAAATCCATTTATCATCACTGTATCTGAAGTTATGAATATTGGCAATAGATAGATAGATCTGTATCCCAAATGTGTTTGTTCCTGGGGTAACTCCCACCAGGTAAAATCTACATTGAAGCCAGCCAGCTTTGTGTTGATGCCTAAGGCTAAGATTTAGTCATGAGTATTTTTGGTAAAAGTCATGGACAGGTCACAGGCAATAAATGAAAATTCACAGCCCATGATCTGTCCATTACTTTAACTATAAATACCACTGACTAAATCTTTGCTGCTCCTAGAGCGCTGCTGTTCGGCGGGGTGGGGGGGCACCAATGCTCTGTGGGGTCCAGGGGTCGACAGCTGGCCCCTACTCCAGCAGCAGGGGCTGCTTGTCTCAGGCCACCTGGTGCAGCCCCAGGGCCACCAGAGTGACTGGGGATCAGCTGCACTGGCTGCTGCAGCTGCAGAAGTCACAGAGGTTGCAGAAAGTCACAGAATCCGTGACTTCTGCAATCTCTGTGATAGACTCCCAGACTTATTGATGGCCCATCAAAGGCAATTAACTCTCACAATGGACCATAGAAGAAACTCATCCTGCAGGCTTTCTATTTTCCCTGGGGGTGCTGAACTCCCTCTCAGCCCCAGGACCCGCCCTCACCCCACCCCTTCCCCCAAGCCTCTACCCCTGCCCTGCCTCTTCCTGCCCATGCTCCACCCCCAATCCCACTCGACCCCTTCCCCCAAGGCCCCATTCCTGCCCCTCCTCTTCCCACCCCTGCACCGCCCCCTACCCCACCTCTTTCTGCCCCTCCCCCAAGCACACCCTATCCCCGCTCTTCCCCCTCCCTCCCAGCACCTCATGCACCCTGTAAAACAGCTGATCCATGGCACATGGGAAGCACTAGGAGGCAGGAGGAAGAGTTGATTGGCAGAGCTGCTGGTGGGCAGGAGGCGCTGGTGGAAGGGAGGGAGCTTGGCTGCCTGTGGGTGCTAAGCACCTACTGGTTGTTTTCCATGAGTGCTCCAGCTCTAGATCTATTAACCATTTTAACTCTCTTCTTCTTTACTTTATAAAAAAAAACCTTTAGATTTCAGTTACTAAAAGGATTGGCAGCAACATGATTATTGGGTAAGATCTGTGTTATATATTAGCTTGGCTACATGGCTGTTTTCTGAAAGGGTTCTTCTGAACTCGTTTGATGACATTCGTTTTCAATAACCACTTATCATAAAGTCTAGTGTCTGAGTGATTAAATAAGTGCTAGAATACCTCAGGAGACTGCATATTTGACTTCTTGTTAACCAGTGTGGTGAAACAGAAGTTTACGTTTGTTACTAAGTTGCTATAGCCTAATGGCAGAATAACCACCAGTGTGGGTGAGTCTGCCCTACTTCTCAGCAGTTTGTTCTGAATCTAGTATTCTCAGCAGCGACCCACTGCGGCATGGTGACACCCCTTTAGTGTGCTGGGCCTAAGCAGCCACACAGTTCCACAGGGGCAAGTCCATGGTCTCCAACACTGCAAGAATGGGCCTTCATCACCAGCAATCCCTCTCTCTCTCTCGCTGGCTCCCTGCAGCAAATTGGGCCAACCCAGACTCCTGCAGGAGGCTTGTACTGTGCTCTTCAGGGTGCAGTGCTCTGAAGGAGTATTCACAATGACACAGGGAGCCTTTCTAAAACAAAGTAACTGCTTATTAGTCACCTGGCCCACAGAATCTGAAAGTTCTTAGATTAGCGCAGAGAGGCAAAAATTAAGGCAAAGTCCATCCTGGTCAAACCAGTGTCTTCATAAGAGAGCCAAGTTGTGAGGGATTCCATCTATGGCTCCCTTTGTCCACCCAGGTCTGAACTCCTGAATCCCTCCCAAGAGCAACCCTTCTCCCTGTCAGCTAACACCTTTACCCCTTTGATCTCCAGCTCAGTTCACAGGTCCCACCTGCCGGGGTTTCCTGTTCTTAGGTATGGATTGTTCAGTTGTTGGGGCATCTCTTTGTCTTGCTGGACCCTCTGTTGATTCCAGTCAGTTTCTGCCTGTTCTTTATTGGCCCAGACAGCTAAGTGACACATGCCCACACACATCTCCCTTTCTGCCCTGAGGGCAGACCCAATCCTGCTGGGCAGCCTGCAAGCTGCAGGGGGGAACTGAGGCACATACAGGCAACACAAAAATATTAAGAAAAAAGAAATCCCACCTCATCACACTTGGTTGGTATGAAAATGCAAGAACTTAACAAAAAAGGCCCTGAACCCTCGCTGTGCACTCTGTACTACTGAGTTCTAAGTAAACTAGGTGGAGTACTACCAGAGCTGGTGAAGATGACATCAGCTAATCTGTCTGAGGAAGTGCATCCACCATTTGCAAATCAAGTCCAGAATGTGGGTGTTATCTTGGTCCGGAGAAGGCCAAAGGCATGTTTTCCCATATGTTCTTGTCAAGGAGAATGAGAGCTTTCCTGCCAGATGTAGGCCTTACCCCTGTGAGTCCATGCCTCATCCCCTTGAGGTTAGACTACTGTGATATACAGCATGTCAGTGATGGCCAACTTTTGCAACCTGAGTAGCAAAAATATTATTTCAAAAAGAACTCTACCTCTCCCTTTTTCCACTTGCTTTGTGGACCCAGAAAGAGGCAGTCAGCTCACATGTCTCCCTTCAACAGGCATTGGTGCAGGAATATGTCAGGCAACAAGGAAGGACTGGGAGACAAGTTGAGAGAGTAGCTAGAGAATACCACACCCTAGCCATCTCTTGGGATTTTTTTTTTTAAACACTCTGGGGGCTCTAGTTACAGAACAACAAGCTGCAAGCTTCAGTGTCTTGCCCAGGGTGGTGTCTTTCCACAGAGACCAACCCTAGAATGGCTTTAAAATTATTCAGTAAGAATTGTTTTTGTGTGCTTTCTGTAGTCACCTTTGGTATTCTGCCCCAGAACCCCTCACATTCATAATATATGCTGAGTTTTCTACTTATTCTGCAGCCTCACAACCATAATGGAGATAATTATTTATCTATTTGATAAAGCCTGCCTGGCATCATATACCATCCAAACAAGATTTTGAATTGCATTTCCATTGGAGACGATACCATCACACTTTGACCTACTCACTCAAAGATACAGGCCCCAAGTTTTATCTGCCAGATCCATCTGCGATTCCTGCTCCCAGTTCTCCATATATTTATGCTCATGTGCTCCTTCTCTATTCCCCAGAGTGCAATAAATTCTGCCTGCCAACCCCTTTGTCACCTCTCCCTCAAAAAGGATTGCTTTAAGGTCAAGCAGTTGCCTTGCACTGTACAGTTTAAGGTGATTTGTGGAGGCAGAGTTTTGAATCTTTAAAAATAAGACTAAGGGAAAGTAAAGCTTGCAATTTTAACCTGTCTCATTTATTCCCTGTAAGCTAAGAAATTCCCCTCCCCTAAAAAGTTGGGATGCGGAACATTACGCCTCCTACTGCCATCCTGCTTGCCATCTTAAATCATGAGTGGCGATTATTTTATTTATTGTTTTACACAGACACACACACGAGCACGCACACACACACACACAAAGTATAAAAGGAAGACCAATACTGACCAAAAAAAAAAAAAAAACACAGCCAATCAAATCACTATCCATGCAAACCAAATGGGAAAAAGATGGAGGGTCAAATGCTACCCCACTGTACGTGCCATGCAATATCACTGAATTAAGTGTTCCAGAGTAACAGCCGTGTTAGTCTGTATTTGCAAAAAGAAAGGGAGGACTTGTGGCACCTTAGAGACTAACCAATTTATTTGAGCATAAGCTTTCGTGAGCTACAGCTCACTTCATCGGATGCATACTGTGGAAAGTACAGAAGACGTTTTTATACACACAAACCATGAAAAAATGGGTGATCATCACTACAAAAGGTTTTCTCTCCCCTCACCCCACTCTCCTGCTGGTAATAGCTTATGTAAAGTGATCACTCTCCTTACAATGTGTATGATAATCAAGGTGGGCCATTTCCAGCACAAATCCAGGGTTTAACAAGAACGACTGAGGAAGGGGGTAGGAAAAAACAAGGGGAAATAGGCTTGAGTAGAGACTGGGAGTGGCTAAGTCATTATGCAAGGTAACCTAAGTTAATTGTATCCAATTTGCAAATGAATTCCAATTCAGCAGTCTCTTGCTGGAGTCTGGATTTGAAGTTTTTCTGTTGTAATATCGCAACTTTCATGTCTGTAATCGCGTGACCAGAGAGATTAAAGTGTTCTCCGACTGGTTTATGAATGTTATAATTCTTGACATCTGATTTGTGTCCATTTATTCTTTTACGTAGAGACTGTCCAGTTTGACCAATGTACATGGCAGAGGGGCATTGCTGGCACATGATGGCATATATCACATTGGTGGATGTGCAGGTGAACGAGCCTCTGATAGTGTGGCTGATGTTATTAGGCCCTGTGATGGTGTCCCCTGAATAGATATGTGGGCACAGTTCGCAACGGGCTTTGTTGCAAGGATAGGTTCCTCGGTTAGTGGTTCTGTTGTGTGGTATGTGGTTGCTGGTGAGTATTCGCTTCAGGTTGGGGGGCTGTCTGTAGGCAAGGACTGGCCTGTCTCCCAAGATTTGTGAGAGTGTTGGGTCATCCTTCAGGATAGGATGTAGATCCTTGATAATGCGTTGGAGGGGTTTTAGTTGAGGGCTGAAGGTGATGGCTAGTGGCGTTCTGTTATTATCTTTGTTGGGCCTGTCCTGCAATCGCTGACTTCTGGGAAATCTTCTGGCTCTGTCAATCTGTTTCTTCACTTTTGCAGGTGGGTATTGTAGTTGTAGGAATGCTTGATAGAGATCTTGTAGGTGTTTGTCTCTGTCTGAGGGGTTGGAGCAAATGCGGTTGTATCGCAGAGCTTGGCTGTAGACAATGGATCGTGTGGTGTGGTCAGGGTGAAAGCTGGAGGCATGTAGGTAGGAATAGCAGTCAGTAGGTTTCCGGTATAGGGTGGTGTTTACGTGACCATCGTTTATTAGCACTGTAGTGTCCAGGAAGTGGATCTCTTGTGTGGACTGGACCATGCTGAGGTTGATGGTGGGATGGAAATTGTTGAAATCATGGTGGAATTCCCCAAGGGCTTCTTTTCCGTGGGTCCAGAGGATGAAGATGTCATCAATATAGCGCAAGTAGAGTAGGGGCGTTAGGGGACGAGAGCTGAGGAAGCGTTGTTCTAAGTCAGCCATAAAAATGTTGGCATACTGTGGGGCCATGCGGGTACCCATAGCAGTGCCGCTGATTTGAAGGTATACATTGTCCCCAAATGTAAAATAGTTATGGGTAAGGACAAAGTCACAAAGTTTAGCCACCAGGTTAGCCGTGACATTATCGGGGATAGTGTTCTTGACGGCTTGTAGTCCATCTTTGTGTGGAATGTTGGTGTAGAGGGCTTCTACATCCACAGTGGCCAGAATAGTGTTATCAGGAAGATCACCGATGGATTGTAGTTTCCTCAGGAAGTCAGTGGTGTCTCGAAGGTAACTGGGAGTGCTGGTAGCATAGGGCCTGAGGAGGGAGTCTACATAGCCAGACAATCCTGCTGTCAGTGTGCCAATGCCTGAGATGATGGGGTGCCCAGAGTTTCCAGGTTTACGGATCTTGGGTAGCAGATAGAATATCCCAGGTCGGGGTTCCAGGGGTGTGTCTGTGCGGATTTGATCTTGTGCTTTTTCAGGGAGTTTCTTGAGCAAATGGTGTTGTTTCTTTTGGTAACCCTCAGTGGGATCAGAGGGTAATGGCTTGTAGAAAGTGATGTTGGAGAGCTGCCGAGCAGCCTCTTGTTCATATTCCAACCTATTCATGAAAACAATAGCACCTCCTTTGTCAGCCTTTTTGATTATGATGTCAGAGTTGTTTCTGAGGCTGTGGATGGCATTGTGTTCTGCACGGCTGAGTTGTGGGGCAAGTGATGCTGCTTTTCCACAATTTCAGCCCGTGCACGTCGGCGGAAGCACTCTATATAGAAGTCCAGTCTGCTGTCTCAACCTTCAGGAGGAGTCCACCTAGAATCCTTCTTTTTGTAGTGTTGGTAGGGAGGTCTCTATGGATTAGTATGTTGTTCAGAGGTGATCTCTATCAAGCATTCCTACAACTACAATACTCACCTGCAGAAGTGAAGAAATAGATTGATAGAGCCAGAAGAGTTCTCAGAAGTCACCTACTACAGGACAGGCCTAACAAAGAAAATAACAGAACGCCATTAGCCGTCACCTTCAGCCCCCAACTAAAATTCCTCCAACCCATTATCAAGGATCTACAACCTATCCTGAAGGATGACCCAACACTCTCACAAATCTTGGGAGACAGGCCAGTCCGTGCCTACAGACAGCCCCCCAACCTGAAGTGAATACTCACCAGCAACCACACATCACACAACAGAAACACTAACCCAGGAACCTATCCTTGCAACAAAGCCCGTTGCGAACTGTGCCCACATATCTATTCAGGGGACACCATCACAGGGCCTAATAACATCAGCCACACTATCAGAGGCTCGTTCACCTGCACATCTACCAATGTGATATATGCCATCATGTGCCAGCAATGCCCCTCTGCCATGTACATTGGTCAAACTGGACAGTCTCTACGTAAAAGAATAAATGGACACAAATCAGATGTCAAGAATTATAACATTCATAAACCAGTCGGAGAACACTTCAGTCTCTCTGGTCACACGATTACAGACATGAAAGTTGCGATATTACAACAGAAAACCTTCAAATCTAGACTCCAGTAAGAGACTGCTGAATTGGAATTCATTTGCAAATTGGATACAATTAACTTAGGCTTGAATAGAGTCTGGGAGTGGCTAAGTCATTATGCAAGGTAACCTATTTCCCCTTGTTTTTTCCTACCCCCCCCTTCCTCAGACGTTCTTGTTAAACCCTGGATTTGTGCTGGAAATGGCCCACCTTGATTATCATACACATTGTAAGGAGAGTGATCACTTTACATAAGCTATTACCAGCAGGAGAGTGGGGTGGGGGGAGAGAAAACCTTTTTTTAGTGATAATCACCCATTTTTTCATGGTTTGTGTGTATAAAAACGTCTTCTGTACTTTCCACAGTATGCATCCGATGAAGTGAGCTGTAGCTCACGAAAGCTTATGCTCAAATAAATTGGTTAGTCTCTAAGGTGCCACAAGTACTCCTTTTCTTTTTGAATTAAGTGTGTATAAATCAAGGCAGATTAGGAAAACTCACAGAAATGAAATGACCAAACTTTGGATGGAAGCCTCAAGGGGGCAATAAATGACAAACACTAGTCGCAGGGAGGGGCTAAGCAATTCTGGAAAATGCTTCAATACTCACATTTGTTTGGAAGCTACATACACCTGAGCAACAGGTTTCTTTGGGAAGACAGTGATGAAAACATCAGTCCAGATGTTTGTACTGTGGCTATAAGATGCTGTTTGTTAAATACAAGGGTTAACAAGTGATAGCATTCCATGAGTGGCCCTAAATTGATTGCTGAGAGTGGATTATTGATCCCCAGGCTATCAGAGAAAAAAAATGAGGTTTCATGAATTCCCAATTTTGCCATTAATTTGTTCCATACGGGGCCTAAACTTCAGCCCTTTTGAACTCAATGCTCCCCAAAAAGATAGGAAACAAAGGTTGGAATAAATGGTGAGAATGTAGAGAGGTAAATCATGGTGTCCCCCAGGGATCTGTAGTGGGACCTGTACAGGTCAAATGATCTGGAATAAGGGGTAAACAGTGAGGTGGCAAAATTTGCAGAGGATACAAAACTACTCAAGATAGTTAAGTCCAAAGCTGACTGCAAAGAATTACAAAGGGATATCATAAAACTGGGTGATTGGGCAACACAATGGTAGATGAAATTCAGTGTTGATAAATGCAAGGTAATGCACATTGGAAAACATAATCCCATGTATACATACAAAGTGATGGGGTCTAAATCAGCTGTTACCCATCAAGAAAGAGATCTTGCAGTCATTGTGGATAGTTCTCTGAAAACATCTGCTCAATGCGCAGTGACAATCAAAAAAGCTAACAGAATATTGGGAATCATTAGGAAAGGGATAGACAATACGACAGAAAATATCATATTTCCTCTATATAAATCCATGGTACACCCACATATTGAATACTGCATGCAGATTTGGTCACCCCATCTCAAAAAAGATATTTTGGCTTTGGAAAAGGTATAGAGAAGGGCAACAGAAATGATTAGGGATATGGAACAGCTTCCATATGAGGAGAGATTAAAAAGACTGGGACTTTTCAGCATAGAAACGAGATGACTAAGCAAGGATATGATAGAGGTCTATACAATCATGAATGGTGTGGAAAAATTGAATAAGGAAATGTTATTTACTCCTTGTCATAACACAAGAAGTAGGGGGTCACCCAATGAAATTAATAGGCAGCAGATTTAAAACAAACAAAAGTAAGTATTTCTTCACAGTCTGTTGAACTCTTTGCCAGGGGATGTTGTGAAAGCCAAAATTATAACAAGGTTCCAATAAGAACTAGATTAGTACACGGAAGATAGATTCAGCAGTGGCTATTAGCCAGGGTGAGCAGGGATGCAACACCATGTTCTGCGGGTCCCTAGCCTCTGTTTGCCAGAAGCTGGGAGTGGGTGACAGGGGAGGAATCACTTAATGATTGCCTGTTCTGTTTGTTCCTTCTGAAGCACCTGGTATTGGCCACTGTTGGAAGACAGGATATTGAGCTAGATGGACCATTGGACTTACCCAGTATGGCCATTCTGATGTTCTTATATAAAATTCAGATGTATCTGCCCCCTGCTTTAACCCACTAGACCCCACTTCCCTCCCAGAGCTGAGATAGAACCCAGGAGTCCTGCCAGGTTTCTCTCTGCGCAGAGTTAGTAACAAAGTAAGAATATATATTACAATTTTAAACCTAACCAATGTCCCCTAAGTGATATGCCACAAGATGTCAGAACATGTTAGTATTAGATATGAGTGGGTCTAATATTTATTTATTTTTCTTTCTTTTATATAGGAATTAGATGCGGTGCTCCTGTCAGCTAACTGCTAAGTTATCTGCCAAAAAACTAGAGTTTTCAGGTGCCTAAGTAGCCCCTGGAATCACAGTTAAAGTTGCTCCCCCTACCAAAATCTGAAATGGCACGCCTGCCAAGCAGGAGCAGGCTCCTTTTGTGCAAAGTATGCTACAAACACCCTGAAAAATGAACACTCTACAATACTACAGAATGGTTTTGTGGGGTTTCAGTTGGTATTGCACGCACTGACATACTACTACTAGCATTCTAAAATCACAAGTCAAGCCTCCCAAGAATCAGGGAATTGGCTCAAATATCGTGAGTTTTTTAAACATAATAAATTTAGGTTTCTTTTATTTGCAGTCACTGCATGTGGGGGGGGAGGGGGAAATTGAGCCTTTAGGGTTCATATTTTCAATCTCTAGTCTGCAACCATGAAAGCTAGAAACTTCATCTTATTTTTAAATGAGAGCGTAAGTCACCTAACTTCAGATGCTGGTGCTTTAAGAAAAATCACCAAATATCATGAGATCTGGCAACACTAGAGAAATGAGTCTCCATGCCTCATCTCAAAGCCTGAAATTCCACTTCATGGCAACTAGGTGGATTAAAAGTTCTCAGTCAACTGCAGATGTAGGAACAGATGCCCAATAATGTATATATTTTTAAGTTAATGAAGATTTCCAGTGATAAATAACAGATTTCTCTATTTATAGCAAACTGGTGCTCAAGAATATCAGATTGTGCTATTACACTCCCACTTTCCAATTTTCTATATGGAAATTTGATAATCACTTGGAATTGTTACTTGTAGAAATTTGGAAACAAAAAGGAATGCACTTTGTTGTTAAAAAGAAAAAATCTACATATCTATTTGTTATTTCTTTGATGAATCTGGAACAGTTTATTGTACTGGGAATGTTGTTTTAATACCAACCAGAAATTATAGTCTGTAGAGAAACCACGCAAAAACTGCACTAAGTTGTATTTCTTCATTTTTATGCTTTGTTGATTTTCCAATAGTTTTGAGTGTTTGTGAGAGTTTACAAAAGTAAAAGAAGACAAATGAAATATTCATGTAATTCTCAAATTTTAAGGTTTTAGAGCCTCTCACACATTTCACAAAATGTGTTATGATGTTTACCACTATGATTAAAAAATAGCCTAAAAACTGACATCTCACGGTATTAGGAAAACTGCCCAAAAGAGCTAGCATTGAAATATCATGTAAAATTCATGGGCTAAACAGAATTCCATTCAGACTGAGTCACAGAGCCTCATGCTGTATTTGTAAAATTCACAAACATGGTACGAGAGCATTACTACCTCCAGGCTTGTTATTTCATCCTCTGGACACACACAAGCATATCATCTTTTCATAGGATTGATCAGCAAATATCCTCCGGAGTAGTTAGATAAGAAGGCATTCCCTTCTGCTAGCTATGGGTTTTTGCTGTGTTGCATTTATTACTGTGGTATGAAAATCCCCTACTGTGTACAAAACCTTTAGACACTTCTTTGGGGTTTTGTCGTTAGGCACTTTGCCAAGTAGAGTACAGGGCTATTTACCTTGATAAAGAATTGTTGTAGCATAATTTACTTTGGTCTGGGCAGAAATTAGCTGTGGAAGAAGATCTGAGACCTGGTGTCTCATTACCAGCAGGTTCTCCATCTGCTTAATTACAAGAGCAAATATTTGAAAATCTGAAATCCTGCAGCAATGTCTTAAATAGGATTTCCTTGTTGAAAGATCTCAAAAGTGATCACTATAATTGTTGATTGTGTTCTGTGTGACTGTAATTACATGCCATTGATCTGATGTTCAGACACCACAGTGATGTGCTCAGTGTACGAACATGAATAGAATAGAGACAATTAGACCAATAATCACTGAGGAGAAGAGCTGGTCAAAGAATGAAAAAAATTGTGCAATGATTAAAAGAAGAAAAACTGCTGAATGAGTTATTTTCTTAATACTATTCAACTACCGATACTACTGGTTCAATAAGGAACACAAGTCTATTAATTTATTAAAATATTATGTAAAAGGAATAATTTGATTGGCTTCTCACCCTAACTCCTTGCTTCTCTGCAAAAATAAAATGATCTCAGCAAAGTTGTTCTGAAATAACCAGCTGGAGCACAGCATCTTTAGCAGAGAAGGGCAACAATCCATGTACCTAAGGTGTTGCCCTTAATATCAGGGTCATAATTTGATCAGCTGGATAGGGATGTGGAAAAACATGAGACAAGTGCAAAGGGATAGAATTAATTTCCACAAAAATGTCTGCCTGGTGCTGGATGAAGAATTTTCACATTAGCATTTAGCACAACAGGCACACAGCTATACAAGAGGGGGGAAACAGAAACCGGAGAAGCAGATGAGATAAAAGGAGAATATTGCTTCTTAAGTGGGCTGTGAACTTTCTCACTCTAATTGATCTCTTACCAACCTACGCTAAGTAAAGCAACTAGCATGTTCTGCAGACAGATCATCGGTAACACGTGTACAGCCAAACCTCCAGCATATACTGCAGTTGTCTGAGTTCACATTTGCCATCAAGCCAGCCAAAACACAATTGTTTTTGTTTGAGGGGCTGGAAGAAACCCCCAATACTTGTGACAGAGTATCCAGTTGGCACCCAGAGAAGCAAAATCCCCAGTCCCTCGGCCCCTGAATCCCTATCAGATCTTCCTCCCTACTGCAGCATTAAGGAAAAGATTGGTTTGGCTGAATGGATATGTAAACTAAACTACCTTCCCAAACTCATTCTCCTGGGCTGTCAAGCCTGCACTTTTAATAAACATTAAATTAAATTAAAACCAGCAGCTTACTTCTAAGGTTCTCTAAACTCTTCACAATCTGTTGTCTCTTTTAGCACAATTATTTACTCTAGTTAATAAGTAGTTAACAGGTTGAATAGTGCACTATTTCCATGAACACTGTTTTTAACTGTGAAACAAATTTGTTTCAACAGGGTTTGCCCAACTTTTGTTTTTATTTTCTGTACCTGTTCTAGCCAAGAAGTTTACTGACAGAGATGTTCAACAAAACAGTGAATCTGAAGTGACTTTTTCCAAATATTAATAGAATAATGAATTTGCACCATGAATCCTGATCCTAGAAGCTGCTCCACACAGGTAGATCCCTGTACCTGTAGCAGTGAAGTCAGGATTGGATCTTAAAATGTTATACTCATCAGTGAACAGAAAAATAACATGTGGCCTGTCTGTTAAAACAAAACATTTCAACTTTCTAACATTTAATATTAACAATTACAAGAATTATTCAGTAAATAATTTTAATAAGTGAATTTGGGACTATAGTGATCTGTTTTAGAGTAATTTGTGAGAAGATAATGAGGCAAAATTTGTTGAAGAAATTATTTGTTATGAATTATTCACCAAACTATTTCAGTCATCCAACTTCATCTCTACTGTTCCTCTCTCAGACCCTAAGTGCAAGGAATATGCAACTTTCATATGTTCAAAAGTTGGTAAAATATAAAACAGAATAAATAATACTAATTCAGCTTGCCTTTTCTTCTGCGCTCAGTGATTTTTTTAAATTTTGTTTTCTAACATTTTTTCTACCCTTTTATTGTTGTTTGTCCAGGGTGAAATTCTACATGGGCCCTACATGAGTAAATTTGCTTTTTATTCAAGCAGAATACAAGGACATGGGGAATGGAATAATAATAGACAACATATAAACCTTACCTAAATAGTACTTTTCATGTATAGATCTCAAAGTGCTTTAGCATTGTGGGCAAGTATCATTATGCTCAATTTACAGATGGGGAAAATAAGGTAGAGGGTGAATAAGCAAAACTCCCACTGAAGTCAAAGGGGCCAGGGTTTCACACAGTTTTCAATTGACTTGCCCAGGATCATAAAGCAGGTCACTGGCAGAGTCAAGAATGTCTATTGTTCTACTCATTGGACTATGCCTCCACCCCTTGGCCTTGAGTGCTGGGGGGAGTGGCAAGACTTCTATGCATGTGCTACACAAGGGGTTGTGGTTAGTGGAGCCATATAAATATGGACCCACCAGTTACACCTCTGCCCCTCCCTCACTCCATCCCCAAATGTCCCCATTTCATCTACGCAGAACTGGCATGGAAGCATCTCTGCTATACGTAGAAAATGTATAGCCTCTTTGTGAGCCCGCTGGCTAGGAAAACCACAGCAGTCCTGCTACATGGGTTGGTCTGCAGAAAAGATTCTGCGAAATTCACCCAAGCTGAGTAATATTGGTTTGTTCATTTTTAAGAGAACTTTAATTATTATACTTTAATTTTGTAATGGGCCAAATGCTGAGTAATCTCAAGGGGTGGTTGCCTGAATATGTACTAAATAGGAGCTCAGGATTTGGTTCAATGTGTTTTCCTGTCTTTGTGTCTTGCTCTCTGTATAACATTACTGTGAACAATGCCCTTTGGAATCATGTTTGCCCCAGTCTTTGAAACTATATTGGCTGTAGCTGCTCTTAACATCCCTCCCTTACTAACAATAAATTATCTGACTTGTATATTAACAGCTTGATACCTATCCTTGCACTTCCAACTCCTACATTCATGTGTTTCCTGCAATGTAAGGAGATCATCTTAGCCCCAGACCAAAGGAGAGAGTGCTGATTTAGGCCCCAGTCTTGCAAACACTTATGCATGCTTAACTTTGCACACTTGGGTTGTCCCACTCACACCAATGGCATTAATCTTGTAAAGTTTAAAGGGGTGTAAAGTTAAGCAGACGTGTTTTACAGAATCAGGCTCCGCAATGGCTGTGATATATCAGCTGTTTCAAAGCGAGCATGGAATTTTAAACTCAGTTCTTGGCAGGGAAGTGAAGGTGAAACAAATATTCAAACAATTGGGTTTAAAAACACACTTCTCAATCATTTTCATGATAAAAATTACCAATAAATGAACACAGTCATTTTTTGTTGCTGATTTGGCATCTTAACTTGTGTGTTTGCTATTTATAAAAGCCTTTTCATTCACCTTTTAGAAATCTTCTCTCAATTACATTTCCTTTTCAAATTACAATCCAATTTCCTTAGAAATTCCTTGAAAAAGCATCCCTCATATCTGTTAGCATCTCTCCAGTTATAATCTTCACAATTGTTTCCCATTCACTTTTCAGTTTCACACAGCCCAAAGATGGATCTCCATGTGCTTAATAACCTTTTATTTTCTGCCAGTCGGGGCTCTTTTTACTTGTATTTTTGGATTTTAGTGCTGTATAGATGCTACTTACTACATCTTTCTTGAGCACATTTTTGATATTTCAGGTACTTGTTGATTTTAAATTTATTCTTGACTGCACAGTAATCCAGTTATGGGATCCTAGAAAGCCACACTTTCTCATTTCCTTTATTTTTCATAAAAATGGGATCTAAATCCCATTGAAGTCAATGAACAACCTCCCAGAGCTAGATCCTCAGCTGGCACAAATCAACACAGCAACACTGAAGTTAACAGAGCTACACCAATTTAGACCATCTGAGGTTCTGGCCTCTGTTAACGTCAATAGCCTTGGTTCAGGCCATTCATTGCTTAGAGAAATGCTGTTGAGTACTCTAGACACAAAATTTGTTTAGTAATGACAGGGTTCAGTTAAAAATTGAAGTGAACAGATATTTTTAGGATTTCTTTCTTCAAATTGAAATTAAAATGTTTGTTCCTTTTTGTTTGGATAGTTGTTTTTTTAATTGTTGGCCCCTGAAACTCAGAAACATCAGTTCACGAGAAACAAGAAATGAAATTATGAACAGAAAATGAATGAAACTGACCAGTCTACACTGGCCAAGCTGAATGAAATGCAAAGATGAGTCTATTATCATTTAATATTTGTGTTAAGGTAGCCCCCTACCTCCCTAGTCAGGACCAATGCTCCATTTTGGATAAGTAATGTACAGACACAAATGATCCCTCTCCAATACTCAAGGGCAAGGCAGATATCACATATTTGCCATTTTCAGATATGCTTTGTAGTGCGTTTGACTGCTTCAGAATTGTGTGAACAAGTGTTTGCAGGAGAGGGCAGTAGCCTTATGGGTTGGTTCAGGGAGGGAAAGTTGCACTTATAGAATGCCATGGAAGAAAGCACAAAGCCCTATGAGGGAGAAGCAGGTCAGTGCAGGCTGGCATTATAGCAGGGAGGAGGAGGTGACAACATAATAAGAGGTGCGAGTGGACAAATAGGGAGCATGAGAGTCATGCAAGGCCTAGGTTAGGACAAAAAGTTTGAACCTGATACAGTGGAAGAGGAGGAAATCAAAGGGACGGAGTCTAAACAGAGAGGACTTGCCAATACAATGGCCAGCACATACGGGAGGTCGACTACCTCTCCTGCACAATTTCCACAACCCACCCCATCCCCGGATCCAGATCTGTGCAAGGGTCAGACGCTGTGGTGGGGGAGGGGGAGGGACACATTATCCACCTTCTGTCTTCAATGATTATGAATGCAGAAGCAGCCAGGGGGGTTCCCTGGTGACGCAGCTCCAACACAGCCATACTGCTAGAGAACTGGATCAAGTCACCAGGGGCCAAAGGTAGCGTTCAATTGGTCCTGACTTCCCATAGATCCATGCAGATATCTGGGGAATCCATTCGTTTTGGACACAGGTCTAGAGGGTTATTCCATGTTTGGAATCAACTCCTCCTTCCCCACCCCCCCACTCCGCAAATGGGGATTCTTGCAAAAGGATTCTCAGGGATTTTCTCTCCTTTTGTCCCTTCCGTGGGAGGGCACAATTTGAGCCTCAGTGCTGATTTTGCTACAAATTGCCAGGATAAGGAAACAACAATATTTTACACACCTGTAAAAAAACTAAACTTCCTTGAGTTTGGCTGGTTGGAGTGGAGAATTTTACAATGCTGCTCATATTCCACAATTGTTCTATTGTTCCACAACTCCCATTAAGTGTCAATTGCAGCTGCATGAGTAAGACAAGTAAGTGTACAGAATATGAAACAGAAAGCACCGTGGATAAGAGAGAGATGCACACAGAGAGGATCACAGAAAAGAGTTTTGCCCTTTGCGCTTTGAAGTTAAAGTTTATGTAGAACATATCACAATAGGCAGGAAGATGCTAAATACATAATTTTCATACATTTTTCAACAGCATGGATGTGAGTGCATATCTAATCCCTTTTTTCTTTGGGTTATACTGAATTATTTTCTTAGGCTGAAATATCTTGGAGTTCTTCTTGAATTGTTTATCATTGTAATATTTGTGTGTCAAGTTTGAAGGGACAGGAAGATTAGTATATGAAATGGAGCTATATGGTACATATTCTCTGTTTTGGGACCACTCTGTGGTATTTTTATAGCTCATTCTGGGCAGAAGGGCTATGAAATAATGCTCCTTATTATTATTATTACAGATTTTATTTAGATCCGCTTGTAGATGATCCCAGGTGCAGGAGTGAGAACTGAAAGAATTTCAGGATCTGTGAGGAATAGGTGAGTGTCCACCCTTCTGCACTAAGGCTTGATCCAGTAAACAGGTACATACACAACTTCAGTCATATAAGCAGTTCCATTGAATTCAATGGGACTACTATGCATGTCAAAAGTTACTCACACATAAGTATTGGCAGGATCAGGGCTAAATGTGGCAGTCAGTCCCCAAAATGTTATGTCAGTCACAAAATGTCATGTCAGTCAAAAACATCTTTTTTTGAATGTTGTTATAGCACATTAAGAGACTGAAAATGATGGCAGACAAAAAGATTTCAGCCTTACACTCTTCTGCAGCACATTCTCCCTGAAACTTGTCCTTAAACCCATATTACTTCTGCCCATGCATGTCTACAGAGACAATCAGTAAGATATATTATAATTAACATGTTTCAGAGTAGCAGCCGTGTTAGTCTGTATTTGCAAAAAGAAAAGGAGTACTTGTGGCTCATGAAAGCTTATGCCCAAATAAATTGGTTAGTCTCTAAGGTGCCACTAGTACTCCTTTTCTTTTTGTAATTAACATGTATTACTTGAATTTACTTACACAAAATATAATTGGTTATCAGGCATGGTATTTTTATACCCAAGGCTCTAGATACAAAAACATTGTATTTATTGTTTAGGTTTTCTGTGAGATAACTGGGTGTTTCCTAACACCTATACTTCATCTCTGCATGGAAACAAAAGCTTTTAAAACATGGTAACATGCCCACATATTTTTCAAGGTCTCCAATTAGGTATGTAAAACCTGTATTTTACCCATGGCACAAAATATGTGCTGTGAAAATCATATAACATCTGCATAAGAAGTTGTGGGCTCCTTTACTTACTGTATCTTAGGGGGGAAAGCATAAAGACTTGAGGCAAAGAGAGGCATTGGCTAAATTATTTAAAATTCCTTTTTATATTTTGCTACTAAATAGGTTGGGGTAATTCATAGCCTGAGTCTCCTTTCCATTTTACAGCTGTGTAAATCAAAAGCAATGCCACTGAAGTTGACAGAGCTCCACCAATAAAAAACGTGCATGACAGAAGAGTAAAACCCACAGAATTAAAAACAAAATATTGGTGATTGCACATATTTCACATGTAGAAAAGACACTCGTAGTAGTTGTGATCATTCTCATCTTACCTCCTCTCTTTCTCAATGCACAAAATGTAGACAAGTCCCTTTCTGGGGTATTTTTTTCTCTACTGTTTTACTAGAACTGTCACTTCTGTTAAACTGTTCATTGTGAAAGTTAAGCTGTCTCTAGAGATCCCTCCAGACTGCTGTCTTCTACAAGTTTCCCAAAGATAAAAAGAAAGATAGAGGTACAGATTACTAATATCTTCCTTTCTCACAGCACTTGTTCCAAACCACAAAAGACCACCTGGGTTGCTTTTAGTTATGTCCTTGCCATTTCTCAAGGTCTGGGAGCTTTACCTCTCTGGATTTCAGTTCAGCATATTGCTGTCTCCCAAACTTCAATATTGTTCTCAAAACTGTGTTCCTCTTAGGGTTTTTTAACCCCTTTCTTCAAGTCCCTGACTTGTTTCATAGACTCATGCCCCTTTCTCCAAATCCGCTTCCCCCAAACTTTCTGATCACTACTCCTCTCTAAGGGCTTGATCATGCTCCCACTGAAGGGAGAGAGATTTACCATTGACAGTAAGAAGAGCTCAATGGGATCAGAAGCTCTGATAAAACATGTGGACCTGATTCTTCAAACATTACCAAGATTAGTTCTTATTTCCATGAGTAGTTCCACTGAACATCGGTGGGCACACTCACAGTAGTAAGTCCACTATCCAGATCCTGTGGTTGTTATTTCAATTAAATTGTTACTTGGAGATACTCTTGGAACTACTCTGAATTCCTGGGAAGCATCAGGTAGCTGGAGAATCTTTATTCTCTGCTTCTGAGTTCGCATTTTTTGCGGGTTGTATTTTCAGTCTTGGTGGAAAGGAGAGAGCTATGTTTTGGAGGAGTAGATAACAGGAACCCTTCTGTCTTGTTCCAACCAAAGCAATCCCTGCACAGGAATAACAAAAAATCCCAAATGGAAAACCAAAAATATATAAATACACTTGTGTGCAAAGATCTAATGAAACTGGAGCTAATGAAAATTCATTTTAAAAAAATGAAAACATAATTTTAAAAATTTGCAGTGAAACACCAGAAGATTTAAAGCTTCATGTATGAACAAGCAAAGCAAAGCTAAGCAGATTCTGAAAGGAATATATGATCATCTTTTTTAGGATTTTCCCTCTATTTTTTAAATATCTTTCATCTACTGAACCACAAACCAGAGGCAAACCATTAAGGTAAGGTAAGGTTGTGGAGCAGTCCTGCCATCCTATGATGACTCCTGTTGGATCATGAGACCAGTCTGTGACCTTCAGTGTAGCTCAGATGTGTCAAAGTAACAATAATTTCCAGCAGCTCATACTTCAAAATAAATAAAACAATAGTTTTAGAGCACTGAACAGCTGAAAAATTGGGATATTTTTAGAGATTTAAATGGACATTGTGGCATAGTTAGCAATTATCAGTAACCACTGCATGTTGTGAATTATCACTTTCAAAATTAGAAGAGTGACCAGCATCCGGTATTCTGAATGAAAGCTCCAGATAAGGGTAGAGAGTCCAAAGACTTCTGATCCTGTTGAGCGGTTGGCCAACCTCTCTTAATGAAGAGTTATTGTTTAACCTATTCACCTCTGTTACTGTGGATTCTTTTCAGACACTGCAGCATTTTGTAAGGAGTCACCTGAAGGATAAATGCTATTACCCCACTTTGCTTTTTCTTTCAAAAGTAGAGCTGGTCCAACAATTTTGAATGAAAAAACATTTCCATCTGAAAAAATGGAGTTTGGTTGAACGTTTCCCTCTCGGAAAATGTCATTTTTAATTACTTTTTTGTATTATTTTTGAATGGGAAACTTCTAAATGAAAAAATTATTTTGTTTCAACATTGTGGTTTTTAACATTTCATTGCACTTTTTCATTCAAAGTCAACAGAAAATTTGTTTCATTTTGAAAATGCACAACCAAAATAATATTGCACATAAAATACTTTCATGCAAAACTTCCTGTTCCAAACTGTTCCCAAAGGGATTTTTTTTACCACCTTTTTAAAACCTGATTTACAATAGGCTTGAATCCACAACCCACAAGCTGGGTAAATGTGAGGTACACCACTATAGCGGGAGCTCCCCAAGGCAGTGGGCCTCATGCACTCTCCTACATCACTCAGCCAGCTCCAATGGCTGATGCAGAAGGGACACTCTCTACCTCCAGTGCTAGCCTATTCAGGGGAACTCAAGCAGTGCCATTGTTCCTAACACATGGGCAGGTGGGAAGGCTCTCCCTATTTTCTTCCTCACCCCATTTGCAAACACATACAATGGCAACCACAACCAAGCCAATGGTACTTTACTTTCACCAGCCCCTTAAAAGTAATGAGATGATTAATTTAGTATAGTTGCATATTTATAATACCCATAGCAGGATAGCATATACCTGATAGCAGGACAGTGGGGTGGGAAGAGGTATTGTTTCATATTCTCTGTGTATATATAAAGTCTGCTGCAGTTTCCACGGTATGCATCCGATGAAGTGAGCTATAGCTCACGAAAGCTCATGCTCAAATAAATTGGTTAGTCTCTAAGGTGCCACAAGTACTCCTTTTCTTTTTGCGAATACAGACTAACACGGCTGTTACTCTGAAACCTGCCATTAAAACTGAGTTGGTGTAACATTACATTTTAGTTGGTTTGTAAAATAGGGACAAAAGTAGTGGTACTCCGCCCACCAGGGTAAAGAGTAAAGGGACAGGTAAACTTCATCTAAATGATTGTAATATTCTGTCAATTTATACATAAAGAAAACCTTAAGGCAGTGGGCTGCTTAAAAACTCAATCTTGATGTTTCCTGCCACCTTGACTCGTCAGCTGACTCATTCCACATGCTCCTTTTTGTTTATTATTAATTTAGCTAACTGGAAAAAAACATTTACCATAAGATACTGTGACAACAAATTAACTAGGCCAATATGTACAATATTTTTATAAAGCTCTCTCTTGAAACTTTAATTAGTTTAACAATTGTGTGCCTGTTGCCTGTATTTGCCTTGCAAGAAAATATACAGTAGCTCAGTAGCACGATACTGTTCATCTAACACAGAAATCACTGCTCGGTCCAACATAATTTATGAAGCAGCATGGAAATAATGGGCCAGATTCAGTGGAGTTGCACCCGGGATGAAGTTACCTCAGTCAGATGCATGGCAATGCACAAAAGTTTAAGAAGGGAGTGAGGAGGAGAGAGAGGTGAATCATGGGTTAACCTACAGGAGACCTGTTCCACTGTCTGGGAAGGCAGGGAAATAAAACTATCCTATTCTGACTAGTCTAGACACATCATGAGACATTGCACTCTGGAGTGTGCACAGCTATTTTATAGACCTACCAACACACGGTCTTCTTCATCACCTGACCCCTACAGGGAACACAACACCCAGAATCTGCACTTTAAGGGCCAGAACTAGAGGTGGGATGGACCTAGCTCTGCCCTTAACAGAACTGCTCATCCTGTCATATTCTGAGGGATGGGGGGCAGGTGCAGATGCAGGCCCAGGAATGTTAGGAAAGAGTACAAAGAATCAAAGGCCCCACAACTCCTGAGCTATTCATGTTGCCCATGATAGGAGGAGCCTAGGCAAAAATGCAGAGGGACAGGGTCCATGTGCTATACACCCCAGGTGCAGGGAGTTACAGTCAGGTTTCCCTACAGAGATCTAGGACTCCAGGATTCCCATCAAGTAGAAAGAAATTTTAATTCTCTTCTGTGGTGTATGAGGGGGGGAACTGCATAAGATGAGCCACGAAGACGTTCCGTCAGCTCAGGTTTAACATTGGGATGGGACAAGCAGGGCCTAAGGTTTCCCTGGCAAATACAATCAGGCCCTTCCATATCTGAAGGGATTTAGAACCCATTCAATGTTAAAGGAAATCTCCAGTGTTATATAAAAAATATTCTAATGCCTCAAAAAGAGCATGATATGTGAAAGTGCCTGAAATATAATGTAACCCTTCTGCCCGTCAGAGTTGGCAGCAACAAGGGCCGGGTTCAATATCTAGGGGTTCCATTCCAATAACACAATGCAAACCGGCTCGAGCCCCCACCCAGTGACCTGGGACAAATATATACCACCCCCGCTGGGCGCCTCCAAGAGGCAATACTTCCCCTCTCGCAAGCACATAGTCTGAGTGTAGCAAAAGTCTTTTAATAACAGAGAGAAACAATGTGGCATTATGTTGGGGAAACACCACCAACCGGATTCATAACACAACCCATGAGCAAAAACAACCCCACCCCAGGCAAATTGGGGCATGCCCTTTTCCCTTTGGTTCTTGAGTCCAGCAACCCCAAAAGTCCAATGCCCCAAAAGTCTCTGTCCCTGGTCAGGGCAGCCCCAGAGTTCGAAAGCTTATCGGCGGAGCTTTACCTCCCAACCTGGGTGGAAATGGGACGGGGGTAGGAGGCACCTTACGTGATCTGAAGCTGACCGCCCCATAGCTCCATAGCGGCGCTCCGCTCCGCCAGCCGCCCCACAAAACTCCTTCGCGCAGCTGCGCTCCGCTCCACCAGCCGCCCCACGAACTCCTTCGCTCAGCTGCGCTCCGCTCCGCCAGCCGCCCCACGAACTCCTTCGCTCAGCTGCGCTCCGCTCCGCCAGCCGCCCCACGAACTCCTTCACTCAGCTCCACGGCCCACAAGCAGCTCCTGCCATCCACACACTGCGCCGTGTCGAACTGCTTCACCAGCCGTCCCGCAAACTGCTCCACAATATATCTTCAGGCTCCCCCACTACTTAACACAACACTCAGTGATTTCAGCTCTTAGGTGAATTCAGCTTGTAGTAGGGGAGCCCCAGTGCTGGGGCACTGTCAGCCCAAAGTGAGCTCAGCAGCCTATAACTAGACTTCTAATGAAATCAAAATTAGCTCTGATATTCCACAGTGGAGAGAGGAGGAAGTGCAATCAGCATGTAAGGCCCTCACCAAGGGGCCCATGCCACCAAGTATTAATACTTGTCCCCAGCCTCTCTCCATTCACACAGTTTTGGAACCCATGACCCTTGCCTAGCGAGTGCTACTTAGATGATGGTGAATCCCTCCATCGTAACAAAAGGCCACGTACAGTTCCAAGCACAGTTCCCATAATCAGGGTAATAACAATTTATTCTTCCTGCCCCAATAACAGAGACACTGGGGATCCCACAGCAGCCAAAGTGACCATTTGGGCAGCTATGGTCTCATTCTAGGCGTGGTGGGTGTGCCTATGCAAATGAGATCGGCCCCTGAAGTTCTTTTCCACAACTTGCCACACCTCACCACCAGATGTCAGGGTGGAGCTCATCCTGACACTGCTTACATCCTCCCCCCAGCCGAGACTTTGTCGTCCCGACAAATCACACTCCCTTTATACCAACTCATTGGTTTCCTCCAAAGGGCCTCAGGAAGCCCACTTTAGCTTCCACAAGCCTGTGTGCTAAATGTATTGGCTCCTCACTAGTCACCCCAGGTGCATCATAAGTTAACCGTTTCACTGGTCTTATCACCCTGTCTCGTCTATTGAGAATCTCTGTTGCCGAAGTAAGGGGAACATCCTCTTGAGTGACGGATGGAGAGGCTTCCCTGGAGGGTCCCTCGGCTACTGGCGTAGGCCCCTGCACTCCTAGTTCTAACGCTGGAGGGTCCAAGGTGCCCAGGACATCCTCTACCTGTCTGTCCCCATTGTCCAATAACCTGTGTGTGTCATCACAGGGGGGTCTCATCAGCAGCACCGGGGTATCAGAAAGGGGCCTAAATAGTTCCGCCATTGGGTTTAGGGCGGAAGAGGGAAAACTCTCGTTTGGTTCAGCTGATCGAGACTGAAAGCTTGTCTCCATCCCAGGATACACCAGGGTTGTGTCTTCCTCCTCAGACTCACTCTCAGATGTGCAGAATAGGGGTAAGTTAGCTGCAGGGGGCCCGCTGTCTGTGTTGGATGGCGGCTTTGGTCTAGCACCTCTGTTCTGCCCGGCGGCCCTGCCATGGCCCATCTCACAAGGGGTGCTTACCAATTCCCCCACAGGGAGCAAAAGGTTTCTATGCACCGTCCTTATTTGCCCTGGACCGTCTTCAGGTTTGATCTTGTAGACCGGCAGATCTCCCAGCTTTTCCATCACCAGGTAAGGTATTGCCTTCCATCTGTCAGCTATCTTGTGTTTGCCAGCAATACCCAAATTTCGCAGCAGGACTCTGTCCCCCGGCTGGAGCTCCTGCAAACGCACTCTAGCATCATATCGATGTTTGTTGCGGTCTGCGTTCTTCCGAGCCGCAGCGGTAGCTAAGCGATAAGCATCCCGCAGCTTTTCTCTTAGTCGGGATACATATTGCTGATGAGTTTCATAGCTATCTCCATCCTCTGATACACCAAAGCACAAGTCTATGGGTAATCTTGGTTCTCGCCCAAACATCAAGAGATATGGGGTGACTCCCGTAGCATCGTTCTTTGTGGCATTGTAGGCATGCACCAGAAATGCGACATGCTGGCTCCAGGTTGCCTTCTGCTCTGGTCGCAAAGTTCCCAACATATCTAATAGGGTTCGATTGAACCTCTCTGGCTGAGGATCACCTTGGGGGTGATAAGGCGTTGTCCTAGACTTTTTAATTCCTGCTATCTTCAGCACCTCCTTCAGAAGGTGACTCTCAAAATCCCGCCCCTGATCAGAGTGTATCCGAGCCGGGAATCCATAGACTGAGAAATATTTGTCCCACAATACTCGAGCAACGGTGGTGGCCCTCTGATCACGTGTGGGATATGCTTGTGCATACCGTGTAAAATGGTCAGTCACTACTAGAATGTTTCCAACATTCCTCTTGTCTACCTCTACAGACAAGAAATCAATGCATACCAACTCCAAAGGTTTGTTGCTGGTGATGTTCTTGAGATATGCAGCCCTCGTGGGCAGAGTTTTCCTTTGAACACATCGAGCGCAAGTCTCACATTTCCTGCGAACATCTTCAGCCATTCGGGGCCAATAGAACCTACTACGAATAAGTTCCAGGGTCCTCTCCATCCCTAAATGCCCAAAGTCATCATGCAGGGCCCTCATGGCCAGGGCTCTGTACTTTTTTGGCAGTACTAGTTGTGCTCGTTGTTTTTGTAAAGGGTCAGTGGTCATTCGGTGTAGCACTCCCTGAATCAGTTTTAGTTTGGTCCATTCTCTCAATAGTAGTTTACCCTCCGGGTTAGGTGGGACAACCGCAGTTGGGCTTCACTCCTCCCTTTTGGCAAGTAGTGTATCACGAATGTCAATATCTTGCCGCTGGGCTTCTTGCCAGTCAGCCGCATTGAGCATGGGCAAAGGAGATTGGTCTAATGCAATATAGTTCACCGAAGCAGAAGGCATGCATTCAGGGGGCAGGCCCAAAGCTTCTGCAACACATCCCTGAAAGTCTTCACGGGCCTCTGGCTCTCGGCGACTCACACTGCAAATAGCTCTCACTCCATCTGTGGGTATCACAGCAACTTCTGGAGCCTGCGGACGCCTGGACAATGCATCTGCATCTACATTGCTTCTCCCTGATCGGTACTGAATGCTGAACTCATAGCTAGCCAAGGCGGCCACCCATCTCTGCCCTGTAGCATCCAGCTTAGCACTTGTTAACACATAAGTCAGTGGATTGTTGTCTGTCCACACCTGGAACTGAGCACCATACAAGTAGTTTCAAAATTTCTCAGTGATGGCCCATTTCAAGGCCAAAAACTCCAGCTTGTGGGTGGGATAGCGAGTTTCACTATCAGACAATCCTCGGCTGGCAAAGGCTACAGGTTTACATTTGCCTTCCACTTCCTGGTACAGGACTGCTCCCAGACCCTCCAAACTGGCATCAGTATGCAGGATAAATGGTTTGCTTGGGTCAGCAAAAACTAGGACTGGAGCATGAGTTAGGCAAGTAATGATTTCTTGAAAAGCCCTTTCACATCTCTCATCCCACCGTGGCCCAAATGGTGCAAAGGGGCCATTGTGTCTCTGCACAGGAGGCTTTGGGGACCTCCCCTTATTCTTGGACTTAGATTTGTTCTTGCTGGACTGATGTCCCCTGGTAAGATCATTCAGAGGCTTTACAATCGTAGCATAGTTTTTCACAAGTCTGCGGTAGTAGCCACTAAATCCAAGGAAGGTCTTGAGTTCTCTGTAGTTACTTGGACGTGGCCATGTAGTGAGTGCTTCTATTTTATCAGGATCAGTACTCACACCTTCTTGGGACACAATGTGACCCACATACTTCACTGAGGTTCTGCAGAACTGGCATTTGTCAATTGAAAGCTTCAGACCATAATCCTCCAACCTATCAAGCACTTTAAGAAGTCTTTCTTCATGCTCCTCTAAGGTTCTTCCAAACACAATCAGGTCATCCAAATAAACTAACACTTGCAGTAAATTCATGTCTCCCACAACTTTCTCCATGAGACGTTGAAAGGTGGCAGGTGCTCCAGAAATCCCTTGGGGCATGCGTTCGAACTGATAAAACCCTAATGGGCAGATGAAGGCTGTCTTCTCCTTATCTTCTTCTCCCAGAGGGATCTGGTAGTATCCACTTCGAAGATCCAACACAGAGAACCACTGGCTTCCCAGCAAACAGTCTAAGGCGTCTTGCACTCGAGGCATAGTGTACTGGTCGACCACCGTACGGCTGTTTAGGGTGCGGTAGTCAATACACATCCGGATTTTCCCATTCTTTTTGCGGACTACCACAATGGGTGAGGCGTATGGGCTGCGGGACTCTGTAATGATGCCATTCGCAGCCAGCTCCCGAAGATGATGTCGCACATCTTCCATCTCAGAGAGAGCAATCTTTACATGACTCTCGACCTTTCAGGGAGAGATCTAGGGTCTGATATTGTGCTCTACTCCTTTTGCACATCCCACATCCCACTCATGCAGTGAGAACACCTTGGATCTTTCACAAAGTTTCTTCCTCAGGCGATCTTTCCAGTCCTCGGACACTGGTGAATCTCCAAAGTCAAACTTTGCTGGGTCTATTGCCGGAACTGGAGTTTCATACTGGGGTTTTACAATCGACTCAGGCTCAAAGAGGTCTGCTATCTTTTGTCCTTGCTTCACAAAAATATCACGACTCGTTTCATTAGCAATCAGTATAGTCACCCTTTCCTGGGCTTCAGCAGGTAGGGTTATGACTCCACTGGGGACCAGCACTCCTTCAGGGAGCTCTCCTCCCATCGGCTGCTCTATCATTGCTAATGTCCCTTTACTGCCTTTCAGACAGGTACTCATGACAAGCACTTCTTGCTCCGTCCTTGCAGGCACTACTAAGGGGGTTGTGCCCGCGTACTTCAGTGCCCCAAGCGGTAGCTCAGATGTGTCCCTTTTAGCGCTCTCAATTTTCCTATAGGCTTCAGCACAAAGCGTATGGATCATCAGGGTATTCAGGTACTGGTCCCCAGCCCGCCTTCTGCAGTAATCCGCGAGTACCTTGAAGAGACTGGAGTTGGTCCCTATCAGCACAGACACATCAGAAGTCCCTTTAGGGTCAGGGCATATTAAGGCAGCTGTGTCTACCTCTTCTCTTACCCCAGCAACCTCCTCTGGGAATTCCAGGTGCACTATGACATACCCTTGATAGGGGTATTCATCCATGCTGAGGCCACATAGGCCAAGGCCAGTCAGTGGCTGTATAGGCAGGTGCCTAAGCATCTGTTGGTAGAATGACTGAAATATAATAGTCACTTGAGATCCAGTGTCAAGCACTGCTTTACACTCCACCCCTTCGATCCTCACCATGACCTCTGCTCGAGGCCCTATCAGTCCTGCAGGGATCCCAGCTGGACAGTCTTTTCTGGGGGAATCTTCAAATCCTGCAGACCTGGGGGGTCCCCGTCCCCAGACCCTCTGGCAGCTACTGGATCTCTCCCAACTGATCCTCAGCTTTCCATACACTAAGGAGGGGTTTTCTTCATTATGGCACTTGGCAGCACTGTGTCCATCCTGACCACATCGGTAGCAGAAGAATTGACCTTTCCCCCTTCGCCTGGGGGGGATGGTGGCTCTAAGTGCGGGCTTCTCAATCGCCACAGTTTGAGGCTTCTTATTCCTAGAAGTCTTAACTCGGTCAACGGTACTTTGCAGCTCAGCTATCCGTTCCGTCAGGACCTGCATTTGTTGGGCAAGTTCCTCTCTGGTGCTCACCATCAGTACACTGGCCATTTGCAGTGGTGTTGTGCTGGCTGGCTCCGATGTTTGGGCTTCCCAAAACTCACTGGCAGCCTGCCTTTCTTCCTCCTCTCGGACCTCTTTTATCAGCTGGGAGTAACTTGGGGGATGTTCCCGTCGTTCTCTTAGCCGGAGATGAAGTAGAATCGGGTTCTGATACTGAGTTCCTCTTACAATTTGAGCCAGTCTGGTCTGATCCATCTGCTCAGCAGTCACTGCTCCCCTCATGACAGCTCTCTGAAGCAGTCTCTCCAGTCTCTGTATGTAGGCTGAAACCTTCTCGCCCTTTTGTTGTCGGGAATTAAGGAACTTAACAGTAGCTGTCTTCAGGGCCCTCTATGCTCCCAAAGTTGTGTTCAAGGGCCTCTAGGCAGTCCTTCACACTGACCCCAGGGTCAATGAGCTTCAGGGTGCGAATCACATCTAATGCTGGGCCGCCAAGGCTCTCTATAAGGCATCTTCGCTTTTCTGCATCTGGTACGGCCCACTCTTGCAGCATTTCAGTGGTATGCTCTAACCAGGGTTCAAACTCCTCCTCCCCAGCAAATAATCTTAACTTACGACAAGAGTCTGACTCAGCATGGGGCAGCACAACCTTTTCCAATATTTGCCCCAGAGCTTTTGTCCAATCATCAGCCGAGGCTGCAGCCTCCGAGCTAGAAGCTGCTGAGCCAGGGCCCAACAAACCTGACATATTAGCCATTATACAAACAGTAATTTCCTCAAAATATAAGCACAAACAAAAAAAAATATAAATTGTTTCCCAATGTAGTGGATCACTCAACAGGTGCTTGCGAGGGGTACTGACCCAGGAGATCCCGGACAAGCCCCCAAAAATGTAACCCTTCTGCCCGTCAGAGTTGGCAGCAACAAGGGCCGGGTTCAATATCTAGGGGTTCCATTCCAATAACACAATGCAAACCGGCTCGAGCCCCCACCCAGTGACCTGGGACAAATATATACCACCCCCGCTGGGCGCCTCCAAGAGGCAATACTTCCCCTCTCGCAAGCACATAGTCTGAGTGTAGCAAAAGTCTTTTAATAACAGAGAGAAACAATGTGGCATTATGTTGGGGAAACACCACCAACCGGATTCATAACACAACCCATGAGCAAAAACAACCCCACCCCAGGCAAATTGGGGCATGCCCTTTTCCCTTTGGTTCTTGAGTCCAGCAACCCCAAAAGTCCAATGCCCCAAAAGTCTCTGTCCCTGGTCAGGGCAGCCCCAGAGTTCGAAAGCTTATCGGCGGAGCTTTACCTCCCAACCTGGGTGGAAATGGGACGGGGGTAAGAGGCACCTTACGTGATCTGAAGCTGACCGCCCCATAGCTCCATAGCGGCGCTCCGCTCCGCTCCGCCAGCCGCCCCACAAAACTCCTTCGCGCAGCTGCACTCCGCTCCACCAGCCGCCCCACGAACTCCTTCGCTCAGCTGCGCTCCGCTCCGCCAGCCGCCCCACGAACTCCTTCACTCAGCTCCACGGCCCACAAGCAGCTCCTGCCATCCACACACTGCGCCGTGTCGAACTGCTTCACCAGCCGTCCCGCAAACTGCTCCACAATATATCTTCAGGCTCCCCCACTACTTAACACAACACTCAGTGATTTCAGCTCTTAGGTGAATTCAGCTTGTAGTAGGGGAGCCCCAGTGCTGGGGCACTGTCAGCCCAAAGTGAGCTCAGCAGCCTAAAACTAGACTTCTAATGAAATCAAAATTAGCTCTGATATTCCACAGTGGAGAGAGGAGGAAGTGCAATCAGCATGTAAGGCCCTCACCAAGGGGCCCATGCCACCAAGTATTAATACTTGTCCCCAGCCTCTCTCCATTCACACAGTTTTGGAACCCATGACCCTTGCCTAGCGAGTGCTACTTAGATGATGGTGAATCCCTCCATCGTAACAAAAGGCCACGTACAGTTCCAAGCACAGTTCCCATAATCAGGGTAATAACAATTTATTCTTCCTGCCCCAATAACAGAGACACTGGGGATCCCACAGCAGCCAAAGTGACCATTTGGGCAGCTATGGTCTCATTCTAGGCGTGGTGGGTGTGCCTATGCAAATGAGATCGGCCCCTGAAGTTCTTTTCCACAACTTGCCACACCTCACCACCAGATGTCAGGGTGGAGCTCATCCTGACACTGCTTACAATAACAAAGGAGACAAATGAGCTATCAGACAGAAGGCCTCCATTCTAAATGCAGATGGAGGTCAAGATACAAGGGAATGCAGCAAAAACAAAGAACGGGAAACTTTCTTGGTTGCTGCAAGGTAAATTCTCATGTTTTCTTAAACACTTGTTGTTGCTGAGCTGAAACTCTTTAATTATAGCCAGATATTTCAGAACCATTCATGCTGCTTTTTAGTAGCCTTCCAAAACTGCTAGATATACTAGGCTACTGTTTAATTAACCACACACAAAAATACTATTTGCCTTAGCCAGCTTTGAAAATCTCCCACCCTTTTTGGGTTTTCCAATGATGAGATGCATTTCCTGTGTCTTAGGCCTTGCCTACACAAAAATGAACCATTTTTTAAAACAAATTTAGTTAAACTGGTGCAACACTCTGTGTGGACACACTTAATTTGGTTTAAAAGTGGTTTATTTTGATTAAGGGCATGTCTTCACTAGCAACATTAAAGCGCTGCCGCGGCAACGCTTTAACATGGCTGTGTGGTCACGGCACCAGCGCTGGGACAGAGCTCTCCCAGCGCTGTAAAAAACTCACCTCCACAAGGGGAACAGCTACCAGTGTTGGGAGTGCAGCTCCCAGCGCTGGTGCACTGTCTACACTGGCACTTTACAGCACTGAAACTTGCAATGCTCGGGGGGTGTTTTTTCACACCCCTGAGCGAGAAAGTTGCAGTGCTGTAAGGTGGCAGTGTAGAGAAGGTCTTACTTTAAGTGATTTAAGATCAACAGAAATAAGACCAGTTTAAACCAAACTAAAAGGTTTGCCCTACTTTAATTAAATCAGTTTAAAATCACACTTTTAGTTAAACTGTTGCAACTTTCTTCTGCACACAAGGCCTTAATCCACAGGGTACCATCACATTAAATCTCCTAGTGGAAAGTGTCAGGGAAATAGCTGCTCCCATTGCGAAAGATGCCATTCACAGCCCCATTCACTGTTATTCAGATATTGAAGCTGTGACAGATATTTCTGAAGACTATTATGAAAAAATAAATATTTATTTAGCTAACTAAAGTAATTAATCCCTGCTGTTTGCCTTTCATGTAGGGAAATGGAAGGCAACACTGTCTTTGTGAGGCTCCTATGGCTTTCGAAGGCAATAAAGAGTCCATTGCTAATTTCCATCAAGAATTCCAACCACTGAATAATGAACAAACTTTCCAGATCTTTGATCTACAGTACTAGAAAGAGGAGATATGAAAGGAAAGGGCAGAGATAAGAAAGGTATAAGGAGATCTGAAACTGACATGGATTGTTGCAAGAAACTGAGGCCTTGTCTACACTGGCAAGTTTCTGCGCAGTAAAGCAGGTTTCTGCACAATAACTCTCGAGGTGTACACGCTGCCAAGCCTCTTAGTGCGCAGAAACTGCGCAGGTGCAGCACTGTAAAGAAACCACCCTGACGAGAGACATACAGCTTTCTGCGCCGGGGGGTACAGCACCAGTGTAGACACCCTGGTGGATTACAGCGCTGCGATTGGCCTCTGGGAGGTGTACCGCAATGCCCATTCTTGCGTCTCTGGTCATTGGTTTGAACTCTACTGCCCTGCCTTCAGGTGACCAACCGTCAGTCCCACCCTTAAATTCCTTGGGAATTTTGAAAGTCCCCTTCCTGTTTGCTCGATGACGCATGCAGTGGTCTCAGTGCATCTTTCCAGGTGGCCATGCCTACTCCATGCACCAAGCGATCCCCCGCTTGGAGCAATGCCGAGCTGCTGGACCTCATCAGCGTTTGGAGAGAGGAGGCTGTGCAGTCTGAGCTGCGCTCCAGCCGTAGGAATTATGATACCTATGGACAGATTTCATGATACATGACAGAAAGGGACCTTAACTGAGACACACTGCAGTGCAGGGTCAAAGAGAAAGAGCTGCAGAACACCTGCCACCAGGCGTGAAAGGCAAACCACCACTCCGGTGCTGTGGCCATGAGCTACGGGTTTTACAAAGAGCTGGATGCGATATTCAGTGGCGACCCCACCTCCACTGTGAAGGCTACTGTGGATACTTTGGTGGCTCGCGTGCCAGTCAAGAGTGGACCAAGCCAGGAGGAGGAAATCTTGAATGAAGATGTGGAAGGGGAGGGTGACCCAGAGGCAGAGGACAACTCAGAGGTTAGAGATGCATGCAGCCAGGAGCTCTTCTCTACCCCAGATGCCAGTCACAGCTGTCAGAGCTTGGCAAAGTGCAAACAGGAGAGGATGCCCCTGGTAAGCGGCTTTGATTTTGGGAATCGCTGAAGTGAGTTGTTGGGGGCAGGAGGGTTGCAGAAAGCAGGCTTGTGTCTGTATGATGCATGTACCACCACTTGCCTCGTCTGAGCAGCAGAACAGGGTGTTGATTGATTGACTCCCTCACTTCACGGGAATCTGCCTCAGATCTCCACAAAACTCTCATGGAGTTACTGGGCAATCCGCTGCTGCAGGTTCTTTGGCAGAGCTGCTTTGTTTCTTGCCCCATTAAGGGTAACTTTCCCGTGCCACTCTGCCGTCACAGGGGTGGGTGGGGGTGAGAACCATTACTGCACACAGGTGAGCCGCATAAGGGCCAGGACAGAAGCCACAGTGTTGGAGAAGACCCTCCCTTGGTTCCCTACTCACCCTCAGCAGCAAGATATCTTCCATAATGAACACAGCCTGTGGAAAATGTGGGGACAGTAATGATTATAAGACCCCCACTACAGTGCTAGCTCTCCCCAAGAGTCATGTGCCCAGTGTATAGTACAGTCCTGGAACACTGATTTCCCCTGCCCCTGTGGCTAGTCACCATTTTGGGGGTCTTGTGGCTCATGTGTGCTTGCCTGAGGTCAGACAGTTAGTGATCGGTATGTGAATAGTGGCTCTGTTTTAAATCACTGAATCAGTGGTCTGTGTGTTGCAAACAATACCGCTTCTGTAAAATGTTGCATTTTGGCTTCACAGATATGACCTTGGGAGCCCAGCCTCCCTCTTTGTTATCGCCAGCTGAATGGCTGCTCAGAATTAGAAAGCGGCCTCGAAGAACTAAAGAGGACTTTCTGCGTGATGTCATGATGCACTCCGCGGCTGAAAAACAAGAATTGAAGGAGTGGTGGGACAGGAAGAAGAGGGACCAAAAGGAGAACATGGTGTGCCAGAACGAAGCCATGGAGCATCTCTTAAAAGTTATGGAGCTCCAAGCAGACATGCTCCAGGCACGACTAGTGCTGCAAACCAAGCAGCTCTGTGCCCACCCTCCCCTACAGCCGCTGTCGCAACACTCTTTCCCATGCGCCCCCCAGACATCGCCAACACACTCTGATCAACCTCCTGGCTCCAGTCTGTACCTGCCGCATTTCACTCCGCCCCCATCACAGTCCAGCACTGTAGACTACTACTACAACCCACTTCACGCAACACCCATCTCTCTGTAGTTTAGCCCTGCTGAAGTACAGTACCCGCTGCACCATACTCCAAAGGAGAAGGTTGGATATGATACCTGGACATACACAAATCTTTAATAGTCTCCCACCTCCACACCTTAGGAGTGTGCTAATAAAGTTTGCAGATGATACAAAGCTGGGAGGTATTGCTAATTTAGAGAAGGACAGGGATACCCTACAGGAGGATCTGGATGACCTTGTAAACTGGAGTAATAGGAATAGGATGAAATTTAATAGTGAGAAGTGTAAGATCATGCATTTAGGGATTAATAACAAGAATTTTAGTTATAAGCTAGGGACGCATCAACTAGAAGTAACGGAGGAGGAAAAGGACCTTGGAGTATTGGTTGATCATAGGATGACTATGAGCTGCCAATGTGATATGGCTGTGAAAAAAGCTAATGTCGTCTTGGGATGCATCAGGAGAGGTATTTCCAGTAGGGATAAGGAGGTTTTAGTACCGTTATATAAGGCACTGGTGAGACCTCACCTGGAATACTGTGTGCAGTTCTGGTCTCCCATGTTTAAGAAGGATGAATTCAAACTGGAACAGGTACAGAGAAGGGCTACTAGGATGATCCGAGGAATGGAAAACTTGTCTTATGAAAGGAGACTCAGGGAGCTTGGCTTGTTTAGCCTAACTAAAAGAAGGTTGAGGGGAGATATGATTGCTCTCTATAAATATATCAGAGGGATAAATACCAGAGAGGGAGAGGAATTATTTAAACTCAGTACCAATGTGGACACAAGAACAAATGGATATAAACTGGCCACTAGGAAATTTAGATTAGAAATTAGACGAAGGTTTCTAACCATCAGAGGAGTGAAGTTTTGGACTAGCCTTCCGAGGGAAGTAGTGGGGGCAAAAGATCTATCTTGCTTTAAGATTAAACTCGATAAGTTTATGGAGGAGATGGTATGATGGGATAACATGGTTTTGGTAATTAAATATTCATGGTAAATAGGCCCAATGGCCTGTGATGGGTTTTTAGATGGGGTAAGATCCAAGTTACCCGGGAAAGAATTTTCTGTAGTATCTGGCTGATGAATCTTGCCCATATGCTCAGGGTTTAGCTGATCGCCATATTTGGGGTCGGGAAGGAATTTTCCTCCAGGGCAGATTGGAAGGCCCTGGAGGTTTTTCGCCTTCCTCTGTAGCATGGGGCACGGGTCACTTGCTGGAGGATTCTCTGCTCCTTGAGGTCTTCAAACTACAATTTGAGGACTTCAATAGCACAGATATAGGTGTGAGGTCTTTTTTAGGAGTGGTGGGTGAAATTCTGTGGCCTGCATTGTGCAGGAGGTCAGACTAGATGATCATAATGGTCCCTTCTGACCTAAATATCTATGAATCTATGAAACCTCCTCCTGGGACCCTCCCTTCCCCCTCCCCCTCAGTGCTGATGGGATTTTTTGTTAGTCTCTCTCCTCCGGTTGTTGTTTTGTAATAAAAGAATTGTTTTGGTTTGAAAGGAATCTTTATTCCATTAATTGAAAGCAAACAGAGCCCTGCAAAGCAGCAGGCAATTTTCTTAAACCTTTATAGTGCATCATCTGCATCAATCACAATCACCTCCTAGCATTACAACCACTGCACTCCTGAGCATAGCAACAAATATTAGTGGTTTTCAGCTTCAAATTGCTGCCTCAAAGCATCCCTGATCCTTATGGCCCCACGCTGCACCCCTCTAATAGCCCTGGTCTCTGCCTGTCCAAATTCAGCCTCCAGGCACTGAGCCTCAGAGGTCCAGCCCTGAGTGAAGCTTTCACCCTTCCCTTCACAAATATTATGGAGCATACAGCACACGGCTATAAGCATAGGAATATTGTCATTGGCCAGTTCCAGCCTCCCATATAGGCAGCACCAGCGGGCCTTTAAACAGCCAAATGCACACTCAACAGTCATTCTGCACTTGCTCATCCTGTTGTTGAACCGCTCCTTGCTGCTGTCAAGTTGCCCTGTATATGGCTTCATAAGCCAAGGTATTAAGGGGTAGGCAGGGTCTCCCAGGATCACAGTGGGCATTTCAACTTCCCCTACAGTGATCTTCTGGTCCAGGAAGAAAGTCCCTGCTTGCAGCTTCCTGAACAGGTCAGTGTTCTGAAAGATGAGTGTGTCATGCACCTTTCCGGACCAGCCTGCGTTAATGTCCATCAAACATCGTGATTCCTTCAGCGGACAGCTCGCTTACTCACGAGATCAGCGGTCGGGGTCACCAATGTCATCAGAAGTCACCGGTGTGGTGCTCTGCTCAATGATGATAACTGTCATCTGCATGTGTGTGTTCCCTCTGTGTGCTGCCCCGGCTCTGCAGATAGCTGGCCCAGCAGACCCCAAGAGAAACCTCTATGACCACAGACTCTGATAAGGTACGAAGGCACCCAGCCAGGTTTATTGCCAAAAAAGCACAGTAATAGTTTCCTGCAGATGCTACAGGACATACTATGAATATGTGCCCCCTGACAATGGGCCATCTCAGTCAGTGGCAGGATTTTCCAATGCCCCCTATGCCAGACAAAGACAACCCCTCAGGGCTGCATTCTTATACACAGGTACAAACAAGTTACACCTCACTCCTGACATATTGAGGTACAACCCCTCTACGTAGTAAGATGCTGCCTATCACCTTGTACATGTTGGTTCAATCAAAACAACCCCATCCATCATATTACCCTTTTGCCCCTGTCTTTAGGATGGGTCAGCATGTTCCTTATTATCTATGTGGAATGTGTTAGTACCGGAATGTTCTGGTACCATCCTGGCACATGTTTATCTTACTAGTGCTTAGTACCTTTCAGGTATGTGTATATGTGCAACATCAGTCTTCTTCTTGCCAGCTTCTGTGAGCAGGACCTGCCTCTGGCTCACAGTTTAACTTTGCTTTATGTTGACAAAGTCTTGACCATTACTTTATTTCAGGCCTTAGGTCTCATACCAGGCCTCTGATCCAAGGGTTTATGTTTCGGGGGCTCATCTTACTACAGCCCAAAGTGATCCACAAGCGTCTGGAGAACCATTGAGAAATACCCCTTGTGATTAATGTACTTGGTGGCTAGGTGGTCTGGTGTCAGAATTGGAATGCGTGTGCCATCAATCGCCCCTCCGCAGTTAGGGAAGCCCATTTGTGCAAAGCCATCCACAATGTCACGCACGTTGCCCAGAGTCATGGTCCTCAAGAGCAGGATGCGATTAATGGCCCTGTACACTTCCGTCAACACATGTCCAACAGTTGACTTTCCCACTCCGAACTCATTAGCAACCAATCGGTAGCAGTCTGGAGTAGGCAACTTCCACAGTGTAATCACCACGTGCTTCTCCAATGGAAGGACAGCTCTCATTCTCCTGTCCTTATGCCGCAGGGCTGGGGTGAGCTCATTACACAGTTCCATGAATGTGGCTTTCCTCATCTGAAAGTTCTGCAGCCACTGCTCATCATCCCAGATGTGCATGACGAAGTGATCCCACTCAGTGCTTGTTTCCCGAGTCCAAAAGCAGCATTACACTGTGCTCAGCACCTCTGTGAATGCCACAAGCAATCTCATGTCGTAGCTACTACGTGGGGCGAGATCAATGTCAAACTGCTCTTGCCTTTATAGTTTAAGGAATAACTCCACTGCCACTCCTGATGTGTCGGTCAGAGCGAGCAGCATACTGGTCAGCAGTTCGGGATCCACTCCTGCAGCCCGAAGAGGCAGAGCGCACAGTACACAAACCATTGAAAGATGGCGCCCAATGCGGACGGAAGCACAGGGATTGCTGGGATGCGAAGTAATGCATCACCAGGCATTGGGACAGGACCCAGGTTGCCCTGGGACCCTCTCCACCTTCCCACAACTCTTAGCAGCAGAAGAGAAAGAGGTGCTCTGTGGGATGGCTGCCCAGAGTACACCGCTCCGAATACCGCTGCAAGTGCCGCAAGTGAGAACACGCTATTGCGCAGGCAGCTGCCAGTGTGAACACACAACAGCGGTTTCCCTTCAGCGTTCTCTGAGCGGCACTGTAACTCTGCCAGTGTAGACATACACTGCTGGCATGGGATCTGCCAAAGGAAATCACTTTAATTGGATATCACCTCAAGAATAAGAAAGAAGAAGAAGCAAGAAGAACTAGAGGGGAAAATCAACTGTAAAAGCACAAAAAAAGAAAAGGATCAATAATCACCTCAGATACGTCTGTTGGCAGTTTGGCATGGATACAGCAAAGATGTTGCTGGCTGAATATTTTGGCACCTCTCCCATTTACAAATTATACAGCCAGAATGTAATTAGCAAGGTCAGTGGAACAATAATTAAACAACACAAAACCAGCCAGTCTATAAACTGGTTAAAGCTAGTTATATGTAGAAAATAGGAAGATGTAGATTGCAGCTTAGTTCTCGTCTGAGGACATCTTTACCCTAAGAATCACTTAAACAAGTTATACACTACACAGTACAGCACCCTGATAACAGGCAGATTGTTTTTGCCTTTTAAATTTTAACTGTCATTACTCTATGTTTAAAATCAAAAGCAATTTAAAAAAAAAAAGCAGTTCAAGTGCTAGGTTTCATATTTCTTTTTCCCCCAAAGTATTTTATTGCAGAGTAAAATGACAGATGCAATTAGGTAATGTAGAACAGATTATAGTATGAGAATGTTATGGCTGTATTACATATTCACAAGTGAACAATATCTAAAAAAGAAAAGACGGGAATCTTTTCTGAGCAAAACTGGACTAAGAAATGTCAGTCTCTATTTTCAGTTAGGCAAAAATTATGGAGCCCTTTGAATTAAATTGTTCTCTCTTTTCTGAGCCATTCGAGTTTCTTTAGCTGCATACAGCTGTAAACTCCACTCCTCCCCTAACATGCACTGAAAAAACAGCAATGACCAAGGGCCTTTTGCAGAGCTGGGAGCCAAGTCCCAGCTATAGCTGGAGCTCCCAGTGCTTTCAGACACTCAGCTCCAAACAGGGAGCCTGAAAGCTCTGGCGTGGCAGGGCTGCCCCAGAGCCCTGGCTGGAACCCGGGGCTCTCAGAACTGGGAGCCTAGAAGCCCTGGGAGCCCCATGGCCAAGCTTGCTCCCTGCCACAACGAAGAAGCCTTGCCAGCCCCAAGAGCCTACCTGCCCTGAAACAGGGAGTTTAGCAGCCTCAAGAGCTTTGGTTGCTGGCACAAAGCAGGAAGTTGAACCCCTGGAGCCCCATTCTACCCAGGGCAGCAGGGGCTGGCAGGATCCCTGCCATGGAACTATGGACGCTGGAATACCTGCCTAATAGATTCACCAAAACTTTTCACTCCAACCAGCCAGCATTTTCCAACTAAACCAGGTTTTGGTGGAAAACTTCCCACCAACTCAACTCATAATAATGCTCCCAATCCAAAGACCAACACTCCTGGCCACACAGGAGAAGTCTGTGCCCTTTCTTTTTTTCTTGGACTGGTCTCCAGCCCTGTGCATTGCTGCCCACTTTAACATTTGCAGTTAGGGGCTTTGTATCCCATGGGAACATGCTGCTTAGGAATTGTTACTCCCATTATGGGAGGAAACACTTTAGCCAGGTGTAATGCCCTCTTCGTTTTTCTTACAGGAAACATCTATTTTTTCATCAGGGAGCTCATGTCAAAGCTCTCCAAATATAATAAGGTGCCTTCTAGAGTACGGACCATACAGCAGGAAGCCTTGAAAACATACCTGTCTAGGAAACCAGGGGGAAAGTGCTTCTCTTAATTAGATAAGATACCAGGCACTACCTACATCCTGTACAATCCACACAAGCTTATTTCCTTAAAGAGAGCTCAGTACTCAGCTTCTGATTCATTGGACAAATACAATAAACAAGTTCCAAGCAATTATCTTCCTTGATGTTCGCCATTTCATTATTAAAGTAGTGCCCATTCAAATTAACCATTTACTTACATTTCCAGGGTGCCATCCAATTCTGTTTTGTTTTTAAATTCTTGTTGTTTTCACTAGTAATCCAGCCAGTCACTACAGTATCTGACAACATGACATCCATTAAATCAGTCACCTACTTGAGGTCACCAAGCAGTTATTCTCAAATCCATAAAAAAATGCTATTGACCTCCAGTAATAGGCAGTGGTTTAGAAAGTGATTTCAGTTCAGGGAGGGATGGTTTCAATAGAGTTTTCTACAGAGATTCTAAGTAATGTCATGAATGTGCTTAATATCAAATTGAATCATCTTGGGAGCTGAATATTTTGGTATGTTTAAAGATAAAAAACCACTTTGGCTACAGCAGGGTTTAGCCATTCTTTAATAGAATTTAGCTTGTATCATGGCTTTATTTTAAAATCACAATTCACTGTCATTTGCAGATCTTAAATGAACGCTCGTTCCAAACTGAGAGGCAGTGCACCTGTTTGCAAGGACCTGGGACTAAACTCAGGCATTCTGGGTTCTGTTCCTGGCTCTTTCATGGACCTCAGGCAAAGTCACTTAACCCCTTTGCACTTCAGCTTCCCCATCTGAAAAATGCCTTTCGCTTTATTTGCTTGTTGTTTAATTTCTTCCTCTGTTTAATTTGATCAAGCCTCTTGAACTAAGTAATATGTATGAAAAATAACACAGGCTTTATTCTGATCAGTTTTGGTCCCTTCAGGCAGGTAATCAATAGTGTAATCACTGGCTATAGAATGCCTAATTTAACAATGAAACACAAAAGTTCTAAAAGAGGTAGATTAGAAGTGCCCATGAAAGATTGAAGCAATAATAAAAGATGGCCGCAACTAAAAGTTCTGCTACTTAGACAGTCTTATTGATATTTCAAGCACTATCATATGCATGACAAGCTGTGACAGTCACCCTTGTGGGCATATGGATAACATGATTGGCTACTTTTTGCATTCAAAGTGATAGGAACAAACTTGATCCAAGTCAGAGCAGCCACTATATAAAAGCACACGGGTGTTATAACAGTAATTAATTAAGTCTCATAAAGTTTTTTCAAATCCTCAGATGAAGGCCCTACATATAGTAAGTGAAAAATATTATTGATCAAAATGTACCAAATCAAGTCAATTCACAAAGTTGCCACTGTATTAACTTGTGCCATCATGCCTATCTATGTATCATGACACACATTTGACTCTGTTAAGTTCATGCCCACACTGTCATCATACCCATAGGACAAAAGAATGTATCCAAGTCTGAAAGGCTAGCAGGATTAAAACAAACAGATCTTGCTTTGTGGATGTATTGTACATGATACTGTCAAGGTTCCTTCCCCACTCTGAACTCTAGGGTACAGATGTGGGGACCTGCATGAAAACCTCCTAAGCTTACTTTTACCAGCTTAGGTTAAAACTTCCCCAAGGTACAAATTATTTTACCTTTTGCCCTTGACTTTCGCTGCCACCACCAAACTTCTAACCGGTATATTACTAGGAAAGAGTCCGTTTGGAAATGTCTTTCGCCTCAAAATCCTCCCAAACGTTACACCCCCTTTCCTGGGGAAGGTTTGATAAAAATCCTCACCAATTTGCACAGGTGAACACAGACCCAAAACCTTGGATCTTAAGAACAATGAAAAAGCATTCAGTTTCTTAAAAGAAGAATTTTAATAGAAGAAAAAGTAAAAAGAATCACCTCTGTAAAATCAGGATGGTAAATACCTTACAGGGTAATTAGATTCAAAACATAGAGAATCCCTCTAGGCAAAACCTTAAGTTACAAAAAGACACAAAAACAGGAATATCCATTTCATTCAGCACAGCTTATTTTCTCAGCCATTTAAAGGAATCGGAATCTAACGCATATCGAGCTAGATTACTTACTAAGTTCTAAGACTCCATTCCTGTTCTGTCCCCGGCAAAAGCATCACGCAGACAGAGAGAGAGACTTTGTTTCTCCCTCCCCCCAGCTTTTGAAAGTATCTTGTCTCCTCATTGGTCATTTTGGTCAGGTGCCAGCGAGGTTATCCTAGCTTCTTAACCCTTTACAGGTGAAAGGGTTTTTCCTCTGGCCAGAAGGGATTTTAAAGGTGTTTATCCTTCCCTTTATATTTATGACAGATACATTAAATGTTTCTATAAACGTTTGTTTTTTCTGTTAATTTTCTTCAAATAATTTTGTACTGCATCCCTTGCAGCCATTATAATTCACTGGAAACCTTCCAGATATTGGTGCTGTTCTCATATAGGATCTTAATGGAATTTTTGTGGTCCTTCCATTGAGACGGCATAGCTGCTTTGAGATGTGTCAGAGTGCATCAAGGCTCAGCACACCTGAATGCATTCTTGACAGACCTTGGAGCATGAGGACCTGGATCAAAAGGTATGCTTTGGAAATCACCTGTAGCCATCATAACAGAGTCAAACCTGACAGGATTTTAATCCCACTGCAATCATGACTGCTCAACTCTCAGAGGAAGTGATACACTTCCTCTATTGGTGGACCTTTGACACCATAGACCATAATGGCTTCTTATAAAATTGATCCTGTCACTGCACATGCAGAAAGCCTATGACCCACATGTATCTGGGCAGTAACTCCTCGTTCTTGCAGTAGATCCAGGGGAAGCATGAGACAACTGTTGCTTGCTGTAGATCTGTTATTTTATTAGCTTCTAGATCAGTGTTTCCCTAGCCTGGCAGCTGGTCTCCTTGAAGGGGAAAAAGTGCCAGACTACTACAGGGCAGGCATGGGGAAGAACAGAGGATCTCAGGGGGCAGGTAAAGCTACATGGCCTTGGATGTGACCTGACCCCAGTCCCATAGTATGCATTATGAACCTGCTCCTGTGACTATGGACATAGTGCTAGGCTTCTCTTCTTGCTGCTCTGGTGGCCCCAGTCACTAGGGTTGCCAACTTTCTGATTTCAGAAAACCAAACACCCTTGCCCCACCGCCTGTGCTACCCCTTCTCTGAGGCCTCGCCCCCCATTCACTCCATCCCCCCTCCCTCAGTCGCTCACTCTCCCCCACCCTCACTCACTCACTCATTTGCACTGGGCTGGGGCAGGGGGTTGGGTTGCGAGAGGGAGTGAGGGCTCTGGCTGGGGGTACAGGTTCTGGGATGGGTTTGGGGATGAGGGGTTTGGGGTTCAGGAGGGGTCTTTGGGCTGGGGCAGGGGGTTGGGTTGTGAGAGGGGGCGAGGGTGGGGGTGAGGAGTCTGGCTGGGGGTACAGGCTCTGGGATGGGGCCATGGATGAGAGGTTTGGGGTTCAGGAGGGGTCTCCAGGCTGGGGTAGGGGATTGGGGTGTGGGAGGGGGTACAGGCTCCTGCTAGGGACATGGGCTCTGGAATGGGGCCAGGGATGAGGGGTTTGGGGTTCAGGAGGGATCTTCAGATTCGCGATGTGACGGAGAGACTGCCGAGACTCATCAAGCCCTCGGATCGCTACCCCTTCCTGCTTCTCCACGTGGGCACCAATGATACTGCCAAGAATGACCTTGAGCAGATCACTGCGGACTATGTGGCTCTAGGAAGAAGGATAAAGGAGTTGGAGGCGCAAGTGGTGTTCTCGTCCATCCTCCCCGTGGAAGGAAAAGGCCTAGGTAGGGAGCGTCGAATCGTGGAAGTCAACGAATGGCTACGCAGGTGGTGTCGGAGAGAAGGCTTTGGATTCTTCGACCATGGGATGGTGTTCCAAGAAGGAGGAGTGCTAGGCAGAGACGGGCTCCACTTAACGAAGAGAGGGAAGAGCATCTTCGCGAGCAGGCTGGCTAACCTAGTGAGGAGGGCTTTAAACTAGGTTCACCGGGGGAAGGAGACCAAAGCCCTGAGGTAAGTGGGAAAGCGGGATACCAGGAGGAAGCACAGGCAGGAATGTCTGTGAGGGGAGGGCTCCTGCCTCATACTGGGAATGAGGGGTGATCAACAGGTTATCTCAAGTGCTTATATACAAATGCACAAAGCCTTGGAAACAAGCAGGGAGAACTGGAGGTCCTGGTGATGTCAAGGAACTATGACGTGATCGGAATAACAGAGACTTGGTGGATAACTCACATGACTGGAGTACTGTCATGGATGGTTATAAACTGTTCAGGAAGGACAGGCAGGGCAGAAAAGGTGGGGGAGTAGCACTGTATGTAAGGGAGCAGTATGACTGCTCAGAGCTCCGGTACGAAACTGCAGAAAAACCTGAGTGTCTCTGGATTAAGTTTAGAAGTGTGTGCAACAAGAGTGATGTAGTGGTGGGAGTCTGCTATAGACCACCAGACCAGGGGGATGAGGTAGATGAGGCTTTCTTCCGGCAGCTCACGGAAGCTACTAGATCGCATGCCCTGATTCTCATGGGTGACTTTAATTTTCCTGATATCTGCTGGGAGAGCAATACAGCGGTGCATAGACAATCCAGGAAGTTTTTGGAAAGCGTAGGGGACAATTTCCTGGCGCAAGTGCTAGAGGAGCCAACTAGGGGGGGCGCTTTTCTTGACCTGCTGCTCACAAACCGGGTAGAATTAGTGGGGGAAGCAAAAGTGGATGGGAATCTGGGAGGCAGTGACCATGAGTTGGTTGAGTTCAGGATCCTGACGCAGGGAAGAAAGGTAAGCAGCACGATACGGACCCTGGACTTCAGGAAAGCAGACTTCGACTCCCTCAGGGAACGGATGGCCAGGATCCCCTGGGGGACTAACTTGAAGGGGAAAGGAGTCCAGGAGAGCTGGCTGTATTTCAAGGAATCCCTGTTGAGGTTACAGGGACAAACCATCCCAATGAGTCGAAAGAATAGTAAATATGGCAGGCGACCAGCTTGGCTTAATGGTGAAATCTTAGCGGATCTTAAACATAAAAAAGAAGCTTACAAGAAGTGGAAGGTTGGACATATGACCAGGGAAGAGTATAAAAATATTGCTCGGGCATGTAGGAATGTTATCAGGAGGGCCAAATCGCACCTGGAGCTGCAGCTAGCCAGAGATGTCAAGAGTAACAAGAAGGGTTTCTTCAGGTATGTTGGCAACAAGAAGAAAGCCAAGGAATGTGTGGGCCCCTTACTGAATGAGGGAGGCAACCTAGTGACAGAGGACGTGGAAAAAGCTAATGTACTCAATGCTTTTTTTGCCTCTGTTTTCACTAACAAGGTCAGCTCCCAGACTGCTGCGCTGGGCATCACAAAATGGGGAAGAGATGGCCAGCCCTCTGTGGAGATAGAGGTGGTTAAGGACTATTTAGAAAAGCTGGACGTGCACAAGTCCATGGGGCCGGACGAGTTGCATCCGAGAGTGCTGAAGGAATTGGCGGCTGTGATTGCAGAGCCATTGGCCATTATCTTTGAAAACTCGTGGCGAACCGGGGAAGTCCCGGATGACTGGAAAAAGGCTAATATAGTGCCAATCTTTAAAAAAGGGAAGAAGGAGGATCCTGGGAACTACAGGCCAGTCAGCCTCACTTCAGTCCCTGGAAAAATCATGGAGCAGGTCCTCAAAGAATCAATCCTGAAGCACTTGCATGAGAGGAAAGTGATCAGGAACAGCCAGCATGGATTCACCAAGGGAAGGTCATGCCTGACTAATCTAATCGCCTTTTATGATGAGATTACTGGTTCTGTGGATGAAGGGAAAGCAGTGGATGTATTGTTTCTTGACTTTAGTAAAGCTTTTGACACGGTCTCCCACAGTATTCTTGTCAGCAAGTTAAGGAAGTATGGGCTGGATGAATGCACTACAAGGTGGGTAGAAAGCTGGCTAGATTGTCGGGCTCAACAGGTAGTGATCAATGGCTCCATATCTAGTTGGCAGCCGGTATCAAGTGGAGTACCCCAAGGGTCGGTCCTGGGGCCGGTTTTGTTCAATATCTTCATAAATGATCTGGAGGATGGTGTGGATTGCACTCTCAGCAAATTTGCGGATGATACTAAACTGGGAGGAGTGGTAGATACGCTGGAGGGGAGGGATAGGATACAGAAAGACCTAGACAAATTGGAGGATTGGGCCAAAAGAAATCTGATGAGGTTCAATAAGGATAAGTGCAGGGTCCTGCACTTAGGACGGAAGAACCCAATGCACAGCTACAGACTAGGGACCGAATGGCTAGGCAGCAGTTCTGCGGAAAAGGACCTAGGGGTGACAGTGGACGAGAAGCTGGATATGAGTCAGCAGTGTGCCCTTGTTACCAAGAAGGCCAATGGCATTTTGGGACGTATAAGTAGGGGCATAGCGAGCAGATCGAGGGACGTGATCATTCCCCTCTATTCGACATTGGTGAGGCCTCATCTGGAGTACTGTGTCCAGTTTTGGGCCCCACACTTCAAGAAGGATGTGGATAAATTGGAGAGAGTCCAGCGAAGGGCAACAAAAATGATTAGGGGACTGGAACACATGAGTTATGAGGAGAGGCTGAGGGAGCTGGGATTGTTTAGCCTGCAGAAGAGAAGAATGAGGGGGGATCTGATAGCTGCTTTCAACTACCTGAAAGGGGGTTCCAAAGAGGATGGCTCTAGACTGTTCTCAGTGGTAGCAGATGACAGAACGAGGAGTAATGGTCTCAAGTTGCAGTGGGGGAGGTTTAGATTGGATATTAGGAAAAACTTTTTCACTAAGAGGGTGGTGAAACACTGGAATGCGTTACCTAGGGAGGTGGTAGAATCTCCTTCCTTAGAGGTTTGTAAGGTCAGGCTTGACAAAGCCCTGGCTGGGATGATTTAACTGGGAATTGGTCCTGCTTTGAGCAGGGGGTTGGACTAGATGACCTTCTGGGGTCCCTTCCAACCCTGATATTCTATGATTCTATGATTCAGGCTGGGGCAGGGGGTATGGGTGTGGGGGAGTGAGGGCTCCAGCTGGGAGTGGGGCCAAGGGCTTCAAAGTTTGGGACGGGGCTCCAGACTGGGGGTGCAGCCTGTGGGGTAGGGTGAGAAATGAGGGGTTCAGGGTTCAGGAGAGTGCTCTGGGTTGAGGCAGGGGGTTGGGATGCAGGGGGAGTGAGGGCTCCAGCTGGGGTGTAGGCTTTGGGGAGGGGCCGGGGATGAGAGGGTTTGGGTGCAGGAACGGGGCAGGGGGTTGGGATGTGGGAGGGAGTTCGTGGTGTGGGTGGCGCTTACCTCAGGTGGCTCCCTGGAAGTGGCCAGCATCTCCCTCTGGCCCGTAGGCGCAAGGGCAGCTGGGGGCTCTGCATGCCGTCCCTGGCCACAGGCACCGCCCCTGCCTAGGAGCCAGAGGGAGATGCTGGCTGCTTCCCGGGAGCTGCATGGAGCTGGCCGCTGCAGCCAACTGGACTTTTAGCAGCCCAGTCAGCAGTGCTGACCGGAGCCGCGAGGGCCTCTTTTCGACTGGACGTTCTGGCAACCCTACCTATCACAGCTAAGGGCTGGTCTTCACTACCGGGGAGATCGACGCTGCTGCAATCATGCAGCAGGTGTCAATTTAGCAAGTCTGGTGAAGTCCTGCTAAATCAACAGCAGAGCCCTCTCCAGTCGACCCCGGTACTCCAGCTCTCCAAGAAGCGTAAGGGAAGTTAACTGGAGAGCGTCTCCCATTGACACAGCACAGTGAAGACACCAGAGTAAGCCAACCTAAGGTACATATTCACATAGCTGGAGTAACATAACTTAGGTCGACTTACCCTGGTAGTGAAGACAAGACCTGAGTGTGGGAGCAGCTCAGTCATACCGGACTGCAGACTCAGGCAGAATCTCTTCTCTCATCCCACAACATTTCTCTCAGTTGCAAGAGCACACGGGTCCTGTGTAAATATCCAATACTCTATTACTTCTGTCTTTACCCTATCAAAAAGGGTGGGCCAAGAACCATAGCAAACCTACTCTAGAAACATAGAGCCAGTTCCTTGGGTCAGGCAGAGCTGTGGTCAGACAGCTGAGGGGATGGGCAACGGTGGATGTATGGCACATTTACCTCTCCTTCAGTCGGGGGGCTTTGTACCACCGCAGAGGCGCATAGCAGCCACGGGTGGTGGGGGCCGAGGATCTGGCCCATCAAGTGTTGTACTGCAGAGACGGGCCACTTATCTTTTCTGTCTTGAGGTGGGAGAGAACAGTAAGAAAGCTAAATGTTTGTTCACTGCTCATCTTCTTCCCTGCTCTTTGATTCAGCACTGAAGTTCTGTTACTGTGAAAACATATTTCCATAGCAACAGACTATGATGTCAGAAGAACTGCATTGTGATTTCACTGTAGTATCAAGCAGAAAAAGCTGGGCCCTTTTAAAAGGGACTGTGTCAGATTATAAATCCTATTTCCCTACCTATGTTGATACCACCACTTTAGATCATTAAAACCAAAAGAATTTTTAAAATCTAATTTACTTTTCACTTTTTTGTATTTCTCTCAGCTTGGACAATGAAAATAGGCTTGACGGTTTCATTTATGTTTATAGACAGTTTCTAGTCAGTTTTGCTTTATGGTTCTCATACACCAGCACAATTCAGCAGCATTAGAGGAGATTGTTTTCTGAAATGTTTTCATCTGATTTTTTATTAAATCACACACAAAAAAAATCTACTTGTCTTAGATTTTGTCTAAAATATTTTTTGTTTGTTCTTGAACTTAATCTAAATTTGGGGCCTGACAGTGTTTCTTTACATCACCAATATTTTCAACAAGCAGCTAAAGGAACTAAGACAAAAATTAAGCACATTTTTTTTCTGTAGGTATAAATGTTCTCTTTTGTCAGGTTTGCTCTGCTCTGAAAGTTTCCTTTTAAATGTGACCTGCAAAGCAAAAATGAAAAGTGGATTAAGCACAGATTCCTGTGCTGAATGTCCCCACTAATCCATCTGGGAGTGAAAGGAAATTCATCACAGAAACAAAATGTTCATATACTTATTATATATTCTTTTTGTGAGATTTTCTTGATAGAGGAGATCATGAGACACTGAAAATATCCCAGAATTCATCATTTAGTAACCTTACTGATACCATCTGAGGTGAAATGAAAATGTGTGATGTCATTTTCTAGATCTCTACAGTGTTGCATTCTGAGGTATCTTCAGTGAACCAAGAAGCATCAAGACAATTCATAGAGGAAAAAGGAAATAAAGTTAGCTTAAAAAGTATTTCTATGATGAATAGCCCTCAAATACCTAGTTAATGGGTGCATTCAGCACAAAAATCTAAGTTTAACATACTTTTCATTATTTCTTTGCAGCACACCCTGAAGGTGATCAATTTTGAGAGGTTATCCTGCACAAAAGTGGAGATACATCCACTTTTGAACATTTTTCAGTTCCCACATAACACATTACATTCAGTACTGACAGGTTTCAAAGGGGTAGCCGTGTTAGTCTGTAGCAGCAAAAACAATGAGGAGTCCTTGTGGCACCTTAGAGACTAAAAAAATTATTTGGGCATAAGCTTTTGTGGGTTATAACCCACTTCATCAGCTGCATAGAGTGAAAAATACAGTAAGCAGGTATCAATATACAGCACATGAAAAGATGGGAGTTGCCTTACCAAGTGGAGGGTCAGTGCTAACGAGGCCAGTTCAGTCAGGGTGGATGTGGCCCATTCCCAACAGTTGGGAAGAAGGGGTGAATATTAACAGAGGGAAAATTATTTTGTAGTGCTAACGAGGCCAATTCAATCATGATGGATGTGGCCCATTCCCAACAATTGACAAGAAGCTGTGAGTATCAATAGAGGGAAAATTATTTTTTGTAGTGACCCAGCCACTCTCAGTCTTTATTCAGGCCTAATTTGATGGTGTCAAGTTTGCAAATTAATTCCAGTTCTGCAGTTTCTCGTTGAAGTCTGTTTTTGATGGGCTTTTGTTGAAGAGGGGCCACTTTTAAATCTCTTATTGAGTGTCCAGCGATGTAAAGGATGTAAAGGATAAACAAGGACTTAATGGAAAAGAATCAACTGATTAATGTTTTTTAAAGACATATTTTATAACTACATTTGGGGCAAGAGTGACCAGGTTTAAATTGTGTAGATTTAGATTGCCTATTAATTATCAAATAAGTGATGTGGTAGTTTATGTGAATGATCCCCATAGCACACATCTGAGCTTTTGAAGGGACCACACTAAGGTCTAAGGACATGCGAATGTGAGGTATGGAATGAAAATAAAATGTGTGTCCCTGGAAATGTTAAAAGTTAATATTTACTGGGAATGTTTCTCTCCCTTCCCCATTTTCAGCACTGAACAATCAGCTATTCCCCTCGCACCCCAAATTAAAGACCATACTTATATATTCACTAAGACATACTCCCAGTGTTTCCACTAATGTGTCATTCATTGACACTAATTGAAAACAGGGATCTTGATAAAACAGTCTCCACTGAGAGAAAGAAAACAACATTAGTGTCATTGTGATGCTAATGGCGGATGCTGTGGTTTGGGCTACAAGGAAAGGGTAGGGACAGTAATCTGTGCACCTCCTTTGATTTATAAATGGCACTGCTGTGCATTTTTACACAAGAAAGAAAGAAAGAAAGGTCTTTCTTCAAATTTCATTGATAATACCAAAAAAGAATCAGCTGTGTGTTCAAATGTTTCAGGCTCTCCACAGCTGAAACAAAGATGAATTTAAAGTGTGGAAAAAGTAAGGCTTTTTGTTTCAGCCTGTCCTTGACTGATTCTTTAAAAATCCATCTCATTATAACCAAAGGTCATAATTTAAAAAATGCCAGACTCTATAGGGGGTCCACTTCCTTTCTACTGTTAATTTCATGAATGGTTTGGAACTTCAGTTTGATCAATCAAGGACCTTTAGGGAACAAAGCAGAGAGTACAGGTGGCATGTGTTAATTTCACTAGGCCCTACTGCTGACATCCAGTTTGATTCCAGACTGACACTTGTAAATAAGAGATGAAGTCTGGGTCATTCTCTCTCATATATCCATAGGGAATACACATATGTGATTAACCCAACTGGCCACTGGGTGTGACCATTGCTCCACACAAAAGCAGCAGAGACTTTTTCTAAGGACTTGTCTGACAGTTTAAAAAAAGACAAAAGCCGTTATCACAGAAGGTAAAGTTTGATAATGATAGAGTCAAATAATGTACTGTGTTCCCAGTTCGCATGCCTTCTCCACACAATATGGAATCTGTTCTTAAAACCACTGTGCAAGACACTTAAGAGGAAATCCTATTAATCCAGGAGGACCAAAGAGTCTCCCGAAACAAAGATCCCAACTCCCCCCACAAGTTGTAGAGTGTTTTTTATTAGACCGTCCAAAAATAAATGAATATAATGGACATGCTTGTGAGACTCACACACACTCCCTCAGGTCACAAAGACTAAAATGTGTAGCACACATAACGTTAGCTGCCAAGTACTTGACCTGGAGATGAAGTACTTAAAAATCTGGGGAAAAGATGGGAAACCACTTCAGCAAAATACTGCTTCTTTGTGCCACCATTTTACCCAAAATCTCAGTACTGTAAAGTTCAGAGAAATTGATTTTGTCCAGTGATACCTGGCAGGACCGGTGGCATAGTATATTTCATATCAGTTCCCCCTAGTATGCCATCCAATTTTAAGTGCTACTTCACTGGCACTGATGCTAGAAAAGCCCTCGTTTCTCTGACACACCAATCCCGTACATCTTTTCAAACAAATTATATTATATATACTCCATATGCATACAAATACACACTTACTCCATGAAATTAGCATGTGCTCTGATGCTCCTCAATCAGAATAATGGCCCAGTGGGGCTGTTACAGCAGTCATGCTCCCATTCAGTTTAAATAGCAACCCACTTGCTCCACTCCGAGACTGCATAAAGTACATTGGTATAAGACCCAGGTGTAGTGATCAAAGGTAGCTGAGCATCTCCTTTGTGCATCCCAGATCCCTGGGGCCACAGTGGGGCTTTTTGACCCTGGACATAAGTTAGATTGTTCCTGAGGCTGCTCTAATTAGCACTGGCTGTAACAGCACCCACTGGGCCATTATTCTGATTGTGATCAGGACTCTAGCCTGTCCATTTCTTGGGTTAACCCCCAACGCTCTGGGGCAGGATTGGGTGGCGAACAGTCAGTACAGCTTTGCCAACTCTACACCAGCCAAGAATTTCCCCAGGCTCATAGAATCTTAAGATGCGCACTTGATGGCAGCTTTATGGCTCCCTCTGCACGGCTACAATGAGGCAAGAAGGCCATAGCATCAACCAGGATCTTGACTTCCCACTTCAAGAATCAGGATATTCCCCAGCAGCACAGAAGTGCAACATTGACTTCTAATGCAATCTGAAAATCAGTGTAAGTTGTTTTTAAAGTGGCCAACAAAAGCAACTAAACCAACTGTCCAGCTTTTCATCATATTTTTATTTGTGAATTTTTAATTTTTCAATATATGCTTTAGTGAAAAGATCACAGCCAATTTTTAAAAAATTCCCAGAGTATCTTATAGCTCAGATTGGAAATTTTCCACAGTTCCTAGAATCATTGTGTTTTTATATCAAGTGAGACATCTGGCATCTTCCCGAATCGATGATGTGCTGCCAATGTTTTAACAAGGGGCTCTCAGAAAAAAGCTGCCATCTCTTTTAGCTTGTGATAAACCTTGAACCAGGCTGTGTGTGCTCACAGAGAAGAGGGCTAAGGAATCTATTAATTTGTTTTTCTATTTAAACAAAAATGTGTTCTCATAACCCTGGGCAAGGAAGGAGCAATTCCACTTGACAAATGAACAAAGAGTACTTTCTGGAAGCCTATACTTTCTGCCTGAAGAATATACCGAATATATGGCTAGCACAGTGCATTTGAATGTTAAGGGGAAGGTCTTTTAGAAAATGTCCAGAGAATCCAATACATTCAAAAGGCAAAAGATGTTTCCTCTGAACTGTCTTATGGCCTCTGAAGAGAAGGCTCTTTATTAGCAGGGACGATTTAGCTGTATTCAGAGCAGGGAGTGAGCGCCGTAGGAGACAAGGAAAACACCCTTCTTTCGGTTTGGTTGCAGAATTTGAAGGGGTTCTCGGCTGTTTCCTCCAGCACATTACAGTCGTGGATCCTTTTTTCTTATTCAAACAAATAAAGGAATTGTTCCTGCAGAACACAAACCATAGTATCTTCCTTTGTCCATTGCCTCTTTTTGATACCATGAGCCTGATCCACAGGTGTGCTGCACTGCTATTATAATGTATCTATAAATGTGTTTTAAATGTTCCATGGAGGGTCCGTCCAGTACAAGGGGGATTCTTTAGAGCCAGCACGGAGGCATGCATGCCACACACCTATGGGAGGAGCATGGCTACAGAAAGTGGGGGCTGAGCAGGACATCCCTACACCACACCAGTCCTGGATGTTGTAAGTCGGAGCAATATTTAGACAGCACAAGGGAATGGCACGCACAAAGCAGGTACAGAACCAGGGCCGAAGAAAGGGGAGTTTGATGCCTCCCTAGCATAGTAATCCCTGATTTGAACCAGGCGCATTTTGCCCTCCCCAGGAATTTAGCCCTACAAATTTATCAGTATTGCTGGATCTCTTCACTTTGGACACTAACTGCTTTTATCATTTTCATGCCATTTTAAAATTCAGTTCAGTGCTGACAAAAATTTGACAGCCCCAAAGACTTAACTCCCTGTTTAACCACAGCAGGGACTGGAACATAGGAACTGACATCCCATATTTGACCAGCTGCCTCATCCCCGGCTGCGGCAGGTCTGGGCTGGGCTGGGTTGGGGCTGGAGGAGAGGCATCTCTCCTTGACGCAGCCTGAGCGCCTGCACGGCACTCAATAGGTTGCTGCCGCAGCCGGGCAGCTTAGAGGGACACTAGGTTATGATGGTGAAGTTTGTGACATGGTCACCAGTTCACTAAGAGCTAGGCTAAGGCCAACAACACAGTCTAGGATTTTAAAACGAGCCTGTGGAATTTAAGGGTTCAGATCAGTGGCTCCAATTAGAGGAGCTGGGGGAACGAATGGCCTCTCACTAAGGTTTTTGCATTTGCTCCCTAGGCCACAGAGCTGGTGGGAGGGGAATGACCCAACCAGTTTTAAGTAGTACTAAATCAGTATGGCTGCTGCTGGAGCAGTCCAGATCATCGCTTTGGCTGCCTGGTCGCAACGCCACTGAAATTTGACCCAGCAGCCCCTATGTTCAGATGGAGTGTGTCTGGGCCAAATTTCAGTGAGTTGTGGCCAGGCCCAAGGGTACTGCAATGTGGCACACAGGGAGTCTGTTTCTCTTTGGTGAAGTGCAGGGAAAATTGACTTCTGGCACCACCAGCTCATGCGTTGTGGGTAAGAGAGAGGGGAGACCCCTCAGCTAACAGAAACCTGGGGCTTCTGTGGCAGGAAGTGCGGGGGAGGGACGGACAGGTGGGAACTGGAACAGGGTTCCTGCCAGGAGTGGGGTGAGAGACATAGTTTCACACACACACACTCAGAAATATCTGAATTAGCACTACCAATTCACATCCCACTGATATTCAATTGGGTTTGGGTGTTTACTGCCCTTTATAAATCTCTCCATTTTTATAGGCCACCAAATGGTCAAATAAACAAACTTTTGTGTACTGCTAACATGGGCCGGATTTTACTTGAAGGTAAAAGGCTCTGTATCCCATTACCAGTCCCAGGAGGCACTTGGCTGCTTTTATTCATCTTTTGCACGCAGAACTAATCCAAAGGTTAGAAGGGTTAAGGTCTTGGAAAAAGGATGCGAAAATTTGTGTCAAATGAAGTTTATATGTTCATGGTTTCTATAGCACAATAAAAGACTTGGTAGGCTTAGTGTGTTAGTGGTGCAGTGGTAGCCTAGAAACACTACAACAAAGGATACTGTAACTGTACTACAGAGAAAGAGGCTATATAAAGGAAGTCACATAGAGGCCCATTCCTAAACATGAAGGGGTATTAAAATTTCTAATGACAAACAATTCGCCCATCTTAATCAAAATGTTGTAAGATCAGGTTTCATGCTGCCAAATAACTGACCTATACAGAAAAATGAGGAAAAATAAGAAAAAGGGTAAATCATATCTCCACCTCCTGTTGCTACCTTCTTTCTTCAGACCTGATCCAATCTGAACTGAACCATTATATTTATCTACTTCCACTGAGGTTCAAGGCTCTTTTGAGGGTACTGACAGGTTCAGGAGATCAGTAATGGCAGAAAGAACAAAAATTTCACCTGTGGATCAAATCATTGAAATCAGATCATCTCTAGATCACCAGGTCATTATTAATTTCTGATGGTTTGGTAGTATCTGTGCAATGAGTTGGCGTAGCTTTTTGGGGACAAAACTGGCACTCTTCTGAGCAATCTCAGAAAGTTCATAAACTTCTCAGAAACACAGGAGTTTGTTCATTGAAATTCTGAAGCAGCTTTAGCTGCAATGCTCCATCAGGGTCCGCTAAAACAATAATCTACTCATGTGACCTGATTAGCATACATTCCTTAACCAAGATCAATTTTTTCTTAGCATTTTATATTTTACCTGAGTTAACTCTTAACCAAGAACACTCCCAGTTGCAGTGTAGACATACGCACAGTCTGTCCTATAACAGTTTGGAGAGTCATTCTGGAGCTTTATTGTGTTATCTCTGTGGTTGAATAACAACACAAAGCTTTCACATAGAAGAGAAACAAGTAATCAAATGCAAATCTAAATAGCACATGAACAACTTTGACTCTTCACTATTTCAGGGCAAAAGACCCTAAAAAATACATGGTATGTATTGCAAAAGCCATGAAAGAGGATGCATTCAAAGTTATGTCAGCAAAAATTAAGGCCCCATAATTATCAAAGTCAGTGGAGTTATGTCAGCAGAAAATTTGGTCCCCTATGGAGAGGAGACTTGCACAATGGGCCTGATCTACTCCTATTTCAGTCAATAGAAAGCTCACCATTGACATCAGTGAGAGCAGGAACAGGCCCAAGTGTCACCAAGCTCAAATGGAGGGCAGAAAGAAAATTCAGTCATTCTTTGTTGTGGGAAGAATGTTTTTCAGATCCCAGTTTCCCTTATATTTGCTCCTAGGGGGAAAGGGATTGTGGGAACTTGGTGGAAAAGATTACTCATAGTGTTTCCATCAAACTAAAGGGGAAAGAATATGTCCCATTGGCATTGTGCTGCTGGACACTCTGGCAATCTGTTACATCACTTTAGTAGGCTTGTCTCCTGTAAAACACTATAACCAGCATAGGGGAATTGCAAGTTACCTTTACTTGCAGCCAATGTCTTTTATATTTTCTCAGCCTTCAAGTTTTGTTTAGAGACAAAAAATTGGGTTCACCGACCTCTGAACTGATTAATCACAGTCCTGGTGGCCACAGGATTTAGGACTTCAAATGTTCTCCCTCATTCATTTATTGATTGATTGGTTGGTTGGTTGATTCACCTTTTATTGTTTTGCAGCTGACTCACGTTTTATTCCAAAAGTAAGATGGTGAGATATAGCCTCAATGATGAGTGTCTGTAGCGGAGTGGTCACCCTGTTCCAGCTTTGAAGGGGTTAAAAGCAGCCCTGGAGAGGGCTGCAGCAGGGAAAGGGATTAAGAACAGCTGGGGGAAGCTGACTGTGTAGCTCACCACAGCTGTGGCCAGATCAATTAGGGCCCAGCTGGCCCTTATAAGAGGGCTGTGGGCCAGAAGCTGGAGAGTCTCACTCTAGCCCTGGAGTGGGAAGGGCTAGCTGCTGGGGGAAGCAGGTACCTGAAGTAGAATTGTGCTGGGTAAAGGAAGCTGGGGAGCTCTAGCCTGGTAACCACCCCCCACCCCAGCTGTAGGCCTTGTTAAGGGACCAAAAGGTACTGGGCTGCAGAGGGGCACCCTGAGGATAGGCAAAGGCAGCAGGTCCTACCCCCTTGCCAGTGATGAGTGGCCATTACAGACTGCAGTCTGCCCCAGGGAAAGGGGGTTGGATGATGACTGGCAGTAGCCACTGAGGCAAGGTGGGTTTAGAGGGTTGGGGGTTCCCCTGAGAGGGGAGACCCAGAGTGTGGGGGTACTGCTGGGGCAGAACCCCAGGGTCAAGGACACCGGGGTCCGGGAGATACACGGGGCCAGCAGCAGGCAAGACACTGGCCTGCAGAGGGCACTCTGTCAGCTGGAAAAAAGCTAATTCCCAGAGGACCAGCAGCAGCTGCCACACCAGTGAGTTGTCGCCTTGCTACAGTGTCCCTTTACAAGTGACCTGCAAAGAATTGTACTTGTGTGCTTTTTTGCTTATTTATGATGCACCTATAAATACAGGCTGAAAAGTAGGAGTTTTGAGAAATTAATGTCTTGACATTAAAATTATTTTCAGAGATCCTTTTTTTTTTTTTGCCTTTTTTTTTAAACAGTGGTACAGTTTGCACTGACACCTTGCATCGCATCTTCACCTGACACGATCTGTCTCCATAAAATTACATTGATGTTACCATGGGAGTGATGTTAAGGCACTAAAACCCTGCCCAAGTAAATGGGGGAAACTAGCTTTAGGCATAAATGGAATGAGCTTGAGCAGACCGCTGCAGATTACGGGGCTCTGGGAGGAAGGATAAAAGAGTTTAGGGCACAAGTGGAGTTCTCATCCACCCTCCCTGATGAAGGAAAAGGCCCAGCCGGCACCATCGGATTGTGGAAGTAAACACGGGGCTATCCAAACAGTGGCGGCAAGAGGGCTTTGGCTTCTTTGATAAAGAGCTGCTGTTTCAGGAAAGAGGATTACTATGCTGGGATGGGCTCCAACTATTAAATACTGGGAAGAGCATCTTTGGACATTGTCTGGCTAACCCAATAAGGAGAGATTTAAAGTAGGCCCTATGGGGGATGGTGACAAAAATCCAGCCAATGCAAATCTAGGCTCAAGTAAGGCATGGCGAAGGAGCTAATTTCTGGACAAGGGTCCAGAAATCACACCTGCATTAAAAAGGCAATAAGAAAAGCAACAGGGCAGTCTGCAAAATATCTTTGATGCCTGTATACAAATGCTAGGAGTACGAGGAACAAGAAGGATGAACTGGAAGTCATAGTATATGGTTTAATTGGCATCACAGAGACTTGGTGGGACAACTCCAATGACTGGAGTATCAGCATTGAGGGATATAGCTTATTACAAAAGGAAAGGTATGGGGGGGAAAAGGAGGAGGTGCTGTGCTGTATGCAAGAATGCATACACTTGTTCCAAAGGGAAGCGAGCGAAAGACCTACTGAGAGTCTCTGGGTGAGGATAACAAGGGAAAAGAACAGTAGTGATGTTATGGTGCGGGGTCTATTATAGACCACCAAATCAGGAAGAGGAAGTGGATGAGCCATTCTGCAAGCAGGTAACAAGATTAGCTAACACACGAGCTATATTAATGGGGGATTTTAACTTCCTAATATCTGTTGGAAGACTATTGCAGCAAAACATAATATTGTCCTGCAAATTCTTAGCCTGTGTAAGGTACAGCTTTGTGATTCAGAAAGTTGAGGAAACAACTAGGGGACTGTCCATTTTGAATCTGATTTTGACCAACAGGGATTAGTGGTGACTGTGAAGGTGATCGGGAACTTGGGAGGAAGTGATCATGATCTGATAGAATTCAAGATCCTAAGGATAGGAGGACCCAAGAACAGCAAAACAAGGACACTGGTCTTCAGAAAGGCGGATTTCAAATTACTCAAAGAAATAGTAGGGAAGGTCCCACGGAGGAACCAATTAGGAAGAAAAGGAGTTGTAGGGAGCTGGCAGTTCTTAAGATACAACACTATAGACTCAACATCAAGCTATTCTGATGCAGAGGAAAGATAGGAAGACTCGCATGAGGCCAATGTTTTTGTATTTAAAACCAAAAGGGATACATATGGAAATAGAAGGAGGGGCATGTCACTAAGGAAGTATACATGAGAATAGCACAAATGTGTGGGGACAAAATCAGGAAAGCTGAGGCAAAGAGTGAGTTACAGCTGGCAAGAAATGTAACAGCAACAGGAAGGGGTTCTTCAAACATGTCAGACAAAAAGAAAGATTAAGGACAGTGTGGGTCCACTGCTCAATGGAGGTGGTGAGCTGGTAATGAAAGCTGATAGGAAGGCAGAGCTGGTCAATGCCTACTTTGCTTCAGTCTTCTCACAAAAAATAACGTGACTGGACAACTAGTGGAGTTACCATAGACAATAAAGAGGAAGGGATGCAGATTGGGATAAGTTAATGTAAGCAGGGTCTGAATGAACTCTCCCCTGACACCTAGTTGGGGAGGGGGAGAGACTTCAGGAGAAAACTGTATTTACATGAACACACCTACTCTGCATAGGCATCTAGCAGACAGGAGCTGCGTAGCTCCAAGTGATCAACTTTGGCTGGTGGTGGGTCACAAATCACTTTAGTACTGAATACAGGGGTAGTGAAATGTTCTTAATCTGTCCCAAATGAGGGGGTCACTGTCAGCTGAAAGGACCTCGTTAAGCCAGGGGCTCGAATACCAGACCTCTGTGGAAGCAAAGAAGGGTGGTGATAGGTGTCCCAGCCAGGAGGTGTGGACTCTCCATAAGGGTCCCAGGTCTGGTTTAACCTGTTTCTCCTCACAGTTCAAAGCTAGAGCTAAATGGGCTCCATTAGGAGCCTTTTGTTATTTTAACTGCTTAAAAGAGTTGACAATCACTTGTGGTGGGACAGTGTCTCTGCCCAGTCTCAGAGCTGAAAATCACTAACAGCTGGGTGGAACCTCAAGAAACTGACCTGCAGAGTTCACAGCAGAGAAGAAGGTGGCAGAATGTGACCAGCAACTGGAATGGTGGCTGGTGAGGCGGCGAGTGGAGCAGAATGAGCAGTGGCTGGCGAGGCGGCGAGTGGAGCAGAATGAGCAGCAGCTGGTGGGGTGGCCAGGAGCAGCAGCTGCAGGGGGGCCAGGCAGAGCAAGTGCTCAGATGGTGGAGCAAGCAAGGTGCCTTCTTCCCGGGCTGGCAGGTGAACTCACACAGATGCACCTCTGAACCCCGGGTCCTCACTTACTCCACACAAAGTGGTTGTCCTTGGTATGGTGAGGGAGCAGAAAGCGGCATAGAAAAGGAAATCTTGAACTCAAGAACATGAGGCAGAAGACACTGCTCCACACACTCTGGGGTGGGTGTCCTGCTCACAGTTTTATGATTATGAATCCTGCTTGTGTTGTTTCTCCCTAAGTAATGTCGGGCGACTTCCCTCCTTACATTAAAAGTTTCTTGTCTACACTCAAACTCTATGCTTGCAAGTGGGGAAGTATTTCCTCTCAGAGGCGCCCAGGGGTGGTGTTTTTTCATTTTCCCAGGTTACTAGTTGGGGGCTCGAGCCAGATCTGTGTTGAATTGTTGAAAAGAAAGCCCTAGATATTGAACCCGGCCCTGGTTGCTGCCAGCTCCTCCTGGCAGAGGGATTACATAAAGACCACTTCAGATCTTCTGACCAATGTGAATGAATTCAAATCAGCTCGGCCAGATGCTATTCACCCAAGTGCTGATGAAATCTCAAAGCCATTGACCACAATATTTCCAAACTCATATATGACAGGAGAGATCCCGGAAGATTGGAGAAGGGCTAGCGTAATGCCCATCTTTAAAAAGGAGGAGCCAGGAAACTCTATACTAGTCAGCCTGACCTTGATACCTGGTAAGCTACCAGAACAATGTATAAGACATCCAATTTGTGAATAGCTGGAGAATGAAGGTGTAATCACTAGCAGCCAGTATGGATTTACTATAAACAAATCATGCCAAACCTGCCTGATTTCCTCTTTGACAGTAACTGGTTTGGTGGATGGGGGAATGTGGTGGACGAAGTGTACCTGGACTTCAGCAAGGCTTTTGACACAATCCTACATGACATTCTGATAGGTAAAATGGAGAAGTGCAGGCTCAACAGAACTATTATTAAGTGGATACATAATTGATTATACAACTGTGAACAAAGAGTAACTATTAATGGAATGATGATGCATTGGAGGGAGGTCTCAAGTGGGGTTCCACAGGAATCTGTTCTGGGTCCAGTGTTTAACATCTCTATTAATGACCTGGATGTAGGAATAGACAGCATACTGATCAATTTTGCAGATGACACAAAGTTGGGGGCGGGAGGGGGTTGCCAGTGCTTTGGAGGATAGAGCTAAAATTTGGAGGGATCTTGATAAATTGGAAAACTGAGCTATAGACAACAAAATGAAATTCAACGAAGACAAATGTAAGGTGCTACACTGAGGGAAGAAAAACCAAATGCACAAATACCGAATGGGGGATAACTGGCTTGGCAGCAGCACTGCTGAGAAGGATCTGGGAGTTGTGGGGGATCACAACCTCAACGTGAGTCAACAATGTGATGTTTTTGCAAAAAAAGTAAATGCAATTTTAGGTTGCATTAACAGAAGCAAAGCATGTAAGTCATGGAAGGTGATAGTACCCCTCTGCTTGGCACTGGTTAGGCCTCAGCTGGAGTACTGTGTCCAATTTAGTCACCACTGTATAGAAAGGACATAAAGAAACTGGAAAGGACCAAGAGGCAAGTGACAAAGGTGATCAAAGGGTTGCAATGCAAGCCATAAGTGCAAAGGCTGAAGGAACTGGGTATGTTTAGTTTGAGATTAAGGGGGGATATGATAGCAGTCTTCAGATATTTGAAAGGCCTTCCAGAAAAAAAGATGGAGAAAAGTTGTTCTCTCTTGCCACAGAGGGCAGGACAAGAGGAAATGGGTTCAAACTACAGCACAGCAAATTTAGATTAAATCTCAGGAAAAACTTCCTAGCTGTAAGAACAGTAGGACGATGGAACAGACTGCCTATGGACACTACTGGAGATTTTCAAAAGGAGGCTGGATAGCCATCTGTCTTGGATAGTTTAGACACCACAAATCCTGCATCTTGGCAGGGGTTTAAACTAGATGACCCTTGCAATCCCTCCTAACCCTATGATTCTCTGATAAAGAGGTTACGCAAATATTATGCACAATTGAAACATATTGTGCAAATTAAGCACTATATACTTCTAAAGGATGCCCTTGTCCAGTCCTATTGGGAAACAAGACGTAGGAAGGCATCTGTTTTGACATTTGAAAATGCAGTGGAGGAGCAAACTGACTCTCGCCATCCCCACAGATCACACCCACTTCTTAGCCAACCAGACGTTGGACAATTGTGAACCAAGGTATGAGAGAACAGCCCCATCCTGCCACTCAACAGATGCTTCTCCCAGCCTTAAGCAACAGCCTCTTTCAGTTCTCTCGTCTCTTTCCAGCTTCCCCTTCCTGGACTCACCTGCAAACTCTTGTGCACATCCCTTTGAGACTGGATCAAAGGTGCAAGACTAATCAGCACACACAAAAGGTGTTTGTACTCACACTACAGCCCAGTGCCCCTATGTGTTGTACCATCGTGACCCAGCTGTCCCTTCTTGCCCTTCACAAACCAGCGTGATGGTTCACTGCTTGACCCAGGGATTTCTTGCCAACACTTTTCTAGAACCTACTCCTCAGGTGTCTGACATTACTGACATTTTCTTTTCACTGACAAACTGCCACATGCTTCTGTAGCCTTTCCTCCAGGTGTCTGAGTCATTTCCCTCTTAGTGTGCATGAGAGTGAAGAAATAATATTGTTAAGGCCCTGCTTAATTTGTGATAGTGCAGAAATTGTGGATTCCACAATATTAGGCTTCACCACAATTTTGACAAAAGGAGCCGGAGTCCCCACTCTCAGCCCAGGGCTGCCGACAGCAGGAGCCCCACCTCTCAGCCCTGGGCTGCCAACACCGGAAAAGTAATAATGAACTTTATTACTGCTAATAATAAGATCCATTACTACATTTCTGCAAATGTTCATGGCTTGTACACAACTCAGATCCAATTTTTTTGACAATCATCCTGCTCAAGTAGAGCATTAATTATTGATGTAAAGAAGTGGTATGTGTGTGTATGTTTGAAAGTACTCATCTACACTATGGCACTGTAATGTCTGTAGTATAGACATGCCTGAAGATGGCCTAGACTACTTGAGAGAGTGTTATGTAATGGTTAGATTCAGGAATGAGAATTACTGGGTTCTATTTCTGGCCCTTTCAGTGACTCACGATGAATGGCACTGAACAAGATTTTTCTTTTCTCTGCTCCAGTTTCCCTATCTGTAAAACCAGGATAATACACTTACTTCACAAAGGTTACACGTGACTTAGTGTTTATAGAGTGCTTGGAAGGTGCTATGGAAGTGCACTTTATTGTCCATTGGGAGCAAGTTATTAATAACATGCCTGTTATTTCACTGGCCAGGGTGGGCTTTGAGAGTCACGGAGAGGGATTTGCATGCAGGGAGAAGGTGGAATAAAAGACATTACTCAGAAGCTCTGTATTTTGCTACTAACTTTCCAAACTCCCGTTCCTTTCTTTCTCCTGGCATCTCTTGTGGCTGTGAGGTCATCTCCCTGTATTTGTGATATTGTCGTCATGAAGATGACTGATGCATTCTGCATTATGATATCACTACAGGAATAAGGTGAAGAAGCCTGGATAGTGGGCGAAAACAGTCTTACGCTCCTTGCCCTTCCCAGTCTGCACTGCTGAGATTCCATAAAGTCCTCTGTGATCTAGGCCTGAAAGTGCTGTATACAAGTAAGAGTCTAATGTCTCTCTGGGAAAGTTGCAATAGACATAATTGCCTTTACTATTATCCTGAGATTCCATTAACTGGGCTGGAAGTAGAACTTTCTTGGTTTACAGACCCAAGCTACAGAATTCCCTCATTGAGCATATCCACCAGAGTCCCTCTGTAGCTATCTTTAGGACTCTCTGCAAAGTCTATTCATCTCATTTCTACTTTGTTGGGTTTAGTTTGTTTTGTTTTTAAAACAGCTCTTCCTTCTTGCCTGCTTTATTTTGCAAGTGACTGTCTGGCCCACTGAACTGATTTAGTTGGGGATTGGTCCTGCTTTCAGCAGGAGGTTGGACTAGATGACCTCCTGAGGTCCCTTCCTACCCTGATATTCTATGATTCTAAATTAGGTCAAATAAATTAGTCCACTGAGCCCTACTGCACAGAATAAGAGACCCTCAGCTACGTCATAGCCTGTATATATATGCTAAACTAACAGAGATTGTCTCTAGCTCAAGAGGCAGAGGCCTGTTATTTTTGAGCAGTGGTTCTGAGTTCTGTCCCTGCTGCAACCAAGCAGTTACAAAAGCCTGTAGAACATAGTGACAACTGTAGAGTCCGAGGTGGTCACAGATGTGTTATACTACTGTGGTCAGCACTATGCAAACAGATGGAGCTCCACGCAGGTGCAGGGGTTCATCTGCCCAGTCAGTTGCAGAGCCAGGGCATAAATGGAAGGGAGTTTAGTCCCATCCTGTGATCTCATTTTGAATTAAGTAGCTCTGACCTTATTTCTACACATGTCCTTGATCATAGGTCTCCACAGTTGAAAGATTTTCCACCTTAATCTTCTTCACCATCTAACCTCACCCCTACAATATATTAATGTGATTGTCTGGTCTTCCATGCTGAAACCAAGTTATAGGATAACTTTATTTATATATGATATTAAATGATTCTACTTCTCTAGCTATAATAAACTTACCAGGGCTGGCATAATGATTGATGTTACCCTCAACTTTAACATGAAGTTTACAGTAAACACAGTTTTTAAACTGTCTTTTGGCAGAACCAGATTAAACAAAAAGGCCACACAGAAGTTTCCTAGGGTGGAGATTAAGTGATAAAATCCAAGACAACATTTTCCTGTGTCTCCTCTTTTTACCTTTATGGTTTCCTGCACAAGAAACTATTCATCAAGACATTTTTGTTGACATAATTAAAGATTCAGGTAAAACCAACAGTTAACACAGGCGTAATAGGAGACTGGAGTCTTTTAGACATTTTCTATGATGACATCTGAAGAGCACAAAACAAATTCATCACCTTTCTTTGAGGCAAAGGCTGACATAGAAACTTTGCTTTCTCCAGTCACTAGTTTCACAACCAGCTAACTATGATATTCTATTGACACTTATCACACCAACTGTCTGGGTGAAAAATGAGCAACAAGTCCTTATAATAATCTAGACATATACAAAAACATCCAAGAATTAAGCTAAAACCATCACATTCCTTTCATGTGTGGATATATTCAGATTTGAAGTGAACCTAGATCTACTCATATGCTCAGAATCATACATTAGTTAATGGTTTACTTCATGAGCATGGAAGGTTTAATGGTGCAGAGGAACAACTGGAAAGCAGAAATGTAAATAAACTTTAATAAATTAAAGGGCAACTCAGATCTTATTTGCTTTAAAAAGACAAGATTAAATATTCCAAAATTCACAATGTTCTGTTGAGTGCATTCACTCCACCTGGAGTTTTAAATATATTAGGCAAACTATTGCCCATCTTTAAAATACAATGGCCCATATGAAATTGGGGCAATCGTTCCAAATAGCAGACTGGCCTAAAGACATGTCACATATATTCCCTATATTAAAGTCAAGTACACACATATTGCACTAATTTAACAGACTTCTCTGTATCAGCGCATTCCTTAAAACCAAACCCAGCATCTGTGTCATGTTGTATGGCAATGTCCTGAGGCCCTGCTTTGACAAAGCAGAGTAATAAGGCAGGGCTGGGGACCAAAGGCCCAGTCAGTACTTTGGAGAGTGTATAGGTGACTGTAAAAAGAGGCACCTGACCCAGGAAAGGAGAGGTCTTTGGGGGAGGGCGTTCTTGGTTTTTCATTTATATAAACCCACTTTGGTTCAATTCTCTCTCTGTGACAGTCTAAATGCCTCAAAAATACAGCCTTGAGGAAGAAAACTGACAAAGCCTTTTTCATTGTCAAACAACCCGACTAGCTTACATATAACAACTCTGTATGTGTGTAGCACCTTTCATCTGAAAGGACCCCAAGGTGTTTTATAAGCTATTGGGCAATCATCCACTCCACCAACGCATACTCCTATTCTTATGAAAAGGTCCCAAGGGCCTGGGTTTTTAAGGTTTCTCTGAAAGTCAAACATGATTAATTGACTGGCACTCCATTCACTACAGTCCCATTTACTTGAGCATTAAAATGACATTGTTTTTTACTCCAAATGAAAATCAGGGTTGGCTTACAATAACAATGGCTATTTAGATATCACCCCTCAAATAAAGATGCTAAAGCACATGACAAGCTCTAAACTATTTTTACAAGGGTCACTTCATTAATATGTAACCCCTACTGAGATGGAAAGTGGCAGCCTTTAAACAACAGCTAGGCAAATATTATTTAACTCACACATTATCTCAACTAATTTTGCCTTTTTTTGTCAACTAATTTATTAGATTCAGCTCTTTTGTGGCATTCAACCAGCCATAAGCTGTTAGAATACTATTCGCAGAAGACAATATTTGATGAATAACCACAATTCTCATAGAAAAATGTATTTGACAAATATTTTTCTGGTATTTGACCAGCAATGTTCTAAACGACGCACAGTAACATTACAAAATAGTTCCAGCTAGGCATAAAGACTACTTTAAAGTACAACAACAGGAGGAATTTTACATCAGCAGAATGTAATTAAGCAAATTGGAATTTGGCCAGAACAGCAGGATTTACACTGTTAACTCTTTTGCAAAGTTCCATGAGTTCTTTAATTGTTTCAAATACTCAAGACCTTGCCTTACAGCTCATCAAGAGATGACTTAATGAGTTCTCTATGTGCTTCTAAAGAAATTCTCTCTTTTTAGAGATTAGCCTTGCACAAGGTTTCTGCCGAACACCTCCCATTAAGAGTAAGGAGAATCATTCCACTGAACCCTCTACACAATAGGATGAAAACTTTGGGGTAAGTATTTTGTAAGTTGATGCCTGTCTGCACATTGTAGACATGGGTAGAAGGGAAAGAGTCCCACTCTGATGGACGCAGGATCATCCCACTGTACCATGCAGGGTTATTTTCTTCCAGCCAGTCTTCAGTCCTTGTAGCTGAACAAACATTTCCAAAACTGACAACTTTATTGGACAAAAAAAAAAGTGCACAATTTCTGCTGTCACGGAAACTAAAATTATAACAAAACAAAGGTCACCGCCAACACCTTGGAGCCAAATATACCTGTATTTTGTGTTCCAAAGGAATTCTCTATGCCTGTCTGTCCCTGTATTTTTCTTTGAAGTTCTTTCTAGAGGTGGTTCTTATCTAAGCAGTTCACTTGTCCCTATTGAAATGCTCAAAAATAGAGCAAGGTGTGAAGAGGAAGAGAAGATTTAGCAAGGCTGAAGAGAAGATCCATTTATTCATCTTTCAAAGGCAGCAGAATGGGAAAGTATTCTTCTGTGAGAGGATACTATTGTTCATCTTGTTCTAATTATGAAATCTGAACTTAAAAGGAAGAAAGGGAGGACAGTGCACAATACATATTTTCTGGAAATAGTTCTTACAGATTTATGTGTCAGTCTTATGTATCCAAGAATGACCCAACAGTTACAAAACAATATACAGTAGCATTTGATAAAATCTACATTTCTTGATCTATTTGTGTTCCAGACAGATTAGAGAACTGCATGGCAGAAGCAGTAAACATTGCTAATCTTTCATGACTGCTAGACAGTGCTACAGAAATGTAATGGCGGATCCAGAAACTTCATGAAAAGAATACTGTGCCATTTACCACAATTCAAAATGAATCCAATTATTCCTTAATCACAGTAAAGGGCATGTTCTTCAAACAAAACACAAACAAAACTGTAAATAAAGGTTCCTCTCAAAAGAACTGTGCAATTTTTAGAGTGAGTCCATGAAAAGAAAAAGAAAAAAGAAAAAACGGAGAGACTCTTTCCATTCCTTCGTACCATGCAAAGAATATTAATGGAATTGGTAGCAGTGCCACTTTCTCCCCTCCTCTCCACCCAAAGTAGTAAACATTTGGAAATGTGACTAATCCCATTAATCTAAAGGATGGGGAAGGAAGCCTCAATGTAGTTAACCCATCTTGAATCAGTCTGAGTCCACCATGCATTCCTTTCCAAAGTGCTCTTGTGCATCTCTTACAGTAGCATATAGATTTGTTTCCTATTTATGGGTGTTTTTGTGATATATAAGTGAGTGAGCAGCAGCTACACTTCAACGGTCTCTAGACAGTATCAAAGAGGAGATGCGAGGTTGCATGGAAAAAGATGGAAATAGCTTCACCACTAGGGAAAGTACTTAGGAATATGAGAATGTACAGTAATGGACTGAGGGCCTTATCTAAAAGTAAGGTGCCTCCCTCCTACCTCATCTCTCTCTCTGTCTCTCTCATAATTGAATCTGACATTGATGTACTTCTGGCAATAATACGGAATAGGATATTTTCCTTCCTAGACATGTCTAGATTGGAGAAGTGACCTCTGCTGGCTGAGACTAATCCAATTGGTAATGGAAACCTCACTTCATCGAAATCAAGTGACTCCTCAGGCATATCAGGCCAAACAGCTGTTTCAAAGTCTCCAAAGATGTAAGTGTTTTGTTTCTCTCACTCATGTGAAGACTATAACACAAGTTCTGTCACATACCTCAGACATAGATGTCATTATCTAATACTGAGTGAAAATTAGTTTAATTCTATTTCTATTCCCCATTCTCAGCAGACTCCCAGTAACATGCTGTGGGGTCTGCTCTGATTTTTATTCCCACTCCTTTATTTGTACTAACCAAAACTATTTTGTTTTCCTGGGGTCCAGTCCTGCAATTAATCCCATTTGACTTCAGTGGGAATACCTGCATGAATAAAGATTACTTCAGTAAGTGACTCCTGGGGCCTGATCCTGCTCCCATAGAAGTCAATGGCAAAAATCCAACTGACTTTAATGGGGCAGGATAAGACCCCTAACTTTAATGTCATCCAAGCAAACCATCCTACAGGTAGATTAGAAGTGGAATTAAAATATACGTATACAAGTCAATTTGTTTTTCCGACCATGAGGTTCTATTATATAAATCTATACAGGCAAGGCACAGAGTTATTGACACACAGGGATATCCAACACAATGGTCCTGAGCTCATAGACTTTAAGGCCACATGGGACCATCATGATCATCTAGTCTGACCTCCTGCACATTGCAGGCCTCAGAACCTCATCCACCCACTGGTAATAGGCCCATAACTTCTGGCTGAATTTAAATCTTTAAATCAAATCTTGATTTAAAGACTTCAAATTACAGAGAATCTACCATTTACTCTAGGTCAAACCATCAAGTGACCCATGCCCCACACTACAGATGAAAGTGAGAAATCCTCAGGAGCTCTGCCAGTCTGACCTGGGGAAAAACTCCTTCCTGACCCCAAATATGACGATCAGTTAGACCCTGAGCATGCAGGCAAGACCTAGCTAGACATCTGGGAAAGAATTCTCTGTAGTAGCAACTATGTTGGGTCCACTTTGCAGGAAGAAACATTTTTTGTTTAATTTTTTGTCTTTGTTTTTGTTTCTTAAAGCAAATCAAACAACAGAGCTCGGGGTTCACAAAGGGGAATACAAACACTAAAGATTTTGTTCTGCTCTCAAGCAGAGAGATACATGACAGCATGCTGCCTTATACTGCATATGGGGACAAAATCTTAATGGATTTCTTATACAACATGCTTATATTTTTCTGCGTAGCACTCAGCTCCAGTTTTCCAACATGTTATGCCATGCCTATCTCAGATCCCCACTGTGGCTTTAATTGGATAAGATATTTGATTACTATTGTCTTGTAATAATAATCATAGATTACTGAAGCTTGGAAGTACTTACATCTAAATGGTAAAGATTTTTCATTTTATTCTTGTAAGGTGAAATCCTCCCTTGTACAGAAGGCTAGCATGAGACCTATGCCCCACTGACGTCCAGTTAAGCCCTATTCTAGGCTAGACCCATTTTTGACAGAGGTCGGTAGATGCATTACATCAGTTATATTAGATCCATTATAATTTTAGATTATGTTCCTATCTGGTTGTAGCAGATCTAGCATCAAAATCTCAACTTCAAAGTGGGAATTTCCCATTTACTTTCTAGATCATCCTTTAAAACCCTGATAAAAGTTAATACAAAACAATTTTATGAGTTCAATGACATCAGCATAAACCCCTGCCTATTGGGGAATTATACCAACCTTTGCTACAAGTAATTATTACCCCACGCACAGTCTGAATTCAGAAACAATCCCCTTAACACTAATGTCAGTTGGAAATCATTTCAGAACATAAGGTATTTTTTATTAATTATACTATTAAATGCTTAAAGGCCTCAGCTAAAATTGGGACCCCATTGTGCTACACACAGTGCAAACACTTAGTAAGAGAGCAGTCTCTGCACTAAACAATTTACAGTCTAAGCAGACAAGACAGAGAAATGGTAGGAAGGGAAACAGGTGCAGAGACTTACCCAAGGTCACACAGGAGGTCACTGGCAAGTCCAGCTCCCAGGGCAGCGTCCCATCCACTGGACCGGGTTGCCTCTCAATGGCAATAAGGGTCAGACCCAAGAAACATATGACTCCAGTGTCTCCTGTCTACCACACTGGCGCTTTGATACATAAATGATATTTGCCTGGACTATAAAAGAATAAAACACTTCTCTTGAATGAGGTAGCAAATAGTTTACAAAAGTAAAGGTTTTTTAAACTAGAAAATAAACCAAGGAAAAGATTAGCAAATTTATACACCACTCAGCAAACACAGAATGCATATTGGAGCTATCGGATGCAAAACTCCAGGCAGAACAATAGAGTGACACAGAAAATGAAAATTTACAGAATATCATCAGAAACTTTAGACCCTGGAGAAAACTCCATATCCAAACACCATAAAATTTCTAGCCAAGCTAACTTTACCCTTGTTAGGCACACAATTATCCAAAAATCCTAGCAGCAAGTGTGTCCCAAGATGAAATAAATAAAGCAATGCAACAATTACTGGTCTACAAAGTAGTTGGACCAGATGGCAACAATACATTTTTTAACAATTTTACACACTTTGGTAACCCCTCTTCTTGCAGTGTGTGTATTCATACTAAGACAATAAAGACACTTGCTACTAACCCTACATGAAGGAATATATGGAACACTGTGCCTCCTATATGCCAATACATCTACCTATAACTACATTTTACCTACAGTTGTGCAGCCATCAGCAAGATTAAACAATTGTTAAATATAATACATGGTTTACAATACAAAAAAGATGTATAGCTTCTCAGTCTTGAGTTCAATACAGCTTTCTATAGTGTCTCCTAGAAATATTTATTGTAAGCATTAGAAGTGTAAACATCTAAATTTAGATTTGGGATACAACTAGGGTGACCAGATGTCCCGGTTTTATAGGGACAGTCCCAATATTTGAGGCTTTGTCTTATATAGGGGCCTATTACCCACCACCCGCTGTCCCGATTTTTCACAATTGCTGTCTGGTCACCCTAGATACAACCCTTTTACCAACACCCCACACCTACAGTACTAACTAGAACACCCAACCAGCTCCCTTGGATTTAAAAAGAGGTACTAGACAGAGCTATTCCCTATCCTCTTCCCTTTATGCAACGGTTGTCATTGAACTACTAGCAAAAGCCATCCAACTAGAGCTAGTACATATACAAATCTCTGTTTGTGGCTGATGTACTGATCTACCTAACTCCCCTCACAATTCTACCCATCTCTGTGACTTACTGAATCAATGCGGCGAAAGCTCTGGACTTAAGTATTAATCCATTGGAAGTGGTTCCCATTAGGCAGTTGACACACAACCACTTACATGGCCCCCAACAGTCTAAAACATCTGGAGTTAGCTGTCCCAGTAACTATATATAACATTTTTCAAAACCATTTCCCTCCTCTTCTGCAAAAGGACCAACTAACAGAGTATCACATCTCTACCTTTCCCTTTGAGGACATACCCATTAACCTCATGAAGATGTAAAAATCAAAAGTAAAAAGAGGACTTTTCAATTAGGAAGGGAAACAATGTGTTTCTGCTGGCTCACATCACTAGGAGAAAGGTATTGTTTACTCCACAATCGCAGCTCAGCCCCACATAGCACATGATACTTTCTCTTAATTTAAGTACATTACGATAACCAAACTAAAATGTCTCTGTCTTGTCTAATGACGAGTCAGACTTAGCCCCTGGCTTCTCTTACAAGAAGATCAACTCTTATAGATTTCAGACTGGAAATACTCTCAACAGTTTACCCAGGAAAAACTCCGCTCCCTCCAACAGCCTGGTTTCTGCAGGTACCTCAAAGACCCTATCTGCCCTTGGGTCCCAACTAGAGCTGGACAAAATATTTTGGACTAATTTTTTTTAAATCAAAAAATGCACATTCAGGTTGACAGAAACATTTCACAAATTTGTGTCAAGTTCATCAAATTGTTTTGGTTGGGAAAACATTCTGAAAAAAAATATTGCTCGAGCATGCAGGGGTGTAATCAGGAAGGCCAAAGCACAATTGGAGTTGCAGCTAGCAAGGGATGTGAAGGGTAACAAGAAGGGTTTCTAAAGGTTTGTTAGCAACAAGAAGAAGGTCAGAGAAAGTGTGGGACCCTTACAGAATGGGGGAGGCAACCTAGTGATAGATGATGTGGAAAAAGCTGAAGTACTCAATGCTCTTTTTGCCTCGGTCTTCACAGACAAGGTCAGCTCCCAGACTGCTGCACTGGGCAGCACAGGATGGGGAGGAGGTGAGCAGCCATCGGTGGTGAAAGAACAGGTTAAGGACTATTCAGAAAAAATGGACATGCACCAGTCCATGGGGCTGGATGCAATTATCTTTGAAAAATCATGGCGATCAGGGGAGGTCCCGAATGATTGGAAAAAGGCAAATATAGTGCCCATCTTTAAAAGGGGAAGAAGAAGAATCCGGGGAATCACAGACCGGTCAGCCTCCCCTCAGTCCCTGGAAAAATCATGGAGCAGGTCCTCAAGGAATCCATTCTGAAGCACTTGGAGGAGAGAAAGATGATCAGGAACAGCCAACATGGGGCAAGTCATGGCTGACCAACCTGATTGCCTTCATGATGAGATACCTGGCTCTGTGGATGTGGGGAAAGTAGTGGACAGGATATACCTTGACTTTAGCAAAGCTTTTGATATGGTCTCCCACAGTATTCTTGCCAGCAAGTTAAGGAAGTATGGATTGGATGAATGGACTATAAGGTGGATAGAAAGCTGGCTAGATCGTCGGGCTCAACAGGTAGTGACCAATGGCTCAATTGGCAGTGGCGTGCCTCAGAGGTCGGTCCTGGGGCTGTTTTTGTTCAATATCTTCATTAATGATCTGGATGATGGGATGGATTGCACCCTCAGCAAGTTTGCAGATAACACTAAGCGAGCTGTAGAGGTAGATACACCGGAGGGTAGAGATAGGGTCCAGAATGACCTAGACAAATTGGAGGATTGGGCCAAAAGAAATCTGATGAGGCTCAACAAGGACAAGTGAAGAGTCCTACACTTAGGATGGAAGAATCCCATGTACTGGTACAGGCTTGGAACCAACTGGCTAAGCAGCAGTTCTGCAGAAAAGGACCTGGAGATTACAGTGGACGAGAAGCTGGATATGAGTCAACAGTGTGCCTTTGTTGCCAAGAAGGCTAACGGCATATTGGGCTGTATTAGTAGAAGCATTGCCAGCAGATCGAGGGAAGTGATTATTCCCCTCTATTTGGCACTGGTGAGGTCACATCTGGAGTATTGCATCCAGTTTTGGTCCCCCCACTACAGAAAGGATGAGGACAAATTGGAGAGAGTCCAGCGGAGGGCAACAAAAATGATTAGGTGGCTGGGACACATGATTTATGAAGAGAGGCTGAGGGAACTGAGCTTATTTAGTCTGTGGAAGAGAAGAATGAGGAGGGATTTGATAGCAGCCTTCAACTACCTGAAGGGGGGTTCCAAAGAGGATGAAGCTAGGCTGTTCTCTGTGGTGGCAGATGACAGAACAAGGAGCAATGGTCTCAAGTTGCAGTGGGGGAGGTCTAGGTTGGGTATTAGGAAAAACTTTCGCTCGGAGGACGGTGAAGCACTGGAATGGGTTACCTTGGGAGGTGGTGGAATCTCCATCTGTCATAAAAATAAAGGGAAGGGTAAACACCTTTAAATCGCTCCTGGCCAGAGGAAAAACCCTTTCACCTGTAAAGGGTTAAGAAGCTAGGATAACCTCGCTGGCACCTGACCAAAATGACCAATGAGGAGACAAGATACTTTCAAAGCTGGAGGGGGGAGAAACAAAGGCTCTCTCTGACTGTGTGTTGCTTTTGCCGGGACCAGGGCAGGAATGCAGGTCAGAACTCCTGTAAAGGGTTAATAAGCAATCTAGTAAGATATGCGTTAGATTCTGTTTTGTTTAAATGGCTGATAAAATAAGTTGTGCTGAATGGAATGTATATTCCTGTTTTTGTGTCTTTTTGTAACTTAAGGTTTTGCCTAGAGGGATTCTCTATGTTTTGAATCTGATTACCCTGTAAGGTATTTACCATCCTGATTTTACAGAGGTGATTCTTTTACTTTTTCTTCAGTTAAAATTCTTCTTTTAAGAACCTGATTGCTTTTTCATTGTTCTTAAGATCCAAGGGTTAGGGTCTGTGTTCACCTATGCAAATTGGTTAGGATTTTTATCAAGCCTTCCCCAGGAAAGGGGGTGTACGGTTTGGGAGGATTTGGGGGGGAAAGACGTTTCCAAGCGGGCTCTTTCCCTGTTATATATTTGTTAGACGTTTGGTGGTGGCAGCAATAAAGTCCAGGGGCAAAAGGTAAAATAGTTTGTACCTTGGGGAAGTTTTAACCTAAGCTGGTAAAAATAAGCTTGGGGAGTTTTTATGTAGGTCCCCACATCTGTACCCTAGAGTTCAGAGTGGGGAAGGAACCTTGACACCATCCTTAGAGGTTTTTAAGGCCCAGCTTGAAAAAACCCTGACTGGGATGATTTAGTTGGGGATTGGTCCTGCTTTGAGCAGGGGGTTGGACTAGATGACCTCCTGAGGCCGCTTCTAACCCTAATCTTCTTTGATTCTATGAAAAACAAAATGCTTTGTTCTGACATTTCCTAATCTAAATATTTTGATTTGAAATGACTTTGTTTCCATTTTTACTTTAGTTTTATTTTCCAAAAAGGGTTAAACTCAAAAACAAAACAAAATTACTCCAAAACAAACATTTTTCAACTTCAACTTGAAATTTTTCAACTTGAAATTTAAAAAAATTCGATGTTTCTGGTTCAGGCAATGAACCAAAAATATCAGTTATTTGCATGGATCTAATCACAATACACTCTCTTTCTGAGAGATAGGCACTTGTCTGCTCTCCACAGCTGTTCTCACTGCCCTGTGAATCAGCAACTCTCTCTGATTTATGGCCCACATGGAACTGCACACAACTTTGCAGCAGGGCTGGTCAAAAAAATTCCATCTCCTAAGGATTCAGTTTGAATTACCTGAATTATTTGTGTTTGAGATACATTAGGGTATATTAAATTACAAAATATGTAAAAATAAGAGCCTGCCCTTGTTTGAACTAGTAGCTCTGCCACTTTCACTTTTGTGATGTTTGCTTTTCTCATTAACAATTCTTTCAAGAGGTGGGTTTTTTTTGTTTTGTTTTGTTTTGTTTTTGTTTTTCCAGATCTTGACTTTCAGCTCCATTGTTTTGCATTTTGTTCTGCTGCAAAAGTGGGAGATGCATCCTTGCTCTTGCTCTTTCAGAGTGGAATTTTTCAAATGTCATTCATCTTGGGTCTGATTCAAAGACCACTGGAGTCAATGTGAGTCTCTCCATTGACTTTATTGGACTTTGAATCAGGCCCTTTATTCTTTGACATAAAAGGAAGTAGGAGCCCTTGAACTGGCACTAGGCAGTGGCACAAGTGATTTTAAATTCTTCTCATTACTTTTCCATATTAATTTCCTGAAGGCATCTCTGCCACATATCTTAACAGGCTGTATTTTTCACCCTCTGTTTTGTGTCTTTTTATTACAATGTTATGTAGAAATTGGTGAACCTGAACAGTAACATATAAGAAAGCAACTTTACTGTTTCCAGAGAGGCCAGTGGCTTAAACTGGTCTTTTACCTCTCAAGCCCTGTGCTCAATCCCTCTTTTAGGTCATAAGTGTAAGTAATTTCGGTAGTTTCATTTAGTCCACATCATAAACCACCATATAATTTGGCAAAATGAGATTGGCCCTGTGGGAAACTTGTCTGTCTCAGGGCCAGTATTATTAGACCCTGACTTTCACATCCATTTAATTTACTCAGAAAATTGTATTGAGAAGGTTGGAGATAAAACCAAGAATTTGCCTGTTAAATTGGTCTGAACTGTTTTACTTGATGCAATATAAATAGGGAACAGCAGGAAAAATTACCTACTGTATAAACATGTACAGAATGTTGATATCATAGATTCATAGATTCCAAGCCAAGAAGGAACCAATGTGATCATCTTGTTTGACTTCCTGTATAACACAGGCTATAGAACTTCCCCAAAATAATTCCTAGAGCGTCTCTTTCAGAAAAATATCCAATCTTGATCTAAACATTGTCAGTGATGGAGAATCCACCATGACCCTTGATAAATTATTCCAGTGGTTAATTACTTTCACCATTAAAATTTACCTTATTTCCAGTCTCAATTTGTCTAGCTTCAGCTTCCAGGCACTGGATTGTGTTATACCTGTTTCTGCTAGATTGAAAAGCCCATTATCAAATATTTGTAGATACTTATAGACTGTAATCAAGTCATCCCTTAACCTTCTATTTGTTAAGATAAATAGATTGAGCTACTTTACTCTATCATTATGAGGCATATTTTTAATCCATGAATCATTCTTGTGAACTCCTCTCCAATTTATCAACATCATTCTTGAATTGTGAACACCAGAACTGGACCCAGTATTCCCGCATGATTGCGCCAGTGCCAAATAGGAAGATAAAATAACCTCTCTACTCTAGCCAAGATTCCTGTTTATGCACCCCATAAGCACATTAGCTCTTTTGGCCACAGCATCACACTGGGAGCTCATGTTCAGCTGATTATCCACCATGACCCCCAAATTTTTTTCAGTATCGCTGCTTCCCAGGACAGAGCCCCCACTCCCCCACCATCCTGTAATTATGGCCTAATTCTTTTTTCTTATATGCATACATTTATATTTAGTCATATTAAAATGCATATTGTTTGCTTGCGCCCAGTTTACCAAGCAATCCAGATCCTCTTTATGATTTACCGCACCTTTTTGTTTTGTTTTGTTTTGTTATCTGCAGAGTGATGTCTTTATGTTTTCTTCCAGATCATTGATAAAAATATTAAATAGCATAGGGCCACGAACCAGTCCCATACGAGACCCCATTGGAAACACACCCACTCAGTGATGATTCCCCATTTACAATTACATTTGGAAACCTATCCATAAACCCATTTTTAATCCATTTAATGTGTGCCAGGTGAATTTTATATTGTTCTAGTTTTTCAACCAAAATGTCATGTGGAACCAAGTCAAATGCCTTACAGAAATCTAGATATATTATGTCAACACTATTACCTCAATCAACCAAACTTGTCATCTCATCAAAAATATATATATCAAGTTAGTTTGGCATGATCTTCCATAAACCCATGTTGGTTTGCATTCATTACATTTCCTTCCTATGGACAGACCAATTAGATTTATTTGGTATAAGACTCTCAATACAGACATTAAGAGCAACGTCATGATAAGTCTAACATGTCAGAGATCTGAATGCTAAGACTATCACCTGACCTAGATTATTTCTTCCCAACTCTTTCTCCAAACAATTAAAGGCACAAACTGGTGTACAAGCAAGAGATGGAAAATTTGACCAACTCTCCTACTGAGTGAATAATGCAGGAGGATAGCCTTGTAGATGCAGTTGAGAAGCGTACTGAGAATTCTGCTTAGAGGCTAAAAAAGAAAGAGGGCAGGAGCACACAGCTGGTGTCCTCACTTAATGGGAAGGCAAAGGCTAATAAAGCTTTGATGTATGAAATTGAACTACTAGAAAACCAAACACGAGCATATAGTATTAGACTCCTGGGTTTTACTGCCTCAGAGGAAGGAGAAATTTTGACTGGATTATTTTGAAAACTGCATCCCAGATACCCTAGGACTGGATCAAGAGGATGACTGCACAGTGCAGATTCAAACTTTGGGCCACAAGATAACTATGGAAACCTAGTAACATTTAATATACTTTTTTCATTGCTGTATCAAACAGCAAACTGTTACATTTTCTGGTCCCTGATGTGACCCTCTTCAGTCTCACACATCAGAGTTCCACCTTGTTCTCATTCCAATCCTTCCTATAAATCCACTTCTGCGAGGCTCAGAATCTTAATAAATGAAAAGTTACAAACGTAAGAGAAAAAATATCAAAACCAACCCCTTCCCTCAGGGTTTCTTGTCTCGTTTCTTCTTATTATTTTTCTCTTCTAGATTATGAGCTATCCAATGTAGGGACACTCTTCAGACCAGTAGAGGTCAGGGTATATTTTCAGCCCATAAAAAAATAACAAAAAGAAAAGGAGTACTTGTGGCACCTTAGAGACTAACCAATTTATTTGAGCATGAGCTTTCGTGAGCTACAGCTCACTTCATCAGATGTTTACCGTGGAAACTGCAGCAGACTTTATATACACACAGAAATCATGAAACAATACCTCCTCCCACCCCACTGTCATGCTGGTAATAGCTTATCTAAAGTGATCAACAGGTGGGCCATTTCCAGCACAAATCCAGGTTTTCTCACCCTCCACCCCCCCACACAAATTCACTCTCCTGCTGGTGCTAGCCCATCCAAAGTGACAACTCTTTACATAATCAAGTCGGGCTATTTCCTGCATAGATCAAGGTTTTCTCACATCCCCCCCACCCCCATACACACACAAACTCACTCTCCTGCTGGTAATAGCTCATCTAAACTGACCATTCTCCAGGTTTAAATCCTTTCTGGTTTAACTTGGATTTAAACCTGGAGAATGGTCAGTTTAGATGAGCTATTACCAGCAGGAGAGTGAGTTTGTGTGTGTATGGGGGTGGGGGGGATGTGAGAAAACCTTGATCTATGCAGGAAATAGCCCGACTTGATTATGTAAAGAGTTGTCACTTTGGATGGGCTAGCACCAGCAGGAGAGTGAATTTGTGTGGGGGGGTGGAGGGTGAGAAAACCTGGATTTGTGCTGGAAATGGCCCACCTGTTGATCACTTTAGATAAGCTATTACCAGCATGACAGTGGGGTGGGAGGAGGTATTGTTTCATGATTTCTGTGTGTATATAAAGTCTGCTGCAGTTTCCACGGTAAACATCTGATGAAGTGAGCTGTAGCTCACGAAAGCTCATGCTCAAATAAATTGGTTAGTCTCTAAGGTGCCACAAGTACTCCTTTTCTTTTTGCGAATACAGACTAACACGGCTGTTCCTCTGAAAAAAATAACAGTATCACCACTATATCTCTAAGTATTGATGCTTTCCAAATGTCTCCTTCCCATTAAATATCTGTCTGGGTTTTATAATTAGTTTTCTCCAGCATTAACTTGTTTACTTGTTATGATTGGCTCTAAGACTATTAGTTCTTGATCATATTTATAACTTCTTTAGTTCCCTCCTTTGTATTATTTCCAACTGGTGTGCACAACACCTTGAAATTTAGTACTGTTTGCAGATTTAATTAACATACTGTTTGCCCCTCTTTTCTAGAGGAAGAGCAAAGATGTTAAACAAGACCTATATAACACCTCTCCTGTAGCTCTCCACTACTCAGTACATTGCCATTAAGCACTTTTCTTGAAAACTGTAGTCCAATATTTTCCAAAGGGACTAGTGATTTGTGGTATCTCAATTGTTAAGTTCCCAGCTGGCCACATGTTACAGGGCAGGTACTTAGCACTTTCTGAAAATCAGGGCTTCTTTAAGGTGTCTCAAATTGGACACTCAAAAATGGAGATGCCCAAGCCCACTGAGTTATTCTGGAACATCCTGGCCATATTTTTTCCAACTGGGTACCTCCAAAGAGAGCTAATAAGTTAGTGTCTCTTTGAGTGTGGTTATTTAGACTTAGTCAAACTCTTCTGCAAGAGTGCCAGTTCTGAGCTTTCATGTATGTGGGGATAACTCCAAGGGGGTCTTATAAGGCTTTCTATGTGGAACCATGGAGGACCTAGAGAGAATACAACCCTAACCCAGGAAAATTGGGACCCAACACAATTGATTCAACCCATTACAGAGATAAGGGTCAGCTGCCAAGTCTGGATCTGGATCCAGGTTTGTTTTCTGAATCCCACAAAGTTCATATCTGAGGTATTGGTTTGGGACTCTCTACTTATATTAATTAATTTAGTTTATGTTACCCCTTTTTAGGCCACACGGTTAGCCAATATTAAGGGTCTTGTGGGTTTGTGTTATGAGGAGAAATAGATTATATAAGTCAGGTATTTCTTTCATACAATCCTATTTATTTACAAAGAATGTACAAAGTCCTGTTTCTCTGAATCGAACCACAGGAGGCGTTTCTTTTTTCACAGTTCCAAGACTCTTTGTAGTTAGCACTCAGCCAAGAGAGAGTTTGTTGAGAATGCTCTCAGGGCCACACTCTCTTCTCTTGCTGTTTCCTTGACTTTCTGCTTGCTTTCCTGCTTGCCTTCTGGCTGCTGCTCACTCGCAGACACACACAGCTCCACCCAAAAATATCCAGCCCCTGCATTTCCATTTAGATTCCAGGGAAGCTGCCTCAAATCGTATGGCTCAACTCCTTGCCACGCTGGTCTGTGATTTGGGCACTGGCTTCTACTATTTCACCTATCACTGAACAAAAGGCATTTTACCACTCCTTCATTTAGCCTGAATGGAAGACAGCTATCACACCCATCATTTACAGTGAAGTCTGTGACTGTCCAGAGATCAAATACACCCTCCCTTGGAGCCACCCAACCACCAGCATAACACACAGCTGCTACAAGTAGAGAAAAGACTGAGTCATCATTCAGATCCAGAATCCGAACCATCTCTTACTACAAATATGCATCATGTTGTGGAAAACATCTTCCAGTGATGCCCTCAAGAGCTGTCAGGTAATGAAAGACTGCAGATAGTTATGGCTCAACAAGAGGGTCAAAATGAAACCTTGCTATAACATCTCACCATTTGTTCTGCACTTTTAAATTGTCTTGGAGCAGAGAGGAGAGTGATATAAAGAGATGAGAATTTGAACTCACAGCCTCAGAGTGCACTAATGTCCCTTTCTTTGCTTGTTTGTGTACTAAAAGTGCTTATCAAGTCAATAACTTCCTATGGTTTCACAGCAAAGCAGAAAGATTAAAAAAGAAACCTTGTCTCTTTGAAGATGTGGAAGGCAATAAGTGAGCAGGCTGAATCCTCTTTAGATTTAAAAGTCTGTGTAGTGCTAACAGTTTTGCTTTAAAGTGTCAAAATTGCCTTAAATCTTAAGCTTTGTTATATCCTGCTGCCACAAAGAAGTAATAGAATAGGTCTGATGAACTCAAACAATTTAGACAGCATCGTTTTTCTTTCAACTTTATTGAAATACATATTAGCAAGGATATTTTTCCCAATATGTAATCGGTATTAATTACTGTTGATCTAAATGCAATACTATTTTTCTCTCGATGAACCGTAATAATTCATAGACCCCAGGGCATACCTGAGCTAGGTGACGGGACTTTAAGGAAAAGAGGAGAAAGCCTGAGCAGGAAAGGAGCAGGCATGTGACAGAGTGAGATGAATGAAGGTCTTGTGATTGAGGCCCTGGAGATCTGGATTCATTTCCCGGCTGTGCTGCTGACTTTCAGAGTGACCCAGGGCAGGCCACTTAGCCTCTGTCTACACTTAAACCACTACAGCAGTACAGCTGCACCACTGTAGCTCCCCAGTGTAGCACTGCAGCTGTACTGCTGTAGTGGTTTAAGTGTAGACAGAGGCTAAGTGGCCTGCCCTGGGTCACTCTGAAAGTCAGCGGCTCAGCCGGGAAGTGAATCTTTAAAGGGGTTCTCCCATCACTGTAGTTCAGGCATCAGGCTGGCCGCCACTTCCTGCAGCTCCCATTGCCCGGGAACGGCGAACCACAGCCACTGGGAGCTGCGGGGGGCCATGCCTGTGGACAGTCAACATAAACAAAATGTCTCGCGGCCTGCCAGCGGATTACCCTGATGGGCTGCGTGCCAAAGGTTGCCGACCCCTGCTGTAGTTAATCCACTACCCCGAGAGGTATTAGCTAGGTTGATGGAAAAAATTTTCTGTCAACCTTGTTCTGTCTACACCAGGCACTATGGTAATAAAAATGGGGGTGGGCCCTCTCAGTGAATAGATTTTCCCTAATCTAGAATCTTTCCTGCTTAGTGCTACCTAAGAATTTTCAGCCTCCTGCTGTTGCACCATGAAGAACTACTCTGAGTTGCATAAACACTTTGACACATTACATCTTCCTTATAAACCCACTCGTCTCTCATGGGTCTTGAAGTCCTTACTTCAGTGTTAGCTCAAAGTATAACTCAAATGATACCCTAAACTGACTCCCATCCACACACACGTCTCTTGCTCATGTTAACTGGTGCTTTAAACTCAAGCTAGCAGTCCATTAGGAGGTTTGTATCTGAAGAATTCTTCTATCGACCTACTGCAGTCTATCCCAGGGGTTAGGTTGGCTTATCTATGTCACTCAGGGGTATGGATTTTTCCCATCCCTGAGCAATGTCGTGGGGTCAACCTTTCTTTTTAGGGTAGACCAGGCCTGAGTGACTGAAGATAATAGTTTCCCTCCTGAGCCCTTGTTTTGGTTGAGGGTATCATTCTCAGTCCTGAAGTCTGATGCATTTTGCACATAATACAAAGGTTTTCCCACCACCCTCACCACATTTATGTTCTTCTCACCTCACTACCTAGCTCACATGCAGGTGTGTCCACGCTAATGTTCATTGACAGTTCCATTGCTGACTTAAGGTTCGTTTTCTTGGTCCTCTGTGGCTTTCAGGCACGCAGGAATACACTCCACAAGGACTCTCTCCCAACAGCAACATTTCCAATTTATGACTGTGGAAAAAAATATTGATGTGAGTCCCTTGAAACCTTTTACCTATTGTCTCAATAACTGCCACGTTGGCATCTGGCAATGAGTCTTTGGCAGGTTGCCCAGGAACATCAAACACATTTCCATTAGGTATTAAAGCTCAGAGTTTCTGGAATGTTATCTGATATGACTGTTGGAAATCACAAAATTGATTTCTAGGAATTAAAATAAACGAAGTGTCCCTGGCTTAATTTTTATTAGCGACCAGTCTTTTCTGTACTGGGCCCAGCAATATTCAGATAAAAGATATGATTTCTCTCACTCCCTCTTCCTCATTTAATTATTGTTTCATGTGCAAAAGTTTGTATCATTTTCCTATTGACCGTACTCATAGAAAATGTCGTAATCTTGAGCATCCCTTGATTAAAACTATTGTCCTATTCTTCACCATGGCATTGTCTAAAGCTGTACGAAACTTGACTTGACTTCAGAGGTTGTGTGAAACTATTTTCTTCAGTTTGATCCATGTAGTTTCACATATGCTCCTGCTTCAAATTACACTTTGAATGTTGAATTTACATTAGGAAAACAAAATCTCATAATCAGACCTGACTGTAAGATGCCAGATTTTGCATCAAAACTGTGCAAACGTAAGGCACATCATTTTGCACTGTTTGAACCAAGTTCACTCAATAGGCTGGGGAACCTTAGTGAACCTGGCCAGTTTGATAGACTGAACAAATTAATGTTCAGCGTCTCTCACTACTTTTTCCTCATATTCCATTGTATGCTACTCTCCTTCTGAGGCCTGCACGGCATCCTTAAATAATGTCCCCCTTCAAACATTGCCCATACTTGTCATATGCCACGTTAGAACAGATTCTGTCACTGATTTCAGTGCAAATTCGGATTAACCGCACAGGAAAGTCCCATGTCTAGACAGACAGTGCAGGGCTCAACCTCCCCAATAAAATACAAACAAGCAACTTCACTCTACTCCTCAAAGTCAAGGTGGATCTGCTCTCACTTTAAGCTTTGACTCTGTATTCTCAGATGTATCAATCTTTAAGGGGATGAATTTGACAGATAATCTCAAAAATTCTTCAGATCTCAGCCATTCACAAGCTCACAGTTTGGTAAAAGTCTTACATATGGAGGGCACAGAATATGCCAGAGGATAAGAGGGAGGAGTCAACATGAACTTTTTGACTCTAGCCCTATCATTTTACATATCAGTGAAAGGCTAGAAGAAAAAGAAATCTGGCAGCATCCTCCTGGCCTATTGGCAGGCGTTCTTCCATTTTAAAATCTTATCTGTTGCTAAGCACAACCAGAGCTAGTGGGGAGGGGGTAAGGGCTTGCCAGTTTTTGGACTGACCCCCTGACTTGTCCTGACTATCTTATTTATTATATTTGCTCTGTATGTTTGTTGCAATAAATCAGCATAGAGCTGTGAGGTTCATTCAGACGTCATGAGCACACACAGACCTGATTTATTATGTATAGGGCTTTCTTCTGCTGGCACTTTGCTAGCCCTGACGTAGATGTTTTAAACCTAAGAAAGAACTGAATAAATTCCTGTGGAGGCAGAGAACTGGAAAGGACAGTGTAAAGTAAAAACAAGCACATCTGAAAACTGCTTTGTGACCTGTCATAAATATAAAGGGAAGGGTAAACCCCTTTGAAATCCTTCCTGGCCAGGGGAAAGCTCCTCTCACCTGTAAAGGGTTAAGAAGCTAAAGGTAACCTCGCTGGCACCTGACCAAAATGACCAATGAGGAGACAAGATACTTTCAAAAGCTGGGAGGAGGGAGAGAAACAAAGGGTCTGTGTGTCTGTCTATATGCTGGTCTTTGTCGGGGATAGACCAGGAATGGAGTCTTAGAACTTTTAGTAAGTAATCTAGCTAGGTACGTGTTAGATTATGATTTCTTTAAATGGCTGAGAAAAGAATTGTGCTGAATAGAATAACTATTTCTGTCTGTGTATGTTTTTTGTAACTTAAGGTTTTGCCTAGAGGGGTTCTCTATGTTTTTGAAGCTAATTACCCTGTAAGGTATCTACCATCCTGATTTTACAGGGGGGATTTCTTCATTTCTATTTACTTCTATTTTTATTAAAAGTCTTCTTGTAAGAAAACTGAATGCTTTTTCATTGTTCTCAGATCCAAGGGTTTGGGTCTGTGGTCACCTATGCAAATTGGTGAGGCTTTTTATCCAACATTTCCCAGGAAAGGAGGGGTGCAAGTGTTGGGAGGATTGTTCGTTGTTCTTAAGATCCAAGGATCTAGGTCTGTAGTCACCTAGGCAAATTGGTGAGGCTTTTTACCAAACCTTGTCCAGGAAGTGGGGTGCAAGGTTTTGGGAAGTATTTTGGGGGCAAGGACGCGTCCAAACAGCTCTTCCCCAGTAACCAGTATTAGTTTGGTGGTGGTAGCGGCCAGTCCAAGGACAACGGGTGGAATATTTTGTACCTTGGGGAAGTTTTGACCTAAGCTGGTAAAGATAAGCTTAGGAGGTTTTTCATGCAGGTCCTCACATCTGTACCCTAGAGTTCAGAGTGGGGGAGGAACCTTGACATGACCCTTTGTGATGTTTCCCATATTGATTGGTATAATTGATGTATCTGGTACTTTGCCCAGTGACACACTGTTTGATAGCATGCTATTCTATAATCTATGTATTCTTATTAGTTAAATATGAAGTTTCAAAATAAAAAAAATACTAGAAAGTAGAAAATCCTGTGGGGCAAATCCTCAGCTGGTGTCCATTGTGGTAGCTCCGCTGAAGTCATTTTATACCAGCTGAGGAGCCGCTCTTATTCCGCTATACTTCCATTCAGGCAATTGAATGATTCTTGAACGCCAGGATGCCATCAAACTCCATGTTTATCATCCTTCTCCGAACATGTCCAATCTTGCCTTTTAAAAAAGCTATATTATTATATCACTGCTTAATAAGGATCAAAACTTCTTAGGAAGAGAACAGATAGGTATAACATTGTCCCCTCCTAAACAGGCCATGGGTATAAGTTAAATTCACACACAGCATCATGGTTGTTACCCTCATAGGTGCAGTACTGAATATTTCGCTACCTCACCTGTATGCAGTCTTTAGTTAAAGACAGTGTATCCTGAAGATCAAAACAAAAGACGTAAGTTAAAAATCTCTCTGTATCAATAAAATAGAGATCAGACACACAGGGCATTATAAGTAAACCATTTCCCATCTAGTCAAGACTGATTTGAAGTTGAACTTGTTTGCCTCACAAAAGAGCTATGGAGATCTGAGGAAAATATTACAGTACCTACCATGATAAGAAAATAGCTCCTCTTTTGGAGAATGCCTTTTATATTTGTAATGTCTTGTTTCCCATCCTGTTTGCTCCCTTCTGTCATTACAAGAAAGATTCCACACCAGTCAAAGGGGAAATGTTTTGAAGTAGTTATTAACATTTTTTCCCTAAAGCACCTACCACAATTGATCCTTCCCATATCAGTATCACTCAGCAGGAGACTCAATTTTAAAAGCTTTTTGGTCAGGAGTTAATATTGCACCCTTCGATCTTCAGTATTTTCCAATCTAGCCAAGTCAGCCTATGTAATAATGAAGGACACACACACAAGCTGAGAGACTGGAGCCAAATGTCAACTATCCTATGTAGGAATCAAACTTGTGATGAATTTGTGTACAGGATGTGTGTGTATGTTCATTCATATGTTACAATGAGATGAAAGAGGGACTTCAGTACATTGATGCTGTGGTGGTACAAACTTCTGGGTTGTCAGTGGTGACAGAACTTTGACATGGGTATAAGATTCTAGACAGGCATTCCCAGCTGGGGCCCACACAACCCAGGAACTTTACAGCAGCTGCTACAAAGACACAATGAAAAGCATTAGGCTGCAAGAGGTCTGATTCCATTCTGCACATAATACAAAGGGGAAGCAGCAAGGAGTGCTGGAAAGGACAGCCAAGAACCAGCAAGAGTAAGAAAAGCTGCAAAATCCCCACCTTCGCTGCAGAAAACTCCCCTGATGCTGTGAGGTGAAGAAAGTTGGTGTCTGCAGGCTTCCTTGAAGCTGCTAGCATACCAGTCTGTCTGCTTGCTGTCCTCCCATTGCACCACCCAGCACTCTCCTGTAGTTGACCTTGCAATCGCCAGTCACATCACAAGAGGCTGTAGGTCAGCAGATGATATCAGCCTCTTTTGCCAACCACTGACCTGCACTGGTCAGGGTATGGTAAAGGGAGGAAAAGGGCAGAACCAGCAGGGGCACAGGGAGTGGATGGGATGGACAATGGCAAAGCCACAAGGCAGTCATTAGAGGACAACTTAGTCTCAAACATGTGAGCAGGTCCGACACTGAATCCAGGATCCACAATCCAATAACTGCAACATTTTACATTCAGATCTTTCTGAAGATGGGGTGGGTAGCTCACAACTGACCTGCAGATGGACCATGGTTTTTTCCTATCCATATATATACCTAGTTCACTTCCTGAGCAGACTTCAGGTCACCTGCTGTGAAGTGATGCTATTTCTGGGGGTTCTGCAAATGAAAATTAATATGGCAACTCATAGGTAGCAAGCACTCTGGTGCCCTCATGCTTATAATATTTCTGCTTCATGGAAAAGTTTAAGGGACTTCTGGCCCACAAAACCTCCATGGATCTCTTGAGCTCCGCAGCCAAACAGACTATTCCTGATTTTGTGTCTCCTCCGTCTTCAAAGTAAATTTCCCAATTCTGCTCATAGCTAGGTGAGTAAGTGGTTCTGGTGGGAACATGAGCCTACTTGAACCCTGACATGGAGATACTAGCTTTAGGGGTGTGAGTATCATTTTGCACCTGTCCATTCACAATTTTGTCTCCCTATGGAGACTGTCTACAATGGAGACAATGTGATTTGTCTACAATGGAGACAATGTGATTTGTCTATTAGCCCAGAAAAATATACAATAAAAATGTGCAAAAAGACCCAGTTTTATTAGCCATGGGCTAGCTTGTTAAAGCAGCGACATTCTTCAGTACTAGACTTTGCTGGAGAGCACTGTGGGATTGAAGACCATGAATAAACCTCCTGCAGCTTGTTGGGTAGAATTGTTTTTTAAAACAAGGGGCCGTACCTCAAACAACTGGGATGCCATGCAAATCAGCCCCTGCCTAGTTTCCAAGTAGCTACTTCCATCAATCCCTGTCAATGTTTTCTTAGCCACTAAATATAAACTCTAGTGTGAATCACCAAACCAACTTCTATGGAAACCACCTGTGCAGTTTCCATTCTATCCAGCCAGCCATCACCTGGCAACAATAATTTCCATGGCACTTGCCCTTCTTGCTGTCTTTCTGCCTGCAGTATGTTAGAATCTCTTGAGAGGTGCTTTACTGCTGTCTTTTTAACTTATTTTTCTGCCTCTCTTTTCAGCTTTAGTCCCCACAGTGGAATAAAGTACATTGTATTGCTATTACTGTACTGGTTCAGAAACTAATATACCTGAAGCAGTACAATCCCCTAATGTTGATGTAGTAATACTGGTATAAAGGTGCTTATATTGGTAAAGATTATTCTTGTAACTTTACTGCATATACATTTAGAGTGGTACAAAAATGGTGGATAGAAAAGTCCTCAGTATTATAAATATATTTTCCAGTATTTCTCCCACAGTTAGGTCCCTTTCTACAGTTACTTTTTCATTCATTTAACAAAGACGTTTCCTATTTCATGCCAATCTGAGGTCACCTCTATTAATCCAATATCAAAGCCATTATTACTCCTTATTTCACCAAAACTAAATTTTAACATGAGACATACAAATACTCATGCCATTTTATAATCCACTATCTGCTACACTGATTTCAAAATCCCAGCAAGAAACTAAGACATAAGTAAACTTTTATCCCTGCAGTTTTTGAGAGAGAGAGAGAGTGATTAAAAACACATCCTGTAGCATGATGTTCAATTTCATCAGTTCCGATAGGGTGAGGAAATATTTTCTTACAAAGTATGATACGTCAAAAGGAAAAGTGTAGCTGAGGCCTGGCCTGAAATGAGTAATTAACATATAGAGAATTAGGGAGGTAAACAGATCATTAGAGTGAAAACAGAATGTGGGCACTAAATAAGACAAGAAAATAGGGCAGTATCCTAAAAAGACAGAAAGTCTGAGCCAGCTAACAATGGACATGCTAAGTTAGGATTGTGGAGATGAGGTAAAGAATCGGTCTAGCATGGACAATGTAACCAAGCCATCCCAAAACTTGTGATGCACTGTATAGTAAATATAACTAAATGTGTACATGTATAAAGGAAGAGATTGTCTGTGTAACTTTGCTGAATGCCAAATAAAGGATACCTGAGTTACATAATCTGTAGTCAAACAAAATTTTTTGGATCCCAGAGAACTGAATGAAGAGTTCTCCCAGAACTTGACAAGGTGTTCTGGGTAAGCTGAGTGGAAAAGGTCTCAGAGGGAATCCCAACAAGAAGATTAAAGGTGAGAAACAAATCTTGAATTGGAATTCTTACAATAAGGATTTTATTTCATACAAGTTCAAGTTCCACCCTTAATTTTGTTTTTCTACTTGGTATTCCATTTCATGGTCACTATAATTGACTCAATTCAACTCACCCACATCTGCACCTGTCAAAGAACTGACCCAGGGAAGTGAGGCAGTCAGGGGTATTGCCATCACTTTCCATCACAGTAGGCAATCTTGTGCTAAATAAGCACAATTCATGTATTCCCTGGCCCCACCCACTACCCAGCCTACTTTGTAGACTGTGCCACATGGTGAAAAGGGAGTTGTGGACACCCTGCGCCATTGTGGCCATGCCCCAGGTGAGCTCTCTGTTGTTAGAGGCTCACAGACTCGGTTCTGCTGGATGATGTCAGCAGACCTGAGGTACTGAATCTGGCCCAGCATATCTAACCATCAGGGTCCTACTAAGCATTCCAAGCCAATGTTTCTCAAACTTTCCTGCACTACAATCCCCGTTTCCATGCTGCCACACGTTCCAGTCCTGAAATTCCCCTCCGATCTAGCCAGGATCTAGCTGCCCATCCTCCCACACCCCTATAATAATAATATGGAAAGAGCAGGATTGTCTACTGACAAGACCCTGCCACTAGTAGCAAACCCCAGATTAACAATCCATGAGAAAAAAGGCATTTGGGGCTTCTGCTTTGCACCCTTTGTCATCATTTATATCAATGCAAAGAGGGTATATAATGCTACCAAAGCAGGACAGTATCTGATCATTACAAAATTAAAAATCTAACACAAACTGAGAAGAAAATCAATAAGTGAATCAAACCAAAACAAGCTTGTATTATCCTCTTTCCTCATAAACCGTTGTTTGCTGCTGTGGCTTCCCCATCCTTTCTTTTCTTATTTGTTGAGTTATCCAATTCATTTAAGGCCAGATCAATGGAACTACTCGTGGTAGTAAGCATGTCATCCAGTAATAAATGATTCGTGGATCAAGTCCTCGGATTGTCAGCCCCTCAGAGTAGGAACCATGTTTTATTATACATATTGTGATGGGGCAAGGCCAGATGGCTATAGAAAAATAGTGGGAGATAGATATATTAGCTCCAGGCTAAACAAATCCCTGGTACCAGGATAAGTGAAATGGCAGCTGCTCCAGGTCAATTAAGACAACTGGGGCCAATTAAGAACTTTCCAGAAGGCAGGGAGAATGCTAGGTTGATTGGGACACCTGAAGTCAATCAGGGGCTGGCTGAAACTACTTAAAAGCCTCCCAGCTAGTCAGGTGGGTGTGCATGTCAGGAGCTGTGGGAGGAAGTTGTGCTGTTGGAGAGACTGAGTAGTACACACCATATCAGGAAGGAGGCCCTGAGGTAAGGGTGAAGTGGAGCTTGAGGAAGTGAGGGCTGCTGTGGGGGAAGTAGCCCAGGGAATTGTACATGTCATGTTTCTAAAAGGTCAGCTACCATAGCTGATTCTATTGGGTCCCTGGGCTGGAGCCCGGAGTAAAGGGTGGGCCCCGCTCCTCCCCCCCTTTGCCTCCTGATTAATCACTGAGACTGGGAGACAACAGAGACTGTGCAAGATAGGATAACTTCTCCTCACCTCCCTCGCTGGCTTATGATGAAAATGGCTCAGTTGACTGTGACCCTTCTCTCTAAAGAGAGAAGGGTTATGTGGAGGGTCACAGTGAGCCTCTGAGGCTAGCGAAATCCGCCAGGAAATGCAGGACCCACGGACAGAGCAAGGACAGAGCTTTGTCACAATATGCAAAGCAGTATGTGCACCAAGGGCATTCTGTAAATAATACATGTTAAAAAATAATAATGGTATGCAAAAAAATGAAGAAAAAAAATACCAGTATGAAAGTTCATCTACTGCACCAACATCAGTAACTTAACTCAAAGCTGCTAGGAACAATTAAGGCCTGCTCCATTGAAAGGATAGTGTTACGTTTAAGGCACAGAACTAAGTGTCAAGTGATCTGTCTGGTGGCTCTATTCCCAACTCTGCCACAGAATGTCTGTGTGATCTGGGGAAAGTCACTTAAAAAACCCCCTCAGTTTCTCCATATGTAAAACAGGGCTATAAATACTCTCCTATCTTACAGGTGAATACTGAGCTAACAGAGTTTGGTAAGAGATACAGAGCCTTAAACAGAAAGACAAAGTACTATTATTGTTGATTCTCTGGATACAGCTGGACAATGTGGTACAATTTTCATTGTATCTTTTTGTTGGTTTTTAGGTTTTACTGTATGAATTAAAATGTAAAATAATTGTATGAATATATATGTAAATAAGCACACACACACACACACAAACACAGAATTAATTACCTGACTAAAGGGATATGGCACCAAATAACCAGGTACATATGCATTTGCAGATTATGTCTAGTAGTTGCACATAACCGAAGACGTTTTCTGAAAAAATGCAAACCTCATGATATTGAACTGGTCTCTGTACCCATTTAATCCTTTCCTGATCCTCCAATAGCTAAATACTGATGGGCATCACCTTCAGCTTCTCTTCCTGCACCCCATTGTACCTAAATATTGGCGTATTAACCCCTTTGAAAGCCAGTGCTTTGGTGGCTTTGTTGCCTCCCCTTACTATTGTCCCAGTGTCATTTTTTACTTTGCCATTTACAATAGCCTGGCTATTCTTCTTTCATATTTAAAAACCTTTATGCAAATTGTACCAGGAGCACAGCAACCTAAAGTTCTTGCATTAATGCAGAGTATTATTCACATATAAAAATTCCATTTAAATCCCATTAAGGTTGTGACATAAATCCAAACAAACGAGAAAATGCACAGTTAAGGTGGAAAAGTGACATATGTCTTCCAGTCTCTTAGCAGAACAAGGCAGAATAAGAAAGCGATTAAAGTGTCACCCAGTTGGGGCAAGATAGTGAAGCACATCTGTCACCTTTCTTCCTTTTAACTGTTTGTTACCTTGCTGCATTTTGCCCCCTTTTTTTTTAATACCTGCGTCCCTGTCTCAGTGGTACTGAAAGGTAGTAAACAATTCTGGCTAATGTATAGGGAAGTATGATATTCCAGGGAGTCTGAGACGTAAGTCTCTAGTAGCTTAGCTGTAACCTAAAAATAGTCAGCTTTCAGCATTTTAGATTTTTCTTTAGACATTTCTGTGGCTTTGTCGAATGCTGTGCCATGGATTAACAACATTCTTTTGAGAGCATCAGGACTAGCGACACCTATGTTATCGCCTGGAAATGCTTAGGTCCAGTCTCTTCCATTTTGTTCAGTCTCTCCTTTATCAGGAACAACGCTACACCATACTACAGTAATGCCCTAAACCCCAGGATTTACAACAGTGTTACTGCAGGACTTGGGGACATTATACTGGAATACAGCAGTACTTTTATTTATTTAGACAAGCACCAGGTGTGGCTTGATAGCTGCTGTGGGACAGGGCTTTGGCCATCGCCACACCCTCTTTGGAATAGTCTAGTATGGCTGGTGGTGATGTGACTCCCCCTTGTGCTCTGGAGGCACAATAACTGGGATCATACATCCAAGCAAAGGTGACTTGTTAGACTGACCTCACACTTGGTAAAGCAACCCCCCGTCCTTTCATGTATTTATACCTGCTCCTGTATTTTCACTCCATGCATCCAATGAAGTGGGTTCTAGCCCACGAAAGCTTATGCCCAAATAAATTTGTTAGTCTCTAAGGTGCCACAAGGACTCCTCATTGTTTTTGCTGATACAGACTAACATGGCTACCACTCTGAAGTAAAGGTGAATGGTTACTGTGCCCCACAACAGTGCATGTCTGTGCAGTTTGGCCCTAAGGGCATTTTTTAGCTGCATTACCCCAGCTGTGAATTCTATGGTTAGCAGAGTCAGAATTCTGAAGAGCAGAGTCAGCCCATGGGTATGTAAATCTCTAGATATTCCTCATACAATCAAATATCGCCCAGTGCTGTCGACATTTTCTCATAGACTTGGATGCCACATGACTACAGTCTTCTTTCTAGTTGTCTGTTTTGGTAATGATGGGATGGGTAGAAACAACCCAGTTCAGGCAGTGAAGCTGCTGCCTCGACTTGAGTCCCAGGTTTAACTGGCATAAGCCATTTGAAAGCGATTCTGCCACACACACAGCTCTGAAAGCACCTCCATCTGTTTTTCTTTAAGACCTGGTCCTAATGAACAACAGTGGAGATATTTCACGTTCTGCATTTGTGACCCAATGTGGCTTCCATTGAGTTGTCATTGAACACTCCTGTCCGCCACAGAAGCAATATTAATTGAGCACGTGATGTCGTGGTTTGCTGGGGGGTGGGGGTGATGGTTGGTTTGGTTTGGTTTGGTTTTTTTAACCCACTATTTTTAATCATGCTGCTTTGGAGGGCTTCTTTTTTTCCATCATCAGTTCTAAAACAAACATACAACAAATTATATATTTTGAATAAAAGAGAGGACACACTTCCATGGAAACAGTAATCAGCATCAGGGAAAATTAAACATTTTTCAAGCTGACCAGAAAAGTCTGTGAGGCACTGTCACAACGTACGAGCTGAACTGTAGCAATTCAGAAAAAGAAGGCTTTACAACATAAACCAAAAGTGACCTCACAATAAAAGCCATCAATAGTTACTCTGAGACAAATGTGCCCAAGCACGTTCCACATTTTCAGTGTATGAATACTCGATAAACTCAGAGTCAAATCTTCAAATGTATGGGGCCTTCGGCTGCGGGGCGGGGAGAAGGAGTATGGGCAGGGGAGGTTTAGAGAAACAGGACAAAGCAAGGCCAGGTCACACATTCAATACCACGGAAATGAGCCCTGAAGAGCCACATGCTGTCTGGTCAAACAGATAGGAGTTTCAGTGTTTCAAGATCTCAAGTTAATGACACATCAGAAGTCTTCACTAAGAAAAACAAAACTTTTTGTGAATATGTTACATGTAGCATGATATTCTTAGTCTCCCCACATCCAGGCATTCACCAAATCCTATTGCAACTTCTCTTATGTCATTTCTAAAATTCATTCTTTCTTCTCCATTCCTATTGCATAAGGCTGGGATTTTTAACATAGCCATAGGGGTTAGTTCCCAGTTCCATAAATGCCTGCCTCATCCCTTATCCAGATCTTGGTCATCTCTCACTTTGACAACTGCACTGCCCTCCTCTTGAGACTTCCTGCCTCCCAATGCAATCCCCTCTAGTTTACTGAAAATGCCCCTGCTAAAATCTTGTTACTCTCCTGGTACTTGGAACATATCACTCTCCCCTTTAAATACCTTCTCTGACTTCCTCTCACTTTCCTCACTGAGCTTAAGCATCTCATCCTCATTCATTCCTCTCATTTCTACCAATTCCTTCTGCCTACCCTGCTTGTACTCTTTTACTTAAGTTTTATGCTTTCTTCTATGTCTTCATGCTTCAAACTCTCCCTTCTCCTGCACCCAGCGACCTGCCCTCTCTCCATTCAAATCACTTCTTAAATCATTTTTAGAAGCTTTTCAATAATGAACTCCCAAAGATTTCTGCACTGAGTCAACCTTGACCCTCCATCTGGCAGATTAAACATCTATGTCTAAGCTCCTAGTGAAAAACCATCTTCCAAGCATATAGATGGCTTTTCATAAATAACAGCAAGAAAAAAAAAAGAACAAGAAGAGAATAATACTAAGCCCTAATATTGCAAGCATTTAGGCACATGCTTAACTTTACTTATTTGAGCATTGACTTTAGTGGCATTACACCCATATGTAAAGTTAAGCACATGCATATTGTTTGTAGGATGAAAGCCTAAGTGACTTTCCCCGGGCCACACAGCAAATCAGTGTGTCAGGTACAGGATTATTAGAATGTGCTTTAGTATCTGCAGGATCAAGGCCTTAGATTGTTTATAATGTAGGGCAGAGGCTACCTTTCATTTTATGTTTGTACAGCACCCAACACAATTGGATTTCAATCTTGATTGGAATTATTGGGCATTAGTATAAAACCAATACTAATAATAAATGTTGCCTAGACAAATGCATTTTGGAGTTTACAAATTTCTTTTATTCTTAGGACTACAGAATCAAAGAAAAAAGAAAAGGAGTACTTGTGGCACCTTAGAGACTAACCAATTTATTTGCCACAAGTACTCCTTTTTGAGAATCAAAGAAGTTTGACTTGAACAAGATCTGTCTAGTTTTCAGTGGCTCAAGCTATTGGCTTCCACCATGAGCAATTATTGCTCAGAATAAGAAACTATGCTGTTAGGAAAGTTTTTCTGATATTGGGTTTACAGTTCTCCTTTGTATTGTTTCATTCCCTTTTGTAAACCACAGTATTAATAGAGTAACAGAAGAAAGAGCACGTGGGGAATAAAAAAGAGTTTGTGCTGAGTAGTTATAGCTAAATGTGAGAGTAAAATGGGTGAAAGCCGAAGGAGGAGAAAAAAAGCTGAGTAAATTTAACAAAATGCATAAAGACTATGTCCTTGGCTTTCACTGACCCCAACAAGGTGCTAATTATGAGAAGATTAACACATTTCCTGTACATAACAATGGACTCTATCAGTCAATGGACTGTGATAACCTACACATTCAGACAGAGTGTAGCCCACATATTATGCACAAGGTCATGAAATAAAAAGAGTTCTTTCTGAATAACATTATGAAAATCCTAGTCTATTCAGGGGGAACAAGGTTGATGCAGCAACTTGGAAAAAGGTGGTATTAACACATTCCAAAACACATGAAATAACCATGCATATTCTATTCTACAGAGGTTCTTATGCTGCCCTCGTCACCTGAGTACCCAAGCACCTACCAGTAGTCCATTAAGAACATAAGAACAGCCACACTGGGTCAGACCAATGGTCCTTCTAGCCCAGTATCCTGTCTTCTGAGAGTGGCCAATGCCAGGTGCTTCAGAGGGAATGAACAGAACAGGATAATTTATCAAGAGATCAATCCCTCTGTCACCCAGTTCCAGCTTCTAATAGTCAGAGGCTTAGGGACATCCAGAGCATGGGGTTGTATCCCTGACCATCTTAGCTAATAGCCATTGATGGCCCAATCCTGTTATGTTTGTTTTAAACCTGCTGCCTATTAATTTCATTGGGTGACCCCGGTTCTTGTGTTCTGCAAAGGGGGTAACTAACACTCTATTAGCTGTTTTGGGATATAAGGGCCAAGCTTGTCTTCCATTATTGTGAGTTCCAGCACAGTGCTTAGCTTTGGAAAGTCCCAAGCAGATTTAAAAAGTTCCAGTGGTGAAATTCAATGTGCCCACAAATATATCTGTCTTGATCCTCTTAAAAACAACCCTGACTCAGATTACATTAGTTCTATATTAATGTCTGCAAAAGGATCCTAATGGTGACAGCCAAAGATAATTATTTATCATTCCCAAAACAAAATGTTTCATTCTGGTTTGTGAAACTGACATGCCATGTGACTCACAGCCATGTAACTCCCATGATGCACCACACTGCTTGGTCAGAGGGAAGACTGCCTTGGATCATGGAAGAGTAAGTCCATCAGACCCAGGGAGCCCAGCCCAGGGGGGAATGGATGTTGTACTGACTGAAAATGAAACGTTTCCTGTCAGTTCAAGAAACTGAAGAATTTCAAATTGCATTGCAATGACATAAAACAAAATATTTTGTTTCAGTTTTCCCAACAAAAACTCAAAACTATTCAGCAAAATCCAGATTTTCCCATAGAATAATTTTGACTTTGCAGAAACTGCATTTCCCATCAAAAAGGCATTCTGACAGAAAATCCACAACCAACTCCAGTTGAAACAAAGTATTATAGAGATACACCTCCTAAAATCTCCCTCCTAAAATCAAAATGAGCAGTGTTTTGCAGCAGCAACAAATAATTACATCAAATTTGTTTTGCTACAAACCTACTCAGGCTTGGTTAGCAAGTTAAACTATTACCTGTCTTTCTGACTGTAGTTAAAAAACCTAGACCCAAGCTCTCCCCTCCCTAGTCCCACGGAACATTGATTGGTCCACAAAGGGAGACAGTGTTTCCTAATGGATAGAGAACTTGGGCTCTATTCTCAGCTCTGCCACTGACCTGCTGGGTGATATTGGGCAAGTCACTTCCCTTTTCTATGCCTCAGTTTCTCCATCTGTAAAAGGATGGTATTGATACTGACCTCCTTCAGAATGTGCTTTGACTTCTTCTGGTAAGTGCTATATAAGAACTAGGTATTATTATTATTAACTAAGGTTCAGCATCAGGCACTTCTTCCTGATGAATGTCTACACTACAACCAGGAGTGTGATTGCAGCCATGTAGACATAGCCAACCTATCTTTAATCTAGATAGCTCAAGTAGCAATGAAGCTGCAAAGGTACAGGCTGCACAAGCCCACCCAGGACCCTGGGAAATTACTGAGATGTCTAGCCCACACTGAAGTCCATGCTGCCATGGCTTCCCTGCTTGTAACATCTAAGGTATATATCAGCAACCTACTTCCAAAAAGAAAAGGAGTACTTGTGGTACCTTAGAGACTAACAAATTTATTTGAGCATAAGCTTTCGTGAGCTACAGCTCACTATATCGGATGCATTCAGTGGAAAATACAGTGGGGAGATTTATATACATAGAAAACATGAAACAATGGGTGTTACCATACACACTGTAACGAGAGAGATCACTTAAGGTGAGCTATTACCAGCAGGAGAGCGGGGGGGGGGGGTACTTTTTGTAGTGATAATCAAGGTGGGCCATTTCCAAGAATGGCCCACCCTGATTATCACTACAAAAGGTCCCCCCCCCCTCCTGCTGGTAATAGCTCACCTTAAGTGATCACTCTCGTTACAGTGTGTATGGTAACACCCATTGTTTCATGTTTTCTATGTATATAAATCTCCCCACTGTATTTCCCACTGAATGCATCCAATAAAGTGAGCTGTAGCTCACGAAAGCTTATGCTCAAATAAATTTGTTAGTCTCTAAGGTGCCACAAGTACTCCTTTTCTTTTTGCGAATACAGACTAACATGGCTGCTACTCTAAAACCTACTTCCAAAAGTTACTTTCCATGGGCAGTGTGGCTCTTTGGCCAACTTTGCACAATTCCATGATCTTTCCACCAGCACTTTTAGTTCTCCACAGAAATGTCCATTTTGAAGAGTCTTTATGTAAAGTCTCTTCACACTCTTTGCTGATTCTGTCTTTGTTTAGTAGTTCATCATGTGGAAAGTTATTTGTAGTTATTTGACTCACTTGCATGGCCAGTCACCAAAAGAAGAGAAGAATGAAATCATACAAAACAGTGTATACACCTCTCTACCAGTCCTTGACTATTCCCTATACCTCAATTACAAGCCTAGCAAGAGTGCTTCACATGTAAAACACTCTCTGTGTAACTGCCAATCGTACAGCTGATCAGGGCTTATGACCTTGTAAGATTCACCTTAAACATTTACATTGACTTCTCAACATACCATTCGAACATAAGAGTTTCTTTAATGCAAAACAAATACTTTGTTAGATATACAGTACCTTTACTAAAGATTAATTATATATGTGTTACATAAAATTAATTTATCACACTTATTGATCACATTTTTATTTAAAACAGAGAACTTGCTCCAAACTATTAGCAATAGTTTGTCATCAGGTTGCCTAGTCAATGAAACTTCCTCAACCTGAAGAGGCCTGTTACAGAATGCTTTTAGATAGCTTTAATTTTCTGATATTGTTTCTTAAATCTTCATTAATACCTTTTACCTAGTAATAGCATTATACCTTATGATACTGTTTCAAATACTATAAATTGAACTACTCTATCTCTCTATTACAAATTTACAGGCACAGAACATATAAAATAAAAAGTCAAAGAGGAAGTTACTTCACAGCTCAGCAAAAGTTTCGGTTAAGCCTAGCTAGTCGTCCGTTGTAGTTTCTCCACCTACATCTCCCCTGAGTGAAACACAGAAACAGCATCTGCTGCTGGACATGTTTTAAAGGCTTATCGGCTTAAGTTGTGCCAAGCTTTCTGGCCTATGTCTGGATGTATGTAACATAAGTTATTAATAAGCTCCATGTTTTCTGTGTTGTCATGATATCATTCTGTGACAATGCTCAGCCCCTTCTCCTCCTCCTACCCAATCAAGGAGCTCCGTTTCCTTTGCTCCAAACCTGCTTAGCCCCTCTGCCTGGCGTATCAATGCGGTTAGATCAGGTATCACTCAGTCTATACTCAGCCTCTCCTGTTGTTCTTGTCTAGCAGGCAAGACAATGTCACCTGTCCAGATAGCACTTCTACTTGTTCTGGACTCTGGGCAAGATTTTTCCCCTATCTGCTATTTTCTTCAGATTTAGTCGATATCTACTTCATATATTGGAAGGAAATATATTTTTGAGGAAACCTCACAAGGATTTGGTTCAATGCCGTTAGGATAAGCCCCCAAAAGTTGAGGTGTTTGTCTAAACCAAATCTGCCTGATTCTTAGTTAATGGGCTGGAAATCTTGTGATAACAGACGGTCTCATGATATAATATTTTTGGTAATTCTTGGTTCTGTTATGGGGACAGAAATACAACTAGAACAAGCTCTGGTACTGTACTGGCACTTCTTCTTCTACTCCTAGGGAGACCCAAGAAGCGTAGAGGCACAAAGGTTCAAGATAAAGGGGAAATAAAGTTATTCGGATTTTTCTGAACCTCAGAAAAAGTACAATTCAGGTGACACTCACATTTGGGGTTAATATTCAGGGTGTGGTATTATGTTATATGAAACAGGTTAGCTGTTCATTTAAAGCAGTGTTCATGCACTTCATTGATATGCATCGGCTTTTGATAAAATAATACACTATGCTTTCTGACTGACTGGCTAACAGGAATCTGTCAAACTATGAATGCTATAACAGTCACATAATAATAACACAGCACTGCAGAAGGTAATAAATTATACACTTGCCACCATCTCTCATTTATTCTATACGGATCATAGCATTGTGGTTATTGGTTGCAGTGTGTATTACTAGGTCCCAGGATCACCAGCGCAGAGTTAAATGATGTAAGGGAGTAAGTAAAATGATCTATGTTATCAAACAGACTCAACCTTGGTACCTATTTAACTAATGTACTATGTTTATATACTAAACATGCATAATTGAATTCTTTGCAAAGGACAGAAAGTTGACAATGGCAGGGGCAGTGTCCCAGTTATGAATGTCTGGGGATTGAAAAACTTTAAGTACTGCAGGTTATAAAGGTATCACTGAAAGTTGGAAAAGTTTCTACCACGGGTCAATTAGCCATTGAGATATTTATTCGACCACAAAGCTTCCATCAGGGCATCATGCACCTGGTTTAAAAGAAAAATGTTGCAAGAAGTCAAATTTTGCTACATTAGAAAAGGAAGTTCCACTCCCACACCCAAGATATGAGGGCTGGTGTAATGGATTGACAGGCCAGGCTATAGCTGAAAGAATCACAGACAATAGACACCAAACCCTGGGAAAATCTTAGTCCATTTGGGACAGTTTCCTATAACCAGTTGAATAAAGATCCCCGCAGCAGGCTTGCATGGAAGGCAGATGAAAAATCCACACACTTCCTCTCCATCCCATCTCATCTTTGTCTCTCCTCTCCCCCACCACACCCCCAAGCTCTTTTTCCTCTTGACTTTTATTTCCTTAATATTTTAATAGCTGCCATAAAAATCCATGTGCTGAGAATATTGCAGTTCATACGTGGAAATCCAAGCACTGTGTAATACCTCGGTCTTTTGCACTTGTTTTACATGTTGGCCCTTAGAATGTTGTGGTCAGTTTTAAGAAAAAAGGTTGAAAAGGTTTAATAAATAATAAATAAAAATATATATTCAGGGTGTATTATGCACACCACTATAAAATATACTGTATTTGTAGCAACAATTGGGGCTAGAGCCCCAGGCAACCGTAATCCCCAGCAAATCTGGTTGCTGCTGCTGCTTCTCTTTGAGCTAAAGAAGCTATTTCTTTCCATTTAGCCAACTCAGTGTTTATGCTTGAGCTTGAAGTATCAGCCACTTACATTTTATTCATGAATCCTTTAAACTTTATTCCATCTGCACTCTTCAGCATTTCCACAGATTTGGTAGACCTCAAAGACAATGCTAATAGATCATAAATTATGCTCAAGGGAAGAACTGGGGTGGAATAAACAGTGGTTCTGTACAGTCAGAGTTGTTCCAAGATTCATCAGGGATGGAAGTCCTTGGAGGGAAATACGAACATAATTACACAAAATTGTATTGTTAAAATTTCCAATTGCATAAATCAATGATATCTGTCTCTGTACTGTAGATCACAGAGATTTATTGGCTATTTAGGACAGATTCTGCCTAGTATTAGCCATGTAACATCAGCAACTTCGGTATCACTTGGCATCAGCAAAAAAATATATAAGGGGGGTATCAGAGTAGCAGCCGTGTTAGTCTGTATCCACAAAAAGAAAAGGGGGACTTGTGGCACCTTAGAGACTAACAAATTTATTTGAGCATAAGCTTTCGTGCGTTACTTCTACATTCAAGTAGAAATGATGTTGTATTTTCAAAGTAGATGTCATCTCAAGAAAAATTATGCTTAGGCAGGAGTTTTCATGTAAATAGTTTTCTGCTGGGCAATCTCTCAGTTGTTCAGATTTTATATATAACTCAAAAGCTTCTAATACCAGCTGGGATGTTGGAGGGAGAGGGGGAACAACTAAGAAGGCACCTAAAACTCTCTCAGGTAACAGGACTTTTAATAACTCTAGATTGTCTTAGCTTCCCCTCCCCCCCCTTTTAAATAAACCATGCACCCCCACACAGAGTCTAATAGCAACCTCTGTGAAACTTGAGCCAGCTCAGGTGACTGCAATCAGGATATAAGCTCCATTCTCTTTCTAGCACTCATGTTTGTCACCCCTTCTTACACAGTGTGCTTTTAACACTGTTTCCAATGGGAGCAAAAGCCACCACATTCTGTGTGACTCTAGGAAGACTCATGTCTGTACCAAATTCTGATCTGATACACTCATGACTCTGTGCCGAAGTCGGTGAGGCTGCTCAAGTGTAGTCCTCGCTTTCCACTGAAATGCACAGTTGTGCACAAAAGATAATGTACCCTTATTTTGCTGAGCTCAGCATTCTGAAAGGTCACCTTGGGAGAGAAGCTGTTTTCCAAACAATTCGCAGCCTATTTGATTACTATGGTATTTCTGAGCCACTTGTTTGTGACCCTCTTGTCTGAAAGGAGCATTATTTGTGACACCATTTGTAGAGCAAGGGTCTTGTGGAAGAGACCAAAACCCCATTTCCTATTCTGCTGTCATTCTGATTTATCAGACAAGGAACTTTAATATTTAGAACTAAATATGAAATATTAAGCAACGTATACAACATGGATATTTGAATAAAGATGTGGGAGCCTTAAACTAAAATGCAATCATAATGTCACAATATTTTGTGCCACATAGTACTGTGGGGTGAAGCACTGTAGGTTCTTGCCAATAGGTTGTTTACAAAATTGAAGTTCCCATTGTATTTCTTCAACATGTAAAGGTATCTGTGTTTACTGGATGACTATGGCAAGATGGGAAGCAATAAGGATGGTCTTTTTGTTCTGTTTTCATACAGCACTTAGCACAATGGGCTTCCAGTCCATGACTAGGGCTCCTAAGTGCTACAGTAATACAAATACTAATCATAATGGCCTGTAAGATTTGCTTGTAGATGAATTATGTATTGTTAGGAATATTGCAGGAATGGTGTCCCTAGCATCTGTTTGCCAGAAGCTGGGATTGGGTGATGTGGCATGGATCACTTGGTGATAACCTGTCTGTTCATTCCCTTTGGGGCACCTGCCATTTGCCACTCTCAGAGGACAGGATACTGGGCTTGATGGACCTTTGGTCTGACTCAGTATGACCATTCTTATGTTCTGATGAAGAGGTCAGACCACACAGCTTGAGCTCATTGGTTCATTCAGTCACACATAAACTGAGTCAACTTCCACAAATGGTTCACTCTAGTAACTGATACAAAATCAGCATACCTTCCCTTTTCTTAAGGGAAAATAAACTGAACTGTTTCTTGTGCAGCTTTAAGGTGTATTAACAATACAACTGTCAAATTATGAATAACTAGTAATAAATGTCCTGGTGCTACAATAAACTTTTAATGGTTTTAATGGTTTCTGTGACATTTCTCCAACAACTCTTTAGGCTTCTGGCAGACCTATTCTCTGCTGAACTACCTCTAAGTTCTGGTCAGCTTGGCCAAGTAGCTCTCAGTTCTCTCATAAACAGCCATGATCTATTCAGTACTAGTGTGATTGTCAAGAAGATACTGGATAGCTCAAAGCTGTTACCTCAATCTCCTTTTCAAGATTGTAATGACATGACTAATTTTCCCCCTTGGTACTTGACCATGCATACCCTGTCATTTATATTATAGATCTTGGTGAAGTTTCTTCAGCCACTTTGGCCCTCTGGTTGCCTGATCTCTCTCTTGCTTTACTCCGACTCTATCCAGTCTGGGTAGTGGGTTCTTTCTTTGTTGTCTTTCTTCACATATTCCCCCTCCTGGATATTCAATGTCATTTTTAATAGAATGCAAAGAATTTCAGCCAGGTATTAAGAGGCTTATGATATAGCTTACAACTTCGAATCCATTTGGAGATCAACTAGAACCCATCCAATTTATAACGACCCCAAGGGCTAGTAAAAGGTAGGTAGGAGGAGAAAGACATTTCACCTGAGTTATTTAAAACTACCCTAGACATAGTACCACAGAATATTCTATATGAAACAGACACATATTGATAAGAGAACAAACCAGTGGACTTAATGTCTTCTCTTTACTGTCAGCATTTTTAAGAATCTATTATTTGCACTTTTCTTTGCTAGTGAGAACTTGAGTGATGCAACAGGCTTTAGCAAGGTAGTTAAAAAAAAATAATACCAAGTTGCAGATCTTTGCCTGTGGTCAGATCATTGAACTTTCCCCATCTCAGACAAATTAAGTAGCGTAACTTGTCTTTTTACAGGTTCACTCAGGGGAATAAGAGAAAATTACTGGGGAGTACCACCTCTACAGTTGCAACAAATCAGCTTCCATCTTCAACCATGGTTGATGAAGCAACTTCGCTGTTTCTTTTGCTCGTTTGTATGCATATTGCTAATAAAACTCTCCTAGTGATGCACTAGGACCTCAAAATTTTTGCTCATCTTTGACCAGCCCAGTGCATGACTCTCCTGGCCCTTCAAGTCTTTTCAATCACTGAATGTCCCTTGTGTGCAAGCTGTGACATTTCAGGTGTTATTGAAGCAGGTATCCGTTTTCTGGCTTTGGAGTAGCATAGCTTTGATGACCAAAAGTTGACTGAAAATGAATATATGGATTACCCAGTAGGTTTATTCTTGCCACAATTCACTAAATACTGTTATTAATGCATCTAAAGTTCTATCTGCTGGCATTTTTATTTGACTATTGTTCTCTCTCTGCACTCTGGAATCGGTAAGAATGATGCAATATTATCTTATGGAATGTCTGTACAGTCTGTCTGTGATGAAACGTGCACCTGCTTCCATGAATTGTTTGCAAGCTGTATAGTCAAGTATAAGGCCAGACTTCTTACCATCTATGTTTGAAGCTCTGGTAGTATTTCACTCAGATATTTCAAATATATGGTAGGCTATTAGCAGCCCATGTCACATCTTGCTAATTATTTCATCATAAGATGTCTGGAATTTTTTTCAGACAAATTCCTGATTTTGGCGCAGTATCTTTCTAGAGATGTCAAAAGAGGTCTACATTAAGGTGCTATTGAAATAAAACTTGACTAAGTGTCTCTCAGTGCATCCAATTACTTTGTGTTTAATGGACATAACAAAATGCTTGTATTTGTCCTTTTGTTAGACCTGTCTGGGTTTCTCCCTCTTCCCTTTTCACTCTGAATTTTTTCTATTAACATTGTTCTGGCAGTCAAACTCAGTTTGGGTGCTTATAGATTTTTTCCTGTTTTGTTAAATAAAGCTTAGAAATATCAAGAATGTCAAGTCTTTTGCTGATGATCTTGGTGGAGGACTCAGATGTGTACTAGGAATTTTCTCAAATCTAAATTGAAGGAGTGAGGGCGGGGACTCTTTAACAAAGGCTTCCTTTCCTCCAAGTGCTAACATGAACAAAATGGACTAAAAATATCTTCCCCTCTGAATTGCTCATGTTTAAATCTCTTGCACTCAGAACTCCACAGAGATAACATGTAAGCAAACTGTGAGGAGTACAGACTTCTTATAGGGAACTGGCAGACTTTTAGGTTGGCTGGCTCATATCCACTCTACCAGGCCCTCGAAAATTAATAGTGTTCCAGTTCAGGCACCAGTTATTGAGGACTTTAGGGGCAGTTGTATGGACCACAAGTAGATGAGCATAAAGTTGCCTTTTATTTACTTCTGGGACTCCTGGGGTTCAGACCCTGTTGTCGGTAGAGTAAACATCCTTACCACCCTAAAAAGTCCCACCTCAAAAATAACTTTAAAAAAAGACAAGACTTGCAAAAAGCTGCAACTGAAACAATAGGAAAGCACCAATCGTACATTCCCTCAGCCGTGGCCACAAACATTCTATTTTGTAGACTGATTCTTAGAACTTCCCCTTTGTATTTTGGTACTCAGCAACTCAACTTTGAAAAGCATTTTTTGACACACAAAATCTGGAAGAAAGATCAGACTTTAATTTGATCAGAATAAAAAGGTCTTTTTTCACAAAACTGATGTTAGGAGTTCAGTTTTTATATGTAGCCCTATCTGCCTCACAAAACAAACATATGGTTTTGTAGATTTGCAAGAAAGTTATTAATTAATAAAGGCTAAACTGAGGGTGAAATCCTGGCCCTATTGAAATCAATTTCTGAAGCCAGGATTTCACCCATTATGTAGAATGTAATTTCTAAAAATCTAAAGCATACGGAACATTGACTATACCCATTCATTAGATGGGAAACTTCACTGGTATACTATGTATACTTTCTTGAATTGGGTTTTCAGCAAATTGAAACTCTCTGGGAACCAAATCATGAGCTTATATGAAAGAATCAGCAATATTGCATTAAAACATGGACTAAGAAATCTTAATGACAGTCGTAGGCTCTGTATACATCCCAGTAGATTAATGTACTATTGAAACTGTGCCCCAAAGTTTTTAGATCAATGTCTGGTTTTTGTTTTTTTTTTTTGCTGGGCTTTTTTTCCCCCTGCTTCAAGCTGACAGAGGCAAGGGTAAGTACAGTTCATCATTTTTAAGGCATGAGGATTGGCTTTGACTAATTGGAAGATTTGCCCATTATTTAAATGAAACTTGTTTGCAGTTTCATCATCCATGTGGAATCTGGAAAGGCATCAGACTATCCCATCAATTTAGTTAGAGAAGAATAAATGAATAAATAGGCTGACAGTTTTCTCCCCTGAGACACTCACTGTCACTCCATTGTTGCTCCATTATTAATTACCTATGTAAAAATAATTCACTCTACTCCATGCTTTAAATGATTTGATCAGGTGCCTTTTTGTTTACCTTTCTGTGTGTCAGCCAGTCAGGCACAATGGTACTGTGAGGAATGAAGAAGAAAACTGGAATCCAGACATCAAGGAGTTACACCCTGAGTTTTTGGATGCCTACCGTAGTAGTAAGGTTAGTTCTTATATATATTGTATGAAAGACTAATTTAAAATCCCTGCACTGTTTCTCAGGTTGGGATTTAAACATGTATTGCAAGCAGTTTGTGTGCGAGATTGAGATGCAATATGCTAGCAGGTGTCACTGACAGGTCAAGAAGTAGTTCTGACTACTAATGCCCACAAAATTCCTGTTGAAAAGAGAGAGGATAGAGTGATAATGCCTTTCTTTCCAATGAGAGTTTTTCTAGGTGTTAGGTTCAGATACAAAACACTTGAAGTGTTCGATATGCAGTTCAGAGAGTGAGGAAAGCAGTTAAGAACTCACATAGGGCCTAACCCTGTTAAGGGCTGAGGTACTGGTGCTGGGGTATTGGTTCTAAGCTCATTGGGAGTTGATAGCATTCTGCATCTTGGGGAAGGTGCTCAGTCCATTGCAGGATCAGACCCTTAAATGCCGCAATAAACATTTAGGAGAAGCAGATCAGAGTGCTGCATGGGAAAGCAGAAGCGAGCTCTGTGGCGCAGGTCCAATTATTGATCTTTATCTCCTTCCCTCTTCTCTTTCTTGATTATCCTATTTCCTTTTAATCTTCCCTTTTTTCACATAATTTCTCCTCTTTTTTCAAATGAGACAATAACTGGGGTTTTTCTTTTAAGTCTCAGCTCCTGTGCAATTTCAGATTTTCACCCAGCTCTGACCTGTGAACACTGAAAGGACCAGATAAGGCCAACTAGGTCTAACACCCTAGGAGAAAGAAAAGGAGTACTTGTGGCACCTTAGAGACTAAAAGATTTATTTGAGCATAAGCTTTCATGAGCTACAGCTCACTTCATCAGATGCATACCGTGGAAAATACAGTGGGGAGATTTTATATACACAGAGAACATGAAACAATAGGTGTTACCTGATCACTCTCGTTACAGTGTGTATGGTAAGGTGAGCTATTACCAGCAGGAGAGGGAGGGAAAAACAAAAAACAAAAAAATACACCTTTTGTAGTGATAATCAAGGTGGACCATTTCCAGCAGTTGACAAGTATGTGTGAGGAACAGTGGGGGGGAGGGAGGGCGGGCGCGAAATAAGCATGAGGAAATAGTTTTACTTTGTGTAATGACACATCCACTCCCAGTCTTTATTCAAGCCTAATTTAATGGTGTCCAGTTTGCAAATTAATTCCAATTCAGCAGTCTCTCATTGGAGTCTGTTTTTGACGTTTTTTTCTTGAAGAATTGTGACTTTTAGGTCTATAATCAAGTGACCAGAGAGACTGAAGTGCTCTCCGACTGGTTTTTGAATGTTATAATTCTTGACGTCTGATTTGTGTCCATTTATTCTTTTACGTAGAGACTGTCCAGTTTGCCCAATGTACATGGCAGAGGGGCATTGCTGGCACATGATGGCATATATCACATTGGTAGATGTGCAGGTGAACGAGCCTCTGATGGTGTGGCTGATGTGGTTAGGCCCTATGATGGTGTCCCCTAAATAGGTATGTGGGCATAGTTGGCAACGGGCTTTGTTGCAAGGATAGGTTCCTGGGTTAGTGTTTTTGTTGTGTGGGGTGTGGTTGCTGGTGAGTATTTGCTTCAGGTTGGGGGGCTGTCTGTAAGCAAAGACTGGCCTGTCTCCCAAGACCTGTGAGAGTGATGGGTCGTCCTTCAGGATAGGTTGTAGATCCTTGATGATGCACTGGAGAGGTTTTAGTTGGGGGTTGAAGGTGATGGCTAGTGGCGTTCTGTTATTTTCTTTGTTGGGCCTGTCCTGTAGTAGGTAACTTCTGGGTACTCTTCTGGCTCTGTCAATCTGTTTCTTCACTTCAGCAGGTGGGTATTATAGTTATAAGAACACTTGGTAGAGATCTTGTAGGTGTTTGTCTCTGTCTGAGGGGTTGGAGCAAATCTGGTTGTATCGTAGAGCTTGGACAAAGCTTCCTCAGCTCTCGTCCCCTAATGCCCTACTCTACTTGCGCTACATTGATGACATCTTCAACCTCTGGACCCATGGAAAAGAAGCCCTTGAAGAATTCCACCATGATTTCAACAATTTCCATCCCACCATCAACCTCAGCCTGGACCAGTCCACACAAGAGATCCACTTCCTGGACACTACGGTACTAATAAACGATGGTCACAAAAACACCACCCTATACCGGAAACCTACTGACCGCTATTCCTACCTGCATGCCTCCAGCTTTCACCCTGACTACACCACACGATCCATCGTCTACAGCCAAGCTCTGTGATACAACCGCATTTGCTCCAACCCCTCAGACAGAGACAAACACCTACAAGATCTCTGTCAAGCTTTCTTACAACTACAATACCCACCTGCGGAAGTAAAGAAACAGATTGATAGAGCCAGAAGAGTTCCCAGAAGTTACCTATTACAGGACAGGCCTAACAAAGAAAATAACAGAACGCCACTAGCCGTCACCTTCAGCCCCCAACTAAAACCCCTCCAACGCATTATTAAGGATCTACAACCTATCCTAAAGGATGACCCAACACTCTCACAAATCTTGGGAGACAGGCCAGTCCTTGCCTACAGACAGCCCCGCAACCTGAAGCAAATACTCACCAACAACCACATACCACACAACAGAACCACTAACCCAGGAACTTATCCTTGCAACAAAGCCCGTTGCCAATTGTGCCCACATATCTATTCAGGGGACACCATCACAGGGCCTAATAACATCAGCCACACTATCAAAGGCTCGTTCACCTGCACATCCACCAATGTGATATATGCCATCATGTGCCAGCAATGCCCCTCTCCCATTTACATTGGTCAAACTGGACAGTCTCTACGTAAAAGAATAAATGGACACAAATCAGATGTCAAGAATTATAACATTCATAAACCAGTCGGAGAACACTTCAATCTCTCTGGTCACGCAATCACAGACATGAAGGTCGCTATCTTAAAACAAAAAAACTTCAAATCCAGACTCCAGCGAGAAACTGCTGAATTGGAATTCATTTGCAAATTGGATACTATTAATTTAGGCTTAAATAGAGACTGGGAGTGGCTAAGTCATTATGCAAGGTAGCCTATTTCCCCTTGTTTTTTCCTACCCACCCCCCCCCCCAGATGTTCTGGTTTAACTTGGATTTAAACTTGGAGAGTGGTCAGTTTGGATGAGCTATTACCAGCAGGAGAGTGAGTTTGTGTGTGTGGTTTTTGGGAGGGGGGTGAGGGGGTGAGAGAACCTGGATTTGTGCAGGAAATGACCCAACTTGATTATCATGCACATTGTGTAAAGAGTTGTCACTTTGGATGGGCTATCACCAGCAGGAGAGTGAATTTGTGGGGGGGGGGGGGGGTGGAGGGTGAGAAAACCTGGATTTGTGCTGGAAATGGCCCAACCTGATGATCACTTTAGATAAGCTATTACCAGCAGGACAGTGGGCTGGGAGGAGGTATTGTTTCATATTCTCTGTGTATATATAAAGTCTTCTGCAGTTTCCACGGTATGCATCCGATGAAGTGAGCTGTAGCTCACGAAAGCTCATGCTCAAATAAATTGGTTAGTCTCTAAGGTGCCACAAGTACTCCTTTTCTTTTTGCGAATACAGACTAACACGGCTGTTACTCTGAAACCTTGCTGAGTAGCTTGCCATCCCCACTCCCTTAGCTTGATTAATACCATCAAAAACTACACAAAATGAGGAATTCAGGGTTGCACAGCTCAGACTTCCACCTCAAAGGGGGTTTGTATTTTTACTCATAAACCTGTGTGACCCAGTAGCCACATCACCGACTGTTAAAGTTAAGAGTCACTTTCTTGCAAACCCTTCCTGAGGAGTTCAGGTGCAGCACTGTCCAACCTCCCCCAAACTGCTACCAATAAACCCTCACAAGAATGACACAGGTTATCTTTTCCTTACAATCCTTTCCTGTATTCTCAAGAAGATTGGTATGTTTCAAAGCACTCTTCCAGACAAAGAAAGACCTGGCTGTGAAGGACATAGGCAAAAGAACTTGGTGTTCCCATCGGGCCTCTTGTGTAACAGAGTGTACTTTTCAGTATTCCATATATTATCTAATCTCTGCATAAAGAAATTTTACCTAAATTCCTTGAGGAAACCTTTTCCATACAGTCCATAGATCTAATGTGTACCCCCTGCTCCTGTGTTTGACTCTCACTCAAATTGTCTTGTATCATCCATCCTTTCTATTCCCTTCAGAATTCTGTGTACCACAATGAGATCATCTCTTATCTCTTTTTTCTAAAGAACACAGGCCTAGTCCTTTAACTTTTTGGTATAACTAAGTTCCCTTAGTCCCTGAATTATTCTGGTTGCCCTTTGTTGTAACTTCTCCATCCCTAGGATTTCCTTTTAATAATAAAGTGATCAGAATTGAGGGTGGTGTTCCAAATAGGATCTCATCAATTCTAAAGGAGGACAATTTCCTGACTCAAACCTAATATTTCTATTTCTAGAGCTGTTTGTAAGTGTGTGTGTGTGCATGTGCACAGGCGATCTTTAATAATTCAGTTTTGTGTTTCAGATCTCTGTTCACTGTAACCTACAGGACTTTTTCTTGACCCAAATGTTTCCATATGACATGAGCTTTCAGGGTCTATTCTTCTATTTTGTTCTGTGTCTTATTACTTTACATTCATCTAGATTATTCATCTGTCGATTCATTTAAGTCAGCTGCTTTCTATTGGCTGTGCTCCCTACTTCTGAATTATCTGAAAATATTATTGCTCACAGCATTCTTCTCCTCTTCCACGTCTTGGATATATATAGTACAAATAAAAGGAACAAATCTGGACCCAATTCTCATCCATTTGATATTCCACTCGTAACCTCAGTCCACACCAAAAGAATTACCACCTCCCTCTGTATCCTATATCTAAACCACTTCTTAATCCACTCAAGCATTTCATTTCAGGTACCATGCTGCTGACCCCGTAGATTAGTCTTTTTGTGTTCCTTGCTGTAGCAAAAGTATCACAAAGCCTGGATAAGTTATATCCACAGCATCCTCTTGCCAGCTCTTTGTGCTATTTCCTAAAAATAAAAATTCTATCAGATTAGTTAGACAGGATCATCTCTTTGTTAATCCATGTGCATTCCAATTGATCAAATAATATCTCTGTAAGTGTCCCTCAGTCCTACCTCTGATGAGTCTTAACAGCATTTTCTCCACCAATGCTATCCATGTTGTTATCCCCCTCTCTCTGCCACCTCTGACATGGCAAAGCAGTGGTTCAGTACGAAGAGACCTGTGGTACATTAATATATCTGCTCAAAGCTACACAGCATGAGGATTTCAGAGATGCTTAGCTCATTCCTGGACCTTGAAGATGTAGATGCCAATAGTACTCAATGAGCAAATAAATCAGGAAGGATTTAGTGTAAAAGAACTCAGCCTTTATAAAATTTCAACTCATAAATCAGGAGTTCACATGGGAACATCACACAAACACCCAACTTGAGGTTTGTGTCTCATAAACCCATAGAAGAAACACTGCCCCTCTCCTTACAGATTATACACATTTTCAGGAGCAGATTTACCATGAAACAAACCATGTGGTGGCACGGGGTCCCCAAAAACAGGGGGGGCCCCAAAATGCAGGACAAATATCTGAGAACCTGCCCTGAGTTCCAGCCGGTGGCGCAGCAGGGCTCAGGCAGACAGGCTGCCTGCCTGCTGTGGCTGGTGGCCCCACACCACTCCCAGAAGTGGCCAGCTGCTGGCACGTCTCTGCATGTCCCTAGCGTGGGGGAGGCGGCTCCATGCACTGCCTCCGCCCTGAACAACACACGGAGACCCACTGCCTTCCTCCCCGCAAGGGGTATGCAGAGACGTACCAGCAGCAGGGCTAAGGTGGCTCCCTGCCCACTCTGCCTCCCTCCCTCCGTGCCACTTCACTCTCAGAAGGGGCCGGCATGTCCCTGCAGCCCCTGGGAGGGGATGTCTCCACACACTGCCCCTACCCCGAGCGCCAACTCCACAGCTCCCATTGGCAGCGAACTGTGGCCACTGCCCTGGGGGGGGGGGTGTCGGTCGCTTTGGGAGCCGCGCTGTCCAAGGTAAGCGCTGCCCCCCGCCCCTCCTCCCTCCTGCACCCCAACTCCCTGCCCCAGCCCAGAGCCTGCACCCTGCACCCAAACTTCCTCCCAGAGCCCACACCCCAACCCCCTGCCCCAATCAAGGTACCTCACTTGATTTTCATTTGCTTCTCATTACTTATAATATAGGAGGAGGATGAAGGAAAAAAGGAATGAAAAACAGGGGGCATATAAGAGAGAGTGTTATTTTTCTTGGCTGGGTCCCGAGAGTCACAAGCGCACTCCACAGGAAGTATTCAGCCACTGGCAGCACTGGGAGAGCACACAAATCCCAAAGGAGATAGTGCTGTTCTATACAGAGGTTAGAGATACTCAGCCATATTCCATTCTTGTGTAACTCCACTCTAGTTCATGGATTTACCTGATGGGTAAATTTTGTCTATTAGCTTTGATGGCAACCACTAGTGAGAGAGGTAGGAGCCCTCAAGAAAACACACAATAGGCTTGATTCTTAGGACAAATATTACAGGTGGGGAGTCTTCACTGTTGCTTCAAATATCTGCACGTCCTTTGTCTGTCCAGCATTCCCCCCCATCATTGTGTCAATAAATTTGCATGGCCTACAGCACCTTAAAGTCAACATGTTTTAAACACGCACACACACTTGGCTTGATTGCTCTGCTATTGCTAGATGACTATATCTGTTCTTCTTTTACATGCACCAGCCTGTGGGATAAATGTCCAAAAAAACAAACCAAAACACACCAGATCAGGTTAACAATCCTCAGGCTAAATACATTTCATATGGGCCAATGCACAACATCTGCTGATTAAAACTCCCCTAAGAATATTGTGTGAAGTGACTAACATGAAAAGCTTCACGATATGTATGAGGCCTGGCTCCTATATCAGAAGTTTATTTGTACTTTTATCTACCACAGTTTATTGGCTACAATTGTGGTTTTCTCTGTATGATTTCTACATTTGCATAGAATTAATAGCAGTGGTGTATGTGCTGCTGTAGTTAAGACTGCATCAGGTATTCTATAATAAGCTCGCACTTACCGGAAATTTTTACCATCCACAAATAGAACATTTTGGGCTGAAGAATCTCACCCTACAAACAAATTCTTTTGTAACATTTGGAAGCAGGGGAGGGAATTATTTTAAAGTCAAACAGTAAATCCCCTTGTTGGGGGATGGGGGAACTACCTTTAAGCAGTTCAAAATCCCAAAGATTTAAGAGAATACATGTAGACTTACACATGAAAGACACATTTCCATTTGAAAATCTGTTCCTGTTTAAGCTTGAGTTCAGTGTCAAGTGTTCACCCTTCAAAAGGTGCTGAGCACTCACTTTAGAAGGCAGAGGCCTGCTCTTCGCCCCCAGCAATGACTTCTTCCCATAATTAGTTAATTGTGTGCAAACCCTGACCCAGAAAATGAATCCAGGAGCGAGCGGCCTCTGGCTTGCTTTCCCACCTCCCATCCCTTCTGTTAACCCTCTGCACAGTGACAGAGAAACTGATTACCAAATGACTTTTACCAAGGGAATCATGTTGAACCAAACTGGAAGGCTAGACAAAATATGAATCTATACACCAGATGAAACCCAGTGCAGCCCTGCTCCCTGGATTCATTTTGATATTTAGAAATGGTACCTATGCCACAGCACTGATGTGCACCAGGAATATACACCCCAAAAAACCAGTCCTAAGGAAATCACAGTAATTATTCTGAGCTTTTAGGGCTCTATTGCTATTCTGAAAGTCACAGTCTCATCAGGGTGTGTGCCACAGGAGCCCTGCACTAGAGGCCTGTATTGGAAGTATTCTCCTACCAGGTACACTGCATGGGGGCACATGCAAATGTGGGAACTGCTCCATCCATTGAAGGAGTGCAGCATGCATTTCCACCTGAGCTGGATTGAGAGCAGTAGTTAGTATAGCCTAGCTGGGCTGTGATTCCCTGACCCTTGCACTCCATGAATTCAGGGACTACGATTGTGGCTGCTTCGTGAAAGGGAGTAGGGGGAAGAAGGTAGTTACTTGTGTGCTCTCTGGGAGCTGCCCTTTTCTTCACAAATTATTTGTCTCTGCTCCACTGTGCTTATTTCAGATCTGAGCTGGCAAACGGAGAACAATTACTTCACTGTGACAATAGGAATTAACAATAACACTTTGATAGCACCTCCCATCAGAGGATTAATATGATGTAGCATAATTACATGTTTGTGTATTAATAGCACTATAATATTTGGAACCCCAATCAGGATCAGGCTCCATTAGGCTCAGTGGTGCACAGTCCCTGCCTCCCCAGAATTTAGAATCTAAAAGGATGCCAAAGTGCTTTACAGACATAATGAATTAAGCTTCACAGATGTCTGTGTGGTATTCCTACGCTAAGAAATTGATTGTCTATTGTAAGGAAGCCAAAGCAAGGACAAGCTAATGGACCTGCCCAAGGTCATACAGCAAATCTATTGTAGAGCTGAATTCCGACTAGAGCTCAAATCTCCTGGCTCCTAGTCATGTGCAATAATGACTAGCTTCTTTCTACAGCCTGCTCCAAACATAGAATTGCATTGGTTTAACCAAAGGTGATTTTCAACCAATTTGCAACTTTGGGTGTGGACATTCTTAAATCAATTTAAACCTAACACGAGTTTAGCTTGCACTTGTAAATTTAGAGATGCATGTGTGACCCTATAAAGCCCTCAATGTCAACTGGCAAAGGGTTCACTGTTCTGTAACAGCAGCTCCTAACAGGCCTGACAAACTCACCACACCCAACACACTGCGTTCATAGTGTTTATCCACAAAGAATGTCATGTGAAGTCCTTCAATAAAAGCCAGAGTCACACTTGTCATTAATGTCATTGTGACATGTATGTACAAATACCACATAAGAACTTAGAGAGAGAAAAAATATTCCTAAAAGTCTGAATCATGGCAAGGTTGGCAAACAGGTTTCTGCCAGACAAAGGATGTATATTCAATTGTCTCAATTCACATGTAAATATACCACGGTAAGCCAACACAATGGAAGCCCCACTTGTATATAAAGTCAACATGACATCAGAACACCAGAAACTAGTCCACAGGGGATCATCCTGACTCTGGGAATAAACAATAGATTTGGGGGATATAAGGAGAAGACAAAAGAACACCTCTTTTTTCCTGCACCTGAGGAAATAATCGAGCAGTGCAATTACATTCATGAAACAAGATCTCAACCATCTTAAGTTGGAAACGCTGCAAGAAACCTTTGGGTGAGATAAGATTGCTTTTAGACAGATGGTTAGCCTGTTAAAGTTAAGTTTAGTGTCTAGAGAGCATGTATTGATTTTGTTTTATATGTAACCATTTCTGTTTCTATTATCCTTACTCACTATCTCTGAAATCTTAGCCTTTGATAATAATCTTATGATTGTTTCACTATAAATATATCTCAGTGCTGTGATGTTATACAGGAGCCGATTGTCAGTTGAATCAACATGCTGGTGTGTACTCCGACCCCTTGGGGATAGCAAACCTGTTCTTTCTGTGAGTAGCCAGGATACCCCAGAGAAATGCTTCAAATGGGCTTGGGGGCTGGGATGTACCTAGTTCTCACCTGCAAGGCAAAGTGAGGGCTGGCATTGCCCAGAGGAGAGTGGTTGTGTATCTAACAGCCTAGAAGTGTCAGCGAGCTGACATCCAGTTAAGCATGAGCAAGTCTCTCTCTCACTGGAGGCTAAGGAGCAGCAAGGTGACTCATAGTCCTGGGCACCCCAAGAAAGCATCACAGCAAGCTAACCCACTATACCCAGTTTTAAAGGTCTATAAATGGATCCACACAGGGGTTTACACTGGCTTAACTAGATCAGTTTAAAAATCACACATTCTTAAACCAGTGCAACTTGTGTGTAGACAAGCCCCAGTATGTGTGCATGGCAATGAGAGTGGAGGAAAGCAATATCCAGACTCTCTTTACCAGATACGGACTTAGTGAGATGGCCAAATAAATGCAATTGGTGGCCTAAGGTCCTGCACATTTTCAAAGGGATACCTCTGCAAAATTGGTAGCCTCAGCATTATAATGTATGGGACATGGGTAGTGTTCCTTTAAATAGTTTGTGATCCCACTAGTGGTGCTCGCTGTGTTCTATATTTAGAAACCTGCCAGAGCAGCAGTATGTGTACATAGCCAGACCTTGGATATAGTTAGTAAACACACTTATTTGGACTTCACTTTACCTTTGTGGTTCCTTCATATTACATTCGTTGTGTAAAGAGCAAAAGACAACAAAGACACAACATCACCCCTTTAATGCTAATTTCATGGTGGATGTTTCCCCATGTTCCCTATTGCTTAGACGTGTTAGCACAGTGTTGCTTGGATGGGCAGAAATTAGACTTAAGGGTTTAATGATTAAGAAGGAGTAAATGTTCCAAAGCGCAGCTCCTGCTGCAAACAGAATGATGATAGGATCCCGGGCCATATAGCAGCCCTAGAAAGGAAACACTGGACCTCTAGCACATTATCTGTAGGCTCCATTTACCTAACCAAACAAAACCTCAGGTATTAGATAGAATTGTAACTTTTCTGGTCAGGTGAGAGGTGAGTCATGTCAGTACCCAGGCACTAATTTTCCTTTTCCGCTTTCACTCTCAGGATTTTTCTGTGGAAATTAGCCTCCCATCAGAGACGGCTAATGCTAGAATTAGCAGCAAAAAGGTCTGGTCTTGCCATCAGAAGTGCATTAGCATACAAAATGTAAGGATTCTGTCAATTGCCGAAGCTGCTCTCCACTGTGGTAAATGTTGCTATTCTCAGGCAGAACGGTTCACCCACCTATACTCTGAGATAATGCACATTCGGATCATTGCAACCTTTCTGCAGCGGGGGGAGGGACTGTGGAGGAAGAAAGTGCTAAAACTACATTCAAATTATATTCTACATGAGTGAAAGGCAATGAGATTGAAGCAGAAATCAAGATAAACAGGAGGGAGGGGAATGGTTAATTACCTTACACTTCACAGGAAGGGTGTTAGTTCTAGATAGGCTCACTCAGTGTAGGGGAGATAATTTCCAACAACATCGCTACTGCGTTCTTAGCAAGATAACAGCACAGGGAAACCAATTTTAAGGAAAACAATATTATTTAAAAAGACAGCACCTTCTTTGTATCATGCAAAATGGACAGTTTGAAGTGGGCAAATTAACAATTAAAAAGGCTCCTGTGGACCATAATCCCCAATTGTTCTACTTAAATGGCTGTCTCGGTATAGAGGAGTCTCTTTAACAACCGTAGATATTATATCTGTTAATTTTGTATAACCCTAAACAGAGTCATTAACACTACTTGCAACTCAGCGCACATTCCCTTTGTGTCCCCTTTTTCTCCTACAAGCACATCTCTTGAAAATGTAATTACGGCCCATGGGATTCCTGCACTAGCTACAGACTTTTGCAGTCCAATCAACAGCTGATGAAGGATTAGGCAGGAGAAGCCATGATGAATGTGACATCACAAGAGTCTTCCCATGCTGTTTTCCCAATTTCACTTCACACCAGTTCATTATCAAGGAGCATCGCTCCATGAATTGCCTTCATGATATTGAGGGTGGAAACACCCACACTACCCTCATGGCAGCACCAGTCTTTGGGAATGAAGAATTCTGACTTAGAAGGTCTTTATCTAGGATACTTATATGGCCTCCATCATAGCAGTATCTGAACATCTTGCAACACAAAGTATTTCCTCTCACAACAACCCTGCAAGGAAAGGAAGTACTATAATCACCACTTTACAGATGAGGAACTGACGCAGAGAGACCAATGTATGTCTACCCTGCAATCAGAGGTGTGACAGCAGCACATGAAGACATACCTGAGCTAGCTTTGACGTAACTAGCTCCAGCAACAGCAGCAGCAGTATGCCCACAGTAGCCTGGACCGCCGCACAGGCTGCACAAGCCTGCCCCACACCGTGGGTGTGTAATCAAGTGGTAGAGCTTGGAGTGATTAAAAGCTCTCTGCATCCACAGGATAAGTCTCAATGTTAACATGCTGAGAGCCCAGTTCTGCACTTAGATCCATGCACACCCCAAGTGGACAGACTTCATGCTTTTGAGAGTCTAACAGCAGTTCATGCCCATAACTGTTGATCTGCCAATATTCTGCAATCTCCAAAGAATATGGCTCTGCAATTCCATGGGTCTCTTTCATGATAAGCAAAGGAAACACAAAGAGCAGTGTGATTTGATTAACTATGGGATGGCTTAGTATGCCCAAATTCCTTGTATTCTATTGTCTATATTATCTAATTCATTTCATTTGTATTCAGTTCTCAAAATCAGGCATATCAGTTATCATCAGACTGAACACATTCCACCCTGGTACTTGTGAGTCAGGCCAAGGGAGGGGTTTTTTTAAACTCTTTCACCTGACTAAGAAACTTAAATGCAAAAGCCAGCACTCAAGGACATTATCTAGATTTGTGACCCGCCCTGGAGGGCCACAGTAGATCCAGAAAGCAATGAATGGATTGCAATGAATCAGAAATATACTGGAGTTTTTTCATTTGTAACACACATATTGACAGTAGTTTCATATCACTGAACTGCTTCAGATCTCCGCATGTGAGAGGCTGAAATAATGTGAAAATTGCTTATACCAAATATAATAGAGGATTTCAGCATTTTGGGATACATGACAGACCTTTCACATCATTTAAGAGTAATGCTGCAAGCCAGGCAAAGTTGCAACAGGGCAAAGGGATGTAATATATATGTTTGTCAAGCAGGTGATATTACTGGGTCTGATGGAGTGGATGTAGCAATATGCAGTCAATAATCTCCCATTACACTGGGCAATCAGTATTTTTAGTACAACTCAAAACTTCAATGTGAAAAACAGAGCTGGACAAAAGACGGGAGCTGGGACACTCCTCCTCTCCCCAGACCATGCAGGGAGCTGTTCCAGAGACACTGTGTTGCAGGGACAAGCCCTTCTCCCCATCTGTGTGGGAACCCCTTCCCCTCAGCACCTACTGCTGCAGGTCTCCCCAGAGGATGGCCTTTTAGAAATTCCAGCTACCAGTGGTAGCCAGCTGGGAGGTAGGTGGAGATTCCAAAACCAGCATTAACCCTGCTCCTATATTCTTGCTCCCTTCCTTCACTTATCAGTAAGAGACCCATCCAGTTATCACAGAAGAGAAACTTCAGTCTGCTCTGATGTGCGTATGAATTACAATAGTCTGATCTTTCCTTGCATGAGGGTATAAAACCATGAACTCTTCTACCCTACATCGTTACAGAGGGATCCAAGGACCATGCAGGGGAGAGTGCACAGGGGAGAGAGAGGGAGAAATCTGTGGGATCCATTATATAGAGAGCAGACGGGATATTATCTTGCTTATGTTCAAAGTGAAAGGCCCATATGTCCTGTCTGAGACACTAGGAACATACTTGAGATGACTAGCCTCTCCTTCCATTCATGCGTACCACATGCTATTTTTGGCATGCTAGCTCAATCAGAGCTAGTGTGGGTGTGTCTCTTTGAGCTGGGAATTACAGCCCCAAATTGAAGAGCAGACATAGCCATATAAAGAGGGTAACCAAGTACTAGCTGAGTAGGAGTCCAGTAAGGTCTGCAGAGTCCATATTGGGAATGAGACAGGGCAGGGCAGGGCAGGGTTATAGAGGGTCTGATGTGAGATGTCTGTAGAGGGTAAGATGTGAGATGTAGTATATCCAGCTTACAGCAAGAGGACAGGAGAAGGGTAGCATCTCTGGTCTGTGTGTGGTTGCAGTTTGAAGGCTTTATGCAAGTTTCTGAGGAACAGTAGGGGAGGGGAGTCTATGGCCCCTGTTGGAATGGTGGTGGGGAAGCTGGTATGCAGTGGAAAGAGTTAAGTTTGGTGCTGGAACCCTGAATGAATAGTTTTCAGATTCAGGGAGTTTTGTTGCTGATATTTTTAAAAACGTTCTATTAATGTTTTTTTGTAAAGGAAATATGTTCCCCACCTCCACTCTAGCTTATAGCTTGTCTGGAAATTGTACATTGAAGATGACAATGACTAGATTATGTGCTGAAACTATAGGGGTTGTACATTAAAATGTGTTTCAGTGGTGGAAAGATTTATACAGGAGCTTATCAAGCTGACACTGAGCACTAAACTGACAAATATACAGTGCATGCAGCAGTTACTTATTGCTCAATTTCATTTTCTTGCAGCTTAGGTTAGCAGACAATGGCCAAAAGGTGCCATCCCTGTTAACTCACAGTAAATTTTAAAGCGAAGTCTCCCCTCTTACTTCTCTACTTTAAAATAGAACTCCTCTATCCCCATGCAAGCTGTTCAGAGGTGGCTTTGATCTTCAGCATGTATTCTTGACATGTGTTGAATAATGCCAATTCTCATTCTAGCAGCAAATAAATCCTAATAAGTTCCCCATGCTATCTTCACTTACTTTTGAAAGCAGTCAGTCCATGCAGGCATTGAGAGTCACTTCCTATGAGACGCTGTGAATACAGCCTTCTGTTTTCATGTGGTTACACAACCCCATGTTGGGTGCAAAAAAGGCAATACATCCACTGACCCTGAGACACTAGGTTAAATTCAGTTTTCAATCTAGAGACTTCAGAGGGGTTACTCTAGACAAGTGCAATAGGGATGAATTTGACTCACTGAGGCCCATTTCTCTTCCTTTTTTCTTAACGTAGAGGGTGAAATAATAATGCTTTGTGTTTGTATAGTGCTTTCAAAAATCTCAAATGCTTTCAAATATGGACTGGTTGGTATTATGACCACCTGGCAGATGGAGATATTGAGGCAAAAGGGTTACATGACTTATCTTAGGACATCTCATAGTAAGCCAATGGAATACACCTCTACCCCGATATAACGCGGTCCTCAGGAGCCAAAAAATCTTACCACGTTATAGATGAAACTATGTTATATCGAACTTGCTTTGGCCTCGAGCATTTCCGTTTATTAATAATCACTTCCCGCCCCATAACCTCCCCCGCTCCCTGTCCCCTGACTGCCCCAACCCCTATCCACACCCCCGCCCCCTGACAGGCCCCCCGGGACTCCCATGCCCTATCCAACACTCCCGTTCCCCGTCCCGACTGCCCCGCCCCCAGAGCCTCCGAACCATCCCCCCCCCCCCTGCTCCCTGTCCCCTGACCACCTGCCGAGACCTTCTGCCCCTTATCCAAGCCCTCAGCCCCGGCCCGGCCCCCTTAACACGCCGCTCAGAGCAGTGTGTCGGACCCGCCGCAGCGCACAGCCCCGCCCCTCAGAGAGCTGCTTTACGCATTATATCCGAATTCGTGTTATATCAGGGTAGAGGTGTACTTGGAACTAGAACGCAGCTAGCTCCTGAGATTCCTAGTCCAGGGCTCTAATCAACGAGCTAGCTCAACCAGCTCACTGAACTCCTTCCCTCCACCCCCCACGTCTTAAGAGACATCGTGAGCAGAGCAGAATTACGCCAGTTGTGTCTTGTTACAAGAGTCATCTGCCAGCAGGGGAATGGCATGTAGGGACAAGGGGCTGCTACACTGGCCTCATTAAACCACTAAAAACATCCCTGGACAAGCCTGAAGTGTGTTCAGTACAGAACAGGTCCACGTGAATCTCTCTCCAATTATCTCCTATTTTAAATAGCTATGATCCATTATACTTCTTGGTGCAATGAGGCACTGAAGTAATGATGGTCTTCTGTCTATTAACTTCTAATATATCCATCACTGTGGTATCTAGGCACCTGCTGCTATTGTTAAACTTCCTCTTAATTCTTAGGAACTCATTGCCCAGTGCAGGGGGAAAGGCTGAAAAAGTGAACATCAAAAAGTAAAGGAAAAGTTATTTGAGATTGATGGGTTTTGCTGAGACAACCATATAGTCCATCAAAAAAAACACACAAGGATTATTTCATCAAAAGCAGGAAATATCAGATCAGATTTACTTTTAAAATGATTTTCTAATTTTTCTCTGCATACAGGAAAAAATAATAACTCAGACATGGTTGCTAACTGCAATTTTTAGCAGATGCAAGGGGTGTTTAGAGGCAGCTAGCTTCACCTCTGCAGGGCTGTTGAAGCTGGGATTGAAATCTTTGCAGGAATTTAAAAGGTATAAATATCCACAGGTAACAGGTATTTACTCTATGCCCGCAGGTAAAACCAAGTGGTGGCAGAAATTATAAAGCAATACATCTCTAATCGCAATAGATTGCACACCTGATGGTTAGACTTTGAGATTATTTTGTCAGTCCTTAAGCATACTAAACATTGGCTAGAGCAAGATGCAACATCCCCTAAGCAGCAGTGAGGAAATACAGAATCATGTATCTGGTGTGAAAGCTTTTAGGGTAAAGTGAAGTATGTGTGTAAATTCTGTTTGCCAGGTTCTGAAGTCCAGGAAAGTGCTGCTAAACACAACAGAGGAAAACCAGTTCAGCACATAAAAAGGTAGTTATCCAAACCACCACATTTTACATATATGCAGGGGTGAAAGTAACTTAAACGACTTACCGGTATGCCAGAGTCCTGAAGGGGGCGGGGCCTCAACTGGAAGAGGCGGAGCTTTTAGAGCCCCGGGCCCTTTAAATCACCACCGGAGCTACTAGCTGCAGAGGTGGCTGGGAGGCCTCCAGGGCTCCGGGGCCATTTAAAGGGCCTGGGGCTCCGGCCGCCGCTACCACAGTGGAGCCCCAGGCCCTTTAAATCGCAGCCGGAGCCCTGCTGCCAGAGCTGGGGGAGATTTAAAGGGCCCAGGGCAGTAGGGACAGCGGCCGGAGCCCTGGGTCCTTTAAATCACCGCCCGAGCCCCACTGCCAGAGCCCCCGGAGGCAGCGATTTAAAGGGCCCGGGGCACCTGGCCACCACTACTGCAGCAGATCCCCAGACCCTTTAAATATAGTCAATGGAGCCCCAGGGCTCCCAGCAGCCTCCGTTACCCGGGGGCTCCAGCAGAGGGGCTCTGGTGGCAATGTAAAGGGTCTGGGGCTCCAGCTGCTGCAGGGAGCCCCAGGCCCTTTAAATTGCCGCCTGGGGAAGCCAGTACCGGACCAGACCAGCTTACTTTCACCTCTGCATATATGTAACATCCTTATTGTTGAAAATGGATTTTTATCCTAAAGTAATTCAACTTTAGATCTAATTGGTATTTTTTGCTCCACTTCCTGAGAAAGGCATTGGGACAGGGCTGTCCTGATAGCCTAGACACAGAAACCACAGATGAAAAAGACCAGCTAGATCATGCAGAATTGCCCTGATGTTGCAGTTGTAGTGCCTAAGCCAGACTTGTTTTAAAAGTCCCAAGGGATGGGGCTTCCACAACTTCCATCAGGAGACTGTTCAGGTAGCTTTTCTAGACATTTAGTCTAATTTTCCCCCTTCTTTATTTTATCCCATTGTTCTTAGCTATACCTCTGTGTACCTCACCAAGGTCCTGATTCAGGACAGCATCTCTATTCAGGAAAGCACTTAAGTACATGCTTAAGTGCTTTCCTGAATCAGGAACTAAATAATTTGTCCTCCTCAGTGTTTAACCCCTTCAAATATTTGTAGATTTGTCCCCTCAACTCATTGCTGGCTTAGCCAACCTAGGTATTTTTTAAATTTTTCCCCAAATCCTGTTAACCCCCGGATCATTTTTGTTGCTTTTCTCTGAATTGCACATAATTTGTCAATATTATGGCAGGTCAAAAGTGGATTCCCCCACCCCCACCCCCACACACTCTCTCTACAAAAATTGATTTGGGGTGTGTGTGTGTAAATTTGAGTCTCAAAAAATTGTGACCCAAAACCAATTTTTTCAATATGGAAATACTGTCATGATACCTTATGCTCACACTCTCCTTATAGGCCAGGATCTCTGGTCAGACATCTCTCACGATGCATTACATCTTGGAACAGTGAAGTGGTGTCTTCACTGGGAGTCTTCACTGAGACCATGGGAGTCTCTGGCTAGGGGGCATAATGGGACACATAGTCTAGCTGAGGAGTCCAACGCATAAAGGATAATGGGAGCATGAACTACAGCTCTCATGAGGCACCATGACTGCATTTCCACATTTAAATATTTCAATTTTCAGGCAGTTTTTTTGATGAAAAAAATCAAAATTTTACACGGAAAGCAGATGCTTATTGCAAAAATAATTTGTTTATTGAAAACCCAATTTTCCATTAAATACAGTTTTGTTGGAAAATTTTCAACCAGCCCTGGTAGATATCTGTCAGTAATAGAATACCCAGAATGTAATATTGCAGATATAGTTCATAGACTCACAGACTTTAAGGCAGAAGGGACCATCATGGTCGGATAGTCTGACCTCCTGCACATTGCAGGCCACAGAACCTCACCCACCCACTCCTGTAATAGATCCCGAACCTCTGGCTGAGTTACTGAAGTCCTCAAATAATGGTTTAAAGACTTCAGGTTACAGAGACTCCACCATTTACTCTAGTTTAAACCTGCAAGTGACCTGTGCCCCACACTCCAGAGGAAGACAAAAAAACCACAGGGGCTCTGCAACAAAGCTAAATACACAGGGACTATTACTTCCCTCCTCTGTCACAAAGCCTCCATGTATGCAATCCCAAAAAGACATTGACTTCTTTGCTGCCATATCATATGTCCACTCTAAAGCAGAGCTGCATGCACAGAGATGATAGGCAGGGTACCTGCTGCTATGCTGGGACACTTCCTACTACATTGGAATGTGTCTCCCTTAAGCCTCAGAGAGAAGTGAAGGGAGATGGCAAAAAAAAGTGTACAGGTTGATGTACACAAATCGAATAGCTGGGGAACAGCTACTGGGTTGCCAGTTGCTTCAATACCCACTAAGGGAACAGGGAGGGAGCTTCTCTTTTCCTGAGCACATCCATTGGCATGTGCCAACAGCTTATTCATCTCCCCAAGCATTTGCAGCATTTGCCAGCAGAGGAAGCTGTATGCTCCCCCACCTTCTTCTCTCCCACTCTCTCTGGGCAGTATGAATTAGTCTTTCATTACCAGCCATGGTAATCTGCAGATGTTAAATTATATCCAGGAGTGTTTCATGAATGTAATAGAAACCAAGTAAAAATTATGCATAGGAAAATTTAATAAAGAAATCAAACTATAAGAGCTATGGAATTAAAACAATGTCTTTTCTCTAGTTCATGCTGAAATCTAGGTGCATGCAACATTTCATGCAAATCCGACAATTTACTGTGTGATTTGTTTCTTCAGTAAAAAAGTGAGAATACGGAGAACAATAATTTTCCTACATTTTAGCTACACATTTCTCCATAAATAGAATAACTATTATAATGGCTTTTTGTATGTGGTGCTAGAATGATTGCCACTGTGCAAAACACAGAAAGATCATTTCAATGCTATACCAAGAGTCCTCATCAAGTTCAGACTTGGTATGTATAGATATAAAAAACAGTTTTGCTCGCTTTCTAAATTTGACTGAGTCCACTATGCCCTATGTGGACAATGGCATGGTAGGTAAGACAGAGCTAACAGGGGTAAGGGCTGCAGCTGAGGGAATAAAAAAAGGATGTGCCCTTCTTCTTAAACGCAACCATTAGAAAGCCATCTTCTATGCTGTGTTGTTATAATTATGTCCATCTCAGGATAGTAGACAGAGAAGGTGGGTGAGATAATATCTTCTAGTAGACCAACTTCTGTTGGCGAGAGAGACAAGCTTTCAAGCTTACTAGCTCTGCTTCTGGTCTCTGTGTCAGCTTAAAAGTTTGTCTCTCTCACCAACAGAAGTTGGTCCAATAAAAGATATTACCTCACCCACCTTGTCTCTCTAGAAAGCCATCTTGGTATCTGTTGCCCTTTGGATAGCCAGAAGCAGTTTGGCATTCAATAAACTCCTCAGACTGCGACTTAGCAATATGCAGCAGGCAAAGCCCAGCGCCAATATAACCTGACATTTGTTCCAGTGGTTCCTCCCATCTGGGTTGGGTCTCAGCAGGCATGACCTCATTCATGTTCCAAGCTCTGTGTGGCACAGCGTACGCAATTCTACTGCACCAGCAACATCAGCAGAGACAGCAGTATAGATTTCAGTGTCATTGTTATGCTGAAGCTATCACAGCCCATACTTCCTCACTAACTTCCTAACGGCTATTCTGGACCAGGGGTAGGGTGCATGTGACAGAATGGATCCCGGTAGATCCCCACCTGAGAGCAGATGAATAATTGACTGATAAATATCACTAGGATTGCTCAAAGAATGAAACGCAACTAGTTAAGACTGATTCAATCTTCACTATAACCTAATCCCTCAGCCACCCTCAATGCTGGCCTATATAGGGTCAGTACTGAGACGCTCTCCAGTGTTCACAAGCCCTCTTGTACAGCTATTCTATCAGTGAACCACATTGCAGTGTTATGGGAGCATGTAACATGAAGCCCCTTGTATGGCCTCTCTAGGCTGACCCAGAATGTCTGAGTACAGAGGCTCAGAAGCACTTAAAGTTTTATCAAACCTTTGTTACATTGCTACAACTGCTAGTTATGGTGGGGGTAGGGCTGAGAAATATATGATGGTCCATATTTACAATACGAGCTAAAATATACAAAAGAGAACAAAGTGCAAAGTTTTGAAATGTATTGGACTCTTATGCTGTCTGTAAAATGGACCAGCAAGGAAGGCAAGCAGACAGGCAGGCAGGCACACACACGACAATAAGCTTTTATAATAAACCATATTTAAATGCAGAAGCAGAAAACATATTTAGATAAATTACAGTGCACTTCTGGTATTGTTATATATTTAAGTATTATTTTACCAGTAATTTTAGCGGCACTCACTTAGAAAGCCAGATTTGGGTGTGTGGGATTTTTTTTTTTTTTTTAATTCTCTTAAAGTAGAGCAGCTATTTTCCCAGCTGAATAGTAATGGGAGAATAATAAATTCTTGATTACATTTTCTTGCTTTTTGACATTGTGTTTTAGATTTGTCATTTGTATACATTAATACATAATCAGTTTGCAATACATTCTGTTAGGGGAACCATTTCTTGGTGGTCTTGATAGATTTTTATCTAGTATATACAGGTTTATATTAGTAAGAGAGGCTTACTGAAGTCTTCCAGAATATATAAAAATGAAAAAAAAATTGTTAAGATTTTTATCTCTGAGTCTAGCAAAATGACCATTAAAGCAAAACACATACCACATGTTATTTTATTAACAAAACAGAACTAACTTTTGCTTTAAACCCCAAGATTTTGGTTTATAAAAATCTGACTATCTTCAGCCAGTGAGTGAATATTGCCAATGTTTGTGTTTTCCAGCCTGGGAAAACTGAGGCCGAGTAGAGGGGGGAGAAGAAGGATGGGTACGCCAGGGGAGCATGGGGCAGAGGAGATATGCACCGGGTACAACAGAAGATCCTGCATGTACTTGCATCCATTTCAACTCTCTGTTACAAGCCTTTCTCCACAGCCTCTCCTCCTGTAGTGGTATCTTTTACAGCTGAGCACAGCTTTGACTGCCTCGCCCAGCTGCTGCCCACTGATCCATCACCCTCAGGACTAATACTAACATTCCAAACCTTGGAGCAGATTTCTTCTTAAAATTAGCCTCCATGGCATGATGCAAGGCCATTGGACAGCAGCTGTTTGGCTCATTCCACTGGTGTTTGTGACGGTTCTCTCTCCCTCATCTGTCTCAGGTACACCATGCTGTTTGCTCCTGGGCACCTCCCCAAACCCTTTCCTGCTTCACTGTCCCACAACTACTATTTTTATACCTGTTGCTATGTGTTTCTATTAGAGAAGGAAAGGTCAAAGAAATGGGTCTTGCACGTGGAGAGGAAGGTGGAGAGGATTGTGATGGCCTTTAGTTCCTGGGAGAGTTCATTCCACAGTCTTGGACCACCCCCAGAGAAAGTTCAGCTTCCCACCACAGACAAGCTTTACCCTTATTATTGAAAGTTCCATTGTGCCAGAAGAGCAGAGTTGTTGACTGTGGTCTTCATCCCAGAGCTTCAGGCAATTTTTTAGATATCCTGGGCTCTGCATGCCTGTCTGTCTATGCACAGGCCCATCCTCTGCTGTGCATATTCTCTGCATGCCCCTTTGCAAATCCTATTTGTGTCTATTTGCAAACTTGCACCCAAAAAGGGGCATATATTGGAATTTGCATCCATGTAAGCTTTTAAAAATCTGGCTTTTCCTATCAAAACTTTAGATAAGTATATTAGGTGGTAGTTTTGCTAGTGTGGCTGGGTATTCTACCTATTTAGGACTTTAAATCTATCCTCCTGCCCTTGCAAAGTCATTCCCTATAGTTTATTCTCCAGTGGTTTGTCCAGTCCAGTTTTAAGCAGCCTAAGTAATGGTGTTTCCATCACACCTGTTCAGAGAATATTCCACACCCCGATTTCTCTGCCCCCCCGTCCCAAGGTTTTCTTTTCCTTAATTTCTTCCCATTACTCCTCCCAGGGATCCATATGAGCCACTAGAGAAGAGGAAAGGGAGGCAGTTGACACCATGGTATAGGTGTGGCGAGCCAAGCACGTAAGCAGTTTCAATCTACTCTTCACATACATTCCCAGCCCCCTTTTCTTGCCAGTGCCTCACACGTGGGCATTAATGAACTATTTTCACTCTTTGGGGAGAGCGACCTGCGATAAGTCTCCTGCCAAAGCCAGTCCAAGTGAGGTCACTCTTTTTAGGCTCCACCTCAAACATCATAAGTATTTTTGGGGGGGGGGGGAATCATGAAAAAAGTGGGGATGCTCTATCTCGATGCTCTATCCCTCATCAGCTCTCTGAGTGTAACTCCACTAAGGATGTGAAGATCCATAAGATGCTGCACTCCAAGTATTTTGTAGCATCCTTCCTCTTGGATTTTCACTTTAAAAAGTTCACAACTGCCAAGACATCATTCGACGAATGATAAAAATTACAGCATTCTGCTGTGAGAAAAATGGGAGCAATTTAATGATCCTGCCCCTTTGCCTTCTCATCTGTCAGAGCTGTGTCTCCAAGAGACAATTTGCAGGACACCATTTCAGTTTACTATTGATGCAAGTCAGCAGGAAAAATGTGCTCACGAATTTCCCTTTTACACTGTTGCCTTGGCAGTTATTGATATTGCCAGATCAGAGCTGAGCAAGCCATTCATAGCCAATAATTCAGTCTTTTTTCTGTTCATGTTCTGTCCACACCGATCAGGATTTTCTTGAACATATTTTCAATTTGAAATTATTCAAATAATTTCTTCAAGTTATTCTTGGTATGTAGCCCCTTTGCAAGGATTTTGTGGTATTTGTTGTTAGACATTCATAATTCCAGCTGTTTTAGTTGCACATCAGTCACCTGTTATGCTTCTGTACCCTGATTGGATAAGCATGACTGCGAATTGTGTTTCAAATGTTAACACTGCCAAAGACCAATTCAAAATTTGTTTCCTGCAAATATTCTACAGCATTAGCAAAAAAAAAATTACCATTTTACACAACACTCCTGCCAGTAAGTTCATTGGCTAGAACATTTAAGTGCTCAGACATTATGGTAATGAGGGCTATATAAGCATCTAGGCTGATATATAGAGAGCACACAAAAACAGGGGCTGCCAACACAGTCAAACTTATTTGTTTGATCAAAAGACTATTAATGGAAATATTTTTCGCAGTATTTGGCCAGCTCTACTATTAGCAACCACTAGCCATCCAAGTCTGTCTCTCTCAGGACAGAGTTTTCTTTTGAAATGACCTCTAGGTGTCAGTGATGGACCCTTCCTGGAAAGAAAAAACAAAAGTTTGAGTTCCTCTAGCAGCAAGGGTTTTTAATCATAGTTACAATACTAGTGTGTGTTCAAAGCAAGTTTTCAGTGCTCCGGGAGAAGTAGTAAACAACTTCTTTACTGCCTGATCATGCACAGCTATTTACAGTCTTCAAAATAAATCTTAGCAGGTTTCAGCACTTCTCTGAAGGACAGGTTCAAGGACTGAGACAGGGAGACCTGGGAGTGGAATGATAATTTATTGGATTTACTTTGGTAACTATTTTCTTGGCAGTGCTTAGCACTGGTGCAAAACACCTATTGTGAACTGATTATTTTATAGTCATTTAAAATGATTAAGTGGTTATTCTACTACATTTTAAAACTATTTGGGTTCAAGTTCTGCAAGTTGATATTTTTGTCAGCAGCAGAACCTGAAGCCAAAACCTCCCCCACACTATGTTTATAATAGAGAATATTTTTATCTGCTACAGAGCCCAGAAGCTATTCGTTATGGGGCAAATCCCACCCCTTTTCTCTGCGGGCACAGGTCCTCTGTATTTACAGTGGATCCAGGTTCCATGGCACAGGGGCAGAATTTGGAAAAAATCAAGAGCTCAGCTCTCATATGTCCGTATGCTCAGGGTTTAGCTGATCGCCATCTTTGGGGTCGGGAAGGAATTTTCCTCCAGGGCAGATTGGAAGAGGCACGGGTCACTGGCTGGAGGATTCTCTGCTCCTTGAAGTCTTTAAACTACAATTTGAGGACTTCAATAGCACAGATATAGGTGTGAGGATTTTTGCAGGAGTGGTGGGTGAAATTCTGTGGTCTGCATTGTGCAGGAGGTCAGACTAGATGATCATAATGGTCCCTTCTGACCTAAATATCTATGAATCTATAAGGTGCTGTTGAGCCAGCCTTTGCAGATGCTCTTTGCACACCCCAACACAGCAGGGATTTGGGAACAGCACATGGATCTACCACTAAACAGATCCACCAGCTATTCCCTCCATCCCGCCTTATTGTGGGCATTATCCATTTGGAAGTAGCCACACAGATCCAAAGCACAAAAGTCTTAGAAGCCATCAGTTTTGATTCCGTGGAAAGTCCATCTTAGCCTGCTGCAGCAAGTAATCCCTCTAGTGACCTGGGAGGCACAGGCTGGGGAATCGCATTGTTGGGACCACCATTTATTATCAACCAGGAATATATTTTGTTTTTCTTTCATAAAAAGCAAACAAGGAAGCTGAATGCAAAAGACTCTTAATACATTAAGGCTGATCATTTAAATATATAAAAGCCAAAAAAAATTAGAGTAAAGGTTCTCAAAACAACCCTAACTCTACTCGTATATTACTTACAGTAGAATCACTGAATACACAGTCATGTAACAGTGGGCAATGTGGGCTGCTACTCAGCAAATATGTACATTACAAATATGGTTCACATATACATGGAGTGGTAAAAATATTTAATTTACCGATTCTAGCAAACTGGCAGATTATATAATCATGTAAAACTGTTGTGAACTCCCATGATACTGGGGAATTATGGGATATTTAGCTAGAAATTATTTTAAATCATAAGTCAGTGAAAATGATCTGAAAATGAAGCTTTTCACATGCAGAAAACGGCAGTTGAGCTAGGTAACAGTAATTACAACTAAAGAAACAGGGGAGCACCCTATCAGCTAGCCTGCCTCAGTGGGGCTGAAGATGTGACACTGGCAAACCAGATCAGTTCAGGGCCACAGGCCAATTCACTTGTGTTAGTGTAGATCAAAACGATTGTCAATGTATAAGTGTGTATTCGGATGTTTAAACTTCATGAAAACTAATGGGTCATTACTTGTATTGTTCTCGCTTATCTACTCCTGTTATAATGTATCAGCAAACATTTACATTTGTGAGTAACCCAGTAACTAAATTACCCATCCAAAAAAATCTTGTGAAATGGCTAATGAAGGACTTATGGCCTATAAGATAAAATGATCATTTCAAAGCAAGTGGTCATTGAGTCTGATGAGCGAGGTTGAGGACTCTAAGTGCATTCCTCACTATCTGTCAAAGAAAAAAAACCCACATTGGTACAGACACACTGTCAGATAGCTTTCTGTGTAAAGGAGATGTAAAAGATGGATTCAAGGAAAGATCCTTCATCTCTGGGCTGTTAGAATACAAACAGGGCAGAATAAATGAACGAGAAGACAGATCCCCTGAGTTATTCTTTGTAGCCTTGAAAGACTTCTGAGAAACTGGCAGTTTATTACATCACTGCCACCATTTGGAGTTACAAACTGATTTACTTATACGTATATTTTACCTGATTTAACCTCTCAATAACTTTCTTTCTTCTTAGCTAATAAATCTTTAGTTAGTTTACTATAGAATTGGCTGCCAACACTGTCTTTAGCATAAGATCTGGAGTATCAGTTGATCTAGGGTAAGTGGCTGGTCCTTTGGGACTGGGAGGAACCTGATATGGTTTGATTTGGGGTCTACGTGGCTGCTATCATGGAGGCCCCCATCTATACTGGCAAGTTTCTGCGCAGAAACGGTGCAGTTGTAGTGCTCTGAAAAAACCCACCCAACGAGAGGTGTAGAGCTTTTTGCACCGGGGCTACAATGCTGCGGTGCCAGTGTAGACACCATGGCGACTACAGCGCTGCGATTGACCTCTGGAAGGTGTCCCACAATGCCTGTTCTCACTCCTCTGGTCATCGGTTTGAACTCTACTGCCCTGCCCTCAGGTGACCAACCGTCAGCCCCACCTCTTAAATTCCTTTGGAAATTTGAAAGTCCCCTTCCTGTTTGCTCAGTGATGCATGCACTGGGCTCAGTGCATCTTTCCAAGTGGCCATGCCTGCTCCACACACCAGGCGGTCCCCCACTTGGGGCACTGCCGAGTTGCTGGACCTCATCAGCATTTGGGGAGAGAAGGCTGTCCAGTCCCAGCTGCGCTCCAGCTGTTGGAATTATGATACCTCTGGACAGATTTCATAATGCATGATAGAAAGGGGCCATGACCGGGACACACTGCAGGGTCAAAGTGAAGGAGTTGCGGAACACCTACCACAAGGTGCAGGAGGCAAACTGCCTCCCTGGTGCTGTGCCCACCAGCTGCTGGTTCTACAAAGAGCTGGACACGATACTTGGTGGCGACCCCACCTCCACTGCAAAGGCCCTTGTGGATACTTTGTAAGCTCATACGCCAGTCGAGAGTGGACCAAGCCAGGAGGAGGCAATCTTGGACGAAGAGGGGGAGGGGGACCCAGAGGCAGAGGATGACTTGGAGGCAGAAATGCATGCAGTCAGGAGCAATTTTCTACCCCAGAGGAGCCTAGTCAGTCACAGCAGTCGGATCTTGGCAAACAGGAGAGGAGGCCCCGGTAAGTGGATCTGATTTGGGGAATTGATGAAGCGAGTTGTTGGGGGCAGGAGGGTGGCAGAAAACAGGCTTGTCTCCCACCATATGCCTAGTCTGAACGGCAGAACAGGCTGTTGATAGACTCCCCCACTTCATGGAAATCTCCCTCAGAGATCTCCAGGAAACTCTTGTGGAGATACTGGGCAATCCGCTGCCACAGGTTCCTCGGCAGAGCTGCTTTCTTTCTTGCCCCATTAACGGTAACTTTCCCACACCATGGTGGTATCATGGCGGGCGGGGACCATTGCTGCATACAGGTGAGCCACATAGGGACGAGGGGGGAAGCCGCAGGCTTGGAGAAGACCCTCCCTTGATTCCCTGCTCACCCTCAGCAGCGAGATACCTTCCATAATGATCACCTCTTGTAGAAAGTGTGGGGACAGGAATAATTATCAGCCCCTGCCCCAGTCCTGGCTCTCGCCAGGAGCCATGTGCCCAGTGTACAATAGGGTCCGGGGAACAGCGATTTACCCTGCTCCTGTGGCTACTCACCATTTCGTGGGTCTTGTGGCTCATGTGTGCTTGCCTGGGATCAGCCAGTTAGTGACAGGTGTGAGAGTACTGGCTGTGTTTTAAAGCACTGATTCTGTATTGTCTGTGTTGCAAGCAATACTGCTTCTGTAAAATGTTGCGTTTAAACTTCACAGAGATGACCTTGGGAGCCCAGCCTCCCTCTTTGTTTTTGGCGGCAGAAAGGCTGCTCAAAATTAGAAAGCAGCCAAGGAGAACTAAGGAGGACTTTCTCCGTGAGGTTATAATGTACTCCGCCACCGAGAAACAGGAATTGAAGGAGTGGTGGGATAGCGAGAAGAGGGACCAAAAGAAGAAGGTGGCATGCCAGAATGAAGCCACAGAGTTTGACTCTCTCCGATTGTTGTCTTTTAATTAAAGAATTGTGTTTGTTTGAAAGCAATCTATTCTATTAAGTGAAAACAAAAAGAGCACTGCAAAGCAACATACAATTATGTTAAGGCCCCTTCTTGCATCATGTGCACCAATCACCTCCTGGCATTACAAGCACTGCAATCCCGAGCATAGCAACGAATATTAGTGGCTTTCAGCTTCAAATTGCTGCCTCAAGGCATCCCCGATCCTTATGGCCCCACGCTGCACCCCTCTAATAGCCCTGAACTCTCACTATTCAAACTCAGCCTCCAGGCTCTGCGGTATAGCCCTGAGTGAAGCTTTCACCCTTCCCTTTACAAATATTATGGACCGTACAGCACATGGCTATAAGCATCGCAATATTGTCATCAGCCATGTCCAGCTTCCAATACAGGCATTGCCAGCAGGCTTTTAAATAGCCAAATGCACACTCAACAGTCATTCTGTACTTGCTCAGCCTGTTGTTGAACCGCTTCTTGCTGCCGTCAAGTTGCTCCGTGTATGGCTTCGTAACGTAAGCCACGGCATTAAGGGGTAGGGAGGGTCTCCCAGGATTACAACAGGCATTTCAATTTCCCCTACAGTGATCTTCTGGTCCAGGAAGAAAGTCCCTGCTTGCAGCTTCTTGAACAGGCCAGTGTTCCAAAAGATTTGTGCATCATGCATCTTTCCTGACCAGCCTGCATTAAAGTCTGAAATGCCCACGGTGATTCACAAGCACCTGGAGAATCATTGAAAAATACCCCTAGCAATTAATGTACTCTGTGGCTAAGTGGTCTGGTGCCAGAATTGGAATGTGCGTGCTATCTATCACCCCTCTACAGTTAGGGAAGCCCATTTGCGCAAAGCCATCCACGTCACACACATTGCCCAGAGTCACGGTCTTTTGAAGCAGGATGTGATTAATGGCCCTGCACACTTCCATCCACACTAGTCCAATGGTCAACTTTCCCACTCCGAACTGGTTAGCGATCAACCAGTAGCAGCCTGGAGTAGCCAGCTTCCAGAGTGCAATCGCCACACACGTCTTCAGTGACAGGACAGCTCTCAATCTCATGTCCTTGCGCCGCAGGGCTGGTGCAAGCTCATCACGCAGGTCCATGAATGGGGCTTTCCTCATCCAAAAGTTCTGCAGCCACTGCTCGTCATCCCAGACGTGCATCACGATGTGATCCCACCACTACGTGCTTGTTTCCCGAGCCCAAAAGTGGCACCTCCATGAATGTCAGGTTTTGGTGTGGACATAGCAATTGCTTGGGGACCAGCAGACCCAAGTTTTGGTCCCAATTTAGAGAGGGCTTATGGTATGTAGGACCCTTTACACAATTCTCATCACCAGAGAGATACTCCCAAATACCATCTGTTGGGAGTATCTTTTTCCCTCTCCCTCCCCAGCTCTCTCCACACCTTACCCAACTGTTCCTGACAGCAGTCTGAGTCAAGGTGACCCCCCAAGCACATTCAAAGTCAAGGGTAAATGTTTCTCACTTGGGAAATATGGAGTTTAATTCAGGGAATTTTTTTTTACCACTGCCACCACTGATATGTCAATGTCTTGCCCCAAACTGTCACACAACTAAATGGCAAATGAGGCCTGGCCCATTCAGTCAATGCCCCTTGCTCTGCAACAGATACTGGCAGATACTCTGCAACAGATACTGGCTCCCAGGGGAGCCCCTTCCCATCTGCAGTTCTCATGCAACTCTGGACTGCTCTGCTCTCACTTCACCAGCAGGTGACTATAGAGAGGTCGGTACTAGGCTGCAGGCCATGGGGCTTGCTTACATACATAACAAGACAGACAAACAATGTCTAATGAGGGTTAAAAGGGACCAGAATTATGTTAAAATAATTAGATTTAATTAGGACATTAAATAGTTCAAATCACTTTTCCCTTACCTTACCCATAAAAGAGGAAGAAATTCATCCTGAAACTCAGCAAGTTTAAGCTCAGAGATTGCTCTGCTTTCCCCAATGGGAAAGGCTTTGCAAGGCAAGCAGGGGATGTGGCCACGAAACCCCATTGGGCCCAGAAGCCCTTGGGCTTCCACGCTTTATACTGGCCCTCCACACTATTTCCCAGCCTCCTCCTCCTCCCTCCCCCGTCACTTTGCACTACCACCATCTCACAGTGGGGGTCGAAACCACAGAGGAGTTAATAGTACAATGAAAACAATTAAGTCTGGTGTTATTTTCTGCCTGGAAATTCCCAAGGGCCTTGATTCTCCTCTCACACCAGTGTAACTTCACTGGCTTCTGCTTAGTTATTTCTGATTTGCATCAGGTACTACATCTCCAGAGGAGGGGGCAGTGTCCAGGAGGGTCTCTCTGCTCCTATCTTCCCCACATCAGTATTGATAAACCAACCTCCTGACTGCTCCTTCAACCACACCCCAAAGCAAGAGGGCTCCCACTAGACAATGTCCATCTGGAGGGGGAATTCTGGTCATAGAGAACATGACATGGAACTCCCTGTTCTGCTCCCACCTTCCACTGCTTTGGAGGCCTTTCTTCCCCTTGTCCCATTTCCTTTGCTTCCCTCAACCACACGCATCTGGCCCTAGTTTATCCTTATTTACTGTGCTTCTCATTTTAGATACTTGTAACACTTACACGGCACCTACATAAAAACAACAACATCAGCTGCAATAGACAAAAGGCATTTCAACTGAATGTATCCATCATTGTGCTCAACATTCCTACTTTATTTAGATTGCTTGATTTGCCCAATTCATTTTACACTATTTCCATTAGCTAGCCAGGGGATTTTTGCTGCACTGTATCTGTTAAATACACAGACATGCCCCCAAAGTGGGTGAGGGCAGCTCCAATAGAATACCACATGAAAGGGAAAGTATCAGAGTCAATGTCAGTATATTTAGATTAGCTCATTGGGAGGTTCTTCTTACAGTCAGTGTTTGAAACTAAAGAAGCTTCTTTTCCTTCTATTGCCTGACTTAATGCTGTGCCCTGGGATCATGTTGTCAGCAAGCCAAGGAAATACCTCAAACTCAAGCATGTAAATTATCTTGACAAAATATACGGTAACAGCACTGGCAATATGGTCCTACTCTAGTTTACATCAGCACGAAAATGTTTTCTATCTTCCCCTTGTTTTATCTGTTGTCAGAACTCAGTGCCTGTAGGGTTAATCCTGAAGTGGTGAATGAATGGATGGATGCTCTTCACATAACCTAAAGCCATTTCTTCTGCAGAAAGTACTCTGTGAATGGTCACTATTGTTTTGTCATCCACCAGCATATATGCAGACACATGAAATATTACAAGAGTGAAACTAACTGCATTTAAAAAACAAAAGTGCTCAGTACAAACTGTTCACTTCCAGATACCCAGTAGGCTCTGGGATCCATTTGCCAAAAAAAAAAAAACAACACTCAAAAAAACCAAACAAACCTGTTATCCTCACCCAGCTAAGGAAAGCAACAATACTGGAAGCTTTAAAATACTCTGCATGGGTAACAGCGGCCAGAGAAACTAAACAGAGGACAAGTTTCTCGTCTCCAGTCTGCACGGAGGATTCTCCATTGAGCTGCAGTAACTCCCCCTGAAACAACTTTAAAAGGCGGTAGAAGGGGCAGCAGTGCATGGCTGGTGGAGTGCTCGTGGCAGAGCAATAGAGACAACAAGAGTCATGAGGTTAGGAGGTGATGGGGAATCCAGAAATACTGGGTGCACTGGGTTGGGCTGTTGTTCCTGCAAATCTTGACCTTGACCCTCTTTAGCCATTCCTTTCTGCCACACACTGGACTTCCAATAGTGGCTGTTAAATCAGAGCAAACAAACTCCGGGAGCTGCTGATGTCTGCCACTCCCACACCATTTAATACACAAAATGAGAAGAAATTAGCATTTTGTTTATTTTTAAATGGCAAAATATCAAATCATAGTAACATACACAAGATGGTTGGGTCACTGTAGCTTGCAAAGGCAAATATTAAGGAGCAGCATAGTGCCCTTGGTGGAAGGCTACTGGTATCTGAATAGGGCAGAGACAGCTCCAGAGAAAAGCTTGCTCTATACCTGCTCTCTGTAACAAAGCCCACAACTTTGGGGATCCCATTCTGCCATAAGGCATACAGAAGTACAAAACGTGCAGTCACATCAAAGCCTCCAGGATGGCATTGGGGATGGGCTGTGCCAGGTAAACCCAGACTAATCTTTTCCTTTTCTATCCTATTAACACAGTACATTAGGTTTCTTCAAGTTCACAGTTTCTGCCAAAAAAAAAAGGGGGGGGGGAAGCATTAGTTGCCCCACTTAGGGAGCAGGTTGAATAATTTCCTAACTCCAGGCTTCTCACACTTGTACAACCAACTTGCCCCTCCCATATTGCTACCTGGGAGAGAGGTCCTGGCTAGATCATTACTGGGCAGGAAGTCCTGGGGGTCTTCACCAAATAGTTCAGATGAAGAGTTTCACAAAAATTCTTCAATTATTCACCAGCTCCACCTATACGTGATTGCTCCTATGAACTTGTTGCACTTGTACTAAGTACTTATACTTTGTAGTACATACTGCGGAATCTTCTACTTAATGTAAAGATGGGAGCTGGTCAAAAAATTGTGGGGAGAGAAAAAAAATCTGCAAAATAGACATTTTATGAGCTCGACTAATGAAACATATCATGCAACAAAGGCAAGGAGCAGCCCACAGGATTTTTAAATGTAACCTATGCACAAAATATTTTGTTTAGCAAAAAAAAAGTGTATCTGTATGTATTTACAAGATCTAAGAGGCTATATGATGATGGTATATATAGTGCTTGTCTAAAACGTCCGTTGGTAACAGTTCAAGGAAAGTAGTATCGGAGGACTCAGATTTGCCCTGTACTTAGAAGAAATAACTGTGGTAGCAGTGTCGTACTTGCTGGGGAATGCTGACTTTTTATTCTTGCAGAATTTGGGAAGGTTCATCAGTTTTATGAACTGAATACTCCAACACAGTAGAATTTAGACTATTCATTGTAATCTGAGGTTAGAGACTCATGATTGTTACAGGGCAGGAAAGGAATGAAGACACAAGGTTCTTAACAACCCAGATTCTGAATGACATCATTGTTCCATAAATGTGTTCATCTTATTCATGTTCAGTCCTGAAAGAATTTTACTGCACCAAGGATGTCATCTTGACTATGTATCTTAAAATTGATCATTTCCCCAATTAAGCTATTCAGGCCTCAGACTTAAAGAGCCATCACAGCTGCTGCAAGCAGATTTATCTCCTGCTGACAGAGCTCCTGACCAAATTATTAAGAACATGGATTTTCTGGGATAACCTTAACCTGTGTATGTGTTCTTCATTTGCATTAATACCGGAACATGGGCCTCAACTCTTAACCAGATGTTAAATGGGTATCAAATTTTAAGCTCCAGTCTTTGAATACGGAAGCCGTCAAATGAAGAATTGGAGACAAATCTAGCACTCCTCTGTTTCAGGAGTGTTCTGGCTGAAGAGTAACTAATGTGGTTATACTTAGAATGAGCTGAATCCGAGGAGCCCACACTGGTTCTTACAGTGGCCACCCGAGCATCGGCTTGTTACCCCCTACCTCTTGCCCGGTGTAGGTCCCCAATGCCACCAGCCTGTTAGCTACTCAAGCACTCTCCTCTGGGCTACACCAGTCCTGTCTTTGCCTTGCAGGTTAACAAGAGGTGCACCCCCATCCCCAAGTCCCTTTGAAGCATTCCCCTGTGGTATCCTGCCCCTGGCACTGGCTACTCACAGAAATTCCAGATCTTCTGTATCCAAAGGTGCAGTTGAACCCCAGTTTATCAGTTTTACCTTAAACCACTGCTCCTGTAGAATACACAGCCCCCTTATAATAAAAGAAAAGTGGGTTTATTTAAGAAAGAATAGAGCTTGAGCTAGAAATGAGAGAGTGATGGAAACAAATGGTTAAATACAAAAGAAAAATCAAGAAATGCAAACTAGGACCTACACTGGGTAGTTACCTTTCCTATCTAAGGAAGTAGCACCCCCACCCCCACTTCAGTCTGTTGCAGAACTGGCTAGCTTCCTAGGATCCAAACTTTCTTGCAAAACGTCCCCGCTCGACAAGATGTCTCCTCAGCCAATGGATCCAGAGTGTCCCTCCCCACTCTGTTATATTCAATGGTGCTGGAACTAGGGGTGCTGCTGCACCCTCTGCATTGTAGTAGTAATAACAAATACCAAATCCATGGTTTCCATCATCAGCACACCCACTATAAAAATTGTTCCAGAGCCCCTGCTTATATTGATACATGCAGTGTTGTTGAGGCCATGTTACAACAAGCTGTAACCCCCCTTTTTGTCCTACCAGAGTGTTAATTTGCCTCTTCACCTTGACTGGTCCCTTAGAATAAGTGCTAACTACTTATGCTAAACTATCTTTTCCAGTTTGCATTTAGCTGTGACACACTCAGTACCTTTCCCAGACCTGAAGAAGATCTCTATATATCTCAAGTTCTTGTCTCTCTCACCAACAGACACTGGCCCAATAAAAAATTACCTCACCCACCTTGTCTCTGTATTATACTAATACAATCTTTTATCTTAATCCATAGACAGGGGTGAGCGCATGTCTGTTGGTGTTCCTTTGTTTGCAGTTGTCCCTGATGGTTTTCCCATGACTTTTCTGTGATAGGACAATGGTCAACAATTGAGCCTTTCATTATATCACTGTAACAGGGCCTCCTCAGTCCCACTTCTGTCTCCATCTACAAACCACTCAGAGACCCTTGTACCGGCCCAACACCCTGTGCAGTTTATTTATAATGGAGTCCAACCACCATCACAGAATATCTAGCACCATTACAAGCAGGGTGGGAGCAATCCCTCTCTGCCTACTTTCCCCCTTTTCACTGCCTTCCTGTGCCTATTTGTGAACTCTGGCTAATGGCTTAATTAGCCTTTCTGCCCTGCCCCACCCACAAATTAGGCACAGGTCTCATCAACTCCAATCTGCTATGCCTGATCAGAACTGCTGTGAACAGAGTGCTGACTCCGGGTTTCATACCTAGCTCTCTCTCACACACTGGCTAACCAAGAAGGGGTGGTAACTCCAGCCCTGCATGAATAGGCTGTTACCAAGTAATTTCACTCCCTGATGACTTCTTTTAATCTTAAGACTGTAAGAGCACACGCGTCAATACTTAGTTACATTATTCCTTAAATGTTACCCATACACACATTATGCCATTATTATGAACTCTGATAAGTTGCAAACTTTCAATAGAGACCTAACATGTTACCCTTTACAGATAAATACTCTGTAAGCAATTCATCTGATGTAGTGAGTTTGTCGGGTCTGAGGTCAGAGCTGTTTGCAAAGAACATGGAACACTTTGCCAAAGAGTGTTTGTGCCACAGACCCCCTGTGGGGATGGCAGATGCCCTGAATGGTGTATAGCACTGCTCTGCAGGGGCCACCTGCACATACCTGCAGAAGGAAATTCTGGGTGATGCTAATGCCAGTGGATCCATGACTACACAGACCCACCAAACACATGCTCCTGTATAGGGCAAGGCATATCCTAATGAGAGGTTGTAGCTTTGAGACTCCAGTACAGCTCTAATCTAGGGACAGATTCCTCCCCACAGCACTCTGGAATCCTTCACCACACCTGACTTCTTGGCATAGGGGAGGAGATCCCCCCCGAGAAGAAGGCATAATGATGAAATGCATCAAATATCATCATCTTTATTCAATCCAGTTATTTCATGTTAAGTCTCTTCCAACTGTTCTTATGGTCTGTTCCTTTAAGATCTACTCCCATTTGAATCGGAAAGGGGTTCTGCTGTTGACTTCAGTGGGAGCAAGCCTGGGCTCTTAATTTTAAGAACAGTGATAATCAAGACAGGTTGCCTATTGGGATGCCCCATTTAAGAGGCTTGCACTTTAATCAAAATATAATGCATACATAACAAACAGTAAAGACAAGGAACATCAGAGTATTGTGGATATTACAAATACAGCCTGTACAGTGCCTAGCACTTGACTTGGTTGAGGCTTCTAGTGCTGCCACAATATGAGAGGATAATCTCAAAGACACAATTGGCAGTTAGTTATTTAACTGCCATTGAAAGTCAATGGGGATAATGGGTATTGACCTCACTGCCATTTGTGTCTTTGAAAATCCCATCACAAATGCTAAATAATAGGCTACAATTCCCACACTTAACTAAGCACTCCTAAATTATTTCAGATATGTTAAAATTTACCTTTAACTTTGTTAGTTTAAACATTTGGACAAAGTAAAAATGTTTTAAATAGCCAAGTCCATCTCTTATTATTCAACCCTCTTATTATTCACTTTCAAAAGATCCTCTGACACTGATCAAATCTGACAGACTGAACAGTGATTTCTCTCAGTCTTGCTGGTGAAGCAAATATACACCACCTCTCACATATTACTCTCCACATGTCTGATGGTTCTGGAAACAACTCAAATGAACAGAACTATTTAACTTTCATTCATATCTCAACCAACATCATAAATTTCTGCCAGGAGAGGCTGGTAAAAATCTTACTTTTGCTTTTTCTGGAGCAGATATTCATTATCACAACTTATGCCTTGTTAATTCTAGCAGTTTATTTTTTTGTACGTTTTTATGATTCACCCTGAAAGCAATTTCAATAACCACTCTGAACGTTTGCGATTTACATTTGATTCTGTGAATGGGTCACATCCCTAGGATTAAAAATATATGATGATTTATTAGCAAGATTGTAAATACTATCTACTTCGGAAGGAAAGCTTCAGCAGTTGGAAAAATACAGCTGGAGCCAAATGCAGCAGTAACACTGTTTAGTACAAGCACAGGAAACCTGCCTTCTGCTCACTAATTTGGCCCCATAATATATCTAGAGCTGAACAAATAATGGATTTTTTGGTTCACTGGCGGTTCTGAAAAATTGAAAAAAAAAAAAATGATCTCCTACGAGAGTCTTTTAACACCAGGCTATAGACTCACACATTTTCTCTTTGGCCTAATGTCTATTCAAGTACTTTATACAACATGGAACAGCTTCCACATGAGAGATTGAGAACCAGCCAGCCCAGCTACCCTGGAGCCTGGCGGTTAGGACACTTATCTAGGAGAGAAGAAACCCATGTTTGAGTCCATGCTCTAATTATTTCTTTATGTATACACAGTGGAACAGCTTCAAAAGGAGAGACTACTGCCCCAGAATATCCCATAAACCTGTAGTTAGGACACTCTTCTCCAATACAGGAGATTGAAGCCCAAGCCACAACAGCTACATGGCTATTTTTAGAGTGCTACATCAAGTTTGTAGACCTGAGGCTGGGAGGTTCACTCCCCAGGGACATGTAGACAGACTCTTAAAGGCTGGAAGGCCTAGGACTAGCCTACCAGATTACTATACGAGGCACACTGGGTTGGATCAGATGATTCCACTATAAGAGCAGCAGGAAGCTGCAATGGAGGGGGAGGTTGTTTTGAGACAGAGTGCAGTGCATGAGCTGCTGAGACTATCAGGTAGCTGAAACCTGGCAGTCAGCTTTGGAATAGAGATACCTGAGGACAGAGCTGAAGGCCTACTGGGGCAATGGGCTGCTCTAAGAAGGAGGAACTCATCCCTGCAGGAACTAGGAATCATCTCAAACCTCCCCATTGTCCATTCCAAGTGCAAAGCAGATTTTTTGGCCTTCTTTAGTAAAAGCTCATAACACTTTTAAAGAACATTATATAAACAAAGAAACCCCACACACACACAATGTTCCCCTAGGAAGAGAAGTAGAGAAAGAACCATGTGTAATGGATGCTATTTACATTGCTTAATACATCTGTGGAAGACACTCAGATACCATAGCGATGGGTGCAGTATAAGAACCTGAAAAGAATAGTATTTTATCAACTTTAAGAGAACATTTTGAAACATCAACGGTGAAATTTGGTTTTAGTAATGACTCCTTATAATGATCAATTGAGTATATGGATCTAAAGTAACTGTCCAGAAATGAAGGCAGTTTTCCAGGTATAGAACTGTATACTGATGTGATTACCAGTTTTGTGATGTAATGTTTTGGCATCTGGATACTTTTTTGCAACCATATAACAATAACTCATGTTTGGGTTGCTGTCCATCACCATCTTAAGTCATCAGCATTGCAGCATTGCAGCTTTCCAGGTTTCTTCTTCTCCTTGAACATGTGCTTCAGATTATTTTCTTTCAGATTTAATATCTTGCAATTTTCCAGATTGAATCTGTTTTTTTAAAGAAATTCCTGCTATTGTTTCTAATCTCTCTAGATCCCTGAGTATTATTTCATCATCTCATTAGTCCTCCTAATTGAATAGCCTCTGAATTGTCTAATCATGCTGTACTCCTCCATTTTTACATGATTTGTGATAATATTAAATAAGACCTGTTCTACCTCCAATCCCTGAAGTACTGCATGATAATGATGGTTGGCTTTTGTGAGGTACTTTTCATCAGTGGATCTCAAAGCATTTTATACAGGAAGGTAAGCGTTAGCCCCATTTTACAGTGGAGGAAATGGAAGCACGGGGAGTGACTTAAGAAACATCATACCACAAATCAGTAATAGACCTGTAATTTGAACCCAGCTCACCAGAGTCCCAGTCTAAAGCCACTTCCACTGGACCTCAACTTGGCAAAAAGACATTATGTCCACAGTCTTAGATAATTTTCTAGCTTAATTACAGCATTTTCATAAACCAGCTGGAATTAGTTTTCAAGAGACACAGTATCAACAATCTATCTTGATATATCACATCATTTGTATTCCCCTTCTGGAGAGTCTCAAGGAAGTTGTTTCCATCCTTTCATCCTCCCCGCAAAGTGAAATCCTGTCCCTGCTGGACCACTCAATTCCAGAGGTGTCTTTGAGCTGCTCAGCCAGTCTTCCTTCCTGGCTGGCTATTGCTCAGCCAAGGTGAACCTGTTAGGGCACCATGGAGGTACAGTCTCTGACAACACCATCCCAGTGCTCTAGCTGCTAAATATGGTAGTTTCGGAGGCTAAATGAAGGATGTGAAAGAGGGAGGGATGGAGGCAGCCCTCACACAACCTCCCTGAGATAGGAGGGATTCCTCCTCAGCATGTGTTCTGGTCTATGGCCATAAAGCCAGGCTGGGCTGCACAACTCTAGGCAGACTCCACCATAGAGCCAGCCAGAAGGGCCAGGATTTGCCCTTTCATGTTTCCATCTTTTATCCCCAGACACGACATAACACAGAAAGTCAAGAAGAGCAGCCAAAAATAGGACATCACTTTGTGCTGTATTTTCACCCCCATTTGGTTGATCACTTGACCCTCCCGTTTACTGCTCTTGGAGGAAACTACAACTATGTTCACTGTTTCCAATATGATTTAGAACTCTGACACTGGAACTACTCAACCCCCTGTCAAATCCAAGTGATTCTGAATCATTACAGAACTGTCTGGCAGAACGCATGCGGCTATTAATTGCTGCTATGAAGCAGCTACTTAATCTAGCTACTGGTTTATAAAAAAGGTACATCTGCATGAACAATAAATAGCTTTATTCACTCCCTCTGCTACTGCTCTCAGTGGCAGAAACACTTCCAAGCAGGGGAGACCAGCCTAACAGGCACTTCTAATAGCCTAACCTCTGCCTCTTCTTTCCTCTCTCAAACTCCCAAAAGCTGCCACTCCCTCTATTGAGTCTTTCCTTAAGGAATCCAGGAGTCCAAATAAAGATCTACTGATCCACAGGCTAGTGACTTACACCAACACTTTCAGAGTGGTGCCTGATTTTCAGTGGGGCTGATCACCTCCAGCTCCCTTTGGAGCAGTGGATGCTAAGAATGTCTGAAAAGAAGCAGTTATAGTGGTATAGAGCCCCGGCTTGGGGCAGAACGCCATCTGGAGGTGGCATTTGGACAGTGGTCCTGTCAGACTTTGTAACCCCAGAATGGGTGGGCTAAATGGTGACCTGACCAAGTTACCTGAAGAAAGACTATCGCCAAGCCAGCAATGAACAGCAAGGGGGCACCTGATGCAGGGAGAGCTACATTCCCAGACCTACACACAAGTAACTGCACTAAGCAGAGAGTGGCAATCCTGTTACAGTCATCCGAAAAAAGACTCAGATTTTCAAAACTGGCTTAGGTGTTTTTTCCAGTCAAACATATTGCCTTCCTCTTACAGCAGCAGCTCTGAATGTGACCCTCAGAGTATTTTTAAAAAGAGCTATTCTTGTTTGAAACATCTCCTCTGTGATCCACATCACTCTCTGACTGCACCCTGAAGCAGCATTATCTTCAACCATCCTTTACTTACAACGTGCTTGATTATTAATTCTGGGACATTGTTTCAGCCAGAAAAAAAATGCGGAAAGTTGCATCTGTCCGAATCAAGAGTGACCTCTTGTGGCTAGTGGTGATTGAGCAGCCTCACCTGAGACAGAGCCAGTTTCTGGACACCGTTTTCAACAGCTAATCTCATCTAAAAGACCGTGAGTGCTGAGTCTCCACTTGTGCATGGCACAACCCTACAAAAACGTTCTTATCTACTATTACTTATTACTGGCTATTCCATAAGTTGCACTTATCCCTTTGTATCAGTCCTGAACTACTGCCTCAGCATGGTATTGGAGCACTGTGGCTGCTGGCAGTGGTGTACTGCAGGTAGAACAAAATTTGTGGTTTGTTATTAAAGATCTTCTGATGTTTTTCTCCAGGAATAAGAAGGTTAGTTCCATTCTTCTGGCCAAATTTCAATGTGGGTAATTGCATTCTGCATTCCTAAAAGTCTCACTACAGCTTTGTTTGGATAGACCATTAGCTTCCCATCATAAAACTGTTGTGTAATGTTCATTTGCATTGTTAAACAGCTTCCATTATCCACATCTGAGATTGTTGTGTGTCTTTGGTGAGTGATGTTAATCATATAATACATAAACACACCACATACATGAAGGTGACATCTATGATCAGTTGCAGGGCCAATTTATTTATCATACACTGACTATTTTACCTCACCTATCTCTAGCAATTCACCTTTGTAGGACTTATTCTAATATCCCAAATCTACAGGCATCTTTAACCAGTTACATATTTTAAGCTCTTTGCAAGACATCCTGGTCTGGTGGGAGGTTTTAACTCAGTTGTAGAAGATAATAGGTCAGAATGGAGCCACTACTTCAGAAAACAGAGATTTTGTGCCACTTCCAACTGACTATGACTAATCTTTCAGTCACTTTCTAGGGGTTGGCTGGGCATTTGTGCCTGTTAAATCATCACTTGCTATAGAAATTATAGGACCATGTACCTTCCAGGATCTGGAGTCTAAGTAATGAGGCCCACCTTTTCATTGCCCCACAGAGACGATCAAGTTTCTTCCTTGGACTGCTGGACCACCAAGCTCTGTCAGTCCCATTAATATTATGAGAGAATTTTCCCTCCCCATTATGTTTTAATTAACAAAAACTCTGGAGGGAACAAAACTGACATGAAACCCCTTATAGACAAACCTTGGAAAGAGCATGGGCTCTATATGCTTTTTTCCTGCTGTCAAAACCTAGACAAGTAGTTCCCACATGTATAAGTGTAACATGGGAGTGGAGGATTATCTGTCACAATTCAAACACTATTCTTTGATAATGGTAATAGTGTTCCAGTGTTAGAAGTGATATACTTACATAATTAGCTGCAAGTGATATTTTTGTGTGTGCAAAATCTTAATTATTTTCCTTTAAATTACCTAGTAAATCTGTGGCAAACAGGAGCATAGAGGGAAGTTATTAAATGTTTACAACTGCTCCATTATGTACTGTGAGCATCTGCCTCATAGCATGAGTCACCCACAAAGTCTTGAGCCATCAAGTAATTAAGGGGTTTTTGTAACATGGGGTGAGGAAAGGAAGTAATAGTATCTGCCACTGTGCTCAGATATATAGTTGTAGAAATGTATCATAACTGCTATATAAATGAATTATTTAGCAAATCAGATTAAGGAACTAATTATTTCTCCTCAGCATTTAACTTGCCCATGTATTTTAGTCATCCACTCTAGAACTACACCTAGCACTTATGTCCTCTCCACCACAAACAAACATACACACAGTTTCAAAACCAAAACAATATCAGCAATCAAAGTAAAGCGGAGCATTTCAGGTAGTCACTGAATCCTTTTCATTAGATGGCTGCACACTGGCCTAGTTGAAATAAAGTGGTTTTAGCTCAATTCCGATCAGAGAAGTGTCCATATCACAAAGTCATGCCCACAATGGATACTCTTGGTTGCAGTCTCAGAGGGGACAAGGGTTGAGTGGGAATGGAAACAAAGACACCTTCTCACCAAGGCTGCATCTTCACTAGGAGAAGAGGTGTGTTCTTAATTTGAGCTGGATTTTACCTGAAATTAGCTAACTCGAGTTAATACACTTTTTCCCCCGCCCCAGTGAAGACAAGACCCAACAGAGGTAAGCTATTCAGGTCCAGACCACAAGGCCTATCTAAAGGACAATGTGGAGTAGCTTGCACAGCCATTACCCCAACCGCACATTTCCAGAGGAAGAAGAGAGATCTAGGGGGTTCTATGCTTCCAGTCCAGTTCCTATCACATGCACTAAAAAAAGAAGAGTCACAAAAGATTAAGCAAAGCATCCCAGAAAATACAAAACACGAGCTATACAAATCAGATTGCCCCATAACATCCCTTAACTGCAGTATGAAAACAAGTGAGGGTTCTGCCACAGACCTACTAAACAGTGAGCAGAACTTTGGAGGTGTGGGGGGAAGATGGACAGCTATCAGATCACAGTCAAAAGCTGCTGTAGTCCCTTTGCCCATCTTCCATTCTTGCTTTTGTCACTAAATGGAGAAAAAACAGTTGGCCAGGTGGAGTATCCCTTCCTAGGAACTCTTTCACTACATCATGGATTTTAAAAGATATTTTAATCACCTGATTCAGATAACCCCTAGTGCTTTGTAGGGATTAACTGCTTTTATAATTCTGACTCAGTTACACTTGGATGTGACACATGACTGGGGCTACCCATGTGACTACTGTGATATTCACACCCATTATGGAACTCCTTTAAAAGGTTCTGGATTGCATTGCAGAAAGCATTGATAATGCTTTATGATTACTACCAGTTCTTCGGGATGTCAGTGTTTTTTCAGCTGTCAGGTTTCCAAATAAAGTGTGACTAAACAGAAGTGCTGCCAGTGAACCTGCCAAGAGAACTGGTTCCAGAGCTGCTGATACTTTTACCCCTTTAAGTGAAAAGAGACAGTTATATTTTTAGGTAAGGAAATACCAAGGAATTTAAAGAGGTTTTATGCCTGAGTCTCGGCAATGTGTCTAATCCCCACAATCAGGAAAGACATGACAAATCCTTATGCTGAGGATGTAGCCCTCTTGCATTTGAACTGTTATCCTGTGTATTGTCTTTACCTAAATTCAATTGTATCCTCATTCAAGCAGGTCCTTCTCATCTGTGTATAAAATAAAGCCATCATAGAAGACTTAGCACATACTATAAATACAGTACACCCTCGCTATAACGCCCTTCATAACAACAAACCTTCAGATATAATGAATGCAATCCCTGGATCCCACCTCGAGCCCTGCGGCAGGTCTCTTTTGCTATAACGAACCCCTGACTATAATAAACAAATGGCTTAGATCCTAAGGGATTCATTATAGTAAGGGTGTACTGCAAGTCATAATGAACAGAAGCACCCCAGTGCAACTAAAATGGGGCACACAAACAAACATTCTCAGAATTAATGCTGGGTTTTTTGGTTGGGGTGGTTTTTTTTGTTTTGTTTTGGGGTTTTTTGCAATCTCACATGCAGTCCATAGTTATTCCATAGATAAAGTGCTCCAGTAATTAACCAGGTTTGCACTACGGTAAGCAACTAGGAAGAAAGCACTATCCCAATACATTTCTGTTGTGCATAGATTCTAGGAAAGGCAAAAAGGTTATGCCAGACCTGGAATTCTTTGGTGGTTGGTACAATTGCATCCAGTGCTAGCATGAAGACTTGTTACAAGAATGTTAGTCCATTTAAATTAAGATACTCTTATCTTTTTTGGGATGGGGGGAAGTGGTCACTCAGTTGATTGGATTCATAAACCCCTTTATCCTATATTAAATTAAGCTTCTGGGTCACCTTTCCCTAAATTTTAAGTGTGGATATTCCTCTCCCCTCCCGTGATTAACCTGGAGGTTTTGCCTGAATATAATAATCCATAGTTGTCATGCACATGCTGGAGAGCATAGGTTACTCACAAATACTGGATGCAACCATGGCTCTTTTCCTCTATAGACTAGACTCAATCCACTTTTGATATTGCTTAAGCACGATTTTAATCAATAATTACAGATTAAAGCAGAGCCATAAATAAGACCTCTGTGGTGATCCCCCTCACTGATCTTGATACAGTACATATGCCTAGGGTCTGGGCAGATGTCTCAACTCTGTCTCTAACTGTGTTACTTCACAATGTTAAACCTGTAAAACTCAATCATATACTAGCCTGGGAGAAAGAGTCACAGAAAACTGGAGAAGTCAATTTATTTAGAACTTAACCAGACATATTTCAATCTCGATTGGAAATCTTGAGACACAACATAAATTTTTATATAGGCTATTTGGTTCTCACATCTCAAAAATTAAATAAAATGATTCCTGATATATCTAATGCCTAATGGCAAAATTAGGGTAGGCTGGGAAGGACAGATTTCTGGTACATTTGTTTCCAGTGCCCTAGAGGTAGGTCCTTCCAGGGATCAGTTAAGTATAGTATGAAGCGGAGGAGCAGGCTTCAGTGACAGAGGAGACATGATTTCCAATTCTGTCTCAAGAGAAAGCCAGCTTGCTGGACTCAACCTACTCTCCATTTCTGTACATGATAAAGATATCGCAAATTTAGGCACAGCTGATAAACCCTGCTCAAGGGATCCCCAGAACTCTGCAGATAGTAGGGTTAGTCAGTAAAGGCACTACCCACAAATGGATCACAAAATTCTGGAGCATATTTATTGTTAACCAGGCATTACAAATAATCATCTGAAAATTTTACCAGCAAACAATTCTTGATAGTCAAGAGACTGGAATTACATAATGCAACTGAATATATGCTTGTTTAGGCACTTGATAATGTTTTTGGTCCCTTATTGGGAAATTTATGTAACTAACCAACATAGCATATAGTGCAAATTTTGCAATCAAATATCCAGTTCAGAATTTGATCCATGTTGATTAATTGCATAAATCATCCAGTCAAGCCACCGAAACAGAACAAAGTGAATTATGGTATGCAACTGGCCAACAAGGTGGATTGCTAATTTTGCAATTTCATGTTAAATTATAAAAATTGAAGTTTGCTTTCAGCAACTGCTCCGGCTAAAGATTTGCTTTTTGTGGGTCTTTCCACTCATAAAGCTCAAACATTTGAATGTTCACAGGAAGCCAACACTGTCAAATCAAACTTTACTTGTAACAGGAATTAATGATTGCAAAATTATTTTCCATCTGAAGTGGAGAACCTTGCACAACATATGCCTACGCAAGCCTGTTCAGTGAGCCCTGCACATACAGGAGCCTTAAATTAACCTAAAATATTATAATATGAAGGAAGTTTCTGAAGGCTGTAGAGACCCTAAGTGTCAAACATAAAGACATACAGAGTTAACTATCGGTTGTGGCATACATTTCGGACTCCATGCCACCCTCAGGCTAGAGTAGAACACTCACTTTGAGGTCAATGAGAGGTGTGCATACAGACCCAAGCTGAAATATGGCCTGTCTGTAGTAACTAAACTTTTCATTATCAGCAGCATTTGTTAAGTCATATGACCATCACTCAGTGGGAAAATATGCATCAACTATTTTTGCCCTTTGTTTCTCTTCTTTCCACCCATCCTCCTCTCTCTATTTCTCTTCCCTGGCCTGTCTTTATTTCAACCCCCTCCTTTCTTCCCTCAGCATTTCTTTCCCACCACCAACTCCCACTTTTACTACCAAGGGCTTCACTTCTTCCCGGTTTCCTATCCCATCTGATAAAAGGATCAGTGTTTAAATAGTTAAGGATAACACATAAGTGTTATTAGGCTTTAGAGTTAACACAATAGTGAAATTAACGTGGGGAAGGGTAAATTTCCTCCAGAGCCATCATTCAGACTCTCTGCAGACTCAGGAAGGCAACTCTGCATCAGTTACCCTCACCTCACATTTAAAAGGCCAACATCATAACCAGGAGAGTTGGAAATATGCTTATAAAAAAAAAGTATGTAAGTTTTCAGTCTCAGTGCACCATGTGGCTCACAAAGATTTTAAGTTCAATCCACAGGCTGGGTGTTTGAGAACTCTCCTCCAGGCAGCTGGCTGTAATTCTGACATTCTTGGTATGTTTTTAGAGCACACATTAATTTTTGTGCACTGCAATTAAGTTTCTTCTCTTGGCAACTGGTCATCATCAGCTCCCATTTCTGATCAGCAGGAGTCATAATACAACCTGGGATATACAGCACTAGCTATGGAAAACATTACAAGCCTGATGGAGGACATATCTGTAAAGTATATCTTCTGCACCTGGACTCCATCTATTGTTTGCAGAAAGGATCACTCCTGCCAAGAAGCCAGACACTCTGACCTTGTTTGAACCTGTCTGGTGACTGCAGATATGGATCTGTGTGAAATGGGGAGCCAAGAAGGGGTGGTGAACAGACTGTTGATCCTATGAGACTCACTACAATATATGAGAGTTTATGTTCACAAAGCGTTTTACTTTTAAAGCCCATATTCTTTCATCTCGTCACTGGCTATAACTCTGCAGTTGAACTATATTGCTATGTCTAGTCAGGGTGTATGTTTGTATGCTGATGTCAATCATTTCTTTTTTGTACCTTAAGCCTACTGCAGCTAGCAGAGTGGCAGGTGGCTTTTGCTCTGTGCTCTATTGATGTTGCTTGTTTTTATTATATCATTTTTTTCCTCCTCAAGCTTATAACCTATCAAGGTCTAAAATCTGTAATAAACAGAACTTTGTTTTGTTTGAACTTTAATACTGTTTGGAGTCAATATCTAACTCAACTTCTAAAGATACTGCAAGGTTCTACTCTTCCTACTATAACTTTTAATTTAAACTAGATGCATAATGTGGTTCTCATTTAAAATTATAGGATCTTGGTATATTATACAAGCCTTAATTATTGTACTCAGCACTCAGATTCCACAGAAACAAGTGCCCTAAAAGTATTTAAGAGGATAGATATTGTTATGCCACAGTAAATTTGTTCCTTCAAAACAACAGATGTTTACCCAAGAAGGGGCATTATTTCCCCCAAATGAGCAAGACATTTACATACTCCTTTGCAAAAAGATTAATAGAGTGCATGATTTTAAAAGTGCTCTGCTAAGCCGCAATTCAGCATGTGCCTAACTTCAAGCCTGAGTTTAAAATGAGGCCCAAGCTTACCTATCTTATTGAATCAGGACCTTGTTAAATGCACCTGAATACCACAAGTTGACACATGACAAATTCTCTACAGCCAGTTAAAATGGGCATTAAAATCATAAAATAACTATCTTTATGACTTAATTTCTTATGCAGTTTCCTGGAGTGAGGCACTGGAGGCTGAACTCCCCAGTGCCCAGAACAGGTATAACAAAGGTAGCACCAGGACAAGTTTCTCATTGCCTTGTCAATGTGACTCAGCCCTCACTGGGGGCAAAAGGGTAGTTCAGTCTCCATGACTCAGGTCCTTGGCTTCATTACTCAGACCAACTATTGGGGCGAACAGTGGTGGTGGGTTTTGTGCCGTGGACATGAGAAATAGGAATAAGAAATAGCCATCTTGTTTTATACTTCATAGATTGGCAGGCAGCCATCGCCTTTTGTTACTACTGATCTGGGTTTGATTTGAACTGGTATTATTAGAGTGAAAGACTCTATCCTGTATCAGAGGGGTAGCCATGTTAGTCTTGATCTGTAAAAGAGGCAAAGAGTCCCATGGCACCTTATAGACTAACAGACATATTGGAGCATGAGTTTTCGTGGGTGAATACCCACTTCTTCAGATGCATGTAGTGGAAATTTCCAGAGGCAGGTAGAAATATGCAAGCAAGAATCAGGCTAGGGATAACAAGGTTAGTTCAATCAGGGAGGATGAGGCTCCCTTCTAGCAGTTGAGGTGTGAACCAAGGGAGGAGAAACTGCTTTTATAGTTGCCTAGCCATTCACAGTCTTTGCTTAACCCTGAGCTGATGGTGTTCACACCTCAACGGCTAGAAGAGGGCCTCATCCTCCCCGATTGAACTAACCTCGTTATCCCTAGCCTGATTCTTGCTTGCATATTTATACCTGCCTCTGGAAATTTCCACTACATGCATCTGAAGACGTGGGTATCTATCCTGTAGTTAGTCCAATGCATTTTCTAGCCCCTAATAAAAAAAACTTTACAGTTTACTAGAAAGACAAAGATATGTGAGAAAGATAGTCTGACGATATTCCATCTTCCCAGTGTATTTCTTACAGTGAAGCAAAACAAGCTACAGCATAAAAATCTCCAGTAAGCTATGCAGGTTACAAGACTCATGCAACATTTCCAGCCATCTACTCATGACTATGAAAGCAACTCATGTCCTAGGCACTGTGTGTTTCCAGCAACCAAAGGACACAACTGCATTGAAATGACTTCAAAGTTTCATTCTACTTCAAACATTTTTCACTATCGAAATTCACTACAAGCAAGTTCAACTTCATGTTAGAGTTGGTTAGAAAATAGTAAGTATTTTTGGAAAAAAAATTTCAAAATAAATGAAAACTTTGGAGTTTGGAAGACGTTCATAAAACATTATTTTCCTAGGTAAGACTGAAAGGAACCAAAAACTTTTCAGTAGAACAAAGTTTTGTTTGTTTTTTGGAGGAAAAATGTTTTTTCAGAAGAAAATTATATGCAGAACTTCTCAATCTGGGCTCCCCGCCCCCCAAAGAAAAGCTAATTTTTAATTAAAAAATTTTTGATCAGAAAATTTCCTCTCTCTACTTAATATGTTCTGTCTGCCAGTGTTTGGCCAAAGACTACAAAGCCTTGCTAGACCTGCACATATCACTACTGTTTTAGGATTATGAAGGCTATATATCGAATTATTTTCTTCTTTTCAGGGCTGTAGCCAAGACCCAATCTTACCCTTATTATCTGTGTTTGTACTTGACTGGTAACTTCTTGTGGGAAGTTGAGTTAACCCTGAAAAAGAAGTAGGGCAGGGCAAAAGCAGCTAAAATTTGTCAATGATATTTCAAATAAAGCCCAGCAATTTACCTCACTGGCGTTCATAATGCTTTTTGATGGTGAAATCTGAATAAGTGAGATTTTAATTGCAGGAATGTTAAGCAAAAGCCTCATAAATAGCAGTGAGAATAAATTACAGTGTATTTCCCCAAACATGAGTATAAACTATAGTGAATACTCATAGTGATCAGGTTTGGTATGAATCATAGGCTAATGTTTGTTCACAAAATAAAACAAAAATGTCATAAAAGTTTCAAGCTGTTTGTGAATAATTTGTGAACAGAAAATAGGGCTAAGTTACTCAAAGAATAATTCAACCAGCTCTGTTCAGGAGTCAAGTCACCAGGAAAGACGGTACAGCTTTTTTGATTAAATGGACAAGCACTCAGTCTAAGCCCGCCCAGGATTCTGGAAACATCTAGTTCACAGTGAGCAGGCTCAGATTTAACACGTGCATTAGCACAGTCACCAATGCTAATATTATATAATCTTATTTTGCATAGTCACTCCTATATTACTAATTTGATACCTACCCTTATCATGTCTCCACAGTGGCAGAAGTGATACTTTCTGGCTTTATCGTCTGTCAGGGGACTGGCTGCCTACCTTTCACTCTGGACAGTGGCTTTGTAGGTCTATTTTAATAAATTGTGCATGTTGGCTTTCTTCCAGTTGTATTCACAAGTCTGGTATTTGCTTAGGTTTGAGTAACAGATCTGGTGGGAAATTTATTCCTTATTCATCTGCTCATTAGAATCTTAGCTGAGGAGGTCATCCCTTCGATCGGTGTATTACTAAGATCCAGCAGGTCTAGGAACAGATATTTATTGTGAAGTTTAGCTTTCCTTATGGTATTTTTCATTGTTTGACTAGATCTCTTTTCACCCTCCCTCTTCCTCCTACATTTCCTTGTATGTGTTCTGATGAGCAGGTAATGAGCTGAAACAGGTAAACATCGAAGTTAGAATGGATTCTTCAATACCTGTCCTTACGATAGGTTTTGTTCACGTTTTAAGGGTGGGGGGAGAGTTTAGAATTAATTCCTGTGCAAATGGAAAAGTCTTAGCACATCTCAACACACATCTCCTTAAAAACATTCTAAAACTCACTGTGTGTTTTCTTTTTCCTCTCCAGTATTTTCTGATAATTTCTCACATAAGCTGAGCTGTAGATTCAGAAGGTGACTTCTAATTTCTGCTTGAAAATAAACTTTATTTCAATATCCAGAAGTAATCATCCAAGTTTTCTGTATTTTTTTATATTGTTTGCATCTGGCAGGGTAGAGCTAGCAGAAGAGACTTCAGACCTGTAGGTCAAGCAAGTGTGTTCAACTCTCAAAAATACGATTCAGTATGCTTGTAGGAGAGAAAAAGAAAAGACAGTGGAACTCCAATCAAAGTCAGAAAAATTGTGCTCTCAGAGCCACTGTACAGAATCAATTGTATTTATGTGTGTGTGCGCAAAATAGAATAGTGTTGCCATTGATTAATAAAACTTTGAAATGAGAGCCCTGGCCAGTTTGAGTATTAATAAATTAGGAAAGTGTTGATAAAAAATGGTGATAATGACATGTACCCACATTTGAAAAAGCATTTTGAGATCTACAGATATGTGCTAAGTGTTATTGTGTTGGAGGATGCTGCTGAATCATTTGAATTTACATTTCTTCTTTGAAAATGAACTCTGGGGTAAATTGCAAGTGGTGGGTATGGTGAATTAACCCCATAACTCATCAACAATAGCCCAAATAGTCTTCTCTACATCTGTAAGCAGAGGGGAGCACACTTCTAAGCATTCAGGCAAAAGAAGAGACACGACTTTCTAGTAGGAGTCTTTTTCTCATCTTACTCGGAGGGGCTTGGGCTCTGCAGGTCAAGAGGTGGTGAACAAGGATTGGTGGAAGACCAAGGAAAGGGGTGTGACCTCTGTCTGCCATACCCACCTCACATTTGAAGCGAACGGGCATATTTTGTGAGGAATCAGAGAAAACATAGTTTACTTTCAACATCCCTGCCAGCAGCTGATGCGTGAGAGAAAGGTGAAAACTTGATTTCTGAAGGGAAAGGGAGAATCTATGAAAGCGTCAGCAGAATCATTGCATGCATGACTCTCCTTCCGGTTGCCAAAATCATGTAGAATCTGGTATAATCCACAACCTAATGAGCCTGCAGTGAGTCACATTAGCGTCCAGGCCTTGAGAAAGCCAGCCAGTTATTTACAGGACTAAAATAAACTATGACTGACTAATTAAGCGACTGAGAAGTATTTCAAAATCTATTGACTAGAAAGCTACTATGTTATTCAAAGTTGAAAGTGTTGCCTTAATTCCCCTAAGGCAACACTTTCAGCTTTGAAACTATAATTTTTAGTCAGGTTTTTGAAATATGTCTCAGAGTTGCTTAATTAGTCAGTTATAGTTGAAGTTCACTAAAAAGGAGAATACAAGGATAGTTACCAAATTTCTAGGATGGGAGTGACTATGCAAATTAGTTGATGTAATGTCAGGACAGGAGGGCCTTTGACTAATTCTTGTGTTAAGTTTGAGCATATTCACTGTGAACTAAATCGCTCCAGAAGACTAAACAGAGTCTAATTATTTGAATGCTTGTGCAGTTAATAAGTGCTGACTGTCTTTTCTGAACAACTTGATTCCTGAATTCCTATTCAACATTACCAGATGAAGATCTGGCCTGTATAAATCAGAGTAGATCTACTGCATTCAGTGAAGCTATGCCAATTTATATCAGCTGAAAATCTTGCCTTCGGTCTATAAGAATAGAAAAACACACACACACAGAGCACACACACACACACTTTCCTCCCGGTGTTTATTTTTCCCCACATGCCACATGCTCTGGTTGGGGCTATAAGCAGAAGTGACAAAACACTCAATTAAAGCTGTTCTCACTTTATTTCCACTGTGGTGTAAAGTAATGGAAATCCTGCGAGAAAGCCTGTCTCCTGAGATTTCCCAGCCCAATATAGACTTGACCAATGTGTTTCATTCTTTTTGCATAAACCGTAGAGGCTCGAATAGTTCAGATAAAGACCTACACTAACTTCTAATTCTTTTGCATTTCGCCCCCCAGCAACTGATATTATTTGGTTACAAAAATATTGTAAGACAAAATTCTCACCTTTTCAATGTCTATTGTATTACATTACATATGTGATTCCCACAGCCTGCAGTAGCTGCTCATTCGCCACTCTTAGGGGACACCAGAAAGCTCATTGTCTAGCAGGCTCCTCAAAAGTCATTGGTCTGCTGCTGCTGATTTTGAGATCATCTCTTTAATTTGGTGGAGCACAGTGTGGACACACGAGGGTCATTTTTTAACAGCTGGCTTGACACTGCTCCAGAGGTCTGCTTTGCCAGTGAATCCTGAAAATATAGGAGCCTAATTCTCCATTCCTTTACGTCAGCATGCAGTGGGAATAGCTCCATTGAAGGGGATGCCGTCTGCAATGCTACCACTCTGATTTGGTAGGTAGCATTTTACATCCATTTTACACTGGTGTAAATGCTACACCAGGTGCAGGGCAATGCAGAATCATGCCCGAGGTTATTTACATTTATGGTTGCTAAGAAAATTTTATATCTGATCTGAATGTAAGCAAGTTGCAGCTGTCAGGAGGTGAGAGCAGCTGCCACTTACCTAGTCAGACCTCCGGAGGAAGCTCTACACGTTCCTTCTCAGTTTCCATAGCAAAGTCAGTGACTTAGTATCTGCAGTTGTCCCTATTATATCCTTCAGGATTCTGGGTCTATGGGAAGGGGAAGTGATGACCCGTGGCTCCTACATGTTCCACTTCTACTGAGCTAGGATTTTTCCGTCTTCATCCCTGGCTGATCAGGCCTCAGCTAGGGAACTCCTGCTTTGCTAAAATGTAGCCTTTTCTGGCATCTGGTCAGAGTCTCCTTCTCCAAGCCAATTCCAGCAATCCTCTCTCCAAGCTTCTCTGAGGAACAGATGTTACCCAGCTCCTTATCCCAGGAAGGGTTAAAGATCCCAGAGCTCATAGGGCCCCCTTCAAGCAAAGAAAGGAGTGAAGAAGAGCCCCTGGACACTCTCTGGGGCTTGGGAAAGCAGCACAACAAGAGGAGCTGCAAGAAGGACAAGATGAGGTGCCTACCATCAGGGAAAGCCTTGCAGCTGGACAGGGAGGGGCACTGGGGAAGCCCCTGGAGCCAACATGAGGCCCAGCTGGGGCAAAGGGGTAGGCTGCGCCTGTGCTTTTGAAGAAATGCTTTGAGCGGTGGGCCAGGGAAGAGGATCGATGAATCAGGGAGGAGTGAGAAAGAAAAGAGAAGGGGAGATGTGATAAATATACATGAGGCACCAGAATATAAAGCCGATTACACCAAATTTGTGTATTAAGTTCATAGCTTGCAACATCCCCGTATACTTTGTAGCCCAACAACAAGACTGACTTGACCAATATGTATTACATCTGTTTTGCATAAGCAATTTCTGTTGTTTTCTTCCCTCAGAGTCCTGAAACAGTTAAGTAAAATGAAGAATATTTTTCAACCTCCAGTATGAGTGTAACTTGTATTAAATTATTCTGCGATTAATTATTAAATGAAGATTGTCATTAAATATTACAATGAAGAATACTATCAATATTGTATCTGTCACAGATGAAAAAGCTACGTACATGGATGGATTGGTTTATGGACTAAAGGTCTCCAGGGAGTGTCACAAATCACATGATATCCCCAATGCTGGATTTTGTATTTGAAATATCTGAAAGATGTGCAACAACAGATGTAGTCAGACAGTTCCCTATTGGCTACACATCTGAGGAAGCTCAACAGTGTAAGTTATTTTAGCTAAGGCTGGCAATAATTTATGCTGAATAAATTGTCTCCATATCTGCCTGTTTCAGGCAGCAGCAGCAGAAGAATGTAAACTATTTGCTAAATCAGCTCACTTTGGGCCATATTAGACTCCTTTTTTTTTTTTTGGTGTCCACCATTACAAACATAGAAGACATGCAGTTCTAGACATCAGCACTTTCTAAAGGTTGGCTGAATGAAACCTGTTTAGCAGTGAATAGGGAAGCTGTTGTCACATTCATTAATACATAAATTTCAAATTTTGGAGATCAGAAGTGCTGATCTAAAGCATACTTCGGTCCTTCTATTAAGAAACTGTATCCCCTACCCCCAATTCAGTTAAAACTAAGTTCATCTTCCATCCTGTGGAAATCCAAATAAAGCTATGGAAGTCCCAAGAAACTGTCTCTTAATTCCACTGCCTTAAAATAAGAAGAATAATCCAGATTCTCAAAAGTGTTTGTACAGCGCCTAGCACTACCACAGTACATAACAGCCTAAAATATTTTTGAAAGAATAAAAAAAAACTAACTTGAGGGATAGTGTGACCACTGAAAAAGAATCAAAATGGAGATTAAAATAAGGAAAAAAGTAGAGTAGGAGGAGAAAAGGGAAAGGGGGAAGGAAAAATGATATAGTATTTAATAGATTCAAAATGTTATTGTCTTTTGCAAACTATTTACATCGGGGGGGGGGGGTTGGGGATCTGCAAGGAAGCCCAATCAGATCCTTTCTGAAAGTCTGAAATTTTCCAGAAACAAAAAAAAAAGTCTCAATCCTGCCCAACAGCCTTCAGATGCTATTCACCCTTCTCCTTTAATTTCTGAAAGACTGATACATGTGGTAGGGAGAGGAACATCAGCCACTGTACAATCATTGAAATGAGCATATGGGTTCCATTTGTGTCTTTGCCACGGACATAGCTGGTGATCCTGGGCAAGCTACTTTACTTAGCCTCTTAGTGTCACAGTTTCTCCATGGGTAAAATGGAGATAACACTGACCTTTAGGAAAGGGATGCAGTGAGTCTTAACTCATTAGTGTCCATATTGTGCTTTGAAATCTTTGGATCACTGTGTGTCTGGGATTTTCAATGCAGCCTAAGGGAGTCCAGCACCCTAGTTCGACTGAACTTCAAATGGGAGGTGGGTGTCTAACTCCCTGAGCCATTTTTGAAAATTCCAACCTATTAGAGCAAAGCCTTTGAGAGGCAGCATCAGAGGTGAAAGTAAGCAGGTCCGGTCCGGCGTGCCAGACTGGACCGGCTTCCCTAAAGCACCGCCCAAGCCCTGCTACCGGAGCCCCTGGGGCAGCGGCAGCAGGGCTCGGGCAGTGATTTAAAGGGCCAGGGGCTCTGCTGTGGTAGCGGCGGCCTGAGTCCGGGGCACTTTAAATCGCCCCTGAGCTCCCAGCCGCCTCTGCAGCTGGGAGCTCCGGGGGTGATTTTAAAGGCCCCGGGGCTTCCAGCTGCAGCCGGAGCCCTAGGACCTTTAAATCTTGATTTAAACAGCCCAGGTATTTAAAGGCCCTGCCTCTTCCGGTTGAGGCCACGCCTCTTCCGGTTGAGGCCACGCCCCCTGCTCAGGGCTCTGGAGTACCAGTAAGTCCTTTAAGTTACTTTCACCACTGGGCAGCATACTAGTCTCTGGTAGACTGAGACTATGGCTTGGCAGCACAAACTCTTCTGTTGTGAATTGATCTCTGCCCCCATCTTGCCACGTGGTCCTCAAGCAAGTCGCCACCTCTGAACCTCAGTTTTCCTGTCTGTTAAATGGGGATGCTACTTATCTAACTATTTCACAAGGGAAATTTGAAAATTAAATTAGAAAACAGATATACAGCTATTTGAAAAGATAAAGAACTGTAATAACTAAATCATTAGTGAAAGTGTAATTATGGCAATAATTTATTGATAACTGGCAACTTGTCATCACATTTGTTCTATCGAATTTCTCCAGATACCTGCACATTTCTGTGGATCAGGGCTGACAGGGGAAAAAGACAGAAAAACAACTCTTCTCCCCCTCATATCCTTTGCCCTTCCCATTTAAAATGTGATCAGCCTCTCCCCCCCTGGGAATTGAGGGTCACAGTATGACTAGGAAAATGATTCAGTCCTGAAAATTCTACATGTGATTTAGTGAAACAAAGCACTGCCCTCACCAGTAGCAGCCGTTTTTGAAATGTTTAAAAGGCAAATGCATTAGTATGTTCAACCACTATGCGGGCTAATGACTAGAAGTTTTCTAGCATATGGGGATCATTATTCCAGCTCATCACCAGTGAACTTTCCAGAAAAGCTAATTAAAGGACCCTTTAAAATGTGTACCTCAAAGTTGGGTTTTATCACAGCTCCTCACTCGTGTTTAAAGAATTTTCATCTCTTTTACTCCTACCACCTTTTATTTCCCATAATCACTAACAATGAGGAAAGCTAATTAAACAGGTCTTTATTTTCCATTCAACATGATTTAACTTTCTTCTTATTTTCTATACAGAAAATATCGTTTTTCACTGACATGAAAGGGAAATTAGAAAGTATTGCTGGCAATATCTAGTGATGGTTCATCTTCCTCATGACCCTCCAACCTCTACATCTCTCCTGTAACTATTTCTATTCTTTAATTGTAATTTATAAATTAACTCTGGATATAATTTACAGAGTACAACAAAGGGATCATTCTCCAGGCCAACACCTCCCAGTGAAGAAAAGCAAATTCTCAGGGAGGCTGTTGCTACTGGTTGGAATCTGCTTAGTGTATGCGCAACACACCACAGGTGGCACATGACCAGGGTTTATCACCAAATTTGGTCTGTTGGTTGGATCATTAGCTTCCCTGGCTTGGGCCAGGTACGGACAGTGAGCACAACATGAACGCTGATTAGTTATGAAGAGTATGGATGCCAAAAAACTTCTACAAAACTGAGGATGCAGAGACAACCTAAGTTGTTGGAAGCAACTGTTAGGGACATTTATTGTTTCAAATTTGGGAGTAAAGTGTAAAAGCAAGAAAAATGAGAAGAATGTAATCTACCAGAGTGAAAATGTGCTCCAGAATCAAATCTTTCATTTGGAAAAAAAAATCTCTAGGCCTTATGATACAGCAAAACTTTCAAAATGTGAACAGATCACAACCACAACCACAAGTGATTGCCTGAGTCTGAAGACAACCCATAACCCTACTTATAAGTGAAGTGTGAACTATTCATCACAAAGAATTAAAGTATCCTCACTAGGTTTAGGTGTCAACATTGTTAGGTATGTCACAGCTAATAATTTTAGGAAAAAACACCCATTTAATGTACTTGTGCATCACTGTTGGATGTACTGGTAGATATTGGTATGGGGTAGATTAAACACATATCTGTCAAATGTGACCTTCTTGGGACTGGGGATAAAACTGAAGGGGAAGGCACTAGACCTGGTAGAAGAGAGGGGAACGTTTTTCAGTAAAAACTTCTATTTTTTGTCAAAAAGTTTCAAAATTCAGAATTTATTGAACAGCTCTTTTGGGCACATTTTCCTATACACCTGTTGATCTCCTTGTCCAACATTTCTTCTCCTGTCCTCCTACCCCTTTGTCCCCCCCACCATCTATGTCAAATAACCAATGTCCAGGTAAAGTTTGGTTTCCATGGCATGGACAAGAAATCCTGAGGTTTGGATGCAAGGGGATTCCTGAGAATTTCACCCATATCTTCAATCTCATGTATTAAATGTAGAATCCCTGGACTGATTCAGTGTACTTGGGAAAATGAAACACTCAAAATGAAACAGAGGGAAGAAGACAGGTGGCCTCACTGAAACCTCAGTTCTCCAAGGCACATCTGCATATGCCTTGCACATGTTTGCTAGAGATGGTCAGAGAAATGTGTATATCCTGAGTAGCAAAAAATGGCCTATTTTCATGCAGGGCACATTTTGACATGGCATCACCTCTAACTCTGTCCAAAAATGGAGGAGGAGATAGGAGATGCATTTCCCTCCTCAGTGCTGAGTCCTTTACCTGTCTCCTTGCATCAAAAATGAAACCACCCTCCCATTGGGTGGCAAAATCCTTAACTGTCCCCAGACTACCAAAATTCCAGCTTTCCCCTGAGAGCTTCTACATGTACTTCTCAGCCTTTTCATTCTACACATCTGTACCTAACTGGAATTTTGGAAGCTGTGTAAAATCAATTCAGTGTAACATCAAAATAAATGAGGGGCTGCACACTGATTGGACTGCACTGGGAAGCCACTGAAGGAGAAAGCCTTTAGTGAACTGTACCTCATGGTTTTGGGGTTCCTTCCATATAACTTGGGAACCTGTTCACACTGCACAGAACTTGTGTTCTGGCGAAGGAGTGAATAATACCTGAAGAAAGGATTTCTCCAGCATTGGCAAACAGAGAATAACAGTGATGATTCTTCTGAGAGAGCCATAAATGTTTTATTTTTCAGAGTAGCAGCCGTGTTAGTCTGTATCCACAAAAAGAAAAGGAGTACTTGTGGCATCTTAGAGACTAACCAATTTATTTGAGCATAAGCTTTCATGAGCTACAGCTCACTTCATCGGATGCATTCATGTTTCAACTTTTCTATCTGCCACATACAGTTAACAGAAAAATAGTTTGGTCACCTCAAAAATGGGCCATTATATCAGCCTGTCCCTTCAGTTTCCTAAGTAGTAGTAGTAGGAGTAATTTTGAAGAGATAATTATGGATCGTTACAGGGTGGCTGCCTCCAGAGCACCCTCTCATGGCTGGGGATAGCCCTTCAGCATTCCTGCTTCTGCTTCCCTCTCCTCAGGTCCCTTTGGCTATCCCATTACCAAAAAAACCCTTACTTGGGCTGGTTTATGATCATAAATAGTTCCAAACTTGAGTCCTCAAAGTCCAAATAAAAAATGCATATATTAAGATTCATTTATTTGTTCTTCCCCACTTCATCAAGCCATTCCCAGGACCCCTCCTTGCCTTGGAAGGTCACTCCCAGCACTACCTACCTAGAGTCTTTTCTCCCCTGGGGTCTCAGGGTCCCTTGCAAGAGCTTTCTAGCTCCCTGCAGTCTTCTCATCCCATTCCCAGGCCTACCTCCCTCAAGTCTCTCCCCAGGCCTCTTCCTTATCTACCCCAGAGACCTAACTAGGTGATCCCGTCACCCACTAGTAACATGATTTCCAATGTCCCCACCTGGAGAGACAACTTGGCTGTGTCACAGGTGAGACTAAGACTCATCTCCCTTTAAAGGACTCTGACCCTCTGACACGTACTAATAAAGAACAAGCTTCAGCAATCTTAATAGTATAGCAGAAAAACTCTCATCTCCAGTGATTTAGCTAAGAGGATTTTACAGTTTTAGTCTTCATTTTTAAATTGGCAGTTTGTAAACAGGTAGGCCTTGATCCTACAAAAACACTCAAGCACACACATCACTTCACTCACACAAGTAGGAAAGAAGGAATTTTGGCTTCAGTGACACTACCTACATGAGTCAAGTTACTCAGGAGGTGAAGTGTTTGTAGAGGTGTAGAAATAAGAATAAAAGATGATGGCACACGAACAGAAGTCATATGCACCACATCCCAGAGAGAAATCAGACATTGGGACTGCATTGCTAAAAGCTGTGTTTGACAGATGGCATCTAGCGCGGGACACAGTTCCCCCCTTCACAGATGGACTGGTGAACTAGTGTTCTGAATGTCCAATTTACTTCCACTTCAAGTGAATAAAAAGACCAAATAGAAATGTCAATATCCCCAGTAAAAAGGTCTAAGAAAAAAATGTTTTTATAACAGCAAGATAGATTTAATGCAGGGCAGAATGTAAAAGTGGGAAAATGCAATTCCTTCTTTCCTGTTGCATTTTCTTTATCTGTGATACGTGGTTTAATTCTCTCCCTTTCTAAATCCCATTTGTTTTGGGGGTGTCTTATCTGTTATTCTCTTTAGGATCAGTATAAAAATATTGCTCAAGCATACAGAGGTGTAATCAGGAAGGCCAAGCACAATTGGAGTTGCAGCTAGCAAGGGATGTGAAGGGTAACAAGAAGGGTTTCTACAGGTATGTTAGCAACAAGAAGGTGGTCAGGGAAAGTGTGGGACTCTTACTGAGTGGGGGAGGCAACCTACTGCCAGATGATGTGGAAAAAGCTGAAGTAATGAATGCTTTTTTTGCCTCCGTCATTACAGACAAGGTCATCTCCTCATCTGCTGCACTGGGCAGCACAGTATGGGGAGGAGGTGAGCAGCCCTCAGTGGTGAAAGAACAGGTTCAGGACTATTTAGAAAAGCGGGACATGCACAAGTCCATGGGGCTGGATGCAGTGCTGAGGGAGTTGGCTGATGTGATTGCAGAGCTATTAGCCATTATCTTTGAAAATTCATGGCCACTGCGAGCTGCAGACAGTCAACATCAGCAAAATGTCTTTCAGCCCGCAATCAGATTACCCTGATGGGCCGCAGGTTGCCCACCACTGGTCCAGAGTAATCTAGACAAATTGGAGAATTGGGCTAAAAGAAATCTGATGAGGTTCAACAAGGACAAGTGAAGAGTCCTGCACTTAGGATGGAAGAATCCCATTCACTGTTACAGGCTGGGGATCGACTGGCTAAGTGGTCTGCAGAAAAGGACCTGGGGATTACAGTGGACAAGAAGCTGGATGAGAGTCAACAGTGTGCCCTTGTTGCCAAGAAGGCCAATGGCATATTGGGCTGCATTAGTATGAGCACTGCCAGCAGATCGAGGGAAGTGATTATTCCCCTCTATTTGGCATCTGGAGTACTGCGTCCAATTTTGGGCCCCACACTACAGAAAGGATGAGGACAAACTGGAGAGAGTCCAGCGGAGGGCAACAAAAATGATTAGGGGGCTGAGGCACATGACTTATGGGGAAAGGCTGAGGGAACTGGGCTTATTTAGTCTGAAGAAGAGAAGAGTGAGGGGGGATTTGATAGCAGCCTTCAACTACCTGAAGGGGGGTTCCAAAGAGGATGGAGCTAGGCTGTTTTCAGTGGTGGCAGATGACAGAACAAGGAGCAATGGTCTCAAGTGGCAGTGGGAGAAGTCTAAGTTGGATATTAGCAAAAACTATTTCAATAGGAGGGTGGTGAAGCACTGGAATGGGTTATCTAGGGAGGTGGTGGAATCTCCATCCTTAGAGGTTTTTAAGGCCTGGCTTGAGAAAGCCCTGACTGGGATGATTTAGTTGGGGTTGGCCCTGCTTTGAGCAGGGGGTTGGACTAGATCACCTTCTGAGGTCTCTTCCAATTCTAATCTCTATGATTCTGTGATCAGGGCAAGGAAAATCCTACAACCATGCTCCTTTGTAGGCAGTGGTCATGTGCTGACTTTTGTACTTGGCAAATGCCCCTTGGTACCTCATCAATGTCAGTAATTCTTGCATATATGCCACATATAGGAATCCAAAATGCTTGCTCCTTCTAAGTATTAAAGTATTATTTGCTCCTAACAGGTCATTTAACACACGAATCAACCAGAGTAATACTGTGCAGTATCAACAGAGAACATGTGCTGGAAAGGAATGCACAGCCGAATATAGAAATCCATCTCCAAATCTGTAATTGAATAGAAATAAACCAGTCTTAAGGAACAGGCAGGCAGTAAAGATACAACTAAAGAAAGTTAGTTCCATATTGGACTGAGACCAATTCTTGCTTAGCCCGACTTGTCAAACACCAAATACTAGCTGTTTTCTGATAAGCACTGGGTATATGTCTTGAAAACAAGAGATATCATCATATTGTATTATCTTGAAACGACTCATGTCAATCTGATATTGCCTCAAAGAGCACAAGCTCTGCTTCCACCAATGAGTAGGAACACTATAAGTTCAACTGCTCTGCAAGACATTTTGTGGTTTCTTAGTGGGCAGCACAGTACTTTATGGTATTGAGAGTGGTCTCCATCACACTAAGTGAAATAATTTCCTCATCTTTCCTTATAAGGTGTTGCAAGTGCATGTACATATCTTCAGTACAGGAAGATGCTCTCACATGCCTGTTCCACCCCTAGATCCCAAAGCACAAGTGGTCAACCTAAGCACAACTAAACAGACCTCTGAATCTGGGGTCACATAGTGCCAGCAACCCACAAAAACATATTATAAATGGAGATGGGAAGTAAGTATGAAATCTCCCCCATCCCTCTGAAAACCTCTGAACCTAAGTAGCTAATTAAATATTTCTTTGCTATCTGAAGCCTGGCTTTAAATATCAGGGCAGATCCTCAGCGGATATGAAATCAACATAGCACCACTGACTTCAACAGAGTTACTCCAGCTTACACCAGCTGACAATTGTGTTTAATAATTGCCCGGAAGAGGCTGCAGAAAATACATAACAGGAAATGCAGGTTATTGACAATACATGTACATGTAGGGATGTATGTGAATAAATGAGTATGAATGGGTTATTGTTTGTTTGCCTTTTTATCTGTGTGTGTCTGTCCCGGAAATTATTTTTGAAAAATACAAGCCTTATCCTATTTCAAAGAGTACATTTGGGGAGAGGACTATTAAAAGGCTTTGCATTATTTATAGGGCTGTCAATCTATTAAAAAAATTAATCGTGATTAATCACACGATTAATCGCCCTGTTAAACAATAATAGAATACCATTTATTTAAATAGTTTTGGATATTTTCTACATTTTCAAATAAATTAATTTCAGTTACAACATATAATACAAAGTGTACAGTGCTCACTTTATATTATTATTATTTTTATGATAAATATTTGCACTGTAAAAAACAAAGTAGTATTTTTAATTCACTTAATACAAGTACTGTAGTGCAATCTCTTTATCATGAAAGTTGAACTTACAAATCTAGAATTATGTACAGAAAATAATTGTATTCAAAAATAAAACAATGTACAATTTTAGAGCCTACAAGTCCACTCAGTTCTACTTCTTGATCAGCCAATCGCTCAAACATGTTTGTTTATATTTGCAGAAGATAATGCTGCTTGCTTCTTGTTTACAATGTCACCTAAAAGTAAGAACAGGCATTCACACGGCACTGTTGTAGCTGGTGTCACAAGATATTTCTGTGCCAGATGCACTAAAGATTCATATGTCCCTTCATGCTTCAACCACCATTCCAAGCGTCCATGCCAAAGACAGGTTCTGCTCAATAATGATCCAACGTGGTGAGGACTGATGCACATTCATTTTCATTATCTGAGTCGGATGCCACCAGCAGAAGATTGATTTTCTTTTTTGGTGGTTCGGGTTCTATAGCTTCCGCATCGGAGTGTTGCTCTTTTAACTCTTCTGAAAGCACGTTCCACACCTCCTCCCTCTCAGATTTTGGAAGGCACTTCAGATTCTTAAACCTTGGGTTGAGTGCTGTATCTATCTTAAGAAATCTCACATTGGTACCTTCTTTGTGTTTTGTCAAATCTGCAGTCAAAGTGCTCTTAAAATGAACAACATGTGCTAGGTCATCATGAAATATACAGTAGAATGCAGGTAAAACAGAGCAGGGGACATGCAATTCTCCCCCAAGGAATTCAGTCACAAATTTAATTAATGCTTTTTTTATTAATGAGTATCATCAGCATGGAAGTATGTCCTCTAGAATGGCGGTCAAAGCATGAAGGGGCATACAAACGTTTAGCATATCTGGCATAGAAATACCTTGCAATGCCGGCTACAAAAGTGCCATGCGAACACCTGTTCTCACTATCAGGTGACATTGTAAACAATAAGCAGGCAGCATTATCTCTCATAAATGTAAACAAACTTGTTTGTCTGAGTGAGTGGCTGAACAAGAAGTAGGACTGAGTGGACTTGTAGGCTTTAAAGTTTTACACTGTTTTGTTTTGAATGCAATTATGTAACAAACAAACAAAAATCTACATTTGTAAGTTGCACTTTCATGATAAAGAGATTGCACTACCAGTACTTGTATAAGGTGAATTGAAAAATGCTATTTCTTTTATCATTTTTACAGTGCAAATAAATATAAAGTGAGCATTGTACACTTTGTATTCTGTGTTGTAACTGAAATCAATATATTTGAAAATGTAAATGAAAAATATTTACTAAATTTTAAGTGATATTCTATTGTTTAACGGAAGGACATAAATCCACACCGTGTACAGGTCAAGCACAGAAATTTATTACGTACAGCGCTGATGGAGTGTCACCTTGCTTATTAAGCTCAGAGACACTGTCAATCAATTGATTACAATGGAATATATGGATTTTCCATGGGTGGGGGAAAGTGACAGGGTAGGCAGTCCCATACCCCCGGATAGGCTTAGCTGCAAGACATGATAGCACAGTAGCCAATGGTCAAAGGTTACATAATGTCTCTACCTATGGTCTCAAGTTGACAAATTAACATTTAATTAGTACTTTAATAAATGTATTAGTATCAAATATATATGTTGAATTCTGATTTGAGGTTCACAGGAATGAAGTAGCTCCTTTGATTGTCCAACAGATACATATCTAGGGGTAAAAGCAAAGAAGAGAAGAATGAGGGGGGATTTGATAGTTGCTTTCAACTACCTGAAAGGGGGTTCCAAACAGGATGGATCTAGACTGTTCTCAGTGGTAGCAGATGACAGAACAAAGAGTAATGGTCTCAAGTTGCAGTGGGGGAGATTTAGGTTGGATATTAAGAAAAACTTTTTCACTAGGAGGGTGGTGAAACACTGGAATGTGTTACCTAGGGAGGTGGTGGAATCTCCTTCCTTGGAAGTTTTTAAGGTCAGGCTTGACAAAGCCCTGGCTGGGATGATTTAGTTGGGGATTGGTCCTGCTTTGAGCAGGGGGTTGGACTAGATGACCTCCTGAGGTCCCTTCCAACCCTGATATTCTATGATTCTATGAACAGTGAAAGTATATGGCAATAAAGATCGTCTTTCAAGTTGTTCATTTGTGTTTTAAGGCAGGCATTGGTCCCTGGGAAAGGGAGGTGGGAGGTGGCCATATCTTATACTGACATGCTTAAACCTTTCATAAACTCAGGGTTGGATGTGTGAGAAGAACATCTCCCTACAAAAGAAACTAACACAACATGAAAAGGGCTTCTTTGTTCTATTTGCAACTTTGAATAAGACACAATTATTGCCCCCAACATCTGGCGTTTTGATGACCAGGCATAGCTTAGCAAAAGCAAGGTTATCTTTGGTTATTCTGCTTTATCTTAGCTAATCACTATTTGCTAGGCCTCTGAACTCTTGACCAAATTCTGGACTTTGGGCCTGTACACAAATCCATATACCAGGTTATTACATCAGCAATGGATTTTAACCATTCATTAACAATGCATTTAAAAGTGCAATTAATTGTGATGAATTTTTTTAATCATGATCAATTTTTTTGAGTTAACAGGTGAGTTAACTGTGATTAATCGACAGCCCTAATTATTTATTATTTCTATTGTAATAGTGCCTAAGAACCCACATAAAGCATCAGGACCCTATTGGATTTATACCAATCAAATAATAAGGCTTTTCACTAAGCGGTTGTTTTAAATAGTATATTTGTTTATGCAAAAACACAAAACTGTTACTTACCTCAGTGTCCTCCTTACAGTTTACGGATGCCTATCAGAAAGGTATTGAGAAGCTGGGCTTTCTTATACCAATGAGGATATAGTCTGAACTTTGACCTTAGTTCTATTGTCTTGTGGGAAATGTAGTTTAGTAACTAAGTTGCCATTTTGTTGTATCTGCTATTGTTATGATTATTTAAATTAGAGAATGTGATTTTACAAAAGAATACCTAGTCTGGTTGATTCACACATGATTAAATTATATTATTTCATTAAAAGGAAAATTGCATTTCTTTGGAAAGGCTTTGATGGATCATATCCTCCTGCTGTATAAAGAAGACTGAGCAGAACAGGGGAGGAACATGTCTTCTTGGTAGTGTTCAAACACTGCTAGAGGTAATACTGGAGCAGGTAGAGGCCTCAGTGTAGGAGTAAGAGCTAGGTTAGGGGTGAAATAATGTCCCCTCTGAAATTAATGGCAAAATTCAAATTGACTTAAGAGGGACAAGATTTCACCCGAAGAGTTATAAATGCTGTAAATTAGCAGCTCTCTCATAGTATTGGCTAGTATTAATTTATATTGGTATTTTGGTCCTCTTTCCCTTTTAAAAGTTTTAACTAAAGATCCTTTTACGTAATTTTCACCTGGTTCTTCAGAAAGATGCATCAACATCTCATAGAGAGAATGACAGACGGGATGAAATTTCAGGGGCACTCAAAGGGTGGGAGAGATGCAGGTGCTGACAGTGCTTCTCAAAATCTGGCCTAATACAATGTGTTAATTCAAGTTCAAATTAACATGCACTCCAATAAGCACTCTGCATGTGCAACTCCTGCAGACTCTGAACACTAAGGGCACATCTACACTGGCAAAGTTACAGCCCTGGCCGTTACAGCACCAGTCAAAGAACACTGAAGGGAAACCGCTGTTGTGTGTTCACACTGGCAGCTGCCTGTGCAATAGCGTGTTCACACTTGCAGCACTTGCAGCGGTATTCGGAGCGGTGCACTCTGGGCAGCCATCCCACAGAGCACCTCTTTTTCTTCTGCTGCTAAGACTTGTGGGAAGGCAGAGGGGGTCACATGGCATTCTGGGTCATGTCCCAATGCCCCGTGATGCACTGCTTCGCATTCCAGCAAACCCTGTGCTTCAGTCTGCATTTGGCACTATCTGTCAATGGTTTGTGTACTGCGCGCTCTGCCTCTTCGGGCTGCAGGAGTGGATCCCGAACTGCTGACCAGTATGCTGCTCGCTCTGACCCACACGTCACAAGTGGCAGTGGAATTATTCCTTAAACCAGGAAGCCAAACTTTTTTGATCGCGTACCCCTATCAGTAAATTTTTTTAGAGCATACACTCCTAATATATGTATATCTATTTATATATAAATTATATACATGTACTACTGTACTAATAGATTGTGTAAATTATAAAAACACACAAAAAACAGAAATTAAAAAATGATGAGATAAAGATTAAATAAACAATATTTTAAAAATAATTTTTATTTATTTATTAACAGTACAAAAAACCTTTTTGCTCTCACTAAAAAAAATTATTATTAATAATATTTTTAGTGAGAGCAATGTGATTGAATATGCTTTATTATTTTTGAAAATCTTGGTTTAACACTTTGTGATACATCGGGCGCTCAGGGTGGGGTGCGGGGTCTGGGAGGGAGTTAGGGTTTGGGAGGGCACTCAGGGTGGGGGTGCGGGAGGAGGCTCAGGGCTGGGGCAGGCAGGAGGTGCAGAGCACTTACCTGGGGCAGCTCCTGTTTGTTGCAGGGGGGGTGCAGGTGGCTCTGCGCAGCGCAGCACCGCACCACCCCTATGGCCACGATTCTGGGAGCTGCGATTCTGGGAGCTCCCCCCTCCTCCCCCTGGCAAGCAGGAGCACCCGGAACGCAGGGGCTTCAGGGCCCTGGCCTAAGGGGGCCCCGGAGCCCTGGCCTGCAACTCTAAAGCCCCTTTCGGAATGCGGCCCTCAGAGCACAGGCCGGAGGACTCAGGAGGAGCAGGGGCAGCCGTGCAGCCAGCGGCCGGAGTGAAGCGGCGCTTTCCCCTTCAAAGTGCCGCTTCTCTCCAGCCAGCTTTGAAGGGGAAAGCGCTGCTTCTCTCTGGCCGCTGGCTGCGCGGCTGCCCCTGCTTCTCCATGGGCCGGAGGACTCAGGGCTCACCCTTCTTTTTTTTCCCCCCTCCAGCAGTGCTCCTCCTGCCGCACCGCCCTTTTGCCACAGCAGTGCTCCTCCTGCGGTGCCCCCCTATTGATCGTCTTGCGCACTCCCTAGGGTGCGCGCACCCCACTTTGGAGACCACTGCCTTAAACTACAAAGGCAAGAGGAGTGTGACATTGATCTTGCCACACGTACTAGCTATGACATGAGATTTCTTGTGGCTTTTACGGAGGTGCTGACCACCATGGAACGCCGCTTTTGGGCTCGGGAAACAAGCACAGAGTGGTGGGATCACATCATGATGCACGTCTGGGATGACGAGCAGTGGCTGCAGAACTTTCAGATGAGGAAAGCCCCATTCATGGGACTGTGTGATGAGCTTGCACCAGCCCTGCAGTGCAAGGACATGAGAATGAGAGCTGCCCTGCCGCTGAAGAAGCACGTGGCGATTGCACTGTGGAAGCTGGCTACTCCAGACTGCTACCGATCGATCGCTAACCAGTTCAAAGTGGGAAAGTCTGCTGTTGGACTCATGATGACGGACATCTGCAGGGCCATTAATCCCATCATGTTCCAAAAGACCGTGACTTTGGGCAATGTGCATGACATTGTAGATGGCTTTGCACAAATGGACTTCCCTAACTGCGGAGGGGCGATTGATGGCACGCACATTCCAATTCTGGCACCAGACCACCTAGCCACAGAGTACATTAATCGCAAGGGGTTCTCCAGGCGCTTGTGAATCGCCGTGGGCGTTTCACAGACATTAACGCAGGCTGGTCCAGAAGGGTGCATAATGCACACACCTTTTGGAACACTGGCCTGTTTAAGAAGCTGCAAGCAGGGACTCTCTTCCCAGACCAGAAGATCACCATAGGGGAAATCAAAATGCCCATTGTGATCCTGGGAGACTCCGCCTACCCCTTAATGCCGTGGCTTACGAAGCCATACATGAGGCATCTTGACAGCATCAAGGAGTGGGTAAACAACAGGCTGAGCTAGTTCAGAATGACTGTTGAGTGTGCTTTTAGCCATTTAAAAGCCGCTGGCGATGCCTGTAGGGAAGCTGGACAAGGCTGATGACAATATTTCTATGCTTATAGCCACATGCTGTACGCTCCACAATATTTGTGAAGGGAGGAGTGAATGCTTCACTCAGGGCTGGACTGTAGAGGCTCAGTGCCTGGAGGCCGAGTTTGAAGACCAAGAGACCAGGGCTATTAGAGGGACACAGTGCAGGGCCATGAGGATCAGGGATGCCTTGAGGCAGCAATTTGAAGCTGAAAGCCACTAATATTTGTAGCTATGCTCAGGATTGCAGTGCTTGTAAGGCAATGTGATTCAAGAAGGGGCCTTAACATAATTGTATGTTGCTTTGTAGTGCTTGTTTTGCTTTCACTTAATACAATAAAGATTGCTTTCAAACCAACACAATTCTTTTATTAAAAGACAACAATCGGAGGAGAGAATCAAATGAAAAAATACATGAGCAGGGAGGGAGATGGGGGAAGGGAAGGTGCAGGAGGAGGAGGGGTCCTGGGACAACTAAAGATTTGTGTATGTCCAGGGATCATATCCAACCTTCTCCTTTGGAGTACAATGCAGTGGGTACTGTACTTCAGCGGGGCCAAACTGCAGAGGGATGGGTGTTGAGTGCAGTGGGTAGTGAGAGTGCACAGTGCTGGACTGTGAGGAGGAAGGAGTGGAATGCTGTGGGTAGAGACTGGAACCAGGAGGTTGATACGAGTGTATTGGCAGTGTCTGTGGGGTACATGGGAAAGAGTTTAGTGACAGCAGCTGCAGGGGAGGGCGGGCGCAGAGCTGCTCGGTTTAAAGAGCTAGTATCACCCGGAGCGTGTCCGCTTGGCGCTCCATAACCTTTAAGAGCCTCTCCGTGGCTTCATTCTGGTGCACTGTGTTCTCCTTTTGGTCCCTCTTCTCCCTGTCCCACCACTTCTTCAATTCCTGTTTCTCGGTGGCAGAGAAACCTCATGCAGAAAGTCCTCCTTAGTTCTTCTTGACCGCTTTCTAATTCTGCGCAGCCGTTCTGCCACCGATAACAAAGAGGGAGGCTGGGCTCCCAAGGTCATCTCTGTGAAGTTTAAATGCAACATTTTGCAGAAGCAGTATTGTTTGCAACACAGACAACACTGATTCAGTGCTTTAAAACACAGCTAGTACTCTCACACCTGTCACTAACTGGCTGAGCCCAGGCAAGCACACATGAGCCACAAGACCCCCAAAATGGTGAGTTGCCACAGTGACAGGGTAAATCACTCTTCCCGGACTCTGCTGTACACTGTGCATGTGGCTCTTGGGGAGACCCAGCACTGTAGGGGGTGCCTGATAATCATTCCTGTCCCTACACTTTCTACAGGAGGTGATCATTATAGACGATATCTCGCTGCTGAGGGTGAGCAGGGAATCAAGGGAGGGTCTTCTCCAAGCCCGCAGCTTCTGTCCTGGCCCCTATGTGGCTCACCTGTGTGCAGCAATGGTCCCCCACCCATGACGGCACAGTGGCTCTGTGGATGAGTGGAAAGCAGTGGACGTGTAATTCCTTGACTTTAGCAAAGCTTTCGATACGGTCTCCCACAGTATTCTTGCCAGCAAGTTAAAGAAGTATGGGCTGGATGAATGGACTACAAGGTGGATAGAAAGCTGGCTAGATCATTGGGCTCAACGGGTAGTGATCAATGGCTCCATGTCTAGTTGGCAGCCAGTATCAAGCGGAGTGCCCCAAGGGTCAGTCCTGGGGCCGGTTTTGTTCAATATCTTCATTAATGATCTGGAGGATGGCTTGGACTGCACCCTCAGCAAGTTTGCAGATGACGCTAAACTGGGAGGAGAGGTAGATACACTGGAGGGTAGGGATAGGATACAGAGGGACCTAGACAAATTGGAGGATTGGGCCAAAAGAAATCTGATGAGGTTCAACAAGGACAAGTGCAGAGTCCTGCACTTAGGACAGAAGAGTCCCATGCACTGCTACAGACTAGGAACCGAATGGCTAGGCAGCAGTTCTGCAGAAAAGGACCTAGGGGTTACAGTGAAGGAGAAGCTGGATATGAGTCAGTGAGCCCTTGTTGCCAAGAAGGCTAACGACATTTTGGGCTGTATAAGTAGGGGCATTCAGTAGGAGGGTGGTGAAGCACTGGAATTCATTACCTAGGGAGGTGGTGGAATCCCCTTCCTTTGAGGTTTTTAAGGTCAGGCTTGACAAACCCCTGGCTGCGATGATTTAGTTGGGGATTGGTCCTGCTTTGAGCATGGGGTTGGACAAGATGACCTCCTGAGGTCCCTTCCAACCCTGATATTCTATGAAAGTTACCCTTAATGGGGCACCTCTGCCAAAGAACCTCCTCTCCTGTTTGCACTTTGCCAAGATCCAACTGCTGTGACTGGCTAGGCTCCTCCAGGGTAGAAAAGAACTTCTGGCTGCATGCATCTCTGGCCTATGAGTCATCCTCTGCCTCTGGGTATCCCTCCCCCTGCACATCCTCGTCCAACATTTCCTCCCCCTGGATTGGTCCACCCTCGACTGGCACGTGAGCCAACAAAGTATTTGCAGGGTAGGTGGAGACGCTGCCGAGTATTGCATCCAGCTCTTTGTAGAACTGGCAGCTCATGGGCACAGCACCGGAGTGGCAGTTTGCCTCCTGCACCTTTTGGTAGGCCAGGGGTGGGCAAACTTTTTGGCCTGAGGGCCACATCGGAGTGCAAAACTGTATGGAGGGCTGCATAGGGAAGGCTGTGCCTTCCCACACAGCCTGGCCCCCACCCCCATCCGCCCCCTCCCACTTCCCACCCCCTGACTGCCCCCCTCAGACCTCCTGACCCATCCAACCCCCCCCTGCTCCTTGTCCCCTGACTACCCCCTCCCAAGATCCCACCCTTTATCCAACCCCCCTGTTCCCCATTCCCTGACCCCTATCCACACCCCCATCCCCTGACAGGCCCCTTGGGACTCCTATGCCTATCGAACCACCCCCTGCTCCCTGTCCCCTGACCGCCTCCCTGCAGAACCTCCACCCCATCCAACCACCCCCTGCTCCCTGTCCCCTAACTGGCTCCCTGGGACCCCTGCCCCTCCCCTTATCTAACCCCCTTACCATGCGGCTCAGAGCAGCAGAAGCTCGCAGCCCCGCCGCCCAGCCAGAGCCAGCCGCACTGCCTGCATGGCTGCTGGGGAGGGGGAACAGCAGGGGAGAGGCTGGGGACTAGCCTCCCTGGCCAGGAGCTCAAGGGCCGGGCAGGATGACCCACGGGCCGTAGTTTGCCCACCTCTGTGGTAGGCGTTCCACAGCTCCTTCACTTTGACCCTGAACTGCAGTGTGTCCTGGCCATGGCCCCTTTCTGTCATGCATCATGAAATCCGTCCGGAGGTATCATAATTCCGACGGCTGAGGCACAGCTGGGACTGCACAGCCTCCTCTCCCCAAATGCTGATGCGGTCCAGCCACGCGGCAGTGCCCCAAGTGGGGGATCGCCTGGTGCATGGAGCAGGCATGGCCCCCTGGAAAGATGCGCTGAGACCACTGCACATGTCACTGAGCAAACAGGAAGGGGACTTTCAAATTCGCAAAGGAATGTACGGGGTGGGGATGACGGTTGGTCACCTGAGAGCAGGGCAGTAGAGTTCAAACCGATGGCCAGAGAGGCGAGAACAGGCATTGTGGGACAGCTCCCGGAGGCCAATCGCAGCGCTGTAATCGACCATGGTGTCTACACTGGCATTGCAGCGCTGTAGCCCTGGCACAGAAAGCTCTACGCCTCTCGCTGGGGTGGTTTTTTTAAAGCGCTACAACTGCACCAGTTCTGCGCACTAAGTGGTTTGGCCGTGTGGACACCTTGGGAATTACGGCGCAGAAAGCTGCTTTACTGTGCAGAAAACTTGCCAGCGTAGACAGGGCCTAACAGGATGAAAATCTCCTGGTTTGATCCTGCTGTCCCTATCCCGTGGGAGTTTTGCTGCAGAATCGGACCTTCAGTCAGATCCTGGAATTCAGCATAACCTTACAAACGAACACAAAAAGGCACAATCTGCCAAATGAACTAGCCATCAACAGCGGACATCCAAGACTATTCACTACAAAATGAAACCCCGTCCCAGCTCAAGATGAGCATGTGAAACTGAAAGAGCAAGTTAGGCCAGAACTATGTATTAGGAGCAGATCTTGTATTGTGGCAGCTGACTGCTGTCCGTAAAAGAGCTATTCCATATGGCCACTGATTTTTTTAAAAATATCACGTAAGTTAAGTGGGCTAGATTTTCAGAGAATTCATTTTAAGTGAAAAATTAGGAGCAATGATGCTTAAAATTGGGTGCGCAAAGAAAATAAAATTGGTTTTCAGAAGCGCAAATGAAGTGACTATCAGGGATCTGTGTACCCCAGTTATACTCTCAGTCTATCATCAGGTTCACAACTAGTTGAAGGAGAAGTTTTGATGCTCACAAACAAGCACTAGACAATGCTTCCTTCTTGATCACAACCCGGCCCCTTCCAATGTGTGCTCTCATTTGAGCTATGCAGCAGTTTCTAATAACTCTTTACCCCTTTTGTTCAGCAAACAATGACCTTTCTAACCAAGAATAAAATTAGTAGTGGGTAAAACCTCTTTTTAATGATGTGCAGACCAAGTTGTTATTTAACTTTAAAATATTAATACTTTTCTCCAAACCTCATTTAGTACTTCACAGATGTTAATTATATTTTGTCATATCTAGACTGGTGAAATTCTCATTTCTCCAAATGAATTGAATAACTAACCCTCTTCCTAGAAAAAACCCACCTTCTCTCCTCTGATTTTTTTCAGTATATATAATGGAAAGACAGTAATTCAATGGGATTTATCTGACTCCGTTTGACATTCTTTCCTCTTCACATGGACTGAGATATTAATCAAATTTGGGGTTGTCACTAAATGCTGAAATATTTTGTCCTTTGAATAAATTGCTATGGGTGTGACAAAAATCACACATGACTATATTTTATATTATCGTAGGTGTGTTTACAAGGCTCTCTCTCTCATCCTTGTTTTCTTTTTTGTCACAGCACATTGTGTTTTGCTGTGGAGGATTTTGTAACACTGCAGTACAATGCACCTTTTAAAAAAAGACAAACATTTTCTAATCCCATATATTCACTATTAAATAGTCAGGAAGGGGATCTGTAGGGAATAGAGAGCAAATCAAAGCAGGTAATAATAGTACTTTTCAATAATTCCTAATTACTTAAGGGTGAAATTGGCTCATATTGAGGAGGGTCATCATCAGGGTCTCCATGGCAGTTAAGCCCCACATATGACTATACAGCAGGACCCCAGGAGGAACCGGCACTCAGAGATGTCTGTACACCCTCCATGCACAACAGAAAGGCTGGTGCAGAAGGCAACCCAGGGGAGGCACTTATAGGTAATGTGTTTATGCATATCCAGGGGCCCCAACTGGTGCAGAGGAGCTACAATCACTTTTCCATCCACAGACTGAATTAGCAGCCATGAGGGGAGGGGACTGCATAGCAGTTGTGCAGTGTGGCCCAGTTTGGGGAATAGATTTCCACCCTCCGGGGCTTTACATGGGTGCAGTTTCACTTCACCCTAAATGTATAAATCCATTCCCTCAGTTATAGGCATAATTTGAGTCCCTTCCTAGGGTGAGAATGCACATGCATGCTCAAATAGCCAACACAACCCCAGACCACCCATTATTGTTTGCTCCTGTTTATACAGACAATATGTTTTGGAAACTTAAGGACCACCTGTTGAAAGTAATCAAATTCATTCAAATCCACTTGCATGCCCAACTGCCCAATTCTTTTGTGTACAGCTCATGTATCTCCTTCTGATCGGTAAGCCCAGTATGTCATGCTGCACTCATTGCAACGCTGAACCAATTCAACATCTTGAAAAGCTAATTAATGTCATAAAAAATTCATACTGGCATGCAAATATTGTGGCCCAGATAAATAATTAGCTGAACTTTTCCACGCCAGCATTGACATGCTCCAAGGTTGCCCTCTCTTGCCAGACCTGCTCAACAATTATCTGATGTGCACCGCATTAGCTGATTTTTATGAAGGTGTAAACCTTCATGGCAGCCTAATAAACAACGTACATTTCACAACCAGCATTGATTTACACATCTTCTGAAGAGATGATGCATGAAATGATCAGAAAAGTCAATAATGCAAGCAAAACGTATGGGCTTGAGATAAGTAGCAGAAAACAAAAATCAATGCCTTCCAGCTATTACCATCATGAAGTAGAGTTCATAATAGATAACATTAAATTTGAACAAGCTGCATCATTCAAATACCTGCGATCAGCTGTCACTTCTGACAATAATGGCAAGAAAGGTATTAGTATACATATATGTTAGCTCTAGCTTTGGCACTGAATGCATTTAGCTGACGAGATAGATATTTTATTATTCTGACTAAAAGAGAAGACTGCTGAACACATTCATCATTACCTGTAGTACCATATACATACAAAGTATACAGAGAGGAAAGCTGCTACAAGCGTACCCAAATAAGTGCCATAGGAAGATCTGAGGCACTTTATTGGATCATCCTATAACGAACACCACAGGATAAAATTCAACTGAACTGTGCCATTGACATTATCAGAATGCATAAGCAACAATGAAGTCAGATATCAAAGACAGAAATCCACCTCAGCTTTGTGTACAAGTTTTTATATGAGAACTCAGCATGTGACTTTACATCAAGGAGTTTTGATAGCTGAAGGATGTACTCAACAGGAAAGCAACATGAGAGAAGGTTATAGCCGCTAAAACACATCTTAGGGGATGTGCTCTAACATATATCTCACAGTATTTTAATTGCAGTGCATGTAATCCATTACACTAAGTGAAAACAGGAGGATCTTCCTACAGAGCTTACTAGAAGCCTAGCAAATAGAGTTAAGACTATTTACAGAGCCAAGAGGTATCCCTATATGGCTCAGGGGATTAGTAATGACATACAGAACCTTTCACATCTAGGTCATTAGTGTGAATTTGGCCTAGGCTACTAGTGCCCAAAACTATTTTGTGATTGTTCAGTAGCCATTTTAAATGGAATTGGAGGCCTCAATGCAATTTCTGATAGACCAGCATCCACAATCCCAAAATACTAGTACAGTGACAATAGTTGGCACCTATTTGTGGGCAAGGATTCAGGGACATGGAAAATGCATTATGTTCCCTCGTAGAGATTAAACCTCTTGGGCAGTGTTGGGCAACCCGCGGCCTATAGGACGCATGCGGCCCATCAGGGTAATCTGATTGCGGGCCATAAGACATTTTGTTGATATTGACCCTCCACAGGCACTGCCCCCCACAGTTCCCAGTGGCCATGATTCACTGTTCCCGATCAATGGGAGCTGCAGGAAGCCGCGCGGGCCACGGGGAAGTGCTGGCTACTGCTTTCCGCAGCTCCGATTGGCCAGGAATGGTGAACCACAGCCACTGAGAGCTGTGGAGGGCCGTGCCTGCAAACAGTCAACGTCAACAAAATGTCTCGCAGCCAGCATTCAGATTACCCTGACAGGTCACATGTGGGCCACAGGTTGCCCACCACTGCTCTAAGGTATTATACAGGGTTAGTGCATCTTTGTGAGGGGATGTAGGGAAGCTTTACTGCTACCCATACTGTCCTTGTTCTGTGGCTAGAGATCTCAATCCTCAGGTCCAACAATCCAGCACCTTTTGCAGGCTCTACATTAACATTGATGTAGCCAGTTCTACAGCCAGTATCTTAGGATATCAGCCAGATGGCCCTGAAAAAATATCAGAGATGGGAGCTAAGAGCATTGCAGAAAGGCAAAAAAAAAGGTAGTGGCAGGAAGGAGGCTTTGGGGAAAGCTGTGTCTGGAGGGGTGGAGTTCCAGCTGATGGTCTGAGCAATTTGTTTTTGCATGGTTTTGTCCTGACACCAAAACAAAATAATGGTTTGGGCTGAATTTTATTGTGATTTTCTTGAACTCTGTTCAAACCTGAAAACCAAAGTCATGCAGTGCAAACCCATTCAGCAGCTTCCCTGAATCCTTGCAAACCCACCGCTCTGCCAATAATAGTAACAAGTAACACGTTGCTCCGGCCGTAATTTTTCACATCCACTGTTCTATTGCCACATGATTTACTGTGCTAGCACTGAGAGCCGTTGCCCAAGCCCTCTTGCTGCTCTCCTCCTGATTTACTTAAATCTTTTTACTTTTATCAGCCACAGGGAATGGGGACACTTACATGTAACAACTGACGATTTGAACAGAAAATACAGAGAAAAGCTGTGTAAAGCAAGTGGCTGAGATTATAGCTGTTGACTTCTAATATTATTTGACAGATGAGACTGCTGCAATTATCTCCTGCTCATGGGTTCCATTACTGGAACAAGAAGCGCACAAAATAAGGGTAATTTCTCAAACAACGTATAGGGCCACTTAACTTTGTCAAGAGCCATTTCTGCAAGTGAAGTCCTCCCTGGTTAAAGATACAAGGATAATATGCCGGCAACTTCCTACAAGCATTTAGTGCATTCCACATTAACTGCCTTTTTAGTTACCCTTTTCCTGCTTTATTTGAGCCAGATCAGGATATTATTTTTAAAGGTATTTGTTTAAAAAAATTATCTTGTAGTTGCTGCTGTTCCCCTCCCAAGAACCTTCCTTTTAAAAGGGTGTATTTCAAAAAGTTTACAACACATTAACTCACTCAGCATTTTTCTGTTTGCATAGTCCTGTGCTGCAGAATCAGTGCTTGAAGCACTGCTTCCTCAGGGCACCTGGGGAGAAAGACACTGTGCTTCATCCCAGGCTCCCTACATGGAGGGAACACGTTTTCAGAAAGAGGGGTGGGGGGAGAAAGTGACTAAGCGGTGGACTGGATTATCAAGTAGATGTTAGTTATTAATTCATCTCTCCATCTGAATCTGCATTGAGCCAAAGGTGGAATGATTTTTTCTAGTAACAAAGGATTTGCTATACTGCATCAGACTCTCACATGTACTCCAATATAGTCTCTCTGATGCATCACAGGAAGATGCAAGAAACCCCTGAAGAACAATTATGGAATAACTTGCTGTAACAGGGCCCCACTCACTGCTAGGGCACCTCCTCCTGGCAGCTCCAAGGATTAGCTCTTTCCAGGTCTAATGCCCCCTTCTGCTGCCCATTGTGCACCCTGCTGTCTCTCTCTCTCTCTGTCTGTGACTTGGTGCTCTCTCTTTGTGGTTTGGCCCTCTAGCCAGGTCATTATGTGTTTTGCCCCTTCCGGGGTATCAAAGTCTTTCCATACAAACTGCCTTAGGCACTCTTCCCATTTATTGCCCCAGATGGTGCCACTTCCCCCATGGCTGATGAGGGAAACCAGGCTCGCCCTCTACTCCAGATTCCAGCTCAGGGACCCTCTAATCAGCAGCCAAGATCCTCACCATCTTAAGCCTCACTGCCATTTCCCTGAGCCTTTTCCTACCCCCTCTCTAATGTCCAGAGCATGGCTGCAGGCTCCCTCAGTACAGCCCCTTTCTTCTGCCAGGTTCCTGGCTCTATCCCAGGGGTCGGCAACCTTTCAGAAGTGGTGTGCTGAGTCTTCATTCATTCACTTTAATTTAAGTTTTCGCGTGCCAATAATACATTTTAATGTTTTTTAGAAGGTCTCTCTCTATAAGTCTATATATTATATAACTAAACTATTATCATATGTAAACAAGGTTTTCAAAATATTTAAGAAGCTTCATTTAAAATTAAATTAAAATGCTGATTTTATGCTGCTGGCCCGCTCAGCCTGGTGCCAGCCTGGGGTTCCGTTCACCTAGGCCGGCTGCAGGCTGAGCGGGGCCTGCAGCCGGGACCCCGGCTGGCAATGGGCAGGTAGCCAGAACCCCAGGCCACCAGCGGGCTGAGTGGGGCCGGCGGCTGGGACCCCAGACCGGCAGTGGGCTGAGAGGCTCAGCCCACTGCCGGTCTGGGGTTCCGTCCGCTGGCTCCTGCCAGCCAGGGTCCCGGCTGCTGGCCCCGCGCAGCCCGCTGCCAGTCTGGAGTCTTGGCCCTGTTCACATCGGGTAGCTACCTACCTTCTCCCTGGTTCTAGACGTTCTCTTCCTCTCTCTGCACTGAGCTGAGGGTGGGAGTGCGCTGAGAACAGGGCTGGGGGTGAAGGAGCAGGCTGGGGGTTGGGATGCAGGGTCTGGCCAGGAGCTAGAATGAGGGAGGGGGCTCAGGGTTGGGGCAGGAGGTTTGGGTGTGGAGCGCTTATCTGGGCAGCTCCCATTTGGTCTGAGGGGTGCAGGTGGGTGTGTGTGTGTGTGTGCGCGCACGCAGGAGCTCCCGTTTGGTGCTCAGGGTGGGAGTGGGGATTGGGGGGGTGCAAGAGTCAGGGCAGGGGGCTGGGGGTGTGTGAGGAGGGTGCAGAAGTCAGGGCAGGGGGCTGGAGTGTGTGGGCTGGGGTCATGGGGGTGCTCCCTGATTCCACCCCTTTCCCCAAGGTCCCCGGAGCAGAGAGAACACTGCGGCTCTACTTTTACCTCTCCCCCTCCATAGCAAGGGCCATCAGCTGATCGGCCGCAGGGAGGGAGAGAAGGAGGGGCAGGAACCCAGCACGCTGGGGGAAGAGGCCGGGGGAGGAGGAAGCTTGCCTGCCCTGCAAGGAGAGCGCGGTGGGCGGAAAAGAGTGGGCCGGGCCAGGCAGGATTTTTAGTGCACGCTGCTGTCTGCCTGGGTCCGGCAGACAGCAGCATGTCATTTAAAATTGGCTCGCGTGCCATGTTTGGCATGCATGCCATAGGTTGCCGACCCCTGCTCTATCCTAACACCACCTGTTCCATCTCAGGTGGGCTCCATCATTCAGGAGATTACTTAAACCACCTAATTCCCCTCAGATTAGGGTGACCAGATGAAAGTGTGAAAAATTGGGACGGGAGTGGGAGGTAATAGGTATCCATATAAGAAAAAGCTCTGAATATCAGAAATGTCCCTATAAAATTGGGACGTCTGGTCACCCTACTTCAAATGTGGCCTTTCTCAGCCTCATTAACTCCTTCTAGGCTAGTGAGTGGGTAGGTGGGTGAACATCCCATCGCACTTGCCCATAGGGGAAATTTCCTGTAACCCATGTCTGTCAATGGTTGTCCCATTCCCTGAAGCATGAAAGTTTATACCAATTTGTTTTAAAAAATATTCTCTAATGTAATTGTCTAAATTCTTCTTATCCATATAAACATCTAACCCCTTTGTGAATATTACTAATCTCTTGGTTTTAATGATATGTTGTGGCAGTGAGTTCTACAGATTAATTTGCATTGTGTATAAAAATATTTCCTTTAATCAGTTTTTTCAAGATTGGAAGCATGGTGTATTGCATTGCAATAATCCATCTTAAAACTAACAAGACTTGTATGAGCAAGGTCAGGGTCATCCCTGGACAGACTGAGACTTGTGGCTAGCAGGAGATGGTAGAACAGGTTTTTCTAATCCAGTATCAGCAAAGAATCTAGAAGAACTCTTAGACTGCGGCAGGCCACCTCGAATATTTGGGGACAACCCTTGTCTGGGGGACATATTGTGGTGATGGCAAGCTCTGCAAAAAGTGTTTCCTTCTGCCTACAAGCATCACCTCCACCAGCAAGAGCTCTGGTAACAAAGGAGCAACTTCTCATCACCATCCTCTGGGTAGACTCCTTGAGGAAGGATTCAAATCATTTCAGGATATTTCCCTTTACTCTTGCCACATAGACAGGATAGCAGCATCCTCTACTCAGCCGTGCCCAATGCGGATGAGAGGCCTAGGAGTATGGGTATTTTTTTTAAATACACCTATACAGTATTAGAGAGCTGTGTAAGCTTGAAAACTTGTCTGTCTCACCAACAGAAGTTGGTCAAATTAAATATATTGCCTCACCCATGTTGTCTCACAGAAAAATTACAAGACAAAAATACTCTATCACCTATGGGTGAACATTTTTCACAAAGCAATCACTCCATATCTTAGGGACCTATCAGTCCTTGTCCTCAAAGGAAACTGTACAATATGTTCAAAAGACAAGCCTGGGAACTTAAGTTCATAACTCTGCTGGAAACTTAAAATAGGGAGCTGGTCTACATTGAAACACTACAGCGTCACAGCTGCACCACTGTAGCATTTCCAGCTTAGACACTACCTATGCAGACAGGAGAGGTTCTCCTACCAGAGCATAGGTAATCCCCCTACAACATTCTGGGGTACAACCCAGACCAGTGAGATGTTATGTCACCCCTGCCCTGCAACCTTGGGTGCCTCACAATGCTTTGCTTCTGTAGTTCCCACTGGGCCACTCACAGACAGCCTGCAGGTCACACCTTGAGTGTCTGCCTGTAGCCACTCAGCCCTGATCCAGCAACTCTGACCCCAGCAGCCTGTCAGCAACACTCAAGTCACACTCTGCCTTCCAGCAGCCTTGGTTACTATTTGCAGGGTGACCCCAACCCACTCTCTGTTCCAGACTTTTCCCCAAGAAATGTGTTCTGCATTGTCTGGCCCTCTCCTGGGCAATTCAGTTATTTTAGGTCCATTGCCCATGTAGGGGAACAATATACAACAGTTTGTTACTTTAAAACGAGTTACCACACAGAACAGTTTAACCACAGCACTGAATTAGTTTTGAATTAAAGAATAAACCAAAATTTAACTGCAAAGAGAGATTTTATGTGAGTAGAATGCATTAAAGTCAGAAATAGTTACAAGAGAAATAAAGATAAAATGCCTTGTAGTGCTAAAACTTAAACTAGACTTGGTTCAAAATAAAATTCTTACCACATGCTACTAGCAACAGGGCTGACCAAATTTCAGGTCAGGATCTCGCCCCAAGTCAAATGGCTGCTTCCTTCATCTTTTTAGGTGAAAAAAAGAGATAGGGAGAGAAACCTTGGGGTGTTTTTGCCCTTCACTTTTTAGTCCAGTTATACTTTGAAAATGCATATTCCTGAGGGTTACCCCTAGATAAAGTTCATTCCCCTGTGAGGACAGAGACAAGGTTGATAGAGGTTCCCTGTTGTAGTTTGCTAAAATGCAGATCAGTTTGTTCCTGCTCCCCTTCCTTGCCAGGTGATTGCCCATCAACTTTGATGACACCTGGCTAGATATGTCAGCTTGTCCTTTGTCTCTGAGAAACTGGTTTATCCAGACTTGTCTGATAAACATATTTCTGACCTAATTTTATCTTATGGTCATAACTTTACACAATGTTACTATACACATATCATGATATTACTGATCAGTGAGTTAGTATTTTTCAAATGGTATCTCACAAGGCATATTTTGTATAAAATTACAATAGTTTGTAGGGTGTGAATGTAAGGGTGCATTCGGTCACACAACCTCCTCAAGAGGACCTTGTGTTGTCTACAAGGGAACTTAGGTCAGCTTAACTATGCCACTCAGCCGTGTGGATTTTTCACACCCCTGAGCAACGTAGTTATACTGACCTAATTTTCTAGTATAGATCAAGCCAGGGTCTCAGAAACACTGTTTCATGGCTCATTACAAATATTTGTGACCTACTAACCCTCCTTTGTCCTATGACTGCAGAGAGTTAATTGCTCACTCCACTGTAAATGGTTTCTTGCAACATGTGTCAATAACCCCTTATGCTTAACAATCTGTTCCACCTTGTATTTAGCTGTGATCCTCTGGTTACCTTTTCCAGACCTGAAGAGCTCTGTGAAGTTCAAAAGCTTCTTTCACCAACAAGTTGGTCCAATAAAAGATATTACCTCACACACCTTGTCTCCCAGATCCTGGAATTAACATGGCTACAACAACACTACAAACAGTTTAATTATAACATTCGGTGTTTGATTCTTATTCAGCCTCTGAAGTCTTAGGCCTGGTCTTCACTACAAAGTTGGTCAACATAAGGTGGCTTATGTCAACCTAGTTGTTTGTGTTTATGCTTAACTTTGTCTCCCACTGATGTAAGTGCCCTCTTACAGTGATATAATAACACTACATCCCTGAGTGGCGTTGAGCCAAGGTCAATGTATTGAGGTTGATGCAGAATGAGTGTAGACACTGTGTTACTTATGTTGACCCTAATAGTCATCCAACAGCTGTCCCACAGTGCTCCACACTGACTGTTCTGGTCACAATTATGAACTCCACTGATGAGAGATCACATAGACCAGAAGCCCCCCGTTCCCTTTTAAAGCCCTACAAATTGTTGAAATGAGATTGTCCACTTTGGAGAGCACACCTGGCAGCTATCTATTGTGGTGTGCAACTGCCCAGTTGACCATACTGACTACACCATCCAGATGTGTTCCAGCTTGGTATAGACAGAAGATACTGCATCTCCTGGGCCTGTGGGGAGAAGAGGCTGTGCAAGCAGCCATAGAAACATGGACATTTATGAGCAGATTGCACAGGGGATGCTGGAGAAGGGAAACGACAGGCACCAGCCACAGTGCAGTGTGAAAGCAACTAAACTGTTTCAGGTGTACCAGAAGGCCATGGAGGTGAACAGTCAATACAGTGCCGAGCTGTAGGACTGCCACTGTTACAAAGAGCTGCATGCCATACTTGGTGGAGACCCCACCACCACCCTGCAGACCACTGTGGATACCACTGAGGAGCCCAGTCACAGGCCCCTGGCACAGCAAGGATGAGGAGGAGGTAGAGACATGCAGATAGGGGCTCCAGCTATGCCACAAGCCAGGACCTGTTTGAGACTCCACCGCAGTCCAGTCAATCCCAGTAATTGAGTGCAGGTGAGCCTGATGCAGGGGAAGTGTGTAATTGTACTTCCTATTACAATGATATACTGATGGTGCCCCCAACTTCACAGGGCACAGCTATCAACTTTTCATTAATTTACTCATACTAGAAGAGGCAGCAGTACAACAGAAAGAGGTAGAGTTGTTATCTGCTTTTCATTCCCCTGGATAGTCAGGGACGGGGGAAGGAGGTAGACATGCAGAGTAGTTTGTGTACCCAGCGATGTCCCTTCAATCCTTCTGAGATATCTCCATGACACTTTCATGGAAATACACTGCAATCCTCTCCTGAAGGTTTCTAGAGGTGGCAGCCTTATTTCTTCCTCTGCAGTAGCCAGGTCACTTTCCCACACTACTCAGTGATAACTTCAGCAGGCACCATTGCAGTACACAGGCTAGCAGCATAGTTAGGGCCTAGTTAGCTTTGGGATGCCAGCAGCAGCTCTCTGTGCCTTTGTGACGCTCAGGAGTGAGATATCAGCTAAAATCACCTCCACCTGCCTATTATTCAGTGCCATTGCCCTGTATTCATAGTTTCATGCAACCAAGCAATTCCCTCCTCATTTCCCTCATGTCTGGTGGGCCATACTCATCATGGCTGGTGCTGTGAATGGTACTGTGCACAAGCACTCCGAAGCAGAAGTGTCAATAAGAATATCTTGCTTTAAAAACTTAAGGGGAGCAAGGGAAGGGAGTTCTGAATCTTAACTTTCACTTTCTCTTGTGACAATGGTATCTGTGTTTTATCTGCAGCTGCTGCCATTGCAGCCTTGAGGGGTTCCCCCTCCACAGTCATGGTTATGCCTGAGCCAGATAAGGAGGAGAAAGCAGAGGACTGGGGGTGACATGACTGATAAGATCCTGCAAGTCAGTGCTTCATCAGAAGATGAGCAAAGGGCCTGGAGGATGAACTTTGCAGACAGCCTGGAGAAGGAAAGAACAGACAGGAAAAAGGCCCAGGAGTCCCAGCAGTAAAAAGAGAGGGAGGTGCACCAAGACATAATGGGGTTTCTCTGGCACCAAATACAGATGCTGCAGACTCTTGTGTATCTACAGGTTCAACAATCACAAACACTCCTCCCCTTGCAGTCCTCGAAGAACTCCCGTGCAGCACCTCCCTACACACACCTCTTATCATTCCCTTTGGCATCAGGGGCCACATTTCTACCTCTACCACTCCACCCCAGGAGACATTAAGGACAACCACAGCTTCACATACAGTGACCTGTGAAAGCCACAGTTGCTATCTGAGTAGCTAAAATGACCATGAATGTTCTTTCCATTTGTTAAGTTCTGTCCCATTAATATGTTAAGTTTTTTATGTATTTGCTTTAAACTTGCACCAATTTTTTTTGCACTGGGTCTGTTACTGAATAAAATTCTATTATTTGGAAAATAATTTGTCATTATTAGTTTAAAACATATAATGAAGATTGCCTAGCAGTTCTGAAAGCACCCATTTACTTGTTACGTACAGCATGACACAGCTCATAGGATCAGTCACAAACAATGTAATAATCATAAACGTACAAAAAGCACTGCAAAATTAATAAGTGCATTGACAATGTTAAATGCATAGATGTACACAAAGCACCACACACTTCCTAACAGGCCCCAAAACAGCAGGGCCAGATAGGGCACAATACACCACAACACAATACTGTGACTCACTGTTGAAGTGCTCTTTCAAAGCCTTCCTGAGTCATATAGCTCTGTGTTGAGCTCTTCTAATAGACCTTGCGTCTGACTCTTCAACTCAGCAGACAGCTGCTCCACCTCCTCCTTCCACTGTGGCGGAAACTTTTCCCCCTTTGCTTCACAGATATTATGCAGGCAGATACAGTATAACCATTGGGATTTTTTTTCACTCAGATCCAATCTTATGAATAAACACCAGCGTCCCTTCAATGTAACAAAAGCACATTCAGCTGTCATTCTTCATCTCCTGAGCCTGTAGTTGAATCATTTCTTGGTGCTGTCCTGGTGGCCAGTGGATGGCTTCATGAGCCAGAGGAGCAATGGGTAAGCTGAGTCCCCCAGGATCACTACTGGCATTTCAACATTGCCAATGGTAAGCCACTGGTCAGGAAAGAAAGTCCCTGCTTGTAGCTCTCTGAAAAATGCAGTGTTCTTAAAGACCAAGCACCTTCCCTGACCCGCCAACACTGATGTCGGTAAACTGTCCCCAACACTTGCATAGCCATGGAAAAGTAGCCCTTTCTGTTGATGTACTCAGTGACAAGGTGACCTGATACCAAAATAGGGACAAGCATGCCATCTATTCCTCTACCACAGTTCAGGAACCCCATTGATGCAAATCATACCACTATGCCCTGCATATTGCCAAGAGTCACAGTCCTGCATAGGAGGAGGTGATTAATGACCTGCAAGACAATGGCCCCCACAATGGATTTTCCATTTCCAGAATGATTTCCCACTGACCAGTAGCAATCCAGTGATGCAGGTTTCCACAATGCGATCGCCTCTCGCATCTCCACTGTCAGTGCATCTCCTGCGCTGGGGAGCTGGGGCAAGCTCAGCACACAGATCCAGGAATCTGAAAGTTCTGCAGCCACTGCTAGTCATCCCAAGCCTGCATTACAATGCGATCCTACAAGTCAGTGCCTGTTTTTTGGGCTGAGCAATCTGTCCTCCACTAAATCTTCATGTTCCCTATTCGTTCAGTTCTTCTTATGGCTCTGCAAATACTGGAGGAGCGTGCGTCCTGTGCTTTGCAAGGCTTATGATTATAGTGCAGAGTTGTGCAGGCTCCATACTTCAGTCACAGATGGCAGACAGGGAGGAAGGCGATGTGGATTCATGGGATTTTTTTAAAAGCATGAAAATTACAGCATATCATTGACATTATGGGATGGAGACAGCTGCACGCTGAGAAGTTGATCTCTTGCTCCCAGTCAGCCCTGCTCAACTTGTCTCTGCCCCACCACGCATTGCCAAAACTTTCCAAAAGACAGTGCACTGGACAGTGGCAGGGTGCATGCTGGAACACCTACCCATGATGCACAACACTTTGCATTGACACAAACATTCCAGGTGAGTATGTGCAGCGCAGATGCAAGGACCCAAGTATGCAACCACAAAAGCGATATACTAACTGTGGCAGCTTTATGCCAGTATAACCTGCATCAACCAAAGTTTGCAGTGTAGACATGGCCTTCATGTCTTTAATAAGGGTCCACATACTAAAGGTAACTCCATACAGGATAGTCTCAGACTTGGCCTCAGCACTTCCACATAGGCATTGATTAGATGTTGATTTGAATTTGTTTTAAAAATAAATAAATGGGGAGATGCACAATTTAAAACTAAAATAGAACCAAGCACATTGTACAAAGGTCTATTTCAAGTAATTCTCCTTGAAACTGTAACAAAGGAATGTTTCCTGGGGATTAAATGGACTGTCAGGTAATCAAAAAAGTTTAAGTTTTCTTCACGAGAAAAGGAGCACTTTGGATGGATTTTGTTTCTGGTGCTTTGTGACACTTTACATCTTATTCCCTCATGTCACACCAGGTTTTCATTATTCATAAACACACCTGCAGGATCAGCCAATCAGCCTTTTTCTTCCCCATCCAATGCAAATACATGCATCCCCGCTGTAATGCTCTTTTCCTTATGGCTCATACTGTCACTTAATTATTTTAAGGGGTTGTTTAAAGGATCCTTCTCCCCAGTCAATTTAGAACCCATGGTTTATGGTTTATATAGTGTGCTGGTCATTATGATCATCTTTCCACAGATGACAGACAAAAATGAGAATGCTTTTGTTACTCCTCTTCCTGGATGATAAAGAGAGCAGAGATCACAAGGAACCCCTACTCACAGAGACTGACAACACATACTTTGATAAGTGGGACCATCTTAAAACATGCCATAATCCCACCTGCCTAACAGAACCATCACTTGATTCTAGAGCCCTTGTAAACGAATGCTCCATTTCTAAGCAAGCTAACTGAGATGCTAAAAAAAAAAAAAAAAAAACAGTTTTAATTGCCACTGATTAGCTGCCAGCATCCAGGATCCCTCTCACTCTGGCTTGAGGCCAGCACATAGTACAAAGACAGAACATGTTGCTCTGGTGGATGAGCACCTCCAGTCCACTGACAAGGTAAGTGATCATCCTGATCCCGCTGGCCTTCCCTCTCTGACATCTATTACCCTTTATCACCATGTACTCCTGTCCCATCTCACATGGCTCAGGTCCTTCCTCTTAGACCTGACCCAAAAGGTCATTATAATCAACTAGTCCTCCCTCTCCAAGTTCCCACAAAGCACAATCCTCTTCTACATGTTACTCAATATCTACATGAACCCATTGTGGGAGAGGGGGAGATAACTTGGGGTGATATATCAACAGGCAGACAGCATCTCTTTTACATCCAACATAAACAGCATCATCTCCCAGTTCTTACAATGCCTAGCTGTAACTGGCACCTGAATGAAGAGTCGATATTAAAGCTGAATCCAGGCAAGACTAAGGTGATTTAGGTAAGAAGAAGAAACTGCAGTGAATAAATTGACTCCTCTGTTTACATCCCCCCACTAACAAGGGCACCAGTCTTCAGACTGTTGACTCCAGTTCTGCAGTCCATTTTCATTTTGGATTCCTCAATGCTGCCAGATGTCCAAATAGCAAAAGACACCTATTTCCATTAGAGACTGGCCAGAAGAGTCTATGATGAGTTTTTGTTAGAAACAATTGTGGGCAAGCAGTGTTTATAAAAATCACTTTTTATACGAATATATTTCGGTTTACAATTTTTGTGCACTGGTGAGAGCTGGCATAATATGGACAGATGCTGTACAAGCATCTCCCAAGGATTTCTGCCACAGCATTTCCAGAAACATTTCCTGCTACTCTGAGTTACTGAAGTCCTCAAATCTTGATGTAAAGACTTCAAAAGTTATAGCGAATCCACCATTTAGTTCAAACCAGTAAGTGACACTGCAGAGGAAGATTAAAAAAACCCAGGCTCTCTGTCAATCTGACCTGGTGGAAAATTCCTTCCCAATCCTAAATATGGTGATCACTTAGACCCTGAGCATGTGGTTGAGACCCACCAGCCAGATGCCTGGGAAAGAATCATAGAATATCAGGGTTGGAAGGGACCTCAGGAGGTCATCTAGTCCAACCCCCTGCTCAAAGCAGGACCAATCTCCAATTTTTGCCCCAGATCTCTAAGTGGCCCCCTCAAGGATTGAACTCACAACCCTGGGTTTAGCAGGCCAATGCTCAAACCACTGAGCTATCCCTCCCCCCTTTAGCTATCCCTCCCCCCTTTGCTCTGTAGTAACTCAGAGTGCTCCCTATCTAGTGTCCCATCTCCAGGCACTGGAGATTTGTGCTAACACCACTTGCAGATGGGCCATATGTCATTGTAAGCAACCTCACCACACCATCCCATGCATAAACTTATCAAGCTAAGTCTTGAAACTGATTTTTTTCTCCCATTACTCACCTTGGAAGGCTGCTCCAGAACCTCACTCATCTGATGGTTATAAACTTTCATCTAATTTCAAAAATGAACTTGTTTGTGTCCAGTTTATACCCATTTGTTCTTGTGCCAACATTGGCCCTTAATTTAAATAACTCCTCACCCTCTCTGGTGTTTGTCCCTTGGATATATTTATAGAGAGCAATAATATCTCTCCTCAGCCTTCATTTTGTTAGGCTAAACAAGCCAAGCTTGTTAAGTCTCCTCCTGTAAGGTAGGTTCTCCATTCCCCTGATAATCCTAGTAGCCCACCTCAGCACCTGTTCCAGTGTGAATTCCTTTTTCTTAAACATGGGAGACCAGAATTGCACACAGTATTCCAGATGAGGTCTCACCAGTGTCTTGTACAATGGTACTAACACTTCCCTATCTCTCCTGGAAATATCTCACCTGATGCATCCTAGGATTGCATTAGCCTTTTTCACAGCCACGTCACACTGGCAACTTACAGTCATCCTGTGATCAACCAATATACCCACATCTTTCTCCTCCTCCTCTGTTGCTTCAAACTAATAAGCCCCAGTTTAGAGCAAAAATTCTTGTTGTTACTCCTTTTGTGCATGACCTTCCAAATTTCATACCATTTCTATAACTCCATGTAGTGGTAGCGCAGTCATCCCTTTCTCTCTCTGGGTTGGAGGGAGGCCACACTGCCTCATTATGTCACTGGGATCATGGCCTACTGTTAGGGGAATTAGCAGAGTAGGTATAGTGTCATGGCCTTCGTAACAGGGTTAACTCCCAACAGTCAATAGGCCCTAAGCCCTCCATCAGGGTAGAGCCGGTAAGCAGTCTATGCGCTCTAACTCTTAGGCAAGGGAGCGCTGACAAGCAGTCTATAGTGCTAACCCTTAGGCAGCGGTGCGCTGGCAAACAATCTATTGTCCTGGCTCTGACAGGTGACAGACAAACACAGGATTCATGGCCTATGGTGGGGAGGCTGCAGCAGGGGTAGGGGGATGCAGACCCACCCAACTCCACTGCATCCCAGCCCAGGACCCTAACAGTGGCAGGGTGTCCCACTACTGGGTCAGCAGGGATCCTCCCGCATCACACACTGAGCGGCTATTAAGCCACCACACCATCAAACTAAAGTCTGGTTTCCCTGGATTACTTCCTACCAGAGTTCCGGATCAGGCTCCGTGGTCTCAGGCTCCTTTGTTTCGTCAGGGTACTCAGCCACCAGCAGTCCCACTAGATCCTCCCCAGCCTCGGATCTCTGCAGATCCAGGGCACCGCCTGGCTCGGCAGCAGGATTGGCAGGCAGCAGAAAGCAGGACACATCTGTCACCTTCCCTGGCTGTGCTCCAACTGAACTAGGAGCTCCGCCTTTTGTACTTCCTGTCCCGCCTCTCAACTTCTGGAGGGAGGGCCAAGCCTGGCCTGACTCCACCCACCCAGGCAGAGAGAGCCGTTCCTGCCCCTCTGGCTCGGAGGGAGGCCACACCTCCTCACTACACTCTAGTTTTCATAATCATCCAAATCCCCTTGTATGATAGTCCAGTGTGCATCCATATTGGCAATACCTCCCAACTCTGTCATCCACAAATTTTATTAGCATACGCCCACTATTCAGGTCAAGGTTATTATTGAAAATATTAAACTGAACTAATAAGAGATAGAGGGAAATGATTCCCTCTGAGGCTGTATCAGGCTCTGGCCCTCCCTTCCTTCAGGCAGTGGTTGTCAGGGAAGCTCCCACTTTCAGTTAGCCATCTCCTCAGGAGGCGAGAGTTGAAGGTCTGTTTTCTTCCCTGGTCTGCCCACCAGTGAGGTGCTCTGCTTTCCTATTAAGCTCCTCTTCCACCCTGTACATGTTGTGCAGCTGTGGCAGGGGACAGCTGTCTGAGACCAGAGCAGCTCCTTAACCCCTTGTTCTCCACTGTGGGATCTGTATACCCTATTACAGCCACTCCGCCATTGCTCCCAAGCTCCTCATTACCCATTCTAAAAACTGAAGCTAAGTATGTGTTTAGGTGTTGGGCATACTTAGATTATCTTTAATCTGTACCCCATGCTTAGTGCTTAGCAGTCCCTCTATTCTATGCACCTTAATTTTTATTCTAAACTTGAGTGAGATATTTGACACTACTAATAAACCTGCAAAAGGATATTTTAAATCTAAAAAAGAGGGTTTCTTTTCCATGAACTGCTTCCTTCTAAAAGAATTTTGATTCCAATTATTCAGACACCTGCTGGTGTCCCAGCAGCACCCTTGGCAGCAGCTAACCCTCCAGAGCTGAGCAGCAGAAGGAAACAAACCACAGAACAATGTTGTACAGTACACACACCAAAAAGCCTAAGAGCACAGCAGTAAATCTGTCATTAATGTGACATCACAAGAGTCTGCTTGTTTGTTTGCTTTCCCTTTTTATACCTTGATGCTCTCTTTTGTGTGGCACATGTTGAATTTTTCTTGATTAAGTTGATGCTTTTATTATACTGTATCCCCTGCAGAATTAAGGAAAGGAGATACATAACTGTGTATGGCAAAGGCAGTGATACAGAATACTGAATTCATAGTGCTGAAATGACAAGCAAACAAACAAAGCTCTCTTGTACCGGCTTAAAGGTGTAGTATTTAGGATCTATCTCTGGAAACATACTTTGGGAAAACAGAAAGTGGAATCAGTGTTACACAGAAAGATAAATACTTAAAATTGTCAAAAGAAAACAGGGGGAAAAGGTTAGACTGTAAGTTCCTTGCGGCAAGGAATCGTGTCTTATGCATTTGTACAGTGTTTTGCACAATCAGCCCTTGATTCTGATTGGAGCGTCTGGTGCTATCACAATTAATAGTAATACAAATAATATTGTGATCACCTTGGGACATTCCCTGCAATTTCCTGACCAGAACTTTGAAAAAAAACAAGAGCAATAGCCCCAGAGAATCCATCCCAGGTTTTACCATGAGCCCAGTGCATACTGGTATAGACTGAGGGCCAAACCTTTGTGCACTTAGCATGGCTTACAGGATCAAAGACTGGTTTTAACTATCTTTGAATCCCATCCCTCCCTTAGATCCTGTGGCTGCTTGGTGACAATCTGGTCTCCCAGCATGTGTTAGAACAGTCTTCATATAGTGTAGGAGCTGCTATGACAGATCAGTCCTATCCAGGGTTCTCCTACATAAAGGGAGTCTTCTAGTGGACCTTTAAGCCCAGTTAAAGTTTGCTTTGTAGTACCAGAGCAGCACAAAACACCTGTAGGAGCTGCCAAGGATCTGACCCCAAGAATTCAGTCCGTGCTGGATACTCAGACTGCGCAGTTATCATCAATAGAGCTCGTAGTTATGTGCCTCACTACCAAATCTTTGCACCTTGATTTAAGGAACTCTCAGTAACCTGGGACACCACACTTACATAGTTAATAGAGACTAAAGGGAAAAAAGGAGGGGGAAGGATGAGGAACTATGTACTATAGCTTATGAGGATTTTAAAGTTTGAAGAATAAGAAACAGAAGTTAACACCACAAATAAAGATAGTGAAAACTGATTAGCTTCTCCATTTCACCTTACACCATATGCAAAAAAGGGATCACAACCAATGTGCCCTCTAATTTTTGATAGGCCGTTTGCGCAAAAAATTTCTTCTGTGCAAATTGTTGTGCTTCTGTGCAAATTGTGCACACGGTGTTTTGCCATGTGCATGGGGTTTAGGATCTGTGTGTGCACGCACATACACATAGCTTAGAGGGAACAGTGATCACAACATGAAATTAATAATTGGTACATTTAGAAATATTGGCCTACATTTTCAAAAGTGACTAATGATTTTTAGATGCCCCAACACTCTGAGACACTTTGAAGGTGCCTAATTATCAAAGGACAGTTGATTAACACCTTCTGAAAATCAGCCCCCTTCAAAGTGTCTCAAGTTGGACACACAAAAATCACTAACCGCTTCTGAAAATTTAGGCCACTGTTCCTCATCATGTTTAACCAACCTGAAGGGATTCACTGCTGCAGCTGATCATAGAGTGAAATACAGTGCCTGGATTCTTAAAAGAGATAGAAAACAACTTAATGATGGATGATGGCATTTGTAGTTACTTTACCAGTGGCCAGAAAATAATAACATTGTTATTACTTATTAATGTTGAATTATAATATTACAATGATGTAATAATTCCCAGTCAAGAAGTACACTAAAGATACCATTAGGACTGACAGTGCAAATCCGTAATTTAGGGTAAAATATGCTACAGTATTGTTGTAATTATCCCCAAACCAAGCACTATACACTCAATAGATTCAGAGTTAAGGTTAAACTTAAAAGACATCCAAACAAGCTTACGCATAGAAATACACAGTTAGCATATCCAATAACCTTAACTTTGCCTTGTAGTGACAACATGCAACACCCATATAATTATGGTTAAGGGATTTTAGAGTTTGTGGTGCCAGATTAGATTAAACTGATTATTACAGACACATTAGAAAGTCTGTTTTTCCCCACCCCATGGTATCATGTTTGTTTGTCTTCATGGTGAGTGAAGCCCAGCTGCCCTCAGGGAAGGTGGAAGCGGCCTATGCTGTCCGGAGGCAGAGAGAAGCAGATAGGATGTCTAAATAGCAGGTGTGAAAAATCAGAAGGGGGTGGGGGGTAACAGGTGCCTACATAAGACAAAGCCCCAAATATCAGGACTGTCCATATAAAATCAGGACATCTGGTCACTCTAGGAGCAAATGATTGTAGGCAATGACCATTTTTGCTAAGACCCACTTTGTAAACTCTTCAGAGCAGGAAATCTCTCATATGTTGTATTTGTACACTGCCTAGCATGATGGGGCCCCAACGCTGTGCTTTACACATGAGGGATGACAAATTAGAACCATGCTGTACTCCATGGGAGAGGGCCCTCAGGCCAGAGAAGTAATAATTCCTCAAGACTCTCTGAGTGCTCTTCCTGACTAGAATGGCTCCTATGCATTCAGTGAACAGTACCGTTATCTATATTAGAAACATTTTCCTCAAAAGTTAATACAGAGAGCAAAATTCATCATAGCTCCATTGCCTTCAATAGAGCAACACCAGGGATGAGTTTATTGAAGATCTCTAATATGAAAACACTGGAATGGGGAAATTTTTAGCAAAATAAAAATAAATTTTGCTAAAATTTATTGGGATTTTGCAACTTCATTTGCTTGTGAATGCCACTGAACTTGATTAGATGTGGTTGCTACAGTGCATGCGTCACCTAAACAGTAAATCAGTGCACAGAGAATTGTGTGCATTCATGCATCAGCATTTTTGAATCAAGATACCTCTTATTCTTGAGATTGTTGATTGCACTCCTTTCAAACTTGGAACCCACTGCACAAGCCTTACATGAATCACATTCAGCACAGGGCATTGCTGAATCTCTGTCACAAACAACCTGGAAAGAAAAGATCAGAGATACAGTTTATTTTTCCTGCATCTTGTTAAATACTGTACCAGGAATTTTGAAGAAACCCAATGCATAAATACATATTTTGTCTGATTCAGTAACATATCTAATTCAAACAGCACCACATTATAAAACCAAAGAGCTGCTGTTATTCATCTACAATTTAAATAGCAACACTTTCTTTCTCTACTTTTACATTTTAAAACAGGTCAAACCTGACAGTAACCTAACACTATATATATATATATATATATATATATTAAAAAAACACTTTACCCTCCCATCACACTCCTCCAAAAAGTAACCAGAAAACCACTGACCTAACTAACATAAAATTGCTTGTTCCTTTTATGTTATTGTCACTACTTTTAAGCAGTCAGGCTGATGGTGGATCAGTATTCGCAATCTCAGATAATTGGAAGATAGCACATCTTAATTGACATCTTTAATTAGCTATGGCAACGATCCAGTCTTCATCTGCAGTTTTGTATCACTTTTTGTCTGTGATGTTTGCTTTTTGCCATGATTTCTGTTGTCTGTCAAAAGTGATACAGGCTTTATTTCCTAAGCGCACCCCAAGATATCGAATACTTTTTTTGGTGGTAGTGGTTTACCAAAGGTTGCAAGATATTTATGAATGAACTTCATCGTGGGGAAAGACACTGAATTGGTAACGTTGGAGTCTTCCTTTTACATACAGAAAAGGTTTGACAAAGATTACATTACAGGCTTCCCCACCAATATTAGACTGTGCTATGGAGTGACCACCTCTCTAGATGACAGCGTAATTGAGACATGATGCCCATTCAATCCCTGGATTCAGACGAAGGTGCTATTTGTGAAAATGGATGTGGAATGTAGATTGCTATCTGCTATGAACTGGAATGAGACCATTCTTTCATAAATGACAACAACTCTCTGTAGCTAGCAACTTGGGCTCGATTTGAACTGCTGCTCTTCAGGTGAAAAAGCTCACTAATAATCTCCTTTGCAACACTCTGTTGACATTACTAGACATCATTACACTGATAGTTATTCCAAAGAAAGAGAATACCTGGTGCTGAGCATTTTCTCTGGCTGTGTTCCTAGTATTTTCAAGATAGAATTTCAAGGACATTTTTTCCACTAGGTTTCAAAAAGTTTGAGAACCAAGATCAGTAACACATTATACATCTAAGCTTAAAAACGACGACTGTCAGCAGTTAAAACTATAGGAGCCAGATCTTCAGCTGGTGTAGAGCCTTTCATTTCACCTTTAAGGAAATAACTGGAGACCAACCGATGTGTATAAATAAATCTGATTTTCCTTTTCTTTTGGCCAGAACATTATAAATTTTTTTTTTTTTTTTTTTTTTGCTTCTTCCAGGTTGGCCTTTAATTTTCTTCCATGTGCAACTTCTGTTTCCTAAGGCAACAAATAAAAAAAAAAAACAATATCTGGCGTTAACTGTGCTTCTGCCTAACAGAATGAACTGGAGAGGGCAGATACTCAGGAGGAAAACATAGGTAAATGACTAATAGGAAAGACACAATACACCACCAATACCTCACCTGAGCTTTCTTAATTGTGCAGGCATTTGTAAATCTCTCCTCATTGAGGTACCTCAGCATTGTACTTGGGTTACAAGACAGAGTTCTGTCCAGAAAGGACAGACAGTCCTCTGTCTTGCTCTTGGTTTAGCCATCAATTTGAGTTTTGAGACACATGCAAGTCCATAGACTGTCATATTCTTTCTAGGGGAAGTATCCATGTCCACCTCCCAATCCTCAGATCCTCACACTGCAACTACTCTTCTTCTGGACAAAGAGAGGGATCTCTTTGGAGTCCATCATCACTGATCCTTAACATTTCATTGGGGTCCCTGAGGAAGGGTTAGGGTTAGGGTTAGAGGCATGAGTCTAGGTATACATTCAATATATATGCAACATGTACCCAGCTGCATATCACAGTGTATCAAGTTCACCTTTCTTGTCCTTATTTTCAAGACCCTATTTCCTAGCTCTATTTCTTCCATGCTGGCTCTAGTCAGAGAGTGCCATCTCCAAGGCCATCTCCTTATTCTAGCCCTTCCTAAAAACTTCTTTCGACTGTGTTGCCTACAACAAAAGTGAGTTAATATGCTCACACAGTTACAAAACAGATTTATTGGAACCATCAAAGTATGCACATGCCTTAAATGAGCAATCATGTGATCTTACCATGGTAGCCCTTGAATGTCCCCTTTCTTGCCTTTCACTCATCTGTTACCCACACTTGTTGTGTCATGGCCAAACTTTAGACAGCACAAGGGCTGTGTCTTCTTCTGTTTTTGTAATGAGCCTTAAACATTTTGGGGTACTCAGAAGTAATAAACAATAATAGTGAAATCAATGTATAACTTTTAATTTCCTTAGGGCAATACATTAATCATTCTCTAAGGGTCTAAATGTCTACACTGGAATTAGACACTCTCAGCTGGCCCGTGCCAGCTGACTCAGTATTGTGGGGCTCAGGCCTAAGGGCTGTTTAATTGCGGTTTAGATGTCGGGGCTCAGGCTGCAGCCCAAGCTCTGGAACACTCCCACCTCACAGGATCCCAGAGCCCAGCCTCCAGCCCAAGCCTAAATGTCTACATCACAGTTAAATAGCCTCTTAGCGCAAGCCCCACAAGCCCGAGTCAGCGGGCTTGGGCCAGCCACGGTTTCTAATTGCAGTATAGACTTACCCTAAGGCCTGCTCCTGCAAGGTATGGAGCTTCGGCTGCTACTTATTAAAATTAATGGGAGCTCAGTACCTGACAAAATCAGGCCCACTGACATTACTGATGTTAGTTAATGCCCTCTTTGATCACATGAACCTTCCTTCTTGTCCATTCAGAGAAGATAAAATGATTACAATGGGTAGGGAATGGCAAATAAAGCCAGGGTTTGTACCTGCACTAAATGCCTGGCATTCAGATATCATCCTTAGAGCAGATAATTACTGTAGCAGTCAAGAGACAATGTCTCAAATTTGGAGCATATACTCCTGTGTACTTTGTTCTTTTTGTTGTTGATTCTTCAGGCATTTCTTGGAAATAGTTAAAATGTGGCACTTTTCTTTCTTCCACAGTAACATGAGGAAAGTGGATATGTTTGTATAAATCTGAGTGAGACTCTATTGAGAATCTAGGCAGTGGCTTAAGCTACCATTCCACTCTTAGCAAGGCCAAATTTAAAGGGGAAGGTGGGATGTTGCCAGACAATACCAAGCTCTGAAACTTTATTCTTACATGCAAAATTGAGGGTTTACGTGGAACTTCAGTGAGGCATAGGCCTTCCATTGCCCTTCTGAGGAGGTCATGAACTTTGTGCACACAGATGTAATCAATTTATACACAGAATTATTTAATAGTTGTCCCATTTAATGACAATCTAATAGCCAAAATGTCGTCTTCCATCTCACTTTTTTATTGAAGGAAAATACACAACACATTAAGTCTACTTTGCATGAACGAAGGAAACCATATGGTTTGAATTTTATAGCCTTTTAATCCATTTTTATTATTAATGCTCCTTTTAGTTGTCAATATATTATTATGTTGAAGGAACCCAATACGGGGGAGTCCTCCTGTAGATAATTCAAAATATATATAGTCCCAGAGAGTGCAAACAAAATCTGTAGCCTACTGGATAAAGTGTTTTCTTCACATTTCAAAAATTGTGCATGCAAATCTAATTAAGGATTTTTTTATCAATATTATATTGTTCTGAGTCTTTCTTGTACAAGCAAGGAACCCTGGATTACAGTCCTCTCCAGGGGATCCCAAATGTTCATACAAATCACAGTAGGCAGCATTACAACACTTCAAACTTTTTCCCTGTACACTTGGTCTAAACTTGAACTTGATGGTCAGAAATCTGTCAGCTTGCAGACTGTAAAAAGAGAAATCAAAGTAAACTGTTTCATTTTTGTTCACTTTGACGATGTAATTCTCCTAACATTTCTGTACGCCTTTCCCCATCAATTTAATTAAAGAGTAATTAATTCTTACCAATTTTCTAAAGCCCAAAGAAGTGCCATCTGACCCGGAACATTTAACAGTGGGGAAAAAAGCCAAATTAGATAAAGAAAAAAAATCTATCCTTAGAAAGAAGTGGTATTTATAACTGACAACACTAGAAAAGGATTAACTGTTTAAGACTCACTGCTCTGTTGTTCCTAACCAAAACTTGTCTTACCCACTACCTTGTTCTTTTTCCTCTCTAACATGTTACCCAGCCTGATCCTCAAACAAGTAGTCACATTATGTGCATATAGCTGCTACTTTCCGCTTCTCTCTGCTGTGAAGACTTAAGCTCTCCAGGATGTTTTACATATTTAAAAAGTAATGCCTCCTGGAAAACACTTTGTCATCAGTTCTATACAAGAATTCTAGGACCCTTCCGAGATATGCACAAATGTGCTTCAGGTTCTATGAGATCCAATCCAGGTTATAAAAAGGTCTGAGCTTTTCCCTGAGGTGGAGGTAACTAGGGGAAGAGATAAAGGGGTCCTACAGAGAGCAATCCTGGAAACAAGCCATACTCAGGAACCAACTGTGGCAGGAAGTTTACTTTTGTTGTTATATTTGTTGTGAAATAAGGAAATCCTCTGGAAGAGGTTAGGTTTGGACCCTTTTATATGTGTGCAGGTGTGGAGTAAGTAGCAGGGTGGGACTGCCACTTGCTTACAGTTGTATTTTTATAGAGACTTTTCCCCAAAGGTTCCCAAACTTAACCCCTGATTCTCTGTTATAATAGGAGATGGGCTTAAGTTAAAATAATGTACATACTGAAGCCAAAAAATGGACTTTATATCTTCCCAACACCACTACTCAAGCGGGGTTCTCACAACACAGTTACGAAAAGCAGGGGCCATGCAGCAGTAATGTGAAAATTGGGATAAGTCTGAGAGTGAAGAAAGCAAAACAACTTTAAAAAGCAAACAAATTAAATATGCATCAGAGATAAAACTTGCACTGTGTAAGAGCATCACACCTCTGTTTTGGTCTCTTTTGGTCACTGATTGTGCATGGGGCCAACATCTTGTTTGCAATAAAGAAAATCAGCCAAAATTGAAATAAGTAACACATCTCCATGTACTGTAGATGCACACAGCATATAGCAGTAAGCATTAAGAAATCAAAAGTTTAATACCAAAAAGCTGCTTATTTCAGTCTAGAAGAGCTGACACAGTCAGCTTTGACATATTGGCACAACGACTAGACAAGGCCTGGAAATTCATAACGACATATGTGTTCCAAGAGTGCAGACAGGACGTTGTGTGTATGACATTGCAGCACCTTGCTTGGCCAGGAGGTGGCGTATGTAAGTGCTACAGGAGAAATTAAATATCAGACATTCTAAAGCAGTGTTTTTCAACCTGGAGTTCATAGACCCCCCAGGGGATCCACAGCCTATGTCTAAGATTTCCAATGGGGTCCGCACATCCATTTGAAATTTTTTAGGGGTCCGCAAATGAAAAAAGGTTGAAAACCACTGGTCTAGAGAGATTGCAGTAGAGAAACCTATAAATAGCTGCTCTACAGGAGCAAAGTGTTGCAGTTAATCTTTTGCAATCTGTCTCCAGTGGGTTAATCCATTGTGTCACATAGCCCCACCCCAGGGTCATCTAGCTGATACCATTGTTTCCTTATTAAATCCACTTACTTCTGCACCCACCACAATTTGTCCACCCATCCCTTGCTTGGCCAGGTAGAGATCCTGTTCCCACAGCAAAATGGGGGCTGTATCAGGGTATCTATAAGAGAAGGATTTTTAAACTAAAGGACTTTTTCAAACTTATAAACCATAGAAAATAAGACTCAAACACAATCAGAGCATTAGTCTGCTTAATATAGTGTCCTATTTCTGCCATTGGCAAGTCCCTAATGCTTCAGAAGAAGAAAAAACACTTAATACACATGGGCCTATTACACAGTGCTATGCATATGCAGTGGGGGGAGATCACAGGCAATCCATCATCTTACGCCCTGAAGTGGGAAGTTTAAGTTGCCATACCAAAGTATCTAAACCAAAGAGAAAGGCTGGCCAGGAAAAAAAAAGCAGAGGGAAAGAAGAGGCACAAAAATGGGGCACAAGAAAGAGGCAAAGAAGAGGCAGGTATATCACAGCTGGGAAAAGAAGAGGTGAGACAGGAGGGAGAAGGAAAAGATGGGAAGCAAGAGAGGTCCTTCATCTCCTTCTCTCCACACTGCCCGTCAAAGTGACCACTTCTTACCCCATGCTTTCTCCTCTTCCACAACATTCTTCCATTCCCTTCCCCAAGGTAATACACTGTGGCCCCAGCAACTACACAGCTTGCTGCTTTCACTGAGCTAGAGTAGTTCTCCTTCATCTCAAGTGGTAGAGGCTGACGATCCTGAATTCGGTCCCCACTGACTACCCTGCTGTCTTCATGTAGTCCTGGTTGATCGCATGAGGAGCTCTAGTGAAGTGGCTCTCAAACTTTTCAGACTACTGTACCCCTTTCAGGAGTCTGATTTGTCTTGTGTACCCCAAGTTTCACCTCTCTTAAAAACTACTTGCTTACAAAATCAGAAATAAAAATACAAAGTGTCACAGCACACTCTTACTGAAAAATTGCTTGCTTTCTCATTTTGTCTGTATGAAATGTTTGTTTGTACTGACTTTGCTAATGTTTTTATGTACCCTGTTGTAAAACTAGACGAGTTGATGTACCCCCTGGAAGACCTCTGCGTACCCCCAGGGGTACACATACCCCTGGTTGAGAACAACTGCTCAGAAGAGACAGCTCTGGCCCTGGTAACATATGGGCATGAAAAAGACTTATTTCCAAAATCCAGAAATAAAAACAGAGATTTCAGGAAAGAAGCTGTTCCTTTACTTAGTCTCTCTTTCTGTGCACCTCCATGTGTTTTAAAAATTGCCCATGGACCTGCATTCCCAGGGATGGTAAGCACAGCCTCCCCTCCTCTCCTAGCCTGTCCATTCTATACACAGAGCCTCTCCACCACCAGTCATTCAGGACTCTGCACTTATGCAGCAAGGCTGCAGACTGTGTCATCAATGGCAGTAAGAGCAACCAAAAACATCTGATCTCTAAGGTCCACCCAGCATCCCCTCAATGGATAGCCAGCCAGATGGATATTAATTAAACTTAGAGTTCTATTTATTGCAGAACTCAGGGGGATTAAACAGACAGCAACTGGCACTAAGTACTCCAGAATGTTCTCTGTGCTTTAATTACTCCGCTACAGTTAGTCCATCAAACTGATGTATAATCAACAGGGCTGTACTTAGAGTATACAACAAATGCTAAGAAGAAGCGAAGTTCTTATTTTATTGCTTCCCCAGCAGCTGCAACGTTTGGAGGAGCTGCAGGAAAAAAGAAGAAACTGAAGTGGCCTCTTGTATCTATGCTGATACCAGTTGTCTGGATGAGAAAAGCAATTCACTCTGCACTAGTACCACCCATCCTTCCCCCTGCCACCTTAGAATGCATTCTGGGCATCTCAGATCTCACTGGCCCAGTGGCCACTCAGATGGGTGGGCAACAGGTTTTGAGTGTGTATTAAAATAACAAACCTCATAATTACTGTAGCAATGGTCATTACAATGCACTGCACTGTGGGCAATTTTTAAATCGTAGTGTCTCCGATGTTTGAAATTATTTTATTTTTTGGAGTTTATGTTTGGAAGGGATCATGCATTCTGGAAGAGATCTGAATGAAGAACCAGGAAAGGATTATGGACTCAGTTCTTCCAGGTAGGTGCTGAGCACTCCTGTGAGCTGCTGAGAACCCTCAACTCCCAACAAAACAAGGAGGCCCGATCTAGCCTCCACTAGAGTCAGTGGGAGTTGTGCCATTGATTTCAGTGAGATGAGAGTTTGACCCAGCAGAAGCTGAGGGCACACACGAACTTCTCTGTAGTTTAAAAAAAAAAAACAAGAGAAAAAATGGGCAAAAAAAAAGGAAGAAGAAAATGAATGACACAGTTTGAAAAGTTCCCATATTCTGCTCATTTACAGGATACACAGCATTCACATGATTGACCTACACCTTGCTGCTGCTCCTGTATCATCTAGCTTTGCCTAACTTCTACCAGACAATTGCTTCCCCTTGCTGTTCAACTCAATCCTTTATAGCAGGAGATTACTAACCACCACCACCCCCCACTACACCCGAAAATAAAGTCTTTTGCTCTGTTGAGAGAAGAAGCCTCTCTCCCTACACCACAAAGTCCTCTTAAAAATACAGATGCCCAGATGCCAAGGTGCACCTCTCAGGAAGAACAGGCCAGGAGGCTGTGGGGAGGTAAAGATGGTCACCTTTGTACCTCTGGGATCCTGGGTGCACAAGGAGCTGATTTCTCTAACTTATGCTGGGCTGCAACTGTGGAGCCCAGAATAGCCAGAGCACAGAGCACTTTGTCCACACACCCTCTCTCCTGCAATATCTCCTCCTACCTGCCTGGCCTGACTGAAGGCTCTGAAGAGGTCCAGTGTAGGGCCATTAAGTCAGCTCTCTGCCTGGGGAATCCAGGTAAATTCCAGTGTTGGGAAATTCAGCTCCTTTCCAGCCTCTATGCAACACAACACAGCATAAAGGGTCCAGAAATGGGGCCAGAGCCTCTTAAACCTATACTTTAACCAGTATGCTTTTTGCCACTGAATAGGACTTGCATGTTTACAAATAACTTCAAGACACACCAAAAAACTAAAAGCCCCAAGAGGAAGTGTCTGCTGGTCAGCAAAACAAACAAACACATAAAATGTTCACACGTGTGCACACACACACTAACAGCAAGCAGTGTCCTGTCACATGAACAATGTTGGACAAAGGCTACTTGTGACACTGCACCCCATATTCATCACAGTAATATTATCATGATATGATTATTACACAATTATGATGCATTTTGTACAAGATAAGTCATGTGAGATGTCATTGAAAAAGTTGCTGAATATGATTATCCTATTTGTACACATGTATCATTTTTGTATCTGAAGTTTTGAATATTGACTATGTATCTGTATTTCAAATGTAGATACACCTGGGTAATGCCCACTAGACAAGAGGCTTTCAGTCTACATAGCTGGTTGGGAAGGGCCTATTCAGGGCAATGAGTCATTAGGGAAAACAATAGGCCTTTGGAAAAGCTTATCTCCCACCTGGTGAGCCTTCCTGAGAATGCTCCAAACAGCCTGTAAGTGATGGATGCTATGACTCTACAAGGACATGTGATCAGGCCACATGACGCTGGACTCCATCTTGGGATGTCAGTATTTTTCCACAAACTGGTCAGGGAACCAAGTTTTTAAACAAAGGGTTCCTGCCATATGCTAAAACTATATAAGGCAGGGAGTGAGGTTATCTGGGGTTCTTCATTCCCCACACGAGAAGACTCCTGGAAACAACTGAGGAACAAAGACTGAACTGGGGGAAGTGCTGGACCCAGGCTAAAGGGATTTCTAGAGTGTGTATGAATTCCTGAGAAATCCAAATAGTAAAGCTAATGCAGCTTATGCCTTAAGGATCTGCAGCCTGCTTGTATCATTTCAGAATGAGAATCTGCTAATTCATATCCAATCTATTTACAGGTTTCAGAGTAACAGCCGTGTTAGTCTGTATTCGCAAAAAGAAAAGGAGTACTTGTGGCACCTTAGAGACTAACCAATTTATTTGAGCATAAGCTTTCATGAGCTACAGCTCACTTCATCGGATGCATACTGTGGAAAATACAGAAGATGTTTTTATACACACAAACCATGAAAAAATGGGTGTTTATCACTACAAAAGGTTTTCTCTCCCCCCACCCCACTCTCCTGCTGGTAATAGCTTATCTAAAGTGATCACTCTCCTTACAATGTGTATGATAATCAAGGTGGACCATTTCCAGCACAAATCCAGGGTTTAACAAGAACGTCTGAGGAACGGGGGGGGGGGGGGGTAGGAAAAAACAAGGGGAAATAGGTTACCTTGCAATAATGACTTAGCCACTCCCAGTCTCTATTCAAGCCTAAGTTAATTGTAGCCAATTTGCAAATGAATTCCAATTCAGCAGTCTCTCGCTGGAGTCTGGTTTTGAAGTTTTTCTGTTGTAATATTGCAATTTTCATGTCTGTAATCGCGTGACCGGAGAGATTGAAGTGTTCTCCGACTGGTTTATGAATGTTATAATTCTTGACATCTGATTTGTGTCCATTTATTCTTTTATGTAGAGACTGTCCAGTTTGACCAATGTACATGGCAGAGGGGCATTGCTGGCACATGTTGGCATATAGCACATTGGTAGATGTGCAGGTGAACGAGCCTCTGATAGTGTGGCTGATGTGATTAGGCCCTGTGATGTATTCACTTCAGGTTGGGGGGCTGTCCGTAGGCAAGGACTGGCCTGTCTCCCAAGATTTGTGAGAGTGTTGGGTCATCCTTCAGGATAGGTTGTAGATCCTTGATAATGCGTTGGAGGGGTTTTAGTTGGGGGCTGAAGGTGACGGCTAGTGGCGTTCTGTTATTTTCTTTTTTAGGCCTCTCCTGTAGTAGGTGACTTCTGGGAACTCTTCTGGCTCTATCAATCTGTTTCTTCACTTCTGCAGGTGGGTATTGTAGTTGTAAGAATGCTTGATAGAGATCTTGTAGGTGTTTATCTCTGTCTGAGGGGTTGGAGCAAATGTGGTTGTATCGCAGAGCTTGGCTGTAGACAATGGATCGTGTGGTGTGGTCAGGGTGAAAGCTGGAGGCATGTAGATAGGAATAGCGGTCAGTAGGTTTCCGGTATAGGGTGGTGTTTATGTGACCATCGTTTATTAGCACTGTAGTGTCCAGGAAGTGGATCTCTTGTGTGGACTGGACCAGGCTGAGAATAACAGAAAGCCACTAGCATTATCAAGGATCTACAACCTATCCTGAAGGATGACCCAACACTCTCACAAATCTTGGGAGACAGGCCAGTCCTTGCCTACAGACAGCCCCCCAATCTGAAGCGAATATTCACCAGCAACCACATACCACACAACAGAAACACTAACCCAGGAACCTATCCTTGCAACAAAGCCCATTGCCAACTGTGCCCACATATCTATTCAGGGGACACCATCACAGGGCCTAATAACATCAGCCACATTATCAGAGCCTCATTCATCTGCACATCTACCAATGTGATATATGCCATCATGTGCCAGCAATGCCCCTCTGCCATGTACATTGGTCAAACTGGACAGTCTCTACATAAAAGAATAAATGGACACAAATCAGATGTCAAGAATTATAACATTCATAAACCAGTCGGAGAACACTTCAATCTCTCTGGTCACGCGATTACAGACATGAAAATTGCAATATTACAACAGAAAAACTTCAAAACCAGACTCCAGCGAGAGACTGCTGAATTGGAATTCATTTGCAAATTGGCTACAATTAACTTAGGCTTGAATAGAGACTGGGAGTGGCTAAGTCATTATGCAAGGTAACCTATTTCCCCTTGTTTTTTCCTACACCTCCCCCCCCCGTTCCTCAGACGTTCTTGTTAAACCCTGGATTTGTGCTGGAAATGGTCCACCTTGATTATCATACACATTGTAAGGAGAGTGATCACTTTAGATAAGCTATTACCAGCAGGAGAGTAGGGTGGGGGGAGAGAAAACCTTTTGTAGTGATAAACACCCATTTTTTCATGGTTTGTGTGTATAAAAACATCTTCTGTATTTTCCACAGTATGCATCCAATGAAGTGAGCTGTAGCTCACGAAAGCTTATGCTCAAATAAATTGGTTAGTCTCTAAGGTGCCACAAGTACTCCTTTTCTTTTTCCAATCTATTTAGTATATTAAGCTTAGCTTGCGTTTTTGTTTATTTGCTATGTAATCTGCTTTGATCTGTTTGTTATCACTTATAATCACTTAAAATCTATCTTTTGTAGTTAATAAACTTATTTCCTGTTTTAATCCAAACCAGTGAGCTTTGACTGGAGTGCTTGGGGAAAATCTCTGCTTTGTCACCACAAATGTGCATTGTTCTCTTCACATTGAGGAAGGGGGGAACCGGGTATTAAACCCATATACTGGCCAGCTTTGACCAGGGCAGGACAGTACTAGGCTAGGAAGCTGGTGGTTAGAGAGCCTGCATGTCACTGCAGCTGGGTGTGTCCCTACCTGTCTGAATGATGGGGAAAGTGTAGGCTGGAGGGCTTTACACCCAAGCTGGTGAGTCAGAGGGCTCAGTGGTACCCCAGTTCCAGGTGGCATCCTGGGGGGAACCCGTCACACTACTATCATGCAAAATTACATTCTGCCTATATAAAGCATAGTCTCAGCTGGATAAGCTATTCTTCATTTTTCCTATCATAAACAGTTGAATTGTGTCACTGTAAATTGTTAAACTGTTATTGCATTTCAATAATGGGTGACATGATCTACACATACAACTGACCCCACGCAGGGTGTCACTGTGTGTGTGTGATGGTACACCAGTCCACTCTGAGGTCTGCTAGCATGCAGGATGTACCACACACTCAGAGTCATGTTCTGTAGGTGCTCCAGGCCTTAGGCTCTACAGGCTCTAGCCCTTGGTGTTTCCCTGAGGGGTATAACATTTTGGATACAACAGAGAATTCCTTTACTAGGGCTGCCAGAGAAGGAAAGGTGCACACATCCACTGGCACAATTTATTTTAACAGTTACAGTAAAGATCAAACCAACAGTGCCTACACCAGCCCCTGGGTCCAGCCAGTACCAGGGTATGGAAGCTGGGCTCTTCAGACCTGGTGGCAGGGATACAGCCTCCAGGCCACCCATCTCCGAGAGGCAATCACACACTGGCCTGCAGATCCCCCAGCCTGAGCTGAGTCCTCTTGTCTGTTAGCTGTAATCTTTTTCAGGCCCATCCACGTGGCTGTCCTGTTCACAGCCCACTCCCACTGGCCTCCTGACAGCAACAAGGGGCTCCCCAGGCCAACTCTCAGCCTTTTGGCCCAGCTCCCAAGCTGCCCAGCCTTCTCTCCACAGCCAGCTCCCTCCAGCCTGTTCCTTCTGCTGTCATGCTGTCGCCAGGTCCCCTCTGCACTCTAGATATCACTTCCCAACCCTGCAATTATGGAGCCCTCTATTGGCTGGCTGTTGAACTGGGACTGACTGTCTCATTAGCATATTACCCTCCTAACACAGTTATGAGGCAGCCTGTTGGTTGCAGTACTTTGCGGAGCACTGTATGATCCTGAGGAATGAAAGATGCTGTGTAAATATAATTTACTCACAGTAGTATTGATACTGATTTGTAGGTAATAAACAAAAGAAGAACTATGTTGATTTTTATAACCCTGAGGCAAAGTTTCTTCCTTGCTTCATCTAGAACCAGGGCTGTATGATAATGATATTTAAAGTTCTTTCTCTGGTTTGTCTAAAATCCAAGGTGGTGGGAGTTTGTGGGTATTTTTTTTTAATGCCGTCTTCAGACATACTGTGGGTGGCTGGGTGGGTGGGTTGAGTGACATATAAGTGAGGAAGCTTCCTCCCCTTTCAGAGCTACGTGAAGAAGTCAGAAAGGCATCATTTGAAAAAGTGACAGGCAGATCATGTGAGACTATTGCTGATGAAAAAAGTGTTTAAATCCATCAAGAATTCTGAATTTGGTACTGCACTTTCACAGTGAATGGGGTGAACTGAACTTCACTGACCTCTCTACATATTACCTGCCTTTTAATTTCAGGTTTGCCCCAGGAGAAGCCTTTCAAAATGCACATTCCCCCCTTTCAGCTTCTAGCATCCAATCAAATTAGATCTAACAATAAGGAGCAGAGGTATATCCTTCATCTCCATTTAGTACTGAAAAATTCCTCCCTTCCTCCTCCCCCTGCACTGGTTCTGAAGGTCTTCCAATTATCTCCTTACCTGCCACATTAAAAAGTAAAGCATGTGAGTTGCCAGAGATACAGAGTCTGAGGACATGCCACTGTGGCATAGCCATGACATTAGAACAGATGGAAAACTTCTCAGGAACAAAATGTGCACAAAAAATGGGTTCTGTCTTTGAAGTATATATTCATGGTGGGTGCTTTCATGTCTTTTGAAGAGCCCCAGCTCAAATCTGACCTACTTAGGCAACATTCTTATTTATGTCTCAGACTAAGGAGCTGTATATTTAGCAAATGAGTGGAAATCATCCCTCTGTCATGTTTATAGATTGGAGCAAATTTTGCTGTTTAATTCTTCAACGGATTTGTCTCCATAAAAGTGAATATAATTTAAACACTGTTGAAAAAAAATCAATGAATTCCAGAAATTCAGGATAAATGGAATCCTAATTTTATATATATATATGAATAATTCAGTAGGCTGCTGGTGAACCATGTTTATGTAACCTGTTCAAGCGTGATGCAAAGGTTGTGTAAAGGTGAAGAGGGAATCATAAGATTCCGGCACTTTAATTTGGTGCCAATAATAATCTGTATCACATTAAGAAATAGCACATTTTTAACTCTTCATAGACTGTATAGACTCATCATGACTAAAGGATGAATCTCAAGAGGTTCAGAAGTTTGGTTCAGAATTCAAAAGTTGCAATGGTGATCTTCTCTGAACCTTTTTGATCTTCAGTGAACCAACTTTCTGAGTTACTTGAGTGACTTCTGATTTGCTGAGTGCCCAAAGCTCCCCTTTTCTCAACAGGGAAGGGCACTTGGTGTCTTATAGTATCAGGCCATACATGAAGCTTGATACTCTGACAAAAACAATTTCTCTCATGAGAATTCTGGTTCTTACTGGGTGAAGCTGGGCTGAAAATACCACAGGAATAACTTTTTATTGTAGTACTTGGCCTCCAATCCCAGCTGAAACCAGGAAGGCAGAGACATGCAAAAAGGAAAGCAGACCATCAAAACTCAAAAAGGGTGTGGTTCAACTTTTGAGTGAAGATTCTGAGCCATCCCATCTTTAATCCAACAATTTGGCCTATCTTAAAATTGTTTAGCACTCCAGAAAAAAATCCTCCCACTCCTAAAGTTATTGTGATCATTATGATATTTAATATTTACGGAATAATGACCAATCCACTGACCAAATTAAACACAAATATATAGTTCTCTTGTAGACCAACTAAAACAATGTAAGCTCCCCCTGCAGTTAATGACTGAATACTACTCCTTAGAGATGTTTCTATTTCTGCTGATGTCCTCAATGATGCTAAAGCAGAGAGAAAGAAGTAACTGACCAGATACGCGGTTTCTGCTCCATTAGGAAAAGAAAAAATCAGTGTGGGCCAAATGTAAAGGAAGAAAATCATTTGGGAAAGAAATTTGATTTTCAAACAAAGACTAAGAATATATTACAAAAAATGGTGAGTGAACATTATTCATTGGTTTGTATAACACCTTTTACAAATCCAAAAGGGCTCCAAAGAATTATAGATTATGTATGTCTATGGATCACTTATCACCAAAATGCAGCTCTCTCTGGGGTGGAATGCAGCTACTACTAAACAGCACCAACAAATACTACACAACACTTAATTGAACAAATGCCTTATTCAAAGAATCATCCAGGGAATTTAGATATACAAAATGTAGTTTACCATGATGCAATGTGACCAGCACACTGTGTTATCACCCCGCCCCCATTCCTGCAAAAAATATATATATGTCTGTGACCTTTAATAACTACAGGTGGTCAGGGCTTTGGTTGTAGAGGCATCTGAAATTCTGCCTCTTCCAGCAGCCACAGAACACCATTGTCAGGTACTAATTCAGAAGGAAGAGCAGCACTTACTGAATCATCAATAATTCTTTCTATAGCACCCACACTGGGCTTTTCCTAGGAAGTTTTCCATCTAAGAACTGATCAGGGTTAGCCCTGCTTTTCTTGTAAGAGCCTACGAGATTGCAGCCTGTGGTTATATGGCAGCAGACTATGGAAAAATAGGGACACTATAATATTTAGGGTTGGTTTTGTTTTTTTTTTCATTTAATTGGTTTTAGCCATAGAGGGGCTTTGTGACACTATTGTGCTTCTGTTCCCTTCTACTTGCATTCCACCTTGGTCCCTGTGTTGTTACTGGTACCCATAACAGTCACTTCATTCTTAAAGTTATCTTGTTTAAATCAAACTCAATTCCACATGAAGGATAGAAGGAAAAATGTAATGCAATCATCTGTCCTGGGGTTAGCCAAGGTCACAGTAGCAGGATCCACATAGCCCAGTCACAGTTATGCAAGGAGTTATGTTTTATACCAGGCCATGAAAGGAAGCTCTCCTTCGGAATAGCAGCTCTAGCACAGTATCTCCATACACCTCTAGTTCTGCCACCTCCTTATTTTCTGCCCATCTCCTCTCTTTCTTCCCAGTTTGCATCAAGATGGTTGGAAGGCCCTTCCTTTCTAGTTTTACAATCCCCATACAAATTAGCTTCAGCACTCGGACCACATCACTGTTACTGGGAAACTGCTTTACTGTCAGTAGGCATTCTGACTATATAAAGGAAATCAGTCCTAAAACCCTATTTACCAATAATATGGTCACTAAATAAACGCTTTGCTGTTTTAAAATCCGGGTGAAGGTCAGTGTTTATGAATGTGAGAGCATTAGCCAAGTACATTAGTAATTCTTTTTATTTATTTATATGGTAGTAGTAGTACGTAGTTTCCCCAGTCAGAGATCAGGGCCCCACTGTGCAAGGTGCTATGCAAACAAACATAAAACAAACAAGTATCCCTGCCCTGAAGAGTTTACAGTCAAGGGCCCCAATCCTTGACTTCAGTGAGACTTCTCACAATACATAGGATACTGTTTAGGCATAACCAGGGCCTTAGTAATAGTGCTAAAGCAAGTAACAAGGACAGACACTGTGTAAGATTACCCAAAGTATCTCTTGTCAGTGCATTTCAGCCGTAACCCGAAGCAAATATTCTTACTATTCAAGTAGGCCAGTGGTTCTCAAACTTTTGTACTGGTGACCCCTTTCACATAGCAAGCCCCTGAGTGCAACCCCCCTAATAAATTAAAAATACTTTTTTATATATTTAATACCATTATAAATGCTGGAGGCAAAGTGGGGTTTGGGGTGGAGGCTGACAGCTCGTGAACCCCCCATGTAATAACCTCGCAACCCCCTGAGGGGTTCTGACCCCCAGTTTGACAACCCCTGAAGTAGGCCATCTCTTCAGGAAGAAAGCAATCAACATTTTAAAATTACAGGTTTTTAGTAAAAACCTAATTTTGGATTCACATTTTTTATAATGCGGACATCTAGATTTACATAGATTGCAAACTCCTTGGGGCAGGGAATGTACAATATTATATGTTTCCAAAGCACCACATTCATTTATGGCAATATAAAAGTATTTTATATTTCGAATGCTGTTCCAATGACTTATCACTCATACACATAACATCCTGGAAACATACCACAGGGCCATCTGAGTAACAGAGTGCTTAGAGCACTGGCCATCCTAGTGTTTGTCACGCCTGACCTCCAGCTCCTTGCTTCCCTGGTCAAAGTGCCTCAGTCTTTTACGTGGTGGGGTTTGGTACACAGGCCCATCCTCTCCAGTGGATCCCAACACAGGGCCCTGTGTGAGTTGACCCCTGGACAGGGAGCCCTCCCAACAGGGAATCAAAATCCACTGACCTGGGCTACTTCCTACCTGTGTCCCTTCAGGGCTTGCATAACTACAAATACTATTCGTCATTAGAATGACCAGTTTTATTTAAAGAAATCCAGTTGCAATGTTTAGATGAAACTGCAGATTTTACTGCACATGGAAACATACATAAGTCTTTATAATGATCTTATTTCTCATTGTATTCTAGTGTGCCCTTTTTGCTCCACCAGTGACGCCAATCCTCAACTTTTGATTCATTTCCATTTCCCACTTCTTCTTCTCTACAGCCCTCCAGGAACTACCTCCCAATCCCAGTGCAGCAGGCCCTCACCATCTCTTCATTCAAATCCCTCCTAAAAATGTACTTCTTAAGTAGGAACCACAGACATAAAACATCACAAGCAGAAAAAAACAGATCACTTTTTTAAGCCAGCATCACTTAGGTCTTCTTCACCAGGCATCTAATGTGTGTCAGTGTTATAATCTCCTTCTGGCAGGGACTGACTGTATCTATGTCTTGTACAGCTCTGAGCATACTGTCTGTGCTAACAAATAATAAATAGTCATACAGAGGCGTATAACTGAATATTGTTATATACAGGACATATGTGCATGTACAAACATATGGTATACATATAAAATATTGTATATATAGGAGACCAAATTCTGCTATGTAAATGGGAGCAGAATTTGATTGATAGTGTCCAGCAATTCCCATAGACAGCAGGCCACATAAAGACATCTTCATATCAATACAACAAACAACACTAGTACTACTAATGTGACTCTTCTGAAATATTGGATGGAAACAAAAGTTTGAGAAGTTTTTCCTCTATGATTCTATGTATTAGAAATGTATGATTGCAATGGGAAAAAGTTGGGTTGGGAGTTTTTTGCATTTAAAATTTGACATGGAGGGTCACAGGGCAGCTCATTGTTGGCTGCTGGCCATTGTTACGTGATTGTTGCATGTAACTGTGATAACCACCACCTTGGCCAACACTGGGGATCTGTGGAACTAAAAGCATGTATCTCTAAAGCCTGAGGTAAAGTACCAAGATCTATAGCTGGGGTCTGTACGAATCTCACATCCTCTGTGGCATGGACAAAGAAGGGACCAGTAGTTTCATACTTGCTATGTCATTCATTCATTCATTCATAGCAGTTTAGTTTAGTGACATATAGCAATCTTATTGCTGAAAGTCATATTTCCCACTAGTGCTATCAGCCATGAAATATTTTTTCTTCACTGGCTGAAAGGAAGTTTAAGCCCATGCCCATTAAATATATATTTGAACCACCATTTCCACTTACATTTTGTCACCTTGGAGTCTCACATGGTATATATCCATTTGGCCCTATACTCAAGGCACCCTTTATATCAGCCTGTAAATACCAACCGACATGCTAATGCCTACTTGAAATAGCTTTTCCTCTTTACTTAGAAATTTCCATTCACTAAACAAATGAAAAGTCTCTTTTTTCTCTGCCTTCAGAGTTGCAGGAGGATCTCACCACATTGTGTCAGTGGGCTACATTTGTTTTCAGGCATTTCCTAAACTTTGCTTCCTTCATTGAATTCCCCCAGTCTAAGATCCAAGCTCAGGGAAGGTTATGAAGGGTTACCGAAGAATATTGATCTAACCCTCTCCTGGCAATGCTAGGCAACTGTCCCCTTGCAGTTAGTATCAGGTTTCTCTTGTAAAATATCCATGTTCCTGGAGAAAAAAAACACTATTTATGAGTTTCTGTTCAACAAAACAGAGTGCAAATTGCCAGCAGGGAAAAAAGCTGAATTCACTGGAAATCAAACACTGGTAGTATAGATAGATTTGTTTCTCTTTCTTCAATAAGCAGTGCACACACGAGTGGACTGCGGTGATTCTTTGCTGGGAATGAGTCAGACTCAGCAGCTGTTAGCTCCCCCTGTGGGTGACGCATGCTATCTAGAACATGTAATGCAATTCAAATCTTGTATGATTTCTTTTCTTAAATTTACCTTTAATGTATCCCTTCCAAGTCATGGAGGAATGATATCCAGATAGACAGCAGAGTTCCTCCACAACTAAGTATTGGCACCTTCATAAAAGCAATTCCTATAAACAATTAAAAAAATAAAACTGTGGAACAGCTGAGAGAGATGGAAATGGGGATCACAATTGCCCAAGCATTTCTTTAAACTAGAGCTGGTTGGAAAAACTTTAACTGAATCATTTTCCATCAGATAATGCAGTTTCATCAAAATCTAAATGGAAATTTCACCAAAATTTTGTTTCAGAAAAAAAATGGAGGAGGAGGGAAAAAACTCCCCGGAAAGTCTAAATGTCCCATTCAATCATTTTTGGAACTCAATATTTTGATTTCTCATTTTGAAACAACATATTGTTTTAATTTTTTTTTTATTTTCTATTATATTATATAGAGCAATATAAAATAAAAAAAGTCAAAATAAAAAATGAACAATCTGAAGAGTACATTTTTTTTGGAATTTTCTTTCGCGAGAGAATGTTGAAATTTTGGGGTTTTGTTTTGAACGGCACAAAAACAAATACTGAAAACTTGAAATCCTTTGCAAAATGGAACTTCCATTCTCCGCACAGCTCTCTTTGAAACCATAGCTCCTTGTCAACAAGTGAGCCAAGAGCTTCAGCATGTCACTGGCATTCTGAAAAATGGCTCTTTCCTCAGCTTCACTGCCAGTCCCTTTTAGATGACCATTGAATGGGTCTGCCTTGCTGTTAGTCTGGATAAAGAGTAGCTAAACATTTGCCCTGGAAGATGACAAAAATCCAGTTCCTGGCTCTTGTTCTGGACTCTGGGTGACACCCTTCCTTCTCATTAGTTCTGCTGTTGTCATTATCACCATCACTCTATTTATTATTACAGGTATTTAGAGCCTCATAAAAATGTGGTCTTACTCAAGGCTTAAGCAGCATGAGAAATAAATCAGCAGCACTGAGCACTGGCTGACACTGGATGAAACCTGGCTGGGAACAGCTGGATTGCTCTCTTGACTAAATATTTACAAAAGCCATGATTATATCACTGAGTAACACTGTGTGAATATAACAATTTATCAGTCATTTTGTTTAACTTGAATCCCTGCAGGAGGGGACGGCACTCTCATCTAACAATAAGTATCTATGGTATGCTAATTAATTGACTTATTTTTCACCTAAGGTTACTTCAGGCATATGTACAAGTGGGCTTATTAACTACCCGTTTCACAAACACAGCTAGTATTTTATAGACATAGAAGCTATAGGGCTGAACTCTACCGTCATTTACCCCTTGTCAGTCCAGAGGAATGCCATTGGTGCTAAAATGGCACGAGAGGCTAAACCCTGAGTAAAGGTTTAAATTAAAGATGGGGGGAGCAGGGGCCACTCAGCTCCCTTCTTCCTCTGCCTGACAATTGGGAGGCAGAGAGGTCACCCTTGTATTCCCCCTTCCCACCACACAGCTGATGCTATCACATTTCCCAGCCATTGAGCCAGGTGCGTGGCATTCGCACTGAAATAACTGAAAGCAGGACTGGGCACATAGCTGTTAATGTTGTGTTCAGTATTATCTCCCACATTTTCCTCTCTCCGACACCAGTGCAAATCCACGGTAGTCAGACTTCGCCAGATTCCCTCCCGCTTGGGCTACATTACTGCAATAGTTCTAATACTCTTTCAGCAGTTTCAGTATGTGCTTCCCTCTATCCCTTGCCAGTTAAGTTTCCTAACCCTATATGTCCCCTTTGAAATATCTAGTTTTGCTGGCAGCAGTAGCAGGAAGCAGTGACTGTGTTCTCAACCTAGAATTGCCCGTCCCTGTGTGGAGGAAATGCCTTTATCCTCCCCCCTTGTATCCTCATAAGGTGGGGCACAACTGAGCTCTTCATGTTTATGAAGCAATCTGAAGATGTGCAACTCTGTCTCTTACTATTTGCTTTTAAAGTGCCTAGAACAACAGGAACTCAATCTCAGTTGAAGTGTCTAGGTGCTTTTGTAATACATATAGTAATCTCTACACATGCCAAGTATTAATATTGCAGTGTTTTCATGAGGGCTGTTAGCAGTGGCTCGATGAAGCAAAACCTATACTTAAAAGAAGTGTCACTGTCTGCTGAATATAAGCACATCTGTTAAAAAGAAAAAGGAGTTGGGACTAGAAGTGATGTTCTGTGCCAAGCTGTGGCATTGCCAGGAAACACTGCCAGGTGCAAGCAGGTCTGTGCTATCAGAGTATCAGGAGAGCAGGGAAAAACAGTAGTTCCTTGAAGATAAGCCAAGCAAGCAGTACACCGATGGGATATTAAAACAGTTCTGGGCAACTGGAAGACAGATCTGAATGGCTGGGAGCATCATAAGGCACCACTTAATGTAAGAATATGCACAGAACCTGCAGAGAGGAGCACAGTTTGCAGGGGGGAAGAGTTTGGAGGAGGCACCAGGAAGTCAGTCTGTGTGCATATGGCTTGAATACTAGCTGCAATTGATAGAAAAGGAGCTACTGGCTGTGTTATTTGCAAGGGAATGATTCCATCAGTTCACCTTTGGGCACAAGCTTGATGTGCAGCCTGATTACAAGCCATTAGAAAGCATTAGGAAGAATCCACTGCTGAGTGAACCCAAGTGACTACAATGCCTGTTGAGACCTCAGTGCTGTGATGTGAGGAAAAGGAAAGTCACTACTGGTGACAGATACTCTGTTCAGGGCATACCTTACAGAGTATAAGGCAGGTGATTCTTTGAACAATAAAAGGAGTATTAACATGCAACAATAGCTTCACGTCTATCGGAGGCTCCAGGAAATCCAACAAAGGACCATAGAGGAGGGGCGTTACAAACAGTAAAATGATTGGGAGTCTCCTGGGTGCTGCAGTCCCACCTTGGACACCACAACTCCCATGATGCCTGGGGGAAGAGAAATACTTCCACTTCCCAGGGAGAGAGAATCCTGATTTTGGGGTGCAGAGGTAGTATGCAGTGAGCTCCATTTTGCGGAGGGAAATAAAAGAAAAGAAAAGAAAGTAGCTGCTGAGTGGTTGGGAGTCTTGTGTGAACTCCAAGCAAGACACTAGCCTGCTGCTGCAGTCCCCTGTCCTGACTTGAGTTGAGACTGTATTACCAGGCCCCTGGTCCGGGCATTGGAGATGGCTTTGTGGAGCTCTTTCCAAGCCAGGAGCTACTGCTAGAAAGCCAATAGCTGCTGAGAAACTGCTGGGGCTTTGACCAAGTCGGGAGCCAAGGAGGCTATTGCTGGGCTTCATAGGAGCCAGGGCAGAGGCTGTTGCTGTGACGAGAACTGACTGAGGCTGGCATGTAGGGAAGGCAGTGTAAGTAACCATCACCATTTTTTGTTTGTTTCCTTGCTTATTTTTGAAGGTGCTTTCAGGGGAAGGGGAATAGTGAAGAGTTTTGTCCGAGAAGAAATAGTCTTATTGTCTAACCAGGATCCAGGGTTACTGATCTCTGATTATAACAACTCCCATCTTCAGAGGGATGGTGCATAGAGTGGCCAATTTTGGCTGAAGTATTTCTAGAGGTTTCATCACATGACATAATCTTTAATTAAAGATTAATCTTTAATTCCTGGAGACTCCAGAACAATCCTGGAGGGTTGGCAACCTGTGCAGCTTAGCCTGATCCCAGAGTAGAATTGCTCTGCTCCTTGTTGACTTGGCTGGACTACTATACCAGACCAACAGAGTACAGTCTCCAGCTTTAAGGTCTTCAAGTGCAACCACACAGGTGTCTAGAACTCTAAAATTTAAAGGACTGCACCCTAACAGCAGTGAAGATGAAACTGAAGACCGCTGTGGAGTAGTGGCAGGCATCTGGCACACCTGGACACATGTGACCAAGGCCAGGACTAGGAGGGCATAGAAAGAGCCTTAACCACAAGCTGGCCTGATGTAGGAGAGTCAGAAGAAATGAGGTATATGAACCACACACAGGCCCAACAGAATGCCACCCAACAGAATGAAGGCAGCAACAGAGTGGAAGCAAGTATCCCACCAACAGCAACAACGCAAGACCAGTTGTTGGAGACCGGTTCAAAGACCAGCACACTTGAAGGACTATGAGGCCTAACAGACCAGACTGGGCTCGTAATAAACACTATGTTCCTATGGTGGGCTATGTATTAACAAATTCTGGTGCCAGCAAGTCAGCAAACGCTTGCACAAAAGACAGATCAATATAGAAAAGAAAAATATAGCAACCTGCCTGGAATTTGGAGGGAGGAGAACAGGTTGCAGGAGGGAAGAGTTTGAGGGAGCTACCAGGAAGAGTCTGTGTACACATGGCCTATATGCTACCTGCAGTTGCTTTATCTCTGTATGTCCTTATCTTAATAAAGAGCTAGTTTAGTTTTAGAAACAGGGAGCCCTTTCATGTTATTGCCCAGCATGAGGTACTTGAAATACTTATCTTCTGCTATACTCTAATACCAAATGTTCTTGCACCCATAGTGCTTTAAATGGTTTGAACATCTTCCCATATTATTCAGATTAGGAACCATGCTAGGGAAGAGAAGGAAGCATGTTCCCTCTGCCAGTTCTGCAGCACTAACATCTGAGATTCCTTGAACCAAATAAGACACAGGGTTGTTGGTGGTGTGGTAGGACTGGGGGGAGTCCTGGGTAAGATTCAAAGCCAGGAGCTGGGAATCAATTTTCATCTGAATCCTCTTGTAAAGCACATATTTCATTTCAGGAATCATTGTTCAAAATGAAAAAAGTTTCATGTGTTGAAGTCTCTGCTGCCTTGACGGCCTAAAAAAAAAAAAAGTTTGCTTAATGTGGTTCTTAGAGGTGGATTTTTCTCCCTGTTTCCTACATGTTGAGAGTTTGCATAATAATTGTATTTTAGCCTTCGGAGCCCATCTACCACTAAAGGAGAAATTTCGCCTTCTTCTTTCCTACACAAAGGTTTAGAAATCAGTAGGCACACAGAGATGGGAGCTCAGGACTTGGTCACCCTTCCAGGAGCCCTTGATGGCTCAATCACAGCAAGCACTCTTTTCAGAAACACAGGTGGGGGGGAGAAGTTATGATAAATTTAGTTGTCTTTTGAAGTTAATAACCTCCTACAAAGGCTTTTGGTAAAACACAGACACCTTAAATATTTTTTTCTTTCAAATGCTTTTTTCCCTCTATATTTTCCTCAGATGGTAAAATCTGAGGAAACCTACCTCTTCAGAAGTAGCTGCTTTGTGAGGATGACATCAGCAGATCATGAGGTTACCACTAGTAAGCTGGCACCCTGCGGGGGGGGTGAAATGAGAGCTCTTGTCATCTGTTTTGCTCCCTTCTTTCCTACATTGAGTGCCTTTTGTAATATGCAAAGCACAGGATATGTTTTGCTCCCCTTCATTATTATTTTTGTAAAATTTTCTCCTCAGACAAAAAAGGAAACACTTTAGACTGATTTCTCCAAAGTCTCTGCTGCTTCCTTGTGAATCTATTTGGACTCTTGTTCAAAAGGGAAACAGCCTAGAAACTTTAGTTAAAGACCCCTCTCCTACATATTAGACTTCTGCCACCCAGGACTGGTTTGTAAGAAGAGAAGTAGTTTTAGGCAACATCAAAACCCAAAGATGTGTGGCCTGCCCCCTCCCCTTTCTGCCATCTCCAGTGGGGAAGAATTCCCCTAAATGTCCATAAAGTTAACTTCCATAGTCCCATTCTAGCAGAACAAAGGTGCTGCTGTCTTGACTTCAAAACCTTGTAAGAAAAAGCCTCCTTGCAGGTTCACATCACTGATGTCTTGTGAAAACTCTCTTTCCTAAGAAGAAAAGGAGTACTAGTGGCACCTTAGAGATTAACCAATTTATTTGAGCATAAGCTTTCATGAGCTACAAATAAATATGCAAATAAATTGGTTAGTCTCTAAGGTGCCACTAGTACTCCTTTTCTTTTTGCGAATACAGACTAACACGGCTGCTACTCTGAAACCTCTCTTTCCTAAGAGCCGTCTATAAAACCAAGATGTTCCAGGATCAGAAACCATGTGTGCACAGTGCGATGGGGAGACTGACAGATGGACAAAAAGACTTTCTTCCTATCACATGGGATTTCCTCTAAATGTAGACAGTATTTCTCGGGTTAAACATGATAAAACCCAGTTTTAAACTCTGAAATGTAAACGTGAAAGGTGAGAGCTCTTTGTATGAGGGCATTTGAAGTGATTTGCCTTTAACTGGCATTAATGAGAGGGTGAGTGGGGGTTCACATTCCAATTAATTCCTAAGAGGTGTGTGCTCCAATGAGTTGGTGTGGAAAATCAGAGAGTTATGTGTATTCTTTGTAGGTATCATGTGCCCCTCCATTTACCTGTGTGATAGTCTCCTGCCTAAATGCATACAGTTAAATCAAAAGGGTTGTTAAAGGAATCAATCAGGAAAGGCAAAACAATGACAAAGATAAGAGTCCCTGAGGAAACAATAGGGAAGCTGTTTATTGGGGAATACCTCCTACCTGGCTCCATCCAAATTAAGTATGATTTACTCTTCCTAAGGCTCAGCCTAGGATCAAAGGAAGATGCTAAACCATTACAGGATCAAGGCCTATAAAAGGGAGGAAGTTGGTGCCCTAAGGGGGTCTTCTCAGGGAGTGTCAGTGAGAACTGACAGGAATGCAAGGAGACACAGAAACAGAGAGTGCATGCTGCAAGGAGGACAGTCTGCTTCTCCCAGCTAGATATAGGGGTTTGCTGAGGGGAACTTACAAAAGCTTTCAAGAAAGGTTAAGAATTAGGTAAGGGGAAATAGACTTATAGACCTTTATTGGTTTTAACCCTTTGCTCTGCATGCTTTGTTCCTTTGGGTTAAAGAATCAATAATGCTTTGTTTTGAAGAAGCTGCTTGTTGAGTTACTAATCAACCACTGTCGCAGATTCTTGGAGGAAAAGGCTTACATATGCCAAACTCAGTTGGTCCTGTTGTGTTAACATGGTTGCGGAGCCAAGAAGGGTAGGTGCAGCTCAGAGATTCAGTTTAAGAGTGATGAGACAGCTTGCGTCCATCCACACTGAGGTGCCCTCAAGGAAGATAAAAAGGTGTCTAAGGCTCGGCTTAACAGATGGACTGGGATGGGATGGGAAGGTAAATGCTGATTCCATCCAACCTTAGGGATTGACATAAGGAAATGGTGGGAACTAGAGGATAAAGATGGTATGTAAGAGATTTTGATACAAGATGGCCTGGGTCAGATGTTTGTTATTGTGAGGCAAATCGGCAGCCAGACCAGGACTGCTCACTCAGCTGCCGTGACTCACCCTTCCAAGAGCCTCAATAGATCACTACTCCAATTTCTGGGAGGTGAACTATAGGGTAGGATATTCAGGCAAGAGCTGTGATCTGGAAACTGAAGGCACATTTTGCAAAGTATGGTATATCTGAAACACTGGCCTCAGTCAGTGCCATGAGTCACCCTTCCAACAGAGCCTGCAGTGACTCAGCACTTAAGCATGGTGCAGCAGCCTATCCTTGGGGAAACCCTAGGTCAGATGAGCCCCCAAGGCACAGGTATTTCACTGATACCACCATACCTGCAAGTTAGTCTGTGCAATAGGACTACTTGGCCAGGAACCCTCCTGCGGCCTCACAGCGTTACACTCCCTAGGCTTCCACCCTGCCCTTGCTCCTGTTCCAGCCCGAGCCTTGTTCCAGCCCACTTCAGCCATGCCCATGCCCTAATCCTACCATGCTCCAGCCCTGGTACTGACCTGCTCCAGCCAGCCCTGAACCCATTTCCTGACCCCCCAGACACTCAAACTGACTCCCACCTCATTTGGACCTTTGGCCGGCATCTGGACTCCAGCTAAGATCCTGATTTGACTTGTCTACAGACTTTGACTTCAGTTCTGACCACAGACTGTCCCCAACTTCAGTTTCAGCGCTGCCCTCAGCCCAGTCCCAACTCTACGGCTGGTTTTATCCGTTGTACCTGTTCTTAGTTAGTGCTCTAACCACCAGGCCTGACCACTTCAAACCCAGAGCCTGACAGTTATGGCCTGTGCGACAGCCCTCAGCTACCTGTGTTTTTATTGTGGGGTAGTGTCCAGAGGTCCCAATCAGGATCAGGGCTCTTGTTGTACTAGTTACTGTACAAACATATCTGAGGACAGGGCCTGGAGAGCTTTCACCCTAAGAAGATAAATGACATACAAAAGATGGAAACACCAGGATAGAATTACATGTATGATTTTTAGAGATATATACAGGAATTTTGCTGTTTCACAGGCAATTTGATAATTTCTAAATTATTTTTCATTCCAAATCAGAACATGTCAAATTTTGAAATGAATTTTTCTTTAAATTTCAAGTCAGTGAAAATATTTTGTTTCAATTTTTACTTGTATATTTTATATTATAATTTATAATATAAGAAAACATAACATGAATGTTCTGTTGGAAAATTTTCAACTAGCTCTAACAATTTTACACAAACACACACACACATATATACATATATTCAATTTTATACTTTTAAAATAGATATTCACATCTGTCCCACAAACTACTCACTGGCTGCCCCTTTATGCCCCTCTGAAAAACCAGTTCTGACATAGATAATATTGTCCTACCTTGACCCTTATGGAGAAATCCTATAGAATTTAATAGGGATGAAACCAATGCAATTCGACAGAATCTTAAGCAGGTTATATAGAAAATATTCCTATAACCTAAAGGGTATGATTTTTAAAAGTGCTCAGAAAGAATAGCAAATATGACAGGTGACCAGCTTGGCTTAACAGAGAAATCTTCAGTGAGCTTAAACACAAAAAGGAAGCTTACAAGAAGTGGAAACTTGGACAGATGACTAGGGAGGAGTATAAAAATATTGCTCGAGCATGGAGGAAGAAGGTCAGGGAAAGTGTGGGACCCTTACAGATTGGGGGAGGCAACCTACTGACAGATGATGTGGAAAAAGCTGAAGTACTCAATGCTCTTTTTGCCTCGATCTTCACAGACAAGGTCAGCTCCCAGACTGCTGCACTGGGCAGCACAGTATGGAGAGGAGGTGAGCAGCCCTCAGTGGTGAAAGAACAGGTTAAGGCAGGGGTTGGCAAACTACAGCGGGGTCCGGAGCTTGCCCCACTCCGGGGCTCCAGATAGGGAGTGGAGTCAGGGGCTTGCCCCACTCTGCGCAGCTCCTGGAAACAGTGGGATTTCCCCCTCCGGCTCTGCACGTAGGGGCAGCTAGGGGACTCCACACTCTGCCCCTACCCCAAGTGCTGCCCCGGCAGCTCCCATTGGCCGGGAACAGCGGCCAATGGGAGCTGAAGGGCCAGCACCTGTGGAAGGGGCAGCGCATAAAGCTGCCTGGCTGTGCCTCCACGTAGGAGCCAGAGTGGGGACATGCCGCTGTTTCTGGGACCTGCTTGAGGTAAGCGCCACCCAGAGCCTGTACCCCTGACCCTCTCCTGTGCCCCAACCCCCTGCCCGAGCCCTGATCCCCTTCCCGCCCTCCGAACCCCTCAGTCACAGCCCAGAGCACCCTACTGCACCCACAACCCCTCATCTCCAGCCCCACCCCAGAACCCACACCCCCAGCTGGAGCCCTCCTACACCCCAAACCCCTATTTCATGAGCATTCATGGCCTACCATACAATTTCGATACCCAGATGTGGCCCTGTAGACTATGAGAACCAAATACAAAGAGACTAATCGCTGATCAGCAACATCTCTGTCCCCCGAATAACAAGTCACGTTGGAAACTGTAAAGCTACATCACATAGTCATAATGGAGTAAAGAAAGTTGATAAGTAAAGGAAGAAACATGAAATGGGTACTGAGTATCAATACCCATTATTTACAAGTCTCTGGTCCTGAAAAGCATACAAGTTCTGAGAATGAAACACTTAAAAATTCATAGATTCCAAGCACAGAAGGGACAACTGGGATCATCTAATCTGATGTAGTCTGACAGGCCATAGAACCTCCCTGAAATAATTCCTAGAACATATCTTTTAGAAAAACATCCAATCTTGATTTTAAAACCAATCTTGATTGTGAAACCACAACGATACTTGGTAAATTGTTCCTATGGTGAATTACCTTCACTGTTTAAAATTTATGCCTTATTTACAGAGTGAATTTGTCTAGCTTCCAGCCATTGGATCGTATTATATCTTTCTCTGCTAGATGGCAGAGCCCATTATCAAATATTTGTTCCCCACGTCAGTACTTATGGACTGTAATAAAGTTATCCCTTAATCTTCCCTTTGTTAAGCTAAATAAAGATTGAGCTCCTTGAGTCTATCACTATAAGGCATGTTTTCTAATCCTTTAATCATTCTTGTGTCTCTTCTCTGAACCCATATGCGCCGACTCCATGGGTGCTCCAGGGCTGGAGCACCCACGGGGAAAAATTAGTGGGTGCTCTGCACCCACTGGCAGCCAAGCTCTCCATCCTGCCCCCCTGCCCCACCTCACCTCCGCCTCCGCCTCCTCCCCTGAGCGCTCCATGTCCCTATTCCTCCGCCTGCCTCCCAGTGCTTGCTGCTGCCGAACAGCTGTAGCAAGCTCCGGGAGAGAGGGGGAGGAGCAGGGATGTGGCACGCTCAGGGGAAGAGGCGGGGCCGGGGCGGGGATTTGGGGAAGGAGTCAAATAGGGACAGGGATGGGCGGAGTTGGGGTGGGAACTTTGAGAAATGGGTTGGAATAGGGGCGGGAGAGGGTGGGGCCGGGGTGGAGTTGGGGCAGGGCCAGGGCAGAGGGGGGGTCGAGCACTCACCTGCGCCAATAGAAGTTGGCGCCTATGTCTGAACCCTCTCCAATTTATCAGCATCCTTCTTGAATTGTGGACACCAGACGTGGACATAGTATTCCAGCTGTGGTCGCACCAGTGCCAAAAAGTGAAGTAAAATAACCTCTGTTTTCCCACTTGAGATTCCTCTGTTTATGCGTCCCAGGATTGCATTAGCTCTTGTGGCCACAGCGTCACACCAGGAGCACTTATTCAGCTAATTATCCACCACCATCCCCAAATCTTTTCAGTGTCACTGCTTCCCAGAATAGAGTCACCATCCTGTAAGTGTTGCTTGCATTCTTTGTTCCTAGATGTATACATTTACACTTACAGTAATATTAAAATAAACATTGTTTGCCTGTGCCCAACTTACCAAGCAATCCAATTCACTTTCTATCAGTAACCTGTCCTCTTCATTATTTACCTATCCCCCAGTTTTGGGGTCATCTGCTAACTTTATCAGTGCTGATCTTACGATTTCTTCCAGGTCATTGAGAAAAATGTCAAATAACATAGGGCCAAGAACCGATCCCTGAAGGACCCCATTAGAAATAGATACACACCCCTTTTCAGACCTATAAATTAGTCAGCTTTTAATTCATTAAATGTGTACCATGTTAATTTTATATTGTTCTAGTATTTTTAATCAAAATGTCATGCGGTACCCAGTCAAATGTCTTATAGAAGTCTAAGTATATTACATCAACATTATTACTTTTATCAACCAAACTTGTAATCTCATGAAAAAAGATATCAAGTTAGTTTGAAAGGATCTATTTTCCATCAACTCATGTTGATTGGAATTAATTATATTACCCTCTTTTAATTCTTTATTAATCAAGTCCTGTATCAGCTGCTCCATTATCTTGCCCAGGATCGATGTCAGGCTGACAGGCCTATAATTACTGGGTCATCCTGTTTACCCTTTTAAATTATTGGCACAACACTACCTTTCTTCCAGCCCTATTTATCAACTTCTTATCAACTGTACGTTCAAGTGCAAAATAATACCCCAAGCCACATGAAATAGTCCCTAATGAACAATAAATTCCAACTACATCACACTGCTTGTAGCCATACGGTAACACAGCCAAGCTGGCTGTCTTGATGGAAGAGATGTGAGAAAGAGTCAATAGGGAAGAGGAACCACTTGCTCCTTTCCCTAAGAGGGTGACTTACTGCAGGCTCGGAATACAAAATGCATTTCAGGATCCAGTGACACAAGCCCAGAAATCTCCACATGCACAAATTACTACTCAAGAATATTGACGAAAACAACTGCAGTTAAACTTCCTCTATATATTATTACATGTATGTTGGTCAGTTGCCTGGAGGGCAGCAAACTATTAAGGGAGGCAACATGCATAATTAGTACATATTGGGGTATAATGTAAAGACTAATATTTTTAGTAATTAAAGTCAAGGAGAGGAAGCTGATTCCTGGATTATTTTCCTAACTCTGTTATTGATTTGCTGTGTGTCCACAGCCTCAGCTTATGCATCTGTAAACTGGATATAATAATATTACTCTCTATTTCACTGGTGAGATTTCAGAGTTAGTGTTTGTAAAGTGGTTTGAGATCCTCTGATAAAAGCTGGTATATAAGTGCAAGGTATTAATAATGTGTCTGGTTTGCATAGTGCAGTGGTTCTCAAACTGTGGGTCAGGACCCCAAAAGTGGGTTGCATTATAATGGGGCTACAGGGCTGGCATTAGACTTGCTGGGGCGTGGGGCCGAAGCCTGAGCCCCACCGTCTGGGGCTGGGGCCCGAGCCCGAGTCCCACTGCCCAGAGATGAAGCCGAAGCCCGAGGGTTTCAGCTCTGGGTGTCAGGACTCAGGTTACAGGCCTCCCACCTGGGGCTGAACCCCTTGGGCTTTGGCTTTGCCTCCTCCCCCCCCCCAGGGTGGCAGGGCTCAGGCGCGCTCAGGCTTCTGTCCCCCATCCTGGGGTCATGTAGTAATTTTTGTTGTCAGAAGGGGGTAGCGGTTCAATGAAGCTTGAGAATCCCTGGTATAGGGCATAGAAAACCATAAATCAGGTGCTCTGCTCCAGTGTAAAATATGCCATCCTGCAATAGGAGGGCATTCAGAAAGTCAGAGGTTTGCAAAGGAAGGCAACTTTAACACCCTGCCCATTCAGAATAGAAATGGAAAAGAAGCCAATTTTATCACATTCATTATGTATTAAATTGTTCCAAATGCATAAATAATTTAATTATAGGCTGGGTAGTGGTCAGCACTTCATGGATGGCACTGTACATAAGAACATAAGCATGGCCATACTGGGTCAGACCAAAGGTCCATCTAGCCCAGTATCCTGTCTTCCAACAGTGGCTAATGCCAGGTGCCCCAGAGGGAATGAACAGAACAGATAATCATCAAGTAGGACTAAGCTTTCTGGATTTCTAAAATGTAAGGGGGAATCTGAGGTCCAAATTCCCTTATGAGTACAGGGCAGATTTGTCTTTATTAACATGACTGATGCTAAAATAAATTCAGAAGATGAATTTAAAAGTGTCTGCCCTTGAACAGTTTCCTTTTATTCATGCTAAACTACAGTGACTTGAAGTGAGTGTTCCACTGTGCATTGTTTTTAATTTTAATGTATTACATTTACAGCTGGTGTTAAATGCATTTACTCAGCTATTGAAACTGTCAACACAGAAAAGTAGAAGATGGCTTCCTCTGGCTCACCCATTCTTCTAATACACATTAGGACTATGAAAAGGCTAGCATCAAACTAAGAAGACCACCACTTTCATTGAGTGCAAAAAAGCAGACAGTTAAGAACAAAATATGGGACAATCTCAATTTATGATGTATCTAAGAGATGTGAAAGACAAAGTTTTGAGTGGCTAAATTTTTGGCGGGAAACCTATGGGTTTTGGTCAATGTTTTTCAATGTCAGATCAACTTTTCTTGCTACTCCTGTTTTGAACGTTTTACATTCCTTTTCCGGAATTGTAATTTCAACCTTTTATGTAGGCAACACTATTAAATTTTTCCTTTCATGCTTGAGGAACTCTCAACTGGAACATTCACTGAGTGACAAAAGAAGTTTGCATATGTGTGCAAAACACTGGTAATGCAATGTAAATCTCCAATATGCACATTTCTCAGTGTAAATGTTTCAAAAATATCATTTAAAGGCAAAGACTAGTGGGGGTGAGGGGAGAGGAAGGCATGAGAGGATAGAAAAGAAAATGCAGTACGTGTATGGATGTTTTTTGGGAGGGAGGGTTAGTAAGATTATTTTTTAATTCTTTAGTTTCTTAAAGCTTAGTTGTTACACGGCACTCTGTATCAATACCGTGCAACTGTACCTCAGCACATCCCTGGGTGATATGTATTATTAACCCCACTTTAGAGATGAGGAAATGAAGGCAATGAGATCAGGTGATTTTCTTAAGGCCACAGAAGGAGGCAACAAGAAAGCTGGGATGAAAACTGTAGGTTCCTGGTTCCCAGTCCTGTACTTTGCCCACCAAATCACATTACCTCTGCTTACACACAAACACACAGAGTTACCAATACATTAGGTACTTACAAATCATCCAATAATCAATGTAAATAAAGAGCTGACATACACTTTGTGTAAACTATATAAACCTCATTTTTCATGCAGTGATTTTCCCAGATGAAAGAAAATCAGAAGGGCTGGATTCTTCTATAGATCTTTCACTCTCTTAAGAAGGGGTGATTCGTACCATCTCTCTCTCTGCCTACCTCCCGCAACTCATAACACTTGCTACTGCTTGCCAGTCTCATCTAGGCGGTGTGTGGAACCCATGTAATTCAATCATCACGCTTTAAGACAGCTTCCTAACACTAGGTGGAAGCCAAATTTCAAAACTGCATGCATCTTATGCCCTGTTGGGGTCTAAATACATCTCATGCCTGTTGGCTGAACTGTAATAATGAAGTCTGTGAATGCTCAATGATAAAAGTTAGGAGGCCATATACTTAAACTGGTGGTCCCCAAACTATGGGGTGCGCCCCCTAGGGGGGCATGGAGGATTGTCTGGGGGCACAGCTGGGCCCAGGCCAGCCCCCACAGGGGAGGTGGGCAGGGAGTGCCACTCAGCCCCCAGCTCCTCTCCGGACCAGGCCCAATCCCCCGGATGCAGCTTGGCCATTGGCCCCCTTTCCTGGACCCTTGCTCTCAGGTTTCAGCCCCACTCCTGGCCTGGGGGACTTTGACATATTCCATTACTGGGGGTGGGTTGCAGGGGGCGAGGGGAAAAGTTTGGGCACCACTGACTTAAACCAATGGAAACTACACCATGTGCAAAATCCTATTTTCCAGGTCTAGATGAAAATGTTGCTGAAAGGTGCATGGATAAGAGAGAAGGGTATAATTTATGCATTCTAATTCAAATCAAGGAAGCATTTCATGCTAATGTAGCCGTTCCTGCTTTGCAAGGCTAACCTCAATGACTAACAATTGTACTTTCTTGATACTATTTCCAAAGCAACTGATGGCCATGGGAATAGTCACATTGGAACACAAACCACACACGCCCGGCCTCCATCTCTCCATGCACAGTTCATTGACGATTGCTTTGCAGGACTATGGATGTGTTGCTTATTCATTCTGGAAGACTGTGGCATCCTATAAAAGCACTTCCTTTCTGGAAAAATCCACTTCAGTGCAGTACCAGGCCACTCTCAACTCACTTGAGTCACTTTAGGAGGAGAGTTCCCTCTTTGCTGTTAGGAATGGATGAATAGGTTTGGAAAAGATAAGAACCAACCCAAATAATTGCCATCAAAAATCTCCAACTGAACCTTTTCTGAAGTAAAAACCTGTGGTGAACTTTTTTTATTTATATCAGTCTCACATGCTCTTTCCCCTCCTGGTTTAAAAAGCAAGTGGAAGTGACACGAGAAAAGCTGATCCTCCAGTATTTCTGACTCAGCTGGACTCAGTTATAATGAGTCTCCCAAGAGAGCCTGTTCTCATGAGACTCTCAGTACAACCTTTGGATTTTACAGTTTACAAAGGGTCGTGGTGGATTCTCCATCACTGGTGATTTAAATCAAGATTGGATGTTTGTCTAAAAGATCTGCTCTAGGGATTATTTTGGAGAAGTTCTGTGGCCTGGTTGTACTGGAGGTCAAACTAGATGATCACAGTGGTTGCTTCTGACCCTGGAATCTATGACCAAAGATGTTCACACTGGATGCTTGTTCAATGCCTAACTTTAGGATGGTCATCTGAATAAAGCCTTGAAACCTTTTAATGTTTGCCCCTCACTATTCACTACTATCGGGATTATGCAGGCCCTATCTCCTCCTCTACCTTCTCACTCCTCTCAGACCCCTAGCCATGTTACTCCTAAGGAATGGAGTTATTAAGCGCCCATCTGAGCAAAACTTCGAAGATTACTCTGGTGGAGCAGAAGTCCCTGGAGAACAAGGCAGTTCCTCAGAGCTGATGATTCCCACTCACTCCTCACACCTCTCAAGACACTACCAGCTGGAATTTTTACCCATTGGCTGATGTGATTTTCAGTCTGCATGTGCTCACAACGGTCCTTTCTCATCATGTATAGGTCTGCTGCCTCAGGAGAGATGTCCATTTAACCCAGTAGTTTGTGCAGTAGTAGTCCCATTCTGGGAAACAGAGAGCCAGCTAAGGGAAATTTGGGTTTGTATATCTGGCCATGTAGAATGAAAATCCTTTCCACCTCCATCCAGTAGGAGTCTTGCTGGGCTGAGCTCCTTTCTGGAAGCTAATTAGTTTTCCTTTGAGGTATAACATCTTCCTTGGTCCTGAATTTAAAGATACAGCACCAATAATTTCATCATAGCAATAATTTTACTCTGTATCATATATACATTCTTGACAGATGGTGCTTCATCTGTCACAGTATTTTATAGTAATGAGCCAAAACACCACAGAAACTTTATTGTAACTTGTAGTGTTTAGGACCATTATTGTAGAACATCTTTTTTTTTTTTTTTTAAGAAAAAAACAACAACTTATTATAAAAATAGGCTCTAATTTCAAAATTTGGATCTTGGATCTGCTGATTTTGAATGCCCTCCCTAAAGTTTAAATCAAAGTTCCTGGTAGAACTCATTTCTTATTAGATCATTTAGTTCGCTCAAACATGCTGTCACGTTGCACTCTATATGATTTTATAAAAATATGTTAGAGTGTGGATATAATGTAATTGAGATATGCTTCATGCAAAAGGTCTCTTGTAAGGTATCATTACAAAGCTTATCATCTACTGAGTGTGGTCATCCTATTTGTATAAATGTACCACTCTTGTATCTGAAACTAGAAATATGAAATAGAACTCTGAGGTCCTATTGTAGTTATGCAAAGTGTGGGCCATTAATGGTGGTTTGGATTCTTAATAGCTCCCATTAACCCGGACAATTATCTATAGAAGGCTCTGTTTTTCCTGTAAGTCTTCCTGTATACCCGTGGGCTGGCAAGTGGGTAATGAAGTCTTACAGGGACATGTGATCATGTCACCTGAACTGGAATACATCTTTAACCTGGTGCTTTTCCATTGAGAAGGAGGGGTGGGAACCCAGAGGGACAAAGGATTCCTGCCTTATGCAAAAGATATATAAGTGGGTGGAACAGAACAAAGGTGGAGGGCCATCATGAGAAATCCCCTAGCTACCACCTGAGCTGGAACAAGGGCTGTACCAGGGGAAAGGATTGTGCCCAGACTAGGAAGACATCCACTCTGTGAAAGAAACTTATTGAAACATCTCTGAGGGTGAGATTTTATCTGTATGCAGTTTTATTACTGTACTAGACTTAGACTTGCATGTTTTATTTAATTTTGCTTGGTAATTCACTTTGTTCTGTCTGTTACTACGTGGAACCACTTAAATCCTACTTTCTGTATTTAATAAAATCACTTTTTACTGATTAATTAACCCAGAGTATGCATTAATACCTTGTGGGGGGGGCAAACAGCTGTGCATAGCTCTCTGTCATTGTTATAGATGGCGAACAATTTATGAGTTTACCCTGTATAAGCTTTATACAAGGTAAAACTGATTTATTTGGGGGTTTGGACCCCACTGGGAGTTGAGTATCTGAGTGTTAAAGACAGGAACACTTCCTAAGTTGCTTTCAGTTAAGTCTGCAGCTTTGGGGCACGTGGTTCAGACCCTGGGTCTGTGTTGGAGCAGTCTGGCATGTCTGGCTCAGCAAAACAGGGTGCTGGAGTCCCAAACTGGCAGGGAAAGCAGGGGCAGAAGTAGTCTTGGCACATCAGTTGGCAGCCCCAAGGGGGTTTCTGTGATCCAACCTGTCACACATGCTTAGGACCAATAGTGTCCGTGAGGGACATCCCAGCATTGGGAGTGATGCAGAGCGGCGTGGCTCCTGGGAAGACTCTGAGAGGCATTATCAGAGAGTCAAGATCCCTGCTAGAGCACCCTGGCATGTGGGGCTGAAGAAGGGGTTCATTAGGGAGGCACTAGGAGGGACTGCATTTTTTCTGATTCCTGCACAAGGCAGGCTCCTTGTACACATTCCCCCTGTACATCCCATGCAAGGGTAAAGCACAATCTGACCCTTAATTTCAGTCTCATTCAACATTTCTAAGCCTTTCACTCTCCTCTCCCCAGAACTTTAGAAGGTTCAGGCCAAGAATGATTTATCATTTTGCTCTTGAACTGGCACTAATTCTTCTGGAAGAAGTCAGCTGTCAATCACAGGCACACTGACAAGGCAGGAGAGCAACTTCCCACTAGAAAGCATAGTTGTTCCCTCTAATTTTTGACAGGTCGTGTGCGCAAATAATTCCTTCTGTGCAAATTGTTGTGCGTGCCATGTTTCGCCGTGTGCGCGGGGTTTAGGATCTGTGTGCGCACACACGCCCACAGCTTAGTTGGAACAGTGGACATGTATACAAAGAAAACAAAACATCCTGTGCAGTAGAACGGATTAGAACATGATGCAAAAAATCAGTGGAAATTTTATATGCAAAATTCCACGTCACACAAACTGAGACCACCAAACTTTGCACAGCTCTGGTCCAAAGATGCAGCTACTAGTACCAGATTAGGAAAGGGATAGATAATAAGACAGAAAATATCATAATACCATTATACACAGGCACCAGCTTCTCCTGGTGCCGGTGGGTGCTTGACTCCCCCCGACCGCACCCCGACTCCACCCCTGCCCCGCCCCCATTCCAACCCCTTCCCCAAAGTCCCCGCCCCAACTCCGCCCCCTCCTTGCCCCTATTCCAACTCCTTCCCCAGATCCCCGCCCCGGACCCGCCTCTTTCCCACATCCTTCCGTGAGCACGCCATGTTCCCGCTTCTCCCCCCTCCCTCCCACAGCTTGTTATGCTGTAAAACAGCTGTTTACGCAGGCAAGCGCTGGGAGAAGCGGGGACGCGGCGCGCTCAGGGGAGGAGACGGAGGTGAGGTGAGCTGGGGCGGGGCAGGGAGCTTGGCTGCCGGTGGGTGCAGAGCACCCACCAATTTTTCCCCATGGGTGCTCCAGCCCCAGAGGACCCACGGAGTTGGCGCCTATGCCACTATATAAATCCATGGTACGCCCACACCCACACCTTGAATACTGTGTGCAGGTCTGGTCACCCCATTTCAAAATTGATATATTAGAATTGGCAATGGTACAGAGAAGGGCAACAAAAATGACTGAGGGTATGGAACAGCTTCCATATGAGGAGAGAGTAAAAAGACTGGGACTTTTTCAGCTTGGAAAAGAGACAACTAATAGGGGATATGACAGAGGTTGTAAGGCAGTCGCAGCTCTCTCCCGATCCGTCAGGGAAGGAGACAACATCCCCTTCGCTACAACACTTCCGGCAGCGGCGCGCTTCAGTTCAGGGGAAAATCAGCTCACAGTTAGTGTCCCAGGCCTGCAGTCAGGCCAAACCTGTGATAAGTCAAAAGGCCCCGAGCCCTCAATCAAGGCAGGGCAACACATAGCTAAAGGCTTTGGCTAGAGGTTTATAAGAGCCGCAACTAGTCTATCTGCTTGTACTCTCAATTAGGGAGGGGCAGTAATCCAGTTGGGGCTGTGACCTACAGTCAGGCAGGCAGAGCAGTAGGGAGTCTATTTGCCCAGGCCCTCTCCAGATCTGCAGAGCATGCTCCAGTTGGAGAGGACATTTTAAAGGGAGGAACTCAGCTCAGATGAGGGAGAAAGACAAACCAATTTTCAGGACACCTGAACAAAGGAGCTGAAGAAGTCTTCCTGTGAGGAACAGACTTTCTGCTGAGCTGGGAAGGGGCTGAAGGTTGAGTTGTCTTTTCTTTTTCTTTTGTTATCTTATCTTATATATCTTATAGCTGGGGGATGGGGGAGAAGGATGGTAGGAAGTGACCCAGGGAGGCAACCCTGAGGGCCCTCTAGACACTACTGGCTCTCATATGTCCCTGCGGTCAGAGCCCAGTGGAGTGAGAAGTCCTGGGCTCCCCTACCAACTGCCCTTGTTGCAGAAGGGACATAAATAGGTTTGCCAACTCTGACTGAAGCTATTCTGGGAGATTTTTTTTTTCCAACATGACATAATGTCATTTTCTTAAAATATCCTATTAAAATCTCCCAGATTGCTTTCCATAGTCGCCAGGAGATCAGTGCTGATTCCGGGAGACTCCAGGCCAATACTGGAGGGTTGGCAACCCTAGGCATAAGCCTCATTTCCACCCCACTCCTCCTCTAGTAAAGAGAGGGCAAGGATGTTGAAAACACTGAGGTGAGGCTAAGCCCCATCCAAGGGTTAGAAACTGGACTGAAAGGCCTTCCCACTGGGAAGTGAGGCTGGAAACTGGATGTACTACCCACTAGGCCACCTGGCTCCCCAAGGACTCTATGACAGTAGCTAACTTTAATCACTTACTAACCTGAGGTGGATTTTAGCCAGCGACCTCAAGGTGAAGATTTCATATCCCATTTGCAATCCCCTGGTCCACCCACTCAACCTGTTCTACTCTCCAGATATATAAATTTTCTATCAGTGCAAAGAAATGAGTATGATCTCAGGGGCAGATTTTGGACCATGTGTCTAGCCGTCCAGTGTGCCCCACCCTGGGCTAAATTTTCAAAATGATTAGATATGTGCAAAACTCATGTGCATAAATAGGGTTTAATCCTACCCTCACTGAAGCCAATGGTAAAACTCCCATTGATTTTAATGGGGCAGGATTAGAGCTATAATTAATGAAGCTGCATGTGTGATTTGGGTAACTGCCTTTGCAAATAACCATGATTACAGCATTTGCATGGGTAATCAAAGAGGCAAGTTAGGTGTGATTTTTATGCACACAACTTCATGTCCAAAGCTTTTGAAAGTCTGGCTCTAAAGCTTTCAGATAGGGGAAAAGGGGAGGGCTCCCATTTTTCCTCTTGCTGCGGGCGAAGACTGTGTCCATTCTTTTCTCTGCCAGCTACACATGGGGTCACTGACGTCAACAATTTAACTTTTTTGAAAATAATTAGTTACCTGATTAAAGTTTTTCTGCCAGTGTCTGTAACCCCTATGGAATAATCTTTAGCGTGCCTGTTCCCACGTACAATGAACGAGGCTTAGTGTGATGCCCTCTGAAAGATGCAGCCATCAGAACTACTGAATGAAAGACAACCACACAAAGAGGATTGTGTTTGACAACCACACAAAGAGGATTCAAGAGGAACTACAACCTGAAGGACAGCAATAGACGGGCCTGCTTCTGCCACTCTTCCATTTAATACCTTAATCTGGGAATAATCACAGTCACTAGGGCTTCTTGCAGAGTAAGCTGATGACTACTCAGTTTGAGTAAGGGTGGCAGAGTTGGGCCTAAGGAAGGGAGAGAAGAGAGAAGGATAGCTCACTTCTAGCCAGAATCATAATCCCCATGGGGAGAAAAGAGGAGATTGAATAAAAAGACGGAGTGGAAAATGACAACTACTCAATGTATTTCTGATTTCACACAACAATAAGCGATAGGAGGAGCAGCACCAGTCATGCCTGTACTGGGACTGGCTACGAGCTTGGGTTAGTTGGTTTGTTGTGAACATGAAAAAAAATCTTCTTTCCACATTAATGAGAACTAAGAAAATTCATAGATAAATACCCCCAACCCAGTCAGGATAAAACAAAGGCCAAGAGCATGTTGTCCTTTGAAACAATGTCATGGTTAAGGCAGAAACTCTGAAACACACAGCTCCTACATCAACTTTGCCCATGCATCCGCACTGCCATTTCAGTACCCATGTAACTACCCCCTGAAAGCAGAGACTAAGGGCATGTCTACACTGTCAGAGTTACAGCACCGGGAGTTACAGCGCAGCTCAAAGAGTGTTGAAGGGAAACCGCTGTTGTGTGTTCACACTGTCAGCCTGCGCAATAGCGTGTTCACACTTGTGGCACTTGCAGCGATATTCGGAGCGGTGCACTCTGGGCAGCTATCCCACAGAGCACCTTTTCCTCCTTTGCCACTAAGAGTTGTGGGAAGGCGGAGGGAATTGCGGGGCATCCTGGGTCCTGTCCCAATGCCCCGTGATGCATTGCTTCGCATCCCAGCAAACCCTGTGCTTCAGTCAGGCTCCAGCAGTTCCAAGCAGGTGCTTGGGGCGGCATTGTGAAGGGGGTGGCAGTCCGTGTGCCATCAGGGCGGCACTCATCTTTCCACAGCAGCAGCAATTCGGCGGCAACCCCACTCTGCAGGCTGTGCCACGGTGGCAATTCGGCAGCAGCTTTATTCTTCTGGCTGCTGCAGCGGCAATTCGGCAGCAGCTTCTGTCTTCAGCTGTCCTGCTTGGGGCAGCAAAAACTCTAGAGACGGCCCTGGCTTCTGTCCGCATTTCGTGCCATCTTTCAACGGTTTATGTACTGTGCGCCCTGGCTCTTTGGGCTGCAGGAATGGATCCTGAACTGCTGACCAGTATGCTACTCGCTCTGACCAACACGTCATGAGTGACAGTGGAGTTATTCCTTAAATAACAAATGCAAGAGCAGTGCGACATTGATCTTGCCATGTGTACTAGCTATGACACGAGATTGCTTGTGGCATTCACGGAGGTGGTGACCACAGTGGAACGCTGCTTTTGCACTTGGGAAACAATCACCGAGTGGTGGGATCACATCGTCATCCACATCTGGGATGATGAACAGTGGCTGCAGAACTTTCGGATGAGGAAAGCCACTTTCATGGGACTGTGTGATGAGCTCGCCTCAGCCCTGTGGCGCAAGGACACGAAAATGAGAGCTGTCCTGCCACTGGAGAAGCGTGTGGCGATTTCACTGTGGAAGATGGCTATTCCAGACTGCTACCAATCGGTAGCTTACCAATTTGGAGTGGGAAAATCTACTGTTGGACTCGTGTTGAAGGAAATCTGCAGGGCCATTTATCACATCCTGCTCCGAAAGACCGTGACTCTGGGCAATGTGCGTGACTTAGATGGCTTTGCACAAATGGGCTTCCCTAACTGTGGAGGGGCGATAGATGGCATGCACATTCCAATTCTGGCACCAGACCACCTAGCCACCGAGTACATTAATCACAAGGGATATTTCTCAATGGTTCTCGAGGCACTTGTGAATCACTGTGGGCGTTTCACAGACATTAACGCAGGCTGGTCCAGAAAGGTACCTGACGCATGCATCTTTCAGAACACTGATCTGTTCAGGAAGCTGCAAGCAGGTACCTTCTTCCCGGACCAGAAGATCACCGTAGGGGAAGTCGAGATGCCCATTGTGATCCTGGGAGACCCCGCCTACCCCTTAATGCCATGGCTTATGAAGAAATACACAGGGCAACTTGACAGCAGCAAGGAGCGGTTCAAAAGCAGGCTGAGCAAGTGCAGAATGATTGTTGAGTGTGCTTTTGGCCATTTAAAGGCCCGCTGGCGCTGCCTCTATGGGAGGCTGGACATGGCTGATGACAATATTCCTATGCTTATAGCTGTGTGCTGTACGCTCCATAATATTTGTGAAGGGAAGGGTGAAAGCTTCCCTCAGGTCTGGACCTCAGAGGCTCAGAGCCTGGAGGCTGAGTTTGAACAGCCAGAGACAAGGGCTGTTAGAGGGGTGCAGCAATTTGAAGCTGAAAGCCAGTAATCTTTGTTGCTATGCTCAGGATTGCAGTGCTTGTAATGCTAGGAGGTGATTGGTGCACATGATGCAATATGTGGGTTTAACATAATTATATGTTGCTTTGCATGGCTCTTTTTGCTTTCAATGAATAGAATAAAGATTGCTTTCAAACCAACACAATTCTTTTATTAAAAAACAACCACCAGAAGAGAGAGTCAAACAAAAAAAACCCATCAGCAGTGAGGGAGATGGGGGAAAGGAAGGTCCCAGGAGGCGGTGGGGTCGGCTAAAGATTTGTGTATGTTCAGGGATCGTATCCAACCTTCTCCTTTGGAGAACAGTGCAGCAGGTACTGTACTTCACCAGGGCCAAACTGCTGAGGGATGGGTGTTGAGTGCAGTGGGAGTCTGCAGTGCTGGACTGTGAGGGGGGAGGAGTGGAATGCTGCAGGTAAAGACTGGAGCCAGGAGGTTGATAAGAGTGTGTTGGCGGTGTCTGGGGGGCAGCATGGGAAAGAGTTTTGCTACAGCGGCTGAAGGGGAAGGCAGGCATGGAGCTGCTCGGTTTGAAGAGGTAGTATCACCTGGAGCATGTCTGCTTGGCGCTCCATAACCTTTAAGAGCCGCTCCATGACTTCATTCTGGCGCAGCACGTTCTCCTTTCAGTCCCTCTTCTCACTGTCCCGCTACTCCTTCAATTCCTGTTTCTTGGCGGCAGAGTGCATCGTAACATCATGCAGAAAGTCCTCCTTAGTTCTTCTTGGCCGCTTTCTAATTCTGCGCAGCCGTTCAGCTGGTGATAACAAAGGGTGAGGCTGAGCGCCCAAGGTCATCTCTGTGAAGTTTAAATGCAATATTTTACTGAAGCAGTATTGTTTGCAACCCAGAAAATACTGATTCAGTGATTTAAAACACAGCCAGTACTCACACACCTGTCACTAACTGGCTGACCCCAGGCAAGCACACATAAGACCGCCAAAATGGTGAGCAGCCACAGGGGCAGGGTAAATCACTCTTCCCGAACCCTGCTCTACATTGGGCACATGGCTTTTGGGGAGAGCCAGTACTGTAGAGGGGGGCTGATAATCATTCCTGTCCGCCCACTTTCCACAGGATGTGATCATTATGGAAGGTATCTCGCTGCTGAAGGTCAGCAGGGAATCAAGGGAGGGTCTTCTCCAAGACTGCAGCTTCCACCCTGAGCCCTATGCAGCTCGCCTGTGTGCAGCAGTGGTCATCCCCCATCCCGCCCCCCATGACGGCACAGTGGCATGGGAAAATTACTATTAATGGGGCAAGAAACAAAGCAGCTCTGCTGAAGAACCTGCAGCAGTGGATTGCCCAGTATCTCCACAAGAGTTTCCTGGAGATCTCTGAGGGAGATTCCCATGAAGTGAGGAAGTCAATCAACAGCCTGTTCTGCCGCTCAGACTAGGCATGCGGTGGGAGACAAGCCTGCTTTCTGCGACCCTCCTGCCCCCAACAAATCGCTTCAGCAATTCCCAAAATCAGATCCACTTACCAGGGGCCTCCTCTCCTGTTTGTGCTTCGCCAAGCTCCAACAGCTGTGACTGGCTAGCCTCCTCCAGGATAGAAAAGAGCTCCTGGCTGCATGCATCTTTGGCCTCCAAGTCATCCTCTGCCTCTGGGTCCCCCTCCCCCTCCTCGTCCAAGATTTCCTCCTGGCTCGGTCCACTCTCAACTGGCACGTGAGCCACCGAAGTATCCACAGTGGTCTTTGCAGTGGAGGTGGGGTCGCCACCGAATATCACGTCCAGCTCTTTGTAGAACTGGCAGCTCGTGGGTGCAGCACTGGAGCGGCTCTTTGCCTCCTGCACCTTGTGGTAGGCTTTCCGCAGCTCCTTCACTTTAACCATGCACTGCAATGTGTCCCTGTCATGGCCCCTTTCTATCATGCATCATGAAATCTGTCCAGAGGTATCATAATTCCTATGGCTGGAGCGGAGCTAGGACTGGACAGCCTCCTCCCCCCAAACGCTGATGAGGTCCAGCAGCTCGACATTGCTCCAGACGGGGAATTGCTTGGTATGTGGTGCAGGCATGGCCATCTGGAAAGATGCGCTGAGACCACTGCATGCATCACCAAGCAAACAGGAAGGGGACTTTCAAAATTCCACAGTTATTTATGAGGTGGAGATGACGGTCACCTGAGGGCAGGGCAGTAGAGTTCAAACTGATGACCAGGGAGGCAAGAACAGGCATTCTGGGACACCTCCCGGAGGCCAATTGCAGCACTGTAATCGCTACAGTGTCTACGCTTGCACTGCAGCGCTGTAGCCCTGGCGCAGAAAGCTGTACGCCTCTCGTTGGGGTGTTTTTTTTTAAAGTGCTGCTACTCCGCAGTTTCTGCGCGCTAAGTGGCTTGGCAGTGTGTACACCTCTGGAGTTACAGTGCAGAAAGCTGCTTTACTGTGCAGAAACTTGCCAGTATAGACCGGGCCTAAGGGTCTGATTAGCAAAGTACTAAGCCCTGGTCTACACTAGGAGTTTAGGTCGAATTTAGCAGCGTTAAATCGATGTAAACCTGCACCGTCCACACCACGAAGCCCTTTTTTCGACTTAAAAGGCTCTTAAAATCGATTTCCTTACTCCACCCCTGACAAGTGGATTAGCGCTTAAATCGGCCTTGCCGGGTCGAATTTGGGGTACTGTGGACACAATTAGACAGTATTGGCCTCCAGGAGCTATCCCAGAGTGCTCCATTGTGACCGCTCTGGACAGCACTCTCAACTCAGATGCACCAGCCAGGTAGACAGGAAAAGGCCCGCGAACTTTTGAATTTCAATTTCCTGTTTGGCCAGCGTGACAAGCTGCAGGTGACCATGCAGAGCTCATCAGCAGAGGTGAGCATGATGGAGTCCCAGAATCGCAAAAGAGCTCCAGCATGGACTGAACGGGAGGTACGGGATCTGATCGCTGTATGGGGAGAGCCCTCCTGTGCTCTTCTAACCGCCCTGGTGTCTGGCTGCGCATAACCAGTGGCCAGGCGATTTGCCTCAACCTCCCACCCTGCCATAAATGTCTCCCCCTTACTCTCACAGATATTGTGGAGCACACAGCAAGCAGTAATAACAGTGGGAATATTGGTTTCGCTGAGGTCTAACCGAGTCAGTAAACTGCGCCGGCGCGCTTTTAAACGTCCAAATGCACATTCTACCACCATTCTGCACTTGCTCAGCCTGTAGCTGAACAGCTCCTGACTACTGTCCAGGCTGCCTGTGTATGGCTTCATGAGCCATGGCATTAAGGGGTAGGCTGGGTCCCCAAGGATAACTATAGGCATTTCAACATCCCCAACGGTTATTTTCTGCTCTGGGAATAAAGTCCCTTCCTGCAGCTTTTGAAACAGACCAGAGTTCCTGAAGATGCGAGCGTTATGTACCTTTCCCGGCCATCCCACGTTGATGTTGGTGAAACGTCCCTTGTGATCCACCAGAGCTTGCAGCACTATTGAAAAGTACCCCTTGCAGTTTATGTACTCACCAGCTTGGTGCTCCGGTGCCAAGATAGGGATATGGGTTCCGTCTATGGCCCCACCACAGTTAGGGAATCCCACTGCAGCAAAGCCATCCACTATGACCTGCATATTTCCCAGGGTCACTACCCTTGATATCAGCAGATCTTTGATTGTGTGGGCTACTTGCATCACAGCAGCCCCCACAGTAGATTTGCCCACTCAAATTGATTCCCAACTGACCGGTAGCTGTCTGGCATTGCAAGCTTCCACAGGGCTATTGCCACTCCCTTCTCAACTGTGGGGGCTGCTCTCATCTGGGTATTCATGCGTGTCAGGGCAGGGGAAAGCAAGTCACAAAGTTCCATGAAAGTGCCCTTACGCATGCGAAAGTTTCGCAGCCACTGGGAATCGTCCCAGACCTGCAACACTGTGCGGTCCCACCAGTCTGTGCTTGTTTCCCGAGCCCAGAATCAGCGTTCCACCGCATGAACCTGCCCCATTAGCACCATGATGCCTGCATTGGCAGGGCCCATGCTTTCAGAGAAGTCTGTGTCCATGTCCTCATCACTCACGTCACCGCGCTGACGTCCCTACTCATTCGGTATCGCTTTGCCAGGTTTCTGGTGCTGCATATACTGCTGGATAATACGTGTAGTGTTTAATGTGCTCCTAATTGCCAAAGTGAGCCCAGCGGGCTCCATTCTTGCCGTGGTATGGCGTCCGCACAGAAAAAAGGCGCGGAACGATTGTCTGCCATTGCTCTGACGGAGGGAGGGGCAACTGACAACATGGCTCACAGGGTTGGCTTACAGGGAATTCAAATCAACAAAGGGGGTGGCTTTACATCAAGGAGTATTTCAGGGAGGACTTCACGGAGGGTTCCAATAAGAAATGGTGCACCTAAGTAATTGTTCTTATTGGAACAAGCAGGTTTGTCTGGCCTCTGATTGATACATGGCTAGATTTACCTCGCTGCACCTTCTCTGTGAGTGACTGCAGTGTGACCTAGAGGAATGAATCCCCTAGACGGGGGGGGGGGGAGCGGGGAGGAGGGGAAGCAAATGAGTACAAAACAAATCTAGTCTATTTCTTGTCTATTTCTTGTTTTGATCCACTCCATCTATCTTTTACATCTTTGGCTGGCAGCAGACGGTGCAGGACTGCAAGCCATCCACATCTCATGCCTGCTCACCATAAGATGGTTCAATAGGACTGACTGCAGGACTAAAGAGAATGACCTGGTTGAGTCACTCCAAATTTAGTCCCTGCGCCCATGTCTGCCCAGGCACTCCTGATCGACCTCATAGAGGCGACCAGGAGCACCTCGGACATGACGATGATGGCTACCAGTCCTATTGCACCGTCTGCTGCCACAAGGCAATGGGTTGCTGCTGCTGTGTAGCAATGCAGTACCACGTCTGCCAGCACCCAGGAGACATACGGTGACCGTGAGCTGAGCGGGCTCCATGCTTGCCGTGGTATGGCGTCTACACAAGTAACTCAGGAAAAAAGGCGCAAAACGATTGTCTGCCATTGCTTTCACAGCGAGAGGGAGGGAGGGAGGGAGGGCCTGATTACATGTACCCAGAACCACCTGCGACAATGTTTTTTACCCCATCAGGCACTAGGATCTCAACCCAGAATTCCAATGGGCAGTGGAGACTGCGAGAACTGTGGGATAGCTACCCATAGTGCAACACTCCGGAAGTCGACGCTTGCCTCGGTAAGGTGGAAGCACTCCGCCGAGTTAATGCACTTAATGCACTTAGAGCATTTTCTGTGGGGACATACACAATCGAATATATAAAAACGATTTCTAAAAAAACCACTTCTATAAATTCGACCTAATTTCATAGTGTAGACATACCCTAACACAATGGGGCTTAAGCACATGTGTAATGTTAGGTGTATAAGCATGTGCTTTTCTGTACTGGGGCACAGGCCTTTACATGATTTATTCAAACTATCATGAACACTGTTGACTATAATTGAAATTTCAGCATTTCAAGTATATTATTAAAGTTAATTTTAAGTGAGTCTTTTTTAAGGCTCCTGACTGTTAAATAAAACCACAGATCTGAAGAATGCAAGATCTTTTTCTTCTGGAGAAAGGAAGTGTAGCAGATCAGGCAGCAATGCACAGGGGTTTCTGAATATTTTTGCTGTGAATTGCTGTGCTAAACAAGTCTTTTTGTAGATAAGAAAAAATGCAAAGCAGGCTATTTTAAACAAGAAACAAAATAAGTAGCACCATTTTTGAAAGACAATTTTTGAAAGACAATCCATGTAAACTTTTTTGGTACTCTCAAATATTATTTATACATGGCATTTTGTATTCTTTAGTGGTGTGTCTATGCTAAACCTTTATTTAACAAAAGGGCACAGTTTTTAAGAATTGAACTGTTAGACTCAGCCAGGCTACTATCTCTTGAGAACAAAGACTTCATTGGGAGTACTTGAGAGAGATGACCAATCAGTTAGGGAAAAATGCTTCCAGTGCCTAAGATTTTTAAGATGTCATTGAATGACGTTAGCAGAATTAACACGTTTAAGTAGAAAAGATGAGCGAGTAGTTCACGCAAGCAAGAACTAGCTGGTGAGTGTCTCTGAAACTCAAAGCTTGCATAACACTGTAGCCTAGCAGACTGACCACCAGCCTGGGATTGCTAAAACTTGGATTCTCTTCTTAGCCCTGCTAGCTGACCTTGGGCAAATCACTTCATCTCTCTATCCCACAATTTCCTGATTGGTCATGAAATAATTATGATACTTAGCTTCTTTTATAAAGTGTTTTGAGAGCTACCAATGAAAAATGCTAGGTAAGGGAGGAATTATTCTCTCTGCTATCAACAATGGAATCTATAATTCAATCACTGGAGCAACTCCACTGGTGATAGTGATGTGGAGGATGTAGTTCACACAGGTCTCAGGCATTTTTACCACTATGCCATCTAAACCTGCTGAGACACTAGGTAGAAGATGCCTAAGCCCTGTGTAGTGAGGCGGTGTGGCTCCCCACCACCCCGGAGAGGGTCGAGCCCCTCCAGACACCAGAGTGGGTGGCAGTCTCCCCCTCTTCCGGATCCTCAGATGCCTGGGCTAATTCACACATGCTGTGTTGCTCAGTCCTGCCTGTGGGCCTGAGCTAGTGATTGTTTGTTCCCCCTGCCCTGACCCAGGGCCTGGCCTACTAACAGTGGGCTATTTGCTCAGCCCCTGCCTGAGGGCCTGAGCTACTGACTATTTGGTGCCCCGCCCTGACTCAGGGCCCAGGCCTATGGTGCTCCGTCCAGTTACCGCAAGGGCTGCCGAGGGAGACTCCAGTGGCCGGACAAATTCCCCAACGTTAACTGTGTAGCGAGCGGGTGTGGCTCCCCGCCGCCCCGGAGAGGGTTGAGCCCCGGCATAGCCCCTTTACACCCTGTCTACACTATAGCTTCCACAACTGATACAAGTAGGGGAATTGCATTGGTGGTGAATTTCTGGTCCCATTTTTGGCAAGTCTACATGACACTTACTTTGGCCAGTATATGCTAACTGCTTTTGCACCAAGTATATTCATGTAAACATTGATTGCATGTATATAATGTCTTATCTCAAAATGCTTTTTTCAGAATTCATCAGTTAAATTTCACAATTGCCCTGTGCAGTAAGTAAATACCATACCCATTATACAGATGGGCGAACTGTGACTCAGAGATATTAAATGATGTCGCATAAACTTGGTGACAAACCCAGGAACAGAACCCAACTGTTCCTGTTTCCAGCCTGTGATCATCCACTAGACCCTAACTCTAGTTTCTGTCTAAAGTTATTTCAGCAGCAATGATGTGCAAAATCTCAGTCTTGAACATGTTAGCTGTGAACTAAATATGGGGTTTTCTACGCTAAATCAGAAATGAATTATTCAGTTCTCCCCTCATTTACACAAGTGCAACTCCCATTGACTTCAGTGGGAGCTACAGCCATGCAACTGAGAGCAGAACTGAGCTCTTATTCTCTAGACATACAGAGCACAATGTTCAAAAGCACCTAAATCCAATTGGGAGCTTTTGAATATGGTTGTAGGTCCGTAAGCCACTTAGGCACTTCTGAAATTGTTATCCATTGTCAGTATTTTTACTGACCCTATCCTGCTCTTGGTCATTCTCTCGTGCACGTGTTCTCTTGCACGTGCACACACACACACACACAATAACCTTCACATGAGATCATCCTTACAAAATTAAATTCTCCAGACGTTAATTTTCTTCCCTTTGCTTCTTTATTCCTTACTATCTGTGTACCATTAGGTAGCTTCTATGTGGGGGGCTGGTAACTATACAAATTATAGTGGATAAACCATGATATTGAAGAGGTGGACCTTCTTCCTGGACCTCACTGAGGTCAAATTTGAGCCAATTTTTAGCTCTAGCTGAAGGGAGCTCTAAAGTCTGCTTCCAAGAATACTGTGTCTCCTTATCCTATGGTCCCCCAAACCCTCTCATCTTCCTAGCTTTGCTATATACAAAGTTATGCATATTAGAATAATGATACTGCATATTTCTGGATGGCTTGGAAATTAATATGGTCCCTCTCTTACATGTTAATTGCCAGAAGGGGATCAGAAAGATATACTGATATGAAGTCCAGACATAGTGCTAACAATAAATATCCTCAAACCTTTTGACCTCAGACATAAGATTAAATGTCCCTGTAGCTCTTGGTCTAATATCTCAACCATAGCGATAGGATTACAGTCAGAGTAAGATGCTGCTGTATTTTTTCTTTTTGGTTTTCACCGCTTAGCGGGCATGGGGGGTTAAGATTCTTTTAAATAGCCTTCACCTGCTGAATGTCTCTGTGAGCAATGCCCTCAACCATCCGGACATAAGATTCATACACTCTTCTGTAACAGAACATTATTATTTCTTTTTTTTTCCTAGACACTTCATATGCAGTATAACCTACTGACAACTGTTCAGGCTCCCCGTAAAGAAGAAAAGATATTTTATCATCTCTATGTTCAATTATTAGTGTCATCTGTAATAAACTATTTGGTTTAATTTCAGAATTTGGCTCAGTTGTATTTAAGTCATAATAAACTCAATGAAAAGTAAATTAAAAAAGTAAGAAAAACTAATGTTCGGAGAATTAACAACACTCAAAAACTAAGGGGACTTGTTCAATATGCACAGCTTGATGAAGTGATTCTTTTGAGCAGACAATTAGGCTCATAAACTTGATACATTAAGGACTTAACACATAAACATGCACCACCACTAATCCATTTGTAAAAGAACAGTACACTTAACAGAATTACAATATGGCAAGTCATTCATTATTGAAGAAGAGCATTTTATGACAAGTATTAGATGTTCAGCCACAGGCAGATCAGTATTTACATCAAATAATTTGGCACAATTTAAAGTTTAATTTCTACTAACTGTACCTGTTAGTAAGACTCTCTAGTTAGACTAGCAGTATAGGTGTCAGGACTCCTGGGCTTTCTTTCTGACATGTCATTTACTCACTTTGTCACGCCCAAGCAAGTCAGTTAGGCCAAAATTTTCAAAAGTGGATTCTGCTTTTGGGTACCAAACTGGAGACCTCTTATGCCTGACTTTTCAGAGGTACTGAGCATGTACAGTTCCTCTTCATATCAGTGGGAGTTGGGGGCACTCAACTATTATGAAAATCAGAGCCAAGATATATCAAGTTGGGCGCACATAGGCAGAGGCTGCTTGAAAATGTTGTCCTTAACTTTTTTGTGCCTCTATTTTTGTCTGTAAAATGGCTTTAATTCCTACCTCATAAGGGTGTTATGAAACTTAATTAGCTAACATTTGTAATGTGCTTGTATTTACAGGCACTGCAGAAGCGCAATTATTATCTGTTGCTCCTCTTACTGTGAGGTATCACTCTTGCTGTTTTGCATGCCGACACTCTGTGCTCGAGGATTCCTGACTAGGACGTCACACACCACTTTTTGTGATAATGTGCCCTCCTCTAAAGAGGCACCCTTTTTTAGCATCTATTGCATGCAACAGGTAGAAAAGCAAACTGTCTGACCAGGGACTTGAATCCCAGACCCTCAGATTAAAAGTTGGATGCTCTACCAACTGAGCTAGCCAGGCTCTCTTAAGCAATTCTGACATAGCTGCCCACAAGCTTGGTTTGGATGGGACCGTTTTGTGAGCTACAACCTGCCCAGCCACCTTATGTTTTGTCCTGTGCCCGAGAGCTATTGGTAGGCACACCTTGCAATCTCTGTAGCCCCCTTCAGTCCAGAGAGAGAACAAGCCACTCCACTCTCTGGCTCTCTTGCCCTGCAGGGAGGCAACTAGGGGCTCAGACCCAGCAGAGCAGCTGCTAGCTAGTAGTTTTACAGGAGAGGAAGCAGGAGTAGATCCTCAGCCACTAGCCAGATCCCTGGCACCAGGGTTCTCAGCTGTCCCTTCACGCTAGCTCATCTGCCTAGTCTCTCTAGCAAAAGAGCTAGTGACTCAAGCCGTATTGCTTTCTAGCTTCCCCCTTCCATTTGCCTGCCCACTGTTCTTTCCACCTCTGTGGAAGTAGCACACTTCTGTGGCTGTGCTAAACACTCCTTTGCAATGCTGCTCTATTTGCACAAGGCCAGGAGCCCTTGGGAATGCTACTGGATGTTTGTTTTTCATATTTTTTTCCTTTTCTGCACCAAAGGTAATAATACTGTCTCACATACATCACTGTCCAAGATCAAATGTAGTATCAGCTTAATCTCTGGTGCATTCCTGTCTCCTGCTCTGGCAGGAGGATGGACTAAGTAACTGCTCCCGTGTCCCACATGTGTGTAAACTAGCAATAATGTGATATAATTCTCCCATTTACACACACCTTGGATGCGTAAATATTTCAAAACTGCCCTTTCAGGGCACATGTTGATTTACACAGCACTGAGTCATTGCCTTCTCAGGGCCAGACAGCGTGATTTATTCACAGCCTTGAAAAAAGGACAGTGCAGACTGCTCTGCCTTAGGGGGCCCACCAGGGGAGACTGTGCCTCCATGACCCTTCTTCCTTGAGCTCTCAAGGGCAGGAGGGGACTGTGAGCCTGCTTCCCTCAGTGCACTGGGACTGCTCAACAGTCTGATGTAGAGCGGGAGCTCGAGGGCCGGATTAAAACGGCTGGCCGGCTGGATGCGGCCTGTGGGCCGTAGTTTGCCCACCCCTGCCCAAAGGCCTCTCCACCTCCTTGGGGCAACATGTACCCTTGGGATTGAATAAAGGAAGCAGTTTCTGTGTCAGTCACCAGCCCTTGCATGGGATGCACACAAAGAGGCAGCTCCTTGAATCTTGCCCTTCCTACATAGCAGCATGAGGGTCAGTCACAATCTGGTCTCGTGTTTATCTATTAACAATTGATTTAGTAAGTGGATTGACAGGTTATGTAGTTTACAGTCATTATATAAACTAGGGGGAGGGGGTTAATCGCTAGACTCAATGTCATTTACTAATTAATAAATTAAATGCAGAACATGAGATAATTTTTTAAAACTACAAATTGATATACTACATAGCTTGTTGTGTAAACTTCCCCTATCTGCCCTGCACTGCACACTCTGTTCAATACACGTTTGTCTAGCCCTGGTGACTGAGAACAGCACTGGCAACTAGCTAGGAGGTTGGGGATCCCAGTTAATCTGCAGATAGATGGATGTACAATACAGATGAATGCACAGAAACATATGACTCGTTTATACATATTGTAAGTTGTTGGGCAGCTGGATAGATTGACTGTCAGTAAAAACCTGCAGAGGATCTGCTTTGTTCTCCTTGTAAATGGGGAAGGGACAAACCCATCAGAGGAGCTCCTGGCAGCTGAGTGGTGCTTCTACAGACTTGCACCCATAACAAGGGGAGAATATGTACTATCTCCTTCACCTCTCTTGTTGTTGCAGTGGCAGCAACCAGCCACCCACCTCCTTCTGCCCCAAATGGCTTCCTCCTCCTTTCCACTGTCCTTTACAGTCCCCTTTCCAGCAGCTGCTGTCTGGCTGCTCAGATCAGTCCTACCACTCAAAACCTCCACACTCCCTCTGCCTCCCCAGGCTAGCTCCTTGGATGAGGAGGAAGGCTAAGGTGAAACTAAAGTGCTTTACATCAGCTTTGCTGAGATACTGCCTATGAGCATCCTGAGAGCACCACTCTGCCCCACATATCACGATACCAGTGCCCCTGCCTCTGACTTCAACCAGCCAGTGGTAGCAGGAGCCAGAAAAGAGAAATGTGATCAAAAACATGGACTTAATTGAAACTCATAAACAAACCAACTCCAATTAGGTGTTTGGACTGAAAAGTTCAACTTTGGGGAAAGCATGATTAGTGGCTCTAATCAACCTTGAATGCAGTGCAGATTTTAAGGCTTTATCACTGGGGCAGTGAGGGACTTTTCCATTCATGATAACACAGGTGGAATCACAGAATCCAGCTGGCAGAGTTGAATTTGAATTTTGAACTTTGAACTGACACAAATACAAAATTCCCATTTGGCATTTGGGGAAATGAGTGCAGATCAGGAGATCCAATCCAATTCCTGAATCTGTAATCATGTGCAAATGGATCTTACTGCCAACTGTCTGCTGCTTTCCTTGATACATTTTCCAGTCTTCTCTGTGGTACGTAAGGCTTCCCTTCTGTGCCTTGCAGTCCTGATTCCCTAACTCTGTATGTGAACCTCCTCACTCATTTTGCTGGCTCCCTCCCCTTGCTTCCCCAGCTGTGACCTGTTAAAAGAAAGAGTAAGATTTGGTTTGCAGTTGCTTTAAATTCTTTTCCCTGTGCTGCCCCTGCAGGCAATCATTTGCCAATCCAGCTGCGGCAGTGTGCTAAATCAGTTCTCTTCCCTGCACAACATTTCCTTAACAAGCTCTGGCTGATCAGAGAGGGACACATGCACAGATATATTCTTATTCATTTCCTTGCATCCTCCAGAGTTTTCTTACAGCATGATGCCTATCAAAAGAAAACATCTGTTTTGTATTTTTTAACGTAATCATTGCCTCTGCATGTTGGAAGCACAAGTACCACAGGGTTCATGCTAGTGCATGAGAACCAAATAGTGACTCCAAACAGAAAGTGAAACGGATGAGACTAGCTTAGCTGTTCACACTGAATGAAATACCAAAAAACAATGAAATAAAATGAAATGGTGACTGATGGATTTTTAAACACTCTGGTTTAATGGGAGGCAGTGTGACCTACTGCAGGGGTTCTCTGCCTTTTTCTTTCTGAGCCCCTCCGCTCCCCCAGCAAGCTATAAAAACTCCACAGCCCAGCTATGCCACAACAACTGTTTTTCTGCACATAAAAGCCAGGGCTGGCGTCAGGGGGTAGCAACGAGGACAAACACCTGGGGCCCCAGACCACAGGGGGCAATGCAAAATTAAGTTGCTCAGGGTTCGGCTTCAGCACCAGGTGATGGGGCTTGGGACCCTGGGCTGCAGTCCCATGCGTCGGGACTTCGGCTTTCTGCCCTGGGCCCTAGCAAATCTAATGCCAGCCATGCTTGGCAGACCCCCCCTGAAACTTGCTCGCAGCCCTCCCAGAGGGGCCCAGACTCCTGGTTGAGAACCAGGGAGCCTGGGAGTCAGCCTGGGAGTCAGGAAACCTGCATTCTATTCCCAGTTCTGCCATTGGTCTGATGGGTGACCTTGTGAAAGTTGCATCACCTATCTGTGCCTCAGTTTCTCCATCTGCAAAATGGGAATAATGATACTGACCTCCTTTGTAAAGCAATTTGAGATCTAAAAGTGAAAAGTGTTATATTAGAGCTAGGTATTATTGTTAATTGCCTAATATGATGATATAAGGGGCAGGGTGGGAGAAATAAGTGTGATATTTAAATTCTTCTCCCAATTCCTGATCTACTCAAAGTCTCAGAATGGCTAAAATGGCCAGCAGTAAAGTAGCTAATGTTCATTTTAAACAGTTATTATGGCTACAGCTAGACTAGAATAATTTGTATCAATTTTCCAGCAGGGCTAGCAACAACAAAAGCATTAGCAAGTTCCTGAATGGCAGACTGGGGTTCCTCCACTGAATAAATGAAGCTATGGTTACCAAATTCCAGGGTGGGCTCTTATGTACTCTCCTGCATCCATGACCTGCCATATTGCCTGTTACAGACACTAGTTTCATTCATGACACATCATGCAACTTCTGCAGAGAGTGGGGAAGGGGTGCTCTGGACACCAGAACAATACACTATAAAAACTTGCCTCATTCTCCATTCAGTGTGCAAAATGAGTGAGGTAGAAGTCCTGCTACCCCCCAAATATTACATCACAATCTAAAAAGATGTTATCACAATGCATACAAACAAGGGAGCACAATTAAGATTCTGGCATTTCCTTACTAAATGGTATTTCCTACATTAAAAAGAAAATGGGGGCTGGGGTAAGGAAATCCGTCAAGTTCAACTTTTTCCTAGACAGCGGTAGACTGTCCTGTACTTTACTGTGAAATATGTGCAACCAGTGAGATGAGAGCCATGGTCCTACTACACACACACACACCCCTTTTTATATCACCAATCTGGGAATCACTACTTCTCTTCCTGTTACCTCATTGGTCCAAGAAAAAGTTATAGCACTTCTTGTGAGCATTCCTGAGCCACACCCAAATGTACAGCACCAAAAAAATGTCAGCAGACCATTAAGGGATTGCACTACAAAATAGCGTGTACACAAGAAACCTTTTTTTCAACCGTTGTAACACTGACAAGCGACAACCAGAAAAGAAATATCTGCAACCTACCAACCATCTTCCTGCCAAATTTCAAGTTTCTACCATGTAACCCTGACATGCGAGAGCTGTTCAAAAAATGGGACAAAAATTACAGTAGGAAAAGTGTGGGGGTTTTTTTTAAACTTTCTTTGTTCTTGAAAACGCTGCAACCATTTTATCTCAAACTTTCAAGTCAAAATTGTGCCTGGACCAAGTACGAATGTGCCAAATTTCAGCCACAAGCATAAGCTCCTGAAAATGACCTTCTTAGAATGGAAACTTTTGGGCTTCCTTGACTCTAGGCATAGCAATGTGCCCTTTCCATAGTTGCCCAAAAGGAAGGAGAAAAAATCAGAGTGGGAGGAAAGGGAAAAAAATGATTTTGGCTGAAAAAGAGTTAAAGGAAATTCCACAAAGACCCTGCTGAAAGAAGTTCTAGAGGTGCTGATGGTACTACAGCTTGTTCCTTAGGGGCCAATCTTGCTATCCTCATTCAGGCAAAACAGCCATTTATTGCCCTGGGATTTTTCCCAGAAGAACTAAGAACTTCAGCTTTGGCTTTAGGAGAACTGTATTGCATGCTACAGCATATGATTAGCTTCCTGTACGGTAGTGCATTGCAAAGCACTTTATAAAGCAACGAATTACATAGCTGAAGTGGAGTAACCCCATGCAAGCAAATACAGTAACCATTATGCACTCAGCAACATCCCCCACACAGCCATGAACATTTGCATTAGAGCCAATTAATCTGAGGTGGAACAAACTCAGTCAGGCATGCTCTTTGGTATGAAGGAGGGAGAGCGGGCGGGAGGGGAGAAAAATATCCTTTTGCCTTCAGAGAGGAAACATCTGTAGGAGTTTTCAATGGCTTGGTGACTTTGTTTAGTTTGGAGCGGGGGAGTGTGACGCTGCTTACTTTGACCTCACCAGCAGGTGACACTGCAGCAAGTGGGAGCAGCTATAAAAAGTTTGAAGCATTCTAGGGATAAGTCACATAAGTGTGGAGTAAACGTGTTTGGAGTGTGTGACTCACAATCGCTCTCTGAAATGTAGGAACCGACAGCGTGTGCTGCTCCTTTGGTTTTATCTGCTTGCTGCTTGATCATTCCTTCCATTTCTCCTTATGCTAAGTGCCTTGTCCCCACCCCTGTTTGTCAAACAAGGGAGTAAAAGAGCGGAGTTAGGAAGGAGGCAGAAGCTTTAACCCCGGTTGCTGGTGGAAACTCATTTGACTAAGGCAACATCAGTGAAAACTGTTTAAACAGCCCTACCTCCGACATAAAACATCAGCAGAAAGACCACATCCTTCAATGTCAGAACACAGTACCATGTGGGTTGGTTCTTTGACAGCTCTGAATATCAGCCAGACATCCGGCACAAAATACAACAGTGACATCTGTGACACGAGCTCTCTCTGGCTCTGCGACCTTTATCTCCTGTTGCATAAGAATTAAATCAACTGGACAGAAGGAAGGTGGCTTTCAACGTCCTGATCTTAGAGCTGCCAGGGAACAGTTTGGCCCCTGCTGGGCCTTGTGGATCTGGGGAGTAGGGCTGCCCTGCTCTCCACCTCCAGTCCACCCCAGAATGCTGCCTGTGGTGGAGTATCCTGTGGGGAGAGGCACAGAGCTGCTACAGCAGCATAACCAAGGGGCAGGGCTCACACCTACCCTATAGTCCCTTTGCAGCAACAGAGCAGGGGCAAAGAGGAGGTACGCACAGCTGCTGAGTTTTGTTTAGCTTTGTGTGACCTTTTTTGCAAATTATCTAATGAATTAATTAATACATTTCTAAATAATTTTTATATCATCATAAATTTCAGTTCATGGTCAATACAGCCTGCTTTCAAGCAGTGGCAGGGGTAAGACATGATTCTGTGCAAAACTTGGCAGCTCTGGCTACAGTAAGTAGAAGGTGCTTGATAGGTGTCTGGATGGTGCTAGGACATCTGGGTGTGGGTGGGTGCTGAGAGGCTGCTGGTGCTTCTGGGATGTGGGTGGGTGCTGGGTCTGAGTGCATGTTGGTGAATGCCTGAGAGGTGGAGTGGCTAGGGAGGGCATGAGGGGGGGAAACAAGGGGTGGGGGTGAACTGCAGCAGTGTGGGAGAGTCTGTGTCTGGTATTGGCCCCTTGCCTTGTGCTGCTACTGCATCCCCACACCTTCTTCTGAAGTTTCCAGTACGGCCACCACGCCTCCTGGCTGCTACTTTCCAGCTGTGATTAGGGAGAATAGTGTGATAGGAGGCACCAGAGCAGTTCCATGTGGCAGAAGGTGCAACTGCAGGCAAATGTTTGCTGTCTTTCTGAAGTTCATCTGGATGTGTGAGTCCCACTGAAATGCATGTCAGAACTACCAGATGCATGTGTGTCATGCAAGAAACAAGACACCTGGCAGCCCTGAATAGGGTAGGGATTTATTGCCCCCAAGTTGGATAACTTCTAACTGTTCCATTGGTAAAAGAAAAGAACCTACAGGTGGGAAAAGATTTCTACATAGGTCATTTAATCCAAACCATCTGAAGAGGTTTGAATAATAACTCCATAATGGTTTTGACCAAGGAGATGGGTTTTGAAGTAGTTTATAATTATCTTAGCCTATGTCTGTTGCAGAACCCAAAGAAATTCCCTTAAAGGGAATCAGTCATCTTCAAATCTAGTCACTCTTAAAAACGGAATGTAAAGTAGTTTCAAGCGCTTATACCCAGGCCTGAGTGCATGGACAATTGTTATGGTTTTCCAGTCAGATTGTCCTATCTTTTTGAAGATCTATACAAACAGAAGAAAATGACTTACTATTTGACCTAACAAGGGAAATTGAAACGGACTCTACAAAGGGATATCAAAGACACAAAGTAAACATGGTTTCAGAGTAACAGCCGTGTTAGTCTGTATTCGCAAAAAGAAGAGGAGGACTTGTGGCACCTTAGAGACTAACCAATTTATTTGAGCATAAGCTTTCATGAGCTACAGCTCACCAAAGTAAACATGCTGAACAACAAATGCTTTTTTTCTTTTAACCTCTTTGAGTTGAGCATTCTGAGGTGTTACTTGCAAAAAGAGAAGGTAAAAAATGTTGGACAAAAGTGTGACTGTTCAATTGAAGATGTCCTTTTAATGACTGAACATATATCTGTGATATCAGACTTCAGATTTAATGGCCACAAGGTTTGCAAAGGGGGTAAGGTAATGGCCCAGACAAATACTGAAGTCAATTGCTGACAGTTGTGTGCATTTGTATATGCTAATTCGTGTATGCTTTTTACATTAACCTGTCAGAATTGCAAGATAGGAGTGAAGGCAAATTCTCTCAGTCCCACAGAGAGAAGAAGGGGCAGACAAATGGTGAGAATAAAGTGGCCAAGTGGTTTCTCTTATTCTCTTTCACACTGGATAGCCACCTCCTGAGTCAGGACAGAATTTCAAAGAAAGGTTTTGTGCAAGTTTTATGCAGCTTTTCTCTATCTTTCACTGGAAAGTAGTGCACACAAATTCTTATTAGGCAGTTGGTAGTCATTTAGTTGATGACTATATATTTGATGTTACTTCACTCTTCTTCTCTTGAATAATTGTTTCCATTTTAAACAGTGTTAACACAGTCTATAATTACAATTGTCTTTGACAGCATAATATTTATTGGTGTACTATCCATATTGAGTTGTCAGAGGAGATTCCAATGTCTATGAGATGATGGAGGAACATTACACAGTCTCCTCTTGCCTACAAAAAAACTGGCAATGGTTAGGCAGCTCGCTGTATTGTGACCACTGTTTTTCATGCTGAAGAGTTTAATCTCCATTTTTCTGAGTGCACCCGTCTGTTTGCAGTTTCCATCTGTCATCGTTTGTCTTGGACTGTAAGCTCTTTGGTGCGGGGACTGTCTTTTGTTCCATTTGTACAACACCTAGTCAGTGCTTAATTTGTAATGAAAGAGGTGCCAGGGCTCAAGCAGTTAGGTGCCTGAGCTCAAGCAATTTTTTAAATTTTAATAACAGATGCGGCAAGCCCAGAAGTCCCGGGGTCTATGAACTGCCAAGACTAGAGGTGCTGGGTGCTCAGCCCTGGCAGAGCCTGGTACAAATTAAGCATTACGCCTTGCACAATGGGATCCTGATATGTCACCGGGATCCACAGGAGCAGATAATATTTGCTTTTCACCCAGCCCCATTGTGGAAAATATTCAAATGATCTTTCTTCCCTCTGTGCCAAGCAATAGAAGGCATATAAGCCATTATTATTAATTAAGTATTATTATTATTAGCAATATGGTAGTGCATAAGATTGCATTCTGGTAGGTGATGTACAAACACAGAACAAAAAGATAATTCCTTCTCAAAAGAGGACCATTAGTACAGTATTATCATCTACATTAAAATCTGGCCAAAATTCCCTGGCAAATATCTGTTATTTCAAAGGAACAGATTCAATATCATATTCTTTCCAGATGCTTTCACAAATGATTGACCCTCGCAATAAATACTTTTACATCACCCAGGTGTGATTACCTGGTAAAGAAATCAGATGGAGTTTTTATTGGATCTAATCCTAAGTAATGGGTGGCAGCATGTAATTCATATGTAGTTACATGGCATTTACTGAGTGAACCTTATAAAGAAAATGCCTATGATGTATGCCCAAGTAACAGTATTATCCCCAATAACTGTGTGACTTATTACAAGAGCCGATTACCCACTAGAAAAAATAAAGCAATTGCAGCCATCTGTGTTTGTTTTCCTGTATGTTCCCATTAAAATGTTCTCAGCATACAGTGCACTCATAAATTGTAATCTTTAAAGGGCGTCAGGAAACTAGTCTTCAGGGCAGCTCTGTGCCACTCTGTGTGTTGTCAAACTGTGCTGCTGATGCTGCCAAATTGTTTTGAGTATCTTGAGATTCTCGAACTATAGCAAAGAGGGGGGAAAAAGTAAGTCAGTTCCTTTGCTGAAAAGAAAAATCTAATCCCTCACCACAGTCCTTTATGTTGCAATAAAAGCAACTAATACATTTCCCGGTTATCTGTTCTCTTGCTCTGCACTTCAGTGAAGCTAGTTTAGAGCAATTAGCGCCTTTCCAACACTGTTTGAATGGGTAGGTGCTTTGCAGCCTCTCTCAGCTTACTTACCAGAAGTATTTTTTTAAAATTAGTTCATAATAGCAGCACAACACAATATGGAAACAGTATTTTCACAATTTGTAGACAGGTTTATGATTGATGACAATTCATATAAAAACATTAGATAGAAATTTGTGTGTTACACACATTGTTATTATCTTGTTGGATTTTCTAAAGATCCATACATTTTAAGGCCAGAAGAGACCATTATGATCATCTAGTCTGATCTCCTGTCTATAGAATTTCACCCAGTAATTCCTATATCAAGCTCCATAACTTGTGGTTGAATTACAATATATCTCTTATAAAGCTATCCAATCTTGATTTAAAGACTTCAGGTGATAGAGAATCCCCCACATACCTTGGTTACTCTCACTGTTTAAAAAATTGCATTTTATAACTACGGTGATCTGAGTGGGTAAAAATTGGTCACACTGTGTAAATAAAATTAAATTTGTGCTTGTTGCCTTCCTAAGTAATACTAGCCCAACTGGGAGACTACTGAGATATCACCAACATCTAGCTAGTTATTTATATAGGTTCTTATGTGGCACCCATCTGTATGGCATCTATGAGCCTGAAGTAGACATCCTCATAAATTCTGACCTGAGTAGCATCCAGCTCTCCTAAACATCCTGCAAGAAGAGATGGCCAGTTCTCCCACTACATCTCACACTCAGATAGAGGTTCCATCTGGCCTTTCCAATGTCTCTCTCCCAAAAGGAGCTGGATGGCTAACCTGACACCACTAACAAAAGGAAGGAGTCAGGTGTTCAAGGCGGCTCCTGGTGGGTGGAGGATATAGAGGAGGCTGGCTGACTAGAGCCATTTTATGTGGCAAATTTTTTATTGTATAAAAATCTGAAGATGATAATGCAGTCTCCAAAAGGCAAATAGCAGGACATTGTCCCACTGGGCCAACAGGGTTTGTGGTCCTTGGAGAGTAGAAATGTGGGCAAGGCAAAGCAAAATATCACCCCCATCGTTCCTAAAAGTATGAGGTATTTTAGCTAGAATACACACTCTTATGAAACTCTGACATCCCACTTAATTTAGCATCATAAAAGAAGGGAGGAGTTCCCTTATGGAACATCTTAATAAGGATGAAACCAGAATAGAATAGAGTAGAATAGAATGTAATGTAGAATGTAATAGAAACTGATATCCTCCAGGTCTGGTATGGTTTTGAACCATCTGATAGAATTGTATGACAGAAATTTCACCCTGTTAAATTCAGTAGGATAGTTCAAATAACCAATAGAAAGGTTATTGTTTTTATTGAGTTCTGCAGAACTTTTCCATAAGGGTTTCTTTAGCTGAACCCAAATCTTGGGGGATTTTCCTGTTCCCTAAATATTTAGCAAACATTTTTGCCTATTAAAATGCTGAAAAGGAGGTTGTGAAATCACTGATTTTAGTACACTAAAATGCATGGAAGAAGAATATAGGATCATTCACACCACCTAATATCTGACTCCGTTTTACAATGAAAACTACAATGCCAAAACAGAATAATAAATATAATATGAGTTAAAAAGAGCGCTCTCCAATATATCACAGTAGTCTTGGAAACAGAAAGAGAGGTGGAGCTCCTCAGATACTGTAAGTTCTTATGTGCTCATATATCACCTATCGCAGTATGCCCACAATCCTGACTGAGACCACTGGGCACTGCCACAATAGAAATCATCATCACTCTGGCTGGGATCGGTTTCACAAGTAAGGAATGGAAGAAAAAGAAACAGACCAGACCTGGAGGATATCACTTTCTATTAAATTCTATGTTTTAAGAGCAATTTCTAAGAAATCTGATGCAGTCTTCACTTTGGAGCCACTATCAGTGCCTCCATAAAAGAACCCTATTACAACAACCCTACTGGTTTCATCCTTATTAAGATGTCTACCGGATTGTTCCACAAGGGAACTCTTCCCTTCTTTTATGCTTCTGTTTAAACTGCGGAACAGATAATAACTGATCCTACAGTTCTTACTCGGGAAAAATTCCATTTCCTAGGGGTAATTCAAGTAACCCCATTAGAATATATCAACTGATCTCTCTTGGATAACCAGTCTGTTGACTTCTGTTGGTCTACAGAATAACAGTAGCCTCAGGAACCTATAGACTGCTATATTATTTTCTTCTAAAACCTAGTTGGCCAAATAGAACCAGATGAAAATTTTCAAATAGAATTTCAAATAGGGGTTAAAATTAATGGGAGATTTGCCTGAGTAGGATGTAAAATCACAACCTTAATGAGGTGAAGAGGTCTGGCTACTTCGGAAGTATTATCATTGCTGTATACTGAATATCAGGATTGTTCATACTATTTTGTCTTGGCTGGATTGGTTTGTACTTGGGAAACTGGGTTCCAGTAGTCTTGGCTCATACCACTGAGACTAAACATGTCAGAAGTAAGTAACAAGGATCAGTTTTATACGGAAACTGACAGCTGTAGTTGCAGGATTTTTAGGTTCATAAGTTCAGTAGCCAAATAGATGAAAGTAAACTGGAGAAGTAAAAAAAAAGAAAGAGAGAGAGAGGGGGAAAAATAATGGAGAAGATTACAGTTAAAATAGTGTATCCTTCCCACTCTGCTGTAGTTCCGGATCTTGCTATCTTTACTCATACAAGTGGTCCCATTGACCTCAGTGGAACTACTTGCATGAGCAAGGTCTACTCTTGTGAGAAGTCATTGCAGGATTCAGCCCAGAATACTGTTCGTCAGAGCCTCAATGAACTATTTCTTTTTTCACAGCACATCACCTTTGAAGTGCAAATCAGTAGCAAATAACCATGTAGGCCAGTCAGACATAGAAAATTCTCTAGACTGTACAAGGGTATCAAGTGCAGTTCACAGAGAGCAAAATTAATGCTGTAAAAGGCAGCGAAAGTTCACCTATGAGCAACCCTCCAATGGCTGATTCCTTCTTTCTTTTTTCCTTTTACAAGCTTCATGGTGCATAGGTAACACAAGATCACAAAGTGACTGCAACATCTTTATTACTCTGGACTAAGAAGGCAGTTCTTACATGTTTTTTGAGGTGTGAACAATTACAAGTGTGTTTCAGATGTGGTTAATGTGCTTAGCTGTTTTGCTAAAGCAATTTTACATGAAAGATAACCGTATTGTAGATTATTTTATGAGAACAGCCCCCAGCATCACTACTGTACTTAGGGGTGGGTTAGCTTGCCACGTTTGTCAGGGATTGATAACTCTGTTGTAAAAAAGTTAATTTGGGGTGAATATTCGTGCCAGCTCTTAACATTTTTGTACTAATTGGCAAAATAGAAAAAGATTGGTTAATCTTTTACAGATATGAAAGTTGTGGGGCGGGGTTGCAACTGGGCAACTCAAAAACAGTTTCTGTGAAACAAAGAGAGACAAGATCTGAGAGGTAATATCTTTTATTGGACCAACTTGTGAGAGAGACCAGTTTTCGAGCCAGCAGAGCTCTTCTTCAGGTCATCTTCAGCTGTGTGTGGCTTGAAAGCGTGTCTCTCTCACCAACAGAAGTTGGTCCCATAAAAGATATTACCTCACCCACCTCATGTCTGTAATATCCTGGGACTAACATGGCTACAGCTACACGGCATACAATAGTCTGTGAAACGAAGACATTTTGCAAGTGAGTAATGTCTACTGATTATTTATTGTACATGAGAATTGTTATTGCACAGGAGACTTTTTTAAAAAATTAACCAAAGCCTACAAGACACAACAAATTGCAAAAGCTCCAATGGAGCCATTCATAGCTTCTTCTTTTTTAAAATTGTAAGTGACTTTAGTGCTTATGAAAGCAAGAGACTAGCAGTGTTGGCTAGACCCAGCGATGTACAAAACTCCTTCAAAGCTCTGTCAATCCGTTACAACCCTGACCTTACACTTCCCTACTATTTCAGACATGAGCCTCTTTTGAGCAGTGACTACTAATCACTGCAAACTGCATGATGGTCTTGTGATGTGGGACAAATGGGTGATAGGGTTACATTACTAGACTAGGAACAAATCCTGCTTACTTTATTCATGAAACAGTCTCGCTGATGCCAATTCAGTTACCCACTTGAGCTGTGTCAATCCCAGAATATTAGAGAGACCAGGTGGGTGGGACAATATCTTGTACTGGATCAGCTATTGGCCCCTAATGTTTACCTGTGACTTCGGCTATAACTTGAAGGCAGCTTTCCAGAGGGGGACAGTTGATACACACTCACTACACCAAGTAGACGTCCAGGGTATGTCTACACTGCAGCTTGGAATGAGGTCCCAGCCCTGGTGGACAGACTCATACTAGTGGGGCTTGAGCTGGTGCACTAAAAATAACAGTGTGGGTTTTGTGGCTCCAGCAGGGACTCGGGCTAATGATCCAAGCTTAAGCCCGTGGGTCAGGCAGGCTTGAGAGTCCAAACTGCTGCTGAAGCTGCAACATCCACACTGCTATTTTTAGCATGCTAGCTTGAGCCCCACTAGTGTGAGTCTTCTCTCTGCTCTAGGAGACTCACTCAGAGGTGCAACTACAATACTTGATAAAGGAATTTTAGGGCCATATCCTGTTCATCTCCCTCTTGTGAGCAGTTCCCTTGAAGTTGATTGGACATCTGGCCTGGGTGATTCAAGCAGGATTTAACCCTAAGTGCCCCTGCATACTGATGATATGTCCTATCTTGTGTGTTACAGCATAACATGTAAAGGTAGCAAACCATTATGATTCTTAGCAGAGCTTTTTAGGCTCTTAGATTGATTTATTTTAGACTTTTTGTATTTGCCTTGTAGTATTTAACAAAACAGATCCCTGCTGCTAATCGGTTTGGTATATTTTTTAAATAAATAAGACAATCAAGATAATAACACTTGAAACTGGCAAATGAACAGGCACTTGATCCTCCAACTCCTGTAAAAACCACTCACCTATCCATGCAAAAAGAGAGAAATAAAAGGCTGGCCTGGGACTTCGGAGACCCTGGTTCAATTCTTTCCTCTGACACAAAATGTCCTGAAGCAAGTCATTTGGTGTCTCCCTTGTCTCAGTTCCCCATCTGTAAAATGGGGATAGTAGCACTGCCCTACCTCACAGGGCTGTTATGAAGACAAATACATTAAAGATTGCAGGATAGTCAAGTACTACAGTCTATAGTAGTACTACTATATACAATGTACGGCAACATAAATACGGTACGTGGATAGATTTCACGACTATTTTTAGGGGGAGCAGCAAGAAAGAGTCAGACAGGAGTCCATTGCAGCCTGTCAGTTCAGCTGCTTAACTTGCCACAGGTGTCACTGCTGAGTAATACAAGGACTTCCTTGCCTCACAAAAAAATAAAAGCCTTGTGACAATATGGAGAGCTACCACTAGGCAGGTCACAGTAAGGTTGTTAATGGCATTTCCCTATTAACAGTTTCCATATTATTAATGTAATACATTAAGTGGTTTTTCAAAGGATCCATTAAGTTCTATCCAGTTCAAAATCCACTTTTTATACAAAGGTTTGGCATGATAAATGAGCTGCTAGGGTCTATCGATTAAATATTACCTGTTACAAAAATTGCTTAAATACATATTTACAAGATAAACTGGAACAGCTCAGACAGAGTCATTACATGTTTCGTGGTAATTAATATGAATGTTATGTAAATACACATTTAAGTGATTTATACAATGGGGCTCCAAATAAACTGTTATAATCTATCATGCTGTAATGAATTAGCTTTCTCACAGTATGTAGGTATCTGACCTCTACTGGAGTATGAAAGACCTGCTTAATATCTCAGTGCTCTCTCCTAGCTTGACTAGAAGAACAAACTCTCTTTCTTACCTCACTGCACATAAACACTGTCAGAGAATTCAGAGGGCACAAAAGCATAATGGGTGTCCAAAAAGTGGCAGCACTGTCCTGAAAAGGTGTGTGGCCAGGGTGGCTGGGGAATGCACTAATTCAACTCAGCAGAGTTCCAGTGGGAGACCAGGCAATGCGATTACAATCTGCCGTTTCTGAAATGAATTCCTTCCCCCATCCCCAGAGCACAGAGGGCCAGGCTGGTGCAGGGAGGTGCCAGGATGAATGTAACCCAAGATTCCTAGAAGAATACGATTTGCCACAGTGGATCAGACCATCTAGTCTAATAACTTCTCTCTGACAGTGGTCAGTACCTGATGCTTCAGGAACAGGTGCAAGAAACTCCGTAGCGAACAATAATGGCATAACTAGCACATAGAAGTTTCCCCTCTAACCTCAGTTAGTTTGGGGTTAGTTTACACCCTGAAACAGGAAGATTTACGTCCCTTATGAAGAAAAATATTTTATTCTACCCCTCATCCATGTGCAGATGCCGTCATCCATATAAATGTTTCTCTGGTCTGTAACTCCCAGGATCACTCCTAGTGTCTTTTTAAAAAATACGGGTACAACTTTTGTTTCCCTACTGTAGTCCTCTGCTACAGTAGTTGATTTTAATGAGAGAGTGAATATTTTGGTGAGCAGCTCAGCCTCTTCATTCTTAAGCTCCCTCAGAACTCTTGGATGTATGCCAGCTGGACCCAATGACATGTTGCTCTTTAATATATCAGTTTGTTCCAGCATTTGCTCTTTTGACACCTCACACTCTAACAGCACCTCAGTTTTATTACCTGAACAGAGTAGGTCTGGGATAGATATTTTCCTAATATTTTTTGTGGTGAACACCAATGCAAAAAATCCTTTAGCTTCTCTGTAGTGTCCTTATTTTCCTTAATTTCTCCCTTTATCCTCACTGGTCCAAACCAACCTATTGATTCTCTTTCAAACCTCCTGATTCTGATACACTGAAGAATTTATTTTCATGTTTTAGGGTATTTGCTCTTCAAATTCCCACACAGCCATCCTAATTTCCATCAGCATTTTACCTGCTGCCATTTATGCTCCTTTCTATTCAGATTCTAGGGTTGGAGTTCCATTTTCAGAAGGATACCTGTTTGGTTCAAATAACCTTTTGAATCTTCCCCCATAGTTATATTTTTATTTATTCTTGTCTTCCTGCTTCCTTTTTTTTTTTTTTTTTTTTTTGCTTAGGTGTATGCATAATTTCTAAACTCTATTACATTATAGTTCGGGCTTTTCTTAACATTCACCTGTTCTGGCAATGTTTTTTTGCACACAGACAGAGATCAAACCAGAGCTGAGATCATCCCACACCAGGATCTCAGATGCCTGAGCGTTATCCCCAACAACGTGTGTGCCACCCATTAGCCCTTTTGGGGGAAATCTCATTACAAAGTTATAGTAGAACCTCAGAGTTACGAACACCAGAGTTACGAACTGACCGATCATCCACACACCTCACTAGGAACCGAAAGTATATAATCAGGCAGCAGCAGAGGGGAAAAAAGCAAATACAGTACAGTGCTGTGTTAAATGTAAACTACTAAAAAAGTAAAGGGAAAGTTTAAAAAAAAAGATTTGCCAAGGTAAGGAAACTGTTTCTGTGCTTGTTTCATTTAAATTAAGATGGTTAAAAACAGCACTTTTCTTCTGCATAGTAAAGTTGTAGTAAGTCAATGTTCAGCTGTAAACTTTTGAAAGAACAACCATAACCTTTTGTTCAGAATTACGAACATTTCAGAGTTATGAACAACCTCCATTCCCAAAGTGTTCGTAACTTGGAGGTTTTACCATATTAGCCAAAGACTTTAGCTCTCCTGTTCAGAGCATCCATCTTTGGAGTGCTTGTTGTTACACCAAATGGATTATGCTGAGCATGCATGGACAGAGGAGGTCACAGGATTTTTAGCCTTGCAAGTTTCACACCAGCTGGATAGTTCAAGGGGATAACCTGTAGTCCTTTGAACCTGCCCCAGCCAGTGTCATCTTAAGTCCCATCTTGGTCAGAAATCTGGTAAATGTTGAAAGGTATATTGCTAAACTCTGTCTGCCCACTGGGGGTGGGAGAGGGGGAACTCAATGAAAGTATTTTTGTAAAAAAAAATTAGATGTGTGAATGCTTGCTGGTGGGGAGGGGCATTTTAGGGAGTGGAGAAGTGATGGAATAGAGCTGAGAGGCATTTGGGCTGTATCAAGGGGGGCATTATGGGAATGGGAGAGGACACTGGGAGGGGGACATGACAGAGAGTGGCAGGAGGATTGTGGGAGAATAGGGGAAGGGCACCTGTCAACCCCATATTCTCTTCCCCGGGCAGGGTGCCAGGATCTGAGGGGTCTGAGATACCTACCTGTGTGTATGTGCCAGGATCTGGGGTGGACTCTGCCCATCAATAGATAGGGGTCTGACACCCTGGCTTCTCTACTTTCCTCACGTGAGCCAGTTTCTAGGGGGCTTGTTTTCTGGGGGTGGTCTGAGCTCCTCTCCCTACATTCCTCATGTGATCTAGGATTTGAGGGTCACTGCCCTTCTGGGGGTGTCTGAGTCCTGTTCCCTGCCCTTCTGTGTGTGTGTGTCAGGATTTAGGGGGGCCCTGACCATTTATGAGGGGTTGACATCCCCCATCCCTGCCCTCCTTATGTGAGTCAGGTTCTTGAGGAACTTGCATTTCTGGGAATGTCTGAGCCCCTCTCCCTAGCCCCCACCTCATCTGTGCTGGGATCTGGGTGCCTTGTCCCTTTAAGAGGGCCTGAATCAGTCTCCCTATTCACACACACCCCAATGTCAGCCAGGATCTGGGGAAATCCCTGCCCTCTGGGTGGGGAGACTAGACTAGCCATGCTCCCACTGCCGAGACTGGGGCTACATCTACACTACATCATGTACAGCGGCGCCACTGTAGTGCTTCTGGGGAAGACGCTGTATGTCGATGGGAGAGAGCTCTCCCATCAGTTTACTAACTCCTGCTTCTGCTAGAGGCGGTAGCTATATCGGTGGGAGAAGCTCTCCTGCCAACATAGCACTGTCTATACCAGTGCTTAGGTTGGTTTAATTTACGTCACTCAGGGATGTGGATTATTCATAACCCTGAGCAATGTACATTATACCAATGTAATTTGTAGTGTAGACATAGCCTGAGTTGAGGAACTGAGAACAGGAATGCCTGATGCATATCACATCCTCTCCAGCACTGGGGAGGAGGGAGAGGGGATGGGAGCACCCACTGACAAGAACAGTGCAGTTCACACATCTCAGAGCTCTTGTTTCTGGCTGTATTCGTCTCCATTGGGTATTCGCTTTCAGCTGAAAATATCTCACTGAAATAAATCTTCTTCAACACTTAGCCAGACAGTCAGCTGTAACGATTGTTCACTATTTGGTCCATTCCTGCACAACCACAAAGGCTTGACAGCCTGAAAGTCCAATATCGGAACAGACTTAATGAACCCATGTAATAGGGGGTCTGCCTGTGGGCCGCCTCCACCCCTCGGTTGGTGGAATTTTATCTTGGATGTTACAAGCCACACGGAGAACGGCATTTACTGGAACATCTTGTGGCATCCTTGCAACATGTCTGAAAATGGGCCACTTAATACCTCTCTGAGCCTGCTATGGTGTTGATATGTTCTGGGTGCCAGCTAACAACTTACTAGGGTGGGAAGGAAAGGGTGAGCTGGAAGTGTTGGCAGCAGAGGGGAATGGTCGGGCAGGGGGGAGGAGAGACACACCAGTCTTCTCTTACATGGTTGTTACAATAACTTCCCAAGTGTAATAAAACTGTCAAGGTTTTGGGACATAGACCATGGATGAGATTTCTCTCATTGACCCTGTTACCAGTTACACTCTGCAAACATTTTAAACCATGACCATTATCCCCATTCCGCTACAACAAAATATACAGAAGTGGGGAGAGGGACTGAGGAGTCACTTTGCAATTGTGTGGCCTAGTGGAAAGACCACTGGACTGGGACTGTTCCTAGCTCTGCCACTGGTTTACTGGGTGACGCTGCTTCAGTTTCCCATCTGTAAAATGAGGGACATGATGTACATTTCTTTGAGATCTACTGATGAAATGCACTCTATAGAAGCTAGGTCTTTTGATTATTACCTAGCCATAGCAGAATGTCAGCTGCAAACTTAGGTATGAACTACAACTGTCTAAATGACCACTACCTCCTACCAAACTGTCTTTCTGTTTAAAAAAACTAGGAAATTAAATGGCAAAGAAAACCTTTGTTGATGCAGAGTCCAGCTTGCCAGTGATAGCTTGTGTCCTTCTAGAACGTTGAATTGAGCAAACCTCAAACTTCTGAAAACCAGAAATACAGAGCTAAAGGAAAATCCCATACAACTTTACTTCTGCCCTTTTTAAGCATTTACCCTCAGTGCCCACAATACACATACTCATACTCTGCCATTTTGCTGTAATGGACAGGCACTTCCTGCACCTGCCCTAGGCTCAAACACTGAGCCTACTCCTCCAACAGAATACCATGCTTGTGAAATTTAACAACCACTTCCTATCCTTTTACAACTCCTTCGCACTTGCACACAGGATATCACCTAAACCAATGCCTTCTTCTACCCTTCATTACATCCATAGACTGCTCTCATATCCCACATCACTACTGAAAATACCCATGGCAAGAAGACCCCAGTGCCCTGCTACTGTCACCACTTCTATAATTCTGTATTGAAATGCTGCAGACTGGAACCTCAAGGTATACATGTACCTTTTTCTTTTCATCACACACCATGGAGGGGACTCAGACCAGCTCTCCTTATATCACCATCACAGGTCTATGATGCTCCTCAAACTAATCCTCCAGTCTCTTCATATCACAATCACAGCTCTTCCAAGCTACTCTAATTTATTCTCCAGCATTCAGTAGAGCTAGACCCAACACAGTGAATGCATCTGGAGGGCATGCAGATAATTCCCAGTTGCTATTGCCAGCCCCAGAGGAGCAGAGTTTAGGTTACTTTGGCATTTACCTTAATTCTGTATTTCCTGGTTTTCAGTTTTGCTGAGTGCTACATTCTGGAAGGGCATGAACTAGTACCAGGCAACCTGAACTCTGCGTTAACAAACGGGTTTTTTTTGCCATTTAGTACACTTATGTGCAAAGAAGTAAGATGGATTAGGGTTCTAGCCTCAGATTCAAAACACATGAGTTCTATTCCCTGCTCTGCCACAGACTTCCTGTGTGACCTTGGACAAGTCCTTGGTCTCTCTGTGCCTCAGTTCCCCATATGTAAAATGGGGATAATAAAAATTCCCTACCTCTCAGAGGTGTTGTGAAGATAAATACATTAAAGATTGCGGAACATTCAGATACTATGGGGGCCATAGAAGTACCATCAATAGGTAGCTTGTTTCTGTGTTCAGTCTAAGGGAGGAGGAGGCAAATCATCTTTGAATTGAGACTCATCAGGGAAAGTTTCAGCCACAAAACAATTTGTTTGAGAAAGTTATGAGACAGTACACAATGGTGTTAGAATGGAAAGTGGAATTCAACCTTTATCACCATTCCAACTGGAACTCTGGAAACAATCTCTTTGGTTTCAGCTTTAGAACCAGCATCTATCTTATTGCGGCAATGGTGGAGAAGGTAGAATTTACCTTAATTTTAGGCAACAAATGATCTCATTATTAGATCTCAAACTACGCTTTCAGTTACACTGATCTTTAGGACTTTTTTCTTTAGGAAGAGAATGTGATCATTGTCTGTTATAGGTGTACTGAAATATTATTTTTAATGTCTCCGCCAAACAACTAGAACTTCCCCCTGCAGACCAAAGTGTCAGGCTGCCTCAATCCATATGCAGTAGACAGATAGTGCTAATTCAGCTGTCTGTTGCGCAACTTTGTAAGATTGATTTCCCTAAATTATGTGAGTTTATTGGATTGTCACCAGAACAAAATAATTTTGTTTCCTAATCCTAAAACAGACTTTGAAAGCCAGTTTGATTTAGCTCTTCTATGTAGTCATATATTTCAACAGCAGGTGGGTCAAATCATGCCCCTCTACTCGAGTCTTGCAGAGGACCTCCCAGACAGTGGAACTGATGAGATTTGGCTGCAGGGAGGGGAGAATTTGGGGCAACCTACCCATAAGGTCCCCACCCTGCTGTGTGATCCATGGAGTTGAGTTCTTCAGGGGCTCCTGGAACGTTACCACACAACAGGGTTTGGGGATGGCTTAGGGCAGGAACAGGGGTAAGCCCAGCGGATCCATGACTACATAAATCCACCAGCTATCATGCCCATAGCATGTGAGTACAGATGTGGATGGGGGTATGTCAAGGGGTTCACTCACTGCTGGCGGTGCCTCCTGATGGCCATCCTGGGAATTAGCTCTGCCTTCCTGCAGCCCCCCATCCGTAGCCAGCTTCCTGGCTTTATAGGCCACACCTGTTCCTGCACAAGTGAGCCGGCATGCAATCAATTCATTCCCTGTGCCCTGGCTCCCACTCCAGGTGCAGCCTGGGGAGTTAATTGGCCAGCCTGGCCATTTTAACCCCTTCCAATCCTGTGTGGGATGGACATCCCATCACAAGGGATTGTAGCCTGAGGTCTCCAGGTGCAGCTGAGGCACAGCTCTTGAGGAGGACAGTATAATCCTGCACCATCCAGTCCCTACGGAACTCACTTGAACCAAAACCGGTTACTCAGGGCAGGTCTACACTTAAAGCTGTAGTGCTATAGTGAAGACATTACTACACCGAGGGGAGAGTTCATCCCCCTCTGCAAGAGGCGGTAGCTAGGTTGATGGAAGAAGCCCTCCTGTCAACATAGCTCTGTCCACACCGGGGGCTAGGTCGGTATAACTGTGTCGCACAAGGGTGTGGATTTTTCACATCCCTGAGCAACATAGTTATACTGAGGTAAGTTTGTAGTGTAGACCTGGCCTCGGGCTTAGCACTGGCGACAGGTTTGAGCCCTTATGGTCCAAGCAGGCTCCAATGAAACTGACATTGTTCTGATGACAACCCATTAAACTGCCACATTTTAGGGAAGAATGTTTACAAAACCACTTAACCATTCTGTGCAACAGACAGCTGAATTAGGCCTGTCTGCCTATCTGGAGTCAGAGAGCGTCACGTTGCTCTTCAGGGGATGGAAATCTACTTTGCAGGACAGAGCCTTTAAAAAAAACCCAAACAATTATTGAAATGCACCTAAAGTAGACAAGTCATTTGGTATGTCTTTCTTTATGGAAAAAAATAATAGGAATAGGCACAAAATAAAACCTTACAATTAAATTCCTTTTACAAAAAAAACCCACTGGTACCAAATAAAATCGCTGCTGCGAAAGGGGGGGGAAAAAGACATCAGCTAACGTGGTCAGTGGGAATGAGCCTTTTTGTCAAAGTGACGCAAAAGACACTGAAAAGAAGATTTTAAAGGAGCATTGTCCAGAGACAAAGGAGGGAAGACACGATGGTGGCAGGAGGGCAGCAGTGCACTGGGCTTCTATGCCAGGGAGATGAGCTCAGACAAGAACGCAGGCTCCCAGGGCCCCCAGGCTACTGGAGGCTGCTGTGTGTGTCATACAAATGACAAAAATGACAAGCTCAGGTCTAGGGGAGAGGAAGGGCAGCCCCTGTGTCTCTTCTGAAGTCCCTCCTGCTGAGTGAGCATAGATTCTACCAGCATGGCTCCCTACAGGAGCAATTCACCTGCCTCATTCTTTGCCAGGGGTTAGGAGCAGTGACTTGATCAATACGTCAATTTCAGTAGGACATTTTAGAGGTGTGGGAAATGAGTTTGAGCAGGAAGGAAATGGTGAAGGAAGCAGTTGTGCCCAGTGATGTCTGGATGAATGTGGCAAGGAAAGTTAGCTTCCCAAGGCTCTCCGTCTGCTATTGGAATAGGTCTGGGGCTGCTTTTAAAGGGCAGTTGACAACTCCTGGAACATTTTTTGAAAGATATTCTCTATTTAGATTTTTTTTCTGCTTATGGCACCTTAGAGACTAACCAATTTATTTGAGCATGAGCTTTCATGAGCTACACGAAAGCTCATGCTCAAATAAATTGGTTAGTCTCTAAGGTGCCACAAGTACTCCTTTTCTTTTTGCGAATACAGACTAACACGGCTGTTACTCTGAAACCTTTTTTCTGCTTGTGTGGCATAGATTTTTCTGTGTGTCGGGCCAGTGTTTCTGTCATTTGTTATTGCTATAAATGTTCAGATGAAAACAAGATGTTTTTTCATCATACATGCTTAAGAACTTATTACTGCTTATTCCACACCTGGAATCACGATATCTCACCCCACACAGACACCTTTATTGAGAGGATGTAGTTTTCATGAAAGGTGTTGGATTTGCATTGATGGAGACTGAGCTGCTCTGTTATCCAAGGAACTGTTATGGCATGGAAAGTAGCAGTGCAAGCTTCTCTGCACTGCCCCTCCAATGCATCTCAACGCTGACTAGGGATGAGAGGGAAGCAGAGTCTCCATGGCCAGAAACTCTGGGGAATCTATGATGAAACTCCTAGCAAGAGTGCCACTTTAGTGTGATGTACATACCTGAACACTAGGAACTGGATTTAGGCTTCCATCCCCATTCTACACAGGCTGCTACCTGCCACCACATCAGGTGGTTAACAATTTACAGTCACTAGTGAAATGGACCGAATTTGAACCTGTGACCTAAAAGTAATTGTTTAAACCCATTGCCAATCCACAGAGCTATTCAGTCCCTTAAAGTCATAACCTTATTTTTTGGTGGGATCATACTCATGTCCACAGCAATCACCTGTGATGTCACAAACCAAGGACTGAAACTTCAGATGGCGAACAAACAGGAGAAGCAGACAACCTTTGAAAAAACAACATGCAATTTTCATGCAAATTTCCCTAGTCGTAACAAATGAAGGGGGGGGGAACAGAAACATAAACAATATGTCTGCAAAATTGGTTCTAAATAGAATGTTTTCAAAGCTTACCAGGACACATCACTGGCTCTTTAATGCCTGCTTTCCCACCAATTTGTATCCTGTCAATTTACAAGATATTGCAAATACCTACCTTATTTAATAAAAATGCAAAGCACAATGGAGAGTTTATGTAAACAAGGCTGGCAAAATATCTTTGCAGAACATTTTGGAGAGAGAGTAAGAAAATAAATGAACATTTTAATGGATTCAGTATAATTGGGGTATAATCTTAGCAGAATCATAGGCCTGGACATACCTGTACCAAATAAAAACCCAGAGGAGAGCTTGGGAGGAGTAAAACTCCATGAGGAATTCATTACTGAGTTTTTCTCCCAGTCTTTCTCTGATGGTGAAGAGAATTGCCTTCTTATGGAATGAGCCACAGTTTTGCTCCTATGCCCCACAGGTCCACCAAGATCCACAGGAGTGTAGCCAGCAGAATGTTATCAATGTACTGCAATTCCTATTAGTCCACCCCCCACAATAATACTGGTCACATACAAAGTGCTTTTCTTCCAAAGCTCACAAAGCGTTGTATCAAAGTTGTGTCTTTACAGATGGAGAAAACAAAACCCAGAGGTTAAGCACTAGATTTTCAAATATGTCTACTAATTTGGGGGTGACTGACAGGCTACACTGCAAAGAGTTAAACAGGTCCCAGCTGGTCACCTGGCTGTTTGGGGCAGAGTATAAAAAGAAAGGGGAATCTAGGGCTCAGGGAAGGGTGGATTTTTTTCCCCTTGTGAACAGCTAAAGTGGAGAAAACACCCAGGGAATAATTGTTTAGGGCTTTAAAAGACCTGAGACTTGGAGCTTTATATCCACTCTCTGGCTGGTGAAACAGCCCACCAACTTACAGTGCCCCAGAGTTTGGGTGCCCAATTTGAGACTCCTATGGCTGGATTTTCAGAGCTCCCATAGCTCCAGTTGATTGCAATAATTTATAAAGGGCTAATCAATTATCAGTAGATGTTATAAGCATGTTACAGATGTGAACAGATGTGTTATGGATGGATCAGTAGGAGGCATTAGAGATAGATATAAGCCATGGTTATAAACCACCTATTGGATTCTATAACTATCTATAACAATTAATTAACTACACCTCTACCCCGATATAACGCGGTCCTCGGGAGCCAAAAAAATCTTACCACATTCTAGGTGAAACCGTGTTATATCGAACTTGCTTTGGCCTCGAGCATTTCCATTATTAATAGTCACTTCCCGCCCCCTGACTGACCCCTCAGAACTCCCAACCCATCCAACCCCCCACGCTCCTTGTCCCCTGACTACCCCCTCCAGAGACCCCCCCCCGTCCCTAAGGGTTCCAGGATTCCACCCCCAGGATTCCACCCCCTACAAAGCCCCCCTGCTCCCTGTCCCAACTGCCCCGACCTCTATCCACACCCCTGCCCCCTGACAGGCCCCCCAGGACTCCCATGCCCTATCCAATGCCCCCGTTCCCTGACCGCCCCACCCCCAGAACCTCCAAACCATCCAACCCCCACTGCTCCCTGTCCCCTGAGACCCTCTACCCCTTATCTAACCCCTCGGCCCCAGTCCGGCACCCTTAACACGCCGCTCAGAGCAGCGTGTCGGAGGCAGACACTCTGACGTGCTGATCCACCGGGAGCGTGCAGCCCCACCCCCCAGAGCACTGCTTTTCCGCGTTATAGCCAAATTTGTGTTCTATCGGGTCGCGTTATATCGGGATAGAGGTGTATTTATTAAAACATCTATTAAGTATTTATTAGCTCTTTATTAATGATCTACACACGGAACCTTAATATCAAGTGTGACCCATATGGGCGAAGATTTGCTAAACTGGGTACCTAATACTACACTTAGGCAGCTACAAAAGTAGCCTCATTGTGCAAGTTGCTGGGAACCCAGCAACTTCTGTTCACTTAAATGGCAGTTACGGGGCGCTCAGCATTTTTGAAAACCAGGCCACTCACTGAGGGTGTGTCTACACTGCAAAAAAAAAAAGAAAAACAACCCACAGCAGCCTCAAAGCCAGGGTCAACTGACTCAAGCTCGAGGGGCTCACACTATAGGGCAAAAAACAGCTGTGTGGATGCTGGTGCTCAGGCTGGAGCCCAGGCTCTGAAAACTGGCGAGGGGGTGGGTTTCAGAGCCCGGGCTCCAGCCCAAGCAGGAATGCCAACACACCTCTCAGTAGCCACATTGCATGAGCCCCACAAGCCCGAGTCAGTTGACCTGGGCTCTGAGATGGGCGTGGGCACGGTCAGAGTCGCAATCAGCGCTGTGCATTGATCGCGCATACAGTACATTGCGAATGTTTCTGCAGTGGATCAGGAGGAGGTCAAGCCAACGCCAGCGTCCTGAGGAGAGGTGCCTCCATGTGACCTTGCTGCCAGCAAAATAGGTATTCGGGACTATCAGTTCACAAGTGGCGCAAAGCTCTAGGATATGCTGGCCATTTTCGCTGAGGCTACCTGTGCCATGTTGACAACGATGTATCCCCAATGCTCCCAGTCCTTACCAACGAGGGCACTGAAAATCACTGAGAACAGCAAGTCTGTTCCTTACGGCAACATTCTTGATGATTTGTTCGAGTTGAGAATAGAACTCATCTTTTTGCTGTTTGGAGAAGCCAAGTGTTGATCCATAGATGGACAGAAGAGTCAGGGTTCCCAAGTTCGTATTCACATCCAGCTGCATGATCCTCTCATTGATAAATACTGGAGGGGAACATGCACTGAGGACAGACTTCTTGACAGCAAATCCAACACCATATATCCTTGGTTCATTTTAAGGTTTCCCAGACCAGCAGAAGTGGTAGATCACTTCAACTAGTGATCCAGTATCCGAAAGTCTTGTCTCACTGAGAGCTGCAATTATGATACTCAGTTGATGTAGTTCTCTATCAATTATGGGTATTTTCCAAAGTTCATGGTCTTTCAGTGCAAGTCCGGTTAACATAGTGCAAACACTCCAACAAGCAATGATCAGTTTAGAGCCAGGAAAGAAGAAGCTGGAAGAGAGCTTTCTTAGTCCACCTCTTTAGGACCTTCTCTGAATTGGGGCAAGCAGGCCACCCCTAAATGGGGCTGCTTGGACATCTGATCCACTGCCAAACGCTTGGGTCCTTCCCCATCAGGAGGAGCGACCATCAAGCACAGACACTAAATACACTCGAAGGAAACCCTTCCCAATTAGCATGAATCAAAGAAAACTAAGTAGAGCAGGATTCCAGCTCCCTTTTTAAAATATATATTTGTTTATTCATTTGATGTCCATCATAGTGAAGGACTAAGAGCACTGGCCAGAGTACAGGATGGTGCAGGTTTCCCCTCTTCCTCATCCCCATTTCTGAAAATATACGTCACCTCCCATTAACAATAGCCCCGGTGTCCAGGTCCTCTATCCTTTTCATTGTCTGAAGAACTATAGAGTACATAACCTGTACAGTTCCCCTCCACAAATTTGCCTGTAGGCTTTAGCTGTTTGCCTGTGAATTTATAAGCCCTGTCATTGCCACCGATCTGGTCCTGCATGCCTTCCACAATAGTAGCCACGAACCCACCCACAATCATTCAACAGACAGATGTATAACACATACTCTCCCACAGTCATTCATTCCCTAGCAGACATCATCATCATTTCTGAGAACCACTTGTGTTTCTGCCATTTATGTGCTGTCTGTTCTTATTGGGTTTTTATTGTTAGATTTACAACGGTTTAAGCTGGTGCATAGATGAACAGATGAAATGTTAGGGAGGGTTGTTGTTGCTGGACCAGCATAGCGAAACATGCTCAGCTTCAGGCAGAAGTATTGAATCTTGAAGAAGATATAGAAATACCCTTGCTTGTGCCAAGCTCTCTCTCCAAGCTTCCCCAGCACCCACACTAAACTGGTTTTATAATGTTGACAAATGATCACTGGGCACTAAGATGAGATCTCAAAACTTAGTTCACATGTGACTAAAGTAATGACTTAAACTTAGCTCTTCACAGATAAAAACTCAAGTGACAAGCTCCATATTAAAACCTAGATATGTAGATCAGATTGATTTGAACTAATGAGTGCAAAAGCTAGACTTAGTCCAGTTAGGCTCAAATCTGCTTCCCCCAATGTTACATATTTTGAAGGTTTGTATTTCACTTTTTTCCTCTCACTGAAATATTCTGAGGAGGTTTGGGACCTGATTCACCACTGCTCGACTGATTTCAGTAGAGTGACACCAGTGTAAAACTGGAGAACAGTAGTGGTAAATCAGGCCATTTGTATCTTTTGGATGCTTGAGTGTTTCTGAAAACGTTGTCCATTTGGATAAAATTGTTAGAACCCTGCAAATATCTGCTTTATAGCCACAGACCATTTTTGTGGATTGCTGATTGGATGTGGATACAAATTTTGTATCCATGCAGGGCTATAAAATGGTGCATGAGTGGCTGGGGTGGGCCAGACAGGCCTTTTCACAATCGAGATTGCCACTATAAAGCTAGGACTTTTATTTGATATGGCTTCAAATGTTGCATGAGCCCATCCTATATTACTCTCCAAATGTAGCATAATTATGCAAACTATACGAAAAACCTCCTGAGAACCAGCTACAATTAAATTGTAAGAGCATGTGAAGGAAAAAGTGATCCAACCCTTTCGTTATCCCAAAAGAACACATTAAAAAAGACACATCAGGAGTGTCACTGGGTATTTCAGAAAGTCCTTAGGTGGCACTGACTAGGGGAGAAAGAAGAAGAGAAAGGAATCTTGAATGCAAGAATGGTTTGTGGTAAAGGCACTTGTTGGGAATTCAACAGTGTGGGATTCAATTCCCTGCTCAGCGATGGACTCACTCTGTAAACTTGGGCAACTCACTTAGGCCAGGTCCACACTACCACTTACTTCAGTGTAACTTATATCACTCAGGGGTGTGAATAAGCCACACCCCTGAGCAACAGAAGTTACACTGACCTAAGCACCAGTGCGGACAGTGCTATGTCAGCAGAAGAGCTTCTCCTGATGGCATAGCTACTGCCTCTTATGGAGATGGATTTATAGAGTGTCTTCACCAGACGTGCATCGGTGCAGCTGCACCAGTGTCGTGCTTCTAGTATAGACTAGTCCTTAGTCTCTGTGTCTCAGTTCCTCACCTGTAAAATGGGGGTGCTAATAATGCCTCCTTTGTCCATTGTGTCAATATAGAACATAAGCACTTTGGGGAAGGGACTGTCTCTGTGCTGTGCCCTAGGACGCTGGGGGCTCTAGATGCCATAAAAGCTTTAAGGAACCCATTTATACTTGCAATGACAGGGTTGAATATATTTAGAGAGAGTGTAGGGTGAACGTCCTTTGGGTTTCCAAAGCTATTTGTTAGAAAGAACATGTCTACATAATTCGTTTTATGCAAAACAACGCATCACTGCTAACAGGGTGTGGGGTTTGTTTGTTTGTTTGGGTAACCTCGCTGCCTTCTTCAGGATTTCAGACATGTTCCTGATCCAGTTTTTCTTATTTTGATTTTCATGCTTCCCCCCCCGCCCCCCCCCCCCCAAAAAAATGTTCCTCACCAGTTTTCTGTCTCTGTTGCTGCCCTATAACCATTTTCAACTAGCGGCAGTGCCTCAATACCTGATGGGCTCCATTTGTTTGGTGCAACATTCTTTGGGCTTTGACAGAGCAAAACGTGCTTGCAGCCCTTAGAGTAATATCAAGCAGGGACCTTGGCTCTAAGATTTTGACAAGTTGCCTGCCCTTGCTCAAGCTCTATATCTCTGCAAGTACAAGGCCTATTGGAACTATGGAGGCTGTCATTTTCTTCCCCTGGGCAATCATGTGTACAATCACTGGGAATGCTTGCCATTACCATTATTGTACCTTCCAGAATACAGACACACACTATATTACTCCATAGGAAAAAAATGTTACTTAGCAAACAGTGCCAAGGCCTGGAGCTGGGACCTCAGAAGCCAGGAATTGCTGAGCTGCTAATTTATCTGAAATGTCGCTGTCTAAAAAGAAACATACAATATATTGACATCAGCAAGATATTTCCTGAAAGCATTTTAAAGTGAGATTCTCTTTTAATATACCTCGACGTAGCTGCCCTTGTAAAACAGAAATTGAAGCCCTTATTAAAAGAAATAAAAGAGGAGTATTTTGTTAGTTAGAAAAACACACTTCAAGGTTTGGTTAAAATATCCACTTTCTTGACTTTTACAGAGGTAAGACCAAAAAAACACAACTTTTTTTATATGAACAGTGTTCTGTCTTTGTCCCTTGTATATTTTTCTTTTAAACTTGCCATTTTGCTGTTGCAGCTGGGCTTGTCAGTTTTCAGCACTAATGGGTTGTGATATGGTGTCAAGGGAAGTCAACAATCAATGTTGGAAAAAAGGGCTATCACTGCTGACACAGCCAAGGATGGAAACACAATGGTCTTAGTTTGCAGAGAAATAGAAGAAAAAGTCTGTGTTTGTCTCACTTTTAAGATTAGGAGAGATTTATCCCTCGATGACCAAGCTGTTGCCCCTCACTCCCCCCTCCCCACAAGCCGCTAACCCTATCATACATCTTGCCCCAAAAGACAGACTTTTAGTTTAATGAAAAAAACCTTTTATAGCTAAGTTAATAATGTTATAGTTCACGTTTATGGTTTATAGTTATCTGAAACTGGAAAATGCTGGGTTGCACAGTGTATACTTCAGCAAAAAAGCAATATTAGATGCTTTTATTTAACGCTGGGGCCTGATTTTCAGAGGCGCTCAGCCCCACAGCTCCAGTTGAAGTCAACGAGAACTGCTGCTCAGCACCTCTGAAAAACAGACCCTACAGATATTATCACTGAAAGACAAGCTTTGTACAAAAGGCTTATAATGAAAATATAGTAATCCTCTGTCCAGACCACTTTTTATCCAAGGATCTCAGCCAACCTTACTAACTTTAAGCCTCTCAGTGCATTTGTGAAACAGGTAGGTGGTATTTGTTATTCCCAGTTTGCATAGAGGGAAACTGAGGCAGACACATTACCCAAGGTCTCACAGTGAGTAACCAGCAGAGCCAGGAATGGAAACCAGGAGCCATGGCCCCTAATCCACAACTTTGATTACTAGGCAATACTACCTTCCCACCCAAAAATGTAATGTGTCAAGTATCATTACTGAACTCCTGATACAATGAACAAAATGTAAATCAGAGCTTTTTTCATCCTTCCAGTAGAGGAGCCAGAGATGTCTGAGTATAGGCTCCACCTCTCCCCAAGCACTGGGGAGCATCTCTCTCTTACCTCCTTTAGGCAAATAAATCAGCTATTCCAAAAGGACTTTGTCCAGAAGCTTCCATCTGCACATTCATTTTGGGACTTTTCATTCCATAATTCTTTTTCCTTGGGGCAACCCTAACTGCCAACCCACATTCACTCCTTTACCTATTCAATATATGAAAGTGGTATGATCTGCCCTCACCAAAAGCCAGTGCTGATACACAGAGGTCTCTATGGCTACCATAGTATTGCAGCACCATGTTAACAGTTGAGAAGAGAAAATAAGAAAAAATGGTGGTCAGGGAAGCATTGGCAGCTAAAAGGAGGTCTCTGCTGCAGCAAGGGGAAAGAGAGAGCGGGATCAGCCATTGGGAGGAGTGGAGGAGACCAGGAGCAAGAGGATGCTGTGGTTTGGGGGTTACAGGTCCCTCTCCCTTCTAAGAAAAGGGGACAAAAAACCTACACCAAAAACCTTTTCCCCCCATGTTTTTATTTTATTCCATTCAGAGATGATAATTTCCCCATATCAATCACCAGAAACGAAGGATGATAAATACAGCTGGTCAAAAAGTAGGAAGGAGAACAGTTCATGAAATGTTTCTCCATTCCCCCTCTCCCCCCGCCTCAACATGTGAATGAAAATTATGAATTCTGAAAAATGGCAATGATCTGTAAGGATGGGAAAGTAGCACTGCTTGACTCACCAATGTGGGGTGAAAGGGTGCTGTGAGGGAAGTGCCTGTCTGCAGAAGGAAGGGAAGGTTGAGAAAGAGCACTGAGAAAAAATAAGTGTTGAGAGCCCAGGCTAGGAGTAGCCCAGCTTTGTAGCAGTTTTGAGAACATGGAGAAAATTCCATTTCTGCAAAGCCTCTGAAGGCAAGGCTTAATGCACTGAGGGCCAGATCCAAAGTCCATTCAAGTTAATGGAAAGATCAGGCCCTGAGTCACTCAAATGACAGCACAATCTGCAGTGCTATTTTTCAATACTTCTGTTGCCGAGATCAACATTGGGACCAACAAAAGCATTCCAAACTTGACCCATTTTATATGGGCCACCTAACCATCAAATAAGTTTTGGTGACTATTGTGATGAATTGGGGCTATGTCTGTACAACTTAGATATCTGCTTGCTATTATGAAGTTGTATTAGGGAAAAGTGCTGAATCCTGAGCGCCGATATGTATGTGGATCCACCATTGCTGATAAGTTCCATAGTAAGGATATACCAGACAGGGACAATGGGAAATACTTACGGATAAGAACAGTCCTTAGCCCTCACAAAGAATATACTAAAAAGCAGCTCAGGCCTTGGGAAATCCAGTTTGAGCTTAATCGCCTGAAGGATAGCGGAAGGTAGGAACGATAGAAACTTAACAGGGGTAGGACAAGAGAGACCAGGTGACCAGGAGGGGTTTAAATAATGAAATGTACAGGAACCAGACAACCAGACAGGAAGAAGCAGCATGGGGTAAGAGAGAGCAAGGTCACAGAAGCTGGGTAAAAGGATTCAGGAGGGAAAGGTCACCCAGCATGTAGCAGCCTCATGGGGCAGAGGGTCCCTGCCTGCTTTCCTGAGCCCAGATGGCTCCAAGGACTCTGGACAAACCAAGGGACTCAGACCCCCCACTCAAAGAATGCTTTAGAAAGCTGAGGAAGGGATATTCATTTAGTGTTTATTATTTTGTATGATCTGTACTCTCCTGTACTTTATAGGTTTAAGTATAAAAGAGCATAAAGGTGTCTGACAGTGCAAAGTGTGTGTGTGTGTGTGTGTGTGTGTGTGTGTGAACTGTTTCACAACTGGCTGCGTGCCCCTGAGAGAACTAAACTGTATCTAGACGCTTCACACCTTTTGGGTTGCTCTATGGGAGAGGGTTGTGCTTAAGTACTGGGGAGTTTGATGGTGAGTGCTGTGCCCAGAGAGAGTAGGCAGCTGGGCAGTGAGTTCCTGTGCCAGACAGAAGATCTGCACCCTGAGAGTTTGCCTAGGGACCCAGGATTGGATCAGTGGCTGAACTCCATGCAGGCTCCAAAAGTTTAACACAGCCCAGGCAATCCAGAGCACAGAGGCATGGATTCCCCTCACAGCAATTCTAGTGAGACGCCAGGAAGGGGTGCTTGCTAGAATCTGTCACAACTATAAACTTGTGCTAAATTCACACTAGTGTCTCCTATGCCATTTCCTTCTATGGTCACCCTTTGGTCCGATTTCAGAACCTACATTGGAGCAAATGACTTCTTCTATGGGGTACTACTCTCACCACAGATCAGGGGGCGAAGATGTTTTATGAGAATGCTGTGGCTGTATCCTTCTCCTACCCACAGGAGGGGACCTACTTGAAGCATAGGCCCTACAGAAGCCATGTGTCGAGGTGCTGGCAGGAGCCAGTGGGACCAGATGGCAGAGTAGAGGCCTACACATATCCCACAAGATCACATAGGGGAGATTGGGTCCTCTAGACCTGATCCAAATCCCATTATAATGAAAAAGGTTCAGGGGAAGGAGGTAAGAAAGAAGTTGATGAATTTGAAGGAAGTCTGGAGAACACCCATTATCAATCTGATTTTCTTCTTAAAAAAAATAAACTACAAGGAACCAAAAAGAGCCGATTCAGCATCATGAAATTCTGCTCAAAAATTTCAAGATTAAAAAATTCTCCTGTTGGAAACAGAGAAAGGGCAGGGGTATCAAATAAGAAAATGTAGCCTATTGAACCTTGCAGGGAAAAGAGAAAAGGGGATAAAAAATGCAGAAGGAGCTAATAGTAGCCAAAGGGGATAAGGGAAATCTGAGGGGCTTTTACAAATATATGAATGGAAAAAGCAGCATCAGAAAAAGTAGGGCCATTAATCAATGAGGCAGTAGGAAAGGAAATTAATGACAACTTTAAAATGGATAGGATAATGAAACCTTTAACAATAAAAATAAAGACTAGAGACCATCTTTGAACTGCTTATCCCATTCTGTCTCTCCTGTCAATCAGCCAGGGACAAATCTCTCCTCACTTCTCTCCCTCATACCCTATTGCCATATATGGAAACTGGGAGGAGCAGCATCTGTGGCTCTGACCCTGAGAAGAGAAAGAAATGGCAAATTGTGTGGCTAAATCCCATAAAACTCTTTGAAATTTTAAAGGCGCCTCTCAAAAAATATCTAATTTAAATTGACTTGGTATGAGCCCTATCACATGGACTGAAAACTGATTGAAGTATGCAATGGATAAAGCCCTGGCGGAGGGTTATGTATTGAGCTGGGTTGCTGCAGGGATATGTTTTAGGTCTGATCTTACTCAATATCTTGATTAATAATCTGGAAGAGGAGGTAAACGGAACATTAATGAAATTTGCAAAGGACACTAATCAGGGGGATGGGGACTGAGAACATCAGTGTGGACAGCAATAATCCGAAGGGAACTAACGAGATTAAAAAGGTAGGCAGGAAATAAAAGGTGAGATTCAACCTGGAAAAATGAAAACTAATACACTGAGTAAAAATAATCAGAAACACAGATATTCATCGAGAAAGAGAAACCCGGAAAGAAGCAAAAGAGACCTAGAGGTGACAAAAGAAAAGGAGTACTTGTGGCACCTTAACTAGAGGTGACAGTGAACAACAAATTGAATATGACTTTGCAATGAGATGTGTCAGTATAAAAGGCCAAGGCAATCTGGCGCTGTATATGCAGAGGGATAATGTCAGAGCAGAGAAGTGATAGTGTCTCTCTATATGAATCTGGTGAGACTTCAGGTGGAATATTGGATTAACTTCTGGACACCTCCATGCAAGATGTAGACAAATTGGAGGAAGTTCAGAGAACATCAACAAAACTGATTAGTCAGATGGAGAGACTGATTTATAAAGCCAAGTGACAGTTAATCAATGGGAAATGATAACTGTCTACAAATACAGGAAGGGTGAATGGAGAGAACAGAGAGGAATTTCTTAGCATTGTTCAACGTAGTAGAGCTAGAAATAAGGAGATGAAATTAAGAAAACAAAAATTTGGGCAGAATATCAGAAAAATTTCCCAACTATCAGATGTATTAGACTGTGGAATAATCTTCAAATGGAAGTGATAGAAACCCCATCACCAGAGACATTTAAACAAGGCTGGATTAAGGTGTACTGCAGAGAACAATTGTCCATTTGCGGGGGGAGGGGAGGGGTGGCTGGCCTAGATGATCTAGCAGGTTTTTTCCATTTTTAACTTTGGTGGACTTATGACTGCCTTGATATGGTGTTCTCTAGTAGGTTTTCTCTATTACTATCAGCATAAATAGGAACATATTTTGCAAGAGACTGCACTATACATCATCTATGCCACAGTCCATGTGTAAAGTACAATTCTGTAGTAAAAACTAATTGAATGTGTCTCTACTAATTACACTACCCGGAAGAAAATAGATGCATGACCTGCCTTCACACCAAAATATGTTCTTTTAACTGATGTGTTTTAGTGCAAAGCATTTGGTTTACTGTAAGGAAAGTATGTTTTATATTTGCTTTTTTCACACAAACCACTTCTATTGGATTTCACATTTTGAGTACTCTTAAATCTTTATTCATTTAACGGGAATACAATGGAACTTGCTTATGGTAAACTCAGGTATAGTGAAACTCCATTTAGAGTAAAATGGAAAGAAAAAGCTCTTACTTGCCTCAGTACACACATGTTATTGTGGTTGGTGCCAGAAAGTAATGGGGGGGAGAGACATAAATCAGCGTGTAAATTAAGAAAAATTAAGTATCAAAATATTTTTGTTTTCTTTTATGGAAAAAAGTTACCTTATTAACATACTGCAAAACATTTTTAGCAACTTGGCCACCTTTCTGCCATCAGCTCAGAAAATGGTCCCCTTTTATGAATGTCTACCTTGGTCTTTACAAACAGAAACTGTTCCCAGATTCTTCGAAGGAGAACAAAGGGGTGAAAGGTTTTTCAAAGTTCCCTGTCCTTCTCACGTCCCCTGGGGACAGATACAGAGCTGAGGAAGGAGAAAAGCTTATAGAGAAGAAAGCCACTGTTTTGCTTTAATAAAAAGGTCGCAATATTATCATGTGTAGATGCTCAAATGATGTATAGACAAAGGATGTTTGCAGGGAAGATTGCCATAGGCAAAACAGCAGATCTAATCAAAAGCTCTACACGCATGGATGTAGCCAGCCTCTGGGAAAGGAGAGCACTCACAGCACAGAATCTGGAATGTTTCTTCTATCATTCAATGGGGAAGACATTGTAGCACAAGAGAAACGTAAATTTTTTGTATTTTGGGAAGGAGAGGGGTCTAAATACACTTTAACACCTTGGCATGCCTGTGATATGTTACCCTTCAGCATACTGTGTTTTTACATCAGCTTTCTGTAATATGTTCAGAAGCATGTACCACCGACTGTCTTACATCACTGAACCCAGGAAAGTGTTATGACATGGTGGTCATACAAAAACCACTGCAAAAACAGTTCTGTTGTATAAAATAAATTACATATGCAAATATGTAAAAAAAATATAATTAACCTTTGGAACACTGGCATTTTCAAACCTGTGAGACGAATGAATGTATATATGTCCTCAGGCTCCAAAAGATTAATAAAAGTTAAGACACAAACTAATAAAAGTAAAGACATTCTCAGTTACAGTTGCCACAGAGCTCTTACCTCATTCCACTCAGCGTAGTGCACTAACCCAGGTGTCTCAGAATAGCTGGTGTTCTCTCACTTGCTATACTGCAATAACTGGAAACAATGAAGGAATAAAGGAAACATGCTAAAGGTACTATGGCAGCCATAACTCATTTTGTTAATTTGTTCTTCAGCCTTTGGGGGGTTATCTAACTGCATAGGCATTTATGCTGTACTCATTGCAGGAGCAGTAACAGAACATAACGTCTGTAAGCCATCACTCTGTTCACTCTGCTTGTATTTCTCTTTCTTCTGCCCTTTGTCCATTTTATCTCATTGGCAGACAGTGCAAGGTGCCTCAGTGTGGGTGGGACACTGTTTCCAGGCCTGTCTTTGCAAGTCTCCTCTTCTTCCAGTCTCCCTGTTCATGTTCAAGTGAGGAGAAAAAGAAACCCCACCAATAGGTATGTTGCTGAGGCAAAAAAAGACGAAAGGAAAAGGGAGAGATCATCAGAAAGTGGGAGAAGGGCTGATGAAATGTGCATGGAGCCCATGGTAAAACAGGCTTGGAATGGGTGATTAGGCTGGATTACTGCTCAAAAACTCCCACATCCCTAATGAGGGAAGTGGCTTCAGGAGGGAGGCAGGAAGCAGCAAGCAGCCCCACATGGTGTGCTCTCGGTAGTCAATTTTCTTTTCCATTTCTCCACTGATTGTGCACATCCCTGTGGTATCTCAATTGAAAACAATGGCGGAGACTGGGGTACAGAATAGCCCAGTGTTACAGGCCTGTAGAGCCTTTAACTTCCAGATAATCTAGTCCAGGTTAGGAACAACTACAAGTAGTCACCCCCTGAGGTTATTTGCTGGCCTGTGTGAAATGAGTCGGTGTCTCATTCCTGTTCCTAGCAGATCTCCATATAAAAAATAAAATACTAACCACTATAACTAGCAACCTTGGGAGCAGTCTCACCAGATAGTCCAGGACTAAACTGAGACTCAGGATACGTCTACACTTACGATTAATGACCCGTGAGTCTAGGGCTTAAATTCAGCCGGAGCCCACTGGAGCCGAGTTCCAGTAAATATTTTCAAACGCGCAGGAGTTTGGGCCTCAGAGCTTCAGTACCATGGGAGGTGTCGGGGCTAGGGGCTTCATCCTCGCAGTGTGCACCGGGGCTGAAGCCCTGAGCCCTGGTGTGCACCGCAGGGGCTGAAGCCTTGAGCCCCCGTGCCTGCCTTCCTCCCCCTCTTGCATGGCTAAAGCCCGGAGCCCTGAATGGAAGCGGGGAGCCCTGGGAAATAATCTTTGAGAATTTAAGACCATCATGGGTGGCCTGTGCCAGCTGATTTAGGTGAAGGGGCTCAGGCTAAGAGGCTGTTTAATTGAGGTACAGATGTTTTGGCTCAGACTGACGCCTGGGCTCTAGGACCCTGCAAAGGGGGGGCGGGTGAGCCCAGAGCTTGGGCTCCAGCCTGAGCCTGAAAATCTACTCCACAAATAAACAGCCCCTTAGCCTGAGCCTGAGTCAGCTGACACAGGCTAGTTGCAGATTTTTAACTGTAGTGTACCCACAGTAGCCTTCTACCACTATTGCCCTGACCCTGTAAAGACTTACAGGCTTATCTTTATGTACTTCTGTAGTCCAGCTGATTTCTATAGGACTACCTGCCATGTATTACATTCAGCAAGTGGGTAAATGGTTGCAGGATTAAGGCAATAATTGTGGTCTCTCCAAAAAATGGTTTGAGACAGTGAGGAGAAAGCTAGAGTGTGGGAAAGATACTTCAATTATACCTGTTCTGTAGATAAATTAAGCCCTTCATGCTGTAGGGATATTAATCTGGTACCTTTCTTGAGCACTAAAATGGGAGGGAAGTTCAAAAATATTTAAATAGTTGACCTTCCATTGTCTTCCATCTGTTTGTATGTTAGTAAGTGACAATGGCATCTCATTATATCCAATATCCTATTGTAGTTTGTTTTGCAGTGAGCAGCAATAGTTTATTAGAGTTTATTACTATTGTCGTCATCATTTTAAAAGAAAAGAATTCCATCTAGTAGTTCCCCCCTTCCTTTGTATAATTAAATTACTGTTACCCTCAACGATTGCATGCTCTGCTACCTAAGAATGTCCTTCCTGTCACAAATTCACTCCAAAGAGCACCATAAAATAAAGATTAACTGATGTACGGATAACCATTGTGAGTGGGCGGGGAGGGGTTTAACAAAACAGAGTGAGGAAAAATGCAGCCTCTATAGCTATATGTGGTCTTTAAATCTCGTCAATAAATACTTAAGAGAAATGGAAAGAAATTAAAAGTAAAAACTAATGTTTGTAATCACCACTTGGTACACCAAGAGATATGCCTGAAAACAGGGGGGCTGGAACAATTTCTATAATGAGGGTGCTGAGAGCCATTGAACCAAACTGTAAACTCTGTGTGTGATGGAAACCAATTCAAGCCAGGGGTTCAGCAGCACCCCTAGTTCCAGCACCTATGCCTGATAATGTTTTTGGTAAGAATGAATGAGTAAATGGATCGGCAAAAACTGTAAAGTTTGAGGGAAATGTTCTGCTATATTTATCCAGGATGGATGTCACTATTACTGCAGCTGGCCCTTGACAGGGATGCTCAAAAAACATTTATTGAAGCAGTGTGGCCTAGTGGATGCGGCATTGACCAAGGAGTCAGGAGACGACTGAACTGCTGCTGTGTGACCTTGGGCAAGTCACATCCCATCTTTGCCTCTGTCTCCCCTCCTACCCTCTGTCTGTCTTGTCTATTTAGTTGTAACAGTGTCTCTTCATGTGTGTGTATTACAAACATGCTAGTACAAGGGGTTGTAGACACTAATGTAATACAAATAATTAAGAACCATTTTCTGAGTTAAACTAGAGAATCTTACCAGAGGGTAAGTAGAATCACAGGAGAAAAAGATAGCAAAGCTTATACATCTAGATAAGTATTTTTAGCTTACAGGAAAACTTTCCTTTGGGATGAAAATATGACCTCCATGGGACAACAATGTCCTCTCTCTGCGACTTCAGACATTATATCCCACTACAAGTCACTTTTCAACTTTCTGGGAAACAATTTTTTCCACTGTTATTTTCCACTGCAGTCAGAACGTGTGTGTGTATGTGTGTGTGCACCGGCCCTGATAAAGCAACATAATTATAACTATAATTAGGGGTTCGTTTTTATTTTAATGAACAGACAGGTGAATCAAGTCTGAGTATTAGGTGACTTAAAAAGAAAAGGAGGACTTGTGGCACCTCAGAGACTAACCAATTTATTTGAGCATGAGCTTTGGTGAGCTAGAGGGGGGAGGTATTTTTTCATGCTTTGTGTGTATAAAAAGATCTTCTGTACTTTCCACAATGTGCATCTGATGAAGTGAGCTGTAGCTCACGAAAGCGTATGCTCGGATAAATTGGTTACTCTCTAAGGTGCCATAAGTCCTCCTTTTCTTTTTGTGAATACAGACTAACAGGGCTGCTACTCTGAAACCTGTCAGGTGACTTAGTTCTTTCTAAACATTTGTTAAGTATAATTTTAATTCCTGCTTTTTCATAAAAAGTCAGGCGATTTCTATGGAGTCATTCAGCTCAATATTTCCTGAATAGTGGCAAAAATGATGTTCAGAAAGTTTAACTGGGAAAACTTGTGAGTGGAACAAAACACAGGGCTTCCCCCTTGTGTCAGTTACTATGGTCTCCTGCGGCTTGGAGGTGAGGGGTGGGGAGCAAGTTGTTGGGTTTTCTTGTTTGTTTTTAATAATGCACGAGTAAATAGTGTAGAAGTAGAAATGCATCTGCAATAAGGATTTATGATGTCGTTTGGAACCGACTGCTTTAAATTTGCGCGCTGTAGCTTGAAGCATTACACAAACTCTTGGTCTGCTGACTGCCTCCCTATTTCTGAAACCCAAGCCCACAGAGAGTGATTTGGAAAGCCGTTTTCTCAGCCTTCTCTCTCTCTCTCTCTCTCTGTTTTGCGGAGTACTTGCTTTTGGTGCTTTTTGTTTTTTAAGCAAGGCGTGCACATAAAAAAAAATCACATAGCATTTTTAATCAACACGTATTTCCTTCCAGGACCCTATGATCCTCTATTGATTCCCATTAAAATGCTTTTCTTTTTCTTTGCCCCCTCTGCCGATCGAATTTCAGATCAGCCAGGATATGCAACTAACCTTCCGGCACAACTGAACCCAACTGGCTCAGAGAGATCAAAAGGCTTGATGCATTCATTAAAATTTAGCACAGCCTAGGCAGGATCTTTAATTCCGGCTCTCCTTTTGCATTTGCAATTAAAGTGGGAGGGGGGAGGGATTGTTATTGTTTTATTTTTATTTTTTGCAAATGTTCTTGTTTTTGATTTGCAACGGGGGGGGATTGGAGGGGGGAATGAGAACAAAAGAGACAGATCTTTTTACCCAAGGATGACGTCAGTTTGATTTTACTGACAACTATTGATGCATGGGGAGCAATTGCAGGCAGATCCCCCACCCCCTGCCTCTTGGCACTTTGAAGGGGAAACAATAATGTTAACAGTGCTAACTATGCATCGTTGCAAATCTTGGGGCTTAAACACTTAACTTGATCAACTCCTGGTCACTTTGCAAGGGGTTTTAAATGCTTATTTTCTCTATGATCTGTATTAGGGCGGAAAACAAGCAGCAGAGGGAGGGAGCTGGAACAGCTAATAGGCACAGAGCAGAGAGAAGCCTTCAACCTAGGAATGTTGTTCATTACACCAGGCTAGGAGAGGACACAGTAAGAGAAAATAGTCCCTGTTTTCCAGCTCCCACAGGGTGCCCTCCTTCCCCTTTTGACTGCCCGGGAAGGAATGGTTTTGAGGTGCACGGGGTCTGGGGGAGCACTCTGGTCTTTGGGGAGGGGATGAGTGGGTGCTGAGTCCTCCTAGCTCGCTCGGTCTGTGCATGTGAGCTAAGGGTGTAAGGATCCTGTGATTGCGTGCGATTCTGCCTCCCTCACTCTCCGGGCTGCAGCAGAGAAATAGATTGAACTGGAGGAGCAGCCCGGCAATGCGCAAAGCCCGGGCTGGAGATCGCTGGCACACGGAGCGCAGGACTGGGCGGCTCTGTCCCTGGGAGTGAAGTGGGGGAATTACTCTCTCTTACCTTCAACTTTTTCACTGATCTTAAGGAGAAGCGGGTAAGAGGAGAGCTTAGTTTTCAAAAAGAAAACGAATCCAAGTAGGTTAAAATCGGTAACAAATTGTACCTTTCACTGCAATCCCACAACAGCTTCAAGAAGTGAGCACTGACTCAGAGCCAGGGACTTTTCCTGTTAATTCCTTCAGACTCAGGATTGCTTCTGCACCTGAGCAGGGATCAGACTCCCTCTGCCTGCTGAAGGGAAAGTAATTGACAGCTGTGTGTCCACTGGCCTTCCCCCTTGCCAAGGATGCTCTGAGCAGACCAAAAATGGTGCTAAAACTTCTTAAACATTTGGTTTTAAACACAGTCAGATGGTCTGTCTTTATCCAGATATACTGCACTTGTTAAAAGACATCTAATGGTAGGAAAGGCAGTGCTGTCTGACAGTGAGTGCACAGGACCAGAAGATGTGCATTCTGTTCCCACTATGTCACTGACTGACTGGCTGGCTGTGTGACTTTGGGCAAGTCATATCATCCCTCTGTTCCCCAGCTACCCCATCTGTAAAGCTGGGATCATTTTACCCATCTACTCAAATTGCTTTAAGACCCTTGGCTGAAAGATACAATGTAAATTCCAAACACGATACATTTCTCTCTAGAGAGAGAGAACACAGACATTCCGATTTGGATATCAGGAACCATGCATTTTTACAAATTGTGTAAAAGGTCAGAACTCCCACTGACTTCAAATAAGGTCACTAAGCATTTCTCAGGATCAGGCCTTTCGTGCTTGTAAGAGGTACCGGCCTGACAACTCTGGAGACCCAAGTCTGTACTGATCCCCGGAGCAGATACAGCATGGCAGTAGTAGTGCAAGCACTTGCCACTCTGCCTCATGTTCAGACGTTATCTGGAGGAATTTCCTCCAGGAATGAAGGTTACTTCAGTGTCTGCCCTTTTAAGCCCTGGACTCCTTATTTAGAATGCAAACAAGCATTCCAGTTAATGCCAGTGAGTTTTGTGACATGGACATCTGTCTACAGGAAACTGGAGCTAAACTACTGCAGCCATGATCCTGCAAAGACTTGTGCACGTGCTTAACAAAGTTAAGCGTGTGTGTGTGTCTGCAGTGTTGAGTGGTCTGCCTGATTTCACCATAGGTTAGCAAATGGGCTTGCTTGAGGTGGTAGCCAGTTTCGGCCACTACTACCCTATGCTGGATCTGAATTAGAGACATAGGATATGGAACCTTCACCTTTACCACTCACCTGAGCCTTTCAGTATCCTATGCACATACACCTTCAGTTGTACAGCACTTCTTACATGAATTGACAAGTATATACCTTGCCGGCTGTTTTACCATTTTTCACAGCTAATGTGTGGTTCATCTTGGATCACGTGTATCAGTGATTTAGGCAAGGGTTATTAATTATAAAGAAACTTTATTTGTCCTAATTTTCATGAGCAGTGTTGCCAACTCTCATGATTTTATTGTGATTCTCATCGTATTTGGTTATTTGGATTTTGGTGGTGTTTTTTTTTCAAGCCTCAGCTCCTGGAGTAAAGTGATTATTATGTGAGAATCTCAGCTTTCATTTAAAAGAAAAAAGTATGTTTCTAGATCTCATGGTTGCAGAAAAAACTTGAAAATGTGACAAGTGTAATCTATGGCTCAGAAACTAAAAAGAACCCCACATGTATTATGATTTTTTTAAATCTCATTTTTGATACTTCATTCACGATGGGATTGGCAATATTGCATATGAGATGGGCACAAACACAATTGCACAATTTAAATAAGTCCTTGTGTTGCTCCCTATAAAGATGCAACTGATGTATTTTTAGGGCTAACCAAACTACAACTATGTCCTAAATAATATAAGGAAGGTTATGTCTGTCTTTACTAAATTACTCTTCCCTGCAGCAGCCCCCTGCCCTTTTTTTGCATAATGTAGATGTGGTTTTGACCTTTTTGTGCTTCCATATAGTCATTTTGTTGCTAAATTAGATGTATTTTATCCAAATTATTACATTTATGCAAAATGTATTTTACAAATTTACAGACCAGTGTTTTGATAGAAGAATGTGTTGTAAAGGAGAGACCCCATTTTCCCTTGCTATTTGCAATAGGCTTCAGCCCTTTCAACGGTTTGCGGTAGGGGAGATCTCCAGGAACTTTTTGACCTCTGTGTTTCTCAGACACATCTACGCAGAATATGTTGCTGTTGTTCTGTTCACTGTGTGCAAGAGGAGATGGCTGTTTGAACAGGTAAACTCTGTGTTTATTCTTAGTTCACTGCCATCGTCATATAACCTGTTATATATTTCCATCTGCAATTCGATCTCTATTGAATGAATTCTCCCTATATTTACCATGCAAACATGTCCATCCCTTACAATGCTGTCTCCTCAGTCTTGCTGTCACAGCCAGAGCAAAGATATTTTTTTCCATCTTCCAGCACTTGGTTGCAATGGAGAGGGAGAATGTTCCTATATTGTAGGCTTGCACTGCTGACATAAGCAGTTTGAAGCATCTGTCTGTTGACCACCTGGAGCTCTCTGCCATTGCAGTCATATTTCCCCCTCTCTTGCACCTCCTTGTTTAGCTGTTTGCAATTTCTTCTTTTTAGCAGGTCAGCTAGTTTTATGGTAGGAGTTCACTCCCTTGCTGCCATAGCAGCAATTTCCAAAGATGCAGCATATAAGTCCTGTGAGTTCTTCAGGAATTCTGTTCCATTTCCGAGCTCTCCCGCTGCAGCCCTACTTTTCAGAGACTTTGTCCACACTGGGGAAAAACGTATTGTGTTAGAAAACATGTTAACTAAGCCAGTGTTAAACAAGGATTTCCCCTTAGCGTGGATAAGAACAGATATGCTTAAAAAGGGGAGGTTGCTTTTAAATATTTTGCTTTTTTTAAAGAAGTTGAGCTCTACAGATAAAAAACCAAAGCCCAAAAAAGAGGGGCGCTGGAGTTCATTTTATTTGTACTTAAAAGGAACTCTGTCATGTTAAAAGGTCAAAATATTAAATAATATTTAATAATATTAAATATTAAATAATGTCTTTGTTACAAATAACACCTTAGATTGTTAAAATTGAAGGAATTTGTTAAGATGTAATGTACTTTTCACTCTTTAGGGTGCCTATTTACTTTTTACTGAAGTTGTAGGGTTGACCCCAAACCCCATTCCTGAGCACCTAAGAACATTGGGAGGTTTTCATACCAATTCAGCCTCTGTAGTTGCTGACCCCTCACTCACTGATAAGCCAAACCGAAGTTTGTTCTCCAGTTCTGTTCTCCAGTTTTGGAAAAGTCCAGATGTGGATCTGAAATTTTATTTGTATGTTCTAACATTATTTAAGATTTCATAAGTTATGAGAAATAGTATATGAGAAAAGCAAACACAGCAGTACAACTAGAACATCTTGGATGAAAGAGATCTTGCAGAAGAGGGAGGTTGCAGGGAAACATGAAGCTTCTTAAGGCCTCATCCTGTACCTGTTGAAACCAATGACAAAACTTCCATGAACTTCAGTGGCTCAGGATCAGGGACTATATCATTAACCAAATGTTCAATCTGAAGGTTCTAATACCTTAGAGTTACAGCAGAATATGTCAAACACTGTGTGTATGTATTTCCCACAATTCCCAAACTCTGACGGTTGGACCATATCGCTATTTTGAGTTTCTCTTGGGTTGGACAATAAAAAGACATGAGTGAGTTTCACTTATTTCTAATCTATATCCTGCTCAGATTCTAGCATCATAATAATAATAGCATAATCTGCATAATTTGTTTTTACAGACACTATAGGGATGATTTATTTCTTAACAAAAATTGTTTCCATTAGAATTTTTTTTTAAATGGAAACATTTCTATTATACTTAGGTTTCGTAATGACTTATTTGATGCAGAACCTACATTTTGGGCCATACTTCAAATAAGTTTAAAGAACTCAGGTTATCAAACATGTCTCCAGCTGTTAGAAGTAAGAGACCTTTTTCCTCTCATTCAGATTTGTAAAACACCAACTTATTCAGGTACAGCCAATGTAATGCCCGCTGTCTTATTGTCTGGAAGGATAGTGATGTGGCTCATACTGATTATATCTGGGATAACCAATAATATTTTGGGTTTTTATTATTTTAAATAATAAAGAGGCTCTGTTTTCTTACTATTTCAAATTTCAACTAACTTTCAGTTTCCATAAATCTCATTATCTTCATCAGCTCAGTTATCATGAGAAAAACAAAGCTAAACCCAGTTTTTATTTTATAAAAATCAGAAGATGTTATAATTGGCACATCTTATATTTAGCCAATACTGTGAAATTTATTTTTTAGACTGTCGATTTCTCTGCTCACCTGTCTCACATTCTAGAGCACATGGGTAGGTCCTTCTTTGTCTTAAAGGAGAAGGATCCACCTATGTATACTAGACTGCCAGACATGCTCTTAAAGGAGAAATTACCTTTTAAGGTCTTTCCGATAGCTGTAACTAGCTGTGGTGTACACAAGTCATTTCTGGTTTAGATGCTATGTTTTTGTACATCATGATCTTTAGCAGTACTTGAATATCAGCTGTGATTCAATGGAAGTATAAATACCTTCAATTCAAAGAAATGGGATGTTGTAATAACAGGCCAAATTGTAAGTGTTGTCAGCGCCTGCATTTTCACTTTATTGATTTACTCTGTGTAATGTGATGCTCCTTAATTTAAGTCTTCCATGCAGATGTCATATTGGGTTAATTGCAAAAGCCACTGGATTTGATAATAAATATAGCACTAACATTCATTGATTCCTGAGATTGTGCGCATCTACATGCAGTAATCACGGTGTTATGATTCTTGATGTTAAGGGGTGAGTAAGTCCCTTGCTTACAGTGTAAAATTAAGCTGCCTGGGGGTGAGCTTTACCTTACATGCCAGTTTAGATTGATATTGTAATTCTTTATAGGGCTAGAATATGATTGGCTGTAAAAGGGTTCTCCTTGTACCAGAGTTTTAGAAGAGCATAGTTTTATGTTGAATTAAGAGCATGCTGTTAGAATCAGTACCAATGTAAACATTATGTTGTCCATTAAGTCATGCACTATTTCACAGTTGCTGAAATCATTTCATTTTTAATCAGGTTGCTTTGTCAGTCTACCAGCTAAGAACGAGGGAAAGTCTCAACTACTGAAAATGAAAAACTCACAACTACTCCAGATACTTTTTGAACAGACAGAATTCAGTAACACTGATTAATTCCTTCTAGCACAATACAAAAGTTGTTTGCTATTTCCCTTTGCTTCTGCTGCTCAGAGTTATATTAGTAAGTTATTTGAACGTATGCCAATCTAAATTAGAGGGAGAGAGTAAACTGTGGAGAGAAGAGGGAAGGGAGGGGAATCTAGTGAAGGAAGAGGACTTAAAAAGACAGAAAAGAATAGTTATCAAGGAAAGGAGGAAAGAAGGAAAGGCTATCGTGAGATGAGTTAGGAAGTAGAAATGGAGACTTTGGAGGAACAGAAGGTTAGAGGATAGAAAGTTAAAAAAAGGACTAGTATAGGGGAGAAAAGAACTGGAGGAAGAGGAAAATAAGCAGAGTAAGAAATAAAAGAAAATTGGGAAGTAAGTATGGAAGAAAAAAAAACAGTAGACTAGAAGTGCTTTCATTTCTTGTAAGGATATGTTACGCTGAGCTGTAATTCACCATGTTTGGCTCATACCTCAGAAGTGCACCTCTGTATAATGAGTTTCCTCCTTTCGTTCTGGCACGTGGATCACTCTTGGATAGGTCTAAGCCTCCAGAGGTCTCTATGGAGAATTGTTTCAGTGGTAGCCGTGTTAGTCTGTATCAGCAAAAAAAAAGAGGAGTCCTTATTGCACCTTAGAGACTAACAATTTTATTTGGGCATAAGCTTTTGTGGGCAAGAACCCACTTCATCAGATGTATGAAGTAAAAGATACAGGAGCAGGTATAAATACATTACAGGATGTGGGTTGCTTTACCAAGTGTGAGGTCGGTCTAACGAGATAAATCAATTAACAGCAGGATACCAAGGGAGGAGAAATAACTTTTGAAATGGTAAGAGAGTGGCCCATTACAGACAGTTGACAAGAAGGTGTGAGTAACAGTAGGGAGAAATTAATATTGGGGAAATTAAGTTTAGGTTTTGTAATGACCCAACCACTCCCAGTCTTTATTCAGGCCTAATCTGATGGTATCCAGTTTGCAAATTAATTCCAGTTCTGCAGCTTCACGTTGGAGTCTGTTTTTTAAGTTTTTTTTGAAGAATTGCCACTTTGAGGTCTGCAATTGAGTGAGCAGAGAGATTGAAGTGTTCTCAATGGAGAATTGGTTTCTAATAAAGCTCCCCCATATACAGAATCTTGAAGTACTCACATACAACGAAAACTGATACCACCAAATGTATTTAGCTTCCACTGATAACCATTTTCAAATGAGAAGAGAGCTCGGATAGTATTTTTGTATTGTTTGCTTTCCCAGAATCTTTTAATCAAGCTTGGATGTCTTTCTGAAAGATCTGCTCTAGGAATTATTTTGGGGGAGTTCTGTGGCCTGTGTTACACAAGAGGTCAGACTAGGTGATCACAGTGGACCCTTCTGGCCTTGGAACCTATGCTTCTGTATAAGGATTTTATTTTTCAGTATTAGATCAAACATACAACTTGAAAAAGTATCCTGAAAAAATACAGTTAGATAGTGAGATAGAAAGAACACCACATTATAAAAACTAATTGTTCTGTATGAGTGTAAGCCCAGGTGTAGCCCTTCCTGTATTACAAAGAGTTATATGAGCGGTGTGGTCAGAGGTGTTTGGCATTGAATTTGGCTCAGTTCAAGGGAACAGTAGTAAAGTGAGAGGAGGGAAAAGGGAGGAAGCAGGCAGATTTATTCTTGTTAATGGTTCTCTGAATTGGCTATGCAGTGAGAATGGTGCTGCTGAGATGGGAGGCATTGGATGAAAAGCCACTGGATTTTAAACAGAGCTGTGGAGATACAGTACTGACTTGAAAGGGGAGAGCAAGAAACTTTCTGTATGACTTTAAAAAAATCCATATTATACTTCCAATATAATAATGATAATGAGTGGAGTGCTCCATTTCCCTAGCAATGATCTAGTTCTCTTTGCCCTTCTGGTTTAGCCACTTTGGGGTTATTGGCTATGTCAGGGGTCTCAAACACACGGCTGCGGCCTGCAGAGTTATTTGCTGTGGCCCACCAAGGTCCCCGCCCCCAGAGTTATTTCCTGCGGCCCCAAGCTCCTCTCACCCGCTGCTCCTGCTCCGCGCCAGCGTGCCACATCCCTGCTCCTCTGCCTACCTCCCACCAGGTGCTTCCCGCCACCAAACAGCTGTTTGGTGGTGCTTAGTGCTTTCCAGGAGGGAGCGGGGAGGAGTGGGGAGCCGTGTGCTTAGGGGAGGAGGAGGAGAAGAGGTGGGGCAGGGGCGGAGATTTGGGGAAGAGGTTGGAATGGGGCAGGGAGGGGGCGGAGTTGGGGTGGGGACTTTGGGGAAGGGGTTGAAATGGGGGCGGGGAAGGGGTGGGAAGAGGCGGGGCAGGGGTGGGGCCTCATGGGAGGGGTGGAGTGGGGGCGGGGACAGAGGGGAGGCTTTTGTATCTTTATATGAAAAGGTGTCAGTGATGCGGCCCTCGGGCCAATGTACTAGTTCTCATGCGGCCCTCATGGTGATTTGAGATCCCTGGGCTATGTAAAACAGGACACCTCCTATGCCATCATTCCCTAAACATAATACTTTGCTTCTAATCTCCCACTATATGAGGCAATACATTTTGATGACAGAAACACAGAAGTATGAACTTTAAATATAAACTAATGGAAGAAGTAAGTATATTGGGACAGAGACATCTGCAATAACAACAAAAAAATAAAGTCTATCTGACATAGTCAAACATTTGTATTTCAAAAGCATAACAGAGTGTAAAAGATCACCTTCTAGTAGCCCCATAAGTAGTATTTTTAGCAATTAACATTTTTGCCTCGCCTTCATAAACGAGGAGGGTAGAATTGTATGGAGAAGAAAAAAAATTCAGCCATAAGTTAGGACTAAAATGCTGAATTGTCACCTTTAGAATTTGAGTGCTTGGTTCAGCCTGTTCTTAAACTCAAAGGAATTCTCAGGGTGAGCAGTGCTGTAGTTGTGAAGTTTTAGCCCTTTCTGGAGGCACCCAACCTGGTTGGGTGCTCTGACACTACCTGCATGTTGAGGCTCAGAGGTTTTCAAAAATCTTAGTAGATTATGCTCCTGATCTACCTCTGTGCCTAATTGTTGCCAAATGCATAAGTGTTCCTACATTGCTCTTGGACCCAGGCACTCAGCAGGAAGACTTGCAGGGCTTATTTAGTGACAGTTGGGGAACTCAAAGAACCAACACAGACCCAGGAAATATACAAGCTGTCACAACTGCAAATATTTTTTGGATGAGCATGGACAATTCATCACATCAGTCATATTAGGCCTGCTGAGAATAGTTGCAGGAGAAGAGTTGCAGGAGAAGACTATCAACATAAGGGGTATTGCAACAGATTTCAACACATTTGATTTAAAAATGAAAGACCACATCAGTAAACATCCATGGCACCTGCATTATAGACCCCTGAACATGGTATTGAACAAGGGGACATACTCACCTACAGCGTGGTAAGTTATTCTCTGCGATCTGCCACACGGTAGGTGGTGCCCTCTATGAGATAGCCAAGACAGTTTCCACTTAATGCAAGCACACAGACACCAGGACAGCAATAACCAGGGCAGACACCTGCAGAGAAATTTGCTCAGTGTTCCCTTGTCCATAAGAAATCAACTCTGTGCTATTTACAATGAGCTACCCAGTCATAAGTGCCCTGGAGTTGTTTAAGAAGTTGTGACAGTCGATGTCCTGGCAGAATTCAAGCAGAGTGCTAGCTTCAATGGGAGCATAAGAAGGAGGACTTTTACCATTGCCATGAAAGATCTGCTGGCCTTCAGAATATATCCAAAATTTGCTTATCACAGCAGTGAGGACTGGGCTAAGAATTATTACACATCTAGGAATAGCAGCCATTGGCAGAGAACAGTGCCCAAGGAACTTTATGTTGAAAATGCATTCAGATTGCTCCTTTAGAAAAGCGCTGCTAAAGAAATGATCTGTAAAAGCTGCTTCTTTTAAGAAACTGTAGTCCATAGTCTGCTTATGAATATGGAATCCCTTTACATAATGAGCAGGGACATCATTCAAAGATGGAGAGTAGACTGTCTAGTCCACCAATGGAAGAGGGTAGAACAGTGAGTGGTGAGAAACAGGGCTTTTTATTGGCTGTTTGTAAATCATCCAAAATGGAGACCTCTTGATTTTGGTGGTTAGTGACCTAGAGAGCAAACATATTTTGTGGTGCCTTATCACAGAATGCCTCAGGGCTCAGATCTACCCCCAGAGATCCATGCCAGATAATTACATTGCTGTCCCTATCCCAAGTGATGAGCTGGCAAAAGCTGAAGACCCGGTTCCTTCAGTCACCCCGGATCTTCGGCGGCACTGATGGACCTGCCGCTGAAGTGCCGCCGAAGAACCGGAGCGAGTGAAGGACCCGCCACCGACATGCCACTGAAGACCTGGAGAGCCACCGGGTGAGTAAAAATTAAAAAGGGATTCTCAGGGGAGCCTCCCCAGCCGAGAGCTCAGGCAGGCTGGACAGGACAGTCCCGCGGCCCGGAGTTTGCCCACCCCTTTAACAACCGGTTCTAAACCGGCTTCAAAATTTAACAACTGGTTCGCGCGAACCAGCTCCAGCTCACCACTGCCTATCACAATTCCTATTGTCCTCAACATGGCAGGTTGTGTGGTGATAGCACAGTAAGAGATCCTACTCTTCCTGCTGAATTTCACATACCTACCTGTCAGAAGCCCCTATGTTCTCTTGAAAGGGCTGAGTCACAACTGCCCCTCATTAAGATGGTGCATGAGACGGTATTATACCACTGATAACCATTTTCAAATGAGATGACAGCTCAGATAGTGGCCACTGCTCTGGGGCATGCAAACATAATCACCACTGAAGATACTGTGCCCTGGCTGCTCAGCTAGGGGAAGAGCACTGAAATATGTATGGTATTTTTAAAACTAGATATGCAAATACTTCTGGAGTGCCATCCTGCACAGTTCTGCTCTCATTAACCCGATTTGCATATGTAAATGTCTATTGCCATATAATAATGAGGTCTGCTAATGCAGAGGTGTACAGCATACAAAGGGAGGGTTTAAAGTGACAATCTGAGTGTTTTGGTTAAGGCAGCTGGTGCCGTGGCAGGAACAAGACCAGGGGAAAGCCTACGGCTTGGAGGTAGAAGCAGGATTCAGTGGTAACACTGGGAATGGTAAGCAAAAAGAGGGGGCAAAAGAAAATCTAATTTTACAGATTCTTGGTGTTGCAGGTAATTCTACATAATAATGAACTGCTGGCTCCCAGTCCCAAAGAGCTCTGAAGCCCAAGCATACCAGTTGTGGCACCAGATCCCTAGCAAGATCAATGCAGTAGAGATGAGAGCATCTGGAGGGCATTAACAGAAAGGAAGAGACCTGTGGCACAGAGCTATGCAGAAGACACCCTGACACCTGGCAACCCTGCTAGAACAGCAAGCCAATGACCTTGCATTCACTGCACAGGATAAAGCACCCACTCGGGGCATCCCCTTGTGCACCATCTGTGCACAGCAGTGGCCAGACAGACAGCAAATTAGTAACCCCCCCCCCCTTCATTCAGTACCACTACTCTGGACAAACAAGTCCCCACATCAATAATCCTTTCAGGGGCCCCTTGCTGATGGCTCACTCATCCAGTGTGAACATTGCTCACCATGCAATGCCGCTTGACTCCCTAAGCAGTCTCAGCACTGACATGTGTAATGACCCAGCCCTCACCCTGCGTGTGTTAGAGCTATGAGGCCAAAATCCCAGTTGTGACACTGTCGCTCTTGGATACTGAGCTGTTCGCAGAGACGTGACTGTTCATCTCCTCAGATTTCTATGTTCTTATTTCCCAGGTTATTCTGCTTGTCCATCTTATCCCATGCAGGAGCACTCAGCTCATTCACTCAAGGATCTTCTGATCATGGGACTCAGTTACACACAGAGCAGGGTAGTACTGTCATGCTGTTTGGAATCAGTAGATATACCAAGTGTTTCAAATAGTCCACTGGCCCAAGCGCTATCCTCACCAGACCACATAGTGGGGCTTGATCAACACCACTCAGATTCACCCTACCCATTTTCCCTGCAGGAAACATACCTATCACTTGATAGGGATGAGGATGCAGTGGAGGCCACCTCTCCTCAGGGCCACCCAGGAGCCAGTGTGGCTGCACAGCCAGTAACTGCTCTTAAGCAGGAGATCACCGGGAGATAAAACGAACAACAGTTACTTCTGGGGGAATTCTGTGTCACTGCGCTTGCGCAGAATTCATGGCCCCCATAGATTTGTTTGCTTCCCCTCAGAAAAATTACTTCTGACGGGGAAGCAAAGGGAAGCCGCAAGAGCGGTCATGCGCCCCCTCCCTGGCAGTACAGGCAGGTTGGTTTGGGCACCAGAGCAGCCAGTAGAGACATAAATCACCGCCGGGGTGGGGGTGGGGCTGGGCAGTCGTGCGTGTGAGAGAGACAGACACTCTGTCCCTATCGCTTGCTACTGTGGCACACTCAGCCTAGAGGGGCAGGGCTTTGAGGTGTTTCTGAAGAGGTAGGCGTGAGGCAGGCTCTGTTCCCTCAGGCAGAGCAGAATGTAGCAGTCTGTCTGCTTAGTGAATTGTTCCCACTGTTCTTAGTGAATTCCCCAGGAGTATAAAACAGGTGTAAAAATGTTAAGTCTCCTTTATATTGCCAGAGCGGAGTAAAGGAGATTTATTGTAAAGGAAAGTATGGCCTTATAAATGCTTATGGTGCTTTAGTGATTAGAACTGGTCTAAATGTTTGGACTGAAAAAAATTCCTATCAAAATGCGCTCCATGAACTGTTTGCTACTGACCTTTTTGGAGATGGTTAGTAGCCAATATAAATTGTGAGTTTGACTCCCTAGCCCTCACTTGCTCTTACTTGCGCTTCAGTTGCCTATGGTGTATCACTGAGCACATGGCTGCATATATTTGTAAACTAATAACTAGAAGTAAAGGGTCAATACTAGCTACATTTGGGATTTGGTGATTTCCTCCAGTGCTCCCCACTCCCATTTGCCATCCATTGTATTGTAGTTAACCTGAATTAAGCCTGAGTAGCTTAATCTGTGCCTGCTGGTTTACTCATGCCCCTGACACAAATAAATCAGAAGCATCTGGCTGAACACATGGGGGCATGTCATAAATATAAAGGGAAGGGTAAACACCTTTAAATCCCTTCTGGCCAGAGGAAAAACCCTTTCACCTGTAAAGGGTTAAGAAGCTAAGACAACCTCGCCGGCACCTGACCAAAATGACCAATGAGGAGACAAGATACTTTCAAAGCTGGAGGGGGGGGGAACAAAGGGCTCTCTCTCTCTCTCTCTCTCTCTCTCTGTTGTCTTTTTCCAGGACCAGAGCAGGAATGTAGGTCAGAACTCCTGTAAAGGGTTAATAAGCAATCTAGTTAGATATACATTAGATTCTGTTTTGTTTAAATGGCTGATAAAATAAGTTGTGCTGAATGGAATGTATATTCCTGTTTTTGTGTCTTTTTGTATCTTAAGGTTTTGCCTACTGGGATTCTCTATGCGTTGAATCTGATTACCCTGTAAGGTATTTACCATCCTGACTTTACAGAGGTGATTCTTTTACTTTTTCTTTAATTAAAATTTTTCTTTTAAGAACCTGATTGCTTTTTCATTGTTCTTAAGATCCAAGGGTTTGGGTCTGCGTTCACCTATGCAAATTGATGAGGATTTTTTATCAAGCCTCCCCCAGGAAAGGGGGTGTAGGGCTTGGGGGGATTTTGGGGGGAAAGACGTTTCCAAGTGGGCTCTTTCCCTGTTATATTTTTTAGATGCTTGGTGGTGGCAGCAATAAGGTCCAGGGACAAAAGGTAAAACAGTTTGTACCTTGGGGAAGTTTTAACCTAAGCTGGTAAAAATAAGCTTAGGGGTTTTTTCATGCAGGTCCCCACATCTGTATCCTAGGGTTCAGAGTGGGGAAGGAACCTTGACAGGCCTTTGAGTGCTTCTGTCCTGATAGAGCAGTCAGCCCTTTGACCATACCTTAGAGCACGTCTCAGGGCACTCAGTCCATTTGGGTGCAACTAATAACCTGTCTGAAAGACCCACTGAGCCCCCCAAACATGTGCCAAGTCCCATTTGGAGAATGCAGCTGCCCAATTGTGCCCGAAAGCTTAGGGAAATTCCACCATTAATTTCTATCAGATGCCATGTTTAGAACTGCACTCGTTTAATTATCTTTGAGATCTTTTGTAGGCACATCTTATTTTCTTATTTATAGGCATTTTAGTCAGAAGAAGAGTCTGATTTTGTTCATGCTCTCTCCTGTTAGTCTTCAATTATTTCCAGTCTTTCCTCCTCCTTCCTCTTCTGTTCAGCTTAGCTACATTGTCTATCCATTATAATAGCAACTGAAAGCAGGAACCCTGCAATGCTTCTGAAAAGCCTTGCTCAGATCACAACAGAACTGAATCATGTACTCAACGCATCACATTTTCTAAATTGGCCTTTTCCCAATCTCTATAGTGTATATATGGGTGTGTGGTGGGAAGGCTTCAGAATTCATTAAGGTTTTATTATGGGCCTGATTCTGATGTTTATTACACTGCTGTAAGTCTTCAATGCACTGTACTCCTGATTCACACTGGTAATTGAGAACAGAATGAGGCTCTCTGTAACCAAACTGAGTTCAGTGGATTGTCCAAGAATTGATGTTCTAACCATGTAATGTTATATCTTATTTTTAATCTGGACAGGCAGAGGTTTGGGGGCACTATTTTATTCTTATTAGGTAAGTCTTTTGTGGAGAGGAAAGACATTCTGACTAATAGTAAAAAAAAATGCTTTCAAGTATTCTAATCCCTTTCTTTGTCTTAGCACAAGGAGTAAATAGTAGTTAATCATTTAATGAGACTTGTTTTCTATTAAATGTTCAATGTCTCTTCATTATTTGTGCTGGACTAGATTGGATTGGTGCCTGTGTGGAGAGAGGGCACAAGGAGCCTCCAGTTGTGTGTTCTGCATAAGGGCTAGGCGCAACTGGAATTTTTGCTCTTAAGGGGAGTTATCTACTCAAGAAAGGGACCTAGTCATCATTGTGGACAGCTCAATGAAGACCTCTGCTCAACATGCAGCTATAGTTAAAAGAGCGAACAAGATGTTAGGGCACATAAGGAATGGGATGGTGAATATTATGGAGAATTTTATAAAGTCTTTATACAAATCAATGCTGCAACCTCGTCTGGGATACTGTGTGTAGTACTGGTCATCCCATCTCAAAAAAGGAGATTGCAGAACTAGAAAGGGTTAATAGAAAAGCAATCCAAATGATCAAGGGCCTGGAGCAACTGTCCTATGAAGAGAGAGAGAAAAGATTGGGATTGTTTACCTTACAAAGGAAACGAATCAGAGGGGACATGATAAATAAAATAAAAATGATCTAGGCCTAGGGAAGGTAGATCAGGAACTTCTGTTCTTTGTCTCATAACACAAGAACAAGGGCACATTCAAGGAAACTGAAAGGTGGCAAATTCAAATCTGATAAAAGGCAATACATTATCACACAATGTGTGATTGAACTGTGGAACTCGTTGCCATAGGAAGCCAATGAGCCCAAGAACTTAGCAAAATTAAAAAAAGGTATTGGATAGTTATATGTATGTCAAGAATGTGTAGAGTTATCCTAATTAGAGCCATGCGTGGATACAAAAATGTGTATCTGCAGCCAATCTACAATCTGAAAAAATTGTCTGTGGATTTGCAGGGCTCTACTTACTGTGACCAGGCTGAGGCTCGGAGGCACACCCACTCCTGCCAGAGCTGAGTTGGGGAGAGCCATGTGGGCAGTTGTGCACCCTCCCATGAATCACCTGGTACTGGCCGATGTTGGACACAAGATAATGGGCTAGACAGACCTTGGGTCTGAGCCAGTCTGGCAATTTCTATGTTCTGGGATAGTTCCTGCCATACTTAGCCAGTGATGCACAGCATCCCAACGGGATGGGGAGGAAGATGACCCACCCCTCTTCAGCATCACCCCACAGACCAGGACTGGTGTATGAGGAGAGGATGCAGCACCTCTTAAAGAAATACAGCAGTGAGTGCACCCGCATGAAACTGCAGGAGACATCCAAAGAGAGACGTCATGGTGGTGCAGAGATCAGCGTACTAAATTGAACTGCCAGGGCAGCACTGGGTGCCAAGACACTAGGTTTGTTTCAGAGCTGGGTGAGAAAGCCACCTGTTCACAAGCTCCCAACACAAGACTCCCTGTCACTCAGCTGGGGATGTAGCCAATCTGGCTGCTGCTCCTGGTGATCCTCAAGCCTCTCTGACCTTCCCGTTGCTCTCAGGAGCTCATGAGTATGAGACATTACTATTGCTGCTGCTCTGTGATTACAGCGATTACATATCACTTGCTGCAAGATACATGGCACTCTGCAGATTTCAAAGCCACACCCCATGAAGACTTTCACAAGTTGGCTCAAGTTTGTTGTCATACATTTAAATCTGATATAAATTTGCTCGCAAAACTGAGGGTGCAGTGCTTCCTATTTTCTACAGGTCATGGTCCATGAATTTTTAATGTATTTTCGGCCTTTACATAGCTCCTTCAGCAAAATCAGGTGATTTGACCCTTCACCATGTCCACGTTGTTGATAGTTTGCCTGGTCTGTATGTAAACAATCGCTACCATTAAGAACAATGATCCGTTCTGAGTTCCCTGAATCCTAAATAAATACACTGTCTTCCCTCCAGGTCCTCCATTAGTAACCCATGAGTATGTTAAAAAGCAGCTACTAACGTTAGACACTTTTAAATCAGCAGGTCAATATAACTTGTATCTAAGAGTTTTAAAGAGCTGGCTGAGGAGTTTCCTGGACCATTAATGTTGATTTTCAATAAGTCTTAGAATATTCAGGAAGTTCCGGAAGGCTGGAAGAAAACTAATTTGCTAATATTTCAAAAAGGGTAAATGGGAGGACCTGGGTAATTATAGACCTGTTAGTTTGACATCGATATTGGACAAGATAATGGAATGGCTGATATGGGACTCCATTAATAAAGAACTAAAGGAAAGTAATATAATTAATGCCAATCAATGGGGTTTATGGAAAGTTAATCATGTCAGACTAACTTTATGCATGTTTTTGATGAGATAACAAGTTTGATTGATAAAGGTAATAGTATTTGAAGTAATATATTTAGACTTCTGTAAGGCATTTGACTTGGTACCACATGGCATTTTTATTAAACTAGAATGGTACAAAATTAATATGGCACATATTAAATGGATTAAAAGGTGGCTAACTGATTGGTCTGAAAATGTAATTGTAAATGGGGAGTCTTCATTGAGCAGATGTGTTTTATAGGTGGGCCCTGCAGGGTTTGATTCTTAGCCCTATGCTATTTAACATTTTTCTCAATGACCTGGAAGAGAACATAAAATCTCATCACTGATAAAGTTTGCAGATGACCCAAAAATTGGGGAAGTGGTAAATAATGAAGACAAGAGGCCGCTGATGTAGAGCGATTTGGATTGCTTGGTAAACTGGGCACAAGCAAACAATGTGTGTTTTAATATGGCTAAATGTATACATCTAGGAACAAAGAAAGTAGAACATACTTACAAGATGTGGGACTTTATCCTGGGAAGCAGCAATTCTGAAAAAGGTTTGGCGGTCATGGTGGATAATCTGCTGAATGTGAGTTCCCAATGCAATGCTGTAGCCAAAAGGGCGAATAAGATCCTTGGATCCACAAATGGGAATCTTGATTAAAAGTAGAGAGGTTATTTTATCTCTGTGGTTTGGCAGTGGTTCAAGTGCAAGAATACTGTGTCCAGTTCTGATGTTCACAGTTCAAAAGAGAGATGCTGATAAATTTGAGAGGGGTTCAGAGAAGAACCATGAGATTATAGAATTATAAAGGGATAGGATGCCTTGTAGTGATAGACTCAAAAAGCTCAATCTATTTATCTTAACAAAGAGAAGGTTAAGAAGTGACTTGATCACAATCTGTAAGTACCTACATGGGGAACAAATATTTGCTAATTGGCTCGTCATTCTATCAGGCAACAGTATAACAAGATCTAATGGCTGGAAATTAAAGATAGACAAATTCAGACTGGAAATAAGGCATACATTTTTAATAGTGAGGGTAATTAACAATTGGAACAATTTACCAAGGATGGTGGTGGATTCTCCATCACTGGTAATTTTAAAATCAAATTGGATGTCTTTTTATGGGGGAAATCTATGGCCTGTATTATACAAAACGTAGATTAGACATCACAATGGTGCCTTCTGGCCTTGTAATCTACTCCCATACACTATATGTGAAGCTAGATACTGCAATGAGGTTACAGTGTATATTCACAACCAAATTCAAATTCTACTGAAGCCAATACAGTTGCCTCCGCATAAACCAGAGTTGCATTTTGATACCCATTAAAGAAATCACAGCCATAGGACCAAATTCTGCTGTTGGTTCCATGCATGCAACCCCACCGATTTTACTTTACAATCATGTAAACTATCATTTGACAGGAATTACAGTCAGGACTCAGTGTCTATTGATGCTGTGTAACTATGATGATTTTGTTACTTACAGATGCTATGATGGGATATTACTGTCCTCTGAATTGTTTTAAATTTTGCTTTAATTATTTTCTTAAAGGCATAGATATGTCTTTTGAGAAATACTGCATTTTAATGTTATCGACTTTATTTATTTATTCATTTATGGCCAGACTCTGCCATTCTTACTCATATTGAATAGTATCTTACTACTTGACTAGTCTTACTGAGATCTGTAGGACTACTCGTGGAGTAATATACAGCATCTGGCCTTTAGTACTGGTGACAGTTGAATGACTTAGCCTGCTAATGGTTGAAATCTACTGCTTATCTAAAGAGCAGGCACAATGGAAGAGTCGCATTCTGTTCTCATTTACAACTCTATATGTCTCCGATTTTCACACATTGTACATTTACAAGATCTTATAACATAACTGCCTCATTTAAATTCTCCATTTAAATTCTAAAGGCATTTTTCTTTCTTGAATTTGGTGCACATGTGGGGGAAACTTGTTCAAAAAAGAGATAGAGATGGCATTGGCCCTAAAAGGAGCAAATTACAGATGCTCTCCTCCAACATTGTTTGGAAAACAAGTTTTATAGCTTAAAACAGCACCCAAGCATCTCGTAACTTGAGTAATCATCAGCATTTCTACAGCACGTCACCACATGTCTCACTGACCTTGGCAATATTACAGGAGAGGTGGCTCATACTGTTGCTATGACTAAGCTGTACTTCAGCAGTTTCTCCAGGGTGATAGACCCAAATAGGTTTTTCATTAATAGACAAATACATCTCCCCACCACCACCACCATTTTTATGGTAATAATTCCACATATTTTACAACATCAATCAACTCTGCTGTTGAATGTAGCATTTGCTTAGCAGCATCACAAGAATGCCTGACAATAGTTTAGGACAGGAAGTGAAGAATAGTATGTCCAATTTGAAACTGCAGGTGGAATTTGCAATCATTGGGCAGGATGTAATTCTTAAAGTAGTGTTTGATTAGAACACTGGGGCAAATACTCCTATTCTTGCAAAAGCTGCCCAAGGATCTTTAATGACAAGTGGTCAGGAATAGAGCTGTGAGAATGACTAATATTTTGGTTTGCTGACCATTCTGAAAAATAAAAAATTGTTTCAGGTTGACCAAAAACATTTTTTGAAATTTTCTGCAAATTGATCATTTAAAAAATAATTTTGAGCTCTATTTAATAAAATTGGAGAACATTTTGAGACAAAAAATCATTTTGAATTGAAAAATTGAAACTTATTTTCAAAAATGTCAGAATGAAATGTTTCAGTTTTTGTTTCTGATGCAAACACCAACATGAATTTGCAAAATGTTTCAGTGTTGCTGAATCTGCATTTTTCACCCCAAAAAAGTTATAGCTGAAAAATTTCACTCAACTCTAGTCAGGACCTCTGCTTTACTTTACATCCAAAAGACCATGTAAAGAACATCCCACTATGTGCTCATGTCTGCGTTCCTCCAAACTCATAGTGTACCTTTTTTAGACTTCTGGGGAAGAAGTCACAGTGTGAGGCACACACCCATGCACAGACAGTAACAAGGAGGAGGGAGAACACAAAAACAACACAAGAATATCCTGTAACTTGAGAGAGAGAAACATTAGTGGGGGGTCTATTACTCATACTCATTAGACATTTGTTTCCTACCCCAAGTATCACTAACTTCATTTTTTTTAACCTTTACACTAAGTAGCATGAACCTCTGGGCTGAGGGTTTCTAAGCTACTCAGGAGATTTGGACACCAAATTCTCATTCATTTTGATCGGAATTGGGCATCCAAATTCTTTAGGCATCTTAGAAAATTTCAGCCAGTGTATAATATTTTAATATATTTCATATATGTGTAAGTTAATGTACTGAATAAATGCCACTGTAAATATAGTCTTTATTAGTTAACTAACAAATATTTTTTAGGATGGGCAGGTAAATGGCTGCCTTTTGTGAGCTAACATTTGTTTGAAAAAGTCCCTAGATAATTTTCACTTGATTGCTTAGGCACACTTTTTTGACCTTGTGGAAGTGTAGTACTTGTAGTCAGTTCAGGGATCTCTGTAGTTGTGCCACTTGCCCATGCAAGGAAGATCTGTATAAGTCACTAGGTTTCTGTGTTGTAACTCAGTTGATCGTAAAAGCGGCAAAGAGTTCTGTGGCACCTTGTAGACTAACAGATGTATTGGAGCATAAGCTTTCGGAAGTGGGTATTCACCCACGAAAGCTTATGCTCCAATACGTCTGTTAGTCTATAAGGTGCCACAGGACTCTTTGCCGCTTTTACAGATCCCGCCTAACACAGCTACCCCTCTGGTCATTTGATAGTGTTGCTGATGGAAGTAAAGGAGTCTCTGTAACCAGTTAACTAGAATTAGGTAGCAGCTCAATCATACACAACTGATCTATATGTGTGTGCCAGATTTTGTCACCTTTGACCTTTAGTGTGCACTACACTGAACTTAACTGTAACTCAGTGATACCTAGGGTGACAGAGCTGGAGCTGCTCTGTAAGAATTGATGGATACTATACGTTGACCTGGTTACTGGGATGTTTACTGAATGATTATATTTGTTTAGTTTAATACCAGGGTGTAAGGAAAACAAACAGGAAGAAAAAGAATGACAATAAGCTACCCATCAGTAAAACATTTAGGGGTTGTGTCACGAGGTGCACTACTCAGCACTAGGCTGGCACCTCCTCCTGGGATTAGCCGACACCCCTCCACGGTTTGCACACCATCATTCCAACTCTGGGCTGGGGCTCTTCTCACGCCAGGATCCTGAGTGTCTCCTTTGTGACTTGGTCCTCCAGCTAGATCACTCAGTGTTCTCCCTTCTGGGGTTCAGTCTATCAACCAGTCTTCCATCTCACTGCCTCAATACCACTCCCCCAGTGGCTGGTAGGGGAACCCGGGCCCACCCTCTCTCTGCCTCCTCTCTCTGCCCTCACTGCTCCTTCCTTGGATTGCTTCCTACACTTCTGGTTCCCTTCCTGTCATGGGGTATACCAGTTCCAAGAACCATACTCCCTCTTCCCAGGGATTGACTGCCCTTTCTACTAAGTTAATTGGCCCACCTGGTGTCCATTAACCCTTTCCACTCTAGTGTAGGGTGGACACCCCATCACCTACCTTCCCTCTCAAGATTGCTACCCATGGGAGGAGCTATGCCCCCCCTGCTTCTCATACAGCTGAGCACGCAGACCATCCCTTTCCTGCTCTAAGTCTCCCATCATGAGGAACAATCTTCCTTTCTCCTCTATGGTGTCTCTGTACTCCCTTTGTGTCTATTCCAAGTCCACTGCAGCTTCTTGTAAAGCCTGTGCAGCTGCTCCTAATTCCTTCTGCAGCACCGTTACCTGCTCCACAGAATCCCCCAGATCCCCTTCCCGCAGGGTCTGAGTTCCCACTCCATGCCAGTTAATTTCCATAGGTCCCTTTAACTTTGCCTTGACGGATTCTTTCTTCCCTCCAACTTTGCCTCTCTCTTCTCCCTCAGCCGCTTCAGCTTTCTTCACCACTTTTTTGCACTTGGCCCCTGGCACTTCCCTCCGGTCTCTTATTGACCTCTTTCTGTCTGGTTTTCTTTTTCTTGTGAGAACAATACCTCTTTGTGTGTCCTAATTCTCTGCAAGAAAATCAGGCACCCCCTTTCCTGCTCTCGCAATAAGTGGGACTCTTGTGGGCTGTCCTTCTTTCCCTTCACCAGGACAGAGCTTCTTACTACAACTCACGTTGTGGCATTCCCTTTTCAGGTGTCCCCTCTTCCCACAAGTGTAACATTTTCTGGGTGAGTCTCTGACCGCCTAGCCCCTGAGCCTCTTTACTGCCCCTGGCCTCTGTAGCCTCTGTTAATCTGCACCTGGAGAATCTTCAGTAAATCCTGTTGTTGTTTGGCCAACGTCAGCAAGTAACCCTGCAGATACAACTGCATTTCCCGTTGACTCTGTTGATTCTCCAGGACTTGCATTAGTTGTGTCTGGATCCCCTTAGATGGGAGCAGCAACTCTAGGGTCCACCTTGGGAAAGTATCCTGGCCTTCCTCAAAAAAGGCTTCTGCCTGTGTCTGCTCCATTGTCCCTTGTATCCTAGGTAACTGCCTTATAAGGTCCTTTAAAGATTCTTAGATGCCCTTTCTATCAGGGGTAATCACGTGCCCAGTCTTTGATCCTCCTCTTGTATCAGGGCAACTGGGTGACTGCATTCTCCACCAAGTTGTCAGAGGGTGTGCCACTCACTGCTGGGCTGGCACCTCCTCCTGGTCACTCTGGGGATTAGCTCTCAAGGCCAATTCCCCCGTCCATGGTTTGCACACTGTCACTCTGACTCTGTTCTGCAGCTCCTCTCACTCCAGGACCCTCAGCGTCTCCTTCATGACTTAACCATCCAGCTAGGTCACTCAGTGTTTTCCCTTCCGGGGTCCAGTCCATCAACAGTCCTAGCCAGTCTTCCATCTCACTGCCTTGGTGCCACTCCCCCTATGGCTGGTAGAGGAAGCCAGACCCACCCTCTACTCTGGGTTCCGGTCAAAATACCCTCACTTCATCAGTTCTGGGTTCCCTCTGTGCCCTCACTGGTCCTTCCCTGGATTGCTTCCTCCATTTCTGGTTCCCCTTCTGTCATGGGGTAAATCAGTTCCAAGATCATAGAATCATAGAATATCAGGGTTGGAAGGGATCTCAGGAGGTCATCTAGTCCAACCCCCTGCTCAAAGCAGGACCAATTCCCTCCTCCCTCTTATCAGGGAGTGACTGCCCTTTCTCAGTAGCCAGCTTTCCCATTAACAGCCACCTCTGTCTGTAGCCAGCTACCTGGCTTTCTACAGGCCCTGCCTGTTCCTGCACAGGTAAGCCTGTTTCTCTGATTTGGGCTTTCTTCTTAGCCTCCAATCTACAAAGTTAATTGGCCCATCTGGCCTCCGTTAATCTCTTCCGCTCTGGTGAACACCCATCACAGGTTGTTAAGAGACAATGTTGGACAGGAAAGGACCTGGGAATACACAAAAATCAAAAGGACTACAACAGTTTAAAGAGGGACAAGAGAGAGAGGGGCAGTTGTTGGGGAGCTGTTCAGAGTGACAAAGGCACCCACTGGGATATCTGAAGAAGTTAGGCCTGCCTAGGCTATCATCAGAGAATGGTGAGCCTCTAGGTAAGACAAATGTGTATAGATGTTAGTTGTTTTAAAATCCCTTTTATCTAAATGCTTTATTCCTCCTGTTAAAATTAAATAATACTTTGGCATGAAGGAGACTGTCTGGTCGCTATATACTACCAGTCACAGATCCTGAAGGGAAGAACTGCAGGTGCTTACCCAGCTGGACCTTCTGGGTTAGCACAGTTAGTACACCGGGACATAGTGTAAAAGTTGGAGAATTGTAGAATTCCACCCCAGGAGTGGTAAAGGCATGAGGGGGTGCATTCAGAGAGACCAGGAAGGAGATAGAGGTGCAGCTAGCCCTGCAACCAGGACACCTAATACCCAGTTTTGGTCTCCATGGAAATCTCATTGGCCCATGTACAATTTATAGACAATGGCCTGTTCTCTATTGGCAGCTTACTTTACTTGTTTTTTTAAGCAGATGCTTGAAGGCCTGGTTTAAGGAGATCCAATTAAGAAAAAAAAAGTTGTTTTTTTCAAAATATAAAACAGAAGATGCCTGGACATGCTGCTGTATGGAGTATTCTGGCACCATCCGTCAATAAGGAGCTTGATAGTTTCTTTTTTCTGAGCACCCTTTTCAGACTTCATAAACTATGATAATGTTTTAACTGGTAAACAGACCAGTCAGCCCCTGGAGGATGGATGGCCTGGGTCTGTGGCTAGATGCATGATTCTGTCTGACTTCATTAATTCCTGAAATTCTGTTTAAGTAAATGATGGGCTGTTATCACCGATGGGCTGCTCTAGGATATCAGTTCTTGCAAACAAGGTACATACTACTTCATCATTATGTAGTGCTACCATTAATAAAATACAGATTACCTCCAGCCATTTTGTTTGGCTTTGATCTCAGCATAGTACATTTGGCCCTAGAAAGATCCCATGCAATCTTCTATGTCAATGGAGTTATAAAGGCATAAAGCTGGAGTAATGCAGGGGTGAATCATTGTCATGGTACCTTCCATCATTGCCAAGAATAGCTTTGTGGCTTCCTCAGCCCTTCCATATACGTGCTAATGGACTCCATGTGAAAAAAGCTTTTGGAGACAAATGTATTTGTGAATCTCTGCATAGCCCTTCACTTTTGGTGTCACTGGTGTTATGAACATACTCAACTGTCTATACCTTTTACTTCTCATCAGGCTCAAAAGGGATTGCATCTCTGTTATCAGTTAACATAAAATAAACTACTCTAGTATTTCTGTTATGATTTTCACTCCACACAGGATTCGTTACAGGGATTCATGTGCTCAATAAACCTAGGCATTAATGTCCATCCCCAGAAAGATCAGATTAAGTGCAGATTAAAATACAGCTTCACAAAATTACTGCTTACCTCTGTTTCCGTCACTGATTTGGGAAGTGTTAGCAGTGGTAAGTTATTTAGGAATTGCATTCTGGTCATCAGCTTGTGATACCTTGGGGATTTCTTAGAAAGAAGATGCAGTGCGACAACACGTACCTGCGCACACGCACGCCCATGCATGCACACACCAAGTCAGTCTTGAATTAACTTTATGAACAAGAAGCAGAAAGAACAATTCACAAGAACATACATTTTCATAGCTTTCCACCATTAGGGGAGCTCCATTATTCATTCCTATACATTGTACATAAACGGTGTCGTAAAGGAGAGAAGGTTTGCAGAATCTCATTCTTCACTAATGTCTTTATTTCTTTGGACAAGATTCCTCTTCAGGTTTTTATTTCTCCTTTCCAGCAGCATTTAAAGGTAGATTTGTGGCAGATGAAGTGAGAAAATCGAGGCATATCTTTTTCCTCTTTGCACATAAGGACAGAAAGTCAGCCATTGTCCCAATTCTCAAGCAATAATTTGAATCTTGAACCATGGGAAATCTTTCCGGTGGACACCGGTCATCCAAGAATAGTTGGAAAGAAAGCAAGAGAAATATTGTTTATTTCTGGAAACTGCTCTCTCATTTTCTTCTTGTGAGAACAAGTTGTACTTAATGGCTAAATCTATCCCTCCCTCAAAAGTATGTGCATTAACTACAGCAACAGGGGATGTGGAAATATCTTGTGTTCAGAGTGAGGAGGAACTGGTGATCACTTGCACTTTCTCTGATACTAAAAATTCAGCACTAGCTCGTTCTAGTTTTAACTGCATCACTCGAACAAGACAAAAAATTAAACAGAGCTATCAGAATTATGATGAAGCATATAAAGATGAGAGAGTGTCAGAGAGAGAGCAGGGAGAATTACTTACTTGAGGGTTTACTCAGCCCTATGCAACAATGTACATGCTGACTTTCTTATGTTGCTTTAACCCTTGGAGTTCTGCTCTAGTACTTATTCCTGCTCGGTAGCTTTGGATTTCCCAGTGTTTTTCATTTCTCACAGAGAAGTGGAGAGAACAGCCATTTTTTTCTTTGCATTGAAAATAGCAATATCACAAGAATCAGCCTTGGTATCTCTTAGTCTGTCCAGACTTCAGTTTCAGAAGGGTGCCATAGAGAGGAAGGACGGCTTTATGGTGAAGGCTCAGGATATCTGGACTCTATTTCTGGTTCTTCTAGACTACCTGTGTGATCTTGAGCAAATCATTTAATTAGTGTACCATATGGGACCCTGTTACAGACCTGCTGTGACCCTTGTGATTTTCCCACAGGAGGCCCTCTCCAAAGCAGTGCATTAGTAGCTCCAAGGTCTGCCAACACATGGGAAGCCAGGATCTTTTATACAGAGGGCCTGTGTTTAGGGTACCACTTAGTCATTTTTTAACCTGCCTGGCAGGTTTTTGTACTCCCTTACTGATTAAAAGATTTAGTGTTCAGGGATTTTTTCACTTGGGACTCGTTAGAGGACTCCATAGGCACAGGAAGTAGGAGTGTGGGGGGGTGCTGCAGCACCCCCAGCTGTTATGCGGGGCTGCTGGCCCTGTGCCAGGGCTCCACTCCCCGGCTTAGGTCCCGTGGACAGGTCCCACACCCTGCTCCCCAGCCACTGGCTCCACACCCAGGGCCCCTGCTCCTGGCCCTCCACCCAGGACTCCACTCCCTGGCCCTGGGGCTCGGGTCCTGGCCACCGGCCCCACTCCCCAGCTGTTGGCCCTGCTCCCCAACCCTGCACCTGGGATTCAGGTCCCAGCCGCTGGGCTCTGTCTTATTATCTATCCCTTTCTTAATGATTCCCAACATTCTGTTTGCTTTTCTGACTGCTGCTGCACATTGAGTGGAGTTTTCAGAGAACTATCCACAATGACTCCAAGAGCTCTTTCTTGAGTGGTAACAGCTAATTTAGACCCATCATTTTATATGTATAGTTGGGATTATGTTTTCCAACGTGCATTACTTAGCATTTATCAACATTGAATTTCATCTGCCATTTTGTTGCCCAGTCACCCAGTTTTGTGAGATACTTTTGTAGCTCTTCACAGTCTGCCTGGGACTTAACTATCTTGAGTAGTTTTGTATCATCTGCAAATTTTGCCACCTCACTGTTTACACCTTTTTCCAGATCATTTATCATCTGGCCATACCCATAGGACTGCCTGCTGCCAACCCACATGATCCCAGAAAAGGGGAGAGAGGTTGTAGCCATGGAGGCCATTAACCCCACCCCTTTCCACATGGGAAGAGTGAGATCTGCGTACAGATGTCCCCTTCTGTGCATAGCCCTGAGTGCTTGGCCTCAAAATGGGGTGAGTTACAATGGTGTGGCTAGCCAGCAGTGAGTAGCTTGAAACAGGGCAATATGTTGGCAAGAAAGGTGAGAGGCCAACAGATAAATGCAGTCTAGCTCCCCAGTCTGTAATCACTGTGTTTTTCCTATTTCAAAAATGTCTGGTAGCTCAGTCTTGTTTGATATGGTATAACAGGATATTTGGATGCCACATTAAAGATGGGCAGCCATTTTTTGTTTTATGACTGCAGTCTGCTCAGTGCTTCACAGTACACACAAATAAACACAGCGCTGCCTTGAGTTTACAATCTAAAAAGGGTTTGATGCTTTGGTTCAGATAGACTCCATTGACTTTAAGGCCAGAAGGAACTAGTATGATCGTCTAGTCTGACCTGCACATCTTAGGCTGCAGAACCTCACTCACCCATTCCTGCAAGAGGCCCATACCTCCTGGTTGAATTAGCGAAGTCTTCAAATCTTGATTTAAAGACTTCAAGTTACATAAAATCCACCATCTAGTTCAAACCAGTATGTTTGACATGTGACCTGTGCCCCACACTGCAGAGGAAACCCCTCCAGGATCTCTGCCAATCTGGCTAAATGACCGAGAATTCAGATGCTTATGGGAACCACTTTGGTCTAGAAGTCAGGCTGCAGAAGTCAGGCTGCAGAACTTTCAAGGATGGGCTTCCTGGTGAGATTTCTAGCACTGGCAGTATCAGAAATATCCTGGGAATAGAATAGTCTTTCTTGTGGAATTTCAGTGCTTGCACTTCAGTATTAGATAAAACATGAAATTGAGAAGGCATGCATGAAAATACAAAATCTGGATTTAAAACTGTGGGGCCAGAGTAGAAAATAAGTGAGGCTTTCTGCTAGGCCTAGCCTTCAGCTTGTACCAAGTTGTACAGCTCGAGTTACTGAGGTGAACTCGTGACGTTCCATATCATGCCACCAGAGCGTCTCTCATCCAAAAAGACACACTGATGCAGGGCCAGTTCAGAGCAGCTACAAAATCTGCAGTGGCAGGGAGCCCAGAGGTCAAAGGGCCCCAACATGGGAAGCTGCACAGCAGGAGCTGCCTCTGCACTCCCTGCCCTGCAGAGGCTGCAACCTGGCCCCTGTAAGGCTGGGAGGCAAGGAGTGCCTAGGGAATTCCCTCCTGTCCGCACAGAAAAGTTGGGGAGTGAGAGTGGTTGGTCAGGTCTAGTGGATAAAAGCCTGGCTTCAGGATTAAAGAAAGCCACCTGGCTCTTCAGTGGTAGAGTACCAGCTGGCTGCAACTTTAGACTTCTCCCAGCAAGATGAGCCTCCGTGCAGTTTGCCCAGCACTGCAGGCATTCAGGGCCCTGCTTGGGAGTGGTCCAAAGCTGCTGTGGAGCAAGAGGCCTCCGGGAGCTAAATTGCGTCAGGCCCAGGTAGAGCCCCTGACTTCTAGCCAAGACCCCCCCACACCTCTCTACTCCTCTCATCTGAGCCCTCTGCCCGCCTACACACATACCTCACCGCTTTTTAACACACGCACACACCCTCTTCTCAGTAATGGCATTTTTTCTTCATTTTCTTCAAAAGCTACTCAAAATCTTTTGTATTTTTCTTGATTTAAATGTTGTGAAAAGGTGAGCAAAGCCAACTTTGGCTCATATTCAACAATGATCCAGACAAGAATTAGCAAGAACTTCAAACCTAAATTAGACAAGTTAAAAAAAAAACAAACAAAGCAGACTATTAACTGTAGTTCAGCAGCATACACCAAAACATATCAAGATGTCATTTATGATGTATTTAATTGTTGAGCAACGCGAAAGATATAAATAATAATAATGGCTACTTTACTACATTTCTTTCTTTTTGATACATTATCTAAAAACCTGAGATGTTTAGAAAGGATGGTATAATTAGAGTTGGTTGGGAACTTTAAGTGATTTGATTGAATTTTTCTCAGGAAGATTTCTCATGTCCAGGATGGAATTTCTGGTCAAAACCAGAGAAGGGGAGAGCCATCCCAGAATAGGCTGGGAGGTTAGAACACTCACCTGGGATGTGGGAGACCCAGGATCATATTCCTGCTCTGTTTGACTGAGCCCAGGGACTTGAGCGTGGGCCTTGCACTTCCTAGGAGAGCCTCCTACTGAGTGGGCTATTGCCTATTCGTAATCTCTCTCTCTGTGTTTTTCATGAAATGGAATTCTTGTTTTCTAGCCAGCCCTAGTTATAATCAAACACTTTAGGCTTCCTTAGCAATTTATTTTACTATAGAGTCTGGAAATACTTAAGTTAAGCCTATTAAAGCCTCAAATAAATGTGCACAAAAGGGAGAAATTTGCATGTGGTACTTCAAACATCAATGTTTTAAGAAGGTGTACGTGAGCCAATAATATTTGGGAACTGCTGGTCTAGCTAGGTAGCAGTAATCACGGTTGGCAGCCCATCCTCTAAGTGTGAAAGCCACATATATTTAACATGTGCATTTTTAAAGAGTCAACATAGGGCTTACATGGGTACAGTGCAAGCTTTGTTATACATTCCTGCTAATGACCTGAAGGACTATTCACTTGTAGTGTAAGAAGGGAAAATTAATCGTCACCACAATTGTTCCATTTCTCAAACTTCTTTTCAGCAAAGATAGAAATTGTGCCAAATATCTATCAGTTTTATGATGACAAGACCATCCACTTGTTTCATTAAACACCCTCCCCGCTCTTACAACTGTCTAAACAGGATTTTCCCATTTAGTACCCTATCAATCCAGAGTTATGATTATTCAGTAACTTAGGGGATCTCTTGTATTTAAATATTTATGTTTGTGTAGTTATTAAAGTATTTGATGATTTGTCCAGGGGCACTATAAAATTAAATATAGCATGTCATTTATGGTAATACAGACGAGAATAATAAAAAAAATCTTTTTAGTCTGGTTTTATGGCTGTTTCCACATGTTACTTTTACTGTTTATTTGATGGTTTGGGGTATTGTGTTTTTAAACCCTTTTAAATGTAGGATGTCAGAGCATATTGTTGGGAGCATATAAAAGATTATCTTCCTGAATTATGACCTTGTGTTTCTAAGTAAGAACTGTTGTTTGTCAGTTTCAGTATTAAAAGAAGGCACCATTTCAGAAAATACTTGTGGAATGTAGTGACTAGGGATTGGGTAGTGTCCCTTTAAATAGTTTGTGGCCCTCTAGTGGTCCTCACGGTCTTCTGTGTTTCAGAAGCCACCTGAACACTGTCAGAGCAGGAGTGTGTATGTAGCTAGTCTTTATATGTTATATGTTAAACGGGGCCATCTGTTGATTGGTGTGTGTACGTAAAAAGGAGTTAAGTAGCATCCCCATTTTCCAGATGGGGAAACTGAAGCACAGAGCGATGATGTGACTTGTCCACGGTCACCCACCAGGCCAGCAGGAATAGAATGTAGATTTGCTGAGTCCCAGGCCAGTGCTGTATCCACTAGGCCACACTGTTTTCCTGGTGTTGCAATGTAAAATGAGTAAAAGTCTTAGAATGACCAGCTTTTACAACACAACAGAAGGTACTTTTGATTGAGGTTTCCTTTGGCTTTTTGTTTAGGTCAGTGTGAAGAAATGCTGCTGATAATAAAGGACATCTGTCATGGTATGTACATCTTCTTGGTACAAAAATGTAGTGATCTGCAAAGTATTTTAAAAAATATTTATTTGACAAAATGAATAAAGTTACCTACAGTTGGAGTACTAGCCATACTTAAGACTGAAAATAATAAATCAATCTAAGCCCTTTTTGAAAATTGATTATAACTTTCTGAATATATGTATTTCATGGCAAAACAATTCAATAAAGCAGCATGATTGTTAAGATTGCAAACATGCAAAACTCAAGAAATTCACAGTCACCAGAACTAGACCGGTTTCAGAGTAGCAGCCGTGTTAGTCTGTATTTGCAAAAAGAAAAGGAGGACTTGTGGCACCTTCGAGACTAACCAATTTATTTGAGCATAAGCTTTTGTGAGCTACAGCTCACTTCATCGGATGCATAAAGTGGAAAGAACAGTGAGGAGATTTTATATACACACACAGACCATGAAAAAATATACATTGTAAGGAGAGTGATCACTTAAGATGAGCTATTACCAGCAGGAGAGTGGGGTGGGGGGAGAGAAAACCTTTTGAAGTGATAATCAAGGTGGGCCATTTCCAGCACATTTCCAGGAGTTAACAAGAACCTCTAAGGAACAGTGGGGGGGGAATAAACAAGGGGAAATAGGTTTCAGAGTAACAGCCGTGTTAGTCTGTATTCGCAAAAAGAAAAGGAGGACTTGTGGCACCTTAGAGACTAACCAATTTATTAGAGCATAAGCTTTCGTGAGCATCTGAGGAAGTGAGCTGTAGCTCACGAAAGCTTATGCTCTAATAAATTGGTTAGTCTCTAAGGTGCCACAAGTCCTCCTTTTCTTTTCAAGGGGAAATAGTTTCACTTAGTGTAATGACTCAACCACTCCCAGTCGCTATTCAAGCCTAAGTTAATTGTATCCAATTTGCAAATTAATTCCAATTCAGCAGTCTTTCAGAGTCTGTTTTCGAAGTTTTTTTGTTGAAGGATACTCACTTTGAGATCAGAAATCGAGTGACCAGAGAGGTTGAAGTGTTCTCCGACTGGTTTATGAATGTTATAATTCTTGACATCTGATTTGTGTCCATTTATTCTTTTACGTAGAGACTGTCCAGTTTGACCAATGTACATGGCAGAGGGGCATTGCTGGCACATGATGGCATATATCACATTGGTGGATGTGCAGGTGAACGAGCCTCTGATAGTGTGGCTGATGTTGCAAATACACAACATGTTGCGTATTGTACATGGTGCTAACTGTGGTAGTGATACAGTGAGTGCCCTTAAATCCCACTGAATTAACTGGGAGTTGACGGCACTTGGCACTTTGCAGGAGGTTTGGGATCTTTAGTATGTATGCACAGTCTGAAATTTTTGGATTAAGTATGTATATGAATCTGAGATATCAGGCTTCTGGTTCTAGTCCAGCATTCATTGAAGTCAATAGAAAGATTCCCATTGAAGCTAACACAACTGAATGGCCAGGCCACAAGCCTGGACTCTCTCACAGGGCTAGCACTGGCGAAACATCAGAGCCACAGGAGCCTCTGTAGCCTGCAGAGAATGGCCACTGAATGTGTGAATGAGGTCTCTGCAGTGAGTTGTGGCAATGTCAGCGTGCCAGGGCTGGGGCACAGGGAGACTGCACGGAACAGAATTCTACGGGGGTCCATAAATCGTCTCCCCGTCTGCATTTTGACTGGCTCAGAAGGCACATGTGTGAACACTTGAACATTCACACTTTGATTTAGGCTTGCATGTGCAAGCAAAAGCCCTATGGGACAAGTTGTGTGTGCAGAGGAATGAAAGAACTGAAAAGCAGTGGAACTGCTTTGCTGAGGGCAGAGAGAGTCAGCACAAGAGGACGCTGCATCCATTGTGTGCTGGGGAATACTTACCGATCAGGAACACAGAAGGGGAGTGTGGTAGAGGGCTTCAAGAGGGATGGTGTTTGGTCAATGGATGTGCAGTATGGCTGCTCCTATAGCCTAGAAGCTGAAATAGTGGTCATGGGGTGTTTTTAGAGTTACATGGCTTGTCACTTCAGCCATATCTCTCCACTCCACCTTCTTTGCATCCCTCTATTGGCTCTCTCTTTCCCACCCCATTAAGCACAACTAATTGTCTTCCTTTTTAAGATCCTTCGTGGTGTATCCCTGCCCTACTTTCCATCTCTGATACGGGTATTGATTAGAACCATTGATTCCCATCTCTGCTCTGCCAGTGGTATGGCTTTTATTGCCCATTAGTTCAATTTTCCCACAAGCACTTTCACCTGTGCCTCCCCATATGTGTGGAAGGAGTTCCCTGTAAAAGTCTGCCAAGCCACTTCATTAAACTCTTTCAGCTCTCTTCATGTTGTGATGCCCACAAAACACTTGACAATGGCTAGGCAGCTGGTATGCTGTGACCACAGCTTATTATACTAATCATAATCATCTCTCTGTTACCTCATGCTCTCCCTGTCTACTTGTTGTTTCTATCTGTTCACTCTCATCATATATTTAGATTGTAGCTCTCTGGGGCAGGAAGTGTCTGTTTGATTAGACGTGTGTATAAGCCTAAGTACCATTGTGAGTCTGGATCACAGTGCCTAGCACATTGGGGCCCCAATTGCTGACTGGGACACCTGGGTACCACTTCAATACAAATAAATAATAATACATCATTTTGACTAGTTCTTGGCTGGGGGGACAGGATTACACCTTCCCCACGCCCTCTTCCTGCCAGAGATGTGCACAGAGAATTTATGTAAAACTAACATGAATTTAAAACACTTTCTTGTCTGATGAAAATGGTTTTTTCCTCCCTCAGTTCCGCTGCTCAGATATCTCAAAAATGATCAAGTTGAAGTTGATGTCAATGTCAGATTTAATTTTTTTTAAAAAAGAGGAGCAGTGACTGGCCTCACAGCAGACAGCTTTTTATGTGGATGGCTCCTGCTGCTACTGCCACTTCAAGTGAGGGTGGGACCATGGCACAGAGTGGGGTCACAATGGGTCCCTTGTCATGATGTGCCTATGGCCCTGCATTGCCTTAATCTAGCCTTGTTCCCAATCCATATGCTCCCACATGTCACTGCGGGTTTTAGGGGCACGGGCTTCTTGGTGCAACTGTGTTACAGTTTTGAGGGGTCCTAACTACAAGAGTTTACTCGCTATGACAAAGTTGTGGGGTTGGAATTCTCACTCCTTAGCCCCAAACTGAAGGCAATGTCCACGGCGCCCATTAGGTGTGTTCAGCTAGGTACGAAGCAAATACCACATGCTTCTCCTCAGTGCTCCAACATAGATTTATGGCCATGTATGCTCAGAATGTGCATGGACTCCTGGACCACAACTCTGTCACACCCACAATCCCATCACCATGCATCACAGAGACCCCATCCACAGAATACATGGTGTGTAGAGTCCCAGTGCAGGTTCTCCACTGCTTTCACCACCCTGTGCCAGATGGACTCCATTTTTAGCTGCCTTTGTTCCTTATTAATCTGAATCATGTTCCATACAATAAGGTCTTAAGAAACTAAAAAAAATAAAATGAAATTTGCCTCCACGAACAGAAATCTATAAAAGACAAATCAGTGTGGGATGGGAACAATGCAGTGATTTAAGGACTTGTTCAAGACTAATTTAGAAATTAAATATTAGTCCTCCTATGAACAATGAAAAGTGTATTGATAACTTAGTGAAGGGCCCAATTCACATAGTGTAGTCCCTGTCTCTGCAAATAGACTCAGTAAGAGGCATTTCATGCATAACCATAGACAAGGCCATCATTGCACTGAGGTATGCATCAGTGTTTCCAGTAAAGGATGAAGGTCACTGAGCCATGTAGGAGTTCTGTGTGGGACATGTACACTTCTCCTCTTTGGTTGCATTTAAATTCTAAAGAAAAAATAATGTGGGGTCTCTATCCTCTTGCTAGACTTTGGATGGAACTTCTAAGATAATACATTTTATCATGTTGTTCTATTATTTAACTGGGTAACAGTTGGTATCATAAGATCTAAATAGTCTAGACTACAGTTCACTGCTGAAAGATGCTAATGAAATAAAATATATGGATTAAAATAACATTCTGTTTTACCACCATATTATCATGACAGGAGTACTGTTGTAATTTCCATTCACAGGCAGGACACACATAGAGAGCCAAATAGAAAGTTACAAAACACATAGGAGGGAAGAAATGGCTAGATAAACCAAATATTGGAGTGAGGACAGATCAAATGATCCCAGATGGAAAATTATGGTTTGGAATGAAAAAACAGTCCATTTAACCGTCAGAAAGTCTTTGTAATATGTATAAAATCAGCAGCTAGCAGATGTTTTTTGATACTGTGCATCTGCATTAAGTTGAGACATAGTCCATTCATATTCTATTCCACAGTAGCTGTGTGCAAGGCAGGAATAATGGCAGGGCCAGGCCCACTATCTAGATGAAGGCAGCCCTGCTCTCCATATTATTATCATGATTGATTATTTGTATTACTGAGCCCTAAATATGGACACTATGCTAGAAGCTGTACAAACATGTGAAAAGAAAGTATAGCATCCATTTGGTTGCAAATAAGGTAAGGTAACACAAAAGTTCCAGTGACAATTTCCTGTTTTCATATGTTCATAATAACTCACTGAAAAGTTCACCTTTGGAGCTGAAATTTTCCATTCTCCATCTCTGGTCAAAGGTGACTTTTTCTTTTGTACCTAAGTAAAATTCCCTCAGCCATTTTAAATCTACCCAGGAGGTGGAGGGGGTAAAAGGTGTACTTTTCCTATTTTAAAATATTATTTTCACACTTTATTTCAAATAAATAACTCATAAATGGTTGAATTTTGAAAGAGTACCCCAGATGTGATATATCAAGAAGTGAGAAATCAAGGATGATTTTTACTTGTGGATAGCCAGGAGAAGGGGTAATAGGGGAGAAAAAATATACTGTGGTGCTCACAAGTCCTGCCCCCAGACCAAACTCCAACCACAAACACAGCGTTGCCCACTCATGATGCCAGAATGAAATACCACTCACAGATGTTCATAATTTTCTCATCCTTTTTTCTTGGATGTTTTGGTAGCAGCGTAATAGTTAATGATTGTGACATTTAAATTGTGAGAACTAAGCTGGTCCACATTTTGACAAACATGTCAGTTTACACCATTTTCAGCTATTATTTTAGGCTGTCTGGACACTGAAGCACATACCACTGTATTGGCATTATGATGGTTATTTAATTGTTTTTAATCTGAATTTAGATTCTGGAATTCAAGATGGTAGCCCCTAGGGCAAAGTAGCAGGCCAGTGACCTGACCTGATCCAACTCAGCTCAAACTGGAGCCTGGCCAAGAGAATGCATCCAAGCCAAAAATATTCAGACTTTGCCACAAAGCACCAGATATTTGTGACTTCCAAGCTTGATTACTGCATACATGTAGGAACTAAAACTTATAAAAAAAACTTAAATCTTTCAAAAGACAGTACTCCATCTTCTTGCAAGGCAGACTACCAAGAGCACATCACCTTAATGCTGTGCTCTCTGTGCTGGCTACTTGCTGAATATGGAGTCAAGTTTAAGGTTTGGGTCCTTATCTTCAAAGCCCTCTGTGGGAGGGGTCCTTGCTACCTGAGGAAGTGCCTTATCCTCCTACATGATCATGACCTCTCAAGACATCTACAAATCTCTGGAACAATGAAGCTATCATCCACAAGAGTGAGACTTGTAAGTAAAAGGAGACAAGAGTTTTCTCAGCAGCTGTCCACAACTGTAGACCTCACTTCTGAAAGAAGTTAGAATAACTACAATCTCACTTCCAGCCGATCAAAATAAAAAACCCATTTGTTCTAGCCTTCCCACAATAATAATACAACAAACCCCACTGGTTGTGGGATATTAATGTGGGAAAAAATTATGAGGAACTCAGACTCCAGTGTTAAACACAGTATAGCTGACTAAGTAGAGACCATAGATCAGATTTTACCTCATAGTTTTAGAGCAAAGAAGTGAAAGAGGCTGTAAAACAGGAGACCCCCCCCACCACGCAGTAGTAGACAATCAGATCTAACTTTGAAACATGACTATACAGAGAGCTCAATTAAAATGACCTTCCTTCTAACCTTTGCTCCTCAATTTTGGACAAGGATACTACCTGCTTTGCAAAGGGTGAGTGGTTTTCAAAGGGAGAGTGGATTTCTTTCTAGCAGATTTTGCTTGCGAGTCAAACAGTGGCAGGACCAGCCCTGTGGTAACTTAGGTGGGAGCAGGGATTCGACCAGGCCACAAACCCAGTGTCTCACTGCAACTTCTTGTGATGCAATATGGATACCTTCAGTAAGTAGTGAATAGAAGGGGATTGCCTAGACTTGAAGTGGCTGGCAGTCTAGCTACCTATTTAAGAAACTGATCAAATCAGCAAAAATTAAAACTATGCATACTGAATTGGACAACACCCAGCCTAAAAAGGTCCATGCTGACATTTTGGGAACTGGCTGTGCAAAAAGTTGCCTAAGAAAGAACAGATTGTTCAGCATCAAAACAAGAGTGCACACTGGAACATACGAATACTATATGAATGTGACAAACTCGAAACTAGAGCTACTTCCTTTTCCATAGACATTCTTGGTATTTGTGAAACACTCTGGACTGGAAATGGCAATCTCTCCATAAAGCACTGTGAAATCATTTACTCTGGAAAGGGCAGACAGTGTTCACAGAGAAGAGGTTGCTTTGTACTATCAGGAAAAAAGCTTACAGGTCTTTTAAAAGCTATAGGTACATCTCTTCATGCATAATTAACATTAAACTACAAGGGAAACATGATCCTGTAACTATAATACAACTCTACTTACCCACAACAGATGCAGAAGATAGTGCCATAAGCCAATTTTACAATTAAATTCAAGTAGAGCTTTCACAAACCCCATCAAGTGTTATAATAGGGGACTTTTATGCCAAGGCTGGGAGTGATAACACCGACTGGGAGAACATCATGGGACAAGAAACAACAGGATCAAAAAATAAGTGAGGTAATAGTGCAGAACAGAAGCAATCAACAGTTTGTTTATAACAAACATAGCATTTCAGCACAGGCAAGTTCATAAAGAAACATGGATTTCTAACAATGGTACTGCAAAAAACATGATTGACTTCATCTTAGTAAGGCAATGCTGGACAACAAGTGTACTAGCCTGCAGGGTCTACAGAAGCCTAAATGCAGATTCAGACTATTGGGCAGTGATCACTACAGTCGGGATCAGATTTACTACTTCAAAATATGCACACACACAAAAAGACAAGAGAATCTATTGTGTTGAAGCCAGGGGGGAAAGTAAGTTAGAGGACTTACCGGTACGCTGGAGTCCTGATCAGGGGGTGTGGCCTTAACCTGAAGAGGCAGGGCCTTAAATCCCCGGGCTCCAGCTGCAGTAGTGGCGGCTGGGAGCCCGGGGCCCTTTAATTTACCCCCAAGCTACCAGTTGCAGAGGTAGCTGGGAACCCCGTGGCTCGGGGGCGATTTAAAGGGCCCAGGGCTCCAGCTGCCGCTACCGCAGCAGAGCCCTGGGCCCTTTAAATCACTGAGGAGCCCTGGGGGCTCCCGGCTGCCACTGCTACACCAGGGCTCTGGGCTCTAGCAGAGCTTTAAGGGGCCTGGGGCTCCGCTGTGGTAGCAGCTGCTGGAGCCCCGAGCCCTTTAAATCCCTGCCAGAGCCCCGCTGCCGCTACCCCAGGGCTCAGGCAGAGATTTAAAGGACTTGGGAGTCTAGCAGCCACTACTGCCCCGGCCCTTTAAATCCCCTCCGGAGCCCCACCACTGCTACCCTAGAGCTTCAGCAGCAGGGCTCAGGTGGGGATTTAAAGGACCCCAGGGCAGTAGCAGCAGCTGGAGCTCTGGGGCCCTTTAAATCCCCCCCAGAGCCCTGCCACCGGTACCCCAGGGCTCAGGCAGCAGGGCTCAGGTGGAGATTTAAAGGGCCGGGGCGGTAGCAGCAGTTGGAGCTCCAGGGCCCTTTAAATCCCCGCCGCAGCCTCGCCGCCGCTACCCCAGGGCTTTAAATTGCTGTCTGGGAAAGCCAGACACACTGGAAAGCGGTACAGCGCACTGGCTCTTACCGGTACGCCATACCGGGGCGTACCAGCTTACTTTCATCTCTGGTTGAAGCTTTGAAAAATACAGACACTATGGTGACCTTTCAGAATACTACTGAAGTCTACTTTGCCCAGCTCTTAGATGAAGAGGACACAATAGTACAATTCTGGGCAGAGGTGAAAGACCTCATTGATGCTATGAGTGAGGTGGTTTTAGGGATGAAGGAAAAAAAGGAAAGACTGGGTAACATCAGATATTGCAAACCTATCTGGAAGAAAAAAGGAAGCATATCAAGAACATCTGAAAGCTGAAGATTGCCCTGAGCGTAAAAACAAATATGGGCGGCTCAACAAGGAACTAAACAGAATAGACAGGCTTGAGGGAGAAGTTGGAAAAGGTTAAAAATACTTTCAAAAAAGTAATGTAAGAGGACTTGTTCAGAAAGTTAGATTACTATCAAAGAAGTTAACTCCCGTAGCAAGTCAGCTACATGATCCTCTGGGGAACTATATAGTTGATAAACAGAAAAAGATGTAAAGAATAGTTTCATCAGCTATTGAATGTGACTAGTCAAGCTGACCCAAGTGTACCTGAGGCCATCAATTGTGAAGGCGACAACAAAGAAGACCACATATTGGAAACAGAAACTGAAGCTGCCATCAGGTCCCTCAGTAACAACAAGTCACCTGGTCCAGATGGTATACTGCCTGAAATGTTAAAACATGGCAGAAGAGGCATGGTCATGCTCCTTTGCAAACTATTTCAGCCTTTGCCCAAATGCGGTTAAACCCCTGAAGACTTGCAACCCTCCATCATTGTACCACTCCTTAAGAAAAGTGACCCAGCAGATTGGAAAAACTATAAAGGAATAAGTCTTATAAACATTCCCAGCAACATATTCTGTAGAGCAGTGGTTCTCAAACTTTTTTTTTCGCGGACCACTTGAAAATTGCTGCGGGTCTTAGCGGACCACTTAATAATCTTTCCAAATGTTGTTTGTACCATTAGCTAACTATTGTAAAGCGCTTTGGATCAAAGCAGTATATAAAAAAAACCTTAATAATAAACATTTTTGTTCTACAAATAAAAACACACAACTCATATTTTAATATCAGTAGTCATACCTTTCTAATGCGATGGGTGTGCCCTCTCTCCCTCGCCGCAGCAGCCCCCGAGCTGGGGCTGAGAAGGAGGGGAGTCTCTCCCCTGCCACAGCAGCCACAGAGCTGAGGCTGGGAAAGAGGGCCATCTCTCCCCGGCAGCCGCAGCCCTGGAGCTGGAGAAAGTCGCCTCTTTCTCTGGCCACCGCAACCCTGCATGTCCCAAATTCTCCCCACCCCCTCTTCTCAACCCACTGCCCCCTCCCACCGAAACCCCCTATTTCCTGCAACGCCACCACCTCACCTTACGTGTTCATCTTCTTCAGGGTCCAGGTACCTAATTAGTGCCACGCCTCTGCGGCTCCACTAATTAGGTGGGTGACCCTTCATTCTCTCTTGTGCGGCCACTCAGGCGCACACCTTAGAGGGAACTATCCACTGACCACCTGAATAGGGCTCGGACCACAGTTTGAGAACCTCTACTGTACAGTGATTCTCAGCTGAATGAAAAGAAGACACAGAAAATTCTTTCTAAGTCACGAGCTGGCTTTAGACCTGGATGTTCCACCATACATCAGATATTTGCTTTTTGTCAAATCTTGGAGAGAGACATAGAGTTCAACAAACCCCTGTTTTGCACATTCATTGAGTTTAAGAAACAATTTGACTCTGTTAACAGAGAGACTCTGTGGAAAGTACTCAAATGGTACACAGTTTTAATACCATGCTGAAGCAAATATTGTAGAGTCTGTATAGCACAGTTTTGCATGCCGTACAAGACAGTGGTGAGCAGACTGCGTGGTTTGAAGTGAAAACTGGAGTGAAATGGGGATGCATACTCAGCCCAATACTATTTGCTCTGTACTTGTCAAACATTGATGGAGGCTGCATGATATTGGGGCACATTGTCAATCACCCAGACTTTGCAGATGATATTGTAATGATAATGCCTATGGAAGAATAAAACTGAGAAGCAGTAACTAACCTGGCCACAACAGCCACAGAATGTGGATTAAAAAGGAATGAACAAAAGAGCAAACTAATGGTAACATCAAAAATCAGGCTCAACTAGGCATTAATTGTGTATGTTGGGCAAATAGCTTCTGCTGCCTGGGTTCCATTATAGCCCATGACAAGCATTGTGAAGATGACATCCAGAAGCGGATAGCTACTGCCAACAGAACATGTGCATTCCTAAATAAAAATGTTTGGAACCTTAAATCAGTGTCTATAACAGCTAAAACCAGATTACATACAACACTCATTGGACCCATGTTACTTTGCAGTTGTGACACGTGGGTACTGGAAAAGTGTCTGAAGCAAAAGCTGCAAACATTTGAAACGAGGTGCCTGCACCATATCCTAGACATGAGAAGGCTAGATAGACTAAAATTACAACATCTGTAGACGACTGAAAGTGTAGTGCATGACTGCAGTGGTTAAAAAGTGCCAATTACAATAATTTTGCCATGTTGCTAGATTGATTTTATACCAATTGCCTAAAACTGTTCTCTGTGGAAGAGTGCCTGGTGAGAGAGGCTTTGGACATTCAAGGTAACAATGGTATAACATGGTATATAAAACGATCCAGGCAATCCTCCCACAGACTCAAATGGCAGCTCAAACCAGGCATGAATGGAATCTGCTCATAATTCGGCTCTACCCAGTCTTGGTGTTGGAAAAAGGAAATGGTGGTGATGATGATGATGATTATATTACCTGCTTTCTCACTGCCCTGTTAGTATTTGCAATATTGCCATAGTAGGATTTGTTTCTAATTGCCAGCTGTTTTTTTATGATAGAAAGTGGGAATTATCTTTACTAGGGATATTTTATTCCTATTGAGTGTGATTTACTGTAGTGTTATTGATAGAAATTCATTTGACACCCCGTGGGATTTAATGACAACCAGTGAAATTACTGTTGGAGAGAAGGTTGCTCATCCTGAGCAATATTTGGCAACATTAAAGCAAATTAGTTAATAGTGAGTAGGTTTTAATATTTTGCAAAAAGAATTATCAATATAGGCTCTGCCATTATTCATAGGGCCTTTTGTTAGAGGTTCAATAACCTTGCAAAAACTTTACAGTAATATTATGTATGTGGATAAACTTAAATATGCCTAGGAGTTTAAGGTTTCAGAGTAGCAGCCGTGTTAGTCTCTATTGTGGCTTCTTAGAGACTAACAAATTTATTTGAGCATAAGCTTTCGTGAGCTACAGCTCACTTCATCGGATGCATTCAGTGGAAAATACAGTGGGGAGATTTATATACACAGAGAACATAAATCAATGGGTGTTATCATACACACTGTAAGGAGAGTGATCACTTAAGATGAGCTAATACCAGCAGGAGAGCCGGTGGGGGAGAAAACCTTTTGTAGTGATAATCAAGGTGGGCCATTTCCAGCAGTTGACAAGAACGTCTGAGGAACGGGCGTGGGGGAATAGTTTTACTTTGTGTAATGACACATCCACTCCCAGTCTCTATTCAAGCCTAAGTTAATTGTATCCGGTTTGCAAATTAATTCCAATTCAGCAGTCTCTCATTGGAGTCTGTTTTTGAAGTCTTTTTGTTGTAATATTGCGACTTTTAGGTCTGTAATCGAGTGACCAGAGAGATTGAAGTGTTCTCCGACTGGTTTATGAATGTTATAATTCTTGACATCTGATTTGTGTCCATTTATTCTTTTATGTAGAGACTGTCCAGTTTGACCAATGTACATGGCAGAGGAACATTGCTGGCACATGATGGCATATATCACATTGGTAGATGTGCAAGTGAACGAGCCTCTGATAGTGTGGCTGATGTGATTAGGCCCTATGATGGTGTCTCCTGAATAGATATGTGGACACAGTTGGCAACGGGCTTTGTTGCAAGGATAGGTTCCTGGGTTAGTGGTTCTGTTGCATGGTATGTGGTTGCTGGTGAGTATTTGCTTCAGGTTGGGGGGCTGTCTGTAAGCAAAGACTGGCCTGTCTCCCAAGATCTGTGAGAGTGATGGGTCGTCCTTCAGGATAGGTTGTAGATCCTTGATGATGCGTTGGAGAGCTTGAAAATTGCTGAGGGTCTTGGCGGACCACTTAATGATCTTTCCAAATGTTGTTTGTGCTGTTAGCTAACTATTGTAAAGTGCTTTGGATAAAAGCGCTATATTAAAAAACCTTAATAATAATAAACTTTTTTTGTTCTACAAATAAAAACACACAACTCCTCTTTTAAGTAAAGTAGTCTTACCTTTCTAATGTGATGGAAGTACCCTCTCTCCCCTGCCGTGGCAGCCCCCGAGCTGGGGCTGGGAAGGACGGGGGGTCTCTCCCCCGCCACAGCAACCACAGACCTGAGGCTGGGAAGGAGGGCCCTCTCTCCCCGGCAGCCACAGTCCTGGAGTGGGGAAAGTCGCCTCTTTCTCTGGCCACCACAGCCCTGCACATCCCAAATTCTCCCCACCCCCTCTTCTCAACCCACTGCCCCCTCCCATCAACCCCCTATTCTCCCCAAGGCCACCCCCTCACCTTACATGTGCGTCTTTTCCAGAGTCCAGGCACCTAATTAGTGGAGCTACGACTGCGCAGCTCCACTAATTAAGTGGGTGGCCCTTAATTCTCTCATGTGCGGCCGCCCAGGCATGTACCTTAGAGGGAACTATCTGCGGACCACCTGAATGGAGTGGTCCGCGGACCACAGTTTGAGAACCTCTGACTTATGCCCAGTGGGGAAGATGGGGATTTTTTCTGTCTTGCACTATGCAATCAGCAAACTGAATTCATTGAGGAATACAGCGTAACTATTACTAAAGTTTTGTTTATAATGAGGGCCTATCTTTTCAGTCTTCAATTTTCCATTCCAGATCTTCTTTTCACACTTACGTCTCTTTCTTTGGCCTCATTATTTCAGGAGAGCACCTATGGTGTCTATTCTGCATCCTGTGACAACGACAGAGTCTGCAGTCCACCTGGGCTTGATTCTGCTCAGCCACCTCTGTACATGAAGAGTAACTCTACAGACATCAAGGAAGATACACCACTGTAAAACCTTTGTGAGAGGAGAATCAGGCCTTAGATATCTTAGCCCTCCCTCCTAATCCCAGCTTTAGGAAGCTTTGGTAAAGCTACATCTTCAGCCCTGAAGCAGCAGGAGGACTGTGGCAGGGATGTCCCTTCACCCCACTTTGGGAGACACCAGAAGAAAATATATTTGGCCTTCATGGAGATGTGCTCATCTACTGCTACAGGGGGGCAAGAGGAAAGGTATTGTTGCACCCTGCAACTATGAGGATTCCATTAGCAGCACTCCTTTTCCATTGCTTTGCAGGAAGACTCCAGCAAACTTTCCCCTTTTTTCTCCTCCCCTCTTCCCTTTCCTGTGGCTGAGCAGAGAAGCAGGGAAAGGTGAAGGAAGTGGTCCACTAATGTCCCTTCTCAGTGTAGCACTTCACAACTACCATACTGTTGTAAAAAGGTGGGGTATTTTAAAGTGATTGACAAGCTGAAATCATCAAGCAGCAAGGAACATCCCAAGCCTCATCTGGAGTATCATCTATTGCCAAAGGACATGATTGTTTCATGGACACTATTTAGCCAATGCTAAGATTGAGAAAAAGGTTCAGTTCTAAACTCGTATTTACAGTTGCTTATAACTTTCGTCTTTTCTTTCCTTAGCAAAAAGTCAGTGAAATTCTAATTTTAAAAAATTGTTATTGCAACAATGTAAGTTGGAGAAATCAAGACACCAGAAGCCAGAAAATTCAAAATGGAGGTTGACTAGCAATCTGAGGAGTATTTCTTCATTTGCCAGTGTTTATTTTCTCAACTCGGATGCCGCATCATGAGCCCATTTGCTCCCCTGCCCCCCTTCCCCCCAAGAAAAAGTAATGAGGAAAACTAGCAGGATAATGGCAGTGGGATTGAATTGAAAGGGAAAGTTAGAACATTTTGGTGAGCAGGAGGAGTTGCACTGAAGGGCGTGAGCTGGAGTGACAGCTATGGGGAAGATAGATTTATAGAGTACAGAATGGATGCGTGAAGGAGGAGCTTAAGATGGGATGGTAGGAAGCTGGAGAGTTAGTTGGGAAATTAGTAGGAGAGGCAGGTGGGAAGGATCTTGTATGATCATAGGGTTGCAATGCACCACTCAGATACTATGTTGATGGCCATTAGTATGGGACCTGAAGATAGATAGTATGCACAGCTGTTCCTAAAATGAAGGGAAGCAAATAGGAGATAAAGTTCAAAGGGTTGATGTGGCTTTTTATACATAATAGATATTTAGATTAGGCGTAATTTCTAGAAATGCTTTAAACACTCTATTTAAGTGTTAGCTTTAAGCTGTAACTGGAGGCAACATCCTGCAGGAAAAAAAAATATCAGCAAGCAGACAACTCAATTATATGATTCTGATTAGCAAGAGGAAACCCAAAGAATGGGGAAATTAAGCCTAATTAAAACAGTGTCTGGTAAAAAGAATGACAATGTAGCTGTGTCCATTCCACTTGGGGACAGAAGTAGAAGGAAGAGGTAGGGGAAACCACAGAAATATTCTTCGTGTCACTTGGCATATTAACAAAAATAAGGAATATATTATTGGTTCCGCTCAGGGAGAACAATAATATGCACTTATATAGTGTAACATTTACACTTACATAGTTTCTTTCTTCTAGGGATGTTTTCCAATAATTAATTAATCCTCAATATAGCACTTGACAATATTATTATCTGAATGTATAGATGTGGAACTGAGCACAAAGAGGTTAAGTCACTCACTTAAGTTTATCCTTGGTGGCAGATCCAGGAATGGAATCCAGAACTCAGGACACCTACTCTTGTACTCTGATCATGAGGCTATGCTGTTGCAATACTGAGAGGGACATTTTCTCATAACATATTTGTCATATACCACCAGAAGTTCTCTAGTTTAAAATACTGTGAATTCTGATAATTGTATTTGTGAGAGAAGCTGTTCAACAAGAACCTACCTCTGGTGGTTAAGGATTCATTAAATGTGATTGCTCAAGACCCAAAAAGGGCTAAATCAATAGGTACGAATGTTTTAAATAAGAAGTTGGAATGTGTGTCACTCAAGACATGATGTTCCAGTAAACGGATCTACAGTGATGAACCCCCTCCCACCTGCCTCTTTCCCACATACACACAGCACTGTTAGTTACTTGATGACACATATTATCTTGTATTTGACCACAGGCTTAAAATATAATACACTTAGTGTTTGGATTATTAATTCAATGAGCAACTTTAGGCATTTGATCTCATGTCAGGATCTCATTTAACTTCAGAAAGAGGGACTATACAAAAATGAAGAAGCTAATAGAAATTAAAAGGTACAGTCAAAAAAGTGAAGTGCCTGCAAGCTGCATGGAAACTTTTTAATAACACCATAATAGAGGTTCAAATTAAATGTATACCCCACATTAAAAAATGTAGCAAGAGGACCAAAAAAGTATCACCATGGCTAAACAACAAAATAAAAGAAATGGAGGGAAAAAAGCATCCTATAAAAATTGGAAGTTAAATCCTTCTGAGGAAAATTGGAGCATAAACTATGGCTAGTCAAGTGTAAAAATATAGTTAGACAGGCCAAAACAAAATTTGAAGAGCAATAGCCAGAGACTCAAAAACTAACAGCAATTTTTTTAAAGTACATCAGAAGCAGGAAGCCTGCCAATGAGTGCGGCCACGGAATGATTGAGGTGCTAAAGGAGCACGCAAGGAAGATAAGGTCATTGCGAGATACTACAGTAGAACCTCAGAGTTACAAAAACATCAGGAATGGAGGTTGTTCATAACTCTGAAATGTTCGTAATTCTGACAAAAACATTTTAGTTGTTCTTTCAAAAGTTTACAACTGAACATTGACTTAATACAGCTTTAAAACTTTATTATGCAGAAGAAATGCTGTTTTCCCTTTATTTTTTTAGTACATAAGAACATAAGAATGGCCATACTGGGTCAGACCAAAGGTCCATCTAGCCCAGTATCCTGTCTTCCAACAGTGGCCAATGCCAGGTGCCCCAGAGGGAATGAACAGAGCAGGTAGTCATCAAGTGATCTATCCCGTTGCCCATTCCCAGCTTCTGACAAACAGAGGCTAGGGACACCATCCCTGTCCATTCTGGCTAATAACCATTAATGAACCTATACTCCATGAACTTATCTAGTTCTTTTTTTAACCCTGTTATAGTCTTGGCCTTCACAACGTCCTCTAGCAAGGAGTTCCACAGGTTGACTGTGTGTTGTGTGAAAAATACTTCCTTTTGTTTGTTTTAAATCTGCTGCCTATTAATTTCATTTCATGTGTTCTGAGAAGGAGTAAATAACACTTCCTTATTTACTTTCTGCACACCAGTAAAGATTTAGTAGTTTACATTTAACACAGTACTGTACTAGGTATGGGTTTGGGTTTTTTTTTTTTTTTGGTCCTTGCTGCTTCCTGATTGAGTACTTCTTGTTCCAAATGAGGTATGTGGTTGACTGGCCAGTTTGTAACTCTGAGGTTCTACTGTAAATTAATTATTTGCATCAGTTTTCACTGAGGAAGATGTCAGGGAGGTTCCCACACCTGAGCCATTCTTTTTAGGTGACAAATCTGAGGAACTGTCTCAGACTGAGGTGTCAATAGAGGAAGTTTTGGAACAAATTAATAAGTTAAACAGTAGTAAGTCACCAAGACCAGATGGTATTCACCCAAGAGTTCTGAAGGAACTCAAATGTGAAATTGCAGAACTACTAACTGTAGTCTGCAACCTATCATTTAAATCAGCTTCTGTACCAGATGGCTGGAGGACAGCTAATGTGACACCAATTTTTAAAAAAGGCTCCAGAGAGAATGGTGGCAATTACAGGCCAGTAAACCGAACTTCAGTACCAGACAAATTGGTAGAAACTATAGTAAACGACAGAATTATCAGACACAGAGATTAACGTGATTTGTTGGGGAACAGTCAACATGGCTTCTGTAAAGGGAAATCATGCCTCACCAATCTATTATAATTCTATCAGGGGATCAACAAACAAGTGGACAAGGGTGATCCAGTGGATATAGTGTACTTGGACTTTCAAAAAGTCTTTGACAAGACCCCTTACCAAAGGCTCTTAAGCAAAGTAAGCAGCCTTGGTATAAGAGGGAAGATCCTCTCATGGATCAGTAACTGGTTAAAAGACAGTAAACAAAGGTAGGAATAAATGGTCAGTTTTCAGAATAGAGAGAGGTGAATAGCAGTGTCCCCTCGGTGTCTGTACTGGGACCAGTGCTGTTCAACATATTCATAAATGAAAAAGAGGTAAACAGTGAGGTGGCAAAATTTGCAGACAATACAAAATTACTCAAGATAATTAAGTCCAAAGCAGACTGTGAGGAGTTACAAAGGGATCTCACACAACTGGGTGACAGAGCAACAAAATGGCAGATGAAATTCAATGTTAATAAATGCAAAGTAATGCACGTTAGAAAGCATAATCCCAGCTATACATCCAAGATGATAGGGTCTAAATTGGCTGTTACCATTAAAGGAAGAGATCTTGGAGTCATTGTGGATAATTCTCTGAGAACATCCACTCAATGTGCAGCTGCAGTCAAAAAAACAAACAATGTTAGGAACCATTAGGAAAGGGATAGATAATAAGACATAATGCCACTATATAAATCCATGGTATGCCCACACCTTGAATACCGTGCAGTTCTGGTCACCCATTTCAAAAAAGATATATTAGAATCAGAAAAGGGATAGAGAAGGGGAACAAAAATGATGAAGTGTATGGAACAGCTTCCATATGAGGAGAAATTAAAAAACTGGGACTTTTCAGCTTGGAAAAGAGACAATTAAAGGATATGATATAGGGCTATAAAATTGTGACTCATGTGGAGAAAGTGAATAAGGAAGTGTTATTTACTCCTTCACATATTACAAGAACCAGAGGTCACCCAATGAAATTAATAGGCAGCAGGTTTAAAACAAACTAAAGGAAGTACTTCACAGAACGTACAGTCAGCCTGTGTAACTTCTTGTCAGGGAATGCTGTGAAGGCCATAACTAAAACAGGTTTCAAAATAGAATTACGTAAGTTCCTGGAAGATAGGTCCATCAATGGCTATTAGCCTAAATGGTCAAGGATACAACCCTATGCTATGGGTGACCTTAGCCTCTGACTGCCAGAAACTGGGATTAGATGACAGGATGGATCACTCAACGAGAGCCTGTTTTGTTCATTCCCTCTGAAACATCTGCTATTGGTCACTGTCAGAAGACAGGATCCTGGGGTAGATGGATCCTTGGTCTGACCTGAGTACGGCCATTCTTATGTTCTTATGTTCGTTCAGCTGAAATAAAAGTTACCTAGACTTGAACCTTGTGTAGTCATTGCAGCTATGCAAAGTGGATATCAAATACTACCAGATCAGATTCTCTACTTACAGTGATGGTAACATTTTATAACCATTCTATACTCATTCTGCACTGGTTTATGTGACTACAGAAGATACAAAGCTGCAGAAAATCAGGCACTAGGCCCAAAGACAGGCATTCCACTTCTGGCAGCAGCCACAATACAGAAATAGCCTTTGATTTGAACTGTGTGACAGTGCAATATAAGGTTCAAGCCTTCAGAGGAACATGCTGGTACTGATATGTTATCCTGAGTGCCTCTGAAAATAGAGACACACCACAAGTAAAATCAGTCCTTTACCAGCAGACCTTCCCATGACAACCAAATGGAGAGCATTGAAAGCTAAGAAAGACCTTATTTGGGACAAAGTAGTGCAGTGCACTCTTTGTGGATGGCCAATTCCTACAGCAAAGAAAGGACTTTATTGTTTCTATTTTTCATTGTGGTAGTACCCAGGAGGGAGTTCTCAGTTCAGAATGCTTGTTTTCTCTAGAGTATATGTGTAGTGATACCCAATGGCTTACAGGTGAGGAAGTTGGTTAAATTATACAAACATCACCAAAGTATAGTAAAAATTTTAAATGTGGCTGTAAATTATGTTTGGTGGCCAGACACAGACCAGGATACAAAGGGAAAACAGTCAAGGTGAATTGTGAAGTAGTCACTGAAACATGAAATTGATTAATATCATTCATGAAAGTGATAGGTCCATCAATGGCTATTAGCCTAAATGGTCAAGGATACAACCCTATGCTATGGGTGACCTTAGCCTCTGACTGCCAGAAACTGGGATTAGATGACAGGATGGATCACTCAACGAGAGCCTGGCCCAAACTGATTTTGCAGAAAACAATAAATACATGCATTTAGTTGTGAGCTGTGACTGATGTTTATTCTATTTTCTGCATCCTGTATCTTTAAATGTAAGGGAGCATTCCTGCTTGCTATGGGGCAGCTGTGAGATGGTTGCCACTTTGTGTTTCAGTTCCAATGCAGAAGGCTACATAGAGTCTTTATTTGTACCTTAAAATAAAAGTAATCTGGAGTGAACACAACAGATTTTGGGTTTTTTGTATGTGGGGAAACATACTAAAATCCAGGGCTAACACAGACAGCTGAAGTGAACATCCTTCTCATACAGTAAACAACAAAGGAAAAGTTTGGCCCTAGGAATACATGCAGATGAAGTAGAATTCTAGCAACCAGACATTCCTCACAACTCAAATATGTTCTGGAGCTAGAGAAACATCAAGTCCCATTCTTACAAGGAATAAAATAATAGGAGACTAATGTGCACAACATACAGCAAAATGACAATAGAGATTACTTTGAGACTGGGAGAGAGAGAAAAGATTGGAAAGAAGGGGAAATCTTCTATGTAGCACTCCATTATTTTCAGGATGGCACAGTCTCTGGATTGGATAGTTTCCTTGCTCCAACAGTAGCTACTAATGTTAATGCACCCCACCCCACACCCCCGCCACCTTGTTTTTCCCTTTTTGTTCAATCCAGCCATTAGCTATTATAATAGCTGTCAGAAAACATGAAGGCATTCAGGGTACAGAGAAAAGGAAAGAGCTCATGAGCTATCTCAATATGTAGATGACTATTTGTTGTTTTTCTGGTACCCGTGTCATTGTTGTATCAGCTGCCTCAGACAATAAGTGGGTTTGGATCCTTCTCGAGATATGGGATGCAGTGGCACAAATCAGATTCTTTTTTTGTTAGTTTGTTTCCAGCTGACAGAGGTTTTCCTTCTAGTGGTAGGAGTCTTATGCCCATTAAATGCTGAAGGATTGGAGTTAAATATTTAGAGGATCCAAACAACAGGAGAATTGTCTGAGACGATCACAAAGAAACCAATAGTTAGATCCATTAAGAATCTACTACTTAATTGGAATTCTCTGCTGTTATCTGTACATAGATAGATACTGAGCAGAGCAAATGATGGGGAAAAACTGTACTTCCTCAGTTAATATATTAGAGAAAAAGCCATTTTCTTTCCTGTTCCACCAAGCTTATTAAAAGATCCCTTCTTGGTTGTCTCAGTGTTTATTTGCAGTAGGAAGAACTCAAGTCTTCAGCTATGTATTGGTATTTTTCCACATGAATTGATAGAAGGTGAACTAGGATGCTAGTTTTAAATGGTGCTTTTGCCTGTCTCTCCTCCAATTACAGTTGCCTTCAAACAGAAGCTTCTGATACAGAGGAAAATATGGGCGTTCTTTTTGTTTCAGACACTGCATATCATATCAAAGATGCATTCACTATATACCACTTATCAGCAATATGGTAATTCCCAATGTTGTATGAACTACAGAATGGGTTATAATTCTGGTTTTTTTAACATGTGTATATATAAGACAAATCAATATGTGGAAGATGTTTTTTCCTCCAGCTCTTAAAGAAAGGCACTTGTGAAGGTGGAATTTTAAAATGTAAGGCTTCTTTCAGGTGGTTCTTCTTTTGTTTCTTCTAAACAATGAAGAAAAAGCTTGAACGTATTAAATGTTTTTTCCAAGAAGTGCAATCAGGAGTTTAATGCAAACTCAAGAAAGTAGTTCTTTCATATCTTTTTAGAAAAATACGTATTGAAAGCAGAATGATAAACAATTTTTGGTACGAGGAAAAGGTATTTAAAAACATGGAAAAATAATGGGACCACATCCTCAGCTGGTGTAAATCAGCATGACTTCATTGACTTCAATGGAACAAACTGATCTGCAACATCTAATGATCAGGCCCAATGTACTAAGAGTATGAAGAAAAATCTCACTAATTTAGTATCAATGGATTATTATATTTCTTTGAACTAGAGTAGGATGATGATTGTGTAAAGTGTGAATAAATCACAGACAGAAACAAACTGAGACAGGCTGTACACACAGAACTTCTCTTTCCTGTTTCTCACATCCTAAGCTTCATGACATGGCTGTTACTCCCAGCATGCTCTTCAGTAATTACCTCATCTGAACACAAGGTGCTATTAGAGCAATTAGATTATTCAGCCACTAGATGGCACTTGACAGAATATAAATGTACAAAAGCCAACTGCACCATAAACTTTTACAATTGTGATTGACGCAACTGTTACAGTTAATTTATTGGTTTCATAAAATGTTCTTTGTTTATGAGAAGCACCATATTCCGTACTTTTGTATTATACTATATTGAACTAATTTAAAAGTGCATGTTTATTTACCCACTGAACTCCAGATTACATATAAATACTTTTGCCTATGTTAAGCATATGATGTCAGTTTGGATTCTGTGCTGTGCATGCCCTCAAAGTCTATGTGCTAAATTCCTTATGACATTTTTGTTGAAACAATTTACTACAGAACTATCAGCTATATTAAAATTAATTGCCTCAGCCATTGTTATATTTTTAAAATTGTGTGTTTGTATTCTTGTAAAACATTTATAGTTATAACAGCATCAGAACTGCTGTAGTTAAGGTAAAGCATTATTTTCTGGTTAAAGATGGATTGTTCTAAATACTTTAGAGACCGTATTCTGACTTGGATTGTCTTGATATTTCCTGTGCCTCCTGGGGGTGCTGGGTAGTGTCAGTGGTCCAGTTTTGGGGTCACTTGAGCACAGGGGGTCCTGAGATATACCCCCCGCCCTTACAAACCCAGCATTTTACAAAATTATTTCATTCTTCCAACTTTTTTTGCATGTACCTGGGTCTCACATTAGGCTCTGAACCTCCCCAGGCTTATCTCAGTTGCTTAGGATTTATCTCTGCTAGTGGCAGCACCCACTGCCATGTGGGAAACAATACTGAAAAAGTTACTAGGAATAAAGTTTCTAAGTTCAGGTTGGCACATGCCAAATTGATGCACCTAAAAAGTGAAATATACATATGCAGCAAGACTAGGGACTTGTTAAAATAAACATATTTTCAGGCACTCCGTTGTCACAGTAACTGGTGGCTCAAAGTGACCTGCTGTAGTCATTGAACATCAGCTGCAGCCATGCATAGGGCTTTTGAGCCCTACCCTGGGCAGTTTTCAGAGTCTTGTGCACATTTGTTTCTTTCTGGCTTCATTCTCCAGAATCTCCCTTTTGCAGTTTTGCCTTGAGACCAAAATTTCTGGTTTAAGAGCGATATTTTAAAGTTCTCTAAACCCCACATGCAAACTCTGGTTTTACTTAATAAGTATTGTCAAGGAAATCAGCATTAATTAAATAGAGGAAAGAAGAAGTACTCAATTAAGCAGTTAAGATGTAATAATGTTTCCTGCACAATGGATCTGAGCATGATCAAAGAAAAGCAATCATTTGGCCAAAGGATTACTGATACCCAGCCCTCCTAACATGAACTGCTCATAACATTTTTGGATTCTTATAACTTTTTCAGCGCAGAGCTAGGAAATATGGGGCTGTTGGAGTATTGAGGAATATCAGGTAGGGTAGGAATAATACATGGGATATGGGGATTGGTAGGGTTCAGGGAGGGGAGGAGTGGCTGCGGCAGAGGAATCAGAGGAGTAGGGAGAGAGGGATTTAGGGCAGTGGTGAGAGAAGGAGGTATTAGGAGAGGAGTATAAATGGGGATGGGTGGTAAGGAAGGAGATTAAGGGGATAGGGATGGGGGGCTTGGTCCAGGGAAGGGGATGGAGTTTAGGAGAGTGGGAGGGGAAACATGAGGGGTAGCAGGCAGGATGGGGAGGTAGAAGCCAAACTTGAACAGCTTAATGGGACTAGATCGGGAGGCCCAGATAATCTTCATCCAAGAATATTAAAGGAACTGGCACATGAAATTGCAAGCCCATTAGCAAAAATTTTTAATGAATCTGTAAATTCAGGGGTTGTACCGTATGCCTGGAGAATTGCTAACATAGTTCCTATTTTTAAGAAAGGAAAAAAAGTCATCCGGGTAACTACAGGCCTGTTAGTTTGAGATCTGTAGTATGCAAGGTCTTGGAAAAAATTTTGAAGGAGAAAGTAGTCAAGGACATTGAGGTCAATGGTAACTGGGACAAAATACAACATGGTTTTACAAAAGGTAGATCGTATCAAACCAACCTGATCTCCTTCTTTGAGAAGGTAACAGATTTTTTAGACAAAGGAAATGCAGTGGATCTAATTTACCTCGATTTCAGTGAGGCATTTGATACAGTTCCACATGGGGAATTATTAGCTAAATTGGAAAAGATGGGGATCAATATGAAAATTGAAAGGTGGATAAGGAACTGGTTAAAGGGGAGACTACAACGGGTCACACAGAAAGGTGAACTGTCAGGCTGGAAGGAGGTTACTAGTGGAGTTCCTCAGGGATCTGTTTTGCGACCAATCTTATTTAATCATAGAATCATAGAATATCAGGGTTGGAAGGGACCTCAGGAGGTCATCTAATCCAACCCCCTGCTCAAAGCAGGACCAATCCTCAATTAAATCATCCCAGCCAGGGCTTTGTCAAGCCTGACCTTAAAAACTTCTAAGGAAGGAGATTCCACCACCTCCCTGGGTAACGCATTCCAGTGTTTCACCACCCTCCTAGTGAAAAAGTTTTTCCTAATATCCAACCTAAACCTCCCCCACTGCAACTTGAGACCATTACTCCTTGTCCTGTCCTCTTCTACCACTGAGAATAGTCTAGAACCATCCTCTCTGGAACCACCTCTCAGGTAGTTGAAAGCAGCTATCAAATCCCCCCTCATTCTTCTCTTCTGCAGACTAAACAATCCCAGTTCCCTCAGCCTCTCCTCATAAGTCATGTGTTCCAGACCCCTAATCATTTTTGTTGCCCTTCGCTGGACTCTCTCCAATTTATCCACATCCTTCTTGTAGTGTGGGGCCCAAAACTGGACACAGTACTCCAGATGAGGCCTCACCAATGTCAAATAGAGGAGAACAATCACGTCCCTCGATCTGCTCGCTATGCCCCTACTTATACATCCCAAAATGCCATTGGCCTTCTTGGCAACAAGGGCACACTGCTGACTCATATCCAGCTTCTCGTCCACTGTCACCCCTAGGTCCTTTTCCGCAGAACTGCTGCCTAGCCATTCGGTCCCTAGTCTGTAGCTGTGCATTGGGTTCTTCCGTCCTAAGTGCAGGACCCTGCACTTATCCTTATTGAACCTCATCAGATTTCTTTTGGCCCAATCCTCCAATTTGTCTAGGTCCCTCTGTATCTTATCCCTGCCCTCCAGCGTATCTACCACTCCTCCCAGTTTAGTATCATCCGCAAATTTGCTGAGTGTGCAATCCACACCATCCTCCAGATCATTTATGAAGATATTGAACAAAACCGGCCCCAGGACCGACCCCTGGGGCATTCCACTTGACACCAGCTGCCAACTAGACATGGAGTCATTGATCACTACCCGTTGAGCCCGACAAGCTAGCCAACTTTCTACCCACCTTATAGTGCATTCATCCAGCCCATACTTCCTTAACTTGCTGACAAGAATACTGTGGGAGACCGTGTCAAAAGCTTTGCTAAAGTCAAGAAACAATACATCCACTGCTTTCCCTTCATCCACAGAACCAGTAATTTCATCATAGAAGGTGATTAGATTAGTCAGGCATGACCTTTCCTTGGTGAATCCATGCTGGCTGTTCCTGATCACTTTCCTCTCATGCAAGTGCTTCAGGATTGATTTTTTGAGGACCTGCTCCATGATTTTTCCGGGGACTGAGGTATGGCTGACTGGCCTGTAGTTTCCAGGATCCTCCTTCTTCCCTTTTTTAAAGATTGGCACTACATTAGCCTTTTTCCAGTCATCTGGGACTTCCCCCGTTCGCCACGAGTTTTCAAAGATAATGGCCAATGGCTCTGCAATCACAGCCGCCAATTCCTTTAGCACTCTCGGATGCAACTCGTCCGGCCCCATGGACTTGTGCACGTCCAGCTTTTCTAAATAGTCCCTAACCACCTCTTTCTCCACAGAGGGCTGGCCATCTACTCCCCATGTTGTGATGCCCAGCGCAGCAGTCTGGGAGCTGTCCTTGTTAGTGAAGACAGAGGTAAAAAAAGCATCGAGCACATTAGCTTTTTCCACATCCTCTGTCACTAGATTGCCTCCCTCATTCAGTAAGGGGCCCACACTTTCCTTGGCTTTCTTCTTGTTGCCAACATACCTGAAGAAACCCTTCTTGTTACTCTTGACATCTCTTGCTAGCTGCAGCTCCAGGTGCGATTTGGCCCTCCTGATTTCATTCCTACATGCCCGAGCAATATTTTTATACTCTTCCCTGGTCATATGTCCAACCTTCCACTTCTTGTAAGCTTCTTTTTTATGTTTAAGATCCACTAGGATTTCACTGTTAAGCCAAGCTGGTCGCCTGCCATATTTACTATTCTTTCGACTCATCGGGATGGTTTGTCCCTGTAACCTCAACAGGGATTCCTTGAAATACAGCCAGCTCTCCTGGACTCCTTTCCCCTTCATGTTAGTCCCCCAGGGGATCCTACCCATCCGTTCCCTGAGGGAGTCGAAGTCTGCTTTCCTGAAGTCCAGGGTCCGTATCCTGCTGCTTACCTTTCTTCCCTGTGTCAGGATCCTGAACTCAACCAACTCATGGTCACTGCCTCCCAGATTCCCGTCCACTTTTGCTTCCCCCACTAATTCTTCCCTGTTTGTGAGCAGCAGGTCAAGAAGAGCTCCCCCCCCAGTTGGCTCATCTAGCACTTGCACCAGGAAATTGTCCCCTACGCTTTCCAAAAACTTCCTGGATTGTCTATGCACTGTTGTATTGCTCTCCCAGCAGATATCAGGAAAATTAAAGTCACCCATGAGAACCAGGGCGTGCGATCTAGTAGCTTCTGCCAGTTGCCAGAAGAAAGCCTCATCCACCTCATCCCCCTGGTCCGGTGGTCTATAGCAGACTCCCACCACTACGTCACTCTTGTTGTTCACACTTCTAAACTTAATCCAGAGACACTCAGGTTTTTCTGCAGTTTCGTACCGGAGCTCTGAGCAGTCATACTGCTCCCTTACATACAGTGCTACTCCCCCACCTTTTCTGCGCTTCCTGTCCTTCCTGAACAGTTTATAACCATCCATAACAGTACTCCAGTCATGTGAGTTATCCCACCAAGTCTCTGTTATTCCAATCACGTCATAATTCCTTGACATCACCAGGACCTCCAGTTCTCCCTGCTTGTTTCCAAGGCTTTGTGCATTCGTATATAAGCACTTGAGATAACCTGCTGATCGCCCCTCATTCTCAGTATGAGGCAGGAGCCCTCCCCTCACAGACGTTCCTGCCTGTGCTTTCTCCCGGTATCCTGCTTTCCCACTTACCTCAGGGCTTTGGTCTCCTTCCCCCGGTGAACCTAGTTTAAAGCCCTCCTCACTAGGTTAGCCAGCCTGCTCGCAAAGATGCTCTTCCCTCTCTTCGTAAGATGGAGCCCGTCTCTGCCCCGCACTCCTCCTTCATGGAACATCATCCCATGGTCAAAGAATTCAAAGCCTTCTCTCCGACACCACCTGCGTAGCCATTTGTTGACTTCCACGATTCGACGGTCCCTGCCCCGGCCTTTTCCTTCCACGGGGAGGATGGATGAGAACACCACTTGCGCCTCAAACTCCTTTATCCTTCTTCCCAGAGCCACGTAGTCCACAGTGTTCCGCTCAAGGTCATTCTTGGCAGTATCATTGGTGCCCATGTGGAGAAGGAGGAAGGGGTAGCGATCCAAGGGCTTGATGAGTCTCGGCAGTCTCTCCATCACATCGCAAATCTTAGCCCCTGGCAATCTTTTTATTATTGATGTTGGAACAAAAAGCGGGAATGTGCTAATAAAGTCTGCGGATGACACCATGCTGGGAGGTACTGCCAATACAGAGAAAGACAGGGATATCATACAGAAAGATCTGGATGACCTTGTAAATTGGAGTAATAGTAATAGGATGAAATTTAATTATGAAAAGTGCAAGGTCATGCATTTAGGGATTAATAACAAGAATTTTTTTATAAACTGGGGACGCATCACTTGGAAGTAACAAAGGAGGAGAAGGACCTCAGAGTATTGGTTGATCACAGGATGACTACGAGCCGCCAATGTGATATGGCCGTGAAAAAAGCTAATGCGGTCTTGGGATGCATCAGGCGAGACATTTCCAGTAGAGATAAGGAGGTGTTAGTACCGTTATATAAGGCACTGGTGAGACCTCATCTGGAATATTGTGTGCAGTTCTGGTCTGCCATGTTTAAGAAAGATGAATTCAAACTGGAACAGGTACAAAGAAGGGCTACTAGGATGATCCGAGGAATGGAAAACCTGTCTTATGAAAGGAGACTCAAAGAGCTTGGCTTGTTTAGCCTAACCAAAAGAAGGCTGAGAGGAGATATGATTGCTCTCTATAAATATATCAGAGGATAAATACCACGGCGGGAGAAGAATTATTTAAGCTCAGTACCAATGTGGACACAAGAACAAATGGATATAAACTGGCCATCAGGAAGTTTAGACTTGAAATTAGACAAAGGTTTCTAACCATCAGAGAAGTGAAGTTCTGGAACAGCCTTCCAAGGGAAGCACTGGGGGCAAAAGACAATCTGGCTTCAAGACTAAGCTTGATAAGTTTATGGAAGGGATGATATGATGGGATAGCCTAATTTTGGTAATTAATTGATCTTCAACTATTAGCTGTAGATACGCCCAATGGCCTGTGATGGGATGTTAGATGGGGTGGGATCTGAGTTACTACAGAGAATTCTTTCCTGGGTGTCTGGCTGGTGAGTCTTGCCCACATGCTCAGGGTTTAGTTGATTGCCATATTTGGGATCTGGAAGGAATTTTCCTCCAGGGCAGATTGGCAGAGGCCATGGGGGTTTTCCGCCTTCCTCTTCAGCGTGGGGCACGGGTCACTTGCTGGAGGATTCTCTGAACCTTGAAGTCTTTAAACCACAATTTTAGGACTTCAATAGCTCAGACATAGGTCAGGGGTTTGTTATAGGAGTGGGTGGGTGAGATTCTGTGGCCTACATTGAGGTCTATGACTAGTGGTCATAATGGTCCCTTCTGACCTTAAAGTCTATGATTCTATTAGGGGTCAGGCCCACATTTTTCCCTCCTATTTGAAGCAGTGGCATAGCGAGGAATGGAAATTTGGATGGGCCCTAATTTATGATGGATGAGCAATGCACTCCTTGCACCAACTCAGAGCACCTAACCCAGCCCTACTACAGTAACCCCAGGGCAGACAGCCAGGATCTGCACCACTCCCCTCCCTCTCACCACAGCACAACCCCGATACCCATTGCAGGGACATAGGAAGACCCATTCAGAGTCCCCTGACACAGTGGGGAGGCAGTGATTGACATAGACACCCCCACACCATGAATGTCTGTGGTGGAGACAGGAGTAAACCCTGGGGAAAGGGGCATGCTTCCTGTATCTGCTGAGCCCAGGTGGGGGCCAGGGTGTTTTGAGATCCCTTGTGCATTTTTACTGACACAGCTTGCAAAAAGGTACTCATACACCTCTCTTCATATCATACAGTCACAGCTCTGCCAAGCTGCTTCACCTTATTCCTCCACCTTTCCATACATCTACACCTAACACAGTGAATGCAGTTGGAATGCATGCAGATAACTGCTGGTATACAAATCTGTGGAACACACACACGAACAGGGAACTTTCTATTAGTCCTTCCTCATAGCTACTTATTGTAGATTCTTAGAGCTGAAGGTCAGAAGGTTCAATTAGATCATTTAGTCTGGCCTGTAGAGCACAGGCCAAAAGATTTCATCCATTTACTCCTGTATTGAGCTCAATAACTTTTGGTTGACTAAAGCATCTTCCAGTAAGAACATCCAGTCTTGATTAGAAGACATGAAGAGATGGAAAATCCACCACTTCCCTTGCTAGTTTGTTGACTGTTGCATCACTCTTAGTAAACCATTCCCATTGTTTTTACCAGCTTTGAGAGAGGAAGGAGGAACAGTTAAGGTTGTGCTGTGGGAGTAGTTTATATCTTACCTTTGTATTTCCTGGTTTTCAGAAATTAAAGTTTAGCCACTCTCCACATTCTGGAAGGGCACAAGGCACCAATGGTCAACCTTAACTCTGTGTTAATGAAATTTTGGGACATTTAATATATTTCAATCTTGATAAACTTATTGCAAAATACAGCAGCACAATGACTTATACTTCACATTAAATCCATTTTACTAAAGTTGACAAGAGGGGTGAAAGAAGTAGCCTTAAAAAAGAAGACACAAAGAAAACAAAAACTATTGTGAGGGGAAAAACAAAACAGAAAACCCTTTCTATTCCAGTCCTTAAAGCACTGCTGAGTGGTTCAGTTTAAATACTCTTCCTTTTACAGATGTAATCAGCAAAAGAACACATCATATATGCAAATATAATACACACATTTCCACAGTACAGCTGAGCAGATTTAAACAGATTTATAAGGTTCCAGGCTTGCCAGACCCATTCCAGGATGAAAAAAGAATTTTCCAGCTTCTGCAAATAACTGTGTGAACACACAGTAACAAGACTGTATTAACATTCAGTTGTCTGTATGTTTGTACCTCAATGTCCAAGTGTCCCTATGTACAATAGTCCAGAGTACTTAACATCAGGAAGCCAGTACTTCTCAATATGATGTTTAACAAGTGATTTTTATTGGGATAATTTAGGACAGGGACTGGAGTACATGTAAAAGTGTTCTTTGCTGAGAGCAGTCTCCAAAATCTGTCTGAGAAATGGCTTGCAATCTTATTCAGTTTCACAGTTGTTTGATGCCATTGATTTATAATTTTATATTGCAATTCTAGCAGGTTAGTTGAAATAGAACATACACATACGAAGGACATTATTGAGTCCAATACCTCCAGCTCAAGAGAATGAGATAGTTCTCTTTCCCATTTAATCATAAATGTTTCTTTAGTGGGCAATAAAGAGAATGCAATGGCTTCATACAATCACCACACAATGTTCTGCAATTCATTGCTAAGGAATAAAATTTGCTCAAATAAATAGGGTTCTCTAATGCAAGTTGACTTAACATTGGATTAAGTAATGGAACTCCTGAACTGGAAGTAAAGAAACAAAGGGAAGTCTAGCATGTTCCATTTCTGTTGTACTTCTGAGACAAACATGTATTTGTTTTTAATGAATAGTTGAGATAAATATTCCAAATCAACTGATCTCCATTCTGTGATTCCAGTCCTTCAAGAGAGCCACAGTAAAATGCACATTGGACCAAATACATGTGAAAAGAAACAGATTACTGTTAACTTGACACATACCTTTCTACAGAGTAAGTGTCACAGCTGTGGGTTGGATATTAGATTCAGTCTGGTCCAAAGAAGCTGTTGAAGGTTTTCCACACCAACCAACCCATCATCCATCTATATTCAAAGTCTATCTGGAACACCTATTCTCCTTAGTTAACAGATACACAAGTCTATCATACTGTAAGAGCGATCACCTTACTTGAGAGGTTTATGTAGCAATTTTAATTATAGCTGGCTTCCCATTTCTGCCCAAATAAAGTTCATAATAAATCTATTAACAAGGATAAGCTCCTGAATGGGAACAATAATGATAAGATTCAAAATAGATATAAAATTTGTCTAGTTAATTCATTTGGATTGGATCAACCTAACTAATCTGTGGTACCTTTCAAATATACTTCTCTCTAGAGCTGTGCAAGTAAGTCAGGGAAATTTCCCTTATGCAACCCTGATTGAATTGGCCTGGTCGATACTGGTCCTCCACTTGTAAGGTAACTCCCTTCTCTTCATGTGTCAGTATATTTATGCCTGCATCTGTAATTTTCACTCCATGCATCTGAAGAAGTGGGATTTTTACCGACGAAAGAGTATGCCCAAATAAATCTGTTAGTCTTTAAGGTGCAACCGGACTCCTCGTTGTTTTTGTGGATATACAGACTAACACGGCTATCCCTCTGATACATTAAGGTGGTATTTTCAGAAGTGCTCAATATTGGCCTAATTCTGCTAACCATTGAAGTCAGTGGGAGATTGCCTTTCATTTTAATTGGAGCAGAATTAGGTCACCAGTGAGCGGTTTTGAAAATCCCAATCATAAGGGGCCAGATCCTTGAGACCACAAAGAATAAAATGTACATACTGGGTCAGACCGGGGGTCCATCTAGCCCAGTATTCTGTCTTCCAACAGTGGCCAGTGCCAGGTACTTCAGAGGGAATGAACAGAAGAGGGCAATTATTGATTGTTCCATCTTCTGTTGTCCACTCCCAGATTCTGGCAGTCAGAGGATATGGACACCCAGAGCATGGAGTTGCATTCCTGACCATTTTGGCTAATAGCCATTGGTGGACCTATCCTCCACAAAGTTATCTAATTCTTTTTTGATTTCTGTTATAGTTTTGGCCTTCACAACATCCTCTGGCAACAAGTTCTACAAGTTGACTGTGTGTTGTGTAAAGAAATACTTCCTTTAGTTTGTTTTAAACCTGCTGCCTATTATTCATTGGGTGACCTCTGGTTCTTGCGTTATGAAAGAAAGTGAACAAGGAAGTGTTATTTATTCTACACACCAGTCATGATTTTATAGACCTATAGCATATCCCCTCTTAATCGTCTCTTTTCCAAGCTGAAAAGTCCCAGTCTTTTTAATCTCTCCTCTTATGTAAGCTGTTCCATATCCTTAACCATTTTTGTTGCCCTTCTCTGTATCTTTTCCAATTCCAATATACCTTTTTTGGGGGGAGGGGGGAAGGGGGCAACCAGAACTGCATGGAGTATTCAAGCTGTGGGCATACCGTGGATATTTATAGTGGCATTATGATATTTGTCTTCTTATCTACCCCTTCCTACTGCTTCCTAACATTGTTAGCTTTTTGAATCCTGTTGCACATTGAGTATGTTTTCAGAGAACTATCCTCGATGACTCCAAGATCTCTTTCATGAATGGTAACGGCCAATTTAGACCCCATCATTTTGTATGTTTAGTTGGGATTATTACTTTGTTCATTACTTTGTATTTATCAACAGTGAATTTCATGTGCCATTTTGTGGCCTAGTCACCCAGTTGTATTGTGTGAGATCCCTATGCCCACTAAGCCAGTGGCCAGAAAATGGTGATATGGAACTGTTGGGAGTTTCTTCAAGGGGCAAGTAAAGTGTGCTTCATGGTTGCCCAACACTTTCAGAGTGGTAGAAGACAGTTATAGCTGGATCAAGAATCTGACTAGGTCAGAAAATATGTAAATATTTAATATTGAATAGATCCACTGAAAAGGAGAAATCAAAGCCAGGGCTGTCTTAGTAGATCATGATAAAAAAACAATTGAGACAATCTGAGAATTTGTTTTCTGTTAACCCACAATTTTCCTAAAAGCCATATTAGGAATGGTTGTTTGGAATCAGCAACAAAGCTAAAAACAAAAAAAGCTTCTTGTCAGTTTCCAATTCTTTGATGACTTTGTAGCAGATAGATTTATTAGTTCAGCTCAGTACATTGTTTTTTTTTTCTTAAATAACTAGGTGATATTCTGGATTAGTAACCTGGTATTTTAAATTTTTATAATCAAATTCATTTTAAGTTTAAATAAGAAAAAAATAACCATTCTAAGGGCCTGATCCTGGGAAACCTTATTCCCATTCAAGTTCTCTCAATTAATTTAACGGGATAACTCATAGGAGTAAAGATTACTCACATAAGTAAAGACTTTCAGGTGCTAAATTAGTAAACTTTGAGGTTTTAAATGTTCATGTTATAAAATTATTCACTTCCACTATTTAAAAAGCTCTTAGAAGTGTTGAAGCAAGGGACCAGTATAATGAAGGATGCTTTTATGGAGAAATGTATTGACCCTCCAAGAAAGATTTGATTATGGCTTTGAGAGGCAATCATGATGTGACAGAGGGGATGAACAGCAGTTGGTTGAAGCATTCTGTTTGCAGAGGACAGAGACGGACAGAATGCCTCCTTGGAGAGTACAGTATTAACTGATAACTACAGCACCCTTTAGGAGCACATTGTTCTCTAGTGCCAGCTTCCATCTACTGGTAGCACAGGGGACAGAGCCATGACTATGCTTTCTCCATCAGGTGTGTGGATTGTCTTCAGACACATTAAGCTCTGCCCCCTCTTCTCATATACTTAGAGAATGCACACACCAGCATTTTGACTGCCTCCTACATAAGTGCACAAGGGAGAGAAAAAATCAATCTAGATTTCCCATCTCACATACTTGCAGAAGAGCTGCCACAACCTAGCCATTTAGAGAACCCAGCTAGTCTACAAGAGTAGGGAAGGATTGTCCAGTGGTTAGGGTGCTAGACTGGGATTTGGGTTCAGTTCCTTGCTCCATCACAGACTTCCTGTGTTAGCTTGGGCATGTCTGTCTGTACCTCAGTTCCCTATGTGTACAATGGGGTATAAGACAACTTCTTACAGAAGGGTTGTGAGAATAAATACATAAAGACTGTGGTGCTCAGATACTACACTAATGTGGGCCATATAAGTACCTACCATAAATAGAACAGGGTATCTGAGGCAGCACCATAATTGTGACTCCCACAGATATTCAAGAGTGTGAATACTTCTAAAGATAGCGAGAGCAAAAAAATCTCTAATTTGTGAAAGTTTTTTTTCTTTATTTTAGATTTAAATCCAGAGATTCATGGCTTTAGATGTGCATATGCTACACCCAGAAGAAATTTCGTAGTGAAGGTGTGAAGGTCACAATAATATCCTCCATGAAACAGCAGGTCATAACCATCATGTAGAGTAGGGTTGCTTATGTTATTTTGAAATATTAAATCTGATGACAGATTCCTGTACCAGTTTAATTAAGAATGAAAACTATGTCTTTGACCTGGAAATCTCTGGTGATCCAACAAGTTTATGATAGAAGGGGAAAATGTTTATTCTCTTACTAAGGGCCTGATCCAATGACCATTGAAGTCAATCAGAGTCTTTCAATTGTCTCTAGTGAGCTTAGGATCAGGCCTTAAACCTGCAGGGGTGAACAGTTGTGTTCTGTTTGCTCTACAGTTACAGATTCTAAGATTTGCTTTTCTTTTTCTTGGGTGAACGTAGTTTAGTTATCACACACACTGACAATTTTTAATTCAAAATTGGATTTTTTTCTAAAAGATAGGCTCTAAGAATTAATTTGGGGAAGTTTTATTGCCTGTGTTATACAGGAGGTCAGACAAAATGATCAAAATGGTCCCTTTGGGTTTTGTAATCTATGAACCCATGTTCAAATTGGGTAAGTAAATGTTGCTATATGAACTTTAACTTTTTATTTCCTTATTTTTGTCTTTAAATTCACAATCTTAAGTTTGCATTTAGATATCTTTTGGAATTCACATGTTTATATGCTTGAATCTTACCTGGCTTTAACTTCTTCCCATTTTGGTTAATTACCCTCTTTACCTTGGTGTGGCTGATGAGATGGGAATGCTGTACATCTCTATCAATTCACTCTCTTACCTCAGGGAGTAAGGACATGCTTAAGTTCCATTCCTAAAAAGGGATGCTTTTCTGAATCTGAACCTTACTCTCTAACCTAAGTATAAAGTTCTTTAAATCTTAAAAACATTAACACAAAGTATGATCCTGACAAGATACACCCACCTTTTGCTCCCTTTCTGATGTAACATGTGGTATAATGTTTATACCCAATTTGTTACCATCATTCAAAGTATAGACTTGTTTAAAAGATTTTTTTAAAATGTTAAAAACTAAAAATACTGGGGTGAAATCTTGCCTGCCAACTTTCAGCCTGGAGTGAATCCTTACATTCATATTGTAAACTCCAGGAAAAAATAAAGAAAATTCAAGTGTGAATGCACCAACAGTTACAGTATCAAAAACCCTGGAATAGACAGGATAGCTGCAAATGGTAATAAAATCTTCAACAACAACAACTAAAATCTATAATCACATATAGGGAAAATAAGAAAACAATCAACATAAGAATATTTTTTGTGAAGATAATCCATGGCATTAGCACTATTTTTGGGAGGGGAGGTGGCGGCCTAACTCTGCCACCCTTCATCACACTGAGTAATACCTTACTCTGCAAATTAGTCCCATTTTAATTAAATCTCCTCTCCCACCCCCACCCCCACCAATATCCCTATGATGTTCTGTCTACATGGGGGAGGAAATGGACCAAAATAGTTTTTCTGGAAAATGTAGCCATTCTGGAATAACTCCCCCATATGGAGAGTATTCTTGAATAAAATCCACTGTTATTCTGGAACAGTTTTTTTCTCAACAGGTATGCTGCTCAATTTCCCTGTTTAGATGAGGCCTTAATTTTATTACTGATGAACATTTTAAGTCAACACCAATTTAAAAACGAAACTTCTGAAATGGTTTTACTTATGTTATTACAAGTAACACGCAAGTTTTCTGTAATTTAAAGGAATTAGTGAAAACAATTTTTAATATTTTTTTTTTAGTTTCTCTGTGAATTTGACAGTGCTCTGTGTATAGTCAGTTTCACCGTTTTCCCCTGTATATCAGCCAGGCCCTGATCCTACTATTGACTCCATGTGAGTGGACCCCTAAAGCTGCATGAAGGAAATTGCAGTCTTTCCCCCTTTTTGTTTGTTTGGATCTCACATAGCAACAAGGGGAGAAAGGAAATTTTAAGTACAGGAAAATAGGAAACAACAAATGACAAGAGGATTTGGGGGCTGATATAGTACCTGAAACTACTTTCCACTTTAAAAAAAAACAAAACACTGATTAAATTAACATGACCATGACTTACCGTTCTTTTGAAGACAGGATGTATGGCCTTCTCTTACACTCCCAAGAAATACAATGCTGTTCCCAAACAATGGCACAGGAAACAGAATTCTTGGGGTGTTCTCTCAAGTGTTCATAGATTTCAGAATGAGTGAAGTTGGCAGCCAGCTATACCCACTATTATTGCAAAGTGTAAGATTGGTTTTTTTTTAATTGCTCATGCTGTTCCACCAAAGTACAGAGCCTCAAAAACTGTTCATTATAAAGGCCTCAGTTCAGCAAAGCATTTAACCAGGCTCTTAACTTTAAACAAGTGAATAATCTTGGTGATTTCAATGGGATTATTCACAGGTGTAGAATTAAACACATGTTTAAATGTTTTACTGAACTGGGCTCTAAATCTTGTAGGAAAACAATTGTTCATGTAAAATTTCCCTAATGAAATAATGAATGATTTTCTTGAAATGAAGACAGTAATGTTTTGAAGTCCTTTTGGTTACAGACAGCCAGAATAAATTGATTAAACTGCCCAGTATTAGTGGCATCTGAAGAGTGGATTTTAATCAAATGGCAGAATGTGTCACTCTCACACATGAGGCTACAAGCTTTTGGTAAACACTGTATACTTTAAAACGTATTAAGATTAGATAGGATGAAATTATTATACTTTACAAGAACAGGTTATTGCATATTGGCTGTTACTCAATTTTAGTTGTTCATGCATTCTATTAATTACTAATATATAAAATAAATATAGGTAATACAAATTAGTGATCTCTCATTGCATTTGCTCTGTGATTTTCAACAGAACCCCACCTTGAGCGTCACATAAAGCTAAATTCAAAGCACTGTGCTAGTTGTGTACTTGTGTGTGTGTGTTTTAACTCATAATTTTTTCTTTTAGGGTCTGATCTATGTCTTACTGAAATCAGTGGAAAGGCTTGCATTTATTTCAGTGTGATTTGGGTAGGGTCTTTAACTAATGAAAGAAGTAAGTGATAATTTAATAAGTCTGAATTTTTAAACCTTGGTTGTTTATGGTTTCCCCCCCTTAAATCACTGCAAATCTAAAATAACTAGAATACAGAAAAATACAGTGAATTTGTGAGCTGTGTTACCTAGACGTGTAGTGGAATTAACTAGAAAACCAAATTGTTAAATCCAAACAGGGACTTTATGTAAAATAATTTTGCAGAGTACAGTGGTTAGCTGGATCAGATACAAAAAAGTCTTGAACCTCCAGTTGGGCCATAGAGTCTTAACCCTTACTAAAAAAAAAAAAAAAAAAATAGAACCCCAAAACAGAATGGTTTTTTTCCCTACCTTCTCTAACGGTAATAAGACCTCATCACTGTCAAAATATTGGTTTATATGCTATATATCTGTTTACTGTTACCATTTATAACATTAAAAAGCCACTGTTCTGACCAAACAAAAAGGTGGCTGCCTCAGTGCTGTGAAATGTGTATGGCTTTCATACTGGACCAGCTATACAGAGATGTTTTGGGAATCTGTATAGATGTTATAGTTAGTGTAATAAACAGTAAATTTAGAAAATTAGATTGTTAATCCTGGAAATGGATCCCAAATACAGGAGTATTAAATTTATCAGAAAAATCAACATCCATCATGTTATAGAGCAATAGTTTATGAAAGAGAAACAGTGTTAAATTAATATAGATTTATACAAAATAATTCAATTGAAATATGAAGTTGAAATCATGCCTTTGTAGTATTAAACATTAGATTTCATAATTTTGTAACAGACACTATACATGACAATTACAGCTCTTTACGTTATATGCACATATATTTATAATTTGTACAACAGAGAGAGCTTTTGGAAAGGGTAATTTGAATTTAACATAGACTGCCACTCATCATCTGAGCAAAGATGGTACGAGGTATTTCAACATTATTTGTGATCTAAGAAACAAAACTGAACCATAGTTGCTTTGTGTTGTGCTTCACTTGCACAGACTGCAGTGCCTTCTGTCTGCTTTTGGGTGTGGCATCTGCCATTGGGGAGGAAAAACTGGCATGTGTTGCCTTTTATAGCAGACTGATTTCATTGTGTTGAGGACCTCTATTTTACAGCCTTAATTCCAATCTTGTAGCTGAGTTGCTAAAACAAATGTAATGAAAAAGACTGAGTAGTATAAACTTTTCATTTTTTGAGTTCATCATTTTCCCCAGGAAAATATTTTAAAAGTACATCTGCATTAAACTTCATGGCTTATTTTTCTGTTCAGAACTAGTTAAGTAAGTCAGAAAGTATTGAAATCCTCAAGTGAGCTACCGTCAATACATCTTATCAGATTTGTGTGTGTGTGTATATATATATATATCTGCTTGAATATAAATGCCTAAAAGCATAAATGTGTAATTGATTTTATATTTTATTTTAGAATACACATATAAATAAATATGCACAAGTAGACATCTATATTTATATTTGCATATGAAAGCCTTAAAAAAATAATCCTATGTGGTTTAATGTGTATAATTAGTATGTGTTTGAATATAGAAAAGAAGAAAATCTAGGAGAAAATGTCAAAAAGGCTCACTAACAAAGATGTAGTATTCTCTTGGCAAAAGCTGATGAATGATTTGGCATGAATTCATCTTATAGTTCTGTTACTCTCTCTTCTACAAAGATGATATACCCTCTTTCTAGCAGTTTGCATAGAACTGCAATTTGTTGTTGTTACAGACTGTAATGACCCTTGGGTACGCACCTGATTCCCCCCACTAGAATTACTCACTGATTTTTTTCTACTCTATTGGTTTCTATTAACTATATAGCATTTTTGCACTTGCACAGTCCAAAAATAGAAAAAGAAAAAAAGGAAGAGTGAGAAAGAATTGAAATAGAAGTAATATCAACATGTAGCTGAAGAATTTTGAGACTTTTACAAACTCGATTCATACTGGAAAATCCTAATGTTTTCTTACTTAGCTATGCAGAAAAAATCAGTGGATAGTGGGCTCACATTGTTCATACATTTATCAACATTCTGTCATGAAGAGTCTGTTCTTTAATGTTTTCACAATGGAAATACAAAAAAAAAATCTTCCTACTCATTATTACATCATTCATGATATGCTATGTTTTATGTTCTGTCATTATTAACAAGTCTTCTATTTAGTGAGCTGAAAATCTGAAAATGCTGCTATTTAACAGATTTTAATAAAATATTAATTTCCATCTATTTTAGATTCCTGTTAAATTGCCTAAATATCATTAATATCTTGCTTGTGTCCATGAAAGAATATTTTATCTTCCAACTGCTTTTATGAGCTGAATGTTATGTTTGACGGTTACATTTGCACTGACCAAGTTCTCAGTTGTATTAAGACAATTATTTAAAAAAAATCAACTACCACTAGCTGCTGAAATCCGCTATATAAACGTAAGTCATTAGGAGTAAAAGTTGCTTTTATCATATATTGTATTTTATATTACTACATTTTCACGAGTGTTTTGGATATACTAGAAAATAATGTTGTTTGGGGACACAATTATAGGACTGAAAATATTTCATTTTCCTTGGGAGCCCTCTTGATCTGCATATAAATACATAGAACATGTTCCAAACAGCTCCATATGTAATGCTTACATTAAAAGCATCATTAGCACAAATGATCATTAGAATTTTGAGACAGCTGGACACTACAGACTATTGCAAAAATGCCATTACTGCAGAATTTTATGTTAAATTTTTCAAAATATTCCACTTACATCTTTTTTAAAAGTATTTTTATTTTTCCATAAAACAATTTGGAGGCAGAACATTTTAGTGTCATAAAATTAGAAAGGTTTTGACTGTTGCATACTGACTTCAGGAAGAGAGTTTAGATTTTGAAAGTTTGACCAATTTATCTTTTAGTCCAATAAAATCTATTACCAATTTTTTCTTTTCTTTCTATGGGTGTCTACAGCCCTCACTCCAAAAATACATATGCAAAAAGCCAAATTCATCCCTGATGTAACACCTTTTACTTCAGTTGAATTACACCAGGGCTGAATTTGATCCCGTGATGCTTAGTTAGCCTTTTTGGTTAAGATCATTTGTCACATCAGCTTAATATTCCATTGTCTATGGAAGACTAGATTTGCAAGGGAGTGACTGAAGGGTTGTCTCCATCTCTAACCACTACGATTCTTGAGGGGCAAAAAATACGAAAGGGGAGAGTGCATCCTTTTGCATTAGCAGAAGCAGCTGCCCTGGTTCGGGGCTGTTGAAGGTTGTAATGTGCGTCTCTCTCTGACTCCCTCAGTGTGCCACCGCTAAAGCTGAGCAGGAGGAGGAGGGGAAAATCCAGTCCGGGTTTTCCAAGTGTACAGGAGTAATCAGAGAGAAGTGGATAATAGTTGTTAGAGCTCGCTCTCTCTCTCATGCCATGCTGGGCCAGATAGGCTCAGTCAGACGTGTATTTTACCCATATCCGGGTTAGAGAGGAAAAGAAAAAAAAGTTTCATTTAAACCTGAACAAAAAACTTTCAACATGAAATCACACAACAGGAACAGGCACAGACCGTAAGGCATTCTTACCATTTCTAATCTCAATCACGGACTTGGGGAGGGGAATTTTTATAATTTTTTTGTGTGTAGAATGATCAGGAGGGGTTGCTGTTTATTCAAATAAGTTTATCCCCCCCGTTTCTCTTTTTGCCCCTCTCCCTTTCTGTGCCCCTCCCCCCCGTTTCGCTTTTATTTTATTTTATTTTATTTTTGAGGGTGGGTGTTGGATTTTTTCTTTCGGACTGGCAATGTTGCAATGATCATGGCCGCGCAAGTAGCAGCGGCTCCAGCGGGTGCGAAGAACAACAAGGGCAAAACCCCGAGTTTGCCGGGCAACTTGAGCCAGGATCTCAGCTCGGGGGGAGCAGCAGCCGCCGCAGCCGCTGGGGGACCTGGACCGGGCTCCATGCTGGGGGTCGGAGATGGGACCAACAGCAGCAGCCTGAATAATGTAGATCACCATCTCCTGCACCACCATAATGAACTGAACATGGCCAATAATGCAACTTCTGCTGCTGCCACCGGTAATAACAACAACAACGCTAACACCAGCAGTAGCTGCAGCTCCTCTTCGGAGTCGGCTCTGAAAGAAGGTGGAAGCTCATCGGGGTTACCGTCTTCTTCTTCTTCTTCCTCCTCCTCCAACCCGGGCTCGGCCATGGAGACGGGGCTGCTCCCCAACCACAAACTGAAAAACGTTGGAGGCGATCACCCTGCTGCACCTCCCCACCACCACCATGCCCACCACCCTCATCACCATGCCCACCACCACCATGCCCACCACCAGCACCACCACCACCATGCACTACAGCAGCAACTAAATCAATTCCAGCAGCAGCAGCCGCCGCCTCAGCACCATCCGATGCAGAATAACAACAGCCTCGGCGGCGGCGGCGGCAACAACAACAACGGCGGTGGCGGCGCTGCTCAGCCCAGTGCAGACATGGAGCAGCAGCAACATGGAGGAAAAGACAGTGTTTTGGGAAATCAGGCCGAGCCCCCGCCGCCGCCGCAGCAAATGCTGAATAAAGGGGGCGAGGAGGAAGAGCTGCCCAGCAAAATGGGAGAGCAGATCGGCGGCCGCTACGATCACCCCAGCTTGGGACCTTTGGGCGGGCAGCAGCAGCAGCAGCCCCAAAGCGCTGGGAGCGGCAGCGGCAATAGTAGCCTCGGCGGCGGGAGCGGGGGAGGGGGAGGCGGCGGCGGCCCCTCCGCGGTGGGTGTCTCGGAGTTTAACAGCTATTACGGCAACCCTGCTCCTGCCAGCAGCGCTACAGCGAGCCGAGCCGGGCCTTGCTTTGATCAACATGGCGGACAACAAAGCCCCGGGATGGGGCTGATGCACCCCACGGCGGCCCCCAACAGCATGGACCCCCTGCAGAACTCCCACGAGGGTTACCCCAACAGCCAGTACAACCACTACCCTGGCTACGGCCGGGCCGGCGGCGCCGCAGCGGGCGGAGCAGGAGCGGCGGCGGCGGTGGTAGCAGCCGCGGCTGCAGCAGGAGCTGGAGGAGGCGGCTATGGGGGCTCGTCCTCTGGCTACGGGGTGCTGAGCTCCCCCCGGCAGCAGGGCAGCAGCATGATGATGGGCCCAGGTGGAGGGGCCAGCCTTGGCAAGGCTGCTGCGACTTCTGGGGCTGGAGGCTTTCAGAGATTTTCCGGGCAGAACCAGCACCCGTCCGGGGCCACCCCTACCTTGAACCAGCTGCTCACTTCCCCCAGCCCCATGATGAGGAGCTATGGCAGCAGCTACCCTGATTACAGCAACCCCAGTGCCCCACCACAGCAGCAGCCACAACCCCAGGCAGCGGCGGCAGCCCCAGGAAGCCAGCAGGCAGCAGCGGGCATGGGCATGGGCATGGGCAAAGACATGGGCTCCCAGTATGGATCTGCAAACCCAGCCTGGGCAGCAGCACAACAAAGAGCTCATCCAGCTATGAGCCCTGGAAGCACTGGTCAGACCATCAGCAGAACCCAGGTAACCACCAGAAACCCCCCTCCCCTTATATAGTTTAACTGTGTGTCTGGAGCCTAGTTTCTCTCCAATTTACTTTTTCCCCCTGGGCCATCTGAACTACTTGCTGCCTCCATAACAGGGTTTGGTAAGGCGCAGTGTCCGACTGATTAGATTGGAGGTTTCCGACAGACGGTTTCACTGTACAAAATTACACTATTCGGTTACACAATTGAACAGCATAAAGTTTTCCTCCAGTTTGAAATAGAGATTTGGAGATACAAGGCCCCGAGGAAAAGCAGTTTGGGGTGAGGATAGCTGCTTTTTTAGCTACACTGTCAGATTCTGGAAAATAACGTTGACTGCCCCTCTGTTAGAATGTTTATAGGCAGAGCAGATAACTTTAATACCTTTTTAGCAAAGTAGTTTTATTGCCGATGAAGATATTGTGGTGAAATCCAGCAAAAATGCAGTCAGGTTGCTTTTGCTATTTGAAGTGTGAGGGCCATAATCATGAACATTCATTTAATAGGCATGGAGGTGCCTTAGATATCTCATTCTTGCATATTTGCCCCAGACATCCAGACGAGAATGAGATGTAAATAAGGGTTGTGTTTAAAGTGAATATGATACACACATATTATTATTCCCATTTTGAAATAATTCATACTTTGATGAAGAGACTGGAAGAGTCCTTTATTTAAATAAACAGATCCAGATATTGAGAGCTCTGCTTGTTTTGACTAATCTACACGTCCCTGATAAATTAAATCCAATAAATTACAAATCGATATCAGATCATGGTTGGATTATGTTTATGCAGATAGCTTGTTTGCCATCATCAAAGTTATAGGGGTTGGTTAGGAAATGGTCTGAACTCCACATTTCTTGCTAGCGGTCTGAGCCTAAACAGTGACTTGATCTCCTTTGCAAGGTTTGGAATTTGAATTGTGGAGGTAAACTGGCTGTAATAGTCTCCAGACAGCTGCCTCTGAGTTGACATCTAATCTGCCATCTGATTGGCTCCTCTCTCACCATTGGGCATTTAGCACTGCTGATGTAAATAGAAGTGCTGAGCAGTACAGTCACAAAAATTCTTGCCACAAATAATAACTGAGCAGTATCGCTCGCAGATGCAAAAGTTAAACATTGTTAGAAGAAGCTGAAACAATGAGCAACCATATTTATACAGTGGAGGGTTCATGTGCCTCAACAAAAATTATGCTTGTGAACAGTATAGTGAAAAACCAGTGGCATCTTATTTATTTTTTTAATTCGGTTGTTAGGTGATGGTTTTTCTGGGTGTTGATTTTAGATTTAATATGCCTTCATTTTTATAGCAAATCAGACTTGCAGACAAAAATATAATAGCATGGCTTGGATGAGGATTCAGTAATTTCAAGTGGTATTTATTTGAATCTTTATACCTCTTACTAAACATATTTTAATGTAAAAATGTGCTAGTTACGAAAGGAAACTAGATATTTTTGTGATTTAATCTTAATTTAAAGATCATCCTATGTTCTCAGTTTATTTTGGTGTCTAACATTTACAGTGGTCATAGCCCTGTGTTTGTAGGTTGGGTTTTTTATTTATTTGTGGCACCCTATATATGAACATATAGAGCATATTATAAAAAGGGAGAAGAAGCCATTCAAACTATCAGTGATTTTTATATCACTGTTATGAATCCAGATACTTTAAAAAAATCTGTTTTACATTTGAATTGTTGGGGGGGAAAGATATATCAGGAAAAATATTTAATTATTTTTGTATACAAATACATAATGAGCTTATGCTTGAATTCTCCATAGGAAAATAAACTGTTTAAAAATGAGTGATAATGCTTTCAAGTTTTGTGGGGTTCCTTCTCCCTCCACAAGATTTTGTTTTTAATAACTGTTAAGTCTTTTAATAGGTTTTAAGAATTAGGACTAATAGAAATTAGTACAGGTGTATGCTTTTAGCGACACTAATCTGTTGTTATATTTTACTGTAAAAGAAATTTTAAAATGAGCATGTCCTAGAGCAGATATTGGTTTTTGTAGTGAATGATGGACTGACCTTAATAATGTGAACCTTGGACAGAATGAAAATGTTTGTCTTTTGTCTACAGACCATTACTGCAGTGTTTTACTTCCTATTTTGTTTTTTTCCTTGCTATTTCAGATGGGGAAATAAGAATTTCATGAATGTTATTTTTTTCCCTTTTTTAATTTGGACTGGTAAAAGGGTCATAAGGAACCATAAAATAATGAAGCTTCATATGCATAACCTTTCACAGTTAATTAAACATGATTTGCATTGTGAGCTTGCTTTTAAACATAGGTAGTTTAAAATTTACAGCTTTAAAAGCTAGGAGACAATGTATTACGACAGATGTTGGCACATGTTACTTCTGAGTGTGGTATTTTTTTTTTTTTATGGCAGGAATTGTACAAGATTTTTTCTTTTATTGTATTTGAGACTAAATTAATTATGTCTTCAGTATGACCCTTGTTAATACTTTTTTATATTTATGGGTCTATGTCTTGTTCCACAGTTACACAGGGTTTGTTTCATTTTGGTGTTATATGATTTACATATAAGACATAGTGTACCAAGGTACTGTCCTTTGATATTTCCTATAATGTTTGTAATAAAGAGAAGTCATTCATCAGTAATATTTTTGTTCCTTTTTAATTACAGTTTTACTGTTTGTATCATCTGGCCTGATATTAAAGAAAATTTGCTGGTTTGATTTTTTTTTTTAAAGGAAAATAGATTATACTGAGTAGAAAATAATTATTTTAGTTGCTGGTACAGATATTTCTTTGTATATATCTTTCATTCTTTTGGTACCTTATTTCAGTGGGTTTAGAAATTGTACATTTTTTTTAATAAGTGAGAAATAGAACCTTTCTTGTAGCATTTGAATGTAGTGTTTCTTTGATTTTTTTTTAAATACTCTGCTGCATATATGTGTACACTACTAATATGTGTGAGTGTCACTATGCTAATGATGATTTGACTCTAAACATACATAAACTATTGCTCTGTGAACAATGGGCTACAATACCTGAAGCGGCATGATGAGGACATTATTGCCTATAGGAAGGTACTTTTCTTGGTGTCCAGGGCAATAGATTCCCACTATGAGCTGAAATGTCCGCCTGTCTAACCTATTAAATCATTTAAGGAAATTTTGCTTCTGCTTCATTTAATCTACTTGCCTGAAACAGAGATGAGATATGCAGCTTGAAGAGCAGGCCTCTCATTGCAGAAGAAGGGAAGAAGCACAAATATTAAAAGCTACTGGATACTGTTAATGCAAAATTAATTGGTTATGAATAATAAGTTCTATGGTATCACAGTTAAGGGGGAGTGATGAAATCTTATAAGCCATTTGTTTAATTATTGACCAGTTTATTGACAGTATAACTCAAATTTGTAGTTATATGACCCTATTTATTCTATATTTTGAGTTTCATTCCGGGGTGTATGTGTGTGTGAGAGAGAGGAGAGACACACACACACAAGTTCTGCACTCGCTTTCTCTCTGTGTGTCTATATAAAAATGTGTGTGTGTTTGGAGAGAGAGAGAACTTGGCCTTTTCAGTATTATCTGGGTTGCACTTAATATTTACCAGTTGTTAGGAAAAAATCAATTCAGTGGAACAGCTGATTTGTTTTTTTGAAAATTAATAGTTTCTCTTTCTATGGGAATTATTTTTCCCATAAACTCAGAATGGGCCTGAGTCTGCAGCTCTTCTTATGCCAGTTGCATTGCCTTTAAAGGGGAGTGTTGTCTGAGTAAGAACTGCAGGATTGGCTCCTTTGTCTGGGGGCTGCTAGACAACTGTGAGTATGGTGCATAGATTCTCAGTACATTAATGGGAGAATAGACTTCCTTTCTGCCTGTCTGTTTATTCGCAAACAGTTTGCTGTTATACATTCTCTACCTAGAAATAGCAGAGAGCAGTAGTGTGAATTAGTAGCATCTTTTTGTACTGTGATTATATATTTGACACTTAGTAGTTTGGTGTTCGCTTATTGGTTTCTGTAGTGGTCATTACGCTTGCAAATTGAAGAACAAGACTCTGTGTATGAGGTATGATAAATAAAAGTGGTCCATACCTTTATACTATATTACCTCCTCCTTCACATTAGACTTGTACAACTGAATAGTCAATTAATGTGTTTCTGGCATTTTGATCCAAGTCTGTGGGAAGGAAAGCTAATATGTTTATACTGTTGATGTATTTTTATTCCTGGATGCATATATAATTAATTTTTTTGAGATTGCCAACTGGACTGATTGTTGATGGTCAAACATAGGTTACCTGACATTCTCATTTGAAATACGTTTTTAAAAAAGTAAGTTAAAACTAGATTAGTTCTGATGACTAAAATAAGTTTGAATGATAATTGAAAGTTCTATTTTTCTTTCTTTTGCTATTGTACCTGCAGAGCATATAAAATCAAGTATGGGTATCCTGAAATTCTCACCAGTAATATTTTAAGTCACGGTATTTTATTTATACTTTAGTCCACATAACTGTCCTCAGCGTGTTAGGACATGGGTACAGTCTTGCATTTCAATATCTTTTTAAAATGTGCCATTTATCAGGAGGCTTTAAAGATTCTCTGTGGATATGTAAAGCAGTGTTACTACACTCACTGTGCATGCATGCTCAAGGCTTGGGGATTTCAGCTCCCAGTAGTATTTAGATGTGGTAAGCTAACTTGCCAGAATATATTTCAGCATTGTGGTTTTTACAATATTAAGATTTGGGGAGAGGGGTAATTTACATAGTACTAAATAATTTTTTTGGTAGGATTGGGTGAGGCTGTAAATGAATTAAAACTTAAATTGCCAATGTACCTTGGTGGTTTTCAAATTTATTTTGAAAACTGATCTAAAATAAAGTGGGTATCAAGCTTCAGTGTGGTGTGTCTTCATAGACATTATTCAGGCAATAGGAAAAGAAAATGACTTCATGTCTGTATAGTCATCTTGAATTCTAAATAATGCGTGTACATCAGTTATCTGTCTTGCACTGTTTTATGATTATGCCCTTACTGATGTCTGTGCAAAACCTTAGCAAAACCTGAGGGCAAAATCTGAGGAAATTTGGGTTGAACAGGTGTATCCTGAGGGCTTAGTTTGGACTATAGAACTTCCATTCTGATGATGTAAAAAGCTGAAAGAATCCTGAATATCTTTCATAGTTCACGGTGAGTTTATGGTAAATAAATTGTAAGCTGAACAAACTTGATACAGAAATCAGTGAGAGATAGTGTACATGGTTCCCCATAATGCCATCTTGCAAGTTACTTTTTAGAGTAAAATCACACTTTTAATTGATGCTACATGTGCTCTAACTTGGAGTTTGATGAAAAGCCTGACACACACAGCTTTATGTCCCAGACAATATATGTATTTTCAAAGGGAGGGTTTTATTTAATGAGGATATACAAGAAAATCTTGAAGCACCTAACTACATCCACAGCCATCTCATTTTTTTAGGATGAGATGCAGATGATTCTATGAGTTTTCCTTTTCCCCCCCCCGCCCCGTCTACCTTCAACTCTAGCTTTAGAGGTGCCAGCTTTTTGTATATCCCAATCACAGTTATTGTATCTTCTTTAAGCAGCCTCCTTCACATGGGAGCTTCACTTATCTTAGGAACACAGCACCTTAGGCACCTTTCCGTCCAACAAACTTCATATCTTCTGTTTAAAGATCCTTGGTCATCTGCAGATGTTTAGAAAAGTGTGAAGCCATCTTGCACCGAGTCATTGTCTAGGAGACAGTGTACAAGAGTTTTACCTTTACATCTTCATTAAAATTCTTGTTAAATCTTTGTTTGGCATCTTTGTGCTCTGGAAATGCCAGCTATTTTATCCAATAGCAAACCCAGAGATAATAGCAGCAGTGAAGCTACTACTAAGTTTCTGTACAGAAAATCTAATCTGTGATATGAATTTAGTTCTTGGTTCCCCAAATATTCGAGAGGACCTGTATTCAGTGCAGAGTTATCAGCATTTGGTGTACCCTTCATGTAGCATCTTGCACTTAAAGCATAGTGGTTTTGGCAGCAGCTGTTAGTTAATGAAGATTGAATGCCTATAGAAGGATGCAACCCATTTACCACTTTCCGTTCTCTCTAATTTGGGCATTACTGGTCAGATAAACTTTTGCTTCTGGACTTGGTAAGCAGGGTTTTGAGCACAGAAATTAATTGCTGCCCTTTTTTTCTGCTTCCCTGTCTCTGCCTAGTAGAGTAATAGTCCATTTCCCTTAATCATTGTGTACAGGATTTTTTTTTTTCTGAGAACTGTGTTAGAATTGCATTTAAGGACCTTCCTATGCAAAAGCATATCTATCGTATTGGGAGATTGTATTATTATATACTTTTGCTTGTGAACATAAGTATTAGAACAATTATATACTTGTTGTTGAATCAATCTAATTGCCCTGTAAAGTCCAGGGCAGTAGCCCATTTTGATTACACAACTAAACTAAAACACTATTTGGTCCCATCTTAAACAAGACTGAATTATATTATGAGACAGAAGGGATTGGATTGTTACAACAATTATAGACTGGGCTGTGCAGAAAGGCCCTTTAAACACAGTTCTGATATGGTTCTTGGTGTAAGGAGATAAGGAAAATCGGGTTAGAAAAACCCTGCAAGCGACCACCATTTTAAAACATGGGGCTATGTTACTACAGTTCCAGTCCCGATGTGGACATAGCCAATTCATTGTTGGCATAAATCAGTGCAATCCCCATTGACGTTAGTGGAATAGTGCTGATTTACACGAATAGTGAATTTGGCCATTTTGAATAAGTTCTGTAGCTTTAGAAAGATGGTATTAAATAGAGATGGAGTCAGGAATCCTGAATTCTGTTGCAACTCTCCACTGACTGTCTTAGGAGAATTGGTTTAACATCAGTGTGCCTCAGTTGCGCCAGATATAAAAAGATAATATGTAGTTGCTTTTGTGAAGTGCTTTGAGTTCCTTGAATAAAAGGTGCTATTTAAATGTAAAATATTATTCAGTTGTATATTAGCTTAATCCAACCAGCCAGTTGTCATATTTTGCAACAAGAGAAAGAAGATGGGTTGGGGACTGGACTCTCTTTCCTTTCTTGGAAAGGATCTGGGACCAGTTGTTCGACATAAATTGATTGTATTAGTTGATTAGATTGTCAGATTAATTTATTTGTAAGTGAGGTACTGAAACATCAGGTCTGAAATTTTCTTTCAAAAAAAAGACTTGAGTTGTAGTACCTAAATTGCATTTTTTTTAAGGTAAAAAATAGAGATAAAGAGGTTTGTTTTGACAGCGTTTAAGGAATTTTCTGGTTTTATTTGAAACTTCTTGATTCAAATGGAAATATGGATGGAGCTGTGTATTTCATGTGTAACAATTTGTATTGTGAACATTTGGGTCTTCTTTGTTTATATAAAATACTAAGTACTGAGGCTTTAGTTTACCTTCAATCAAGGTTGTTTGCAGAAAATAATTCTCCTGCTTTTCTGATCCTACTCACTACTCCTTACTTAAGCAAAGCTCTGAGTAAAAAATAGGTAGTATAGATCCTTTTACAGTGTTTTTAAATTTTTTTATTTTCAATGTGTTTGGTGGAGATAAATAATTCTGCCTCTATGGCAGTCTCAAATACAAAATTACTTTGCATAACTTGTGAAAAATAAATAAATTTGGCACTGGAGTAGAGCAAACTTTAGTAGAGTATTAGCAATGAAAAATTAATTTTGCTTGCCAGATTTAATTTAATTTTATAGTTCTTCTAATAAATGAAAAGATGCAGTAGCTTTCTGTGGCATAAATAGTTTCTTGCTTTCCTATGTTTGGTGGAGATGAAATCCGCTGGTAATATATTTAATAGTTAATAGTCATTTGGCTGTAAAGGTTTGTTATATGTAACGTTAAAATGGTTTTTTTTACCTGGCTTCAGGAATTTGTATCCTAAAATAATGCTAAATACAATTCATATTTTTTCACAAGTAGGTAATGTAGCCAAAGAAAGTAGGCTGGAATCTGGAGTTGATTCCAAATTTGGTATTTTGTACTGTGCATAAAAGTTTCACACGTGAAGCAAAGTAGTTAGTTTGTATGGCATCACATGATCAAAATATTTTCCTCCTCACTGCTGCCAGAAGCTATCTATTGCTTTTCAACAATTTCACTTGTTGGGCACCACGCCAAGATGTTTAAGACAGCCCCTTACGTGAACTGTTCCATTCTTAACCTCTTTGACTGAAGTGCCATGACCTTCACATATGTAGATTAGCCATGTGCTCTGTGAATTGAAACTTGCTGCCTCAGGAAGAAAGGGTTTTTCTTTTTATTCCTCAGGGAATTTGACAGCCATTCATCCCTGACCTGGGCAGAGGTAATGCAAGGAAATTGGATTCAAATGGAATGCATATAGATAACACACAGAGGCAGTATATACAGACAAGCAGCTTTCTTACCTTGTAGAGAATGGAATAATTCAGTGGTACAGATAAACTGCTGATTTAGATGCTATGAAAAACAAGTGTAAAGAGTGGTTTCGGAGGAGCAGCCGTGTTAGTCTGTATCCGCAAAAAGAAAAGGAGGACTTGTGGCACCGTAGAGACTAACAAATTTATTTGAGCATCAGCTTTTGTGAGCTACAGCGAGATAAGTTTGGGGAATATTTTGTTTATTTTGAGTGATAATTCTTGACCGTATATTGCTTAGCTGCATCCCCTAACAAGATTTTCTTTTATAACCTTTTACTACTAATAATTTGAAGCATGTTCCCCCCCTTTAACATTCTATGCAGAATCTGATTTTAAGTGTTAGAAAATCATGCAACTTTGAGTATTTTAAAGATTTTTTTTAAAGGATCTTTTAATTTTTAAATTATAAAAGCATTAATTTCCACATGTAAAAAATAGGATAGTCTATTACCAATGAAGAGATATGTATGCAATCACTTTATCTTAAGAATCATTTTCTCTGTCTGCTTTAAAACATGAAATTAATGTGTGTTGTATAATTTGTGATCTCAGCCTCATGCATGGTGTAAATTAAATTTCTGTTAATCAGCCAGAGCTGGTACTGCACAATAGAGATCTCTAGGATTTTGGCTGATTGTACACATATAGCTCAAATATATTTTACCGCAAAATGTAAATATAGTGAAATATTTTTATACAAAAATTTACTTTGTGGTGTTTTTAATAGTATATTCCTATTTTGCCTGGCTAATAAAGCCCATAACCAGATTTCAAAGTAAAAGTTCTGGAGGGGTCCTGGTCCAAGACTAGGACTTGTAGGTGCTATAGTAATGCAGATAATAAATAATATAAATAGCAACTACAGTAATTGAGGTCCAATCATAGTGAAAAAGAAAACACTTCAAATAATTCAGAAGAAAATCTCCCAATTTAATGTAGTATTTCCTCTGAAGAGAAGTGGTTGGTCATGGCAGAGAGCAGTCTGTTGCTGAGCCTGTCCGTGTTGTAGGAGTGGTTTCATTCAGTTCCTAGAGTACTGGCATAGATGGATTTAGGATTTAAAATTAATGTCCAGAGACAATTCTCCAAATAAACCAAGATCTGGGGGTCACTAGGGCCTCTCTCCCTTAGAGTGTTTTTTTGTGAATTCTGGTGAATATCAGAATATTTGTTTGGTAAACATCTTAATTCAGGGTCCCAAACAATTTTATGTTTAGATAAGTATTCTTTTTTGTAGTGCAGTAATACCTAGGAACTGCAGCCATGGACAAAGACCCCCATTGTTTTAGGTCTTGCCTAATCATGTAACAAGAAGACAGTCCCTCTCCTGAAGAGCTCAGAAGTTTGGAGTCATATCCAAACTAATGAGCTACTCTCTTGTTCCCTGTGACTGATCCATCTCCATATCTCTGAAGATTCTTCTTACCTAGAGCTCTTTACTTATAGGGGGAAGAAATCATTTGGTGTGTTCAAGAAAAGGTTTTGTATCCATTTACCTCTTTGGCAGTTTCCAGGAACACTGCTATCTGCCGGCCTTGCTGTGGGTTGGGTTGGCTCAAGCCTTCTCCCCTGTTACATTTCCCTTTCCAGGGAGTGAGAGATTTAATTTGCTGATTGTCTTTATCTGTCTCTTTCCTTTCCTTCCCAAGGTCATGCTGTTTTTCTCCCTTCTGAGAGTTATTTTTCATCCCCCTTTGTCTTTTCTAATTGTATGTCTCTGCATTTCTGACCCCATTTCTTTCTTCTCCCCTCCCCCTTGAAATTAATGGGAACGGTGAGTCCCTTCTCATACTCCAAATTCATGATCCCAGCCTTCATATCTTTGCAGTGTTAGGTTAGGTGGCCACCCCTACTCAGCCCTGCTATTGCAGAATTAGGCAAGGATGGTCTAATGAGGCTGTATGTCCAAGAAGAATATGGCTTGTGAATGTTCCCTGAACCCCTTCCTGCCTCTGACCTGCCTTTGGCTATGCTCTTCTGTACTACAGGGCAATCAGCAGGAGCACAAAAGTGGCTGAGGCACAGAATTATTTTTTTGAAGCAGAGCATTTACCACCTAGCCTCTTGTATAACCCAATATAACCATTTCTAGTGGTGGGAGGTCTTAATTACATGTCAGAAAAATCCTCAGACAGCAGGAGTCATAGTCTTTGACGTTTCATTGTGGCAGGTTTTTAAAAACGTAAATGGCCTCAGCCCATATGGGTCTGTTGGTACGTCTGGGCTTCTAGGGCTACTTCTGTGCCCTGTACTGGCTATGACAGAGTGGGGATCAGAGCATTAATTGAATGTTCTTCAGGACGTGATATGGAACAGGTGGTATAATACAAATAGTTATCTGTGGATGATGGAGAAGAGAAACTTTACAGAAGTAATTATCTGTGAAAGTATGAGTGGGATTAAGACTTTGAGAAGACAAACAATGGAATAGAGAGAGAAGAAGAAGAAAGGGAAAAAAGGCAACAAGAGGAGAGTGAAACAAAAAGCAAGAAGAAATAGATGTAGACATGAGATTGGTGTCAGGGAAAAATGAGGGGTTTTTTGGTCATCTTTAGGATCTCTCTCCTGCTGAGTGGACGACATGCAGGATCTGGCCTTGCTCTTAAAATCAGACAGTGTGATCAAAATATTGCCCATGTTAATTTCTGTTTTCAGAGGGATACTGTATCTTTTCCCCCTTCCTCCTCTTATTTTGTGCTAGCATTAATTTTTTTTTCTTCCTCAGTTATGGCTGAGAGCCAGTTTCTTTGAGTTTTATTTCCAGTAAGCTTTATTTTTGTAATGGGGTTGACTTTCCAAATATTATGGAGTCCCTGTTGATCTCAAAATGCTCAGTGGACAGACATTGTTTGGGTACACCTTTTGGTCTGAGGTCTCTAGTCATACCTCGCTTATCTTTTTTGTTAGTTGTAAATAATACAATTCTGGACTCTTCATCATATTTAGTATTTATCATTTTCATCACTTCATTGGAGTCCTCCTGAAAAGGAGGAAGAGTAGAAGGCGGGACCTCAAAGTGGGGCAGTCTGTGATGTTGCAATACATGGCTTAATGAAATCTAGCCTTTTGTGTTTCTATATTTTGGCATTTAATCTTTCTTGAAATCTGTAGGCCAAGGTGACATTGCTATAGACTAGCAAAGTTGCCCCCAAACAAGGTGCCAAAGGTGGGAAAACAAAGCTAAAATTCTCTTTCCAGAAATTAGGATACACATCCTCTCTGATGCCTGCCACACTGTCTCTATCCCTCACCTCTTTTTAAATCCTTTCTATTTCTCAAACTGTCATTCCCTACCTAGCAGCCTGTAGCATGTGTTGGCTGTCACTTTCAGATTCAGTGCTTGAGAATACGTAAGGAATCTTGAACGTATTTGAGTTTTTTTTAGCTCACTATTCAGACATTCAGCAGAAGATCTAGCTGTCTCTTTTACAGAGCAGGCAGTTTTTTTGGGCTCCCAAGGTTCAGAGATTGAGCTCATGGTAGTAAACCTTTTAGTGACAGGAGGTCAGCAAGGAAGGACCTGAATCAAATGAATGTCCTCCATCCCTAACCAGTGTAAAATATTTATTTGTGAACAGTAGCAAAATACTATTAAACTAATTTGAAATATGTGCACTTTGTGTGGTATCAAGCTAGAATCCGTCAGAGGAAAGACTGCTTTTGTGGGACAAGATGGATGAAGTAATACCTTTCATTGGACCAACTTCTGTTGCTGAAAGAGACAAGCTTCCGTGCTACACAGAGCTCTTCTTCAGTGTTTATGGGTTTTTGTTTAGTTTAGATAAATGTTAATTTTTCATTTCTATGTGGCCTTTTGCCGCAATATCTGGGTACTCAATAATAATACTTTGCACTGCTATAGCTCCTTGCATCCAAGACTCTAAAAGCACTTTACAAACATTAATGGGTCTAACCTCTCAACACTGCTGTGTGGAAGGGGGTTGTTATCCCCATTTAACAGATGAGAAGGCAAGATCCTGAGCATCCAGAACTCCCATTTGCTTCACTGGACTTGCAGGTCTCCGTGCCTTTGAAAATCAGGCTCCAAATGACTTATCCAAGGCTCACGCAGTATGTGATAGAGTTGGCAAGAGAACCCAAATCTCAGTCACCGTTCACAAGGCCAACCTTCCTTCCAACAATATCTTATTAAAAAATTGAAATTTATGGTTATTTTTAAATAGCTGAAAGATAACTCTTCAAGCTTGCAAGGAAACTGGAAAAAAAATTCTCCCCTCCTTTTTGTAATATCCACTCAAACATACCTTCTACAATTTTTTCCTCCTGTTTTAAATTTTTAAAATTTCCTTTTAACAGTGATAACCGTACTTTCGTATTTTAAAATACAGAACACCACAAGATACATACCTGTAGCTTTGAAAACCCTGGGCTGAGGTTTCTGATGTATTTACTTCTGAATTTGTGTACATAAAATTTGCACATGCAAATGCAAGATTTAAACTTGCAAATGGTGACAGAAAAATGCGTTTCATATCACTTGCTATGTAATTCATCATTCACTTTTCATGCACTGTTTGTTGGCCCACTCTTATTGGCCCTAACAAACCACTTTCAGGGGCATTAGAGAAATAATCCAAATAACCAAATTTATGTACACAATGTATTTCCTAAACATAAAATTCTTCACAAAACCACATAATATATAATTAAAAGTAAAAAAAATTCTCTTTGGGGTGTGCATTTATCCATCTGCAAAAAGGATATAATAATGCTTAATTGTCTTTCAACTGTATTGTAAGACTTAATTATATTGTTTGCAAATAGAAATCCTAAAATTAAAGTATCATTATTTTTAATAATTTCACTATACATATTTCGCAGATATGGTTAAGGTAGTAGGTCTATGCCTTTCCATGTTTGTAAATTTATTTAATGTAGCTAGAATTACTGTTTACTTCCTTGTTAGACCATCTGTATTAAATGGTGACAAATTTTATTTGGTGTTAATTTATATTTTTTGGCTGCCAGCTAACCATCATTGATGGAGAAGGCAGAATTCTGAAGAACCTCTGTTTATAGCTTCAACTCAAACTAGTGGTACAATTCTTAAAAATATACTGTATACATCTTCTCTGTGGGGAATAAAAAGGATTGGTGTCTCAAGGTTGACTGAAATATTTTAACTTTGGTAGCAAATGAGGTGTGAATCAAATTGTCAAAAGGATTGAGACTAAATTATTGCAGCATTGACTGTTTAAACTAGCTGGCAGTGTACTTCAGAAGGTGTTAGCCTAACAAATAAATGTGTAAACGGCACCTTTCTCCTTCATTATACCTTGTTTCTCACCACTTGCTTTATGCTATGAGGAACTAAATCTGTGTGGGAGATATCACAGCCAGTCTCAAAGTGTTAGTTTATGATGTTGCAACCAGAGGAATAATTTAATACTGTATGGGATGGCTTTGGAGGAAAAAAATATTTGAAAACAGTAAGATTAATTTCAGTAATTCATTGTTCAAAAATAAAGTGTATCAAACAAAACTAAGCGAAGTGTTTTATGTGATTATGTATCTTTAATAGAATTTGGTGTCCGTTTGTTTTGCTAGAAATTTTATGTGAACCAGGCCTAGGGCTTGTCTACATGGGGAAATTTACCAGCATAACTATACTGATATAATTATACTGCTATAGTTATACTGCTATAACTCCTCACGGAGACCCTCTTATTCCAGAATGAGTGCCTTTTTCCAGGTTAATTTATTCTGCTTCCAAAGCAACCGAAGCTAAACTAGAAAATGTCACTTTTATACCAAAATAAGAGTTTCCATACTGAGAGTTAAACTGGTACAATTATGCCAGTAAATTTCACTGTTTAGAAAAACCCATAGTAATTTTGCTGTTTTGAAAGAATTTCTTGGTTATAAAAAGTGTCTCAGAATTTTGGTATCATATTATCATATTATCACAAAAGGACTTCAGTATTTAGTGCAGGAAGCCTAAGAACAGTACATGGTAGAATGGGATCAAAATGCTTGTTCCTAGATGCTTGATCGGTATTACAGGTTTTCTGTGGTGGAGAGATGCTTTAAGAAACCCACTCCCTCAGACAGTAGGTGGAATAATATGTGGCGGTGTAATAAGTTTTGTCTTATTGTGCATCTTGTCTCCCCTTCTGTTCCTCACTATCTCCTGAATTTCCTGCAGTGGCTGTCGCAGCTATAGTTTTCTAGACATAACTATGCAGATGTAGAAAGAAGACTTCCCTGATGAAGTAGTTTCCAGGTGTGTTGATTACTTGTAGCTTTGACCCAAACCTGTTTACATCTCGGCCAAACTAATTACTGCCCAGCACCATACGTAGGAGTCTGGTTTTAGGAGGAACAAGGAAGGCATCCACCCCTGACTTGAGCACAAGCTGATGTGAATTGGACTGACTGGTTCTCACCTGGTCAAGCCAGGTGCAGTTAGGGGCAGGATATCTTTGGGGCTCCTGCTCAGGTTGGTGGTGTGGAGTCAAATAAGTGGGGGAAATGGTGTAGAGGAGACCATTGTACAGCCCCCCCCTTACTCCCACCGTTAGTGCAGTCAGGGACAGTAATGTGGAGCTGGGCACTTACCCCGTCAGGTGACTGTCCTTCTGCCCATCGGTCTGTCTCCCCTCACAGTGCTGGTTACCTCTTCACCTCTGTCATGTCCACTGTGTCGGACATGATCCTGCTCGTACGTGTGGCCTGGTTTCCCACCGTCTCTTCTGCCCCGCCTCTCTCCTCCTCCTCCTGGCCTTCTAGCTGTGATGGATGCTGTGATGGTACCTTTCCTGCACTCCTCTTCCTCCTTCTCCTCCTCCTGTTCAACTGCCACGGAACCAGCCTGTCCCAGTGTTCCATCTCCTTCCCAACTGTCATCTTCCTCTTAAGTTCCATTTTTTCCATTAAAGGGGCAAAAATTCAGATTCAAAACTCAGGCCCATGCTTGGGCCCTTTTGTGGGTTGATAAATAAGCAGAGGTAGGCATGAAGGTCAAATATTTTTTCCCCAACAGTAATAAAGCAAGAAAGAAGGGTATATATTCTGAATAAAGACCCTGTAAAATGGCATTCCATATTTATTTAGTTAAAACTGATTACAGTAGGTGGAAGATGCAAAGTGAAATAAAGATTATATTTTCTGTTCTTGCATACTTCAAATAAATATCTTGCATGTTGGTCCTGAATGACTTCTTAGAGGGTTTGATACTAAAAACAATTATAGTATATTGAGAACGTTTAGAATGAAGTTGCACAGAAGTCATGCATTTGTTAAACAAAGGGGCTTGTGAGTAACTGTCAGAGCTGTACACATGGAGTTTTAAGTTTTGTCACTAGCCAAAGTCAGTGGGAGTCATGGGTAAAACCTTTGAAAAATCTCTGAAAATAGGCTTTTGAAAAAGATCTCTTTTTGTAATGTGGCATCTCTGTGAATATTATACAGTACACATATCTCTTTGAATGAGACGAAGTAACCTTGCACTTTTGCTTCCATTGTTTTTCATGGATTTCATTGCATACCACAACTGTTGGTACAATGAACTGTAAGCCATTTCTGCATTTTTTTTCTTTCTTCCTTTTTGTTTGTTTGTTGCGTACAGCAGAAACTGTGATTTGAACAGCTATGAAAAAATCCCCAAGTGTTTTAGGTGTTTAAGTATTGCCATGTGTGTCTTTGAGTATGTATGTTATATACACAAGATACCATAATTGTTTTGCTTTACAACTATACTGTTAAACATAACCCCTCTTTCTTTTTAAAGGAAAATTTACAACTGTATAGTATTAGTCCTTTTAATTCTAAAATCCAGATGAAGTGTGATCCCAAGTGTGTTGTTTCACTGTTGCAATGTAATCTTTTCAGATGATACGTGAGTTAGTTGGAAACAAATTAGCAGCTATACATGCCTAAAGAAAACAATTTAATAAACAAGATTTTAGTAAAACCTAATCAGAATTGTAAAATGATACTTGGAAATCAGTTACATTATACAAAAGAGCTGGTGTGGATGTAGCTTTCTGTAAGTGTGAGTGTAAATTAAAGGTTTCCTCACACAGTGTTCTCTAAAACAGTTTAAAGACTTGATTTTCCTCAGTGTTTCAATTTGTTCAGATTTATTACTTCATTTTAAAATGTGAGAAATTAATATTGAAAAATCTCCTCCTCTTGTACCTAATCCTGTTCATTCTGGTGATTGGTTTTGGCTGTTGAAGAAATCCACTTCCTGTCTATAACACTTTAAACCACAGTGAAATTGGTGTGATACTTATCTGCTTTTGATGTTTTTGTTCTTTGTCTTAGAAAGTTAGTTTGATAGTCATGACAGGTGCCAGCATTGACAGAGTGAGTTAGCATATCTGTAGGGTAGGGAAAGCATGGACAGCCCAGTCAACAATATCTTGTGCTTAAACATTGCTCAGGTGGGCCTATCTTTCGATTCATTATCCATGCCCATTCGGTCCATGGCCTCTCAGCTGAGACTGCTAATATGGTTGTTAATTGGGTCAACAGGTTTTAGTGATATGATCATTTGTTCACTATAGGAACTATACTGACACCACCAATGTATTATTAAAGTGCATGGAACAGCCAACAATTGGTGAAAGCTGCTATCACTTTTGACCTGGACCCCATACGAACCAAGGAAAGGAAGCAATTACTATTTTAAAATTAGACCATCAAACTACTTAAGCCCCCAAATTTTCCCCATCAGCCTAAAAATATTTTTTAGGAATTTTGCATATTATCTCTGGCTAAAGATTTTTTTTTAATCAAAGCCATTCTTAGATAATAGGCGATTATGGAAAAAAATATGAAATTAGGGTTGAAAATGGGAAAATATTACCAGAACTCACCACCTGCTGTGAGGCAGGAGGTTGTTGAATGGGTCTCTACTTTATACTCCCCCATAAAACCTCACTGTGCTACCACTTCTCTCACTGTGGGTGTTAAATGGATCTCCAGTTCTCTCCATGGTCTTACTGTGGCTGGGTGGCAGAAGGGTTGTTCAGAAACTAACAGCCTAATCAGAGTTGTAAAATGATATTTACAAGTAAAACCTAATCAGAATTGAAAATTCTGCCCACCACTTCTGTCATTGGGGCCATGCGTTTTTGAACAGCTTTCCCTCTTACTGCGGGGGAAAAAGGAAGTTATTTACTGGTTCTTCTGCAATCTGAAGTTCTGGGTCCCTCTAACTTTACACCATCAACCTGCCTACTACTGAGGTTCTTCTTACTGCTTCTTTGATCATGCACTGGGACACCTGAAAAAGTTGAGGCTCACAACGATGGGGAGTAGGTCAAGGAAGGAAAATAGGTCTTAGCATCCTGTGCATGTTGAAGTACCGTGTGCTGACTGCCACAGTAGGAAAGTTTGGGAGAGAGCAAGCCTACCTACCGAGAGAAAAGGTAGACAAGGGTGGAGGGCTGCAATGAGAGATGGACTGTCACTGGTCAGAATTAGAATTTGGGTGGTACTATTCACGCCATTACATTCCACTGGATTTTGGTGCATTCAGGTTTAGACTTAATCCTGGAACTTCATTCTGGTGAGTTTTAGTATATATCCTGGTACTGGCTATAATTCACTCCATGATATTTTGTCACACTAATCTCATAAACAGCCTGGCCTAGAACATTCAAATTTGTCTAATTCAAGAGCACTTGGTGAGATCTAGTGCATAGGACTCTGAGAAGCTGAGCTTATTTCTGGAGTTGCTTCAGGGCTTGGCTACACTTGCGAATTATAGTGCAATAAAGGAGCCCCGGGCGCACTAGCTCACTACCTGTCCACACTGGCAAGGCAAGTAGAGCGCTCTGACTCCGTGGCTACAGTGCTGCTGGTACTCCACCTCAGGGAGTGGGATAACGTTTGCTGCGCCCCTGCTGGAGCGCCGCGGCGCCAGTGTGGACGAGGTGTTGCATTACTGCCCTCTGATCAGCCTCCGGAAACGTCCCATAATCCCCTTAAGTCAAGTGGCCGCTCTTGTCATTGTTTTGAACTCACTGTAGGAATGCAGATATGCCGTTTCAAAGCTCTGTTTCTGACAGCCGGATGCTTATCTGCTTCGAGACAAAGCAACCATTAGTGTGGAATGCTTTGTGTGTGAGAGGGAGAGAGGTGAGGGGGTGGGGGGTCTGCTGCTGTCTGAACTTACAAGACAGCATGCTGACATGCTCTCAGCCCCCCCCAAAAACCCACTCTCTCTCCCTCCACATACACACAACACACTCCCTGTCATACTCCACGCCCTCCCATCTCACCACCATTTGAAAAGCACGTTGCAGTCACTTGCATGCTGGGATAGCTGCCCATAATGCACCGCTCACAATGCTGCTGCAAGTGCCGCAAATGTGGCCACACCAGTGTGCTTGAAGCTGTCAGTGTGGACAGACTGCCGCACTTTCCCTGCTGTACTCTCCGATGGCTGGTTTAACTCAAAGCACTCTATATCTGCAAGTGTAGCCATGCCCTCAGAAATAGGTCAGCTTCTAGAAGACTGTAAAATTCTCCAAAGGGTTTACTGAAAACTTACATTTTTACCTTTTAAAAAAAAAGCTTTCCATAATTTTTTCTTTGTGAAGGTAGCTTTTAGAATCCTAAACTCATTATTGTAGTATATAACAATGATTTTTCCTTTAAATATGGGGGGACCCCAAACCAGAGATCCTCCCTCCACTATATATCCTTTCTGAACTCCTAGCTCGGTGACCTGGTCCTAGTATCTGATATCTTCTTTCCCAAAATCTCTAAACCCCATTCCCTGCCAATGGGGACAGACTATAGAGAAGCATGGTGGGAATGGAAACTGAGAAACAGAAAGGTGACATGGCATGCTCACACGGTAGGTTGGTGGACTGATCCAACAATAGAATTCAGGTCTCCTGATTCAGTGTCTCAGCCACTGGACCACACTGCCTCTCCAGAAATGTTTGTTAATCCAGGAGCCTAGCAGTTGTGAATCAAGGAATTTAGAAGCTTTGTTAAATTTTTTTTAATATAGTTTTAATTTTCTTGAGTGAAATAGTGGAATATATATCCATGACATTTTAGAAAACTTCCTGAAAAAGCAAGAATTTTTGGACAAGAGATTTTGTGATGGCAGGGTTGTAAATTGTATATGCATTCTTTGTTTAATTTAAAACAACCTTGTCAGGAAAAATATATTTGCAAAAATCCCTATACGTTTGAAAGTTAGGAAACTTATACTCCACAAACAACCTTAGTACTTATTTATCCCCTGATTAACACCTATATCCACCAACAACTCCATGATACCCAGTCACAAACCATTATATAATTGATTTACATTGGACATTGCTCCTGAATAAGGAGTGCCAAAGAGTAGATTAGTCCATTAATTCAGTGGAAGGAAGTCAGGGAGTCAGTCTAAAACTGGCAAGTAATGTTTTTTACTTTCTTTCAGACCAAAGAGCAACTCTGTGAAATCACTGTATTTATTTTCACCCCCCACCTCCAACTTTTAAATAGAAGTGCCTTTCATACTGTCAGAATTCCATGTTGTGACACCCCTACTCAAAAGTTATGACAGCAGTGTAATGACAGCTACTGCCTCTTGAGAATCAATCAGGCAATTAATTTTGTAAATGAAATGCTGATTATACAAAGCTTCACATGAGAGGCCCAGTGATTAAAATCAATTTAACAAATTGTTTCAGGTGGGACTTGATTAATAATTTGCCATAAATGCTGAGGATATATGGCCAGCATACTTTTTTGTGTGTGTTAATAAAGAACTATATATAACACTCAGAATAGAAAAATCTGCAGATAACTATGAACTTTAGGCTTATGACCTAGTTACTATCGTAGTACCATAATTTTTTGTGGGTATGCTGTTCTCCCCAGTGTTGATGTTGTCATTTCCTTAACTCTGCCTGCTTTCCCTCCCTTCCCCCCCCCCAATGAAAATACATTAACCATTAAGTTTTCCCCAACAAGATCAAACAGTTGGGAAAATATCCCCAGATCTGTTTGGATATCATTTAATTATAGCAAGTTTCTCCTTAAAATGTGATAGTTTTTTTTTCTGTGCGTCTCGTTAGATAATCACCAAGATTTTATACATGCTTCCTCATACTCAACTTCTTCCTTGCAGGGTCTTCTCTTTAGAGGGAATGAGCTCCTTTCAGCCTATACTAGGCTGCTGTCTGATTCCTGCCTGGCAGCTACCATTCTTAGTAAATGTTCCTCCTTCCCATTACCTATGTTAGTGTAGCCTCACGAAGAAGTAGGTGAAAGAATTCTTCTTCTTCTCGGCTTGTCTACACTACTGGCCGGATTGACGGGCAGTGATCAATCCAGCTGGGGTCAATTTATCATGTCTAGTATAGACTCGATAAACTGACCGCCAGTTGCTCTGGCATCGACTCCATTACTCCACCTCAACGAGAAGCGTAAGGGGAATCGACAGGAGAGTGTCTCCTGTCGACACACCACAGTGAAGACACCACAGTAAGTAGATCTAAGTACGTCAACTTCAGCTACGTTATTCACTTACCTGAAGTTGCGTAACTTAGATCGATCTTCCCCTCCCTCCCGTAGTATAGACCAGCCCTCAGTTCCAGACACCAAGCAGAGAGCAGGCTTGTAGGGTGGAGAAGGCATTTACTTGCTGCAGAGGATGAGCGCCTCATCCCAAGCGCCAGACTAGCTAGGAAAAAGAGGAGTGTAAGCCAAATCAGGACACTTCCCCAGCTATAGTATCCTTTCTATGAACCCATTTATGTGGATATGCTGGGAGCAGAGAGGAAGATGAGGTCACAAGCTCCGGTCTAGGGAGCCATTGGCCATGAACTGAACACTACTGTTTGTATTCCCCTAGAGCCTAGGAGCCTGCCCATTGTGCTAGGTGCTGTACAAACACAGAAAAAATAAATGGGTTTAAGTCGGCTTCCACTCAAGGAGGTCTCGGTGCCTTGAGCCCAGATAGTAGGTCTTTAGAAGATGAGTGGGAAGGTCGGAAAGTTCATTGTCTCTGCTGAATTATAGATGCATTTTTATTTGGGCTACCTGCTTTTCTCACTTGTGGTTTTTCTTCACCTGGTTACATGTGTGTAAGGTAGTGGCCAGATTTACTGACTTCTTTAATTTTAATTTTTCAAGGTAGGAAGATAGTGTAATTGTGTAAATGTAAATTTTCCACACCTGTACCTTTTGGAATTTTTAATTTTTGCAGTTGTGGGTTTATGTAAATTGGTTTTCTTTTCCTGGCTGAACCACAGCATTGGACACTGTTGAGGCTCAGAATCATCTTAGTTTCTGCTTCACCAGAAGATACTTTTGTATCATTGAAGAGCACATTGGCAGCTGTCAGAGCAGATTTATGGGCCCCACAAGTAGATGCTTTGGAGCAAAGAAAAGCAGTGTTAGTGGAGGAAATAAATATACAGTTATAAGTGGGGGAAGGTAATTTTGGGTCCTCCTGAATGAAAATGGAGATGATTAGGTGGGTGATGAGGAAAACATGCTGACAGGAAGAGGTAGGTTTCTGGGTTTGAAATCTTGGCCTCATTAAAGCCAATGGTAAAGCTCCCATTGTCTTCAAAGGGGCCAGGAGTTCACTCAGTATTGTTAATAGTTTTTGGTAGCAAAAAAACCAAAAAACTCAAAGGGTATTAGTACTAAGTTGTGTTGTCACATGAACTTGTCTCAGCCCGTAGGATTGTTTTGGCCATTGGGTGTGATAAATGTATATAATTGCTTTTTAATGTTGTTTTAACCTTTGCTTGCACTTCCAGTGACAACATGAAGATGCAACTCATATGTGGTTCATTAAAAACAGATTTCTTTTCTTCATTGTTTTTGTTGTGATTTATTCTCTCAATAGGCATTATAACTTTATCCGCCTCCAAAATAATAGCTAGGAAATGGTTGAACCCGTAATCCTCCAGTTTTTAAGTAATATTAAATGGTTTTAGCAGAATGTTGGGGAAAATGCATGTAGCCAAAAATAAGCAAATGTCCTGTATTCTGAATCTATGATATATTGGTGGTGGTTGTTTTTTTGAGGTAGGAGAGTGTTTTTTGTTGAGTTGGGGGAGGGGGGGGTGTTGGGATGGGTGTCAATTTTTTCCTTTTCTGTTTTTCTTTTTGTTTTGAACAAGGAAGAATATTTGTGGGTGGCCCTCTGCAGCTGGGACCGTGCAGTAAGCAGAGGTTGCAAGACAGGTAAAATAGATACTTTTGGTTATATCACTCATTTGCCTTCACTGATACCCATGGTGAATTTGTCCCTTTGTCTTTTGAGTGACATCTCTCTAAGTTTCCTTATGCAGCTGAGATTTTTGTACTTTAAAAAAAATTTTAGTAAGGGATTAAATAAGATATTATGATATATAAAAAAGCAGATGATTTCCTGCTTCTTAAATAGTCTAATAATGCAAAGTAAGATTTTAAGGATGTACATGAAAACTTTCTGTAATATCTTGACTTTTCAGTGCTTAACTATATAATTCCAAATTTCAACATAGTTTTTTAAATGGATATTTAAAACACGCACACCTTTTATATTTTGATATCGTCCTCACTTTTTTGTCACTTTAGATACGTTGTCTAGAAAGTCTTCATAGTATTCAACAGAGATTAAGCCATAATCTAGGGATGGGTTACCTTTTCCCCAGTTGCCTCCTGTGTCATTTTATTGTAATGAATAGTTGTAATTACCTCTTGTGATAAATACCTCATTCAAAACTCATAGCATGAGCTGGAGCTGGGAACTTCATGCCTGCTTATCTTGGAATGTTGGGAGCTGATTGTCAACTATCTTCACTGTAAGGTTTCACAGCTTCAGGCTTTGTTACAAATGGAGAAGCAGGTTCTTTTTAATACAGAGGCAGAGGTTGTGGCAGCAGATCGGTGGTGAACTTAGTGTGTATGGTCACTTGTGAGAAATTGAGGGCAAACGTATTCCAGAATATACTGCACTGGGCCCATGTTGATTTGTTATAGTTACAAATGAGGCAGCACGAACCTAATGCCATAGTCACTTAAAATTTGCATCGCTGGCATAATCATCAAAACGAACGTTTTTTTTACCAGTTTGTAAAAAGCTGCACTTTTTCACTCTGAAGAGCAGTTTTATCTTAGGTGAACATGTTTCTTCTAGTGAACCACTTTGTCTGCCTGATGTAAGAGCTATGCAGAGTTGGAGCCCACTAAGCTTTGTTGCTCATTCGTGAAGAAAACTAGGGTAAAAATAAAGGAACTTTCATCTGTGTACAGGGTCCTCATTCCATCCCTGCTGAATTCTACCATTCCCGTTTGGAGGCGCTTTCTCTTCACCTGTCTTAGAACACCTCTGTGAGATATCTTGTGACATCATATGGGCTAGTGGTCTGCTTTGATAGTTGAGACTATATTTTCAGGCAGGTGCCATCTATAGCCTTAAACTTCTTTCTGCGTGTATTTGAGAGAAAGTTTTGAGGCTAAAGGCAGGACATTGGCTGCCAGGAAATGTTGTTCAAGCATGTAGTTCAAGACTGACCACCAGTTGAAAACTTAACTTAGTACACGCCACAGGAATTGTGATGGAAGAACAGGGTGGATAAAAAGCAATGATTTAAAAAAAAAATTAAAAAAATCTGATTTTTTTATTTAGATTGGATTTTTTTGATAAAATGCTTTTTGAGGAAAAAACCTATCAAATTAAGACACATTATAGCTCAAAGATATCTCATCATGGAATAGGGATTATAAATTCTAATTCTATAGTATGAGACAATATAGTCATGTAATGTTTAAGAGAAGTTTTGTAAATGAGTTTCAGTAGTTCATGGATTAAGGACCCAATTTTATGAGGTTCCAGGGGCTTCTGTATAGATTAACCTAAATAATCTTTCTGTCTACCCAGTGGGACTCAGTGCTAAGTCTAGAAAATACCACCAGAGATGCTTAGTTTTGTAGTTCTCAAACTGTGAATTTGTGTCTCCAGAGATAACATGCTTGTTAATAGCAAAAGTGTTTTTAAATACATAAATAAATAAATAAATAATGTATAGAGGTGAGAAGTAACAGATCTCAACCCTATTGTCCCTCTGCAAATTTGTGTACACACAGTCAGTCACTTACCTCTCTCTAGAAGTACAAAGTTTCAAAAAGTTCAATGGTAGAAGATTGTTGGGGGCGGAATAGATCTGGACAAGGAGAAAAAGTCTGGAGATAAATGTAAGAAGGGAGGGTCAGGCAGTAGAAACAAACGTGAAACTGTTTGAGCAGCATATTCCAGAAGTCTTGAGGTCTTTCTGAGTGTAGCCTTCATGGATTTGAGATCTACCATACCATTCTCTCACTAGAAGGGAAAACCTATAATGGCAGCAGGCAGTAAAAGAGACCCAGTTTGGGTCTCATCTGTCTGAGTTCTGAAGAATATGTATTAAGGTTGTAACAACCAACAAGAATGCACTTTTATGTAGAAATCCATGATTAAATTGAGTCTTCCTGACTAGTGATTTAAATCATGATTTAAATCAGTTTGATTTAAATCAAATCCACCTTGTGGAGGAAGGACCTCTAATAGTACTCTGGGTACATTGGGGAAGGGAAGGTCAATGTAACATTTAATCTTTTCACATTTTGGGGAGTGGGGCAAGGGTCTGCTTTTGTTTGTATAGTTTCCTTATGACTGGGAAGACTGTGGTGATACTGGTGAAATTGAGAGTTTATAAGAGGTTGCAGTGTAAAATTGCGCCACTTTTGCTCATGAAAACGTGCTGAATTTGTACATTTTTGATGCTTTGTTTAGCATTTGAGCATCCTGGAGAAATAGCAGGCACAGAAGAGTAGCTCTCAGTTAACCCTTTCAGTCAGTGGGCAGTTTCCACGTTCTTTCTATTTTAGTACCTGGACTGTTAATCTAAAAATGGGTGTGTGTGATATTCTGGCTCCATTAAAGTCAACAACAAAGTTCCTGTTGATTTCAGTGGGGCTAGGATTTCACCCTGGGTGTTTTTTAAAGCGCTCAAGGGTGAGTAGTAGTCGGGATTATTATTATATGCGCTCTTGTTGCAGTTGGAGTCTGGAAGTCATGTGTACAAACGTGATCTGACACTGACATAAGAAGGTTTCAGAGTAGCAGCCATGTTAGTCTGTATTCGCAAAAAGGAGTACTTGTGGCACCTTAGAGACTAACAAATTTATTTGAGCATAAGCTTTTGTGAACTCTGTAGCTCACGAAAGCTTATGCTCAAATAAATTTGTTAGTCTCCTAGGTGCGACAAGTACTCCTTTTCTTTTGACATAAGAAGGACATTATAATAAAGATGCTATAGGCTACATTACCACTAAAGAAGAATGCAAAGAACAAGAATTGTACAATATGGTGTTGTGAGGAGCTGAATAAATGTCTGAGGTTTAAAAGAAACCTACACTAGAAATTGAAAAGAGGATGGGGAAACTTAAGAAAAATACAGTCCATGAAGGCTTGCAAGAAAAAAAATGTGGGCACTAGACAAGCAGAATAAGCAAATATTAGCCAAAGCAGTAAAATGGTTTTTATTCCAAGTATCGAGGGGGGAAATAGTCTTGGAGAGAATTAGGTCCATTAATAAAGGAGGTGAGATGAAATTAATGAATACTAAAATATATCATTTTTATTTATAATTATTATTTTTATAATAAAATAAAGAAAATAAGTTTGGCCAATTAAGAAGTAATTAAAGCTTTGTAAAATAGTTTTTGATAGAAGGTAAGTGAGTACTTGGAAAGTGTGTAAATGTACACGTCAGCTGTTTCTGAGAGTGTATGTTTCTGAGTATTTGAAAGAATTAGATAAGTTTATGGTATTGCTGACAATGAAAAGTGTTGGCGAACAGGTATGGGAAATCTGGCTAAAAGAAGAGTTTTTTCTGATCTTCAGAAAATGAGTGATACATGTAATTGTCATTCTGTTGCTATAACTTCTGTCTTTAGCAAACTAATGGAACAAATGTTAAGAGGAAAAAAATACCTGAACTCCAAAAGGATAAAGGAACTTTGAATATAGGTTTATAAATGAACAAATCTTGCTCGACAAACTTGCTATTTTATAGTAATGGAAGAAGGGGGACACAGCCTTTATATACATCCAAAAATACATTAAAAGAGTGTTATGATTGCAAAGTGAAGCATTCAGAAGTTAGAAAATGCCAGAAACAAGATTTTTATTATTAATTACTAATTTTCTCATGGGCTTTTCTATGGCACATATCACTATAGTATCTAAGTGCTTCACAAACATTAATTAATTTTTCACAACACATCTGTGCAATGAGGGGGTAGTGTTATTCCTATTATTAAATGGGGAATTGAGACATAGAGAGATTAAGGTCAAAAGTGTCCACTAATTTTGGGGGTTCAATTTAAGATGCTTATGACCTGATTTTTTTCTGAGCACGTACCTTTGTATAGCACTTTATGTGTTCAAAGCACAGCTCTCACTGATTTCAGTTGCAGCATTGAGTGCTCAGTACTTTTGCAAACCAGACCCCGGATTTCACATCAGGCACCCAGAAAATAAGGAACGCACAATTAGTGATCACCTGGGAAGAGTTCGATTTAAGTGACATCACATACGAACTCTGTGGCAGAGGCAGGGATAGGATCCGGTTTTCCAGGGTAGCATTCAGCTGCCTTAACCATGAGACCATCCTTTCTTTTCCTATAATCTCCTGCGTTATTTACTGCAAACCTTCTGGCTTTTGCAGCAAATGAGGGAGGCAGAGGTCCTACGTACAAGAGCCTCATTCACTACACAAACTTGATTCCTCCCTACAGCAGGTCTATCCTGTGCCGTGAATGAGACGGGGTCCTCTGGGAAAAAATAGTACGTTATGTAATTTAAAGACTGTATCGGAATGCATATGTACAAGGGGGCCAAAATAAGGTTGCACAGACAACCTTAATTCTGGCATTTCTTAACTTTTGAGTATTTGACTTTGCAAGTTTATCTTTCTTTTAGCTTTTTGTGTGTGTGTTACTTCCTAGGTTTTTAAAAATCCAATTGAAAAAAAACAGAAATTTCATCTTGTGGAATCATATTGACACCTGCAAAGTTCATCAAGGGTGTTGAAACTTCTAGTGCCACTGCACGCTTCTCTGCCTCTTGAGCTTACAAAGTAACTGATAGTAGTAATAAGTTGTAATCCTTTTGTGGAAAAGCCAGAAGAGGGGGATCAGACACATACTTTGCCAGTGGGTTTCACAGATATTTGCTGACAGCAGAGGAATGGTGAAGAGACTTGTCTCTTCTGTCTCCTCCCCGTCACCTCCCTCCCAGCTTCTTGTCTCAGGCTCATTATTCAGTCAGTGCTATGGCTCCATTTGTCCAGTTCTTCTCCACTTCCATACACACACTACCTTCCCCCTGGTTCTTTGTCTGTTTCCCCCCTCCCTGGCTTCCAGTCCTGTGTCCAAATTTGGGCGATTTTTCATGGAAAGAGCAAAAGGCATTAGGATAACTTTCTGGGCAAATTTCAAGTTCCTGCGCCAAAGCATGGAGGTACTAAAGCTTCTCAGTGAAAAAGTTATAAGAATTTTTAACATTAACATAACCAATGTATTTTTCCCCAACCTCACTCTGAGAAATGGGTGAACTGTTTTTGCCAAATTAAAAAAAAAAAAAATCAGCCTCAGGTAGACCCTCTCCGGAAAGTTTCAGTCCAAATGGTTAAGGTTTGGCAAAGTTATAAGCAACTTAGTTGAAAGTTATAAGCAGATAATGGAATGGAATGCCTAGGGAGGTTATGGAAGCTCCTTCAAAAGCAGGCTGGATCGCCATCCATCTTGGATAGTTTAGACACCACAAATCCTGCATCTTGGCAGTGGGCTAAACTAGATGACCCTTGTGCTCCCTTCAAACCCTATGATTCTATTAACTGAAAATAGGGTCTTATAATGGAAAGTGTCAGGTAACTGTAACTGTAGGAATTGCTAATTATGAAGCCTATACATTTAGCCCCATGTTTGATACCATGTAGCAGAAATGTTACACTTGAAATTGGCTTGGATGTGAACATTGTCAAGTGGATTGAAACTTGGAAGAAATAACCTAAAACGAAGGGTAACAGGCATTGTTTTGAGTAAGGGAAGAGTCTAGTGAAAGAAGCTCAGGGAGTGTTGTTAAATCTGATTTATATAACATTTTGTTTAATGCTTTGGAAGGGGGAGGAAACGTCAATTTAATTAATTCACAGATAATTCTAAATTGGAAAGCGTTGCAAACGCTATAGTGAGAATATAGTAATAATACATAGTGGCCTAGAGACATATGAAATATGCACAGAAAATTACCCAATGACACTCAATTTGAAAACAAATGCAAGCTAATAATCTGGCAAAAATAATTTGAAATGTCAGATATCTAAAGAAAAAGAGAAACCCTGTGAAACGGATCTAGGAGCAAGAGTGAATCACAAATTAGAGATGAACGTTCAATTTAATATGGTAGCAAGAAAGGCTAATGCACTTTTGAAATAACTGCATAGAGGTGGCATGTCACAAAGAAGTAACAGTTCCCCTTCACACAGCTGTGGTATGATCACATATGGAATACTGCATTCAGTTCTGGATACCTCATTATCAGAAAAATACTGCCAAATAGGTGGGATGTTGCAGAAGGCCAGTGATAAAAATTATGGGTTTGAGTGATTTTATTTGTGAGGAAAGAGATGAAAATAACTAAATATATACGGTTGGCTAAGCAATGACTAATTTGGAGGAGATATACCCTGCCGATTTTTGCCAGATGTAAACATAAAGAAATAAAAATTAGTGTAAGTAGCAGTAGTGGGATGAAATTAAGAAAGAGAAAATTTAAATTGAGTATCAGGAAAAACATATTGGTATCATAGCCTGTTAGGCTGTGGAATAATCTCCAAAAAGGAGCCCCACCCCATGAGACATTTAAAACTAGATTGGCCAAAATTTTAGAAATTATACTGTAGAGAAGTCCTGCACTCAGGAGGAAATGAACTGGATAAACTAATAAGTCTTTTCCTTTTCTACTTTGTATGATTCTATGAAAACCCTGCCATTAATTAAGCTAATATTGTGTTAGGCTTTTTTTCTTTAAGTGTAACTTTTCTGTACCTTGAATTAATGCACATTAATTAAGAGGTAGAGGATAGATGCTGTAGCTCAGCACTGTAGGAGCATGGTAGAGCTGTACTTGACAGTTTATACTCTTGATCTGATTCAGTTGGTCCTCACTAGTTAAAAAGGTTACACTAAGGTGTCACACACTGGTTGACACCAGTGATGAAACTCTTCAGATGCATGGTACATCCTGCCAAAAAAACAAGCAAACCCAACCAAAAAAACCCAAACCATTCCAGTGCTGGATTTTCTGAGGTCTGGCTAGGAAGCAAATTGACTTTCATGTGAAATGTGGCTTACGACTCACATTATGATTTGGAAGCTTATTAATGCACATTCTTGCAATGCAAAGGCTCTGAAATCTAACATATCATACGCTTAATGCTCCTTCAAAACTTCCTTTTTCTTCCACCATCTCTTTTATGAATTTGAAAACGAGCCACCTTTTCCAGGCTAAAATTTTTGCCCAAGACTGAGTCTTTTACACCTAAATGAAATTGGTGTAGCTGGAAGAATACTTTAAAGACAGTATTGCTAATCATTATATATGTTAGTGTGCTTATTGATTTTTTTTTTAAATCTCCTGCAGAGGTAATAGAAAATGTAAATGCCATTTTTTCTTTTTTTGCTTACGAGTGCAAAATCTTTTTGTCATATCTCTGATTTTAAGTCCCATTTCCATATTTCAAAACTCTTTTCTAATGAATGGGAAAATTAGAACATGCTGCTTGTAGAGCCCTACACTTCACTGCATTTTTGTATGTCGAATCGTTGTTGGATGTGTTCAAAATAAAGGTTCACTGTGCTGAATAAATGCAGATATAATCTGTGCTACACTAAGGGGTGTTTCTAATTTCTTCTTACAGTATGTTTAAATCAGATCTTTGCTTGTGTTTAATAACAGGGCAGCCCAATGGATCCAATGGTAATGAAGAGACCTCAGTTGTATGGAATGGGCAATAACCCTCATTCCCAGACACAGCAAAGCAGTCCATACCCGGGGCAGTCATATGGCCCTCCAGGAGCTCAACGATATCCAATGGGAATGCAGGGACGGACCTCGGGAGCCCTGGGAGGAATACAGTATCCACAGCAACAGGTTGGTGGAGGATTTTTCTGTATTGCTTTGGTTTCTCTTCTCTTCTCTTCTCTTCTCTTCTCTTCTCTTCTCTTCTCTTCTCTTCTCTTCTCTTCTCTTCTCTTCTCTTCTGCCATTCTGCTTAATGTGCAGGCCACAAGAAAAGGCTCAAATCAAAGTGTTTTGCTTTCAGAATGAAGGTAAGGGGCTATTTTAAAAATGAATAAATAATGACATAAATTTGTTTCCTTAAATTTCACACTACGTCTAAACTATTTAATATGCTACAGACATATCTTTTAGAAGAACATGTTGAACGCCAAAAAAAATTTTGGTTGACATCACCTAGCTCTGTACATCTCTTTGGATTTTGGGATTTTTTTTTTTTTTTTTTTAAGCACTATAGGTACCCATTTCTCTCCCTTTCTCCCCTCCCCTAATAGGTTTTCTCATCCACAAGAAGAAAAACTCCAAGCTTACACTAACACAGTACCAGTTTACTGGAGCGAGACCAATATTGTTCAGTGTGTGAGAGCTTGTCATGTCTTTGTATCAGAGTTGATTTTTATCGAAGCTTTCTGTGGTTTATTTCTTTTCTCTCTTCGTCTCTCTTTTTAAAGTCAAAGGTTGGTTTTTTTCCTTCTTTTTTGTATCAGAGGATATATAAATGTAACAATCTCTCCCCTAGTCTAGTTGCATTTCACTGTTGATGGTGACCTCTTCTGCCCCTTTCCCACCCTTTTAAAGAGGATTAATTACTCATGTTCTCACCATAAATTAGTGAAGATGCAGTAGTTGTTTTCTGAAGGGGAAAACAGATTAAAGTTATCCAAAAAAGCATGTTGGCAAATTTCTGCTAGATTTCCGATTAGAGTTGTTACTGCAGACTGAGAATTCTATACTCAGTTGCAAGCACAAGGCTTTTTGATAGTGAATGGAAAACAGTGTTTTGTCTCTACATGGGGTAACTAGTTGCAGATTTTTTTTTAACTTTATTTTGTGTTAAATATAGAAAAGGACTGAAAATAATGATCTGCAGGTAAATATATTTATTTCAATCTAATCCCAATACCCACCCATTGCCATAGAATACACAAGAAGTGTCTAATTAGCTTGTAACTTCAACTATACTATTCTTGGGAGTTCTCAGCTACTTCAGATATGTTAGTGAGTTAAGTTGCAGCATTTCACCATCTGACTTTTTCTTTTTCCTCATTAGATTTTTTTTAATGGATGTTTACTTGTTTGTAAGAGGCGATTTGGTTTAAAGGAGGCCAACACCTTACTTTGTTGCCAGCTTAATACAGCCCAGGCATTTTGCCAGTTTAATAAATGGTAACCAGTTGTCATTAGGAAGGGATGTGGAAAAAAGGAGCCTTCAGTTTTTTGTTTAGCTACAGCCAAAGCAAAGTTATTAAAACCATATTTTTTATTTTTAAAGGAATTATTCTAGGTTGTTTAGAGATGGGTGTTTGAATTTTTCACTTCATTTACTAATTGCTCGATAATTGTACATTATCTGTCAACAGGCAATGACCTGGCACAGTGATTGGCTGCTGGCCCTATCTGTCTTCTCACAGCATTAATGTAACTGGCTGAGCAACATTACAGTTATGATTACTAATACTCTTCAGGGAAAAAGTGAGAGGATAATTATGACATTGAATTTTTATTGAACGGACATCACCACCTAGGCATGATTTTGTTTTGGACGGCCTCCAGAGCTTCATGTGTTTGGCTCGTGAACCTCTAATGATCTGAATCCAGTTCTTTTCATATTGCTCATATATTATCACCTTTCTACAAAGGATTAAAATGCAGGAATCCAGGTTTGTAAATTGAATTGCCAACTTACCAGCTGAGTGGTAAGTTGTCTTTGGCTCGGGATGCCACATTTTCATTTCTGCCTGGATTTTTACTTTTGTAACATGAATATCAACCAAGAGGGCCCAGTCATGCTTTTTGAAATTGATTGCCTAGTGATTGTATGTTTATATATAATATAAAATAACGTTTTCTGGGGGTGTGTGCTCAGCACTTTATGAAAATTGGGGCGCTTTATAATGTCTCAGATTGAACAACCAACAATTTGAGGTACTCAGAAATACCATACACGTGTGAAAATCTGATGACTTGTGAGGTATCTGGACTTAAAACCTATGAGTTGTGCTGGTCTAATTGGAGTGTGGGTATGCTATGCTTTGGAGGCAGGAAAGGGAAAGAAACATGTCTCTGGGAGATTGTTTTTATTTTTTTGTTTTGTTTTGTTTTAAAGTGGTGGTTTGATGCTGTCCAAAGGTTTTGGAATATTAGACTAAATCCCGGGGGAATTAGTGGGCGGAGTTCAAGTGAGATGGTTAAAGGTGCATGGTAAGTGCTTTTTCCCTAAATGTTCCATCTGTGCAGGAATTTTACTCCTGAATCTTAGCTCCATAGCAGAAGACAAGCAAAAGTCCTCAAAGCTCTGAAGATTTTAGGGTCTTGAAGGAGAAGCTGTTGAAAGATAAGACTGAGTTGACTTCAGCCACTGTGTGCCAGGGCTTGGGGTTAGAGCTGTCTGCACTGGCAGATTTTAACTTAGAGGTCTATTAATAGATGCTTCAAATGAAGAAATAGAGAAAAAATTAAAGAAAGAATAAAAGAATCAACATTAATGAAGATGCCTGGTCAAACATGAGAAATGATCCTATAATTGGCTATAAACATGCATACAAAGAAAATGTGTTCCTGCTGAATGCCATTGATTCTGTCTCTGTAAAGAAACTGCAGAATGTTGTGTGCATTTTGACGATGATGCCATTCACAGATACAGAGACAAGTATGACAGGGAGGTCTCTACTATTTGTTCAGACAATGAAGATATAGTGAAAAAAGATGAGAGAACTTATCTGGTGCAGGCAGCCTAAATTTCTGACATGTAGGTGTTCAGCACATTACATAAAACTTGTGAAGAAACGTAATGCAGCAGAAGTTAAAATATTCTTTCACAACTACCATCTGCCTCGTGGCTGATTGAGATAAACATGGGAATGGTGTACCTAGCTTTCCAGCAAAGGTTGGTAGAAATCTCAGGATAACACTGTCTCTAACCGTGTTGGGGGTGCATTCTATGAAACTGCTACAAAGGGCTTCATGAAGAGAGACACTAAACTTAACAAAGCATTGAAGGAGGTTTTGGAAGAACTTGAGAGATTACGTACAGGATGATGACATCACTCTCCTGGTCTTGGTGAAAATCTAGTTTGAATTAATTAACAAAAAAGAACTGGAACCACACAAAGGACAAAATATGAAATACAACGCAGAGGACCTTTGCATTTCTTGCCAATTTTAGTGATCCTATATACAAAGGTTGTAGTGTAGGTTGAGCCTAGAACAAGAAGGAAAGGCAAAAGTAAGGCTGAAGAATTGTTAACCTGATTTCCTTGCTCACTTGACATTGAAGATTTAGATTTTTAACCCATATTTGTTTGTGAAGGACGTTGTCACAAATTGTTACATCAAAATAATAGGAAATTGTGGAATTAAAATCACAGAAGGCAGGTCATTTTGACTGAGAATTTTGTCAATTTTTGAAAGACTTGTCCAGTCAGTTCCACATAAATCGAGCAGATGTTTAGTACACTTGGATTGGTTTGGTCAAATTGTTGTAATAAGGTAGGTGCTGAAAAATCAGAGAGGTTGGTAAAAGTATACCTGTATCTCAGTGCAAATATAAAATTGGAAAGCATTACTAATTAGTCAACTGTGGAGTCAATTGTGTTTTGTTTACAGAATTGCAAACTTCTCATTTTGGACAATGTGTGCCTGTTTTATGCTTGAGGAATAATTCATTTAAAGTGAATCACATAGTGTTTTCTGTTTCATTTAATAAAAGCCTTTGTGGGGTTTTTAGTGGACTTTTTCACCCACCCTTGCAGGAAAAGAAGAGCTTTTTGAGGGGAGGAAAATCATAGCAAATTTACATGTATCTAGAATTGTTGGAACTGTGAGCACAATCTGAACACATGGGAACATCAAGGTAGATGTCTACACCCCAAGCTTCTGAAGCATTGGCCATAAATATTGGTTTTGATGCTGGTATCCCTGATTCTGCGTGCACTGACTGTCTCTATACAGTCAGTCAGTGCCTTTTGAGCCCTGGTTGATGCTCCAGGCTCCCCTGTCAGCATGCCATGATCAATTAACTGTGTGGGAGCAGGGAGACAATGATTCCTAGTTGGTCACAAGAGCTCGGGGCTCTTCTGATGCCAAGTATATCTCTTCTGCAAAAGAGTGCCATGACAGCAACTCTGTTTGAGGAACTGATTTTACTGTAAAAAGAAAAGGAGTACTTGTGGCACCTTAGAGACTAACCAATTTATTTGAGCATGAGCTTTCGTGAGCTACAGCTCACTTCATCTGATGAAGTGAGCTGTAGCTCACGAAAGCTCATGCTCAAATAAATTGGTTAGTCTCTAAGGTGCCACAAGTACTCCTTTTCTTTTTGCGAATACAGACTAACACGGCTGTTCCTCTGAAACCTGATTTTACTGTAACTCTTTTAAACGGCTGGCTGTATTGGTAGATTGAGTTGGTTTGGTAGAAACCAGAAGGGCTTATGACTGAGAAAGCTGGGCCAGGAACTCCAATCCAATAGGGTTACCATTCTCTTGGATACTATGTTGGACCTGTTGGTGAAGAAAGTACTGCAGATGGCAAAGGTGGTTGTTAGCCTCTGTATAGTGAGATGCAGCTTTAGTTGTGGAATGACCCATGCTCTCACCCACTACTACTTCCCTTAGAAACAACCAACCAACCAAAAAACCCTTTAGCGTATAGGGAAGTTCTGCCTGGTTATGGAGCCAAGATTCAGGTGTGAGAATCCTGCAAGATTATAACTTGAGAGACGCAGAATTACAAGATAAATCATTTTCTCTTCTCATGTGGATATCAGAATTACTTACCTTGTAACTTCAAAGGAGTTGAATTATCTTCTGTATAAATGCACAAATGATGTGTATGTGTCAGATGGGCACACACAACCCCAAAGACTGTAACACTTGAAATTCTGCTTATATGCATTCCAAGACTTTGCAGATATTTGAAGAAAATGTTTTAAAAAATCTAAAAATGATTACAATGATATTTTTGGATTAAAAATATTCCTACTGGAAACCATGGCTACAGAGTCTGTGGACTGCTATCTACAGTTTCAAAATCTCTCTCCTGGGGCCTAATACTACACTGCCCTGCTTAAGAGGAATATGGTTGGTTTAAGTCCCGGTTCAGGAGGACTAGTTGTGTTGAGTAAAACTGCATGTTGGTAAACTGTTTGCACAATCTGAGTATAGCCTAGAAACCATTGTAGATGCCTATGCATTAACAGAACACTTAAGTAGATTTAAAATTGCAATGTAAATGCATTTTAGAACAGTATTTGAAACTCCTTTTTTTGAGTTCACAGTTTTGGGTTTCTGCTGAGAGAAAGTGTCATAACATACCACTAGATCTGTATCAAGAACCCAGCTTTTGCTTGCTTATGATTAATTTATTCTAATGTGATCGACTCTTTTATTAAAAATCAGAATTCAGGTCCTGACACATCAGTAGATTTTTCAAATACTTGAATTTAAAATGTATTCATTTGTGAGTTTTTAATTCCACCAATTTATTCTGTTAATGTTCTGGAGTCTTAATAGATCTTTATTTATTTAAACTCATTGCACTTGATTATTAAAATGATATGGGTGTAATTTCTTTAGTTTTAAATAACATTTTCCATAACTTCAGTTTCATGGTACTGCATTTCTTATGTAAGTGACAAAATTAGGGACAATTTTTCTGTGTGGGACAGATGTAATGTTAAGCTTATAATGTAGTGACATCCCTGCTTAGGCAGAACTTCAGAGAGAGGTTATGTTGTATATTTAAAGACATAATAAGAGCTTTTAATTTTTTGTCTTTTATGTATTTCCTAGAATTTTAAAGAGACAGTATTGAAATAAAATTAATTGGTCTGAAGATCAAAGATAGTGAGTACCCACATTTTTCCAAATATGAAGTCCCATGTCAAATATGTTGATAGAAAATATTTTCTCTGCACTGTTACTAATAACAATATCAGATAATTGAAAAGGAAATTGTTTTTAACATCTGACTTACTCTTCCTCAGTTCTTTTCCTCCCTTTAGCATTTTGATAATGAAACTATACTGGTCAGTTGCACTTTCTTGTTCTCATGTATTTGCAAAATACTGTTGTGCTTGGCTTCCAAGCTCTATAGGAAAATGTTTAAATAAAGTTTTAATTGAAATTAAAAATACATCAACATTTCTATTAAAATTAAGGTTGTGTTTTATTAACCCTCCTGCCCCCCCCCCACTCTGCCTGTAATATTTTCCATTCCTCAGCTTAAAAAAAGGAAGTAAACTCTTCCAAAAAAACAAACCAACCATACAATAGTTTATGAAAAGTTATACGTTTTTCAACCAAGTCTGAAAGCCTGAATATATAGATAAATGTTTGAAATAATAGGATGGTCCTTTCAGTGCTGCGATGGGCCTATTTAATCAGTCAATCACTGGATAATTGATGTTTAGGATGTATTAAATATTCTAATGGACTGGAACAACATTTTATTATGTAAAATAAGATTGTGTTGTGAGATGCATAGTAAAATCTTTATGGAAAATAGTTGCATATGTATGTACAGTAGCCATTCTTAATAGCCAGTTAAAGCTTAATATAGCTGCCTTTTTCTAATTTTGACTTTTGATCCTGCAGACTCTAGGTAGGGATGATCTCTGCTCCCACTTTGAACCTGCTCACGCTGAGTCATTTGTAAGACTGGTACCTTAAATGTCAAAATATCCAAATGCCATCAAACTGGATTGTGAACTGATAATTTTCTCATATTTCATTTTAAAAATATTGAGTGTTGAGTGCAAAAATGCACCTTCTAAGTGTCTTTATTGGCTGAGTTTTCAAAGGTCTTACACTCAACTCAATGGCATTTGTCTGTCTGTCTGTCTGTAATGTGATAACTTTTGAATATTGCCTCCAGGAAGAATCCTATTGATTTTGGGGAAAGATGGAGAACTCAGGAAGCTCCTGCCAGGTCTTTAGCACAGCCACAGTCTCCAGCAGCGCTGTGGTTGTCTGTGGATCAGACAACTGGTTGAGGGCATCCATTAACACCCGCTAGCATAACAATACCCTTGCTCCTCTCTGCCCATCTTGCCAATAGAGTTTAACATGTTGACACCCTGAATGACATAGGTCTCAGACAGAAAGTAGAATAATGGTGGGGGGAATGGGGCACACACAGCCTTGGGGAGGGGGACAGACAGAGCCCCTGGCATGGGGAGAATGTGGAAACAGGAAGAAGGAAATGAGTTCACATAGAACCCTTGCCATGGGGCAGGGGAGGGAATGGAGAGCACACAGAACCCCTACTATGGGGGAAGGGAGAGGGTCTTTGGAATGGGTGGAGGGAGTAATGGGAGGGCACACAGAGCCCTGATCATGGGGAAGAGAATGGGGGACCCTGGTATGGGGGAAATAGGAGTGCACGCGGAACCCCTGGAATTGGGAGAAGGGAGACTCGGGCACAACTCCTGTTGGGGGGTGATTGGGGAACCTGGAATGGGGGCCATGATTGGAAAGAGGGGATTGGGGGCAAACACAGAGTTTCTGCCATGGGATGGAGAATGGGGGAAACTGGTATGAGGAAAGAGGGGGAGCACCCAGAGCCTTTGGCATGTCAGTGTGTGTGTGGAATGAATGGCATGGGGGGAAGTGGGAATGGGGGTTCACACAGTCTCTGTTATGGAGGAGGGAGAGGGGGGGATGGTATGGGAGGAGAGCTGAATGGGGAGTACTCCGAGCCACTGGCATGTGAGTGATTGGGGGAGTTGCGGAGAGTCTTTGAAATACAGTGGGATGGGAGAATGGTACACAGGGAGCTTCTGAGGGGAGAGCGGAATGGAGGGATACAAGGAGCACATGGTGTGTACAGTAAACTCAGCTTATACAAGGTGTCTGATCCCCAATAATTAAAAAGGCAGAACTTTAAACCTTCTGAGACCAACTTACTTATTTTGGTTTATACACTTTGTTTGGGTGGAGCAGGGGAAATTTGCTTCTGGTTGACAGGTTTCAACTTGGAGTAAATTTTAAAGGCCAGGAAAGTTATAAAACCTCTGGGAATGTACGGTAAGGCTTTATTATAATGGAAACTGCAAGTCAGCCAGAACTATAGCAGCATCAATATTCACAGTGCTCACCTTGGGTGACATCCCAGATAGAAAATGTCCAGTTTAAACCAAGGAAATCAATTGGCTGTTGACTTGGCAGGTAGATTTTTTATAGCTAGCAAACACTAGCGTACTAGCTGCTGGGTGACTGGTGTGTGTGTGTTACTTTGTGAAATCTTTTAATTCCAGAAGATTGAAGTATGCCGAGAAGAAGGTGGGGTTCACGATAATGATTTGCTTCAACCTAGTAATTGGAAGCTAATGCATATATACAAGGAAAACTAGTCCAGCTGTATATATATTTCCTTCACTAGTGTACATATTGTCTTCATCCTGTGACAGAATTGTGGTTAGATTGCAGTTTATGTTCTGAAATTGTTTTTAGTAGGTATATTGGTGTGGATGGTAGAGGGAAGGAGGGAGAAAGTAGAATGTTTGCTCTGTTATTTTTTAGGGGAAAAATATCAGTGTGACTCTATAGGGGGTGGGAAGTTCTGGTTATTTTTTATTTTCTACATACTTGGAATATTAATTCAAAGAAGGGTGGTTGAATCTTTAAGAAGGCGACTTTTTCCTCCCCTGCTTTAGTATGTTTTTTAATGTCTATTTAATTCAAAGAGTTGTGAACAATTTGAATAGAAGTAATTTCTTCACTCAAGGTGTTATTTGAATGGTATCTTAGTCATTCTGCCAGTCCTCTATAAACTTCCAGGAAAAGAACACGGTAGACAAAATAATAAGGCAGAGGGGAGGAAAAAAACTTCTTTGATGGGGGAATCTTGTAGACCTCTCTTTATGCATCTTAAAGAGGGGAAAAAAGGGCCTGACCCCATTTGTTTTCCTTTTTAGGTCATCTTTAAGAGTCGATCTTTTGATATTCAACCATTAATCATTGCAAAATCAAAGTTGCGGTTGTCCTTTGTCTTGTAAAGAAATGGGATTTTATATTTTAGGTTTATAGAAACACTAAAAAGTGTGTGTGTTGTGCAGACTGTTGGAAAGTGTTCAGTGTTTTTCTTTCTTTCTCTCTGGTGCTAAGCCTCATTGACTAAATTGAAAAAAGGCAGCCACTTTAGTTCATGGTGGGATAAGGCTTTATGTTGTATTGTCTCCTTTAGAATTATCCCTTCCATTCAGTGTAATTCACTCCATAGAGGGAGGGGAGCATAGATTACAGATAATCGCAGAATCAGATTTGACATAAGTTTGGGTCTTTATGGTAGCTTAGCTCTTCATCTTAACACTGGTCATCTGACAATGTTTACTGAAGGAAATCCCTTAAGTAGCAGAATTGTATTATTATGGAAAATAGAAATCACTGAAATGCTTCTATTATTTCTTTAGAACTGGTAGAAAAAATTGTAGGTTAAGCAGAAAGCGTCAGCTGCCTCAAGGAAACAGTGCTGTTCCTTCAAGCGGATGGCAGAGTGCTATCTTGGAAGGGACACTGGTGCCAGAATTTCAGTCTCACCACTTCTTCACAGATCTTCATTAAATGCTCATTTAACATTGATCTTTGAGAGTGTGGCAATTGATATGTACACATTTAATAAATATATTTTTCTAATTAAGTTTTTCTCTCCATACTGCTAAGTTATTGTGCTTTAATCTGAACACCTTGATGAATATAATAACATTTGTTGTGCAGCTAGACCAAATTGGAACTGGTGCTGCTCATGGAAAGGAAGAGGGAGGAAAACCTACAGAAGTGTTTATTGTTTACTGGGAATTTGGAAAGGTTGCTGTTTTGGGAGATGGCAAAGCACAACTCTCCCTTATATGAAGGATTTTGTTGTTGTTGAGATTTTTGTATATGAAAAGAACTAGCTGTCAGTCAAAGTGCTATGTAGCTAGTAAACTTGAATTTTGATTATCAGCAGTAGGGGACAGGGCAGTTTTCTCTCTGCTGAGTGAAGCAGGGGAAGCATTTATTTTTGGACAGCTTGTTTTGCATGGCAGCTTGAGACATGAATTAAGGTATTTAAATCCATAGGGAAATAAGTGTCTCATTTTAAGAAAACTCTGCTGTGGAATTATGTTTAATAACTGTCAATTAATGTCTAACGAGGAGGTTTAGGTTAAGGATAATTAACCGCTACTGTTTGTATTATAACTTTAGCTAACCGCTCTTTCTCGATTATATTTATCAAAGGAGAGTTTTGTGCTCATAATGTTTTAACTAACTACAACCAACATATATATGTAGTAGCATTTCGACTGCACTTGCTACAATATACCCACTGGACATTTTGAAAATGTTATATATAGCTGATATAAGCTTATCAACACGTACTATCAATTGTCCATAAATCTGAACTAGTGCAGTGGGCGCAAGGGAGTCACTGATATTTGAGTTTTAAAATGAGGAGGGCGTATGTTTCCCATGGCTAATAGTTGAACTGTAGATAAGGGGTGAAATCCTGATTCATTGAAGTCAATGGGAGTTTTGCCATTGAGTTCAGTGAAGTCAGGATTTCAGGATTTCACTCACTGGGCCTGATTCTGATCTCATGATATTGGAGTTCAGTTGAGTTACCCTTGATTGACATTATTGTAAGCATGATCAGAATCAGCCCCTTGAGATCCAGTAGGCAGAATTCCAGCCTGGCAACAGTAGAGTGGGTCAGATGGAGCGTCTAGTGCATTATTGTGCTAATTAAATGCTGTCCTTTTTAAAAAGGTAATCAGAAATGTTGTTTAAAAAAACAAGTGATTCTAAATTCTTTTCTGAAGTTTTCTGATTTTTAACCGATAAAATAAGAATACTTAACATTTTAAACTATTGGGTAAAATTTTTCAAAAGCATTTTAAGTGATGTAGGAGCCAAAACCATATTTTTGAATGTAGAAGCCTAAGTCTCATTGAAAGGGACTAAGGACTAAGGCTTCTGAGTGTCTAAGTCTCTTTTGAAAACGGGGCTTCGACACCTATGTCACTTGGATAAAATCTTCAAAAGCACCAAAAAGTTAAATACTGAATGAAGTAGACTTATAAAGGCAATAATGTTGCTATTGCATTGTACTCTAGGATACATGAGTGGAATGGGATCATCCAGACATGGGCAGGCTGCTCTGGGCCCCTAAAAAATGGTAATAAACCTATATAGTAAAATTTAGAAGTTGTGGCTCTTTTGGTGCTGAGGTGCCTTTTTTAAATGATTGTCTCTGAGTTCTCAACAGCTCACGGTCTAGTTAGACTCCCATTCGCCCCACACCTTCTCTCTCCTTTTTTTAAAAAAAAAACCTATTAAACTAGAATCAATTAAATACAATTCTTTTAAAAATAATTAGACCTTTTTGATTTGAAAAATAGCTTGTGGTGGAATGATCAGTACTACAAAAAAGTAAAAAAACTTTGTCGACCCTCTTTTGTGTAGTTGATGTTGAACAGTGTGTAAGTTCAAGAAGTAGGATCAAGCCTGCTCATCCTCTCATGTAAATGTTTTATTGGACATAGCTTTACCCGTGAATGTAAAATTGGGGGTGTATATGTTGTTTTGTTTTTATTTAAGTTCCTTATTTCTTCTATTTGGATCACTTCTATTCTGACACCAGAGTTTCCATAGCTTTTATCAGCTCTTCATATATCTCACTTTGCTGCTTATAGCTTTCACTAAACGTTGGTATTTTCCTCCAATCTCAGGGGCAGGGGAAGATCCCAATGCAAATATTGAATCAGAAGGTTTAATTCTCTTGATTTTTTGGTTTTTCATTTTCTTTTTTGAAGACGAAATTAAAAGTAGGTGCAGATGGAATGAAGGGAAAGTAGGAGTGCTGCTTAAAGCCCATCCACTTTTCACACGCCTTTGTTACTTTACAGGCTGGAGTGTGACCACTTCTTTCACTGGAGCTGCACTTGCACCTGTGGTGCGTAGATTGTTTTTCTTTAAAATAAAGCAAGAGTATTAAATTCCTGCATTATTGGTTATAAGCATTGAATATATGAATCCTCAGATACCTTAAAAATAAATAATAAAGCGTGGTGGGGAGAGGAATCCAGGTCTTTCTCATATTTGTATGTGTGCTACCCCTTTTTCTCCTTTCTGGCTGTTTTTATTTCGCAACATTGTGCTATTTGGACTGATGCTTTAAGGATAAGATATATAGGCATTGTTAACCAGGTTGTTACATATTTTCCCTTTAGCAAGTCCACGTTAGAAAATAAATTCAAATTTTTACTTTAAAAGGTGTCTCTTTGGGGAAAAATAAGTGACCCCTTGCTTTGATATTTGATATTTATGTCAAAGGGGCACATCACGCTCTTTTTTACTATATTCCATAGAACAGAGGTAGAGTTCCCTCGGTATTGGGAAAACTCTGTATAAACTTGTGCTTTGATACAAGATTCTGATCTAAATGAGCAAGGTTTAGGCAGCCACTTGGGAAAGATGAGGTTTTAATTATAAAAGCAACGTATTTATTTTGAATGTTCTTTATGCTTTGTAGGCCAGATTGGCAGAGTTACTTAATTCTTTTACAGGACGGTCTGTTTCTCTGAACTATTTAATGTTGTGCAAACAGAAAAAGTAAATATGTGTGGTTCATTGCTAGAAACACATTGATTCTGTGGGCAAGGGGGGGCAGTTCCTCTGCAAGCCTCTGTTTAAGGGTCCTTTTTTTCTCCTTGAATAATGTATTGTGCTGCTGCTCCTGACTTTCCCAATCAGCAGCACAATAAAATTAACATGATTTTTGACAATTCAGCAGTGGCCCACAGCATTCTAAAAGCACCGGTGGAAGCTGACCAGTGTGTGTCCAGTCAGTTTTCACTTCAGTACTGCTTGGCATAACCATGAGTTAAAACTGAGGCAGAGGTACTGGACATAGCCCTCTGCACATTCAGGAAGACAGTACTTAATGGGTTTATGCTCAGTGTATATTTAGAAGGTTGTCTTAGCTAGAAATTTATATTTTACAATGAAAGATTAAATTCTGCAGAAATTGATGGGTTAGGCCTCACACTCACAAAGAAAAAAATCTTTCTTGCTGCTGCAGAGCAGGTGAGTGGAATTCTCAAGCCCTGAAGATGATGCCATCAGAAATCCCATATATCCTGTGTTCCCTCTAAGCTGCGTGGTTGTGCGGCTGCCCAGGAGTGAATCAAGTGCCATGCATGGTGGCGTGTATTCAGGTTCTCCTCCCTCCACAGCTCTACAACCGCGTTGTTCTTGCCCTCTGTCTTTGAGCCCCTGGCCAGCTGCTTCGTGGGGTTTTGGCGTGGGGAAAGAGGGGCGCTGATGTCAGGGTCTCCTTCTCCGCAGCCTGTCCCCTGCCCGTGTTCCCCATCTCTGCAGAGCAGAGGAGGGGAGACAGGGCTGAGAAGTAGGAAAGCTGCTGGCAGCTGCTGTGATCTGAGCCTTCTGGTGTGAGTGCCTTCAAGAGACAGTGCACGGTCTCTCATTGACTTCCCCAACAGCCAGCATACACACACTTTCTCTCTCACACACACACGCGCACACATACACACACACACACCCCGTGTGTCTCGCTCAATCTCTCACATGCACGCACATAGTCTCTGTGTCTCTCTCATTTTCTTACACATATACACTCTTTATGTGTCTCTCAATCTCTCACTCACACACATACACAGTCTCTGTGTGTGTCTCTCTCACTCAGTCACACACACACACATGCTGTCTCTGTGTCTCACACACACACACAGAGTCTGTCTCTCTCTCACAACACGCTGTCTCTGTCTCACACACATTCACACACAGTCTCTGTCTGTCACACTCACTCTTTCTGCCTCACACACACACTCTCTCTGTTACCCCCACGCTCACTCACTCACACACACACACACACACACACACCCCCATCTGTGTTATATGCACAGTGTCTGTCTCTCTCACACACATATACCCACACACACACAGTCTCTCTCTCACACACACACAAACACACTTATCTTACACACATACACACTGTCACACACACAACATCTCTGTCTCTGTCACACACACACACACTATCTGTCTCTGTCACACACACACACTGTGTCACACACACACACACACACAGTCTCTGTCACATATACAGTCTGTCTCACACACACACAGTCTCTGTGTCTGTCTCACACTCACCTCCCAACACATGCCTATGTTGTTGTTGTTACTTCTTGGTACTTCCTGCAATGCACATACATTCTCTGTAATTGTATTCATTCAATTTTATTTATGTTTATTTTAGTTTCTGGACTGGTCTATGCATTTCATAATTTTATTTCTCTCTTATGCTTAAATTTAGTATTGAGCTCTAAAATGCCTAACCTGTCCTGGGTGGAATAATTATCTCGATGGTAACTTTTAAAAATATATATCTAGGTTTTTTGTTTCTACTGGTGGCACACATCTGCACATTACCTCGATACTGGTGCATATAACAAAAATCATTCCGCACATGGATGGAAAAAATTAGAGGGAACATTGCATATATCCTCCCTACAATGGAGATTTGGAGGTTCTATGATCTGAATAAAGGTGTAATCTTGGACCAAGTGGTAAAAAGTACACTTGATAAATGCCATCACTTCAGACATTTGTTCTTTATTTTTGGAGTTTTATAACATAACACTGTTATATAAGAAATGCTCCTGTATGCCTTTAACAGTGGATTCTGCTTTCCCCCCCATCTTGTTAATCTCCGTTGTACCTCTCTGATAGCTTGTTGAATCTTGTCTTTTGTAATTGAATATTTTTTGCTTTCTGTATTCTGATTTAGTTTTTCTACAGGTGTAAAGTGAGAGATAATATTTGCCCACCTTTGTGAAATGCCTTGAGAGCCTGTTAAAAATAAGTGTAAAGTATTATAACTGTTCCTACTTGGATCATTTTCCATTTGCCTACAGGGCTTCTGTAACTACTATACATTTTCTGTAAAACCAGAAGAATGCTCTTAAATTCAGAAAATAAAGTAAAACATTATTCTGAAGTTTAGTAGTAGCTATTGTTATAAAGAATGTGAAAATGTAGGTTACATTTGGTGCTCTCCTTAGTGAAGAAAACACTTTTTTTAGTTGAAAGGTATTTTTTTTAAAGCAGACATGGTCCAGTGTATCCCATTTACAAGAATAGGCAGAGGTATGTGAGTTCTAGATCCTTTTAAAATTGGTTATAAAAAGTCCTTAAAAATTTATAAACAGCTGCTGATGGAAAAGACAAAACATTTTGGGCCCCACTAATCCTTTAGTCATTTAGTAGTAGAGTGCTGTAAAATACAGCTTGCAATTTTTTACTGGGTACTTTTTCCTGTCTGTGAAGATTGCAGAGTTATACCAGACTATTTGCCATGATCAGTCCCATCCCCAGTGGAGGGAGGTAAAATCTTAAATGAAAGGGTTTTGGGGATGTGTGGAAAGGACTGTGGACCTCTAGAAAAGCAATATCTGCACTGCTGACACAGATTATATAAGGAATGATCATTCACTTCTTGTGTGTCAATAAAAATGTAGGAGAGCACCTTTCTTGACACAGGGTTTGCTGAAACATCGCTGCTGTCTTTTTTTGTAATACTCCTGTGGATGTTTTTGCACGAAGTGGTATCTGTCAGAGCTTGAAATATTCTTGCGCAGTTCCCTTTGAACAGGTAGCACAGGACAAGTTCTAGCGCATAGTTACTTGACATGGGGCCGCCTACCACAGGGAAAGAATGTCTTGCTTACATATATCTAAGTTGATGTGCTAAGAACTTTGCCAGTCATTTTACAGTTTACATACTGAGCTGTAAATAATTACTGAGCTTCCATTTTGAGTCATTGCTTTTTTCTTTGAATAAAAGGGGAAGGTAGCAGTGGGAAATCTTGAGGATGCTAGAACAATTTATGATTAGCCTGGAGATATTTTTACAGTGAATCCTATATAAATCTGCACATTTTTATGACTGCATTGCCTTTGATTTTGGATTATAATTTTTGTTCTCCCTGTGTGTTCAGCACTACGTCTTATCCAGTAATGCACACAGTGTGCAATGTGTAAAATTACTATTTTTTTTTAGATAAGTGAAAATGGTTCAACATCTAGAAGATTCACATGAGAATGAACACTTTTCTTTATGGGGAAACCTTTTCTTAAAATTAAATAATTAGTTCCATACAGTTGGAGCAACTGTATCATAGCTGATATTTGAACAGTGAGTTTTATAGTTTTATGAAACTATTATAAGATTTTTTTCACTCCTTCACTGATTCTCCAACTCTAGTGATTGATCGAAAAAGATGAAGATGCTTTAAATCAGCCTTGCAAAATTGTCATGAACGTTTACCATCCTAGGCACAAAAATCTATTGACTCATCCTTATTGCAATGGTGATGACAATAGTAATCGTATTTTGCTTATCCATGAAAAGTAGGAATGGGCAAGTCGAATTCTGAAAGGTTGTTCTGGATGATGCTGTGTAGGGCATTTTCTCTCCCTTCCTCTCCCTCCCGACCCACCGCCTCAGTGGGTGTAGTGTTTGCTGTGGTGATTTTAAAGAAGGAAGAAGACCCTTCTCATTGTTATTGTTAAGGAATGTCATTGCTGGTCATTAACTCTCCCATTAGGTCTCTGACTTGCAGTAAAATTTGCCCAAGGTCGTGCCACTCTCATCATTTTGACCTCTGTGGCCAGCACTTTATAAGTAGATTTGCAGGAGATTTCTTGTTATGTCAGGAGTGTTTTATTCATAGGTTGTAGAAGATGTTACCAATGCCAGTACCTTCTTTTTGGCATAATCTCCACTCCCTAGGTTCTTCAGTGAAAGGTCCTGTTGGTTTAAAGCTGAATGGTCTCAAAAGGGTACACATCTCCTCTCTACCTCAATGACAGTGTAATCGGAAATACAGTGACAGAATATGTAGTGGAAAATCTGAACCCACATTTAACTAATATAACCTGGCTCGGAGCCAGAACCTGAATCTTTTTATTGTGGTGCATTTTTACTATTTAGGATAAGAAGGATTATCTAGGGACAAATTATAAATCTTACAAAAGGGACTGATGAACCTTCTCCTGAAGGTAGCTGGTGTCAGTAAATGATTGCCTGTTGACCCTGATTTAATGGCCTCATATGTGGACTTTACTCCTGATGCTCTCTCTACATCTTTAAACCCCTACTGTATCACTAGTGTCAGAGTAATTGATTTCCTACCACACCCTGCTGTGTATTGAGATGGTGACTTTTCAGTAGTGTATAAAACCATTGAATGTCCACACAGGGAAGTTAATAAGACAGTGGGGATAAGTGGAAATATTGGACTGAGTCTGTTTTATAGGATTGAGTGCCTTCTTGGAGCTACAGTCTTTGAATTTCTATTCTGGCTAGAGAAGACACAAATAGAGGATGCAAGAATTGGGGGAATGGTAAATAATGGAGAGGACAGGTCTGGATACAGAGCAATCAAGATTGCTTGATATGACGGTACAAGCAAACAATGTGTGTTTTAATATGGCCAGTTGTAAAGTCATACATCTAGGATTAAAGAATGCAGGCCATACTTAAAGAACGGAGGACTCTGTTCTGGGAAGCAGTGATGAGAAAGACTTGAGAGTCATGATGGATGACACGAGCTCCCATTGTGACTCTGTGGCCAGATTTACTAATGTGATCCTTGGATATATTTTACTAATGTGATCCTTGGAGTAAATTGGTCACAGTTTATATACAAAAATTAGGGAACAGAAATGTGATGATAGAGGGGATCTTCATTCCAATAGACAAAAGTATAAAAAACGATCCAATGTCTGGAAGCAGAAGCAGGCCAATTCAGACTAGATGCAAGACTTCAGAGTAGATGATCACAGTAGTCCCTTCCAGTTTTATAATCTATGAATCTCTGCACTACACTAAAGTCTTCACAGATCCTGAAAGTACTGTGACTCTAGAGCTGAATGCAAAATATAGGCAAGTCTATACCAATTGGTGTTGAATGTCACAACTGAGAAGTTGTCATTGGGTGACTGTGCAGTCCTTTCTGAAAGAAACTGACATAAATGTTGGAAGTCTGCTGTTTAAAAATTCAGCAGTTGTCATTTACACCATCTCAGTTCCAGTGGTTCCAACTGAAAGCTCCTCCAGATGTTGTACAGTTTTATCTAGCAACCAGTTTAGTAAGGTCTAACTGAATTTTTATTCTCTAAAACTTTTGGTTCTGCAAATGGTAATTCAGTCCTTTTGAACCCCTGCAATCAGGGTACTCATTTTTTTTGCTTTTTACAAAGAATCTGGTATTGTAGCAAGATGCTCAGCCCATAAGATTAGAAAGGAATCTTGTGCCTTCAGAAACTGATCATGAAGTTTCATAAAGGTAAAGTAATTTATTTCTTTTCATTTTGTCGTTTTGTGAAGAGCACTAAGGAAAAGATTTCCATTCCTTAGATTCCAGACAGGTAGTTAATATGTATGTAGAAGGGATCAAAAGTCTGTAAATGGAGTAACTGTTCCATCACCTAAAGTTTTCGTCATGAGAATTGAGATGACATACAAAAATAGTGGTGTCCTGTTGTGTCATTCAGTCTCATACCACCAGGGCAGTAGTAGCTTCCTAACAAGAAGCTTATCTCAGACAACTGTAAAGTTGCAGCTTGTTCTTTGTGCCCTCTTCCTCTCAAAACTATACACAAAAATCCTGATCTTTAGAAGCCGTGAACACCTATCCCTCTCAGTGACAGCTGCATCTCTGAAGATTAGGCACCTTTAGCTGAGAAGCTGTTCAACAGTTGGGCCCTCTTGACTATGTGACTCAGCGCACGTCCTTTCCTCTTCTGAAGTAATTTGGTACAGAAGACACTGGAGATTTTTTTTAAAATCACTAATTAAAAACGTAGGACCAGTACTTGGGGGTCCTCACTCTGACAAAAGACCTGCTGAAGTCAGTGGGAGTTTTACCTGAGTGAGGACTTCAGGATTTATATAATAATTTCTTCAAGTTTTGCTGTTCGTATGTGGGAAGATTCCTTCTGGTGAGTATGATAGTTTGAAGATTGGCTAACCTGTGGAATTTAGCCCATTTTACTTCCTAGAGCCAGCTGATGTAAGAGATACCAAAGAGCAGGCTCCATGAAGTTGTGGTAAAGGAAAGCTAATCTCATAGAATTTCCACGCAAGGATATGTGCCTCTCTTGCTCTCTCTGTATTTTTTCTGTCCACTGACAGTAGTTTCCTTTAACAGGTTTTTTTTGATTAACAGTTTACTTTCCAAAACTGACCACAAGGAAACATGTTACAATTAACTCATAAAACTATACCGTAGGTTAAACTAGGATTTAATTATAACAATTTTCTCTGGCTCTGTTAATAGCTAATGACTTACTTTATATTTTTTTAATGTCTGGGAGCCATGTTACAATATACTCCAATTATTATTTCAGATATTATCCTCTACTTTCTCCAGACAATGGAATAGACAGTTAAAATCCTGTCTTCTATGTGAGATGTAATTTTTCATTTAAAACCTTTTTGGTTTTTGGAGAGGGGATGGGGAATCAATTGTATTTAAAATTCACAACACCTGTTCAAAAAACTATTTATTGCAATTTATGTTCTGCTTTCTTTAAAATGCCTGCAAACCCTACTAAAATTTAAGGAAGCTATTTATGATCATCCTAATCTTTAGAAATTACTATACATTCCAAAACAGGAAGAAAATATGGTACCACAAAGGGGTTGGAGTGAGGAACATATGGCAGATAGTCAGAACGCCTGGGTACTAGAACCTAGCTTTGCTGCTAACTTGCTGTGTGACCGTAGGCAAATCATTTAGCCACTCTGTGAATCAGCTTCATCTATAAAATGGGGATAATAATACTTCCCTGACCCTTTGTGCTATTGAGGGCTTAATTAACTTTGTAAATCACTTTGAGATTCTTGGAAGAAAGGTGCCATAGAAGTGCTAAATGTTGTTAATTTATTATAACTGCATGATTGCTTGCAAATAACTGAATACAGTATCCCAAAGGGTCGTTCGTCCATTGGGAAGAAGACTTTTTAGAAAATGATATAGAAGCAGAGTCTCATTCTTTCCTCCATATGTTTCTTTTTAAAAGAAGTCCAACACGGTACCCCCTAACAAAGGTGCACCTGCACATCAAGCACAAATACTCATGAACTGTATGATGGAATAATTAATAGTTGCTTATCACAGAGCCTCGTTTGACTTTCCATACAATCCTGCCAAGAAAGTCTTACCATCTCAAATAGCTTGACAGAGGACGCTTGCCACGGCATTTCTTTATGGAAGAATGAGGGGTTACCTCTTTGCAGCACAATGATCATCGATTTATTTATATAGTTTAATTACTTGGTTTTACTACATTACATGTACATTAATGGGCAGTGTTGGATATTTTTTCTTTTCTTTAATGACTCTACAGTATTTCTAGAATGTATTTATTTGTATTATAGTGGAACTTACCTACATATACTTACCTACATGCCTCCAGCTTCCATCCAGGACACATAACACGATCCATTGTCTACAGCCAAGCCCTAAGATACAACTGAATTTGCTCCAGTCCCTCAGACAGAGACAAACAACCAAAAGATCTTTGTCAAGCATTCTTAAAACTACAATACCCACCTGGGGAAGTGAGGAAACAGATTTACAGAGCGAGACGGGAACCCAGAAATCACCTACTACAGGACAGGCCCAGCGAGAAAAATAACAAAACACCACGGGCCATCACGTACAGCCCCCAGCTAAAACCTCTCCAGCACATTATCAGTGATCTACAACCTATCCTGGAAAACAATCCCTCACTCTCACAGACCTTGGGAGGCAAGCCAGTACTTGCTTACAGACAGCCCCCCAACCTGAAGCAAATACTCACCAGCAACTACACACCACACCACAGAAATGCTAATCCAGGAACCAATCCCTGTAGCAAACCTTGTTGCTTACTCTGTCCCCATATCTACTCTAGCGACACCATCAGAGGACCCAACCACATCAGTCACACCAGCAGAGGCTCATTAACCTGCACATCTACTAATGTTATATATGCCATCATGTGCCAGCAATGACCCTCTGCCATGTACATTGGCCAGACCAGACAGTCTCTATGTAAAAGAATAAATGGACACAAATCGGACATCAGGAATGGTAACATACAAAAGCCAGTAGGAGACCACTTCAGTCTTCCTGGACATTCTATAACAGATTTAAAAGTAGCTATACTAGAACAAAAAAACTTCAGAAACAGACTTCAAAGAGAAACGAACTACAATTCATTTGCAGATTTAACACCATTAATTTGGGCTTGAATAGGGACTGGGAGTGGCTGGCTCATTACAAAAGCAGCTTTGCCTCTCCTGGAATTGACACCTCCTCATCCATTATTGGGAGTGGACTACATCCACCCTGATCGAATTAGCCCTGTCAGCACTGGTTCTCCACTTGTGAGGTAACTGCCTTCTCTTCATATAATGCCTGCATCTGTAATTTTCACTCCATGCATCTGAAGAAATGTTTTTTTACCCATGAAAGCTTATGCCCAAATAAGTCTATTAGTCTTTAAGGTGCCGCCAGACTCCTTGTTGTTTTTGTGGATACAGACTAACACAGCTACCCCCTGATAGTGGAACCTAGAGGCCAGGGTCTGTTGTTCTAGGCATTGTATAAACAGAGATGGCCCTGCGCTGAAGAGCCTATAAACGAAATATAAGACTGTAGACAACAGTCTACAACAAAGAGGGAGGCAGCGGAGCACAAGAAAACAATGAAATGTTACCGGTTATCATGAAAAACAATAGTCCCAGCAAACCAGCTGCCTAAGCAGCGTTGAGTTGTTTGGAGGCATCACAGCAGAGCAGAGTTTTAAAGAGGGATTTGAAGGAAACCAGTTGAGGTAGTCTTGCAGATATTTATGAGGAACTTCTCCAATGAGTAAGGGGAAGCATGGCAGAAAGTACGAAGGTGCTTGTTGGAAAAATGTTTACATGGGCCGTCAGGAGTGTTGGTTTGATATCATGTGAAGAACAGACGTGGACATCTTGATACCACCTATGAGATGATAGGGGGATAAGCCATGAAGGGCCTTAAAAGTGCATGTGTTGGAGAGGAGGAAGCCAATTGAAAGATACACTGAGAGGGATGACAGGATCAAAGTAACGAGCCAAGAAAATGATCTTTGCCACAGCATTTTGAATGAATATACAGTAAGGGGGGTAAAATAGATTTGTCAAGGCCAGAATGGAGGATGTTGCAGTTGTCAAGATGTGAGATGATGGGGTCTGGATGAGAGACTTTGCTGTGTGGAGAGAGGAAAGGCTGGATCTTAGAGGTGTTGTTATGCAGGAATGAAGCATCAGGATTTAGGTATAGTTTGGATGCGAGTACCTAGAAAAGAGGGTCAAGTTACATATTTTCCAGATTTTTGTATTTATAGAATGGTTTATATGCTTTAAAAAAGCATTGGAAAAGGGACATAGCTAGTTCCTCGGAGTGTAAAAGTGGTATGCTATGTTTATATTTTACTCATAGTGTTTCATGTGTCAGGGCAGTTTAAAGTTTTGTATTTATTTTAGCAGTAGGCAAACCATTTTAAGTGCTAAATTTTGCCTTCACTTTCTCCTTTTGACAAAACAGTGTCTTAAGCATAGTTTCTAGTGTTTTATATGGTTTTCAGTGGTATTTGCCAGATAATCTATTTCAAAATAGGCAGCATCTGTGAAAGGATGACCAGGCAGGAAAACAATCTTGACATACAATGTATTGTACAGTGCTTGGCAAAATTTGATTTTTATTATTTGTTATAATTTTGATGGATAATATTTATTTTATTTATAAGGTATATTTTTATCAGTTCAGATTTTCACAGTAGCACAAAATTATGTTTTAACCTTTTTTGTTATTATTTTTATTGATTTAAATGTTCACAGTTTCAGGAAATTATGGGGCGGTCTGACTGTGGGGGGAGTTAGACAATAATTATTTAAGTATAGTAAATGTTGAGATTTAAAAAGTTAGTTTTATAACCATTAAAACACAAATTCTCAACATCACATGTCAAGATATACAGAGTAAATATGCTTATATGAAACTCTAAGTTCTCATGAAACATTTTTCTTTCTTTGCCTGTCTGTAAATTTCCGTTATTACTGGTGGAAGTGTGTGTGTGTGTGTGTTGGAAATGACGTTTACTGACATTTACCAATAAAAATTTAATCCTTCCAAACCCAAATATATACTTTGTCATGACAATCAGAAATAGACTAAGACCCTACAAATCCACCTATTTCATGGCCACAGACAAATGACTCATCTGCTTGGACAAATGGAAAACTGCCTAGAGTCATTTAGAGTCAGGCAACACTTTGAAAGAGCAAGAGGATTTAAAAAAAACCCAAACTTTTAAATAACTATTTGGAGTTTCAGGGTAAGCATGATGTCACATTAAATCTCTGGGTAATCATAGTATGTAAATAAACTTAGTGCTATGTCCTTAAGTGCTTGAAACGAGATAAATGTTCAATCATTTTTTGGGGGGAAAGGGGAAGATAGAGGGAAAATCTTCAGTAGAATAACTCCTAAAAGCCACTTCATCTGAAGGGACAGGAGTCACTTTACATTTTTGCTGACCACTATAAGAGTCTAGGCTGCAAGTTCCTTGGAGTTGTTTATTGATATCAATGAATGTTAAAGAGGTTCCTGCCAAAGCATCTTAACCATCCTAACATCCTTCCAAAATTTAGCAAAGCTAAAATGATATCTGTTTAATTCACATGTGCTGTTATTTGTTGATGGTTTTTATTTGTAAGTGTCCTTCAAAACCTGGTCTAAATGTGTTTGAAAAGTACCATCTGCTACCCTGCAATATGGGTAGGGCATGATACTACTGATGTGAAGAGCTGTCATAGCAAATATTTTTATTGCAACTTTCACACCTTTCAAATCTAGTTACATATTTGCTTGTAGTTCAGTGCAGGCTCTGGTTCTTGTCCTTTTAAAAAAGTGATCTCCATCACTTGCTGCCTTCTGAGGACTTTTATCCAGTGCTGATGAAGGTTTGATATGAGTCTGATGAGCCGTGGAAACTAAGGGGTCCGAGCTCTACTCCCTGATAAGAAGGCTGCTGTTTTAGGTCAGAATGTAAAATCCAGCGGGATGAACAAGAAAAGAGAAACAGTGCATGTGTATTCCACAGTTACAGTGCAGCTATGTGTATTATAAAAATAAAACTCTACAGTTTATTTTGACTGTCCATCTCTGTGTTATTCCCTCTTTGTCAGGCAAGTGTAGCACTTCAGCCAAATGAGCTTTGCATCTCAAGTATAAATATATATCTTGTGGCATTTAGGATTCATTGGAGTGGTATTTCTTTTTGGGTTTGTGTGTGTGTGTGTGTGGAGAGGGGTTGATTCAAGGAGTGGGGCAGATGAAAATTACCTTCAAAATGAGCTTATTAAAAATGTTGGACAAATCATCTTTATTCACATTGATGATCTATTCTGGGTTTGATTGGGAAAAACTGACAAAAGATGGTGTTTGGAAATGAAACGTGACCGAAGCAGTTAGCATAAGCTGCGCAATAATTTCTTATAAGCAGGAACAAGAAGGCCATTAGAAAGTGGGATTTATGCTGATAAAAAGGTAGTAAGTCAAACTGACAGTCTTCCTTTAGTACTGGGCTGTAAATTGGCTCCTTCTGCTAGTTAAGGCTTCATTATTATATGTACCAGGCCTGGTGTTGTAGATTTTACCCTTTCCTGTCAACAGGGGGAGACAAACAAAATGGAAGTAACAAATAATAGATCTCTGGGCACCAAATTTCAGGTCTGTTTCTATCTCCTGCTTGGAACAGTTCTTTCCCCAACTGTGTCTAAATGTAATAGAGCCTCATTCTGTAGCACTCTCTCCTCTGTTGTGTTACACGTCGGGATTTTGGTAGCTCAAAATTCCATCTAATTGGTCGGTATGTGAGAAGGAAGCGTGTGCCTCCCTCTTCAGGTAATAGCCTGTGACTGCCATTCCTCGGTTCCTGTTTCTGAAAATGAGATAAGAAGCTTCTGACAGCTTCTTCAGCCTTTTCCATCCAGGTAGAGAATTGTGGTGTTCTCTATTTTTGGGTGTTCTCTGTTACCTCTCCCTGAAGTAGATGAGGTAATAAACACAATTAGTTTCTTCTGCATGGTGGCTGATTCATTACTGGAGCATAAATTCATGGAGTGAGGCGTTTTATTTTAGCAGAGACTGTTGCTGCATTTTCTTAGTTACCAAGAGAAATAAAGGCTGTCAAAGTTGTCTTTGTCGAGCTACAAATTGTAATAGATTAAGAAAGGAAGATGTGGAAAGTGCTCCATGCTGCAGCAAGTTGTTTCAAGTCGTGTTGTTTTGAGAAGTTTTTGTAGGGTCTTTAACCCCCAGCTCTTGAAATCGTCAGCTTCACAACTGCAGAGTATTAAAGATTGTAGGAACCTTATTGAGCTAAGAAATAGGAATCATTCACTTTCTCCTGCATGGATAAGGTCCTTTAGACCCAGAGTCAGAAAGCTTTGTTCTCTCATGGAAGTTCTGCAGACCCTATCAAAGCTGCCATTTCATTTGAACTCAGTTTTAATTTCTGCTGTTTGTCACTTAATATAATTTTCTCTGTGGTAGAGACCCAGCTACCTACATTCTTTGTCCAATCTGGAGTTACTGTTTCAACACCACACTGGTAAAATTATGCTTAAGATATTGCCAGATTCTGTCCCAAAGGTTATTGTATACTTGCAGTATTGCCTTGAGATTGTTCTCAGATTAGTGTTCAACCTCTAGCAAGTCATGAATTTTCTGTCTTTCTTCAAGAGAAGCAGAGAGTGGAAAAATTATATGTCTAGCCACTGTAAACTGGGAACCACATAGGAAGGTTAGTTTTGTTTTTTTAAAACTAATCTTCCACCTCCTAGCAAAGCTTTGTGTACTAGTAGTAATTGAATGGGCTGCAGGGTACACTGGGAATAGTAGTTTTTCAATTCTTTGTGCTCTGAAGATTAATAATCTTACAAACCTCTGAGGGAGATAGAGGGGTTGCTCTCAGACAACTTGTTATCTTGTCTTTCAGAAGTCTGCTTTGAGCACTGAATATGCCTTCAATTCATCCGTTTTGGTTTTTACCCTTGATCCTTAGTAATGGCAGTATATTAAGTAGCCAAGGGGTTTTTTTTATATAGTTTGGGGGTTTGGGGTTTTTTCCTTACGACAATCCAGTTCCTCCAACAAGCTATCTGTATATTTCATGTGAAGTTTCTGAAATCTAAAAGCTTTAGGCAATAAATATTTAAAGTTATGTGGGTTTATCTAATCATTTAAACATACAGAGGGTTGATTGGGGCAGGTGAGATATCTGCTTTCCTTTCCTTTCTTTACTTTGATATGTCAGGGTATTGTGAGTGTCCTAATGACAAAGTTTATAAGAACAATTTTTGTAGTCTCTCTCCTACCTTTCAAATAATTTCTAGCTTTGCTGTGCCAATGGCTTTAACAAGCCTTTGTTATGGAGCCATTGTTCTTTTGTACACTGTTTTCGGTTGAGCCAATGAGGTAAAGTTTTAGTGTATCAGGTTAAGCACCATAATCCAATTAGCAATAACAAGGTAACCACTGTACTTCCTTGGATACTTCACTAAGAATTTACACTAGCTCGTTGCATAGAACTTTTACTGCTTATAGAGTAGCTTAAAAATTCAATATTTTTTCTTCTGCTTTTATGTTACATATATTAAGAGAAAAAAGAAATTAGCGCTAAGAATATATACCAGAGTGAATTCAGTATCTACAGATTTCAGAGTAACAGCCGTGTTAGTCTGTATTCGCAAAAAGAAAAGGAGTACTTGTGGCACCTTAGAGACTAACAAATTTATTTGAGCATAAGCTTTCATGAGCTACAGATGCAACCGATGAAGTGAGCTGTAGCTTATGCGCAAATAAATTTGTTAGTCGCTAAGGTGCCACAAGTCCTCCTTTTCTTTTTGTGAGTACCTACAGAGAAATTTTATTCTAAGACTTGCTGGCTAGGGCAAATACTATAGCTATTTTAAATTTAATTAATTATTTTCATAGCACCTTTCACAAGCCTAAAAGTACTTTAAAGAATTGCAAACTGCAATATATACATTCAGGGATTACTTAAATTCACCACCTATCCATCTGTGAGGTAGAATGCAGCAGCAATTACACTGCAGCAGCAAGAGTACACAGAGTTTTTTCAAGATAGGAAGTGAAGGCAAATACCTTAGCAAACGAAGTGGAATCAAAGTAGGCAATAAGGATGCTCAGTTGTAAAGTAATTAGAGTAGGACACTGGCTCTAGTCTCAGCTTGGCTGCTGATTTGGACAATGGATTTAACCTGTTTGTTCCTCACTTTGCAGATCTGTAATATGGGGATAATATCATCTACCTGCTTCTTGGGTATATTGTATAGTTTAATTAATACTTATAAATTACTTAAAGATTTTTAAATGGAAGGCTAATTATTACTACAAATATATGTGTGGTATATGTATTAGAATTTGTCCAGGGAGACCTAGATATTATTATTATATTGGGGTAACATTCTTACTCTTGTGAAAAACACAAAGGAAACTTTGACTGAAAGTAGTCATTTAATCAGTCTTTTACACCTGAAACAAAAGACTGTATTTTCATCACTACATTGTCACCTAGCACTGTGGTAGAGTGTTAAAATAGAACAAGTGTCACATATTGCATAATTGGCAACACAGCTTGCAACATACTGGATTTTCCTTAGTAAATTGTGTTTGGTTTGTGAGAACTAATGAAATCACAGCATAAGATATTATGGTCATAATTGGCACCCTTGTTAGCAGTCTTAGCAGAAAACCTTTGGTTTTGTAGGCACGCCTATTTGTGATGCTAGCAAATCTTTCCGATTCATAAACTAAATGTGCTGTGTCTGTGCTTATTTGAGAAGGATCCTGAGGCTGTGTGTGAATTTCGAGCTTCCATATGGAGACGTTATGCACTACCAGTCAAACTCCTTGTCTGCATTTATGCTGAGGGTTTTCTAAATGGGAACCCTAACATAGATAACTGGACAAGATGACATGAAGGTAAACAGTCCAGCAGCTGGCCCGAACTATGACTCCCACTGTTTCCAGCAGTGGTGGAGAAGCAGTTGTGGGGGGATGTTAGAAAATCCCCCAGTAACAAAGCCTCTGACAGTATTTGAATGAAATAGAAATTACCAGTTGTGAGATCATTTAATCAGGTGCATGTCTTTCTTTCTCTCCGTCATTCTGACATGTAACATGTTAAGTGCAGGACTACACAGTACTTGGAGGCCTTAAGAATGTCTGGGAAATGATTTCATTTCCCCCTCCAGTCCTCCTTAAATATTTGTCTGTAGAGTTTAGCCACTGGAAATAGAAAATACATTTGACATTCATTTGTTTTAATATTCCATATCTATCTTGTGGCAGAAAGTTACTTCACAAAGCCTCCTCTTGCTCCTCATTTATTTTTTTTTAATGGCATCACGTGAAATGGTGTCCAAAACATGACTCATTGACAAAGCAAGTCGTCTTTTCAGAAAAGACAGATGGAGAAAGCAAATGTTTTTAAAATGTAATGTCCAAAAGTAGTGTAGATGCATTAATAGTAGTAGCTAATTTTTTATTTCAATTAAATGGTACAGCTTTTTTTTTTAATTTGTTTTCGCTCTTTGTAGCTTCTTTGGAGGAGGGGAAACATGCAGTCTTGCAGTTCTGTTGTTATGATTGTACCATAACAACATGTTGTCATTGAACATCTCAATTAAGCAGTATAAAATGACAGTTTCTATAGCACAAGACAGCAGATATCTCCTGATATGTTAAAAGACTGATGCTAGCTCCTCTGCTTGTGTTTTTATTGTATTTTAAAATTGTAAGTCTATAAGATGTTGCAGTATAATTAAATTAGTGGATACTACCAAACAAATTTGAATTGTTAATTGTATACTGTGTAGCTTTCTGTTAGTACTGGGAAGTCACAATGCATATTTGAAATTGGGGACCATGACTGGGACTTGGTTGTATAATCAAAATATTATTGACTTCAACCAGAAATATTTTCAATAACTATTTCCTTTCAATATATAAGATAGTATCCTGCTTTTATATCCCAATATTAAACAAATTAAATTAAGAAGTAGGATCAGGTTGACTGAAATAAGCACTTTTAATACAGATGTAGGCACTTGTGTGCAGAAAGACTGAAACTTTTATCCACAGAACAGGAATATAGATAGATCTTTGTGGTGTGTGTGAAAAATATATTTTACCTTTATTTCCCCAGAGATATTTCCTTCAGGTTAGTTGAAGTAAGGACAGATATGTGCTTTCCCGTTGATATTAAACCTAGTGTCTCACCTGTGGAAAATTGTAGAGTTATGTCTTTTTAAAAGAATTTCAGATATCAATCTTCCAGAAGTTTACCTCCACAAAACAAGGCCTCCCTCCACCTATTTCTTTGATCCCAGGTGTATTCAGGCGCCATCAGAGTGATAGGGAATATAAGTCAGTCTAGAGATTGAGTAACATATGAGAAGACTCAATTTCTAATTTCTCTACAAACTTATACAATATATTCATCCAGGAAACTTTTTGTATATTTTCACTCTAGCTCTACACGTACAAGGATAAGGAATTTATACTGTGGATATGAATTCACAAAGTCTACTCCAGAATGACTTCACTCTTAGGGTCTTATATCAAGTTTCATAGTATTTAAGGTTTCCGTTGTACCATAAAGCAATGTAACAAACAATGTGTAGTACAAGGCAGAATGAGGTCTTTGAAAAAATTGTTAAATCTGAGGGTGTATCCAGTAGTTCATCATAATGACAATTAGTAGCTATTGAAATAGGAATTTAGGTCGAACATTTGTTTAAATAATCCCATCCCAACTTTACAGTAATAGGCAGCGACTGCCATCTAGCCAAGTGATCTTCAGTCAGGTCTATCAAACTATCATTAACTCTCTACATGTCCTGTATTTTCAGTGTAATTCTTACATCCTTATACCTGAAACCTTCCTCCTTCTGGATTAATGCCTGAGATTCAATTATCTTCCTAGAGGGCTTTCGTGTTCAACTCATTAATTTTGAAACCAGAAATATAAGTATTTTTTTTTCAGTTGTATCACTAATCAAGGAACAGTAGCATTACCTTTCTGTATACATATGAAAATATATTTTCACAATAAGCAGGGCATTGCTTTCCAAGTGATAATTTGTTCATTAAGTTTCCTATGTTCAAGCACTGTATCTCTGTCATTCCATTATGTACAGTTCAGTTACCAGTGGAAAAAGTAGGGGAGATGAAGGGCAATTCTGACTTGGTATTCCTTTGTTCCATCAGATCATGGGCAAAGGAGATGTTTCATTCTGATTACTGTTCACAACAGCATTACAGAACTCTCAGCATTTCAGTCCATTGCACAAATTGGGGCGGAGGGCAGGAGGGGATGTGAATGAGTGGGCATTGCTCTCAAAACTTAAAAAAAAATCGCCCAGTTTCATCAAATCTTTTAAAGCATCCATTGGTGAGTGTTCATAGATCATAGACTATCAGGGTTGAAAGGGACCTCAGGAGGTCATCTAGTCCAACTCCTTGCTCAAAGCAGGACCAATCCCCAATTTTTGCCCCAGATCCCTAAATGGCCCCCTCAAGGATTGCACTCACAACCCTGTGTTTAGCAGGCCAATGATCAAACCACTGAGCTATCCCTCCCCCATATATATGTTAGATTAGCCATATTTATTTACTGTAATACCTCTTTGGTCAAGGGGAATTCAGATTATTTTCTTGAAGGGACTTGCTGCCTTGGGGGATGAGCAGTTGCTTTTAAGCTTTTGTTTCATTCAGAGTTCAAGACTCAGTTAGAATCTCTTCTTGGAAAGGTTTCAGAGTAACAGCCGTGTTAGTCTGTATTCGCAAAAAGAAAAGGAGTACTTGTGCCACAAGTACTCCTTTTCTTTCTTCTTGGAAAAACCCTGAAGCATCGTAGCTCACATGTTAAGTGTTGGGCTGACTTGAAAGTGTTTTCACCAATATCTTTCAAACTTCCACTTTAGTTTCCTGAATAATTTCAAACAAAAAGACTGTTTTATCAAGTAGTGTAGCCACATCGCAGTTTTCATCCATTTTATGTGAAAAGTAATTTAACCCACCTCCTCCCTCTTTAACTGTTTATGTTCTTAAGGAAAGAAACCAGTGTCTTGGAGAAGTGCCATAGCACGTTTTAGAATTCTGAAGGTGGGGGATAACGCAGTCTTCCTTATTAAAAGACTCTGTTCAATTTGTACCTAATCCAGTTGTATCTACCTACAAAGACCCAATGAAACAAACAGCTAAATAATATTTACTAACTTACCTCAAAATACTTGTCTATGTGTTCCAAAGATCCATCAGTTTTAAGTCCCTATTACTTCAGAGCACTTGTACAGCTCACTTGTTCAGTAATGTGTGTGATGTATGGTTAAAGGTTCTGATGATGCTGAAATGTCCTGTTTTGACATTTTCAGAACAAACCATATATATTTTTCCTTTCAAAGGAAAAGGACTTTTGTCCCATAGTAATTATTTTTATTTTGTATTCTGTATTAAAAATGTAATTTTTCCAAAAGAAACATTTCAGTCAAGTAGAAATGAATTTTTTTTGCAGAATTTCCTTTTGTTGAGAATTTTGAAATTTTAAAATTCCATTCCAAATCAAAACTAAAACAAATTTCAAAATCCTCTGTGAAATGGAATTTCTATTCTCTGCCCTGTTCTGCTATTGCATAAAAGACCCAATCCAAACCTTCAGAATTCCTCTTACCTCAAAAACAAGCATTGAAATCTACATCTATCTAATATGATTTTTTTATCTTCTAAGAGCTATCCTATTCTAATTTTCTGAATGCTGACATTTTCAGCCATAAAAGTCTGTTTTATTCTTTTTTCTGGTCCCTGCCAAATTCATAGTCATGATCACAGTCATTATGAGAATTTTCCTGCAGATTTACTACACCTTTTTGAAAAGTTTCTTGAGTTTTGATTTGTGAGCTCTGCCTCAGTTTGCCATCTTTCTGTAACATGGAAGATACTGGGGATAATGGCAGCTGTTTCAGAGGAGACTTATGGGATGTCTACACTACTAACTTAAGTTGACCTCTGTTAGGTTGACTTACAACCACTGCAGTAATGACTGCGGTGGTTCATGTTGGCACTACTCTTCTTCTGTTGGTGGTGTGCATCCTCACCAGGAGCGCTTCCACTGACTTGAGGGGCACTATGGGGGGGCTGAGAGCCCGAGCTCTCAGCTCTGTGCACAGATCTGGCCCTAACCCCAGTCTCCACTCCCCAGAGCTGGCCCACTTGGCTTTCGGCTCCCAGCTCAGAGCCTGGCAGCTTCCCAGAGTGGGGAGCATGGGCAGCAGCCCAGTGGGGTGCTGGGATCCAGGGGGTCAGCAGGGCTCCCTTCAGGGAGCCCAGGAGGCAGCCCAGTGGAATGGGGAGCTGGGAGGGTGAGCGGCAGCCTAGATTGCAGCTGGGAGCTGGGACCTCTTGGAGCAAGGAGCATGGGCTAAAGTAGCCTGACTGGGAGCGGGGAGCTGGGACTCCTTGGGCAGCAGGGCTCCCTGCAGGGAGTGGGGAGCCTGGGCAGCATCCCAGGTCAGAGGAAGGAGCTGGGAGTCTGGGTGGCAGCCTCACTCAGAGCTGGAAGCGGGAAGCTGGGGGCTTGGATGTCAGCCTGGCAGGGAGTGGGGAGACCGGATAGCAGCCCAGCTGGGAGTAGGGAGCCCAGGGGGCATCTGGGCTCTAGCTGGGGTGACAGCCTAAGCTGTGGGGTTTTCTTGTCAATATCACTGCTCCAGCAAGAATGACAGCGGACATAAGACACTGTCTCACCCTACACAGACACTGTGTCGCCATAAGCCCTACACCTTTTGTGGAGGTGGAGTTATTATGTTGGTGTAGTAGGGCACTTAACATCGGTGGGAGCATGGCTGTAGTGTGGACAGTGACAAAATTAGGCCCATGTAAGCTGCCTTCTCTTGACCTAACTCTGTAGGGTAGATCAGGCCTTACTCTTCCTCTGGCTCTGGGGGTTTCTGCCCATTAGTTTGGCTGCTTTCTTTTTCCTTGACTGAGGTAGGCAATCTTTGATGGATCTTTTAATATGAGAGTATAATCCTCGAAGACAGAGCACAGGGATGGATTAGCCCACAGGTCATGAGAATGAATCTCTTAGTATTTTGAGACCATCACTGCCAATTCTGCTTCTCACCCCACCCATTTTTTCCAATCATCTGACATCATCTTGCATTTAGATTAATTTCATTTGTATTAATTAAACTGAAATAATTTTATGCTGTTATTAGTCAGAAGTTAGCTGCCTAATTTTCAGTTTTGGGGAGTTTTTTTTTTTTAATTAAAACCCTTTTCTTAAACTCACCACATTGTTCATTTTAAAAATTAATCCCATCCTCCTAGATTGTGGGTAGTGTGTGTGTCTCTTGGGTTTTGGTGTTTTTTTTTTTTTTTGGTAAGTGCTTTTGTGCAACAAAAAATAGGTTGTTTTTTCTGTTTTCTTTTTTTTTTTAAAGCCAGAGTTACTTTCTTTAATATTTCAGTGTTGCTAACCCAGAAAATGTGTCCCCAGTAATTAACCAGAGAGAGAAAGGTGGGAGGAAGATAGAGGTGGTCAGTTCAAAATAGTGCTAGAATGCAAAGTTACTAGACAGAAACCAATAAAATATTTGTTGAGAAAGCTTCGGACATAACTCCTGTGACAGTTTATGCCAGATGAGGATCTGTGCCTTGGAGTTTATGGAAATGTTAAAAAGAAATAAAATATGAACAATGTAGGACAAGTTTATATATATATATATAATTCTATTTTAAACCAATATGATGCACAATAGATCAAAGATAAATAAAGCTTTAGCTATGGAAAAAATAAACTAAAAATGGGATATTTTATTCATTTTCACTTTCAACCTTAAAGTTAATAATTACTATATATTTTTAGATGATATCAGTAAAGCAATTCTCAAAGGTCCTTCATGTTAGGGAATCAGAGGACCTCCAGTTTGACCAGTTGTCTGCTAAATGCTATGGTAGCCTCTCCTCTACTTTATAGTTTCTTTCATTACTCTCAAAGCCACTTTTCATTCTAGCAGTTATTATTTGTATGATGATAAAGAAAACACAATAGTGAAAGGGTAAAGCAAAGGGGGAAGGAAAATACAGGAGAAGGAAAAAAGAAACCTGATATTATAGAATGGCACTAAAGAAACCATGTCTAGCGAGACATCTATAGTGGGGAAAAATGGAGCACAGAAGGAGAGATTGAGAAGAATAAATCTCTTAAAGTCAATTAAAGAAACGTTCCTTGGGTGCATACGCTATTGTTAAAGTCCTTTAGCAGGTTGCAACTCAAATATGTGGTGACAAAAAAAAATCTAGTAGGAATACAGTCAAAGCTGTTAAATGCATAATCTTGATGCTCTAAACATGTTTTCTTTTATTACGTTTGTTTATGCAGGATACACTACAGTAAGAAAGCACGTGGCAGGTTACCTGTTGGAGTGTTCTCAAGTGAAAATCTGCTAGCATATGAAAAAAGTATGTTAAGCAGTTGTGTACAATGCTGTTAGTTTTTTCTGGTCTTTACTTTGGTACAAGCCGTCTTTTGTGTGAGTTCAGTATTCATTCCACTAAATTATGGTGAACGGAGGGTGTATTTTTGTGTTTTGATTGAAGCCTTAAAAGTGCTAATTGAGCACCGTATGCTCCCCAATAGCCAAACCGTTCTTTCAAGCTGGTGGCTTAGTTTGGTTCATTCATTATTTCATTGCTTCACAAGTTGAGGGGACAGCTCATATTTTATACGTTGTTAGGCAGTGTACATGGCTTGATTATTATTATTTTTTTAAACAAATGAGGATTTCTAGGGGAGATTTTAAACAAAATCTTGGGCTGTGTTGTGGATCACAGTCCACTTCATGCCTCAGTATCCAGAAAAGGATAATTAAGGCTTCAGTCATCATTTAAAATGATCATCATACACATGTGCCAGCCAAATCCCAGGGAGAGATTTGAGATTAACCCAGGGTAATCTGAAAAGACAGCCCTCTTCCACCTGGTTCAGCCACTTCCTGTTTCTCCTTGCCCCATCCAGGTAAACCTACCCTTCCTTCACCCTCTGCCATCAACTGCAGAGGGAGCCCTTATATGTGTAGCAACCCCTTTTCTTCCTGCCAGCCAGCCAAAGGATCCCCGTATGCAGTCTTGGTAAGCCTATTTTGTATGTGTGGTAGTGGTGGGGTTTCTCTCTTAAGACAAGAAGCCAAAACAGTCTGGAGTTAAAACAGCAGCACATTTTCCACTAGGGAATTGCTGGTTAAAATAAATCTGTCTTTTTTAAATCTCAGAGTTGTTCAATAGATTTTTCTTTTCCCTTCGACAGGCATGGCTTAATGCCACTTTTTTGTTAATATTACCGAGGTGTTTTACTGCAGCTTTGGTGGTGATTATAAGACTACTACATTTTGGCTAACAAATGCAATGAAAATCCCCCTGTGTTTTACATTTCACTGCATAACATGTTTATATAACATGTTAAACACTTCTGTCTTAGGAATGGCTTTCCATTCAGGCAAAATGTATTTTCCACCTTGCTTTTTCAGTGTAACAGAGGAAATTATATAGAAGTCCCCAGCTTCTAAATGTACAGTTTTCAGTATAAGAAACATATTTTCTTATCCTTATAGTTATTTTTTTCCTTTTTTCCCTTCATGGTTTCATTTTTCAGAGTGTCTTTCAGTTTTATGAAGTGAGAGGTTGTTTATCTATAAGAGGCAGTATTCATAATGTTACAGAGAACTTGAAAATGTAGTGAGAAAAAATTGAGGTCCGCACCAGAGTATATGGTTGTGTGAGTGCTAATTTGGCTTTTTGTATTCTTGTCCTGTCTGTCTGTGCTATTTAATGTTCTAACATCTCTCTGGTTGGTTTAATCCATATGTCATTCAGATGGGGACCTGTGCTTTGGCATTGGCCTGACAATCAGTCAGCCATGGAGTAGAATGATAAAATTATGAAAACTGTGTCTGTTCATTGGACCAGTGGAATTTACAAGCATTTTTCCTAGATGTGCCTAAACAGTATATTGCTACGCCTTGGCTCACATGCGAGGGGTTTTCTGGGATATAAGCCTTGTCAAGAGTCTGAAGACTCACTTTCTTCTCTGTGGCTCTTTCTTGTTCACCCCTCCCCCCCGCACCCTCCCTTTTTTTAATTTATAGGTGTTTTCTTCCTGAAGATGAAATGTTGAAGTCAACTGCCCGAGTGTTTTGATGCTTACAAAAATAACAATGTATTGTTAATAAAAACTAAGAACAAGGGAGAGTATTTTTGTGATGCATAGCATTTTGTTACTTCTATGTTCAGTCACTATTATAACTGTGAATGTGATGAGAAATGTTGTTTACATACAAATTCTGGTTAATACAGTTTTTTTATGTAGCAGTTTTACATGAAGTTAGCTTGATGGCAAGGCCATGTTTGTTTCATATCTTACATTTTTGGTTACATGTCATATCCTGCATTTGTACAATTAAAAGCATAGTACATGTTTATATTTGACATAAAATAGAGGAGTAGAGCTATTTTTGGATAAGAAGAAACTTCCTAATATGCATGCAGTTAATCTGCAAACAAAATATTTCTCAAAAACAACCAAATAAAAAAAGTAAGGTCTCGATCCCACCTTTCAGCAAAGATTTATTAGCAATTTGACTTTAGTGACATGATCCATTACTACTAATGATCCATTACTTTTATAAAATTTTACTGTGTTTGTAGTACTCTACTTTTGAAGTGTTACTGTAAACTAAACTAATATTTTGAAAAGAACTTAACAAAGTATATTTTATGATGAAATAGCCTTGATATTTTTTCTTTAAATCTTGTTTGCTCTGTTGCTAAAATGCACTCTTCAGTAACTCACAACAGGACTCCCAGTCTTCAGTGAAAATTAACAAGGTTTTACTGTACATTTGTATTATAATAGAATTTGCTACGGTTTCCACATGGGAAGGATAAAGTTATTGCTTCAACATAGAAATAGTTTTGGTAGCCTTCTGCTTTATATGTGCTAGTATAGCGAGGAAAAGCTGTTGAAGAGTTACTGACTTGCCTGATTTTTAAATGGTGGGTTCAACAGAACTTCTGTACAGTTAAACTCTTTCTTCTCCAATTTTTTCTTCTTTTAGTTTGAGTGTACTTGCACAAGAAAATAAGGCAAAAGTAAGAAGGGCTTGTTAGTTCAGTTAAAACTTCAATACTTTGTAATAATTTTATCGTCCTACTTTTACTTATTTTTCTCGGAATCAGAGTTCTGCTTGCATATTTTTTATAGTAAATTAAGTGGCACAGTCTGTATCTTCGTGTCTTCTGACATGAATCTTCTCAAAGAAAGAAAATGGGGGTCTCATTTGTATTTGTCGCCTCAGAATGGCTATCAGGAAAATGCGGTGTCCTGGTTCTGTTGTTCATTTATTCTTATCTAGATGCCTTTTAATAGCTCTGGTTGTGTAGCTTGTGCAGTGCCAGTCCTGATTTAAAGTCCTCACAGCCAGAGAAGAGATCCTTTAGTTTGACTTTGTCTCGCAGCTTGGGCTCTACTTACTGCCATCCTATTTGAGCTCTATGGTATTGATATCTGATAGTCCATCAGTACAAATGGTGAGCACGCTCTTAATTTTGAAACTTGGATGATTATTTATGTGTTGTTCATCATCTAAAGTGTGTGATACTTCATGGAACATAGAGAAATGCATGGTCCTTGCCTCAAAGACATTACTATCTAAGGGCGTAGTCCTGCAAATGTTTACACATTTGCTTAGCTATACTCAATTAATTAGTCCCATTGGGATCAGTGGGACTACTCACATGCGTAAAGTTAAGAATGCATGATAGTGTTCGGTGGACTGGAGCCTAAATAACACATGGCATAAGAAGTAGATATAAAAAAACCAAAGGGTTAGGTAGGGTGAAAGGAGGACAAAGGTTCCCACAAGCTAGTGTGGTCATTTAGAGACTAATATATACATCTTCATGGGGTTTTAAGTTATGTTATTTGTAGTTTGCTTTTAGTTGTTGCTTTATTTATATTCTATAACTTAGTTTAAATAAGATATAAAAACTAGAGACTAGTGAATACTTCTGAATCACATATTTCATGCGTCTAGTCATAACATGCTTCATAGGGTTCTGAAGTGTGCATTACATGTGTATCTTTGTCTTTCTAGTTTACCTAATACATTTGCTTCCTCACCCCCCATTTCTCGTTATGCCTTTGTTTTATTGCACTTAATAGAATTTTCACTAGCTAGAAGGAACAGATCCTGAAGAGGATCTTTAGGGAAGCACAATCAAACAGATGTAATATTTTTTAAGGCATAAATATCTACCTCCCAAATGAGAGAGTTAAAGATTTACAGTGTATCATAGAAAATTTTTTTTTAATATCGTGAAAATCTTGAAAATCCTTGACAGCCAAGGAGCCTCTCCATAATGGTAATGTAACGGTGTTTTCTTTTTAACTTTAAGATGAAACAAAATTATTTTCAGATCAGTTAAAAGCAACAGAGTGGAACAACATTTTACATGGTTGCTCATGTTGTTTTTCTCTTTTGATAACAAAGAGTGGTTATACTGGGTGTTAATTATTTTATTTACAGTGCTCCTTTACTTTTGGAGTGGCCTGTAGATGTGCTAAGTCAACCCCGGTTGCATTACTTCAGGTGACCGTTCCCCGACCTCAGTGAGACTGTTGACAGGCGTGCAATTCGCAGGATTTGGCCCAGTGACATACAGGTTTCTAACATACCTGTCACCTTTTTAATTTTGCCAATGCAGATATCATACAGGATTGTGCCCAACCTAGCCCAGCTCAGGTATGAAGCAAATAAAATAATAATCTGAATACTTTCTCCCCTTGCTTTAAAGAAAGGACACTGAGAAAGCCATCAGCTTTTTCTTGGTTGTGGGATTATTGCAATAAAATTTGCATGTTGAATGCATCAAAAATAACTAACTTTTAAGGGTGACCTGCTGATTCATAGATTCTAAAGCCAGAGGGGACCATTGTGATCATCTGGTCTGAGCTCCTATGAAGCACAGGCCATAGAACTCCCCCAAAATGATTCCTAGAGCAGATCTTTTAGAAAAAAATAGTCCATGATGGAAAGTCCACCACAATCCTTGGTGAATTGTTCCAGTGGTTAATTACTCTCACTGTTACAAATTTGCACATGATTTCCAGTCTGAATTTGTCTAGCTTCAGCTTCCAGCCACTGGATTGTGTTATACCTTTCTCTGCTAGAATGAAGAGCCCCTTATTAAATAGTTGTTCCCTATGTAGGTACTTAGACTGTAATCAAGTCACCGCCTTCTCTTTGTTAAACTAAATAGATTGAACTCTTTGAGTCTATCACTGTAAGGCATGTTTTGTAATCCTTAAATCATTCTAGTGGCTCTCATGATGTCTTCCTCAAAAATTCCCTCAACACTAAGTATATTTGTTAAATGCTCCCAAATTGCCACATTAAGAGGAGCACTTATTCAGAAATTTAAAGGTGGCTTCTCCTCTTAAACTGGCAATTTGAGGGCATTCAGCACTTATTGGGACTGTTGATGGAATTGGATTATAGAGAGTTGTAGGTCACCTTTAGCCACACAACTATTAATTTATTTTACCTTTTTGTGTTCCAGCTACTTTGAAATATTTCTTTTGTGATATTTTATCATAAAGTATTCCCACTTTTAGTGCAAAAATATATTTATTATTGCTTCCTCTCTAGCTGCTATGTGATGATGATGGTTTCTGCCATTGATTTATTTTCTATTTTGAATGAAGCAAAAAGGATACATTTTTGCATGCCTATCACTAGACAAGGTTATGTTGAGGTTAAGGAAGGGAACAGCTGGGTGTTGGTTAAAGTGTTTTGCAAATGGATCTTATACTGGAATGATTTTCCTTCCTATAAAATAACAGAGCGAATTTCTGTGGACACTATACAACTTCTTCATGCCCCTGCTAAATTTAAAAATCTCTGTTTTCATTTCTTTTTTCCAAGAGAGACTTTCCCTTCGCAAAAAGAAAAGGAGGACTTGTGGCACCTTAGAGACTAACCAATTTATTTGAGCATAAGCTTTCGTGAGCTACAGCTCGCACCGATGAAGTGAGCTGTAGCTCACGAAAGCTTATGCTCAAATAAATTGGTTAGTCTCTAAGGTGCCACAAGTCCTCCTTTTCTTTTTGCGAATACAGACTAGCACGGCTGCTACTCTGAAACCTTTCCCTTTGTAATATTTGGGTGGGGCTGTTAAGCTTTTTCTTATTGTTGTTGGAATGTTAAATCTTAGCTTGAACCATAAAAGTTTCTCCACTTGGTGCCATGGCCCTGGGAGGTAAAATGCATGATATACAAAGTACATGCTATTAATATTTAATTTAATCCTTTTTCAATAAAATTAGACATTGTAAGATTCCTGATAATTGTGAACTTGCAGAAAGGGTTGAATAGAGTTGGAAGCTGAAGAAATACACAGCCCGAAGCATCATGGATTACCTGAAAGAAAAACGTGTTCAAAATTGCCGTATTTTCGGATTTTCTGAATCTTTTAGTCCTTAATAGAGTTGCACCAGGGATCAGTTTGGTCCTTTGAGTTTAACATACAGTGCAGTTAATCGTGTTTAAATGAAACTATAATATCCACATAAAACACCATATCAGCTTTGTGAGAGTGGAAGTGATTATCAATAAATATCCAAATCAAAGGGAACTTTCTCTACAGATCTATTTTTTCAGAGTGAACTTGGGCTGTTTTTTGAGCTACAGTCTCCTTAACATCACATAGTAATGATTCCAGTTTGTGCTGTTCGTGTTTTCTCCTTTTTCTTTCTTCTAACTCCCATAGCATAGTTTTTTCAATCCAGCATTCACTGCACATGTTCCAGTCATGAGGTTACAAAGCTGACATTGCAGTCTCAACAGAGGTTATCTCTTTAAAATTCCCTAAAATTCCCCTTTGGCAAATCCAGTTTGGCAGCTGGGTTTCTATAGGAAAGTGAGGGAGCCACCCCCTCCCTCCCTTTATGTCCTTTATAAAAATAGAAATCTATTAAACCTCTGGCCAGAAGGGCAGATGGGCAAGTGGCTTCCTCCAAAGCAGACGTCTGTTTTTTCTGAGCTTTTCTCTCCCTATTCTATAGCATAAGGTAACATTATTATTGGGCCGATTAAGTACTGAACACTGCTGCTTTAAAATATAAAACAGAGCTTACCTCTTAAAGACTTAACATGAACCTTCTGCTCTGAAGTGTGAATAAATCAATAAGAAATACTGACTTGCTGTTTTTAATATTTTAAATATATTGATTTTTTTTAGAGGATTGTAAAATCAAGTTTACCTTGTGCCCCTGGTCTGGAAGTAATTTGGGTAAACAAAGGAACAGATCTGAATTAAATGCAAAAACCAAGCTCAGTCCCAAACAATGCCCTAGCCAATGAAAACGGAATTGGTGTTCAGTGAGAGAATTGTTAAGCCATACTACAGAGGGTGTGTGTACATAGAGTTCACCACTTACTGATAGTGTTCAGAACGAAATAAAAACTAATATATGTGACTTGGATTTCCTACAGTAATTCTGCTCACACCCAAATACAACTCCCCTCAAAATACATCGTTATTTGTTACTACTCTTTGCTGAGAAGGAAGGGGAGCAATTGTTATTGTTCCTTTTTAATTCTCAGGAGGTACTGAAATATGATGGTGATGGGCACCATAAAATAACCTAGATACCCAGACTGCTTTTTGAAACAGAGACTGCGATGTAGTATGGAAATCCTACACTGTATCACATGTCTTTTCTTATTTTATGTTGTTTTCTATAGAGAAAAGTTAGTTCAGCAGGCCAGAATGACCTAACTAGTAATGGCTTTGAATAATTCGTTATTTGTGGCTTTTATTGACTTATTTTTCTCACAAAATATTGAAGTTTTCAAGAGTATACATTTTTGTCACCTATGTACCTAATTGATCACCATCTTGTTTACTTCGAAAAGCGGGGCAGGAGTTCATGGAATCATAGAATATCAGGGTTGGAAGGGACCTCAGAAGGTCATATAGTCCAACCCCCTGCTCAAAGCAGGACCAATCCCCAACTAAATCATCCCAGCCAGGGCTCTGTCAAGCCTGACCTTAAAAATATCTAAGGAAGGAGATTCCACCACCTCCCTAGGTAACGCATTCCAGTGTTTCACCACCCTCCTAGTGAAAAAGTTTTTCCTAATATCCAACCTAAACCTCCCCTACTGCAACTTGAGACCATTGCTCCTTGTTCTGTCATCAGCTCCCACTGAGAACAGGCTAGATCCATCCTCTTTGGATCTCCCTTTCAGGTAGTTGAAAGCAGCTATCAAATCCCCCCTCATTCTTCTCTAGTCTCTTCTGGAGACTAAACAATCCCAGTTCCCTCAGCCTCTCCTCATAAGTCATGTGTTCCAGACCCCTAATAATTTTTGTTGCCCTCTGCTGGACGTTTTCCATTTTTTCCACATCCTTCTTGTAGTGTGGGGCCCAAAACTGGACACAATACTCCAGATGAGGCCTCACCAATGTAGAATAGAGGGGAACGATCACGTCCCTCGCTCTGCTGGCAATGCCCCTACATATACATCCCAAAATGCCATTGGCCTTCTTGGCAACAAAGACATACTGTTGACTCATATCCAGCTTCTCGTCCACTGTAACCCCTAGGTCCTTTTCTGCAGAACTGCTGCTGAGCCATTCGGTCCCTAGTCTGTTGCGGTGCATGGGGTTCTTCCGTCCTAAGTGCAGGACTCTGCACTTGTCCTTGTTGAACCTCATCAGATTTCTTTTGGTCCTATCCTCTAATTTGTCTAGGTCCCTCTGTATCCTATCCCTATCCTCCAGCGTATCTGCCTCTCCTCCCAGTTTAGTGTCATCTGCAAACTTGCTGAGGGTGCAATCCATACCATCCTCCAGATCATGATTTATGAAGATATTGAACAAAACGGGCCCCAGGACCGACCCTTGGGGCACTCCACTTGATACTGGCTGCCAACTAGACATGGAGTCATTGATCACTACCCGTTGAGCCCGACAATCTAGTCAACTTTCTATCCACCTTATAGTCCGTTCATCCATCCCATACTTCTTTAACTTGCTGGCAAGAATACTGTGGGAGACCGTGTCAAAAGCTTTGCTAAAGTCAAGGAACAACACATCCACTGCTTTCCCCTCATCCACAGAGCCAGTTATCTCGTGGAGCTCGGGTAGGAGCTGCAGGGGGTGAAAGCCACCGGCCCTGGCTGGAGCTGCTAGGTGTGGGGCAGCACCCCGGAGCCCTGGCAGGTGCTGTAGGTAGCAGTAGCAGCTGCCAGCCTGGGTGCCCCAAGCCTGGGCAGGAGCCACAGGGGGCTGTAGCCCCTAGCCTAGCTGTAGCCCGGGCACCCCGGCAAGAGGCATGGGGGGCAGAAGCCCAGAAGCTCAGCTTCTGCACTGTGGAGGTGAGTCTGATCTCTCTCTGATAACAGCCATGCAGGCACAAGTCCTGTCTCTCCCCAGCCTGGCTGATTTCAGGGAGATCAGATTTACAGGAAAGGGCTTATTTCACGGTCCAGGAAATGTTTTTCACAGCGGTGAAATTGGTAGGGCCCTATACATATGCATATCTGTAAGTAAAATTGCAAAATAAAATGATCTGTTTCTTTGCTTTTAACTGTAATATTTCCCCTTTACACAGCTGTCTTGCCAAAAGGCACTGTGTAGACTTTATGGATCTGAGGTATTGAATGCCCCTGATGGATCCTTGTAAAGTGTTTTAAAGTGCATAATTGGAGCACTTGAGCATAAAACTACAATTATATACTTCTCTGTGTTAATTTTGTGTACAGTTAAAACTTGAGTTCAGCATTGGCCATAAATGAGAAGGGGAAGCCTTTTATTATGAGTGCAAGAGTGTGTTTAGTGAATGCTTTAGCAAAAATGGTATTCATGGAATGACCCGAAATGAAAGGAAAAAACATTTCTGGTCAAGAAGTGTGGAGGAGGAAGGAATGCACGTGAGTGCACAAGGGATTAGTAAATGCGCATTGCATCAAGAGAATAGTAGATACTCTGAACATACATAGTGTTAGAGCGTAATAACTGACTTGCAGTTAGTGTAAAAGTGGGGGAAAGTCCTGTTAATTTGGCTTTAGGTAAATGGACTTGGTGATTGAAAAAGCCTAACATTTAAAAACAATTCGGGAACGGTGAGTTTTTAATGAGTAATGTTTTGATTGTAATGTGTCTTGTGTGTGTTCCTCTGTTCTCTTTCTTATGATCCCTTATGTCTTGGCAGTCGGATTATCTTTATTTACAGATACTTAAATTCATTAGTTGGTATACAAGATTTATTCGGGATAACTAGTACAAGGAATAATATATTCCTAGAATGAGATGATGATTGTAATAAAACACCAAAAGTGATTGTAATTATACAAGGACTGATTGATTTTCTATTGTAGGTCATCTATTAAATCTGACTTAAATAGCTGTTTGTTTGGAATATGTAAGTGTTAAGTTTTAATTAAAGAATAGAGTTTGGATAAATCAAAGGGCAAAATTTTGTAACTACAAAGAAGGTGGGTTCATGCGTTATTTTGCTGTAAATAAAAAAAAAACAACCCTACTAGGGTGGCAGCCCATGCCATGGCGGTATCATTATTGCAAGATCGTAGTGTTTCAGATCTGTATCTAAGTTCTCTTATTTAAGAAGCTATAGTCCTTCCACCTGCCCCCAGTACAGAGTGGGGTCGGTATAGGAAACGTACATTTTTCTGTTTTTGTTATTGCTGATGATGTGTGGCCTAACCCTGAAGGACAGGGTATGTGTGTGTGTGTCTGTGGTTGTTTTCATTTTTTTAAAGCAAATCAAAAGATAAAGTACCCCAAAGTGTTTGGCTATATTATTGGGAACTGCACTTTATCAGTAGGTTTTTTATTATCTTCCAGCATAACGTTATGCCAGGCTGGTGGTAGTGTTGATATAATCAAATTTCCTTATCCAGTTGGTTCAGCCAAGCATTCTGTTTGCCTCAGAATTCCTTGCTGTGGGGTATTTTTAATCTGTTGTAGCATGAAAAAATATGTTTTTGATCTTGCCGTGATTTCAAAAGCGAGCAGAATTTGGACTCTAGAAATTACCAGATTTGTCATAGAGATCACTAAACATTGATATGGTACTCAAGAAAGTAATACCTCTTTCTTTTGTGTATTTACCTCCTGTACTGTTGGCACTAGTTGGTGATTGAAATCCATAATGAAAGCACAGTGATTTTATAGCTTTTTCTTTTGTTGGACATGTGGGAGGCTCTCAGTGATTAAGAGTGTGATATCTCTTAGAAAAGCGGAAGACTAGAACCTGAGGCAACCTACCTTGCTGTCAGCAAGTCTCATTGTGCTGACTCAGACTAAGGCACTGATGTCAGAATTATGGGTGTTAGCTAGAAAGTGTTACTATATTTGAGCTTGCTGGGGCAAAACCAATAGAACTGTTTGGAAAACACCAAACGTAATTTGTTCCCTTTACTGTTAGCTGTGTATCTATATATTGAGCATGAGTTTGAACTGAGTGTTTGGACTGGAATCCTACCCTTCTTTCTCCTCTGTATTCACCATATTTCCCAGGGAAGTATATGGCTGTCACGGTGCAGGACTCACCCCTGTGGTGCCTCCTGCTGGGCTTCCAGGGAAATAGCGTTCCAGCCTCTGGAACACCCTCTGCAGGCCGGTGTACCGCTTGCCGCTGACCCCTGTGTCCCTCCCGGACCCCGGTGCCCCTTTTACAGGGTGCTGTTCCCTGGCAGTACCCCCCCAGTCTCTGGGTCTCCCCTCTCCAGGGAACCCCCACCCACTATCCCCACCTTGCCTCAGTCTTTGGCTAATGCCAGTCACCACTGAGCCACCGCACACTAGGGCGAACTGCAGTGTATAAGCCAATCATCACAGGCAAGGGGGGTTTGGACCTGCTGCCTCTGCCTACCTTTGGGCTGCCCCCTGCAACCCCAGTACCTATCTGGCCTTACACTAGGCCTGCAGCCTGGGAGGTTTCCAGGCCAGAGCTCCCCCGCTCCCTTAGCCGTCCCCCAGCCCTGATGCACCTCAGGTACTCTGGTATGCTCCCCAGCAGCCAGGCCTATCTTTCTCCACAGCGAGAGGAGACTGTCTGCTCCTGGCCCACTGCCCTCTTATAAGGGCCAGCTGAGCCCTGATTAGGGTGTGGCCACAGCTGAGCCTGCTTCCCCCAATCACCTTGGGAACTGCTTGCTCCCAACCACAGCCCTCTCCCAGTGCTGATTTCAAGCCCTTCAGGGCAGGAGCAGGTGACCACCCCGCTACAATGGCCTACGGGGGTGTGGAGGAGGTGAAACCACAGTCTACATGCATCAGAGAACTTGAAGCGACCCACAGTAATGCAGAGCTGTTCTTTCAAGTGCACGATCAAGAACAGTCCTTCTTTCTCAGTGTATGAAGAGGACAAAAAATAAGTTTTGCATATAGTTTTTTTTATGGTAGTATTTTTATTTAAGCAATAATGATCAAGGTGTACAGATCATTTTCTGGATATTAATGACCAGCTGGGAGGAGTTGATGGCCAAAGGCTGTGCCTTCAGCCATTAATCACAACCAGTCATTAATGCCTAGGAAATACCCTGTGTTGAAGCCCTTACTGCTGTCACCAGATGAAAATGAAAATAAACATAGACCTCTTATTTTTTTTAAATAATGGCTGATAAAATTTTACTGGATATGGACATAATAGTTCTAGAGAATAAATGCCCTCTACTTAAAAAAGGCAGTTTGCTTGACTCTCTTTCATCTTTCCATTCAGTTGTTAACAAAAAATTTTAAAAAATCAAGACAGAAATATGTAGGAGAACTGATATTTTAGGTAGAGTTATCATGTACATCTGTTTTAATACACAAAAAAGTGGGTTTTTAAATGTGGCTGATCATAATAGCTCTTCTGAAGGTTTTATGTGGGTCTTGGACCATATTGCTGTACTGTGAGGTATTGTATCAGTCAGATGGGTATGGGTATAAAAAAATTATGGAAATGCCCAGCTGTGTTTGATCTGATTTTCAGTAGTTGGTAACTTACAGAAAGGACCAAAATTTCTTTCTTTGTAGTTTTAGTATGAACTGCAGTGCAATATACAAAGCAACTATATTATGCTCTTAAGTGAAAAGGGTTTTCTCCCTGTTGTTTTTAGACTCACCTGTTTCTCCCTCCCTTTAAACAAATTTTATAAATATGCAGAGGTTTTTTTCCTGTTTAAAAATAATAGTTCTTCTTCAAGTATATGTCCCTGTGGGTGCTCCACCATAGGATGCATGCGTGCCCATGTGCTCTTGACCGGAGACTGCAAAGCAGTGTCCACGGGCCCACACCAGCACAGAACAGCACTTTATGCTTCCAAAAGAGGGCATATAAGGAGGCGTGAACCCGCTGCCACTCAGTTCCTTCTCAGCCACCTGCAGCTCAAGATGGAGCAATTGTGTGGCTGCTGTTCTCAGCTTCCCACCTTTTTTACACAGACATTTTATTCTGAGTTTTTTCCCTTAGTTAGTTTAGTTATTTTATTTCTCTTTTTCTTTTAGTTCCAGTATTGTTTGGAAGGTGGGGCTATACCCCCTTTTGATTTTAGGACTCCAAGTTTTGGTCCTTTAGCACTCTGGGTTATACCAAAGTCCTCAGGATTTAAGCCCTGCTAGGCCTTTCCCCTAGTGAAGGACATACAAGCTGCCTTCGCTGCCTTGGAGACACCCACATCCTGTAAAAGTGTAAGGTCTGCATGGGGTTAAAAGCAGGTCTACAAAAGACAGAGAGGCTAGATGGAATCTGCTTCTAATGGAACACTCACAAGCCCCAACAGGGTCTACTTCTCCCCCTGTACATCGGCCTCAACATCCCAGGCCTCTCCAGTGGCTGCTGGAGCTCCAGCAGCACCTCCAGAGGCTAGGACTTCGAAGTGCCACCCCAATCAACACAAAATGTTGCCTTTTCTGCTCCAAAGAATATGACTGTAACTCACTGGGAGATGCCCTGATAACACCATGGCACTGTACATTGCTGTGTGCTTACCTACCTCTACCTCTTTTTCTCAAGATATCACTCAGACTGCAATAGGAAAGAGCTAAGGTTATTTTCATAGCCATCCTGGCTACGGTGCTCAAATCTCCTTCAGCTCTCTAAAAAGAAAAGGAGTACTTGTGGCACCTTAGAGACTAACAAATTTATTTGAGCATAAGCTTTTGTGAGCTACAGCTCACTTCATCGGATGCATTCCAACGGATGCATTGGAATTCATTGGAATGCATCCGATGAAGTGAGCTGTAGTTCACGAAAGCTTATGCTCAAATAAATTGGTTAGTTTCTAAGGTGCCACAAGTACTCCTTTTCTTTTTGCGAACACAGATTAACACGGCTGCTACTCTGAAACCTTCAGCTCTGTGTGGCAATACTTCTCCGCCTTCCTCTCAGGAAGGATCTCCTGTCACGAACTCTGGGATCCTGATTCATCCCAACCACTCCTCCTTGAACCTCAGAGCATGGTTCCTAGATGGATCTCAAGCATGTAGCTAACCGATTCAGATAAGTTCCAGTCTGTTCTCCTAGCTAGCAGGAAACATAGTACCCGCAAAACTTACCTTCAAAAGTGGAAATGCTTCCATTTCTGGTGTTCTCTTCACTCTTCTCAAGCATCAGAAGTTCCACTTTCCAAAATCTTAGATTGCCTCTTGGATTTAAAGACTCAAGGTCTGTCAATGAGCTCAGTCAGAGTACATTTGACTGCTGTCAAAGCCTTCCACCTGGCCATCGAGGGCTTCCCAGTTTTTGCCCACCGTACTACGGCCAGATTCTTTAAAGGCTTACACAACCTTTTTTAACCCTGTATGGAAACCTCACCCCCACCCCAGTGGAAACTTAATTTGATTCTTAATTCCCTGAGGAAATGCCTCTTTGAACCAATGGTCACCTCTCCCTTCATTCATTATATCCATCACTTTGGCTAAATGAATGGGAGAGCTCGGTGCCCTCATGGCAGACCCACCATTTACTACCTTGTATAAAGACAAGGTTACATTGTGCCCCCATTCTCATTTCCTCCCTAGGGTCTCTTCAGAATACCATATTAATCAAGAAATACATCTACTGGTGTTCTACCGAAAGTCTCACGCCTCCAAAGAGGAAACGAGCCTGCATATGCTAGGTGTCAGAAGGGATATTGCCTACTATCTTGACAGGACTAAGACCTTCAGGTCCTCTCCTGGATTATTTGTATCATTTGCAGAGAGGGTGAAGGGACAACCCTGATCTGCTCAAAGACTGTCAAAGTGGGTTTTAGGTTATGAATTGCTGGGATGCAGCCCCGTCACAGTGACAGCTCACTCCACATCTATAGCTCTACTGAAAAATGTTCTGGTAGCAGATATCTGTAGGACTGCAACTTGGTCTTCCATTCACACTTTGGCCCAACATTGTGCCATCATGCCTGCTTCCAGGGATGACACCACCTCTGGTGATGGAGTCCTCTGAAGCATCTTGGACTTGCCTCTTCAGCACTCGCCTCCTTGTTGAGTTTACTGCTTGGGAATCTCCTACAGTGGAGCACCCATAGGGACATATACTGGATGAAGAAGGAGAGGTTACTTACCTTACAGTAACTTGAGTTCTTCAAGATGTTTTGTCCCTATGGGTGCTCCATCTCCTGCCCTCCTTCCCGTTGGCTGTGGAGGCTCTGTTTTGCGGTGGAGAAGGAACTGAGTGGCGGCGGGTCCACACCTCCTGATATGCCATTGTTTGGAATCATGAGGTGCTGCACTGCGCAGGTGCTGTCCTGCAGACACTGCTTTGCATTCTCCAGTTAAGACCCCAAGGGCCTGTGCGCATCTTGTGTGGATCAGCCATACGGTCAAAACATCTAGAAGAACTCAAGTTACTGTAAGGTAAGTAACCTCTTATTTTTAGTAGTGACATAGATTTATTTAGCATTTATAGCAGATGTAAATTTCATCAATTCATGACAAGGGAATCAAAAGTGTTCGTTTTGGAAGGAGAGAGATTACCTTTCTGTAGACAAGATTGACTATTTTGTGGTAATAGTCTTTATTTATTTGGCTGTCATCATGAAGAATAGCAAATGTATTCAAAATCTCAGTACATCAAAAATATATCAATACATAAAACAGAAGTATTATTCCGTAATATAGGTTCATGCAAAAAAACTAAGTTAATGCAATATGCAGTTTGCACAACTAAGAAATCAGAAAACATAAATGCTAAGGTTCCAGCACCCACATTAACTCAGTCATATTTCACATCCTATATTTTATGAAATACATTTTACAACATAAATCTGGAATAGAAGGTACTATATATGTGCAACATGGCTCAGTTAATGTGGCAGTTTGAACCTTGATGTTTGTATTTCCTGACTGGGGATTTTTAAACTTCAGCCTTAATGGTGGGTTCTTATATATATATTTTTTTTGCATCTAATTTTTCTAGTTTGTTTCTTTTAAAAGAGGAAAATTGTCTGTACTAAGAATGAGTTAGCTCAGGATGTTTCAATTTAGACAAGAGTAGGCGGCATTACACTATTCCAGGGAGGGAGTGCTTTATGACATGTATATGTCTGGTGCAGCATACCTTCCTCTGGCACGTCTTTTTTAAATTTCCACATTTGGTGCTACATTTGGTGCTACTGTTCATCTGGAGACAATACCATATTTGGCCGGGCTAGAAATACAGGAGCACATAGATTAATCTTATGACTAAGGTATCTTCATAATAACAAAGGTAAAATTTGAAATGAAAGATTAGAACTTGCACAGTATTGCAGTATACATTTAAAAATGTAAATACACCTTATGATCACGGGGTATGGGATTTGTTTCATATGCCATTGAGGTCAAGACAGAATTTTTATTTAGAATTATTTTTAGGATTTTAGTGTGTGCTCGTCAGTGAGAAGTATCTGTAGCCTTTATGAAGCAAGTACCTGTACCAGCAGGCATGGGTTGGATGCAGTGATGTCACAAAAGAGGCTGAACTTCACTAAGCTGTGTTAGAATCTTACTAGATTCCCACTGAGCATGTTCCTAAAAGTATTTGTCTCCCGGTTGCTAATGATCTTTTAAATTTTTTTATTTATTTGTAAACCAAGTGAAGGCACTAGTCCTTTCTGAAAAGCCTGTGGTTATATTGAGTCTCAGTTTTCAAATATTATTTATTCATGCTGTAGCTAGATAAAACCAACATGGTTAGAATTATTTTTTAAATTTTTATTTATTTATTTATTTTTGCAACGGGCAAAGTATATTTTTATGCATACTCAGAAGTGGCAAGAGGACTGTTGCTTAAACTTTTTGGGAAAAAAAATTCCTTTTGTGAGACATTAATTCTTTTACACGGAAATTTCCAATGTTAATGTTTCAGAAAGCTACCAGTATATGAAATCAGAGGTTTATAATGGAAAGTATTTGATAATCTTAATTATAACTATCACTATTAGTGATCGCTGTAAAATAAAAAGAGAGAAAATTTGCTACACCATTTTATTAACAGAGGAAATGTTCTTTCTTAGCTTGCAGTGTGAAACACAATTGCATGTAAACACAATTTTTTCTGGGAATGCCCTTCAGTATATTATGCTAAATGACATAAATGTATAATTCTGGTACCCTAGGAGTTAGGAAAACAGAATATTTTTGGTGGGTTGCTTTCATTGTTCCTCAGTCAGCCGCTGAGTCAGTCAGTGGCACCCCTTTCTTGCTGATTACAGCCCCTGCCTTCGGCATTCAGATTTTCTGTTGCTTCAGAGATCTCTGATAGCAGCGAATTGTCTTAAATTATTAAGCAAAAACTCTTACCAGACAAGGCAGAAAATGCCCGAGTTGGGGAGTACCAAACCGTCCCACCATTTTGAAACCTATCTGTAAAGATCTGGACTTTCTTCTGGAGATAAGACTACCAGCCAGTGGGATTCTCCTAGGGCTTCCTCTCCATAGGGCACCAAAATAGGGCCTCTGTGTAAGATCCAAGAGAGGAACAATGCCCAGTCTTACTAGGACACTTCCCACACCCTCAGCATGGACACGGGTATCTAGACAGGATGAGATGTTCAGGTAGAACCCACAGTCTGTGTTCACAGGTCTTTTTGATGGGGGCACCGACAAGACCCTTCTACCCTAGAAGAGGGGTGCTTGAGAAATCCAATAATAGCTCTTGGCCAATATTATTAGAATACTTATGCTAATATACTAATTCTGTTACATTTTATTTTATAAAGAATGGCCATACAGCTGTCTAATGGCCCTTTACCTAATACTTTGATTTCAGCTATGGATTGTGCATGCAAAGAATCACTTGAAACTTCCCTTACTATCAAGATATTGCCTGGACAAAGAATGTCTGTCACAAGACCCCTTGTTCAAGCAAGGATGAAAGATTATGGGCTGAGTTATTGGTTTAATTGGATTTTTCCCACCCCTTCATTCTAGCTGTCAATTTGGTTTCTCTTTTATTCTCATCCTTTCTTTCTTAGCAGCCAAAGCAGTTTAATCACTGATGGTCAGTCACACTCCTCCAAAAAATAATGCTATTTGCACTGTGCAAGTCAGATAAAAGGGGTCATAGTATAATTATTACAGTGTCTGTGCTCCCCTAGAAACAGATTAAAGCGCTGATCTGTTCTTCCTGTACCTTCCCAAGAATTCATGTGCTAACGTAGGAGGAGAAAAGCGTTCTGAATTTTGATCTCTTGAGTTGTGAAGACTACAAAGAATGTGGGTCTAAGGGCGAAAGATGGGGGCTTCATTAGAAAGAAAGCTGATGCTCAGGTCATTCACTGCAAGCAGAGTAAGTAATTGGCTTCAGCTTTGTTTTGTTCTGGGAAGATTTTAATTACATTTTTTATATGCTGTTTAATAAGCATTTGTCCACGAGCAGTACCTTGTTATCCCGGTCTGTTAGACAGGGGGATTAATTTCCGTATTGTCGTTGTTTATTATTGATTTAAATAGCAACACGAAATTGTGGTAGGTGTTTTACAGAACAGAACTGATAGTGGTCCCTGATTCAAAGGTTGCACAGTCTAAATATGGACATAAGATAATGTGCGAGAAGAATGAGGAGAAGTGAAGGATGAGTATGACATAAATAAGATCCTGGGGTTGCTTAGGTTCATTGTGTGTGCATCTTGGGTATGTCTACACTTCAGTTTAAAACCCATGGCCGGCCTGTGCCAGCCGACTCGGGCTCAGGCTAAGGGGCTGTTTAATTACGGACTAGACGTTTAGTGTCAGGCTGGAACCTGGGCTTTAGGACCCTATGAGGTAATTAGGATCCCACAGCTGGAGCCTGAATGTCTACACTGCGATTAAACAGCCCCATAGCTTTAGCGCCGGAAGTCTGAGTCAGCTAGGACAGGCCAGCCGCTGGTGTTTAACTGCTGCGAAGACCTAACCCTTGATGGCTGTATTCTTGTTTTAATTGAGGTGATAGGTATACATTCTGAGAAGGTGGGAAGGTATGTGAGAGTGTAGGTGGATACAAAAAAGGGCGATTATGGAGAGATGGTGAAGCAGAGTAGAGTGCAAACTAATGGAAGAGGCAAGGAACAGGAGCACAAGCACAAAAGGAATGGTTACACGAATACAGTGCTGTAGGGTTAGCAAAATGTAATTTTGGGGTAGTATGGACAGAGCAACTTCTGGCAAAAGTTCATAGTTGTTTTCATTGCCTATCTAATATTGCTGCATGTGTGTAACAACTACTGATCCCGATGCAGAACAGCTGTGTACTAATAAACTCAGTAAGCAGATTCACCCTATGCACCAAAGAAACAATGTATGGACAGTAGTGGGAGCTTGCTGAAACTCTACCGGTTCACTGCAAGTGTTACAGCCTCAATGCTTGCAAGAATACTTAAATGTCAAAGCCTACTGACACAAGCCTTACAAGTTCAGTGGTGGTAGCACTGAGATGATACCTCAAGGACCAATCCTTTGGGGAGGGTTAAGTGACTTGATTTAGTTTATAACATAAAGTCTTCATAGGTGTGATCTGTTATGTGCACTGTTTTGTTTGTTCTAGCACCTTTGGTAAGTTGCTGGTGTATGTTTATTTATTATATTGTTTGTTTGTACAAAATGGCATTCCTCTTTGGAAGCACACCTTAGAATTGTGGTGTTTTTTTCATAATTTTACTTCTTGATCAGCTGATCAGAACAATTCCTGCAGTAGGTTAGCCTTGTGCCTACTCAGAATAAATGTCTTCTATTTAAAATTTTTGCTGTTTTTATTTATTTATATTGAGACTAGACATTACGAAATTGTGACTGTCACTAGGATATACATTCATAAATTGCGGTAGCTGATTTCCTTGTACATTCTTGCTGAGAAGAAAGTATCTTGGGTACTAAAAGTGATACTTTGCAAATAGATCTGAGCACTTCTATTAACTGCTTGGTAAAAAGATTGGTAATATTGAGCCAGGTTTGTGGGTGAGGACTCCACTTCTTGAGGTTAGTGTGCGACTGTAACCTTGCTTGGTTTCATATGATTCCACCTCCTGACTCATATATCTGCTCTGCTTGGCTCTTCTAACAGATGCCGCCTCAGTATGGTCAGCAAGGGGTAAGTGGCTACTGCCAACAGGGCCAACAGCCATATTACAACCAGCAACCGCAACCTCAGCATCTGCCACCCCAGGCACAGTATCTGTCGCAGGCCCACCAGAGGTACCAGACTCAGCAGGTAAGCATAGTCACCCGCTGCTCACAGCTACAACATTGCTCTAATTAAAAAAATGCAACATGTAGAAGATGGAAGATTTTCCAAATGGGCACTATTCCAAAAGCAAAAAACAAAAAAAAAACCCCAAACCCCACCCTTCTGTAAACTGTAAACTTAAAACAAGGCCGCAGTGCTCTTGGAAAGTGTTGGTATATACAGGTGTATCTATTTCAAGCTTTGCTTGCAATCTGTGTGAATTTAGAATAAAGCCAGTCTTACAGTCCCCTTCAACTATCCCCTCCTTTTAAAAAAGTGGTAACATACTTCATTGATTTCATGTAAGTGTGGGTCACAGACTTCCATGTGTCTTGTTCTAAAATTCTTTGCAAGGCATTCTGGTGGTGCCTCCTCCAGCTGATGTGATCACTGTTGGTTTTAAAAAAAGAATAGGTGGAGCTGCTTCTTCAGGGGAGCTGGTGGGGAAGAAAATACATTTAAAACAGCACTTCACTTTCCTCATTCCGCACATCCATTTAGCTGTGCTAAATAACCCGATTTCCATGCCAGTTACTGTTTTGTGTTTATACCCAGCCATGGCACCCGTATGAAACATTTATTTTCATTGAAGCTGCTACAAATACGGCAGCATTTATTGGCTCTATTTTTTTTTTTTTTTTTGTTAAAGACAGTCTTGTTTTAAAATGTGATCAGGAGCAATAATGGCTGGCTTAATATGCTAGAACTTGAGGAATGCCTGTGTAAGGCATCCTGGATTGAAGAGACCTTGGGTGCCCTTAGTTCCTGTCGCTGTACTTGTGGACTTAAGTTCCAAATATAGTCCCAGCAATGTTAACCACAGAGGGACTGCCTGCCTGGGAGAGGAAGGAAGACGAGAGGAAAATGAAACCAAAATATATTCAGTATCCTGAGGGATCTAACTAAATTGAGCTGCTAAAGACTAGGTGCCTCTGGAAGAACTGTGCAGTATCATCACTCTCTGCAGTTCACTGGTGGACGATCCCGCAGGCACAGTTACTTAGCATAGCAGGATAATACCGGGGCAGGGGAGAAATATTTGCTTGTGATAAAAATACACTATGAAACAAACTAACAAGAGAAGCCATGTGTAGCTCGAGTGTTGTTGTCCTCCATACTCAGATTTTAAAGTAAGGGTAAAATATTTTTACTCCTTTATTAAAATTAGATAAACAGATTATTAAAACAAATTTCATTGGAAATAAATTCATTTAAATTAAAACACTGCATCATTTATTAAATACAATTCTTAGGCATACCAGTCATACAGTTTTAAGCAGCTCCACCCTTCCATCATTTAAACATGTAACTATGATTTCAAATATGAAATTGTAGTTCTGTCTTTACATTTCATTTTCCTCTTTTTCTCCATTTTCATTGACATTAAATGAATGATTTCTCAACCTCTGATAGGAAATTTTGATTCTGTTGATGTAAAAACTTTGACTAAGTCAGTTAACAGGCAGAGGCATAGTAATACAGCACGTGGTGATCTGTGGTTTGACGTTAATAAGAGCACTGCCAATAAGGGCACACAGCTTTGCATGTTGACATATCTCCAATCAGCCACCTGACAAACTGAATCAGTTTGTGGCTGTCCGGACGCCTGATCATATGTTGAATTGTTGTCACTTGAGCATGTAACTTGAACATTTTTAATCTGTTTAAAAATCATATACTTGTTGAATGTAACACAAAGTGTATGTATCTAATAACAAGTAATCTGGTTATCCCGATGGCCCATTGATGATCACTGCCACTGTGTCCAGTTCAGTGAAATTTTGTGCAGTTGTTTTTGTATACCTCAACAAAGTAAGGAGATTACACAAAAGTAGTTTGGGGGAAGGGAGTAAGTGGAGAGAGAGAAAAGGCACCCAAACTGGGATTGTGCCTCTGGCTGAATATTTGGCCGCTACAGGGATTCAAACTCCTGTGTAACTCAGCTGCTTGGGATGAGTTCTTCCAATGGGGTTTCTATGTAACACACTTAAGTGTGTCATATTTCCATGTGGTGCCTACTCTACAGAGAGGTTAAGAACATATGACTTGAACCCCCTAAGGGAGTGATGCCTTTAGATAAAGTGATTGAGGCCTGTGATTTTGGTACTGAAGTTCAAGGGTTCTGTCTCCACTGAAGACCTCTGCTGGGGTTATTACAGAGTGGTGGGTAACATTACATACAAAGATACTAGCAAAAACTTGGAAGGTATACTTTAATTTTTCCTGATGAAACAGTTCAGTAACTCCTAATTCTTTTGAAAGTGTGATTTTAAAAAAATGTATTTCCTCTTTTAGTGCTAGGCCCTACATGTATTCTACATGTGGGTATGCGTGTGTACCATGCTCCTGAGATCAGAGAGTTCTATCAAGTAGTATCTTTTGATCTGCACCTGCATGGTTGCTCTCCTCCTGCTCTAAACTGCCAGTATAAGGGGAAGTGCAGTCTGATGCCTCTTCAGTTCCTTCTTGCCACCTCATCGCCTGAGTTAGAATCCACTATGTCTGAAGCTACATCCATCTTTATTCTTCAAAACCTATTGTAAACATATATTGTAAATAGTTTCTTTTAGTATTCTTTGTAGTGTTAGGGTTAGTGTTTGTGTTTAGTCTAGTTACTGTAGTTGGTTCTCCCCGCCTTGGGGAGTTTTTCCCCACAGACAAAGACTATGCCTACAGTTCCAGTGTTTAAGAAGTGCATCTCCTGCCCGCCCCCCGCCCCCCCGTTCTTTTTTAGTGATGACCACCAGTATTGCCTTTACTGCTTTGGGGAAGCTCACATCTCCGCTAAGTGCAGCATTTGTCACGCCTTCCCTCTCCAAACATGTGAGGGATGAGAGCTCTCACTGAAGAAGCATCTCATGGAGAAGGCCATGAGATCTCAGTCCTGAGCCAAGGAGACAGACCCCCCCCTCCCCCGCCCTGAACAGTGGTCTCAGTCCATGCGCAGTTTCCCTCCAAGCATGAGCTCCAGCTCTGAGGCCAGAGATGCTAAGCCCAAAGAATTGTTACCAAGGTCTTCTTATGAGAGTAAAGGAGACACTCAGAAACCCAAGGTAAATCTGCTCCTAAATGAAAAGATCTTTCCCCGATTCCATCCAAGACAAGTGAGTCCTCATCACAGGTCCTGAGGCCTTAGGTCACCTCAAACCTGCTGGATGTGAGAGTATGGCATGAAGGAGTAAGGATCCATCAGTACTGACTTTGTTTCAACATAGGGGGACTGGACTAGATGACCTCTCGACGTCCCTTTCCATCCTATGATTCCATAAGCTCAAGGATAGCCTCCCACCATCACTATCAAAGAATGCCAGGTTAGACTGTGTTCTGGCACTGGCCTGCTTCCATAGGGAACCAGCGTCCACCATAAGTAGGGATGCACCAGATCTGGTGATCCTGACCATTGGAACACACTGCACTCTGGGATACCCCAAAACCTACACCTCCCTGGAGGATATCTTTACCCTACCTTTTCTGCAATTTCCTCACTTTTTGTCTACAACCTTAATCAGAGACATCACAACTTTGGAGGAAGAAACCACCTTGAGGAGATCGGAATACTCCCCTATTCAATCCACTGGAGCATTCGTCCACCATTACAATGGCTCTGCTGGTTGAACTGGAACTCACCTTCTTGTCTGCCATGTCAGAGGTTCCAAATGGAACATCACCTTCACATAGGGAGGCTAGCTTGGACAGAGGCTCCTGAAGGTCTGGTTTGAGTCCTCCCCTCAGATGTGACTATCCAGGGGAATGATGGTACCCAGTGCGATGGGGTCCCCCTCTAGTGATCAGCCCTTCATACTGGCATTGTTGGGATTCATGGATCCCATTTCTAGGAACCCAGAATCTGTGCATGAATCCCACCTACCCATGTCTAAGTCCCTCTGTCGACCTATAAGAGAGAAGAAATTGATCTGGATCCATCAGGACAGACAGTTGCAACAGATGTGTCCTCCTCCTTGCCAGATAAGGCAGTTGCTCCCATCTTTGCCATCCTTGCGATGACTACGGGAATATTAAGAGCTTCTGCAGAGGGGGGCAACTGACCTCCAGATCCAGCTCAAGGAGGTGCAGGATGTTCAGCATAGTCTCCTGGATGTTCTCCAGCCTTCTGGTCCTAGCCAGCTGTCCCTTCCTGTGACAAGGCCATTATGAAACCAGTGACGGAAGTTTGGTATACTCCTGTTTGCTGTATTCCCATCCCAAAAAAGGCTGACAGCCATTATCTTGTACCAGCCAGGGAGCAGAGTTCCTGTTTACACACCCAGCACCCAACTTCTTGGTGATGCAAGCAGCCACTGAGAGGTAGAAGTTGCAGCATCCCAAGGCAATACCCACTGATAAGGGTGCTAAACACCTTGATCTGTTTTCTTTCACCAGCCTTTAGTTTCAAATCGCTAACTACCAGGCCCTGTTAGCAAAGTGTGATTTCACCAAGTACTCCAAATCCTTGGACTTTAAAGACAAGTTGCCTCAGAGGACAGAGCCCAATTCCAAGCCCTCTGTGATGAAAACGTAGCTAAAACATCTCTTCAGGCTGCAGTGGCTATTGCTGACATTGCTTCAAGGGGGATAGCGTCATGAGGCGTGAGTGGCTCTACTTCTTGTGGTTCCTCCGGGAGGTACAAAATACCACGGAGGACCTACCGTTTGATGAGGCTAACTTGGTGAAAAAAACTGAGGAGTCCCTTCACTTGCTCCAAGACTCCAGAATAATTCTCCATTCCCTGGACATTTATACTTTATCTGCAAAGAGGAAACACCAGAAATAAGTGTACAGGCCAAGACCACCCCCCTAACCATTCTGTGACCAGTGCCTTTACGAACTATTGTGCAAACGCCAGGGGGTACAGAGATTCTGGTACACAGCTTCCTCCACATATATAGCCACTGCTCAACCCCACCCATCATCTAGGGGGTTCTTTCATTGGGACATTTGAGAATCATGTTCTTCTGTTGATTCCATCCTACCCTGCCCCCAAACTTTGGTGGCTGCCTTGCCCTCTTCACTCATAACTGGAGGACAATAACAATGGACAGGTGGGTGCTAGAGATCATTTAGTCTAGCTACATGATCGACTCACCATCACAAACCCCCTACCCGGTGTGTTTTCAGGGACCACTATCACAAGGAGGTCCCTCCATTCGGAGGTAGACTCTCTTCTTTAGCCAGGAACTATAGAGCATGTGCCACCTTAACATCAAGGGAAAGGATTCCAGTCCACATATTCTTTAGTTCCCAGGAAAAGTGGAGGATGGAGACCAGTTCTCAGTCTACACCAACAGAAAGTCTATTTTTGAAAATCAAAATTCTGCATGGTCTCATTGGCATCAATAATCCCCTCTCTGGAGGGGAGGGCTCCTGGTTTGAGGCTCTTGGCATGAAAGATGCTTACTTTCATGTGGATATTCGCCCATCCCACAGAAGGTTCCTCAGATTCCTGGTAAGACAAGTACACTACCAGTTTAGAGTGTTTCTGTTCAGACTTGCTACAGTGGCACCCAGGGTCTTTTCAGTGGTGGCAGCCCAGACAAGATGAAACAGCTACATCGTCTTTCCATATCTGGATAGCTGACGCCTGATGGGCAGATCCAGCAAGGAGGTTCATTTGGCACCTCTATTCCTCCTCTGTCTGCTGTCTTCCTTGGGAAACTGTGTCATCAAATAAAAGTCCACTTCGATGCCCACAAAGTCCATAGACTTTATAGAAGCAATCCTAGACCCAATCAGAGCAGGGGCTTACTCCCTATGGAAAGATTCCAGGCCACAAACAACTTGTTAAGACAAGTTATCCTTAGACCTTGGACCACAGTCAAGGTGTGCCTTTCCCTGTGAGGCCACATGGTCTCATGTACTTATGTAACACCATTTGCTAGGTTCCACCTCCATTGCATACAGGCCTGGCACCAGTCTGCTTACGCATTATATGGAGACACTATAAATATCAGGGTAGCAATTCCCACCAAGGTCACAGCTTTTCTTGTTTGGCAGACATACATGGAACAAATCTGTGTGGGAATCCCTTTCCTTACACCCACTCCTGACATGACCATTGTCACTGACACATCCCTCATAGAATGGGGAGCCCACATAGACAATCGCACCATACAGGGCAGAGGTTCTAAAACTGTAGTTTGTGGACCACCAGTGGTCTGCGAGCTCCATTCAGGTCGTCCGCAGATGGTTCCCTCTAAGGTACGCGTCTGGGTGGCAGCACATGAGAGAATGAAGAGCCCCCCACCTAATTAGTGTAGCCACACAGGCGTGGCTTCACTAATTAGGTGCCTGGCCCCTGAGAAGATGTACATGTAGGGTGAGATGGTGGCACTGGGGAGAATAGGGGGTAAGTGGGAGGGGACAGTGGGGTGAGAAGAGGGGGTGGGGGGAATTTGGGACCTTCAGGGCTGCGGCAGCCAGAGAAAGAGGCGACTTTCCCCAGCTCCAGGGCTGCGGCTGCCAATTAAAGACCCCCCTCCTTCCCAGCCCCAGTTCGGAGGCTGCCGCAGTGGGGGAGAGAGGGCACATCCATCACATTAGAAAGGTAAGACTACAGATATTAAAATATGAGTTGTGTGCTTTTATTTGTAGAACAAAAAAATAATAATTATTATTATTAAGGTTTTTTTATATAGCATTTTTACCCAAAGTGCTTTACAGTAGTTAGCTAATGGCACAAACAACATTTGGAAAGATCATTAAGTGGTTCCCCGAGACCCTCAGCAATTTTCAAGTGGTCCATGAAAAAAGTTTGAGAACCACTGATACAGGGCATGTGGACCTCTAGAGGCCAGGATGCATATCAGCCTACTAGAACTGAGAGCAGTCTGTCTAGCCTGCTATGCATTCCTTCCACTCATAGGGTCCTGCTGTACCCAGATAATGTCAGATAACATGATGACCATTTTCTACATAAACAGGGTGAAGCAAAATTTTTTTCTTTTTGTGTAGAAGTGGTTCTCAGCAACTTACCTACTGAGTGTGCAGAACTCTCTGTCAGACAATCTCAGCAGGCACTTCTGTACAGACCACAAATGGGAGATACACAATTCCTTCCTGAATGAGATCTTCACCCTGGGAAGAATGCTTTCCTGGAACTTGTTCGCCACCCAGACAAACAAGACATTGTCCCTATACTGCTCCTGTATAGCTGTGGGTAAGCAATGCCCTTCTCCTATTTTGGACAGACCAAATCAGGGTTGTCCCTCCTTCCATCCCACTGATGTTACAAGTTCTACGAAAGATTTGCCACATCAAAGCTCAGGTCTTTATCATCATATCCAGCTGGCGTAGACCATTTTGGTTTTCAGACCTTCTGCATATGTCAACCCAGCTTCCCATCAGCTTCTGACCCTTTCCACCTCTGTTCACTCAAGAGAATGGCAAGACCAGATGTCTCAACCCAGGCCCCCCTCATCTCACGGCCTGGTATTTGGATGGGTGTCAGACCAGAACCATTAATGGTCAGAAGCAGTTCTGTCTATAGTCAGTCAGAGCAGAAGGGACTCCATGAGAAAATGTTATCTGGCCAAATGGGGACATTTCTTCACCTGGCTGCAACAGAGCCAATTATCCCCAGCATCTGCAAAAATTCCTGTTATTCTAGACTACTTATTCACTCTCAAGATGTCGGGCCCTCCATTAGCTTGGTGCAGGTCCATCTTGCAACAATCAGCACCTTCCATCCGCCAGTCAAAGACTGTGCTGTTTTTACTTGTCCAGCAACAATCAGAATCCTGAAGGGCTTCATCAGAACTTTTTCACTGATGGCAAAACCAACACTGCAATGAGATCTTAATCTTGCTCTTTCAGTACTTACCAGCCCTCCCTCTGAAACACTAGCCACCTCCTCCCTGTCCTCCCTCTCCATGAGGATCGCCTTCCTAGTAGCCATCACATCAGCTAAAATGGTGAGTGAACTGGGAGCACTTATAGCAGATCCACCACATATCAAATTTCATAAGGAGAATGTTTTTCCTTCACCTCCACCTGAAATTTATCCCTAAAGTAATTTCTGAGTTTCACATGAATTAACCTATTCACTGTCTGGTATTCTTTCCAAAACCTCATGCTTCCAAGGAGAAGAGAAGACTTCACTCTCTCAATGTCTGTCAGACTTTGGCTTTCTATCTGCAGAGAATGAAGTCAATTGGAAAGATGTGCCAGATTTAGATGGTCCATAGAATGTTTTGAGAGAGTCAAAGAACATCTTTGCATTGTTCGTATCTGCGTAATGCTGGACTTCTGCAGCTTTCCTCTCCCACCACTCATCCTGCATTCTCCTTAGTTCAGATTGGGCCTTGCTCTGTAGGTACTTAAACCTATCTTTCTTTGAGATGGAAGTGAGTTCATTCTGCCATTCAACAAATGCTTTCTGCTTGTCACTTAGGAGTTTGGAGGTGTCCTTGTTGTTCTCATCAAACCAATCCTGGTGTACCCTTTCCTTTGGCCCCAGCACTGATTTAGCTGTGTCAGTAATCATATGTTTAAACTGGTTCAATTTTTCTGATGGGGTCCTAGCGATTGGCAGGCATGAAAAAAGCTTGTAATCTGAAACTGCTGAAACTGCTCCTGAGAGTTGGCATGCTTGAGCTGCATTAGTAACCTCATTATGGGGATGGAAGGCAGATGTGACACTATTGAAGATACATAAGACAGTACTGGAGCTTGCTACGCACATTTTCTATACACTGCAGGATACCTGCCCAGAAAAATGAGCTAGTGTTTGGGAGGAGCATTTAGCAGGCTATCATTAGATGCTGTTATCTTCCCACTAGTTGTCTAAAATGGCATAGGAAGTCAAAGAGAGAATGGGTCTTCAAGATCTTCTGGGCCAGTCAAGATTCCCTTTCAGTGTAAAGTTTCAAGTTCATACTGAAGTCACCAAGTTTATAAGGTTGCAATTAAATAATGGTGAATATGACTTTTACTGTTTTGGGAACCAACAAGTTCCTTAAATGCAAAGATATGTCATAAAGAAATACTTTTACTATCTCCAACTATTGGCAAGGAGGAGCTATATCAAAGAATCTATCATAGAAGGTTACAAAGAAAGAAGAGTAGAAAAAATCTCATTGGTTTTTATCTATACTTAAAACTATTATCAGTTAAGGAACTGGTTGTTTTCAAACCTCAGAAAGACACGAAGTGTGTTAAAACACACCTAAATGTAAGTAAGGCCTTGCCAGAATATGTCCCAGTCAATTGCATCAGATGCTGTGACTTGGATAGAGAAGGATGCAGCTTTAGTGGATGATACCCCGGCACTCTTTGGTCTCACACTAGAAACTGCACCTGTTTGCAACAGCAGAGTATTTATTAGATGTGGATAGAAGCATGTTTTGCAGTTGCGTTAAGAGTAAATAAAACTATGTTTATAGTTGCACCATTTGCAAATGTGTTTGTGATGTAACAGTGTAGGAAGGGGAAGAAGAGAGACTTAAGACAAGGGGCAAAATAGTTGCCGATAATTTGGTTTGTTATAGTCTTATTTTCCCTGTTCTGCTTCCCTCTCTTCCTCCCCCTTTCAGTTATGTAAAGGTATTTGTTCTGGAGATTCTCAAACTGACAAAGGTGGGAGAAGCTAGTGTTTATTCTGGCTAGATGATGGACAGTTTTTTCCTCCTGCTTCTTCTAGGTGGAATCTTACAATATGATGTAATAGTATTTTTATTGCAGGAAGGGGAAGAGATGAAAACTGATAAGAAATTAGTGATAAATATTTTGGTTTTGTTCTTCTAGTCAGAATACAATTGAGCCAGGTTTAACACTTCATATTGTGTTTTGGAGTTGGTTCTCTTCTTCACTTCTCACGTATTGTTGAGGTGTGAAAGCATTGCGTCTTTGCTAAGGCATTGATTCACTCATATACAATATACAACATCACCAATAAAAGTAAATGGGCAAAATAATTGGAGATACATCTCACAGACTGGTGACTTTGCACTCTTCCTGTCTGTATGAGGAGGGCGGTAGGGAATTTGCTTAACAGTGGAAGAACAAGTTGGTTAAATCTTTGGTTAAGTGATTTTTTGTTGGTGGTGGTATGCGAGGTGGTTTGATAGTAATATCTGTATGGTTTGCTGTATGGCGATAATGTAAGACAGCATCCATCATTACCTGTTAATTTCAGATGCCTACTGTGTAAAAACTGTGAAAGGAAGTGTTTTGTTTTAACCAAGTTTATTATAGCTAACAGATTAATTTACATTTACATTCATTGCCATTTGGCATATGGGATTTCTGTTTTTACCTTTAGTGTGTAAAAAAAAAAAAAAAAAAACGGGGGAGGAGGGGGAAGAAAGGCTGGGGAGCGGAATACACTACACCAATACAACTGTTGCTCTTGGCAGTGTTTTTCGTCTTGAAGTGGCATATAAGTGAATAATTGCTGCAGCTGTTTTTTTGGGACATTAAATCATTTTGCAATGAGTAAAAGTGATATTTTGCTCAAGAATGTCATATAAATGAGAGTTTAAACTCTAGTAATTAAACATTATTTTGTTAAGGTAGTGAGATGTGTAGTTCAGATTATTACAGTTTACAACTAACTTTTAAAACAGACATATATATTCTTGTTTATGTAGCACCTGTGTCTGTTGAAAAGATCATGTCTTTGCTGAGGTTTAGAGAAATATTCTTATGAATTGATGGAAAATGTCATTTGTTTGACAGAGTGAAATGAAGCCATGAGTCAGTGATAGATTCACCCTTATTTCAATTAAAACAACAGTTTTAATGTACACTTGTTGGCATATGTGATGCCATTTTAATTTTAAATATTTTGAGGATTTTGTGTGTGTGAATTTCTAAATAGAGTAGTAGTAAACCGATCCCTTTTCTTACACTGCAGTCTTAATATTGAAAAGAAAAAGTGGCAGGTATTTGAGGTGTGGCATTTGTGTACACTGTTCTTGTGAGGCACTCTAGATAACATAAGTTAAAAGGTGAATGTGTATCTTTCATTTTTCTCTTGTGTCTATTGTGATTCAAAATCCTTAAAGTGACAATCAGACTCAACATTAGGCTGTGTTTATTTTAAAAAGGGAAGAAATTATAAAATGTAATGAAAGAATTTTTTCACACAAATTTTTAAATCTAAACAAAATTCTGTTTTTCTCTACACATTTTAAATATTCTTTTATGATGTTTTTCAACCCCAAATTTGCAGCATTGTATTCATGCACGAGAACCAAAGGGTCAAATTTTCAGGTTTATGCAAATATATTGTAAAAGGGTATTCGTTTCTCCAGTTTACCCTTGCAGGTCTGAGCCGTGCACCTATATGCTGTATGGAATCAGTGCAAGTGGGGCACAGAAAAGACTGCTCACTTTAGAACATATTTTTGAAAACTTGGCCCAGAATGTGATCTTGCGTATTCTGTTCTAATGCCCAAGTTGTGTGATTATAATAAAACAACAATATAAATAATCACAAATTGTATTAATAATGTAAAGTGCTTTTGGTACTATGAGTTAGGAAATTTGTTTTTAAATATGATTTTTAATTTGATATTTGTCCTTTAAATTATATGGTATGTGGCATATTTAACTCTATTAACATAATCAAGCTGTTTGTGCCAGGGTGTAGATACATTTGTATGTATACATACACATTCATAACATATGATGGTGTGGTAGAAAGGTTTTGTTGCCATGAGTTGCATTACTCACAGGTGTGAAAGTCACAACCGAGTTATGCAGATCATCCCAAATAATTCCAGATAATACCTTTATATCTCCACATCATGTTTTTTTTAAATAAAATCCTCAATTTTTTAATTTACCAGAAGTTAGCGCAGAAGTTTCCAGTCTTTTTCACTGGAGTTATGCAGAATTTTGGTCGAGTTTGTTTCAAAGTATTGGGGGCTTTACGTGTATTAATATGGTTTGAAATCATAATAAAAGCAGTTTAACCTATTGCCCTTTTCACTCTGCGTGTGTGCGTGTAAAATCATCTACTACAGTATGTATGGTTGTGTTTGATATTTGGTGTGGTGTTAACCACAAAACCTTCATGGCTTTGCTTACATGTTAAGTGCAGGTATTTAGAATAACCACAATGCCTAAAGTGTATGACTGCTGTCGTGAAGTGTTGAGGTTAGACTTAAATAGATTTTGTAAAAAAAAATTCTCCATGTTATTTATTTATTTGTTTGTTTGTTTATTTAATTTCAGTGTAAGGATGTACAAAGTAAGACAAAATAATTCCTTTAAGATATTCATTCCCAAATGCAAAATGTTAAAAAATTTTCACTTCTTCCATACTTTTCTTGGGTGGCTTTTGCAACTGAGAACTTCTGGTGCTTAACAAGCAGACAGCCTTCCAAAACTGAGTGACAAGGTGAAATTGTCACTGAGATCTGCCAGCGTTCCCAGCCTTGCTTCTGTAGAAATGGAGATTGGAGCAATAAGAATATGGCCAGGAGAACTTTTTATAGAAGTGTCTTAATACGTTGACATTATTGCTGGTAGTCTAATGTTTCTGCATTGGATCAGCAACAATAAGGGGAAAGTATTAAAACCTTGGGTGAAATCCTGGCTCCACTGAAGTTAATAGCAAAAATCTCTGAATTCAGTGGGGCCCAGGATTTCATCCATCGACTTGTATACAGTTGCCTTCACCATGGCTCTGATCTCGGTTACACAGAAATAGGGTTGGAAAGTTAAGCTTTTTTCTCTTTATGTCCTTGGAAGGACATAATGATTTCAAAGACACATTTTGCTATTGAGTTTAAACCCATGCAGTTAGATGGTTATCCAGCTGGAGCCTTTGTCAGTCAGTCACATTTCTGCTTTTGTAAAGTCTGTTTCAGAAGCATGGAGGACTGCTGTAACACCAAATAAGTATTAATATGTCTATTTATTCCACTAACTAAGGTTTCCTACGCAGCGCTAGAATTCAGTGAAACCATGACTCCGATTGTGCTAGGTCTACCCCCATTAATGGAAAAGGCTGATCACTGTCCATTCAGGGGTCATTCTGTTTAAATAGCACTTACAATATACCCTGTAGGATTGCAGTTGTGTCTCAATATCTGCATTAAACCCCATTTTTACTACATTGATTTATATCTCTGTTGTAACACCATCCCAAGTGCTAGCTTGTTAGACTCAGCAGGCTATCTTCCAGAATCAAGTAACCTGAAGGGATAGCTGCAGGAAGAAATGAAAGTAGTGAGGAGAACCCTCTGCAAATTCAAACCTGACCTCAAAGACAAGATTGTGGTAATATTATGGAACAGCAGACACATAAACGGAGGTATGCGGCAAGGTTTAACTTCACTGAAGGCATGGTATCCAAAACCAATCTGCTGCTTTTGTGATCAGAGAAACCTTTCTTGGCCCTAAACGATAAAGGTTCAGGGCCACATTGATTGATTAAACAAATAGGACTTTTACTCCAAGATGTTCTTCCTGAAACTGTTTGTACCAGCATGGAACTAAAATTGAGCTGTAGGTTTTTCCTCTATTAGTTAATATCTATATAGCGATTACATGAATGCAAAGTATTATTATTATTGCAAGAGGCAAAATATTTTTTGTCTTTCCACACAAATTGGGAAGTGGCAGCACTAGATACTTTATAAATTGCCAAACCTTCATGTATGTTTATCCATTTATCTCCACATCATCCCAATTTTAAAAAAAGTATTGTTCATGAAAAGTGTCAGTGTAATGAATAACTTACATTTGCTTCTACCAGGTTATCTCCAATCAAGGGTCCCATCTGTGGCTAAGAATTGCTTTCTCAGTCTGTGCTTTCTTTCACTATGTTCTACCCTATATTCAATTATTAATTCTTACTTAGTAAAACAAGGCATTACTTCTTGGGATTTGAAAGGAGGAATTTAAAAGGCTTGTGCTGTTCTGAGAAAGTAGCTGATACGCTTCTCCAGACATCTATTACTAGAGGTGGGTTTGATTAGATCTTGGTGGATAGAATCCGATAAGACTGATCAGAGCACAATGAGAAGCTGTCTAGCAGCGATTGTTCACCACAAAACCGGTATCCCAGTGATTTTTTTATTGTAACTTTTATTCTTTATTTCCTGTGCCATGGAAAATGGGTTTAATGATACTGCCCTCCTTTGTAAAGTGCTTTGAGATCTGCTGATGAAAAGTGCTATTATAAGAATGAGGTGGTATTATTATAATTGAATGACAGCCTTTGGATGGTCTCTAGAGCATGTCTATGTGCTTGGCTAGTAAAATGGGACCCCAATTTTGATTACGGTCTCTGGGCACTACTGGCATATAAATAGTAAATAATATTAGGAAGCATTGATGGTGTGAACCTCCTTGGAGTAGAAATTTTGTTGGCTCAGAAACAAACAGAAGACATGGGGGAGGAAATATCCAAAAAATCTAACTGGTGCTTTTTTCCTTTATGCTTATGTAGATAGATATTGATAGACTGTCATTTGTAGATTAAGCAGGCAATGAATGATCCTAACTCACTTAACTAAAATCTCTCTACCTGTTGTGTGCTGAAGCAGAGAACAAGGGCCACTACAATTGATCACTTGCCTTTAAAAAAGTATGGAAAATGTATCAAGAATTTAGTATGGTACACTTAGAAGAAAACCTTGTTACAAGTTGGAAAAATCCAGTGAAAATATAATCGTTTTAAATTTTAAGAAAGTGTGCAAATGTATTTCTCAAAGGTAAGTAAAGTTCTCAAATCATGTTGGTGGTTTGGACTTGATCCACAGAGCATTGTTGTTGTTATTATGGTATTGTATTATACGTTTCTAAACTCTGATTCCCAGTATTTAAATCACAGAAGGTTAATTAAAACAGCTCCTTATTCTGCAACTGCTTGTGAATATTAACCTTGTAAAGGCTGTGTTAAATCACTGAAGTGATAGAATTGCATTTGCTTTATAAGATTTTGCTTCAAGAGCAAAGACAGTGCCATTTATAGTTCAGTGCTGTTAATTGCTTAGCATTTAGATATTAGCACAGGAATCTATTAATTAACTTGATGATAAAACTATTGGAATGTAGGCTGATAAAAATCATTTTGTTTTTAAAGGAGATTACCAATCAAACCTGCTTCTCCCTTCCCTTCCTCCTTCCACTTCCCTCCTTTTTCCTCTGGCAATAGACATCAATGGTGGGTTTTTTGGTTTAAGAGTGCCATTAATATCCAAGAAGCAACTTTAAGTTAATTATTGATAGAATTTGAAGGGTAGGATAAACAGAGTAGTGAGCGTTGAAAGGTTGCTTGCCTATATAATAGTAATTTATTCCACTGTTCTGATTCACTTATCTGATTGTGGAGCACAGCTATAGTTCTCTATATTTTCATCCTAAAACAAGTGTGTTTAACACAAATCACAGATTTTTTTTTATAATTTTAAATGCTAATAAAATCAAATCATGGAATAAATAGTAAAGAAGTAAAATCTTTAAGAGTATCAATGTGTCTGCTTCTTTCTTTTGTTTTTTGAGTACCATATGTATTATATATTTCAAATTTTAGTGGTCTTGTAAATTATACTTTATGGCCAGTTGCAACTCCACAATATTCTGTGAAGATCTTTAAATTAACTTTGTCTCATTTTCCTTAAAGGCAAAGGTTCCAGTTCGGGGTTTGTTTGCTAACCGTTCCTGGCACAAGATTTACTACTACATTTTTTTCTTGTCTTTATTTCCTTTCTAATTAAAGATATTCAGTGAAAATATTTCTTTGTGGGTTTATTTTCTGTATTTTGAATCCGGTTCTTGGTTGCTAATACACAATGTTCTACCTGTACATAAGCCTGCGTACACCACATATACATTCATCTCTGCCTTCCAGTATGCCCACTTATTCTGCTGCAGTAGAGTTTAACATATTTGTGAGCACACTTCCAAAATCCTCTTTTCTTTTGTCAGCAGTTGCAATTAGAACTAAACAACAACTATTGAAATGGAACAGCAAATTAAGGCCAATAACAAAAGCAAATGTGCTTACAAAAATTAGTGTGAGATGACTAACCAAATGTTTTCATGTGTATTTTTTGTGTAGAGAATGTGGGGTGACCGACTTGCTGTTTCCTGCAGCCCAAGCTCTGGGAAAATGATGATATGTAGTCTGTCTTCATTTTCCCTCCTCCTCCTCCTCCTCCTCCGTCTCTCCCTGACTGCCCAATCCTCTTCCCTCAACCCCCCTTCAAAACAAAACAAACAAAAACCAAACACACCATTTCTGTTTGCAAATTTCTGTAAAATTAAGTAATTTTCAACTGCAGAGAGGGCTTGCAAGACCAAATTTACATACTTTCCCATCTTATCAGATGGGGAGGTTTTCTGCTGCCTTATTATCTAACAGTTCTTTTTCCCTTTTTTAATGAAAAGGCTGTGACGTAGATTATCTTCAGTGAAGATCAGTGTCACAGAGTAGCTGGTCCCTGCTGATAGACTAGCCCCAGCTCCCCGGAACCAGAGCAGGTGAGCCCTATCCAGCTAATTAAAGAAGGCTGGGCTACACTGGGGCGTATAAGGGGCTGCTAGTGGGCAGTTGGAGGAGAAAGAACTGAGACAGACTGATCCCTGGGGAGGGAAAGGCACAATGTGGTGGAGGTAGCTCCTGTGGTGGGTCCCTAGAGCAAGAGGCTAGAGGCTCAGGGAGGCAGCCCTGTGACTGCTGCTCCAGGAAGGGAACAGAGCTGACTGAGGCTGGGAAGCTGTTAGGAGCTAGAGTGCCAAAAAACCCTGCAGGTGATGGCTGTGAAGCTTAGGGCCGAGGATTGAGTTAAGACTTTTCCGTTTGGTATGCTAACCTCTGTGAAAAGACTGGGTGTGGCAGCATATGCTTTGGAGCTGGGGTGAAACACGGCCTGGTGACAATCAGTAAAGATGTCCGTAGTTTAGTCCTCAAACACCACACCACATCTCTCTTTCCCCCAATGATCTAAAATGCTTTACTTTGAAAATATAAAGGAGGGGTGGTGGTGATGAAGAACTCTTAGACCAGGAGTAATCAATTATTTTGAGTCAAGGTCCAAATCTCTTGGTATATAGTCAAAGTCAACTCCAGAGAAAATAATACAAAAATAATAACAATAATAAGTAAATAAAAAGATTTCACGGTCCATTCAAAAGCATGTGGCAGTCTGGATTTGGTCCATGGTTTGCCTGTTGACTACCTCTGTCTTAGACTCATGGACTTTTAAGGCCAAAAGGGACCATCATGGTTATCTAGTCTGACCTCCTACACATCTTAGGCCACAGAATCTCACCTACCCACTCCTGTAATAGACCCTTAGCTTCAAAGAACCAATGCGCTTTTTCTGGCTCAAGGTGTTATTTATACAGTGTATTAAAAATGCTTCTGCAGCTGGATAACTTTTTTTTCTTTAAGTTAATTGCTCTCTATTTCACTGTCCTGAACTAAAACTTCTCCTTGCTTGGTTGGTGGCTGTATGCAGCAGTAACTGTGTGACTTGATTGGTTGTACCGCAAGAGATGATGATGGTAATGCACCACCTTCTTCAGTGGCCCCCAAAAAACTGAGATGCTAGACCCCTCCCACACCCCATTTAAATTATATCAAATAACATTGAGCAGTAAACAGCCTTCTTGACCAAAGCTAATATATATTTGCAGACTAGTATGAATCCTGAAGAAAACCTCACTGCCTTATTCAGTGATTATCCTGTCACTGTGTAGCGGATATACCATATTCCACTTCCTTAGAAGATGTGCTGTGGAGTAATAAAGAATGGAATTGGGGAGCTTTCCCCTGTCCTATGCCTTGAATGTTGTGTGTAACATTCTGTTTTGTGTGTGTAAAGAAACAAAAATCCTCACAATTGCTTTATTCTCAGAGAGTTTGTTTTGGGGGGAGGGTCCCCTCCCAAAATACAACTGTAGCTTTTCATGAGCCTTTATGAAGTTCTTTAGACCAGTGCTTCTCAAGCTATCTGACATGGGGGATTGGCATTTTTTTTTCCAATGTGCGCGCAGACCGGCAGCCGATGGCTCGCGGACTGGCACTGGTCCGTGGACCACCACTTTGAATAGCACTGCTTTAGACAACAGTGTGGCTTTAGACAACAGTGAAGCTTCCTTCTGCTATATAGTTCACTAAGGAAGGTGCCACTGAGAAAATGCAGACAAAATATTTCCCAGTCTCAAGTGAGGAATTACCATCCTTTGGTACCTAGTTTGATTAGCCTAGAGAAGCAGCTGCTCTTGGTGCAGTTTTTTCTTGATTCAGTAAGCTATCTTCAGGGTTTCAGCTTGACTGTAAGCTTGGGGCACTGCTATGACCTCATATACGTGAGTAAGCCCTGTGCTTCAGAGATACTCTTCTGCAGGTGGCTGGCAGACGGGCGGAGGATTCTGCTGTCTGGAGCACTGAGATGCACAAACTCACTGCTTGGGCAGCAAGAAATCTTAAAGAAGCAGCAGGTTTTTAATCCTGTCACATTCAGATATTTTGGTTTGTTTTTTTTGAAGCTGGAACTGTTGAAAATAGTGCAGCCTAGCTTTTACTCTCAGATGTGTCAGAGAGAAGGAAAGGTTTCCTGCAAAAATTTTCTGAAGGGTGGAGTTGGGAGAGGATGCAAAGGGAATAATGTAATATTACGATTTGTTACAAACAAGAGTAGAGATGTAGGATGTGTAAAAATGGCAGGTTATCATTTGTATTGGTATGATACTTGTGTTAAAAACGGTCAGGAAACAGAAATAGTGGGTGGAGAAACTGAAAGTGTGGTCAGGCTGCTAATCTTGTAGGGCTTTGGGAAACGTCTGGGAAGCCTTTAAAAAATGCAGGATGGCCCCCTTGGAGTGAGATGTGCATTCTGACCATTTTTTTCCAAATTATGCTTCTGCTTCCAGGCTCTCCCCTTGAAGTACTTTGTCACCTCTTCATTCATACTCCAAATCCTTCTCTGTGGATTTAGTGAAGAGACCACTCTCCTTTGAGCTATCCTTCTTTTGTCTACAAATTAAGTGTTGGCGGGTGTGTATTCAGCCCGTGTAATGAGGCCCTTTCCCTTCCCCATATGTTTCAATGTGAGTACCAAACTTGCACACTTCTTCTCTCTGCTTTTATCACACATTAGAAAGGTGCGACAGAAAAAAGGCCAGCAGAACATGTCTTGTTTCTGATCAGATCAGTTATTGCTACCCTTTTTGATCCATGGAATACAATTGGGCTAAAAGAAATAGAGCAACAAAATAAGAGCTTAAGAGAGCAAATTTTGTCTTGAAACTGCTTCTGCAGTGCTAGCTTAGAACTGATCCTGGAGGCCCTATCTGTGTAGAACAAATGGACTAGATTTTTCTATGAGAAACGTCCATGTCCTGGAAAAATAGCTAGCTGATTAAAATCACCTGCTATTTGGCAAGATGCTGCTCTGTTCAAACAAATAGAGGTGGGAGATGGGAGGATTTTAATGTCCCACCCTCTGTATAAATCTGCTACTACAGAGGCATTTTCCAAATAAAGTAGGATTGCCTGACTCTTCTCGTAACTTCCTGAATGCCTTATGGGGGTTTGATGGTACTGGGTTTGAGCATGTCAATATGTAAACGTTAAAGAATTTCTGGTAGCATTCAGTCATCAGGATATTGAGGTGCAGCTGAAGCAGGAAGTTCAGTGCTGACTGGCATGATAGCTGCTGCTCTTGTCTCCATTTTTACATTCTTTTTTTTTTTTTGCTATAAAGAGGTCCACTGACTTTAACCATGAGAAGTGTCCACCCAGATCTTTAGGTGCACACATGTTTGAGGGGTGAAGTGGAGTTACTGCTTTAGTAGCCAGTATGTAATACATGGCAGACTATAGATTTTATTTACACTCTAGATGATGGATAGATGCTGGGCCAATCTACCCAAACTCAATCAGGCATTTTCCTCTATGGTGAAAGCCCACTGGCTTACACTCCCCTCTTCCCTGTGACCCATAAGTAGGCAGCTTATTGGTCTGTGCACCAGAGAACATAGGATTCTCAAGACATAGGATTCCAGTCCCTTTTTCTTGAGCTCTTCAGTTTATTGCTTCAAATTAACACAAATTCAGTATATCAGTCTTGTTCTTTTCCCCTTGACCTAGGGTCTTTTGCAGGATCCTATCCACAGGATTGTCCACCACAGGCCATCTGCTTAGTATTCTAGGCAAGCATCTCTGCTCCTTTCTAGCTTGCTCCCTGCAGGATTAGACTGTACAGGCCATTCATCTGAATCATGTCTGATCCAGGTTCTTTCCCCTGACCCAGGGACCCCTGCAGAAGCCTACCTACTTCCTGCAGCAAGTGAGCTACTGGTTGGATTTTATGAAGACTAGGAGTGATCTTCAGGCCTGAACCCTGGCCTCACAGCATCAACTTGGGTGGGGCTGAGCCCTTAAAGTGACTGGGTCCTTGTGTGAGAATTTTGGAAGGCTTCAGTTTGGTAATTTTGGCACTCTCTCAAGCACTTTAGGTGGAATACCTCTGGTTCTGAGGTTACAGCATTGGGCTTTACTGTGATCAATGACTGTTCCCTTTTAAACCATCTCTGTTCTCTGAGTGTTTTTAGAGATTGCTCCAGACTGGTGAATGCCAGATCATGGAAAGTAATTTAAAGTTAGTTTTGCCTCTGCTACACCAATTTGGAAAATCCACTTTGCCCTGTTTTGAAATGCATTCTTGCAGCAGCAGCATAGTTTTCTGCCTTTCTCTTTCTCTCTTCCTATTCCCCACCCTTTTAAAAAGAGGCTGTTTAGTTAATAGGTTCTGTGGTGTGTTTCTGGTTTGTTGTCCTTTCTATCTGAATACTGTGGAAGTTTCATCTGGAAAAAGCAGACAGAGGAATAAATGAGAGGATCTTTTCCGTTCCAAATTTCTTTGGTGTTATACCACTGATACTGCTTCCTTGCACTCATTGGTTAGAGTTGCAACCCATCAGTCTGGCTTGGTGCATGAGATCCAGAATCTGCTTGTAAGAGTAAAATACTATCAGAGTGGTATAATGGAAAGATAAACTACGTTTGGAATTTAGTTTGTCTTCCATATTCTCACGCGGTATATTACTTTTAACTCCCTTTTGCTGGAAGTGTAAAGGTGTTAGCATGGCATTTTTCTTTGAGTACTGCCTTGCCCACTCTGCTGTTCTGATGGTGTTGCAGTAACAAGTTGGCAGTCCTCTGGTGAAAGCTTGGGCTGGCAGGTGACTCTGTCGTTCTCGAGTTGGAAAATTGAGAGATGGGGGATCTGTTTGCATATATGTACTTGTAACATTGTATGCTTTGTTGTACAAAATGTTATGAATGAATATCTAAAGCAGCGATCACAATGAATATTTCTCTGCAGCTGCTAACATATCACCTGCTCTGATTCTGTGGCATGGAGTCCCTTCAGAGCTGAGTGAAACAATTCTGTATAGTAGAGCTGTATACTCTTCCTCTTACTGTTACACTGGGTCCTGACCTCCATTCTGGAGGTGACCTGGGAACAGATTTTTTCCTTTGCTTTCATTTTATTATTGGCACATTACTGTTGAATTGAAGGCTTCAAGCTATATATGAAGTCTTTTAAGGATCAGCCAGTGAATATATATTGGATATAAACTGAAATTGCTTGTAATGAGGTTTTAAAACGGACGCCTTCTATAGTATTTCTTTTAAGTGGCCACTTCCGTGGCCTCTTATTCAGCCACTGTCCTGCTTATCTTCATAGGAATCAGTATGGCTTTAAGTTATCCCTCTACAATTTACTGCAATAGAAAGGAAAGGAAATCTAGGTGGTGTTTCTTTTTCTTTCTTACCCACCTTTTTCTTTTAATAGGGTTTTCCCTACAGATTAATGACTCCACTGTGCTTTCATTATTTTAAATACAAATAATTTAAGCTGTTTTATCATTAACCTCTCTCTCCTTCTACAGAACTAGGTAGGGAGGCGTGAATTACAACTAAAAGTTTTGAGCAAGCCAGTACTACATTAACTCAGATACAGAAAACAAGAAAAGCGTCCCATGTAGGTGTGAACAGATCTCTTTGAGCGAGGTCCAGTTACACAGTGTCATGTTGTCATTTTTAAAAAATCCATTTACTCCATAATGGTTCCCATGCAGCTGACTCCATAGTGTGTCTACACAGCAAAAGCTGTGCATGGGCTAGCCTACCTAATCTAGTTTAAATTCAGCTAGTGTGGATAACCGTGGCAGTGCAGTGCAGGGAAGGCCTCAGCGCAGGTTTCCTGGGTACAGCATACTAGCCTGCGCTGAAGCCTGTGCGGTATTGTCTTCACTGCTCTTGTTATCTATGCTATCTCAGGTGGGCTAGCCCTGTACACAACATTTGCTCTACAGACATACGCTAAGCGAGATCTCATGCTGTATAGTTGTGGACCAAAGATCTTTCGGACAAGTCATGACAACATGAATGAGCTACATGATCTATCTTACTAAATGGTATAAATTTACAGAATACCGAGAGAGAGAGAGAGAATCTATCACATGCACATGCATCTCTGAGAGTGTCTGGTTTTGGGGCCATATACATTAATCAACTTTTACTGGGTGTGGTAAACAATTTCTTTGAATGAGATTTTAATTAGTGTACTGACATATGTTGAGGGAGATGGCTTCCTCGGTACACAACCGTACCTGATTGTGTTAGTAAAGTGTAATTTGGTACCACTGCTATTTAAATGTAATAGCTGTATGTATTAACTACTTTCTGGGCTTACATCTCCAGATGTGTGATTTTTCACATATATGTATAGGCTCACTCGGTTATCTGTCATCTTGATAATTTATCTACTTTTTACTGTATACATGCTCTTTTGATGTGACTCGTATAACGTGCGTTTCACGAATAAAATAAAAGTTCCAACACAAACAAAGCTGTGTATTTTTAAAAAATCAAAATTTCATCCATGTTTGGTGCATACACCTGACAATTTGATGGCTTGGTCTGCTGCCTTTCCTAAAGTCTTATGGAGAACCTCAACTTTCAGAGTTACTTTAGGATTTTGCTGATAGTTCTTGCTGTAGCAGCCACTGGATTTCTTCCAGAATTAGAAAGGTTTGAGTGAATGGAAACTTTTAGCCTGCTATTTTAAAGTAAGCCCTTCTCTCTCTAGCACGCACACTTGCTAGACCATTATATTTTGCTGTGATTAATAAAAACCCTAAGCTTTGTTTAGAAAACTGAAGTTGTCAGTAGTTGCAATTTTGTGAGTGAAAAGATGGAAAAAATTATCAGGAATCTTAAAGATTCCTCACTCTCAGAAATGAAAATGAAAACTACAATTCCATATGCACCTGTAGTGACATGACACGCTATCCTATTTGAATATACCTTTCCTTATCATGTCTTTATTTGCAGAAACCTCTTAGAATCATTCTTACTGTTCTGTGCATTAAAATATTTTGCTGTAAGAGGGAAAAGTGATCTCATCCCTCCTGTTGTTCCGGGAAAGAATGATATTGAGCTCCTTCCTTTGTTTATAAAGCCAACACCTTGTTAAATTTGTGTATTAAATTATTTCTCCAGGTTTCCACTGTCATAACCTTAAAACAAATACTTTTTAAAAAAAAGTAAAGAGAGCACTTTGTCTGAAATTCATAGAAAGCTGATAATAACATACAGAGACAAGGTGGATGAGGTAATACCTTCTCTTGGATGAGCTTACACGGAGCTGCTCTTCAAAGAGCTCTGTTCAAAGATATTACCTCACCCACCTTGTCTCTCTGATATCCGGGGAACAACATAGCTACAACAACACTGCAAACAATAGTCTTTCACCTCTAGGTCGCTGCTCCCAAATTGCCAGTGACACAAGAAGTTTCTGCGTAACGACTTTACATGAAATGGTCTCAGCCCTGTTCAGAATGCACAGATGTCCACATCTTAGTTGGCACGGTTGACTACAGTATCCACTTCTGTGTCTTACTTGCTGGTCTTTCCTCCCACCCTTAGACTTGGTCTCTCCAAGATCAGAATGGAAGAGCACTGGTGGTCTATTATAGGGAAGCTTGTTCTCCTTCTGCCTGTTAAGAAAATCTGTGGCTAAATAGTGCATTTAAGGCTACAGGGCTGTCAGTTCAGACAGTCTCCAAATGAATAACCAAGAACTGATTCAATTCGTCCTTCTGTGCTTCTCATGAAAACACGTTTCCTCCCCCCAGGAAATTTTAGTAGGAAATGCGTTTTTAAATAAGACCCAGCAAACATGTGGGCACAGCCATGCTTGGTACTTCATAAGGGGTTAATAACTCTTATTTGATTTTTCAAACCATAAAACATCTTTCATTTCCCAGGAAAATTGTCCTAATGCAACAGTGTCGGTTTGGAATGAAGAATAACTTTATTTCTGAGATGATGTCTGCCAAATTGAATATCCCATTTATCTTTCTCAGTGATTTTTTTTTTTTTAAGTGGTTCTTGTTTGTTGGCTGTAAAGGGAGAATGAAAAGGAAATAGAATGCTGAATGCACAGTTCAAATCCACTGTTGCTACTGTTTTCTAAACCGGGTTTATTACGGACGCGTGTTCAGTGACCACAAATAGTGTGTGACTGTGTGTGCTTAAACAAAAAGGAAAGCAGAGGTTTGCTCATTTGTTTGCCTATTGTGAAGCTGTCCTCCACCTTTTTGCTCCTTTGTAACAGGGTGAAGGCTACTGAATGGAGGACTTGTGCCATTTGTTGATTTTAAACCTCGCTGTTAATCCACAGGAACCTGCTGGTCTACACAGCAGGAGAACTGTGTGACAAGTGGAAATCTGGGAGGGGAAAAAGCAGGAGGGGGGTGTGTCACAGTAGATAATAATGATTCAGCCATCAGCCTTTGTCACCCGTAAACCTAATTGTTACCCTCTGCTGGTAACCAGATTGAAGTGCTGGCCTTTTACGTGTTCCTTGATTTTACTTGAAACATGCTTATGATGGATAGACCAGTTTATTGTTGGTTTACATACTACTGTCAGTTTTGTTAGCTTTTGTTTTTAAACCTTGTTAAATTTTCTCTTGCTCTTATTTCTTCTTCCAGTTAATATTTTTGCAGTTTCGCTCAAAATGACAGAGATGGCTGGGTGAAAACAGTATGGTTGTTCACATATTTCCCTGTGTCAGACTTTCATTAGAGCAGGGGCAGAAAACTACTGCTCTGCAAGCTAATTTTTGTGGTGTCACTATATTGTCAATAACTGCTGTTGGACCAGGGAATCTTAGCTATAGGAATAGTCCTTTATAAGTAGCAGCAGTGTAATTTTTTTGAGTATGGGTGGGGGTGGAGAGAAGCTTGAGGTACACTTTCAAGCCAAAAAATGTAGTCTTTAAAAATAATTGTTCTTTTACGTGCTTATCAAACTTGTAAGATAGGGAAACAAAAACAACTTAAGCCAGCAATGTGTTGTACAAATTGGGGAGAAATAAAAAACCAAAAATGAAATGAAACAAAACAGAAAAACCTTTAAAGTATGATACTTTTTTTCCTGCACACTCAGAAACTGGTTCTTCAACATTCCCTGCCAGTTATACATGCTAAAATAAGCATTTCACATTCTGTCCTCCTCCTCGACTTTATGTGTAGAAGTTGGTAACCTGAAGTATAGTGGCTAAGACTATCTCTGCATCTAGAGAATATCTTTTCTACGTGGTGTAAGTGATCTTATGCCATTATGTAACACTGCTTAGGCTTGTGCCATGGCCTTAGGAAGGCTCTTGACTTTCACATAAGTTGCTGATATAGACATAGATGTACCACTGATCAACTCTAGTTCTTTTCTGGAAAGTTAGGCCATATATATTTCACACAATTGCAGAGAGGGTTTTATGGGCTCAGAGTTTATGTTTGAAAGCTGTGTCAGGGTGGTGGTGGAGTCTGATTATATAGCATTCTCAGATCCAACATTGTAAGATCTTCCAACTGGTTCAGTATTTCATCAAAGATTTGCTATCAGTATTTGATCATCTGGAGAATATTTTGGCTTCTTAATCCCTCTAATCTCTCAAAAAAAAGTATTTAATTGATTTTTTTAACCTGTACCAGAGGAACATAAATGGACACACAACTCTGTTTAAACTCTTGTCATTCTTATTCCTTTATAAAACATTAAAGTCATAATGGCACCCAGTAGGACTGATGATTCCACTGAAAAATAAGGTTTGTCTAATACAAAATTTTGATCAACAAAAAACAGATCAGAAGTCAGCTGTTATCTCTTCACCTTTTCTTCACATGGGTTTAGCTGTGACTGCTGTGGCATATGAATAACCATATTTTTTTTATAATTTTGTTTTTGCAGGACATGTCTCAGGAAGGCTATGGAAACAGATCCCAACCCCCTATAGCCTCAGGAAAGCCTAACCATGAAGACTTAAACCTAATACAACAAGAAAGACCATCAAGCTTACCAGTAAGAAATTAATGTGCCAGTTGTAGAATAGTAGTACATTATTTCAAAATGAAAAATACTTTATAAAGATCTTATTGTGTCTATGATATGTGGATGAGATTTTGGGATGACAAATATATAACAATTTCAGTACCACATTGGTTTTAAAAGCATAATGAAAACTGATTACAGTGAATGATCAATATATTATTTAGGGTAATCCCGTATCCCTTAAAGGAAGTCTCTTAGTCAGATAATTCATTTGGTATTAATTTGTTTAGTGGCCAATAGTTTGCCATATTAAATATAGTTTATTCTGTCAGTATAAGGTTCAGATATTGTGTGTGTGTTTGTGTTCATAGCTTGAACTGGTTCAGGACTTTAACTGATTCACAAATTTGTACCCAGATTTGTCTCTGTGTGTGGAGAGGAAAGAGTATAGCTCCTTGTTAGCTTTTTTGGTTTTGCACTCATACGCAAGAGAATTATTCAGGGTCTTTTTAACTCCTGACTCTTCCTTTGAGGGTTTTCTCCCCTGAAATACGTTTTTATTTTATTTTAAAGACCTTGTAGGCATCAGTAAGGAAGCAACGCTGCCATGAGTTATTCCCTTCAAACCCCGAACACAGTTCATTAGTTGTCAGCAAACTATGAGACACTTGCAAATATCAAAACTACTGGACACATCTTTTCACAAGTTAATTCTGTTTTAGTCTATTGGAACAGTCTAAAGGATGGTATTAATCAGAATTATAGTAATACTTTATATTGGTCTGGTTATTATCACTTGAGTTTTTGTGATAGATGATCATGTTAAATTAACCTTGCCTAGTTGTATTAGCTTTATGCATAATTGAAAAAAACAAACTAACACCGATAAATTGATACACTTAGCAGAGACATCAGAGCTATCTGCACATGGAGGTCTTCAGTGCCCTGATAAATGCCAGATGTAAGATGCAAAATATGTTTTCGCTGTGTTGCCGTTTACCTCTGGTGGTTTTATAAGAAGTAAATCAGCTTCATGTATCCGCACAAACTTAAACCAGTTTAAATATTTTTAGGTTAAAAGAGCAAATTGGTTAAACCAAGTGATTTGTGGCTGTGAATACAGTTGCATTGAACTGTAGGATATTTCCAAGAGATCTCCTACAGTTCAGTGGGCGTGTAATCGTTTTAAATTAGTGGAGGGACCCATTCGAAGAGCAGGTAAATTAAGTGTGCTTAACTTATCTAGACACTGGAGTTACATGTGAAATCCAAGAACTTACTGCATTTTTCCAATGACATATGATGCTACCATCCATTTCTAAAAGCATAAGAAGAATTTGCAGCAAATCAATCAAATATTCAGAACTAGAAAATTATCATAAAATTGTTTTATGTTGTGACAATTCCACTTGGTAGGCTGATCAAGCTGAGTCTCTCTCCACCTTGTAGGTTTTTCTGTTGTTCAAATCACCTATCTGATCTGTCCTGTCTACAGACGTTTTGAAGCCTGTGTTAAAGAAAAGACTGTGTAATCAGCGTATTTTTAGATCTTTTAAAGTTCCATTTTTAAAACATAGGACAGTGACCAGAAGTATGTATGTCATAAATTCCTTCCACCTGGTTTTATACACTTAGATATATGTGTGCTTTGTGGAGGAGCTATGAAAATTGGTTTAAACAGTGTTGTCCACTTATTTTTGAACTGGTTTTTGTTTCAGCATTTTTCCAGTAAACCGTTTTTGAGACTAACTCAGAAATGGTTGTTGACAGTCAGTTGTACATAGCAAATAGTGTGGACATAGGCTGTTCTGGCAACAGTTAAACAGATTTAAAAACTTTGATGTGGGCAGGCCCTTTCCCCCTCTCTGTAGTTGATTATGTCTCCCTACCACACACAGTGTAAAGAATTACCAACCACATAATGGTCTAATAATTTGGTTACAGTTTTGTTACATGCGATATGCAAACTATTTCAAATTTCAGCATCTGTCCTACTTTTATAAGGTGCCCGCGGTGGGGGAGGCCCATCATCAAAGTATGAGAAGAGTATTGGGTATTATGCGTCACTAAGTGTTTGGTATATTCAGTAGTTCATTATTATTCTAACCGTGAGTTGATGGTGTTATAATTGAATTATAAAATTTTTGGCCCCCTAGCTTTAAATTTGTGACTTAGTCTTAAATACCTTTATTCATTGAATTCACAACTAAAAAACTTTGATAAAAATCCCAAATCTGCTTCATCCACTCAAAAATCCTACTATTTTAAAAGGTGGAAGGAGGGGGTTTCCTGAGACTAGCATGGAGTGGAAGATCTTTTCTCTTTTCATTCCATTTAAAAACAAAAGCAACCCTACATATGTATACACATTATTTCCTATCTTGTGAATGAACTATCCTCCACCTTCTTAATCTCAGAAAGAAAATCATTCTTGTATTATCAAAAAATACTTGTCCTTCTGAGATTGTGTTGGGATTAAAATGACACTAGCGCATATATTACTTGGAATAGGAACAGTCAGTGTCCAAAGGATGCTGGAGTGGTAAATACTGTAACGTGGTTCTTTCTGCGGGTAAGAATTGACTGAACATATTATTCCACCCGCACCAGCTCCCTCCAGCACTTACTTGGACAGTAACGTTTTGTATCCAGTTTTTGTCTAGCTACCAAAACCCTTGACCAATGTCTCTGCTGTAATATTCCCCAAATTCCTCTAGTTTAAAACTGGGTGTTTGGGAGTCATTTGGGGGGCATTCAATATATTCTTTGAGTGCTGTTTTTAAAATCTGTTTTGTAATGCTATTGTTGAGAGTAGTCAATAAGTTTCCATGGGCTATTTTAGTCTCAAATGATGCCAAGGTTGTGTTTTTAATAAAAAAATTTGGTTATGTTTTCGTTCATGATAGTCCTATACAGTTTACCTATTATAGTTTACTTTTTAAGGGTGTTAGATGACATCATAACTGCTCGCTCTAAGTTACGTAGAAAACTTCTACACATAGCTAAAAGAACAAAGAAACCAAATAATAAATGTTGGATGGTTTTCCCTGGCACTGGTAAAAGGCTACCGCTTTGATGGATTTCAAGAGGAGTTAACCACCTTCTGTAGCTCTGAAAGCTGATTTGTGTCATCCTTTTGGAAGTTTCCCAACAGGTTAGTGTCATAGTAAGCATAGCTAAACAGGTCAATAGTTGTTCCATTTCCTTCACACATTGTAGATAAAAGTCCTGGTATGAATGTCCCCCATAAAGTTCAAAGCAGACAAATTTGTAATGTGGATTGGTGACAAATGTCTACAAACAAAATATAGTTTTATTGGCTACTCTTAATGGCCCATCAGGTGCTATACAAAGTTCCCCTTCCTTCTCTTAAATGTTCAGCTATCTGGAGGGTTTGCCCTAGAGGGTTTTGACCATGTGGAGTCACTAAGAGTCCAAGTGAAATGTTGCGTAGAATAGTACTTACAGCACTTTTGTTTTGGTCACAGTTGGAAGGAAATGCCAGGCTTTTGAGAAAACCTGGGTATTTGGTTCTCTGTGAAGGAAAGGAAGTAATAAATGGAAACTGTTCCTTATTAGGCGGGGAGGGGGGAGAAGCTTGGATGAAAATGTCTGGAGAACAGCTACTACGGAGGAAATTTCTTTAAAGTTAAGGAGTAGTGGCAAAAGATACACAGTTCTGTGATCGCTGGAAAGGTAAAAATCCTTTACCTTTCTGTTCGCTTTGCAGATGAGGCTCCCTAATGATACATCAGCAAAATGGTTGTTGCAGGCAGTAAAAGAGCTTAGATTAGCTCTAGACTCTCTGCGTGTGGTGGTTGTCATTTCATAAACTTTCACCGCTGATGAGATAGCTAGGATGAGGGGGTGAAATGGGAAGTTTCATTTATTATTTGTTATTAGTTTTTAATTGATTTCCACAGGAAAGTTCTCAGATGCAGTATCTTATTTTTCACTAAGGTCCTATTTTTGTCCAGTTTCCAGCTTGGTTGGAGTACAAGGTCAAGTGACTCTACCAAGATCACCTTGCCTTAGAACACAAGTTTCTCCTACACTATCTACAAGTCCCCTGCTCTGTACTAGGCCCCTAGAGGAGACTGGATGGCTTCCCTCCTAGATCATTCCAAAGCTCAGTGGGCCACTAACCTGTACTGTATAGCAAGCAGCCTCCTAACACATTTCCTTTTAGTCTTTTAGCTAAGATCAGATCTAGAATCAGTTTAATATCAGATATTTCCTTTGGGGTGAGTGGGGAAAGATGATATCCATCATTTGCTGTGCAATGGAATAAATGCTGTACTAGATCTTCTCTGCCTTTAGCTTCTGTTTTCTCAGGTTGATCCTAAAATCTAATATCTTTATTGGGTCTTTTTTATGGATGCTCAACAATCTTATGAACAAATAAAAATAGCAATGAACCATGAAATTAGAATGCTGTCTGTACCTTATGTGAGTCATGTTTAAGTTTGGGTGCACAAACTTTTACAGAGGTCCCAGCTCCATAGTAAAATGGGACCTTGTTGTATTACATTTGACAGTATGGACAGCAACACAACAATTATTCCTCTGTGGTTTTGTTTACCACTTAATATTTCTGATATTTTGTGTATTACACAAAGGGGCATTTAAAATGCTGAGCAGTTATTCTTTGCATACTATGTATTTTTGAACTGCTCCTATTATTGTGAAAATTAGATTTTCAAGGTTCTCTGCTTAGGTAATATAGTGAATGGTGCAGCTTAAATGTAAAGTTAGATGGGTTTGGACCATAGAGCAATGTTTCAAGTAGATGCTTATCTGATGGGAAGAAATATCTAGCGCAGTAATGGCAGCTAAGTGTCTTGTCTACAGCAGGAAGTAGAGCCTCCACAGAAAAAATTTTTCATCAAAAGGTTCCTCCTGAAAAAGCATTGGAAATGACTGAAGTCTTGCGTAGACCAGACAAATCATTTCCAGTGCTATTTCAGATATGTAATTGAGACTTGATAATAATGATCTCCTCTCATTTCGTACATGGTAAGCTTTTTGATTATATTTATGCAGGGCTTTGTCCAGTGGGATCAAAGCTTCTGGGTGCTACCATAATACAAATAATTATTATTAGGGTAGACAGGCTACAGGGGTGTAGGGAAAGGGGAAATCAGAAGCAGTAAGGGAAAAGTGGTGGTAGAGACTCTATAATTTGGTAGTCCAGATGGATACTTTGCAAGTAAACAAACCAAAAGAAAAAAAAGAAAACCTAATAAAAATTCAAGTGCCGTTAAGAAAACTCAGAATGCTATTGCTGATTTGAAGAAAGGTCAGTAAACTGGTTCTTGATAATAGAAAGTAAATGTAGCCTGTGGCTGATAAATACATGGATAGTGCATGCTAGCAATTGTAGCCTCTGGTTATTTACTTTTATTCATCTCTTGAGCTGAAAATAACTATTTGGGAATATGTTAAATTCAAGAAAGAGGGGGGAAATAGGAATACTTGTGAATTAAATTTTCCATTGTTTTTACACAGTGAGGGATGAGAGTGGTGTCTTTCTCCCACTTTCCTTTTGCTTTCTCCTGCAGTGTTATAAAATAACTGAATGATCTTGTTTTCCTTTGTTTGGGTCAAGAAATTTTAGCTGAAAATTGTTACTCTGTGAAAGAAGATTATTGACTCAACAAGCCTTCAATTTTCAGTGAATAACACTCCCACCCTCTAGCTTCAGGAACATGTCGTGCATGCATTCTATTTTAAAGTACAGACTGTAATTTAAAACTGAGGCATTTTGATGCCCCACTGAACTCTGTTTAAGCCTGGAATAAGGGGAAAAAAGCTTTAAGCTACAAAGAAGTGACTGAGCTTTCTCAAATGCTTTTCCCTGCTACTCTACATCAGGTTAAAAAGTCTGAAGGTGCTACTTAAAAAAAAAAGGTTATTTTAATCCCCAATTGAACTTTGTTGCCTTTTATTTTCTTCTTCCTCTGCCATTTCACATCATAAAGATAGAACATGTTTATACGCACACGTGTGCGCACATATATCTATAACTAAATAAAATCGTAAAAAGAAAAGGAGTACTTGTGGCACCTTAGAGACTTACCAATTTATTTGAGCATGAGCTTTTGTGAGCTACAGCTCACTTCATCAGATGCATACTGTGGAAACTGCAGAAGACATTATATACGCAGAGACCATGAAAACACTTAAAGCTTAATAAAAAAAAGGAGTACTTGTGGCACCTTAGAGACTAACCAATTTATTTGAGCATAAGCTTTCGTGAGCTACAGCTCACTTCATCCGATGCATTCAGTGGAAAATACAGTGAGGAGATTTATATAAACACAGAACATGAAAAAATGGGTGTTTATCGTGCACACTGTAAGGAGAGTGATCACTTAAGATGAGCTGTTACCAGCAAAGGGGGGGGGCGGGGCTTAATGCCATAATGGCCTTTATTTATTTAGGATCACATTTTCAAAAATGGAAGTCTAAAATTAAGTTCTGTAAGTTCAGAGGTGCTGAGCACCCACTAATTCCCCTGGAAGTCAGTGGGAGTTGCATGCATGTGCTCAGTGCCTTTCAATATCAAGATACTTAGGTGTCCTAAGTGTGGGCTTAGGAACTTAACTTTGGACTTTGATTTTTGACAGTCCTGTCCACAATTTGTGTGATTGTACATGTTTTCCCCGTCTCTTTGATTACATGTAAGTTTTGAGTAAATAGTAGATTTTTTTACTATGGCCTACATTTGTTGATTCCTGTGTGCACATTTAGATCACTGTATAGAACAATAAGACAAAAGGATATTACTCATTGGAATAGTATTGCGGGAAATACCTGAGACACTGTTAATAGTTTTTCTTTCTTTTATTTCTACCACAAGTATTTTTGTAAGAGCGTGTTCTGTGGAATGGTTCCCTTACTGAAGAGTACCAACCATTCTAAAGGATGGACTAAGCCTCAGAACACTGATTAAATCCAGTAACTCATTCTGACCAGCAACATCAGTAGTCAGATAGTAGATTCCCTTTTCTTCCTCCTCCACCACCTATTCTTTATTTGTTTGCTTGTTTGTTTATTTATTTGTATCCATCATACTGCCTAAGAACCTGAGTTATGGACCAGGACCCCATTGTGTTAGGCACTGTACAGATCCAGAATCATAGAATCATAGAAGGTTAGGGTTGGAAGGGACCTCAGGAGGTCATCTAGTCCAACCCCCTGCTCAAAGCAGAAAAAGACAGTCCCTGTTCCAGAGAGCTTACAATCTGAGTATACGATAAGAGACAACAGATAGATACAGACAGACAGGTGGAGTACAAGGAAATGGGATTGGTCAGCATGATAACCAGCGCTCTGTTGTCTTCCGGTACCCTGATTATGATTTTCTTTAAAAAATTTCTTAGGTCTCAATCCTCAAACACTTACACATCTGAGCAGTCTCATTGAACTCAATGGCACTATGTGTGTAAATGCTTGCAGGATCAGGGCCTAAGATTGTCAGCTCCAGATCTGGTAGGGCCTCAGTCATCTTCTGTGCTTGTGGAGCATTTTAGCATACTGGTGCACCAATGTTAATCGAGGCCTCCATAATACAAATGATAAATATAAACACATGGTTATTGTTCATTGTCTGTTTATTTTATATTATGGTCATGCATAGAAACCCTGATCATGAATCAGAGTCTCATTGTGCTTGAACTGTTGTGAGTTCTGTTGACGATGGTGGTTTTTCAATTGGGTCTTAACTTCCTTCAAATTTGCCTTTTTGAAATCTAATACCGTTGTACTACTGCATTCTCAGAAACCATTTCTCACTTTTTTGAAGTCACATATGTTGGATTCACTATCAGCAACCTTCCCTTTAGTCTCCCCTGTTAGTAAGGAAATCCAAAATGGATTGTGTATTTTATAGCAAAATATAGGGTAGAAAAGTATGAAAAGTGTACATACAATATTCTCTGTGTTGCCGAGTAAATTACCTCATTTCAGTGACTGCAAAGATTCATATTCTATATTAGGGGTTCTCTACCTCTGTCATTCTAGGACACCCTGCATTTTGGCCACTTGCAATAGCTTTTCTTAGGTACAACAAGAGTTTTTTATAATTTCAGCAATGGGGAGGTACTGCTGGAATTGGCACAGTGCTGTATGGGGGTACACAATAGCATCTGAAGTTGGGTTGTGAAAGCTTGCCATTTCAGCAAAAAGCTAGGGATAGGGAATTGAAAACAGGCGTCTGATCTCCTTCCCCTCCCCACAGATAACTGCAGATGACCCTCTGAGGCATCTTGCCCCACAGGTTGAGAACTATTGTTCTAAATCAATAGCAAGAAGTGAATTTTGAGGCACATTTGAATAATTGTATTAGCATAGGAAAATGTGCTGTTCTGGGTTCTCTCTTTCACATCATGATTGATTAAGTGACATGAATTTATAAACTGCACTACGTGATGTGCCGGATCTTAACTATTTCTGAAGGTGGCAATTATGTGAGGAAAAACAGCTTTTAAAGTATCCTTGCTGCTGATTATTAAAGAAATTAATATTTTGATAAATAAATTAATATTGAAGAGATGTAACATATAACACGCTCGTGGGAGTGGGAGTATGGATATGTATATTTGTATGTACTAATACACATGTGGCTGTAAGCGATGAGTAAGTTTGTTGTACACACAATTAACGGACCCAATAAAGACAATAAAGCTAGTGTTTCATGTCATAAAAACATAAGCTGCATTCCCACACATATACTGGTATACTATAACAAATTATTAAAATAGTTTGGCATAAAAAAGAGGTGTAAAACGTTATTATTTTTACTTTTAACAAAATGTAAGTTGCATAAAGCCCAGTACACTCATTAACAAAAAGCTCTGGAGAAAGTCAGAATCTGAACAAGATCTGACTTTATCAGACTAAACTGACTAACTTTATAATTTTGCAGTATCCTGTATATGGTTTTAAATACACATTCTCTACTAACATGAATTAATTTTGCATGAGGCATTAGTTATTGCAGAATTTGGCCCCTTTAATTTAGATTTTTATTGATGTCCTTGGAAGTAAGCTAATTTTCCCCCCATTCATTTCTTTATTTCTGTGTATTATGAAGAACCTCCAATAATCTCTCTATATATTTTATTTGCAGGATTTCACAATATTTTAATAATAAGAACAGTTACTGAATGAATACTTCACTCAAATACTTCACTCCTTTTTCTTCCTGCATATGCATATTGAGTAATGTTCAGTTAGGAAAATGCATGAAAAATTAGAAAAAAGGTAGAGATGTTGAATTTAGCTTTCAGGGGAACTGTGGAGCATTGTGTGGATGATTTATTGATTAAAAGGCTATAAAAACAATCTTGGGTGTTTTTTTAATGAAGACTGTTTCACAGCTGAGATTTCACAGTAGTGAAACATAACCCTCAAACTCTTATACTAGCCAGTGTGCAGTATTGTTTTTTTTTTCCCCCCTTCATTTTTTGGTAGCTGACGGTAGAATTTTTGCTCATAATTTTAAAGATAATGACACAGAGTAGGGAGGAACATACACACACGATTTTTATTTATTTAAATAAGTGTTAATTCTTTTTACGTGACTTGTTAGCCTTTTTTCCCAGATTAAAGTATTACAAACTACTGGAGATTTTTGGCTCCAAGACTTTTCAACTGTTTGTTTTGCAAAAAGCGTTTGCACTGCACTGCCAGCAACTGAAGAGTTTTCACTGCAAGCTGCTGTCTGTGCACGCGCAGGTGCGAACACGAACACACACAGACCCACACACACACACATTAACTGGCAGAAGAGTGGAGATTCTTTGCTGTTGAGTTCCAGTTGCTGTTTTTGCTCTTGTTTTCCCAGGAATATAGATTAGACTGGAAAAATAAGGTAAGAGTTTTAAAAATTTGACTTAAAAGAAAACAAACTTTCCTTTATTGTATAATAATTTTGCTCACCTGGAATCAGAAGGACTATAGTTAACTAGCCACTCAAGCTATGTCTATGCTACATACTAAGCATGGTCTCTGACTCAGGTTTGAGCCCAAATACCCCTTCCACACACATAAATCAGTCTGACTTGGGTCAGCAAGCACACAGAACCCAGGTCGTAGGATACTGCTAGGGGCTGGAACTGTGACTCAGGTCCAACCCCTGTCATTCTGCAATGTGGATGCAGCTCAAGCCACAGACCTAGGTCAGAATCATAGAATCATAGAACATCAGGGTTGGAAGGGACCTCAAGAGGTCATCTAGTCCAACCCCCTGCTCAAAGCAGGACCGATCCCCGACTAAATCATCCCAGTCAGGGCTTTGTCAAGCCTGACCTTAAAAACTTCTAAGGAAGGAGATTCTACCACCTCCCTAGGTAACGCATTCCACTGCTTCACCACCCTCCTAGTGAAAAAGTTTTTTCGTAATATCCCACCTAAACCTCCCCCACTGCAACTTGAGACCATTACTCCTTGTTCTGTCATCTGCTACCACTGAGAACAGTCTAGATTCATCCCCTTTGGAACCCCCTTTCAGGTAGTTGAAAGCAGCTATCAAATCCCCCCTCATTCGTCTCTTCTGCAGACTAAACAATCCCAGTTTCCTCAGCCTCTCCTCATAAGTCATGTGTTCCAGTCCCCTAATCATTTTTGTTGCCCTCTGTTGGACGCTTTCCAGTTTTTCCACATCCTTCTTGTAGTGTGGGCCCAAAACTGGACCCAGTACTCCAGATGAGGCCTCACCAATGTTGAATAGAGGGGAACGATCACGTCCCTCGATCTGCTGGCAATGCCCCTACTTATACAGCCCAAAATGCTGTTAGCCTTCTTGGCAACAAGGGCACACTGTTGACTCATATCCAGCTTCTTGTCCACTGTAACCCCTTGGTCCTTTTCTGCAGACCTGCTGCTGAGCCATTCGGTCCCTAGTCTGTAGCGGAGCGTGGGATTCTTCCGTTCTAAGTGCAGGACTCTGCATTTGTCTTTGTTGAACCTCATCAGATTTCTTTTGGCCCAATCCTCTAATTTGTCTAGGTCCCTCTGTATCCTATCCCTATCCTCCAGCGTATCTACCACTCCTCCCAGTTTAGTGTCATCTGCAAAGTTGCTGAGGGTGCAGTCCACGCCATCCTCCAGATCGTTAATGAAGATATTGAACAAAACCGGCCCCAGGACGGACCCTTGGGCACTCTGCTTGATATCAGCTGCCAACTAGACATGGAGCCATTGATCACTACCCGTTGAGCCTGATGATCTAGCCAGCTTTCTAGCCACCTTATAGTCCCTTCATCCAGCCCATACTTCTTTAACTTGCTGGCAAGAATACTGTGGGAGACCGTATCAAAAGCTTTGCTAAAGTCAAGGAATAACACGTCCACTGATTTCTCCTCATCCAGACAGCCAGTTATCTCATCATTGAAGGCAATTAGATTAGTCAGGCATGACTTGCCCTTGGTGAATCCATGCTGACTGTTTCTGATCATTTTCCTCTCCTCTAAGTGCTTCAGAATTGATTCCTTGAGGACCTGCTCTATGATTTTTCCAGGGACTGAGGTGAGGCTTACTGGCCTGTAGTTCCCCAGATCCTCCTCCTTCCCTTTTTTAAAGATTGGCACTACATTAGCCTTTTTCCAGTCATCCAGAATGTCTGCATGTAATCATAGGACTGGAAGGAACCTCAAGAGGTCATCTAATCCAGTCCCCTGCACTCATGGCAGGACTAAATATTATCTACACCATCACTGACAGGTGTTTGTCTAACCTGCTCTTAAAAAATCTCCAATGATGGAAATTCCACAACCTCCCTAGGCAATTTATTCCAGTGCTTAACCACCCTGACAGTTAGGAAGTTTTTCCTAATGTCCCACCTAAATTGCCCTTGCTGCAATTAAGCCCATTGCCTCTTGTCCTGTCCTCAGTGGTTAAGAACAATTCTTCTCCCTCCTCCTTGTAACAACCTTTTATGTACTTGAAAACTGTTATCTTGTCCCCTCTCAGTCTTCTCTTTTCCAGGCTAAACAAACCCGGTTTTTTCAATATTCCCTCATAGGTCATGTTTTCTAGACCTTTAATCATTTTTGTTGCTCTTCTCTGGACTTTCTCCAATTTGTCCACCTCTTTCCTGAAATGTGTTGCCCAGAACTGGACACAATACTCCAGCTGAGGCCTAATCAGCACGGAGTAGAGTGGAAGAATTACTTCGTGGATTTTGCTTACAACACTCTTGCTAAAACGTCCCAGAATGATGTTCGCTTTTTTTTTGCAACAGTGTTATACTGTTGACTTATATTTAGCTTGCAGTATGGACACATTAGGATGGGTCTATATCTGGGTCCAGCAATTGTAAACCAGATTTAAAGTGCAGTGTGGATGCTCAGGCATGGGCTTGTAAGCTCTGAGTCCACAAGACAGTGCGGAGTAGGCGTCAGAGTGAGAACTACCCTTTAACACTTTGAACTGCTGGTGGAACACTGAAAATGTTGGTTTGAGTGGGTAGAGGGTTGTGGGGATGGAGAAGGAGCTATGGGTTGACATGTTCTCCTGCCCCCAGCTAAAAAAACTGTACTACTTCACAAATGAAAGCTGTGGTTAGTTCTCTTTACACTTAGCCTCTGTTTTTAAATGAAATATTCTGGAACATGGAATACTCTCCACCCTTTATAAATGCTTGGAGGTGCTCTGAGCCCAATTCTCCTTTTCCCACACCTTGGGTAGTCTAAACTGCTCTTAAGGGATCTACGTTGCAAGGGGCTGAATGCTGTAGCCCTGATCCAGCAAAACATTTACACACCTGCTTGACTTTAAAAGCATGAGTAGTCCTGTCTGGGCTTAAAGTTAAACCAGGGTGCAAGTGCTTTCCTGGATCAGGACCAAAGTGCTCAGCACCCTGCAGGATCAAGTCCATATGCCTGTAAACAGTGAGTGTAAAACCCTGTCAGAATGGTTTTACATGCCTCAGTTTATCCAGGTATAAATGATGCTACATAAGGTGCAAGGCAGTGGAGAGTTAGGCTCCCCTTTGTCTTCTGTCTTATGTTGTATCTGAGGGCAGGTCTACACTACAGCCGAAGTCGATATAACTTACGTTGCCCCCCCCCACCCCCCGCTCTATATCTGCTTCTCTCCGAGGTGGAGTAATTATGCTCATGGGAGCGCGCTCTCCCATTGGCATAGTGCATCTTCACCAGACTCTACAGTGACGCAGCTTGCTGTGTCAATGCAGCGCTGCAGTATAGACTTGCCCTGAGACTTGGAGCTTTTGGTTTAACCACACTATCTGGTGTGGATTTTTGCTTCCATGGAGGGTACATATAAATGCCTCTTGACACTGTAAAATATAATAGGTAGGAAGGTGGAAGTGGATTTTACCGTAACACATATTTGTGTAAGGGTGCCAGCTATCACATTTGCTTCTTGTCTTGAAGGACATGGGTTTAGGTTTTACAAACGAGTTGGGCTTTTAGCCAGTTTGGACACTGCAGTGCTGTACTGAGATGAGAATGTTCTTTACAGATGAATATACTGGAGCCCAAGGTTACTTGTGATCCCCTCTGGTAGCTGTCCAAGTGGAAGCGAAGAACATAAACATCCATTTCTGAAGAGAACAGAAGATAACTCCATATTCATGGTCAATATTTCTCTCCCTTAACGAAATAATGGACAAGTTATGCAACCTAATGTCACCTAGATTTAAAAAAAATTATCAACAAATAAGACTTCAAGACAGAAACAAGTCAGGCATCAAGGTGTTGGGCTGTGATAGGTCATCCTCTGGAATCTCTTCATTCCCACTGACCTATTTCCCTTTCTAAATGGCCCCACATCAGGCTGACCCAACTCTCCCCCACATTATTCCACAGGAGCTAATTGCTGCTGCCTGCCTGGCCAGCTGTAAGGGTGTCAGACTGAGTGGGACATGAAGCATTCCCCCTCCTCTCTATGGAAAGAACACATGCCTCCTGCTGACCTGGGGAATTAGGTCCAGTGTTTGACTCTGACTCGGTTGTGTGTCTTCCTGGTAACAGCTGTACTATCGCTAGGCTGCAGGACCAGCCCCATGCACAGTCTTTTAAGTAGTTATTTTATTTTATTTCATAGGAACATATTGATGAGACAGTCATGTAGCCTAAACTAATCTGCGTGGCTTTATATTATCGTTATTTATTGCCACAGTCTAAAGATTGGCAACTTTTAAAAGTGAGCTAAAGACCATTTCTTTCCCTTCCCTTCCAGTGCTTTCTTCTTCTATGAATTGGTCCTAAAGTTCTCTTCATTTAAATAGACCCTTCCTTCTTCTAATTACACTGAAATTATAAGAGTAAAATATGTGTTTGATTTTAAAAACTCCAAGAGGCTATAGTGCTGTTCGGTTAAATGAGTAAATAGATTTTGCTTCTTAGAGGGCTGCTTGGTATTTGAAACAGTTTTTGACAAATGCTGGAGTTACACAAATATAGAAGTAGCAGTTACAGAGGTGTTTTAGCAAGTCCCTTAGCAGATTCATACAGATCCAGCAGTCACTCGGTTTTGAACGAAAAGAAGGATGGTACCAGCTATTTTTACTTTTGCCTGCAAATGAAATAAAAGGAAGGCAGGACTCTGTGCTATATAATTTTTGTTTAATCTGACTCCTTTGAGATTCTTTCCTGTTTACTTCTTGACTTTGCTGTCTCTTTGAGCGTGTTTCGTTAATGCAAAAATCTCCCCCAGGATTGTGAATACTGTGGTTCAGTCCACCTCCTAACCTTCCTGGATATTTTTATAATTTATCATCAGCTGACACAGCCTGGGTAGAATATTCTTACCACTCCCTCTGGCTGCTGGAAGTCTGAAATTACATCTTTGTCTTTGAAGTCAGGCACACTGTTAGCGTTGCTATGGTGACAGGGTGGGTAATGGCCTCCACAGAGAGGAGATTGGTATTTAGCGTTTGAACGCTGCTGTACACAAGGCCTTGATTTTTAGAGTGGTTACTGAACTATCCCCTTTTAGTAAATGTTTAAAAATTACATTTTTACATGGTCTGACTAGATTAGTAGTCATGGTTTATTTCATTTTAACTGCAATGATAAAAGCATTATTCCATTAAATGGGTAGCTTCCCCCCCCCCCTTTGGTTTATGCATTATTAACACAAGCTTTCCTGTTTTGCTTGTAACATTTTATAGGCTTTTTCCAACATGCAGTCAGATTTGCTCCCTTGCTCTCTTATTTTCAGGACTTAACCCTTTCTCTGCTTGATTTTTCCTTCAGCAACTTAGAAAGAAGCTTTGAACAGTTTAGGATGCTCACATTTTAAAGAAAGAGGCTTAATTTTTGAAGCATTGGTAAATAATTATGCAGATGAATCTGTTTTTCTTCACTGAATACAAGCGATACTGAGCCAAGTACTGTGCTTTCTGACATCAAGTGCAAGCTCCTTGATTTCAGTGGGGCTGCCTGGGGTTCAAGTCAAAGCAGAATTTTGTCCACTAGTTTGATACCTTTGTCAAGTTTCTCCCCTGGACTCCTTCCCCTCAAAACGTTTGTGGATATGGGAATGAGATGCAAAGTTTGTTGCCAGTCTCCCTTGCCCCAGCTGGGTGGTAAAAGGGGTGGGGATTTTTGGAGGTGAGGCTTCCCTCATTTGCATTTTCTTCTTCCCCTCAACAAATATAAAGCTAACTAAGTATCATCTGAACACTTTGTTTCACTTTTATTTCTCTCTAGAGGATGTTGAGAGATCATTTCTAGGGCTTGTCTGCATGGTGCATTGGTGTGCACCTAATGGTGTAAATTCTAATGCACACCAACAGGTTGCTCACTGACAAGCCAGTATGGGCCCTGCTGGTATTCACTATAAGTACCCTGGTGCATGTTAATGTTCTACTGTTTGAAACGGGACTACATTAACGCACATTAGGGAACTTGTAATGTGCACCAGCAGGGTCCCTACAGGCAGTCAGCGTGCAACACGCAGGTGTGCAATAGAATTTATACAACAGTTGGTAAGAGAGAAAGCACTGTGTAGGCAATCTCACAGGCCAGGTCTACACTATATACTTATATCAGTATAACTACATTGCTCGGGAGTGTGAAAAATCCACACCTTGAGCGACATAGTTATACTGACCTAGTCCCTGGTGTAGACAGCACAGGGTCAACTAAAAGGATTCTCCTGTCAACAAAGGTACCACCTCTCGCAGAGGTGGATTAACTACAATGATGGGAGAATCTCTTCCATCGGCACAATAACGTCATCACTGAAGCGCTGTACTGCTGCAGCTTTGTAAGTGTAGACCTGCCCATAATCTCTACCAGGTAGCATGTATTCAGTGCAAACGAGTACTTCAGGTGTAGAGATTCTTGTATCCCTGCAGGCATGTGTACACACACACACATGCACCCACAGTTTTTCTGTTTGCGAATTTTGAGGCTGAAAAGCAAATCTGATTTTGTTTTACCCTTTTTCCTTCATTTTAGCTGTACATTTGTTGTACTTGTTGAAAGGTGCTTGATTAATCTAGGGAAGCAGAAGGCATAAATTTATCAGCAGAATAGATTCAGGACAGGCAACAGGGATGCAAGCCTCTCCATGCTACCCCCCATGTCTCTAAAACCTGACCTGGAAGGACCCCATCTCTAGGGATGAGAGGGCTGCTAATTTTCAAGTCTCTCAATTCTTGGCCTTTTTACTGATGTTGCCAACAAGGGTTTCAGTTGTAGTGATGGCTTTTATGTGATGGACACTTGTTTTCTGGGAAATGGACTGAGATCACTACGTTTATTTCACATAGGCAACCTAGGCTGACTCAAACTATTGTTCGGGGTGTAAAGTTCATGATCTTACCCTTAAGCCATCCAGTCCGCCACCCCAAAAAGAATTTCTGTGGGTGTGGGCGATTTTTATATACATGCAACTCATAGCACCAGCTGGAAATACTTCAAAGAAAATGTATGTCCTGCCTCAGGGAGACTAAAGAACTGACCATCCTTCTCTCCACAATAGAGGATTAAGGAATAATCAACACAATTTTCTAACTGGCAGAGGAAGTAGTTTGAGAACAGTGCAAGACCACTTTTCCATCTCGCCAAATGTATTACTTCAGTAGCATTTCTTATAGGCCTGGGACTCTGTATATTCGTGGCCCAGACTTGCATTACTTATACAGCAATGTGTTTTGCTGTCACCAGAGTGGTGAACTCACCAATAATATGTGTTTTTAAAATCGTCACTCTGTATGTGCAAGTTTTAAAAGGTCATTTTAAAAAAAGAAGCCAATACATGACATTGAATTCAGAGAGAGGATTGAAATTCCATCTACTACATTACGTTCAAGATTTTGCAGGGAGGTCCAAACAGTGGCTCATTTTTGAGAACCTACTGTACGTACTGCACAACTGGGCTCATTAATTATTATAGGAGGTCCAGAAATTTAATCTCACCTCTGATTTCTTCGTTTTGGAGTGTGAGCTGGGCTCTTGTTATTTTAGCCACATTTGAAAAAAAAAATTACAGATTACACTAGCAAAATTCTGTTTAGTTTTTGACAAAAGATTAAAATTACTCATGTTAAATTGTGTCTTTGGAATAGATACTTTGCTGTATATTGTGGTTACCACATACTGTATCTCTCTAAAAGGACTACAGAGCTGAAACCGTATGTTAATAAATTATGGCAAAGCAACTGCTTGGCTAGAAATGAAGGTAATCTTCAAATTCTGAAGAAATCCTCTGTTGTGGAGTCAAAAATCAGCTTGAGAAGTTTTATATTCAACTACTATTTGCTTATTAATACAGTTAGAGAGAGAAGTGTGCTTCAGATAGAAATTGCAACCTGTGTTTGATGCATCTGGGACATAAATAGCATTTGCCAAGTTATTAATTAAAATTGGTCCATTACCTACATCTCAGGACTTAGAAAGAAACATCAGGCATGAATGTATAAACATGCAATATCTTTATCTGCACAGGGCTCTTTTAAGTTGCTGGTTTTTAATAACTGCGTTAAAAAAATCTAAACTAAATATCTGTATTCATTGCATGGGAAAGAATGAGACCAAATGAGACTACTTGTATGAGACCAAAATCCATTTCACCGTTTTTTATTAACATATCCTGTCTCCTAGAACGTTTAGTGCTTTCACCTGCCTGTAAATTAATTTTGCACATGCGTGTGCCTGATATTTGAACTGAATGTTTGTAATATCTGGCTTTTTTTAAAAGCCAAGTCCTGGATCTGCCAACATGAATATATTATGGAGGTGCTCTAGTGGGTCCATAGTTTAGGTGAGTTGAGTTTTCCCATTTAAAACAGGGTATAAGTCCCTTAATTAAACATGAAAATTCATACAAATCATTCTCAAACAAGAACTGTTTCAATAACGAGGATAAATTAATTTCCTAGGTACTCTCTGCACTCCTTAGAGCTGTATTTGCAGAATTCTAAGCAACGTAAAATCATTCCTTTCTGAAATTTTCTCACAGGTCACACTGTTTTCAGGTTCTCTAATCTCTGAAGTCCTTGGGCCAGATCTTCAGCTCAGCTCTGACAGTTTACACCAGCTAGGGACGTGGCTGAACAACTTCAGATTTCACCCGCAGCTTCAGCCTATAACAATGCCAGTTCAGGTGGAGAGTGCATGTGTTGGTGGACAGGAGGAAGGAAGTGGAAACAAAACTAAATATACACAATGTTATTTAGCTTAATCGTTTAGCTTTTATTTATTTATTTTTGCTGTGGAGGCCAGCAAAACATGTTTGTTTTTTTGTGTGTGGATGATACTGCTTACCTAGAATGAAAAAGGACTAGAAAGCCAGTAGAAAAGAATACAGTACGAGGAAGAACATCCAGATGGTGTGTCCATCCATAAGCCACACTTAGTCAGCATTAAGGCCTTGTCTGTATTGGGGATTAGCCCCAATTAAACCTAGCAACTATTACAGCCACAAACTAGTTTACATCCCTACTGTAAGGAATGAAAGAATGTGAACTAGTGAACCTTACCTTTGCTTGAAACTGGAGTGAATGCCACTTGTGCAAATCATGGCTTTTTAAAATCTGTACTAGAGGTTTGTCCCACTGGAGTTATGCTGGTTGCTGGCTCCTGATTGCTGAAACTAAAGGCTAATCCTTAATACAGACAGGGCCTAATGTATAGTTTTATAAAGGCAGACATAGCCTGCCTTTATAAAAACAGAAAATTATGCAAAAGGGGGCACATTTGCATTAGCAGGCACCAGACATATATATGCAGGAAAATTTAAAAATAGCAATCTAAGAAAATAAAGAATGTGAGGAATCTATGAATATTGGAAACACAGTACTTCAGATAATATCTTTATCTGCAGAAGTCTCTTTTAAGTTGATTTATTTAGGTTTTAGGAAGAATTCACAACTAACAATAAAATATAACACCATAAAACATGAGGAAGTCCTACTTTATTAAAAACACATGGACATATGAACAACCTTGTACAGACCTCTGTAATTAAAACAGACATATTATCATTAAAAATATTTACACAGTTAATAAAGTTATTTAAAGTAGTATCTAGTTTCCTCCTTCAACAGCCTATGGTGCCCAGTAAGCTTTCCAAATTACTTTCCAAGCCATTCTCCATATTTTCTTTGCTAACATCATCTTGTTTAGATACTTCATGGTCAGGCCCATTCATCTGCTTCCTGTCTGAATATTCTTTGTACTTTTCTCCATAACTTCTACTGAGAGCTTTTTCTCAACTTTTTACTATCCTTTCTCTTTCCTCCTTTAGGGCCTGGTCCAAAGCCTTTTAGAATCAATTGAGAATCTTTCCATTGATTTCAGTCAGTTTTGGATTAACCCTCCCCCGCAACCCAATTCCTCTGTTCCTTCCTGACAATCATCATCCTGTTCCTTCATGTGCTCATAGATTTTAGTGTTCTTTTTGAGTCATGCAGTCTCACCAGCTATAAACAACACATTATATTTTGAACAGTATGCACTATTTCTAGTGATCAAGACATCTAAAAATCCCTGTTAGTTACTACCTTCAACGTTTTCATTATCATCTGCATTGAAACTGCTAGGCCTCAACCACTTTCTCTAGCACATATGGATGTTTCATTTGAAATAAAATGTGTGTGCGTTTGTGTGTAAAAGTAAAACTAGAAAAAATGGCTTTTGAAGAGTCAAGTTATATAATACTGATATCTAAATTTATATACATACTTAACTGAATTTTTTTGGGATCTATATTCAAGCTCATTAACTTCCAGCCAGTGCTCTGACTGTCTGGAAGATTGACTTCCATTAGACCATCTAAACTTATGTTCTGTGTGAAACTTCTTGTTTAAATATTTCAGTTCAAGATCTGCAGTGCCCCATTGTTTTCATTCTGCTTTTAGTTGACAGCTCTTACAGTACATGGGTCCAGACTTGACCATTAGCACAGGTTGTGTGGGCCATTAAAATACTTAAGTCTACACTTTCAATTATTTCCAAAATAATCTTCATTACCAGTAGGAAATAAGGCCCGCAGGTGTACTTACTAAAGAAAACAAACACCCAAAAATCCACCACCCACAACAGATTTCACGTACTTGAAAAAGCATTAATAGAAAAAAAAATTGAATAACTTATGCTTGGAAAATACAAATTCAGGTATATCCTTATATCACATACTATTTAAAAAGTCACAGTTTCTTATTACTTTAAACATATTAATGTGTAGGATGAAAACTTAAATTCTCATACTTCCTTTTTCTTCCAGCATACAAAGAGGCCCAATGCCCACATCCAGTGTGGATATTTATATGTTGGAAGTGAAGGGGAGTGTTTTGTATGGGTGAATGCATTTTGAGTATTAAAATGCTTATATGGTATAAATTATGTGAACTGAGGTTAATGAGGATTTAAATGTTGCCTTTAGTGGTGATTTCCATGATTTTTAGTGATTGCACTGGTAGTGCACTTGAACTATACATTGTGTTTTTGTGGCTCTACTGTGGAGTGAGTTGATAACCCTTAAGATCAATTGAGTCTGAAGATTTACAGGCAAATTGGAGTAAGTTGGAAGAAGTGAGAAAAATACCTGGCAAAATGTGGTTACGAGTTTAATTTTATGTTTTAATTCTTTGGCAATCTGTATTGGTGATTACTGTATCTCTCACTAGCACTTTGGTAGTCTGGTGCACAAATTCCTCCTGTGTCTTTATGGGGAGAAAACATAAATGTAATCTAGGTATAGCTTAGGTTCACCTGATCACAAGGGGTTAATAGATGTGTAATTATGTATTCATCGAAACTACTCTGCAGTCACCAAGACAATAACAATTTTACAGATTCTTTTTTAAAAAAAGTAAAGGTCAAATCCAAGCATTCTCTTATGATTTTCTCATGTTTGTTTTCTTTTGTGGCTTATTATACTCTCCACTGGTAGAAATAGAAGAATGAATTATTGCCTTTTGGTCTGTTTTATTCACAATATAAACTTGATCTCTTTGCTTTATGTTAGTGGCAGAAGGTGAATTTATGGATTTACTTTCTGAAGAAGTTCTGAGCTGCCCTGGTCCTTGCTCTAGCCCTGTGTAGCCCTTTGCCTTTTGTCATTGCAGAAAGTACATTGCAGCCCCCGAAGATGAGTGTCTCCAAGTAAATATTGTCTTGCTACTAGGGTTTACCCATCTTCTTTGAGAGGATCTGAATTTCCACTCAGTGCATCTCCGGGAGATAAGAGTTGCTTCCTCACCATTTATTTAGAAGAATGATTAGAAATTGAAATTCTTACATTCAGTATTTCAAATTGACTGCTTGGTAGAATACTAGATTAGTTTTCCTTACAAACAACAAACCAGCTCAGGTAGCTGGGGAGAAACTCAAACTCTTGCAACTTTGAGGTGGTCCCATTGTGTGTCACAGGTACAGTAGGAGGAGGGGGAGTACTTTGGAACTTGTTACAGTAGCAAAGCAGAAGACCACTTGAAATTGGATGAGGCATTTTTGAATTTAATTATCCACTTCAATATCGCTCTGTTTCCACCCCTCCTGGCTGCTAGCTGGGGTGCCAGCTCAGTGAGTCAGTACCTGTGCTACCTGTTCTGCTCTCTTTGAATTAAAACAGAATTCTCAACTATACTCTAGATTTTTAAAAGATTTTATATAGTAAATTTATTTCCAGTAAGACAATAGTAAAACATGTCTGTGATACTTTTGTATGAAGTGCTGCAATATCCTGGCAGTTTAAAAATATTCCTTTTGTCATTCTTATAAAGTATTTCTTACGTCATTCTCTCTGTTTTGATTTAACATGAATGTGATTTGGCTTCTTCTCTCCCTCCCTTGTCCTCCTTCCCCCTCCCCCTCTTCACTTTAAGGATCACTGACTTATCCATTGTTGGCTGCAGCAGACTCATTTGAGTGTCTGCTGGTGGTTAGGAGAGTGGGCTTAAAGATTTAATGGTACATGTTGGTGCAGTTTCTCACAGTAAGGAGATTCTCAGTAAAAACCTTAGTAGTTCAATCAGTAGTTTATGAGGGTCTTTTGAAAGTGCAGCATTCATAAGCAGTCTATAGAAAGGATGGATAACTGTTTCCTCCTGTCCTTGTAAAGTGCCAATTTAAAGTTATTGATTTCTTTCCTGAAGCAAAATAAAAGTTAACTTTCACCTCACTCCTGCTTTCTCTCTCGCTTTTTCTTTTTCTTTTATTGTTTTTGTTGTTTAATTTAACTGTACACAATTGTGAGAGGATTGCTACAAGCAGAAAAATAATTTGATTAATGTATTTCTTGAGGGTTTTCGCCTTTAAAGGTTTTGTTTCTGGTGGGGTTGAGCTATAGTAAGGACTTACAGGGAGATGAAAGGACAGTTGTGAGTAATACTTTCTGCTTGTGATAGCTCTTTGTTGATCTAAGAGAGAGCACTTAAAGAGAGCTAGGTCATTTATGTGATTATGAAGAGCACTTGGTTCTCTCCTATTCAAGAAGGAAAAATAAGAGTTTTTGAATAAGAGTTCACTGTCAAGATGACATTGAATGTGACTTCCTTCCCTCCTCTCCTCTCTTCATTCCCTCCCCCATTGTACGATAAAGCAATGCAACTATACAGGGCTTGGTTTTTCCAATATCAGGTGACATTTTTGATTGTCCTTTGTCATTGTGTTTCTTGGCAGTTCCTCAGTGTGTAATGTTGTACATCTGTCATGGTATCTGGATATTATTGGTAACTAAAAGTTTAAAAATACACATAGTGCACTTTTGGTTTTACTTGTTGTTTTGATTCCTCTTTTCCACTTGGAGAATTGGGCTGTGAATGTGTGATGTGGTATTTGTTTGGGTGACAGATGTCCATTCCTGAATGCCGCTGTGTTCTCTTGTGCTTTGTTTATGGAATGATTGCTCCTAAAATAAACTGCTAATTTTTCACAAGCTAAATGTATATATATAAATTTGCTGTGGTTTTTGAACAACAAAGCAAAACTGAAATTACTCCCAAGACATATGTGGTTTCTAAAATTCCTGATTATAGTGATCCATTATTACTGGGTTATTTGGTGCTTATTTTAACAAATAAGTTTAGTCTTACATCTGTTTTTCTTTTTAGTGTTAATTGCCATGGCAGTGTTGTAGTAAAATGATGTAACTTTTATTTGATAAGGTGCAGGAAATTACACTACCAACTTTTCTTCATTTCAAGTTTGGGTTGCTTTTAGGTATATAAAAAAGTATCTGTCACAAGGTAAAAAGCTTTCAACAGGGTCTAGTGCATAGTAATTTTTAATTAAGCTAATAATTAAAAGTAACTTCTAGGTTACTTTATTATTCAGTTAACTTACCTAACTGACACTGGATTTGAGTGTTCTACTGTGTTACAATATGGATATCATTTCAGGCAAGCTTCACAAAACTCAGTTTTGACTTAGGGAGTGATTGTGTAGTTGATACCAATGGAATATGAATTTATAAATCCAGACTCCATGAAGAACTTTTTATATTTTCTCATCTGAAGCTTAAAACTAAAAAGAGTTGTTTGAGGGCTGCACTTTGTTCATACTGTTGTGTTGAAAAGGACTTATTTGGGATTTTGAAATTCTGGTCTTGAGAAAATTAATTAAAAGATTAATCAAAAACAGGGGTTGTGAAAAACGAGGGGGGAATACTTGCATTGGTGTCAGTGTGCTTCTTCAAGGAATATCCATGTGGGTGCCCCACTCAGGTACAATTTGCCTCTTGAGCCCTTGATTGGAGATTTTCTGTTAGCACTGTGTGTTTGGTCTGTGTATGTGCTCTGTACAACCTCATATCTCACTTCGAGAGTAAGTAAGGCTGCATGGGGAAACCACCCTCAGTTTCTTCCCTACCGTGTTGTCCTGAGATGGAACTCTTGTGTACAAGCATACCACAGAGTGTTTTGTTGTTTAGTTAGTTTAGTGTTTCTAGTTAGTGTTTGTTGTTGTTAGTATAGAATTAGTTAGATAGCTGTGAGAGGTCTGAGTTTTTCTTCTCCCTCTTTTGTTTCCCCTGTTTTTTTCCAAGGAGCTTACTCGGCCTGGCTGGGCATGCCTGCTCACTAGGTTTCAAATGCTGCCTCTCTTGTCAGGAGGCTATCTTGATCAGCGACAACCACTGTACATGTATCTGTTGCTTGGGAGAGTCCCATATCTCCCAAAAGTGTAACTTTTGCCTGGCTCTAAAAGCTAGAACTTGGAAGAATCGAGAAACCAAACTGAAGCTGATGATGCTAGAGTGCTCCCTTTGATCTGCTTGCGAGTCATGTCAGAAGATCCCCCTGTACCTCTGTCTACAGATAGATCCAGTGCTCCTTTGAATTTGGCTAAGGTCTCCCCTAAGAAGGAGAAGATCTTAGAGGACTCAAGGAAAGGTCCAAAGAAGAGGAGCTTGGTCTAGCACCACAAGGAACCAACTCCCAAGAAGTCCTAATCTCCTGTTAGGTCTGTAGTGTCAAAGGCATCAACCTCTGACTTGATACTATGGAGGGGAAAGACTCTTCCTCTGGTACCAGGAGCACTTGGGAGAAACACAGTGCTGGCATGACCTTTGCACTGTCTGCCTTCAGATTGGCACTATCTATTACAGATTTACTGATAGTGCTCTCCCACTCTGCTCCATCGGTACCAACAGAATTGAAGCACACACCTTTGGGCCCAATACCTACATGCTCCAAAGGTACTGCCCAAGTCAACAGCTGCATTGGTACTGACCCACTTGATACCACAGGGACTTGACAGTGTTAGACGAGCTGGACTCCCCACTGCTTTATGGGTACTAAACAACTCTTCGTATCGAGACCCTGGTCTCCAAATTACCAATACTTCCCAGTAGGATTCTCCACACCTTTTTACTGCCGCCATCCTCCCCCCTCCCCCCGCCATTAGGGGACATTGAGAAGGATGAAGGAGACATTCATCCTCCTTATCAGTGCAGGGCTCCCATCTGCATTATTACAGGAATACACAGTTTGACAAAGACCTCTCCCACATCAGGAATAGTGGGATCAGTCCTGTACAACCCCCTCTCCCATATGGACCTTCCCAGAGGGTGGAATATCAGCAGCAATTTGCTAGACCCACAGCTCTACTGCACCAGGAAACTAGGGTTACACAGTCTTTTCCACCAAACCCCCAACCCTAAGACACCTCTGAGGAACAAAGAGGCTGCCCTTCAAACTTCTATTTCATCGTTATCTCGGAGAAGGCAGTCATGCCTCCACCACCATCAATGGCCTACGATTTTCATCAATTCCAGAACCTTGCGAAGAGGATGGTGGACACCGTATAGATATCTCTTGAGGGGAATAAAGACTAACATCACAAGCTCCTGGACATTTTTCAGTTGGCAAAACTCATCCGGATTGCACTACCCATTAGTAAAGTGCTCCTGGATCCAACTTCTAAATGAGCGGATAAAAAAAGATTGTAACCCCTGCAGGGACTCAGAATTTTTTTTTCTGACCCTCCACATAATTCTCTGCTGATGGAAGCCATAAACAAGTGGGGTAGACAGCATTACTCTGGGTCTAATCCTTATGACAAGGACCAGAAAAGATTAGACTTTTTGGACGGAAGGTCTACTCATCCACAATCTCAGACTGTCAGGCAATCATAGCCAAGTGTGACTATTCATATTACAACAAGTTTGCATCCTTTATTGAACGTCTTCCACAGGAGCATAGAGAACACTTCCAGACCATCATTAAGGAAAGTAATTCATTAGCCAGAACTTCTCCCAACTATCTTTGGATGCCGTGGCCACTTTTGTTAGATCCCTCTCTCACAACAGTTGTCAAGTGCAGGACATCTTAGCTCCAGTTGGGATTCCCAAGAGGGGTTCAGAACACGATTGAGGACCTGCCATTTGATGGTCAGAAGCACTTCTCAGGAAATATGGACAAGTCCCTGCATATGCTGAAGGACTCCAGGGCCATGTTGAAGTCTCTTAGTATATACACCCCAACAAATAAGAGGAGATTTAGCAGGTCTCTCACTACCCAGAGATTGCACCTGGCTCAGTTCTCCGATTTTCACAGAACCACCAAACCCACTAGAAAAAGACAGAGATTCCAGAGGAAAAGAGCTTCCCATCCTTTTTCGGCTAGTACCCAGTCATCAGTGAAACAGCGATTTTTTGGGGGGTTGGTCACGAGCATGACTCCTCCCTCATCTCTAGCTTGCAAACTGCAACCTTTTGCCCATCTCCCCACTTCAGGAGACTGCCTTTCCCATTTCCAAAAGCCTGGTGTTGTATTACAACAGACAGGTGGGTCATGAAGGTTATAACATGGGGCTATAGCATCCCCACCCCACTTCCCAATCCCTTTTCAGGGACTCCTCTCACGAGACTATATTGAGTCCAAAAATACACTCTCTCCTTTGTTTAGGAGCAATGAGTCCCATCACCTCACATGGAGAAAGGGTTTTTTGTAAAGTATTTTCACATGCCAAAGAAGGATGGAGGGTGGAGACCAATCTTAGATGTAACACAACTGAACAAATCTCAAAAGTTCTGGATGTTTACTCTGGTAGCTGTAATCCTTACTCTAGAGGTAGGAGATTGGTTTCGGCCCTCAGCCTACAAGACATCTATTTCCATATAGCGATACAGCCCACACACAGGAGATACCTATGCTTTGCCATGGGCCAGGACAAATACCGAGTACTTCCGTTCAGCCCCAATGGTGTTCTCGAAGGTTTTAGTGGTAGTGGCTGCTTACCTTCAACACAAAGCAATTTTAGTCTTCCCATATCTCGACAACTGGCTACTCAAGGACCGATCTATAGAAGCAGTACTAACTTCCACTCAGACTGCTCTCTCTGTCTCTTCCAGGAGTAGGGTCTCCAGCTAAAAATAATGAAATCCGTTAGTCCCTGTACAGAAAATACAATTAATAGGGGCATATTTGGATTTGTTGGCAGACAGGGCCTTCCTTCTCACAGACATATTCATAACTTAGTTGAATCTGATCAGGACAATTCAAGGAAACCCCATTACTACAGTAAGGAACTTTTTACATCTTCTGAATCATATGGCAGCTTGCACCTTTGTGACCAAGCATGCAAGATTGTGCCTCTGATGCTTTCAGGGTTGGTTCAGGAGGACCTATTCCTCAACCAGAGGCAATTTGGACTAACAAGTTATGGTTCCCCTCCAGGTGAAGAACTCCCTGGATTGGTGGAAAGATCAATGTAGTGTCTGTGTGGGGGTACCTTTTGTCTACGCAGCTCCAACAATAACTGTGACAAGGAACACATTGCTGTTGCAATGGGGAGCACACCTCAGCAGACTCATAACTCAGGACAGATGGTCAGCTTAGGAAACGTGTCTCTCTATCGACTAGTTGGAACTCTGGGCAGTAAGGAATGCCTGCCTTCAGTTCCTGCCCCCCATCGAGGCAAATCAGTCACAATCATGTGGCTTGCATGTTCTATATCAACAAACAGGGAGGAGCAAGATCCCCCTCCCTGTATGCTGAAGCTATAAAGTTATGGAATTGGTGTACAGCCCATCAGATTCAGATCTCAGCTGATTACCTTTCTGGAGTCCAGCATGTCACAGCCAAATGATTAGCAGGCACTTCTACCAGGACTACGAATGGGAGTTGGACTCCCAAATCCTTCCAGAGATATTCCAGAGATAGGGACTTATACAGGTGGACCTATTCTCCACATCTCGCAACAGGAATTGCCCCTTATACTGCTCAAGAGGAGACCTAAATCACCTCTTTTTGAGAGTTGCTTTTCTCCTTCCTTGGAAAAAGGGCCTGTTATACGCATTCCCTCCAACACCCACTGATGCTGAGCATGATGAACAAGATCAGGCAGGACAAATCAGACTTATCCTCATACTACCAACATGGCCAAGGTAAGTTAGGTATCTTTACGTGCTTCATCTCTGCGTCCAGCTGATGCTTAAGCTTCTGACTATCCCCCATCTCTTCTCTTAAGAGACATGGATCATGTGCTTCACCCTAATTTAGGGTTCCTTTATCTCTGAGCATGAGTCCTAGATGGTTCACAGGATTAGAATCCACTTGCTCAACAGGAGTACAAGTATTACTAAACAGAAGAAGGGAGTAACGCAAATTACTTACCTTAAGAAATGGAAAAAATTCAACCACTGGTGTCACCATCACCGCCGTGTGTCTGAATTTTCTCTGCTCTCAGCCATCGTGGATTATCTGATGGACATAAAAAAAATACAGGTTTACCAATTAGCTCTATTAAGGTTCATATTGCCACAGTATCAACATTTCATTCCCCACTAGAGGGGTATTCTATTTTGCTCACCCTGTGTCATCGGGATTTATTGAGAGTCTGGGGAATTGTTACTCCTGGATGAAGGATTCTACAGGGATCATAACCTGGTACTTAAATACCTTATGGGACCTCCATTTGAACCTGTGGCACCCTGCTCCTTGCTTCACTTACCTGTGAAGACAGTCTTTCTATGAAGTCAGCCCGCATGATGGAGAAATTGGAGCCGTGATGGCAACCCCCCCCCCCATTTATGATATTTTTCAAGGACAGGGTCTCCTTTGATTGCACCCAAAGTTCTTACCTAAATTGCTATTGGATTTCCATCTTAATCCATCTATTCATCTACCGGTATTTTTTCTTATACACATAAATCTCATCAGGAAACGTCCCTTCATGTGTTAAATGTACAGCAGGCATTGGCCTTTTATCTGAGTAGCACCACGCAATTTCAGAAATCGCCTAGATTCCTTGACTCCATCACAGAAAGATCAAAGGCTTCCACGATCTCTTCATAGAGACAGTCAAAATGGATCTCTGGGTGTATTATGATTGCTATGATGCAGCTGATGCTTGGCCTCCCCAAAGGAGTATAGCATACTCTACCAGATCACAAGCAACTTTCAGAGCATTACTCCCAAAACATTCCAGTGTTTGAGATGTGCAGAGCTGCTACATGGACTTCAGTGCATACCTTTTCTAAACACTGTGCCTTGGTTCACACCGTCAGATCTGGTGTGTTGCTTGGGTCTGCTGTTCTGTCTTCAGTCTTGGACTTGATTCCAAAGCCCCTTCCTCCCTGTGAGGATACTGCTGATTCGTCACCTGAAATGGAGTACCTAGGGGGACATTACTTAAAGAAGAAGAAAAGGTTATTCACTTTGCACAGTAACTGTGGTTCTTCAAGATGTGTGTCCCCCGTTGGGGCATGCTCCACTGTCTGACCTCCTTCCCTTCTGCTTTGGACTGTTCTTCTTGTACAATGGGGTAGAGAAGGAACTTAGACCGGTTCGCCCAAGCAGATCTATATGCCCTTAGAGCACGGCATGAGGTTATATAGAGAATATATATAATATATATATAATATATACAATATATATAATGTGCTGGCCGAATGGACACTGCTACTGGAAAATCTCTGATCAAGGGCTTGAGAAGCGCATGCACACCTGAAGTGGAGAACTCATAGGGACACACATCTTGAAGAACCACAGTTACTGCACATGATGAGTAACCTTTTCTTATCTTTTCTTCCTATTTGAACTTCTGTGTCACTCAGATATTTACATAAGGAATGCTCAAAAGATTTTAAGTATTAGAAATGGACTCTAATTTCAAACTGTGAATGAAAAAATATTTTTAAAAGTTAGAAGGGAAACAATGGGAACATCAAAGTTCCTGTTGTGACTATTAAGAAACCATAAGAAAATTACAGAACTGTTCAGAAGCCTGAAGGGGAATGAGAGGAGTTACTTGTGATTGGAGAGTAGGGTATGGCATGTGGGTGTAATGAATTGTCATTGGACATTGGAGATGGAGAAGTGGGTGAAGTAAATACAGTTTAGATTGCTAGAGTTGAGTAACTTCTGGAGATGGGGCCGGGCCTCTGATAGAAAGCTGTATAGTTCATTTTCAGTTTTTAATTCATTGGGCGGTGGTGTCTCATTTTTATTGTATTAAATATGAAAGCTATGGATCAATATTGCATATGGATGAAGAGTGTTAAGTGAACACTGTTGAGCAACATACTGCTTTGGAGATGCCAGAAGCAACACTGCCCTGACTCAGACTGAATACTTCCTGGGAGCTCATGCTGCAGTACAACCCCTTTAAAGTCAGTGGGAACTGTTACATACTCAGGCCATTTATTTAGAGGACCAAATGAGGATTTAGGAGCCTTGCTTTAAGCAGCACCCATTTTTGAAAATCTTGGCCTGGGTCTTACAATGAGGGGTTGAATTATCCACTCTCCTGTTTGGTTGTTGGTTTCCAATGAAAGATTTTGCTTTGTTGCACCAGACTAATTCACATTTACTTTTCTTACTAAAGGGTCTGATCCAAAGCCCGCAGAAGTCAGTTGAAAGACTCCCATTGACATCATTCGACTTTGGATCAGAAAAAGGAGCATTCAGAGACTGTGTTACACAGTGAGAATCTTTCACTTTTTGTAGAACCAAGTTCAAATTCTGTATCAGGTCTTCAGTGAAAGTGACTTTCTTGCCCATTCCTTTTGTTCACATCACAAAAGTGTTGCAAAATTAATAATCATTTCTGAAGTGAAGTCGAGAACTAGAATTGATAGAGGAGTTGCTTGTCATGATTGAAGTGCATTCGTGAGCTGTTATACATGGGGGAAATTTGCACGGTGCTACTGTGTGCTACAAGTCCCTCACTTTGATGAATGCTAACTTCATTCACGATTAAATGTGAAAACGTGGGAAAGAAAGGGAGAAATGAATCTTAGGTCTCTTTTTGTGAATATAATTTTAATTGACTCAGAACAACAATATATCAGAAAACCATCTCTAGCTAAAAAAATCAAGGGTAAAAATTAAGTTGGAATAGAAGAGATTTCGCTATCTTACTATTTTAAGTGAATAAAAAACAAAAATTTCCAACTCTTCCTATTTCCCTACATCTGAATTGCTCCTTACTGAACTGCTGTGTTTTACAGAAAAGTTGCTCAAATTAATTCAGATGTCTCTGTTTCATCATCTTTCCTTGAATTATATTTATTTTTGGTTATAAAATGTATCTATATAAACTCTGTGTGTATGTTATTTTTATTGTTTGTTTTAGATAGTACAAAGACATTAAATTAGATCAATATCCCAAAACAATTTTGTTATCATTTTTTCCTTCCAACTCCAGCCATTTGGCCGTACAAGATTAATCTATTCCTTAAATTAGTCCTGATTTCTTCAGGTTACCTTAAAACTACCCTTTGGATAGTTTTACCTACTTATTTTTGAGTTACTCAATAAAGTATTTTAAGGTTACCTCAAATCATAAGGTCCACAGTATTATTAATAATGACCTGATTCTTTTGTCAGAACTGACACACACACTCTGGCATTTATATATTTTCTTAAATATATCGGGTCAGATCCTCAGCTGGGGTAAACTGACATAGCTCCATTGACATAATGAAGTCCTGTTTCTCTGCTTAGTATTATTAGAACTGTTTAATGCTGCAGCTTATTATTTTTACTAGTATGCATTTTGGGGTATGGAAGAGTTCGTTTTGAAGTTGCATTTTACTTTAGAGTTAATCATTCTCGTAGGTCTGATTCATGACTGCATCAATTTTGTTCTACCTCTACATAACTGCTTTGAAATTAAGGGAATTATGCCTGTGTAAAGCTGGAGGAATGGTGTGATGGTGAGTCAGGACCAGTGTTTTCACCTGTGCTTTGTAAACTGCCTAAAATACTCTGCTCATCCAGGTGAAGGAGAAATGTACTAGAATGTGAGACATAGTATTGATTGTGATCATGCTGCTTATCTGTCAGTTCTGCAGTTCTTAAAAACTTTATTTAACATGGCTATTTTATTTCTGTGTGCCTTGGAAATGCAAAGGAGTGTCATCATCTGAGAGGTTAAGCTACACCAAACTACCTTGTTTTTCCAGCATGTAAATGATAGGTGTAAGAACAAAGTCGTTCTTGCACTGGTTTCTAGGCGCAAGCCATTACCTACTCCTTCATCTTCAAGTGCAGCTCTATAAAGCAGCTTTAATAAAACAAAACAAAAAGTGACCTTCTTTGGACTGTTTTCCTGTTTCCACTGACATTTTTCTTGTGCTTGAAGTACTGAATGATCTGGCTAAAAAGACAGCCCTGGTTGGGTATGAGGTGGAGGGGGTGTTGGCAAGAACTGGTGGCACTCATAATAAATATCCATTTACAGGATATGCATGTGCTTTGTGTCTTTATTATTAGTTTTCAATCTCATCTTCTAAATACAGACCCTGCAAATTATGAAAGGAGACTCGCTGATAGCCCTTGAATAAGCCAACCCTCCATACCACTCTTTTGTTTCATTTTCAAAAACTCCTCTATCAGAGGGAAACAGTCACAGAGATTCTGCATGCTGTCTTGTGGATGTGTGAAATATTGTTTGATACCCAAGCCTTGTATTGCCATGGTCTCAGCTGCATGGCTTATTAACTCATCTTGTGACCTATGACTTCTAGCGCTATGAGTTATCAAGGCCCTGTATGACATCAGGAGTGTGTATGACTCAAATGGATGCTGTACATCCGCTGAATCAGCTTTTTGTCTCCTCCCTTCAAGATTAGAAAAGCAGGTGTTAAGTCTCATTTTGAGAATTTATTGTTATCTGTTGGTGACGCTTTAGAGACCGCTCTGCTTACCCGCCTAATAGCCAAATGCAAGCTAATAGTCTGTTCAGGCCATTGAAGCCTAAAATCCTGCTAATTCCTTCCTCTAATGAATAATCCCTGATCTCTGTATGTGCCTAGACTACAGAGAGGCTAATTATGAGATTCAGCATAAGGAAAATTTAGAACAGACTATTTCAAAGACTGTGGGATTTAAAGATATATATATATATATATATATATATAATACATATTTATATTTATACAATTTGAAATGTGTATTTTTGTATGTAAGTGTAAGTAAAGGTATTCTTGGAGATATTGATTAGCTAGGATGAATGGAATGGCAAAATATCTCTTCGCTTGATGGGTTAATCACTCATAGTTTGGGGGATAGAATATCAGTTCTGCATGAGAAAGTCGCTTATCTTCAACCTTTAAAGATAGATGTCATCGTTTGTGTTGTGCTGTCAAGTAAATTGTTTTGAGTAACTAAAGTCAAGCTGACACTTACACTGTAAAATCAGCAACAACTGGGCATTCTTTTGTTCAAATAAGCCCATTTTAAATAATGCTTTAATTACTTGGGGCTCAATTTTGCCTCCATTACTTTCCCTAATACTCTGGACTATTAATGGAGAAAGGTGTACTACTCAATGACAATAACGGTGGTAGAATCTGGTCCTTCAGTTTGTGGGATGGTTCTGAGAAGAACCGATCTTGGTTATTTTTCATTTAAGCTTTAAGAAAAAGAAAAAATATAAGCAATCCAAGTATCAGCGTGGATGAGATGTTACATAAATTGGAATGAACACCAGAGGACACAGAATGCGTTAATCTCCAAGCTGCATGATTATTTTGTGTTGTGAAAGGTTAGCTTTTCAATTGCAGGGCTTAATTACTTTTCAAATGAATATTTCATAACAATTATTTTTTTATTGAATATAAAACTGCATGCTTATTTTATTCCTCGTGTGGTAGACATTAGTTTTCAGCAGCTTTAAATTCATTTCAATTCTCTTAACCTCCCTTCCCTGTTTTCATCCATGGAAAGGCAAGAAACTATTCCTAATATTTCCTGGTGTGTGGCTAATACTGTGGGTGGGGCATTGTAAAATCCCAGAAGTTTTAGTAACGTGTCACAAAATTTTTAAACATTAAAATTTAATTTTACGGGAACTGAACTCAACTTGTGCAATTGATATTGAAAATATTTTAAGCATAATTTAAAAAAGAAAATTATGAAAACAGGGCTGCTTAGTGACTTTTCCCCCTTCTAGGGTAATGCTTCTTGATGTTGGGACAAAATGTCTCTCCCTGCACATCTGTCTTTGTTGTATCCCTCCATAATCACCTTTTTCTTAGGGGTAGGTATGGGTTCCACTAGTTGTTTGCTTTTTTCTTAGGCCCTGATCCTGCTTTGAGATCTGCTGTCAAGGACTTTGTTATTTCAACCCCCAGAAGCCCAAATCCTATAGAGCAATCCACAAGCACAAACACTTGTGTGCATGGGAACGTGTAACTCATTTCATGAGGCAAAATCATGTCAGTGTTAATAATCTAAGGAGTTAGAAGCAAAATAAGGAAATGATTTGTTAAAATTAATTTTTCCACCTAGCAAATACATAATTCAATTACCATAGCCTCTGGCTCCTGTTTAAGAATCCGCACATGCTCCAAAAGCTTCATATCTATAAAAATTGACTTTTGACACAAGTTCCCTTTTAAGATCCCAGACCTGTCTTGGCAATTACAAGTGAGGAACTCTGTACCCCTGTGGAATCCCATTGCAGCTCTCTTGAAGACAATGGGACTCCACATGGGTGCAGAAGCTGGGGTTTTCTCATACTGTTTCTGGTCCTGGATGGTGAAAATACCCTAAAAAGACAATGGGCTCAATTATTCATTGTGATACAGCCCCTTTGTGCTGGGGGAGTGGTACAAAAGGGCTGTAAAGTCCCTGTATGCATCTGCTGAGGAATTCTCCTGGCTTAGGGTAAATTCCTTGTTGTCAAAGAGGAGGGTTAATTGCCCCACCACACTCCTTGCAGCCCTGGTGAAGGTGGCATTGATAGAGCCCTTGTTGATTGCCAGAACAGCCCTTATGGGCTGTTAACAGATGAGCAAAAGTTGGATCTCCTCTGAAGCTTTAACTTGCGCCCTGGGTCCATGTTGCACACCGACTGGCTCGAGAATCAGAGAAGCTCAAAGGGGACATAAAGCCACCTTTATTTTCCCTTTTGTCCTTGCCCCCAGAAGTTGCTTTGGAGCCCAACTGTACAGCCTATAATTCAATATTAAAATTATGCATACATTTGAAATATGTGGGGTAGGACACGCTTTTTAAAAATTAACAAGTGTTATTGTGAATAGACAGGCTGCTTACCTTTCCTGTCCTGCTAGTAAAGTCCCCTCACCCCTCCTCCCCACCCTTGTGTGGGTGCATTTGTGTCTCTGTATGCACACAGCAATGTAGACATACAGCTTTTGTGTTTTCTTTGAAGCCAGAGTGAATCTCAGAGGTGGAGAAATTTAAAACTCATTTTTTCCTTTCAGTAAGGGATAAACCAGTTTTGAAGTAAGGATGTTTGAAATATGTATATATTATATAAAAGCTGTGTGTGCATGCTGAATTAATGGTCTGAATATTATATTTAATTTCCCTGAGGCTACTCTTTATTGACATTGTCTCAAGACCCATGGGGAATCCCCAGGCATTCTGGTCTATATGGAACAATAATGTTCAAAATTGAAGCAAGTTCTCTACTCCCTCTTTAAATCATAAACAAGCCACTTAACTTCAGTATACCTCTGAGAATGTCTGTCTTTCCCACACTTTTTGCTACCTTTTTCCTTCCACCTATGGCATGTGCAGGTGATGTCCCGTGTGCCAAGATGGGATAACAACATCATTTGTTTACATCAGTTCAGGGACTATAAACTCCCAATGGTACAGTTGCTTTTGGCTTGCTTTCCAGTAAACATGAGTCACTTTCTTCTGATCCGTGCTATTCTTTTGGCATTTAGCTTGATTGACTTTTTTAATCAGGTGCCATAGTCACTTATTTCCTGTTGTTTAATTTCAGGCTTATATAGAAGCTTCAGAGTTAGATACTGTAATGCAGTAGAGCTATTCGACCAGCATAATAAATACATAGTGTTAAATCTTGTTATATTGAAATATACATGCTTAGAAACAGTTACTTCTTTTTTGTTTTTAAGTGATCTGCAGAACAACTGAAGAATATTTTAATAGGCCTCTTTTATTGTTTGCCTCTAATTTTTGATAACAATGAAGTGTAAGGATGTCTAGTAAGTTGTGGTCTTTAGTGTTTGCTTATGCATGTTGCCCTCTAGTTATTTTGTTGGCTTTGGTTAATTTTTTAGCTTTTCAATTATATTTGATTTATGCAAGTATGTAAATATTTACACATGTGCTGCACATGAAATAAATGTTCTTCAGATGACTCAGACACAAGCACACTTACATTGAAGCACACAGGTATCTGATATAGATTTATAAATTACTGGCTGTTTCAGCCTCATATTTTCCAGTGAGTGGCCATATGCTGTAACTGCACAGTGTATCGTTATGGGATATTTTTGCACTAAGAAGTCAGTTTAGAAGAGTTTCAGTTTCTTTGCTATAGCAAACAGTCTACAAAAGTAGTCAGACTTGCTGTTCTGAGGATTTAGAGTGTTGTTTATAGTAGATAGAGTTTTTGTTGCTGATACCAGATATTATAAACAAGCAACCATTTCTAGTGCACCTGTATGCTTATATGACCCATCAAGGAGGTAGCTGAGCATTTCTCAAACTTTAATGAATGTCCACCTCACAGGGATATTGTGAGAATAAAGTATTATTATTATTACTATCGCTGCAGGGTAAGTGTGTCATGGAGATTAAATGATTTGCCCATGGTAGAGTTGCCACCTTTCTAATTACTGGTAACCAGACCTGCGAGCCCCACCCATGCTCCGCTTCTTCCCCCCAAGGCCCCGCCCCCATCTCTTGATGGATCGTCTCCACCTCTCCCCCTACCCCCCGACTGGGCTTTCCCTAAATGGCACCCCGACACAGAAGCCAAAAACCGGATTGTCCTGATAAAACCTGGACAGGTGGCAACCTTAGCCCATGATAATGCAGGTGGTCTCTTGCAGAGCTGAAACTCAGTCTTGATCTCCTGAGTCCCACTCCAGTGTCCTAATCACATCTCTCCTTCTGCGTTTTTGATTCCTTCCACCCATTTATCTATCCATCCTTCCTGGTGGGCCATATCTTAAAGTCCTTAATTTGTTTTTACACAGTCATCACTCAGGCATAGCTCCATTAGTCAGTGAAAATTTGTTGGTTATAAAAACTGGAAAAGGACTTCAAGATTTGGCTCTTAATCTCATAGTTAAGTGTAGCGTCTATCTATCCGTGTGCACGCGTGTGTGTGCGCGTGCACATGCATATAATATATATATGTATGTGTATATAAATATCCATATTAATCCATAATTAATTATAGATAGTTGTACTCCACTAATTCTGTTGGGTAAGCTGGCATTTTAAAAACGTAATGTAAACAAATGGATATGGGCATTCTTAATGAACACATCTTCCCCCAACACAGGATCATCATTATCTTTTGGAATAAATGATTATAAGTCAGCTGACAGACTAATATTAGTTATCTGTGGTTGGTTGATTCGTTGGATGCTTTCCTGTGTTTGGGGTCATTTGTTCCACATTGGGAAGGACATGTGGTTATTCAGGGGGAATACTGCAAAGTCCATTAGCAGCCCACCAAAAGAGAAGGGGGAAGGATAAGCAAAAAAGGACTGTCCATAAATGATGTCATTCTAGTAAGTGTTTTATCAAGGAAAAGGAAACTTCATACTTTTTAATTTGGGAGCTGAAAATATCTGTAAAGTCAAGAAGTGTTAAGTAATTTGAGTGTAGGTCCAGTCTCTTCTGTCCAGAGATTAGAGATTGTTTTTGCTATGAGGAAACCTGTATTAAGCCTTTGCAGCTCATGGGCAAAGCTGATTTAAATCACTAACCCAAGGCGTGCACTTAATATATGGAAAGCCTTGATGTGGTGCCCTGCTTTGCCACTGAAGCTTTTGAACCTCAAAGAAATTTCCTGACTCTGTAGATGTTAAAGAACAATAATGTTGAATGATTTTTCTTCATTCAGTATTTATATGCAGTTTCTTTTTATACTAAAAAGAAAGTGCTGAAAAGTTACATGAAGTGAATTCTAGTCAAAGGTGTTTAACGTATGTGAAGGAAATGAAGCTTAGATTTCAAGCAGTGATCAATGAAGTGTAGTATTGTGTGATCATTACTGAGCAATAAAGCAGGGAAGGAATTATCACAAGGATGTATACGCCATTCATCATGCCTTTTTTTAATACTACTTTTTCTTGCTTGCTTTCTTTTTATTGTCTCCTGTGTTTTATGTTCTTTGATCCTATATATAGGAACCAGGTTCCCTCCTCCTTTCTCTGACACTTTCACCCGTTGTTATACAACGCTGGCTTCAAGCAGAATTCCAGGAGGAAAATTTATGTACCAAGTGCTTTAAAACTTTGAATAGCCTGAAAATACCTTGTGCTTCAGGTTTTGTTTTTGCCAGAAATAGTGCTGTGGTGCGTTCATTCAGAGTGTTATCCGAAAGTTGGCAGCTTTCCTTGCTGAGAAACAAATGGATTGAAAACTGTATTAAAACCTCAGCATTGCATTGTTTTCTCTTGCAGTATTTATTTTATATATAAAATTGTGTGTATGTATGTTACAAATGAATATGTCTATAAGTGGAAAGATATTGCAGCTTAGTTTGTCCCAGCTTTGTTGCTGACTTCCTGTGTGATTTAGCTAATGACAAAGATTAAACCTCTCCATGCCTCAGTTTCTCTGTTTGTCAAAAAAGTATTTCCCTCACAGTTTGTGAGGAGCCTTGAGAGCCTTAGATGAAAGACAGTACTGTAAATGCTTAGTATAAATAATACTCTTGAGGGCATGTCAAAGAAATGGCCAATATTCCTGTCTGTCCTTGTCTGTTTTATTATGTAAAGGTGGGGAGGGAACCCCAAAATATGAATAGGTCAGACTTTTTCTTCTAGTGGGCTTTTCCAAGATGGTGGTTGACGCTGAAACTTGTGACGTCTGCCAGTTTCTCCCTAGGCAATCTTTCTGCGGTATCAATTTGATAAAGATAACTTTGGGGATTTATGGCATGTAATATCATTTAAAACAACAAAACATTTAAGAGAAGTGATTAGTATGTGTGCTTCACACCTATTGATTGTTACTTTAGAAAGCAGAAAGCTCCAACTTTGCCTTTCTGGGTCGTTTCAGTCATGTGATCCAACGGTGCCGTTCCTGCAGTAGTGCATCATACATCAGTGACATCCTGACATTTGATAGCAGAGCCTTCTCTGAGGAACCCTTAAAAAGAAAAAGATCCACAAAATCTTTAGTACTTAAATTCCTGAAAAAACATTCTTTTAAAGAAGAAAACATAGGAATAAAGCATGGAATTTCATGTAATGTAATTTGATGTATTTTCAGGATTGTTCCCTAAAAATGTACCGTTTTCTCTTATGGAAATCATCATTTAAAAGAAGGTATTTGCAGAGAGTCATTTCAAACAGCCAACATTGAGGAAATTCTTGAAATGCACAAACAACAATGGTCCAAAGGGTCCACCTAAATGCATTAAAAATTTATTAATCAGTGTAGGTGTAAAATGGGAATTTACATGATTGGTGATAGCTTTCCAGATTTTGAGGTAAAATACTATGTAAAATTAAACATTATTAAACCCACCCTCACCCCCAAACAATATACCACACAGTTTCAACTCTGTAATTATCAGGTCTAAATTGTTAATTTCAAAGGGGAGCACATCAACTTATAAAGGCACGCAGTACTCCTTCGAAAAGAGCAATGTGGTATAATTAAAATGAACAAGTGGATCTAATTCTAAGATTCTGGGCTTTTCTTCCCTTGCAAAGTCACTTCAAATTGAATAAAAACGGAAATTGTCGTATATGACCTCTAATGAGCGAACATCCCCAGATAAAAAACAACTTCTAGAAGCAGGCTATTGCAGGGGGAGAGTATTGTCTAGTGTTCAAGTCAATCTGGGAGCTATTCACAGCTTTGCCCTTGGCTTTCTGGGTGATTTTGGGAAAGTCATTTGACCTTTCCTGTCAGTCTTTCCATCTGCGTGATCAGTCCATTTATACTTCTTATGCACCCATCACTGTTGTATCTAAGATAACAGGGCATTAAATGGAGATGATATCATTTCCCTGTCTTGGAAGGTTGTTCTGAGGTTGAAATAAATTACAGGCCTGATTCTCTACTCCCTTGCACAGGCACTTATGCCTGTACATAGTTTGATGTAAAATGCTATCATTCCGACTTGGTAAATGTTTTACACCCACTCTGCATTAACTTTGCACAGCTATAAATGACTACACTTGTTGCAAAGCAGTGGAGAATCAGATCCCATGTTTGCAAGGTGTTTTGAGATCCTCTGATGTAAGAGGCTGTAAATGTGTACAGCCTTACTATTAGTCAATATCCCTAAAACTTCCTTGTTGAACTTTTGTGAATTGTGTATTTTTAACACACTGTAGACACTTAGTTCTATATGGGGAAAACATCAAGACAGGGGCAGGAGACTGTTCTTTTTTTTTAAATACCACTTGCCTAGACTGATTAGCTGTGGCATGACCAGAGCTAAGCTCCAGTTTGATTTTTGAACAGAATTTCCTCATGGTACATTTTTCTGCCATGTTTTGCAGGGTTAATTTAGACATGATTTCCCAGAGGACACCCATCTTGTAAAATTTTATTGTTCATTCAGGAACTGATGATGCCTTGGGTTTTTCTTTCTTTCTTTGGTAGGTAGCTGAGGGGGGAAGCATTGGAGCTGGGATGAAGCGTATAATACAGTTCCATGTTTTAAACTCCACTATGAACACAATTACTGTACACATTTAAAAAACAAAAAATGAATAATGCTTCTTAACAAAAACACTTTCAGACTGACTACAGTAGTTTTTTTTAATCTTCTGGGAGCTTTATCGTATAAAGCCCTGTAATAACAAAGCCATATGAGTCCTCAGATTATTATTCATACTCCTTAGTGCCTCATAAGGGAGGCATTATGCACTCTTCCTTTTTACAGAATGTCTTATTTTAAAACACATGAAGTTAAGGCTATCATATAGTTTTTTCTAGTAAATAGTCCATATGATTAATGTACATGGAAGGCTAGAGGGGAGTGGAAATGGCAACATTCTATATAAAACTAGAGAGTGAAGTGATTATACTGTGCTTTAGTATTTCTAAAATAGCCCTTAAAAACTATACCAAAAATCCTAACGATGCTCAGTCCTTTTCCTGCTGGTAGGCTGTAGTTTCATAGTCCTTTGAATACTGTAGGGACAGAATAAAATGTCCGACAGGTGCTTCCATCCATCGTTGTTTTGTCTGGAAAGATTGTACTAATTCTGTAGCCAGTTGGCATCACCTGGGAGAACAGAGGTTAATGTTGATGTTTCAGAGCAGGAGGAAAGGCTGTTTGTATGCAAGTGATATTGAAAGAAGATATGAATATTTTAATACCCATGGTCAACGCCATTGAGTTATACTACATACATGTTCCATTTTGGCTGGACCCCTTCTGCGCACCAGTTGTCCATACTAAGGAAATGTAGCAGAAATCTGCATTAAGAAGTACGCTACAGTTATTACTCTCCCCTTTCCCTTTTTTCTCGCACATAGTACAGCTTTTCTGAAATTAGGGCCTAGAAAGGATTTGTTCCCTTTGTACCCTAAAGAGCATCTTACCATGTTCTTCTTGTCAAGCAGTTCCTGCCTATTGTTTCTGTGGGGCCTTAACCATTTTATTGCTGATTGTACTGATCATACCTAAGGACTGATTCTGTAATCCTTGCTAACACTGGTAGTTCCATAAATATCAGTGGAACTACCAGCATAAGTAAGGGTTGAACGATTGGGCCCTGTCTTAAATTTCTGTTCACCTGTTGGTTTCAGACAGTGTTAGAAAAGCCACTTACTGTGGGAAAAATCCAGCTGTAGCACAAGCGGTATTTGTCAGAAAAGGAACATTCATTCTATACATATATTATTCTTTGACTTGTTTTCATTGTACTGTGCACAGAAAGAGAGACAATTACAGAAGCACCGATTCCATTTCCTCTATACGTAAATCATCGTTTTCTCACAGTTCAGTGAACCGCCAAAGTAGGTAGCCATGATAAAATAAGAATAAGTTTGGAGAATATTAATAAACATTGTGAAATACAAAGGAATGCTTTGTTAGTGCAACCAGTAACCATTTCCAGAAGACTTTAGTGTCTGATGTCGTCCGGGGGGGTTTGTGTGAATGATTTGAAAAAGAAAAAAAGTGGACAGATAGGACAGAGAGGAAGAGTCAGACATCAACATTGTCTGGGTGCAATACAAGTTTACATTGTATTATACTTTATTTTTAGTTTAATTATTTTAATTTTGGCTGTTGCATTTCTTTTGCACAATTGAATAGTAAGTGATCACAAAAGTAATGTTTAATTCTTAAATGCTTAAAGCCAATAGTTACCTTTTTTCAGGATGAGAAACATTCTGAAACAGGTGGATCACAGTAACATTTACATTTCTTTTTCTTTTTTGCTCTTTTAATATGTCCAGCCAACTGCTGAGCCAACCAGGCAGAAATCTTTACCCTTCCTAGGTCAGATTCCAGCAAAGTCTTTTTGCTTTTACAGAATAATGCCAAACAGCAAACTGACTCAGCTTTAAGCACTGCATATGGTCCCAAGGGGAGAAATTACCCATCCAAATGATGGGTGGATGGCAGCCAGGCAGCAGGGTTGGATAAAGCTGCAGCATGCTTATAGTCTGTTTCACTAGGGCTCCAGACATTCAAACCAGCTACTTGGTGTATTTAAATTTGATCTCTGTAATGGTTAGGAGCATAAGGGGATTGGAAACAAAATAAAAACAATAGCTATTCCTTCTTACGGTGTTTCTGTAAAGTAATAAGAATATGCTGAGGAGAATTAAAATCTTTGGTATGGTTTTACTTCTTTTTTTTTTTAGAGGGGATTTGGCAGTTGAACTGGTATCAAATGTAATTTTAGTAGCCCATTTCCCTTGCCTAAGTAAAGTTTGGTATGTTTCTCTCCTTATTAATTCATGTCAGAAGATTCTGAGTTAGCCTCAGTAAATGCCAGATACAGTAGCCAAGAACTCAGAATGAGACTTTATTATTTTTGTGTGTTTATTTTGTAATGTTCAGAGGTTTGCTATAGGAGCCTTACAGGTTACAAAGACATGGTCCAACCCCCGAGAATTTAGTCTATCTTAAAATGATTACAATAATGATGAGCAAATCTACCGAGTCTACATGTTACTTTTTTAAAAAATTCGCTCATTTGATATCTGAAAAATTTGAGCAGCAGAGTTCACAATTTTTGTAGATCATACAAAAAGTATGTGAACTCCAGCTGACTTCACAGCATAAGAAAAACTCATTCCTAAAGCTCTGCTGACATTCTAGACTATGGCACAAAGAGATGATTTTGATTGAAGATTTTCTATAAGTTAAAGCTGTAATAAAAACAGCAATGACAATTTCAGCTCTGTTCTGCAGATGGTTAGAGTGGGTTCAGGAGCCATGGTTGGCGAAAAAGAGGGGTCAGTATCTGTAGGGAAAACTATTTTTATTTTCAAGTGATTATAAGGGGCATTCCAAGAGTTTTTTAAAGAAATAAAACTCTACTTTTTTTGCTTGAGTGGTGTCCTTTTAACATATAGCCTTAACTACCCTGAAGACTTAAGTAAAATCAGTAACGTTGCTCCCTAATTCCAGTAGCTAAAATGCATTAGAAGTAGTTTCCCTGCAGTCTAAGAACACAAACAATATTAGTCATTCTAATTTTTTTTATAGCTACTGAACCCATTTACTGGATGCTTCTGATTTTGGGACAGTTTAAAAAAAGGAAACTAGTACCTATTTTGGTCAGTTCTCACAACACAACAATACTGTCTAGTCAAGTGATAGGTATAATGGATCTACTGAAAGACTCAGGGCTGAATCCTGACTACAAGGGTGCTTTGTGGACGGTGTGGGTAAAAGAATCATCCAGTCCAGACTGTGAAGTGGTGATTAAGTTGATCCAAGCTGGCTACTGAAGTTTTCAGGCTGCAGAAGCCCTGTAGCTCCTGTTTCTGTCTGGCAGGAATGATTGGTGGATCTGCTTTTTTCATCAGCTGACCCTCAAAGCCCACCTGCATGCTGGGGGAGTCTGTTCTGTGGTGGGTTCCTAGAATCTTTGCTGCTACTTGTATGTCTGTGGATTGGTTCCCACCAGCACAGGATGAATGGGCAGTTTCTCTTTCTCATCTTTGGAGGCTGGGTGTCAATCAATGAAAACTTCTGATTTTGGTTCCTGGTAGCCAATTGGGGCACCATCTTTATTAAGAATTTTAAGTAGTTTGATTTATCTGTTCCTTCCTTTCTCAAAATCTAAGAACATTACATATGATTAAAATTACAAACTTTAACAAAATACAGAATACTTCCAAATAATTCTCTAAGGAAAGAACTGGGAAATGTTGTCATTCTGAATTACCCCCCCCTTTTTTAAAATCCTTCATCACCAATGGAAGTTGGGGGGCGGAGGAGGCACTAGTGTCTCTCTATTATGGACACTTCAAGTTTCAGTCCTTTCACCCTCTTTTCAGATTTATATATAATTTTTTCTACAAAACATAGCAAAAATTGTTTTCTTTATGCAAGCTTGAAATGTTCAACTTGTTCATAAAATGTCTTGGTTCAAGATGGAAACCTGCATTTGACTCTTCCAGCAATATTTCCATGTAACTTTCTGGCATTGATCAACATGCAGGGGTATATCTATCTATACGTGTCAGTTGCTATCCTCCGACAAGGTACCTGTGGTTCATGTGGATCAGCCCCTTTTCTAGTACAGGATCCATGTTTTCAGATTGGTTACTTTCTCAGGATGTTACAAACTTGGGACGTTGTGGCAGCAGACCTCTGGAGGTAGGAGGTTTGTTACTGGTTTAGATCAGCAGTTCTCAAACTGTGGGTCGGGACCCCAAAGTGGGTCGCAACCGTGTTTTAATGGGGTCACCAGGACTGGCTCAGACTTCCTGGGGCCAACGCCCAAACCCCACCTCCTGGGGCCAAAGACAAAGCCCAAGGACTTCTAAGCCCCGCTGCCCAGGGCTGGTTACAGGCCCCCTGCTTGCGGCTGAAGCCCTTGGCTTCTGCTTTGGTCCCCCGCCTAGAGTGGTGGGGCTTGGGCTTGGGCCCCCCTCACCCGGGGTGGCAGGGCTTGGGCGGGCTCAGGCTTCAGACCTCCATCCTGGGGTCATGTAGTAATTCAGAAGAGGGTCGTGATGCAGTGAAGTTTGAGAACCCCTGGTTTAGATTGGGGCCAGCACCTTTGTACAGATTGCTGTTGTGGTCAAGAAAATTAGGAACCTAATCGTCTGGATTTGCTGTTAAATGCAAAAAGAGGTGTCTTATTGCCTGTCAATGGATAATTCATGGGTACCAGTGTTTCAATCCCTGGACAGGAACTGTAACTGTTCACTGAGGCACAGGAATACTTTTCTGCTACTTCTTGGTGTGCTTCCTGAGGTTAATGTTATCTTGCCAAGACTTGGTACTTTGATCTCAGCATCACCTTAGGAACATGCTGCAATTCCTATTACTTCAGGAAAGGAGTTCTTTGAGACATTTTTTTAGCCAGTCCCTTTGACTAGAGCATGTAGAATGCTTCCTCAGTTGATGAAGAGCAAGAGAATGCCTTGAAAGCCATACTTCTAGAGTGTCTGGTTTATATTTAGCTGACACCATATTCCGTTCTTTTGGGCTGAGGAGCTAATTCAGGCCAAAGAATGCTAGAAGGTGTTTGGAACACATCAGAGAATTGCACATCAGTGTGCTCAAAGGTAAGTGCTGTTTGATGTACTCTCCTCACCTTGACAGACGGATTTCGTTATCGTGTTTTGCTCATATCTTATAACATGGTTGTGGTAGCCTACATTAACCAGCTGGGGTTTTTCTGAATGGGTTGCTTCTTCTGTGTCATTGGACAAATTTGAACCTCTGTTTTGCCTGGCCCTACATGTTCTAGGAAAGGAGTATTTGGAAGCAAATTAGGTAGTGATCTTTAAGGCAAAGTATTTTTCAGATGATGGAACTCTGGGGAGAACCAGAAAGAGACTTCTTCTCCTAAGGCCCAAGAGGAAAGAAAAATAGCCACCTAGTTATTTAAACATTGGCAGATTGAGGAACTCAGCCTCTAGGCCTTGCTTATGAATGTAGAACGCTGAAAAATCCAGGAATTTCCAATAAAGTCCTTTCCATACTGCTGGTCCCTTGAAAGAAGGGAACATCAGAAGTCTACTGTAGGATGCTTCCTCTTTTCATTTAAAACAGGAGATAGTCCTTCCCAGCTGTTTCCTTACTCCTAAAGCAGTAAAGGAGAAGCTTTGACTCAAATGTGATGCATGTAGGGCCCTTAAGACCTTCTTATTTAGAGTAGCTGAATTTAGAAAATCAGAATCCTTATTCGTTCTCTTTGAGGGTAAGAAGCATCTAGATTTGTGTTATTTAAATGGATAAAACTCTCTATATCAGAAGCATACAAGCTGATGTGCCTTCCTTGTCCTCTTAACATAAAAGACCAATCAACTGCATCATCTTCACCTCCCACAGACTGAAAAAGGGAGAGGCTTTTGTTAAAAATTCTGCAAAGCTGCCAGTTGCTGATCCCTCCATGCATTTTCTAAGCACTATTTAGCCGTGACGTGCTTTCCTCTGTGGATGTTTTTTGTGGGCAGCATGTTCTGTAGCTGGGACTTGAGTGAGTAGCTTTGTGGGCCTCTCCATTTCCCCTCCCTCTTTTTATTTTTGTTAGATGTGCCAGGGAAGTTACTACTGTTTTTTAACCAAGCTCTTTATTTGATAGTTGATCTAAATACTTTGAATAGAATCTACTTAGCTTGGCGCCTTTACCTTTTCCCAGCTTCTGTATTATTAGTCTTTGGGTCCAGGGCTTTCTTTGTAGATCCCATTCAGCCTGTACCAGTGGGAGCTGGAATATTTCTTATCAAACAATTTCTTTCTGGGACCCAGTTCTGTCAGTGTGAGAATCTGTCCTTCTAGTCAGTGAAAAGTTTTGAATTTGCACTTCTTGCTTATTGCATCTTGTGGTGTTACCAAGAGTTTTAAGTTTTGGAAATCCTCAAATTGAAGAGGAGGTGATGGGAGTTGTGTCCTGTTTGGCTAGTGGGGGAGACAACTTGAGATTCTCATTAATTGCTGACTTGCTAGTCAAGAAGAGGTAGATAGAATTGATGGATCCAGGGCATGTAAAAGTGTTCTGAAGAGTAGTAAGAAACTCCTCTTTTGCTGCTAGTTATTATCCAAAATTCTTGACTCCTTAGTGACAATTTAAGTGAGCTGTAGCTCACGAAAGCTTATGCTCAAATAAATTTGTTAGTCTCTAAGGTGCCACAAGTCCTCCTTTTCTTTTTGCGGATACAGACTAACACGGCTGCTACTCTGAAATTTAAATAAAGAAGCTAAAGTTTCAAAATGGAAAGACACACATATACGTTTAAAAGATAATATAAAAATTTGGAAGAGACAAAATCTTTTAAGACAAAATCTTTTAAAACAAAATCCTAAAACTGTAATTGCAGTGTGTCTGCTCCCACAGTTTAAACATTGGCAGCAATGGATTGTTTACCTTTTAGCCCACAACAATCTCAATTGTATTTTTGTGGGTTTTTTTAAATATATTGTTTATTTTATATTAATATCACTTTAGTGATTGGATCCTCATATAATAAAGTTTTTTTTCTTTTCAGAGACATAAACATCTAACATCCTGAATCTCTGTTTTGTTTTAGTATTAAAACTTTTACACACATCTTGGGCATAATTGTTTATACATTTTATAGCATGAAAAAGAGAACCATATTGATTGTAAATCCTAAACATCTGCACTGCATATAGATGCAAAGCCTAATCCTACAAAAAGACATGTATGTGCCTTGTTCTTTCCTAACAAGTTACTGTTTAAATTCTGAGGAGAGATTTGATTCATTTGAATTTTCTGATGCAATGTGTCATATTTTCATGAAATAATTGACACTGTAATTTTGGATTTGTTCCATACTTTCCTTTTAACCTTCCTTGTTGAACCTCCTCCATTCTCTCCACTGATTACACTTTTGGAGTAAACAAACCCAAAATCTGACTTTTCAGTGAAATTCTGTTTGTATTAAAATTGTGTAATTTCAGTCAACAGAATGCATCTGCTAAAATTCTTTCTGATGTGGCTGAAAGTCTTTTTAGCTCCTACTCACTTGCCCCTAAATTTCCAAAACTGTATGTGGGAATTTAGCCAGGTACCTCCCATTCACCTTTCAAGTGCTACTGAATGGGCAAAGTAAAAAGTTCCTGCGGTGCTGACTGTGAATATACCACATGCTTTCCAACACTCCATTCATGTTGATGGAATGTTAATACAATTGCAGCTCTATTGCAGCTGCAGTGGAGAACTGGCAACAAAAGTGTTAATGCCAGTGTGAGACAGTCTGCTAATCGGATTTTTTTGTGAGGAAGTCAGCTTGCTTGCTTGCTTGCTTTTCCTGGCTCTGGCAAGTCTTGAGATTGTATTTTCATCATTTAAGAAAATGTCTATAGGATTGGAAGTGATTGCACTGTAAGGTGTTTTTTTTCTTGGCATGTTAACTCCACTGACCGAGTGGTTACCTAGTACTTAAGGTTACAATTAGCATCTGGATCTGGTACTGCTAAGTATTAAATTCGGTAGGAATGAGTGTTCAAAAGACTGCATTTTTTCTGTATTGTCTATATTGCCAAGCAGAAAAGCTAAACATGACATAACATCTTCCTTCCCTTGTCCAGTCTTTGTCTTTTCTACTGGTTGAGTAAATCCACCAAGAGCCTCAGTACTGAATGTACTTCATTTTTCATAAATTCATGGCTTCCTATGCCATTTCTCCCAGCTGTTCTTCACCTGCTGGTTTTGTCTTAGTGACCATGGTCATAGCAATAGTAGAGAATAACAACATTATACAGTTTCTTTTGCGCTGAACAACAAATATGCATGTTTATAGCTGTACTGACAAGAAGTAGTGAGTGACTTATGATGAGAGGTGGAGCATCAGTCAGTGTGCTGTCACTGTCCAGTTTGAATTGAGTTGGGAGCTCTGATGCTGTTGCCACGTAATAGAGATACTGGAAGAAATTCTGATATCTGCCATTTCTCTTCTTTTATGTTCAGTAACGTGAGCATTCACAAGCGTTGTAATTTGTCTGTTACTTAATACAACACAAATGGCACATCTTTGTTCCACGAGACATTCAAACATGAGAGAAAAGGAGTACTTATGGCACCTTAGAGACTAAAATGCCCAAATAAATTTGTTAGTCTCTAAGGTGCCACAAGTACTCCTTTTCTTTCTGTGGATACAGACTTACACGGCTGCTACTCTGAAACAAGCATGAGAGAGTCACTGTTCTAGCATATTCTGACATGCTGAACCAGCTGATATGGAGGAAGATTTCATGCCCTTTCGCTCTTCTGTCTATACATTTAAACCCTGGATATTGTCCTTAAAGTAGACTATCAGATATCTACAGGCCTTGAGAGTGTGAGATATACTGTCAAACTTAACTAAGGAGCCTTGTTTGGTGACAGCAGTAGGGTGTGTGTGCTGTGCTTGGAAGACTGTGAGTAATACAACTCTGTTGATCAAGTCTGTGCATGTTTGAAGTGTTTATGGATAGCAGCTACTACTTATTTCACTCTCTGACCCACGTGTCCTAATGAAAAACTTGTGTGTTGTTTCTCTATTTCAGTTGTTGCCAGAATTTGTTGTCGTCTTTACCCTCAGACTTCACTAATTTAATACACTACACACAAAAGGTTAGAAGGCCTGTGCTCTGGATGTCCAGCTGTCAGTCTCCAACACTTGAAAAGGACACTTTTTTAAAAGTCCTTTGCCAGGCAACATTGATAGACTCCAGCAAACTCTGAGTCAGAATTCTTCAGAAGATGCCATGCAAATGGATATGGCTTCCAGCTGGTTCCAGTTATAGCCTTGCAGGTCGTAAGTGTGATCCTGAAGTATGGGGGTTCAGGACATGAACTGATGATGGCACAGTAGCATCCCTAAAAGTACAAATGTAAAATCCTAAACTGTTGATTGCTTGCTTGCTTCTCTGAAGGCTGATCCTTGTTGGCGATTAAGAATTGATTCCTCATCCAAATTAGACTTTTAAAACACAGAAAACTTCTTATTCCTTGACTGAATAATATATGTGAACTCTCCTTGACAGCTTCCATGTTGTCATTCCTCAATATGTGACAGCACCTCACATTTGCAAATATTTTATAGTGAATAGGTTTTGGGTATGCATGCGAGGGCCAGGGGGGATGGGAGGAGGGTGTTGTGGGTTTTATGAGGGTGTTTTTCAACAAGTATTTTGTTATGTAAAAGATCTTTAGGTCACAGGACTTCTTTAGTTAAAATATTTTAAAAATTTATTATTTGTTTACCATTGAAACGTTCTTGTTTGTGCCCTAAGCAATGCGTGGTGGCATGGGATGGATTCAGATATACATTTCACAAACTTTAAACACAATGAAACAGCATTCTTAAATAACATTTTTTGTGTACGTACCACAGGTTTATCCTGTATTAAAGTATTGCTTTTGCACATCATGAACAATGCCTAAAGAATCTCTATGTGTGTGTGTAGGTTGAGGTGCTTTAAAATTTTACTAAATTCCATGCTATTTTATCCTGATGATGTTATTAATTGTAATCCACTGTCAAAAATCACTTTCATGATTATGCAGAAGTTTGCAGCCAAGTTATTCATTAGGATATTGGGATAAATCTCATTAGTATGATGGAGCAACGTAGGACTCATTTCTTGTTTTCAAGGCATAGAACAATAGCTGAGATGCTTGAAAAAGTTTGGTTTTGAGGGTAGGGACTTGTTTAACCTCTTAAACAAATATAACCAGCACACTACTGTTTTTTTCAGTAAATTAAAGAAAATTATTTAATTTAATTCAGAAGAAATGTGTGGTAAGAAACATGTCCGGGTAAAGTATTTCCATCAGTGTCGATCACTGTGTAAGATCAATTTCACTACGTGTAAGAGTAAATAAAATAGTTTGGCTTAAGCTGGATGAATAACCCAACTGTTCTAAACATCTTGAGTCAATGAAAGTTCATCCAGATTTAGGTGTTGTGTTTACTAAACAACTTCTTTGTCTGGAATGTTGTTTCGATTTCATTTTTTATAATACATGCATTTTCTAGTTCTAAGTCAAGAAAAAACTGTCAAATTAATTAACCTTAAACGCAGTGGGTAGAAAGAGTTATGTTAGCGGACTTGGAAATATATTTCAAAGAAAATTTTTTGGCAGAAATAAACAGCTGTGTTGCAAAGAATCAAAATTTGTTACAAGGAGTTATGTCAAATTGTAATAGCAATTTATATCTTTAAAAACAAATTAAAGTTGACCTTCAGGTGGTGTGCTAGTGTAACTTTTGTAAATAGGTTTCAGAGTAACAGCCGTGTTAGTCTGTATTCGCAAAAAGAAAAGGAGTACTTGTGGCACCTTAGAGACTAACCAATTTATTAGAGCATAAGCTTTCGTGAGCTACAGCTCACTTCCTCAGATGCATATCGTGGAAACTGCAGCAGGCTTTATATATACATATATATATATATATATGTATTCTCTGTGTATATATAAAGCCTGCTGCAGTTTCCACGATATGCATCTGAGGAAGTGAGCTGTAGCTCACGAAAGCTTATGCTCTAATAAATTGGTTAGTCTCTAAGGTGCCACAAGTACTCCTTTTCTTTTTGTAAATAGGACTCCGCATACTTACTTTGCATGCAGGTAGTTTGCATGCTCAGCTTTGCTGAGCTTTGAATGTGTATCTTCCAAAGTGAAAATACTATAAATTTAGATTGGAACATGCTTTTATGTGAAACCCACATCACGAAATAAGAGAGGAGGAAATATGAGGCTATGACGTCGCAGGTTGTCAGACTGTACTGCTTCATTTGAATCTTATTCACATTGGTGCCCATGAAGAAAGAAGTGAAATGTAGGTTTCTAAATTATACTGTGAACTTAATTACATGTATTTTTGAGGTCAGAAGCCATTGACATCAAGACTCCATTTGGCTTTGGATCATGCCCATATAACAATCTGGTAAGATATTTTCATCTATTAAATAGATGTAAATTTAACTGCTTTCTTGTATTTTTCATGGCTCATTGGACAGAAAATTTTCTGGACCATAATCATGTGGTTTTTTTTTAATTGTTGTAATTTTCTATTTCTGTGACATTTTGTGGGTTTTGTTTTAATTTTCTTTTTAATTTGGATCAATCAGAAAGTTCATCAATAAAAAATTGTCTAATATATATCTGCTTTTGTTACAAGAAGGTGTTTCAAATAACAGACCAAATCATCCCGGGGGCAACCCTGAATCTCACACTTCTTAAGTAAACAAACACACTAGATCTGTACTTCCGAAAGTACAGAAGCCCCATCCCTTAATTGCAGTAGGTGATCTCCTGAGGTCCCTTCCAATCCTGATATTCTATGATTTGTAGATCTTTTTATATCCCGTATTACTCGTGCTGAGTCTCATAGAGAGATGAGTGTTATTTCAGATTTAAAGAAAATAACAGTACATCTTTTTGAAAATAAATTAAATATAAACCCAGAGAATGACTGAAAACTCAGCAAAGTCTAGTATTTTTAAACTGACATGCTCCAGAGTTGATAAAGTTTAAACGTGTGTGTAGTTTTAAATGTATATATATCCCTTAGTGTATTTTTGGTCTGCTTTTCTGTCAAAAAGAAGCCTAGTGAACAGAAGGCCATCACCAGGACCTTGCTTACTGTAGCAGGAGGCTTTTAGAATGAGTTCCCATCTGTTAGGCCTGTGTACTGATAAAGCTTGCAACAACAGCTGGCTTGGCTCTTTGCTAATCCGTTCATTCCATCTACAGATCAGAAGGTGGCCTGTTCCTTCTCAGAGGCCGTTGGGCCTTGGAGACTTGCCTTAGCCCTATAGCATTCCCACTAGACCTACAAGCAAGTATAATGATATGGGATGAGGGCTGGCAACTTGATCATGAGGTGGGTGTAGCAATTGTAAAGTATTGTTCAGAACATCAAACTAGTATCTCTTATTGCAAGCAACTAGTTGTATTTCAGTGTTTTAACAGATGTGATGCTAGCTATGGATAAATCAAAATCATTAGTGTCTGACCTGGAAATATTTTTTAAAAAAGGAAACTTTTGCCTGGTTACAAATAACTTCTGAATATAGTGTATTCTGCACCACTCAAACTTAGCCATTATGAATCTCAAGTGGCACTGAAGATGTAATAGGACCAACACCAAAGATGATTATTCTTGATGGCACTGAGTTTGCCCTGCTCATTTTACAGGGAAATGAAATACTTTCTTTCATTATGTGAAACAGAAAGTATTAAAAGTATTATGAAAATCATCACTTCTTTACTATTTAACAAGGTTTTTGAGCAATTGCTTTTTTGATGTAAATTTATTATTGCCGTTAATAGCATTTGTGTAGCATTATGGTTATAGAGGTTGTTTGCAGATGCAGATTAAGACACTATTCCTGCCTTAAAGAGTTTATAGTCTATGAAACATAAAGAAAAGACAATGGACAACAGCTCAGGCAAAGGAAGGATGGGGACTATTGTTGGTGAGAAGGAGGAAGAACAGGTTATTTTAAATAAGTGAGTTTGAAGGAGGAGGAAGGAGGAGGGCAGTTAGTGGATGAGGACAGGGGAGAAGGCACAAAGATGAGGGTAGGAAAAGGATAAGTAGGTTGAAGAATTGCTAAGAGTGTACAAAGTGGCAGGAAGAAAATGAGAGCTAAGGTGTAGGTGTGGGCCAGATGACATAAGATATTTTACGTGAGGATTTGGAGCTTGACTTATTTGTGGTAGGAGTGAGGAAAACAGTGAAAAGATTCAAGAATGGGGTGATATGGACAGCTAGAGAGTTGGAAGATTGCTTTTGTAGCAGTGTTTTGGATAGGCTCGGAGGAAACAGACATGATAGTCAGAGAGACCAGACAGGAAAACATACCGTAGGAAGGTTTCAGTAATCAAGACAAGCGATGACCAAGGGCAAGAAGAAGGATTTTAGCAGTGGAGTTAGTGAGCAAAGAGCCAATTTGTTTTTAGTATTTTCATAGATGAACAAAGTAATCCTTGGATGACATTTTTTTTTAACTTTCAAAAGAAGACTGGCATTTTCTAGACTGCCTGATAAACTAGCAATTGAACTTTGCACTTATTTAACACAATTTATCACACAATCTCAAATCACTTTACCAATTAGAATTAGTAAACTGAGGAACAGATGTACTAACTGACTTGTCCAATGTTATGAACACATGTGGTATATGCAGTAACTGTGGGGATATGGACTTTCTTCTTTTTCTTTTAAAAGTTTATTTTAACTTAATTGATGCATAGAAATCATCACGTAGGGAGAAACATTTACACAGAAAATGTAGCAAATGGAATAAACTGACTGAGATCTCAGTTTGATAATTCATATAAAAGTCTGGGATATGAAAGTCACATTAACTGAACTTAGTTGATTGTACTCTTATTTGTATAGTTTGCTGACAGTGGGCCAAACTCTAGTCTGAGCTAAACCTGTGTAAATCTGGAATAAGTTAATCAAATTCAAGATTTACATAAGGCACTTGCATGCCATGGTGCTTGAGTACAGTATAGGAACCTATGTGGATAAACCTGAAAGTTAGTTAAAATTGAATTTGGCCCAGTGACTGCATATAGACTTTTTAGGAGTGTACTAGATCTACAATGCTTTGTTGTGCTGCCATGAATCTAATTTTAATTTGGAGAACTAAATTGATTCCCTTTCTTAGGTCCATGTGTACTTGTACACTCAATTTATCTTTTTTTTAAAAAATGGTTTTTATTATGTTATCTTTGTTTATCATAAGACCGTAATGGTAATGCTGTGGTTCAGATTGGGGCATGTTATAAGCTTTGCCTTCAGTCACAAAAATAATTTTTCCACTAAAAGTATCCCTTTTGTTAAAGGTCCTCATTTCTAGCAAAAGGTTAATTTAAAAAACTGTGTGTGTGTGAGAGAGAGAAAGAAAATCATACAAATGTCAGCTGTTTTAAATCAAATGATTTAAAATATTTAACTTCAAACTTAGCATGAAAACCTGCATACCTGTTTTCCAAATGTTGCAAAACACTAGTTAAGAAATAAAGAGGTTATGACCAACTGAAAATAGCATCCTACTTTGTACATGGTACCCTGTTTCCCTTTAGTGATTTAATTGCTCACAGAGTATGTCTGTTCAGATACGTGCATGCAAATCTTCATCTTCAGGACTCTGCTTGCACCCATTCACTCATTCCTTCTTGTCACTCCCTTCTGTCTTTAAGATGAGATTGGAGGGGGATCAGCAGATCTGGCAGTGTTTTTTGCTGGGCTTCTATGCCAGGAATTTCATTCAATTTAGAGCCCCTACTCTGGCGCACATGTCCCCAGAAAATGCAAGATTTGAACAGAATATACAGTTCAACAATTGCGTATTACTCTAAATATACTGTTTGTCTCCTTGTTACTTCTTTCCTCTGTTTCCCCACCCTTCTCTGATTTTCTTCATGTTCAGGCTTCTCCTTAAAGTTTCCAGCTGCTCTTTTCAAAACTCATAAATTCTAGCAATCTAGATTTTGATATGGCTCCCTTCCAAAACCTGCTCTAGCCCTGACTGCACTAGGGTTATTTATTTATTTATTTATTAATCTTTTATCATTGGAAGTTGTTGGGCATTTTTACCACAGTATTCTGTAGACCTATTCTGAACAGCGTCGGATAATGTGGTGGCAAGAAAATGCATGAGCACTGTCTATACCAACCAAACGTAGTGCAGTCGTGGGAGATTTCACAAAAAAGGGTGTGGGGATGCAGTCTGTATCAGACAAGAAGAGTCACTTGGCTGTGCATTTAATGGCTTCTAGTCATATTTTTATGAATGTAGCATGTTGATTATACATTTGGCTGGGTCATCTTTACACTTGTGTTTGAATTAATTTTTATCACACTGCCTAATAAACCATAAACTTGTACAACTTTGTGGGACACTTTTATTGTGTCAACAGTAGAGTCCCTTCTTAACCACACAGTCACCTCTCCCCCAACAGTATAGGAAAAATTCTAAGCACCAGCCTCGAATAACCAAAACATTGGTGCAAAGAAGTGAAACATTAATTGCATGTTGCTTGCTTTGATGATGAGGCTGTGACCTGTTCTTAGAGACCTAAACACATTGAATGACTAATACATCTGACCTGAGGATGAAAAGGAAAACTGGTCTCTTGCCTTGGCTTCTTTATAAAAGCTCCTGAATGAAAATTCTAACCCATACTGCTGCATAATTAACTAGCTATATTTCTTCTGAAGTACAGTATGGGGCATAACTGAATGAACAGAGGCAGAAATAGTGAGCTATACAAGCAAATTACCCAGAACTTTTGTTGTTTGGTGGCCTCTAAAATAAAAAGGTGGTATTACAGGAAGACATTTAGTTGTTAGTGTCCAGTTGGAAACACCAGTCATTTTATGAACTCAGGGCTGTTGTGTGTGGATTCAGTCAGATCTGTGGCTTGTCTTTGAAGGCATTTGAAGAATAAATAGCCATTTAACATAATTTAATGTTTAAAAGCTTTGATTATTTTGGCTGTAGAAATATGTGACAACCATATTTTTTTGTGGAGACAAAGATTTGGATTCAGTCAAGTCACCTTAAAGTATTTTCTTATTTCTGTCTTTCCCTGTTCATCCCCAAATGATAACAGAATTGACTAATGTTTGTACAACATTTTAAAAACATAAATTACTACATGAATGGCTAAATATTATAATAATTACATCTAACATAGGGGCTAGATCCTTTTCAAAATACAATGAGCTCTCAGCACAGTTCAGGTGGGAGTGTGCAAAGGTGGCCTTTGCTCTCCTCCTCCCCTTGCCAGCTATGTGCCAGGCCATTTTCCTGACAGAGTTTAGTAGGCTTCAGGAAGTCCTGGCCATGTAAACATAGAATATCAGGGTTGGAAGGGACCTCAGGAGGTCATCTAGTCTAACCCCCTGCTCAAAGCAGGACCAATCCCCAGTTTTTGCCCCGGATCCCTAAATGGCCCCCTCAAGGGCTGAACTCACAACCCTGGGTTTAGCAGGCCAATGTTCAAACCACTGAGCTATCCCTCCCCCCTATGCCTCCATGCCAGAAATGTGGGTGGCATAGAAGTGGATATACTGCTTCTGTGCCTCTGGAGGATTCCCCTACAACTGGATTATCCTTTGGCTGTATTAGATGTAGGCCTGCTTTGTGTTGGCATTGCAATGCAAAGGTGTAGCGCTGCAGTGGAGCATCTGGGCCAGGACTTTCAACAGGTGGACCTTTACATGAGAGAAAAGAAGGAACATTAGCACAGCAGAGGCTCTTACCACAATTGCTGGTCTCCCCATCAGTCATTTATACTTTTATCTGAATGGGCCATTTGCCATTGGTTTCAATTGATCAGTGGTAGTATAGGGCTTAAGGCTCAACTGTGCCCAGTAAGCACTGAATGCAGGAGAGGAGGAGGCAGCTGCAAAGGAGCTCTTTACCGGTCCCAGATTGCTGATGTCAATTATACACAACTCAGTGCCACTTTAAACTGCATCAGTTGGCACTGGCCCTCAGGGAACAGTGTGGAAGCTGAGGATTTCTGGAGTTCAGCAGCCTTAATCCTTTCCAGGCATGTGCCCCTACCCCCACCATGGGGTTGTGTCGGAGCCAGCCTTTTGGCTTCCTTGCACCACTGGAAGGGCAAAAAGGGGCCAAAATGGAGCTGAAGATCTGGTTCATAATCTAGCTTCTCATTATTTTCCATAATGGTCACAGGATTTCTCTCCAGAGGAAGCAAACATAATTTTCATGTGGACAGTTTATTTTTCTATACATTTGTCCAATGGGTATGCATCCTATGAAGTTAATTATGTACATAAAATATATCGGGCTGGTTTAGGGAGAGTCCCATGTACAGTAATAGCGATGGGAATTGCTCAGAAAACAATATACAGTATTTTAAAAGTGGCCCCTTCTTGCCATCCAGAGCAACCTTGTTGATTGCACTCTTTGTCTAGAGTGTCTGAATTCCTCCTCCTTACAAATGACTGTATCTGGGGTCATGGATTACATTTCAGTAAATATTTTTTCTTTTGACAGGTTTCAGAGTAACAGCCGTGTTAGTCTGTATTCGCAAAAAGAAAAGGAGTACTTGTGGCACCTTAGAGACTAACCAATTTATTTGAGCATGAGCTTTCGTGAGCTACAGCTCACTTCATCGGAAGTGAGCTGTAGCTCACGAAAGCTCATGACTAACCAATTTATTTGAGCATGAGCTTTCGTGAGCTACAGCTCACTTCATCGGAAGTGAGCTGTAGCTCACGAAAGCTCATGCTCAAATAAATTGGTTAGTCTCTAAGGTGCCACAAGTACTCCTTTTATTTTTTTCTTTTGAAATCTCTTTATTCATCACGTTTCCCCCCATGATCTTAACAGAAGTGTTCAGATTCTAACTTTAAGTGAATCTGTCATCAACTGTTAAAATTCTACTGACAATTTTTAAAAATAAGTTCCTTTCCCCTTCAGATATACACAGTCCCATTTACTTTAACACTTCCAGCCATGTTTTCAAGCTTTGTTCATGTTCCTCTAAATGAAAACATCACACTTCCTTCTCAAGTGAACTTGCGAAACTGGTCAAACTAGACTGACACGGCAGTGTAAGATTACATTCACTACTCCTTTAGCTTTGTAGACAAAATGCAGCCTTAATGATGCCTGTGACTGGTTCAGGGTAGATTAAAGCATGTACTTTCTTGTAGGATAAATGATGTGGAAATCTAATTCACCTTGATGTGTCCTTTCTGTCTTTTTTCCCCTTTCTCTTTCCCTCCCTCTCTCTTCCCTCCCCCCTTTGAAAGTAGTGGAGAAAAGTTCAAAGAGATGAGGTTCTCTCTTGGAGCATGTGGAGTGAATAAGGAATGATAGCTGGGGGAATGAAGGGATAAAAACCACAGCTACAACGCTGATGTTGAGTTTTGCATCAAACTGCTGTAGGTGATGGCTTTCTCCTCTTGCTTTGACAGAGAATGGACACCATGTTCCAGAAAAAAGTACTTACGTAAAACCTGTCTTATTCCAAAATATTTTGGGATTTTCAGCTTTGTTATATTCTTGCTAGTGGTATTTGTTCAGTTCTCCTTTTGGACTACTTAACCCAGGAGGGTGAAGGTCATCAGTACAGAGAAGTGAATATTGTCTGCTGCATCCTCTCCAGTCTCCATTTGTGTGATAAAGCAGAGCAGTTGCATGCATTTGCTGCCAGATTTCTAAAGCCAGGGCTAAAACCCGGCCCCCCAACAACATATATTGGGTTTCTTGGTACTGCTGTCTGACTTCTTCTGCCCTCTCTAACATATTTGTTTACTGTGTACTCCCCTCCCCCAGCTCCCAGTTGCACGCACGCACACGCACACACTTGTATACCTCTCAGTGTATTTTTGAAATAAGTATTAGAGGTACGTTGATAAACTGAGACAGACAAGTAATGTGGCCTATCTAAATACAAAGCTCCATTGCAATGTAAGTACTTCAGACTGTCAAAAATTGTCTGGTTAAGCTGAAGAGTGTGAGTTTAGGAAATAGTGTTTACCATACTGAAACAATGTGAAAAAGAAATGCAACTTTTTGAGGATGGAATAAGTAGTACAGTAAATTGTCAAAACAAAACAGTAGTGTGTGTGATGGTGATGATGATGGCCGTGATTCCTCTTACTGACATTCACTGATTTGCAAATTAGAGGCTGATCAAGGAAAGATTGTGTAGGATTGTAAGGTCCACTAGGGCAGGGATTTCCTTAATTTTCCTCCTCTAGACACAGAAAAAAATACATAAACCTCCCCTACTGTCCTCTCTTTAAAAAGAAAAAAACAAGATCTATGAGAGGGTTAAAAGTGGGTTGAAATACCAGTACATTTGGTATATTTTAAGTATATGGAAAGGGAAGTCTGTATCTATTTTTCCCTCTTCATTTATCTTCATTTTGAAGGAGTGCAGAGTTCAATCCTGTGTTTTGCTTTTGTTAAGGCCCACAGAAAGTAAATACTATTCCTTTTTATTTGTTTCATGTTGCTCGGGTTGGCTTGTTTCTCCCCAGGAAGAGGTGGGAGTATCCCCCGGGAGGCCAGCCCCACAGTCTGAGTATGGGAACAAATTCATCCCGCACAGCACTCCAAAATTAGAAAAAGGAGTTGAAAAACTGTGAATGTTGGTGGCTATGTAAACTGATTCTTTTTGGACTTTTTAATGGGTGCCCTTTTAACACGTTTGAGTGAAGACATGACACAGAATCTAAATTCTCTTTGGAGATTATTGTAGGTGGGGCTCTTAACGCCTCCTATTATTAAGGTTGCCCAACACTTCCTATTGGAAGTCCCTGTTTTCAGGGGCTTATAATTTTTTTTTTTTTTTTTTTAATTTCAGCCAAAATGGTTCAGCCATTTCCGAGATCAAGGCTGGAGAAAAATATGTTGTTTTTCCGGTGTTAAAACAGCTTTTTGAACAGCTCTAGTGCCACCATGCTTTGGAGCATGGTCTTGAAATTTGGTGGGTTTGAGGTAGCCTTTGTGTCAGGGATGGGCCTCAGATTATAGCAGCAAAATTCTGTCCACACTGGGTATGTTTCAGTCCAAGGGTAAACAGGAATTTCCTCACAACTGCAGGTCTGGGTACCTGAACTGAGAACCGGGAGACTGTTTCTACTCTGCTGTCCGTGATCCCTCTGCTAGGCCCAGGCAGCTTGGAGGAGGAGCTGCCTGATTTGAATACAGAAGGAACAAGAGCCAGACATGTAGCAGGGATAAGAAAGAGATGGATCTGTGGGGATGGGGATTAAAGACCGGGGCTGGATGCTGGCAGGGGATGAAGAGGGAAACTGGGACTGGGAGTTAGTGTAGGGGGAGACTGGGACTGGGAGCCAGGGAGGGAAACTGATGGGGAGGACACTGGGACCCTGTAGGTTGTGGGGAACTGAGATTGGATGAGGAGCCTGGGGGGAGTGTGGGATTGGCTGGGGAAGGAGACTGGGACTGAAAACCAATGGGAAGGAGGTTAGTGGCAGGGAAGATAGATCTGATGAAGAGCGAGGGTGTGGGGGAGAACTAGCAGTGACTGGGCAAAGAGACTGGAACAAGGATGGGGGGTGGGTGGAGATCGGATGAGGAGCCTGGGAAGGAGATTGGTAGTAGGAGCCGATGGCGATCATGGGCAGTGAGGATGGGGGAACAACTGGATGCCAGAGTCAGGGAGAGAGGCAGATGAGATAAGGAATTGGGAGGGGAAGAGCAGGACTGACTGGGATTGGGACTCTTGAGGAGTGAGACTAAGATTTGCTGGGCAGGGACCGTAGGACTAGGGATGAGAAGCCTGAGGAGTGGACTCCGGAACTGGCTAGCTGAGGAGAATGGGACTGGGATAGGGTGACCAGATGTCCTGATTTTATAGGGACAGTCCTGATTTTGGGGGCTTTTTCGTATATAGGCACCTATTACTCCCTACCCCCATCCCGATTTTTTACACTTGCTATCTGGTCAGCCTAGACTGGGATGAGGAGCCAGGAGTGGCAAAGAGACAGGACTTGCACAAGTACAGATTGGAGGGGACAGGGCAGAAGGCATCAAGTTTGCAGGGAATAGGCAGAGGAGTTTGTGCCCACAGCACACACCCCTCCACAGCCCAGAATGGAATCCAAGATTCCCTAGTCTCACCATTCCTCTGAAGTCAGCAAAGATCTGTGAAACCCACTGGCAAAAGTCTTATCTCTCTCTAGTGCTGGTCCACATAGAGGATAACAGTTTATTATTTCTGTCAGTTACTCCAGTAGTTCAAGTAGTAGAGGTTTGTGGGGTGGATCTAAATGTTCCAACCTTACTGTTGACCCATGTGAATGTCAATATGATGCCACATTCTGGAAAGTTTTTTCTCCAGTTCGCTTCTTTTAAAAAACCTAGGAAATTATGCACACAAAAAGCTATGTTAGAAGAACATTATAAGTCAAGTTAGGAAATGCCAAAATTTAGGTACCTGTGCAACCTGATTCATGCCCCACCCCCCATATGCGTGCATTGTGATAACAGCCTTTAATTACATGATCACATACTGTTTTTTCCACAGAACTCCTGCTTCATTCAGTGCACAGGCTGGACCTGCCTTGGGGATGAATCAGGGTTGTGTAGCAGAGGAATTTGTTGTGTGTAGTACCTCTCCCTCATTTGTTGCAGAAGCTGGAATGTGTGTAGTGAATGAGGCAAGGGATTTGCAGAATGAGAATGGGAGGTCTCACAGTTAAATCAGTGGAATGCTGCCTTGGGGAACTGAATTCTGTCCCTGCCTGTGCCAGACTTCCCGTGTGATGCTAGGCAAGTCACTTAAACCGAACATTTCACAGGGGGTCATTCACTGAGTTCTTTGTTTTCTGGGTGCCTGATGTGAGACCCTGTAGTCTGATTTGCAGAAATGTTGAGGACTCACAGCTGCAACTGAAATCGATCAGAGCTGTGTTTTGAACATATAAAGTGCTATATACTATTACGTACTCTGAAAAATCAGAGTGTCTCAGATTGGGCACCCAAAATTAGGAGATACTGTTGACCTTAATCTTTCTGTGTCTGAGTTTCCCATCTGTAAAACTGAATATTATCCCCTTACATAACAGGGGTGTAGTGAAATAAATTGATTAATGTTTTAAAGTATTCAGATACTACAGTCATTAGTTCCATAAAAAAATCCATGAGGAAATGAATAATTCTGTCTTCAAAGCAAGACTTGAATAGTGTGTAGTAAATAATGCGTAGAGCCACAATTAAACAAGGAGTATAAAACAAAATATTGAATAAATGAGCACTGTCTATTCTGTGCACTGAATGAGGCCAGGATGCTGTGAAAACAATAGTATGTGATCATGAAATTAAAGACTATATCATAATGCATACCCACAAGAGGTTTGAATTAGGGTTGTATAGGCAACCTTTATTCTGGCACTTCCTAACTTTTGAGTGTTTGACTTTGCAAACATTAAGATCTTTTAAATGTGTGTGTGTGTCCATGCATACACTTGAAACCACAGGTTAACACACAAGTGCATATTTAAACATCCATGGTCTTCCTCATCATTATTTGCATATTATAATGAAATATCTTGTTCATAATATTTTATTAAGTATTGATTTGATACTATAAAAATTCTGTGTTGTTTGGTCCTTTGTATTATGGTACACGTTAGTTGTAAACTTTCTTAGGTGCTTAAATCATAAAGGTAAATATGATTAACTGAAAGACTGTCTTGGAAGTTCAGAACTCTGTGAATTAAGCATGGAATTATTAGAATTATTGATAATGTTTTCAAAGCTGCATATGCATTTTATTTTTTGATCCCATGCCCTCCAGCTTTGAATATGGTGTTTACAATAGCCTTCTTTATATGCATAAGAGGTGGGATTTCTTGAAAGATTTTTCTTTTCTCCAAATATTAATATAGCATTCTCCATTTAAAAATACTTTTAGCATCTTTTATATTCTGTTGATAGGCTAAAACCCAAAACTGACAGTGGAGTCAAATTCATCTGTGGCATTGGAAATCTATTGAATTAAATAGCTACACCGGGAATGAATTTAGGCTGAAGGTTTGAATACCACCTCTTATGTGTAGCAAAAGGAGAAAAACTTGATCAGTTTCGACTGCAGCCTTCCAGCAAGAAACTCTTTACCTTTTTGCAGATCCCTTTACCTTTAAAGTACCTGACTTTAAAGGGGGTAGCTGAATATCTATGTGTGGAGACTTAAAGCGGTCTTTGTGGAAGTACTTTGAACAGTGATAATAACAATGGTTTCTGGCAATTGCAAAATGGGATCTGACCAATTTTAGTAAAATAGTGACAATACTAGACCCACAGAGCTCACTTTTGAAAGAGTATTTCAGTTTGAACTGAGTGAAACTGATGTTTTAAGAAACAGTTTTGCACCTCTGTAAATGACAGACAGCTGCTGGACGAGGTAATGATCTGTCTTCATGTTTGATGCCTCCTTTTATCAGTCCAAGGCTTTTCACTGAGTCAGATCTATTGATTAGCATTAGTCTACTTCCCAGGAAGCCTACTTTACATTGAAATGTCACGGGCTTGGGATACTATGCCAAGAAAGAGCTTGAACTCTGTCAAATGCTGCCTGGTAAATTATATGTTTGCTGAGTGTTTAGTAAGTATAATAGCTTTGCAGCCCCAAAAATGTTAAATGAGGTCATTTTTATCTCCTTTGAACAAATATTGGGGGAGAAAATGATGGGGTCAAATGGAAGATATCCTACACTTTCCAGTGCTTTATGGAATACAAGCTAATGGAGTGATGGAGTGAACAAAATGTAATTCCAAGAAGTTTGAGTGAGGTAAAATCTCCACTTCATATTAGCTGGTGTGTATTTATTCAAAATAGCAACAATAGGGGTTAAAAATAGCAAGATCCTGCATCATTAACACAAATACAACTGTATAACCAAACAGTGTTGTTTTGTGCAGAAACATAGGAAGACAGGAATTTGTTTGTGTGTGTTTTTCTTTCCTTAGCTAAATTTTTTTTTTAATTTATTTTTTGTAGTGCTTCAGGGGATCCAGGTGCAACCCTTTACGTATAAATGGTCAGTTCTAAAGCAGAAGCTTAAATATAATACTGCTCAGTAATTATGGTAATTGCATCAATGGAGGTTAGCAAGAAGCTAATTGTAACCTTGGGGATGAAGAAAACAAACTGGACGTATAGAACATGTTTTAAAACACCTTTTGGTTCAGATTTATTTTAACTTTACTTTACCTAGATTAAAATGTAAATGTTTTTAAAAAATTGTTTTCAGTACAAAAAGAATTAAAGTTGTGAAACAATCCAATGAATGACAGGAAATGTTAAGTTAAGTTGATGTTCTATCCTTCACTCCATTGTGAGTATTTCACCTTTTCCCACCCCCTCATCCTCTGCGTCACACCAGACTTGGTATTTCACTAGACTGGATCAGTTGTTGCTATCTTTGGAAGACAAATTGTGCCAAAGGTCTATAGTTGAATGGACAAACACCTAACACGCTTTCTGGTTGCTGTTGTGGTGTATTTCTACTATTTGATCTTCTCTTGTAACCTCAGCCTCTATGTTGCTTTGCTGTGAAAGATTCCCAGGTTAGGCTGTCAAGATGTATAGTCAGTCATATTAATTTTGCAGGTATGTAGAGTATTCTGTGATATCTTTTTTCTTCATGTTTACAATTAAAAAAAAGTTTCCAAAAAATGCATACTGGATTAAAAATATTTATAATAAAGGTATTCTTTTAAATAAACTGCTATTTTGTATGTGTGTGCAATCTCTCTTTCTCTGTCTGTCTGTCTGTCTCTCTCTCTCTCTGAAGTGTGTGTGTGTTTGTATTTTTTAAAGCAGTTTACAAAAAAGCAATTTATTGCAGTCTAACATTATGGAAAAGCAGTTCCAGCACAAATGTGTAATTCTAGCCTGCAGAAAAAGCAACCCAATTTCAACTAGTAGAAGACTGTAAATAATAGAAGCTGTAATATCATTTAGCTCATAGAGATAACATCTCCATCCCAGGAAAAGTCCTTCAGTATCTAGGGGAAGATGTAATCAAATAGGGGTTTCTGCACAAAAGAACTATCTCATGAAGGTACTTGGAGAAGAGATCTGTACCAGTTCTATATAATCCTAGGGGGAAATGAGCAGAGAACACTGAAATTTGTTAATCTACAGATTTAAAGTAGAATCAGAATGTGGGAACGGTTGGCAAGCTGTATCTTGTAATTTTTTCTCATCCCCTGAGGCATGTGCCTGGCTCACATAACTAGTCACTAAGCCGCTTGGGTTCAGTGTTCTCCTGTGCCATGGAGGCTGTACAGATGAATCCCTAATACTAACAGAACACCCTCAGTATTATTAGAATTGCAAATCTGAGCTAAAAAAAACCTAGGATAGTAAATGTAACAAAAAAAGTGCAATAAATGAGCCTTAAAGACATTCTACAACATATATGACCATATCCACATTCATCACCTGCAAATTATTAACTGGAAGAAAAGGAAGGAGGGTGGCAGGGTTTGCCCATAGATGTCTCAATACCCTAAATGGTTGTTAGTCTGGCCAGGATATTAAAGGCCATATGGTCCCATAACATTTTACTAATGCTTTTCCACATCTTGGTAAAAACCTCTCTTTCTAGCAATGCCAGTGTCTTTTCTGAATACAATTAAAATTTAGTTTCTTGAAACAGAATGTTTTCAGCTTACCTGGCAGATGCGAGAATTGTGTTATACTGATTAGATGTGACACACAGAAGGACATCTCTTGGTGGTATTCACGATTCAATAGGTGACATTCTTTTCTCTGAGCCAGTGCTGAATCAATGTCCCAGCATGGTTTTAGGATAGATTGTCCTCTTGGAGGTGCCATCTTTCAGATGAAATGTAAAATGGAGGTCCTGTCTACTTGTGATCATGATAGTTTCATGGTAAATTAACAAAAGAGAGAGAGTATTACCCCAGCATCCTGATTAAATGGTAAGTTGGGTAAACGTGAAGGGAATTTAGGGCACAGAGTTTGAGTTGGGCACAGTATTCTTCATTTCCTGTGATAGCCTATACTGTGTAAAGTGTTCTGCACTATTACATTCTTGAGTTAGCCATCTTCATGAGGTCATGGGAGCAAGCTACTGTCTGTGGTAATCAGGAGAGTTGGATTCTGTGCTAGACTCAACAGTTGACTTGCTGTGTGGCCTGTGCAAGTCTGTGTCTTTGTTTCCCTATCTGTAGAAGACTTTTGAAAGGACTTTTGAGATTGTAGGAAGAAGGTGTCTATCAGAGTGCAAAATATTAATAATAAAATGGTACCTGTACAAAGATATAGGGCCTAATCTTGAAAATCCTTTCTGACCTACGGATTCCCATTGAAGTCGAGGACTGTACTTGTGGCACCTTAGAGACTAACAAATTTACTTGAGCATAAGCTTTCGTGGGCTACAGCCCACTTCATCGGATGCATGCAGTGGAAAATACAGTAGGACGATTTTATATACACAGAGAACATGAAACAACGGGTGTTACCATACACACGATAATGAGAGTGATCAGTTAAGGTGAGCTATTACCAGCAGGAGAGAAAAAAAACCTTTTGTAGTGATAATCAAGATGGGCCATTTCCAGCAGTTGACAAGAACATGTGAGGAACAGTAGGGGGGGGAAATAAACATGGGGAAATAGTTTTACTTTGTGTAATGACACATCCACTCCCAGTCTTTATTCAAGACTAATTTAATGGTGTCCAGTTTGCAAATTAATTCCAATTCGGCAGTCGCTCGGTGGAGTCTCTTTCTGAAGTTTTTTTGTTATAATATTGTGTCTTTTAGGTCTGTAATCGAGTGACCAGAGAGATTTGAAGTGTTCTCCGACTGGTTTTTGAATGTTGTAATTCTTGATGTCTGATTTGTGTCCATTTATTCTTTTACGTAGAAACTGTCCGGTTTTACACAGCATCTGTTCAATGGGGAAGTTCAGAAATATAGAACAATGAACAGTTTTGAATGGATGTGATAGCTGAAGGGTTGAGTGTTCTGACAGGCACATATTGCAGCATTTCTTCTCATACTGAATCTTTCTCACAAAGGTCTACGCTTATTTGCAATGTGCAACACAATGCATGCATCGCATATAAAGCAACAAGATCAAGATCAACCTACTTTGAAATGCAGTTTCCCCCTGTCCTGAAGAGGTCATCAGAGCTGAACTTGAATCCTCAAAGATTCTCTTTCTCTCTCTCCCAACGCTTGATGTCACTGGAACTTTTCCACAAGTAGAGGTGGACTGTACTCAGTTTCTGCTGGAGCCCCTCAGTGCTATTCTTGGAGGTGGTATGCGGCGCTCTTGTCCCCGCTAGGCTACAGTTGGAGGACTGAGCATGGATCCTCCTTCTCCTTGTGATGGCTCTACAGAAATGTATTGGTAACTAATTTCTAAAAAAAAAATATCACTGCAGAAATTTCACTGTATTTAGTAATGAAAAATTAAGTATTAAAAGCAAAGTGAGCCATGGTGAGTGAAATAATCTGTCCATGAGCTCTGGTTTCACAGTAATGTTGGATTTTTCAGTCATAATTCACAGGTAACTTCCGAAAAGATGTCATAATAAAATCTAACTGTTCTGATTTTTGGCAGCTCTGATTAAAAGGGAAATTGGGGAAGGGTGGAACAGAAGATAAATTGTGCTTTAGCCTTTAGTGAAATATAAGGGCTAGATGAGCGGATCTCCTTAGAATGTCCAGTACCCACTCCAGAATTTAAGTTATTTGCATTGGCTAGAACACAGAGGGAAGATAAATGGGCATGCAGAATCAAACCATGTCCTTTTTCCTCTTCCACACATACACACCTATGCATTGTATTTTATTACCCCTGTCACAATATTTGTTTGATGATTGAAAGTGATGAATAAAGACAAGGCTGGTCTTCCCTGATCAATGTAGAGTCCTAAACTGCTGTCTAATTCTGTACAACATGCATGCAGTATCACCCTCTTGTCTGTGAGAATAACCATGTATTTCAGATGCAGCCAGGCTTCCTGTCAGTTTAGTCAAAGCAGCTTGTGCAAATTTATCTAAACCAAGTGTGTGTATAAGTGTGTGCATGTGTGAAAATGAAAAATCTTTTCTCTGAACAGTTAATCCTCAGTGGTGGGGGACTAAGCACGGTTTCTTTTGTTTTTTCTATGAAAAATAATCAGTACAGTTTTCCCATAGGCCATGGGGGAAAAAAGAAACCATTCATATTCCTTCCCTCACATCCCCCTCTCTGTATTTTAAAAAATTAATTTTAATATTTTGTCTGTTCAGGAAATCTATAGATTTCTATATAGAATCTATAGATTATGATCTATAATATCCCACACGCGCACGCACGCACACAAACACCACCACAACTGAGAGCAAGCGAGTTAGCCGTTAATTGTTGTTGTTTTTTTCCCCTACAGCGTGAAGAAGGGCCCCAAGGCTAAAATGTCTTTTATGATCTGACTTTCTCTTTATATGTATTTTTATAGCCTGCCTTTCCACTCCTTTCATTTTCTTGTCTATATGCTGATGCAGCACAACTATTGAATTTGTTTGGTTGGGGGCCTTTTGTTGGGTGCAGGAGCAGAGGTAACGTTAGTTTTTCTTCTTAGAGTGTTTTAAATGCCAGTGAAATTTATCCTATTGTGGAACAAAATTTCTTGCACAGAAAGATCGTGATTAGGACAGTTGCACTTTCCTCTGTGATTTTAGGGAATGGAGGCAGAGAAACCACAATATGGTCACAAGTGCACCTGTCTACATAGGAGATATCTGGAATTTTTAAAGAAGATATTTCTCACAAGGGCTCAATCCTGCAAACACTTGCTACTGATCATAGTGCTTATTCCAGTGATGAGTTCCATTGAAGTCAATGCAACTACTCATGATAGCAATCACTACACCTGTAGTCAATGTTTGTAGAAATTAGATCTAAATAATTGATTTTGTTGTTACTTTAAGCTAAAAAGTGGGTGATCAGGGAGGTTTTCAGACATATGATGGATAGAAGATTAAAGTATTTTGGGGACCCTGTTAATTAGGACTTTGGGGGGAAGGGAGCACTGATGTATGAAATTCAGAATGGTGATTTATAAATTCCACAGAGAGACAGAATTATCCAATAATTTGCAATAGCTGGGTGACTGTTGTCTCCAATTTTCTTCCCAGCCAGCCAGGTCCTCTTGTGTAAAATATCTACACTATGCAAACAGGTTCCTGCTAAAGGGAACCGAAGTAGACTGTCCACAAATTTATAACACTTTCTGCTTTGCTACATACTCCACAGAGTATCTTGACTCTCACATTCTGAAAGGCAGATCTCTCTATTTAGCTCTGTCCTTTTAATATATACTGCAAGTTTTAACCTTGTTCCCTCGACAGGAGTAGAGGGCCTATTGGTTAGATAGAAAAAAAATTTACAGAAATGCGTATTTTGTATTTTTGTCTTAAATGAGTAGGCATACAACTTTTAGCCTAGTTCTGTTTATGGGAGTACTTTTTCTCCCAAATGCTATTGATTAGGATGTGAAGGAGATATTTTTCTTTATTTTTCTTTCTTTCCTCATACTAATGAAGTATCTGATTAGGTGCTGCCTGCTTGTGGTGTGAGTACACCAGCTCGAATATGTGTGTTAAATGAAAATTGAGATGCTGATGGTTTGAAGCAGATTGGATCAGTGTTTCATCTGCAGAACTATAGATCTCTTTTTCTTCCCTTGTTTCTGTTTTTCCTTTTCTCCTGGAGCCTAGTGTTCAAGCTGAAAGATAAAGATGACATCTTCTGTGGGCCTGGACTGCCTGTGAAAATATCAGTCTACAGGCTGGAGCGCATGCGTGGGTGGAGAGTTAAGGAGAACAGGTTGAATTCAGCTTTGCCACATTTTATAAAACTGTATTTCATAAGTTTAATATATACCAAAAGTATAATAGCAATGAAAGTCTTAAAGGATTTAAGAATATCTCATATATTGTGTCTTGCTTTAAAAATCCACATAACTTTAAGCATAACAACTTTGCTTTCCTGAATAGTCATTGAAAATTACTTTTCATAACTCTAAAATATGTTGGACATATCTGGTATAAGGAATAGATTAATTAGAAATGCGTCTTCATGTATTTTTGCAACAAGAATTGCTTTTACAAACATTAAGGTTAAGACAAGGACAGGTAAATTTTGCCAAACTGAGAACTGTGTTGGCTGTTTAACATGACCTCAGTGCGTGCATCAAGTTTTTATAAAATGGAGCAGATTGCTGGCGCCATCCCCATCTTTAATACATGGAGGTGCAGCCCACTTAGGTCAGGATGGAGCATTGTCCACTGGTTGCAATTCACTAATAAAGATGTCAGTGGTTGCGTTGTAGAACTTCTTGGGCCTCATTCTAGCCATTTGAGGTTTTGCACCCATGGCACAGTGGTCTGAGTTTTTTTTGCTATACAGTAACTTAGAGTACCACAGTTGTTACTGAGGGGCTGAAATATATAGACCAGCAATTCAGTTTTAGTTCCATAGAAGAGGGGTTTTGTACATCGAATTAACCAAGGGGTAGATGTAGGAACAAGAAAATTTCATTTAAATGAAGAGAAGCCATATTTATTAGCCATTATATTAAGAATGTAAACATTCGTTATAATGTGCGTTCAGAGTGAACTCAGATTTGGGATTACAAAAACCTGGTATCAAAAGACGTATGTTGGTCAGACTCATTTTGTGAAAACAGATAAATTACAGTACCTTATGGAACAGAGGTAATTTTCCACTGAAGGATACAGTATTCAGGATCTAGAAGCAGGGCAATTAAGTATCTCGTATAACAAGGTCTTTCTCTTCCTCTCCCCCTCCCTTCTTCCATGCTACCCTCCAACCAGCTGCTTTAAACAGCAGTGTCTGTTTAACGCATTGCACCAAAAAATATAAGAAATATAACCACCCAGTCATATATATACCCACCCACCTAGGCATGGAAACAGCAGCCTGATAGTCCTGGTTTACCAAACTTGGACTAACAGTTTTCAGAGGAGAGCTGACCTGCATTTGGCGCCTGTGTCAAAGAGCTTGTTGAATAGAACTCATGTTAACCAAGGAAGTCTAGCTGTCCAGTCCAATTGTTAGTTTACACCTTTGTAAGGGGATTAGTTTAAACCCATTGTCTTAATTCTTAGCAAGCATCCTAAAATGAAACAGATCTCAGAGAGCTAGGGAAACCCTTTTTTCCTGTCTGTTTTACATCGAGTTGCTACGTTATGTCACTAGTATAGCTCCCCTTGAGTAAAAAAAAGTTTTACAATATATATTTGTTTGCAAAAGATTGTGTTTGGGGATCAAGGAAGGCAATAGCAACCTTTCTTAACTTCTAATAGCAATTTCACCATTGATATCATAAACTCTTTCAAAGGGTAGGATTGAGAAATCCATTCATTTTTCACTCTCAAAATTCTGAGATTGCCAGAAACCATTTTTTTTTTTTGGAAAGGGGATAAAATGTCATCAGTCATTCAGAAGTTTTGGTGATATATTACCTTAAGAGGAGACTTACATATCTTAGAAATCTTGGAAATCTGATGGTTTAAGATGAGATTTTTGTATGTCATGGACTAAACTAGTTAAATACTTGAGTGTCTTTGAATGCATTTGAATGTATTTGAATGCTCAAATAAATTGGTTAGTCTCTAAGGTGCCACAAGTACTCCTTTTCTTTTTGCGAATACGGACTAACACGGCTGTTACTCTGAAACCTTTGAATGCATGGTACAGCTGCTCTGCATAGACTAACCTCCATTGTGACAAATGCACCCTCCTAGGCTAACAGCGATAGACTTTGCTTTTACCCTTGTGCCTTTGAAAGGAAGGAAGTATGACATTCAAAGTGCTATGGTTTGTAGCCTTTAAAGTACTGGATTTCAAATTTGGATAAAGTTGTTTTGCTTACTGTAAAATGTTTGTCTCATGCTATTGGTTCTGGTACTATTTGAATTGTTTAGCTACAGGTGCTCTGAAGCAACAATTAATTCAGGTACATCTTCACACTAATTAAATACCGTAATTACACAAAATGTGCTTGGGATATTTTGTATTATATATTCAATAAAGTATCCTTAAATTTTTTTAAATGAGAGCCGAATAGAACAATACACAGTGACATGGGAACAAGATTCAGTGTATTCTGCAGTTTTCTATCTGCAAAACATGCTGCAGAATTCACTTCTTGCTTATTAATTATACTTCAGCTTTGATTTTTTTTTTTTTAAATATGTTTCTGGACATTATGGCAACAGCAATAACCTTGAAAACCTGACCCAAGTGTAAACATTGCAGTGATGCCTGCCAGTGTCTTCAGCTGTCTAACAGTTGAGAACTGTCCTATTCGTCTCAGGGTCTTGTGGTTTCTGCAATTCCGTGGCTGTGAAGTTTGATATTTTCCAAGATTCCACAGAATTTACTATTTGTTGTAACCAGATGCCTGACATTTTGTTTTACATCTCCCTGCCCTTCCAGGACCTTCTTACCTTACAACTACTACTTTTTCTTCAATATTCCCTGCAAGGGGGTGTTAATTAGATAACAGTGCATGGAGCCAAGTAGCAGGGTATTAGGGAAGTTGCAGTCATGCAGTGGAGGGAGTGTAGCTAGTGAGTTGAGCTAGCTGAAGAACAGCAACTTCAGTATCAGGCAAATTGGTTGAAACTGTAGTAAAGAACAGATTATCAGAAATAGGTATGTAGAGTTTGTTGGGGAAGAGTCACAGTGGCTTTTGTAAAGGAAATCATGCCTCACCAATCCACTAGAATTCTTTGGGGGAGGTCAACCAATGTGGACAAGGGCAATCCAGTGGATATAATGTACTTGGACTTTCAGAAAGTCTTTGACAAGTTCCCTCACCAAAGGCTCTGATGCAGAGTAAGCAGTCATGGGATAAGAGGGAAGGTCCTCTCATGGATCAGTAACTGGTTAAAAGGGTAACAAAGGGTAGGAATAAATGGTCAGTTTTCATAGCGAACAGAGGTAAACAGTGGTGTCCCCCAAGGCTCTGTACTGGGACCAGTGCTGTTCAACGTATTCCTAAATTATCTGGAATAAGGGGTAAACAGCGAGGTGGCAAAATTTGCAGATGATACTAAATTACTCAGAATAGTTAAGCCCAAAGCAGACTGAGAATAGGTACAAAGGGATCTCATTAAACTGGGTGAGTGGGCAACAAAATGGCAGATGAAGTTCAATGTTGATAAATGCATTGTACTGAATATTGGAAAACATAATCCCAACTATACATACGCAATAATGGGTTTTTAATTAGCTGTTACCATTCAAGAAAGAGATCTTGGAGTCATAGTGGATAGTTCTCTGAAAACATCCCCTTAATGTGCAGCAGCAGTCAAAAAAAGCAAATAGAATGTTAGGAACCATTGGGAAAGGGATCAGTAATAAGACAGTAAATATCATAATGCCACTATATAAATCCATGGTACGCTCACATCTTGAATACTGTGGTTCTGGTCACCCCATCTCAAAAAAGATATACTAGAAATGGAATAGGAACAGAGAAGAGCAATAAAAATGATCAAGAGTATGGAACAGCTTCAGTAGGAGGAGATATTAAAAAAATTGGACAGTTCAGCTTGGAAAAGATACGATTAAGGGGGGATATGACAGTGGTCTAAAAATCATGAATGGTGTTGAGAAAGTGAACAAGGAAGGGTTATTTACCCCTTCACAAAACACAAGAACCAGGGGTCACCAAATGAAATTAGTAGGTAGCAGGCTGAAAACAAACAAAAGGAACTAGTTCTTCACAACGCAAAGTCAACTTGTGGAACTCATTACCAGGGAATATTGTGAAGGCTAAAAGTATAACTGGGTTCAAAAAAGAAGTAGATAAGTTCATGGAGGACAGGTCCATCAGTGGCTATTACCCAAGTTGGTGAGGGACTCAACCGCATGCTCTGGGTGTCCCTAAGCCTCTGACTGGCAGATGCTGGGATTGGACGACAGGGGATTGATCACTTAATAATTGCCCTGTTCTGTTTGTTCCCTTTGAAGCATCTGACATTGACCGCTGTTGGAAGACAGGATACTGGGCTAGACGGACCATAGATCTGACCCAGTATGGCCATTCTTATGTTCTTAGCATAATCGGCCAAGCTCAGGGAGTAGAGTCACACCACCTAAAGAGTATAGTGGAAAAATCCATTCTCCAAAAATATTCAATCAAAAATCATAATGTTTTGTGCTTTGACCATTTTCAGTTATAAACCATAGTGTGTGTGACGGTGGGGTAATAATGAAAGATATTCCATTGTAATAGAATATGTTAACATTGCCATGGAGTGTAAGGGTTCTTGCTGTAGAAATTGGTCCTATTGTGCAGTGGTGCTCACAGAGCCCTATTTATAAATGGCTTGGTCCACTAGTAGAAGATGAGGGTTTTTTGAGCCACTAAACTGTAACTTTTCTGACTTTTCCTGTTTCTGTTCTGGTTTGCAGCTTCTGTACTGTATTGGAAAATCCCCATTTTTCAGGACCATGCCCGTTGGAGCAAACCCAGCTTCCTTCAGATGTTTCTGAATTCTCATTTTTTGACTGGAACTGGTAGTACGGTTTTGTGAGTTACAAACAGAAAGCTGACTTGTCAGCCAATTTAGGTAACCAGTTTCAGAGGAAATCAAATCTCTTCTCTAACCCCATCTAGAGGTTCCCAAAAGTTATGGGGATTTTTCTTGCATACAAGAAGTTCTTCAAATGACATTTAAACAGAGCTTCTTTCTTCCCAACGCTAGTGATGGTACTAGTGCAAATTAAAGATCCCAAGGCACTTATTGAAAAAAGTAGTGGACTGTCCTGGCTACCATTATCCATCTCATTAATTTGTCCAAGTACTGAAGGCTGCAAGAGTAGAGTTTGAGATATTTTGCATATACAATTAATTATATATAACTCATTTCTATTCTGTTGTTGTGTTTCCTTTGTAACCCTTGCTTACTTTGTTTGGTTGTCTGTCTTCCCCTCTGATAACTTGAACACATAGGGGTTTATGGGTTAGCTACAGCCCTTGAGTTAACAGAGCTAGGTTTTTTCACTCAGGTGGTAGAGACTCAGGGTTGTGGATTCAGAGGTCCCAAGTTTGATCCCTGCTGCTGACGTCCGTTCATAAAAGTTTCAAACTGCCTCCATGGGGAAGCAAAGAGCCTCCTTTCCTTTTTAAATAATTGTTCTCCAATATATTAGGAACCACCATATCTGTCAAACTGTTTCCTTCCAGCATGGGTTCCACCTACGGGACTGCGTTACCTCTATTTGTCTCCTGCAGAAACCTGGCAATTAGTACATTGATGATATTGGGACTGACATTCTGCTAATGACGGTTTCACTCAGTGGTGAAAGGAGGAGGATGGATGGCAGTGCTCATCTAATCACAGTGAACATTTGTCAAAGTGGCAGTTTGTCCAGGCTGGCTTCTTTAACGTGTTCTGCTGATTCTTTTTCATAAGCTTTGATCCACTGGGCTTAATGTGCCAAATATACAATGTTTTTTCCCTCCAATTGTTACTCCCTTAAAATATAGAGAGATGTGAAAGATTCCTGTAAAGCTGTACGGTCACCCTCAAAGTTTGTTCTCTTCAGTGTAGCATATTCCAGGGTGGTGAGAAGAATGTGTTAAACTTTATCATTAGATTTTGGAAGATATGCTGGCAAGAGCCTGGTTACAGACTAGGGAAATTTTGTGCCCTTCTAGGTGTTTGGAAAGTTGATTTTCAAGGAAGGGACACTGAAAAGCTTATATTTTCCCTTTTTGCTTTATGTGCACAATAGTAGTCCAGTAGGTTAGCTGAAGAAGCATCATGCACATGAAGAACATGTGTTGTCATGCAAACTGACACATGCTATATATTCTACTTATGTCTGTCAAGTACACATATGTTTTATGCAGGAGCTCTATTTATATTTTTACATGTGTTATTGCTTTTTCAGCTATAATTTGTGTGGATAATATTTTCTCCCATTATAGTTAAAGCCACATCTGCTGCTCAGAGTCATTATATCCAAATGTATACTCATTATGTACATAGTGATAAAGTGCAAATGACATTCTTCTACACACTTAAAAATAGTGACCATTTATTTTTCCCCATACCATCGAAAGGGGCCTTGGGTCTTGTTCTGTCTCCCTTGACTACTAATAGGCTGCTTGCTTTTTTTTAGGTTTCACCATTGACTGCTCAATTGTGGTATGCATACAGAGCCTGGAATAGGGTGTGGGATGAATGCTCACCACTCCCGTGGAAGCTCCTGGTGTTATTGTACCATAGGCCAATACAATGAGTGAGATTCTGTGCTGTAACTTGTATTCAGGTGTGTTCTTATCAAGTTAACTAACACAAGTTAAGAGCCTAGTGAAGCAAAGCCAAGTTGTAGTCTTCACATAAGTTAGTGGGTCAAGGCAACCCGCTCCTTCATAGTCTTAACTCAACATGTTATCTTATGTGAAAACTACAGATTGCCTTGTCTTCACTAAGATTTTACCTGGCAACCTTGGTGGCCACTAAGTTATGGCTGGCTGCCCTGTATGCTGCAGCACTTCGAAGAATCTCCTGAGCAGTACATGCAGTATCCCTACACTTAGCATGCCTCTCCTCCTACAAGCCTTGCTGGAATTTTTTATAACTCCAGCTCCTGGAGTCATGTGATTAAAAGAGACTATCTCTGTTCATTAAAAAAGTAGCTTTTTAGTCCTGATCGGGGGGTGGGGGAGACACTTGAAAATGTAACTGGAGTGTACCCTAAAGGCTCAAAAAACAGAAGGTGAATAAAAAGAACCAAAAATAATTATTTAAAAGAAAACTCATGAATTTTAAGCCATTTTTGAATGTTTGCGGTTGGCAATACTAATTCTAGTGTCAGAAGTAGTACATAGAAGCTAGTAGTCTTTACACTGTGGAATCGAAGGCACATGATTGTTCCTGGACCCTGGGCAGGGTGGGTCTTCCCCATCTCATGGGCCAGACACAATGTGGCCATAAACCTTTAGAAAAACCAAATGAAGTGTGAGTCTTAGAAGTGAATAATTTTAAATGGTGGAGAAAATAGCATTTCATTGCTTGTAAAGCTAGAAATAACAGTTAAGTGAAATTTTCTGTGTGTATGTGTATGTTTGTATATGTAGAGTCCTGGCTGGCTCTCCTTTTCTTTTTTTAATCAGAGGCAATTCTTTTCTTAAATGAAGTCTTTCTACTGGAAACCAGTGCAGTCTGATTCATGCAGAAAGATGTGATGGGTCAAACCTGACAATCTGCACATATTTTTCTTTTTACACTAAATACTTCCAGTGCAATAAGTGGTACCAGCATGAATAGCAGACGTCAAATATGTATGCATTGTTTTCTGTCAGTTAGCTGCAATGGCAGTAGATTTCTTCATCCAATAAATATGTTCTGTCGCTTCATACCCTTTTCATATTTAATCAATAATTATGCAGTTATTTGGATGGAACCTAAACTGATATCATGGTTCCCCCCCCCTTCATTTTAAAGGTATTGGCTAAAATTTTCAAATCTAGCTGATTAAAATTAGACATCAAAATCTATACTTAGGCACCTAAATAAGTGGCCTGATTCTCTGAGGTGTTGAAGCTAATTGGGTATGCGAGTGCTGAACACCTCAAGAAATCAGGTCACTTTTAAAGTGCCTAAATATGAATTTAGGTGCTTAACTTTCGGCAGTCAAGGTTGAAAATGTTTATTATTGCCTTTTATATTTCCAAATTGTGTCTTGCTTGTCTTCTGTATTTTTGAATCATAAACATCAGACCAATTAATGTATCTTGCAGTATTGGCACAGAAGAATGTTTCGATATTTAAAAAATACTTCTGAAGTTTTAAAGTTTTGACATTTTCAGCATGAGACCAGATACAAAGAGCAAATATGTGTTACCCCTTCTCCCATCCACCCCCAAACACCCACTGTTGCACACCTTAAAATTAAGTAATAAATAATTTTTAGTTTCAGTGTTTGTTGGGTTTTAATTTAATGGTATCAGCAAAGAGTTTTCCCTGTTCATACTTCTTGGTTCTTCCCTCTTCGTCTCTCCTTCTTTCCCCCTTGCCAGAACCCCCCCCCCCCCCCCCCGCAAAAAAAAAAAAAACCCAAGGGTTTTTTGAAAGTGCTAAACTAATTTTTACATAAAATATTCTGATGGTGCTTAGAACGTTCTTGTTAGGGCAGTAGTATTTGCCCCAGAACCTGTAACATTGAATTATGCTTTATAGTGCTCTAAATAGTAAAGGTAGCAAATGCTGAACTTAAAGAATTAAATGTAAATACAGCCCCATCTCTCATAACCCATCTCAAAAAGAAAAAAACATGATTCAGAAATGAAAACTGCATTAGTTTGTTGTTGAACTGGAGCCTCCCTGATAGGGCCCCTTTGCACTCCCTGTGCATGTGGATCTGTGTATGTCTCTCTGTCTTGCTCTCTGGCTTGCGTGCTCTCTCCTCCCCCTTCTCCTCTTTCCATGCTGGCCTGTATGTCAGCTTCAGAGTTAATCATTCATCAGCATGAGAATTTATCTATTTTTATTGGTTGCCGGGGACTGGTTTTGAGAAAGGAGTCTGGAAATATGAGGCAGAGAAAGGGAACAGTCACCTCCCCAAAGGCGCTCATCCCTTGCAAAATGGTTTCATGTACCAAACCTGCTAGTGTATTAAAATAATAGGAATGTATTAAATTAACCATTCACCTTTCAAGTGACTGACCCAGTCACAAAGTTATTGAGAAACATCGGGGGAAATTTACAGGAAAAACGTGAAAATCCATTTAAAGGAGGAAAAAAGTGAGTGGACTAGACAGTTAAGCTTTTTTTTTTTTTTTAACTTGGCAGGATTGAAAGGTTTTTTTGGCATGTGATGTGAGACACCCCCTTGCAGTTATGAACCCCAACTGCAGCAGTCACACACACAAATGCAGCAGCAGCAACCAAACTACAAAGGTTAATTTAAAAAAAGAAAAAACAACCTTAAAGTAAAGATTGCAACATAGAAAAGATATGTTGAGAAAGAAAGCACAAGAAAATTCCCAGCAGGCTCTTCTTCTACTCCTCCCCTCCCCCTTCTGAGCTCTGGAGGTTTTTATTGCTGCTCTTTCTCCCTCCCCTCCTTTTTCTTTCCCTTCTTCCCCTCCCCCGCACGTAGGCTCTTGGAAAAAAAAATCTTCCAGCCTGACTAGAAAATCAGCCTTGTTTCCTCAGAAACCGCAGCTGCTGCTAGCAGAAAACACGTCAGGCTGGCCCTACAACACGCACAGATGTGCCTTTGTAAATCCATATAAATGCTGCGAAGGATTCCGTGTTGAGGGCAAACACCCTCCCCTCAGAGGATGGGGCCAATGCAAATGGCAGGCCATATCTCCTTTCTTCAAGGCCTGCCGTGTTCCCACCCCCCCCACACACACCCTTTTCTTTCTTAATTATTATTGTTGCTTATTGGATTAGAATGAATTCACCACCCCCGCCAAACTGGCAGCCAACCAAATATGAAAACTTCACTTTGGGAGACTAGCCCGCCCCAAACAGCCCAGCCGTGTGCCAACCTGACACTGGGCACCAGGGAGTGGCAGCTTTGGGTGTTTTTGATCCTTGTTGGGTAGATCTTTTATAGTGCATTGTGGGTGCAGGCACTAAATTTGTTTCATTTTCTGCCCCTGCTTGGAAACAGAGACAGAGGGGCATAGGTCAACGAAAAAAGTTTCTGCTGGCCTAGGAGACACCTAAAATAAAATGTTGCATGAAAACATAGTGCAAGGCAAGGAGTGTCGTTGATCAGGCCCTCTCTAGGCACAACTCCACCCTCCACTGCTTTTTTCTCTCCTGCCATCTCTCTCTGTCCGTTCCCGTCTCTCTCTCTCTCTCTCTCTCTCTCTCTCTCCCCCCCCACCCCCTTTTTAATATAACTTCCAGGCTGGATGAGTTGCAACTCGTTCTGCGTAATTAAAATGAGTGGATGATGGTTGAAAAGGGATGGAAAATAAGGCTGAGGGGGGTGGGGGCTGAGGGAGGAAGCTAAGAGGGTTGGAGCGCTACTGCTGAAGCAGACAAAAACAGGTCTGGTTGATCGGCTGAGGGGGATGGGCACACTTCCTGCCATTGGCTCTTTTCTAGGCTCCAGAGCAGCTGTGGGAGCAGAGCGCAGGATGGCAGTTACTGCTGAGGCACTTTGGTTCCATTTGTTTAATAGCTGCTAGTCAGAGCCAAATGCAGGCTCATCAACCTTGACTGGCGGGAAAACCGACGCAGGGAATTTTTTTTGCGTTTAAAGCAGAGTACAGGCTAAGCCTGCAAAGTTTATTTTTTTCTCTCTTTTTACCCATTGCTGTTTATATCCCTCTCTTAGCAATAGGGTTATTTAATGTTATTTTAATGTTTCCTGCACTTCTGTCCACAACCATTTAAACACAGAAGGATATCCCCCCTCCCTTCTTTTTAAATACTGTGCATCCTAGATACCATAAGGTATTTTTAAAAGACCAAATACAGTCCAGTACTTAGTTACAATTTAGTTATAAACTATGTTGATTGTCTTTTTCACTTTTATAGCCCAGTTCAGTTGTTCATTGCCACTCCAGCTAGAACTGCTTATCACCTAGTATTTAGCTGTCCTCTGGATTGGGATACTTTTTCATGGCACCTAGCTGTAATTTTATTTCCATTAATAACAGATCTGAGTGTACAGGCGTGTAGTATTTTGTTATAATATGGACTTGTGCCAGCTTATTACAGAGGATTGGAAGTTGAGAAGCAATAGGGCAAGAAATGTGTCCACATATACAAATTTGTTACATGCTTGGGGAGAAACAGTGAATGTGTATGAGATTGTTAATCTTGTCTTATGTTCTAATAAAATCTGGAAAGACCAAAATTACATGTGTAAAACTTCAAACACATATCTCTTATGCATCTAATTACACAGAGTTGCTTGTTTATTTTTATTGTAAGTAAAAATAAAGGATTTTATCACTTTGATCGCAGGATTTGATAGACGTACAAGTATTTCTTATTTTCAGAAAGCCATTGCTTACTGCTAAGGAAGCCCAGAAGTTTCATTTTAAGCTGAAAGCAAGCTAAAATTATGTCTTTTTGTTTTCTTTTCCAGAAGAGATGAGCACAAAACAAATTACAGAACGTCCATCCATATATATATAATGTTTTTTACTTAGATTGTAAAGAGTAGGAGGGACATATTGTGACAGGGCAGCTACTGATTAGCTGCTGTCAATCTGCAAAGATTAGCCCCTATTTTTAGATTTCTGAACCTCTTGAGTAATACTAGTTAAATTGGCACAGGTTAATAAGTTGGGGTCCGCAGAGCCTCTTAACTCCTCACTATGAAATCTGAATTAAAGAGACAACCTCACCTTCTCTCCTTTTGGAAATGCATTAGAGAGAAAATAATATGCATGGTGAATATCTATATATGTGTGTGTGTATATATATATAAATATATATCAGTATATCTAAGCTGGGAAATGAAACTTGAAACCAGATCCTCTGGACATAGTAACAGAAATATGTGCGTTAGGTTAAAAGATGCTTTGACAACTTTTCAGAGCATATTGACAATGCAATAGAGTGCTGCTGAAAAGAAACACATTTCTATCTTCAGTTTATATGTACATGTCGAATCTAAAAAATTAGACTCCATCTGTGGATTTTTTAAACTTTTCTCTTCCCCCTTAAGCCCCATCATATCATTCTACTGTTACACCAACACCCACTGGTTAACAGTTGGTCTGAGATGACTGTTGTATACTGAGCTTCTTGAAGAAGGCACAACTATTGTTCACAGAATACAAATAAACAAAATAAGTAACATAAAAAACAACAAAAATAACAACCTTTCCCCCCAAAAAATGAAGAGAGAAACCTATTGTTTAAAAACCCAAAAGGCATGGAATTGACTGGCATAAAACCATCTTCCATAGACGTTTATATGTTTGGGGAACAGACAGCAGGCTAGGACTCAGGAGCACAGGGATGAATAGGGAGAATGTTAATAGCAGCTGTATTTGCAAAGTGGATACTATTAATTTTGGCTTAAATAGAGACTGGGAGTGGCTAAGTCATTATGCAAGGTAGCATATTTCCCCTTGTTTTTTCCTAACAACCCCCCCCCCCCCCCAGACGTTCTGGTTAAACTTGGATTTATGCTGGAAATGGCCCACCTTGATTATCATACACATTGTAAGGAGAGTGGTCAGTTTGGATGAGCTATTACCAGCAGGAGAGTGAGTTTGTGTGTGTGAGGGGGGTGAGAAAACCTGGATTTGTGCTGGAAAAGGCCCACCTTGATTATCATGCACATTGTAGGGAGAGTGGTCACTTTGGATGAACTATTACCAGCAGGAGAGTGAGTTTGTGTGTGTATGGGGGTGGGGAGTGAGAAAACCTGGATTTGTGCTGGAAATGGCCCACCTTGATTTTCATACACATTGTAAGGAGAGTGGTCACTTTGGATAAGCTATTACCAGCAGGAGAGTGAGTTTGGGGGGGCGGGGGGGGGGGGCTGAGGGTGAGAAAACCTGGATTTGTGCTGGAAATGGCCCAACTTGATTATCATACACATTGTAAGGAGAGTGATCACTTTAGATAAGCTATTACCAGCAGGAGAGTGGGGTGGGAGGAGGTATTGTTTCATGGTCTCTGTGTATATAATGTCTTCTGCAGTTTCCACAGTATGCATCCGATGAAGTGAGCTGTAGCTCACGAAAGCTTATGCTCAAATAAATCGGTTAGTCTCTAAGGTGCCACAAGTACTCCTTTTCCTTTTTGTATTTAACCCTGTTTCCCAGATAAAGCAATTTTAAAGAAAACGGAAATAATGGTCATGCTAGAAATATATTTGTGTGGGCGCTGACCTGAATGTATCAAAGCAGAGATGAATACCTATGCTGCATAAGACGTTTTAGTCTGTTTACCATTTAATGCAAAGTTGTCACTGATCTTGAAAGCCACTTATATTAGAGAAACAAGGCTCATTTTATTGTAATCCACCACAGCACCAAAATCTGGTTTGTAAGACTTATCGTTCCATAGCCCTGCCTAGCACAAGAACAATACCATGCAATTAGGCTGTTTTAGGCTCTGAAGTAGGCTTGCTTCCAAAACACCCTCCCCTTATATTATTAGATGTGTTCCTATTAATGAAATGACTGATTTAAAATCTTCCTGTGTTTATGTTGTTTGGGCAGCAGTAGCTTGGATTTCCCCTGTCTAGACTAAAATTATATCCAGTGGAGATGCATTGGGACATCTGTTTGTAAACTCTTAGCAAGACATAACAAATGAACTACAGCAAAAACTGTCAACAACTGGATTCCTTTTAGGTTTAACCATACATTCTTCATTTGAAAGAAACACCTTTTGTGAAAACGTGTGCAGAAATGAAATGGACTCCACAAAACACAAAAGTGTTGAAAGGATCTGCCAGGGCTGGGTGGTTTAAAGATTAAAGCTCTAGCCTTTCACCTTTGAGATTGCTGTTCTGAGTCTTCCTTTACATTCCATGTAAAACGAGCTTCATGGTGTAAGCTGTCTCCCGTGTCCTCAGCCCACTGCATATAATTGGTGCTGCCTTCCTAATTAGAAAACAGAGCCAGTTCTGGGGTTTGGTCCCTAAAGAAAAGTTATGGAAAGAATCTTAACTCACATACATTTTTATCTACACATGTTTTATCTGTGCAAAGTGTGTGTGCATTATGTGTGTGCATGCTTTTACACACACATGGAAATTAGATGATGAAAACTGATGAAGAAATCTCTACTGAAATAGTCACCACAGCGTTAGTTTGAGTTTGTGTAGGTTCTCATGCCTGAATGTGAATTTGGGGGTTGTATGTTATCTAGTGTACTTGCTGGAGTTCTTATTTGCTTGAGGCCTTGTTAAGATTTTTGGCGGGAGCTTAGAGAGACATAAAGTAATGCTACTTGTAAAAAACAAATTACACGAGACAGTAAATGATTAGTGGATTATTTGGGGTTTTTTGCGATTTACTCTGACCTGGAATAATAAAAATACATGAAGAAGGAGTTACTTTAAAGTTCACATAGCTTGAGAAAAATACTAATGTGTACCCTGTATTTATCTAGAAGTACCCCATATATCTGGAACAAAACTCAAAAGACAGTAATAAAACACAATGAAGAACGAGAAATTGTAAGGCAGTGGAATCACAGCAAGCTTTCCTTGTCTCCAGGAATATTATTCTTTTCCTATTTGTGAAAAGAAATTTCAATTTTATAATAAAAGAGCATTTGCATTTTGTAAGATGGTATCCAAATATTAAAAATGCCACAAACATTTTTATAGTGATTGTTTGCTTTATGGACTCCAGATATCTTCATATTTTAGTGTGTCACTGAAGTCTGTAGGCAAGATTCTGCACTCAGTCACACTGGTAGAAGTGAGGAATATCTCCACTGAAATAACTGATAGCAAAATTTGCCTCTGAATTTTCCTGTTTTTAAGGATGTACTGTTAAAGCTGAATTTTCAAGTGTGGCCTGCAGAACTGCATACTCCCACCTTGGTGTGTAAAAACCCATATTAGTGTAATCAAATCAGGCATTTGAGTATCTATCTGATTAGCATATGCAAATTTAAGTTTTGTGTGGTAAATCAGGGAATATACATTTTTGGAGGCCACTTTTGTATTGTTGTTTTAATTTTACTCCCATTAAGAATTGTTGAGTGAAATGAAGGCACAAATTATTCCTTATTCCTTTATTTTTTTATCCAGACTTTCAACATGATGGGGGCCTGTTTAGAATTTGAATTGACTACCAGTGTTAAATGTGTGATGGGGATGATGGTGGCTGTGGCTTGTGTGGTGGAGATGGTGACAGTGGCTCTGGCTTGCATGGTGGTTATGGTGACAGTGACTCAGCACTAAGTTTGATTGGGCTGCAGAGACTTTTTTTCCCCTTCATATCTATGATTGTCTTGGTGCTGCCATCTGGCAAAGTGTGGAGGATCTATGGCAGCGAGCAGTGTACTTGTTCCCTCCCACAAAACCTTTAAATCCTGGTATCAGCTGGGTCGAAAACTGGCCTGCTGTGACATCTGACTAATTTTTTAGAGCAGTAATCCAGTCAGAGGTCTTTGTACCCTGGCAAAAAGAAAAAGCCCAACCATTAACAAAGGAAAATAATTTAGTTTAGCAAAGATGCACTCCACAAATTTACCCTTTCAAGTTTTGATATACAGAACATCACTCAGAAGCTTCTCCTATACTGTAGCTAAGAGGTGTAATTCCAAGTATGGATTGTACTCCGGCAGCTGGCCTGAGCCACCGCCTGTGCCGTTGTGGCTACGCTTCTATTTTTAAGCACTAGCTGAAGCAGAGCTAGCACATGTATGTCTAACCATGCGGAAAATTACTGTATCTTTTATGACTATTTGGCAGCATATGTATTGATATTTTGTCTTGGAAACTGTCCCTTCCACCCCTGTACTGTCATCTGACAATCCTGGGTAATGCCCAGCTGTGTTTCCCAAATATTGTCATTAGTAGCCCTTTTTTTGTGTATGGTATGATATTGATATAGGAAAGGAGGGATGACAGGGGTCTTTAATTTTTTCATAGTGCATGGGCCATATTGTAATAGAGATACTGTGAAGTCTCTCTGCATAATTGCATAGACCACTTCCCACTTGGGATCATCTAACATCCCTCTGCAGCTACAGCTCTTGCTTGCATTAAAATGTAATATAAGGCATGTGTTTAATAGTTTTAACTGTCATTAGAGCGATGCATACATTGACCTTTTTGGGAAAAAAAACAACCAAAATTGTTGATGATCAAAAGCAGAGGATGTCATTTCATCTCTTCCTCTGTCTGGTCAGTTTCTCTCCTTTGAAAATGAGGAGAATCTGCAGAATATGACCAGTCAGCTCCCCACCAACCATGCTTTAGAAATTTCTGACCTAAGGGATCCCACAGGAGTGGGGAGGAAGAGATAGGAGGGAAGGGTAGAGATGGCATGCTATAATGAAGAGACAGTTTTGTCTCCTGAATCAGAATTAGATTGTGGGTGAACAGAGCCCTATGTAATCTTAGAAAGAATTCTTACATTATTAAGCCTTATTTAAGGCAGATCTTCTGATAGGAAATTTCTCTCTCTGTCTCCAGTTTTGGTTATTGGTGTTTACTCATGAAACACTGAGGTTCTTCAGAGGTGGACTAACAGTAAAATATAGCTTTTATAGCAACGTGGGAAACTACTTTAGAGTTTGTCCTAAATTTCCAAAAGGCAGGTATGCTCCCTCTTTCTTTTTCTCTTCAATCTCCTTCCATCCATAAGGATGAAAAGTACCCATTCCAAAATGATATAATTTAAAAAAGGAATAAAGAGTGGCATTTATAATTTGAAGAGATTAAGAGATACCTTTTGATAAAGGTTCTGAAATTAAAAGTATGTCTGTGAAGCAGGTTTCATAAACGATATTCTCATGAGGGAGGGAGGGTGGGAAGGAAGGAAGGAATGCCCTACACACACACACACAACTTCCTTCAAACATTTTTTTTAAGCTCTCATACTCAAAATAATGAGATTTAACTAAGTGTTGTCTGAGAAGCAGGAAGCTTTTTCTCCCCAGCACAATAGGGATTTGTTGAATCTTTTGAAAACAGTTTCTGCTTTTGAAACACCTTTTCTTTCTCAGCATAAGTAATTAACGCCTTCTTCACAGTGCTTCATGCCCTTGATACATCTGTTACCTTTGACAGATCCTTTCTGTGTTTGCCACCTCTGCCTAATATGCCTACAATATCTTCAGCACAAAATAACTCAGCATTTTTGATGCTGGTTGTATATTTGCTCAATTAAACAAAATGGCATAAAAAGTTGCTGACAGGATGGCATAAAGCTGAAATTTAAGGCTTGTGTTTCTATGCAGGTTTGTCCTTGGTCATTTATCTTTAAGTTTTGCTGCAAATTGTCTGACTGTGTTTAAGTTTAGGTTATTAAGTTGTTTGAGAAGTACAGTTTTAGCTAGGATTGTCTTGCCTCTTTCATTCTTAAGAGTTGCCTATACAATAATTAAAAGTAATGAAGGATGGGAAAGTGGGGGGGAGAGAATATTTAGCAATTAAAGCCCCCCCCCTTTTGTATTGGGTGCAAATAAATGAGAGGCTGCCAAGTTTGTAAAAAAGTGCATTTGAGGCATGGGGATATTTGTGTTGTAAATGTGGTTGATCGGCCCTAGATTCCCAGTGTGAAGAGTTCAGTAGACTAGCTGTTAGGACACACAGGTGCAGGGACACTGAATTAAGAGGAGAACACCGTGTCTGCCAAGCAAGAGGAATAATGAGTATAAATGGAGAAGAAAAAAATATATGTGCACTACCTAGGGTAAGTAAAGACTTTTCATCAAGTAATTGCCACGGTATGTGTGGCAGGGTCAAACAGCAGCTCTTAAAGAGTACCCACGTGTCAGAATGTCTGAGTATGAAAGGCTTGGATCCTGTAGTTATAGTGCTCTCCACTCTCCTCATAAGGGATGTTTGTAAGGTAAATAGAATAGCTGCTATTCTAGTTTCTGGCTCAGTACACCGGTCATTTTGATCTCTACAACACCGAACAAATACCAAAGGCCAGACTTCAGGGGAGTTACACCGATTTACACCAGCAGAGAGAGGTTCTGTCCCCCAAAATGAAGAGAAACAAAGTGAAAAACTAATCAGAATCCACAAGTCTCTGTATATGTTTATATAGTGCATACAGGACTGACTTCCTACAGAGCCAGTCAGGAAGCAGTGAAGTAAAATTTGAACCCCAGTGTGTGTGTTACAGTAATAGAATAACATGCTTATGTATAATGTTTCTTGTATTTCATCTTCCAGTAAAATGAACTGGAGCTATTCACCTTAGGCAGAAACAAAAAGCAATCCCAAACGTCCGTTTAGCCAAAATTCCTGGTAGCTATACCTTGATAAATGGTCTAAATAGATCTGTCTGTCTGTCCTTCTGGGGGTTGGGGAACTGTCATATTGCTTTGTAACCTAAAACTCTCTATCCTTTCTTTGGGTTGTTCCCACTATATGTTATTCTGCAATAGCTATGATATCCCACCAGGTTGATGGTTACCACTTTTACTTAGTCAATATCCAGAGTCTAATCTCTTTTTGCTTCTTAGGGATTGGCCTTGTTCCTAGCATTTTCAAAATGTTTGCAGTGGGAGACTAAAACAGTGGTTTAGTCAAAATCATGTCCAAGAGCATGTATTATGAACATCATTAAAGCTCTGAGTGCATTTTTTCCTGTAAATTTTAGATTCCCAAAGTTGTTGTGATATTTTAAAGTTGTTTTTAAATATGAACTCGGCAGGTCTATTCTACTAAATAACATTTAACAATATGAGACATCATCGTGTTTTTTTCTGTAATTCTGGCTAACCAAGTACAGAGCTGTTTCAGCAAGCTGCGTCCTTGAGCTGCTGTGTTGTCTGTACATGCTAATAAGGAGAATGAGGAGAATTAATAAGCAAGTGTGAGATGCAGACATGGCTTACATGGTTTCTTGAAAATATTTCCAATTCCTTTTAACACAAAAAGAACACAAAGCTATTGTATTATTTTAAAAGAAGTTAATTTTATTATTTAGTTTAGTATTTTGGGGGCATCTATTGTTAAACATCTGTCGTGCTGCACAAATTAGAACCCTAATTTTAATTATTGTTGAACCCCGTGACCTGGGGGTGGGGAAATGGCTCCGACATAAGAAAGAAATAGGCAAAAGTAAGGTCTTAGAAAAACTGGAGGCCAAAATCAAAGCTGTACTGACCTGAATGGAAAGCCCTTACATCAAGCTTTCTATCCAGCTACAGAGAGACATCATACTTAAGGGGCTACGGGAGTTCCATAGATGGCATTCCCTGAACCAAGGAGGCATTGACCAAGGCAATCCGACTAAAACCCTGGGATGGAGAGCAGGGAAATCCCAGGTGATCTTAGCTGCCTTTGTGGGGTATATGGTAGTTGATGGTCACTCCAGTATCTCAGGCCTAGATTATTAAGAGCTTTATATACCATCGGTAAATCCTTGAAGGCTCACTAAAAGGTAGTGAGCGGAGGTTACTCACTAATCCACTGTCCTTGTACCAAGAAGCAAACAGTTGACATTTCTGGGTCAATTTCAAGGTAAGCTCAAGTAAGGGGGTATTACAAATAAAAGGTATGAATGACCACAGCAGCATTCATGTTTAACGGAGAAGGGGAGATTTTCAAGAGAAGCTAGACATGGTAATAGCTACTTTGCAGCGCCTGCTTTAACATGGCCTTCCATGCTAAATAATCAATCCAGACTATATCCCCTCCATCAGCAGCAAACCCAGCATCTTCTAATTGGCCAGAACTCGCACAAAATTATATTACTCAGCTTCATTTAGTTTGCTTGGTCCCACCAAACATGAGATGGACCTCAAAAAGGGGAAGACAGTCTGACAGTAATGCAGGACAGACTGTGCATATTTCTTATCCTGTTCTGAAAGTCTGCTGCAGTTTCCACGATATGCATCTGATGAAGTGAGCTGTAGCTCACGAAAGCTTATGCTCTAATAAATTGGTTAGTCTCTAAGGTGCCACAAGTACTCCTTTTCTTTTTGTTCTGATATTGTTATCATGGAGGGGAACCAGAGGAGAAGGCAGCCCCTTTCTAATCTGATTGAACTTCTCAACAAAGACTGAAGACAAAAGCACCACAATAAGTGATTATTAAAATGTTTCTTTAATTTTTGCTTTTATTTTGATTTGAAAAGTCCCAGAAGCCAGCCTTTTTAATAAGTACACAAGTGGTAACAATTAGTATCTTCTAAGTTCCCTGGCACAGTTGTCCAACAGATGATAATAGAAAGAAAAAATGGCCAATGTGCAGCCTGCAGGGCAAATTTGGCCCACAGAATTCTGTTGTGTGGCCCATAAAAACTTTAGGAGCCAGCATGGAGTGCTTCACCTTAATCAGAGTGGCAGGAGTCTGCTCCATTTTATGCAAATAGACATAGCCTTCCACCTCCTTCTTGTGCCGCTCCAGCAGATAAAGTTTGGAGACCCCTTGGTCTGAGAGTGATGTTCAGTTTATATGTATTAGAAGTTTTCATCTGAGTAGTTAATTGTAGATAAAATACTCTTGCTAAGCATTAGTAATAACAGAATATTATTTGGGAGTCTTAATGAAACAGGAAGGGACTATTGTTGCTCATATTGGGTCTCTGTGAGAGGAAGTGGAGCACTACAATCCATCTTTTTTGTATGACTAGGTTATTTTGTCTTTACATCTTAAATATTTTGCTACAGAATCTTCATACTGCTTTCTCTGGATAACAATCCAGATGTAAAGTGTTGCTGGTTGTTGTTGGTTTTTCTTACCAGTGTGCCACATTCCTCTGTCCCCCTTCAGTTTTCAGCCCATATTTTCTCATACATACTGAACCCACTGAACCCAAGAGGAGTTGGGTAAACTGAGCAAGGACAGGATTTGGCCAAGTTGTAATAATATGCTTACATCATCTAACTGTTTCCCTGTCTGCTTGGGAAAGGTAGTATTCAGCATTACTCCTGATGATTTTGGTGTATGTTACAACTCTTGGCTCTTTGAGCAGGAGCTGAAAATTATATACTCTTTCTGCATAGTTTACAGTAAGTCTTTTGTTGTTTGTGATGCAGTATTGTTTCTGGAGTTTGGAATGTACTGTATGAATCTCTTATTTAGAAGCAAAATAAAAATATTTAAGGTTTCAGAGTAGCAGCCGTGTTAGTCTGTATTCTCAAAAAGAATATTTTGAAAAAGAAAAGGAGTAGTAGTGGCACCTTAGAGTTGGCCACCTAACCAATTTATTTGAGCATAAGCTTTCATGAGCTACTGCTCACTTCATCGGATGCATTCAGTGGAAAATACAGTGAGGAGATTTATATACACACAGAACATGAAAAATGGGTGTTATCATACACACTGTAAGGAGAGTGATCACTTAAGAGTGATCACTTAGCTATTAAGAGCAGGAGAGTGGGAGGGGGGAGAAAACCTTTTGTAGCAATAATCAAGGTGGGCCATTTCCAGCAGTTAACAGGAACGTCCGAGGAGCGGAAGGAGGGGGGAAATAAACATGGGGAAATAGTTTTACTTTGTGTAATGACACATCCATTCCCAGTCTCTATTCAAGCCTAAGTTAATTTTATCCAGTTTGCAAATTAATTCCAATTCAGCAGTCTCTCGTTGGAGTCTGTTTTTGAAGTCTTTTTGTTTTAATATTGCGACCTTTAGGTCTGAGATCGAGTGACCAGAGAGATTGAAGTGTTCTCCAACTGGTTTATGAATATTTAAGTCTCACTCCCTGAGGTGGAAGGGTTTTCTGGGCTACTCCCTCATCCACTTGTGGGAGTGCCACATATTGTTCAACAGGGACTTCTCTGGCTGGCCTCAGGAGTTTCTGAATAGTCTTTCTTTAATTAAAAAAAAACAAACAAACAACAAATAAGCAACACTACAGTATTTTTCAGTTATGACTTAGAACACTATGTGAGCAATAGTGCTAATCTAATCTGATCTGGCTATAGAATATAGTTTATTCATACGCGCACACACACTATCAAATAAGGAGAGACTTAGGGCTTGTCTACACTTACCAGGGGATCGACGCACGGCGATCGATGTATCAGTGGTCGATTTAGTGGATCTAATGAAGACCCGCTAAATCGACCACAGATCGCTCTCCTGTCGACTCCTGTACTCCACCTGAATGAGAAGCACAAGGGGAGTCGACAGGAGAGCGTCTCCTGTCGACATAGCGTAGTGTGGACGCTGTGGTAAGTAGATCTAAGTACATTGAATTCAGCTACATTATTCATGTAGCTGAAGCTGAGTAACTTAGCTTGATCTCCCCTCGTTAGTGTAGACAAGGCCTTAGAAACTCTTCAGATCATTTGGAAGAGTCACTGTTGAACAATGAATGGCGTTTGTGTGTACATATATACATGTGTGCATATGTGTTTTCATTTGTAATTTATTTGTAATATGGATGATATAGTTACCTTAGACTATTTTGCACTATGAGGAGTGAAAAAACAAAGGCAAAATGAGGTGGACTGGGTATTCAGCAAGGATTCAGTGGAACGCCTGCAGGGGAGATACTATTAAAGACACATGAAACCAACAGTGGTGCATTTGAGAACCAAGTCTGCTTTTTTTCAATGGGGTACTCAGTTATTCACAGTGAGCTTTTCCCTTTCTTTAAAAATAGAAAGGTAATATGTTAAAATCTGTAAATAACCAGAACAATCAAGTAGAATTACAAATGGTTAACTCTCACAAATAACTATTAATTAATGCCTAGTTGCCTTGAGGTAATAATGAACCCAGTTATCCACTTTTTGTTCAGTGAAAACCAGGTGATATATTAGAAGGCTGCAAACAGAGGTGCCCTTTGCTTGGTTCTTAGAGAGAGAAACTCACTAATTTTTTGCCTGAACAATGTGTGTGGTGATTGAAGTACCCTCTCATCCCCACTAGAGGGGGGTTCCTCCCATGCTGGGCTGTAATGCTTTTTCAGAACAGAAGTATGGGGAAATCTCACATGACTCTGTATGTTGCTTGAATATTATACAGAATTTATCCTACACCTACAGTGTCTGCAGTCCCTCATCTCTGATAGATCCTAAATAAATCTTTGTACAAAGAGGTGAAAAATAAACCGAATAGAGTATAACATGAGTTTTAAAAATGCAATACTAACAAAGAATTCAGACTGATGCTTTATTGGACTGTCTTCAAGTTGAAATAAAATATTATATCACAGAATTGGTTTAAAAGTCTAAGATCTAAGAGCGTGACAGTGCCTCTTTGATCCTTGCTGGAAAAATAGAAGTGACATTATCAGGGCTATTCCAGTAACGTTTGTAATTAGAATTTCCAACCAGTGTGATAGCTACATTCTGAGGTTTTGAACTGTGTTTGTAAGATTTTTATATAGTAAATATTTCCATTTGTAAAGAGAAAGTACAGTATAACATTTTAAACTTGCTTTTATTGTTTGGGGTGTCACAATTTGTTGCCATCTTTGGTTCCATGATTTGTAGGGGAAAGTGAAACTGGAATCGATGTTTTGTAAATGTATATTTTGAAACTGTGACATCAAGAACATTCTATTTTTCCCTTAAAGGGAAAGGGGAGAGAGAGAGGGTTTATACTTTAAATATCATTTTGGGGAAGAGCCATAGGCATTGTAAGGGTCTGAGCATGATGCTTAGTTCTAATCCTGCATCTAATACTTAGTCCTTGTGTAGCCTTGGGCATCAGTCAGTTAACTCTGTGTATCAGTTTCTGCAAACTGTACTATGGATATTTAGCAGTCTCACCAGAATTGATTATTTAGTATTTATAAAGCCCTTTGAGTATTAAGTGCTCACAATTATCATTATTAGATTGATTTTATTTATGTAGATTTTTCTTACTCTGTTCCCGTCTGTTTCACATCCCTCTCAGGATCCCATTTGGGAGCCTGTCAGTGCCGTTCCTTAATCAGCTGGACAGGTTATGGTTGAGGAGTATATCGCGCATGCTCTCTTCTCCATCCTAGGGTCCATTAGAGCGCCCTCTCCCTTTTTTATGTACAGAATGAATAGAGGTTATATGTTGTTAGATCATGACACAAATATGTTAAAGTGCTGCCATTGTTGTTAGTTTGTCAGCCTTTCCATTATAAAATGTCTTTTTCAGAGGTTTATAACTCAGGCATTAAAATTTGCTCGAGGCTGAAACTTGCCATTCATTTCTTTTCTTGATTTGCTTGAAATCCTTCTTTCCCTTTTTAAGTTAAACTGTAGATTAGATACATTAGTTCTAGTTATACTAGTTGTATAAATTATAATGCATTATTAGCATTTTAAAATAAAATGTAAATCAAAGGAAGGAAGTGTTTTCTACTGTTTAAAGCAGGCAGGGACTAAGGGTAGGAATCCGGAGTTCTGTTCCTGGCTCTGCTACTGACTTGGTGCCTGACCATGGGCAAATCACTTAACCTTTCTGTGCCTCCTTTCCCTATATGTAAAATGGAATGAGGACACTTCCCAACCTCAGAAGGGTATTGTGGGCTTAATTAATTAGAATTTATAAGAGCACTTTGAGATTCTCAGTGTAGAAGTGCTGAAATGTGAAATATTTACAAGAAGCCGACATTTTCAATGGAAAATCAGATGCTGTGCCTGTTTTTCCATTCTCTCAGCTCTCTCAGTCCAGATTAATAGGTTACCAACTCCTAGACCTGTAAGCTGCAAGGCAACCAATAAGTAATTTCACTTTTGGCCCTTAACAAGCCTGTGTCCCTTGAGCTCCCAAACTTTGCAGTCAGGCAGAAACAGTCTTTGCCGGGTGAGATCTTATTCTCTCAATTCCAGAGTTTCAGAAGAATCTGCTCTGCCCAAGACAGGACAGGGGTCTATAAGTGAGACTTTATACTGCCTACTTTCCAGCTGCAGTTTTTCCACTTCGTGATGATGCAAGAGTATTAGTCCTAGTGTGGAGGAGTGAAGGGGGGTAGGAGTTTAGATCATTCTGGTCTGCTGTGTCAGATAATTACCCTACCGGGTGATTCTGAATGTTCACAGGAAACTTCTTCCTGTGACTCAACATCCATGGGAAAACATGGTTCCAGCTGTATTACAGTAAGGTGTGTGGCACTGAAAAATTGTGGTCTGCCCTCCTGGCATGGCTTAGGCAGGTAACCTTCTTTGTGTCAGGTGTAGGTCTTAAAGAATGATTGCGGAGCTCCCTCTTTCTTCTCTGAGGATTTCTGTGGTTGGTTGTTAGTTTGGCATGGCCAATTCCCTATCTAGGTTTCCATGTGGTAGACTACACAAGGGCCCCCACTTCCAGGATATTTGTTTGGCCTGGATTCTGGTGCTGTGCTCAGGGAAGGTTTCTGATAGGTGGCTAAATTTGAAATGATCTTTCTCCTTATAATTTCAGGTTGAAGTCTTGGCCTCGGAGGATGCTGCATTTGGACTGAAGGTGTGTAGTTTGATGCAGTTTTGTTATATAGGTCCCATCAATTTAGACTGGTGGATCCGATGTCACAGAAGAGGGTAATTTCCTACCTGAAATTTGGGAGTTCTGTGATTCAGATCCACCAGTTGAACAACTATCCCGTAGTCCTGAAACTCTGAGGATGTAACGTGGGGCTGTTTGGTGGTATTATTTCCTTTTGTTTACTCAGGGAAATTTTATTTAGGGGAGCCAAGGAGAAAAAGCAAAAGGTAGTGTTCTAGTGACTTTTAAAATTGCAGTTGACTGAATGCTGGATTTGTTCATGTTCCATAAATTTGCAACTCACAAGTCTTAACAATTAAGTACTGGTAGCCATTATCTGATTTGCAATCTGTTGGTTAACTCATTTGTTCATGGCCCTTATTCACAATGCACCCCAAGCAGAAAGCAGTTTATTCAGCAGCTGTGTTCAATTGTAAGTGTATCCATGGCATACTGCATACATGTTCCAGAGAACACTCCAGAGCTATTCTGCAAACTGGTTGGGGTGCATCCTAGCGCTTATTGGTCGATGTACCTTATGGTGTTGATCACAGTTCTTAATTGAATGCTAGTAGCAGATGATTTTAGGCAAGGCAGATTGTGTGTAGGCTATAGCCAGCTAGCTGAGAAGAGAGAATAGATAAGGGAGGGGGAAGAGATTGTAGGAACATTAGGGTAAATCATGACAATGAAGAGTCCCCTGCTGCTGAAAGCCCACATGCTGTGATACCACTGCAGGTGAGAAAATAGCAGTGATATTACTACGAAAGTGAAACAATCAAGAGAAGATGAAATAACTTCTGCAAGTTTATAAGGAATACCATAAACAAAATTAGCCCAACAACAACAAAGAAATCCTAAATTTTAACACTTTAAAAGCATCTAAACGTTTATGATAATATGACTTATGGTTATATCTTTGTTGCATGTTTTTGTGTTGTGATAGCTGATAAAATTATTAAAAAATAAATAGTGCTACTCCAGTATTATTTGAAGTATTTAACATCTGGTAGTCAGCAGCATTTTCCATTTTTTATTTAATACTCAGCATGCATACAGAATATTCATTGAATATTTAATAAACCTGGAGGGTCAACTCTTGTGAACTCATCTCCATAATCCTTCATACTAGCTGGGTAAACAGAAGTATTACTGAAGATTACTGTAGCAATAGCTCTCACAGCCTAACCCACTGTGGAAAAGGCTATGCTATTGTTTTATGGCCTAACTTGCAGGTTGGTTTCAGTCTTAAAATCAACTTCATAGAGATCACAGTTTGAAGCTCCTTTTTACATCAGTAATTTTAACGATTTCTCATAATCTTTTGGATTTTATAAGTCTGAATCCATACAACTGTCGCTTCTAGTATCACCTACTAGAGACATGAGTGGGGTCTTTCTATAAGATTTTATAAGCCCAAGAGGCTTTTTTTCCCCCTTCCTTCAGAAAGTAGCTTTACTAATAGAATGTCCATGTCTAGAGAAGGAATACCATGGGCTATCTTTTATGTATGTATGTGTGTGTGTGTGTGTGTTTGGGAGATGAATAGCCCTTGGTATTTATATCTATATAAAATACCAAGGGCTATTCATTTATACACACAAAGAGAGAGAGAGAATAAAACAGATACGCTCAAGTTTAGTGAATCCAACATTTGGCTAATTGGCTTAACATTTTTTCTTACACCTGTTTCCACAGTCTACATAACTCTTTTCTTTTCCCTTAAAACTAAGTGCTTCCCCTTCCTTTTGTCTGAATGCAAAATAAATGTCCCGCAGACCAGTGCTAACGAGCAACACTATGCTAACAAACCTGTGTGTGTGCCCATAGTCAATGAGAATAAGCACAGTTTGTGAGGAGAAACAATTTCAGATTCAAGATTCCCAACAATGATTCTGAATAGCAAATAAAAGTAACTCTAATGTTATGAAAAACAGTTTCTGTGGATTTGACTAATTCGCAGATAGAGGATGACTTGGATGAAAAGGCTTAAAATCAGAGCTTGCATGATGGTATCAGCTGGGATTACCAATTTTTAGGCTGCATTTCCTTATAGGTTTAAATCGGGCTTTCTAGGGGATGGATTTTCAACTGCAGATACAATAAGTGCTTCACATTTGGAGGCACCAACAGGCTTTCACATGTATAAGTGTATGCGGATGAAGTGGGTGCTGGTGTATTTTTGTGTGGGTTCATCCATTGCACCTGTAGCTGAAAGTTTGTCTGTTGGTCTTACTGTTATTGAAAGGCTTTTATAGCTGTATTTCCTTTAGATTTGTTGGAATAAAAAAGAGAAAACTAAATTACTAAAAGAAAGAGTTCCTAGTAATATGCTTTTGTTTTAAATTCTGGCTATGTATTCCATTTAGTAAACACATAACCTGGTAATGTTTAGAAATGTGTAACTTTCCCAAGAAAACACATACTGGGGGAATTAACAAAACACTGTTTCTTTACAACATTTGTGCTCTGTCAGGTGAAGGCCTAGTGCAGGGGTGGCCAACTTGTGGCTTTGGAGCCACATGCGGCTCTTCAGAAGTTAATATGCGGCTTCTTGTATAGGAACCAACTCCGGGGCTGGAGCTACAGGCGCCAACTTTCCAGTGTGCCGGGGGCTGCTCACTGCTCAACCCCTGGCTCTGCCACAGGCCCTGCCCCAACTCCACCCCTCTCCACTCCCTCCCCTGAGCCTGCCATGCACTCGCTCCTCCCCCTTTCTCCCAGAGCCTCCTGCATGGAGCCTCCAGAGCTGATTGGGAGGTGCGGGGTGGGAGGGGGAAGCGCTGATCGGCAAGGGTGCTGGTGGGTGGGAGGCGCTGGGAGCGGTGGGGCGGTGGTGGGAGCTGATGTGGGGTTGCTGACGTATTACTGTGGCTCTTTGGCTCTTAGTACATTGGTAAATTCTGGCTCCTTCTCAGGCTCAGTTTGGCCTTCCCTGGTGTAGCAAGACCATTGTTAGTTGGTAGATTTCTCCCCCGCCGCCATCCCCAAACCATAAAACATTTGGGTCTTTGATGATGCTAGGTATGTTTTAGAAATCTTCAGGATAATTTTGTGTAAAATCCGCACATGGTTTTGAAAAAAATAGTTGACATCTATAAATTTCCAAAAAAAGAGATGATTAATTAAAAGAAAACTATTGGTCCACATTATCAACAAATTCCAGAGAGGCAAAGGAACAACTTATTAAGTTATAAACTTTCCAGATTTTGTCTTAAATATTTTATTATTACATATCTAACTGAATTGCTTTAGCACATTTTTTAAAAGAGCCTTTTTTGGTGGGCAGAGAGCATTTTTTCCCATATAGTTGTGATTGGATGTGTGTTAAGTCCCATTAAAGTAAATGGGAGATTTGCACATTGAAAGCACTGTTGGACTGATGCCTTTAGTATCACTTTGCCTTTAGTATACTTTTTTTGCTCTGCTCTAGTTCTGTGAACTCTTCCCTTTTAGGATCAAAAGTTTTTTCACTAGGGTTAATTTTAATGGAAGGGTCTAGGAAAATATTTTCTTTCTTTTGGTTCTGAGGCCTGGTCTACACTAAAAAGTTGGGTCGAACCAGCTACGTCACTTGGGGGTATGAAAAGTCCACACTCCTGAGCGACAAAGTTAAGCTGACCTAGCCTGTGTAGACTGCGCTAGGTCGACACTAGAATTCTTCCATCGACCTAGTTCCTTCCTCTCGGGGAGGTGGATTAGCTATGCCAATGGGAGAACCCCTTTCTTTTTTTTTTCAAAATAGTTGAGGTTTGCTGGTTAGATGGAAAGAGACCCCAAGCTTTATAACAAGCTCTTTAAACCTCTCCTCTGAGTCGCTGGTAGAAAACAAAAACAATCAGCTGTACGTGCCAGCAGTTTTGTAGAATGGAGGAAATAACTCAACGTAATTCAACTGCAGCTTCTGAACTTGTAGGAGTGGTATGTGGTTTAGTTTAGTTTCTTCTTTACATCAAATTGGGATAGCTTTTGATTAACTTTAGTATTTCAGGATTTAGCATGACATTTGTGTGTGCGCATGTTCATGTACTAGGAGAGAGTGGGAAAACAATGGGTCAGCAACACATGACCATTTATTCTGTAGGTGTTCTGGGACAGTTTGACCATGGCTGGCATATAAGAACAGCCTTACAGGGTCAGACCAATGGTCTATCGAGCCCAGGATCTGTCTTCCAACAGTGGCCAATACCAGGTGCTTCAGGGGGAATGAAGAGAAGGGGCAGTCATTGAGTGATCATCCCCCTGTCATCCACTCCCAGCTTCTGGCAGACAGAAGTTAGGGACACTCAGAGCAAGGGGCTGCATCCTTGCCATCCTGGCTAACAGTCCTTGATGGACCCATCCTCCATGAACTTATCTAATTCTTTTTTGAACCCTGTTATAGTTTTGGCCTTCACAACATCCCCTGGCAATAGGTTGAGTGTACACTGTATGAAGAAATACTTCCATTTGTTTCTTTTAAACCTGCTGCCTATTAAAAAGGTACAAAAGGGTACCCCTCCCTCCACTATCCTGGCTTCCTATTCACGGGGGGGGGGGGGGGGGTTAGGGTGCTATTTAAACTATTCCCAAAGGAGGGTAGTCATTATCCTCTTCACTTTTCTCTCTTATGGTAGCTTTAGGTTGCAACTAGGGCTTGGGAGCCTCAATAAAGGAGCCTGCTGAGAGGATGTGTCCACAGATGCTCTGGCCCCTTCAGGGTGCATGAGTCAGAGAATTATTATTGTCGAGAGAGGCCTTCATGAGAATGGCTTCAAGGCTTAGAATGATGGTGTCACACACCCAGTCTACATGCCGTATACTGTGCGTGCTATGTACTGTACAGTACATTCAAATTTGGTAGAATCTAAACTTTCATTTATTAAACAAAGAAACCCCCTATGTTTTTCATAGTTGCCAAGAAAAGCTTTCAAATGTGGAGTGAGTAAACTGATACAGTGATAGCTGCCTGTCTACAGACAGCTCAAAACAACACCTCTAAGAGGTGTTTGCTCCCCCTCTTCCATTCATCTTGTTGAACTCTAATGACAGCACTTTAAATACCAGCAGAAAATATTGCATTTCTCAGGATTTTAGTAGATATGATGGGGAAATGCATTTCAGCAGGTAGAAATAAGGACCACCAGGAATGAAATTGGAAGTTGCTGCAGGAAAGGAATAGCAAAGGGAAAAAAGTCAGATAGATACAAAGACAGGAAATGGGGAGCACAGACAGAGGAGGGAGGGGAAGGAATAGAAATAGAGGACAGAAATAGCGGTAGTCCTAAAAGATAGCTATATTGAATGATGCTAAATTTGACAGTAAGATAGTGACCAAATAATAACAACTAAGGCTGAGATTTTCAAAGCCTCCTAAGGGATGGGATTTAGATACCAAATTTTCAATAGGACATCCAAAATCTTAGTTTCAAAAGTTACTTACTTACTACGTAAAGGCCGTATCCTACCTTTCATCTTTGTACAAACCTCCAATTGATATCAGTGAGAGTTCTGCTGTGGATTGTGGGTAATTTCTAACGTGGCTCACTGACCATAGTTAAAAATGGAATTCAGCCCCCTCCCTAAAATGAATTTGATACTCCTGCTTTAGAAGACCCTACCTTCACTCAGTTCCTGCTCTCTTCTTTCCTTCTGTCTCACTGGAGCCTTCAATATCTACAGCTACCTGACCCAAATAATATAGAGTAAAAGACTATGTACTCAGTGTCTTAGAGGAGAAGGGTGAGATCACCTTTTTCACATGTCTCAGCCTGCGAAGTGCCATTAGTACTATTTGTAGAGGCAGCCACGCAGCCTGCCTACTCTAGCTAATGCTGAGATGCAGCATTAATTTAAATAAATTTGTTAATGACAGTCCGGCACATGTCAGGAGGCATGCAACTTTGTGCAACAGGAAAAGAGACACCTACGCTTGTACAGTGGGGGAGCTCCCTCAAGAACTGGGGCTCTCTGCTTTGGGTTTTGAGCTCTAATCCTGCCATTGTGAGTAGTTTTAAGAGGTGTTGTGATGTAATTGGCTTAATCATTCCTATTATGTTGTTTTGTATGAAATTAAATTAGGATTATAATTTGACATATGAAATAAATGGTAACTGGATTAGTGATTTGCAGGTGTCATTTAAAAAGAACAACCAGGTAAGAAAAGAGAGCCTGTCAGACTCTGTAAGTGGAATGTTTCAGAGTAGCAGCCGTGTTAGTCTGTATTCACAAAAAGAAAAGGAGGACTTGTGGCACCTTAGAGACTAACCAATTTATTTCAGCATAAGCTTTCGTGAGCTACAGCTCACTTCTTCAGATGCATGAAGTGAGCAGTGTAGCTCAGGAAAGCTTATGCTCAAAGAAATCGGTTAGTCTCTAAGGTGCCACAAGTCCTCCTTTTCTTTTTGGAAGTGGAATGTTTCCTAATGTTCAGAGGTAGAGCTATACAACTGCCTCCCAAGTGGCTGTGAAGTAGGAGGTAGCTCCACCTGTTCAGCTCGGGGGCGGGGGATGTATTGTTGCCTTTTGGGAGATGGAGCTGTTTTATTTCCAATGAACACATTCATCGTGGAACTGATTTTACATTTTCTCCATTAGAAGAAAAACATAGAAGATGTTTGCCTTTGATCTAGAGTTCAGCAGAATAGAGAGACAGTTCTGTTACAGAATTGTAACAAGGCTGACCTTTCTGATGAGTTGTGTCAGTGCAGTGGAGCTTTCGGCGTTGGTGATGGAACCAACCAATCTTATGGTTTAGTGCAGGGGTCAGCAACCTGCGGCACGTGTGCCAAAGGCGGGACGTGAGCTGATTTTTAGTGGCACTCTGCTGCCAGCCAGGGTCCGAGCCGCCAGCCCCACTCAGCCCGCTGCCGGCCTGGATGGATAGAACCCCGGGCTGGCAGCGGTCTGAGCGGGGCCAGCGACCGGGACCCCGGCTGGCAGCAGCCGGTGGACAGAACCCCAGACTGGCAGCGGGCTGAGCCACTTAGCCCGCTGCCAGTCCGGGGTTTCGTCAGGGGGCCCCTGTAAATGTAAAATTTATTTCTGGCACACAAAGCCTTAAACTAATGGAGACTTGGCACGCCACGTCTCAAAGGTTGCTGACCCCTGGTTTAGTGACATAGCATGAACGGATGACCTCATCTTCATAATTTTGTAACTGCAAGGATTAAGAGATACTATATGTAACTCTTTTTAAATATGCTGCTAGCATGCAGATTTTTTTAATGCTCTCATTTTTTGACATAGCATACCCAGTTTTGCAAGAGCCAAGTGAAGTGTATAAGCTAATCTGTTAGACCATTGCACTAAGAGGGGACCGTTACTTTTTCACCCCAGTATGCTTTTTTACTCCAGTTTATGTAGTTTCCTTCTTCCTCCTCCGCCCTGCAAATGCTGTGTTACTGCAGTAGCACAGCATGCACATTCCCTCTTGTAGTCTCAGATACCACGAGTTCAACTCCCTGGGGGGAATTTAGGTGGACAGTGGATCTTACACTGCAGCTATCTGATCTGATGCATGGGATACCGAGGAGAGTATTTTCAGCGGTCAGCTATGAATTTTTCCTATCATGAGTGGAGGATCCAGAAAGATATGTGTAGCAACATTCACAGTAGAGAAGTCCAGAGATATGAGACGGAGCAGGAATGACATTTGAGAATATTATAAATGTATCATCAAGATTTTAAAAAGTGTAGTAATTTGATGGGCAAAAAAAGTAATTATTTACTGGAAAGCAGGCAGAAAAGAGCAATGTAAGAAGAAGAAAAAGTAGCTGTTAATAATTCTGTCTTGCATAAGACAGCTTTCTTTTGTTGAGGCCTCTAAGCAGCCTCTGCTTCTGCCATCTGCTGGTTACTAGTAACTCTTGCATTTTCAAAGCACAGTGAAATTTGCTTTAAAGCCAATTAATCCTTGTTAGAAGAGGATTTTTTTCAGTGTCTGAATCAACTCTGTCTTGATATGTTGACACTTGATGTGTGCATGTGTGTGTGTTTATATGTAGAAAAATATGGGGAAATGTGTTCCCGGTTACATGTTTGTAAACAGTGATTTTTTGGGGAATCTGGGGGTTGTGAAATGGACTGGTGGGCTCAGTCTAATTTAGAATTGATCGATGGTCATATTACCCTTCCTTGATTTCAGTAGAGATACACAGGTCTGACTGAGGATAGAATCTGGATTATACTTATACTAAATTAGTAATTTTATCTGAGTCCTTGAGATGTGACAAATATGAAGTTTATAGATACATACATTTTTCTATATAGTTGCAATAATTATATCACTAAGACTTTCGTGCCCAGGTAAGTTGCCTGCCTTGAATTAGTGGACATAAATATATGTTTTCTTTCGTTTTCTAAACTGTAGTTGGAAAAAATCTCCAATAATAACAGTACTTAGCACTTTATATTTTCAAAACACTGTCCAAATAATCCTCAAATTTTCTTATGGGTTAGGTAAGTGAGAACTATCATCCTAATTTTACAGATGGGGAAACTGAGACAGATTAAGACCAAAATGTTCAAAAGTGTGCATGACTGAAAATGACCATTGTGGTCGCTTAAAGGATTTTTTTGCCCCTCTGAGCACTTACAGCATTTTCAACACCACATTTTAGTATCAGTACAGTTCCCTGAAGGTCCTTGCCCTAAGAGTGGGGAATGGGATGAGGTTTGATTGTAGGGGGCTCTTGTGAGATTTTCAAAACTGCTCAGAGGCCCCAAAAGATGCACAAAGTATTTCTGAGATAGCTGTGACTAACCACAAAGCGGAAAGTTGACGCATCTCTGGCTGGGCCTGCTCTCCATCACTCCCAACCTTTCCACATTATTCAGGACAGGCTCAAGAACGCATGAGCAAAGATATTGTGTGGTCTCAGTTTAGCCCTCTCTCCAGCTCAGTTTCCCTAAGCACGCTCTCAGGACACTGGGATAACTGAAAGCAATTGCTTTATTTTTTATTTTTGCTAAATTCCAGGATTTTGTTATATAGGCTTTCCTCTCAAGAAAACACTGATTGTAATCTAGGGTATGCTGCATGTTAAGAGAAGCATCTCCAACCATGTGGCGTATGGAAGAGGTAAGACAGAGCAGAGACATCGATGCAGAAAAAATATTCGCCCTCTTCTCAGTCCCCACCCAAATCAGCTCTGAGGAAGTGCACTACCTCCTTGTAGTCCTCTATCACTCAATAGTTGTCCCTTTCCTACCAGATGATTTTAGAGCCGCACAGAGCTCCACCAGAAGATAGGGAAGATGGGGAAACTGGCTGGGCTGGATCAAAAAGGAGAAAAAATAAGGCTCTGTACAGAACAGCAAGAAGCTGTACAGAATATGAGAACAACAGAACACAACAAAGGTGTTAATACAGCCTGAAAAAACAGGACACTGAGAGTTGGTTCTTCCCTCCTCGATCTTTGTAATCAAAACTTGTTGGTGTTCACCATATTATGCTTCTGGGTGACGGTCCCAAAAATGGTTAGGTGGGAGTTCAGAGAGGAACCATGATGTCCTTTTGAGTGAGGGTTCAGCAAGTCCGGGCAGAGCATAGCCATTCTTGAATGGCACAGTTGGGCATCCTACTTTTCTTTGCCCTAAGAGACCGCCTACCAAAGCAGGTGGTTGTTGCCTTAGCTGCCCATGATTCTATGTATAGTCCTTATGCTCTGTGTGAGGTCTGAAATGCTTGATCATTTGATCCTAGCCCAGACTGGACAGCAGTTATCAGTGACTGCCTAGCTCTAGCACAAAATCTTCATGGATAAATGGTAGTTTATATTTTTAAAAACACAGCTCTGCTCATAATAAGCTTTGAAAACCTTAACAGAAAACCAGTCTGGGCAAAGCTGAGCAACTGCATGCCCATCTCAACATTTTTGAAAATTCCCTTCAAAGTGATTTGCCTAGTGCCATGGAGGGAGTCATTCACAGAGATGGTATTAGCACTAAACAGTCCTAAACTACCAGCCTTTTCCTTAATTCCTTAGGCCATGCTGTATCTCCGTTACACATCCACGCTCAATAGAAGAAATATGCCCATGTATAAACAAGCAAATATACACTACCTATCTCCACCTCTGATATTGTAGAATGTGCTGTTTACTTTAACATAAACATAGTACCAAATTCTGCTCTCCGATACACGTGTACAACTCCCACTGACTTTAAAGGGTATATCATATGAGATTATTTGGGGACAGAATTTGGCATGTAGTTTTCATAAATAAAATACCTGTTGTGTCTTCAGTTCAAGACAGTTTTTTCTTTTCTGGTTGTTTTATAAGTGGTTTTGTTTATATTTAATTTTTAGTGCTGGTAAAAATTGCCAGGTGAACAGCACAGGCTACTGAAATCTTTTATCCATATAACAGTAGCATGAAAGAGAGCAGTTTATTCTTCCCCACATTGCTATACTGATGTGCCTCAATCCTGACTTGAATAGAACATCTCAAGGGTGAGAAGGAAGTTCAGCTCTCTGCTGAGACACTGGAAAGGTGCAACGTGTGATACTGTTTTTTGTGATGGAGACATCTGTCCAGTGTGAATTGGACACATGTAGGCCACCACAATCCAATCATAAAAGAGTTATGACAAAAGAAAACATATACACATACTCACTGCTTTTATTGTCATTTGCCTCTGTACAACATTTGTAGTCTGTGGGATCTCATATATTTTATAGTCTCTTGTTTCCAAACTAGTTGTTTACATTTAGTGTTCTGTTAATAGTGCCCTCCCTTATTTGTAGCTGAACTACAGGCTGTTAAAATATAAGCAATGCAGTTTACCGATTTTACTGTGGGTCAGTTACAATTCTGTGTGGTCCATTTGATTTACATTTGATTCATGGTGATTTTTTTTGTGCTCTTGGTGAGTATCATATTTATATTGAACCCATTCTACAATTGGAGAATAATGTTTGCTTTTTAAATACCTGGAATTTTTAAATAAGTGTTGAGGCAAGTAGTCTATGTTTTGTGTGGTTGGGTGGAGGGAGTGTTTGCAAAGTAGGCCACATTCTATTATATTCTTCCCTGTCTGGAGTAGAGCAGGTTAGACCAGTTTTTTTTTTTTCTTCTGTAAATTGTACTCAATTGCATAATTGATGTGTCCAGAGCTGCTCACTGAGGCAAAACACCGCACCTTGTTACAGAAAGCAGTTTCCCATTAATCTTAGGATTTAGGAATTTTTTTTTCAACTGGCATAGTTCGCTTTGTTTAAAAGAAACCTAACAGAACAAAATACTTATAAGTGACAGAAACATACATGTACTTCTTCTCATTGTCTATTTACACGCACTTCAGGATAAGATAGTAAAAGTAGGGTGTACTGCTTGAAAAATTCAGATTGCTAAAAGCAACGTGAAAACCTTTTTTAGGTGGGCAGGAATGATTTAGGATTTTCAGCTTGCCGTTTTCTGACTTGACTCAGGTGTGCAGTGGCTTAGCTCTGTGTGACGTTAGAGAACCTTTTTCTAAATTATTGCTGGCATGGCACGGTGAACTTCAAAGATGAAAAAACAACAATACTAAAACGATGGTTTAATAATATTAATAGTACATCCCTATTGCAAAAATGACCTTCTACAGTTCTGCAGTTTTCCTTACTGCATTGCTCAATTGTTATGAGGTGGTTCTTGTAAAACAAGGATTTTGTATTTATCTTCTGAATTGGGATTTGGATGGAGAATTTTATTGGGGTAGAGTTGCATTGGGATGAGTTGCATTAGCAAGCCAGTTCCTTAGCTTCTTAAATTAAATTTTCCTTATGAACAGTTAATTCTACTAGATTTAAAAAAATAAAAATTCTTTATTTTGATTGTTTTCTCTTTATTTAATGAGTGACCAAAATCAGAGATTGTTTTGATATGATTTTCATATTGTTTTGATGTTTAAAACTGTCCAGTATTATGAGTTCAGTATGCAAGAGCCAGTATTTGTCAATTATAAGAAATATTAGACTGTTCAACTATTAATTGCATGGTTTTACTACGATATCTGCTATACTACCTCAAGCAGAAAGCTGGAAGTCCAGTGGCTACTGTAGTGAAAACCGCCTTAGGTAATATTGGAATTTGACAAACAAAACTCAGCACTGTATTTATAGGTAGGTGGAGTTTTTGCAAGTGTGTCTTTCTCTTTCCATCCCACTTGCTGCATTTTTCTGTATCCTGACCTATCTGAATATCCTATTTGAAGCCGTTGTGAACTCACTCATGGTTATGTCTTGAGTATCATGGCAGACATGCTGGTTACATTATGATGTAAACAATATAATCTGTAGTCTAGAGGAGTTATATCTTTAATCCTTGTGTAAAGGCTGTCCATTGATACAGTGATACCTTAGAAAATCATAATGACAGGTTTCAGATTAGCAGCCGTGTTAGTCTGTATTCCCAAAAAGAAAAGGAGTACTTGTGCCACCTTAGAGACTAACAGATTTATTTGAGCAAAAGCTTTCGTGAGCTACGACTCACTTCATTGGATGCAACCGCTGAAGTGAGCTGTAGCTCACGAAAGCTTATGCTCAAATAAATGTGTTAGTCTCTAAGGTGCCACAAGTACTCCTTTTCTTTTTTTAGAAAACATGCCTATGAAAGAGAGAGAGCTAGAATACTTATGTATTTCAAAAATTCAATATTTCACTGCTATGTTTTAAGAAATGTTCCAATTGCTGTTTAGAGAGGAAAAAACTAATTGCTCTTGTAGAACTAGGTTCCATAATGGCTGAATGGTTTGTTTGCTGTAGTACATAATGTATGCTTACAAGCAACAACTTTACGTATTGTAAATGTATGTATGTATTGTTTGTGAAGTTGTGATAGTGTGCTTGTTGCTGTGCAGGACAAAGATATCAAGACAATGCTCCAAAGAGCACAAAAGAGCGCAAAGGAAGGAGTTACTTTAGATAAAGCTTTTTTGGTTTTTAAATATATTTTTTCTATAGTTCACCTTGCAGAAAGGGGTCTTTAAGGAGGGATTTGAAAGCATGATGGGATTGGGAGGTCATTCCCTGGATCAGGAGCAGCATGGAAGAATGAATGAAGACAGGAGTGGGAGAAGGAAATTAAGGGGGCAATGAAGCTGTCATCACTGACAGAGTGAAGGGGACTAAGGGGAGCATGATACAATGAGATTCTGCCTGTAGCCTGGGTGTTGAAGGTGAAAACTAGAAGTTTAAACTTGATACAGTGGGCAAGGGGAAGCTAATGGAGCATTGTACGTACATATGTGTGTATATATATAAAAATTCAAATTGGCCGACATATTCTGTTGAATGGTACACTGTGGTGTACAGTTTTGCGTGGTATGTTGCAGTGGTTGGAATACTAGATAGAACCAAAAAGTATAAAATACTGAGTCTGCTGTAAACCCACAGAGGAAATTTCAATGTCAGGCTGAAATTCCAATCTTATCCCACCCCTCTGTACTTAGATAATTTACCTCATGTGTTAAGAAGAATCTCTCACTTTATAGAAACTGCTACTGTTTAGAGCCTATCCATGTTATTGTGAAAATAGATATTCAGTAGATGTATAGTTTGTGTTAAAAATGCACACTAAAAATCCTTCTGAAAAACGGTGACTCTGTATGCTCAGTAGGCACATGTAAGCCAACATGTCTATTGGTGATTCTCTCCTACCCAAAATACACAGATAGGTTCTCATAGGAGATATAAGAAAAACTATACTATTTTAAGGGCTAATTGCATAGGGCCAGTTTCTGAAGTCCTCACTCACTAAGCCATTGTGGTAAAATAAAAAGTGCTGTCTACACTAGGAAATTAGTTTAGTATAACTGCATTACTCAGGGTGTGAAAACCTACACCCCAAGTGATGCCATTAAACCAGCCTAATCCTTGGTGTAGAGAGTGATAGGTTGACAGGAGAATTCTCTTGAAAACCTAGATACCGCTTCTTAGGGAGGTGAAATATGTCCCCTTCCATTGGTGTACATAGTGTCTTCACTGAAGCGCTAGAGTGGTGCAGGTGTAGCAGTTAGGTGTAGACTTGTAGTATCTCTCATGGAGTAAGATGATATTCAGTGTAACAATGGCAGAATCTGGCCCTTAATTAAATTCACTGTATTTTAAACTTCAGATTAATCATAGAGGATTTTTTAAATGGCGTCAAAATATCAAATGTTAAAAATATGCTATTTTGCAGATGTGCAATATTAAAATAATTTTTACGAATGTTTGAAATTCCATGGAAAGTAATTCACTTCAGTGCTGGGATTGAGAGTATCCCCAGTTTCAGCTTGGAGTGAATCTATAAGCTTACTTATAAACAACTAAAAATAGGAGTTTATAAAGGAAATGCTGGCCTTCCCCAGCCTCCACTAGAATTGTGTGAATGCACTGCTATGGTGTGATACAGTGTGATGTAGTGTGATAGGTATAAAGGACTGGTTGATTTAAGATGGATTTTTTTCTAGGGCTTTAAGTTATAAAGTGTTTTTCAGATGGTACAATAATAATAAAAAAAGGCTGGCATGTACCTGTGATGTATTTGATTCCTCCCTGCAGTGACTCATTGTGGATCTCTCTCAGCTAAGTGCTTGTTCCTTGTGATCAGAGGAAAATGCTACACACCTTCTGCTTCGTGCCTATTAAATTCAAGTTTCTACTACAGGCAGTGTTACACAGCTATCTTTGAATTTAAAAAAATTCAAGCACAGTAGCTGAAGTGGAAATTAAAAAAGCCACTTTGCTTTCCCATACATCTACAGTAGGTTTTTAATATATTTGTTTCAGTGCTCCCCTCCCTCCATCCCCACACGTGTTCCTTCCTTCCCATTCAGAGTGCCCCCCTCTGGTGCCTATTGAAGTTGGTGAGCCATAATGCCAGCTGCAGTTTTCTTTCCAGTACAGCCTAACTGGTGTCAGCCAGTCTTTTAAATATCTTGCATAGGTTCAATCATTTGAAACCCATATCTCTAGGTTCCCTATGACTCTTTCCTCTATTGGGAAATAGCCCAGAGAACAGACCATGTGTCTTGTGTGCCCTGAGACATGAAAAGCATGTGATTCTCCAGATACAACATAGCAAGCCCTTCCTATTCAGCAACATGCTTAAGCACAAGTGTCATTTTAGGCACATGATTAAATCTCATTGACTCTGGTGGGACTTAAGCGTGCATTTAAATGCTTTGCTGAATTGGTGCTTCTGTTCCCAACTGTACCACTGCTTTCCTCAAATTCAGCTTTTTATTTGAACTACTTTTTTAATTGTGTTTTTCCTAAAAATAAATAAAAAAAATAAATAAAGAGACCCAAAATTAAACATTTTGTTTAGTAAAACAGTCATGAGTGAACCCGGTGGGGAAAACCAACAGAACCAAGGCTCGTCCTCAGTGAGCAACCTTGTTAAGTGATCCCCAAGCCTGAACTAGAAACAGTAAAATTTAATTAACTTGAAAATTTCAAGTGAAATCTCGTTGGGTGTAAATTGAAAGAGTATTGTGCTTGCAAGCAGGCTGTATTGAATAGGAATTGGAAGACTTTTCTGCCCATCTTTTCTCTGTTCTTCTGTCTCTTCATCCTTTTTTTTTCTCCTCTGCTGTGCTGTGAGTAGACTATCACTTTGAGTCAACAGTTTAGGTTCTGCATGTTTAATGAAGGCCAGGGCTCAGCTCAGTACAGCCCTTCCCTTTACTCTAACAGAATTTACATAAAATAGACCTTAGAATGGGCATTGAGAAGAGGCAGAGCATGAAATCAGCAGGTGTGAGGGTGTGCAAATTACAGCCTTTTTAAAAACAAAACAAAAGGTCGTCTTCTCATGTTCATCGATCCTCATAATGCTGGGTACATTTTTGTTCTTTGGAAGATATAAAATATAACAACGGAGAGGGGGAAAGTGAGGGGTTGGGTGGGGTGGAAAAGGGAGGATAGTAATTATTAATCAATACGTTATTTTCTACTAACTATCTATATGACCTTAATTGCCATAGAATGCTATCTGAGCACCACAGTTTAATAAACTTGTTGTTATTCTTGATTCATATATAGAAATACACTACTGCTTTATTTCATATCCTGCATTCGTCTAAACTGTGAGAATTCTGTATTTCATGCCCCACTCATATTATTGATTGTTGTAGAATAGGAAAGGGAGCTACTTCCACAGTTTAAAAGAAACTGTTAGAAGATAAGGCCAGAACCTGCTCTGGTATGGTGTATGACTGCAGTCCTTGTACCTCCTCCAATCCTAGTCTGATTTTGTGATGCTGCTCAGATGTAGTTCTTGCCATCATTCTTTCAGTCATACTGCTTAGTGCAGATTTGGCTTGCTCAATAACTAATCTCATGTTCACAGAGTAGATCACTGTGTAATTCAAAAAATCTGTTAGTGTGCTTCCATGTGCCAGTGCAGTATCAGATTGTTCAAATAATGTCAAATTCTACATTTGAGATTACAATCTGACGCAAATGACAGATCTAGAACTACAGTAGTTTTATTTCTTTATTTAACATGGCCTAAAAATTCCTGCAGCTGTAGTGGCGTAGAAATGTACCCCTTTTACTAGAGGGATGAAGAAATAGGGCAGTTGGTATGGTTATGATGATAAATAAATAATAAAATTAATTACTGTATTGGGTCGCCAGCATTTTCAGAGACAAATTTTAACCAATTCCTACTTGCTTATGTGAAAATGATATTTATGCAGATACCATTTTAATATTTAGTTTGCCTTCTCTGCTTAACTTAGGCACAGTTTTGAAACTGGGTGTTAGTTGCATACCTTATAATGTTTAGCTAAAGAGGTCCTTTTCAGGTCTGTGCTCTAAATCCACTCTTAATGTATACAAAGTTCTCATATGCTCTCTTTTTTTTTTTTCCTTTTTCTCCTCATCATGCCACTCCAGTGCTGTGTTGGCTCCCAATTGTGCGAGTTTGCAAACTAGAAATATATTCTACTTTGAATTTAAAATCCATTACAAACTCTCTCTCTCAAATTTTTAGATATTTTTGTTATTTATTAATATTTAATTAATAATAGATAATTACTTGTAAAAGAGAAAAAATCCTAACTAGAATGAATGCAACCTTTGAATTGCACAATCAGTGATTCCAACAGTGGGTTCCAACAGTAACCTTATCTGGACAATATTGCACATCCTGTGTATTTTATTATATATCTTTCAAGTGAATTCACACATCTCAGTCTCCTGTAGAAAGCTGTTACTCAGGCTTTGTGTGGGAAACACTGTGGGAATTGGGTGGGGAACAGACAGAATTCACTGCCACTCCAGCCAGCAATCAGGCAGTTCAGCTCCTCCACAGCATCTAATCAAGATTTTTGGGCCATTGGGTACATATGATGACAAATGCAGTAGCCATGCCCTGTCCTCTCTCCACTGTTCTAATCTGGGGCAAAGGGAGTTAGGGAAGGACTTCAGAGAGGCCCCCTCCCTGTGTGACTGCTCCACACCCTCTCCCCCCAACCTGCTACAAAGGGACAATGCAGATCTTAATTGCCATAGATCTGGGCCTGGGTGAATTTCCCTATATATGACACAAACTGTAGCAACAAATTTAAAAATGAAACACAGGAATACAAAACTGTACCTAGATGCAACAGAGCCAAGTTTCTGTGGCTGTTGAAAGCTTAATTCGTCCAGTTCCTAACTTCTTTTAAGTTTTTTTAACTGTGTGACCTTAGTGCTTTCTGACCACATATTTTGCATTTCATTCCTAATTACAGTATTTGCTTTGTTTTAAGAAAGGAAGTGGAAAAGGTGTAAGAAAAGAGGCACGGGGGGGGGGGGGGTAGCGGAGGGGGATCTGCAAAGCTTATTTGATCTGTGAACTGTTTGTTCCATAACTATTCCATCAACTTTGCAAGGAACACATCAGAGTTCTTTGAATTACCAAGTGAGCACTTAAGGAATGTCTACACGGCAGCTGAGAGCGAGCCTCCTAGCCTGGGTAGACAGATTCATGCTAGCAGGATTGACGCTAGCATGCTAAAAATAGCAGTGTAGACATTGCGGCTCCAGCAAAGACTTGGGCTAGCCACCTGAGCTCAGACCCAGGGTTGGGTGGGCTTGAGACCCTAAGCTGCTGCTTGAGCTGCAACATCCAGCCTGCTATTTTTTGTGAATTGGCTCCAGCCCTACTAGAATACGTCTGTCTACCTAAGCGGGGAAGCAGTGTAAACGTATCCTTCTGATTCTGCTGCCTTTGTCTTACACTGAGTAGTAGCTATGGGAACAGCCCCTTTGAGTTGGTGGAACTACTCACGAGAATAAGATATTCAGTGTGAGTAAGGGTGGCAGAATTGGATCTTATTTAGCAGTTTATGCAGCCGCAGTACATCTGCCTGATCCTGCAACCGTTGAAGTTAATGACATAATATTCCATTACCATACCATATAATTGACTTCAGGGAGATTGGGGGCAGGTACTTGGTGTACATCAGGACACTAAAATAAATTAATTGTTTTAAGTTTTTCAGGGCAGGGACTGTGCCTTCCTTCGTTTGACCGGTGTCACAACTGAATGTAAGGTGGGACAGATTGTTAAGCATAAGAGCTTAACTCTTCATCATCCCTGGCTGGGATGATTTAACTGGGAATCATCCCTGGCTGGGATGATTTAACTGCTTCGAGCAGGGGGTTGGACTAGATGACCTTCTGGGGTCCCTTCCAACCCTGATATTCTATGATTCTATGATTCTATGATGCATTTTAAGTGGTTTCTTGCAACATGTGTTATACACAACAATCTTCCTTACCTTTTATGTAGCTGTAACGCTCTGATTACCTTTTCCACACCTGAAGAAGAGCTCGGTGAAGCTTGAAAGCTTGTCTCTTCCACCAACCAAGATGGTCCAATAAAAAGATATTACCTCACCCATTTTGTCTCAAATATATCCATTGTATGTTTCAAATTTTGGACCCTGGCTGTTTTGTTGTAGAGTGTCTGTGGGGGGGGAGAAAGGTGATCAGAATTTTTTTAAAATGAGATAAGGGCATTTTTTTACTCTCCTATAATTCAAAAAAACCAAATGGGGTTTTGCTTCAGCTTTCTGGAAAGGGAGAGGGGAAGCATCTTCAGAGACCAAAAGTAGAAAACACAAACCGAAAGGTAAATATTTAGAAAATTGTAACAGGTTGTTCTGTTTGGAACTATTTTGAAACTTTAATGGTCACTTGATAAGGACTGCTATAGTTAAAGGCAATACAATATAATCTGTCTGTTTCTTCTTTTATGATAACCATTTCTGTAGTGTCTATGCACTTGCATAAAATAAAAAAGCACTGCTGGTTGGGAGACAGATTTGTTCATTAATTGTGTTTTACTTTATTTATATTAGGCTAGGGCATTCTAAACATATCTTTTAAATTAATCATAACTTTTTCAAAAATATTTCTTTTGGATTCAGATTTCTCAAGCTTGCTCTTGGCCTAATGGTGATTTTTAAAAAAAATTCAAGAAAATACATTTAGCCATATTTATTATGTGAGCTTTTAAGAAACAGAATATTTTCTGACTTTTTTAAATAAAAACTAGACTTTTGCATCCTGATAACTTGCAAAATATTTTGTTTTAAAGCTCAAACTTACCATAGCATTCTAGGGATGGCCAAAACTTTTTGGAATTTGATATAACAAAGTTAAAAACATATAAATGAATGTATTGAGTATACCCAGTGCTCCATTTTTGTAATTCCTTTGCAAAGTTTAAAACCAAGATGGGTTTTACCCAGTTGGTCTCTCATCCGGGATTCTTCTTACATCCTTGGCTGTCCTTTTACACGTTATTTTGTATCTCTACCAGTTCTATTTCATTGGAATGTGTAAACGGTAGATAGTGACTCAGTTTATATTGTCTGTGCTATGGGGCTCCACTTTCCTCCTTTAGACAATGATCCTGAAAACACTTATGCACGTGCTTAACTTTAAGCACATTAGAAGTCCTGGTAGTCAATGGGATTTCTCTTATTCAAGAAATTAAAGTTTTGCTTAAGTCTTCGTAGGACCAGTGCCATAGTGTATCAAATGCATCACAGCAAAGGTAGTTTCCCCTCCCACCTTATTAAATACCTTTTTTAAAGGCCTTTAGACCAGAGGCATTGATGGCTACCTCATGAGGAAAACACCTTCTTAGAGTGTTTTTGAATGTTTGTTTTATATTTTAAAATGGTATTTAGAACATAGTGCCTAAGTTTAAAAAGAGTATTTTTATTTGGAAAAATATCTTATTTAAGATATAAGCTTCCCTCTAGGAAGTAACATGAAAGGGATTGCATTGAGTTTGGGTATGTGAATGCATATGTGCATATTGTATGTGTTTGGTACATAACTGAAAGAAAGTGACCTTTTAAAACAAAACAAAAAGTTGTTTCTATTAACATTTTTGGTCTGCAAATATAGATAATCTTTAGTGGCTAGTGAATATTGCTAATAATTGGATCCAGTTTGCAAGGAACTAGAAAGGAGGCATATGTGATTAAAAAGCACTTAGTCTCAGAAGATCATTGTAATTCTGTGGAGTTATGGAGTGCCTTGGAATGCTGTTTTGAGATTGTCATAAATGGTATCTAATAGTTACATTTACACAGTTTTTTCATGATTATCTCTTGGATTTAGCTACTTGGTAACCACTATTGTCTCATTCCCTTAAGATGGCTTGAGTTTGCAAACCAAAATGTTAGACCCCGTGTTTAACCTACCTTTGTTTAAGAAAATGTATATTATTTAAATCACTTGCATTTTGCAAGTGCTAGATTACCAGAGAGTATCTGATGTCCTCTTTTTTATATACTAAGAACCAGAATAACCATACATATGTTCATGCACACACAGAGATTGAGAATAGATGAGCTTAGCATTGAGGAAAAGTGGAGTAAAAGGATACTGCTTATTTCCATGGCTTTAGAATGATGGTATAATTCTCCTTGGAATGATTGCACATGTCAATTACACCGTAGGCCTGTGCATGCCCTGTGCACAGGTGTCAGAGATTTTTTCCTTCAGCGGTACCTGTTGGGATGGCTCAAGCGCCCTCTGTCGCTGCGTGCCATTGCGTGCTGGTATAAAAGAACAGAGCTGCCCCTCTCCCCCCTCAGTTCCTTCTTACTGCCAGTGATGGTTGTCAGAGCGACTTCAGGCTGGCTTCATTCCCCTAGTTCCCTTTCTTCTCTTTGTATATAACTGTAAATTAGTAGTTTGTTAGTCATACTGTAGCTAGTTTTAGGGCTAGATTTTTGCTCTGTCTTTGGTCTCTTTTTGACCATTTTTTCTCTTTTGGTACCAGGAGTGGTACCGGAACAATGCCCCATTCACCAAAGTTTAAGTCCTGCCAGACCTGAGCAAAGCATATGCTGGTCAGTGACCCTCATCCTACCTGCCTGAAATATTTAGGAGAATCCTATGTCAGTGACAAATGTCACATCCATAAAGGTTTCAGGCGCCTCTCTAAAAAAGATAGGGTGGCGAGGCTTAAGTGCTTGCTAATGGAAGCAGCATCTTACCCCCATCAGAGTCATCACATGGAGAGAGAGCAGCAAGTACATCAACTTTGGTACGCTTACCGGAGATGTCATCGTCCCCTCGGTCCTGTTCCCTAGTATAGAAGAAAAGACTCAGGCCTTTCTCAGGTTCCTTTTCTTGCTCTTCCGCATCTGCATCGAAGCAAGACAGAGGCAGACTCCACAAAGTGTTTGGAAGAGAGAAAGCTAATCATCTCCCAAGAGTGGACCACCGCCTCCGGTGCCTGTGCCAGGTCTGTTGAGGCTGTCCCCTGAAAGACATTTGCGGAGCCAGCAGACAGCACCAATACCAACTACCCCAGAGGTACATGCAGCTGCAAGAGACTTGTTAGCTCTTGGTACCAGTATCATCGGCAGCAGAAACCCTGCAGTTGGTGCCAATTTTAGTACACCTCACTGCATCGAGATCCTGTGATACTCAAACCTCCACAGGAGCCTGTCGTTCTGAGAGGAATGCCTTCGATGATTTCCTTGGTACCACCATCCCTGGCTTGAGCTACCTATCACCTGTCACATCTAAATCGGCCCCTCCTCTATCAGAAGCATCTGACTCCTCCTCCTTGGACTCAGAGGTGAAGTCCTCTTTGTCCTGTCCAGGCCATGGCACATACACCAGAGTCATTGAGACCATGGGCCATGCAGCAACCCCAGCACTGGTCTCCTGCTAAAGTTCAATGGTCTGGACAAGGATGGATCCTAGGCCCATACTGGTGGCCATTGTGGTCATCGTGGAGCATTCCCCATCCAGCCAGGACCTTGCCTCAGTCTTCTCAAGTGCAGTCATGGTGGGTGCACTGGAGACATCAGCACTAAGAGCACCATCCCCTGGTACCTGATGCCAACACTGGTACCAGGCACTGAGAGTACCATGCTCCAGTGCCCAGTACTGACACCAGTACCAAGCATCCAGAAATCCCTCAGCCAGCCTCTCAACCATAACTTATGGATCAGATACCACCTCACATGCGTGTTTCGTCCTCTTCCTCCTCACCAGACGAAGCTATTGAGCCATAAAGTCACTCATCATCACCAGAGGACTTCAGAGCCCATCAAGATCTGTTACAAAGAGTGGCCTCTGTACATGATATTTGGGCAGAAGAGGTGTCCGACCCCCGCTAGGGTGGCTTTGCCAGTTAATGAATCCACCATGGAACCAGTCAAGGCTCTGTAGCAGACACCCTTGTCCCTCCCCCCCAACAGCAAGACGAGCCCAGAGGTACTTTGTCCCCTATAAGCAGTATGAACAATTTTATTCTAACCAACCACTCAAAACTTCTTAGAAAAGTAGTCTCTAATTTTCATGTGAACCAAGCAATCTGTTAGCCCATTTCTCCCCATCCCCACCTCCATCCCCGGAAACCCAATACGCATGAGGATGAGGAAAAGCTTCACTCAGACATCAGAAGGGCTTTATCTTTCTACCTAGAGTGTACTAAATATTTCAGATCCTCTACACAGCTGTTTGTAGTGGTTGTAGACAGTTATAGGCCAACCAGTTTCCACTCAGAGAATCTCTTTCTGTATCTCTTTGTGCATTTGCTTATGCTACCAATTGGCTAATACAATCCTGCCAGCTAGAGTGTTGGCATATTCTACTAGAGCACCAGCAGCTTCTGCAACTTTCTTGGCACGACTGTGAATTGTAAACATGTGTAAAGCAGCAACTTGGTCATCACTCCACACTTCCACTTCTCATTATGTCATTTTCCATCAGTCCAGAGACAATGTCAATTTCAGGTGGCTTGTCTTACAATCGCTGTTCAGATAAACTCTGAACCCACCTCCATGGGTGTTTGCTTGTGAGTCACCTACAATAGAATGGATGTACAGTCGCTCGAAGAAGAAAAAACGGTTACCTACCTTTTTGTAACTGTTGTTCTTCGACATGTGTTACACATGTCGCCTTCCCCTCTCTATCAGAGTCTGTCTGGTACAAAGGAACTGAGGAGTGTTGGGGGCAGCTCCTCTCTCTTGTACCAGCATGCAATGGCATGCAGCGATGGAGGGCATTCAAGCCACTCTAATAGGTACTGCTGAGGGAAAAAATCTCCAACATCTGGGCCTTGGGTGCACACCCACCTACAGTGGAATGGACATGTGCAGCACATCTCGAAGAAGAACAGTTATGGAAAGGTAGGTAAGTGTTTTTTCTCATGTGGCAAAGGGAAGCAGTACTGTACTCCTTTTTTAGGCAATGAATATTATTCTTACTGCTCCTACCAGAAATAACTGAAGTGTGTTATGTTTTATTTTCTTCTGAGATCTCAGACCTGCTGTACTCTGACTTGGAAGGAAAATGCTTTTACTTTTTGAGAAATTTTTATCCCCACTTCATTGGTGTGGGTGTACTAAAATGTCACAGAAGCAAGGAACTAGTCCTGATAGCCTAGTTGTAGAATTAAACTAAAGTATAAATCTTCGAGACCACATAGACCAGAAGTTCTTCGTCTCATCAGCCTCTTTCATATCAATATGATGGGGCAAAAAATAGTAAAGATTTTTTTTTAAAATTCTCATGGGATTTATAATGGATTCCAGGATTTAAATAGAGGGATTTTAATCTGCACCCCTAGCTCATTGGCCTCATTTCAGCCCCAGGTAGTAGTGACTGTATGTTGTTACTATATTACATCTGTGCTATCGAACATTGGGGGGTTTCCATTTGGGGTTATAGACGCCCATCCGATTATAGTCATTCATGTGAACTCTGGTCATTATAGCATAATCATTATGAGTTTCTCTGAAAAGGAGAGAAAGAGAAGATTAAAGAAAGGGTAGGACAACTTGGATCTGAAAAGATAGCCAGCCAAGAAACAGCTTGAATAACAATGAGAAAGCATTTTAATAAAAATAGCAATAATTTAACATGTAAAATATTTGTACAGAAGTGAACATGTACTTCAAGTATAAAGTGCAGAAATTATAACAGTATTCAAATAGTGCAACAAAACTCCTAAATTGTAAAACTTAAAGTACATAATAAAGTGATGAAGAAATCAAGTAAACGTCAGTTTTGGAATAATATTTCTGTAGGGCCATCATTAGTGAAAGCTTCAAGAATAACCATTGAATACAGGACTGTTCAGCTGAGCAAATATGTCCTGCATGTAGTCCTTCAGTCCCAATTTGGATAACAGGTTGTAGTTCTCTTCCAGCGAGTTGCCTCTGGTTCCTACTGGGAATCCAAAATCCAAATTTAATTTCTTTGGCCCTGTCCTTGATGTGTCTTTTTAGTAAGGAGTAGTGACTTACCTTTCCTTTTACAACTTCCTGTAGACCATTCTTTTTGTTCTTTAACCACATAATAATGGTAACTCCCAGAACAGTTTGGTCTTTAGCTAAAACAACATCTGATTTACGTAATTCTTCATCCTTCTTGCAGAGATGAGGTTTGTGATATACTACCCCCTTTTTTTTTAGCAGCTGCTTTAGCTAAAATGTCATATAGTTTGTTGTACCTCTTTATCCTTATATTTTGGATGGATGGGCATTGTCCAAGAATATGGGAACATGTTTCATAATGTGAAGTGCAGCCTGCAATATTATTCATAAGCATCTTAGAAATTCCCTGGCTGGTTGTGCTCTGTTTGAGTGCACTCTTGGAAGCTTGTTCCATTACCCTGGGATGGAAGGAGGCAGCACCACACTTGACATTCTTTTGTTCTCAATCTTGTGGAATTCGGATTTTTTTTTTTTTTGCTAATAGATCAACCTGTCGCAGACAAATTCTGGGATCTTATTCTCAGACCTACCTGAGCTTTTTTGTCTTCCTTCTGTAGGTTCTCTAGGTTGCATATTTCTGCAAGATTTCTGGTGTTATCAGAGGAGTTGGTAATCCTTTGCAAATGGCGAGCTTGGAGGGATGGTATCAGACTAGCCTATTTTGTTAGCCCAAGGCTGCCATCCTTTCCCCTGGAGTATAGCATGTTGTTGCATGTGCTAGTGGGTAGATAGAGCCATTCTTTGATGGATTTTTTTATAATATTATCCACCATGATAAGATGGGTTATGTGCAGTCCTTGTAGTCCACTAGATAGATCAGTCTTGGTACAACATACCATTGGAGAATTTGAGGGTTTTGTGGTGGTTTCAAGGGGAACTTATGGATCCTGTCTGTAAAGGTTGTTATGTTCCCTACAATGTCTGGCTTATTGAGGCTTGTCCAGGGATCCATCTTGATCCCAAGATATTTTTCTGCTTTTCCAGGGTGGATCAGATTCTGATTAACCAGGGTTTGTAGTTGTTCATTGTGTATGAATCATGGGTAGATAGTATTTTGAGGTTGATAGATTACAAAAGGCTCTCAGCATTCCAGTATTTCTGTTCATGCTCATGAGTCATTGATCAATACCAGATCATCAACAAAGGCCAGAGCTGCGAGATTTCCAAATAAACTAATAGAAAAGCTACTTCCTTCAGATTGTAGCACTTAGAGGAGTGGGTCTAGAATTAGATTGAAAAAGAGAGGAGACATTGGATCCCTTTTTTTAACCCCAGATGTAATAGTGTAATATGGGAGGAGTTAGCTGATCTCTAACATCTCCATATTTTGTTAGATTGTTGTATGAGTTTTTAATGATGTTAATTATAGGCTGGTCCAGACCTCTGTCTGGTTATATCTCCAAGATGTAGATGTGAGACATGTGACATGTCATTCCCAGTGAAAGCTTTGCCTTTTTAGTGTGTTCCATCACATGTCGCGGAATTTTTAAGTTTTCAGAGCAACTGGAATATAAAAATATAAAGCCCCTTTGCCTGATGTTGAGACAGCAGGCTTTTGCAAAGTGATCAGTTACTGTGTAGAACTATGTAGTGTAGAGCTTCTACACTATATAACCCGAGGTATCTTCTCACCACTAAAGATCACTTTCCCCAGGACAGGGTTGAAGAATATTGGCAGGGCAACAAAGGAGAGGCTTGTAGTGCTAGTGCCTATGCTATGTTGTGTCTTTTGTGTAGATAAATGGAGAATTCAGTTTATTCTCCAGAGCTATCAATCAGACTTCTTTTGTGAGCAATAAATTCACTGTAGAAAGAAAACATTTGTGGGCTTTATAGGTTCCTGTGGCAGCATCTAGCACACTGGTTTCCTCAACACAAGCTGCTCTGACGCAATTAACCAGACTTACTGCAATTTGCTGGGATTGATACAGGAGAGGAGGAATGAAGCTACTCTTCACAGGAGGTGAGGAAAAAGCTGTTGCCTTTTTTTTTTTTTTTAAGTCTTTTTATCTGTTCAAAGCCAAGATTTAAAGCCAATTTTTTTAATGGCTTTTTTTCCCCCGTTGACTGGCTTCTCCCCAAGCCACATCAGTTTCAGTGAATGTGTTGAGAGTATGAGAGTGTCTGGCACTGGAAGAGCCAGAAAGTTGGAGGCTGCTATGGGTCTTCAATGAATTTGCATGAATTAAGTCGAGTGGGGAAAATAATGCCCTGTTTTTAAAACATATTTTTCCTAAAGCTGAACTTTTTTTAACAATAAATGAGGGAAGTGGAATGACTCAGTCTGAAGTGATGGGAGCTTGAGAGATAGAATCTATATGCATTTCCCAAACTCTGCCCCCGCACTCATCCTGAGTAGCATGCTGGACACTGGGGCATTTCTCAGTGGCAAAAGGAGGAATCTTGCCCTGATGCTGCAAACAATTGATAATTCATGGCTGCTACTGTGTCCCAAAGGCTTGAATAGCCTTCTGAGCCACTTGTACAGTCCCATCCATGGAGGTGGAAATGACACAGGAATCCTCCATCCCAACTCCTGTCCAATTCCAAAGAGTCACCTGAGAGTGCAAGGGGTATGGCCCTCTTTTTGGGATCTTATTATCTTTCATTCTTTTCCCTCTGTACAGTAGAACTGCAGTAGATGTGCTGCATTGGGTCTCACCACACCTGGAGAGGAAAGGGATGATTTGGACCTTATTGAAAACACAGTGCAAGTAAAGCTTACATCTTTACAACCCACAAAAATGTGGGCTTTTGTGTTCCCTCTTCTGGCTTTGTAGCAGCAATCTAGTAGCAAATTTTAAAGTGCTTTGTTAATATCCTCAGTGATACTGGCACGCAAAGATGTCTGACAAGAAATTATGTGACATGAAGTTATTGAACAAAAACCGGCATGACACTTTCAGCTCCTTTCTGAAAATCAAGAGGGGCAAATCACGATGGATCAGATTGATTTGGTGTAGCTCTACTGCCTTCATCAGTGATAAATTTGGCAAGTGGCTCAGGGGAAACAATTTATTAGAAAAAATGAAAAGTTAGGAATAAGGTGAAGACTTAGAAGCTATTTTAAAACGATGATTTTATGTTCTTATTAAAATAATGTGTAAGGGCCACAATTCTGTAGTGTCTCAAGCAGACAAAAAATGACCCCCTTGTGCCAAAGACCAGCACAAAGCCCTCCACATCTCTTGAATCCTTTGGGTGGGTCCTTTAACTGCATGGCTGTGTATAGGGTGGCAATGGAGTTGTGCCACCAGTGATGGGTCGCTACCATGATGGCACAGAGGAGCTACCGTTGGAGTAATTGCCACTGCAGGGGATCAGACTGGAGTACGTATCCAACTTGCCTGAACCTCACTTGCATAAAACCTAATTCTTCTGTCTAGATAAAATTCACTCCAACCACATAGTGGGTGGAACTTGTAGTTACATCTGCTGCTGAATAACTAGCAGGGGAGGTATAAGATTTACGGTGTTGGGTATGGCAACAAGATCCAGTTAATTTTTTTCATTTGGGTTTCTTTTGTTTTGTTTTTGTGATGGACTGGTAAATGGGGGACACAGGCAATGTAAATATTTAGGACCAAATTCTGCTGTCAGTGACAGCAACATAAGTTTGGAGTAAATTCATGGACTTCAGTTAAGTTACTTTATATTTACATACTGTAAGAAAGAAGAAAATTTGGCCCTTGGAATTGAGAAGACTTTCCCCACCAGTTTATAACATATCTGACATTTGCAAATGTGTGTCCGTCTAAGTATTTATTAAAAGCCTAAACGTTATTTTTTAAAACATGTCCTATTCCCCGATATGCTGTCATAGGCTCCATACCTGCAAACAGTTTTGTGCAAGTACATACTGTTGCAGGAATGGAGACACAGTGATTAAGCAGAAATTTTAACTGCAGCGTGGTCATTAAAAGGTGATTTCACCCTCCTCTAATACTACGAGGGGAAGGCCCCAGACATAGCAGGAGCCAACACAGGGCCTGTAGAGCCCCTGAACACTACACAGCAATGCCCAAAATGGGCTACTTGTGCCCCAGTGTTCAGAATGTTTTTTTTTTTAATCAGGCCAGGGGAGGGCTGGGCTCCTGTGACTGTTCCTCACACACTCATTTGAGGGACGTGGGAGAGGCACATGTCCTGCAGAGACCACTGCATTCTGAGGCTGGAGTAATGGCTGTGGGGAGACATCACTGCCAATTCCCTTTACTCAGGTTGAATATAAAGGGCAGAGATTTGCTCTTAAATGACTTTTTCTTCTTTCTGGCTAGCAGTGGAAATTTTGATTGTATTCTGTTTAATGTTCCAATATATATGGGTTTTTAAATTATTTTTTAATATATGTTTGGAAAAGACAAACAATAAACAGGCACCAGTGTGAACTGTTGGAAAGCAAAAGTAAAAAGAAAAACAAACCCAGGAGCAATTAAATTAACCTTTCATGCAGGGAGAGAAGGGAGGGAGGAAAATTGTGGGGAGAGGAAAAATTTCCAACCTGCACTACTATAAAATAAAATAAAATTGTATAAATTGCCCGTCAAGCAAAAACCCTCTCCCCAAAAGTTTGTCTAAAAAGTTGAGACTTGCAGTATCACCTGAAGGTCAAGAAATATATATCATATATGTGTACACACTAGATAGCAAATAGTACTTCTATATCAGTATGTGTAGACTTATATTTTTTATTTTTAATCTGTTGTGTGTTTATTGAGAAGTTTAGCCCTGAAGAATAAGTTTTAAAAGGCAGAAGGAAATGGAGACCTGCCAAGCTTGTTGGCTAGAGTCATGGACAAGAGCAAGGCCTGTCTGAACTGCCACTCAGTTTTTATTCTGCGAGTTTGCAGGGTTGGTGATTAGAGTGGCTTTCGCCCAATTATGCTGTGATTATTCCGCTGCACTGTAATTGACTGGGGAGATATGCTAATACCTGTCATTTGGGATGATAAAAGATGAGCGGAGGACGCAATGCATTATTTAGCTGGCTGTGTGATAGATGAGGGATGCGCAGAGTGCTTTAATTGCTGAGAAGAGAGGTTAAGCTGAACGAACGGATGAATTAGAAATGAGTTTTTTTATGGCTTGTGGAAAAGTGAAATAAAGGAAAATGTGCTTTAAAACTGAAGCAGCAGATAGAAGCGAACACAACGAGGCTAGATCTTTTAGGCAGCTTACTCTATTAATTTAACTGTATAAGACAAAAATGCAGTTTAGTATTTAGTAAATAATAATAATAATACTAATGTTCAGTAGGTTCACATCTCTGCCAAAAAAAATCACCGTTAAAGGAATTGTTTTAATTTCAGATGGTATTTGGTAATTTAGAACCTCTTCGGTGGCAATTCAAATATACTGAAATGTTATTTCCAAAGACGAGTGCACCACTGTTGAATTCTGTGTTTTGTGTGTATAGGTCTGAGGTGGATTTATATAGGTGCTTGTTTGTTTTTTCCTGAATGCATGTGTATCTATACAGTTAATTAGTACATACAGAGAGAGGTGAGATAAAATGAATATTCATAATAATTGGGGGGGTAGAGTAACAATAAAATTAGCAGGAGTATACAAATAACTCACAAATGACAAAGCTCTTACCCTTTGGGTGGGAAGGTCATTATGTACTGTATCTCCTTTTAAAAATGAAATTACTTAGGAAAAATAATGGAGGCTACATAGTAATTTTTTCCCTTATGACATTCTTTCTGTTTGTGCTGTCAGTGGGTGAGCCTTTGCCCATAAGAGTTCCTCCCTTTAATTTAAAAATGCAATCAAAACAGCAATTCTCTCTTAAGTCTGTTGAAGAAGTATCACACAGGCTCTCATTCAAGTTGTGGGGGTTTCTGGAAGCTTCCAGTGGCTGTTAGATACAGATGTATGGGAAATGGTATCTCAAATTGTATTGAGCTTTAATGGAGGATATGGTAGAAGAAGCAAGGTGGGTATTGGGGGTTGCATTTTTATAAAACGGGGGAAATGATCCTCTAACATTGTTATCACCAGCTAGTCAACTGCTAGGAGACTGTGACTTGTACTTGCCCAGTTTAGTACTGTTTATCAGGAAATAGCTTTCAAACAGATTATTCAGTGGTAATGGATTTCTTGAGAAGAACATGCCTGTTGAAATGGATGTCAACTTTAGACGGATGCAAGACTCTGTTACTGAAGGAGGTTCTATTAGAGCTGGTCACTTCCCCCGGACATACTAAATATAATTGGCACCTTGCTTTCACATTATTTTTGCAATGTGCTGAAGTTTCCTTATGGTTTTTCATCACCATAGTCCAGGATTGGCAGCCTGTTTTACAGCTGTGTGGCTCTTTGTTAACTTAATATTTATTTTTTGTTGTTAGTTTTAAAAGAGCAATTTATAAGGATGTTTGCTACTTTTATAGAGCAATTTTATAGTGCTATGTGCTGGTTAATATAATTTTTTTTAAAATGACTGCTCCATTCTCAAAATGCAAGTTCTGCTAGTTGCACTTTGGCACTTTTCCATTGCTTGAATAGATGCAGCTCTCAAGCCTGTATATCTTTGAAGAAAGAAGTGGTGTAATATTCCAATGTGATTGTTTTATGTAATTGGCAGGATAAAGCTAACTTCTTAAAGTCCCTAGTTAACTATCTTTTTAAGCTGCTTTGAAAGAAAGTTGATTTAATATAACTTAATTGTAATAATATATTTAATGCACATAGTGCCTTCATCCTGATAGACCCAAACAGCTTTGCAGTTACGGATGTATGACATCACTGAAATGCAGCCACCTCTCCTGAGGGTGGCAGACATTTGGCACACAGCAAACCACATAATAGTGCTGAGTTCAGGACACCAGGCCATATTCCTGTACCACAGGATCTTTAATGTCCATGTTGAGCTGACAGAAAAAAACAGTCTTAAGGTCTAGTTCAAAGGACCCCAACACATTCATGTTCCTAAACCTAAGGACTAATAACAGTTATGGAAAGGAGAACAATAGATAAGGATTTTTTTTTTATTCAAAGACTTTTTCAGTGTAGGAAGCACAGCAGAAGTGAGTCTTTAAAAGGAACTTAAATGTGGATTTGGTAGAGGCAGCAGGAATGGTTTTAATATACCTGAAATCTAGTAATTTTCAGAAAAAGCGTCAAAATGGTGCCAGGTACTATATTTGCCCCTAAATCCTCCTGCCAATTGTTGTGATAAAAATGTTTACATGCTTATTTTCTCCCCAGCCCCTCCAAACCCAACTGCCCTAAAAGGCTTCATGTCTGTCCTTCACATTATGGCATGTGAAGCACCAGGCAACTGAGTATGTGCTGCAGCAGTGAAATCAGCCTGCTACTTGAAAGATCATGTATTCATTAAAAAGAATAAATCTTACCTAGAAAAATACAGTTAAGGTTTTTATTATGATATGGCAGCATAGTGATGCTGTGCGTCACCCTTTTGTCAACATTCACATTTTTGCTTAAAAGATATGTTGTCAATGCCATTATTTTCTATCTTAAAATACTCTGTGAAAGCCATCCTTTTTGAGAAGTCTTGCTTACACTACCCTCTGTGCCCTAAAACCTACCTACAGTAACTGCAGGGTGGGAAGACTAATGTTACAAAATAGAAAAGCTCTAAAATCCTTGCCTAGGATCAGTGGGAAGGAGGAGTAGAGAGAGGAATGCAATGCCTAATTCACATCAATTAACCCTTCACTACCATCTATACTTAATACATTGATAAGTCAATGGAAAAATATTTATCCTCATTTGCTGTTTGGCTTAGAGCGTAAATTCTTCCTCCTCCCCCCACTCCCCCAAATTTAAATGTCTTTGGGTCTAGTCAAAAATAGCTTTATTTTGCCGCTGATAAAAGATGTAACATATTTGACTGACAGTGTTGGAAATAAATGGTAAGAATCTTTAACAGATCTATCAATCAAAACAGCAGTTTTATTTCTTGTGTTATTAGCTCCTGAGGCTTTGCTGCAGTGTGTGAGAGGTACTTTCTTACTGTAGGCTGTTCTTACTGTGAACTTGATGTAATTCTGGGGTGGGCGGTGATAACTGTACATTTTATTTTTGTTTTCAGTGTTTCAGTCATAAGGTTTTGATGATCTCAGCTTGTTCCTTCAATAGTTATGTCTGGTTATGATCTGAGGAATCTGCATAGCCCTCTAGGGTAATTGGAAAACAGTTCATGGTAGATCTGGTGAATTTTATAAACTTAAAAAAACACTAAAAGACAGGGGGACACTGATCTTATAATATTTTATAAAACCAAAAAAATAATCTTGACAATTTCAAAACATCCTTTCCTTTTCACAGCTTCCCATCAGGGCTCTATATACATTTTATGGAACAGGCTCAGGCTCAGTTTATGATGTTCATTTTGAATTTTGTGTGTTATGCTTGTGTTGCTTTGTAATCCCCAGATCAGTCCTAGTTATGTCAGTTTATTAAAAGCTCTAGTGGTCAGAGCACAGAACAAAGAACCAGAAACTCCTGAGTTTTAAGTAGTCCTGGCTCCTGATACTGAGTCCCAGTCTGTTGTGCTAGATAACTGCTTTAGAAGCAGTAGTGGTAGCATCCAGAAACAACAATTTGGGAAACACTGAGTGCAATACCAGAGAGCATTTTTCTTGATTCATGCAGTATAAACATGTAACTAATATTAATTTTTATGTAGAGAGATAGTTCTCCCACCCTTTGTAAGATTTTGTATTTTATAGACAAAGGAGATTTAGGCCCAAATCCTTCAAATTTTTATGCTCATGCTTAAATTTGCATAATCCCATTAAAGCTAGGGGAGCCATTCATGTGCTTAAAGGTAGGCACATGTGTAATGTTTTCAGAATGGAGTCCTATAGAAAAACAGATTTTCATAGGAAGGGCGGGTACTAATGAAAATGTAGCAGTATGAAATATGCATACTGAACTCTTGATAAGTAACCTGTTCTTTATGTGTTGACTATTTTAGATTTTTTATATTCACATGCAGTAGATAATGGAAATAACAAACTATAATGAAAGTAATTTCAGAAAATCAACATTTTGTGACCTTACCTGATTTTTGAACAATACGGTATATGTAATCTAGTTTTTAGACATATATGTATATATAATATTTTTTAAAATCTTTCTTTTTAAATAATACCGTAGACTGTTAAAAGGGACAGTTTTAAAAATCCAATTTTCTTTGCATCATTAGTGGTATTAGTTTACTTTTTGTTCTGCATTCACCCTGAATGAAAATGAACTAGTCAGGTTCACTTTCTGCCTTTCATGAACTGGCATAGTGCTACAACATTTAGGTGGCAAACACTGGGCCAGATTGTCCCCTCCTTCAGAAAAGCCATCTAAGAGCCAGTGGGAGATGAAAACTCTGCAAGATTCCCTGCACAGTTACCACTGGAATGTTCCATCAGGGTTTAGGGAGCAGAGTTTGTTCACTCAGTCTGTGGAACTGGCAGGAGGAGGCTGAATCCCGCAATGCATGGATTCTCCCAAGATCTTCCACGCAAAGAACTTCTTATTCGCATTGCCCCCTGGCTTCCTGTGGCTCTCCCTCATCCCTTGTCAGTGTGGCACTGAAGGAGCTACACTGACAGGCCATTCTAACAGAGGGGTTTCCACAGCATGGGGATACTCCACGCAGAAGGTCATGCCACCTGAGGTTGTATTATCCTTTGAATCATTTCTCAGCCAATTTCTTTGTGTGAGAGGGGGGAATAATCTGTGTAGTGCACTTACTGGCCCAGTCTGCCCTCTTCTCACTCGCAGATTGTGCTGTCGCGAAAGCTGACATGCCTGCAAGGAGAGAAGATCCATGCACAGAGAGAGAATTTTTGTTATCATTAACTTTATTACTGGACACTCTTGTTATCTATATAAATATCCAGTTCCCCTTTGAATCTTGCTAACTTCTAATTAACATTATTGCAAATTCTGTTATAGACTGGTGACCAGTGTTTGTTGCTATCCTGAGACGTTGAAATATTTGTGTAGTGTCCACTCTAGAATTTACCGTTGTGTTAGTTAACACATGATAAAACACAATTAAAAAGTCAAGTGTAGACAAACTGAAAAGGGGAAAGAATTGTCTTTTACATTCTTAGAGTGGGATGAGCAGTATATAGCCTGTGGATGTGACACCATCTGAATTTAGAAAGATCTGCCTTTTTATTTTGTTCTTTTGGAAGTGATGTGTTAAGAACAGGTATGAAGTAGACGTAAATGTCTGGGAACATTACAAGTTAAAAGAAGAAAACAAGCAATGTTTCTAGTTGAAAATGTTTAAATACAGTGTACTGAATTTACTGGAGAATGTATATTCTGTATTTAGTTAGAACCCTGTGTTGTGGGTGGCTTTACTTTGTACTTGTCTGTATTCCTTGTTCTTTACTGAGGCTTGTTAAAAATCTTTCAAGGAATGCTAGGCAGCAAAAGCTGAGTCACTGATGTGAGAATTAGCATTTTAGTAGGAGAGCGAAGGATAATATTAACAGTTTTATTTTCAGTTTTAAAAAAAAGTTCCTGCTCTTCTTTGCTAGCCAGGCTAACTCTGAAACTGATGAGTACAAAATACTGTGGGTTTGGGCATTTGTGATTTTCTGCTCTTTTATTCATTTATTTATTTATCAACCAGTGTTTCAGAGGTAATAAAACACACTATCTAGGAGCCTAAATGAGGTGTAATGAATTTGATTTTAGGGGGGATGGGAATTTATTGGTGTAGTTGTTGCTTAATCAACATCTACTCTGCCACTTCACATCAACTTCTGTCCTTTCCAAGTGAATTAGTTCTTTGGGCAGCACGTCAAGAGGAAGTGTATTGTTCTTGGCAGGGCACTTGAATTTCTAATTACCAGATTCCTGCCTTAATTGCAATTACCTGGACACCCAGGCAGGGTGAACTTTTGGAAAAGAATGTAATTAGTGCAAAAGAAACCTTGCTGCCAGCTGCTTGTCTGGATACCTACACTAAGCAAAACCCTGATAAGTTCACATCTATAAAGACAATCTATCAGTCCATACAAAAAGCTGCCGAAAGCACACGTCTGTGATGTAAGTATATATCATTATGCAGACACAGACATGATGTTAGAGTAAAAGAAAAACCACTCACTATTTTATTCCCATCTCTCTTTGAGAGAGGAGGGGACCGTCTGTGTGTTGGGGTTGGGAGCAGGATGGGTATGAGGAGAAATGACATCCAGCATCTTTCTGGATACGTGCTATCTAGTAACTTCATTAGATGTAGGATTTGTTCAGGTGAACTGCTCTAGTAGGTGATTCACCATGTTACACTAAAAAGGACCATGTAAAATAATTTAATCCACCCAAAAAAGAGCAAACTTGTTAGATTTATTATTTGTTTTGAGTAGCGCCCACGGTGTGCTGTTCACTGAAAACCTGGGTGTAAACATACCCTTTGACTCAATAAAGACCATGCCAAGGTGAGTAATGGTGTCTGTTAAAGTAGGGGTGAAGCTGGTCCCCAACAAAGGGTTACATAATGTTAAAGTAAAAAAAATTCCACTCACTATTTTATTTCCATTATTGATTTTAAGCAGAATTCCCTATTGAAAGGAGTTGGGACTTCTGTTAGCGCTGCATGGCCCATGGACAGCAGGACAGGCTAACTGTCTCATGCATTCATCCAGTGCCCCCTTGTACTGCCTTATAAGAAAATTAAATTTAAATGCTAAATGTAGGAAAAGAAATTGAAGAAATTATTACCATTTAGGTTCTTAGCTGGCTGAGAATGTGTGTTTGCTTATTCATGTCCTCTGATTAATTCAGCTCTTAGATGCAGTATTGTTGCTCTGGAAATGATGGCCTTGTGTGTTAAAACATTTTCTGTACAGTGGCTAGAGTGTTTGAGGTTTAGGGGTTTTTTTTATTATTATTTCTCCTCCACCCCAAGGAAAGGCAGAAATTGTGATATGATTGACCCTCAGGAGGTCAAATGGACAGACTTTCTCTCCTTGGTGGCAGCCAGTTGCAGCATATCTGTATCACCTATTGATGGACTGAAAATATCACATAAAAGTGCTTTCTGGTTTTATAGCAGGAGGTATAAGACTGCGTTGTTCTTTAGAAAATCCAGTTAAGAGCACTTCAAATGAAGTGCTCAAGTGATAGGCTCCCCAAGCCAGGTAATGGTGAAAGTGGAAGTGTTGTGATGGAAGGGTATGGTAATAAATTGTTCCAGCTTGTAAACAATGAGGAGGGGAGAAGACAGGGAAGTAAGATGAAGTAACAAAATACAACCCTGATGAACAGGTGCATGGTTTAAATTCAATTAATTGGTTTTCGAGTCATCCACCAGTACATCAATTTGTCTTTTATTAACAAAACTTTTCCTGTCACGTAGCAAGTAGCTGGCAGCAGGAATACACTCTAGCCTAGCCTGGTCGCATATACAAAACCAATTAAATTAGATTCAAGGGCTTGTTGCCCTCTTCTCAGCTTTGCCAAAATAGAAAAAGGTAACAATAAACACATCATGAGGTAATTTGTGAGAATATCAAGGCTACCCATCTTGAGGGACTTCATACTGGGGTTTTAAATTTGGTGTTTGTAACAGAAGGAAGTTTTAAGTCATAACATCAAACATTATTTTCATAGTTATTTTGTCTCCTCTTTTTCTCACCCAAATTTAGCAAATAATGAATTATATCATATTCTTGATGCAGTAGAAAGCATCACAACCATGTTTTTGTTTACTTCTCTGCCTGTGCATCATCAATTATAATTTTATTAGATTAGCTGCAGTCTAAGGAGATCACATACATATAGTATGTAAGTATGTCACATCAAAATGATTGCCTTCTTTTTTTTCTCTTTTTGGCAACAGAGTGATAGGCTTATGTTCTCTCTCTCTTCTCTTCCCTCCGCCCATACACACACACACTCAAATACCACAATATATATATATTAGTGTGAGTGTCTATTTTTATACATGTATAGATACATAAAAATTATATCTATATAATCTGTACAAGAGTGCACACTCATATGGCCAAGATTTTCAAAAGTGACTTGTGATTTTTGAGTACCTAACTTGAAACATCATAAAGGGGCCTAATTTTCAGATGCAAGGTACTCAGCACTTTCTGAAAATTAAGCCCTTTTAAGGTGTCTCAAGTTGAATACCCGAAGTCGCTAATCGTTTTGGAAAATCTTGGTCCAGGAAGATAATTAATAAACTGGAGATAATTTACTACCAGATAACCAGTTTTACAGGTTTCTTTGAAAATGAACAGGGCAGACACCTTAGAAATATAACTTATTTATTGGTGTTGTAAAAAGTAGAGGAGACTATGACACCATGGTATTTCTTCCAAGTTTTAATGTTGGTGCTACTTAGAATAGTAAAGACCAAAGACCAAAAGAGATTTTTAACTGGGGATATTTTGCCTTTTTCAATGCATTACCTTGTAACCTTAACTGAACTACATATATTTGAACACAGATGATGCAAGGAAGGGCTATAGGAAGCTATTCCAGAGACTTCCTTGGCTACCATGAGTCTAATGGTTGCTGTGGCCATGCAGATACAAAACATCCATAGAACTGGACTCAGTGGTGTAATCTGATCCTTTGTATAAGATTGCTACATGCTACTTTTAATCTAATCAGCATCCCGTCAAACATTACTGTGTTATAGAGCTCATGTCTTTATAATTCTCACATACACAGATGATAGAGGGAATAATAATTTGTTTTCCTTTCTTTAGGGAGCAAATAGTATGGTAACATTCGATTTCTTGATCTTTTTGGAAAATTTTCTGCCCACCTCCACCTTTCAAATGCTTCTACTCCAAGTTAAAATCATATAACTTAATTTGTTGTTTAAGACTTCAGGAGAAAAAATAAAATAAATCAGAGGTTGCATATACTAACGGTATTCAGTGAGAGGAGGTAAACACCACCTTTCAGTGACATTTTTACCATTTATGGTAATGGTAAATTAAGACAAAATGAAAAAGTGAAAGTTAAGTATAATTTTGATCATCATTCCCTTCTCTCCCCATGGTTCTAGAGGCCATCTTAACCTTGCCGTTTTAAAATCATGATGTATGTAAGCTAAATTGGTCAGAAATAATGAAAACTTGTTGTGATTTATTAAAAGTGATGAAAACAACTCTTTTTTAAAAGTGAACCAGGGTTGTTTGTCCTAGAGGGATTGTTGGTTCTGGGCCTGACCAAGAATATCTCCTCTCTAACATGTCTGTGTTTGCTAGCATGAATACAGGATACTATAAGATTTGCACTTTGCTTCCTTTTATTTTGAATTCAGAGGCCAGCTCTAATCCTTTATGATGCACTTATTTTCAAATATATCATGTACTGCTTGTGTCGCTTCTTGTCTTTGCAGATGTGTTGGTCTTTGACCCAAAACTGGTAAATGAACCCTGCAGGGAAATCATTAGAGAATTGGAACAGTTGTGGTGGGGTGATAAGGGTCAAACCATTACCTCCCCATAGGAACTTCTACTTAAATTGGACTTCTTGCTTTTCTGAAAGCAGGTCAAGTGTCAGGGAGGTTGAAGTGGGCAGGTACAAGGCAATATAGATCATGGACACAATACAGTTCTTTAACTTTAGTCTTAAAAAAAACTCTAGACCGGTTGGGGTTGGTCACTTTAGACTAATGATTTTTTTTTTAAATCAGTTAATGTCCTGACAATTCAACAATAGTCAACCATGCTGACAATAATATGCCAGTTTGGGAATCAAACAAAGTTTGTGTTTTCCTAGAATAGTTTGTACTCTCTCTTTTTCATCTTTCTCTGGTTGTTCTCTCCTGTCAAAAAGTGATGAGTCAAATATTACAACAGGAAAAACATCTCAATCACTTTTTATGCTGGAAATATACATCCCATTCTAACCTTCTCCTCTAAGTAGCCCCTTCTGCAAGTGCAGAGAGAATATTTTCTTCGTTTCAGATTATTCAACTATTTCAGTTTAATGACTGGTTCTTTCAAAGTTAAGAAGCCAGTTGGGAAGAGAAAAACCAGGAAAGTTTGTTTTTCTCTTCTAATCTAGGAATAAAAATGAGTTATGGCAGGATGAGATCTGCTAGTTCTAAAATCTTCAAGGTCAAGGTGACTAGAAACAGCTGAGTTCATCAACTACAGATAATATTTTCTTTGTTTAATATATCCATTAGTCTTGAATGCAAACCATGTTTTGATACACTCTGATGAATTTTGTTCCTTCTCTATCCAGCACATTTAAAGTAATATTTTTTTAAATCTGTTTTTGTGCACTTTTAATTGAATTTCAGTTTCCCTCCGTCAGGTGGGGTGGGGTTGTGATGTCACTACAGTTACAGTCTACCAGAGTGTCCCTAGGCTGAAAGCAGCATGGCCCAGAGGCTGGAGTCAATATGGCAACTCTTGGAGTCATGGCAGTGCAGCCTAAATGCCAGAATCAATACCGCAGCCCTTGTGTTCAGGGCAGCGTGGTCTAGCAGACAGAGTCAATTACAGTGGCCCAAGTCAGTATAATGGCCCTCAGGCACAGGGCAGTGCAGCCTAGTGGCCAGAGTCAATACAAAAGCCCACAGGCACAGGGCAGTGTGGCCTAGCGGCCAGTAACTAAGGGGCTGCCACAAGAGGGTTCTAACAGTGGCAGAGTGGTCCACCCCAGGTCAGTGGGGAATCCCACTAAAAACATACTGACCTCACACTTGGTGGGAGATACCACTCGCTCACCCTCCCTGGGTCACTTTCTACCACTCTTTCTGAAGCTGTAGTCCATGGGCCATGAGGGTCTCCAGGCTCCTCAGCGCAGATAATTCCCTGGGTCTCCACTGGTCGCAGATCTCCAGTCCTAATCTCAGGATCTCCGGCTCCCGCAGGCAAGGGCTGTGGCAGCTCTTCAGCTGGAGCCTCTTTCAAAGGTCCTTCCTCTCCAGCAGTCAGCCTATAATGAGCTGGGCTGCTCCCTTTTATACTGAGGCAGCAGTTGGAGCGTGCTCAGAATGGTCTGAGGGGCAGGATTTCGGCACTCCATATCGTGGGGTTAACCCTCTCTTGCCCAGTGGGTGGTATGCACAAACCATCACACTACTAAAAAGGAGCTGGACACAAATCACAGGTAAAAAAGTAAACATTGAGCAAATAAGAAATGCATCATTTACCAATAACTGTAAAATAAATTACAAATCTGAATAAAGGTAAATTAAGCTATATAATTGCTGAAGTGGATATGTACAGATATTATGTATCCTCCTTCTTAGCAAAAAGAAGCACCAAATATAATGTAAAGGCTCTATTTAGTTGCAAATCAACATGCTTTAATGATTACCAACCTATGAGAATCAACTGTTCTTTAGAAAACAACTAAAAAGTACAAATAATAAAAAAATACAGTTAAAATCTATAATTTAAATCAAGGTTTTTTGCTCGCTGATTTAACATATGATTAAAATTGTGATTTACATAGTTTTGATTTAAATCAATCCACCCTGTTTTATACTCTTGAAAACTGCTAAAAAAATGAAATAGCATTGTACAGATTGTACAAAATAATGTTTCCTAATTCTGGATTGAATCTCCAAAGCAGTGCACCCAGGGCAATAGAATCTGGTATGTGCTTCGTATGTTTGGTTTAGAAGTTCTGTAACCATTAAAACAATGATTTTGCAACCAGAAAACATCCAAGTGAGAAAATGTAAAATATTGGAAGTAGTAGATATGAAAACCCCCAAAGCGCTGTGTGGTGTAGTATTAAACTGCGTGTCCAAACATTGGAGAGCAAAAAAGTTTGTGCTAAAAGAAAATTAATTTATTCTGACAAATCTGGAATCTGTATCACTAATATCTAAGTACCAAATTCACCAACATTCACGTCCCTTCATATATACAACAGTCTTTTTCAGGACGAAGTGTCAATCTGTATTCAGACATCTTTGCTTTTTTAATATGCTATGGTACACAAAGGAATAAATACAAATATGCACTGGAGAAAGTAGGCTGAAACCCAATCCCGGCTTTGAAAATAGCTGCTGAATAGCATTCCTAGAGAAGTAGACACATTTTGATCAGTGAAGATAGCACATTGCAAAGTGACTGGTAAATATTACAAAAAAATTAAAATTAAAAGGGGAAAATATAGGTTCTATTTTGCTTTTTGTTCTCAGAAATGCATATACTAAATATCAAAAACAAATCAAAAAGATATCAGGAGCTCAGAATTCAATAAGAAACTATCATATTCAACTGCACAGGGACCCATCATTTAACAAGAACTGTGCTAGATCACAGATGGTATACTTCATGGGTTATGATTTCACAAAACGGGCTGTCTTCACAATTTGGTTCTCTTATATCTCACTCTTGGGAATGTAAAGGTTAGTGCTTGATTCTATAAAATTGTTTATTATGGGCTCTTTGTTTTGTGGCTTCAACAGTCATCTTTTATTTATGTGAGAGGTTTTTTTGTAATTATGTTTACCAATGAGTAAGATAGGAAATTTGAGGTAATGAGGACAGAGTTAAAAACTCGATGCTGTAAAACAGAACCTTGCTTTGGGTCTCCCTGTCCATATTATGCTGTCTGGTTTGATTGTAAGCTCCTCTGGGCAAGGATTAAGTCTTCTTTTGGGCCTACAGCACTGAGCACACTGTTGGCATATAACAAAATAATTAGTTTGTTGTTTCAGCTATAGGATATCTGCCCAGATTGAGTATGTTACATTCTGCAGATAGCAGCAGTGTGTTTATATTATTTCAGTTAGGAATCCAGGTGCAGTAATTGTTAACTCACTATGAGGAAGCTGAGTGTCAGGACTGATGCAGTGCACAAGTTTAAGCCAATGCCAGAAATCAGAGAATTGGGAAAATATTATAAGAGACATTAAAGAGAAGACATTAGAAATAAAGTGACAGCTCAGTTTCAACATTCCAAAGGAGGCATTATGATGTATCCTGTGATTAGACCATACCTATTCTGGCGATTGAGAAAGACAGAAAGGGACCAGCCGAAATCATTATCTTTAATTCCTGCTTCATTCACTTCCAGCAGCTCTTTCCTGTAAAAACAACCTGGAGCTGAGAAGTAAACATTGCTGCTGTTTGCAGAAAGAATTCTATTCCTGTAACACCTCTAGTTTCTTCGGTAACGGAAGTCTACCTAAGAGTCCAAGCAATTTTGAAAATAGCCCCTTGTGTATCAGTCTCTGGAATAGAAAGTATGGCTTGCCTTGACTCTAACTGCTGTCCAGTATTCAGAATACATTTTCTGCACAGTCCAGGTGTGCTTTTACTAAAGGACAATGTGTAGACTGATTTAACACTCTTAAAAGAATTTTCACTCAGAAAATACTGCTCCAGCTTCTGATACTGATAATAATGAATGGTGCTCAATGAAAGGCTGCAACATTGAGAGAAGCAATTCTCTGAACATGATTCCCATCCTAACACCTCAGAACTACCAGCCTAACTTCCTTGGCTGGAAGATGACTGGCTAAAAAGCAAGGAAAGACCATAGTAGATGGAAAATAAAGTTGGTTGTGTGTAGGCCCATCACAACCATCTGTATTTTTTGTCTGAAATTTTTCTTGGAAGCCAATAAAATTTGTATTTTAAAAAGACAAGAAATTTAGAAGAGGATGCCCAGATTCTAGCAGTGATAATGGAGGTTAGGCCTTTAAAGGTTGGCATGTTCTTTTAATAAGTCTGTCCAGAGAAAATAAAGCAATTCACTCGAGTGCTATATAACATTCACAGAAGGGATGTGTATGTCATTCTACAAGTGAGTGATTGCGTTCTTTACCTCTTCTCTTTTGTTAGAATGGGTGTGATTGAGCAACATCCTTCCTGTTGCATCCCTGAAGTTCCCATGGTAGTAGGGAATATTAATAAACTGTGGCTATATCCCAACCCTTGAATCACTGATGACTGGCATCAAATCTATCTAGTTTCTTTTTAAAACGTTATTTTAAAGGAACTTTCCCTAAGGACGTGAGCTTGTGAGGTTTTTCTAAGTCCTTACAGCTCTACTCCAGCACAGTGAATAGGGCTAAATAAAATTATGTTGCTTGTCTCTGATTTTGATCTAATTTTCTGGGAAATATCTCCACACACCTTGAAAGCAATGCAAATGCATCACACTAAGCTTACCAAATCACTGGTTTCTTTTGTGTGGGAAGGTCTCCAGCCTTCCCAAAATCTCTCCTTTGCTGCAAAAGGAATGGAGTGTCCACCTTACGTTTTTCCCATCTCCTTTAGTCGCGCAGTGGCTGGTACCTGAGGTTTCAAGAGCTTTCCCCCTTTTTTCTCCTACTGATATATCCCCAATACTTTTGGTACCTTCTTCCTCTTTTTTTTCCCCCCAACTCTGCAACAAAAGAAAGTTAAGACTAAATGTCATTTTATAATTGCAGTAATGATCACCCAGCTGTGCTTTCCTGGTATTATAGTGCGCGTCAGGATCAGTTTGGGAGCTCAGCTTCATTTCCTGCCCAGATGTAATACTGTTGTTATAGTAAGAAAGTACAGTTTCTTGTTCATTATGGCTGAAGTCTGACAGAGGCCTGTGAGAGATAATGAAGGCTTGGGTAAAAACGATGTTAAGGGTCTGGGCTTTGCCTAAGCTTTCAATCAGTCTTGTATGTATATGCGTGGGAGTGTGTGTGTTTGCACGTATATGTGTATATACAGGTTTTTTTACAGGTGTTTTTCTTTGAGTTAAGAAACGTTTTCTTTATTTATGAGTATGTGAAATTCTGAGGAGGAGCTCTTACACTTAAATGAACCTGTGAGCAGCCCATAGAAAAGCTAGTGCCCACAGCGCTAATAATGAGAACTGACAAGGCAATCCTGCTGTGTTTATTTATGACCTTCTGCCTTTGTTAGCTCTTGTGAGAAATTCCTTTCTAACCATAACAATATTGCTAGAGTTTGGCACTGTGCTGAGAAATCCCATGGAGCCCTGAGGCCCACTAACTGGCAAGGGTTCAGCTCATAACAGATTGGCATGATTGTTACCGTTTTAACATACCAGTATTTAGTTCTTTATTTACTCCTTTACCTAATTCATAAGTCTGCTTTGTTACCTTAACATGCTTGTTTATTTTGAAAAAGCACCCTTCAGAATTTGTGGGGGAGGCCTGGAGGAAGCCAGCTTCATTCTTGCTATTTTTTGTAATCTTATCCAGTGAATAACTCAGGGAAGTGTGATGGTGACAAAGTTAGGTTTGATGGTTCCACGGTCAGAGCTTTTTGTAGTCACAAGGCAACTAGCATAAAAAGAGGGATGGACAACAATAGAGAAATTGTGCCTTATTTGTACAGATCTAATCCCTTCAACCTTACAGACCATCAAGGGGCTAGTACAGACACTCAAGCAACACCTTTATAAAACTACTGTGTACCAAATACTCACAGCTAGGTCATAAAATGCAGTACAACTTTAATAGAATTGGCTGAATACAGTGTTTTCTTCTTCACTTGCAAATGTTCTATACTGAAACACCTTCCGTTTCTCTCAGGGCATAATTATTTTTCTTTCATTGTAATATAGTTGAGTACTCCTCCTCTCCGCAGACCCCTCCCCAACCCAAGATAACGTTTAGAGACACAAGCTCATTGGAAACATTATCTGGAAGAGTTTGGGGTGCTTTCTGTTCTTTGTGATAAGAAGAAACAGCTGCAACTTTCAAGAGTCCTATTTCGCTAGGGCAGTCAAAGACAAACAAAAGGTTTTTCCTCATGATTGTTTGTTTATTAAAATTCGGATCATTGTGAATGCTGTATTTTTACTTCTGTGTACTGTATATTTCTTTTTGGCTTAAGGCTCTTCAACTATGAATCTGTATTTCTACTTTCCTCTCTCTAATTGGGATCAAGGAGCACATGCAAACTTTGAAGCTCTCGTACAGAGGTTAGGTGAACACCCTCTGTGATGGGACAGACATAATTTCTGTTATAACTCTGAATATTTCCGCCACGTTGCTGCCATCATTTTGTTTGGCTAAAATGTGGTTGGGAAGAGCACACTATGCAGTTTTAAAGGTGGTCTTTTTGTGACCATTGCCTTTTTTGATTTTTTTGTAAAGGTGTAAGTGATTAAAGGAAGCGTCACAACACATCCCTTCTGTTAGTCTATTCATGATGCTGTTTAAAATCTGAGTCCTCGGACATTTGTATAGGATTTCAGAAACCATTTAAAACTTGCATGGGAATGTCAAAGGCTTATGAATTTTACACAAATTCACTGTAAGCACGTTATATCAAAGTACCAAATTGTCCTTGTAGCTAAATGATTTTATACATTATATCATAACCCAGATAGTCCTGAAGAAATGAATATTTGTTATATGGAGACGTTTCAGGATTCTGGTTGATTAAGGTAGGTGGCATTATTTGCCATTTGCGAGAAGAGATCTGAAAGTTTATTTTCTGCTGTTTGTTATTATTGTGTTTGATTTGACACTCGCTCTTTCTCCAGTTTACTTAATAATGAAAGGTTGGGAGGGTCTGAATGAGCAGCTTTTGAACCATAATACTTTGACTTTGCTGTTAGTGCCCCATAAACTCCTTTTAACATCAGAAAGTAGGTATGTGTGTGTGTGTGTGTGTTTGTGTTTGAAGCAGAGTGTAATTAAAACTATCTCAGCCCTTGATTGTTTGCACTTTGATTATCAGTCTTTCAACTGCACACTCAATTGGGATCACACGCTGGAGTCACAAAAATGAAGAAAAACAAAAGGGGGAAATCTTGCATGAAGATGAAAGCAGAAACGTTAATTGATGGTAGCCATTCGTTTAAGATTTAGGGTTGATTCTTCTGTGACTATCAAGAAAGAATTGTGAACCCTGCACTAGTGTTGCAGCCGCCATCTATCCCTTGCCCCTCTCTAGCACTCAGTGTATAAAGAGAATGGCATTTTGCTAATTATCTTTGTGTTTATATAGTTCTCTGATACATTTTTGTTATTCAGTTTCCTGGAAAACTGTCCACTTCCTGTTAGTTTTCCGGCATATTTTTCCATCTAATGTCTCCGTATAAATCAAGAGTTGAAGATGACAACTTTTAAAAAACCCAAAACAAAAGGTGGGCCCATATCATGCCTTCTGATTCAGTTCATATTGAAATCAGTGATGTTTGTATCTGTGTATTTACATTGCAAGATTAGTCCACATTCTTTCTTAACATACTCCATTCACTCTTGCCAAATTCACCTCTCTAGTAAACAACCATGGCATGTTTACTGGCACTCACCCTGAATCTGACCTCTCTCCTTAACGTGGCCATAGCTGACAATCCAATGGTATGGTTGAGCAAATCATTGGAGCTGCTATCACTGTAAGGTATTCAGTGAATGTGTTGGGTGGTTGACTTATTTTATCAAATTGTAGAATAAGTGACACCGCATACTTGAGCAATACTAAGAAGAGATCAATAATATGATCCCATAGCAATAGATAGGCAGACTGTGAAGAGCTACAAAGGCATCTCACAAAACTGGGTGACTGAGTGACAAAATGGCCAATGAAATTCAGCATTGATAAGTGCAAAGTAATGCACATTGCAAAACATTATCCCAACTATACATACAAAATAATGGGTTCTAAATTAGCTGTTACCACTCAAGAAAGAGATCTTTGAGTCACTGTGGATAGTTCTCTGAAAACATCTGCTCAATGTGCAGCAGCAGTGAAAAAAAGCGAACAGAACATTAAGAACCATTAGGAAAGGGATAGTTAATAAAACAGAAAATGTCATAATGCAACTATATAAATCTGTGGTACGCCCACACCTTGAATACTGAGTGCAGTTCTGGTCACCCCATCTCTAAAAAGATATACTAGAAATGGAAAAGGTACAGAGAGGGGAAAGAAAATGATTAGGTGTCTGGAACAGCTTCCATATGAGGAGAGATTAAGAAGGCTGGTACTGTTCAGCTTAGATATACATATGATATGATAGAGCTCTATAAAATCATGAATGGTGTGGAGAAAGTGAATAGAGGAGTGTTATTTACCCCTTTACATAACACAAGAATGAAGGGTCACCTGATAAAATTAATAGGCAGCAGGTTTAAAACAAACAAAAGGAAGTACTTCTTCACACAATGTACAGTCAACTTGTGGAACTTGTTGCCAGGGGATGTTGTGAAGGCAGGAAGTATAACTGGGTTCAAAAAAGATTTAGATAAGTTCATGGGGATAGGTCCATCAATGGCTATTTGCCAAGATGGTCAGGAATGCAACCCCTTGCTCCAAGTATCCCTAAACCTCCAACTGTCAGAAGCTGGGATTGGATGACAGGAGACAGATCACTCAAAATTGCCTTGTTCTGTTCATTTTCTTTGAAGCATCTGACACTGACACCTGTCAGAGATAGGATACTGGGCTGACCCAATATGGCCATTCTTATGTTCTTATTTTATTACATGGTTTTGTGATGCCAAGTTCCATGTACCCATGAGGTAGAAATGAAAGCAGAAAAGAATAGCTTGGAGTGGCTAGTGGCTGCTTGATCCTTCCATGGGCATCTGACCTAAAAGTTTACTGCAAGAGGGAGGCAAGATGGTGCCTATAAGATAATTGCATTAGGGGTTGAGAAGATTCAGATTTCCCCACCCACTCAGCCCCTCTACTGTGTGGCCCTTGTGGATTGGTCTGCTTCTTCCTTGGGGAAGAATTGACCAGCATGGACTAGAGAGATGGCTGCTATCCCAACTGGCTGCAAAGAAGGCTGCTCTTGAATTTCTTATACCCATCATTGTTCTTGGGAAGTTTGTGAAGTCCTCCTTCATTTCTTAAACAGGGCTCTCTCCCCAGATCCTGAATTTCTTACCAAAACACTTCAAAGAGAATAAGTCCTTCTCCCATATACCTGCATTGTGCAAAGTTACCTTCCCCTCTCTTTGGGGTTCTCAGAAGATATGGATGATTCTTTCCCTCTGAAAAGTCTTTTCTTGTCTTGGGGCAGCTGATGAGCTCTCAGAAAAACTTCTGGAATGTTAAATGTCCACAGTGGTTTTAGAAAATCAAATCAGCGGCACTGCTATGGGTACCCGCATGGCCCCACAGTATGCCAACATTTTTATGGCTGACTTAGAACAACGCTTCCTCAGCTGTCATCCCCTAATGCCCCTACTCTACTTGCGCTACGTTGATGACATCTTCATCATCTGGACCCAGGGAAAAGAAGGCCTTGAGGAGTTCCACCATGATTTCAAAAATTTCCATCCCACCATCAACCTCAGCCTGGACCAGTCCGCACAAGAGATCCACTTCCTGGATACTATGGTGCTAATAAGCGATGGTCACATAAACACCACCCTATACCGGAAACCTCCTAACCGCTATTCCTACCTGCATGCCTCCAGCTTTCACCCAGATCACACCACATGATCCGTTGTCTACAGCCAACTCTACGATACAACCACATTTGCTCCAACCCCTCAGACAGAGACAAACACCTACAAGATCTCTCTCAAGCATTCTTACAACTACAATACCCACCTGCTAAAGTGAAGAAACAGATTGACAGATCCAGAAGTCACCTACTACAGGACAGGCCCAACCAAGAAAATAACAGAATGCCACTAGCCATCACCTTCAACCCCCAACTAAAACCTCTCCAGTGCATCATCAAGGATCTACAACCTATCCTGAAGGACGACCCATCACTCTCACAGGTCTTGGGAGACAGGCCGGTCTATGCTTACAGACAGCCCCCCAACCTGAAGCAAATACTCACCAGCAACCACACAACACAGAACCACTAACCCAGGAACCTATCCTTGCAACAAAGCCCGTTGCCAACTGTGTCCACATATCTATTCAGGGGACACCATCATAGGGCCTAATCACATCAGCCACAGTATCCGAGGCTCCTTCACCTGCACGTCCACCAATGTGATATATGCCATCATGTGCCAGCAATGCCCCTCTGCCATGTACATTGGTCAAACTGGACAGTCTCTACGTAAAAGAATCAATGGACACAAATCAGACGTCAAGAGTTATAACATTCAAAAACCAGTCGGAGAACACTTTAATCTCTCTGGTCACTCGATTAGAGACCTAAAAGTGGCAATACTTCAACAAAAAAACTTCAGAAACAGACTCCAATGAGAGACTGCTGAATTGGAATTAATTTGCAAAGTGGATATAATTAACTTAGGCTTGAATAGAGACTGGGAGTGGATGGGTCATTACACAAAGTAAAACTATTTCCCCATGTTTATTGCCACCCCCCCGCCCCCCGTTCCTCAGACGTTCTTGTCAACTGCTGGAAATGGCCCACCTTGATTATTGCTACAAAAGGTTTTCTCTCCCCCCACCCCCCTCTCCTGCTGGTATTAGCTCATCTTAAGTGATCGCTCTCCTTACAGTGTATATGGTAACACCCATTGTTTCATGTTCTCTGTGTATATAAATCTCCCCACTGTATTTTCCACTGAATGCATCCGATGAAGTGAGCTGTAGCTCACAAAAGCTTATGCTCAAATAAATTGGTTAGTCTCTAAGGTGCCACAAGTCCTCCTTTTCTTTTTGCGAATACAGACTAACACGGCTGCTACTCTGAAACCAGAAAAAATGAAGCAAAGCTTTTGACACGGTCTCCCACAGTATTCTTGCCAGCAAGTTAAAGAAAAATGGGCTGGATGAATGGACTATAAGGTGGATAGAAAGTTGGCTAGCTTGTCGGGCTCAACGGGTAGTGATCAATGGCTCCATGTCTAGTTGGCTGCCAGTATCAAGTGGAGTGCCCCAAGGGTCAGTCCTGGGGCCCGTTTTGTTCAATATCTTCATAAATGATCTGGAGGATGGTGTGGATTGCACCCTCAGCAAGTTTGCAGATGACACTAAACTGGGAGGAGAGGTAGATACGCTAGTGGGTAGGGATAGGATACAGAGGACCCTAGACAAAGTAGAGGATTGGGCCAAAAGAAATCTGATGAGGTTCAACAAGGACAAGTGCAGAGTCCTGCACTTAGGACGGAAGAACCCCATGCACCGCTACAGACTAGGGACCGAATGGCTCAGCAGCAGTTCTGCAGAAAAGGACCTAGGGGTTGCAATGGACGAGAAGCTGGATATGAGTCAACAGTGTGCCCTTGTTGCCAAGAAGGCCAATGGCATTTTGGGATATATATGTAGGGGCATTGCCAGCAGCTCGAGGGACATGATCGTTCCCCTCTATTCGACATTGGTGAGGCCTCATCTGGAGTACTGTGTCCAGTTTTGGGCCCCACACTACAAGAAGGATGTGGAAAAATTGGAAAGAGTCCATCGGAGGGCAACAAAAATGATTAGGGGACTGGAACACATGACTTATGAGGAGAGGCTGAGAGAACTGGGATTGTTTAGTCTGCGGAAGAGAAGAATGAGGGGGGATTTGATTGCTGCTTTCAACTACCTGAAAGGGGGTTCCAAAGAGGATGGATCTAGACTGTTCTCAGTGGTAGCTGATGACAGAACGAGGAGTAATGGTCTCAAGTTGCAGTGGGGGAGGTTTAGGTTTAGGTTGGATATTAGGAAAAACTTTTTCACTAGGAGGGTGGTGAAACACTGGAATGCGTTACCCAGGGAGGTGGTGGAATCTCCTTCCTTAGATATTTTTAAGGTCAGGCTTGACAAAGCCCTGGCTGGGATGATTTAGTTGGGGATTGGTCCTGCTTTGAGCAGGGGGTTGGACTAGATGACCTCCTGAGGTCCCTTCCAGGCCTGATATTCTATGATTCTATGATGTGATGCTAAGCTTGTCTTTAATGGAAGATATTTTATATATTATAAATGGTCTGTGTTTGTGGAGGGAGAACAACTCTGAGAGAACTGAATGAAAAATAGTGTCAAAACAACTAAGTTTTAGTAGATTGCTCTTGTACAAATACAACTTTTCTGTCTTCCCAGTGGATTTAGGGCAATTTGTTTTTTAAAGAATGCTGGTAATTTATTTGCTGTTGCTACAGGACTTGCTGGGTGAAAATATTTCATTGCTGGAATACTAAAGAAACAAATGGCTCCTAAGGGTTTGTGGCTTTTTGTTTAAATTTTTATTTTCAGAATTTCTACGTGCTAAGCATTCCATTTTGGAGATAAACAGGAAAGTTTGTACCTTGAGAGATGTTGTATTGTTTTTCTGCTCTAAAGATTTATTGTTTACTTTCAGTATCAAAAAGTGCAGCTGGAAGACAAGCCCTAAATTGTACCAGTTTACAGTTCTTGTTAGACTTTATCAATTTGCTTTGAGAGCAGTGGGTCATTAGTATTTATCATTTCATAAAGCTGATGTTTGTAAAATATCAACTTTTTTCATGCCATTGGGAGGGTTTCTTGATGCTCCTGGAGACTTCAGGAGGTCCCTTCCCATTAACTATCAGAGAATTATGGATCACATTCTGAGTGGTACTAAATACCATCACTGAGGTGTACAGTTGGCCATATTTCCATGTGGTTTTTTGAAACTATAATGTAATTTTAGTAGATTTGATTGTCATAAAGCTCTCTTCCCTGTCAATCTGTTGCCAACACAACCATATAGGACTACCTTCTTGACCACTGAAAATGGTTGAAATTATAAAATCATTACATTCATTCCCGCAGCCTCTTGTTTTTCCCAACTTGTGGCTAGTGGACTAGATATTGGTGTATCAGATTCTATTTGGGTTGTTATGAAATTGGTCAGTTTTTTTTCATCTCTAAATTTGCAGAATTCACAGATCTGCACAGCAGTAACATCTTACCCCATTTTAAAAAATGTAGAAAAAGAACAGCCTGTCAACATGTATTTCAAATACTGTAGTCCTTATGACACTGAGGAATTTGCTAGGACTAAATCCTAGGAAATAAATGACTCCTTTAAATCATAAAATCTAGAGGATTAAGCAGCTATGGTTCAGCTTTATCTACAAATAGGAATTACAGTGAACTTACTACTGCAGACTTTTTTTCCTGGTCACCTAAATATACTGAACCAGGATTATTAAAAATATTTATAAAATAAAAGACATCTTAAAAACACAGAAACTTTGCACAATAATCAGGTGTATTATTGAAGGCTTCTTTTCCTTTGAAAAATCAGGAATTGGCCACTGCTCTAGGCAGGATGGGCTAGTGTAGGGGTCAGCAACATTTGAGAAGTGGCGTGCCAAGTCTTCATTAATTTAAGGTTTTACATGCCAGTAATAAATTTTATATTTACAGGGGTCCCCTGATGGAACCCCAGACTGGCAGCGGGCTGAGCGGTGCTGGCAGCCGGAACCCCGGCGGCAGGGGCCGGTGGCTGGAACCCCAGACCGGCAGCACAGGCATCAGATGGAACCCCAGACGGGCACCGCGCTGAGCCGCTCAGCCCGCTGCCAGTCTGGGGTTCCGTCTGCCAGCCGGTGTCCCGGCCGCTGGCCCCGCTCAGCCCGCTGCTGACCCGGGGTTCTGTCCATCCAGGCTCGCAGCAGGCTGAGTGGGGTGGGCGGCTGGGACCCTGGCTGCAGCAGAGTGCCACTAAAAATCAGCTCTCGTGCCGCCTTTGGCACACGTGCCACCTGTTGCCAACCCCGGGCTAGTGAAATCTTGTTTCCCTAAATAACCAAAATGTGGCCTCAATCTGTGTAGGCTTTCCGTAGGGCTGTGCAGAGTACTGTTGGTGTCATTAGGGCTCCACACAGGTGGTCTACCTATGTGGGTCAGGTTGCAGGTTCAGGACCCATAGTTTGGAAACTAATATGTATACTAGTTTTGTTCGGACTTTGCATTTGATCAGTTTAGAATCCCTTTATGTTTACTGCCTGGAAATGTTCCCATCAGGTGGAAACCTTGGATAAAATCCTGGCTCCATTGAAGTCAATGGCAAACCTCATATGGACTTCAATGGTACCATGATTTTACCCTTAGTAAAGGGAATCCTTCCTGTTAAAATGGAAGCTGAATCCTGTGCAGGTACTTAGACTTCGCATAGGTTATAGTCACTGCTGACGTCAAAGACAGGGGATTATCAATTCTAAACAAAAACAAGTCATAGCATTGATTTTTTATTTTATTTATTTATTTTTTTTTTAAGAATTTGCTCACGCATGTTCCTGATTGCTGAAGTTAATACTGGACTTTTGGGGGGGAGGAATGATTTTGCGTTTTTTGGAATCTGTTCAGCATAACTTTTCAAAAATAGTATTTGACCCTACAAGAACAAAGCAGGATGTCTGAGAGCACAGTTCAGTATTTGGGGTAGTTTAGGACAGTGGTTCTCAACCAGGGGCACATGTACACCTTGGGGTACATAGAGGTCTTCTGGGGATACATCAACTCAGTATTTGCCTAGTTTTACAACAGGCTACATATAAAGTACTAAGCGAAGTCAGTACAAACTAAAATTTCATGTTGACACTGACTTGTTTATACTGCTCTATATACTGTATGCTGAAATGTAAGTACAATATTTATATTCCAATTGATTTATTGTATAATTCTATAGTAAAAATGAGACGTAAGCAATTTTTCAGTAAGAGTGTGCTGACACACTTTTGTATTTTTATGTCTGATTTTGTAAGCAAGTAGTTTTTAAGTGAGGTGAAACTTGTGGAACACAAGACAAATCAGACTTCTGAAAGGGATACGGTACTGTACTCTGGAAAGGTTGAGAGCCACTGGTTTAGGAAACCCCGGAGGTTTATAGACTGAAGGAAATGGGTTTCCCTAGTAAATGGTCCACATTTCACACCACTTTGTTTACTGTCACTAAAATTAGTGCAAGAAGCTAAAATTTTGCACAAAGCGAGCTACTTTGGTTTAGAAGCTTTCATGAATAGCTTAGTGTGTACAGGTACAGTTTTGACAGTAAAAATGAGAATGAATGTGTAATAAGTGGAATGAAATGAAACTGTCTGGAATACCATGACTAACCATATGTGAAGAGTGTCTTTAACCAAACATTAATTTAGCAAAGCTCAGGTTTGTCCTGCACACGAATTTAGCATAGAACAGATTCCCTGTCATGGTAGAATTTTCTGAGACAGAAAGTTGGTGAATCAGGCTTCCTACCAGAGACCTAGGGCTTTCTCAAAGAAAGTATTTGTAATGGAAGTGATCGTGGTTGCTTTGCCTCAAATGAACCTTGAATTAACAACATTTGTAGAAGGTTCCTTGTCTTTTGGCCATGAGTGTGTTACTTGGGCAAGGAGCCACCCTGATAATGTTGAAAGCCACTTGTACAAAGAGATTATAACAGCCTCACTTTTAAAGAAGTAGGTTGGCTGATTTTGTTTCTCCAGTTATGGTGAGTGGAGAGGTACAGGTGGGAAGTATTCTGTGTGTCTTGTCAGGTAAGATTTTAAGGGATGCACATTTTTGACATGGTTGGATAAGGATTACAACATATATAGTTAGGATAGAAGATACCTGCTCGGGGAGCCAGGATTAGTACATGAAAGATTTTTCCTCATGTTCTCCATCATTCCTGTGTCTGTGTATTTTTCCAGTTGCACAGGAAATCTGAGGCTGTTAGCTCACTTGCTGTCTAGACAATGTGACCAGCGGGGCCTTTGGAAGACTTCTTGAAACACACTATTATAGGCTGCTTTGTGATGAAAAGAGGTCTTACAAATATCTTGAAATTTAAACAGAGCTATTGTGGCGCTTTTCTTTGTGTGTTTGTCAGCCAAATCATTGGCTCAAAGTTAATCTCAGTTACAGAGCATATTGTTCGTAAACCCCTCTAGTTCCAAAACAATAGTGAAGTGTGCGTATCTACTTGTGTATGTTATATATGGATCTATATTTACATATATTTTATATAAACACACACACATATTATATATATATACATAGATAGATATGATTTTACTTTTAAATTTGTTGAGGGGGGGTATATTATGTAGCATTTTATCTTTTATCTTTAATACTACTCGAAGACTGCAAGAAGGCCTGAGTTTATTAACTGTGGCTTCAGTCTCAGACCAGCCTGAGCCCAAAAATCTACACTGCAATTTTACAGCCTCGGGGCCTGAGCCCGAGTCAGCTGACAGGTGTTTAATTGCAGCATAGGCATACCTTATGTGATGTGTTTTTACTGTTGAGCTGAGAATGTCCTAATGCTGTCAAACTAATTGTGTTTAGAATGTTGCTTGCTTCCAGGATCATCATCAAGTTATTGCATTCTCATTTTTGTTGTTGGGTTTTTATATTTTTCAGCTCTAAGAATATTCCTTGAGTGAGAAGGATTATTACATATGTGTTTTGTTGTTTCCCCTGTTCTTCACTGATGAGTAACCTTAAGTTTCCTTGCTCCGAATGAGTAGTTTATTTCCTACACCTTTCCCTGCTCGCTGTGTTACAATTGTGGATCAGAATCAAGAATGTTTTTCCTGTCAAAGTCTGATAAGATCATACCACCGGGAAAACATGTCATAATCCTAAACACAATGTGATCCTGTTCATTACAACTCTTGTACTTGTCACGTGGACCAGAATAAAGGTGGTATATAGGTGGAAGGTGAAGGGAAAAGGGAAGATAGTCTTACCTAAGAGGTATAAATCCTGCACATTGACACCTAGGTTTCTAATCAAGTTTTATTTAGAAACTAGCTTTGAGAACTGGTTGGGATGTCCTGAATAATACAGATACAGACATAGATAATGTAGCATTTTGGTATGATTTGGTAGCAGAAGATATACCAAATTGTATTTCATCCTTTATTTTTCTTTAGACCTGGCACCACATTTTAAAACTAAAGTAAACTGTAGATAACACTAATAAGATTATGCTACAAGAATCAAATCTGTGTAGCAAAAGATTTTTGGCAAGAGTAGGTTTGTTGTGTTTTATTCCAGGAAATCAGAGCCTTACAGATGAAGTCTCTGAAAAAGAGGTAGAATTTAAGGCATGCCTTGGGGTATGGGGACCTCAGCCCCTTAAAAGAATCCTTGCAATTACCTAACCTGCCAGCATTCCAACAAGATAAATGGAACCACTGTAGCTTGAAGGTGCCTTGGTTTGAATGAGATGCAGTAAGGTCTCTCTGTTCTTTACAGGCATCGTAGATCTGATAGTACTTATAAAAGAATAGAGTTGGTGCCCTGCTGACTAAATTGTCCTCTAGAGAAGTATTAGTTACAGAGCTTCTTTGTTAACTAGGCTGCATGCTTAAACCACTTTGGTAACTCTTATTAGCAGGTTTCTAAATAGCTTTGCATATGGATAAGTTAAGCGGATGTGTGTGTGTGTGTGTAAGTGTATTTATATAATTTACATATAAAACTGTATGTGCACACATAGTGTGTATATAAATGCCTGTATTGTGGAAATTGCATATTACTTTATTACTGTTCTGTTACTTGGACGAACAGTAAACATTAAAATGATGCTGACATGAGAACAATAAGAAGACCTCTGCTCTTACGGTCTGTATGCATCCGATGAAGTGAGCTGTAGCTCACGAAAGCTTATACTCTAATAAATTTGTTAGTCTCTAAGGTGCCACAAGTACTCCTTTTCTTTTTATGGATACAGACTAACACGGCTGCTACTCTGAAACCTGTCTGGATATTGCATGCATTCCCTTCTCTATATAATTTCCTCATGTACCTTTTTTTTTTTATAACAAGGCTTTACCTGTTCTTGCATTGCATGTAATGGGGGCGGGGGCAGGAGGCGGTCACAAGGTACATATATTTATGTATATATATTTCTCTAAAAAAGCAATTATCAAATTAAAAGAAAAAAAAAACAGACAACTCCATGGCAAGTTAATGAAGTATGGATGGCTGGTTTGTGTTTCCTCTTTGCCTGTAACCTGGAGAGCTCTGTGGATAATGTAAGTCTATTCACTCTTGTGAGAAAGCTTACATGTTTATCTGTTTTCTTGCTTGGCAAGACACACTGTTGCTATGATAACAACCCCTGACAGTGTGGCTAAATGAATGGCGAGGTGTGCATGTACAATATCCAGCCCTGTAAGGAAATCCTGCAGTTTGTTCAGTGTGTGGATCATGATGTACGGGAGGCGGGTCAGTCGCATCAGGCTGAAGTAGTGTGCAGTGCAGTTGAAGCCTGTCTGTTGTTTGCACGCTCTCTCTCTGGACATAGTTTAGCTCTTTAAGCAAAGTGGCATCACGTGAGAGCCCCTCCCCACCTTTTGCTTTTATGAATGAGCTGCATCAGGTTTGTGAGGAAATCCCTTGAAGGCATGCACTTGAGGAACTGCCTGGGACTTGTCACTCATTCCTCCCCCGTGGGGGATTAAGAGAATGAAAAGTCGTAATGCGACCTGATGGAAAAAATGAACTTCACTTGTGTCCCCTGCCTTCTTCCCCCCCCCCCTCCCCCCAGCAAGCCAAAGATAAATTGTGATATTACGGTGAACTCTCAAGTTTTGTCTTGATCCCTGAACTACAAATCATTTTATCATGCACAGTATTAACGCTTAATGCATTTTTTTTTTCAAATTCCTCTTGGCTTCATGAAACAAGTGATCTTCAGCCCAAAAATGTTATCGAGTTTGAGCTGTTGTCTGGGCGAAATGGCCTCTAAACACAGAGTTGTGTATGTGTATATCTTTTACCCCTTGGGTACACAGGATCTGTATTCTTTGGGAACTGCTTCTATTCTGCTAGATTCTGTTTTCAGTTTTTATTATGTGTTTTTCAGCAGCATTTGTTTTATCAGCAGTTTCTGCTACATTTGTTACACATTACGACAGTAATCATTTGCTTCTGTTTAAGGGTGAGCTATATTATGCATGGAAAAGCAGTAATTACTTACCTATTTGTCAAATATATTCCCGTTTAAAAATCTCTATAATTATTCTATACTGTATGAAATACCTTCATTACTTGCTTACACTTTGTACAGACATTAATAGTTTTTAGAACAGACAGAACAAAACCAGTTTATTGCCAATTACACTATTATACTGCTATTTTCAGGGGGTTGCAACTTTACTATAAAAATCAGTGCAGTGTTGACATACAGGGTCAGATGATGAATATGGATTCCCATTTTTACATACACAATGAACTACATGTACAGTTTTGGGCTCAGAGGAAAAAGCATTAATATCACAGGTGCAAAGTTGTGCCCACAGAAACTGAGATCTTATTTGGATTGGAAAGAAGGTCCACAAAGTGTTATGTTGGGGGGCTAATTTGGAGTAAAAATGGAGGGTCAGGCACAGACAGTCGTCCTCGTTATGCTCAAGGAAGAGTGGAGTCCATCTTAGGTGTTTTCTGTACTGGTTGAGTTTTAAGATGCTTATTTTGCACTTAAACTCATGCAACTTGGAAGTGAATTATAATTTTCAAAAAATTCGAGTTTTTTTAGGGGGTGAGTCTTTTGTAAGGGGACCAGTAGGTGATGGCAAATTTGTTACATTTAAGGATACTCCTGTGCAATCTGTCCCAATGTATTGAAAATTCAACAAAAATATTATTGAAATGTTCTTCCTTTGTTCATCAAAAATTTGGCTGATGTTTGCACATGAATAATTTGTCCCTTCGTCAACTCTCCCCCAGATGGAGCAAGATTCTCCACACCTTACTCATGTAACTAATCATGTTGGCTTGAGTGGAACTACTCATGTGAGTAAGATTAGAACCATGTGAGCAAGATTGAAACCAAATGGGTAAATGGTCTGTCGTACTAGTTATTTAATCTGTTGAAGACTTTGAGGTCATGAGAGGACATATAGGAGTTGACCTATTTTGTGTGTGAAATAGCAATCTTTTATTTTCACCTTACTTAGCTAATAGAAGTATCAACTTGCCTCCTAATTTATACCTTACAACCTGAAAGTATTTGTCATTGTGTAAAAAATCTACAACATTTTGCAATATTTGGGTTTTCTCAGCGTCTGTTAAGTATGAATGCTTACACAAGGGCTTCCTCCAACAGAAGGTTACTGGACTTTGGGAGCTCCCACTTCTATTGAAAAATTATGGGATACACCTCTACCTTGTTGCAACATTTCTAGTTGTCTGACATTTATTAAAGTCCAATCCTGAAGAACCAAGTAATTCCATAGGGCTTGAGCTTCAGTCAAAAGTTAAATTGGTATCTTAAGTACAAGTGATCATGACTTGATCAATTTATAATGTGCAAACAGAGTAAAGTCCAGGCCAGTGATATATATACCTGATGCTGTAAAAGGACCAATTTCACAGAGCTGAATACATTTATGAGCTATATTAGGTAGGAGGAAGAATTTAATCAGAAAAATATTAAATATAATTGGGAATTGTTTACAGACACTTTACTAGATGCCCAAAAAAACCCACAATTGAGGAAGAAGGTTGTATTGGTTAAAAAACTGACCTGGGCAAAAGGGGGAAGTAAAGACAGCTATAAAAAGTTATATATATAGAAGAAAGGGGAAGTTAATAGTAATGAATATAAATCAGAAGCTAGAAACTGTAGACAATTTATAAGGGAAGCAAAAGGACACAAGGATAAATCTAGGGCTAGTAGAGTTAAGGACAGTAAGGAGTTTTTTAAGAATATTAGAAACAAAAAGAATCCTAACAGGGAGGTGGTGGAATCTCCTTCCTTAGAAGTTTTTAAGGTCAGGCTTGACAAAGCCTTGGCTGGGATGATTTAATTGGGGATGGGTCCTGCTTTTGAGCAGGGGGTTGGACTAGATGACCTCCTGAGGTCCCTTCCAACCCTGATATTCTATGATTCTATGATTCTAACAGTGTGTGGCAGAGCTCTGACCTTGTTTCTGTGGGTCCCGCGCTTCCAGGCGGTTTATGCTAGCTTCAGAGGCTCACTGCAACCCTCCACGTAGCCCTTCTCTCTCTAGGGCCAGGGATACAGTCTACTGAGCCCTTTTCATCATAAGCCAGCAAAGAGGTTGGTGAGAAAATTCCCACAGTCTCTGTTGCTCCTACAGTCTTATACCAAAACAGTTTAGCCTCCCGTCCTGACTGGGGTTTGTTTTCCCCTCCCAGGAGGTGTTTCTGTAGTGGCAGGTTGTGGGGGGAGTAGGGGGACCCAGGCCTGCCTTCTACTCCGGGTTCTGGCCCAGGGACCCTAATGGTAGTAGCTGTTGGCAGCCAATCTTTCACTGCCAGAGTTGCTACATTTCCCTGGGCCACTTCCCCACAGCTCTCCTACTTCTCCCTTACCTATTACTTGAGGGTGTCTTCATTAACTAGCCCTTCAGCCACACTTCCTCTCCTCCAGCTCTCCTCTGCCTGACTGGAGTGAGCCCTTTTAGAATATCAGAGGGGTCTTAATTAGAGTCAGGTGGTCACATTAGCTTAGTGGCCTCACCTGACTCTTTGCAGGTTAATTGGAGTCGGGTGTTCTTATTAGCCTGGAACAGCCCCTGCTCTGGTCAGTCAGGGAACAGAAAACTGTTAATCCAGTGGCCAGTATATCTGCTTTCTGCTACTCTGCTGTACCTTCCTCTGGGCGGCATCCACTGACTCCCTTGACGCCTTTGAGGAGCAGTAGGCGCTGTCTGGGGTCCTCTGCTCAGTGTCCCCATCCGGTTCCCTTCGTTTGACCCTTTGACCGCACTCCTGTCCCTGTTGTTCATTAGTTGTCCCCCGTAATTATTGGTTTCCCAGGTCCTGTGGATCCCCCCCTTAGGCTTTGCCCGCCCACTTCCTGGATCCCAATAAGGCTACTCTGCTGTACCCAACTGGCCTGGGTCTATCACAAGTGGTATTGGTCAATTACTAGCTGGAAGTGGTAGAATTATCAATAATAATGCAGGAAAGGCAGAAGTGGTCAATAAATATTTCTGTTCTGTATTGAGAGGGGAATATTATGTAGTCATATCATATGATAAGTCTTTGTATTCCACTAATATCTCAGGAGAATGACAAACAGCAGCTACTACAGTTAGACATTTTAAAATCAGCAGGTCCAGATAGATGCATCCAAGAGTTCTAAAAGAGATGGATGAGGAGCTTGCTATATCTTGGAACACTGTGGAAGTTTCAGAAGACTGGAAGAAAGCTAATGTTGTGCCAATATTTAAAAAGTGTAAACAGGATAACCAGGTTATTGTAAGTCTGTCAATCTGACACTGATCCCAGGCAAGATAATGGAGTTGCTGATATGGGACTCAATAAAGAATTAAAGGAGGGTAATCTAATTAATGCCAGTCAGTATGGGTTTATGGAATATGGATCCTGTCAAATTAACTTGATTTTTTTTATGAGATTACAAGTTTGGTTGATAAAGGCAATAGTGTTGATTTAATATACTTAGACTTCTGTAAGGCAGTTGACATGATGCCGCACACCATTTGATTAAAAAATTACAATGACATAAAATTAACGTGGAACACATTAAATGGATTAAAAGCTGGATAACAGATAGGTCTCAAAATGTAATTGTAAACTGGGAATCATCATCGAGTGTATGTGTTTCTATTGGGGTCCTACAGGGACTGGCCCTTGGTCATACGCTATTTAACATTTTTATCAATGATCTGAAAGAAAGCACAAAATCATCCCTGATAAAGTTGGCAGATGACACAAAAATTGTGGGAGTGGTAAATAACGAAGAAGACAGGTCACTGATACAGAGCAATCTGGATCGCTCAGTAAGCTGGGCACAAGCAAACAATATGTGTTTAAATATGGTCAAATGTAAGTGTGTAGGTCTAGAAACAAAGACTGTAGGACATACTTGCAGGATTGGGAACTTTTATATCCTGGGAAGCAGTGACTCTGAAAAAGATTTGGGAGTTGTGGTGAACGGTGAGCTGCACCTGGGCTCCCAGCTGTGGCCAAAAGGGCTAACGTGATCTTTGGATGCATAAACAGGGAAATCTGGAGTAGAAGTAGAGAAGTTATTTTGGAATTGGTGTGACCTCTGCTAGAATACTGGGTCCAGTTCTGGTGTCCAAAGTTCAAGAAGAATGTTGTTAAACTGAAGAGGGTTCAGAGGAGAGCCACAGGAATGATTAAAGGATTGGAAAACATGACTTATAGTGATAGACTCATGGAGTTCAATCTATTTAGCTTAATAAAGAGAATATTAAAGGTGACTTCGGTAAGTACCTACATGGGGAACAAATATTTAATAATGGGCTCTTCAGTGAAGTAGAGAACTTTATAACATGATCCGATGGCTGGAAGCTAAAGCTAGATAAATTCAGATGTAAAATAAAATAAAGCATACATTCCTAACAGTGAGGATAATTAACCACTGGAACAAATTACCAAGGGTTGTGGTGGAGTCTGCATTGCTGGACATTTAGAAATCAAGATTGGATATTTTTCTATACGATACACTCTAGAAATTTGGGGAAGTTCTGTAGTCTGTGTTATACAAGAGATCAGACTAGATGATCCCAGGGGTCCCTTCTGGCCTTGGAATCTAGGAATCTAAAACTTTGGGGGATGTACCCAGCCTTCAGGTGATAGAAATTTTTCGTTAACTAGCATTCAGATAAGCAAGATTTGACTATATAGGGAACACTTTACGCACCAGTGGCAATGCAGCCGTATCTGAAATGAAACACAGCAGTTGTTTAACAGTGTATAGCAACATCGTATACAGTATTCCCTCTAATTTTTCCCACCCATGTGCGGAATGAATTTTGTTATGTGCACCAATTTGGAGGTGATGAGTGACATGTCACCTTCATATTGGTGCACATAACAAAATTCATGGGGTGGGGCTGAGGGGTTCTGAGTGTGAGAGGGGGCTCAGGGCTGGGGCAGAGGGTTGAGTGCAGGGGTTGAGGGCTCCGGCTGGGAGTGCGGGCTCTGGGGTGGGGTCGGGGATGAGGGGTTTGGGGTGCAGGAGGGTGCGCCAGGGCTATGGTGGGGAGAGAGACTCCCCCCAGCTTTCTCTCCCCGCAGCAGCACCTGGGCTGGTGGGAAAAGTTCCTCTCCCCACCACGGCAGCTTCAGGGCTGGGGCTGCAGGATAGGCACCCCACCCCCAGCAGGTTCAGCCTGGGGCTGGGTGAGTGGTGCACCGACGGCACCTGGGGCCAGGTTGCCCTGCCCCAGCCGTGCCTGGGGCTGGGCTGTGCCATGGCTGGGTCCGGGCCACCCTGGCTGCAGCAGGTCCAGACACCCCAGCCACGGCAGGTCTGGGCCACAGCACAGTTGGGGCTGGGGCAGGGGTGCCACGGCAGGTTGGGGATCAGGGGAGGCGTGCCCCTCCCCTGGCCGCAGCGGGTCCCCAGCCACGGCAGGTCCCCGGGTAGGTTCTCTGAGCGCCTGCATGGCACTAAATAGGCTGCTGCAAGGCTGCACAGGTTACAGCAAACTTAGTTTATATAGTAGTTAAGAAAAAGAAGTGAAGAATGGCATATCCAGCTAAAACTAGAGGGGGATTTTAGATTGGTAGAATGTAGTTATACAAATTGGAATTTAATCAACAGACCAGAGCAAACTTCCTTTCTATTGCAAAAATTGCAGTTGGATCTTTAATGAGACAAGGGGCCAGGGCTTGTTATCATCCTTCTACATGAAATAACTTTTTAAAAATACTAATGCTTTCCACCGAAGTGCAGAGAGTTCCTCACCACCCTTCTAGGTTTCAGGTGCTCTACCTTGGGAGTTAGTTCTTACTTGTACTCTATTTTTTTTTCTTCTTCTTCTTCTCTTTCAGGATTTATCCGGCTCCATTGATGACCTGCCCACTGGAACTGAAGCAACACTGAGTTCAGCAGTTAGTGCGTCAGGTTCTACAAGCAGCCAGGGAGAGCAGAGTAACCCTGCACAGTCGCCTTTCTCCCCTCATGCCTCCCCACATCTCTCTGGCATCCCAGGCGGTCCATCACCTTCCCCTGTAGGCTCTCCTGTTGGAAGCAACCAATCAAGATCTGGTCCAATTTCTCCTGCAAGTATTCCAGGTAAATTTGTTTTAAAAAATAAAATGAGTAGAAATATGATGTTTTATGTAATTTTAAAAATAATTACTTCTGTGACTTGGGCATTTGAAATTCATTCATTTTATGGAAATCTTGCATTTGTGTGGCCTTTTGTTATTAAAATACACACTTTACCAGAGATGGGTTCAAACCAAAACTTCAGATCAAACACCCCTGACCTCCAGATTCTTTGAATCTTCTGGTCTAGATCCAAAATTGTGCTTGGTATGTGTCATTATAATGGACCAGTCAAAACCTTTGGTCCAAACACTCTCAACTTTAGAGCAGTACTGTTCAGAGCTTTTCCCTTCGGCCAGTCCTTGGGTCCGTCTGTGAAAAGTCTCACACTTCTTTGAATTGTTCTGGGGCTCTTTTTCATTCTGCTTATTGGTTTTTGTTGTCTTTGTTCCCTGGAGTTATAGAGTACCATAAACCCAGGAAGGGAAAATAATTCATAGGCTGTATTATGAATACATAGTTTGTGACATCAGTGCAAACTAGTAAAGATAGTATTTTCCACCTTACAGCTGGAAGGAACAAGAAATCACTAGGATTCCATCCCACCAGTAATAGTTAAAATGATAGTGAAATGTTTACCATTCATTTTCCAGTGCCACTTGGCGTGTGGTACAAGGTGGTTCATGTAGACTAAGACTTTTATAAAGATACCTTAAATTGCCCAGAAGAACAGTTATATGCATTAATTCTAGACACATTCTAAACTGGTCCCCACCTATCTAGTATAGCAGTGGTAGGCTGTGGTCATACACTGAATCATGTGCTTTGCAATGAGGGCTCAAATCAAATGGCGTTGCTGGAAGTCCCAAATTTGTTTGAAAGAACCCAGCATTAAAATATGGGAAGTCAGTTTGTTTATATTTGGTGGACCTCCAAACAGTTATGTCTAGCTAAGTAAATCAGTGTTTTGTCTACCTAATTAATTTTTGACCAGGAAGTGGACATGGTTTTGAACGTCAGCCATCCTGTTCTGTAGAACGATTTGCCATTCCTGGAAGTGCCATCTTTCCAAGGTAGCATTTTTAGGAATGACACAAAAACCAGATAGGCTGCTCCTGGCCTAAGCAGCCTCCAAAACCAAGTTTTTCTAACTCTTTTGGTAGATGATGAACTTTTCAGACATGAACTAGAGCAGCTGCTGTCTTCCTGAATCTACAGAAAGCTGCAGTACCTTTGCTGCTGTTTACACCTTTCCAAACAACAGCTACAGAATGAAATTAACAAGACTGCAATTCAGAAGCCTTGAATAGCAGTGAAATTGACTGGAATATTGACCATTTCAGTCTTCTGCTGCTTGGGAAAGCACTGAGAAGCACCACAGGCAAGTTCTGGAGCTATTCATGGGAAAGGAGAACAGTAGAGACCCTACTCTGCCAGCAGCCAAGTATAAAGTAACGGAGGCAATCACTTCCTCTTTTTGCAGCTTTCTGGAGGCTGAGAGAAGCAGAGCAGTAGGTACCCACCACTAATAATATTAATTGGGTTCTTCTTTGAGTGATGTTTCTATGGATGCTCCTCTGTAGATGTGGCAGCACCCCCTGTGCCTAGGATCTGAGCTCTTCATCAGCAGTGCTTGTCAGACCACACATGCGCACCTCCCCCATCTCACGCCAGGAGCGGGACATATATATAGCACTGTACGGTCCAACCGCCCCGCAGTTCCTTCTTAACTGCCTTTGGTCTGGGAGGGAATCCGCAGCAGAGTCCACTTCTCCTTTTGCCCTGTTAGGTATTGCCTTAACTGTTACCTTTCAGTGCAGTTTAGTAGTTATTTCCTCCCTTTTCATTCTCTCCCGATAAAAAAACCCCCACTTATGCCTTTTTACCCTCCCTGTTAGTTTGTCCTTAGATTTTCGTTTTCCCACTTCCTGCCCTTCCAAACTGGGAATTTTTCCCCTTCAACTTTATGCCCGGATCTTCAGGGTTTAAGAGGTGTGTTTCCTGCTGGATCGCCTTCCCAGTAACGGATGGTCAACCACAGTGCATTCGCTGCCTGGGAGAGGGACACATCCCCAAAAAGTGTGCTCACTGCCAGGGCCAGAAAAGACCAGGACATTTGGTTGCTACTTCTCCTTATGGGGAAATTACTGTGTCCAGCATCGGACCCTGGCCCAGACAGTTCCCCTCTGCTAGGTTGTCTACCAACCCTCATTCGCCACACCCCTCTAAAAGATCTTCTGTTTCCCATTCTGTTGAGAAGAAACTGGCTCATCACCTTCTGAGACATCGCCCACCAGAACACCATCCCCAGTGAGGTCAGTTGCCTCGACATCCTCAGAGAGGAGACGTAGCTCCAGAGCCTGTCTGAGTACCTCCGGTACCACAGCTAAGCAAAGACCTTAACTGGGCTGAAGACCTTAACTGGGCAGACCTACAGACCGAGACACAAAACCTTGAAAAATAGTGCCAACCGTCCCAATCAGACCAATGTCGGGTATTATGGCACTGATAGTGCTATCAGCGCCGATGTCCATTTCAGCACTGAGCAAGTCCTCGGCACCAAGCAAGTTTTCCACTCTGTCTACTGGCTGCTCAGGAGAATACATCTCTCCCTCAGCACCAATACTTGTGCTGGTGCCAATAACGCCCCACCCTCCTCCCCAAGGGTACAGATACCCCAAGGACCAACTTGTCTCTTATGCGCCTGAGTCACCACTATTCAGACATGACCTCCCTCTACTTCCATCCTTCTCTCCAAACTCACACCATTCTTCCCTTTCCCCTCCAAGGACGGCAACACCCTTCCCCAGCGACATGGAGAAAGAGGAAGAGTACTCCATTCCACCCTCTTACTCAAGACAGGCTCAAAAGACTTCCTCTACTCATCCTCACTATCCACAGTCCACAACTGGACTTGGTCCCTAATACGGACCTCCATGGATTCAATGTGCCACTCCCTCAACATTGACCCTACTGGGATCCTTGGACCATGTACAGAGCACTGTTTGGGAAACCTCCCATGGAGCAAAGCCGGAGGCCTACACCTTCACCTTCTCCATTGGTCTCTCGACCACCAGAAGCTGAGCATCTACCTCTAGCAGAAGAGAAGGGAGGACACGAGGATGAAATTCTACCAGCACTCCACTTCTCTTCTTCCTCTTGCCTGATGAGGCTATCATTAGAGCCCTGCAAATCTGCGGATATCCACAGACCATTTTTGCGGATAGTGGATCAGATGCAGATACAACCACACAGGGCTCTACTCACCAGCGGCGCCTGGCCTATGGCGTCCAGCTCAGGCAGCCTGGGGGGTGCAGCGCACTCGGGGCTGGCGGCAGCAGCCAGTAGTTGGGGCTGGGTGAGAGGTCGGAGTTGGGGCTGTCCAGCACTCTCTCGCCGCGCTGCTTCCAGTCCAGCAGCTCAGTCCCCTCGGGCAGCACCAGCATTCCCACCATGGCCCCGTCCGGCAGCACTGGCCATGTTCCCGGGCCCGACCTGCCTGCTACTGCCCCAGCGCCCCACCATTCCACCCCACTGAGATGCAACACGCACTGCTGCTGCCGTGTGCCCTCACTCGCAAGTCCCCCAGAGCAGCATCTGATGCAATGCCCCTTCTCCCCAAGTCCTCCTCCATGCCGCCCCTTCTCCTCGAGATACCACCCCCATACTGCCACTTAGCCCCAGTGCCCACCCTCGCGCTGCCTCTTCCCTGCAAGACCCCACACGCCCACTCGCTCCCTTCACCCCCCACCTCCATTGCTAGCCCTTGTGAGCTGGCTTGCTGCTGTGGATGCAGATACAGGTAAAAGATGGCTAGCAGATTGTGGGTTGGATTGTAAGTTGATCCTGGCGGATTGGATGCGGATCCACATTTTTGTATCCGTGTAGGGCTCTAGCTATCATGCCTCAACCCCCTACTGCAGCTGACAATGTCAAACATTTTCACAGGATTGCAGACTCCCTCCAGACTCCTTTGGAGGGGGTGAAAGATCAACAACATAAGCAACTTGACATCTTGCACACATCCTCCTCCTCCAAAATAGCCTCCCTGCCAATGAGGCCTTCTTGATCCCGCCAAAGTTCTCTGGCAGACCCCAGCGTCCATCCCCCGACCTGCAAGAAGGTGGACAAAAAATATTATGTTCCAACAAAGGACTTGCAATTTCTTTTTTCTCACCCCACCCCAAATTCCATGGGCTTCAATGCCGTGCAAGAAAAAGGATGCCAGTACCAATCTCAACCCACACATCATGACAGAGACTAGAAGTGATTGGATCTATTTGGAGGCAAGGCTTATTCATCTGCTATGCTCCTATTCTGAATATCCAGTTATGAGGTAAGTACAATTAAGTCAACTATTCTAAAATATAGGAACTCTGCCATGACCTTCCTGATGATAAAAAAGACCCCAGGCGCTCATATCCAAAGGACGCTTCTTGGCCCCTTATAGCTTTACGAGCCTCTTTGGACTCCAGGCATACCACTTCCCATTCCATCGCACCTGCTGTAGTCATGAGACGGGTGTCATGGCTCCACCTCTCCAAGGTACAAACTACTGTCAAAGACCTATCCTTTGAGGGCCCCAGATTATTTACTGAGCGTACGGATGAATCCCTAAACTCCCTTAAGGATTCCCGAGCAACTCACTGCTCTCTTGGCACTTACACACCAGTGCCAAAGAGATGAAGAGAGCAGTGTCCTGGGAAATACCAACTTCTCCCACGATCCTGACCACCACAATACACTCCCTAGCAGCAATACAATATTCAGCATCATCGACAGAAGCCCCCTACCAAACGCAGGCATGTGACGACTCAAGGGGCTACCTCCCATGCACCATCAACCAAACAACAATTTTGAAGGTGTGGTTTGGGTCCTGAGAAGCCTCCCCCTGTTCCAGTCACATCAGTCATTTCTAACATCCCACCAGTTTAGCAACCGCTTAGCCCCCTTTTTTCCATCATGGTGGCTGATTACCTCAGACAAGTAGGTTCTAGAGAACATCAGGGAAGGATACTCCATCTCTTTCCTATCTATCCCGCCCCACCACCTTCCCTCTTCAACAACACTTCTCACCAACCCATCCCACAAGAAGAAATAAATTGTTTTCTGCAACTGGCAGCCATAGAACTGGTCCCATCCCAGCACAGAGGGAAGGGTTTACTCCCATTATTTTCTGGTCCAAAAGAAATCTGGCAGGTGGAGACCAATCCTGGACCTTTAAAACCTAAACAAGTTCATCAAACTGCAGTGCTTCAGGCTGGTTACTCCACCATTATCCCAGCATTGGAGCAGAGGGACTGATTTTCAGCCCTTGACCTCCAAGATGTGTATTTTCTTCTCACAATACATCCTGCCCACAGATGTTTTTTCTGGTTCATCATGGGGACCAACCATTATCAGTATAAGGTACTAGCCTTCAGACTGTCGACAGCCCCTTGTGTGTTCTCCAAAGTCCTTGCGGTAGTCACTGCCTACCTACGCAAAGAGGGCATCATCATCTTTCCATACTTGGATGACTGTCTCCTCAGGGCCCATCCGAAACCAATGCTCTTTGCGTCGTCCGAATGACAATGGACCTTTTCTCAAGCCTTGGCCTTTGTGTAAACCTGGAAAAAACTACACTGACTCCAGTGCAACACCTGTGTTTATGGAGGCAAAATTAGATGCCATACAAATCTGAGCCTTCCTCCCAGCTCAAAGATTTTGTGACTATCATCAATCTTGTATCCATGGTGAGAATCTGCCCCCAAATCTCAGCCAGGCATGTCTCCTGCTACTTGGCCACGGGCAGTGGCCACACTTGTGGGAAAGTATGCACGGTTACTCATGTGACATCTTCAGGCATGGCTACAGATAGTCTGTGTACCTCACAGAAACAGCCTACACAATCTCCTATCCATGCCTCTGACAGTCAAGGACTTTCTACTCTGGTGGATATAGCCCCACAATCTCTGTGTCAGAGTTCCTTTCCTTCATTCAGCGCCGTCCATGATTCTAACAACCGACGCCTCCTTAATTGATTGAGGAGCACACCTTCACACTCATACAGTGCAGGGCAGATGGTCCTTAACTGAGTCCACCCTGCACATCAACCTCCTGGAGCTACGAGCAGTCCACAATGCCTGCCGATACTTTCTCCCACTGATCGTACATTGCACCATCAGAGTCATGATGGACAATATCGCCTGCATGTTCTACATCAACAGGCAGGGCGGAGCAAGGTCCCACTCTGTGCTCGGAGGCACTGAAATTATGGAAATGTTGAATACAACATGGCATTACCATCTCAACTGCATACTTCTCTGGACACCAGAACACCACTGTGGACTCACTGAGCAGCAGATTTTCCCATGATCATGAGTGGGAACTAGATACGTGAGCCCTTCAGCACATCTTCAACTGCTGGAGATTCCCACACATAGACCTCTTTGCCACACCAGAGCACTCCCGCTGCCCTCAATTAGAGCTCTTATGGCATACCCCCCTGTACACAACTTTTCTTTAGGACAAGTTATGCTATGTCCACATCTCACGTTTTTACCCAAGGTGCCATCCTCTTTCCATCTCAGTCAACCTATCCATCTTCCCTGCTTCTTTCTAAAGCCACACAGCAACCAACAGGAGTCAACATTGCACACTTTGGATGTCAGATGACCACTCATTTTCTGTCTGCACAGAATTAAACCTTTCCAAAAATCTTATTCTTCTCAATTGCTGAAAGATCGAGAGGTGCGGCTATCTCTAAGCAACTCCTTTCCAAGTGGATCTCGCCATGTACACTTCTGTCCTACCAACTATACAATCTACAGCCTTCTCGGAACTAGAGCACATTCCACCTGCTCGCTCTCCACCTCAATCGCCTTTCTCAATAATATCCTGATTGCTGATATTTGCAAAGCAGCCACATGAGCATCAGCAGACACTTTTAGTCATCACTATGCCATTACTCAGCCCGCCATAGCAGAACACTACTACAACACACTGTCCTGTCATCTGCAGTAAATACCGCTCTGAAGTCCCAGCCTTCCAATTGGGGGCACTGCTTCCTAGTCACCCACACTGGAGCACCCATAGGGGCATCACTTGAAGAAGAAGAAAAGGTTACTCACCCTGTGCAGTAACTGTGGTTCTTCGAGATGTGTCCCCCCCCTGGGTGCTCGACTACCTGCCCTCCTCCCCTCTGCTTCAGAGCTGAAACATAGGCTCTGCAGCAGAGAAGGAACTGGGGGGCAATCGGACCTCACAACGTTATATATACGTCCCGCTCATGGCCTGAGTCGGGCGTGAGATGGGGGAGGTGCGTGTGTGCAATCTGACAGGCACTGCTGCAGGGGGCGCTGCCGCACCAACAGTAAAGCACCCATAGAGACACACATCTCAAAGAAGGTCAGTTAGTGCACAGGGTGAGTAACCTCTTATGGGGTGGAGGCCAGGAGTCAGGAGAAGACAGATGCTTTGCTTTTCCAGCAGCCAAGGGGGATAGCTGGTTGTAGGATTTGATTTATCAGACACCTACTAACCAAAGGTTGCTATGGAGGATGGATACCCTAGCTAGAGTCCAGGGACAGGACCCTAGTAGAAATCCAAGTGCTCTCTGCTTTCCCAGTAGGTTGGGGGTAGTGGGTGTTTAATCCTCTGGCTAAGAGCTGCTAAGTTTTTCACGCCACATAAATAAGACTGTTCTTGTCTTCTTCCTCTTTCACCCCACCTGGAATTGCCATCTGGTGTGCCATTGCCGGTTGTCTAATATCTTCCATTCAGCCCAATTACAGCCATGATGCCTTGGAAAAAAAGTAATAGGGAGCTTGTCTGTATTTCTGTGACCTGTGATGCTCAGGCTTCAGTGTTTTTGAAGCAAATATTCTTTAGCGTGCTCCCTCTCTTTAATATTTTCTTTTTGTTGTTATTTTTCACTCCTTCCTCACCCTACCCTTGTTTGTTCTGACCTCACTTCTCTCCTGTTGCCTCCTGCAGTGTCTTGCTACAGCCTCTCCATGTGACATAGATTGGCTCTTTCCATCATTTTCTCTCCAGCAAGTCATTGTAAAAAGAGCAGCTGTTGTGTTGCTGATAGCTATGAGGGCGAAAGCCAAAATGTTGCAGGGGGGTCTTGCTGGGAAGGCCATTAAAAGAAAGGTGTTGCTTTCCCAGAGTTTGCTGGAAGAGAAGCTACTTTTTCCCCATCCCGCCTTTGTTGAAATAAAATCAACAACTAATGGAACATCAAAAGGGCAAACAAGCAGCCCACTATTAAACCTCCCAAATGGCTAATTCCGTTCCATTGCCTGTTTAAACTGTTTCTCCACCTTTCTGAAAATTTGCCATCCCATATTGCTTTCTGTCACACGTTGTGAATTTCATGAGAATGGACCGGCACAGGCAGCCCTGACATTGGCACATCCCTAAATCAGTGGGCATTTCCTTTCTGTACTCTTTGAAAAGCTGGACGGATATTTCTTATGGTAAGTGGCACACATATCTGCTGGCTTTGTTTCCATCCATACTATTAGAATATAGCAGGGAGATTAACCATGGAGGGCAGAAAAATCAACTTGGATTTTTTTAAAATCAAAAGTGCATAGTTTTCCAAAACCTGTATCACGTCTCTCTCAGCTACACTTATTATATAGAGCCCATTTTTTGCTCTTCAGTGATTAAAAACAGGCCAATTTAAGATGCTGTTCTATATTTTTATTTCTGTAATATAGACCATTATTTTACTTAACAGAAATAAAGTTCTCTTTCTTTTGTAGCTTTTCCAGAACTAGGTTACTGATTTAAAAACAAACAAACATAAAATGTGATGCTCTGCGCTGGGTTTAGGTTTTGCACTGTACCTAATTCAACCCTAACCCAGTAGTGGAAGCTGACACAGCATAACATCAAAATGTGCTGCCGTTGCCAGAAGATATAGTGGATGTTAATTTCACTTTTCTTGCCTTCTGCACCAGCCCTTTCAGTTTACTAACAAAGCAAAAATGTAAATAAGCTAAACAGTTTTGGTTTGGGGTTTTTTTTGTTGTTTTTTTTTGGGGTTGGGGGGGGGTGTTTCAAATTTTTATTTCATTGACCAAAGGCTTTCATCAGCTTTTTCTTCTCTGCAGTGTAAGCAGCAACTGTGTTTAAATATTAAGAAGGGCAAGAGAACTGTGGGAGATTGCTGATAGGCCAGGAAGCTGTTAACTTTTTAGTGTCTGGGCAGATTTCATGAGTTAAACAACATTATTTTTGAAACCCTCTGCAAAGAGGTTTACTCCGTTCGACACACTTTGACATTTTTGACGCTAATTCTTCATGCATTGTGGATGTTGTGTTTAGAAATATCTAAGGGCTTGTCCACCCAGAAATTTAGTGCATGGCAAGCTGCAATGTAAATCTACAGTGCAGCAGCCTGCTGTGCACTAAGTGGCTATGTGGACCCTGCTACTGGACACTAACTGTTCTATAGTCCACTTTTGCCCACTGCTGTTACACTCAGGCTTGTTGCTTGTCGAGTCTCCATGTAGAAAAGTGCTAAGGGGAAAACAGTGGCTTTTGACGTTGGGTGTTTTCATTTTATCTCTCAGCATTTTTGTCATATGAAGGAAAACCAGCTGTTTATCAATAGACAACATTGCTACACAGCACGTTAGCACAGAAAGTGAAGAACAATATTATCTTTATTCAGTTTTAGAGAAGGATTGCAACAAGCTAAACTGGAATTTGGTTGGGATATTGGGTTTAACACTCCTAGGCTATGTCTTCATTGCAAAAAAGGTGGTGTTTGTTTTTTATTGAGAAATATAGTGTTGACCTTGCCTAGTTAGTCATGGTAAAAGCTATAGTGCCTTGTCTACACTAGGAGCTTGTCTACACATAGAGTTATTCAGGAGTAGGTATTCCTGAATAACACCAAGTGTGGACACTCTTATTCCAGAATAAGAGTGCCTTGTTTTGGTTTAGCTTAATCCACTTCGAAAGATCTTTAATGACCTTATTAAATGATCTTTAAAGATCTTTGATGACCTTATTACTGACTCAGGTGGTCAGTATCTGAGTATTATATCCCAAGCTGTGTAGCCATTCTTCTACTCACAGAGTACACTAGTTCCAGAGAATGGGTATTTCCCACTGTGTAATCAACACCACTTCATGAGTTTTTACCTGGAGGTCTTCCATATGTGTACTGATCAGGCCCAAGTGTACTTAACTTCTAAGACCTGACAGAATTACAGTACAGGGTGATACGGCTGCAGGCATGAAAGAGGGAAGAGTGATGGGGTGTCTGTGAAGTGTTGTGGTTGGAAATCCAGCCCAGCCTCCTAATTTGGTATACAGACTAGTTAATATGTGGGCAGATTAGAAGGATTAATTAGTGGAGCAAGGAAAAAATGATTAAGGGTTGTCTATCATAGGCTAAAATGAGGTTTCAGAGTGAGAATCGGAGCAGGAATGGTAGTCTCTTTCATGTCTGGCTAAAAAGTAAGGCCTGTGAAATAAAGTATTTCTACAAGCATGACTGGACTAAGACAAGTTGATTGGAAATGTCTTCTTTTAAACTACACTTCAGAAAATCTCAGACTTCCTTCCCCAATGAGCCAAACTCTGTGGTCCTTACTTAGGAGGGAAAAATAACTTGCTTTACTACCCACAGTTACTAGTGTATTAAAGCATTTGTTGTTTCAGCAAAATTATTTTAGAGAGATGAGTACCATATGAGCTGAATTTGTGAACCTTCATTTTTTCCAATAAGTTTACAGGTGCCTAGTAGTACCATTGCAAGACAAGACGGGGGTAATTTCCCTTTAAAATGGACATGGTCTTCCTGCCTAGACAAAGATTATTTTAACACATCCATCAATATTTCCCTCTTGGCTTCTCCGGAGGCAAAACTCCTGCAACAAGTGTTGCAAGGAAGATGCATGCTGTTTATTGGCAAGCAGACCAGAAAAAAAACAGAACACAAAATGCCATTGACATAGCCATGTTTTTAATCACCAGCAGTGCACAAAATATCTATTCAGCAGTTTTACAAACCTACAATGCTTGCAAGGCTGTGGATTTCCCTTACAAATGAAATATTAGAATGTTCCACATAGCAGTAGTTTTAAAGCCCTTTTCCAATGATTCTTAACAATATTTAAAACTTCTATACTGCAATCCACTTTCTTTTGAGAAGGGGAGAAGGAATAGGCAATTTGTAGGTACTCTATCAGAACTGGCTCCTTGCTTGCAGTCTTATCAGAGAGGTCAAGGAACTATTCTCATTTCTGGAGGTGGTCTCTCCAGATCAGAGCTGAGGCACAGTGGCAAGGCAGAAGCATTAGGGAAACTTACACTGCTACTACAGCCCATGTTGTGCTTTGTTGAGGACAGAGAGCTTCAGTTTCCAGGACTGTCAGTCTGGTACTTTTCAGCATCACTAAATTAAGTTGAAAATGAAGAAACAACCAGCTAACCAGAAAAAATAATTATTTAGAACAGTCTTACTGCTTTTTTAAAGTTTTCTCTGTTGCTTAACATACCATATGTGTCAGTCCACCTGAATCTTTGGTGACAAGGGTGTGGAAACCCAATTAAAGTCTTTGAATAAGTTTCTAGTACATGCATTTTGGTTCACATACAAAGTTCAAATATACCTACTGAAGCTACCAAAAATATGAAAATCATTCATGTCATGTCTTGCGGCTATGCACTGCATGCTGAGGTCGACCACAGGGCAAATACAGTTTGCTTCTAATTTTAGCATTTACTGTTTGTGTTCCTTGATTGTTACGTGTTGCTTCCAACCCACTGATGCCTTCACCAAGGAACACGTATAGTGCCTGTGCTTACCTTACGGGAAATTGAATTTTTATGTTCTTATGTGGCTACATTTAGTTCCTTTCTTCCATTTCATGTATTGCCACAATAAAAGATAGGTGTGGATGTCACAAATGGAAAGGCTTCCTTTACTCTCCCTGGTGCTTTGCATTATTGAGTAATGATTGATGGGTTTACAGGGAAAGTCAGTCCACTCTCACTTTGTCAATTAATTGTTGTTGTTGTTGTTGGCAATTGAACATATTACACTGATAAAGCTTTCCATAAATCTACTACAAGGTATATTTTGTTTTCTGGAGTAGAGTGGTTTGTCGGTGCCTACTTTCCATGTAGGGTGGATATCACTACTCCTCCTTGAAATGGTCCAGTTTGGGGTTGTTCTGTAATTACCATCAGTATCAACTTCAGGAAGGTATTGTGTGTCCTTACTTGGAGCAAGGTATGTTGGCAACAAGAAGAAAGCCAAGGAATGTGTGGGCCCCTTACTGAATGAGGGAGGCAACCTAGTGACAGAGGATGTGGAAAAAGCTAATGTACTCAATGCTTTTTTTGCCTCTGTTTTCACTAACAAGGTCAGCTCCCAGACTGCTGCGCTGGGCATCACAAAATGCGGAAGAGATGGCCAGCCCTCTGTGGAGATAGAGGCGGTTAGGGACTATTTAGAAAAGCTGGACGTGCACAAGTCCATGGGGCCGGACGAGTTGCATCCGAGAGTGCTGAAGGAATTGGCGGCTGTGATTGCAGAGCCACTGGCCATTATCTTTGAAAACTCGTGGCGAACCGGGGAAGTCCCGGATGACTGGAAAAAGGCTAATGTAGTGCCAATCTTTAAAAAAGGGAAGAAGGAAGATCCTGGGAACTACAGGCCAGTCAGCCTCACCTCAGTCCCTGGAAAAATCATGGAGCAGGTCCTCAAAGAATCAATCCTGAAGCACTTGCATGAGAGGAAAGTGATCAGGAACAGCCAGCATGGATTCACCAAGGGAAGGTCATGCCTGACTAATCTAATCGCCTTTTATGATGAGATTACTGGTTCTGTGGATGAAGGGAAAGCAGTGGATGTATTGTTTCTTGACTTTAGCAAAGCTTTTGACACGGTCTCCCATAGTATTCTTGTCAGCAAGTTAAGGAAGTATGGGCTGGATGAATGCACCATAAGGTGGGTAGAAAGCTGGCTAAATTGTCGGGCTCAACGGGTAGTGATCAATGGCTCCATATCTAGTTGGCAGCCGGTATCAAGTGGAGTGCCCCAGGGGTCGGTCCTGGGGCCGGTTTTATTCAATATCTTCATAAATGATCTGGAGGATGGTGTGGATTGCACTCTCAGCAAATTTGCGGATGATACTAAACTGGGAGGAGTGGTAGATACGCTGGAGGGGAGGGATAGGATACAGAAGGACCTAGACCAATTGGAAGATTGGGCCAAAAGGAATCTGATGAGGTTCAATAAGGATAAGTGCAGGGTCCTGCACTTAGGACGGAAGAACCCAATGCATAGCTACAGACTAGGGACCGAATGGCTCAGCAGCGGTTCTGCAGAAAAGGACCTAGGGGTGACAGTGGACGAGAAGCTGGATATGAGTCAGCAGTGTGCCCTTGTTGCCAAGAAGGCCAATGGCATTTTGGGATGTATAAGTAGGGGCATAGCGAGCAGATCGAGGGACGTGATCGTTCCCCTCTATTCGACATTGGTGAGGCCTCATCTGGAGTACTGTGTCCAGTTTTGGGCCCCACACTTCAAGAAGGATGTGGATAAATTGGAGAGAGTCCAGCGAAGGGCAACAAAAATGATTAGGGGACTGGAACACATGAGTTATGAGGAGAGGCTGAGGGAGCTGGGATTGTTTAGCCTGCAGAAGAGAAGAATGAGGGGGGATTTGATAGCTGCTTTCAACTACCTGAAAGGGGGTTCCAAAGAGGATGGCTCTAGACTGTTCTCAATGGTAGCAGATGACAGAACGAGGAGTAATGGTCTCAAGTTGCAGTGGGGGAGGTTTAGATTGGATATTAGGAAAAACTTTTTCACTAAGAGGGTGGTGAAACACTGGAATGCGTTACCTAGGGAGGTGGTAGAATCTCCTTCCTTAGAGGTTTTTAAGGTCAGGCTTGACAAAGCCCTGGCTGGGATGATTTAACTGGGAATTGGTCCTGCTTTGAGCAGGGGGTTGGACTAGATGACCTTCTGGGGTCCCTTCCAACCCTGATATTCTATGATTCTATGATTCTATGATCAGAACAAAAGCCTGGAAGCCTTGTGAGTTAAATTTAGGCCAAATAATAAAATGGGATTTGTCCAGCAAAGAAATTGTTTCCACTATGCACTCGCCCCTCCAATTTCAGTCATGGCTAGTATTTTTGAGAAATGAATTTTAAATAAGAAATATCTTCTTCTTCTTTGTAACAATATGTGTGTGGACTGAGCTGTTGCTTCGCAATATATGTGTGGAGCGTTAACAGTTCTGTTCCATAGTCAGATATGGAACTCAGATATCAGACATGGTTTTTAAAAACTAAATAGACAATAAACCCACTCTGATGGTGAGATTTTATGTTCATTTCCTCATCCCCAGATAGCTCAAATTATTGTGATGTGTTGATTGATTACAGCAGTTAAGTTTCTTGGTAATCAGTTTCATCACTTATTCTCAATTCAGATTTGCACCTTTGATTTCTCTTCCACAACAGTGTGATGTGGGTTGTCGTTGACTAATGAAGAACAGAATTGGTTTCGGCATGAGACAAACGGAATGCCGACACCAATCCCAAAATGCATTAATCTTTAATAATCCACATCTGTATGTTTATAAATGATATAACCAGGGGTTGCTAATGTTGATACGTCCCCTTCCAAACAGAAACTGACATAGAAGTTCGTATTTGCAAACTACATTAAAGGCATATGGTTGAATGTTCTGTGTGTGACCTTGCAGAGGGTACTAAAATGATGAAAGTTTTAAGTTGATTAAAAATACATGAAGCATTACTAGGCTCTAGCACTAGTCTTTTGTGTTTTCCATTGTTGGGCAAGTTTAAATATGGCATGATAGATCCTGTCTCAAGGAAAGTCAGATTCGTAAAATGCTGTTTGGAACCTGCTTTGCCTTTGGAGGCTTTTACTCATATAATATCCTAGATTTGCTTTTTTTCCCTTCCTGGGGGCTTTCTTTTTTCCTGTTGAACACAAGTGTGTACTATGTTGAGATGCTCATGTTATTCACGATAAACACTTGTGCAGCTTCATCCTCATGGGGGTGGGTGGGATTAATTATTGGTCTTACCTTTTTTCTAACAAAGTATCTATTAATTACAGGCAGTGGAAGTTGCAAAGTTAGAGTAGAGCACAGAACAGCAGCACACACGTAAACTGCTTCAATGCTGCAGATCAGCACTGTTCCAATTTCCACCTGCTTGCCAGAACTTGAAAAAGGAGAGATGGTGAGAAAAAATGAGGGAAGAAGGAAGAGCCTGTGGAACAGTGGGAATATCTTAAATTTAGCAAATGATGCCACTTCACTTATCGCTGGCCACCCGTGCTGTCCCCGAAGTGTAAACAAGAACATGTCCTGGATAGTCTTCATCTATACTTAGGGGTCAGCAACATATGTTGTCAGCTGTTGATTTGCAGTTATTCCCAAGTGTAGACGGGTGCTGGAAGAGGAAATGTAGTGGGGAGTCTAAGAACATTTTTTATCCTATCTTTGGTGTCCCACATGATTTTCACATTGAAGATGTTGTGAATTTCCAAAGATTATAGGTGAACTACCAATATATGCCTTTGGTTATGTTAAAATTGTGATATAGTCAGTTTTTATTGGGAAGCAAGTCCTATGAATTCACGCCTTCCCTTAGAACTTGCGTTAACTTCCTAAATTAAATTCTTAATGTATTTTAAGGTTTCATTTTAGAAAATAGAAAATTTGAATGTAATATAAGGAGGCAAGACAACTTCCCTAACTATTGTTAAAAGCTTACAAATTGGATGAATTGCAAATTAAAAATTTTGTTAATTGAAATATAGAAAGCAATTAAAAACACATTTGTTTTCACTAGCTGGAACACATAGTTTACCATAGTTAAAAAAGGTGTAAAGTAATGTATCAACTATTCCTACCGGGCTAGCCCTTACTCTGCTTTGACTCACATAAATCTCACTGAAATCACAGGTGAACAGGACAGAGGAAGAACTGCAGTAAGGATTTGACTCATACATTAAACAGATATGTACATGTATTTTGCTGTATCACTTGTGAAGTGCCTGTTCATTATGCATTATTTTCTCTCTTGTGGGTTATTCAGGAAAATATAATTTAGCAAATACAATAATAATAATTTAAAATCACTGTAGAGGTGTGATAAAGTGTGTTGGACAGGCTGGTTTCTTTGTGCCCTTTGTGCCCCTCCGCCCCCACCCCCAAACTTGCACAATTGCGTTGGATGTTTTTGGGGCACAGAGAGAAAAACCTGTGAAGGGGGTTTTTGCTGGGGAGGCTCCAATGAGAGCTTTTGAAAAAAGTCAGTGGCTTGGCTTTGAAAAGGCCTGTCTAGTGTGGAGCAGTGCTTGAGTGGAAAAAAGGGAGCAAGCGCCTCATCTAATCTTTCTCCTGGGGACCTAGGTGGACAAATTGGCAGCCCTGTTCACAGCCTTTCTTTTCCCCCCTTCCCTTTGTACCCTAAGAACGGCTAATCGGATCCATGCTGCTGCAACTGTGGTTAGTTATTACCAGAATAAAAGCAGATTTCTTCAAAAGAACAGATAGGGGGAAACGACTGTACAAAATTGCAAGGTTGTTAGAATCTTAAATGCACAGCAGTCAACTCCCCCCCCCCATTCTGAATTATACGATGAATACAGTCTTTCATCTGTCACTGTGCACATTTCTTCAGAAGGCAGCCAAATATTAAGCTTCTCATACAACACAAAAAATAAAGACGTTCGAAAGAGGCAAAACATTGGGGAGGAGGAAGAATAAGAAAAGAAGAAATCAGGTTTTGTTTTTATTAATTTGGGTCTGGTGAGAGAAATATGAGCTTCCCTGCTCAATTCAGTTCCTGCTCCTCCGTCCCCCAGCCACCATCTCTGAGTGCAAGGATTAGAAAAGACTTAACTAGTTGCTCTCCTGAGCTGTATGATTCTGGACTGGCCTCCAGCAGAAATATTGCACGCTGTGGTAGCTCCCCAGTTTAATGGAGATTGTGCATTAAATGAGCAAAGATGAAAGTGGAAGGAAATAGACCCCTAAAATGAAACTTCTCTGTATCTCAATTACAAATCTCAAGTAGGTGTTATGGGGGATAGACAATGATTCCTAGGTTTAGGTTAACTTTAATATTTTCTGTTATAAAAAAAACCTTGCGACCTTCTTTTGAATTGCTCTGGTACCCCCATGGTTTGCAACAGGACTTTGAAATTTGGCAGTAGGATAATCCTTGGGCAGAAAGATGCTTTTTGGTGGCCTCATGAAAATCCATTCAGATTTGGCCGAGTTGTGAGCTGTTGAAAGTTGCCATTGGCTATCTGTATTTCACACAGCTCAGCTTGCTTAGGGGTTGTTGCCAAAAACTCTCAAATTCCCTGAATCGTGCATTGCAGTGGTGTCTCACTTCAGCAATCTATACCCAGAGCAGGACTTCTAGATGGGACACAGACAAAATGGATCCTTCTGCTGCCGCTTTACCCCAGGGACGTCCGCTCTGCCTAAGGGAACATCCCCTGCACTGGCATGCCTGCTTAGGAGTCTGTGCGTGCTTAGACTCCCTGTTTCTACTAAGAAGTGCTAATAATTCTTTGCCCTTTTCAAATCTGCATCTCCAATATGGCAGACCCAAGTTTCAGCCACACACTACAGTGATGAGCACTGCAGAAAAATCCGTGTGGTATTTAATAATTCCATAGGCAGGGCAGCGTTTGCAGGGTGTGCAGTAAATTAGAATTTGGGGCAACACACTGAGTGGTGGAGGATAAAAAGAAATGTTGAATAGCTCCCTCATTCATTGAGCACCACCCATTCTGTGCACTGAATGAGACAAGGGGTTCTGTGGGACAAACAGCATATGCTCATGAATTAGAGACTGTATCATAATACTTGTGCATAAGAGAGGGGGGCAGAATTAAGGTTACACAGGCAGTTTTAATTCTGATATTTCCTGGCTTTTGAGTGCTTGACTTCTCAACCTAAGGAGCGATCTTTAACACAGAAGTGGTTTTGGTTGATTGGTTTGTGGTTCAGTTTGGTTTTGTTTGTTTGTTTTTGCTTTGTTTTTTGTAATATAATGTAGTGTTTATATTATGGTAGCACTCAGAGGTTCCAATCAGGATCAGGGCTCCATTATTCTGGGCGCTGTGAAAACATGAAAAAAAGACACAGTTCTGCCTTGAAACTCTTACAATTTAAGAACTAGACATTGTTATGAACAGTAAAATAATTCTTACTAGTTGTTGTTTTTACGTGATTTGTGAGAGTTAATATACATTAGAGAAACCTGTGGCTTTGATACAGTATTTAAAGGGCTAATGTGGGAGATTCAGGGCCAGATCCACTGATATCCTGTGTCTGCTTTGCATTGCTCTTGTAACTCAAAATAGCTATAAACCTGGCTTAAACAGCTGGGTAAACTGAGTTTACGGCTACTTTGCATTGCTATACCAGCACAGATTAGTCAGATGTCAACCTGGCCCTCAGAATTCTAGTTAGCCTGCAGTTACAATGTCAAGAGGTGTGAGGGCCCCGGCTTTATTCTAGTCAGACAGAATGAGAACTGGCAGCAGGAGCAAAGAACTGAGATGTGGAAAGTAGAAAAATGATAATATAGCAGTGTCTTCACAGCAGCACGGCTGTAACTATAGCTAATATTTCAATTATAAAAATGCATTTTAAGGGGTAAAATATGTGATTTTTTTCACCCTGGGGTCGTGTGCAGGAATAAAAAATTGAGGCTTTTGGAGGGGCCCCGGGGCTCGCTATCTCCTCCGCAGCCCCGGGGCCAGAGGAGCTTGCTCTCCCCGCACATGGCCCCAGGGCAGCTCACCCTGCCTCCTCCCTACCCTAGGGCAACTTGCTCTGCCCCGCCACCACAGAGCTGGAGACGTTCTGTGCCCCTGCTGTGTACTGGAGGTCCATGCCCCTGCTTGCCCCCCTCCTCCCGTGTACGCCCCTTTTTCACCTCTAAATGTGGGGAGAGTTCTTAATCAAGATTCAGATTTTCTTAATAGTTATTTTTATTTGGTTTTGGTTTTGTTTATAGAAAAGAGGGTTGTTATATATGCTAGTCATAGATTCCTCCCTTGTTGACCACAATACCATGTCTTTTGTACGCTCATCCTTATGATACTGCTAGAAATCTTTATCATCTGAGTGTGCAAGACAATTCAAATTCTCTGGCTGCTTGTAAACGTAAAACAAGGGAACCACTTTGGCACAATGGGCTGCAGTTAAAGCACTCTGCTGTTTGCTCCAGCTAATGAGGAGCAAACAAATCCAGCCTGGGCACATTGTAACAACTTGCCTTCCAAATGTGCCAAGTGACTTCTCTTAAGCAATTCAGTCACTGAAGATTATGAATAACCATTTTTTTACATTATGTACACGATAAGAGAACCTGGGACACATATAAACTAAAAATGGATTTTACAGAAAGTGTATTAATGAAAAATAGTTTATAAGTTTTGTTAATACGGCAGGAAGCTTAGTTACCTAGAATAGGTAAAGGGAGAAAATAACCCTTCTTTTTGGGTGAGTGTGGGATCTGGACACAGAGGGAGAGTGAGTACAAACCACATGTCAAGGCTTCCTTTCTTGCACAATCAGGCCCTTAGAATACATCTTCCTCTCTGAGGTCAAGTCCATTTGCGCCCCTCTTCCACTACCTCTGAGGGCTAATTTAAAATTACATCACTAAAGCCCCTGTTCAGGAAAGAAGCCCTATTTAGGAAAGCACTTAAGCACATGCTCAACTTTAAACAAGTTAGGTTTCAGAGGAACAGCCGTGTTAGTCTGTATTCGCAAAAAGAAAAGGAGTACTTGTGGCACCTTAGAGACTAACCAATTTATTTGAGCATGAGCTTTCGTGAGCTACAGCTCACTTCATCAGATGTTTACCGTGGAAACTGCAGCAGACTTTATATACACACAGAAATCATGAAACAATACCTCCTCCCACCCCACTGTCCTGCTGGTAATAGCTTATCTAAAGTGATCAACAGGTGGGCCATTTCCAGCACAAATCCAGGTTTTCTCACCCTCCACCCCCCCACACAAATTCACTCTCCTGCTGGTGCTAGCCCATCCAAAGTGACAACTCTTTACATAATCAAGTCGGGCTATTTCCTGCATAGATCAAGGTTTTCTCACATCCCCCCCACCCCCATACACACACAAACTCACTCTCCTGCTGGTAATAGCTCATCTAAACTGACCATTCTCCAGGTTTAAATCCAAGTTAAACCAGAACATCTGGGGGGGGGGGTAGGAAAAAACAAGAGGAAACAGGCTACCTTGCATAATGACTTAGCCACTCCCAGTCTCTATTTAAGCCTAAATTAATAGTATCCAATTTGCAAATGAATTCCAATTCAGCAGTTTCTCGCTGGAGTCTGGATTTGAAGTTTTTTTGTTTTAAGATAGCGACCTTCATGTCTGTGATTGCGTGACCAGAGAGATTGAAGTGTTCTCCGACTGGTTTATGAATGTTATAATTCTTGACATCTGATTTGTGTCCATTTATTCTTTTACGTAGAGACTGTCCAGTTTGACCAATGTACATGGCTCATGCTCAAATAAATTGGTTAGTCTCTAAGGTGCCACAAGTACTCCTTTTCTTTTTTTAAACAAGTTAGCACTTAAACACTTTGCTGCATTGGTTCCAAAGAGCACAATCCTTTGAGACATTGAGTGCCTCCTGCATTCCCATTATATCAGTGGGCATTCAGGGCACTCAGAATCTCACAGAATGTGTGTGGCAGAGGGTAGTTTTGGGTCCTAGTTCCCTGTAATGCTTTCTTCCCTGTTCTGGCTCAAAGGCCTTCTCTTTCTTGCTGTATGTTGGCTCCAAGGAATTTACACTGCTTTGTTAACTGCAGTTTTAACTGCTCCCATCTTGATACAATCTTCTCTTTAGTACTTTTTCAGTTTAAGTGGTATGTCCCAACTCTCTTCAGTCCAGCTCTCTGAAAGATGCAATTTAACCCTTTCTGCCTGCCTCTGTTTCAAACCTTCATACAAAATATTTAAGGGTTTAACCTAGCATATTTTTATATGCAGAAAAATCATAGTCTGTCATTATATTATTAACCATTTAAAATGCTTTCTCCTCTTTCTCTCTCTCTAATTTTTTCTAATAAAAGGTTAATTTTTAAAAATACTACAGTCTGATAGGCAATTATAACATAATGTGGGCTCCCCCTTTTGGTATTTTAACAACAAAGTTGAAAAGATTGTTATCTAAATTTTAAAAGCTTCTATTGTGTATGCACCAGTAGTTTCATAAAGATTTTTATAGGCACTGCATTCCACACCAAGTATAATATACAGTAGTATGGCAAGTACACAGTGCTGCTGATTTGAATGGCACTCCAGCTACCAAGATTTACATGTGACAGTCTGACTGTACGAAATCTACGGAAATGGAATGGTATGTCATTGCCAAGTATTTTAACACACATTACTCTATTTGCTGTGATTTTGCATAATAAAAATGCTGTACAACATACACAGTAGTGTTTATCCTGCATAAATTCTGGCAGATGGAATATCTCATCAGTGTAGCAACAGCGCTAGACAAAATCATGGGAAAAGGTCAGCTCTGTTTAAAAGTTCCATTTGTATTGCACTGGGTCAAAATAGTTTGTCAGTGAAAAAAAATGTTCTTTTTCTTTCAAATAACTACAGTAATGTACGAAAACACTTGTTTGCATTCTTTTCAGTTTTCTTTCCAAATTTAAATAAAAAAATCAGTTAATACAGACTTAAAAGTACTGTTGCTTCTAACAGGGGAGTGGGGAGGGAAGGTTTGTGCCCATTCTTGCTTCTTTTTGACATATTGTCTGAAGGCCAGAAAGGGTGGCTCGGTTGGTAGGTTATTTTAATAACAGTTACGTCTTTCTTTTGATTGTTTTTTACCTTAGAAATATCTGGAATGTCTGGTCTTCCCTAGCTGTGCTGAAAAACTTTTTGGCATCTCAAAAATGCATAGTAGGAATTTTATAAGCTTCACATTGAAGATTTGGCGGGACTTGAATTCATAACAAAGGCCCGCTTCTTCAACACACAGTCCACACAGGTAGACCTGCTGTGACTGCACAGAGCCCCATTAAGTGCAGCATTTGCTTACCCATTGGACATTGCACAATCAGGCCAATGAAATTTTTCTCCATAGTGTTTTAGTTAAATGGATATGAAATAAACAGTAAAGCCCAGAGTTTTAACCGATTTTAATACAAATCAGTTCTCAATTAATTACACTTTACTTCCTAGGGTATTAGATTGTAAACTCTTTGCAGCAGGGGCCATCTTTTTTGTTCTGTGTTTGTACAGCCCCTAGCACAATGGGATCCCACTCCACAACTGGGGCTCCTAGGTGCCACCAATACACAAATAGTAATAAAAACAATGATGAAAGAAAGAAAAAGGATAAACCTTTTTAAAGAAACAAACAACCTTGCAGGTCATCTTTATATATTCGAAAGAAACTCTTTTTCCCTCGTGGGTCACTTTTAAGGGTTAAATGGCGATTGTAGCATTTTGTAGTCTTTTGATTTTCAACATGTGAATAATCTACAGCAGCACCAGCTGAGCTAATCTTTCTTCAAGGCTCGCAGTGTTGAACTGCTTGTTGTTTATAGAAATAATTTTCTCTTGTGACGTAGCCAGATTTTGTTAGAAAGCTTTTATTAAATAAGGGGGAGATTTCCAAAGTACCCCCTTTGTAAATAAATAAATACTTATGCAAATGGTTACAGGTGCCCATCATTTTATTTGAGAAACTCCTGACTTCACATTTCTAGAGGATGCAGATGAAACTGATTTCTGTAGTGCCTAATTTACATACGCTCGGTTCTAAAGTTTGATTTCGCCAGTGCTGTGCTTGCATGAGCGTATATGCAGGGTACGATTCTTGCTTGACAATTGACGTTATTATCAGTGTTAAAAATTAGAGAGTTAGAAAGATTTTACCAGCTCATCGTAACTGGATGCAAAATAAACTACACAGCATAGATCTTCTATTTGATTTTTAACAGCTCCCAAAGGAATTTCTATCCCTGACCCTAAAGGAATTCTCATCTTGGGGCTGTACAATGCAACCAGCAGTACCCCTGGCTCTTTTAGTAACTTATAAAGTCATAGATGGTTTTGATAAAACATGTTTTAGGTTTACTTGAAATATTCTGTCTGATAGCAGTGCCTCAGGCATACACAGTATAAGTAGTAGTGCCCTGTGTTAACATGGAATTACTGTTTATTTACAGTCCTGAGTCACTGAATCCTTTCTGTCATGCAGAAGTGTTCATTATAATCTAGGCACTTACTGTCTTGCTACAGTCCTTTCCTGAGTGACATAAAAAAATAAGTCAGTATTTTGTTCTCATATGCTTTAGAGATCCTAAATGGGCTGTGGATCCAAGGCCCCAGGCACTGAATATTTCATAGTAGTGCCATGTTTGGTCTTTTGGAGAAAGAACTCTGCCTCTAGACTTTCATTTGCATACTGTTGTGAAGTGAAGAAATGAGGCAGTTGTCATATCCCATCATAGTACTGCATACTATGAGTTTTAGTGCAAATACTTTCCATTCAAATAGCTAGGCAACTTTTATATTTTACTTTAAAAATTATAGTTTGTTTCTTTGTATTGCATATAAATCTAATGTATCTTTTAAAATCAGCTGTTGTAATAGTGGCTAGTTTCTCTGACACAGTGCAGATGGAGGAGAAAGAAAACATAGTACTTCACTTGACTTCTGTGGTTTGCCCATAACATTTAGATAGTTCATAGTTCTACAGAAAGAGCAACCCTTACTAATACTCTTTGGGACAAATCCTTATGGCTACGGAAATAACCCCAGGATTTTCCCCTCAACCAGTAAAAATGGGTTGTAGCTAAGCAAGAGAAAATGGCATTCTGTATGCACAAATCTATTTAACATGTTCTTTATTCTTGCTATTTTTTTAAAAAGGAAATCAGTCTGAAAATAATCTGTTGATTTTGATGAGAAGTTTAAATCTCTCTGCTACTGTTTATTCCACACTCGTCACTGCAGTGTCTGACCCCCTAAAATATATTTTTATTGCCTAATCTGAGCTGGTCCTCCAGCTGCTTTGGCTGTCAAGAGCAGCCACATCTCAAAATCAGTGATGAATAAAAGTCCCGAGACACACCAGAGACTTGCTCTCCTTTCTCCTTAGGCTGTGGCAATTTGATTGCTTGGTGTGAAACTGCCACCATTTTACAGCAGCACAAGAGTTGGTGCTTGATCCTACACGCTTAGCACTATGTTGAGGGTTGAGATGCATCCCAGGGAAGTGACTCACTAGTGTTATTCATCAGTAGAATAAGCAGAGGGCGAAGCTTCCTTGGGGGAGGCTAGCTGCCTGTCCCATCTCTTCGACCTGCGGCCCCACCCACACTCCACCCCTGCTCTGGCCCAGACCCCATCCCCTCCTCACTCCGCCCCCTTTCCGCTTGGCACCACCACACAGCACATCCCTCCTCTCCTTCCCCTGCTCTCCCGCAAGGTCCTCACCGCACACAGTGTGCCTCCTCTCCTCCACCCCCTCCCCGGCGAGCCCCCCTCCCCACCCGCTGCTCCCCATGTCTCTCCTCTCCTCCACCCTCCCTTGCAGAGGCGTGGGGGTGAGGAGGGATGCTGCGAGCTGCAGGGACCTCCAGAGAGGGGGAGTGGACTGGAGGAGAGGAGGGACTCACCAAGCAGCAGCAGGCGACAGGGGCCTTGGGGAAGGGGAGGGGAAGAGGCAGAGCGGGGAGGGGAAGAGGCAGAGCGGGGAGGGGAAGAGGCAGAGTGCAGGTGGGGCCACCATGGCCCAGGCGTGCAGCACTGGGTTGGTGGTGGCTGCACCAGAGGAGGTTTAACCTCCCCTGGCCTATTATACCCGCCACCCATGACAATAAGTCCCTGCTTTGCTGTGTAATAGTGTCAAAGGAGGAAAGCTCTAGTGCTCTAAGCCTCATGGGTTTGAAAGTCTGGTCACCTTGAATAAGAGGTGAACATTTTGACAGTGCTGTCGGTGCTCTTTAACCTTGCAGGATCGATAAACGGTGATTGATGCAGTTTACTGGTTGTGAGGATGTTGTTGTTTTTTAACATGAACTTAAAATTGGGTCATGTCTGCTCTTTGTGTATATGAAAGATACCATGCTATTTGTTTAATAAGAGTAAATGTTTGCCTTTCCTTTGAATAATAATATACCCCATCGCTATCTGATCTCACATACACCACACTTTCACAGCATGTGCATACTTTCATTTTTTATTTCTGCAGTAAACTTGGACATTCATATATATTAAGACCACCAATTCATTGAAATACTTTTTTAAACTCTTGTTATTAGTCTTTTCTGTATTGACTGGATTTTTCATTGGTTATATTGTTGGCAGCAGTCCATGTCTGCCTGGCTGGAGGCCAGTTTAAACTCGGCAGGGTGAGCCCTATTGTTCAGCAGACTTGGATTTTGTTAAATTCTCTAACAGAAATAAGTGTCAGGAGATTTATAGCTGTAAATTGGATCATGTCAGTGAGGCTGGGAACTCGCTCAATACAAAATTGAACATTTCGGCATGCCTGTTGCTAAATATGTTTATGCATACTTCCTCTTTGGGTTACCAAAAAAAAAGCTGTGAAAAACGCTAGAGCTGCTGAGCTGTGTCTTTAATGTATACAATTAGTACTTTCTTTGATAGTGGTCTAAAAAAATGTAACAGGTTTTAGTTTTGCATATTGCACTATTAATAGAAAGTCTATTTTTTAAATTTTCTCTCTGTGTGTTGCAGGTAGTCAAATGCCACCTCAGCCTCCTGGTAGCCAATCAGAATCCAGCTCCCATCCTGCCTTGAGCCAGTCACCAATGCCACAAGATCGAGGTTTGTTAGACTTATTTATTTATTTATTTTTTAGTTTACGCCAGATATACCTTTTGTTCTCAGGAGTTCATCAGCATGGTGGAATTTCTCCAAGATTGTTTCTCTCTGTAGAATAATGACAATCTTCATTTAAATAGACTGTGTGGGGTTCTTCATTCTCTTGTGGGAAAAGTAAGTGAATAGGGGGATTTACCAAAACTCAGTTGGATGCAAGCCTTTTTCAAAATACTGTAAATAGAGGTAATTGTCAAAGGATTCTTCTGCAAAGTTTTAATGTTCTTCAGAATCCAAATAAAATAAATTTCTCTCTTTTGCCATCCACCTCCGTCCTCTGATAAACAGAGACTAGGGACACCATTCCTTACCTATCCTGGCTAATAGCCATTAATGGACTTAACCTCCATGAATTTATCTAGGTCTCTTTTAAACCCTGTTACAGTCCTAGCCTTCACAAACTTATTAAACTTTAATTATAAGTATCTAAATTGGAATTTGGTCTCTGTAAAATAGAAATATATCTGCTTTGTACACCACAGTTTTCTCACTTTAGCAAAACTCTGATGTGTCCCTAGTCTTTGGATGTAGGCCGTAGCTGGTCTACAGCCTAACTCTAGAAAGAAAAGGAGGAGGGGGAAACAAGCTGGTAGGGTTGAGTGGTTCAAGACCCCAAACCGTCCACCCCTTACCTGCAAAAAGTGATGGATCCTATTCACAATGTAGTGGAAAGTTGGCTAGCAACAATCCCATTCAAGCAGGGCTGTTGCTGGCTAGCACAGGTTCACTCACCAATGTGGACGGGGTTTTTTCTCATTACAACTGTATTATAACCCCGCCACCCCAGGATAATAGTATATCACAGTTTCATGAAGTGATTATAACAAAATAACTATGGAACCAGAGGTGCTGTCCACACTACGGTTGAAATGTGCTAGCAACAATTTTATAAAACCAACTTGCCAACTGAGATAACCACAGAATTGTGTTAAACGCCACCACTACAATAGTCTTGATACTGAAGATATCCCAAATCTGCAAATACTTCTAGAAGTCTGTTTGCAGCTAGTGCAACCCCTGGTATAAGTGAGGACAGAATGATGCATTCTGGGATCTCGTCCAGGAAGTACTAATTGGATTTCAGAAAGAGGAGGAAAGGGTTAGTTGAAAAGTTTTTCTGTATTGAAGTGTGCCTCCTTCCTGGGGTGCTGATTAGCAGAGAACATTTACTATATAATTCTGGGCTTAACTCAGTTGTCGTGTTTGCTTTACAGGTCACCTTTAAAGACAATCCATTGCTAGCAAAGGGCCTCAGTTCCACCATAAAAATTGTTGAGAGTGATCCATATGGTGGAGAAAGAACAGTTTCACTAGCCAGTACTAATGCAGTATATTTCATCTGATGGATTGTCATAAAACAGTGGGATTGCATCAGGGAGGGGCTTCAGAGGCCCAAGCATCTCAAATGATATGTGCGTTTCTTGGATGATTGTGTCTCAGCATAGCATGTGGCACTGCCCAAGAAAATGTATCTTTGCAGTGTGAATACATTCTGTTTGCCAGAAGCTGGGAATGGGCATGATTACCTGTTCTGTTCATTTCCTCTCGAGCACCTGGCATTGGCCTCTGTCAGAAGACAGGACACTGGGCTAGATGGACTTTTGGTCTGACCCAGTATGGCCGATCTTATGATATACTGTTAGGCTTCAGAGTATGGGTTAATGATGCTAAGGGTGAGTGGGATGCTCTAACTTTGTTATAAGAAAAGGAGTACTTGTGGCACCTTAGAGACTAACCAATTTATTAGAGCATAAGCTTTCGTGAGCTACAGCTCACTTCCTCAGATGCATATCGTGGAAACTGCAGCAGGCTTTATATATACACAGAGAATATGAAACAATACCTCCTCCCACCCCACTGTCCTGCTGGTAATAGCTTATCTAAAGTGATCATCAGGTGGGCCATTTCCAGCACAAATCCAGGTTTTCTCACCCTCCACCCCCCCACACAAATTCACTCTCCTGCTGGTGATAGCAGTTTCCACGATATGCATCTGAGGAAGTGAGCTGTAGCTCACGAAAGCTTATGCTCTAATAAATTGGTTAGTCTCTAAGGTGCCACAAGTACTCCTTTTCTTTTTGCGAATACAGACTAACACGGCTGTTACTCTGAAACCTAACTTTGTTATGTGAGTCAATCTCTTGATCACCTTTCTAGAGGAGAATTAGGTGATACTCTGTGGTTGAAGTTTCCGGGGAGGGGTGGCATGGGGTGGTTCAAAATTGAAACAAGGGAGAAGACAGCTGCCAAAATTAAAAAGCCAAACTGGAAAACATCAGTGGGGAAACCAGAATGTATAAACAAGGTTGAGTTGACCTAGGTTTCTTCCTACTGCTGACACACAAAAGGCTCTTCACAGATGGAAGCTGAACCTAGTGGTATATTTTAAAAGAACATATTTTAAGCTGTAATTTTGGGATTTGTATTTTAATAACTTTTGCATTGTGTTATGTGCAACATGCTTTGTTTCTGTTTGATTATAAATTGATGCTTCTAGCATGCTACACACAATCCATGTGACCCAGCTTGTATAAAATGTCCGTTTGTTTCATGCGGCAGATATGAAATTTTTAACCAGCTAGGTTATATTGATTTTGCAAAACATGATCCCCAAAGCTTCTGTAAAGGCTATGCAGTACACACATAAACATGCGTACATTCCCTTTTGTGCCCTATCATTGATTAGAGGCTCCTTTGAAATGGAAAACTTCACCTTTTAAAAAGGCTGTTACATTAGTTGATTCCTTTGCTTGCTTGAACTGATTTCCACTGACTTGGAGAGGGAAAGGAGGGGGAAAGGTGGGGCTCAAAGGGAAGGTGCTTGTCAATTACTGATTAAAAACTGAGCAGAAAATCGTTGCCCTGAAGACACCTGATCCACAGGCATCTGTTACAGTAATTTAAACACTTGGCTCACTGATATGAATGATTTCCAGCAAAAAACACTGAGTGACCCTCCAATTTAGGGTAAGGTGTTTTTGTTCCTTCTAGCACATCACATCACTTTTCTTTCCTTGTTTAGATAAATGATTGAATGAACAAAAGGCTTCTAATGGCTTATTGAATGAAATCCCATACGCTCAACACTTGAAAAAAATATTATTAGTCAGATACACTGCAGCTTGATTGACAGAGTCAGATTTGAGCTACAGCACTTCTGAATCCTAAAGCCCCACACTGAACCATTATGTTTACAGTTAGCTATTTTATTTTGAAAGTGTTTGATAGTATTTTATCCTTCTTTCCGTGGTTACTCAGCACCCAGCTGGGATTGTTCATGTTTTCCAGCCTAAGGCTTTGCATCCCATACTGTAGAAGTGCAGTATCAAGGAACCAGGTTTTTTTCTATGTACCGTGTGTGTGTGTGTGTAATCTCTGTTCATGTGCACAGTAGTAGGAATTTCTATGGGTTTTCGATTTGCCAAGACCTTCAAATTACTTTTGATGTCGTTTATTTCTTACTTTTTTTAGCAGTAATGTAAAAAGTTATCTATTTTTGGAAATGATTTTGAACATCTTTCATATCCTATCTGGTCCATAATTGGTTTGGCCTGGTACAGTATCAGTGGAATCATTTGGTTCATGCTGCTCACTTCCGTTCATATTTTGTGTCTTTCGGTTATTTAGATTTGATACACAGTCAATGGAACCTCTATGGATTTTATCAAAATAAGTTGTTTTATATAAATGGTGTCACAAGAAATTATACAAAAGTGGTTGCTTCATATCTTTTTGAAGCAAAGTTTATTTAATTTTATATATATATATATATATATATATATATATATATATATATATATTAGCTTGATGGGGCATTTCAGTCCTCAGTCATATCACTGATTTTAGTGGTTACTCCAGATTGTACACTGGTGTCATTTTCTCTGCTTCCATACAATGAATTCAAAGTATTTTACAACCATTAATTACTTAAGCCTCACAATGCCTCCATATGGTGGTGAAGTAGGTAATATTGAACCTGCTTTTATAAACAGGTAAATTGAGGTACTTGGAGGTTAAAGTTAAAATTTTCAGAAGTATCCACTAATTCTGGGGTCCTCAATTTTTAGGTGCTTTACTTTGAGAGGTACTGAGCATCCAGTATTTCAGTAGAAGTCAGTAGGTATTGTGGATGTGCAGCACCTATGAAAATCACGCCTTAGGTGTCTCGGATTGGATACACAAAAACTGACATATCCAAAATTAATAGACACTTTCTTGAAAATATGGCCTAAGGGATAGATTTTTAAAGTTATTTATGCTCCTAATGCCCTTTGAAATCAATGGAAGTTAGCTAGGCATCTAAGTACCTCCAACAATCTGTTTCTTGGTGACATGTTCAAGGTCACAACATGAATTAATGGCAGAACTGGGAATAGAATCTAAAAGTCCTAATTATTCCCTGACCTAAACACTAGATTATACTCCTTCCCTTATTATAGTAGCCTGATCATTTTATTCATTTGTTTTACAAATACAAAAGTATATTTTACAACAAGGTCGAAATTTGACTTTTTTTACGTCGGAACAAATGAAAAGTTCTTTCCTGTATCCTAAAAAAGCCCACAAAACTCATCTTCTCCTATTTAAGTAAATTATATTTTTAAATGCTTATCTGGGTTCAAAAATTGCATGCCAAGTTTCAGTCTTATTTATATTAAAATAGTAAATTGGGAACTTCTCAGAACCACTGAATTTAATGGAAACAGTAAATGACCACATACTCCTACTTTAGCATATGCTGTCATAATGGGGATACTTAAAGAAGCCTTATTTATTAGGGCAAATGAATATGGGTCAGAATTAATTTATAAAAAATCTTTAATTGTTTTCCCCTTATAATTTTCACAGCGGTGTATAGTTAAATATTCATGATAATGCTGATGATATGCTAAAGGTCTTGAAATAGATCTGGAGTCTCAGAATCAACACAGGTTATTTAACCCTTTTCATCTAATGCACCATCAGGGACTTGCTCAGTGAAATCCCAGAGTACTGGAATAATTAGAAGATCATAATGAGGATTTAATTAGTCCTTAAGATATGCTGAAATAGGACCACTGAGAACTTTTTTGTTTGGACATGGATTGCAAGCAGAATTGATGCCAATGCAGTTGCTGTGATGTTCTGGAAAATGTATTCCTTTGCTGGAGGCAGTTTCATGGCACCATTGTGTGCCTGTCAGATCTGCATGGAAGTTGCCCAGAGTGAGAGCTTCCGAAATTGTTGAACAGTAACCATCCTCTTCTCTCTTCCTCCTCCCAATATCTTTCTTGTCATCCTTCCCACTTCTAGCTTTATTTCTTTACATTGTTTACCTGCTCCCGCTTGTGGTGGGTGGCGGATGGTACTATAGTGTATTTTTCTTAAACTCATATCACAAAGGAGAAAAGTGGGTAACAAATAGGATCCAGGTGTTTCACTGAGTAAAATCTGGATCGGTTTGACACAGCTGCGTGTAAGCATTATCTCCAAATCTAGTCCTTATTTAGTATTAGATCTTCACAGAAGTGATATTTATCAGTAGCTGCAATGTAGTAAATTTAAATGGCTTTTTGGCAGCAGAGATGTTATACAGAAAGAGGTAGTAACAGATGGGATGTGATCAGGCACTTTGATGTTTTCTTTGTGCTTCCCTACAAAAAATGAAACAGCAAGCTGAATTTCTGTAACTATAAACTGCAAATTTACTCATTAGATTTCATGAAGTTTTTGTTATCCCCTTTCAAGTTATTTTCTTTCCTCATATATACACTGTCGCTACACAAACTTCACCATTATTTAATTTCTTATAATAAAATATAAACATTTTTCCTTGTTCAGATGGCATAGATTCCAGTTTGGTTTAATACTGACATTTGATGATAGAGACTTCTCCCTGAAATCTATTCCTCATCTTAAAAAAAGAAAGAAAGAAAGAATAGATCAAAGAACTCTGATTGCAACAAAAAAGATACGGTAGTTTGCTTTCAGATCTTAAAAAGCTCCCCCCTCCTCCTTACATTTTTGCTCTCATTTGGGGATTTGGGATCTACTCAGAGCACAGAGGAGCCAGAGAATGAAATGATTCCTGTCATTAAAATTCTTCTGCTTGCCATGTTAACGATGACACCACTTAAGGTTAAATCAGACTTGGTAATAAGTTTACTTGAGGTAGGCTGAAGTGTTTCAGGCTCTTAAAAGGGAAGGCGCTCAAGCTGTGCACCAGAGTGCAAAGCCACAGGTATGTTTGGGTGTCTTCTGCTTTCACCCCTTTCTCCAAGTGAGTGAGTGCAGCAGAGCTAGCTCAAGCTGACATACATGAACAGCATGCCAACGTGGAAAAAATCTACATGCCCAGCAACCTACTACTGGGTGAATTGTGTTCTGGACAACCAGTGAAGTGTTTCATGTGAGACACAGAGCAGACTTCAGCTGAAGCCATTACAGATTTTTAGAAGCAGTTATTCGTTATAAGGCTATCCCATAAAAACAGTTTTTCTCAACTTGAATGGCATTACTGAACAGTCTCAGTGCTCTTCCTCCTCCCCCTTCTTCCAAGTGGCGACACAAGCACATATAAAAGTGATCAAATAGTTGGCAGAATTGTATTGGGGAAGCTTGTGCTGCATCTGGTTCTCTTGAGGACCAAATTCAGCTCAGGTGTACCTCCCATCGAAGTGAACATGGGTTTTGCCGACTTGCACTAGGGAAGAATTTGGCTCTCTGTATGACTCTGGGCATCACTGTTCATCTCTCACTTTCGTGAGTCCTCATTTCACACACAACTTTTAAGGGAAGAAAGGTCATCATCAGTATGTCTGGTTGTTTTACCGTTGCATTTTTTTTCTGGAATGATGCAAGTCATATGAATAATCAGGGGAGCTGGGTTGCAAAGTCTCTGCTTTGTCCTCTGCTTTGGGTCATTAGAGTCTGAATGACCTTTCGCCTGTTGCATAGCAAATGTTGAAGGGAGACTGTTGCTTTATTTGTTTTACAGTATTTAAAGTGATGCATGATGCCAAACCAAGTTAATTCTTAAAGAATCCAAATGCCAGTTTCAGCAATTGAGGGATATGGGCTTCAGATCGGATTTGGGTATCAGACATATTCCCTTCACCAGCCAGCTTCAGCTTCGGAGTGAACTGATCAGTTGTGGCATGATGCTAAATATACAACAGTATTGCCTTTTTTCAAGAAGAATTGAAAGGGCCTGGGGTGTGTTTTAGGAGAGATAATAGGCCACTTTCATAAACTGCCCAACCACAGAAGTGGGGTTCAGAGTAAATAATGAGACCGGTACAATCAAGACCTGGAACCAAATCTCCAGATAAATTTTGTACACTACCAGCTGGTCATTGCTCTTTTCTTGCAGATGTTAAATATAGTTATACTTGAGAATGAATCTTTATTATATCTTTTAAATTAAATTGGGAATTCTTTTTTTGAGGTTAGGGGAGGGGAATTGAATTAGTCTAAGAGAGTTTATACAGTTGCTAACACTGAGGCTTCTCTACAGAAAAGTTTCCACTGACTTCATTAGACAGCCTCTGAATTTTGTGCCTCTGGGGTCTGGGAGTGAAATAAGCCACAACCAGTCAGTGATAAAGAACTTGACAAAGTGACAGTCGTTGTTCCTGTCACCAGGCTTACTGTAAAGTTACTGAATCTGATCGCTATCCTTGGGACAGCTTCCGATCATGGCTTTTAACATCTGAGTTGCCTCTGGTCTGCCTATTGAGCAGCATTATAATTTCAGAGAGATTTGGTATTTACATTACCTTAATTAACCTTTATATGAGGCCTCCCTAAAAATATTGAATGGCTAATCTGAACTTCCTTATTTCTTTTTAAGTCCGTACATAAAATATCTAAGATCTAAATAATATATTTAACAATAGCTTATATTTATTTAGGTCTTTTCCTTCTAAAGGATCCCAAATGGCTTTGCAAACTACAATATATACATTTATCACTGAGGAGCTGCTGCCAGAAATGGGGAAGGCAAAAATCAACAGACCACAGCATGTGGTAAAACAGTGTGAGGACAGGGACATTTTGGGGCCAAAGACAATAGGCTAATTTTTCATTTATGAAAAATGTCACATAACATTTTATGTCCATGTAAGACAGACAGGACACACTATATATATTTATGGTCTTGTGCTCAAAACCTTGCATACTTCATGGAATTCAGTATATTTACCTCATAAGAAGGAAGCGCTGAGCAATCCAGTGGAGATTTGAACCTGAGTCTCCAGGACACTAAATTTTTCAGACCTGAAGTTCTGACCATAAAGCCTGCAGATGCTACAGATTAACACACTGAAAAATGCCCTTCCTTCCACTCTTTCATCTTTTATTTTCATAAGTATGCATGTTATGGGGGAAACAGACAAATGTCATTTGTATAAAGCAGACAGACTCCTTGGAGTTTTCACACTGATGCTCAGATTCATTTTTTGCAAACCATGCTAACAAGTGAAATTATTGTGGATCTGTTTTTTCTAACTGCAGTTTACTGTTGTCCCAGTTTCCATGGCAAAAGGCATCATGTACCATGTGTGCTGCGATAATACATTGTTTGCATGTGAGATAGTGTATTAAGGGCCACATGAACAGCAGTCTTTGCCTCTGTCAGTGTGTTGAGGACTCCACAATCTACCCACAGTGCTGCACTTAAACTTTACACCAGAGAGCATTAGGCAAGAGTTGTATAAGGAATAGTTGGATTTTTCTTCCCAAGCTACCATCTGGGTAATCTGTCTGATCCTTCCCCTGATTCCAGTTTATCAGTGATAGAGTATATGAATTTCAAGGCTAGGCAGTAGCTGAGCAGGGCTGGGGGTGTGAAGAAATTTAAATATTATTGCATGCCATACCTAGACAGGGTTTTGTAATATCAGAGAAAGAACTGGGAGAGAGTCAGCCAGTTAACCTAATAGCACAGCTGGTAGAATGCTAGGGGGTCTGGGTTAAAGCCTTAGCTAGGTCATTAGTTTCCATCTTCCCCAAAGCTACTGGCATTGTCAAGAGAAACTGGCTGAAAAATAAACAATTAAGATATTGTAAGATATTAAAGAATAATAGGAATTTTAAAAAAATAAATAAATGCAACAGATCCAATATCCTCACCTCCCCCCAAATAGAAACTTGGCCTCTTTGTGAAGAGGAGCAATCACTCTCGCTGTCTCTGCAGTTGGAGATGATTTTGCTAAGGTGGTGCGTTGTGTGACTATTATTTCACACATGCAAAGAAACATCTTTTGTTGAACTGGTGCAAAGAAACAAGGCAATCAGTCTGCAAATAATAGCAGATGTCAAGATGAAAATAAATTGTCAAGGTGCCAAAGAGAACACATGTTGTGTGTTAATTGTGGCCCAAAGAACCTTGAATGTTTTTAGTAGCATCCTGATGCACTTGTAGAAGAAGTTGAGGTTCATGCTAGCTAATGAAACAGCTGAATGTAGAAATTTGATTTCTGCATAGCTGGTATGGCAGAAATAAAATATTTTTTTCCCAAAAAGCTTTAGAATTTATTGTAGAATGAATGATGAGTCAGAGCTTACATCAACCCTGAGTATTTTTTCCCCCATAGAATTTTGAGATCCTTCAGCATTTTTTAGAATCCAGGAATTGATAGTTCATGAAGTGGAAAAAGACGTTTTTTTAGGGGCCATTAACTGAGTACCCAGGCTTCACCATTGTTCTTTTGATTCTGTTGCTAATTGATTTTATAATGTTGCTACCCTTCAGTTGAAAGGAGGGTACCACTTCTCAAATGTTTGTATTTAGTGTTCTATTAATCGTTTATTCAATCAAATACAAAAACGGATTTTGTGCCTCCTCTCTCCCTTAAGAAAGCAGCTCCTTTGAACCGCATTCAACATACACCCTGCCCCCTACTTTTAACTTTGAATAAAAACCTCTGCTCCTGGGCAAGTAAGAAAAATAAACAAAGTCGTGTGCAAAATGTGATTCTAACTATGGTCTTTTACGTGGCTTGGGCTGTCACTCTGGGGCAGGAAGGGAGGTCCAGCTCCAGCCCAGCTGCCTCCCAGCTGCCCTTTCTGAGCGGGTCTTCCGCCCAGGCTCCCAGCTCCCTGCTCAGAGCCAGACAGCTGCCCAGGCTCCACACACAGAGCTCTCCAATGGGCAGCTGCCGTGCTCCTGGTGGGGACCAGGGAGCCAAGAGCCCAGGAGAGGGGGCAGGGGCTGTAAGTTGACTTATGTTTGCAGTGTAGACATGCCCTGAGTGTCATGTCCTGGAAGGAAGCTCTCCAGAGTCCAAACCAGAAATATGAAACATTGAAAGAATCCCTCTCAGATTTTAAAGTAGAGCCCACTACGTACTAGGACTGCAGTTCAGAAATTGATTAGTGCTTGATAGATAGCCCTGGAATATAACCATATTCAGTAAATATATAGTGATGGTGGGCATTGTACAAATATGAATTAGGCTTGGTCTACATTTAAAAGTTAGGTCAGCATAGCTATATCTTTCAGAGAAAGTGAAAAATTCACACCCCTGAGCACCATAGATATTCCAGCGTAACCCCCAGTGCAGGCATGGCTATGTCAATGGAAAAAAATGTCATCGACCTAGCTACCACCGTTCAGAGAGATGGATTACAACAAAGGAAAAAACCCTTCTCTCACTGTAGGAAGCATCTACACTACGGCACTACAGTACCATAACTGTGCTGCTGTAATGCCTGTAGCCTAGACATGGCCTAAGTGAGTCTGAGTGCATTAGTTCATGAAGCATCTAGTAGCATGTTATACATATATATGTACATACATATGAAGAGAAAAAATAAAATTTTAAATCTCTGGTAAACGTCTGATAAACGTTTCAGACACAAATAAGTATCAGTGATGTGTAGGATACTGTAAAAATGCCATTTACTTTTTCTGGCCCTTTCTGAAGGAAAAGACAATTTTTCATTGTCAATAACAAAGACCGTGTGTTTTATTTTTGCATTTTACTAAAAAGAGATCAATTTGTACCTAGCCATTTAAAACTTTACATGTATGTTTTATTTGAATGTAGAAATGTATTTTATCTTAAGTTAATTATATAGCTATTAATAGGTAGTCTGCTACAATTTCACTTGTTTCCTGCAAAACGCAAAGGCAACTTTAACGCCTTTATGAATTGTGTACTTAATAAAAAGTTTATTTTTTAAAAAGAAATATGTAAATAAAAACATTCTATACATCTTAAAAATACAACAGCATACACTTTATTCAGCTACTCTTTAAATAGCTCACCCTTACCAAATCTCATTTGCATATTTTCCTGTGGCAAATAATTTCTTATTTTGATGGCTAGTAAAATATAGTTTGTTCCTCCATTACCATAAATAGATTTTGTTTGTTGATGAGTGCATTTCCATGATGATTTTTTAAGGCTAAGCATACTGCTGTTTTACAGCAGTTTCCTAAAAGAAGCAAACTTGTCACACAGACTGACACATCTGATGCAATCTAGTTATTTGACCACCCCATTCCCACTCAAATGTAACCCTAACGTAATCCTACTTCTCTTCTTTTAAAAAAAATCAAAAAAACTTTATCTTAAATCTAATTGTTAGAAAGAAAATGTATTTCTTTTTTGTTCTGATTATAAAATGAACACTTGTGGGAAAATGTGCAAGCAAGGAAAAATGAATGAATGCCAGCTGTTCCCTGCCCTCTTGATAAGATTCCTAAAATTGATGCAGTTTTCTCTTTTTGGTGTGAGAACTTTAATTTTTTGATCATGAACCAGTTTCCTTTCTAAGATATTTGGGCTTCCTGCAGATATTTGGAAACAAGCTTGGACTTCTCCATGGACCCATGGGAGAATGGCCTGTCTCAGGGAAATCCAGATCAGGACCCAATCCAATCCCTCCTTCCAGTTCACATCAACAGTGGTACTGAAACACAACCTATTTCTCTCCAGAAATAGGCCTTAGGGGGCAGGATATCCCATTTCTAAGGACATGATTTTAACTGGTCTCAGACAGTTGGGAACAAAAGATAATGTAGCACAGATGTTCTCTCTGCATCTCCAGGTTCCATCACATCGTACCTTCCTCCCCTCTCCAATCTCAAAAGATAACAAGAAACACCAAACCATCCTGAGAGAAATCTCACATCTTCTGAAAGCCGGGGCAGTAGAACCAGTCCCTCAGTTCAAAAGCTGATGAGGATTCACTCCCTTTGCTTTGTGGTCAGACAAAGATGCAGGAGCTGTCCAGTTCAACCAAAAGCTCTAGAAGCTGAACAAGAGGTCATTTGGGATGGAGACTCTTCCTTCCATTGTTGTTGCAGTCTCTTCAGGAGACCTTCCAATGTCAGTGGAGGTGGAAGAAATGTATCTGCACATACCCATCAGGCCCTGTCCACCTGTGCAAATCATCACTACCAATACAAATCATTGCCTTTTAGTTTGTCCACTATAGCCAGGATGGTCAAGAAGGTATTAGGAGTGATAATAGGCTGGCTGAGGAATCTTTTTAGCCAGTGCAACATTTGGAAAGTTAACCATGTCATATAGATTAAAAGGTCCATTGTGAATAGGAAGGCTGTGTACTTTATGTGCTTACTGGATATAGAAGTGGGTTTACTATCTTTATAATAAAAGACTTATAGTGCAGCTAGTACAGAATGTTTCATTGAAATGGATCCCAGGAGTGTGATACAGGTGGTGTCTGTTGGAAATATTAACATTTATTTCATGCCAACTATTATGTTAGGATTTAAATTAGTTACAGTGATGTCCTCTGGCCGCAGATTTTTTGTAATAAGTTTTGTCTGCGTAGTAAAGTAAACTATTTTACAGTGTAGGAGTCTGTCTCAAAACAGAGCTGAATACAAAACCCACATAAATTCTCCCAGTCTGGAAGTACGGAAGTTCCCAATTGGTATTACCCTGTCTTCAAGGCATCTCTTTTGACCTTGACTACCATGATTTGTCTTGCCACGCAACAGTGCATACTGTTTGCTTCCTCTAGACTCTGGGCTCACAAACTATTTAAAGGTATACTACCCAATTCCTCACACTACAATAATAATTTATTAAATGTTCAATACTTTGTCACACTCAGTATCACTGAGTGGGGAAAATATGCCTACAGTTAGGGCCACTGCCCCTTTTTTTGCCACTTCTTTTCACCAAACTCCTTTCTCTTTTTCTCTCCCACTTCCTTATCTTTGTATCTCTCCTTCTTTCTTCCTTCTGAATTTCCTTCCCTGCAGCAACTTCCAGTTTCCCAATACTCATCTATGGGCTTCATTTTTACCCTCCTCCATTCCACAACTAATACAAGCAATGGCATAATATTCTTATCTCTTTAAATCTGACGTTTAAGGTGTCAGTAGGCTTTAGCGTTAACCCTCTTCCCCCAATTAGATTAATGGAGAGAAGGAGAAACAGACACCTTTCAGAGCTTTTGTGTCTGATCTCTCCAGTCCCAGAAGACAACACTACATGAGTTTGTACTCTGCATTTTGGAAGGTTTTGTTTGCAATCATGAAGGACAGAAACTTACTCTTTTTTTTTTTTTCATGAACACTTACATTCTGCAGAATCTGAATATGGCAGCATCAACACATCCAGCAAGCCAGATCCAGCATTTTATACTGTGCTGTAGAATCTGAAAATGCTATCTCTCCACTGTAGTAAAATTGCCATTTTAGACTGTCTAATCCCACTGAATATTGAGTCAAAAGTGTCTGCAGTACTTGAGAAAAAATAACAAAAGATCTTTCATTTTTTATTTGAATATCTTCATATTCTTGCTGCCTAACATTTTGTATTTGAACAGTAACCTTTATTCAAATACAACTTCAAGGCTTAACATGCTTTTGCCTCACTATATGTAATTCTATTTGTGCTTGAAGAGTAGTGAAAAAACTCTGTTACTCAAAACTTTCTCTATAATGTTGAGTTGAGGGGGCTTTTTTCAGGCAAATGTAAAGACAGATCTTAACAAGCAAACAGGACAGGTAAGAAATTACCTTTCCTCAAGAAAACAGAGAATGACTTGCTGTCTCCTCAGCAAATCATCATCAGAGTTAAAAGCAGAACTGAAGACTCTCAGAGAAAAAAACCCGCAAAACTAGTAATTGTGTACAGACATTTGGTGGGCTGCATTTTGTAAGATTTTTCTTTTCTTTTCTTTTCTTTTCTTTTCTTTTTTCTTTTCTTTTCTTTTTTATTATTGGAAAAATAAAAGTTTCATAGAATCCCCTCTCTTCCCTCCCATTTTGTGGGGTTACTACTATGACTTTATAGGGCTGTTGATTTTTAATTAATTTTATTAGACCGCTGATTGTAAATTGAACTATATATCAAAAATGTGATTCATTAATACTTTTCATTTATGGAGGGAAAATAAAAAAGTATGGAGTTCAGATGTGTTGATGACAATATAGATGCCTCTAAATTGGTGGAATAAGGATCTGGAAAATGGATGGGGACCTTTAGGTATACTTTATTTATGACTGCTACATCCTGCTCCTCTTTTCAGTGATGTTTGGAGCTCTTATAAGTGGCACAGGTAATAGAAGTATTGATGGAAATGCCACATTACTGGACAAAAAAGCACTGTGTTCTGGTAGCAAACAGTCAGATGCTAAAGCTCCTACACAATGATCCTCCCACCTCCCCTCCCCTGGTGAATTTAGCTATTTTTATTACAGTGAACAGAATTGCTGTTAATTCTGTTTCTGGAGACTTTCCGTTTTTTAAATTGTCTTTCAATTTAATTAAAATAAAATAAGTAGGACTCCACTGCCCTTCTTTGGAAAATAAAAATTTGTGAGCCCCATCTCTTGACCTTGGATTTTGAGTCAACTTCTTTGCGGACTGCAGTGGAGTTATGCCAGCAGAGATTTTGACTTATTGTCTCTGGTTCTGTTTGTTTTCTGATGTGAGGAATTACAGCTTTCTGTTGTCTGGGAATCTTTACTTTGAAAATTATTTTAAAAGTTTCTTCATAAGGAAGGGGATCCCTTAAAGAGAAAATATAAATGTCTTCAGAAGTATTAAAGTGAAAGTTCTGTATTTACATTTTTGTTTTTCTATTTATCTCTCTTTAGGTTTTATGGCAGGCATACAAAGGAACCCACAAATATCCCAATATGGACCTCAACAAACAGGGCCTTCCATGTCACCACATCCTTCACCTGGAGGCCAAATGCATCCTGGGATTGGTAGTTTCCAGCAGAGTAATTCAAGTGGTACTTATGGGCCTCAGATGAGCCAGTATGGACCACAAGGTAATACAACAAACAAACCATGATACATGCTGTTATTCTGTAAGGTAAAAAACTGATAATTTTGTGGAAAACTGTTATTCAAAGAATGCCTTTTTTTAAAAGGACTCAATGGTGCACCTTTTGTTTTAAAATAATTGCAAAAACAACTTTAGCTAACATCATATTCAAAATGTTATTAGCAGTCTTTGTATTCTCTAATTTCTCCGTAAAATTCACTAGCTTGTGGCACTTGAGTTAAAACTTTTTGTTTTGCGTTATTATACTGAGGCCAAGGACGAGGAAAGAGATTATTTGACATTAAAAAATAATTTGGGGACATACATGGAGTTGTTTTCCAGTGTTGCCACATCTGACTTGGTGACTGAAGATAAAACTAGACATATATATAAAAATAAAATAATCCAAGACAGGCCAAGACACAATGTTAGATGCTTTGTAAATTTTAAAGTAGGGTTAAGTCTGCTTGAGTTGAAACTTTACCAGTTATTTCCTAGAAAGGTAGAAGCACTAATAGCCATGTATTTTTATTTTCCATTTAGACTAATAATTGACACTATTGCTAATTAAATCTATGCAAAACCTAGGGTTTCACTTCACTTTGGCTTGAGCAAACATTTTAATGGGTTAAATCTGTGTGGTTTACACCCTTCCAACTCTGTTTAGAGTTTCAGGTTTGAATTAACACACAATTTCCAACAAAATTTATCTGCAACTGTCATGGCTGCTCCATGATTTTTCAAAAATGGTTATTAGTGGTTTAGTAAATTAGTTAGCTGGTTCACTTACCACTCTAGGATACAAATCACTGAGACCTGCTGATCTGTGTACGTTCACATTTTCCCAGTATTTCCTTAATTGCTTTTTGTCATCAGCTACAGTATTGATAATGGTCTTAATTACTTCCTAATTGTCCATATCTCTTCCTGTTTTTGATTTGTTACTTTCCTGTCTCCTTTGAATGGAAATTTAAGATTTCATATTATGTTTGTAAGAGCAAGAGTTTGTCCTGGGTCAGAACAAAAGCTGGCCAAATGTTTGTCCTCATCCAAAATTTGCCTACTCACCAGTGTTGGGTATCTCATTGTACACCACTTAGCTAGCCCCCATTAGCCAAGAGATGACAGCATTTCAGCAATGTATGTGTATGTAGATGAAGCTGTTATTAATTATTCTTTATCATTTTATTAATTTACTCTGTCTAAGTAGATTGTTGTCTTCACCGGTTTGGTTTTCTGGCCAAGGGAGTAGCTTCTTCTAGATTAACACCACTATCTGCCTGTAAATGTGTCCCCATAAAATACGCATGGAATATTGGATCTGTAATGCTGCCTGGCCCATTCTTCTGGAGGCCAGGCTTGTCATCCCTAGGATGTGCTTGAGTTCTACCAACTCAGTGAACAAGCATCACAAAACTGGTCCCAAAACAGGACTTCCCTTGATATATGGAGCCCCGAGGCCAGTTTGAAATTTTGTAGTAACTGTGAGGGTATCATTCATGAGTATCATAATACAGTAGTTACTGTGGGAATGTAATATTGAGCTCTAATGTATACGGTTTGTGAATTTTAACTAACCCTTCAAATAGAGAGAGAGAGAGAGAGAGGTCCTTTTATTTTGCTTGTTTGATAGAACTGTTGAGGGATTTAAAAAAAAAAAGAAGAAACAAATTCTACCCCTGAACATTTAATGCACACAACCTTGAACTAGTCTGTTGCTTCGTCTTTAATGGATAACCTTTAAAGTATGCATCTGTTTAGAGATTTAATGAATTTCCAGCAAAACCACTGAATATACAGGGACAGTATTTCCTTTCAAATTGGATCAAAAAGCTTGTCTGTTTCAGCAAGTTCTTCCCATTGCTTGTTTACTGAAAACAGCTATTTTATTGAAAAAGGTCTGTATCTTGATCCAGGAAATTCTGTAGAGGGCTCATCAGAATGCTGTTGGAAGTGAGTTCTAACAAGGAGGATGAGTTTAGTATTCTGAGTTCTATCAGAATTAATCCCTCTCCTTGTTTTGTTTTGTTGGCTCTTCTCACTCCACAGAAAATCCCCTTCTCATTAATCCCTATGATACATTTGTTCTAGTGGTCTGAACAAAAGACTAGGAGCAAGAACTGCTGAATTCTAATTCTGACTCTGCTGCTGATTCCCTCTTTCAACTTGGGCAAGTCAATTAATTTCTCTGCTTCAGTTTCCTTAACTGTAAAATGGGGATAATAATACTTCATAGGGATGTGTGAAGATTAATTAGTTAAGTCCAATTTACTGGTGCCTTCCTTTTGTTTGTAAAGCATTTTGTAGTTGTAAAATGTTGTAGGAGTGCTTCTATTATCTGAACAGCGAGCAGTTAGCTTAAGTGGTAAAAATCCAGTGGATTTATTATGTACCGTCATTACTTCCAGCCACACTGGTACTGTTGAGATTCCAGATCATGGAAATAGCTGGTGTCAGTGCAGTAAAACATTAGCTGAATGAATCCACGCTGATTGAATGGAAAGGTTTTTATACTAAATCAATGCATTTAAGTAACATGCCAGAGATTACTTTATTTTTCTCTTGAGTTCAGCAGTTTTTTCGCCTCTCTTTGTAGATGAAAGTGCCTATGTAATGATTTTATGGATCATGGTCAGAAGAAATGGCTATTAAAATGTGAACTTGAGGGCAGTAGGAGAATGAGCATTAACAAGTAGTTTCAAAAGGGCTTCGTGAATAGTGTGATGGATGTAAAGGGTGTTTCTCTGTCAGAGCCTAGAGGGGACTGGTGATCCTTTTCCTCCGGCAATTGTAAAATTAGTACACTGCAGACTCTGTGTTGTCTGGGTGACAAAGGGAGAAGAGAACTTGAAATTTGTCACCATGTTGTTTGACGACTTATGAAACATTGGCATGAATGTTATAATTATATTAAATATTCACAATCACTAATCATAATGTGTCTTGGGCCTTATCCAATATATTTTTAGTTTGAATGCTTAAGTTTTATCTTTTAATAGACACCTCTTCATTTTTTAATAAGCATAACTTGTACTTTCCTCTCTTAACACTTACTTGCTAACCTTTGATACATTATGAATATTGGGAAAGAGATCTGTATAAAAGCTCATTCTGGCTCAGAAAGTCAAAAAATCACTTTTTTTTAAATTATAGCTTTGTTAAATATTTCTTTCAGTCACCAAAAGTACATATACAAAGATCAAACAAACAATAAATTAACATTGAAAGGGTGCACTTTACAGCATTATAACACTTTGGAAATAAGAACCTCAAAAGTTACAGTCAAAACCTTTTACATTGCACACAAATATACTTAAAAATTAAGAATATACGACAGTGTTGCTCCACTTGTCTTTCAACTGTCAAAATATAAATAATATTTTATAAAATTATTAAAACTAAAAGAATTCACTAGAATCATATTCACTTTCCACTGTTTTGTTCATTTTAGCCTTTGTCCAGCAAAGCACTTAAGCCCGTGCTTAATTTTAATCACACTAGTAGTCCCATTTAATTCAATCAGACGTCTTGTGTACTTGATAAGCATATGCTAAAGCGCTTTGCTAGATCGGGTGCCTTAATTTACGTTTTCTTTGTCAGTCACGGACCTGTCCTGCAAACCCTTTCTCAAGGGAGTAGTCCTTACTCTGCAATAGAATAAAAATTACTCCTGTGAGTTAGGGTTTGCAGAAGTTAGCCTCCAACTATAGAGTAGAAATTATCTGAGTTGTTTATGGTCAGTTTCGCTTGGTTGTCATGCACTTTCACAGCAATAGTGAAGCTCATTTGTATAGGACACAGCTCTCTCGGGCCGGTCCAAGTCTGAGGGACAAATTCCCACAGAAATAAAACCATCACAAACCTCACCACTTTCTGCTCCAAATTCAAGGCGCACTTCTTCAACCTTGCTTTTGCTAATATACAGGCATAGCAAAGGGTACATATATTACATTTTTGAAAAATATGAAAAAAATCCTCAACACCATTTTTCTTGCCCACCCCAAAGAAATAAATACACTTAAACTATATGGAAGCTATCTTTTTGTTCTGTGTTGTAAAATGGCTCATACAGTGGGATCCAAGTCAATCACTAGCTCTCCTATGTGCTATTGAATACAAATAAAAAATAATGGTTATCGTAATGGATGTTAGTCACTTCCCTTAATTTCTTCTGGAAGGTTCTTAGATACTTAGCTATTAGGGCCATAGAAGAATCATCATAGAATAGAGCCCATCAGGGCCTATTAAGGATGGGATTTTTCTGAAGTGTACAGTGTTTACCTAACTCTGCTCACATTTAAGTCAGTAGTAAAACTCTCATTGACTTTAGTGCAGTGGTAGGCAACCTGCAGCCCTTCAGGGTAATCTGCTGGCCAGCCACGAGACAGTTTGTTTACATTGACTGTCCGCAGGCATGGCAGCCCACAGCTCCCAGTGGCCGCGGTTTGCTGTTCCCAGCCAATGGAAGCTGCAGGAAGTGGCAGCCAGAACGTCCCTGTGACCCATGTTGCTTCCCGCTGGTCCCATTGGCTGGAAATGGTGAACCGCAGCCACTGGGAGCTGCGGGGGGCTGTGCCTGCGGACGGTCAACATCAGTGAAGTGTCTCGCAGCCCACCAGTGGATTACTCTGGTGGGCTGCAGGTTGCCCACCACCGCTTTAGTGTATTAGGCCAATACTGAATGCTATTGAAATCCCACCCAAAATCTTAAAATACAAAGAGACAAACAAAAAACACTCTTCATTTAATTTTAAAAATATAACATTAGTACCTATTAATCTTATGTTTTAAAATTTCTTTTTAAAGTAAAAACTAAAGCTCCAGTTCTACAAACAAGTGTTTGCAGGGTTGGCTCCTAAACATGAGGCCTCCGCCACTTGATAGCGTCCCCTAATCAGAAATGCTTGTAATGGGATTTAACATCATAGCCTTGTTAATAACTCATTCATTTAAATATGGGCCTTTCCTTAAAATTCCTGAAATCTATTTTTATCCAATGAAAAAAGGCACCACTGCAGTTTGATGGTTAAATGGAAGTGTAGACAATTTTAAAAACATTTGTAGGGATATTATTTTTAATACTGTGAATCTGACCTATACCCATAAAGCAAGGAAACTTACAGTCAGTTCTGAAACTTCCCTCCTCTGTAATTGCCTAGAAATTGCAAGGTATGAGACCCCTAAGTGCAGTTACATACTGTAGTTCATGCACAGCAATGCCTGAGCAGAGTGGTGAGAATGGGACAGAAGTTTCAGCCTTTGGCAGGTTGTCAGTGTCTTCAGTGTTTTTATTGTCTGTCTTCCCTTTTTTTAACTCCAATTATCATTTTACAAGTAACTTTGATTGCTTCCTCCTCCATTTGAGACTCCAAACTTCTGGATTCCATTCTAATTAGCTTGGGTGAGCTGGAATTGAAAATCCACTGGATGCAGAGGGGAGGGGTTGCTCGCTAGTATTCCAGAGCTGCTGTGCCAGGCTTGTACCCACTTGAAAAGTGTGGGCTCTTGGACTTGGCTGCCTGACACGTCCAGCTGATGTGGGCTGGCCCAGCATCTGCTGCATTCTTTGTGTTTAATGCTGCATCCATCTGTTTTCTGTCAAAGCCACTGCCAGCAAATTACTAATCTATTAGAGAAACATGGAAATAAGATTGCACTTCTCAGTCCTGCATTTTTCTCTTCTATTTTGTTTGGCTTTTATTTTTCCTTTTTTGTGGTTTGGGAAAGGTGGAAGAATAGCTGGTACTTGAGGTATTGAGGAAACGTTTAGCAAAAAAATAAAAACCTGTGGAAAAAACATTGAAACATGTTTTCCTTTCTGAAAGGATATCATTTCCCTATACTCTTGGACTTGAATCCCTGGAGATGAATGATTAGAATGATTTTAACTGAGCCAACATGTGTTTATGGAGAAGATTCCTCTGTTTTTGTGTGTGGTGCTCGGTGTCTGTAAGCCAAAGGGAAAAAAAGGAAAATTAGAAATATTCTGTCTCTGATACAAAATAGTCTCAAAATAATAATGCCATCAGTGTCTTCTCCTCCATGTGTGCTGCTGAATTATATTTTATAGACCCATGTTGATTGAAGACAGAAAAAAATTAGGAATTCAGGGCAAAATTCAACCCTGGCATAAACTGGAATGACAGTAACTGTCATTGACGTCTGTGGGAGTAATACCTGCTTACATAAGGGCTGAATTTGCTCCTCATTGGAAAGTACCTTACGTACAGTGTGAATGTAATATAGATAGATAGATATAAAAAATATGTTGTACTGTGTGTGTGTATATGTGTTCACTCAACCCTGTTGCATAAATCTATCTACCAAGCAGTCTTAAGACCAGAGCAACAGCTGAGCTGTGTGTTACTAGTTCAAAGGTAAGCAGAGCTATGGAAAGCTCTAACAAGCACTCATTTGGTGGAAATATGTTTGGATTGAAGAGGTTTGGCTGGAAGAGACATCAATAACAGGCCCTCTTCAAGAATAGAAATGGTCAGTTGACAATGGCTATGACTAGAAGAGGATAGGGAATAACAGGGCACGGTGTTTAGAGTACAGCTAAATCTGGACACTTTCATCTCTGCTAAACCACATTGTGGGGATCCTTCTGTAAAACAACCACACATAGATACTGGGTTTCTAAAACAAGAGTAACATGTTATTTCATTTCCTTCGAAAGCATAGGTCACATATGTTTCCACTGCAGAGAGCTTGTAACTGAATGAGTCAGTTAAAAGTGGCTGGGGTTGGGGGGAAGGAGGAGGGAAGAGAACTATGCACAGTAAAATGGCATGAATATATGAATTAATTACACATACAGTCAGATGATGGATTAATATATTTCTTTTCAATATAAACAGAAGGGGATGGAGGACTCCTTGTATTCTATCCGTTTTTCTTTCTGGTATCTTGAGGGGTGAGAAGAGAGATGTCTTATTTCTTCATTTCAGAGGAAGACCTCACTGGCTGTACCATTTAAATAAGCGTGGGAATATTGAGGAAGAGTCAGAGCATTCCACTCTGTGTTATCCCATGGGGGGGAATTGAGCTGTATTTCTACTAAGTTGGGTGTGATGGGAAAAGAAATTGCAAAGCACTTGAGCAATCCAGGGAAATGTGCGGTTTTATATATTTCTTTAAACATCTTCTCAGTCAAATCTCCCTTCCTCTCTTTTCCTTTCTTATGCTGTTTGTTGGTTGGTTGATTTTGTTGTTGTTGTTGTTTTTAAGTAAGATTGTGTTCCAGAAAAGTTAGTACTTAAATTTGAAGAAAAAGGTAAAACGCGTTGACTTGGGTAATGTTCAGGATTCTTTAGGAAATGTTTGTAAAGTAATCTGAGTATGTAAAGTGTTGGGTTAAATACTAAGTATTACTGTCCCTTTTGTAGCCATGAAAGACTCCAAATGAAAGCAGAGGTGTTGGTGCTTTGGTGTAATCATGTGTTTGAGCTGCCCTGTCCAGTACAGTGGATACTTGGTATATTTAGTATGTTTACACTTATATATTTTTGGTGGGCAACTATTAATCTTTCAGTGTTTTACAGTCTGGGAGTCAAACCCCACCTTTCATATACTGAATACAGTCCACAGGACCACAAGGAATACTCTGCATCATAGAGAAACACAAACGGGGAGGCGGGGGAGAGTTCTGAGCCTGCACTCGTGTTTATGCATGCAGCAGCTAGAATATGGACCAACAGGGGGAGAAAGTTCCAGAAAATTGAAACACTGTTTGGGAAGCAAAAAGAAACTTTGTGGACACAGAGCTCTACTAGGGTAAAAAGGGACTTCTGAAAGGGAAAGGAAAGATTCCTAAAGTCCTAGCATCACCTGTCACCACAGGCACATCTGTATTGTAAATTCAAACTATGGTTAGGAGCAGAACCTTTAGGAGCAGGGCTCCAATGAGAAAATTTTGATGCTGGAATTACAGAAGGATGAAAACTCTGAGGATATAAAATGAGCAAAAATAAAAGGAATTTATATAAGAAAAGAATTTATATGAGTTTCTTTAACCCTAGGCATCTCTTCAGTGCACAAAACATTTTTGAACATCAGTTGTTAATCCTTTAGATGAGTCTGTTTCTATATTCATATTACCCTGTGCATTTATATGGCTATCAGTCTGGAAAATACCAGTGTTCTAGGGGTTAATAGAAATTCTGACTCATGTCCGGTGTTGCTCACATTATTTGACTACCTAAAGAATTTTCCAGCAGGCAACTTGCTAAATGGAAACATCAGATGAAAAGTTTTATGTTTTTCTCTGTGTTTGTTGTTTTGTTTAGGAAACTACTCCAGACCGCCAACATACAGTGGGGTGACTAACACAAGTTACAGTGGCCCAGGACCCGGCATGGGTATAAATGCCAATAGTCAGATGCATGGACAGGGGCCAAGCCAGCCATGTGGTACCATGCCCCTAGGACGGATGCCATCAGCTGGGATGCAAAGCAGACCATTTCCTGGAAACATGGGCAGTATGACCCCCAATTCTCCTGGCATGTCTCTGCAGGGAGGCCCTGGGATGGGCCCACCCATGCCAACTGTGAACCGTAAGGCACAGGAGGCAGCTGCTGCAGTGATGCAGGCTGCTGCAAACTCCGCTCAGAGCAGGTATGAATCCAAGTGAAAGGATTTTAAACAAGTAGAAACTTGGTATTATTTCAGAAGCTTCTAAAGTAACAGTTACGTAGATGTGTGTGTTGATCTATGTATGCTCTAGTGATATGTCCTATACGTATAGGGGTAACAAAGAATGTGAAAGAACAATCTTTAAATGTAAGGGAAAGCACAGTACAGCTATATGTTGTGTGAACCAGCCTTACAAGGAGAGGACTTGCCATTTACAATATGATTCCTGGCACTATAGGCTGTTAGAACAGGAAATCCCACAGGGCTATGGTGACATCAAGAGCCAAAAACAAGCTCTTACAACTTAAAATGGAGAATTTTAATATTTGAATTGGAACCCTGTAGCTAGCTTAGGGCCAGATTGTGTCCCTGGCTGTGTGCCTGTGCTGGGGAGTAATGGGGCACAAGGCTCTCCTTACTTTCCTGTGCTTCCTATCCATATTGTCGGTAACAGCACTAGGGGAGAGCCATTTCTATGAGGCCATTACTCTCACTCCCAAGCAGGCATGCAGGCAGGGATGGGGAGTGGGGTGGAGCCTTGTCTCCTCCCTAACACACTGGCCAGTAGAGGTGAGCTGACATGGAACGAGAAGCAAGCTGTACCAAGTATAAACTGTAGGAAATTACTTCCACCCACCTGCAAGGGGAGAACTGGGGACTACTAGACTGTGACTCTGAGTCGCAATCTGGTTTCTTGTCTGCTCCTGAAGGACTACAGCGCGGCTACACACTGCTACTTGTTCATGGCTTGTGGCAAAGCCACAGATTAGCCCTCGGGTATTTTTAAGTTGCCTAAGTGCCTATAGTGAAGTCGTTTTTTTCTCAGAACATCTTCATATAAGGAATGTGCATGTTTCACTGAATTGAAACAAATAGCGACTGATACTTTTATTCTGTTTCACCACAAAAAAGGAGGTTCGTTATATCTGAGGTTACGACAAGCTCATTCCCCTCTTATGTGTATGAAGGTTTTTATGCATGTGTATATTAAGCGCACGTAAGCGCACAAACGAAGGCACAGATGCATGTATAGGTCTTTATAAAATTCTAGTATACATTCTACAGCGGTATTTGGCAGTTGGAGGTGCAGGTAATTCTAAGACACAATGTCAAAAGGAAATAGGAAGATAATGCGTTTAGATACATGTTGCTTTCTTGTTTGGTGCTTTTTGAGTGCAGGTGGCTCCTACTGTTAAGTGTTAGTAAAACTTTTAAAACGATAATAAATGCATTGTTTTCACATTCCCTTTTAGTAAAATAAATCACATTCCCTTTCAGCAAAATAGCCTAGACCCTTGCAGAGGTCTGTGGACCAGCAGGCTCTGGTTGGCTTGATTGTTTTCACGGACCTATTGAGTAAGAATTACAAAGTCTGGTTCTGTCTGTCTGGTTTAGGATATAATCTGATAGGTCAGGCTAGAAGGAATAAATTAGCCAATATTGCAACTACAGGACCATTTTCTTTGTAATAGTACAAGTGGGTAGACAAAGAAAAAATCATGTTTGTTTGTTTTTTTTTTAATTAAAAGGAAAATAATTGATTGTAATAAATGGAAAGTATATGGTGGTGATTTGCCTTATACTTTGAATATAGTGCCTGGTGTTTGATTAAAAACTAAGATAATTAATTCCTGCTCCTACCTAACTCCTCCCTCCCGAATCAGTTTGGTAGACTTGCTTTCAGTTTCTAGCTTTGCCTGGTCAAAAATGCACCATTCCAAAGCCTTTTCATCACGTTGCCAATTCGAGTGATCCAACACCTGTAGGGAGGACTATGCAGTTGTCAAGTCTTTACCGCAAAAGGAACATTTACAAGCTACAAATTGGGTGAAACCTATCAACCCTTTCTTATTCCGAAGGGTTGGAAGCATGACATTTCTCTCCTTGATCCCAGGTTAAGTGTATGGGAGACAGCATTATTGCTTTTGGCCTTAATTCTGCAGGCCCTCCATACTTATATATGGAAGGAATGTAGTTGACAGGGTGATTCATACTTGTGATACAGAACAAATCCAAAGAAGCTGTTCTTTTGTTCTGCTTTAGGCCACCATACATTAGGTCGCCTGCTTATCCCAGCCAGTCTGGGGCTGGCGGACGCCCCATGTTTTCTTCACAGCACCCCAACTATGGCAGCGCTCAGGCTCCCATGATGCACCAGCCTGACCAGTACGGGTAGGTAGCAATGTAAACTGGACTTGCTGTGGGACCTTAGCAGTTTTTTTTTAATGTTTATGAACATGCCATCTGGCTACTGAAGGAATACAAAAATCAAGTGAAAGAATTACAAATATTTGCATCATAGAGGGGGTTTTGGTTCTTTTATTTTTGTTTTTACTAACTCTACTGTGACAATATGATGAAAATCTGCATGTCACTCACACACACACACCCTGCATGGCTTTTGGCATGGCTCTGTTTCCTTCATGCCTGAGAGGGAAATGAAGAACTTCATCACTGAAAAAGAATGAAAACCACCCCACCCCACCACCACACACTCCAGGCATCATTTCTCCCCCATTGTTGTTGTTGTTTTGTTTAGGAACGTTGCTTTCATGACTGTGATGTTGTAATTGTTGGCATTACTACCACTTCAGGGAGCTACTCTCACATAATACAACAGCCCCTTTTTGACAGGAGACTTATTTTAAAAGTGATGACAAGATTCATTAATGGGACTTACAAAAGGTTCCATTACGTCATGACTGAGAGAGTGTGTGTTTGAAAGATATCTGCTAGTCCCTCACTACCGAGAAGTTTTAAACATGCTGCAGTGTCCATGCTGCAGTGTCCAAGTGTCAGCTTGAAACATGCCTAATGTTTTTCCATCAGAATTCTTCATGCTGTCATTTCTGCAGCATTGTTACAAATCACAGCATCGAGGGTGAGGGAAAGGGCAGAAAATATGTACAAACCTACTTCCAGCACAGCCTTTGACCTTCCACAGTGCCAGGCTTCATCTTAGTTTCAGGTGTCATGGAATTCCCTCTGTGACATTATCTTTATTACTGACCAATAGGAAGTCTCGAGACCCATGTTGCCAGTGTCTTCTTCCCAGTCATCAGCAAGTTTCAGTTTCAGGTTTCCATGAGCTGTATATTGTTTATATAGCCCCCCACACACAAGAGGTTGAGAAACTCCAGAAAAGAAGGTTGAGAAGCTACTATAAGAATCAGTATCGGTTCTCTTTATTGAAATGGTAGAAGCTGCAAAATAGCAAAACTTGCCTCCGCTCCTCACTCCCCTGCCATTTGCTGGAATTGGAAAGATGTACCCTGGGATATGCCAGAATACATGAACACTGTGCAGCCTGTTTCCATGTATGTCTTGAGTTTGTAGGGTAGATTTGTGGGGTTCAGGGATTATTTGATCTTTATAATTGTGAAAGATATTCTTGTATGTAGAGTTAAAAGGAAACAAAATGAGCAGGTTGTAGTTATCCAGCAGTCTGTATAGGTAGGTTGTGGTAGCCTTCAAGGTCAGCTCCTAAATCAGTAGTAACATATCAATTGGGGAGAGACATTTATCTAGTGCTAATCCACAGGATCTGTCCTTTATGAACTCAGGAGTCCCATTTAGATATAGAAAGCTAGTTTGGTTGTGGCTTGCCAAGCCACATTAAGCAGCTGTGTAAAATGAATTTAAATGGCATGCATCAGAGTAAAATCACTTCCACTGGGGCAGAAAATCAGTGTTACCTAACCAGAGCTGGATGATCACGATGTGAGGTGCTCAGGGAGTTATACCTAGTCCTCTTCCTCACTACAGAGCACCACCTTTTTAATTAAAAAAAACGGTAAAGAAAGATTAAAAGAGAAAGAGATGGTTGAGGAATGTTCTAGGTGTGTGTCACACAGTTTGCATGAGCGTTTGACCTGACCTTGCAACCTGCCCTGTATTATCCTTGGATTATGTCCTGCAGCCTACAGAATGCTTACTTTTCCTATGAAATGAAACCTTATGATGTGTCAGTCCCTGTCATTTACTCAGCCTAGTGTTTCCTGAATGAAAACTGAGGTGCTGGAGTTAAAGGAAGGAGAGATCTGTCCAAGCCCTTTCTCACTAGCAGCAGTCATGGTTTTAGGAATCCACCTAGCCCAGAATGTTTCTGTTTGGCCTACATAACAACTTACAAAATAACTCTCTAGTACTATATACAGTTATTCCCCCTGCCTTCAGGAAAGTAATAGGGAGGGATTACAAAGAAATATCTTCCTTTTATATCTCGGTTGGCTTCAGAAAACAGGTTACTATCATGATAGGAATTCTGCATTAAGAATATGATTACATGCTCGGTGAAATCAATGGAAAGACTACCATTGACCTCAATGGGCTTTGGATCAGGCTCCAAAGGATTGGGGAGCTGGGAGTGCTGAATGCCTTTGAGGAAGAGAGTGCTCTGAAGAGTTACATCTCTTTCTCAAGTTACAATGTTAAAAGACCTGCTAGTGTGGAGTATGTTCAGGTGTGTGCAGATCTGTGCAGTTGTTATAGATGGATTCAATTAACTCACTATAAAAATGAACTTACATCTTTAGACTTTCTCAACTGGATGCACATGCGAGAGTGTAAAAAGGCAACAAATAAATTTTCATGTGTCTGCTAAATTTGTGTTCCTCAATTTGTGGGTGCCCAACTTGAGATACCTACGGACGGATTATCACAGGTGCTCAGTACCCATGACTCCCATTGACTTCTGCTGGAGAAGTAGGTACTCAGCACTCACAAATTGAACCCCACTTGTTTGAAGTTTGGCACCCAAAATTAGTGCAGGGTTTTGACAAGTGTCAGAAGCACTTTCAGAGTATCCCTGTTGTCAACTATGTCATTCTGAGTAAATCTGCCTTGTTGGGAAATGTGTTAACTTATAAATTCATGATACGATTTTTTTGTTCAGACTATTCGGATCGAGCAAGAGGTTCAATTATTTGCATTTAGAGGAATTTTTTAAAATGATAATCATTTATTGAATTGATCATTTGGGAGCTATTTATAACCTCTGGTCATTTAAAAACTGCTGTTTATACATATACTAAGAGAGAGCTGGTTAATTTCCTCCTTTCCATCACCCCAGCTGGTGTCCACAGGACATAAGGCAGATGGTTTATTTTAAGAGTTACATAGGAAACTAAAGTGATATGGTTTCTTTGATCATCCCAACAGAGACCAGAAGTGCCACAGCAGTAGGGCAATACGTGGTCTTACATTGGGTTGATATGCCCTCTACACGCTTTAAAATGTGGTTCTACTCCAAAGCTGCCTAGGGGTCACCAGCAGCATGAATTGGACACAGTGGAGTTACACAGGTATAACAGATGGCTTAATATTGCCTGCAGGCTCTTTGCTGATGATGCAGAAGAAGGAAAGGGCCCAGATGAAATCTCAGGTCCCAGGCTGAGTTTTCAGGGCTGGCAGTCACAACAAGCCTGTGCTTAATTTTACTTGTAAAAGGTGCAATTTTGATTTGGAAATCATTGAGACACAATAAACATGGAACCACAAAATGCTATTCTTAGAATCATTTGTCAGACTAGAACTTCCATAGATTCCAAGGTCAGAAGGGACAATTGTGATCATCTCATCTCACCTCCTGTATACCACAGGCCGTAAAACTTCCCTAAAATAATTCCTAGAGCAGATTTTTTTCGAAAAACATGCAATCATGATTTTAAAATTGCCACTGTTGGAGAGTCCACAAGGACCGTTGGTTGTTCCAGTGGTTAATTACTCTCACTGCTAAATATTTGTGCCTTATTTCCAGTCTGAATTTGTCTAGCTTCAACTTCCAGCCATTGGATCGTGTTATATCTTTCTCTGCTAGATTGAATAGCCCACTGTTAAATATTTGTTCCCCATGTAGGTTCTTATAGACTGCAATCAACTTAATCTTTTAGCCTTCTTTTTTAAGCTAAATTGATTGAGCTCTTTGAGACTATCACTACAAGCCATGTTTCTTCTTTGAGTAGTGTCCCTATGGGTGCTTCATTTCAGGTACACATACACCTCTCGAGCCCTGGATTGGAGATTTTCTGTTAGCAATGTCTGCTTGGGGCGCGCTTGCACTCTGTACAGCTTCATCCTTCTCTGTAATGGTATATAGGGCTGGGCAGGCAAACCACCTTCAGTTCCTTCTCTAACCACCTCGGTCTGAGATGGAGTTCTGGCGTGTCTGCCTCTTATGTTCCTCAGCGTGGTTTGTAGTTGGTTAGTTAGTTTAGGTGTTTCTAGTTAAAGTTGTTGTTAGTATGGAATTAGTTAGCTAGCTGTCAGAGGTTTCTGTTTTTCTTCTCCCCCATTTTATCTGAGGAGCTTATTTGGCCTGGTTGGGCATGCCTGTAGAGCCCTACGTGGATACACAATTTATATCCATGGATGCGGGTATCCACAAATATAAAGTGGATATCCGCAGAGCTGCGGGGCTCTAGCAACAACAAGCAAGACCAGCAGGGCCATGACCAGCAACCAGGACAGGAACCGCAGTGGCAAAAGCAGCAGCATGTCGGGCCACCACATGCAGGAGCCAGTGCCCAGCCTAGGCAGCTCCTCCAGCATGGCTGTAGCGACCCCAGCCCTGCCCACTGCAGCAGGCACCAGGCTCACCAGCAGCTGTCCCTGGTCACACTACTGTGTGCAAGGGACAAACACCCTTCCCTATCCCTCTTCAGGGATCCTTCTCACGAAAGCCTGCTACATCAGGAGATAAACCATCTCCTCAGCATAGAAGCCATAGAGCCAGTGCTGACACATCTAAAAGACAAAGGCTTCTGCTGTCACTACTTTTTGATATCAAAGAAGATCCATACTACACGTCAAGAGCGCTCAACAAATTTATCCAGGTGCTGAAGTTCACAATGGTCACTTTGTCAACAGTTATTCCAGCATTAGAGAAAAGAGATTGGTTCTCAACACTCGACCTCCAAGATGTGTACTTCCACATTTCGTTTTTACCAAGTCACAGATGTTACCTCAGGTTCACACTAGGCCAAGACCACTACCAGTACAGAGTACTCCCTTTTTTGCTTTCATCAGTCCCCAGGATATTCTCCAAGGTCCTCTCAGGTAGTGGCGTCCCTCTTACACTCTCAAGGCATCATGATTTATCCTTACCTGGATGACTGCCTTCTCAGGGCATGTTCCTTCACAAAAGCCCAGAGAATCATTCAGATCACACTGAACCTGTTCCTGTATCTGGGCCCTAGAAATCAACGCACAAAAATCGATGTTAACACCAAAACAGAGGCTGGAATTCATAAGAGTCTACCTCGACTCCATCCAGGCGAAGGGGCTCCTCCCACATCACAGATCTCTCAGGCTCGCCACACTGTTAGAGACGGTGCAGTCCAGCCCTCAGATGTCTGCCAGACACTGCCACCAGCTTCTGGGGCATATGGCAGCGGACACATCAGTTATAGCTCATGCCAGACTCTGCATGAGATCCTTCCAAGTGTGGTATGGTTTGGTTCGGTTTACAGGCCGAACAGAGACAAAATAAGCAAACTACTATCGATGCCCACCAGATCAAACAATCCTTGTACTGGTGGAAGAACGCAGATGACGTCTCTATGGGAATCCCATTTGTTCAGCCTTCCCCTTCATTACTCCTGACCACCTATGCATTCCTCATAGGATGGAGCACAGTAGCAGATCGCAGACTCACCGCCGCGGTGCCTTCTGCTGGCCGGTGTCTCGCCTGCCTCAGGCCCCGTGTCCCTCCCGGACCCCGGTGCCATTTATCTCGGGGTTCTGCCCCAGCAGTACCCCCACACTCTGGGTCTCCCCTCCCAGGGGAACCCCCAACCCTCTAAGCCCGCCTTGCCTCAGTGTCTACTGCCAGTCATCATCTAGCCCCCTTTCCCTGGGGCAGGCTGCAGTCTATAATGGCCACTCATCATTGGCAAGGGGGTAGGGCCTGCTGCCTTTGCCTATCCCTGGACTTCCCCTCTGCAGCCCCAGTACCTTTCGTAGGCCTTCAACAAGGCCTGCAGCCTGGGAGTTTACCAGGCTGGAGCCCCCCAGCTCCCTTTGCCCTTCCCCAGCACTGCTCTGCTTCAGATACCTTGCTCCCAGGCAGCTAGCCCTTCCCACTCCAGGGCTAGAGTGAGTCTCCTCTGTCTCCTGGCCCCACAGCCTTTTTATCAGGGCCAGCTGTGGCCTGATGAAGCCAGCCACATCTGGGGCCAACTACCTCACCAGCCTCCCTCAGCTGCTCTTAATCCCTTTTACCTTGGAGTGGGGCAGCCACCCCACTACAAGCACGCATCTCAGTGATCTCACAGTGCAGGGCAGATGGTCTCCATCCAAGACATACCTTCACATCAACCTGCTCGAACTCAGAGCAGTCAAAAATGTGTGTGCCCTTTTCCTCCTGTTGATCCAAACACGCACACAAATGTCATGATAGATAATGTGGCCTGCGTGTATTACATAAACTGACAAGGAGAAGTCAGATCACCTTCCGTTTGCATGGAAGCACTAAAGCTGTGGAACTGGTGCATTTCCCACAATGACATCATATCAGCAACCTACCTACTGGGAGTATGCAACATGATAGCGGACAGTCTAAGCCGCAAATTCCCACATGACCACAAATGCAAAATAGATTTGGTTGTCCTCCGTGACATTTTCCTACAATGGTGGATACCAACAATAGACCTGTTCACTACTTACTAGAATAAGAAATGTCCATTTACTGCCCCAGAGTGGGGATCGGGCAATACTCCACGCGAGACACTCTCCTCCTTCCATGGGACCAGAGTCTTCTTTACGCCTTTCCCCCATTCCCTGAAAAGAGAAAAAGCAAACATCATACTGATTGCTCCCACCTGGCCCAGACAGACGTGGTACCCTTACCTGTCACAACAGGCACTATGTCCACCGATGACTGTTCCTTTCACTCCCTACCTGCTGTTGCAGAACAAGAGACTCGCTCTCCATCCCAACCTGCGGATTCTGTGACTCGGAGCCTGGCTTCTTCATGGTTCCAGCGCATAGAGACATCTTGCTCTGAGGAGGTAAAGGAGGTGCTATGACACTGTAGAAAAGGGGCTACTCTAGAAAAGGGGAAAAGATTTCAAATCTGGTGTCAGCTTACAGGCGTCACCCCGAATACAGTACCTGGACTACCTGTTGACTCTCAAGAAATCGGGTCTCTCTATTAGCTCGTTAAAGGCTCACCTAGCAGCAGTTGCAACCTTCCACTAGTCAGTAGAAGGATACTCAATCTTCTCCCATCCGACTGTGAAGAGGCTCCTCAAGGGCATAGTGAACTTCTTTCCTCGACCCAGACTTCCCACTCCTCAGTGGGATCTTAACCTAATGTTAAAAGGATGGACTAGATTGCCATGTGAGGCCATGGCCACTTGTTCTTTAACACACCTTTCCATGAAGATGGTGTTCCTGATTGCCATCACCTCAGCAAGAAAGATAGGGGAGATAGTGGCTCTGATGGCGCATCCCCCTTCACTGTGTTCTTCCCCAACAAAGTCACTCTTAGACCACATTTGAAATTCACTCCCAAGGTGACTTCCGCATTCCATATAGATCAGCTTATTCAGCTTCCAATCTTTTATCCCAAACGTCATCAGGATAGGAAGGGATGCCATCCTTCATACGCTGGATGTGAGGAGAGCCTTGAACTTGTATTTAGACGGGACAGGAGCTTTGAGAAAATCTCTGAGACTTCCTCTTCATTGCAGATAGGTCAAAAGGTACAGTGATTTCAGCTCAGTGACTCTTGAAATGGGTCTCAAACTGTATCAGCTCTGTTACCAGATGCGTAATGTAGCATCCCCATCTTCAATATGCAAGCACTCTACAAGATCAGTCTCCACTTCCATCGCCTTCTCCAAGGGCATCCCTGTATCAGAAATCTGCAGGGCGGCTCCATGGGCATCTGCACATACCTTTGCAGCACACTGTACTGTCCTGGGAGACTTGGCTGCAGACATCAGTTTCGATGCCACTGTACTGTCATCTGTAACAGACTCGATGCCAATATCCCAGCCTCCAGTGGTGGGCGCTGCTCGGGAGCCACTTACCTTGTGCAGTAACAATGGTTCTTTGAGATGCATCCCCCAATGGGTGCTCCACAAGCCGCCCACCTCCCCTCTACTTTGGAGTTCTTGTCAATGACTCTGCAGTAGAGAAGGAACCAAAGAGGGTTCACCCACACATGCTGGCTAGCCTCGTGACAGGCGAGGAGCAGAGCATATACGGGCTGAATGGACACTGCTTAGAAAGTTCTCCGATCAGCAGCACAGAGACGCAGACATACCTACAGTGGAGCACCCATAGGGGGACACATCTTGAAGAACCATCGTTACTGCACAAGGTGAGTAACTTCTTCTCCTGTATTTATTTAGTACACAGTATGTGTATATCTCCGCATATATATTTGATGCACACAAACCTTCCATCAGCATTTCTCCAGTGTGGTGTATTTATAATTCATATTTCGCGTTGTTGGGTGCCAGCAAAGCACTTTTTCCATATTATTTTCTCTACCGCCTGGATAATACAATACTACTGATGGACTAGAAGCCACTGGTGAGGAAATACAGTAATGGACATGATGCATTAAAATGTCAAAAAGGGAAAAAATGGGAAGGGGAGGAAGAGGAATACACTTCACAAAAAATATATAATCTTCTGAACATTGTAAGTCCTAGATACAGGGAGTTTTGCCATAATGGTATCAGATATTCAAAGAGAGGAACATTGTAACTCCATTGGTCTGCCGGTTTAACCCTTTTGATCGTGGAATTTGGGTTTACAATTATAATCATGATTTTTAAAAGCTCACTTGTGACATGCAGTGCTTTCATCGCACAAAGGTTTAAAGTGCTGCAATAAAACCTCTTTTTATTATTCCTGGGGTGAGGTGCAGGGTTTCCTATTGTGTCCTGTCTTCCCCCTGAACTTGGAGGTGCTGTTTTTCTCTACTGGGAAGTGTTGTGGAGTTCAGGGAGGTTAAGTACTCATTCAAGGTTCTATGCTTATTCAAACCAGGCCATTTTTAGATGTAAGGCTGGCAGCTGTGAAATCCCCAAAGTAAACTAAGCTAAGACAGCAACTAGTAGCTGTAATTGGAGCCAGCGCTGGGGGCATTTCATCTATTGCCTTTGAAATAGGATCCTATTATGAAAGCATCCTTCTGCCCAGTCTTCTCTCTGGCAGAATTCAATTTTTCTTTTTTTATCGTTTCAATGGATAATATCCATGTTTATTTTTAAGCATTTTTTAATTTTTTCTTGATTTAAATTTTCAGTTACACAAAAGTATTTTTTCCTATTTTAATCTATTTAAATTTTCACAGTTGTGGGAAATTGTGGGGGGTCAGTCATAGGCAGGTACAAAAGGTTAAAGCTTTATAATGGTTAACACACAAATTGTCAACATCACCTGAAAATATACAAAGTAAATAGCTTTACATCAAACTCCGAGTTCTCAAGCAGCATTTTCCTTACTTTACCCATCTGTAATTATTATCAGTAATCTATTATCATCGTTGGAATATTTTTTCATCGATTTGTGCGTGAGCAGTGAGATCGATGTTTACCGACATTTACTGATAAAAATCTAATCTTTTCAAGCCAATATAACATGAATATACAATTATTGTGTAAGAGGAAAGATGCAAAGTAGCTAGTCTTATTGAATTTCAGCATATCCACAACTCTAAAAACTCAAAGTGTTTTGTCCCCTGCCCCTTCAAAGACTCCCAGGCTTTTGATTTCCTAGAGGAACCTTAACAAATCTAGTCAAAATGAGCCCCACCTTGCCTTCTATTAGTACTGCTTGGATACCCAAGCAATAAATTTCAGTCAGGGAGACTGCATTCTGCTTCCAAAAAAATCCCCCTACAGTTTCAATTGGATGATATGGTATTTGCTTCTTGGCCTAAACAGTTGTGTGGTGTTCCTGTGAACTGTTAAACATCTGCTGCACTCCACCTCAAAGTTGGCTGCATTTCAGTGTTTTGGTGAAGTGATTTCTGTGTATACAAAGTTTCTAAGTGACTTTGGGATCAAAGGAAAGATATTAATGATACTTGTAATTGGGCTTTCTAGCTGAGCTGCTAAACCAAGGTTGATGGATTTTTCTTTAAAGACCCTTGCCCCTCCTCCCTCCACCAAAAACAGTCATTTACTTCCCGCTGGCATTTTTTTTTCTTTGTTTCCCCCTTCAAGTGAACTTTCTTTGCTCATGTTTTGCATTTGGGAGCAGAACCATATACAAGTTTTTCTTGAAGTAAGAAATTTTTCAGAGGGGTAGAGTATAATTTAGCTAGTATACTTGTTAAACTAAAGAGAGGCAGGAAGCGTCTCTTTTGTGATTTTTATAAAGATATATATTGTAAATCATCTCAAATTGCAGATAAAAATGTGTAAGGACAGCAGAAACTTCACATTGAACAAAATTATTTGTGTACTGGAGTGAGGGGAATACATTTTTATCTGGAATTTTGTTTTACTGAATAGCAAATCCATCATTTTGGAGTCCTGGGTGTCAGCAGGCTGTAGATCCCACACAGGAACATGGAACCAATGATTTAGGGAGACTGTTTTTTGTTACTCATCCATCAAATGGACTGCTGTATGCTGTTCATGCCATTAGAGATCAGCCACAGACCTCAGGAATAAACAGTCCTTCCCTCCTTTGAAAGTAACCATTTTTAAATTGTGAGAGCAAGGGTATATTGGTCAGAGAAGGGGTGATTGATTCTCTGATAGTGGCTCTGAATTTTCAAAAATCTCAAAGATACTTTGATTTGATTACTGTCTCACTTCCAGTTTTGGCTTAGTCCCTTTAGTTATTTAGAAAAGATGATTCCCTCTATTGGAATTATAGTTCTGTTGAAACAGATTTGAAACAGATTTGCAGTATAGGAATCTGTCTAGCTTAGGAACCTGCTGCCTCTGAACTGGATTTAATGGGAAACACAAATTAACTTCTGCTTTTAATGGAGAGATATTATCTTTATTGATGGAATACTAAGAATACAGCGCTTCATTGATTGCTTTTCTAGGACAATCACAAAGCTTGGCCTCCTCAGGAGAAAGGGAGATGTCATTTTGAACACCGTTTTTGAGTGATCATGAGTATTTCAAGAGCCAGAAAACAAGCTTTCGTTGATAGGATCAGTCTGTTGGCCAGAGAAACTAATGCTTTGCATCATTACCTTCACTGAAGAACAGGAAGAAAATGTGTGTGATGTAGATTGAGACCATGGAAATCAAAACAGGGTGAAGAGTCCCTTGTTCCTAGTGGGCAGAATGGAAAAAAGTGAAAGAATGATCAAGTTTCCTTCTGACCTGACACAGGCAATGTGCGAGTCGTACAGCAGAGAGAAAGAAGGAAGGGTCGTATACTTTGTTGTCGGGGTTGACATACCAAGGATGTTCGGGGGAGGTTAAAAGAAAATAATGCCTTTCTCTTAAACTATGAACCTTTTGCAGCATGGACTCTCTTCCTATGTAGAATGGTGGAGTATACATTTTTATTGGCCCGCTAGCTACTAATATAAGATAAATATTAATAATAAATACATAAATGCAGTGAATCCTGAAGTATATGGGGTTACATTTCGTATGTTATGGGAGAGCTACCCAGCTTCTCTCATCTACAGCTGTAGGTAGGTGTGTCTCTGTGTAATGATGATAGCAGATGCACTGAAACTGTCAAACTGTTCCTCTGACCTCAGTCAGTTTCTGGTGTCTTTTGAGCAAAAGATGCAGGAAGAGCCTGCTGGGGATTTGTATTGACATGTGCACCGTGTCACTAGCAAGAGAATGTCTGAATGCAGCAATCCCAAGGCTGATAATTATATTATTATAAATATTATTTTATTATTGGTAAAAATTAAATAGCTCCAGGCTGTTGGGCAAGAACGCTATGGAAAACCTGCCCCTCTGGAAATCCCTTTTCAGGATCTGCTGTCTTGCATTGCTCTCCCTTGCCATGTTGCTGCACCCTGCTCTGTTGTGTTCAGTGTGCTGGGAGACAAAAGACATTTACTCTGAAAATCCTGAACTTTGAAGTGCTGGTATTAAGTGATCAGGATTTTAGTTAGTTGCCAGCACAGTAATCTCAGTAGAGCTAGGCAGTGCTCAAAAGTGATGCAAAAATGCGACTGAGCCATCATAAAATCTTGGTGGAGGGAAGTGTGAGAATCACAGTGCAAGATTAAAGTGGCGGAGGAAGTTGAGGATCCTGGATTCTTTCTGTGGTAGTAATATGTCGGGGGAAATTGGATCAGTTCTTCCACAATTGCACATAGGGAAGTATGAAAAATTCCATGTCTGTTTCCCTTCGTTTGTATTTTTAGTGCCACACATTGGTGACCTTATGGCTGTTACTGCACCAAGAACAGATTCGCACCTGCTTTCAAGTAATTCATTCTGGAATTGGAGTTCACAGGGCATTCTGCCTTTTTAATAATGCTATTTATAAACATACACAAAAATAGAAGGTACACAGTGAGCAAGTCATATGAGTCACTCCTAATTTTGGTTTCAAGTCAAACCAGACTAAACTAGCCTCTTGGCATTCTGTTCAGCTTGACTGACTCCTTGCATTCCCATACTGTACAAGACAAGTTGGTTTTTCCAACAAACCAGTTCACTTGAAAGTGGGTGGAGCAGGATCTTGCCTGGTGGTTGAAGTGGCAGTTCGGAGCAATGGTAATGGTAGAGCCAGGATTCAGGTGCCAAGCCAAAAAAATCAGAAGTCAAGATCAGGAACACCAAGCTGAAGAGTAAGCCAAAGTCAGGGTTGAGAACCCAAGCCAGAGGTTGGGACAGGGCAGAGAAGGCTTGTTAGGCCCAGCTGAGCTTGCTGGGTTGTCTTGTGTCCAGCTGTGCTCAGGACATTACTGTTCGGACTACAGAATCCCTCTTCATCCCATCGCACGCTCCACTTGTGCGAAGAAATGTATCTCCTCCTAGTGCTGACACATTATATTTCATAGGACAAGCAGCTGTCTTTAGAACTGCAGTTTAAATCCACCTTGTCAGTAAGGTAGCCAGGGGTCACTAAGAGAGCATAGCTTCAATGTGATTACAAACCGTTTGACTTGGTCAGCTTCTCAGCAGTCCCATGTTCTCTGTCACTGAGCATTATGTTGTGTTTATCTAATACAGGTTGCAGTTGTCTACAGATGATTTAGTTTATTCTTAAACTAGAAAATAAAAGAGTAGAAGCCTCAAAGCACATGGATGAAAGGTGTGTAATAAAAATATTTTGGGAGATCATTGTGAGAGAAAAATTAGTGGCTAAATCCTGCAGCCATTCCACTAAATTTAGGCACATGTTTAAAAAAAAAAAAGACCATTGTTCACATGGTGCTTTATGCAGGTCTACATGGTAGGATAATATACACTAATAATACGTTGCACAGCCATTGGTTCATGTAGATCTTGCTGGTGCGCACTAAATGGTCCCTAGTGCGCTTTAACATAATACTGTTTTAAACAGCATTAGGTTTAGGGAACCTTCAGTACACACCAGGAGTATCTATGCAGACCAATTAAAGTGCAACACATTAGCGTGCTTTAGAAATCACATCCCTGTAGTACGCATTGCTGCACCATGTAGACAAGTCCATATTGCAATACCCCAATAGGATTATAAAGTCAAAGGACAATGAATTTAGCTAAATACACCCATATATGATCCGGAGCAAAGGAGATAAGTGATTTGTTTCTGTGGGTTAGTGTCTTGTTATGTTACCTTGGGTATGTCTCTTTATGGCCATATTTTCAAAAGTAGCCTCTAATTTGGGTCTCCAGCTTTAGAAATCTCAGCCCTGCCCTTTGGACTTGTTAAGCACCTGCTGCTCCCATGGAGTTGTGGGTGCTCTGACCTGAAATTCAGGACTTCTGAGTCTATAGCTGAGCACCAAAATTTGAGACCACTTTTGAAAGTCTGAGTCTTAATTCTGCTTCTCGTTTTTCCTTATCTAAAACACTGGGATAAAGAGACATATCCCATTTTGTCAAATGCTTAGAGGTATGTAGTTGAAAAAGCTAAGTAAATGCTATGTGGTGATGCTGTTAATATTCATGAATTAGATTTGCATCTTTCTTTTCTTTTTCAGAGTTTGATACGATGTAAGTAATGCCACTACAATTCACGGGGCTTTAGATCCCAATGGGAAATGAATAGGTGGCCAGTGAGGTGAACCATTTAGCAGCAAAAATTTGCTAATTTGGTGACAGTAGCCAGTAAATTAATGGATAAACACATGTGGCTACAATTTTCAGAAGTTCCGAGCAGCATAGCTCCAAATCAGGCCAATAGAGAACTGAATGCTGGGTTTCTTTTCCCTTTAGGTTCACAGCTAAATATAACCTTGAATAATGATAACGTGGATAGGAGATGCTGAGTACTATCTTTTCCCGATGATGCTAGCAAATTATTCTACATTTCAATGTTGCCTTTCATGTATGGTGATTGAGCAACCTAGTGTGGGTTTGCAAAAAGAAAAGGAGTACTTGTGACACCTTAGAGATGAAAGCTTATGCTCAAATAAATTTGTTAGTCTCTAAGGTGCCACAAGTACTCCTTTTCTTTTTTGCGAATACAGACTAACACAGCTGCTACTCTGAAACTAGTGTGGGTTGATTCCACTGACGAGGTATCAGTACATCTTCGCTGGTACTAACCTATATGCTTTTGTCATTGGTATTTCGTAATGTTTCTTCACTGTCATCTGCATTTCAAAGCCATGGCCCCTCCTTGCCCACCCACCCACTCAAGCATACACTTTTGTTTTCCCTCCCCCTCCTGAAAAATAAATTTTATCAAAAATCTTGTCTTGGTCTCAGCACCCATCACACCAGAAAGTTTCTTGTTTGTTTTTTTAAAAATTACTATTATTATTATAACTCAGAGTTTCTCCACTAAACAAGGGAAGGGACAAATACATGTTTGGGGAGTTTTATAGTAACAGCTAACAAAAAAAGAAAGATTAAGCTTTAAATTAGTGTTACATTATATTTGATTTTACACACACACACACACACACACACACACCTTTAAATGCCATTTTAATGCTTTTGTAACCAGCATCCTGATCTCATACAATTTTGTTGTGGTTTAAATTATTACTCACTGATGAGATTCTGGTCAGAGCACAGCAAGCAATTACTTTTTTATTTTTCTTTCCTTTCTTTCTCTCTCCCAATTCACAACCTCCCCTGATGGCAGATTACAGCTTCACTTCTCCAAGGAAGCTCATAATGTGGCAAGGGGGAAAATCCATAACAAAAGTGTGTGAGAGAAAGAGAGAGTAAGTGAGTGTAAATCCTCCAGGGAAAATGTGTTTGTAGATCTCACTCCTGAATTACTCTCATTATAATAACCCATTTGGTGTCAGAGTATGACAGATTATAAGTGTTTATGGCTAGTCCCCGCTCAAGACAGATTTAAATAAAATACTTCTGGTTATTGTGCAGGTCAGTGTGTTTAAATAACAACCCCCCAAATCATACTTTGACATTTAAAAGAGAGAGGAAATATTGTCATGCAGCAGACCTAGCACAGATAAGCGCAAGGCAATTTGGTCAGTACACTGTGATTTGTGAGTACAGTCTAACATACTCATTTTCACAGCTTGTAATCAAATAGCCACCTTAGCAATGTGTCAGCATTAAAAAAAATACTCCTTTTAAAATGTTTACACAAATTACCCCCCTGAGAAGCTACAGTGCATTCTCTGCAAAACCAATGTAGGTTAAAGATCTGGAATAAATATATGTGTAGAGAACCTAATCCACACACACACATGCACACACACTGCAAAAGGTCGAACTCTGACATGTTTCCTTGTGAGATGTAAGGTTTTACTTTTGTTCTTGTGAGAAGTTTAACCCGCTTTTATCATTCTGAATAGCTAATCCTGACCCACCTCTGGAATTTCCTGATACTGTGCCTGGTGTTTCTGATATTCATTTTGTAATTAGTCATCTGTCCCAACCTGAGGAAGATGACTGCAAAGAGCACTTGACATGAGATGGAACCATTTAATAGGTACTAAACCAATAGACCAGTCAGCATTCCATAAAGTAGTTCAGTGCTATGAAGTGGCTTCACTATAAGAGCTTGAAATGGCCCACTAACCTACTGGTGATTGCAGGCCCAATTAAGTAATGGCACCTCTGTTTAAGGGGCAGAATTCTTGCTCAGCTAGCAGTGACCTCTATTATGCTGTGGACTCCTGGTATTGTCAGTGTATTTTCTGTAATCTCTGTTCTTTAATAAGATGGCCTTGTTTTGCTTTGTTATAATGACCAGATCTAGCATTGCAACCCCTCTTTTTTTAATGTAGGGATCAGTATTTCTGCTCAGAACACATGGTTAAATGAGATCTCTGCTACCAAGGCCACCCTGAGGTTGCTCCTTTTTTACATAGACGAGGGGTTACGTACCAACCAGTTCTTAGATTGATTGCAAATGAAAGAGAAATACCCCTAACTTTGTTAAAGAGCACTGCAAATGTGGACGTTTTGAAATAGACTAACTTCAGCTAGGAGCTGAGATCACACCCTTTAAATAGTGTGTCCAAACATTTCTTACACTCAGTTTTTTGTAAAAACTTTTGTAAGAGTTTTTGTGCTTCCCTGCTGATCTTTATATGGGCCTTCTCAGCAAGGGAGAGTGATTGAGCCTCACAATAACAGCACTAAGTGCTCAGGTCATTCCTCCCCCCATCTGTGCACACTCCTGCCTGCTTGCCACTTCTGCAGCAGCAGCACTGAGGTAAGGCCATAAAGAGGCTAAGCTCTATCCCCAGGGCTGCAAAGTGGCCCCAAGGAATGAGAAACATTCTGTAAGAGACTGGCCACCGAAAAAAGGGGCTCCTGCCTTCTAGGTTATCCCCCAGCTAGGGTTCCATGGCGCTCGCCTCCATGCGGGGCTTAGGGAAAGAGGAAGAGGTCTTTCCCAAACCTCCAGGTTTCAGTTGCTCCCTAGCCTCATGACAGGTGCTTGGGGAGTGAAGAAAGAGGGTTCACATGGGCACTCCCAGTCCCTGTTGCTTACCTGCTCCATACAGGAGTCTTGAGAAAAGGGCACACTTTCAGTGTTCCAAACTTGTACACAACGTTACCACTGGGCCAACAGGGCTTATGCCCTGGAAAAATGGGCACCCACTCTGCCCACCCAACACTCCTGCTGGCGAGCAGGGCAAGCCCCCACGCCCTGACCCCATTTCTCCGGCAGGAACTTGCAGGGGGCAGAGGAGACTGCAGGCGGAAGGGGTGGGGAGGGGCCCCCACTTGCTCTGGATCAGGGCCCCACAAAAGCTTAATCCGCCTCTGCTGTTCTGATTCTGTGTTCCCGGTACATTCCTCGGAAGGCTTGGAGAAGAGCATGAATATGAACTCCCTTCCAGAACAGCAAATGGGAATGATGTCATCATGCTTAGTGCATGAGAGAGGAAGAGCAACTATCAGCAAAACAGTGAAACTGACAGTACACGAAGTGCTGTCAGTTCCACAAAGTAAATAAAAATATAGGATTTATTCCTAATCTCGTTCAGTCACAGTATCCTTGGGGAATACTTGTAGCAATAGTAGGTTAAAACAAAGCAAACAAAGGTGGATATAAGTGTGGTTTTTTGAGCTATTGGTGTCACTTTATAATAGTCCAAATGACTTTCCTCCAAAGTGGAAAGAAAACAGTATGCTAAGGTGTCATAAAATCATAGACATTAGAGATGGAAAAGACCTGGTTCGTCATCTAGTTCAGCCCCCTGCAAATACAGAATTGTTCCCTACAGTGTATATTCTAATGCCTTTTGTAGTCTTTTTGTAAATGTGTAAAGGAATGGGATTTCCATCACTTCCCTTGAAGGATAAATACCCTTTAAGGTTAGAATGTTTTCCATTTTCATTTCGCCCAACGTTTTCTTTTCTTAATTTCTTCTTGTTATTCCTAGTTATAATCACTTGCATTCCTTTTAACCAGTTCCTTCCTTGGAGATCACACCCTTAATGCGATGTACGGCTCATTGGATTTCTTCAGCAATATACAGTATACAGCTGGTTAGTTAAGTTCTTACCAGCAGATGTCACTCCATGTGTAAAAACTGTTTTTTAAAAATCTCAGCAATTAATTTTAATGCAAAAATAAAGAGTTTGGGGGGCATGTAGGAAAGAGATTGGTAATATATTTTCAAGTAACTACTACTTAAACAATGTATCAAATACTTTAGTGAAACAATGCAGAAGGAAGCATAAGATTTTTTACTTTATTCCAGCAACCAACAGATGATGCTGTGACCTTAAGCAGATATAAATATGTTTAGCAGCTGCTCTGTAACATATTTATAAGCGTTTAGTGACCCGGGGGTTAATCAAAATGAGTTTGGTGATCTCAGCTCTCTTTTTAATGGACTCTACTTCATATTATAGCCCTGATGCAGTTTGTCACAGTCAGCAGTCTTTGCTCAAAGGGAGGCCCACTATGAAGTGAGAATTAGAGGCAGAAAATTCCTACTTTTTGCTCCCTACCAGAAACTGTCCTTCCAGGCCATCATCGAGCAGTACAGTTGGCGAGCTGTGTATTGGACACCGCAGCTTACCTCAGGATAAAACAGTCTTTACTCTGATAAAGTTTTAGCTATCAGGGTCTCTAAAGTGTTCTGTATGTCATATAGTTCAGTATTGGTCAGTACTTTGATAGGAGACCACCAAAGAACACATAAGTTCCACAGAACCGGTGCTTGGTGATTCTCTGTTTCATTACTGAACCAATGTGCTACGATAGCACTGGATTACAGTGAAAACTGAAGTTCTTCTCTGAATAGTGTCCCTGTGGATGCTCCACTTGAGGTGTACATGTGCCCCTGTGCCTTTGACTGCAGATTTTTGGTAGCAGTGCCCTTTCTGCCCACACATGCACCTACACATCCTTGTGCCCCATACCGAGGCTATATTGGACTGCGCGGGTGAACTGCCCTCAGTTCTTTCTCAACTCCCTTCAGCCAGAGACGAAGTCTAGTATGTGCCTGTTTCCTATGTGCCTGCTTCCCCCTTTTATTAGTGTTTTATATTTGTAATGAGTTCTTAGTAGTAGTAGTAGGTTTAGTACTTTATAGTTGAGATGTTTGTCTCCCTTATCTTAAAAAAAATACATTTTTCTTTTTCTTTTTCTCCTATTGGCTTGAACAACTTTTTCTTCTGCTGGGCTCCCCAGGATTTAAAAGGTGCCTCTCTTGTCAATAAGCAATCCGTGTTGGTGACAGGCACTTCCACTGCATTCATTTCTTGGGAGACTCTCATGTTCTTACGCTTTTCTTTTAAGGGAGGATCCCATAAAAAAAGGGAAATTAAGTACAGACTATTAATGATGGAGCAGGCTTTAAACCCAGCTTCAGGCGCAGGTACAGAGAACCCCCAATGTCTGTCAGTGCCCCGTCATCATTGAGATCATTAGCACGGAGAGCTTCCAAGGAGAAAATGGCACTGAAACCCCAGTCTCCAACACTCTCCTTGACTGAGGTACAGATAAGCACACCACCAGTGCCAAGAGCTTTCTAGTCCAAGGAAGGAGAGAAGGAAGGAGAGAAGAGGAGCAAAACAAAAGAGAGTTCCTCATCAAAGAAGTTCTGGTCACCAGGGGCCTCATGCTCCGAGACATGTGCTAGTGAGACTCTGAATACAATGCGTACCATGAAGCATGTTAAGATTTCCGCTGCGTCCAATACATCAGTGGTAAAGGGCTCAGTACTGAAGACTGCTACTGCAAGGGATCAGCTTCAGTGGAATCCTTGACTCCCTTGATACCAACATCAGCACCTTGTATAATGGCCTCTGCAGCACTATCAGTGCCAGTTCTGAGTTCTCTTGTGCTTCTGGTACTGCAGGAATTCTGGTACTCGAAACACCTTATGGTACTGAATGAGTCTGAGTCTCCACTCCTTGTAACCCCTGGATGCCTCTCAGTACCAAGGTTGACTGGGTCACTGACTGCACATGTGTCTAGGGGACCTACCTCTTCTCCACCTTTGGTGATCCATGAGGAGGGGTTGTCACCTTTAATACAATATGTGGAGGAGCATACTGACTCAGACTCTGAACTTTCTGTTCAAGGATCCCCAATTTGTTCCAGGAGATGTTATTCCCCGTTGCAAATTCAACAGGGGCAGGACACCAGATCTCTGCCTTCCAACACTTGGGATGCCCAGCATTAGTTTCCCCCCATGCCTTATGGTTTCCCTCATTGGCCTTATTGGGATACATGGGCAATGTACTGCCAGCAGTTTTGAGGGACCTCAACTCAGTCCCACAGGAAATACACAAGACCCCATTTCCCAGTACCATCCATCCCTCCTCCCATTCTGTGCCAGAGGAGACTTTTGAGGAGCAAGAGGCAAGGGCAGACAAGAAGGTTTTTATTTTCTCATCCACCACCAAACTCTCTGGTCATGGATGCAGTCAATGAAAGGGGTGGGTAGCATACCCAAAAAGCCACCTTTTATAATAAGGACCAGAAACATCTGGACCTTCTTTCGTCATGAGAGCTGTTTGTCAGCAACACTTCAGTATGACTACCTGAACTATGAAAAGTTTAATGCTTTTATTGACCATTTACCACAGGAACTTCAAGAACAGTTAAGCACATTATAAAGGAGGGTCAATTTTTGGCAAAAACTTCACTGCAGGCTTCATTTGATGTGGCAGACAATGGAGCCAGGTCTGTTTCCACGGCAGTAGTGATAAGGCAGGCTTCCTGGATTCAGTTGTCCAGGTTTCTGTAGAAGATGCAATCAACTGTGGAAGATTTACCTTTTCCATAGCCGGATGGGGAAAGGTTCTATTCAAGATATTTTCTGATACTCAAGAAAAATCAGGGTTGGAGGCCAATACTAGATCTCAGACAATTGAATAAGGATTCCCGACATCTGAAATTCAGGGTAGTCTCCCTAGCAGCTATAATTCTCTCCCTGGAATCAAGGGACTGGTGTGCGACCCTCATCCTCAAAGATACCTTCTTCCATGTAGCGATTCATCCTTCCCACAAAAGATTTGTTCTTTTCACTTTCAGTGACAATCATTACCAGTATCTGGTCCTACCCTTTAGCCTGTCATCCACCCCAAGGATGTTCTCAAAATCATGGAGGTCATCGATGCCTACTGCCATCATCTAGGAATAATTGTCTTTCCCTACTTTAATGATTGGCTTCTCCAGGGTCAGTCATATCAGGAGGTGTGATAGGCAGTTCAAACATCTTCTCTATTCTGAAGTCTAGGCTGGCAGGTAAATCTTGAGAAATAAGTCATGACCTCCTGTACAACAAATTCTCTTGATTCTGGAGTTGATAGGGGGCAGAGCTTGTCTCCCTCTCGATGGGTTCCTTGTGCTAAAGAACCTCAAACAAAGATTGCAGCTCAGCCGACAAGTTCCAGCAAGGATATGTCTGAAACTGCTGGAACACATGGCATCTTGCATTTTTGTTACACAAAACACCAGGTTGTATGTTTGATGTCTCTGGGGTAGCTTAGGACTGTTCATGTACCCAACAAACGCACTGTCAACAAGCAGGTACCTGTACCCAGTCACGTCCTGCAGTCACTCATCAGGTGGATGAATCCATTCAAAGTTTTGTGCAAGAATCCTCCTCAACCAGAATTCTCATATTAACATTGGACGCTTCCATCGTGGGCTGCAGAGCACATATGGGTTCTCACACAGTCCAAGGTAAATGGGCACTACACTTGCACACCAGTCTGTTGGAATTGGAATTAAGGAGAGTCAGGAAATGCTTGCCTCCGCTTTCTTCCCCTACTCAAAAACAAGTCCATCAAGATCATGACAGACAACATAGTGTGTAGAGAAGAAACAGAAGGTGGTTTGCCTGCATAGCCCTGTATAGCCTTGGTATGGGGCACGAGGATATGTAGGGTGCATGTACAGGCACAATGGGTACTGCCACCAAAAATCTCTGATCAAAGTCATAAGGGCACATGTGCACCTAAAGTGGAGCACCCTCAGGGACCCAAGAGCTGCAGTTACTGCTCAAGGGGAGTAACCTCTCTTTTTGCCATTTACTGTCATTATGGTCATTCTGGATTCCAAGGCACTTTTTCAAAGATTTGGTAGTTTTTTGGATGTCATGGCCAAAGATAGACCTCTCATTATGTTTACCTAATTCCCACCTGCAGTTTCAACTGGAAAGAGTTTTGTACTTCCTGTTGTATAGTGTTATTGTGCACTGCTTAGCAATTGTCATGTTTGATCACTGTGGTAGTTGATGTGATCCCATTATATAGTTTGTATGTCAATTTAAGACCCCCAGTCCTACAACCAGAGCATTACAGATGGATCCTTACGCCTTCCTGGAGCCCCATAGTTAATACAACAATTTGGCATGAAGGATGCTATTAAAAAGATATGGTATTGTTGTAGTACTGTTATAATATTATTGAACCAAGAGCATTTTCTGTTTGCTTGCTAGTTGGAAATCTGCATTGTTTCTTTAAAAGCAAATGGCAAACATGAGAAAGACTTGGCTTCTGAAGCTTATTTCCTGTCTCTCCTTCCCATCCCACCCCTTGAAAGAACCTTTCAGAACATGTTTTGTGTATTATTCCATAGAAAGAGACATGCAGGTTTTCCCCATTTTGTTAGTATTTGTAGCCCTTAATTATAAGGATCACATTTATTCAGAGTAAAAAGCTTTTTTCCACCAGATATACTTGTGATATATAACAGTTTTTAGCCAAAACTTTGAGAAGTGCTTTCTTTTGAAAGGTTACAATATTTACATAAGAAAAGCTTGATTGTAACACTGAACCCTTTTAAAGTTGTTGCCAAATTGTCCTACTCTTTATTTCCCTTCATAATTTTCCCTTGGAGATTTGCCCCACTGTGCATTTTTTTAAAAATTCCCTCCACAACTCATCACATGCTCATCATCACGGCAGAGAAATGACATTCTATGGCAGTTGTCTCCTTCATATCAAAAGAAATCCTTTGCCTCTTTGCAGGAGTGACAGCAAAGGACAAAACTGATTTTTAAAAAATGCTTTATTTAGACAACACATTCTCTACTCCTTTAAAGAAATTCACAACGTATTTGGAAAAAATAAGCCAAATGGTGCTTTAAAGCTCTGTACCCCACTCCCAAAGGAAGAGATCAATTCCTGTCAAAGATCTTGGAAATCTAACATTATTTTGCAAAAAAAAAAAAAAAAAAAAGTACTGAAGCTAGTCAAGTCATTCAGAGGTTGTAGGTTTGTTTTTATGTTTTGGGATTGGTTTGTTTGTTCTGTTTTGTTTTTGTTTTTTTTAATATTACATAATGCTGAAAAAAGCATTTGTACCAAACCTGCAATCTGCCACCAAAAAATGCCATTTTAGGTACATGCAAGGTAGCTAAATGTTCTCTCTACTAGAAGGGATCACTAAAGGTGGGTTTGTAACTTTTATTTCGTTTTTTGAAAATCACAAAATAAAATTTATGAGATGTTTAATGGAGAAACTCTTCGATTTGGGGTTTGTATTTTCACACATACGATACGCATATACAAGTATACTTGTGCATATGTTTTATATTATATATATGTCTGATGAATATCAATATGTGTGTGCAGACATAAGTATACCAATATATAGTACATAATTACAGTATAGATGTAAGGAATAAAGGGGCTATTTTTTTAGTGGAATGGGCATTGTGCTTACTGTAAAGAACTGCAAAACTGATAGTTTACACAACTAAGCAAATTCTTTTGTTCATGAAAATTTGCTAGCCCAGGCACAAAATCTTCGATCTAGCCTTTACCAGATTGATGATGATTAAAAAAAAATTAATGCTATTTTACTTGTTCTTCAAAAAAAATTACGGGTCCCTGTTGAGTGGAGGAGTATCATTTTGCAAGGCTTCATTCAGGACACCTTCTTGAGCAAACTAAGATCCCAGACATACAAACATGTATATTACATGTGGGTAACTTTTAAGCATATGAGTAGTTCCATTGAGACTTCTTTTGTCAGTAAAGAACATACGTGCCTGTTTGCGGGATTGCAGCCTGGTGTACGTTTTGTGCCCAATGCTGTAATCAAGTCCATAATTAGGTTCTTTACCTTCATTCTTTTGGTGCCATCTACTGAAGGACTGATTCTGTAACCCTGTGAACAAAGTCACCAGGACTGACAAGAGAAAAATCTGCTGTTGTGCAGGATCTTGGTTTTGGGGGAAAGAAGCAGCAGCAGTATAGGACATTCACATGATCTGATTTGAAATTTCCATTGCAGCTACTTTGGGCTATTAATGGTTCTCAAAGAGCCCAGGATGAGTAGATACGTTTTCATGTACAACTAATGTTCACTCTCCACCACAGGGATTTAAAATCTTACTGCAAACAAGACACCTTTGATAAGAGCAAATAAGTGAATTTCCTAAAAATGAGCCCCACTCACCAAGTTTTCTTTGGGTTTGGTTTTGTTTGGCTTTTGTGACAGACAAAGGAGCTTTAATATAGGATCAAAAGAACTTTATTGTTTAAACAGAACTTGTCCCAGTTGCTTTTCTTATGCCAATTTCAAATTCTCCTTTCTCCCTCCTCTGAGTCCATCACTCTATTCCCTTGGAACAGATAATAATCTATAACTCCTTTTGTGATGTTATGTTGTATCAGTTCAAATTAATAAGTGTGTACATTTTTGGAGGTTTGCGTTCGATCTAATTCTGTCTCCAATTATACAGTAACTAATTCAACACTAATAGCCCCCAATGCAGGTAAAAAACTAATTGCCTGCCTCTTCCTTGGCTACCCATGAATGCTAAGAGATGAATGCTGTGACGAACCATAACACACCCCGCAGTGAGATAGATACGTAACGAGAGCCTGTGCGTGTGCTTTCTCTTCACATAGGCAAGGCAGTTTTCCTGGCATGAATCAGAGTGGTATTATGGGATCCAGTTCTCCCTACACGCAGCAGATGAACAACAGCTCTGGCCTGATGAACCCACAAGCTCCTCCTTACAGCATGGCACCTAACATGGTGAACAGTTCAACAGGTAATGGTAGGTAACATTTCAGGAGTGACCTTCCTCCATGAATCTCTTTAAAGGTACAAGCCCTCAAATGATGGCAGAGGGATTGTCCTTTACACAGTTTACCAGCTAAGTGCATGTTATTGACTCTACACTGAGATGAGGTGCTCAGATTTTTTGGTGAAATACTTGATAAATTTCTGCTACAATCAAATCCTCTCACATAGTGTGTACATGAATGTGATGATTTTGAAAAGTTATGGCAGCGTATTTGGAGTTGGGTCCAAACTTGGCCTACCTTTGGGGACATGTGGAGGTGCAGAGAGAGAGAGAGACTCCTACATTTTCAAAAGTGACGAATTTTGGGTGCCTCACTCTTTGAGATCCCAACTTGAGACACCAAAAATGGGCCTGATTTTTAGAAAGCACTGAGCATCTGTCTTCTGAAAATCAGGCCGCTTCAGGGTGCTATAAGTTGGGCACCCACAATAACTAGTCACTTTTGAAAATGTGTACCATATACATGGTATTTGCAAAGTCAGTATATCTATATAGTGCTTCTTTCCTTTGCTTGTTGACATTTACTGTATGAAATAATTGGATTCAGTCATAACTGGAAAAAAGTTGCAAATGCAAACAAGATACACTTGAAATACCTGCTAAAATTGTGTTACAGGTCGTGCCTTGCACTATGGGAGTTTAAGATTATTATTAGTACTGTTATTTGTTGCCCTGTGTGTGGCTTCCATGCCCCGTAGCACCTATGAAAGGGAGCCAAATTAATGTAATTCTCTGTTGATAATATGCTTCTGTGTTACATGTTAAAGTTTACAATATTGAGAGGCTCCCCACCACATCTGAAAAGTTAACAGCTAAATTCCTGCAAGATCACATCTGAGTAAGGGTTTATCCTTTTGATTCTCCAAGACATTAGGGAGTTTTGGATAGGATTTCAATGACCCTAAAGCCGTGATACCCAGACTGAAGCACCCGAGCCACAGGTGGCTCTTTAATGTGGCTTTGCATCACCTGATATTAAAACACTGTGTGATTTAATTATTAACCAATCCAAGTTATTAACCACTCAGTATTTTTTACTATGTTATTAACCAGTTGTCGTTGATAAAATAATAATGCTTGGTCAGTCATTTTGCTGTGAGAATAATACACATTTTTATATCGCATATTATTTCATAGTAAATGAAGCAATGAATTCACACGACTGTGGCTCTTTTGGGTAACGTTGATTGCTAATTTGGCTCCGGAACCACTGAGCTCTGAGTATTACCGCCCTAAAGCATAACTTCAGCATGCTTGAGCCCAAACCTTCGAGTCTCTATCTGTGCACTTGCTATTTATAGTTACTCCTCTTGAAAAAACTTTGGTTTGTGTGGGGTTACCAGGGAGGTGTTACAAAGGTCAGGCAAGTTGATGGGATTCCTCTCTTCAGCTGGTACAGTACCTGACTTACCTGTTGTTGCTTAAGCAGTACAGCATGTCAAGTACAAGATGAACTGTATCTTACCAAGAGCCTAGGTTTTTATACTTTTCTCCCAACTCTGCCGTCCCTGTTTCTTTCCTTCTTCCTTCTCGTCCTTTCTAGTTTTTTTCCTCTTCAACTTGCAATCCTCTTTTGATTTCAGATAGAAAATGGACAGTGACACCACAGTACCGCATTATGTCCAGGGTGACCACTATTAAACAGAGGTGTTCCCAGCTAACTTGTTTTTCAAGGGGTCATGGTATGTTTTCTGTTAGTGGAAGAAAAAAATGGAATCAGAAAGAGAGATTTTAAAAAATAAAATAAAATAGCTTTTCCTTAACATTGGCTAGGCAGCCGTTTATTTGTCCAGGCAGCACACTTACATTCTGGATGAAAAGGGAAAAGCTATTGAACAGGCCATTAGTTAATGCCTTGCATTTCCCCCACCACAGCTGTCCCAGGTAATATTGTATTTGGGTTGTGTAGTTATGTGTTTTGTCTGGCTTGCTGAAATAAAATTGCTTCTGAGCATTGAAACTACACTATAAATTCTGGTTTGCCATTAGCGGCAGTAATTTTTCCTCCTTTTTCTTTGGCCCCCAGAGCTGCAAAAATAACCAACAACAAACAGATGGCAGAGTTCCCTGCCTAAGAAGATTTATGTATTCCTAAGGAATAACCAGTTTAAAGGAAGATTCACAGAGGGTTTTTTTTGTTCAGATAATTCAGCCATTCATTATTTCATACAGTGGAAATCTGTTCAGTGCAAGGCCATTTATCCTAGCAGTCTTTTGTATGGGCTAGTCATATTCTTTTTATTGTGTTATGCGTTCTGAAATATTGGATTTTTAATAATTTAAACATTTATCAGCTTTTTTTTTTGTCTTGTGCATTTGTGAAGTTTTTCTTTTGTTCCAATCTTATTAATGGGGAGGTTACCCTATGGGAAGTGAAATACGAGATGTGCGCATACACACATACGTGTATTGTGCTGTACTGCTTATTGAAGTAGAAGAGAGCATGTGCACTGTGTAAAGACCAGGGTGAAAAGAAAAGAGAAGCCTAATTCAAGAATATGCTGGTGGTGAGCAATGGGAATTCTCCATTTCTCCCATGTCCTGAAATATCCCCACCCCCAGTCCACCCACATCAAGCAAGTAAGAGGTTTAATTTCCAAGATAAGAACTGCTCTAAATGCAGTAGTTATGATAACTTTGCGTTGGGTAAAGGGAAGACATTGGGGTTGCCAGAATGCTCTGTTCTTGCTGAAGTGCAGCATTTGAGGAGGTAAAGAGCATACAGATGAAGACTGTTATGTGACTGAAAATGGGATTTACTGTGCCATTGACACCAACTTTGCTGAGTGGCACTTCAGCCATTGTTCTGCTAAGTTAAGACAATATGGCAGTTAAAATGTGTTTTAGGCAGCGTACAGGGCCAAAAAAAAGCCTCTTGTGTAGTGACAAATTGTTACAGGCTTCAGTGAGCGGGTAATTATTTAAATGGAGCCAGCAGGAATATGAATGTGACAGCTATTTCTTCAGCTATAATGCCAGGGAAAAAATACAGTAAGCAGGAGGGGATTTTTAAAAAAACACAAGCATATCTTAAGATTTTACTCCATACAAGAGAGCGGGATTTTGTGTTGATGTTATTAGGGATTATTTCTACAATGGTTTTATTCAAAATAGAGTTGCATTGTTGCTCAGTATGACCTAATATTTGTTTTTGCAGATTGGATTTTTATTATTAATTAATATTTATTATTCCCAGTCAGCCCTGTTTTTTTCTTTGGTATTTTAAATTAAACAGATGCCACAAGTTCCACAGACGATAGCTTTGCAATTCTACATCTTGTTACTTAAGCAGTCACCGTGTGTAAAGCAGAGCACGTTCACAATTTCCGCTGACACAGAGTAATTTAGGAATATAGGAATTGCCAGGCTGGATCAAACCAGTGGTCTGTCTAGTACAGTGTTCTCTCTATGACAGTACCAGATGCTTCAGAAGAAAGTGCTAGGATCCCTTGGCAATTAGGAAACAAACTGCCATAGAGGAAGTTTTTTCTTTTCCCTTCCCCCCATCAGCTTTTATCCTGAAACACACGGGTTTATCTCTCTTAGATATATATATTATCCTATTTAGAGTTAAATTAACCCAATATCTTGCTTTTTTTAAAAAAAAGAATAACACAAAATTTGCACAAAACTTAAGCCCAATACAAAATATTTTAATGATGTGGTTTTAAAATTCTAGTGGAAATTGATTATTTGAACAATCTGTCCCATGGAGCCATTGCATCTCAAATGTTTCAGCACTGCGCTTGCACATGAGAATCAGAAAGTGACATTGAGGCCATGTCTACCCTACAGGGCATGTAGCAACACAGCTACTGTGCCATAGCTATGCCAGTATAGTCCCATAGTGTAGATGCAGCTTACTGTGACAGAATGGATTTTTCCATCTCTGTAGGAATACCTCCTCCCTGAGCGTCAGTAGCTAGGTTGATGTCTTCCATCAACCTGTCTGTGTCTACGTTGGGGATTAGGTTGACATACGGTGCTCACAGATGTGGATTTTTCACACCCCAAGTGCCATAGCTATGTCAACCTAAATTTTAAGTGTAGACTAGGCCTGATTTCCTTTGCACTTCCACAGAAGCATAAAACATTGAGGAGAACTTCATCTCTCTCTTATTGCAAGGGACAGCCCTCATTACAGACCCAAGTTTTCTGTCCCACACAGACCTGGCATTTTCTTTCTTTTATAATTAATTGTAAATTATTTACCTCAGAAATGCCAAATTATAAAAATGAGATCCTGGAAAATGGTGTTTGTGCTGAAGAAACTGAAGGGACGCTGTCAAGTTAAAAATTATACATATTTTTGTAATTGGCCGGATGCATGATACGGATAACAATTACGTTATTAAAAATGAGAAATTTTTTAGAAAATGAATTTATTTTTCACTGTGTTGCTACTAGTTACATTTTCATTTTTCTGATCTCTTACAATGAAAATGCGCCTCATATTTCTCATCAGTAACTCCTCTGGCTGATAAAGCAGCATTGCAAATGAGCTTCCCAGGGGGTCTCACTTTTTCATAGGGATGAGGGATAATCTCCATTCCTCCACAGGAAAAAATAAAGGGGCCTATTGTAAGGTAATAATTGGTGATCAGATTTAGAAAAGTTGTGGCCAAATTTTCACCAGCTTATCAAATGATTTGCCCTATTCTGACTAGATTGTTTTGAGGATTTTGGACACTTCTTTCGATTTTTAACCCTGCTCCAGAGTCACTTAAAAATCTTCACTGAGGTCATCATCTCCTGCTATGTGATACACTCTTCAACTCAGCCCCTGTATATGCACACTGAAACTACTGCAGCTATTACAGTTCTCAGAGGACTATATGACTTGTGGAATTAGTAACAGTGTATGGATCTGTTCACCTCTAGGCCCATATTGGTAGTGACTGTCATTCTGTAACTTGTATGACCTGATGTCTTGCCAGTTCTTAGTGGACAGATGTCCACATCACAGAAACCAAAGTCATAGTTCGTAGTCTTATCAGAGATTGAATGGTCACAAAGATTAGGGTCCAAAATCCTGCAAAGATTTATGCTTAACTTTACTTACATGAGTTGTTTAATTGAATTTGTTGGGGCTGCTCATATGCACAGGTCTTTGCACTATCAGGACCTACGTTATCATTTCACCTGTAGAGTGAGGTCTCCTCAGGCAAGAGTTTGAGGCACATTGGCCGTGCTGCTATCCATGCTGTATCTCTTCTGTGGATGTGAAAAGTACTTGAGATTTCAATGCTGTCAATCTGACATGAGCACTAAATTCACTTGTGTGTGTGTGCATGCTAGGGTTGCCAACTGTCTAATCACACAAACCCAAACACCCTTGCCCTGCCCCCGTCCCACCTCTTCTCCAAGGCGTCACCCCTGCCATGTCCCTTCTCCAAGGCCTCGCCCCACTCACGCCATCCCCCCTCCCTTCATCGCTTGCTCTCCCCCACCCTCACTCACTTTCACTGGGCTCGGGCAGGGGGTTGGGGTCTGGGAGGGGGTGTGGGTTCTGGGCTGGGGCCAAGGGGTTCGGAGTGTGGGAGGGGGGTCTGGGCTCAGCCTAGGCCAGGGGGTTGGGGTGCAGGATGGGGTGTGGGGTGCAGGCTCTGGTAGAGGACTCAGGGCCGGGGCAGGGGGTTGGAATGCAGGAGGGGGTGTGGGCTCTGGGAGGGAGTTTGTGTGCAGGAGGGGGCTCAGGGCTGGAGCAGGGGGTTGGGATACAGGAGGGGGTGAGGGGTGTGAGCGGTGGCTAGGCAGCGCTTACTTCGGGCAGCTCCAGAGTGGCAGCGCAGCAGGGCTAAGGCAGGCTCCCTGCCTGCTCTGGCCCCACACCACTCCCGGATGTGGCCGGTATGTCTCTGTGGTCCCTGAAGGGAGGCAGGGGGCTCTACACGCTACCCCTGCCTGCAGGCATTCCTGGCCAATGGGAGCTGTGGAATCGGCGCTCAGGGCGGGGGTTGCACGCGGAGCCCCCCGGCACCCCTTCAGGAGCTGCAGGGACTTGCTGGCCGCTTCCAGAAGCGGTACAGAGCCAGGTCAGGCAGGGAGCCTGCCGTAGCCCTGCTGTGCTGCTGGACTTTTAGCAGCCTAAAATCTCCTGGTTTGGCTTCAGTAGTCTCCAGGAGATAGAGCCTGATTCTGGGAGACTCCTGGCAAAACCGGGAGGGTTGGCAACCCTATACGCAAGGGAGAGAGAGAGGCCAAAATATTCTGTTTGTAGAGTGTGATTTGTTATTGCATTAGCAATAAAGAGAAAAGCAATGTTTGTGTATTGCTGCTCTTACTGTATTTCACCATCTTCTGATAGTCAACCTTTAGCAAAAAGAATACTTTGCTGCAGTTTTACTCATGTCATATATACCTTTGAGTACATTAAATTCAGTGTAGAATAGCTAATTCATACTCGCTTTACGAAATCATTCTAGCTCTTATATTCTTATAATAAAGCGAGAGGCTAGAACTAGAAACCTGTTCACAGAACACTACAATACTTTTTTTGAGTCACAAATTTCCCTGTTATCCTCTATTTTACTTTTTATCTTTTGGTCTGCACTTCACATGCAGGATTATTAGTGTATATATAGAAAGGGTTGATGTCTTAATTTAGCGGAGTTTTGTGACAGTGATGTTCTCCCACTGCTTGGAAAAGGGTCAAAAGAATGCCCCTAGTGTGACATTGCACTAGAAAGTGAAGGGATGTCTGTTGCAAATCACTGGGGAGTATTCTTGCAAGAAGTTATGAAACAGCATTTCAGCAGAGGATGGGGAAGTACTTCCAGAATCTACAAGAAAACTAGACAGTCTTACAATGAACATAGCAAAGCCCTTGCAGTTCCCATTGCAAGGTAGATGAAACAATAATAAACATAGAACAAAGATTGTTAACCACTTTTCTGAGCACTTTATTAAATAAAAAGTTTTTCATAGTTGTCTTCAGCTCCTGACAATCCCTGTTACCAGCATGTGTGGAATTGTCTTTAAGTACACTGCAAAGCAGACAAAATCAGAAAAGTTCAAAATAATTTACCATCCAAAATAATTATTTGATTTTTTTAGTGAATTTTAAAAATGGCTAATACAGTGGTAAGTTGCAGACTTGGGTCATTTGTCTTTTTATTAAACTATTAATTTATAACCCTTCAAAAACACGATTCATAATAGTAACCTCTGATATAAACAGAATTACAAGAAAAGAATATCAAATAATTTATAAAAAGAAGGATTTAGTCATATGATGTTCCGCTGCAGAAATGTGGTTAGTGCTTAGCTGATTTTACCACCTCTCCAAAATAATTTTTGGGAACATGTTTGGTTTGGTATTAAACTAAAAGTTTACTTTCTGTTTTCAGCTTCTATAACATGAAATTCTGAAACATTATGTCAGTTTGGAACCAAATTATAGGAGCACATTTTATGCTTTCTTACATAAATGTGGGTTTTCTGTTCTTTAGTTTGTTTGGGGGTTTTTTGGTGGTGGTGATGATGTTGTTTTAGGGAAACAAACTTATTTTAAAAATATGTAGGATTAAAAAAATAAAAGTGTCAAGTTACTGGTCCTCAACTCATATTGGTCACAAAATGCCCTGTTCTTTCAAGGGAGTTACGAGCAATACTGCATACAAATCAGATGTTTAATACAGACAGGCTTCTCAGCATAATATTGCTTGGTTGTTTTGTTGAGGTTTCACACACATTCATAAAAATAACAGCGTTTTTAGCTGATCTCAATAGATTTTGGCTGCAGCTGCATCATTTAAAAAAGGCTTTTTGTTCCAGTTCTTAAAGTCTCTAAGTATTGCAAGTAATTTTTTAAAGTGTCTCAATTATGATTTCTGTGTTGTGATGTCTTTAAGGGATTGATTGGGCTACAAATATGCTTTGAAAAAAAAACAAGAAAACATGCCCATGAAAAAGACCAGTAGTTCCACACAGAATATTAAGCATACAGTTGTAAACTCACATGGTTGGGTAGATTTTTTGGCAGACCCATAATCTCAACCTGCAGTGATGCTAAAGGTATTAGCAAATTAGCACTGCAAAGCTTGCCAGCTTATTCGCCAGAGTCCTGCTTGCTCTCTGACTGCTATAATTAAAACTAATTATTTTCTAAAACATAGTAATACATGAATATGTGCAATAATCGTTTTGTAGTGGGCAATCTGTGAAGTATTTTTTAAAGCTTCTGTCCCCGGCCAATATCCCCCCTCAGTTTTTTATGCTGTGCGTGTGCTAACTAGCCAGCGTTGCCATTTGCAGAAAAGCAATCTGGTCCAACAACCATCAGGTTAATGTTATTTTATTTAAAGAATGTTGCTTTTCTAATTCTTATAATTTGTACATTTTGCAAATCTAATTCCTCCACTTTCTTGCCGCACCTTTTTATCTGTCCTTCCCCCTTTTGCTTATCTTGAATCTCTAAAAATAAAATGGTTGTCTTATAGACGGTCCCAATTTTTAGTGAATGCTGTGCACATAGTGATCAGGCAGTGTCTAGCAATTGTTCTTTGGCTATTTGCATTGATTTGATGACATGTCATCTCTCAGAATCTGCTCTGTCACGTATTGTATGTATTTTTACCTCAGAATCTTTTCTTGCATTCATATTAGAAATGCATTAGAAATGCATATTAGTAAAAATATACTTACCACTTGCGTCTTCAAACACTGAACAAAAATTAACTAACGTTCACAACACCCCAACAAGGTGTCTGTGTAAGTATTATCTGAACATGTAGTCTGAGTACTCACCTGTTGTCCCACCTGGCTTCTGCAGGAGAGAAAAGTTGAATGCCCATTTCTCCCTTAGAGCTGATTTTATAGATGTGTGATTCAGTAGTTGGGAGATGAATGTGTCGGAACCCCAAGGCTTTTAGTACCTTAAATAAAAAAACTCACATAACCATGGAGTTCAAACTGCAGATAGTGGAGAGAAATAGCAACATGATCTGCTAGCCACCAAATCAAACAGGAGTATGACTCGAATTTTCACCCTTTTCCCAGCATTAACACAGAGATCAATTTTTCAAACAGTTTTGGCTTATGTTCTGCTCTAGATAAAGTGAAAGATGTAACTGTTTCCAAAGAAGATTGTCATCTTCTTACTATATACCAGCCCAATCTTGTTATAGACACAAACTTGTCAGCAGCATTAAAATTTTATTTATACTTTGTAAAATGATTTTGCAGTGTGATAGTTGGTTTTTTCCCCCCTTTGTTTTTTTGTCTGCTTAAATCTAAGAGACTTCCAGATTTCCAGGTGCTATAATAAAAGGAGGAGAGAGGAAGGTGGAAGACCTGTGCTTCATATACCATCAGTTTTTGACAGCAGGAAGCATTTTCTTGTAAAGCCAAACCTATCATGCTAAACTCTTTCTCCTGTTTTTGATTAGCACCTATGGGTCTTGCAGATATGATGACACCTGGTGAGTCCAAACTGCCCCTTCCTCTCAAAGCAGATGGCAAAGAAGAAGGACCCCCACAGCCCGAGAGCAAGTCAAAGGTATTTCCTTCCTCTGCACGTGGTGTTGGTTTGGCCCAGCAGAAGTCCGCTATGTTGTCCTCCATTCTCTGGTTTTGGCCTACCCTCTTTTATTCTTTCCTGCATGCCTTTTCCATTCATGTGCATTCTGTTTCTTTTCTTTTCTTTTCTTTCTTATTTTTTCCTCCATTGTGTGGATCTGAAAGTTACTAGTTCTTATGGCATTTTAACTCGCGGGGGCAAAGCAACCCACTCAATCAGTTGTGTGGGGATTTGGCTAAGCCAGGTGGGTGGGAAAGGAGGGTCTTGCCTGGTTTCAATACTTGCAGCCATTTTTCTCTGCCTTCAGTTATAGCTTCCTGTTTTGGCCGCCTCCGCAGCAGCAACATACGTTAATATTTTGCTTTCCTGCCTTATTTGATAAAATAAGGTGAACAGCTTTTTTTTCTTTCTTTCATAAGGGGAAACCCATGCTTAGCATTCCATTTGAGCTTGAAGTAAGCATGGTGGCTTAGTGACTTTAGCCAAGCATCCAGCAAACTTTCCAAATTATACTAATTAACAATGTTGTTTTAATACCTTTATATATATATATATATTTCTATATGTGTGTGTTTTCTGTATGTCTCTCTCTGTTTATATATATATATTTTATATATAAAAAGAATTGGTCAGTCTGTTAAACTGGATGTATTTTTTTTGTTTTTGTTTTTAATAAAGTTTGCCCTGCCTTTGTCATATTATTTTTTTTTTATTCCTCTACCACAGGATAGCTACAGCTCTCAGGGTATTTCTCAGCCCCCAACCCCAGGCAACCTGCCAGTCCCTTCCCCAATGTCCCCAAGCTCTGCTAGCATCTCCTCATTTCATGGAGATGAAAGTGATAGCATTAGCAGCCCAGGCTGGCCAAAGACTCCATCAAGCCCTGTAAGTGGCTCTGGTTTTTTTGGTTTTTTTTGTAATTAATTATATTTTAATGCTTGCTTGTTTGTTTTATAAATTCTTTTTCTTCATAATTTATCCACTAAAGGATTTTCTTTCTTTATAATAATAGGGCCAAATTCAGCTCTCAGATACATGCGTACAACTCCCACTGTCTTGGCTTCTGTGGGACCTGAGCATGCCTATCAGAGGGCAAAATTTGACCCAGTAGTAATAAAAAAAGTAAAATTGAGTGCATCGTGTAAGTTTACTGTCTGGTAATACAACAGTTGTTGTGAAGAAAGCATCCTTCCCATAATGCATCAGCTTACAGAGCATGCCAATTGTGTTGATAAGGACATTCCATTTCTTTTATTGGGTCCAAACTCCTTCACACAACTGACTTCATTGTTTGTCCCACTGTTCATTAAGTATTACTATTTTAAAAAAAACAAATATTTTCCTCTCTATGGGTAGTAAGAACAGGCACAATATGGATTACACGTTCTGCACCACAAAAGGCACCTCAGACAAGTCTGTCATTTACAGTTCTGAAACATTTTTATTTCCAAATTTCATTTGTAGAACTTTAAATTCTCAGGGCACAATCTGAAATAATATCGGTTGTGATTTGTTTCACTCAGTTAGTTAAAATGAACCAAAAGGTTGGTGAAAAAGTTAATGCATGTATATTTTTAGAAAGCTCCTTTTTTAGATGAACAATGTGTACTCACACTAGAAACAGGTTATGCAGAAGAATCTGGATCCAGAACAGCATGAGACATAACATTTAAATTAACTATCATTTCCAGGTGAGATGCATAGAGCAAAAAAATACAAAAAAAAAGTATGCAAATATAAGCATATATGGGGATCTAATATCCATTTGACCATTTTTGGCTTATTTCTTAAACTAGGAAAGTATATGTCATTCTTTTATTTAAAATATAACTTCACTCAAGCAAAATACTATATTATAGTTATATATGAAATATAATGCTCTTTTTCAATTTTAATGCATAGTTAACTTTGCAGCTAGTCTTCAGTAATGCCTTAGTTTTCACAAGATAAATTGAAGAGCGCAACTCAAGGCGAAAGCAATTTGGAGAGGGGAAAAAGTCTACCAATCCAGAGCCTGAAAGTATAACATCCAAGACAGGGAATGTTATTAATCACTATTATCTTGTTGCAGCAGATAGACCAGACATTAAAGTTGTCCCCAAAAATGTTTATAGACTTCACATGGCAATTCAGAGTTACTAACTTTTTGTTCCTCTGAGAAAGTAGTTAAGCTCATGGCATTTTATCTGCAGAGACAGCTTTCTTCATGGAGGGTGACATTCTTGCTAGTGTAGAGGGTCCATACAAGTCCTTCTGAACCACATTTAATAGGCTCAAGTGGATTTTTAGAGTTCTTGTGCATTCCCTCTGCACTGGTGTGAATTTCACCTTAAAAGGCCTGAGGAGGTATGTAGCAAGTATAAGCTCTGCAGGGGAGAACAGGGGAAGTATAGGGATGAAATGCACCACCTTAATTTTGATGTCCATATGACATTGACTTTGAGTCTCAGAAGGCAGCTGGTGTTCTTTACGCCCTCCAGGTCCCATCCTGTCTTAATTTTAATAAAATTTCTGAATGGACAATGCTATAAACTGGTAATGGGAAATTTTCTTTTCTTTTTTTTTAATGTTTCACTTTTTCTTTTCTGGAAGATTGGAAAATATTTTGTCCAGTGAATGTGCATTCCTGAGCTCATTTTAATAATTTGTTAATAAACCACAGGGACCATCGTGAGCATATATGTTTTGTTCCCACTTAAAATTAACAAAGACAATTAGAATATATGTGTGAAGGATGTGGAATGCTTTATGGTTTTGCTTTCAGGTTAAACCTCCTATTCCACATTCCCCTCTCTTCAAATGCAATGTTACACCTCCTGTTCAGAGTTCTTAGCAATGATTCCATAACTTCAGTTAGCTTCTCAATACATAGTTCGAGTGACTAGAGTGGTGCTGGTTTGGAGAACTACAGAATTATAGAAAAATAAGAAATGTCAACCAGCTGATATCTTTTTATCTGTGGAGGCCAGACTGTTGGATAACTTTGTTTACAGCTGATATTGACAACACTAGTCTGACTTTGATTGAAATTATTATTGGGATTCCCCATTCTTCCCAGTGATATATGAAAATAGCCTGTGCTGGCTAATTTATTCATCAGATTATCCAAGTGCTAAGGTTCTGATAGAGTTCTTGGCTCCAGGAGTGAGTGTGGGCAAGGGGGAGCATGGTCTGTGGTTAGCTTTGCAGAACCCCTGCACCAGCAGAGTGGGTCATTTTGTTCAGTGATTCCTTTATGCAAGTGCGGAGGGAGAAGATGCAGAGAAGGGACTGTATAATGATATACATTGTGGGATGCTCCACCTGGATAGTTACAGTGGCATTGCTATACTGTAATCAGTTATGTAAAGAATAAAATGGCTTAAAAATTCATTAAAATAGAATATGAAAATATGTGAGTGTCTCAATATGAGAGAGACTGTGAGCAGGGTCATTGACACAAATTAAAACAGTAGGGTTATGAACCCCCTTAAAATGCTCTGAAACTGTTCACTGTATGTATCTATGTACCCATATTACAGTAGAGATAGTTGAATGGTACGTTTTTCCAACAGTGCTTTCAGTGAGAGATTTGCAATCTGTGGAATCCTTCAGGCAATCAATAAAAATCTCCATGACTGTGCATTGTCTCTTGAAAGCACGAAGGAGTCTTTTGCAAGCAGTCTTTTGAGATTTCAGCCATGCGCAGTTTTGACTGTATGTGTACTCTGTGTGTGTGCGTGCGTGTGCATGTGGGTATATAATCAAAATAGGTCTTTATTATTATATAAATATTAAGAAACTCTTAAAGTGGGATTTTCAGGCTGTGTTTTACACACACATACACAGGTGCAAACAGACATAACTACCTGCAGCTAAAATCTGAAAGGAATTGTTGGAGGAGACAATGAACTATCAAGCAGATACCTTGGATTGCCTGAAGGATTCTTGCAGATTTACCATAGGAGATGTGGTAGATTATTGTTCTATGAGGAGGCATCAGTGTATGTTTTGGCGTGATATAAATAATATACAAATTAAATATGGAAATGAGTTTGCTTCTTCTCATCTTGTTTCAAAAGCCACCACCCACTTTGGCATGACAGGATCTCTCCACAGGAAGGTCCTGGGGCTAGAGTAGCAGAGGTTAGGGTTATAGGCACTGTTCCCTCTAAGCTGTGCGGGTGTGTGCACACACACATATCCTAAACCCCACGCCCACTGCAAAACACCGCATGCACAACAATTTGCACAGAAGAAATTTTTTTCACGCATGGACTGTCAAAAATTAGAGGGAACATTGGTTACAGGGGAATTGAAGCAAGGTGACAGAGCAGGGATCGGCAACCTTTGGCATGCAGCCCGTCAGGGAAATCTGCTGGTGGGCCGGGATGGCTTGTTTACCTTAGCGTCTGCAGGTTCGGCCGATCGCGGCTCCCGCTGGCCGCGGTTCGCCACTCCAGGCCAATGGAGGCTGCGGGAAGCGGCGTGGGGCAAGAGATGTGCTGGTCACCGCTTCCCACAGCCCCCATTGGCCTGGAACGGTGAACCACGGCCAGTGGGAGCTGCAACTGGCCGAACCTGCCGATGCTGCGGGTAAACAAACCAGCCCGGCCCAGCAGCGGATTTCCCTGACGGGCGGCGTGCCAAAGGTTGCCAATCCCTGTGATAGAGCGAGGTGTGACAAACTTGCCTAAACCCTCTTGGTTATTTTAATCAGACCATAAATGCACTCACAAAGAAAAATGTAGGATAATTGTTATTATTCCAATATTGCTTGGTGCTCCCATTTTAATTAAGTTAGTCAGTAGTTATGCTGTAATAAATCCCTATTTTCTAAGGTTTAAAACTTACCTGCTCTAGGCTGAATCTGGCCAAACAGGACTGCAGTTTGTGTTAGTGTGTGAACAAGCTTGTGTAAAATCTGTCATTTTGCACAAAGTTCAGAAGAGAAAAAAAAACATTTACTTTGGGAAAAGGGTGTTGTTTTCCCCCAGTGCATTCTTCAAAGATTAATGTTTTGTTTTAAAAGAAAATTACAGAGTGAGAAGCACTTCTTACCTTCTGCAAACTTTCAAAAGTTTTCAGATTATACTGTCATTTTGGAGTCTGCTGTCATGTTACAGAAGAGCAACATAATTTGATGTGTTTTGGTGGGATATACTATAGAGATAGTATAAGCCCAGTATGAAAGACTGTAAACCAGTTGCCATTTTGCAGTGATACTGGTTTAAAAGAAGAAGAATTTTACAGTGTAAAACTTTTCATTTGAATTTTAAGCCTGAAAATTCTTCTACTGGTGAACTTGTATAAAAGCGTAATAGAAACTAGTTTATTACCTCCTACATTAGATGTAAGTGGAGATAAAATTTGCTATATAAAACCTTGTAGTTCCTGCCTAGAATATAGATAATGATGTCTGTGACATCACAAATGTGAGACTGTGAAATTAATGCTGGTAAAAGGTAGAATCATTTTGTTCTTCACTTAAGTGGGTAGCACTGTAGCTCCACTCTGCTCTGCTATTCAGTGTTATATGCTCATCCCTAGGTTCCTATTTGAGAATAAAATATTTAGGATTATGACTTGTCCACTTACTGTCCATCCTCTTTTTTTAATTTTCCTTTCCATTTTAATAATCTTTGAAGTAAAAAGATTACTGCTTAAATACTGTTTAAAAGCAAAATGCTCCTAAATGCGTGGGATGAAGCAATTTCAGTTACAGAACTGATATCACAACTACATACAGAATCATTAAATTTGTCCTTTCACAGCCTAATCCATGGGGCTTATGCCAGTGCACACACCTCCCTCCATTTAAAACCGGTAAACCACATTCAGCCTTGGCTCCATTGACTTCCAGGAGAGTTGCAGCACAGCTGAATTTGGTTCACTGAATTCAATATTGCACCTCCTAATTTCAAAATGTGAAAGATAATATTACATACATATCAGTAGGGAGGATTACAACTGAAGAAATTAGAAATTCAGTTAGCAAAATGGGGAGCTTTTCAGGAGGCTATTTATTTAATTAAAATTAATATCCATTCACTGGAAATAACAACAACAATGGAACTGCAGGGTCACATCCTCTTGGCTCTGATTCTCTTCCCTCCTGGCTCTTCCCCAACATTGTCAAGTTTCAGGCAGAGACCAGAGTGAGATTTGGAGCTCTTCAGATTTTCCAGACCAAAGTGTACAAGGTGATTGGTGGCAATGCTTTATGTGAGCTGCCGTTGGCTTTCTGAACACCACAGTAATCAACAGGCTAAAGTTATTGGAAGCTGCGTGTCTCCACATTACATGTTGCATCGTGCCATAGTGCCAAGCCCCGTTCAGAACCCTGTGATCAACAGGGAGCTCGTTCTGTACTCATCCCAAAGTACATTTGGGAATTTTGTTTAGAGCTGATCAGTCCAAAACTTTTTTTGCTTATTTTAAAATATTTTACCCTACAAGGCAAAAAAAAAAAAAAAATAGAGAAAAGTTAAGAAGGGGAAGGGCAGTGGGTGGACAAGGATAGGTGGAATGTTTACCTCAGCCGGGGCCACACCTCTGATATGTTATATATACAGAATACATTTCCTTCTCCATGATGTCATGTGAATATCTCCTTCCCACATACCTTTGTGTTCAAATGTCCTGATCATGTCTAATTCTGAATAACACCAAGTTCACTAGGGGGCAAATCATCTCCCCTCTTCTGTAGGGGCAGAGGGCCCTCTTGCAGCAGAACCCAGAGCACTTATCCTGTGTGGAAGGGGGACACTACTGAGAGAGCTACACATGAGTGGGGTGCAATCCCTGTGAGTCACAGAGCCCAGCACACAAGGGTCTCTGCTTGCGTAGCAAAGGTGTGGTGAACGGGTCCAGGGCAGGCTGGTGGATGCACTTCTACACAGATCCACCAGCTGTTTCCTCTCCCTTCCCTTCCTTACAAGGGGAGGAGGATGAGGTCAAATTAGAGGAGTAACCACATAATGGTTCCATTCCTACTACTCAACAGAGGGAGAACTAATTTTCCTCCCACCCTCCACTTTTGTGGATTTTCCCATTGCCTGGCCCAGCTACTTGGAAGGGGCTCTGCTTCTGTTTATAGCCCTAATTTTCATCAGTGTGCTATGTATGCTCTTTCTGCCCACGCTGAATACATGTGATGGCTATACTCTGTGGTTCTCTTTCACGTTTGCAAGTGAAGAGAGTGGTTACTCATGACCAGTACTCAAATTGGCTGGTATGAGAAAATGACAGTTGGTTCCCTCTTCTGCGGTTTGTTTTTTTTTAGCCAGCCATGAGGGGAAGAGTAGGTAAGACATAGTCACCTACCTCTGCCCAATTCCAACCCTGCTCCCAAAGAAGGTTGGTCGTCCTAGCTTCTGCTCTAAGCTGTTTCTTCAGAATTCCTCTTCTGATGGAGCATTTTAGTGCTTTCTTTCTTTCAGGGTGTTCTTTGTATTATTACAAGTTGTTCAAAAGAGGCTGATTTTAATGTAGCTTAATTTAAAATTGTAAAGCTCTTTGAGATCTGCGGATGAAAAGCACTATATAAAAACTAGATATTATTTTTTAAATGACTTGAGGCATCATCAGAAACTTGCCTTCTGGGATCCAAAGCTCAGATCAATGAAAGAAACATAAGAAAATAATGAAAATGGGGAGTTTGGGCCCTTTATTTAAAATCATGTAACTTGCAGTATATGGACAGAATGTACTGTTTGTGCCAGAACTAGTAGCCTTCATTCCTGACTGTTGTGTGACAGCTTTAGTTTGTTTGACATCTTCTCTTCTTCAATGTTGTGAGTATCTTACTTTCTTTTCCTTTCCCTTCCCACCCTTCCCCCAACTCTATTTTTTTTCATTTTGTGCTCTAGAAATCAAGTTCCTCCACCACAACTGGAGAAAAGATCACAAAAGTCTATGAGCTGGGAAGTGAGCCAGAGCGCAAGATGTGGGTGGATCGATACCTCACCTTCATGGAAGAAAGGGGCACGCCTGTGGCCAGTCTGCCGGCTGTAGGCAAGAAGCCACTGGACCTGTTCAGGCTTTATGTCTGTGTCAAAGAGATCGGAGGTTTAGCACAGGTGAGCAGAAGTGCATGAAGGCGTGGGAAGTGGCATGGGATGAAGGCGCGGGAATGAAGGTGCGGGAAGTGGCGTGGGCCCAGGGTTGAAGGCAAGGTCCACACAGGCACTCGGTTTGTGGTAGATTTACACTCCAGCTTGCCATGAACTCAGTGTTTATGTAAACAAGTCCTGAGGTTCATTTTGGGCTGCACAAGTGCTCTCATAGTGCACAGTGTGGCTCTAAATTGCCGAGTGTCAAGGGAGCTTAGGCTGCTGTCTGATCAAGGGGACTCTAGTAGTGCTAAGAGAGAATCAGAAGAGAAGGCCATTGGATTAAAGAGAAGGGTTAGAAACATGGAAGAAGATCAAAACAGGTGATGGAAAACAGCTATTCTAGAGATGGAAGAAAAGAGAGAGCCTGAAATCCATCCATCTCAGACAGGAAAATGCCTCTAGGAAAAGTCAGTTCAAATCTCTTAGGAAGTGGCAGGAATATTTAATGTGCAAGCAATGTCTGTCCCAAACCATTCTTCCCTCTGTGTGTTTAGATTGTACACTCAGCCGGGAAGGGACTTGTGTTTTCCTCTGTTTGGAAAATACCTACCACATGTTTGGCACTGTCTAAATCTATATAAATACAATAATAATAAATAATGGGGAAACCTAACCGAAAGACAGGAAGGTAGACTGTGGAAGGGGCTGCAAATAAAAAAGACATAGAAGTCAGAGATACAGTTTGCTGCATTGAACCTTGTCTTTCCCACCAAGAGTAAATATGAGGCCTGTGATGTCACAGGTGAGAGAATGTGAGGTTCCTTTTCCCACGTGCGACTTGGGGTTAGTAATAGTTGCCTGACTCACACAGGTGCTGTGAACATTAACTTATTTAAGTTCAATCCCATTCGTGTCTTTAGAGCCGGGTTGATCCTTTAATGTTTGTGGAGCACTTTGAAAGGGTAAAGCACTAGAGTAGATGCTAAATATTAAGTAGTAGCATTATTGGATTTGGGATTCAAAACCTTCTTTTTGCCTTGCTGTCTCTTTCTTATGTAGTATGTTTTTCCCCCTCCACCTAAGGCCCAGGCCTGCTGTGTGCTGAATGCTTCCTATGAGATGGTGAGAGCTCACAACTCGAACTGAATTAAGGGGAATTGAGGGTGATCAACACTTTGCTGGATCAGGCCCTAAATTATTAGTTAGATGTAACTAAAATACACATGAGATTTCTACACTAAAACATACAATCTGAAAACAGAAGTATGTTAAATTGAATTGGGCCCATGGAAAGTGAGCCCCTGGTAACCCTCCCACCTAGCCAGTTCTGGAAACCCACTTCCAGCAGTGATTACTGCTGATTTTAACAGTAGTACTGTATGTAGCATGATGTAGCATATTGAATTAGATCATGGTCTTTCAAGTCCAGTGATGCTAACTGGTGCCGCAGAGGAAGGTAGAAAGATCAAATGTATTGCACCTTGCCACTTGTTAAATGCTGTCCAAAGGTGGGATTCGATCTTGAGTTTTGCAATGACCAGCTGATGTGTGCCCCGGAGTTTCCCTTAGCTTGCAAACTTTGTTATTGGTCATAACACTCTGCAGCCTCTTTTTAAGACTAGCTATAGCATTTGTCTCAGTGTCTAAAGAAGCTCAAATGCTTCTACACAATTGGTTAATATTAAACCATTAAATATGAGGCAAGTGGGAGTTGAAATTTGAAATCCTAAAAAGGCCTGCATGTTTGTTTACAACAAGGTTAATTTCTTTTTTAAATTTTAAAAAACACATTTTGGGGCCCAAGCTTACTTTCCAGTATGGACCAACATATATCACCGGTGAGGAGATGCTGTCTGACTCAGACACAATTTTGAAAGTAACTTGATTTGTAGGTTTGTAGGCTACAAATGTTGATAGTTCGCTGTGGGCCTGTTAACATGTATTCTCTAGTTAGGGCTACAGAGAAATGCACGTGTTCGTCTAATGAGATTTATTTAAATATAGTTGGATGGTGCCCACCTGAAAAGCATAGTTCCCCCTACCACTGCTCTCCACGTTTCATGATCTCTGCCCAGTGAGTGACAGGATGTAGATGTGCAGCGATGGTGCGCATTTATCCTCCTGAAGTATTGCATTTCACGGTACACCAAATAGCGCTTTGCTTCTCTCTTCCAAATCCATGGGTAGACCTGCTGTTGGCAGCCTTGTTTTATATGCCAATATACTGGACATTTAGGCATTGAGTACTTCTGCGTGCATTACGCAGTGTGTTCATTGTATACCACGTAGTGCTAAGTAAATGGGCAAAAAAGGGCGGTGTGATTGGAGTTTTAAGTCTCAAAAGTGCCAGTTTATGAAAATCACTTTCTCTTTGACCCCTGGGTTGCTGCCAGATGTACCTGGAATACACAGGGAAAATAAAGCTCTTCACTCGACCATGCCAGTCTGCATGTTATTAACTCTTTTGCCAAGAGAACCGTCCTGTCTGGCAGCTGTGAAGGGGCTATTGAACACAAAGATAAAAACTATATAAATATCTTCTTGGCTGGCATATAAGGTTGGCAACAGATATGACCAGTAATAAACTTTGTAGCTATTTAAGCTAAGATAGGATGATAAAATCTCATGCTTCAGGATGTAAACTGATCATAGCATTCAAGAAGTAAGCTCCCCCTACCCCCCACGGGATATAATCTTAAGAGACACTGAGCACTTTCAACTTCCATGTACTTCAGTGGTGCTCAGCACCTGATAGGATCACACCCAGCACTGCACATCTAGCCTGATGCACACTGGGGCATTTTCACCTTTGTTTAAAGGAAAAATACTGGTCATTACTAGAGGGATTGCTGGACCAATGGTCTGATCTGGTGTGGTAAATCCAGTGTGCCTCAATTTAAGAACGTACTTTGAACAGTCCCTTTCAATACTCTGGCATACACAGCAAAACAAGGCTCACACCAATGGCATGCTTGTGCCAGCAGAACTATAATACAGAACATTACTGCACTGTCCCAGTGTGTTTGAAGTCTGTCTTAATTAATAAGAAGGGGCCTCACTTGACTCTGCATCTCCTGTTGCAATGGGATCATTGATCAATCCCACAAGAAGCCTTAAAGTGAAAGGATTTGAACCAGAAATTACAGGCTAAACTATCTGACAGCTGTTGGCTGTTCTGGAGCAAACGTTTTTCATATCAGTGCTGAAACACTTAAACTGCAGAATAACATTGTTATTGCTTTTTAAATTAGTTTTTAGAAGCTGCTTTTTTAATTAGAATAGGGGTGTGTGTGTGTGTCAGAGAGAGAGTCAGTGAGTGTGCATTTGAATGGAGATAAATAGCTAACTGAATAGCACAAGCCTTGGAAGAGTGCAAGGCATTTAAAAGATGCACCATGCAGAAGACTCTCAACAAGCTTTTTATGTAGCTATCAGCAGGTTCCTTAATGGGTTTATAACTGTAAACGCTGTCAGTGCATTACTGAATGGGGGGAGTAATGAGCATTAGTTAAAAGAGGCAAATAAAAAAAGTAAACCAAGACATTAAGTGCTTTTTTTCCTCTTGGCTTTAAACAAGCTGCTTTGCTGCAAACCAATACTTCTGCCATTTATTTTGGTAGGTTAATAAAAACAAGAAGTGGCGCGAGTTGGCAACCAACCTGAATGTTGGCACTTCAAGCAGCGCAGCCAGCTCCCTGAAAAAACAGTATATTCAGTACCTGTTTGCCTTTGAGTGTAAGATTGAACGAGGGGAGGAGCCCCCTCCAGAGGTCTTCAGCACTGGAGATACTAAGAAACAACCTAAGATTCAGCCGCCATCTCCTGGTAAGTAGAAGAACTGCAGCCTCTTATACAATAATTCATTAGACTACATCCTGCATCTCAAATCTCCTGTCCCAGCAAACATTTTAGAAGCATCCCTTGCTAACCTTAGATAAGCTAGCTAAATAAATACTCCTTGGGAATCCTATTTGTGTTCTGAACTGGCTCCAAGACAGCATGAAAGTTAACTCTAAGGGGTAGGCTAGAGATGTGTATATGCCCACACATCTTTAAGCATTTCTTTTTCTCTGTCTGAAAAATACAAGCATTCTAACGATCAAACTGTTAAATGGAAACGAATAATAAGAGCAGTGTTCTACAGGGATTTTCCATCCCTTGCATTCGCTCTCTGTATGACATCAGATACCTGGGACTAAATAAACAAATGAAGGAAGGGCTGGATTCTCCCACCCACACTTCAACTATTGGAAATCTGGAGCTGAGTTTCAATGGGCCTGCTGGCAGGTAAAAGAACTACTCAGTGTGAGTAAGAATGGCAGCTTTTGGTCCAATAAATGGAACTCAGCCTGCTGCTCCGCTACTGTTTATTTGAAATACTGGCAAATGGAGAGAGTTGAGAGACTAGAGAACACCCATAGTACAATATCAAGCTTTGTAGTTTAGAATATGTCACTTTCCTCTGCCATTGTTGCTAATCCTGTGTATTAGATGGAGTGCTAGCAGCCTGCATCCTATTGTCAGCTGTAGAAGGGCACTGCAGTCCAAATGGTTGATTTTGGTTAATGAATCTTCATGTACAGTATCGTGCTTAAAGTAGTTAGGAGAATGAGATTTGATTTTTTCTGCCTGCATTCAACTCAAGACTCATAAGATGACAATCATGATTGACATTCAAGCTAGAGAAATCTAAAGGAGTAACATGTTTACATGTGAAAGAATAAATAGTAGGTATTGTTGCCTTTTGGAGTATTTAACTTCTTGGCTTCAGGCAGAAGAGGAAAAGAGGACTTTTAATTGGTATGCACTATTTTCTGTCTGCATGAAATCACAGAAGGGCAAAGACTTTTGTAAGTGTGAATCAGAAAAATGGAATTCTCAGACTCTTTCCTGGTGTGGAGTACTTTTTAATACACAATAATCTCAGATAAATAGTGAATGGGGAGCATTCACTATTACACAGGCCACCTCCTCCCATTAGCAACATAGTATCATCCCTGTGAAAGTGACAACAGTTGCTTACATGGAAATGTGAAATTAGGAAAGTATTTAATATAACTTGATTTCTTTTAGCAGCTGGAAATAAGGAGAAGAGCCAGGAAACCAGCCAGCTGCCCCCTTAGTTTGTGACCCTCTGTCATAGATATTAGAAATAGAAAAGACCTATTAAGTCATGCAGTTACATTCAGTTGCCAGGTAGGGTTATTCCTTCTGATGATCTCTGTGGTGCTTTGTCCAGTATTGTAAATGTCTCCAGTGATAGGATTTAAACTGCTTTCTGTTTAAACTGCTTCCATAGTCTAATAGAATTCAGTATTATGAATTTTTTCCTGATATTCAGTTTAAATTTACATTCCATCACCACTAAGTTCACCCCTTTAAGCACGCTAAATGTTTATACCTTACAAATACTTAAGGTTATCATGTACCCCAGCAATAGGTATTTACTGTATCAAGCAAGTATGTTACTCTGAAAAACAAGTTTAGGAGGGGGAAAGGCCCACGTATTGGATAGCTCAGTGGTTTGAGCATTGGCCTGCTAAACCGAGGGTTGTGAGTTCAATCCTTGAGGGGGCCATTTAGGGATCTGGGGCAAAAACTGGGGATTGGCCCTGCTTTGAGCAGGGGGTTGGACTAGATGACCTCCTGAGGTCCCTTCCAACCCTGATATTCTATGACTCTATAAACAAGAGCAACAGTCAGAGTATTTGACTCCCTAGAGGAGTTTAGATTAGTCAACACACGCACTCTTATTCGAAATTGAAAGCTGTTGAATTTGGCTGCATCACCTACAGCAAGGACCAGTAAATGGAGCTGAGACCATTAGACTCATTAGGGAGGAGGAAAAGGAAATTTTTTTTTAATTAAGCAGCAAAACTAAATAAATATTTCGCTTCCCTCTTCCTCTCCCCAACTCCCTTACAATGTTGCCATTCAGTAATTTTGGTTAGTGGTCCAGGAACAATCATCATAAAACTGTCTGAATTTTGAGTTAAAGAATCTTGATTTAAATATCCAGACCTTGAACAAAAGCAGAGAAATGTCATGGGCTGCCCTGCAGGTCCATGTGCACCTTGAAACTGTAAATGAAAACTGCAAAGTCCAAGTTTGAATTTATCACAACATTACATTCAGTTCAAACAAGCTGTCTGGGAGCAGAACTGAAACTATTTTTCCAAAATAAAAACACAGCTGGACATAGGGACCAGAAGAGGGAAGGACTCAAGCAAAGATCTCAAGGTTTATTTTGTTTGGTGGAAAAGAACTTGTGTCACTGAATGGGCTGCACTTCTGTGTGGAAAAAGGCTTTCCCAGTGTGTATCAGCTTTAATACATGAAATCCTGCTGAGGTATAGATGCTGCAGAAAGTACAGGGCCTGTTCTCTTAACAGCTCTTTTTTTCTTTTTCTTCAGTTTATGGCAACATTAATGTTTTAACTGCACAAAAGCAGTAGGATTATAGATGTACTTTAGGTAATCCATCCATCTTTGGCTTGCAAATAGAGCAGGAGCCCACTGGAACAGGAAGCAGTAGACTAAAAGGTTCTTGCTTTTAAACATTAAGACATCATGAGATTGGTTCTGTGCAGGACACCCCTGTGCTGGACATAGCAGCCTTTTTGAACCCTGCTTCTTTAACTGCACAGAACCAGTTGCGATATTGATGCCTAAATCAATACATGAGGAAGAATTGCCCTAAAGGGAATTGGGTGTAACCCCCTCCTGTGACAAATCACCTGTTTCACAGCTGATTCTGTGAGGCTGAGGTTCAGGTGATAGCTTGACGATCACATGGTCTCCGTGAAAACCAGCAAGTAGCTCGGTTGCTAGGAAGAGGTTTCAGACAGTAGAAAGGATCCTACCAGAGTCTCTGGGTCAGGGGAGGAACTGAGGGCTAGATCCACAAAGGTACTTAGGCGCCGAACTCCAACATTTAGGTGCCTCCAGTGGGCAAGTGCCAAGCCACCTAAGGTCTATGGCTACCCCACAGCTAACAAGCTGCTTTGTGCCTTCACTCATGCCTAAGCCCCAGCAGGATTCTCAAATGAGTCATTCACTCGCAGGACCCAAGCCAGTAAGCATATCTCTGAGCATGTCTACTGGATCAGGACTTGCACAAAAGACAACCGGGGGCAAGCAGTTTTTCACGCATGTGCATGTCAGTCTGTCCTCAGAGTACCCAGTAGCCCAGTGGTTAGGGAGCACTTCCCTGGGATGTGCAAGACGCAGGATCAAATTGCTGGTCTGCCTGATTTGGAACAGGAATTTGAACATAGGTCTCCCATGTGAGTGCTCTAACCACTGGGCTGTTGAGTATTCTGAGTGGGGTCTCTCTCTTTTCTCCTGTTGGAACTGTTTCATTGTGTATAAATAATTAAATATATATTTTGGAGGCTGGACTTGAACCTGTGTGTCACACCTCCCCGATGAGTGCCCTTAACCACTGGGCTATAAAGTCAAAGTCAAACTCTCTCTCTCTCTCTCTCTTTTTTCCTCCCCTTCCCCCGAGAAAGGACTGACCTGGGGCTATAGAGTCAGTCTCTCTCTCTCTCTTCTTCAGAAAGGGCAGATCTGCCTTAGGCATCTAACTCCAGCATAGACAGGCACCTCCTTGGGCTGTCAGTCAGGCACCTAAGGCCTAGATCGCTGCGAGTTAGGTGCCAAGGTACTTTTGTGAATTTGAGCCCCAAGCCCTGCCCTTTTCTTCTGCATTTCATTCCCGGGTAGCTTAGGTGGCTCCCCACTCAGCGTGCTGGCTTCTGAGGCTCCCTTTCTTAGGTGCCTAACTTGCCCCATGCATTTTATGCAGAGCCTGGGCACCTACCTTGGGGCTGAGGACTCTGATTAGGCAGCAGAGAGCCTAGGAGTTATGCTTTGCAATGTTCTGCATTGTAGCCCCTTAGTTCCTTGCTGGAGTTAGTTCAGAGTTCATATGCTACTCCCTGGTAGATATCCTGTGGAGTGGAATCCTGCAGGGAGCAGGCTAAGAAGGAATGTAAGAGTTTCAGGGAGTAGTTAGGCTCCTGCAGAAGACCCTGGGTCGGGAGAAAGCATGTGACTGGTATATTGAACTTGTATCAAACAGTTTTGTTTTGAAGAAATAAAACCAAAGCCCTGAAGTAAAGGGACTGAAATCCTGTGGCTGAAGAGTGTTCTTTGGTACATAGCCCAATGGTTTACATAAGGAGGTTGGGGGATCAAAATTCTACCATCACTTACATTTCTTGTAACCCCTTTGACTTCAGTGAGGATGGGTGGTAACTGAAGGTAGAATTTAGCTGTCTTTGCTGCCTGTGACAATTCAAGGTATATCCCAACAACTCCAAAGGAAGAGTTGGACTAGTTCAGCAAAGCAGTAGGTCAGTGGGCCTTGTTCAATGGAGGCCAGAGTCAGCTACACCTCAACCAACTTACTGTTGTTTTTGTTCTAATTGTCCATTTTAAAGCATGAGTTGAATGTATGCTACTGTCAGAAATTCTCCAGTCCGCTCAGAAATCATATGAGAAGAGATGGCCTTGAACATGTCATGGAGCTGCTTCTTGCAGACAAACAAGCACTTCGGAATAGCAAGATCCTCATAAGTGTTCTATCCAGGATGCTAATGCTTTTTGAAGATTCTTGTGAAGAATACAGAGTGTTCCATACAGCCATAAGCTCGTTCGTGTTTTGATATTCTTAACCAAAATATATATGAATGTTGTGGAAAATTCTAAATTGAAAATACAAGTTGGCCATTATGGTAAAACGCTAATGGTTACCAGGAGGCAAATTGCAAAAAGCTTCCAACATATACGATATGTTTTCCACTCTGACACTATAGATTCTTTCATTGGTCAGAAAAGAAATTCTGTTAGCCACAATAAACAGATCAATTGGGTACACATGCATCTGGAAGTTATGGCCACTGTTAGCCTGTGTATTTGGGGTTTATTACTCATTATTGTACTGGCTCAGAATTGGTTGTGGGTTAGCTCATGGATGTATGTCAGAAAACAACATAGCATTGAAAATCTAAACAAAAGTGGGATGTAAGGAGACTTGAAGGGGGAGCAGGTAGCAGCTTTGACACACAGAGAAAAGGATTCCATTTCATCATTTCTAATTGGAAAATATTGCTAATAATAATTCTTAGCAGAATATATAAACATATATGTGGGACCATACCTTCCTGTCATAGCACCTGGTGAACGTTGGGCAGTACTCAGCAATAGATTGGGGGAACTCCTGAATAAAATCCAGACAAGACTTTGGTCTTGATGGTGTCTCTGAGATCATATGATAGCAAACCTGTGAAAGTTTGTGCTCCTGTTGTAACACAGAGATCCAACAGCCTGTTCTCTGTGTTTCCTTGGCAGCAGAGACAAGACTTGGGTGGAGGGGGGGAAAAAGCCAGTCATTCAATTAGTAAGTTTGTAACCAAAAACCCATCCATCTTTACTGGCAGGTGGCTGACTGAATTTCTATTATTAGCTGACAGGTGATGTCACAAAACCTGTCATGTAGCCAACCGGGGAATCCCCAGTGGAAGATAAATGAGAAAAGGGTCTGGGTTATAAATAAAGGTGCCCTCTCACTGACCTCTGTTCACTGTAGACCTGTGGCATATCTGACTAACTCTCCCCTCCCCACCCCCACCCTAGTCAGAATTAGGGCACTGGGTTCGTGCTGTGTAAATTATCTTCCCAGCATGGCGTCTGGCTGTTCAGTCTGAAGTATGTGAATGTACTTAACCTTCAGTAACCTTTCCATTGTTTACTTTAGCGTATACATTTGTAGCTTCTGGCAAAAGGTAGGGATATCCTAGAGAGCATGTCAGGCCTCCTAGTAATGGAGTTTCAAGAGGTTGCATTCTTTTCTTTTTTTTCCCCCGAAGGAAAAATAATTCTGGCAAGAGGAAGAATTTTTTTTTCTGTTTTTATTAACTGCACATTTGAACTATTGTAAATAAAGGGTCTTTCCTGAAATCACACTCCCAAGCATTGCAGGCCTTTTAAGGAAGCAGCTAGCATCAAATTGGTCCATATAGGAGCCTTTTAAGACGTTGCTTTCAGACAATTTTCTTTCAATTTTTTAAAGTCTGCGGTGGCACCTATAAGGCAGGTGCTGCTCAGGTTTTTTTGTATGTTGAAAAATCACATATTACACGAGTTGACTAGACACAGAGGAGTATTTTTCTGGCCATTGCTGTATGGTCTTGTATGCACAGCTTAAACACTTCAAATAATTGTCTGTTTCCTTCTTTTTAATTCTCTGTTGTTGTTGTTTTATAGTACTGAGTGCTTATGTAGAACTTGACAAAGTAACAAGACAGGGTCCCTATTTTAAGAAGTTTACAGTCAACTTAAACAGTTACAGTAGAAACAAAAAGATAAGCTTCAAGGATGGATATAAACAGTGTCAGAACACAACGTAGCATTGAAAATCTAAACAAAAGTGGGATGTAAGGAGAGATTTGAAGGAGGAGCAGGTAGCAGCTTTGACACACAGACAAAAGGGTTTAGTTTCATGATTTCTAACTGGAAAAGTATTACTACATGTTGGACAGTACTCAGTATAAATAATAAATAACCTGTGTGTGTACACGGTATTTATATAACATACACAAAAGCTATGTTCAGAAAACATTATTGTGATGGCAAAGTCAAGCAGCCAAAAGTTAGGAAATGCCAGAGTTAAGCTTGCCTGTGCAGCCTTAGCTCAGACCCCTTGTGCGTATGCATTATGGGACAGTCTTTTAATTACATGATCATATTTTTTTTTCCAAAGGACCAATTCCTCATTCAGTGCGCAGAAAGGACATTGATCACTTAGTGAGCAGCTCTACAATATTTTGTTTTCTCCTCCAGTTCAGTATTTTGTTCATTGTGTAGCCTAAGGCCTTGTTTACTGCTCTGAATACAAAATTATTAATTTCCTCATAGGCTTTTCTATGTTATTCATCAGTATAATATCTGAGTATTTCACAAGCGTTAATTAATTTGTCTTCACAAAACCCCTGTGTTCTGAGGGGTTGTTATCCCATTTTACAGGGAGGAATTGAGATCATGGTCAAAAGTATCCACTAATCTGAGGAGCCTAATTTGAGACACCTAGGACCTTGATTTTTCAGAGTATTTAGCATTATATAGTACTTAATATATTCAAAGCACAGCTCCCATTGACTGCAGTTGCAATCATGAGTCCTCAGCACTTCTGCAAATCAGACCACAGTGTCTCATATCAAGTAAATGAAAAACACCGTGAGTGACCACCTATGAAAAGTTTGGTTTAAGTGACTTGCCTAGTATCACATGGGAACTGTGTAATACAGACAAGGATAGTATCCAGTTCCCAGAACAGCATTCAATTGCCTTAAGCATGAGAAAGTTCTTTCTCTTCCTGTAATCCCCTGCCTCATACCTTCCAACTTCTACCGTAAATGAGGCAAGGGTCCTACAGACAACAGTCTCCTTCACTACACAGTGCTGATTCATCCCCAGAGTATATCAGTGCTGTGCACTAAATGAGGCAGGGGTCTTGTGGAAAAATTGTATGTGATCATGTAATTAAAGACTGTATCATAATGCATACGCACAGGGGCCAATTAAGTAGCATAGACAACCTTAATTCTGGCATTTTGTAATTTCTGAGCGCAAGTTCCATCATGTGATGTCCTATTGACACCCATGTGGTTCATCAGCAGTTGAAACCTTTAGATCCATATAACAGACCTCTTGAGCTAATGGAATAACTGATAGCAATAGTAGGTTGTCATCCTCTATGTGAACCAGCACTAGAGGGTGATGAGTTGTTTTGCCAGTTGGTTTCACAGATATTTGCCAACAGCAGAGGAATGATGAGACTCAGGAATCTCGGCTCCATTTCAGTCTCTGGAGAGGAATGTGCTGTAGCGGGCACAGACTCTTCTGCCTTGACTCTTTCTGCCGCATTCCCTCTGCCCCTGTTCCTGTCCTGTCTCTTCCCTACCGTTGGCTCCTTGTCCCAGTTCCATTCTTCTTATTCGGACAGTCTCAGTATTTTCACCTCAGGCTTCTCATCCTAGTCTCGGTGTTGCCCAGCCAGTCCACCCTTTAAACTCCCCATGCCAGTCTCACTCACCCCATCATTAGTTCCAGTCTCCTTGCCCAGCAGTCCCAGTTCCGCCTCTCCCAGTTCCACATCCAGTCTGTCTCTCATCTCCTTTCCTCTGATGTCCAGTCACTTCCACATTCCTTATTCCTGCTAGCTGCCAGTCCCAGTCTCCCTCCCCAGGCTTCTCATCCAGTCTCAGTGTCCCCCGACATCCAGCTCCTCTTCCCATTCTCTTTGCCCAGCCAGTCCTAGCTATTCTCTCACACCCTCCTCATCATATGTCTACCCCACACACACAACTTTTCTCCACCCCAATGGTTCCCAGTCCCAGTTAGCTCCGGTCTCCCCCCATAATCCCTTAGACAGACTCAGTCCCCTGACCTGCTCGTTCCCAGTCCTCCCCCTCCCAGGCTCCTTGTCCCAGTCTACTACCCCTGCATCCTTCCTGGTCTATGTCTTTTCCTTTCTTCATTCAGTTCAGACAACTTCCCCATTGGCCTGGGCCCAGCAGGCAGAGCACTGAGAGCACAGAAGAGATGGACTTTCTGCTGTTTGTTCCAAGCACAGACCCAAATCCAGCACAGCCCAGAGCAATCAGGAACAGAAATTTCAGGGAAAGTCCTGCCCAGCCCTAGACTGGAGCATGCTCAGTGTAGTCAGCAACTTGGGGGAGTTAAGCTGTGGTCTAGCAAGTCACTAGTGAGCATTTGCAAACTGATTTTTTCAAAGGCTTTCACAAAGGACTTTCACAAAGGTGGAAAAAGACACACCACTAACACAAAGACCGCCTCACACCAGATTTAAAGTCCATGCTCCAAAGCATGAGTACACTAAAGCTTCTGTAAGAATACTTGCCAGATTTTTTTAAATGGGTAAAACCATGTGTTTTCCCTGAGCTTTATTCCCAGAAACAACTAAACCATTTTGACTGAAACTTTCCAAATAAAAAATTCATCCTGAAGCAAATACCTGGTCTGGAAAATTTCAGTCCAAATGGTTAAAGTTTGGCAAACAGGGTCTTATAATAAAGAGAAGTGTCGGGCAATCTTAATAATAGGCAATTCAGTCTGCCCTATCTATAATAACCATTGTTTTGAGTGAGGAGCTTAGATTTTTCTGCCATGAAGAATGTGTTTTGTACATTAACACTCTTTAAAAACCATAGATTAACTTTTCAGTGGCCTACTTGTTGTTCTCTGTCCATTTCCTAGTGGACAGAATCCACATCTCACACACTTATGTCCTTGTAGGCACTCCACAACCTTACAGGCACAGACATTGTAATGCTCTCACATCTCTAGAAATGCTTCTGCCAGGTCAAAGTTGAGGCACACTGACAAAGTAGTTTCGGGAAGCTTGCATTCACTGTGCTGGTATTGGCATTTCTATTGCACAACACATTTTTCAGCTGTTTGTTACCATTCATTTTTTAAAAACAGTCAGCAGGTAGAAATTTGGCTTTCAAGTTCTCAGCTGGGTATCTCATTTTGCGTTCTGATTTTTTGAGTCAGACATGTTTATATAAGGAAATACTATAAAACAGAGTATTATTTTATCATAAAAATATGGTGTATTTATGCAACCCATAAATACTGCAAATATATTTTAACTGCTGTCAGCTTTATTTTTTAGATCTGAATTAAGTTCTTCTTGCCTGAGGTGAGTTAGGGGAAAATTTAATTGGCACTTAATGGCCCATCATGAGAGAAGCTTGAAATATAGTGGTGAGGCAATATTGTATTTTATAGTAAATAGCATGGGGCTATGCTAGGATGCTTACCTGGTTCTAGTATATTGACTCTACAATCTGTATAACTTAACTCAGAAATGGTTTCAGGTTTTTGCACTTTTCAGGGAAGTAATGTAGAATTTGCCTGGTGTCAGTGGATACCTTGAGATTTATGGGGGGGAGGAGGGGCGGTGTAACAGCTGAATCACTCGACTTCTTTCATGTAGTCAAAGGGTTTGTTGTGTATGCACATGGTGACTTTCATTAGTATTGTTATTTGAATGTGTATTGCCGTAGCACCCAAAGGGTATGTCTACACTGCAAAAAAAAACAAAACCCGCAGCAGTGAGTCTCAAAGCCCAGGTCAACTGACTCAGGCTCGAGGGGCTCATGCTACAGGGCTAAAAATAGCAATGTAAAGGTTCAGTCACAGGCTGGAGCCTAGGCTCTGAGACCTTCCCCCCTCACCGGGTGCCAGAGCCTGCACTCCAGCCTGAGCAGTAACATCTACATTGCTCTTTTTAGCCTCATAGTGCAGCCCAGGCTCTGAGACTTGCTGCCACAAGGGTTGGTGGGGGTTTTTTGCAGCGTAGATGTACCCAAAGTTCCAAGTCAAATGTAATGTTCATTGCACATGAGTTTGTGTTGTATTTGTGTTTTGGTTTTCTTCATCTATTAATGGGCTCAGTGATTTTTAAAAGCTCTTAGAACTTCATTACTATATGGGCATAAATCAAATACAGTTGGGAAAGTTGAGGACCAAGGATGGCACCATTAGGACTAATGAAACAAGCTGTGCAAAGGTCCTGATGTTTCAGGAGCAGGAATTATTTCCAGATATTGGCAAGATTCAGTACAGATGTGAATGAAGCAAACCGAAGCAAGGTGTGAGCTGCATCCATCAAGATGATGTGATTCCTAGGATTTGGGGCCAACTCTGACCCACTGTCCCTTTCCAGAAATCAGAACAGATTAACCCTTGCTGCCTCCTTCTGGATTTTTCCTCCTAGCAGTGGTGTACACATTTTTGTCATTTAGTCATTGAGCACATGTAGACAAGCCAGGCGCTAGAAAGAGTTTACATGACAGATTGTAGCCATCTAGGTGAAAAAACCAGGAAATGCCAAGTTAAGGCTAAGTTAAGATTTTCTTTCTAAATATTCTAGAGCTCTGTTTTTCCTTCTGGTGAATCTTTGTTTACAGCAATTACATTAAAGGATTTGATCCTGCAAGCCCTCCTCAGGTAGTACTCCCACTGAAGTCAGTAGGGGTCTTGATAATGGGGGGCATGGCAAATCAGATCCAAAGCTCATACATGGATTTGTATAGTTTCATCTACCAGATTTCTAAAACTAAATTAGTTGGGAAAATATTCTAATATCTCATGCAGTGAATATGTTCACCTGGTATTAAAGTTAAAAGGGTATCTGTAGGTTTACTTAAAAGGTACACTGTGAATGTATTCCATCACCAGCTTTGTATAATATATTCAGTTAAGTGGGCCATATATAACTGCTCATTCTCATTGGAATAGAACTCTTCACAGAATTCTCTCTCTCTCCTTGTAATTATAGTAAGAATGTAGCCACTTAACAAGGTGAAAGCGTGCCGGGGTGCAAATGCTCTCCATCCCTCATTGAGAACTCAGTATAAGTGTAGCTGCAGATGAAATGGGTGGCCTTGCAGAGTTACCTAATCTAGACAGACACACACTAAGCATGGACATACCTTTTCCTTGAAATAAATGGTTCAGTGGGGCCAGAGGAAGACATCTGCAGAATACCAGCTATGAAAGTGCAGGATGGAAGCAAAGAACTTCAATGTCCTTTCATACTGTACTTCGGAGATTGCTTTACCTATGTCATTTCTTCAAGAGCTGAAGTATATTGAAGTATATTCGACTCTCAGTGGTCATGTTTGAATGATGTGTAAAACCAAGGTCCTAACCACTTGTTAAACTTTCCTTTGCTATTTCACAAGATATGAGGTATTAACCACAGTGTCCTGTTCAAACTCTATTTTTGGTAACTGCTTTATTCTTAACTAAAGTTCCCTCTATATTTAACAAAGAATACAGTATTCTTTCCATAGAGTATTCCTCTCATCCTATCTTATAGGTTGTATAAGATTGCTGTGCACTGTTAACTGGCTGCCACGTTTCACCTCTAAGATGCATTTCAGTGGTAGATGAAATTATCCTGTTGTAGTATTTATATATCAGTTTGAGTTAGTAAAGTAATCTTTCAGGGTGAAAGTTGCTGTATAAGTATTTGTATTGTGGTACTGATTATTTGATGAAGTTATGTCATTTTATGAACAGGGTACCAGTTACACTGATGTAAACTACAGACAATTAACTTTGCATCTCTGACCTATTATTTAAATTAAAGGTCCTTTGCCTAGATGATTTCCATTAATGTTGCTTTAGGCAGTGGACTAAATTCATAGTTCTAGATAAGATGGGGGATAGTACAACACTGAATATACCAATCTCAGGGGATGCTCAGGAAGGCTGACATACTGAAATGCATAGTGTGTAAGCAGAGTAGCAGACTCATTTTAAAATAACTCTCTTCTCCTTGATGATTGCTGCTTCCCTAGTACATTGCTTGATATATCTAATATGTCTTTATTTTAAATCTGCCAGCTAATTCTGGTTCCCTACAAGGTCCACAGACTCCTCAGTCTACTGGTAGTAATTCCATGACAGAAGTGCCAGGCGACCTGAAGCCTCCAACACCAGCATCAACACCTCATGGACAGATGACGCCCATGCAGGGCGGCAGGTATTGAAAACTCAGTGCTTCATTTCACCTTTCTTACCCTTGCTACATAGAGTAGAACAGTGTGCCATCAGGGTGTTGCTTGTATAAAGAAAAGCAGCATTTAGGGTTTTTGTTTGTTTGTTCTTTTCAAGGGCATCTTTGCATGGTCATTTTGCATCATAACATCTTGCTCTGCAACAGGTTGCAGCAACTATGGTTATCAGTGCTCTGCCTTCTATTCCCCTAATAATGTACATTTAGAAAAAAACAGAATTCCTGAGTTGATCGTCAATGCTTCAGTTGTCAATGATAACCTTAAAATTTGAGAACATGGAGATTTTTCGGAGTTGAAAGTGGGCTCATGATCATCTTTATAATGGTCCTTTCCATCATAAACTATGTACGTGCGCAGAGCAAGGACTAAAACCCTGGTCCTTCACCTCTAAACATACAGTCTCCTGCTCCTGAGCTAAAGGGAGAGTTCTGTTAGTTATCAACTAACTAGTAACGGCAGGAGGACCGTTCTGGTCTATAGAGAAGGATCCTTGTGGTTTTATTAAGCAGCAGTCAGCCAGCCAAGGGCAATGTCCTTGTGCACACACAGTGCCTTATCCTTCTACCACTAAAGTCTATGACAAAAAACTCTCAGCAGCATCAGTGGGAGCAGGATTGAGATCCAGACTATCCACAACAAAATCATTCACAACTTTGCTTAATTATAGTCTCTTGTCTTCAGTTGTAATTGGTGCACAAGTCTTCAAAGAGATCTGACTAGGTGGAGAGATAGAAGGGGTAGTAGCAAAACTTTTTTAATTACCTCTCATTCAAACAGTTTGATTAATTTTTTTCCTATTTGTAAAAATATTTTCCTTTGCCTTCAGAATAAATGTGGCAGTTCTCAGAGCAACTCAGTTTTTCAAGCCATGTTTATAAGGGCTTATAATAAAGCTAGCTGAAGCCACAAAGGTTACAGCCACTCCATAATATTGAATGGTATTGAGACGGTAAATCAAGTGCTGCTGTTTGTTCTTCCTCATAATATGAGAACAAGGGGACATTGAGTGAACTTGAAAGATAATTCTATTTAAAACTGATAAAGGAAATACCTTTTTGACACAATACATAATTAACATGTGAAACTTATTGCCTCAGAGTATTGAAGCAAACAGTTGATCTGGATTCCAAAAAGGTGAGGACTTTCATGTGACTAATGGCAATATGCACATTTACATTAGGTTGGATAAAAAAATCCCTCATGCTTAAGGAAAAAGCAGGGGTAGGAAGAAACTTTTCGTGTGGGCAGGTTATTCCATAATTGTCTATTATGGCATTTCTTATGCCTTTCTCTGAAGCATCTGGCGCTGGCTACTAGCAAAGACTGGATACTGCACTAGAAGGACCATAGTCTGGTCTGGTATCACAATTTCCCGCATGTGTTCCTATGACATTAATGCCTTCATTTTGTCTGTCCATTTAGAAACAGTGCTGTTAGTGTGCACGATCCCTTTTCTGATGTAAGTGATTCCGCATTCCCGAAGCGAAACTCCATGACGCCAAATGCACCATACCAGCAGGGGATGAACATGCCAGATATGATGGGAAGGATGCCCTATGAACCGAATAAGGACCCTTTTGGTGGGATAAGAAAAGGTACCTACTAAGTGGCAGTCTCAGTGTGTTCTTCCCTAGTTTCATCCAAGCAATGTATTTTGATTTGTCAATGTGTGCTTGGTGTGGCTCTTTTTGCATGCTCTCCCTGTCTCTTTGCATATCCTCCTATCCTTGCCATCAGCAACATCGTATCTCCATGGCAATAAAGGAAGTGTAACCACACCTCAGTCTTCTCTAGTCATTTTTCCGCCTCTCAAAGTTAAATTATATAAGTGTAGGCTTCAGGCTTCAACGGGATCCCAAAATGGTTGTTCAGGAATACTACACTGTACAGTTTGTGACTGGACTATACTATTAAGGATCAGCAAGTTAAATTAGTTGGGGCTAGGGTTTTTTAATGTTCTAGTAGCATCTTTGAATATAGTAAACTATATTACAACTTGGGATAGCATTTCTGATTGTTAGAGTAGGAAACTGGGAGTCAGAACTCGTAGGTGTTATCATGGTTCAACTGCAAATTCACTGTGCAGTCTTAAGCAAATCTCCTAACCTCTTTGCCTCAGGTTATGCATCTGTAAAATAGGTATACTTAACTGTGTAGCACACAGAAGTGTTGCAAGGTATAATTAATTAAGGTTTGTTAGGCATTTTGAGATCTTGTGGTGAAAGATGCCACGTAATTCAAAGATTAGTGTTTTAGAAAGTTAAAAATGAGAATAACACTAAAGCTAACTCAGTCCCTGGGTGCACTTCACTCAGGGTCTTTCTGTGAATTTTAAAGTATCTTAGGAAAGAATAATTTGAGCTGTTCTCCTACATGTTTGTGTATAGGAAAGGGAGAGGGTAGGAAGCAGTTCAGAGTTCGTAAGAGCAGAAAAGAGAAGAGCAGATGATGGAGGTTTAAGAGTATGAAGTGGCAGCTGAAGGACGAGGTAACAGAGAGGAAAAGGACAAAGAGCAGGGAGAGGAGGAGAAGTGGTGATGTACTGGTGTCAGTACTTTAAAAAAAGAGAGAGAAAGTGATACTGATGAGACCATTTGGAACAGCAGCTGGGTAGAGGCCTTATGTTTCCTTTAAATCCCTTGCCTTTTGCCCTGGCCCCTGGTACAGCAGAACTTCAGGGGAAGTACATCCTTTCCAACTTAAACTTATTTTGATTTCCACGGCCATCTTGAGATCAGGTTAGAGGTTTACTGCGCATACCCATTTATTTCACATTTAGATTAGGTCACAAGTAAAAATTAGTTTTGTCATATCATCTCAAGCTTCTCGGAAAGATGATCACATGTGATTCAAATCTGTTCCCTCACTCAGCTCATTCTGCTGATGGTGTTTCTGCATTTATAAAAGAGTTTGGCAAGGTGGTGATTGCATACAAAATTTCGGGAACAATTCCAGGGCTTCCTGTAGCATTTTCAAATACCCTCTTATCATGCATATAACTCAATCTCTAGCTCCTGGAATTAATAGAACTGCTTCTTTGCTTCTTTATTATAAGGGTGCCTAGTTCTCTCACCTACTATTCTTTCCATTGCTTTAGTTATGAATCTGGCCTGTTCTAAGGCAGCAAGTGACAGGAAGTGGAAAGCTTTGTTCTTGGAGAAGTCCTGTTCTTCCTTTCCAAGACGAGCCTTTGCCTTCTTACCTTCACCCTCACCTCTGTTTTTTTATGTTAAATATCTCAAACTAGAGAGATGGGGCTACTTCCTTGAATCCTTTGTTACTAAATGATGTCACGGCTGGTGCTGACCAAGTCTCTTCTTGGACCCTTTAGAATTGTACCTGCCTTGGTCAGGGGGATACCTCCAGGATACAGGATCCTATGCACAGACATCAGCCCCGTTTTGGGAAAGGGAAAGAAAACAGCCCTGTGGCTACAGGGTGCTAATTAAAGCCATGAGGCTAGAACATAAGGCTTTCTGATATTTAGAGATTTGAGTTTGAGTCAACATTGTTGGGCTAAGAAGAGCAACTATGAACAGAGTCCAGCTTGAGCCTTTAGCACGCTGAGGAAGAAGAAAGCTTTCTACCTGATGGGTTTAACATGAGGTTCCAAATCTGATTTTTTTCATTGGAAGTTATTTGATATTCTGACTACCTTGCTGTTCCATCTTATCGATAGTGCTGATTTATTTGCTTTCATCACTCTCCTAGAGCTTGTCAGACACCTAGTAATTCTGCGTGGCAGAGTTCGGGCTTCAGGCGTTTTTTCAAATGATGTCATTTAACAGACCTTGGAAGCTCATCTTTGAACACCAAAAATAAAATGTTTAATTTGCAGTTCTTCCGTTTTTACTTATTATTGCAGTGCCTGGAAGCAGTGAGCCCTTCATGGCCCCCGGACAAATGCCCAATAGTGGAATACAGGATATCTATAACCAGACTCCATCTGGAGCAATGTCCACCATGAGCATGAGCCAGCGGCAGCAGTTCTCTTATGGAAGTGGCTATGACAGGAGGTGAGTCAATCTTCAGCGAAGTTAGTGGAAATGATCCTGTCCTCTTCCCCTTTGCCCCATTGTCCTTCACTTCCTGCAGCTGCTTACTAAATCACTGGGAGTTAAGCCATGGGTAATGAGAGAGTCTAGCTTTTTGCAGAAATTAATAAGGAGAGAGTTGTCACACTTCAGGAGTCACTCGATCTACAGCTGATTAGCAAGTGGGTCTGCTTGACAGCTGCTTTTGGCAGGCTGTTGTGTTGTGCTGTGGCTTGCTAAAGTAGCACTTGTGTTAGTCCTCTTGCTCTGTTCATACCGAAATGGAAGATGTTGATTTTTTTATATAAAAAACAGAATATACATCTTCAAAATGTTTTCTTTGGTCTGCCGGAGACTAGAACTTCATCTGGAGCTTTCAGGGTCTGTACTATCTCTGTGCTGTAGGGACACTGCTCTTCAAGTGTTTGACCATAGTGATCCTCTGTACTGAATTTAGATCCCCAAAGGTCCAAATTTCAGTGAAGTGAAACCATTTTTTTCCCTTTTCCTTATCCTGGGAAAGTGTTGTTTTTTTTAAAATCCATAGAATCACTGATGTCTGATCATTGGGAGCAGGCAGAAAGGTTTGAGAGTGTTTCGGTATACTGAGTTTTGCAGTATGTTTTGCAAGCTAGAACTGTAGAAATTTTTTTCCCATCGTTACCATCAATTAGTTGTACAGTTTTGCTTCATTGCTAACATTTCCTGCTGGCAGCCAGATGTACAGTATTGGCCTCCTAAGTTAATAGTAGGCCAGTTTTCACAATCCTAGGCTGAAGCAGTAGGGGAAGAATAACACAACTGTCATCATTTTGTTCAACAAAAGCCACGTTGCTGTGTTGTCAGCCAGATTAAAGGTCCCAGCAGAAGGTTTTAGGCCAGAAGAATCCTTTCCATTAGGTTTTATTGATTTGGCGATTTTGGAGAATAAGTGCTTTTTACAGAATGAGGTTTCCTTTGTCATTTTTAGGTCGGATCATGGGCTGGGTCCTGAAGGCAGTATGGGACCACCTGGTCAGAGCAACATGGTGCCTTCAAACAGTGACCCAAGCATGTACTCTCCTAATCGTTACCCTGGCCAGCAGAGGTGAACATTGATTTCTCTGTTTATAATATCTGGATAATCCTAAATCCTAGCAGCTACTGATTGTGTGTAAACAGAATATTCAGTAGCTTGGTGTGTTATTTGTTTGTGTGTTGCTATAGAGATTTTTCCATTGGGTTTGTTTTTTGGGGTTGGGAGAGCTATTTTTTGTGTGTTTCCATAGAATTATAGATGTTAGAAAAGGAAATCACACAATTTGGTGCCAATACAGGATGTACACAATGTTATATTATCAAATTGTCCATTCTAGTTTTAAATTATTCAAACTCTGAGGGTTATACAAACTCTGAGGCTCAGGTGGTGGCCATTCTATAGTCTAAGTAACACTAACTCTTAAGGAGCATTTCCTGATATATAGCCTCCATTTTCCTTTGCCTAGTTTCATCTCATTACTCTGTTATATTACCTCAGACAACCCTAGACAATTCCTATCAGTTAAGTAGTTCTTTTGACATTGATTAGATAACCTCTCTGTCTGGCTTGATTTTCGGAGATATTCAACACCTACCACACCCACAGAAGTCAGTGAGAGTTGTGGATGTTCAGCACCTTGATAATCAGGCCTTGTTAGTTCTTTTAATTCTTTCTAAGAAGTCAAATTCTCCAGCTCTTTCATCTTTTTGCTCCTTTTTCCTGAATTGCCCTTAAACGTATTCTGGTGTCCAGAACTGCGCTCAAAATTCTAAGTGTGGTCTCTTTCGTATTGTATGCAAAGGGACTGCTAACATTTTGGTCTGTGACAGGGTGGTTTTGTGTACACTACCCAAACTGAAATTGATATTTGTTGTGTTACCGTATCACACTGCAAGCTCAAATCCAATTTGCTATCCACCATCAGCACCAGGTATTTATCATCCTTACTGCTTTCCATGTATTTCCCTTCAAGTGATTTTCTGTTTCATTTTTTTAAAAAATTAATTAAAAGTATGCCCAGTTAAGCACTCAAAAAATCAGGAATTGCCACAGGTAAGTTTGTAAGTGCAACCTTAACTCTGTACTTGATGACACAGTATTTCATTAACTGCTATATTATTCCTCAAAAAAGAACAATATGTCATCATTGAAGCCATATGTAAATTGCAGGTTTTAAAAAAATTACATCATCATCATGGGTAAGTGTTGGGATTTCATAGGATAGGCACTGCTGCAATATTTCCAACAGTAGGGAGGCAGAAGTGGTAATTCCACCACATGGTGCTGGACATTGAGGCCTGTTTCACTCCACGCTCAGTTCCAGCCCCAGCCACTGTGGCTGCTTCCTGATTGGCCAGCCAGTGGGGACATGAGGTGGCAATGACAATACACAGCAGTTAGAAGCCCCGCCTTGGCCCACCCCACAGTAGTCACCACCAGGAGTGGGAGCTGAGACTGGGACCAAGATCTACTGCTTCGAGCACAAGCAGGTGTGTGAGAGAGCCCAGCCCTGGCAGGGGATTGGGTTCAGACTGGAATCCATCACCATCAAACCCCCTCACACGGCAGGGCCCTCTTCACACACACACACAACCCAATCCCACTGCCAGGTCAGGGCCCCCTTCAACACCTTTGGTTCCCTGCTGAGCAAGCCCCCTTACCTTCTGCTCATGCTCCAAGTAGTGGATTTTGGTCTCAGTTCCTATGGTGTCTCACCCAGGCCTGCCAGAGGCTGCTGTGGGGCGGGCCAGGGCTCCTAATCAAAGCACATTGTCAGCACCACTGACAATCTCTCCATTGGTTGGCTGGACAGGATGCAGCAACGTCAGCCTGAGCCAGATGGCTGGCACCATGTGGTCACACCCACACACATGGTCTACCTCAAGCAGCCGAATTAGCCCAGTCCTGTGATTTTTCCAATATCCCTTGAGCATCTCTGCTTCTGCCTCCCCACTGTTGGAAAAATCACAGTATTGGACTAATTTCACAATTTCCTTGCAGTCTGTGAAATTGTAATTTACACAGGGCCTTAGTCATCCTACATTTTTTTATTAAAACCTCCAGCGCATAAGTGTAGCATCTTGAAATATTTTTCATAGTTTTGTACTTAAACTCATTTTGTGCCACTATGGTCCAGTGAAAATGACAAATTCAGTTTAAACCAATTTTTAAAATATTTTTTTATATTCAGTAGAGTCTTTAATGTTCCATAAAGTGGGTTTCTTGATGAGACCCACTTTTTAAAACTCTTTAGAATTTGAACACACCCTCTTTGCGCTGTAGGTCAGATATTTTATTTACTAGAATATATATCCTGCTTCACTCTGTTACAACTATATTGCTTTATACTCTGTGTAGTAATTCCTTCGGGTACATCCTTGCGGCTGACTTCCACCAATAGTCTTAATGCTGAATTAGTGCAATACCTGAGAGCTCCTGACTGTTGGAATCCAAGGAATTTAATTGGTTTTGTGCAGGTCGGGGGGTTGTTAAGTCCTTAATTTTCCTCTCATTGACATCTTTGTAGGGGTCAAACAACTTTGGCAACATGCCCAAAAAGGTGTCACCATCCATTCTAAAAATTAAATTACTATCACTGTGCTAAGAGTCTTGGTATGGAAATTAGGTGGTATGGTAAAACGAATGTTTCGTGGTGGTGGCCATCTTTAAGGTGTAGAATCATCAGAGCAATTTCATTTTTCCAGTGGCTTGGAAGTTCCAACAGTACTAAGTGCTGATTTGAATGCATCATTCTAGGCATGAACCATATGGGCAGCAGTATCCAGGGCAAGGACCTCCTTCAGGACAACCACCGTATGGAGGACATCAACCTGGAATGTATCCACAGCAGCAGGTAAAAGAGGTGGAATCATTTATATTCATGACATTTATTTTGTAAATATCAACCCCCCAAAAATATACTTTATAATATGAAATTAAAACAAATTCTTAAAATGCATGTAGTTTTCGTACAGGTGAGCAACATAGTGTGGGCCAAAATCAGGGCCCATTTTAGCAGTGGATGTGCGATAACAAGGCCATGTACTAGTTAGGTTGAAGGGTATAATTTAAAGTTGCAATTCTGTGGTGTGGAGTCCGTGACAGGTGAAAGCCCCAGGCACAGTAAGCAGGCAGATCAAAACAATGCGATTCATAGGCTGATAATATTGCACACCCAGCTTGCAGAGACAAATAGGAAAGCTGCTGACTGGAAGAGCAGAAAGCACTCCTGTCAGGCAGGCAACTGAAACCAAGGAAGTCTGGCAGGAAGAGAAAGACCCAAGCCTCCTGGTTGCTAAGGCTGGCATAGAGTGTCACACAGATAATCCAAGACTATCATAAAACCTGCATGTGAGAGAATCATGTACTTTGAATATATAGCAGATGATATATTCCAATATATTACTAACATTGAAAAAATATTTTAAACATTCAAACATTTGAGCCTTTCTGTAATATATAAAATATACAGAATATGCTGGAAAATATGGGTACTGTTTCTAGACATAGGTTTTGTAAAATGTATTGATAATATGTGTGCAAACCCTTGCCCCATTAAAGTCATTGGCAGAAATCCCATTGACTTCAATGGGGCCAGGATTTCACCCTATGTATGATAAAGCAGTTGGTATTCTCTCTGTAATTATGGCTGGTGCTAGGTTGCTAGAATAAGACAGATTTTCAAACATGCCAGGATTCCCCAAAAATAAATTTATCTTCCTGAAATTTCACATAAAACATCTCAGTGTGGGGCAGAGGTTTTCTAGGAAGTTCAGTAAAGATCAGAAGTGAAGCTCTAAAGTTGCAGGGTTTTGAAAATGTATCTAAAATTCACTTTTGAAATGTTATACTTCTCTTTTTTCTCTCATACTATCTCCAAAATGTCGTGGTCAAGAAACTCCACATTTGTTTGTTGGTCTTGCTGAGGAGCAGCATTTTTAGTAATTTGGGGTGATTTAGTGGAGAAATTACAAAGATCAATAACAAAAATAGCATGTGACACCCCACACTACGGTATCCAGGAAATGAGCTAACGAGATTCTCATGAAAGATGGGAACTCCCTAAACTTTGCAAAAATATATAGTCAAACTAACATTATTAAGAAACTATAAAATCTCATTTCCTATTCTTGGTATCCATTTCCAGTAATGTCTTAATAATGTATTATTTTGACCTTTTTGTATATTTTGTCACGTATTAGGGGGACAAAGTTAAGGTTAGGCTGGTGGTGTGACGTAGGGTTGGGTGGGAGTTAATGGCTGAATTATCATAGTGGGACCCTCCTTTAAAGGTGCCATTGACATGCTGTCTTTTTGTCCCACTATACCCCTTTTACATCTATATCTTCCGTCTGAGTTAACTGACTGTCTGAGATCCCAATCCAGCAAACACATCCAGGTTTAACTTTAATCATGTCAGAAATCCCATTGAAGTGGGATTACTCGCATGTTTTAAATTAAGTATGTGCACAAGTGTTGCAGGATCAGGGTCTAAGTGGATTTATGCATAACCATTTGAAATTGTGGTGCAACTCAGACAATTTTTTACATGATGCCCGTTTTTCTGTGTCTTGCATTAGAGTTCATGTCACAGACCCAGTATATTACGTAGATGTGTAGGACCTAAAGCCGACCATGGACCCTTTGTTTCTGAAATAGCTTGACAGCTCACTGGCAAATTAAAACTTTCATGCAACTCAGTGGTTAGGATTTTCAATGCACCAAAGTGAGAAAATGAGAATTAATGGTTCCCACAGCAATTCTAACTGACCCACATTGCATGCATATAGAATTTTATATGATGTTAACTTTAGTACATTAGTATACATTGTGCAATGTGACTGAGTTAAGGTTTCTGTGGGAGCCATAACTTTGAGTTTACCATATAGATCATATATTCAAAAACTGCACATTTGATTCACATTTTTTGCCTCATGACATTCAGTGTGGCTTGAACTGTGAAGCAAACTCCCTCAGGAACTGAAGACCATTACAAACCTCTCCGCCTTCCACTCAAAGTGAAAGGCGCAGTTCTTCACCCTGCCTTCTGTAACATAAACACAGAGCAGCATGTACATTTTAAAACAAAATATCAGCCCCTGTCAAAACAAAACACTACATTGTGCTCACAGTTCTCCCCCTTCAGAGGGAGGATGAGAGACAGAAAGAACCACACATGACAGATGTTAGTCATGTCACTTAATGTACTCCTGGAAGGTGTTCAGATACTATGGTGATGAGCACCATATAAGCACCTATCTAGAACAAAATAGAATGTTTGAATTTAACTGCTGGAATAATCACACATGAAATGTGATTAGGGAATTTAGGGAGAGGGATTCATCTTCTTGGCAGGGATGCGTGGAGGTTTTGGAACACCAGACATAACTGAGATGTGTGTTTCTCCCACCAGTCAGCCTGTTTTGCCTGACTTATACTCTGTTTCAAACTCCAGCGTCCTGGATACATACTTGAAGAAGCATCGTGCTTTGGGATGTTAGAAGACTTTCAAAACTTGTCCTCCAAGAAGACTAAGTCTGTGACAAGTTTGAAACTTTAAAAAGACTTTTTTTTTGTAGTTCGAAAATAAAAAAACTGAAAAAATACCTTAGCTGGTGAAGATAATTTCTTTTTCATGCCTAGATGTGTCCTAAGTGAGCAATATAATTTTACCAAACTTGCAAAAAATTCACCCCTGGATTGAGAGCTAACATGAGAAATTTTATCCAGTGGTAATTTTTTTTAAATATAAGTTTTTATAAGCACATCAAAGTCGGGTCTTAATATGCAAGCTGGCTCAATCATAACCATAGCATTGCTAGCTTGACTCTATAAGCAGCATTCTCTGCAGTCCTAAGGATTTTTGATTTTTAAAATGAGCTTTCTGCCAGTTCATATACATTTTGTATGATAGGAAAAGACAGAAAACTTTTGTTTAAAAAATAATTATAAAACTACTATTTTACCACCTCCTGTGTAACGTGTTCATTCTGAAATGTTGCCTTTATATTAGTGTCATGGAATCTAATGATGCCAGTCACTTTTTTAAATTACATATTAAATATCACTCCTGACTGTCAATATGATTGAGCTTCTTTCTCCAAAACATTCTTTTTCAGAACTATAAACGTCATATGGATGGCATGTATGGGCCTCCAGCAAAACGCCATGAAGGGGATATGTATAACATGCAGTATGGCAATCAGCAGCAAGAAATGTATAACCAGTACAGTAACACTTACTCTGGACCAGACAGGAGGCCTATCCAGGGACAGTATCCATATCCTTATAACAGGGAGAGGATGCAAGGCCCCGGACAAATCCAGCAGCATGGAATACCCCCGCAGATGATTGGTGGCCCCATGCAGTCATCATCCACCAGCGAAGGTCCTCAGCAGAACATGTGGCCAACACGAAATGATATGCCTTACCCTTACCAGAACAGGCAAGGCCCTGGAGGCCCTGCACAGGCTCCACCCTATCCAGGGATGAACCGCACTGATGATATGATGGTACCTGACCAGAGGATAAACCATGAGAGTCAGTGGCCTTCTCATGTCAACCAACGTCAGCCTTCTTACATGTCATCCTCAGCCTCCATGCAGCCTATCACTCGACCTCCTCAGTCATCCTACCAGACACCACCCTCAATGCCAAACCACATCTCTAGGGCTCCAAGTCCAGCATCCTTCCAGCGCTCTTTAGAGAACCGTATGTCTCCAAGCAAGTCTCCTTTCTTACCCTCTATGAAGATGCAGAAGGTTATACCCACAGTTCCAGTGTCACAAGTCACAGGACCTCCGCCCCAGCCACCACCAATTAGGCGAGAAATTACTTTTCCTCCAGGCTCTGTAGAAGCATCGCAACCAGTCTTAAAACCAAGACGAAAGATTACCTCAAAAGATATTGGTGAGCATCAAACAAAGGTCTAAATACAGAAATAGAAGTAAAGAATCTAGGTTAACTCAGCTAAATGTAAAGTGATTTTATCTGTTAAAATATAATAGCACCAAAAAAATTGTACAGAATGGGTGGTCATCCCACGGGTCATATACAGCTCAGCAAATGCTACATGGGACATCAGTAGCTGGGAACAAAAGGAGCATGGAATGTTGAGCCCTGTAGTCTCCACAGGTCTCTCTTTGTGTTAAAAAATTAAGGCAGTTTAGGCTCTCAAATTCTATGTGTTAGCTGCTACCCTAAAGCACCTACGCAATGGTCAGTACAACCATCAGCTGAGCAAAGTTTGTTCTTGTGGCACAGAAAGCATACCAAAGCACCGATGAAGTGAGCTATTGCTCATGAAAGCTTATGCTCAGATAAATTTGTTAGTCTCTAAGGTGCCACAAGTACTCCTTTTCTTTTTGTTGGTGCATTGTTTACTTACATTCACACACCTTCATTAAATGACCTTTTGTTTTTTGATGGCAAGTCTTATATCCAGCCAGGATAAGAATTTCCCTGCCACTCTAATGGTAAGGCTTTGTGTTATTGGTGGAGATGGGTTTTCTGTGGCTGAGGGGCGAATGCACTTAAAGGTATCTCCTAGGTATCATGTAGGAATGTGCTCTTGGAGGTGATATTTGGGGGGAAGGTGGAAACATGTTAGTGTGAAATCATAATGGTAAGATTCAAGAGGCCATTCTGACTTGGCATGCTGTGTAACTGTATGTCCAGTGTAGGGATATTAGTGTAAGATCCTCAGTGAGTTGAGTCATGCACTATATATTTATCGCAGTTGGGACTTCTTTAACATTTGGATAGACCCGGGTTGCATCTCATTGACGAGCATGGAAAATATTCTTAAAAATCACTCAAATAATCTAAGAGAGACTGTTTTTTAAATTAAAGAATTATTTTAAACTTTCTGGGGGAGATTATGTTTTATAGCATCAACTATGATTTAGTGCTCGTTCCCATAATATTTACTCTTGTACAATTGAAAGTTTATTATTTTTCTCCACATTATTCCCAAATATTTTCCTGTTTTGACTGAACCCATTACTACACTTCACTCGTTCTAGTTCCCATTTCTGTTCATGTCCTTTCTGACTTGTTCTGTTCTGTCCTTTCCTCTTCCTCATACTGATGGTAGATGACATATGTGAAGCCCTCTTAGTTGCAGCTTCCATCATATCAGTCTCCTCAGCCAAGTTCCTGAGTTAGAACCAGCATAGCAGTCACTGAGACACCTGGCTGTTTTCATTGCTTTTGATACTTTCACTGTATGATCTCTGCAGTGTGTTATACTAATTAAATACATCTCTGAGTGATAAAGATACACTCAGCATTCCTTCCAGCTGCCACCCCAACACAGAAGTAAAGGGCAGAAACAAAATGATCACTGTACTCTTTGTTTTGTTTAACTTGTTTTATAGATTTTTTTCAACTATTCAAACATTAGTAAAAGCATCTCACCATGAGGAAAGGCAAGAAAAACTGCCAGTTTCAAGTACTCACTAGAAACAAGGCTCACATCTGTTCTGCCAGAAAGGCAAAAGAAGAACTGGACCACATGGTGGAAGCAGTGATGCTCAGTGCCATAATTTAGAACCTGAACACACCCTGTTTAGCAGACTACCTTGTTTGTATTCTCTAAAGTCAGCATGTCAGAAGTCTCCCTTGAAAGTCCACCGACTCTCCGCTAGAAAGCACTGCTTCTAATATTTTTTTCTTCTCTCATTCTCCAGTAACTCCTGAGGCCTGGCGAGTGATGATGTCTCTTAAATCTGGCCTTTTGGCTGAAAGTACCTGGGCTCTAGACACTATTAATATTCTTCTGTATGATGACAGCACTGTTGCTACTTTCAACCTTTCGCAGGTAGGTGAGATGGCACTTTACCTCTCAACCTGATAAGATCAAAAATTCAAATTGAGGGACACAGAAAAATGATTGCGTGAGTCCATTAAAATTAATTATCATTAGCATAAATTAAAAACGTAAATTAAAAGATTCCATAACCTCAATTTTGCTGATTGAACATCAATGAACTACAAGAGGAACCCAGGCTAGTGTGGGATGGGGTAGATTATAAACTTAAAATGAGGAATATCTCTTGTGAAAATGGACAGTTAAGGTATAGGAGCATTTCAGCATTGGGAGAAGGCAACGTCCATGAATACATACTCATTTGAGGTATTCGTTGGGTCAGGTACATTAAAACAAACATTGGCTGTTAGCACCAGGCATATCAGGATACTGGGTTTTTTTTAAACTGGACGTTTTTACAAAATGAGGAATTATGTTTTCACAAAAGGTGTCAGATCGATAATGCTGCTAAAACCAAAATCCACTATTTATCTACAAGACATGTATAACACAGGATCTAATGGTATAAGCTTCTCCTACACTACCTTCCAGTGTTTCTCAGCCCTGTTCTAGTAATCAAGATAGCAGATACTATGGTGATGAGTATGGTTTAAGAACCTATGCTATGTAGAATAGAGTTTCTATTACTTTTCGTTACTTTGACCCATTTAATCCTTCACTTTTTTGATGCGGTTCTGTGCCAGTTTGGTGGCAATTTTTAATATAGTCTATTAGAACAGGGTCTAAAACCTCCAATTTATTTCACACAAAACACTGTACAGCCATCAGTTATGATTTTTTGGGTATTATTGTCTTGGGCTTGATTTGAACTGCTGATCAAGATTCCATATGATGTTTGGTTTCAGAGTAGCAGCCGTGTTAGTCTGTATTCACAAAAAAGAAAAGGAGTACTTGTGGCACCTTAGAGACTAACAGATTTAATTGAGCATAAGCTTCCAATGAAGTGAGCTGTAGCTCACGAAAGCTTGTGTTCAAATAAATTTGTTAGTCTCTAAGGTGCCACAAGTACTCCTTTTCTTCATATGATGTTTGGAAATTTCTGCAGTTATTAAATGTAGGTTTTTATTTGGGGTGGGGTTTTTTTTTTTAATATTTAAGGGTTTGGAAGTCTTAAGAGAACCATAGAATATGAACATATTTGTCCTCTCAATAAAATAAAACTACTGTAGAAAAATAGAAATTGGATGTAAGATGGGACATTTTCACTGAATAGTTATTATCAGGGATCCTAGTTTTCCATGACAGAAAAAAACAACATTCTCCAATAAAAATACATAAAAATCCATGCTTTTCCACGATTAAAGTTGAACGCTGAACTTTAGTTTCCCAAGCCACAATATATATAGGTATCAGATGAATACAATGTTTTATTGATATATTTGCAATTAAGTAAGTTTGAAGCCTACCAGTACCATTAATCATTATAATCAATTTAATAGAATTGCAATTTGTATTTCTTATGTATACCAAATACTTCTGTGTCTGTATTCTATATTTTGGGGAAATAGGGTTTTTTTTAAATGCACAAAAACACTGGAATAATCCAGTCACAGTGCATTGTTTCTTTACTGTTGTTGATGGCCCCACTGTTTGAGGCTCTTGTTTTCCTTTTTTGTCATTCAGTTTATGTTTAACACTTTCCATGTATTCTACAATTCGAATGTAATCTACAGCCTTGCTGCATACAGTACAGAACAACACATTATCATCAGCATGAAATTTGTCCTTGCCAAACTCAGTGAGATGATCCTTAGGGGTGATTTTTAAAGTTTTTGGCATCTTTTTGTAACTTTAATTACATCTGAAGGCTGAAATGAAATTTGAGCTGCATTAAAACACAAACCCCTATACACCATTGAGTAACCTGAATACACCGGAAGCAGTTTATTGGAGTATGTTAATTTTAAGCATATTCAAAAATCAACCACAAGAGAGGGAAGTTGCGTGCATTGAATAAGGGACACTGGTATTTCAGTAAAATTTAGTGAGTAGTTAATACATGTTTTTATTTTTTCACTAAACGTAAAAACTAAAGATTCTCTGTAAAAATGCAAATTCCATGTTTTTCTGTGGCAAATGGATTTCTAGGATCCCTGATTATTATTCCATAGTTAATAAGAACAATTAATAGGCAGACGTTTGGGACTGAATGTAGTAACAGTAATTCATCTTTGACACAAAGCCACTGAGGGTGAACCAGAATCAGGAATCCAAGTGTTGGCCTCCAGTAGTACAATAATTACACATAAATCCAGGTTTAAACACATAGGAAAACTACTTTTGAGGATATCTTACAGTATAGAGAACTGCCTGCCGGTAACAGCTTTCAAATATGCATGGACATAATGAAAACTATTCTGCTATATACATCATACAGGGGGGGAGAGTATCAACTCCTAGAATCAGCATTGCCAGAATCCCACATATTGGAAAGTTGGTTTAGAGACAGTAGGTCAGGTCCTTAACGTATGTAGATCATCTTAGCTCATGTGAAGTCAGAGGAGCTATGACAGTTTACACCAATTCAGGAGTGGTCAGAAGGAAAGAAGAATTTCCCTTTGTAAATGTTTGTCATTCAAGGCTTGGCAGTCAGTAGTTTGTAGGATGTGTGAAAATGTTCATAGAAATATGTATGCAGTGTTGTTGTAGCCAGGTTGGTCCCAGGATATTAGAGAAGCAAGGTGGGTGAGATAGTATCTTTTATTGAACCAACTTCTGTTGGTGAGAGAGACAAGCTTTCAAGCTTACACAGAGCTCTTCTTCAGGTCTGGAAACTAACTCAGTGTGTCACTGCTAAATACAAGGTGGAACAGATTGTTTAGCATCATTTGAATATGCTCATTGCTACTAACAAATTCCGTGCAGTCTAAAATGTTCATCTGAGTTTTTGACTTGTGTTTTATTTTTTCTCTCTCCAGTTATCTGGATTTCTTGAGCTTTTGGTAGAATATTTCAGAAAATGCCTGATTGACATTTTTGGAATCCTTATGGAATATGAAGTGGGAGATCCAGGTCACAAAGCACTTGATCACAACACAGTCAAGAAGGATGACAGCCAGTCCATAGCAGTGGATACTGGAAAAGAGGAGGAAAATGATGAATGTATTGACTACTTTGAGGAAGAGGAGGAGGAAGAGTGGGAGGAGGAAGATGAAATAGAAAAAACAGAAGGAGAAGAAAAGAGCACTGTTTTTGCCACTCCCAGTGCCATTGCTGATCCAAGTGAGAGGCCAAAACAAGCCAGTAAATTTGACAAGCTGCCAATAAAGATTGTAAAGAAAAATAATCTATTTGTTGTTGACAGATCTGACAAACTGGGGCGTGTTCAGGAATTCAACAGTGGGCTTCTCCACTGGCAGCTTGGTGGGGGTGATACAACTGAACACATCCAGACTCACTTTGAGAGCAAGATGGAGATTCCTCCACGAAGGAGGGCCCCTCCGGCCTTGAACTCTCCAAGCAAAAAGAAGGATCTAGAGGGGAAAGGTGAACCCGAAGAACTACAGGAAAAAAGTATAACAGCTACCATCGATGATGTCCTGTCAGCTCGACCAGGAGCATTGCCCGAAGACTCAAACCCTGGTTCCCAGACAGAGAGCAGTAAATTTCCCTTTGGAATCCATCAAGCCAAAAGCCACCGGAATATTAAACTGCTAGAAGATGAGCCAAGGAGTCGGGATGAGACTCCTCTATGCACCATAACTCATTGGCAAGACTCCTTGGCTAAACGCTGCATCTGTGTGTCAAATATTGTCCGTAGCTTGTCTTTTGTGCCTGGCAATGACGCCGAAATGTCCAAACATCCAGGCTTGGTGCTGATCCTGGGAAAGTTGATCCTCCTTCACCATGAGCATCCGGAAAGAAAGCGAGCGCCGCAGACATATGAGAAAGAGGAAGAGGAGGACAAAGGGGTGGCCTGCAGCAAGGATGAGTGGTGGTGGGACTGCCTCGAGGTCTTGAGGGATAATACATTGGTCACATTAGCCAACATTTCTGGGCAGCTAGACTTGTCTGCTTATACAGAAAGCATCTGTTTGCCAATTTTGGATGGCTTGCTGCACTGGATGGTGTGCCCATCTGCAGAGGCACAGGATCCTTTTCCAACCGTGGGGCCCAACTCAGTCCTATCGCCTCAAAGACTTGTGCTGGAGACCCTGTGTAAGCTCAGTATCCAGGACAATAATGTGGACCTTATCTTGGCCACTCCCCCATTCAGTCGTCAGGAGAAACTCTACGCTACTTTAGTTAGGTACGTTGGGGACCGCAAAAACCCAGTCTGCCGAGAAATGTCCATGGCTCTCTTATCGAACCTTGCCCAGGGGGACGTGTTAGCAGCAAGGGCAATAGCTGTGCAGAAGGGAAGCATTGGAAATTTGATAAGTTTCTTGGAGGATGGGGTCACTATGGCCCAGTACCAACAGAGCCAGCATAACCTCATGCACATGCAGCCTCCACCTCTGGAGCCACCTAGCGTAGACATGATGTGCAGGGCAGCCAAGGCCTTGCTAGCCATGGCTAGAGTGGACGAGAACCGCTCAGAGTTCCTTTTGCATGAGGGTCGTTTGCTGGATATCTCAATATCTGCTGTCCTGAACTCTATGGTTGCATCTGTCATCTGTGATGTACTTTTTCAGATTGGGCAGTTATGACATAAGTGAGAAGCCAAGCATGTGTGAGTGGAGATTAGAGGGTCACATATAACTGGCTGTTTTCTGTTCTTGTTTATCCAGCGTAGGAAGAAGGAAAAAAAAAGAATCTTTGCTCCTCTGCCCCATTCACTATTTACCAATTGGGAATTAAAGAAATTATTAATTTGAACAGTTATGAAATTAATATTTGCTGTCTATGTGTATAAGTACATCTTTTTATTTTATTTTTTTTTAACCAAAGTTGCTGTCTAGTACATTCAAAGGTCACACTTTTTTTCCATAGATTATCCTTTTCAATGTTCTTTTCCATGTTTGTATTACATATTTTTTGGGAAGCGAACTAGTGACTTTAAAAAAATTGTGGCAAACCATTATATGATGGGGGAAAAGAAATCTCACCACTTTGAAATGAAAAGGTGAAAAAAAAAACCAACATACCAAGTTCCTGTGTGTTTTATTTTTTCAAAAAAAGGAAAAATAAAAATAATCTATACACCATCACCCAAAGCTCTGTGCAATAGAAAATTCTAGTGATGTAGGTGTAGGGGATCACCGAGGGTGTCAGTCAGTAGTCAAAATACAAAATGATATTGGTTTCTCAACAGGAGAAATGGTTACATTAGGCTAGGAGCAAAACAAAAAAAAATGTTTTTAAAGTTTAAAAGATTTTAAACACAAACCTGACGACGATAAACGTAAATTGCTTCCTCACCAGAACTGTCTTGTCTGCATCTGTTGTTTGACCTTCCACAATGACAGTTCTTCACAATTCCTTTAATCATTTTTTTAAATATTTTTTTTATTGCCTAAGGGCCGTGATGTATATAGAAGTTGTACATTAAACATGCCCTCATCTTTTTTTTTAAGTACAAAGTTTTTAGTTTCTTTTCCATGATGTGGTAACTCCAAAGTGACAGTAGAATTTTTTTTTCCTTTCATTTGGGCCATATCTCCAAAAAAACCCGAGGGTAATGTACAAGTTTCTGTATGTATAAAGTCATGCTCTATTTCGGGAGAGCAGCCGATCACAATTTGCTTTATAAATCAAGGTGTGGAAATGGTTACGTATGGATTGATTTAAGAAAATGGTTACCAGTCTACAGACAAAAAAAATATATACAGAAAAAAAGGAAGAAACACAGCTTCAAAGATTTTTCAGTGATGAGAATCCGCATTTGTATTTCAAGATAATGTAGTTTAAAAAGGAAAAAAAACTTGATGTAAATTCCTCCTTTTCCTCTGGCTTAATGAATATCATTTATTCAGTATAAAATCTTTATATGTTCCACATGTTAAGAATAAATGTACATTAAATCTTGTTAAGCACTGTGATGGGTGTTCTTGAATAATGTTCTAGTTTCAATGTAGTGTACCAAAAAACAAACCAGGTACAAGAAACTGCAATAATAGTTATTCTCTGCCCCCCACACCCTTATGATTATGACTTTTAAAAAGATATTAATCTGTAATATTAATCAAGTGATACAGTAATTTACTCTCCTTTTGGAAGACTCTTTTCTGAGATTACAGAGAATAGATACCAGTTATTACTTATAAAAGGTGATCTTAAAAGGAGAAGATGTGATTAGCTGGTGGATAGTGCTGATTCAGCAGGTATCCACTCCACTTGCTACAGTCAGGGATCATAAAAAGAATATTAGAAAAAGTGACACACAAGATTTTTGTTAAAGCCCGAACCAACTTGAAGAAATGGATCTGTACTAACTACCTGTAATTCTTTCTTCTGGGTAAAGGCACAATGCACCAAGTGATATGGGCATTCACAGTAAACACACACATGCTCCTTGATATTCTATATGTTATTGCATGCTTACAACACTCATGGCATCTCGCTCTGAGAGGTGCTGAGCTCCTGGAACTCCCATTCAAGTGGATCAGGCTTTAATACAGCATATCCTTTCTTACAACTGATGGGAGATGGCCATTTGAATTTCAGGATTTATCTGGTTTCAGATACATTGACTCTCTCCCATCCACCACTCACCTGGTAATCAGCTTGTTGCTGAATATTGTTTATATTATTCATTGTTGAATATTCAACCGAAATATTTTTGCTGTTTCATCTTGGAACATTGACTTTGTTAATGTGATCATAAAAAGCTAATAATAATCAGTTTACCCGGAATTGCTGCATAATTACACTGTTAGTATCCTCCTCCTTTCTCCAATCACAGTACAGAGTTTCTTGAGAATTACTGCTCCCATAGGCCTACTGCTTATCTTCATGTAGCTCACTCTAACACATTAATATATGGCAGCAAGTTTCATAGACACGTAAAGTATATACAATTATAATCCAAGTTTGAAACGTGACTCCGGAGTGTCACGAAAAGTAATTTTTCCTTTAGTTTTTTTTATACAGTAATCTATCCACTCCCACATCACCTACTGTAATGATCTCTTTTTCTCTTGCATAACAATACATTCAGACATATATGTTGAATTATAACCCATTTGTAACTCTTCATGACATGAAGAGGCATTCAACTTAACATCAGGGCAGGGAGAAGCAGTATCCAATACTGTTCTTAGTTGCTAGCACTGTTTTAGGGAGTGATACTATCCATTGTATGGATGCAGGCTGTTATCTAAACCCAAAATTGATCTGTAATCAGTCCTTTCCTGTCCTTTTTCCTGTGTCTACTGGCTAGTCAAAGAAGGAAACAAAAAATGTACTGGGCCTTTTTTACTCTAGCCTTTTTTCCCAAATTCCCCACCATTGCTACCATTATGGGAGCTGTACCAGTGCTAAAATATTTTAACCAGCGTCATCAGATTTGCTTGGAGCAGGGTTAGACAATATTGTGGTAAAGGGATTGGCAGCCACAGGATCCCTATCTACAGTAGAACTACTACCAGTTCCGTTGTGTCAGTGGTAGAAATAGTGGTTAGTGGGAAAGGTGGTTAGTGTAGAGACAGCATGAGTTTGGTAGATTTGCAGTTAAGGTAATAGCAGATCTAATTCATTAGATAATGTTGCAACACCAGTGAAAGGTCTAACAGTTTTTCTCCTCTTTTAATTTGATACATAGTTTGCACGTTTCCAACCAATGGTGTCCAAGTAAAGCCTTTGGAGAAGATATTACATCAGAATTGCAAATTTCAGGGTCTTTCTAATTGGCTTGTGAACAAATCTGAGCTGCTTGTGGCAAGAATTTTTTTTTTTTCAGGATTAAATACCAGAGGGTAACAAACATGTGTAGCGTTTACTGTTTTTCCAGCAGTCTGAGCATAAATGCTGTACAAAAAGCTGAGAATAACATCAACCGAAGGGTCACAATGTTTGAAATCTTACTGTAAGAGAAAAATGTGTAATATAAGGTGGCTGTGTGTTATTTTTAAAGCAGTGATGATTAACTAGAAATAGCGGGCTGTTATCGACTGATAAACCACCTATTCCTTTGGCCAACCCAAGCAACTAGTTTTATATGGACTAAAAACGTAGATACCACATATGTGGAGTCATTGGAGTCTTATTGACCAATGTGCCCCATAACTATTTTAGGAACCAAGATCTGACTATCCCTTTCAACAGAAACAAATATTGTTCCTTTTAGTCTCTGTCCCGTTTCCCTATTGGGAAGCAAGGAGGCAAAAGGAACCTATCCACTTCCTCCGCCTCATTTTGATGCTGGAAGCAAAGGACTCCATGTTTTATTCCACCACTATTTGTGTATTTTCTTTGCCCTTTGAGTGCCCAGAGCCAGGGGGAAAGAAAAGAACACAGAAAAGAGTTACCTATGGAAAAATAGCAACAAATAAAAAACAATTATCCTGATTCTCATTTATACTAAGACCCTTGTATGACATTCTGGCAGTGAAATGCATTCTTCTATTGCCAGAGGGGTGTAAAGATGCTGTAAATTAAATAAGAATCAGATGCAATTGTGGCTTTTAACACACCTCTACCCCAAGTCAAGGCCCTGTCTACGTTAGACCCACACAAATGTTTATCCCATTCTGTTTGCAGCATGGCTATTTCATTCAAAAGCTGGTGTTAATTTTGCTCAGTAGAAGCCAAGCATTCATCTCTGCCCATCTGCTGCTGTCCATCAGTAGAAAGGGAAGATTCAGAAGTATTCTACAGCAGTCATCCAAAATATCACAGTCACACTATTTTGTGTGCTGCTGTTACTACAGTGTTTTTTTTATATTATTGCAAACAAGGGCAGGTCCTCAAAAGATTCTGAAGAAATGATTCTTCACCTCTGAACCATTCCGCTCAGCTCTTGCAGTGAAATGGAATTATAAAGCCCGAGAAGACGGTTCCACACAGCAGTTACATTGCCAAATTTTCTTCAGGGTGCCTTGTGAGGTTTCTGTTTCCCCTATTGCTCTTTCCTCATCAGGTTTTTCTCTTGAGTGGAGCCACTGAATCAGCTGCTTCTGTATTCTCTGCTTAACAGAGGGTACTATGGATGCGCTGCTCAGTTGTCTTCTGTACCATCAAGAGCTCTGTTCCCTGTCCCCATTTCTGATGGAATTAGCATTCCATTCAATCTTACAGGTTGTGGCTGTCGTCTACTATGGTAATTTCTCCTCAGGTTGATAGCCCCTGATTTATCATTGCCAATCTTGAATACAGCCATCCCCCAGATGCCCTACTGTTGCAATTCCAGTGGACCCTGTGCCTATGGTTATTAAAGTGCCTCTGGTTATTAAACTTTGAAAAGAACTGACTCTGCAAAGATAACATTGTGAATTCCAGGAGGATTGACTCTCAAGGATTCCTACTGAAATGTGCTCTGTTTACAGGTAAAGAGAATGGGGGTGTTTTTGCTAACTACCAGCTGTGCAAACTTAATCTGAGCTCTGGGTCAAGCTGATGTCTTCCCACCTCATATCCCTCACCAGTAATAGAGTGACTGCGCTTAGCACTCTGTAGGTTATTTGTAAGGGCCTTCAGGCTATACACAGAATCATAGAATATCAGGGTTGGAAGGGACCTCAGGAGGTCATCTAGTCCAACTCCCTGCTCAAAGCAGGACCAATCCCCAACTAAATCATCCCAGCCAGGGCTTTGTCAAGCCTGACCTTAAAAACTTCCAAGGAAGGAGATTCCACCACCTCCCTAGGTAACGCATTCCAGTGTTTCACCACCCTCCTAGTGAAAAAGTTTTTTCTAATATCCAACCTAAACCTCCCCCACTGCAATTTGAGACCATTACTCCTTGTTCTGTCATCAGCTACCACTGAGAACAGTCTAGATCCATCCTCTTTGGACCCCCCTTTCAGGTAGTTGAAAGCAGCTATCAAATCCCCCCTCATTCTTCTCTTCTGAAGACTAAACATCCCCAGTCCCCTCAGCCTCTCCTCATAAGTCATGTGTTCCAGTCCCCTAATCATTTTTGTTGCCCTCCGCTGGATGTTTTCCAATTTTTCCACATCCTTCTTGTAGTGTGGGGCCCAAAACTGGACACAGTACTCCAGATGAGGCCTCACCAATGTCAAATAGAGGGGAACGATCACGTCCCTCAGTCTGCTGGCAGTGCCCCTACTAATACAGCCCAAAATGCCATTGGCCTTCTTGGCAACAATGGCACACTGTTGACGCATATCCAGCTTCTCGTCCACTTTAATCCCTAGGACCATTTCTGCAGAACTGCTGCCGAGCCATTCGGTCCCCAGTCTGTAGCGGTGCATTGGGTTCTTCCGTCCTACATGCAAGACTCTGCACTTGTCCTTTGTTGAACCTCATCAGATTTCTTTTGGCCCAATCCTCTAATTTGTCTAGATCCCTCTGTATCCTATCCCTACCCTCCAGCGATCTACCTCTCCTCTCCGTTTAGTGTCATCTACAAACTTGCTGAGGGTGCAATCCACACCATCCTCCAGATCATTTATGAAGATATTGAACAAAACCGGCCTGAGGACCGACCCTTGGGACACTCCGCTTGATACCGGCTGCCAACTAGACATGGAGCCATTGATCACTAAGTCACATGTGTTACACTAAGTTACATGTTACATGTGCCATGGCATGCAGCTGGATGTGCATGACGGCAAAAAACTGGCATTGCTGCCACTACCCGCTGGCACCAATCAGGATCTGCTGCTGCTGAGAGCACAGAGCTGCGCTGTGTACTCTACTTTGCTCCACTTGTCCTTAGAAAGCCAAGCAGAACTAACAGTGCAGGCCTATGTGCTCTCTCATGCTCTTCTAGACCAGTATTGCTGGAGCTGTCAATGGGCAGAATAGAACTGATGTCCCCCTCTCGCTGGCTGAGGACAGCAGGAGAAGAGTTGGTTTTTACAGAATCTCTTCCCACTTCATAAGGGAGGAGTTTCAAGTAAAGAGAAACCTGGGGAAGGGAAGTGGGGAGAAAATGTTGTGGGGGGGGAATGATCTATGGGAAAGAGATAAGAAGCACTCGGGAGATCCAAGGGAAAGAAAGAATAGGCAGCTGAAAGATACAGGCATCGGGGAAAGAAGAGACAGAAGAGGAGGCGAGAGAAAAGGAATAACAGAGTTCAAGGCCTATTTCACCACTGCATTGCTCCCGTGAAAAGAATAGTTATGCTGGCATAAAACTGGGCGGAAATCTGGCACTGCATCAGTGTTTGATGGGAAGGAAAGTAGGTGTGAGACATAAAGGGAAGGCACCACTTTCAGAGTGCTACGTTTATTTTTTATTTAATTATTCACATTCCTAATCTTTTCTCATGAATCCTGGCTGGAGAGGGCAGGGGAAAGGGCATTAATACTGATTTCATTGCTAACTCCATCTATGTTTCTTAATTTGTATAACAATGTCTAACAATGGTTTGAATAGAGGAATTTCTTTTTTTTTCCCCATAGTTGATGCATGGTGATAAGATGAGTTTTGTTGTCATGTTCTTACATCTCATTAGGGGCATATTTTCAAAATCTGACCTCCCTTTTTGTGTCCATAAATAACTGTGGGAGCATCGTAGCCGAGATATCTTCGCCTTAGATGTCTATTGTGTGTCCAGTCCAGGCACCTACCTACATGAATGACCTAAATCGTGCTTGTAATTATTTGTGCTCAGAAATTTGTGGGTGCAAAGAAGTGAGGCGTTTTATGGGTGGAGTGAAGCTCAAGCCCATAATGTTTTTGTTTTTTTCAATCTTGCTGATGGAGAAACTGTAGCAATAGAATTCTAGTTTTAAAGTATTGCCAAAACTAGCTGGAGGAAATCAGGGAAGTTCCATTGACTTTAATAGGGCTACACTATCTTGCCCTCCATTTGTTAATTTATTCAAACCACTCTTATTATATACATATCACATTTCCATTGTGGAATCCAATGATTAAAGAACAATCTTTAAATTAAACAGGTGGTGGGGTGGAATTGCCTTCCACTGGCACGATGATATCCCTCCACCCTATCTCCTCCTTTCTGCAAATGGCTAAGCCATCAGGGGTTATGTTTATCTTGGTCCATAAGGAGAATCCTGAGGAGCAAATGGTTTGATTTTTGGTATGCAACAGAGTGCAACAAAAGGCAAGTATTAAAAAATAAATAAATCCCAGGGAGGATTTATCTAACATGAGATTTTTAATCCTAGAAGACTAATGCTAGACAAAAGCGAGAGATACCTTATGGTATGTCTGTACTAATAAATTTTGCTGGTCATCTCTGTGTAGAATAAGAAAGAAGATGGAAAGCAAACACCTGTTATAAAAGTGCTGGTGTTTTGCAGTCAGATTATAACCCAAGACTATAAACTCAATTGTTAAACCAACATTTCTCAAAAGGAAGGGAAACAGAAAGAATGGTTTTCTTGGTTTTATTGCATGATATATAAGTCAGATATGTTGTGAGGGTGGGGAACAGTTTGTTGTATGAAGTACTTTGATATGTAACATAAAGCAACTATACCAAGGGAAACACAGTACATGGAAATCATCAAGGTAACATAATTGAATCTCTACCATCAAAACTGGTGCTGAGCACTTTACGGGTCTACATTGTGGAAGACAGAATCTGCCTTTTAACATTTACTGGCAAATGTTTTATTGCTGCCATCCAGCAGCAACCTACTTAAGAAAATTTCCACTGCTGCATCATGGTGCATGTACTGTATCTGATGGAATGCTTTATGTCAATCCTAGCAAATACCTTTCCACTGCAAACTATGAAGAGAGCTTTTCTCTTTTGGAGGTCTTGAAATGTTCTGTCACAAGGATGATCTTGTCATAAAAATACAGGATTTGCAGTAAGGACTCCTGGGTTTTGTTTCCAATTTCTGCCACCAGTGTCCTGTGGCATGTCACTTTACCTCTCTGTGACTCAGTTTCTTGATTTGTAAAGTGGGGATAGTAATTCCCCGCCTCAATGCCTTAATTAATTAATGTTTGTAAAATACTTTGATAATCTCAGATGGAAGGCAACATTGTGTGAGTCTAAAAGCTATTCCAAAACAGCAAGAAAAGCTTTGGCCCAAAAGCTTAATTTCAGCAAGGTCTTTTGAGTCATAATCTGCATTGTGTGGCCCCTGCATTATGCAGTTCTAATTGTTTCTGTTCCATAGCTGCATAAAAATCTGATTGGTTAATTACCAGAGATCAGTTTTGAAATGTGTGGCCGACTGTTTTAGTCCAAATCCTTAAAAAGCAAAAAACTCTCTCTCTGTAGTTTTGATCCTGATGTATGACTTTAAAGTAAACAGCCTCGTCTCATGTTCAGCCTCAGTTCTGCATACAATTTAGCATCTTAAAAAAACAATATGCAAGACCTTGTTTTCCCATACTGTAGAGAATACTTCCATACTTTGTGAAACAAGCTTTAGACACAAATAGACGTGCTTTTCAAAGTACCCAGTGAAAAATGTTTATATCCAGTTCTCTTTCTTGTTTCCAATTCTGTAACTGTTTGATTCCAATTATATTTTAATTTTCGGTACTGTGCCAATAAGCTGTCCTTTTATATGGATGAGAAGACTGCATATGGGGTAATCACTATTGGGATGCCTCGGAGAGAAGAAACCTGACCTCTGAACTTGGAGAGGCTAAATCAGAAGTAGAGCTGATCTGAAACTGGAATTTCCCTTCTGTGGGAAATTCTGATATTCTGAAATGTTTGTATGGTCCAAATCATACAAAAAGTTCAAATTAAAAAAATTCCCAAAGAAAAGACATTCAAAAACATTTACAGTTTGGAACCATTAAAACATTTCATTTTGATAATGTCAAAACATAATATAATATAAAATATTATATATAATAAAACATTTTATATCATGCATATACACTGAAATTCAGATTTTAATATAATGTCGAAACAAAATGAATCAAAATGATAAAGTCAAGATGTACCAGTATATTACCGCCAAACATTCCTTTTTTCTAGGAATTTCTGATCAACTTCCTGGATTGGACAAGTCACATTAGTACAACAATATGTAACCATACTCATACACCACCTAGCTAATTCTTAAGGTAACTCCCAGCACCACATTTCTCACTGACAAGATCCTTTGTCTTATGTGGCACATTAGGCCTAAAATATATAGCAGAGCAGACTAAATTAGTCAGCAACATTAACTTGATTACAAAATCAGCCGTCAGCCTCCAGTTCTACTGAAATTATTCTAAAAATCTGCAGCATAGGGGAAATATTTAATAATATGCCATATGGAGCTACCTCTGACTTGCCTTTGCCCTTCCAGTAAGCCACATACTCTCTTCTCCTTAACAATCCTAAATAGCTTGGAGGCTTCTGCATGCCTGCTCCCAACCTTGGTCTGGACAGTAAGGCTTACAAAGGATTTCTCCCTGCCTCTGAGAGAAGGTCCAGGAGAGCCAGTTACCTCTCTTGTCTTCATTGCCAATCCCCATTCTAGAAAGTTCTTCTAGCCACCCATGATGTCCTTTTAAGGGAGCAGCTTAGAATCAGACAGAAAAAACACTGAGGTTCCTCTTTTGTGAAGAAACCACAACACAAGGAAACAGAAAAGGGAGATGAAGGCAGAATGGTGGGTGGAGAGGCTCAAGCTCAAGAAGTGGCGCAATGGCAGCATGTTGCAGATTTAGGCACCAATTCAGGAAGGACAGCACTTCAGTATGTGCTTAAGTTCTGATGACTCACTGTGACTTAAGCACATTTTTAAATGCTTTCCTGAACTGGGGTGTAATGCAGCAACTTGACAAAAAGGTGAGGTGAGTCCTCTACTTTCTGGTCCTTTTGTGCAGCCACTCAACTAGATAGTATATGGAACCCTGCCCCCTGGTAACAGCCACAGTCAAAGAACATCTGTAAATGCAATGGTTTTAGAAGACTTACTATCCGTTTTCTTTGATTTTTTTTCACTGAACTAATATTGGAAACTGGACAAAGTCATGTTTGTTTGGGTTTTATTCCTAATCTTCTCTACTTTCTGTTACTGTTCTTTTTTTCCGTCTGTTTTTAAAAAAAACAACTCACAAGTTAAAAAAAACAAAACAAAGAGAGACTTACAGCCTTCTCTGGCTTATTTTTAAGTTAAATTAAGAAAACTTTCATTTGATGATGTACTTATCCAACAAAATAATACCACAAAGAAGTAGAAAATTTGTAAGGTTTGGCAGAGAGATGTGGATTATTTTCTTCTTTGGCTTTTCTAAAAAAAATCTCACTCTCTTAAATGGGTTCCTATGTCAAAGGAACAGTTTTTGGAGAATTTCAATGTGACTTTCAATGCGAGAGGCTCTCTATTTATATAAAGCTAAGCTTTCAAACCCTTTTAGTTCAAAGTTGAGTAATACTTTACATGTTTATATACATAAATGTGTAAGTAATAAGTTTTATGAAGGAAACCAGTCTTAGAAATTTAGATGCCATTGTTCATTACTCAGATTTACCTTCACTAGATTGATGATGCATGCTAAGGTAAATAACAATAGAAATGTTTCTACTCGGCTGCAGGGATTGCACTTAATTAAACCTATTAATGCTTCAGTTTTCCAAATGTATACTGCTCAGTTATTCAGGCTTCAGAGCTCAATTCACTGAAAAATTCATTGTGAATTATAGACAGAGCAGGCATCTTATTTCCCTTAACTGTAAGTGAATTTGAGCTTTAGTTCTCATTAAAGTACAGGATATACCTGGGATGAATAATACTATACATGTGTATGTATTGCTTATAAAAAAAAACACTGTTAGAATTTTCCAAGATTTTTCAAAGTGACTAGTGGCTTTAGATGCCTACATTTTGGGAAGCCCAACTCGAGACAACTTGAGCCTGATTTTCAGAGGGTAGGTACTCAGTACTTTCTCAAAATCAGCTTCTCCTCCCCTTTGAAATGTCTCAGATTTGGCACCTAAAATTTGAGGCACCCAAAATCACAGTGCCCTTGAAAATCTTGTCCCACATTTACAGTGCTGGAGATTTTGGCCCTGTATTTATCCACAGAGCAGAGAGCAGCAGCATAATCCTCAATACAGTGTCCCACTACTATACTTCAGAGTAACAGCCGAGTTAGTCTGTATTTGCAAAAAGAAAAGGAGTACTTGTGGCACCTTAGAGACTAACCAATTTATCTGAGCATAAGCTTTCGTGAGCTACAGCTTCCGATGAAGTGAGCTGTAGCTCACGAAAGCTTATGCTCAAATAAATTGGTTAGTCTCTAAGGTGCCACAAGTACTCCTTTTCTTTTCACTACTATACTTGAATCATGACAGTGAAGGATCACGTCATGGACTGAGAGGGTACTTCAGTCCTGGGGTGAGACTTCCAGGAAGTATGTCAGTTGTGGAAGACAGGTTTCAGAGGGGTAGCCATGTTAGTCTGTATCAACAAAAACAATGAGGAGTCCTTGTGGCACCTTAGAAACTAACAAATATATTTGGACATACGTTTTCGTGGGCTATAACCCACTTCATCAGATGCATGGAGTGAAAAAAAGTAGGCAAGTATAAATATACAGCACATGAAAAGATGGGAGTTGCCTTACTAAGGGGGGGGGGGTGTCAGTGCTAACGAGGCCAATTCAATTAGGGTGGATGTGGCCCATTCCCAACAGTTGAGAAGAAGGGGTGAATATCAACAGAGGGAAAATTACTTTTTGTAGTGCTAATGAGGCCAATTCAGTCAGGGTGGATGTGGCCCATTCCCAACAGTTGACAAGAAGATGTGAGTATCAACAGAGGGAAAACTACTTTTTACAGTGACCCAGCCACTCCCAGTCTTTATTCAGGCCTAATTTGATGGTGTCAAGTTTGCAAATTAATTCCAGTTCTGCAGTTTCTCGTTGAAGTCTGTTTTTGAGGTTTTTTTGTTGAAGAATGGCCACTTTTAAGTCTCTTATTGAGTGTCCAGGGAAATTGAAGTGCTCTCCTACTGGTTTTTGAATGTTACAATTCTTGATGTCTGATTTGTGTCCATTTATTCTTTTGCGTAGAGACTGTCTGGTTTGGCCAATGTACATGGCAGAGGGGAATTGCTGCCACATGATGGCATATATCACATTGGTAGATGTGCAGGTGAATGAGCCCCTGCTGGTGTGGCTGATGTGGTTAAAATATGATCCACACTATGAAAATGTCTAAGAACTTCTCTTCTGAGGCAAGCAGTATTTGTCCCTGCATATAAACAAATGCTAAAATTGTCATCTTTTCAGCAAGTACTATGCAAAATAATGCAATTTCACTTAAATCTTTACTAAATTTCCCAATAATGACCACTTTGCAATCATGCCAACGATGTAGAGAATGCTCTTTTGATGTTAGTTTGCACTCAACCTGTATCAAATGAAACTCAAATATTCAAGGGGTTTGCGCAGGTTACATTTAGTCTCACACTTCTAGGTTTTGTTTTTAAAATGCTTTTGCAGTTATAAATTAATTTTTATTAATTAGCATTTCATTTCAATGAAAATTTGGGTTTGGATTTAAATGTTCCCTTGTAGATGCCAGTAAAGTTTACAAAGTGAGAATGAGGGTCTGTCTAAACAAGAAAGTTTTACCAGATATACCAATATAATTATACAGGTATAGTTACAGCGGTGTTTTCCCCTATATGGATACTCATAGTCCAGTACCAGAGTGGCTTTTTCCGATTTGACTTCAACCCCTTTGCAAGCAACATAAGCTAAATTCAAAAAAGGTATTTTTATACTGGGATAAAACTGTCCACGTGAGGGGTTATACCAATATAATTATATTGATTTACATTTACACTATAGGTTATACTGAACATTTTTTTCATGTAGACAGGACATTAGAATGACTTGACTCGTCTGGGAAGAGGGAGAAGGTGTAGTTAAGTACAGGAGATGGGACAGCACAGTGTGAGCAGAGAGAGCGAGTTAAGACAGGCAGATAAACTCGTGTATTGGAGTAAGCCAGTTTAATTTGGGTCCCATTACTTTTGCCCTGTATTCTCAGGAGTGCAGGGTTTTGGTGATCAAGGACTCTATTTTTGACCCAAGCTATTTAATGCAAGCTCAATCATCATTAAAACGATGGCATCAATAATTTTTCTACTTAATCTGTGGTCTCATCTCATGTGATACTACCATCATGCTCTCTGTTCTACTCAAGTCTTCCATGTAGACTTTCTTTTTCTTCCTTCGCTTCTGGTAGAAATAATTTTCCTAATAATTTTATTAAGATTTACAATGATGCAGTTTCCTCACAAGCATTTCCTTATTAATCCCAAGGCCACTTGATGTTGGTTATAACCCAACTACAAATATAAGCATATATACATACCCTAGCATTATAAGCATTGGCCAAAATACTTACAACATCTGCTCTAATGTTCATGCCTATAAGTACATCCATGCTGGCCCTTATGGATGGAACAACCACCATTCTCTCTTCTTTCTCATCCTTCCTTAAATTCGTCTCTGATGAGTCCTTCCAACAATAGTCTAGACACAAAATAAATATATATTATAGTATAAAAAACCTGAGTAGCCAAAAAGAAGTATGCCAAAAAAATCAAATCAACACAATCTCTCGATGAATCCTCACCCAAGAGCAGTTGAGTATCCTGTCCTTGTATTTACGAATCTCTTTCCTCTCTCTTTTACTTATCCCTATCTATCATGATCTGGTCTTATTTTTGTATTGTGTTTATGACATAATTTAGGGTCTGATTCTGAGGAATTTGAGTACCTATGATGAGACATTGCTGTACCTCTCAGGATCAGACCCGTAGGTCATTAAGGAAATTCACACCATTGTGTGGACATATTGCACAGGCACGAAGGTGGGGTGTCATGTGGTGGCTGACCCTGTAAGGGGAGTTGAGCCCAGGCTCTCCTGGGACAGATCAGGTGATTATAAAAGCCAGCAAGTGGTAGAGTGCTTCCAGGAGTAGGGAGTTACTGGCAAGGAAGACCCTGTGTAAAGGGAAGAATGGTTCTGCTATTGTGGGGAACTTTCCTGGCTTATACACTACCCTGGTGGAATTGGCTAGCAAAAGGATCTGAGTCCTCACTCCCACGCCCTTTACCCAGAGGCCTGCCTGACCTCGAGGACTCACCTTCCTTCCTCCCATGTGGCAAAGTCCTTGTAACCCCCACAAGGCTGGGCCCAGGATTCCTGGGCGGCTTGATACCTAATCTTGTCATGGCCACTTAGGACAGGGGCCAGGGTGTCCCCACTCCAGAGTGCTCTCTCCACACCAGATGCTTCCCTAACCCACTGATCATTGCATATAGTTCAAACCTAATAGAATTTATTAAACAGCAATCAATTAAAAAAATAAGGAGAAAGTGGGAAAGGTTAAAGGGAAGCACGTAACCCCACTCTGTGGCACGGGGACATCATAGGGTTGTCAACTCTGACTGAAGCTATTCCAGGAGATTTTATTTTCCCAACATGACATAATGTCATTTTCTTAAAATATCCTATTAAAATCTCCTGGATTCCTTTCAGGGAGATGCCAATCCCGGGAGATTCCCAGCCAATCCTGGAGGGTTGGCAACCCTAGGACATCACAAGCAGCCGTCTCTGGAACGTAAGGGAAGTTCACAGTCTGTTCCTCACCCATCCCAGGCCTCCTGCCCAGACCCTGGCTGTGCTGCAGGGATGCAGCACGTTGGACACTTGCTCTGGTGGTGGCCACATGCCCTCAGGCTCTAGGGGACAGGATCCTTCTTCCCAGTGTTGTCCCCACTCCCCCCGTATTACTATCCCCCTCCATGTCTGGGCTGCAAGGTCTCTTGGCTGGGAGCGTCTCCCTGCACTGGGTCCGGGTCCCCCTCGCTCTCCGCAGCAGCTCACGGCACCTGGCTCCAGCTCCGGCCCCAGCTCCCCTCTGCCTCAGCCTTACTTCTGCTCCTCCTCCAGCGCAGCTCCCTGGGCTGTTGCTCTGTTCCCAGCACAGCTCAGGCTCCTGCTCTCCCCTGAGCTAGGCCCTGCTCTGGCCCAGGCGGCTCCAGCTCCCACAGAGGACGAGGCCCCTGACCTCTTGACTCCCTCATTGGCCTGCCTGTCCCGTCAATCAGGTTGACCCGGAGCATTGGCCCTCAGGTCAGAGGCAACGTGGGGGGTGGAGGCGGGGGGGGGCATGCAGGGTCAAGCACCAGCACCTGCCTGGGAGAGCGCCTGGCTGAGGCAGGTTGCCCCCGCCCAGGCTCGGCTTCCGGCAGACTCAGCCTCGCTCTCCAGAAGCCGAGCCCAGGCAGGGAGCAGGCTGCTGCTGCTGCCCCTCCCTAGCCAGTCTGTCTCCTGGGCAGCTAACTATGCTGCACAAAGCGGCGACCGGGAGCTCCCCGCCCAGGCCTGGCCCCCAAGGAGAGCAGCCGAACGTGCTGGGGGGGAGCCGGTGCAGCGGAACGACAGAGCCCCCACCCCACCCCTGCCCCGCAGGTAATGTGGGATGTGGGGGAGGGGTGGGAAGAGTATGGGGCCGTGAGCTGGGGGCAAGGAGGAAACACATATCCTCCCCTTTAGCTGGTGCACCTCCCCCCAGTATGTGGAGGCACCAGTTGTCTATGCTCAGGGTCCTGATTTCTCATCGGCCCTTCCCCTTTCTTTTGGTACTGGGAGATGGCCAACCAAAAAACTGCCACTGAGTTTTAGTACAACAGTCCCCTTACACCTGTATCAGTGGAAGCGGGCTGGCTCCTGTGTCAGCCCCTGGAGCAGGGTGACTTTCAGGAAAGTGGCCAGTAAAGTGGGAACCTGTAGGGAATAGATAGGTCCCTGCAGAAGATCCCAGGTTAGGGAAGAAGGGGTGATTGATGCGCTGTACTAGTTTTATGTGAAAGAAATAAAGCTGAAGCCCTGAGAAAAGAGTCTGAATCAGATTCTAGGCATGGTGTCAGTCCTTCCTGGGCTGAGGAGACAGGCCACTAGTGTACATGGGGTTTACACTGATGCAGTTTACTAGATTAAGCTGCGTCGGTGCAGCATGGCTGTGTTAAGGGTTTGCACTAGTGTAAGTACATCACTGTAGCATGAATTTCATTCATATAGTCTGGGCCTTATACTATAAAACCCAAGGGGGAAGGATCATGTCTTTTTATTGGCTTGTAAAGTACCATGTGCACCTTTGGTTCCATATAAATAGTAATTATGTCCCCTCCGTGACTTTTCCTAAAATTAACCACGATCATGTTGCAACTGTAGTCATGTGCATCATTTCTGGCATCCTTACGGTGATAAGAACGAGAAGTACTTGTGGCACCTGAGAGATTAACAAATTTATTTGAGCATAAGCTTTCGTGGGCTAAAACCCACTTCATCGGATGCATGCAGTGGAAAATACAGTAGGAAGCTAAATAGATAGATAGATAGATATATACACACAAAGAACATGAAAAAATGGGTGTTGTCATACCCACTATAACGAGAGTGATCAGGTAAGGTGAGCTATTATCAGCAGGAGGAAAAAAAAACCTTTTGTAGTGATAATCAGGATGGCCCATTTCCAACAGTTGACAAGAAAGTGTGAGTAACAGTAGGGGGAAAAATAAACATGAGGAAATAGTTTTACATTGTGTAATGACCCATCCACTCCCAGTCTTTATTCAAGCCTAATTTAATGGTGTCCAGTTTGCAAATAGATAGAAGCACTCAGCTTCTTGCTTTGCTAACATTAAGAGTACACAAGGAGACATTTAGAAACTTAAGGGTGTTCCTAAGCACATCTAGTATATCATTACTATGAAACTGATTTCACAGAGCATCCTTAATGGACAATATCATATATGCTCTACTGAGAATGTGAATGTAAAAAGAAGGAAAGGAAGGTTTGATGGTGAGATTTAAAAATAAGTGACTCATGTTAGGGGAGAAAGAGGAACAACAAAAATTAAAAATATCAAACTGAATTACAGAGGGAACAGAGAGGAGGCCCTGTCGCGGGGTACAGATGGCTAACCCCTCTGAAACATAGGGTGGGCTTTGGAAAACGGGGTATATGGTCCAACTTTCTGAAATGAAAGAGCTGGTTGGCCACAGCATTCAGGACCTCCAGAGGTTATCAGATATATGCAAAGAAGACAATAGGGGTGCTGGAATTTGCTGTAGGTATATTGCACACATTTACTGCTTTTCATTTTAATAAGGTCCAGAAAAGTTGTGAGGTAAAGCAATAAACCAAGGCACTTTACAAACAGAGGAGCTCAGAGGCAGTTCCTTCATCAGTAGCCCCAGCATATCCAGAAGCAAAATGCTGTGTACAGGAATTTGTGGCTTCTGCTGCTTCATATTCACACTGCTCAGCTCTGAAATCTATTAACACAGCTCCAGGAAATCTTGAATTTCAAATGTCTGAATGCATTGAGTTTCACACTTGACTAATCAAGTCAAACATTGTCTGCTAATCAGATTTACAAGCGTGAATGTGTCAGTGTGTTGGGATCGGCCACATAAATACATGCAGAAAGATTTGGATAGCTGTTCTGCAGTATTTCAAATGTGTGGTTCCTGTGTGTACTCCATACCATCCATATCCTTTGGATCCTTTTCTAAAGTGATTTGCGGTAGAGAAGGAACTAGAGAGGCAGTCGGTCCACACCACCCTTTATGCCCTCAGTTTGGAGCACAAGGAAATGCAGGATGCCGGTGTAGACCAATGGACACTGTTAATGAAAAGTCTTCTGAGCTCAGGTGCATGGAGCGCATGCACACCCACAGGAAATACCCAGCCCATAGGGACCACACATCTCAAAGAATTCCAGTTACTGTATGGGAAGTAACCCATCATTTTTATGTTGGAAAAGTTAAAAGAAAATTAATTATAAAAAGTTTGGGGTAGTACTAACTTTTTCATAGATTCTCCATAGGGTTTTCTTTTGGTTGTTCTTCCCCTTCCTCCTCCCCATGCACAAATCCTAGAAAATGGAGACTTCATCCCTTCTTCCACTTTCAGCAGACTAGGGAAGGAATGTGTACAGATCTGGGGAAACAATAGGGCCCTATATTTTAAAGCAAATGTGTTTTGTTTAACAAAAGCCAATTCACAGAGAAGGTATGAGTCATTTTGAATGGTTAGAGCCAAATGTTGACCTGCGTTTCACCTCATCCATCTCCATTCCTCTCAGTAGCGTTACATAAACTGTAAATCAGGGCCAGGTTTGACCCATAATGACCAAAGAAACACCACAAAAATACCTCAGGAATGAGACAATATAAAGTTCTGAGTAAATGAACAAGAGGCACCGCAGACTTGGTTAAAAATAATTCTTATGGAAATGGTTAGCATGAATATATCAATTTGTAAATGTACCTTGGCTAGAATTCTCCTAGGGCTAAGTGTTCCTTACATTTTCACTCATTCCTTGTTATGGGCTTTTTCTGCTCAATGAGATTTCTTTTTGTTATAGTCGGAAGATAAAAGCAACTCATCCAAATTATGCAGCTTTCTTTTTGAGTTGGGGAGAACTCGCTGTGTGCAAATTCCCCAGGGGCACCCACATCCCTCTTGGGGGTGGAGGCACAAAGTCACAGTCATCCCCGGAAAAAGAGTTGCCAGCTTCAAGAGGCCCTTTCTGTTTCTTCATACAGGGACAGTGGGGGTGGGAAAAGAAAAGTGTGAAGTGTGTTAAAAGTCAGATGAAAATCCAGAATACTTGAAATGGTATCAGACATTCCCACTGAACATTGCTTTTTTGCGGCTCTAGTTTCTTAGCTCCTGAAACTTGTTGTGTTAATTTGACTACTAACTGCACTTAAAACCGGAGCGCAATAAGCAAACTGAAATCACATGTGAGATGGGGCTGGTCAGCTTGATATTGGCGGTGTTGGTGACTCTTGCAAATCCCTGGTTCTTGGAGTTCGGTTATCAGCTTTTTAAAGTAAATTCCTAGACCTCATGACTGCAGAAAAAGCTTTAAAATGGTACAGCCCCCAACCCAGCGCCCCTGCTGGAGTGGGGCTGAGCCACATGGTGCGGCTCATGGGCCAGCTTAAAATGGCTTATGGGCTGGATCCAGCCTGTGGGCTGTAGTTTGCCCACCCCTGCTGTAAGCTATGCAGCATAGCTTAGAATCTAAAAGCATAATAATGGCCATACTGGATCATACCAATGGTCCATCCAGCCCTGTTTCCTGTTTTCTGACCATGGCCAATGCCAGGTGCTTCAGAGACAGTGAAGAGAACAGAGCAATTTATTGAATTACCCATTCTTGTCATTCAGTCACAGCTTCAGCAGTCAGAGGCTTAGGGACACCCAGACCATGGAGTTGTGTCCCTGACCATCTTAGCTAATAACCACTGATGGACCTATCCTCCATGAACTTACCTAATTCTTTTTTGAACCCAGTTATACTTTTGGCCTTCACAGCATCCCCAGGCAATGAGTTCCACAGGTTGACTGTGTGTTGTATGAAGAAATACTGCCTTATGTATTAAACCTGCTGCCTATTAATTTTGTTGGGTGACCTGTGGTTCTTCTGTTATGTGAAGGGGTAAATAACCCTTCCTTATTCACTTTCTCCACACCATTCATGATGTTATAGACCTCTATCATATCCCCCCTCAGTCATTTCTTTTCCAAGCTGAACTCTCCCAGGCTTTTTAATCTCTCCTCATATGAAAGCTGTTCCATGTCCCAATCATTTTTGTTGCCCCTCTCTGTACTTTTTTTCAATTCTAATGTATCTTTTTTGAAATGAGGGTGACCAGAACTGCATGCAGTAGTCAAGGTGTGAGCATACCAGGGATTTGTATATAGTGGCTGTCATAAATATAAAGGGAAGGGTAAACACCTTTAAAATCCCTCCTGGCCAGAGGAAAAATCCTTTCACCTGTAAAGAGTTAAGAAGCTAGGATAACCTCGCTGGCACCTGACCAAAATGACCAATGAGGAGACAAGATACTTTCAAAAGCTGGGAGGAGGGAGAAAAACAAAGGGTCTGGGTCTGTCTGTGTGATGCTTTTGCCGGGGACAGAACAGGAATGGAGTCTTAGAACTTAGTAAGTAATCTAGCTAGATATGCGTTAGATTATGATTTCTTTAAATGGCTGAGAAATTAAGCTGTGCTGAATAAAATGGATATTCCTGTCTGTGTGTCTTTTTGTAACTTAAGGTTTTGCCTAGAGGGATTCTTTATGTTTTGAATTTAATTACCCTGTAAGGTATTTACCATCCTGATTTTACAGAGGTGATTCTTTTTTACTTTTTACTTCTATTAAAATCCTTCTTTTCAGAAACTGAATGCTTTTTCATTGTTCTTAAGAGCCAAGGGTCTGTGGTCACCTATGCAAATTGGTGAGGATTTTTACCATCCCCAGGAAGTGGGATGCAAGGGTTGGGAGGATTTTGGGGGGAAAGACGTTTCCAAACAATGCTTTTCTAATAAATAAACCCAAATAAACGTTTGGTGGTGGCAGTGGAAGTCCAAGGGCAAAGGGTAAAATAGTTTGTACCTTGGGGAAGTTTTAACCTAAGCTGGTAAAAGTAAGCTTAGGAGGTTTTCATGCAGGTTCCCACATCTGTACCCTAGAGTTCAGAGTGGGGAAGGAACCTTGACAGTGGCATTATGATATTTTCTGTCTTATTAGCTATCCCCTTCTTAATGGTTCCTAGCATTCTGTTAGCTTTTTTACTGCACATTGAGTGAGTATGAAAACATAATGATGACTCCAAGAGCGCGTTCTTGCATGGTAACAGCTGACTTAGACCCCCCCACATTGTTTTGTATGTATTGTTGGGATTAGGTTTGCCAATGTGCATTACTTTGCATTTTTCAACATTGAATTTCATCTGCCATTTTCTTGCTGGTCACCTAATTTTGTGAGATCCTTTTGTAACTCTTCATAGTCTACTTTGGACTTAATTATCTTGAGTAATTTTGTATCATCTCCAAACTTTGCTACCTCACTGTTCATCCTTTTTTCCAGATCATTTAGGAATATATTGAACAGCACCAGGCCCAATATAGATACTTGGGGGACCCTGCTATTTACCTCTCTCCACTGTGAAAACTGACCATTTATTCCTACCCTTTATTTCCTATCTTTTAACCAGTTACTGATCCATAAGAGGACCTCCCCTCTTATCCCAGGACTCCTTACTTTGCTTAAAAACCTTTGGTGCAAGAACTTTCAAAGGCTTTCTTAAAGTCCAGGCATGCTACATCAGCTGGATCACCCTTGTCCTCATGTTTGTTGACCCCCACAAAAAATTCTAGTATATTGGTGAAGCATGATTTCCCTTTAGAAAAGCTGTGTTGACTCTTCCCCAACATATCGTGTTTATCTATGTGTCCGATAAATCTGTTTTTTACTATAATTTCAACCATTTGTCTGGTTAGGCTTACTGGCCTATAATTGGGAGGATCACCTCTGGAGCTGCTTTTAAAAATTGGTGTTACATTAGCTATCCTCCAGTCATCTGGTGCAGAGGCTGATTTAAGCAATAGGTTACATATCACAGTTAGTAGTTCTGTAATTTCATATTTGAGTTCCTTCAGAGCTCTTGGGTGAGCGCCATCTGGTCCTACTGACTTCTTACTGTTTAATTTATCAATTTGTTCCACAACCTTCTCTACTGTCACCTAAAAAGAATGGCTCAGGTGTGGGAATTTCCCTCACATCCTCTGCAGACCGATGCAAAGAATTAATTTAGCTTCTCCGCAATGGCCTTATCTTCCTTTAGTGCTCCGTTAGCACCTCGATTGTCCAGGGGCACCACTTTTTGTTTAGCAGGCTTCCTGCATCTGATGTACTTTAAAAAAAAATTGCTATTACTTTTTGAGTCTTTGGCTAGCTCTTCATCAAATTCTTTTTTAACCTTCCTAATTATATTTTTACACTTCATTTGCAAGAGTTTATGCTCCTTTCCATTTTCCTCACTAGGATTTAACTTCCACTTTTTAAAGCATGCCTTTTTCTCTCTCACTGCTTCTTTTACTTTGTTGTTTATTCACAGTGTCACTTTTTTGGTTCTCTGTGTTTTTTAATTTGGTGTATACATTTAAGCTGAGCCTCTATTATGGTGTAAAGTTTCCATGCAGCTTGCAGGGATTTCACTTTTGGCACTATACCTTTTAATTTCTGTTTGACTAACTTCCGCATTTTTGTGTAGTCTCCCTTTCTGAAATTAAATGCTACAGTGTTGGGCTGCTGTGGTATTTTCTCTGCCACAGGGATCTTAAATTTAATTATATTATGGTCACTATTACCAAGCAGTCCAACTATATTCACCTCTTGGACCAGATCCTGTGCTCCATTTAGGACTAAATCAAGAATTGCCTCTCCTCTTGTGAGTTCCAGGACTAGCCGTTCCAAGAAGTCATTTAAAGGCTTTTGTGGCGGCTCAGGAGATTTGGCCACTTGGGCTGCCTAAGCTCTGCTCTAACTCTCCTGCAACGCAGCACCCCCTGATGAGGGATACCTACCCCATGACATGGGTATACATTTAATTTGAACCTCTATTATGGCTTTTTTTTCAAGTTTCAATGCAGCTGTCAGGCATTTCACTCTTGTGACCATTCCTTTTCATTCCCATTTAACTAGCCTCCTCATTTTTGTGTATTTCCCCTTCTTGAAGTTACATGCTACTGTGGTGGGTTTGTTTGTTTGGTGTTTTCCCCACTGCAAGGATGTTACATTTAATTACATTATGGTTGCTATTAATGAGTGATTCAGCTATATTCACCTCTTGGACCAGATCCCATGCACCATTTAGGACTAAAACAAGTTTTGCTTCTCCCTTTGTGGGTTCCAGGTCTATCTGCTCCCAGTAACAGTTATTAATGGTGTACAGAAATTTTATCTTTGCATCATGTCCTGAGGTAACGTGTTCTCATTCAATATGGGAATAGTTGAAATCCTCTATTATTATTGTGTTTTCTGTTTTTATAGTCTCATATTCCTGAGCATTTCACAATCACTGTCACCATCCTGCTTAGGTTGTTGCTAATATATTCCTACTGTTATATTCTTATTAGTCAAGCATGGAATTTCTATCCATAGAGATTCTATTGTACTGTGTGATTCATTTAAGATTTTTACTATATTTGAGTCTCTGCTTTCTTTTTTTCTTTTCTTATATTTTGTACCCTGGAATTGCTATGTCCCATTAAGTCTCATAATTCCACCAAGTTTCTGTTATATTATTATCCTCATTTAAGACCAGACACTCAAGTTCACCCATCTTAGTATTTAGATTTCTTGCATTTGTATACAAGCACAGATAAATTTTGTCAATATTTAGTTGTCTGCCTTCATGGGATGTAATTGATTGTGACTCTTTTTCATTTGACTGTTTCTTTTAAGTTCCTGCCTGTATTTATCACTTTCCATCATCTCCTCCTTAGTAGGATATAGAGCATCCCCTTTAATAAATCCTCCCTAAGGGATCTGTCTGTCCAAACTATGTGCTCCTCTTCACCTTTCTCCCAGCCCTTAATTTAAAAACTCCTCTACAACCTTTTTAATTTTACACACCAGCAATCTGGTTCTGTTTTGGTTTAGGTGGAGCCCATCCTTCATGTATAGGCTACTCCTTTTCCAAAAGGTTCCCCAGTTCCTAATAAACCTGAGTCCCTTCTCCCAACACCATCATCTCATCCACGCTTTGAGATCCTGCAGTTCTGCCCATATAATTGGACCTGTGCATGAAACTGGAAGCATTTCAGAGAATGTTGCTATGGAGGTCCCAGACTTTAATCTTTTTCCTCACAGCATAAAGTCAGCCTCCAGCACCTGTCTTATACCTTTCCCTGTGTCATTAGTACCTATATGTACCATGACCACCAGCTCCTCTCTGGCACTGCACATAGGTCTATCTGGACATCTCAAGAGGTCTGCAACCTTCACATCCAGCAGGCAGTTCACCATGCAGTTCTCCCAGTCATCATAAACCCAGCTATTTACATTTCTAATGATTGACTCCCCCATTACTGATTCCTATCTCTTCATAATAACTGGGGTTACCTCCTCTGGAGGGATAGCCTCATGTGAGAGGACACTGTGACATTACCTGGAAGGAAGGTCCAAACTATGGGATTGTTTCCCTTCATTCCAGCTTAATGTTCTCCTTCCCTGAGATTTTCATCCTCCTCAACAGCACAGTGACTGTCAGATTTGGGGTTGGACCCTCTACTGTGTCCCTATAAGCTCCCCAATTATGGGTAAAATCCACTATTGATACTGAGGCTTTCCATTGATTTCACTATTGCTTGCAAAGCTGGACTGCTTCTGAGAGATGTTTGAGCCTTCAGTCCACGCAGACCTGTTTCTGTTGATTGGGGTGGAGAGCTGATTTATCCTTAAGCAACATACCATTTTAATTTGCATTTTCTTATTCCTCCCAAGGAAGTAATATAAAACAGCCCCTTGAAAAAGTTACACATCTTTAAGTCACCTGATGACTTTGTGATGCTCATGGATCAGCCATCTTGCCATATATCACGTGGTAATTCAGAACTAAGCAGGTTATTACTACTGAAAATCGGACCACAATCATGTCAAGCTGTTCAGTTCTCTTGCACATCATCAGTTTTCATCTGATTCTAGTCAGAATATATAATGTAAAAAATCACTGGGTTGATTTTTAACTTCATGGGCTTGAGATAAACAGTGGCAGAGCCAGTGCTCTTCTATATCTTTCTCTCAGAATGACATCCATTTATTATAACAGACTTCAGGAGAGTCCCTGCGTCTATAAATCACCTGGGCACATTTTAGCAGTCATATTACAATCTCAAAATCTGCAAGATGACAAATTACCAAGGAGAAGACATATTATGTGAGCACCAAACAAGCAGCATTAACTCCCCAAATGTTGCTAAAACTGTCCAGTGTAGATAGATACTCCATTTCATGTGTTTTCCCCTGGCATGGCAGTGCACAGCATGAATATTGGGCCTGTCATATATATGCTTTAAATGATACTGGATGAAAAGGTGTGACCTGAGCACAGAACAGGAAGCCATCAGTTCCTGAGTTCTAGGCCTCTAAACCTTCTGTGACCTTGGACAAGTCATCTAACTTCTTTACCCCTCTGTCAAATGGATATAATTACCTACCAACAGGATTATTTAATTGATACATATACCATACTTTAATGATGAAAAACTACCACCTAATTGCTCAGTATTTGCTGAAGTATTGTCATACAAATAGCCAGTTTCAGATGCTCAATTAAATTTGTTAGTCTCTAAGGTGCCACAAGTACTCCTTTTCTTTATACAAATAGCATTACATTTACAGGGCTTGGTGACATTTTGTGTAACTAATTAAAAGCTGGTGGGTTGTACAACTATTTAAAACACCTTATCAGTTACACAAGTGCCACCTACATTCAGAAAGACACCCTCTAAACACATTAACATCTCACAATAATTTATGTTTAAAATAAGAAGTCCAACAAAATAAAATGTACTCCTGATGTTAAGTTCCAAATATAAAACAGTTTGCTGAAACCAGAAAGCAATTTAAACATACTGTTTTATAGAGTCCTTTATAGCAAGATACTTTTAATAGTTCTATGTCTGCTTTCTGGAGGGTGAGCCACAGTTCAGGCTTATGCAGGAAATAACAAATGGTATTAAAAATGAAACACAACTGCAGCTGTTTTCAAAGGGAGGAGGGTTTACCCAAATCCACAACAGAAAGCATGCATGGAGTAATTCTTAATTAAGAGCCAATTTTCCTCTCCCTCCCCCGCCCCCCACATATGCATATTCTATTACGATTGACACAAAGTGTCCTCTTTGTATAGAGCATATGGTCGTGCACCATTGCCCCAATTCAAAGTTAGTCTCCTATCTTACCACAGCGGTGCTAAGGAGCTCCACTTTCCTTTTCTGTTAATAATTAAATGACTGCCAGCTCTACTTCTGAAGAGATCTAATTAAGGTACTAAATGTGAAAGTCACACATAATCAGAGGGCCAGCTGTATTTCCTCTCTATTTTTTCTCCTTTAAAACATATCTCCCATCCATATCAGGAGTCAGCACTTTCTAAGAATATATGTTTGTGGTGTATATTTTACTTGAAGGAATCCCTTCAGGAATAAAAGGGCTTTTCTAGTTTAAAATTAATTGTACGTAGTATTGTACCCAGTTACAATAATGTTATGGTGGAAAATGTTCATGGCTGCCATCAAGCAGATCTTTGATCTATAGACAATCACAGACCCAGTTAGCACTGATGGGTGTGCTAAGCTAAGTAAGCTCCTTTATGTAGTGAGATAGCTGGAAACAATGGAAGCCACTGCCCAAGCCACATGGCCAGGCCAGATCACAAGCTAACCTGTGTGGGCTGAGTGGTTCCCTGTTTGCAAACAGAGGCTAAGGGGATTGTTTGGCAAGCTGTGTATATATTAGAGTGTGAAAGCAAGCAAACTGCAAGAGAGGCAGTCGTAAGCATAGCCCTGAGAGATAGCAGAGAGACAGAGCTCCTTGGGTTACAGAACTGACTGGAGGGACACACGTCGAAAATGATAGGGTACTGCCTGCTGTGTTTTTTTCTACTGTGTTCAGAGAAACAGGACTTAGTAAACAAAGAGGATCATTGCAAAGTATGTACCTAACTTGTATTAGCCATTTCTCCTCCTAATGGAAACAATCCTATAATACTCCAAATATGGGCTAACTACTTGGGCCACAGAAGCATGTAGCAAGGCAGAGTGGCCTCCCTTTGATGCTGACAGGGAAGAACCACTCCCTTCACCTTTGTGGATGGAGCCAGCATGGAACCGCCCCTTGCACCAGAAGCAGTGGAGCGGAACAGGAAGGATAAGAGGCAGGGCCAACAGCTCAGTTCAGAGAGAGCCAGGAAAGAGTCAGACACTGCTGCCTATCCACCATAGGTCAAACAGCCTGCATCTGTTTGCTATCTGCCCAGCCAGGGAGCTGAGCCATAGACTGCTTTGGCACAGTCACGCCAGAGGGCTGAACCTGTCCATGCTTGCTGCCTGCCCCAGCCAGAGGGCTTGAGCCTGACTGTGGTGGTTGCCTGCCCCAGCCAGGGGGCTGGGCTAAAGGCTGCCAACTGCCCGGTCCCAAGGGGCCAGGGCCATAGACTCTTTACTGATTTACTGTGCTAATCCCCTGTAGATTGATTCTAGGTAGGTAGGTAGCATAGCGAGGCAGAGTGGCCTCCCTCTGATGCTGACAGAAGGTTGAATTCAGTTTTGCATTTAGAGCAGAGATTCTCTTTGTTATGCATGAAAAATACAACATATCATCCCTGAAGTTACAGCCCTTACTCTTTGAGTAATTAATTTCCTCAGCATTTAAAAATAAATCTTTTAATTAGTTTGTTAAAATTAATTAGATGTTCTTAAATAATTTTAGCACTTGGTGATGGCTTTTTTGTTTTTTGCTTTGTTTTGTTTTTTTTGCCCCTAGTAATCTTCATAACAGACTAACATAGACTCTTCAAACTTCTCATATCATTAAAAGTCACTGAAATCTTGTTCCTTGTCTACATTTGAAGAATTTGTTTAGTATTAATGGTAATTTTTAAATTCACAATTAAAAGTTTCTTCTTTACTAGGGCTGTTACATAAACTTATTCTTCAGAAAATTCCACAAAGACTGCCATCTTCCAAAATGGCTGCCATCTCCTACTGTTCTCCTTGGGAGGGAGGCCATGGGCTGCCCTAATTCAAAATTATCTTCTCAAAATAACCACCACCTCCTTTTGTCCTTAGTGGGACTAACACGACAGGCTGCCATCATCAAAGATGGCCACTGCCATCATTCACCTACTCCCAGGGGTGAAAGTAACTTAAAGGATTTACCAGTACACCGGAGGCCTGAGAGGGGGGTGTGGCCTCAACCAGAAGAGGTGATTTAAAGGCCCCAGGGCTCTGGCTGGGAGCCCTGGGGCCTTTAAATCACGCCGCTGCAGAAGCGGCTGGAAGCCTCTGGTTTCAGGGGTGAATTAAAGGGCCTGGGACTCCGGCCGCTGCAGAGCTCTGGGCATTTTAAATCCCTGCTGGAGCCCGGCTGCCAGAGCACTGGCTCAGGCAGGGATTTAAAGGGCCTGGTGCTCCGGCCACTGCGGGGAGCCCCCACCCGAGCCCCGCTGCCAGAGCTCTGGTGGCGCTTTAAAGGGTCCAGGACTCCCCGCAGTGGCAGGGGAGCCCTGGGCCCTTTAAATCCCTGCTGGAGCCCTGCCGCCCCTACCCGTAGTGGCTGCAGGACTCTGGCGGCGCTTTAAAGGGCCCGGGGCTCCCCGCAGTGGCAGGAGCACTGGGCCCTTTAAATCATCACCAGGGAACCTGGTCCGGTCTGGTCCGGTCCAGCACGGCATACTGGGTGTTGCCAGTACGCCATACCAGACTGTACCGGCTTCCTTTCACCTCTGCCTACTCCTCACAGTGTTCTTCTCTATCTTCTGACAGCATAGGGGACTATTTTCCCTGAGGACAGCATGGCTGTGACCATTTTGAAAGAGGGCAGTTTAACTGAGGGAAGCCTATGACCTCAGTCCCATTAAGGAAAATTATAGATGGCAGTCATTTTGAAAGGGTACAATTCTTCTTGAGTTTCTCTGAATTGAAAAGTCATGTTAAAGAATGGAAGTGCACAGTTAGGGCAGCCAAACCACCTTTACTTTGCCCTGTAGTGACAATAGGAAGAAGGGGAAAATATAATGTGTCTTTAAAAAATCAGTTTGATCTAATCTGGGATGACAAACACTAAAATACCTTTGTAATCTTATGGTTATTGTGTGGCATCATTTTGTCCCTGTGATGTATTTTTTCCTAAATTACTGCAATGTACTTTCAACTTTAACTCCATCTTAACACAGTTTTTGTCTGGAAATTATATTTAAATGTTCAGTAAAAAAAAAATCGTTATTTAGATTAAATATTCCCATACTGTCCTGTATTGCTGTAATGTACTGATTATTGTGATCCAGGTAAATTAAAAAGAACAGAATGTGCCCTATTCTCATTTACACTAAGACCCTTTTACCCCATTCTGGTAGTGTAAAAGAGCCTTAAAGTGGGAGTAAATCATTTACTCCCACTTTAAGGCCCCTTTAAATGGCAAAGCAATGTAAAGGGGCCACAGGTTATGTCTACACTGGGATAAAAAAACCCACAGCTGGCCCAGGTGTGACAGAATACACTCTGAATTCACACACTATGCACTATTGTAATAATCTTTGTACTAGGTATGCCTTGTGAGCTATCATTTGAAACCTCATAACTTTCTGATCAGTAATATCCTGATAAAATATGTGTGGCAACATTGTATGTGAAGTCATAAAATTCCCCTGTATGATGTTATTAACATGTGCTCCAAACCCAACATCCCTGCATGGGCAGAAGCCAGCAAACAGGTCTGTCCTAAACAAAGGAATGTGTGCTTGCCTTAATTTGCATTTAAGCAGTAAACAGAGTCATCAAGCAGGGAAAACAAAGGAAGCTCAAACAGGTGACAACAACCAGCGGGGAACATCCTTCCACATAGACTCCTTGTCTCTTGGTTCTCAATTGGAAATGTTTTTCAAGAGGGGGACTGGAACTTTATAAAGGAGGGGCAAAGACCCCAAGAGAGCCTCCCCCCATTGCATTCTCTGTACCTGAGAAGACAAAAGGAAACAGCTGTTGGACTCTGCGGGGAGGAGGGTCCTGACCTGAGGAGTCTGATCAGTAATCTTGCTGAAAGAATGTGGTGAGAAATTTTACTTGAATCTAATACAGTTTGTTAGGCACTAGAAAACATTTTATCTTTTTTTTCTTATAGCCATTTCTGACTTTTATGCTTCATTACTTGTACTCACTTAAAATCTATCTCTTTGTAGTTTATAAATGTGTTTCATGGTTTTATCTAATCCAGTGCATTTAAATTTAAATGTCTGGGTAACTCTATTTAAGAGAACAGGCTAGTGTATATGATTCCCTTAAAAGAATAACAGATTTAATATATATGGATTGTCTAGGAGAGGGCTGGGCAGTACAAAACATACATTTCTGGGGGAAAGTCTGAGACTGGGAGTGCATTGGGATCACCCTGCAGTATAACCAGGGCTGGTGAGAGCCAAGGCGTGACTGGCGGGCTGCAGCTACACAAACACATCTGGGAGTAGCCTGCATGCTGATGACTGATTATGAGCAGTACAGGTTGGAGACCAAAACAGCAAGGCATTGCAAGGCACCCCAGGTTACAAGGCAGGGGTGACACAGCCGCCCACTGGTCTGCATTGTACCCTGGTATGTCACACCCCAGGTCAGCTGACTTGGGCTTGTTGGTTTCAGGCTCTGGGTCTGAAAAATTTCTGTGTAGGTTTTCAGGCTTAGGCTGATCCTGAGCTCTGGGACTGTGCAAGAGTGGAGGATCCTGGAGCTTGGGCTCCAGCCCAAGCCCAAACATCTACACGGCAATTTTTAGCACAGTAACCCAAATCCCGCCATCCTGAGTCGGCTGACTGGGCCGGCTATGGCTGTACCACAAGGCTTTTATCCCCGTGTAGACATACCCTTAGAGTAAATAATATAAATCAAAGGAAAAAGGGTCATGATGGAATAGGACCAAGTGCTGGGATTAAACTGGGAGTTGTGAGGATTAGGTAACTGTTTGAGTGGGTGTATCTGAGGAACAGAAAATGTCTGCTCCATGTGTTGTTTTATTTCCTCAGAGCACTATGGTCCATCCATGATGTACCATCCATTAAAAGTGAAAACCCCTCAATGGATGGCATGCTTATGACGCCTAAATTAGAAAGAACACAATGCAAATAATAGTGGCATCAAAATGTATTTGAAGCTATTTTTCTTCCCCAGTATCAGACTTTAAGGATGAAGAAGGAATTTTCATGTTCTACTAAAAAGCTCAAATTCATATTTTTAAAATAACACATAGGTCTGCTGCTGCTTACATTTAACATCATGCACGAAAGATAAAAGATCCTATTGGCTCTTCTTTTTCTCATGAAATCTTCTTAGATTTTGGAAAATACTCTTTCTTCCAACTTAGATTTTGCATTCCAACTCTTCATGCAAATGTCTTCCTATTTTAGCTCCAAACCGCAGCTAAACAAAATATCTACAGAAAATCTTTGCATAACTTTTTATTACAGCCTTAAATGCACTTTTTTGTAATCACTCTCTATTATGGAAATAGAGAGCACAGAATTGATTACTGCAGCTATAAATCAGTTTTGTGTTTTTGATAATTTAATGCTTTTTTCAAGGATTGCTCTCTCTAGTTGGCATCCTCATAACGGCTCAGTTGGCACAAAGCTTTGCAGTCAGTCTCATTCCTTTCCCCCCACTCCTTGCTCCCTTCACAATATTGAACAGATAAAAGAGTTCAGATTCCAAAAAACATTCTACCTGGTGAACTCTAAAGACCCCTCTATAGTCATTGACATTTTCATGATCCACAGACTAAAAACAATGCTTTGTATATGGTATGGACAGATGAATGAATGTGAGTGTAATGATAACAATTCATGTGAGTATCCTGATGGGCTAACTTGAAATTCATCCCAGGGGGCATTGGAGGTGGGTTTGGCTAAGAAAGAACTAAAAAGCAATCTCAGCCATTCTTCTCAAGTACTCTGACAATCTCACCCACTTTGAAAGCATTTTCACCTAAAGCAACAAAAGAAAAACCAGACTGTAGTCTTGAACCGTTCACATAGAAGGAAGCTTGCAGGGCTAAATCTGTCATTTTAATGAGTCACAGGAGGAGTGGAAGTGGAGGAACAAATTAAAAACAACAGTTTTTTTTCTCCCCCCACAAAAGAAAGTGAGAATAGTTGCAATTTCATTTGCTTTTAAAGCACAGCACTTGGTAATAAATGTCCCTTGCAAATGTGCTGAGCAAACACCTCAGCAGTCATCAATATGCAGGAGCTGTTTATTGCCTCATAAACTTGGAAGCAAGTGATATTATCTCTTAAATCAATGGCTGTGTGGACATCTTTGGCACACTAGGAGAACAGTACATCCTGACAATGCTGATACTTAAATTAATGGCTCTAGTAATGACTGAAAGGTGCTTAGTCACTGCTGAAAAAGTTAGGCTCAGCGCTAAAGTATGCATACCATACTTAATATATGGGTCATGATTGTATGTGTGTGTGTGAGCATCTTTAACAGGGTTAAAACTAACCAGTTCGTGCTGTCTTGATTTAAACATAAGTTAGTCAGCCAATATGGAAAAGGCCAAACTCAGTTTAAAGTAAAATTTGTGCTAAAACACAGTTTCTAAATCAGGGGTGGCTAACCTGACCCTGAGGAGGAGCCAGAATTTACCAATGTATATTGCCAAAGAGCCACAGTAATACATCAGCAGCCCCACATCAGCCTCCCCCTCCACTCCTAGTGCCTCCCACCCACTGATCAGTGTCTCCCCCTCCCTCCCCACACCTCTTGATCAGCTGTTTTATGGCATGCGGGAGGCTGGGAGGGAAAGAATGAGTACACAACAGGCTCAGGGGAGGGGGTGGGAAGGGGTGGAGTGGGGGCAGGGCCTGTGGCAGAGCCAGGGGTTGAGCAGTGAGCACCCACCCGGCACATTTGGAAAGTTGGCGCCTGTAGTTCTAGCCCAAGAGTCGGTGCCTATACAAGGAGCCACATGTCTATTCTGAAGAGCCGCGTGTGGCTCCAAAGTCACAGGTTGGCCACCCCTGCTCTAAATTCTTTTGAAATTTGGATTGCCTGGTGCTGCTGTGTTTGACTTGAGGGATAAACTTAACTAGTTTAAACTAAATAAAAGAATACATAATTTTTTAATTGTAGGGATAGGAGGCTGGCCCCTTGCACATACTTTATTTAAGGTAGGAAAGCAATGTGTAGGGCAGATTGTGACGAGGTTCAGGGAGGGTCTGTAGGGTCAAGGGCTCAGTGCAGATATCCACAGATAGTGTGACGTTCGCCCCTGTGCAGAGGGCAAGTGCAAGGGCTATGCACCACTTAAATTCTGTTTTCAGGGCTTAAATTGGATTTACATGCTGCGTAGGCCCTGTTCAGTCCCTCTGCAGAGGGATGTATTTCACCTATAGTGGACAGTTACAGTAGGCTAGTACAGGAAATAATATTGCTTTGCAATTCCATAGCATCCTCCATCTGATTTATAAACATTAACTAATTAATCAACACCTAGATGTTCCTCAGTGGCAGTTTCCCATGTAAGAACCGTCCCAAGCTGATCCTGCTTAGCTTATGAAATTGGACTGGATGACAGCATAAAACAATAGGACTTTTGGCACATTACATTAGTCCAGGGGTTCTCAAACTTCCTTGCACCATGACCGCCTTTTGACAACAAAAATTACTTCATGACCTTAGGAGGGGGAACCGAAGCCTGCGCTTCCCCAAGCCCCGCTTCCCCGGGTGCGGGGGCCAAAGCCCAAGCCTCACCGCTCTGGGCAAGGGGGCCAATGCTGAAGCTCAAGGGCTTCAGCCTTGGGCTTCAGCCCTGGGCCACAGCAAGTCGAAGCCAATCCTGGTGACCCTATTCAAAGGGGGTCGCGACTCAGTTTGAGAACCGTTGCATTAGTCTACTTCACTGATAATTTCTTTATTGTTTAACTAATTTTCTTCTTAATATATTTTATAAAAAAATGCCAGTATTTTTCTTAACCAATATAGTATTACTGTATCTTGATAGTAAAAATATGAGTATAGTATCAGAAGGTTTTTTTAAAAAGGGAGTTAAAGTAAATAAAAACTAGACGCATAAATGAAAAACAACAACAGCAAGCAATGTATTTCATTCATGTTCAGAAAGGTGTTATTATTTTATATATTTGTGTTGTGGTAGCCCTTGGAAAGCCAAGTCCCATTATGCTGGGAGCCATACAAATTCATAAGAAAAAGATGGCCCCTGCCTCTGAGAGCTTCCAATCTGAGCAGACTATCTAAAAGGTGGGTCCAACAATGAGATGCGGGGAGGGGGAAATCATAGGGTAACAATGACGGGGTTATGATATCCATAATAAGTGATGATCGTAGCACACCAGTTGCCTAACTATTGTCAAGTCTTTTGTAGGCATCACAAGACCAACATTAATTACTTAAAAACAACAAGGAGTCTGATGGCACCTTAAAGACTAGCTGAGAAGTGGTGTTTTACCCACGAAAGCTTATGTCCAAATAAATCTGTTAGTCTTTAAGGTGCCACCAGACTCCTTGTTGTTTTTGTGGATACAGACTAACACGGCTACCCCCTGATACTTGATGTTAATTACTTAGAGTCAGTTGGGCCCTCAGCCTGCATTAGGACCTGTGTGGATGCAGAATGCAGGATTGAGGCTTAAGTGTAGTAGCAGTCAAAATGTTCTCCAATCGCATAAAACTTTTTCTATACATCCTTTAAAGGACTGGATTTATTTGTAACCTCTACAACATTCTCTTAAATTCTATTCAATTTAGGTTCTTATACTGAGCCCATCATTATGGTATCTGAGTGTGGCTTTCTGGTACCCTCCTAGACCCCAATCCAGCAATGAGCTCTTTCTATGTGGAGCTCATAGCAGCATTAAGGCCTTGTTTAGGAGTGAAATGTCCTTTCAGTAGCATGGTGTTAACTAATTCCCACACTCAAACTTAGCAAAATGCATAGCCTTTGCTCAGACACCAGCACATTCCCCAATTTTAAGTTTTAAACCCAAACAACTTTTGAATGACCCAACCCCAATGGAGCATCTGAAAACTTTCCAAACTGGAGACAGACACTATTTTCTTTTGCTCAGCTATGTCAAAAGATTTGAATGTATTTTCTTCAAACTGAAGAAATGAAAAACTGCATTGGGGCTGATACGAAGCAAGAGAAACTTCAGTCCAAAAGGTGCATATTTCTGTAAGGAATAAGTCTCTGAAAATATAGGAGCTTAAGTGAATATTCCATTGCAACCATAATTACTATGGTACATCCCTGATGGCAAAATGCAGACATAAAAACATTCTTAATGACATCTTTATTACCATGAAAGCAATGCTCAAATTAGGGCATTGAATGGGATTATATCATTGTCCTCTCTATTACTCGGGGGTGAGAGTGAACAGCAAATTAAATATGCCTGCATAATGCAATACAGCTGCAAAGAAACCTACCTTAGCTTTTAGACTGCACAAGGAAAGGCATCACATCACGCAGCCAGGACTTAATAGTCCCTCTGTATGTGACTCTGGTGTAACCACACCTGGAACACTGTTATGTGTTTGAGTCACCATGTTACTAGGAAGGGTTGACAAAGTGAATGGAGTTCAGGGAAGGGCAACAAAAATGGTCACCCGGCTGGAGAGGTTAGAAGAGCCAAATATATATAGCTTGGTAAAGTGACAACTAAGGAGCAGTAGAATACATTATAAACATTTGGAGGGTGTAAATGCCAATAAGAAAGAGAAAATTGTTAAGTCCTAATACCTCCAAGTCATGATGTAACTGGGAGTAATGGGGCAAAATTAAGACAGGAAAATTTTCTGACAATGAAATCTAGCATGGAATAGTCTTCCAAAGGAAGATCAATCCCTCGGGCTTTTAAAACTAGAATGCACAAAACAGTAGAAAATGCACTGTAAAGAACAATCCTGCCTAGGCAACAATAGGGGTGGGATAATCTAATAGACCCTTTCCATCTCCAACACCTATGACTATTTATTGAGTGTACATCCCTATGCTGAAAAGAAAATAATTTAATAGATTTGTATTGCCTACTCGCTCAATGATTTAACATTTTTATTTCTAATTGGGGGAGATGCAATAGAATTTTTGTTGGTGGGACAAAATGCTTTTCAGTCTTCCAGAGCTGCTCTTGGGCTTTCCTCTTCCGCCTGAGGAAAAGCTCCAAAATGGTCACCAGGCCCGGTGTGACAGGAAGCTTAGAATCTGCTTGCAATTAAAAGATCAGCACTGTAAATGCTGAATGTTCATCTCAGCTGTTCCTCTGTTTAATACTGTTTTTAAAGTTGTATTTCACAGCTATGATGTAACATGTAGGGATGTAACAGTGACTATGTCCACACTTCAAGCTGTAGTTTCCAGCTCAAGGAGACATACCTGCCTAGCTCTGATTTAGCTAGCATGCTAAAAATAGAGTGGAGCTGTGGTGACAGGAGGGGCTAGCTGCTCTGAGTATTTACTTCTGGTCTCATACTCAGAGCGCCACCTGCCACCACAGCTATGCTCTGTTTTCAGCGTGTTGACTTTGATTAGAGCTAGCGTGGGTATGTTGCCTCGATTTGGAAATGATACAGCTCTAACTTGAACTGTATTTGGATGGGACCCCCAAGCACAAATCTGTAATGTGTCCCCTTCCCCTTTTATTCACAGACTGTCTCTGGTTCCTGGTCGTTCTGTCTCCTTTCCCTCACTCATTCCTGCATCCACCAAACCCTGGTAGCTGTATCTTCTCTTTAAGCCAAGTTTGGGTTCTTGCTTCACCCTCTCTGGGCCTCTCTCTTCACCCTCAATCCACAGTGATTCTAATCCCAATTCTCTAATGGGGCTTCCTTTAGCCCCATCTCCTGTCTGTGGCAGCTTTGCCCCTTTCCTCCTTCTCTTCCCACTTCCGGAGGGCTATGCTTTCCCCGTCCTCTCACATACACACTTCAATTTCCCCCCCAGCCTCAGTGGCTCTGGCCCTCTTCTCACATGCTGCAGCAGTTATGCCCCAGTGACCAGGTCTATTAGTTCCCTGCTTCTCATCCTCCTTTACTGCTTTTAAGCCATCTTTTTCCCAATTAGTATTTTGAACACAGTGTATATTGTGTAAATAAAAACAGACTAGATGAGATTATCCTGAGCCAGTCTCCACTAAATTCCCTATCAATGAAGAACTAACCCATTCCAGGAGTGAAATCCTGGCTCCATTGAAGCCAATGGGAGTTTGACATCAGTTGACTTCAAGGGCTTAAGGATTTCACCCCAAGAGCCCAAACCCTTCTTGACTGCTCAGAAACTGGGGCACTATAAAGTCTTTAAGCAGGACAAATGCAGGGAGCCTGAGTCTTTCAGAAACTTGCATGGTTGTGAGACTATAGCTTGCTTGGCTTTTCTGTGCTGTCCAAGTACATTGGCAGAATTTCAGGTAAGGTTAATGAAAGTTAAATAAATAAGAGCTTCCTGTTGTACTTAGATACTTCATCATTCCCTTATGTATCTTATTGTATCCAGGTGGTTTGCCAGAAATAATGTTGGCTATGGGCTGCATCTAATTTCTAAATGACAGCAAACTAATTGTAATCAAGGTATTCCTGTAACATTCCTTAAATGAATTTTAACAGGAGTGATTTAGATTAAATGGAGCCTTGATCCATTCCAATTTCAGATCCCACAGAAAATGAGGGTAGGGTCAAATTTGAAATAAAAGCATTAGCATTCTCAATCCCCACTCGCCATATCACTTCTCTGTTTGTCTCCTTCTACCCCTTCTCTTCCCATAGTGATTTCCTTTATTCACCTCTCCCATAATGATTATTCCAACACTTTCCCCTTTATAGCAACTCAATTCCTTTCCCTCAGTCCCTAATATCTGATTCTTCCTTCCTTTGGTCATTTCTCTGTCCCCCTTTACTTTTTGTTCCCTAGAAAGGCTGGTAAAAATGGTGAGGGAATGAGTTAGAGAGACTGAAAACTGGGAAGATAAGATGAGAAAAAGTGAATGAATGTTAAGCAGAGGAAGTATGCAATGGAAGTGATAGAGAAGATATAGAGGAAGCAAAAGGAGAGACTAAAAAAGCACAAGAAGGAAACAAGAGAACACAACACAAGGAAAGAAAGAAGAATGGAGAGAGAGAATAAAAGTGGGGACAGTTATTAAACTTTACACTACAATCAGACTGAGGGAAAACAGACACTGGAAAATATAAAGAAATGGTGGCATCAAGATACAGCACAAGGATAATGGAGTGAAGGAATGGGAAAGAAGAAAAAAGCAAGGCATGTTTGTGACCAACTGCACTCCTGTATTCACACCCTACACACTATTGTAATAATCTTTGTACTGAATATGCCTTGTGAGGTATAATTTGAAAACTAATAACTTGCGGGTCAGTAATATCAGGGTGAAATGTATGTGAAGTTATGAATTCCCCGTCTGATGATGTTAGCACATGTTCAAACCCACACAGCCCTGACTAGGCAAGAGTTCTTGTTCTATACTAGACAAGGGAATATATGTTTACCTTAATTTACATACAAGTAGTTAACAGGGTCCTTGAGACAGCAATGGGGGAAATGGCAGGAGACAAGGCAAATCTGTATTTCATTATACACAAGGGAGAAGAAAGAACATGGGGACACCTTCACCACCAGACTCCACGTCGCCTTCTAAACTAATCCAGTGCTGTGTTTAAACTGAACTGTTTGGTAACTCAGATTAAAGTAGCGAACTCTTGAATACTGATCCTTTATAGGGGCAACGTACCTCTAATATCTGAACAGTCAAAGAGAGGGCTGGACAATGCAGAACACATTTTGGGGGAAATTGGGGACTGGGAGTGTTTTGGGGTCACTCTGCAAATAGTAACCAAGGCTGGTGGAAGCCAACTGTGACTGGAGTGGTTTGCCAGAAATAATGGTTTACCAGCCTGCTGGTATCAGAGCTGGTGGACCAGGGCTGTAGCTATATACAGACACTCTGGGGGTGACCTGCATGCTGTTAGGCTGCTTGTGAGCAACCCAGGTTGGGAGCTACAATAGCAAAGCATTGTGAGGTCCTCAGGGTTATAGACACACAGTGACACAACCTGTCACTGGTCTGGATTGCATCCTGGAATGCGACAATGGTGAGGTGTTTGGTTTTTTTCCCCCATTGGTTATGTTACAGAATTTGATGGGAAAAGTTACACACATGTATGACACACACTCTGTGCACATATATTTTCATACGAAATTTAGTTCAGCAAAGCACTCAAGCATGTGTTTGAATGCCACTGAAGTCAGAGCCTTAAGCATATGCTTAAAGTCAAGCATGTCCTTAAACATTTTGCAAATAGAGGCCTAACCCCTCAAAAGTATCCTGGAGGTGCCACTTGAACAGTTTCACTGAGGGCACTGGATGTGCACTGCTCAGATAATGTTGCCCAGCAACACCCACCAATCCGACCTGGATTCTGTGGCATGGCAGAGAAGCTGTGCTCCAGCTCATGAAGACTAGTTAAACTCTTATTAAACTAAGCTATTATTTATTTAACTTTCTTCCACATTTGTTCTTACCTTTACTCTAAATACAGCAGTGAGGTCCATCCTCTTCATCTTCATGCTTATTCTTTTCCCTCCCGTGCCCATTTGAAATGTTTATATATATATTGGTATGGCACATGACAGGAGGTAAGCAATACATCATGTATTGGTTGTAGTTATTCTGTATGTCAAACTATGCAGCCACGTTTTCATATTTCTGGGTCTGGTGTGATTTGGGGGGTGGGGTTGTGTTGTTTTTTACTCTTTTCATCTCTGTAGTGCTAACTTGCTGTTTTTCATAGTTCATAGTAAACGTGAGTAAATCAAATTCCATCTCTTTCTGGCAAAAGAACAACATTGAATAATGACAGGTTTCAGAGTAGCAGCCGTGTTAGTCTGTATTCGCAAAAAGAAAAGGAGGACTTGTGGCACCTTAGAGACTAACCAATTTATTAGAGCATAAGCTTTCGTGAGCTACAGCTCACTTCCTCAGATGCATATCGTGGAAACTGCAGCAGGCTTTATATATACACAGAGAATATGAAACAATACCTATTCCCACCCCACTGTCCTGCTGGTAATAGCTTATCTAAAGTGATTTCCAGCACAAATCCAGGTTTTCTCACCCTCCACCCCCCCACACAAATTCACTCTCCTGCTGGTGATAGCCCATCCAAAGTGACAACTCTTTACACAATGTGCATGACAATCAAGCTGGGCTATTTCCTGCATAAATCCAGGTTCTCACATCCCCCCCACCCCCATACACACACAAACTCACTCTCCTGCTGGTAATAGCTCATCCAAACTGACCACTCTTCAAGTTAAAATCCAAGTTAAACCAGAACATCTGGGGGGGGGGGGTAGGAAAAAACAAGAGGAAACAGGCTACCTTGCATAATGACTTAGCCACTCCAAGTCTCTATTTAAGCCTAAATTAATAGTATCCAATTTGCAAATGAATTCCAATTCAGCAGTTTCTCGCTGGAGTCTGGATTTGAAGTTTTTTTGTTTTAAGATAGCGACCTTCATGTCTCTGATCGCGTGACCAGAGAGATTGAAGTGTTCTCCGACTGGTTTATGAATGTTACAATTCTTGACATCTGATTTGTGTCCATTTATTCTTTTACGTAGAGACTGTCCAGTTTGACCAATGTACATGGCAGAGGGGCATTGCTGGCACATGATGGCATATATCACATTGGTGGATGTGCAGGTGAACGAGCCTCTGATAGTGTGGCTGATGTTATTAGGCCCTGTGATGGTGTCCCCTGAATAGATATGTGGGCACAGTTGGCAATGGGCTTTGTTGCAAGGATAAGTTCCTGGGTTAGTGGTTCTGTTGTGTGGTATGTGGTTGTTGGTGAGTATTTGCTTCAGGTTGCGGGGCTGTCTGTAGGCAAGGACTGGCCTGTCTCCCAAGATTTGTGAGAGTGTTGGGTCATCCTTTAGGATAGGTTGTAGATCCTTAATAATGCGTTGGAGGGGTTTTAGTTGGGGGCTGAAGGTGACGGCTAGTGGCGTTCTGTTATTTTCTTTGTTAGGCCTGTCCTGTAGTAGGTAACTTCTGGGAACTCTTCTGGCTCTATCAATCTGTTTCTTTACTTCTGCAGGTGGGTATTGTAGTTGTAAGAAAGCTTGACAGAGATCTTGTAGGTGTTTGTCTCTGTCTGAGGGGTTGGAGCAAATGCGGTTGTATCGCAGAGCTTGGCTGTAGACGATGGATCGTGTGGTGTGGTCAGGGTGAAAGCTGGAGGCATGCAGGTAGGAATAGCGGTCAGTAGGTTTCCGGTATAGGGTGGTGTTTATGTGACCATTGTTTATTAGCACTGTAGTGTCCAGGAAGTGGATCTCTTGTGTGGACTGGACCAGGCTGAGGTTGGTGGTGGGATGGAAATTGTTGAAATCATGGTGGAATTCCTCAAGGGCTTCTTTTCCATGGGTCCAGATGATGAAGATGTCATCAATATAGCGCAAGTAGAGTAGGGGCTTTAGGGGACGAGAGCTGAGGAAGCGTTGTTCTAAATCAGCCATAAAAATGTTGGCATACTGTGGGGCCATGCGGGTACCCATAGCAGTGCCGCTGATCTGAAGGTATACATTGTCCCCAAATGTGAAGTAGTTATGGGTAAGGACAAAGTCACAAAGTTCAGCCACCAGGTTAGCCGTGACATTATCGGGGATAGTGTTCTTGACGGCTTGTAGTCCATCTTTGTGTGGAATGTTGGTGTAGAGGGCTTCTACATCCATAGTGGCCAGGATGGTGTTATCAGGAAGATCACCGATGGATTGTAGTTTCCTCAGGAAGTCAGTGGTGTCTCGAAGGTAGCTGGGAGTGCTGGTAGCGTAGGGCCTGAGGAGGGAGTCTACATAGCCAGACAATCCTGCTGTCAGGGTGCCAATGCCTGAGATGATGGGGCGCCCAGGATTTCCAGGTTTATGGATCTTGGGTAGTAGATAGAATATCCCAGGTCGGGGTTCCAGGGGTGTGTCTGTGCGGATTTGATCTTGTGCTTTTTCAGGAAGTTTCTTGAGCAAATGCTGTAGTTGCTTTTGGTAACTCTCAGTGGGATCAGAGGGTAATGGCTTGTAGAAACTCGTGTTGGAGAGCTGCCGAGCAGCCTCTTGTTCATATTCCGACCTATTCATGACGACAACAGCACCTCCTTTGTCAGCCTTTTTGATTATGATGTCAGAGTTGTTTCTGAGGCTGTGGATGGCATTGCGTTCCGCATGGCTGAGGTTATGGGGCAAGTGATGCTATCAATAGAGCATTCCTTCTGCTAAACCCCACTTTGTATCCCTTCTTAGGCTTTGCTGGGGATCCTTGTGTGAAGTAAACAAAGGGCCAGAGGTTCTGTGCACCTACAGCTCATATTGACATCCTTGGGAGTTGAGGGTAATGTGGCCTTCTGAAAATCAGGCCAATATTGTCTTCCCACTGCCCACTCCAAAATCCACATGACCAGTTATGCCAGTTAGTCATTAGTTGACTAGTTTGAAAAACCAAAGGCATTTTTTACATCTGCAGAGCAAGCGTTTTTGCTTTCAGTTTAGGAAAAAGAAAGATTTTCAATAGGAAGCCAGATAGATAAGAAATCTAATAAAGACTTCATTTCCCAGTGCAATAAGCATCTGTACAGTCAAGAAGCAGGTTGAAGCCATACAGCCAGCAGATAAATCCTCCAGCTCCACTTCCCTTATCCCATCTCTGCAGCACAATGCATTTAGTTGTCATCTGGCATTTGTGTATTCATTCCAATTCTTTCTGCCTTGTTATTCTGTCAATTTCTTAATCTGTTTACACTGACTTTATTTTTAGTATGTCTATTGTGACAGCAAATCCTAGAATTGCCTTGGGTGTTGTCTGAAAATGGCCATTATCAAATCATAATGCCTACCCAGATGAAGTACTGTAAGGGCTTTAGGCAATCACTAGTAGTCCTTAACAGCTGCCTGCATTTTAGAGTTGCATATCAATTCCCACCTTAGAGGGTCTACTGCAGTAGTATAGGGTGAGGAGTTGAGGAACTGCATGTATTAAAATTTGGATTAGTAGCTCACCCAGAATGCTACTCACTTTCTCTCTGACAGGTTTTGTGTGTGTGTGTTGGTTTTTTTGCACATTAATAAATTTGCTATCTCCATCTTTTGTTGGTAAACTATATCAAAATGCAAATAATCCAGAATCCAATTAATTTCTGGAAGGTTGCAGCTGTTTTGGGGCCTATTCACAGAGATACGTGGTGTGTGTGTGTGTGTGTGTTTGTATGCATGCATGCATGCATGCATGTGTATCTGATTGTGAAGAAAATCAGGCCTTATTACTGAAGCCTTGACTCTCAAAAATTGAGCTATTGTTCATTGCAAGGACTAATGCAAACATATAATTTCCAAATTGTATTCCACATTTATTAAAGTGGTGGAAACTGTGGCTAATTTCAGACAAAACAGAGAAAAGGTAGGCCATGAGAGCTGGAAGAGGAGATGTGGGAAATCTGTTTCTATTACAACAAGGGAAAGGTTATCTAATATCTCAAAAAGCATTAATTACCATGAGATACAGGCAGACACACTGTAGATTCCTTCATTGGCTTTGTCATTCTGCTCTGCTTCTTTCTACTGCTAAAAGTTGTTTGGCTTGATTTTGGGTTTGTGTTTATTTGGGATTTTTTTTGTCTGGGATCCATCCAGAACTTATATCTACTATATAGTTATGAAATTGAGAACATCCTTGGAATATATTTTATGACCTCAGCTCGTACTGAGATTGGTAATTTATCTAGACCAGACAGGTTGGAGAAATGTAGAAATGTATGTTACTGTGCAGACACTGGGTGAATGTGGACAAAAATTTTTAAGTGTCTATTAATTTTTGGGGTCTCCATTTATGGCTGTCCAATTTGAGTCACTAATGTGTCTCCAACTGAGCACCCAAAAACGAGGCACAAAAAATTAAAAGACGATTGTGAAAATGTAGGCCTTGACCTCTCGATGTATCAATCATCCCATCTGCAAAAAAGGGGACTATAGTCCCTAATTTGCACAGACATTTTGAAACTTAATTAATATTTGTAAAGGGCTTTGGCATCCTCCTGCAAAAGGCACTAAAGAAGCACAGACGTTGCTATTAGTACTTATCTTCTTTTTCGTACTCCAAATAGTTGGTGAAACTCTTGCTGGTAATAGCTCATCTTTAGTGATCACTCTCCTTACAGTGTGCATGATAAACACCCATTTTTTCATGTTCTGTATGTATATAAATCTCCCCACTGTATTTTCTACTGAATGCATCCGATGAAGTGAGCTGTAGCTCACGAAAGCTTATGCTCAAATAAATTGGTTAGTCTCTAAAGTGCCACAAGTACTCCTTTTCTTTTTGCGAATACAGACTAACACGGCTGCTACTCTGAAATCTATCTGGAAAGGAAATCCTACATTTAAAAGGCACAGCAACCAATATACGCATGGAGGACAAGTGCCCCTCACTTTACTTATAGCCAGCTATTCCTGCAGAAAGGGTGAAACTCAGCCTCATGCAGAGCATATACATCAGGGCCCACATTAGGACTTAAGTGGTGCATAGACCTTGTACTGGTATCAGCCAGGGACAAACCCTGTTCTACTGGGCTCCTAAGATCCAGTAATTCCCACCTGTTAGCCACTGACCTGTTGTTAATTGCTAGAACACTAGAAGGTCAGCTCTGACAAAGGACTCCAGCACTGGGAGCTGATTGGCAGAGCACTGGGGGATCCTGATTGGTTCCTTGCTTCTATTTAAGCCAAGCAGAGGAACAGGCAATTGTCTATGCAACTGGGATTTTTCCTGTTTAGGATTTCCTGCCTGACTCTGATCTCCTGGCTCTGCCCTGTGGCAGTATTGCAGACTCTGATTCCCTGGTATCCAACCTGGCCTGGCTCCTGCTCCGACAGTCAAATCAGACAACCCACTTCTCGGTTGTGATAGCCTCTGGCACAAGGGTGGATATAACACGAAGAACAATTTTTGCTTGGGTTTGGTAGCTAAACTATATGCAATCTGGTAAATGAAGCTAGACAGTGTCAGCGATCAGGCCAGTTTTACGTTGAACAGCCATTTAATAAATAATACGCAGAGACGGTTTTACTAGTAATATGTTCTTCTGTGGGCAGTAAACTGGAGGCTGTTATGTCCTTGGGAAGGAGGCAAAGCTTTTGATTAAACAAACTGGTATTTTATGTGTAAGATTTCATAGGATTTCAGTGTCAGGATGCATTACCTTAGATTTTGTTATAGCTGATAAAGCCCACAGACCAGTGCCAGGATTCTGGAACAAACTATAATCAAAATAATATCTTAAGGCCTGATCCTAGTCCATAGGAGTTTTGACATTGACTTCAGTGGGGCAGGACTGGGCCCTTAATTTAATAGTGTTATATATGGAGGGGCAGGATTTAATGTGTCACCCCACTGCCAAGCAGCAGTAGATGTCAGGGCACTGCAGGTCAGCTTCTATAGATTCCACGGCCAGAAGGGACTATTCTGATAGTCTAGTCAGACCTCCCATTGGAGGAGAAATCAGTGATGCAGGCTCTTGGGATAGCATTAGTCTAGCTTTTTTTGTTTACTATATACACCGGTCTTTGAATGTGGGTGGTCAAACAGCATGCAGGCAATTCTGTCTTGCAAGGTATTCAGCTAAAACACCAATGCCCAGTTCCTGGGGAGCAACTCTGCCCCAAGAAGTGATTTCAGTTAGAGAGATTACGGCAGAAGGAAAACTCCTCTGCTGGTTACAACAGTTCCCGCAAAAAGAAACCCCATCACAAAACCACAATACAGTATGTCTTTAAAGACTGAGCAGTGCTCACATGCTATGCAAAAAGACCTCGTCAGGCTCAGTGTAACAGCTCTGTCCAGTGATTTTGTCCATAATGGTGTATTTAAATCCCTTTTCCATAAAGCCCCCCCCCACTCCTATTCTAAATTTACGCCTAGTTCTTCTTTCCTGATCGGCTTTGTACTGAGTTCGTTTGGCGGAGCTGAGTTTATTTAGTGCTCAGATACCACCGTGATAAGTGCAATAGCGATACTCAACTAGGATAGAGAGATTACATTAGATGATTCCAATAAAGCCTGGTAAAAAAATTTCTAAGATTTTTCTTTTAGGGAGATTTATCACTGGTGACTTCTAGTGTAATTCAGCTGAAGGTAGAGAAGGGGAAAGTATCTTTCTCTGGTGTAAGATATTTTTTGTTAAATTAATCAAAGAAAATAAAGGAACCAACTGACATAGGTTAGGGAGAAATTATGTTCTTAAAGAGCCCAGTCCTGCAAGGTGTTGGTTGCTTTCTGTGCACTGCTGAGCACCCTCCTCTGGCATTGACTTCAGGAGTTGAGGATGCTCAGTACTTTTCAGAATAAGGCAATGTGTTGCTTAGCCATTCCTTCTTCCCGTCCTCATTGCAGTCAGTAAACCATGCTCCGTCACATCTGGGATAACACAATCTATTATAGCCACACTTGTGGCCTATCTGTTATCACCAAATTAGTTGTTTATCTGTAGTCTGGGTTGTATTTATTTGAGAATTTGGAATGAAAGGATTGTAACAAATCATTTGATATCTATACTCTCAGTTGACCTGCCTGATTATATATATTTCCTCTGGGTATCACAGCAAGTCGATGGTGGTAAGAGCTGATGTAAAGAACTACACAAAAGTCATTTGCAGTGCACAACAGCTTGAAGTTCTATTGGTCCTACAAGATGCAGGCACTATGCTACATACTCTTGAGTGCTATCTACTGGCACTTCCTCTATTAACTATTTACAGATAGACAGACAGACTTTGCTCCTGTCTAGTGTTGGGTGAAAATTTTCCTTAAAACACTTCCTGCAAAAGAATTCAGTTTTGACATTTTGTCTCCATTTAGAAAGTGTTGGGTTTTTTTAACGTGCACTTATTTGTAGTGTAAGCGGGGGAATAGTCCCGCTATTGTGGGGAACTTTCCTGGCTTCTGTACTACCCCGGTGAAGTGGGCTAGCGAAAGGATCTGAGTCCTCGCTCCCACTTCCTTTACCCAGTGGCCTCCCTGCCCTTGAGGACTCCCCTTCCTCTCTCTGGTCTGGCAGAGTCCTCATAACCCCAACAAGGCTGGGCCCAAGATTCCTGGAGGGCTCGACCCCCAACCCTGCTGTGGTCACCTAGGACAGGGGCTAGGGTGTCCCCACACCAGGGTACTCTCTCTGCACTGGGCACTTCTCTGACCCACTGACCATTACGTACAAGTTAAAGCAAATACAAATTATTTAATCCACAATTAATTTTAAAAAGAATAAGGAAAAATGGGAAAGGTTAAAGGAAACGCATCACCCCGCTCTGTGGCAGGGAACATCACAAACAGTGTCTCTGGAATGTCAGGGCAGTTCACGGTCTGTTCCTTGTAAGTCCCAGGCCTTCTTCTCAGGCCCTGGCTGTGCTGCAGGGATGCTGTGGGTTGGACACTTGCTCTGGTGGTGGCCACACGTTCTCAGGCTCTAAGTGGTAGGACCCTTCTTCCCAGTGTCGCCCCCGCCCTGTCGGGGTTATGATCCAAGCCTGGCCTGCAGAGCCCCTTGGCTGAGGCGTCTCCCTGTGCTGGGCCCGCTGCCCAGGGTCCCCCTTGGTCTCCCCAGCTGCTCACCGCACCCAGCTCCAGACTGCTCCAGCCCCAGCTGCACCACTCTGTCTCTGCACTGCTGCTGCTGCTCTGCCTCCAGCTCCCTGGGCTGCTTCTTTGGCCCCTCTGGCTCTGGTTGCTGCAGCTCTGCTCCCAGGACAGGTCTGCTCTGCAGGCTGCTTCTGTGACTCTGCTCCCAGCACTGACCTGCTTTGTGCGCTTCTTTTCTGGCCCCTCTGGCTCTGGTTGCTGCAGCTCTGCTCCCAGGGCAAGTCTGCTCTCTCTGGGCTGCTTTTCTGGTCCCTCTGGATCTGGCACAGCTCTGCTCCCCAGCTTAGCTTGTGCCCCGGCTTTCTCCTTAGCTCGGCCCCACTCTGTCTGACCCAGGCAAATCCAGCTCACAGGGAGGACGGGACCTCCCTGACTCCCTGATTAGCCTGCTTGCCCTGGAGCATTGGCCTCTCCCCATTGTTCCTGGGGGTTGTCAGTCTCAGGGTCCTGATTTCCCATCAGCTCTTCCCCCTTTTTAGTACTAGGAGCTAATAACTAAAACACCCGCACTGAATGTTGGTAAGGGGGCAACAGTCCCCTTACAGTAGGATGAAGTTCCATTTTTTTGCCAGATCTGCTTGTAATGCATGGGATAAGAGTTTGTTGGTTTGTAATGTCTTATGCCTGGATCTAGGCTTCTGTCCTCTCCCTAAAAAAATCTGTAATAACTTGGCTTAACTGGGAGGAAAAGGACCTTGGGGTGACGATGGTTAATACTGAGAAAAGTTAGTTGCCTCGCTAGACCATATTCTTTTTTGGTGCATCTTCACCGCATTAACATTACATCTGTTTCCAGGAGCCAGATTCATCTGCCATTTTATACAGAATTCTAAAGTGATAATAAATGGGTTTTTCCCTCCCAAGGCCAAGAAGGGGCTAAATATAGATTTACTTATATTCTAGGGAAAGGTGGACCTTGACTTAGACACAGTTGTCTTTTTGATTTTTGTCAGCATTACTATTGGCATTACATAGGATTTATTTTATAGGATGACAATTTGCTGAATGGATTTTAAGTTTTAAAAGGCTCATGAACTGAGGTGGTGAGTGGAAAGGAGAGAAAAACGTTATGGGTGGAATTTACCCTGTCCCACCACAGACAACCTGGCTAAATGGGAAGAAATTTATGGGCTAGAGAGAGATTATCTAACTTCCAACCTGTGGACAGAGTGTGGGTCATCTTTTCAGCCATTGCTTCATCCCCTGGGCCAGAAGAGGAGCTGCCACCCCAGTATGCCCTCTGTGCGGTTTGTGACCACTTGTTCTGTATAGTTGTGGACTCATTGGCACCACCAGTGTCCCTCCCTTCTCCACACACCTCTGCACCTCTAATTCCCCTCTTTGGACTGGCTTCTGCAGTTCCATAGCCACCTACCATCCCCCTCTACACAGCAGAAGCTCCTTTCATGTCTCCTACTGTGATGGGTGAATTTCATGGCATGGTAAAGACCTTCACCAATCAAAGTATCTAATGTTAGAGGAGAAAGTGGTTTTTCATTCAGAGGTATGGGACTAATATGACCTCCCCCATTACTCTTGGTTCATTTGCAGTCAGCTCTTTCATTATCTTTCAGCTACACTGGACCAGAATTATGTTAATTGCCAATTAAATACAGCTGGATGATTCATTTATTATTTAAATTTAGAGTATCAACATTAAATGGAATATAACCTCTATTTTGCTTTTAAAACTTTCTGATACTATCTTTGCTGTAACTAAACTGACAGTGAAAACAAGAGATCAATTGAGCCCGACTTTCACCATGTGCGGAGCCCACGTGAGCAGCACAGACTGTTATACCTCTGGTCTCTCACTGTGCTGATTAAAGTGTTCTCCAAAGGAAACACAATGAGTTTGTCCCTTTTTTTTTTTTTTTTTTTTTTTTGAAGAGGGGAGAAGTTATTTTTGCTTGTTAGGAAACCTCATGTTTCAGGTTTAAATCAATCTCTATCTATTAAGGATTAGAATGAGATCTTCATGGGGGCAGATTATCCTACTTCTGCCTTCTTTTCTTTTCTTTTCTTTTCTTTTCTTTTCTTTTTGCACCTTCCTCTCAGGCATTTGGTGCTGGCTACTGTAAGAGCCAGCATACTGGATGAGATGGACCTTGGTTCTAATCCAATGGCAATTTTTACGTTGCTTTATCCATAGAAATATTAGGTCTGTTGAGTCTTTTCTTCCCTTTTTTGTTGGAAGACTTTTTGGATGACTCAGAAATGTGGATTGGGCTCTATCTATTACTGATTATAATGTAACAAGATTTCCCCTAAAAAGAAAAGGAGTACTTGTGGCATCTTAGAGACTAACAGATCTATTTGAGCGTAAGCTTTCCTGAGCTACAGCTCACTTCATCAGATGAATTTGTTAGTGTCTAAGGTGCCACAAGTACTCCTTTTCTTTTTGCGAATACAGACTAACACAGCTGCTACTCTGAAACCTGTCATTATGCAAGATTTCCCCTGTAACCAGTAAGTAGGGGCAGAACATTGTTTGCGATAGTGCCAAGAATAAATTAATCTGGGGTGGTGGGGGGGGGTTTGATACTGCAAACTCTTAAGCATATGGGTAATTTCACTTGTATCAATTGACTTCAACTGCACTACTCATGTGAATAAAACTACTACACATGATTAAGTGCTTGCAGGATTGGGCCTTTCTATACCAGTGTACATATGGGTATGCAGACAAAAAACCCTACACTTTCTGTGTGTCTCAAACAGAGAAACGATTGTTGTCGTTTCCAGGAGTGCCTAGGAGCCCTAGTGATCGGGCCCCATTGTACTAGGCATTGGAAAAACAGATCAAAAGGAAAACAATCCTTGCCTCAGAGAGTTTACAGCCTGGGTGTCGGACAGGATACAAGAGAGGGAAGAAATAGACACTCAGGGTAGGGGTTGGTCAGAGTGCAAGGTAATAAAATAAACCAAAAGTAGCAGAACAATAGAAGTGTCAGCTCATCACTTGTTTAACCTATGCCAGATGAGCGTGGTTTGTAGGTATCATAACATAGGCAGGTTTAAAGGAGGGATTTAAGAGCTAAGGTGGCAGCATTACCATTTTTGAAGGGGAGTTTTCCCAATGCATATGGGGCAACTGGAGGGAAATGGTGGAGGTACTTGAAGGAGGAGCAGACAGAGTGACTGAGGCTGACATAATCTGAAGAATGCAGGTGGGATTCAATGGCACAAAAAGCTACTAGATCTGGTAGATACATGGTGAATACCTTGAAGGCAAAGACAAGGAACTTGTGTTTGATGTTGTGGAGGAGGGGGAGCCAACAGAGTGACACAAAGGGAATGGTCAAAGCAATGAACCATGAAGACAATCTTAGCATGAGCACTTTAAATGGCCTTGAGAGGTGCAGTATGGGTGGCATAAAGCCCAGAGAGGAGGATATTACAGTAACTGAGGCATGAGATGATGAGAGTATGAACAAAAGCAGTCTGGACAGACAAAAATGGCCAAATCTTTGAAGTGTGATGTAGGTAGCAGTGGCAAGGCTTGGAGATGGTTTGCATGTGTCACGTGGAGAGAGTCAAGTCAAAGGTGGCTCCCTGATTACAGGCCTGAATGATGGGGGGAGAAGGTGGTATTATCCACAGCGACAAAGAAATAGGAGAGAAGAGAAAGCTTATGGCAGGGTGGGAGAGAGGTCAAAAGCCTGATTTCGGTCATGTTGCCTGCTGGACATCCACAAGGAGATGTCAGAAAGACAGGCCAGGAGGAGGGATTGAGTTGAAGGAGACAGGTCTTTAGTGGAATGTATTTGTGAACCATTGGTGTTAAAATTGTATTTGAAGCTGTGACTGTCAATAAGAGCCCCTAAGAATGGGGTGTAGAAAGAGAGGAGTATGCAGCCAAGAATAGAGCCTTGTGGGTTGGGGTGATCAATGAAAGAGAGAGGGAAAGAAGTGGCTCTGGCATATAAGGTGCTAAAGTAATGATTAGAGATGTAGGAGGAGCCTATGAGTGGATGGAGCCTCAAAAGCCAATGGAGGACAGGATTTGAGGAAGCGGAGAGTGGTAGATGGTGTCCAAAGCTGCCAGTGTAGCAAGGAGGATGAGGATGAAATAGAAGCTCTGGGATCTGGGCTAGGAAGACATCATTTGAGACTTTAATGAGAGCCACTTCACTGGAGTGGAGAGAATGGAAACCAGATTGGAGAGCATCAAGGACAGAATTGGAGGAAAGAAGTTTAAGGCATTGGTTGTAGATAGTGCATTCAATAAGCCTGGAGGTGAAAGGGAGAAGAAGGATGGGATGGTGGTTGGAGGGGGGTTTTCATCTTGAGGGTTAGTAAAGCATACATGTACTGTGAAGGGAGGAGGGTGAGAGATTGAGGAGAAGTGCAAAGAAAGGAGTATAAATTAGGGGTTATGTGAAAGAAGTCAGTGAGGCAGGATGGAGTCACTGTGGCAGGTGGAGGGGCTATAGCAGATGAGCAATTTGTGTCTGTGGGAAGGGAGGAGGAGAGTGTTGGAAGGGGAGAAGGTAAAAAGCCCTACTGAATCTTGCCAATTTTTTTGAAAAAATTAGCAATATCCTGTGCAGAGAGAAATGGGGGCAGGAGAGAAGGGGGTTTTCAGAAGGGCATGAAAGTGGCAAATGGGCAACTAAAAATGCTTTATTTTATAATTTCACGTGGTTTTAAAATTATATGTATGTGTATAAGATTACTAATATTATACATAACTAACATGACTAATCTAAATTGTGGATTATCCTGCACAGATGAAATGCAATGAAAATGAATGTGCCTCTTGTGTTATATATGTGTGTGTGTGTGTGTGTGTGTTTATGAATAATGCCTATATTTTATACAATATAAATTGTAGGCAGCAAATTTTATTTTCTCCCCCATTAGGGCTTTTTCTTTCTCTTTCTTTTCATTTCAGCCACTTCGTTCTGTTCTCTTCTTTTCTGTCTGCATCTCTTCCCTCCCCCACTCCTGCTTTTCAATATTGGTTTTCCTTCCAATTAACTTTTCATTTTCCCCCTTTCTTTCTTTTCTCAGGACCTGATTCTGCAAACCCTATGCACAGGCACAGCTTTATGCATGTGAGTTGTCAGATTGAAGTCAGTGGAACTTTACTCACATGCACAAAGTTCAACGTGTGTGAATGTTTACAGGGCTGGAACCTTAGAACTTCACCAACCCAGGGTATTCTTATCGGATGTGGTGCTTGCCAAGCCAATTTGCAGCAGCCTCATCAGCAAAATGCAATGCCGCCAGACCACTGCCAAATCTGGTCAGAGGGCAGTCATCAGTGATGTATGACATAGTCTGAATTTGGCCAAAGCCACATGTGGGATCATCTCATTGGCCCCAGGTGTAAAGGCTGGCTGCACATTGACCCAGACCTGTTCAAAATCTGTTCAGAAGGGCCCATAAGCGGTGTGGCAAATCAAAACAAGGTACATGCTATGCAATCAGGGTAAAATCCAGACCAGTGAGGGGCTGTGTCACCACTTGCTCTGCAACCTGGGGAGCCTCACCATGCTTTGCTGCTGTAGCTCTCAGCCTGAGCTCCTCACAAACAGCCAAATAGCATTCAGGTCACTCTCTGAGTGTCTATGTGTATAGCCACAGCCCTGGTCCAGCTGCTCTGGCCCCAGCAACCTGTCAGCAAACACCAGCCACATTGTGGCTTCTAGCAGCCTTGGATACCACCTGCAGGGTGATCCCAACACACTCCCAGTCCCAGATTTCCCCTCAAAAATGTGTGTTATGCATTGTCCAGCTCTCTCCTGAGCAGCCCAGATATATTAGATCCTTTGCTCCTCTCCGGGGATCAGCATACAAGAGCCTGCTACCTTAAATGGCGTTACCCAAACAATTCACAACACTGGATTCATTTTAATTAAGGAATAAAACAAGTTTATTTAACTATAAAAAGAGAGATTTTAAGTGAGCACAAACATAAGGCATTAAAGTCAGAAATGGTTACAAGAGAAATAAAGGTAAAATGCTTTCTAAACTTCAAAAACTAAGACTTGGTTCACAGTGTAGTTCTTACCACATGCTTCCAGCAACAGGGCTGACCAAATTTCAGGTCAGGATCTGTTCCCAAAGTCCAGTGGCTGTTTCCTTTGTCATCTTAGGTTGAAAAGAAAGAGATGGATAGGGAGAGAGACCACCTGGATGTTTTTTCCCCTCACTTTTATAGTTCAGTTACCCTTTGAAATGCATTTTCCCAAGGATTACCCTGAGATAAAGTTCCTTCCAGCTGTGAGGATGGAGATGTGGGGTCTAGTAGTGAAAGAGGTTGCATGCTGTTTCTCCTCACCTCTGTTTGTTGTCATGCGGATTTTCTTGCCTCTTGTTTCCCCCTCTCACTGTCTGAAGACCTTGTTTATAACTTATTGTATATTTGGGTAAACATACATCCCTTTGTTTAAGATCTGCTTTACTAGTCCAGCCTATAGTCCTATAGGGCTATGGGGGTTTGAACATGTCACCAACATCATTCAGGGGGAATTTATAACTTTACATATAATGTTGCAACATACATTTTATCATGATATTATTGACCAGCAACTTGTTAGTTTTCAAATGACACTCCCAAAGCATATTTTGTACAAAGAATTTACAATGGTACGGAGGATTTGAATACGGGGTGCGTTCAGTCAGATTCATTGCTGAGTCAATTTTAAGAGACTGGCTTCTGATGTTGGCTTCAGACCATTCTTCATGCCACATCAACGTTGCAGAGAAGTCTGGGCAGGCAAGTGGGAGCATGAGGGATGCGTAGAGGAGTGATGTTGCTTAACACAGGGAACCCTGGTACTGGTGTAGGTCAAACTGGCCCAGTTACAATGTGCCTGGTTGAGTGTAGTTGAGTCAACCAACTTGACATGAGACAAATTGAGCCAGATCGGCACATAGTTTTCCACTGTAGAGTGACACAGAACTAAACCAGACGATGAGAGAGTTTGAGCATTTGCTCCCCATGAAGTACTGGCCAATTTGTTTAGAAGGTTGTCACATGTTGTCACTCCGAGGTAGACTGGGTGGGATTCGTGTTTCAAGCAATGTCCATTGAGAAAGATATTCAGTTCTTGGGCTGCTCTTGAGGTTGTAAAGATTGAAAACACTTGAAACTGTCTTGGTCAAACTCAGTTGTAAGTAACACTGACTACAGTATTTCCTGGATATTAAACCCATAGTTACCAACATCCACATTTTTTCCGTCGGGAACAATTTTCCAAATAAAACAGTCTGTGGGTCTTTATTTCCCCACCTGTTGAAAGCTTGTGTATGCATTTTAGAGGGTTTACTCATATAATTATCTGAGTTATCAAAATGATACAGTTACATTTTCCTGCCAGAATAGATATCCACTATGTTTCCATCCCCATAGGTTGCATTGTCATTCGTGTGTGTTTTATAATAATTATGCAGCATAGCAAAAACCATAAGATAAAACCTCACAGTAAATATAGCAAAATATATATATAAACACAGTGGGTCTGATCCCCTACTCATTGATTTCAGTGAAGTTATACATCTCCATAAAATTGGAGTAATGGAATAAAAAATCAGATCCTATATGAGAGAACTCCAAAAGTTCAGAGTTCAGATAAGCATCTTAAAACACAGATGCTATGGAACCTATAGAAGTTCCTGCCAGACCTCTTCTTACACATCTTTCCTTTCCCAAAGCACCTCCTGGTTCCCCCATAACTGTTGTCACCTTGAAGGCTGCTAGCCTCATGACATCTCCAATGTGATTGGGGGTGTCCATTAGACCTGTCCTATCCTCTGCTATCTTTACAGTGAATAGCACAACCCACATATAGAAAGAAAACATGTCTTATAGTGATAGACTCCAGGCAACATAAATTAATGTAACCATAAGTGAAAATTATAAAGTCAGGAAATGCAGAAGTTAAGACTTCAAGAGTTATGTTAACTCAGCCACCTTGCACATACAGATGATCTGTTATTCCATTTTTTAAAAATCAAGACCTGATCCTACAAGCACTTAGAAAAGTTACTCTCATGTGTAAGTATTTTCAGGATGAGGCCTTAATCCCTGCTTCAAGATACATGTTTATCTGTGTGTGGAGTGTAGCACCGAGCACATTGGGCCCCAGACAAGAATTGGGGCCTCTAGACACTACCACAATCCAAATATTTGTTACAGTACCAATAAATTAAGGTGACCAGATGTCCTGATTTTATAGGGACAGTCCCAATTTTTGGGTCTTTTTCTTATATAGGCTCCTATTACCCCTCACCCCGTGTCCCGATTTTTAACATTTGCTGTTTGGTCACCCTAAAATAAGTAAAATAGTACTGTTTGTGTATATCCCATAAAGTATGAAGGATGTGGATCATGTTCAAGTTAACATTGCTGCTGGAAGCTCAATTTTTGCATTTCTAACCTTTTTAATTTAAATGTGTACTCCTGATGTTGCCTTAACATTTTTTAAATTTTTTTCTGTGTTTCAGCAATGAGCCTAAAATTTACACTGTAGGTCTCCGGGTCTTCTATCTACCTATACAATTATTTAAAAGGAAAAGAGAGCAGATTCCACCATCTCTACCACAATTCATAGCAGAAAGCATTGATTAGTGAAGTGCAAGACTGTTTCTTGTATACTTAGGCCACCCTCTGCTGGAGAAATGGTAAGTTACTACTTAATTTTCTGTAAAACGTTATTCTTTCTTTCCTTGGGTAACTTGTTTTTCATGTTTCAGAGTAGCAGCCATGTTAGTCTGTATCCGCAAAAAGAAAAGGAGTACTTGTGGCACCTTAGAGACTAACAAATTTATTTGAGCATAAGCTTTCGTGAGCTACAGCTCACTTCATCGGATGCATGAAGTGAGCTGTAGCTCACGAAAGCTTATGCTCAAATAAATTTGTTAGTCTCTAAGGTGCCACAAGTACTCCTTTTCTTTTCTTTTTCAGGTTAGTGTCAGGTAAGACTCAATGGTGTCTGAGTGCCCTGATTCTTAATACTCCCTGCTGTACCAGAGACTACCCTTACCCACAGGCTGAGAATATAGAATTTGAGAGGAGTCTGGGACTGCTTTGCAGGGACTGAAACCAGGGTTCTCTCTTACACTGGTTGCTGCAATTTTAATGTTTGTATTTTGTTTTTTAATGCTTTTACTGCTGTATTTTTCAAAGGTTTCAGTACTTTCCAACTTACAAAGGTCTTGGATAATAAATACCAGTATTCAAAATGAGTAGTACAAGAAAGAGCAGTAAATTAGGAAACTTTGAACTATTGCTTCTCAGATGTAAAAGATGTTTTCCAGGCCCTTTAGCTTTGTTCTAAGCTTCAAACACAACAAATTACAGTAAAAACTTCACACTATGTTCAATGTTGGAAAATTTTGGTTCCCACTATAGGGCTATCCCTAGATGCATATCCTGTAATATTATGTTGCTGACTGCAAACATGTTCCCTGCAACCTCAAATACATATGCACACCAAATACCACAATAACTTCAAAATACAGTACTCTCTACCTGTTTGATGCAAATAATAAATAATAATAGACCAGCTACAGTGAGATGAAAGGATATGATATGATCATGAGTGAGGAAGCTTGCTGTGGGTAAAGTGCTACAAGAAACCAGAGCAGAAAGTTTTCAATGCATTGCTGTTCGTTTTTTAAAAATGCATGATTTATAATCTTTGGCTCTGAGAAGAGGTGGGGAACGGACCCAATCTGAAATCCAAAAGTACACATGGTGCTAAAAATGTTTCCATTATCAGACTTCTTAGGCTCAGAAATACAAGTACTGTATCTGGAAAATAAATAAATGAAAACTCTCACTTTCAGTTTTAGGTCCAGATTTTCAGCTGGTGCAAATCAGCACTGAAGTCACTGGAAGTTTACGCCAGCTGAGGATCCAGCCTTTCGTGTTTCTCTACTACTTTACTTTTAATTTTTTAAATATGTTTTCAAAAATTCCATTTTTTTATTTTAAAGAAAACAAATATCTAAATCCACGATCCAAACATTGGAACATCACACCAGAAAAAACTCCCGTCTCTGATACTTTCAGTGCATACGTGTCAAGTATCAGGGAGCAGCTGTGTTAGTTTGTATCCACAAAAACAATGAGGAGTCTGGTGGCACCTTAAAGACTAATAGATTTATTTGGGCATAAGCTTTCGTGGGTAAAAAACCCACTTTTGGTTTTTTACCCAGAGGGTTTTTTACCCATGAAAGCTTGTGCCCAAATAAATCTGTTAGTCTTTAAAGTGCCACCAGACTCCTCATTGTTTTTGAGAATATGTGGTTTAGGCTGCAGGTTCTTCACATTTGAGCCATCATGGCAGTTCAGGCCACTCAGTCACTCCAGAAGATCTCCTGTTGGGGGATTGACACCTGACGTTTCCCCTAGAAAATATCACAGACTGGAGGGGAAAGCAGGCAGTGTGGTCCACTGACTTTTCTAAAATAAAATCCCTCACGAGGGAGGCTGAGTCTCTGAGAGGTAAACCAGGGTTGGAATCAGACCTCTCTAAGGAAAGGAGTGGGGATGTGTGTGTGTGTGTGTGGAATTTATAGGGGCTAAGAGGAAAGTTGCGGGAATTGGTACATTTGTAGATGCCAGAAGGTAAGGTTGGAGTTTTCGCCCTCCCAAAAATGCATAGATATCAACAGATAAAACAGTGACATTTTCATGGGAAATAGGAGGTAAGATGGAGGGGAGAATGGGGCTTTGATCTGTGAATGGGAGATGGGAAGAATTAGGGACATAGAATCATAGAATATCAGGGTTGGAAGGGACCCCTGAAGGTCATCTAGTCCAACCCCCTGCTCGAAGCAGGACCAATTCCCAGTTAAATCATCCCAGCCAGGGCTTTGTCAAGCCTGACCTTAAAAACCTCTAAGGAAGGAGATTCTACCACCTCCCTAGGTAATGCATTCCAGTGTTTCACCACCCTCTTAGTGAAAAAGTTTCTCCTAATATCCAATCTAAACCTCCCCCACTGCAACTTGAGACCATTACTCCTCATTCTGTCATCTGCTACCATTGAGAACAGTCTAGAGCCATCCTCTTTGGAACCCCCTTTCAGGTAGTTGAAAGCAGCTATCAAATCCCCCCTCATTCTTCTCTTCTGCAGGCTAAACAATCCCAGCTCCCTCAGCCTCTCCTCATAAGTCATGTGTTCTAGACCCCTAATCATTTTTGTTGCCCTTCGCTGGACCCTCTCCAATTTATCCACATCCTTCTTGTAGTGTGGGGCCCAAAACTGGACACAGTACTCCAGATGAGGCCTCACCAATGTCGAATAGAGGGGAACGATCACGTCCCTCGATCTGCTCGCTATGCCCCTACTTATACATCCCAAAATGTCATTGGCCTTCTTGGCAACAAGGGCACACTGCTGACTCATACCCAGCTTCTCGTCCACTGTCACCCCTAGGTCCTTTTCCGCAGAACTGCTGCCTAGCCATTCGGTCCCTAGTCTGTAGCGGTGCATTGGATTCTTCCATCCTAAGTGCAGGACCCTGCACTTATCCTTATTGAACCTCATCAGATTTCTTTTGGCCCAATCCTCCAATTTGTCATGCAGGAGAGCTGTGACATACTTGGAATAAGGTTAGAGGATGAGCCTGATGAACTAATGAGACAAATTCAGGCTAGAAATAAGGTGCTATTTTTTAACAGTGAGGGTAATTAACCATTGGAACAACTTAGCAAGTGGTTTTAGTGGATTCTCCATCACTGGATATTTTTAAATCAAAACGGCTGTTTTTCTGAAAGATAGCTTCTAGTTCAGGGGCGACGCAGGGGGATGGGAGGGAATGCAGGGTCACATGCCTCCCCTCCCCTGATTCTGTGAGCACCGAGCTGCCCTTGCAGGGCTCAGAGCAAAGTGACCCTGCAGCCCCACAAAGAGCCCGTGACTGCAATGTCTGGGTGCTGCGTGAAAAGCACAGGGGGCCAATGCACCCAGTGCTGCTCCTCTTCTAGCTCCTGGCCCTTCATCACACCGCATCAGGCCGTTCCTGTGCTTGCTCTGCTTGGCCTGCCGTGTGGGGGCTCTGTCCTTCTCATGCTGCACCCCAACGGCATGTTTCCAGCTTGCCTAGCCCCTCTCCCTGGCAGCGGGGCCTGGGTGGGGAGCGGAGGGGGTAGGACGGAGCTGGTTCTCCTGCTGGATGAGAGCAGCCATTCCAGGTTGCTGCCTCTGTGCAGCGCGGCAGCTGCCTGCAAGAGCCCAGCTGAGAAGGTGGCGGCAAAGGCCTGTGCAGCAGATAACCCTGACAGGGTGGGGAGAGCGCAGTGGCCTCGGTCTGGGCACAGGGTTGGGGGTCACTGGGGAAGGTATTGGAAGCAGGTTCCCTGTGCTCAGCCCAAGTTGGGGCATTGCCCATACCCCTTCCCTGCTGAGGTGTCTGCGAAGGTGCCAGAGTTCCGGGGAGAAACTTTGTTGCTGTGAGTTCCTGGCCCGGGACCTGGGGTGGACCAGGAGCACATGCTCCCCACTCCTGTATCTCCAGCCCCCACGAGCTGACAGAATTGGCTGCCCTGGCCCCGGGAAGTGGGACTGGAAGGTTCCTGCACCCAAAGGCCACATGTGGGGTGGTCACGTGCCCCCTCCCCAGACCCTTTAAATTGTGCCCCCTCACTCTCAAGAGTTACGTGTTGCCTCTGCTCTAGTTCAAAGAGGAATTATTTCAGGAAAGTGGAATGGCCTGTGTTACACATAGGCCTGAAAGGATTAGATTTTTATAGGTAAAGGTTGGTAAACGTCAATTCCATCATACACATGCAAACACATGAAAAAAATATTTCCATGGATTATGATCTAAATTTACAGATAAGAAAAGTAAGAAAAATTCTGCTTAAGAACTTTTGAGAGTTTGATTTAAGAATATTAACTTTTTAAATTTTGACATGTGATGTGATGTTGACAATTTGTGTTTTAAAAGTTACAAAGCTTCAAAACTTAATCTCAACATCTACTGTCATTAAATACTTATTGTCTGACCTCCCTGTTGTCTGACATACACATCCATACTTTCCTGCAACTGTAAAATTTTAAATAAATAAAATTGAAAAAAAAGCTTAAAAGCCATAATTTTGCACAACTGTGAAAATTTAAACTGATAAAAATAAAAAATGCTTAAAAATAAGCATCAATATTATCTGTCAAAATTATAAAAAAATAAAAATTGAATTCTACCAAGTGTAGTTATACATAAGTTCAGACTAGGTTATGACAGTGGTCCCTTCTGGCCTCAGTGTCTATGAAACCCTGGGGAAATCTCTGGGTATTGGAAAATCAGGCTGAAGTCCTGTTGTTTGGTTGAGGGTAGGAATGGTGCAGCAAAATCTGTCGTGGGTAGATTTGTAGGACAATGAAAGCAAAAGAAAATAGTCACAGTTTTGTAAAATCTCCTCATATTTGGGGTTTTTCTTAAAGCTCCAGCTCCTGGGGTCATGTCATTATGTGAGAATCTAGGATTTTGTTACAAAAATCCCTAAGTTTTTAGCCTTCATTGCTGTGGAGAAAAACTTGAAAACATTATTATTTATTAACCCTAAAGGCTCAAAGCCTGGATTGTCAGTAAACAAAAAGCAAAACCCATTTTTCTAATGTTTTGATACAAATTTTGAAATAAATATAAAAAGGCACAAATACAAAACAAAATCTCAACGTCGGCAATTTTTTGCAGAAAATTCAATTTTTCAAAAAAAAAAAAAATCTGTTGAAACCATTTCAACCAGATAGTTTCTAATATTACTATCAAAGGTAAGTGAAATTTAAGGTAAGTAAAACTCCACTCATTTTTGGTTCCTAACTTAGAAACCTACAGCCTGTTTTTCACAGATGCTTAATAGCATCTTCAACTCACATGAATTTCAGTTGGACTTGTGGGTGCTCAGCAACCCTGAAAACTATGCCCCAGGTTTTTACAGTTGGGCATCCAAAACTAATGGACAGTTGAAAAATTAGGCCTAAATGTATGGATATAACCTACATAGTATCCCTTTAACTGGAGAAGGGGGATGAGGGGAAGATGGTTCTAATATTTATAGCTGCTATTGCCTTAATACCACGCTTCTCAACAACCCCAGAACCCCTCTCCTAGTTAGCAATAGGGCAAAATTGTCGCAATCCTTTGACACCTGTGTGATATCAAGGTTGAAAACCCCTATCCTGATGTCATAAGTCATAATCTATGTAAAAAGGAATCTGACAGTGAAATTTCTGACAGATTCTGACAAATTCTGAATCTGACAGTGAAATTGGCAGTGAAATTTCTCATAATTTCCTTGAAGGGTTCCTTTTAGTCCAAGAGGGCTTAATGTAGCTCCTTCTGGAACCTATTGATGGTGTTCTGAGCACCAGCTGATAGAAGGGGCTGATGCTTGAGAACAATGCAAATTGTTCCCTCCCTCCCTATGAGGTGAGCATGCTACTTATATGGTATTCCCAGCCCTTCTCATAGCAAGCTCACGACCTTAAATTGGCCCCCTGCCTAGCAGAGCGAGATGTTAATTTCTCATCATCTAAAGCACAAAATCAGCAAGGTTTGTGTTCATACAAACTGTTCAATTCTTTGCACCTATGGGAAGTGCTGCTGGAAGAGGCATGCTTACATACCCCATGATTTATTTCCATGAAACCTAGATGAACTGTGACTGCTTGGGTTAGATTTTCATTTCTTCCAGTGGGCCCTTTTGTGGTGACAGCAAGACACAGAAAGATGGTTCTGTCTTTATAATGTCAGGTTTCAGAGCTGTAGCTCACGAAAGCTCATGCTCAAATAAATTGGTTAGTCTCTAAGGTGCCACAAGTACTCCTTTTCTTTATAATGTGGCTCTCTTTCCTCATCTGCATTCTGCCAGATTCAAAAAGGCCTAAAGGTCACTCTGCATATGGCCACAGAAGGTTTTTAAAAACTTCTGAATGTTAATCCAGCTCTGAGCTGCCTTAGCATTTGCATATTTGCTTTATCAGAATGGGAAAGGTGAGAACAGGAGCTTTGTTAGGATATTCATGGCTGAGATTGCCCCTCTCCCCACTTATAGTGTACATATAGGCTCAGTTAGCTGCAAACACTCCTACCCAATTGGATTAAGGCAGGGGCTAGAAGTTAGGGGAGGGACCGAAACACAACAGTGACTCAAACAGCAAGTGGTGGTGACTGATCTCTACCCGTCACCCTATGAAGTGTAGCCTGTGTTGTCCTGGGAAGCTCCAAAAGTCCATATGGGGACTGTGGAAGTGGAGAGGGAGAATTTGCCTCAGGTAATGGCCCTAGAGCCTGTCTGTCGATTGTGAACAGGTTAGTTTGGACCCTTTCCCTAGGAGAGACATTAGGTGCTAGGCAGTAATAGATTTAGACAAGCAGATTGTGTAACTTTGCAAGAGCCCCTTCTACTGCGGTGTGTGTGCTTTCTCTCTGGCTGAGCTTGAGGACTGGCCTCCTATTTCCTTGTGCTGCAGATATGTCTGTCAGTAAAGGCATAAAGAACAGGAGGACTTGTGGCACCTTAGAGACTAACAAATTTATTAGAGCATAAGCTTTTGTGGGCTACAGCCCACTTCATCGGATGCATAGAATGGAACATATACTAAGAAGATATATATATAAATACAGATAAGTTGGAAGTTGCCATACAAACTGTGAAAGGCTAATTAGTTAAGATGAGCTATTATCAGCAGGAGAAAAAATCTTTTGTAGTGATAATCAAGATGGCCCATCTAGACAGTTGACAAGAAGGTGTGAGGATACTTAACTTAGGGAAATAGATTCAATATGTGTAATGACCCAGCCACTCCCAGTCTCCATTCAAACCCAAGAAATGGGCCATCTTGATTATCACTACAAAAGTTTTTTCTCCTGCTGATAATAGCTCATCTTAACTAATTAGCCTCTCACAGTTTGTATGGCAACAAAAGCTTATGCTCTGATAAATTTGTTACTCTCTAAGATGCCACAAGTCCTCCTGTTCTTTTTGCGGGTACAGACTAACACGGCTGCTACTCTGAAACTTGTCAGTAAAGGCATAGAACATGGAGTGAAGGAAAAGTCAGAATTAGGAGCACATACTGCTGCCACTATAGAAATGTGATAGAGTTAAACATAGAAATGTGATAGAGTTAAACAGAACAAGGATCCTGAGCGCATTCCTAAGGTATCATACCACCCAAGGCAGGAAGCCCACCAGATGCAGTGTAAAGAGTGACTTGGGGAAGGTGGGGGAAAGAAGATAGCTCCTTGTGTGGCCTTTAGTGACACCCTCTGGCAGAAACTTGAAGAGTATTGACATTACAGTTAATCATGTGCTTAAGAAGTCAGCTGATCTGGGGTCTCAGTGTTATGAAGCTTCCATAACAAAGCTCAAGACAAGGTAGAACTCAGATTCTGGCTGGCATTGGCTGGCATTGTGGAAAAATGGCATTCTTTTATATTTTTACTTGCTTGTTTCCCCATTGTAACAGGTGCATTGTCTTTGGTTAATTGATGTGGAACAGTGGAAAAACTACATTTCGTATCAAATGCAATTAGCAGCAGGCATAAATTCTACTCCCAAATCCTTTATTAATTTAAGGTAGTATAACCAGGGCAAAACATGTCTTTTACCAGATCTTGGAGTTATGGCAGAGTGAGGTAAGGCTTTGGTTTAAATATTTTAGAATGGATGTGGACTCAAGGGATTATAATTGTTGCCCTTTAGGGAAGATGCAAAGTCTTCTTTTATGAGGACATCTGAAAACCATTCCCTCTCCGCACTGAAACCTGAAGATGTTTTATATTCAGAATTGAAGGAGAATGCTACAGATACTGTAGAAGTAACATAAGAAAACTCGTGCACCTGACGTTACTAGACACATTATTAGCATTATGGGGAATTACAGAACATACATATTGAAAGACCTGAACATCTGCTGAGGATGAAGAAGCTATTTTTGATAAGAATAATACAACTGACTGTCTGCACAGCAACTTAAAATAAAACAGGGAATAAAAGTTAATTCCAAACATATTACAGGGCATTGCACGTTCTGGTGTTTTGTTCAGATTTATTTTTCAAGGACTTCCTAACAATTAACTACTGTATCCCCACCACCACCATTTCCCCCCTCCCCTTTTTCTGTAGCCTTGTATTCTGATAAATTAGGCTTTGCTGGTCTTCTGCACAGATCCTGTACTTCTGAAGAGCTGCTGTGTCAGCACCTCAGTGGAGTGAGGAGTACATCTTCACTACGCTTTCTTGCAGAAATGTAAGCACATGACATTATTTCATGGTTCAGTAACAGACTCCTGTAGGGGAGAAGGAAAGAGATTATGTTGCATCAGTGTGCTGGGAGATATTTAAAACCTGCCATTCACAATATTTTAATTTGGTCTGAAAGATGGATTTTATAAACGTTTCAGGAAGGAGTTCTACTTGTAGGGGGTTCTCAGGAGCCCTTTCTTAAAATTCAGTCACTGAACTAAAGAGAAGAGTTATTTACTTATTGTGGATGGAGTACACACATTCGTCTCTGGATTCTTCAGTTAGCCAATGTACAGTAACACAACCAGGTGCAGTGATGTGCTGGAGGGTGCTTTTGGAAGTTTCTCATTAAAATTTAGTCAGCACACTCAAGGGAGTATTGGATGACTTCTCTACCTCAGTTGGAGCTCACCCTTATATAGATGTAGCTAAATCATCCCTGTCTGAGACTTGGGGATCATAAAAATACTTCTGAAGAACAAGGGTTTTACCTGTGGAATGGGCTAGATTGCACCAAATGGCAGTATTTTTAGCAAAGGTTCCCAGGGAAGTTGCATGTAATGCTATACTACTGATACAGTTGTATTTTTCAGGAATAAATTTCCAGTGAAATGCATTTAGTTTGTTTGCCAAGGGATGTTGCTGCCTTCCTTAAACAATGTTATATAAATGGGAAAACAAGCTCATATGGGGTTTCTCAAACTTCTTCATCATTTTAATAGAGAGATGGTTTTGTATCCCATTAATAACCACCAGTTCCTTCAAACCGCAGTAGGCTAGTACCCTGTGACAACTACAGCAGTTACAGTGGTTTAAAGGGAAAACTAATATCAGGAAAATATATCATGTATTTTTATATTTCTTAGTACAATTCAGTATTTGGAAAAATGGAGCCAACACTATGTGACCAGGCAGCTCTCCATGATCCGCCAGTATGTGCTCCTCAGAGCATCAGTGGTTCACAGGCCATAGATTGAGAACTTCTGAATGGATAGGACCAAATCCTCAGTACCAAATCACTAGTGAGAGTGAAGAGGAGGCCTGGTGATGAGAGAGAGAAACATATAGGGGAGAAAAAAAGACTTACAGACATGGAGGGAATGCATCTCCTCCTGGCCTACTACCTGACAAAGCTATTTAACTAACACTAGCAACGTACACATATGGCTTCAACTGTTTAGTTCAGTTTTTAAATCTATTTACTGGGGAGCATGTAGTTAGAACATCTACTCCCCCCCGCATACACACTTTATTGTAATACAAATGGTACCCATCACACTCTATCTCCATTTTTCTCTTGCATGTTCTTTTAGCAACCATCAACAAAAATGATTAAAGGTGTAGAAAACATGACCTATGAGGAAAGATTGAAAAAATGGAGTTTGTTTAGTCTGGAGAAGAGAAGACTGAGAGGGGACATAACAGTTTTCAAGTACATAAAAGGTTGTCACAAGGAGGAGGGAGAAAAATTGTTGTTCTTAACCTCTGAGGATAGGACAAGAAGCAATGGGTTTAAATTACAGCAAGGGTGGTTTAGGTTGGACATTAGGAAAAACTTCTAACTGTCAGAGTGGTTAAGCACTGGACTAAATTGCTTAGGGAGGTTGTGGAATCTCCATCATTGGGGATTTTTAAGAGCAAGTTGGACAAACACCTGTCAGGTCTAGATAATACTTAGTCCTGCCTTGAGTGCAGGGGACTGGACTAGATGACCTCTTGAGGTCCCTTCCAGTTCTATGATTCTATGAGTTCTATTCTACTTGAATCTATGCCTAACTAGCATATGCTTGGTCTTAAAGTGATAAGCTCTGGATGTCCCTCAAGTTCTGAACTTGGGCCAGGAGAAATTGGGGCTATAATTAGAGATCATCCATTATATAAAACATTATTGAAAACTGGAGTGATAGCTATTAAAAACCAACACACAAGGCTGGGGTCAAATGGGACTTGATGGTGCTCAGTGCTTCTCAGGATATAATCGACAATCTGGAGAAATTTTTGACTAAATGCTGCCATCTTTATTCAAGCAAATGCTTACTGCAGCAGTTAAGAATGGTAGCATTTACCATTCAGTAAAATATTAGATCCAAACTACATGATTATGCCCCTTTAAGCTTAGGTTTATTTTTTTTAAGCACTGAGCAGGCCTTATACAGTGGTGCAGGATGGAAGAATATTAACACATTAGCCAAAGCTGATATAAATGACATTCTGCAACATAGCTGCCTCACAGCAGACATCTAATAACCTAAGAAAACAAGTGAGCTGGAGTTTAGTCATATTTGATCATTAACGAGTAATGGTTTCCAACCAAAATTAATTCAGAGATAGAGTAAAAGATATGGAATAATCCTTACATTTATATCAGAGGAAAATATTGACTATATTAGCATGCAATATCTCTGTCCTTTCTGGAGTGCATTACATTCTCTTAAGATCTGATACTCCATGCATTTCTACTTAGGCTTCACTGAGAATCTTTTTTTGTGTGATAGCTAAGAAATGTGTTCCCCAATGTCTTCCCCGGTTTTGTTTCAGATGAAGCATTAACACTCATTATCATCTATCTATCTATCTATCTATCTATCTATCTATCTATCTATCTATCTATCACCAACTTTTTTAGATGAAACATCTTTTCCAGATGACACTCATGTTACCAGGTGGCAAAGCCTTCAAAGGAGTGTGTATCACATCTGAAATATTACATAATGCTGAATTGGAAGACAAAGTGTTTTCTGGGATTTTAATTTTTTTTGAAGCTGCCGCCTTTAACTGAGCACAACCATCACTGTTATAAAATATTAAAGCCCTCATACATATCAAACAGAGCTACAGTTACTAGGGCAGACATTTTTGTGCATATCAGTTAAACACTGGGACCTGGAATTTTTCTAAGTCACTTACAGTAACTCTAATTTTAATGGATTTGTATTCCATATTGATTCATTCTTACTGAAGGCAGTGTGGAACCTTAAGCTTTCTTCTCTAGTTTTATTTTTTTGTCACGCAGTCATAGAAGCTACAGATGAAAAAGCTCTTCTGTATGAGATCATTAGCCTTTCCAGTTACTCTACTGTAACTCATCTTCCCATCCCTAATTGATCACATCATCAGTCAGACATTATGGTGATGGCTTACTCAGCTAATCGTTAGCTTTGAAATGCAGTAGAGCCTTAATTATCTGAGAATCTTTAGAGATGCCTGAAACCTTCAGACAGTGGGAGGTTCAGTTAATCAAGGGATCTGGGTGACTGAAGGCAGGGTGGGAAGTTCCCTAAGCCACTTGTCTTCCCCTGAAGAGGGGTTGGGAGAGATGACCAATCATGTGCCTAAGGATTTATGTGCAGAAGTCTTTCAGGTAAATCTGTATCTGTTTGCAGAGGATGTCGAAGACCCTAATCCTGTGTAGGGGAGCTCTGTGCCAGAGCTCTTTGCTATCTGATCCTGTGTACAGTCAGACAGGCACAGCTGGGAACATGGAATAGCTGCTTGGTCAGTCCCAAGGTCAGGAGCTGTGGGGGATCAGAACATATAGAGTAAGGGTTTAAAAAGGGGCTTTTCTTCTCCCTGTGAGTGGATCCTGTCCCATCTGTCTGTCTGACTGAGGCTCCCCTCTCCATAATATCTGAACACCCTGCACAGGGACTATGGAGAGCTGCAGAATCAAGGTGGAGTCTCTATCAGAGAGAGAGGGGGGGGCATCAGGATCTCAGACTGAGTCTTCCAGAACAGGTGCTTGTCCACCTTTAGAGGGGTCTGCGGGGCTTGTATTGCACTCCATGCTCTCTGTTGCCTGCCAGGGAAAATATCTGCAAGCCACTGGGTCCCCGTCATTCCTGGCTGATAGCTGCTTTTAAACCTCACTAACCCTAGATGTGTTGGGAGTGGGCACATACAGAGCAGCTTCTCAGCCGCTTAATTTGGTGCCTCAGTTACTTGAGTAGCCAACCTGAAACACTTTGCAGGAGCCTGCTTCTCAGAAAGTGCTGGCCACTCTTCTCTGAATATTAGCCCCTGTTATGGCTTCTCACGTTGGACATTCAAAATCAAGGCACTTAAAATCACTTGTCACTTCCTGGAAATCGTGGCCTTTATTTTTACATTAAATTGGGTGGAAAAGGAAATTAAGGGGGGAAAGCAAAGTAAAAGTGTATGTGTGGGAGTGGCAACTGCCCTGCTTAACAGGAGACAAAATATGGAGTGCAATGAAGCATGAAGTCAAGGGTTAAAAGGCAAAAGCACAGACACTCATCAAGAATGTGGTCTGGGTTTTTTCTGCAAGAGTTAAATGACTGGATCCCAAAGTTTTTCCATACCCCATCCACAGATTGTTCTTGAGATGAATGATACAAAATATCAAACAATAGGCCATGTAACTGAGCAGAGTAGAGACCATAGTCTGAAGAAAGGAACCTCTGATTCAGTCTACTTTATCCAAATAGTTTCCTAGCCAACAAATATGGTGAAGGAGAAAAGTCACAAACCTACCTTAATCTAGGTGGCAAAGATCTGTGGAGGCATCATTGAAGAGAAGCAGGTAGATTAAGATCAGTTGCACTGGATAAAAACTTGCAGGCTTGAAATCAGAATTATCCTACATGGAAAGAGTCAGTGAACCAATGAAAAAAGGTTTCCATTGTGGTTTTACAAGTAAGGTCAAATTCAAATTAAGGGTGAAGCATAATGCAGTGGTAATAAATGCACTGCAAAGGATCTCCTCCATTTCCTGTTTTTCACTGACTACCAATCTGTCCCGCTCTTAAAATCTCACAAAAAATGTGCTATTGCACAGGAAATGATTAACAAATCCTGGGAGAGATTGTTAAAATGAAGTGATTGCTCACTCTGCGTATTGTTATGTTTTTCCAGATATAAAAAAATCAAGTAGATGCTTTCAGTCAGTATAACCTTTAATTTAGTTTAAGAGAACTATACCAGTAAGAACCAATGTCTCCGTGGTTAGAGCATGCAGGGTGTGTCTCCTTTGATATGCTGCACTGAACATACACAAGAGGGGTATCTTCAGAGTCCTTAGAGATTTAAAGGTGGAATATATAGAAAACAAGTCATAATCATTACCCAGCTAAACAGTTACAACATTAGAGCGGCACGGTAGCATCACTTCAGTTAAGATTGAGACTTCAACAGCTGATTTTTTCCCTAAGTGCTTTAATATCCACATGCATATTCAGATTGCTTTGAAATTTGCCATTTGTCATCAGGATTTGGAGTAGGGTTAGTGATCTAAATTTGAGGTCATTTAAGCCAGGGGTTTCAGAAATAGCCTCCCCAAAAAACTATCATGACATCAACATTTTATGGGTTGTATAACTTATTTTGTTCATGCCTGGGGCTGAGAGAATGGCTCTGGTTCTTCCCAAACTGATGTATACTCCCCCCTCCCCGCCCCAGGTTTGATCTGAGCTAGTATCTGGCAATATTTGAAAAGTTATTCAGGATTTCCAGTGAGGTTTGAGACAACCTGATGTGCCAGAGAAAGTCATTTGCATGTGTGCAGCAGAACTGGAATTCTGTAGCAAGCCAGAATGTTTGCAGGCAGCCTGCCAGCATAGTAACCAGGTGACTCAAGGTGACGTGCTATGGCCGTTGGAGCTGAGCCATACCTATGTACTGAGAATTTGAGTCCTTCCCTTGGTAGCTTTCTGAAAGTGGGTTGTGCACATTAGTTACCCTCTATCTGCATCAGCTAAGAAGGTACTGGAAGATTTGCAACCGGTACTTCAAAGTGCTCTAAAATTCATAGGCATACCCAGATTGTTTTGAAAATTGCTGTACCTCATCAGGGTCAGAGGGTAGAATTAGTGGTGCAAGTTTGGAGTAATTTGGTCTGGGGTGCCTCAGATATGCCCCTCCCCAAAGCTGCTTTTAATATATTCAAATTGCACTACATGCCATGCGCATAAGGAGATTGTCTTGAAAACTGGTATGCCACAATAGGAGCCATGTTGCAGTTTATGGTACAAATTTGGGATCATTTGGTCAATGAGTTCCTGAGATTAACTGTGCCATTAGCTTCACTCTCTCCTCTTTGAGCAATGGCACACTGACTGCCTGTGTGAGATCATAGGACTGCACCCTTCCTGAGCATTTGGAGGATAGTGCGAAAAGTGCACAGGAATAGTGTGTGTTGGGGGGGTGACTCTTAGGCCGTCTCTGCACTAGAATAAAGGTTGAGTTTTAGGACAGGCTTAGCAAACACTAAACTTGTGATGAGGCTGATGTAAGAATTTATATAAACTAGACTAGACTCAACCACTTCATCTACTCCAGGCAAACCACCAAAGTCCTACCAGATGGAGATGGTAACACCTATTCAGCCTGGTCAGAGGGAGTCCCTCCAGGCCATCATCTTCAGTTAGCCCTTATTGAGCATTTGGGGCAGACTGATGTGTGCCACCCGACCACTAGAACTCCTCAGGACAACAGTGCAGTACAGAAGACAGAGCAAGCACTGTGGGAATGCCAGTGTAGATGTTGACTTCTGACGGGCACTGAGAATATGCAAGTTTTACAAAGCATTAAAGCTCTCTTATCTTCCCCAGTTTTCTTGACATATGTATTGGGATGCTGGCCTCTGGAAGTGACAGTTGCAGTCATTGTAGCAGCCCAAAAAATTTCATACATTCATAGATTTTAGAGCCAAGAGATGCCCATGTGTCCATATACTTGGACAGTCCACATAGCACAGCCCAGGAAAAAAGCATCCTGATTCTTCTAGCTGCAGCTGCACATCTCAGATTTCAGTGCAACCTCTGGCGACTCACTGCACCTAATCCCAGGTCCCATACAGCTATACCTAGCACAGGGAGAGTCGGGGTTTATGAGGAGGCATGACAATATAACATTGTGTGGGACACAACCCAGAAAATAGCAGATTTTGTTTGGCATAGGTCAGGTTTGGTTTAGTACCCATGCCCAAAGCCAACTCCAGGAGGGCAGAGTTAAGGTGGGGGTGAGAGGTGCATTTTTTAAAGGTTTAAATTTGTTTTACTTTAATGCTTTATTTCCTGTTTTGGAGAGGTTTTAAGTATTGGTACATTTCACATTCTGGAAGGTACCAGCACTGGTACTCAACCTGAACACTGTATTAACGGAGTTTTGGGCAGTGAATATATAGTTTATTACAGTCAGTTAGGGTTGGTTCTGTCTGTCCTTAATTCTTTTCATCATTCTCTTGTGGTCTAGGGCTAGACAGCCATAGGAGGAATATTGTTCTGTATACTAAAACTATTAATTGTTGTGTCCTTCCCTGTCCCCTGGATTATCAGAAAAACACATAGGATGAAATGAGGCCAAATGGCCTACTTACCAGTCTAATGAATAACTGACTTGTTCTCTTGAAACTTAAATTAACCGTAACCCTATTTGGTAGTAATAAATGGCCAAACAAAATTTGTTTTTTGTATGCATGGAAAAAATAGTTCAAACCAAGTTGTCTTCTGCTTTTTACAAAAGTTCTTTTGTGCATTCAAGTTCAGGATTTCAGGATTAACCACTAAAATGGGCCTTGTTGACTAAAATCCCTCTTAATTGGGATGTAAAGGGGAAATACCTTGTCTCATTCACCCCTTTTTATGTTTCTAGTGCTCAGCACCCATGAAATGAATTGCTTGTGGGAAGATAATATCTGCTTTGTTCCTTTTTAAGTCTGTGAAAAATGTCTTCCTGGTTAATAGGATGATTGTGTGCTCCAGGAAATAAATGTGATTGTTTGTCATACTCAGCCCAAGATAATGACAAAAAGGCAAAGCTGAAATTCCATATAATTTCTGCTCTTCCATAGTCAGGAACATTCAGAACACAATACACAGCTGGTGCTCACATAAAGGATAACATTAGCTGTTAAATTAGTTAACAGGCGGGGGATGTTTAACAATATGCCCCGGTAAAAAGGAAATAGACAAATTACAAAAAACTTCTGTCAGCTTAATTCCAAATGCTACTATAGACCATTTTACCCAGATGGGATTGCTTACTGGCCTGCACATCAAGTTTGAAGCATCCAGAATCCCCACAGCAACAGGTTCAAACTCAGCAGTGTTTGATTTAGCTCTTCATCCTTATTCACACATTTAACTCTTCGAGGGCTTCTGAATGAAACCTTAAAAACCAAGGTCCAGTCTGCTCTGTGTGTATTTTCATGGCCTAAGGTTGCAGAGGTGCTCAGAACTCATGACTGGTTTAAATCAGTGGAAGGTGCCAAAATCAGGCTATTAAGGGCCCATGAGACTTTTTGTCAGAGTATGTAGGAGGCCCAGATGTCATGTATCAAATAGTTCCACCTCCCACACAAGAGCACTGTGCTTCATATTCATTTGCCACCCTCTACTGCAGAGAGAGTTGTGTGTCATGGGTCCTGTATATATTTTGGGAAGCACTTCAGGATTCTTCAGAAAGAATGTGTAATATGTAAATTATTTTTCTATAGACATTACCTGTTCTAGTTTTTTTATATCCCCATAACCCCACATTCCCTGCTTTTTTACAAAATGAGCAGTGGGGAAAAAGTGAGGGCAACCACACCACACTTTCCTGGGAACACAGGATTGTGACTAATAGTTTTATAGGCAGATTTCATATGTAATACACAGTGCTTGTGTGAGTCTTATTACTGAAGGTGTATGCAGTGTTGTTGTAGCCATGTCAGTCCCAGGATATTAGAGACAAGTTGGGTGAGGTAATACCTTTATTAGACCAACTTCTGTTGGTGAGAAAGCTTGTCTCATTTATTACTGAATGTGGTTAAGAATAGGTGAGAGTGAATGAAACAACACAGATGTACATTCAAGCAAAGATGCCTTGAAGCAGCCAGAATCTTTCCACAACTAATCCAGATTACCTACCTTATCTTACTATAACTCCTGACATTGGACGAGTTGATATTATAAATGGCCTGCCTCTATTTCCTAGATTTTTTTTCCCCATGCTGGTTAGGCTCTTGATGCAGAGAGGAGTCAAAAGCAAGTAACTTTTAAAAAAGAGGGAAACTGGTGAGCTAGCTGATCCACCAATTCTTTCACAGGCTTCCTGCTTCTGAGACACTTAAAAAAACTTTTTGTTTGTTTGTATACCGTTAGCTACATGTTCTTTGAAATCCATTAGCCCTTCTAATTTTCTTCTTATGTATTGCCTGCTGTAGTTTATCCTTCATTTTATTTGCTTCACTAGACTTAGCTCTTCCAAATTCTCTTTGGTTTGAATAACTTCTTGAGCCTTTCTGTTTAGCCACTCTGATGTAATTCTTGCCTTCCTGCTTCTCTTTTTGTGCAGAAGTATGCAAGCCTTCTGAGCCGTTATTATGGTTTCAGGTAGCAGCCATGCTAAATATAATATCAAAAAGCAGTAAACTGGCACAGGAAGAGTGGTATGTATATCCAGTGGATTATAGCCACAGCACAAGTTCAAAGAGATGAGCAATCCACATTTTTCACATGGATTGGAATCTGATTTACAAATCATGCACTCTCTGTCTTTTTTACACAAACTTTTTCTTGCAAGCAAAGCTGCATCTGGCAAAACATGAATAAATAATGCGGAGTTATGGATGGTATAAGAAGTTGAAGTATGTATTCCTTCATTTTCAGTAGTTGTTTTTGTTAGCGTCAATATCTTAAGATTGTTGTACCAAATTGCTGTATCATTATATATATAATTTAATTCTAGTTTAAAAATTTGTCTGTAGATTTCCCCCAGTTTTTAATATAATCTGACATATATTAGTATTTATACTGTGAAATATTCAAAAATGGCTTTGAAAGTGATATATGTGGAGCCTGTAGGCTTAGGCCATATCTACACTACAAAATTATATCAACCTAACTTACATCAGCATTCAGCCACCGCAATAATTAAATCACTTGTGTGTGCACACACTTGCCTCGTGTCGGCAGTGAGTGACCTCACTAGGAGTGTTTGATTCAATTGTATTGTAAGTGTGGGCATTGTGGGATGGCTCTTGAAAACCAGTAACAGTTGACGTTATCAACACTGTGTCTACACTGACACTGTGTCAACCTACTTACATTGACCATGGCTATATGCCACCCGGGGAAGTGGTGTTACTAAATCGGCATAGAGAGGCACTAATGTCTGCGGAAGCCAAATTTAAGTGAAGGCAATTCCACAGCTAAGTAGACACAAGGCAGTTTACATTGACCTAACCCTGTAGTGCAGACCAGGCCTTAGAAGCACTGTGATTACTGCTATGGGCTTAGAAAAACAAAAGTAGTAACTGCTATTGAATTTAGGAACACCAAAGAAGTCAATCCAGAGTGCAGGTGCTTCTTAAGATCTGTGGTGGACTCTGGACCTTAGAAGTGCTACCACATATGGGACGGGCTATTCCTAAGAATGTTATTAGCTATGTGGAAGCAAGAATGCAGTTCAACCAGAGCCTAGCCATCTTAAGGACATGATACATTCAGTTATTTTGTTTAGCACTTGATTGTCTTTGGCTTTTCAAATGGCACATCCATCATGTTAAATCTTGGCAACTCAGCATCAAGCTGCCTTAGCATTAGGCAATACAGTAGTTAGTAAATACTGTACATGAACTAACAGAAATAATGAAATTAGGCCATCTTTGGATGTGTGCTGAAGAGTGTGTTGTTTAATATTGAAATGCACGAGGTAAGCTATTTAAATGCTGTCAGTTATTCCACTTCAGTTTACTCAAAGATAATATCCTTGTGGTATATTACAGCGAGAAACCATGCTACTCTATTATTCATTTGACCTTTATGATTTTTTAAAAAATATTCTTTACTAGATATGAAAAGGTTTAAACACAAAGGCTATAGTTCAACAGCACTTTATTAAACCTGATGGCTGACTAATTGGATCTTGAGCAATTAATAAAAGAAATCTGATAACTGATTGAGGGAATTGTTTCACTGGAAGAATTTACATATTAAAATATTTTTTACAACTGTTTTAGATCTAAAGTTCGGCAAATACATTTGAATTAGACATTTATCTTCCTTAGCTTACACCCACACAATGAGATCATTTCAGCATGAAAAATGACACATTACTTAGGAGTCGCCAAGTAGCAGAGCCATAGGAACCACACAGATACTGAAAACTATACCTGCTCACATGGCTTCTTAGCTGAAAAGTGTTTGTGGTATAGGGTAGACTGGATGTCACACTATTTTATAGCGTCTTCATTTTCATGACAGGTTCTTGTGCAAGCTATCAGACCTGTTGTTACAGAGTCCCAATAAAAAAATAGACAATGGATCAAAAAATGTTTTTTTATAGAGAGAACATCCTTCACTTTATAGAGGAAACCAGATAGATCTTTCTTGTATACCCTTGGTATGCTGGATGTGTTCAGCCCTCCCTCCATAGGTATTATTCAGGTATCTCTTCTAACCTCAGGAATTGAGGTAACCCATTACATGCCTTTTCTGCAGACTGTATTAACTGATCTGATGTGATGGACTGAGCCACCTTTATTCCTAATAAGACAGGTAAATGTCAATGAAATTACAGCTGTTCCTTATTTTCCAAACAACCTAGAATTTTATCCAAGAAGCAAGAGAGGGTAAGAGTTTGCAACTATATTTTATTGTAAATATCCACCCAAGATCAGTTTTTTGTTTGATTTTTGTTTTACTGAAACACGTTCTCATACAGTTATATTATTCTTTCAAGTTCAGCCCAAGGTATCCCATAAAATTCTTTTCTCCACAATTCAACTCTAATGATGATGATGAAAAAGTAACAGCAAAAACATAACAGTTCTTTTGCTGTTAAAATAATAACTGCCGCCCCCATGTTCAGCAAACAGTCACTAATTTGCTCACTTCCATGCATTCAAATCAGTCTTTCTTTCTTATTTTTTTAGATGGGATTTTTCCACAAGTTCTGCAGTCTCTCCCACTGAAGTATAAAATTCCGAATCCTTTCTGCTCCTTTCATTTGGATTTCAGTAAGTCTTCCCATTCAACTGAGTGCTCTGCACTTTTAGGAATTGCTGGAAATATTGATTGCATTTTATGACGAAATTCTTTCATCTATAAGGGAGGTTGAAAATATTAAATTAGTCAGTAGTTGTTGTAGAGGAAACAAATCAAGACAGATACACCTCGCAACCTTGGGTTACTCAACAAAATCTGGTTGCCTGACATGAGAGAGAGAGAGAGAGAGACTCCGAAAGCAATTAAAATCTAAGACTTTCCACCTGTGGACATTTTATCTCAACAAGTCAGAAAACAAACATATCTAAGGACAACGCCCTGGGTTCCTAACTCTGCAAGACTGTCCAGGCTGTCTTCCTTAGATTCTTTGCTTCCAAATGATTCCCTACACAGCTATAATATAAGTAAGAATTTTTACTTGGGGGAGGAAGGGAAATTACTTGAATGGCAGGAGTACAGATTCTGACTGTAGTGCATATTCCTCCTAAAGAAAGAAAGAAAGATTAAGAACATTTTAAATGGGAGAAAGACACTTTAATGAAAGCCTGGTAGTCTATAAATATGTATCAGGGACTCTAAAAAGTGGATACAAAATCCCTCAACTATATTACATAACTTAATTCTGTTTGATCCTAAGATGTGAATATATGTGATGCAATAAGAAGCCTGGTTTTGATATTTTTTAAGGGAAGCATGTAAAGTGTACAGCAATAACAAGGAAAAATGAGATCTGAAATTCCTATCTCTGTCTACAGTGTCAGTCAGTAAGGAAGGGAGAACAGGAGCAGAAGGAAATTCTCTGGGACAGGCTGCCAGTGTCCCCAGGGAGGGGAGGCAGAAGGAACCTGCTGGGGAAAAAGAGCTTCCAGAGAGTGAGACTTGGGAGCCAGTGCTCAGTTAAAAGAGCACAGAAGAATCCTGCAATAGGTCCTGAAGCAGGAGGGACTGAGAGAGGCAAAGGAGAAAAGTGCCTGGGAGCTTTATCCCAGGGGTTGGCTGAGGAACTGTTTTGTGGTGGGGGTGGGGAGGTTCTCCCTATGTCTGGAAACTAAAATTGTGTCTGGAAAGAATCTGTCTGTGGCAGTGGGTCCTTCAGGGCTGGGGACAAGCCAGTACCTTCCACGAACCATGAGTCCGATTCTTTGGTCTGGCCCAGCTATGCTTGGCACAGGACTCAGTTCAATCCCCAAAATAACTGACAGCAGCCTCAGGGCTGCTCTGACATGCATCTAACTGCCAATAGCCCAAAAGGGCTGGTGAGCGGCTGGGGATCACTGTAGTGTTGCTGTACTCTGGCTATGCTAGGCCCTGGATGGCATACAGGCCGCTCTACATTAATCAGTGATTCCCCCATGCTGAGGAAATGTTCAGGGGCTCATCAGTCCAGCTGTACACCCCCTTTGTACCATTGATATCAGATTCAAGAATTGGACCCCATGTCTTTACTTGCTCTTTTGAGGTGACTAGCACGCTTTTTACTTTATATCTAAACCCTCATCTTCTCATTTAAAGATCACTGCTCTTCAGGTGGAACCTAACCTAACGAAGACTTTCTTATGAACACAAATTACACAGTGATCTTTACCTTCCACATTCCCGCAATACATACCAATAGTCTCAAACTAAAATGAATTTAATAATAAACGCTAATGTGCAATGTACTGAGTTATGCAATGTTTTGAAATGGCTCTTTATTATTGTCAGCAACACTAGGGTACATAGTTCAATTGTAATGATATCTTCAATTAAGTTAGTAAATTGAACACCAGTAGACGGTATTTTACATTTCTCTGCTAGTTTCACTATCACAGGCCCCTCTCTAACATCGTCTTTCTAAACCAGAGGTGGGCAAACTATGCCCCACAGGCCACATCCAGCCTGCGGGACCCTCCTGCTCAGCCCCTGAGGTCCTGGCCTGGGAAGCTAGCCCCCAGCCCCTCCCCTGCTGTTCTCCCTCCCCCGCAGCTTCAGCTCTCTGCGCTGCTGGCGCAATGCTCTGGGCGTCGGGGCTGCGAGCTCTTGCCAGGCAGCGCAGCTGCAGAGCTGCAGCCTGACCCGGCGCTCTGTGCTGCGCGGTGGCGTGGCTGGCTCCAGCCTGGCAGCGCGGCTGCCTGTCCTGGTGCTCTGGGCGGCGCAGCTATAGCGCCACCAGCCACCGGTGCTCCAGGCAGCACGGTTAGGGGGCAGGGAGCAGGGCAGGTTGGATAGAGGGCAGGGGAGTTTGGGGTGGTGGTCAGGGAGTGGGAGTGTGGATAGGGGGCAGGGCGGTCAGAGGGCGGGGAACAGGGGGATTGAATGGGGGCAGGGATCCTGGCGGGGCAGTCAGGAAGGAGAGGGGAGTTGGATGGGGCGGCAGGGGAAAGTCAGGGGCAGGAGTTCCGGGGTCAGTCAGGGGACAGGGAGAAGGGGTGGTTGGATGTGGCAGGAGTCCCGGGGGGCAGTCAGGAATGAGAGGAGGGGTTCGATGGGGCGGCGGGGGGCAGTCAGGGATGGGGGCTCCAGGGGTGGTCAGGGGACAGGGAGCAGGGCGGGGTGGATGGGATAGGAGTCCCGGGGGGGGCCGTCAGGGGGTGAGAAGCAGGGGAGGTCAGATGGGGGCGGGGGCCAGGCCACTCGTGACTGTTTGGGGAGGCACAGCCTCCCCTAACCGGCACTCTAAACAATTTTGGAAACTCGATGTGGCCCTCAGGCCAAAAAGTTTGCCCGCCCCTGTTCTAAACCTAACCTTATGTGAAGAACGTGTACCACATTCCCTGATTTAACATCCCAGCATGCTTAGTTCCTGGAGGCAGCTCTCTGAAGTGAATTTCATTCAATGGAACTTTATTTTTTTATCGTAGATACTGCAGAACCTGAGGCTGTTTTTTCTTACCAAATAAATTGCAGTGACTGTTCCACCTCTGACTGTCAGGCTTCTTTCTAAAAGGGTCTCATCTACCTTACTGCATTAAATAATCTCTAATAGCTACGGATAACTTTTTTTTTATCTTAACCTAATGATCCCACCTCAGGAGAAAAAGAAGGGACCTAAAAGCATCTTCTATTAAATAATGTCTTTTTAATGTACATTATTGTCAGAATGTCACACAAAAATGGGGATCGTACTATTACAGAGAGCACTTATGGGTCCGTTCATATTAAAATGAATGGAAAGAGGGTGGGGTTGGAGCGTCTTTATGAATCCTAGAGTGAAAGTTTTTCAAAGGAATGTTCTCTTTAATGTTTGACATTCATAATAGGCAACCCGGATTCTGAGGATTATTAGTTTTCTATTTTAGTACTTGTGCCAGTTAAAATTGCTTACATTATCTTCCATGTCAAACGAGGTTAGATACTCTGAAATGGAATAGTGACTGGGAGCAGAATACAGTATGCATATGTCTTATATTCTAATCATCCTTACTCAATTTTATATGACAAACAGATGAGAAAGGTGGCCCTATACTGAATTCAGAGGCTTTGGATTTGTTAAGAGAATCACAGAGGGTTGTTATTCTTACTGCCTTTCCCCAAATCTCAAAATTATTGCTGTCATACCAGTTAGCAAATGCAGATCTTGGTGAGCATACAGAAATAGTGAGTTATTCTTAGAAAGTGAGGAGCATGCAGCCCCTCCAAATATTCTAAGAGCGGAGTGGACAGCCTGCTAGCTCAAGGTAATTCTCTGATTTTCTAGGTAAAGTGGAACACTCATTGTCGGTGATTTTATGCCAATGTGCAAAATGACCTCTAAAATGAGCATAGAAAAAATGCCCTTTTTCAAAATCTCAGCTCTCATGCTGGATTGGAAAACTACCATAAATCTTCCCTAATTATTCAAAAATTACAGGTGTAAGAAAATAGCATCTAAAAGGTCAGTCTAGGCAGCATATCACACTTCATCTTAACTATTCTACTCTGTATTGTCATAGGAATGTTTATTAACCTGTCTTCTGGATTGTGTATTTAAGGCTTATGCAGAGAAACAGAGAATTCTAACCTTTAGGACGGTATAATGCCATAGTGCGCACTGATCCTGCAAAGACTTGCATGTGTGCTTAACTTTATGCAATGAGCAGTCTCACTGAAATCAATTGAACTCACAGTGCATAAAGTTAAGCATGAGTGTTTCCAGAATCTCAGCCATATTGTGTACATAATCATAAATTAATATAGATGTACCATACTTTATATTATTTTCACATATTTCTTTTAAAAATTAAAATTTATGAAGAGGGAGGAAAATTTATTTTGTAAAGGGAATCCCAATGAAAATGAAGCTGTGCTGGCTTTAAAAAGGATACCCTTTTCCTCAAAGCCACTCTATCTTTAGGCTTGGCAGAATTCAATTATTTTTTTTAAATAATTTTGATGGATAATATCGATGCTTATTTCAAGCATTTTTTTTATTTTTCTCTATTTGCATTATTAAATGACAGTAGATATTGAGATTCAAAAAGTTATAAACCATTAAAACACTATCAACATCGCATGTCAAAATATACCAAGTAAATATCCTCAAATCAAAAAATCATACCTGTTTTTATTGTTCATTCACAAGCCTAATTCATTTTTTTTACTTTGCCTATCTGTAAATTTAGATTAACAATTAAAATGTGTGTATATGGAGAAATCAATGTTTAACAACATTTACCAATAGAAGAGCTTGAAAAGATTAGATTTTTATCTTCTATCCAGCGTAGATAAAAATCTATGATTTTTTAAAAAATGGATTTTTAAAAATTTAAATTAAATACAGATTCATCTATTAAACACAAACCTATTTAAAATTAAATATGAAATTTACAACATATGTTAAGGCCTAAAGTTATAATCTATTAAAATCACTTAAATACAAAAAATATCAAGTCATACATGTTTGCTGCTAAGTTTTAAAGAAAGTCAAACCACTTAACTGGTGGAAGTCACTGCCAAACACCTGCATAGAGTTTGCTGAAACACTAAACCAGCCTCTTTTGCAGGTGCAAAAAGAATGTTTTCTTCATTTCATTTTATTCAAATAGTTCAGTTTAATGAATAGTACATTCAAAGTCAAGAAACCAACTGGCAGTTGAAAAACCAGAAAAGCTTGTTTTCCTCTTCCAGACTATGTATAAAAACTAGGTGTGAGATGAAAGACATGGTGACCAGAAACCATCACTTTAATTCACTGACTACAGATAGTAGAACTTCCTTTGTTTAATAAATCAGTTTTAAATACAAAACATATTTGATGCACTTTTTGATAAAAAAATTCTTACGTATTCAGCACATTTAAAGTAGATTTAATTTAAAAAACTATAAGTGCTGTTTTTGTGCATTTTTGTTGAATTTGAATTGCTATCCAAATTCAGCTTGACACAAATCACAAGTAAAAACATTAATTCTAGTAAATAAAAAGTTCATCATTCACCATTTTCTAACATAAAATGTAAAAAAATTAAGAATCTGAACAAATGTAAGTTAAGTTATATAACTCCTTAAATCAATATGTACAGATATAGTGTATCCTCCTGGTTGGCAAAAAGAAGTACCAAATTTAGTGTAAAGGTTATATTTAGTTGCAAATCAACATGTTTTAACAGTTACCAACCAATGAAATTCAATCTTTCTTTAGGAAAATAACTAAAAAATATAAATGCGGAACAAGCTTAAAATTGAAGATTTCCTGCTTGCTGATTTAAATGATTAAAAGCAGTGATTTAAAATTACTCTGATTTAAATCAATCCATCCTGCTTCTTTCTCAAATTGTACTGGTGCACTGCAGAGAGCTGGGTGGTCAGATGATTCTACGTCTCCTTCTTCCAGCTGGTATATCACACTAACAGATGCAAATACATAAAGACACTTCTAACATTACTTTTCCATGTAAACAATTGGTATTGTTGCCACAGGATATTATGCAAATGAGAGAGAGTCCATGCAATTTTGAATGAGAGGGTAGATAACATACACCACAAAAAAATTTAGAAGCCTTGTTCTGGCTGGATGAATCTTTGTAGGTATATTATTTAACTTCTTGTAGTAGCATTGGTAGTTTTAGTCTGGATGTTTGTATTTATACATCTACAGTCACAGTAAGGCCTCTATTAATAGATATGAGTTAGAGAATGTAAAGTTATACTTCCTTATATTGATAGCAAAGGATGATTTTGGAGATTATTTTAAATCAGAAGAGAGATCAGAGATCTAACTCTGAGCAATGCCAAAAGAGAGAAATTTCTTTTTTTTCTTTTCTTTTTTTTAAGTGTAGATATATGAATTTTTAATTTGTTTATAAAGTTATTCCTTTCTCAGGTTCAGAGAAATCAAAGAAAATTTTATCTTAAAATCCTAGAAACGTCTATCTTGTTTTTTCTAAAACAAAAAGATCAGAGACTTAAATCTGGAAGGTACATATTATTTCCTTGAAGCAAACAATACATGCAACTGCAAAATGTCAGTCTTTCTGCACCAATCTGACTTCAGTTTTAGTCAATGGTAAAACTCCCATTGATTTCAATGGTGCTTAAATCAGGAAGCAAAAGGAATTTTACTCCAAATACTCTGAGTGTTGCAGCTTAATATGGTATGAGGCTTGCATGCCATGGCTGAGAAGTAGTGACATACCTTTTACTTCACTGACAGACATACTATATTTTGCGTAGAACTTTACTCCATTTTGTATAAGCAATTTCCACTCCAATGTGTTCTCTCACAAATGGAGTCTAATTTTCCATCATGGCTGTCTTAAAAATACATCCAAATGCTAAATCGGGGTTCTCAAACTTCATTGAACCATGACCCCCTTCTGACAACAAAAATTACTACATGACCTCGGGAGGGAGGACCAAAGCCTGAGCCCTGCCGCCCTGTGGTGGGGAAGGAGTCAAAGCCCAAGGGCTTCAGCCCCATGCAGAGGGCCTGTAACCTGAACCCCGACATCCAGAGCTGAAGGTCCCGGGTGGTGGGGCTTGGGCTTGGGCTTTGGTCCCAGGCCCCAGCAATTCTACGTCAGCCCTGGCAACCCCATTTAAAAGGGGTCATGACCCAAAGTTTGAGAACTGCTGTGCTAAATGACCAAATATGAAAATAGGTTCATGGTGCCAATAGTAGTCATTGTTACTGAATCACACTTGATTCCTTATGCTATTGATAATATTCTTAATTTCATAATCAAACAAAACAATCTAAATATACAGACACATAAAACATATTGGTTAATGGACCCAAAATCGGAGGATGAGTGTCATGCAATTGTAGTCCTTGAGCGCTGCAGTCTGGGTCTTTGAGTTAAATGAAAAATGTGTAAAAGTCACATATAGCCAGACAGCTCCCAAAAAGACTCATGTCACTGTTTTTTTCTCTATTTATACACAATAATTTATACCTGGGGAGTGTATAATTTACATGTGTAATTCACTCCTATGTACTGGGTCAGCACACGGCATCTGCACCACTTAAATCCCACCTTCTCATTTCAGTGTTGGATAAACCCTGTGCTGACCCTCTTACAGAAAGGTGAATTTCACCCAATAGATCCAGGATATATATATATATATATGCGCCCTGGTCTACACTGGGGGGGTAAAAGATTTGATCTAAGTTACGCAACTTCAGCTACATGAATAACATAGCTGAAGTCGACGTACTTAGATCTACTCACCGCTGTGTCTTCACTTGGGTGAGTCGACTGCTGCCGCTCCCCCGTCGACTCTGCCTGCACCTCTCGCAGTGGTGGAGTACAGGAGTCGACGGGAGAGTGCTCTCTTCTAGACTAGATGTGATAAATCGACCCCCATTGGATCGATTGCTGCCCGCCGATGCAGCAGGTAGTGTAGACATATCCTATGAGATGCGTGAAGACTTGGCACTTTTAGTTAAACAACAGAGCATTTGGGGGTTTTTGACCAACAAGCAGAAGACAGGCATAGTTTTCCCATGTTCCATTAAGATGACAATAGGCTTCCATGGAGCTAAGCTTTAGCATTATGATATTTTGCATGTTTCAGACACATCTTATTCAAATTTTTGGTAAGACAAGTATGTATCTGAGCAGGCAGGATCAGACATAAGGCCCAAATCCTAAGAGAAGCAACTGAATGTGGAGCTGCTACACAAACAGCTGATTGCTATTTTGTACTACCTCTTTTGTCTTCAATCATTGGTAACACAGCTAGAAACCTCTTCAGAGGACATTATAGTCATAAAATTCCTAAAGAGACTTAATTTCAATATGTAATCCTATCACCACCTTCCTCTATTCCTAACCTACTTCCCTTTGCTACAGCTGCTTCTGCTGTCAATGGCAGAGATTACAGCCCCAATAAAATCAATCAGAATAGGATTCAGACCTCATTCCTTCAGCAAACGTCCTGTTGTGCTTTATTATTTGGAAGATGTATGGCGGAAGTTTATGGGCCATTCTTTTACTTCTTGGGAGCAGTACTAGCAATACATATATGAAGCTGACAACGCCTCTCAACATAAATTCTAACCAGGCAGCTTAAGCACCGTAGCAAAATCCTGAGTGTAAAAAGAAAGATGGTGAATTGCTAAACTATATCAATAACCCACCTTATTTTTTAAAATTATATAAGGTAATACTACTATAAAGATAAAGATTAAATAAATTGCTTTATGTTAAGAAAACTAGATCAGAGAAAAAGTGGGAAGATTTGAATTACGTTATCTGAACATAAAATAGCAACAACAAAAAGGAAAGGAATAAATAGTAGTCATGTATGTTGTTGTGTACTTCATCCGGAAACATGATCAGAGAAAAGAAATGGTATCAATTTAACCTCAGTGAGGATTAAAAAAAAACAAAACTAAAAAAGAAGAAATCGATTTCATGATTCTAAGTAATTCACTGCTTTGATAACAGCAATTGTTTATTTATCATCAAAATTCAGCCCTTATCATTAAGACATGCTTGTGCTTGGTTCAGATCTATAAATCTTAGTACAATTTAGTCTACATCTACACTATGAGCTTGGGGTGTGTTTCCCCTGCTCGTGTACACATACTCATGCTAGTTCTCAGCGAACTAGCATGAGTATGAATAGCAGTGTGGCTGCCCCTGCTGCTACTACCAGTGCTGCTGCGGCTACGCTTCTATTTATACCTGTGGTACCTCTCAGCAAGCTGGCGCGACTATGTGTACAGGAGAATCACACCCTTAGCTTGTAGTGTAGATGTAGCCTTATGAATGCCAAAGGGATGCTTTCTTTGAGATCCTGTCTCTTTGTATTTATTTCCTTTTTGAAGTTTATCCATATTTAGTGCTACTTTTACTTTGTACTTACATGTACTTTTCAAGGAGGTCTTCTAGAATTAAACCAAACACCTGACCCCCTAAAGAGGGAAAATATTATTGCGGTTCTACAGATGGTTAAATGGAGATACAGAGGTTAAATCACCTACCCAAGGCCACACAGCAAATCTGTGGCAGTGCCCTCACGAACAAACAATGGCATGCACGTCTTTTGTGTTTTAATTATTTTAGCTGTATGTACAAGCTGTGCAGTGTTAACAGTGTTTGTACTGTTAACATTTTTTAAAGGTTAAGATAAATGAAAACAGAAGAGTGTGTTAGAAGTTGTCACAAAGATGACAAACTCTAGTTAATAACTACATTAGTCATGAATTACCATGTGATTCTTCCCCAGAATTTTCCCTGCTTCCCATACAACAGATGTGTAAGCAACAAGAAAAAAAAGACACCACAAATATCCTTCACAAATCATCCTTGCCTTTTTCCTAAGAGAAAGAGAACATCTCTATTTCTGAGGTGATAAAAAACTGATTTATTGAAGGCAGCACAAGCAAAAGGACTTTTATGACTCAGTTTATCTTGACTGTTAATTGTACATTTCAGCTCTACAAATGCTGGGGGCATTTTTCTGGCTTTAGAAGAAGAATCATAATCAGCTGGTGGTAGAAAATAGGCATTCAAAGGTATGTTTCGATAGTTGCCAAATGCTACAGCTGCATGCTTAATTAAAACAAAAATATATTGCTTATTACCTCTAGTTTAAAATATGTAATCACAACTCAACCATAACTGCTGCAAAACTGCTAAACTATTACACATTTTTCAAGTGTTTTGTGCTATTGACATATTGTAGCTATTATAATTGTAAGGAAACTAGAATTAAAGTTAATAGAAAAGTTGTCGTCATCACATATGTTCACTTAGAATAACTGATTTGTGATGGTGCTTGGAATTAGCTTACAATTACATATAAAAATGTTCTTTGCTCCATATGTTGACTTAAGACAAAAGGACTCTTATGTGACAGAGCTCTCTTTTGATGTAATAATCTCTGCTAGAACATAATGATTCTACTCAATTGTGACAATATGAAGATTTCTGGTTAAGTATTTATGTTGAGTACAGAAAAGAGGAAGTTTAAATGGGACAGCCTGGCAGTCTGCCACATGGGAGTCAGACTTCGTGAGTCAAGCAAGCTTTCCAGGGCAGCAGGAGCAAGAAGAATGGAGTAAGTAGCATGCTTGGCTGGAACGATGGGTCCTGGAAGACCTCTTCAAAATGAGAAGAAATTATTTCCTCTTCAAAACAGGTCCCTGTCTATATCAGACTTTAAACAGAGCTAGGAGCTATGTGGTGTGCATGACGCTATCCAGAGGTTCTCAACCTGTGGCCCATGGGTGCTTGTGGCTCAATCAGCACACAGCTGCGGCTCATGTCACATCCTCCGGGCCATATACGGAGTATTGGAAGTGATCCACAATGGTAAATAGATTGAGAACCACAGTGCTACACGGACATGTAAGAAAACAAGTTTCTGCTCCCAAATGCTTATAATTTATACAGACAAAGGAGAGGAAAACAAAAAGATTGGTCGGATGTGTTTGGCAAGTCATATTAGTTCTAACAAATCAGCTTAGGTTTTTACCATTTTTTTAATTAGTATACTATAACTTAGTTTAATTGAAGGGTTATAATATGAGGTAATGCCAAAGAAATAAAACTGTAGAATTTGGCCGCATTCTGTAAAGTACTAAGTTTCTGTTTCAAGCGTCTACTAAGAACAATAAGTCATCATAGTAATGATAAAGTATCCTGACAGCAAGCTAAATTTTACCCTCCGTTACATGGACACAATTCCCATTGTCTTTAATGGCATTTACTCTAATGCAGCCAAGAACAGAACTGAGCCCAGAATCCTTTTAAATAAATTTTAAAAATTTAGATGATTTTTAGTTAGAAAACTAGTTTAAAAAAGAAAATCAGTTATACGTTTTGTCAGCAGTTATCCCCCACCCAGGATATCCAGGTATGTCACTGCAGGTTTATAGACATGGAAAGAAGTGGACTAAGGTCCAATGTGAGTTTAATGAAATTACTGGTATGCTTAAAATTACGGACACTGCTTAGGAGCTTTGCTGGATCAGGACTAGTTTAAGGTACTACACTGTCTTACTCCCCAAATGCCTTTGTTACCTTGAACTAACATAGAAGTATAATACATATTAGAGTTAATTTCAGATATAGATTTGGAAGATGGCTTACAAACAATAAAAATTGTGTGTGGTGGGTGAACTAATTGCAGAGCGGGAGAACACTGCCATTTAGAGAGCTGTGAGATTTTCCTGTCCCATTAAAATATTTGAGATTTCAAAAAAATTTCCCATCCTGAATCAGGATGAAAAAAATCTCTAAAACTTTTGCAAACTAAAAAAAAATGTTCAGTTCAAGTCAATCAAAACAGTTCATCTCAATTTCAAAATGTTTAGTTTCAATTTTGAACTTTTTTTTACTATAAATGTAATTAAGAAAGTCATTTAGAACTCAAAAAATTAAGTTTTTATTTAGAAAATGTCAAAACGCAACATTATGACAAGTTCAAATCTGTTTTTTTTCCCCTTAAAAATGTTGAAACAGGAAATTCATCTAAATTGACCCTTTCTCACAAAAAGTTTAGGTTTTGATAAACAAGCATTTTCTAATGAAAAAAACACTTCATCTAAAAATTTCTGATGAAACTTACAGGAATGCTGTGTTCTGACTGTTTTTTGAGCATGGAAGTAGGTGGAAATTAAATTGTTTTAAGGCAGAATACAGTTTTTTCTCTGCACTATTCTGCAAAATATATATTTAACCTTGAGAAAGATGATCTTCAGTTGCAATGCTTTCGCACCTGGCGCCTGATCCAAACCCTGATCTGGCCCTTTAACAGCCCAGAGGCAGGATTGGGGGACAGGGAGCAGACAACCCTGCACCATAGAGAAGCCCAGCAAACAGGTGCTCTGAATCAGGTGATACAGCCGATCAGCATCTCACGGGATAACATGATTTTGGTAATTAATTGATCTTTAAATATTCATGGTAAATAGGCCTAATGGCCTGTGATGGGATGTTAGATGGGGTGGGATCTGAGTTACCCAGGAAAGAATTTTCTGTAGTATCTGGCTGGTGAATCTTGCCCATATGCTCAGGGTTTAGCTGATCGCCATATTTGGAGTCGGGAAGGAATTTTCCTCCAGGGCAGGTTGGAAGAGGCACTGGAGGTTTTTCGCCTTCCTCTGTAGCATGGGGCACTTGTTGGAGGATTCTCTGTTCCTTGAAGTCTTTAAACCACGGTTTAGACATAGGTGAGGTTTATCGCAGGAGTGGGTGGGTGAGATTCTGTGGCCTGCGTTGTGCAGGAGGTCAGACTAGATGATCATAATGGTCCCTTCTGACCTTAGTATCTATGAATCTATGATTGGCCCATATGCTCAGCAGGACAATATAAGGGAGAACTCAGCTCCGAGAGGGGAACCAAGAGAGACGATACACTCTGGTAACCAGAGCAGGAGGCTGCAGTAGCTGTAGAGGCCCCTGGAGTTGGAAAGGGCCCTACCTGGCAGCTACTAGAGGCCAGATGACCCCTGTCTGAACCTCCTAACCAAGGTGTTGTTTGTGTTACTTTTTACACTCTTTGTGAAGCCAACAAACAGAGCTCTGAAGAAAGTGACAGACACCTAAACTGGGTGTGGCTGACAAGTCTATCACCAACCTATAGCTAGAGTGTACACTGGTGGAGAACATGGGCATAGCTTGCTACTGACCAGGGAGAAACATGGATCCTGAAATTCTGGGGAAATGGATGGGAGAGCAGCAACACTAGGAGCTGCAACTGATCCTAGCACAGCAACAGTTACAGCAGCAGTTACAAAGAGAGGAGAACCAGCAGGAGGACCAGCAGCCATTCGTACGCAAACGTCTGCATTGGGACCCCCAGGCTCCACAGGTTGGTGCAGGGCCATGGCTGCCAATGTGGGAGGGAGGAGCCCTCACTAAGATGGGACCAGATGATGACCTGGTGGCCTTCCTAGAAACCTTTGAGTGGGTGGCTAAGACCTATCATGATATTAGACACCCACAATTAGACACCCACAGCTGGCCTGTGCCAGCTGAGTCGGGGTAAAGAGCTGGGATAAGGGGGTGTTTAATTGTCGTGTATATGTTTGGGCTCTGGCTGCAGCCCAAACCCCGGGACCCTCCCACTTTACAGAGTCCTAGAGCTCGAGCTCCAGCCTGAGCCTGAATATATACACTGCAATTAACAGCCCGTTAGGCTGAGCCCCATGAGCCTAAGTCAGCTGGCATGGGCCAGCCACGGGTTTTTAACTGCAGAGTAGTAAATACCCACTATGGCCCTGGAAAGCTTGGGCCACTCAGATAGCACCCTATCGAACTGGAGAGGCACAGGTATAGTACTGGGTTCTAGGTGTGTCTGCAGCAAAAGATTATGGGACGTTCAAGGCTGCCATATTAGGTCACTTACAGCTCAATGAAGAAGGGGATCACCAGCGATTTAGACAGAAACTGTTTTCCCCAGACTTCCACTTTAGGGTGATAGTGCAGTGGTGCCACGGTTTTAGCACTTGTTGGTTAAATACAGAGGATCACTCCCTCATGGAAATAGTGGAGATGGTACCTTAGAACAGTTCTGCCAGAGCCTGCTGTCCAGACCCAAGGCGTCCTGCTCATACGTGTAGAAGAGGCAATCCACCTCGTAGAACACTTTCTGGAGGCAAAATTAGACAACTGACAAAAAAGCCCAAGAATCCCAATTCCACTGCCTCAGTCTATAAGAGGATGGGCACAGGCTGCAAGACCCCCTTCAAGCAGAGCATCAGTAGACTGTGGGATACGTTTGTGCTCTCCCAAGGGATTGGCCCTGGGGCCAAGCCTGACAAGCACACCAGGGATGACAGGTAAAGAGCCAGTAGTAGAGGGGTACTGATGAAATAAAAGGGTTGGGGGATGTCTCCTAACTTGCTTTACCTGGGGTCAGGAAGGCCATGGTTATAAAGACAGTCCCTAGATGCAGCATGACTAGACCCATGCCTGTGCTTTATAATTCATGGAGGAACCCCTTGGCCTGAAGGGGTATGGTGTGCCAATCACAATAGAGGGAACCACAGTGCTGGATTCTGGCTTGGGACAGACATTTGTACAGGAGCAGTTTGTAGCTTCTGGAGCTCTACGGGGTGCAGAATGGGTGTATGTGGCTGCGTTCCAGGAGATGTCTTGCTTTACTCCACACTCAGTGTTAGATTGACCATGGGGGCCCAAGAAGTTGACTTTAGTATGGCTGCGGTTCAGTATCTGCCCTAGCCTACGGTGGTGTTAGGCTGAGACTGGGACCCTGTAGCCAGTCTTTTGAAGGCAGTGATTAAATCAGGATCAGAACCCACTCTTGGTGCCCAGGGGGACTACAGTCTAGAGGAAGTCCTCCCCTTTTCTGACCTTATGTTGTTTGATGTAAGGCCCAAGTCACACTAGGAATGGCGTCAAGCCAGAAGAGAAGCCCTCGGGGCCAAGGGGAAGAGATCAGGGAAGGGCACTGGAGTGCAGTGTAATTTGGGCTCCCCTGGGGTTCACCTACCAGAACAGGCAGACCCAAACTGCAGGGGAAGACCTGCCAGGCTTGAACCAGGGAGACAACTTCATTTAGGGACATAGGGAGGATACAGTGTTCAGACTATTATATGGTGACCAACTAGGGCAAATGGGGTACTGGTTGACCCTGTTCAGGACTCCCTGTTTGAACTAGAGGGGGATCACCGGATAAAGGTGTCCCAAGACAAACAGACTGGCGCCCGTAGAACTCAGTTCCCAGGCCATACTGGAACCAGGTGTTAAAACTAGCTTATGATATACCTTGGGCCAGCCACCTGGGGGTGGACAAAACCAGGGAAAGGATACTGGCCTGGTTCTTTTGGCAGGGCATTTACCAAGATATCAAGGATTATTATGCATCCTGCCCAGAATTCCAATTAGTGGGCCACAGACCGGCTCATAAGGGCCTCTTAATTCCTCAGCCACTAGTGGGCATCCCATTTGAGTGGGTTGGGATAGGCCTTGTAGGAGTCCTAGAACTGAGTTCAAGTGAATGTTGATTTATTTTAGTAATTGGAGAGTTCACCACCCAGTACCTGGAGGCCATGGCCTTGCGCTCTGCAACCACACAGGCAACAGTTACTGAAAGTATTCTCCTGGGTAGGGAGCCTAAGAATCATCCTGACAGACTGGGGCATGGCCTTCACATCATGACTAATGCAGGAGGCACAGGCCCTTCTGAAGGTCCACTTGGTAAGAACCTCTTTCTACCCCCTGCAAACAGATGGATTGGTAGAAAGGTTTAACTGCATGTTAAAAGGAATGCTATGAAAATTTGGAACTACTGCGTCCCAGAACTTGGATAAGATGTTACCCTATCTGTGGTTTGTGATCAGAGAAGTCCTGCAGTCTTCTTTGGGCTTCTCTTCTTTTGAATCATTATATGGAAGGCAGCCCAGGTCAGCACCTCAAGACTGGCCCATACTCTCAGCTAGATAATATAAAGGAGAGTTGAGCTCCATGAGGGGCTAGGGGGGAACCAGGAGAGAGGATATACTCTGGAAACCAGAGCAGAAGGCTGCAGGCAGCTAAGCCCTGTGGAGGCCCCACGGGTTAGAAAGGGTCCTAGCTGGTACCTGCCAGAGGATCCCTGTTTGACCTCCCACCGGACTGTTTGTGATATTCCTTCCTTCCTTCCTTCCTTCCTCCCTCCCTCCCTTCCTTTATTCCTTCCATAATTAGAGCCCTAAAGAAAGGGACAAAAACCTAGGATGGGCATGGCTGACTGTCCCCAGCTGGTGACTAGGGCACCAGCATACAGTTGCAATATTAGAAATGGACAATAACAATTCTGTGGTTGCTCCTACAGCAGGCACAAGTTGTGGTGGTGTACATTCTTGTTACAGGAGGCTTAAGGATATAAAATCCATAATAGGTCCTAGCTTTAGTTGTTCTTAAGTCAGTAAAGAAACGTCACCACAAATGCTTTGCAGCTGCTTCTGAACCACATAAACACATTAATGAAAACAAATTACTGGAAAAGTTATACACCAGACCCTCACTAGAACGTGGGGTTTGGGATCCATCCGCGGTATTGCGTTAACACGGGGACCACGTTATAGCCGGGGCCGTGTTACCCTGGATCCCAATTTAAATATTTAAATTTGGGATCCATCGCCGCGATCGCGCTATATGTGAATCCACGCTATAGTGATATGCACTCTAGCAAGGGTCCGCTGTAGTATAAAATGTAGAAGTAAATGTGCTAGATTTTTTTCATTACTTTAAATTCTGACTTTCTGTAGGTGATGCAATGCATTAAATGATCATAAACCTGACCATAACAGACACCTGTACCCATCACACAATTCAATACATCTGGTAACGTGTTCAGAAGAAACAGTACTGAACTAGTAAAGATGCTGAAAGTGATGATCAAGTTTCTTTGGCAGTTATTCAAGGAATACGAACCACTGTCAATACTAGTACTATCCTACCATTACTACAATATTTGATCAAATAAATCACTACAAAACACAAAATACTAAAGGTCAACATGTATGAAATCACTTTTTGTGTAAACATATAAAAAGAATCCCAGCAAGTAAAACTAAAATGTTTGTGAAATGTCATTTTTTAAGTGTGCTTATTTTATCACCTGCCAGCAGATGTAGCTGTGGTGCAATGCACAATGCAAACACATCAGAGATGTTCTCTCCAGTTCTATCGTTAGATGGCACTATCCTTAGATGGTGACTGTTAGACAAATGTCCTCTTGCTCTTCAGAAGTCTCCTAGGGAAGATTTTGTTTTGCACGGAAGTGCAACCTTGATGTTTGACAAATAAATATAACAACCCAGGCTAATAAATGCCTCTGCCTTCATAGCTGTGCACTACAATAGATCACAATAACTGCTGGCATCATTTCTACCCTTAATTATACCAATTCTGCCAAGTTTCAAGTTTCACTGCTCTTATAAAAGAGTATCACTGAGTCTCCTTTCCTTCATCCACCTCTGTTAACCCTTAAATAGCTCTTAAATATTGTGACTTCCTACATTGTTTCTAATTTTACACCTCCAGGTAGAGCCCAGCACGGGGTAGTTTTTTTAATGACAATTCCATCCCGCAGTGCAATACCCACTCTCACCCACTCCTGCATTGTTTGTTGCATTTTTATCCCACTCCTGCTATTATGGCAGCAGGTCCTGGGGGACCTGCAGGATCCCAGTCCCACTGCAGGGCTTTACTTCCAGGCATGTGGTAGACAAGTTGCATTACACACTCATCACTTCCCTTCACATATTTTTGCACGAACAAATTAGAATAGTTTTATGGCAGGTACATTGCTACTAGGGCCAGATCAATGCAGTCCATAAGCCCTAACGTCTGAGTGTCACAGTTACTAATGAAGCCAATGGGAGCTGAAGGTACCTTTTTATTTAGGTGTCTGAGTATGCATGTAGGAATCTAACCTTAGGCACCCAGGTTTGAAAATGTTGACCTCGGGGTACAAACTATAATCGCTATTGTAGCTTTAACAGTTTTATGTGCAAAGGAACTTAAGTTCACTCTTAAAAGTAACTGTTAGTAGACAGCATTTCCATCAAAGTTGATTTTTGCCTGGTACTTCATCATTCCACATCTATACGTTAAACAAGCCAACATATTTTTAACAGGCCATTTTGTAGGTCTGTACTTCTGCTCACATGATAGCAATTGATAACTTTCCAAAAAGCATGCACTTGTTTCCCTGGATACAGGAAAAAAATATATATCAGCAACTCCTGGTCAAAATGTTTATGTCTCACACACGCAAAACTAAAACGAAGGGAATGACAGCAATGTTGCAATGTGAGTTTCCAGAGATAGCTCTTAGGACGCTTGGGAGCTACCTCTGGGAAGTAATGTCTAAACTCTAGATGACGCTATTTTGATATTCAACCCTTGCTTCTGTGTATTATGTTAAAGGACTGGTCAAAAAAAACCAGCAACAATACAAAAAGATGACTTGCCTCAGAAATATTACTTATATTCAGAGGAAATTCTTTGTTTGATTAGAAAACTTTTCATTTATAGTAAACTTTGGGTTTTGTACCTGTAGGGACTTTAAACATTATCAGTTCAGTAGGTACATGATAAGATCAGGAGAGGAGAAACAAACACATGACAATAGTTAGTATAAAACAGCAATTTTTGATTGTGCAAAAGACTCAGACTTTAATGCAAGAAGGCACAATCATGATCATCTAGTCTGATCTCCTACATATTGCAGGCCACAGAACCTCACCACTCACTCCTCTTGTAGGCCCATAACCTCTGAAGTCCTCAAATCTTGATTTAAAGACTTCACGTTACAGAGAATCCACAATTTACTCTAGTTCAAACCTGCAAGTGACCCATGCCCCTTGCTGCAGAGGAAGGCAAAAAACCCATAGGGTCTCTGTAAATCTGACCTGGGGGGAAATTCCTTCCTGACCCCAAATATGATGATCAGTCAGACCCTGAGCATGTGGGTGAGGCTCACCCAATAATCAGTGCTAATTCACATTATCAGATGTGGGATATGCCAATTTCTCTAAAATCTGAAGATTTTAAAAAGCTAACAGAATAATATACATCAGTGGGGGGCAGGTAGGCTATTGGGCCAGTGTCAGGGTAGATCTGTACTTCCCAGGAAAATACAAACTAAGCTCAATAAAACAGAATTATCAGAAATTACTGACTAGAGACAAATCGTGCCATCCTTTGGCACCACCTGAAGTGCTCTGACTGAATGGAAATAAGAATCAGCAATATACTGTGGAAAGCACCATTTTGGCTGCTGAGTGACATTCTGGAGCTCAGCATGTAAAGGAGATAACTGGGTGTCCCCATCCTCTTTCCTACATTGTACCCCCTGCAGCCTGATAAAGTGTTTGAGTTTAAACAAGATTGCTTTGCATTTGTCTCATGTCCTAACTGAAAGCTCTGCCTCCCTTCACTTGTTCCTATTAAGAATATTGTGAGTGTGTGTGTGTGTGCAGAACACTACATTTTGGGGCCAAATGTTCTGCTAGGAAAAATGCCAGGGGAAGTAGGACCATGACACATGACTTACTAGGAGAAGGGTTATGAGGTAATTCACAGTGGGGCCAGAGGAAGGTGTAGAGATAGGGGTGTTGCTTAAGAAGGAAAATATCAGGCTGGAGTATGCTTAGGTTTTTTTCATTTTGGGAACTAAGAGGGAAGTTCTTGCTGGCTATGGAGATTTATGTAGTTTGTTCAAGTAGCCAAGAACATAATCTACTCATTAACATTCCAGCTTGGGAAGCAGACAGCTCCACCAAATCTGCAGTCACAGGGAGCCCTGATGGCAGATTCCCCCCAGGTCAGATTTGCAGAGACCCTAAGGGTTTTTCGCCTCCCTCTGCAGCAAGGAGCATGGGTCACTATCAGGGACAAAACTAAATGCTTGTATGATCTTTACTGTTCATATTCAATACTATGTGGCACTGGAGCATAAGCATCTCTGTGTGAAGATAACTTGAACTCCTTGCGGTGTAAGGATGTTTCCCTAGCTCCTTGGTCCTGACTGATGACATCACAAGATTCCCCCTCCTTCTATTTCACATGAAACCTCCATCCACTGTCCCCTTACTCTCTACAGAAACACACCAGTGAGGAAATTGATATCTGAAATAAAAACAGATGGCTCTTATGTTGCTGAAGTACTAATGCAAAACTTGGACACTTCATGGCTGAAGGCTGCTGAAAATAAACAGATTGTGCTAAAGGCAAAACTCAGACTGTATGGGGAGCTAAGCAAGGGATAACTTGGAATTCACACCCCCAACACAGAGAAAAATTGTGGCTACTATTCTAGTCTTACAGCTGGAATAGTGGCCCTATGTGAAGGCTCTAGAATACTGGTTCATATAAGTATGGTGTGAATCGTTCCTCTCCCACATCACCCACAACAGCCCCTTCCAAAAGAGCCTATTTGTCGATAGTATGAAGCCCCCGCTTTCCGGTGCACAGAGGCCACTGAGCAGCCATTCTCCCTCAGCACTCTGTAGAGCTCAAGTGGTATGGAGGACCCATGAAAGACATTCCATACCTAGATCACAATTTGTGAGGAAATGATGCGTGTACTCACACTGTGAACTCCCAAAGCCTTCCAGATGGCAAAACTGATCAGCCCAACTCCACACCAGGCATACAGTGAACCCCACCCCAAGGCTCGTAAGGCCAGCGATGAACCATTCTCTGGTAATGCAGCTGTGGCAGTAATACCCTAGAATCAAGATAAAAAGATCAAGGTTCAGTAACAAAAGGATTTTAAAATATCTAAGACAAGAAAAATGTTTGCTCTACACATTTGTCTCTTTAGCAAACTCTACTATTGAACTAAAGACTCAACAGCATTTGACAGTAACAGCAGAGGGTAGAGCAAGGGGGTTAGTTCAATCCCTTCCTGTCCCCCTCAATTCCCAAAGAGCTGGGCTAAAACCCTCCACAAAATTCCTCAGGATGAGTTGCTCTTAATCCTCCAGGAAGGAGACTCAGCAGCAGCCCTAGCAGTTGTTAATAGCACATGTGGGTAGCAGACGCAAGAACCCTAATGCAGCTGCCATGCGGGGATGAATGACTGACTGACTGGTTGGGGGCAGAAGATGCAGTAACTGAGTAGTAATCAGGAAAACAGAAGGGCCCAGAAATACCTTCACAGCCCCTGATCACCAGGAGTCAGAGTGTAATAATGCTCTAAAATTCATCTCTGGACTTGATACCCTCTCGCACAGGAGATCTGCAGACCTCCACACTGGCCCCCTGGGTAACAGAAGAGAAAGCTGGAGAAACAGCAGAGCCCTGATGACCTTCAGCCCCATGTGGAGCAGGTAACTCAGAAAGAGAGGGGCTAATGTGAGCGTGGGGGGAGAGGAGCATCACCTGAAGGAGTTCTGAAAATGGGCTTTTTAAAAAAAAACAAAACCCCCCAAACAACTAATGTTGTCTGGCACTGCTTGGATCTCATTTCTCCAAAGAACCAAGTGACTGGCAAATGCAGAACCCTGTTCAGCCTCTATACTGGTCATGCTGAGTCATTTTAACCATTTGTCAAAATTCCGATACATCAGGGTGGACAAACCTAATAACACAGAAATCTTTCTTTGGAAAAATCATTTCATGCTGAGCCAAACAGGTTCCCAGTTGTGATTTGAGGCCTTTGGGTGTTGTCCTAATATTAATGTACTATTACTAATATAGGAGTACATAGAACAGTTTACAATGACCAGTCAACATTTACCTAGTTATCACACTGTGATACCTGATTAACTGTACTTAATTCCTGTAGGATACGTGTAACCTACAGAATGTAACTGCAGTAAACCAAATACCACCGCAGCGTGGTAACCATAGGCACCAACTTCTTGGATGCTCTGGGGTTGGAGCACCCATGGAAAAAAATAGTGGGTACTCAGCACCCACCAGCCACAGCTCTTTGGTGGCTCATGGAGGGACTTGAAGGAGGGTGTAGAGCAGCCAGCAGTGGCGTCAGGGAGGGGGCAGAGCAGGGGCGGGAAGAGGCAGAATGAGTGTGGGGCCTCGGGGGAGATGGCGGAGTTGGGCGGGAAGAAGCAGTGCGAGGTCGGGGCCTTGGGGGGGAGATGGAGTGGGGGGGCCTTGGGCAGAGCAGGGGTGGAACACCCCTAGGGAACAGTTAAACTTATACTGACTTCATTGGAACTACTCAGGTTCAGGTAAGGACTGCAGGATTGGACTCTAAAACTTTAGTATGCTAACTATTATATGAGGCAAAATTCTTGGTCAGACCACATAAAAATGATAAACCTTGGTAAGTTCCAAAGTTTACTACCCTGAAAATGCTCCCATTCAGGCCCTGATTCTAGAAACACTTTTATGTGCTTAAATGTATATACATGAGTTTTCCCTCTGAACCCAATGGGACTGTTAAGCACATACATAAGTGCTTGCAGGACAGAGGACAAAGAACATAATTCTGTATGTAAATTAGCCCTTAGGTTAAAGAAAACTGTTCTAGAAATATTAAGATTCAAACCTGCACAATAAAATAAACCAGTATCTGCACTCACTATTTAAAATTGTTTGAGTAATTTTGTTTTGTACTCAGAATTCTGAAAGAACTGATTAAAAACAGAAGGAATGAATCCTCAAGGTAAGGCCTTCTCCATGGAAACACTATGTTGGTAGGTAAAATTCTGGGAGTATAACAGAAATTGCCATTTTATTTTTAAAGAGCATGAAACTACTGTATGAAGGTAACAAATAGTAACTAGAAGTGTAAATGTGTAAACAAATAGGTTCATTTGCAAAATTATTTAATCAAAAATATGAAATCCTGACAAAGAAGATTCATTTGCAAGAGAATTTAAAGAACAGTTTTTTTCATATATTCGAAAGAATAGCAAAGAGAAATATGTATCAGAATAGCAGCCATGTTAGTCTGTATTCGCAAAAAGAAAAGGAGTACTAGTGGCACCTTAGAGTTAAAACTAAGTATCAGGATTAGCTTGATTTCCAAACTTGTTTAAAGCATTTATAGCTCTTGGATTTTTGCTTTCAAAAGATGACCTGCCATGGAAAAAGATTAGGTTTATGATCTTGTATGATATATACAGAAGACTTGAAAGTATGTGGTGGTTTCATTTTTTTTCCCTAAAAAAGTTTGTTACAAATTCCTGTCTTATCTATCCTGTTTTTCCTGGAATACTTTATAAATCCCTTGATGGTGATGGATGATATGATGAACTAGGATGATGTCTTCATAATTACCTGTAAAATAAACCCTGCGCAGTTGAGAGAGGGAGTTTTAATCACAAATTTTAGAAATTCTAGGTTTTTGTTTGTTTTCATTAATACCTGCTTAACTCAAACATGTGCCAAACAGTTGTGAGAAAAGATCTCATTGTTAAAGGATCAACATCCTTACCCTTAACTTTAGGGTAAGAAAATCCCACACCAGTTCTTTAGCTCTCCAATGTCAACTCCAGCAAAATCATAGAAAACAAGATTTTACACTACTGATATTTCTAATGTAAATCAGCAGAAAAAATATCTAAATTGACCGCACCCTACCCATTGGTTAAGCCTTTATTATACATCATAAAAAAGTGTGAAAAACCAAGTGCACAAACCCAAGATTTTCCTTTTGCAGGTCATCTTTAAATAACCTTCCTGAAAATTTTAATATAGATCCTGCTATTTGCCCTCCTGCATTTAATTTCTATCTATTTAAGCATATGTAGAGTGCCCACCACTCTACATTTGGACATTGGAATAGGATCAAAAACTTTTCATTCAACTTTGAATCATAAAACAACTATATATTTAAATAATCCCAGAGACAATCATTAACCGTTTTCATTCACTTTTTAAATTTCTAAGATTTAGTTCTGAGCATGGTTATCCAGCTGAAATATATGTTCACAAAGCATATATTCAATAGCAATCTGTCTATTTACATAGCCTAATCTAATTTAAGAGTAGAAACCATTAACAAAATGCTATTAAACTTGGGGCAACTCAAACACTGTTGGCTCAGTTCTCACCTTAGAATTACGGGCGCACATCGTTTAAAATCTGAGTGGCATGCACGGATACATGCATTGTGTATATGTATATATATATATATATGTGTGCACAAAGACACAAACTACAGTGATCATTATTCAGACTAAGTCCTTTATATAAAAGTCCTATGATCTCTGTACAGTAGCTAATGAATGTTCATAACAATGATTCTGTTACTTTTAGAAATTCTATAACTTTTCTTTGTCTGACATTTTTCCTATCTAAATATTTCAAATATAATATAAAATCTGAGAATTTCTCTACTTTTGAACATGAAAAACCATGCCAAAAAAATCCACTTAATTGAATCTTTAAGTGGGAGACACAAGTGCTATTTGTGAAAATGGATGGCAAAAATTAATTCTATTTAAATGCTTCATTGCGCCAAAAAAAGTGATAATCGAAGAAACTGATCTGGCTTTATTGGCAGTAGTTCAAGAGAGTTTAGTCACAAGCCGACTCCTCGGGGGTATTAAGTATCCAAATAAATTGTGGTGTTTAGAGAAATCTTTGTCGTAAGATGTTCAGGCAAGCTATTTAAATCCTCAAGAGAAGTGATGAATGAATTGCTAGGAGAAATGCTTCTGAGATCACAATGCAATGGCATAGAAAAAATGTTTCATTAATTAAAACATACAAATAGCTATGTATTGCTCTTTTAAGTGAATGGGGTTTTACTCACACCTTTGTTACTTATTGTCAGTACACATTCGTTTCTCTTCATCACAGCTCCAAGATTTGAAAATACCTCTCTGAATACAAAAATAAATTGCTAAAACACTTTTTAAAAACAGGCCAGGAAAATAGGGAACAGAATTCACTGACTTGATTCCCAAAATCTATGTTCCAAATTTTTGCTTTTTTTTTTTTTTTGGGGGGGGGGGAATTGAGGGAGAGGGAAGAAGACAGGGGACAGACACGCTACCGTTGAAGGTACCTTTTTCAAATGTATTAGGGACAAAGGCCCCAAACTTGCAATTGTCTCCATGTGAGCAGCTCTCTATGTCTGCAGAGAAGCCCCATTGCCTTCAAGGTGCTTAAAGTTAAGCACATGCTCACTGCTTTGCTGGATTGGGGCCAGATTTCTCAGCACCTGACATGATTGACCCCACTGTGAGTTAAGTTAAATGCATGCACAAATCTTTGTAGGATTGGAACCTAAATCACAAGAAAAAGAAATTATGAGTTTGTCCTTTAATGGCACTGGATTTTATTTTAAAAAAATCTCTTAACTGGCAGTTTCTGCTTTGGGGTGTTGCAAGTCAGAATTAAGGTACATTATCAGAGCTTGTCCTCCAGGTATTTCATACATGCTTAACTTTGCTCTCATGAGTAGTTACACTGATTCCTATTTCAATTCATAGGAGTAAAGTTAAGCATTTACATAAGTATCTGCAGGACTGGGGCCTTGCCTCATACTTTCCTAATCAAAAGGTGCAAACTTGTGTACTGTGGTCACGTCAGGCATAGAGATGGAAATAACCTTGAGAAAGTCATCATTAGGGCCCTACAAATTCATGGTCCATTTTGGTCAATTTCACAGTCATAGGATTTAAAAAATAATAAATTTCATGATTTCAGCTATTTAAATCTGAAATTTCAGTGTTTTAAATGTAGGGGTCCTGCCCCAAAAATGAGTTGGGGGGGCGGGTTGCAGTACTGCTACCCTCACTTCTGCACTGCTGATGGTGGTGGTGCTGCCTTCAGAACTGAGCAGCTGGAGAGCGGCGGCTGCTAGCTCGGAGCCCAGCTCTGAAGGCAGAGCCGCCGGCAGCAGCAGTGCAGAAGTAAGTATGACATAGCATGTTATTGCCACCCTTACTTCTGCGCTGCTGCCTGAAGAGCTGGGCCCGCAGTCAGCAGCCGCCACTCTCCAGCCGCCCACTCTGAAGGCAGCAGTGCAGAAATAAGAGTGGCATGGTATGGTTTTGCCACCCTTACTCCTACGCTGCTGCTGCCGGGGTGCTGCCTTCAGAGCTGGGCCCCTGGCCACCAGCTGCCGCTCTCCAGCCGCCCAGCTCTGAAGGCAGCAACGCAGAAGTAAGAGTGGCATGGTATGTTTTTGCCACCCTTACTTCTACGCTGCTGCTGCCGGGGTGCTGCCTTCAGAGCTGGGCCCCCGGCCACCAGCTGCCACTCTCAAGCCACCAGCTGCCGCTCTCCAGCTGCCCAGCTCTGAAGTCAGTGCAGAACTAAGCTGGTATTACCAGGACCCCCGCCCCCAAATAATCTTGTGACCCGCCCCTGCAATTCCTTTTGGGTCAGAACCCCCAATTTGAGAAACGCTGGTCTCCCCTGTGAAATCTGTATAGTACAGGGCACACAAAAGACTTGATTTCACAGTGGGAAACCAGATTTCATAGTCTGTGACATGTTTTTCATGGCTGTGAATTTGGTAGGGCCCTAGTCATCATGTAAGGAATGGTGCCAGGTCATCGTAATAGGGTATGACCAGCGAGGAGATGGATAAATGGTGTCCAGCAGATCACTGGGAGGTCAACTACTGAGCGCTCAAAGCTAGTGATGGATTGAGAAGGCTTCTGAAAATTCTGCTATGGTTTCACCAAGAGTCAGACATGAATAAACGGATTTTACTTACTTACTTATTTACAGCAGTCCTTTCCTGCATCATGCCTGGCTCTTACCCCTGCTGTTAATCTCTCACTTTTGTAAGCATAAAAACATTATTCATTTTAACTATGCATTTTACATCTATGATGACTGCATTTAACTTTAAAGCTAGTTATTCATGGTTATGCTTTTACTTTTGTATAATATCATTTAAAAGTTGTATTATTACAAATGATAATGTTCAATGCTCTAAAATATACAATTCTAAATGAAATTAATAATGCTACTACAGAGCTACTTTTCTGGTTTGGTGACTAGTCCTCAGCCATTCTTTTGTTGACAGTTATACCATTTTCAAAGTCTAGCCTCAGAAACTGTTCACCAGCTATCCTCACAATCAGCATGACAAAAAGCAGCATTTCCTTTTTATGCTCTATAAGGTTCTAGTTCTTGGTAGACACCGATGTTTGCTGATAAACTGTTTTCATTCAGTTGCAGGGCTAGCAGCAAATATAGGTTTCAACCAAAAAGGAAAATCCTTCACTTCACTTGGTGCCACGTCCAACCTACATACACTTCAGTGTCATCTTAATGCCACTCTAGATTAATTTCATATTGAGTAGTAGGGCAGGTCAGCCAGTGAAGAGCATACAGATCTGAAATGGTGTTAATGTAACGTCCAGGAAAAAGTTGTTTTAAAACATCATTACAAGATGGTAAAAAGTAATAGCCAGTCATAATAAAACCAACTGAGCTATTTGAAACAGGATTTATATAATTGTGGAATTACATTATTATACAGTGTGCCTACTTCTTAATATATTTAAAATGAGACAACTGGCTTAGTTTCTATATATCTTACAAAATTGAATGTCATAAAATTAATTACAAATAGTTACACGTATAAAAGCCACTGACACTATACTCACACACTCTAAGTAAAACAAAACATAATAACTGATACTATAACTTTATATCCCTCAAACCCTTCTCTCTCCAAAAGCTGAGAGAGAAAGATGAGTTTTGAAGACAGCTTTGAAGGTTAAAAAATCTGGGCATTGTTACACTAAGTAGACTAAGTAATTTTGTGTATATTTCAAATCTAAATAGGCCATACATAGGAAATACAATATACATATAAATCCATAAATACAATATCCATATAAATAGGAAATACAATATACAATATGGCCATAAAATAATGTATAAATACATTCTACAACTAACCTGGCTTGTTTATTTTTAAATCCAGTGACGTTTAATATTCATCAAAATCTTTTATCACTTGCTAAAGCCAGGTATAAGGCAGGAAGGCACTCTGCAAGCTTTCCCAAAAAATCTCACCCAGTGTACCTTAATCCTCACCTACATCACACCTTTCCCAGTATTCTAGTAGCACAAGACTCTTCTGAACATAATAATAATTATGCTAAACCAGTGGTGGGCAACCTGCAGCGTGGGCAACACGCAACCCCTCGTCAGGGTAATCCGCTAGCAGGCTGTGAGACATTTTGCTGACGTTGACCATCCGCAGGCGTGGCCGCCCGCACCTCCCAACGGCCATGCTTTGCTGCTCCCCGCTGCTCCCATTGGCCATGCCTGCGAGTAGTCAATGTAAACAACTGTCTCGCAGCCCTCCAGCGGATTATCCTGACGAGCAACGTGCGGCCCACGGGCTGCAGGTTGCCCACCACTGTGCTAAACTGTAAAAACATTTTTCACTGTTGGAGAGGATGGGATGTTAAAAAAACTGATCCCTGTTGGTTTTCTGCTACTAAAAGTACCCTGCTGTTTATTTTCTTATTTTAAATTATCTAGATTTTGATCATTTATCTTCTATTAGTTTGTCTTTAGAAGAATTGTTACATTACTCACAGAAAAAATGTGTATGCTGCATCTTACTGTTCACCTATCTGAAATTAGAGGGCGTTTGCATTTTTTGCTAGATAGTCTAGTATTAGAGGTGACATGGGATCAGTATGGAACAGCCACAGAGTGATGCGTCCCAGCCTAAAGTAGGGTTTTGCAAGATGAAGGATGGATCTCAGATATTCCCTCCTCCAAAAGAAGACATATTGAGGGTACAAAATAAACGCTGTGATAAACTTAATGGAAAGTACAATGAATAAAATGATACGATTTTGTATGTCAGATCAAAAGGATTTAGAGGGTGAGGTATCTCTTGGGTGCAATAGATATTATAGTAGTTTTAGTGTTTGATCAATTTTAAGTGTTTATTTTACAAATGCTCATTCAATGAAAAACTGACTAAGGAAAAACTCTTCTTGAATAGTTGTGTTCTGTTCCAAGATTAGATATATTTGCACATATAGTCCCATCATTAGGTTTGTCCTTGCAGTTAAAAATGCAGAATTATTTACAGGTTTCTCGGTCTAAATGTTTATGGCACAGATGTTCTACTAGGTCAATATTATGTATTTACATAATCTTTATTTTAAAATTCCCTACGTATATTAATTATACACACAGAATGTCCTCAACTTGAATATTTTTAGAAGCTTTTTGAATGATCTAACACTATTTTTTATTTATCTTATTGCAAGTGTTACATACATGTGAGTCACAGACCAGTACATGTACCATGCGTTGTAATACCTAGGTGGCATGGGACAAGTTAAAGATGGAGTAACATTTTAATTTTAAATGTCCATGTTTTTCTCTGTATCATCTAACTAAAACAGATTTCTGCATATTTATTTATAACAGTGATCATTCATGCACTAGGTTTATCTGTGACAGAATATTTATCTACATGATATTCATTTAATCATATAGGTTGTAATCTTGAAAATGTGTGTGCTTAACTTTAAACTTGTCAATGGGACCACTCACATAAGTAAAGTATACCCATGTTTGCAGAATCGGGGCTTTAAATTGCAAATGTATTGTTTAAAAGCTTTGTGTTTCAATAATTTTGTGACAGAGGGCTATTTCCTGCAATATCCCAGATAAACCTTAGTGAATTAAGTTAAATTTTTTAAGTATAAGGACCCATTGTATTAAAAATAGAATTGTTTGTGTTGTTGTAGGACTGTATGTAACTTTTCTAGGGTAATGACTAATGTATACCTTGGGGAAATGTTATGAACTTCAAAGGGACAGTATGTGCAAAGTGGGCTTCCTAGGAGGTACTTGGGAGGGCATTTGAAGCTATGCCCTGAGGAGGAAAACCCATTGTCTACCGATTGATCTGGTTTCCTGAAGCAGGTAAAGAGCCCTGAACTATGAGGCTGGACTAAACTTTTCATGAGTGTGCTAGTTCTGTGCTGAGGCTGTTATAAACTTGTGACCATAGACAAGAATCCTTTGTGGGATCTGAAGGACTAAACTCCTGCCAGAACCCATGCTGGAGTTAGGCTGATCTCTGGTAAGCTTATTAGTGTGCATGTAGGTTCTTTTATTGTTTTTAATATGTTTTCTCTGTAATGCTTTTACCCTAAGAATAAATAAGTTTGCACAGAAAGTGCTTTGAGGTAACATTGTTATTAGTCTCTGAAGAGAAAACAAACAGGTCTGCTTAGACAGTCTGACTTGGCTGGTGCATTTATAGTCTAATTAGGGAGCTGTGCAGCCTGGAAATATCCCGGTCAGAAAAGTAAGAGATGCATGTCTCCACCCACGAGAGACAATGGCTGGAGAGCCAGAGCCTAGCGTCTGTGCCCTTAATTGACCATAGAGAGGGAATACAGGTGTAGTCTCCCTGAACTGAGATAAATTTATTTAATATTTTTCATTGGATTATAGTAATATGATCACAGCAGACTGAATAAACTTTTTATGGGTTTTATTATAACCAGCCCAGATCTGCCACTAAAGCAGTAAGGAACACTAACACCTAACTTAGAATTAACTCCTGCTCTCATTGACTTCATTGATGCAAAATCAGGCCTCCTGGTTATAAAACTACTATACCATTAACAATTAGTATAGCCAAAATGAGCCTGCAATAATACACTATGAAGCAAAAATTTTATTTTTACTTTCGCATGGTTGTATAGTACTTTAAAAGAGACAAACCTTATCGAACCAGTTGGGGTTTTTCTTTTTAGCCATAGCAAGTGTTGTACCAAAACCAGCTATCACTCCTGCAGTAGCAACAGTACCTAGAAAAATTCCACCTGCCAACAAAATTTAAGAAATTAAAATAATGAATTTATTTCCTAGAAAAAAATAATGTTCAAACATTAAAAAAAAATCAGAAGTGCAGATCTATCAGCAGCTGCCTAAGGGAATGGAATAGCTGTCAAACTGCTCATTTTCTCAATCTAGTGAATGACAAGGAATGTTTTATAATATAGAACTTTAAAGATCAATGATTAGTTTATATCAGCAAATTAAAATGCTGATTTGCTACTTCACACTCCTGGCGAAGAGAAAGGGCACATGGCCAGTAAATCCATGTAGAGACTGATCATCAATAGGAAAGATGGGTAAGGCAACTTCTGTTGTTGAGAGGGAGAAGATTTCGAGCCACTCAGAACTCTTCTTCTGGTCAGGTCTGTGTGGTTCAAAAGCTTGTTTCTCTCACCAACAGCAGTTGGTACAATAAAAGATATTATCTCGGCCACCTTGTCTTTCTAATGTTCTGGGACTGACACAGCTACAACTACACTGCATTCATCTATAGGAAAGTCAGATAAAACCAAGCAGACTCCAGGCTTTCCCAGGTAAGGTCCTTCTCCTTTACAGTGCTCTCTGAGCAGTATCTCCCCACAGCAGCATGGGTCTCTCAAGAGCTATGTATCCCCTGGCTATATACTTCAGCACCCTTTCTTCCAGGGGGAGACTTAACTCTGCTTCTTGCAGCGTTCATCAGTTCAAATTACCAACTGGAAATCTGCCCATATATGAGGACACATTCAGCAGCTGTTCTCCAGCTTTGTTCCTGTTGTGGCGTAGAGCACCATTTCTATACCCATGGTGGTAGCTGAGGGGCTTCTGCTGGTCTTGGGAAGAAGGGGAAGTGCAACTTTCAGTTGCTCCAGAGAGACAAGGTGGGTGAGGTAATATCTTTTATTGAACCAACTTGTGTGGGTGAGAGAGACAAGCTTTTGAACTACACAATGTTCTTCAGGTCTGGGAAATGTACTCAAATTTCACTGATAAACATAAGCTGGAACAGACTGTTTAGCATAAATAGCTAACACATATTTCAAAGGATCATTCAAGGTGAAGTTGCCCATTAACAACTCCGCAGTCATGGGCTGGTTATGAGGGTTACAAATTGTTGTTGTAATGAGCCATAAATCCAGCGTGTCTGTTCACTCCATATTTTGTAGTGTCCAGCAAAGGTGTGAATTTAAGCTCCCAGGCTCATCTTTTGAAGCTGTTGTGCAGGTTTCCTTTGAGGAGGAGGCCTGAGAGGTCAGATACAGAGTGATGGCTTTGTGACAAGTGCAGTAGCTTCAGAGGCATTTCCAAACCTGCTTGCACTCTCTTGCTCCCCTCTGAGCAACCTGAAGAAGCAGGTCCCACCCAAAGGGATGGTCCCCTTGCTCCCTTTGGGGCTGGAATGAGGCGCTGGGGCTGCAGCAACAGCGGTGCAGGGGGAACCACTCCTCAGAGATGGGGGTGGGCAGGCAGAGGCTGTCAGCACCAAGATGTGGCTGAAGCCACAGCACCTGCTAGAGCAGCGGTGGCCCCTCCTGCAACCCATAAATCCCCCAAGGAGGCAAAGGGCAAGGAGTGGGGCACTCAGCTCAGCTGGGGAGGGGAGAAGCAGCAGCATCCTTGGGACCTTCTTGTTACAGCCCAGGCTGTGGCCAGCAGCACCCCAGCCTGCCCCCCTGCCCACCCTGGGACACAGCCTGTCTGCCCTGGAGACAAGGGGCTTTCTCACACCATTGCTGTGATGGGGGGGAGAATCTTCCCCACCTTGTGGGGACTAGGCAGAGCAGCAGCGCCCCCACGTGGGGCCTTTACCCCACCCCCGGCTCGCTGCACCTTTGATGAAGAAGAACTTGTCCTGGGCTGCTGCAGGGTGACGGCCCGCCCCCGCCACGGGCGACCCCAGCCCGGGCTTCCCCTCCGCGGCAGCAGCAGCGGCGCCCCCCGCGCCAGCAGCCGGCGCCATGCTCGGGTCGGCGAGCCAGGCTCCTCCCTGCAACCCGGATGGAAACCGAGCTGGGCAGGGACGCGCTAGCCCAGCCCCCGCCCGCGCAGCCGGCCGCGCTCGGCTCGGAGTCCCTCGTACTCCTCACCCCGCCGCGGCAAGGCTTCCCCAAGCCGCCCAGACCCGCCGCGCCAGTCTCTTCTGGCGTCAGCTCAGGGCGGGGGTGTCCTGCCTCCCCCCTTGATGCACCTCCACCCCCAGCAACAACCCACCCCCAGGCGTCAAAACTGCGTTAAAATGATTAGCCCCCCCCCAGCTGTGAGTGAGCGGGGCGGGGCAGTTTTAGGGGCTGGTGTGTGACAGAAAGTATTGGCGAAAAGAACAGGAGGACTTGTGGCGCCTTAGAGACTAACCAATTTATTTGAGCATGAGCTTTCCTGGGCTACAGCTCACTTCATCGGATGCACAATCAGCCTGAAGGGGCGAGTTGAAGACAGCGGCTGAGGCAGCCTGTAAATGTCTTGCCGACACCGGCGGGCTAATCCGCTGTGTGGCGTGTGGCTTAACGCTGCATGTGTGTTATAGACTGTCCGTTTTCTGCGGCAGCCTTTGCTTCTTAAAAATAGGAAAGTATTCTGCAGTAATATGTACAATTTGGGACAGGGAATGTCTTTTTGCTCTGTGTTTGTATAGGGCCTAGCTCAGTGGGGTCCTGGTCCTTGGCAAGACACATAATTTTACAATAGTAATACTTATAGTGTATTTTCCGTTGCTGCAAGATACACTTTTTAATAAAGGAAAAATATGTTTTATTCTATGTTTCGTAAAGCTCAATGTACATATGCTCATTAGTAATAATACCTGAGAGACACTTTGCCTCTCTAATATTCTGGGACCAACACAGCTACAACACGGCAAATAATACCTAACATTTATAGTGCTTTTCATCAGTAGATCTCAAAGCGCATTACAATGCAGGTCAGTATTGTTATCCCCATGGTACAGATGGGGAAACTAAGGCACAGAGAGCTTTTGCTGACTGTTTCAAGGAGTCATTTAACATCTTGCTCACTCTTATATTCCTAATCTGTACTATTTCTGTCACTCTTCAACATGTGATAGATACCTTTTCCTTTAGCAGATACCCTGCTTTAGCTGTTTTTTTTAGAAAGCAGATAAACATTATGACTTTTAAAATGTAACTGCCAACCCTAAGTGTGCCAAAAATCATGAGGCAGTCCAAGAAGTCATGAAACTTTTTAAATAATATATGTTGAGTTCTTTTTCTTTGCCTCCTGGTGTTTGAATCTTTAGCATTGATATTTCAAAGCTTATGTTTAAAACCATGAAATCTAGAAACTCAAAAAAAGAAAGCTATTTTGGTGTAGTCAGGTGACTTCCAGAACTTTAAGAAAACACCAAATATTGCAAGACTCCTGATGAAATCAGGAGAATTGGCAACATTGCAAACAAGATGTAATATTGGGACAACAGTGATATTAGAGGTCAGCTCATTTTGCTAATTGATGAGGTAACTGATTCACCATTAGGTTGAGTCTAGACTGTTGATAACTTGCATATGTTCTCTTTGATTGTGTATTTCTGCTCTATTTCAGTTATAATTGTCTTATAGAATCTGAGTGCTGTTTAGCAGTTATTTTTACATCTGAAAAACTTTTAATAACATTTGTAAACAATTTCATGCTGACATTTTGTTGTAAGCAAGAAACCAGAAGTAATTCTTCTGCTCTGCTCTGTGCTGATTAGGCTTTCAACTGAAGTAGTATGTCCAGTTCTGGGTGCTACATTTTAGGAAAGATCTGGATAAATTGGAGAAAGTCCAGAGAAGAGCAACAAAAATTATTAAAGTTCTAGAAAACATGATCTGTGAGGGAAAATTGAAAAAACTGTGTTTGTTTAGACTGGAGAAGAGAAGACTGAGAGTGGACATGAAAACGGTTTTCAAGTATATTAAATGGTGTCACAAGGAGGAGGGAGAAAAATTGTTCTCCTTAACCTCTGAAGATAGGACAAGAAGCAATGGGCTTAAATTGCAGCAAGGAAGGTTTAGGTTGGACATTAGGAAAAATTTCATAACTGTCAGGGTGGTTAAGACTGGAATAAATTTCCTAGGGAGGTTGTGGCATCTCCATCACTGGAAATTTTTAAGAGCAGGTTAGACAAGCACTGGTCAGTGATGGTCTAGATCAGTGGTCTTCAACCTTTTTACGCACAAGATCACTTTTTGAATTTAAGATCAACCCAGGATCTACCCCCCCTTCCCCGATGACCTGCCCCACTCACTGCGTTCCCCCATCTCTCCGTCACTCGCTCTCCCCCCCACCCTCACTCACTTTCACTGGGCTGGGGCAGGCGGTTGCGGTGTGGGAGGGGGGTGAGGGGTGCCGGTGCTGGGAGGGAGTTTGGGTACAGAAGGGGGCTCCAAGCTGGGGCAGAGTTGGGGTGTGGACATGAACACGGGGAGCACGCAGAGACCTGCTGCTGCCCCCACAGCTCCCATTGGCCACAGTTCCCAGTCAATGGGAGCTAAGGAGTCGGCGCCAGGGGGAAGGGGCAGCGGCAGTGCATGGACATGCCTGGCTCCACCAGGGGCTGCAGAGACATGCCAGACGCTTCTGGGAGTGGCGTGGGGCCAGGGCAGGCAGGGAGCCTGCCTTAGCCCCGCTGCGCCGCCAGACTTTTAGTGTCCAAAGATCACTATCAGCTGGCAGAGGCCCCAGGATTGACCAGTTGATCACGATCTACCGGTTGGTGACCAGTGGTCTAGGTAATACTTAGTCCTGCCATGAGTGCAGGGGACTGTACTGGATGACCTCTCAAGGTCCCGTCCAGTCCTGTGATTCTATGATTTTCCTTTTTTGCTATATCCTTAGCATCCAAGCTAAGGATTGGTAGAGTGTTTTGGAAAAGCAAGTTCACACTGGTCTTGCAAATTATATCGTGCATGTGACTTCCTACACCCAACTAGAGCCCCACTAAAGTCAGAGATCCATCCTGCTTGATCAAGTTGTAGGATCAGGTCCTAAGATAGCTTCCTAACACATAATTAATTAACATTCAGTCTATATTATTTCTCCCTTCTCAGTTTTTTGTTTTCTTCACCAATGCTTCATTTGCAAAATACTTAGGACAGGCCGATGGAAAGTCACATCAAGGTCTCTACTCTGCAGAACAAAGTAAATAATGCCATAATACACTTACCACAGTAAAAAATATATATATACAGAAGAGGAGAGAAAACTGCATTTCCTGGGGGAATGGGAAGCCATTGAATAATGATTAGTCAGGGAATGACTAGTTTAGAACAGAAATTTCTCACTTCCCCACCATGCCCACAGGTCTCAACTTCCATATGTCCCAAACATACAAGTCGTTGTAAATGGACAAACTGCTGTCACTAACACCCAATGTCAGCAAAATTAATGTGCTGAAGTCCCATTGAAGTTAATGGAAGTAAAGCATATACCTAAGCATGTGTGTAATACTTTGCTGAAGGAATCCATCTATGTGACACATACTGCTGTGCATTGCCATAGTAGCTGAGTACCTTCTATGTAAAAATCAATAAAAATAGCAACTTCGCTAATGGAAATCAAGGACTCTCTGGCTCTCTCCCTTCTGTTTAGGGTTTGTTTTTTCTTGGTTGTATGTTACAGATATTTATTTTTATTGGTGGGTCATCTTATGTCTATTGTTCCCACCCCAAACTCACATATGTTACTAAAGTGATCCAGATAAAATGTTTTGGAAAGTTTTAAGTGATTCTGTTGAATAAGCTAAAAGTGGGAACCATTTTAAAATGACCTATTTTGAAATATGTTATTGCTTTTATGCAGTTAGGATTCTCAGACTTTAATACTACTGAATACATTTTATATATAGGGCTTCACTCTCCACTGTCTTGTTCCTTGTGAAGTTATTTGCACCTGTACAAAGAGAGTGTAAAACATTTTGTTTTGGTGGCATATTGCATCCACTTTGCACAGGTGTGCGACTACGTGTAGTGCAGGGCAATGGAGAATCGGTCCTAATATCTCCAATACAGAGTATGCGGTGAATTTAGTATTTAGTTACATATTTTACAATGATATTTTTTTACCAGGGCATTTGATGACAAATACATTTTACTATGGACAGAGAAGACATTTTACTACAATGTCTATGACAGAACGCATTTAACTGGGGCCACTTTCAGGATTTACTGAGTCAAAACAATGCAATGGAAATTCTGCCAGAAGCTATTGGAAACTTAGCTACACTTAGGTTCCCACCAGTGCTACTGGTGGGATTTTTATTTAATTTTTTTTTTTGTAAAATTCTCTAGTGTAGGCAAGGCTGTAACTCTTGCAAGGTTGATAGGACCTCAATTGCTTATGTTAAAAAAAAAAAAAAACCCTGAAAAACAAACAGTTTTGAAAAAGAAAAAACAATGTTCACACCTTAATTTTAGAAAATTCTTTGTAGGTTACCTTTAAAACCATGTCACAGTGCCTAGGTGCTATGGGGATTTGTGCTGTCGAGGTTCCCTCCCCACTCTGAACTCTAGGGTACAGATGTGGGGACCCGCATGAAAGACCCCCTAAGATTATTTTTACCAGCTTAGGTTAAAAACTTCCTCAAGGCACAAATCCTTCCTTGTGCTTGGATGGGTACTGCTGCCACCACCGAGTTAGACAAAGATTCAGGAAAAGGACCACTTAGATTCCTGTTCCCTAAAATATCCCCCCAAGCCCCTTTACCCCCTTTCCTGGGGAGGCTTGAGAATAATATACCAACCAAATAGATAAACCAGATTCTTAAAAAACAGAACTTTATTATAAAGGAAAAAAAATAGAAGAAGCACCTCTGTAAAATCAGGATGGAAGGTAAAATCAGGATGGAAGGTAAATTTACAGGGTAATCAGATTAAAAACACAGTGGATTCCCCTCTGGGCAAAACTTTAAAGTTACAAAGAACAGGGATAAACCTCCCTCTAAGCATAGGGAAAATTCACAAACGAAAAACAAAATATAATCTAACATGCCTTGCCTTATTTACTTACTCTTTTTGCAATATTGAGACTCATTTTAGGATGATTTTAGAAGGAGTTTTCTGACCGGATGCTTCTCTGCTTCCCTAGAAAACACACAATACAGAGCACAAAAAAAGCCCCTCCCCGATTTGAAAGTATCTTCTTTCCCCATTGGTCCCTTTGGTCAGGTGTGAACCAGGTTATTTGAGCTTCTTAACCCCTCACAGGTAAGGAGGAATTCTAGGCTACCCTTAGCTGTACGTTTATGACATGTGCCTTAGAAACAGGTACAATTATAATAATGTACCATGTTTTTGTATGAGTCCGTCTTTCACTCCATAAAGATTTAAGGTGAAGCACCTGTTCACGATATTGTCTCAAGACAACATCTGTGACTCAGATGCTAGCAGCAGACACCATGTCCAAATTCCAGAATGTCAATCTCCTTTTCTAAGGGAAAAGTCTTTGGATAGATAGCTTTGGAGTATAGAAAATTGCTTTTCTTCCTGTCGCTGGAGCACCCACATTAAATTTTTCACAGACACTGATATCATTTTCCAATTCTAGTAATTTAGTAATGCTAACTTTGGTCTCTTTGACACAGTGGAAAACTTTTCTTTGAGGAAATGCAAACAAACAAAACCCTGAAACCTCAGCCTTCCAGGAGAACCCCAGCCATCAATATATTTTTATCCCTCTAGAGCAGGGATTGGCAACCTTTGGCACACAGCCCATCAGGGAAATCTGCTGGTGGGCTGGGACGGTTTGTTTACCAGCAGCGTCCGCAGGTTTGGTCGATCGCAGCTCCCACTGCCCACACTTTGCTGTTCCAGGCCAATGGGGGCTGCGGGAAGCAGCGGCCAGCACATCCTTCGGCCTGCGCCGCTTCCTGCAGCCCCCATTGGCCTGGAACGGCGAAGCCCAGGTAGTGGGAGCTGCGATCGACCAAACCTGCAAACGCTGCAGGTAAACAAACCGTCCCAGCCCGCTAACGGCTTTCTGTGACGGGTTGCATGCCAAAGGTTGCCGATCCCTGCTTTAGAGCTACTAGAAAGCCATGATAATTCCCTACACATATATACTCCAGTTAATTATGATATGGAAAATTTACCAGACCTTTGAAGGTCTTCCAAACTTGGGAACACTCTGACACAGTGTAGGGAGGCAGGGCTCCTTACACCTCCCCTCCTCCAGGTCCCACTGTCCATCATTTACATTCTCTTCTAGCCCAGTTGACAACACTTGGGGGATGGCTGGAACAAGGGCCAGTCTCTCAGGTAGCCCCGGGATCTTAGGCTTTATCAACTTAGTCTCTCAAAGTCTATTGCCTTTCATGGGGTTTATCTTCTACCCCTCTTCCTAAGGCATATTGCTTTTCTGACAGCCAGGGCAGTTCTGGGAGCAGTTGGTCCCACAGCTGTCTCCCCCTCAGCTGGACTGCCTCTCTTATGGTCAGTCTTGTGGAGGAAGACAGCCTTCTTCCTGTAGTAAGTTTCCCCTTTTAAGTTCCTCCTCCTCCAGGGCACCACCAGCCTCCTCCCACCCAGTGTGAGAGGATGTTTCTTCACACACAGATAATAAGACACCAAATACTATCAGGCATTAGCAGGTATTCTTACTGCTATTTCCCCACATGAATTCTACCAGGCTGTGTCTTGGGCACATTTAATCTCTTTTACAGAAAAATTTATTTCTTTGGTTCAAATTCTCATTTCCCAGATCCTTTTAATAAAGCTTTTTACTTAAAACCCTGTCATTTAAAAATAATTCTGCCTCAGTGAGACCTTCTTCTAGTAATAAAAGACCTATAACCAATCTCCCATTAGAATCTCTATGTTATTCCATTTTCTTTCTTAGTCAATTAAAGTTCATTCTTGACTGATGTCACATCTGCTAGAAGGATCATTGAACTGGGAGTGATAATAACTTCTTCTTCTTATGTTCTTTGAGTCATAGAGTCAAAGTCCAGAAGGGACAGCTCTGATCATCTGGTCTGACCTCCTACATAACAAGGCCGGAAGACTTTCCTGAATTAATTCCTGTTTGAATTAGAACATATCTTTTAGAAAAGCATCCAATCCATCATGACCCTCAAATCTGTTTCAGAATCACTGCTTCCTGGGATAGAGCTCCTCATCCTGTAAATATAGCCAATATTCTTTGTTCCAAGATGTATGACTTTACATTTCACTGTATTAAATTAAATATTGTTTCTTTGTGTCCAGCTTACCAAGTGATCTAGATTGTTCTGTATCAGTGACTGTCCTCTTCATTATTTTCCACTTCTTCAATCTTTATGGTATCTGTAAACTTTATCAGTGATGATTTTATGTTTTCTTCCAGGTCATGGATAAAAAGGCTAAATAGCATAAGGCACTAATAGTGTAGGGCAGTGATTTTCAACCTGTTGTCCACTGACAATGCCTAAGATTTCCAAAGGGGTCTGTACCTCCATTTGAAATTTTTTAGAGGTCCACAAATGAAAAAAGACCACTCCTGGATTTTCTTTACAAGGTACTTGTCCTGAATGATGTGAAATCAGAAATTACCTTCTTTCAAACTTTCTCTAGAACTAGGAAGAAAAAAGAAAGGAAATGAGTAATGGTGCTGTTTAATCCTAGTTTGAGCAATGCCCCAAATCTATCTTTAAAGGATTCACGAAAGATAAAGCTCTGTTAATTGTTGACAGAGCCACAAAACAGGGCATGAAACCCAGGAAATCTAGTCTCTTTGCTGAATAACATTTATATTTCTAGAGATTACAAAGTAAAGGTGCTTGTTCTCCTGAACAATACCAACCAAGATCTGCCAGAACCATGTCTATTTAGGTAGAAAGAAGTAGTGTAACTTTGCTATAAACCAGCCACTTGGGCTTCATATTGCACCATCAACAGTGAATAAAAAAGTTACACTCACATAAAAAGAAGAGAAGCATCCCTTATAGAAGGGGCTTGTATTTCCAAATTCACCTTTATTTGTTCCTCTCATCTCACCGTTATGCTATACTTGTAAATATCAGTTTTCTTAACCTTGCTTATCCAAAATTTGTTATCCAAAATTAATTTGTCCCCTTTTTCCAAAATTCATATAGAACCCAACATCTGTTTTTTCTGAAACACTGATTTTATTAATGTTTCAGATATCAGATACCAAGACCTTCATAAAATTAGGGTTTAAAATCCTATATGCACAAATGGGTAAGGATATAGTGTTAACAGAATTGAAAAATAAAAATAAATTACTTTCTAGTGACATTTGCTAGTTGAATCGACTACAACCTGAGGACCAATAAACTGGAATTTGAGTAGATCCACAGTGTTTGCATGACCAAACTGCAAAATTGGACGTACTCAGTTTGAGTCCATCAAATTTGATTACAAGGATGCTGTTTGCATGCATGTGTGTGTGTGTGTGTACACAAAAAACATGGATATCCAGAATTATACACAAAAGAAATTGTGAGCACACAGTATAAAAGCTACATTTAAAAATGTAGACAATTGAATATAAATCAGTAGAACTTATTGCGTCAGTCACTAAATGGAAACACAGACTATTATTTGTGATTTTTTTTTATAGTAAAGATGTTACTGAATTTTGAAATATGTACTAGGGTACAATCAAAATGTTTTGTTTTCAAGGTATGTGTTGGTCTTTCTCTTAGAAAAAGGGAAAACAAGCAGAAAGAGAGAATTTCAAGCAAGATGCAAAAGGAACAAGTTTATGTAAATACAATGCTTCGAATTTTTTTAATTTGGTGAATGTTAGTATTCCTGCCAGCAACAGACTGACAGCATTGAGAACAGCCAAGCACAGTGTGCAAGCTTTTCAGTACAGCCCTGTGAATGGGTCTGAATCCTGTCTTTCAATTCCCCTACTATTCCTGGCCTCTTCTGAGCAGAGATTGCTAATTGTGTAAGATCATATAGTGGCTTGATAAGGTTGGCAAATCTCCACTGAAGACGAGTTTGAGGCCTCCAAAATCATTTCACTCATGACCTAAGACACATTGGAATCTAGCTTTTCAGAGGAGAAAAAGGTAATGTATAAGCTCACTGAGCCACGAGTAATAAATACAGAAATTAGTAAATATATATACTAATTCATCTAACTGGCTATGTGCATACACAGATAACTGATTTATGAGTGCAACCACAATAATTGCAGCCAAAATTAGCTTGTGGTTCTGGGTCCATTGGATTTTGAATATATATATAAGGGTGATTTGAGTATTGGTCCAACTGCCAAGTTCAGCAACAGAAGTTGGTTATATAAATACTTCCTGGAGGGAGTCAGACGCATTTTTAGAAAGGGAGAGAATATAGGAATTAAGCCAGAGTAAAACTGATGTGATGTACAGTAGGCTGATTGTCATTTGCTGGGTTTATAAAAGCAGTCTTCGAAGGACCATATGGTCTTCACCTGGTCTCATAATATTTTTGAAAATACAGTACACCCACCCTAATAAAACTTTGTGGACAGATGGAGACTTGAACAAGCTGCTGTATAATCTTTCTCAAATCCCAAGTATTGCTATTCTCTGCACGATAGTTAAATGCATTTAAACAGCTTTTTGGTCTGTCGGGCAAGAATTGAAGAAAAGGGTAAGAATCCATTATTAAGATTTCTACACCACCCTCAGGGTTTTAATGGAAAAACTGGTGAGAACAATGCCTTTCTTATAACAATCCTGAAATAAAAATCTGGTGATTATAATTCACATGTCAAGAACAGGTCCTCAGGTCACTGAGTTTTTTCAATATCTATTGGAGAACAAGACTCTCATTCATTGAATAATTATTTACCAGTTGTACCATAGACAGAATGATACACTCTCACCTACCTTGACACTCTGCAGTTAGTTGTCAAATATAGAAATAATTACAATAAACCAGATCATTGAATCTGAGGATGTCAAGGCACTCTTCAAATATTCATTAAATTAGCTTCACAAATTCTGTGTATGGTATTTTCTTTATTTACAGATGAGGTAACTGAGGCACAGAGAAGTTAAACAACTTGCACAAAGTCACACTGGAGATGTTTAGCAAAACCTTGAGTAAAGCCCTGGATTCCTGATTCCAAGTCCACTTCCTTAAACATAAATCTATTCTCCCTCAATTATAGTTTAGTTCTTTAGAAGATTAAATAAATTTACTTTAATTTTGTCTCCAGCTACTCAGTAGGCCATTGTGGAGTTGGAATATGACATGATTGTTTGTGCTTACATATTACAGCAATTGGCACCATATTGGCACTATCTTAAATATATTGGGTGAAATCCTGGCACCGTTGACGTCAATGGCTAAACACCCATTATCAGTTGGGCCATAATTTCACTCATATCTTAAATTAGCATTGTTGTGTCAATAGGATGTGGTCTACAGGAGGAATCCCAAGGGTTTCACAACAATTGACAGTGCATATGATTGAGGTTGCTAGATGCCCCATTGCTACCTTAGGGAAAATTGTCCCATCAATTAACTTGGGTTAAAATCGTTTAAATAAATTGCTGTCATTGAAGGCTACATGGGAACCTGTATTGTGGTGTGCCTAGAGGCCCAGATTGCCTTAATCTTGCTCTGCTGATGACAGGACACTGTTACCTAGCACCTGCCAAGAGCTGATTAACATTTTCATTCATGTTGCAGAAGGCACTTATTCTGATAAGAATAGAACCCAGTATCTTCAGAATATTTCTCATTTAAAAATTTCTTTTGGCCTTTGGTAAATTATATATTTCTAAAAGTTTTGTCATTTTGTTCCTGAACGGTATTTAAAATATTTACTTCTTCCTCAACTGCTATCAGTCTTTTAGATCTTTATACAGTACTTCCTTGGGCCTGCCCATGTTCCTTTCTTAGATAAAGATGGAAAATTGCAAACCCCTCACCAAGTCCTGAAGCATTACTTTTGTGTTTAGTGAGTGGTACATGTAGGTACCAACAACATGGGGAAGGATCAGAGAGAGGTCCTGGAGGCCAAATTTAGGCTGCTAGGTAAGAGATTGAAGTCCAGGACCTCCATGGTAGCATTCTCTGAAATGCTTCCAGTTCCACACACAGGGCCAGTTAGACAGGCAGATCTGCGTGGTCTCAATGCATGGATGAGACGATGGTGTAGGGAGGAGAGGTTTAGATTTATTACGAACGGGAAACTTTTGGGAGTGGGGAGCCTGTACAGGAAGGATGGGCTCCACCTAAACCAAAATGGAACCCGATTGCTGGCACTTAAAATTAAAAAGGTCGTAGAGCAGTTTTTAAACTAAGGACTGGGGGAAAGCCGACAGATGCAGAGGAGCATGTGGTTTGGACATCCCTTAGGGGAGGATCTATAAATGGAGTTTCCCTATGTCCTAATAAGGAGGAGAGGATGGAAAATGATAAAATACAGGGAGGATCTGATGAGAAACAGTCAAATGAAAAAAAGTCCCATTCAATTACGTCATGCAATAGGGGACAGCCAAAAAATGACAAGTTTTTAAAATGCTTATATACCAATGCTAGAAGTCTAAATAATAAGATGGATGAACTAAAGTGCCTAGTATTAAATGAGGATATTGATATAATAGGCATCACAGAAACCTGGTGGAATGAGGCTAATCAATGGGACACAGTAATACCAGGGTACAAAGTATATCGGAAGGACAGAACAGGTCGTGCTGGTGCGGAAGTGGCACTACATGTGAAAGAAAGCGTAGAATCAAATGAAGTAAAAATCTTAAATGAACTAAATTGTACTATAGAATCTCTATGGATAGTAATTCCATGCATGAAAGATAAGAATGTAGCAGAAGGCCTATATTACAGACCACCTGACCAGGATGGTGTTAGTAACTCTGAAATGCTCAGGGAGATTACAGAGGCTATTAAAATAAAACACTCAATAATAATAATGGGGGATTTCAACTATCCCCATATTGACTGGGTACATATCACCTCAGGAAGGGATGCTGAGATAAAGTTTCTTAAATGACTGCTTCTTGGAGCAGCTAGTCCTGGAACCCACAAGAGGAGAGGCAATTCTTGATTTAGTCCTAAGTGGAGCACAGGATTGGGTCCAAGAGGTGAATATAGCTGGACCGCTTGGTAATAGTGACCATAATATAATTAAATTTAACATCCCTGTAGCGGGGAAAATTCCACAGCGCCCCAACACTGCAGCATTTAATTTCAGAAAGGGGAACTACACAAAAATGAGGAGGTTAGTGAAACAGAAATTAAAAGGTACAATACCAAAAGTAAAAATCCCTGCAAGCTGCGTGGAAACTTTTTAAAGACACCATAATAGAGGCTCAACTTAAATGTATACACCAAATTAAAAAACATAGAGAACCAAAAAAGGGCCACCGTGGTTAAACAACAAAGTAAAAGAAGCAGTGAGAGGCAAAAAGGCATCCTTTAAAAAGTGGGAAATAAATCCTAATGAGGAAAATAGAAAAGAGCATAAACTCTGGCAAATAAAGTATAAAAATATAATTAGAAAGACCAAAAAAGAATTTGAAGAACAGCTAGCCAAAGACTCCAGAAGTAAGAGCAAAAAAATTTTTTAATACATCAGAAGCAGAAAGCCTACTAAACAACCAGTGGGGCCACTGGATGATCGAGATGCTAAAGGAGCACTCAAAGATGATAAGGCCATTGAGGAGAAACTAAATGAATTCTTTGCATCGGTCTTCACTGTTGAGGATGTGAGGGAAATTCCCAAACCTGAGCATTTCTTTTTGGGTGACAGATCTGAGGAACTGTCCCAAATTAAGGTTTCATTAGAGGATGTTTTGGAACAAATTGATAAACTAAACAGTAATAAGTCTCCAGGGCCTGATGGTATTCACCCAAGAGTTCTGAAGGAACTCAAATTTGAAATTGCAGGACTACTAACTGTCATCTGTAACCTATCATTTAAATCAGCTTCTGTACCAAATGACTGGAGGATAGCTAATGTGATGCCAATTTTTAAAAAGGGCTCCAGAGGTGACCCTGGCAACTATAGGCCAGTAAGCCTAACTTCAGTACTGGGCAAATTGGTTGAAACTATAGTAAAGAACAAAATTGTCAGACACATAGATGAACATAATCTGTTGGGAAATAGTCAACATGGTTTTTGTAAAGGGAAATCATGCCTCACCAATCTACTAGAATTCTTTGAGGGGGTCAAAAAGCATGCGGACAAAGGAGATCCAGTGGATATAGTGTATTTAGATTTTCAGAAAGCCTTTGACAAGGTCCCTCACCAAAGGCTCTTAAGAAAAATAAGCAGTCATGGGATAAAAGGGAAGGTTCTCCCATGGGTTGGTAACTGGTTAAAAGATAGGAAACAAAGGGTAGGAATAAATGGTCAGTTTTCAGAATGTAGAGAGATAAATAGTGGTGTCCCCCAGGAATCTGTACTGGGCCCAGTCCTATTTAAGATATTCATAAATGATCAGGAAAAAGGGGTAAACAGTGAGGTGGCAAAATTTGCCACTGATACAAAACTACTCAAGATAGTTAAGTCAGATTGCCAAGAGCTACAAAAGGATCTCACAAGGCTGGGTGACTGGGCAACAAAATGGCCAATGAAATTTAATGTTGATAAATGCAAAGTAATTCACATTGGAAAACATAATCCTAACTATACATATACACTAATGGAGTCTAAATTAGCTGTTACCACTCAAGAAAGAGATCTTGGAGTCATTGTGGATAGCTCTCTGAAATCATCCACTCAGTGTGCAGTGGCATTCAAAAAAGCGAACAGAATGTTGGGAATCAGCAAGAAAGGAATAGATAATAAGACAGAAAATATCATATTGCGTCTGTATAAATCCATGATATGCCCACACCTTGAATACTGCATGCAGATGTGGTCACCCCATCTCAAAAAAGATATCTTGGAATTGGAAAAGGTTCAGAAAAGGGCAACAAAAATTATTAGGGGTATAGAACGGCTTCCGTATGAGGAGATATTAATAAGACTGGGACTTTTCAGCTTGGTAAAGAGGCGACTAAGGGGGGATATGATAGAGGTCTATAAAATCATGAGTGGTATAGAGAAAGTAAATAAGGAAGTGTTATTTACTCCTTCTCATAATACAAGAACAATGGGCCACCAAATGAAATTAATAGGTAGCAGGTTTAAAACAAACACAAGAAAGTATTTTTTCACACAATGCACTGTCAACCTCTGGAACTCCTTGCCAGAGGGTGTTGTGAAGGCCAATACTAACACGGGGTTCAAAAGGGAGCTAGACAGACTCATGGAAGATAGGTCCATCAATGGCTATTAGTCAGGATGGGCAGGAATGGTGTCCTTAGCCTCTGTCTGCCAGAAGCTGGGATTGGGTGACAGGGGATGGATTACCTTATGATAACCTATCTGCTCATTCCCTTCAGGGCACCTGCCATTGGCCACTGTCAGAGGACAGGATATTGGGCTTGATGGACCTTTGGTCTGACCCAGTATGGCCGTTCTTATGTTCCTATGAGCTAGGAAATATGTTTCCCAAAGACTTTCCTATTTCCCATTGGATATACAGTAGAACCTCAGAGTTACGGACACCTCAGGAATGGAAGTTGTTCATAACTCTGAACAAAACATTATGGTTGTTCTTTCAAAAGTTTATTACTGAACATGGACTTAATACAGCTTTGAAACTTTACTCTGCAGAAGAAAAGTGCTGCTTTTAACCATCTTAATTTAAATGAAACAAGCACAGAAATAGTTTCCCTACATTGTCATAGCTTTTTTTTAACTTTTCCTTTATTTTTAGTAGTTTACATTTAACACAGTACTGTACAATATTTGTTATTTATTATTATTATTATTATTATTTTGTCTCTGCTGCTGTCTGATTGCGTACTTTGATTCCAAATGAGGTGCTTGGTTGATTGGTCAGTTTGTAACTCTGGTGTTAATAACTCTGAGATTCTACTATAGTATCTTTAAGATCTGAGGATGTATTTCATTTTGGCATAGTGCTCTGTAAACGTTTAATAGTTCTAATTGCCTTGTTATTTTACTTCAGTGTAATTGAAAAGCATTTTAACATGGCCCAAAGGAAAATGTGTCTTTGATTGATTTCATGCAAGAAATGAAAAGAATAAATAATTATTTAAATGTGGCTGTCACAGGGTGGGCCGACCCTTTAAGGGAATTGGGCTCAGCCCCCTTGTCAGTGGTTATCCACCTGTAGGTGATAGATTTAGGTTTGGATCAGCAGTTAGGTCAGGTGACCAGAATCACCTAATAGTAGCCTGGAGACAGGACTTCCCATAGGATGGAACCTGCTGTATCCGAGAGGGGAAGGAAAGAGATTTACAGGAGATGCTGAGGGTAAGTAGGATATGGATGGGACAGGACTTTCCACACCAGCCAGAGGCAATGGTCTGGCTGGAGCTACTTCCTATACAGTATTTGTGTGGAGTGGGAGCAAGAGTCATAGAGAGAAGAGGCTTGATGAAATTCTAAGCAACAAAGCCTTCATTCAGCAAGGGGATGAAGAAATTGTGGCATGAGAGAAAGACTTGTGTTGGTTTAAATTGACATTTGAACTGTTGTTTTAATAAACAGACACCAAGAATGGGTATTATTTGATTTCCCAGAAGGGGAAACTGTGGCAGCAGTAAGGTCTGATGGGAGATCTGACCCCACCACAGTTGCCTTAAATGTGCACAGTACCCTCCAGAAAAATAGAAGACACAATCCCTGCTGGGAGGAGCTATGGACCTGATCCTGTAGCCCTCACTTGAATAAGTAGGCTTTACTCATGCAAGTAGACCTAATTAGGTTTCAGTGGGATTATTTGTATAACTAAGAATTAATTGCACAAGTAAGGACTACCCATAATAAGTAGAGTTGTGATATGATAAAGGGAAAGAAGACATCAGGCAAGGTTAGTAGATAAGAGGAAGGAGTTCTACATGGTACAGATAAACAGATTATCTGAACGTCTTGGAGAACCACTTGAAGAACCAATCTTCACATTATCTGAGACTTCAATAAATGAAATTTAGATTCTTTTCCTTAGGGCTGCTCAGCCCCCACACTAGGACCTCTTTTTGTCTCAGACTCAAGACCCCTCTGTAAGGGTGGCAGCAGCTGTTTAAAGCCAGCTTCCTCACTTTTTATTTTCTCTATGCTAGATATTGCAGGCTAGTGATATGGAACGGAAATGGCTTCAGTCTCCTCCCCTGTCTCCAGGACAGTTCATTAAGCCTTTCATACCTGGTCCAGTGTGGACTCTGTCCACCAACATCACACATACTTAGAGTATGTCTTCACTACGCAGTTAGCACAGGTGATTGGTACCTGTGTTAGCCTAGCCCACATGGCAGATTCCCTACTACCCGTGTTACTTTGTTCTCATGGTTTCTGCACTTATCCATATGTGTCTGGTGACATATCCCACGGTTCTTTGTGCTGAAATGCTTGAGGATTCTTTCCCAATCGATTGTGGGAGCAGTTGTCTGCCCTTCAGTGAGAATTGTGGGAAGGCCATTGGAGGATTTTTAGCACTTGAGTGATTTAGCCTGCATCCTCACTGCAAAGAGGGTGAGTTCCAATTCAAGATGAAGTGGGAGCAGTGGCTCTAACCTAGCCCCCCACCTGGGTAAACTACCCCAGGCTTGAAGAATCTCCAAAACTGGTCAGAGGCTTTTCTGTATGGAAGGTAGGAGGGTTTAGGCTAAAATTTGGATAAAAGCCTGGGTTAACTGTGCAGTGAAGACATACCCAGAGATAGAATTAAACACTAATTAAGAGCTGGAATTTCTTTACATTCACTACAGATGTGTATGCTGAAAAAAACACTGTGAGAACAAGGTGTATAGCTGATGTTATTCTAGCCTACTAACTCTTTCTGAGAATTTTTATTTTTTAGGTATATGAAAATGACACGCAGTGAAACGTAGACCTCTAATGTTTAAGCGCTGGTCATTCAAGTTAAAATTGATTACAAGTGAGGAGATTTGATGGCTCAGGAGATTGATAAGGAATACAGCATCATTCACCAGTTCAAATCCAGCTCACTTTGGTAGAAAGTAAAAGTCATAACTATCTGATGAAGGCTTGGTTGTCTATGTCAAATGAGTTGGTGACTTCACTCCCGTTTCCAGTGCATCACTGTTCACATTACTCATCACAAAATCTACCTTCACAAATGGCATTAATTTGCAATCCTGTTGGCATTCTTGGTATTGATACCAAGGAATGACTAGGTATCAAACCACTTCTGCGATATGAAAGAGCTATTTCAGAACAGGGTTGAGATACATTGGTAGGACAGTATCAGAGAAGATTGCGCTGTTGCTTCCCTTGTTGAACTTGTTCTGTAGATAAAAAGATGACTTCATCATTGGCACTATTAATCTAACTTGTGTAGCACTAAATTTGCTTTTCCCCCCACTCCCCGCAAATTTTTTTTGGAGCTATCTGTAGAAGTATAAAATACACATAGTATTTACAGTGACAGAGCCATGTAGAGTTAGGGTTCCTTGGAATTCTATAGCTGCATCTGTGTGACAAAGTATATTATGCATTTGGGTCCCAGGAGACCCCTGGACTAGTAGCTGGGCAAAGTAGAGCCAAGGACCAAACTTCAGTTTTCCCTGTCGTGTCTGCAAGGTTTTCGTTAAGTGGCGGTAGAGCAGGTGCAACTAGGTCTTGAAACCCAACTAGGCCATATATAAAAAGAGAAAGTAGCAAGGAGTATGCATCTGGGAGGCAAGAGACCAGATTCAATTACACAGGAGTCTTCTTGCTTACACTGCCAGAAAAGGGAGGACTTTAAAAGGTATATATTGTACCCTATGACAATGCTTTAAAACTATTGAAAGGATTTTTTTTTGACGCAAGCACCAAGTGCCACAGTTTTAAAGACACAAGTCCTTGACATTTCTCACAATGCTGAAGAATTGGGTATGTGTCTGGATTGTAGTATTTGCATTTCATTTTTAGTCTCTGGATTGTGAAAATAGCACGAGAAAATAATCTTGCATTATTTCCGTTCCATAAATGGCTTCATATTTTGTATTCATTAGTGTCATGGTAGCCCTAAAAGTTCCCATTAGGGAATGGGCTGCATTCTGCTAGACACTATAAAGCAAACATGAAAATGCGGCTCTTGCCATAAAGAACTCACAATCTGAACCTGAATTAAAAAAAAAACACAGAAAGATATAAATAAGACTGAGACATTTGGGTTTATCTAGCTTCCTTTGTGGCCCAAGTGTAAGCTCAAAACCTTCCAAAAGAATATTTAAAAGCTAGATTGTTGAAGACAATGGTGGATTACTGGTCACCTTGCCTTTTTGCTTAAACTACTTAAAGGTCAGACTACACAGGAGGCCTTGTCAACAAGAGACACTGACTGAGATGGAGTCAGAATAACTAACTGTACATTTTACAAATGTAATGGGGACTCAAACCTCTTCAATAGTAAATTTGGTCAGTTTGTGGCTAAAGTCTACCAGTTGATGGAACATTGGAAGGCACTGAATATACTGGGGCACGTTTTGAAATCGTTGCATGTGGTTTTAGCCACTCAACAACTATAACTTTGCTCACAGTAAATTGTGACCTAGATCTTTGGCTTTGTTTGAGGAGTGCACAGTACAACTCAAGAGAGGGGCTGAACAAATATGGTTTTAAGCTGTATTTGCTATCCTCTGATCCTGACTCAGTGCACTAACTTACACTAGCTACCAAAGGCCTCAAAGGGTTGTTAGGGCACCAGGTAAACATAATTTATCGAAGAGATGTCACCACAACCTTTTAATACACTGCTATGTTGGTTGCTGAGATGTGACATGTAGGAGCTGCTATGCCACCTGGATGGTCCTCCCATAGCTGGCTAAAGTGGTTTGGGGGCCACTTGCCACTGGCAATGTGTTGCAAAGTAGCCCAAAGATAGAAGAAACTGGGCCAATTCATTCATCAATAGGAAGTATCCATACTTAATACAGAGTTTTATGTACTTAAATACCAAAGTATCAAAATAATTGGCATAATGGGAAAGGAACCCATCTTCTAAACAGCTTCAGTGAACATTTTATCTAAAGGACCTTCTTGTGGTCATTCTTGCAGCTTAATTACTATGGTTAATATTACAATTTAAAAAAGGCCTGGAAGGAATAGTTGATTCTCAGGCTAATACTGAAAGATAATTATCGCTTTGGGTATATAGAAGAAAAGCACCTCTAATTAAATGATTCGTGTAACATAAATTAATACTGCGATCCGAATAAAGTGCTTCTGATTTTCTATTTATACTATTTCCTATTTATACTGTTTATAAGAGCAGCAAGTTGCATACTGAAATGTCAATTTGCATGTTAAATCGTCTTTAAAATATACACAGATTTTCATTGCGTTAACAGCTCAACAATTTCTGCAGTGGTGGAAGTACTGCAGTATTGGATTGGCTCAAGCCCACCAGCGATAGCCGAAAAAGAAAAAGGCAAGGAGTATAACCTTGAACTTCATCATCGTAAAAAGAGTGTTCTGGCAGGGATTCATATAAAACACTCAAATTTTATTCCTGTCTTAATCTCATCTCAGTCTCTGTGAGGGTTTTTGACAAGACATAAGCCATTATGCCAATGCCTTGGAAAGCTAATTAGCAGCTTGAGACATCCAAGGAAAGGGGATAAGGTTGGCAATTAATATCCAACTGCGTGAGGTTGGCAGTGTCCTTTGAGCAAGAGAAGAAAGTGTGAAAATTACTGGAGTGAATTACTGTGTCTATGAATTGTCTGGACTCCTTAGAAAATGCAATTATTTTCTGTACATTGGATTTGCTTTAAAGAATCCCATTAATGGGACAATACAGTGAATCAAGTAAACAAGAAAATTAGAACATCAGAACTGAAAACATCAAGAAATGTTCATGTTATATTTTTCAGGAAACAGACTAAAGATAGTCAGGTTAGTCAGTTCACCATTCCCAAGAGCAGGGGAGAGGACTAATAGCTTCACAGCCTGATGTATGCAGGCTGAATATGTTTGGTGTTGCTTTCAGGCCTCCCCAAAAGACCAGATTATTTATTCATTTCAGCACCTATACACAACTCAGAGAGGAAGATTTCAAAGGCATAAGTGGGAGATAGATAACCAAGTCCCATTGACAGACTGTGGGAGTTAGTTGCCTAAGCATTCCTTCTGCCTTTGAAAATCTCCCCCTGCAATATCTTGGTCCTATGAAAAATTTGGTTCTCCTGTAATTACCAAAACATCCCATCTAATCTATCTATGACAGTGGTTCCCAAACTTTAATGGCCCGTGAACCCCTTTCACTAAATTGTGAAATCTCGTTAACCCCCTCCTAAAAATGAATATTTCCAGGGATTTAAGTTTAAATTTCCTCCACACTCCGTGGGGCTCATGCTGCTGGACCCCGTTGACTGCCTGGTCAACTGAGCTCCACTGAGCTCGAGCTGCAGGTCCCGCTGACTGCCAGGGCTTGGGCTGCCAGCCCCAACTGCCTGGCTCCGCTCTCCCTAGGGCTCGGGCTGCCAGCCCCGCACGGAGCACTGGGGTTCGGGCTGCCGGCTTCCCCGCTGTCGGGGGCAGGGCTCGGGCTGCCAGCCCCAACTACCCTGCCTGCTCTCCTTGGGGCTCGGGCGTCTGCCCTGCAACTGGGTCCCCACTTCTGCCTCCAATGCCTGGGGTCCTCTGGCTGCCATCAGTGAAATTTTTCTGGCGAACCCCCTGTAACATTCTGGAAACCCCCAGGGATTCACAAACCCCAGTTTGCGAACCACTGATCTATGCATTTCTAATCTTCCTGTCACCATAGTAACTAGGCTCCCTATCAATAAGCTAAAGAGTAGCTAACAGTACTGTACTGTACAGTATAGTAGCTAACAGTATATGGTTAAAAAATAAATGTGTAAGCTGATATACTCTGGGTAGCACCCGTGAGACTACCATGAAGTAATGACGGAATATCCTCATAGACTAATATCAGTTTTCTGTGGATCAGCTTCATTCATCGTCACAGAACTGAGCTGAAGCTAAATATGCAGTTGATCTCAGACTGAGGTTTTCTTTGGTTTGTCACATCTGACAGTTGGTATTCTATACAGCTCAATATTCAAAAATGTATAATTATTTCATGGCAAGTTTACATGAAGCCTAATTGTTACATGCTCCATGGTACTTTTTTAATTTTTTTTAAATTTTTTGCAGGGAAGGGGGTTTGTTCCAGAGAGGAGGCAAAGGGGAGAAGAAAATAATAACATTAAGATCCCAAGTATGAAGCAGATTAGAATTGTTGATTAATATTTCATCTCCTGTAATATCTTTTTCTGACTCTTGAAACATAGCCAAAATAAAATCAGTAAAAGTAAAGTGCACTAGTACATTAAAGAATCAATGACTAACTGAACACTGTTACCTTGATCAGATATTTTTAGAGCACCATCACGTTTGAAAATTCGTAGAGACATGAAGTACTGTACTTCGTAAATCATACTTAGGAAATTAATTTCCATTTTTCATTACAGTGGCGCCACTCATGCTGTTATCATTAAAATAAGTCTATAATTCCATTATGCTGTAAATGGGGCTTCATTTTTAGATCAGAAATAAAGTTTAAAACTAACCACAGGCATCCTAAATACTTCTGCATTTAGTGGTCCATGTTTATTCTCTAGAAAATTGTTGTAAATTCTCTTGACCTTCTGCAGCTTTTATTTTAAACCTTTTTGCACTGGATCTTGGGTTGCACTAATTGGTATACAATGGATACAATGAAGCAAATAGACAAGCGAGCACGAACCCTTTGTTTTAGAATGCTTTGATATAGTCACAGAACTAAAATAAGCTTAATTTTTCATCAAAGTTTACAGTGCCTTGATACATGGAACAAACATGTCTCTGGTCCTGAAATGAGCTCTGTGTAAGCACAGAGGTCTGGCTATGCAGCAGTCATTGCAAGGTTGAGGCCTGTAGTAGGTGTTGCCTACACTATGTTGCTGGTCATCTTTTCATTCTTAGTTCTATACAGCACACATCATAGATTATAGAATATCAGGCCATTTTAGATCAGCCAGGTCTTCCCAGACACTTAGAAATTGTAGACACAAACTCAGTTTCCCAACCTTCCTGTGGTTAGGTAAGACTGCTCTGAGACCTTGAGAGAAAGTTGTTACACATTCATTCTTCTGTCCCTAATATTAAGAATAGACGATATTTACAGTGTTCTGTGCTCCTTTGACAAAGTGAATTTCATTCTTAATCAATCTATTGAATGCAGCATCTGATACTATTTTTATATATTTAAAGGGATAGTGCTGTCAAACAAGGTTATGGTGTTTATTGCTTATTGTAAAAATAAAAAGGACTTACATAATAATATCTTTGTACATATTACACCTCTAGCTTAAATCTTAAAAGAAAATGGTTCCAAAAATAAAGATAAGGAAGAAATCACAAAATCTCTCCTTGTGACAAAACATCTCTGAATTTATCTTTGCAAGAGCAGGATAAATTCCTTCTGTCACTTCTTTCCTTCTCCTGAAAACTCAATATTTTAAAGAAAACAAGGGAGACATCAGAGATGGCTGAAGGGAAGAAGATTCAGAAGGGAAAAATGGAGAGAGTGATAGAGACAATGGAGTGATAGAAAAAGAAGGATGAATAGGAAAAGGAAATAAATGGCAGAAATAATAATGCTCCTAAAGGTGAAATTATTTTCCCAGTGAATGATGCTAAATGTGACAATATGACACTAACAACAACATTTTCAAAGGCACCTAAGTCCTATTTTTCAAAAGTTATGTAGATACTTAAGGCCAAATTTTTAAAGGTATGTAGGTGTCTAAAGATGCAGATAGATGCCTAATGGGGTTTTCAAATATATCTAGACACCTAAGATCCAAGGGAATAGTTCGAAATTTTTACTCTTTGAATTTTTACCCTAAACAAATCATAATAGCTAAAAGTCATAATTTACCTTGATTTTTATGGATATGCTCTATTGACAGAAGTGGGAGTTCTTCTGTGCCTAGGTGGTAATATGTAGTCCTAAATATATGCCCCAGCCCACCTTTGAAGGGGCACATCCTTATCCTAGAAGAGAGGAAACAGGCCAGTTCTTCTGGGCCTGTTCAGAACTAACCAGGCACACCTGTGAGGCTTGCGCTACCTGGTTGGGCTGGTGGGCTTAACAAAGGATACCCCACCAAGAAGGGGGTGGTGAACAGGAAGAAGGCTGCTGTATGTTAGAGATGGCTGACCCCAGCAATGGATCAGCCAAGTGGGAAACAGTCACAGGCCTCACTATCCCTGAAGGTGCATGGACCAGCCTTGAAGCAGGAAGCCCCAAGAAGGCAGCTGATGGTAGACCCTAGTTAGAGATACTTTACCAGCTGATAAGCTAAGCTCCAAGGGGGTAACCCCCTCCCCCAAAGACCACCTAAGATACAGACTACTCTTGCCTTTCTTTTCTTGTCCTCTGATTCCCCCTCTCTCTCAAGAGAAAGAGAGAAAACGACCTTTTTGTTTGTTTGGAGAACCCCTTGTGTGTTGCAAACAGGAGAAGGACATTACAAACAACTTGAATTGGGCTCTGGTGGGGACTCAGGAGATCCTGAACCTCCCCCCACCCTACACCACCACCATAATTAAAAAGAGGAATTTCCATTAAATGAGCTTGACTCTCTTTTACTAGCATGATGTCATCACTCTCACACACCCCTCTCAGGAGCTTGTGTTCACAGTTCCCCAGGCACTGCAAGAGGCTGTTTACCAGTAATACACAAACAAGTGAAGAAGAGGTAGCAGGGGATATATATACAGAAAGAGAAAGAGGTTGTAGGAGAGGTGAGCCTGAATGCATTTGGTGGTGTTCTTGGGCCCTCCCAAAAGAATCTTTGAAACGTTAGCAGGAAAACTAAAAAAACCTGTATAAGAGTATTTTCTTTTAAATATGGACATACTATTTAAAGAATGCTCTATCAAAACACTTAATTGACTAATTAAAAATACTATTGATAGGGTTCTTTTAATATAATTTACTGTAGGTGTGTATTATGTATATTTCAGTATTGGTCATGTGCTTGGCACTGTACTGCATACAAAAATAAAGCCAGTCTCAGTACCAAAGAGTTCACAGTCTAAAAGACAAACACTTAACACTGCAGGAGGTACTTGGAAAACTAAATCAGGGGATGACCTAATGCTTGCTTTTTTTCCTCTAAAGTGATAAATACAATTCTTGTGGGCATTGTGGAAAAACAGGGGTTTTAAGAGGGACGTCAATGAGGAAACAGTGACAGCTTGGTGAACTGGGGTCAGGATGGAGTAGTATGAATCCATTATAATCTACAAATCAATAAAATGGATAGCTGATCTTTGTGAAATATTTAGGAGTTTCTCTGGGGGACAGATCAAACAAGCATCGAGACTGATGTCCTGCTTCTAGCAATGTCCCACGCTAGATGGTTCATAGGAAGATGAAAATAAAATATAATTCATGTGACTATTTGAGTGGTACTATACTAATATACTATAAAGGGTTGGGGAGAATTCTTTCCTGACTCCAAATAGTTATGCCACCCAAGAATGAGGACTGATAGCCTTTGTAATTTTGCAAAAAGAAAAGGAGTACTTGTGGCACCTTAGAGACTAACAAATTTATTTATTCCGACCTATTCATGATGACGACAGCACCTCCTTTGTCAGCCTTTTTGATTATGATGTCAGAGTTGTTTCTGAGGCTGTGGATGGCATTGTGTTCTGCACGGCTGAGATTATGGGGCAAGTGATGCTGCTTTTCCACAATTTCAGCCTGTGCATGTCGGCGGAAGCACTCTATGTAGAAGTCCAGTCTGTTGTTTCGACCTTCAGGAGTCCACCCAGAATCCTTCTTTTTGTAGTCTTGGTAGGAAGGTCTCTGTGAGTTAATCTCTAAGGTGCCACAAGTACTCCTTTTCTTTTTGTGAATACAGACTAACACGGCTGCTACTCTGAAATTTGTAATTTTGGTTTCTCCTAGTATGGATCTACCTTTTTGTCTCCTCTCTATGCTTAGCTGGAATTCTATATGGGCTTGTTTTACTGGGAGATTGTGTTTTCCTTCCTTCAAGTTGGGACAAGAGAGAAAGTTAAATTGGGTTAAAACATCACATCAACACAATGGTTATGTTTGTTTCTTCAACTGAAACTGTAATAATTGTTCTAGTTCTGTGTCTCCTCAGCTTTAGAATAAACTTTGGGTGGGGGAACATGGTTGTTTCAGAAAACTTGCAGTTGCAGGGTTGTTATTGGTCATTGTCTTCTTTTCTTCTTGCTGTCAAAATGGAATTCTGCTTTCATTCTGCTGGACTATATGGAATTATTCATGGGCTCTGACTTCTCTTCACAGCAGTGGATCCATAATAAGAGAAGCCAAAATTATAGGTTAAAACACTACAGTTATTTTGCCTTAAATTTCTGCTAGTTCTAAATCAAGCCATTTTAGACCTTTAAAGTTTAAGTCCAATCTGTTTCTGATTATTCAAAACTGAAAGAACAACCATGTGATATGATTATTACAAGTAATAAATAAAACTCAGTGTTAGCCTCCAGAGATTGCTAAAGAAAAGTTTTCCCACTTTCTTAATGAGTCTGTCATAGAGACAGGAGAGTGTGTAGTATTGTGGTGGAACTGTGATGCAGAAAAAATTACTAGAGAACTTGCTTTTGCAAAAATGAAGGGCGTGGGAAACACTCAAAAGCTTTCTGTAACTAGTTAAATTTATTGTATTGTACTTATGACCAAAAAAAAAAAGGGAAATGTTGGTGGTGCTACTACCGCTACCAATAAGATATTGAGAAAGAGTCAGGAGAGTGGAGGTTCAAAGGCAGAACTGCCAGTGCTGGAGGAAGTAAAAAAAAAAAGTAAAAAAAAAATGGTGAGGAAAAACACACATTGTGGAGAACAGTTCACATCATATGCACTGTTAACATGTAAACTGGCATACTTGTGTATATGTGGTGTTCAGTCACACTTCACGAATCAGGTCCTGAAGGTGTTCTGTCAAAGTCCATGATGAAGGAGATGGTTTCATTCTGATGGGTTTTTCAATATTCAGTTAAAAGAAATTGGACAATGTGCCTGAGTAATGTGAGAATATAGGCAATGGTCCTAGCCCCTCTTCCTCCTCTCTTCCAATTCCAATAAGCCTTTAAATTCTGTGCTTAACCCATAACTTCTGGTGTGTCGATTGGAATGAAAAAATAGTTGTCCTGCAACACACTGTGTGAGGTATACAAGTAACACCTTGGGTCCATGGGGCACAACTTGTCAACTAGTGTTTACCCACCTATATAGTCTGGTTGGTATATATGAAACATATACTCAGGTAATTTGAAAGTGTTGAGATGTGATAATAGGTAAATATTTATAGGTGAGGAGACTTGTCACCTAGGGAAATTAGTTTCCCCTTTGTTTCAAAGATCTGCCTTTGTGATACCTCTGCACTCCGGATGGGGTAATATATAGTCATCGCCAGTGACACTAGTATTTTTCCAATAGTACAATTTTTGTAAACTAAGTAATGTGTCTGTGCTACCGGCTTACCTGTCACATGGCATCAACCTGTGTGAAAAGTGAGATAGAAATTTTAAAAAAGTATTGTAACACATGAACATGCAATGTTCTATAAAAAAAGAATAGGTCCTTCCTATCTGCTCTGGTTAATTTAATTATTAATATTTGAGGTTTAATCAATACAATGCTTTGCACCAATTTTAATTAACAGTGTCAAAAAAAAAAGACAAATGCTTCCAAAAATGTTAAGTTATCTGGAATATGAACTGTACAAATCACTTTTTGAGGAGAATTCTCAAATGCTAGATTGAAGGTAAACTTTTTGAGTAGAATTTAGACAGGTCCTACAGTGTTTGCAAAAGGATATTACAGTGTGAAGAGTGGCATGCACATAGATTAGATTGGAAAAAGAAAGTTGGTAGCACTCTTTCAAGCTCCACCCACAAAATAAGCTCCATCAACTGAAATGATCAAAATGAGACATTGCACACAGTGTATTTTGCTGTTGTTTAAATATGATTGTGTGTGTTCTCTAACTCCACTGAGTGTGTGTGTGTTCTCTGAGCTCTTGAACTTGGCTCCTCGAACTTGGTTCCTCTCCTTAGCAGGGCTTGAATAGGCCCATAGGCTCTGCAAGGCAACTTGGGATAAGTTCCTTTTCAACTGAGTTAAAAACATAAGTAGTAGTATCTTGAAATACCACACACTTGTGAATCCAAAGTGATACATCACTTGTAGTAGATTATTATTTTATTCCTCACGTAAGAAAGGAGAGGGATGATCACAGATCTGCACAATGTTGACATCTTAAATGATCTTAGCTGGGCATCTGAATTAACACCTCACTGAGATAAATGGGCTATTGTTACAGACTCTCTGCATACTTGGGTGGCTCTTAGGTAGTTACACTTGTTTTATGTGTTTGATATTTTCTTCACAACCATAACAGTTTAAGAGGTCATTTAAGAAAAAAAAAAAGAAAGCTGAGATTCTGTAGAATAAGACAGCAGCTTGAGAGAGGCACCAGTATGGTGTATGGGCACGTACTAGCTATTTCCGAGCCCTGCATGCAGAGATATAGCTAACAATGAAATCTGTACATACATTAGCTGTTCTTTCCATTGTGCCTGTGATATTATACAACTTTCCAAAGAGATTACATGCAGTTACACACAATACGATCATTAACGTTATCAAAGCAGTCAAGACAACTCTCCAGCAGTGCGCTAATAAAGGCCTGATGAAGAATAAAAATGCCTGTCAGTACAACACAAGAAATGTTGCCTCCATGTGTATGCTTGCATATGCTTATGCTGAGATAAGGGAGAAAGTAAGAGAAGTACTGGCAGTTCTTGATGGAGGTTTAGAACAATAATAATGCAGCTATGTCTGGAATTGCAAAGTAACATGCAGAGCATTGACAACTGAGGCAGATGCGGGGGATGATGATGTTACTGCTGCGATTACTATGTGCTGATGAGGGATGTCATCAAGTTTGCAAAAGAAATGTCTTGCACACCACAGTCATGCTGGTTAATGCATGAAGATGGTGAGATGATCAGGTTTTTTGGAAGCCCTATTCATTTAGGGTCCAACTTGCTTTTGGGCAGTGGGCGGTTTCAGTGCCTAGTGAAGACAGGCCAATGTAAAGGGATTATGTGGTCCTTTATAATGGTCAAATTAGCTGAGTAAACTCTTACTGCCAGCCTAACAAGGAATGCCAGCAAGCCACAGTGCTTAGTGACAGCTGGGAAACAACATTTGTGGAGAGGAAGAACATAGGGAACAGCATCTTCTGTCTCCTTCTTTAGCCATAGCTTGAGGGTTTTGGGCACTGGTCAGTGTTTCTTCCAAGGATAGGGAGTAACTAATGCCTAAGGTGAGAAAGTGCAAGGAAAGAGGATAGAGTTAATAGCTGTTTTTACTTGCGTGTATAGTGCCTAGCACAATGGGTCTTCAACTGTAGTTGGGTTCTCTGTGCGTTATCCTAATACAAAGATTAAATAATAGCAATAGCAACAGGCCAAGTAAATGGAGGAGGCGGAGGGAACCAGGAAGAGGGGCAGAGTTCAGACTGGAAACAGAATGTGACTGGTGATTAGAGACGGGACACAAGGCGTGGCTGGGTGGGAAGATCCCATCAAGGCTCAGGTTAGAAGACTTTTATTGTTTTACAAGTTACAAATCAGGAGAGGTCATTGTGTTCCCCCCACCTCAGCCCACACAGCGGCTCACTCAGACTCGCCAGAGGCGAGCAGCACGGCATGCTGGGAGTTGTAGTCCTGCCTTCTCCGCCCCCGCTTCCCTCCCTGTGTCGTGCTGCGCGGAGGGGTGGGGGCGGGAGCGGGACTACAGTTCCCAGCGGTCCGGGGCCCTTCCCTTCAGCTCAGACCAGGCATTGGCGGCGGGTCCCTTCCTCTCTCGGCTCTCGGCAGCGGATTGGCCCCTGCGGCTGGCAGCCGGCAGCTGCTGCCTGGGGCTGGCTGGAGACGCTGCGGGCTGCCGGGCGTCGGTGCGAGGGAGTGCTCCGGGGGCCGCAGACGGAGCCGGCGGGAGAACGGGGGCGGGACCTGCAGCAGCTGCCGGGCGAGGAGCGAGTACCTGGCCGAGCCCAGCCCCGGCTCGAGGGCAGCAGCGGGGGCCGGGCGAGCGCCTGGGGAGGGGTTTGGTGCCCCCTGGGCACCGGCAGCCGTTGTGACCCCCGCCGCCGCCGAAGATGAAGAGGTGGCTGCTGCTGCTGCTTGGTCTGGCTGCTGGGGCCAAGCCCGGCTAAGGGCAGAGCCGGAGGAAGGGAAGGGGAGCGGTCCCCGCGCTGCGCTGTGCCGCAGGGCTCCTCGCACCTGGGCTTGGCAACGAGCCGCGGCAGCGGCGGGGCGTCGTTCGCTGGGCGGTGTGAGCCCGAGCCCGCCTCTGGGCGCGGAGGTGTCAGGATGCGGGGTGGGACCCGCCAGCCCCTCTGCCCTGCGGGAAGGAGCCCGTGTCCCCACAGCGTCTGACTGAGCCGTGTCCGCCTCGGAGGCGGTGGGAGAAGGTGGCAGGGAGGTGACGCTCTGTGTGGAGAAGACGATGGGGAGGCAGAGTCCTGGGCGGAGAGACGCATGCTACACGCAGTGAGTCCTCTTTTCGGGGGGTGGCAGAAAACCGGCTGCCATGCGGGATTGATCCGGAGCAGCGGCGTGAGCAAGCGGTGGGGACCTGTTGTCTAGAAGAACTTGGGTTTGAAAACAGCCACCCACACACCTCCAGACGCTGACACCGCCCACTGCCCAAAAGACAGGGGTGAGGAGGAGGAGGAGGAGGAGGAGGAACTTCTCTTTTTATATGTGTATGAAAAGGATGAGGACTGGCTCCAAGGGTGTCCATTTCTGCCAAGGATAGGCACTGACTTGACTCTGCTTCCTCCCTGCTCGAACATTTTTTAGTTTTATGGAGGGAGAAAATAGAAAATAAACGTTCACTTCCTCAGAGCAACGATCAAAATTCACCTCCCCAGACGAACAAGAAGAAACAGCAGCAAAGCAGCCACTTTGCATTGGATTAGGAGGAAGAAATCCCTCTACAGTGTGTTTCTCCAAAGCTGGAGTTGCAGCTGGGTTTGTTTGTGCTTGCCTTGTGTGGTGTCTCTTTGAGGGGGTGGGGATGATTTTCTCTTTGGAATATACATTTTTCTTTTCGTGGTAAAACCTGCTGTCTGGAGGAGTATTATAACAAATATCTCTGAATGGGAGAGACTCAACTGCTGAACCTCTTTTTACCTAAAATGTTGATCCCCAGATAAATCTGAGGGTGTGCTCTTTTGAGAAAAGAACAACCACTCCATTAAAGATGAACACTTTTTAAGTTTTGTGGTCAACCAATCTGTTTTGTAATTTTTTTCTGGTTCCTGTTTTGTGACAAATTGCTCTTATAACCATAAAAGACTATTTTAAATGAGTTCGTAATTTTGGTGGGGTGGGAAGGAATACCTCCCAGGCATTTCTAATATGACAGCTTTGGTTTCTCAAGAGTTAATCGGGCTTGCGTGATACATTTACCACTGTTCTGGTAACAAACTTGCCTTTTTAAAAAAAAAAAAATTGGGGCTAGTGGGGAGGATTATCTTGGTCAGAAGAATATCTTTGTTTTGGGGGTGTTTCCCTCATTACACTCCCTTGATGACTCCTGGAGGTGGTAGTGGGCCCATGAAAGACTGTGAGTACAGTCAGATCAGCACACACAGCTCTTCATCTCCCATGGAGTCTCCCCATAAGAAAAAGAAAGCAGCTCCCAAGAGAAAATGGGAGGTTTTCCCTGGAAGAAACAAATTCTTTTGCAACGGAAGGATCATGATGGCCCGGCAGACTGGAGTCTTCTACCTGACTCTGGTTCTCATCTTGGTCACCAGTGGACTCTTCTTTGCATTTGAGTAAGTGACAATAAAGCTTTCGTTCCCTCCTACTGTCTTACTGCATGTATTAAATTTCCTGGAAGAAAACTAGATACAGTGCAGTTGAATTCATTCGGGTGTCATTGAGGACATTTGAATGAATTGAGATGATACAGGTTTGTATAATTGAGAGGAAATTCAATGTGCTAGACATCAAGTGACACAACCCTGTTTTAGTTAAAGAAGGTTCTTGGTTCTTGGGGTTAGATAATCAATGTTGTACTGTAGTTGCTTTCAAAATGTAATTATTCTGGTGTTTCTGTATATAGTAATAAGAATGCATAATAGCAGGAGTTAGGATGTGGAGGCGCTGATGTAGGTGCTTGTCTATCAGTTTCTCAAGAATGAGAATTGACAGATGCAAAAATGCCATCCACTTTCTCATAGTTGAGCACTGAAAGGTAACCTTCCTTTTCACTGGACTATTTAGGATTACTTTTTTTTAAACTCTTATGAAGTTAGCTGTAATAACTGTTAGACTATCTGTCCTCTGTGTTTAAAAGGTCCAAATGATGTTTGTGCCTGTAGAGCCACCAATGTTTCAGTGACAATTTCAGATGTTGTTCAGTATTCTATCACCATCTAGCTGGGTACATTTTCTTCTTGTTCTGTATCAGTGTCTGAGGGAGCTCCATCTCTGGTTTATGATATCTTGTTTTACTAAGATTTTTGTAAACTGCTTTAACATCAGTTTTTAGAGACTAATTCTCCATTGCAATGATAATGCCTAGCTATATGCAGGGCAAAGTGTAAAATATTATCAGATCAGAAGGTACTAAATTTTCCACTGTTTGCAATGGTGAAATGGACTGTACAAGATGCAGGACAGTGGAGAATTGCACACTTGGGCCTGGTCTACACACAGTTTTTATACCAATTTCCCTATTTCAATTAGGGATGTGATTCTCTTTTTACTGGAATAATTAAGTCAGTATAACCCCTTTAAAGTGAACACAGTTATATCAGTATAACTTATTTTTCTACATGTCTGGGAAAATGCTACATCATTATAAGTTATACTGATTTAACTACACACCTGGGGGTTGTGCTGCTTAGTTGTATTGGTTTCAAACCAGTACTGGTGCAAAAACTGTGTGTACATGAATTTTTGGTCTGTGGTAACAAATCTCTTCCAGAAACAGGCACAAGTTTCTGGCCTTCTAGCTCCATAAGAACCATTTCTTTTTATGTAAACTTAGCTGTTATTTCTAAAAATCATATTCTGAAGCTTGTAAAGTAGTCCAGTCATACAGTGCATATTGATGCTTACCATCTTCAGGAAGCTAAGTAGTGGTATTAATAGTCTCTGGATTGGACCAGCTAAATGCAGAAATCCTAATTTATTGGTAGTATTTAGGAAGATACGTTCTGATTACCTGCTGAACTTATATGTACTGAACTCTAAAAGCTTTTGTTTGTTTTTAAATATGTCACCTGGAATACATTGAAGATATTACTTTCCAGAGGGAACTGCTTACTGTAAATCTTACTGTAGACTCTGTGAAACTTGTTGAACCTCAGTGACTATTTGAGCTAACATGGTCAATGATGGTAATCTGTCCACCAATTATATTTATTACATATGTTTCCTCTTCTAGTTTTAAGCAGATATTATGAATGTTTCCTTTCAGTACGTTTGATTAGTAACTGACTTTGTTGAAGGTGTCAGTGGATACATCTGGACTGCAAGGGAAAAAAGCCCTGGCAGTGAGTCTTGGAGCCTGGGTCAACTGCGGCAGGCTCACAGGGCTTGCACCACAAGGCTAAGAATAGACATTCCCGGTTGGGCTGGAGCCCAGGCTTTGATATCCGGTGAGGGTGGAGAGCCCCAGAGCCCAGGCTCTGGCTTGAGTGAGAATGTCTATGCTGATGTTTTTAGCCCCCTAATGTGAGTGTGGTAGTTGACCCGAGCTCTGAGACTTGCTGTTGTGGTGTGTGGAGTGTTGTGTGTGGGGTTTTTTTTTTTTTTTTTTGGCAGTATAGATGTACCCAGTTAGGCCCATATGGGCAGATTCTTGAGTCTTTGTGGAGCCTCACTGAGTATGTCTATGCTGCCTTGTGAACCTGGGTCAGTAGGACTTGGCTTGTGGACTTGTTTTTTCTAAGCCTGTGCTTGGGTGTCCACACTATATTGTAAACCTGGGCTCGCCGTTGCTGGTCCTGGGTCTCACAGCCATACTGATATGTCCATACTCAGACCTTTTGGACTCAGGTCAATGGCTTGAGCTGTGTCCACAGTGCAAAATGACAGAGTTTGACCCATCCTCCTACCAGGGTCCTAGGACCTGGGTCCTGAGTACTTGCTGACCTGAGTCAGGCTGATTTGTGTGTGGATGGAAGGGGGGATATGGGCTCAAACCCGAGTCAGAGCTCGGGCTTAGTGTGAAGTGTAGACATACCCATCGACTTCAGTAGGACTTGCATGAACATATTGGTACCACAGAAAGAAGCTTGGAAGTTCAGGGTACAAGTTGTTACATTTTAAATTGAAATATTTTAAAGTAAATTACAGATAATGGCTTGACAGGAAGTTGTAACTTTCACTTAAATTCGACCTTCCAAGGAAACATTTTGTGTTGAAATATTCTGCTTGGTTGCACAATTGAAAACAGTTAAGTTAGGAACAGCTGTTAGCTTTTCATCACTATCCTGAATTTATATTAGAAGTCCAGTAAAGTTATTTAAATTGTATCTCTGAGCGTGAGTGCTATGTTAGTGTTACTGTATGTAAACTGCACTGAAGATTAAATTTAAAATTATCTAAACTTCATCTAGTTGTTATTTAAGTGCTAATGCTACTGGACATTTTGAAACTAGGAAATAGCTTTGTGACTTTTGTGGCTGCATAGCATATCTGTGTGTGCACATACTGTTTCTGAGTAATTCTTGCACTCTTCCCCTTTAAACTGAATGCTTAACAAATTGTCAACAAAATTTAGTTCAATGAATTTAAAAAACTACTTGCTTCAAGAGGAGAGCAGCAAAAATGTTCTCCCTAATAATGTCACTGTTGTGTGGCAGATTTTGTTTTTATGCAGAAAAATGCATGCAGTGGAATTGTCAAGTCACCATCTAAAGCATCATTTAATATTGGCTTGTGTAGCTAATTGCTCGGTATATTTGTGGGTTTATTTGGGCTATACAAAGAGGAAGATATTTTAGAAAGTGATTCCCTATTGAAAAGTGTTTTGGAATAGTTTCTAAATTGAGGGTAAGTTTTTCTCGCTTGAACTTGCTGCAAGTGATTATCCTTTCCTTTTAAGAAATACTTGTTTATGTTACTTGAGAACAGCATTAATTAAGAGCACAAACTAACAGTAACTTTAACCAAATCAGTTTCCCAAAGACACCAATAATTTTAGATTGTGTATACAAACAGATTATGTCGATAGAAATATAGCAGTTTAGGAACAGGATTTATATTATCCCTTCTGTGTGCATGAATTCTATTAGTGTTAATAGGAATTGTATACAGACTTGGGTACATACATCTGAACAAAGTATAGGAAGGGAACCATTACTTGCCAGTCTTCAAATTGCTTTTTCTTTTTGCTACAGAAGAAGGAAGATAACTTTGCTCTTGACCTGAAAGATTGGGGCTAATTGTTTAAATTGTTCAACTTCTGTACCCAAGTTGAAGGGAAACGGGGGAAGAGGTTTTTTGTTGTTTTTGGTAGCTTATTCCTGGGAACCTATATGACCTTAACGTGGATGTTTGTCCCTCATTCCCTTGACTTCCTACATTCCTTTTCATGTGCTATAGTACCCGATTTCTTTTTCTCTCCTCCTCATTTTGTACATACTACCCCCATTATCTGGAACAGGCTTTCTTCCTCATTGATTCGCTTTTGCTCCCTTTCCAAAAGAGCAATAGATTTTTCTGTCATTCTCTCAAACAATCAATTTTTTTCATTTGGACTGTTATGGTTTGCTATCATTGCTGTCCAACTATCTTTCTGACCTGCTTCCCTTGTCATGCTTTTCCCTCCCTCATTTGCCCTTGCATCCTGTTTTCATCTCCTATTCGCTTCCATCTCCGATTTGCTCCTATGACATCTCTTCTTTCTCTCATTTCACTTTCCTCTCTTCAATAGGCCCAAATATGCATATACAAAAATTATAAACAGATTTAGTTTTTAAGCAACTAAAATACTTAGAAAACCACAAACTAAAAAACCTCAAGGAGCACACATAACAAACTGAGGTAGACATGTGGTCATCTTCTTGTAAGCTGCCTTTTCCCTGCGCTTCTGTTTGGATATAACATGATACTGCACGCAACCTTGGGTCCCAATCCTGGAAGTGGTTCTGTGCAAATGGATGTTTGTGTCCATGCAAATTCCTATTGTTTTCAGGAGATTCATGCAGGTTGAAGGATTTGCTTGCATGCAGCAGTTTTCAAGATTGGGGCCCTAGTTTGTAAATTCTTTGGGGCCCAAAGAATGTTGGCCCAGACTTTCAAAAGTGATTTTGGATGCCCAGCTTGACACTTTAAAGGTGTCTGGTTTTCAGAAGATGGTGCTCAATATCTTCAAGTGGCAAGGTGGCACCCAGAATCGCTTGTTCTTTTTATTTCTCTGTAAAACCTTACACAGGTATTGATTCAAGCGATTGGTTCCTGATCCTGCAGCCTTTCCTATGCTCATTCATTCTGTCTGATAAATGGACTTCGCACGCTTTATTTTTTCCTTTGCTCTACTACATCTATATGTATTTCTAAAATTAATCAGTGCTCATGAAAAGGTATTGGCTTGACAATCATGGAAAATGAAGTATCGTAATCTCAGAATAGATATAACCTGAGCAATATTAGTGCAAATTTTCCTATGCTGCCTTGCCGATGCAGTAAAAGGGGTTGCACATCTCTAACTAAATTGGTGTATCATTGCAACTTATTAGTGCAGTTTAACACCTTTTGGCTTGAATTAATTACATGTACACATCCAGGGAAGAATAAACCTATCTACTTTGTACATGCACTTGTTCAATCACAGGAGAGTAAGATATGCAATTCAACCTCCATCACATTAGAAAATAGCGTCTTTGTTTTAAACTTATGTGCATGTTAAGCCTTGTCTAAACGTGCTCAAATTACATTTTTTGAACTAAAATATAGTGTTTGTATCAATCTAATTAAACCAGTTCCTATGTCATTGTGGGTACACTTCAATTTGGAAAACAGTTATAAATTGATTTAGTGTGTCCACATGGGTTGTACTGGTTTAACTAGTTTGATATAAAACACAAATTTTCACTTAAGTGGATGCAACTTGTATGTGTTGACAAGCCCTTTACCTTCTAATTGGTATAGTAACAGTTGGTGACCTGTTCTGTGCCTTCTTACTTTGAGTACCACTGTTACTAGAGAACTTTTCCTGATTTATACCTTTTTGTATAGAATTTAGAGATTGTACAGTGAAAGTAGTAGTAAACACACTATACTGAAATGATATGACTTTGCCACTCACTGCAGCAAAACCTTGACGAATCAACACTCGTATTAGCAAGCTACGTGATTTCACTGTGTAATCAACCATTGCTTTAAAAATGATGTTTTATGCTAATCAGGGAGATAGTGTAGCAATCAGTGAATTGATGTTGTATTATCAGATAACTTTAGCCTTCTCTTTATTTTTTTTTAAAATGCGTAACTTGCTTACATTTTTCATTTCCAGGCAATCCATGCACAAAAATGTAGTATTTTCGTGCCTATTTGATTAGATAAATTAGCATACTAGCTGTAATATAGGACAAAATATTAAACTAGACTAAGTTGGTTGGTGCAGACGTTTAGTTCAGATTTTTTTGGTGTTGCAGGGCCTAAGTTTCATTTTCAGAAATAACTTAAGCTCTTCATGTCTTCTTAAAAGCTCTGTGTAGCTTGAAATTTTGTGTGTCTCACCAACTTCAGTTGGTCAAATAAAAGGTATTACCTAACCCATCTTGTCTCTTAGGCTCCTAAATTGCTTTTGAAAATGAGATTTAGGAGCTTAAGTCACGTAGGCCTTGTGTCACTGAGCAAAGCAATGCCTAACTACCTTTACAAATCTGTGCCTTTCTCTTTTTATTGGTGTTTTAGCACACTTCTAGTATTGTGATTTTAAAAAATCTGGAATTTATATCGGAGAGGTGCACTGAAAAATGCATAAAAATGAAAGTTTAATTGATCTAAATAGCAATAACGTAAGCTTCAAAGCACAAATTGATGATAAAACTACCTCTATTATACATACATTTATTTAATTGAAGATGGAAAACACATCAAAGCGTAGAATAAACCTAAATGATTACTTTGTTGGAAGGGTATCATACTGTACAGGCTACTTTGACTGACCTATTGTGTCAGCAACATGCATTCTCTCCTTTCCTGGAATTTAAATAACTGCTTCTTGTCTTCTTCTAGTACATGATCTAAAGATATTAAAGTGACAATGTGGTCAAAAATGAAGTGTTAGAAAAGATGTCAAATAAGTGTTTAAAATATATATATTTATCCCTGTATGGAATATTCCAACAACCTGATGAGGCTAATATAATATTATAATTCTTTCAGGGATACATTTCATAGTTCTGAACTGTTAACTGGAACTCCCACTGACTGAAATACGAAGAATCCCAGAGGAGCAATGGTGCAGCAGTAATATTATCAATTACATCAATCTTAGTATTAATGACTGTGTGGAGATCACTAAATCACATCTTATTTAGTAGCAAACGTTACCTGTGGTGAGTTTAACTGTTAAGACTGGTGGTAACATACTGCATGTAGCATTTCTCATCCTGAAGGTACCAAGAGGTATTTTAGAGTAAGCATTAGGATACACAAATTGAAGGAATTACTTCACTGACACATGTGAAATGTAGTAGCTGCTTGTAGGGGTAATTATGAACGTAAAAGAATTAGCTTAGGATAACAATATATTTGCTTTATGGCTTGTGGCTAGTAAGGAAAAGGCCCCAGTCAGCAAATAAAAGAAGGTAGTGAGAATAATAATTAATATTATTATTTGTAGTGTGGGGAAGGATAGTTCAAAAATAACTAATAAAATGAAGTGCTATAGTAAAAAGACAAACTGGCTTAAAAGAAACAAGTGCAATCCTTCCCACTGTTCTGCTGGTAAGCAAGGCGGGGTGAGGAGACGGGGAGGAAAGGCCTTGGGAAGGAAGTAAATTGTAAATCTTATCTGGATTAAGACAGGAAATAAGGGTGAATTGTCTCAAATTTGGTTTTTAGCTGAAGTTGGTAATTGGCAGTGACATCACTTGTTTGTTAAAGGATATAAAAAAGTAAACTCTTCAAACATTCGTTGCTAATACCTGCCTGACCAATATGGTTCTAAGCACCCCTGGGTTTAGCGTGTTTGTAAGTATCTTGATCATATGGTTATAAATGTTTTGTTACTGTTGGATGTAGTACATTGCTAATTACTTAGGCATTTTTAGAGCAATTGTATAAATTCCAAAGGCCAAATGGTTTTAATAAAGGAATTAATAGTTAAATTAATGTCATGGAAATACCCCCTGTATAACTAGAAATTCCAACACTGCATTAGTAATGCATAGCAACATAATCAAATGCTATGATGTACTGGAGGGGAGCTCAGAACTCCTTGTTAAAATTCTTCCATCAAATTGAAGGTAGAGTAAAAGTAATATCCCTGCCTGTGGTGGAATTCACTTCTCTAAATTATCCTTAAAGCATCCATGTCAGAGAGAACTTATTCCTGGGCTTTATTTAAAAAGCAAAACAAAAAAAAACTTTCTGAACTACACTTTCTGTACTTAGACTATGTCAGATTGCAACAAGTATTAGATATTTTCCTTGTGGATGATGCCCATCTACTGACATACCTAACAATGTCTTCATCTTCTTCACCATCCCCACTTCAAATTACCCAAGTTGAAAAATGGTAACTATCAATGAGTTCTGTATATTTTTGAGGCACTAAGTATACTTAGTGTAAGTTTTCTTTTTGGGGGACTTTCCTTGATTATGAGAGAGTAGGTAAATGAATACATTTGTTCCCTTCATTTCTGCAAGCATGCACCCTAGAGATTATCATGGGCTAAATGGGAACTTTTTTTGTTCTGATGGTTCTGGGGAAAACAGGAGGAAGAAGATGAGACCCAGGTTTGCTTTTAACTCAATTTCTATAAAATTGGGAATATTGAACAGTTCTCATTGTAACATTTGTTAAAATGGGCTCCATTTATATGGTAGTCCTCAAATTAGTGTAAAAGAGTAAATAGGTTGTTAGTTGGAGGGGTGCATATTTAAATCATCCTCCTAGCTTTAGCCTCTGTTTCTGTTTTCCCTCCTATAACTGCATTTCTGTTCTGTTCAGCCTCCTCCTCTCCAACTTTAATATAATGGTTATAAGGATTTTTTTAAAATATTCTTTAGGGGAAAAAATCCTAGCTCTGTATTTCTGGGAGTTGATGCATGATGACATCATCAGATACTATGGTGATGGGCACCTATTTAAGAACCTTGAGAGAGATATCAGTGTGGCCTTGGGCAACTTGTGTACAAAAATCTTCAGAGTAAAATGTGAAAATGTACTTGGAAGTCTCTTTTGCCTAGAGCCATCCCTCTCTTTTTCTGGTCTTCGTTCTATATCTGTCCATTTTAATGGGAATCTAGATGGCTTTTGTCATGAAAAATGTCTCCTTACTGGTGAAGAGACTGAATTATTCCAACCAAATGTTTGTCTGAAATAGTTAACTGGAGACCACCAGAACTCAGTTTTCTCTGCTGCATAAGTAACCTTTGGCACTTCCACACCAATGCTAGAGAGAGAAATGTACAACTGCATTTTTTTGGATCATTCTTATGATTTCAGGGAATAAATGAAACTTCTTATTGCCTAAATAAATTACCAAGTTTTTGTTGTTGTTTGGTTTTTTTTTTTTTTTTTTTTTGCATAAGATTAACTTTATTAAAAATTAAGTCCCAGACAATAAAATCTCCATGTGAAACCACTGGTTCTCCAAAACTATATGTAGCATTCAAAATGTCTACTATAGTATAGTAACTCACTTTTCTAATAATTCTATTACTGGAAAACATGAGAATTGCCATATTGGGTCAGACCTGAGTCCATCTAGTCCAGTATCCCAATGCTGGCTGCTGTCAGAAACAGAAGCTTCAGAGGAAAGAGTAAGAACCCTACAAGTAGGCATATGTGGGATAATCTGTCTCCCACATCAGGTCCCATCCTGATCTGTGGTAATGTAGAGATTGTCTTGAGCCCTGAAGCTTGAGGTTTAATATCCCTTGCAAAAATTTTATGTCTAACTCTGGATAGTCTTTCGGTAGTGGTTTTGTGCACCTTCAAATCCAAAACTTTAAGATTATTGTCTCTGTAATTCTTTGACGTTTCTGCCTAGTGAAATGGCGTTCTTAATTCATCAGATTTGAGGTTTTCATTCTTCATATAAATAGTTTCTTTATCATTAAGCGTGCTTGGGGGTTTTTTTTGTTTTAAATCTACTTCACTATGAAAGGAGAAGGAAATTAGTTTACATAGGACCTAGACAAAAATGATGCTTTGTACTCCACATAACCTTATTCCTGAGTTGTGTTGACGTAGTTTTAAAAAAGTGAATTTCTAGCTCTACTAGAAACAGCAGAAAGAAGTTGAGCTTTTAATTGGGCACATCAGGTAATTGAATGTAACTACTCGTCTGCCCTAAAAATAAATTTTATATATATATATATATATAGTGGTTTAGGCCTCTCATTTGGGTCATGTATTTATAAAACAAAATAAAAACTTGCAAAACATAATACTAATGTTTGGAAACTTCCCATGAAAAGTTATTGTTTAGATTTGAATACTTGCAATCCAAACATTGAAACTTCAACTATTGTATAAAGCTGAAGTTGACTATTAACAAAAATTAAACTGAAAATCTATTGCAATTGTCCAAGCCGAGTGACATGCAAAGCAGTGATGGAAAAATGTTAGATTTTTTTTAAAGGGTAATAACCTAAGGTCGTTTTAGTGTAACAGGTATGGAAGTGTTTGATTTTTGATCTGATAAAACTCTTACTTTAAAGAAACACTATTAGTTGGCAGCTATAGAAATATTTATAATCTTTCTGAGTTGCATCCAGAAAATAAAAAGATGCTTGTGCACAATGTTCTGTCACCGAAGTTGGTAGCAAAAGTCCTATTAACGCTCATGGGAGCCAGGATGAGGCTCATAATTAACCTTAACAAAAGTTACTAACAATTCTGCATAATTGCAACCCTCCCCCCGCCCCCACCCAAGCTTACCTTGTTTTGAATTTTTGCACTAGATATCTTTTAATGATGTGAAACTCAAATGTTTGGCACACTTTTTTTCTTCATTTTGCACCAACGCTCTGTCTTCAAAGTAAATGCACAGCTTTTTAGACCAAACCCTTTTACAAGGCAAAGTTGTGGGAGGAAGCTAAAACCAGGCTTTGTACCTTAAGCTGGTTGCAATTTTTTTAACTTGGGTATAGGTTACTGCCTCTCTAATTTAGCCTTTGGCCTAATTCTAAAATTTTTTGAACCACGTGAAACTCCCATTGGTGGTCTGTGGGTACTAAGTAGGATGACCAGATGTTCCGATTTTATAGGACAGTCCTCGTGTTCAGGGCTTTGTCTTATATAGGCACCTATTACCCCGCAGCCCCTGTCCTGATTTTTCACACTTGTTGTCTGGTCACCATAGTACTAAGCATTTCTTAAAATCAGCCCCATAGCTTTGGAAAACTGTGGAATTACAATACTTACTGAATTATTTTCTGAAGTTTTAATTATGAGATTGGTTTGCTGTAATATAACAGTGATTTAGCTTCCATGTCCCCGCTCCTTTTCTTTTTGATTAGTGACTGTAATGTTGATGCACATTATTGTGTCACGGTAGCTAATGAGATCTTGCATAATGAGCTTAACTAATGAGATCACAGCTGCTTTTTTGTTTTACTTTCTCCCCAATTTAAATCTCACATTGCAGTAAGTGCTGTTAGTATATTTGCTGTATGCAGTCATTCTTTTTTAATTAAAAAAAAAAAAGCTTGATACAAAGTACAACTCTAATGCAACACTGGGAATTTAAACTCAGAAAAGTTTGGCTGTAGAAAAGTTGATTTTTCACAACAGCTGCAACTTGTGAATTGTGTGGTTTAAATTCTTAAGCAAAATATTGCATAAGTGTATTTTTTGTAATGAATTTAAAACATAGTAGATGAGCTAATTCTTTTAGCCATTCAAGAGTGAGGAACACATCTACTTGGAGCTACACTACCATTTTAGCAAGTTAGTCAGTTGAAAAATTGTTCATTGCTGTTTAGGAGTTTTGAATACACATTAAACATCATTAGTCCTCTTGATCAATAGTACAGTCTGCTTTTTTCAAGCAAACAAAATGATTCCATTGCTTACATTTTATTTAAGCAACAGATGCAGTTCAGGTAAATGTTTTTTAAAAAATGAAGATAGATAACTTATGAAATGCGAATTGCTAAGAAGAATTGCTAAATCCTTAAATATGTGTGTTGGTGATTGATTTCTAACATTCAATTGCTGACATGGCAGTACATTCGGGGAAGAAAAGATTATTGAAGGCAGGTCTCCATTTAAGAATTGTTACTGGCATAGTCATGGTGATTAAGGGGTCTGAATTTTTTTAACGGCATAACTATGCCTGCAAAAGCCCTACAGTAGATGGAGCTAAACTAGAAAAGAAGTGTTCTAATATGGCATTAGAAATTAGAATAAAAATTTCCTAATGTGAAATTATTTCATAGATTTAAAAGCACTTGAAGAAAAGAGGGAATTAGAATGACAGTGACTTCTCCATAAGTTTAGCATCACCACTGCAGCTCTGTAATAAACCAGAGGTAGGGTATTTGCTTTGTTTTGGTTTCTGAAGATAACAGAAGGATTGTGAATTTGCACTACAGTGATGGAGAATAACTTATGGCTGTGTTTACTATTGATTTGAACTTTCCCCAAGGCTAAGCAAACTTTGGGTGTAGAACCAGTCAAGTAAACTTTTTATCGTTACTTGTCAAGACCAGGACATAAAATATCCATTGTATGAAAGCATATTATGTAAAAGATTGGAATAGACTGTGTAAAGTGTGTATCCATTCCCAGTTGGTCTCAGTGAATTCTAACATTCTCCTCCTCCTCCCCACCCAAAGTCAATGAAAGCTATTGTCTACACTCAACTGACATTTCTTAAAAAATGTATTCCAGTTCTAGTGTCACACTGGTTACACATAATGACAGGAGTGTGTTTATTTGGCCACTTGCAGCTGAAGAATGAACCCAACTTACTTTTAAACCCTGCAGAGCTGCATTTATCTGACTGGAAATGATTATTCTAGAATGAAGTCTTTATTCTAGGATAGGTTCCACATGCCGAGTTATTCAGCTACAGCTGTGTCAGTCAATTTCCCCTGCACCCAGCCCTTTTATAAAAATATATATATATATATATATATATATATAAAATATATTTTTAGCCTCTCCTTCCCCCTCATCCTTTCTCTTACTGCCTTTTCCCACTCTCTTCCCTTCTTATAGGTCAGCAGGGCTGTGGTGTCTAGAATGTTTTGAAAGTGTTAAAAAAATTTTTTTAAAGCCTTTTACCAGCAGTCTTGTACCCCATATACTCTTGCTTTTTGGTATTTTTCTACTACTATCATGTACATCTTGGGATGATTTAATTGGGGATTGGTCCTGCTTTGAGCAGGGGGTTGGACTAGATGACCTCCTGAGGTCCCGTCCAACCCTGATATTCTGTGATTCTATGATCTGTGACTTCAGCTAAAAGTGGGTGGGGGAATCTAGGTAGTATTTGTTGCCAGCAAACTGAATGTTTGAGTGCAGGAGCCAGTACATCTACACTATGCAAAAAAAACCACCCAAAACCCATGGCAGCAAGTCTCGGAGCCCAGGTCAGGCTTGCAGGGCTCAGGCTATGGGGCTAGAAATAGCAGTGTAGGTGTTTCTATGTGGACTGCAGCAAGGGTGACCAGATGTCCAGATTTTATAGGGACAGTCCCGATATTTGGGGTTTTCTCTTATATAGGCACCTATTACCCCCACCCCCTGTCCCGGTTTTTCACACTTGCTATCTGGTCACCCTAACTGGAGCCCATGCTCTAAGCCCCACACTTCTCACTGGGTCTTAGAGCCTGGGCTCCAGCCTGAGCAGGAATGTCCATGCTACTATTTTTAGCCCGGTAGTGCAAGCCCGAATCCGTAGACCCAGGCTCTGAGACTCACTGCCATCGGGTGTCTTTTTGCATTGTAGACGTGTCTTTAGACTAGAGAATTCCATATATGCAGTACGTTAGAGAATTAACCTTTAAAATTATTTTGTAAATTGGACACTTACAACTAATTTGAGCATAAGGAATTGCCTGCTGAGTAGGGAAAAGGGAAGGAGTTATGAATTAGGAATTGCACAATCCTGCACTTTGGCTGAGAAGTCACTTTCAGTCTAATAACTTGGGGCTGATCCCTTTTTAAGAGGCAAATTCCAAAGGTTCTCTCTGTGGCTCAACAGATAGTTCTGGACTGGTGACCATAGTGTGCACTCATCTTCAAAATAAAATCAAAGAATTGTTTGTCCTTAACACACAGACTCTTTGTTCCTCTTGAGGTCTAGCAGCAGTATGCATTTTTTTCAACGTCAATTTGTATTAAAGTATCCGGGAAACTGCCTGAGTCTCTCTCCCAATCCTATAGTAAATCAAAGTTTGTGTGTGGGGTAGGATGGGAGGTGGTAGTGCGTTTGGGAGAAGGAATATGAAGCTTGAGTTAGGGTGGGGCATAATAAATTCTACCATTTCCCTTGACTGTGACTCCTGGTTGAGTTTTCAGGGTCAGGAAGTTGGCTGTGAATGGGAAAACCAGAAAATAAAGTCTGACCTTAAAATAGCAACTGATGCACTTTGATCCCTGAATGTACAACTGTTATGGGCTAGCTTCCAACTTGATTGAAAAGTAAACACACCCTTCCCAACACATGCACTTTTCTATTAGTACATGACAGAAAACTTTGTTAACTAATAGTTAAAGTTTCTAAGCAGTAGTCCAAAGATGTCTTACACATCATATGAAAATAACCTTATTTTTTTTTTACCATGAATAGACTTAAAAGCATATTTTCCTTAACTTTTCCTTAACAATTGTCGTAACCTCTTATTTTTCTTGATTGTTAGTGTCATGAGGAAATAATCCTCTTGTTATTTATGAGATGGGGAACATGAGTTTACTACTTTCTAAGTCTTATGCATAGTAGATTAATTCAAGCAACATCTGCTGATCAGGTATTTGAAAGTTGAAATAGTCTTAGGCTTCTAAAATGAGCTTTAACACACATTCATTCTAATGTGGTGCAAAGGTCAAATATTTAATGGGCATAGATGTTTTTTATTGGAGTTAATCCTTTGAGATCAGTGAGACATGTTAGTTGGACAGTGTTGGCAAGTTTGCAGTGCAGCTGCCTATATGGTTAATATTCTGTGGGATGAAAAAGATTACTTCAGTTTTGTGTTCAGAAGCTGTCAGTCTGACACCTTCTTATAGGCATTAGCGTAATTGCTCTCTTAAAATGGTATCTAAATTAAAAAAAAATTTTAAAGGAGCATTTTATTGTATCTATTGGAAAAAAATGTCAGTTTAATAATGGGGAGCAATGAGTGTAAGAAGCAAGACTTCCCTCTCACAGGTCTTTAAATTATGAAAGAGGTTGAAATACCGTGGAAGATAATTCATAGTTTTTTCCCTTTTTGTATGATTTAAACAGACGCTGCCGGGTCAAATTTGATCCCAAATTTCGGTTGTTTAAATACCAAGCTTTTGCAAAGTTAAGATCAATAGAAAATGTCTCAACTCAGACCTTGCAACATTGTCTTAGAGCATGAGAATTTTGCAAGTGAATCTGACAAATCTGTTTTCATTGTCCAAGCTAAGTGAAACATTACTGTGGTCAGAATATTAAAACTGACATAACTTTAATACAGTGTTTGTAACCTAGTGAACAGGCTGCTACTGTTTCACTGAAAATACCACCTGTTTGGTGGTGGTCCTGCTGGAAAAGGGTTAAGTGGATTCTGCTGACTGATTCTTGCAGGTAGGTTATTACTCCTGCTGCATATAATGGATTTGGGGGCAGCTCACTTGAGGGGAGGGCCTAAGCTGTGAGCTGGGCAGTCCTGATGTAGGTACCCTGGGAATGGCCAAGCCTAGGGAGATGATTTGAGCTTGCCTTTATCGTATAATTATTTTCTTAATAATTTGATTATTTCACTCTCTGTGTGTCAACTTATTTTAGAGCAGGTGAGGAAGGCACCTGCTCAGAAGGGTAATTTTAAATGCAGTAAAGGAAAATGTCTTGATGGACAGCCTGGCTGTTGCTGCTCCCTCCAGAGTGGCCTTACCTTTCTGCCCTCCACCTCAAAGAGGCAAAGACATACTAAATCCTGGCAAGCGGGTACAACTACCTTTACTCACACCCCCCTCTCCTCTCAGATCCTTGGTAGTGTCAGCAGCAAATGAGCAGGACAGATGGGGGCAGTTGAGTGCTGCCCCCCAAAAATAAAGAAGCTAAGAGACTGGACTTGTTCAGATAGAAAGTTTATTTGGCGGGCAGTCTCCAACTATGTACTCTGGAACTCTCTATCCAAATTTAAAGACTCAGTCTTACAGGAATTGAGGCAGGAATTTACAGCAATCTTATAGGAGGGCCGGACTGTGGCCAGGACCTCCCTTCAGGTGACTCTGGATATGGCTGACTCAGCGGCCAGTACTATAGTGTTAGTAGTCACCATGAGGTGCTGTTCATGGCTTCAATTGTCTGGCCTTCCTCATGAGGTTCAGCAGTCTTCCCTTCAGCCTATCAGCAGCCCCACGGGTCTTCACAAAATGTATGATGGTGGTAGCAGCCTTCCTCAGGCGTTGAGTGCAAGTCTACCTGTACCTTGACGACTGGCTGATCAAAGTTCAGTAACAGGCTCAGGTGTAGCACAGCTTTAGCACAAATATGGGCCACCTTCCATGTGCTGGATCTATTGATAAACCAGCGGAAGTCAACCCTGGTCCCAGCTCAGAGAATAGAGTTAGCATCATGCTGCTTCCTTGGAAGGTAACCTTCCTAATGGTGATCACCTTGGCCAGAAGGGTCTCTCAAATCAAAGCCCTTATGGTGTTCTTTAAAGACGAGGTCCAGCTCTGCCCCAGTCTGGCCTTCCTACCGGAGGTGGTGTCACAATTCCATAGCAACCAGGACATTTTTCTTCCTGTCATCTTTTCAAAACCTCACAAGACCACTGAGGAATGTCAGCTTCATACATTGGACGTTAGGTGGCCCTCACCTTCTATATTGAGAGAACTGAGCTCTTCCTCAAGTTCACGAAACTCTTTGTAGCTGAAGCAGAAAAGGATGAGAGGGCTACCCATGTCATATCAGAGAATCTTGTCCTGGATAACAGTCTGCATCCAAGCTTTTTGTGAGCAGGCGAAGGTTCTGCCTCTGGCCATCGTGACCACTCATTCCACAAGAGCCCGGGCTTCATCATCAGTGTTCGTTGCTCAGGTACCAATCCAGGACATCTGCAGATCTGCAACATGGGTGTTGGTTCATGCCTTTGTGTATATATAAAAAAGTATTGTGTGGAAGCGGCCCACATAACACAGAGAGAGCTGCATATGCAGCACACAATGGTAAATATGTTGAGAACTACTGGTCTAAAGAGTACTTAATCCTTGCAAAGAACTGGGAGTAAGCACTACAAATAAAGAGAAGAAACCAAGAAAGATGGTTAAGGATGTGGATGACAAGCAGTGTTTTCTAAGGGGTAGAGTGATAGCCTGGGACTCAGGAAATCTGGTTTCCATTCCAAGCCTTGTGACCTTCCACAAGTTACTTCACCTCTGTGTCTGTTTCCTCTCCCACTCTTTTTGTGTTTTGTCTGTTTAGATTGTAAACTTTTTGAGGGCAGGACTACTCTCATGTTACTGTTTTTACAGCCCTGATCTCATTGGGGCCTCTAGGAGCTACCATAATACAAATAATGAGGAAAAAACCTATTACCACACTTGCTTTAAAGCTATCCTAAAAACTGCCAACCCGATTTTCATTCTGTCCAACCTGAATTCTGCCCCCACATCAATTGTAAAATGTTAACCATTTCTGGAGAATGGCAGGAGCAGGAGAGTAGACAGAGCTACAGGAGATGAGGCGAATATGTGGGAATTACAACTGGAGATTGGAGTTTTGTTTTTGATTTTCAGCTCTTTAAAAACAGTCAACAATTTAATATGTTTTAAAAAACTGATTTGCAGGTGCTTAGTAATGACATTAAAAAGTGTTTGGGAGTTCAGCCTGATCTAACGTATTCAGCACTAAAAATCAGACATGATATACTACCCTTTATGGGCTTTTAGAATATTTAAGCAAGTATTACCAGGCTAATGTCATTATCCTTAGAGTGAGAGTGACTGATGGAAAACGTCAAATTAACACACTGATATATATATATAGATATTTTTTTTTGGAATGAGTTAAAAGTATGCTTTTTAAAGGCAGGTGAAGAAAGTGTGTATAACAGATTGACAGTATGGTATGGAATTGATTTGAAAGAGTAGACTGTATTGGGGTGGAGATATCAAGGCAGAAAATAGAAGTTAACACATCTTTTCAATTTCAGGAGTATTTTGGAGCTAAATACTACAGGTTTGGAGAATAATTTAAATCCTAGTTGGAGCAACTCGATGACAAACGTAGTGAAAATTTTAGGATTTTGTCAGAGAACTGTAATTGCCATATAGTTTTAGTGTACTAATGAGTTTTGTATTCAGTATACAGCCATAGTTTGATCTGGGTTTTTGTTTTTTCCAAGGATTATATTTGATGTTTTACTTGGATTTTGATATTCTACAATAAGATTGTTCATTCAATGTTTTGAGTACCCTTGACAAACTTTTTAAAATGCACTAATAAACAGACCTGTCAGTTACCCAAAAATCATATGGCTTAACTTTAATTTATTATATTTACTGCCCAACATAATCTCTGTTAGAATCCCACAACACTACTGCTCATCATTCTCTAAAAACCATCCCCCAAGAATAAGGGAGAAAAGGTGTACATTACAGTTTATTGCTGCAGTTTAAAGAAATACATTCCATACTCATAAATATTAGTGTACAACTATTCTTGCCAGTCTGCCACACTGATAGTTTTACAAAAAAAGAAAACAAATGTAAAACTCTGGTTACTTTATGAAAGGATTTCTTATTCAGGTTGCTTGAATCAAAGCTATCTAATAAAGTCATGATTACATTTCGTTTGTTTACCTTATGCCTACTCCCAGAGCATTATATTGACTTTTGTTTTCCGGGAGCTATCTGCTGTTCACCTCCATTTGTAACGTCATGACTCTTGCCACAGAAGGAGCTATATAATGCCTTAATCTTCTATGAAGTCGGGAGAAGTTGTTCATAGACTTTAATAGAATAGAAAAAGGAAAATACTTTTCAAATATTAAAGGCACTTTGAACAGGAGAGATTCTCTTCAGTAATTAAAGAATATATAACTTATTTCAAATTTCAAAAAGTGAAATCATGCATATTCTTAGCCTTTCTAATGAAGTTTTAAGTGTCACCGCCAATATGCTTCATACAATCTCTTTCCTAAAGAGATACATTTCTCTTAATACCTTCAAACCAGAGCAGACAAAAATCAACAAACTATTCATAAATTTAAAAAGTCTGTCTGTCTGGTGAGATACATATACGCTATGTCAAAAAAACAATGAGGTGTCCAGTGGCATCTAATAGACTAACAGTTTTATTTGGGCATAAGTTTTCGTGGGTAAAAAAATATCTGAAGTGTCTGAAGAAAAGCATCTGAAGAAGTGGGTTTTTTACCCACGAGAGCTTTTGTCCAAATAAATCTGTTAGTCTTTAAGCTGCCACCGGACTCCTCATTCTTTTTGTGGATACAGACTAACACGGCTACCCCTCCGATATATCCTGTGTATAAATCTTGTATTACAGAAACCTCTGTGTGTGTCTATGTATATGTGTGGATATATGTATCAGCTTTTTGTAATACAAGATTTAAATCCGATCAAGACTCATGCTCTGAACCACATCAGCATGTTCAGACCCATACACATTTAGGTTTTATTCAAAGAAAAAATGCACAAGACCAGTGGTACTTGATTTATCCTGGCTAACTCAGTTGTTTCAAATCTGATCTATGGCTTAAATTTATCCCAGTATTATGAGGCACACAGTATCACTGTGCAAATTGTGGTTCAGTAGGAAAACTGGCTTCCTGCATGTCACTTAATATTGACAGAGTTATGTCTTTGGTTACTTTAGATTGAAAATACAGTCATCAATATTTATTTATTCCTTGCTTGGGAAACCTTTGAAGTACTTGGTTTTAGTGTATGAAAACCAGCAACATTGCATAATTTGACTCTACACGGTAGGGCTAGGGACCACTCTTAAAAGCAACGTGCAGTGGTTTACTTTTTTCTTATTCTGTATTCAAGCAACAACAAAAATTGTTGGTGAGGGTTTTTTGTTATGTTTAAGTTTTGTAATATCTTTTTGGGGGTTGGGGAGTGGCAGGGTCTTTTATAATTGCAATTCCTATTCTTTGTAAAAAGATATAATACAACAACTGCCACGTTGTTTACTCATGACATCACATGAATGCTAACAAGTCAATTTCAATTCCATCAGAAACTGTCTTAATAGATTTATAAGGTATTTCCATGAACAAATATTTAACAATGAGCTCTTCAATCTAGAAGGAAAGGTGTAACATGATCCAACGGCTGGAAGTTGAAGCTGGACAAAATCAGACTGGAAATAAGGTATAAATTTTTAACAGTGATGGTAATTTAACAGTGATGGTAACTGAACAATTTACCAAGAATTGTGGTGGATTTTCCATCACTGAAAATTTTGTAATCAATATTGGATGTTTTTTTAAAAATTATGCTCTAGGAATTATTTTTGGAGAAGTTCTCTGGCCTGCCTTATATAGGAGATCCGACTGGATAATCAGAGTTGTCCCTTCTGGCCTTGGAATCTATGAATCTATAATAGAATTTATTAATAAATAATGGAAATTCAAGTCCATTACATACAAGATTTGAGTATTCAGACACATTTTTGGCCAGGATCCTGAGAGCTGCTAACTTTTTGCTTTTTATTTACTTCATTTGGTGCACGTCCACCCTGATTCTGAAAGCACCACATTTTTCTGAGGTGGCAGTTTATTCTGCTCTATATGTTCCATATTAACCTTTTTAAAAAACAAAAGGCAGTTGTCGGAAGCGTTTTGACTAAATTACTTTAGTACAACTTACTGATCAAAAGATTTACTGTACTCAAAGAAAAATGCGTACATTGTTATGTTGCTAATATTTAAAATCTGAAGCCTTGTATTTGCTATACAGTCGGTTGTTACTATTTTAAGATTTTAAAACATCCTAGAAAAAATAATTTATTTTTATCTGGTTCTTTGTTTACTGTGAAACTAATGAAACTTTTCATTTATTTATAAATGGCATTTCTAACTTGCAGCATTGGCAGAGAATAATCAATGCTGTTTTTCAACATATAAAATAAATTTAGTGAATTTGACCTGGATTCTAACAAATGAACAGTGCTTTTAAAGAGCTTGTAATCTTTTAAAGCTTGTAATCTTTTGTTGCTTTGTGTTTTAATGAGAAGACCTTGATAAAATAGGGTCCACAGTTGTTTAACATTATCATAGGCGCCAACTTCTCGTGGTGCTGGTGGGTGCTCGACCTTGCCCTGCCCAGACTCCGTCCTTGCCCTGCTCCCATTCCAACCCCTTCCCCAAATCCCCGCCCCAGCACCACCTCTTCCCCGCCTCCTCCCCTGAGCACACCATGTTCCCGCTCCTCCTCCCTTCCTCCCCTAACTTGTTACGCTGCGAAACAGCTGTTTCGCGGCGGCAAGCACTGGGAGGAGAAGTGGGGACGCGGTGTGCTGACGGGAGGAAGCGGAGGTGAGCTGGGGCAGGGAGCTTGGCTGCCGGTGGGTGCAGAGCACCCACCAATTTTTTCCCCGTGGGTGTGTGCTCTTTTATCTTATGGTACTGGATGCTTCCAGGAAAGGAGAAAATATATAGAAGGTAGTATTTAATTTTTAAGTAAGCCATCCAATATTAGTATGTGTATTTCTTTAGTAATCTGTACCTTTTTACATCAGAATCAAGGCAGATGGAATAATAAAACTATTAAGGTTAGGATTTTCAAAGGTATCTAGGGCAATTAGGACCTCAAATCCCCTTGAATTTAAATGGGATTTCGAGCCTTAAACTCCCTTAGACTATTTTTATAATCCCAGCCTGGGGCCATGGAATGGGGTGGTTGTGCTTTTCCAATGGATATATTTTTGCAACTCATGCTTTTAAGATAGCACTATCACCATGGATGTGTCATCATGTGGTGTCACTTTTTTCCTTCTTCCTATGCAAATATTTGTTTAGACAATGAGTTTTTTCTCTTCGGGAAGCAAAAGAGGCGAAAACATGATTGGGGCAGCAAAAATAATGAAGATTTAAGATTCTTTTAATTCGTAAGTTTGTATCCCCCCACTTGCTTCTATAAAATTTTTTGTGGCACTCAAGTAAAATAGAAGTATTAGTTTTTATCAATCTTAAATGTAACTTGAGAAACTTTTTTTTGCACTTGTGATCTTAAGTTTTTAATATATCCTTAATTTCAATGGGACTTTTTATTAGATTTTGGTTGTGAACATTTAGGTTTGTTAAATGAGTAGAAATAATAGATTAGAAATCTTTCTAATTGCACATTTTCATTGGCTAAGAAATTCAGTGGTCATCCATAATTCATTTTGCTATCTAGAGATCATAAATATTGTAGCTCATCATACCACCATAGATATCACTTAGGATTTCTACTACTAACTGCTTTCCCTTTTTTATAGGGGTGTAAGATAACTAGAAACAGTATATTATCTGCCTTGTATGATTTCTTGTTTTGACTCTAAGGCAGGGGTCTCAAACTCAATTTTACCTTAGGGCCAGTACCAGTCCTCAAATCCTGCCAGTGGACCAATAATGTCACTGAGGATGGTGGTCAGAAAAGAAAATGTTTACATTGGTTTTTTTTTGAATTTCTTAGAAATAATAAAACTGTCATACAACTTTATACAATTCTTTGCCTGCCAGAGAGTTTTTAGTGTTTGCCAGACACCTGGCAACACTTCAGTTCTGTCAGTTTGATGTTTTGCCTCAGTGACTGAGCAGTTGAAACCTTCACGATTGCAGCAAGGTGTGCATCAGATAGATGTTTAGTATTTTGACTTGTTTATATTACTTGTGGAAAAAAGTGACCAGCAACTAATGATGCTGCCTCTGTGGCTGACTCTGCCTAGCGACTAGTGATGGTATCTCTGTCCCTCTCCCCCAGCCAATGGGAGCTGCGGGGGGTGGTGCCTGCAGCCGACATTGCTGGCAGTGTGTCTGCATGCCTCTTTTCTCCGCGGGCTGCAGTGGGGAGGTTCTCGGGTCGCAGATGGCCCGTGGGCCAGGACTTTGAGACCCCTGCTGTAAGGTAATGTGCTTGTGATTGAGGGACTCCACTTCCTGACTACCATGTTGTTAACTTAGCAGGAAGCCAAATAAGGGCAGGCTAAACTTGATAATATAATGGAAATCTGATTTCATTGGCAGTTAAGCAACATCGTGCAAAATTTTGTTATTATATTTAAATTGCACTAAAAAAATTAGTGGCAGACTAACTGGAGAATTCATTTTCAGCAAAAATATTTATGATCCATTTGGCAAAGTTCAGATCCTCTTAATTATTTTCATCATAAATGCTAGTGTGTTATCCCGTGTGTGCGTATATGGTGACACTGAAACTCATGGTTCTGAGGTATTAATGAGTATGATTTGAGAGAAATGTATTTTTAAAGCATGGCTTTCTGAGAGTATCTGTAATTCCATGGGGAAGATGATAGAAAGATAAAGGAGGCGTCATTTCATTCGTAAAAAATCTACAGAATCATAATTTCAATGGTGTCCCCCTCTGTGACATGGCAGGGGGGACTCACTCTCCACCCCTTCCCCTCTGGCCCGATCCCAACTCCGGATCCTCTGATTGGTGGAAATTTTGATAATTTAGTGTCATCTGAAATGTGCTGAGATGGTTATCATTAAAAACTTTCTTTTGCAAACACAATGGTCCCAAACATGACAAGCCTAGAATAATTTTGTAGAGATAAATTTGAGATGAAGTTTTAAAAATAGTTTTTAATATATATCAACACAGGCACAGCCCTCAGAGTTAAATTGTGGCCCTCAACTGATATTACTGTTATCAGTTAATTCTCAAAACATGATACCTGATTGATTTTTCTAATGTTAGATTTATGTAAAAAGTAGTAGTGTATCAGCAAAGAAGTGATTCACTGGTATGGATTATCAGCTTTATTTTGCCACAAGAGTTGTAATGAGTCACTGGCTTCCAGCCAGAAATTAATGGAATTTGTCTGCAAATGGTATGCACATAGTTTCATAACATATATTGCATAAGAGGTTAGGGGTCTATTTCAGGAGCAGGTGAGGTTCTGTGGCCTGCAGTGTGCAGGAGGTCAGACTAGATGATCACAATGGTATCTTCTGACTTTAAAGTCTGAGATTGTATTACAAAATCTTTTGTTTTTACTTAGATCTTGAGCATTTTTATTGATCGATGGTAGGATTAAGAGTACTAGCTAGTAGCTGAAACTTTGGAGAGTATCACTGTGGAGGATCTGCTTAAAACAATGCTTGGTGGCACCTTCCATCCTATGAGAAGAGCACCAGTAAACTGAATTTGGCAAGGTTGGAGACAGTGCATCAAACGTCAGAAAAAAATTGAAGATGCTGGGACAAATTCCCACTTTGGGCAAGACTCACTTAATACTTGGTCCTGTGAAATGGGTTGTGAGAAGACGACCCATTTCTTCTGCAGTAAGCTGGAAGCCCAATGGCATCCATTAAGCATAATTTCAACACGTAAGACAAGTGAGAAGCTGTACGAAGCAGTCATTTTTAGCAAGAATGTTGATGGAAAGTAAAGTTAAGATGGGGTATTTAACTCCAAAGACACCCATGCATATGACTTGGTGCGATATACAAAGTGCTACACCAAGAATTAGTATAGTGTATTGTGTCAAAAGGTAAAAACCACAGATGCACCGATTTTACTCCTGCAAACTGTGCTACTCAACTGGAGTCGATAAATTGCAGTGCAGACTCTAATGGCTGGGAATGCAGTGGCAACGGTCACAGCAGAAGCAAGTACAGAGAAATATGTGCTCTGAACAGGATTGAAGATGAACAAATGCTTTAAGAGACTTTTTGCTAAGCACTTATTGAAGATGAACTGTGGAACATGGATGTAATTTTTAGCAATCATATCTGCAGAAATGAATTGCAGAGGTTACCCTTAAAAGATATAAAAGACATAGCGCTATCAAAAGTGGAAGAAAGTGCTGATGTCAACAGTATTATGAGGACTCTGTTTGCAGTTACATTTTTTTTTCAGAGAAGCATTTTGTCCTGCAGTATTGTGGGAGTTTCAGGGAATCCACAGCTGATACTGAACCAGAAATAATAATAGCATGTGACCTTGTAGCAATCATAGATGGTATGGCTGAGGTACAAGCTGTCGACAAAACTGTGAACATGCTGAGATTTGGCTGAACACTTCATTATGAGACTACAGAGAATACTGGATCTGAGATGAAATCTACCTTGCAGAGGAATCAAAAATATTACCAAAAAGAGACTCCATGGTATTGCACCTGTCCAGTACAAAAATCACCGACTCCAAGTCTATCTCCAATGTTATAGTGCAGAAGCTACTGTCTCATACTTGCTCAAAAGATGAATTAACTGCATACTTTGCAGAAAAAACGCTCCAGAATTTTGGAGTTCCATGGCGTAATGAAGCTGCCACCTTGCACTGTTCAGTGGAGTTTCTTTGTAGTTCCTATGAGGAGGATGACACTACTCTTGCATTGCTATCAATGCCATAGAGAAAGGTGCTACTAGACACCAGAGACTTACACAAGGCACATTTTCTGTGACACGCTCCCCAAGACTTCCCCAAGATTCTGTTTTTGTGCATGCTTTCTGGGGGACAGAATTTCTCTATAGTGCTCAATCTCTACAGATAGAAACTCCATGCATGAATGAGTATAGCAGTAGGAATGTGCTACTGACCACCTGACCAGGATAATGTCAGTGATTGTGAAAAGATGAGGGAGATGAGAGAAGCTACAAAAACTTTAAAATCCTGTACTAATAGGGGATTTCAACTATCCCCATACTGACCGGGTACATGTCACCTCAGGACAGGATGCAGAGATACTATTTCTAGACATGATTAATGGCTGCTTCTTGAAGCAACTATTAGTGAAAGTCACAAGAGAGGTAATTTTTGATTTAGTCCTAAGCGGAGCACAGGATCTGGTCCAAGAGGTAAATATAGCTGAACCTCTCAGCAATAGAAATGTAATTAAATGTAACATCTTGGGGGGAAGGGGGGAGGGAAAAGAAATACCAAAGAAACCCACTGCTTTAGCATTTAACTTCAGAAAGGGGAACGACACAAAAACAAGGAAACTAGGTAAATGGAAATTAAAAGGAAAAGTCACAAAAGTGAACATAGAGATACAGACTTGTCACATGAATGTAGTGTATTCAGGAAGGAGCGGAAATGGGGATGTCTTGCTGTTTTCCCTGCTGTGACTCTGAGGTGGCGGGGGGAGAGAAGAAAAAGTAAGGTATTTAATAAACTAGTATAACTTAGTGTGGGGCCATGAAACTAAAATACCTTGGTCATAATCCTGTGGTTATTACATGGTGTCACTGAAGTGCCTGCCATAACTGCATTTCCATTCCTTAACATTGCTTTTAAGTTTAATGTTAATTATACATTTTTCTGGACTTAACATTTGGTATTCATATTGCAACATCTCCACAATGTATACTACCCTAAACTACTGGTGTTTGCACTGTTGTAATTCCATCTTAATTTGGTTTTTGTCTGGGAATTCTTTTAGGTGTCTAGCATTTACATATAAAACTTAAACAGAGGGAGAACCCCCTCCCCCGCAAAGTTGGTTGAAAATACCCAGAAAACATTTTTAGTGAGCAGAAGCCATTTAAAAAATCTTGCAATGAATGACTATAATAATAAACAAAGGATAATACTTCAGGGTGTTTCAATTAACTGCCCTTGAAGCCATTTAAGGCACAGAACTATTTCTCATGTCCCAAAATATAGCCGTGTGAGCTGTCCTTTGACCTTTTTCTAACGAACAAATGAAGTGCAAATAGTAGTCATGAGACTTTAGTTCACCTCATCATTTTGATATTTTTCTTTTTAATATATTCTTTCCTCAGATGGTACATCTCCAGTGCATCTGGAGTTAAATATATATGCACTAGCTCTGCCCAGGTTAGCATTCTAAAAATAGCATTGTGGCTGTGGTGGCGGCTTGGTCTGGCTGCCAGAGTACAACCCTGTTTGAGATCCTAGGTACATGGGTGACTAGCCTGAGTTTGTGCTGTGACCACACTGCAATTTTTAGCATTCTTGTTTGAGCAGAGTTAGCATGTATGTCTGCCCCAGCTGGAAATTATCTCTCTCAGTTGCTGTGTAGACATAACTTGTCTACATGAACACTTAGTTTGCAGCAAACTGTGATGTAAATCTACCCTGTAGGAGCCTACCACATATGAAGTATCTGTGTGGATCCTGCTGCTGTGCCCTAAAAGTTCCCTGTTGAGCTTTAATCTACTCAGAGAAACTATGGAGTTGCAAATGCATGGCAGCACGGTCCATATGGACACTTAATGCATGACAGCCTAGAGCGTGGTAACTTTATACCTGAGCTTGCTGCAAGGTAAGTGTTCATGTAGACAAATCCATAGCCAGAGTTAAATCTGAGTGTATTTCAGCTACCTTTCAGACCAAACTTTTGCAATCTACTATAAGACTCGTACTGTCATTCCCTTGGTTAACTGGGTGCATATGAGCAATACACTATGTCCATACCCCTTTTTTCCCCCCTTTGTCTTGTTTTTTATTTTTTTAAAGCTATCTGAATGTGTCCACATAGCTGCTATTAAAGACTAAAAGCATAGAATTCCCATTCACTGCACTTCAGCTTTTGGTGAATTTGTTGAATTGAGCAGCTAACCTACATTCATGGAATATGTTTTCTGATGAGTAAATTTATTTTCTTTTGTGTTTTCTTTTCCCTTGGAAGCAAAATTTCAGCCCTTGAAGTAGATTTTCATCAAGGGTAGGAAGAAATTTAGTGACTTACATTTTTCGTTTTAGTATCTTTTTGATTAGCCAAGGACTACCAGTAATATCTTCGGCTTTTTCATGTAACTAGAATGTGAAATCAATTAATATGAATGTCTTTGATTAGAAGGATTCTATCTTTAATCTCTTTTCTCCAGTTGGAGAGGATTATTTATTAAGATTACTTTAACAAAATACAGTTTCTCTGAAATTTACAAGCAGAGAGTTTGCTATTATGCCTTGTTAAATGCCCTATCATGGACTGCAATTTTTTTTCTTGACTCCAAGGAATCATTTAGAGAAAACAGTCTAATTTTCAGGAATATTACTCTTAATATTTAAAGCTAAAGATTCTAAATCCCCTTGCCCTGGTCTACACTACGAGTTTAGGTCGAATTTAGCAGCATTAGGTTGATTTAACCCTGCACCCATCCACATGACGAAGCTATTTTTGTCAGCTTAAAGGGCTCTTAAAATCGATTTTGGTACTCCTCCCCAACAAAGGGATTAGCGCTAAAATTGACATCACTGGGTCGAATTTGGGGTAGTGTAGACACAATTCAATAGTATTGGCCTCTGGGAGATATCCCAGAGTGCTCCATTGTGACCACTCTGGACAGCACTTTCAACTCAGATGCACTAGTCAGGTACACAGGAAAAGCCTCGGGAGCTTTTGAATTTCATTTCCTGTTTGGCCAGCATGGTGAGCTCATCAGCACAGGTGACCATGCAGTCCCCCAAAAGAGGGGGGAACTGGATCTGACTGCTGTATGGGGAGACTAATCCGTGCTATCAGAACTCCGTTCCAAAAGATGTAATGCCAGTATATATGCCAAAATCTCCAAGGGCAAATGTGAGGTGTTTACAATGCTTACAACTGCAGTGGTGAGCGGAGCGGGCTCCCGCTTGCAGTGCTATGGCATATGTGTGGGCAATCCAGGAAAAAGGACGAGAAATGATTGTCTGCCATTGCTTTCACGGAGGGAGGGAGCGAGGGAATGGTCACTGATGACACATACCCAAAACCACTGGCAGTTTCCTTGTCCGTTATCTCAATTTTTTAATTAATAAAGAATGCATGGATGCAAAACAATAGTTACTTGATTTTGAAGGTGGGAGGGTGGCTGGCTTACAGGGAATTAAAATCAACAAAGGGGGCGGGTTTGCATCAAGGAGAAACACACACAACTGTCACACCGTAGCCTGGCCAGTCATGAAACTAGTTTTCAAAGTCTCTTGTAATACACAGTTTGCCTTGCTGTGCTCTTCTAATCAATGTCTGGCTGCTCAAAATTGGACGCCAGGCGATTTTCCTCAACCTCCCACCACGCCATAAACGTCCCCCCCCCCTTACTCTCACAGATATTATGGAGCACACAGCAAGCATCAATAACAATGAGAATGTTGGTTGTGCTGGGGTCTGACCAACAATGCCAGTGCGCTTTTAAACGTCCAAAGGCACATTCTATCACCATTCTGCACTTGCTCAGCCTATAGCTGTATTGCTCCTTACTACTGTCCAGGTTTCATAAGCCATGGAAGCAAGGGGTAGGCTGGGGTAGGTGAAACTGCACGGTGCTGCCAGCTGGAAGAGCAGCCTGAGGCAGAAGACTCCAGCTCGCAGGAGATCAGGATAGCAGAGTTGCAGCGGAAGCGGTGGAGCGAGCAAAACACCATTGATGAGGACGGCCAGCAGTCCTACTGCACCATTTGCTGCAGAGTTGCAGCGGAAACAGTGGAGCCGTTCACCATTGATGCGAAGGCATCCAGGAGCTGCTGCTGTGTGGCCAAGGCAAAAGAGCAGGAGCCCTGGAGCTGTTTCATGTGGAATGTGCGCCTTCAAGACTTCTTCACCAGTGACAAGGGACAGCAATATGATGCACCTAAAGTCTAAAAAGGCCTTTCCTGGAGGGAGGGAGAGAGGGAGGGGCGACTGACATGTACCCAAAACCACCCGCGACAATGTTTTTGCCCCATCAGGCATTGGGAGCTCAACCCAGAATTCCAATGGGCAATGGAGACTGCGGGAACTGTGGGATAGCTACCCACAGTGCACCGCTCTGAAAGTCTGTGCTAGCCATGGTACTGTGGACGCAGTCTGCCGACTAAATGCACTTAGTGGCGACGCATGCAATCGACTGTATAAAACCACTTCCGAAAAATCGACTTCTATAAAATCGACCTAATTTCATAGTATGGTGATTGTTTTTTAGGAGTTCTTTACAGTTTAAGTATGTCAGAAGGTTTTCTTAAAAAATTCTTTACTGACTCATAGCACACGAAAAATTTCAAGTTCAAGAAAAGTTCAGGTGACTGGATGAGTTCAAAGTGAGAATTGGATTTAGAGCTCTTTACACTGCTGTACTGGTTAAAACAGCTTCATACAAAAATCATCTTACCCTTTTTGGGCTTTCAGGTAGTGATCTCAGTCTAGTTGCTCGTTGGCAAAAGCTCATGTCACAAAAAACACTTGCAACTGGGCATCTTCATTGCTCAGGTTGCCCAAAGAGGCTTCGGGTTGAATGGGCATGGAGAGGAAAATATTGTTTCAACCTTTTAGGTTGTCCCTTCAGTTTAAGGTTATTACTCTTCATTCAAATTCTATGCCATATTTACATTAAGTTTCCAACAAAACTATTGTTTAAATCCTCAATAATAGCTCTTTCCGTTTTTATGGAAGCTGTGGATGTGGTTCCATAGTTAAGGTTTAATTAAGTTTTGCACTTGAAATCAGGGATACAGTCACTCTGCTTATGTATGAACAACACAACATGTCTTCCCCAAAATTACAGCACTTATTCTTTGAACATCAAATGAATTTTCTGAGAATTTACAAATAAATCCATCAGTTTGAATTAAAATAACGATCTTTTAAGAAATTTAACACTCTCAGACCATGTTTGTCCTATATGATCTTATAAATACAGACTCTTCAAATTTACTATACAGTTAAAAAACATTGGTTTCATGCATTAACTACATTTGAAGAATTTTTTGGTATTAAGTAATTTTTTTGCCATTTGTCTTCAGCCCGTGCTGAAGAAAAAATTTTGTTCTGAAGAAGAATGTTCTACTGCAGAGAATCCCGTGAAGAATTACCCTCATTCAAAAGCATATGCTCTCCTCAATAGGAGTGAGGCCAAGAGTGCCTTAAGCAAGAATATCCTCTTTCTAAATGGCTCTCACTAGGCTGGCAGTAGCCACCATCTTCCCTCGGTGCAGCTTGTTTTCACACCCAACAGGAACTTTGAGAGGTGTTGGCTAAGGTGCATTCTGCCAAAGGACTCTTCTACTGCACTGCCATTAAGAACTGTAGAAAATGAAAATGGGCATATAACATGTTTGAACTCTGTTTAAGTTTAATCACACACATCTGTCATGTTTTTACCTTAAGTCAAAAATGTTTAGTTGTGAAACTACTGTATGGGGCAAGTGCTCTAAATGACCAGTTTTAAAAGGACTGTGTGCTCTTAAAGTTACAGCTGTTTAGTTGCCTTTTGCAAGCTTTTTTAATATCTCTTAACCTGATTATTTAGAACATTGTCTGTAGTTCTTTAACTTTTCACTCTCTCCTTGGAAATTTCCATCACCCTTTTAATTTTACTTCCCTTTCTGGATTTGAAACTTGCCCAATACTTGAACTCGCAGTACATTGTAGAAAAGAAGTGGAGGTGCATCCATTCTTGTCCTTTTTCGTGTAATGTGTTTATTTTCCAAAAAGTACAGTTAGGAAGGTGAAGAAATTAAATGTCTACAAACAGTACAGCTAATTTAAAATTGTAGTGATATTTCTACCTAGTGTAAAGCTTGTAAACTGGATTGGTAGCATCTCCTGTTATCCCAATATAAGACTCATCATTTGCTTATAACTTTGCGCTGAAATTTCCCATGTTACATGTCTGCCTCAGGCTGAATATTTTTGAAAATTTTCAGCCAAAAAGGTTTGGCCATTTCCAAAAACAAGGCTAAGGGAAAGTTGCATTTTGCCCATGTTAAATTCTTGAGACATTTGCTTGGAATACTCTAGAGTCCCTTTGCTTTGGTGCAGTTTGGTAGGAGCATGGCCTTCATGTCAGGGGCTGGGCAGGGCAGTCCCATGGGCCGCAGTTTGCCTACCTCTGGCATAGGAGGAGCTCTGTGGCAGAGGCAGGGATAGAATCCATTTCTCAAGGACCGCGTGCAATGGCTTTAACCATGAGATCATCCTTCTTCTTTTTCGCAGCCCTCTGCCTCATTCACTACTCACCTAGCTTCTGCAACAAATGAACAGGGGTCATACAGGCAACAATCTCCTCTACTGTACAACTTTGATTCATCCCCGGAGGAGGTCCATCATGTGCAATGAGGTGGGAGGCCTTTGGGGGAAAAATAGTATGTGATTAAAGACTGTCTCATGATGTTTTTTCACAAGGGGGCTGGAGGAGAGAATAAAAGTTGCACAGGCAACCTTAATTCTTGCATTTCCTAACTTTTTAAATGCTTCACTTTGTAAGGTTTATAATGTTTTTTAAATGTAGTTTTTGTGTGTGTAACTGTTTATATCCAGGAACCAAAGGCTAAATCCTCAATTTGTCTTTCAGAATTTATTTTCCACAAACTGACTAAAGCTCCTGCCTTAGAACACATCAGTGACTTTAGAACTTTTTGCAGACTTCCTTTATAAGGTTCCATAAACAATTACTTTTTGGGCATTATTTCCATCTTATTTTTGTTATGTACATGGATAAAGATGGCAAGCTAAATTGAATTAGGTTTCATAAAAGAAAATGATCAAAAACAAATGATTATTGTGCCAATGTGTTTGTCCTTGACTGGTTAATTTAATCTATTTGCAATCTCTATAATTTATCTGCTGTTAAGGGAAAGGGACATGAAATTTCCTTCCTGAATTAGCAGTCCATTGTGGGAGTGATTCATTACAGTTTGAATGTCAAAAAAGGGTCATGGGAAAAGATTTGTGAAATTTTCATAATTCTACAAATAACTACTTCCCTCCCCACCAGAAAGCATGAAGGTTTAGAAAGGAGCCCCTACTGTGTCTTGCAGCCCTTGGCAGAAGTGTGGGTCAGCTTTATGCACATGAACAAATAAGCTTTCTGTCCTGTCACCGTGAAAGGGGCGAGAGGAAAGTACTAAACACCCATTTCCTATGTTGTGGTTGGGGATGGTGCATTGAAGAATATGATATACACACAAACGTCTCCCTGCTGCTCTTGATACTTTACTTATCTTGATCCTATTTTTCTTAGCCTAAGTTAAAAGTGACAATGTACTTTAGCTACAGTAATGTAAGATTTCTAAATTTGCTGTTAATAATTCTCCCTTTATTGGAACAAATACTAGTTCTATTAGAAAGGGCCTTGTTCCACTGTGTATTTTGCAAGGCTATACACCTGGAATATTCAGATTAGCAAAGATGGTTTTCAGCAGCTTCTTTTTTGTGTTATCTCCAGTAGCAGAGCTCTTCCCCTTTGTCACTTTCAGTGTCTCCTGCTTTTCCTGATAAAGATATATGGTGCAATTCTTATATTACTTGGCTACTCTTCAGAAATTATCACTCACTTTCCCTAAACTAATTATTTTTAGTATCTTCCAAGTTTCTAGCCTTGTGCATTGTCCCATGAATATACATTCTGTTGCTAATGAAGAAGCAGAAAGCAGATTTTAGGGACATTCTGGGCACAAATAATTCATAGGGTACAAAAAATCCAGTTTTGCATTGCTTCTTGATGTTCGTACTTGGGGAGAATTTAAGAGTAAATGGAAGCTCTCTGAAAAATGTTTGTGCTTTCAAAGAGAGCAAATAGTATAAAGAGTGAGTCTTTTTTCAAGACTGAGCTTCCTGGTCTTTTTTGATGATGAAAGTAACAGAAAAAATAACTTTTTCTAAAAGAATTGGTATTAGGAATAAAAGTAAGTTGATATTCTCTAAGTTAAAGGGATGGCTTTTTAAAAAATGTAAAAATATATGGAATTGCAAAATAGGGGAAAAGTGATTTCAAGCAGAGCTGACCAAAGAATGACCATTACATTTTGTGATAACTTTAAAGCTTTGGAAATTTATTTTAATTTCATATTGGAATAAAAATGCTTTCAAATGCTTTTGCAAAACTGAAATGGTCAGGATATAGGTGTATGTGTCACACTACAAACCCAGAGTCAAGTTCTGCTGTTCCTGATTCAGAGCGGAGTTTTTCATCCCTGATTACTCTCGTCTTCGTCTGCTTTGGACTTGAACCTGGGGCCTATTACCTTTACCACTCATGGGTGTGGAGCAGGGGTGTTTGTTTATACCAAGATGAAAATGTTCCAATCAGCTATAATTTAAAGTTGAAGTGATTCCTATTGAAGAAATAGTGGTGTTCAATGGACTTTTTTCAGGCAACTTTTCTGTCGTCTGTACAAGTTAATGGAGTAATGAGTGTACAGTGGTTGATGAAAGCTTAGTGCCTACATAATGATTACACTGATGCATAGCCCCTGGATCTGAGGTGGACTTCACAACAGAATACTTGGAAATAGCAAACCTTCCAGCCTATTACCAATCAACTTTGAGTAGGTCCAAAATAAGTCTTGCCCAGCCCTTAGATGGATCATGTGGGTACCATATGGTGTCCTATGGGGAGGCGGAGGGAATAAGGAACCACAAGGAGGGTTGTCCTTCCCACTCCTCAGTTGTGGGAAGGAACCATAGTGTTTCCAATGCAACACTGGCATCTTAAAAAAGAATTACTTCCAGCATATGATCGGTTTTTCTTACACTAATGTATTAGGTGCATATAATATATCTTTCCGGAAAAGTAACTGTATTTTAAGAGTTTGATGAAAGCACATAACTGGAGGAAAAAATCTTTTCCCCAAAAATTCTTGAATCCATTTTACTCAGTACAGCAATTTGGAAATAAACGCACAGTAAAGACCACTTCAAACCATGTGGAAAAACAAAGTGAGTTGTGTTTTTTAAGGTTAAAAGTTTTCTTAAGCTGTCTTTTCTGGATATCAGTGTCCATGTCCACATCCTATGTCATTTGCTATATGAAATAGTGGCCTTTCAGAGATTGGATGTCCTGGGCATGAGAGACCATGCATATAGGCAAAAGATGCACCATAATGGTATATTATGCAATATACACGAAATAGCTGAAGTTGACCCTACCTATGGAGATAGTTTCAATACTGATTTAACTTTTTAAAAGGATAATTGTATAAAAAGTTATTATCCTTAATTCTAGTTTTAAAGCATGACAGAAATTGGCCCATACTCTTTTATACTGGGCTCCCAAAGGATCACGCTGTGTAGAAAGAAAACTGAGACCTTTATGTTGACGTATGCTTGGGGGTAAGGGAGAGTCTGCCACCAATGACATTCTTAAATGCGGACTTGAATTTTTAAATGTGTGGCTATAATAAAATTTCAGTTGTTTCCCAGGCTTTTAGATGGTGAGAAGTGTTTTATCATATTTCCATCTAAGGTACTTACATGGCCCTCATAACCGGGGGTAGCCAGACACCTCACAATCTTTATTGTATTTTTCCTCAGAACACTTGTGAGGTAGGGAACTTATTATCCCCATTTTACAGATGAAGAACTGAGGCACAGAAAGTCTAGATAACTAGCTCTCTACCCTCAGGATGATCTTTCCTCTTTTTTGTTTTAAGCACAGTGGTGCAACCAAATGCTATTTGTTCCTGCTTTTGTTATGTAGTGCTTTAGTTCCTAATGTAACATACTACAAGGTGGTTATCGTTGCATTTTGGATTATTGGGAGAGCTGCTTATAGAGAAGTGGTGAAAGTTTCATTGAGATCCCTCAGGAGGTTATAAAGGATGTCCCTACATACATGAACAAACTGCTCTGCATGTCCCTGACACCCCTGCCCACCTTCATCTAACCCAACAGGGGAATTAAAAGCACATGCAAACTCTACCTCCGTTTGTTAAATGATTGCCCCACCTCATATGAGTAAAACAATGGAAAGTTTGTACCCATGTTTTGTTAACTTGGGGAAGGGCTGGGTGCCATCTTTAAATTTAAGCTTGTCTACCTGAGGTACCTTCCCCTTCATTGGGCTCATCTGTGCTTGTCTGGTGGGACTGGCTAGACTATGGTGGAGTCTTGAACAGGTCCTGGCTTGTGGCATGGCTGGAGCACCTTGGCATGTCTTTCCCTCCCCTCCCCCCAAATCAGACCATGGTGTGTTTGTCAGTTCCTCAGAGTTATCCATGGTTGTCTGTGGGGTCTCCATCAAGTGTGGCATATGGCTTGTAAAAGCAGCACATCTGTGGGTTAGCACCAGATTGATTTGTTATGTCCCTGGCCTTGTGGTATGTCTGGGGAAATTCCCTGTCTTCCACATGGCACTGCTGTTGATCCCTGTGGTACCCCTTTGCCTGCATCCTCCATGCAATCTTTGCATTTTCTACAACTGGTCTGTAGCTGTGCCTGCACAGCCTCTTCTCACAGGTCCAGGGGATATAGTATTTCCTGGCTACTCCAGGCAGGAGCACATCTGGTGTTTGGAGCTTGTATGGTTGGTTGGGTTGCATGCAACAAGGGAGCACTGTGTTCGTGCCATTCTGGGCAATCAGAAAAAGGCACTTAAAAAATACACAGGAGGTTTTTAAGGCGAATTTGTGGCTTCCAGGCTCCATGACCCCTGGGCAGTGGAGTTCACAATTGTGACCAAAACAGCCACTTTCACAGGAAATGTGGCATTGTAGGACATATGTTGGAGAACCGCTAGGGTCCACACAGATCATTCTCACTTGGTCAACCTCAGTAAGTTGACCACGACTCCACGCTGTTCGGGGAGGTGGTTTTACTGCATCCATGAAACAGCACTTGTGGCTTACCTTAGCTGGAGACAAGTTTGAGTGTAGATAAGTGCACAAATAGGTCCATGCAAGGCTACTTATATCAACCTAACTTTGTAGTGTAGACTGGGCTGTAGAATGTTGGGGGGCAGGGGGGTGGATAGAACTGGAATATAGATTGCTAGACCAGCTAGTTCTTGTAAAATTATTAGCCCTTGGTTTGGGAGAGTGAGTTCTGAAGCAGATATCATATCTGTCACTTCAGTGTTGGGCAGCTGGAGAGTGGTGGCTTCTGGCCAGGTGCCAAGCTCTGAAGGCAACGCCACTGCCAGCAGCAGTGCAGAAGTAAAGTTGGCATAGTATGGGGGAGGCATCGCTTTTGAGGGGCAGGGCTGGCCTTATGGGTGGGTGACCACCCAGGACACTGTGATAACACCCACCCCTTCCACACAGCCAGGCCAAGGCCCCTTTAGCCCCTGGGCCCAAAGCTGGGGAGGGGCAGGGCTAGGGCACCTTGGCCGGGGGCTCCCACCATGCACCAGGCTCCCAGCCAGGCTGGGCAGGGATGGGACTTCTTTCCCTGCCTGAGCGCTCCTGGGGCTGAGTCAGACCCACTTCCGGGAACTTCCCCCAGCTGCAGGAAGCTCCACGGCTGCTGGATGGGAGCCCAGCTCTGAGGGCAGCGCCAGCAGCAGCACAGGTATCATGGTATGGTATTGGCACCAGCAATAGCGTATGATGCCTCCCCTACTTCTGGGCTGCTGCTGGTGGGGGCACTGCCTTCAGAACGGGGTGACCAGAGAGCGGCAGCCTACATTTCAACTGCTCTGTGGTTCAGTGATTTAAAATGCTACTTCGTATCGAAGCCGAGTTTCTCCACCTCCTTGTTTTGCATAAAACCTTTCAGTCTGCCTACTGTAATTTCTAAATCCTCCATATGAATTATTAACAAGCTGTAGAAATCCTGACTGATAAGCTTTCAGTTAAAGCTTTACCATCATTTTCCACCTGAGTTGCTGATTAATACAGCGATGACAAAATCATGTTCTGTTTGGCAGTTGGCTAAAGTAATCTTCTCTTATCATCCATATCTGTTGATCTATGCTTAGCATTAGTTTCCTATAAATTAAATGGTTTAGTTGTGTATAGTTCCCTTTGCTAAGATCTGTGTGTATATATTTGAAATTTTAAAATATAAGACAAATTAAATACAATGTCATTATTAATGTTTTTTTTATTAAAAGCAACTATGGTTAAATTCCTGATCCTGTAGGCAAAGATAATATAAAAGGACTTTGTGTGGGTAACCCTGTGCAGCTGGAGGGATTTCAACTCCAAAAAGCTCCAAGTAGGGTCCAGGGCCACCTTGCTACAAATTTAATAACTCACTGAACCAGATCAGCATTATTCTACTCAGTGGAGGGGGGATGCATCATACAAGGAGAACTGCCAAGCAGCCTTATGGGCTTCTACATACACTTTCCCCAGGCTACTATAAAAAATTAATATACAGTGATCAACTAACACAGCATTCAGTAGAAGGGGTGTTGCTGTCTCTACTGTTTTTTAGTAATATTTAACCCAGGTTCTTTAACCTTCATGGGTTAATGGCTTGAATCTAATTGTTCCCACATCCTGAAATTTAACTGTAATTAATACACCCAGTTGGCCTGGTAGACATGTAAAAATAGGATAGGAGGGCAATAGATTTGACTTACCTGTTTTTAGTGTTACCTCGTTGTCCCACCTTTATTTTGGGTGTGTTATATATGCATACTATTAAGTTCTCATTCTGTGTCCATCACTATAGTATCAGAATGCTTACATATTTTTAAGGACAGATAAAGGGAATAGAACTTAAAGCTACTTGGCTCTCAACCTTGTCCTTAGCTCTCTAGTCTACAAGACCTTTGTCCTTGCATGTTCTCTCTAAATATAAAAAACAAACAAAGCTGTTTTTAATGATTTTGCTAGTTATTGTATGTCAATGTCATGATTGTTTATGAAGTTCTAACTCTAGTCTTTATTACTGTTGAAGCTTTTAGAGTGCTTCACTTCTTCAGGAAATAGGGTGTTAACTGTTTGCTGTTGACTGAGGGGACTGGGGTGTCTCCCACTAACAAAGCAAGGAAAATACCCTCAGTAATATTGGGAGACACTTGAAACAGGAGGGGGAAAAGAAACATTAACAGGTTACATTTCTCTGTTTCTCTGTATCCATAGTCACATCTCTTGAATACAGAGCTGCTGTTCAATGTCTCTATTCTTTAAAATAGAGTAGAGAAGAGACCTCATCTTCCAAAGTAATGTATCAGCATGATGTGATGCTGGTCCCCGTGCTCAGCAAGTGCAAGGATTTGTAAACAAACTGAACCTATTTGCATATAAATAAGCACATGTAATCAAGTTGCAAATCTGATGAAATGCAAATCTGAGATAAAAAAATAAATGTCAGCTGCTTTAGGGTTATACAGCATCTCCAGCACCCCCTCTATGGGAATGAGCTGGATTTGTGACAAGCCATTCCTCCTGACTTAGCAGGAAGATTTGCTTTTGGTTACTACATGTTCAATATAAAGAATATGCTAATATTATTGCCTGAGTGGTTGAGCTTAATAATATTGTATCCAATATATTCTGAGGCCTTGTAAACCTACATATGCAACAGGATGTCTAGCAGGATTTACCTGTAACAGTTATGCTACTTCCTATTTTCAGAGTGTTGTACAAATTCCTTAATTTTTATGTCTAAACTTAAATTTACTCCTTGGAGATGGTCTTTTAGGTTTCTGTTCCTAGTGAGAAATCTTAAATAGAAAATTGTTACAGGAAATATTTAAAATGAAGGGTAAAATTTTAAAAAGTGATACAGACACTTAGGACCCTAAGTCTCATTGAAAGTGGAAGTTAGGCTTCTAAGTGCCTAAGTCACTTGGGACTTAGTCTTCTAAATCACTTTGGTGCTTTTGAAAATATTGCCCTAAATCACCAGAATCAGATACACTCATCAAATAGTTGTTATTTCTAGTGCTGATCATATAGGATTTTCTTCTTTCCTATCCTGCAGTCCACCTGCCTGACTCCAGTCTGCTACTTTTGCTTCCCAAAGTAATCAGTGTCTTCCCTCAGTGGTGACATTAAATCTTGAATCAATCCTAACCACTTGCAGAAAGATGCATAAGTAAATGACACTTTTTTCTTGTAAGAAGAAAAAATGCATTAACAATTGCAATTAAATTGGAAAAAAGAATACATCTGTAATATGAAGCCATACACATAATGCCATAACATAGTCTACATTTATTTCTAGGGAGGCAGTGTGGCCTTGAGGATAGAGTACTGGACTTAGGGAAACCTGTGCCACTTTCCGGCTGGGTGACTTTGGGAAACTCACTTCCCTCCCTGTGTCTTGGTTTCCACATCTGGAAAATGGGGATAATATTTAAGAACATAAGAATGGCCATACTGGGTCAGACCAAAGGTCCATCTAGCCTAGTTTCCTGTCTACTGACAGTGGTCAATGCCAGGTGCCCCAGAGGGAGTGAACCAGGTAATGATCAAGTGATCTCTCTCTTGCCATCCATCTCCACCATCTGACAAACAAAGGCTAGGAACACCATTCCTTACCCATCCTGGGTAATAGCCATTAATGGACTAAACTGCCATGAATTTATCCAGTTCTCTTTTAAACCCTGTTTTAAACCTTGTATTTACGTCCTTTGCAAAGCACTTTCAGGTCTATAGTTAAAAAAATGCTGTATAAGAGCTAGTTTTTGTTGTTTTTATGTTGTAAGAGCTCAGAAAGGAACCTAACCAAAGAAGAAACAGAAACAAATTATAGGATATGAGAGAATGATGACACAATGAACATAGCATGTCAGATAGAAGAAATACCATGCAGAACCTGGAAACTTGTAATATAGCAAAGACATCTGTCTCTAACTCTCTCCAGCACTTTTTTACCGGATCCATCATTAGAACTCTGTATATATATCACCATTCCATAGCTACCTCTCAGTCAGCTCTGAAAATACGTACCAAATGCCACAGATGTTTTCTTCCCCTCTGTTCTATGATGTTTTCTGGAGCTGCTGTCCTATCGTTCCTCTCTAATCCCAGTTTGTCTTAATGAAAGAGTACCACCACCTTTTTATCCTCTGGTCTTCTGCAGTTGAACAAAAAATTGGACTTCACCAAGTGTTGTCTCTGTTCATCCTTTCCATCCTTTCTCTGGAATATCTTATTTCTGTGAAGCTGATCATACTTAACATGAGGGTCAGCCCCTTGCCTGTAAATTCAGAATCCTATAAATGTTTCTGTAGTTTTTAAAAATTGGTACAAACTGTTTAAAAGAAACACATATTACTCTGCTACATTTGCAACACAAACACTATAGTAATGTGCTAGTGCACAGGAAGTGGAAAGTGAAATTCTGGAAACACAGGTGTTTATATTCAAAGCTGTACCAGTTTAACTTTAAAGTATCTTAAAAAGCAATTTAGTTAAGCCAGTGCAAAGCCTGGTGTGGGCAGTCTTAATTAGATGTAAAACTGGAACTTGGTTTCTAACAATTTAGCTCTGGGGTAAAATTTTCAAAAGTGCCAAAGAGATTTAGGAACCTGACTCCCATTTTCAAAAGTCACTTGGGCACTTAAGGTACGTCTACAGTGTGAAAAACAAACCCTGCATCAGCAAGTCTCAGACCCAATCAGCTGACTCAGGCTTGCACTACAGGGCTTAAAATAGCAGTGTAGACATTCCTGTTGGAGCTTTGATTCTAAACCTGGCCGGGGGGCATGGGTCTCAGAATCTGAACAGGATATTCCAGCAGGAATATCTACATTGCTATTTTTAGCCCCAAAGCCTGAGCTTGTCAGCTGACTCATGCTCTGAGACTCGTGGTGGTGTTTTCAGTGTGGACATACCCTTAGGAGCCTAAGTCTCAGTTCTCTGCTTCTGGAAATTTTACCCAAGTCACTAAAATATCAACTTAGTGTTGAAAACAGATTTAAATCTGATTAATATTATCCACATGGGGGTTTGGATCATTTAATTGGGTTTAAAATCAGACCTTTAGTTAAACTTGTGCAACTTGGTTTTTAGTCTAAAGTCGTAATTGACCAGTACAATTCCATTGTCCATACAGGGATGCAAAAAAGAAAAATAAATGAGATTTTGTAAATGCTTTGTTTTAGTAAACTGAGGCATTATGTGGAATATTTAAATTTGTTTTTATGAAGTATGTTTTTACACACTTTGTCACTACAGGCAAGACATTCACTGTTGGCCACTTTTTTATTGGTGACCGAGTTTACTGAATACCACGTCATTTAATAAAATTCCAATGGTGGAATGCAGAAAATTAACAGGATTGCTAGGGAAAAAATAGAAGCTCAGCAACAAAGGCCATTCTATGACTTCAGTGTTTGCATTTGTTCATGGAACTTTTTTTTTTTTATTATTTGCAGCTTGAGGCTAGGCAAGGACATACAGTTTTGTAGGATATTCATAATTCACAATACTGCTTTTGTATCTTTTCCCCGTTCAGGACTTTAGCAATGATTGCCTAGTCAAAAGGAGCTGAAGGGAAGATAGGGAAATGTATTTTTCTGTCACTCAAGATTTGCTTTTATTGAAGATGCTCAAAGGAAAGAAAGTGAAACATTCAACACTGCATTCCCAATGCTTTCTTTAAAAAAAAAATTCTACTACTTTCCATTCCCTGCCAGAGACAGATCACTTGAACTCTTGAATTATGACATCCGTCTATATCTAAGGGGCCTCACTCACTCAGCCTCCTTAGTTGTTTCTCTCTCCAGCAGATGGATCAGCTCCCTTGCTGGCTGGAGGCTGCCCTTCTAGAAGAATCCAATAGTTTCTCAAATGCAAGCTAAGACAACTGTAAACTAGCCAGAAGGAAAGAGGAGGAAGTTAGATTTGTTTCAGGTTGATATAGTCAGGGTCCTCCTGTTTGTAGTTTTATAGCTAGAGCTTGCACCAGAGGCATCACCATTCCTAGGGGTCCTGTACTCACATACAGTGGGCAACAATCTTAGTGGCTACCAGTCACAGTCAAACCCAATTCCATGTCTGACACCCTCAGAAGCAAAAAGTAACATCCAAGGCACTTAGACGTTGGTGATTGAGTTCCTACTTAGGACTTGGACCGTTAAAACTGAACTGTGGAGAAGACTATAAAGTGGAGAGCACCACCCAACAATCAGTTTCTACAGAGGTTTCTCAATTTGGATAGCCAGTAAACTCCACAGCATGTTGAGATGCAAGCTTCATCGCCCATTCCTCACTGCTATTGCACAGTTAACCTCTTCCTGTGCAGAAGGTGGAATGGCAGCTCTGTGGCACCTTAGAGGTTGCACTGATGAAGGTTCAACTTGCAGGCTGAGACCTATGATTAATTCCATGTCCTCCTGAGTTTCTATTGTACCCTTTCAGGAACTTCATAGCTAGCCCATGCTGCTGTTAAACTTATTTTCTAGTACTGTGGCAAGAAAGGGCACAGTAAGACCTGAATGGGCACTATCACAACATAAAAAATAACTTGTCTACAGACTTCCCAAAACTTTACCTATGCAGCCTCATTTATCCCTAATTTTTGAATTGAACATTCAGATAAGAAATCATCAACACACTGATAAGATCAATAAAATACCTTGCTTGCACGGATATTTGTTGTTCAAGATTCTAGATTGGTTATGTTAAATTTTTTCTACTACAGAATAGAGATCCAAGTCCAAAATGTCAAAGTAAAATTAGAATTCCAAAATCTTGTAATTCCTTCAGTGACTAATTTTTAAAAAAATCTGAAAGGCGTTTGTGCAGTAATTTAGGTAATTCTAATTATGGATATCAACCTGACTAGATTGAAGAAGCTTTCTGGGTGGTTAGTTTACATATGGTGACTTGCTTCTATCTTGAAGAAAACCATTTAATGCCAATGTTCAGGGTTTAAAAGAAGTTCAAAATAGTTTGGCTTTGCATTAAAGTTTTAGGTCATGGAGTCTAAGTCCATAATTTACTTCAGGTAGAAGTGATGCTAGCTATCATATACAGAAAGTATGATATGTATTAAGAGAAGGGTTGCCGACTTTCTATTTGCAGATAACAGAACACTCTTGCCCCACTCCTTCCCTGCTCCTTCTCCGAGGCCCTGTCCCTGCTCACTCCATCCCCCTTCCCTCTGTCACTCGCTGTCCCCAACGCTCGCTCACTTGCTCATTTTCACCGGGCTGGGTCAAGGGGTTGGGGTGCAGGAGGGGATGAGGGCTCTGGCTAGAGGTGCAGGCTCTGGAGTAGAGCCAGGGATGAATGGTTTGGTGTGCAGGAGGGAGGCTCAGGACTGGGGCAGGGGTTGGAGTGCTGGAAGAGGTTCCAAGCTGGAGCAGGGGGTTGAGGAGCGGGAGGGAGTTGGGGTGCAGGAGGGGACTCAAAGCTGAGCCAGGGGGATCAGGTGCGGTGGGGGGGGGGTTGGGCAGTGCTTACCTCAGGCATTTCCCGGAAAGTGGCTGATACGGTTCCCCAGCTCCTAGGTGGAGGCACACGGCCAGGGGGCTCTGTGCGCTGCCGCTGCCTGCTGACACTACCCCACAGCTCCTGTTGGCTGCGGATCCCGGCCAATGGGAGTTGCGGTGCTGGTGCTCGGAGTAGAGGTCAACACGTGGAGCCCCCATGACCGCCCTGTTCCTAGGAACCAGAGGGACACGCCAGGAGCCACGTGGAGTCGGGCAGGCACCCTGCCCGCCCCACTGTGGTGGCCAACCAGTCTTTTAATGGTTTGGTCAGCGATGCTGGGGTCAGTCGCCAGGGTCCCTTTTCAACTGGGCTTTCTGGTTGAAATCTGGATGCCTGGCAACCCTAATTAATAGTCAGGGCTTGTTATACAGTGGGTGGGAAATAGTTTCTAATGACTGGGAGCACTAGCTAAAGCGTTATACTATCCAAGAATTTTTCAACTTCTAATGAACAAAAACTTCTAGCAGTGGATGTTGTTTGATGTAGGAGAAAAATGCAAGATTCCTTTGTAGCACGGATGTGCTTTTTCATTATCTTGGAGTCAGAGACTACTGTTACATAAGATCAATAACAGTATAAAGAACAGAAAAGTAAAGAGAATTGGGTTTGAAAATCTAGTTCAGATATCTGTTGGTGACCCAGGTCAACATTCAATAATCCATGTTTTTAAAAGATGAACTGGACATAAGGATTTCAGTTTTGACTGCTTGGCTTTTGAGCTACTCTAATTCTGAATATCTCCCTTTTTCACTATAAGTTAGTCTTCAGAAAGAACTCTGGCCAGTTGGAGACGTAGGTGTGTTTATAGAAGCTGGCTGAACTGCTTTTGTAATATTAACGTACTGGGCCGGAAGAGAAGAAGGAAAATTACAACTTATAGAAATTTCTTTTAGGCTGTGAAATTCTAGGTGGAGACTACAAGTAGAATTTTCAAAAGAACCTAAGTGACTTGGGACCTAGGCTCCTAAGTCATGTAGGTGCTTTTAAAGTATTTTTACCCCTTTATCTGAGTTGTCTGAAGCGTAATGCACACTAATATTGCTATATAATTTATATGCTTGTGATTTGGTAACTTCTGCCTTTTTAAAATCTTTTCTGATTAGATAATTTTGCATTTGCAGGTTCAATATTAGGTTAGAATTCTCCAAGTGATTATTTCTTTATTCTGTGTGACATAAGATTTTCTGGATGGATTCTGTTGCACAGTCAAAGCCTTAGTTAATTCAGTAACAAGCCCCAGATTAAATGAACACCTTTGCTCTTTCCTCTAAACCTATAGGTGGGTTTTCCCATCTCAGGCATGGCTTGTAGTTCCTTCGTCAAATCTTTAATTGAGGGTGGTTGCAGATATTGCCAAAGGATAATAATCAACCAGTTGTTAAGGATGTTATTAAAAAGTTGAGACTTTAAAAAGAAGGAATCCCCCGTCTTCCCCTCAAACAAAAAAGGAAAACAAACTCCTCCCAAAAGATCTAGGTTTGTGTTTTTCACAAGCCTTCATAACCTCAAAATGCTTTGCTCACTTAGCATCAAATTAAAAACATATTGCAGACAAGAGACCACACCTATTTAAGAAATTCCAGTTGTAAATGAGCCTTTCAGAAAGTTAGAGGATGGCCAAAATTCCATTATATTGGAGAGTGTCTAGCAACTTTAACTGTGGAATTGCTCATAATAAAGATTTCTGAGGATTGCCTTGTATGATGGAAAATCCTGCATGTTACTATTGGCGGCTTGATTATCTCTCCACTTTGATTCACACCCAAAATCCTTGAGATGTTGCTTCTGTCACCAGCCTTGTGCTCCAGTAGGATAGTACTTCCTCAGGATCCATCAAGGCCACTCCTGAATTGGCCCAGTGGATTGTCATGATCTGACATGAAGGGGGTGGGGGTGAATTCCACCTTCTGTCTTCCTAAATCTCAGGAGACCAAACCTGATTGTTTTTTATGCATAGATTTACAAAAGATTACAGTTAGGCTGGCACAGTGCTGCTAACATATTGTGTGGAAAAGAATGCTTAAATATTTAGTATGGGCAGCAGATTTGTGTGTGTTTTGTTTTCTTTTGGTGACAGCAAGATGCACTGAAATACAAACAATATTGATACATGAAAAAAAAATATAAATCCTGTTACTACTTTTTCTTTAATTGCACCTCTCTCTCTTTAGAACACTGCTACTTTTCTTTGTGCAAATACTCAGTAAATCTTTCTGTATAGACAAATGTTATGCTTGACTACTATGATTTCTTTGAGCCATGGATCCTATAGTTGCTCACTGATAAAACTAGTTAGTCTTCATGAAACTGCCATTGAAATGACTTGTTTATTACAAAAAGAAAAGGAGTACTTGTGGCACCTTAGAGACTAACACATTTATTTGAGCACAAGCTTTGTGGAATGCATCCGATGGAGTGGGCTGTAGCTCACGAAAGCTTATGCTCAAATAAATGTGTTAGTCTCTAAGGTGCCACAAGTACTCCTTTTCTTTTTGCGAATACAGACTAACACAGCTGCTACTCTGAAACCTGTTTATTACAGAACTTGAACACTTCAGAGTGTCTTTCATTTTCATTCCCATTTTTAATAACTCTCGTAAAAGGCTATTTTATCTGAATTTGAAAGTTAATTTCCTCAGATGTTGGCTAAAATGTTTGATAAGCCCTGTGTACACATGGAAATCAAACTGTTGCTCAAAATGTTTCTCAGCATAAGGTTTCCATTAATGGCTATTGAAAGCTATCTAAGTGCTTGTGCAAACCTGACTCAATACCATTTCAGAAAACCTGACTGAGACTTTTAAGGGTTGGGGGAGAAATGCCTAAAAAGAGATGCCTAGTGATTTCTAGTTTCATGTATTCTTTCTTACACTTTTATTTTTTGTAACCATATTTATTTGTATGTGAAGTCTGATGATTACCGGAGTGAAATACAATGTTATTTTAAGTCCTCGAGGCTTTTATTTTTTCTATTATATTGTGAAAGCCTTGACTTGGAGCTTTCCTCTACTGCTATGTATCTAGTTACTTATAATTTGTTACAGCAGTATCTAAAGATCCCAACTGATTCATTCTGTGTTTGTACAGCACAGTGGGTCCTGGTTTATGAGTAGGGCTCCTTGGCACTATGGTAATACAAATGATCATAATTGGGGGTTGATTGATTGTGCCAAAAACCGTACTATGCATGCTAACAGTTCTATTTGCTGCCTAGAAGAGTTTGTACTCTAAATATCTAACAGACAAAGGGTAGGGGGTGCAAACAGACACATAGGGGTGAAGTGGTTTCACCAGGGTCACACACAAATCACTGGTAGAGTGAGGGATAGAACCCCACATCTCCTGAGTCACAGTCCAATCTACTGGGCCACTCTGCCCTTTTTATTTTAAGCCTGCACCTCCAAATTTAAATCCTTCCTAAAGAAAAAAATCACATTTTAAAATAATCAGATCCAGCTAACTTGCATCCAAGAGTTTTAAAAAAACTGGCTGAGTTGCCTGCTGGACTGTTACTGTTGATTTTCAATGAATTTTGGAACCCTGTGAAAGTTCCAGAAGACTGGAAGAAAGCTAATGTTCCACCAATATTTTTAAAAAGACAGTCAACCCTCTCTAGTCTGTGTTAACTCCTTGTAGCTCAGCCAGTCCTTACCAGCGACAAGCCCCCTTCCTCAGCCTTTCTATGGTTAGGAAAGAATCCCTTGCAATCTGTAGAGAGGATTATTACACACAGTACTCTGACCTCTAACCTGTTACTATAACACAATATTTGAAAAGTGTAAAGAGGATGATCCAGGTAATTATAGTTCTGTCAGTCTGACGCTGTTTATGGGCAAAATAATGGAGCAGTTGATATGGGACTCCATTAATAAAGAATCGAAGGAAGATAATATCATGCCAATCAACATGGGTTGATGGAAAACAGGTCTGGTCAAACTACCTTGATATCTTTTTTGTTGTTGTTATTGAGATAACAAGCTTGATTGATAAACTACCTACATGGGGAACAAATACTTGATAGTGGGCTCTTCATTCTATCAGACAGAGGTGTAAAAAGATCCAGTGGTTGGAAGTTGAAGCTAGACAAACTCAGACTGGGAAAAAAGGTATAAATTTTTAACAGTGAAGGTAATTAACTATTAGAACAGTTTACCAAAGATCATGGGTGTGTTTGCCATCTGCTGACCATTTGAAAATCAGCTTTTGATGTATTTTTAAAAGATAGGCTCTATTTCAAATGGAATTATTTTGGGGGATTTGTGTGGCCTGTGTTATACAGAAGTTCAGACTAGATCATAGTGATCCCTTCTGACCTTGGAATCTATTTTTTTAAAATCTTTCTGAAGGGATCCTCCCAGTATGCCTTTCTGGAATTTACTCACATGAAGCTATGAAATAAACTATTTCACATATACAATGGAAGGACTTGAGTCAAAACTAAAGTTCGCTGTTCATCAAAGCAGTCAAAAAGCGGAATTAAATATTGTGTGTTATAGAAACAGTTTAGAAGTCAGAGGTTTGTGCAATAACCCTCTTCAAAGATCGCAAGGGATTCTTTCCTAACCATAGGAAGGCTGAGGAAGTGGGCATGTTGGCACAACTTCGGAGCCACTAGGGAGAGTTGGCTGAGATACAAGGCATAAGTGCAGACTAGAGAAGGTTGACTATCTCTAGATTTGGAAAATGATGTAGTAGTAGTTAACCAAATGGTCAAGTACAAAATGTAAGTGACCACTAATGCAGATTGCACAGGACAGTACATTAGCCATTACTTTTTAAGGAATATTTTTCTATATTTTTTTTCCTGTTAAAACAAATTCCCATACCAGTCATATTCTGATAACTATTTTCCTACCAACTGGTGGAGACGTTCTTTCTCTCATTTCTCCCCCCCCCCCCCCATAAAGATGGATGTTTCTCTATTGCTTGGCGCTATATTTGCGTTTTATTTATGTTGTGCTTTCTCCAGTAAGGGTGGTACTTCTCATCCTTCTATCTACAGTTTTGCTCTAGGTAGTAAGTCCAGCTTTATCAGTTTTGTGTTTTTATAGACTTCAGGCTTTAGTCTTGCTCTGCAGTACCTGATGGGTACCTAGGGGGTTCTTGTCAAGTCAGCAAGTGAAGTGCCTGATTTTCTAAGATAAACGACAGTGTAGGCAGACTGGTAGAGAAAAGAACTGAGCCCTTAAGTTTTTATCTGAATTTTACTTATAAAAACAGTATCAAGTTGCATCTTAAAGTATTTATTTTACTTGCCATTGTTCATGGGTCACTCTTACACTCTCCTGAGAACAACTTTCTTTTTTGCCTCTGTTTAAACACTGACCGTCTTTTTCTGTTTTTATAGAGCTTCAATTAAGATAGCTTTTCTGTTCATTTCCTCCTTTGTGTGCCAACATTGGGGATGACAGCACAGGTTAGAGAGTGGTGTTCATTAGCAAACTTGCTTCAGAGCCAGTAGAGGGAGCACAATTTTTTCAGTTACAGGTGCCATGTAATAGTGACCACTGTCGTGTGTTTCTGTAATATTCCAGCTAGGTTATAGACATTTTGAGAGGTCACGTTGTGGGATTAAACTACTGGAGTGGTTGTAGTAGTGGGTGGTTGGTTGGTATTTGGAGGGAAGATGAACTTGTAAAATCTTTGATTTTTTTTTAACCCTGAATAGATTTTTGTGCATGTTCTTGCTGAACAGTTGTTTACATTATGAGGTTGTGGATTAAAAACTCTGGACCCAATATAAATGTTTCAATATTATTATAGCATTTAGGGATTCTCATCATGGACCAGAACCCTATTGCACTAGGTGCTGCATAAATATAATGGCTGCCAAGTGACAGTATAATTTAAAAGGTTTCAGAGTAACAGCCGTGTTAGTCTGTATTCGCAGAAAGAAAAGGAGTACTTGTGGCACCTTAGAGACTAACCAATTTATTTGAGCATAAGCTTTCGTGAGCTACAGCTCACTTCATCGGATGCATACTGTGGAAACTGCAGAAGACATTATATACACAGAGACCATGAAACACTACCTCCTCCCATCCCACTCTCCTGCTGGTAATAGCTTATCTAAAGTGATCACTCTCCTTACAATGTGTATGATAATCAAGTTGGGCCATTTCCAGCACAAATCCAGGTTTTCTCACCCTCGTTAGTCTAAGGGGCCTGATTCCAACAGTTGCTGAGAACCCACATCTCAGGTTTTAGACACTAACAAAAGGCCTGATGTCTATGCATTCCAGCAACCTTTCGTGCACGCACAGGAAGTTGAATGGGGAGGTCAGACAAACAGTTGAAGGATTGGGGAAAGGAATGCAACAATACCCTGACAACTTTGTACTGTAATGGTTGCCATCTACCTTGTTATTTCTGTGGGGTTTTTTGTTTTCTAAATACATAAACTTGCCAGCTGCCCCTTTTACAACCCTGGCCACTGTTAATTTTTTTCCCCCACAGATTCTTCAATATTAAACAAGTTGATAGTAAACTGTTTAGCTCATGGGGGTGGGGTGGAACTTTATTTACAACACACAATAAAATGCAATGTTTAGGCAATTTTTGGACTTCAGGGATAAAGGATTAAGAGCTATTTAATATACAAAATGTGAAATGTTGAATCTGTATCAAGATTGTAGAATACAGTTGAGGGCCATGCCATGCCTTCTGTGTGTACATTTTGATGTCTTCAATTTTTTTTTTTTTTTTTTTTTTTGGTCCTGCCAGCCAAATCTTGTTAGAACCTTCTGCCTGGTGGTTACAAAATAGCATCGACCATCAAGATAGTATGGAAGTGACTGTCACAAAACAAAGTCTAACATGCGGAAAATGGAAACAATCACAGCAACAGAATGACGATAATTTAGTTCACTACCTTAAAGATAACTTCATCAGAACACCAAGTGTAACTTCTCACTATTCACTTTATCAAAAAAGAAGTTCAAGTACATATTTGGTACTGCTTTTGGATTTTGATTAGCAAACTATTCGGAATTAAATTCTGAATCAATTGGTGGGCTTTCAGTGCCAGTGAACCCTTCAATGTTTTGATCTTCTAAGTGCTAGTCAGAAACTGTCATACAGCATTATGTAATGGATACACAAAATGAATCTTTGTTGTAATATGTCAGAGGGCAACAGAATTACTCTTGTAGGGAATGGTGTACATAATCTTTAAGTTCACAATGTCAAGTGTGGTAGTCCAAAAATTCGACGTGCAGCTGTTTTGTTTGTTGGGGTTCTTTCATGATTTAATCCATCCATTCTTACCCTCTGCTCTGTTTTATCAGAGAAGGCAGAGTACTGAAAAAAATACATCTGAATTTCAGAGTCAAGTTTTTACGTATTTCAAATCCTTTCCCTCTAGGTAAGGGTTAAGGCATAGTGGTGTAGTGCAATGGGAAGCTGTGCTGCTGCTACATATACTGAACCCCATTTTGTGGCTATAGTCCTTTATTCTCCCGGACTGGGTTAATGTATCCATTTTCATACATCCCCCTCTCATACACTTCCCTCCCCTCTCCCTGTGGCTCAAAAAATGCATACATATAAATGTGTATGTGTAAACCGTGGAATACATGGTGTAGTTTGGTAAAAGTTTAGGATGGCCTTTTTACTTTTGCCATGAGTGATGAAGCCACAAGTGCATTTTATGCAGATCCACCTGGACCAGTATTAATAAAACCATAATGCCACACTACCATGTGACAAGTACAGAATATATATTACATAAAAATTATTTTGAGATGTTTTAGAGAGTTAAATGTTTTATTTAGGTAACTTATGGTTTTCCGCCTGCAAAGCCCAGGTACATAATTACCATGAGGTCAACTGTATATGCCTCAGAAGGAGAGAAATGTGAATCACTTCCAAAGATGAACAATTGTTTTATCTCTCAAATTTTGGCTAAATTTTTTTTATCTTGAAACCTTCTAATGTTAGGAGCAGGAGCTGGCTCCTGCTGAGATGCTTGGGCCTTCGCCTTGCCAGTGGGATAAACCTCACACTTCTAACCCTGCAAGGCTCTAGGATATCAGACTCTCAAGTAGTGACATTTTTATGTATAGAAAAGCTGTTAATAGTGGAGAGCTGAATCTTTGACGGTCTTGGGCTTCACGTTGGGATACATTTCAAGTAAAAATGCTACGTTTGTAATCTTTGTATGGTGTAGCTTGTGTCTGTGAAGATAGTATATTGTTTCCCAAACCTGAAGGAGGCAGGCTTTTCAAGAAAAGGGTGTGTGGCAGGACAGAGTTGGCCAACCAGAGCACAAGCAGAAGAGAAAAGTGGAGATTGCAGGAAGTTTCATAGTTCGGAAAATTTCTCCCCTGTTCAGATGTGTTCCTGTTGCTCTGGAGAACGCAGCAAGTGGGTCCTTGGAAAAAGCCTGCTTTCCATTTCCAGGGAGTAGATGCTACAGGCAGGTAAGAACAGGGGAAAAAGAATGTACCAAAAAATGGCAGCAGTTGTGCTGGGGTATCACATAAGGGAATGTGATTGGGTAGGATACACATCCTCTAATCCATTTTAAGGGATGCTCCATCGCATGAAGTTTGGGAGTCGCTGGCAATAGGATATGATATGATTTACGTTCTGTAATGCTATCCTTTTCTTCTTTTGGTACAAATCTGTCAGATAGTGATCTTTCTAGTTTGTGGTTGGTATGTTCTTGTGGTCCAGGTTTACGTTGGCTTCCATGGTGGTGGTAGCAGTGTGTGGGAGTATGTGTACATGAGACTTCCCTTTATAGTTTTGTGCATATGTTATCAGTTTCCTGTTTTAAGAAACTTCTGAATTTCAGGCAAGAATTGAAGTGTATTTATGGGTCTGAGAGCATATTAGGAGAGTTATTTCCCCATCTTATATTAAGAGGACACCAGAACCTGAGTGATATTGAAAAGTCACATACCAAGAATCTCTTGCTGTAATTCCAGAGAAAATATTCTGGGAACAGTGCAGTAACAGAGTTTTGCTTTGGTTTCCATGACAGGATTGCCTGAGGGGTAGAAGAGATCACATTATACCTCTTGCAAAATCAGCTGGCAAATGTCCATATAAATAGTGACAGGAAAAGTGTCTCTTTAGTGCGATTTTTTTTTTAATGGAACTATACATACAGTAACAGATTACATAATTCAAAATGTTTTTTTAAAAGTGTTTAAAGTTACAATAAAGATAAATAGGATAACGGCTTTACTTGCTTTGTTTCACCTTCTTGTGACACTTTCTAGTTGACAAAACTAGAGAACTGTTAAATTGAAGAAGTAAATTACACTTTCTAGGAAAGAGAGCTGTAATATTCCATTATTCATCACTACATAAAATATTATTCAGTTTACACCATATTTTGTGTATTATGGTAATTGCTGAACAAAATTATAGTAATAACTCCACTGTGTAAGGGCTGGGAATTATAATGAAATATTAGAAGCCAAAATTGTATATGAAACAGCTTTTAAAGTATTTTACTGAACTCACTCGGTTTTTAATGTAAATTCCTTTCTTGCTGAAACAATGTTTGTGTAAAGAGTTGGTTGAATAAGCATTTCTTATTTGCTTTTTCTTGTTTGTTCCTTCCTTCCCTTCAGGTCCTGTATGTAAAATATCAGGCAAAATATTTAACTGATCTGCACAGATCACTTAAACTGACCACTCTTATGTAAATCTCTGGGAAGTTACTTAAATTACATCAGTTTGCAGAACATGCTGTTCATGAGCGAAAATTAAACAGTTATATAGATGCCATATTGTTTTCTTCTTTTTTGATATTCTAAACTTTTAACCATTAATAAGGAGACTTTCCATTCAAGATTTAACTTTTTTCTTCCATTATAAAGAAATACTGAATTTCTGTAATAGATATATCTCAGAATAGTTTTGTCCACAAGACAATGCTTGCGAGTATGACCTCTATTTGAATAGGGCAATTTAGATAGTATATAGTGCAAACAATTATTACTGGAATAAGCAAGTGTCTGTTAGTAGGGGCAATTATAATTTCAGTCAGCAGCCTTTTTCAAGATGATCATTCCTGTTCATGCTGTATTATCAGAATATTAGACATCTTGATAAAGCCAATAACTGAAATGTCACTTCCTTCTGCTAACACAACTTGAAAAATATTTGCTTATTTGGATTTAAATGTGCATACAGAGAACTCCTATCCTGAGCTTTCAGTGGCCTTGTGTTAATTAAAAAATACAGCTAAAAATTATTGCAAAACTAAAATAGGAGCACTTTCTTCCTTTCTTTCCCTCTTTGTCCGGACACATTCATACCACTGTTCAGTCAGCAAAAATATTAAAATTCAAATGTACTGTTAAAATCTCTCCAGCCATTTTGGCCCTCCCCAAACCTGAAGGAAGTGAACTTTGCAGCATGCCCATAAGTCAACACACTTGGCCAATTATAGACCAACGTGGGGAGTGAATTTTGAAGTCAAGAGAACCTCATGGAGAACGTGCTGCCAGGAACTAGAGGTTGAAGAAGGTGAGATGGGGAAAGACTTTATCAAAAGTTGAGTTGGGTTTTTTGTTTAATGTTTTTTATATGAGCCAAGTTAGGCTTGGACATGATCTGGCCCTCCTATGGCAAGGAATTCCTTTTCTGGGGGGTAGAGGGGATCCTTCTGAGGATGCTCTGCTCTCTAGCCTGGAATTTAAAAGCACTCCTAATACTTAAGAAGCAGTGTAATACCTTTGGAATTGTTAGCTGGTGGTGATGTAGCTTGGGGGGAACCTAGGCAACAACACAACTCCCCGAGGTTAGATTCCATTTTGTGGTTAAGTTAATTTGTCATCTTCAGGCTCTATGCCAACCAAGAGAGTCCTGAGCTATCTAGGTCCCACACTAATAAGAACTTTGTAAATTAGGATCAAGACACTGAAACTAGTCCTGAAATAAACAAGAAGCCATGGAGTTCATTTTTGCACTGTTGTCAACTCTTCTAGGGTTGTGCATCTTGCAGTATTTGGTGTTTGCTTAAAAACCTCCGCTCCTGGAGTCTTGTGGCTGACAGCCGAACCTAAGCTGCCATTTAAAAGAAAAAGGTGCTAGTGCTACTTTGGTTTTTAAAAACCGAAACATAAATTCACCTAAAATACACCACTCACCACCATAGTTAGTGCTACTTTGGTTTTTAAAAACCGAAACATAAATTCACCTAAAATACACCACTCACCACCATAGTTACACCTGTTAAGCTTTTAAATGTAGACAAGGCTCAAAACCTAGAAGACGACTAAAGACCCAATTTTTTTTTTTAATTTCACGTTTAAGCCGGTCTCATGATTATTTTAATAGTTAGGGCTGGCAGTACTGTAACATGATTCATTCATGTCAGCCTTAGTTATTAATGAGGCAGCCTGCAACATACTTCACCAGCGGCACCTTCTACTTGTGGTGATTATGCTAGGCCCTACGTAGAGAAGTTGCAGTAGTCTGTCTAGGAGGCAATTAAAACATGGCTTGAGTGCGGCTGGCATAACTTTCTCAACACCTGTGGAGCCTAACCGTATGAAGTTGCAGCAAACGCTTTCTAAGTCTCTGGGGAAAGGGGAGCATGTGACTGAGTTGTCACTGTTTTTACTCTGCTCCTTTTAGGAGGAAGGGAGTAAAGCCCCATTTTATTCTTTGCTCCGCTCGATACATCGCAGTTGGGAAAGAGTAAACAGCCCTTAGTGCTTAATTTTTAACAATAAAAAGTTACTAATGTACAATGTGGATGAGATCCTTCAGTTCTTTTTTTAATTGAAGCAGCTGCAGGAAGTGATTTAGATTCAAAGCTTATCTCTTCAAAAGACAAGTTTAATATGTTTATTGCTTCTCATGTGTGTAGCAGTATACCCAGGACAGATTGAGTGCAAAATATCATTTATTTCAGTGGGGCTTCACGCACATACCTTTATATTGTAATGGGCCCTGTTAGTGATGTTTTCCCAGGATTTTTGAGTAAAGGTTGTTTTGAAAGTTTTAGGTAATAGACTTTTGATGTGCAAAATTCCAGAAAACAAAATGTCATGGGAATTAGTGACCTAGAAATAATTGGGAGTAGGGTTACTGAGCCCCTCTTGTAGAACTCTTCACTCTGTAGTAATCCCTCTGGTTCACCATTCATTCATTCCACAGGGCGCTTTGTTAGAAGATGATCCTCTTGTGAGCCTCTCCCTTACCACCAAGAGGGCCTGTTGCAGGGCCTGATTCTGCACTTGTATCCTGTGAAGTTACTGATGTGTCTGTAGCGTGGGTACAAAACACTACCAAATCAGAAGGAAGACTTTCTGCACAAGACTGTGCACTTACTTTGCTTAGGTGTAAAACTTCATAAGGTGCAAGCAATGGAGAATTCGACTTGGAAATTCTTATTTATAAAAATAAAAACTCATCAGGGGATAGAGCTAGGGGTATTCAGTATTTCCCCAAATTGTGGGATTTTTTGTCTTCTCAGTTTTATTGTGTTTATAACTACTTAGGATTACCTAAGTAGTGCTGTTGTGTGTCTACAGTTAGAACTTCATCTTAACCTTCTGTGTGAACTATTTGAAACAGTACAAATTGGGTCTGTGTGTGTGAGAGAGAGAGACAGAAATTTGTTAATCAGCTAATAGTGTGAGAACAGCTTTATTTGTACAATATGGAAAGAAAAAGAATAAAAGTATTTATAATTTCAAAATGCGCAGAAATTAGTCCGTAAACAGGACTTGAACTTGAAAAGCCTTTATGATTGTCTTGCTGTTTGTGAGGGAGTAATTTTGAAAGCCTTTTGTTTGTCAAAGATATGCCATATCTGTTTGGATTTTTTAAAGAAGCTGATGATTTGGTAGGACCGAGGTTCCTGATATAAAATTAATGAAAAATTTCCCATTTATCTTCTAAAATAGGTGATTTTATATATTGATGTTTTAAAAATTCTCCTTTGATTTAAAAATATTATAAAATGTGCTTGCTAGTTTTGGAGCTGTAATAACAGCAGCTATTTTTCAGAGAGATTTGCATTATTTACCATATCTATCCACTACTTTCAGCTTTGTCATTTGATCGTTAGAGTTAATTCATGTAGCAATAGAAGAGGAGAGTCATACCACGCTGTTTCTTGATTGTAGCACATCTTTGCAGTGAACCTCAGAGAATGTGCATGATCATAGTTGAATTATTATGGAGGAGTTTGGGGTTATCTTGCTGTTATGTTCAACATTGCTGCCTAACATTCTTTTAAATTCCTAGGTCCAAATCCATCTCTTCTGTAACTCCAGTGGATTTTCATAACAGCTGAATTTAGCCATTCTTATTATGGGGTTTGTTGTATGCTGGGTGGTCTGATAGGGAGAGGCCCTGCAGCCTCTCTTGCTTTTTGGTAATTGCTGTTTGTCTCAGTCTCTGCCAAGTTTTCACACATTCTTGAAAGCTAGTCATCAAGCTATTTAAATAGATTTGAACCTTGCTCCTCAAAATGATGTTTAGTTAATGACCTACACTACTGGATTTAAGAAATCTGCTTCCTTAAATTTTTGCATTTAAGGAATAATTTTTTCCTTCTAATGTATACGGTCCAAGGGTTCATTTAGCAGTCCCCTATGTTCCTTTGTGTAATGACTTTTAAAAGGTATTGAATAGTGGTAGGACATTCTTGTACAGAATAGTATATGTCCGTTCCCAGATAAAAATTATATTAAACTGGGGTTAAGGTTGAGTATTTCCCAAAATCAAACTTTACAAACTCTGAAAATTCAGAGTTAAGGTTAAACTTAAAAGAAATCCTAACATGTTAGGGAATGGTATGCATTGTTAAGGCATCACAAAAATCTCAATTGTGCCCTGTAGTGTGACCATGCAATAATGCTACAATTATAATTTTAGCACAGTAAAAGTTACACTATAGTTAGGATTAACACCAGCTTTCTATCTAGAGCTCAACAGTTCTAAGCACTCTGAAGTCCATATGGTTGATCAGATTGCCTTGAAATTTGTGGTGTGTCATGGGGGCACAATGGATGGTCAGTGCTCCAGATTTAGGGCTGTTTGATGCAGGGGTTCCCGAGGTACATCCTGCAGGGAGAAGGGCGGGAGGAACTCTTCCTAAAGTTGACACATTCTAGCAGCTATTTTTCCCCTCACAGATAAAGATTAGGCCTGTCGAGCGATTTTTAAAAAAAATGAATAGTGATTAATCGCATAATTAAAAAATAAATCGTTATTTATCGCACTGTTAAACAATAATAGAATACCATTTATTTAAATATTTCTACATTTTCAAATATATTGATTTCAGTTACAACACAGAATACAATGTGTACAATGCTCACTTTATATTTTTGGTTACAAGTATTTGCACAGTAAAAAAACAAAAGAAATAGTATTTTTCAGTTCACCTAATTCAAGTATTGTAGTGAAATCTCTGTCATGGAAGTTGAACTTACAAATGTAGAATTATGTACAAAAAAAAACTTCATTCAAAAATAAAACAATGTAAAATTTTAGAGCCGGCAAGTCCACTTAGCCCTACTTCTTGTTCAGCCAATCAGTCAGACAAACAAGTTTGTTTACATTTGCAGGAAATAATGCTGCCCTCTTCTTATTTACAGTGCCACCTGAAAGTGAGAACAGGCGTTCTCATGACACTGTTGTAGCTGGCGTTGCAAGATATGTATGTGCCAGATGCTCTAAAGATTCATATGTCCCTTCATGCTTCAACTTCAACCACAATTCAAGGGGACATGCATCCAAGCTGATGACTGGTTCTCCTCGATAATAATCCAAAGCAGTGTGAACCGACATATGTTCATTTTCATTATGAGTCAACAGTGTAACACTGTTGCAAAAAAGCAAACATCATTCTGGGATGTATTAGCAGGAGTATTGTAAACAAAAAAGGAGATTAGGCCTCAATTGGAGTATTGTGTCCAGTTCTGGGCACCACATTTCAGGAAAGATGTGGACAAATTGGAGAAAGTCCAGAGAAGAGCAACAAAAATGATTAAAGGTCTAAAAAACATGATCTATGAGGGAAGATTGAAAAAATTGGGTTTGTTTAGTCTGGAGAGGAGAAGACTGAGAGGGGACATAACAGTTTTCAAGTACAAAAAAGGTTGTTTGTTACAAGGAGGAGGGAGAAAAATTGTTGTTCTTAACCTCTGAGGATAGGACAAGAAGCAATGGGCTTAAATTGCAGCAAGGGCGGTTTAGGTTGGACATTAGGAAAAAACTTCCTAACTGTCAGAGTGGTTAAGCACTGGAATGAATTGCTTAGGGAGGTTGTGGAATCTCCATCATTGGGGATTTTTAAGAGCAGGTTGGACAAACACCTGTCAGGGATGGCGTAGATAATACGCAGTCCTGCCATGAGTGCAGGGAACTGGACTAGATGACCTATGGGGTCACTTCCAGTTCTATGATTATTTGAGTCAGATGCCACCAGAAGAAGGTTGATTTTCTTTTTTGGTGGTTTGGGTTCTGTAGTTTCAGCATCGGAGTCTTGCTCTTTTAAGGCTTCTAAAAGCATGCTCCACACCTCGTCCCTCTCAGATTTTGGAAGGCACTTGGGATTCTTAAACCTTGGGTCGAGTGCTGTAGCTATCTTTAGAAATCTCACATTGGTACCTTCTTTGTGTTTCATGAAATCTGCAGTGAAAGTGTTCTTAAAATGAACAGCATGTGGTGGGTCATCATCTAAGACTGCTGTAACATGAAATATATGGCAGAATGTGGGTAAAACAGAGCAGGGAACACACAATTCTTCCCCAAGGAGTTCAGTCACAAATTTAATTAATGCATTTTTTTTAACGAGCATCATCAGTATGGAAGCATGTCCTCTGGAATGGTGGCCGAAGCATGAAGGGGCATACGAATGTTTAGCATATCTGGCACGTAAATCCTTGCAATGCTAGCTACAAAAGTGCCATGCAAATGCTTGTTCTCACTTTTAAGTGACATAAATAAGAAGAGGGCAGAATTATCTTCTGTAAATATAAACAAACTTGTTTGTCTTAGCAATTGGCTGAATAAAAAGTAGGACTGAGTGAACTTTGTTTCTGAGTGCAGTTATGTAACAAAAAAATCTACATTTGTAAGTTGCACTTTCACGGCAAAGAGATTGCACTACAGTACTTGAATGAGGTGAATTGAAAAATACTGTTTCTTTTGTTTATCATTTTTACAGTGCAAATATTTGTAATAAAAAGTAATATGCATTTTGATTTCAGTTACAACACAGAATACAATATATATGAAAATGTAAAAAACATCCAAAATATTTAATAAATTACAATTGGTATTCTATTTAAAGTACAATTAAAACTGCGATTAATCGCGATTAATTTTTTTGAGTTAATCGTGTGAGTTAACTGCAATTAATCAACAGCCCCAATAAAGATCAAATCAGGGTACCAAATCTTGAGTTACCCCCAACAGAGTGCATGGTACCCACCAGCCCTTTGGGGGAATCAAATTAATTTATTAAAGAAGAGTTTGCTTCTCCAATTAGGCATATGCCAAACAGCTTAAGGCTTACATACCTATTCTCACACCTAATAGATTACACTGAGCATGCACAAATGGAGGAGGTAAAAGGATTTGTTATCCTTCTAACATCCACTGACAATGAATGGTGGGATTGTTCGCATGTCTTGGAGCTACTGTTTCAGGCTGCTGTATTCATCTCCACTGAGTGTTGTTTTTCAGTCGAGAACATCTCGCTGAATTGAGTGAGCCACTTTACATCACTCTGAGCCTGCTATGCTGATGAGGAATATGTAGTCCCCCTCCTCTCCATTTTCCCTTACGTTTTTTTTTTACAGTATTACAATGAAGCGGTGTCTGTCCTCTAGGTAAGGTTGAGAAGTCCTTCCTGTTAAAAGGATGACTCTTCTTAGTGCTCTAGTATTTGTGCGCTTACACAAATTGTCTTGAAATTTGCTGTACCTCATGGATGTATAGGGTAGGATTAATGATCCAAATGTGGGCTCATTTGAGCAAGGGGTTCCTGAGAGAGTCTCCAGGGAGGAAAAAATTCATTACATTCACAGATTCTAGCAGCTTTGGTGTTTTGAAACCTACCCTGGGCAGAAATCTGAGAATGAACTGTGAACATTTAGGAAAAACCTGTCTCTGTCAGAAGTTTTGTGTGTTGTGTTGTGTTTTTGTTTTGTTTTGTCTTTTTACTTTCTCTCCATTGTGGAGAAATGTAATCTGAGTACAGCAGAATATTCAGAAGGCCCTGCAACTATTTATATTTTGAAAATAAATAAATAAATAAACTGCACAAGCAAATGCTCGCTGGGAGACTAGGGTTTATTTAGCAATGCAAGAGTAGGTAGTAACGGGAAAAGGGGCTTGGGTCTGCAGCGAGGCATAGCGGTATTATGGGGAGGTAAAAGGCGGAGTGGGAGGGGAGAAGATAGGCGGTAGCAGAGGAAGTTGGGAATTTGAGGGGGAGGGGTTCTCAGCCCTGAATTCTCCCTTTCTGTATGTGTGCTGGCATCTGGGGGAGCCCTGTCCTTTTGCAGGATTCTGAACCCCTCTCCTTTCCTGCTGTGTGCGCACTGGGGTTTAGGGGACCCTGCTCCTCCTGGAGTGTCTGAGCCCCTCTCATGAGAGCTGGGATCTGGAGTGAGGGAACTGAAAGTAACACAGATTTGAACTTCTGAAATCCAGAAAATGAATAGTTAAGGTACACATCACTCCTGGAAGGGGTGGGGAGGCTGGCGCGAGTGTGTAGAGGAGAGGCTGATTGGGTGTCTAGCTGATCTTCTACACTACAAACTTTGGTTAACACAAGTTACGTTGGTTTACAGCTGCCAGAGTTAGTATATCACTCATGTGCGTGCATATGTGGCTGTTTGCGCTGGTGGTGTGTATACTCACCAGGAGTGCATGTCAATGTAAGTGAGATGCACCAGGGGTAGGTATTCCGGTGTGCTATGTGCCACTGCATGGCACAATGCCTTTTGGGAAACTTTCACAATGTATTTTGGGATAGAAGTGAGTCATGTAGGGATGACTAGGGGCAAGTGGTCAAGTTCCCATCATAGAACTTTCTCCATCTCTTGATATGAAACAAATCCCCAAATTTTTTTCCTGCTTTTTAAAATACCACAAATCTGTGTGGAACTTTTCACTGTGCTGACAGAAACATGGCGCCTACAGAGCTCTGCAAATAAAGGACTCTCAATCCTCTGGCATTCGAAGACCATAAGGAAGAACCATACATAACATGGGGGACATGAAGATATCGTCAAGGAGAGTTTGTTGAGGATCATAATGAAAACTAATGCAAGGTTGTTGGTGCTGTTCAATGAGCAGCTGTAGACAGTGGAGCCCTGCTTCTGGCCTGAGAAATGAGCATTGACTGGTTTGATTGCATTGTAGTGCAGGTTTGGGACAATAAGCAATGGCTTGCTAAACTTTCGGATGCGACAGGCCACGTTCCTGGATCTGTGTGTTGAACTTTGCACCAGAACAGGGGCACCAGAATAAGAGCTGCATTGATAGTGGAGAATTGAGTGGCAGTCATAGTGGAAACGTGCAATGCTGAATTGGTGCTGTTCAGTGGGAAATCATTTTGTAGTTGGAAAATCCGCAGTAGGGGCTGTTGTCATACAGATCTGTAAGGCCATTAATAATCTCCTGCTATGCAGAACTGTGACTCTCGGCAATGTGAAGGATGAAGTGGATAGGTCTGCAGCAGTGGGGTTTCTGAACTGCGGTGGAGCAGTAGACGGCACACACATCCCTATTTTGGCACTGGGCTACCTTGCCACAGAGTACACAAATAGAAAACTGCTACTTTTCTATGTTATGCAAGCATTAGTGGATCACCCACGTCACTTCACGGACATCAGTATGGGCTGCTCAGGGAAGGTGCATGACATTTGCATCTTTAAGAACACAGGACTGTTCAGAAAGCTGCAATTGGGGACATTGTTTCCTGACCAGCTGATTACCATTGGCGATATTGAAATACCAACAGTGATTCTGCGGGCCCCAGTCTACTCCTTGCTCTTCTGGTTTATAAAGCTGTATGCTGGCCATCTTGACACACCAAGGAAAGATTCAACTATTGACTCAGCAGCTGCAGAATGACAATTGAATGTGCTTTCATTGCTTGAAGGGACTCTGGTGGTGTTTACTTACTAGATTGGATCTCAGTGAGAAAAATATCCCGTGTCCTGCATGGTATTTGTGAGGCAAAGATGCTGCCAGGGCAGAGGTGTAGTAGCTGTCTATGGACCTTCAAGAGCCATTACAAGAGGTCAATGTGATGCTGTACAGTTGACAGAGGCCTTGAAAGAGCACTCTAATGCCAGCCACATTAATGTGCTGTGCTCAACTATGCTTTGACCATGAACTTTTGGGGGGCTGTTGGGAATTTTGTAGTGCTAGTTGTACACATACAAATATTGCATTGTGCCTGTGATCCTGACAGACCAAATGCCAGCTCTTGCCAAGTCTGCAGGCATTAGCTAAGAACTGACAAACTTATCGCTGGAGACCAGACTAATTCAGCTCTGTTAGTTTTGCTCAGAATAGGTATTAGTCTTCTAAGAAGGTATTTAGCGTTAAGACTCTGAAATGCTTGTAATTTCAGATATAATGTCTAGTCCATGCTATAAGAAAATATGTAAATTTTGCTTTATAACTTTGAAAACATTTGCTCTGAGCTTGTGAACCCAGGCAGGGAATCGTCCCCCCAATTCATCCAGGAGGACTGTCAATATTTAAGTGAGTCATTAAAAGACAAAAACTGTGTTAATTGTCCCTTCCACCCATGGAAAAGTACGTGGAGAAGGCCTCATCCCATCGCTTTGAGTGCTGGGTAATGGAAAATCTTTACATCAACTATTTTATCTCTTTGCTGCTTGAACTCTCTTAGAGCCAGAGAAACAACAGAAGCCAGAGATCCCCAGGGGTTACCTCCTGGGTTCACCCTGAAAGACGCTTTGAATTGACAGATCACTACAACTCTGTCACTTCTAGGATCTAGATGGTAACTCATTTGTGTGTATGTTTGCTTGCTTTATCCTGTAAATTACTTATTCCTTTTTCCTAATTAATAAACCTTTAGATAGTTTATTACAGGATTGGCTACATGTGTTGTCTATGGTGTAAGATCTGGGGTGGTCTCTTGGGACTGGAAGCAATCTGAATATGGTGTGATTTTTGGTGTAAGTGAAATTTTTTTGTATTAGTGTACTTTACTTTGCCAGTCGGCTTCTCCTGTAAACGCTCCTGTGCTTCTCTTTATGCATGCAGGGGGAGGGGGGAGATTCCCTGACAAAATCTCAACTACTGCTAATGTATACTCTTTCAAATCCCTCCTTAAGACTCCCCCAATGCCATGATGCCTACAAAATATAGCTTGCTGATGGCTAGACAGAAGACAACCTCTGCCTGTTCCTCTTCCCCTTCTTCCCTTTTCTTAGTTCTAGCCTCCCTATTTCTAACCCCAATTACAAACCAAAAAAACCCTGCAGTACGTGTAATAAAGTTGTGCCAGTACTTTCCCATATTAACTTGCTTGGATGTTATGTCCACATCCAATCTTGTTTCTGTGTTTGTACAGAACCCTGCACCAATTGGGTCCCACGTCTGATTGGGGGCTTGGTATGCTACCATAATATAAATATATATTTTTTTTCAAATAAAATTAGTGAAAATAACTGTCTTGTTCACTTACCATATTAGGCCCTGATCCTGCAAGTCGGCTCTGGTAGTGCAGACCTTTTATCCATTGTTGTCAAGCTCCACTGAAATCAAGTGGATTTGGTTGCAGAATCATGGTCTAACTTTGGATGTTCTTTCTTTGCATCTCAGTTTTTCCCTTTTTTTTTTTTTTTTTTTTTTGGTAAATCAGATTCACCATCAATTAAAATAAATGCTTGGTGGAGAACATAGCTGAATGAAAATTCATGCTGTGAAAAACATTTATTTGAAGAGGAAATAATATGTCAAAGCAGTAACTGATATGGACTCTGTCTGCCAATCTAGCCCTGGGAAACAACAGGCTTTAGAGAATGGAGGGGGGGGGGAGGGTAGGTGTGTGACAAAAGTGGGAGCAAGTTAAGGAGTTAAGAAGTTTGAGAACCACTGGATTAAGCAACAGATCTCGTTCAGACAGTGAAGCAGTGACAGCTAGAAGTAGAACACAGGAGTGTGTCTCCTTCTCTTACCATTACACGGCACTTTGCCCCTATAGTTGTTGCAGATATTTAACATGTATCTATGGAACTAAAGATAAGTCTGATGGTAATGTAGATCAAAGAGAACAATTCATAATTTTTATCACTGTTTAAATTCCTCCCTATTTATTAAACTATTACTGTCTTTTGTAAAATATATCTTTTTTTCCTCTCGTAACAGAAATTTAAGAATGAAAAGCAAGTAAGAAAGTATTCTACTTCAGATGCACCACGTATGTAGGTCACAGTATTTTTTTTATGGGTTTTTAAAAAAAAGATTCGATGTGAGGCTACACCTCTGATTTCTCTGTCATACATCTTACATAAAATCCAGATTCTTCAGTTGTAGGGTTTTTTTTTTTAAATTCCCCACCCTCCAATTAGCTGATGGAGATCAAGATTGGATTCCTCCAGTCCCTCAGAGGTACGAAAGCCTTACTTTGTTGTTTGGTCTTTAGGAAGTGGCTGTATTTGTCTATTGTGTTTTATAGCTGCACAGCTAAGGCTGCAGAGTAAATATTGGATTTGTCATTTGCTGCATCTCCCTACCAGACCATAACAACAACTGTCAGTGAGGTCTGTTCAGAAATGCCTTGATCTTTCTGGTGAAGGTTTGCAATCTGCTTCTTTCTTCATCCCTTTTCTAGTAAAGAGCTCAAAGGCTGTAGGGTTCTTGCTGTGCTTTCTTCACTGCTCTTCTTACATGTCCTTACTTTTCTCCAAAACTCAGCACCCTTGTCCAAGCATGGTTATGCAATTAAAAGTGTTATTGGGTGTTAAGAAGAGACATTTTATCGTTCCTTAGGCATACTTAGTTCAGGGGACAGTGCTTGATAATTCTCTGTCCAACACCAGTATGTTCTATTTTTATCCAGCAATGACAGACCAGTCCTCCCACACTCATGTTAACCTTCAAACACAGCTTCTAAAAATGTGAGAAAAGCAGACTATTTTATAGAAAAATATAGCTGTAAAATTTCACTCTGCCCTTACTCTTTGGATTCTTTTGTTTGAGGAGATACAGATTCAGCTATGGTGCAATCTCTGAAACTGAAGACCGCTAATGTAACTGTAAGAGTGTTGAAAGGAGTCTATCAATGATACTTCCAAGTATGGTCCATTAATCTTTCTTCTCTGTCACCAAGCTGCCAATTAGTGACAGTTGTTTTGTGATTTCTGGAGATCGGCTGAGGCCTCCAGCTCGCTTCCCATAGGCCATCGAATAGGTGTTATAGGGAAATGAATTTAAATTTTTGTTTAATGCTTCCTATACTAGTGCTGTAGGATAGAGATTTGTCTTTCATTGGGTTCCCATGCTGTCAGTGTCATGACATAGATGACTTTTTTTATTTTATTTTTTTTTAGGAAGAACTGCCACTGCCATTCTGTTGGGAATATTTTGTTTTAAAAGCTCAAAATTTGCTTTCAGGGAATATTCTCCAAAATTTACTTTAAAAATATGTGCCTGTGAACACAAACTTATACTTGCAAAGAAACACATTTGCCAGAATTGGAGCTGGGTGAAATTTTTTGGCCGAAACTTTCACCAAAAATGCGGATTTGGGTTGTCTGAAACATTTAGTGAATTCATGTTGATTTAGTCGAATTGTTTTGGTCAAAAAAAATTTTTTGGAAATGTTGAAATGAGCCATTTTGACATTTTCAAACTAAACATAGTAATTTTTCGGGCTACATTGATAAGGGGACTTAAGCATCATTCACAAAATGGTAATGGTGATTGTGCCCATAATCCAATTGCCCAGTGGTTAGGGCACTCACCTGGGGTCAAGTCAAGAGTGGAGGATTCAAACCTTGGTCTCCCTTTCATGTCCCAGGTGAATGCCCTAATCACTGGGCTGTTGAGTGTGGGAGCGGGGAGTGCATACTGCCAACATCTCCTTTCTTTTCTGTTTTGTGATCAAGCCCCTCATTTGCAAATTCCCTTTGCTTTTATTTAAAAATTGGTTAAAATGCCCAAAATTGTGAATTCTAGGTTGAATTAAACGAGTTTGACCCAAAATGAGACTTTTCTGACTTTTTAATTCACTGAACATTCCAAAAAATCTTGGTTTCAGGTTGACTGGAAACCAATTTTTTCACAACTACCAAAAATATAAAAAATCACTTACTAGTACAGCTCTAGCTAAAATGTCTGAGGAAAGTGAACACACCATGGAATGCAAGTGAAGCTAAAGCAAAGTGGATTCAAAAATTTGAACGACTGTGGAAATGTTTGGTAATATTTGACCAGTTCTAAAAACAACTAAACTGTTTTTAATATACGTTGAGCTTTGCATAGCAGAACAAATGCATTTAAAGGGTCATTATCAGTTTTGAATTTTTAAAAATTGATTAATTTCAAATATATAATTTTTTTACGAAACCTCATTGAAATTGTATGTCCTAGAATGGCTTTTAAAAATTCCCTTATTTAAAAAAAAAAAAAAAAAAAAAAGCACAAAGTTTTTGTTTGTGTGGGGATTTTTTTCCTGATCCTTTTGCTGTTTAAAACTGTCACCTGGGCAGGCTGCAAATAATCATACTAGACAAACGTAGGTCTTTTATTTTCTTCCTCTCTGTGCATGTGTCTGCCTGCTTCTTCTTCAGTGTCAGCTTTGCCACTTCTGTTAGGGAAGAACAACACCCTCTTACAAAACCGAGGGCAGAGTATGCATAAGAGTTCTTCCTCTAAAGCAGTGTGCGATCTGTGATTATCATCATGCTAGTGTCACAATTACAAGGTAAATGCCTCTGTATTTTTCCCCTCTGTGATCCTACAAAGACACCCACTTAAATGTTTCTGGCTTCCACCTGTCACCTCTCTTGGGTGGAGATCAGTGTCTCACTCCTTTATGACTGGGGGTTTTGAGGCTGCACAGCTGATTGATCCACCCAGTGCAGACTGTCCCCAGCAAGCCAGTCTGCCTAAAAAGTACTGCCTATGCTTGGCTTTTCAAGGGCTATGGACAGTGCATTGCTAGCAGTTACAAGTTACCAGACAGCTCTTTCTAAGCAAACACATTTATTCTGAAGGTGAGAACATTTCAGAGAAAGCATATAAAAATAATAAAAGAACCTACGTGCATGCTAAAAAGCTTACCAGTTGTCACCCTCACGTGACGGTGTCAGTCCTTCAAACCCACGATTGTGTTTTCCTTGTGGTTACAAGTTGATATCAGTTTTTAGTCTTCAGGAATCAGAACAAAATCCTTAAGTAAGTTTAAGCTTGGGCTGTTTTTCTGGTCTCTGGAGAATCCAGTTTGAACCAGAATATGTGAGCTTTCCTAGGAGTTGGTCCTCTGTGGAGGTGTTATAACCTGAATAATTTGCCTTAATAATCCCTTACTATTTTCACTTCCTGGAGCTGCTGTGTTAACCCTGTGGAGTGCACATAATCCCTGGCCTGCAGTGATGTATAAACCATTCATGCCCTTAATATGATATGGTCTCCCAGACATATTGGAGGAAGTTGCCCTATCTGGCACAGCTACAAAATGAGACAGGAAGTGAAACTGACTCCACCAAGTTCTGTCAAGTGCAGGCAGTAAACACAGTGGGGAAAAACATGAAAATTCATTTACAGTAATTTTGAGGAATTACTTGGGCTTCCTGGAAGGTATGCTGTAGTCAGACATGTTATTGGGCTTAGTATGCGGGTAAATGGGTAAAATTCTATGACTTGTTTTATACAGGAGATCATGTTAATTGAGCTAATAGGGATCAAATTCTCAGGTGGAAATGATTTTTTAAATTGATGGTGTTCCTTTCATAGAACATCAGAGCAGTTGGTTCCATGTTGTTACTAAGTAGCATTTTTGTAGTGCTTTGAATCTTCAGAATGTCTTACAAGTATTAACAAATTAATTTCTCTCAAGTAAAAAAAAAAAAAAAAATTCTACTTTTGCAAGATGTACTTTCACGATAAAGAGATTGCATTACAGTACTTGTATGAGGTGAATTGAAAAATACTATTTCTTTTAACTTTTTTTACAGTGCAAATATTTGTAATAAATAAAATGAGCACTGTATACTTTGTATTCTATGTTGTAATTGAAATCAGTATATTTGAAAATGTAGAAAAGCATCAAATATTTAAAATTTAAATTGGTATTCTGTTGTTTAACCAATATTGTATTAATTAAAATTGTGATTAATTATGCCTGTTTTTAATCACGTGATTAATTGCGATTATTTTTTTTAATCGTTCGACAGACCTAGTTTTAAGTTTAGACAAGCCCATTCTCTTGTAAGGAGTGAAACAATATCTTCAAATTTTGATGGGTCTGATTTTCTTCGGAGTTCGATTGTGTTTCAGCTAGATATTTATGAAGAGATTTTAATATTTTTGTTAACTTTCTCATTTGTCGTACAGTGTATTGCCTCCTTGGTCTTTTAATCTTTTGATGTGGAAAGTTGGATTTTTTTCATCAATATCATGGAATGCTAATGTTAGCACATAGCAAATGATTATATATTTTATGGTTATGGTGACCATTAAAAATGGATGCTTACAGTATCCTTCCTACAATGAATGGTGATTCTAGATGAAGAATGTATCTAAACATTGTCAGCAGTGCTGCTTTGGCATTTGCCCTAAATTTTTATAGCTTATTACAATTTCACAGGTATATCTCAAGTTACCTTCCAGCACTTATGTGATCCACAGACTTATAGTTCCCATTTCTTTGGGGTCTACTATGAATAATGCAACCAAAAATAATGTATGTGCTTTATTTAATATTGATTATTATTGTATTAGTAAGGTCTTATGTTCCCAATAATTCACTTCAAAATGTATCCTTAGAGCTGACTTGCAATGTTGCTTCAGAGTCCAATGCAGTGGGTTGATTTTTAATAGTTCTGCACATACAAGACATACATTGACCACTATAATAGTTTCAGATTTGTATAAAAGATTCTTGTAGGTTTTTGGTTTTGACTGGCTTTTCTGATATAAGTCCATTTTTTTGTCTGTACTTTAACTTTCCTTCCCCAACATGCTACTATAACAGCAGTGTCCAATTCTTGTGTTTCAAGGGGCCATATTCCATTGTTAATAGAATTATGTGCCATGGGCTAGAGTAAAAATGTAGGACTATATATTGTTGTCCATCCACAGCTGAACTCTCACCAGTGTCAATAGGAGCTTTTCACAGGGTAAAATATGGTCTTTATACAGTAACTGAACTTTTAATTATTATTTCTACTGTTTCCCCATTCCCTCTGCTAAAATGATCAGCCATGGAAATATTTAATGTTGTCATTGTTTAGCCTGGCAGTTAGTATCCCAGTGAGGTTAATTGGGTGCTGGGGGTTGGTTGCAGCACATGTAGGCATATCCAAGTTAACTTTGATCAAGCTAGCTGGAAAGCCCATGACACTGTGGCTGCTCTGCTATTTTTAGCAAGCTAGCTCAATCAGAGCTAGTTCTGGTATGCTTACACTGCATTTCCCGATTGCATTGCAGACCTACCCTTAGTCATTGTTTCCGATCATCTGTAGACTAGGGAAGGCAATGTTGGTTAGACTTGGTTCAGATCTGGAAGGTTATATTGTCAACCAGGACCTGGGCTAGAAATATACTTTTCAGTTTATTGTTGGTTTAAACTAAAGCTTAGATTGTGAATATAAATACATCAAATGGGCTGGGATTTTGACTTTCCCTGTTCTATAACACAGACTTCTTGGATTATATAAATCCATGCATATACCGGAATGATCCAGCAATACCTAGTGTTATTCTGAGATTAGCCAGAGTTTTATACTGTACAGTATCTAAGTACAACTGATAATAGTTTCTCTCTTTTCAGTTACAGCCATGATTGTGAGTTAAATTAGGTTCCAGTGCTTCCATCTATGATGATTTTTCTGAGTGGAATAATTTAAAAAAAAAAATTCTGTGTGCTTTATAGCCTTGCAGCCCAGTAATCATTTTTTAAATCTGGTAACAATAAACACTCTACTGTTCTGAAAAAGGGCTGTCATTGCCGTGGACCACCTTGGTTGTTCATTTCCATATGTGTTGCACTATTATTGCACTCCTTTTATTTTTAAAGCAAATAAACAAGCTTACAGAATAAATTACAAAGAATGGAATGAGAGAGAAACAAAAGTTTGAGGCACCACATTCTATTTTCATAACACTGATACCTCCCCAGGGGGATAAAGGAAGCATGTGCCATTTATGTACGTCCTTGTGCATTTCCTCTAACAGTGGAGTTTAATTCATGTTATAGAATTCATTGAATTTCTTACCATGTGTTACCTCCTCACTTTTAAAAAATTTCCCATTGTTTTACGTGTAAAATTTTCTCAGTTTTGTCCTCGCAGCTGATTGTCATCAAACTGTAAAACAAAGTTTATGCTAAGATACAGTATAAGAACTAATAATAGTCTGCAACAAAACCTGTGTTTTTCTTATACTAGAGGGAATATTACTTAACAATGCGGTGGTTGTTATGCTTTTTGAATCTTTATTATATTAAACTAGTACTAGGTAACAGTGATAGGTGTGGCTTTTTAAAGCCATCTTTCAGCTTTATTAAAAGTATGGGTAGCATTCCACTACAAAGCAATATAGACTTAATAGAATATAAATTCTTAACCTGGATAGATCTTTAATGGCAAGTGACTTAATAGTTTCTGAGAACATGTATTGCACTATTTGACATTAGTAGTATAACAATTATTTCTTTTTCCTCTCTCCCTTGTAGTTGTCCATATTTGTCAGAGAAGATTACACCTGCTATTCCTGCAATAGGTGGGATTCTGTTCTTTTTCGTGATGGGGACCTTGCTGCGTACTAGTTTCAGTGATCCTGGAGTCCTCCCACGTGCAACACCAGATGAAGCAGCAGACCTGGAAAGACAAATAGGTAACACAGAAGGTCTGTCATTGTCCCTTCGCTTTTCTTCCAAGTGTGTATGTACTGTGCGGAGGCAGAATGCTGCTCAGCTTGTGGAGGACAAACCCCCATCTCAGCAGTAATCACTCTGAAATAATATTTTAACTCCCACAAATAGTATTGACTCTCCTAGAAAAGAGTCTGAGGAATTCTTCAGTCAGAAGTTGCTGACCACAGTGGTGAGCATGAAGAATGATAGCTTACTGCTTTGATTTGTTACTGGCCTTTTCTCTATATATGATGGAAGGTTCCCTAGTGCATAAAAAAATACTTACTGGTATATACTTCTAAAAGTGTTTATGGGAAGAAAAGTGACACAGGCATGCAATACTTCTTAAACTCTTAAATTCTGCACCTTCTTAGGCAACATACCTTATGTTGGGTCACATCTAAGTATGACATTGATATGTTTGTTTATATTGTCTGCCGAAGGACCCCAACTAGGAACAGGGACTGATTTGTAGAGCCCCGCAAATCTGCAGATAGTTGTTTTATATTCATGGACCATGTTTGTGGATCGCAGTTTGGATGCGGATACAAATTTTGTATCCGCACAGGGCTGTACTGATTTGTGTTAGGCAGCATACAAGCACATAGAAAGACAGAGTCCATGGAAGGTTGCACATCTATGACAACAGTTAAACTTTTATTATTTTTTATTCATGCAGAGCCAACACAACTATGGAAGAGTGAGCTAGATTCTGATATGGCTCCTACATCAAGACAATTATTTACTAAGTCCTAATTGCAGAGTTTTTATAATTGCAAATGTCATAACCAAAAGATATGGTACTTGGCTGTCAAAGCCCTTGCAGAGTTGCTGAATCAAAAATCTTTTTACGAAAGCAAAAAAAGAACAACAAAAAAACAACCTCCCAATACTGTTAATTTGAAACAGAATTCCTTGGGAAACATACATGAAACCCCGCAATGCAACTTCAATAGTCAGTTTTCAGCGAAAGCTACACTCTTGTAAGAACAGAAAAGACACAAACAATTACAATTAAGTATGTTAAGCGGCAGTAAAACTGTGAGGCTGTGAATATAGGAGTCTTCTATCTGATACAAATTATGACCTCTTCCTCTGTTCCTCTTTTGATGCCATAGTTGACTTTTCTTTCTCCAGTGACAGTTATGAAAGTACAAAAATAAATGATGAAACCTACAAGTTTTCCCACATGGTGGATTTTGTGGGTCAGAAAATGATATTTTTATCACCTTTTACATACATTACTTTAGAATGCCTTTTCAAAGGCTTTGGCAGAGATTTAAGATCACCAGTTCATTTTTAATATCATATAGAACCATAGAATAGCCCTTTAAATTGTAATGGTTGCCTTTTTTGCAGCATTTGAATCTTGAGGTTGCAGTATGATGAAATCCTAACACAAGTTTTGATTGAAGGGCTCAGTTTCAGAACAGTTGCAGTTGGAAGAAAACTGTGTTTTATAGAAGGAGACACAAGTTTGTCATTGGCTTGTGTTTATTCTACAGATAAAATTGTATTTCTGTATTACTATAGAAATATAGTAATCAATTTACTGGTCACTGTTGTGTTATTGGTAAACTCCTGTCCCCCTTCAGCAGATATAGAGGGTCCACAGCAGAACTAGTGTGGTTTCACTGTGCGGCATTGGGGGATGGGATGCAGGGGGGCTATGTGGTGCTCTGCCTTCCCTACATGCCAGAGAGCTGTACTCCACAGGGGATTTCTGTGTACCTCGCCACACAGTGGCATCAGAGTATTAACATCAAATCAGTGGGTTTGCAACTTGCTGGATCCACAAGCCCTTCTTCCTCCAGCATTGTACTCCCCATTTGGGACGGGTGCAGGGGCAGTGTGGGATGCATGGTCATACAGCAGCTCTGGTTGTGGGGAGAATTATTTCCCTTAGGCATTCTTGGAACTCTGAAGTATATAGCTGTATTACATTTTCTAGTTCTGGCTGAGCAGTGTAATAACACCATGTTGTGTTGATATACCAGAATTCAGGTCTCAGCTCCTCATGATGCTTTTATGCTGTATCCCTCCCTTTCACTGCTGCTCTGAGCATCAGTGAGCATTCACTGATGTGGCAGAAGGGGAGTTCTATCCAGCCAACCTTGGCTGACAGGAGCATTGCTGCAAGCTAGAACCAAAGTGGGCGGAGAGTAAATAGGAGAAAAGGCAGGAAAATGCCAGGTGACCCAAGCATGTCACTCCCAAAATATTTTTTATTAACTTTCTGTTGGCTGTGGCATTTTGGGTAACCTAAAAGAAGAAAGGCCTAGCGCAGAATGTAAGCACAGGCTGAAGAGAAGCAAAATCTATATGAATTAGAGGCAGGCTGAATCCTCACTTCAGTCAGAATGTCTTAAGAAATTAATATGAAACTTATTCATGCTGAGAAATTAGTGTAACTGAAGAGAATAGTGCATTGTATAAACAAGGACTGGGAGTTATAAATGAAGGAGTTTCTAATTTTCATAAAATACAAAGATCTAGAAAACAGATGCCAGAGTTTAAATTTATGTTGTTGGGGAAAATACCAGAAGACTTTTGAGCAGGCTGTTTAAGAGTTTGTTTTTCAGTTTTTTGCCAGTGATATAACTGAAGACATTTTTTCAAAATCAAAAACTGAGTACATAATGTGCTGAAATTTAAGACAGTTGCTGGGACAGTTGTTTTGTTTTTTAATAGTAGAAAAATAGTCTGAGATGTGTTTATGAAAAGCTCAGGAAAAAGCTATGACGCTTTCTTTAAAACAAAATTATTTGGAGTGGACTGTGGAAACTTATGAGAAGATGGAATTCAGACAGGTAAATTGATTACTATACAGTATAGCTGAAAAATAAGGGACTGCCCCTTTTATATTGGAATTGGAAAAGGTTCAGAAAAGGGCAACAAAAATTATTTGGGGTATAGAATGGCTGCCATATGAGGAGATTAATATGACTGGGACTTTTCAGCTTGGAAAAGAGATGACTAAGGGGAGATATGAGATCTACAAAATCATGACTGGTGTGGAGAAAGTAAATAAGGAAGTGTTTACAGCTTTTCATAACACAAGAACTAGGGGTCACCAAATGAAATTAATAGGCAGCAGGTTTAAAACAAACAAAAGGAAGTATTTCTTCATACAACACACAGTCAATCTGTGGAACTCTTTGCTAGAGGATGTTGTGAAGGTCAAGACTATAACAGAGTTAAAAAAAAAAAACCTAGATAGATGCATGGAGGATAGGTCCATCAAAGGCTATTAGTCAGGCTGGGCAGGGATGGTGTCCCTAGCCTCTGTTTGCCAGAAGCTGCGAATGAGCAACAGGGGATGGATCACTTGATGATTACCTGTTCTGTTCATTCCCTCTGGGGCACCTGGCACTGGCCACTGTCAGAAGACAGGATACTGGGCTAGATGGACCTTTGGTCTGACCCAGTATGGCCATTCTTATGTTCTTCTCCTGTGAAGTTGTCGTAATTATTGTGTAAACGAACAATAAAAATATTCTGGTATTCCACAAAAAGCCCTCTTGAGGTAGTGCTAGTTACAGAAGTAAAGGATTGACATGACTATTCAATGTTATGTTGAGTTCAATTGAGTCTAAGGGTTTTGTAAAGTAGTATTGCTTCAATTTTATTACGATATTTGGGAAAAGGTGAACTTTCTTTGCCTATTTTAGTGCTGGAGCTGAAGGTAGTAGGAGAAATATTTTAATTATAATATAATTTAAACGAAAATATATTTATTGAATCCTTAGAGTACTGAGGATGAGTACTTTTAATCCAAGAAGTGATAAGGTACTTTGGATGAATATATGACACAGAAATGTATATTCTCCGCAATGGAGTGTTTGTCTGAATCTAACCTCCTATCACCAACTATTTAACTCTTCCAGTGGCTTCCATAACTCCCACTTCCCTTCCCACCACCCCTACAACCATCAAACACAGCAAATCCTCCGTTGCCAAGCCTTCTTTTTATCATCTTCTCCTATGAAAAATACACAGTTCCAAATACTTCCCAAATGGTGTAATTAGACTATTATACTTATTTCTGAAAGTGTGCAACATATCTGTATGACTTTATTAAAGAGTAAAGAGATTTAAGAATGTTAAGGCTGTTTAACCATTAGGATTCCTATATGAAAATTACTGGGAAAGCATGAATATTTCAATAAAAAAGTTACCACCTGGCAATTGTAGGTTTGTTTTTCGTGAAATGAGTTTGGTCTCAATCCAGTTCCCTCTAGACAAGAATCCATATCAGAAGAATCACCATCATATTTGATGCTAATTGGTCCCGTTGTTGACCACTTTAGCAAAGAGACTTTGAACGGATATAGACACTGATGTGTCTGTCAAGGAGGAGGTCTCTTCAGGTAAAGGCCGAAGCGTGTTAGTAGGTCAGTGTGTGGACTGCTGCATCGCTGCAGCTTGTTCTGTACTTGCTCTGTAGATATACTGTCTCCAGAAATGTTAATCTACCTTCTTTCCTTAGCCCTGTATTTGCACAAACATATTGAAAGTAAGTTACAGGTTATCCCAGAGAAAGTCTCCTTTGGGATACGGTCCAACAAGTAAAAAGAAAAGGAATACTTGTGGCACCTTAGAGACTAACAAATTTATTTGAGCATGAGCTTTCGTGAGCTACAGCTCACTTCATCGGATGCATTCAGTGGAAAATACAGTGGGGAGATCTATATATACAGAGAACATGAAACAATGGGTGTTATCATACACACTGTAAGGAGAGTGATCACTTAAGATGAGCTAATACCAGCAGGTGAGCCGGGGGGGGGGGACGGACCTTTTGTAGTGATAATCAAGGTGGGCCATTGACAGCAGTTAACAAGAACGTCTGAGGAACAGTGGGGAGGGGGGGAAATAAACATGGGGAAATAGTTTTACTTTGTGTAATGACCCATCCACTCCCAGTCTCTATTCAGGCCTAAGTTAATTGTATCTAGTTTGCAAATTAATTCCAATTCAGCAGTCTCTCGTTGGAGTCTGTTTTTGAAGTCTTTTTGTTGTAATATTGCTACCTTTAGGTCTGTAATCAAGTGACCAGAGAGTTTGAAGTGTTCTCCGACTGGTTTATGAATGTTATTATTCTTGACATCTGATTTGTGTCCATTGATTCTTTTACGTAGAGACTGTCCAGTTTGACCAATGTACATGTGCCAGCAATGCCTCTCTGCCATGATGGCATATATCACATTGAAATTTCAACAAGTGGATTGATTGGATTTTTACTACTGTCAGTGGGAGGGAGTTTGGTGAATGACTCCTTTATTTGTATTTGATACAGTTTAAATTATTTTTGGAAACTGAAAATGTGCATCAGTTAGTTAAATTGGTTGAGGCAAATTGGTAACAACTGTAAATATTGATTTCTGAAAAGAGATAATCTAAAAAGCTAAGTGATTCCTATAATGATATAGTGATTCCTGGGACAGTTTTTGAAAATTCAGTGCACCCAGAAAATAAATCCTCCCCCAGCAATGAGGAGACTCTCCGATCTCTATTTGAAAACAAATGCAAGAGAGAATAAAATGAAAGAAGATAAAATAATTGAGAATAATCCTAAAAGATTCTACAGTCCACCCTCCTTACCAAAGGTCTCTTCAGTCTCTTGTGTCTGATTCTGATTTTGCCTTTTGGCAAAAATAAAATTATAATTCTGTTAATAAAAGTGCTAATGAAATTTACTAGATCGTTAGTTATACACCAGTAATAATAACCATGAATTTTTGGAGGACTTTATTCCAAACCAGAAACCTGTATAATCTATTACTCTTTTACGTTAAAGTTTTGTTTTTAGTTATTTTTTAAAGTAAAAAAGAAATAACTTTTTAGCAACTATACATAAAGATAATACTGTTGATTATCTGAAATATTACAAATGTGAATCATGATGGCAATTAGAGGAACTATCTTGCTGTGATGATTCCCCCCTGACCCCCAAATCACTAGAATCTTGCTGTTTGGCAAGATAGATGAACAGGTGCACTGATAGCTATCTGAAGTTAGTACACTAATTTCAGAACAACAAATTAGCTCTCCAGTTTTGGCACCCAGCACTCATATGTGGAACTTTTAAGTGTACCCATGGTTTTCAGATGACTGTGATAATAGTCGATTTTTAAGAGATGTTTATGTAATGCGATTGTCTACACAGAAAGTGGCAGGAGCATAAACAGCCTTTGGATGTCAATGGAAGGAGCTATTGGCCCCTACCGAAGGATGCAGTGTTTACTTTAAAATCCTGGCTAATTGGTGAAGAGAGTATCTTAGCTTTCTCATTTTCATTTCCATTCTCTGGAAACAAGATGTAAATTCAGAAAGAATACAAGGAATAAATCTGTACTGAATGACTAAAAAAAAAAAAAATCCTAAAAGCTGTGGGGGTGGAAGGCAGACAGCATTATAGGCAGCACTACTAGTGCTGCCTATTATTAAGGTTGCCTGAAATTATCCATTGAGACCCTGTTTTCAGTTGCTTAAAACTTTCCCAAATTCTGTTCTGGTTGAAAATGCATGTCAGGCATTTGTGTCAGGCTGAAAAAATAGTAGTTGATCATGTAGATTAATATATTTCAAGACCAGTAGGGCCTGTTGTGATAATCTAATATGACCACTTGTATAGAACAGGCCATAGCACTTTCCTGAAAAAAATTCCTATAGCATAACTTTTAGAAAAACATCCATTTAATATGGAGATATACCTATCTCATAGAACTGGAAGGGACCTTGAAAGGTCATCGAGTCCAGTCCCCTGCCTTCACAGTACGACCAAATACCATTCCTTCTTATTGCCCCAGATCCCTTAATGGCCCCCTCAAGGATTGAACTCTCAACCCTGGGTTTAGCAAGCCAATGCTCAAACCACTGAGCTATCTCTCCCCCCCATTCTTGGTTTAAAAATGGCCAGTGATGGAGAATCCACCAAAAACCTGGGTTAATTGGTCCAATGATTTATCATCCTCACGGTTAAACAAATTTATGCCTTATTTCAAGTCTGAATTTGTCTAGCTTTAACTTCTAGCTCTTGGATCATGTTATATCTTTCTCCGCTAGATTGAAGAGTCCAATATGAAAAAAATTGTTCACTATCTAGGTACTTACTGTAATCAAATCATCCCTTTTCCTTGTTAAACTAAAGAGATTGAGCTCTCTGAGTCTATCGCTATGAGGCATGCTGTCTAATCCTTTAATCATTCTTGTGGCTCTTCTGTGAACACTTTCTAATTTTATCAACATCCTTCTTGAATTGTGGACATCAAGAACTGGACACAGTATTCTAGAAGCAGTCGTACCAGCACCAAGTACAGAGTTAAAACAACATCTCTACTACTGAATCATAAGGGTCAAATTAAGGTTACATAGGCAACCTTAGATTTGGCATTTCCTAACTTTTGGGTGCTTGACTCTGCAACCTTAATGTTCTTTATGTAATTTGCTAAGTTTTTAAGTAAAAGCAAACAAATCCAACAGAAATTCCATCATGTGGAACCATATTAACTCCCAGCATGGGTCATGAGCAGGCTTTGGACCTTTAGATAGACATCACAGATGTCTGACACTTGAGCTAATGGAATAACTAGTAGCAGTAGTAGGTGGTTGTCCTCTATATGAATCAGGCACTTAAGGGGGGATTAGACGCACACTTTGCTATCAGCAAATAATTATGAAAAACCACTAGCAAAGAATGCAGAGACTCAGGAATCCAGGATTCCTTTCCAGCTTCCGGAGGAGAATGTGCTTTAGTAGTTAGAAACCCTTCTGCCCCCATCTTCCCACCCCAAAATCTCTGTCCCACTCTCCTCATATCTCCCTCTCCTTCCCGCTCCCCAGACCTATCTTAACTCCACATTCCCTGGTACATGCAAAGAGGCAACTGCTGCTGTGAGAATTATAACTTGGAATTTCCTATCTTCTGTGCAATTAAAATGTAAACCTTGATACTACTTTATCAGTCTTGCATTAAATTTCATTTGGAATACTCTTCAGCCTATTTTTGGCAATTAGAAAAAAATATAGTGCAACTGCACTTTTTTTTTTAATTAAAGCCGCATAGGAAAAGATAACTGAGGTAAGAGGAATGAATTTATCAAGAGGAGATCCCCCGAGTCTGGGTTTGTCCAATATGTGTAGGAGAGATTAACTGTTCCTCATGAATGTTAATCTCTCTGCATAGCACTGGTGCTGCAAATAAATTTCTAAAGAGATGGTTATTGCATTTTTCTTCTCCAACTATAAAGGGCATATCTACAGTGAAGAAAAGAAAGGGAAATGCTTTGTATTTCTTATCTTCACACTGATTTCTTACATGGATCTCTTCAAATCTTACACACATCCTCCCAAATTCATCTCTTAGGCCAGGTTGCTTCAAACCTGTTCTATTTTGCTGCTGCTTTCAAGCATGTCCAAAAGCCCTAAGAACTCAATGTTAAGCCGCAGCTGTAATCCGTCACTAAGTCTCATTGATGTATAAGTACTACTGTACCAATTCGGGTTTCTTCACTCCCCTCCCCCCACCCCCATTTCTTACACACACTTAAAGAATATAATCTGAATTACTCCAGTGTTTTTAAGGAAATCCCCCCCCCCCCCGCCAACAACCTTTTAGAGTACTGTACAATTGGCCAAGCAAATATTGTTTTGAGAGTACAACTTGGTTGTGTTCTGCTTCCGTTCCAGAAGTAGGGTACCAACTTAATAGGCTAGTTGTCTGATACAGTATGGCTAATTTTATGAAAATTTTGAGATAAATAGGACACTGTTCCTTGCCAGGCAGATCTTCCAGAGCACTCTCACCTCCAGTCTTTCCTTTTCTCCTCTCAGTAAACCAGAATCTCATGACAGAAAGAGAAAATAGCAGCTTCATGTTTAACAGAGTTCTAGAGTTCAAAAAGGATTATGGAAAGTTACTCTTGTAATCTTTTTTTCTAAATTGGGACAGTAAGTCCTCTTCTGAAAGTCAGTGTAGTCTTTAGCTCAAAAATCAGTGCTGGGTTTACAATGGCGCCAGCAGCTCCATGGAGCTGGGCCCATGCTTAGAAGGGGCCCCGGCCTGCTCCGCTTGCACTGCATCCTGAGACTCCGCCAGCACACTAGCTCCTCACCGCCCATCACTTGTGCCTCAGGCTGAAGGATCCTCTCCACCCCGTGGCCCCACTGCCCTGCTCCTCTCTGCTCCCTGGCTGGACCACAGTGTACCTCCATCTCTGCTTCCCCCACCTGTCTCCCCAGAGCTGAGCTGCCTGGGACTGGTGCAGAAGCCTGGCCAGTCTTACCAATTGGGGTGGGGGTGAGGGTGGGGGGTTTGCCTTGGCCCCTCCAGGCAAGTGCGTCTTGAGAGAGCCCAGCCAGCACTGGCCTGCTGATCGCACCACCACCCAAGGGGCCGCAGTGATTCCTGGCCCCGGGACCAGCTCTGGGTGTGCTGCTGGCTCAGCCCGGCAGATACAGTTACCTCCCAGCAGAGCTGGTGAGTGCTGCCAGGAGGCAGGGGGTGGGGAGTGGGTCTCTGGGGTGTGCTGGGCTGTGAGGTGGTGGGGAAGATCTGTGTGTTGGGACACTAGGGAGTGGGGGTTCAGTGGGCAGTGCCAGGCAGTTGTGGTGGGGCGGTGGGCAGGGATGGTGGTGTGCATTTTTGGGCAGGGGCCACAGGGGGGCTCTGGCCATAGGGAATCGGGGGGGGTTCAGTATTGGGTGGGGGGGCTGGGTGGTGTGCTGTGGCATGGCGCCCCCCGCCCCCCTCTGAGGGGAAGGGGCATGCTGGCAGCACAGGGCCGGGTGGGGCACTGTGCGTCTGGCAACTGCCAGTTTGTAAATAGTGCCCTCACACTGGGCTGGCCCGTCGCTATGGGGACTGACGTCCCTGCATCATGCTCCATTGCCTCTATGGGAGCCCACAAATATGTTAGGTGCGAGGCCTACAAAAGGTTAATCCAGCCCTGTCAATAACAGATCAAGAGTTACAAGTGGATTGCAGTGAACAGCACTACTTTACGGGGGTTTTTTTTAAATCACATTCCCAGTGTTTTTGTAGAGTGAGAAGTTCTGCTGTTCTCCCTTGAGAATGGCATTCTCAAGTTTTAAGTTCCTGGTTGTCTAGATACTGACTTTTCCTCCATGTAGCCCAGTGTTTATAATTAAGTGTGCAGCATGGACTTAGATGGTTACACAAAAAGAGGACCTTCCTTGTTGTGGTAAGATCTTTTTAATATTTATTTTTGTGCTCTTACAGATGTCAGAGTTCATTCATGAAGAATTTTGCTGACACTAGGCCTTTACTGCAGCTGGAAAAAAAAACAAATTATTGCTTTATCAATGTATTGTTTTAGGGCCAAATTGTTGTCCCTTTGAAACGTAATGGCAAAACTCCTGTGACTTGGCCCTCACTGGGATCAGGATTTGACTCTTAATGTACATTTTCCCCAAATATAAGTTTCATTTTGGAAAAGATTAAAAGCCTCTGAAAAGAAAGGGAAGGAAATTTCACATCTATATTGTATCCAGCTTGGTAAAATAATACGAACACAAGCCATATATTTTCTAGATATTACATGTTTAGTGCTTATGTTTTATGTATATGGAGGTAAGTAGGATGTGGCCATATACCTGGGCACATGAAGACCCATACTATGAATGTATATAGGAAAGAAAGAAAAAGGGTCTGGATAATTTTACAGAGCTGATAATATTCAAAGCTGTGTAAATGAAAGTAATGGGGATGATCAACTCCTGCTTCTGGGTGTAAGCTGATCTACTTACTGAAGGTTCTATCCATACTATGGCTTGAACTGTGGTAGAAAAAACATGATCAAAACTGATATCAAGTATGGTTTTACTAGACCTGTGCTTAACTGTTTAATATGGTGGCTGTTTGGTATAGCTGTAAGCAAATCTTTTTTTTTTTTAAAAAAAAACATCATGTTTTGCTGACCATTACTTAGCAGTCATTGCAGAAAATCACATTCAGCATTGTCAGCCAGGTATGACTAAAACCATGTTTGGAAATGCAATCCTCCAAAATTAATCGGTAGAATAAATTAATAAGGTATTCTAGAAAGGCCTATGTATTAAAGCCCCTCTTAAGTGATGGACTTAATTACGTGCCTAATTTTGAGCATGCGAGTTATCTAGTTAAAGTCAATAGGACTATTAACATGCTTGAATTTAGGTACTTGCTTAAATATCTTGCTGAATTGGAGCCTAATTAGGGCTGACAAATACAGACGTTTTTGACCACAGTCTTAGTCTGTCATTGACACCTAAGGTCAAACTCATCCCTGATTATAACTACATTAAGGTCAGTGGAGTTCCACTAAGGATGAATTTGATTTTTTTTTTTTTTTTTATGATTAAAGGCTAGTGCTAGCATATTTGTGGTAACGTCATTCAAAGTATGGTAAGTGTGCTTAACTGTCTCAATTTTAGCAATAAAAATAAATGATACAGTATCTTTTTATAACAAAACATATTACGTGTGTGTGTCTATAATGGAGATATATAAATAAATATCCTGTAAATAATCTCTTTTGGTCTTAAGCATATTACTTTTATTGCTGTGTGGTAAAGCTTTTCATGGTTATTGATGCTGCAGCGTATGATAAATGATGTCTTTGTATAGCAAATGTGTAAAATATTCCCTTTTTAATTTTTAAAAAGTTCATACCTAACAAAGACCAAAAAACCCCTCAACCCTCACCTTTTTTCATTTTAAATTTGGGGCTGGAATCACTCATGGTACCTGTAAAGCGCTAAATATAATGCTGTATGTATGAATGTTTTCTTGCTGCCTGCCACAATGTTAGCTTAGCTTAGTTCTAAATCAGGGGTCTCAAAGTCCTGGCCCGTGGGCCATCTGCGGCCCACGGAGGAGAGACACATGCAGCCATGCTGCCAGCAATGTCTGCTGCATGCGCAGCCCACCGCAGCTCCCATTGGCTGGAGGAAAGGGATGGAGATACCATCACTAGTTGCTGGGCAAAGTCAGCCATGGAGGCAGCGTCACTTTTTTCCACAATGTATATAAACAAGTCAAAATACTGAACACAACTATCTGATGCCACCTTGCTGCAATCCTGAAGGTTTCAACTGCTCAGCTGCTGAGGTCAAACATCAATGAACTGACAGAACTGAAGCATTGCCAGGTATCTGGCAAACACTGAAAACTCTCTGGCATGCAAAGAATTGTATAAAGTTGTATGACAGTTTTATTATTTCTAAGAAATTCAAAATAAAAAATACAATATAAAAGTTTTCTTTTCTCAACACCATCTTCAGTGACATTATTGGCCAGCTGGGAGGATTTGAGGACTGGCACTGGCCTCAGGTAAATTGAGTTTGAGACCCCTGTTCTAAATAAAAAGGAATCCAAAGATTGTTTCCTTCCTCATCGATCATGCTAATCATATCATATATACGTTATGTAAACCCATATAGCCTGAGGACTCTGGGTCTGAGTCTTGGGTTAGCATGATTTGTGTTTAGACAGAAAGAAAGTGGAGGTAGACTTAAGCCTGAATTCAAACCCTGGGTTTATGTTGCACTGTAGACATACTCCTAGTATCTCAGGAGCATGTTGCTATAATATTAAATCTAGTAATTATCAGGAGCTGTTAAAGAGGCTTTATCTGTTTTGTGAATAGTCTCTTACGCTTGAACTATGACAAATTCAGCTCAATGAGAGCTATCAGTTTTCAAACAAAAAACTTCAAGGTTGTGTGAAGGTTGTAAATATATATATTCATAAGATTCTAACAGGCTTTTACTGTTGTAATAGTTTTTTAAAAAATTAAGGCAGGAGATTATGAATTACACTGAAAAAAATAGTTTTTAAATCTGAAAATTAAAGATACTTGCTCAGTATATTCATAAACCTTTTACCTAAAGATGCAGATATATATAGTAACTATCTTAACATACAATTTCTGTGTTCTTTCAGAAGTGGGTGCTGAAACATAAGTTTGTCAGGACCCTGTTTATATTATAAATATTTGTAACTGTATTTATTAGATGAATAGCATGTTTGCAACTGTAATAGTATTACTGTTTCATACTTCAGGGTAGTCCTAGACCTTTCTATGCTCATCCAAGTTGTAACTGCAGGCATCATTTGAAGAAAACATAGCTGCACATGTGGCCCTGACACTGAAATTTAATTAAAACAATTCTGTTTATGATGCAAGAGTCAGAAAATAATCTGTTTCACTCTACCATAGCTCTTTTGGTTCTGCTTGGCTGACAGTAAAACTTACATTTTGTCACTAAAGTAATCAGATTTTAATCAATGAGGGCAGTTCTTTGAGTAAGAAGGCACCATCTTAACCACATGCGCTTCTCAGCATATATCTGCACTTCAGAAGCATTTAAAATACAAAATCGATCCTTAAAAATTATTAACCTAGCCAGTGCTCTAGCTTCTGGAGTAATAAATGTTCTTGTCCTAAATAAACTCAACTATCACTTTGCCAGATGGCAAGCAGAGACTTCTTTGTAAACAGATTTTAAGCTACAACAGCTGTATTAAAATATCACTACGTGTTTGATTTTAAACTCTCAAAAAGCAAGATGAGTGAAATACTCTCCTGAATGTACTCCATTTTACCATGGTATTTAAGGGTCTCAGAACAATGAGTGATCTTGTTTGCCATATATGCCAAGTGCTCTAATGATAGGTAGAATGTTGGTGTGTATTGTATAAATGTCTAGTTTGGGCATTAAATTCAGCCTGAATGCTGCATTTCTTTGTCTTAATAATTAAAGACTTTAAAACGTTTCTAAAAGCAAAACCTCCCTTTTAAAGTGATTACAGCATTTTGCAAGAGGGCCATTTTTCATTTATAGATGTGAACTAAAAAATCCTTGAGCTCTTTCCCCAGTTGAAAATGACTTTAGTCACCTCTGTTAAATGAGTTAGTGGTTAGTCCAGTTCTTAGTGAACAAATGTACACATCACAAGAAACTCCACGAAGAGCAAGCCTATTTTTGAGGAGCCAGCGAAATGGAGTCTGTGCTTGAACAGATTTTTGTGTTACTCAGTCTTAGATATTGTACATGAAGTAAATATTAAAGGTGCTGGCTAGGCTGAAGAGTGTGGGATTTTGGTTTTTGTGGTACAGAAGCTGTGGTGGCTAGATTTTTTTTTTTTTTTTAACAATTAGCTGTGTGGGGTTTTTTTTCCATTTTTTGTGATGCATTGTATTTTGAGTTATTAGCCTCGATATTCAGAGTCTGGGAGAGAGAAAAACTGTTTTTAAGCTTTCTAAATCTACAAAAATATATGTAAATGTTAAAGAAACTGGATTTAAAATGACAGTAATGTGCCTATCGCATATCTGGCAAGAGAATATAAATTATTGTTCTAATGTTTAATCATTTCCCTGTTAGATATTGCAAATGGCTCCAGTTCAGGAGGATACCGTCCACCTCCCAGAACAAAAGAAGTAATCATCAATGGACAGACAGTGAAACTGAAATACTGTTTCACTTGCAAGATTTTCCGCCCACCTCGTGCCTCACATTGCAGCCTTTGTGATAACTGCGTAGGTGAGTATAAAGAAAACATACATGTTCAGTTTTTGTCATTTTTTCATTAAAGTGCTTTTAGAGGGCAGGATAGTCTTCCTATGAATACATATGGTGGTTTGCTTAAAGAGACCAGCCTCACATGGTTATAAAATCATCCAGAAGGTCACTAGCTAACACAATTATCCTGCTTCCTACCAGCTAATGTGAGGATTTTGGAGGAGGGTAGATATAGCCTCCTGGAAGTTTCAACCATGTAGCAGTTTTGTGGGGGGGGAATTAGGGCTCATCTACACTGCTATTTAGCTACCATTGTAGTTGCACCAGTGCAAACCTCTAGTTTAAAGACATGGTCTCATCTGAGGTAAACTATACCAGTGCAATTCACATTGTACTAGTGTAAATTACATCTACACTTGAGGTTTGCTCTGGTAGAGCTAAACTGGAGGCTAAAATCCCATTGCAGACAGACTAAGGGCTTTTCTGCACTGCAGCATAGCCACATTTCTGTAGCTATGCCACTATAGTGCTGTAGTGTAGACACCTCAGCGATGGAAGGGTTTTTTCCTGTCACTATAGCATCCACCTCCCTGAGTAGCAGTAGCTAGATCAACTGAAGCATTCTTCCGTCAGTGTAGCTGTGTCGACAATGGGGGTTTTGGACCTCTGAGCACCATAGCTGTGTTGATATACATTTTAAGTGTAGATGAGGCATAAGTGAGATTACATTTCACACTGGTATAGTTACACTGGTGTTGCTGCACCAGTGCATGCCCCTAGTTCAAATGCACTAGAAGAATGTAAAAATTACTTGCATCGAGTGCTTCTCACTCTAGTTCAGGGGTTCCCAAACTTGGTTCACAGCTTGTTCAGGGTAAGCCCCTGGCAGGCCGTGAGACACTTTGTTTACCTGAGCGTCCGCAAGTACCACGGGCCACCACTTCCTACAGCTCCCATTGGCCGGGAATGGTGAACCGTGGACACTGGGAGCTGCGAGGAGCCATACCTGCGGACGCTCAGGTAAACAAAGCGTCTCACGGCCCATCAGGGGCTTACCCTGAACAAGACACAGACCAAGTTTTGGAACCCCTGCTCTAGTTTTGAACCTGGGGTAAACTAGAGTGATGCAGGTCACTTCTTACACTGGGCAGTGCAACTACACTAGGGATTTGCATCACTGGTGGGAGGGGAAAAAAACAGTACCTTGGCGTTAACCCCCCATGAAAATGAGGGTTGGTGACCCACACCTCCTTTGAAGGCAAATCCTGGTCCTTTCTTTGCCACTCATTGAGAGAGAACCACTTGCGTTCCACAGCACAGGGGATGCAGCAATTTTTGGGGAGCCCATGTAGAGTATTTGCCCTTCCTTTGTGCTAGAGAGCCAAGATCTTCAGGGAACTCCCTGCATCCAACACAACAGGAGTGTGTAGGGATGGAATAGGGTGGTCATCTGCTACAGTTAGTCTGCTTATGTCACAGGTACAAGCATCACAGTGTGTTCAGCCTTGAGTCTGGAGTAGTTGCCACAGGGCAGCTCTGCTGTCTTGGCTAAACTGTAATGAGGGTGAGGAGTTTCTTTTCCTGTTGCAATTCCAAAGTAATTGGCTTGTGCTATGCTCTGCAGCCAGGATATGATCTGTAGACAGTTCACATCTTCACAGTTCCAGCCTATCTGCAGACTCAAGATGACAACACAATATCATTCACACTCAGTTTACGTTTGGAAATTTGTCTCCTCTAAGGTAATGGCTAGAAACTTAATTTTGCTTTAGTATCCACAGAAATTTGATGGTTAAGTCTTCACTCAGAGAAAATTTCCTACTTAGCATTCGCTTGCCAATGGCAATGTCAGGCCCTGATTATATTTTAAAATAGTAAACTGAAATAACATTAGGTTTTAGAGTAGCAGCCATGTTAGTCTGTATTCGCAAAAAGAAAAGGAGTACTTGTGGCACCTTAGAGACTAACCAATTTATTTGAGCATAAGCTTTCGTGAGCTACAGCTCACTTCATCGATGAAGTGAGCTGTAGCTCACGAAAGCTTATGCTCAAATAAATTGGTTAGTCTCTAAGGTGCCACAAGTACTCCTTTTCTTTTTTTGAAATAATGTTTTGATGCTCTTCTGTACATAGTTTCTTGAAGGGTAAGTAAGTGTGGTTGACTACTTTTGATTTTTAACCACTATTCAAACCGGTGTAGTTTTGCAGTGTAATTAGAATACATTTGGGGTTTAATGTGGCTGATTAACACACTGGTGATCCTGAACCTTGTGCAGTCAAGAAAATAATGCAGATGTCTCCAGCTCAGAAATGCAATTGCAGCATGTAGCAGTGATCCTTTTCAGTATATATCAATCACTGGAAGAATTATACATTCACATTTAGAGAATATCCATATAGTGAATTATAAGCTGAGTGTGGAAAGGTAGCCTTTGGTCTTCATATAATGAATGGATACCTACAGGCAGTTTCTTTGGTAAATAAATCAATCTGTTAGATGTTATGGTAAAAATTCTATCTACTAATCAGGAAAAGTTTTTCTTCTATATTAAAATTGGAATTCTTAAATAAACAGAGGTCAATTTTAAGCTAAAATCTCTTTTTATAAAAGCCAGCTTTTATTGACCGTAGGACAAATAGGAATGTTTCTCTGATTTTCAAATTAGAATTGATTACAGTCAAAAACAGGAGTGTGTTAGAGGGAAAGTTCTGAGTGATTTTTCCTGCTAATAGAATCATAGAAGATTAGGGTTTGGAACAGACCTCAGGAGGTCATCTAGTCCAACCCCCTTCTCAAAGCAGGACCAACCCCAACTAAATCATCCCAGTCAGGGCTTTGTTAAGCCGGGCCTCAAAAACCTCTCAGGATGGAGATTCCACCACCTCCCTAGGTAGCCCATTCCAGTGCTTCACCACCCTCGTAGTGAAATAGTTTTTCTTAATATCCAACCTAGACCTCCCCCACTGAAACTTGAGACCATTGCTCCTTGTTCTGTCATCTGCCATCCCCGAGAACAGCCTAGCTCCATCCTCTTTGGAACCCCCCTTCAGATAGTTGAAGGCTGCTATCAAATCCCCCCTCACTCTTCTCTTCTGCAGACTAAATAATCTTAGTTCCCTCAGCCTCTCCTCAATAGACTCTCCCTTTCTGCTTAAATCATTCCTGCCATAGAAAACTTATCCCAGGCAATTATAAAATTACTTCAATAGATGAGTTCTTTCTGGATTGGACCTTATTTCAACAAATCATTCTTTTAAAAATACAATGTATAAACATTTCCAACAATTGGCCAAATGGTGGGGTTCACGTGAAATGTTTTTGTTTAAATAGTTTCCCTGGTTATACACCACTGTTCCAGGCGCAAGAAAAGAAAACTGGGAGTGACTTGTTAAAATAGTCACAGCACATAACTGATTGATTAAAAAATAAGGGATGGGTATCAGAAATATTTTCTGTAGAAACCTCTCACAGGTTCTTCTTGTAGTGGGTGTGTCAAGTTTGCCAGATGGCATCAGCTTCCTGCACTGAAAGTACGAGTTATTTAGAACAGGTTGATCAGTAGTAGTAGTATAAAGCTTTTAAAATGTTCGTATGCTGTGGCTGTTTGGGAGTTAGAATAATTTGTATAAAGCTTTACGGTCCAGTATAGCTGACACTTGTGTACGTTACTTGATTCTGTTTCACTATGCATTAATACTCTAACATCACCTTTAATGGACCATTAGTTGAAAAATGTTTGTTTACATCATTAACGGGAAAGACAAATGGGGCGTACAAATAAAAATAAAAGTAGGTCCTTCTGCAGTGCTATAGTCAGCTATAAATCAATGGTCCCGCTTTTCGACTGTAGTTGGACTATGCAGAAAAGGTGGGTTTTTTTTTTAAAGGGGAGACTTTGGCTAGTTAACACTAGATCATAATTGAGAACTCTCCTTTTCAGGAGCCAAAAAATTTAGGATATGACTAGCAACATCCTTATAATGGGTCTTTCAGGGATCTGTCCCCATCAGCTGCTGCATGGAAAGACACACACACACACAAGTCCAGTCCTTTCAACAGGGGCGCTCTGTGTCAGTCTAGCAATGGCTAGCTTTCAGCCCTCCAGCCAAGGCTTTCTGGTGATTTCTGCCCTTTTTGGAGTTCCAAGTGAAACAATTGATCAATCCAAGATCAGCAAAACAGATAAAACAAAAGGATGAAAGGGGCAACCTGTAGTCAGTTTCAGTTCAGCCCCTTTTCAGAGGGGCCCAGCCCAGGATGGGCCAGAGTCCACTCCAGATTTCACTGGGTGTCCAGCACGAGTTATGGGATTTGGTCCCTTTCCCCTTTTTTCGGGCAGGGTCTGTGTTCCCTTACTGTGAGGACAGAGGCTCCGCTAGCTACCAGCTATTTTTATGGGAGCTGGGAAGCTCGAGAGCCTGCTCCATTCCTAGGGCTGCCCACTGAGTGGAGCTTCCTCCTCCATTGCTGACATGACTTGCAGGTGCTGTGGGGCAGGGCTTCTCCAAGCCAAAGCAGCCCCTTAACCCATCTGATTCACCTCATCACAGGCCCTCTACTCTAGTGTCTGAGTGCCTCCCAAGTGAAAATCAAAATCTCAATAGGTTAGTGGTATAATTTTCCTCAATTACTTCCCTAAGACAGTTGGGGCTATGTATGTGTTTTGTTTAATTTCCTTCTCTAGCTCCTCTTCAGCTCTTTTTCCTAATCTTCCTTTTTCTCTCTTTATCTTTGCTCATTGTAGTTACAGCTGTGCTAGTGCCAAGTTGAAGAAAGTAAGTTTTGCACTTAGTTTTGAGGGCCAAGTCACTGAGTACTCTTAAGCACGTTTTCGGTTTTCTTAAGGGTTTGCTGTTCAGTCGACCCAGCTCTGCTCTTTTTGGCAGAAAATGAAATGGCCAGCTGTTCATTCTGGGCTTCACCTGGACATCAGCTGCCTTCCTTTTGTATACCAACTAAGGTATATTGTCTTTTGGGGTATTTTGAAACCCCCAAAAAGAAAATGCAAGCTACCAGATGCACAGATGAGTCTGGCTGACTACCTTTTATTAATGATTTTGTTTATGGTGGTATCCACTGTAGCTAAACACTTTCTAGACATGTAGAGAGGGTGGTCAAAGAACTTGCAATCTAGGGAAAGACTGACAAAAACAAGGAGTTGGTTAGGGAAGAGGAGCAACAAAAAGGGATTTTTATACAAATTAGTAAGATTCACTGTAAGCAGCATCAGAAGATTGTCTTTAAGAGGGGTTTAAAAGTATAATGTTCTTATAGATTAACTCAGGGAGGCGATACTATGTACAGAGGAGACCATGTAGAAGAAAGTACAAGGGTGATTGTGGGAGAGGCTCACAAATACGTGGACATGGTTAAGAAAGTTGGTGGAGTGAAGGGTGTGTGTGGAAGGTAACAGAAAACTTGATGAGAAAATAATTAGGAAGGGATAAGTATTTTATTGAGCTTTGGGGTTGGTGATCAAATGCTTACATTTGATACGTTGCTGTTGGGGAGACAGTGGAGGGATTAAAAGAAGTGAGGTGATCATATCGATAGGCAACAAGTGTTACCCGGGGTTCTTTCAACCCAAAGCTCCTGGTAACGTTTACTCTGTGCGAGGTAGTGTCAGGAAATAAATCAGGGGAGACACAACCGTCCGACTGATAGATGGCTGGCACAAACAAGACAACACAAGAGTGCTTTCACTTAAAGTTAAATTTTACTTCGTCTCAAGCACTTACACACATCCGCCACAGGTTAGTAAAACACCCCCAACCCTTGATAATTACCGAAGCTGAGTGTGGCTCTCAAGTGGCACAGCAGCAGCCTGTCTGCTGGTGGGGAACACAAGATGCATCCAGTGGGAAAGTCCAGTCCCGAAGAGTCCCACAACCTCAAACTTTTCCCCCTTATTTTATACATTAGTAACTCAATGACATGTCCCCTAAAGGAAACTTGTTAAGCAAGCAGTTTCAATGGTCAAGCAAGAGGTTTTCTTCTGATTATTGGTTAACCAGGTGAGGTTTTTTCCCAGAGTTTGCAGCCTTGAGACCCTGTTAAACACATTCCTGAGGGCACATCCTGCTCTTCTAAAATGCATGGATCAGCAGCTTCAACACAATTCTTTGAAGAATGTGGGGTCAAGCTGCCTTTTCTGTGGCACCCCAAACCCCCTTCCCTCCTCCCTGGGTCAAGCTGAGGCTGCTGCATGGCCACTTTACGGTCTGCTGACTTGGCTGCTTTTAGCAATAAGCAATAGTGGATTCAGGCACTTTACTGGTTTGCCAAAATCTCCCCATACACAAGGACTTTAGAAATTGCATTTTGTAAGGAATGAAGGGGAATAAACCCTTCATTGTTAGAAATGGCTGCAAGGTGTGTTGCAGTAATACCCCGTTTCTCTAGACTTCCATTTTCTCCCTCCCAGCCCCTGCTTCTCCACCTCGTCATTTGAATTTTGGCTATGGTGCATGTTGTAGTTGGAAGTTGTATTAGGTAATGCACAAACGCATATTTGGACTTGCAATGGTATGTATAATGGGGAGATTTTCAAAGGCACAGGCCTTAGGCACCTAGCAGCTTTTGAACTCCTGCTGACTGCCAATGTGGGCTGGGCTCCTAATTGCCATTTGTGCCTTTGAAAATTTTACCCTTAATGTACTGGCAGATAAAGGGATTTTGGTTATTAATTGCAGATATTTGTTAGAAGCAGTAGTGTGGGAAGTGTGCAATGTAATTATTATATTGTATTTTATATATGCTGACATTTCATGACTATGAAACTACCCAGAGCAATGGCTGGATGTTTCCCCAATAAATTGATAAATATTTTTATTGATAAAATTAAACATCTTCATCTAGATTTGATTTTTAAAATATCATTTGTGCAAAAAAGCATTATTCTATAAGGTAACTTTCTGCCATTATCTATTAAAGATGGACTGTTTACTTTGTGGACCGTTTACTCCACAAGTGATCTTATTACATTACTTGTGTATGTGGCTTATATCTGTGGGATGGCACATCGACTGGCATCTAAGTTGCTCCTAGTTTTAAAATATCTACCGAGCATCCCCGTTGTTGCTCTTTCTGAATTACTTCTTCTTGTAGTCATGCAAAACACCCAAATATATTCTCATTAATAGAATTCCATTTTTCACAATTACTTTGCTGGTTTAGGTCACATCACTTTTTAAGGCTTTGCATAGACTTGTTTAGTCATGCAGAGGGTATCACAGATACTTATCTTTGGCACCTACAAAAAAAAAATTTAATGAATGTTCAGCACCCTGAACGCTTTTGCAGGGGGTGGTTTATAAATGAAATTATTACTTTATTTATTCACTGAATCTACTCTAGAGGCCAAAAGGCTGAATTATTTTCTTTTCAACCGTAGTAAACATACTGAGATGCCTAAACTCGGTGGCTTTAAAGATCCATTATCTGTTGTCCCCCACAGATGTTGCAAATCTGTGTCCACATCCAGAGCAATTTAATTAGCAGTCACTTTTTGTTATTGGTTTTCACACTGATTTCATGACAAAATCTTTATTATTCTTTTGTAAAGACAATGAATTTCATACTAGTGTACATTATGTACTTAAGTTGTATAAGGTTCAGTATTTCTTAGGTGAATGTTACCAGTTAAGGATCTAGTCTAGTCAGTCTTACTCATGTGAGTAAATATTCTTCATGTGCATAGTCACTCTGAAGTCAATGGGACAAATGACATGAGATAAGAATAGCTCACAGGAGTAAGGTATGAAGGATCGGATACAAAGATTGTGGTTAAAATAGTCTAAATTATAAAGACTTGTAACATTATTAGACAGGATTTAATCCAGCACTATTGTGTTTATTTTCCTTTGTGTACATCAATCTCATTAGGATCCTGGAGAAAATAGACAAATTCTGTATTTAAGAAGCACTTACAAAGAGTATTTATTTAGGGTTTTTTTTATTTTACTACTTTTATTGATGTTTCAAGAGGAAACAAAAGCGACAAGTACAAATTTCCATGCAAAGTACAAAGTCTGTAATCCTGAATAGATGTAGTCATACATTGACATCATAATCCTACAAAGAGCCATAGTTGTAAATATTACAAAGTGTGTGCAGATGTCTTAGATCTCAAAATAATTAGCCAGTTTGACATCCAAGACAATGGATCTTGTTTCCTCTGTCATACTGCAACTATCCATAGTAACTTTGATCAATGCAAGCTGAGCTGTTGGTTATAACTAAGTGCTTGTCTACACTGCCCTGCAGTTCAGACTACAGGGATATGAATATCCGCGCTCACCAAAGTGGTGCAGTATAGTGACCCTGTATGGATGCTGTGAGTGTGAACTAAAAAGTTCCTAGTTCTAAAGTGGATTGATTTAAATCACTGAGACGAAAGCCTCAATTTAAATAATCAATTTAAATCAACTTTTCCATTTGTACTTCCGTTATTTTCTAAAGAAAGGTGCATTCTCACTTGTTGATATAACCATTAAAACATGTTGATTTACAGCTAAATGGAGCCTTTACACTAGATTTGGTACATCTTTTGGCTACCTAGAAGGGTACACGATACATTTATTTAAGAAAATATAAAGCTTAATATTTTCAGATTCTTGGTAAGTGTACATTTTTAGTATGTTAGAAAATGGTGAATGATATATTGCTTATTTACTAGATAATTAACTTTCTGCTTTTGTGTCAAGCTGCATTAGAATGGGAACTGAAATTTAAACACACAAAACAGCATATAAAATGTCTTTTTATTAAACAAAACAACCTCAAATGTTTTGGATATGTAAATTTCTCTTCTCAAAACATGTTTCACATTTACAACTAAATGAGTTGTTAAAGGAACAGAGGGATTAACTGTAGTCAGTGAATTAAATTAATTATTTCAGGTCATCCTGGGAAAATTTTCAAATATGCCTAAGTGAAAGTGACTGAAACTAAAGTTCCTACTTGCCTAAGTCTCTTAAAAATGAGATAATGGTCCCCTCCCTCCTCCTTTTTATTTATAAACTGGAAGAGAGAAGTTTTCCTGCCTTTTCAACTCCCAATCAGTTTCTCAATTTTGAATTAGATAGTCCAAATGAAGAAAATATTCTTTCTGTGCCTGCGGAAAAGACCATTGCTCTCAAAAAGCTGTTTTAGGGACTTAAATAAACTCTGGTTCAGTGGTGTGACTTTCTTTAAAATATCGTCAGCAAACATGTAGTGCTTGAGTGCTTTTCTGCCAGCCCTGAAATTTATTATGTCTGGCAAGATTGATGGGTGATTATTAGATGTTTCTTTACTGCCTGCAATTTAACTTTGTTGTGGAGTAAGTCTTTCTTCAATGTCTCTTGAAGTTCTGTGCAGATTTCAACAGCATCAGCAATACAGCAACAATCTTTCCGCAGTTTGTCCAAGGCTATGGAAATATCCTGAACTTATCTTCTGTATTTCTCTTTAGTCCCATGTTGACTACTATGGCTGTGATAGTTCCATCTTCTTTGTCATGATTTTCTTCACATATCCTCAAAATAAGCTAGTTCTTAATAAGTAGTTCAAAACAGTCAGCCACTGAATTCCATTATACATCTTGGGGGAGAATTAGTTTGGGTCTTCCTCCTCTTTTCAGTGATGCTGAAGCAATTGTTACAGAAGTATTTTGTAATTTCCACATTTTCCTTTATTCCTGGAGTTTTACTGAAGTCTTTGGCTAAAAGATGCATCAAATGAGCACTGCACCCAGATGTTGTAAGTTTCAGAATCCCTTCATTATGATCTTCTATATTTCTTCACATATTTGCAGCATTGTCTGTGACAAAATTTCTGACTTGAATTTTTGTTCAAAATTTGTTGTAGCTTTTACTGCTGCTGCTTTTAAGTATTCTGCTGTATGGGCATTTCCTGATGAATCAGTTGTTTCTGTAAGATAGACAACCCCATCTTCTGTTGTGTCATAAGCATATATTACTGAATAATTATATACCCATTCAGACTCAGATTGATGAATTTCCTGTCAATGTATTTTGCATACTGTTCAGTTTCCTTCTTATATACTGTATCTAGCAACCTTCCAGCAATGTCTGCTCTGCAGGGTGAAGTGTGGTGTGGTCATGATGATGGTGAACCATGTCAATGAAATGTTTGTTCTGAACAAGACAAAAGAGATGTGTTCTTTTCATCTATGGAGTCTTGCTGGAATTTGCTGGTCCTGATTACAATCTCATCCATGGTTTTACAGGATGAAGAAAGACTTGTGGGTTTTCTTGGTTTTTATTTATTTATTTTGGGGAGGAAGGGGGTATATGGGTAATTACTGTCTGACATATGTTTAGTTGCAGCACTGCTGGTGCTACCAGCAGATAACTCTGAAGCTGTAGTCATTGCAGAGGATGGACGTTCATAACCCCTTACATCTAAGCCAGGCCTTTAAACAAAATGGTGAAAATAGTCGCTCTCACTGAATATTACTTAGTGCACTGCTTTTTAAAAAAATCCAATTGTAAACGAAAGATTTATCCTACTGAAGCTATTTGTTTCACTGTTTAAATGAGAATTTATTCTAAACCCAGTTTTATAGGAAAAATAATAAATTATAAGGATTATTTACATCTATTTATCTCTAGCAACCTATCAAATAGTTTTGGGGGAAAAAATGTTTAAAATTCATAAATGTCTAATTTTTTTCTTTTAAACAGGAAATCTTCAACTAGGATTTTTGATTATACTGAGCAATAAAAAAATCATTTCAGAAGTCCAGCAGTAACAGTAAAAATAAATTGATAAATACTCCCACAACCATCTTGAAATTAATAAGTAACTTAATCCACCAAAAACACAAATTTATGACAATCTGAGTTATCATTCACTAGCATAGTAAGACATGGTAGGTGGTCCATAAGAATGGTGCAAAAACAAGTTTACTAACCAGCTGATCTAGATTGTTCAGACATGTCCACATCATCATCTTCAAAGTCATTGCCGTCTGAGGAGCATTTTTTCATAGTGTTGTTTAATTCTGACAACCAGGCCTTCCATCTCTTTGTTGCACTGTTTTACATTTGGCAGGTGTTCCTTTTTTTACCCATAGGTACAGGAATTTCTTGAAAATATTCCCCAATGGGTCTCTTTTATGACCTGCAGATATGGCCTTTTCCCCCCTCCTCCAGTTCCACGGTGTTGACATCGACACTAGAGGCTGCACTCTGAAGAATGTTGTCCCTTGTTCCCAGTGTCCTGCTGTGACACCAGCATTGCTCCTTTCTGGTTGCACACTCTGCTCCATAACTCCCCGGTGCCAACCCTCCTCCACTACTCCCCCCAGACAGACAAAAGAACTAACCATCCAAGACTACTACTTGTGTAACCCACTTTTGCACTGCAGTATTTCATTTGTTTAGAGGGAGGCAGCTGACAAGTTAATGGATTTCTGTTTGTACCTCTGTGTACGCCTGCAAGGAGATAGAACAAGGCCATTTATTAAAGTGCTCAGAACCATCCAGAAGCAAGGAGTGATAGTTACTGGGCAGCTCAGTGGTTTTTCTATTAGGTGGAGAGTAAATTTCCATGGTGGGTAGAGTCATAAATATTCGTAATTTGAGAACCAAGCCAATCAGAGCTCAGGTAGGATGAAGCTGTAAAAATAGGAGTATGAGACCATCTAGGTGGGCTCAGTGGATGATCATGATGAGACACATCATGGTGTCTCCTAGAGTCAGAAACTGGGTCCCAGTGTACATGATGACTTTGCCAGTCTCTAGCAGAGATCTTGGGTCTCCTATAGGATCAAGTCCGTAATACAGTACCTGACCTACATCAAAAGTTAGATGTTTTCCCCCGATTCTTTCTTTATATAGAAAAGCAGTTTTTAACTCAACTTTTTTATAGAGGCTCATAGGTGTAGCATATTTTTTTTATGTAAGTGTTTTAAGTGATAAGTTTAGGCCTTAACATATTTTGTATTAAATTCAGATTTCATTTTAATGAAATGAACAGGTTTATTTTTAAAAAGAAACTTCTTATAATTTAAATAAAATAAAATCTGATTTAAATTTAAAACAATTCCTTTCTCCCCCCCCAAAAAACATTAATTTTTTATCCACCTTGTGGATGTGTGATGAGAACCACATTAATGCAAAGTAGGAACCTTTTAGTTCATGCCCACAGCATCCACACAGGGAAGTTACAGTGCAGCATTTTGTTGTGCACTGCCATTCTCACAAACACACCCCAATATGAACTGCAGAGCAGTGTAATCCTAGCCATAGTTTTAGCTAATGAAGCTGAAAAGGGAGTTGTTAATTCTGCAGAATCCCAAGAGCAATTTTTAGTGCACTTGCCTGTATGCTGTTAAGGGATGAATAGGTCATATTAAATATTCAGTTAGTGGATTAGTTTTGTATCTTTTCCATTTGAAATTTTAGAAGGAAAAAAGTAGAAAGTGAATTTTGTGTTCATTAGAAAGCACTTAGAAAGTGACGCGGACAAGATAGCTACATATTGTATCCTACAGAATCTTTTTGTTACTTTCTTGCCCATCCCTTCAAGTTAACCTTTATACAAAGTGATATTTGCATCTAGCTAGTCCTTCAAGGAAGGGGAAAGAAGGCAACTTTTAAATACTAGTGAATGCTTCTCAAGTCTTACAACAAATCCAGAGAGGAATTCTATCAACTAAAAGACCAACCTTGCCTTCAAATGATTCATGTCAGAAAATGTCAAAAAATTTTTTTTTATATATTAGATATGTTTCTCATCAAACATTTTGACAGAGGAAAATACTTTACGGCTTCAAGGGGGTCTAGGATTGCCTTACATGCCTGTCGGGATATAGTGCTTAGAAATGGAAGCTTAATATTTCGGGTTTAAAGAGTCTATACTATATGGTGATCTTTTAAATAGAGAAGCTCTTTGTTTCTGAGCTGTATGATATATTTTTAAATAATTACTTGAAAAAGGGCACAGTCAGCCTGTTTAGGCACTAAATATAACATGCCTTTAAAGTTTCATATTAAAATAGGAAACATTATCCTTTTTACCCTACAGTAACTGCTAGAATTCTCAAATAAAATAATAATTGTTCTTGAAAGTGACTGTTCAAAAGTAACTGTCCTAGGGCCTGGAAAGAGATGTTGGGCTAAATACAGAGGCAAGTCTAGAAGAAACCTGGAAAAGAATTCAGAGTGTGCATTACTTAGACTCATTCTCCCAAATATTTGCTCTCCTAATACATGTACTAAATACATATTTATCTTGCACGTCACCTCTGAATTCACCCACTATGTATGAGGAAAACCAAGTTGCTGTAACTTACATTCTAAGGAGCCAAAAGAGAGAAGTGTAGCAGGAAAGCACCTAACGCAAAGGTGTAAGAAATAGCAAAGTTTAAAATGGCAATTCCTGCTTTTAGCTTTACATCTTCTGATTCCCCAGCATTCAAGATGCATCAGCATAGACTCATGTACATCAGTGAAAAGCCACTTAGAGATGCATCATTTAATGTGTATTATGCATTCTCTCTGAATTCGGTCCTTTAAGTATTGTGGCATTTTCCATTACAAAATACCAACATAGTCACTAAAGTTCTTATTCCCACCTTCTGAAATGTCACTATTTTTTCAGACGCTGAGCAATTGCTACACATGAGCAAAGCTACTTCTCTTGGTATTCACTGTGATTAAGAAAAAGTAGTTAAGGAGTTACAAAAAACTTGTTTTATTTGGAAAGTGATCATAAAATTACCTGTACATTGCATATACGTTGTTATACCAAACAATATTTTGAGACTCTTGGTCATGAGTGTTGTACTGTTATGATATAGTCGCTTTACCCAAGGAGCTATAGTTATTAGTGCAGTATTGACTAACTTTTGGTGTTGGGAGGGAGGGAGCAGAAATCCTGCAATTTATAAAGTAAGTATCTTTTTAATTCACAATTTTGACAGCTTGCTGATCCCGCTAAACAAGAGCAAATTTCTTTGTGTAAAGGGCATGCAAGGAATGTCATGAATCCACAGGATGAGTGCTATGGACCTAGCTTTGGAACAGTCTCTAGGAGGAACCCCTACGTGCCAGACCCACTAGGCATCACGCTTTTCCTCCAGGGTCAGCTGCATGGCTTCACCACCTCCTTAGACTGGACCTCTGGGCCTTCAGCAGTCATTTTTCACACCATGAGGTTCGTTCAGTAAATCCAAATGAGACAGTCTCCTGATAGAGATATTACACTCTTCAGGGATTAATGCATCTTCAGCTTCCCTAAGGAGAGTCAGAGAAGTCCATATCCCTCTGGGTCATGGGTTGCTAGGTGTCCGTCTCTTGGCTCTTGGATTTGCCATGGTCTTCTCAGATGCTCCATTGATATGGAGATTAAGGCCCAGCCATCTATGTGTCTCAGCTTGCCCTGAGAGCAAACAATCCCCTTCCACCCACTGGGTAACAATGCTGTTGATAGGTGAAACTGAGGCACAAACAGGCCTCATAAAAGTATTACAAAATATTCCCACTTTGTCACAGGGAGCAAGGCTAAAAAGGAAACCAATAAAGGACACATTTTCTTTCAAGGCAAGAACTATTTCTCAGCATGAATTGAGATCTCTCAACCTTGGGAAATTGCATCTTTTTGACCTTCCATGGATAACCACAAATTCTTTTTTTTGTGACAGTCTGACCTAGTTGTAGAGAAAGCTTATGTGGGAAGGAAAGGCATTATAAAAATTGAAATGGTATCTTATTACTTTGCACATTTTACTGAGGAGAAAAAGAACTTCATTTCGTTGCCAGTTTTCTAACCCAGGCAAAAATGTCAGGCAGAGTTTACTCTTCCAAATATGGCATCATTCAATTCCAGCCTACTAAAATGTTGAGGGGACAATTCAAATTATATGAACTCATTTGTTCATTAGAGTTTATTAAGCCACAGCTTATTACATTATAGATGAAGCAAGTCTAAACTCGAAGGTTCTTAATGGTGCAAGAAGTTTGGGTTGTCTGTTCGTGTTGCAAGTATTGCTGTTCCCTCTTTTTATTCATTAATACCATAAATGTCCTGAAGTTCAAAGCAAGGGGCCCCTAATGCACATTCTGCAGTAATACCAGTCAGTATCAAACAAAGAGATGAGAACTCCTGGCATTTCTAAGTGATGGGTAGGTTCTGTGGAAGGCAGCTTGTCTACCTCTCCCTTCTGTTGCAGGGCTGAGACCCCACTACTATTACCAGTAAAAACCACCAACAGTTATTTGACTCCTGCTGTCTAGACCATGTATCATAAATACTGCTAACTATAAACTTCGATGGTATCTACTACTCCAGTGGTTTTCAAACTTCATAGCACCGCAACCCTCTTCTGACAAAAAAAAAAAATTACTACATGACCCCAGAAGGGGGGGACCGACGCCTGTGCCAGCCCCAATGTCCCAGGCAGGGGGGCCAAAGACCAAGGGCGTCAGCCACAGGCGGGGGTACAGGGGAGGGGTGTGTGCAAAGCTGAAACCCAAGAGCTTCAGCCCCTGGAGGGGTGGCCTGTAAACTGAGCCCCGCCACCCAGGGCTGAAGCTGAAGCCTGAGCCCCACCACTCAGGGCTGAAGTTCTTCGGCTTCTGCTTCAGCCCTGGGGCCCAGCAAGTCTAATGCCAGCCCTGGTGACTCCATTAAAACAGGGTCGCCTCCTGACCCACAGTTTGAGAACCCGTCCTACTCCTTTACCTGCCACCCTATATGGAAAAGATGAATAGGACACTGAGACAAAATTTTCAGCTAGCACTTAGCTGGCTATGTTTTTGATCACTGGCTGAAAGGAGATTAAATTGGGCCATACAAATTAGTGAACATTCAGCTAAATAGACCCTTCAGCCAGCACTCTGTTGAAGCCTAGAAAGCTGTGATGGAGAGGAGAGTGAAATCAAAAAGCTAAGAAGTATGTAAAATACAACAAAGATGGGGGATGGAAGGAGACAAATCTCAAGAGGAAAACACGTTACCACTGTTCAATAAGATGTTGCTGTTTCAATTATTTGTAACTATATGGTGTTTGCTCAAGTGCCAGGACAATTGAATCCTCTGTTATATCACTGGGGGATAAGGGTAACCCTACAGATAAACAAATACACATACTTAACTGAAAGATGTGTGGAACAGTCCCTCAGATTTCTAGCCTATATAGCCTGTTGTGATGTCACATATCATTATGTCTCTAACTACTTCCTATGAGAAGGGATGGGACCCAATTTATTCACTTCTTATAATTTACCAATATATAAACTAGCTCTCATTTGCACATTTTAACATCTGCCTATTACATGATACAGATCTGAGGTACAAAATGTAGTGTTCTGCCTGAACCAATGAGAGGTTTAAGATTTGATATTTTATGACTTCAAGGCTAGAAACTGGAACTTTATACCATTAAGAGGAGTTGATTCCACAGCATATCAATATACAAGAGAATGAGGGTATTTAAAAAAGGCATTCTCCAGAGATGCTGCATGGAATTTCCTTTTTTTAACAGAAAGCCACTTTTTGTAACCTTTTGCTTAGGATCGTGCCCCTAAAATGTTTTGTGTATCTGTGACCAAATGCACCCCTGTATTCACACCCTACACACTATTTTAATAATCCTTAATACAAAATATCCCTTGTGAGGGATAATTTGAAAACTAATAACTCGCTGGTCAGTAATATCAGTGAAGTGTATGTAGCTACATTATACATAAAATTATGAATTCCCCCATATGATATTGATAGCACATGTTCAAACCCATGTAGCCCACGTTAAGCAGGAGTGGGTAAGCAGCTCTGTCTTAAACAAAGGAATGTGTGCTTACCCCATTTTATATATAAGTAGTAAACAAGGTTTTCAGACAGCAAGAGGGAGACAAGGCAAATCTGCATTTCAGCATACACAGGGGAGAAGAAAGAGCATGAGGGCACCTTCATCCCCAGACTCCACGGCGCCACCTTTACTGTTTGAATAAACTTTAAGGAGCAATGCTCAGAAGAATCACTTCAAAGAGGAAATGGACTATAAAAGTGAGAGGTAAAAACACCCCAGGATCTTGCTCTTTCTATCTTGCTCGCTTGCTTTTTTACCTAAGATGGACAAAGAAACCAGCCCTTTGGAATTTGAGGGCAGATGCCGACTTGAGAATTTGGTTAGCTGTGTTGGTGGGAACATGTGGTAAGGATTTTACCTTGAACCAAATCTAGTTTAAGTTTTAGTACCAGACAGCATATTATCTTTATTTCTCTGGTAACCATTTCTGACTTAATGTCTTCTTCTCACTTCAAATCTATCTCCCTCTAGTTAATTGTGTCTTATTCTTTAATCAAACCTAATCCAGTGTTGTGTTTAAGCTGAATTGTTTGGTAACTCTAAAGTAGCAAACTGTTGAATATTGATCCCTTAGAGGGGCAACAGACTTAATATCTGAACTGTCTAGGAGAGGGCTGAACAGTTCAGAATACATGTTTTTGGGGAAAATCCAGGACTGGGAGTGTGTCAGGGTCACCCTGCAAGTGGTAATCAAGGCTGGTGAAAGCCAAAGTGTTGACTGGAGTGTTGCTGGCAGGCTGCAGCTATACACAGATACTCAGAGTGTGACCTGCATGCTGTTTATCTGTTTGTTAGCGGCCCAGGTTGTGAGCTACAGCAGCAAAACATTGTGAGGCACTCAAGATTGAAGGGCAGTTAGTGATACAACCCCTCACTGGTCTGGATTGCACCATAGAAGGTGATAGTGGCATAGTCAAAACAGGATTTATACATAGCATGCTGTTTACAATCTAAGCACTGGTGTAACAATTTTAAGTGAGTCTCAAGTATGGTGGCCAGGAATAGTCAAAAGAAAGGTTACCATTTGTTATTTTCAGTTTATTTCATTTCAGGTAAGGGAAATAGAAGTAGCAAGGCGTAAATATGAGCACCAGCAAAGCCAGAGCAGCTGAGTTTGGGAGCTACAGCAGCAAAGGATTGTGAGGCACCCAAGGTTGCAGGACAGATGGTGACAACACCTCACTGGTCTGGATTGCACCCTGAATTGTGATAATTTCCATGCCGTATTTTACAATAATATTTTTCTCTGTGGTGTTAACTGCCCAAGTACTGCATTATGTACCAGTTATGTGAGGCAAAGTGCACTATAAAGTGCTTACCCATGCACAGTGCCCATCACTTTGAAGCACCAGTATTCTAATGGAATTTCTAATCACTTCAGGGAACCACTGTGTGTTCCACTACAGCAGAGAAGTTAATAGCACCCAATGTTTTAAGCTCCTGAAATATTTATTAGTAGCTTGATAAGACTGAAGATGCTAATTCTGAATTTTTCTCATTCCCAAGAAGGGTCAGTAACTTTACCTTAAATAGCCATACAGGAATTTGAAATAGATATCTAGCAGAACTATGTGGCCCAAACAACTGTCACGCAAAACCTTGAAAAAGCTAATAAATATAGTAAACTCAGAAGTCTGTAGTGCATGCTGTTTAAATTTTTAAATCAAGATAATCCTAAATACATTCTTTAAGAAAATCCTCTCATGTAGGTCTTAACCATAAAGACGCAATAAAAACAAACTGGTGTGTTTGGACAGATGTGCTTTTTTTTTTTTTTTTTTTGCATAGAATTTGAGGACTTTCAGATTTATTGCATGCCTTTCCTGTCTGACTACAAATAGTTAGCATACATCAATGGAGACCTAAAAGTTAGGAAAAACAAAACAGGCTTTGAATAGGACTTAGACTGAGAATGGGAGGAGGCATAAAAGCATCTGTGTTATTTTCTGATCTTGGACTCTGTTACAATTTAAAATTTTAGAAAGACAAGGTGGGTGAGGTAATATCTTTCATTAGACCAACTTCTGTTATAGAGAGAGACAAGCTTACACAGAGCTCTTCTTCAGGTCTGGGAAACATACTCAGAATGTCACAGCTAAATAGAAAGTGGAATGTTGTTTAGCGTAATGACAGGTTTCACAGCTGTGTTAGTCTGTATTCGCAAAAAGAAAAGGAGTACTTGTGGCACCTTAGAGACTAACCAATTTATTTGAGCATGAGCTTTCGTGAGCTACAGCTCACTTCATCGGATGCATCAATAAATAAATAAATCAAAGCTCATGCTCAAATAAATTGGTTAGTCTCTAAGGTGCCACAAGTACTCCTTTTCTGTTTAGAGTAAGTAATTAACGCATATTCAAGGTACCATTCAAGTGAAGTGGCCCATTTGGGAAAAGAAGAGGAGAGGCAGGGAAGCCTACCCTGGTAGATTTCCACCACAGCAACCACACCTGTCCATTAAACTGTCTCTGGAACACTCCCACACTAGCATCAAATTCCTAGACACACCAGTTAGCTTCAGCAATGGAACCCTACAGACAACTGTGTCCAAGAAACCCACAGGTAACTACACCTACCTTCATAAATCCAGTAATCACCCCAAACACAACAAGAAATCTGTTATCCGTAGCCAAGCACTCAGATATCACCGTATATGCTCCAAGGAGAAATTACAGGATTATACATTAACACATTCAAAACCACCTTCACTAAACTAGGACACTCCACCAGAGAAGTAGATCATATCATGGAACAAGCCACCTTAATACAACAAGAGACCCTGCTTCAATGCAGAAATAAATCCCCTTCTAATGCATACCCTTAGTTGTCACCTACCACCCCACACAGAACCCATACAGGGTATCCTCAAACCACTACAACCTATACTTGATGGGGACCCCACTCTGAAAGAAATCTTTCCTGAACCCCCCAATTCTCATCTTCAAACAAACCCCCAGTCTCTCCAAGCTCATAATCAGAAGAAGGTTCCTCACAGACTTGGACACACTAACTCAAAGCGGCACCAGCCTCTGCCAGAACAACCGATGCAAAACCTGCAGACATATCTCTACTGCTACAATGATCAGCACCCCTCACAACAAACCTTTTAAGATCCATGGGTCCTACACATGGCTATCACAACATGTGGTGTACCTCATCCAGTGCCCAGGGCGGCTCGTGAACCTCTAGCTGGGGGAGGCTAGCCCCCAGCCCCGCCCCTTCCGTATGCCCTGGAATCCAGACCTTCCCGCCCCTCCCCCCCCCACCGTGGCCACCAGCCCCTGCCACAGGCTGGCTAGTGCCCAAAGCGCCCCTCCCCAGAGCATGGGGAGGGAGAGCGCACGGTGGCGACGCTGCAGTCTCCCCCACTCCCCCAGCCCCGGAGGGCCTAGAGGGAGAGCATGTGGTGGTGCTGCTATAGCCTCCCCAGCCCCAGGAATGCGGGCAGCACGGCCCCAGCCCCTGGAGCCCACCGGATCCGTTGAAGCAGGGCCCTCGGGGCAGGGTGTGGGCAGGGCCATGCCTGGCTGTTTGAGGAGGCCCAGCCTCCCCATGTCCAGTGTGCTAAATCCCCCAATAACAACTATGTGGGTGAAACCAGACAATCACTGGAATGAACTCTCACAGGAAAATGATAAAAGACAAAAACACTGTATCACCTGTGTTATGATAACACAAAGCGATCACATTGTATCTGACTTATCAGTCCTCATCCTCAAAGGAACCTGCACAACACTTTCAAAAGATGAGCCTGGGAGCTTAAATTCATAACTTTGCTAGACACTAAAAATCATGGACTAAATAAAGACATTGGATGGGTGGCTTATTACTACAATCTATAATTCCCATAGCTGCCTTTTGCCCCCTACCCATACACACACTGCTTTCCCCCCTTTGACTGGAGGGGTGTTAATGGGCCACTTCATCTCAAATGGTCCATTAAATGTGTGTTAACTACTTATTCTAAACAGTCTAGGCTTGGTCTATACTACATACTTACTCCACCATAACTACAATGCTAAGGGGATGTGAAAAATCCACACTCCTGAGCAATGTAGTTATACTGACCTTAGACAGCACTATGTCCGTGGGAGAGCTTCCCCGTCCAATGTAGTTACCACCTCTTATGGAGGTGGAGTTATTAAGCCAACAGGAGAGCTCTTTCTCTCGTCAGCTGTAGCGCGCCTGGTGTCCCTGGATTATTTCTCAAAAAATAAAATAAAGGATTTAAAACACAATAGCTAAAAAAGCTAAGAAAAAAATTGAGAAAAGTGAACCCTTAAGAATAACCCTTTTCCACCACACTGTATTTCAATTGTTTTGCCATGGAAGTTGTTTGGTGTAGAAGTTTTGGTTCTAACTGAAAAATAGCAGATCTGAGATGGAAGATATGAACTGAATAACAAAAGAAGGGAAAATATTTTCTGCTCCGTAATTGATGGGTGTGGGGTGGTAATGGACACAGGGAAATCTCAAATGTATAATCTGGACATGTGGCACAAAATTATAGTGATAGAGGACTATAGTTCTGAGTAAAAATGAATATATTGGAGACCAAATCCAGATAATTAAACTGGTACTCTATATGTGATAGTGGAAATGTGTATGCTTATTTCTCCAGTTGTACTAAAGCATAAATTTATGTAATTTAACAGACCACCACCTCTGTTGTGCATTAATTTCTTAATTGTAACATTGCATTAAAATACTGGGGGGTGGGGGGGTCCTAAGAAGTTCTCTGACCCGTTTGCAAATACCAATTAAATCATGATTTGTTCTACACTATTTAGAGGGCTTTTCTGAAGTAAAGTAGCACTTTATTAATTATATTCCATTTTTTTCTACCTCTCATTTCAGAACGGTTTGATCACCATTGTCCCTGGGTAGGCAACTGTGTGGGGAAAAGAAACTACCGATTTTTTTATATGTTTATTTTATCTCTGTCCTTTCTGACAGTCTTTATATTTGCATTCGTTATCACCCACATCATCCTTCGTAAGTATGCTGGTGAAATCAGATTATGTATGTAGCCATTTGCTTGAGTTTTTATTTTTAATTTAATCTTTTGATCATCTAGGGTTTTGGGTTTGTTTTTCTACCCTTTCTCTGAAGCTTGAGAGCCACCAGTGATACGCTGTGTTATGGCAATCTGAATTCCTATGCCAGGCTTCCTATAGTAGAGCCTAGCCTTAATGCAATTTTTAATATTCTTTCTGTCATCTAGTGGGCAGTTCCTTTGAGGAATAGCTCATATGCTTTGTGCCCAGGATAAAGTACATCTCCCTCTATCCTGCATTTTTAACAGATAGTTTTCTTAGACATAGACAATCTTGAATGCATAGCCATTGTTGAAACATCCCTGTGTATTATAGGGTGTATGTGATAAGATAGTGTAAAATATATAATCATGGGTTTGATACTGGTTTTTATATTTGTATGCTGGATTGTGTTTGGAAGTAATTCTGTGGGTTTTTTTCACAGTTGATAAATCCTACTAATCCCAATATATATCTCAACTTCTCATGATTGAAAAAGTCTTTCAAACTCCAGTACATTTTTATTAGGAATTTTAAAAACTGTTGGTATTTCTCAACTGTGGTAGATAAGAATAGCCACCCTTGAACAGCTGCTTTTTTGAGGCCATTTTCAAAATTGGGCCTTTTTCTTGTTAGTTTTCTTTATAATAGTTAATTCCAGCTTTTGGTCTAACACATTATGCAGCTAGTTTGTTAATCACAGTGCGCACAGAAATGGTTCTACAGAAAAATCTGCCAATGTATGATTTTTTTAAATTATTTGACCCCTACAAAAATGAAGCTGTTTTCCTTTCTAAAAACAAAAAACAAAAGCCGTAGCATGTGCTTTTTAAAGGAAGAACGGAAGCATTTTCACAAGATTCCTAAAAATGTACAATATTTAAGATCCCTTCAAATGTGCAACAAACTAGAACCAGCAGCAGTTTGAAATGTGGGGAACCCTGTGGCCATAGTAATGTCCTTTCCACCAGCTCCGTCCGCTCTAAATTAATTTTACTTGGAATATTGTCATTAGAAGAATAGCATTCATACTCCAAAAGAAGGAAAAATGAATTATTGGAACTATTTTTACTGTTACTATTTAAACCTGTGAGGCTTTTATTACGCATGTGTGCGCACACATATTTAGGAAAAGTATGTCTACGAGGAATATTTTTATCCATGCTCTTATTCTGGTTTGCCATTTTTAATATATTTAATATATTTTAAAATCTGACTTATCTGAGAGTATAAATCCTCTGCAGTTACGAGTTGATTCCCCTTTCCTTCCTGCAGATGGGGTTCTTTTTTTGCACACTGAAATCACTCAAGTATTTGATCTCCAACATGGCAGTTGAATTTACCAATTGACCATCACTTTACAGTGGTCGCTATTGAAAAAAAAATCAATATTTACTACAGTGGTGGTAATTACATTAAAATTGGGGGCAGAGGGTTTCACACTATATGCTTGAACAGCACATAACACACTATAGATGTTGCAAATATTGGGCTGTAAACATTAAATGCTGACTTCTGTAAAGATACCATCTGTGCAGGATTCTTGCTGTGGGGTCTCATTACCCTAGCATGAGACAGCAAAACCTCCCGAAAGCTTGTTTGGTCCCCAGGTAACCTCCACGCTGCTGATTGATTGCTACCCAGGTTCTTTAACCTCAGCTTTTGGGTGTATCTAGTCATTTCTTGACTGCAGTCTTCGAAAGAGCTCTCTGCAAAAGTTGTATCTAACTGCAGCCGCAACTCTTGAGCTCCCTTGGTGCCTATCCTGCTTCAGGTATTCTTTGTGTCTTCTTTTTTTTTTTTTTTTTTTTGGTGGGATGGGGGGGTAATCCTGCAATTGTTTAGCTGCTGCTTGCCAATAAGTGCTCATAGAGGAGAAGTCTCCAGGAATCTCAGTTCCCTAATCCCTGTCTTTGTATTTGGCATTGAGTGCTTCGCTTAAGTGCCTCTGTGCTTTGGTGTTTTCAAATCTTCAGTTCATTTCCTTGAGACTTTGGTCTTTGTGCAGTGATTTGGAATTGATTCAGCTTCAAAGATACTTCCCTCTGTTTCCCTTTCAGGCTGTTTCTCCACTACCTCATCCCTTTGGCAGCAAGGCAGACCACTCAACAGCTCAGAAAAAAACCTTCCTATCCAAGGACAATATCCAAGACAATGCCAGTTTTCCAGAAAGGATATGCAAGGAATAACAGGTGACAGTTTGGCCATGCTACAATTGTTGAGTTTCATGGCCACAACTGTAGCTGTAAAATCTATGGTATATCTGCACAAAAAACTATCTCTAGTGTACTCTGAGAGTCCAGTGAATCCAAGCATCACCATTTTACATTAGATCCAGAGACCTCCAGGCCTACCTGATACTCCAGAATCCAAAATCATCTGATCCAAATAGCAGTGACCTCTGATGTTTTTCCCCAGGGATGGGGACCGTATGCAGGAACTTAAACTCTCCAAGAGCAACAACTGCACATCAGTGTTCGACCAGCAAGGGGGGGTTCTGAATTTGATGAAGATCTTTAGAGACTTGATATCTTTCATGATGATTCTGATTCAAATGGCAAATCAGGCTATTATGTTTTATATAAACAAGCAAGCATAAGGTTGTCTCTCTGGAAGCCCTTCCAATGAGAGAGAGGGCTCTGTAAGAAATTCCTTAGTAGATATTTTAGAGCCTCATAAGTGGTCTCCTGGATCAGGAAGTACTGAATCAGATCTTTCGTGACAGTGTTACACTAGATGTTGTTCTCTTCATCATTCACCCCAATGAGAAACCACTCATCTTTTACTCGGGACACTGAGAAGGCATTACATTAACAAAAGATACTTATTTTTCCATCCACTGAGGAAGGAGGTTCCTGTGTGCCTCTCCACAATTCTGGCCAAATCCAGATGAGATAAATACTTGATCCTAGTAGCTTCATACTATCACAGTCAGGTTCTCAGATCTTTTGCAGATGGCCAAAGCAGGTTCCACCAGGATCAGAGTCCTAGCCGTGACTGATCTCTCAGAATCATGACACTTTACACATGAGCTCTGTGTGTGACGGCTTGATTGCTGGCAAGAGCACAGTAGGATTAGAGTTTTCGAGCCAATGATTTGAGTTCTCTTACCCTTGTGGAACCTGTCTAAGAGAAGGACTTAATATTGAAAGTTATATAGGTTTTCAAAAACTGCTTGATTACCTTCTTCTCCTGTATGAATCTAACTTAAAGATTAACTCCATTTGAGTTCGTTTATTAGCAACCCATCATGAGCTAGTCAAAGGTGTCTCTTCAGCCATTTGTTGTATGGTTCTTGGTGGACTGATTCTTTTGAAACCTTTATTTAAAAAGCTGTTGGTGTTATGAAATATTAATGTGCTCCTGGAAAGCTCTTTTTGAGCCACTCAGTACCTGTGAGTTCAAGTTTCTGATGTGGAAGGTTATTTTCCTAGTGTTAGTGACTATCTCACAGTGAGCTAACTTCAAGTTCTTGTGACTGATCACTCTTTACCAAAATCTTAAAAGAATAAAGAGCTGTGGACTCATCTGAGATGCTTTTGCAAGGTAGTTATGGAGTTCCACCTTAATGAGCTAACTTATCTTGACAATATTTTCCCCAGCCTTCCCTGCCTACCTCATGAAAGATTTCATTATGGGCATATGCAAAGTAGTCAAATGGTCCTTATTCCATACATTTACAAAGCACAGAAGCAGTCTTGCCTCAGTCTCTCAATCCAGCAGAACCTCCCGTGCAGTCCAACTTTCTAGCAGTTTTGTAACTTTGGGGGCATGTCCCTTGAGTTGGCCAAATTTGTGAAGCTTGTTTTGTCTTTTTTATTCATCCTACAGGCTGTCATTTTTGCACCCTCTTTTGGAGGGACGCTGTCTTACCCTTAAGTATACTTTTAAAAAGAAAACATACATTAGCATCTTTGGCTTTGTTCTTTCTGCCTGCTGTAATTATTTAATGATGCTCTTTTTCTTTCTGACATCCACTTGCGCTGTTTTCTTTCCAGGAGTGAGAATTCTATACAGATAGTATCTTTGGAGAAGAGAAAATTACTTACTTAGTAATTCTGCTTCTCTGAAGTCATCATCTTGCAGGATTCTTGCTCAACCACATATATCCACTCAGTTTCAGAGAGGAAAACCTTTTCAATATAGACTTTATCTTCGTATTCATTCAACTTTTTTTTTTTAGGCATTAATCTTTCAGCCATTTTGTTTTTGTGATTGACTTATTTGGTTTGAGGAGCCTTCACTTTGTGGTAAGTCAGGAAGTGACTAGAGGTGTATGACCACCAACAGAGAGTGTTGTTCACACACCTACCTGCTACTGGTGTCCTTAAGGGCCTGAAACCTGGGAGAAGTTGTGCTGTGAAACTAAGACCCAAGTGTGAGAATACTGGGGGAAAAAGTCAAGAATGGAAAATATAAGGCAAGTCATTTTTCCTTTTTTTTGATAGCGACCACTGTAAACCACTAGTCTGGCCCATGGAAATGGTGTCTCCTAAAAAAAGATAGTCATCATCAAGATTTTTTCCCCCCATCAGATCCTCTTTGGCTAAGGAGGGAGAATTTTCTTCAAAGGGAAAATATTTAAAATGTATTAAATGAATAATGGTTAAATGATACAGTAGAATGCAAAGTTATTTATAATATGTGCAGCAGTAAGGGCCAGTCTGTTCAGCCCTCTTCAGCCCCTGGGCATCAGTTCAGTGCATAGGGACTGGAAAGTGGACATATCTTCCCAATGTGGGGAATCCCCAGTGAGCATGGAGCTGGCATAGCAATCTCCTACACCATCCTTCCTGGAACCCTGGTGTAAGGAGTCTGCCTGGAGCATGCTGTTCTCTGGCTCTTCCCAGCTAGTGGATGTTGCCCTGGTGGCCATAGCCAGCCAGCATAAATTGGAGTAGCTCTCAAGATGCCCTAATTTAGAGAGGGGTCAGGAGGTGGTGTAGAACTGGCCCAAGGATCAGAGATCTGTATTTGGCTCATTTGCACATACTTGCCTGGCTGCACCCAGAGTAAGCTAGGGGCAGCGGAAAATCTGGGCCATAGCAGGTGTATATCTTATAGGATTTCCAAGTCAAAAAGTAGCTAACAATCTTTTCTTTTCCATATTAGGATAGAAAAGAACTGAGGGATAATTAGAAATCTTATTAATGCAAAACGGTGCAGACATCAGTCTGGTATTACTGAGAAATACCGATGCAGATGTTAGATGTTAGATCTGATTATAACTCTGCCACTTTTTTGTTGATACTACTTTCAAAATACAATTATGCAACTGATCTTCAGGTGCCTATTGTTTTTGATCTGTGGATGTGATCTATGATGAAAGCAGCCTATACTGAAAATTCTAACTCATTTGTAAAATTTGGTTTTTGTTTCCACAGGATCACAGCAAACAGGATTCTTAAATGCCCTCAAGGACAGTCCAGCAAGATATCCTTTCATTAAAATGTGCTGTAGATTTTGTTACATAAATATTAAGGAAGAAATTATATGATAAATGTATCCGGGTTGTTTTTTGGGGTATTTTTGCTGTTGTTGGATGCATGGAATTGAGACTTTCTCAAGAAAGGTTTCACCAGTTGCTCTAGTATTGCTACATCATTTCTCATTTAGTGTTGCACGTAGAGAAGAGAAGAGGTCTTTTTTTTTTTATTATTTTGCATCTTTTGGGGGTATAGTCTATTCTAGGTAAATGTATGTAATGTCCATTTAACATTTATTGAAGTCACACACACATTTCAAGAGATAATTGTACGCATTTGCTGGGTAATACATCCACTCTCATGAGAGGAAAATATTTATTTGGAATTTGTTGACTTTGGTGGGATAGAAAAAGTCAATTATAAAATACAAAAGCAAAAATATTAAGTGGCACCAAACAATCCAGTATTTCCAAAGTATACTTATGCTGATAACTTTGTCAGTCCTTTAGGACACAGTAAAATCTGTCCTAGGTATCATTAATTCAAGTAGCTAGTTGTTTGTTAGATTCCCTCACCTGCTCCCACTATCCCCCACTAACTGTAGCTCAAGGCATGTCTACACAGCCCTGCAGTTTGGACTATGAGGGTGCAAATAGCAATGTGCACTGAAGTGCTGTGCTGTAATTCCCCTTTGTGGACACTGCGTACATGAATTTAAAGGTCCTGAGTTTGCACTAATGCAGTCCTCTTTAAAGAGGACTGCATTAGTGCAAACTCAGGACCTTGAAGTTTGAACGTGCAGCATCCCACAGGGGAGTTGCAGCACAGCACTTGTGTGGACTGCTGTTCCCACTCCTTTTGTCTGAACTGCAAGGTCCGTGTAGACATGCCCTCAGTGTCACTGTGCTATTTTAATATGTTCCAACAGCTTCTTGCCTTTTTCATAAGTTCTCAGCTGTGAGTGGAATAGGACTCCAGCATGAAACTGAAGAAAAGCCTGGTGAGAGTCTTTGGGTTAAGTTTAGAAGCGAGAGCAACAAGGGTGATGTTGTGGTGGACATGTGCTATAGACCAGGAGGATGAGGTAGACGAGGCTTTCTTCCGACAATTAACTGAAGTTTACAGAACACAGGCCCTGGTTCTATTGCGGGACTTCATTCACCCTGACATCTGCTGGGAGGACAATACAGCAGTGCACAGACAACCCAGGAAGTTTTTGTGGAGTGTTGGGGACAACTTCCTGGTGCAATTACTGGAAGAACCAACCAGGGGCTGTTCTCCTCTTGATGTGCTGCTTACAAACAGGGAAGAATTGGAAGGGGAAGTAGAAGTGTGTGGCAACCTGGGCAGCAGTGACCATGAGATGGTTGGGTTCAGGATCCTCACAAAAGGAAGAAAGGAAAGTAGCAAAATACAGACCCTGGACTTCAGTTCCCTCAGGGTGTCAAAGTCTGCTTTTCTGATGGACAGGATCCCATGGAAGGCTAATATGAGGGGGAAAGGAGTCCAGGAAAGCTGGCTGTATTTTAAAGAAGCCTTATTGAGGGCACAGGAAGAATAACAAATATGGCAGGTGACCAGTTTGGCTTAACAGTGAAATCTTCGGTGAGCTTAAACACAAAAAGGAAGCTTCCAAGAAGTGGAAACGTGGACAGATGGCTAGGGAGGAGTATAAAAATATTTCTCGAGCATGCAGGGGTGTAATCAGGAAGGCCAAAACACAACTGGAGTTGCAGCTAGTAAGGGATGTGAAGGGTAACAAGAAGGGTTTCTACAGGTATGTTAGCAACAAGAAAAAGGTCAGGGAAAGTGTAGGACCCTTAATGAATGGGGGACGCAACCTAGTGAACAGATGATGTGGAAAAAGCTGAAGTACTCAATGCTTTTTTTGCCTCTGTCTTCACAGACAAGGTCAGCTCCCAGACTGCTGTCCTGGGCAACACAGTATGGGGAGGAGGTGAGCAGCCCTCAGTGGTGAAAGAACAGGTTAAGGACTATTTAGAAAAGCTGGACATGCACAACTCCATGGGTCCAGATCTAATGCATTCGAGGGTGCTGAGGCAAATTGGCTGATGTGATTGCAGAGCCATTGGCATTATCTTTGAAAACTCGTGGCAATTGGGGGAGGTCCTGGATGATTGGAAAAAGGCAAATATAGTGCCCATCTTTAAAAAAGGGAAGAAGGAGAACCCAGGGAACTACAGCCTCACCTCAGTCCCTGGAAAAATCATGGAGCAGGTCCTCAAGGAAACCATTTTGAAGCACTTGGAGGAGAGGAAGGTGATCAGGAACAGTCAACAGGGATTCACCAAGGGCAAGTCATGCCTGACTAATCTAATTGCCTTCTATGATGAGATAACTGGCTCTGTGGATATGGGGAAAGCAGTGGACGTGATATATCTTGACTTTAGCAAAGCTTTTGATATGGTCTTGCACAGTATTCTTGCCAGCAAGTTAAAAAAGTATGGATTGGATGAATGGACTATAAGGTGGATAGAAATCTGGCTAGATATCTGGCTTAATGGGTAGTGATCAACGGCTCAATGTCTATTTGGCAGCCGGTATCAAGCGGAGTGCCCCAGGGGTCGGTCCTGGGGCCGGTTTTGTTGAACATCTTTATTAACTATCTGGATGATGGGATGGATTGCACCCTCAGCAAGTTCTCAGATGACACTAAGCTTGGGGGAGAGGTAGATACACTGGAGGGTAGGGATAGGGTCCAGAGTGACCTAGACAAATTGGAGGATTGGGCCAAAAGAAGTCTGATCAAGTTCCGCAAGGTCAGGAATCCCATGCACTGCTACAGGCTGGGGACTGACTGGCTAAGTAGCAGTTCTACAGAAAAGGACCTGGGGATTACAGTGGATAAGAAGCTGATATGTGTAAACAGTGTGCCCTTGTTGCCAAGGAGGCTAACGGCTTATTGGGCCGCATTAGTAGGAGCATTGCCAGCAGATTGAGGGAAGTGATTATTCCCCTCTATTCGGCACTGGTGAGGCCACATCTGCAGTTTTGTGTCCAGTTTTGGACCTCCCACTACAGAAAGGATGTGGACAAATTGGAGAGAGTCTAGCGGACAGCAATGAAAATGGTCAGGGGGCTGGGGCATGTGACTTACGAGGAGAGGCTGAGGGAACTGGGCTTGTTTAGTCTGCAGAAGAGAAGAGTGAGGGGGAACGTGATAGCAGCCTTCAACTACCTGAGCGGGGGTTCCAAAGAGGATGGAGCTCAGCTGTTCTCAGTGGTGGCAGATGACAGAACAAGGAGCAGTGGTCTCAAGTTGCAGTGGGGGAGGTGTAGGTTGGATATTAGGAAACGCTATTTCACTGCGAGGGTGGTGAAGCACTGGAATGGGTTACCTAGGAAGGTGGTGGAATCTCCATCCTTAGAGGTTTTTAAGGCCAGGCTTGACAAAGCCCTGACTGGGATGATTTAGTTGGTGTTGGTCCTGCTTTGAGCAGGGGTTGGACTCACTAGATAACCTCCTAAGGTCTCTTCCAACCCTAATCTTCCATGATTCTATGACTTCTGCTCCCAGTTGAGAACAGCTAACACAGGGCTTCTCAAACTGGGGGTTGTGACCCTCAGGGGATCACAAGGTGATTACGTGGGGGTCACGAGCTGTCAGTTCTGTGGTGCTGGCAGCCCCGAGCCCCCATTGAATTAAATTACCCCCAGCATTGTTAATTTATAAGGGGGGCTCACGCTCAGAGGTTTGCTGTATGAAAAGGGTCACTAATACAAAAAGTTTGAAAACCACTCTGAGCTAACAGACGGAAAAGGCTGGGGAGCTGCCATAACTTCTACTTGACTTCCTACTTAAATTCCTGTGGGACTATAGCTCTTCCAACTCCCCACTAATATGTGTGGATGGCTGATATATAGATATGTGAAACTATTTGCATCACTCACAAAGCCAGTGCAAAAATCATTCCTTACACGGGCTCTGCAAAAGCAAAACCCTTTTACTGTTTTGCCTTAGAACACTTGCTCTTATGCACAAAACTAGATTTTTGCCCAGAAGTACACAAAAATGGCGGTTTTGCCTATTAAAAACAAAAAACCAACACACCACACGCACCACCTGGGATGGTTTTGTGGAAAAACGTCCGCTTATTAATTGGCAAAATTACAATTTTTGCTAAAGAAATATGTAAAGGGCAGAAGTAACAAGATTTCACCCCTGAGTGTTGTCACCTGTATATTTCTAAAACGTCAAGTTTGCTAAATTCTGTAGACATAACTTCTGATGTGTTCATTGATTTGTGTGTTTGTGATGTAGAATCATTGAGCCATAACCTCCTTTTTAAGCAAGGCCACAGTTTTTAGGAAGCACAAACAAGCAATCTATCCTGAATAGCACAACAATAACTTCCACATAAAAGAATGACAAATCACTTCTAATAGTGGATTAGTCTTTCAGTTCTCTCAAAATGGAAAAAGCTTTCAATTGTTCTTAAATCAAAAGGTAATTGATCCCACACTTGTGGATCCTTGTACAGGAACAATAGGCTTTTTATTCATAATTTGCATTCAAAGTCATGCCAGTTTGAGAGGCTCAATAGAGCATTTTGTAGAAGCAGCTCCTTTAGAATGTGACATGTTGGACAGTTTATTGGGTTGGTTGCAATTCCTCACAATACAAAATGAAATTGCATCAACAGTACTGGGAATTTTGTTTTGCAGCAAGACAATTTGTGAAGAGAGAGCCTTGCTTTTCAGCCGATGCCTCACTAACAATGCTATGTGACAAACCGAGTTTTACGGGTCTCTAGTTGTAGTAGACCATATTACTGTACTCCATAGCTGAGCCTTGTTGCTGTGTATTCAACAACTATGTATAAATCAATTATCTTTTTAATAACTAATGAGCTTCAATTTTATTTGCACATCTTGATGAACAGGGAGTTAAATACATAGCTCCCTACATACTAAACTGAGGGTACATCTTTTGTACTATGCCTTTGTTTTCCTCACAATTCCTACATTTTTATCTAAGCACCTCTGACTTAAGTGAATTAACTTTATTCCTTTTACTATAAATGTAAAGGGACAAATTCCAAAACACTTACCTTGAATCAAAAAACCTATTATGGAAGCTCACACTCAGTGAGTCCTCCAGCCCAAGGCTCAGCAGTTCACTCCTGCTTAAAAAGCATGAAGTGAGGAGCTAACGGAGTATGCCCAGAACAGTAGGTCTCTTTCCCTCCCTCGGGAGCCCTCACAGGTGCAGATAGTGTAGCCTATCAGAATGACCTAATGCTTCCCTGCCTCGCTCAGGTGCTGTGAGCATAAATTCATCCATGTATTTAAGTTTCTCAAACTGCATGGTGATAACCTTAGAAAAGCTTCTACAAGAATATCCACAATATGAGATCCTGTAAAGCAGTTTGCTTAATTAAGTATCACTAACAGTGCCCTGTTAATAGGGGAATGATCTATAATTAGTCCCATCCCAATAGGTTGCTCTGCGGGATGCAGTGCTCCAAAATTTTCCATACACTTGATAAATCACCAGGTATAAAATGGTCTTGGAAGGGAGTGCTTATGTGCATTTAGCCACTGACCCTATAGACTCTAGCACCTGGTTGCTTCCTGAAAAGTGCTCGCATACATGGTTAACAGGAAAGGATTATTCACGAGGGCTGGCAGAAAGAAAATATTGGTTGAAAATATCTTAGGTACAAAAACATTAAGGAGTCCGGTGGTACCTTAAAAACTAACAGATTTATTTAGGCATAAGATTTCATGGGTAAAAACCTACTTCTTCAGATGCATGGAGTGAAAATTACAGATACAGGCATAAATATATTGGCACATGAAGAGAAGGGAGTTACCTTTCAAGTGAAAAACCAGTGTTGACAAGCCCAATTCAGTCAGGGTGGATGTGGTCCAATCCCAAAAATTGATGGGGAGGTGTCAATAACAAGAGAGGAAAAATTGCTTTTGTAGTGAGGCAGCCACTCCCAGTCCCTAATCAAGCCCAAATTATTGGTATTAAATTTGCAAATGAATTGTAGCTTAGCAGTTTCTTTTTGAAGTCTGTTTTTGAAATTCTTTTGTTGAAGGATGGCTACTTTTAAATCTGTTATTGAATGTCCAGGGAGATTGAAGTGTTCTCCTACTGGCTTTTGTATGTTACCATTCCTGATGTCTGATTTGTGTCCATTTATGCTTTTACTTAGAGACTGTCCGGTTTGGCCAGTGTACATGTGCCAGCAATGCCCCATCTCCCATGATGGCATATGTCACATTAGTAGATGTGCAGATGAATGAGCCCCTGATGGTGTGGCTGATGCAGTTGGGTCCTCTGATGGTATTGCTAGAGTAGATATGTAGATATGGGGACAGAGTAGGCAACAGAGTTTGTTACAGGGATTGGTTCCTAGTGTTTCTGTGGTGTGGTGTGTAGTTGCTGGTGAGTATTTGCTTCAGGTTGGGGGCTGTCTGTAAGCGAGGACTGGCCTGCCTTCCAAGTTCTGTGAGAGTGAGGGATTGTTTTCCAGGATAGGTTGTGTTTTTGTGGATACAGACTAACATGGCTATCCCTCTGATATCTTAGGTACAATGGCTTAGTTCTTAGTTGAAATAAAAGATAAACCTTTTTTCTTACCTCTGTCCTAAGGGGGCAGTCAACTATAAGGGTAGGAGGGTAACTGGTCTTCCTCAGACCTGATATCTGGGGTGTCTTTTCTAGTCCAGCCTGTCTCAGAGGACAGTTTAAATATTGATCAGTAGATCCCACTGGACAATGTTCATTTGTGTCATCAGCAGTTTCACTTAAGAGCTCTACCACGCTGTCCTGCAGCAGTCAACTTTAGGGGGTTGACTTCTGCCTCCTGTTTGCAGGTTCTTCTGTCTGTATCCTGCTGCTGCCAAACTCCTGCCAGGCTCTCTGTGCCTAAGCCTTCTTGTCCTAGTTCATAGGCTGCCTGCTGCTATGTCTACGGCTTGGTCCCCAGTGCAAGCTCCTTTCCTGCTCATCTGTGACCTTTCAAATCACCCCTGAGGGAGAGGAAGAAAAGTAGCAAACCTGCTGCTCAGAAATTCATCATGGTTCTTCTATCCATCCTGTTTCTGCAAGAGATAGTTCTAAAGAGTGACATATAAATGTTTTATACCCTAAGCAAAACTAATGAATTGTTGGCTCATTTCCATTTCTGCTTGGCTTTGACAGTTTCTGCCATTTAAACTAAGTTGTGTTAGAGCAAAGTTGTTACCAGTGGCTAATGGGCATTATAATGACTTTGCAAATTTAGCAATATTTTAAGAGGTTTTTATGCAGTTGTGTAATGTATAGTTCCCATGTTTATTGGATCACAGCAATGTTATGGTGCTTGACTGTTAAATAATACCCTGAATATGTTTGCTGTAATTTTTAAACGGTAAAAGACCAGGGCATTCCTGGTATTGCTTTTTCTGGCTTCTTTATTTTCATAGTACTAAGGGGTCATGCATATTTCTCTTTCTCTTGTGTAGACAGGTATTGATGAGGATGTGAGTGGTGCATTTTGTGGCCTGTTTGTGAAATATTTTGAGAAACAGTTGTTTTGGAAAATGACTTATATAGATTGTCATCATGTTCTTTTCCAATTGCCATATTCCTTATTAATTTATTATATATTTTGGTAGGAGACAATGCTTTTTTTGTTCTTTGGTATATATAGACTATCAAACATAAATATATTAATATAGAGTAGGATGAGAGTTCCAAGTTCCTAGCTATTGTACATAAACTGAAATAAATAGCAATTGAAAGGATAGACGTGGTCTTTTGGTTGTAGTAGCTTGCTGTCTTACTGAGATAAACAAGGTTTAGGAGCAAAGTATGATACCTTGACATTGAGATTATGTCTTTTAGTCAGAGTTAAAGGATATTGTAAGCTGCACTGCACAGCACCCAATGTTGACCAATTTAATAGTAACATAGATGTTGGCCCTAAAAAAGGCTAGTTACTGATTTTTGGGGGTTGTAGTTAAGGTAAAAAGGCCTCTGCAGAAGGAAGAGAGGGAAGGTAGGTTGGAAAGAAAAAGAGGAAAAATTGATAAGATCAAAACTTAAAAATAATATTGAGGCACAGTTGACTGAATGGTGAAATATCTTGCTTATGTTCATTCTGTAGTAATGAATAAAAGGTTTTTGGTGCTTTTCAGTGCATTGTTTCCAGTAGGAAAATTCACAAAGGTAAAAATTGTAAACAGGCCTTGCAAATTCCACAGTCACTTGCTTATGGCAAGTGTGTGTGTGTGTTTGTAACAGAGCAGTGAATGTAATCATGATGGTAATGGAGAGCAAGTGGAATTTGTAGCATACCTGGGCTAATACATTGTCATTATGATTTTGTAGGACATGTATAATCAGTATCTCTGCTTCAGTTACAGAGGACAGACAGCATGGTCTACTACAGTGATACTCAGACCTCAGTGGTTCAGGAGCCAAATTAGCAATCCACATTACCCAAAAAAGCTACACAAGTGTGAATTAATTGTTTCATTTACTATAATACTATATATTCATATTGAAACAGTATGATGAGGAAATATTTAGTTTATATATATTATTCCCACAAGAAATGACTGACCAAATATTATTTTATCAACTACACTTGGTTAATAACATAGTAAAAGTATTCTGATTGGTTAATAATTAAATCACAGTGTTTTAATATCGTGTGCTGCAAAGAGCCTCAGGAGGCACATTAAAGAGCTGCTTGCAAGTCTCATTCTGAGTCTCACTGGTCTAATAGATTTTATGTGTGACTGGAAGCCTGAAACTTCTAAACTGTTCTTATTTATTTGAATTATTGTAGCTCCTAGAAGCCCTAATCATGGGCCACCACCCCTTGTGCTAGGTGCTATGTAAACACAGTTCTAATCTCATCTTTGTCACTGACTCATTGTGTGGTTTTGAGTAAAGTCATGGAATGAAGCTCTCTGTCTGTCTGTCTGTCTAAGTGAAACTGTACTTCCATTTACTTACATACTTTCCTAATACGCGTGTTGTGAAGATTACTCAGCATATGTTTGTACAGAATTCAAAGTTCAGTACTTTAAAGACACAAATCACTATGTGAGTGCTATTATTAATTATTATTAGATTTCATACAAATTTGTACTTCCTTGACTTTTAATCACTGTGCTGGAAGCTGTCGTGTGTTTTTTTTCCGTTTGGTCTATTGTTGGTCTCTCAGGTTTTCATACATATTTGATCAGCTCCAATCAAACAACAAATGAAGATGTAAGTTCTTGACTTCATGGTGTAATTGCATACCTGTTTTCATTTAGTAAATATTAAAAGATTGTTAACTTTCATTGTCTGTATTTTCAGTTTCCTTTCTGTAGATCTTACTGAGTTTCCCCGCCTCCCTTCCCCCCCCAAAAAAACTATCTGCATATTGGTATGCGTGTCTTGGTGAGGAAGGAGGTGATAGGGCACCATGACCTGGTAACAGTGATGCAGTGACCACGGTTTTAGAGATTCATTAGGTGTTTAGTGCATTCTACCCCTAGTTCTAAAAACTTCAGAATTCTTTCTCGTAGTATGAAGCTTTGCTTCTTAATAACTATATGTGATGATAAACATCCTCCTTAAACTTGCAGGGTAGTTTTAATCCTTTTTGACATTAGATGGGAAAATATTGATTGGGTTATAACTAGAATTGTTGATCGCAGTTAACTCACGCAATTAACTCAAAAACATTAATCGTGATTAAAAAATTAATTGCGATTCATCGCACTTAATAACAATAGAATACCAGTTGAAATTTAATAAATACTTTTGGATGTTTTTCTATATTTTCAATGTTGATTTCAATTACAACACAGAATACAAAGTGCTCAGTGATCACTTTATATTATTATTTTTATTACAAATATTTGCACTGTAAAAATAACAAATCAGTATTTTTCAATTCACCTCATACAAGTACTGTAATGCAATCTCTTTATCATGAAAGTGTAACTTACAAATATAGATTTTTTTTGTAACATAACTGCATTCAAAAACAAAACAATGTAAAACTTTAGAGCCTACAAGTCCATTCAGCCCTTCTTATTCTTCCAATCGCTAAGACAAACAAGTTTGTTTACATTGACGGGAGATACTGCCTGCTTCTTATTTACAATGTCACCTGAAAGTGAGAACAGGCGTTCGCATGGCACTTTTGTAGCCCGCGTTGCAAGGTATTTACATTCCAGATATGCCAAACATTCATATGCCCCTTCATGCTTCAGCCACCATTCCAGAGGACATGCTTCCATGCTGATGATGTTCATTAAAAAAATAATGCGTCAATTAAATTTGTTAGGTTTAGAGTAGCAGCCGTGTTAGTCTGTATCCACAAAAAGAACAGGAGGACTTATGGCACCTTAGACACTAACAAATTTATTAGAGCATAAGCTTTCGTGGGCTACAGCCCACTTTATCGGATGCATAGAATGGAACATATAGTAAGAAAATATATATCCAACTTCTCTGTATGTATACATATATCTTCTTTCTATATATTCCATTCTATGCATCCGATGAAGTGGGCTGTAGCCCACGAAAGCTTATGCTCTGATAAATTCGTTAGTCTCTAAGGTGCCACAAGTACTCCTGTTCTTTTTAATTAAATTTGTGGCTGTACTCCTTGGGGGGAGAATTGTATGTCTCCTGCTCTGTTTTACCTGCATTCTGCATATATTTCATGTTGTAGCAGTCTCGGATGATGACCCAGCACATGTTCATTTTAAGAACACTTTCACTGCAAATTTGACAAAACGCAAAGAAGGTACCTGTGTGAGATTTCTAAAAACAGCTACACTGCTCAACCCAAGGTTTAAGAATCTGAAGTGCCGTCCAAAATCTGAGAGGGACAAGGTGTGGAGCATGCTTTTAGAAGTCTTAAAAGAGCAACACACTGATGCAGAAACTACAGAACCCGAACCACCAAAAAACAAAATCAACCTTCTGCTGGTGGCATCTGACTCAGATGATGAAAATGAACATGTGTCAGCCCACACTGCTTTGGATCGTTATCAAGCAGAACCCATCATCAGCATGGAAGCATGTGCTCTGGAATGGTGGTTGAAGCATGAAGGGACATATGAATCTTTTGCGCATAAATATCTTGCAACGCCAGCTACAACAGTGCCATGCGAATGCCTGTTCTCACTTTCAGGTGACATTGTAAACAAGAACCAGGCAGCATTATCTCCTGCAAATTGTAACCAACCTTGTTTGTCTGAGTGATTGGCTGACCAAGAAGTAGGACTGAGTGGACTTGTAGGCTCTAAAGTTTAACACTGTTTTATTTTTGAATGCAGTTTTTTTGTACATAATTCTACATTTTTAAGTTCAACTTTCATGATAAAGAGATTACACTACAGTACTTGTATGAGATGAACTGAAAAATACATTTTGTTTTTTTACCGTGCAAATATTTGTAATAAAAAATAAATACCAAGAGAGCACGGTACACTTTGTATTCTGTGTTGTAATTGAAATTAATATATTTGAAAATGTAATAAACATCCAAAAATATTTAAAATAAATGGTATTCTATTGTTGTTTCACAGTGCGATTAATCACAATTAATTTTTTTAATCGCTTGACAGCCCTAGTTATAACCAAGGTTCAATAAGACCCATTAGACCAGTTTCTGGGAACAGAAAATGAGAAACACAGAAGAAGAAACAAACAAACAAAAAGAACAAAATGCAAGTGAAAGCCAGTCCTTCAAAAAGTCTCTGTATTTTATACATTTCAGTGCAGTGGGGAAGTATCCAGCTGTCTATAGCACCCTTTTCCCAATGTTTTCCACTAGAATCCTACATGATCTGTAATTCAAAAACAATTTAGACTTGAAAAAAGTTTCAGAAAATATCAACCAGTCTGGTTTTGAAAACAAGTTCCATCATGTGTCTTGTCTGTCTTTGACTTTCTGCCATTTAAACTAAATTTTGTTTGAGTGCTCTGGCAATTGAGGGCAGGTTCTCCCAACAGAGAAGAAATCATTAGTTCAGAGGTCATCCACTTTTACAGTCTCTGTTCTACATGGAGGATGGGTCCATCAGTTCCAGTGTCACAACAGTTCATTTAACTAACTGTGAAGACAGATACTTCATGTCTCTCCTAACCAGATTATTAAGAATTATTGAGACTAAAGGGAAGACTAAAGCTAACTAACAGATGGTATAAGAGAGCATTGTTCAGTTTTGCCATTTAATCCAAATATACTGACGTAAGCTTTTTGAAGGAATTACTCCAAATTTACTTTTTATTTTTATCTATTTTTGTAGCTTTTTTCATAATTGTGTGATAACCCCAAACCTAGTATTTTTGTGTGTGTCAAATATATTTTGGTCATTGGCTAAGGGCTAAGTTATAATTGTGTATTTTACAAAATACAAAGCGTAAAGATGCAGGGCAGAGCATTTTTCAGTAATAAATTGAAGAATGTGCATCATACTTGTGAAATAAAACAGGTGAGATGAAATACCAGTCCTGATCTGTTTTTGAACTGGGGTCAACTTTGGCTATATAGACAGAGCTAATTGTCTTCCATGTTGTTAAATAAAACGCTTTCCATGGAAAACCCTCAGATAACAGGGAATTATGACAGTGCAGCATGCCTATTCTTTATTTTTCAAGGCAGAAAAGCAAGGACTCTTCCTCAGACTTACTAAGGAATTTACTAACTCACCTCCTTCCCATGAAAAGCCTGAATTATTCAGTCCGTATTCAGGGAACTACATAGACAACAGGGGACATGGAATTCATTCTCTCACCCATGTGTGGGCTATAGGTTTGCTTAGTAGCCATTACTCCAACCTACATATTCTGAAATTGAAACAGTGGATGTAGCCTCTATGTGGTTGCGTCATGGAGATTCTCCCAAAGCCCTTTCAGGACTGTGGGGTTAGTACAGACATGCTTTTAAACATTCTTTTCCTCTTTTCTTCCCCAAATCATAAATAATGATTATTATATTTGTTGTTACTGTGATTACCCCTAATTTGCCCCAGCAATTGTATGTGACATAGTATCTGATATTTTATATTCATGTCTCTTCAGATTAAAGGATCTTGGTCAAATAAAAGAGGTAAAGAGAATTACAATCCATACAGTTATGGCAACATCTTTACTAATTGTTGTGCAGCGCTGTGCGGGCCCATCTCTCCAAGGTAAGGGTTACTAAAAGTAATGTTTTTGTATAGGATGAGACCACAGACTTACTGAAAGTTTGACTTTTGTTATCTTACTTCAGTTTGCTCAACTGAAACAGATCTTCATTGTACTATTTAGTGAAACTGATCTTTTTAGATCACGGATGCAAGTAAGTTGCTGACTCTGTTTTATGGCTGAGTCAGCAATTAGATCTAGTAAAACAGTTTAAGTACAGGTTCATACACCTGTAACATAAATAAACTTGTTTAGTGGTTCTTTGATCTTTCATTGCAGTATTTCTAGCTGTTGGAAGTGAGGAACTCCAAGCAGTTAATTGTTTTCAGAAAACAGAATAATGTAATTACTCCTTTGCTTGTACATTGTATTCCTTTTAGTTTGCACCCACACCATCCACACAGAGGAGTTGCAGCACAGCACTTTGGTGCGCCCTGCTGTTCACGCTCCTGTAGTCCAAACTGTGGGGCAGTGTAGACGAGCTGTAAGTCTAGTTTATTTAGAAGTGTACATAGTCTTGTACATAGATATTAGCTGGCAAAACCAAAGTCAGCCTGTAATACACAGCGTGATCACACTACTTTCAGAATTCCAGCAAACAGCTCTTTGTTCAAGTTCTTCACCAGACTGTTCATTTTGTGTTTCTCTCACACTGTTCCCTCTGTTTTTACGTTTGTGTGTTAAAATTTTGCACAAATAATGTAATATTGAAATCTATTTTTATTGGGGGTGGAGAATTATTAATCATAATCTTTCTAACAATCTTGTGTGGGTTTTTTTTATTATTATTCTGTAGTCTAATTGACAGAAGAGGATTTATACAGCCAGATACACCACAGCCAGCAGCACCATCAAATGGCATTACAATGTATGGGGCAACGCAGTCTCAAAGCAACATGGTAGGAACCATCCCATAGTGTTGTTCATCAAGATCCCTGTGAATGTTTCCCTTCTCCGCTTTCATGTGAACTAATCAAGTAATAAACTAACTGGATACAGCTGCCACTCTGATAGGTGGAATTATTCATTATTAACTATACTGCAGTAGGTTTATGCAGTAAGAAATCAAGGTTTTTATCTATATCTATACAATAATGATAGTTTTTACTCATGGACAATAGAAAAATAAGTGGCTTTTTTTCCCCTACACTTGAAATCTATTGGCGATTGAATATACAGTGTCACTTTAACATATCCTGTTGATACCTGCCTTGTTTTGAACTGGACTGTTCAGTTGTCGTGGATTCATCAGTTTTGCAGAACAGAGTATCATTTGGTATTGTATTCTTCTCACATACTCTCTTCCTTTGCCTGTTCAGTGCAGATTTGTCTAGATTGATACATATTTATACAGGACAGGTTAACAAGAGGATATGTTTAAGATGGGGGGTGCATTTTGAGAAAAAGGAGTGGGACTTTGAACTTCTAATGAACAACAGGCAACCTCAGTACCATATTCAAAACTTTAAATATCTTCCAAAAATGTGCCAATGGTTCCTGTTGTGCCCCTTGATGGCAAAGGACCTCACATCAGAAAAGCATGACTTCCAGTGCCAAGAAGAAGAGAATAAGTAGCAAAGATGCCCACTTCTGATCTCTTGTTCTTCCACTATGTAGATTGTGAAGATATGTCAAAGATTCATTAAACGTATGACTCAATGCACTTTTTATTTCCTTGGAGGGAGGGAGGGAGAGAGGGAGATCAATTCGCACCACAGTCTTCTAGCATAATTTCAGTCTTGATTTTTGACTGAAGAAAGAATACACTTCTCATGACTTTGTGAGCTTTACAATCACTTAAAGTTTTATAAAGATTCTGCTATAAGATTTTAGAATTGTTTCCATTTATTGCTGCAAGGATTTAGTGGAATGGTTGTCAGTTTTCTTTATAATGTTAATTTTTTAAAATAAATTTTAATATTTTTTTATAATTTTTAACAAGAAGTACCTAAGTGACTTCAAGTACAATCATGGCATTTATCTTAAGCTTTTTGTCAGATACCTACAAGGCAGGCCATGCTAGGTCTCAGTGCAAGTTCTACTCAAGAATCTTACCTCAAACTCAAATTCTGGAAATATATTGAAATATTTCAGGACACCCTCAGCTAAACTTCCTTGGACTCTGTCAGGATTCTTATATACAGAGACAAATTAGTCACAGTAGGTCTTTGTCATGTTGTTCTGTCACTTTGGAACAAGTATACAGACATAACATGGAGTCTCTTCCAGCAGATCTCTTTGATCATCCCAGTCCATATACATTTAGCCTTTGCTTTCAGCATCAAGTTCTGTTACAACTCTCTACAACAGCAGTTCTCAATCTGTGGGTTGGGACCCCATTTTAATGGGGTCGCTAGGGCTGGCTTAGACTTTCTGAGACCCAGGGCCGAAGCTGAAGTCCAAGACCCACTGCCCAAGGCTGAAGCCCGAGTCCCACTGCCCAGGCTGAAGCCAAAGCCCACTCACTGCCTGGAGCTGAAGCCTTTGGGCTCAGGCTTCAGTCTCCCATTCTGGGGTCATGTAGTAATTTTTGTTGTTAGAAGGGGGTCATGGTGCAATGAAGTTTGAGAACCCCTGTTCTACAACATAGATATGCCCATACTATAGTTTATATGCTTCAAAGCATGTACCTAATTAAATTCACTAATACAGTCATATTTGTGCATCTGGGACCTCTGAAGCTGGTGAAGTCACTGTGACACACAGGCTTTATAAGAACAGAATACTCATCACCTACCAGATATTCATGATCAAATAGCCTGTCAACAGACTGACTCTGCAGTTTTCGTATCTCTGGAAAAGTGGAAAGCTCTTGCAACATTGATCATGAAATGTACTGAGATGATCAAATGTAAAGGGGGAATTGAGTCAGACCAGTGCATGCTGCTGGATAAAGAGTGATGTATATAGGCACACAGTATTATAGCTTTAGGTACTGGAATTAGATCATCAAATGCTCTAAGACTTGCCTTGTGATGGAATGAATTTCAGTGGACCTGAGGTGGGAAAACCCTTGGATGAAGATCAGCCACAGAAGAGAGCATAGTCACTTTGAACCCTTTATGACAACTGTCCAGCCTTCATGCCTGAAAATGACTTCACAGGGGACACTTGGAAGATTGAATAGGACATGTGTTCACATATAGAAATATTTGTAAGAGTCTCTGACATCTTGTCTCTCAAGATGCTGTACCTGCCAGTCCTAGAACTTATAGGCCAAAGACGCACACCTCCACACATTGTATATAAGTTATGGGCAGATTTTCAAATACACAAATGGGAGAAAGGTGCCAGCCCTCAATTGGCTTCCAGTGGGAGTTAAGTGCCTAAGCAACGTTTGAACCTTCAAAAATCTCCCCTGATTTTTGTTGGTCTTTAGCACAAGGTCATATCTCTTACCTATCCAAAATTGTTCATTTTTTATACTTAACATAGTTCAGAAGAGGGTTCTTAACTTCCTTTCTGTAGCCAGTCTGATAGTCTAGTGACAGAGCATATCTTTGTTGCTGCTCACAACTCCTTTTCCAATCTTCCCTCACATTCCTTGCTCTCAGTTGCATGCTTTCCTACCTTCCAATGGACCCTACTTGCGACCTCAGGCTCCTCCTCAGGTGAATCTGGCTTACTTGACAGTGCAAGGGACTGAACTAGATAACCTGTCATTGTCCCTTCTAGTCCTACATTTCTACGATTCTGTGATAGTCCCGTTCCATCTTTAACCTCCATTAAAAAATCGTCCTCATTCATATCCTGGACTTTGGACTCTGCCATGCTACAAGTCTCTTCCCTTCCTGTCACATTCAGTTAGCCTTGCTGCTAGCTCTGAGTCCTTACCAGCTTTTCCATTTCCAGTTAGGATTCCAGCAGCCTGTCTTCAGCTATCTGCCAAGTCCTATCTTTCTCCTAGATACAAGCCCCCCCAGAACCCTCAAATATCCACTCTTTGGTTTTTTCATAGATTCCAAGGCCAAAAGGGAACACTGTGATCAGCTAGTCTGACCTCCTGTATAATACAAGCTGTAGGACTTCCCCAAAATAATTCCTAGAGTATATTTTTGCAGTTGTCTTACAGGCTGCTTTTGCTACAAGGCAGTGACAGCTTGCTTACCTAGCAGCAGTTGCTAAGTAGATAGGGCATGACCTCAACCTCACTATGGAAGCATCAATTTATCGTGAATTTCTGTGATGTTTTTACTGTTGTGTAAGTACTGCTGAACAGCACATAGAACGAGACCTTCTCCATCTGTAACTGACCTTCCCTCTAGTTCTCATTTTTGTTGTAGGATAACTGCTAATGGTGAGCTGTAGCTCACAAAAGCTTGTGCTCAAATAAATTTGTTAGTCTCTAAGGTGCCACAAATACTCCTTTTCTTTTTGCTAATACTATAGTTACCACTAATGACAGCTAGAGGAGATTTTTTTGGGGGTGGTGAAGGCCTATGCCATCTGCAGCATAGCACAGCAAGTGCCGCCCCCACTGCTCCCATTGGCCGGTTTCTGTGGGGGTGGTGCTGGGGAGGGGGCAGCCACACACACACACACCCCGTCAGGGGCTACAGAGACATGCCAGCAGCCAACCACTTCTGGGAGCCAGCAGACAGCCACTTCCCTGCTGCGCTGATGGACTTTTAGCAGCCCGGAGATCGCAATTGACTGACAGAGGTGCCGCGATCGACGGGTTGGTGACCACTGAATTGTATATAATTATGGATTTATTTTTGCAGGGGTCCCTTAGCCCAAGGCCCTGTGCTGTAGCCCCTAAAGCCCCTGCGTTAATCCAGCCCTGCTCAAGACACAGATATTAATAGAATTAGCAAATTTGATAACATTGGAGAAATACATGGAAAGTCTGCCTGGGAGGGTACAGATTTCATTGCACCGGATTTTTGGCACCAACTGTCCTTACTGGCAAAGGCTATGCAGCAGAGAGACTATCTAGAGAAAGACCCTTTGGAGAGACCACCAAAGACATGGCTATATCTTAAATATGAGAGAGCTGCTCTCCACAGAGCTACGGCCAGATGGTCCTGGAGGGACAACCAAGCTGAGAGAAGAAGCTTAGGCTAAGCCATATGCTTGTGGTGGAGTTGTTAGTTTATTTTTTTGAAAAAAGCCCTATCCTAGGACTGGAGGTCATGTTTGGGGACTAGCCCTGCATCTGTGAGCTCAAGTGAGGACATGGTAAGGGCTCAGCCCATTTACATGCAGCCCTAGATCATTGTGCTATTCTACAGTAATTACCAGTGCCATTTTTAAGAGACTATTTGGTGGAAACCTGGATCTAGTATAGCTCATTGTCCCAATATCACTCTAAATTTGTCTTAATTTCAGGGCATTAATTCTAATTAACCCATTGACCCAAAATATTCTTCTCTGTTCTTGAACATTTATGGGCAGGTTTTCTTTATGATCCTCTTTAGTCGCATTTAGCTGCACATTTTGCTCTCTTATGCCCCAATCCTTCAAAGACTTCCTGTGGGCTTAACTTTATGTACCCTGAGTACCACTGAACTCAGTAGGACCAATCATAGCATATAAAGTTAAGCAGTTGAGTTAGTCTTTGTAGAATCAGGCCATAAATCTTTCCACATAAGTCAAGCCCTCCTATCCACTTGCCATTTTTTCCACTGGTCTGTCTCACCTTCTTGTTGTTGGTCATGTTCTCAGAAGTGATCTTAAACACAAAAAAGAAGCTTACAAGAAGTGGAAGATTGGACAGATTACCAGGGAGGAGTATAAAAATATTGCTCAGGCATGCAGGAGTGAAATCAGGAAGGCCAAACTACACCTGGAGTTGCAGCTAGCAAGAGATGTTAAGAGTAACAAGAAGGGTTTCTTCAGGTATGTTAGCAACAAGAAGAAAGTCAAGGAAAGTGTGGGCCCCTTACTGAAAGAGGGAGGCAATCTAGTGACAGAGGATGTGGAAAAAGCTAATGTACTCAATGCTTTTTTTTGCCTCTGTCTTCACGAACAAGGTCAGGTCCCAGACTACTGCACTGGGCAGCACAGCATGGGGAGGAGGTGACCAGCCCTCTGTGGAGAAAGAAGTGGTTCGGGACTATTTAGAAAAGCTAGACGAGCACAAGTCCATGGGGCCGGATGCGCCAATGGCCTGTGATGGGATGTTAGATGGGGTGGGATCTGAGTTACTACAGAGAATTCTTTCCTGCTGGTGAATCTTGCCCATATGCTCAGGGTTTAGCTGATGGCCATATTTGGGGTCAGGAAGGAATTTTCCTCCGGGGCAGATTGGAAGAGGCCCTGGAGGTTTTTCGCCTTCCTCGGTAGCATGGGGCACAGGTCACTTGCTGGAGGATTCTCTGCTCCTTGAAGTCTTTAAACCATGATTTGAGGACTTCAGTGGCTCAGATATAGGTGAGAGGTTTTTCTCAGGAGTGGGTGAGATTCTGTGGCCTGCGTTGTGCAGGAGGTTGGACTAGATGATCATAATGGTCCTTTCTGACCTTAGTATCTATGAATCTAAAGGAGTTGGCGGATGTGATTGCAGAGCCATTGGCCATTATCTTTGAAAACTCATGGTGACCGGGGGAGGTCCCGGACAACTGGAAAAAAGTCTAAAGTAGTGCCCATCTTTAAAAAAGGGAAGGAGGAGGATCCAGGGAACTACAGGCCAGTCAGCCTCACCTCAGTCCCTGGAAAAATCATGGAGCAGGTCCTCAAGGAATCAATTCTGAAGCACTTAGAGGAGAGGAAAGTGATCAGGAACAATCAGCATGGATTCACCAAGGGCAAGTCATGCCTGACTAATCTAATTGCTTTCCATGACGAGAAAGAGGAAAGCAGTGGATGTGTTATTCCTTCACTTTAGCAAAACTTTTGATACGGTCTCCCACAGTATTCTTGCCAGCAAGTTAAAGAAGTATGGTCTGGATGAATGGACTATAAGGTAGATAGCAAGTTGGCTAGATTGTCTGGCTCAATGGGTAGTGATCAATGGCTCAATGTCTAGTTGGCAGCCTGTATCAAGCAGAGTGCCCCAAGGGTCCATCCTGGGGCCGGTTTTGTTCAGTATCTTCATTAATGATCTGGAGGATTACGTGTACTGCACCCTCAGCAAATTTGCAGATGACACTAAACTGGGAGGAGTGGTAGATACACTGGAGGGTAGGGATAAGATACAGAAGGACCTAGACAAATTAGAGGATTGGGCCAAAAGAAATCTGATGAGGTTCAACAAGGACAAGTGCAGAGTCCTGCACTTAGGATGGAAGAATCCTATGCACCGCTACAGACTAGGGACTGAATGGCTCGGCAGCAGTTCTGCAGAAAAGGATGTAGGGGTTACAGTGGACTAGAACTGGATATGAGTCAACAGTGTGCCCTTGTTGCCAAGAAGGCTCATGGCATTTTGGGCTGCATAAGTAGGGGCATTGCTAGCAGATCGAGGGATGTGATCATTCCCCTCTATTCGACATTGGTGAGGCCTCATCTGGAGTACTGTGTCCAGTTTTGGGCCCCACACTACAAGAAGGATGTGGAAAAATTGGAAAGCGTCCAGCAGAGGGCAACAAAATTGATCAGGGGACTGGAACACATGAGTTATGAGGAGAGGCTGATTGGGATTGTTTAGTCTGCGGAAGAGAAGAATGAGGGGGGATTTGATAGCTGCTTTCAACTACCTGAAAGGGGGTTCTAAAGAGGATGGATCTAAACTGTTCTCAGTGGTAGCAGATGACAAAACAAGGAGTAATGTTCTCAAGTTGCAGTGGGGGAGGTTTAGGTTAGATAGTAGGAAAAACTTTTTCACTAAAAGGGTGGTGAAGCACTGGAATGTGTTACCTAGGGAGGTGGTTGAATCTCCTTCCTTTGAGGTTCTTAAGGTCAGGCTTGACAAAGCCCTGGCTGGGATGATTTAATTGGGGATTGGCCCTGCTTTGAGCAGGGGGTTGAACTAGATGACCTCCTGAGTTCCCTTCCACCCCTAATATTCTATAATTCTAAGTGGATGCAAAATTCCAGGGGCAGTCCCACCAAACCATACAGAGAACAGTTATCACTTTTCTGTGCTGTGCTATACTATAATTTAATGATTCTATCTATGGAACACAATCTCATTGGCCTGTTTCTGCCATGATTCAGTGGTGACTCATCTAATATTCTCTACACTATGACTTCTGTGTCTCCCTCATTATTTCTTTCCAGGTTGAATTAAAATTGACTGTTTCAGAATATTTTCCCCACTGGCTTGCATCTTTCCAGGCAGAATCTCATTTTAATTCCAGCTCCCATCTTTTAATATTTCTAGGATGCTTTGTTTTATATCTTCATTTTTCACAGCATTTTCTTGTTCAGTATCATTTGTGAATTTAATGTGGTGTTTGCCCTCTTCAAGGTCTTATCACTGAAGATTTTAAGTTTAACTCAAAGACCAATCTCAATGGCAATCCACTACACTCCTCCTTCCAATGCAATACAGTACCTTTTATAACTATCCTTATTTGTGATCCATCATCCTATTTACAATCTGTTTTTATATTTAAGGGCATTTGCAATAATTTTGCCATTGAGATTTTGTGTAGCTGTCCATTGAATGATTTACTTCAATCTTGATAATTACATCTGCATTCTCTTCATTCACTGATTTTGCAGTCCTCTCAAAGCACTGAGACAGAGATTGTTTGGTGTAATTTGTTCTTCACAAACTGGAGGGTTATTTTCTAGATGTTTACAAAGTTTTTTCTCTCAATATTTCCATTATTTGACTAGGGTCTGAAATTAGATTTACCAGATGGTAATTACCAGGATCACACTATCCTTTTCTGAAGATTGGTACCACATTTGATTTCCCAATCACGACCCTCTGCCTCATACATCCCTAGCACCCCATCCCTTTTCCAAAATAATTTTCAGTAGTTTGGTAAATTCATGAGCTAACTCCTTAATACCCTATTTTTACAAGGTCTTCATTACTTCACAATTGTCCAAATACCCTCTCTCTTGTTTAAAGAGTTGGGTTTTTTTGGTATCGTTTTTTTTTCCTTTTTTTTTTTTAAGCAAGGACTGCAGTATCTCAGCCATTATGGAATCGTCTATGACCCTCTCCTCATTTATTCCTACTTTCTATTTAGTTCTTTTTTCCTCTTATCGGTCTGTGAAAGCTCTTATTCCCCTTACTCCTTGTGCCTACCATTAAGTCAATCTGCATTTCTCTTGTATTTATCTTTTCCTTACAAGCCTGAATTGATTCTTTGTATTCTGATTTGATTTCTAATACAGGATATTTTTACCCTCAGTTCTTTTGGCAGTCCATTATAAAGCAACATTTAATACTTTTCATTCTGTGAGCGCACACACACACACACACACACACACCCCGCCACCTCCCAGAGGAATTGTAGTTTGTTGTTAAGAATGGTATCTCTTAGGATTCTCCACCTTGTTACCAACTGGTAAATCTTAATATTTCCACCCTTTACATCATGCTTGGTCCATTTCTTAATTTCCTTAACTTCCTTTTTTTAAATCTAACATTTGTGCTATCGCATCGTAGGCATCTGTTCCTTAGTACCTTGGTAGTTTACAGTCATTGGTGCCAAGTTCCCGATTATTCTCAGTCCTCCATTTCTTCCCTTTCTGCAAGATGTAGAGCCTCTGGCTGGAGTCATAACGCTGCCCTCCACAAATCCTAGGAATCGTTTTCATACATATACATCTGAAGAGTAACAAACAGGTTATCCTCTGGGTAAGGATATTCATAAAAGGACTATCTTATGTTTTTTAGCACTTCGAGGTTTGATCCATGAAATTTTAATTCTCATTCTCCATGTGATCTGTAGCAATGTACTTTCTCCTTTGCTTTTCATTCCTTCCATCATTGCAGTTATTAGTATTAGTAAATATTTCTATTAGGATAGCACCTAAAGGCCCCAGTTGGGATTGGTGCCCCACTGCACTGGACACTGCACAAACACAATTCCTTCCATTCTCACCAAGTATATCATCATCCTATCCTTCACTGTCAAAAGATAGCTTGCTGGCATTGTGTACATTGATATACAGTTTCACCTTCCATCCCTCCATCTTTCACATATAGATTGTGCCCATCTAAACTGACATGCCAGTTACGTGTTTCATCTCACTAGGTTTCAGGTATGCCCACTAAGTCATAACTCCATCATTCAGCTCAACCAATCCTCCTCTTAACCATTTATTATTATTTGTGTTTTATTTGTAGCTCGTTAGAGAACTCCGTTGTGCAGCCTTTTCCTAAGTACTTCAAGAATTGTAACATTTTTAAAGATATTGCTATTAGAGAATTTTAGCTATGAAGTTAATTTTGCATTTAAAACTAATAGAATTGCTGCTGGTGGTATTAGTGTGAGAGCTATATTAATATGAACAAGAGCTCTAATAATATATATTGTGTGGGGTAAAATCAAATTTTCTTCAGAAAACCTGTGTGCATACACTTCTTTGTATGAATTATTTGTAAAATAAAGTAAAGAATTAGCTTTTTCACATTGTCTAGTTTGTACGTGGCTGTTGGTGTGAAAATAAATATCAAAATGACAAATTTCCATATAGATATATTTATATAATATACACAATCGAACTTCTGTACTTACAAGCACTTGATCCCGTATTTTTTAGGCTCAGTCAGCTGCTCCAGTAAAAAGGGGGAAGCTGTGTACAGCAAACAAAATCAGATGATAGAATCTAGAGGAAAAAGGAGCCAAGGGGCTTAACTCCAATCTTTTTGAACAATTGAGCTATAAATAGTTTGATACCCCATTGTTGGCTTTTTAGGGGGGTTTTTAATCTAAAATTTTAATATTGAAAACTTCAGTGGAATATCTTTGAGGGCACTTCCTACTAACATTTCCCCCCCTGTATTTTGTGTCACCCAGGAAACATATCATGTAATCAGGGAACACCTTCAGATTATCTTCGTAGACAAATCTCTTTTTGATAGCTTGTGTATATCACAAATTGAAGAGTGTTATACTTGCATAAAAATGCCATAGATTTGAGAGATTCATTTCATGAATATGCCTCTTATAATATAAATCCCGCTATAATCCATTCTCAAAACAAATTTAAAACCTAGTATGTCCCAAGATTTGCCTGTTTAAGATTGTGGAAAGCTGTTTATTGTTATATTTTACATAAAAAGTTGCATATTTGATCACAGTTCATGAAATGCAGAATATTGTAAACCTAAAAAGAAGCTGTGTAAGGAAATGGTGCATCTGAACAACAAAAAAGCACTAGAGATTGTCACTGATCTGTTCCAGCTGTTCTCTTTTCTTTAGTTGAACCACACAAGTAATGTGTTGCTATCACAAGTTAACACTGTATAAATCATTAATAATTATTGTACTGTATATATGAACTGGCATAACTACACATTTGGTAGGAAATCATCTTAACAGAGTAAGAAGTGAGAAATATGTTGTTCTTTAATAATCTTTTATATATAGCACCAACAATGAGCAAGGTGACTTACAAACCATGTAAAAAGGCATAGTGCCTGCCATGAAGAGTTTGAAATCTAGGGTAGTAGACAGTATGCAAACTCCAGGAGGCAACAAAACACCGTGTGAATGAATAGTGAAGTACAGCATGTATCTTGTTAGATTCATTCCCCCCCCTCCCACCCAATAATTTTTGTGAATGCTCCTCCGAAGGGAAGACGGTGGTGTGTAGACTTGTTGGAAGGAGTGTTTTTAAAAGAGGACTTGTAATAGCAATTGATAAAAGGCAGGGGAGGAATTACTAGGGAAATATGAACAACTATGAGTCAGTTGGTCCAGATGATATGCTTCTTAGAGTATTAAGGATTTAGCTCACGAATTTACCAAACTACTGAAAATTATTTTGGAGAAGGGATGGAGTGCTGGGGATGTATCAGGTAGAGAGTAGTGGTCAGGAAATGAGATGTGGAAAAGGGGAGGACTCATAGAAGTGGAGAAAAAGAGGAATGCTCTTTTATACACATTAAACTCTGATAAATGTATGGTTTCCTTTTTAATGGAGCTTTATCAAGCTTCTTTCTCAGTATCTTTGAGATGTTGGTTCAGTTACAATGAATTAGAATTCAATGAATTAGAATTCAATTAAAATTATTTAATACAGACCATTACATAACTCTAAGTAAATTGCCTTCATGCTATTTAAATTGTGTACTTATGGTGCTGGAACACATTGGGCAATGATCTGCTTTTGAAGATAAATGCTGAAACATCACTAAGGCAATAAATCAGCTGCTAAAATTATTTCTTATGAGTATGCTCTGGTGGTTATAGCCTTTGTTGTGTAAGACTATAGCGTTTGACTAGTACTTCTCAGAGAAGATGGAATTTGTCGTCTCCTTGGAAGGATTAGAATGCTGACCCCATTTTTGTAGGGCATTCCTAATAAGGTTGATGCAGGGGCTATAGTTTAGTTAATTACTTGGGATGGAGTGAAATAGCCATTTATTAGTCAAGAATGGGTCTTCACAATGAATAGCCAATCAAGGACTTGATCCTGCAAGGTGCTGAACACCCTGCCCCTTCCCAGCAAAGCACTGAAGTATGTGCTCAGCTTTAAGCTTTTAAAGTCATATGGGACTACTTACATCAGGGATCTCAAACTCAAATCACCACAAGGGCCACATGAGGACTAGTACATTGGCCCAAGGGCCGCATCACTGACACCTTTTCATACAAAGATACAAAAGCGCCCCCGGCCCCGCCCCCACTCCTCCCCTTCCATGAGGCCCTGCCCCTGCCCCGCCTCTTCCCACCCTTTCCCCATCCCAATCCCTTCCCCAAAGTCTGCACCCCAACTCCCCTCCCTCCCAGCCCTATTCCAACCCCTTCCCCAAATCCCTGCCCCAGCCCCGCTTGTCCTCCATCTCCTCTCCTGAGCACGCCACGTTCCTGCTCCTCCCCCCATGGAAAGTCCTAAGCACCGCCAAACAGCTGTTTAGTGGTGGGAAGCGCAGGAGTGTGGACGTGGCGCGCTCGAGGGGGCAGAGGCAGAGGGGAGGAAGCGGGGGGCAGGGGAGCTATGGCGGGCCGTGGGAAATAACTCCACAGGCCGCATGTTTGAGACCCCTGACTTACATGCTTCGGTGCTTTGCTAGATCCAGGCCTGAATGCTCACCACCAAGCCTTGAATAAGAGAATTGTATGAAAGAAAAGAATGTATTTGAAACTCAATGTATACATCATTCTGGAAGATGAAACTGCATAAGGAGTGTACAAACTACATTGTGGGTGAAAGTTTCAGAAGTGCCCAAGTCCCACTAAAAGGAAATGGGAGTTAGGCTCCTAAACCATTTAGAGTATCTTATCATTTGTGCCCTATGTATTGGGATTTTATGGTCATTATGCACTATATTTTATTGTAGCTTCTGTGGAGCCATTTCGCCTGGTGGGGGATCTGAGTGGTGCACCAATGCCCAAGACCACGGCAGTGGCAAGCAATTGATTAAGAATATGCCTACACTACAGCCTATGTTGGCAAAACTTATGTCACTCAAGGGTGTGAGTAGGGTGCTGGGCTGCACCTTAATTTCCCCTGATTGGGGCAATAGTAGGTTCACTTTAACAGCCTGGGAGCAGCAGGGGAAGACAGAGGAGAAGCCAATACACACTAATAAAATAGCATGTTCTCTTTAATAAGGCATAAGGGTAGGAGCAATTACAACAAATGGTTCATAAGACTCTCACCTCAGGACCCTGGTTCAGAGCTCTCAGACATAATACCACGTATCTGAGTCTGATTAGACCAGTGTCCTGGAGACAGAGAAATCACCACCAACTACAGCATACCTGGCTTCTGCTCCCCTGTGTCTCTCTCAGCTGCCTCTTCATGTTTAGATAGCTCAATCCTAGGGTGGGCAGGGCCTCCTTGGTTACCCCTAGGCTGTAGACTCCAGCCTTCTCCCTTAAAGAGCAGTTACCTCAAAACTGATGCCTTGGTATAGATTTTTTTGAAGAAGTGATGATATCTTTGCCAATCAATGGTTTGCCCATGAACATGTTTCAATTTTTAGTTAGTTGGACATATTACAGTATTGCGGTTAACAACTCGGCCACCTTGGGGATTGACTCACTAATTTTTGCAAATACTGTCCTTGTAAATATGATTTTAGGTCAAATTAATTCCTGGTGAAATTCTACTGGCTTAAATGGAGTTACAGCTGTGTGAATTTGATCGATTATGTTTAAAAAATCTTGGATGCTTGCCAGAAAACAAATGTTTAATCAGCTATGTTTTGATCCTCCATACTGTCAAGATTAAACAAATGAATAAGCAGCATAAAAAACCATGGAAGTGAACTTTTCTATCAAGTCCATGTGATCAAGCTGCAGGTTGATAATTGTTTTGTACATATCTCCTGGCTGAAGAATATTAACAGCTTAAACAATCTGGGAAGCAAAATCTTGGGCAATGAGACTGTATTACTAGATGAATTTTTACAAAACTGGCTGCATTCAAAGGGATGTTTGCCCTGAAAAAGCTCTTCTGTAGCCCAGTAATTCTCAGGTTACGTGAAGCCTGATAAAATAAATAGAAAGGAGACAAACCTAGTGCTCTAAAACTCAAAAAGATATTTGCGATATGGCTTAAGATTTTTTCTGAATTCCTAGCCATCCTAGAGTAAAAGTTGCTGTGTTAAAATTGTCCAGCTGCCTGCTGAAATGCTTTTTGGAGTCAGTGACATTTGAGCTGCCACTTTTGTCCAAATATGCAGCGAACCAAGCAAAACCTGATCATTAGGCATTTCCAAGATTTTCAAGTAAGAATAAGTAATAACCAACTAAGTTAAAGTTGTTTAGAAAGTACTTCTTTAGAGTCAGCTGAAGTCCCTGACTCTCATACACTGTAATGTTTATCATAGTCTACTCTGACTTTCGTCCCAGAATGCAGCTGGTTTAGTTATGCATGCTCTTCTATTGTCAGCAGTCTAACCCTGGAATGATACTAATGACTCTCTTCTTTCTTCTCACATTCCATTTTTTTCCATACCTCTTCTGTCCACATCCTCCCATTTCTGTTTTGTTTGCCCTGTATGGGTTTTGACCTCCTTCAGTGTGATCAAGATCAGTGCATTCAGAGCACTAAATTCGTTTTACAGGCTGCTGCCACACCACTACTACAGAGTGAACCCAGCATAACTAGTGAAGAGCTACCTTTACCAGGAAAGACCACTATCGGCCCTCCTTGTGCCACGCTAACTCTAGGGCAGCCGACACCACCATCCTCCATGCCAAATCTCACATCAGAAACCGGTTTGACAGACATGATACCGTTAAAAGAGGAACATGAAGGTCATCAGTTTCTCACTCCTGAGGAAGCTCCATCACCTCCTGGTATGCTGCCAGCAGGGAGCCCTATAACACACAGCCATACCATGCACATCCTGAGCCTAGCTAGCCAAGATTCATTGCATGAAGACTCAGTGCGTGGTCTTGTGAAGCTTAGCTCAGTTTGACCAATTTTTATTGATGATATTGTACCATATCATAGTGGTTGTACAAATGTATACCCAACAGGAAAGACTTTACAGTACCACCGTAAGACTCCAACATGCCTATATAATGAAAACTTTCCCATGTAATGGAGTTTGCTAAATGGACGAATTATTTTTTCAAAGGAACTATGGCATTCTTTTGACTGGATTGTTAATGGTTCTGCTTTGATGGTGACTGCTTCTATTTTTTAAATAAAACCAGGAAAGGTCAGTAATCCTGTTAACTGAAGATGTGGGTCCAGCAACTTGTAATTCTACCTGTAGGATGGCCTATGTTACAATATAAAAAAGATAAGTTTTTGGATGTAAGTGTTACATTATGCATTTTATGCTCTTGTAATACACACTTGTTAAGGCTTACCACACTTGTGGCCAGAATGATCTGCACTTACATGTTATGCTACTAATATTTGAAATAGAAAATAACCATTCCATTTGTTAATACAAAAAATGACTGCAGATGTGGATTTGCATGCCACGCTAAGGTATGTGTTACAGTGGTGTTGGTATTAAAAGAGAGTGCTGCTTTTTTATTTGTGAGTTTCAAAGTGCTGTTTCATTTAAAGATGGTGCAATAGATTAACCAATGGACAACGTTATTTTTTTCAATTTATTAAATTTTATTTTAAATTAATCAGTAGTGCCTAAAATATGGAGGCTACTGATTTTTATCATGCTACATATCATTTAACCTTCTATTTAATTGTTTAGAATAAGGTATTGTGTTGTGCCATACCACAGATTCTTCCATTCCCTTGTGTGATAAGATTACCTGCGGACATCCAATAAAATTACATCCTGTTTCTTTGAATATGCGTACAGTTATCCTTATACAGTTTACTGGAAAAGAAAAGTCCCATTTGGATGACTTAGTCTATCAGGGGGTTATGTTTTTGACTTTGATGTATTTGCATAATGAGCCCAGCCGCCACAGGGAAAATCTAAACATGAATTGTTTTGCTTTAGTATTATGTATAGCTTTGTATAGGCTGTCTGTTTTGGTAATACCGTGTTTCTACAGCAAACCTGTGTATTAAGTACAGATACTTAATATCTGCTTAGGACCTAAACTCCTGGATGTTAGGCTTCAGAAGGAAGAGAAAAGTCAATGGAGTGAACCTGAACAAACAAGCGATACACTGTAGCTGCTGTCCAGTCATAAGTTTTCATCTGTATATTTTCATCCATTATTTAAAATGGAAATATTTATATTACAAAGTTATTCTATGCTTCAGTTTGTGATTCAGGAAAATAAGAGTTATGGTTTGTGGAAAATATCTCCACTCAGGGACAATTGAAGAGGACCCTGTGCATAAGCTGAGAGAACTCAAACGTTGTAATTTACTGTATCTGAATTATTTTTCAGATTCTAGAACCCTCAATAATCTCTTCTCAGGATAAATTAAATGCAGAGAGTCTTTCCATCAAGCTCAAGATATTATTTTAACTGCAAATTGCTATTATGTAAAATGTTTCCTTGATCGATCAAGAAGCATGACATTCCTGCAGCATTGAAACATGGTCATTCACGGATGTCAAGTGAAAAAAAAATGCCATATTTTTAAAAAAGAGCACAATAAGCCTCTTGGAATACAGCCATTTATGCTATTGAAATGTCAGATGACATGCTGACAAGAGCCCTCAGACTTTGAGGTTTTGTAACCAATTTTATTTCTCTAAATGGTGATATCACCTTTCACCTAGTTGTAGGTATAGAAAATATAGAAGGAAAACTTTGATAACATCAACTGATTTCTTGGGTTCCATTTCACAGTTGGTTATGGATGGACTAGATGACCTTTTGAAGTCCCTTCCTGCCCTAAATTGCAATGAGTCTATGCATGCTCCATCATTAATAGTGATGGTGAGTCATTAAAATGTTTGCAAGCTTTCACATAAGGGGATATAGCTTCTCAGTTTCTTTTCCTATTCAGTCTCGCAAGGTTGCTCAGAAATTCTTTTTCAGATGTTCTCTCTCTTTTTGGGTATGTCCTTTCCAAAGAAGAACTCCCTTTGTGCTGGATTCCAATCCACAGCTAGACAGTCAGGTACTATGGAGATGGGGCTGACAGAAAACTTAGCGAGGTGCATATCCATGAGTTTCCACCAGCCTAACAGCACTAGCTCTGGTAGTGGGAAGGAGAGTGTATTACTTATGGCTGGGATTTTCAAAGGAGCCTAAGGGAATTAAGTGCTCAAAGCACATTGAATGTCAGAGTGATTTGAGGGCACCCAAATAATTATAATAATCCAACACAGTGTACTCTCACCTCTCAGAAACACCGAAGTTTGTGTTCTTAACCTAGCCTATGATGAATGCTTATTACAAAACCACTGCACTGTTTGTATTCTTTTAGAGCTGAGAACAAAAACGGATGTTTCATCTCAAGACTATTTTGGATGAGCAAGTTTGGGATGAAGCAATCATAGCACCTTGTCACATTTTATTTGCTTTGGTTAGTGTTATCAGCCTTCCCTGACATAAGCACTAAAATTTTGCTCGTGAAAAAAAGGGGGAAAAAATTATCCTTTGCTCATAGTACTGAACAGTAAGTGAAATATTTCTGTTTTTGTTAGTAGAAGGGAAAGTTGTTTGAATTCAGTTGCCACTAGGGGAAATTACTGTATAACCTTACAGAAACAATACTTGATTGGATAAGTGAATCTGTAGCTAAGTGGGTCTTAATATTTTATTAATTCTACAGATATCAGTGTACCAAGGATTGATTATCCACTATGTGAAAGAACAAGTAAGATAAATATTTTACTGTGGTCTTTAAACTTCACAGCTATTGAGCTAACTCTGAGGATCACCTTTATTTATAAATTCATCTGCTTGCAATTTCACAGGAATACCCAAGGCATCCCATGCTTACAGAAAACTCCATTTGGTGGCAACATTTGTATGTCCTTGCCAGTAGCAAGTAGTGGAGGCAGAAACACATCAACTGTGTGTCTGTGATATGGTTTATAGTGACATTCTTACGTAAGAGAAAGGGATATTGTACAGGGTTTTATGTTGTTCCCCAACTGAAACACACTGATCGCTCTTCACATTTCAATGTTTAAAATGATAGACCATCACTTTTAGAACCTTTTGCTTTTTCAGTGCTGGAGAGGGAAATAGAAAGTCTGACAACAGAACTGAAGTACTGTGAATACCCATTTTAGAGCCATTTATTCATTCAGATTCCGGTGATATGCCATATTTTTTTTGCCCTTTGTTTATAATCTTTCAAGATTGTATTTAAGAATGATAAATAAAATAGTGTATTGTTACCATTACCTTGTTTTTATTTACAGGTTTTCATATCACCTTAATTTGAATCTATTCTCCTTTCCTTCCCCACCCCAGAGTTTTTGTTATGGTGGTATCTCTGGTTGACACTATTGACTTGTGAGGACATCTGCTGGAAAATACCGGAACTGAATTAATTGTTTCTATAGTTACAGTTCTTGATTAACAGATTAAAATCAGTGTCTCCATCGTCAGAATGACTGAAATTCCTGTGTAGGGCAACTCTTCCGTCTTTCTTTTCCCCAGCAGCAACTGCTTTCCATCATGTGAGCTCCCTCAGATGGAATTCACATACACATATGGCACCGTTCAGCAAAATAACTAACCATCCCTTGTTCTGCAGGATTCTTAGCTTTGATTGTATTTTGTTTGCATTGCAGAGCACAAGGTACCAGAGCACAAGGTACCTGATAATCCAGGGTCACATTGCTGTATTTGTTTCTCTTTGAATATTTTGCTTTCTCCTTTGTTGTTCTTTTCCTTAAACAGTTAGTACATTATGTTGAATTAATCTTATAAAAAGTTTGAATGTTCTTCATACTGGTACCTTCTGATTTGTATAAATGCAGAATCTAAATGGAAGTTGATGTTTACAGAAAAGTAAATGTATGTTTTTACTAAAAGTACCTATAAATGTGTAGAAGTTCACTATGCTGGTTAATCTGGCAGAAATTTTTTCCCCTTTCCTTGTTTTTTTAATAGTTTTTCCCCTCTAGGTGGGTATACAGTACAAGACTGTGTACGATGAAATGCAATTCTTCATAAATAAGATCTGTTTTTAAAAGGCTCCTTTTTCTTGTTTTCTCAAAGACCTCTCTATTTTTAAAGTAATTTTATATTACTAATGATTAAACAGTAATGTTGTTCTCATTGTAATAAATGTCAGAGATGATTGCATTTTGTAAATCAGTGAATCCTTGATCAACTTGCGCATTGTACATGTTACTAATAATACAGGCAAGATATATTTTCAAATCCAAGTGATTACTATGTTAATTAAGCCATTAAAAATTGTGTAGAGAGAAGATTAGATTCTTTGCAGCTGGTCTTAGTAGATTAATGGGTCAGGCAAATTGCAATTATTTTCAGATCTCATAAACTTCAGGAATTACATGCAGCATGATTTGTAAGGCAGATGACCAACTTGTGATGCTACAAAGATTTTTCCCTACATAAATCTTGGCATTTACAATAGATGCATTATACAATATTTGAGGCTTTAAATGAATAATTGTCTTAATTGTTCTTGACACCACATTAGTAACTGCAGGAGCAGCATAGTAGTAACCAGTAACAAGGAGCTACTGAAAGCTGCACTTCTGATCTGTCAATGTATTTAGGCTCTAAAATTAACACAACTTCAATGTTGCATGTAGGAAAGTGTGTTCCTCATTCTTCTAGTTTTTAGTGTGGGAGGGAACTACTACGGTGATAGTAATGGGGGGGGGGGGGCACGGAGCAACCTCTACAAGATCTAGATCCTGAACAGAAATATGTTTATCCATAAGACCCACACTGAGTGTCAGTTTTTAACATCAGTTATTGAACAACTGATTTTTTTTAAAAAGTGGAAAGAACATATTTCTGTCTTTCCTCCAACTTCAGATATAGTTGGGCCTTAAATATGAATGAACCTAAGTACATTTAGGTTCTACATATGCAGGTATAAACCATCTATAGGCGGAATATCCCAGTTTTCAAGGTCCATCTTGTGTTCTGTCTCAGCTTTTGGTTGCTCCTTTGGCTGCCTGAAGGAGAATTCGGCCAGCTAAGATTTTGCAATTGACAGCAGGATCACTGAGTACATGTGCACCTCAAGGACTACCACCAGACCAGTCACATGTTGCCAGTGAACCCACCCGACAATATCTTGAGCCCGCACAAAACAAAATCAATATGGAATCTGATTAATTCTGACTCTGTGTTGCAAGTGGAAAGCCTTCCTCTGATTTGGTTGCATTTCTCCCTCCTGTCCTACATCGGATAGGAACAGAAGCTTGCAGAAGGGCATGAAGGGATGAGATGGAGCCTATTTCTGGGGTGAAGCAGGGAGGGAAAACAATGGACCAAGGGGATGATTGAGAAAAGAGTGAATGTAGCAGAGAGAAGACTGAATGAATGGCAAAAGGAAGGAGAAAGCAAGGGTAGGAAGGAGGGAGAAGAGAAGAGTGAAATGAAGGCTGGAGACAGAAAGATGGAATGAACAGGGAAGAAAGCGAAGAAGAGTAAAAGGAGGCAAAGCCTAGAAAACAGAATATGAAGCTTCAGGAGACGGTGAGTACGAAGGTATTGCAATACTAAAGTGAATCAATAATGTGGAAACAACTATAAATAGAGAAAAAAGAAGAGGAAGAAATAAGGTCAGACTTGGAGCAGAGGACACATGAGAGGAGAGAGAAAGGAGTACCAAAATACTCCCATTAGGACAACCCTGATCTGCATATTAATTGAGAAATAAATGAGAATAAAGGAGTATGTAAAGGAATATGTAAAGGAGAACAGGTAAAATCCTAGCCCCGTTGAAGTCAGAGAGGTTTGCCATTGACTTTAATACAGCCAGGATTTCATCCCATGATTTTAAGACAGTAGCTATAGGTCTGATGTTTTATATTTCATATCATTAATGGCTGTTACATTGGCATAATGGGGTTCTGTGTTTGCTTCTCAATTTCTTCTAGATGCGATTTGCTCCCTTGGTAAGGAAAAAGGTTTTCTTAAGTACCATTCTTACAAACTTAACCTAGGACCTGAAATTCAAGCTTAGTTCCTCTGGCTTGTGCATAATCATGAGTAAAGAGTCTACAGATGGGATTTACTTAACTGTTCTATTGATGGTGCACAAACCAGAATAGAATATGGGTCACTCTGTTCACTTTGCTGTAGAAACAGAAGTAAAATTCACAATGTACTTAGTTAACCCACAGGTAAGGTTTCCCAGTGGTAACTTTTGCCATTCCAAAAGGTTGAGTTCAGCTTCACTCAAGCCTCTCCTCTGAAAACCAGGAAATACAGTTAAGGTATATGCCAATACAACCTTACCTCTGACCCCTTGAAGCTGGCAATAGCCACTAGGGATTATCTTCATGCCCTCCATTTGCATTCACTGAGTTAGATCTAGCTTTGTGGAATGGAGAGTGCATTAGTTGAAGCAGCTTGGCAGAGTTTTCACTGTGGTATGAAAAGTTCTGAGGGAACCCTGCCCATGTGGAGTAGGGGAGTCTGAGCCAATTATCTTGCTCTGACTTTCCTACCTCCCCCTCGTGTGTGTGAGCAAAAGAAATAAGTTCAGGTGTACCTTGAGAGATCCAGTATGTCTCATTTTGGTGCTAAGTTCTGCAGGTTTTGTCAAATGGTGCACTCGGGTCTTTCTATGGGGTTTGTCAGCCATGAGGTGGGATATGAGAGTGGTCTGTGGGTTTAATGATAGGTAAGTGGAAAGTGTTGTTAAATGCCATCCTCTGTGTAAAGTTGCAGGTGCTGTAAAGGGTGGTACAATTTAGCAAATGTGGTGGTGTCTCTGGGCTAGGCTAAGTGTTTGAGGATTAGGCCAGGTGTAGGTAGCTCCTGTTCATACACCTCACCTAACACAAGTTTTGCCTTAGCAAAGAGCTCATGTTAGACTGTGTCCTACAGGGGTCATATGCCTATTTCCTGAATGTACTGCACTAAAAGGCAGCATGTGTGTTATAAATGTTTGGGGGCATCACTGTATTTCATTTTCAGAGGTTTGAATGTAGCTGAACTTGATGTTCTGGAAGGACACGAGATACCCCTGTGCAATCTTGACTCTACATTGCATAGTTTTTTATGGATTAATGTCCTAGTTTTTGAGCAGAAAGAGTAATGGTATTTGTAGAAGACAATGTTAACTGAGGCAGCTGTAGTTATCACCTGGGTTTGAAGTTGAGGTGCAACTGTGAATAGGTAATTATAAAGGATGCTACGTGATTCTTAACTGGTCATCCCCCCTGCAGTGACGATTATGGTTGTGCTTTGAGATTTTTGAAAGGCGGAGTTGCTGACAGGGCCAAGTGCGAAAAGATAGTCATGGTCCATTTCACAATGTTGAACTGTGAGCTAAACCTCCCCTTCTGGTCCTATGAAGGCATTAGCACTTAGAAAGCGATTAGCAGTTTAAAAGTAGTTCCTTGCTCTCTGTCACACTCTGCTGCTGTATGCATATTACAGACAGAAGCTTAATAGCAGGTCATGTGTTTCCTTGCTGATGTAGGCAGAGATGTACACCCATCTGGGCCCTTCGCTCCCACAATGGCCACGATCTCCAGCAGGGTCTTTTCCCTAATACTGGCTAGCCCTCTTAGATTCCAGTACACACATGGAAGGTCAGGGAGAGGGGCTCACACCCTCACCCCAGATCTCAGCATATATGTGGGGACGGGGAGAGTGGCTCAGACACCCCAGATCCTGGCATACAGACAGATCTGGCACAGATCCTAACACGCATCTCTATATATCTGCCCACCCTAATCCGCAGCCCTAAACCCCTCTCCCCGCATTCTTCCAGTCCCCACGCCCCAGCACTGCTTCAACACCCCTTAGATTCCCCCCTCCCTGCTTCAATCCCCCCATATGCCCTAGTTTGGCACCAAAAACCTTATAAGAATCTAAAACTCTTGTGAGCACTTCATGGTAGGGGGCTGAGTATCAGGAACCTGTTGACCACCTTCATCCAATGACACTTGGTTCCATTGTTCAGGAAAGACAATTACGTTATCTTTTGTCTTGCCTGTAGTTAATCAGAGCTGGCACTCTGCTATAATAATCCCCCTGGTGAAAAAGTAGCAACATGCCTAGCAGTCATTCTCACCTATCTGCACAGAACGTTTGTAATTTATTATCTTTTTAATCTAAAATTTATTATCTTTCAGAAAACAGAGCCCCTTCAAAATTAGCAGTACAAATTAGGGATGTAAAATACTAAATGCTGCTCGGGGGTGGGGTCTAACGGTTAGGGTGGGTTAACCTCAAAAAACAACAGTTACAAAAGGTAGGAAACCATTTGGGGTTTTTTTAGGGTACCATTGGGAGGCTCTGATCCCAAGCCTGTGTGTAACAAGTTGCAGTATTGGGACCTAACTGAGGAATGGTTTATTCAAACCTAGAAACTTGAGGCAATTAGTGTATTTCCTCTTCCAATGTCCTGAGTTTTTCCATTTACTTCAATGGCAGCAGAAGTATGCAGCAAGTGTATCCTAAGATTTGTTTTCTGCAAGCTCTAACTGAAGAGTCTAGGACTGGTCAGTAATCAGAGCATAGATATAAAATGTCTTTTGGGGGAAAAAATTCTGTTCTCAGTGACTGTAGGGAAACTGAGTGATCAGCTGAATCTGTGTTAAGGAAAACAGGAAATATTAGTCACTGTTCTGGATTTCATCTTACCCTGTATGAGCATTACCATATTCTTACAAAATAATACTTGGCTGTTTTGTAGCTACAAGCAAAAAAAATGCTGAGGCAAATAGCCTCTTGAAATGAATCTCCAAATAGGCCCTGTAAGTATTTTAATATATTTATAGCAAGCAATGGTAAAGAACGTGCACTATAAAATGAAATAATCTTTCCTTTTTAAGATGACTCTTATAACTTGCAATGAATTTTAAAAATCTAAGTGCATGTACTTTAACTTTGTATGAAACCAAAGCTTTGTGTTTGTCTCAGGACTCTAAAGAATTTTTGCCAAGATATTTTCCTGGCAGAAATTCCATGTGGGTCAGAGGACATGAACAAACCTTGACCAAACATAGGCAAATCTCATTAACTGAAGGAGTTTGTTAAAAAAGTATTCAGTATTTTTTATCAGGACAAGTTTTATAATGGCAAGTTGTACCATGCCTGAATAATATTGATCATGAAAAGATGTAGGTTATTTTTAATTTTCTAATAACTATCATCCTGCAACATCTCTGTGTGATCTGAATGTTTTTCTTGTGTCCTTTTTGGCTTGTGTATGTCGACATTAGTATCTCTGGCCTAAGGGGTGCTGTTGAGATATACATTCCCAGATTAAGAGCTTGTTTACATTTAAAATGCTACAGTGGCGCAGCTGCAGCTGTGTTGCTGTAATGCTTCAGTGTAGTTAATCCAACTCCCCAGTTGGTGGTTGCTAGGTTTAAAGAAGAAGAAGAATTCTTCTGTTGACCTAGCGCTGTCTACTCAGGGACTTAGGTTGGCTTAACTATGCCACTCAGAGGTGTGGATTTTTCACACCCTGAGTGACATAGTTATGCCGACCTAATTTTCTAGTGTAGATCAGGCCTAAGGTTCTGTAAGTGGAATTTAATTTAATCAGTAATTGTGTTAGTGATGCATGAGCAAAAACAGAATGCAGGTAGCTCTCCCTTAGCTGGGTTGGCTTTGTGGGGCTAAGAGGAGTAAAGAGTAATAAAATCTTATTTTTGTCACTAAAGTAAAATGACTGAATTCACAGTCAGAGGAGATCTGTTGTATTCAGAGATTCTTTTTTGACAGTCACTTTTCTGACCCCAGTCACATTTGTTTCCTGCATTTAAAGGTCAGTCACCTCCACTGCTACAGTCAAAGTGTCTTCATCTTTGTCTTCTAAGACTTGCACACAGTACTAGAAACCAATTTTAGGTCAAAGCTAGAAGATGGAGGAGTAAATCCAGGCCCCTTTTCCTCACTTGTGAGACCTTACACCACCATGTTCTCACCTATTTGTCTGGACAAATCATTCTGTGGTCCAGTCTATTGTGTTTGCTTCTTCTCTTAGTCCTTCCTTAAAGTACATCACTTCCAAGGGGTCTATAACCCCCAGCACTTTTCTCCACCCTCTCTGTCTTTACCTCCCAGTCTCCTCCCTCCTGAACAACAGAAAATCATAATTATTAAACTCAGGTTTTTTTTAAATTGCTCATCCAGCAAGATGCACAGTTACCTTGACTCATTTTCTCTGGTTTTGCATTACTTCTTATTCTCTTTACCTTTGTTTTTACACTGTCTAATTAAATTGAAAACTCTTTGGGTTGGGAGCTTTTCCTCTTATTGGTCTATAGAATGCCTTATATTGTTAGTTATATACAATCATAATAATAATAGAGGCAATGCATGTTGACAAATATTGCAGAGGAATCTACAACTATCTATTGTTGCTCCAAACCAGTAAGGACTACCACATTTTAGTGTAAATCCCTGACCTATTGACTCAAGAGAATAGTAATGGTAATGACATTGCTCTGACAATGTGACAGCGTTAACAGGTCCTGGGATGTCATTTCCAGACAGTGCTTGTTGTTTATATTATTTAATGTTAATCTAGATACAACTTTTTAAAAAACACTCACCTCTATACAAGTTCTAGATGCCCTGACAATTCTCCTCCTTTGGTGAATAGTGAATAATGGAGAGTTTAGGACGCTCTCCAGTCCAAATATAAACCTGCCTCTGAAAAATTACTTGGCCTGTGCCAATTGATTTGTATTGATACTGCCTGATCTTTTACAATCTGCTAATGGATGTGAAGGCAAGCCAAACCTGGAAGAAACCAGAGTAGGTGGGCATGCAGGAGGGGAAATAGTATCAGCCTCCCCCAGTCCTGCAGAAGCCCTAACCCCTCCCCAAGTCCACAGGCCTTTGTGCTCTGTAGCTCTGGGGGACATGATACTTAGTGGACGGTATCTGCTGTGTCATTTCCTCTCCCCTCGCCTTCCAGGGTTTGCCCCATGGAAGATAAGGCTGATGCTGTATGCATTATCCTCCATGCTGCTGTCCTCCACGCAGTATACACCTTGGCAATATGGGGAGTTCTGCAGCAACTGGAAGGAGTGGGACTTTGCAGCAAAGAACCTCTGTGTTAATGTCCTGGTCCTCCATTCATGTTCTGATCTATGGAGATTTCTCACAGATTTGGGGGAAACCTGTCAATTAGTTGAGTGTCCTCATCTGAAATACTGTGTGCAGTTCTGGTCTCCCATGTTTAAGAAAGATTTTTTTTTTTTTGTCTCTACACACAACACAAACACTGTAACTATACTACACAGTTACATATATATGCAAATATAGTATATTTGTATAAAAATAATAATCATTATTAATGGTTTACAGTCCCAAAAGAGAGGAAAATCACTGCCCTTAATATCTGAGGTTATAGTTAAACTGTCCCAATTAAGTTTTTCTGTTCTACACAATCCTGTTAGAAGCAAAACTTGATAATGTTACATTAAATCAATGTTCACTTCACTAACCTGAAGTGACATTACTCTACACAAATGGAAGGTATTCCCTCAGTTCATTGGTGAATTACAGTGTGTGGTTAACTGGGACATGACTCTTTAAATTCGATACAGTCACCTGATATCTAAAACGTCAGGAGAGTGAATTCCAGTGGCTTCCAAACTGTAGTCTGTAGACCACCAGTCGTTCTTAGACCATATGCTGGTTGTCCATAGACAGCTGGTTTCTTGCATGGTGGTTGACTCTTTTTCTTGTTTTCAACTGCTACACCGCACTTAAATAAATAAATATATAAATGCTTTGCTGTTACTCCTTTTCTAAGTAAGCAGTGGTATTAATTGCCACATTCAATACCCAATGGAAGGGGAGGCAGTCTCCAACACAATCTGTCTATTAAGATATGGCCTGCACTATGAAAAGGTTTGAGTGCCCCTGAATTGCATCAACAACAGTTCCATAAAATGTGGCTTCATAATATATCAGGTTTCAGAGTAACAGCCGTGTTAGTCTGTATTTGCAAAAAGAAAAGGAGTACTTGTGGCACCTTAGAGACTAACCAGTTTATTTGAGCATGAGCTTTCGTGAGCTACAGCTCACTTCATCGGATGCATACCGTGGAAACTGCAGCAGACATTATATACACACAGAGATCATGAAACAATACCTCCTCCCACCCCACTGTGTATGATCTCTGTGTGTATATAATGTCTGCTGCAGTTTCCACGGTATGCATCCGATGAAGTGAGCTGTAGCTCTCGAAAGCTCATGCTCAAATAAATTGGTTAGTCTCTAAGGTGCCACAAGTACTCTTTTTCCATAATATATCAGTATCTTTGAGTCTGATGCAAGAAGTGAAGCTGCTAAGTCAGATCATTTTAAAATTTAACTGAGTCCCATTCTCTCCTCTTTCAGCATCCATGGGGACAGACAGATATTGTGTTCTTAGTCCCAGAAGATCTACTTGCAAAGTCTAAAATTGTATCAGCTACACTGTACGCATATATTTCAGAGTCCTGAGAGGTGCACAAGGAGCTCAAATATGCTGAGAATCTCTTCATAACTACTCCTCAATGGCAGTTGAGGAGTTCCCTGAGGCAAATTGCCATCAGCTATGAGGACTTGAAACTCTCATTCTCAGAAAGATTTGAATTTAGTCCTTTCTGCTTGTACCAATGAGCTGAAGTGCCAGAACCTTGGCTGCAACCCAGAAGCACCCAGTAAAACTCTGGAAGGAGGGTGTGCAAAAGTGCTTTTAAACCCTCTTTGCACTCCCCAAGCCTGAGATGGCTGTGTACTGTGCTCCTTTGTACATATAAGGGCTGTAGGCATTTAGGCTGTTCTAAACCATGCTATCTGCCAGTGTCTTCAAGAGTCTGATACAGCAACTGAGGATTGTCTGGGGGCAAATAAGCCACAGAAAGGGGAATGGAGACCCTTCAGCATCATTATGCCACTGGAGAATCACTCTTCAGTGTAGAGATCCTCCAACAGCCAACTGCACGCGGCTTAGTTACGATCAAAGCAGCCTCAGCACAGCCCAGAATCTGGGCCAACCTTTTTCCGTGTGTCGGGCTGGAACACAAGACCAAAACGCAGGAACCGTTTACTTCGAGTCAAGCCAAAGGTCAAATAAATCTCAACATTAGCTTAAGGCAGCGATATTTTCAATTACATTCACTGTTGGCTGGCAGGAGTGAGTGTTGAAAGAGTCCTACAATTGCCCAGCAGTAATAAAGTGCTACTGAAGTCCCAAGATTTTCCTTACCAAATATATAATGAGAAGGGAAGTAATGAGGAGACACTTTGTCCTTGAGGTCTAGACCCAAACTTCTCCAGTATGGACTATGGAATCTCTCTTGAGAGTAAAAAGAAAAGGAGTACTTGTGGCACCTTAAAGACTAACAAATTTATTTGAGCATAAGCTTTCGTGAGCTACAGCTCACTTCATCGGATGCTTTCAGTGGAAAATACAGTGAGGAGATTTATATACACAGAGAACATGAAACAATGGGTGTTACCATTCACACTGTAACGAGAGTGATCAGGAAAGGTGAGATATTACCAGCAGGAGGGGGTGGGGGAAGAGGGGAACCCTTTTGTAGTGATAATCAAGGTGGGCCATTTCCAGCAGTTGACAAGAATGTCTGAGGAACGGGGGGGGCGGGGAAATAAACATGGGGAAATAGTTTTACTTTGTGTAATGATCCATCCACTCCCAGTCTTTATTCAAGCCTAAGTTAATTGTATCCAGTTTGCAAATTAATTCCAATTCAGCAGTCTCTCGTTGGAGTCTGTTTTTCAAGTTTTTTTGTTGAAGAATTGTCACTTTTAGATCTGTAATCGAGTGACCAAAGAGACTGAAGTGTTCTCCGACTGGTTTATGAATGTTATAATTCTTGACATCTGATTTGTGTCCATTTATTCTTTTACATAGAGACTGCCCAGTTTGGCCAATGTACATGGCAGAGGGGCATTGCTGGCACATGATGGCATATATCACATTGGTAGATGTGCAGGTGAATGAGCCTCTGATAGTCTGGCTGATGTGATTAGGCCCTATGATGGTGTCCCCTGAATAGCTATATGGACACAGTTGGCAACAGGCTTTGTTGCAAGGATAGGTTCCTGGGTTAGTGTTTTGGTTGTACTCCTTTTCTTTTTGTGGATACAGACTAACACAGCTGCTACTCTGAAACCTCTCTTGAGAGTAATCTTCTAAGTCCCCATAACTATTACCTCTAGTGGGTTCTGAAGCACCGGCTCTGTAGAAATCAGCTTTATGAATAAGATGAATTTTGATCACATTCTCCTATCAAAAGATAAGAAAAACTAATGCCCTTTTCTCGATTAATCTAGGATGGCACTTCAGGAAGAATTAGCCTTTACCCTTCTACATCCTTCTCTGTTACCAGTACAAAACTAGAAAAGTTGCGGTTATGCAGAGAAACTTGAGTGAGGCTGGAAGTTTGCTTCCACTAGTAATCAACTAATGGCTTCAACTCTTTCATAGGGAACCAGGTATAAAGATTTATTTCTTCTAATTCAATTCCCTCAGAGCCAGGAGGTGGCATTCATACTGCCCAAATAAATCATGCAGGCTCATTTAATCAGGTCTAGCTCCAGGCACACTGGAGATTGCATAGAGAGGTTTCTGGAGACAGTTTAATTTCTTTAGTTTCTGATTAAAGTAATCAGGAGACTTTTAATTAGTGTTTCATTTGAAATCTCTCAGTGCATTTCATAAAACATAAAATCAGTGCAGACAGCTTGAAAATAGAGCTGCAGGAAACTTCTGCAAATGCCAGACATATAAAATGTGCCTGCTTTTAGGTTTCATTACAAATGCAACCTAGGACATGCCAGACTGGATCAGAATCTACTCTAGTATCCTGTCCGTGACAGGGTCTAGCACCAGATCATTCAGAGAAAGGTGCAAGAAACCCTGTAACAGGCAGTTATGGAATACCTGCCTCAGGGAAAGTTTCCTCTTAACTCCAGTAGTTAGAGATTGGCATAAGCCTTGAAATATGAAGATTTATATCCCTTTCCAAAGTTCTTGGGTTCTGGGTGTGGTAGTGTGGTGATTCCCCTGTCTCCCCGCTCCCTGCTGTTAAAACTCTGGACATTCTTGTTTATCCCTATAAATGTCCAGTCTGGTTTCGAATCCTGCAAGAACTCTTGGCTTCAATGATACCTTGTGGCAGTAAGTTCCACTGCCTAATTATACTTTGCATTAAAAAAAATCCTTTTGTCAGTTTTAAATTTATTGTCCTTTAGCTTTCTCAAAAGGCTCCTTGTTTCTGTTTTGAGAGATGGGGGAAACAGATACAAAATATACCCCAGGTTTCTATATGGTTTAATTTCACATCTGTAAGTGGCCTCCAATCCATTGAGTAGAGATTGAGCACCTAAACTTCCTAAAAGTTGGGGGTGATTAGGAGTGAGCCTTTACTTGAGTCAACAGAGATTAGAAACTACAGTGAGGTTTCTATCCTGTCATATGCGCCTGTGGGGACATCTGGAGTATAATATTTTATCTGATAAATTGCAATCTTGATTTGGTGTACCCACAGTACAGTGTTAGTTTTGATTGACTGGCTTAGCACAGTAAATAGTTTATTGCTTAACATGGTCTGCTGCTATCAGTAGAGTTAGATATTTCAGCTGTGGATCATCTGACCCTGCAGAACTGAACTGCCTGGGGGCAAATTGGATGTGTCTGAGTCCATAATTAAAAGGATCAGTATCATAGGGTGACTGGCCTTTTTAAGAGGGAGCAAGATCCAGTTCACCTGTGGGTAATTGCCTGGCTCCCCAACTGGGTTTTAAGGAAGGCACCTGGACCTTCTAAAGGGAGAGACAGCAGATGGTAAAGCTGTAGGGGGAGAGCTGTGAGTGAGCTAGAAGCCCTGGCCTAGACAAGAGACCTTTGCAATCCTCTGACTGCAAAGGGGGAGACTACTGGCCTGATAATGGATGTGCCAAAGAGGAGCTGGGAGCAGAGCTGAAAGTAAGCCTGTACACCCTGGTATGACAAACCGTCAAGCAGCAGAGGTGAGTTATATGGGCTCGTGGCTCCAGCAATATTGAGGGCCCTGGGGCCCAGCTCCACCAATGTTCGGGGCTGAGTCTCCCCCCTGGTCCCACCTGCTGCCCCCCCACTCGAGTGTCCCCTGGACCCCCCTGCCTTGCTGCCCCCGTGGGCCTCCCTGTGTCCCAGAGCACAGCATCCCTGTCTCTCCCCTGCAGCTCCAGGCTGCCTCCCTACAAAAACTGCTGCCGTATGGTCCTAGTGCCCCCCCAACACTACTGTCAGGGCAGGCTGCCCTCACCCTGCCCTTCCCCCTCAGACCCTTTCATTTTCCAGCGGGACCCTCCACCAGTACAGCCACCCCTGTTGCCCGCAGTCACTGCTCCTGCCCCACACTGGGCAAGGGGCAGTCCCCTCTCCCCCACTCCCAGTGAGGCTACAGTGAGGGGCAGCCCCCCCCCCATGGCACCCACCACAGGGGAGGCAAGGGAGATTCCTGGACTTGAGAGGAGCCCTAGGAGCACGTGCAGTGTCAGTGGTGTGGATGAGTGTGCTGCTGGGGGGGGGAGGCCCCTACCCAGAGCTTGCTGCTGCCAGCGGGGAGAGGGTTAGGGGTGGAGTTTGGGGGGGGGCGGAGTTTGGGCAGGGGCAGGTTCTGGGCACCACCAAAATTTCCACAAACTTGCCACCCCTGCGTGCAAGAGCCAGTGCTCAGTATCGGGGCTTCCCCAGGTGGCAATTTAAAGGGCCTGGGGTTCCCAGCAGCAGCTGGAGCCCTGGGCCCTTTAAATTGCCAGAGCCCCGGGGTAGCGGCGGCGGGGCTCGGGTGGTGATATAAAGGGCCCAGGCTTCTGCCACCGCTACCACCCTGGGCCCTTTAAATTGCCGCTGTAGCCCCGCTGCCGCTACCCCAGGGCTCCGGGGACGATTTAAAGGGCCTGGGGCAGTAGAGGCAGCAGAAGCCCCAGACCCTTTAAATAGCCCTCAGAGCCTGCCAAAGTCCTGGGATAGTGGTGGAGGGGCTCTGGCAGCTATTTAAAGGGTCTGGGGCTCCCACTGCCTCTACCACCCCAGGCCCTCTAAATAGCCAGCAGAGCCCAGCCGCCGCTGCTCCAGGGACAATTTAAAGGGCCCTGGAGGGTAGTGGCAGCCGGAGCCTCAGGCCTTGCTGCTGGACCCCCGGGGCTCCGTCAGCAATTTAAAGGACCTGGGGCTCCACTGTGGTAGCAGCAGCCCTGGGCCCTTTAAATTGCCCCAGGGCTCCCAGCCGCCTCTGCAGCTGGGAGCTCAGGGGGTGATTTAAAGGGCCTGGGGCTCCCAGCTGCTGCTACTGCAGCCCTAGCCCTGGGCCTTTAAATCCTGATTTAAAGGGCCTGGGGATTTAAAGGCCCCGCCTCTTCCATTAGAGGCCCTGCCCCCTCCTCAGGACTCCGGAGTACCAGCAGGTCCTTTTAAGTTACTTTCACCCCTGGCTGTGAGGAGAGACCGAGCAGAGCCTTGGAGGAATGGAAATTGTGCCTAGTGGGGAAACTTTGAGCCAGACAGACCTCAGGGAAGAGGGACCAATCAGAGGTGGGGATGGAAGAGAATGGGCATGGGTTTTTGGCTTTACTTTGGGTTTATTTTATGTTGATAAACCCCTTTAATGGAAACTGGTTTGTTATTGGCTGTGAGCCTCTGAATTATTCTTGAGAACCTCTGAAGGGGATGTTTAGGCAAGGTGCTCTATAGGGCAGGTAGGCCCCTTGACAGTCTGCTAGAGTGTTTCTCAAATGCGGTCACTGTGGCTGCATGCGACCACCAGGGCCTTTTCTTGCGGCCACAGCCTCCTCGGCTGTGAAGGGGGTGGGGGACACAAAGCAGTGGCCCTTCTCCCAGGGCTGCCAGCAGCAGTTGGGCTCTGCCCCACTCTGGAGACACACACACTGGAGGTGCAGGCAGCTAGTGAATTCCCCACTTTCCTGGGAGTAGGGGAGGCAGGCTTCAGCTATGGGGCTTCGGGCTCCATCTGTGCAGTGGCAGGTTCTGGTTCAGGTTCTGGCCCCAGGCTCACCATCCCCTACCCACCCACCACCTATTGGCCCTGGGCCCTGCTGCCTCCCTGCCCATCTCCCCATCCAGGGCTTAATCTGTCCCAGGGCTTGCGGCGGCTGAGTAAGTCTGCTGTGAAAAGTGATATTGGCAAATATCTCTTTTCACAGCAGAAGACTTACCAGCTAGCAAGTCTTAGAAGAAGCAAAAAAAGCGCAACCAAAAAAACAAAAGAAATAACAAAAAAGACAAGAACATGTGAAGCACCTTTTGTGTTTCTATTCTGTTTATGTCCAGTAAAGAATAGACAACTGTAAATTATTTTTATTACTGAATCTGAAAAAACCCTAAATAAATAAATATGCACACATGTCCAAATCATTGTAATTTATTGATTTTTCCTAAAGTCAATTAAATATTTTAGGAAAAATTGTCAGTGTAGCCACCAGCAAGAGTTGATGGCTGCACTCTGAGGCCACCAAAAAATTTACTGTGAGAATCCCTGAGCTAGTACATAACAGGTAGTGATGCAGAGTTGGGCATTTTCTAGTGTGTGTTTTGTAAATAAGCAAATTACGCTAAGTCCTGTTCATTAAAACAGAGGTGCTAACAGATTGCATACAGGCAACTTCCCCTTGCAGAAACCTCAAGTCAGGCACCACTGCCCTTTGCCCAGAAGCAGCTGCTTGAGTTCTCTGTCTGGAACTCGCATCAAAATCAGTTGCTGAGCAAAATAGTTTGATCTTCCTTTTCAATCCCTGAGTATTACATATTGGAAAACGCATCAGAACTCCTCTGGCACCAAGTGACCTTCAAAGATGAACATGGGTATGACGCCTCCTTTAGTCTAGCTGCTCTGCAGTACAAAGGAACCTCAGAGCTTTAATGGCCAGATGAACCAGGGTGTTTAAATCTCCTTACGGGGTCTGGTTGGTTGTTCATCAAGACCCCCTGTGGGCACCTTTCAATATAACAGGGGCCAGATTATCTCTTAATACAGTAACTCCTCACTTAAAGTTGTCCTGGATAACGCTGTTTTGGTGTTACTTTGCTGATCAATTAGGGAACATGCATTACACAACTTTAAAAGAGCTCCTTTATAAGGTTTGGCAGCTGCCTGCTTTGTCCACTGCTTGCAGAGAGAGCAGCCTGTTGGAGATAGTGGTGGGGGCTTGCAACCAGGGTGAGCCAGCAGCCCCCTTATCCAGGACCCTCTCTAGCTATTCTGGGGCCCTATGCAGCCCCTCTGTGGGAGGGGAGCAGGCCCCAGGCCTCTGGGGATGGGGCAGGGCTGGCTTGGGGGGCAGGAGGGAACCACCCCCCAGAACTCGCCAGCAATGCGGCTGGGTCTGGGTCGCTGCACTTCCTGCTGCCAGTGACTGCAGGCCCAGTCCTGTTGCAGAGCTCAGGAGAGTGGGGGCAGGGCTGGGGTAGAGCAGGGAAGGGAAGAGGCAGGGTCTGGGACCCTGGGGAAGAGCCGGAGCAGGGGCTGGAGCAGCACACAGCTGCACAGGGCACCAGGAAATTTGGTGCAAATTTCCTGGTATCCTATGCAGCTGCATACTCTGCGTATGGGTAAGGATGGCCCTGCCCTTATCAGCTCCCCACTCCCCTAAGTTCCCTGTGCAGCAGCCCCCCAGAAGGCTATCAATTGCCAAGCCATTCAACTGTCCCTGCCCCCACTGCTGTGTGCTGCTCCTGCCCTCTGCCTTGGAACTGCTCCCGGGAGCCTCCTGCTTGCTGCGCGGGGGGAGGGAGAGTTGCTAATGTGAGGGTGTCCCCCTACCCCCACTTACCCCATCTCCATAGAGTATGGGGACACACAACAGGGCTCAGGACAAAGGGAACTTGCTGGCAGTAGCTGCTGTCTCAACTTGCTGATCTACTTAAAAGGGCAGTGTACTTAGAGTGGAGTCAGCATACACACACAATATATAAGTTTTAAACAAACTAATACTGTACACAGCAATGATGATTGTAAAGCTTGGTTGAGGTGGTGGAGTCGGGGTGGAAGAGGGTGGGATATTTCCCAGGGAATGCCTCACTGTTAAATGATGAACTATAAGTTTATATAATATAATGTCTTTTGTCTGGCAAAAAAAATTTCCCTGAAACCAAACTCCCCCTATTTACATTAATTCTTATGGGGAAATTGGATTCGCTTCACATCGTTTCGCTTAAAGTCGCATTTTTCAGGAACATAACTACAACATTAAGTGAGGAGTTACTGTATGTGTTTTGTACCCAGCACAAGAAGTCTGCATTCCTGAGTGAGAGATCCAGGCACTAAAATAATAAATCCACCACCACAATTGCTACTAATTGAAAACCACTTTGTCATCTAAGTAGAGAGGCCAAGGATGGAATGAGCATAAGACCTGAGCTATCCTTTCATCTCTAGAAATAAAATCTTCCAAACTTTTTTGATCGTATACTTGACAGGGCAATATGAGGCAGTTTACATTGACCCTTCCTGTGCTCTACCTGTCCTGTGAAAAAATTGGACTTAATTCTCCAGGGCTGTAAGTCAAGCACCTTTCAAGGACCAATGAGTTCCCCATAATTGCTTATTTCAAATGGAAGAAGAAACAAGATAAAATTATACTCAGTCTTTCTAGAGACCGGTTGTCTGTGTTTTAGTTGAGTAATCACATTCTACTCTAAAGTACTTCATTCAGATCAGTTTTGATGCCAAAAGCTTGATTTAATGGGAAAGTTTATTATTTGGCCTTGGCAGAGAACTTCTCCATGTAGGTCAGGATTTGTTTTGCATGCTCACATTATAAATAGGAGGCCTGAATGTGCCTGCATTGAGTTTACATAGGTGCATATTTGCACACCGAATTCACATATGAGAACTGAAACATGAAAGCAGGGTGAAAGTACAAGGCTAGATCCCCCCTGAAACGCAGGGCGGAGAACACAGCTCCTGGAGCTGGTGCAAAGGTGGCATATGATTCACCTGGTGCTTCCCCAGTCCTGAGCCAGCAGTGTGCCAATAGTTTTGATGACTGTTTACTTTTTTATTTCTGTGAAAATTTTGCACAATTTTTAAAAAATGAAACATGTCCATTTGAAACCTTTGTGAAACTTTAAAATTTTGAATTTGCAGTTAAAATATTCTGATCCGTTATAGTCAGTATCTGCAAGTTTTGAAGAGGCACTGAATATCTTCTGGGAAAGTTTGCAACTGGTTCTCTTTAGAGAACATTTTCTTTTCCATAATTTTTATTACCAAGCACATTTGTATGACCGCAAGAGCTTTGTTTGTGAAGAGTTGGTCTATGTATGTTCTTGGAGCCATGGTCTCCTTTGAGCTTGTCAGTATTATTGTTTATACTGTTCCCTCACAAGAAGGTACATGTGGGAGTACTGTCAGCAACACCCAGGATTTGGCTACGCTTGCGAGTTACAGCGCAATAAAGGAGCCCCGGGCGCCCTAGCTCACTACCCATCCACGCTGGCAAGGAACGCTCTGTCTCCACGGCTACAGCGCTGCAGGCACTCCACCTCGGCGAGTGGAATAACGTTTGCTGTGCCCTCTGCTGGAGCGCCGCGGTGCCAGTGTGGACGCCCTGGTCTGTTACTGTGCCGTGATCAGCCTCCAGAAGTGTCCCACAATGCCTTTGCTAGCCACGCTGGTCATCCCTTTGAACTCTACTGCCCTGCCCTCAGGTGACCAACTGTCAGACCTGCCCTTTAAATTCTCTGGGAATTTTGAAAATCCTCTTCCTGTTTGCTCAGCCAGGCGTGGAGTGCTCTCAGCGAATCTTTCCAGGTGACCATGCCTCCACACGCCAGGTGATGCCCAATATGGAGCAATGACGAGGCACTGGACCTCATCAGTGTTTGGGGGGGAGGAAGCTGTCCAGTCCCAGCTGCACTCCAGCACTAGTAATTATGATGTCTTTGGGCAGATATCAAGGGATATGATGGAGAGGGGCCATGAGCGGGACGCACTGCAGTGCAGGGTTAAAGTGAAGGAGCTGTGGAATGCCTACCACAAAGCCTGAGAGGCAAACAGCCGCTCCGGTGCTGTCCCTGCAACCTGCCGTTTCTACAAAGAGCTGGACGCGATACTTGGGGGTGACCCCACCTCCATGCCAAGTACCACCATGGACACCTCAGAGGCCAGTTCAACAAGGCGGGAGGAGGAGGAGGAGGAGCAGCGAAGCGGGAGCTAGGGTGCTCCGGCAGAGGAAGACACCCCAGAATCCCTAGATGCATGCAACCAGGAGCTGCTCTCAAGCCAAGAGGAAGGTAGCCAGTCGTGGTGGCTGGTGCTTGGGGAAGGACAAACACCAGAGGAGGTTCCAGGTAAGTGGCTTTTATTTTGGGAAGTAAGTTATTCGGTGCAGGCTCTTGGGGTGAGGAGGGTTAGGGCCTAGATGCAGAATAGGGCATTGATGTGCTCTCTCACATCACTGTAATCAGCCTCAGTGATCTCTTCAGAGATCTCATCCAGAAGTTGGGCAATTACTTGCGCAGGTTTTTTGGGAGAGCCACTGTTGTCCTCGTCCCAGTAAGACTAACTCGTCCGCGCCACTGTGCCATGAGGCACAGGGGGACCATTGCTGCACACAGGCAAGCTGCATATAGGCCAGGGCAGAAGCTGCATTGCAGTAGAAGACCCTCTCTTGCTTCCCTGGTCACCCTCAGCAGCGAGATATCATCCAGGACAAACTCCTGTGGAAAATGTGGGGACAGTGTTCAGTAAAGGGGCCCCCTGCCGCTGTTGGCTCTCCCCAAGGCACAGAAACCCAGAGGACAGTACAGCCATGAAACAATCAATCAGTCATGCTTGACCCTGTGCTTATTCATCATTTTGGGGCTCCCATGGGTTATGTGCGCTCGCTTTGGGACAGGCAAACTATGCTATTGTCAGGTTTCAGAGTAGCAGCCATGTTAGTCTGTATTTGCAAAAAGAAAAGGAGTACTTGTGGCACCTTAGAGACTAACACATTTATTTGAGCATAAGCTTTCGTGAGCTACAGCTCACGTCTGTGCTTGCCCTTGATTACGGGGGAATCATTGCTCCATCTGGTGTGAACAATGCTGCCTCTGTTAAGTGTTGCATTTTGCCTTTACAGATGCAACCTTGAGATCTCAGCCATCCGTGTTATCAACGGCTGAGAGGCTGCAAAGAATCAGGAAGAGGCCGTGTAGAAGCAAAGAGGACATGCTGTATGAAGTCATGTGGCATTCAATTAATGAAAATAAAAAAGTGCAGGAGTGGCGGGAGAGTGAAAGGAGGGTCCACCAGCAGAATGCGGATCACCAGCACCAAAGCACAGAGCGGCTGATAAGCATCATGGAGCGCCAAGTGGACTCAAGCCAGGCGCTTGCAGGCGGAGGACTACCATGCCCACCCACCTCTGCAGCCCTTGTCCCAAAACTTTCCCTTGTGCCACCATGTCACCTCCAACCCACTTTCCCCAACATCTGGGTTCTTATCGCCACCAGCTGCCTCCAACACCTGTGGTTTCACCACCAAGCCCTGAAAACTGACCCTTACCCACTGCACTCAACCCCCATCACCATGCAGTATAGCCATCCTGAAGTACAGCACTCCAGACAGGACATATGCAAATCTGTGATTGTACCATTCCCCTACCCACCCCTTTGTGTTTCCCAAGCAATTGTGTTGTGTTTCTTTTCAATAAATTGATTTTTTGGCTTTGAAAACATTCTTTATTATTGCATCATGTAAAATAAACCTTATCCCAGGAAAGCAACAGGCACTGCAAGTCAGTGTATCATACATAGCAAACACAGATTCCTACCGCACTTCACTCCTGTGCAGGGCACCACACCAGACATTACTGTTGGCTTTCAGCCTCAGATTACTCCCTTAAGGCATCCCTAATCTTTGCAGCCCCACACTGGACCCCTCTAATAGCCCTGCTCTCTGGCTTTTCAAATTCAGCCTCCAGGTGTTGAACCTCTGAATTCTATGGCTGAGTGAATCATTCTCCCTTCCCTTCACAAATGTTATGGTAGGTACAGCACACAGATATAGCCTCAGGGATGCTGTCATTGACTAGGTCCAGCTTCCCATACAGAGAGCAGCAGTGGCCCTTTAACCGGCCAAAAGCGCACTCCACAGTCATTCTGCACCGGCTCAGCCTGTTGTTGAACTGCTCTTTGCTGCTGTCAAGCCCCTCTGCGTAGGGTTTCATACACCACGGCATCAAAGGGTAAGCGGGGTCTCCAAGGATCACAATGGGCATTTTGACTTCCCCTACAGTGATCTTCTGGTCTGGGGGAAAAGGTCCCGACTTGCAGCTTCCTGAACAGGCCAGTGTTCTGAAAGATGCGTGCGTGATGCACCTTTCTGGACCAGCCTGTGTTAATGTCAATGAAACACCCATGGTGATCCACAAGCACCTGGAGAACCATAGAGAAATACCTCTTCCAATTAACCTACTCAGAGGCAAGGTGGCTGGTGCCAGAAATGGAATGTGTGTTCCATCTATTGCCCCTCTGCAGTTAGGGAAACCCATTTGTGCAAAGCCAGCCACAATGTCATGCACGTTACCCAGAGTCACAGTTCTTCTGAGTAGGATGCGATTAATGGCCCTGCAAACTTGTATCAACACGATTCCAGCAGTCGACGGAAGCACAAGGATTGCTGGAATGCGAACCAATGCATCACGGGGTGTTGGGACAGGACCCAGAATGCCCCCCATCCCCTTCCCACAAGCCACAGTGCGAGAATGGGAAGAGATGCTCTTTGGGATAGCTGCCCACAATGCACCGCTCCCAATGCCGCTGCAAGTGCCACAAATATGGCCACACCAGTGCACTTGCAGCTGTCAGTGTGGACAGACTGCAGCGCTTTCCCTACTGAGCTCTACAAAGGCGGGTTTAACTCACAGTGCTCTACATCTGCAAGTGTAGCCATGCCCCCAGATTCCAATAGTTAGGGATCTCCTCCCACATCATCAAACCACATAATAAATGAATAGGCCATTTTTTAAATTTAGGTTTTACATATTTTTTAAAATATAAATGGGGCTCAAGAAAATTGGGTTTTGGTTTGTTACTTTCTTTTGGACACTGAGGTAACAGATCTGACTTTTGCCTCATGACATTTTTTCCTTCCTGCACTTGTATATATAATATGTAAACCAGCAATAGCAATCTCTACATACTGAACATGTATTTGGTTTGACATCGTTCTGTGTTGATGTTTACTGGTATTAGGGATACAGTGTCCATGTAAAAGCTGAGTGAAATAAAGGGTTGCTAGATAGGTGCAAAGGGCGGACAGGGAGTTTCTTGGAATTAAATTATCTTCCCCTGCACTGCCTTCCACCAATTAGGGTGAGAGGAGATATGTATAGTAAAAAATAGATTGTTGTGGACATTTTGAAATGTGTGTGTTATCATTCTGCATTTACTGCTTCTTGACATTCCACACTTCTGCAGTAATTCCCACAAGGGAAATAATACAAGGCCACTGCAGCTTCTCCTGACATCTGCAGGTCTCTCTGGATCTGCAGATTATGTGTCTTAGATGTCTGACAGGCTCCAGAGTTGACAAGATTTCTCATATTCCCTCATATTTACTGAGACCCTCTCTTCCCTGCTTGATATTGCTGACAAAATCATCAAACACCCTCATGCTTGGATGCCAGAGAGACTCTGAGGATAGTCCTTTACAGTTCTGATGTATTACCAGGTCTCGGTGATCTGCCATTTGAGTTCAGACTCTCTGGTATGTGTGTAATTATAGAAAAATCCAGCAGTTGTCACGCAAGCCCTTTGTTTAACTCTAATACCATCATCTAATTTTGTTGCTGTCAGGCTGGGTTTCTGTGAATCCATGCCGATTCCAACCAAGACCAGAGAGGGTACTGATTATCCCACGGATTTCCTACCCCTATTGAATTCTGCCCCTCTTTAAAATAATCCTTACATGTTTCCTTGGGCCCAGATGGCAAGTAGGGTTGATAGCCAAAATGGGTTTATAATAGAGCTATGAGACTGCTGCCTAGGGGTTCCTTCCAGGCCAATTGTCCATCACTTTCTGCCATAGAAATTAAGAACATCATCTTTTCACCTTACAGTTTGCAGGGCTTTAAGCAACAACAGAGCCCCAAATGGCTGGATGGGAGGGTCTTACCACAAGTTCCTGCTGCCTGAAGAGGAGATCTAGACTGGTATAGTGAGAAGATCTGCACAGGACAGCAGGTCCCCCCACAAGCCATCACTTGCATTGTTTGTGCTTAGCAACAATCCTGGGGAAGCAAAAACAGAATGACTGAATGCTGATAGTTCCATGGCTGTCATGCATAAAGTCAGTCATTTTTCTGTTATTATCTGAGGGAAGGGGGGTTAATTAAAGGGGTCAAATTCTGTTCTCTGTTACATAGATGTAAATCTGGAGTGACTCTGGTGTACACCCAGAGTGAGTGGAATTGCTTTGAATTTTCATGTGTCTGACTGAGAGCAGAATTTGACATCAGCTGTGGAGAATGATCTTAACACAAGTCAAAGGCTTTCTCTCCCGATTGACATTGTAGTTCTAGAGAAGCACTAAAGGAGTGTGCTCTGAATTAGTTTTATTCTTTCCCCAGTTGGAATCCTGTGACCTTTTCTTTGCTTTTTCCTGAGGTTCAGTGAAGCATGTTTGAGGTGTCTCTATTATTTATGTGGCTTCGGTCTCCACATGGTGCGTTAGTCACTGTAACCACTTACAATATCAGCAGGCTCTTTCCCTCTCCCAAGCTGAGAAAGCTCTGAAACGGTATCTTAGGTCAGATCATTCTCTCCCAGGGAAAAAGGCCTTGGAAGAGATTCTGGGGGAGGAAATCTCTACAAAGATTATTTTGCAGAGATACCGCTTCCCATGTCACATTATCTAATTGCACAGGAGATGAACAGACAGAGTTCATCTCCCTGCAGATGAAATCAGAAACTAGCAGACCAAAAGCCATCTGCATGGAGGCCCTCAGCCTCTGCACTGATGTTCTCCTCATCCAGCTCTATGGTGGTTGCTGCCCTTGGACCCTGAGCTGTAATGTCTTTCCTGCTTACCCTCTTTGGGACAGTGAAGGAAGAAATGTGTCTCCCCTCTGGGCCAGTCTCCCCAGGCTCCACTCCCTCCACAGTGTGGACCCTGGTCTGGAGGAGGACAGGACTGTGCTGTACAGGCAACTCGGGCTGTGCCCTTCTGTGCAAGAGAGGTGAAACCTGCACAAAGACGGTCCCCTCCACATGTGAACAATCTGAGGCCCAGTGCGGTTTAAAATAAATGTGTAAGATTGCTTGATTCCTGCTTCTGCAGGGTGCCGCATTGATGGGTCCCTACAAAGTGCAAATTTCCTGTTGCTCTTCTGCTAGGCAGCACCCTGGCTAATGGCAAGCATCCAAATATAGCTGAGTGTATCTATATCTGCCAGCACTCTGATTGGCCTGTTATCTCCTGCCCTCATCCATCCAGGATCAATAGGGGTTAGAAGATATCAGTCACAGTGCATTTCAGATCCTTCATTAGTGCCCATCAGCAGTATTCCTACCTCTCTTGATCTGGGCACTGGCTGTGCCATATTGCTGTTGTGCCAACTCTCATGATTTTATCGTAGGTCTTGAGATCTTGGGTGTCTTTTTAAAGCCTCAGCTCCTGGAGTCAAGTGACTACATAATCTCAGTTCTTTTTGTTGATTGGTTCCTTTTTAAATGAAAATATTTAGCCCTTGTGGTTGTGGAGAAAAGCGTGAAAACATGACCTGAGACCACTCTAAAGGCTCATGAACCAGAAGGCAAGAAAAAAGAACCCAGCTTTTATTATTTTTTTAAAATCTGCTTTTTAAGCCAATCTCATGATTTTGGGGTCTGACATGTTTTTTGAAGGCTTGGGGATGGGCAATACTGCTTGTTGGGTTATGAAATGCCTGGCCTGGTTGGCATCCCCCTCTCAGAGCTATGTACTCTGGTGGTTTCGATCACTCTGAACAATCCCTGCTGATGCTCACAGAGTGTAGCTTTTACCACGTTAGGGTGTTACGATGAAATTCTTCCCACTGGAGCATGTTGGCCCAGCCTTTGTGTTTGCTTTGTTTTGCTTTTTGGGTTTCTCCTGGCAGAACTATTTCCAGTGCTTATTTGTATGAAAGAGGTGTTGGGGCTCAAGCAATTTTTTTACATTCATAACTGATGCAGCAAGCCCATGGGTGCTGGGGCTATGAACTGCCAAGCCTAGAGGTGCCGAGGCTCAGCCTGGCAAGCCCTGGCACAAAGTAAGCGCTAGCCATTTCTCCTGACTTGTTGCTGTTCACGGCTGTGGTTTTGTTGATGCGTGGAACAGCATGGACCAATCTAAACTTCCCAGCAAGAGCCTTAGGACAGTGCCACCTCTTAGGAGAGTGAACACTTCCCTCTTTAAACCTCCCTTCATGACTTTGGCAGTGCTAGCTTAGTGGACTCCACCTGTTTGCTCTTCTTCTGTCACGAGGCGAGTCTCCTTCATTCCCAAGGTGAATGCTGGAAGCAGAGGTCACCTCCGCTTCAAAAGGCCTATTCCAGGTTTAGCTGCAGTAAGCAATGTTTGTTTATTTATAAAGAGAGGGGAGAGAACAAGAAAAGCTTTCACTCTTACTCATGTTAGCAACAAGGAGCTGTGCTACTGCAGCTCAGGAAAATAGTTTTCAAAGATTAAAGGCTGGTAGCAGTCACTTTACATGTCAAAGTCTATGTCTGGCCCTTGCACTTTGTTCTCTCTCTGTTCATGGCAAGCTGCCCTGGAGAGACCTTCTTTTTTCCAAACCTGCCTGTGTGTCAGTTTTCTGAAAGGAGAACTGTCTGATCTAGTCACATTCAACTTTGTGTTCATTTTCAAAGGGGGAAACAGAGGCCGGGAGGTAAAGTGACAGAGCAAAGGCCACACAACGAGTCAATGGGGGGAGAGGAGAATTAAAGCCCTCTCTCCCCTACCCCCCATCCTTTTGGGCTGTGCTGTGCACTTGTTGGCCCCCAGCTAAGGGTCATGGTCACTGCAGGTAGAAAGCCAATAAAAAGAAAAATGCCTTGCAATATTAAGTCACTAGATAGATGAAAACACCTTTCTTGGAATCACTACTTTGCCCCACAAATAGACGCTTGTCCATTTTTTAAATTAGCGTATGAATCCAGTAGGTTATGAATCCCAAAATTTGGTGCCAAATTTCAACCTAGACTCAAACTTTTACAGCTCAAATAAATCCTCTTGAATATGGGAGTATACTGTGGAAAGACAACATAGGGTTGCCAGTTTTGGTTGGACGTATTAATGGAGGTTTCAGCACGTGACATAATCTTTAATTAAAGATTAATCTTTAATTCCTGGAAACTCCAGGACAATCCTGGAGACTTGGCAACCCGAAAGACAAGTAGACCTTAAGGTGCTGTGAATGGCTATGCTATAAATCTTTTCCTTACAATTCCACATAGATGTGCAAAAAATCTTCTCTAACTTTGCATCTCTTGCAGATGACAAAAATTAATATTTAAATCTAGTGGAACTTTAGGAGACAGCAATAAGGTTTATGGCTTAAACAAGCCACAGCTCCTTGTATCATTGGCCATCATTATAGGAAGTGAGTAATAGCTTATGTCTGTCTCCTTTTTTCTGCCAAGGTACTTTGGTTTTGGACTGTTTTCTTCTTTTGTTTAGTAAAGACATCCAGTTGCATGGTTGAGTTCAAAATCAAAGAATAGGGTCTAGCAATTTCTTTATGTTTTATGCAATATTTGTATAGAGGATCCTCTGCCTAAATAATCCAGGATAAGTAAAGGAGGACTTACTTAAGACCATTGTTTTCCAATTGTTTTACTTTCCAAAATGAGTTGTGTATCAAATTTCCTGCACTTCTGAGCATTTGTTCTGAGGTCCTCCTTTACTTACGCTGGAGTCTCCAATGAATAGAGGAGGATATTAACTCCAGGCCCAGACTAAAGGCACAGAAAAAGCTGTGTTATACACAGAGAAGCTGGTGGTACATAAATACAAAGTCTCATTCCTGGTTGGTGTTGGTGTTGGACAGATGCATCCGGGGACCAGGACAGAAAAATCTGTATCTCCCTCTGACCCTAATCCAGCTCAAAGCAGTTTCACAGTTGTTCCACAGAAACTACAGTTACCCACTCATTGGAGTAGTCTTCACAAGCTTTACCCTCACCTGCCTATCTGTGGGGGGGAAGGAAAGGAGGATCCACAACGCAAAATGCAGGGCAGTGGCAAATCAGGCCTCTGATATTTCAGAGGGCGTCAAAAATATAATGCACTCGTCCAATTCCATATGCACTTGACCTCTCCATAATGACCAACTCTGCAATGCTATGGTGATAACAAATGCTTTTTGACCTCTGTGGCAATTAGCTTAGTGCACTGAAGCAGGAAACCAGGTTAGCCTAACTTTAGTATGATGTTGCTATTAATCAATAAATAGCCCAACCCTTTTTAAAGTGCTTCTCAGGTAAGTGACAGAGGCCTGGCTGAGTATCCAGCACCGGAAAAGGAAATGACTTCTTTGTGGGATAACGGACTCTCAAATGCAGGATAACATCCATCTTATCAGTTTGCGTGTGACACTAAATTTCTTTCATTGGCCTGTGAAAGAGAATCATTCTATCAGACTTCCTACATTCTGCTGTTATTTTGATCTAATAATTAAATGCTCTGATGGGGGCATTTTATAACACTCAACATGCAAAGATTATAACAGTGACATGCTTTTTGAAAATCAATCTGTAACTTGGACAAAACATTCTGTAAAATCTGTCAGGACCAGCTATAACGCAGCAGCACCTGTACTGAAGCTGATGAAAGGTGCATCAGACATTAGGGTCTGATTCAAAGCTTGTTGAAGTCAGTGGAAAGATTCCTTCTGACTTGACTGGGCTTTGGCTAGAGCTGCTAGAGCTGTTAGAGCCTGTAGCTGTATTAAGTGTTTAGTGGTTATAAAGTGCTTTGAACAAGTCAAGATGATACAAGTGCTAAGTAGCAGTATTCTAAACCTCACAGAACAGAGAGCTTCCCTTGTAACAGTCCTCTCCCATAGTTTGTGAGTGTCAGGAAAGAATACTCTGTATGAAACATAAAAAGTGATACTAATCTTGCATTCTTTTGTGGTCTGTGGACCTGAGTCTTCTTGCACTGGCAAAACTCCCATGTACTTCGGTGAAAGCAGGGTTGGGCCATCAGATTCTTTATTGTATTATTTGTATTACCATAGCACCTAGGAGGCTCAGTCATGGACCAGGACCCGATTGTGCTAAGTGCTGTACAAACACAGAACAAAAAGACAATCCCTGCCCCCAAAGAGCTTACAATAGGGGCAGGCAAACTTTTTGTCCTGAGGGCCACATCGGGTTTCCGAAATTGTGTGGAGGGTTGTGCCTCCACAAACAGCAAGGTATGGCCTGGCCCCCGCCTCCTATTCCCCCCCCCCCGCTTCTCGTGCCCTGACAGCCGCCCCGGGACTCCTGTCCCGTCCAACCCCCCTGTTCCTTGTTCCCTGATGGCCCCCCACCCCAGGACCCTTGCCTCATCCACCCCTCCCTGTCCTCTGACCGCCCCCGGCAGCCCTGCCCCTGACTGCCCCCCGCCGCCCCATCCAACCTCCCCTCTCCTTCCTGACTTCCCCCCTGCCCCCATTCAACCCCCCTGTTCCCCAGCCTGTGACCGCCCTGCCCCCTATCCAACCCCCTTTGCCCCCTTACCGTGCTGCCTGGAGCACCTGTGGCTGGTGGCACTATAGCTGCGCCACCCAGAGCACCAGGACAGGCAGCCGCGCCGCCCGGCTGGAGCCAGCCACGCCACCGCGCAGCACAGAGCGCCGGGTCAGGCTGCGGCTCTGCAGCTGTGCTGCCCGGCAAGAGCTCGCAGCCCCGACGCCCAGAGCATTGTGCTGCCGGTGCAGTTAGCTGAGGCTGTGGGGGAGGGGGAACAGCAGGGGAGGGACCAGGGGCTAGCCTCCCAGGCCAGGAGCTCGGGGCCGGGCAGGAGGGTCCCACCGGCCGGATGTGGCCCGGGGGCCGTAGTTTGCCCATCTCTGGCTCACAATCTAAGCCTAATACTAATAATATTCTAATAATGTTAATTACTACTATATATAATGGTGACTCCCTCTTCCTCCTTCTACAGTATATTTGCATAGGGCACAAAAAGCCACAATGGGCCAGATTTTCAAGTGCTCAGCACTCACTGTTTGGGGCAGATTGTCAACAGAGCTCAATATGTTGGATGTAAAGCTCTTCTGAAAATCTGGTCATTTATTTTCTCAGTGGTCTGAGCATTGGCCTGCTAAACCCAGGGTTGTGAGTTTAATCCTTGAGGGGGCCATTTGGGATCTGGGGGCAAAAATTGGGGATTGGCCCTGCTTTGAGCAGAGGGTTGGACTAGATGACCTCCTGAGGTCCCTTCCAACCCTGGTATTCTATGATTCTATTTTGGTGCTTAAACAGGAGCTGTGCTCATGGAAAATCGAGCCATAGGTGAACATGGAAAGTTTATGCATCAGTGCTGAAGTAGAATATTAGTCAGACTTGTTTCAGACAAGTGACATGGGTTCAGATGTGACGACTTTTATTCATGTGTGACAGCTCATGTTTTTCAGAAAGTCTCCTTCCATGACTAAAGGCTGAATGATTGTGCCCATCCCCTTAGAACTTCCTTTTTTCTGAGATAACACAGACAAATAGATTGCAATTTCAGACCAAAATTCGTTTCAATGTGAGATAAAATACATAGAGATTTATACATATTTTTAATACCCTTACTTAGGAGCTGAAATGCAAACAGAGGAAGGGTTTGGGTTTTTTCAAACTTTTAATGAATAATCAGCAAAGGTACTTTTTGCATTTTAGGATGAGGTGGTGGAGCCTGGGAAAAAAAGACAACATTTCAAGCCAAATTCTGTTCTTTGATCACAGGTGCAATTCATGCCGCTGAGAATAGAATTGAGAACTTTCTGCTCATCTTCGAGTGATTGCTCATGTGCATTTCAATAGGCATGTGCACGCGCCGTGTGCACGATCATCGGAAGGTTTTTTTCCCCTAGTGGTACCCATCGGGTCAGCTGTGGAGACCCCTGGAGTGAAGCTTTCATGGCAGTGTATGTAAGTCCCTGGCGACCTGCCACCTGCTCAGTTCCTTCTTACCCGCAGTGATGGTCATTGGAGCAGCTCAGTCTCTTGCATTCGCAAGTGCCTACCTAGTGGTTCCCTTTTCTTATTTGTAAATAGTTAATCGATAGTTGTATAGTAGTTCCTAGTTAGTTAAGCTTACTTTGAGGGGCTTTCCCCCCAACCCTAGTTTCCCCAGGCACCGGGGCATGCCTCGGTCGCAGGGGTTTAAGGCATGAGAGAGGTGTGCAAAACCTATGCCCAGAGGTGATCCGCATGCTGCTTGTCTCAAGTGCCTAGGAGGCGGCCATCAGACAGACAAGTGTCTAATTTTCAGGAGCTTTAGACCCAGGACTGAGAGTGGGACTATCATTTAAAGCTCCTCCTGATGGAGTCGGCCCTCCGCCCTCAGCTGGCACCAGAAACAGCACCGGCATCATCGGTGCGCAGCACCCTGGCCTTGGTGCGGGATGCCCCGGCACCAAGGAAGGACTCCTCCAAGGAGCATCGGCACCATCCCCTGGCTCGTAAGGCCACTTCTAGCAGGTGGCACTGCTCACAGTCCACAGTGCCGCATGAGAAAAAGAAGGTGGACCGCGGTCGTTCCCCCCTTAAGAAACCATGAGGGGATTCCAGCGGGGTGCGTCCCAATGCGGGACACCCACAGTCTGGACCTCAAGACCCGGCACCGTTAACTCTGGCTCCGACCGGAGGTCCATTGAGTCCGATGCAGGTGGACTCCCCAACTCGGGAGGATTTGGAGGAAGAGTTTGACCTCCCCTCCACGCCGGATTTGTGGTTGATGCGGCAAACCATAAGGGGTAGCCAGGTCCCGCCCCAAAGTCATGGGACACTAAGAAGCTGGACCTTTTTGGCTGAAACATCTACTCAAACTGGAGCCTCCAGCTTCAAGTTGCCAACCAGCAAGCAGTACTCAGCCGCTATGCTTTCAATTCCTAGAGCATGTTAGCAAAATTCCAGGAGTTGCTCCGGCTGACTCGTGCAAGGAGTTTAATGCACTTCTCGAAGAGGGCAGGGTGGTCTCAAGAACCTCCATCCAGGCCACGTTAGATGCGGCAGACTTGGCGGCTAGGACTATGGCCACTGCCATTACAATGAGATGCAGTGCTTGGCTGCAGCTGTCGGGGATACAACCTGAGGTCCAGAACACGGTCCAGGACCTGCCCTTTGACAGTGCTGGCTTGTTCACCCAAAATATGGACTCTCACTTGCACAGTCTTCAGGACTCGCAGGTGATTCTACGTTCTTTGGGGATCCACACCCCTGCACTCCAAAGAAAGCCATTTTAGCCTCAGCCCCCGTCCCGTCTCTACTCTGGGCCTCCCAGGCAAGACTCATCCAGGAGACGGGGCAGGAATAATAGGAGGTGCCAGTCACAGTCCTCCTCAGGCCAAGGCCTGGGTTCTTCCAAACAGCCTGTGGGCCCAAAGCCAAACTTTTGAAGATGTGCCCTAGGACAGAGCACCAGTACCGAGCTCAGATCTTTACCCCCTCTTTGTGAATTGACTGTCCCACTTCTACTGTGCTTGGTCCCAGATCACGTCAGATCGCTGGGTCCTGAACACGGTGGATGTGGGATATTCTATCCAATTCTGTTCTCTCCCACCTCCCTTCCCCATCCCTTTTCAGGGATCCTTCTCACGAACAATTCCCTCTGCAGGAGGTGCAATCGCTCCTTGCTCTAGGGGCAATAGAGGAAGTTCCTCAGTAGTTGAGGGGCAAGGGGTTCTACTCCCGCTATTTTCTCATCCCCCAAGGCCAAGGGTGGGCTCCAGCCTATCCTGGATCTGTGAGACCTCAACACGTTCATAAGGAAAGTGAAGTTTCGTGGAGGACAGAGAGGTACGCCGCCCTCGACCTGAAAGATACGTACTTTCATATCTCCATTATCCTGGCCCACAGATGATTTCTTTGCTTTGTGGTAAGCGGCCAGCACTACCAGTTCGGGGTGCTCCTGTTTGGGCTCTTGGCAGCTCCCCAAGTATTCACGAAGTGTATGGCGGTCATGGCAGCCTTCCTCCGCAAATGTCAGGTGCAAGTTTTCCCATACCTGGATGACTGGCTCATGAAGGTCAAGTCGTAAGCTCAGGCTATGGAGCATGTCTCTCTGGCCCGGGTCACCTTCCTCAGGCTGGGCCTCATATTGAACATGCCCAAATCCGCACTAGTCCCGAAGCAGAGAATAGAATTCATAGGCGCACTCTTGGACTCCATACGGGCCAGGGTGTTCCTGTCCGAGCTGCACTTTCAAACATTCAGGGACATTATCGAAAACCTTCACCGATTCCCCACAACTATGGCCAGAAATTGCATGAAACTGTTGGGACATATGGCGGCCTGCACATATATAGTCCAGCACACCAGGTTGCACCTTCGGCCTCTCCCGGTGTGGTTGTCATGGGTGCACAGGCCCAGCAGGGACCCACTGAACAGGATAGTTACCCTCCCCTCTCGCATCCTCGAGTCTCTCCACTGGTGGCTGCAGCCACAAGTGGTCTGTGAGGGAATACCCTTTGCCAAACCCCAACCTACACTATCTCTGGACAAGGACGCCTCAGCGCTCAGTTGGGCAGTGCACGTGGGCAATATCAGATCCCAAGGCCTATGGTCCCACACAGATCTATCACTGCACATCAATGTAAGGGAGCTGAGGGCGGTTTGTCTGGCATGCCAAGCATTCCAGGCCCGCCTTCAGGGTGCTTGTCTGTCTGTGCTGACGGACAACACTGCAGCGATGTTTTATATAAACAAACAGGATGGTGCTCGCTCCTCTCCCATGTGCTAGGAATCCCTCAAGCTGTGGGACTTTTGCATTGCCCACTCAATGTACCTAGAGGCATCGCACCTTCCGGGAGCGCAAAGCGAGCTAGCTGATTGCCTCAGCCACTCGTTTCACCGTCACAAATGGTCCCTCAGGTCGGACAACATGCTCTTGATTTTCCAGAGGTGGGGCTCTCCTCACATAGACCTGTTCATGAAGTGGAGCAACAGGAAGTGCCAGCAGTTCTGCTCTTTCCTAAACCACAGCCCAGGCTCCATCATGAATGCCTTTCACCTTTCATGGATGGGTCACCTGCTGTAAACATTCCCGCTCTTCCCTCTCATACACAAAGTCCTCCTCAAGACTCACTGGGACAGGGCTTCCTTGATCCTCATAGTGCCAGTGTGGCCCTGCCAGCACTGGTTCACCATGCTGTTGAACCTCTCATTGGACAGAGCAGTGGCGCTTCCTATATGGCTGACCCTAATCACACAGGACCACAGCCGTCTGCAACACCCCAACCTGGAGTCCCTCCACCTCACAGCATGGAAACTCCCTGGTTGAACCCTCTTGAGCTTCAGTGTTCAGACTCAGTTAGGGAGGGTCTGCTGGGAAGTAGGAAACCCTCCACTTGTGCCATGTACCCGGCAAAGTGGAAGCAGTTTTCCATCTGGTCTCTGCAGAGGGGCAGCACTCCACAGCAAGCACCAATTTTGCTTGTGTTAGACTACCTACTATACCTCAAGCAGTGGGGGTTGGCAATATCATCTCTCAGGGTACACCTGACTGCCATTTCGGCCTTCCACCTGGGGAAAGCTGGGAGGTCAGTCTTCGGAATCCCATGGTGGGCCAGTTTCTCAAGGGCTTGGACAGATTTTATCCCCAGGTGCATTGGCCTATTCCCCATGGGACCTCAACTTGGTCCTGTCTGTGCTCATGAGGCCCCCTTTTGAGTCCATGGCAACCTGCCCTCTGTCCTTCCTTTCCTGGAAGGTAGCCTTTCTGGTGGCCATAACCTCAGCTGGAAGGGTCTCCGAGCTTAGAGTGTTGACTTCAGAGCCTCCCTATACAGTCTTTTATAAAGACAAGGTGCAGCTACACCCTCACCCTGCGTTTCTACCAAAGGTAGTCTCTCAGTTTCATGTGAACTAGAACATATTTTTACCTGTGTTTTTCCCTACGCCACATGCCAGTAACTGAGAGCAAATGTTCCATTCCCTGGACATCAGGCATGCCCTAGTATTCTACACTGAGCGCACAAAGCCATTTCATAAGTCACCACAGCTCTTTATTGCAATCACAGAGAGAACGAAGGGGCTTCCGATCTTGTCCCAGTGCATTTCATCGTGGATCATGTCCTGTATCAGGACGTGCTATGACCTGGCTAAAATTCCAGCCCCTCCGCTGATGGCGCACTCCACAAGAACGCAAGCTTCATCCACAGCATTCCTTGTGCCGGTCCCTATCCAGGACATATGCAAGGCAGCAACATGGTCTTCCATCCACACCTTCACGTCACACTATGCCATCACCCAACAGGCAAGGGACGATGCAGCCTTTGGCAGCGCAGTGCTGCATTCAGCAACCAGGTGAGCTCTGACCCCTCCCCCAGGGAAATTGCTTGGAAGTCACCTATTGGAATGCACATGAGCAATCACTCAAAGAAGAAAAAATGGTTACTTACCTCTCGTAACTGTTGTTCTTTGAGATGTGTTGCTCATGTCCATTGCAAATCCCACCCACCTCCCCTCTATCGGAGTATTCCAGCAAAAAGGAACTGAGCAAGGGGCGGGGCGGCAGGGACCTATATACACCACCATGAAGGCGCCACTCCAGGGGTCTCCACAGCTGACCTGACAGGCACCACTAGGGGAAAAACCTTCCAACGATGTGCAAGTGGAGGAGGCACACTCCTATTGGAATGCACGTGAGCAACACATCTCAAAGAACAACCGTTTTGACAGGTAGGTAGCTGGTTTCTTTCATGTGCTTTTGGTTTACTCTTCAATACAAAAAATAACTGAATTTTAAAATACAAAATTTGGTAGGAACAAGATTGAGAGGAGGGACTTGTGCATTTCCATAACATGAGGAAAGTTAGTCTTGACTCAACCAAAATATAGAGCTGACTGTGAGATGGGCAAGCTTGGAGATAGGATATTTCAGAAAGCAAGCCCCAGCCCCTCTTCCTCCCCCTGCCCCCCAGCTCCTGCAGGAGGTGGTGCTGGTGATGCAGTTGTGTCAGTAGTGAGCCCAATGTACTAGCACAGTGGTTCTCAATCTTTCCAGACTACTGCACCCCTTTCAGGAGTCTGATTTGTCTTGTGTACCCCCAAGTTTCATCTCACTTAAAAACTACTTGCTTATGAAATCAGCTTGTGTGAAAATATGAAAATAGCTTATTTGCTCATTTTTACCATCTACTTATAAAATAAATTGGAATATTAATATTGTACTTACATCTCAGTGTATAGCATATAGAACATATTAAACAAATCATTGTACAAAATTTTAGTTTGTATTGACTTTGCTAGTGCTTTTTATGTAGCCTATTGTAAAACTAGGCAAATATCTAGATGAGTTGATGTACCTCCAGGAAGACCTCTGTGTACCCCCAGGGGTACATGTACCCCTGGTTGAGAACCAGTGTACTAACACATTCAGGAACATTTTGCTATTCAACGTGTCATCTTTCAGAAGAGATGTAAAACACAAGTCTTAACTGGCAGCAATTTTATTCCTACTCTAGGTGATCAACATGGTTTTATTGCAGACAAGTTTAACAAGCCTGATTTAATTCTTTGATGGGATTATTAATACATTTGGTTGATAGAGATTATTACATAAATGTAATACAATTAGACTTTTGTAAGGCTTTTGACTGAGTACTGTATGACATTCTGATGAAAAGATTAGCACTTTACAATATCAATAAAGCACACATTTAATAGATTAAGAACTGGCTAGCAGATCTCAAACAGTTGTTAATGAGGAATCATTGAGTGGGGTTGCATGGGGATCAGTTCTATGAGTGACATTATAACATTTTCATCTGTGATCTGGAAGTAAATATAAAATCACTGCTGATAAAATTTGCAGATGACACAAAGATCGGTGGGGTGGTAAATAATGATGAAGATGGATCAGTCATACAGAGTGATCTGGATCACTTGAAAAGCTGGGGCCATTCAAACAAAATGTGTTTTAATACAGCCAAGTGCAAGATTGTACTTGTAGGAATAAAGAATGCAGGCCAGACTTACAGAATGGGGGACTGTATCCTGGAAAGCAGCGATTCTGAAAAGGATTTAGGGGCTATAGTGGACAAAGAATTCAACGTAAGTTCCCAGTGCAATGTTGTGACAAAAAGGGCTAATGCGATCCTTAGCTGTCTAAGTAGGGGAGTAGTGAGTAGGCAAAGGAAGGTGACATTACCTCTGTATATCACATTGGTGAGACTGATACTAGAATCCTCTGTTGAGTTCTGGTATTCACATTTGAAAAAGGATGCTGAAAAACTGGAGAAGGTACAGAAGAGAGCCACAAATCTGGATATTATAAGTAAAACTTTACAGGTCAGGATCAGTGCTTTAAATCCCAGAACAATGGGCCATCACCTTTATATTTCCCTGGTGTCTATTGCCTTTTGGCAGGTGTGATCCTTCATTGTGATTTTTCACCTTTCTTTTGGTTTGTCACATCCCTACTGGTCTGCTAATGTAGTTTTTATATATGGGTATTACATCTGAGTGGAATGAACAGATCATATTTACTTATAACAACGGAGGAAAAATTTGGCGGAATAGGATAATTCAATGGATGCTGGGCAATTTAGCCAACATAAACCCCATAAATGTTCTCAGAACCAAATATCTAGGAAACCAATCTTGGCAATGAGTAGCAGGAAATCCAATTAAATGACTGCTGTCAGGTAATAGTTTGAGAATACGGAAGGAAATTGCCTATGACAACAGTGATTTCACAATAACTCATGATAATATATCAGACCAATTATCATGGAATTCCTAAGTAGCTAATTTAACTTCTCTAAGCTGCAGTAATGAATCACCATTTGTTGATATGGGTGTGACCCTTCACAAGGCAAAGATGATGTCAGCTGGAGTGGAATGCTTCTGAAAATAAGTCAGCTGGCATTGAGCATAAATGATTTTGAAGCTGAGAAGTCAGTGAGCTGAAGGAGTTGCACACAGAAAATATAGAGGCTAGCTATGGCTTAATTGTTGCTGTAAGTATAGGATTAAATACCCTTTTGTCAAAAACTGGTGGTGCAATCCTATAATAGGTGTAAGTCTAGACCCATGCTGTCAGTCAGTATTTGGCAAAAACAATCCATAATTACATACATGTCTTAAACAGAAAAAGAATTCAAACAAAAACTAAACACACTTTTTAAAGCAACACTGACTGAATAGAAAACATTATTATTTTATTTAACATAGGATGCCAAAGCTCTAAAATATTGATTTCAAAACACCCGAAGTTTAGTCTTAAAGACATTTGGCTAAATTCATCCCCATTGTAAGAGGGGAATCTGTGAAGTTACATCAGGAATTAATTTGAACCATTGTTTCTTGATCACAGAATAATTTATGATTCTTCCTAAGAATTTCATTTCTGAATAAACTGTTGGTTACTTGAAATGCATAGGAAAAGAGGGTTTAATAGCGCATGTGACTTGTTAGCATTGTAGTTTGTGTGTGTGTGTCTTAGACCTTTATTATGTCTTATAATGTAATTACATTGTAATCTCGCAATACATTAAAAAAAGTTATTGAAAAATAAAAACACAGAGGCAATCTGGCAAAGCTAGCAAAGGAAGGTGCAAATTTTATGTCCCTGCAGAAACCATGCTCCTGACGTCCTAGAGGAGATTTATTTCTATAGAGAGCAGGCAATGGTTCTTCTACTGCCACGCTGTGGGTCTTCAAAAAGAAAAGGAGGACTTGTGGCACCTTAGAGACTAACAAATTTATTTGAGCATAAGCTTTCATGAGCTTACAAAAGCTTATGATCAAATAAATTTGTTAGTCTCTAAGGAGCCACAAGTCCTCCTTTTCTTTTTGCGGATACAGACTAACACGGCTGCTGCTCTGAAATCTGTGGGTCTTCTAGCCCTTATTTCTCACCAGGACTCTGTGGGAGAGTGTTGAGAGAGCTATTGAACCAGCAGATTCCCTATTCACATCTCCTTTCCAAGGAGTACCATAAAATTTTAGTGCTGATCACACCCTTACGGGCTGCACTGGTGGAAGTGAGGTAGCAGCTGTTTTGAGTCAGTGAAGCCTAATCTCTTAGGGAAGCTTTTGCCATCAAGGACCTCCCCTGAGTTTTAGACTAGCAGAAATTGGTGGTGTTAATTTGGCACAATCTCTCTCAACAGAAAGGTGGGAACAAAGAGAAAGAGCAATGGAAAAATACAACCAAATATTGTTTAATTGCTGCACTCTGCTGAGTTGTGTGGAATGACATATGTTAAAACAACTCAAGAATTCAGTACAGGCCCTAGCATTCCCCACACAGCAAGGGAGCAAGAGGCAGGAGCAGTAGAGACTAATAGCAGTATTTTGCAGCCCTCTGCAAGTGACTGCCTGCCCATTGTATTTAGAGCTGCCACTCTCAGTGGAGGGGTTAATCCAGATGCCCAGGGTAGTTTTGTCCTAATGGCCTGGCATAGGGCCAGATCTAAAGCCCATTGAAGTCAATGGGCGTCTTTCCATTAATTGCAAAGGACTTTGGATCTGGACCATAGTGTTTATTTCGCATGATGAAGTAATATGCAGCACATTGTTTTCCGTCACCACTGCAAAAAATATTTTGTTAATTGTTTCTCCTGTATGCTGTACCTGAGGAAATAAATGGCCCTTTGTTTGCATTTGTCTGTTCCTGTTTGTAGAGTAGCACAGCACAGTATACTCCCTGCATGTAAAGAAGGCCTCTCTGAGACTGAGACCCTGTGAAGGTTTCTAGTATGATGTGTGAAATGGTGGTAGGTCCTGGTTATTTGGCTGCAGAAAGGACAGCATTAATGCTTAAGTCTCTGGAATCGGTATGTGGAGCACAGAATGCTGAGGCAAAGTGTGGTTTAAAAATGTTTGTGCAGTGTCAATGGCAGTTTGCTGGTGAACGGATTTAAACCAGCACCTCCCTGGCTTGGAAGGATCAAAGGTATAACTAGAGAAATGCTTAAAGTTTTTTAATTTCAAGTGGGAGGAGCAATTATAAAATGTTGAGAAATAAAAAAGAAAACAAAGGGGCAATTCACTGTTTTCTGAGGCTCAAGAGGATATGAGTGGAGTTTAATTGTGTCTTGAATTTGCTATTTAAACACAGAAGGAAATTTCTTTTTAGCCAAAGATCATCTGCTTTTTATAAATCAAAGCTCCCATGTTCCATCAGCACAGCCAAGGCCGAATGAGTAGGCAGCTTGGCAGAAAATTCTCTTAATGAATGATTAGTGTTTATTTGACAAATAATCTTGCTTTGTTTGAGCCTCATAAAGAACAGAACAGAATTGGAATGTTAAAAGCCGAGTCAAGAAATCATTGATATATGCTTGAAAACATCCCTTGTGTTTTAGAGCAGGCAAAATGGAAGCTGGCACTCTGCAGGCTGTCCCCCCCGCCCCCTGGTGACTCCCACTTGATGAAGCTTTCACCAGCTATGGAGATGGAGCCACTCCCTGCTTCACTCCATTGCACTGTGAGTGGCATAAGGGGACTGAAGCAGGTCACAGAATTTGGCCTTTTATAATAAATTTTGGTGTTGCCCTTCACCTAGGTGTCAAGGACAGTAGCCATGGTGGGCTCAATAATATATCTATGGGACCCTTTTTAAAATAAATAAAATATGTAACACTGTGATGGAGTATACCTGCCCTGCATTGGACGAGAAGGGGTTAGCCCCATATTGTGGGATGAGGAAGCCATGCCTCCTCGCCACTGCTGGACATGCTGCAACTGGAGCCTCAATATAAAAGGAAGCAGCCCAGCTCTGTTGGGGCTGACCGCTGAGGAGAGAGGATGCACGTTCCTTCCCAGGAGCTGCTGGAGCACTAGACCAAGGAGGCTCGGCACGTTGAGACCCAAGTGGATACCTGGCTGCCTGTGATAGCCCAAGAGGGGACAGAGTCATCAGGAGCTTCACTGGTCTACCCAGAGGTCCAGCAGACCAGTGGACGACAGCACGGGAAACCAGGGTAGGAAGTAAACATTGCTCTGATTGTAGAACTGGAGTGAAGTCAGCATGTTTCGGATGGATCCCCACTGACCTAGTAGTGAATACAGTCGCTGCTGACAGGACCCTGGGATGGCACCCGTGGAGTATGGAGGGCCCAGGTGGGTGGCTGACCACTAGGCCACACAGGCCTGCATAGGAGGGCAGTCATATTGACTGTGGCCACTAGGTCACATAGCCTAGAATAGCAGAGCTGCCATATTGACTCGGGCCGCCCAGCCACAGTTTGGTGGGTGCGGGGCGGGGGGATTTCCCACCAAAACAGAGGTGAGGTAGTGTGTGTGTGTGTGGGGGGGGGTTACATGGGGACATGTGCCACTCCCCCAACCCCGATTTCTGCGAGCGCCAAGCTGCCCTGCAGGGCTTGCTCTGCTTGGCCAGTCTGGGGACAAGGGGGGCTCTGTCCTTGCCATGCTGCTCCTCCCCCGACTCCAGCACATTTTGGGGGTGGAATGGAGAAGCTGTTCTCCTGGTCTCTGCCTTGGCAGCTGGATGCCACCTCCTGGGATCTAGTGCCTGCCTGTTTCCTGTGCAAGGGTGAGCGCCTGGGGAGGTTGGGGGGAAGGGAGGGCAAGAGGTGGTGTGATGTTGGGGGACGAGACAGTAGGGAAGCAGGGGTGGGATAGGGCAGAGGGGACATCCCCTGGGCAGCCCCAGCAGGGGGGGGGAGTGGCAGCCAGGCACCAGTCACAGCTGGGGCTCCCCTGTTAAGCTGGCCCACCCCTCCCCGCAAACACCAGCAGCCCAGGTTCCACTCCAGGCAGGGGGAGAAGAGAGTCAGTGAGCATATGTGTGTTTGCATGTGCTTTGCCCCCCCGCAATATAGCAGTCAAACTACACCTATGCACCCAGCCCTGCATAGGAGGGCTGCCCTATTGACTCAGTCCACTGGACAACACTGCTAAGGACAGTTCTTTGGACTCCGCCATGGGCCTATAACACCCCTTCCTCCACCCCAAAGAGTGACAGGGTATACCTGCCCCATGATCAGCACTTATGTGATGGCCCCCATCTTGGGTGACACCGCAGGGACTGAACTAGGGATCTTCTCAGCTGAAAGCAAAGTCTCTATAGCATCAGCTACAGAATCAGGCTCTCGAGCCAGGGATGGTGACAAAATCACATCCTTGTGGTTATGTTCTTCCTCTGGACAGAGGGAGCTTGTCCTGCACATCTGAGTCCCCCAGATGGGACCCCCCAAAATGTAACTTTTCTGCCAGGAATCAATAGTCATGACCAGGACTGGGTTCAATAATACATCTAGGTGAACCTTGGTAGATTAAATAAAACATGTGGTACAAGCCCCCATCTAAACAAAAGTATCTATTCCCAGCCTGTAGGAACTTAAAAATCTAAACAGCCTGGTCATCACTGCAGCATTTCTCCTCCACCACAAGCACTCAGGAAACATACAAAATCCAAAGTGTACCAGGGTATGGCTGATCCCACAGACCAGTTGTTAATTACCTGGATTGTTAAAGCCCAGAACTCTTATCCATCAGACAATCCCCCACCCACATAAACTCTCACGAATCCAAATAAACTCAGTAGTGGTCAAAGGGGCACCACTGGGTGGCTCTCCTTCTCCAGTCCAGTGAAGTCTGTATCACCAGGCCTACATCTGCTCTGTATCTAGCTGGTCTGGTTTCATGAGGTTAGCTCCATCAGCATGGCTGCTGCCTGGTCTGGCTTTGGAAAAGTTAGCTCTGAAAAATCAGCTTCTCCTCCATTGCCAGTCCAGTGTTGCAAGGGTGGCAGTTGCTCTGCCTTCACTACAGCCCAGTCTAGACCTGTAGTGTTTGCTCTGCACAGGATTCAGAATCTCTGCTGGGAAGTCCAAAGCAAAGCAGGGCCCCTGGACAAAGCCCCTAGTCTCTCAGTTCAAACTGGGTCCCCTATCCATTCAGAGTCCGCTGCTTAAGGTGTTACTATTGCGCCATGGTCTCCTTTTCCCACTGTTACTGCTCTCTGTAGTTCAGGTGTTTTCTGTTGCTGTTAAATTCTACCCGAGTGGATGAATTTACATTTTGAATTTTATTTACCTCCTTTACAATTAATCTAGGGATTGTAATTTATAACCTTCATCAATACTACAGGTATTAACTCCTCTCTTACTGTAGACTGTATCTTTCCCTTTTGAAGAAGGGGAGGAATCATCTCATTAGATGACAATCGCCAACAGATCTTGCAAATGCACAAAGCCTTGGAAACAAGCAGGGAGAACTGGAGGTCCTGGTGATGTCAAGGAACTATGACGTGATCGGAATAACAGAGACTTGGTGGGATAACTCACATGACTGGAGTACTGTCATGGATGGTTATAAACTGTTCAGGAAGGACAGGCAGGGCAGAAAAGGTGGGGGAGTAGCACTGTATGTAAGGGAGCAGTATGACTGCTCAGAGCTCCGGTACGAAACTGCAGAAAAACCTGAGTGTCTCTGGATTAAGTTTAGAAGTGTGTGCAACAAGAGTGATGTAGTGGTGGGAGTCTGCTATAGACCACCGGGCCAGGGGGATGAGGTAGATGAGGCTTTCTTCCGGCAGCTCACGGAAGCTACTAGATCGCATGCCCTGATTCTCATGGGTGACTTTAATTTTCCTGATATCTGCTGGGAGAGCAATACAGCGGTGCATAGACAATCCAGGAAGTTTTTGGAAAGCGTAGGGGACAATTTCCTGGCGCAAGTGCTAGAGGAGCCAACTAGGGGGGGCGCTTTTCTTGACCTGCTGCTCACAAACCAGGTAGAATTAGTGGGGGAAGCAAAAGTGGATGGGAATCTGGGAGGCAGTGACCATGAGTTGGTTGAGTTCAGGATCCTGACGCAGGGAAGAAAGGTAAGCAGCAGGATACGGACCCTGGACTTCAGGAAAGCAGACTTCGACTCCCTCAGGGAACGGATGGCCAGGATCCCCTGGGGGACTAACTTGAAGGGGAAAGGAGTCCAGGAGAGCTGGCTGTATTTCAAGGAATCCCTGTTGAGGTTACAGGGACAAACCATCCCGATGAGTCGAAAGAATAGTAAATATGGCAGGCGACCAGCTTGGCTTAATGGTGAAATCCTAGCGGATCTTAAACATAAAAAAGAAGCTTACAAGAAGTGGAAGGTTGGACATATGACCAGGGAAGAGTATAAAAATATTGCTCGGGCATGTAGGAATGTTATCAGGAGGGCCAAATCGCACCTGGAGTTGCAGCTAGCCAGAGATGTTAAGAGTAACAAGAAGGGTTTCTTCAGGTATGTTGGCAACAAGAAGAAAGCCAAGGAATGTGTGGGCCCCTTACTGAATAAGGGAGGCAACCTAGTGACAGAGGATGTGGAAAAAGCTAATGTACTCAATGCTTTTTTTGTCTCTGTTTTCACTAACAAGGTCAGCTCCCAGACTGCTGCGCTGGGCATCACAAAATGGGGAAGAGATGGCCAGCCCTCTGTGGAGATAGAAGTGGTTAGGGACTATTTAGAAAAGCTGGACGTGCACAAGTCCATGGGGCTGGACGAGTTGCATCCGAGAGTGCTGAAGGAATTGGCGGCTGTGATTGCAGAGCCATTGGCCATTATCTTTGAAAACTCGTGGCGAACCGGGGAAGTCCCGGATGACTGGAAAAAGGCTAATGTAGTGCCAATCTTTAAAAAAGGGAAGAAGGAGGATCCTGGGAACTACAGGCCAGTCAGCCTCACTTCAGTCCCTGGAAAAATCATGGAGCAGGTCCTCAAAGAATCAATCCTGAAGCACTTGCATGAGAGGAAAGTGATCAGGAACAGCCAGCATGGATTCACCAAGGGAAGGTCATGCCTGACTAATCTAATCGCCTTTTATGATGAGATTACTGGTTCTGTGGATGAAGGGAAAGCAGTGGATGTATTGTTTCTTGACTTTAGCAAAGCTTTTGACACGGTCTCCCACAGTATTCTTGTCAGCAAGTTAAGGAAGTATGGGCTGGATGAATGCACTACAAGGTGGGTAGAAAGCTGGCTAGATTGTCGGGCTCAACGGGTAGTGATCAATGGCTCCATATCTAGTTGGCAGCCGGTATCAAGTGGAGTACCCCAAGGGTCGGTCCTGGGGCCAGTTTTGTTCAATATCTTCATAAATGATCTGGAGGATGGTGTGGATTGCACTCTCAGCAAATTTGCGGATGATACTAAACTGGGAGGAGTGGTAGATACGCTGGAGGGGAGGGATAGGATACAGAAAGACCTAGACAAATTGGAGGATTGGGCCAAAAGGAATCTGATGAGGTTCAATAAGGATAAGTGCAGGGTCCTGCACTTAGGACGGAAGAACCCAATGCACAGCTACAGACTAGGGACCGAATGGCTAGGCAGCAGTTCTGCGGAAAAGGACCTAGGGGTGACAGTGGACGAGAAGCTGGATATGAGTCAGCAGTGTGCCCTTGTTGCCAAGAAGGCCAATGGCATTTTGGGATGTATAAGTAGGGGCATAGCAAGCAGATCGAGGGACGTGATCGTTCCCCTGTATTCGACATTGGTGAGGCCTCATCTGGAGTACTGTGTCCAGTTTTGGGCCCCACACTTCAAGAAGGTCCAGCGAAGGGCAACAAAAATGATTAGGGGACTGGAACACATGACTTATGAGGAGAGGCTGAGGGAGCTGGGATTGTTTAGCCTGCAGAAGAGAAGAATGAGGGGGGATTTGATAGCTGCTTTCAACTACCTGAAAGGGGGTTCCAAAGAGGATGGCTCTAGACTGTTCTCAATGGTAGCAGATGACAGAACGAGGAGTAATGGTCTCAAGTTGCAGTGGGGGAGGTTTAGATCGGATATTAGGAAAAACTTTTTCACTAAGAGGGTGGTGAAACACTGGAATGCGTTACCTAGGGAGGTGGTAGAATCTCCTTCCTTAGAGGTTTTTAAGGTCAGGCTTGACAAAGTCCTGGCTGGGATGATTTAACTGGGAATTGGTCCTGCTTTGAGCAGGGGGTTGGACTAGATGACCTTCTGGGGTCCCTTCCAACCCTGATATTCTATGATTCTATGATCTTCAGTTCCACCAGACTATACCCTCTGGGAGGCAGGGCCTCTAGCTGTGCAGATCTGGCAAGATGTGGTATCATTGGAAGGTGAGGCTCCATGGTTTTCTCTCAGGTTGGTTTTTATACTGCAGCCATCATTGTGGTAGCTAAGTTTGCATCTGTCTGGACATCAGCATCTAAGGCCATCCCCATCAATGGCGTCAGTATTCCTCAGCAGCTGCCCCGTTGCCACTTGCACCTACCTGTACTCATGTGAGTCTTCTAATGGAGTTCATGTAGCATGCAGTGGTTTATGCAGCTTGGACTATCATTATTTACACTGAATTCCAAGGGGAACATGGCACATGAGAAGTGTGGGCAGCACACTTTCCTTGTTGACTAGCCAATAAAGTTTTCTGAACTATAGGAGAAAATAAACTTGCATAACATTAGCACCTTTCTTTCAAAGCGAACTCTATATCATAGACCTTTTGGCCTTGGATCTCCTCATTCAGTCATGATGATGCTCAGGAGTTAATATATGGACACTTAATTGGTAGATGAGCAGCTTTAGGGTAGGTTTTCTCTTTTTTCCATGTTATGAAATGAGGATGCTCCAGGGTGAAGAATTACATCCACTATATGATCCCGTATTGTTCTGATCTATTTATATGGCCCTCATTTAATGAATTTATCCTCATGAAACTCCTGTGAAGTAGGGAAGTAGTAGTATACCCGTTTTTACAGATACAGTGAGATTAAATCACTTGATAAGGTCACACACAATATTACTCAATTTCCTTTACCTCTAATTGACTTGCCCCAGGAAGTCTGTGGCAGAGCCAGGAACTGAATCCAAATTTCCTAAATCACAGCCTAAGTCCTTACCACAGCTCTTAGGAATAATTACTCTTTAGTATTTCTCTTTCCCCCCCTCCCCCATTTCCCCCTTCCTTTGGGTATTACCTCAGCAGCTGGCTTGTTTTGCTATTTCTTTTGTCGTCCATTCTTTTAGTGTGTGCTAAGGTGTACCTCGAAGTCTGGCCTGCCTCAGGAGTTTCACATGTTGATATTTTATTCTTCTTATGAATAAACCAGATCTGTCTGGGGGTTGTGGTCCTGGGCTCACCTACCTGCCTATGCCTCTACTAATTGTCTTGAACCACAATTGTGTGTCTATGGTTTTTGTGTAACTGTGAGGTGATGTCGTTTTTCTGGTCTTGTGTTGTGCTTCTCTTGCTACAATCTACAGTTTCATTTGGTCTCAGCACTAGGTCTCGTGGCCTTGTGAGCAAGGCACAGGTCTGGGAGACTTGTGTTCAGTTGCTGGCTCTGCCATTGACTTCCTGTGGGACTTGTGGCAAGTCACTTAGAGCTAGAGGAAGCTGAGTAATATTTTCCCCAATTTACAGACAGGTTAATTCAGGAACAGTGAAGTTATGGGCTAGAGAACATGATCCTTACTAATACTGGTGAACACTTACTCACATGAGAAGTCCCATTGATGTATATGGGACAGCCTGTGTAAGTGTTCACCAGTGTGAGTAAGGGTTATGCAATCTAGCCCATAATTTCTCTGTACTTGAGTTAACCTGTTTGTAAATTAGGAACGATATTACTCAACTTCCTCACGAGGTACTGTGATATTACTGTTTGTAATGTGTTTGAGAATTGCATATAGAAGGTGCTATAAAGTTGTGGTGGATTGCCAGCCCATTGTATTTAGACCTGCCACTCTCACTGCAGGTGTTAGTCCCAATGCCTAGTGGTAATTCTCTCTCTGATCCAAAGCCCACTGAAGTCAGTGGGAGAGTCGTTCCATTGACTCCAAAGGGCTTTGGGTCAGGACCGTAGTGTGCATCTCTGATGGTGAAGTACCACGTAGCATACTATTTATTATTATTTTTAATATGTTTATTATTGTTTGTTATGCCTCCCTCAGGATAGTTCCCTCTATTCAGCTTCTGAACCAGGACTCTAGCTGAGTCGTAGTACCCGTCCTTTGACCTCTTTGATTAGTCCTCTGTGTAATAGGTTATCAAATACCTGATTATAACCCAGTTAGATCACATCCACTGTTTTACCTTATCAGTATTCTGAGTCTCTTTCAAAGAGCTCTTTCCATTTTGGCCCCCTCTAGCTTAGGAAAACAGGTCATGTTAACTAATGTGTTTTCACTAACACATTTTTAAACACTAATGAAAACAGGGTTTAACATGTTCAAAACATCAGGGTCAACGTTAGGCTATCCCCTTGCTAAAATGTTTTTAAACAGGACATGTTCCTAGAGTGGACACATGTTCTTTATCTGTTCAGACCTACTCTTTGTAAATTCATGTTGAGAATTATCTCACTTCCTAGTCTCTCCCAAGCAGCTATGAAAGGTTCCAAACTGTTCCTGGAACTAAAGATATTTAGTCTATAATTAACTGCTTCATCTCTTTTTTTTTTTTTTTTTCCCCTTTTGTTTCATTTTGCCATAACAATGGCTTTCTTCCAATCCCCACACACCTTCCCTGATTTGTGTGAAATATGAAAGGAAATGTTCATAGGAGTGCCAGTGCTTTACTTAATACAGCCCAAGGGTGAAACTTGTGTTGTATTAGAGATTTGATAGTTTTTTCTTCCTCAATACGCTATAGCTCATTTTCCTTTCCCTGAAATTTGTGTGACCTGCTTGTTTCTTGAAGAAGACTGTTCTTCTTCCATCTCATTTTCATAAATGTTGTTGTTGTTGTTGTTGTTACTACAGGAACCACAGGAAAATAATCATTTAAGACTTAGATATTTGTATCCCTTCATTGTTCCTTGTGTATTTATCTCATTTATGTCTTCTTTAACATTGCACCTTCATTTGCTTATAGCAAAGGAACAATTTTTGAAAACTGAAATTTAGAATTATTTTTCACAAATGACAAATGTTTCAGTTACGAATCAGTAAAAGAAGAGAATATTTAAAAAAAAAAAAACTCCTCCGAAACTTATGCAAAAAAAACTCTAAAAGCACAGAAGTTTTCTTACAAAAACCAAGTTTAAATGGCAGAGATATCATTGTACTTTTATCAGAGTTTAATTTCAGCAGTTTGAAACTTTCTTCAAAAATGAAGATAAATGACTTTCTAAAACCTTTGTTTCTACAAGCAGAGTGAGGGTCAGAATTAATTAAAACTCAGGTTGTCAAGCAATTAAACAAATTAATTGCGATTAATCGCACTGTTAAACAATAATAGAATACCATTTATTTAAGTATTTTTGGATGTTTTCTAAATTGTCAAATATATTGATTTCAATTACAACACAGAATACAAAGTTTACAGTGTTCACTTGATATTTATTTTTTATTACAAATATTTGCACTGTAAAAAACAGTATAGAAAAAACAGAAATAGTATATTTCAGTTCACCTAATATAGGTACTATAATGCAATCTTTTTATAATGAAAGTTGAACTTACAAATATGGAATTATGTACAAAAAAACCTGCATTCAAAAATAAAATAATGTAAAACTTTAGAACCTACAAGTCCACTCAGTCCTATTTCAGCCAGTCGCTCAGACAAACAAGTTTGGTTACAATTTTCAGGAGATAATGCTGTCCATGTCTTGTTTATGTCACCTGAAAGTGAGAACAGGCATTTGCATGGCACTGTTGTAGCTGGCATTGCAAGATATTTACGTGCCAGATGCGCTAAAGATTCATATGTCCCTTCATGCTTCAACCACCATTCCAGAGGACATGCATCCATGCTGATGATGGGTTCTACTTGATAACGATCCAAAGCAGTGCAGACTGATGCATGTTCATTTTCATCATCTGAGTCAGATGCCACCAGCAGAAGGTTGATTTTCTTTTTTGGTGGTTCGGGTTCTGTAGTTTCCACATTGAAGTATTGCTCTTTTAAGACATCTGAAAGCATGCTGCACACCTCATCCCTCTCAGATTCTGGAAGGCACTTCAGATTCCTAAACCTTGAGTCGAGTGCTGTATCGATCCTTAGAAATCTCACATTGGTACCTTCTTTGAGTTTTGTTAAATCTGCTGTGAAAGTGTTACGAACTTGTCCTGCGTCATCATCCAAGACTGCTGTAACATGAAATATATGGCAGAATGTAGGTAAAACAGAACAGGAGACATACAATTCTCCCCCAAGGAGTTCAGTCACAAAAATGGAAGCATGTCTTCTGGAATGGTGGCCGAAGCATGAGGGGGCATATGAATGTTTAGCATATCTGGCATGTAAATTACCTTGCAACACCAGCTACAAAAGTGCCAGGCAATGCCTATTCTTGCTTTCAGGTGACATTGTAAATAAGAAGCAGTCAGCATTATCTCCCATAAATCTAAACAGATTTGTGTGTCTTAGCAATTGGCTGAACAAGAAGTAGGACTGAGTTGACTTGTAGGCTCTAAAGTTTTACATTGTTTTGTTTTTGAGTGCAGTATGTTACAAAATATCTATATTTGTAAGTTACACTTTCACAATAAAGAAATCACACTACAGTACTTGTATGAGGTGAACTGAAAAATACTATTTTTATTTATCATTTTTACAGTGCAAATATTTGTAATAAATACTAATATAAAGTGAGCACTGTACACTTTGTATTCTGTTTTGTAATAAAAAAATATTTGAAAAACATCCAAAAATAGTTAATAAATTTCAATAAATTCTATTAACTGTGATTAATCATGATTAATTTTCTTAATCGCAGTTAATTTTTTTTGAGTTAATCGCATGAGTTAACTGCGATTAATCGACAGCCCTGGTTTATAGGTTCTAGTTCAATGTCCAAATCTCATAACTGGGACCTCAGTCTTGCGACTCAAACGTCCCCTGATGAAGCCTAAGCAGATCTGAGATGACAGAATTGGGACCCAAGGATCTTTTATACAATTTCATGTCCTCTTTGACAAATTGGGATTTCCTCGGGGAACAAAAGGTAATTAGGACGAGTTTGAAGGAGGTCCATCACTGGTACTTAGTTATATGAATTAACATAAGGTCATTTGCTTTTTACTCCACCATTCACAGTACATTTCAAAGAGAGATGAATACCGAGATATCCCGTGTTTAGAATTCATTTAAATGATATCAGAATACACAATAGACAGGGTCTGTTGATTACATTGTCAACCCTACTCCTACATATGTATATACACAAACACACAAACATTATCTCCCCACATGTCTTTTGAGGGTTATTTATTTTACAGGATGTTTAACCCTTTCTAGCCATGCATCAGACCCCCAACATGAGACTGGTGTAGAAGGGCGAAATTAGAGCTCCTGGATACACCTTCAGGACCTTCCAACATTGATATGAGCTGTGTTTACATGGAATTCTTTGTAAGGCCAAATTATTGATGCATGCTTTGGCCCCAGCCAAAAACTTAGTCCATACTTTGTGAAACACTTGAGTGATTCCAGGGTTTGGTCTATGTGTTGACTTAACATACCCATTGATGTTCATTAGAGAGCACTTACTCTGGTATTCAGCCATGAAGGCTGTGAGGTGTTGTACCGCAGTTTCCCTTTGTGCACAGCAGTTCAAGCTTGTAGTAGTTTTTCTGCTGTGGAAAGTTTTAGAAATGTGTCTATGCATTAGCTGTGAAACCTCAAAATTATTAGGCTTTTTAATACACAGTGTGTTCTTGTTGAACCAAACAGCATAATCATAAGGGTTTTTATTATGTACCACTTTTAACATGTTCAAGGGCTTTTCCAAAAGAGCTTGCACATTTTGTACATTTTTACAGTTCTTGGTATCCGAAACAAGATAGTTACAATCATTAGCAATAATATCAGTTTTATCACACATGTACATTTACAATTATTTTTGTCATGCCAAGCCTTTAGTTTAGACAAACCATTCTTTGGGTCAGCTTGTTCAATATCCCTTTTGAATCTTTGTAGCTTTTTCTTGACCTCAGGGTCTTCCTTAACATAGGCTTTCAGTTTAACCACTTCCTTGGGTTTTTGGTATTTTAGGGTTAACCTGTCGCTTTTATTTGCGAGGTTTAATCCTTCCCTTCCTCCCTGTCCAGTAGGGTCAAAATCTGAACTCTTTTGTGTTACAGAATCCATTGGCTGGCTGGGTCCCTCCTCTTTGCTAATGGCTATAGGCAAGTCTTCCTCCCCCCTCAGTCAGTCAGGTAATTTGCATTAGCACAGACACTAGCTTGTTTACTAGTTTTCAGATCCTCAAACTTTACCAACTCCAAGGCTGGACTCTGTCTTAAAGAGATACCATCCCTTTTCACTAGCATGTTAGACTCAAGGTTCTTTTGTCCTTCCATTACCAACCTCTGCTTCCACATGGAACCAGATGTCAAGTCCACTAAGAGACTACAAGTCATATACAAAATATCTAGAGATGACAGTTTGCCTGCTCGCCCCTGCATCCTTGTGGGTTCAGTTAAAAGGCTGTTCTGCTCTAAAAAACCAGTAACCCAATCTTTCCTCAGTACCTGAGTCACAGACTGCTTACTTAAAGAATTAACATGAAGACATTCGTGTTCCAACAACAGTTTCTCCCCAACAAGCTGGTTAAGCGTATAAGGCTGTTTAAACTCCAACGCATTTTATTTCATCTGAAATCTTTTCAAAGCTATCCACACTAGGCCTTTCTAAAGGAAGGTCAGTGAATCCATACACATTTGAAAGATTTTGGCCACTAGGCACCAATGCTTTCCTCTGGGCATGGCTACACTTGCAGATATAGAGTGCTTTGAGTTAAACCAGCCTTCGGAGAGCGCCGTAGGGAAAGTGCTGCAGTCTGTCCACACTGAGTGGTGGGATCACATCGTCATGCAAGTCTGGGATGATGAGCAGCGGCTGCAGAACTTTGGGATGAGAAAAGCCACTTTCATGGGACTGTGTGAGGAGCTCGCCCCCACCCTGTGGCGCAAGGACACGAGATTGAGAGCTGCCCTGACGGTGGAGAAGTGGGTGGCTATTGTAATCTGGAAACTAGCAACTCCATATAGCTACCGATCAGTCACTAACCAGTTTGGAGTGGGAAAGTTGACCATTGGAATCGTGTTGATGCAACTTTGCAGGGCCATTAATCACATCCTGCTCAGAAGAACCGTGACTCTGGGTAACGTGCATGACATAGTGGCTGGCTTTGCACAAATGGGTTTCCCTAACTGCAGAGGGGTGATAGATGGGACACATATTCCAATTCTGGCACCTAGCCTCAGAGTACGTTAATCGGAAGGGGTATTTTTCTATGGTTCTCCAGGCGCTTGTGGATCACCATGGGTGTTTCATTGACATTAATGCAGGCTGGCCCGGAAAGGTGTATGACGTACACATCTTTCAGAACACTGGCCTGTTCAGGAAGCTGCAAGCCAGGACTTTTTTTACCGGACCAGAATTTCACCGTAGGGGAAGTCAAAATGCCCATTCTGATCCTTGGAGACCCCGCTTACCCTTTAATGCTGTGGCTCATGAAACCCTAAACAGGGAGCCTTGACAGCAGCAAGGAGCAGTTCAACAATTGGCTGAGCCGATGCAGAATGACTGTGGAGTGTGCTTTTGGCCGGTTAAAGGGCCGCTGGTGCACTCCGTATGGGAAGCTAGACCTGGCCATTGATGGCATCCCCGCAGTTCTATCTGGTGCTGAACCCACCACAACATTTGTGAAGGAAAGGGTGAAAGATTCACTCAGGCATGGAACTCTGACGTTCAACACCTGGAGGCTGAATTTGAACAGCCAGAGAGCAAGACTATTAGAGCAAGACTATTAGGGCTGCACAGATTAGGGATGCCTTGAGGGAGCAATCTGAGGCTGAAAGCCATCAGTAATGTTTGGTGCCCTGCATGGGAGTGAAGTGCCGTGGTTCCAATGTTAGTATGAATCTGTGTTTGCTACGCTGACTTGCAGTGCCTGTTTCTTTCCTGGGCTAAGGTATCTTTTACTTTATGGAATAATAAAGAATGTTTTCAAAGCCAAAAAATCCATTTATTGAAAAGAAACACAACTGCTTGGGAAACCAGAAAGGGCAAGGGGTTGGGGTAGGGTGGGGTGGGGAATGGTACAATCACAGATTTGCGTATGTCCTGTTATCATACTCAGCCTTCCTGTCTGGAGTGCTGTGCAATGAGTGCTGCACTTCAGGATGGCTATAATGCATGGTGATGGGGGTTGAGTGCAGTGGGTAAGGGTCGTAGTTTTCCGGGCTCGGTGGTGAAGCTACAGGTGTTGGAGGTAGCTGGTGACAATAAGAATCTGGATGCTGGGGAAAGTGGATTGGAGGTGACATGGTGGCACAAGGGAAAGAGTTTGGGACAAGGGCTGCAGGGGAGGGGGTGGGCATGGTAGTGCTCTGCCTGCATGGCTACGGGCACCTGGATCGAGTCCGCTTGGTGCTCCATGATTCTTATCAGCCTCTCTGTGCTTTGCTGCCGGAGCTCTGTGCTTTTCTGCCAGTGCTCCTCATTCTGCTGGCAGATCCTCCTTTCACTCTCCCTCTACTGCTGCGCTTTTAGATTCTCATCAAGGGACTGCTGCATTCCTTCATGCAGCATGTCTTCTTTGCTTCTACGTGGCCTCTTTCTAATATTTTGGAGTCTTTCGGCCGGTGATAACATGGATGGCTGAGATCTCAAGGTTGCATCTGTAAAGGCAAAATGCAACACTTAATGGAGGCAGCATTGTTCACACCAGGCAGAGCAATGATTTCCCCCGTACTTAAGGGAAAACACAGTCTACACAATAGCATCATTTTCCCATCCCAAAGCAAGCACACATCACCCACAGGAGCCCCAAAATGGTGAGTAAGCACAGGGTCAAGCGTGACTGATTGTTTACGGCTGTACTGTCCTCTGGGTTTCTGTGCCTTGGGGAGAGCCAACAGCTGCAGGGGGCTCCTACGCTGAACGCTATCCCCACATTTTCCACAGGAGTTCGTCCTGAAAGATCTCGCTGCTGAGGGTGACCTGGGAATCAAGGGAGGGTCTTCTACTGCAATGCGGCTTCTGCCCTGGCCTATATGCAGCTTGCCTGTGTGCAGCAATGGTCCCCCCTGCCCTCATGGCACAGGGGCATGGACATGTTAGCCTGACTGGGACAAGGACCACAGTGGCTCTCCCAAGAAACCTGCACAAGTGCATTGTCCAAGTTCTGGATAAGACCTTTGAGGAGATCACTGAGGCCAATTACCACGATGTGAGAGAGCACGTCAATGCCCTATTCCGTATCAAGGCCCTAACCCTCCTCGCCCCAAGAGCCCGCACCGAATAACTTCCTTCCCAAAATAAAAGTCGCTTACCGGGAACCTCCTCTGGTGTTTGTCCTTCCCGAAGCACCGCCCCCTGCGACTGGCTCCCTTTCTCCAGGCTTGAGAACAGCTCCTGGCCACATGCATCTAGGGATTCCGGGGTATCTTACTCCTCCTCAGCACCCTCGCTCCCACTTTCCTCCTCCTCCTCCTCCTCCTGCCTTGTTGAACTGGCCTCTGAGGTGTCCATGGTGGTACTCGGCATGGAGGTGGGGTTGCCCCCAAGTATCTCGTCCAGCTCTTTGTAAAAACGACAGGTCGCAGGGGCAGCACCAGAGCAGCTGTTTGCCTGACGGGCTTTGTGGTAGGCATTCCGCAGCTCCTTCACTTTAACCCTGCACTACAGTGCATCTCAGTCATGGCCCCTTTCCACCATGTCCCTTGATATCTGCCCAAAGGTATTGTAATTCCTATGGCTGGAGTGCAGCTGGGACTGGACAGCTTCCTCCCCCGAAACACTGATGAGGTCCAGCACCTCGCCATTGCTCCATACTGGGGATCGCCTGGTGTGCGGAGGCATGGTGACCTGGAAAGATTCACTGAGAGCACTCCATGCCTGGCTGAGCAAACAGGAAGGGAATTTTCAAAATTCCCAGAAAATTTAAAGGGCGCGTCTGATGGTTGGTCAGGAGGGCAGGGCAGTAGAGTTCAAAGTGATGACCAGCGTGGCTGGAACAGGCACTGTGGGACACTTCTGGAGGCCGATCAGAGCACATTAACAGATCAGGGCGTCCACACTGGCGCTGCGGCACTCCAGTGGGGGTGCATTAAACGTTATTCCACGCGCCGACGTGGATTACCAGGAGCTCTCTAGCCGCGGAGTCAGAGCGCTCTATGTGCCTTGCCAGTGTGGACGTGTCGTGAGTTAGAGTTCACGGGCCTGCTTTAATGCACTCTAACTCACAAGTGTAGCCATGCCCTCAGAAGAGAGTCTGTTTACTATCAACAATGGCCCATTAAGGGTCAATGGAAACGATTCCTTTTCACAGACTTCAAAGACTTCACCAAGAAATTCCTTTCCTTCTGCAATATCATGCACTGCACTAGGTTCTTTCTGAACTTTATTTATGTCCAGAACTGACTTTGGCACAACAGTCAAATCACCAAACTCCTTCTGAGTTTCACATACATCCAGAATCACCTCTGGCCCATCAGGAGGATTTTCACAAAACCTCCTTTCAGGTAAATTGCTAGACTTCATAGTCACAAAATTAGAAGTATTCTCTTCCTTGCTACAGTTTCAGTGGGTAACATCACCTTCCTGTTTTCCTTTTGCCCTGGCTCCCACTGGATCAATCAAGGTAGTCATATCTTTACCCAGCAACACACTAGCAACAGGCAAAATAGCAGCACCAGAATCACTTGGTCTCTGGGAGCTATTTATGACATTAACTGGATGCAGCCTAGTTACAATGTCATCATCCCTAGCAGACACAAATTTAGGACCACTTCCTTCCTGGACTTTAGTTGTATCCGGAATCAACTCTGGGTCAACTGATAAATTTTCAACTGTCATAGGCTGACAGACTACTTCTGTCTGTTTTACAGACAGAAAAGAGCTGGAGAAACATTCCCCTTTAACAGACATGTTAACTTCATATAACTTCATGTTTAACACCATTCCGTTCAAGATGGATTCTGGCTAAAAGCACACTTACAGTAAACTCATAGAGGATTACAGTATTCACACACTCTTATCTCGTAAATAATCTTCCTCTGTGACCAGATCTGCTTTAACAAGAGTGATATTGGAAGCTGTAATTTACCCTAAATAGCTTTTACCATTGACTTTTACATTCTCTGCACAAGTTATGGGGTTACCCTCACCTGAGCTCACAGTAAAAGAATTTACTTAAAAGATGGCAGTTTGGGGATAAATTTGATTACACGTAGTTAACTGGTTAGAGTTAGACCATATGCTTAGAGTGACCGTAGCTGGCTCCCCACTGGGATCACCGTCACCGTGGTGTAGTTGGCCTAGGATCCACAGAACCAGGTCAATTAAGCTTTGGATCAGAACCCCACGCTATTAACATTTGAAATTTGATACTGAGAGTTTTAAAGGTTAAAGATCAGTGACCACGAACCAGAAGGCATCAGCAGAAGCAATCAAACTTGAAGCTGCTGAAAGAGAACGTTTGTGTTTTGAACATGAACAAAGACTGGCATATATGTGATTGCAGGAATAGAAGCTAAGGCAGAAATGGACAGACTTAAGCTCCAACTCAAAAGAATAAAGGAACTGTATCATCCTGAAGAGCTAGCTCCTCTCAACAGCAATGTTACAAACTGGATAGATTCTATCCCCACCTTTGCTGTTGAGAGGAGCTTCCTTTGTTTCAAACAAAAAGCTGCGCAGCACACGGCTTGGAGGCCTTAAAGTTCAGTCCATAGGCATGCCCCTGACTGTCTTACTGAGTCATAAGATGTATCTGCCTTCTCGCAATGGGTCAATTGTATAGCTGATGGTCCTTAATTGGCCATGAAGCAGGCTAGGCAGAGCTGACGCCCAAACTGTCTGGGGGTGTCCCCCAGAAGCATAGCTCAAGTTTGAAATACAGACATACATACATATCTATAACTCATAATACAAAGGTGATATAAATACATAAATGAGATTATCATATCTAGAAAATTATAACATTTTTGCAGATACCTAACATGGCCTATCTGGCATAACTCATTACAATTTTACAATATTGATATAATATCCTCAAGTGTCCCCCAGATTCCATACAGCATCACACAAGGGTCACTACCCAATTAAATCAAAAGGCAGCAAGTTTAAAACAAACAAATGGAAGTACTTCCACACACAGTGCACAGTCAACCAGTGGAACTTGTTGCCAGAGGATGCTGTAAAGGCCAAAAGTATAAGTGGGTTCAGAATGAAATTAGATAAGTTCAAGGAGGATAGGTCCATAAATGGCTATTAGCCAAGATGGCCAGGGATGTAAGTCCATTCTCAGGGTGTCCCTAAACCTCTGACTTCCAGAAGCTGGGACTGTCAACAGAGGGGATCACTCTACAACTGCCGTGTTCTGTTCATTCCCTCTGAAGCATCTGGCACTGGCCACTGTTGGAAGACAGGATACTGGGCTAGGTAGACCATTAGTCTGATCTAGTATGACTGTTCTTGTGTTTTTATGCACCAAATCATCTACAGGGATTCAGACTGGGATCCCTGGATCTAAAGCATGAGTTTCTAGCACTGCTTTAGCTAAAGGACCAAACCTATTTGTTTAAAGGCAATAGTACATTCATGAACATACATACATGGTATACATGCCATTGTTAGCATGAGTTATGGTTGCATTAGATTGTTTAGGGCAGGAAACATCTTTTCATTATAGGTGTGTGTACCTTTTAGAGGCTCTTAGTTCTACGTGTGCCTGGTTATCTTCCAGGACATAGGACCAAGAGGCCAAAGAGCATGGGACTAAGAGGTAGCCCTGTTAGGAGATAGAAGGAACAGTCTGTGAGCAGTATGGGAGAGAGCCAGAAGGAAGCTACTAAGCAGCCATAGTCTGGGGAAAGAACAAATGGGGACTTCCTGTGGGGAGGGAGCTGGGGAAAGGAGGCAGGACAGCATTTGGTAGAGGGTAGCCTAGGATATGCCATGGAGAAGGCCTATGAGGAGACTTCAAGTGTAGGAAGAAGCCCAAGAAAGATCCAGACAGTGAGAGGGAAACAGACAAAGTGCCACTGCACATCAGAGAGGTAGGCCAAAATGCTTACTGTGTGTGGCTACCATACTGAGACCCTGATCTCAGATTGGGGTCTGTAGGTGCTACCATGATACAAACTAATAAAATAATAGACTAGACAAGAGTTACTGCAACCTGTTAAAATTCTAGACTCCAAAGCAGAAAATGTATTGAAAGAATGGCTGAAAGAGCATTATCTGTAAGACATTTTTAAGGCCACTGTCAACTGAGTTATTCAGGAAAGATTATAATATATTTACAAGGAAATTGAAGTTCTGGAAAACAGAGCATGATGCTCCAAATTAAGAACAATAGGTGTTGCAGAGGAAGTTGCATGCGAAGTAATGACTGGATTTGTAACAAACCCAATAATGGAAATAATGTGAGGGGGGAGGGAGAGAATGTCTTACACAGACTGCATATTGAAAAAGCGCACAGATTCCTTTAGATGAAATCCCCAAAAATGCCATAATGAAAATGTTGAGATTTCAAGTGAAGAAAAAAGTTCTGTCACATGCTAGGAGAGTTTACCTTGACGCAGCGTTCCTATGCATGCATTGTAAACATGACTTTTGAAACCAGTAGTAGCAGAAGGCAATTCAGAGAAGTAAGAAATAAGCTAGAGTGGGAAGGGCACAAACTGCTCCAGGAAAGCTCAGAATTCACCTTAGCTCCAAAATAACATCTTCCTGAGCCATGGAAAAGGCTGGATGCTCTTTGCTTATGCTGGAAAACAAAAACAAAGAAAATGTGTGAAACAAATTTACAAACATTCCAGGAGTTAGGGTGGCTGCTGGCTGTAGTGTTAAAATTCTTCCATGGGCTACATGTGTCTTTCAAGTCTGACTTCTACAAAGGAGAGAGTATTTTAACTTCTAACTACTTTATTCCACTGGGGCTATTTCTTCCATAACAGCTATAACTTATGTCTGTAAAGATACTGGACTAACTTACAAAAGAAGGGCACAATGCAGCAAGCTCTCTATGACAAGACCCCTACAGGTAGCTGTTTCCGGAGCTGGAAGAGAGTTTGGTGAAAAACAGACAGATGGGATTCAGAAGGGATAGCACAGTGATTTAGTTGGCCACTTCCTGTTCTTAACTACACTCATCCCTTCAGTTGGCTTTATATTTTATCTCATTGTAGGAAAGTGTTTTGCATTTTGGTTTTATTTCTTCAGTAACTATTTTTGATGTCAAGAACAGATAGGACTGAACACATTTCTTTAAATACAAAGCTTAGCATTTAAAAGTAGGCCTTCTGTGGTCAAAACCACAAACAGAGCAGATGGCCAAGTGCTGGATCTGTAATGCCCCCGTAACTTCAAAAAGTTTGGACAAGCATGCTCTGTGAGCTTAAAAGGGAAGTCTCAATTAATTTGAAGAACCAATTTTAATTTCATCAGAATAAGTTCCAAGCTCTAACCCCCATCTTGTCACCAGAAGATAAGATGCTACATCCCCTTGAAAACACTGCTGTAAAACATTCAACCCACCTTGTTCTCTTGGCCTCATCTAAAGCTTTTTGTTTTTATTTTTTGCAGCTAGAAGGACATATTTCTAGCATATATTGGAAGACACTTTAACTGCTGTCCATACAGAATTGATAAAGCTGTGTTGGTGCTTAGGACAGAAGAAAGGTCAGCTAGTCTTTTACACCTTGATACTCAAACACAGGACGGTGTGGGACACTTGGATTTCTAAGGCATCACTTTTATTATAATGACACTATTGACAGGACAAACATCTGTGTGGATTTATGGTCTCACTAATAACATTGGCTGGGATTTTCAAAAGTATTTGGGCATCTCACTCCCCTAGCCTCTTTTGAAGATTCCCGCCATTCATATTTTGTTATACTATTAATTTGTCCTTATGTTTTACTTTGGTTGAAAAGCACAATATGTTTTACATACATTAAATATCATGCCAATGCTCTGAGACAGAGATTATTATAACCACTTTTACAGATAGAAAAATCATGGCATAGAGCTAAATATCTTACTCATATCTTAATCAGAAGCCTGATTTCCTGTCCCCTCCTCTAGCCATACCGTAATGTCCCCTTACTAGAATACTAGGATCTTTATTTGCAGTAACCTGTATGAATGATATATGCTATGTTTGCAAATGCTGTCGTTGGTTTCTAAAATGTTTCAGTAAAAATATTCACATATAGGGAGGGTTTAGTTGGGACTGGAAGAAAGACCATGCATGCAAGAGCTAATGTGTGTTGACATGAAAACTAAAAATACATGTATGTCAAACTGAGGCTTCAGAATTCTTCTTCCTGAGGGACGCTCTCTGCCCTGCGAGAAGATGAACAATGCCTTATAGAAGGCATGAAATATAGTTACGCTTGTTTGGGGACTGTTTTGAGGGTATCATTTTTTTCCTCTGAGCAGATCTATAATGACAGTCCCAAGGTGTTTAATTCCTCAGCTCTAACTGGTAACATGTTTATCAGGAAGTTTCTGCAGAGATCTGTTTATTAGGCCATTTCTCCACAGATCATTTCTAAAGGAAACAGTGATTTACAACAAAGTTAACAAAGAAAAGGTTGTACTAAGGCCTGGTTTTATCACTTGGTAATGCTGCCATGAAAGCATGTTGCAAGTCCTTTTTCAGTGTCTGTTGTCAGAGTGGAGCAGTTACTTTACTGGGATGACATGACAACCGAAGGATTGTATATGCTTTAGCTAATTGTGTTTCCATAATCAACAAGTTCACTACTATGCTGACAACATGCTTTCATGGCAGCATTACCAAGTGATAAAACCAGGCCTTAGTACAACCTTTTCTTTGTTAACTTTGTTGTAAATCACTGTTTCCTTTAGAAATGATCTGTGGAGAAATGGCCTAATAGATTTCTGCAGAAACTTCCTGATAAACATGTTACCAGTTAGAGCTGAGGAATTAAACACCTTGGGACTGTCATTATAGATCTGCTCAGAGGAAAAAAATGATACCCTCAAAACAGTCCCCAAACAAGTGTAACTATATTTCATGTCTATGTTATAGAAGCACAGCTTTGGCACTGCATCTATCTGTGTTGCTTTAGTGCCATAATGTTGATGCTGCCTACATCGACAGAAGCAGTTTTTCTGTCATTATAATTAAAGCACTTCTCTGAGAGGTCATAGCTAAGTTGATGGAATAATTCTTCTGTCAACCTAGCCATGTCTACACTGGGGGTTAGGCTGACCTAACCATGACACTCAGGGCATGAAATTTTCACAGCACTGAGCAACGTAGCAAGGTCAATCTAATTTTTAAGTGTAATCTACCCCTAAGGCTGTCACCATTTTCAAAGGAGCCTAATGGAGTTAGGCATTCCAACTCTACTGAATTTCAGTGTGAGTTGAGCCTAAAGCCACATTAGCTGAGCGAGATTTGTCTTTTGTTAGTCATCTGAAAGAAAGTCCTAATGCCCCTCTTCCTTTAAACTTCAGAGACTGGAGAAAACAGGTCCTAATCTTTGATCTTCAACTAAAATCTGGTCTACACTTAAAAATTAGATTGTCCACAGCCCTGAGCAACATAGCTCGAGGTTTTTTTTGCCCTGAGAGCCATAGTTAGAGCACAGATGGCATAGATGTGGCTACATTGATGGCAGAATTCTTCCATCAATCTTGGAGAGGAAAATTTATTACATTGATGGAAAAACACTATCCATCAGTGCAGGAAACATCTATACTACAGTGCTACAGAGGCAACAATGCAGCTGTACTGCTGTAGCATAAACATAGCCTGAGTCTCATATCCTGCCAATAAGATTCCTCCTTGTCAAGGTTCCCTCCCCACTCTGAACTCTGGGGTACAGATGGGGGACCTGCATAAAAGACCCCTAAGCTTATTTCTTCCTTCCCCAAGGCACAAATCCTTCCTTGTCCTTGGATGGGTACTGCTGCCACCACCAACTGAGTTAGACAAAGATTCAGGAAAAGGACCACTTGGAGTTTGTTTCCCTAAAATATCCCCCCAAGTCCCTTCACCCCCTTTCCTGGGGAGGCTTGAGAATAATATACCAACCAAATAGGTAAACAAGGTGAGCACAGACCAGACCTTTGGGTTTTTAGGACACTAAAACCCAATCAGATTCTTAAAAAACAGACCTTTATTATAAAGAAAAAAAAAAGTAAAAGAAGCATCTCTGTAAAATCAGGATGGAAGGTAATTTTACAGGTAATAAGACTTAAAACATAGCAGATTCCCCCCTAGGCAAAACTTCAAAGTTACAAAAACCAGGGATAAACCTCCCTCTTAGCACAGGGAAAATTCACAAGCTAAAACAAAAGATAATCTAATGCCTTTCCTTGCTATTACTTACTATTCCTGTAATTTTAGATGTATCTTTTGGTAGGAGCTGGATTACTTGCTTGGTCTCTCTCTTTGTCTCTGAGAGAACACACACAGATCACTAAAACAAAGCCTTCCCACCCCCCACCCGATTTGAAAGCATCTTCTTTCCCCATTGGTCCTTCTGGTCAGGTGCCAGCTAGGTTAATTGAACTGATTAATCCCTTACAGGTAAGGGGATTCTGTACCTCTGGCCAAGAGGGATTTTATATTACTGCATACATGAAGGTTGTTACCCTTCCCTTTATGACACTCATCAATGGAGATAGCCACATAAGTACTAGAAGGTAGGGGAATGATTTCTACATTTGTGATTACATACCAAGAAAAAAATCCAGATATTTTCCTGTTATTCCAAGAAAGTTTGCAAATAACTGGTACAATATATTTTGTACTATTCATTAGTGGTACGTTGGAGTGCAGGCACTGACAAACACCTCAGATGAAAACCTTGGCCTAGTTGAAGTCAACAGAAATTTTGCAATGGATCAGAATACCCAGCCACTTTGATGTAGTTTACAGTAACTGTTGCTTTTGGGATGGTATCTTCTTGACATTACAGTTCATTGCAGCTGGCAGACTCCTTCCTCCATAATAGGTAAAACTGAAAATAAACCACAGATTGTTCACAGCCCTGTCCAAAGTGACCAACCAAAACTGATGGCTTTCTACCAATCAGGGTGCAAAAGTAGTCAAAGCACAATATATTTTGTCTACACCATAAAGAAAATGGGAACATACATTACATTCACAATCAACACAAAATAAGAAAAGGAGTACTTGCGGCACCTTAGAGACTAACCAATTTATTTGAGCATGAGCTTTAGTGAGCTACAGCTCACTTCATCGGATGCATACCGTGGGAACTGCAGAAGACATTATATGCACAGAGACCATGAAACAATACCTCCTCTGTGCATATAATGTCTTCTGCAGTTCCCACAGTATGCATCCGATGAAGTGAGCTGTAGCTCACGAAAGCTCATGCTCAAATAAATTGGTTAGTCGCTAAGGTGCCACAAGTACTCCTTTTCTTTTTGCAAATACAGACTAACACGGCTGTTACTCTGAAACACAAAATAAGTACGCTGGCCGAGTATATAATAAAGTGAGTTAGACCGAATATCCTCACTTTAGCCAGAGGAAGAAAGTGAAAAACAAATGAAACAGGACTGAGTTGGAAAAATTACAATGTAGTACTCCAATGTGGAGCTAAATAATTAAGTACTAATGACTGAGGTGCTGGACATCTCATTGTGATCAATTAGCAATCACAAGGAGTTGATGGGCTGAGGAAAGAAGTAAAGAAATTACAAACAAAGCTCTTCTCAGAATTGTTTCCTGGGAGATAAATCCCCAGAATGAAAAATTATAAGGGGAAAGTTCTATCTAGACCAGCTGTTAGGACCTAGAGAAGTCTGGACTTGACAACTTATGGGATTTCAAGGTTAGCTGGCCCTGCCAGTTTGACAGTACACATGTGATCTGATCCATCGTCATTGCTGTGAGGTGTGGAATAAGAGAGTAAAAATGTGTCCACATCTTTGGCAAAATCGCATCACATGAACTATAGTTTGCACTGAACATGAAAACACTTGTTTCAGCATGAGTTGCGATAGTGCCAAAATGAAGAAACTGATACTGAAAGGAATTCTTAGGTCTTCATGACCAAGGGATGAATTTTGTCAACTCCGATCACTGCAACAGGAGGAAAAGAACCATTTATATGTTCCATGGCAGCTAATTTAATGTATTTTCACAAATACTACTCCAGTTATTGTCACATCAAATTACTGTTCAGAAATACTCACAAACAAAAGGGATTCATTGCTTTGCTACGATGTTGCATTTGTATATGCAAATCAGTGTTTAGGTACCTCTCAGCAGTGGCTGGAGATGTGGGAAAGGAGCAGCTCGCATCACACCCTGGCAACTGGAATAGCAGTTACTAGGCTCAACCAAAGGCACATCAAATCAGCTAAGAGGAAGTTTGCCATGATTTCAGAGCCTTTGAGGTCAGAGTTAAATAAGACAAAATGTGTGTGTATGTGAATCCTGAAGGAAAAATAAAATCCATGAACTATTATGACTGAGTCAAAGATTAAATCATGAATGGACTGCTTTCAACCACTAGAAAGCTTTGGAAATTTGAGATTTTTTTTTTTTGCAGAAAAACAAGAAAAATGTTCTACTGTTAGAGGGCAAATAAGGTGATGAGGTTAAAGGGGGGAGAGAGTGAGGCTTGAAGTATTTTATACTTGTTTCTGGCTATTAGTCTTCTCTGATCCCATAACAACATCTGGAAGAACAGTAAAGATTTTGCTGGTGGAGCTTTTGTCAACTTTGCCATAAAATTTTGTGGTATGAGACTCTCAAATATTACACAGTGACACAATTCATATAGGCATGAGGCAAAGATGGTGGCACAGGTAGCCTTTTAACCTTTTGACTTTAGTGTGGTAATGATAATTTACAAAACATGTTGGAAAATAAAGAACTAATGGAATTAACTGTCACTGTGTCTGCTGTCAGGAATTTAGATTATACTTATATTTGACGGAAGCTTCCATTTGCAAAGTTGTCTACTGGAGTATTTCCAGTTATTTCATCTGATGTAACAAGTTTAGTTTTAGAACAGAATATTTCCATGGCTGTGGTAAATTCCTCAGCTTCCTTGGCCATTACCTCCTTAGTTCAGATTGTAGCATTAAGGCACTGCCCTTTGTTGGGGGCAGTGGCTCTGTCAAACTAGAGGGAGATGCTGAGGAAAAGCCCTTAGGACAATGCAGAAAGAACGCCCTTCTATAGCTGACCAGCCCTGCTGTTCAGCAGTGGGTAAAGATCTGGTCCTGCATTTACTCTACCCTACCAAATTTGGATAAGCTAGCACCCATGGCAGCATTAACCCTCTGCAGCCCTTGTGCTCAGGGTTGTTCAGGAGCTGCAACTGTGGTCAGAATCTGAGCAGGAATGAGAAAGATTTGAGGAATGCTCTTTGCCCCCTTTCCGATCACAATGGGTGGCCACAATTCATCTCAAATATAAGTATTTTGAATAGTGTGTGTTTGACAACAGGGTCTTCATTTAACTAATTCAGCCCTTTCTAGTGAAATTGTTAATTTCTTCACTGGATTCTACTGAAGTGACCATTTATATCCCTGGAAAATTTAGTTCAATAAACTGAACCACAAGAGTACATATTTACTAGGAAAAGTCATAGCGAGGGGAAATAACAAAATCCAACATATGTGCTTGCTTAACAGCTTTTATGGAAAGGAGATTTTTCACTTCTAAAATTTATATTGATACCTCAATTTGAGGTATGGGGCTTTGGAAGTACAAATTGGGTGTTGAGTAGCTAAAGTCATATGTATCAAATAGAAAATATGAGCTTGATTCTGCAAAGTGCTGAGTACTTTGGCCCTTATCCAGCAAATTATTTAGGTATATGAACAGTCCCATTGAAGTCAGTGGAATTACTCATATGTTTAAAGTTAAGAATGTGGTTAAGTCATTTTACGAACTAGGGCCAAAGTCCTCAGCACTCTGCTAGGCAGCAGAGAGCTCACCTATGCAAAGGGTTTTAGAAATCACTTTAGGTGTCTCCCCTTGGCAGTCCGTTTGTGCTAAGGCTTTTGTGTTAGCTTATAATGAAGGTTTCAGCTAGGAAGAGAAATGTGATCTGGCAAGGATGTAGAAATAAGCAGCTGTAAGGATGCTCCTATCCACCTGTAAACTTCTCCAGTAAACCTTCTTGTTAGGATCAGCCTGTGGAGGAACATTGTCTAGAAGATCAGAGATTTTAGATGTGTAAAGAGGCCTTCAAATCATTACTTTGTTTCTATGTCTAAGACAGACAAATGTTGTTTAAGTGGCCATCAGTCCTAGAGTATGAAGCCCTTCCTGGTAGTTTTCAGAAGGCAAGATGTTGAGAACAAAGTGGAGAAAGATTGAAGCATTAGGAGGAAAGGTGTGTGTATGAGAGGTTCACTCTCAAGACATGGTCTAAAGAATGAAACAACTAGAATAAACACACCATAGCACATTTGTTTGGATTGTAAAACTAATTGAAAAACCACATCAAAATGGAGTTTGAATGTTTTTCAAATTAATCAGTCCTGACCGTTGTTACAGCAAAAAAATGGTGTGGTTGCTGCTAAACAGCTGCTTTTCAGCTCTGCAGCAGCCACATATATTTTTTATTGCTCCTGTTCAAGATGATAGCTAGAAAACTGCCCATATATTTCACTTGATCTACATAAAAGGTGGGGAAAGTTGCAACTTCATTTTCAAGTTAAAAGACTTGTGGGTATGCTGTTTTTCTGTTTTATTAAAGTTGTCTGGCTCAGCAGAAAGAGTTACCAATAGCAAAAGAAGCTTGTAAGCACTTCAGATACGGAAATATGCATGTAAGGCATTATGTTGCTTCATAATATTATACATGATTTTTAGGAATAATAATGTTTGGCTCATTGACAATTTGTACAATTACACTACCTTTTTAAAAACTGGGATTGAAGGTGAGACCTTGCTTGCTACTGATCAAAAACCAAACAAAATACACCCTCAAATAGCTATATTTGCAAACTATGCACATAGATAGTCTATGCAAAATATGTTTGCATTACAGTCACTGTATTCTGTCCCCCTCCATTTGTTTCCCCCTTTTACCTAAGACTGTAAATTGATTGGGATAAGAATTGTCTTTTACTATAAATTTGTATGATGAGACCACAAGCCATGATGTTGACCAGTATTGTCCCTTTGATTTCTTGTCCTTCTGCTTCTGTCTGTATCTTTCTGTGGTGTCTTGTCTTATACTTAGGGTATGTCTACACAAAAAAGCTACAGTGGCAGTTGCAGCTCCACCACTGTAGTGTCATAGAGTAGATACTACAGCGATGGAAGGGGATTTTCCATTGCTGCAGTAAATCAATTGCTCTGAAAGATGGTAGCTAGGTTGACGGAAGAATTCTTCCGTTGACCTAGAGGTATCTGTACTAGGGCTTAGGTCTGCTTGCCTGTGTCTCTCAGGGCCTTGAATTTTCTGCACCCAAGCAACGTAGCTAGGTCAACCTACATTTTAGGTGTAGACCAGATCTTAGTCCCCGCCCCAAAGAGGGTAGTCTGTCTTTTTTGTTCTTAATTTGTACAGCACGTAGCACAATGGGGTCCTAGTCCATGACTGAGATACTGGGGGTATATCCAGACAGCCTGTGGCAGCGAGACACCCAACCTGGGTCAAAAGACTTAGGCTCACACTACCACGCTCAAAATAGCTGTGTAGACATTGTGGCTTGGGTTCTGAAGTCCATCTCCCTCCCTCGGCTTCAGAGCCAGAACTGCAGCTCTAACATCTACACAGCTATTTTTAATGTGCTTTCTGCAATCCCAAGTCTGTGGACCTGGGCAGGGAGGCTTGCTGCCGAGGGCTATGGAGATGTACCTCTAAGCACTAAGGTCTTTTGCGTGTAACTGTAATACTATCAGCTTGCTGAGGCCCAGATGACACACAGATCACAAATGAATTACACATCAAAAGACAGTAATAGAGGAAACTTGATGTGATAGTAGATTCATTTCCTTGAGGTCCAATTTTCTGAAATTACTGTTCCAAGACTGCATGGAAAATACTTTCATAGAAAAAGCAACCCCCCCCCCCAAAAAAACAAAAAAAAACAAAAAAACCCAACAACACACAGACAGTCAAATGTTGTTTTGTCTGCATTTTAAAGAAATATCTGGCAGTGGGAATGGTTGATTACAAATGCATTCACTTTTGCATTAGTGGTATTTTTTTGGTAGGAAGGTAAATATGCCAGCAGCTTCAAGTGAATCTACCAGTGGAGATTCCTCCAGTACATTAATGGCTGAAGCAAAAAGAAGTTGAATGAGGATGCTGACGCCTCCTCCCCAAAAAGCGAGATTTCAGATGGCTAGAGAGATTGTACAAACTGCCTAAGAATGTTATTTGCCACTGAATGCATCGGATGAAGTGAGCTGTAGCTCACGAAAACTTATGCATTGGTTACTCTCTAAGGTGCCACAAGTACTCCTTTTCTTTTTGCGAATACAGACTAACACAGCTGCTACTCTGAAACCTAAGAATGTTAATAACCCAAAGGACCTAGTCTTCCAGCAAATGGGCGAGGCGAGCTGAAGCAAGTCTGAATATTCAGGGCTAGATTCTGTCATCAAGTATGCCAGTGTAAATCCGGAGTCACTCCGAATTTACACCTATGTAAGTGAGCAAAATGCGGCTCACCGCCTTTCTGATTCCAATAATCTATCCTCACAAAGAAACAAGGGCTAAACAGTGCAAACAACAGTGTGTGTGCCGGGGGGGTGGTGCGGGGTAGCTGGGGGAAGAAATGTGGGCCGCGGACGAAGCGGGGGTGGGCGAGAAGGGGAAGCGAGCAGGAGGAGAGGAAGGAGAGGAGCGAGCGGGGAGGGGCCGGGACACAGCCTGGCCGCTGCCCGGGTGCTACATTAGCTCCGGCCCGCCCAGCGCGGCGGGTTTCTGCTGAGCAGCCAAACAGCCCCGGCAGCCGGAGGGGGCGGTGGCGGGACTTGTGACTGGGCGGCTCGGAGCAGCCGCGGCCCAGCAGCGGCAGCGGCAGAGCCGGGCCCGTCGCGGGGCAGGGGAGGCGCGCGGCGGGAACCCCGCGCCAGCAGCACCATGGCCACCAAGGTGAGGGGCCGCCGCGGGGCCCGGCCCGGCCCGGGCTAGTGCCCGGAGCCGCGGGGAGGGGAGCGGGGTCGGCCTCCCCCGCCCCCCCCGTCGGGGGCGAGTCCCAGGAGACCCGCGGTTGGGGTGGGGGGAGGCTGGTGTTTCTCTGCCCCCGGGCCAGGCCCAGGGGCCGGCGAGGAAGGGGCTGGGGCAGCCCCCGGGGCGTTGTGGGGATGAACCCCCGCCACTTCGGGGCTGGGCTCGGCGGCCCCCCCCCCCCCCCCGTGTAACCGCCAGGGCCGGGGGATCCCGGAGACCCTCACCCCCGGGGCCCGTGTGATTGTGCCTCGCTTGGGCCCTGGACCCACCCTCGGGCCAGGCAGGAGGGGAAAGGCGTTTCCAGCGTCACAAAGTTTTACAGTCGTCCCCCCCCCCCCCGCTCTTCGTGGTGTTTCGCCTGACCCCACATGCTGCAGGATGGTCTCAGCCGCCCCCAACGTCAGGCCAGGGGCACAGTGCCCGGGGTGACTTGTAACCCGCAGATCAGAGGGGACCCCCTGAGTTACAAAACCCAGTGGCACCTCGTTTAAACACCCTCCCCGCCGGATACGCTCAACCGCAGCTTCCGAATCTGTGCTGCTAATAATAGCTGGAAGAATTAAAATGTGTGTCGCTATTTATCATGTGGGCATGGGCATTTTACCCTGTCCGGACGGGGATGATAGATTGGTCAGTTTCACTTTTGCGTCTTGTTTCTCTTTGGTTCTCCCGAGTCCTGATATGGGCAAGAGTGGCATGATTTAGTTGGGAACATTGTGCTTGGATTTAAAAACACTCCCCCTAATGTTCATTGAAATTTCAAAGCAGTGGCATGGACACATTTCTGTTCATGTTAGGTTTTGTAAAACAAAGAAATAAATGTTTGGGGGCTGAAGTACCTTAGGTTGTCCCTTTAATTTCACAGCTGTGCAAGCAAAAAACCTGGGCCTTGGCTTTTCAGAGTTGCTGAACTCCTTGCTGCTCTTGTTGACTTTAGTGGCAGTTGTGACTGACTGGTCAGCGCCCTTGAAAAAGTCCTTACGGAACCAAACTCTAGACATTTCAATGTCATTCAACTTTGCGTTTTGTTCTGTGTTTTTCTATACAGTACTCAGCATTCAAGCAGGAAGGAAAATGACTGTGTTGTTAGGTCTGGCCTACACTTGAGATTTAAGTCTAGCTACATTACTCGGGGTGAGACCCCGAGAGAGACATAGTTAAGGTGACCTAAGACTTGGTTTAGACAAGAAGCACTGCAGTGGTGCAGCTGCAGCACCTTAAGTGTAGACATAGCCTTAGTATTTGATACAATGACTTACATTACAAAAAGATCAGACCCAAGACTCAGTTGCTCAATGGAACTCTGCCTTGTCTGTGGTTATGTATATTTGCCTGGAAGTATTGCTTGTTTTCTGTATATAGCATAGTAGGTTTATACACCTGATAATGGCCAAGTATAGAAGGTGTCTTTTCCGGTCAGTTTGATTGCAGTGGGATAAATTCATTTATTCTCTTCTAGTGATGCATGTGTGTGTGTTCCACTTTATAAAACAAGACTACCACTAATAGATTGGAAAAGGCCACATGTATTCCACAGTTGCTCTTCAAAGAACTGATGCATATTTGTTTTATATGATCTTCTGAATAATGTTCTGTTTTTTGTAGCTCATATTAAAAAACTGTTTTCCTGCTGCCATGTGATTTTTGTAGCATGTGAATTAGCAGTGTTAGGAGTTCTACGGTCTGATTTTGATTTGTAGTAGTGTATTTGGTTTCTAAAAAGTATGAGACTAAATTATTTTGCTTTGTTTCTGAACATTATTAGAAAACTAATGTAGTAATTGGACTTTGCATATCTGAAACCAGTCTAAGTAATCTACAGTATTTATTTGCTAACTTAGCTGAATATAAAAGATTATGCTGTTTTCATTAAAAGGTGTGTTGTCTGACTAGTAGTTTTTTATTTTCTTAACTTTTTAAAGGCCAAACGTACTTATTGTGACGTGTCACAATATTGGAAACAATGCTTTTGGGATACAACTGGTTCCATAAACTAGTTCTGCAGCTTAAAAAGTTCCATTTTGTTACTAGTAGACCCTATCCATAGAGAATAGTGATAGTATATGATTCTGGATGACTTAATATTTGACAAATTCTGTATCTTGTATATATCCAATTTAGTGCATTAATAGTATTGTATAAATAGATGCACATTACTCTTTAGATAAGAAGCCTAAATCCCAAGTCAGATAGGTGCTTTAAAAATTTTACTGTTACACCTAAAATTGGAGTGTATATGCATCAGAGGTTTAGAATGTTGATGTTGGATTTGGCTTGGTTTTAATATTGTTAGTTTGAACTAATTTGCGATAAATGTGTATGCGTGTGTGTGTGTGTGTGTGTGCACGGACACACCAGAACACTTCTATTACTTGTGGTAGTTAGAAGGAAAACTGCATTACTTTTGGCATATATGTACTTCTGCAATTGCGGTAATCACTTCAAATGGTGCCTATTTCAATGTGGAATAGGACCTGCACTGTATTGAAAGGAGGATATGAAGGACTACTGTTGATTCTGTGCCTGGAAAGAAGAGTAATTTAATTGTATAAATGTGGAGACTTAAACACTCTGTTTTTCTTTAAATAGCTCCCCAGTTTATAACTTCTTCAGAAACTAAAGACAGATTATGCTATCCCTGATTTAGCTAAAATTATATTGTGGGTAGAAGAGCAGCAATTATTTTTCCTTCTTTATTTCTTAATTTTTGGGGAAAACTGTTGCATATTACTTCCTGATTTTAACCTTCAGTATTTGCAAATTAAAGACTTGTTTTTTTTGTTTTGCTATACTGGTAAGTTAAGTTTCTATTAGAGTGGTGCCAAACTATTAAGTTTTTGTTGTATGGCATGCATATGAGATACAGCTATTTAGGGTTAAATTTGGTAAACTTGTTTAATTGTCAGCTGTGATCCTTGTAGAAGCAAAAAGAAAAGGAGTACTTGTGGCACCTTAGAGACTAACAAATGTAGAAGCAATTGACCTATTATATTTTTCTTTTTAATGGTTGGTGCAAGAAGACTGTTTGAATTTCAATACCCAGTGTTCAGAAAGTTAGCTAAATAATAATTTACCATATAAATGAAATAGGATTGTATTTATTATTTTTAATCCCAACCCTTCTGAAATAGCTGACTCCAATGAGAAACATGCCAAATGTTGGAAATACACATGCAAAAATCTGCAGAACATAATCCTAGAGTAGGGTTGTTGACCTTGGATATTTATTTGTCCTAGTTTAATAACATTTTAACCACTGTATACATAGATTCAAAGGCCAGAAGGGACCATTGTGATCAGCTAGTTTGACCTCCTGCATAACACAGGCAACAGGACTTCCCTGAATTAATTCTTGTTTGAGTTAGAGCATATCTTTTAGAAAAACATCCAATATTGATTTAAAGATTTCCAGTGACGGAAAATCGACCACAAACCTTGAAGTTATTCTAATGGATAAGTACCCTCACTCTTAAAAAATTTGAGTCTGAATTGTCTAGCTTTAACTTCCAACCATTAGATCTTGTTATACCGTAGTCTGCTAGATCGAGGAGCCCTGTATTACCAAATTTCTTTTTCCCTGTGGGTACTTAAACTGTGATCGAATTATCCCTTGACGTTGTCTTTGATATGCGAAATATACTGTATGGAGCTCCTTGAGTCTTTCTCGATAAGGCTTGTTTTCCAATCCATTTATCATTTTTGTGGCTCTCCTCTGAGCCCCCTCAGGCAATTGTCAGCTTCCTACTGAAATAATAGGAAATACAGGAGGAGAGTAAAAAAATCCACATTTTGTGGCTGTGACCTTTTAAGCATCCTTACAAACTGAGTAACCTGTTTAAAGGGAGGAGCTATGGCCCAGGGTTGGGATGCAATACTGATAGAGGACTGGGGTATTCCTGACTCAGCTGTGGATTTTCTTTCTGACTTCGGGCAAGTCATATAGGCCAACATTTTCAGAATTGTTCACTGATTTTTGGGTTCCCCAGTTTTTGGATGCTTAACTTGAGATCAGTAGATCCTGATTTCCATTAAGTTCTGAGGGCCAGCACCTTTCATTGACTTAAATGGAACGGATGGTTACTTAGCACCTCTGAAAATCAGGCTCCTAGGTATATCAGAGCGGGTACTTAACATCTGAGGCATCCAAAATTAGTGGACATTTTAGAAAATGTTGATAACTTCTCTGTTCCTCAGTTCTATGTATAAATGGGGGAGAACACTTCCCTAATTCACAGATGTGCAGGGAGGCTAAATTAATACTTGTAAAGTTTATTTCTATACAAGAGAAAAACACTAGGTTTGCTTCTGTGGTACCCTTTCAGAAAAGACACTTTAGATCAGAGGTGGGCAAACTACATGTTGCGGGCCACATCCAGGGAACTGGCCCCTGAGCTCCTGGCTCGGAAGGCTAGCCCCCAGCCCCTCTCCTGCTTTCCCCCGGCCCCTGCAGCCTCCGCCCACTGCGCCACTGGCACAATGCTCTGGGTGGCCTGACCCAGCGCTCTGTGCTGCGCGGTGGCGTCGCTGGCTCCAGCCGGGCGGCGCGGCTGCCTGTCCTGGTGCTCTGGGTAGCACGGCTGTAGCGCCGCCAGCCACCGGTACTCCAGACAGCGCAGTAAGGGGGCAGGAAGCGGGGGGGTTGGATAGAGGGCAGGGGAGTTTGGGGTGGTGGTCAGGGGGCGAGGGTGTGAGTAGGGTTCAGGGTGGTCAGAGGGCGGGGAACAGGGGGTTGAATGAGGGCAGGAGTCCCGGGGGGGGGCAGTCAGGAAGGAGAGGGGGCATTGGATGGGGCAGGGATTCTGGGCGGGACAGGGAGAAGGGGTGGTTGGATGGGGCAGGGGTTCCAGGGGGACAGTCAGGAATGAAAGGAGGGGTTGGATGGGGCGGTGGTGGGTCTGGGGGCGGTCAGGGCACAGGGAGCGGGGCGGGCGGTGGATGGGGCAGGAGTCCCAGGGGGGTCTTCAGGGGACAGGGGGATTGGATGAGGAAGGAGTCCCAGGGGGGCCGTCAGGGGGCGAGAAGCGGGGGGGTCGGATGGGGGTGGGGGCCAAGCCACACCTGTCTGTTTTGGGAGGCACAGCCTCCCCTAACCGGTCCTCCATACAATTTCAGAAACCCAATATGGTCCTTAGGCCAAAAAGTTTGCCCGCCCCGAGTTAGATTCTTTCTGCATTTGCCTACTTGATTTCTTGGAGGTAATTGACCCAACCATTTTTCTCGTTATTTGCAATGTTGTAATTTCACTTTTATTATGTCATTTGTCACATTTAAGCTTCATTCAGTTGTGGGGTGCTGGAAACACCAAGGAGCTGTATGCTGACTTCTCAAGAATGTGATCTCAGGCTCAACATATTTTTAGAGACATATGTTATTTAATAGATAATTCCTTTCCTTGGGAGGTCTAGTTTGGAATTTGCTAAGTCACTCTTCCAGCAGGAAAAATAAAGACTATAATAAGAGGATCCAGTATGTCAAGTACACTGTGCTTTTGTGGTACTAATGTAAGATCTGGATTTTAACTTGAAATCAATCAGCCTGACTGATTCTCTTGGTCCCATTGGAGTCAATGGGTAAATGGCACTACTTGCGTGAGCAAAGACACTTGTTTTGCAGGATCAGATCCTTAGTTGCCAGTTTTGGGCCCTATTCCTCAGGGAGATCTATACAGGCAGATCTTTACCCAGCATGGAGTCCCATTTTAGTCAATGGGACTCTGTGGGCTAAGGTTCCACATGTGTGGATCTGTTTGCAGGATTGGGCCTTTTTTTCATATGTTGAGGTGTTTTAGGAAGAAACTTTTTAGGACACAGAGTACACTTTGGTTCTTAGAAAAAAGTGTTAACTGGCATATTTTTAATACTTGCAAACAAATAAATGCACTTTTAAGGAGGACAGAGAGAGGATCTCCAAAATTTAGAAGTAAAGCTTTATGCTCCCTATCTGCACCCTTATTTTTTAAAAATTTTAATTCCTTAATTTCCTTTCAGTTTTAGTCTTTTTCACTGTTAGGTTTGCTGAAATGGGTAAGTTTTGAAGTGTTCTCAGCTGTATTCTTAGTGACAAACCAAAGTAGAACTAGTTCTCTTCGCTGTCTTGTGTGCAGAAGTGAACTCCCCTTTGGGTTTGTTGAGATTAATTCAAACCAAAACTGAGAGGCATCTCTAACAAATGAACTAAATTAAGTGTTCTAAAACTGTCTACTCCTTTGTGCAGAAAAAATTAAACCTTTTAAAGACCATCTTAGCTATTGAAATTGATTTCTTATGGAGGAGTATTTAACAAAATATGAATTGTGTCTTAATAGCATTGTTAGGTGGAAGGGAGTTATACAAACCATTTCCTGCTTCTTTCAGCACTCTCCACCCTTTGGGAGTTCAGTGAAGCAACACGTAATACAAGAAATGAGATCACTATGCTGTAAACTGTATTTACAAACAAAGAGCTTGCTCCTGTGCACCCTTATTCAACAAGTAGTCAATTGAAATCAGTGGGTTTACTAATGTGAGTAAGGATTTGCAGGATTAGGCCAAAAGAAAACAAATGCCAAGATGTTAACAGCAATAAAAATGTCAAGCAGGAAGAAGATTTATTGGGTAAGAATGCTTGGTAATGCAAATTTACCCTAAAAAACCACAATCCACCCATAGAATGAGAAAAACAAATGTGGACTTAAACAGGGCCATATAAAAATAAGTTAGTTTGGTGTCATGCCTCAAGTGCATGACCCACTGCTTTCTTAATTTATTTCTAGCTGTTTTTGTTTATAATCTTCATAAACTTCCTGCAGTCAATGGATACGTGGTTTCCCTCACATTTTGGCGATTGCCAACATGAGTTTGTTTTCCTTGTTGCTTTTGTTTTTTAATGGACCTGATCTTATTGTCATTGAAGTCATTAGCAAAACTCCAGTTGACGTACATGGAAGAAAAGATTGGGTCCTGTATGATGATTTGCTCAGATGCTGCTGCTGCCTATATGACTCAGTATTTCTAGGTTATTTTTACCATCTAGAGATTGAGTCATCAGAACATCATTTCCCCAGAGCATATCATTATTTAAAAAATCTCCTGTTTACGATAGCTAAAGGGGAGGAGAAGTCTTACCTATGCAGATTTCATCTTGTTTGAAAACTTGATTCTTAACATTATTAAATGTTTGTAACCAGATAAAATTCATTTCTAGTCTCTCCATATACTGATTTAATTTCTGGAAAAAATAAATAAAAGCCCTTTTAACTTGTGCCTTTGTTTTTGCTTTACCAATTACATGGCTTACCTCAAGACCATTGTGGTTTTTTAAGACGAATTGTAGTACATCTTATGAGTTGTTCAATAGATTTCTATCTGTGAATTTTCAGAGTAGTAGCCGTGTTAGTCTGTATCCGCAAAAAGAAAAGGAGTATTTGTGGCACCTTAAAGACTAACAAATTTATTTGAGCATAAGCTTTCGTGGCATGCATCCGATGAAGCGAGCTGTAGCTCACGAAAGCTTATGCTCAAATAAATTTGTTAGTCTCTAAGGTGCCACAAGTACTCCTTTTCTATCTGTGAATTGTCTGCCAGTCTGTTAAAACATCTAATTTAATGGTCTTTTGAAAATCTTATTTAAAATTACAAGATATGCATAGGTATATTTCTTTTGTTTACGTGACTTTTATCTGACCAGAAACAATTTTGTTGTGACAGGAAGTTGTGTAATTGATCTTAATTACAAAGGGATAGAAGCCATCACCTCTGAAATTTGTCAAACTACTGTGAGAACTGTATTGTTAAATATGCTGGTTCCTTCGTGTCTTATTTTTATAAGCTATTCCAACTTTAGTACTATTGGAATTGTCACCTCATGAACAGGTGACATAATAGGTTTCAGTGTTGTAAAGCAATGGGACTATCTTGTTGCTTTGAACAGCTTTCCACAATATAAAATACCATGAAATTTAGAGAACTAGAACTGTTTAATCAAATTATTTGACTAGTTGTGAATATTTAGTGTCACAGTTAAAAATAAAACTGCTCATTTTACAAGTATATTCCAAAACATAGATGGTAAGATTGCTTTGGACTATTGAGGCACTAAGCTTCATAATTTAAAAAAATACTTCTTTCATTTTGTAAGTGGCAGAAATCTTGGCTCATGTGTTTCTATCTTCGGGTATTAAACCCTGCCAACATAAACAAAATAAAATGTGTATACAGTACCCCAACAAATAAAGCTAATGTGCTACTGGAGAAAAACAGATGTTTTTAACACACTAAATATATGCTTACTCTATATTAGAACCTAAGTTAGACTTGCCCATATTCTTGCCTCACCAGTTCCAAAAGCAGTCTCCCTGTGTTTGGGCTTTGTAAATAATAAATTTCCCCAGTATAGGAAGCAGGCATTAACACCAGAGTCCTCTTCCACTTTGAAGTCCAGCCCAAAGTAATGGATTGTTATGGCTTGCCTGTGATGGGGGGGGGGGGGTGTCCATGATTTATAAGCACCAAGAATGAAACTCCCTATAGAAAGAGTTGAAGTTTCCATATTGTAATTGCACCCAAAAGCAGTGGTGGATTTAGAGTTAGTGGGGCCCTGTGCGCAGCTTCATTTTCGCCATGGCCACCCCCCTTTCCCCCCGATCAGCCAAGAAAAAGAACATTCGCACTTATCTCTCCCCCCCCCCCGCTTTTCATTCTTTTTTTCTTCCTCCTCCTCCTCCTCCTATATTATAAGAAATGGGAAGTAAATGAAAATAAAGTGAGGTACCTTGATTGGGGCAGGGGTGCAGGAGGGGTTGGGGGGGGGCTTTGTGAGGAAGTTTGGGTGCGGGCTCTGGGCTGGGGAAGGGGGTCGGGGGCAGTGCTTACCTTGGGTGGCACGCCTCCCACAGCGACTGGCACACCCCACCCTCCGGCAGCGGATCCTAGGCGGCGGAGGGAGGGGCCCAGAGGATCTCCCTGCACTGCTGCCCGCAGGCACTGCCCCGCAGCTCCCATTGACCTCAGTTCCCAGCCAATGGGAGCTGCGGAGCCTGCGCTTGGGGCAGGCATAGTGTGTGGAGGCACCCTCCGGAGCTACAGGGACATGCCGGCCGCTTCTGGGAGCAAAGCGGAGCATAGGGAGGGAGGCAGAGCGGGCAGGGAGCGTCCAGAGATGTGCCAGCAGCCAGCTGCTTTCGGGAGTGGCGTGGGGCCACTGGCCATGGCATGCAGACAGCCTGCCTGCTTGAGCCCTGCTGCGCTGCTGGGCGGGTCTTGGGGAAAGGTTGTCAGATATTTGTTCTGTGTTTTGGGGCCTCCCTGTCATTGGGGGCCACTGTGGTTGCTTTCATGGTAAATCTGCTCCTGATCCAAAGAGTCATTATTGTGTGAGTTGAAGAGCTTTCCTTTGTCTGGCAGGTTCATTGATTCGTAGGCCAGTACTCTGGCGCTCCAGCTGGGGCGCTGGGTTGGTCCTGCTCCAGCCGGGGCGCAGGGTCGGGGGCCACACCGCGTGGCTCGGCCCTGCTCTGGCACTCCAGCCAGGGCGCAGGGTCGGGGACCGCTCCATGCGGCTCCCGGAAGCTGCGGCATGGCCCTGCTCTGGCTCCTACGCACTCCAATGGCCCCCTCCAGCACTCCAATGGGAGCTGCAGGGGCGGTACCTGCAGGGACAATATCTGCAGATGGGGCAGTGTGCAGAGCTGCCTAGTCGCGCCTCAGTGTAGGAGCTGGAGAAGGGACATGCCACTTCTTCTGGGAGCTGCTTGAGGTAAGTGCTGCTTGGAGCTTGCACCCCGGAACCTCTCCCCATGCCCCAACCCACTGCCCCAGCCCTCATCCCCCTCCGACCCCCTCGGTCCCATCCCAGAGCACCCTCCTACATCCCAAACTCCTCATCCCCAGCCCCACCTCAGAGCCTGCACCCCCAACCCGAGCCCTTACCCCCTCCCACATACCAACCCCAATTTTGTGAGCATTCATGGCCCACCATACAATTTCTATTCCCGGATGTGGCCCTCAGGCCAAAAAGTTTGCCCACCCATGATTTAGACCATCCTTACAGTTTAAAATCTCCAATGATGGAGATTCCACAACCTCTGTAAGCAATTTATTCCAGTGCTTAACTAGCCTGACAGGAAGTTTTTCCTAATGTCCAACCTAAACTTCCCTTGCTGCAATTTAAGACCATTGCTTCTTGTTGTATCCTCATGTTAAGGAGAACAATTTTTCTCCCTCCTCTCTGTAACAACCTTTTATGTACTTGGAAAAGGTTATCATGTCCCCTCTCAGTCTCCAGTCTAAACAAACCCAATTTTTTCAATATTCCCTCAGAGGTCATGTTTTCTAAACCTTTAATCATTTTTGTTGCTCTTCTATGGACTTCCTCCAATTTGTCCAGATCTTCCCTGAAATGTGGCGCCCAAAACTGTTCCAGTTGAGGCCTAATCAATGTGGAGTAGAGCAGAAGAATTGCTTCTCGTGTCTTGCTTACAACACTCCTGCAAATACATCCCAGAATGTTTGCTTTTTTTGCACCAGTGTTACACTGTTCACTCATATTTAGCTTGTGATCCACTATGACCCCCAGATCCCTTTCTGCAGTACGCTTTCCTAGGCAGTCATTTCCCATTGTTCCTTCATAAGTGGAGTACTTTGCATTTGTCCTTATTGAATTTTGTCCTGTTTACTTCAGACCATTTCTCCAGTTTGTCCAGATCATTTTGAATTTTAATCTAATCCTCCAAAGCACTTGCAACCTCTCCCAGCTTCGTATCATCCGCAAACTTTATAAGTGTACTCTCTATGCCATTATCTGGTTATACAATAACCACTAACAGCTTTTGGTGTAGAATTTGAGTCTTGCTTGCGTAAGAACCAGAGATCTTCATAATAGTCACTAAAAAAAAAAAAAGTGTACCTGTGCAAGGATTAAGCAGTGAGCCACATTATTCTTAGGCTATATGTGTGTGGCTCAGGTGTGCTGAGGATTGATGCCAGTCCTTCAGCCACTGAAGATGTGTCCCAGTTGCTCAGAAATGAACATACTGCTATTCTGATATGTTACCTTAAATTTTAAATGTCACTTAAAAAAAAAATCCTTTAAAAAATCCTTTGAAAGAGTTCAGTATTTAAGTAACAGTTGACGTTTCAAGAAGTCCAGCCACTCCTGAAATATTTTGAGAACGGCTGACTGCAACAGGTGAAAAGTAGCATTTCCCTTTGAAATTGGTCCACCAGCTTAGTTCCCACCTGCCTTCTGAAGCTGTTTTTGCTTGAAAAGGCACATCTGTTCATTCTACTGTCTTAAACTAGTAAATTGTTTTGTCCTAACTTTTAAGTAAAGGATAGCACAGGTATAGCAGTATGCTTTGCCAGATGCAGTGGTTAAAAATTGCTAATATTTTCTATTAGCTGCTGTTAACATATACAAGACAGACTGAATTCTCAATTGCTATGACTACAAGAGCAGGCCTTCAAAGTGAAATGAAATACTAGTTTAAGCCTGTTGGCTTTTGCCAAGTAATGATGTAATAAAACCACAACATTTGAGTACGTTATCTGAAATGAGGCTTTGTTACTTGACTAGTATAAGTTGGATGACTTGATATTTAATAGTAAAAAAAAAAATTGTATTTATTTACAGTTCTTTGCTATTAAAGCGACTACTAGGAGCAGTGCACGATATTTAGTTCTATTCAATATAATCCTAGATCTATATGTATGTGACCTTTTTGAAGTTTTCGCTATCCTTTATTTTATTACTTTGTCTTTATGGACCAACGTCAGCCATTTATCCATGAGCTTGAATTACTCTGTCATTTCTTTGTCTTCAATTTATTTAATACAAATTTTGCACACCTACTTATTCTTTTTTCCAAATGATTAAGCCAGAGAGAGTACAACTGGAGGGTGTGATCCAAGGATCCCTTGGTGCCAATTGACAAAAGGCACAAGGAGTGCATGGGGCTTTACCGGAATCACCTGGATCAGATATATGCGTGATAGTTCACCGAAAGTTGTCATGTGAGGGCTCTACTGAGAGCCAGTAGCCCACTGGTGGTCTTAGTCATTGCGACATATATGGAAGGATAATCTTTAAGGAGTTGTGAATCTATACTGAAAATTGTGTTCTTGTCGCCTTGGCATTAAGGCAGATCTCCAGGTGGTGACATACTTAGGGTGACCAAATGTCCCGATTTTATAGGGACAGTACTGATTTTTGGGTCTTTTTCTTATATAGGCTCTTATTACCCTCCACCCCCTGTCCTGATTTTTCACATTTGCTGTCTGGTCACCCTAGACATACTCCTTGCCTGAAAGGAATATTTCCAAGGTAACAGACGCCTATCTCTGTGTCTGGTTATTTTGCGTATCATTTGCCTCACAAGGTATGCCTGTTTGCATGAGCCACTGGCAAAATAAGAGATTGCAAAATCTACAAGAAAGGAAATCTATAGGATGAAACAAACAATGGGGAGGGGTGTGTGTGTTGGTCCCTGTTTATGAATAAAGACAAAAGATTCTTTTTGTATATCTTGGGGTAACAAGCAACACACGGGCTCTTTCACTGAGGAGAGAAACAGCATGTTTCTCATGAAAAAAGGGTCACAGCGAAACTAGCTGTAAAATGCTTCAGGATTTTGCATGAGGAGTACTTGGTTAGACAGGATAGTATCTTGTTAATTAAGTCTAGACTTTAGAAAGCATGTTATGATTTTATTTTACATTTTAACATTTGTTTCCAATACTTTTACTTGAATCTCTATTCCTTGTTAAATAAACTGACACTTGATTTCACTGTAAACATACCTGTAAGAACAGTGATCTGTGGTAGACCTGGTGAGCTGGGTTATACTGTTTCTCTGGAAGGAGTGAATTTCTGGATAATGTGAGTGTGCAGGGGACCAGTGGCTGTATATTACAGGTTGAAGCTTGGTGGGTTCGAGGCTTGGAGTGTGCCTATTGCTAACCTGTAGAATATCAAAACATGTGTTCCATGTAAGAGTAACTGATTTATTAAATAAATTACATGAATTGAGCTGATTGTTTCTAGTCACTGTGTCCTTCAGGATTTTAGAGTTAGCCAGATCTCCTCTCACACCTCAGTTTTATTCATAGCTTGGAGAGAAAAACAAGGCTTCCTTCTTTTTCAACTCCCAGTTAATTTCTCAGTTTTGAATGAAATGAAATAGTCTTTGAAATGAACTAGTTCAATAGACTGAAATGAAGAAAGTATTTTCTCTGCACCTGCAGAAGAAGCTTACTGCTGTCAAAAGCTGGTTTAGCACTTCAGCAAACACTGGCTCCGGGTGCTTAGCCAGGGACTTCCACCAATTCAGTGGTTGAACTTTCTTTAAAATTTGACAGCAAACATGTACTGATTAAATTAGAAAGTAATATTGAATTGTTTTAATTGATTATAAAATTTATATAGATTAATATTATTAATAATTTAGATTAATAGGCCTTAATATAGATTGTCTTAATAGAAAAATTAGTTTTAATAGGTTGATTTTTGAAATAAAAATATTTAATTTAAATAAAATATTTGATTTAAATAAATTTTAATTTTTTTTCAATCAAGTTTTTTTAATCCACCCAGATTCGTGGGTAAGTTCCTAATCAAGCCCTCAGGCTAAACACTTCCAATTATAAATGGCAAAGTGTGTGTTGAAGTTGGCTTTTGGCAATTGCTACTTTGTACCTGATATTCACTACAAGAAAATAATTGTAGGTTAGGTTCAAGAACTCTACCTGCTGTATACCAGAAGCTAATGTAAACTGAGATTGGTTGCACTATGGTTACAGAAGTCTCCAGTCTTCTCTAGTGCCCTTTGAAATAATTTGACAATTTCTTACAACTAGAGAACAGCTATCCTTGTCTCTGTTTATAGGGGTTATTGTCAAGTACATTGCCATCAGCTTTTTATATCGAATTGTACCCTCTACCATCCCCACACTCGATTCTGGTATCTCAACAAATGAGCTTATACCAAGAACTCTCTAATTAATATTCGCTAGCAGTTCAGTTTTGTGGAGGAATGGAATTTCATCTCCTTTCCTTTCAGTCCTGCAGGTGGGGGGTGTATTCAGAGGCTTCCTTGAAGTGGCTGGAGGCTAGCTTGTAATCACAAATACAGTTTTTTACTTCTTGAACAAATATTAACTTTAAAAGTGTCACTGCAGAGCATTTAAAATAAAGTCCTTCTTTAGGCAGCCTGCTACATCAAAGAGCTGAATATCAACTTGGAGAGTTTTTCCAAAGGAAAGTGAGGAAAATAAGAAAAGGAGTACTTGTGGCACCTTAGAGACTAACCAATTTATTTGAGCATAAGCTTTCATGAGCTACAGCTCACTTCATCGGATGCATACTGTGGAAAGTACAGAAGATCTTTTTATACATACAAAGTGTGAAAAAATTCCTGCTGGTGGGGTGGGAGGAGGTATTTTTTCATGCTTTGTATGTATAAAAAGATCTTCTGTACTTTCCACAGTATGCATCCGATGAAGTGAGCTGTAGCTCATGAAAGCTTATGCTCAAATAAATTGGTTAGTCTCTAAGGTGCCACAAGTACTCCTTTTCTTTTTGCGAATACAGACTAACACGGCTGTTACTCTGAAACCTGAAGAAAATAAGTTGCTGTTTTATAACTTAGTATAGATAAGGCTGTATTTATCATTTTGAAAAGCTGTCAAGTCATTTCCCTTATTTAAAAAAGTCCAAATATAGATATAGTGTTTTGATAATGTAATCTAATTTTAATCAGCAAGATGCCAATGGCATCAGCTAGGGCCTTAGCACTGCCTCATACTCTACCAAGGCTTTTTGAAATGTGTGTTTCAGCAGCCATTTTAGAATCTGTATCAGTGCAGATTAAATTGTTTGAATGCCCAATGCATTTAAGGGGTTCTTACTAAATTTCTGAAACAATAGTTAGAATAACACTATATATGTAGAATCCAACGTTAATATATATTTTTTTAAAAACCTCTGTCTACAATATTTAGACACAACACTCTGGAAAAGAATATTCTCTCATCAGAACTTCATCTACTAGCAGGATAGAATGACTCAAATCTGTTCCCTGGCTTTTTATCAGTATTAGTAGAACCCTTAATATACGTATTTGTATTTAACTATTTAACAACATTCTGTTTTGATTATAATTCACCAGTGGGTGATGAACCAATCAGCAGAATTGAAGATGAGTCATAAAGAGGGAAGGCCTTTCAGCTTCTTGCCAAATGACGAACTTAGACACGACTCTAAAGTTATTAGAGTAGCATGAGTTACACATGAATCCATCAATTACAGATGGAAGAAAATATTATTCACATAATGGCATATAAATATAATGATTTCTATTGAAGGAGTAGTGGTGGAATAGTATATCTGAGTAAATAACACATCAGCACTTGTTAAAATTAAGAACTGGTGAAAGTATTTTAAAACATGTTTTGAAGGAGCATATAATTTTGACAATCTTACAGGAAAATAGATTTTAAAGAAAAATCTAATATAAAAGTGACATTAAGTAAAAATTCATCACATTTTAAAAAAAATAACTGTTAGTTGTCACTCAGATCACCCTAAAATGTAAATCCATCTTGAGAGGAGATTTCAGTTTAATTAGATTTTCAACTTGGTTTTATGCAAATATTGTTTGTATGTGTTGAGCAGATGCAACCATTCTGGTGTATGATCTTGTTGATATACTGCTGTAGAAGCTGTGGGTCTCCTTTCCCATACACTCCCTAAAATAATATGACAGGTGAATAGCTACTGTGTGTGCAGCGGTAAAAATATTAAGTGTATAAATGTGATACATTGTTCCGTCACATTTTGAAAAGGTATGTTTTAAACTTTATCATTTCCATCCAACCACATTCTACCCTCCCACCCTGCATTTCATGGGTTTGCTCTGGGAGAGTAAAGTAGGAACCTTGATGCTGGAATTCATCCTCAGTGCTTTCTTCCTCAAGCTGTCTGTCATCTCTCATTTCAGCTGCTACAACTGCCATGGAATTTTCAGAACCTGACATTCCAACCAGCAGTTCTCCAAACACTGTATTACTCTCTTTAGAACTCCCTAGGTGCTATTCTCTAGGGGAATGTTAAGAGAAGGGGAGGGGCCTTTCTGTCTTCCCTCTTGAGTTCTTTCCCTTGCTCTCACCTGTTTCTGTGCGCTTGTCTAGACTATAAAATTAAGTCAACTTTACATTGGCATACAGATACCACAGTAATTACGTAGCTTATGCATGTCTACATCTTGCTACTTATGCTGGTGGTGCGCGTCCTTACCTGGAACACTGGTATCAATTGTACTGTCAGTGTGGGGCATTGTGGGAAGGCTAGTGAAAATCAGTAACAGTCAACATGAGTAATGCAGTGTCTACACTGCCATTGCATTGACCTGCTACATTGATGTTGGCTCTACTCTGCTCAAGGAGGTGGAGTTAAGATAGTGTAGCTGGGCAGTTACATCGATGGGGAGTGAAATGTAAGTTACTTCTATAGTTAGCTTGACATAAGCTGCCTTGCATCAATCTAACTCTGTAGGTAGACCAGACCTGTCACTTGTTTCTCTCAGGTTGGTTATGGAAAAGGGCATATGTGTCTGGGTGCAGGGATTTCGTAATGTTACCATTTCTTCATGAAATTAGATTCTTCCGATCTTTTTTCTATGCTATATTCACTCTAGCTGTGTTCACACTAGCATTCTTCTTCAAATTTCCTAGTGTCATAGCTCCATCAGTAATAGTAACAATAGGAGAGCCAGTGTGGGGCATTTCATCGTGCCCTGCTCAGAGCTGGTCTGGAGGACACAGTGAATAAAACGCCCATGGCCTATCCACATTGTTGCTTCTGGCATTGTTACAATTTGAAGAAAAATGGTAGTGTAGACATCCCTCGGGTAAACTGGTGTAGTTCTGTTGACTACAGTAGAGCAAATGCGAGTTTGTCACTTGAGGATCCAGCCCTAAAAGTTAACAGTATGCTTTTTGGGATAGTGGTAGAATCTAGGACTGCAAAGACAGACTAGCTTTTTGCTTATAACCATCTAGCATTATGTGTTTTTTTTCTTAATACTGATATTCACTAGACTGATACTTTTTTTTTTTTTATAAAATATCCCAGCATATTATGCCACATCTTCTGTAGTCTTGCAAAACTGCTAACAATTTTTATACCAAACTATCCACACTTAAATTCCACAATAACTACTGTAATCCTTGAGATGCAAAAGTCAAATTCTTCATTATTGAGATGTTTTGACAGACATAATTAAAGTATGCTGCACACTTTTGTTTAGAAATTATTAGGCAGCCAAACTTCTTCAGTTCCTGCCTGATACCACGTGGGGGTCTTACGATAGAATCAGAGAAATGTAGGGTTGGAAGGGACCTTGAAGGGTCATCTAGTCCACCCTCTTGTGCTGAGGCAAGACGAAGTATACCTAAACCTATGTGACAGGTGTTTGTCCAGCCTGTTCTTAAAAACCTCCAATGACTGGGATTCTACAAGCTCCCTTAGAAACCTGTTCCAGAACTTAATTATATTAACCAATTATATTTCCTTAATTAGAATTCTTTTCTTAATATCTAACTTGAATCTCCCTTGCTGCAGATTAAGCTGATTACTTTTTGTGCACCTGCTTTATAGTAATTTCATCTAGACTATATTTCCCTTATTTGCTAATGAGAATGTCATAAAAGACTGCATCAAAAGCTCTAGTGAAATCAGGATGAATCCCATCTACTGCTTCTTCCCATACACTAGGTCAATAACCATGCCAAAGAAGGAAACTAGGTTGGCTTGGCATGATTTGTTCTTGACAAATCCACGTTGACTATTGCTTATTATCCTCTAGGTCAGTGGTGGGCAACCTGCAGCCCGTCAGGGTAATCCGCTGGCAGGCCGCAAGATAGTGTTTACATTGACCGTCTGCAGGCATGGCCGCCCGCAGCTCCCAGTGGCCGCAGTTCGCTGTTCCAGCATGTCCCTGTGGCCCACGCCACTTCCCGCAGCTCCCATTGGCCAGGAACGGCGAGCCGTGGCCACTGGGAGCTGTGGGCAGCCGTTACTGTGGATGGTCAATGTAAACAGTGTCTTGCAGCCCACCAGTGGATTACCCTGATGGGCCACAGGTTGCCCACCACTGCTCTAGGTGCTCACAAATTGGTTGTTTAATAATTTGGTCCAGTAGCTTTCCAGGTATCAGTGAGACTGACAGATCTTTAATTCCTCGGGTCCTCTTTATCTTTAAAAAGGGAAATAGGTTCTCCTTTCTCCAGTCTTCCAGGACTTCACCAGTACTCTCTTAGTTCTTGAAGATAATGGCTAAAAGGTGCTGAGATTGCTTCAGGTAGTTCATTTAAGTACCCTAGGATGAATTTTGTCAGGCTCTGTTGCCTTGAATATATCTAATTTAATTAAAAATTCTTTAACCTGTTCTTTCTCTGTTTTGGCTTGTTTTTCTTTTCCCATGTTAATATGAATTGTGTTAAGCATCTGGTCACAATTAACTTTTTTAGTGAATACTCAAGCAAAATAGGCATTAAGCACTTCAGCCTTAATTAATGCCTTAATTATTAGCTCCCTTTCCCGGCCAAATAGTGGACTTATACTTCCTTTGTCTTTCTCTTGTTCCTAATGTATTTATAGAACCTCTTCTTAGACTTTTATGTCTCTTCCTGTTCTTTTATAGCCCTCCTTATTATTCTTTTATAGCCCTCCTTAGCAATTTGTCTTTGTTTCCACTTTTTGTAGGATTTCTTTTTGATTTTCAAGTCATTAAAGAGCTCCTGATGGAGCCATATTGGCCTCTTGCTATTTTTCCTATCCTATCTTTCCTTCATATTGGGATAGTTTGCTGTTGTGCCTTAAATATTTTCTTTGAGAAACTGCCAGCACTCCTGAACTTCCTTTTCCATTAGAATTTATTCCCACTGGACCCTACTTCACTAATTATCTTGAGTTTAAAACCCTGTTCCTCTGTGTTCCGTTTCTGTTGTTTGTCTTAGAACCACATATGAATTCTGTGACTCATTTTCTAAAAACAAAGCAACACATTTTGAGAATTTATTGCTTTAATATTTATAAATTCAGTTGTAAATAGAAGTGAACACTAACTTTAATTTTTATTTCAATTTAGTTGCATTTTTAACTGCTCTTAATATAATGCACATACAATGTTATCTCTCTTTTATAATGTGACCACAATTTTAAAATTGTGTCTTTACTGCAAAACCTAAGTTTCTGTGTAATCTGGTGTAAATGAGGCACTAATTATTTCTGAACATTTATATCAATGAGGATATCGTGATTAAGAAAAACATACATAGAATGTAAAGGTTATATACTCGGCTCTTGATGGGAATTTGCTTATTTTTGACTTGCTAATGTGTGTTCTACATGAAACTTGGCTGCAAAAGTTTTGAATGCTCACAAAACAAAAAGATTTTCAAAATAATACCAGTGTGATTGGTAGCATACGTATTTTAAAGAGTGAGAACTGCTGTGACAGGATTCAAAGGTTCTCTTTCTAGTTGGGCTTCTAACATACTCATGCTTTGCTGAATTGTGGTTTTAACCTGTTTGACTTTGTTTACCCACTTGATATATATCATAAAATGGTAATGATTTTTTTTTAAAGTGCCCAACTAGATGGATTCCTTCTTGCTTCTCATGGGCATTGTGAAGATGAATGTTTGAAGTGCTTTGAGACGTTTGTCTGAAACGTGTTAGATAAACAAACATAATTATTTATATTTTTTTAATTTTGGGGGTCTGTTAAAGCTGCTCTTCCCTTTCATTTCTGCTTTTCTCCTACCTCCTCTATCTAGGAACTGTATAAGATGTTTAGAGAATATAATAAAACCCAGTCTTGTATAATTCAAAATGAATAAAACAAATTAAGGGGAGAGAGACCCAGATGAACTGTTAACCTGAGTTGTCAGTTTCAAGGGCTCCCATATTACTTGGCCTATTGGAAAATGCTTTTCAGGTTATCTGTATATGTATTATTATTTGCATTTGTAAATTTGTCATCAACTCTAGCATCTGGTTACGTTACAGTTAATTGAATTCCTTGAGAGGGCCAAAGCCCTTTCATTACCCTTTCCTCTGAAAGTTTTTAAAATGGATTTTCTACAAAATTCCAAAATCTTGTTATGCTTATAAGAAGCACACAGGATCTTTTTCAGGGAAAAAGGCAATATGCCGCATTTATTGAGAATACAGCAGTTAGCATATGCTTTTCAGTTTCACACTCACCCCCCTCTCTCTCTGCCAGTTGATGTTACCATCCAGAGACTGGATCAATCTAGTGGCCAGCCAGATTCGTCACAGAGGGGAGCCTGGCTCTGTCGGTCGCGAGCCGATGCTCCTGGAATTATGGCAAGTTGAACCCAAAGCCCCATGGCCAAGCACCCTGTTCTTATAGTCTTTTTTTCTCTGTTGAAGTATATGGGTTTTGCTGTGTCAGTTTGTGACCGGTTACTCCTTAATTGGTGTTATCTTTTGATGTTAACATTCCAAAACACCTCTTAGAGGGTCATCCTGTCCTGGTTTCGATTTAATCAATTGTTTTGTCTTTAGGGGGGCAACCTCCACTTCAGGGTCCTCAACCTGCCCTTCCTTCATTATGGATGCTTGTTGATGGTTTTCTGGTGTCGTTAAGTCTCTTCGCTCCTTCCTTGACCATCTAGCTATAACAGTGGCCTTCACACCTTATCTCTTCCTGATGCATACATTCCTCATTCACACAAATACAGAGACCTTTTACAGAGACCTTCAAAGGTATACAGCAGTTGAGCAAGAAAGGCATTGTAAATTAAACCTTACTAAATCTTGTAATCAAAACAGTTCACATTGTGGCCTGGGCCTTCAACATTCCTCTAATCTCATTAACATAGACACAATACAAGATCCTGTCTCTTACTTACTAAACCTTAAAACAAAGAAATGCATATTTAACTAGAGTGCCTAATTTATAATACATATAGGAAACCATAGTAGACATTATAACTTATCCTAAAACGAAAGGGTGACCATAATCAGTCATAAGGATTGTTCTGGTCTGTCCCTGCCTTAACATCAGTATAGACACTGGCAGTCTGTCAGATGCGTTTCTACCAATGTCCCAGAGGGTCATTCCTTTCTACTATTCAAAAAGGGTGGCTGGCAGGATGATCAAATCGTACATTAATTCTTATAGTACAAATATAAAATCCTGCTCTTACAATCTTACCCATGGCCCAGGCCATCTACTACCTTGGGATATTGCTTGCAATGAGAGAGCTGAGTCTGTGTGCAAAATCAGAACTAATGAAACGGGCAGTAACAAGTGACAGAAAAGCTGCTTACAAGCTCTTTGGGAAGAGCTCAGCTCTAAGGCTCAGGAGTTCTTCCACTCCACTCAAGAACTGACTGCAAAATAAAGGCCAGCACTGACTATAGGAATTTCATGACAATAACACTGTCTCAGTTCAAAGTCACTCTAAGACCTTAAACAATCATTGCCATCTCTCCTGGAGGAACTAACCGCTTTCTTGGTGGTATCAGTTTTCTAACCTCCAACAGATGATTGAAACAGATGAACCCATTTCCTTCCATATGGTCTGGTTTTAATGTGAAAAATACCATTGATCAGTTATGGTTCTACAACGTATTTTTAACTACACTCCTTGCTGTTTGCCTTAGATTAGTGCATACTGTTTTGTAACACCAGACTTTTAAAGGTTTCATAGTGGTAGCTGTGTTAGTCTGTATCAGCAAAAAGATTGAGGAGTGCTTGTGGCACCTTAGAGACTAACAAATTTATTTGGGCATAAGCTTTTGTGAGCTAAAACCCACTTCATCGGATGTGTCAATTCCAGGAGAGGCAAAGCTGCTTTTGTCCAGGAAGATTGAAGTGTCCTGTAGTAGGTGGCTTCTGGGTACCTGTCTCCCCAAGCCCTAAGATGCAACCAAATTTGCTCCAATCCCTCAGACAGAGACAAACACCTACAAGATCTTTATCAAGCATTCTTAAAACTACAATACTCACCTGGGGAAGTGAGGAAACAGATTGACAGAGCGAGATGGGTACCCAGAAGTCACCTACTACAGGACAGGCCCAACAAGGAAAATAACAGAACACCACTGGCCATCACATACAGCCCCCAGTTAAAACCTCTCCAGCACATCATCAACGATCTACAACCTATCCTGGAAAACGATCCCTCACTCTCACAGACCTTAGGAGGCAGGCCAGTCCTCGCTTACAGACAGCACCCCAACCTGAAGCAAATACTCACCAGGAACTACACGCCACACCATTGACACACTAACCCAGGAAGCAATCCCTGTTACAAAGCTCGTTGCCTACTCTGTCCCCATAGCTATTCTAGCGGCACCATCAGAGGACCCAACCACATCAGCCACACCATCAGAGACTCATTCACCTGCACATCTACTAATGTTATATATGCCATCATGTGCTGGCAGTGCTCCTCTGCCATGTACATTGGCCAAACCAGACAGTCTCTATGTAAAAGAATAAATGGACACAAATTGGACATCAGGAATGGTAACATACAAAAGCCAGTAGGAGACCACTTCAGTCTTCCTGGACATTCTATAACAGATTTAAAAGTAGCCATCCTTCAACAAAAAAACTTCAGAAACAGATTTCAAAGAGAAACTGCAGAACTAAAATTCATTTGCAAATTTAACACCATGAATTTGGGCTTGAATGGGGACTGGGAGTGGCTGGCTCACTACAAAAGCAGCTTTGTCTCTCCTAGAATTGACACTTCCTCATCAATTTTTGGACTACATCCACCCTAATCAAATTGGCCCTGTCAACACTGGTTCTCCACTTGTGAGGTAACTCCCTTCTCTTCATGTGTCAGTGTAATAATGCCTGCTTCTGTAATTTTCACTCCATGCATCTGAAGAATTGGGTTTTTTACCCACGAAAGCTTATGCCCAAATAAATCTGTTAGTCTTTAAGGTGCCACCGGACTCCCAGTTGTTTTTGTGGATACAGACTAACATGGCTACCCCCTAATAATTTGGGTAATCTGTCTGTACAACCTATGAATTCTAGCTGATATTAAGAGACTGTTACTATGATGATTGCTGTATCATGGAATGCCTCTAGGTCTGTGTATCCACCATTGCTGGCCAGTCTTTAAGCAAGTCCTTCCTAGAGAAAGAAAAGTAGCCTATTGTTAAGGCTATCAGCATGTGAGCGGCTCTTACCTGCGGAGAACAAAGAGTAACTGCATCCTAGAGGAAGCCAGTTTTCTCCAACATTCTTCATTTGGAGAATGTAAAAATCCCAAAATGTAGGACAAAAAAGCCAAGTTATTGAGGCTAGCCTTTAAAAGCCGCAGAGTGGGAAGACTGAGGGCTTGTCTACACTGGCAAGTTTCTGCGCAGTAAGGCAACTTTTTGCGCTCAAACGGCAGACCTGAACATGCTGCCAAGCCACTTTGTGCACAGAAACTCCTCAGTTGCAGCACTGCAAAAAACCACTTTGACGAGAGTCGTAAGGGTATTTGCACAGAGGCTCCAGAGCTCTATTGCCAGTGTAGACACTTGATTGCTTTCTGCCCTGTAGTTTCTGACAGCGTTTGCATGCTGTGCAGATCTGCTCTGGGACACAAAGCAAACCATTAATGTGGAATGCTCATGCTGTTGAACACAGGGGTGTGTGGGGGTGGGAGAGTGAGGGAGAGTGCTGTGCAGAGAGCCCAGGGAGGGAGGCGGGGCTGATGTCAGGGTTTCCCTCTGCCTCAGGACTAGTTGCTTCCTGCCGCTGTATGAACTTACAAGACAGCATGGTGACACACACTCTGGCCCCCAAAATACTGTCTCTCTCCCCCATTCCACCCACCCACCCACACACACACCCTGTCACACATTCGCCCCACTTCAGTTGAAAAGCAGCTGGCAATGGAGTAGGATGCCCATGGAACAATGGGATTGGGAAACCTGCATCGTGTGCCTGCCCCATGAGGTATTGCAAACCCTTCCCAAAGCACCCAGTGGCCAGTTGCACAGTGGGATAGTTACCACAATGCACTGCTGTCTTTTTGTCATTGCAAGAGCCGCTAATGTGGATGCACTCCAGCATCACAAGGAGCACAGTGTGGACACACAACAGCGGTTTAATTCCAGCTTTTTAATAAAAGTGGTATAACTTGTGGCACAGAAACTTGCCTGTGTGGACATACCCTGAGGGTATGTCTGCACTACAAACCTAGGTCAACCTAATATAGGTCGACTTACAGCTGCTGCAGTAATTACTGTGGTGGTGCATGTCCACACTACCCTCCTTGGGTCAGTGGTGTGTGCCCTCACCAGTGTGGGGAGCTGAGAGCCCAGTCTCTCAAATCTGCTGGCAGGAGCCTGGCTAGATTAGGTCTATGCATCTGTAATTAAAAAGTGATCATTTTGGGAATTGTTCTCAATTGTCTGCCGCTCAATTGTTAGTCCTTCATACTTAATCCCTGTTAGACCACTGTAGTGTATTGGGTAGAAAACGAACACACTAACTTTTAAAAAATAAAATGAATCCATTTTTACATAGCTTGATGGCAAAAGTTAGGATATGTATAGTGAACCATTAAGATGGAAGTTGTCCAAAATCTTGCCTTTTGGAAACAGAGTTTGCATAGGTGTAAGAAGAGAAAATAATACTGTAGACTCTGATGAAATGTGTTTAACTGTCATGTGAATCATTCTTGTCAAAAGTTCCTTATCCATATTTCTGTGCAAAAGACTTGAAGGTACTTAATGTACAAAAGAAAATGTTCTCTTGTTTCACTGCCTGTTAAATCTATAATCTGAGACAAAGGACAGATGATCCTAGAGCTTCAGGGTGATGTTTGCAAAACTCCTGGATGATTTTCTTGTAATACATTCTAATAATTTACAAGCTTGCACTAAAAATTTTAGATGTTTCAAAAATCACTAATCAACTTCCCTTAATGTGTGTTGGAACCATAAGCTTTGAGATACTCAAGCTATGTACACACTACCATTTATGTTGGGTTGTGAATAAGCCACTCTCCCAGAGTGATGTAAGTTACACTGATCTAAGCGCCGGTGTGGACAGCGCTATGTTGGTGGGAGAGCTTCTCCCGCTGACATAGTTACTACTGCTTGCCGGAGGTGGAGTAATTAAGTTGACCAGAGAGCTCTCCCCTGTTGGCTTAGAGCATCTGCACTAACAGTGCTACCAGGGCACAGTGGCAAGCTCTGTAGTGTAGCCATAGCCTCAGTTGTGGTTCTGTAGCCTCAGATCTGCCCACATGTGTTTGATTTCAGTTATATTTTTACATATTGCTGCTAATTTATAATTTTGCAGGAGAAAGTTTGTCTAATTCTAAAATACTTGTGGTATGTAGAAATCAAAATAAGAATTAAAAAGTCATACTACTATATACAAGCAGAAGATTAATAACTTTTATTTCTGTATCATGGTTTTCATTTTGAAGGACCTCAAAATGCTTTACAGGTTAAATATGTTCATATCAGTCACACCAATAAAAGACTTAGTGCGCTATCTTATTACTACATTATAGCTATACCAAGCAAAACTGATGATACTCAGAATTTCTGAAAATGACATCAATTTCATACTACAATTTGACATGCCTGTAAATGAGGAAAGGGTACTCCAGTATTTTTTTTTCCAAATACAGTTTAGGTTGATATCTCCTGATTGCAATGAATAAAATCTAGTGATGATGCCGTGCTGCAGAATGATTGGTGGTGATTTGTTTTTCTTTATTGTGGTACCCAATAGGTCCCAAATCAGGATTAGGTCCCATTGTGCGAGACCCCATACTAACGCATAGGAAGGTCTCTGGTAACTGGCCTGAAGAGCTTGCAGTTGGATTTGGTTGGAAAATTTTGACAGGATGAACCGTTTTCCATTGGAAAGTGCAGTTCTGTTGAAATTGAAACACTTTATGAAATGGTTTGGATTTCACAGCAACTTAATTTTGGAAAAAAACTGGAAATAATATCGGCGGAAAAAATTCCAGCAACATCAAGACATCCTATGTAGACGTTTTTATAATGAAACGGTTAGGGTTTTTTTGTTTTGAAATTACTTCATTTTGAATTTTAAATGTATTATAAGATAAAATGAAAAAAGTCAAAATCATAACATTTTGATTGAGTTGAAACAAATTTTTTAAAATTTTCTGTTGCAGAGAATTTTGAAATTTGTTGGTTTCGTTCTTATTTTGAAATCTCAAAATGCTTTGCCAAAAGGAATTTCTGTCTTCTGTCCAGCTTTATTTGCAGTCTAAGTTAATTCAAGATACAAGAAGTGAATCTAATGATACAAGTTGAGGAGGGGGGAGGATACATAGATTATATGTAAAGGAATTTGAATTTGAAGTTGGTTGAAATAGCCCATAACATGCAAACACCATTTGCGTTTGAAAATGTATTGTTGCTCACTCTTGCTTTTTACCGGGGTGTGTGTGTGTGTGGTGAAAATCAAAGTTTTGTTTTATGTTGGCTTTGTCAAATTCATTATTAGGGATTCAGAACACCGGAGCACCAAGCCGGCGAGTACATAAACCGCCAAAGGTACTTTTCAATAGTGCTGCAAGCTCTGGTGGATCACAAGGGATGTTTCACCAACATCAATGTGGGATGGCCGGGAAAGGTACATGACACTCGCATCTTCAGGAACTCTGGTCTGTTTCAAAAGCTGCAGGAAGGGATTTTATTCCCAGACCAGAAAATAACTGTTGGGGACGTTGAAATGCCTATATGTATCCTTGGGGACCCAGCCTACCCCTTAATGCCATGGCTCATGAAGCCGTACACAGGCAGCCTGGACAGTAGTCAGGAGCTGTTCAACTACAGGCTGAGCAAGTGCAGAATGGTGGTAGAATGTGCATTTGGACGTTTAAAGGCGCGCTAGCGCAGTTTACTGACTCGCTTAGACCTCAGCGAAACCAATATTCCCACTGTTATTACTGCTTGCTGTGTGCTCCACAATATCTGTGAGAGTAAGGGGGAGACGTTTATGGCGGGGTGGGAGGTTGAGGCAAATCGCCTGGCCGCTGGTTACGCGCAGCCAGACACCAGGGCGGTTAGAAGAGCACAGGAGGGCGCGGTATGCATCAGAGAAGCTTTGAAAACCAGTTTCATGACTGGCCAGGCTACGGTGTGAAAGTTCTTTGTTTCTCCTTGATGAAACCCCCCGCCCCTTGGTTCACTCTACTTCCCTGTAAGCTAACCATCCTCCCTTCGATCATTGCTTGCAGAGGCAATAAAGTCATTGTTGCTTCACATTCATGCATTCTTTATTCATTCATCACACAAATAGGGGAATGACTACCAAGGTAGCCCAGGAGGGGTGGTGGAGGAGGGAAGGAAAATGCCACACAGCACTTTAAAAGTTTACAACTTTAAAATTTATTGAATGCCAGCCTTCTTTTTTTTGGGCAGTCCTCTGTGGCGGAGTGGCTGGTTGGCCGGTGGCCGCCCCACCGCGTTCTTGGGCGTCTGGGTGTGGAGGCTATGGAACTTGGGGAGGAGGGCAGTTGGTTACACAGGGGCTGTAGTGGCAGTCTGTGCTCCAGCTGCCTTTGCTGCAGCTCAACCATACACTGGAGCATACTGGTTTGGTCCTCCAGCAGCCTCAGCATTGAATCCTGCCTCCTCTCATCACGCTGCTGCTACATTTGAGCTTCAGCCCTCTCTTCAGCCCGCCACTTACTCTCTTCAGCCCGCCACATCTCCTCCCGGTCATTTTGTGCTTTCCTGCACTCTGACATCATTTGCCTCCACGCATTCGTCTGTGCTCTGTCAGTGTGGGAGGACAGCATGAGCTCAGAGAACATTTTATCATGAGTGCGTTTTTTTTCTTTCTAATCTTCACTAGTCTCTGGGAAGGAGAAGATCCTGTGATCATTGAAACACATGCAGCTGGTGGAGAAAAAAAAAGGGACAGCGGTATTTAAAAAGACACATTTTATAAAACAGTGGCTACACTCTTTCAGGGTAAACCTTGCTGTTAACATTACATACATAGCACAAGCACATGTGCTTTCGTTACAAGGTCGCATTTTGCCTCCCCCCACCGCATGGCTACCCCCTCACACCGCCCCGTGGCTAACAGCGGGGAACACTTTCTGTTCAGCCACAGGCAAACAGCCCAGCAGGAACGGGCTCCTCTGAGTGTACCCTGAAGAAAAGCACTCTATTTCAACCAGGTGACGATGAATGATATCTCACTCTCCTGAGGATAACACAGAGAGATAAAGAATGGATGTTGTTTGAACGCCAGCAAACATACACTGCAATGCTTTGTTGTACAATGATTCCCGAGTACGTGTTACTGGCCTGGAGTGGTAAAGTGTACTACCATGAAGGACGCAATAAGGATGCCCTCCACAGAAACCTTTTGCAAAGGCTTTGGGAGTACATCCAGGAGAGCCGCGAATGCCAGGGCAAAGTAATCCTTTCACATGCTTGCTTTTAAACCATGTATAGTATTTTAAAAGGTACACTCACCGGAGGTCCCTTCTCTGCCTGCCGGGTCCAGGAGGCAGCCTTGGGTGGGTTCAGGGGGTACTGGCTCCAGGTCCAGGGTGAGAAACAGTTCCTGGCTGTCGGGAAAAGCGGTTTCTCTGCTTGCTTGCTGTGAGCTATCTACAACCTCCTCCTCCTCATCATCTTCTTCTTTGTCCCCAAAACCTGCTTCCGTGTTGCCTCCATCTCCATTGAAGGAGTCAAACAACATGGCCGGGGTAGTGGTGGCTGAACCCCCTAAAATGGCATGCAGCTCATCATAGAAGCGGCACGTTTGGGGCTCTGACCCGGAGCGGCCGTTCGCCTCTCTGGTTTTCTGGTAGGCTTGCCTCAGCTCCTTCAGTTTCACGCTGCACTGCTTCGGGTCCCTGTTATGGTCTCTGTCCTTCATGCCCTGGGAGATTTTGACAAAGGTTTTGGCATTTTGAAAACTGGAACGGAGTTCTGATAGCACGGATTCCTCTCCCCATACAGTGATCAGATCCCGTACCTCCCGTTTACTCCATGCTGGAGCTCTTTTGCGATTCTGGGACTCCATCATGGTCACCTCTGCTGATGAGCTCTGCATGGTCACCTGGAGCTTGCCATGCTGGCTAAACAGGAAATGAGATTCAAAAGTTCGCGGTTCTTTTCCTGTCTACCTGGCCAGTGCATCTGAGTTGAGAGTGCTGTCCAGAGCGGTCACAATGGAGCACTCTGGGATAGCTCCCGGAGGCCAATACCGTCAAATTTGTGTCCACAGTACCCCAAATTCAACCCAGCAAGGCTGATTTAAGCGCTAATCCACTTGTCAGGGGTGGAGTAAGGAAATCGATTTTAAGAGCCCTTTAAGTCGAAATAAAGGGCTTTATCGTGTGGACGGGTGCAGGTTTACATCGATTTAACGCTGCTAAATTCAACCTAAAGTCCTAGTGTAGACCAGGGCTTAGGATAGTACAGAAGGGTGATAACTAGGAACAGTGGGTAAAATTAAGGAAAATTCCCTCCCCCAAAGGAATGGGTTACTTAAACAATTTCTGTTAGTGTTGTGTATGGTTAACTATATATTGCATATGATAAATATACAGCTTGTGGTTAAATTTAATTGGATTAATTTGGGGAGTAATTCAGGAATCACTTATTGATTTTATATTATGGCCAGTCCTTCTCTGAATCCATTAAGCAAATGTTTGAGTGCCTAGAAGTTCCTGTAACAGTTGAATTGTTACACTTTTTTTGTTGGGCTCCTCTGAGACCCTCTTCCACTCAGTTACAAAAAACGCAGTTTGACTCTGGAATTTGTCACTCAGTTACCTTTTATTTGGCATACAGAAACACTGTGCCCAAGCTGGCCAGGATCAAACAGGGAGTGGATGCAGGGTACATCACAAATCCAAAATTACACAGCAAATCTTTTTCCTTATATACATCTTTTCTAAGACCTGCATTTCTGGCTATACATTGCATCACTTGCATCTAAGTTAGGCTTGCACAACATAATCTGGATGTGCTGAAAGTCTCCATTCATAGGGGAAAAGTTCCCCGTAGTGTGTAGTAAGTATCAAATTTGCCCAGAACACATGATTTCTTAAGAATGGTGCACTTGATTAAAGCAGAAGAGTATTTAATAGCTTGATGTAATCTTCATGTTATGTAGACATAGGATTAGGTTCAAATCCATATGATGTTTTTTGTTTTCCCATTTTTGCTTCTCTTTAAGCGTAACTACTTAAAACACTAATTTTTATTTTAGACTTTACAGAAACATTTCTATGTGTACTGACACTAACCATGAGAAATTTTACAGCTAAAATGAACCTTCAAATTGAGTTTGGATATGAGAGCAAAATCTGAGGGGATGCTAGCATGCCTCCATAATGACCACAAAGCCATGTGTTACACCAGTATTCTGTGCTGGTGCTCTCTTGCTCTCCTGTCCTCTGCTTTCTGTTTGGAGTCACATTGTGCAGCCTTAGGGTTTGTCTACATGGTGGGGTAATGCGCTCGATAGGGATGTAATTTCTAAAAGCGCTCTCCCCCCACATGGGATCTTAGAGCCTTGGTTCCAGCCCAAGCCCAAACCTTTACACTGCAATTGTATAGACCCACAGCTTGAGCCCAAATCGGCTGACCTGGGCCAGCCACAACGGTTTTATTTCAGTGTAGACATATCCGAACAAAAAAAAAAACACCATCTATTTATTCAGATCTGTAATTGGCTATCAGGAGATGCTATGAGGCAAAGCTCAAGTTGACTTGTTCTCATTTCCTAATGAAGAGTGTCACTTTGTATAACATGTTTACACTAGCCTATTCTGAGGTCTTTTCTTCCCTGCTAAATGGCTATTTTTACCTCAGGATAACAAACACATGAGCTATCCCAAGATTAAAACACACAGTGAAAGACAAGGTATTTAGTTTTTCCAGAAGGTAAAAGTAAAGTGAAGTCTTGAAAGGGGTTGAGGTAAAACTAAGTGAGGTCAACTGTAGGTAGAGTTATAGGGCTGACTGTGCCTAGTTTTATTGCTGTTTTATTTTATTTTATTTTTTTTAACCTTGGGTTAGGTCATATGTTAATTACCCTGCAGTAAAAACAAACAAGCAAAAAAATACCCAACACCTTTTTATAGCAATGAAGACAAGGCATAAATTCTTCTCTCCCAGTATATGGCAGTGTTCATACAGTTTGATGTATGTGATTTTCTAGGAATAACAAAGCTTATATTTTGCATGTTACACATTTGTTACTGTTAAACTTGTAAGAATGGGAGGAATAGGATAGAATCGCTATAAAGACAATACATTGTTTACAGGAGAAGAAACATTCATAGGGACAAGTTTTGTGTTACTGCTGCTCCCCTGCTGTGGACTTCAGGCTCACAGAAGTGGAACTGTTCTCTTCCTACGCATTTTAGGAACCTGGCATAGAAGAATACTTTAGGCATGCAAAAACTTTCATTACTCCATTTTTATCTTTTTTTAAAAGACTGATTTCTCTTTCCATTAAATAAATTCCTACACACAAGATACTAAACCTCTGACTGTTAGAACCTGGGACTAGATGACAGGAGATGAATCACTCAATAAATTGCTCTCTTCCATTCACCTCCTCTGAAGCATCTGGCTCTGGCCAATGTCAGAAGACCGGATACTGAGTAGATGGACCATTGGTCTGACCCAGTATGGCCATTCTTATGTTCTTATGACACAAATAAAACTGGAAGCTGCTGCATGAATAACTTGCTAGTTGCAAAAAGAATATTTCCTCTTGGAAATGGACTGATTATTATATTTATCATTTATATTTTCATAGTACCTTGGAGCCTGTCATGGGCCAGGATCCCACTGTGCTCGGTGCTGTACCAAACAGAGAACAAAAAGATAGTCCCTGCCTCCAAAGAGCTTAGCATCTAAATATAAGACAAGAGACAACAAATGGATACAGACAGACCAACAAGGAAGTACATGGAAACAGAGACACTACTGGTCAGCATGACAGGCAGTGGTCTCAGCACACCAGCCACCTAAGATTTTTTTAACTTTATTTTCCTGTTTTGTTTCAGTTCCACAGGAAAAGACTTTTGTACATGGCTAAAATTTTTTAAACAGCTAAGATATGACATGACACTTACAGTTAACAGTACTAATTTGGACCTTCTAAATTAAATGTTTTAGTATTCTGTGTTTACTGCTGCTTGGCACTTCTACAGTGACATCCACCAGAGCAAATCCTACTTTAATTATCTGTGCACCCCTATGAGCACCATAGGTAGAGAGAGGGAGTGTTTTATAAATGACAGCTTTTTGGTTTAGTGTGGATTGTGGTGGTTTTTTTCCTGTTGGGTTTGTTTTTGTGGGGGAGGAGTGGGAGGTTGGTAGGGGTGAAGAGAAGTTGGGGATGGTAAATAAATATTGGTACTTTTGGTGGGGATAAGGATATGTCAATATATATGGAATATGTATAAATGTAAACTAAAATTTTGATCCTAAACCTCCTTCAAGATGTTATGGGGGTGAGGAGGTGTCCTCAAATTATCTCAACGTCTGTTTCAAAAGTTAGAGAAAAATGAGATTTGATTTATTTTTATATTTCTGCCTTAAATGTAGAGTAAAGATTCAGGAAAGGGAATTTGATGGAAGAAAATTAAAGTAGTAATATAGGTGGAATTCTGTATGACTGTAACGATAATGTGTCTTCAAATATGTTAAGGGCTATTAAAGTAATTGGCTTACTCTGCACCAAGGGGGATTTAGGTTAGCTATGAGGAAGAACTTTCTAACTTTCATTTTCTAGTTAAAAATGGATTAATAACTCCCCTTCTTTATGCAAAATACAGTTTATTTGCTCCAAATTTTGGCACATAATGTAAGTAAAACTGTAATTTTCAGTATTTTCAAATCCTATTAATTGGCTTCCGAGTTCTAAGCAGTTAAAAACTACCTTTAAATAGTTAATTTGGAGTTTTACAAATTTTTTGCCTTAAAAAGACTGTAAAGGGCCAAAAATGTGTACCTAGTGAGATTTTTTTTGTGAGCTATCTTGGTTGGTCTCGTGTGCTGGTGGTAAGTTTGTGGAAGAGTTGTCTGAAGGCTGACATCCCTAGAGGTGGTAGAATTCAGGTTTTGGTGTGATTAATGGTGGTTCCAGTGGTGAGGTGTCCCTCTCTGGTGGAGCAGAGGGGAGGTTCTGTCAGTTAACTTTAAACTCAATCTAACTTTTCATTTCTATGCTTTTGTGGTTGTGCTTGATATGTACAGACCAACCTTAACTCTCTCACCAGAAAATGTTTGTGTATTACTAAATTATAACTTAGATTAATTTGTAAAAAACCAAGTTGAACTACAGTTAGGTAAAGGCTAATGGGTGAGCACTGTCTACATACTTTGGGGATGTGTATTCTATTTAAGTTAAAACTCATATTGTTCAGTATTTATTTCCTTTAACTTACAAGAGGAACAATCACAATAAATGAATTGTAAGATTCATGTTGCTTTATGTATAGCTGTGATTACCTGAACATGTAAAATGACTTCTGTATCCTCTTTTTGAAATGCTCACTTCATAAAAGTCGTCCTACATGAGTCAGAGTAGAAGTGTTTCCTACAGAATAGCACATTAGGGGAACTGATTTTCTTCTGCCTCTAGCACTGAAAGAAGATCTGCTAAAAATCAGAGTATGGGCTCTCACTTTAGTTCTACCAATAGGTCCTGCATGCTGCAGACAGTGGTTCATCTGGCTGCTTGCTGAGATATAATGCTTTGGCTGTAGAATTAGATAATTGCTGTTTGCCTTTTGCAGAGAGCTATACATCGCGGATCCTGATTTGTGGGATATATCACAGATCCTGATTTTGTGGGGGTGGCTTTGTTTTTTGGATGCATTTTAAAGTTTTTGCTGGAAGCAGATTTTGGCATTGACATTGTCAAGTTCAAATGCACATTGTATTAAGATTTGTGTGATATGTCATTTGTGTTGCTCGGCCCACGCCCTTCTTTCCTCCCACCCAACCATTTCTCTTACTGGTTATGAATCATGAAGTTCTGCTGATATTTTCCAGTGTGAATGCTGAATATTTAAATAGCTTCTTTCTGCCCATAGGCTCGGGTGATGTATGACTTCGCTGCTGAACCTGGAAATAATGAGCTGACAGTTAATGAAGGGGAGATCATCATAATTACCAATCCGGTAAGAGAAATCAAATGGAAACCAGGCTACAATGCACTGACCTACTTCTAGGGGTTTGTGCTGAAAAGAGAGGCTGAATGGCATCTAATGGGAAAGCTCTTGCACAGTCTCCCTTCCTCCTTCTAGGGTAAAGGCAAATAAATTAAATGCAAAAGATTATTCCAGTAATGGTAAATTTAAATTAATAAAAGCAAGCTCAGAGCGCAATTAGGCATGACTTTACTTCTCTGTACCTAGGCATGTTAGTGGTCTCTGATCATCAGTATTGTCCTCTCGTACCATCTGTACTTTAGTGCCATGTCACAAGAACATGCTAATGATAGTGACACCATTAAATCTGAATTTATTGTCTTTTTGGGGTTGAGGTAGTTACTCAGCATTTTTATGTAGTCTCTTTTTGCATTGATTATTGTTTGTATCTAAATGGTCATTCTAAAATACTGATGAATTTCAACTTAAAAAACATTTTTCACATTCAAATCTAAATGTTGTCCAAATGCAAGGACACCAATTTATACAGGCTTTAACACAGCAAAACTTCTGTTTCTAATTGATCCTTTTATTGTTAGGGCAGTGTTCATGGAGTGGGAGAGAATATTAAGGCTCTGATCTTGTAAAAGCTTAAGCTTTATGCAAAACTTTGTGCCCTCTGAGTAGGTCCATTAACTTTAATGGGACTATTCAAGTGGTATGAGGCTCTCTACAAGCAAAAGTCTTTGCAGAATCAACAATTTTACTCCTAACTAAATATCAGTCAGATTTTAGGAAAATTTTTAAATCTTCTCTACCAGAATTACTGGTAACACTTGCAAAAATTTTTTTTTTTTTAATTCACACTTTACTATTTATGCTGTATGTATTTTTATGTTTCAGTCATCTTGGCTAGTGAAAGACTATTCTTTTGCTGTTAGGCCATTGTTGTTAGTCCATAGTCTCATAGTAAATCTCTATAATGGGTTGTTGAAACTCTGTAGGAATAGATTTTGCTTCTGTACAAACACTTTGATTGAAATTTGGCATCCATAAAAAGTAATGAGAACACTCTATCAGGTTTTATAGAAAACCTTTTTTTTTGGGATACTGAAGTGTTCAGGTTATAGGCTAAAAGTAAAAAGTTAGAGTATATCTACACTGCAGTGTAAGCCTGTGCTTGGGTCTGGGCTCAAGTCTAACCCCCCTTATGTCTACACTTTAATTGCGCTAACCCAGGGCTTGAACTTGGGGTCCAGGCCCCTAGAGGGTGTGAGCTCGAGTTAAGCTGGGACCCCAGGGTACGAGCCCTATTGCTTTGTGTGTAGATGCAGCCTTGCTTGACTTAAGTTCTGGGAGTCAGCCAGCAGTATCCCACAGTTCCATGAGCCAACTTCCTTAGTCCTCTCTCTCTCTCCCAGCAATCTGCAATTTACTCCATTAAAAATGGAAGCCACCCTCTCTTTGCAAAAGGCAGCAGCTCAGGTCAGTGTTAACCCATTCTCTTCTGATCACCGAGCTGCAAGCGCGCTATCAGAGAGCCCTCTGGGTTTGCAATGGAGAGCAAACCGATCATAACTTTTATAAAGCAAGCTTCTTCCTGATGATAACGTGCAGAATAGGCAGTACAGTTTTCCCACAGTGCACCATGGTCCTAGGGCTAGAGTAGCCAGGTGTGGGGGTGGGCATTAGGGACTCTGGGATATGGTTACTTTGGTCTACTCAGGTCTACAGTGCAGTGTGGACACCAGAGCCCTAGGTTCGAGCATAGGTTAGAAAAGCCTTTACCTAGGTTTAAAATACCATGTAGACGGGGTGGTCAACCTGTGGTTCCAGAGCCACATGTGGCTTTTCAGCAGTTAATATGCAGCTCCTTGTATAGGTACGAACTCCGGGGCTGGAGCTACAGGCGCCAACTTTCCAATGTGCTGGGGGGTGCTCACTGCTCAATGCCTGGCTCTGCCACAGGCCCTGCCCCAACTCCACCCCTCTCCACTCCCTCCCCTGAGCCTGCCATGCACCCGCTCCTTCCTCTCCCCCCCCAGAGCCTCCTGCATGCCACAAAACAGCTGATGGGGAGGGCAGGGGAGGCGCTGATTGGCAGGGCTGCTGGTGGGTGGGAGGTGCTGGGAGCAGGGGGGGAGATGATGGGGGACTGCTGACATATTATTGTGGCTCTTTGGCAATGTATATTGGTAAATTCTGTCTCCTTCTCAGGCTCAGGTTGGCCACCCCGATGTAGACATCCAGGCCAGGGTTCCCTAACACCGGTCAGCTGACTCGAGTCCCACTAACTCAGGGCTTACATTGCAATGTAAACATACCCTTAATGTCCAAGCACCTGTCTTGTGCACCAATCAAAGGTGGCCTTAAGTTTTGGGTTCTGGTTCATCAAAGCACTTCAGCAAAGTATAATTCCTACTGAAGTCATTGGAACTACTATGTACTTAATTTCAAGCACTTGCTTAAATGCTTTGCAGAGTTAGGGCCCTGGTGAAGAATAGGGTGCTGGAGAGCAGCAACAGTAAGTGTTTTCAAAAGATAGTGCAAGACTTTTTAGAACTTCAGGAAACTGCTTATTCAGTGGCTTAGCTTGGTTCACATTGACCAGGCAACCTGTCTGTAAATATTATCAGATCATTCAAACAAACAAAAACCTTCAAAAACTGTTTCAGGGAGTGTTAACTGGGCCTTTGTTTATATATAAATTTCCCTTCAGTCAGATGTAATTGAAGATTTGTCATCAATATAAATCACCATTTATCTGTATATAAACTTCATTTGGTTTTGTTTTTTTCACTTAATATGCTGAAAATGAATATATATTAAAACAGTTGAGATTCAGAAATTTGAAGGCCAACAGAGATCTTTAGCATACACAGGCCTAATTTACCATATATGAATCAGCTCATTGTACAACCGGTGGTTGAGAGACGCTTTGATTTCTAATAGGCCCAGTTTATTCCAGGTCATGTTGTCCTGCTATCAACCCTAGTCAATTTCTTTTATGAAGGCTGCAAAGCCTTAATTATCTTGTTGTTCTTTAGTATACATATTATGCTAGTGTGGAGTGGCTCCACTGAGATCTAGCGCACACACCCCCCACCCCTCCCCCGGTCTTAGGCACTGTACAAATACTTAGCGAGAAACAGTTTCTATCTCTAAGAGCTTACAAACTAGACAGACAAGAAAAAGGGTGGGAGGGACTATTCTCTGAGTTCTTTGGTATGGCATTCACCTGCCATAATGCATGAGACAATCCTTACTCTTCCTGCAGTTCCCTGCCTCCATTCAGTTCCAACATCTGCAGCAAATGAGGTGGAGATCCTACAAACAGTCTCATTGACTATGCAATTCTGATTCATTCCCTGAGCATTGTCTATCCTGTGTGTTGAATGAGGCAGGGGTACTGTACGAAGAGTATGTGATCATGTAATTTAAGTCTTTTATCACCATGCATGTGCACAAGGGGGATGAATTAAGGTTGTGTGTGCAACCTAAATTTTTCACGTTCTTTTGACTTTGCAAGCTAGCTAATGTTCTGTTAACTTAATTTTTTAATTTCCTACAATTTTGAAAACAGTTAAAATTCACATCATCTATGTGAGGGAGGCCTGGTTAATATTATCCTCCTCTTATAATGAGAAAATTGATGCTCTGGAAGGTTTAAATGAATTTGCCCAAGGTCTCAGTCATATCTTTCTCTCAAATCCTATTTTCAAGTATCAACTACAAAACTATAGTAGATGCTGAAGTATGCTTTAATCTAGAGAAAATATTTGTATAATGTTTATTTTTATTTCTTTAGGACATAGGTGGAGGTTGGTTGGAAGGAAAAAACAGCAAAGGAGAGAGGGGACTTGTTCCAACAGATTATGTTGAAGTAAGAGACCACAATATAACAATACAGAAATACTTGGTAAAGCAGAGCTAAGGCAGATTCCATGCTTTTATTTTATTTATTTATTTATTTATTTTAATATTGGAAACCTTCATTTAATTCTCTAGACTGAAGCCGTGATGAAAGATGGCAGTACTTAGTTCCACTAAAAATCATTTTGTATTAATAGTTTAGAAGGTCAGAGTAAACACGTATCTGAATACCATATACAATTACTATTTAAAAAAAAAAGTCAAGTGATCATATCATGTTTACTGCCTATTCTAAGTATAGAGAGGGGATATAGTAACTTCTGGTAAATGCTGACTTTTCAGTGTTGCCTAGTGTACTGTATCTCCTTTAGAGAAAGGAGAAGTTGTACGTAGTGGAGATTGTTTAATCTGTAAAATGTTAATGTCACTGGTAGTTCACAAGAGAACCAAAAATAATACGCACATCCTGTTCCAGAATAATTGAACAAGTACAAGAATGAGGATTTATTTAAAAAAAAAAAAAATCTGATTCTGGTGTAGGCTTTTTTTCCACAAATTATCTAGTGATGCAACTAACATGGCCATACAACAATAGACTTCTTCCTGTCCTCTTCCAGTTCCCATAAAACAATGGGCCATACTTGCTGTTAATACCCAAATTTGATAAATCGTTGAATGCAGGAAGTGTACACAATGCTCTGGATTGTTAGTTTGGAGCTGATTCTATTGTCTGCGGTTAAAGATGGAATTCTATCAATTCATTTTTAAAATCCTTTAATTTCAGTAGTTCTAGTGACCCTGAGAACAATTGAAGTAACAACAGCACATAAAACAATGTAACTTATTTCCTATAAGAATGACAGATGTCTTAAAACAGCTTTGTCTGTTTTCAGATTCTAACGGAAGGTGCAAAAGATGGATTTCCTTGTGGCAATTCAGTAGCTGACCAAGCCTTTTTTGATTCCCTTTCTTCAAGTACAGCTCAGATCAACTCAGCTGCTAAAAACAGTAACCAGGTACATCGTCAGTTTCTTTTTGGCACTGTAAGCATAATAGGCTCTATTGACAATGCTACTTATGCTCTTAAATTGCACTGTACTATATTCGTACAGTAAAACCTCAGTTACGAACACATTGGGAATGACGGTTGTTTGTAACTCTGAAATGTTCATAACTCTGAACAAATTGTTATGGTGGTTCTTTCAGAAGTTTACAACAGAACATTGACTTAATATAGCTTTGAAACTTTACTATGCAGAAGAAAAATGCTACTTTCCCTTTTATTTTTTTAGTAGTTTACATTTAACACACTAGTGTACTGTATTTTCTTTTTCTTTTTTTTTCTGTCTCTGCTGCTGCCTGATTGTGTACTTCCCATTCCAAATGAGGTGTGTGGTTGCCTGGTCAGTTCGTAACTCTGGTGTTCGTAACTGAGTTTCTACTGTAAGTCCTCACAAAAAGCATGGAAAAGGCAATTGTGATGGAAGTATCTAAAATTTTGCTGAAGATTAAAAAAAACAGCTCATTTGTTCATATTGTGTAATTTTAGAAAAGCTGCTCCTGGAAAAGCTAGCGTAATTCTAACATAAATAATTGCTTATTTTCTTATTTCTAATTTTTGTTCTTTTCCTGCATAAAGCAAAATCATAGAAATCTGTGAACTAAACTAAATCTCCTACCTATATTTTCTTCTTTTGTACCCTGATCTTGTCAGAATGTACACCTCCACTAATTTTGGTTATTAGCAGCATCTGCTTGTAGAATTGCAGCTTCTAAGATCTGATATTCTGACCTGTATAAAAGAACTCTACCTTCTGTTCTACTTTTCTGTAGAGTACCATGCAAGTTTGACATTGTAGAAATAATATTATACATTTTTATCAAAATAACTTTTCAGCACTCAGCAATAAAGGTTTTCTTTTTACTTGGCACATCTGGATCTGGTATTTGCTGTTAGTTTACCATGACTTTATAGCAGGTCAGTTCAGGACTCAGCAGCGTGCCATTTTGTGAGTAGGAAACTATCTGGTAAGTGGGGAGTTTAAACCGTCTCTTATGGCTGCAAAATAACCCTCCATAAGTGAACCACTGCAGAGCTGTCTTCCTGAGTCTGTGGACAGATGACTGTGCTTCTGCTGTTAGTGGCAGAGTGAAACTCATAAGACCCTGCTCAGTTTCACTGCTGCTTTTGATAATCCTGTGGACCTCAGTGAAACTGACATTAGTCCTGTTGATTTCACTCATCTGCTGCATGGAAAAACTATGAACAGTGATTATGGAGTTATTTGTGGGAAGATTTCTCAGGATGTGGGGAGGGAGAGGTGGGAAGAGGGGGTCAGCTATTAGTTCCCTTCCTTTCCAAAGTCAGGAGGCTTTCAGGGTGTATGGAGAATGAAAAGAGTAAGATTCTTTCCACATCCCGAGTGGGTGGAGTTTCCAGTTTATTGGGCTACTGCTATCTGGAGGTCAACATTATTATTATTATTATTTTATTATTTATTATTATTATTATTAATAATAATATGTATTACCACAGCACTTAGGAGCTCAAGTCATAGAGACAGAACTAAAGGACTGCATTCAGCAGCATCATTTGCAGCGGTTGAAGGGGGAGGGGCTGATCTTCTTACCTGGGCACTGTCCTCGACCTTACAAGTGGGGCATATCCCCCTCATCATTTGATTAGCCTTTGGCTAGTAAATTTTAGGTACCTGGCTAATATATATCTGGTAATCTCATATGGATCTACAAACTGTATCCTTTCACATGTCGAAATCTCGGTAATAATTCAATTTTTTGAAGTCCAGAGGTCAACAGCCAAATACATTATTCTTTCCAGCAGTGCAGTGCAGTGCAAAGGTCTCACATGTTGGAAAGAAAATAGCTTTCTTATCAAAACAGTTGTAGAGGCACATCCAATTCATGGAACTCTCCAAAAACAGCTGGTAGTTTTCTGAATGTACTTTATTTATTTGCACTGCAAGACTGCGTAAAATGGATGGAGATCTTTCACAACTCTGTGTACTAGGGTTTTGCCCATGAGAGTGAATGCAATTGTTCTTTTGCTTTGTAATATGTATTGGTCTCCCCAGCATTTTCAACTTCTATGTGAAGCCATCGGGTATGTCTACACTTCAGCATAAGCCCAGAATCTGTTGGACTCGAGGCTGCACTCTCAGTGTTTGTGAGTACGGGCTTGAGCATCTACACTGAATATTCATCCTTGGTTTAGAATTTCTGGACTTGTCCGAGCATGGGTGTGAGTCCTGTCTACGCTACACTACACAGACCTGAGTCAATCCAGCCTTTCTCTGGCATCATAGTGCCATCCCCAGCTGTAGCTGTTCTAGTCGTTGGTTCTGGGGGCACTGGGAAAACTTGACTGGTACTTTATAGGAAGTTTGTTGTAGCCTGCCAACGTGTCCTGCCAAGCCGTCTTTTGGGTCTGTGCACACCTAGCAACTGGAGCCAGCAATGTGGAGGAAAACATCCATGAGATGGTAGTGTACGTTTTGGTGGCATTTTCTGTCCTACCAAAGGCACCTGCCAGAGGAAGATGATACAGACGTGGCAGACTCAAACTAGCTGATGCTGCTCACAACTGTTGGTATAGCTACTGATGCTCCCTGTGTAGACTGCTTCTAGAGCATGACCATGAGCACAGACTGGTGGCATCACATCGTCATGCAGACATTGGATGACCAACAGTGGCTCCAGAACTCTCATATGAAGAAAGCTATGTTTCTGGAGTTTTGTGAGTAGCTTACCTTGATCCTCCAGCATCACAACACACACCCGAGGGCGACTATGAAGGTTCGGAAGTGAGTTGCTATAACTGTCTGGAAGCTGGCTACCCCAGATTATTACCGTTGCTAATCAGTTTGGTGTTGGAAAGTCAACAAAGTGGAGACTGAGGTTTTTGAGGCAATTGGATGTGTGATTTACCCAGAGGTGTTGGGCATAAACAATATCCCTGAAATAATTGCTGGTTTTGAGAGAATGGGGTTTCCAGACTGTGGTGGGGCCACTGAGGGGACTCATGTGCCCATAGTTTTCCTTCCTGAAGGAGCACATGAGTACATTAATCACAAAGGGTGTTACTCCATTGATATACAGGCCTTTGTGGACCACAGAAGCTGATTCATAGATGACAACGTGGGCTGCACTGGAAAAGGTTCTGATGCCAGGATTTTCTGCTAAGTGGGAGTCTACCTTCTTGGACGTGGCAGGGGCACTATTCCCATTAAAAGACATTGTCAGAAATGGAGTAACTGTCCCCACTGTTGTTCTAAAGGACCCTGCATACCACATTTTGCCTTGGCTTATGAAACTGCTGTGCTATGGACTTTATTTTATTACTAGTTTTGGTGTTGGTTTATTACTTGTGTTTTCATGTTATAATGGTAGCTTGCCTGTCTAGCAGTGTTTTAATGTGTAAGGCCCTACTTGAATTGCAGGATGATTGTCAAAAAATTGCAACTAAGTTGCGGACAAGCCATGGAAAATTGCAGAAAAGTAATAATGGACCTTATTATTGTAAATAATAAAAGTCCACTATTACTTTTCCGTGTTTCTGCTGTCGACAGCTCAGGGCTGAGAGTGGGGACCTGAGCCTGAGAGCAGCCGCCCAGGGCTCCCATTGTCAGAATTGTAGTGGAAGCATAATATTGTGGAATCTGCAATATTGCAAGTTAAGCAGAGGCTTATTAATATCTCTTTTTTGGTAGTATAGCCATGTTCACAAATAAAGGCTTTTATTTTAAAAGTTTATTACTATCATTGCATCACATCGTATGATGTACATTTTGAAGCATAAAGATAAACATCGTAAGGTGCAATGAGGAAGTTGTATCCAAACAATTTCTCAGTACATCTGTTCAGATCAATCCATAATGAAAACCCAGAATTCATGTCATTAAAAACCACTCCCTCTCCCTTCCATGTTGTATAAGCGATCATCACATCCACAATTGACAGTTCATGACAATCACACAAACACCCCATTCGTAGTGTACAGCGAGTACTTTAGTTACAGTAAAAAGTGATGTGCAAATACATAAACATACTATTCTTCCTCTTCCATTCAGCCATGCAAGTCCACAATGTGAGTGCACAAAGCTCCCTGATTCTGTTGCCTGGGTGCATCCTGCTCCAGCTGTGACAGGTGCACTTTCTGGCTGAGTGTGCCAGTTCAGCAGTCCATTACTGTCAGAGGTACATTTGGGAGAAAATGGCTCCCCTTTTGGATTCCCAAAGATCGTGACGAGCACAGCAAGCCACAATAATGCAGACAGAACTGATGACACTGGCATCCAAATTGTTCCGTAAACTGTGCCAATGGCATTTCAGTCTGCCAAACACACATTCGGCCACCGTTCTCCTCCTATTGAGAGTGTAACTGGACGTTCCTTTCTGAGGACCTCTGAGATCAGCCAAACCCATGCAAGATTTAGTTTGAGTATGCTAATGGGAAGAGGGAAATGCTTCAAAGAACTTGCCTTTTTTTGTAACATTGTCCACTATCTAGGACCTCAGATTATTAAAAGTGTCTATAGCCTTGGAGTTCCTCTTTCAGAGATTTATAGAATTTAAGGCCAGAAAGGACAATTAGATCATCTAGTCTGACTTCCTATATATCATAGACTATTAAATTGTACCTAGTTACCCCATTACTGAGCCCAACCTGATTCAAGCGTATCTTCCAGAAAGGCATCCAGTCTTGATTTGTACGCACTGAGATAAAAAAATCAGTCATTTCCCTTGGTAGTTAGTACTCATAGCTAATCCTTCTCACTTTTATAAATTTGCACTTGATTTTTACTTTGACTTTGTTTGGCTTCAGCTTCCGGCTATTAGTTCTTGTTTTGCTTTTCTCCACTAGATTAAAGAGCCCTGTAGTACTCTGTATTTTCTCCCCACCTCCCACCCCATGAAAGAACAGCAACTCAGCACCTGCTCCGCTCCCCTGTCTGTCTTTCCACATCCTGTGAAAACAGTAGTGTCTTCAGTTGCTTTACACCCTCCTAAAAAAAGAATTAGCACTGCCTAAGCTATTATTCCATTCCTTCCTGTCATCACCCCCAGAGGAGACCTTTAGTGCCCAGAACCCCTTGGTGCTTTCCACACACCACTGTTGCCAACTCATGATTTTATGAATGCATCATGGTATTTGTTTTTCTTTAAAGCCTTAGCTCTGGAAGTCAGTTGACTTGCATGAGAATCTGTTTTCAATTTAAAAAAAAAAAAATTCTAGCTCCCATGTTTGCAGAGAAATGCTTGAAAATGTGAGTCAGATGCAGTCTAAAGGCTCAAAAACCAGAAGGAAAACAAAAAGGTTTCGATTTTTTTTTTAACTCTCTTGATATTTAATTTTTTGGTTTGTTTGATGGCTGACTCATTTTGGAGCTGTTGAGGTTGGTGATACTGAGAGACACAGGAAAACAAAAGCGTCTACCTCAGCTTACCCCGCTCTGATCACTTGCCGGGAACCTTTTGCCTACTTACCCAAAATGACCAGGCAGGTGGGTTTTTAAAGCCCTTCATCTAGATGTGCTTTAACAGACTGAAGTATTCAAATGGGACAGTGCGTGGTCCCATCCTAGGTGTGCCACAGATGTAAAGTGATAACACTTCACACACAAATGTACTTTCTGGTGATGAGAGGTAAAGAAGGAAGTTCTGCATGGAGCCCTGACAATTCTCCCGTCCTTCTTTCCTTCACCAGTCTCTCTAACCACTGGCCTTCCAGTGGCAGATTGGACAAGATCCTCAACTGCACAGCTTCTTAAAGGGACTCTGTCAGTTTAAGTTACACATCTGACTGAAAACTTTTACCATATGATCAATAACACCAATGATTACTGCAACTGAAAGATTAGAGAGAAGAAAACACTTTTTTTCAGTGGTTACTTTGTGCATTAGACAGTACTTCTTGTAGTCCGTTTCATTGTTTCCTCTATCTAGACAGTTTCCCCTTTTGTTCTCTTGTGTATGTGGGGAGGTACCACTCAGCAGGAGGGGAGAGGAAAAAGTCATCAGAAATAGGAAAATGTGATTGTAAAACTACAACAATTGGCAGGAGGCTGTGGGCAGATATTATATCAAACTTCTTTTAACTAGCTTTGTTTTTCTTTAATTAACTAGGTTTCAAGTTGATAACCTTTTAAGTGCCCAAGATCGTGGTTGTTGCATGGTACTTCAGTGAGTGTCTGCCCAACACTCTTCAGCACCTGCAGTCCTAGAGGGGGCCAGAAATCACTGGGGTTTTGCCCCAAGTGGCAGTGCAGACACACTAGCTTTAGACCACTTGGTGGATCAGTCCTAATGGATAAATGCATTGTATCTGCTAATCTTCTTGGAAAGGCTTCAGAATTACATAAATCGATTCAATATTTTATGTGAAAACTATTGGTACTCATTAACACAAAATTTAAAATAACATTATTTACAAGAGGTAGCTAAATTGGTGCACGCTAAACCAGATCTCGAAAAGTATGTTCGAGAGAGATTAGAAACTTGGTGGTCTTCACACCTGCCATACTTTCCCTTGTATACTGAAACAAAAACAATGGAATTTTCTTCAGCTTTGATTTTTGAGTCACTTCCAGGAACTGTAACCACAATGGATTTCCTGTTATGTAAATACTGTACTTTATTTATTCAAGATAGTTTCTGTCTTACGCAACTGTCTTATTGTCTGACTGTCTTACGATATCATTTATTTGCAAGGAATTATGTTGTCGGATCTGGGGCCAATTGTCATGTCCAGTTGTTAGTAGATTTAAAAAATGTGGACTTCATTATTGTTTTAGGTCAATATTTGGTTAGAATACAAAAAACTATCAGTATGATCTTCCCATTTTTTCTGAAAAGGTAATGCCTGCTTCGTAGGATCCTGTTGATCTTTGGGACATTTCAGAATGCATGCTTGAAATATAAGTGTTTATATTTCATTCTGGTTGGCTCTGTTAAGTAATCCTTATGAATTTTTCCTTTTGGTGATGAATAGTAATGTTACTGTAATCAAGGGTCTGCCAACAATTCTAATGAACGTTTCCCAATTTTAGTGTTTGTATTCTAACAGCAGAGTTTGTCAGGTGGAAAACTGGTAGTGAATATAAGATCTCTTTGCATCTCACTGAACAATTATGGGATTGAGATGCTTGTTGTGCATTTATGCACCTTAACTTTTTTTAAAGAATGTAAATAAATATGAGTGTGCTATTTGTTTTTTGTATTTTGAGGGGAAAAAATCACTGAGGTACTTAACTTTTGAAATAAGACCACTGTACATGCGTATTAACAAAATTACAAACCAGTTGGGCCAAACATTCTTAGCAAGACGTGTATTTATTGTTCAGGTTTGGCCATACTACAGTTATGAGCAATCTTGGTAAAACCAATAAATGCATCTCTAAGTTATCAATATGCATGATAGACCATAGTATGTGTGTGGCTACCAAAAAAAGAAGCCATAATGGGTATGTCTCCACATATGGTAGCAACTCTATGGTCTTTGTTATATACCTTTTTTTAAAAAAAGACCAAAAAAAGGACAAAAATAATTGAGTGTATTTTTGCTTGGAATATTTTTAGTGCGTAGCAGGATTTTACCTTAAGTAAAAGCTAGAAACATAGTATGACTAAGATTTATAAGCTTGCTTGCTAGCTACTGCCGGTTAAAACTTAAAGGCTATCCTTCTTTGTGTTTCAGGGCATAAGCTGATCACCAGCTGTCATTGAGGGAAAAGCTCTGCAATGTGGCAGTGACTTTAGAGTATCAAGCATTCAGCTGTATGTTGGTAATGAGGAGTATTTAGATAAGTTGTGCTTTTTAGATTAGTTTTGCTTCCATTTTCTTGACACCACTTCTCTGATGAGGGGCAAAATTATTTCTGTCCCAAAATGACTGTGTGGCTCTCTAGTTCCTGATTAAAATATGTATACTGCAAGTTCAGCTTTTTGTGAATTGGAGGTTTAAGACTCTCTTCCATTCTCCACAGTATGTCCTGGCAGGCACGGTTTCCTCTTTCTAAAAAAATAAATAAGTAAATAAAAAATCTTGGAATGACTCTTTCCATACATTGTTCAAAGAAAGTTTGAGCTAAATAGTATTGTCTGGTTTTGAGTTATGAGTGTGTGGGAAGGGGATGTGGAGGTGGAGGGAAATAGCTTGTATTTTTTTTAGCAATAGGAAATTTGTCACTTGTATAACAAACTCAAACTTGGCATGACAACTGGCCTCAGTGAGGAATGCGAATCAAGGCAAATTTAGGAAAAGATCTTGTATCTTTGAAAGTGAATAGCAGTTAGTTATGTGTTTGTGTGTGCAAACACAACTGTATAATTTGATAATTTGCCTTGGGATAAAAATAGCTAATTTTGTTCCAATTTGGCATAAATTACATACTGTGTATTAGGAGCTGGGAGAAGGTTTGCAGCTGGGGGAACTCTGATCTGTCCATATAGTGGAAGGAAGGATTTGGTCAGCATCTGAACTCTCAATGGGGACAAAGGAAGCGGTTCCACAGTGCTTGGACTCTTTTGCATGTTCAGTGGAGGGTCAGAGGAGCTGCTGGAGTCCTACTGTTCCATGGAAGAACCAGTTGTCTTATCTGTACTCTGCAGTTCTTACAGGAATGATACCAGTGCACAGTTACTCCTAGTTAGTAATATGGTTTCTTAAGAACTGTGTCAATGTCTGAATGTACGTCCGAGAACTTTGCACTGATACTGTTTGATGAAGTTCAGACTTCATTTATTGCCTGGATGCTCGAAGGACTTCTGGAACCCTTCCTCTTTCCACTCCGCTTTATCTTACAAAGACATTTTGTCCTAGCCCCTGTGAAAAATTAAACACATTTCATCAAAATGTTTTTGGGGCAGATCCTCAGCTAGTGAAAATTGCAGGCAGTGGAGTCATGAGAACACCAGTTGAGTCTGCCCTTTTGTGTTTTGGGTAAAGGTTGATAAATGAATAATGTGGAAGGAAATTCTCAGAATGAAATTAATGTCACTGTAGAAACTTTACCATTTTGCATATACTGTGTGGGTGGTGATGTGGTTGGTTGGTTTTTTTTCTTCCATGTACTGTAATTTTAAACTTTTGATGTTCCCTGATACTTATGTAGATACTGTATATTTCATGGTATGCACTTCAGAAAATAACACAATGCCCTTGATCCTACACATTGCTCAGTGCAAGAATCTGTCCATGTGGAGCTATTGCAGGATTAGGGCCTAAAGCATTAATTCACACACTTCACAACACCGATAATCCCTCCCCCCTTTGAAAATATTGCATATGTGCAGTATGCCAGAGTGAAGAGTCCTACAGCAATGTTAATCCATATTTATTGCCCATATGTAGTAGTTTCTGTTAAACAGTTAGTTACCATGAAATGTTCCTTTTGATTGAATGTCACCACAAAATAGACAGGTTGTCCAGTGTGGAAGAGTTAACGCAATTATAGGGACTGTATCTTGTGAAGTGTACTAATTTTTGCTACCTTGGCTTCTCAGGCTTAACTTTTTGCATAAAAGTGAGTGTATAAAGACGTCATACATTCAATATAGTCTAATAAGGTGCATATTATAATTACCAATAATGTAGCATTAAGGGTTGAAATAGTAGTTGTTCAAAAGTCAGAAAATTCCAAAGAGAACCTTAACTTTGCCTCTTCACATGTGCATTAAGTGAGTTATTACATGATCACACAACTAAATAAATAGAAATTCATGAAATATTTCTTTAGAAAATGAATGATTCCACCCTGACATACAAAAGATGCTCTTTTCTCAGAGTTCTCTTTAATGTGGTCCAAGTTGGTGTATCTGACCTCCTGAGAGCAGAACCACCAATGATACTTTGGCATATACATTGAAGTTCTAGAAAGCAAAGTGTCAGCTCTCAGCAGAGTGTGAGATAGGCATGGGTTCTTTGGCTCTTCACCAGATCTTTCATTGTGGCTTTCCACTGTAAACACTACTGTCTTTCAATTCCCCGTTACAAAATGGTTGCACAACTCTATGCTCCATTTGCAGATTTGTTAGAATGGAACAAATACAAAGCAGTCTTAAGACTGGAAACTTAACTGGACTTCTTCCTAAAACAACTAATATTCAGCAGCCTATGCTGATTGCATGCTTTTGTTGTTGTGGGGTTTTACCCTTGCTTTTTCGTTTTCTGTAACATGCCATTGTGATCTGGAACTTTGCCAGGTATATAAAGAATGCTTAGAACCTGGCAGCCATGACAGTCACACTAGCCTTGTATAAAAGTGTTTTGCCTTGCATGCCATGCACGTTTGTGATGCTCTGAGGTTTGTGGCATGCATGAGTTGCACTGATCTGCCTCACTGCAGAAATGAGTTTGCTGCATTGTATTGAAAACTGATATGCAGTCTCTTCTTCCCTCCTGCTTTTGTTTTTCTTGTTCACTGAGCACTTCTTATTTTAAGGTGGACTCTTTGGCACCTGTTGCTCAGACTGGTAATCTGGAAAACCTTAGCCAGTCACCTCCTTCAACTCATCCTACAAGACAGGTAAAAACCAAAACCACCCCCACCCCCAATCCTTTATTACCATGTAAAAATACTTGATCCCTTCCCTCCTCCCCGCCCCCGCAATTTTTCTTTTAATCTTCATCATTACATGAATCTGTATAACTCCACGGACAAGGAAGTGGGAGCAGAACAGAAGGAATCCTGTCCTGCACTGGACTAGCTCAGTTCCCGTCCTATTCGTCCTTTTCCTGCTCATTCTGGAAGTAAGCATACTCTGCCACTTCTGTCTGTCTTCCCAGAAGACTTTCCATCAAATAAATAAAGGAAGGAAGCTCTCAAGAGGGAACCTGTAGCCTGGGACAAGGGCTCAGAATCTCAGTAGCCAGTCCCATTCCCTCACAGGAGTCAACTCAGCTTTTTCCTCCTGCGTTCTCACCTCTTTCTAGCCCTCTGAGTGTGTCACTTTTCAGATCTACCTGAGCTTGTCTCTGCTCCTCACCCTCATCCTTTTTAGTAGGCCACTCTATTTTTCTTTCCTCACTGTTTTGCATCAGAGGTTAGATTTCCTGTGCCATCCACTCACTGGGTTCTTTACTCTCCCTTCCGTCAGTCTTCCCACTACTGAGCTGATCACTACCAATCAGCTGAGCAGTGTACAAGCAAATGAGTATTATGCAAGCAGTTCTTTCCTAGGTGCTGCATACGTAAAATCTCTTGGTGGCTGGTTTTCCCAAATTATTGGTCTCAGTATATGCACTCCCTTTTTAATCAGCATCTCAGATGCTCCATTGTGCCTGGACTATGTGTCCATCCCTGCCTATGCATGTACCAAATAACCAAAGATGCAAGAACAAATTCAGATTCCACAGATTACAGATTATTTCCCTTAGTTTGAATGAGAGCAACAATGTTTCAAATTAGGGCCAAACAGGAACAGGAGGACCCCAGTAACCTAGCAGTTTCTCCGAGACAATTCTTCTCAGATCAATTGTGTCTGTGGGTTTGAAAGTCCTCGTTGGCCATGTCATAAATCTAAAAGGAAGGGTAAACACATTTAAATCCCTCCTGGCCAGAGGAAAAATCCTTTCACCTGTAAAGGGTTAAGAAGCTAAGACAATCTCGCTGGCACCTGACCAAAATGACCAATGAGGAGACAAGATACTTTCAAAGCTGGGGGGCGGGGGAAACAAAGGGTTCTCTCTGTCTGTGTTGTCTTTTGCCGGGACCAGAGCAGGAATGCAGGTCAGAACTCCTGTAAAAAGTCAGTAAGCAATCTAGTTAGATATGCGTTAGATTCTGTTTTGTTTAAATGGATGATAAAATAAGTTGTGCTGAATGGAATGTATATTCCTGTTTTTGTGTCTTTTTGTAACTTAAGGTTTTGCCTAGAGGGATTCTCTGTTTTGAATCTGATTACCCTGTAAGGTATTTACCATCCTGATTTTACAGAGGTGATTCTTTTACTTTTTCTTCTTCTTTTAAGAATCTGATTGCTTTTTCATTGTTCTTAAGATCCAAGGGTTTGGGTCTGTGTTCACCTATGCAAATTGGTGAGGCTTTTTATCAAGCCTTCCCCAGGATAGGGTGTGTAGGGCTTGGGGGGATTTTGGGGGCAAAGACGTTTCCAAGTGGGCTCTTTCCCTGTTATATTTATTTGTTAGATGCTTAGTGTGGCAGCAATAAAGTCCATGGGCAAAAGGTAAAATAGTTTGTACCTTGGGGAAGTTTTAACCTAAGCTGGTAAAAATAAGCTTAGGGGGTTTTTCATGCAGGTCCCCACATCTGTATCCTAGAGTTCAGAGTGGGGAAGGAACCTTGACAGGCGAGAAAAAGCTTATAACCTCAGAAGAGCCCCAGATCCAGCTCTCTGCATGATGCTGGCCTGGCATGGAGGTAAATAGATTTCACTTTTTCTGGCTCAAAGGCAAGTATCTAGTCCTCCTAAGAGGCACATTTCCCCCCCCCCCCCCCCCCGGATAGATTCTTAGCTGGTTACATTGTATGCAAATTGATCCCTACTGATTTGAGGTCTGGTTTCACCATCCAACATTTGCAGAAATTTTATTTAAATGTGTGTGCCTCTCTCTGTAAAGTAGGTACTTACATGGCCCCCATCCTCGGAGGTTCTGAGAACCTCCCAAGTATTGCAATGGTTCCCTAGTGTAGACAGTGTATGTGAAGAAATTTTTAGGGAAAGCTAAAGCCAATAACTGAGTTCTACATTCAGTCCTGAAAGTGGTGAGGTCCATGGTCATTCTTGGCTTTTGTGGGAATGAGTTCCACAGTCTAGGTCCAATTCCTTTCAATCTCCTGCACTTGTAAGCCTCCCTGTGTTGATAGACTGTTTCTTTGTTCTGGTGGATGTTAGGTGTTCTGGGAGGTGCTGGTTGAGGGGAAGAGGTGATATCCTAGGTACTATAACTATTCACAGTTCTCATGGAGGGTTTGAATATCAAAGCAGAGCTCTTTAACTAGACTATGTGCATTAATTGATGGAGCCAGTGCAGAGCTCAGAGCACTGGGTTGAGGTGTTCACAGCCATCTGTGCTGCTAAGTAGACTGGCTACTGCATTTTGTGCCAGCTGGAGCTTTAGGGTGTGTGGCTTTGTTCATATGTATGAGTTGCAGTTAATGGAGTTGGCATGTCATGAATGTGTGGATCACCACCATTGCCAGCTCTGTGTTGGATAGGATGGGGTGCAATCTTGAAAGTGAGCAGTTTTATTAACATGGCTATTTTGGCATCCAGTAACATTGAGCAGTCTAAAAGGACTCCATGGCTGCAGGCTGCATTTCCTCCATGCATGAGATTTGAGGATTAAAACTTTAAAATAATTAAGTTTCTATCAATTTTCTGTTCAGCTGTAACTACACAAATCTTTTTTCCCCTATCAAAGACCCAGATAAGCACATATCATTGAAATAGTCATGGATGAATATAGACTTAAAACTGCCAAATGAAGACGGGGGGAGGATATATTTCCCATGGTATACCATCAGTCATTTTCAGTTATCCCTCCTTAATGGTCCAGTATGGCTGCACTTTGAGGAGAATTTAAACAATTAACATCCCCATACATATGCATTCATCCCATCCTCAGACAAGCTGTGATTCCCCTCCCCCCACACCCTACCAGTGCAGCTATTGAAAAAGTACCAGGCTAACTAGTGAAGTTGTGATGAATGAGAGCCTCATACAAGTTTTAAAAATCTTTCCAGAATCCCCATCCAAAGTGGCCTGCACATAAATCCTCGGGATTAGATGTCTGAAAAGTTTCAAATTCTAAAGTTCAGCTGTTCTGATTTATATTTGTGGACAAAAAATAGTCTTTTGTATTCTTTCCATGCTTGAGATAAAATATTTCAACTTCTCATAACTGAAACAGTGAAGCAGATTTTGCTCAGACCTTTGCACAAGAAGAAACTTATTTTTAAGCTGTGACCAAGCATGGAAGACTTCAGCTGGGAAAAAAAAGGGGTTGGGTGGGGAGAGAAAAGTGTGTATGAGTGTTTAAATATAAAGTTATGATCATGTGAAAAACTCTGCAGTAGGGGTGGGTGGCCAGGAAGAAGTTGACAGTGTTTTGTAAGATCTTAATGAAATCTTACACCATTTGCTAGGGTAGACTGCTGTAGGTAGTCAGTATTGTAGTGTGATAGAAATTCATTGCTCGGGATTGCCCAGTTGGGATGCTACTGTGTGACAGAAGTGTTGCATTCACTGCTTTGCAGAGTCTATGCAAAATGCAAGAATCTCCGGACTAATTCTGAATTGTCTTGTTTTTCTCTTTGTCAGAAAATAAACATGACTGTCAGGTTGTGTTTTGCCCTTTAAATGTAATATCTCTGGTAGAGTGCTCTTCTTTGCACACAAGTAAACATTTACCTATTTTATTAAAGTACAAATCGCAGAGGAAAATTTGTATTGTTCAGCTTTTAAATATTTGATCATTGGTTTAGTGAAATAAAGGTAGCAAACACCCATACAGGAGTTGATGGAATAAAACTTCACATAAAGATGTCAAGACTTGGATTTTTCTTTGATCTGCACATACTTTCAGGGCAACTGCTGTGGATAAAAGTGCTTTAGAAAATTGTTAGAACCGATAATTTATTGACTTAGCTTTAAGTGATTAAAGCAATACTGTTTTCAGTGATGTCCCAATGTCACTATCAGTAGAAAGTTAATCATAATCCATCCAGATATTTATATGGTCCTCAGACCTGTAGTATATGAGCATTTGAGATTTGCCTTGGTTGGGTTACGAAGTCATTGCCAAGTGCTGAACACAGAAAACTTGTAGTCCTTTTTTTTTAATTTAAGGAATTTTGCTCTCTCCAGTGATGAAGATTTAGGATACATTTCCCCTTGTGTTTCTTCAGCAGCTTTTTAAATTTTTTTTTCTTTTTTATTTATATGTTGTAGGTCAACAGTGCCCATGACCCCTGGTCACACTGGAAATCTGGAAATGTGGACAATGCGAATTCTGGTGATGGCTGGGCAACCAAACCTGAAAGTGCAGCGGGGCAGAAAAATACCACTTCAAACAACTGGGAGGGTGCAGCACAATTTGGGCACCCACAGGCCTATCAAGGCCCAGGTCAGCTAAATGCTCCCATGAATGATTTGTTCAGTCTCTAAATAATCTGGACCAGAATGTTGGTATAAATGAGGATCACCTGTACAGTAGTGTCCCTTTTCTATACCATGAAAAGTTTATAAACATAGCAAACCATTCACATGGTAGGAAAGGGTAGGCACATTACTCAATGATGAGGGAAAGACAATTGCAGAAAATGTTGCAATGACCAAAGTGTTAAATACCGTTTTTTCTGTTTCCACCAGAAAGGTTAGCAGTGATGGGACCACTAACATAACAACAACATAACATAGTAGATGCATGGAGTGAAAAATTTTCACTCCATGCATCTGAAGAAGTGGGGTTTTTTTACCCATGAAAGCTCATGCCCAAATAAATGTTAGTCTTTATAGTGCCACTGGACTCCTCGTTGTTTTTGCGGATACAGACTAACTTGGCTACCTATCTGATACTCACTAACATAATGAACATCAGTGTAAATGAGGTAGGGTCTGAGGCTAAAATAGGAAAAGAACAAGTTAGTTAGGTGTCTTTAAGTTGGCAGAGTCTGATGAAATACATCCTAGAATACTTAAGGAACTGGCTGAAGAGATTTCTGAGTCATTAGTGATTATATTGAGAACTCGTGGAGGGCAGGAGAGATCCCGGAGAACTGGAAAAGGGGAAAATATAGTACCCATCTATAAAATGGGAATAAGGACAACACAGGGAATTATAGACCAGTCATCTTAATTTCGGTACCTGTAAAGATAATGGAGCAAATAAAACAATCCATTTGTAAGCATCTAGAAGAAGAAAAGGTGATAACACATCAACATGGATTTGTCCAGAACAAATCACGTCAAACCAACCTAATATCATTCTTCGACAGGGTAAAAAGCCTTGTGAATGGGGAGAAGCAGTAGATATGACGTATCTTGACCATAGTAAGGGTTTTGGTACTGTCTCACATGACCACCTCATAAGCAAACTGGTAAATGTAGCCTAGAGGAACATTCTCTCAGGTGGGTGCACAACTGGTTGGAAAACTTTACTCCGAGAGTAGTCGTCAATGGTTCACAGTTCAGCTGGAAGGGCATATGGGGGGAGGCGGATCTCCGCAGGGATCTGTCCTGGCTTCAGTTCTATTAAATATCTTCATACATTATTTGGATAATGGCATGGAGAGTACACTTAAAGTTTGTGGACAATACCAAGTTGGGAGGGGTTGCAAGTGCTTTGGAGGATAGGATTAAAATTCAAAATGATCATTCAAAATGATCTGGACAAACTGGAGAAATGGTCTGAAATAAAGATGAAATTCAATAAGGACAAAAGCACAGTACTACACGTAAGAAGGAATAATCACTATCCCATATACAAAATGGGAAATGACTGTCTAGGAAGGAGGACTGGAGAAAAAGATCTGGGGGTTATAGTGGATCACAAACTAAATATGAGGAGTCAATGTAATACTGTTGCAAAAAAAAAAGTGAACATCATTCTGGGATGTATTAGCAGGAGTGTTGTAAGCAAGACCCAAGAAGTCATTCTTCCACTCTACTCAACCCTAAGGTCTCAACTGGAGTACTGTGTCCAGTTGTGGGCACCACAGTTTTGGAATGATGTGGACAAATGGGAGAATCTCTAGAGGAGAGCAGCAAAAACGAGTAAAAGTCTAGAAAGCATGAACTACAAGAAAAGATTGAAAAAATGAGTGTGTGTAGTCTGGAGAAGAGAGGACTGAGGGGGGCATGTGATAAGTCTTCAAGTATGTAAAAAGGTTGTTATAAAGAGAAGGATGATAACTTGTCCTCTTTGCCCACTGAGGATAGGAGGACAAGAAGCAATGAGGCTTCAGTTGCAGCAAGGGAGATTTAGGTTAGATATTAGGAAGAACTTCTTAACTGTATGGTAGTTAAGCACTGGAACAAATTACCAAGGGAGGTTGTGGAATATCTGTAATTGGAGGTTGTTAAGAACAGATTAGACAAACACATGTCAGGTATGGTCTAGAATAGATAATACTTAGTCCTGCCTTAGTGCAGGGGACTAGCTAAGATGATGCATCAAGGTCCTTTCCAGTCCTATGATTCTAATTCTATGGAGAAAAGTGGTGGACTCCTAAAATACTTCCTATAAAATGGCAATGATCTACATCAGTGCACCCTTTCAGAACTGCATGAAAAATTAGCAGGTGAGAGCCATGAGTGTTAAGAACAGAATCTTAGACATGTTGTTCAGCTCACATAGCTGGATCTTTGTGGGCAACATAAAACTTTAAATCTGTGTGTTCCTGTTTCTGCCAAGGCATGGTCAGTAATATAAGCCCTCTATTTTAAAGCATTGCAGCCAGTATTTCAAATAACTTTCTAGTCTTTTTAACACTGGAAGTCTGTGTGAAGAGAGAGATTTATATTTGGGACATATTAACTGGGAAAGTGTCAATTAAGTGCCCAATTAAAGAAAATATTGGTGCATTAAGGCAATCTATTTAATAGATTTGTACTGTTTTATTTGGATGTCTAGGTTTTTGGGGATACATTTTAAATGAGGAGACAAAAAACATTGGGCTGAATTAGTTCTTTGATTTTTCGTTGGAATATTGTGGTGGGGGAGAGCAGTCTTTGGCTCAGCAAAATTAGTAATACCTTTTTTCCTATCTCTTTACCCTTCTCCTGCTCCTTCAGCAGCTGCTGATGACGACGATTGGGATGATGACTGGGATGACCCAAAATCAACGGCACCATCTTACCTTGGCTATAAGGAGAGTGAGTCTTCTGAGGCTGGGGGCCCACAGCGTGGAAATACTCGTGCAGCTGCCATGAAATTACCACTTAACAAGTAATGATCAGCAAACTGGGAAAAACAATGTTTGAGATTAGAAGAAATTAAATATGGGGGCAGAGTTAAAATTGTAAAAGTTTATTTGAATAGGAATTCTCCTCTCCGCCCCCCTGCACATGATTCATTTTGTCCTTCCACTTAAATGTGCAGTGTAAGGGGTTGATGTGGAGATGTCACAAATTCAGCATTATCATTTCACAGCAGGAGCATGTAGAGAAAGATAGAGGCTACCTGACAACACATGACATAGGCATGTGTGTCTGGTGTGTTGTTTGTAGCCAATTAACTCATGAGTTTCCAGGATACTTATTGCCTTTCTAAACTTAAGGCCTAGTCTACCCCTAAAACTTTGGTTGACCTAACTCTGTTGTTCAGGGGTGTGACCCCTAAGGGACATAGATAAGCTGGGTTGACAGAAGAATTCTTCCATCAACTAAGCTACTGCCTCTTGAGGGGATGAATTTACCACAGTGATGGAAATACCCTTTGCATCACTACAGCAAGTGTCTGCACTACAAATGCTACAGTGGTGTAGCTGCAGTGTCACAGCTGTGCTAGTATAGTGCTTGTAATGTAGACCTACCCAAAGTCTTTTAATTTAGTGGCATTTAGTTGTGTATTTAGTGATCTTGGTAGGTGAGGTCTCTTATCCACGGAACAGGATGGACTGTGCCTGGTGCTCCAGAGTGTCGTCTTATTGCACTCCAACTCTGATCTGAAAAGACTACCACCAGGGATAGAGGTAGTACAGTCTTTGCAACTGCTGTGACAACTGCCAACTCAGCAAGGGTTCCAGTTGTGGCGATATTGCAGAACTGGTTCATTAGGAACCAGAGTGAAACTAGAAACTCATTCTTGATGCTGTCTGCTGCATGGCCATCAGTTGTTGCTGATATAGGGGCCAGCTTTAACAACCTAGACCTGAAAGGCCGTATTACCCCATAATCTTCTGAGCCTTGCGATCCCCCTCTATTAGTTTTTTCTGTTTAAGATGTGAAATCAAGTACAATCAATTACACTGTACAACTCCCTGAATTTCTTTTCAAGAGCACAGAATTCCCTTCTCCGCCTTCTTTTGATAGATCTTTTCCCCTCCCCATCCATGCTTAACAGAAACTATTGGGGTTCAGCCCTGCAGCCTTCAATAGAGTGAGCCAGATTTTGTTCCCAGTTATGCCAAATTGGCACTGCTTTAACTCCAGTGGAGTCACTGGAATATATCAGTAATTGGTGCAACTCTGTTAACTCCAGTGGAGATGTGCCAAATTGATACCAGAATAACTGGGAGCAGAATTTAGCCTGGCATCGTGTCATAATTTAATAACCCCTTTCAGCTGTGCCTTTGTGGTTTAAATGTGGGAGGAAAAAGAAAATCTAGTCTAAGTTTGCACAGATCTCAATTTTTTAAACAGTCTTTAAATATCTTAATTTTAAAACTTTTGAAAGATATAAACACATTACAGGTTTTAAAGTCTAAGGATGTGTCAACACTGCAATGTAAACCAAGGGTTAGAAACCCTGTTGGTTCCTGGGCCTAGGGTGACCAGATGTCCCAATTTTTATAGGGACATTCCCGATATTCAGGGCTTTTTCTTATATAGGGACTTATTACCTCCCGCCCCATCCCAATTTTTCACACTTGCTATCTAGTCACCCTAAGGTCAGCATGATTTGTATGTAGACTGAAGGGGGGTTAGGCTTGAGCCTGAGTTCGAACCTTAGGATTTCATTACAGTGTAGACACCCTACATGGTGCTGGGGAAGAGGCAAAAAAGACACTTGTAGAATTGTGGCCACTTAGCTTTCAGTTATCACTCCTGTTAATGTAGAAATGGATGTTGCATTATCCTTTAACCTATTTTCTGTGTCACAAGGGATTTTTTTAACTTATTAATTTAAAACATTTTATTTTGTTCTCAGCATCCTGATGTCATTTCCTTGGGAACAGCGGCAACAACAAAGCTCTTATAACTCTTGTGTAATGCAGAGGCTTGAGTGCGTTGTTGTTGTTTTAATAAAAAAAACTGTCTCCTGATCCTCAAAGAAATACTAAATTTTAAAAATGTAGGAACATATTCAAACTAATTATTACTTAATAACTTTTTAATACCCATTGATGTACATGGGAAAAGACTCTCCAGTCCAAACTTGTGTGGTTCTGCTGCATTGCTCTGCAAGTCAGTACTTAACTAGTCTGAAGCCTGATTGATTTTTTTTTTTTATGTTTCTTTTTAAGCTTTCCAAAGATCTTTCATAATGTAATTAACAAAAAAAAAGGTCCAGGGAAAATGCAAAATGCTTGAATAGTATATATTTTTAAATGTAAATTAATAGTATGTTTTAATGTTCTCATCCCTTTGAAAGGTCTTTTTTTAATACAAAGTTACTCATCATTTCCATATCTCTGTTTGGGTCTACGCTATCATGCGTATTTGAGAGTCATTCACTTTAGCAATGAGCACTGCACATCTGTGATACTCTCCTTTTTTAATTTGGTTTTGAATCTAAATAAGACTAGCTTCCTTTAACTTTTAGGCTAATAACCAAAACTTTATAAGGCAGTTTGACCAAATGGCAGCATCATTCTCTAATAGAAAAAGAATAATTGTCTCTTGCTAGCTCTTGATTTTCTTTACATGTTCATAATAGATAAGTTAGAATAGAGAGTTTTTTACAGTGTTTTTTTAAGTAATGTAAGTGCAGTGTCTCGCTTTCAGACACAGTTCCTTCACTTGTCACTTCATTCTTTTTGGACTGAGATTTGGTCACGTTTATCTTTATTATATTTATCCATTATTCCTTATAGCTATAACCAGAATGGTTATTTAAAGTAAATCAGATTGAGCATAAGACTTCTGCAATCAATGACAAAGGTCCCAATCTGGCAAATACAAAATTAACGTTCCTCATATGAGAAGTCCCATTGGTTTCAGTGAGCCTGCTCATGTGCATAAAGCTATGCACTTGTATAAACATTGGTAGGATTGGGGCCTTTGTCACTGTACTGCAAGAGGGATAGTTTATGTTGAATAACTGTTTTGATTCGTTGGATTTGTACCTTTTTGAAAATACTGAGCTTAAATCTACAACCCTTCATGTGAATAATCCTTGCTCAAGCAAGTAGTTTTACTGACTTTAATGAATGAATACTTGCATGAATGTGTGTTGGAGAATTGGGCCTGTTATTACAGGAAGTCTAATTTTATTTACCTTACCCATTTAAAGTTAGTCCACATTTTAAAACAGGATGAAATCTCACCTAAGATCAAATAGAATATTACCCCCGGAATAATAAATAGGTATAAGTGGATAAGCGTCTATCACTGGTTTTGAGTAGCTGTTACGTAGTTACAGTTGAATGTCAGTGGAATAGAAAACGGATGCAGGATAATGGCCCCTGCTATGTAGCTAGTAGTACAAGCCATGCGTTTTTGGGAAACTGACTAGGTAATACAGACACAATGGCTTTTCAAAGCAGGAGGTACTTTTGGTCCTGTCCTGTGACAGTGTTCTTTTACAATGATAAAAGAAAAGGAGGACTTGGGGCACCTTAGAGACTAACCAATTTATTTGAGCATAAGGATGCATCTGATGAAGTGAGCTGTAGCTCACGAAAGCTTATGCTCAAATAAATTGGTTAGACTCTAAGGTGCCCCAAGTACTCCTTTTCTTTTTGCGGATACAGACTAACACGGCTGCTACTCTGTAACCTTTTACAATGATATTATTTCACTGTTGTATACTACAACTTATTTAAAAATCCAGCATCACCACCAACAAAGCCCCCTATTTTAGGGGCATTGCAAACTAATTTAAATCACACTTCATCCGTGTTGTTGCTCCATGCAAACAGCAGCTGCTTAGCAGCACTTCAAGGGGCTAGCTGTTTTTGGTCCAGTCTTTTCATTGAAAAGACTGAGGAAATTGGACTCCTCTGGTTAGTTTTTGTAATGTAAACTTTGATTTGAGGGCACAATAGCTTCACTTATTAATTCTGGTTAGTGGATAAAACATGAGTGTCACACTTATGTCATGTCCAGAACTACTAGATAAAATTATAACATTGTCGTTCATAGTAAATCGTTATTACTGTTTATCAGATGAAACTGATGTGAATTCAAATCATTTTGGCTGATGAGTGATGATGTAATAGAATGGCAGTTGCTGCTAATTATTCCACTGTCATACTTATTCTGATTGGCTTTGAGTACCAGACCTATTGTGCAGTTCAGCCAATCAGAAACAAGCTTAGTATCCTGTACTTTCATGAATAAAGATGATTACTCAATAGCTGAAGCTTTACTGGGTTTTTTTTCCAGTGAATAATTAGCCATCAGAGCAATCTGTGATTAGCACAGATTTCATTTAGTTTAATTAGGCTATCACCTCTCCTTAGCTCATCAGGAATAATGAGTTTTTAAAAACATGGCAGGAAATTGTGAACCTGTCAAAGAAGGGATTATGAAAAAGAAATTCAGTCACTTTATTTCTTTGATTAGATTCCCTGGATTTGCAAAACCTGGAATGGAACAGTATCTGTTGGCAAAGCAGCTAGTAAAACCCAAAGAGAAAATTCCCATAATTGTAAGTTTTTTTTTTTTCCTCATCTGAATTATTTTTAAGACATGTTGAGGCTAAAAGAGGGACTACTGAGGGACACTAATATAAATAAAAGCTTAGAACCTAATGCCTCGTGTACTGCAGACACTGTTTTTTATGTATATTATTTTATTTGGGGAGACTGTGCAGTTAGGGCATGATCCTGCCAAGGGTTGAGAATCTCCAATGCCACCCACCTGCCTCAACAGGTGGGAAACTTGATGGGGCCATTGGTGATTGGGACAGCCCCAGCTAAATGGGGACAAGAGCACCCACTAATAGGATGCAGAGGTTGTCCCTTCCCCTCCAGAGTATCTAGCCATTCATTGGCCATCTGAAGGGAGGAAGGGTGCTGATTGGTTCCTCGCCCTCCACTTTCATTAATTTAAACCCTAGCCTGGGCCATGTGGAGCCTCTTCTTACTCTGTTCCTGCAGCCCATCCTTTGACCCCTTACTGATAGCTTTGGAGATGTGTTTTGAGGATGCTGCAGGTCTGACTGATCACCTGTTCTGGGATCAGGAAGGAATTTTTTCTCCCCGAAGAGACCAAAATGGTATATGCCTTGGGAGTTTTTCGCCTTCCTCACAGCATTGTGGAGGGACAACTAGGTTAATTAGGAATAGGATTTGTTAATTCGTGGTAGTACTTGGTAGGCATGTTAGTTTACTGCAGTTTACACCTAGTTTCCAGGGCAGTTAAAAGGTTAAATAAAAGGAACAGTTCCCAGAATTAAGACATGGGATTTTGCTGATGGGCCTTGTACAGATGGGATGGGGGAGACATTATGGGCTGAGGTCCTCCCCCCCCTTTTAATATCCTCTGTCCCCATGCCGATGTGAGGGGTGGTGGTAGGACTCTGAGTGAGCTGAGTGCTGGGGGTAGGCTGAGGAGAGTCTACCCTGGTGAGAATGAGGGTATTTCTTCACTACCTGCTGGATCGGTGGGCGGGGATCGATTTATTGCATCTAGTCTAGATGCAATAAATTGATCCCCAAGCGCTCTCCCGTCGACTCCTGTACTCCAGCGCCGCAAGAAACACAGGCAGTGTCGACGGGGGAGCGGCAGCAGTCGACTCACCGCGGTGAAGATACCATGGTAAGTCGATCTAAGTATGTCGACTTCAGCTACATTATTCACGTAACTTAGATCGGTCTCCTCCCCCCCCCCCCCCCCGTAATGCTGCTTACAATGTATTCTGCTTGGTTGTGCAATATGTAAATGGGTCTAACATATAGGTAACATAAAGCCCAGTCTGCAAACCCTCACTCGTGCAACTATTGCCATCAGATACAGTGGGAATACTTACATAATGGTTTAGAAGATCAAAAGACCTGCAAATTACTCAGTGGAGAGAGTTGGGAGTTTCTGGTGAAAAGTCATCAAGGGCAACATCTTCCAGTTGTAGCCTTTGTTCATTATCAGCTATTCTAATGCAGGTACATTGTTTGCTACAAGAAAAACACCTTATGCTATTCAAAATTTTAAACAATATTTCTAAAAGACATTTCAGTTACATTATGTACCTCTGATTAGATTTATAAATGAGAGGTAGTGGACTCTGCAAGAGTCTAAGGGCCATGCTTCGAATAGCCCTGAATGCCTCCTGCAAGCTGCTGAGCACCCTCAAATATCAGTATAGTCCCTGGATGCTTAGAATGTCCAACACACGTTTTAATTGTTTTCTTGTTAAGGATGGTCTGTTTACATTTATAAAATTAATATTTTTGAAACTATTTGCAGGTTGGAGATTATGGTCCTATGTGGGTTTATCCTACCTCTACGTTTGACTGTGTGGTGGCAGATCCCAAAAAAGGTTCCAAAATGTATGGCTTGAAGAGCTACATTGAATATCAGCTAACATGTACTGTAAGTGTGTGTGTGACACCGGACTTCCATTCTGTGTGTAAAGTTGGGAAGATGGGGAGTGTGGGGAGATGGGGAACTATGACAGTAAATAATAGCAGATAGTTTAAGGCAAAGTTACTTTTTCCCAATTGGTAACTGTGCTATGGGTTTTAGCCCACGAAAGCTTATGCCCAAATAAATTTGTTAGTCTCTAAGGTGCCACAAGGACTCCTCATTATTTTTGCTGATACAGACTAATATGGCGACCCCTCTGAAACCTGTATTTAAAAAGTAACTATTTTGAGACTTTGTGCTAAAGCTTTACTTGAGCTAGTTAATCACATTAACCATTTGTTGTGACTTTACTTCAGTTTTTTAAAAGATCCATCAAAAGTCAGAATTTTCTTTTGCCTGTTCCACAGAACACTAATCGATCTGTCAACCACAGATATAAACACTTTGATTGGTTATATGAGCGTCTTCTGGTTAAATTTGGATTTGCCATTCCAATCCCGTCTCTTCCTGACAAGCAAGTCACAGGTAAATATTCCAGCTGTGAACTCAAAGAAAAAAATCTCACCTGATAGTGACCTTCTCCTTATTTATCAATGGTTTTGAAAAGTGTTCAGAATAATTCTTCTTTTGGTGATGGTGGCTTGATGATAGTCTAACTCATGGCATATGTCAAGATCTGTTCAAAACTCAGATTTGATCCTTTTGCCACTGGCTGGACAACTAAGCACTACGGAGGAGTGTGCTCAGTCTTGGTAGTGGAGAAGGTGTCATCGTTCTGAAACAACCCCGTGGACAGTTTTGGGAGTGCCATGATTCAGAGAGACCATTATCATGACACGGGCCTTTCAGTTGGAAAGAGAAAAATAATAAAAGTGAAAATTGGTGCGGGGGAGAGGCAGGACCCTCAGACAGAGGGTATGCTGTTGCTTTTCTGTTCATAAGTAAAATGTTACATATGGGGTTTTTAATAGTTTAATTTCACACTTGCCAAAAAAGGTCACATGAAAAGTGTTTTCTATTTATTTAACCCTCTGCCCTGATTAGTGCTACTAAACAATAACGGCTTGACACGAACCCTTTTGAAATCAATGGGAGCCTTGATTTCAATGGATATTGGATTGGACCCTCAGTGATCTCAGCAGCTCAGTCATCATAGTCATGTGTAATCTCAGAATCTGTGCCTTTTGGTAGAATTCTGTGGCACATTAACCAGGAATGTATTTGTTAACAAGTGCAGTGATTTGTGCATTTAGTGGAAAGTGGAGACCTGTGCTGGAAGAAAACATGTAATTTCTGTTTATATTTAATTAATGCTGCTGCTTCCTCTTTTTTCTGGTGAGACTTTCACACACACACGCAGGCATGCAGCCAACCATGTGGCTCTCTGTACCTCTGAAAATGCAATAGCCTCTCAGTGTGTGAAGAAAGTTGAGCATTGATGCAAATGCTGGGATAAATGCCGAGGAAATTGAAAAGTGAGGAAGTGATTTTGTTTTTGCTTAGCTAGCCTTATGCTTAGAATTGCACCAGTATTTTTATTTAAACACGTGCACATGAACTAAAAAGAACCCAGAAGACCTGATGTGTGTCTAGCTTTCATTGTAATCGGATCATAAAAGACTCAAAAGAGAATCTGGCATCTCAGTTAACCTTTTGTCTTTGGTATTCTGTGAGCAAGGGTGATTTTCTCGATTTGTGCCAAGAAAAGGGTATTTATTTCCTTTAGAAATTAGCTTAAATAAAACTTTCTTTTAAAATGGTAAATATCTTTCAGCATGCTCAGGAGGCTTCTTTCAGAGGACGGCTGGACAGAAAAAAAGCTATTCTAGACACTAGTCTTTGGAAAGCCTGCTACTGTGCCAGCTAACTATTACTTTTGTTTAGACAAGAACTAGAACAGGAATTCTGTTTTTGCTGGTTGCTATGGATTATGGATATGATTTGCAAAGGTTCCAAATAGGTTACCATTCGTGTCTCCGTACACTGACTCAGACGCTACTGCAGCTTTAGTGCAGCTGGATGATAAAGCAAGTTATAGTTATGGAATATGTTGTCTCATCTTTCAGTCTTAAATTATTCTGTTAATTGACTAGATGCCATTAAGTGTGGATGTAGTTTCCTATTGTTTTCAATAGCTCTGTGCATGTCTATCATGCTCCGCTCTGTGTTTGTATCTCACCACTTGAGTTTTCTGTGGGGGTTTTAAGCTGCTGCCATGCACCTATGTCAAGTTTATGTATATATTTTTTTAAAAGTGTACTCCTTCAAGGACTGTTATCTACATTGCTATGTGGATCAGAGCGGTTAGTATGCTGTAACAATGCCTTAACCTTTTCAAATGTATACTATTGTGTACTATGTTGGACTCATCAAATGAATGAGGTTTGTTTTTTCCAATTTTAACTATAAAATGATATTGTCTTTTTAATTTTAACAAAACAAAGGTAATTATCAATACACAATGGCAGAAATTACTCTCTAGAAATAGCGTTTCATCAATTACCTACTTTTAAAATGTAATAGTTTCAATGATATGTGCTAAATATCTCTGTAGTTACAAAGAGCTGGCACTTCATAAATGCCAAACTTTGCTATTCTTTGAGCTTCATCTTTTCTAGTTTGTGGGGGAAAACATCTTGGTATGTTGGTGGATACAATATTTATACATTTTGAAGAAGTGAAAAGGTATTTATATGGTGGTGTTGGTGGGTGTTGTCTTTTGTGCATCTGCCTTCCATGTATGAACTTGATGGATGTTGGACCTTTCAAAAGCATTATAAACATGACATATTACCATATTTAACAAATAAATGCTACTCTATCTTGTTTCTACACTTTCTTCAGAAATTCATATCTGTTTCTGTTATCTTCTTGACTGAAGAACTGAATAGATTGCATTAATCAAAGGCCTGCAATTTGAGCACGCCTGTCAATTCTGTGTCTTGGGTCAACTAATTAGCTATGTTCTCTGGAAAACATACAAATGACGTGCCATTATCCTTTTCTGTTTCAAAATCAGACAAAACAAGAGAACTCTCTAAAATGTGTCTTGGCCATTATTTAAAAATAACAATCCTACTCACCAACAGCTGATGCCTATTACTCTACAGTTCTAATTCTCCAAGCTACAGAAATTACATAAAGGTAGCTGTTTCACAATCCACCAAATTTAGGTGAAAAGAGCCTGTTTTTATTTTAAAGATATGTGTGGATGCTGCTAAAGCAGAAATGTAGTAGTTATTATTCAGTATATTGCAGGGCGCTTTGAAGAAGAATTTATCAAAATGCGCATGGAGAGGCTGCAGGGTTGGATGACCAGGATGTGTCGTCATCCGGTTGTTTCAGAAAGCGAAGTTTTTCAGCAGTTCCTCAATTTCCGGGATGAGAAGGTAGGAAAAAATTCAGCCTTGTTACAGTCAGAAAAGAGAGATGAAAGAAAGGGATTTGGACTGATGAGCTCACTTTGTACAGGAGAGTGATGTTAAATTTTGTAGCCTACAGATAGATAATGAATGTTTTGATTTCTGTCTGCCCCCCAGTGGGCAATAGACAAGCTGTAAATTGCCATGTGTTTGGTAGACTTGGTTCATTGCTTAGAAGAGGAATAGGTTTGCCTAAGGAAATATTATTGCCATCTGTCCTAATAGATAGGTATTCTAAGGTAGATTTTTTTCAGAATTAGCAGAATAACCATTTCTAATTCTCCCTCCCCCTTCACTCCTCTCACACATTGTATCTCCAGTTAGTGATATTTCTGGAAGAGAAAAATAGAATGAGTAAAACTCTAATAGTAGCAGTTATCTAAAAATGGGTGAAAAAAAGACAACCCAAGGGAATTTTTGCTTTCTTTAACAAAATAAACTAATGTGCCCTTCCAAAGATTTCTGTGACTATTGGACTTGATCAGATCTGACTCTGCTGAACTCCATTATTGTTGGTTGACTCATCAGTCAGTGCGGTCCTAGTGATCTGTACTGTTCTGCTGCCAGAAACCATTCATTTTGCAGCAGAGCTTAAAGGTATATGGTTGTACTACTGCATTAAAAAAGATAGAAAAAGGGGTTGACCCTGATGGTAACAAGATCAGGCAAATCTGTGGCATGATGATAGAATCATAGAAATGTAAGGCTAGAACGGAGCTTCAGAGGTCATCTAGTCCAGCCCCCTGCACTGAGGTTGGACCAAATATACATAGAACATAAGCTTGCTTCTTCAGTTTCCTTGTTCCTTCTCATTTTGTTTCTTTTTCTCTTGAGGGTAGCCCATTTGCTAAGCTCCAGAACTAGTACCAATCTGGTTATATGTTGACTGCTAGGCCTACATAACTGGCACCCTTTTTTAAAGAAGAATTTTTTTTTAATTTAAAGTATTCATGAGCAATAAAGGCAAAATGGAGTGCATGTGTAGAGTGTACATGTATCCAGAAACTGTTCTGTTAGCTAAGATAGGGTCATGCAGTTGTCCTTCTAGCTTGTCAGCAGTTTCTGTTGCTAAAACCTGTGTGGCTGGCTATTGGCATTCTTATGACTAGTGACATGAAATACAGAGAACTGATGCTGCAACATATCTAGGATTTAAAAAAATAATTCCAACTAAGCATTTTACAGTGGCAGTTGTCAAATCTCTGTCTCCTGCTGCTGCTTTTATTTAAACAAATATGACCAGCTGGGAAAATTATAGTAAAAAAATTAAGTTACTCGGTCCTTTAACCAATTGGATGATGACAATCCAAAGATATCACACATTGCTGTGTGTGTGTATAAGTGGAGTATAATTTTTAAAATGTAAGAATTTAGATATGTGCATAATTTTTCTTTTGTAATTCGGTTATTTGAAAAGTAGTTTGTGTTGTGTATATACTTATGTATTGCACAATGTATAATTCACATTTTCAACTTAGTGCTATGATATAGAAAATTAAATGCATTTTTTAAAAAAATTGCAATTCTGTCCCTATAGAAGAATTGGCAAAACTCCCATTGAAGTTGCATTCATTGCTTAGGATATATGTTACTCTACTATGGGTAAACAGTGATGATCACACTGCACAGTATGCATTGTCCCATTGTTCTTTTTCCAAGGAATGGAAAACTGGGAAGAGGAAGGCAGAAAAAGATGAGATTGTGGGAGTAATGATCTTTTCAACTATGGAACCAGAAGCTCCTGACTTGGACATGATAGAAATGTAAGGTGGCACTCCCTTCTCTTGCACTGATACTACATGTCAGCAGTCATATTACAAAATGTTATCTCCTGATGGAAAACTACAGAACTATCCATATAACACAAATTTAAGCTTGCATGAGTACACATACTGGTGGCATCAAAGGGCTTCTGGCAGTAGGTCACTGAGGTGAAACTGAAAAATGGTAGCTTTCTTATAAAGTGATCTTAATTTAAGATTTGGTGGAGACCTTTCCAAATGTGTTAGAACTCTGACACGATAAAAGGATATTGCACAGAGATCTGCACATGCAGGATCGAAGACCAGATTGAAGGCAGATCCTAAAAGGACTTTTTTGCAACTAACTTGAATCGGAGTTGATGAGCACTGGCAGGATATTGGTGCAGAAGCCTGCCAGCATGGCAGTTAAATGGTCTGTTTTGTTCTTTATTGTGGCAGTTCTGAATCATTCCAAAGCAACTAAATGTATCCAAAAAAATTTAATGTGAGGTAGACAGTCCTGTCAAACAAGACACACAATCCTGTGCATAAAATGAAAAAGATAATGTTTAATTCATTCAGCAACGCATTCTGATGGGAGGGACCAGCAGAAATCTATTACAAATGAGGGAAGAGTGACTTAAATTATCAGACTTTTAAAAACTTTTTAAAAAAGTTATATAAAAAATTGGGCAAATTCTATAGAAGTGTAAAGGAATGTGCGCGCGCACACACAGACTTCTCTTAGCTAACCTTAGGGCGATAAATTGGATTTGCTTTGCAGTTCCTGTCTTTAATTCCCATAATCTTGTTTTAGAAAGACAAATGAGGAGATATGTATGATTTGCTTCCCATCTCCCCACCCCCCCATCTACTGTAGAACATGGGTGTTTACATGGATTTCCATAATGTCTGTACATCTGTGAAAACATTAAATGTTTGTGGATGAGCTGATGTGACGAAATGAAAAGTGTTTATAATAGCAATATCATACTGTACCTACACTTAGAAATATATGAGGCCTATGCTGAGTATTTTGTGGGTAAAGCAACGTCATTGTGGTACATAGCTATTACTCCATCTATATTCAAGGAAACGGTCTTGCCCTAGCACAGAAATGAACTTCTAGGTCTCTTCCATTTCAAAATCAGTTGTTAATCCTCACCCTTAATTATGTGCTTAAATACTATGGTATCAATGTGGTACAAAAACCCTTGGTACTAAATAGATTTCGTGTGTGCATGAGAGAATGATGTGATGATAAAGCTCCAGGAGAATTGGTTTCTAAAAATATTATCAAGAGGCATAACATTTCTCATCTGTCAGGAAAGAGAAATGATGAGGTTGTAAGGTGTTAGGGCCTCTAAGTTAGGAAGCTTATTATTTGTTTTTGTTTGAAGTGCAAGTCTCAATCTATGTACATGCCATTCATAATATATCTTTTAATAATGGGAATAAAAAATAGTAGGTTTGTATGCCTTAATTCATAATATTTCTGTGAATTATCTCCTTTAATAGAAGAAAGCAGGTGGTTATAGGGCAACTTCAAAAATACTTAACAAAAAATGTATTTATTCTGGGGCTTACCACTCTGATTTTTCATTAGCCATTCTTTTCTCAACCATTCTGCCCTATTAATCTCTCTCAACAGACACCGTGGTAGAAAATCTGCCAATCAACAAGGCATCTATTTTAAACTAATTCAATCTAAAGTACTCGTAAACCAACTTAATTGTCCACATAAGGGGCTTGCACTTATAACTTAAACCTATACTTACTTATTTGTAAATTAAATCAGTACAACTTTTGTGTTTAGACAAGACTTAAGTCTTCTGAACATTTATTTCCTGGAAGGGAGTCAGATCACACACTCATGGCATATGGGTTAAATCTCACTTTATAGTTATCCTAATTTCAACATTTTTTTCAGTAGAGTCCATAGGGATGTAAATATATACCCTTCTCTATTGGTTTAGTCTCCTGTCCAAGGAAAAAGTATTGACACTTCATTTCTGCATATTTTATTTTCACTATTATATTGTAAGTCAGTCTTCCCATTAAGTGGTCAAATCATTTAGATCACCTTTCACTGAGGATCCTAAAAACATGTGGCCTAATTCTTGAAACAATTACTTCTATACCTATTCTCATATGTAGTCCTATTATAATTAATTGGGTAGCACATAAACAGGGTAACTTTTTTTTTTTTTTGGAATGCGGGCCTTATTTTTTGTTATCGCATTCTTCAGTGTTTGGGACTTTGCATGAAAATAGGATCTAGGCTTTTTAAGAGTTATGCTGTTTCATTGTTTTTCCTGTTTTAAAGTCACAGAAACTTCCCCAGTTACAAGTTGGGATATTGCAAACAAAGAATTGACATTTCAGGGAGAAACGTCTAGTAAACTAAGCCCAAAGCTGGGATCTAGGAACCTTTTGAGGTCTAGTCTCAGCTCTTCCAATGACCCAGTCTGTGATTTTGACCAAGTCACTTAACCTCTTGCTCTGTCTAAAATAGAGATGATAATAATTACATCATAATGGTCTCATGGGCACTAGATAAAACATGGTATAGTTGCGAAAAATTTTAATGAAAATGTTAGGACATTTATAGAGCTACTCTGTTAATTGCTCAGCGCATTCCTGTGTGTACAGTGCTATACAAATAAGTATGGATATTTTAATGCAGATATCCTTAGTAAAATGAAAGAGAAATACATAAATTGGAATCCAGGCAGATTGTTTTTGAGCACAAAATATTTGCATTTCTTCCATGAGATATCAGCAGCTCTTTATCCTAAATCATTTAGTCATCTTCAGGTTGAGACTATATTTGTATTCTCCCTGAAGAGGTAGTCTAGTTTTGATGCTGATTTGCATATCAGATTCACTCCTTGTAGACTGGTCTGTGTGAGTATCGGATATAGCTGCTGTTTTTGTGTGTACCATCATTTTAAGAAATCAGACTTCCATTGTTTTAATTCTTCACATTTAAATTTTTAAAAAATGTATAGCTAGTGCACTGGGGGTGCATTTTCTTCACAAAATTTAAAATACAAAACAGCAATGATCATATATCCTTTATATGCGAGACTGCCATAAAGGATAATGTTTTGGATTAGCTATGTAAACCTTGTCTTATTCATAAGGATCCAGAGCAAGAATGATAATTCAGTAGCAGACTCCTTTTAAAGGATGGAAAGTATAACGAAGCATCAGGCAAAGGACCTGGAGTGAAATTCTGGCCCCACTGAAGTCAGTGGCAAAATGGCCATTGACTTTGTGGGGCCAGGATTTCACCCTACTCTTTTACTAGTTCTGTGAGACGCTTAACATACTCTTGGGCGTTGTAAAAGTTATTATTTATAATAGTCATGTAGTTGTTCAAAAGTCCATTGCATCAGTTTAAATGCCAATTGTAGCAAATTGGAACAACTCTGTATCTGTCTGTAATGGGATTACCGTTATTCCACAGAGAACAGAAATGTGATGCAGTAGGCAGATTCACCAAATCCATGGATGATGGAGTTAAAGAGTTGCTGACAGTGGGACAAGAACACTGGAAGCGTTGTACTGGACGTAAGTGTCACTTGGAAACTTTACAAGTTTACGTCCTCTCTGCCTTGCTTTTTTATTGCTATTTAGATATATTTGTGTATTTATTATTTAAATTTGAAATGTATTTAAGTCTACTGAATTTGAGAACATCCTAGGTTATGATGAAACCATACACTGAAAATTACTAGTAAGGCATACAATGCTAAAAAAGATAGCACCTTAAAAGCACATTATGTTCTTTCCCTTTTCCCCTCCTTTCCCCACCCCAATGTTACTACACCTTAACTAAATTTCCTGAGTTTATAACACTTGGTTTGGACATAATTGCAAGATCTCTGTATTGTATTTTACCCTAAATTATTAATATATGCTCTCAACAATAACTACATCTTAACATGATTATTTACAGATAAAAACTATTATTTTAAAGCTCCAAAATGCTTATTACTAAAGTTAATCTTATTATACCCAAAAGACAACTACTTTGGATTCCTTGTTTACTACAAAAATATGGGGCAGGGACCTAATACAATGGAGTCCTGGTCTATTGTTACTGCAATATAAAACAATATAATAATAAACTAATAAGTGGCCAGCTGAGAAAATGTTTTAATATTTATGAACAGAAATTATTACAACAGTAGTGGAATATAGTTAATATTTTACCATTGCAGTGAAATTCCGGTTAACAAAGTGTCCATTATATCCCCACCAGTTGCACTGAAGAAGAAACTTAATATCTATAGAATTCAGGAATTGCATAAACTAAAACACACAAACCGCTGCCTTTTTTTTTTCTCCTCCTTCAGTATCTTGGATGGAAGAGGAGACAAGGCATGGAACAGAAGTTCTGGTTCTGTCTCCATGCCTTGTTCTTTTGTTGTTTTAGCAGTCCCCGTCTCCTCTTTTTGCTTGAGTGCAGTGCAGCTCCATTCTTGCAGGGTTGGAGTGCCACAGGAGTTGGAATTTCAGGGATCCCTAGATATCTGAATCCAGCTTATCCAAAAGTTCTTGGCTATCCCTTTAGTCCTTCTTTTTTATATATTCACTTTCATAACACATTTTAAATGACCCATGGTGGTAGAAGGAAATATTGGAAATACAAATTTTCTTTGTTGGAGTGGCCACTTTGTCATAAATTCACACTGCCATTGCTGGGGATTGCATAGGTCTCAAAACTGAATGGCAATGCCTTGGCACACTGAAGAAAATTGAGGATGGAGTGTTGGATTAATGGGGCATACGGAGGGATAGTACTGTGAATGGTACACAATGCATAGGAAATGCCAGTCCCAAGAAATAAAAATTAAAACGTGATGCATCAAATAATTCTTAGCAAGAATTCTACTAACGAAGGTATTCTAAGGATACTAATAGAGAGACCCACTATATGGTGTAAAAAGGCATTTACCTTGGTCTGAACACTAAAATGTCAGAGCAATTGAAAACTACTTAGTTCCTCTTTTATCCACACAATACACTTCTCCAAATACAAATTTAAAAACAAAAATGAAAAAGCAAACATATCTCAACTTCTGACTCTTTCTATAATGGACAGCTCATACAAGCAAAAAATTATTTTCATTTCAGAGATTACATCAGGCCTTTGAGTCTATAGTATATGAATTATGCATGCTGTTTATAATTTTAAAAATTCAGCCATAAACCACAGCAATTCTAACCTCATTGTGAAGAAATAATTTGTGCATGCATGGCTGTGTAGGCATAATAGAACACCAAATTGTATAATACACATACAAGTGCATTTTGTTAGCCTTATAATTGTATGCAGTGTTGTTAGTTCCTACTTTAAGTATTAAATTTTGAAACCTTGATAGCTATCTTTTTAAGAGGGTTCTTTTTTCTTTTCTTTTTTTTTTAAGAATATTATGAAGACCTTTAACATTGCAGCTAATACAATTTCTTAGTATAAAAGGTTGTGTCTTCATGTTACTAACTCCAGGTCAAGGATATATCACTGAAACAAATTTATTTTTAAAAGGCTCACTTAAGAAAAAAATCTCTCTGTACTCCTGGAATGCATTTGTATAGGTTGTATGAATATGAATTTAGAATAAGGTGATGCTCTCCCCAGTTTTGGGGTTCATTTAAACACAAAATATTCTGGTTTCTTCACAGAAGAAATGAAGGAATGCTTTTAAGTTTCCATGGTAGGGGACATTTCACCTGAATCAAGCTTTTTAAACACATTTGTTGCTTTAGATAAGCAAGTATGGACACATATGGTGACCTTTTCAGTTCTTTCCTCAAGATGCAATGGCAAAGTGTTCTTAGAAAAGTGGGGGGTGGGTGGGAGGGGAATAGGAGTGGTGTGTGTGTGTGTGTGTAATCTGTATATGATATTGAGAGAGATATAGACATACACATGCACAATATGTCATGTTCATTATATACATGGAAACAGATACATAGGTTGTATACACAGAGACAGATCCTTATTTGGTGTGTGATTTTTAAAATATGTACTTACACACAGTTATATTTTGAAATAAGTGAAATAAGGTTTTTATCTTCATGAGTTTGGAATGGCCAATTATTCAGGAATGGATGTGCAATACTACCCTTTGTACGAATACTATTGCATCTCTTTGAGCTAACTATAGAAGGACTAAATTAAGACAGTATTTTATCTTTTTAATTAAAGATTCATAAAAGGTAATACATACATATGACTTATGGTGGACTTCTAGAACATTTTCCCCAAAAATAAATGTTTAATATTGAATAGCTGTTTTGTACCAGAAATGCTGTATAATTCAGTGAAAGTGTAAAACAGTATTTACGTTTTTACTTTTTTTTTTTCTTCAGCATTACCTAAGGAATATCAGAAGATAGGAAAAGCCTTACAGAGTCTGGCACTGGTTTTCGGCACCAGTGGTTACCAAGGTACTTTATATATTCATTTGCACTGTTCTTTCATCTTAAGAAATATTATGTCTAAAGTGTCCTATTATATAACATTTTGCTGTCAAAATGTTATATTATTTTGGGACCTTTTAATTTTTAAATCTCAATATAAGTAACATTTTCCTTATCTAGTTGTATTGACTGAGTACCCATATCTTAGAGTTTCAAATGGCATGACATGTTTACAAAAGGAATGCAAATGAGAATTCAGATCCAAACATATCTTACAATAATTTTTGTTTAACTTGAGGTATTTACAGTGGCAGTCTGATCTAATACTAATTTGTAACATTGTCATTGATCTAACTGACAATCTACTGAAGCATGTCTTTTATGACCAATACTTGTGTGTTACATTACAGAAGAAATGTGTGGATATAAAAACATCGGCCATCACAAAAGTATAGGGTGACATTTTAAAACCATTTTTTGTAATTAACTGGATTATGTTCACCTGGTTTGGAGACACTTCGATTTTTTTTTTTTTTCAAAGAGCCCTATCTACACAATTAATAAATGGAGACTGTCATGTTGGGTTGTAGTGAGGAGGAGGGAAAGAGGCATAAGATGAAAACTAATCAGTGGGCACTTCTTTTTGTTGGGAGTGTTTTATGCATTATCCTAATAGAGTATCCATATTTTGGGCCAAACTTAAATTCCACTTTGGCACATTTCTACTAGGCTGATGATCACACTTTGAGGTTTCCAGTTTGCTTGTTCATTATACATACATAACTTGCTGTTTAGAAGCATCAGAGATCAAATCTGTATTTCATAATACACATTTATTAGCACAGTGCTTCTACTCCCCGTTTCTTTCCACAGGACTGGAGCAGAATTGCTGGCTACATTAAATATAGTCACTCAAATTCTGCTAGTGTTTCCGCAAGCAATGTGCAGAAAAAATTCTTCAACATGATGAAGAACCTCATTGGGTCACTCTCCTGTGTGCCCCTTCTTCCCCCCAAATTCTCAGACCAAAATTGGAATCTTTCTCAGATTTCATCCCAAAATGAACCTAAAGATTGGGGTAAAGATTGGGGTCTGTAGAATGTTCTCACTGAGTTTTAAAACTATTACTTTTCTTTCAGATCACTTTATTAACTGGCATTTTACAGACATTCTGAATTTTTTTAGACCTTTGATTTAGTAACTTATTCCAACTGGGATTTTCTGCTTGGTTACTACTAATTAGTTCCTTGCTTTGTATCCTTCTATAAACTCTGCCTGTTAACTCTGATTCCATTTTAACCTGTGATTTGAAATTAGGTTCTTTGCTGTGGGTGTATGTCCTGTATTTTTATGTTCTTCTGTACCATACTTGACGTAGACCTTAAATATGTAAAGTGTCCTGCATACAAATTCGGGCTGGAGCCAAACAAAACCTGTAGCATGAATCTTTGGGAAGAGACTGAAATGTTACTTTGGTAATTATAACACACATTCTTTTACCAGGGTAAAGGGAAAACAAAGAATGTGGCTTTAAAAGCTAGGATGCAAACTTGCAGATCAGCCTTACGAAGGAACCCGGTCATTTGATTTTCAGCATCTTTGAATGGTATGGAAAATAGAGACCATGGTAATTGGGAAGTAGGCAGGGATATTTCCCCTTGCTACTCCCTTAGACATACCTGGTTGCACCCTAGTGTCTTGCTAAGAGAAACTGCTTCCTTCCAGTTGTTTATCCTCTGTCCTGATCCCATATATTTTACTACTTAATACACCTGGTACAACAGTCTGTTTTCCTTAAATTAAGTATATGGGATTCTTCGCTTCAAAATTCACTTCTCAAAAAAAAAAAAAAAAGACCGAACAAGTGGAGTGCACAAATTGCTTTAAATCTCTTCTTCACTACTAGTCATTCAGCTGTCTGCTGTTAGTGTGCAATCTCATGTGATGACTGGTTTGGATGCTGTTATTCTGTGATTGACTGGACATGCAGAAGAATGAGGACATAGACACATGAATCGATTTTAAAGCAGCAGGCTGCTGCTTTAACTTTAATATTAAAGGGGGTGCTGAGACACTCCCCCTCCCATCCACAAAGTTGGTTAAATGGCTTCACACCGTATAGCCGAAGAATCAGGATTGGCTCCCTTACCCAACCCTCCACCACTCAATTCATGAGTCAGCCCGGTGCTGAATCCCATCACCCTCCCCCCTGTGAAGAGGAATGATAGGATAGATGAGTATGTGAAGACTTAACACCTCGTCTGGAGTCCACCAGTCCTTCCTGGGTCCCCTACTCCTGTTTATCCTCAGAGCTCTCCCCTTGCAGCCATTTACAGAGATGCCAGCAAATTGCTTGGTTGCATTCTTCCCCCCTACCCCCCAACTGTCTGGCAGCTAACTCTTGTCAAACCTGGTCTTTCTTTTTGATAGCTCAACCACATACTGGATCCTTTATCAGATAAGTGGACTCTTTTCCCTCCATGGTTAAGGGACATCATTCCTGCTCTCTTTGACCATCATCACAGATCCAAAAGAGGCAGAAAGACTGGCAGCTTCTTGTTTCATGGTTCTCCTGATCAAATCTATTTGTGCATGTCTGCCAGCTCTCTGACACATCTGCCTTGTGAGTGTTTCTGACCAGACCAACCTGGTCCTTGGCCATAGCTATGTAATCCACCCTAAATCCCACTGACTGTTAATTTTCGAATTGAGCCTGGTGCAAGTACTAAGATAAGTCTTCCCTAATGGACTAACGGCATGCTAGGCAATGTGAAATGTCCACAGATCAGTGCAAGAAAGAGAGACAGGAATGTCCCATAACATGCTGCTCTTGCCAAGCGGGTATAGAGACCTTTGGCTCTGAAGCCCAGCTGAGACCAGTCTGCTGATGTAACCACCTGCTTATCAAGCCAGTGTACCATTGAGTACCCACAAATCCAGAGAGCTACATTAATTCTGATTTCCCCTAAAAATGAGAAACAGGATTTAACATATGCTCCCTACTTGCTCTGCTGACTCCTCCATCGCGTAGACATAGGCTCTCTAACATCTTACCTTCAGTAGCCTGAAACATCCAAAAATCCATGCCCATGGAGGCTGCACCAATCCTAAAGAGAGTATATGCTAAATTTACTTTACTGAGCCCTAGATAAGAATCCCTTTCTGATCATACAGCAAATTGAGATCTTGTCAGTTCACTAACACGCCCAAATACACATGCACAAAGCCTGCCTCATGCATATGCAGAGGCAAGCACACCCTCCAAGTTTTCACTGGATACACCCATTCATCCAGGTGTTCCTTTAACACTGTCATGATCCTGTGTGCTGTCTGATCTATTTTGGGAATCGCTGCTATAGGAACACAGACCCTTGTCTGAGCCATGCACCAGCCGGTTCCAGAGTACTCCCGTGGCACAGGGACCACACTGCAGTACTTGTGGCATTCTTCAGTGTAAAGGAAAGGAGGCTTAAATAAAACAGCTTTCCCTCTACAATGGCAAAGTATAGGCAAGGCCCTAACTAAACCAAATCTGAGTGGCTATGGGGGTGCCAAACCTACATGCTGGGTCCTCTCACCCTGGGCAAGTTTCCCTAATAAAACTCCCCACATTATTCTGCAAATCCTGTCAGCTAGCAACAGACGGACTGGCCCCATGGTGGATGCTGCCAACCTGTGGTGCACTAGTCATACCACATATCTCACCACCAGGAGCTTTTGGCAATGGGCCAATCCTGAGCGGATGCCTTTCCTAACTCTGAACTCAAAGAAACCTGCTGTGAAAACCTAGAATGTCTTTGAGTCAATGGAGTTCTCCGCCAGTGTTTAAGGCTGTCAGTAGCTATGGTTCCACAGAGAACAGGGTGTTGGTAACCAGTTTTGACTGGCAAACAGCATTAGTTACCAAAATCTGCCCTTCTGAAATTGAGAGCATTGGCAAAACCAGTATCAATACAAAGAATTTGTCTTGTGGTGAAAAGATATTTAATAACAGTGCAACACACAGGCGCATAACCTCTGCATTAGCTGCACAGACTTTACTAACTGGCAGCTAATGTGTACACCCATTTCAAGTCACCCCTTAGGCCACTTTTGAATACATCAATCCTCTTGATAATGTAAAACTTGAGTTAACACCAAATGTATCTATGTATCTCCAGTTGGCTTGCTAATATGACACTATATTGAACTCCTTCAGGAATTCCCCCCATTTCTCCTGCCCCACCCTCCTCTCATATCTTGTTTGTTACAGTGACAAACAAGGGCTGTTTAACACCTGTGGGGGCAGCTACTAGGTTTTCACAGGATGCCCTGTTGGGCATTTCCACCTTACAGTCAAATTTGGATCCCTTAGGATCATCTGTAACTGTTCTTTAGTGGGTTTGCTGCTTTTAAGAGCTTTTAGTTCCCTGAATCAATACCCATAAGCCCTCTAATTATCCCCAGGGAGGAGGGATCCCTTCTGCTATGTCTAATTCTATGCTAAATATGTCAGTTGTTGCATGTGAATCCTTTTCTCTTTCCTTTATGGTTAAAGGGAACCCCAAACATCCTGCCATCTGCTGAAAGATTCCCTGCCGCTGGACAGACTCACCTGGCCCATATCTCCTCTAGTGAACAGGAAGCTTCAAATAGTAATCAGTTGGGGTAAACACACTGCACAAATAACAGCCCATTCCCGCATTATACAAAACCGTTCAAAAGCTGGGTGTGATATGGACAGCTCCGGGGCAGGGCCATATCTGAGTAATAACAACCCTTACTCTGAAAATCACACAGACTAAAGTCTTAGTTCTACCCTCAGGCAGATTCACCCCTAATTCACCCTTTGTCAGTTGAGCACCCCGGCCACATTTATTTTAACCTTGCACATAAAAGCATTTAATGAGGAGTAGCAGACCAAGCATAATAGAAGATTCACTAAGGAGCCTTGAGTGAATAAAACAGTATTCCTGTGAGGCCCCACCTGTAAAGGGAATAACCAAAGATTTGGCATTGGAACTCCTCCTACTTTCCCACCAACTTCAGCTACAAATTCTTGTTCGTGTTTGGCCCTAACCACATGGTCCAGCCCCCAATTTGGCTTCAATTTCTTGGCCCAAATGTGAACTCTCGCCCAGAATGAGGGATTAAAAACTTGCCCATTAACATCTGACCTGTCTGCCCTATTGGAATAAACCAATGTATCTAATTTAATGGAGATGGGGATTTTTGTAACATTGCCATATCTATCTCCTGGTCCTGCCTTGGACTTGAGGATCCTCCTCCTTTCCCCTGAACTGAGCTTTTCCTCTATCACTGCGTGCTATGGGGGCCTCCACACATTTGCTTAATTTTGCACAATGAATAAAAACATTTCCTTCTCCCTTGTATTTGTGCTTTCCTATCACTGAAAGGATCATGTGAACCAGCTTGGTTGCGATAGAGGCAAGACCTCATGCCCTCTGCTGATGGTAGCCTGTGGAACCCCTTCTGACACCACCTGTACCTTGCCATCTTCCACCCCCTGATTCCTCTCTAAAGAGGTGGGTTGGGATGCCCTATCACCACACTATAGCTATGCTCTGCTCTGCTCCACTCTCCCCAGCTCCAGTCCATGAAGGTTTCTTGAATGCATTATGGACAAGGAAGAGGAAAGTGAGGGGCAGTCCCTGATAACCTTGTCCACCCAATCAGAAACACACATGCATATACCCTCCCTTGCTAAGATGGGAAGGGGCAAATGTTAGCGTTCTGAAAAGCCAATCAACTTGTGATACTCTTCTCTCTCTCCCTCCCCCCCCCCGCCCTCATTAGAAGCAACACCCAGAACTTCCTTTTCTAATTCAACCAGTGCTCCATTCTGTCTCAAATATAGGCACCTTTCTCCTGGGCTAAACAGCAGCTTGTCTTTATGTTCAGAAAGATTCCCTCGTGCAGTTGTGAAATTGCGAAACTAGGAAATTGCAGTCCTTGAAAATTTTCCCTGTAGTTCAAGCCTCTGAAGGGATCGCCTCTGAATTACATATCTTGAAGTCTTTTATTGTGAAGATATCTACCTTCAAAATTATTATTTCAAAACTCCAGGCAGGCAGAAAATGGCATGACTAAACATTTTTAAAACATTGGAGAAAGAGAAACATTTTTCAGACACCATTCTTATCAAAGTCAGAAATTCAGATATTACTCAAGTTCTGCAGCTTATAGCAGTGCACATCTGGGAGCTCTCCAGTTTCTGAAATCACGCTAATGAAACAGTCTGAACATTGGATCTGATTGCTACTCTGTCTTCCTTTATTTCCTCTCCTCCTTTAGGACATACCCTGACTTTAATATCTCTCCCTCTTCTTAACACTGATCAGTTCACACAGGTGAGAAAAAGCACCTGCTAAATTTCAAATTGGTTCTTTTAGTAAAAATATGACTCCTAAATCAGTTTTATTCTGGTGCATCTCTTCAGTTGCCAAACATTAAGCCCTTGCTATTAATAATAGGTTCTGTCTTTAGTAAATAAGATCTTCAGCAAATGGAGAAATACCCCTATATTCAATGTATTTGTATCCATAATAATACTGTCAAACCATTTGTCAGGCCAAAAAAAAGGAGATAGTTAGGATCCCTTTTCATGAGAAGGGGATAGTGTGCAGTTGCTCTTATATAATGCTTACTGGTAGCCTGTCAGATATGCTCCACCAGCTCATTTTCATAACTCTCTGTTGGCCAAGAAAACTTGAACAAGCTCAGGCCAGGATGGAAAATCATTACAATCGTTCTTTGGGAAGACTCAAAAATGCCTTAAGAAGAATTTCATGGTTATTACGCTTTGTTCTGCGTAGTGCTCTGAGTGTTACCAGCTCATACAGTATTTTGGTATTTTTCTTAAAGCCCCAGTTCCGGGAGGCATGCAATCGTGAGAATCTCCACCTTTATTTTAAAAACAAGTCTCTCGTCCTCATGGTTGAAGAGCAAAGTTTGAAAATGTGACTGAAGTGTATCCTAAAGGCTTAGAAACCAGATGGCAAAGAAGAAATAACCCAAAATGTGTGGGGTGGGTTTTTTTGTTTTGTGTTTTTTTGGAAATCTCATGATTTTCCGGTGCCTGATTCATTACTTTTGAATGCTTGGGATTAGCAATACTGCTAGTTAGACCATCAAAGAAAAGTCATTATTTATTAACTGCGAGACACACATCTTTTTAACTATAGGGTTTTGGGTTTTTTTGTTCTCCTAATTTTAATAAAATGCATCTACACAGGTTCTTCCCCTGCTTTAGTCGGCTTATCTTACCCTCTGACAATCCCTATCCTTCCTTGTAAATGCAGTAATTAAATATTTTTAAAATAGGTGTTATATTAAATATTAAAAATATTAAATATTAATAAAAATGTTAAACACAAAGCGCCGGTCACTGTAGTTAACTTATGCAAGTTGAATGCCGAATTTGTAAATATGCCTTTTTATCACGTTAGTAATTTAAAAGCCATCCCCTCGCTAATGATACCAGTATACCAGAATTGAACAATGTTTGCTCCCTTTCTCTTTTGTATATTTTTTGTAAATATATAATAACTACAGCAGCACACAGGCTTTCATTACTCGAGACTAGCCTGATTTTGAAATCCATTTGTTTATTCAGCAACTGTATTTGTGAATTTGTTACTCCACCTTAATTTGAAATATATTTTTAGGAGAATCTGATCTCAATGAAGCAATAACAGAAGCAGGAAAAACATATGAAGAAATTGCCAGTCTCGTGGCAGAACAGGTATGAAAACTCTAATAGAATGCAAGTCAATCCAGTATACATTACATGACAACATACAATGGGATTTGATCACGTTTTCCTTCTGCTCTGACTTTCTTGCAGAGTTACTTAATACATTTTTACATCCATAAGAAAATCAATATTTCAAAATTGCCTTATAATTTAACTTTTTTAATAACTTTACTCCTGGGGACATTCTGTGCAAAAAATTGAAAAATTTCTGTGGATAATATTTTAAAATTCTGCAAACTTTATTTATCAAAATAATAACACCACATAATCACACCGGTTTCAATTATTTTGGTAATTATTTCAAAATACCTGTCAGCAAGTATGTCTGAAACAAAACACACACACACACTCACTCTCTCTCTCTCCCCCCCCCCACCCCAGGAGTAGAGAGTTAAAGAAACTCCTATGATAACCCAGTTTTGTTTCTCTGTCCCTTCTCCCCCCAAGCCGAGCCCAGCTACAGGGCCCCTCCCTGCCCAGATACCCAAAACCCCTCCCCCCCCACAGAGCCCAGGGATCCAGAGGGAGAAACAGTCTGATGCTTGGTCCCAGGCTTGCATGGAATTTCCCTGCACACTGCCATCTCTGTCCCTCAGGGCATGCTGGGAACTGCAGCTGCTAGGAACCCTCTAGCTCCCTCCCTCCCTTTCTCTTCCCTTCCCTTCCCCCCTCCCCCCGCAAACACACACACAGCATCTTCGATGTATAAGCTGGGCTCTGTCAGGTCCACCATCCCCTAGTGGCAGCTAGCAGCACAGCCCATTTCTGCGGGGGAAACCAAATTCTCCACACTCAATGTTAAATTCTGCATTGCGCATTGGCACAGAATTCCCCCAGGAGAAATAACTTGCATTATAAATTATTTCTCTTCTCTATGTCAGCTGAAAGAATGATGCTAGAAAAGGATCTCCTTTGTATCAGACGTCTTGGCCTTCAATAGATCAAATTGATTATCTCCACAACTGATTAAATGCGACTTTGTGGTGTCAGCACAGGCTGTCTACTAGGTCTCACACTGTTACTAATGCCATTAAAGCAATGATGGGAAATTTTTCAAAAACTTTTAGTATAGACAGTGGCTTGGGTCTAGATCATGCTGCCCCTCATATGTATTGTTTTGTCTCATTACTTCATTGGGTTTAACTTTTAAGTCCCTAATTTTAAAAAATGGATCCTGTACCTGCCTCAGTGTTCAGGCCTTAAATTTGGCTTTGTTTAGGACCTGCTGACTGTTCATGTAATGCTTAATCTCCAGAGTCCAAAGTTATTTTCAAATCCATCGTTACATTAGGAAGTGATGTGGTTTTTTTTAAAACACCTTAACTTTTTGAAAGTAACAGCTGGTTGGGTACATTTATCTGCACTGTATTTGTGGATAATGATTTGTTTTGTCACTGCTGAGGTTGGAAAAACTCTTCAGTGGAACCTTGAGATTACTAGCTACAATAATTTAAGTAAAATATGGAACACAAGCTTTTTAAAAGTGGCATTGAGTGTTTACCCTATTGATTTTATGTTCACTGAGGCCCCCGAACTTCTGTTCCCTGATATAGCCTTATATATTAAAAATAATGGGACAATCTTCACTGCCTTTACATGTATTCCAGCTAAAGACTGGACATTAAAGTGTTTTCAAAATCCATAAATTCTTGTCTTTATCTAGACCTAGTGTTCTTTACATTGGGTGGCAGCGAATTTTAAATACAATAATCTTTTTCTCATGTTATAATTTTTTTTCTTTTGCCTCTGGATATTTTTTTGGCCTTACAGCTCTTGTTCAATATGTGTAACTTTCTATTCAATTCTGACATTAATATGACATAAATATTTCTTTCTTAATAATTGCTGAATTCTCTTTATTAGCCAAGGAAAGATCTCCATTTTCTGATGGAAACTAATCATGAATACAAGGGATTTCTTGGTTGCTTCCCTGACATTATAGGAGCTCACAAGGTAACTGTTTTTGGGGGTGGAGTATGGATGGGAGAGGAGTTCACAGGACAGATGAAGTTGGGGGCATAGTGGGGAGTAAAAGGGAGGGATGTGCATGTATAAAATCAATACTTTGCCTGTCCTGCACTCAGATATTTAATTTGCCCATACCCCTAATGTCCATATTGCTGGAAACCTGTAGGAAGATAGCAATGGAATCTTTGCAAATGAGAAATTCTCAGGGGAGGAGGGGATTTTTTTTTTTTGAAGGCCTTTTTCAAAACTATTGTTCTTTTAGCAATAATCATGAAATTTCTAGCTTTTCATCAGCATTTATTCAACCTTAAAAGTAGTTTATAGTGGTGGAGGCTCGTAATGTCCTTTACCTTTATACAACTAATGAAGCTAATGTGACCATCTGATATAAGAATAGACCAATATTAATACAAAAAAAATTATAGTATAAAGAATTGTATGAGCACAAAAAAGGGGCTCATTCTAAGTAGCTGATTTGCCAGGCACACCTTAATTCTCCCACAAATAAAGTACAAATGACTAAATATTCCTACTAGTCAAAGGCTACATAAACGTCATTAAGTCACTGATAGTAAATGGGTCCTTTTGGGAAATAAGTTGTCTTGAAGCAGTTTACATTGCACAAATCTTGGATGATTAGATAATAGGTCCTAGAAGCATTTGGAAGCTGGAAGTGTTTAGATATGGTCCATCTAGAACTCCATTATATTTTGGAAGCTTGGCCTATTATCACCTCCTATAAATATGCATGTTAACTTTTGTGTATCAAACCCTGTTTCAGTGTGCTTGTAATCAGTGCTCATGTCTTCTGCCGTTTCCCCCCACTGGCATAATCAGAAGATATCTAAAATTAAACAACACATTTTGGGGGAAAGTACTGAAAGGCAAAATCAGATTTGTACACATGCTATGGGTCTGTCGAGTTGTTGTTTTAAGCCGATGGTTCTCAAACTTTTATACTGGTGACCCCTTTCACATAGCAAGCCTCTGAGTGCGACCCCCCCCCCCTTATAAATTAAAAACACTTCTTAATACATTTAACACAATTCTAAATGCTTGCGGCAAAGCAAGGTTTGGGGTGGGGGCTAACGTGTAATAATCTTGCAACCCCCGAGGAGTCCTGACCCCCAGTTTGAGAACCCCTGTTTTAAGCTAATATGATAACCTTTAATTGGTTGTTGTTTTAATCATCCTGCATTTTGGTCTTAACAGGGAGCAATAGAAAAAGTGAAGGAAAGCGATAAATTAGTCGCAACCAGTAAAATAACACCACAGGATAAGCAGAACATGGTGAAGCGTGTAAGCACCATGGCTTATGCATTACAAGGTAAAACAAACTTGAAGTTCAGTGACAATGTTACAGACTCTGAAACACTAGTTAAGAGGAAAATTTTAAAGGGAAATCCTGTGCTGCACTAGGAATAAGAATATGTAGCACTTTTCATCCATAGATCTCAAAGAGCTTTACAAATTAGGTCAGCACCGTCACCTTTTACAGATGGGTAAACTGAGGTAGAATGGGACAGTGACTTGCCCAAGGTCATCAGCAGGTAGTGGCAGAGTCAGGAGTAGGATCCAGGCCTCCTGAGTCTCAGTCCAGGACTCTAGCCACTAGGCAATGCTGCCTCCCTAGGAGGTTTGCTAGTAGAATTTACTTCTACGTAATGTCCCCAACTGCATTTGCTATTGAGAATTCGAGTCTGAAAAACAGCAAATGGTATTTTACTTCGTACCAAAGTGCTTGTTTTTTACAGCCAAAGTTTTAGAGTTGGTGCAAGTACATTTTAGTTTCAAAGAACAGGAGTAGCTGGAGTCCTTTATGGGAGAGAGCTGTACTCGGAAAACTTTCCAGCCCAAACAAAATCTTTTAAGTGCTTGCCTGCATCAGGATATAAAACTAATGAAGGCCATTGATTGTTTCTTGATGGTAGATCTTATCTGCTGGGTATTGATTGTGTTCTGTAGAATTACTTCCATACCTAGCCACAAGCCAAACTGCTACATTCTGTGATTCTATCAGATCTTGCAAGTTAAATAGGCAGGCTGGGTCAGTATTTGAATGAGAGACCAAGATGCTGCAATTCAAGATGTTGAGGATTCGATAAGTGATGCTCTTTCCTCAGAGTCAACACTGAACCAATGTTTCCATACAGTATTGGGTGACCGTGCTTGACAGCAGCAATCTTTGCACTAATTAATAAAAATTACCACTTTTCACTTTTCATAAGAATGTGGATGTTAACCCCAACATCCTTGCCAAATTCCAGTTTAAGTAATTCCATTTTTGCCTACAGTTTTTAGATTGGATACAATATCCTTTTTATTTCATTTAGTAAACTCTGTTGCTGTGTATTATTATATAACTGTTGATCGACACCAAACGTGGCTGCATTTCAGTGACTGATGAATCCCTATAGTGTGACTTAATTTGTTTGTAAAGTAATGTAAGCTCCATGGAGAAAAGATACTATAAAAGTGCAAAGTAATAGTATTCCCAAAGTAATTGCACTGACTGCATTTGGTGCTGAATTGGGTTAAAAAAAAAAGACTGCACTCCTAGTTAACACAGTAACTAATCCGAACTAATGAAACTGCTCTTGTTGATGAGCATTTTTCTAAATTAATTTGTATCCTGTGTTTTGACTACAGCGGAGATGAATCATTTCCACAGTAACCGGATTTATGACTACAATAACGTGATCCGCCTCTACCTGGAACAGCAGGCACAGTTTTATGAAACGGTAAGTTGCAGCATATCAATGCTGGTTTCTCGTGCATGCTGTGAGGCCACTTATTTTATCTGTCAGAAACGCTAGCTGTGTATTAATCATTCTGCATGTGCACATCTCTTTGAAAGCAGTTGCTTGAAAGGCAATTTTACATTTAATTTAACAAAAAAGTACAGGAACAAAGGATGAACTGAAAGAACATTTTCTGTAGAGACTTCCAAAACCAAAACTTTGCAGCACATGGAACTTAACATATAATATATTACACTCAGATTGACTTCTTTAAAATAACATTATTAAAGCTGCTAAGTCAAGCACTGGAAGTTAGGAAATGCTTATGCTCACCTAATGAGCAGTTTTTTGATATTTTTACTCCTGGGGAAATTCTGCGCAACTGCAATGCAGCAGAAAATTGCCCCCTGCAGAATCCCTTTGCTTCCTTGCAGGAAATGGTTTCTGTGGGGAACCAAAGAGAAACTGCACCAGTGCTCACTCACCCCTCATGGCAGCTCAGACACGTCTGTTCAAGCAGCTCGGGGAAGAGGGGTCTGGTGATGTCCTGGCCACCCAGGGATCTTAATCCCAGTTTAGGGAGGGGGGGGGGGGGAGATGGAGTTGCACCTCCTCCTTCCCTGCATGGAGCAGCCAGAGCTGGGTCAGATCAAGCCCCAGAAACTTCCCCTGGCTGATGGAAGCTCTGCACCTTGGGGGGAGGATGTGCCTGTGTGGGGGTGAGGCTTGGGGGGAGAGTTCCAGGTGCAGAGTGGGGGTGGCGGGGAAGCTCCCTGTACAGTGACCCCTCCCCCCACCCATGCACCTGGAACCCCCACACCAAGCTTCCTCCATTTCAGGAGTTCCCTGCACCCAGAACTCCTTCCCCAACCCCACTGAGCCTCATCCGCTGCATCAGGAGACCCCAGACCCCCACCCCACTGAGCCCCAATTAGCTGCACCCTGAACCCCAACCCCACCAAGTTCCAGTCCCCACCCCTACTGAGCCCTAACCACCTTCACCTCGTGCCCCCCCCCCGAGTCTCATTCCCCCTGCACCCAGAACTTCACACCAAGCCCCTGTGCACCCAGATTCCCCCCTGCACCCAGACGGCCCACTGAGCTGCCCACACCCAGACTGCACCACACAGAACCCTGGTACTTTTGAGGGAATTCTGCACTGAAAAATTTAAATTTCTGCAAGATTCTGCATATTTTATTTGTCAAAATAACCCAATATAATCACACCATTTTCAATTATTTTGGTAATTTATTTCAAAATATTTGTCAGCAAATAATTTGAAAATGGTGTTGTTTTGACAAATATACAGAATTTTGCAGAATTGTAAAATATTGTGCGCGGAATATTTTTTTGGTGCAGAATTCCCTCAGGAGTAAATTTTGTTTTCTCTTTATTCAGTATGGGGCCACGCGCCTTATTTACTGCACGCTCTTCAAACCCTGTTTTGAAGACAGACTTATTACTTGCCTCATGGACCTTTCTATGGTGCTCAACTGAAGTCATTGGGAGCTATGCTTTGAACGTATAAAGTGCTATATTATGCTAACTACTCTGAAAAATCAAGTCCAAGGCATCTCAAATAAAGTACCTAAAATTTGTGGCTACTTTTGACCTTCATCTCTCTGTGTGTCATCTTTCTGTCTGTAAATGGGAATAATACCCCTCGCTCATCACACAGACATTGTGAAAATAGATTAATTAGTGTTTGACTAGTGTACAGTAAATAAGTCCTAGAAACATACATTGACCAACAAGGAGAAAAACTAAATATTGAATAGTTGTTCATTAAGTGAGTACCATCCATCCAGTGCATTGAATGGGGGGGAGGATCCTGTGGGAAAAACTAGTATGTGATCATGTAATCAAAGACTGTACAATGGTGCATACACACAAAAGGTCTTGCTAAGTTTGCACAGGCAACTTTAATTCTGGCTTTTTCTAACTTTTGAATGCTTCACTTAACAAATCTGATGTAGTATTTGTACATAATTGATTAGGGTTTTTCAAAATGCAAACTGATAAGACAGAAATTTCGTCATGTGGCATCTTATTGAAACCCCCCCCCCATGAGTCATCAGTAGAATAGGAGCCTTTTATATTCACAGCACATAGACTATTGCCACTTGAACTAATGGAGTAACTAATAGCAATAATAAATTGTCATTTTCTGTGGGGACCAGCACTAAAAGGTGAAGAGAAACGCACTTTGCCAGTGGATTTCATGGATATTTCCTGACAGTAGAAGAATGGTTAGTCTCAAGAAACCTGGGTTTCTCTTCAGGCTCTGAAGGGGGAGTGTTAGTGGAACATTCTTCTGCCTGTTCCACACCCCTGGCTCCTTGTCCCAGTCCTATTCTTCTTGCCTATCCAGTCCCAGTCTCCATTCTTCGGGCTTCTTGTTCCAGGCCCATTTTCCCTGTCTTCCCAGTCTGCTTGTCCTAGTTCCAGTCTGCTTGCCCAGACAGTCCCAGTTCCTTTCTCCTGCCCCCACCCCCTCCGAGCTCCCAGTCCCACTCAGCCTCCTGCCCAGGCTCCTCATCAGATCTGTCTTCTCCTCACTGCCCATTTCCCTCATCTGAGTCTGCACCCCATCTGCTTGTCAAATCTGTCGTCCTTTTCCTCTGCCCCTCCTCCGCCTATTGGTTTACAGTCTGTCTCCCCTATCTCCGAATCTGATTTTAGAGACCACTCCCCTGCCAACTGGTTCCTGGCTTTGACCCCCATAATTTCCACACCATCTCCCAGCCTCTTCCCATCCCCCAGTCAGAGTTTCTCTCCTCCCCGCCAGCCCAGTTTTCCGAGACTCTTTTTGTCCTAAACTATTACTGTCCTACTTTCCCTCTCCCAGTCCAGCTTTTCCCCCCCCTGTATTCATATCAGACCACTTCCTCCTCCCTATTGCCTGGGTGCCAGTAGGGTCATCATTGGGAGCACAAGAGACCGGCCCCCTGCTCTGTTCTGGTGTCTGGACCAGAGCAGCAGGGAGGAGCAGCTATTACAGATTTTGCCCTGATGGCTGGAGCAAGCTCAGTTGCCCTGTAAGGATGGTGATGCAGTCAGGGGAGCACTAGGAGATAGGAGGGATTGAACATACACATTGAAGACTGAATCTTTAGAGAGTTTAGCTGTTAAACTTTTACATTTCTAGTGGGCATGTGTGAACTGCAACTTCAAAGGCTTAGTTTTACCAAATTTGGTTGGATTTTCATGGGGACAGCACAAGGCCCATTCCTGATACAAGATACAAAACACCAAACACTGCCTAATTTTAAGTCTCCGTTCCAAAGCATGAGCTCTTAAAAGAAAAGGTTGCTAGAATTTTTTAACATGTGCATAACAATGTATTTTTATGTCAGCTCATTCCTAGAAATCGCTAAACCATTTTCACTGAAATTTTCAAAAAGATTCAGCCTGTGCCAGAAACCCAGCCTGGGAAATTTCAGCCCAAGTGGTTAAAGTTCGGCATACAACTGAAAAACAGGGTCTTACAGTGTTGGGCAACTTCAATAGGTAGTGCTACCAGATTTTACAGCTGTCTGACAGAATCACACAGAGAAAGGTGGTGATAATGATCCCCTATCTGCCAGCAAGGTGATTTCACTCTCTGGTGCAGCTGCAGTTAGCATTACCCCTGCTCTCTCCAGAGTAAATGTGGCCAAAACTGCAAATTAAGCGCCACCCCATACTGCCAGGCTGGTGTAAAATAGATTTAGCGTAAATGAGAATTGGGTCCTACAAGTTTAATGGCAAGTGGCCAGACTAACTATTAATACTATGAATAACACATGAGAACATGCAATAATGGTATGTTCTTGAGTAAAATAATAACTGGCAGCTAAGTGACCCCCTCAGAAACACCTAACTGATTGAAATTATTGTCCAGACATTACGGTCGTGTGTGTGTGTGTGTTTGGAAAAACCACCCAGTGTGCATGACAGATCACACCTAGCCAGTCTGTTAAATCCAAGCATGAATGGGTTTATGTGTATGGCCCCCTTTTTGATATTAGTTCAAGAATTCTCATCCACCAAGTAGTAATGTAAGTTGCATCCACATTTGCTGGCAGGAACTCAAGACCTTCTTAGCCTAAAGAGTTAAGCTTTAACGGGTGAGATTTTTTTTTTAATCAAAGTTGCATCACTGCCTGAGCAAATGACAATTGTCCAAATACTGAAGAAACAATACACTGTTATGGTTTGGAGCTTTATCTATTAGGATTAAAGTTAAACGTTTTATTGCTGAATTTCAGCAGGGCATTAATTGGCTGTTAGTTCCTATAACTACCCTTCAAATTCCTTTAGGTGATCAACATGAAATTCTAAAACCAGAACTTAATAGATTACTGAAAGGAAAGCAAATGGTCTTGAATTAAGTGTGTATCTAGCTTGCGTTGATATTCCCATTGTCAAGCTGTCTCGAGTGGCTCAGGATCGTGAGTACCAACCAGCCTCAGAGCAGACCGTTACAAACCAGGGCACAAACCCTGGAATTGGCGGCTGTGATTGCAGAGCCATTGGCCATTATCTTTGAAAACTCGTGGCGAACCGGGGAAGTCCCGGATGACTGGAAAAAGGCTAAGGTAGTGCCAATCTTTAAAAAAGGGAAGAAGGAGGATCCTGGGAACTACAGGCCAGTCAGCCTCACCTCAGTCCCTAGAAAAATCATGGAGCAGGTCCTCAAAGAATCAATTCTGAAGCACTTGCATGAGACGAAGGTGATCAGGAACAGCCAGCATGGATTCACCAAGGGAAGGTCTTGCCTGACTAATCTAATCGCCTTTTATGATTACTGGTTCTGTGGATGAAGGGAAAGCAGCGGATGGATTGTTTCTTGACTTTAGCAAAGCTTTTGACACGGTCTCCCACAGTATTCTTGTCAGCAAGTTAAGGAAGTATGGGCTGGATGAATGCACTATAAGGTGGGTAGAAAGCTGGCTAGATTGTCGGGCTCAACGGGCAGTGATCAATGGCTCCATGTCTAGTTGGCAGCCGGTATCAAGTGGAGTGCCCCAAGGGTCGGTCCTGGGGCCGGTTTTGTTCAATATCTTCATAAATGATCTGGAGGATGGTGTGGATTGCACTCTCAGCAAATTTGCGGATGATACTAAACTGGGAGGAGTGGTAGATACGCTGGAGGGGAGGGATAGGAGACAGAAGGACCTAGACAAATTGGAGGATTGGGCCAAAAGAAATCTGATGAGGTTCAATAAGGATAAGTGCAGGGTCCTGCACTTAGGACGGAAGAACCCAATGCACCGCTACAGACTAGGGACCAAATGGCTAGGCAGCAGTTCTGCGGAAAAGGACCTAGGGGTGACAGTGGACGAGAAGCTGGATATGAGTCAGCAGTGTGCCCTTGTTGCCAAGAAGGCCAATGGCATTTTGGGATGTATAAGTAGGGGCATAGCGAGCAGATCGAGGGACGTGATCATTCCCCTGTATTCGACATTGGTGAGGCCTCATCTGGAGTACTGTGTCCAGTTTTGGGCCCCACACTTCAAGAAGGATGTGGATAAATTGGAGAGAGTCCAGCGAAGGGCAACAAAAATGATTAGGGGACTGGAACACATGACTTATGAGGAGAGGCTGAGGGAGCTGGGATTGTTTAGCCTGCAGAAGAGAAGAATGAGGGGGGATTTGATAGCTGCTTTCAACTACCTGAAAGGGGGTTCCAAAGAGGATGGCTCTAGACTGTTCTCAATGGTAGCAGATGACAGAATGAGGAGTAATGGTCTCAAGTTGCAGTGGGGGAGGTTTAGATTGGATATTAGGAAAAACTTTTTCACTAAGAGGGTGGTGAAACACTGGAATGCGTTACCTAGGGAGGTGGTAGAATCTCCTTCCTTAGAGGTATTTAAGGTCAGGCTTGACAAAGCCCTGGCTGGGATGATTTAACTGGGAATTGGTCCTGCTTCGAGCAGGGGGTTGGACTAGATGACCTTCAGGGGTCCCTTCCAACCCTGATATTCTATGATTCTATGAAACCTCAAACTGGTTGTACGTTCTATACTTAGATTTCACGAGTATTAAGTGTCCACTCCTTAAGCACTGTCAGAGCTGTAACATGGAGTTAGACTGGAGTACCCAAGAGGACTGTCTATCTTGCCACCTAGTTAAGCCTGCCTTTGTGATAGATGGTGCCTTACACCTGAAATCACAGCAATATTCAGGTTGCTCAGAGTCCCAAAAAAGTCACTTACCCCAAGTCAGTTGTACCCTACATCTCTCACAAAAGACAACTAAGAAAAGAAAAGAAATTAGTTATTTACAAGATTAAAGTAGGTAAATATACATACACAAGAGTTAGCCTAATGATCCAAAAGGGTAACAGAAGATGCTGTAATATGCAAGCTCATATGTCCTTCAGGGCTAACCCAGGCCAAGCCCTGGGGAGCTCTTGTTTATGCTTAGAAATCTTCACCCCTCAGAATTCAAGCAGCATAGAGATACAGTTCCTTCCATCAGGGATATTTTACTCCTGGGGGAATTCTGCGCCAAAAAATTAAAAATTCTGCACACTATTTTAAAATTCTGCAAATTGTATTTGTCAAACACTACATAATCATGCCAGTTTCAATTTGGTAATTTATTTCAAAATACCTGTAACAATAAAGACACTCATTCACTCTGTACTCCTTGGGGGGGAAGAGAGTGAGTTAAAGAAACGCCTAGGACAACCCAGTTCCTGTTTCTTTTCCACCCCTCCAAGCCCAGCTGGGGAACCAGACACCCACAACCCCTCCCTCTGAGTCCAGCCATGGGGCCCCTCTCCCAGCCAATATACCTGAACCTCTGCCCAGCCCCCTCCCTCCCAGAACCCAGCTGCAGGGCCAACCCAGTGCACACACTTCCTCCCAGAACCCAGCTTTGCCCCTCTCCCCCCAGCCCAGACACCCTTCCCCCTACTGCCCAGGGATCCAGAAGAGGACCCATGCTTCTGGGTCCTATGCTTGTTTGGAGTTTCCTGCGCACCACTGTCTCCTTCCCTCAGGGCATGTTGGGAACTGCAGGTGCCAGGAATCCTCCCGCTCCTCCTCCCCCTCCCCCTCCCCACCCTGCAATGTCTTCTATGTATGACCTGGGCTCTGCTGGGTCCAGAAGCTCCTAGTGGTGGCCAGCAGCACTGCAGCCCATTTCTGTGGGAGAAAGGAAATTATGCGCAAAAAACATTCATTTCTGCAAAATTCTGCATTGTGCAGTGGCATTGGATTCCGCCAGGAGCAATTTACTCTCTCCCTTCAGAATTCAAACTGATGGGATGAGTCCACCTACATCTCTTCATGGTGTGTGTGTGTGTGGTGTGGGGGGCAATCAACAAAGTCTTTGTTCTTTGAGGTTTTACAATGGCTGATTTTGTTTCAGTGGGCCTTCTTGGTGGGCAGGACCAACACCTTCTGTTTCTACATAGCTGTTTGACGACTTACACAATTACAGAGCATTACAATGTAAATACTTAATATAACCTTATAACATCTGTACTGCATGTTATAAGATGAAATGATTGTAGGATGCTGTATGTATTAAAGTCTAAACACCAAACACATTCTTATAAATCTAATACATATTTTAACACTAACATACTGGTGAGCGAGACCGGTTTTTGGCTATGCATTTGTCATTTTTCAGTGAGGCCTAGGGGCATTGGCATGAGCTGGCACCTGGTCTGCCAGCGTCACACCCATCAAAATGAAAATTCTCTCCAGTTTAAATGTAAAAACAAATGTGTGCAAATCATTGCAAGTGACAGTATCTCAAAGTACATCTGAGGTCAAATCACAGATCCAAATATCTGTAAACAGAAAGTGGTAGGAGTCTAATCTCCCCACAAATCAACAGTGACTGATAGTATGTTGGGATATTATGTGTGGAATAAGTTTATGATTTTAGTCCCTACAAAGGACTTAAGAAGAAAACACTAGCACCACAGTATAGGGTTGGATTTTAGGGGATTTCCAGAAAAGTTCTTTCCTGGTTGTGTGTGTGTTGCCTTCTACACTGGAAAGGAAAATGACGTGCCAGCAACATGGGAAAGTAGAATAAAGGAAATATGACTTCTTTACTTTGGTTCCCGGTAGCTGTATAACTTTAAGTAGCTGAAAGAAAGAGTTTATATGCTTAGTCTCCACTAGCCTTTTTCCCTTAGTCTCAGACTCCTAGACCTACTTCAGACTTGCATATTTGTAAGTGGTTTCAAAATGATGTGATTTACATTTTGAGGCGCCAGAAGATGATGTGGCTTAAAGTATAAGTAAGCTTACTCTAATTTACACACTCTTAACTCCCTTTTCTTGCTGCTCTTGGCCCACTTCTTTCAGTCCTTCAGTGTATCACTAGTAGTATAGGTGGATGGGACCTTGAATGGGTTTTATTTGGCGTAACATACATGTTGTGAGAGCGTCTTGAAGTTGTAAGTTTTGAACTGAGACTCCTATGCTCAGATGCCCCTCTGAATTTATACCAGAATATTTGTGGTTAAAGCCACTTAAGAGTCTAAAAAATTATTTTTAGTTACAAAAGAGAGAGGAACTGAACAGCTCAAAGGCTTGGTAATGGAATATGAAACCTTTTGCCCCTGGGTGAGCAGAAATGGTTGTTGCTATTAGGTGGATCTTCAGTCTAATTGTTTGTCTCACTGCAGTTGCTACTGGATATATCACAAAAAGCATCCCATCAAATTGCGCTAATTGGCAACTATGGGGTCTCTGCAGAAAAGCACCGAATGGGCCTTAAGAATTATCGAACCTCTTGCCACTGAAGTGTCCCTCCAAGTCAGGGCTAAGGCACATTGGTACAACAGTGTAGGAACCTTGCACTGGCCATCTTGTGTTCTGTCACTAGCTAGAGGTATGGAGAGTCCAGAGCTGTCAATCCGATATCTTTCATGAACACTATAAATACACAGAATCGTTAACTGGGGTAGGAAAGCACTGCATCCACTAATACTGTTTTCCTAAGTTGAACATTTAATATTTGAGGAATGAATCAACTGAAATTTTCTTGGCAGAGAGCTCTAAGATGAGCATGAAAGCTATGTAATTTAAATATGTAAAGTAGTCATGCTATTCATGTGTTCTTTTTGTTTGTTCCAGATTGCACAAAAACTGAGGCAGGCACTTGGCCGCTTTCCGGTGATGTAGAAATAAACTGGGATGGATAACGAAGAACAACTCCGAAGTGCTTTTCTGATTCGGGGGCAATGCGACTAAAAAGTTTTAGTGTTTGCCATCCAAGAAACCAAAAAACACCACACCAAAAGGAAAAAAATCTGAATTGCAAAAAACAGTTAAAATAATTTAAGATGTTTACTGTTCTCCGCATTAGTCTTTGCCAGCCAAAAAAACAAAATCTGAATTGCAGAAAGAGTGAAACTAATTTGATGTTTACTTCTTCAGTCTAAATGCACCAGTTATTTAGGTATATATATTTATCTTGAACACTCTCCCTCCATATCTATCTTTTAAACAAAAGCTGTCTCTTGCTAGAAAGTGCTCTCAGTTGTAGGGCTCGAAATTGTCAAACTAGTCTGCATTTCCATGGATTACAAACAGATTCATGGTTTGTCATTTCTTCCGGATCTTAACTAGTGTCAGATCATGAGGTATTTTTTTCATTTAAAAAAAGTGACTAAGCCAGAAAAAGATGGTTTTTATTTTTTTTATTTTCCTTATATACCATTCAGCCTTTTGTTGAAATTCCTTTCAGCAGTCATGTAAAGTTTGTGTATGTTTCAGTTGCACACTCAAGATAATCTCTTAAGATTGTTGTTTTGTTGATCATTTTGCTCTATATGGTTATGCTTTCCAACATGTACTTCCAGCACAGTCTCCATAACATGATGGCTGGCAAATTGTTCACTTTTTTCCATAATTACTTAATATTCCGTTCTTGTGGAACAAAGCCTTAGAGCTTGTGTGCGTTGGGCTCTCCCTCCCTTCCTGGCCATGCACTGTGCAAAGAAGAGACATTAACCAAGGAAAGAGCCATTCCAGGAAACTGGAAAAATATTCTTTCACACCAGCAGTCTGACTCCATTAAATATTATTCAGCCATGGGCTACCTCTGATAGGGTACTCAGTGCTGTGTCCTGGCCATCATCTTCCCCTTTGCCATACAGAAGTCAGAGTATCTGCAGAGATGACACTTCCAGTCACTTTTGACCCCAAGTGACAGGAGTCCCCAGATTACTACCCAACTCAGGTTTTCACATAGTACTACAACATGCTACTGGCTCCCATTCAGCTTAAAAAAAAATGAATCTACAGCCACTAAAAGGAAGAGGGGGGGGAAAATTCTAGTACAAACTGAAGCATGACCTCTGAGGTGTTGAATGAAATCCAGGATGTGTGGCAAATAAGTTATTAAAAATAATACTGTAGGTGCAAATGAGGTATGGTGTTCACCGCACATGAATGGCACAATTATTGTCTTTACTAACGAAGTGCCACTAAACAACTACACTTTAGGCAAACTTCTGATAGTTACCGTCCAGTATTTCACTTAATGCCACAAGCAAGCCAGGATGCCAAACTGCAGCTTTTGCTAGAATCTTCCTTCAAATATAAACAACTTAAGGAATAATTTATTTTACTCACAAAGCCATGATAAGTGACGGGTACATTTTGTTGATTCTATTGTTGCCTTACTATGTTGTGTATTGCTGTTATTTTTGTGAAATATTTTTACAATAAAAGAAAAATCTGGATCTGCCTGAATAACATGAAAACAAAAAATCACTAAGCCTGAGTCCAGATGCTCTTTAGTAGCACAGGTTTTGTTCATATTTTATAAATACTTTGTTTTCCCTCAATTTAGTTTTCTTCCAAATTCCATAGAGCAGTGTTTGATACAGCCATTTAAATATATGTAAAAATTGTAAAGAATGTGTATAAATGTTTTACACCAAATGTAAGATCTTTCCTGCATGTAGAAGCAACCTATAAAATAAATTGTTACGACGTGTACAGTAAATTCTGAAAGCACCTCTTCAAACCAACATTTTTTCAGCCTTTGTATATTCATTTTTCTGTGATGAAAGTTCTTTGTAACTGGTTCTTAGCTGGGGGGAATTCTTTTACCAAGCTTTGAGCTGACCCTGATGCACAAGTTGCAGGTTGTGCATCTTTTAGTGGAGATGGTTTGGGAATCTAAGCATAAGGTGTGCATTTCCAGTGTGGGGAAGCTGTGTTTGTAACACCTATGTCAGACATATAAAACTATTTAAAACAAGCAAATCTGTTTAAGTCCTAGAAAATAAATTCCTTAGACTAATATATATTTATGTATACCCATAAGACTGTTTTCTTGAGAAGATCATACAGCTTCTTAACTTGAAGATGTAGCGTGAGGTGCAAATGTGTCCTACATTGCTTTGCTTCATCAGGTTATGCAACCTGGGCAGCAGAAGAATGAAAAAGCATCCTCACTTTTTCCATAAAGAATGTAGGAGAGAAGGCAAATACCAGACTACTCAGTTTTGCTGCCTGCGAGTTAAAAAACAGTCAAGCAGTACGTTGGTATTGCTAGAGGAAGATGGGTCCATGAGAAGGAAGTGGTCTACTGAATGAAAATGTCGGCAGGTTCTCGGCTTAATTATTTAAATGGGAAACGAGGGGATCATTCAGTTAGTTAGCACCAGAGATTTGGAGAGCACAGCAGTGCAAGACTTTCCTAGTGTTAGTACTACAGCTCACCATGCCCACCTGTAAGCAATAAAATGTGAGAAGAGTACACTGCTGTGCAATCACTGCACAGTTTATGTAGTAGGATGAGGGTGAATGATACCCACAGAAGTTCCAAAATGCCTTGGAAATGCATTTCTTGGCATATTATGTTTGTTTTCCTATAATTAATAAATTATGCATCCTATCAAACATTGACAGCTCCATGTGTGTCAAATTTTGAAGCCACTTCCTAAAACATTTAGCACCTTTTAGGAGTTAGATTTAATGCCAGGTTGGTTAACAAATGCTATCCTGTGCAGTGATTTGGGTAGTCCCCCTTTCTCCAAGTGCTAGTGTAGCAAAAATATGAACATAAATGTACAAATGGTTCCTTGGAGAACAGTAGCTGCCTAATTTCTTTGTCTGCAATGACATCACAATTCTAAAGGAAAAAAATACTATTGATGGGAACTTCTCCCCCACCTGCCATAAAGCAACTCCGTACTTAAGTGTTAATAGGCTTACTTCTGACTTCAAAAGGGAAATAAGGCCTGGGTAGGGATCACTTCTTCCACCATCAAAATGCAGTAATCTGGGAAGTAGAACATGCTAGCTATTTAACAGTGCAAAACAGCTGTGTCCAGGAAGTGAAGAATTTCACCATAAGCAATTGAAACTGCAGGGACTTAGTCCTAGACACCCTTTAAAATTATTCTTGTTTTCCAGGGTAGACTCCACTGAGCCATACTGACTGTTCTAGAGAGAAGGAAAAACTTTCATGCTGCACAATGGCAAATGAAAGGGGCTAGGACTCTAGATTGGCAGAGCCTACCCTAGTTACTAGAAGTGGAACGTGGCTAGGACACCTATACTACAGCTCATCCCATAAGACTTTGGCTGCAAGTGCTGTTCTTGGTGAGGTGTAATACAGAGAACCCCCTACATGCCACTCCAGGGGCCTGGTTCAGCACTGACTCAGGTAAAGGTGTGTGCCACTGCTGAATCATCACTGCTTTCTGCAGCACCAAAGAATCCTCTCATGTGAGCACTGACCTCATCTGACCTTCAGGGGGCAAGACCTGATGGAATCACTTACTTTAACCTGTTTCCATGTATAGATGTACAAACCAAAAGAGGAGATGGAAATGGAGAACTGCTTCCATGGTAAATAAGAATGTGTTCTTATTTAGCAGGAGATAGCAACAATAACTGTCTTCCTGTGTAAAGTTTTTATTTCCTTTCTAGATGCTGATTATAAACTTACTCTTAGCTCTGGCAGAGAAAACAGCATGACTGTAAGCTTCACAATCACAGGTGAGACCATCTTGCAGTCTGCCATCAAGGAGCTGCTGTACTTGAAAATAAATGTCCAATATAAATATAAAAGCTTTAGCTCTGATTCAAGACTGATGTAAATCGTGAGTTATTCCACTAAAGCTAATGGAGCTAGAGACAGCTGTAAGCAGATTGTGACTAAGGCCTTGGCTACATTTGTGAGTTACAGTGCAATAAGGGCGCCCCGGCTCACTACCCATCCACACTGGCAAGGCAAGTAGAGCACTTTGGCTCCGCGGCTACAGCGCTGCTGGTACTCCACCTCGGCGAGTGGGATAATGTTTGCTGCGCCCTCGCTGGAGCGCCACGGCGCCAGTGTGGAAGAGGTGTTGCATTACTGTGCTCTGATCAGCCTCCAGAAATGTCCCATAATCCCCTTAAGTCAAGTGGCTGCTCTTGTCATTGTTTGGAATCGGCTGTAGGAATGCCCGTTGAAAGCTCCATTTCTGACAGCTGGCTGCTTATCTCCTCTGAGACAAAGCAACCATTAGTGTGGCATGGTGTGTATGTGAGAAAGCGAGGCGGGGGGAGGAGGGTCTGCTGCTGTCTGAACTTACAAGACGACATGCTCTCAAAAAAACACTCTCTCTTTCCCCCCTATCTATACAACTCACTCCACGCTCCCCCCCCCCTTGAAAAGCACATTATAGCCACTTGCATGCTTGGATAGCTGCCCATAATGCATGGCTCCCAATGCCGCTGCAAGTGCCGCAAATGTGGCCACGCCAGCGCGCTTGCAGCTGTTAGTGTGGACAGACTGCAGCGCTTTCCCTACTGCGCTCGCCGAAGGCTGGTTTAACTCAAAGTATGCTACAGCTGCAAGTATAGCCATGCCCTTAGAAAGTCAGTGCTGAAAGCAAACGGGAGGGCAGTTCATTGAGATGAAAAAGGGCTTCTGGGGAGGGTAGAGGTTCTGCACCCAGAACAATGAAAGGGTAGAAAGGCACTTTTTATTCACAGGTGGCTGGCTGTCCAGCCAAGTTCCTGCCTGACTTGTTTATGTTGTGTTAGTGCTACAGCTGTGCTAGATGAGGTTTTTTTTTTAACAATTTGTGAATAAAGAAAGGACCAGGATTGCAAAAAAAACATGCTGACATTCTGTGAAAACACGCCCAGGCCTCGCAGAGAGCAATCCAGAACTGGTGTTAGATCAGACTTTTCAATCTGCAAGTGATTTGACCATAAAGCACTCATTTCCCCATCTGCTGCTCTTACTGACACAGAAGCATACTACTCTGTAAGGAAGTTTCAGAGTAACAGCCGTGTTAGTCTGTATTCGCAAAAAGAACAGGAGTATTTGTGGCACCTTAGAGACTAACCAATTTATCTGAGCATAAGCTTTCGTGAGCTACAGCTCACTCCATCGGATGCATACTGTGGAAAATACAGAAGAGGTTTTATACACACAAAGCATGAAAAAATGGGTGTTTATCACTACAAAAGGTTTTCTCTTCCCCCCACCCTACTCTCCTGCTGGTAATAGCTTATCTAAAGTGATCGCTCTCCTTACAATGTGTATGATAATCAAGGTGGGCCATTTCCAGCACAAATCCAGGGTTTAACAAGAACGTCTGAGGAACGGTGGGGGAGGGAGGGCACGGAGGAATAAGCAAGGGGAAATAGGCTTGAATAGAGACTGGGAATGGTTGAGTTTTTCTAAAAAGTAACCTAAGTTAATTGTATACAATTTGCAAATTAATTCCAATTCAGCAATCTTTCAGAGTCTGTTTTCGAAGTTTTTTTGTTGAAGGATAGTCACTTTGTGATCAGAAATCAAGTGACCAGAGAAATTGAAGTGTTCTCCAACTAGTTTATGAATGTTATAATTCTTGACATCTGATTTGTGTCCATTTATTCTTTTACGTAGAGACTGTCCAGTTTGACCAATGTACATGGCAGAGGGGCACTGCTGGCACATGATGGCATATATCACATTGGTGGATGTGCAGGTGAACGAGCCTCTGATAGTGTGGCTGATGTTATTAGGCCCTGTGATGGTGTCCCCTGAATAGATATGTGGGCACAGTTGGCAATGGGCTTTGTAGCAAGGATAGGTTCTTGGGTTAGTGGTTCTGTTGCGTGGTATGTGGTTGCTGGTGAGTATTTGCTTCAGGTTGGGGGGCTATCTGTAGGCAAGGACTGGCCTGTCTCCCAAGATCTGTGAGAGTGTTGGGTCATCCTTCAGGATAGGTTGTAGAAGTGTCATTCTTGCTGACTTCAGTGGTGCTACTCAGTACAAGGAAGGGTGGCACAGTTGATGAGGGGTGCTTTTTTCTGTATTGTCTGTAAAATGACACCCAACCCTTGTCCCCTGCCTGTTTGCTGCAAGGCTATTTCTTTTAGCTACCCCCCCCCCTTTTATTTAACTAGAGGTGTGGGGGGGGGCAGGGGGGAGATGCTGAACTCCCACCTTTTGTCTATTATCTTTGTCCACCTAAGCCCTTTTAATGCACCTCTCACACTGTTATCTAGGAAATATCAGCCCTGTATTTTAAAACCAGGGGCATTTTTTCCTGTTCTCGTCTCTTGCCTCTTCCTAGATTTACACTCTTCTCTGTTCTTCAGTCTCCTTTAGCTCATCATCCCATTCCCCAGTGTCTTCCTACCCCCTTCTTTGTTTCCTTCTCATGTTCTGGGAGTGTTGCCAATACTGCTTTGAAACAATCTATGATCCCAGTTTTACTTCATGCAGAGCACTAATCAGAGGGAGTGAAAGGTACTAAACAATATTGGACCAGGAGACGCCACTTCTGAAATGCGAGATACAGCAGCTCAATGTAGTGAAGCCCCAGGAGTTAGAGAGATCATATGAGTCACGTGAGATTGCATGGAAACCTTTTGAAGAATGCAGAGGAAATGCTGAAAGCTAAAACACTGCCGTCTCCTAGTGCCATACACTGTGATGTTGGAGCATTGCACTTCGATTAGATGGATTTAACTCTCAGAGAAGTGATCTGAGGATAAATGTACTCCTACATTTGTGAGGAACAACTAAAGACTTCTTCCTATACCATCTTCTATTCTCTCACTTCCCTTCTTCACCACATTAAAGTACAAACTGGCATCAGAAAAGAAGGCTTGGCCCGAGATATTTTTAAATGGGAGCCTTGATGTCAACAGGCGCTACCGGGTGCTCAGACTTCATGACACAAGTCACTTATTTAGGCCCCTAAATACAGAATTAGAGACAACTTTAGGCTCCCATTTTTTGTCTTGGTCTTATTCCCTGAACACAGTGAAACCAGTCTTGAGAGACCACTCAAGAGATTGACACAGATCTGCTGTTTCATTAGGGTGACCCTTCATCAAAGTGGAGTAGGACTTTCTAAGCTCTGGCTGAACCACAAGTTACAAGGAATCAACTGGTAAAATTCTCTGGCCTATGTTACGATCATAATGGCCATTTTTGCCTTTAAAAATCTATAAAACCATTAACTATTCTCAGCATGCTTAGGGCTGCTTCTTAAGCTAAAGGTTGCTCAATAAGGGCTGTCTTTTGTACTAGTTTCTCTGTAATTAGTGAACATGTTATTTTATCAGTAAAATCTTGCCTTTATTAAATAGATTTTAGTTACTCATGAGAACATAAGAATGGCCATACTGGGTCAGACGAAAGGTCCATCCAGCCCAGTATCCTGTCTACCGACAGTGGCCAATGCCAGGTGCCCCAGAGGGAGTGAACCGAATAGGTAATGACCTAGTGATCTCTCTCCTGCCATCCATCTCCACCCTCTGAAAACAGAGGCTAGGGACAAGAGCATTCCTTACCGATCCTGGCTAATAGCCATTAATGGACTTCACCTTCAGGAATTTATCCAGTTCTCTTTTAAACCCTGTTATAGTCCTAGCCTTCACAACCTCCTCAGGCAAGTAGTTTCACAGGTTGACTGTGCACTGAGTGAAGAACTACTTTCTTTTATTTGTTTTAGTCCTCTAAATAAGGACAGGGAATGCTCTGTGGATTAACTATCCTGAAACTGCTTCTGAAGGCAGGATCTATTAGCCTCGCCTTTCCACATGGAACTGATTTACCCTAGTTTTTGGGCCCTTCCAAGTGAATTATAATAAATCACCAGAACCGGATGGTATACATTCCAAAGTTCTGAAAGGGCTAAAGGAAGAAGTCACTGAGCTCCTACCAAAGATGTGCACAATTTATTATTTAACACAGCTATGCTACAGGAAGAGAGGAGGGTCACCATCATTGCACCCATCTTTTAAAAAGACATGGAAGGTGACCATAGGAATTACAGATCAGTAAGGTGTCCGTCCCCCGGACCAGGATCAGTACTTGTGAGAATGCTTAAAAGACACTCAAAGTACCTAAATGTGTACAATATGTTCAGACTAATAGGAGTGTGTATGGGCCAGTCATGCCTCTCTCATCATTCTGAATTCTTTGAAAAAGATTATTTAAAAAAGGAGATAAAATTTGTTTACACTTTCCAAGGATTTTAAGTAACAACTTCCCTAACAAGAGGCTGCAAGGAAATTTGGTAACTATGGTTTGAGTTCCAGTCCATCAATTAAAAACTGTTTAATAAAGGAAAGGAATGGGGCAGTCAATGGCCAATTCTCAGCACAGAAAGAGGTTACTAATAGTATGTCAAGGATTGGCCATGTAAGCAACAATAGGACAGCGGAAATTCAATGCAGATTAATATTAGCTATTTCATATTAAAGGGCGCAATTGAAGCTACCTATTCACATTTGGTAGAATGTGTAGATGTGCCTTTGTTAGTTGTAATCCCTCAGGAAAGGGACCGCTCTGTCACTGTGGGCAGATCAGTTACAGTTAGGAAAACTTAAAAAGTTCAGGTGAGATCCTCAACCCCACTCTTGGCATTTTATGCTAGGTAAAAAGTCTGGAGCCTCATAAAGGGCCCTAAAAGACCCACAGCTGGTTTGGGGAGGAATCTCCCACCGTTGGCACTGTAGAGAAAGCCATAAGGGCTCCCTCTGAGGGCCCCCTTGCAAACCCTTGTGTAGGTGGCATGCTTGTCCGCAATCAGGGCCTGCAGCAAAGGGGGTATCCTGGTAACCTCACAAGCACAGCTGAGCTGCAGCAGGGCGCCTGACTGGTTGCACTGCTTGATTGGTTGGAAAAGTCAGCAGATGGGCTCTTAAGCCCACCAGGAACAGTTCACCAGCTGCTTAAAGCACTTGCTCAAGGTTGTGATAGCTCCTGTGTCCACCTTGGTCCCAGCCCTGCTCCTGCCTTTCCTCACTTCAGGTAACCCAAATCTGAACCTGGGCTCCAAATCTTAGCACCCTTGGCTCTGGCATCTACAGCTACTGACTTCTGTTCTAACCACTAGGTATGACTCCTGCTCCTACGACTAGGCATGAATGTCCATATCCCGGTCATGACGGAGAGTTGTCAGGTTAGAGTTACAGCATACAACAGTGAAGAGATTCTGGGCACCGCTGGGGCCACAAGAGCATACCTGGGAGGCTGCCATAACAGACAAGCCTCCAGAGCTATGCGATTTATGCTGGAGGCCCCAGCACAGTCTAGGATCAGGAGGACACAAAGGTAGCTTAAAGCCACCTTAGGGCCCCGCACCCATTCCCCATGGCTGCCTCTTAAGGTATCTCTGCACAGCTGCTAGGAGTGAGCCTCGCAGCCCAGGCTGACAGACACTAGCATGTGAAAAATCACAATGTGAGTATTCTGGCTTGGCCAGGAGCTCAGAGGCCAAGGTCTACACAGCAAGACCTACAGAGCTCTTTTTACAGCACGGATCTCATGTTCTCTTCAACCAAATTCTAAATTCTTTACAATGGAAAAACAGACACATCCCTCCAGGCACCTACCCACAGGGACTCAACTTTTTTCTTTTGTTACACGTAGCATCATCAACAGCCATAGGACAGACTCATGCAGGCCTTTCTACCTCCTACATAGGATAGTCCTGGTAGAACCATACTGGTATGACGCATGTGTACTATAGAAACAATGTAGTGAAACCTTCTGAACTCAGATGTGGGACTAGAACGCACTTCTGGATCTAGAAACATCCTTATCTCCCAAAATGGGAACCCTGAAAGTGTGTGTTACTTGTAGCTACATGAAGGGTTTCGAAAATATTAGCCACTATTTTAACAGTAAGATTTTGGGACACTTTAGTGAAATAGAAAAACCCATCTGTAATACAATAAAACAGCCAAACACTAAACTTGGCTAGTGAGCAGAATAAAAAGCGCATCTATACTTAAATCACACTATGTGCAGTATGAGTAATTGGTGTGTCAGAAATATTCTAACAAGCCAAACTGGTTGTTCAAATATAATAATAAAATAATATAAAAACAGTATAAAAATACAGTATTTCCTCTGTCATCCTCTGTCCTCATCCACTCCTCCCCTCCCTTTTTCTGCACTCAGGATAACTGGACAGCTCTTTAAAATAAGTCGTATTGACGTAGTTAACATTGTTTTCTATAGCTCTGTGGTTTTAACTTGTTCTTGTTCATTTATGTTAATTTCACTCTGCCACCTGCCTCTGATTTCACCATGTATGTTTCCTTATAGATTCAATTAAGTTAAATGGCTATAGTGTAATTTGACCCCTCCTTTTCATTTATATGGCTAATTCAGTCCACATCATTCTGATTTACGGGCCAAGTCCTGCAGTGATAACTGGGCCTAACTATTTACCCTAATTGTGAGCTCAACTGTAAAAGGATATGTGAAAGCTCATACGATGTCACAGTAACCCATAATAACAAATGTTGATGGGAAAAGGTACAAAATGGAGATGGACTCAACTAATCCAAACAAAGAGGCCTACTGACATAACTCAAGGACTGTTAAGATCATGCTCTGGCATCTTAACATCTGGCATCTCTGCCCCAGCCTGAGCCCCCTCCCACACCACAAACCCTCATCCCCAGTCCCACCCCAAAGCCTGCACCCCAGCCAGAGCCCTCACCCCCACCCCACCACCTCTGCCACACATCACCTCTATATTGGTGCACATAGCAAAATTCATTCTGCACATGGACGTTAAAAATTAGAGGGAACGTTGCAGAGTCCAGGCCATTTCAAGTAACACCTCCCCACACACAAAAGGAAACTTAGATGGTATCAAAGATGGAAGGTACGAATGCTGTCAAACAAGGGGTTTCCTCCCCTTAAAAACTTGCCAGCTCGAGGGAAAGGGAACAAGGGATGGTTTTTAAACAAAAGCCTTATTCAATACATTTCAAATGCTGTAACTGATTTTCCTTTTCTTTATCTTTAATAAAAGATTAAAAGGATTTTTAATGGTGTTTGTGCCAGGTGTTAAGCAGGCTGAGGTCTCTATACTAAGCCCTGAACCTTTTTTAATGCTGGATAGTGACTGAGTTATGTTAACACCTTTGGCCCATTCACTCCACCTAAATTAATACAACAGTCCTCAGCTGGTATAACCTGGAGTAGCTTGACTTACTACACTGATTTATACCCACTGAGGATCTGGCCCCACGTGTCACTTCAAACCACTGAGTAGAAGTAGTCAGCTTGTTATACCATTGTTCAGAGGTGGGATCACCTCAGATCTAAACTGTTATAGTTCAGCATCCATTTTATAAGCTTCTTCCAAATGTACAGAAATAGTAGCTAATTACTACAGTCAGTATGTAAACAGCATCTTTTAAGCTGATATACTCTCTTCTCCCCACCCTGTCCCCACTAATGTAAATGAAGACCTATAACTCTGCCCTATGCTCTCCCTGCCACTGGGTTTACAGAAACTCCTGCATGTCAAGTCCATGGTGAGGGCTCTGTAAGTTGGGAAGAGGCAGAAGTACCGTATTGCATCACTATGTAAAAAGGAAACCAGAAAAACAGGTATAACTTGAATTTAAAACCAATGTGTACGTTGAATTGGCCACAGGTAAACTGGAAAAATAAATATTGACATTTAACAACAAAAGAAAGTAACTGTGTATGATAGCACTGATTGCTACATACTGAATCCCCAGTCCAAAGCAATCTTCCCTCTGGGTTGGTCTCACAGTTTCAAGGTAACTGAACCTGTATCTCCCCCTGCCTCTGTGGTCCACTGCAGGAGTGCCCAGATGGGTGAGAGCTGGAGACCTGTCTCTGGGCAGGTACCCTTGTCCCAGTCACTTCTGACCAGGGGTTTCAAGGCGGCACAGCTCCCTGCCTTACACTGTGATGTCCCTAGCAAACCAGTCTGCCTCAAGGCCAGCACCCGTGCCTTGCTTTCTCTCTGAGGGCTATGACTAGGGCCCTACCAAATTCATGGCCATGAAAAATGCGTCATGGATCATGAAATCTGGTCTTTTGTATTCTTTTTCCCTATACTATACCGATTTCATGGGGGGAGACCAGCATTTCTCAAACTGGGGGTCCTGACCCAAAAGAGAGACGAAGCTGGGTCAAAAGATTATTTTTGGGGGGGGGTCGCAGCATTGCCACCTTTACCTCTGCACTGACTTCAGAGCTGGGTGGCCGGAGAGTGGCAGCTGCTGACTGAGGGCCCAGCTCTGCAGGCAGCAGCGCAGAAGTAAGGGTGGCAATACCATACCATGCCAGCCTTACTTCTGTGCTGCTGCTGGCAATGGCTCTGCCTTCAGAGTTCGGCTCCCAGCCAGCAGCTGCCTCCCTCCTGCTGCCCAGCTCTGAAGGCAGTGCCGCTGCCAGCAGCATTGCAGAAGTAAGGGTAGCAGTACCACAATACTCCGCAATAATCTTGTGACCAGCCCACATACACAACTCCTTTTTGGGTCAGGACCCCTACACCTACACCACCATGAAATTTCAGATTTAAATAGCTGAAATCATGAAATTTATGATTTTTAAAATCCTGTGGCCATGAAATTGATCAAAATGGACTGTGAATTTGGTAGAGTCCTAGCTATGACCAGCATACTGCCAGCAGTTACAAGTTAACACACAGCTCCTTTTAAGCAAGCACATTAATCCTTAAGGAATCATAGAATCATAGAATATCAGGGTTGGAAGGGACCCCAGAAGGTCATCTAGTCCAACCCCCTGCTCGAAGCAGGACCAATTCCCAGTTAAATCATCCCAGCCAGGGCTTTGTCAAGCCTGACCTTAAAAACCTCTAAGGAAGGAGATTCTACCACCTCCCTAGGTAACGCATTCCAGTGTTTCACCACCCTCATAGTGAAAAAGCTTTTCCTAATATCCAATCTAAACCTCCCCCCCTGCAACTTGAGACCATTACTCCTCGTTCTGTCATCTGCTACCATTGAGAACAGTCTAGAGCCATCCTCTTTGGAACCCCCTTTCAGGTAGTTGAAAGCAGCTATCAAATCCCCCCTCATTCTTCTCTTCTGCAGGCTAAACAATCCCAGCTCCCTCAGCCTCTCCTCATAAGTCATGTGTTCTAGACCCCTAATCATTTTTGTTGCCCTTCGCTGGACTCTCTCCAATTTATCCACATCCTTCTTGTAGTGTGGGGCCCAAAACTGGACACAGTACTCCAGATGAGGCCTCACCAATGTCGAATAGAGGGGAACGATCACGTCCCTCGATCTGCTCGTTATACCCCTACTTATACATCCCAAAATGCCATTGGCCTTCTTGGCAACAAGGGCACACTGCTGACTCATATCCAGCTTCTCATCCACTGTCACCCCTAGGTCCTTTTCCGCAGAACTGCTGCCTAGCCATTCGGCCCGTAGTCTGTAGCGGTGCATTGGATTCTTCCGTCCTAAGTGCAGGACCCTGCACTTATCCTTATTGAACCTCATCAGATTCCTTTTGGCCCAATCCTCCAATTTGTCTAGGTCCTTCTGTATCCTATCCCTCCCCTCCAGCGTATCTACCACTCCTCCCAGTTTAGTATCATCCACAAATTTGCTGAGAGTGCAATCTACACCATCCTCCAGATCATTTATGAAGATATTGAACAAAACCGGCCCCAGGACCGACCCCTGGGGCACTCCACTTGACACCGGCTGCCAACTAGACATGGAGCCATTGATCACTACCCGTTGAGCCCGACAATCTAGCCAGCTTTCTACCCACCTTGTAGTGCATTCATCCAGCCCATACTTCCTTAACTTGCTGACAAGAATACTGTGGGAGACCGTGTCAAAAGCTTTGCTAAAGTCAAGAAACAATACATCCACTGCTTTCCCTTCATCCACAGAACCAGTAATCTCATCATAAAAGGCGATTAGATTAGTCAGGCATGACCTTCCCTTGGTGAATCCATGCTGGCTGTTCCTGATCACTTTCCTCTCATGCAAGTGCTTCAGGATTGATTCTTTGAGGACCTGCTCCATGATTTTTCCAGGGACTGAGGTGAGGCTAACTGGCCTGTAGTTCCCAGGATCCTCCTTCTTCCCTTTTTTAAAGAAGATTTTTTAAAGATTTTTTTAAAGAAGATGAAAAAACATTCCAGAGAAAACATAATAAAAACAATACCTAGATTTAATCATACCCTAAACATGCCAGGAGTTATCCATCAGTGTTGTGAGACAAAAGTCTTTCCAACCCTTCCACCATGCCTGGGGGCCCCTGCCAAACCAAAAAGTCTTGCCTATTTGTGGGATCAAAAAGGAGTCCCTGAGTCAGTTTAAATGCAGCCTTTTTTCTGCCAAAAGCCCTTTTTTTGCCTTTTATCCCTGGAAAAACCCATTTTAACCAGTACGTGCAAGCTTCCCCAGGGGGTAGTACCTCTTTGGAGGGTTACAACTTATCTGATTCCCCTTAAATCACACAATCACAGCTGTTTTTAGTTCCTGGAGGAGTTGTGGCAACCCACCCACTATGAAGTTGCACACGTCTGGTCCACAGTGTTACACAAACTTAATACAATTTGGCCCCCAAAGATATCATGGGATTGCAATATCTGACTCCATTAGTTCATCATGATATTAATGGTACTAGTTGGAAATTCCATCTGTCAGGTAAGATATAGCTTTTAAGTCCTGGACATAGCAATCCATAAAGATTCCATGGCACTTTTTATAAGAAATGAGGCAGTGGGTCATATACATAGTACATGGGTAGTGGGAAATAATGGCACCTAGTTCATAGGTGTATGCAGATTCCTTCCCTGTACAGTGTAGAATGTTGCTATTGGTAGTTAACTGTTGTATTCCACCACACAGTAGTGCTTATCAGTGTTGCCCATAATGCTGTTTATAAAGTGGTTTTAAAGCACATTGGGATCCTTCTGAATTTAAGTTAAAGTAATTGAAAATATTGTGGGTTTCCCCCCTCCCCTTCTTCTTCCCAATAAGACTCATGGCCAAAGTGCTCCAGCAGGGAGGAATTCTTTTTCTGTATCCTCCAAAAAATAAATATAAGCACTGAGCTCATGCATTCCTTGGCATTAAGCCTGGTTCTTTTGAAGTTTAGTCCTTTTCTCTATAAATCTATTGACTAAAGGGTTGATTTTAATAGTGCATGTCAGCATCTACTATTTTGAGCACACATCTTCTGCATATGCATCTACAAGGGATTTTTGCACAGAATGCATGTGGCTAGATAGATGGCCATCTAGCCACCCGTCCACAAAAATCCCCAAATTTACTGTAGGCGAGCTGTAAGTGTGCAAGAAAAAAATGTGTGCATGAAGTGAGACTCTATTTTTTAAAAATCAGACCCCATAAATCATGTGTGTATATTTCAGCACACACAGTATAGGATCAGCTAACTGAAGAAAATACAACCAAAAAAAATACTACAACAGTAAAGTAAATAGAAAACCAGCATTGAAAATGTCTCTTTCACTTAAAAGTGTTCATTCTCCTCTTGATTTTCTTGAATCACATCCACTAATCTTGATTCACTGAAGCTCAGTGGGAGATATTTTCTGAATGCACACTCACTTGGAGAGGAGACTATAACTCAATGGGCTTTAAATAAACGAACATAAATGGGAGCTATTTATGTGAAGAATGAGAGCTTCATTCCCATCCCACTCAATTTTAAATGTCTCTTTAAGGACTTATCTGTTCCTTCTTTGCAATGCGAGTTCTGCATGGTCTATTATAGGGCAAGAGAACTGGATACCTGTATAATTAAGATTTATTTCCGAAGCATATCTGGAAGAATCTGAGGCAAACATTTTCTCAAGAACTAAACCTTATTGCATCACAAAAATTCTGCCTCTGTAGGATGTCTTGCTTTGACTTTACTCCCGCTGCACCCTCACTACTCTTTTTCCTCTCTCTTTTTTTTTAAATATATCCATGAGTTGTCAAGTCTGAAAGATAATTTAAAAAAAAAAGTTAACTACTTCTTTTGATTAGTTCTTTGCATTGTAATCTGCTTCCTGCACTACTCTTGACATTTTCCAGACTGCACCTTTCTCTGGCTACTTAGCTAGCAAGGGTACCTTAATTGACAGGGCAATGTGCAGATTCTGAACAGTCAGTAAATGTGTCTCTACTTCCCAAAATATGGAAATTCAGTAGTTTAACCTAGGAGTAGAGGAATTGCTATAGTGCATCAGGCCAATGGTCCATCTAGTCCAACATCCCATCTCTGAAAACGGTAAGTAACAGATGCTACCGAGGAAAGTGCAAAACCCATAATGGAGAATTCTGGCACAATCTTCTCTTAGAATTTTCTTCTGATTGGTTGGTTCTTGGAGAAAAAAAAATGACCACCTCCAACCACCACCACTGGGGCAATCCATTAGACACTACTGCACCTGCCTTTTTGTACTAGGGGTGTTCACGGTCTATCAGAAAAAGAGCCCCATTCAATAAAAGTGCCAATTTAAATACTGTGTCTTTGTGTGTGAAGATCAAGCAATTCACTTTAAAGCTGGTGATTCTCTTTCACTTGGAGCTAAGTATTTAGTTTTTTCTTTAGAGTGCTTTGGAAAACTAGGCACGAAGCAGTGGAAAAAATTCTCCTCACTCTCTACTCCCTGTGGCTTCCAAGTCCTTTGAACATAACAGGCACACCTACAGCTAATTATAAACATGCCAGTCTGGATATTCAAACAAACAACCAACAAAATCTGGTTGTCCAGTCACTATTACTGCCTAAATAAACACAGTCTGGCTAATGCCAGCTCATCTGCACATAATTTTGGGATGAAGAAAGGCAAGTTTTAAAACAGCTGCTGTTACTGAAAATAGTCTTTTAATAGAAAAAGGGCTGCATCTGTGAGGGGAGTGAGCCTGCTTCTCCCTCTCAAGTACTGTACACACAGAGTTAAAAATATACGGACAAAGAGGTGAAAGAGAAAAACTACAATGGCAGTATTTCTTATTAGTAATGGTATCAAATAGCTAGCATTCTACCAGAGCATATCATAGCCATTTCTAGTAAAAGCTCCAAGCTTGAATCCAAAAACAGATAAACCACAGATCCAGTACTTGAATCTGGAACCAGACAGGCCTCTAAGCCAGTCTGACTCTGGAGCCAAATGGCTTCCTATCCAACCATCTTTAGCAACTGAACCTGAAGTGCTTATTCACATGAGTAGGCCATCAACAGCCTGCAGAATTGGGCCTTTAGGCCCTGATTCAAAAATGTAGTCAGTGGGACTACTCATGTGCTTGAAGTTAGGCACCTGCTTAAGTACCTTATTGAACTGGGGCCTCACCCTGTTTTACTATCCACAAAAGTTATTTGAGCGAAGTGCAATATTAATATGAATTACCTAGATCAGTGTTTCTCAACCAGTGGGTTGTGATCCCTCAGGGGTTCACAAAAAGCAGGGGTGGGGGTGGTCATGAAGAGCTGAAAATGTTGTCATAATCAAAAGCAAAGAAAATCTTGCTCCCCACCCAGACAGCTCACCTTTACCTTGCAAGATCAAGTATGCTCTGTCAGTCTCTTGAAATGGGCATGCACACACACTATACAGCTTTAGCACTATAAACATTTTTTACTCTTACTTTTATAGCAAATGTAAGATGATTGTGACCACTGACTTCAAATGAGGGATTATCAACCTAGAAGATTTGAGAAACAGTGACCTAGATTAAACTGTATTAGACTGCAACTATAACAAAGTAACAGATATTTTCTGCACAGAAAGTCCTGTGTACAACTAAAACAACTGTAACCAGATGGAAAAGAAATGACTTTTCCTCACTTTCATTGCAAATTAATATATTTCAGAAGAGGTTTCATTTTTTTAAATACAGCTAATTTCAGTGTAAAATTTTGGTCAGTTTCTTTAGCCTAGAAAATTAAGATACATAGTTTTGTGTATTGGCAGTCTGGTTATTCATTCTCTTGCAATGTCCTATTCAGGAACAGCTGTTCTGCCTCATTTCCTCCCCAGCTGACTAAAGGCAAAAGTTCTGGGAAAAGGAAAACATTTCAGTGATATTGTGGGCACATAGTTTTCTGATTGAATTCTTAATCATATGGCCATAAACCCATTCTAGGAAATGCTCCAGCACTTGATCACTGATGTTTAATTTCAAAGTTCAAAAGAATTGTCACTACTCCTAACTGAGTAAAGCTTGATTCAAACTACAATCTAGTTTGCTATTTTTATTTTAAACATTAAAGCATCTTTTTTTGTATTAGCAAAGGCTATTTAATAGTGCATATACAGATGGTCAAGGCTCATGGCCCGGCAGCGTTACAATACTACTACTGTTAGTCCAGGATGTGGCACTCACACAGCTCTGCCACGCCAGTCCACCAGAATGCTAACCAAGGCTCCCTACTATTCCAGCATGAGCCCCCAGGCTCTCTCTAACTCTGCTAATTCCTGCACTGCTGCTGTTCCACTTCTGGGCCTCTCATAAGCTTCCTGATATACCTACAAAGCAACGTATGCATGAAGAACAGCAAGCTTGACTGTTTTGATTGGCTGTTTTGTCTCCAGTGGCTCTGCAACAGATCCTGATGAACCTCTGCTGCTACAGGGTTGAAATCATTATAATGCACAGGGTGCTTCAGAGGTGCACAGTGAAGGGGTATGGAAATCTGAACCAAAGTGAAGAATGACCCAGAGGAACATGTACTGTAAATTACAGTTTCTCTTGGGCAGCTTTGCTTTAAACACCCATTGGTTTTTCAGCTGAGATAATAGCGGTATTGCCCACAGTAGCTGAAGAACTGTGTTTAAAATCCTGTTGAAACACAGTCCAAACCTGTCTGCAGCAAAACTGATCTGGAAACAAAGGTGAGTAAACAGGGACGGGGAGGGTGAACTGTGTTTTTAAAAGCATGCAAAGATTATTATTTTTTAAATGCGTTGAAACAGTTTGTTAAAAGGAGCTAAAGAAAGCTCTCTCTCTCTCTCACACACACACACACACACACACACACACACACACACACACACACACACACACACACACGGATGAGAGAGAGAGAGAGACTCCTGTAAAACTGCTCATCTGTTCTCTCTCAGCCTGAGATTCCCTCTGTGCCAGCTACACCTGAAGCTGCCACCTAGCTGGTGATGCTCTCTACATCTATTCCCTCGTAGCTAGCAAGGGTGCTGGTAAACGATGGTGAAAAGAGGGTGGGTGGGGGTAACTGCCAGGGGAAGGAGGAATGATGGAGAACCACAAAAAGGGGCTGAAGAAGAGCCAACATAAGTGGACTGAGGTGGAAGGAGGGGAGCTATCTATAAGGGAAGGTTGAAGAAAAGAAGGCCACCAAGAATGGAAGATGAACCGAGGAGAATAAGGCATTGAGGAGCAGGGATGGTGTGGCATGGATGAGAATGGACACTTTGGGATGAGGGAAAGGGAGCATTTCTAAGATGGAGAACATTTCCCTTGAATATGGAACCCAGTCATGTGCGACAACACCCATATACAAACTGGGCCACAGTCAAAGATAGCTGGTGTCAGAATGTCAATTAGAAGGCAAACTTCATACCACAGTGTTTTCATTACATTACATGAAAAATGGATTTACATACAGTGCATAAGACAAGGTTTGTGTTATTCAGATATTCTGATTTTGTATCCTATAAAATAAAAAAAAGTAAACCTTTGCAAACCGTTCCAGTATATATTTTAACAAACTGTCCAGCTTTCTTCAGCACTTTTCTCTATTAAGCAGCTTATGCTAGTTGCTCTCTTAGCAATGTAAGATTCCACTGTAGTTGCCTTTGAACACAAAGTCTATTTGAAGGACACACTACTTTCCACGGTAAACATCTGATGAAGTGAGCTGTAGCTCACGAAAGCTCATGCTCAAATAAATTGGTTAGTCTCTAAGGTGCCACAAGTACTCCTTTTCTTTTTGCGAATACAGACTAACACGGCTGTTCCTCTGAAACTACTTTTTCAATGACCAAAAAAAACATGCCATCCCACCCACGAACAAAGTATCCATCAAGTGAGAGAATGTGTTAATGGAGAACTGCTCAGAATGTGAGCTCCCTTAAAGAGACTAATGCCTTTCCAAAACATGAAGTAAGACTCCCATAAAAACAGATTTATAGACCATGCTCAACTGTATTGCACAGCTAAATTGTTTCCAATACTCCATCTTCACCTGCCTCTGCTTTTACATTTTGTTCTCTGAACCTGATTTGTTGTGCTTAAAAGAAAGTGTATTGTTACCACCCCAGTCCTATGCCAGGCAAGTATTTTCTTTAACAATTCAGATATTGAGCTCTCTGTTAATAATCCTGACTGGTGTCTTCATGTCACTAATGTTTTCTACTGCATATTGCAAGTACAAATGAATTACAACCACAGGTACTATTGAATCTCTGACATGTCATTGTCCTCCAAGTGACAGTACACTCCTAATGATGTATGGGAAGAGTTTAATCATGAGAACAGGATGCTCTAGCAATCATTCCTTGAAGGCAACAGACACATTTATACATAAGTGAATGATACAGCACCAGATTTACAAAAGAGCATGTTACCTATAAATCAACCTTCCCTCATCATCTAGGATACTGAATTATTAGGCAACTCTGATCCCACATGCGAGACTGCTGCCACTTAATCATAACTAGGGAAAAAAGATCATGGGGAAAGATGACAAAGATGGAAATAGATTCTTGGCCTGCCTGTCTCCCTACAAAAAACCCATGGTAAGAAAAATGTCCCTGTTCTGTTTAGGATGTGAAATGTTCATACTATTCAGTGCATTTCTTACATCCAGTGAAAACAAACTTTGAGCTGCACTTGTATATCCTCTCATCCTGGTCACTGACATACCCCACAAAGCATTTAATTTGAGTGACTTCCTATAGGTTAGCTCTCACTCATTCACCTAATCTTACATACTGTCCCAAGAATCCTAATCCAGACACAATGCCAAATTTAACACTGAAACCTACTGTTTCCACCAGATCCCATTACCATTTTCTTTCTTGAAGGGGCCCCATAAACTTAAATGTGATTTTTTTTTGTCTTTTTCTTTTAACTATTGCTACTAAGGTCTGGTCTACACTAAAGACCTATACTGGTATAACTACATTGCTCAGGTTGGGCCATGTGTACACTAGAGACCTTACAGCGGCACAATTGTATCAATGCAGCTGCACCACTGTAAGAGTGCTCGTGTAGCTGTTTTATCCCAAAAGGAGAGATCTCTCCCATTAACATCATAAAACCACCTTAACAAATGGCAGCCGCCGCGGCCGGTGCTTGGGGAAGGACAAACACCAAAGGAGGTTCCCAGTAAGTGGCTATTATTTTGGGAAGGAAGTTATTCAGTGTGGACTCTTGGAGCGAGGAAGATTAGGGCTGCATGCACGCCTAGATGCGGAATAGGGCGTTGATGTGCTCTCTCACTTCGCAGTAATCGGCCTCCAGGATCTCTTCAAAGGTTTCATCCAGAACTTGGACAATGCGCTTGGGCAGGCTTCTCGAGAGAGCCACTGTGGTCCTTGTCCCAGTCAGGCTAATTTGTCTTCGCCACGGTGCAGTGAGGGGCGGGGGGACCACTGCTGCAGAAAGGCAAGCTGCATATGGACCAGGGCGGAAGCCGCATTGCAGTAGAAGACCCTCCCTTGATTCCCAGGTCACCCACAGCAGTGAGATATCTTCCAGGACGAACTCCCATGGAAAATGTGGGTACAGTGTTCAGTATAGAGGCTCCCTGCCACTGTTGGCTCTCCCCAAGGCACAGAAACCCAGAGGACAGTACAGCTGTGAAACAATCAGTCACGCTTGACCCTGTGCTTACTCCCATTTTGGGCCTCCCGTGGGTTATGTGCGCTTGCTTTGGGATGGGCAAATTATGCTATTGTGTAGACTGTGCTTGCCCTTAAGTACAGGGGAATCATTGCTCCGTCTGGTGTCAACAATGCTGCCTCTGTTAAGTGTTACATTTTGCCTTTACAAATGCAACCTTGAGATCTCAGCCATCCGTGTTATCACTGGCCGAAAGACTCCGAAGAATCAGAAAGAGGCCACATAGAAGCAAGGAAGACATGTTGCATGAAGTAATGCATCATTCAAGTAATGAAAATCAAAAAGTGCAGGAGTGGTGGGACAGTAAAAGGAGGATCCGCCAGCAGAATGAGGAACGCCAGCACAAAAGCGTGGAGCTCCTGCAGCAAAGCACAGATCGGCTGATAAGAATCATGGAGCACCAAGCGGACTCTATCCAGGCACTCGTAGCCATGCAGGCAGAGCACTACTGTGCCTGCGCCCACCCCCACCACCCTTGTCCTAAAACTCTTTCCCTTGTGCCCCCACGTCACCTCCAACCCACTTTCCCCAATATCTGGGTTCTTATCACCACCAGCTGCCTCCAACACCTGCAGCTTCACCACCCAGCCCTGAAAACTACGACTCTTACCCGCTGTACTCAACCCCCATCACCATGCAGTATAGCCACCCTGAAGTGCAACACTCATTGCACAGCACTCCAGACAGGAAGGCTGAATATGAGAACAGGACATACGCAAATCTGTGATTGACCGTTCCCCACTGCACCACCTAGCCCTTTCTGTTTCCCAAGCAGTTGTGTTTCTTTTCAATAAATGGATTGTTTGGCTTTGAAAACATTCTTTATTATTGCATAAAGTAAAAGATACCTTAGCCCAGGAAAGAAACAGGCACTGCAAGTCAGCGTAGCAAATACAGATTCCTACTAACATTGGAATCACTGCACTTCACTCCCATGCAGGGCACCAGACATAACTGGTGGCTTTCAGCCTCAAATTGCTCCCTCAAGGCATCCCTAATCCTTGCAGCCCCACGCTGGGCCCCTCTAATAGCCCTGCTCTCTGGCTGTTCAAATTCAGCCTCCAGGTGTTGAACCTCCGTGCCTGAGTGAATCGTTCACTCTTCCCTTCTCAAATGTTATGGCAGGTATAGCACACAGATATAGCCACAGGGATGCGGTCATTGGCCAGGTCCAGCTTCCCATACAGAGAGCACCAGTGGCCCTTTAAACGGCCAAAAGCACACTCCCCAGTCATTCTGCACCGGCTCAGCCTGTTGTTGAACTGCTCCTTGCTGCTGTCAAGGTTCCCTGTATAGGGTTCCATGAGCCACAGCATTAAAGGGTAAGCGGGATCTCCAAGGCTCACAATGGGCATTTTGACTTCCCCTACGGTGATCTTCTGGTCTGAGAAAGAAGTCCCGGCTTGCAGCTTCCTGAACAGGCCAGTGTTCTAAAAGATGTGTATGTCATGCACCTTTCCAGGCCAGCCTGTGTTAATGTCAATGAAACGCCCACGGTGATCCACAAGTGCCTGGAGAACCATAGAGAAATACCCCTTCCGATTAACGTATTCTGAGGCTAGGTGGGCTGGTGCCAGAATTGGAATGTGTGTGCCATCTATCGCCCCTCTGCAGTTAGGGAAACCCATTTGCGCAAAGCCATCCACAATGTCATACATGTTACCCAGAGTCATGGTTCTTCTGAGCAGGATGCGATTAATGGCCCTGCAAACTTGCATCAACATGATTCCAGTGGTCAACTTTCCCACTCCAAACTGATTAGCGACCGATCGATAGCTGTCTGGATTTACCAGCTTCCAGATTATAATAGCCACCCACTTCTCCACCGTCAGGAGAGCTCTCAATCTCGTGTCCTTGTGCTGCAGAGTGGGGGTGAGCTCCTCACACAGTCCCATGAAAGTGGTTTTTCTCATCCGAAAGTTCTGCAGCCACTGCTCGTCATCCCAGAATTGCATGACAATGTGATCCCACCACTCAGTACTTGTTTCCCAAGCCCAAAAGCGGCGTTCCATGGTAGTGAGCATGTCCGTGAATGCCACAAGCAAACTCTTGTCATGTGTGTTACTTGAGGGCTCCGATCATGATATCGGCTCACTATCAGTTTAGATCTTAAGGAGTAACTCGACTGTGACATGCTGGCGAGACTCATCAACATACTCCTCAGCAGTTCAGGCTCCAGTCCCGCAGACCGAAAGGGAAGACAGAGCGCGCAGTACAAAAAACGTTGAAAGATGGTGCCAAATGTGGCAGAAGCACAGGGATTGCTGGGATGCAAACCGATGCATCACGGGGTATTGGGACAGGACCCAGAATGCCCCCCCCCCTTCCCACAAGCCACAGTGCCGGAATGGGAAGATGTGCTCTGTGGGATAGCTGCCCATAATGCACCGCTCTTTATGCCACTGCAAATGTGGCCACGTCAGTGCGCTTGCAGCTGTCAGTGTGGACAGACTGCAGCGCTTTCCCTACTGTGCTCTACGAAGACGGGTTTAACTCAAAGCGCTCTACATCTGCAAGCGTAGCCATGCCCTATGTCTGCGGGAGAAGCTCTCCTTCCAACATCGTGCTGTGCACACTACCACTTATGCTGGTGAAATTTATGCTACTCAGGGGTGTGGTTTTTTTCACACCCCTGAGCACCATAAATTTTACTGATAAAAATGGTAGAGTAGACATGGCCTTAGAGTTCTATAAACAGATTTCTTTTTTTTGAAGTTTGTTGAAGTTGAACTCCATGAGACTGTATTTACACTGTGTGTCCATAAAGGGACTAGCACACTGGAGTCTTGACTAATGTCCCCAGGCATTAATAAAAAGCAAATAATAGGCAGCATTTTGTGTTTCATTGTTTCCCTGAATACTTAAATTGGGGTTCATCCACACTACAACTACAGCCACAATTGTTTTGTAACTGGTTAGAAGCACAGTCACCTCAACTGAGGTTAAGTAACCTACTTCTGTTTGTTTCCACATAGCCAGCAAAGCTGTGTTTGCATATTTGCATATCCACCCACACCTGCCTTGCTATCTGTTTGTATTAATTGCATTCTGGGAAAATCTGGCAGCTCTCTTTTAATGACTCAATAAGGAAATATCGGAGGAACACTGCACTACTAGAAAGCGAAGGAGGTTCCTGGATAAAGCTAGGCAAATAATGGGATTTTTTTTTTTAAGTAATTGGCAATTTTAAAAAGTTCTTTAAAAAGTTATTTTGAATCAATCAAAATTTTTGGAAAACTGAAAAGTAAAAGCAAAACAAAACCACACACACATTTTGGGCTGAATAAAACTGTAGATTTCAAACTTTTTAATAAATCAAAGGAACTTTTGAAACAAATTTGTTTTCCAAATGAACAATTTTGCAAAATCAACAAATTTGTAAAAAACAGTTCATTGTCACCGAATCTGCATTTTTCTCCAAAAAAAGTTTCATCTTAATTTTTTTGCCAAGCTCTATTCCTGGACATTGTTAGAAGAAACAAGAGAATTATTAATTATAAAATAACATACATGTATATAGCATCTTTCAGCCCAAAGCATTTTACAAACTAGGGGTCAGAGCTGGCATTCACTTTGAGTGTGCAAAGAATTCTAGTATCTACTTACATAAATATAAGTCACCTGACCACTGAACTGCAGCCACTTCTGGAGAAAAATAGGGGAGCTGTTTAATAAGGCTACACAACTGTTTAGAACAGGAAGTGAGAAGCAATACAAGAAAACTGCCTGGGAAAATTTACCATTGTTGTTTGCAGCATAGTAGCGGTGTTGGTCCCAGGATATTAGAAAGACAAGATTTTATTGGACCAACTAAAAATTAAAAATATTTTACCTCACCCACCTTGTCTCTCTTGAGAAATTTAGGCAGGCGGGAGCTTGACTTCCACCAGTGCAGCTAGGACCATCCCAGGTTCTCAATGGTAAAGGTGTGTTTAATGGATACAAGGTTGGCTAGGATAGATGTTCTGTCTGTACCAATATGAAAAGTTCCCTATTGCGTGGATTGGCATTCGGCATATTTTCATGTGATATGTTGTTAGGATTTTTAATCACTCCTTAGCTTACCTTGTAAATTATTTTATGCCCTCTCGTTATTAGTTCACGTTTATACAACACTTTGGGCGCCCCACTTGAAAGACACTAGATAAGAGTGCGATATTGGTTGCTGTCCGTCAGGGATGCAGCACGCGGTGCAGTGTGGTGAGAAGTTTTGCTTGTTGGGATCCAGATCTGATCTGTGTCAAAGTTTCGGAGTCTCTGGATCGTGCCTGTCTCATTAGCTCCCCAAGCATGAGCCTGGAACTGCCACTTCACTTCTCCAAGTCAGGCGGGTGCCGGCTGTGGGACGGCTCTCCTCGCCTTGTTTTCTTAGTCTGGGAGCAGCGCAGCAGCTGCCTCCTCCCCGCGGAGCTGCGATTCCAACCCCGCCCTTCCCGCGGGGCGGGAGACAGACGGGCAATGGCTTTTACCTGTCCCGGAGCGGGAGGAGCCGCCGCCGCTGGAGAAGGGAGGAACCAAGTCAACGCCTAGTTTACACGGGACCGGCGCCGCGGGGAGCGCGAGAAAGCGAGGCGCAGCGGGCGGCCGCTGGAGCCAAGGACGCTCCGGCAATCCAGCCAGGTCACCCTTCGCCTGGGGGAGGGCTGCAAGGAGCCGGGGCGGCGCTGCGTTGGCGGGGAGGGGAGAAGGAAACAGCGGCACTTTCTGTTTCCCCGCCGAGTTGCTGGAGACTTTTTCGGGGCTGGAAGCTCGCGGCGAGCCTGGTGCGCCCCCGGCTCCCCTTCGTGTGGGGGCGGCTCTGAGCCCGGCGAGGGGAGACGCGGCGGTGCTTTCTCTGCCCCCAGCCCACTCGGTGACTTTGGGGCGGTACTGCAGGGAGCCGTGTCTCTCCTGGACCCCAGGGAGGTCCCCGGAAGGGGGGAAGCGGCGGCGCTTTCTCTGCTGCCCGCTCCCCGTTGTGGGTGCCTCGGTTTTTGGCGGGGAGCGGGTCCGTTCCCCTGGCACCTCCTGCGCCTTGCTCCCCATGGCCAGCCGCTCCCATGGCTCCGACCAAAGGGCTGCGGCTGCTCTGGAAGCAGGAGCCGGCTCCAAGCGCCCTGCTGGAGGCGCGCAGCCGCCGCGACTGTCTGCTGCTGGAGGCCGGCACCGTGGCCACCCTCAGTAAGTGCCTCTGGCGGGCAGGGCGCGGGGCGGGTTCATGCCGGCACAGACCAGCATCGAAGGGCTAAGCGTCCAGAGCCAGATTTCCAAAGAGCTCAGCTCCCAGTTAGGCACCAAACTAAGGGCAGATTTTCTAATGTGCTCAGGGTGTCCCGGGCTGGATCTGCCCTGGGCTGGGCTGGGCTGTTGTTATCAGGATCCCCTACACGCCTGAAAGTTTGGCCTGCTCTGCAGAGGGCTAAGGCTCTGACAATTACACCTGTCGGGGGGCTGGTGCCTCCTCCCCACTGCGGGACAGTAAGGCCAGGGAGACACAAGACTTCCCCTTCCTCCCCCTCACTGTAATTACTGTTGGCACAGCCTCATCTGCAGTATCAACAGTAGGGGTACTAGTGTAGAGGTGGGCCCAGAGCCTTAAAGCTCCTAGGCGTTACTCAGAGATCAGCACTGTAATGCCTAACCCCAGCTGCCTGGCCACCTGGTGAAACTTTCAGCCCCAAATTAGGTGTTCAGGTTCCCCATATTAGTGACTCTGAACCTTTCCAGACTATAGTTGTCTTGTGTACCCCTAAGTTGCACCTCATTTAAAAACTACTGGCTTACAAAATCAGACATAAAAATACAAAAGTCTCACAGCACACTATTACTGAAAAATTGCTTACTTTCTCATTTTTACCATATAATTATAAAATAAATCGGAATGTAGATTTTGTACTTATATTTCAGTGTACAGTTTATAGAGCAGTATAAACAAATCATCGTATGAAATTTGTTTGTACTGACTTTGCTAGTGCATTTTATGTAGTCTGTTGTAAAACTAGGCAAATATCTAGATGAGTTGATGTACCCCCAGAGATACAAGTACCCCACGTTGAGAACCACTGCCCCATACAGTGCATGGAGAGAGGGAGGTGCTCAGGGAAGGGACTTTCAGAAGCTGGCCACCTACTGAGTTCTGGGAGCCACCTGAAGCTAACCAGGAATGAAATGCAGAGGAAAGGGGAGGAAGAGCGTAGGTACCTAAGTGGCTGGCATGGTGCACCTGGCTAACAGGCCAGAGGTAGGCACCTTCTGCCACTTGGGATCGTTAGCGACCACCCCTTCCTGAAGTTAGGTACAGAAACCAGGTCTACTGCTTAGGTAGTCTATGTCCTAGCAGCCAAAACCATCTGTGTGTGTCTGTCTCCTGCTCAGGCATCACACCTTTCTCATACTCACCCTACATTTCCTTGTGTTCCAGCTGGCTTTTTTGCAGATCTAGTGTTATCCCTGCACCTTTCAGTAGTCTGTCTCTAGCTCTCCTGCAGCAGGTTCTGATGGGCATCTGATGTTAGATAGAACCCAGCTCAGAGTACACCTGCATGATCAGGCCTCACTGGCAAGATAAGCATTCCCCTGCCTAGTTTGAGACTGCCACCTCTGGGGCTTTGGCTTGAGCTAGGGCTCTGAGCAGCTTGTTAGCTGTGGGTCAGCTCAACATTTAGGGGACAGTGCAAATACTGACCTTTGGAAACTTAAGCACCTAGGGCATTTTGGCCCCTGTGGGGTAAGGTCAGTGCTTAATTTGTACCAGGGCTGAGCCCTGGCACCTCTAGGCTTGGCAGTTCGTAGCCCCAGCACCTCTGGGCTTGCTGTGTCATTTATGAATGTAAAAAAAATTGTTTGAGCCCCAGCATCTCTTTCATTACAAATTAAGCACTGGATAGAGTGAATGAGAGCTTTTGGAACATCACAGGCACCTAAGTGGAGAATTTAGGTGTTGAAAGAGGTAGGGAGGTGCCTGCGGATATGGGCCCAGGTTGCCAGGAGTCACCTGCATATTAACCATTGTGTTTTCTAGAGAATGCATTGTTAAAATGTGGATAGCCTGTATACACCAGTGCTCCCATTGTTGTTACCAGCAACGGGGCTGCACTGCTTTCTACCAATAATGGAAAATGTAAGGAGGGAAAAAAGACAAGGTTCCAGAGTAAAGGGAAGGGTTTCTGAGTACATTCAGAAAATTCACATTGGTGTAACTACATCAAGGAAGCTACATCTGGTGCAAACCATTAAGGTAGACATGTGGTATCAGTTCAAAGTAGAGTTTACACTAATGTGATTTACTTCAGTTTGTTACCAGATTAATCTACTTCAAAGAAAGCCCTGCTTTGAACTAGAGCAGTTTGTGGTTTGTACTGTATGTAGTTAGGCTGGTGTGAATTTCCTTAATGAGGACAGGGCCCAAATACTATCTAATTGGAGTGTAAGAGGCTCATTTTAGAACTGAGGGTTCTAGGTTCAACCCTTGCCAATGGCCCAGGTGTCATAGCCTCAGCAAACATTTCTGTACCCATGTATTATACATCCTGTGTAGGTAGGTTTTGACAGTTAACCTATTTTAATGCAACATTAAGGTTGCAAACTGGTCACAACAAGGTCAGGCAACTGAGAGGTCAAAGTTCAATAGCAATGTTAACTTTGATCTTGTTGCACATATAGTATTTTTGGTTATGAGGCTGTTAAGTCTATAACAGTTAGGTCCTGTACCTGAAGTTGGATCTGTGTGAACATATCACTGTGGCATGTTAATCTGTATCCACAAAAACAACGAGGAATCTGGTGGCACCTTAAAGACTAACATATTTATTTGGGCATAAGCTTTCGTGGGTAAAAAGATCCACTTCTTCAGATGCGTGGAGTGAAAATTACAGATACAGGCAAAAATATATTGGCACATGAAGAGAAGGGAGTTACTGGTTCTCCACTTGTAAGGTGTTGACAAGGCCAATACAGTCAGGGTGGATGTGGTCCACTCCCAATAATGGATGAGGAGGCGTCAATACCAAGAGAGTGAAAATTGCTTTTGTAGTGAGCCAGCCACTCCCAGTCCCTATTCAAACCCAAATTAATGGTGTTAAGTTTGCAAATGAATTGTAGCTCTGCAGTTTCTCTTTGAAGTCTGTTTTTGAAGTTTTTTTGTTGAAGGATGGCTACTTTTAAATCAGTTATTGAATGTCCAGGGAGATTGAAGTGTTCTCCTACTGGCTTTTGTATATTACCATTCCTGATGTCTGATTTGTGTCCATTTATTCTTTTACATAGAGACTGTCTGGTTGGGCCAATGTACATGGCAGAGGGGCATTGCTGGCACATGATTGCATTAGTATCACATTAGTATCACATTGTCACGGTGGAGCACCCATTATTTTCATTGTGGCTCTGTCCAGGAATAGAAGTCCACATACACAGGGCAACTTACAGCCTTAGACTGTAAATTCTTTGGGGTGAGAACTGTGTAATATATGCTTTGTACAGTGCTAAGCACATTGTCAGCACTTAACAAATAATAATGTGCATTACCATACAATGTATGTGATGTGACTGAGTTCATGTTATAAACGTTAAGATTTTTATCATTCTTTGATAATTTAGAACTGGTTGGGGGAAAAAAAGTCTTTTTTTCTGTGGAAAATTTGGACTTTTTGGCAAAAAAATTGAAACATTTCAGTCAAAAACAAAATACTATTATTCTGAAATGTTGTGGTGCCTCATGGGAGTTGCAGTTCAAGTGTCTTATACTCCCATTCTTCTGTATAAGATGGGCTTTCTGATTGGACTACATCTCTCATAATGCAGCATGGTCTCCTTTCGTGGTGAGGTGATGCCTCATAGGAGTTCCATAACCGGGGTGCATCATGGGAGATGAAGTCCTGCTGGGAGCCTGGCCCATAGAAGAGAATGGGGACATGAGGAAACTGAACTTCAACTTCCATGGTGCACTATGGAAACACATCCAAATTGAAATATTAACGTTTTCAATACGTTTTTGTGCATTCTTTTTTTAATTAAAAAAACCTAAATTTTCTGTGAAAAGCAGACACATCAGGAAAAATTTGTTTAATGGAGAATTTTTGGCTAGTCCTACTGCTGCTGATTTGTTATTGCCTCACTCTATTGGAATATTTACATCAAAGGATACTTTATTTCTTGTGGGGTTCACTGCTGAATTTTTTTGTGTGTTTCAGATCTACAGCCTGAAGTTACGTTACCTTTGGCTTGGTTATCTAATTTCCCTATCCTTAAAGGAAGATAAAAACAAAACCAAAAAATACCTGTGGCACTATAGAGTTGTGCAATTGTACTTTTGTGCAACTTCATATGGGTTTAAACTTCCATGTTCTTTAGAGACAAAAACCTACGCCTGCAACACTGATGTGCAACTCTATAGAGAAATATCCTCTTATATACATAAAATGGTGAGAAATTCTTTGCTGAACATGGCAAAAATAAATGTCAATCCCTAATAATTTTATTTAAAAATATTTTTTCATAGTTATCAAGCAACCATTAGTCATTGAGGACTAGGGCCAGGGGACATTTGAAGTTGGTTGTTTTTTTTTTTGAGGGGGAGGGTGTCAGTTCCTTTGTTTATTATGCACAAAAAGAGGCTCATACTTTATTCTTTTCCCATTTAAAAATATATATATATATATTTTCCCTTCCCCACCACTATTAGTTAAAATGGCAGAATGGAATGATAGCAAGTATGGAAACAGGGATTTTACAAGCAAAAAATTTAAAACAAAACTAGAAACTGATCTAAGCCCAATGTTTCAAGTTTGTAAATCTTTGGCCACCTCATAACTTAGAACATCTTTGTTTTGTACAATGAAAAACTTAAAATCACATTCAGAGCAAATGACTGGACACTCTTTTTCCCCTTGCAAGCCTCTGAATTAATCAAAATTACAATTTCCGTTGTCCTTGTGTCTGTCTGTATTTCTAGTGTGTTGTACTGCATACAATGTCTTTTTCATATTTCCAGATAAAAAATATAATAAAATGGAGTTAAGATTGGCATACATATCTGTAATGGGAAAGGCTCTATGAGGCTGTTGTAATTATCTCCAAAGCCAACATTACAAGCCAAGGAAATTTAGAGTTAAATTTAATTTAAAAGATATATTTAGATATGGAAATGCATCTATAGCATTCAAACAACCTTAACTCCTCCCTATAGTGATGCCACGTAATAGCCAGACAATTATGGTTAGTGCATAATAAATAGTGTTTGTAGTCCTAGATTAGATTAAATTGATATTTAAACATACATTTGATTTTTAATTGTTTTCCTTATGGTGTCCCCATGGGGTGAAGTTAAGGTTGTTTGGGTGCATTAACAGTGCATTTTGAAAGAGGGCATTTTGCCAGTGGCAGCCCTACAGCTTCAGTCTCATTTTAGAACAATGGAAGAGGGCAGCCATTTTGAAAGAGAACAGTTCTTCATGGAATTCACATTAGAAGAACATTAAGCGTTAGCCTCTGCTGAAGAAGCAACTTTCACTTATGAAGAATAGTGGGGAAAATTATTATTATGAAAAACAAATCTCTCAAAGATTGCAGGTTGGAGAACATAGAGGCAAACACTGTCCCTGCCTTGAGGACCATACAATCTGTGAAAATGCGCAACATACTAAGGCCCCAGAGCTGCAAACATATAGGCATGTGCTTAACTTTATTACTATGACTGAATCCAGTGAAATGATGTCAATGGGACTACCTGCAGTAATAAAGTTATGCTAATACATAAGTATTTGCAGGATTGGAGTCAAAGGATGTGAGACAAGGGTAAAATTCAGTTTGCAACCTCTTTGGGGCAGAGACTGCCACTTATTATATGTTTGTACAGTGCCTAGCACAATGGGGGCCCACCTGCTTTTGGCCTTTAGATGCTACTGCAATACAAATGCTTAATAATCATAGGTTTCAGAGTAGCAGCCGTGTTAGTCTGTATTCGCAAAAAGAAAAGGAGTACTTGTGGCACCTTAGAGACTAACAAATTTATTTGAGCATAAGCTTTCATGAGCTACAGCTCACTTCATCAGATGCATTCAGTGGAAAATAGACTCCATTGAATGCATCCAGTGAAGTAATCTGTAGCTCACGAAAGCTTATGCTCAAATAAATTTGTTAGTCTCTAAGGTGCCACAAGTACTCCTTTTCTTTTTAATAATCATAATAATTACACATTTTATATACATCTGCTATTTTAAAACTAATTTTCTTTGTAATTGTACATACAGTTCTTTCCCTAGCTGCTCTTAGTAGTCAAACAAATAATGCACAAACTATTTGACTGCTGTACGTTGATTAACATGTAATTTGAACATGTTTTATATTTACTAAAATACAGAAAAGAACCCACAGTGTGATCCATTTTTCTCTCCTGCGGAGATAATTATATGGCAAAGTTCAAAACTGTGTTTGCATTCTTAAAACTTTGTTTGCATTCTTAAATGTCAAATTATCCTTTTATTTTTGGAATCTTTTGTAGTCTGTTGGAACATGTTCTATATAAGCACTGATGCATTGCATTGTGTGGGCAAATTGTTGAATACATGTTTTGTGCACTTGAGGGTGAAGCTTATTAGTGATGAATGTAGTCTATAGGATTCATATTTGTTCTACATTAGAAAACTATGCTAATTATGCATAAATTGTTCCTGATGGGCTAGGTCTACATGTCCTAGCAAGTTAGATATTAAAATAATATATTGCCATGTTAAGATAACTAAGCCACCACAGTCACAGGTGTTTTATGACTTGAATGTTACACAACAGTTGGCCTTAAGTTCATCAGAGGAGTTTCAGAGCGGGCTTTTGCTATGTATGCTGCCATGTTTACCAATAGACTAACTCATGCTACACGTTACACAATGTGTTTTCGTTATTCTATTACCAGACTTTTGTTGGGATGTTAAATTAAAAAGTATATACTATGGGGTGTGTGGGTGTGTGTGTGTAAATCAGCTTGCTAGAATGTGAATATTTCCAGTATAATACAGAAGCCCTAGGAACTAACCTCTCTGAAGTGCTATTCCTAGGGCTTCTTTTTGGAGTGATAATGTTTAGTTTCTAGAAAATTGCTAAATCTGATTTTTGTTAATTTAACATCCTAATGCACTGGCAGCAATCCTGGCCCAAAACCTCATTTTGTAAAGTGATAACATTTTCCTTGACCTACATGGTATTACAAAATAGACCCTGATTGCTGAAAGCCTGTGTGGAAGGAAGTCAAAGCTGATCTAGCAAGACTGCATGTGGGATAGGAAGATTTTTAGTGGAAAAAAATAATAATTTTGTTTGTTGGAACTGGTAGAAGGGGAGTATGTGTAATGTCTTTTGGTCTGTTTGGTGAGGGTGGCAGAAAAAAGTCGGAATCAGCTTAGTCCCTCTAAATCTACCCTATTTACAGGATGCCGCGAAGCACAGTCCTAGGTAAAAAGAAAAGGAGTACTTGTGGCACCTTAGAGACTAACTACAAGGTGCCACAAGTACTCCTTTTCTTTTTGCGAATACAGACTAACACGGCTGTTACTCTGAGTCCTAGGTAATATACTGACTGTATTGTTTCTCACAGTGTGATGACACATGATCGGGTTCCTCTTTGTTTTGCTTCTTGTTGAAAAGTTCTCACCTTTCTCTGGTTAGTAGGAGAAGCACAGGTGAGGTGAACAAGCTGCTGCTGCCTTCACCTCAGCACAGCTATGATCCTGAAAATGCCGACCCCTGTTATAGAGCAGGGGTCAGCAACCTTTCAGAAGCGGTGTGCCGAGTCTTCATTTATTCACTTTAATTTAAGGTTTCACGTGCCAGTAATACATTTTAACGTTTTTTAGAAGGTCTCTCTCTATAAGTCTGTATATTATATAACTAAACTATTGTCGTATGTAAAGTAAACAAGGTTTTCAAAATGTTTAAGAAGCTTCATTTAAAATTAAATTAAAATGCTGATCTTATGCCACCGGCCCGCTCAGTCTGCTGCCAATCTGGGGTTCCGTTCACCTAGGCTGGCAGCAGGCTGAGTGGGGCCTGCGGCTGGGACCCCAGACTGGCAGTGGGCTGAGCCGCTCAGCCCACTGCCGGTCTGGGTTTCTGTCCGCTGGCTCCTGACATCCAGGGTCCCGGCTGCCGGCCCCGCGCAGCCCACTGCCAGTCTGGGATCCCGGCCCTGCCCACATAGAGTGGATACCTACCTTCTAGCCATTCTCTTCCTCTCTCTCTGCACTGAGCTGAGGGTGGGAGTGCACTGAGCACAGGGCTGGGGGTGAAGGAGCAGGCTGGGGGTTGGGGTGTAGGGTCTGGCCAGGAGCTAGAATGAGGGAGGGGGCTCAGGGTTGGGGCAGGAGGTTTGGGTGTGGAGCGCTTACCTGGGCAGCTCCTGTTTGGTGCTCAGGGTGGGGGTGGGAATGTGGGGGGGGGTGCAAGAGTCGGGGGATGGGGGCATGTGAGGAGGGTGCAGGAGTCAGGGCTGGGGGGCTGGATATTTGTGGGGGGGGTGCCAGAGTCAGGGCTGGAGTTGTGGAGGGGTGCAGGGGTCAGGACAGAGGGCTGGGTGTGTGTGTGGGGGGTTCAGGGGTGAGGGCAGAGGGCTGGGAGTGTGTGGGGGTGCAGGGGTCAGGGCAGAGGGGTGGGGGTGTGGGCTGGGGTCTTGGGGGTGCTCCCAGCCCCCTGCCCAGAGCAGCTCACGGCAGGGGGCTGGAGGGAATATGCCAATTCAAACCCCTTCCCCAAGGCTCTCCCCCTCTGTGGCAAGGGCCGCCAGCTGATCGGCAGCAGGGAGGGAGAGAAGGAGGGGGAAGAGGTAGGGGGAAGGGGAAGCTTGCCTGCCCTGCAAGAGGTGAGCAGTGGGTGGGGGGTGGAGAAGAGCAGCAGCGTGCCATTAAAAATTGGCTCGCGTGCTGTCTTTGGCATGCGTGCCATAGGTTGCCGACCCCTGTTATAAAGTTTACACACACGAGTGCATAGAGTAAGCAGGTATGTAAGTGTTTGCAGGATCAGGACCTAAGTAGGCAGAGGGAGGAGCTAGATCCTGCCACTGGGTGCCAGGCTCTCTTCTTCCTGCTCTTTTCTTGAAAAGCCACTTGCCTCTATGTCAGCCAATGTTTTTAGGTGTACCCAGCACCCACCCCAATTTAGCTGCAGGGACTGTGGTCTCTCTCTGCCTTCTTCCTACTGAGGCACTTATAAAAGTACCAGTAACTGGGGTTTCATACATTTAAGTCCCAATTCTGCTCCCACGGCCTCCTCTAAACCAGAACAAAATTGTACTTACTGGTGCAGAAGTGAATAGTGTATGTACAAACACTGATAGGAAAGATAATCTTGTATAAACACTAGTGGGTAGCTTCATTAAGGCGTGGTAATTACTAGAAGCATTGTCTGGTTCTTGTAACAGTGATTACAAAATAGATGACTACAGTATGTATTTGGAAACTACCCTTGCTCATCCATCCAGATGAGTAGGAAGCTTCCTGGGTGAGTTCCAGCAACTGCTGGAGCATGTAAGTTTTCATTTAAAAAAAAAAAAGTCTCTCCTATTGGTTGCAAAGAAAGGTTTCCAAATGTGAACAGAGTATAACCCAGTGCTGTGTTGTTTTCTACATTTGCAAGCAAACAGCTCCAGGTACCTCTGCTGGTTGGGGCTTTTGCAAGCTGCTGTAGTGTGAAACGGACTCCTCAGTACCCCATGAGCAACAAGGAAACCAGCATGTATCATGTCAGTTTGTTGCTACTCAGGAAAGCTTTCAATACTTAGCATTGGACCAGCGAGAGAGATGCAATTGCAAATATGTTATTCAACAGATGCCAGGGAAACTTATCAAATAATGTAGTCCTGCGGTTCTCAAACTGAGGGGTCGGGACCCCAAAGTGGGTCACAACCCCGTTTTAATGGGGTCACCAGGGCTGGCGTTAGACTTGCTGGGCCCAGGACTGAAGCCTAAGCCCAAGCCCCACCACCCGGGGCCAAAACCAAAGCCCAAGGGCTTTAGCCCTGGGCAGCGAGGCTTAGGTTACAGGCCCCCACCGCCTGGGGCTGAAGCCCTTTGGCTTTGCCCCCCCCTCCCCCCAGGGCGGTGGGGCTCAGGCTTTGGCCCCCCTGCTCGGGGCAGTGGGGCTCGGGCAAGCTCAAGCTTCAGTCCCCTCTCCTGGGGTCGTGTAGTAATTTTTGTTGTCAGAAGGGGGTTGCAGTGCAATGAAGATTGAGAACCACTGGCACTCAACTAACATTTTTTGCTGCTATTAGAGCCCTAGTGGAAAGTTACTTTTAAAAAAGTAAAAAGTTGACTAATAATTGTATAATTTAAATACAGTACATTGCTGTTTTATTCCTTTAAATTGCCAGAGGTCTGGTTTGGGGTTTCAAAAAGGGTTAATTTAAACATAACTTTATATTATAAGCAGAACTGGTAGTTGCCATCTTATGCATTGATACTTCTCATCCTTAATAAAGAAAGGAATTGAAGCTAGAATGTTTAGGGTGTTATGTGATCTAGTGAAAGTGGAAAAATGGTGCTTGAAAGATTACTTTCAGGTTGAATATTATATCAGATGTAAAGCACAAACATCATTCCCTGTGTTGCTCAATGATACCTTAGGGTTTTACAACTAAAAAAATTTTAAAGTTCTACAGTAGTTTCACTACTTGGACTGTTTACTCTTTGTGCTTCATCCAGCTTGGACATCCATAGACACGTTAATCTCACTTTTGTTTTTAGACATTCACATTCTGGTTCTAATTCTCGTGCCCAAGCATGAGTTGCAAACACTACAGGGCAATGTTTCAATCCAGACAAAAACTCCTGGCTTTGTGTACATTTATTTTACATTTCATTAAAACATTCCTATTAATTTATGTTTTATAAATGCTTTTTCTAAAATAATAAAACCTAAATGTTGGGCCTAAACTGTCTGATCGTGTCCCTTTAACATTGCTGTTTGGTACCCGAGCTGGGTGAACATACTATTATCTGTGCAGCTCAGCAGCATGGTTGTTGCTGACCTCAGTTGATGGGAGTGCCCCTCCCCAGGGCTCTTGTAACAGTAACGTGTCAAAGTCTAGCTCAGACAGAATTCTTTCTAGGGCTTCCCATTGCACAGAGGGAGCACATCCAGTACTGCATCGCTTCAGGAGGGCTGCATGCTACCTCTCGCACTCTGGTCTGGTTCTGCAGGCTGGCTTGAAGTGGGCAAAGGGTAGGCCATGCCAGGGGACACACAGACTGAACAGTTCCTACTCTCCCCTGAACACAGCGATTGTAATTGTGACTGGCCTTTATACCTTGCAGAGGGGAAAGACTCGTAGTGCCCTACCCCTGCACTGCATAAAGGCCAGTCACAATCTGGCCCAGTGACAGAATCCTGTTTCGGAGTAGCACTTGTTGAACCCACTGATGGGAATGCACTGCTAGTGTAAGCAGGCATAACCCAGTTGAAATCAGCAGAGCAGAGCCTATGTATATCAGGGTACGTCTACGCTGCAAAAAAAAAAAAAAAAAAAAAAAAAAAAGGCAGCCGGTGGCAGTGAATCTCAGAGCTGAGTCAGCTGGCTTAAGCTCATGGGGCTTATGCTACAGGTCTAAAAACAGACGTATAGATACTTGGGCTGGAGCCTGGGCTCTGGGATGTGTGTGTCTCGGAGCCTGGGCACCAGTCGGAGCAGGGACATCCACACTGCTATCTTTAGACCCGTGGTGCTAGTCCAAGTCGGTTGAACCAGGATCTTTTGCAGTGTAGATATACCTTTAGTGCCCAGTGAATTAGGCCCAGTGACTAATTTGCTATTCACTTTGATACCATCTGGCTTAATTCAAATTCAGTCTATACCCCTTTCTCCACTCAAAAAATAGTAAACCAAACACCGTTTTGATTTTGGACCGCGCACTTACTCAGGGCTTGTCTACGGTAATATGACAGGTTTCAGAGTAGCAGCCGTGTTAGTCTGTACTCACAAAAAGAAAAGGAGGACTAGCAGCACCTTAAAGACTAACCAATTTATTTGAGCATAAGCTTTCTTGAGCTACAGCTCACTTCATCGGTTGCATCTGATGCAGTGAGCTGTAGCTCACGAAAGCTTATGCTCAAATAAATTGGTTAGTCTCTAAGGTGCCGCTAGTCCTCCTTTTCTTTTACAGTAACAGTGCTGCAGCTGAACCGGTGCACCTGTGCCGCTGTAGCACGTAGTGAAGACACTACATACTTAGCTTAGCTACCGCCTCGGGGAGGTGGAGTACCTATGTTGGTGGGAGAAGCCCTTCCATTGACGTAGCTGTGTGCACTGGGGGGGGGGGGGGGGGGGTTAGGGCAGTATAACTACATTGCATGGGGTGTGGATTTTCCACACCCCTGAGCGATGCAGTTATACCAACATAAGTTGGTAGCGTAGACCAAGCCTTAGACTGTAATGTCTTTAGGGCGGGGGCTGCCTCTTTATCATGAGTTTGTACAATGCCCAGCACCGTGGGGATGGGGCCTCTAGACTCTACCACCCAGTACATATCGTAATTTGGCACAAAGACTCAATCTGTACAGACCTGTGGACTTTCCCACCCTCCAGATTTGTATAGTCCCCATGTCATCAACTACAGCTGTGTTTGGCATGTTGTTAGTTACTGTGTTCAGAGGCAACTATAAACGTGCAAGGTTCAATTCTGGGCTGCATCTCCAAGGGACGCAGCACAGAAAATGCAGCCTTGGGATGGAGGGATGGGCAAATGCGGCTTGATGCTACATTTGTGCCCTTTGGATTCGGAGTTCCTCCAGGGGACACAATGGTGCCCAGCAAAAATTAAAGCAGCCCCCAGCTGATATAATTTATGCCAACTCACCCTGGGTTGCCTGTAGATTGCAGCACAGCCTAGAATCCTCATAGTGCCATGTCCTGTGCCCAGCCCTGCCCCAGACACACTCCCTGTGCCAAGTCTTGTGAGGGGAGCAGCATAGGGCCATTTCTGGAGCCCCTATGTTGTACCTCCTCTGGGTGGATTCTCCCCCAGACTCTGATGGCCCATTAATGACCCCTGTACACTGCTAGGGCAGCATGTAGGGGCTGGAGCAGGGGAGAAAACATGTCTGCAGCTCAGTACTTTGAGGAGAATCACTAGAAAAACTCCTGATAAGTTAAATGGTAACATTTTATTAAGAAAGCTAGGCCACCAGCAGGTCTGTACCATACAGCCCATGAGAATAGCTCATGCCTTGGGTCTTCTCTCAGTGAGAAGGCAGCCAAAGCAGCTCACATTTAGCTAATTGGGAGATGTCAACACACAGTCTACCTTCCGCAGTCCATCTCCTGTTCATTGACCTGCTAAGCTAAGGCCTAGTCTACACTAGAAGAGGTTTGTTAGTATAGCTATACTGGCTACATCAGCAAACCCACACAGGGTAGTGTAGATGCAACTTATATCAGCGGAAAAGGGGGTTTTGCAGGTATAGCTTTCTCAGGTTCTGTGAATGAAACAAGCCATGCTGCCAAAAGCACTTGTCACTGGTATAACTGCCTACACTAAGGCTGTTGCCAGTATAGAAATGTCATGAAAAATCACCCCTTTGACCAACATTACAATACCAACAAAAGTTTCTAGTGTAGATCGGGCCTAAATGACGGGATATATCTGCAGCACTGTATGCAAAACCAAGCTAGTCCAGGCTTAACATCTGATGCTTGCTGAAACTTCCATCTCTGTTCCAAGCTCTGTTAATATGCGCGCAGTGTGTTGGCTCGCCTTGCCAATTTTTGTGGCTTTTCTACACACGGCAACATCAGCTGCTGCTTGCCATGAGCTGCACGTGGTGTCATATTTATGTATTGCTTAATCTCACATTGATACACATACTGTACACTTCAGTCTTTAGTTTAGATCATGCCCTTAAAATAATGTTGATGTCGCACATTCCGGTCCCTGGTTCTTGAAGAAATATCTCCATTCTCCCTGCTGCCTCTTGTGTCTAGCCTGCAAATTTGTTAATCTGACCTCCACCCCCATCAGTTTGTTATCTCAATCTCTTTAGCTATTTCTGTTATCCTTTCTTTTAGTGAAGGGTCCTGAAGGTTGCAGTGTTCGGGGCAAGGATTTTTCTTCTATCATAAAGTGTGCTTCTGCTGCCATTAGTAAAGGAGGAAAACGGTTTTCTGCCCCTTCTTCATTTCTTTATGATCTATAAAGATGGCCTGAGAAGATTTACTCCAGATTTACACTGATGTAACTAAGATCAGAATAGGTTCTCTTGTTTACTCTGTTGTAAATTTACACTGACTTGCTCTTTTGCCAAATAGTTTTGACTTCAATAAAATACATTTTTTGACTCTCAAAAACTCATTTTTGCCATGCTGCCTATATTGAATCTTGTTGCCTTGTATAAAAAAAAATCCCGGTTTGTTGTTCCCCTTCCATGTCCTCTGTCTGTCTTCAGTCTGACTGTGAGATTGTTGGGGCAGGGATGGTCCCTTCTCATATGTCTGGAAAATGCCTAGCATGTGTGAGTGCTATTCAAACAAATAATTTTTTTTAACAGCTCTGGTCTTAGGACTGTATGAATTAATCGTTTGTGTTTTTATTCTGATAGTGATAGGCCATTTGCTGGTGTCTGCACCATGTGTTAGTAGATGCAACAATTAATTAATGATCTGTGGATTTACAACTGGCACCTCTCTCTTTCCTTTGTGTGGTGTTTGAACAGGCGTGTTTGTACCTTTTAACACTCAGTCTTTTATGGGGATGTTCCATTAACTTTTAAATAGCTTCCTAGTTTAACACTGTAAACCCCACATACTTATTCATGTGTTATCTAATTGTCTTGTTTGTTGAGTGAGATCTCCTGGGAGGGTTTGGTACAGGACTATACCAGTCTGAAAACTGAATTGGGTAACTAAGGCTTGCTGCCTTTTTATTGTGTTTCTTCTCAGCTCCTGAAGAAAAGGAGGTAATTAAAGGGCAATATGAAAAGCTCATGGATGCCTATGGCTGCTTGGGAGAGCTCCGGCTAAAATGTGGTAAGTAGCTTTGACGATGAGGACAGTTGTTAGATGCCCATGCCCAAACAAACTTCGTTTAATCCCAGTGACCAGAGAGTTGCCTGATTTCTGTCAGTTTTGGAAGACATTTGGGCTCTTGCCCAATATAACCATTTTATTGATAGGTTTATTGATGCAAACATATTTTTTATAAGCTGTGCATTGGGTTAAAAGCACACTGTAAAATATTATCTTAAGAGTTTTTAGGTTAAGTATTTTACGTTCCTTTGTTTCATGAGACCCTCTTAACAGCTTTCAGAGGGGTAGCTGTGTTAGTCTGTATCAGTAAAAACAACGAGGAGTCCTTGTGGCACCTTAGAGACTAACACATTTATTTGGGCATAAGCTTTCGTGGGCTATAACCCACTTCATCAGATGCAAGGAGTGGAAAATACAGTAAGCAGGTATAAATATACAGCATATGAAAGATGGGAGTTGCTTTACCAAGTGGGGGGGGGTCAGTGCTAACAAGGCCAATTCAATTAGGGTGGATGTGGCCATTCCAACAGTTGACAAGAAGGGGTGAATATCAACACGGGAAATTACTTTTTGTAGTGCTAATATGAGGCCAGTTCAATCAACGCAGATGTGGCCCATTCCCAGCAGTTCACGAGGAGGCATGAGAATCAACAAAGGGAAAATTTATTTTTGTAGCCTCGTTAGCACTGACCCCCCACTTGGTAAGGCAACTTCCGTCTTTTCATGTGCTGTATATTTATACCTGCTTACTGTATTTTCCACTCCATGCATGTGATGAAGTGGGTTATAGCCCACAAAAGCTTATGCCCAAATAAATGTTTTAGTCTCTAAGGTACCATAAGCACTCCTCGTTGTTTTTTGTTAACAGCTTGCTGTTTTTCCTACCACTTTTGTATAATACAAATATTGATTTTTCCCCTCCCCTCCTTTTGTTTTGAATTGAGCTAGTTTCAATAATGGCTCTTATGATTACTAAGGGCCCAGTTGTGCAAACGCCAAAGTACATGAATGACTTTACTCACATGAAAAGCCAAATTAACTTCAAAGAGCCTTCTTGCATGCATGAGTGTTTTCTGAATCAGCCCCATAACTTCAAGTAACACACTGCAGAATATCATTATGCATCAGCATTGTTGTTAATTTTCATATGCTTTCAGGAATCTTGAATTAGCAAAGAAGTTGCTGCTACTCTCTACAACAGGAACATAAAATGAATTTTTGTAGTGCTATAGAGAACAGAGCCAAATGACACTGATTTGAGGGCGCTCAGTACCTTGCAGAATTGGGCCCAATAAAATACATTTCAGTTCACTGCTTAAGGTGGTTTTTAAACCAAATATTTAAGTAAATTTTAGTGCTTGTAAAATGTGCCTCATTTACAGCTTCAGAGACTGAAATTCTCCATGTATAAAGCCGGTAATAGCTGTACAGACTTCCCCACACTGCTCTGGCAATGAGCCTTTACCTTGACTTGGAGGTGTGAGACTACTACTTTTCCATTCCGCATCTACTCAGTCCTTGGCCTCTTTAATGAACCTGCCAACAGGGATAACAAACATAGTAATGGCTGTACACTAGGAATCATATAAGATTATGTACTTAGGCTTTGTCTACATTAGCACTTTTGTCAGCAAACGTTTTGTCAGTTAGGGGTGTGAAAAAACACCCCCCCCCGACCAACATAAGTTTCACCAACAAAAGCGCCGGTGTGGACAGCTCTATGTTGGCAGCAGAGTGTCTCCTGCTGACACAGCTACCGCTGCTCTTTGGGGGTGGTTTAATTATGTCGGTGGGAGAGCTCTTTCCTGCTGGCATAGAGTGGCTACACAGGAGACCTTACAGTGGTGTTGTGCAGACATAGCCTAGCTCATTACATATAGGGCACTGAACAGCTGTTAGGAGGTAATGACTTCCATCTACTACAATTTGGGATGGATTTGAAGTAGTTACTTACAGATGAACACTCTATATCACGGTGTAAATCTGCAGATCTATCTCACTACTTGAAACAAGAAGGGGATTTTTTGTTTGGTTTGTTCAGTTTCTTGTGGGGTAGTTGAGTAATTCTGTTAAACTGAATGTCAGTTTTGTTCATGCACTTGAAAATAAAATAGATAGTGTATGGTCCATTTTTCTTGGCACATAGAACTATGTTTCCTGAGAGCAGTTCAATTAAATCTGTTGTTGTGATAGTTAAGGGATGTGGCGAATAAATACGAGCAGTTCAAACCACAGCTATAGCTAGTTCCCTCTTTGCAGAGGGGAACTAAATCAATCACAGGTGGCACCTCAGTCCCTCCTGTTCTCTGCCTGTGACACACAACAGTTCAGTTGTCTGAAGTCACTAAGCTCAAGAGAGGTGTATCTGGATAAAGTTCTGTGATACACTACGATACAGAGTAGGTCACACTAGATCGGGGTGGGCAACCTATGGCCCACGGGCCACATCCAGCCCTCCTGCTGGTTTAATCTGGCCCTCGAGCTCCTGCTGGGGAGCGGGGTCTGGGGCTTGCGTTGCTTCCGCGCTCCAGCCGGGGAGCAGGGTCAGAGACTGCTCTATGCACACATGGTGAGGCTCCCGGAAACAGCATGTCCCCCTTCCGGTTCCTATGTTTAGGGGCAGCCAGGGGGCTCCATGCCCTGCCCCCGCCCCAAGCGCCACCCCCACAGCTCCCATTGGCTGGGAACTACAGCTAATGGGAGCTGCAGGGGTGGCGCCTGCAGGTGGGGCAGCACGCAGAGCCGCCTGGCCGCACCTCCACATAGGAGTCAGAGGGGGGACATGCCACTGCTTCCAGGAGCTGCTTGAGATAAGCACTGCTCGGAGCCTACATTCCTGACCCCCTCCCATGCCCCAAACCCCTGCCCCAGGCTTGATCCCTCTCCCGCACCCCAACCCGATGCCTCAGCCCGGAAATCCCTCCCTCACCCTGAACTCCTCATTTCTGCCCTCCCCGAGTCTGCACCCCCAGCCAGAGCCCTCACCCACTCCTGTATCCCAACCCCAATTTCGTGAACATTCATGGCCCACCGTACAATTTCCATACCCAGATGTGGCCCTCAGGCCAAAAAGTTTGCCCATCCCTGGACTAGATGACGTAGTAATCCCTTCCTGCCTTAAAAATCTGTGAACTCTATGAACTCTATGAAGTCCCTGTAACCTTCATATTAAATCTTGTATTAATAATAATTTTATAGGGGATAAACATATGGCAGCTGTGTGTTATAACCTATTTTTCGTTTCTTCAGACTTTTGCTGCTATGTTTCCCCACATCTATTTATTTATTTTTTGAGAAAATCTAGTTATTTCTGGTGACCATGACCTAAGAAAATTCCCCCTGTCGAGCTCTGCCAGTGCATCTCTCTTGTCCCAATTTTACCTCTATACTGTTCCTGTTCAGAGCCACTTCTGAAGGGAGGCTGCCAAAAATTCTGTTAATGTCTTGATAATAAGGACCAGCTGCAAGTTATATTTGCATAGTTCTCTTAACTGAAAAGCCACAGAGGGCTGTACTTAAATAGAACAGACCAAAGGTTCCCAGACTATTGGAAAAAGGCAAATATAGTGCCCATATTTAAAAAAGGGAAGAAAGAGAACCCGGGGAACTATAGACCAGTCAACCTCACTTCAGTCACCAGCAAAATCATGGAGCAGATCCTCAAAGAATCCATTTTGAAGCACTTGGAGGAGAGAGAGGTGATCAGGAACTGTCAACATGGACTCACCAAGGGCAAGTCATGCCTGACCAACCTGATTGCCTTCTATGATGAGATAACTGGCTCTGTGGATATGGGGGAAAGCGGTGGATGTGATATATCTTGACTTTAGCAAAGCTTTTGATACGGTCTCCCACAGTATTCTTGCCAGCAAGTTAAAGAAGTATGGACTGGATAAATGGACTATAAGGTGGATAGAAAGCTGGCTAGATTGTTGGGCTCAATGGGTAATGATCAATGGCTCGATATCTATTTGGCAGCCGGTATCAAGCGGAGTGCCCCAGGGATCAGTCCTGGGGCCGGTTTTGTTCAACATCTTTATTAATGATCTGGATGATGGGATGAATTGAACCCTCAGCAAGTTCTCAGATGACACTAAGCTGGGGGGAGAGGTAGATACACTGGAGGGTAGGGATAGGGTCCAGAGTGACCTAGACAAATTGGAGGATTGGGCTAAAAGGAATCTGATGAGGTTCAACAAGGACAAGTGCAGAGTCCTGAACTTAGGAAGGAAGAATTCCATGCACCGCTACAGGCTGGGGACTGACTGGCTAAGCAGCAGTTCTGCAGAAAAGGACCTGGGGATTACAGTGGATGAGAAACTGGATATGAGTCAGCAGTGAGCCCTTGTTCCCAAGAAGGCCAACGGCATATTGGGCTGTATTAGTAAGAGCATTGCCAGCAGATCGAGGGAAGTGATGATTCCCCTCTATTCGGCACTGCTGAGGCCACACCTGGAGTATTGTGTCCAGTTTTGGTCCCCCCACTACAGAAGGGATGTGGACAAATTGGAGAGAGTCCAGTGGAGGGCAACGAAAATGATTAGGGGGCTGGGGCACATGACTTAAGAGGAGAAGCTGAGGAAACTGGGATTATTTAGTCTGCAGAAGAGAAGAGTAAGGGGGGATTATCTGAAAGGGGGTTCCAAAGAGGATGGAGCTAAGCTATTCTCAGTGGTGGCAGATGACAGAACAAGAAGCAATGATCTCAAGTTGCAGAGGGGGAGGTCTAGGTTGGATATTAGGAAACACTATTTCACTAGGAGGGTGGTGAAGCACTGGATTGGGTTACGTAGGAAGGTGGTGGAATTTCCATTCTTAGAGGTTTTTAAAGCTTGGCTTGACAAAGCCCTGACTGGGATAATTTAGTTGGTGTTGGTCCTGCTTTGAGCAGGGGATTGGACTAGATGCCTTCCTGAGGTCTCTTCCAACCCTAATATTCTATGATTTTATGATTCCCAAACATTTCCCAGGGCAGATTTCAGCTAGAGAGAGAAAATGTCATTTGCGCACCTGCTCTTTCATTGGTGGTTGGGGGACCATTTTTCTCTGGTCCCAAATACGTGACTTGCCTTCCTTCTCATTCACAATCCCTACAGCAGTTGTTTCCATGGAAAAAGTGACACTAGGAAGATATTTAATGTTTCCAGCTGCTAAAATGCATTAAAAGAAGTGAAAAATACAAGGAGAGCAGCGCAATGCAACCAGCCAGCTCTCTGCAGCGCACCAGTGGTTTGCAGACCACAGTTCAGGAACCTATGGAATAGGCAGTGACAGAGTGGTCTGTTTGACCAGTTGGTCACTATTTGGATTTCATAGAATATCAGGGTTGGAAGGGACCTCAGGAAATCATCTAGTTCAACCCCCTGCTCAAAGCAGGACCAATCCCCAATTTTTGGCCCAGGTCGCTAAATGGCCCCCTCAAGGATTGAACTCACAACCCTGGGTTTAGGAAGCTAATGCTCAAACCAACTATGGGAGATGTGCAAGCAAATCAGCACCTTTTGTGAGTGCTAAATTAGCCAAAAATATTTTGAAGATACACTCTTTTGTGTATGCCTTTGGAGAGTATTTGCCAAGCTGAGAAACAGTCTCTTGTAGGAAATATAAAATGTGTCTGGGAGCTCTCCGGGCAATGAATTAACCTGTAAATACTAGCACTTAGGGATCAGTGTAGTCTTGAGTCTCCTTGTCTGCAGAAGTTTAGTGTACTCCATTTCCACCTGCCAAGGAGAGGAGAATAGAGGCTGCTTTTTACATTGCCTTGCCTTTGCACAGGAATGCTGATGGACTTTATGAAGCTGCTCACAAGGTTAATGTTTCCCAGAAGTGACAGCATTCACTTGTGTGCATTTACGTCAATTTGGATGACTCACTAGATTCTCCGTTTTCTTTTTGTTTGGGAGGAGTTGTAATAGCATTAACAGCTGAAGGTTTCTGTGCTGTGCTTCAGCCAAGGTTTTGCTTCTCAAGGCAGGTTTAGCAGTGATGTTTATTTTAAGCAGTATGCTAAAGCTGGGTTTATGGTATTGTACAGCACACTGTTCAGATGCAGTAGTGCCAGTAAAAGATGTGTACTGTATAAGGTAAATTCTGGACACTACAAACTATGGGGGTTGCTTTATTTGATGAAATAACAGATTTCTCTTCTGAGAAACATTCTCTGTGTATGGGTATGTATACATATGTTAAAATATAAGTGAGAGATATTCACAGGCACAAAGGGCAGATAGGTGCCCAGCTTCCATTTGCCTTTAAAAATTGCCTCCTTAAAGTCTAGCGTCATTGCTTAGAGGGACGAAGAAATGTTTTGTGGTTAAAACACTGGGTTGGGATTTGGGAGATCAAGTTCTAGTTGTGACCAGCACAGACTTTGCTTGTTCTCTGAGCCTCAACTCCCTGTCTGTAAAATGGGGATAATAGTACTTCACAGAGAAGGGGTGAGGATATGTGTGTTGATGACAATGAGGCACTTGGCTACCATAGGTCTGGGAGCCATATAAATAGATTATGGGTCTATTACAGGAGTGGATGGGTAAGATTCTGTGGCCTGCAATGTGCAGGAGGTCAGACACTAGATGATCATGATGGTCCCTTCTGGCCTCAAAGTCTGTAAGTCTGAGGAGGGTTTTTTATTTAAAAATTTAATTTAAATTCAGTACCCATAAAAATGGAGATTAATAGAACCCTCAATACAGATAGTTGCTGTATAAATTGTCAGCAAAGATAGCTTGATGAAGCCCAGTGGACAACCGCAGTTCAGAAAAGAAAATGGCATACTTGGTGCAATAACATAAGGCGAGAAAAAAAATTCTGAAAAATACTGTATTTTATCGAGCAGAGATACATGTTTTCATTAGGAGTCCGGTGTCCAGCTTTGGTCACCTTACCTTGAAATATAGCAGAGACTGAATTAGGAGGAGATGGTTGGGTTGTGGATTTTCATATAACGAGAGTGAAAAACCATGAGTGATTTCACTTGCAAAAGGAAAGAAAAAGGAGTAGATTGAGGTATTCACAACAATGTGAATTGAAAATTGACTAGTTTCTCCTTTTTACTGTATTTCATAATAGAAAGCTTTGAAACCTATGACACACTGTGGGAGAAAATGAATAACAAGAGGCATATATACACAGGTTTAATACAGCAGCCACATTTATTGTTATCAGCGATGTTCCAGAATTATGCTTCCTGGTGGTATCCTCGCTGAACTTTGGTCAAGGCAGCTGATTTCATAGGCGTCGCACAAAAAGTATAAAAGTTAATTTTGTCTTATTGTCTTGCTGAATGTTCTCCCAGACTCACCCTCCCACACACAGCCTGGTAAGTGGGGCATTCAGCACATATTTCTGCGAATAGCTGAGTTTTCCCATTTGCTGTAAAGTTCCTCTTTAAAGCCAACTATGATTATTATGGTTCACCACTGGGCTACATAATGATCTCAGTTACTATACATCAAATTTACACCAGGATAACTGTGTTCAGAATTTATCTCATTATCCCTGAAAGGATTGTTTTCTTGTATTTGCTCTAGTGAAATGGAAAGTGCACTCCTCCATCTTTCTCAAATATATTTATTTTCTATATCTGACTTTGAGGCATCCGATTCTGGCCATCGTGGGAGACAAGATACCAGACTAGACTGGGCAGGGTCTGATCCATTATGGCTGCTTCTGGGTTCCTAAACACCTTTTAGCACTGTAGTGATGAAAATGTCATTCTACAAGTGCGTTGTAAAGGCTGGAATGAAGCAGGAATGTAGATTTTACCCCACTTGTAAAGTAAATTCTAATTTTTGTTTAAAAAGCAATTTAAGTGAAGATTCAGGGTTTCTAAGGTGAGAGCTACTTTAAAAGGTCCACTGCTGGCATTGTTGCTTGTGCAAGTGTGAAGTGCATATTAAGACCTTGAGCTCTTTGATTACTCTTTAAGGTTTCCTTTTCTGGATTTCTTTAAATTGTTTCTTTTCTGCTCGCTCTGTGCATCAAGCACTCTGTAGCTCTTTAAGCAGTATGTAATATGCTTTCTTCTGCTGCCCTGGGATATTGATATAAAGGAAACTTTAACCATATTTTTCCTCTTTCTTCCACCTTATTTGCATTCGTTTCTCATCTAAGATTTTTTGGTTTGAGAAATAGGGCTGGATTTTGGCCTGTCCCTCCACAGTGTGCAAGGAACCTCCTGGCCACAAATGAAGGCTGGCCACAGTTAGAGTACATGTAGTCCCCTGAGTGCAAGGTTTGCTCCTGACTAGCACTGCTAGCAAATGAAAACTGCAGGGAATTGATTCTGGGTTAATTTTTCTTCTGATCTTAAAGGAATACTGTCTACCTTCTTCTAATCTTAAAGCCAGTTACATTTGGTAAAGCAACAAATGTCTATGTCTCATCTGCGGTAGTTTTTTAATTCTGCTGCTTGTGTATTCAGTAAAACAAGCATAAATCTTCTGACTGCTGTTCAGCTCCTCCTAAGAGTTGGATCCTCGCGCATGTGCACATTGCTGATGCAGCAAGATGGATCAAAAATGAAACAAATCATGTAGTGTTGATTGATTTATATGAATATGGTAGTTCACATTATTTACACTTTTTTTCAATCAAAGTTTTATTTGGAATCCCAAGGGATGCAACATTAAAATATTATGACAGAAATAAAATGGATAGAAAGCTACACATGTGAAAAGTTAAGGCTAGTGAGGCTAACACTATTCCTCTATTTTGAAAATAAAAAATTGGGGGAAGTACCATATGGACCTAGGGGGATGTCAGTGTGTGTCTTATTTTCATTTCTCTCCCCTCATGATTACAGTATCTGCTGTATATCTTTTTCTCCGTGTAAGTTCCATGGCTTAAAGCCATTCTCTCTCTGCTGGCAAAATATCAGCATTAATGCCAATCTGTGGCTCAGGAAAATTTGTAAACCATGATCCCGTGAGAATCCCGGGTTGTCGTCAGTTCACATACTGTAGGAAATAGTTTGCCATGTGACAAACTGATTTTATTTTATTTTTTTCAAAGAGGAAGCTTTCTGTGGCCTTTTCTTTTGTGGAGACTTACTGCATAATACAAGTGAAATTGTTTAGAGCCTAGGAAACCCTCCTGTAAAATCTTGTTCGTTAAATGCTTTATTTCCACCCAAAAAGAAAAGGAGTACTTGTGGCACCTTAGAGGCTAACCAATTTATTTGAGCATAAGCTTTCGTGAGCTACAGCTCACTTCATCGGATGCATACTGTGGAAAGTGTAGAAGATCTTTTTATACACACAAAGCATGAAAAAGTACCTCCCCCCACCCCACTCTCCTGCTGGTAATAGCTTATCTAAAGTGATCACTCTCCTCACAATGTGCATGATAATCAAGTTGGGCCATTTCCAGCACAAATCCAGGTCCCCCACACTCCTGTTGGTAATAGCTTATCTAAAGTGACCACTCTCCTTACAATGTGTATGATAATCAAGGTGGGCCATTTCCAGCACAAATCCAGGGTTTAACAAGAACGTCTTGGGGGGGGGGGGTATGAAAAAACAAGGGGAAATAGGCCACTCCCAGTCTCTATTCAAGCCTAAGTTAATTGTAGCCAACTTGCAAATGAATTCCAATTCAACAGTCTCTCGCTGGAGTCTGGATTTGAAGTGTTTTTGTTGTAATATCGCAACTTTCATGTCTGTAATCGCGTGACCAGAGAGATTGAAGTGTTCCCCGACTGGTTTATGAATGTTATAATTCTTGACATCTGATTTGTGTCCATTTATTCTTTTACATAGAGACTGTCCAGTTTGACCAATGTACATGGCAGAGGGGCATTGCTGGCACATGATGGCATATATCACATTGGTGGATGTGCAGGTGAATGAGCCTCTGATAGTGTGGCTGATGTTGTTAGGCCCTGTGATGGTGTCCCCTGAATAGATATGTGGGCACAGTTGGCAACGGGCTTTGTTGCAAGGATAGGTTCCTGGGTTAGTGGTTCTGTTGTGTGGTATGTGGTTGCTGGTGAGTATTTGCTTCAGGTTGGGGGGTTGTCTGTAGGCAAGGACTGGCCTGTCTCCCAAGATTTGTGAGAGTGTTGGGTCATCCTTCAGGATAGGTTATAGATCCTTAATAATGCGTTGGAGGGGTTTTAGTTGGGGGCTGAAGGTGACGGCTAGTGGCGTTCTGTTATTTTCTTTGTTAGGCCTGTCCTGTAGTAGAACTGAGTTCTGGGAACTCTTCTGGCTCTATCAATCTGTTTCTTCACTTCTGCAGGTGGGTATTGTAGTTGTAAGAATGCTTGATGGAGATCTTGTAGGTGTTTGTCTCTGTCTGAGGGGTTGGAGCAAATGCGGTTGTATTGCATAGATTGGCTGTAGACAATGGATCGTGTGGTGTGGTCAGGGTGAAAGCTGGAGGCACGTAGGTAGGAATAGTGGTCAGTAGGTTTCCGGTATAGGGTGGTTTTTATGTGACCATCGTTTATTAGCACTGTAGTGTCCAGGAAGTGGATCTCTTGTGTGGACTGGACCAGGCTGAGGTTGATGGTGGGATGGAAATTGTTGAAATCATGGTGGAATTCCTCAAGGGCTTCTTTTCCATGGGTCCAGATGATGAAGATGTCATCAATGTAGCGCAAGTAGAGTAGGGCATTAGGGGACGAGAGCTGAGGAAGCGTTGTTCTAAATCAGCCATAAAAATGTTGGCATACTGTGAGGCCATGCGGGTACCCATAGCAGTGCCGCTGATTTGAAGGTATACATTGTCCCCAAATGTAAAATAGTTATGGGTAAGGACAAAGTCACAAAGTTCAGTCACCAGGTTAGCCGGGACATTATCGGGGATAGTGTTCTTGACGGCTTGTAGTCCATCTTTGTGTGGAATGTTGGTGTAGAGGACTTCTACATCCATAGTGGCCAGGATGGTGTTATCAGGAAGATCACCGATGGATTTAGTTTCCTCAGGAAGTCAGTGGTGTCTCGAAGGTAGCTGGGAGTGCTGGTAGCATAGGGCCTGAGGAGGGAGTCTACATAGCCAGACAATCCTGTTGTCAGGTTGCCAATGCCTGAGATGATGGGGCACCCAGGGTTTCCAGGTTTATGGATCTTGGGTAGCAGATAGAATATCCCAGGTCGGGGTTCCAGGGGTGTGTCTGTGCGGATTTGATCTTGTGCTTTTTCAGGGAGTTTCTTGAGCGAATGTTGTAGTTTCTTTTGGTAACCCTCAGTGGGATCAGAGGGTAATGGCTTGTAGAAAGCGGTGTTGGAGAGCTGCCGAGCAGCCTCTTGTTCATATTCCGACCTATTCATGATGACAACGGCACCTCCTTTGTCAGCCTTTTTGATTATGATGTCAGAGTTGTTTCTGAGGCTGTGGGTGACATTGTGTTCTGCACGGCTGAGGTTATGGGGCAAGTGATGCTGCTTTTCCACAATTTCAGCCCGTGCACGTCAGCGGAAGCACTCTATGTAGAAGTCCAGTCTGCTGTCTCGACCTTCAGGAGGAGTCCACCTAGAATCCTTCTTTTTGTAGTGATGGTAGGGAGGTCTCTGTGGATTAGTATGTTGTTCAGAGGTATGTTAGAAATATTCCTTGAGTCGGAGACGTCCAAAATAGGATTCTTGGTCACCACAGAACTGTATCATGTTTGTGGGGGTGGAGGGGCAGAAGGAGAGGCCCCGAGATAGGACAGCTGCTTCTGCTGGGCTAAGAGTATAGTTGGATAGGTTAACAATATTGCTGGGTGGGTTGAGGGAACCATTGCTGTGGCCCCTTGTGGCATGTAGTAGTTTAGAAAGTTTAGTGTCCTTTTTCTTTTGTAGAGAAGCAAAGTGTGTGTTGTAAATGGCTTGTCTAGTTTTAGTAAAGTCCAGCCACAAGGAAGTTTGTGTGGAAGTCTGTTTTTTTATGAGAGTATCCATTTTTGAGAGCTCATTCTTAATCTTTCCCTGTTTGCTGTAGAGGATGTTGATCAGGTGGTTCCGCAGTTTCTCTGAGAGCGTGTGGCACAAGCTGTCAGCATAGTCTGTGTGGTATGTCAATTGTAATGGATTTTTTACCTTCAGTCCTTTTGGTACGATGCCCATCTGTTTGCATTTGGAAAGGAAGATGATGTCTGTCTGTATCTGTACAAGTTTTTTCATGCAGTTGATAGATTTCCACTCCATACGGCTGTTACTCTGTCTTTTACTTGCCAGTGTAGACAAAGCCTAAGGCCGAAACCCTGAAAAGACTTGTGTGTGCTTGATTTTAAGTATGTGGGTAGTCCCATTGCTTCAGTGAAACTATTCCTGTCCTTAAAGTTAAGCACATACATAAGTCTTTGTAGGATCAGAGCCCAAAAGCTGAGTAGTTATTCTCACATTAAAGCAACTATTTTAAAAAAAAAAAAAAGGCCCGGAGGGGTGGGGGTGGCAGGGTGGTTACTTGAAGTGATATATACCAGAAGAGGAATCACATTTAAAAAAAAAAAAATTTTAGCTGGAAATAAATAAAGTTGGATTTTGATTTATTGCTGGCTTCAGAATGAGATATACTAATAGTTGTTATAATCAGACTTGTATGGCCTGTCTGCTCCTGTTAAGTACGGTAACTAGAGGGGTTGGCCCTGCAGCTGGTAATGCTGCTATTGCCACACAAAATGGTATTTCAAACAGCATGCTTGGGTAAATAAAGCTTTTGTTTTATTCTCTGGGACTGTGTTTTCAGTCCAACAAAATGTCTAAGTGAAATGACGAATGGACATAGTTCAGTCTAGGCTCGCATCACAAATGCAGCAGATGTAATTAGAGACCGCTTTGGGGAGGGGAAATTGGCAGCCTGTGCTTGGGGAAAGGCCCAGGAGTGAGATAACACGGGGAGCAAGTTTTCTTAGAACTGAGAGAAGAGCATTTCCAAGGCTAAGCTGAAAGTGTTGGCAAAGAAGGAAAGGGGTGGAGCGAGTAAGGAGGAAGCTGCATCAAAATGTTCATGACCAGATGCTAAACAGCACATGCATATATATAATATATATATTGCGCGCACACAGAAAATGTAATGAGTGTGGGAAACTAGCTGGTGACCCACCAAGCATCTGAACCCTGAAAAAGAAGAGTTGAATGTTTTTTTTTAAGGGTGGAAAGTACAGTAAGTCTGTCTCTGAGGGCTTGGTTTTTCATGAATGGAGACTATCTGGTGGTTTTGAGGCTTGAAAGAGACATGATTTACAGTTTGAGAATGGTATTATATTGATAACATTCTTATTATTGTGCATGTTTCTGAAAGCTTGAGATGCGAGATCTTCACCTCCGCACTGTCCCCTGTACCTCACATAAAAGGGCCAGAGTGGCCTAGGACTGTCAAAGCTCCACCTCCATCTGGTGAGGATTCCCCTAGGATAGGCTTTGTGAGACAGCCTTAAGGCTGCCTCCTGCGGACCCCTTTGCAAGCTCTGGTGTAGGTGGCATGTTGGAGGGTCAGGGCCACAGCACTGGAGAGTCTGGAGTGTGCTGTGGCCCATAATGTAGCCTTGAGAGGCTGCTGTAAATTAGAGAGGCCTTCAGGGCTGCCTAAGAGGGTATGTCTACAGAGCTCGTGGCAGAGCGACCCTCCAGCCTGGGACGACAGACTTGGGCCTGCAGGGCTAGCTGTGCAGACCGCACTTCTAAGTTCCAGATTTCACTCTGATGCCTAGGGCAGGGTGGGGTGGGGCGGGGTGGGGTGTGAGCTCAGCCTGCTCTCAAACCCAGGCTGGGACCCCGGCAGGCAGCAGCGTGCCGTTAAAAATCCTGCCCACCCCAGCCTGCTCTTCTCTGCTCCCCATGGGGGCAGGGTGAAGAAGCTTGGTCCTGCCAGCTGCTGCTGCAGGGCAGGCAAGCTCCTCCCTCCCCCGCCTCTTCCCCCAGTGTGCTGGGTTCCTGCCCCTTCTCTCCCTCCCTGCTGCCGATCAGCTGACGGCCCTTGCACGGGAGGGGGAGCTGCTCCAGGGAGGAGGCGGAGAAGAGGTGGGGAACGGGGGTGGAATCAGGGCATATCCCCTCCAGCCCCCTGCCGTGAGCTGCTCTGGGCAGGGGGCTGGGAGCACCCCCAAGACCCTAGCCCACAGCCCCAGCCCTCTGCCCTGACCCCTGCACCCCCCTCATACGCCCCCAGCCCTCTGTCCTGACCCCTGCACCCCCCTCATACATACCCAGCCCCCACATGCCCTGACTCCTGCACCCCCCACATTCCAACCCCCACCCTGAGCACCAAATGGGAGCTCCTGCAAACCCCCCCCATTCCCATCTGCAGCCCTCACCAAATGGGAGCTCCTGCAAACCCCCCCCATTCCCATCTGCAGCCCTCACCAAATGGGAGCTGCCCAGGTAAGCACTCCACACCCAAAGCTCCTACCCCAAACTGAGCCCCCTCCCTCATTCTAGCTCCTGGCCAGACCCTACACCCCAACCCCCAGCCTGCTCCTTCATCCCCAGCCCTGTGCTCAGTGCACTCCCAACCTCAGCTCAGTGCAGAGAGAGGAAGAGAATGGGCTAGAACCAGGGAGAAGGTAGGTATCCACTCTGTGGGCAGGGCCAGGATCCCAGACTGGCAACGGGCTGAGCGGGGCCAGCAGCTGGGACCCTAGCTGGCAGGAGCTGGCAGACAGAACCCCAGACCGGCAGTGGGCTGAGCCGCTCAGCCCGCTGCCGGTCTGGAGTTCTGGCTGCCTGCCCATTGACAGCCAGGGTCCCGGCCGCAGGCCTCGCTCAGCCTGCTGCTGGCCTAGGTAAACAGAACCCCAGGCTGGCAGCGGGCTGAGCGGGCCGGTGGCGTAAGATCAGTATTTTAATTTAATTTTAAATGAAGCTTCTTAAACATTTTGAAAACCTTGTTTACTTTACATACGACAATAGTTTAGTTATATAATATAGAGAGAGACCTTCTAAAAAAAAACATTAAAATGTATTACTGGCACGCAAAACCTTAAATTAAAGTGAATAAATGAAGACTCGGCACACCGCTTCTGAAAGGTTGCTGACCCCTGCTCTAATACCTTTAAAGTTAACAGAGAAGCCTTACAGTAGAGAGTGCTTAAACTGCATATCATGGGCCTGCTCTGGCTCTTATTGCAGTCCATGGCAAAATCACTAGGCCATGTCTAGACTAGGAAAATAGGATATTCACAAACATGATTTTAAACAGGACATCACACCTATTGTAGACAGGGCAAGTAATGTTTAAAAATATGTTAGCTGATTTTGGTCAACCCTAGGCTCCCATCTAGTGTGACTATGACCAGCTAATGACCTGTCTTCTAGACACAGTGCTTCAATGGGAACAGGATGAGGCCCTTCCCAAACATCTGGGGCCCTAGGGTAGAGGTTGCACATCTCAGGTGCTTTCCTATTTAAAAAAAAAATAGGCTAATATCTCTGGCAAAGAAATAGTAAAGTATCTTGGGTTAGATTCTGTTAGGGTGAGAAGATAGCAAGTGTGAGAAATCAGGAGGGGAGGTAATAGGTTGCCTGTAGAAGACAAAGCCTCTAATTTTGGGATATCTGGTCACCTTAGATTCTGTGCTATACATCTAAAGCTCACAGCTGTGGGGCGCTATTGTGGCTTTAAGCCATCTTTGCACCCTTCCAATCCTGGTGGCTCCACAGGGTGGAGCATTGCTTGGCATAATTTTGGGCATGTCCACGCAGCCCATGGTAGCAGCAAGCCTCTCATCTTGCCTCTCTAATATTCTGGGACTGACGTGGTTACACCACCACTTCATACAACTTTAAAGATAAGTCTGAAGCACCTGGTGTTGACTGTCAGAGCGTCTCCCCTCACATGGTCAGATGTTTCAGTAACAATGAGCTGTTCACAATGCACCCTGCTATGGGTTTGTTTGGTTTTTTTTAAGTACTATTAGATTTGAACTTAATTTTTCCTAGTCTGACACTGCCTTTCCCTTCAATCCCTTCTGGCTATGATCCCTATAAAAAAGATTAGGATCCCAGCAGCCAGTGAAAACTTTTGCATGAGATCCTGTTTTAGATCTAAAATCCCTTTTGTCTCAGCATTCCTATTGTCACAATTCAGGGCAACTGTCCCTCGAGTGTTTTCTCTAGGCTCCCGGCTCCTTGGCCACCACCTCTCTTGGGCAGAAACCTGAATCTCTCTCCCTCCTGATCAGGGGTTTTGCAGACTGGGTTTTCAGAGTTCCTGCTGATGCTTGATATCCCCAGCAAGCCAGACTGCCTAAACAGGCCAGCATCTGTGCTTTGATTTCTCTTTAAAGGCTATGAACAACTGCAATTGCCAGCAGTCACAAATTGCCATACCGTTCTTAATAAGCAGGCATATTTATTCTTAAGGTGAAAGCATTATAGAGAAAACATATAAAAACATAGAAGTTTGTAGACGCATGCTAAAGCTTACCAGAAGTCAACCATCAGTCTTATGGGGCCTCAAAGCCCTTCCAACTTTTTCCCAAAAAGAACTGGGGACTCCCCTGGACAGAAGATCTTGTCCATTTGCTGGATCAGAAAGAAGTCTCTGAGTCAGCTTAAACTCAGACCTTTTATCCAAAAGTCCTTTCTTTGTCTTTTGGTCTCTGGAGAATCCAGTTTGAACGAGTGTATGTGAGCATCTTCAAGTGATGGTGGTACTTTGGAGGATTGACTACCTGAGTGAATTTGCCTAATCACCCCACACTGTTCTTAGTTCCTGAAGGAGCTGTGGTCATCCTCCCCCATGGTATTCTATACAGTCCCTGGCCCACAATGATACATAAACTTAATACAGTAAGATCACCCAAAGATATTGGCAGAAATTGCCATATCTGTCACACCCACCAGGCAGCCATCAGTTTGTCAGGGCCACCTCCCTCATGCTGAAACTGACTAGAACAATTTGTGTTTATTTGTGTATATTTGTGTTTCTTTACAGGATCACTTAATGCTGCCCCCAAACTCCTCACTGTGGGCCAGATCCTCTGCTGATGTAAATCAGCATAGCTCTGTTGACTTCAGAGGCGCTACACTGATTTACACCAGGTGAGGACCTGGCTCATAGTCTGTAAGCAACCCAGAACAAGGAATATTTTTCTGGATCCTCTCTATTAGATGCCACAGAATAGTGTGTGATCAAGTGTGGTTCACCATTAAGCTAATTGATGTAATCTCCTCGTTTTAATCCTTTATGCATAGTCAGTTACAAAGTAAGTGGGAATAAAATATAGGGTTATTACCATTTCTAACACTCAAAGCTGTAGTACTAGCTAAGAAAACATAACATATGTGCTTAACAACCCCTTCCCCACACACACACAAGAATGGGAACATGGTGTACCCTTGTTAACAGAAAGAAACACTATGAAAATAACTTTTTATAAATAACCATCTACTTTGGCCTTTATTGTGAACTAAACTCTGCAGAACAGCATGAGTAGATTCAGACAGTCTCGTGCTTCATGCTGAAGTCCCACACAAATGTTCTGGGCTCCCCAAATATCCCTCTTAAGGCAGGTTTTCTCACCTGATCTGATGTCTGAAAGTAAGAGTCGTGGGGAGTTTAAGTGCTCAAGGCCTTTTTATCGAAAGCCTGATTCCCTACTGCTGACTTATGTCTATGCTACAGAGTTTTGTAGACAAAGGTTATGCCGATGTACAGCCACCACTTTAATTAAACTGCTGTTGCACGTCCACACTATGCTCCTTGTGTCGGTGGAGCGCATCCACATTAGGAGCTGTTGCATCTACACAGAGACCAGTGCATTGTGGTAACTATCCCACTGTGCAACTGGCTGCAGGGTGCGTTGCGGAGGGTTTCCAATGTTTCATGGGCAGGTACAGCATCACATGATGCAAGTTTCTCAATCCCATTGTTCCATGGGCATCCTACTACGTTGCCAGCTGCTTTTCAACTGAAGTGTGTATGGGGAGGAGGAAGGAGGAGAGTGTGTGACAGGGAGTGTGTGTCGGGCGTATCAGGAGAGAGACAGAGACAGATTGTATGTTGGGGGAGTGTGTATGTGAGAGAGACAGAGTTCTTGTTGGGGGAGAGTGGGTGTGTTGGCATGCTGTCTTTTTAAGTTCAGACAGCAATCAATCCTGAGGCAGGGGTAAGGGGACACCCCCACACATGTCAGCCTCCTCCTCCCATCCTGGCTCAGCACAGCAGTCCCTCCCCCCTTCTCCCCGGGTAGTAGCAACCTGCCGGCCGCTGTGTTCCTAGTGCAGGGGAGAGCAGGATTCCAAGTTGCTCTTTGCTGCCAGAGCGGCACACTTAGCTGTCAGAACTTACCAAAGCTTTGAAAGGGGAGGGGTGCATGCCTGCAGGGCAGCCAAGCTCAAAATAGTGAGCAGAGTGGTCATGGCGGGCATTATGGGATACTGGGGAAGGCCAGTTAAGTTAACATAATGAACGGCAGCATCTACACTGACGCTTTGTTGCTTTAACTTTGCCACCAAAAGCTTTGTGCCTCTCGTCGAGGTGGTTTTATTTTGTCAGCAAAACAGGAGAGTTTTGCCGACAAAAGTAGCATTGTAGCGCGTACACCTCCACTGTGTTATCGGCAAAAGCTGCCTTTTGCAGACAAAACTGTGTAGGGTAGACAAGGCCTCAATCTTTCTGTACATTAACCCAGTGATGAGCTGCCAAAATCTTAACAACAGGTTCCCTCCTCGCCCCATCCAACCCCCCTGCGTTCCTTGACGCCCCCCTCAGGACACCTGCCCCATCCACCCCCCCTCCCCTGTCCTCTGACTGCCCCTGGAACCGGGCAGGAGGGTCTCGTGGGCCACCGTAGTGGGTGCCCACCCCACCCCTAAGAGCTAGAGGCACCTGCTGGGGGGCGAGGTGAGGTGCTTACCTGGGGCAGCTCCCAGGAAGCATCCGGCAGGTCCCTCTGGCTCCTAGGGGCAAGGGAGCGTAGCTAGGGCAGGGAGCAGGGGGAGTGGCCGCTCCCCCACTGATCACATCAAAAGTGGCGCCTTAGGTGCTGACTCCCTGGGTGCTCCAGGGCTAGAGCACCCACCGGCAGCTCCCCGCCCCGCGCCTGGCCCCCGCTCGCCACCGCCCCTGAATGCACCGCCCTGCCCTGCTTCTCCACCCCGCCCCCCCCGGCTTCCCGCAAATCAGCCGTTCAGCAGGAAGCCGGGGAGGGCTGAGAAGCAGGTGGCGGCTTCCTGCTCAGGCCGAGGGAGGCGGAGGTGAGCTGGGGCGAGGAGCGGTTCCCCTGTGTGCCCTCCCCACCGGGTTACCTGCTACGGCGCGGGCAGCTCTCCTCGCGCCCCTCTGCCCCAGCTCACCTCCGCCTCCCTGGGCCTGAGCGGAAGCCGCCGCCTGCTTCTCAGCCTGCCCCAGCTTCCCGCGCAAACAGCTGATTCACGGGAAGCTGGGGGGGGGGGCGGAGAAGCAGAGCGGGGCAGCGCGTTCAGGGGAGGAGGCGGAGCAGAGGTGAGCTGGAGGGGGGGCAGAGAGCTGCCGATGGGTGCTCTGCACTCACCAAATTTTCCCCTTGGGTGTTCCAGGGCTGGAGCACCCACTTTTGGCTGGTTAAATTTAGAAGCCCTTTTAGAACCGGTTGTCCCTCGCGGAACAACCGGTTCTAAAAGGGCTTCTAAATTTAACAACCGGTTCTAGCAAACCGGCTCCAGCTCACCACTGCATTAACCTATTGCATTCATGCTAATTGGAACAAAAGCCTTCAGGAGCCTTGTATGAGTAAACGGGACACTGTTCTGCCAGCATGGGTGATGTTTGCATTTTATTACTCTGTTTGAGCTAAAAAGCTTCAATGTAACTGATGTTTTATCGCAGGGTTTCACCTGAAACAAATGCATTGCACACTAAGAAAACTGCCTGCCGTGCAAGGGTGAAATTTGCCCCTGTGCGGTGAACCAGCACCAGGGCCAGTCCCACTTAAACCCTCAAAATAGGCTTTGTCCTGGGCCCATGCACAGGGCCAGCTTTCACGATAACAGAGGGAAGAGTAGAAAAGTTTACGGTCTGTGAAATGTTTCAGAGCAACAGGCGTGTTAGTCTGTATTCGCAAAAAGAAAAGGAGCACTTGTGGCACCTTAGAGATGCTCAAATAAATTGGTTGGTCTGTGAAATGTTGCTGCTTCTTAAATGTGTGTCATAACTACATTGTCTTTTTAACTTAACTTATCCTTATAGATATTGTGATCTCATGTTAGCCACACACAGCATAGGTTTTATTTCCTCTGAAGCAAGAGATACTGATGGCTGGAGGCAGGACAGCAGACATGACAGATTGCTGGGCTGATTTGGAATGGCATAGCTTGTGTTTCTATATAATTCTTATGTAACTGTCACCTTCTAGGTAACATGCGGCTGCATTTTCTGGTCCTGGTGACAGGCTGTACATCGGTGGGAAAAATCCTGGATGCTGAAGTTTACAAAATCACCGCAACAGATTTCTGTCCCCTCCAGGAAGAAACCAAGGAAGAGGATCGTGTTAATGCCCTTAAGAAAATCCTGAACTCTGGGATGTTCTATTTCTCCTGGCCAAATGCAGGCTCAAACTTTGACCTGACAGTGCGGGCCCAGAAGCAGGGTGATAACAACTATGAATCTGGTAACTCCTTCTTCTGGTTAGTACTGCACGTTATCTCCAAGTCTTTAGTTAAGCATGGCTTCCCTCTCAATCTCCTATAACCCTGGAGAAAAATAAAGCTATAGATTTAAACTTAAATACGTTTTGCTTAACTAACATTTTACTTTACAGGGCATGTGCTCTGGCAGATTCATGGTCAATCAGGGTTGAGCCACTAACATCTAGCTTATTTATGTAATCTAGCTGCAAAAGCAAATTTAATAATTGGAGTTTCTGGTTTTTCTAGAAAGAAAAAATATATTTGCTATATTTACTGCATACAGTATAAATACATTTCTTTATATGTGATAAGTAGTTTACTTCCCAAGGCTTTTTTTTTTTTTTTAATTATTTGTTTAACAAGCATCGTTAATGTGGTAAAAACCTATACTTGTGCTCATACATCACTTCTGCTGCATTATGTGTTATTTCCTAATTCTTGTGGGTTTAAAGTCTCTAAATTAACATTGCAGTAATGTACCCTAGTTTTTACATTGCAAATATCTATGTTAATCAATTAATTTGTAATTAAAACTGTAATCAAACCATTGCACATACACTAACTCCTCTGGTATGTTGATGTGCACTTATTTTATTTACTGAGTAACACAGTTTTAAAAACAAAGTAAAAATATGTCTCACTGCAGCAAAGATTGGTTGAATGGAAAAAAATACATAGAAACGAGGATCCTTCCTATGTGGGCCTGCTGCAGAGGGAGTTCAGTTTGTTTATCCTACCAGTTTTGATAGGGTACTCCAAACCTCCTCATCCAGTATGTTTTTTTTTTTAATGGTAGGAAGTCCCATAGGAAGCTAAACTGTACTGGAAATAAATAAGAAGTTATATAATGCATGTGAAAAGTAATACTTTGGCAGAATTACGCTGATAGTGTGAAATACTTCTTGTGGCCGGCAGTAGGTAAATATCAATAGCTGAACAGGGTTGTAACAGATGATTAACAGATAAGGCAGAGGAATTCAATTTGGTAAATAATCTCTCCAGCTGGGATGGGATTTCACCTGATAAGTGGTGTTTAGTTCAGAATAGTGCAATATAAAACCCAGTTTCAACTGTGCTGTGTGTGCCTTCCTCATGGAACAGCTGACACAGCAAACCAGCTGTGTTCCAACAGAATTAAACTGCCAAATTAGAGGTCTATCTTTAATATAGAAATAGTACAATATATACAGTTGTTAAAGGCTTTCTTTTGATAGTTTGCTCTCAGAAGATACATATTTGAATTCAGTGGCACATCTGCTTTCTGTATCCATCTATTGTGTCTCGCTAGATTAATCTTAGTTTATGTGGAAGCCCTATGCTTTTATATGTTGTCTAACATAAGATCCCTTGTATTTCTAATATGAATATGTGAAACATTATGTATAATGTGAAATTTAAAAAAAAACCCAAGATAGGCCACTAGCATGGAAAATTTCATCCCCAATTTCCAAAGTTTGGGAAAAAAATAAAAACAGCTGAAAAAAGGTTCTTATAACAGTGTCAGGCAACCTTAACTGTAGGCAGTGCCATCTGATTTTCTTCTTACATGGAGATATGGAAGGAATGAGGAAAATGTAATTCTTTTGTAGCTGTTTTTTAGCTGTGCTATATAAAAATAGTAGAACAATTCTTCACCTTTTTCAAATTCTTTGCTTCGCAAAGCGCAAATCTTTAGTAGAATTCCACTGGTATAGTAACTGTAATAGGGAATTGCTGATGTCTGATGGAAGTACGTTGGAGAAACTATGCATGCCTCTCAGACCTGGTCACAGACTGGCTTGCTTTAAAAAAAAACAAAAAACCACAAAGGTAATACTTCCATTGTAAACCATGCAGAACTCAGTTTGTAACAGTTCCTTTCACTTTTAGGCCTGGTCTATGCTGGGAAAACTTCCTTCAAAATTCCAACAGATTTTAAAAAGAGTTCTGCTAAACCAGTTTTAAAACCTGTTGGAACTATAGTGTAGACCAGGTTCCAGGCAGCACTGCCTGAACGAGTTAGTTGGACAACACTGTAATTTAGGTAAGAGCCTTTTAATGACCACCAGCATGTTTCCAGAGATCAGAAAATTGGGAAAGGTGAGATTTGCATATGAACTTGTATGGCCGGGGCAAAGTCTTCTGGACACATGGGCAAAAGTATGGTGGCTGTCACACTGTTAAAATCTCCCAGTTTCTGTGAATTATGGCCTTCACCAGGATTGCCATCTATTAATTATTAGTTTCAGATAAAGTGAGGTGCAATAAAAAAGGAATAACCTCCTATTATAAGCTTTAATTAGTGAACAATGTGGGGTACAACTTGTTTCTCTCTCTCATTTTTTGAGTAAATGAATCTATGCTCTGTTGAATCTTGCAGGAACCAATTGCTGCATGTGCCCTTTAAACACAACCAGGTGAGCTGCTCCGACTGGCTGCTAAAAGTGATCTGTGGCATAGTGGACATCCACACGGTTTATGCCTCTCACAAGAAGGCGAAGGTCTGCCTCATTTCCCGGATCAGTTGCGAACGAGCTGGGGCCAGGTTTCACATTCGAGGGGTCAGTGATGATGGACACGTATCTAATTTTGTTGAGACAGAGCAGGTAAATGACTGAATGGATCCTATGATACTAAATAATTCAGTACATCAGTGTATAATTGGGGAATCGTTTACGGCAAGAATCAGAGGAGCTCGGCAAATGCTTTCTGCATGCAATGTTTTAAGATGCTGTTATGCATGAAGTGTCTCTTCACTCTCGCTCATTAAGCTCCTACGCAATCAGTTCTCCTTCTGTACTTCTAGCTTCTTGGGCACTCGTAACTTATGTTTTTGATTTATTTCCCACTGTGGAAGCTCTAGCTCCCCAGGCTTCTGTCAAATTATAAATGTGCATTTTTCAGTGGATTCAGAAATTCCTGTCTTGAGCAACAATCACTCATGAGCAAAATCAACACATAAACCACCATTTCTCAAACTGGGGTCCGTGGACCCCTGCGGGTCCACAAGGGTACTCCAGGGGGCCTGCCGGCCCCGCTGATCAACTATTCTACCTCCCTCCCTCAACTCCTCCCCTTCCCTTCCAGTGCCTCCTGCACTCTGGGGAGCAGTTGTTCAGTGGCTTGCGGGAGGTGGGGGAGGAGCAGGGATGGGCTGTGCTCAGGGAAGGGGGCAGAATCATGTCTGGGGCCGCTGGCCCCGCCGATCCACTCCTCCCCCTCCATCCCTCAACTCCTCCCCCTCCCTCCCAGTGCCTCCTGCACGCTTGGGAACGTCTGTTCAGCGGCATTCAGGAGGCGTCTGGAGGGAGGGAAGGAGCAGAGAGGGGGCGTGCTTGAGGGAGGGGGCAGAAAGAGGCGGGGAAGAGGAGGGGCAGGGGTGGATTGGGGGCAGGAAGAGGTGGGCCGGGGGTGGGGCCTTGGGGGAAGGGGTGGAGTGGGGGCAGGATCTGGGGCTGAGCGGGGGGGGCTTGGGGGGGGGGGGTCCACAAATTTTTTTAAATCAAAATGAGGGTCCTGGGGTTGCTAAAGTTTGGGAACCATTGACATAAGCCACAAGGTTCTCAATGGCACCAAGTATTTAATCAATCAAGAGGCCAGTGCTTCATCACAAGAAGAAGGTTTTTAAAATACAGTTATTATAAAATGACTGTGAATTTTGCTCTGAAAATAAAATCTTTTTTTTAAAGCACTTTTCTTCTAAAGTACGACTGATTCCCCATGCAAGAGAAGGTGGGAGAAAAGCTAGAGTGACCAGATAGCAAATGTGAAAAATCAGGACAGAGGTTGAGGAGTAATAGGCACCCATATAAGAAAAAGCCCCAAATATCGAGACTGTCCCTATAAAATTGGGATATCTGGTCATCCTAAAAAAATCAGAAGTTCTTTTGAAAGCTCATGTAACTTTATTCCACGCTTTTTTTTTTTTGCCTTTTTTTTTTTTAAAAGTCTGTTTTGTTAGGTCTAGACTACACTAGAAAAGATTTGCTGGTACAGACACTGCTTCTACTGGCAAAAATGTGTTGTAACCAGTACAGTTTACACTAGCTCACGAAACAAAATCAGCTGTGCCAGCAAAAGCATTTTTTCCCCCCAGTGTAACTGTGTCTATACTAGGGCTTTTGCTGGCATAAAAATGTCATAAAAATAACATCCCTAGCCAACATTATTATACTTTCAAATGTTTCTAGTGTGGACCTGGCCTTAATCTCCTTAAGAGGAAAGGGGTCTTGTGGTGAAGACACATGATAACATCGATTTTTTCATGTTCTGTGTGTATATAAATCTCCTCACTGTATTTTCCACTGAATGCATCCGATGAAGTGAGCTGTAGCTCATGAAAGCTCATGCTCAAATAAATTGGTTAGTCTCTAAGGTGCCACAAGTACTCCTTTTCTTTTTGCGAAGACTTCCTTTGTGACCCTAAGCAGGTCACTTAGCCGTGGATCCTGCAAGCACTTACCTGCATAAGTAGTCCCAGGACAATGTGCATGCACATGGTTAATTTATGGATAAGTGTTTTCAGGGTAGCGTCATAATTTTTTGTGTCACAATTTTTCCATCTGTAAAAAGGGATACTAACAACTTCCTACCCCCCAGGACTTTTGCAAGGCTAAATTAATATGTTGTCAGCATTCAGATACCATAATAATCTCCAGAATATAATAAGGGAAAGGTTCTGGAGATTTGAAATGCAATGCACTAGTCAGAAGGAAGATGCATGACAAAGAAACCAGAAAGTGGGTGAGAGATTAAAAAATTCCTCCAGCCAACTAAGTAGAGCAAAGAGGACAAAGAGAGAAGCTGTCATCTGGTCAGTGGCCAGGAGGCAAATTCCAGTACATCCCCATTGGGATAGACTTGGCTTTGCATATGGGGTGTGGTTTGATAAGAGGGGATAAAGCAGGACTTTAGGCTTCAGGTTTGCCCAGCAGAAAGGTGGAAACCCTAATTCCAACTGGTGCTGATAACAAACACGAGGGTGAAATGTGTTAATTTGATCTGGGTCCCTAAATTAACATGACAAAGCTAAATAATAGAGAGACAAGGTGGGTGAGGTAATATCTTTTACTGGACCAACGTATGTTGGTGAAAGAGACAAGCTTTCAAACTTGTCTTTTTCAGAACATGAAGAAAGCTTTGAAAGCTGATCTCTAATATCCTGAGACCAACACAGCTACAACTGCAAAGCAAACAAGGAAAGGCAGTCATATGTTTACTGCTGGGTTTGTTACATTTAAAATAAACAAAAAGCACTGGACCCTGAAGAACCTGAGACCTCCTATGTCTGCTGAAATGAGCACTTTCGTATTCAGCTATAGCCTCTCTTTCCTTTTTGGAAGCTACTCCCAGCCAAAAGAACGATAGTTTTAAACAAATGCAGATTTTAATGTTCACAAAGAGGTACATCTATATGGGAGAACAGAGATAAATGAGAAGGCCATAACTTCCAGCATACAAAACATCACCTCTAAACTTGGTCAACAGTTTTCAACGTTTTGAGGAGCAAATATACAAAACTCTGCCCTCAAAGCTTGAGAATCTATTTTTTGAAGATTGGAATTTTGGTGCCTAGTCCATTGGAAAACATATCTGTTGGAGCGCACAGATTTGTGCACATGTAGGTGAAATTTACCCCTGGGCAGAGGGAACAGAAAAAAGAGAAAGATGTCACTATGTTCGCCTTCTAAAGCAATATATAATCCCCGGAAACCATACCAAGTATAGTATAGTACCTCCTCACCCAAATAAGTGTGGGATGCTTTGATCTTCTTGTAAAGGAAGGAAAGTTAGATGTTGAGATGGGTAGCCAACCTTTCTTAGGTCAGCCCCAAATTCGCAGTGCTACCTCCTAGGTTCAGTTGCTAGTCCTGTATACAATTACTGTTTCTCAGTATGCCAGCCATTTGGGTCCACGGTTCCTTAGCTTATTTGATTATACTCTTGCAAGCTGGAAATGATTAACATAAAAATATAATGCCCATTGCATCACAGAAAAAGTGGGGTTCAGCCCCCGATGGAATGGCAAAATGTTGATAGATTGCTGACAGTTGAATGGGACAGGGGTTTGTCAGGAGCCGTGCAGCCTTCATGGGGCCTGCTGTACTTCTCTTCCAGTTCAGCAAGTCGTCATCTAAGAGTGGGAAGACTAAAGGTTTTTGAGTGATTCGGAACTGGAAGAGGCAAAGCCAAAGCAGGGAGGAAATGAGTACAGGGTGACTCAAGGACTTGGAAGATCAATAACTATAGGAGTGCTCTGCTGTTTATAAGGAAGAAAAAAATGTTCACTTTGTCATTGGTAATAGGTATAATTTTTGTCAGGCTAACTGTCCTACGAAAACAAAGTGAGAACTAAACATCAAGATACGTGAGGTCCAGTTCAAGCTGGCATCCACTTACCATTAGGAAGTAAAAGCCCTAAATTAAACTCTCTTCTGCTTTCACAGTAGACTACTGACTAATCAGCTATGAGGTAATATCTTGGCCATCTGTAATTAGAATAACATTTTGTTTCCATTTGCAGCAGCCTGTACAGTACTGGCATGCTGGCTCTGTGCTTCATGAATAAATATCACCCCAGGATTCTGAAAAGGCCAGACTCTCTTCCCCCTTTACAAAGCTTTAATTCTAATATTTTTCTGTTTTAAGAAGAAGAAACAATTAGCCTTCTCTCCAGGCAGTTCTTTAATGCGTAGATGGGATTCTTTTGTCTCCCACTGAGTTAGCCTTGTGGCATTTCAGCTCTGCAATGAGTCATTTTTTGTGGGCTGACTGAACTGCGGTGACTCATTGTGCAGAAAAGGAGTGGGGGAGCTAAATATCTCACTTTAGTTTTTTCTTTTCAAAATCGGGCCACCAGTCAATCTTTTAGTTACTTGGTCATTTAGTTTAATCACTTTACAAGAAAGATAAAAGCCGTTAGGCTGACACAGCAGAAGTAGAGGGTGAGGGGCATTGTGAAAAAGCCTTCTGAAAGTGTGCACTTGAACCAGCATTTTGTAAAAAAAGGGGCACCTCTTCCTACTCACAATGCTGTAAATAACCTTTTGAGAAGGGTTTGAAATGATACTTTGTTCCCCAGAAGGGGCCTAAATAACATGTTTTCGCTTTGTTCACAATGTTTCATATAGCAAGGAAAAAAGTAAGACATCTTTCTGATGGATTTCTACTGAGAACAAAAGTTAACTTGATTCAACGTTCCCCCCATTCCTTTCTTTTCTCCAGATTGTACTGAAGAAGCAAGTATGCTTTCCTTATTTAGATTATGTGCTTGTCAGTGTTAACATTTCATTTTTCTCCTCCTTCTCCGCATTTGTCTTCCAGGGAACTGTCAACTCTTGAGCGGACCTCTTTTTTCCCCCCAGTATTAAATTCTTGGTGTATGATTTTGGCTGCTTTTAAGCAAAAAGAATGATCAAAAAGATTAATTAGTGTGTGTGTGGGGGTTGTTTTTTGTTTTCCCCTATACGGTAGAACCTCAGAATTACGAACGCCTAGGGAATGGAGGTTGTTCATAACTCTGAAATGTTCATAACCCTGAACAAAACGTTATGGTTGTTCTTTCAGAAGTTTACAACTGAACATTGACTTAATACAGCTTTGAAACTTTACTATGCAGAAGAAAAATGCTGTGTTTAACAAAGTACTGTACTGTATTAGCTTTATTTATGTATTTATTTATTTATTTTATTTATTGGGTCTCTTCTGCTGCCTGATCACGCACTCTGGTTCCAAATGGAGGTGTCTGTGGTTGACTGGTCCATAAATGACTGGTCTGTGGTTCATAACTCTGAGGTTCTACTGTGTATGTGTGTGTGTATATATATGTATGTATATATATATATAATCTGTTACATGGTGTATTTAAAATTGAAATTTTACAGACCATAAAAGAAAATAGGATCTTTTTCAATTAACCTTCCCTTCCCTATTTTAAGAAAAATAGTGTTGGACCCCAATTCAGAAAAGCTTTGCAGTTTCATGACAGCAGTTACAGTAGCGCTTGATTGCTGCCCTGAATAGGAATGGATTTAAGCACATGCTTACGTTCCTTCCTGAATTGAGGCCTTAATATTTAGAAATGTGAATAGCTGTGTATGGGTCCTACTATTTTTTCCAGAGAAATTTTCATCAGGATTTTCTTTTTTGGCATCCTGATTATCCTTGTCAGAATCTGCTTTTTGAAAACTGTTACGGCCCTTCCCCAAAATGGTAGTCCAGATTTAGGCCTCATCTAAGTTTGTGGCTTAAAGACAGCGGTGGGCCTGATTCTATAATGGAATCCACACAGGTGGCTCCTCATTCCTTCACAGAGTCCTACTGACTTCAACAGCACTCTACTTGGGCATAGGATTCTGCCTGTGTTTACAGGATCAGGGCTGTGATTTGTTCTAGTCTGTGTGGCAGGGACCGAAGTGGGGTCTAATCATGTTAAAAAACCATTTTTCTTCTCCTGATCTTTGCCTGTTACAGAGCGGCAAGATGGCAGTTCTGAGACTTTATTGCAAAATTTAGAGAAAACTGCTTTTTTCAATGACCTGGCATGACTGTGAACTCCCAGTTGTCTAGGACAGTGGTTCTCAAACTGTGGTCCGCGAGCTCCATTCAGGTGGTCCGCGAATAGTTCCCTCTAAGGTGCATGCCTGGGCAGCCGCACGTGAGAGAATGAAGGGCCACCCACCTAATTTGTGTAGCCGTGCCGGCGAGGCTCCACTAATTAGATGCGTGGACCCTGGAGAAGATGCAAATGTAAGATGAGGTGGTGGCCTTGGGAGGAATAAGGTGTAGGTGGGAGGGGGCAGTGGGGTGAGAAGAGGGGGTGAGGGGAAGTTGGGATGTGCAGGTCTGCAGCAGCCAGAGAAAGATGTGACTTTCCGCAGCTGCTGGGGAGAGACACCCCCACCCCTTCCCAGCCTCAGCTCTGTGGCAGGTTAGAGACTCCCCTACCCTTCCTAGCCCCAGCTTGTGGGCTGCTACGTCAGGGGAGAGAGGGCACATCCATCGCATTAGAAAGGTAAGACTACTGATATTAAAATGAATTGTGTGCTTTTATTTATAGAACAAAAAGTTAATTATTATTAAGTTTTTTTTATGTAGCCCATTTTTCCAAAGCGCTTTACAATAGTTAGCTAATGGTAGAAACAACATTTGGAAAAATCATTAAGTGGTCCCTGAGACCCTCAGCAATTTTCAAGTGGTCCGTGAAAAAAAAAGTTTGAGAACCACTGGTCTAGGAGGAGTTAACGTAGGTGCAGTAATCTAGGAGGAAGTGCCCTTTTGAATGGCATGGCATGATCTTGATCCTAATCCACTTGGATGAATACTAGCCTCCTAGGAGTAGATTAGTCTGACTGTTCATATGTTCATAGATTCCAACGCTAGAAAGCTCCTTGTGATGATCTAGTCTGACCTCCTGTATAGCGCAGGCCATAAATCTTCCCCAAAATAATTCCTAGAGCAGATCTCCTAGAAAAATTTCCAATCTTGATTTAAAAACTGCTAGTGCTGGAGAAACCTCCACAACCCTTGGTCAGTTGTTCCAGTGGTTAATTACTCTCACTATTTAAGAATTGTGCCTTATTTCCAGTCTGAATTTGTCCATCTTCAGCTTCCAGCCACTGGATTGTGATATATCTTTCTCTGAAGAGCCCATTTTCAAATATTTTTCCCCATGTAGATACGTATACATTGTAATCAAATCACCCTTTAACCTTCCCTTTGCTAGGCTAAATAGATTGAGCTTATTTAGTCTGTCATTCTAAGGCATGCTGTCTAATCCTTTAATCATTCTTGTGGCTCTTCTTTGCACCCTCTCCAATTTATCAAAACCCTTCTTGAATTGTGGTCACCAGAACTGAACACAGTATTCCAGCACTGGGTGCACCAGTGCCAAATATGGAGGTAAAATGACCTCTCTACTCCTATTAGAGATTCTCCTGTTGATGCATCCAAGGATCACACTAGCCCTTTTTCTCAGCATTGCACCAGGAACTCATGCACAGCTGATTATCCACCACTATCCACAGAATTGTACTATATATGTGATACTGTATGTATATGATCTCCTTCTATAAGAGCTTTGTCTGTGTATGACATAATGTAGCTTTAACATTTCATTTCAAGTTATGCTGATAACTGACTCATCCCATTTGTCAGCAGGTGACTGTTCTTAAAATCATAAATGAGTCAAGATCCGACTCCAGAATTTCTTAGATTGTAGGCCAGATTCTGAGCTGGTGAGAGTCAGCATTGTTCTGCTAGTGTCAATGGAGCTACACCAGTTTACACCAGCTGAGAATCAGGCCTGCTCTGTCTGACTTTATTTTCACAGATGATTAGAGAGGTCATTGAGTCATTTAATTTTTATGACTGGCCTGCTCAGTGAGGAAAAGAAAGAGGCGAGGATGGGGTTACTTACTTCTCATGTTGCAGCCCCTTCACATTACACCAAGTACTTCCTAGGGCAGAAACAGAAGGAGAACAGCATCAATCTTAGTTTTTTATAGAGCACCTGTCACCATGGTAACCAAGCATTGCCCACAATTAAGAGCATTGACTGAAAAGCCATTTTGAACAAGTGTGTGTTACATCATGACCTGAACTCCATCAGGCTAAGCTTGGTTCTGATACTGTCTCCTTTTGTGTCCTTGATGAAGTCACTTAACCTCTCTCTCAGCAAAATGGGGATAATAATAGACACGTACCTACCTCCCAAAAGTGTTGCGAGTGTTTGTCAGTGATATATGTAAAAATAATATTTTCACCTGTTCATCTCAAAGCACTTTACAAAAGAGGTAATTTTACAGATGGGAAAGCTGAGGCACAGGGCTTCAGTGATTTTCCCGTGGTCACCCAGCAGGCCAGGGGCAGAGCCAGGAATAGAACCTCATTATAGTCGTGTGGTAACTGGTTTCCCGTTGCCTAAACCTCTTTCTTATGCAGCCTCTTTCTTGGCACCTGCTGTTCATCCCATTTTGGAACTACTGCCAAGCTGCTAGCTGATAAGCTAAATGATAGAGTGTGACCAAAAAAAAGGCACCTGAATGAGCTGACTGATACCATTCATCTGCTGGGCTTTGGAAGGCTCATTGTGATGTACAAGAAAACTGAGACTTGTATTATATGTCACAAATGCAAAAGGCTCAGGATTCCATTGCTAAGTATAGGCCAGGGCAGTGAAGTTGGCTTTACACTCTTGCCCTGTGGTAATACTATGTATGAACATACATCCTTTTACACTAGGCTCATTGAAAATATAATACTTTTGGAGGTAGGTTTAGAGGGGAGGATGGGGTACATCCTTTGTGCGTCTAATTGTCAGCTTTGCTGCAAGATTAGTTTACTAGCATTGTTCACAGAGATAAATACAAAGGGTGGGAGAGAGTGCTGGCTGGGGAGAAAAGAGGACTGGAAAGATTTTACTATAAACATCCTAGATAAGAAATAGTGCACATAATCTTATTCCCCGCCCATCTCAAAATAGGAGCGGAAAAGCTGAAGGTTTCACACACATTTTATTGGCCACATTGACCAGACAAAATGTGTGGTCAAAGAAAATAGTTTAATAGAGCAGCAGATAAGCTCATCCCACACCTGGCATTTAACCATCACTGGTCACATGGAGTGATGACATCTCCATAATTAAAATTCTATGAAAGAGAAAGTGGCCTGTCTCAGTCTGTCCACCAGCGTAGCTAGTTCATCTTCAGTGTGAGGGAAATCTCTGTCATACAAGCATCTGTGCCTTAAATTCTCTTTTATTACCAGTGAGTAGCAAATTAAACCTAGTGAGTTGGCATGAAAGCAAACAAGGCATGATTTTGTTTCCATTTCTGTGAGGTCAGGAATACTGACAGAGATTGAGATAAAGATAAACTGAGATCCACCATTCGCCTTTTCTTCAGTATTTGTATCTTAACTTGTGTTGTCTGATTGAGGAGTGAGAACAGTACTTTTCACTGAAGAATCTCTTTTCCTTTATGTTGTTGCTGCAGACAATTTATTTGGACGATGACATCTCTTCCTTTGTTCAAATCAGAGGCTCCGTCCCACTGTTTTGGGAGCAACCAGGGCTTCAGGTAAATATAATGAAAAATCAAGTGGCCTGTCACTAGCGCTACTAAAAGTTGCATAGGATTTGTTTATTAATGGTATTCATTCACTAGGAGACTTGCTCTGTGAAGTACTGAACTCTTTCGACTCTGTTTCTATTTGTGGGAAAGTTAAGCTGTTTTTAAACGGAATAGGCAAATATCTATCCAGTGATTAGTTTTTGAAGATTAATATTTTAAGTGCTCAGATAACTCCAGAGAAGAGTTAATAATTTATTTACACAGATGTTTCTTAATAATGTTTTTTTTACTTCATCCAGAATAACCTTTCCATCTGAAATGCCAGTTTGGCATGGTGTCTTAGTCCCCCATAGTATAGGTGAGGGCTCCAGTGCAGGAGCTGTATGATTTTAAAATAAATATAATTGGTATATGGGTGTATTCAATAGATTTCATAGATGCATAGGCTGGAAGGGACCATGAGCTAAGGCCGGAAGAGACCATGATGATCATCTAGTCTAGCTTCCTGCATGCCACAGGCCAGAGAATTTTACCAAGTGTTTCCTGCATCAACTCCAATAACTTACATAACAATTTGAAAGTTAAAATGTGTTTATGATTATTTGTATTATCGTAGCACCTCGGAACCCCAGTCCTGAATCAGCACCCTGCTGTGCTAGGTGCTGCACACAGAACAGAATGACAGTCCCTGCCCCAAAGAGCTTGCAGACTAAGACAAGAAATGGTTACAGAAAGACCAATGGGGGAGTGCAAGGAAACAATGAGACCATACTGATCAGCATGACAGGCAGTGATCTCAGCAGCCCAGCAGCTTAACAGTTGTGCACAGTTAGATGCTATACACCAGGGGTGGGCAAACTATGGCCCGGGGCCGCATCCAGCCCCTCAGACATTTTAATCCGGCCCTCGAGCTCCTGCCGGGGAGCGGGGCCCAGGGCTTGCCCCACTCCACGCATGCCATGGCTCCGCACGCCTCCTGGAAGCAGCAGCATGTCCCCCTTCTGTCTCCTACGTGTAGGGACAGTAAGTGGGCTCCACACACTGCCCCTGCCCCAAGCACCGCCCCTGACGCTCCCATTGGCCAGCAACCGCGGCCAATGGGAGCTGTAGGGCCAGCAACCTGCGGACGGGGCAGTGTGCAGAGCTGCCTGGCCGTGCCTCCACGTAGGAACTGGAGAGGAGACATACCGCTGCTTCTGGGAGCTGCTTGAGGTAAGCACTGCCCGGAGCCTGCACCCATGACCCCTTCCAGCACCCCTGCCCCAGCCCCAGCCCTGATCACCTTCCTGCTCTCCGAACCCCTCAGTCCCACCCTCCTACACCCCAGGTCTGCACCGCCAGCTGGAGCCCTCACCCTCCCACCCGCACCCCTGCCCCAGCCCAGAGCCCCCTCCCGAACCCTGAACTTCTCATTTCTGGCCCCACCCCAGAACCCGCACCCCAGCCCCCAACTTTGTGAGAATTCATGGCCTGACAAACAATTTCCATACCCAGATGTGGCCCTCGGGCCCAAAAAGTTTGCCCACCTCTGCTATACATCCCCATAATTTTCAAAATCTCATTTCCAAAATTCTTTTGTTTAGAGTAGCTGTGTGATCCAGCATTGTGCGTCAGTATTTAAAAGAGATGAATGTCATCTAAATACAATGAAGAATAAAACAAACACACAAAACACCTCCCTACAAATGATATTGACGTTTTGGGCCAGAACCTACCTGCAGTCGTCATGCCAAACGCACACCGGCCGCACTGAGCTTGACCATAGAATTTAACTCTACAAGTCCAATCCTAGAACACATTTTCCACATGGGCCGCTTCCTGAAGCAACTATTTTGTTTTTAAACCCGTTTCCACCCAACCATTTATACTGGCCACACTTTCAATGAGATGTCATTGAAAAGCTCAAGCAAGAGGCAGCCTGGTATTTTCACATTGTCAGAATAGAGGGAAAAAAACAATTTAAGTATGTACATAATATGTAATAAGAATAAGTTATCTTTTTAATATTCTATAATAATGTCTGAGACTGATTTAAATGCCTCAGGTTTGCTTGGATATGAATTATGACAGTTCTATATTGCTTTGTATATTCTAAAACCTGGAGATTATCCCTGAATTTAGTGCTTATGGCCTTTTTTAATACAGAATTTTTTCTCTCTCTAAGAAGGAAATGGCACACATTTGTGCTCATTCAGGGCTGGATTGTGCAACCTTTACTTGCATATGTGAGCACTTACTCATCGGAGCATTCATTCACTCCTTGTGTACGTGTGCTGGCGCCAAAGTGAGGAAGGGTTGCCCTTATGTAGAAAGAAATACAGATTAAATGCTGACAAACAGTTAACCAAAGAAGATTTTTGAAAATTCTGATTGGGTCTTTTAGAGGATTCAGATATTCATTGGAAAAAATACAATAAATATATATATATTCAGCTGCACTAAATAGAAATACCAGTACTTATAAATTATTTAAACCTACTGCTATTGTTAGTGTTAAAACTCCCACTGACATAAGTGATACAGGATGTAGCCCATAATCCTTTATATTTAGAAAGCACCGTGCAAGTATTATCCAATTAATCTAAAAAACAAAAGATCGAACTAGTCAGTCCACAGTCTCGCCATAGAATTGGTGGATATGCAGTGCCTCCTGATTACTTACAGGGGTAAGGAGGATTGAGCACAGAGCACGCTCCTGTGGTGCAGTGAGATTTTTGCTAGAGTATTGTCCAGGATAGAGAATTTGTTTGGCCATAAATAAGGGCGTAGGTGTTCCATTAACAAATGTTAATTATTCATTATTTTTCATTGTAATTGAAAATGTTGTTTTCTAATAAAAGCTGTAGCTAAGCTTTTTGTACTAAGTGCATTATGCGTATGGGTGTATGTAATCTGTTCGGGGTGTCTGGGTGCTAATAAACAGACATTTTCTTTGAGGGAAATAGACATCTAATGATTCAGGATTTCAGCAGCTTAGAGAATTACTTCATAATATTTCTTCTGTTTTTTTTTTTTTTTTTAGGTTGGTTCCCATCATCTGAGACTTAACAGAGGCCTAGAAGCAAATGCTCCTGCTTTTGACAGGTAGGCTTCACTAGACTCTGTCAGTAACACATCAGCTAAGCATGTAACCATGATTTCACAGCGGTATTCCGTCCCAGCGAACCAGAGCTGTTAGAGAAGGAAAGCACTTATTAGATCATCTAGTCCATCGCCCTTGCTTTTGCACAATTATTCCCTACGGTATGGTTTTAGTGCTTTGTCCTTTCTAGTTTTGGTGGAAATTGAATCAAAATGATCTCAGCCTATTTCTGAAGGAGTTATGAAATTCTGAATACTGTGCAAAAAAGTGCCATGTAACCACTTGCAAGTCAAAAACGAGAAATTTACATTTGGAAATAGCCTCTCCATACTCTTTCTTCTTCTCCTTTTGTCCCAACCAAATAGAAGCTAAATGCAAACCCCGTTGCCTTCTGAGTTTATTTTTCTCCCTGTTTTTCTATGACTGGAGCTTGTTGCTGCAGAGTAACAGCAGCAGCCCATTCTCCGCCCCCCCCCCTGTGAGATGCTCTCCTGGTAACATTCTTTTGCTCCGACCCAGAGGAATGGATCTAACCCCATCAGACTCTGCAACTCTGCTGGAAGCTATCCAAATATCCAAAATCCATACATTAATGTGGGTCTTCTGAGTGCATGATCATCAAGTGGGGAAAACCCTGCAGTTCTTTGGGAGCAAATTCATATTGGGAGCTTTGTCTGAGAGAGGATTTGACCTCTGATGAATTACCACACCCTAGTCTGCCTTCGGCATGTGATTTTAAGTGATAAATCAAAATTTATATTCAAGTTACATGTCTATTTTAATAGGCCGCAGTATTTTCTTGATTTCACTTATTGCAGCTTTTAGTGGAGATGATTATTATCGATCACTTTGTAGCACCTCAGGACTCCGGTCAGGGATTAGGGTCCTATTATTCTAGACTCGCTACTAAGAAGTGATGGTGGGGACTCTGCCCCAGGATCTTACTGTTTTCTGGTTCCTGTGGTAGTCTACTCTGGGAAGTCTCTGCCTGCCACTTTCCCTGAACTGCCTTCACGTTGGAGGGTTTCACTAAGCAGAGAGGGAACCCACATAAGGTAATATTGAGGATGCATAATCCACGAAAGGTTGAGGGGAAACTGTGATGCAGATTATGACCCCACTACCCCATCTAACCCCAAACCCTGTTCTCCCTACCCCAGAGCAACCACAGAGAATATGTGAACACTGCAGCATGGCGTGCGCCTCCAAACCCAGGTAGACAGACTCGTGCTAGTGGGGCTCAAGCAGTATGCTAAAAATAGCAGTGTGGATGTTGTGGCTTCAGCAGAAACTGAGGCTAACAACCCAAGGGCTTGAGAGCCTGAGCTGCCGTCTGAGCTGCACTGTCCCCACTGTGGTTTTTAGCTCACTAGCTCAAGCTGAGCTAGCGCAAGTCTGTCTGTCTGGGCTGGGAGGCTCTCTCCCGGCTACAGTGTAGACATACCCCTGAGTGGCTTCCTCATGGTAGAGTGAAGTGGGAGAATGGCTTGGATCTAGCTCCTCTCTTACTTGTGTACATCACAGCCCAGTTGCCAGATCAGAATTGCATGAGACAGTCCAGCCCAAACTAAATTTTTAAAGGATTGTGTTAAGAGCGTTTCTGGTAAGGGGCAATTGAACATTCATACAGAAAAATTCACTGAAGCCTGTAAAGTCACTGCAGCCTTTTCATGTGTTTTGGCATGGCCACAGTCTGTTAATTTTTCACAGCTCACACCTTGACATCTTGAAAAGACACTGGGAGCAGTGAATACAAATGTCCTGTTTTAGCATCTGTTTCTGATAAATCCCAATGCAGGGCTCACATGAAAGGTTTTGGATTCGCCTTTTTATATGTTTGTTTTTAAAACATCCTACTTCCTTTTTTTTAAGTGGACTTGAGGGCATTTTGGTGTAACTATTAAGTTCACAGTAGGGGCACTTTGATGCCCTTTATCACAAATCTGGAGGGGAAAAAATGAAAAGTCACATTCTTAGTCCATAAATAGGCTCCAATGCTTCAATTGGAGCTTTGCTGAGACCCACTGAATTCAAAGGGGCTGGCTGGCTGTGTGGAGCAAGGTTCTGCCTGCACAGATCCAAGTGTAGGATCGGGGTTGTAAGATAGCACCAGCATCTTTGGCTGTTTTTCTTTCAGGAAAGCCTGCCAATTTTTTTTGTCTTTTACAGGGCACATTATTTCTTGTTCATGGGACTCATCAATGCAGCCTATGACATGTACTTGCCAGTTAGAGAGACAGTAACCTTTTAACAACACTATCGCCAGGCCATGCAAGCACTGGCAGCACAAGCAAGCTTTTCATTAGTGCTGTGTTAGCGTGCGTTTAATACCTGGCCTTTGCTTTAGTGCTTTAGCAGCTTTAACTGCTGCAGGGTTTCTTACGTTTGGACCCTTCAAGGCTCTTGCTGAGCTTGTTTAACTCCTATAATAAACACACACATACACCCAAACAATATACACACATGTGTTGAGGGGAGAATTTATGCCCATGTATCTACCTACCTAAGATCTGACTCTTAACCACCAACCTGCCTGCTAAAAACATACAAGTGGAATGCGAATAGTTTTACAAACCTGAATTATGTAGCAGCTCAGAAATAATTGATCGGTGTGGCTGATGACATTTATCTGGCAATGACTCATTTGCTGACCTTGGGTCTGGAATCCCAGACCATAGCTGACTCTCTAAGCACTTGTCTACACTGCCTGGGAGATCAACAAGTGGCAATCGACGGTCGATTTAGCGGGTGTAGACCCGCTAAATCAACCGCAGATCGCTCTCCCGTTGACTCTTAATCGAGAAGAGTAGCGGGAGTTGACGGGAGAGCATCTCACGTCAACATCGCATAGTGTGGACCCTGCGGTAAGTAGATCTGAGCTACATTGATTTGAGTTATGCTATTCACATAACTCAAATTGCATAGCTTAGATTGAATTTCCCCTGTAGTGTAGACAAGGCCTAAGGGTTCAGTCCTGCAAGATGCTGAGCGATTCCTGGAGGTGCTTAGTCCTCTCAACTCCCATTGGCTTTGCTCAGTCCTTGCAGTTACAGGGCCATAAAAAGGCCGCATACGTAGGACTGTATGAAAACTAACAATGTTATTGATCATCTGAGCTCTGTATCCTTGTCCTACCTCTCCAGTCTTTACACTCAATAAAAGTAAAGTATCATTCCAGTTATTAATTCCACAGTTACTATGATGACAGAAAATGAGGGCCCTATAAAGCAGTTCTTTACTGTAAAAGCTGACTAAAAGGAAGCTAAGATATATTTGTGGAGCTACTGCTGTTGAAACCTTCAAGCAGCCAGCGACCTCTTCTGCAAGTGTTTTGGAAAGGGTGGCTGGTACGTGATATATATTAAACTAGATTGTACTGCTGCTGCTACTGTTGCAGGCATATGATGCTTCTGAAAGAGCAATATGGAAAACAAGTGATTGTTAACCTGTTGGGAAGCAGAGGAGGAGAGGAGGTGCTCAACAGAGCTTTCAAGGTAAAAACAATAACAACAACTTTTGTTAAATTGCTGAGCGTCAGAGTCCTGCTTCTTCAAGAGGGAAAATCACTTGAGATCGGCCTCAGGGCACCTGATCTGAAGAAGTTAGTCCAGGAAACTGCACTGCCTATATTGCATCTTTCTCTTTGTGTGTAATATTTCCTGAATGGATGATCAGGCTGTCTTTTTCCTTACTTCTTCAAATTGTATTCACTTTTTCTTTACTAACCTCTCAAGAGAATTAGGGTAAATATTCAAAAGCACCGAAATGCCATTTCAAAAGTGATGTAGTCACTTAGGGCCTGATTTTTAATGGTAGTTAGGCACTTAAAATTGCAGCAAGGCAACTAGTAGGGTTTTCAGAAGTACTTAGCCACCTAAGTCCCAGAGTTAACTCATAAGTGCTCTCAGTTTCCCTATCTGTAAATTGGAAATAATGATTATTTACTCCCCTTTATAAAGTACTTTGAGATCTATAATTAAGAGCTGAATATTGCTACTCTAAAATTACAGTCTTCTCACAAATGTCAAGATAGAACTACAGGAATCTAAAACTGACATCCCTGGTGAATTCTTACTTAGATTATTTTAGGTAGTGCATATGCAATATCCACATTCTTGAAGATATTATCCTCACCATTTATAGAATCCTAGAACTGGAAGGACCTCGAGAGGTCATCTAGTCCAGTCCCCTGCACTCATGGCAGGACTAACTATTATCTTATTAACAGTTTATGGGTGCAAAAATAACGTCTTCCTTATTTTATATGAGATCCATCTTTCTCTAGACAAGTTCTTTACAATTATCTACATTGTTTGTTATGATCATAGAACAGGAAATTGGTTACTAAATCAGAATTTAGTGCATCTGTCATATAAAGATTGTATGCATTTGTTCATTTGTTTTAAATAAAGGGTTGGGTTGATTTCCATTTTTTTTAAACTGTATGTCAGACTAACAGAATTGTAAGTGAATTATTGTGAAGGTGAAAGGATCTGCATTGACAGCACTGGATACTGAAATTCTGTATTTATCCAAAACAGAGACCCGTTGGGCATTTTCATTATATTTGTTTCTTCATAAATAAATGGTTAGGAGGGATGTGCTATCAGTGTTTAACTTGGTGCATTTCAGAATACTCAAATTAAAAATTACAGGCAGTATAAGTAATGGGACCCTCATTTCCCTTTTGTCATAAGCTTATCTCCTTGCTTCTCTATCTTCCACTATCCACTTTAATTTCCCATCTTCCTTCCTTCCCTTCCCTTCCCTTTCATTTCTTCCCTCAGTCTTAAAGTTTTATTTAAATCACTTTAAAATATGTTCATTGCAGTTGCTGCTAGTTTCCTTTGATCTGAGTAGGATGGTCTCCAATATCATTAGTATATGCAGAAAAATCTTTTTTTTCTTTTCTGTTTGTTTGTTTTTTAATTCAGTACCATGCCTCTGAATTTCCACCATTACTTGGTAGCAGAAGATGAAATTCAGTATTTTTCCCAATGATTTTGCAAGCATTTCTTAACCACTATAACAGACTGCAATTATGTTTGTACTAAAAACAAAGCCACAGTGTATGGGGTGCAATACTTTTGACAATGGTTTGCACTGAGGTAGTAGTGAGATATCATTCCCAAGAATACTACCAGTACAGTCAAATGTAAATGTACAAACTGAAATGTGGACAGTTACCAGAGAAACAGATGTGTGTTTGAGTAGCAGCCTTGTTAGTCTGTATCCGTAAAAAGAAAAGGAGTACTTGTGGCACCTTAGAGACTAACAAATTTATTAGTGTGTTTGACTCTGATAACAGTACAATGAAATACACCTCTTCACTAAACTACATACAATACCTTTTGTCTTTGTCTATGCAGGGAAGTTTTAATGGTTATACTGATATAGTTATAGCCCTGTGGAGACATTCTTAGTTTGGTATCAGAGCATTTTTTTGTTTTGTTTGTTTGTTTTTCAGTTTAGTTTAAATCCCTTCTCAAGCAACATAAGCAACATGGAAAAAAGGCACTCATGAACTGGAATAAGAGTGTCCATTCTGGGGAAAAGGCCATAAATATTCAGAGTTAAAGCTATTCTCACTACTTCATGGGTTTGTGATAGAATTCTGAAAAGTGCATGATGTATGTTAATAAAATATAAGATGATCGTACATACATCATGTGCAGTCATATGAGGAATGAGGAAAGTATCATGCTTTATCTTTATCACTAACATTATTTCATTGTATGCTTTTGGTTTGTAACGTCTTAAATTTTTTTTGCTCTAAAAGCTAGACTGTTGAGGCCATATAGGTACTTATGTGCACAGTTGCTTGTGTTACACACTCATAACCAGCTTACGCTTATATTTTACAGCTACAACTTAGGTTCCCACATAGGAAAATTTGGCCCTAACAGTCCAATTTACTCTTGGAAAGTAAAAAACAAGGAACTTGCATTAGAAAAGCATACAACAAAATAATGTACTTCCCTCTAGACTTCTCTATATGAAAGCCATGATTAAAGTTTATCAACAGTATAAGGCATGCAGATATTGATATCTGGGCTGTAGAAGTAAGTAGAATTTGCTTTCCTTCTTCCCTTTTCAAACAGAAATTGCTGTGGGCCTCTTCCCATGCTGCAGACACACCCATGATTAATTTTGACTACCATCAGCTTGCAAAAGGTGGGAAAATAGAGAAGCTGGAGAATTTGTTGAGGCCTCAGCTAAAGTTGCACTGGGATGAATTTGGCATCTTCACAAAGGGCAAGAATGTACCTGCCCGGTGAGTGTCCCTGCCCCTTTATCACTTTCCATACACAAATCATGCCATCTACTGAACCAAGTTCATCACTTTGTTTGGAGACTGCTGTAGCTTTCTGTGCTATTTATGTTTTAAAAACATGTTGGTTCAAAGTTTCAAGTAGCCTCCATTTGTACACATGGGCTTGTGCAAATATTTTTCTGTGTCCAGAAGACAGAGGCCATTTGAAAATTTAGACCCCGGTCCATTTTATTTTACTACTTGTAGTTCTGATTCACAAATTCAGTTAACTTTGTGAGGCTCTCTCTCTTGGAATCATTTTAATTAGGTGACACAATACCAGATCCATCTCAGGTTTGTTTTTCCTCATAGAGTATAAATATCCTGTTCACAGACTTAGTTTAGCTTTTATAAAACTTGTTGAGCTACTGTGGTAGAAAGAGTCCATCTTTCTACTATAGGTCCAACTATAAGTATTTGTAGCAAGTGATGCTGAAAATATTGATTTGTTGGCTGTACTGATAGATTTTGTTAATGGAAGTGCCTGTTGTGTACAAGAGGATCTGAGAGTGAGCTGATAAATAACATTTAGCCTTCCTGTAAATAACCACTATAATTTTAGGAGGAAGGAGAAAGAAACTATTTTGATAGTACATTGAAAAGAGCAGATATTTCATTGCTTGTTTAGCGTCTGTATTGGGATGCTTCTTCATGACCACTAACAACATTTATAGTTATGCAAGATAACAAGTATAATCAAATGTCATGCTTCAGGGTGGAAGCTGATTTACTGGGTTCAGGAAGGAATCTTCCCTCCCTCCCGCAGTTACAGCACTGTACCTGTCTCTGGGTGGTGTATAGTTTTGTTTGTTTTTGGTTTTTACATTCCTTTCAAGCATCAGATACTGGACACTGGTGTACGATAATGGACTACATGGACCAATGAGTCCATCATATAGAATCATAGAAACCCCAACGGCTGGGGCAGGACCAAGTAAATCTCATAGACTTTAAGGTCAGAAGGGACCATTATGATCGTCTAGTCTGACTTCCTGCACAATGCAGGCCACAGAATCTCACCCACCCACTCCTGTAACAAACCCCTAACCTATGTCTGAGCTATTGAAGTCCTCAACTCGTGTTTTAAAGACATCAAGGTGCAGAGAATCCTCCAGCAAGTGACCCGTGAACCCACGCTGCAGAGGAAGGCAGAAAACCCCCAGGGCCTCTACCAATCTGCCCTGGAGGAAAATTCCTTCCCGACCCCAAATATGGCGATCAGCTAAACCCTGAGCATGTGGGCAAGACTCACCAGCCAGACACCCAGGAAAGAATTCTCTGTAGTACCTCAGATCCCACCCTATCTTGTGTCCCATCACCGACCATTAGGCATATTTACCGCTAATAGTCAAAGATCAATTAATTGTCAAAATTAGGCTATCCCATCATACCATCCCCTCCATAAACTTATCAAGCTTAGTCTTGAAGCCTGATATGTCTCTTGCCTCCACTGCTCCCCTTGGAAGGCTGTTCCAGAACTTCACTCCTCTGATGGTTAGAAACCTTCATCTTCATGATTTAGTAGGGGATTGGTCCTGCTTTGAGCAGGGGGTTGGACTAGATGACCTCCTGAGGTCCCTTCCGACCCTGATATTCTATGATTCTATGATCTAATTTCAAGTCTAAACCTAGACCATCCCAAACAGGTGTTTGTCCAACCTGTTCTTAAAAACCTCCAGAGGTGGGGATACCAAAACCTCCCTTAGAGGCCTTTTGCAGAGCTTAACAATCCTTATAGTTAGAAAGTTTTCCTAATACCTAACCTAAATCTCCCGTGCTGCAGATTTAGCCCATTACTTCTTGTCCTACATTCAGTGGACATGGAGAACAATCGATCAGTGGCCTCTTTATAACAGCCCTTAACATATTTGATGACTATTATCAGGTCCCCTCTGTCTTCTTTGTTCAGAATTAAACATGCCATTTTTTTTTTCCTTTTTCCTCGTAGGTCAGGTTTCCAAACCTTTTATCATTTTTGTTGCTCTTCTCTGGACTCTCTCCAGTTTGTGCACATCTTTCCTAAAATAGAACTGGACACAATAGTCCAGCTGAGCCCTCACCAGTGCTGAGTAGAGCGAGACAGTTTCCTCCCTACAATACTCCTGTTTATACACCCCAGAATGACATGTGCCTTTTTCACAACTGCATCACATTGCTGACTCTCATGCAATTTGTGATCCCCTATAACCCCCAGATCCTTTTCAGTAGTATTGCCATGTAGCCAGTTATTCCCCATTTTGTAAGCTGTATATTTGATTTTTTCCTTCCTAAGTGAACTACTTTGAATTTGTCTTTATTGAATTTAATCTTGCTGAATTCAGACCAATTCTCTAATTTGTCCAGGTCTTTTTGAATTCCAGTCCTGCCCTCCAGAGTGCCTGCAACCCCACCCAGCTTGGTGTGATAAACAAGCATCCTCAGATTTTATAAGCATACACTCTCGGTCCATTATTCAAGTCATTTTGAAAACATTGAATAGTACCAGACCCAAGATTGCCCCCCCACCCCACCCCCAGCGGGACCTGACTAGATATGCCCTCTCAGTTTTACAGCGAACCATTGACAACTGTTCTTTGAGTATGGTCTTTCAACCAATTGTGCACCCACCTTATGGTAATTTCAGCTAGACTGTGTTTCCCTAGTTTGCTTATGAGAATGCTGTGTGGGACTGAGTCAAAAGCCTTACTAAAATCAACATATATCACATCTACTGCTTCCTCCCTAACCATTAGGCCTGTAACCCTGGCAAAGAAGGAAATTAGGTTGGTCTGACATGATTTGTTCTCGACAAATCCATGATTGCTATTCATTATAACCTTGTTATCCTCCAGGTGCTTACAAATTGAGTGTTTAATAATTTATTCCAATATCTTTCCAGGAATCAAAGTTAGGCTGACTGGTCTATAATTCCCGGGTCCTCTTTGTTCCCCTTTTTAAAAATAGGTACTATGTTTGCCCTTCTACCAGTCCTCTGGGACCTCATCCCTCCTCCAGGAGTTTCAAAGATAATTGCTAACAGTTCTGAGATTGCTTTCCCCTGCCAAATTTACCACCAGGCCTTAACTAGTTCTCCAGTTTCTTGACCCTGGAAAATTGCTTGTGCATGTTGTCAAGCTGTCTAGAGTAGCTCACAAACATGAATACCAACCTCAGGGCAGACTGTTACAAACCAGGGCACAAACCCCAAACTGGTTGTGTGTTCTATAATTAGATTTCACCAACCAAGTGTCAAGTGAGAACTCCTCAAGCACTATAACAGCTTTAACATGGAGTCACAGACAGTGCCCTTGGGTGTTTCAGTTGAGCTTAACGCATAGGCAAGCTTGTCTTTGTGACAGATAATCCAAAAACACCAAAAACCACAATAATATTCAGTTTACTCCCAGTCCCAAAGGACAAGTCACTTACCCCAGGTCAATTTCACTTCAGATCTCTCAGGAAAGACAGCACTTGTAGCTAATCCTATAATAAACTAAAGAATTATTAACTAGGAAAAAGAAATGAGTGTCGTTTACAAGGTTAAAGCAGGTAAACACACACACAAATGAGTTACAGTTTTAGGTTCCAAAGATAATAGAAGCTTCTATAATAAGCAAGCTCTATATGTCCTTTAGGGCTAATCCAAGCTAAACAGCCAGTGATCCCTTTCTTATGCTTAGAAGTCTTGCCCTCTCCCTGATGTCCAAGCAGCATAAGATAAGAATTTCTTCTTGACAGGGATTTTTATTCCCTTCCGCCAGAGCTCAAGCTGATGGGATAAATTAGTGCACATCTCCTCTTCATGGGTGTAGGAGGAGCAATCAACAAAGTCTTTTGTCCCCTGATGTTCGACAGTGGCTCCTCTGGAGAGGAGATGACACCTCTTTGTGATAAACAAGCATTTCACACTTAGTAGTGCTTCTCTCCTGACTGTGGGGGTTTAAGGTTTTAAAGCAAATACTCTTGTAGTTACAGACCAAACACTTAAATATTACCGTGTAACATGGGATACAGATGTCTTAAGTGAGATTAAAGTCTGAACGCATTTTTATAAATCTAATACCTTTTTTTAGCAATACTAACACACAGGTCAGCCAGACAGGTTTTCAGTGAGGCCTAGGGCCTTGGAGTGAGCTAACACCTGGTCTGCAAGCATCGCACATATAATTGCAGGTGTGGTTTTGCAGGCACAGTTGGGTACTTGAAATAAATTGAGCAGGCAAGCGTTTTGCACCTACAAAATGTGGGTGGAAAAATCCAGGCTGAGTGTTTGAAAATCTGGTCTTATCTACCTGTGGATCAAATGCCATTTTTATTGACTTTCTAACTTAAATGTTTCTGATGATAAAAGAAAACAATAGTTTATCAGTAACAACTGGATGTGGAGGCTCCTAATAACCTGCTGTATCTCTCTCTATTCTTTTTTTGGTTATTGAAGTCTGCAGACAGGTACCTTGCGAATGAATTGCCTGGACTGTCTTGATCGTACAAATAGCGTACAGTCCTTCATTGCACTTGAGGTGAGTTCATTAATGGTCTTGCATACACATACACACGCACTCTGCTTGTATTTTGTGCTTTACCAGAAAGGGCAAGAGGGAGGTCTCCTAGCTCTGTCTTTCCATCATTAAGATACTTGCATTAGTTTAACTATAGAATGATGGCTGGGTGAAATTTCTTACAAGAGGTGCGGGGGGGAAATGAAATATGAAAAGTCGCTTTTCCTCACCTCTCTTTCTGTCTTCACTCCAGGTTCTGCACACTCAGTTAGAAAGCCTAGGGTTGAACTCAAAGTCTATTGTTGACCGCTTTGTGGAGTCCTACAAGGCAATGTGGACTCTCAATGGTCACAATCTAAGTAAAGTGTTTACAGGCAGTCGTGCCCTGGAGGGGAAAGCCAAGGTAAAGGAGAATATCAGAGCTGCTTATTCATGAGTGACTTTAAAGGAAGTCTACACTATCACTGCAAAGGTCACTTGTGTTGAACATTTTTGCCTAATGCAGGTAGGGAAGCTCAAGGATGGAGCCCGCGCTGTGTCACGCACCATTCAGTCAAATTTCTTTGACAGTGTGAAGCAGGAAGCCATCAAGTTGCTACTCATGGGTGATTTCTTCAGCGAGGAACATGCAGACAAAGGAAGGATGCTTATGGACAGCACAGCTCTGCTGGGTAAGTCAGATGTAAATCTATCTTCTTTGTCTTGTGTTCGCTTCCAGATGTTCTAGATGACCAGTTGCATTCTTTTGAAGAGTCTAGAAATAAACAGAAGTTGCACAAAGGCATTGATGTATAGAGGCAATGCTTTCAAGTCACCACAGCATGTGCTTGAATTCCACTATTTTTATTTCCCAAAATATTCAATTAAACTTCTGCATAGGTTGACTCATTCACTGATGATAATCTGTGCTGATGGAAGTTGTTGTCTACTGTTTAGAAGAGTGGATTAGAAGTCTGAATTTCTGCGGGTTTTTTTCCAGCTTTGTCCCTGACTCACTCTTTGACCATGGGCAATTGTCTTGAGACCAGATTTTTTTTACAAACTGGCCCCTCTTTTTGTGCCTGCAATTTCTGGATTCTTTAGGCCATTTAGGTGTCTAAATATCTGACTGCACGTGCAAATCAGTTACTTAAATGCTGAAATTATCTAAATTGCTCCTGCAAATAATGGTGGTCAAAAAATTACACTCTTAATTATTTGCACCCACCAAAAAAAAAAAGAGAGAGGAAGTCTGATTAAAGCAAGGCTAAAATGGGGACCAATCAGGAATAATCAAGATGGTGGGGTCTTATGTGGAGTCCTGGCCATATCAGAATATAGATCCAAATTCATGATAGTTTTTCAGAATTAGTGTATAACAGTATGCACCAAAAAAATCTAATGGGTCTTGGGTTTGGTTCTTAAATTGTGACACAACCATCATTTTGTGGGCCAAGCTGAAAATCTCAAGAAAGACCAATCTCAAACCGTATTATTCAGTCATTATTAGGGAAAGGATTAGAAAATTCTAGTAACATATATTTTGAATATATTTTCTTCAAGTTTGTCACTGTGAAAGTCCTGTTTTCCCTTCCCCTCCACTAGTACAACTCATTTCAGTGACTGCACCCAGTTACCAGGAAAGAAATTGGTGGCATCATTTTCACTTACACAGTTATTGTTATTTCCACTGGAATTACTTTTTTAGTTATTGCACTGATGCCAGTAAGGTAACTATCATTATTTCACAGTAAGTCTACATGTCACTGACATAGTACCATTTATTCCACTGCAGCAAATTGTTTTTACTTTCTCTGTCCATCAGTGACTCCCAGTATTTTGAAGGCCATGTCAGAGCGTCAGTTTGAATTCACGTGCTTCAAGCGGATTCGTGTTGCCATGGGGACCTGGAATGTAAATGGAGGCAAACAATTTAGAAGCAACATCCTTGGTACCAGTGAGTTAACAGACTGGCTGCTGGATTCTCCCAAGCTCTCTGGGGTTTCTGAATTTCAGGGTAAGACTTTGAGTGGTAGTGTATCTGTTTTAAAATAAACATCTCAGAGAGGTGATTAAGAAAAAGCAGAACGCATACAGGGAGTGGAAGATGGGAGGGATCAGCAAGGAAAGCTACCTTATTGAGGTCAGAACATGTAGAGATAAAGTGAGACAGGCTAAAAGTCAAGTAGAGTTGGACCTTGCAAAGGGAATTAAAACCAATAGTAAAAGGTTCTATAGCCATATAAATAAGAAGAAAACAAAGAAAGAAGAAGTGGGACCGCTAAACACTGAGGATGGAGTGGAGGTCAAGGATAATCTAGGCATGGCTCAATATCTAACCAAATACTTTGCCTCAGTCTTTAATAAGGCTAAAGAGGATCTTAGGGATAATGGTAGCATGACAAATGGGAATGAGGATATGGAGGTAGATATTACCATATATGAGGTAGAAGCGAAACTCAAACAGCGTAATGGGACTAAATCGGGGCGCCCAGATAATCTTCATCCAAGAATATTAAAGGAATTGGCACCCAAAATTGCAAGCCCATTAGCAAGAATTTTTAATGAATCTGTAAACTCAGGGGTTGTACCATATGATTGGAGAATTGCTAACATAGTTCCTATTTTTAAGAAAGGGAAAAAAAGTGATCCGGGTAACTACAGGCCTGTTATTTTGACATCTGTAGTATGCAAAGTCTTGGAAAAAATTTTGAAGGAGAAAGTAGTTAAGGACATTGAAGTCAATGGTAAATGGGACAAAATACAACATGGTTTTACAAAAGTTTGATCGTGCCAAACCAACCTGATCTCCTTCTTTGAGAAAGTAACAGATTTTTTAGACAAAGGAAACTCAGTGGATCTAATTTACCTAGATTTCAGTAAGGCGTTTGATACCGTGCCACATGGGGAATTATTAGTTAAATTGGAAAAGATGGGGATCAATAGGAAAATTGAAAGGAGGATAAGGAATTGGTTAAAGGGGAGACTACAACGGGACCTACTGAAAGGTGAACTGTCCTGCTGGAGGGAGGTTACCAGTGGAGTTCCTCAAGGATCAGTTTTGGGACCAATCTTATTTAATCTTTTTATTACTGATCTCGGCACAAAAAGTGGGAGTGTGCTAATAAAGTTTGCGGATGATACAAAGCTGGGAGTTATTGCCAATTTAGAGAAGGACTGGGATATCATACAGGAGGATCTGGATGACCTTGTAAACTGGAGTAATAGTAATAGGATGAAATTTAATAGTGAGAAGTGTAAGGTTATGCATTTAGGGATTAATAACAAGAATTTTAGTTATAAGATGGGGATGCATCAATTAGAAGTAAAGGAGAAGGACCTTGGAGTATTGGTTGATCATAGGATGACTATGAGCTGCCAATGTGATATGGCCGTGAAAAAAGCTAATGCGGTCTTGGGATGCATCAGGAGAGGTATTTCCAGTAGAGATAAGGAGGTTTTAGTACCGTTATACAAGGCACTGGTGAGACCTCATCTGGAATAGTGTGTGCAGTTCTGGTATCCCATGTTTAAGAAGGATGAATTCAAACTGGAACAGGTACAGAGAAGGGCTACTAGGATGATCCGAGGATTGGAAAACTTGTCTTATGAAAGGAGACTCAAGGAGCTTGGCTTGTTTAGCCTAACTATAAAAGAAGGTTGAGGGGAGATATGATTGCTCTCTATAAATATATCAGAGGGATAAATACCGGAGAGGGAGAGGAATTATTTAAGCTTAGTATCAATGTGGACACAAGAACAAATGGATATAAACTGGTCATTGGGAAGTTTAGACTTGAAATTAGACGAAGGTTTCTAACCATCAGAGGAGTGAAGTTTTGGAATAGCCTTCCAAGGGAAGCAGTAGGGGCAAAAGATCTATCTGGCTTTAAGATTAAACTCGATAAGTTTATGGAGGAGATGATATGATGGGATAACATGATTTTGGTAATTAATTGATCTTTAAATATTCATGGTAAATAGGCCCAATGGCCTGTGATGGGATGTTAGATGGGGTGGGATCTGAGTTACCCAGGAAAGAATTTTCTGTAGTATCTGGCTGGTGAATCTTGCCCGTATGCTCAGGGTTTAGCTGATCGCCATATTTGGGATCGGGAAGGAATTTTCCTCCGGGGCAGATTGGAAGAGGCCCTGGAGATTTTTCACCTTCCTCTGTAGCATGGGGCACAGGTCACTTGCTGGAGGATTCTCTGCTCCTTGAAGTCTTTAAACCACGATTTGAGGACTTCAATAGCTCAGACATAGGTGAGAGGTTTTTCGCAGGAGTGGGTGGGTGAGATTCTGTGGCCTGCGTTGTGCAGGAGGTCAGACTAGATGATCATAATGGTCCCTTCTGACCTTAGCATCTATGAAACTATGAATCTATTATTTGTTAGTGTCGAATGGAACTGCCAAGTAGTTTAGGTCCCATATTTGGCCATTCATATATCATCTGGTGGGGAATTCTAAGTGGCTGATTCTGCTCCCACTTGGCCTTATACTGCACCCCTTCACAAGCCTTGGTGTAGCAGTCCATAGGTGGGGCTGGGAAGGCTGCTATAAGTTAGAGAAACCCTCAGGGCTGCACTAACTGATGCTGACGAGTGTTTTGGCCCTTACAGCATCCCAGAATCCAGAGTGTGTGACGGTGGCATAAAATCACCTCACCCTGAGGTGGCCTTCTGCACTGAATCTCTCACCAGACAGCACAAAATCTGTCCCTAAATATCAGTTTTATTCATGCTCCTCCATTCCTCCCCTTGTGTTTCAATCTCATTGGGAGTTAGGTGCCTAGGTGCCTTTAGAAATTCCACTAGGTATCTATCTGCATCTTTTGACATCTAAATATCTTTAAAAGTCTGGCCTTTAGGCACCTCTGAAAATGTTACACTTAATCCTTTAGTGTTTATAAAGCACTCCGAGACCCCCAGACAAAAGGAATTGTATACAGTAAGGGTAACATTTTATTACATTACATCATTACAAAGCAGGGTCATTTTTTTTAGTAGTGTGTCAAACTGTTGTGTTTGTGGCTTGTTTGAACTGGCTGCTGACTTTCCAGTTTACAAAACAGGGCTTGTGATTGTAACTGACTTACAGATTTTCCTAAAGAAAACAGCAAAGATAGTGTTCTGTCCTTCAGAAATGAAGTGGTTCTAAAATTACTGCTTGTCCTTCACTTTCCCTGTTACAGCGTAATACATAATCCTTTGCAGGCATTGCTGAGATATTCCTGTGCGTAGCACACAAATAAATTCCATGTATCCCTGGCTGTCTCACGTGAGCATTACTTCTCTTGAGCCCATACTACTGTAGTCTCAGAAGGCCCAGGAAGTAGGAGATTAACAACGTTATGCTGTATGTGTTCTGTTCATGCACATTAGACATACTTACTGACAATGAAGTCAGGCGCCTCATGCAGTCAGCTGTTTTAATAATCTACATTAATGGCTAAATTTTCAAAAATGGGTGTCAAAATTATGCATGTAAAATATGCAGTTACTATTTTTGCATGTGCACTTTTCTGCTTTTCTTATTCTTAATTTGTGAGCAAACCTGATTTAGGCTCCTACAGTATTCTTCTGTATAGCCCTAAGGGCTGAGTGAAGTTCTTGTTGTCTGGTGAATAATAATGAAAACCCTTTAGATGTAAGGCAAACCTGGTGAACAAGCAGATGTAGATGTAGTTTTGTGCCGCCCCATGAGAGATCAGTGTCTGATTGTCTGAGTCCTCTCCAAGGAGCATGCTCACACCTAGGTGGGTTGCCCATCAGTGACACCTCCCCCCAACTCCTGTACCAGTTGGTCTAAGGAGCACTGTTGTCAAGACACATTTCTTCACTGGTAAGCGGCTACAATCCGTGGTGTATGTTGTTGAAGAAGACAGGGAAGAAAGTTAGCAAGGAACCTCCAAGACTTCCTCAAAGTAGTGGAAAATCTTACTTGGGGGCATGGGTGGGGAGGAAGAAACATGCTGGTAGTGGACAATAGTTGCAGCTAGATAAATTCTGTGTCAAAAACAGACGTTGAGATATTGGACCGCATACTGGGTATGAGATTTCAATGTGACTGGATGGGATGGGGCAAACCATTGTGACTTTTGGGTTTTGTACACAGTGGCATCATATCTTAAATCTGGGAAGAGAGGATCTCCCTCTAAACAACATTGCTGAGGCCACACCTAGAATAAAGTGCTTTGTTCTGGGCTCCTTCCTACCAGAAAGATGCAGACAACCAGAAGGAGACAAGCAGAAAAATGATAAAAGGAACTGCAAGGGTTGCTTTCTAAAGATAGAAACTGAACTGTCCTGCTGGAGGGAGGAAGAGTATATAAAAGAGCTATAATTATATAACTTGGCAGAGGATGCACAAAATTAACTATAGGACGTCTCTTTTTCTAATTTCTGTCAAGTATGCAAATGATTAAACGAAACAACAAATAAAGTGGTAAGTCTTGAATGACTTTTGTTCCTCTATACGCAGACGATGAAAGCTGCCCTGCTGACATGTTTGCTGTGGGATTTGAAGAGATGGTGGAATTAAATGCAGGGAATATTGTAAATACCAGGTAGGTGAAAACAGAGCTGTGCTTTGTACATTCACCTGCATATAGTCACTCTGTGTGGGAATGTGTTTGTCATTAACAAATGCCAAGGTTACCAGCCCAAATGTGCACTCTCTCATTTTTATACAATGCATATCATTGAGCTTTCTAAGCCAATGCAGGGCCCTACTTTAGCACTGTGCTCTCAGTATCCTTGTCTGATGCTGAAATGTTAAACTGTCAAAGTCTCTACACACAACTGAAATGTATGTGTGGAATTTTACAATGTGAGCAATATCTCTCTGTGCTTAAGTATTTATGTATGTGTATTCATAAAGGTACTGCTAGGGTAGGAAGTAGAGGTAAGGAATGAACTTTTCTTGTCCGTGCATGTGAAAAAATTTGTTCCTTGACAGGCTGGAGGAGGACTCAAGGGGAAAGGGGCAAAAACAACCAAGGAATGTAGCGTTTCACTGCTGATTCTTCTAGCTTAACATTGAGATATCATCTTTAGGAATAGCAAAGCTACAGTAGTATGTAGCATGGTTGGTGGGTCAGTATTCATCTGCATGTATCAGTGGATCTTTAGGACAAGAAAAATAAGGAGGTCTACAAGGTCAAGTCTATGCAGAACATGGCTGCCCAACCATCACTTGAGAGTAGCAGTGCATTCAATATTGAGCACATGTAGCCGGTCACCTCCTAAGCAGTTAAAGTCCATTTAGCTCTCACCTTACTGCCCTCTGCCTCGTGTTGCAAGAGCAGGGGAAAGAGACATTGCAAAGAAAGAGGCTTCAACATGATTTTTATTATTTCGTTTCTGTTCAATTCATTCAGTGTTTGTTTTTGTTCCAGTACAACTAATAGGAAGATGTGGGGGGAGCAGCTTCAGAAAGCGGTTTCCAGGACTCACCGGTACATTCTGCTGACATCGGCACAGCTTGTTGGCGTTTGTCTCTTCATCTTTGTACGACCTTATCACGTCCCCTTCATTAGGTACGAAGGTGTCATGTTTTCACAAATGGTTTCCTGTGGCCTGGAGTTGGGAGCAGGGAAAGCAGGCCTGGATTAATCAATGTGCACACAGTGCAGTCGAACCAGTGCCGCCATTTCAGTGGGGGGCCTGACTCTAGGGGTACCAACTATATACACACACACACACACACACACACACACACACACACACACACACACACACACACACACACACACACACACACACACACACACACACACACACACACACACACACACACACACACACACACACACACACACACACACACACACACACACATCATGGGCCAGGAAGGAGTTGGAGGGAGGGCTCTGCCAGCATGCTGTGGCAAGAACTAGTGGGATGGAGTGGGGAGCCGGGCCAGCCCTGTGGGACAGGAACTGCTGCTAGCTGAGTGCAGGGTGAGTTCACTCTCTAACAGCCCCTCCAGGGCCTCTCACTCCCTCAGGGCAGAACCTGACCGCCCCCCCCCCCACACACACACAGATTGTCCCACCCTCTGGGGCAGTACCTGACCCTCATCCCAAGGCTTCCTAACCTATAGGAGAAGGAAAGGTGGGGGACACCTAAATGCCATAGTTCACAGGGCCCCAAAGTTCTTCAATCTAGCCCTGAGGTGAAGGCCTGGTTTTTGCTGAGAATTCCTGCTGCAGAAATGTGTTCTTCATTTCGTGTAAGCTCATTAACCCGTACAATTGTAAACGTGAGGTTGGGCTAGGGATAGAGATAAAAATTCCTGTTAAAAACAGAATTTCATTGGCTAACAAATTCTTCAGACATGAGAAGTAATAATTTTACTTTATTTCTTTATTTGAAATAAAATCAATAGAAACGAGCAAGTTAGGACATCTGTACAGTATTTTACAACGTAAGCTGTACTGATGCCAAACTGGGCAAAAGGAGAAGACTCCCATCAAAAATAGACCAAGGAGGAGATATTTTCAAAAGCACAAATTGGAGTCCGGCAACTTGCTCCCTTTGACTTTCACTAGGAGCGAGCCATCTAATTGTCGAGGGCACCTTTATAAATTTCTCCCCGCTAAGCTTCCCTGCACCCATCCCCAACACAGACAAAAGCTGGAGAAAAGATATAGGCCTAATGCAGTTCCTAGAACCAACAGGGGAAGCAAATCCTAGAGTCAAGATCTCTCCTCTGAGAAGATCATTCCTTTGATAGAGGAAGGGAGCGTGGGTTCAAGTCTCTACTTTGCCACAAGCTTCCTGTGTCACCTTGGGCAAGTCACTTTCTCTCTGTGACTCAGTTGCCCTTCTGTAGAATGGGAATAGTAGTACTGGCCTACCTCACGGAGGCGCTGTGAGGACAAATGCATTAAAGATTGTGTGACGTTGAGGTGCTGTGGTAATGGGGATTGTATAAGATCCTTAGATAGACTGTCCTGCCGTCAGTCCCCAGGATGAAATCCTGGCCCCATTGAAGACCATGGCAAAACTTCCATTGACTTTAGTTGGGCCAAGATTTCACCTCAGATTTTTAACTACAGTAACCATTAAGAGCACCTTCCCCAATTGTTGTAGTAGCACAAAGGGAGAGGAGCAGTCTCTGAGGCACCCAGGAACCCAGCCATATGTAGATCCCTACCAACACCTTGACTTGCACCCTAAAGGAAATAGAAAGCCAACCTCGCCATTGCAGAACTATCATAATATTCTCCCTGTGGCCAACACTGCCAAACAGGTAGCTAGTGGCACTCTGCACCAGCTGCAGCTTTGGAGTGTTCTTCAGGGGTAGTCTCATGGAGAGAGCGCTGTAGCAATACAACCTGGAGTTGCAAGGTCCAGATCTGAGATAAAAGGCAGATTCACCTGGGAAAGAATATGCTTTTGGCCACTGATGACATCTGAGATCCAGGAGCAATCAGGGCTGCAAAGTACACTAAAATCCAAAAACTCTTGGGCTAGAGAGTGGATAATCTTGTTGGTCGTAAGATGAGAAAACTCTCCTACCGTATATTTATGCTGCTTCTGCCACCAGGACTCCTTTCTTCTCTAGATTTAGCTTCAGCGAGCTTACTGTCATTAAGTCTCCATTTCAACCAAGCGCTGTGGAACCAAATAGACTACAGCATCTGGGCCTAAATTGACAGAGACAGAGTTGTGTGACCTCTGTGTACAGTAGTGATAACAGGGGAACCCAAACTAGCTCCCTGTCTACCTCAACAGACTCACATACACATTGGGTAGGGTGGATAACAGAACAGAGCCTGCATGAAAGTGCCTGTGCAGTGGAATGAAGCATGCCTACGGATATGCAGGTGGGAGCGGAGTAATTGGCCAGAACTACACACTGGCATCTCCCAGAGAAGACTAGAACAATATCATCCACCCCATACCAAATGCACTGCTGGGTCACTAAAACCTTCGAGAGTTTCAAACCCTGCTGGGCTATCTTACTTTCTCTTTCACTAGTCAAATATCCACCATGAAGGTCCATGCCGTCTTCATGTCGTACCTAGCTCTGCAGTCAGACTAATGGAATCCAGGTAACACTAGTGTTCCCTTACTGCAGCCTTCTGCGTTCTAAAGGGAAAAGACTAAATTCCTGAATTTATTTTATTTATTTTTTATTTTTTTTAACTAACCTGTCTGATAAAAGTAGTCCAAAGAAGGAGAATAACTTTTACTAGGTGAAATTTGAGTACTCCAGCTTGAATAAAAAGGGATCAATAGCAGAATTACTCTACAGATTGGTTTCAGAGTAACAGCCGTGTTAGTCGGTATTCGCAAAAAGAAAAGGAGTACTTGTGGCACCTTAGAGACTTACCAATTTATTTGAGCGTGAGCTTTCGTGAGCTACAGCTCACTTCATCGGATGCATACCGTGGAAACTGCAGAAGACATTATATACACACAGAGACCATGAAACAATACCTCCTCCCGCCCCACTGTCCTGCTGGTAAGAGCTTATCTAAAGTGATCATCAAGTTGGGCCATTTCCAGCACAAATCCAGGTTTTCTCACCCCCCCTCCCCCCCCCCCAAACTCACTCTCCTGCTGGTAATAGCCCATCCAAAGTGACCACTCTCTTCACAATGTGTATGATAATCAAGGTGGGCCATTTCCTGCACAAATCCAGGTTCTCTCACTCCCTCACCCCCCTCCAAAAACCACACACACACAAACTCACTCTCCTGCTGGTAATAGCTTATCCAAAGTGACCACTCTCCCTACAATGTGCATGATAATCAAGGTGGGCCATTTCCAGCACAAATCCAGGTTTTCTCACCCCCCCCCCACCCCCATACACACACAAATTCACTCTCCTGCTGGTAATAGCTTATCTAAAGTGATCATCAAGTTGGGCCATTTCTAGCACAAATCCAGGTTTTCTTACCCTCCGTCCCCCCCCACACACACACAAACTCACTCTCCAGGGGGTGAGAGAACCTGGATTTGCACAGGAAATGGCCCACCTTGATTATCATACACATTGTGAAGAGAGTGGTCACTTTGGATGGGCTATTACCAGCAGGAGAGTGAGAACCTGGATTTGTGCTGGAAATGGCCCAACTTGATGATCACTTTAGATAAGCTATTACCAGCAGGACAGTGGGGCGGGAGAAGGTATTGTTTCATATTCTCTGTGTGTATATAATGTCTTCTGCAGTTTCCACGGTATACATCCGATGAAGTGAGCTGTAGCTCACGAAAGCTTATGCTCAGATAAATTGGTTAGTCTCTAAGGTGCCACAAGTACTCCTTTTCTTTCTACAGATTGGTTCTATTGCAACTGTCAACCTGTTAGCACTCAGATATACAACAGTGGGCCATTGAAAGTCCTGAAAGGTTTTGATTTTAATAAGTGGCTGAGTTTCGTTATTTAATATTAATGAGCTGCTACAGGATACATGGACACAGCCAATCCTAGTCACGTGATTTTGTAGTTTAAAAATAAAAAAGAAAAATCCAGAAAAGGACAACAAAAATCATCAGAGGCAGAGAAAGATTTCTATGCTAAGGGAGATTAAAAGGTTAGACTAGTGTAAAGAGGAGATTAATAAAATGGGGTGTGATTGAAGTATATATCACAATGAATGGGTCAAGGAACTCAGAGGCTCAGGATACTATGAGGCTGTCTCACCACAACCTTTCCTATAACCTTAACCAAGAATGGAGGATTAGATTCCAGTTAATAGTTGTATAGGTTGGCACATCAATGGATGGCTTCTTAGAGCAGAGACAGAACACATGATTCCTTAAAATGGTCAAAACTCTCTGAGAAGGTGTTGATGTTCCCCATCAGCCAACCCAGGACCTAGTATTTCCCCACTGGCCTTCACCAGCCAGGAAAGAGAAGCAAAGCACGGGTTGTGGTATGAAATTGCCCCAACACCTCTAGAACCTCCAAGAATGTGTGTAACCAAAAGTCAACAAAGACTTAACGTTTGTCCCCTCCAGATATTGCCCTGCATCAACGGACACAAATATTCTAATCCAGTGCTCATGATTTTATGTACAAAGTAACTGGAAATTTTCTCAATAGGAAGGATTCACACAGGACTGGGGCAATTACAATTATGATCTCACTATTTGCTTATCTGAAAAGACAGGCGTGCATTATTCTCAAAATAGACTGGCTATCTGGGAGTAATTACTCTGCTAACAGGTGGTTTGTTTTGCCAAGTTGTAATATAATGTAAAACAATGATATGTTAATTGCTAAGATGTAATTAATAATATGGATGCAACAGGCAATTTGTTTTCAAAACTGATGCCATTTCAGTGCTCAAGGTCTGAGTATTTGTTTCTAACAATCAACTAGTATGATAAATACAGATTTTATAATCTGTATGCTTTGATATTTGCATTGATACACCAGAGATGTGGCCCGCTCTCCACTACAAAAGTTGCATTTCATGGTATGGAAATGCCACTTCAGTAGATAACCAGCTGTTAGCAGATTCATGTCAGCAGAATGGAAAATAAAAGGGAGTAAAAAGTGACCCTTAATTATTGTCACTACTTCAAAGGAATTTTTTTGATAAAGACAAACATCAAAAGTAAACCTCATATAAGTTACAAAAGGTACAGAAATGTTTTCATGCAAAGAATGCTGAATAGTTTGGAAAGGATGCCAAGAGGGGTGGCCCAAGGACAAAGTTATTTCACTTGATTGTTTTATTACTGTATTGTTGTTTTTTAACTGGTAATCTGAAACATTAGAACATCTATACCGCCAATAGTAATGTTGCAGCAAAAGACCCTAAGAGATCCATTGACCAACATGAATCTCTGCTCATTCATGGATTTAATAACTGGAGGGAAAATAAAAGCATCATTCTAAATAAGATGGGGTTTTCCTTTCCACTTTCCAGTAATGACTGACTGATTTTTTTTTTCTCTCCCCCCAACCCCCACCTTTTTTTTTTTTTTTTTTTTTTTTTTTGGTCCAGGGATGTAGCAATAGACACAGTGAAAACCGGGATGGGAGGGAAAGCTGGGAATAAAGGTGCAGTAGGCATCCGTTTCCAGTTCCACAGTACCAGTTTTTGCTTCATATGCAGTCACTTGACAGCTGGTCAGTCTCAAGTGAAAGAGAGGAATGAAGATTATAAAGAGATTACACAGAAACTCAGCTTCCCAATGGTAAGTATTTAGGATGTCTCAGACAGAAATGTTGTGAATGGGAGTGAAAATTATATCCTTAAATTTTTAATTGTGAGAGTCAGTAGCAATCTATACTACCTGGCAGGTCAGCACGGGAGGCAATTCAAAGTCATAGAGTATTCACACAAAAGAACTTAATAAAAAAGAAAGTAAGGTTGAAAGCTTATTTCCATGGAGACCAGCTAACCCAAAAACAAACAATACTTTCTTTACAAAAATTCTACACCTTTAAATAACCCAGATGTGAGAATGCCTGAACGTGAACAATGAAGGGATATAACCAGTTTCCCACCATCATAATGTTTCATCACTCACTATCACACCCACCTGATTCACAGATTGAAAACTTTATGCATTGTGGACCAGTTTGCCAAGATTACGCTTTAAGAACCAGGTGTGGTGGCATCACACAGACAGTAATGGCTCCCTGGTTCTCTGCTCAGACCCAGAACAGTTTAGTTCACCCTGGGGCTGCTCTAATTTGAATTAGTTAGCAAGAGTCCCTAAAAAGACCATTTTCTATCAGAGCATACCCAGAGTGTGTCATACTCCAGCTACTCCTTCTCTTTGATTGTGACATGCCACAACTTCTCAGTCTCCTGCACACAGCCTACATGCCTCCTGCTTTTCTTCATCCTTTCTCCCTACACTTCCCCTAGAGTCTCATTTCCCAAGAAGACCAAGCACAATTAATTTTTATCTTTATCAGAATGTGGCGCAAACAGACATTCTGAGATCCCTTTCCTCTGTATTTATATCAGATATGATATCTTTTGGATGGTATTCTGTTGATCACCTCTCAGTTGTCTCTGTTTAAGGCCATCAAGTGGCCCTGTAGGTTTTTTGTGGCTTTGTTCCTGTGCTTGCCTTAATGGTGTTGGCCGCGTTAGATTTCCACAGCTGCCATTTCTTTCAGACTTCTCCAGAGAGCCTGTAAGCCAGGGAACGAAAGGACCAGTTTATGATGTGTTCATTTATTTTGTTAAGTCAGCAAAGAATGGCATTTAGGTTGAAGAGCATAAAATTTAACTCCCTGTTGTTTCCAGGGTTTACAGGCTTGACACATATAGCATATTAATCAGTTTCCATTTATGTTAGAAATAATAGTCCCAGTATTGAAGACCTGCATAGAATATTCATTCTAAATGGCCATAAAATCATGCGTATAGCAGTCCTTACTTCCAATAGCTCATTAACTATTTTATATCCTGTAAGTTTACTATATTGGTGTATACTTTGTGTGTGTGTAATATATATTAACAGTGCCCTCTAGTGATGCTAGAGATACAGGTCTGAAGTGTTTCCTTTATGAATCCCTGTGTTCAGAGGTTTAGAGCTTATTTTTTGAAAGTGCAGTTATCTGTAGCATAACACATGAAGCTTAAATATTGGAGTGAATCTCTGTTAATAATATTATTACTTTACATTTACAGAAATGTGCTATGCAGTTGTAGGGGCAAATTTTCAGCCTGGTCTTGACTGAAGCCTCTGTTTTTGCGGGTGCATACAATAGCAAGAGCATTTTGTGGCTGCAGTTTAGATCATGCAGGCATATAAGTCCTTGACTGTGCCAGAATTAAGATATCTAAATTATGGATGTAAAATTGTGACTAAATAACTGTGGGATGCAGAAAGAAATGTAGAGACCACTTTTTTAGTCTGCACTGGATTTAGCAATTAAAACCTCGTAAACAAGTCCAAAATATAGTATTCGAGGGAGACTGAGTTTTAAAACTCAGTTGATTAAAATGTATCATTTTAAACTATGTCTTAAATTCTGTATCTTCTAACCAGGGGAGGAATGTGTTCTCACATGACTATGTGTTCTGGTGTGGCGATTTTAACTATCGCATTGATCTGACATATGAAGAAGTCTTTTATTTTCTTAAACGACAAGACTGGAAAAGACTCCTGGAATTTGATCAACTACAGCAGCAGAAATCCAGTGGAAAAGTAAGGGGATTTATCCCATTTGCTCCAAATTTAAAATAGCCATTTTCCAGAACACCCATATTTTGATCCAAACTAATTGCCTTTAAGTAAGAATGAAAATGAGGGCATTTTCAGAAATGCGTTTCTATGGGTATGTTCATTTAAAAAAAAATCAAAGTGTGATTATATTAATAAAAGTGAATATGTGACTATGAAACCTTCATAAGCAGGAATTAGCTGATTGAAGAAATGATATTTATTTTAATAGATTTTTAAAGACTTTCATGAAGGCACTATTCATTTTGGACCAACATATAAATATGACGTTGGCTCAGAGGCTTATGATACAAGCGATAAGTGCAGAACCCCTGCTTGGACTGACCGAGTGCTTTGGTGGAGAAAGAAGCTTTCATTTGATAAAACAGGTGCGTAGGGTCTTTCTCATTTTTGCATTTCTCATTTTAAATAATGATGCCTGGCAGTCAGATCTCACTGGATCCAAGGGATGGAATTTGGTCTAGTGGTTAGAGAAGAAGGTGGACAGTCTGGGATTCTAGGTTCTATACCTGGATCTGGCCTTTAGTCTGGGTGAAACTGTGATTACCTTACTCATGGTGGTACTCCCTTTGGTTTCAGTGGGACTGCTTTCATGAACATAGAAGTCACATTTGAAACCTGATCAAGTCACTTAGCTACAGCCTACTCCTGCTCCTGTTGTTACTGATTTCAATAAGGATCTGAGCCTTGTGCCTTGGTTTCCTCAGATGTTATTAGGGAATGATAATACTGAACGTTGTGAGGTTTTATTAATTCATACTTGTAAAATGCTTTGAGATCGTTGAATGGAAAGTGCTACGGAAGTGCAGTGCATTACTTTATCTGTAAGTTAAAAGCTATAAAATACTAGGACAGTTTTTTAAAAAAAAAACAACTTTTTGCCGCCAGAGCCATATTTCCATACCAGCCTCTGAATCTGCATGTCATCCATTAGTATGTGTAAAAACTGCACTTACGCATGCAAAGTGAAGAGTTACATGAGAAATTACCTGATCCATGCATACAAATGTGACTTTACCTCTTAAGATACAAGGGTCATCCCGTGGACTGCCTCAGTATAAATACCATGAAGGAAAGTGAGGGTTTCCAGAGAGGATGTCAATGTAACATAAATAATCTCATATTGATTTTAAAATCTGATGGTGTAGTAAAAAGAGGATCATGACCAGTAAATAGAGGCATGAGCTTACAAAGCAATAAAACCATAGAAGGGATGAGATGCAGGGGATAACAATAGGTGAACTTCAGTTTGTGTGAGAAATAAGCTCAAATATTGGTAGGGCTGCAGTTCTTCTAAGCCAATAGGGTCCTACACACAGGAATAGAGGGGTTTGTGTTGCTGTAGATAATCGAAATATCCCAGATGAATAACCAAGAAGAAAATAACACTTGGATGGGAGGATAAAAGTGCTGGTATCTCCTCCCTACACTTCTCACAGTTAGCAGAGGCACCCTCTCTCCACTTCTGGCTGCTCAATAATTGACCCAATTTTTTTTCCCCTTCCACCTTGTAGACCACAGTTAGCCTAAAAATCCTCCCTTAAGAATCTACCTCTCACCCTTTCCATTTTTTTCACGTTTCTACAACTTTTGTCATTTTTTCATGTTTGTAGCAGGTCTGCCATTGTTCTAAATGCATGCAGAAGTTGAATAACTCTCCTCATATTTCCCAACTGCTTTATGATTGTTGCAGACTATCCAGTAATTCCATTGCATCTTTTCAGCTAAAAAAATATCCCCAGCTATTCAATAAATTTCCCTTTCTCTCTCAATTCTTCTTTCAAGTGGCTCCAGAGAGGACTTCAGCTGGCTGAGCAGACATTGTAGATGGGATGATCTAGCAGGGCTGCAAGAGCCCACCATATATCAGAAGAAAGTAGCAAATAAATGAAACCTCTTTCTCCTGTACTTACAGACCTTCCAGAGCTAGCCCAAGTGGTAACACAGCTAGGAGATCCATCTTCTCCCCCTCCCCATTTTCTGCCTTTGAGCCCCACCCAATCCTTCTGGTTCCATTCTCCACCTATAAACTCCACTACCCCTTCTGATTTGGTGGCAAAGCTTCTTCTCTCTCTCTCTCTCTACTGCTGATCTGCCGAATAGTCCAACTTCCATTTCTGTTCTATACAGTGGAGGATACTGGGGCCAGAGAGCTGTTTGCAGGGGAGACATTCCTTGCAGGTTGTTTACAATTCAGTTCCTAGATCAAAGGGAAGAGATGTATAGCTAGTATGAGGCAGCCAGGAGAAGTGATCATGTCCCACAGTAACTCATCTTGAGCTCTGGAGATGAGAAATAACCCTTCTCCCCAGGCCTAGCAATGCTTCCCTCCATTTCTTCATGTTTCTGAGTGCAGCACAGGGCCTCCCCTAGCATAAAGGGAGAGTCCAGAGTGGCACTAGCTGGTAAGGAAGCAACAATCTATACTACACTCTTATCCCAGATTTGAACACTTCCTGTCACCCAGAAAAACCATGTGGAAAGCAGAGAAGCTAGAGCCATACAGGATTTCCTCTGTCTGGTCTCTTTAACTGCATGTGGTTATTTCAAAATATAGGTGTTTTCAGGCTGGAGAAAAATGCTATACTTTAATGTGACGTTGTGTGATGCTAAATTATATAGGTCTCTGAAAAGTTATTGGTTTGCATTTTGTCTTGTTCTAATGATCTGTGCTATCGATTGCACTTCTTTTTACATTTTGTTTTCTATTAGGAAATTCAAGGTCTAGAGGGATATAAGCCATCCTTTAGATGGAGTGCTTCAGGAACAATGTGTTTTGGTGAAAACCACAGTTCTGTGAAATGCAAATGGTTAAAATAGTTTAAATTATTATTACAAGTCTATGAACTTTAATGCTCTTTTGTGCTGTATAGCTGGAGAGATCAATCTCCTAGATAGTGATCTGAGTGCCGAAACAAAAGTCAAACACACTTGGACTCCTGGTGCCCTGATGTATTATGGAAGAGCGGAGCTGCAGGCATCTGATCACAGGTAATGTCCTAGCTTAGATTATCTTTCTCTGATTACATTGAGGCTCACTGAAGTATATATTCAATGGAAGGGCCAAGAATGATTGTTAATGGATGCTACATGCTTATTCTCTGTTCAGCCCTTTGACATTTAACCCCATCATGGTTCTAAACCAAAGGGTGGCAATGCCCGTGGGCCTTGTATTAATTTTCCTCTGTACTATGATATCAGCAAGGGCTGGACAAGATGCAGAGGCAAGGGCTGGATGATTTGATGCCTCTCCTCATTCATTTCTGACTGCTCAAACCAATTAAAGGTGCAGCATTGACAGGCACCACCCAGTCTTCTGCTAGAATGAAGGCAGCTGAGATGTGTTGCCTTAGCGGCATAAACTGTGTGTGTAGAGCTGGGGTGTGTGAATGTTAATGAGCTTCTCTGAGATGCAAACACATTAAGCCTCCCCACTTACGGAGAAAGGGGAAGAGAACAAAATCAAAAGCTGAGACAGCCACGTTGATTATAGATCTTCTCCCTAAAGAAAAATTATACAGATTAACTTTCTTTGCTCACTGTTATTGTTTCACTTGTTCTGAAAATGAATGCTATGAGTGCTTTGATAAATGTATCTCAAAAGCTTGTCTGTTTTCAAAATAGCTTCTGTAATTATCCTGGGGTGCTCTATGGAAATGCTGTTTTGTTTCTCACGGTAGAGTTCAGTGAATCACAAAAGTGCTTTTCACAGCATTGTTACTCTGTAGCATTGCTACACCTTTCTCCAGCAATGAAAGAACATGCTTCTCACAAACAAACCATTTCTCTATGTCAAGGCACTAGCCCATTCGCACTGACACTACTGGCTCCTGCAGCTAACAGTGTAATTGCCACAATCATTATAAAATGCAACATTTGAAGCAAGGCTTCTTTTACCTTGGCTCCCAGTTATAGCAACCACCACTGCAGTAACCATGTTTCAACAACACCTGTTAGTTACACTCAGTAGGTTGGGTTTTCCAGGATGTGCTATAAAAAGAAACTCCAGTGTATCTCTTCTAACATCCAGCAACGTACTAAGCAACAACAGTGTTTTCAGAAATAGTTAACGCTTCCTATAGAGGGTTGTTTTAATTTCTGTCTCCCCTTCATCTCAACCGTCAGTCTTTTTGTTCAGTCTGGTAGTGCGTATTACAGAACCAGCTGTAGTGCAGATAGCGGGTAGCAATGACAAGAGCTTAGATATGCAAGTGTCCAATGAGTGCCTTCAATACATCTGCAAGTACAATCCTGAGGGTGCAGATTGCATCTACAGAGGCCGAGCCTCAGCCCTTTGGACAGCGTGCCCCTATTTATGTAGACCTGACACACACAGAGAGCTAACACATAAGAGATGGTTCATAACTACTTAGAAAATCATTGTCTGTGCTACACAAACATGTTGCACACTTAAGGGTACATTGTCCTCTCACTGTTTGTCCTGGGCAAAAGAACTAGAAGTCAAGAAGAAAAACTGCTTTATCTTGGGCACCCTGTGTGAATTCGGGCAAACCACTTAACCTCACTATGCCTCTTGGGAAATAACACTTCCCTGTTTCATAGAGGTGTTGGGAAACAATTTATTAATATAAGTAAAGCACTCTGAGATCTTGGGATGGAAGGTCCTATGGAAGTGCCAAGTATTATATTCGTATTATTATTATGTTTGCTACTACAGTATATTATCACCACTATCTTTCACTAAATGTAGTGGTGGTAAATCTGTGAGACCCTATATGAGGGAGTAGACAGAGTAATAAATTAGGAGTCCGGACTCCGGGGTTCTGTTGCCCGCTGTGCTGCTTACTCATTATGTGGCCTTGGGCCCACTACTCAACTTCTCTCTCTCTCTCTCTCTCTCTGGGGATGTCTACGCTGCCACTGGGAGCGTGCTTCCCAGCTTGGGTAGATAGGCATGCACTAGCTCTGCTCCAGCTAATACATGAAAAATTGCAACATAGCTGGGGTTAGCACAGGTGGCAGCTCGGGCTAGCCATCTGAGTACAAACCCGGCCAGACCCCATCGGTATGTATTTGGGTAGTTAGCCCAAGCTGCTACCCCAGCTACACTACTATTTTTTAGCATACTAGCTCTAGCAGAGCTAACACGTCTGTCTACCTGAGCAGGGACACATGTTCCCAGCTGCCGTGTAGACATACCCTATGTGTAAAATGGGTATTACAGTTATTTACTTCAAAGGGGTATTGTTAGGCTTAATTAAAATATCTGCAAAGTGCTGTGAGATCCCGGGATGAAAGGTGCTTCAGAAATACATCTAAAAATAGATTCTTGCTTTCAGACAACCAATCTTTTGCATGTCCTATTATTTGAGGGTGATTTTAGATAACATGAAAGCAATGTTTGTGTGTGTGTGTAAAATCTAGGCCCGTGTTAGCTATTGTAGAAGTGGAAGTCCAGGAAGTTAACGTGGCTGCTCGCGAAAGCGTTTTCCAGGAAGTGTCATCCTTCCAGGGACCATTGGATGCCACCGTAATGGTAAATCTCCAGTCACCAACCCCTGAAGAGAAAAACGAATTTCCCGAGGACTTGCGGACTGAGCTTATGCAAATATTTGAGAATTATGGCACCATTGTTCTTGTCAGGTAAATGTTGATTTCTTGACACGTGCAATCTATTTTTTTTAAAAATCCTAATTAAAATGCATTAACTGTGTGGAATACGAATAACCGTTTTAGACTGTAACATATTGCATTCGGATTGCATTAATGATTAGAAATTATTAGCACTTATGTTTTATTTCTCTCTATCCGACTAAAGAAATATCCTAACAGGTTCCTTGGCTATGTCGGGGAGAAGGGTATGCAGTGCTCCAGGTCAGAGGCTTCGCCCTGAGTGTGCCTCCTGGGGCCAGCTCTTCACCTTGCTCAGGCTCAGCCCTTTTATCCTCATGCATTGGGTGTTGCCTCAATTTGCAGTACTTCTAATTTGTGCCTCCCATTCCTGTGACTGAGAGAGTCTGCCTTCCTTGGCAATCTTTCACACCCATTTGGCTCTCCTGAGTGACTCCACCTCTTTTGGATTTAAGAGCCTCTAGCCTATCCTTGGGGGCTCAGGCTCTTTTGTCATTCCTGGACCTACTGAGTGCGAGGGAGGGTGTTTCGTTCTAAGCCCTGTTGGAGGAGTTTTGTTTCCTTCCAGCTGAGTTATTTTGGGCCTCCTGGTAGCTATGGTACTTCTGTGTTGAAGAAAACAAGCACAGCTTGGCATTATCTGATTTACATTACCATGAGTGGAAGAAAACAACAGCATCAAAAGTACCTGTCCAAAGTGGGAAAAGGGCTAGCAGAACCGAGTGTGCCACTGAAATGGGAGTGATGTTAGACTGTTCCGCTGGGGCATACATCTGAAGTCGTGCCTGGCCACAAAATGCTGCTATGCCTGCTGCTTCCTCCTGGAATCTAACTTCTTTGTGGCAGTAGTTGTGACTTGACAGCAAGACCAACAAATCAATTACGAGGCATTTGACCTACTTATTTCAGGAGATTGTTTTGCTAAATACTGTCAGCTTGGCTCTCTCTATTTAGCCCTGCATACTACTAAGTAGGGGATATGGGTTCAGGAGCAGCCCTAGGACCCCACCACCGCATGGTTTATGAAGGTTTGGAGCATTCCGTGGCTGCTGAGAGGAGCATGAAGGAAATGTGCTTTGCTTTTTTCACACCCCTTTGCAGCTTGCTGTAGGACAGAGTAGTAGCCTTTGAGGAGGTTGTGTGCCCTCTGAGAGGCAGCTTTCGTGCAGAGTTCACACAGAGCAGATGAAGCGGGTACATGGAAGGGGAGAGGTATGTTACACGGGGATGGGGAAAATACTGTGGATGCAGGAAGGTGTGCAACATTTTCTTAACCTTTGTTCAGAGGGATGAACTGTTGCTTTGAGGACAACCCCAGTAGCATCCACTCTGGTGGGGCCACATGAGGGAGGATGGGTGGTGAGGGAGAGTCAGTGCTGGGATGCTTGGTCCCACCTGTCACAAAAACACTTGTTAGTAATTGTGTTATTGAAAGAGCTAAATGAAAAATTGCACAATTACTATAGTCACCATTTAGTCCTACTATTTCCTTGTGGACAGCAAACTGTACAGTTGTCTCGTCTCTCTGTTCTTACTAGGATCAATCGAGGTCAGATGATGGTAACATTTGCAGACAGCAGGTCAGCTCTCAGTGTTCTGGATATGGATGGTAGCAAGGTAAAACCATCTCCGGTTTATTTTAGTGAATGCACACCAAACTTTTCAAAAATGGGTAGCTTAGGTTAGATACCTAAGTCCATATCTAGGCACCTGAATCTATGGCCTGATTTTTCAAAGAAGCTGAATACCCACAATGATCACTTCTAAGGCCTGGCCATATAAGGAAGGCAGGTATTGCTTCTTCAGGAGCTTCTAAACAGAGCTCTGGAACTGGAACATGCGTAATGGTGCCAACATGTGCAGTAATGCAAAATGTATCAGCAGCTAAGGTTCTACTCTGCTTTAAGGTATGTTTCTCACATGGATCAACAGTCATGTTTGTTCGTTTGGGGAGGCAATTTGGGGCCTGCTTTATGGTTAGATATCAGGCTACTAGAGCGCTGGTGTGATTTTTCAAAATGCCTAAGTCAGTGATTCTCAACCAAGGGTACACGTACTGCTCTATGTATTATACACTAAAATATAAGTACAATATTTACATTCCAATTGAATTATATGGCAAAAATGGGAACGTAAGCAATTTTTCAGTCACGGTGTGCTGTGACACTTGTATTTCTATGTCTGATTTTGTTAACAAGTAGTTTTAAGTGAGGTGAAACTTAGGGTACGCAAGACAAATCAGACTCTTGAAAGGGGTACAGTATTCTGGAAAGGCTGAGAGCCACTGGCCTAAGTGATTTACGAGTACATATCCCATATGCTCTTAAGTCACTAAGGCACTTTTGAAAATACCACCCCTAATTATTATGATTATCATTTTAAAAATTATACAGCATAATTGCTGTGATATTTTACCATTTCTCTCCAAAAGCAAATGATTGTTGAGTGCAGAATTGAGTAACCAAGAACTACAAGGCTAATTTCAGTATGAAAACTTTGAAGAAAGGAAGCCGCAACATAAACAAGCCCAATAAGAGCAGCAGAGTTGTTCAGTCAATACCTGGAGTATTGTTACATCCAAAGGATTAATTCTGGGGTTTTTTTTCCCCGTGATGGTACTAGGAAGAGTATTTCCTTATCACTGAACTTCTGAAATGAACCTGATGCCATCTAGATTTCTGAAGCATTTGTCAGATGGAACATCTGCATTTACTAGCCTATTGGGGCACCATTCTCATTTTCTTAACAAAGGGAAAACAATTCTTTCATGACTCTAGGTCAAAGGCAGAGCAGTGAATATCCGGCCTAAGACTAAGGATTGGCTGAAGGGCTTTCAGGAGGAAATTGCTCGAAAACGGGAGAGCATTGCACCCATGTCACCCACCGCAAACTCCTGTCTGCTGGAGGAAAACTTTGATTTTTCAAGTTTGGACTATGAATCAGAAGGTTAGTAGCACAACTCTAGGCTGAACTATGAGAATTTGCGTTGTTCACTGTGGGCAGAGGGTAGATATCTGCATGTGATCACTATCTTAGTTTGTAATAAAACAATTCTTAGAAACAGGTTTGTGAACAGAGCCCTGATCTGGCACTGTGAACTACTCAGGTAGACCCCAGTTCTCATGCAGAGCCCCATTGACTATCAACTATCCGTACCTGCTCAGTAATAAAAAAATACACTATCACAGTCATAATACATTAAAATGATCTATATCAGGGTTTCTCAAACTGGGGGTCCCAACCCAAAAGGGAGTTGCAAGGCTATTGTAGGGGGGTCGTGAGATCACAACAATGTCGCTGGGGGAAAGAGGAGTTGTGGGGGATACAGCAGCCACTGCTCTCTGGCCACCTAGTTCTGAAGGCAGCACCATCATTAGCAGCAGCACGGAAGTAAGGGTGGCAGTACCATACCATGCCATGCCATCCTTACTTCTCTGCTGCTGTTGACAGCGGCGCTGCCTTCAGAGCTGGGCACCTGGCCAGCAGCTGCCACTCTCCAGCCACCCAGCTCTGAAGACAGCGCCAGCAGCGGTGCAGATATAAGGGTAGCGACGCCATGAGTATGCACCTATGAGTATGTACCATAATTTGCTATCACTTTTTTGGGGGGTGGGGGGTCATCACAGCCTGAAATATTTTCAAAGGGGTTCCAGCAAAAAAAGTTTGAGAACGCCTGATCAAAAAAGCAATCCTAAAACACATGGAATCAACAAAAATGTTGCCTAACAAAATAACCTGTATAGAAAATGGGAGCGAGAAGAGAACGTGTTTTCTGACAATGTCTGTCTGCATTTTCAAATGTTTTGTTTCAGGTGATATACTAGATGATGAGGATGATTATTTGGATGACATGCTGCCTCAGCACCCGGTAGCAGAGATGACAGAAGGCTTACCTGAGGGTCCTGAATATTTTACGGTTGCACCCACAGTAACTTCAAGCAAATCTCCACTGCTTACTGGAGGAAAGCCACATCCATATAAAGGTAAGTTACATGGCTTCTTTAAAGGAAGGCCTTAAAGCTTGTTTCCTTTTGCATCTCTTGGCTGTTTGTTGTGTTCACATGTTCTCTCTTGGCTTATACGTAGATTGTAAGTTTTGCAGGACAGGGACCAGATTTTTATTCTGGTTCATAAGAGTGCCTTGTGCAGAGGGGCCTAGGATCCATGACTGGAGCTTCTGAATGCTACTGCCATACAAAAAATAAATAAGTAATTAAGCGTAACCCTGCCTTAACGCTGTTCTGTTCAGGGTAGGGTAGTTGTGCCTAAGTGTGTATGTATTACAAATCATAGGAAATAGCAGTAATTCTCCTTATCTATCTCGCATCACATAGCACCAGCGCACACAATGCAGAGTTGTCCTTACTTTATGTTCTTGTCAGTGAGGCCTCGTCCGTGAAGTCAATTGAAAGACTCCCATTGACTTCGATGGACTTTAATTCAGGCTTTAAAACCATAGGCATTGGTGGCAGTGGAATCTGAACTCTCCGGAAACTTGCCGGTGAATTACTTCAAACGAGTTCCTATTACGACCAAGACTAAGAGTTTGCTTTACCCCTCTGTGCTCTGATTTTACTTATTTTTGGCAATTTTGAGGTTCGGGCACCCTCTGACTTAAACAATGTTGCTTTGAAAAACTTGCCAGTTGCTTAAAATTATTATACAATGTTAATCTCAGTATCTACAGCGTTCCCTCTCCTTAGTATTGGGATTCCCTAAGGAATACTGCAGATACTGAGGTAACATGGTATAGTTATCTCAGCAACTGCCAGGTTGCCTTAGCAGTTAACCATGCTTAACGCTACAATTTTATCACGGAGGTCATGGAATCCATGACTTCTGAAGACCCCATGACTTTAGCCTGCAGGCAGCTGGGAGCTGCAGGGTCCCGCTGCCACCTGGGACAGCCAGAAGTTGCAGGGTATCCCTGACACGCCAGAAGTTTTACCGACGAAAGTGCAGTGTAGACAAAGCCTCAGTTAACCAGCTCTTGTTTTCAAATCACAGGTGCCTGTCTCCTGACACTCCAGTCTTGATCCATCTCTGCCGTAATTCTCAAATGCAAAACTCTCTTGTTTGTTTTTTCCCTGAAATTTCCCCCTAGATGATGCTGACCTAGCTGAATTAAAGCAGGAGCTGGAATTAGGTGTGGGGCTTCGCCATCGGTCTCCAAGCAGATCTCTGTCTGTTCCTGACAGGCCTCGCCCGCCTCAGCCACCCCAGAGACCTCCCCCTCCAGGTAAAATTTCAGTTTCTTTTTAAATGTTGTCCCATGTCAGCTGGACTCTGTTGCCACCCTATTGTTTCTAGTAATAACAAACAGGTAAATACCTATGCCTGTTTAAATCCCCATCACCTGCTGTTTCAGTCAGGCACAGTGTTCGCCTTCATTTCTTTCCCTAAACTCTTGTGGTGTTAAACAACTGCTGTGTTTCACTCCAGCAGTGGCTGCATTTCAGTGATGGGTGAAGTGGTTCTTTGAAATAGTTTGGGATGAAAGGTACTCTAGTAATGAAAGTCCTTTCTCCACTTCAGTGGAGTTATAATAGTTCGTGTATGTCTCACATCCACCCAACAGCAAAGGGGGAGAATTTGCAAATAACTGATGCTTTGGTACAGTAAAAGACACCAGTGTTTAATCTCCCTGAGTCTTTTCTTTTTAATACTCAAAGCATTTTATTACCATTTTTTTGTTTATTCGGTTTAATTTTTTATGCAATATTCCCTTGAAAAGTTTAAACAAAATATTTGGTCTGATTTTCATCCCTTCCCATTAGATGGTTACCTCACATACGTACGCACTGCCCACATTTGGGATAGCACTGAGGAAAATAGAGCTGTTTTTCTTCATTTGATGGATAGTTTGACCTCAGCCACGGCATAGATTTCTGAGGGTGAAGTGATGGTATTCAAAGCTCTACTCACTTGGGATGCCAAAATGAGAGGCCAGTCATGTCAGATTGTTCAGATTCACTCATAGACTCTAAGATGAGAAGGGGCCATTATGATCTTCTGGTCTGAACTCCTGCATAGATCACAGGCATTCGACTTTCATGCAGCACATATGCTCCAGAGTGCAACTAGAAATTCTCTTTTAGAAATACATTCAGTTCTTCAGCATTGTCCTTCCTTTCTTATGTTTCTTTGATCAGAAATGAATAGTTAACAACATTGCCATTGAAATAGTCATAGCTGGGCTGCAGTATTAATGCCCAATTGAGATTATTATTATTATTTATTATTAACAAACACTGCACAGGCTCTTGCATTTGAAAACTCATTCTTATTTCCCTTGCAGCTGGAGTATCTGTCAAAAAATCTCCATCCGATGGTTCCATCTCCTCAGGAGGTCACTCCCTGTGCTCCATCCTGCAGACGGCAAAGCTTCTCCCAGGGGCGCCTCAGCAACCAGTGAGTCCCTCAGCAGCACTGCACCACACAATTAACTAAAAAGGGGACCAGGTGCTAATTAGAGTCTCAACCCACCAGCCAGCAGATGCGATTTACGTCAGGAGTGCTGAGCAAAGCAGTAAGGATACAGTCACCCTGTAATTACCCAGGATCAGTAACTGGGGGGGCATAATCAGAACAGAGTATGTGTTAGGCAAGTGTGTATATGTACATATAGACACAGGGAGACTTACTTTAATAAATAATGGCTGCCTCACAACTTGAAAATGAATAAACTACAGCTATTTAACAAATTTCCCCTTTGAACTTGTCAGCTTTGCCTGCCTGCTACATTCTAGATTTACTTACTTTAGCTCTCTGCCAATGGCTCTTTTTCAATGCCAAATCCTAATATTCAGCATCCTCTAGACCAGTGTTTCTCAACGACTGATCCATGACTGGTGCCAGTCCCTGAGATCTCCCTGACACAATTTAGGAAGGCAGCCAGCTGGTCACTGGTATTAGAAAGGTTGAGAAGGACTGCTCTAGACAGGCCCCAGGATCCATCTAAATCAGCCTATAGAGTGGTGTCACCATAGCTCCTGGCGTCCTTCCCCCATTTCCGAGGGAATATTATCTGCATATAGCTCCCAAGTCTTACAGGTAGGGATTCTGCACAGGTCTGAGCTGGAACTACAGAGTTGAAACAACCATGCTCTAGTATTTGGCTACAGGGCCAGCAGGCCCACAATCATTTGATACTAAGGGCAGGTCTACACTGGAAGCAGTACCTCAGCGCCACTGTACTGCGTCTGGTGAAGACATGCTAAGCCGATGGGAGAGCGCTCTCCCATCAGCATAACGACTCCACCTCCACGAGAGGTGGAAGCTATGTCAGCCGGAGAGTGCCTCCTGCCGACATAGCTTGGTGTGGACCGTGCTCAGGTCTCTGTAACTTGCGTCACTCGGGGGGTGATGTGTCTTTTTCACACTCTTGAGTGGCATAAATTCGATCAACTTAAGCTTTAGGGTTAGGGTTGGAGGACCCGCCCTAAGGCTATGTGTAGATTGAAACGGCTACAGTGGCAGAGCCGCAGCTGCACTGCTGCAGTGCGTCAGTGTAGCCGCTCACTGCAGCGACAGGAGGGGCTCCATGGACGTAGCACTGTCTACACTAGGAGGTAGGTCAGCTTAACTGTGCCACTCGGGGCAGTGGGTATTTCACGCCGCTGGGTCAACCCAGCTTTTTAGTATAGGCCTGGTCTAAGATTGAGGGGGTTGAAGGCTGTGCTGTGCTCCTATGTCAGCCACTGCTTTGATGGCCTCTGTCCAGTGCAGAGTGTATACGTGAAGTGCACACGAGAGACCAGCACGCCCATAGCTGGCACCTTCAATGGAGAGGCCCAGAGCTGAATAGACTTGAGGATTAGACTCTCCTTCCTCACACAGAGGACCCCCTTACTAGTCAAGAGGAGGCACATTAATGGGACCCTGTGGGGATCTTTGCACTGCTGTTCCCTGTGCTGTACTTTCAGACTTGGCTTGGGGCTGTAACTGGGGGCTTTTATGGAAAGTAAAGTTACATACAAATGCTGTGAAAATATTTCCCTCTCCCCCCGTCAGACAAGAGACAGGTAATGAGATCAATTGGGGCAGCTACAGCCAGTAGCAAAGATATGATAGCTGCCAAAGAAAAATTAAAATAAAGCCATTTTGAAATATTAGTAGATTGTTAAATGGCAGCCAGTGCAGTTCTGTGGAGACAGGTGCATGAATCGCTGGAAGTGATTACACCGGTACAGCGTACAGCCTGTGGGTTAAAGGGTTTCACAGGAAAAGCCTTTTCCTTCAGAATTACTCACTCACCTACTCTTTTCCCCCTTTTCTTGTTGTAAGCCTAAAGCCCGGACTGGAATAAGTAAGCCTTATAACGTCAAGCAGATCAAAACCACCACAGCTCAGGAAGCGGAGGAAGCTATTAGATGTCTGATGGAAGCAAAAGGCGGTAAGCAGAGCTTTCCAATGGAGTTTTAAAATCTCCAAATAAAGAAAATGTAGGTGCATTTCATCCTCCCTGACCATAACCTAAATAAGACATGTATTACCTTTAAAACGCTCCTGTTAACCTTACTACAACCTTGGGGGGTCCTGCAAGATTTTTCTTTGAATGTTTTCTGTCAGCTTGGATACCATTAGCCTTTTTGTTTCAAGATTACTTAATTTCTGTCTTTTAAAGGGTCCCCATAAAATAAGTCATATTTTAAAATATGTCCTTGCTGTTCCTGTTACTAAGAACATCATAGATTATGGTACTCGACTGTACTCTGAGAAAGACAGATGTCACCTTCCTTCTCAACATATCTGTTCCCTCTGTGACTCCAGAGGGGTAGCTGCTTGCTTTAGTAACAACAATGTTCGCTTCCGCAGATAGCAGGGCGGAGCCTACACAGCACCAGTAGAGTGAGCTGGATTCTATCCAGGCTCACACATCAGCAACAGAATCGTTAACTAAATTACAAATGCAGAGTCTTTATTGTTGATGAAGCATGAACCAGAAACATTTCAGCTTTACTCTCACATCCCAGCCCAAGTTTATAGGGCTGGCAATTAGAAAAAAAAATTTTTTTTCATTCGTAAAACTGAGTAAATGTAATCTGGAATCACTGAGAGAACAACCCTGGAATGCCATTTTTATATTTGCTCTTCAGAGCCCATTTGCACATTAAAGGAGAAAGAATGGGTGAAATCAAGTTTACTTTGCACTAGTTTATTACTGTTTACTTTTTATATTTCGCTTGGCTAAGAAAACTAGGCTGGTCAGTTTCATTTTAGGATTCTCATGCTCTAGTAACACCTAGCTCTTCTACAGCATTTTTCATCCATAGAACCCAAAGTGCTTTACAAAGGAGATTAGTATCATCATCCCTATTTTACAAATGAGGAATATTTGGCATGGAGAGGTCATCCAGCAGGCCAGTGGCAGAGTTTGGAATTTAACCCATCTCTCCCAAGTTCCCTCCATTGACCTATCACCTAGGTCACACACTAGCACAATGCTTCTGTGTTTGGGTTAGAAGTAATGCTGGCAAGGAGTATAATGAATATGCAATGACTAGTTTTCATAAAATTAAAGACATTCTAATGATACATTTTTGGTGAAATTCTGTATTTATTTCTAAAACCTTCATCTTCAACCTGAATGCTGTCCCTGTACGATAATGGGCAAAAGCATTTTGGAAAACAAGACCACAAAGGAAAGAGATCTTTGAGCTACGCTTCAGACAGATTCAAACAATGGTTGTTTTTGCATTTCAGGAACACAAGAGAATGCTCTGAAGCTTGCTCCAGTAAGAACCCAAACATTCACCCAGCCTGACTCCCTTCCCAGCATCACAAAGTCAGCATCATTTCAGGGATCACAATCAGGACCAGTGCTCGTGCCCCATCGCCCTCCACCCAAAGTTCCAACCATAAAGAAGCCGGTGCCCCAGCAAAGAACTGGAGTCAAATCAGAAAATGTAAGATAGCCACAGCAGCTATTCATTTTGCAGAGTGTTTTAGCAGAGGGGGCAAGTTGTTAAACAATTCACATGAAGTTCTATCAACTGGCTCAAGCATCTGTTTGAGCTCTTCTGTCCTGTAAGTGTCTTTGCATATAGCAGTTACTGTGGCCTATATGCACAGTAAATGAACATCAAGTAGAGGAAATCATTATCTCCCATTTTGACAAAGTTATCACTAAACTTAGCTATCCATATTCAGCTCTTTAACTTCCCGCTGTGATGGTCCATCCTCCTAGTGGTTTTTGCCCTCCTCTGAACTCCTATCTTGGCTACATGTTTCTGAATTGTCAAGAACTGAACACAGAATTCCAGATATTCTCCCAAATCTGCCTCTTATGCATCCTAAACTTGAGATAATTCATTGTGAACTTGGATCTGGTTTAGTGACTACTCTCAACCCGAAGTTTCTGCATTTTTGCTCTACTAATCACACTACATCACCACAGTGTAGGTTTCCTTCAGTAAGATAGAAGGAAACAGTCTGCTAAAATGCTGAGAATTTAGCCTCCTGGGCAAATGCAGAAATTCCATTTTAATTGTTCTTATCTCCATCCAAAGCCCTTAGTTCAAACTGAAGTCAAAGTTGATTGGAAATTGTGTTTTAGATTTTTTTTAAAAATATTTACTTAGGACAACATTTGTTGCTTTTTTAGAGGAAAAAAAACAAAATCCCCCAAAGTCCATCCAATCAGTTTTGTTCATATCTGCTAACAATTGTCCCTTCTGAACCGAGAATCTGTAGGTCAGGCTTTGAACCAAAAATAATGTATTTATGAAGTTACAAATCACAAAGTTGGTTCATTTGAGTCACCAGAGCCCTTGGTGCCAGCTACACTACTCTAGCATGTGCCATTTAAACAGCACTTATTAACATGAACAAAACATACCTGAAAACTCACAGGAGCAATGGCCTGCCACAACCAATAAATCGTAAAACAGGGTCTCCAGGGAGGCAGGAGCCCAGTGGTTAGGGTTCTAGCCAGACACTTGGCTCTCCCACAAACTCTGTGTGACCTTGGGCAGTCACATAGCCTCAGTTCCCCATCTGTCAAATGGGGATAGTAGTGCTTGCCTACCTCACAGCAGTGTTGTAAGGATAAATACGTTAACGATTGTGGTGCTCATATAGTACAGTACAGTAATGCAGGCTAAGTACCATAAATATGCGCTTTCATATTCTTCCTCTGTGACCGCCTTTGCCAGACAGTTCTTCCCTAAAGGTTAGTCTTTAGGGTCTCCATCCTACCTCGCTCTGAAAGGGCACTTACTATATCCCCTCAGGCAGTTTGCACAGCCTTCCACTGCGCAGAACCACAAAGGAAAAAGAAAGAGAAGTAAACCAAACAGCCCCACCTTTGTTTCCCTATATTTAACTCACGCCCATCATCCACGTACTCCTGAAAGATCTCAAAATAGAAAGGCTGCAGTTATTGAACAGTATAGGATCTGAAAGTTCATATACTTGTTTGTCCACAGCAGACTCAGAGTATGTGTCTGCACTAGAGGGGTGTAAATTCTAGCGCACATTAGTATATTGTACACTGATTGTCCCATGGGACCCAGCTAGCGCACAGTAAAAGTTCCCTAGTGAGTGCTGACATAGGGGACTGCATTAACACACACTGGGGAACTTCTAGTGCGCACCAGCAGGGTCCATACGGGCCAGTTACTGCACAACAACCTACTGCGCATTAAAATTTACACCCTTCTGGTGCAGACTGATGTACAATGTAGACAAGTCCTAATGTGATGTTTCCCCCATCTGGAAGTGAGTTTAGAAGGGAGCTCAGTACCTCAAAAAACCCTTCCACCTCTTCCATCACCCCCCCCCCCCAAAAAAAAAGAGAAAGATCTCTAGACATAAATGAAAGGGGGATTGCCCTGTATTCAATGTAAGATGCATTTTCTGAGCATATAAAAAGACTGGGTTTGCATAGTTTTATACTAAGGGAGACTAGCCAGGAGTTCATGTGGTTTCACTCAGAAGTACTAAGAATAGGAGATTGGGAATAATAGTTACATCAAGCTAATTAGCTAGCACTAATTTAATCTGGGCCCAAAATACATTGATCTATGGGCTCTTCATGCAAATGTGCCTGGTTAGTGATCCAGGCCATGCAGTTTAAGCATATTGGGCTAAAATGCAACAGGAATGACCTTTTGCTTCCCTTACCAGGGAGGGAGGAATCCATATGGCCAGGAATTTATAATGGCAGGGATGGGGACCACAGTGGCACTAGTAACGTAACAACACCTTTAAAAATGTATGCAATTTCACATTTTTTCCCGGTTAACCTTTTCTGCTTAGGCAAGGTTTTTTTAAGTGGAATATGAGGCATTAAGGAAGAATGCAAAATTCCACATTATGGTACAAATCCTGGCCACAGTAAGACATGAATGCAGTTTTTGGGGTAGCTGAAGCTAATTGTCCTTCAGCCTCATGTATCACAAGGCACACAAGCCTAATGCCCCATTAATGCAATCCCTGTCATCCCTTATCGTTTCAATATTATTACAGCAGCAGGAAAATGTAACAGTAAAAGAACTCCTCAGAACTGTGGTGGCTGGAGATTTGACCCCACACATAATTCTAAAGTGGAAAGGCAAATGGTCACAAAAGGATGTCTTTTTAACACAGGGAGTGAAGGGCAGGGCTGATTTAAAGCTGTTACTCTCATGCCTTCACTTTCCACTTCCTCATCTCATTCAGTGATTCCACCAACTTCTTTCAATAATGCACCCAACACAATTCACATCCTCTTTATCCCACCTATTGTTTGAGCGTTTTCCCATCTGGATGGGCAGAGCTAGTGCAGTGGCCGAGTCTAAATCTAAAACACCGCTCTGACTCGTATTCCTTTTGTTCCCCTCTCTGTGTGTGTGTGTCTGGAAGAGCAGCTTGACCAGCAGCCCGTCCGCTTTCACATTGGATTGTCCGAGTCCTGCCTTGAAACCAAAGCCATTACCAGTCCCACTAGGATCACCCCCATTCCTAAGCCGAGAACAACGCCGCCCGGGAAAGCTCCTGAGAGAAGAAGCAGCAGCGATAGGCAGCCGCCCAGCCTAGGCATTTCAGAGGAAAGTGCGGTGGCCCTGCAGAACTCCTTTGCCCCAAAGGTTCCACCACGAAGGAAGAAGTCTGCTCCTGCTGCCCTTCACCAGCAGGTGCTTCAGAGCAGTAACAGTCTGCTTCTTAGTGGCTTAACATTCAATTCCAACAACAACAATAGTCCTTCTGAGTACAACCCTACAACACAGGACTCTGACATCCTCCCCCTTTCTCCCGGAGACTCTGATCTTTCAGCTCCAACATCCACTGCCAGCCCAGACAGCAGTGGCACTAAGCACTTGACACCAACTGCTTTGGACTTTTTTGCTGACCTTCAAGGCCCTCCTACCCCAGACATCCAGCAGCCACAGCTGTTAGCCACCAATTCACTAACAGAGAGCGTCAATCTCTTGGACCTGGACACAGATATTTCCTTTCCTTTTTCCACACCAGCAACAACTAGCCCAACACACACTCCGAGCAATTTGAAACTCCCCAGCCCAAAAGATTTTAGTCACTGGGTTACTTTTAGTGATGATGAAGTCAACAGTACATTATCAGAGGGAGTCAGCAAACTGCTGGTCTTAGAGGAAAACAAAAATACCTGGATGGACAGAAATGCTAACTTAGAGTTGTGAGATTTTTTTTTCCTTGATTTTTTTCTTTTTTCCGCTACAGAAATCTAATTACTGTACAAGATAAAAATCTGCTTTGAATACAGAGTTGTAGAAGTGTGGCAAGGCCACATTTTATTTTTGTGTTTAAAAAAATTCTAGTATGATCTGGGAGCAAAATACAAGACATCAGGCAATACTGTACAACTTGCAAAAAAAAATCTTTAGTCTAAATTATTTCCCTTTTTCTAATCCATCTGAAAAGTAAAATGATATTTCAGGTACAGAGTATTCTTTAAAAGTATGTAAAGATGCATGAAGAAAACAAGAACAAAGTTTATAGGTATAATTTTTTATATAAAACAGTTTTTAACATTTAAAGACTTGTCTACATGGTAAAATTTAGCAGCAGAACTACAGCAGTATAATTATACTACTACACTAATTCTGAGGGAATAGTGTTCCCAAGGGGAATTATCCTGGAATAACTTTAGCAGTATAATTACACCACTATAATTCTGCTGGTAAATATGCTGTAGACAACTCCTATGCTGCATCTCTTTCATTTGATTTACAACTAGCTGCAGGTTCTGTAATCTCCTGGTATTAGCCTGGAGTCTAAATTCCTCAATCCTTGGCCATTATTGTTAAGTAAGAGGGGCAGAGGACGTTACGGATTAGGTGCTCTCTATTTTGTTGAACATGCTTGTTTTTAATCTCAATCATGCAACTGCACACTGATGATATGATGGGCCCCTTACCAGCGTGTGTGATACTAATAATGATACACTTACAAAAATTATTCTAGAAACTCACGTTTTCTTTCAATGCATCGTCTCCTTTACGTTCAGATTTAACTGATTCTGTTCTGGTCAACGCAACCTAATGCTAAATGACTTGCTATCCCGTTAAAAGGCACATGGACGATGACGGTCTATAACTTTGGAAGGGACAGCGCAGGCAACCTGCTAGTAAACATTCCAATTGTCTGTGTACTGTATGTATAGTCATGATCGACTCCAGTGGAAGTACACACGATGTTTGACCACTACTCCAACCTTTACTCCCCTCAGTTTCTTTGCAAGGAAGTTCATGTTCATGCTTAGCTACTAATGAAATAATAAATGCAGATGAGCAAAGGCTGTCTGTACACTTACATGAATGCTACACTGGTCCAGCAGGACTCAGCAAGAGCAAGGGTAGCAGAATCTAGCCTTAGAGTGGAAAGGTGGTTTACTAACTAATTTCTGCCCACTGATGATAAAGGTGTGTGCTGGCCCCTGGAAAGTATATAGATGCACCTTACTTATTCACCTGTGCTGGACACTTGTTACCAGTTTAGCAGGTGTAAGGCAATTAAAGCACTATATACCATTTGGAAATGAACCTGTAGCACCTAAAGCAGGGGGACAGGCAAATCTGAGAAACAGTGTGACAGTACCATTTGTCAAGAATTATATTCCATGAAGAAAATGGTAAAGGGAGACAGTTAACTTTTTATTTAAGGGAGCTACTAATGGGGAAGTGAGAGGAAACCAGAAAATAAGGCAAGGAGCAAACTTAGAAGTGGAATGCTCTGTGCAGACTTGTCTCCCCAGATAATGGCAGATTACTGAGGCAATGAGTAGAACTAAAGGACATCAAGATTTCAGTGGGAGGGAGAGGATGGGGGTAGCAAAAAAACCTTTAAGAAAATGCTATTACTTATGCAACTGTTTTGTAAAAGACAGGCTGTAAAACTAACTAATTCCATGAGCATGAAAGAGTTTTGTCAAACTAAATACAGAATTTGCCATGGTCCTCTGCTTGTTAGGATCAACTCTGAAGGAAAATACTGATATGACAGTGATGGATGCTGTGTAACAGCACATAGCAGTATGACTGGGCTGCAGCTAGACCAACAGTGCATCTGAGATTAGGGTAACTAAAATGCACTCAACTTTAGCTTATTCGATACAAGTCTTTGCAAACACTTGAATGGTTTAATGCCTAAAGATACAATATCATGGTCCATGTTTCAGAAATAATAGTCTGGGGAAAGCATCTTGAACAGGGACTTTCCCTGGATACTCTTCAAACAAATAGTCCTGCAACTGCTGCTTTACTTTCCTCCTTATATTTAGGTAGCGCTCTGGTAGGGCATCATAAGCTACAGGACCAGTGTTTCTAGTGGAACTACAGTGCAGTTAACATGCAGGTCTCTCAAAATGCTACAGCTGATGTCATCATTGCAAAGTCACCTCTGCATTTGCCAACCACTTTAGCATTTATGCTTCTCAACCCAAGATTTAGCTAAAGGGAAGATAGCCTTGATTTCAAATGAGGCTTTTTAGTGTGCGCTAGCTACACATTACCTGTGCTAAATTTGTGAAGCATTTAGATGGTCTATGGAAAGCAGGCAATTAAAAGTTATTACACGCATGTTTCAGTTCAGGCTCAATAACTTATAAATGGAATGAAGCCCCTTTTTGGATAATTACTAAAATGATGCTAACATTTTTAAGCAATTGGGGAAAATCCAGGGTCTTGTATTTAAACTAGACCTATTTTGTGCTTAAATTGTAAATAATGTCAATTAAATGTCTTTTCTACAAACCTTTAATTGGCTTAATTCTCTTCTCAGGTGCCTAGGTTATTTGGGACCTCGGCCAAGTTCAGTTCTATTACTATCCAGCTCGCTCAAGCCGTCTCATCTCTACTGCTGAATTCTAAGCAAAAAAAGACAGTCTGTATAAAAGTAATGTTGCCCGTAGATCTAAGCTCTTCGCTCTCCTGCTCCATGCACATTTCTTTAGTAGTAGAGAGGCTAGAGATAGTTTTGAAGTGCTCAGTTCCACAAAGGTGAGCCACTCTGAAAGAGGCTGGCTAGTTAGTTCCCTAGCCCATCACAACCCCCAGCCTCCTTTAAAAAAAGAAAAGCAACAGTGGCTATTTATGGACATAGTTCACCATAAATCATTAAGGGCTGTAAAAAATAAAATACGTTTAGTACCGTATCCAACATTCTGTGCAACAAAGAATTGAACAGCCCTGGGACAGCTAATTTATGTTAATGAAAGAGTTAGCAGGAAAGCCAGTTGAAGTGGATTTATACATGTCAACTACAACTTGTTTAATTACTCCACTTTACTAAGTGGCCTTCAGCACTAACTATATCTTTTTTCTGCGTAAGCGAGTGGTGACCCGTGCATTAAAATGAGAATCCCTCCAGCAAACAGGCTTCATACAGTCAGTGATGGCATATACTATTCTAGCAAAACAAATCAAGGAGAAAGAATGGGTTGATTGAAAAGGTGGATGATGAACTTGACGTGGCAACTAACCAGGTTCTCAGATGATCCCCAAACAAGCCAATCATCGAGGTAAGGGAAAACATGGACCCCATTCTTCCTTAAACAGGCTGCCACACATTTAGTGAGCACATGAGGAGCTGTTGAGCGGCCAAAGAGGAGAACCATATACTAATAATGGCAGCCCCCTATGACAAAACTAAGGAATTTCCTGTGGCTGGGGAGCACCACCACATGGAAGTATGCATCCAAAAAATCAAGGGCAACAAACCAACCTTGTGATCTAGGGAGGGGAGGATCAATGTTACGATAACCACACAGAATCTTGCTTGATGAATTTGGTGCATGAATGAAGGTCCAGTATAGGTCTCAGCCCTCCCTTTGGCTTGGGGATCAGAAAGTAGCAGAAGTAAAAACCCACCCTTGAAACTGTAGAGATCCTTTCTCTATAGTGCACAGAGCCCAAACTTCCTGGACGTGCACAGCCGCATGAGATTGGTCACTGAAAAGAGATGAGTCAGGAGAATGAGAAGGGACAGAACAGAATTGGATCAAATATCCCAGTCCCACAGTACGTAGGACCCACTTCTCTAAGGTTTTCACCTCCTAAGACCTGAGGAAATGAGATAGTCTGTCCCCAAAATGGGCAGGGATGGAAAGATCACTTCTGTTTGCATCCCTGCCCTTGAAGTCAAAGGGTTGCTTTCCTACAGTAGGTTGAGTGGAAGACAATTGCTTAGAGAATTAGCCTACTTCTTTTGAGGTTTCTGTCTTCTTCTGAAGGGGTCACACTGTCTTGGAGGATAGAAGGGCTACTCTAGTCCTGGTTGGCTAGTCTCTGGAGCGAGGCAGCAGAGTAAATTTTCCTCCCTAACAAGTCCAATCTCTTTAGCTCTTTTTACTTCAGGATCAAGTTAAATTTCCCAAGGCCCTGGGTGTGAGAACACCATTTGGAGCCTTTGGATGGTATGTTTATCTATATGTTTAGCTGTCAGGGCTAGCCAGGCTGGGGTCAGCCACAAAGCTTTCACTGGCTGTAACAAAGCATAATTAATCAGGAGGGCAGTCCTTCCTGGAGTTGTTGCCTGAAGAATATCCAGCAATTTATGCATTTTTTTTTCCTTGCACCAGTTCAGTGTGTACACTCAGAGTTGAAGCTATTCTCTGCAGTGAGTCCTGATAGGACTTAAAATCTGCTGCACGGGGAGAAAAGGAACCTGGAATGACTGAGTCATTCAGAGAGGGCAAGGACGGAAGTGCTGGATCCAATGGCATGTCTCAGGGAGAGGCAGATACTCTGGCAGACTGCTGACTTTTCAGCACTCCCAAGTAGGCAGCAAGAAATCGGCACAAAAGGTCCCCTACCCAGATCCTGTGTATGGCAGAGCAGAGAACTAGGTCAAAAACATCTCACACTAGGGCTCTTTTTCTATGATTTTGAAGCCCAACGCTGACAGAATTAAAATGGAACAGCACAAGAATTTATTTATCTTTTTGATTAAAACGAAATTAAACTGCCACTGTCTCCTTTACATAAGATACCATACCAGAGATCAATAGATTAGGTGATGCTTCTCTTTCTCACACAGCACTCTGTTTCCTGCATTTGTTATCAATTGATGCCAACAGGTAAAAAGTGAATTAAACTAGAGGAATGTCTGGGCCTATTAAACAGAAAGGCAAGCAGCATAAACTGGTCCATCAATCAAAACAATATCTTGAATTATTCACGTGTTCTTACTTGGGTTCAAACTCCCAAACATGGATAGCAGATGTGTACTCTGAGACAGCCATTTGTTTCCCTATGCTATTATAGAAAAAGATCATCATCTGGGTTTATTGTTTTTGGTCCTTAGTGTACCATATGTACATTCGTCTCAATCATAGCAACCTTTCTTGGCGAAGAAGTGAACCATGGGACCCTTCATAGCCCATCCATGCTGCTTCAGAAGAGTAGCTACAGGATACCTGAAGCCTTTCCTCCACTGCATTCCCATCGCCTACTGGTCAAATCATCAGAGGAATTACATACATGTAGTCAATAAGTCAAAGTGAATCACAGCAGCCTTTCACCTTTTATTGCCAGATTTCTGGGTCTGTGGTTGAGTCTGTATATATTTTGAATGCATTTCAGATATAGACAATGTAGATTTCCAAGTAGAAGATGTATTCAAAGCCACTTGGACAGCTGATTTTATTATGAATATTGTGGCTGTAGTTCTGGAGGCCTGCCACCAGTTTCAGTGGAAAGACTCTGTTGCATTACACTCTGAGGGAGAAGCAAGCAAGGATGATCAAGACTCAACTTCCCAGTTCTCTTGCTAAAGCATCTTGAATAAACTTTACAGTATATTGGTATAGGAAAGTATCTTTTTTCTTTGGCTTGCATATATTCAGATGATTAACCTCCACTGGAATTAGGTCTCCTATGCCTAAATCTGGAGGAGGGGGGGGAAAAAAGTGTAGATTAAGAAAAAGCTCTTGCATTAACAATTAAAGTCACCCAAAACCAACCCCTCCAGAGCTGCTATTTATTCATTTTGTCTTAAACTAGGTTGTTTTTAAATGTGCTAAAAGCATTATCAACACAATGACATAGTGCATAAGCAGATGCAGCTTTAGACGGATTCTACAAAGGGATCCACTTGGACAGACCCTTAGACCCAGCAGAGTTCCACTGACTTCAGTGGGATTCCACAAATATGTAAGTGTCTGCCCATATGGATCCCTTTGCAGGACCAGGGCTTTAGAAAACATCTTCCTTCCCATATAATTTTCCCTTTTTGATTTAGGCATCAGCACCCAGCTTAGTCAATAAGGAGAACATTACAAACATATGCTTTATCTACTGAACACATCATTTAATGTCATTGGGTTAAATCCTGGCCCTATTGAAGTCAAAATATCTGCATTTTGAAAAAGTCTAAAAGACTGCAGAAGGTTTTTACTCATAATTAAATGAACTCTTTTATAAAAACTGTGATTTTAGAGTTTTTAAAACTGGGCTGGATTGGACATCAAACATGGACTACAGTATAAAGAGTTTCCCCAAGAAAGGGAAAAACCCATCACTTAAGTGTACAATATAGGTGCTCTACTCCCAGCAAATTTAGTTACACTGAGGCTAGTCATGGTGTTTAGGTATCCCTTATAGCTAATCCTGATCACTTTAGTGAAAGTTCTAGTTAAGGTTATGCTGAGTCTTCTATTCTAATCCCATGTGCATATGTTAACAACTTTCTGAGCAATTCTTTGTTTTGCCTGAAGTTTTCCATATTTGGTCATCCAAAAGGATGCTATAGTAGTGTGGTGGGTTTGTATGAGAGACTGAGCATTGAACCAAATAGGAAATATAGGCCATGTGAACACCATGAGTGAGATCTCTACTGTAAGAGCTTGAGTGCAGTGATCTCCCACCTTTAAAATAAGGAGAGGACCCTGTTAGATGCATAAGAACAACCTTTGCCACACTGCTCTATAAGTAATATGCTCAGATATGCACTGCGTTCTCACTGATTTCAATAGGAGGGTCACATGTTTGTACTTAGAAATGTATCCAAGGTCAAAATCTGGTCAAAAGTTTAAACAAAAGGAACCATCAATGGTTTTTCATACAATATCCCCTATTTATTTATCTTTCCAGATATTTCTATTACAGTATCTGCATTATCTATCCCCCTACATCAATATGTGAAAAAAAAAAATAGCTAATTGACATACTTGCTGAGTCCACAGGTACCACATGAAGTTTCACCATGCTACCTATATGCGTTGGTAAGGTTTCTGCAAAACTCAAGACTGGAAATTTCTTATCTTTAGCAAATGAAAGAAAATCATCATTCAGTTCTTTAAGGGCAGGAGAATCTGAAGGAGAAAAAGAAATACTGTATGTTGTGTAAAAATTGTGTTAACTCATTTTCAGAAAATAAAAATTTATCTTCAATATTTTATCTTGTAAGAAATGTTTTGGCAAAACTATAACTCCAGTAAAAACAGCAGCACGTCCATTGTAAGACCCTGTTTTCAGGTGTTTGACAGCAGCCCAGAATATGCCACGCTAACTGTATCATTTAATCCTACATGGCCGGGGATTTGATTACAAGGTATGCTACAGAGGAGTCACATACTGCACTATTACATTTCTGAACAGCTGAGACTATTCTTCCGTAAACTTGCCCACAGCTTTATCCTCTTCTACAAACAGTTAAGTACAGCAGTTATTCTGTCAATTTAACTGACAGCCTTAGAAAGATAAAAAAGAGTTTTGCTGTTTTTATCTTGCATTTTCAGATGGGAGTGACAAAAATCATAAACAGAAACTCCTATGCTAAGTGGCTACAAAGTGAGCATACCTGTGCTGAGTTCCTTAACCTCCACAGAAGGAAAGAGAAGATATTTAGCATTCATTGAGTATTCAGCCAGCTGGGAGCCATGGTGAGGTACACTGTAAAATATGATTCCTCGGGTGTTGTTTACAATTTTATCCATTTCTGGGTTCTTGGAAGCATCCACCAACATCTTTTTAACTAGAAGACCTGGCAACAAAAATATTAATTTATGCAGGGAACTAAATAATTGTGAGAATAATGTTCATATTACAATACATACAAATCAGATCATCATATTCTTTCCTCAACTAATTAGGTCTACTCTTCTACTTTGAAAAATATGTAGAAGTAGAAAACTATAATGAGGCAGGAAATGTAAACTGTTACTTTTTAGTGTCAAATCCAATATTCCAAACTTATTTGGTTTCATTTAAACAGTGATGTTCACTAAAGATCCAACATGGAGACAATTTAGCCTACAGGTTCCCAATTACATGACCTTCCTTACAATCTCAGCTAAATCATTCATTCATTCATTCTGTGCCCTTCCCCAACATAGTACAAAGAGATAACAATATAGTTTATTAATAAATTGGTTATGCAATGCAGTATAGTTACTAAAGTAAAACATCAGTTTTATATTTTCAGACCACATTTTGCAAACTTTTGGGTTCGATCTGAACTGTGGTTGTTCAGGCTAATTTAGCTACTCATTTTAAAGCATAATGGCAGATAATACATCGCTAATCTGTACAGCATAAGCAAAGTACTTACCCCCCATGCTATGTGATACCCATACCAGAGGTCTGTCTCCAACACCAGCAGCTCTAAGCTTGTTAAGAAGCTCATTGCTCCTATAAGCAATAGATTTCCTGCAGAAGAAAGAGATGCAATGCGGAAGGCAAACATATTAAAGGGCAATCTCATGCTGGCGTGGAGTTTCAGTACATCAGTATTATGAAAAGGGAATTAGGCAGATAACTCATGTTTGACCTGATCATGCAAGTTACTGAACACAGTCAGCTATTACCATCTTCACTGTGAATTGAGGACACCAAACACCTTGTAGGACTGGGCCCACTAGGAACAACAGGAGCTCAGGGACAGAGATAATGAACATTTTCTGGAAGCACAGGAGTTTTCCTTTAGTTTTGGCATTTAGAATTAGCTCTAAATGTCTCGTTATGCTTTGGGATTTTAAACAGCTTCGTTTTCATATAAAAATATTTTTCTTTTCAAAGCATCAGAGTGTAATGAATTCTATTCTCTTGTGAAGCAAACAAGGTCTGACAAGCAAATACTTTGCTAAATTGCGCTTAAAGTATGGAGCAATGCACTGATAATGCTAAAGCTGAAACCTGGGTTCTGAACAAATAAGTCTGATCTACCTATAATTTCTAAAATAATACATATTGATACTTTGTTCTTCTATTACACTTTCCAGCCAATAATCTCATAGTTAAAAGAGTGGTAAAGCATAATCTTCTCCATTTTGAAGATGGAGAAGTTGAGGTACAGAAAAGGTAAATGACTTGCCAAAGGTCAACAAGTCTGTAGCAGAGCAAGACCATCTACTGATTCCCAGTCCCATGCTTTAAACCATATCACCTTCCTTCCTCATAGCAGAAGGAAAGTTGAGCAAAGAGGACCACAGGACAAGATAAGAACTCGGAGAATTAAATGAGCAGCAGAAATATCAGGATACTCTGATACTACAGTGCAAAGATCTAAACAACAGCCACATTTAAAAAGCCTTATACAATCAATTCTCAGAATGGATGTTAAAGATCACTCTGCTATAATACCTGTGAAAAGAGATTCAAATGTATCTTTTCAATTGAACTAAATCTTTAAGACAGTTGCAGGGATTTGCTCCTTCTGAGAATCAAGTCCAAAATGGCACGTGGGATTTCACAGCTACATGGAGACTCTGTTGTCCCACACGTCCATGACACTTTAAATGACAGCACTATAAGCTCACTTTTAAAAGGTCAGCTAGCGTATCTATGAATAATAATGCAAGGCTTATAATTCTACTGCTGCATCTTTCTTGATACTCTTAAGAAATCCTCCTTCATAGCTTTCCTTTTTCAGCATCCATATGGAACTGCAAAATGACCAAATATAGTATGCTCAGGTGATCTTTATTCTGCGGACAAAAATTACTATAATACTTGTTGAGAAATATATTTTTTCCTCTTTCTAACTCCTTTCCACTTCCATAACTCTGATTGGACACAGTAAGAAACAGAGGTACCTGTCTACACAGATTTTTGCTGTTATTGAACTGTATTGTTTTGTTTCAACTAATTTCAAAGAAGTAGGTGAGATTGTTATTGTTTCCCTAATGGAGTGGATTACATATGCTTCCTTTATTGGAATAATTGTATCAATTTGCTAAATACCAAGAAATAGAAGGAGCAAAGAGTGGGGAGAAAAAACAATAAGAATTGTGCCCCCTAATTTTCTATACTGTGATGAAAGTTTTCCCCTACTATGCAATATAAATCCTTTGGGCCCTGATCCTGTAAACACTTAATTTTAAGCACACAAGTAGTCCCCTAGGCATAACTTTGGGCCTACTTGCCCGCTTCAAATTAAGCTCATGCATAAATGTTTGCAGGATTGAGACCTATGGCCTCATCCAAAGTCCATTAAAGTCAATGGAGAGACTCCTGTTGACTTCAATGGGCTTTGGAACATACCCCTAGTCTGTACTACTGTTTTTTCTTTTAGAAAACCCTGTTGAGTTGGAGGTGCTGTTCAAATGAGACACATAACAGAAATCCTCATCGCTTGCGGTCAATAAAGATCCCACAACACTTTTGGCAAACATGTCCTGACAAATACCAACTTGAGTTTCATCTGAATGGGGTCTCTTTCACTTCCTGTCCAAAACTATTATACAGCCACTATATTTTATCTGCCACAGAATTGTATCTCTCTCTTTTCAGGGATTTATAACTCTTGAATAAAAATTATCTCCAGGCCAAAACGAGGCATATAAAGTCTTAATCGGAAGATTGTTTTGTTGTGCATTTGGAGAATTGTTTGTCTGAAGTTAAGAAATCCCCCACCCCACAAATAAATCTATTCAGGCCAGTCTCTAGAGTTCTTCACACATTTCTCCTTAATGCAAAGCTGAATGAACCACAAGAATTTAGAAAGACACCACAAGCACCTACCCAGGCAGTAGGGAAATCAAGTGTGCACGCTGTTGCTGAGGAACAGATGGTAAGAGGTTTTTTCAAACCCAAATCTCCTCCACAGCAGCACATGACAGGAAAAATAAGATCACCTGCTCCTGACTATAAGATCCTATATGATAACTGTATAGCTTTTTCTCTCCTCCCCAATTTACATGCACTTCATTTGTTACCTGTGGTCCTCAATAGGGCACTTTGTTTTCCAGTCACTCAGGTGGGTGTCATACTCCACAGATACAATTCTAAGCGAAGGACAGTCTGAGGCTAGCCATGTCTAAATTAAATATAAAATCAAAACAAAGGAGCATACTTGAATTTACATTATACCAGTTGGTTCTCAAACATCAAAATCAAGACCAGCAATCTGCTGTAAGATTGATAGTTAATTAGAAGAAAAATAAAAAAACCCTATTAAATAAAGTGCAGTTATGGACAGAAAACTGACTGAAATGTAAAAAGGATACCCTTCTGAAAATATTTGCTGCTGGTGTTCCTTTATGTCCTAGCTACTTACTTTAAACGACAAAACAGTTTTTACTACTGTTAGCACATCACAAAGCTACCAAAACGATGGGAGAGTGAGTTGGATTCGGTTTTGACTCATGCATTATTGACAAAATCGTTGAGGTGGCTTTTTTTAAGAGCACTAGGAGAGCTCTCTCCCAGCACTGCGCTGCAACCACACAAGGCATGATAAAGCGCTGCCAAGGCAGTGCTTTAGTGGTGCCAGAGTAGACTAGCCCCTATTCTTCTATAGACTGGAAAACAGGCATGCAGATTAAGGAAACCGCCCAAAGCCACAAAGGGAGAGAGGGAGTGCCAGAGATAGAATGAGGACTCAGGCTTCTGGCTCCTTCTCCTGTGTGACACAGAAAATCAATTAGATTAAAAATGGAACCCTGAACTACCATTTTTATAGAGTTACTTTTCTGATTACATTATGCTATAAAATACACAACACCAAACGAGATTTCTTTAAGGCCCTTGTTACTGATTTACTGATAAAACTTCAACAGCAAACACTACAAAGCTTTAGTTAATCAGCAATCAGTTTATTTATAAACATACAGTATACTTGCAAAAAATCTGGAATTTTGTGGACTTTTTTTGGGTCTCCGAATAGCAAATAAAAAAGGCAAGGAGGGTGAACAGATATCTACTAGGCAACCAAATTCTAGCCCAATCCTAAAAGGAATACTAGAAAGAGGTGTGGCGGATACTGCGTCCTCTTTTATTGGAGGGAACAAGGATATCAGAGGGGCTAACATTAAGGGGAAATCCCACACCAAGAACAATCTGTTCAGAAATGTAACTCGTTGACAAACATTTACTAGTAAGTAAGTGCTACTTGCGGACTTGGATTAGAAGTAATCTAGATTAAAACCAGGCAGTTGCTAAGATCATAAGAACAGCCATACCGGGTCAGACCGATAGTCCATCTAGCCCAGTATCCTGTCTTCCGACAGTAGCCAATGCCAGGTGCTTCAGAGGGAATGAACAGAACAGGTAATCATCAAGTGATCCATCTCCTGTCGCCCATTCCCACCTTCTGGCAAACAGAGGCTAGGGACACCATCCCTGTCCAATTTGGCTAATAGCCATTGATGGGCCTATCCTCCATGAACTTATCTAGTTCTTTTCTGAACCCTGTTATAGTCTTGGCCTTCACGACATCCTCTGGAAAAGAGTACAACAGGTTGACTATGTGTTGTGTGACTCTAGGTCTCTTCCATTTTCCTCTCCACAATGCTCACTGAAGAAGAAACAATAATCTGATGGGAATTAGTTATTGTCTCCCTACCTTTGGCCAGCATTCACTGTAAATCTCTTCCCCTTCAGAAGCCTTTACATCCAAAGGCTGATTAATGTCTTGTTGTCGCCAGGTTTTAAATGCTGCTCCCAAAAGACCATGAATAAAAAGGACGTCTGCTTTAATGGGCTGACTGATATTGGAAAGAATTTTAAAAAGAAGTAGGGTACATATTTTAATACATTAAAATTTACATTTACATAAGCCATTTCATCCTGAACCATCCCAAAGTGCTTTTTAAAAAATAAAACCTGCACAATATATCTATGTTACGGAGACCATCACATGTAGTATACACAATAAAATGTAAACTGAGGAACCACACAGAATACAGTGGGCTAGGGAAAGGGGAGGGAGTTCAAGTGGTCCATACAAGATAACATTAAATGCATCCAAGCCATCTGCAGTAGGACTGCTGCTATTGGAGGTATGCAGACCCAACAAGAGGCTAGTGGCACATCAACGGACCACAGACAGATACATTTTCAACTTATAAAATGGCTGGAAAACTGAACCAACACCATTCCCTTCATACTGCATCCAAAGGAACAGTGAAATTCCCATGGAATGTTCACCATGCCGGAACACTGTGAGTAATGCAATTATGTGATTTACTAAGGAACAGAGGGAGGGAAGGCGAACCTAAACCCCATGGCAGACACATGCAGGAATATTAAATGAGGGAGGAACCCATAGCCAATGAGGGAAGTACCAGGAGGCTCATTGCTGAATCTCACCTCTGCAATAAGAAAGTTTCCCTTTGCTAACTCCAATTTACACCCAGCCAATACCAAGAAACTGAAGGATAGAGGTATCCCTGGTACTACACTGAGACACTGTAATAGATTTTGCCACTATCAAGGTGGCAGAGTGTATCTGTCCCTTCCAGACACCCAAAAGGAGCTGCTCACCAAGTGGGCCAAAGAGTATTTTACTGGTATGTTTGGAGACAGTAAAATCCCTACAAATTTTGCAAGAGCAAGTGAAAAACAAAGTGCACCTTTAAGATGCTGCTTCCTACAAAGCACCATCTTAACTATGCCCCCATAGGTACAGTAATAGGAAATGGGAACATCATAGTACCTTACCCTCTGTAATAAAAAATGCCAGTCTCTTTGCCCACTACAACTCTAAATCAGGATTTCTATTCATACAATCCAACAGAACTTTCCAGGTGGCCTGTGCAATGGCATTAATAGAAGGAGTAGTTGCTGCTAGTTGAGGTTGACACCTGCTTCTCCTCCTTGTTTCCAGCTGCACAAGCACAATTACATGTTTTATTAACAATACTCTAGGGGATTTCCTACAATTACTTTCCTGCATTTTTGCCAAATGTTCCTTGCTTTCAAAAGAACAATTATCCACATGGTGCTGGCATCCCAACAGGGCTGAGTTGCATGTGAAGCAATACCTTAAATGTGCATATATTGATTTTTGTAAATTTGCGTTTGTTTTCCCTTGTAACACTCACATTCTTTTCAGGGAGATATGACCAGACTTTCACTGAGTATTTCCTAGTGTCTTAACATTTGAGTTTAAGATGTGGAAGTCCTACATTCCAGACGGACAGGCAAAGCAGACAGCACTGTTGTGCAGCAGCAACTTTAACTCCACCTTCACAAATTTTTTTTAAGTGAATAATAGAAGATGTAGCACGTGCTAGAGTAAGGACCCTCCTCTTTACCTGCTACGGTACTGTGGATGTAAAACATATACGCCATCTGGATACTTTTCCTGCACTGTCTCTCTGTCCAGATTAGCCAGGGCTCTGGATGCATGTGAAGACTGAATGACATGAGGAGACTTCATTGCTTCAGCTAGTATGGAAACCCAACCTAGTTTAAAAATAAAACAAAACACATCTCGCATTGGCTGTTAATTACTAAGAAACTATTATCTGAACTACAATTGCAGAATGGCTTTTCTCATTTAAAATGATGTTTGCCAAAATAATTGTAGGAGCATAAGAATTGCAATGCTAGAACAAAACCTATTTCAATCCAGGTATCTTGCCTCAGACTGTTGCCAGTGCTGGATGGTAGCACCTGTGTAATGTACTGAACTGTGCCAAAAATATTCCACAGTGATGTGGTACACAATTAATCTCAGACTCCAGCTGGTGATCAGTTTATGATTTGCAGCAAGAGCTCTCTCTCAAGAAAAAGAGTGTGTATCCCTCTTCAATTTCTCCCATCACCCAAAAGGAAGAGAGAGGGGGAAAGGAGCAAAGGAATAAATCCCCAAATCCCTCAAGCAGTCAAGATGTGAGAAAGGTAGAGAAAAGAAATGGCACCTCCCCAGTAGCCCAGTAGAATAAGAGACCTCCAAAATCTGATGGGCAGGGAGAAGAAGGAGAAAGAAAGACAAAGAGTGAATTGTAGTGGGCAAAGACACTGGCCCTTTTCTCTTATCCACCCTGTTAACCATTTAATGGGGACAAACAGGTAGTCTTCTCAGTTCTGGACTGCCAGGACCCTGTAGCTCTTCTATGGAGTTCTCTTTAAAATTTTGTACATCCTTTGAAATGTATGCCGCAGAAAGCATTAAAGGATTGTGAATATCTGTTCTCTAACAATCTCTTCCTCCATTCTCAAGGATTGAGCAGGGATTCTCACAGAAATAGAAGGAAGGATTTCACAACATAAAGAATTCCACAATCCCCAGGTGCATGTTGGGGCATAAACTCCAAAGGGAGCCTGTTAAAAGAGGCAGAGCAGCAAGACCAAGTAGAAGTTACTAGATCTACTTCAAAATGAGGAAACTGATGGACTGGCCTGTTCACTCCAGACGGCAGAGAAACAGACCTACTTGGCTTCCTTACAAGAAGAAATCACAGCCAATAACGAAATCTAGGAACTATTGGGTAGATAGAGTTTGTGAGGAGGAGCCCCAAGAAATTCATGAAAACATCTCAATTCTGATGTTTAGCTGAACTAAGTCCAAATTCTGAACCTTCATCAATGATTTATAATGACTCTGACTGTAGGGATGAGGCACATTGGCTGCACAGAGTAGGCAAGTTTGCAGTAACACTGACCATGCTGCTTTGGGCTGTAAATGAATAGGACTTCTGCCTCCAGCACTACTGATCTGGTGTATTTTACAAAAGTAAATTTAGAATATAAATATTGCATCAAGATTGCTTTCTTTTTACCTGCACGTACTATGGATGAATGAAGATGTTCATCCAAAGCCATATTGCCAATGATGCGAATTATGTTCCTTTGTATTTTCGCAGAATCGTTACGAAGCTGGTATATCCTCTGTAGTAGCTGCAGGCCTCCATTTGCTTCAATTTTATCACAATGAGTAGAAACCTAGCATTTTACAGTAAATTCAGTGATACTAAGTGGAAGTCATGCAAACATCGACATCTGCAAAAGCTTCCTGAGAAGCTCTCAATACATACAATCTCCATTAAAGGTACTATGTACTATATCCACATCCTACACAGAAATTCTTACTTAATCTAGGATTTGTTTTTATGTTATGCTTAAATCTTTCCATTTAACAATTGAAGAAATTGAAGAACTATGAAATACTTATTTTTATTGAATGCCACAAACTCAGAAAGGGAGTCAAAAATTTTAGCTTGTGAACTGCACAATCATTACAACTTGACAGCCCAGTATTGGGAAGGTGCTGAGTACCTCCACTTTTCTCCCACTGAAGTTAATGGGACTGGAGGATGCTTGACACCTTGCAGGATCAGATCCTAAGACCACAATTCTCTATAACACAACTGCCCACTTTTTCTAAAGCATTGTGTAAACTGAGGCCACTTATTCTGCACACGTACCTGCTAGAACACTCTCTTATAATCCTTTTTCATTAAAAAAGGTAACATTATTCTAAATAGTGCTTCTGTCATTACAGATCTTCATGGCAGCAACAGAAACCAATGTAGGCAGATGACCGCACATTTATGAGCCATACTGTGGACTACTGCTGTTGAATAGATGCTGGTGACATGAAAGTTTCTATTACAGTGATGAGTACTGTGCTATGGCTGAGTACTGTGCTCTTTGCCCTTCCCTACCACACATTTAGCTTAGTGGATTTTTTTCAATATGTATTTATTCAACTTCTGATTTTGGGGCTTCTATGATCTACCTGCAGTCTTTCTTGTGCAATTAATATTGTTATGGCAAGTGTCACCAGGTGATGCTGTTACACATTGTCTTCCACTTTCTTTTTCTGAGTGTGCAAGTAAATGTTCAATGTTGGGAAGACATGCTGTATTGTTGTTAGTTTTTGTTATGCAAGGTTCTGTGTAGAGGCAATGATCCTTGGGAGAAAGTGCTGCAGCTCTCTGATCAGAGTTAATGCATAATACAGAGTTGCTCTCTGCAAAGTCCACCTTAGTCTTAGACTGAGGGCTTGTCTACAGGGCACTGGCAAAATGCACTAGAGGGGTGTGATTTGTTAAGTGCTCTAATTGCCCCATATAGGCCCTGCTACATTAATGCAAACTAAGTAGCTTTTAGAACACACCAAGCGTTAGTGCACTTTACCCCTCTGGCGTGCTTTGCTGTGTAGACAAGCGCGGATATTCCTGAAAGAAGGGACTGCCTGTATGACCATCTCTGTTCCAGGACTGATGTGTGTGTGTGTGTAAATAAAACAAGTTACTCTTAAAATATAAGACTCCACATAACTGATATCTCCTCCACTGAGGAGTTGACATGTACAGCCTTCGACAGCTGTTACCTCTATGCAGGGTAGGGACACTGGCGTCAGAAGACGGAACAACAACAGAGTAGTAGAGGAATATTTCACAAGGGCCTCCTCATAAAGTTTATCCCTGACTATTCCCTGGTGCTGGTGGGGGTGTGCCCCACTGTGAAATGAACTTTTGGGCCTGCCACCAAAACTGGAAGATCTATGCTACCCCAGGCACCTCCCCCACTCTTTGCCATAGATGCCCTGGGGAACTCCTTAAAAGGGAATCTCCATCACTGAAGGAGAATATCCATGGTTGTAGTGGAAGACAATGATAGATCCTGTGGACAGTCCCCACAAACCTCCCACTCATACGTGTATTCCAATCCTGTGAACAGGACCTCAGCAGGTTTTGGGAAGAAAACAGTATCGGGAAGGTTGTGAAGGCAGCTCCCCCCTACCCCATCCCACATATGCACAAGGCAAGATCAGAAAGGGAAGTTTATCGATACAGCTGTTCAATTATAGCTGTATATATGGATTACCTTGGAATGTTGCACTAAAGCTTGTAAACAGAAGAGTTCTACTGTCTCTGAAGGGACTTTACTCAAAGTCTCGCAATAAGGAAGCCCATTTCCTCCAAAACACCACAAGCCCCCCTGGAATAAGAATCAACAACAAGCAAATCAAATCTCAAATGGCTAAATAAGAAGCATGGTTCTAATTTTTTTTTTAAAAAGCGAAGCATGCAACAGCCTGTAAAGCTGTTATACCACGTGCTCTTATGTGTATTACATAAAAATATCCCTATATGTTCTGAAATATTCTAATATTTATAAAGGAAAAAAAAAATAAAACAGCCCATTAGATCAGTAGCTTTTATAGAAAACAGTCACTTACCTGTACAGTAACTGTTGTTCTTCAATATGCATTGTGCACATATACATCCCACTGTGGGTGTCTGTACGCTCAATCCACTTGAGCTAGAGACTTTTGCAATCAGTACCACTAGGAACCCCTGCTCTTCTGCTGCACTAAACGGAGAGCATAAAAGGGGGGTGTTCATTGCCCCCCCTTTCCATTTCTTCTCTCCACTGTCTATCTAAAGTCCTCAGCAGCAAGGAAGGTGGGAGGGTCACGGAATGTATGTGTGCACAACACATCTCAAAGAGCAACAGTTCCCGTACGGGTAAATAACCAGCGGTGCTGGAACAATTCTTATAGTGGGGGTGCTGAGAGCCATTGAACCAAACTGTAAACCCTGTATACGAGGGAAACCACTTCAAGCCACAGCACCCCCCTCACCCCTAGTTTCAACACTTATGTTGATTGTGCACATATACATTACTCTGTAGGTGACTCACCAGCAGTTTCCTTACAGGTGGTTGGACTTCAGATTATTTGAAAAGAGACTGGAATACCAATTTGGCAAAGCTGACATCAGCTCAGGAGGCTTGAGAACTGGCATAATGTCTGGAAAAAGGCTTGTACACTAACTAAGACTAAGCTAATGCTCGACAACTATGTACAGTAATTTTTTTTAGCTTCAGTTCACCAGCTTTAAAGAGCAAAAGGGAGCTCCACCTCCCACCCCGGGAGGCGAGAAAGAACTGAGATGGAGGCAACAGACACACTCCTTTTATGCCCTCAGCTCAGCACATAGGCACTAGCACTGCCTAGTGACACTGCTGGCAAAATCTCCAACTTCAGTGCGTTGGGCGCACAGTGGGGTTGCCAACCCTCCGGGTTTCGCCGGGAGTCTCCCGAAATCAGGCTCTACCTCCCGGAGGCTCCTGAAGCCAAACTGGGAGATTTTAGGCTACTAAAAGTCCAGTGGTGCAGCGGGGATAAGGCAGGCTCCCTGTTTTAGCACGCTGCAGCAGCCAGATGTCCATGCAGCCCCTAGGGAGAGGGAAGGCCAAGGGGGCCCCGTGTACTGCCACCGCCCCAAGCACCAACTCCACAGCTCCCATTGGCCAGAACTGTGCTGGCTGCTTCTGGGAGCGGCACGGGGCCACAACAGACGCCTGCCTTAGCCCCACTGCACCACCGACCAGGAGCCTCCCAAGGTAAGCGCAGCCCAGCCGGAGCCCGCTTCCCCTTCTGCACCTCGACCCCCTGCCCCAGCCCTGAGCCCCCTCCAGCACCCAAACTCCCTCCCAGAGCTTGCACCCCCTCCCGCACCCCAACCCTCTGCCCCAGGCTCCGTCCAGAGCCCCCTCCAACACTCTGAACCCCTCGGCCCCAGCCCAGAGCCCGCACCCCAAACCCCTGCCCCAGCCCAGTGAAAGTGAGAGAGAGAAAACCCCAGAGGGAGGGGGGGGTGGAGTGAGTGGGGTGGAGCCTCTGAGAAGGGGCAGGGCCTCAGGGAAGGGGCAGGACAGGGGGCAGGGCAAAGGTGTTTGGGTTTCTGTGATTAGACAGTTGGCAACCCTAACCTACAGTGAAATGTATATGTGCGAATCACTCAAAGGAGAGCCTATTAACTACAGAAAGTATAATAAAGCGGGGAAACACTGCAGGTTTTTCATTTTTCAACAATACCATTCCTGCCCCAGGTCTCATTTTTACAACAACCTGTTCAGTTGCAAAAACAGGAAGGGAGGAGGAAACAAGCTCTCCCTCATCTTTGCATAACCCCACAAACAGTCTCAGTCCTAGTGGAGCAGGAGCAGCATGGGGTGTGGAAAGGGAAAGCTTCACCCACTCTAATATTATAAAATTAATAAATTATACCTTAAATAAATAAATATTTTTAAAAAAGAGAGAATGTTCTGTATAATTCCATCCTGGAGTTAAGAGCTCACCCTTTTTGCAGCTAGAGTCTGACTGCTTTCTCTTAAAGCCAGAGATGTGAAGTACTGGACACACTGCTCAAGATCAGTCTGAGGTAAAGATACCAATAACAATCGGAGCTCATCTTCGATAGCATAATCCTATAACAAATAAACACACGTACTTGTTAACACTCTCCAAAGTAACACAGCAGTAAATTATGTGAAAATAAACAAAGATTTGGAACAACAGAAATTGTTACATGAAGTAATGCTGTAAACTGAAAGGCCTGGTTTGAGTGCTCTACAACCTAAGCTAAAGTTTGTGGAGCACTTTGAAGATGTATAGCCCTATAAAATGACAGGTTATTATTATTGGTAAGCAAATTTTTCAATGAAAGTCAGCTTTAAATTTCTAGGTTTAGGAGTTTATTTTATTTCAATGAGGTCTGGAAGAATAAAAATGTGGCCTGTGTTAGAGAAATGAATTGGAGCTTAGAGCAGAAAAGCACCAGGGCATACAACAAGAAAGCTTGAAACTTGGCCCTCAGTTGCTTGATAATCACCACAAAAATAATGGTGCAGATTAAGACTATATGGTTTCATCATCCAGCTACAAAAATAATAGCATTATTAAGAAATTAAATGATGGCATTAAAGATAGAAATAAAATAGTTAACACTTGTATATTTCTTTATCTTTGAAGTATTTGTACAAATATTCATTAAGAAATCCACAAAACATCCCTGTCAAGTAGATGGGGATGGGAAAACAGGTACAGTGAGGTTAAGTCATTTGCCTAAGGCCACATACTAAGGATCAGAAGAAATGCAAGTTAATAGTCGGAATACAATTTCTGGAGCTAGTGACTCATGAATATCTTGCTGATACTGCCTCCATCTGCAGCCTTGGTCTTGGACAATTCTAACCTGTCTGGCTTATTTTCTTCATCTATTAAATGCAGAGAAGGGAAAATTACCTACCAGGAAATCAGCCTCTCTGAACATATCATTTGATCTGATTCTCCTTCTTGGATCCTGTGCTTCTGGAGATAGACATGGGGGAACTTTCCTTGCTTCCAAATTATTTTGTTCTTTTATGGCACTGGTAGATGGATATGCATAGACCAACAGTTGCAGCTGGAATGTATTACTTTAATTTCTCAATGAGTAGGATGCAAAGACCTCCCTAACCTGTATATACGGATATCCACCCAGTGATTACACAGCAGGAATAGTAAAAATATACATATCTGCACCACAGTATGCCTCAAGCCTGAGAGGTTCAACTATTTGGAAATAGTTAGACCCATGGTCATATCATGTTGGACTGATTTAATCAAAGTAATTCAAGTCCAGGGTGCAAAAAAAAAAACAATGATGTTTTTAAAAACAAAATAATAATAAAAATTGGATTTTTTTAAATTTAAATTGGATTTTTTTATAACATGCTTTTTGAGGAAATAACCTATCTAAAGATAGAGCTATAATATATCTTAATTAAAACAAAGGTATCTCATCATGGAATAGGGATTATAAATTCTAATTCTATAGAATGAGACAATATATTCATGTAATGTTTACAAAAAGTTTTGTAAATGAGTTTCAATAGTTCATGGATTAGGGACCCAATCTTCCAGGGGCTTCTGTATAGATTATTTAGGTTAATCTTTCTATCTACGCAATAGGACTCAGTGCTCAGACTAGACGATACCATCAGCGATGCTTAGTTTTGCAGTTCTCAAACACTGGATTTGTGTCTCCAGAGATAATATGCTTGTTAATAGCAAAAGTGATTTTAAATAAATAAATAATGTATAGAGGTGAGAAATAACAGACTTCAACCCTATTGTCCCTCTGCAAATTTGTGTACACAGAGTCAATCCCTGACCTCTCTCTAAAAGTGCAAAGTTTCAAAAAGTTCAATGAATAGAAGATTGTTGGGGGCGAAATAGATCTGGACAAGGAGAAGAAGTCTGGAGAGAAATGTGAGAAGGGAGGGACAGGCAGTAGAAACAAAAGTGAAACTGTTTGAGCAGTATATTCCAGAAGTCTTGAGGTCTTTCTGAGTGTAGCCTTCATTGATTTGAGATCTACCATACCATTAGGGTGATCAGATGTCCCAATTTTATAGGGACAGTCCCGATTTTTGGATCTTTTTTTTTTAAATATAGGCTCCTATTACCCCGCACCCCCATCCCAATTTTTCACATTTGCTGTCTGGTCACCCCACATACCATTCTCTCACTAGAAGGGAAAAACGATAATGGCAGCAGGCCGCAAGAGAGAGACTCAGTTTGGGAATAAGAACCATTCAAGAAATGTTTGTTTGCTGATGATGTTTTAAAGAAAGTCACACCAGTGAACTGGTGGAAGTCACTTAAGCACTTGGATTCAGAGACTGTTGAAGTGATAATCTCACTTTTAAACTGCAGTAGCTTCTTCTGCAGGTGTAGAAAGAATATTTTCTTCCTTTGGACTAATTCATTCCAAATTGAGAAATCGTTTGGGACCTGAAAAAGCAGGAAAGCTTGTTTTTCTTTTCCAGATTATGAACAAACAGGAAAATGAAGGTGAAGACGACTGAGTTAGTTGCAGAAGCCAATATTTTAAGTTTCTCATGTTGACCTGGCTGACATAGTCTATTTAATTTTGGGCTGTTTTTTAAAAAATATTTCATTTAACTATTTTAGTTAAAACAATTTTAACAAAAACAAACCTGATTTTAAAAAACTTGAATGTTTAAATTCAAAAATTCATATGTTTGTTTTGTTAAAATATTAGATGTTTGCTATTGAAGAAAAAAATCCAGAATACATAATGTTGTTGTTTTAGTTAAATAAAACTATTTGAATGTCTGTATGGTGATGTTTTCCTCCTAATTCAACATGGCAAGAAAATACTCCAAATATTAATGATTAACCTGTTGAATTGGAGATAGTTCACCTACCAGTGACTTCATAAATATCTGCTTCAATTACCTTTGGTAAATGAAATAACCAAACAATCATTCATTTTCTGATATAGCTGTAAAACTAATCTGAAAAGTTTTCAAAATAAAACACTTTAAAAATGTATAGTGTGTACTTTCTAAAAATGAAACCTCCATCTCTCTCTGAGTTGTGAAGAATATGTATTAAAGTTATACCAACCAACAAGAATGCACTTTTATATAGAAATCCATGATTAAATCGAGTCTTCCTGACTAGTGATTGATTTAAATCAATTTGATTTAAATCAAATCCACTCTGTTCAAGTCACTGATTTTAATTATGCTTTAAATCAGCAAGCAAGAAACCTTGATTTAAATAATGGATTTCAATTGTGTTGTTCATGTGTACTTAGTTATTTTCTAAACAAAGGTTAATTCTCATTAGTTGGTAATGATTAATAGATTGATTTGTAACTAAATATAGCCTTTCACTAAATTTGCTGTTTCTTTTTGCTAACCAGGGTACACTAGATCTATATACATGTATTTTAGCAATTATATAGCTTAACGTACATTTAATTCAGTCTCCTTTTTGTATTACATTAGAAAATGCTGAGTGATGCATTTCTTATTTACTAGATCAGAGGTGGGCAAACTACCGCCTGCGGGCCACATCCGGCCCGCGGGACCCTCCTGCCCGGCACTGTATTTTTTTTATTAACTAAAGCTACTTTAAAAGTAGTGAATAAATGAGAAAGTTATTTTCAAAGCATGATCTGCATTTAAAGCTAACTGATTTATTAAACAAAGGATGTATTAACTGCAGTTTATGAATGAACTGATTGTTTCTGGCCACGATGATCAGGTTTGCAGTCCCTCTGCATCTCACTGTGATTTCCCCAGAAAGTCTGACCAGGGTCTAGCACCTGTGGTTAACCTTTCTTAAGGGGCTACAACAATATATACCAGTTACCAACCAGCCTTCACAAAGCAAAATACATTTATTCTTAGGGTAAAAGCGTTACAGAGACAACATATGAAAAACAATAAACATTCCTATATGCATGCTAAAAGTTATCATAGATCACCCATGAGTCTCATGGGGCCCTAGCTGCCCAAAATCTTTCCAAACCTTCCACAAGGGTTGGGCCCCACCTTCGACAGAAGGTCCTGTCCATTTCCCAAATCAAAAGAAAGCCCTGTGTTGGTTTAAACCCACCTTTTTTATACCAAAAGCCCTTTCTTTGTCTGTTGGTCTCTGGAAAATCCATTTAGAGCCACTATATGCAAGCCACCACAGCAGGTGGTATGTCTCTGGAGTTGTTTGCAGTTTCAGGGACTAGCCTTAGTCACCCCACACTGTTTTTAGTTCCTGTAGGAGTTGTGGTAATCCTCCTCTACCTACCCTCCCCGACCCAAGCTGCCTACAATCCCTGGCCCACAATGATACATATTACATAAGCCATTCATAAACAAAGTACAATAGGGTCTCAAAGATACTGCATGCAGCTGCAATATCTGTCACAAACTGAAGTAGCTGAATAAATTGAAATGAAGAAAATATTCTCTCTACACTTGCAAAAGAGGCTACTGCTGTTAAAAGATGGTTTACCACCTCATCAAACTCTGGTTCCAAGTGCTTAGCCAGACGCTTCCCTTAGTTCAGTGGTCTGACTTCCTTAAAAATTTGACAGCAAACATGTACTGCTTTAAATTATTTTAACAGATTGTAAGAGGTTTAGGCCTCAATACAGATTGTCAATTTCAAAGTGAATTTTAAATGTGTTTTTTAAATAAAATTGTATGTAATTTTTAAAAATCTGATTTAAATAACAAAATCCATTTTTTTATTTTTAAAAAATTCAATTTTTATTCACGCTGGTCATATCACATTCCAAGGGTGATAAACTTGACAGTGAAAAGCTACAGAATATCACTGCTAGATGCCATATCTAATTTTGCAAGTCTTGAGGCTAAGAATGGACATGTTGCCCATGATAAGGATTCTTATTAGATTTACAAAAATCCTTTACAGGTGCCCAGCCCTGGGCCCATTCCATATATTAAATACAGAATACAATTTACAAGGACTGCTCAACACACCTTGACACATAAATAAATACCAACCAGTTAATATGAGAATAAAATAAAAGCAAACCCCTCCAGCACCAAGTTCAGCCCTACTCAAATGTGTGGGAGGACGATGGCCTTTACAGCATGCCCAAATGGTTAACAAATCCAGGCTGAAAGAGCTGATTGTTGGTAGGAGCACCAGGGAAGGGACAGCTGGGAGAACTGCATCTAAAGCATCCCAAGGACCTGTAAAAATCCGTGTGGTTTGGGAAGTTAAGATGTGACCTGAGATTGTTCTGACTGTGAAATGTTTGCTTAGCTCATTATTTCCCTGATTCTTAGTGACAGTGTTGACATGCAGTGCGTTTCATCATCAGCCTAAACTCTAACTTAATGAAGGTTCTAATGTAGGATTTAGCCCTGGTCCACACTACAAAGTTGAGTTGGTATAACTGTCAATAAGGGGTGTGGAAACAGTTATACTGACCTAACTACCAGTGTAGACAGCACTATGTCAACAGGAGGGCATCTCTGTCAACATAGCTACCACCTCACAGGGAGGTGGAATAACTATGCAGATGAGAGAAGCTCTCCTGTCAACAGAGGTAGCATCTTCACTTAGTGCTACAGGAGCACAGCTGCAGCGCTGGAAGTGCAGACAAGCCCTTAACTGTACTATACTACAAGTGCTGGGGGGAGCGGGGGCAGGCGGAATGGCAATAATTATAAATAAAATTAGGAGTAGGAGTAGTCCAGCTCACCTCAAAACACTGCTGAGACTTTTCTGTCACCAAAAGTGACGAGATTCAACTAATACCCACATTTTCATTTACTTACATCTTTTACTTTTGGTAAGTGAGGTGGTGGCAGAAAAAAACGAAGATCAATATCCTTGGATCGGGCCAAACCAATCAGAGTCTTCTGATCACAGGCTTGGGCAACCGTCCTATATTGATAATCTGTAGTAAGAGAACTTAGATGTTACGGCCAAAACTAGCCTTGAATATTTCACTTAATTTTAGTTGTGATTTCCATAGTACTTTGTAAATATGAATACAAATAGAACAATATTACTGCAATCCATGTAACTAAGACACAAGTTTTCCATGATTCTATAGTCACAAACTCTAAAAGTGGAAAAAGAAACTGGTTGTCAGATCAACACAAAACAAAAATGACATTTTAACTGCATGTATTAATTAATCCTTTTAGGCCAGAGCGTGACACTGTAATAAAGAATTTCAGACACTAGCCAATCATATGTGATAGCAAGTGCTTAGAGTTAGTGCTTTGAAAGGAAAATAAAAATCACAAACCAAGGCTATGCTTGCACTCAGGCCTGTGGTCTTGGTTCAGACAAAACTCTGAAATCTGAAAGATTTTTGAATAGTGTTATGCTACATATACTATTTTTAGAAATATAGCATCTTAGACCCTGGCGGTGCAAAGACTTACACACAAAAAACTACATTTAATGAACATTATTTAAGGTGTCCAAGTCAAGCACCCGAAAGTTAGGAAATGCCAGAATTAAACTAGCCGATGCAACCTTCAGAATGCGTATGCATTTTGATACTGTTTTTAATTACATAATCATATACTATTTTTTCCATAGGACCCCCGCCTCATTCAGTGCACAGACAGTGCTCACTTAATGAGCAGCTATTCATTATTTTGTTTTATCCTCATTGTTCAATTTATGACCCCCAGGCCTTTTTGACCAGTGTGCAGTAAACCACTGTTCGGAAGACAGAATTATTAATTTCCTTATGAAGTTTTCTATGACGCTCATCACTATACTATCTGAGTACTTCACAAACATTAATCTATCATCAAAAACTCCTGGGAAGTAAGGGAGTATTACCTCCAGTGTATAGAAGGGGAGTTGAGGCACAGAGAAATAAAGATCAAAAGTATCTACTAATTTTAGGTGCCCAATATAAAACACCTAGGATCTGATTTTTCACATTATTTAGCAATACATAATCACTAAATATGTTCAAACCACAGCACTCTTTGACTTCAGTGGCAGCTCTGAGCACTCAGCACTTTTGCAAATCAGACCATAAGGTTTCAAATCAGGCACCCAGAACATGAGGAACACACAATCAATGACCATCTGTGAAACATTTGGTTTAAACCACTTGCTTAGCATCATGTAGGCACTCTGTGACACGGGAATTCTTTAGGGCAGCATTCAACTGCCTTAACCACGAAATGGTCCTATCTCTTCCTGTAATCATTCACTAAACTACGGCATATCTTTTGGAAAATATTCAGTCAATGCCAATAAACAAGATGATGGCTTAATCCAGCTCTCTGCAATAGAGGGGGATAAAATCAAAGCAATTTAAGACTATCGAGAAAAAAAAAACCCACAATCCACAGATCTGTGCCCTAAATATGAATAACCAACATTGGAGCCAGTTTTAGAAAGAAAAGAAAATGCTGAAGAGAGCTGGCAGATCCCAGTCCCAGAAAGCAGCCTCCGGGGGAGAAAATCTTGCAACAAAATCCAGTGCCATCAGCCCGCAGAACATATTAAAAATGACTCTGCAAGCTTGAAGATGTTGAACTAGACCCTCGTTATCCTGTGAGGAGTCCGTGAATGAGTATAACGAGATTTTTTTAAAATTAATTAAAACTATACTACTGTGGCTGGGGGCAGAAGAAATGCAGTTGCCATTTTGGAAAGGACAGACAAGCAAAAGGGAAGTGTGGCAGCAGCCATGTTGAGAGAGGTCCAACAATCAAGGAGGAAAGACAAGAACATTTAGATATCTGGAAAAGGAAAAATCCTGTAATACAGAGATAAAAATCCCACAAAACAAAGACAGCCACAAAAGACAGTAACTGTCCTCCCTCAGATAAACTATTGAGATGGTAGAGAAGCACCAGTCACTAAGGCTGAACTGAAGGACATGCTGTTAGATGTCAAAAAGATTAATAAGGAGTTGAGAGAAGAGTTCCAAGCTTATATTAAGGATACAAAAAATGAACAGAGATTAAAGAGAAAATATTAGATGCGAAAACAGGATTAAATGAGCAACTGGACATTACCGATCTAGATGAAAGAATCCAAATAATTGAAAAAAAGAGAAAAAGAAATAGAATTACAGCTGTAGGACACGGAGAACTGAGAATGCAGGAATAATAAGGATAAAAGGTATTCCAGAGGAAACTGAAGAGAGAAACCTGCTGGACATGTTGGCTGATATTTTCCATTACATATTAAAACTGAGCAATACAGATTGCATTCATACTGAGAAGGCTCACAAATCCCTATTCCCCAGGACCCCAGTAGGCACCAGACCAAAAGATGTGATTGTCTATCTACAGTACTATCAAGAAAAGGATAAAATACTGAGGGCAATGAGGGAGAGAGCTGAACCGCTGATGTTTCTTAACCAGCCGTGACCCTAAAAACATCCCTATACAAAAAGGCAAGGGGCTTCCTGGTATCTACTAATGAGTTTCAGCTGGCCTGACCAGCTCAGTGTATCCAAACTCAGTACTGTTATAATCTGTATCTAAAAGGTGTCACGTAATACATCATTCGAAAACTAATAACTGACTGATCATTAATATTCTTGTGTGATGTATGTAAGGCCGACCCACAAAGGACTTTAAACCAGTCATGTCAAGCAAATTGATAACAGGTTTTATCCAGACAAAGGCAAGAGGCCAACACCACAAACCAGGTATAACACTAGTAAGCCAAGCGCCAGATCCTGCACATGGAAAGCAAATGATCAGGATGCGAGAGATCAAAGACTTTGGTAAGTGCATTCCTCCCCCTCACCACCATGAAGAAGGAATCTGGATAGGAACTCTTGCTGTCAGCTTGGTTCCTGTGAGAAGAAGCAAGAAATATGGACACAAGGAAAAATTCTTCATTTCTGGGCTTTTGGGGTTCTAATAAGGCAAACAAGGAGGCGAAGATCCCCAGAGTTATTCTGGGTAGCCGTGAAAGACTTTTGGGAAACTGGAAGAAAACTGTATCTCTGCTACTTTTTGAAATTATAGACTGTGACTAACCTGTACATATATTTTTATCTGCTTTAACCTCTCAATAACTCATTTATTTTTCTTAGTTTACGATCAGCAATGAATTGGCTATCAGCAGTGTTTCCAGTGTAAGATCTGGGATGCAAGTCAACCCGCATGAGCAACAGATCTCTTGGGATTGGGTATAACCTGAATATTTTATGATTTTTGGTGTAAGTGACCAATTATCACTTAGTCCATCTTGTCTGGGTGGCAAAATAGACTGGAGTGTTTAAGGGGAGTCTGTGATTCCATTATAAGACTATTGCAATATCTTGGGAGTTCACATTTGGTATTGGGTTAGTGAAATCTAATTATAGAATATAGTGGCACCAGTTTGGAGTGTCTGTCCTGCTTTGGACAGTCTACCCTGAGGTAGGCACTCACAGTTGTGAGCCATTCCAGACAGCATGATATCAGACATACACAAATTCAACGGGCTATTCATTCGTATCAGAAGTTGCAGGGAGAGATGATTTGCATTGTAAAATCCAAGGTCCCAGAGGAAGTCTGATGGAACAGTGAACTGAACAAAAATCTCCCAGGTCCCAGGCTAGTGTCCCAACTACCACAACATCCTTCCTAATTATCACTCACAGATATATTGTTTACTTTTCATATTGAGATGAAAGCAGCATGACACTGTCTTTGACACACTGGGCTCAATCTCCACTTCTTGCAATAGCCACTGATGGCTGCCATGTCTTGGTTCAGGTTGACCTCAACCTTTTTGACATTTCTGTTTCTTGAAGGTAGGCAGAGATTGGAGGATTTTCAATGTTCAAAAACGTTGTGGCAAGAACAGATTCCTGAGGGTGTATGTTCTTCTGGATCCTCCAAGTGCTCAGTTTATTTTCCAGCATCGCTTGTAGCTTTCTGTTTCAAAGCATCTTTTCTGTAGACCTAACAACCCATCAAGGTAATATCTTTGACATCGGTATCATCATGCTTTCATCTCAATCACATGAACACTTCATGAGAACTCAACATCTTCTTGAATGGAGAATGATTGGCACAATATCCGAAGTCAGTATATCTAGGAGTAAGTTTAACTTGCACACTTGCCTATCAGGACCACCTTACCAAGGTAGCTCAGAAGATTAAGAGCAGAAAGGGTCTCTTATATAAACTTGCAAGCACAAACTGGGGTGCTAATGTGCAGACACTGCACAGCTCGGCATTAGCTCTCTACTACTCAGATGGAGAATACTGTGCTTCTGAGTGATTAGACCCACCCCACACAAAGCTAGTTGATGTACAATTGAATCAAATGATGAGAATAACAACAGGACTATGAGACCAACACACACCAAATGGGTACCAGTCCTTTCTAATATCCTGCCTCCTAACATCAAGTGTTCTAGTGCAGCAAAGAATCTCCTTTGACAAAACCCCAGAGATACTACCACTGCCAATTTTCAAAGACATATAGGAGGCGCCTTGTCACCATCTCATTTGTAGAAGACTAATCTGGACTACATTACTGAGCATGTCCATGGCGGTCAAACTGTGGTGAGCAAAAGGGGAACATGCTGCTCTCTCTGTAAGAAACTCCCTCCTCAGGGTGGGACTCAGCTTGATGAGATTTTGCCTGGCTTTGAGCTGCCACGCCACCACTGTTGCAAGCTCAACCATTTCAGATGTGGGCTGGTGAGGTGTGTGGCAAATGACCACACCTGGAGACTCAGGAACAGCCCTCTGCATAGCTGCAGATGCACGCTTACTGAATGATTGCTATCTTGTGATGGTCTGTCAGGAGGACTTTCCAGACTCATACTTCTGACCCCAAAGTTACAAAATGGCTAAACTATGTGTGATGTTAACTAAGCCCTTTTGACATTTTTCTTTTTTCTGACATACACCTCTGTTTTATTTCCAGACTTTATATTTTGTATTTTGAACTTTTTTCCAATCTTTATTGTACCACTTGTACATTTGCTAATATAATAATAATGTGCATATGTGAAAGTGAATCTTTATTTACTTACTTTCTTTATTCTATTTTGTTTTCCAAACTTACCAAACATCTGTTTGTTATTCAGACATAGAACCACAAGTGAGGTCTGACATTTTAACATTCAGCAATTTGAGTTATATATGTATAAATAAGGCTGTACGAAAGTGGTGATTTTTGGTTCAAAAGTTGCAGCCACAGTTTTTTAAAGTTATAATTTTGGTGCAGAGCCAAATTTGAGTGCACCAAGTTCCAGTGCCACTCACTCAAATTTGGGCAGGGCACCACTCTGTCATGACTGCAGGGATGCTGGGCCAAATCTGAGTGACTGGCATTGCGACCTCATGAACAAGTGGCATTGCAACACTACTCAAATTTGTGGCAACTATAAAAAGTTACAGTATGTGTTAGAAGTTGTGGTTTCCACAACAAGATAGTGGCCCGCAATTTTTGGACACCCTTACGTATAAAAAGAATTCAGGGGAAAGTATATTATATTCCCAGTTCACACAACTCAAACACAGCTGAACAGATCTTCAAACTTTAAAAGTAAACTTGAGCTTTGGGCTATGATCAGAAAGACAGTAACAGTCCCAAAAGGAGAATTTATGGGGAAAAAAAACTGAGTGAATAAAAACAAGGTATTAAGTCAAGATGCAAACTTAACATTTTATTATTGAAAAATGCTAAAATAGAAACGAAAATAAAGTCACCCAGTGCATCCTTTGCTGAAACGCAACCATCTCTGGGACTATGCATGACAGATCTACAGACTGGACACTTTAGTAATTGATTTTAAGTGCTGTTCCAGTCTTTCCTCAGTAGTAGTATTTGAATCCTTTTAAAGTGCATCTTCTACCCAGAGAGAAATAAATCAACAGGAGAAGATTGGAAAAGGATGCTGTACTTAATATAAGATTTTAAGTAAAATGGCTATCCTACTTTGATAAACTGTTCATAATCTCACTCTTTTTTGCGTTCTCAGTTAATTCACTTTGCTTTGAGTTGTCAACCTAAGTGCTGAAAAAGAGATACCTGATTGGCCTGGAGGTCATGTGCTAGATTCTTCCCTCTACTTGAGCTTTGGCATTGTAGCTGTATCTGTGGACATGGTAGAACTAAATGTACTGACAACACAAGCAGGTGTACGTTCCTCTAGTTCCCCAGCAAAAAATTGGAAAGCACATTTTTTTCAGGAGTACTATATGCTGTACATGCACCAGATATAGTATGACACTTCCCTTGCTATCCCCCAATATATCTGGATGTACAGGATTAGCTTCCATGGCCATAAGCATACTAAAAAAAAACCCTCAGAGCTCCCAAAATTCTACCACTAAAAGAAAGATTTTGGAGTGCAGAAGTGAAGGATAGAAGCATATGTTTTAGCATGGGTACCATGGCAAAGAATCCACTGATACCTGCCAAGCAATTCTACCGCATTTGCCAGAAATTGAGCTCTGAAAAAATAAGAACAGGAACCCTGGGATTTTCTAAGTATAAACATAATGTAAAGAATCTAAATAACAAAACTGAGCTTTTATTCTGCAAAGGGTAAACACAAGAAGCAAAAGCTCCTTTAACATAAAAGAATGTCAGCTATAATTTATAATACAGGAACATGAAGCTAAACTGGCCTTAAAAGAAAAGTTCTCTTAATTAAGTGTGGGGGAGGTTTCTACCTTTCTCTGAATTCACACAGACATTAAAAAGATACTTTAGGGTAGAACGAACGTTTTAGGATGATAATAGCATGAAAAATCTTTCACCTCCAGGCTGCCACATCAAATCTAGACCAAATTGGTAGTAACCCTTAATTGTTACTATCCAACAGCTCTTAAGTGGTCTTCATGAATTGTGTTTGATAGCCTGTTGTGGTGGCAGCTTGATGATGTCCATTTGTCCACTAGGGACAGGACTGAGGCTATCTTGTTGGTAGTCCCAACACACAGGTCAAAGAACTAAAAGATACAGAAACTAAGCTACCCTCTCTTGTCTAGATGAGGTCAAGGTTGAGGTACATCGGTGGGGCAGCATAGGGAAGCCTGCACTGCAGTCACACATGCTCTATCTGTTTTGTGCATATGTACACATAACTGTGTTTTGTGCATATGTTTCGTGCATATTGTGCCTTTAATCAGCAATAAATTAAAATTTAAATAAAAAAGTTTGAAAACCATTTTCAGAAAGAATATTTGCCTTCTCCTTTGGCTACCATCCCCTTTTCATGTTAGCATTTGCCAATGAACATAGAGCAGTTAAATGAGATTTTGTCATGTTTCAAAGATTGGTTAGGTTGTCACAGCATACATTACCATGCCAGTGACCACTCTCTGCCAGCTGCTGCACCGCCTGCAGTCGAATGGTTCTGTCTTCTGATTGACTTCTCTTCAAGAGGACCCACAAGGCACATTCATTATCTTCTGTAAATGTACTAAAATGTTCTTTATAAAAAAAAAAATCACATAAATATAATGTTAAAATTAATAAGCATTTCTCTTTCATAGTCACCTTCTTATTATCAACCAAAAATACTATTTCCTGGAATATTAATATGACTTAATAACCATTTATGGAACAATCATTTAATAAGTGCTACAATATCAAAAAATTGGTAACAGATCAGTAAACTGGAAGCAACATAATCTTCAGAAGACCATGGCTAAAATCCTGATCCTACTGAAATCAGTGGGAGTTTGTTTTCATTTAATTTAATAGGGCCAGGATTTCACCTCATCTTTTTATACTTTATATAGAGTGTTCAAACTGAGGATCTCAAAATGCTTTATTTATATTTAAGAACTGATCCTGTATAGTGCTTACCAACCATAACTGCCATTGGCTTCAGTGGGAGTTGGAGGTGATCAGCAACTCCAAGGATCTGGGCCTTAATCTACTGAATCACACTCACAACAGCTCTGTGAGGTACATATTATACCCATTTGGCAGATGGGTAAATGAGGGCAAAGAGAAAGTTATTTGCCCAACATGTCACATCAAGTTGATTGCAGAATCAGGAACTGAACCTTTGAGTCCTGACACCAAGTCCTGTGCTCTATCACACACACATACCTATTACGAAGAGGTTTCATTCCTTTCAATTAACACTAACAAAAATCCTGCTGAAGAGTGTCACACACTCACACCTAGTTCCTATAATGAAAAATCTTCCAGGACTTCTTCACCAAACAATGCTTTTGGCATCACAAAAGTCTTAAGCTTCAAATCAATTCTGAAAGAGGATGCAGAATTCTGTCCTAGCATGTGTCTAACATTTGTTATAAAAACATAATGCATATAACTTTCCTTTGAACAAACTGTTTGTAAAACTGGCATGAAATATTACAAACATGTAGGAATATTATAACTACAAACTAGTATCAGATACATAAGAAAAATGCTTCTATTTTCTAAAGGTAATAGATTTGTTCTTTTCTAAACATGAATATTAATCACAGACAAGCCAACATTTCCACTCTTAATACCTACCATCAAAAGGTCTCCGGAGAATTTTAGCTTCAGTTTCTAGTATTTTCCTCACTACTTTATGAAGTTCTTTTCTTGCCTTGTATAGGATTCCTATGAAAATATTATAGGCTTATTCAAGGTTGATCAGGGAATTGTTGTAGTATTATGCCCAGGAACCAACAATCTTAAAGGTTTTAAAAGAATCTCTTCAAACAGTTACTATAGGAAAATATTGTACATTTCTCTCTTTTGTATTTTAGGTTATTCTCTTTACATAGGTATGCTTCCCACTAAGGTCAAAAGAAAAATTAATGCACATATAAATAAGACAAAAGACTGTCATTTTTTTTCTTTAACTTGGAGGAGTGGCTTAAAGTCTCAGGCTCAGGTTTGAAATAACCAGTTTCCATGAAACCATAAATTCAAGTTACAGCAGAATTAAACTTAAACCTTTATCCTTTCAGAGTAGGCATTTTATTGTGTGTGGGTCTTTCAGATGAGGACTTGAGGTCCTATTGTCTCTGCCTGGACATTAAAGACCCTCCGGCACTTTTCACAAAAATAGTGATTTGTTACCAAAGCTTCTTTACACACTCACTGGCACGCTGCATGATTTGTGTTTATTCCAACCTACAACCAAGAGCTGCCTGCATGTCAGTGTTGCTGTAACTAAAATATTTAGTTTTATATTCCCTTTAATATAGTAGATCCATATTATTTTGCCTCTCATATTACTATATGAGAACTAATAGAAAAAGGAAATTCTTCCAAGTCTGTTATGCAATATTTCTATGGACTGAGATTAAGACTGTCAATCTCTACGTCGACAATGACACCATTCATGTTCACCACTTAAAATGTAAAAGAATAAAACCAATGTGTGCAGGAGGAGAGAGATAGCTTTACCAGTCTAAAATTGTATTTATTTAAACAGCCTGTTAAGTTCTGAAGCAGTTGCCCAACTTTTCAGTTAGAAAGATGCTTTATTTAAAGGACGACAGGGTTTTAGTTTTTTTGAAATAATTTTTTTTTGCAAATTACATTCAAAAAGATAAAAAGCTCAACTAACATTTTCTATATTAGAGAATTATAATAACTTCATAGTGCTTTTTATTTATGAGATAACAATCATATTCTGAGCCACAAACTCTGAGGCCAAATAATATGGATAAGGTATAAAAGCACAGAAGTGGTTTTGTTACAAGATTAGATCAGTACTCTAACACTTAGGTTATACAAGAGATGAAGCAACTCCAGTTCCATTTTCCTAATAAGAATGATAACAAGGCTGTTCTCAAGGGTCCATGAAACAATGTCAGTTTAAGTGATCAGCAGTTATACATATGTGTCAGATGACGCTCAAAAAAATAAAGGGAGGACAATGAATAGATAATCATCTTTACCATTTGCCTCTGGAAGAGGGAAAATTGAATTCATACCTTGTGCGATGCAAGATAGCACAGCTGAACAGTATTCAGCACCGACAGTTGCATTTATTACTGTCGAGATCCTCACCCACACTCCAGCCCCTGTGTGCCATGTCAAAGAGCCAGAGAGGCATATAAGAGCCCTAAAAGCTCTGTACCCAGATGGGGCAGGAATCCCTAGGTACAAGCACTGTCAAAAACGGCAGTGAGGCTGCCACCTCCAAGGACCCCTTTGTAAGCCAGGGTGAAGGGCATGTGCTGGGGTGGGAGGGGATCTGCCAAGGGTGGGACTGCAGCATGTGGGGCCGTGGAGATTCCAGGTAGCCCTGGGAGGCTGCTGTGATTTAGACACGTTCCAAGGGCGGTCTACATTATGTCAGGGGCCCTGTAGCAGCCTAGGATCAGAAGTGCACAAGGGTGGTTTAATGTCACCTTATCTCTGTCCCACACTGGGCTATGATTCAATAGAAGAATCTCACATTATGTTTATTATGGGACCACGCAGCGTGACCAAATTCTTTTTAGTTCTCTTTTACCATCCCAGTGACTCACGCATTGTTTGAAAAGCTGCTCTCTTAGTTCTGTCTCTCAGCACACAATCTTACATAGCTTACCTTGACATTCACTGGGATCTAAAGAAACTGTATGTACATAAATATAGGACTTCAGTTTCTCTTGCTGTACAACGTGAGTATCAAGTGTCAGTAACTTCTTTAGGGCCAGAACTTCATATGTAATAAATACGAAACCTCTTAAGAAAAAGAAAAGAAAATGGAATATAAATACTGTATTAGTCAAAGAGTTTAAGGCAGAAGGGACCACCATATCATCTAGAAATACAAATGCAAAGAATGAAGACGACAAATATAGGTTGAAAACTGTTTTAAGGTAAATCATCATTTGCTCTATAGAGAATATATTTTATCAAATACAATATACGCATTTGATCTTCTTTGTAATCAAGTGTTTGACATGTTGCAGGGACCAGTATAGTGTCTCAAATAATCAGGGCAAAGAAAGAGAAGTGATCTTAATGGACAGTACCTCAAAATATGCAAAGATGTTCAGTTATCATTTTAAACTTAAGGTACTTCATGTTTAAAGATTATTTAGCAAGATCCTTTTTTGGGAAGTGACATAACTTCAGATATAAATAAAAGATATAAATTAGATGAGTAATTGTTAGTTACAACTTACCCGAGAATAAGTGATCCAGTTAATTTTGAAATTTTTCCTTAAACAAACAAAAAACACCCAAAGTCAAACAAACTGTGTGCATACAAATTGTTATTAAAAAGTTAAGGCATTTGATCAGTTCTGGATACTGTACGTCAAAGATTATAAAAATGTTAAAGAGGAATAGAGCAGGCTTTTCACGCTCATTTTTCTGTTTCTGACTCCATGTTTTCAGTAGTTGAAAACTAATGATAGATTTTACATTCGACATTCTTCCCCTCTAGTTTTAAATTACAAAACCCCTGCTCTCACAGCTAAATAAACTAATAAATCTTTTGTTACTGACAGTATATCAGCAGCAGGTGATCAACAATATGGCTTGTACTGAACAGTTGCCATAAACTATGAAGAAGATTCCTCCTTTAAATAAATAATTTCATTGAGATCTCTGCTGTGTGGGGGTGAATACAGGAATATACATGCTCTTATCTGTTAAGCCTTGCAAAGGTGTCTCATAGGTTTTCTTTACAGAAATTCAGTCAAATCTCATTCATCTAAACAGGACAGCTGACACAGTATTTGGCACTTATAGTGCTTTACACTTTAATTCTAAGGACACTGGCCAGGACTAAGGCATCTTATACCTGGACAAGGTGAACCTGTTTTTGGATTCCATTGGAGCCAATCGAGAGAGTCTGTCACAACTGAGAGGAGCGAATCCCAATACGACATCTCTCATCCTCTCAAGAATAAATTTCCTTGGGAGACTTGCCCCACCTCCTACTCCACCAGGTTCTGCCCTTGCAGGGAAGTAGCATGGAGCAGGCTTCTCAAAGATTTCTGGTATGAAAACAAGAAGCAGCTACATGCCAGAAAAGTTACTGACAGGGAAGGTAAAACAGGCATGAAACACGAAGTCTGCTATCTATCAAGAATGGAAGTATCCAGTCTTCAATGCTGGGGCAGAGAGATTAAGAATCCAGAGGGCTCTTCTTCTAGAGGGAAAGCAGAAGGAAGGTAGAGAGTAAGAAAGAAGAATGGTAGGCCTACTGCCAGCAGGCAGGCAGGAAAAGAAAACAGAAGCTACGTTTACTCAAATGTTGCCCCTTGCTTTAAGAATCTCAGGATAAGTTTGTTCCTATGGTTCTAAGGTGAAAAAACCTTATTGAACGAGGTCAATTTATGGCAGCTTAATGAGATGGTAATTTTTTGGAGACTGCCATTTTGTGTTCTAAACATCTTTCGGGTTTTTTTTCCCCCAAATAAATTACGTTTCTAGCCTTTCTGGTTGTGAAGCTTATCCTTTGTGATATGAAGCATTAACCAGTGCAGAGCTGTCTGTCTGAGCAATGCTAGCTACTCCACTCATGTCAGTGAAGTGTTGACGCTGACGCATAATAATTATATTTTAAATGACAGCTCTGTTTGCCAAGGTCAGTGATGGCAATACTCTGGAGGTATGGGAGAGAGACTGAAAACATGAACATATCATCTCCAAGTCTTTTGGGGTTACAAATGGTATGTAGACCTTCCCAATATCATCTTGTGAAGTCCAATCCATAATTTAAATACACAGCTTACTGTAGCAACACAGTCATTTTTATGAGCTCTTCAAGTTGATATTTACAGAATTCACTTACTGATATCTTTCCACAGCAGATCACTTTTTGTGATTGGACCAGAAGTTCCTATTCTTCTGCAGCAAAATACACAATAAGCAGCCAACGACATTCTGTAGACATACAAACAAAAATTATTAATTTAGGTAATATAATTAAAAACCTGCAGCAAATTTCTGTGTCTTTTGCCCTCAAGATTAGAAAAGCATTATTCATTTATACTGAATACTAAAGTGACAGACAGCTAGAAACTAAGAAATCCATAAATTACTGCATTTGGTAGCTTACATTCAGTGCTAAAAGTTTAACACAGTGCTTTATAAAACAGTGTGTTGCAATTGATTTTACTGTGCATATTTTTCAAACTACCTCTCTCCTCTAGTAAGTCTCCTTTGCTGCATCTTAGTAGCTATTCATTAAGTACCATATAGTTCCACAACTCCATAAAGTCATTACTCTGTATCATACATGCCTTTCAACCACCAATATGTAATAATCTCATTGTTCTTAATGTTCAGAATTTAATTTGTTTTAGGAAATTGATCTATACAACCATCTGCTCGATGGGGCTTTCAACAACAAACATTTACATCTTTGAAAGATATATTTCACAGAAACTGTTAGAAGTCTTCTGCTGTTAAAAGAGTTATGATCAAGTCAACAGTTTTCACATGAAGGTCACAATGTTCAAGGTAATCGTGAATCTGAATAGAGTCCATGAGGAGCCCACACTGCACTGACCCTGCAGCACCAGCTCCTGTCCTGTGGGGCTCAGTCCAGGTCCTGGCTCTGGGTGTTGCAACACCTCTCAGGTTTGGCCCTTCCGTAGATGGAAATGGAAGGGTGACTTGGCCACATTTGATTAGCACTGCAACCTAGCTGCACATAGGGTCACAACAGCACTCCAGAGCGGCACATCCACCTTTCTGTAGACGGAAACAGAGGGGTGGATGCACCAAACCTGAGTGGTGCTGCAACCACATGTGATAGGTTGCAGCACCCAGAGTGGGGAGCTGGGCCCAGCTCCATGGGACAGGAGCTGCTAATGCGGGCTGAAGGTAGGGTGTCTCCAGAGATAACATGCTTGTTAACAGCAAATATACTTTTAAATAAATAATATATAGAGGTGAGAAACAACAGACCTCAGCCCTACTGTCCCTCTGCAAATTTGTGCTCACAGAGTCAATCCTTTAACTCTCTCTAAAAGTGCAAAGTTTCAAAAAGTTCAATGAATTCTTCGGGGCAGAATAGATCTGGACAAGGGGAAGAAGTCTGGAGAGAAATGTGAGAAGGGAGGGACAGGCAGTAAAAGCAAAAGTGAAACTGTTTGAGCAGCATATTCCAAAAGTCTTGAGGTCTTTCTGAGTGTAGCCTTCTTTGATTTGAGATCTACCATACCATTCACTCATGAGAAGGGAAAACCGATAATGGCAACAGGCCGTAAAAGAGACCCAGTTTGGGAATAAGAACCGTTCAAGAAATGTATGTTTGCTGATGATGTTTTAAAGAAAGTCACACCAGTGAACTGATGGAAGTCAATTAAGCACTTGGATTCAGAGACTGTTGAAGTGATAATCTCACTTTTAACAGCAGTAGCTTCTTCTGCAGGTGTAGAAAGAATATTTTCTTCCTTTGGACTAATTCATTCCAAATTGAGAAATAGTTTGGGACCTGAAAAAGCAGGAAAGCTTGTTTTTCTTTTCCAGATTATGAACAAACAGGAAAATGAAGGTGAAGACGACTGAGTTAGTTGCAGAAGCCAATATTTTAAGTTTCTCATGTTGACCTGGCTGACATAGTATATTTAATTTTTGCGGGTTTTTTAAAATATTTCATTTAACTATTTTAGTTAAAACAATTTTAAAAAAACAAACCTGATTTTAAAAAACTTGAATGTTTAACTAAATTCACAAAAAGAAAAGGAGTACTTGTGGCACCTTAGAGACTAACCAGTTTATTAGAGCATAAGCTTTCGTGAGCTACAGCTCACTTCATCAGATGCATATCGTGGAAACTGCAGCAGACTTTATATATACACAGAGAATATGAACCAATACCTCCTCCCACCCCACTGTCCTGCTGGTAATAGCTTATCTAAAGCTTTATCTAAAGCTTATCTTTAGATAAGCTATTACCAGCAGGACAGTGGGGTGGGAGGAGGTATTGGTTCATATTCTCTGTGTATATATAAAGTCTGCTGCAGTTTCCACGATATGCATCTGATGAAGTGAGCTGTAGCTCACGAAAGCTTATGCTCTAATAAATTGGTTAGTCTCTAAGGTGCCACAAGTACTCCTTTTCTTTTTGCGAATACAGACTAACACGGCTGTTACTCTGAAACCTAACTAAATTCAAAAATTCATATGCTTGTTTTGTTAAAATATTATGTTTGCTGTTGAAGAAAAAAATGCAGAATACATAACACTGTTGTTTTAGTTAAATAAAACAATTTAAATGTCTGTCTGCTGATGTTCTCCTCCTAATTCAGCATGGCAAGAAAACACTCCAAATATTAATGATTAACCTGTTGAATTGGAGATAGTTCATCTCCCCATGACTTCATAAATATCTACTTCAATTACCTTTGGTAAATGAAATAACCAAACAATCATTCATTTTTTGATATAGCTGTAAAACTAATCTGAAAAGCTTTCAAAATAAATCACTTTAAAAATGTATAGTGTGTACCTTCTAAAAATGAAACCTCCATCTCTCTCTGAGTTGTGAAGAATATGTATTAAGGTTATAACAACCAACAAGAATGCACTTTTATGTAGAAATCCATGATTAAATCAAGTCTTCCCAACTAGTGATTTAAATCAAATCCACCCTGGTTTCTGGCCAATGGGAGCTGGGTGGGGAGTGGGGGGGTGGGGGTGTCTGCAGGCAAGTGTCGCACAGAGCCCGACCTGTTGCTGGCTGCTTCAGGGGTGCAGCGCGGTCCACAGGCAGGAAGCCTGATTCTGCATACCGGCTGCGCGGCTGACTGGGAGGTAAGTCTGTGCCAGAGGTAAGTCTGTGCCCCAACCCCATGCCCCAGCCCTGAGACCCCCCCAAACCTGGAACCCCTTTCTGCACAACAAACCACTCATCCCCGGCACCACCCCAGAGCCTGCACCACCATCCCAGAGTCCTGACCCCTCCCGCATCCAAACCCCCTGCCCCAGCCCTGAGCCCCCTCCCACACCCTGAACCCCTCATCTATCTATCAGTGAGTCTATCACTGTGGTATCCGAGTGCCTCACAAATATGTGACATACGTAACTACCATTATCCCCATTTACACATGGGGAACTGAGGCTTAGATAGCCACATTAAAATTTTCTCAAATATATAGGGCTAGTCTACACTACCACGCTACACTGGCGCAGCTGAACCGATGCAGCTGCGCCACTGTAGCATATCTAGTGAAGATGGGCTATGCTGACAGGAGAGCACTCTCCCATCGGCATAATTACTCTACCTCAACTAGAGGCAGAAGATATGTCAGCGGAAGAGTGTTTGCTGCCTACAGAGCGTGATGTGGACATCACTTTAAGTCGATGTAACATGCATCGCTCAGGAGGGTGGCTTTTTCCACACCCGTGAACGACATAAGTTACATCGACTTAAGCGGTAGTGTAGACAAGCCCATAGGGTTATCTCTTACTCCTCAAGTAGTACCACTGAAGTCAGTGCCACTACTCAAGAAATTAGGTGCTATTCAATGTAAGTAAGGGAATCACAATCTCGCCCAAAGTGATAAAGTGACTTGCTCAAGTAAGTGTCAGAACCGAGAACTGAACCAAGATCTCCTAAGTCCCTGTCTAATGCCTTAAGCTCCAAACCATTTTTCTTATGTACAAATGTGGTACACAGTTCTCTTAAACTGTAATAACGTTCCCTTGTTACCTCCAGAGAAAGAATAATATTGTCTCACCGGGCCTGAATCGCCATGCACTACCCTTCTCCCCTAGTCCGTTGGAGCGATTTAATACTGCTTCTAGCAGAGTTAACTCCTGTGCAGATCTAAACTTGGAAATCCAATGGTATTTGAGTAGCTTCTGCACAGCTCCACTCTATTCTTCACACAAATTTTGAAGAAAACTTCAAATGAAGTGCAATAGTGTCAGTGACACAGAATTTGACTATTATTGGCTGTATTTGATGCAACAATAAGAGATGTGTATTCAGATTCTCTTTCATGTCTTAAATCTCATGCGGAAATCTCAGGATATAACACTAATTAAGATACATGAGAAGCATCACATATTGGGGGAAGCTGATTGTGTTCCCCCTACAGATGTCCCCTTTATGGTCATAAAGGGTCTAAGTGTTACAGAGTAAGTGTTACTCCTTCTACATATAATTTATATGGGACCAATTGCACTAATATCAGGGAAGAGACCAAGATTTAACTGCATTGTCCCAGCAGATATTCACTTGGAGGACAGAATTAACCTCCTTAAAATTAAAATAACTCCAAGATTTGATAATTTTTTTCAACATTTGCAAATTACAATACCAATAAAAATTAGAATATTATTCTACCAACTAAGTCTGAAGTAACACTAGGGCTCTGGGCAGTCTAACTGTTATTTTCAGACATGGATTCAAGAAGAGGCAAAGTGCTGTTGGCTAAATTAACTAATTATCATCTACATGGGGCTCAGAATCAGATCTGGCACAGAAACCTTATAAGAAGAGATGTATTGGTCAATAAAACTTTATTAAAAACTATCTTAAAGTAACTATCTTATTTCACTGACTGCCCAGCATGTGTCTTATTAGGATTAAACAAACAAATACACTCACAACCATTGGAAAACCAGAAGACAGAGTTAAGGTTGCAGTTCTCAGACAAGATGATGGAAGGCAAGTAGTTGAGGTTCAGAAGTTCGAACTGATGAGTTGAAGGCTGAATGACTTCATTACTTACTTTCCTTGGTTTTTTTGGTTCGTGTTGGTGGCATATGCAACCTAGCAACCTTAACCAAAAGTTTAAGGTGTTTTTTGTGGGGGAATTCTATATCCATATATAAAAAGCATAATTGAAGATTGAGATATGGCACATCCCCTGCAGGGAGTGGAATGAATCATTATGGAAAATATAATCAAGTTGTTCAGAAAGATTTAAAAAATGATTAATGAGAAATTGGTTGAATGGTTAATAGTCAAAAACTGTGTACAGATTCCTACATAGTATGTATATCGTATATACTATAAAAATTAACAAAATATTATAAAAATATCAAAAACTGTGTACAGGTTCCTACATAATATGTTCATATCCAGTTTCACAAGGAAGTGATGGGAATCCAGAAGAGATGTGTTGCCAATCATATTATATGTGGCACTTTTTACACAAGTGTGATTGTTCTGTGTGCATTACAGTTTGAATTTTGGTAATCAAATGGGTTCAAATGGATCCAATAAGACAAGAGACCCAATGGAGTCAATACATGGGAAGATCCGGCAATCCACTATCACACAATGGAAAACCACTCTGACTTTTGATCACAACAGTAATCAAATATATATATATATAAACTAATACGGAGCACTTTATGGCAAATCCTAATAGATGTTCAGAGTCTTTCCAGAATATTTGGAATATGTTTCTTCCAATGTAGTGATGGATTCCATAAGAATACTAAGGTAGATTCCAAACCTAGGATTATTGATAATACAGATATGGTATGCTACCTTAAAATATAAACAAAACAAAAATTATAATATGCCACTAGGTACACTGCGGTAACAACACAGATTTATTATTTTATTACAGGAAAGAACATAACGTAAGAATAGCCATACTGGGTCAGACCAAAGGTCCATCTAGCTAAGTATCCTGTCTTCTGACAGTGGCCAATCCCAGGTGCCCCAGAGGGAATGAACAGAACAGGTAATTATCAAGTCATCCATACCCTGTCACCCATTCCCAACTTCTGGCAGACAGAGGCTAGGGACACCATCCCTGCCCCCGCTGGCTAATAGCCATTGCTGGACCTATCCTCCATGAATGTATCTAGTTCTTTTTTGAACCCTGTTATAGCCTTGGTCTTCACAACATCCTCTGGCAGAGTTCCACAGGTTGACTGTATCATTATTGAATGATTATTGAAGACATTGTTGAAGACATTAATTTCTAAAATGCATTTAAAAAACAAATGAGTACTATCAAACATCTGTTCAACAATTAACTAATTATATTGGGAATATAAAAGTGCCTTTTAAATAAACAAGTGTCAAATTAATTCACCATATGACCACAGTTCTTACTAACTCAAAATGACAAACTAATGCATGCACACATTGACAGCACTCCCATATGAAAGGTCTTTATGGGCCTGATCTTGAGGGACGCTGAGCACCCGTAACTCCCAGTTAATTTAAAGTAATCTCCAAAGGGAAAAAAATAAAAATGGGCTTGTGCCCTTTTTTTGTATTTGTTAGTTTCTGATTAATACTGTTCCACTTCTTCCAAGAAAAAGAGGCAGTTGCTTGATGTGATGAGTTGGGGAGTCTTATCTGTACAAATTCTAATAATATGGAGTTGTTGCTATGAAAATTGTTATACCTCTATAGGGATTTCAACACTGCTGGCAAGACCCTGTCACATCTTCCCCAGACCAGCAACAATGGAGAGTCGTCAATCTTAATAATTATACTCTGACCGCACAATAATTATGATAAGGAGGGTTCCCAAATTAGGAAATGAGTTCTCTCCAACTTCCCTCAGCACAGGGCTGGAGAATGGAAGTTCCTGAAGCAGGACAAAGAGACAGATGACAAAAGCAGGTTATAAAAGTCGCACCAGGTCAAGACTTGTATAAACATAGGAAGTTGTGAGGGGAAGAGGATGAATCATAGAATCATAGAATATCAGGGTTGGAAGGGACCCCTGAAGGTCATCTAGTCCAACCCCCCGCTCGAAGCAGGACCAATTCCCAGTTAAATCATCCCAGCCAGGGCTTTGTCAAGCCTGACCTTAAAAACCTCTAAGGAAGGAGATTCTACCACCTCCCTAGGTAACGCATTCCAGTGTTTCACCACCCTCTTAGTGAAAAAGTTTTTCCTAATATCCAATCTAAACCTCCCCCACTGCAACTTGAGACCATTACTCCTCGTTCTGTCATCTGCTACCACTGAGAACAGTCTAGAGCCATCCTTTCAGGTAGTTGAAAGCAGCTATCAAATCCCCCCTCATTCTTCTCTTCTGCAGGCTAAACAATCCCAGCTCCCTCAGCCTCTCCTCATAAGTCATGTGTTCTAGACCCCTAATCATTTTTGTTGCCCTTCGCTGGACTCTCTCCAATTTATCCACATCCTTCTTGTAGTGTGGGGCCCAAAACTGGACACAGTACTCCAGATGAGGCCTCACCAATGTCGAATAGAGGGGAACGATCACGTCCCTCGATCTGCTTGCTATGCCCCTACTTATACATCCCAAAATGCCATTGGCCTTCTTGGCAACAAGGGCACACTGCTGACTCATATCCAGCTTCTCGTCCACTGTCACCCCTAGGTCCTTTTCCGCAGAACTGCTGCCTAGCCATTCGGTCCCTAGTCTGTAGCGGTGCATTGGATTCTTCCATCCTAAGTGCAGGACCCTGCACTTATCCTTATTGAACCTCATCAGATTTCTTTTGGCCCAATCCTCCAATTTGTCTAGGTCCTTCTGTATCCTATCCCAACCAAGGTCAGAGAAGGCATGATGGAGAGAGAAGGCCCAGTGTTTCAGACTATAAACCATGCACTGGAACAGAAAGACTCTAGATAGTCCCAAGGGACTCTGACCTAACCCCAAAGAATACTCTGAAGTGGTGAGAAAACTGAGGCAGGGAATTATATGAAGGGTTTATTATTTTTGCAAAGATCTGTATATGTCTCATGCTATTAAAGAGCAGAATTGTGAGTCCCGTGGAAAGTCTGTATGTGTTGTGTGCCACACCTTACCACATGGTCCTTGAAGAGGTAAACCAGAAGGCTCACACCTTCAGGTGGAGACATAGGAGAGGGTGTGTTTAAACAACAGGAGGATTGCCCTGGTTCTAGGGGCTGCACAGGGGGCCATGTGGTCGCAGCTTTCAGGAGGGGATCCTAGATAGAAGCTCTGCACCTCAAGTGCGTGCCTACAGATCCCAAGACATGGACCGTGCCTTGCCTCTGTTAAGACTGCAAATGCTTAAAATACTTGAGGATCCAGCAGCTAGGTAACCTCACAGCAGTCTGGCAAGCAGCCAGGAAGGGGACACTCAACTGGACCTGTGACACTTGGTTCCTTCCCTTCAGCTCCCGCAATGAAGCTTGGGTCTTCTGTTCCCAGAAAAACCTCTATAGTCCTGTCTATGCTAAGGAGGCTTTAGAAAAATTTCCTAGCATTACTAATATCAACTTAATTCAGCCATAGCATAGATAACAGCAGCAGCCAGCAGGCTATTTCCTCAGCACTGTGATATCTAATCCTGCACAAAATAAGCCTAAACTGGTGGAGGAAGGGGCAGAGTGAAGGCACTTTGTCTATATGAGCATACTCGGGTACAAGCTGAGCAGCAAATCTGGAGAGGGCAGGTGATTTTGCATGCCCCCCTCCAAGTTGCCTCTGACAAGGTGCTGAAAAGATGGCTGGCAGCTGGCACACTGTCTACACTACAGTTCTCAACATTGCTAACACCAGCTCCTCTAAACCAGAGTATGCATTCGCTTGATACAGGGCAGACAAGGCCTACGCTGACTGGAGAACTAGTGACAGGATGTCACAAGACTCAAGAGAATGAAAACTGAGCAAAATGAGAGTATCTATAAACTCTTCACCATAGGTAGAACATGCTACTTGAGTGGTTATTAAGAATTAAGTGGTTAAGAAAAAGATGCACTGCATTATGAAAGGTATTGCCTTTTTGTTGGGTCTCTCGAGACACGATCAAGTTTATGGTCTAATCCTACTTTCAGAAAGATTTTTATAATACCACTTGATCATAGTCTGTAATTGCAGTAAGCACAGTTAATCTGTAAAAGAAAACACTGCAGTTCCCCACAAGCATCAGAAATTTCATTTGAAAACACAAGGCTAAAGTCAATGTCATTCCTTTGTCTTCAGTGGGCCTTGTATCAGTCCCCTAAGGGGCAATATTGCGTAAGAGCTCAGAAGAACAAGACAGACAAGGTGGGTGAGGCAATATCTTTAATTGAACGAACTTCTGTAGGTGAGAGAGAGAAGCTTTTGAGTTCCACAGAACTCTTCTTCAAGCAGAAGAATAAGTGGTTACTCTAGGCAGGAGAACAGATCTGTCTCCAACCCAAAAGTGTAGTTAGCATTCTGCCTGTTTTCAGCACAGGGTTTAGGGCTGTCAACTGTTGGAATTTAGGACAAACATGATATTATGATAAGACAACACTCCCTTTGCCAAAGTTATTTGGGGTCCTGACAGTTTTCCACTAAAATCAGGAGAATCCCAGAATCTCTGGGATCATGCTCTTGGGCTGCAGGGAGGAAGAAGTATTAGTCTCAGACAGTTTTATAGCTATGAAACATCCAGATGTCACAACGACAAAGAGGGAACAACCAGACACTTTAAAGATGCCATGCAAAGGGCTGGGGGGGAGATGGGGGTTATGCCTTTTTACTTCTTTAAAACATGTTAATGAAATCTAAACGATTATTTTTATTTATGCTTTTTCCCCACCTCTTCTTCACATTATTCCTCTGAGACTCTACAATGGCCAGAAAACTAGCAAAGCAGCAGACAAGAGTCAATGGAGTGAAAGCTGAGCAACTCAGAGGGGAAGTGATTTTTAGTTAGGGTACTCAGGACTGGTTATTTTTGTTGCCTTCATTAAGTGCTATTTACCTCTCTCTCTATTGTGAAAACTACAGTAACTATTTATTCTTATCCTTTGGCTCCTATCTTTTTAACCAGGGCCTACCCTTATCCCACAACTGCTTACTTTGCTTAAGAGCCTTTGGTAAAGTACCTTGTCAAAGGTTTTCTGAAAGTCCAGTTACACTACATCCACTGGATCACCCTTGTCCACATGCCTGCTGATACCCTCAAAGAATGCTAATAAATTGGTGAGGCATGAGTCCCTTTTCCAAAAGCCAGGCTGACTCCCAACATACTATGTTCTTCTATGTGTCGAATAATTCTGTTCTAGTTCCAACCAAGTTGCCTGGTTCTGAAGTGAGGCTTACCGGCCTGTAATCGCCAAGATCGCCCCGGGAGCCCATTGCAAAAACTTCATTGAGCTTCTCCACCACAGCCTTGTCTTCCTTGAGTGCTCCCTCGGCACCTGGATCGTCCAGCGGCCCCACTGACAGTTTGGCAGGCTTCCCGCTGCTGTTGCAGTTTACAGTTTTGTTTGCTGTTAGTTTTAATCTTTTTTTCTAGTTGCTCTTCCCATTGTTTTCCGGCCTGTCTCATGACACCTCCCCACGATCCTGCCCGGCCCCCCCTGCGGTCCCCCCCCAGCACAGGGGCTGCCAGAGTCGCTCCCCTCACGTGAATGGGCCAACAGCCCCGCCCCCAGGCTCGCTCAGCCCCCACTCCCGTTACCTACCCCGCTCCCGGGCCGCCGCCGCCGCCGCCGCCGCCTCTGCCTCTCTCTCCCAGCTCCTGACAGCTGTCCGCGACGTACCCGTGTGTCGTCAACACGCAAGGAGGCCCTCACCCAATCCCCGTTTAGCGCCAGGGGCGGGGCAGGAAGAGAGCCGTGCCCGGCCGCGCCTGCGCACGGCCGCTGTGGCGTCGTCGACGCTCAATCTCCTGAGAACCCGCGCGGCTGTCGGGCTCGCAGCCCGTTGCTCCGTCGTCAGGGAAACCGCAGGTCGGTGGCGGGGGGCGAGCGAATGGGAGCGGGCGTCACTCACCACCGCTGCTGCCGCCCCCTCGCGCAGTGGAGCCCCGCCCCCTCCCGGGGCTTGGGCGGCTGCCGCGCCGTGCGCAGCCCCGTAGAGCTCACCGGCCCCCCGCCTCCGCGCCCCCCCCCCCCCCACCCACCAGGGCCCTCCTGAGCCGGCCCGCTGCCCTGCGGCTGCAACCGACAGACCCGCCCGCTGCGCAGCATGGGGCTCGTCTGCGGGGAGCGGTAACGGGGGCGGGGGGGGGGGGCTTTGTACAGCCACTCCCCTGCGGGACGCTCGCTGGTGCCCGCAGGCCCTGCTGGTGCGCGCTCGGGGTTCCCTGGGGCGCTGCAGTGGCGTCGTGCTGGTGGCGGGGGCACCGCGTTGCCGCGCACCAGCAAACGTTGCAGAGAGACTGCTCGTTGCAGTGTATACCGCTGTGATGGGTAATATACAGAGAATGTACATTACTTGGTACAGTATATACTAAAAGAGCTCCAACCTCTCCCCCCCCCAATTTTTGGGGGGGCAAATCTTTGTAAAACGTAAACTGCTAAAAATAAACCCTGACATTAAATTAATAACCCCCCCCCAAAAAAAAAACAACCCCAGAAGCACTACTTACGATATTGCAAATCGGTAGGGGCTTGGCTACACTTACATTGTATAGCGCTCTAACTTGCTGGCTCAGGGGTGTGAAAAATCACCCCCCTGAGCGCAGCAAGCCAGAGCACTTTAAAGTGCTGGTATAGACAGGCTCTGAGCGCTAGGAGGTGGATTACCAGGAGCGACCACACTCGCACTTCAAAGCATTGCTGCGGGAGCACTCCTGCGACAGCGCTTTGAAGTTTCCAGTGTAGCCCTGCCTTATGTGTATTCTTTGTATGACTCATTTAAATAATCTCTGTAATTCTTTATAAGCTGGACAATATTAGTAACTACTACGTTTGTTCCATTACTGTAACACATGAAACCGCCTCCTCCTCCTCATTTGTGGTATTGTAGAAAATGTATATATTGAAAATGTGACAATATCTTCTCTAAGACTAAGATTAATATGTAGACTAGGGTTTATTAATGTATGTAGGTTTTTGTTTACATTTTCATGTCATTGTCACAAATTTTACAGTGACTTAAAAGTATACAGGGCCAAATTTTAATGGTCACTTTGGTCAGTAAAAAGCTGTAACATGATTTTTCCCCCTTTTTTTCAGTTTCTCGCTGGTTACAAGCAGAACCCAAAGCAAGATCTGTTTTCATTATCTGCCACATCTGGGCTTTCTAAGTGTGTTGAGAAGATGGTGAATGTCCTGAAGGGTGTCCTTATAGAATGGTTAGTAGTTAAGCTGAATTTCAACTGAACACGTTTCTTATTTGTTTAGTGCCTAAAACATCCTAGACACTTTACGGAACATGTAGAAGCCTCACTCCCTTCATCTTTTCTCCCCCTTCTCTCCCACTGAATAGAAGTCCTGCACAAATTCTGCTTAGACCACTCTGCAACTGTTTGCAGTTTATAATCTAGAAAATTGAATTTTATTTAGTCTGTAAATTATTGCTTTCTATACAGTAAATGTATACCATATAATCTAAACTGTTGCCATTAAATTCTAACTTAAGGGCCAGACCCTCAATTATCCCCAAAATATAGACAACACAAGTCAGGGTTTGACATCCACTTCATGGCCATGATCCTGATTATACTCCATACATGCCTTCTACTGTGTGTTATGTTATACTTAAAATTTATACCAGCATAACTGTTGTGGTCAAGAATGGGGAAAAAATCCACACCTCTAGAGACATAGCTATGATGAGAAAACATAAAGTGTAGATGCAGCCAAGCTGACAGAAGAGTGTTGTTGGTAGGGGAGGTAGTGTTTCTGTGCCAGCAGGAAAAACTCCTTTTGGTATACCCTGCATCCGCACTGGGATCTGTAGTATAGTAGTTCTAGACCACTGTCAGGACAGTCCCAGGGTGATCCTCCCTGGGCTACTTAGTTTTTGTGGCCAGAGTTCACAATGATAAGGTGTGAAGTGTTCACAGTGCTTCTGAGGATTTGTCCCTAAGGGCCTGATACTGCACCCATTTAAGTGAGTGGGAGTGTTGCCTTTGAGAGAATTTGTCCTTAAGTAACCAAGACAGCCAAAAACTGTTAGTGTTTTGTGAAGTTAAATATGGTGACCCAATATTAGAAAGCCGTGAGCCATAGCTATACTGTAAAATAATAAGTAGCATACTGCACTGTGTTAACAAATATCTTCAGGCTGCTTCATGGAATTATTCCAACACTTGCTACATTCTCTCCTTTTAACTCTTTCCAGTAGTATTTCAAACTGTTCTTGCTTTTTTGTTAAAGTATTTGTTCTATATGTACTTAAACTCTAGTCTCTGAAAGAACTGTTTTCCTTAGGAGTAAAAATCTGATCAGCAGGAGAAGGTGAAAGGGTGGGAACAGAGGAAAGACATGTGGAAGACATAGCAAGGGGAAGGTCTTTCAACCAAAATGTAGTGCTGATCCCTATAATATAGTTATTTCTGCTTTCAAACAAATCAGGCAAAGAGATTGTTATAGTTTTAGTGACGACTAATAAAACAGAAAAGTCAGAAAATTGAGGTTAGTGACCATGTAATTCAATTGTCTTGAGCTATTATGGTAAACTATGCCAACAGGTTTATCTTCCGCTAACAGGCCATGTCAGGAAGTTAGAGTCTCAGACAAATGGGAGCAAAACATTTAAAAATAATGTTTGTCTTTTATATAGACACTCTTAGCATTTGCTTGTCTATTCACACTTTAGTTCCATGCTAACAGCCCTGCCTAATATTAATGTGGAAAAAGCATGAGAGTAGCATAGCAGCTGCTAGTGGGACTTGTCTGCATTCCAGTCCTGTACGTGTTCATTGTCAGGCTCCCAGCACCCAGCTGCTCTCAGGTGTGACAGGTATGAAGATCCCATCACTTAGCTGCTTTTATAAATATTTTTAAGTCCAAGATGGACTTTGAACCTACAGCAGTGGTTCTCAAACTGTGGGTCGGGACCCCAAAGTGGGTCGCAACCCCCTTTGAATGGGGTCACCATTCAAGGGTTGGCTTAGGGCTTCATCCCTGGGTGGTAGGGTTCAGGTTGCAGGCCCGCTGCTTGGGGCTGAAGCTCTTGAGCAGTGGGTCTCAAAATTTTTTTACTGGCGACTCCTTTCACACAGCAAGCCTCTGAGTATGACCCCCCCTAATAAATTAAACAAACATACTTTTTTATATATTTAACATCATTATAAATGCTGGAGGCAAGCAGGGTTTGGGGTGAAGGTTGAAAGCTCGCGACCCACATGCAGTAACCTCGTGACCTCCTGAGGAGTCCCGACCCTCTGTTTGAGAACCCCTGCTCTTGAGCTTCAGCTTTGGCCCCCCTGCCCAGATCACTGAAGCTTAGGCTTTGGCCCTCCCACCTAGGGCAGTGGGGCTTGGGCAGGCTCAGGCTTCAGTCCCCCCTCCTGGGGTCGTGAAGTAATTTTTGTTGTCAGAAGGGGGTCATGGTGCAGTGAAGTGAGAACACCTGACCTACAGTATTTACTGTGCTACGAACCAGTCCCCATCCACTGTTTCCACAAAGCTAGCTGGACAAGCTTTGCCAGTTGCTGTCTTGCTGCTCACAGCCAGCTCAGGGAGTATGCATGGAATTCTGTGCTAGCAGAAGTCATAGAACTGTTGTAAGGGAATCTAATTCCTTAATATTTTTTCAAATTAATTTTTTAGAACTTGTGAAAGGTGCCAGATGGACAGCACTGGAAACTGAAGTCATCAGTTAAAAACAAAAATGTTTGAATTTTGTATCTATAAACAGATCAAAGGAAAATTTGGCAAGGCACTGCAGTTGCAAGTTTCCCCACCCTTTTAATGTGCATGCTAAGCCCTGTTCCAGAAGGACCACATCAAGGATTAGAATATAGTTAAGTCTTCATGTACTAAATGGGTAAAGCCCTTCTGCTATAACCAGGGTGGATTTGATTTTAATCAATTGATTTCAATCATGATTTTAATCACTATAGTCAGGAAGACTCTGTTTAATCTGTTTTCTACATAAAAGTGCATTCTTGTTGATTATAACCTTAATGCATATTCTTCACATCTCAGAGATAGATGTAAGTTTCATTTTTAGAAGATACACACTATACATTTTTAAACAGTGATTTATTTTGAAAACTTTTCAGATTAGTTTTACAGCTACATCAGAAAATAATTGGTTATTTCATTTATTAAAGGTAACTGAAGCAGATATTTATGAAGCCATTGGGAGTGAACTATCATTAATATTTGGAGGATTTTCTTGCCATGCTGTAGTAGGAGGAGAACATCACCAGGCAGACATTTAAATTGTTTTGTTTTTTTTAGTTAAATAAATGTTAAGTATTCTGGATTTTTTTCTACAAACAGCAAACATATAATATTTTAACAAAACAAGCATATGTCCCTCGCTTCTCACATTTATCGCCAGTCTTCTTTTCCTTGTCCAGATCTATTCTTCCCCCAACAATCTTCTATTCATTGAACTTTTTGAAACTTTGCACTTTTAGAGAGACGTAAGGGATTACTCTGTGTACACAAATTTGCAGAGGGACAATAGGGGTGAGGTCTGTTATTTCTCACCTCTGTTATTTCTATAAAAATTTTTTTGCTGTTAACAAGTATGTTACGTCTGGAGACATATATCCACAGTTTGAGAACGGCAAAATTAAGCATCTCTGATGGTATCTTCTAGACAAATCTAAAAAGATTAACCTAAATAATCTATACAGAAGCCTCTGGAATCCCATAAGATTGGGTCCCTAATCTATGAACTTTTGGAACTCATTTACAAAAAACTTTTCTTAAGTATAACATGAATATATTGTCTCATGCTATAGAATTAGAATTTATAATCCCTATTCCATGATGAGGTATCTTTGAGCTATAATGTATCTTAATTAAAACTATCTTTAGATAGGTTTTTTCCTGCCTCAAAAAGCATTTTATCAAAAAAATCCAATTTAAAGAATTGGATTTTTTTTTTTTTTTAAAAATCATTGATTTTTATCCACCCTGGCTAGAACTGCCAGAAGGGCTCCAATTAATGCCAGTTGTGTTGGTTGTGTGTTGATGTGGACATATGTCCCATGAGATCTGGCCTGAGACTTCTAATATTGTACCAATAAAATAAAAACCAGCAGGATCTTATTAAAGGGAAAAAGGCAAAACACCACATTTATTGTGAATACAGAAAGAATCATAGTAAGCAGTTAGTTATAGCTATAACATTCCATTCAATCTCATATTTATTCACACATTCATTCATACAAACACACACACACACACACACACAGGTTCTGCAAGGTTGTTATCATAGTTACCAGCCTTAGAGTTGCTCATGCCAAGCCACTGGCCAGGTGGCCTGGACATGAGGAGGGAGCAGGGCCTTGTCAGATGCTCATCTGATGCTCCTGGAAGTTGGTTTGCAGAATCAGACCCCAATGTTCTCACTTTTTAGAGTCTATTTTTATAGGAATTTCTTCCTATGCCAGTCTATGGGAATTGCTTCATCATGCTGTTGCTGAATCAATCAGCAGATAGCACATTCCTGACGGCTCCAAGATGTTATCTTGTTCTTTGGTTCTCCCATTCTTGAGGCTGTTGGGTGGATTCCAGTCTGCCCTCCGGGTGGGGTCCTCTGGTTATTTCCACTTGACGCCTTCTTCAGCCGATGGACACTGGATTCTTAGGCTGGCACCTCCCTGATCATTCAGTTATTATCCACACCAAGCATCCATCCACATACATCCTCTATCTCTATTTTAATCACAATGGTTAATACAACAAAAGGGTGGGGAGTCTCTGGGTGCTGTTTCTGTTGTTAGAGTATTGCTTTGAGTCTCTCTCTCTTGTGAATTGCTTTGAGAATAGACTCTGTCTTAGAATGTACTAACACAATTAGCAGCTTGCAAGTTTCACACATAGAGGGAGAGAAACAGTACCAAAAACCAAGAGACCTCTTAATTAGTAATACCCTGGAATTTAAACTCTGGGGAATCAAACTCATTTGTGATTTTAATACAGAACTTCTTTAATATGATCCAACACTAACTCATTTCCAACAGATCACTAAACACAAGCAAGCAAATGCTAATAATTATCTGGCACTAGCAGTTTGGATCGGTAACCTGCCGTTGGATGAAGTTCAAAAGGAAGACAACTGGTTATGGAGGAATGATAAATAATATATAAAGAAGCACTTTAGAAGGGTATTCAATTTTTCCACCCTCTATTTTATATAATCTTAGATTTCTTTCCGGACATGCCAGTGCAAATGAGTGTAACCTCTTTAGATGAGCTTTAAGTTAGAGGCTTTTTCACTTTTTTGGCTTCAAAATTAATCTGTATCTTGCAAACTTCTTCCTCACTCCAGTCATGTGTCTATGTGTTTGAGGCCAATATCTAAAAGGATTTCTACACTGTGTAAAAAGTTTACCTTCATTTTGTGGTACACAGTTCACCCAAATGTGTGGGTTGTTTTGTTTCCTCCCATAGAAGGTCTTGTAAATATGGTAACTGGTACTAATATCGATTGCAGAACTTGCTAAATCTTATTACCTCCTTTCTGTCAGATAATATAATTTCTAATATAAATAATGGTTTCTACTAAAAGATTCTGAGCCCCTTAGTTCTGGACATCTACTGTTCCAGCATTGACTACTGCACCAGAACATTCCAGCTGCCAGAATCCAGAGATTAGTTTACAAGTGCATGATTTCACTGAAGAACGCTTTTCCTGACTTGTGTAAAATATATTAAATAAGTGCTGTGTTCCACTGATTTATTTATATATTCCTGTCAAGTCTAAACTGCTAAATATATCAGTGGAACACAGCACTTATTAAAAGTCTAATTTTAAATTATCTGGTCACTTTGTAATGTGGTTATTATAAAGATTGCCCTTCTGATGATGATACCTACACCTCAGCTCAATAAATACTGTTTATCACTGATCCTTTAGCTACTCGCATTTAAATAAAACCTGAGAGCCCCAGAGGAGCTAGGTAAGGGGTCTAGATAAGGTATTGAGAAATTAACTTTCAAACACTACCAAAAAACCCACAAAGTTTTGGAAAATACAAAGTATTGGATAATTAAGGATTTACTGAGAAACTCTTAAATTCCATTGTGTTTCAGGTACAATACTATTTCATGCCATACTGTACTTAGGGCCCTTCATTTTTAGTTTTTATAGAAAAATTCTCAGGTTTTACAAAGGCTATTATACAGTTTTTACCCCTTGTCATCCAAATTTTGGACCACTCAAGTATATGAAAAAAATGGATTATGTTCAGAAAATCAAATACACATTGGGTAAATGTTTATGCTAATAATTAAGTGTAAATGCAAGGCTGTTAAAGACAGTGTAGTGCAAGGCACATGCATATGTACAGTTCATAAAATAAACCACAGAATTAAATTGCTGTTACTTTCAATACTCTTACTTTTCTCTATTTTTTGCTTTTTTTTTCTTGTCCTCCCATCACCCAGTATTAATCTGATATTTACTTGGACAACTGTGAAGTTACTTTTTTGTGCTGCTTTTCATCCATGTTTTTAATTTTTGTAACAAACACCAAAATTCCCAGAAATTTTTAAACAAAATCAAAACTGAAAGCAAAGGGCCTTGGCTATGTCTATACTATTTATAGCTAAATCAGGCTAGAACAAGAATATGTAAACTGAGGATATTAAGTGTTCAGCAAAGACAAATGAACCTTAAACTCATTGTTCATGTTTTACTGAGAACGTATTTTATAATACCAATATAATCACTAAGTATTCTCTGCAAGTCAGGCAACCAGTTTTCTTCCTCCTGGGCTCTTTTAGCTGGTCACAGTTTAATTTGTGAAAAACTCCAAAAGGGGCACTATTACTTAAGAATAACTTTTAGAAAAGCCTTTCTAAGATGATGGATATAGGCAACAAAGAACTTTTGAAAATGAGGATGCTGCTTAGGAAGCAGTTTTCACGTTCCATTATTCCAAAGTTGTTTTACTTACTGCTGTGTTGCTGTATTGCGTCATATGGCAGTAATATGGATTCTGGTGCATGTTTGTCTCTACAGTGATCCAGCCATGAAGCAGTTCCTGCTGTACTTGGATGAGTCAAATGCCCTGGGGAAGAAGTTCATCATACAAGACCTGGATGAAACACATGTCTTTGTGTTAGCTGAGTTGGTTAACTTCCTCCAGGAGAGAGTGGGCGAGTTAATGGACCAGAACTCTTTTCCTATAACACAAAAGTAAAAAGACTAGATAGCGAATTGACTATTCCGAAATTGCAAGCAACACACAGGGAATCAAGAGTTTTATTGTTCATTCTCTGCGTGACTGATTAGGGAGTCTTAGAGAGAAGACTAACACTTTTGTTACTATAACAAAATGGATTGTTTCCATAGACTAAATACTTTTGAATTGGCTTTTTGCCATTTTGGGGGAGACTTGAAAGACAGGATACCTTTCAGAGTTTGCTAGTCTGAAGGATTTTCTGATGCTTAGGGGTTTTTTGTTTATTTTCTTAAATACCATGTGTTCCTTTAGCCTCTTCTTCCATTTCTTTTCTTGTCAAATTACATTATTTTAAAACAGGGGGTAATGGTTTATTTATCAGCATTTCCTTAGAATATTGTGTGGATTTCACATTCCTGCAGTTGAGATTAGAGCAGATTATAGTATGATTGACTCTGATTAAACCATCTGTATTAAAATGTTACTTTGTGTGACTGATAACATCCTAAGTAAATTGAGTGCATGATGATATGGAGTACTTAGCTTTTATTTTTAAAATATTTGATGTACCAAAATAAATAAAATGTTTTCCCCTCAGTTTGTTAAATGTTGTTTACCAATTAATCATTTGCTAGCACAGCCTTGAGACAGTTACCTAATTCATAGTTCTGTATTTTTTAATTAAAATATTTGTATGGAAAAACAAAATACACCAATGATTATTAGATTTAAATGGTTGCTGAACTGAATACCAGCAACAACAAATGAGGAGAAATGTGCCTGTAAATGGTGGTCAAATAGCACTTGAACATGTAGCAAATTCTCTAAAATAAAGTGCATAAATAGGAGGTTAAATAAGCAGTCTGTCTACTTAAGACTACGGTGGAAGCTGACATTCCTTAAACTGAAGAGAAAACTGTTTTCAATTACTGTGAAACTTCTGTTTGAATTCATAAGCCACCATTTCAGATCTTAGCTTATTCAGCAAGTTAAGCTGCTGTGTTAACATATATCCATGAAACACATGTCATACGTGGAACCCACCAACAAATAAAGTAGTATAAAATATTGAGCAACAGAGAGAGGTTTATCGTCAGTTTTATCATGAGTTTTTCCCCCTGAGCAGGATAGCAAATGACAATGTAATGAGACTTATAAATGACCATTTGCAAATGCAAAAAAAGTGAGATACTACTGCCAAAAGATAGACTTCAGGACCCTGGGAGCTAGGGTAAAGGGGTCAGGGCACAGGTGATGGTCTCATCCATCCTCCTGGTTGAGGGTAAGGGCCCAGGAAGGGACATGCACATCTTGAAGATGAATGCATAGTTCCACACACCGAAGGACTTTGGCTTCCTCAACTATGGGATTGTATTCTGGGAAGGTGTGCAGGGAAGAGATGGGAGCCCATCTGATTTAAAAAGAGAGGGAGCATCTTCACAAATCAAATTCGTGAGGTGGACTTTAAACTAAGTTCAGAGGGTGCAGGTGACAGAAGCCCATAGGTAAGTATAAAAAAGGCAGCCTAACAGAGAATTAGATATTGGTGGGAGGACTTGGAAAATTACCATAGGGTCATAGGAGCAATAAGAGAAATCAGTGGGAGAATTTGCTCAGCATTTGTATTGTTGCTACACAAATGCAGTGAGTATGGGGAATAGACAGGAAGAACTATGGTTTAATTGGTATCACAGAGAGCTGGTGGGGTAAGTCTCATGACTGGAATATTGATAGAGGTATAGCTTGTTCGGGAAGGACAGGCAGAGTAAAAAGGGAGGTGGTGTTGCATTATGCGTCAAGAATATATACACTTGTTCTGAGGTCCAGAAGGAGGTGGGAGGCAGACTAGTTGAGAGTCTCTGGGTAAAGATAAAAGGGATTTAAAAAAAAAACAAAAATGGTGAGTTCATGGTAGAGGTCTACTATAGACCACCAACTCAGGAAGAAGAGGTGGATGAGTCTTTTCTAGAACAAAAAACAGAAATATCTAACACACAAGTCCTGGTCACAATGGGGGACTTTAACTATCCGGACTTCTGTTGGAAAGTAACACACCAAAATAAACTTCCAATAAGTTCTTGGAATCTATAGGGGAAAACTTTTAGTTCCAGAAAGTAGAGGAAGTAATCAGAGGAACAGCCATTTTAGAATTGATTCTGACCAACAGGGATGAATTGGTAGCAAATCTGAATTTGGAAGGCAATCATGAAGTGCTAGATTTCAGGATTCTAAAGGAAGGAGTGAGAGCAGAAGAATAAGCATAGTGGATTTAAAAACAAAACAAAACAGACTTAGAACTGGTAGGTAAGGTCCCATGGGAAGAAAAATCTAAGGGATAAAGGAGTTCAGGAGAGTTGGCAGTTTCTCAAGGAGACAATACTAAAGGCACAGCTTCCAACTATCCTGATGCAAAGAAAAGATCAGAATAATAGAGGCCAATCTGGCTCCATCAGGAGCTCTTTAATATCCTGAAAAATCAAAAAGGAGCCCTACAAAAAGCCAGAACGTGGACAAATTGCTAAAGAGGCGTACAAAAGAATAGCACAAGCACGTAGGAACAAAATCAAAAAGACTAAGGCACAAAATGAATATCACCTAGCAAGGGACATAAAAGGTAATAGGCTCAGACTTTAAGGCCAGAAAGGGCCATCATGATCATCTGGTCTGACCTGCGTCTCCCAGGCTGCAGAACCTCACCCACCCACTCCTGGAGCAGATATGTGATCTCTGGCTGAAGTTACAGAAGTCCTCAAGACTTGATGTAAAGACTTCAAGTTACAGAGAATCCACCATTTACTCTAATTCAAACCAGCAAGTGACTCATGCCCCACACAGCAGAGGAAAGTAAAAAAAAAAAAAAAAAAAGGGTCTCTGCCACGCTGACTTGGGAGAAAATTCCTTTCCAACCCCATAGGGAACAATTAGACCCCGAGCATGTGGGGGAGACCCACCAGCCAGACACCTGGGAAAGAATTATCTGCAATAACGGAGAGCCCTCCCCATCTAGTGTCCCATCACCATATGTTTGAGATATTTACTAACAGCAGTTGTGGATAGTTCCACATGCCATTGTAGACAATCTCATTTTACCATCCCCTCTATACATTTATCAAGCTCAGACTTGAAACAAGTTAGTTTTTTTGCCCCCGCTGCTCCCCTTGGGAGGCTGTTCCAAAACCACTCCTCTGATGGTTAAAAGCTTGTGTCTAATTTCAAGCCTAAACTTGTTGATGGCCAGTTTATATCCATTTGTTCTTGTGTCAACATTGGCCCTTAACATAAAAAACAACTCTCCCTTTGACACAGGGTTTACTACTCACCACTGGGTCACCTCATTGTGGCTCATGGGAAGATTAGCTCTCAACCAGTCTGACGACCCCTCCTCTCATTGTTTGCCTTGTGGTCTCTCTCTGTGGACTTTTGCTTGCTTGCTTTTCATGGCTTGGACCTCCAGTGAAATTGCTATAGTTTTCCCTTCCAGTTTATCAAAGTCCTTCTAGACAAACAGTCTCAAGCAGTCTTCTGTTCCACTGCCTAGACTGTGCCACTTCCCCAGTGGCTGGTAGGGGAACCCAGGCCCACCCTCTGCTCCAGGTTCCAGCCCAGGGACCCTATAACTAGCAACCATGGTACGCAATCCCAAACCCTGTTGCTGTTTCTGTGAGCTCCTTCCTACTATTTTTCTCTAGCTCTGCCCCCACCTCCCGGTTACCAGTGGAGCTTCTTCAGCTCCGTCTGACTATTTTACCCCCTCTTCAGTTCTTGCTAGAGTCTGTATTCCCACACAGGATCCCAGGGCTTACTCCTTGTCTCTTGCCAACTCCCCTTATTTCTAGGGAGTGACTGCAGAGTTCCTTCCTGCAGCCCCTCTTGCACACGACTTCCTGGTTTTATACTATCTCAGTCTTCCCCTGCCCAGCTGGGCTTCATCATCAGTTAGACCTCATCAGCCCTGACTCTTCTTCAGGTTCAGCCTGTCATGAGTTTGTGATTCTCTGCACCTCAAAGTAGCACCCTGGAACCCCCATATTCACCATAGTGATATGATTATATTTTGTATACCTTATGAAATATCATTTTAAAAGTTTTGATCGGTTGAACATTAATATCCTGTTAGATTGTATGTAATATCATGGTATGTGAAGTTATGGAGTATTGCTATATGTGTTACTGAAATATGTTGTGAGGTTGGGAACACCCACAACCAGGCTTTCAGGTACAACAAAGGAGTAGCCATCGATAGCCAAATGACGTTAATGGCGCATCAAGAAAATAATCCACTATCCCAGAGACTCCTTAGAGAACGCACATATGCAGTGAAGACTGCTTAACCAATGGGGACTGTCCAGGGGCAGCAGGTTTATAGAAATTTTGGTGGTGCCCAGAGCCCACCCCCCCCAAACTCCGCCCCCCACCTGCCTAAGGATCTGGGCTGGAGTTTGGGTGCAGGGTGCAGGCTCTGGGTTGGGGCAGGGGTGCAGGAGGGGGTGAGGAGTGCAGGCTCTGGGATGGCGTTTGGGTGTAGGCTCTGGGCTGGGGCAAGGGGTGGGGATGCAGGAGGGGGTGAGGGGTGCAGGCTCTGGGAGGAAGTGCGGGAATGGGAGGGGGTGTGGAGGGAGGGGGTGCAGGCTCTGGGAGGGAGTTTGGGGGTGGGAGGAGGTGTGTGGGAAAGGGGTGGAGGTACAGGCTCTGGGAGGGGGTGGTGGGGTGCAGCGCTTACCTGGGGCTCCTAGGCAGGGTGGGCCAGGGGACCTCTGTGTGCTGCTGCCCCCAGGCACTGCCCCCGCAGCTTCCTATTGTTGCAGGGGGGCTTGGGGTGGGACACAGACCAACCCCACCAAGGGGCCACAGGGAGGGGCTGGCAGCCACATGGAGTGAGCAGGCAGGAAGCCGCTCAGCTCCACTGCGCTGCTGGTGGTGAGTGGGGGCCCCGGGCTGTTTTAAATGTCCTGGGGGATGCGGGGGAGGGGCGCCTGGGGGCGGAAGGCAGGGCCGAGGGAGAGACCAGTGCTGGAGCCAGGCCTGTGGTGCCCAGGCACCACGGGCCCATAGAACTCACCACCCATGGGACTGTCTGGTTCGCATGTCACAGCAAAGATCTTTCCTGCAAGCTGGAAGAAGGTATAAAACAGGGAAAGCAACATCATCACTTGGCCTCTTCCCCCACCCCATGACTCAACACCTGGAAGAATGTCTGGAGGACGAAGATTTTGAACTGGGGAAGTTTGGTCCAAGGCTGGAAAGAGAGTCCAATCTGTGTATTAAGGAACTGTAACCTGCTTGTAATATCTCTCAGGGTGAGAAAAGCTGTTGGATTCTACTCTAAGTTAGACTAAAAATTTAGGAGTTAGAATGCATGTTTACTTTTTATTTTCTCAAGATAACTATCTCTGACCTTTATGCCCACCACTTATAATCACTTAAAATCTATCTTTCTGTAGTTAATAAACTTATTTCAATGTTTTCCCTCCCTACTCAGGTGCAGTCCATCCCATGAGAATAGTCCTCTGTCGATGAGTGCCTGCCAGTGGTCAAACATCCCAAAGCCCTCCTTATAGCTCCACTTCCTAAGCCGTCTGTTGATTATCATAATCTTTTCTTATCTTAGCTCTCCTCCTCTGGTAACAGATAGAATTCCACTGAAGATCACCTGAGCCTCCATTTCTTTAAGCGCCTTCCCCACCTGGCATAGTCTTCCTTGATGCATCCCAGTGAGAATCTAGCAGTATCATTTATTCATACGTGAAGGACAGTCAGTGGATTCTTTTTTGCTTCCATTAGGATCCTCTTCAGCCTCAGGTCCACATCCTATATTTTAGCTCCCGGCAGACAACACATTCTTCTTTTCTCTAGATCAGCTCTGATGATGGACCTCTCTGTTCTTAGTAGGGGATCCCCAATCACATAGACCTGACTCTTCCTGAGTGTTGGTGCAATTCTCTGGCCTTCTTCCTTCTGTTATTTCTGGCTGTAAGTCTTCTTGCCTTCTGATCTCACTTGCAATCTTCTGCAAATCACCTCTGTCCTCCTGGGGAACTGAACTCTGGCTGTCTCTATTGACTCTTCCCCTCTTCTTGTAGGACTAGCCACTCTTCTCTTCTTTCTTGCCCTCCCATCTTCTGTAATTGCCTGCCTCTCCCCTTCATTTTCCAACTCAGCAAACTTATTCTTCAGCTCTGTTTCTCCTTTGCTAGCTGGTCTTTTCCTCTTAAAGAGGTTCTTTCATTCATCTTTCTCTTGCTTCTAATGTTTTTAAAGTGTAGGTCCTCTACTTAATGGGGAAGAAGAGCTAATAACTGATGACATCAAGAAAACCGAGGTGTTTCATGCCTATTTTGTGTTAAAAGAAAAGGAGTACTTGTGGCACCTTAGAGACTAACCAATTTATTTGAGCATAAGCTTTCGTGAGCTACAGCTCACTTCATCGGATGCATACTGTGGAAACTGCAGAAGACATTATATACACAGAGACCATGAAACAATACCTCCTCCCACCCCACTCTCCTGCTGGTAATAGCTTATCTAAAGTGATCACTCTCCTTACAATGTGTATGATAATCAAGTTGGGCCATTTCCAGCACAAATCCAGGTTTTCTCACCCTCCGTCCCGCCACACACAAACTCACTCTCCTGCTGGTAATAGCCCATCCAAAGTGACCACTCTCTTTACAATGTGTATGATAATCAAGGTGGGCCATTTCCAGTACAAATCCAGGTTTTCTCACCACCCCCCACACACAAACTCACTCTCCTGCTGGTAATAGCTTATCCAAAGTGACCACTCTCCTTACAATGTGTATGAAAATCAAGGTGGGCCATTTCCAGCACAAATCCAGGTTTTCTCACCCCCCCACCCCCATACACACACAAATTCACTCTCCTGCTGGTAACAGCCCATCCAAAGCGACCACTCTCCCCACAATGTGCACGATAATCAAGGTGGGCCATTTCCAGCACAAATCCAGGTCTTCTCCCCCCTCCCCCAAACTCACTCTCCTGCTGGTAATAGCTCATCCAAACTGACCACTCTCCTTACAATGTGTATGATAATCAAGGTGGGCCATTTCCAGCATAAATCCAAGTTTAACCAGAATGTCTGAGGTGGGGGGGGAGGAAAAAACAAGGGGAAAGCAGTAGATGTGATGTATCTTGATTTTAGTAAGGCTTTTGACAGTCCCACATAACATTCTCATAAGCATACTAGGAAAATGTGATCTAGATAAAATTACTATAAGATGGGGCACAACTGTTTGAAAGACCAGACTCAAAGTGTAGTTATCCATGGTTCACTGTCAAAGCGGGAGTGCCTGTTTAATGGGTTTCCACCGGGGTAAGTCCTTAGTCCAGTACTATTCAATATTTTAACTACTGACTTGGAAAATGGAGTGGGGTGTATGGTTATAAAATTTGCAGATGACACCAACCTGGGAGAGACTGCAAGCAATTTGGAGGACAGAATTCGAATTCAAAATGACAAATTGGCAAACTGGTGTGAATTGAACAAGAAGAAATTCAATAAAGACAAGTTCCAAGTACGTCACTTAGGAAGGAAAAATCAAATTTACAGCTACAAAATGGGGAATAACAACATGGTAGTACTGCTGAAAAGGATCTGGGAGCTATTATGGATCACAAACAATAGTGTGAGTCAACAATGTGATGCTGTTACAAAAAAGGCTAATATCATTGTGGGGGTGTATGAACAGCAATGTCATATGTAAGACACAGGAGGTAATTGTCTCACTCTAGGTGGCACTATTAAGGCCTCAGATGGAGTATTGTGTCCAATTCTGGGTATCATATTTTAGGAAAGAGGTGGACAAATTGGAAAGAGTCCAGAGGACGGCAACAAAAATGATAAAATGTTTAGAGTAGCTGACTTATGAGGAAAGATTAAAAAAACTGGGCATGTTTTGTCTTGAGAAAAGACTGAGGAGGGACCTGATAACAGTCTTCAAATATGTTAAGAGGATGGTGATCAGTTGTTCTCCATGTCCTCTGAAGATAGGACAAGAAGTAATGAGCTTAATCTGCAGCAAGGGAGATTTAGGTTAGTGTGAGGGGGAGGGTCCCCTCAAGTCCCCTACAAATCCACTTTCAAGTCCTTATATCATCTTTCTTTCTTTCTTTCCAGCTCCCCAGTAGACACCCAAGGGAGTTTTTGAAGCAAACAAAAAAGTCCTCCCCCATCTTTCTTGCCTAAGTGGAGAGGAAAGTCCATAGGAAAATAAAAAGAGAAGCAGGGGTGACTTGGAACTCATGCAGTCTTCCTGGGTCAGCCCGTTTGGTTTAGTCTAAATGGAGTACCTCCAGCCCCCTCCTCAGGGGGAGTACTGCTCTGAGGCTGGGTCATGCAGCTTCAGGAATGGCAAGGCTTGTTACTTTCTACCTCTCAGAGAGCTTGTCTCCATTGTCGGGGGAGGGCAGTCTTTTTCCTGTGACAGGTTTTCCCTTTTAAGCTCCCCTCTCCTACCCTTCAAGCAGAACAAGCCGTGCAGGTGTACTTCGTTGGTGTTGCACAGGTCCAGAGGAGCTTCTTAGTCTCCTCTCAGTCAGTGTGTGGGCGTGTCCTCTCACAGTTAGATATTAGGGGGGAAAAATTAACGATATGAGTAGTTAAACTCTGGAATAGGCTTCCAAGGAAGGTTATAGAGTAGTAGCCATGTTAGTCTGTATCCGCAAAAAGAAAAGGAGTACTTGTGGCACCTTAGAGACTAACACATTTATTTGAGCATAAGCTTTTGTGATCTACAGCTCACTTTATTGGATGCATGCAGTGGAAAATACAGTGTGGGGATTTATATACACAGAGAACATGAAACAATGGGTGTTACCTTACACACTGTAACAAGAGTGATCAGGTATGGTGAGCTATTACCAGCAGGAGAGTGGGGGGAAAAAGCCTTTTGTAGTGATAATCAAGGTGGGCCATTTCCAGCAGTTGACAAGAACGTGTGAGGAACAGTGGCGGGGGTGGGGGTGTGGAAATAAACAAGGGGAAATAGTTTTACTTTGTGTAATGACACATGCACTCCCAGTCTTTATTCAAGCCTAAGTTAATTGTATCCAGTTTGCAAATTCATTCCAATTCAGCAGTCTCTCTTTGGAGTCTGTTTTTGAAGGTTTTTTGTTGAAGAATTGCCACTTTTAGGTTTGTAATCGAGTGACCAGAGAGATTGAAGTGTTCTTCGACTGGTTTTTGAATGTTATAATTCTTGATATCTGATTTGTGTCCATTTATTCTTTAACGTAGAGACTGTCCGGTTTGGCCAATGTACATGGCAGAGGGGCATTGCTGGCACATAATGGCATATATCACATTGGTAGATGTGCAGGTGAACGAGCTTCTGATAGTGTGGCTGATGTGATTAGGCCCTATGATGGTGTCCCTTGAATAGATATGTGGACACAGTTGGCAACGGGCTTTGTTGCAAGGATAGGTTCCTGGGTTAGTGTTTTTGTTGTGTAGTGTGTGGTTGCTGGTGAGTATTTGCTTCAGGTTGGGGGCCTGTCTGTAAGCAAGGACTGACCTGTCTCCCAAGATCTGTGAGAGTGTTGGATCATATTAAAGAAGTTCTGTATTAAAATCACAAATGAGTTTGATTCCCCAGAGTTTAAATTCCAGGGTATTACTAATTAAGAGGTCTCTTGGTTTTTGGTACTGTTTCTCTCCCTCTATATGTGAAACTTGCAAGCTGCTAACTGTGTTAGTACATTCTAAGACAGAGTCTATTCTCAAAGCAATTCACAAGAGAGAGAGACTCAAAGCAATACTCTAACAACAGAAACAGCACCCAGAGACTCCCCACCCTTTTGTTGTATTAACAATTGTGATTAAAATAGAGATAGAGGATGTATGTGGATGGATGCTTGGTGTGGATAATAACTGAATGATCAGGGAGGTGCCAGCCTAAGAATCCAGTGTCCATCGGCTGAAGAAGGCGTCAAGTGGAAATAACCAGAGGACCCCCCGGAGGGCAGACTGGAATCCACCCAACAGCCTCAAGGATGGGAGAACCAAAGAACAAGATAACATCTTGGAGCCGTCAGGAATGTGCTATCTGCTGATTGATTCAGCAACAGCATGATGAAGCAATTCCCATCGACTGGCATAGGAAGAAATTCCTATAAAAATAGACTCTAAAAAGTGAGAACTTTGGGGGGTCTGATTCTGCAAACCAACTTCCAGGAGCATCAGATGAGCATCTGACAAGGCCCTGCTCCCTCCTCATGTCCAGGCCACCTGGCCAGTGGCTTGGCATGAGCAACTCTAAGGCTGGTAACTATGATAACAACCTTGCAGAACCTGTGTGTGTGGGTGTGTATGTGTGTGGGTGTGTGTTTGTATGAATGAATGTGTGAATAAATATGAGATTGAATGGAATGTTATAGCTATAACTAACTGCTTACTATGATTCTTTCTGTATTCACAATAAATGTGGTATTTTGCCTTTTTCCCTTTAATAAGATCCTGCTGGTTTTTATTTTATTGGTACAACAAGAGTGATGGGTCGTCCTTCAGGATAGGTTGTAGATCCTTGATGATGCGTTGGAGAGGTTTTAGTCGGGGGCTGAAGGTGATGGCTAGTGGTGTTCTGTTATTTTCTTTGTTGGGCCTGTCCTGTAGTAAGTAACTTCTGGGTACGTTGGCCAAACTGGACAGTCTCTATGTAAAAGAATAAATGGACACAAATCAGATGTCAAGAATTGTAATATTCAAAAACCAGTCGGAGAACACTTCAATCTCTTTGTTCACTCGATTACAGACCTAAAAGTGGCAATTCTTCAACAAAAAAACTTCAAAAACAGACTCCAATGAGAGACTACTGAATTGGAATTAATTTGCAAAGTGGATACAATTAACTTAGGCTTGAATAAAGACTGGGAGTGGATGTGTCATGACACAAAGTAAAACTATTTCCCCATGTTTATTTCTCCCCCTCACTCCCCCCACTGTTCCTCACACATTCTTGTCAGCTGCTGGAAATGGCCCACCTTGATTATCACTACAAAAGGTTTTTCTCCACCCTCCGCCTCCGGCTCTGCTGCTGGTAATAGCTCACCTTACCTGATCACTCTGGTTACAGTGTGTATGGTAACACCCATTGTTTCATGTTCTCTATGTATATAAATCTCCCCACTGTATTTTCTACTGCATGCATCCGATGAAGTGAGCTGTAGCTCACGAAAGCTTATGCTCAAATAAATTTGTTAGTCTCTAAGGTGCCACAAGTCTCTAAGGTGCCTTTCCTTTTTAAGGAAGGTTATGGAATTCCCATTGTTGTAGGTTTTTAAAAACAGGTTGGACAAACACCTGTCAGGGATGGTCTAGGTTTACTTGGTCCTTCCTCAGTGCAGGGCTGCACTTGATTAGTTTTTGAGGTTCCTTCCAGCCCTACATCTCTATGATTCAATGAGATTTGCTCGGGGATGATTGCTTCTCAAAATCCTCTCTCCAAGTTAAGGGCAATGTCAGCTCCCAGGATCTGTTAGAAAAATGCGTGGAAGGTTTTTTTATAGAAACCCTATGATTTTTTTGCCTTTTCTCTTTTGTTTTTCCAATGAATGTCAGATTAATTTAGGTTTTGTTCCAGGTACCAGCCCACTCCAAATTAAAATTCCACATAAAGGTTCTTGAACGAAGAGCTGCAAAAAAGGCACTTTTGTACTTGTGTGGACAAGCCAGTATAAGTCTGGCTAGCCAGTTCATCAGTGGTACTAACAGATTAATAGGACTGTCTAGGAGGCACCAAGAATTTCAGGTTTCTCTCCGAGTCAAGCTTGTGGTTCCTCTGATCAGAGAAATATTTCACTTCTCTGAAGGTTGCTCATATTGTGTGAAAAATAGATCTATTTGGTGGTGGACTGTGAAGAAATTCAGTTCTCTAAGAGCCTGGACTCTCTTCCCTGCACTGTTTCAATTCCCAGTGAACAAGCACCAGTTCTCCACCCGGGATCTTTTGGCTTCTCCGCTGCATGCAGAACTCCTCAGCTTTTGTCCCTTACTCTGCCAATTGGATGCTGCCTCAGTTTTGAGCTCAAAGACCCGTCTGCACATCTTTTCTTCCTTCCCTGACTGGATGGTTAAAAAATAAATTGAGTTTAAAAAGAAAAAGTAAATGCTTTCCTTTTGTCCCCGTCATGAACAAGAATTCCATGGATCGCAGATATGTCTATCTTCATGGAGAGAAGAATTCAGGTTCCTAGCCTCCTGTCTTGAGATCCATTTCTTCACTTGAATCTTCAAGCTAGCCCTGATAACCTGACATGTAAAATTTATTCCCGCAATGCATGAATATTTTGGATAATTAGTAAGAGGCTCTTAAAATCCAGAAGTTCTTCCACATCTCTTTCCTTTGATACAGTCTGGAAGAAATTCTACCATGCATGCATGTAGGGAGAGTTCATTTAAATCTGCCAAGTGCTGTTTCACTAAAATCCAGGATTGTTTTCCAACAAGGATTTTGATCACCCTCTGTTTAAATGATTCTGGACAGCCTCTCATTAAGCCCCTCTGTACGTCGAGGCTGAATTTAGTTGTAAATTCTTTGTAATTTTCCTTTTGAGTCTTTGAAGAACTTCTGCAGTTCCTGGCTTTTTGTGATGTTTAACTGTACAAACTTGTATTGCATTAACTTGCTGCTTACATTTAATATAGGCAAAGAAATTCAGAGGGGCAAAAAGGGAAAGACACAACAATTTGGTTTTCAGCTTTTACAAGCATTGAGTTTTTACGGACTTTGCCCCAAAATCTTTGCTGAGCAAACACATTTCTTGATCTGGATCTTTAAAGCTGGAAGTCCTCCTAACCCTGCAAACATCAGTTCAGCGCTCCTCTCACAATCTGGCCAGGTTTACCTGAATCTATGCAACATTAATAAACTACTTAAACCTCAATAAAGGCAAAAGCTACAGCTCAGTGCTTGGCCCAACCCAGTTGCATGGAGGAGATGAGGAATCCCTTCCTGGCCCTGTCAGAGCCACTCTGTAAAGCCCACTTTAAAGGCTGAAGCAGGCTTTCCTGGCTCCCCCCTGCTGGGGGCAGGGAGATGGAAGGATCCATTTAGCACAGGATTAGATCATGCCCCATCTCCTAAGCACTGTTACGCAGGGAGCTGATGTGGAGCAGGTCTGCACTCATTGTGGGTGTACTCTCTGCATTCATTTCCAACCCCACCCTGTGAAGCAGAGCAATGCTAGTTCCACTGTCTGGAGGACCTATAGGTCTGGAATTGGCCTTAAATCTTCAGGGTGATTTAAATCGCTATAAAACCTTATGCCTAGTCTGCATTAGAAAAGGCTATAGTTTTGTTAGCCAATGCTGTAGACCAGTGCTTCTCAAGCTATCTGTTGTGGGGGACCAGCAATTTTTTTTTTCCAATGTGCACACAGACCGGCAGCCGATGGCTCGCGGACCCGCACCAGTCCGCCGACCACCACTTTGAGTAATGCTGCTGTAGAAGGCTCATTAACCTCGATATGTGGCCCAGCCACCACTAGATGGGAACAAAGTGCCATCCTTAGTGGGTATGGGCTATGCTACCTGTGTGACACAGCTACAATTTTGAGAGCAGTATCTGTTAGTAGTTTATAGTTTGCACATTTAAACTTGCACCTGAGACAGTCAAGAGTCTCTCACCTCCCAAGTTGCAAGTGTATCTGTTTATTGTACACCTGATATAGAGCATATGGAGCTAGGGAAGCTAATAGGAAACCTCAAGACAACTCAAAAATTCTGCACTTTCATTGGTCAATTGTGCTTCTTCAAATACAATATAAGCAAAACCCCATCTATTTAGAAAGTGCCCTGGGCCCAAATTTTAACGAATATTTAGGTGTTGCTCTGCAAAGCCTTACAAGGCCTAAGTGATTTAATTGTTTGAGTCTTGTTTTCATAAGGGACTAAGTCAATTTTGAAAATGGGACTTAGTCATCTAAATCACTTAGGCCTTGCAGTGATAAGCAAAGTAACACCAAATACCTCTAAAAATTTGGGCCTTTGTCCATTAGAGAAATACCGGTTACAGGTACAGTAAGGGGGTGTTGGGGGGAAGCGGCTAATCAATTGCAAGGAGAGATTTTAGGATTAAAAAACCTAACGTCTGTACTAAAAAACTCATAGGGCAGGTGTACACTACAGAATTACTTGGGTAACCCTACGTCACTCAGGGGTGTGAAAAATCCACACTCCTGAGCAATGTAGTTATACATAGCTACCACCTCTCAAGGGGGTGGATTAACTACATCGACAGAGAACTCTCATTAAAGTGCTACAGCTGCATCGGTCAGCTGTCCCATTACAGTTTAAAGTGTGGACCTGCCCACAGAAATAGCAGTCTTTTAAGTCTCTGGATCATAGGAACACTAGTGCCATACCATAACTGTTCACCATGATCCATACAGCTAGCTGTAATCGGATTTCTGCAACGGAGAAGGTATATATTATCTTATTATAGGAAAAGATATGAACCACATTGGTACTTAGCGTGATTAATGCAGAACTGAAATTCCCAAATGCTGTATTCAAAAGCATATACACTAAATGAGACTGGTGAAAACATTTCAAGGCTACTCAGCTGAAGGCTTTGTTTTTTCTCCTGTGGTGTTATCATCCATTAGCCTATCATCAACACAGCAGTATGCATTTGCTGCCAAGAAAAAAGCTGAATGCACACATAGGATAGCCTGCTTTTGTTATAGAAAGCTAATTAGAAGAGGATTGTTTGATTTCAAATATAGCAGATTGACCCCTTTTGTGTATGGTTGTTAGTACATTTTGCTCCTTTGTATCATTTGAAGAGGACATGAGGTACACATTTCAATCATATATCAACAGCTTTGTGATAGAGGTTGCCAGAAATTCCTCTTTATCCAAAATCGTTTTGTGCTTTGAGTAAGGACCTCAGCATAGAATTTTAAAAATGACTTAACAAATCCAGAGTAGGGATGTGTTTGATCTCATATTGGCATTTGGCTTGTACACAAATCTTTTCATTTGATATGCACAATCTGGCTGATTGTGATCCTAATATGAATAAGAAATAGACCCATCCATGATCATAGACTATTAGCAGAGACAGGTTTCAGAGTAGCAGCTGTGTTAGTCTGTATTCGCAAAAAGAAAAGGAGTACTAGTGGTTAGTCTCTAAGGTGCCACTAGTACTCTTTTTCTATTAGCAGAGAGGTAACCTATACTACCCTTCAACTAGCATACCAAATTTACTCAAAAAGAAAAGGAGGACTTGTGGCACCTTAGAGACTAACCAATTTATTTGAGCATGAGCTTTCGTGAGCTACAGTGCCTTGCTGAACATGAGTAATTTGACAAGCAGGAAACATTAGTTATATATCTTCATCATGTTGGTAAGAGTGTCCAAGGAGATTTTGTGCCTGGGCTGGTAAATTTAAATACATGTTTTGCAGAGCTTAATTATATACAAATATTAAACACACTGACAAATCCACCACACTTACTTTGTTCAAAACTTTTAAAAAAATGAACATGGAAAATGTACAAAAGTAGCAACATGAAAGCGTCTTACTCAAAGCACATTCCTGTTGAACTCTGTATGTGGAGTTGTTAGTCTCCTTAATCCCTTACCTGCCCTGGTCCCATGCTGAATTCCCTCGGTCACTTGTTGTGTATTCCTTTATCATACAGCAGGGGTTCCCAACCTTCTTTAGCTGGAGCTGGGCTGGTGATGGGTGCCCTTACATATGTCTTCCTGTTATGTCCTGGCACAGATGCCATAGTCTCTCCTTTTTACTCTCCATATTTTCACTTCCCCTTTCCTGTCCTCAATTTAACTTGTCATCTTTTTGCTTTCTTATTCTTTTTTGCTCATTTACTTTTTATGTAGACTTTTCTCCTCCCCTCTGTTCCCCGCCTTCCACTCCAGTAGTTCTGATCTTCCTCCCCATTTCTCCACTTACCCAGAATACTACATACAGGTAGGGAGCATTCAGTGATGTGCTATCAACATTTCAACCAGGGGCTCCTCCAAAAGTGTTCTGCCTCTTCTGGCAATACTTGAGACATTTTCTGGTTCTAGGGTTCTTCCCTCAAATAAACGATTAATTCCATACTCTTCAGAAATACCCATGAATTCCATACTCTTCCTCCACCAAAAATTCATCACTTCTATCTTCTTCCTCACAGCTCCACTAATCCCCCCCACCCCCTCATACTTTGATCCACTGTGTTTCCTTCTCCAGCACATCATAGAGGTCCCTATATCTATAAAGGTCCCTATATCATAGGGGTCCCTATATCCTTACAGAAACAGTAGTAGCAACTGTGAGTTCTTTGGCATCCATGGACAGAAGTGGTAACAGGCAGGTGGCCTGTGGGCCAGTGATGTGATGTCAGTTAGGGGCTCCCACAAAACATTTTCCCTTTGCTTGTGAAAAATCCTTGCTTGCATATCAAGGTTTTGTGCACTTTCAAGAGAAGAGGGGTGATTAGTTCAGGGACCTATTCATGGATTTTCCCATCTAAAGAAAAACATTCTCTTATAATCTAGGAAAGAGGCAGCATCAGTGGGCAAACAAATGTGTATTTAATTGCATTTGGGGGAAATGTCTATAGTTTGTTCCTGAAAACTATATTGATACTAAAGAGCAGTGTACAGCCCATGTTATTGAATGTGTGTATGTATGTATATTGAAAGGTGTTTGCCAGTGCTAATCTCCCCCAGGAGTTTGTTTAAAACACATGATATCTGAGTGATGCAACCTAATGAATTCCAATGTCAAGAAAAGGTGCTCTTTGGATTAATTGTTAAGCACCATCGGGATAAAAATGACTTTTGTTAAGGATGGTTTAGCAATATTCAGAGGAGGAGGATTACCCCAACTCTCCTTATAATTTGGTGGCAGAGTGTTACAAAGGGCCTCTGCAAGACCTTTTCAGCTATCACTATGCTGCTTCTCGCACTACCAACTACTGTTACAAGTTTGAATAGTTGCGGCAGCCCACATATCCTTTTTGCTCACTGAAAACATTTGTACAGATTTTTTTTTCTGAGTGCTGAGTTCTAAAGGCCTTTATGTTTGAAGAGCTAGGGGGAAACCGACAATTTGCCCTGATACATCATATTAAAGAATTGTCATTAGACTTTTGATATCTCAAAATTAGGCAGGATTGTGTATTAATTAAAGTTTCCACTAATTACATGCTAAAATGCAGTAGATCAAGAAGACATCAGTTAGATTTTCTCCTCACAGGATAAATTAGAGAAAATGTTGGAAGCAACGTCTACCTGAAGTAACAGAACTGCTAGGCAAACTGAAATAATTCCGCTTCACATTCCCTGTGGGCAAGGCAAATTTCTACATACAAATGCATTCGGTTTCTTCCTTTCTTTCATCGTAGTGATAGAGTTCTGCTGATCTATGTGTTTTGAATATTAAGTTCTTGCACTGGTTCTCATGCAGTTATTCAATATGACAAAAAGGTTTTACACACTGCAGTTTGATGGAAAACAGTTCCTAAGGGGAAACGTGGTCTTGGATAGTCCTTAAAATAAGACAGAGGTGAGCACATTTAAAATATTTGTAAAGGCCTCTTAGGTTTTGTAAAAGCTATGTTGATTGCTAGCCAGTTTGTCCCACCCTATGAATGAAGATATACTGTACAGTATTGTATATATTATTACATATAACACACTTTATTAAAGCATGCTGAAGGTGTTATTGACTCCCATGTGTTTAGATCCACAGCATATAGATCTGTCATGTGAGCTAACAGCATAATTGATAGTACAAGTAGGTTGTCATCCTCTGTTTGACCCAGCAGCTGACTGCAGAGGAATGGTGAGTGAGAGGATGCATTTGATTTTTCTCTAGACTATTCAGCTGTCAATACATGTGTCAAGCTTTCCTGAAGTGGCTCAAGGGCATGAGTACCAACCTCCGTACAGACTGTTAATAACCAGGGCACAAGCCCCAAATCGACTGTGAGTTCTATACTTAGATTACACCAACCAATATCAAATGTAAACTCCTCTGGCACTATAACAGCCTAACCCTGGAGTCAGAAACAGTCCCCTGGATACTCCCATCTATCCTGTCAGCCAGGGAAGCTTGCCTTTGTGATAGATGGTCCCTTTCACCAAAAATCACAATAATATTCAGGTTACTCCCAGGCCCAAAGGACCAATCATTTATCCCAGGTCAATTGCACCCTACATGCCACACCAAAGACAATGCTTGTAGCTAATCCTATAATAAACTATCTAAAGATTTATTAAAAAGAAAATGAGTTATTTAGAAAGGTTAAAGCCGGTGAACATATATACACACAGATGAGTTACAATCTAAAGCTTCAAAAGGTAATAGAAGTCTCTATAATAAGCAAGCTCTATATGTTCTTTAGGGTTAAACCAGGCTATGCACTGGGGATTACTTTCTTATGCCTAGAAAACCTTGCCCCTTGGAGTCCAAGCAGTACAGAGATACAGTTCCTCCTTGTTAGGAGGTTAATTCCCTTCCCCCTTCTGCACTGAGCTTCAAACACAGCTGATGGGAGGAATTCACTTGCATGACTCATCTTCATGGGATAGGGAGAGTAAATAACTAAGGGCATGTCTAGACTACAAACTTGCCGACTCAAGTTACATTGGCATACAGCCGCTGCAGTTGGTTCATCACTTGTGCACATTCATACTTGGCTCCCTGTGTCTGATGTGTGCATACTCACCAAGAGTTCTTATATTGCCACAGAGTGCAGTGCACTATGGATCCCACTCTGCAGTTCACCACAGTCCAGGGCACTGTCTTTTGGGAAGTTTTGGCAATGCAGGATGGGACCAAAACAACTCATGCAGATGTGACTAGGAGCATGGGGTCAACTTCCCAGTTTGCCACTATCTCCATCCCATAATGTAATCTGTATCCCATAATTTTCACACTTTTTTTTTCCAAAATCCCACGTGGCCCTCCTTGCTGTTCGCCATCTCTGACAGAAATATAGAGCCTGCACAACTCTGCACTATTGTCATGTGCCACTATCTCCATCCCATAATGTAATCTGTATCCCATAATTTTCACACTTTTTTTTTCCAAAATCCCACGTGGCCCTCCTTGCTGTTCGCCATCTCTGACAGAAATATAGAGCCTGCACAACTCTGCACTATTGTCATGCGCCTTGCAAGCACTGGATGCACAATCCTCCAGTATTTGTGGAGCTGCAAAAAGACCCAGATGAGTGGGGAACAGGACAATTCCTGGGAGGACAGATTGCTGTGGGACATAGTGAGAACCAATTCAAGGTTGTTGGGGTGTTCATGGAGCTGCTGCAGATGGCGGAGTGTCTCTTCTGGGCCCGAGAAACAAGCACTGACTAGGGGGAATCTCATCGTAATGCAGGTTTGGGATGATGAGCAGTGGCTGCAGAACTTTTGGATGTGCAAGGCCACATTCCTGGATCTGTGTGCCGAGCTCGCCCCACGAACCCCCTAGGCAGGAACACAAAAATGAGAGCTGCACTGACAGTGGAGAAGTGAGTGGTAATCACACTGTGGAAACTTGCAACGCCAGATTGCTACCGGTCAGTCGGGAATCAACTTGAGTCAGGAAATCCACCACAGGGGCCATTGTGATGCAAGTGTGCAGGGCCATTAGTCACCTCCTGCTACACAGGGCTGTGACTCTCAGCAATATGCAGGACATAGTGGATGGATTTGCAGCAAGGGGTTCCTGAACTGCAGTGGACCAATAGAGAGCACGCATATCCCTATTTTGGCACCAGACCACCTTGACGCTACTCTTCTGTGGTTATGCACGCACCAGTGGGTCACCAGGGACATTTCACCAATATCAGTATTGGCTGGTCAGGGAAGGTGCATGACACTTGCCTTTTTAAGAACATAGGACTGTTCAGAAATCTACAAGGAGGGATATTCTTTCCTGACCAGCGGATTACCATTGGGAATGTTGAAATGCATAGCGGATCTGGAAGCCCCAGCCTACCCCTGGCTCCCCGGCTCATGAAGCTATACACCGTACCAAGGAATGATTCACCCACCGGCTCAGCAGGTGCAGAATGACAGTTGAATGTGGTGTTGGTCTTTTGAAGGATCGCTGGCACTGTTTACTCACAAGATTGGACTTCAGAGAGAAAAATATCCCCATGGTTATAGCTGCTGCTGTGTCCTGCATAATATCTATGAAGAAAAGGGGGGAAAGTTTCCATCAGGGTGCAGGACAGAGGTGGAACGGATGCAGGGGTATAAGTAACTTGAAGTTCTTGCCGGTACAGTCGTATTGCAACCCCCCTTCCCATCTCCACTCCTACACACTTAACTTCATGGATCCCTTTGCATGACTATGATACAGTAGCTGTCTACTAGCTTATTCTAAAGTATTGGTAGTAGCTTTAAAGGTACGTCTACACAGCCATGTTAAACCACTGCTGCGGCGCTGCTTTAACATGGCTGTGTAGTCACAGTTCCCGTGCTGGGGCAGAGCTTTCCCAGTGCTGTAATAAAACCAGCTCCGCCAGGGAAATAGCTCCCAGCGCGGGTGCACTGTCTACACTGCCACTTTGCAGCTCTGGAGTGTGAAAAAACACACCCCTCCCCCGCAGGCGATGCAAGTTTCAGCGCTATTCCCCTCGCGGAGATGGTTTTATTACAGCGCTGGGAGAGCTTTCTCCGAGCGCGGGAGCCGCGACTACAAAGCCACGTTAAAGCAGTGCCACGGCAGTGCTTTAACCTCAGCTATGTGGACGTACCCTTTTGTGGATGACTTTCAGCTTCTCCATTTGTTGCTGTTCTTTTTGACTGGCAATCCCCCATTTCCTCACTTTTACGTTTAAACATCCCCGTTAGTGTGTGAGATGGGCAGAGGCCTGTCACAGACCAGCAAACAGCAGCAAGCCCCCTCCCACCTCCCCCCCGGCCCCCAGTGAGAAAGAGGCGTAAGATGGAGAAATTTCACCCAGGGTGCCAGCTGCTTCGGAACGCAGCTCGCGCGCTGCTAAGCCCCACACCTTGTTGTCCTCTCCCCACCCCCACTGCTAGCTCCTGCCTCTGGCACCCCACAGCTGCCTGCAACAGGGACTGCGGCAGAGACTCCCCCAAAGAGCCTGGGCACAGGAGAAGGAAGGAGGGTCCCTGGCAGGGGTGAAAGTAACTGAGGCCACTTACTGGTATGGGGCGGGGCGGCTCTGGCCCCGGGAAGGGGCGGGGCCGTGGGTGGAAGGGGCGGGGCTGGGGGGGTCAGCATCCCCCAGCCAGCCCTTCCAGTCTGGCTGGCCCGCACCGTTCAGGGCTCTTGTGTTGATTTAAAGGGCCCAGGGCTCCGGATGCTGTTGCTGCCGTAGCGGCAGCGACATCTGGAGCCCCAGACCCTTTTAAATCACTGGCCCCAGGGCAGCTGCTCCCTTTGCCCCCCCTCCATCGGCAGCTGGGGGGCCAAAAGGGGCAGGAACGTTAAAGCGCTGCAGGGTCCTTTGCTGCCGCTGCTCTTTAACATTGCTGCCCCTTTCCCCCCGTCGGTGGCCCGGCCGGTACGGACCCTACCAGCACGGTCACCGACAGGGCAGGCAAAAGGGGCAGGGACATTAAAGCGCTGCCACGGGTTCTTACCGGTATGCAGTACCAGCCCTTACCGGCTCCCTTTCACCCCTAGTCCCTGGCTCTGGTTCTCCCTGATTGCAGCCAAGTGAGCTCTGCCTCCCGCAGCTGGCTGAATAATGGATGAACCCAAGGTCTGGAAGCAGAGCGCAAAGCCACCCCTCCATCCTGCAACGTGCACACAACACTCACTCCCCAAGCTGCCTCGTCCCCCAAGGGTCCGCGCGTGTGGATCTGCATGCTGGAGAGCAGGTGGCCCGCAGGAGAACCAGCCCAAGAGCGAACCAGGTGGGGAGCAAGGGGTTTTCTGCACAATCACACTCCTGGGTCCTGCTCACATTGTGCTCCTTAGACCCCCCATCAGCCTGCCGCCTTTCAGCTCCACTAATCTCCAAGGTCAACTCTGATTCCCCTCCAAATACGCTTAGGGGTGGTTGGTTTGCTTGCAGAGAGGGGTGTTTGTTGCAATCCATTTTGCCTTCATGGATTACACAACACTGGTCCCCTTCCAGCAACATCTCTGCTCCGGTGAGTCATTCCTTCTCAGTGAAGGCTGAATTATGTAGTGTGTGATTCTGCAATCATCTACATTTAATTACATTGTTTCAACTGCGGGGACAGTCACACCGGGTGTGTTCTACTGTAAATTGCATGCCTGACACAACAGACTTGACCAATAAGAAGCCAGCGGTTACCACGATGGCACTCAAAAGCTAAAGTTCGGAATCACGTGAACATCTTCCACCTGACAAGAAGTAAAAACTGAAAACTGAAGGGGAGCATTTTGTTTCTAGAGAATGTAAAATATATGTAATTCAAGCGATAAATCTGATTTTTTGTTATTACTACAACCTACTACAACCTAGCCTATTTTACCCATTTGTACTGAATGCTTTGGCCACTTTCTTACGGGTAAGCCATACCGGCTTACTTTCATCTCTGAGAGGATGTCTGCTGAATTTGAGCAGATAGATATGAGGGCTATTAGAAGAGCTCAGGGTGGAAACATACAGCTCAGGGATGCTGTGAAAGACCATTTTACCAGTGAGTCAGAGTAGTGTGTGTTGTTGTAGTGTGTTCTACCTGGTCCTGCTCTTTTGGGGCCTGGTAGGAATCGGTGATGATTGATGTACATGTAGGAATATAACATCACCAATGCACCTATTAATTTTGTTTGTGAATGATCCTCTGAGTAGTTTAACACTGTGCAATAATAGGTAATTGGTTGCTTTCAGAACTGCTGATCACTCAGCAGCATATGTTGTGAACTAATAAAGATGAATTATGTTCCAAATACAGTTATTGATTTTATTGCTGAATAAATTTCAAAACAAAGGGCAATTTTAAAATAAATACATTTGCAAAACACGTTGTGGTTATAATATAGTTGTGCTTTCACCTTTCATCTCCATTAACAGATTGTGTATATCCTTGTTGTGTTGCCTTAGGGGCAGAGATGAAGGCATATTTTGTCAGCTGAGCTCAGTCAATGACCTTGACATCAGAGCCAGAGCTAGGCTGTGAGTTTGCATTATCACTCTTTAGATGGATTCTTTTTAGGAATGTGAAAGGACATCCACATTAGTGAGAAGGAGAGGAGAAAGATCATTCCAAATGAATGAAGTCTTTTATCTAATGCAAATCCTGAGTGTAGCCTCTTCTGCAAGCTACTAGTCAAATATTTCAATGCAAGTATTAATTACATATTGAGATTAGCTATTTAAGAAGCTTTTCTTTTAAATTTTAGAGCCTCAGCTTTCGCTCCCTTTTAGTATTTGTGACACACAGTTTATAGGGTTAATTTAACAGTCTTTACATGGGATAAGGGACAACTTAACTGTATTGTCCATAGGGGTGAAATTCACCCCCATGCAGAGGCCGAGTCCAAGGCCCATGCACCACTGAAAACAGGACTAAAGTAATGCACAGGCTTTGTGCTGGCCCTTTGCATAGGCATGAATTTCATCCTGGGGGCCCAGTCCTGCAAGGTGCTGACCAGCTCCTGTGAGGTGCTGAACATCCTGAGCTCTCACTGATTTCAATCTGAATTGAAGGCACTCTGCGCCTTGCAAGAAGCCCATTGCAGAACTGGGACCTAAAAAGGACATGCATTTGAGTTATGTTTCATTTATTGCTAGCTACATTTATCAATATCAAGCAGGCTTCTGTGTTCATTCTGGTGCATACTGTGAAACAAAGGAGCGTGCTATTGTTTTTTAAAGTTTACTGTACTGTTGGATAGGTTTATAAATATAACCTTCATTAACACAATTTTTAATCAAGATAAAATGAGAGAATTATTCAGTCCATTAACATATAAGAGGAAAATGCTGAACAGGAGAATGGGGAAGGTAAATAATGAAAGCAAACTCAACCAATCTAAAAGTAAAGGGTCCAGGAGATGGTGGGGTGGTGGTGGTGGCAAGGAAATAGGAAATATGGCTGTGCTTTTATACAAAGGCAGTGTTACCAGCTCTCATGATTTTATTGCTCTTCCAGTGACATTTGGTGTTTTTCGTCAAGCCCTAGCTCCTAGAGTCAAGTGACTTTGTTGAATTTTTGCTTTCATTAAAAAAAAAGGTAAGCTGCTAGTCTTTGTACTTGTGGAGACAAGCTTGAGTGCACTCTAAAGGCCCAGAAACCGGAAGGTAAATAAAAAGAACCACCCCACATACATTTAAAAAAAACACTCATAATTTTTTGACCCATTTCATGATTTTTTAATCTTCAGGGTTGGCAATACTGAAATAATGACCCCTATGTTCCCTTTCTGTATTGAAATTTGTGGAAGGAGGACCCACTGGCTAATTCCTAGTCAGTTCCCCTGCCCCCAAGTTCAACAGCCAGCTAGTAGAGGGCTCCAGAATCCCTCCAGCACAGGGAAGGGAAGTGATATCCAGAGGGCAGAGGGGACCAACCTGTCTCTAGAATGAGCTGGAGGCTGCATGACAGAGGGAGGAACAGGTTGGAGGGAGCAGGCTGGGAGCTGGCTGTGGAGAGAAGGCTGGGCAGCTTGGGAGCTGGGCCAAAAGGTTGAGGGCTGGGCTGGGGAGTAGCCAGTTTGCTGTCAGGAGGCCAGTGGTAGCCACAGCTCATGGACACTTGGGAATGGTCTGAGAAGAGGACAGCCATGTGAATGGGCCTGAACAAGATTACAGCTAACAGAAAAGAGGACTGAGCTCAGGCCGGGGGATCTGCAGGCCAGTGTGTGATTGCCTCTCGGAGAGGAGTGGCCTGGAAGCTGTATCCCCTGCCACCAGGTCTGAAGAGCCCAGCCCAGCCTCTGTACCCTGGTACTAGATTCCCTTAGAGGCTGATTTAGGAACTGTTGTTTTGTTCGTTAAATGAACTGCAGCTTGGGTACCTGCATTGTTTATTTCTGGAAGCCCTAATAAGGTAGCCTTTGTTAATTCATTGAGATCTGTGAATGTCTAGGGGACCCACCAAGGGCTAGAGCCAATACAGCCCAGTGCTTGGAGCACCTATAGCACTTGACTCTGAGTTTGTGGTACACCCAGCATGCTACCGGACCTCAGTAAGGACTGGGGTACTCTCATATGCAAAATGACACCCTGCAGTGAGGTTGCTTACATGAACAAGTCAAAAAGCCTATGACTTCTCCTAACTTCACCATCCACAGCATCATCATTTGGAAAGGTGAGGACCCAGCAGCAGTACTAAAGGGACAGTGACCTCAAAATTATGAGATGGCCAGAAATCCATGAGAAAATACATCAGGGAGTGACCTCCAGATCTGAGGTCAAATGTGTAGTCCCACTTCTGTACATTTGTCTTGGTAGCTATGCTACCACTGGCTGCCTTGAAGAATGCATGCATGTGACCTCTCCAATGGATGTGTGTGTGTGTGTCTGTGAGACAAAGAATTTAGCAAGAGTTAATGTTGTTCTGTATAGAGTCATATTACTTTTTCATGTAACCAGGCACTCTACCCCCTACTGGAAATGAGTGGATCAGGATTAGGGGGCTGGGTTGGGAGGTGAGCCATAAGAAGCAATTTTTCTTAAAGTGCCATCCTACTCTGGAAAGGAACTGTAAAAATGGTGCCTCTTAATCAACAGATCTGTTCTGGGTATTCAGAGTCCTGTGTTCTGACTTTAATGATGAAAGCAAGTTTTTACAGCTTTTTTGCTTCTCTTAACCCTGCAGAACCACTTCAACTAAGAAATGAGCAGGCTGAATTTTGTTCCTTATTGTGCATTACAAGAATTTTGTGCTATGAATTGAAGACAGTGGGGTTTCATGTTGTTACTGAGAGCATATTTTGGCCTTTATTACTGGTGATGATACAGAAGAAGGAATAAGCCCACCTTGACTCTCAGATTCCAGATTGAGTTTGCGGGGCTGGCAGTGAGAAAAAAGTCATTTAGATAGATATTTAAACTATTTGTGTTGTATTTTAACAACATCATCAATATGACATTGACAATACAACTATCACAGAATTTTATCTCTAGGGAGGGGGTTACGGGTTTGGCGCATTTGGTCGCAACCAAAGGATAGTCAGGCCATTTTAAAAAAGGACGACATGAAGGAAGAAAATCAATCTGCAGTTCATAATTCAAGGCCAGATTCTAATATTGTTACTTACATTAGCTAGTACCCTACTCCATAACTAGTCCCAATGAAGTCAGGGAGACTAGCCCTGGAGTGAGGTGCTCTGCAACTTGAATAAGACTCAAGAGGATCAGAATCTGGCCTTCAATGGCTATTTCATAATTCAGTGATGCTGACAAGGCCTACAGGTATAGCACAGGCCCCAAAGGAGGAACACAAGAGAAATAGAAGTCAGGGAAAATCATCATGATTTGGAAACAAATTTCTTTCCAAAAATAACAGCCATTGTCTTCAGTTTGAGGACTTAGCCATACATGAGCTAACATCAAGCTTGGGTGGGATTTAAACTTAGCATCAGGCTATTTGAGAAGTAAGGACTAAATGATAGGAGTAAAACATAATGTGAAGCTCTTTCCCCATTATAAAGGGACACTAACTTTGGAAGAGAATTCAGATTTCACCTTTCTTTGTTTTAAATCAATTTGGGTGCAGAACTGAATGGCCAAACAATTTGAAGGCAGGCCAGTAAGGGGAGCTCTTACCAAAATTTAAAACTAAACTTTTAAAAGCTGCCACAGCATAGTTAATGTTTGCGTCACAGATCTATCATGCTTTGGAACATACATATCTTTTCGTCTTTGGCTCTGCATGACCATGAAAACAAATATTCGTACTTCACAGTATCCTTCTAAAAAGATGTTTGCAGCAGCTCATTTTTGGGCCAGATACCCAGAACCCTAGAATTTGTTAGATGATTGACTAGTGTTATTTCTTTTTATATGGGGGTCCAGGTGCTGGGCAGCACTTGGGTTTTGATTTTTCACCCTACACTTTGAAACAGGCCTGGAGATTAGAGCAGCATTCCATTTTGGGACATCGAGTAGTTCAGGCGGCACCCACTATGGCCCCACCAATTCTCAACCCACTCCTACTTTTAGGGGTGTAATTAACAATGGAAGAGTAACTGGAAAAGGATGCTGGGGAGAAATATAACATCTAACATTGCATTTGACTATGTGATAAGTAAGCCTACATGCCAGTAGGGTTGTGTTAGCCCCATTAAACCAGTTTGTCCCTAAATCTGAGCCACATGCTATCCTGCTGCAGACTGGAAGCTAAAACATGCATCCCAACTCCATGAGTTAACACTTACAGGAAAGGGGTGTGGTTAATTAACCAAGTGGACACACAGGATCCGGGAGGCATTCCAAGTACAGACCTAGGCTTCTCCTTGTGGAGAACTCTTCTCTCCTAATAAAACCATCAGAGCTCCGCACCTCTCCAACAGCCTGGTTCCTTTAGGAGATGTTCTGCCATTTGTTATGTCTGGTGGGTCTGCTCCCCTAACCTCCCCAACACCTGGTGGGGGTGGGGTACATTTCAGGAGGGCAACTATAATTGCTTCAATGAGCAGTGACTCCCCTGCAGATTTCTCCTTGGAAATTCACAGTCTTAAGGGGGTGCATGCCACTTAGGGGGGCTGCTCCCCAACACACACAAGCTTATGCAGTCACTGAGGAAGGGAGATGTATGCAGTAGAAGTGCATCTCCTTCTCTATTGCACATAGCAGTGTTTTTCAGCTTCATTTTCTTTCCCTCTGCACTGTGCAGTAAAAGCAAACATCTGATTCCACATATGCCTGGAATGTTGCTAGTACTACTCAGAAGTGGGCCATGAAGAAAACCCACCACAAACAAATCAAAACCAAAAAGGAAATAGCTTTCCTATCCCTCCTGAAGTAAAGATAAAATCAACCATATTCCCCCAAACAAAGCTAAAATCAACCAACCAGGTAAGTTAAATGAACACTTGAAATTTAGTCTTTTTTTTTCTTTTTAAAGTTCCAGATACTAAATCTTCCCCAGAGCCCCTCTGCCACTTTTAGTGATTCTATAATAACATTTTCCTATTAAAAAAAAATGTTTTTCTCCCCTGTGTTGGTGTGTGAAGGACTCACACAAACAAAAGAGGAAACTTAGTAACTCTGCAGGGGAAACAGTGAAGCTACCAACAAAGTGCTGTCAAGTTTCCAAAGTAAACAGAATGGAAATATAGAATAATATTGTTTCTCTCAAAGCTTTTGTAACCCTGGATGTTACCTGCAACAACTCTGGAAGAAATGTTATTTTCAAGTTGAGTGTCTCTTTAATAAAGAGATACAGGCACATACATACACATGCTGGAATGTGCTCATACATACAAGAAAAAAATTGGTTAGTCTCTAAGGTGCCACAAGTACTCCTTTTCTTTTTGCGAACCCTTCTTGGGTAACTGATCAGCCATAAGACAAGTGTGCCTCAGAAAAACCATGACACACAAAATATCTCGAGGAGTGTAGCTCAAAGGAGTTGGCTCTCACAGCTATACTGCTGTTCACTTCACCAATACAGCTACAGATGACCCAGGGGCAAATTGCAAAATACCCTTCAGGGTCACAGGTGCTGACTTTCATTTTTTCAGGTGGGTGCTCCACCCCTGCTCCGCCCTGAGGCCCTGTCCCCACTCCACTCCCTCTCCTGAGGCTCCTCCCTCGCTCCACCTCTTCCTGCCCCTGCTCCACCCCAGCCCCTGAGCGCCTTCTGCCCTCCACCGAACAGCTGATTGGTGGGTGGCTGATGGGTGCTGAGCACCCACTATTTTTTTTCCATGAGTGCTCCAGCCCCAGCACACCCATGAAGTTGGTGCTTATGTTCAGGGTTTTGCTTGCCTTAGCAGTTGTGAGCAGGGCACTCACAGATATGGAGGTGTTGTTACAAATGTGTGTGATGGTGGTTTAGCTGGCACCATATCTGTATCATTTGGCTAGTGAATTAAACACATAAATCACTACAGTTTATAAAGAAAGAGGACTCTGATTGATAACTTTTCCTATTCTTTTTATTCTGAAAATGTAGTTATGATGTGTATGTGGGGGAGAATCAGGCCCAAGGCCTTAGATCAGTGTTTCCCAAACTTGGGATGCCGCTTGTCCAGGTAAAGCGGGCCGGGCCGGTTTGTTGACCTGCCACATCTGCAGGTTCGGCTAATCGCAGCTCCCACTGTCCGCGGTTCGCCGCTCCAGGCCAATGGGGGCTGCGGGAAGCGGCAGCTGGTACGTCCCTCGGCCTGCGCCATTTCCCGCAGCCCCCATTAGCCTGCAGCAGCGAACTGTGGCCAGTGGGAGCCGTGATCGGCCAAACCTGCGGCCACGGCAGGTAAACAAACTGGCCTGGCCCGCCAGGGGCTTTCTCTGAACAAGCGGTGTCCCAAGGTTGGGAAACACTGCCTTAGATGATAAGCAAAAAGGTACAGAGTCATTCATGTCTTGATCAAGATCTGAACAAATCTGTATCCTTTTACTTATCCGAAGAACTGGGGCTGATTCTGATCCCACTTACACTAGTGTAAGTCAGGAAGAACACCTCGGAAGTCAAGAGAGTAATAGCTATGACACCACTTTAAAATGAGAGGAGAATCTGGCCTATTCAGTTCCGCCTCCTCCTCATCTTCATGGTGAATCCCAAAGGACCGTGGCCTCCTTGCAGATAAAGAGCTATCTCTAGCTAGGTCCGTAAGGTGATGTGGCTGGATATTCAGTTTAGGTCCATCACTGGTGATCTTATTGCACCACTGAAGCTTTTGGTAGCCATGTGATTGCCAGTTGCATAGCAACATTTCTTGGTAAATACATTTCGGAATCAGTTGGTCTTCGATCCTAATAATATGTCCATACCAAGCAAGCCTCTTCCAGTTCCTCACAGGGTATTTGAAATAGGCCCTGATCAGTCAAAAGTCACTTTAATCAACACACAAAGTTACTGTGGCTGAATCTTTGAGTTAGCTAAACATATAACAAAATCAGGGAAGGGAATAGAAAGGACTGATGCCGCAAGAACTGTTGAGAGTAACTATAAGAACCAGTATACAAGCAATTAATCTAAAACACTTAGGTAGAATTTTGACAAGTGGAATATTTTTGTATACAGGGTACCATTGTTATACGAAATATATAACCAAAGCAAGCAACGGAAACAACTTGAGAGGCATGGTGTAGTGATTTGAGCCCAATACAAACAGTCAGAAATTTCAGAGATTTAAGCCTAACATTGATACATTATCTTTATGGCCTCAGACCAGTCGCTTAGGCCAAAATTTTCAAAAGCGTTCACCAATTTTGGAGCCCCCAACTTGAGACACATAGGACATGATTTTCAGAAGTGCTGAGCACCTGCTGCTCCCATGGACTTCAGTTGGAATTGTGGGTACTTGGCATCTCTACAAATCAGACCCCTGGTGTTGCAATTTGGGTACCTAGAAACTGATGCCCCCCAAATTGGTGGATACTTTCCAAGCTTTTGTCCATATCTTCTTTGTCGTAGTTTCCCCATCTGTAAAATTGGAATGATATTTACCTACATTGCAGGCGTGTAGCAGTGATTCATTAGCTTATGTTTATCAAGTGCTATATCAGCTCTCGTTACTTTAAGAAAATATATGTCTTAATGCTTATTATATGTCACTGAAGAGGTAAATGCAACTCCCTTATAAATATTGTTATCCTTTATGTGCAGTACTAAGTGATTGATTATTTAAATAAAGCAATCATATAATATATGTTACATAACAATGTTAAGAGCACAGATAAAAATGCTAGTTATTAGTTTGGATTTCTTACAGATGGTGATGATGCACCAAGAAAAATCACTAAACAGTCTAAAACACACAAAGCAGATATTAAGAAATAAAAGTAAGGATCTTGCTCTTAAATGCTGACCTTATTACCAAGGGCAGTGCTTACTACTGTGAGCTGTTCTATTGCGACAATTTACAGTTAAGCCCCACATTTGCAGTTGTTTGTAAAATGTAGTTTGTTCTCTCTGGAGAGAAAATGTCAAAATCTCTGTCCCTTTTGTTGTTATGGGAAGTCACACAGCTTAAACAATAATTATGGAAATCTGTTGGTTTTGTACATGAAAATGATCTTTCAGTGTTAGGATCTCTTTACTTATTTAAAAAACAAAACCAAAAACAAGTATCTTTTTAGGTTAAAGTGAGGCAGTATAATCTAGTGATGAGAGCACTAGACTGGAAGTCAAGAGACACAGGTTCTATTCCTGAATCAGCTACTGGCCTGCTGTGTGACTTCAGGCAAGTCATTTCACCTCTCTGTCCCTCAGTTTCCCCTCTGTAAAGGGGGATAAGACTATTTACTTTCCTTTGTCATGTGCTTTGAGATCTACAGGCGAAAAGTGGTATATAACAAGCTAAGTATTATTAGGATTAAAATAACTGAAAAGCATGCTCAAAAGCATACTAAGAATTCTAAAAATAGATCACTTGTTCCAAAGGGATTACAAATCAGTGTGAAATGTTTCTCAGAGTATTATTTCAACGCCAATATCTGCAGGGGGTTTCAGTGTTATCTGGATCTAAAGGAATAGCAATATCATGCATGCATTTTTTTTTAATTTAACTGTTTGAGCTGGATCCTGCTCCCATTTAAGTCACTGGGAAAACATTCAATGCTTTGATAAGAGAAGGATTGAGCTCTTTCTTTGTATTTTCTCTGAAGAAAGGAAAAGCAATGTGTCTCTGTCCTCGCTGAAATGAAAGCATCCTCTTGATAACAAATAATTAAATGCTCTGGTTCTTCATAACAGACATATGAAAATACTGCATATAAATAGCAGAAGTCAATCCTAAAAGACCTGTTTGTAGAAGACCTTGCTAACACTGTGTCACATGCATTTATAACAAACTCATGCCTGTCAATCAAACACACTCTTGTGCATGCGTGACACCACATCCTAATCACGGTTCTGATTGACAGCGCAGAAGTATAACAGGAACAGTTATTAAATAAGCCTCAATTAAAAGAAGGAATTTGTTCCCTAGACCCAGTCTTTCCAAGCTAGCTGGGACTAGGAGCCCTGCAGAGGTAGCATCTCTTCCAATTAAGATGGAATCTGGAGGAACATTTCTCATCAACCACAGGGATTATAGCCATAACATAGATTTAAAGGTGGTGGGGTTTTTGAGGAGGGGCAAATGTGAGGAATCAGGGCACTAGGAGGGACAATCAGGACTCATATCTGGGTATTCTTTCATTTGTTTCTAAAACAGGATACTAATAATCAGTGCATGACCCAAACTGGGCAGATACGAAGACTAAATGCTCTGGTGAGGTGCAGATAGCCATATTATTATCCTCATTACATTTTGTTAATAGCACAATTCAAGAAATAGGTTTATGTGGGAAGACTTGCACTTCCTACAGCATGCTTTTAGGTTTTCAAATTAAGATGCTGTATCAGTGCAAAATATTATTATTCTTAGGTGGGTGAGAAGACTTAAATATTTGACTTTGTGCCTCATAAGACCCCCAGAGTATGCAGGGATCCTGATATAATTATATGATTGCTTAAGTGTACAGGTTTTTATGTGAATGATCAAGAAAATACATTTCATATGATAACTTGTAGACCTCCATATTAGAAAACACAACAAACATGCAGTATTGTAATGCAAGGAGTATTCATTTGGGGTTCTGGTGGCAAACCACTTCCAAGGTTTTAGACAGCAGAACAGCCCTGTTAGACTGAAACTTTGATTTGCTTGATGATTTATCTCTTATGCTTTCATATTCTTTAGTGTCTCCCTCTTTATTTTTGCATTTGAGTATTGCCTCCACTGCAGTTTGGGCAAAAGTTTCACTTAACGTTTTGCTTTGCAGCCCTCTTGCCTGAATGGCTCTTGAGATCACACTTGGATATGATAAGAGGTTTTGCAAAATCTATAAATATGGTATGGGTCTCTGTAGACCTATTCTAAAAAAGACACAAGTTTAGCACAACCATTACAGCACTTGTCCTAAAAGCCTAAGGACCCTGGTACTTTTCCAACCAATAGCCACTATTTATTTTAATGTTACAAAATGGGTTCTATTGAAACAGAGTGTTAGTTATGATTTTATTATTGCTATTTTTATATTGCAGGAGATCCAAAGCCCCCAGTGGGATCAAGGCCCTGCTTTATACAAACGCAGAGTAAGAAATGGACGTGAAGCACCTACGATCAGACTAGACAAAAACAGAGTAATGAGGCAGAGCGAAGGGTGGGGAGCAGCATGGGTACAAACAAATTGATCAAGATGGGAGCACGATGGGGCAGGAGGGGTTGAGTGAGAAAGAGGAAGAGTGACAAAAAGGCAGGGAGGGGAATGTGAAGCCCTGAAGGACTGGGAAATGGGACAAAGGAAGAAGTGGGAAGGGGATACGCAGGGCAGGGAGAGTGAGGCTGTCACCAGAATGTCAGCAAGGGAAGAGACTAGGGCAAACAGCCAATCAACTGGAAGGGGCAAAGGGCACCAGCTAGGCCTCTTTCTGCCCTGCTGCTCCCCTCAACTATTGCTGGCGAAGTACACCTGCTCCTAGGGGCCAGCACCAGGAAGCCTATTCTACTTCTCTCACCCTTCCCTCCACCCATGTATTGGGGAAGTTGCTGGGCCTGCAGCACCTGGAGCGAGGTGTCCAGTTTGTCCATGTGCATTAATACCAAATAACTCACTAATTAGCTAACCTCTCTCAGGTGTACAGACCAAGATATCAGGAGAAAGACGTCAGAGAGGAAAAAATGTAGAGTTAGGGTGTCAAACTTGTAAAAATATTATGCAAGATAATCAGCCATTACAAAAGGTTTTGAAAGGCTGGGAACGTAGACAGAAGGGTGGGGGAAGCTCCTAGCCCACCAGATTTCACATTGTGGGACAGCCCATGTTCAATATGCCATCCTAGTACTGTCCTGAAAGGTGAATGGCTTGTGCCTTTTGTTACTCAGTTATGATATCTAAAGATGGTCTCACTCATTTTCTGCTTTTTTTTTTAACTTGAGAAATTCTAGGAATACCCTGCTTTGACTTCCTGTTCTTTCTGGAGAACCCTCTAGAGGTCTAGAGAACTAGACTGGAATAATGACCTTACTACAAGCTGACACTCAATCTGCAGCCTTCCCAGCCCTCAGCTGCAGGGTAATGGATGTTGAGTCAGACTTGGTTTAAACCTCTTTGCTTGTTTGTTTTTGTTAAAACCAGTTTAACTCTGACTCTACCAGGTTTTGACACAAACAAAATCAGAACTGGTAGGCGCTACTCAGTGTAAGGGTATCAGAATCTGGTCCCAAAAGGGGATTAAACAGAGGTAGGGATTCTCCCTTATGCTGTGTAAAGAGGTCATGAAAGTCCCAGATCTGCTGCGGGACAATTCCCTCAGCGCTGGAACCAAGCAAGACAACCACAGTTTCTCAAAAAAACCTCTTCAAGTCGTGGCATAGGGTATATGCTCGGAACAGCAGGGGGTAGGGCCACAGAACAACCCTGGGCAGCTCTGCCATCCTTAGGCAGCTTGGATAGGTATCTATAAGTTAGGCAGCCCACTGAGGGTCTGTGTTCCCTCAAAGAGAAACAAGAATTGCAAATAGACCCCTTTCCCCAACCCATGAGTTTTATCCTGGTCTTCTAAGGGGCTCAGAACAAAATCTCAGGCAGAATGTAATTCAACATCCCGTTTCCCCTCTACTGAGGCTGGGAGCCAGCAGCTCAGGTTTCTGGTTATTATGACAGTACCTGCTCAGTCCTCGAAGAGGTCATCTGCAAAAAGCACAAGAATCAAGACCTGCTCATTCTGTTATTAAAAAAAAGAAGAAAAGAAAACCAGCAGGAAACCAGCCTGTTTAAAAACAAAAGCATTGAGGCAATTTGTAATACCTCATAAACAAGCAAAAATGGGTACAAAGATTTTCCTTTGCAGTGCCCCTTTAGCCTGAATCAAGAGCAAATCATTTTTTCTATTACACATAAATAAACAAATAATTTTAATCCTTTATACTTTTTAAAAATAAAATTTGCTGAGATTTCTGATGCTAAGGTCCCCAATTCTTGCAAACATTTAGGCATGTATAACTTTATGCATTTTAGTAGTCCCACTGAAATCAAGTCAAATTACTTTGCATAACTGGGGCCTAAGTGTAGCCATAGCTAGATGACAATGTTGAACTTGTTTCCTTCAACTGCTTTTGAGTTATTTAACCACAACAAGAAATCATGGCATTTTGAAAGTGGGAAAGAGTGTCTTTTTTGCACTCATAACTCAAGAAAGGATTTATCTTAATCATCTGAACCAGTTTAGCTCCATCTTAAATGAAATCACCTTTGGGCTAAGATAAAGCCTGGAAGCTCTATCCCCAAACAGGACATTTTGGAGAAAGATATGAATGAAATCCGGGATGGGGGTGGAAGTTAGAATGGAGCCTTAATTGTAGCGTTCACTGTGAGAAGGAAAATAAACCTGAGGTTAGAGTCTCAAAGGACACCCCTCCATCGGAATGCATCCGATGAAGTGAGCTGTAGCTCACGAAAACTTATGCTCAAATAAATTTGATAGTCTCTAAGGTGCCACAAGTACTCCTTTTCTTTTTGCAAATACAGACTAACACGGCTGCTACTCTGAAACCCTCCATTACTGTCTGACATGGGACAAAAAGGTCAGTCTGCAATCTCTGTATTAGGTAAAAACAACAGGAGTACTTGTGGCACCTTAGAGACTAACAAATTTATTAGAGCATACGTTTTCTAATAAATTTGTTAGTCTCTAGGGTGCCACAAGTACTCCTGTTCTTTTCGCGGATACAGACTAACATGGCTGCTACTCTAAACCTATATTAGGTAAGAGATTTCACCTATAAAATCAAATTTTCATTGGAAAAAAGACCACATACAGCTCTGAGCTCAGGTTGATTCCTGCAAACTCACCCTGTTGCCTTTTGAAACAGACCCATTACCTGCATTTGGAGGGTGAGCAGGACCTGTGTTCTGGTCTCCATCCTGAGAGGACTAATCTGGTGTTTTAGAAATGAGCAATGGGGAGAGCAAGAGAGAGAGAGAGAGTGAACGGGGAAGCAAACACTAAAGGTAAAAGAAGAACTGAGGAAAAAGGCCAAGTCTGAAATTAAAAATGCCTTGAGGAGAGAGAGAGGGTCAGAGAGAAAAGAGAAATGTCCCAGCTATGAAGAGGGTGAGTGGGAACTATAAAGAGGATGCTGATTCTTATTTTAATATTCTTTTTTGAAAAGAAAACAATTGCACATGCAAAAAATGCACTCACAACTGCAGGGGTGCTGGAACAATGTTTATAGTGGGTGTGCTGCTGATGGAAACTATGTATTTGGTGTTTGTTATTACTACATCAAGCCAGGGGGGTGTGGCAGCACACCCAGCACCCCTAGTTCCAGCACTACTGCACAACTGCACTTGTGCAAATGGGTTTTGTAATCTGCTGTCATGCCCTGTTATAGTAACTGCACTCTCACAGGGTGAGCTGGCCCCTGTGACTAGATTCCTTCTCAAAGTGTGAGGGCCATGTGATGAGGGAGCGTGTGAGTGAGAACCAGGCCTGCTGGGAAATATGAGAGTAGCCTGCGTACAGTCAGGAGGGGAGGTTCAAAGGTGTGTGATGGCTGTTTGGGTAAGTTATGCTGCGGCAGTGGAGTAGAGAGCACAAAGCTGGGAGTGAGTGCTTCAGCATCCAAGCTTGGGAATAGCAAAGAAGCCTAGACAGGCAAGTTGGAAAGGGGTTCCTACCTTGGGGAAGCCACAAGATGGCTGCCATAGGAAAAGACAGGACGAGAACTTGGGTGGCTAAGGATGTGTCTACGCAGCAAGCTGGAGGTGTAAATTCCAGTTTGAGGAGACATACTCACTCTAGCTCTGATCCACCTAGCATGCCAAAAGTAGTGCAGCTGTGTCAGGAGAGGCTAGCTACCCCACATACACACCTGTCCAAGATGCTAGGTACATACTCAGGGGTGATAGCACCAACACAGCTACACTATTTTTAGCATGTTAGTGGATCAGAGTTAGCAAAGGTATGTCACCTTAAGCTGGAATTTACACTTCCAGCTCAAAGGCAGACACACAATAGATTGGGTAGTCCAATAATACAGGATCCTAGGGCTGGTGGCCAGTAGTGGAGGGAGGACGTGGGAACTCCCTTGTGCTGCCACCTTGCGAGGTGGGGCAGCAGCCCTGTTAAAAAGAGGAAAGAATTATTTGGATCCCAGGAGGGCTGGGAAACTGTAGCCTGGGGAAAGGTGACGGTTTGTAGTCCCTGGAGAGAGGGCAAGAGGAACAGGCCCTTGATGGAGGACTGGGATGCCTGTTGACAAGGGGCAGGATAAATTGTGTTAACTTCATTTTGGTCTTTGTTTGGGACTTCTATTTATGCTCTGAAAAGGGTGAACTCTATTACTTAGCTGGGACATTAAATCACCTCAGTGCCAGCAAAGCACTGAAGATTCTAGCATAGGAGCACCAGAGGGGCCTATTAGTCTAGGATGGAGAAGCCAAGAGATGGGTAAATTGAGGCAGTGGCAGAATGAGATTCCAGACCAGGTAAACCACTGCTACACGCCCAAACAAATGAAGGCAGGCAACTGCATGCACAAGTGTTCTAAACACTAAAAAGGTACATATCCCTGTTCCCTCTGAGTTGGATTTTGAGCAGATTTTATGAGATGTGGTGGCTGAGTGATTAAGGTGCTGGGCTACAATGCTGAAGGTCAACATTTGCATCTTGCTTGATCTTGCATTAAAAGGCCATTTCCCGTTCACCCAGCTGCAAAATTGGTACCTGATCCCTTGGGTTAGGGCAAAGGAGGTTGGATGTGATACTGGCCATATCACTTTCTTGTTTACTGTAGCTATGAAACTGACATGCATGAACTATGTCAGCTTGATGAGCCATTGGCTCAGGGGAACTTTGACTTGTTCTGTGTGCAAGGAGATCTCTGCCTTTTGTGTGTGGCCCACATAAAGGCCAGGCATAGCTGTAGTCCCTGCCTTTAGGAGGATATTGCCCACGTTCCAAACCAGCCCACAAAATGACTAAAGTGACTATGCTGCACTCCCTTAAATGCATGTAGCAGTGGATGCATTCCAACTGCATACTGGGGAGCTCTACGAGGCATTCTGTTTCCCTAGGGCTGAGCTCCTCCTAGAGTTTCCTCTGAGGCAGTATCGCTTCACGCTGTCCCTGTGCCAACTATGGCTTAAAGACACAATTAAGCCCTAAATGACTTTTGTAGAAGCCAGCATTTACTTTGTTGCCTCCAGCATGTAATCATAGTCCATGCAATAACTGTGGTCATGTCACCTTGTGTTTATGCTCCTGTCAGCTCTCCCCAGCTAAGCAATGTTGGGGTGGGTCAGTATTTAGACAAGAGACTGCCAAGAAACAGCTAAATAAGGCTGAAATTTGTGATGTTGACTCAATACATGGCATTCTTCCCTCTGAGTCATCGCTGAACCAATGTGTTAGGCTGGTGAAAAGGACACTAGTACTGGAGGTGCTCTCCTGAGGGTAAAAAGGAAAACAAAAGTCCTGACCAAAAGTGTTCATTGAAGATCACAGCATCCTTTTTGGAAGGGTAGGTAGGGTGTTACCTAATGTGTCTTTGACCTTAAAATCACAACATTATGATTGCTGAAATTTAGCTTATAAAACTATAACATTTTATGAATAACTTTTTCACTCCAGAGTTTGATTCAGGTAACTGATAAAAATGATGATGAGCTTAAAAGAAACTTGCTGAAACATATCTAAAATAGCTTTAATATGAGGCATAAACCAAATAATGATGGCGTGGTATGAAGATTTTATTGATACTCATTTGAGGTAATCTACTCAACTAATTTGTGGCTTCGTCAACTCTGAGAAATTTTTCAATGCCAAACCCGTGACAATAAAACTTTTAGACCACACTGCTCTATCAATTAGTAAATCATTATCTGAGGTCAGAATTATTGCACTGGAGAAAGGGATTAATTACAGAGTCTAGGGAGGAAAGGGGAAGTCAGTATTCTCTTGGGTTTTCTCTAGCTCTTATTATTTATTTTTAACTTTAAAATATGTTTTGCGTGTGAATTATGTGCTCATTAAATGTACCTGTGTGACAACCCTCAAGACACACAAGTCTCCAGTTTAGCCACAAAACAGGTGCAACAAAGGCAGTACTAGTACAAGGTTCTTTTACCAACTTCACAATGTTTCCGCAACGGTGACCTGGCTTTGTGCTTACAGAATGAGGGAGCAGTGTCGCTCTCTAGTGACTGGCCTACAGAACAGTTTAGAGACCACGCTGGTACCAGCTAACACAGGCTGCTACTTCAGGTTTTTGCTCAAGTGGTAGAGCCTTGTAATGTGGAAACTGAAGGACCCGGCTTCTTATTCCAGCTGCACTCTATGGAGTGATTTGATCTGTTTTGCAACAGGGATTTATTACATAGATTGTAAAGTCAGAAGGAACCATTGTGACCATCTAGCCAAGTGGTGCTCAAACTTTTCCTGTAGCGCCCCCCTTACCAGTAATGGAATCTGTCTGTGGCCCTCCCTCCATTACTGCACAGTTGGCTCAGTAGAGAAGCTTGGGCTGATGGCAGAGCTGGGGGCAGAACGGCAGTTGGAGAAGGAGCTGGGCTAGAGGCAGAGCTGGGCTGGGGTCAGAGCAGGGGGTGGAATGAAGCTGAGGCTGGGCTGGAGCTGGGCTGGGGGCAGAGCGGGACTAGGTGGCACTCCCATCCTGCCCTCCTTGGGGGCTAGATTGGCCCTCGTCACGCAGCCCCCTGAATGTTCCTCCACACCCCACTGGGGGGAGCTTGCCCCAGTTTGGGGATCACTGATCTGGTCCGACCTCCTGTATAACACAGGTCATAAGATTTCTCCAAAATAATTCTTGTTGAACTAGAGCATATCTTTTTAGAAAAAAAACATCTTGATTTAAACATTTCTGGTGATGGAGAATCCACTCCAGACCTTGAAAAATTGTTCCACTTGTTAATTACCTTAACTGTTAAAAATTTTAGACTTATTTCTGGTCTGAATTGTCTAGCTTCAGCTTCCAGTCATTGGATCTTGTTATATGTTTGTCTTCGAGATTGAAAAGCCCTCTATTATCAAATTTCTGTTCCCCAGGTAGGTACTCAGAGAATGATGAAGTCACCCTTAACTTTCTCTTTGTTAAATAATAGATTGAGCTCCTTGAATCCATCACTATAAAGCATGTTTTCCCATCCTTTAATCATTCTCCTGGATCTTCTCTAAATCCTTTCCAATTTCCCAACATCCCTCTTGAACTGTGGACACCAAAATTGGACACAGTATTCCAGAAGCAGTCAGAACAGTGCCAAATACAGAGGTAATACAATCTCCTACTTCAGGGGTTCTCAACCTTTTTCTTTCTGAGGCCCCCTGCAACATGTTATAAAAATTCTATGGCCCACCTGTGCCACAACAACTGGTTTTCTATATATGCAGTAGATTAAAAGCCGGGGCTGGCATTAGGGCGTAGCAAGCAGGGCAATTGCCCAGAGTCCCATGACACAGGGGTCCCCGCAAAGCTAAGTTGCTCAGTCTTTGGCTTTCAGCCCCAGGTGGCAGGGCTTGGGCTTTGGCTTTCTGCTCTGTGCCCCAGAGAGTCTATTGCTAGCCCTGATCTCTGGTTTATTTTGGCGGACCCCCTGGAACCTGCTGGCAGGCCCCCCGAGGGGCCCTGGACTCCTGGTTGAGAACCGCTGTCCTACTTGATACTCCCATTTATACATCCAAGGATCACACTTGCTCTGTTAGCTATAGTTTTTCACTGGAAGCTCATGTTCAGCTGATTATTCACCATGACACCCAAGTCCCTTTCAAAGTCGCTGCATTCCAGGACAGAGTCCCCCATCCCGTAAGCATGGTCTGCAATCTTTGTTCGTAGATGTATGTATCTAGTTTAGTGGTTCTCAAATGTATTTGATTGCGCTCCCCTTCTTTGTGTCTCTCGTCAGTTTTGTGTCCCCCTGTAGCGAGGCAGTGTGACTCCCTGCTGCCCGGGAGAGGGTCGAGCCCCTCCAGCCACCAGTGTGGGCGGAGCCAGGAAGCCCCTCAGAGGGACAGGCGGCGACCCGGAAGTAGAAAGGCGCGACCTGGAAGTATAAAGGCAGGCCTTCAGAGCCCATTAGAGGACTAGCCGCCGGGGAGGCCAGATGTAGCCAGCCTAGCTTGCGACTGGGAAAACCCCACAGCCCCAGGTCCACACCAAGACTGGCCAGACCTGCGCCGCGCCAGCTCTCCAGGGGAGTTACCAGGCTGGTTGCTTGTCCACTGCCCCGAGGAGCCCATGGTGCTGGACCCGTTGGAGAACACAGCCGGGACCCAGGTACCAGAAGGAGGGGAGTTAGGAAGCAGCCCGGGGGCAGCTGACCCTAGTCTGGCTGTAACTCTGCCAGGACCCATGTCAGTGTGTTGCAGTCAAGATCCCCGCTGACGCAGCAGCGGGTTGTTTGCTGCTGCTAGGGCCCTGGGCTGGGATGCAGTGGAGTGGGTGGGCCTGTGTCCCCCACCCCCCCCTTGCCACCCAACTAATGGGCAGCAGTCTCCCCCTCTTCCAGGTCCTTAGAGGCCTGGGCTAATTCACACCTGCTGTGTTGCTCAGCCCTTCCCTGAGCTACTGACTATTTGGTGCCCCGCCCTGACTCAAGGCCCGGACCTATGGTGCTCTGTCCAGCCACTGGAGTCAACCTTGGCAGCCCTTGCGGTAACTGGACTAATTCCCCAAAGTACTTGTGTGTAGCAAGCTGGTGTGGCTCTCTTCTGCCCTAGAGAGGGTTGAGCCCTGGCTTAGCCCCTTTACACCCCTACCCCCCCCCCCAAGTACATATTCCACTGCCTAGCTCTGAAGGTAGAGTGGAGAGCAATGGCTGCTGGCCAGGCACCCAGCTCTGAAAGCAGAGCCATGCTAGCAGCAGCACAGAAGTAAGGGTGGCAATATCAAAATTGCCCATGGCCGCCTCCTGGTGAGGGATCGAAAGAAGGGGAAAATGCGAGCCCCAGCTTGGTCTGCCTCCTGGTGAGGGATCTGTGGGGAGGAGAGCCCGAGCCTGGGCAGCAGGGCTCTGGTTGTCAGCTCCTGGATGGCGGGGCTCCGGCTGTCCCATTTATCCCATGTCCCCACCTCCCAGGTTTGCACGACCCTTCAGCACAAGCCCCAGCCACCTGGTCCTGATCACTAGAGCTTTTTTAAAAAAAAAAAGGGCACAAAGCTTGCGCCTCCCTTGACACATTCCAGCACCTCCCTTGGGAGATCTGCCCCATAGCTTGAGAACCACTGATCTAGATGTATTTGGCCGTATTAAAACATATATTATTTGCTTGTGGTCAGTTTACCAAATAATCCAGCTCACTCTGTATCCGTGATCTGTCCTCTTCATTATTTACCACTCCCCCAGTCTGTGTCATCTGCACACTTGACAATGGTGGCTTTCATGAAGTGTGTATCTTGGAGGCCACCAACTCATTTCACAGAAGCCAATGAACAGCTACCAAATAGTAACAACTTTTGGTAATGGTTAAGCATCCAGCTACAACTGCTTCAAAAAAACAATTGAGGAAAGGCACCTGTTTACAGCACAGTTGTCCCCTGACCTGGTTAGTGTAGTATTGAGAGGACCTAAATGTGTAGTATTGAGAGGACCTAATTGTTTTGCAAACCAGGTTAGAACCTTATTCTTTTTGGTAAGGATTTCTATGATGTTTGTCACTGTAGCATTGGACAATCCAACATGCCTTAATGAATGAAACTTTATGGTACCTCGTAAACTAGGACAGTATTATTCCTTATGCCTATTGCACAAAAAGACTAAGTGATTTTCCCCAGGGAGTACAAGTATTTTGCAGCACACCGAGGAACATAACCCTAATCTCCTGCTAACAAGCACAGTTCTTCAATCACAGTACTATTCTTCCTCCTTTAGCAAGAGCTAAGGCTTTAGCCTATGTGGTAGTAAATCTCAAGCACAGGAAGTATGTCCTAATCAAAACTAGATTTTTTTTTTTTGGTTCTGTTCTTAAGATAACGATCTATGACTAGCTCAAATACATACCACAGCTGGCATTAGTTCTGGAACTCTCTGGCTATTTGGCTAAATCTCAGAAAGGTGGGAATTCAGGTCCCTTGCTCTAATATTGCCTTGCTTTCTGGTTGCCTAGCTATTCTAGAACTCTGCAATTGGGGTGTACACTCTCCTAGGATTCTCTCTCAGCATTGCTTTCCTGGTTAGCTGACTATCATGAAGAGAAACAACTGTAGCATTTCAGTCAGTGATACACAGACTGAGGCTCAGGAGGCACAAGTGGCTCTTTAATGTGTCTCCTGTGGTTGTTTGCAGCACATAGTAAAACAGTGTTTAATTATTATCCAATCAGGATACTTTCATTATTAACCAATTGTAGTTGATATAATACTTGGTCATTTTGCTGTAAGAATTTTATTTTTATTTATATATAGTGAAAGGGGGTGTGTGTGTGGGTGTGTGTGTGTAAAAATATGTATAAATAAATTCACACTACTGTGGCTCTTTTGGGTAATGTTGATTGCTAATTTGGATCCTGAACCACGGAGGCCTGAGCATCACTTAGATAGGTAGCCTCTCTCTCTCTCTCATTACAATTTGTTCTTCCCTCTCTTCAGCAAGGAAGTATTTAGCGCCTTTCTATGTTCTGGCTTTTTCTTGATCACCTCTGAGGAAGGGGCATATGCTCATAGCCTGGTTTCAGCAAATAGTTCAGATTCTGTCTACTACACTATATGTTTCAAACCTGTTGTTACTAAGCCTCCTGCTTTTGTAGCAAAGAGGAGCCGTAACCTGGACACCAACTGCTGTCCTCGAGATGAAAGGCCCGGTGTCCCATTGCCAATTTATTCTTAAGTACAAAGGGTTATCTTCCACAGTCATAATTTGTGGCGTTTCTGACTCACAAGAGATAAGGGAAATAACCCATATTTCACAATCAAAATATTGATGAACTTGGATACATCCTGAGGGAGGGAGATTGTCCATGAAGGGTGTGTCCAGCAGAAGAGCTGTTTACCTTTGCCTCTATACTGTGACCTTTTTGGCTTTGGGGAGGGAGGTTTGGAGAGAAACTGCTCACAGACCTTTTCTCAAATGTTCCCCAAAAAAGTAGTTTCCAACTCTCTGGGTAACTGTAGCAGGCTACAACACAACCAGTCAGGGCGTTCCACTCAGGGCTTGTTTTCACTACTGCGTTATATGGGCACAGCTGCATCGATGTAGCATATCTGGGGAAGATGCACTATGCTGATGGGAGAGTGCTCTCCCATTGATATAATTACTCCACCTCAACAAGGGGCGGAAGCTACGTCAGTGGGAGATGCTGTCTTGCCAGCATAGCGGGTTTTAGACGCTGCTTTAAGTTGATGATGTAACTTACGTTGCTCAGGGGGTGGCTTTTTCACGGTGATGTTAGTTACATTGACTTACGCGGTAGCTTAGACAAGCCCTCACTCTGGTTTTTAACAAACCCTAGTCTCTCAGTTGCAAAAGGGGGCCTTGTGCCTTCAGGCACACACAGCTGAATGGGAGGTGAGAGGAAGGGAAACACAAAAGCAGGGTTGCAGCATTGTGTTGCTCACCATTGTACTGCAAGTCTTTATAATAGTTTGGGGGGGTGGTTCTTAAAGCTCCACATGGGCTCAGGTTATCACCTGAGACTCTGAGCCCTCACTTTTTTTTTATATGTAAGTTTCTAGCTCTGAAGGCAGCATGCCTTGAAGATGGGAAAACTCTATGCACCAACATCGCATACAAAAGACCCTCACATTATTTTTAAGTTTTAGGCCAATATGTTTTTTTTTTTTTTTTTTTGGGGGGGAGGGGAGAGTAGGCAGACCGGTGATTTCGCAATACTTGGCGTTAGCAATACCCGGCTGCCCGCACGTCCAAGTTTGCCTCTTGTCGTTGATGGCGGGCTCCTGTCCCAGGCAAAAGCCAGGCTGTTGCCAGGCAGCGTGGACCCATTTCCCGGGATGAGCCCTGGCACACCAGCCTCTCGCCGGCCTGACGCGCGGCCAGCCCCACCTGAACGCAGCCAGCTCCGGCCGCGGCCACTGCGGGAGGCCGAGGGGTGGGAAGGGCGCCGGGGCTCGGGGAAGTGTGTTGGGTCATGTGGCCGCATCACGTGGAGGCGGAGCCAGGCCCAGCAGCAGCCGCCTCAGTAGCAGGCAGAGACGGAGACGGGAGCCAGCCCCAGACGCTGGGCTGCGGGCAGAGGCAGGCTGGGGCTGGAGGGAAGCAGCCGGAGGGTGGCCGCCGCCTGCTCTGCGCCCGGGAGCGGTAAGCCGGGGGGGGGGGGGTGCGTGGGGCACGACCCTGTGCGGGGCACAGCGAGAGCAGCGGCGATGGCCAGCGCCTGGGCTGGAGGGGGGAGGCTCGCCCTGGGGGAGGGCAGCGCCGGGGCTGTCTGTGCGCGCCGAGGCTGGAGCAGGGCTGCAGCTGGCGGGCCCCCCGCGCCTGCCCCCGCACGCGGCTGGGAGGCGGGGGGGGGGAATCTGTGCTGGTCGCTTCGCCGAGTTTGCCTCCTGTGCAGGGGGGAGAGAGAGGGGGGTGGCTCAGGGAGCAGCCGGCTCCCCGGGTGAGGCTGTCACACGCACCGAGGCAGGCGGCTCCGGATCTGTTTTTCTTTTGTTCTGGAGGTGGGTGTGAAATCCATGGGCTAGCCGCGGAGATGAGGGGCGCTCGGGACCCGGGCTGCTCGGTGCTGGGTGGTCACAGACAATCTTCTGCTTCAGCAGCAGCAACAGCCACCACATTTTGTTAGCAGTGTGATTGGTGCTCCAAATTAGTGCCCTGGAAAGGAGAGACCACCTCCTCCACTCTCCTCGGACCACTGCTACCCAAACTAAGGGAAGGAGAGACCAGCTGGGGATGGTAGGAGATTAGTCTGAGAAACAAATTCTATCTACCTGCGGTTCTAGATGCAATGGACATCTGGGTAGCTCTGTTTGGGTATTTCTCTTCCTCTAATAAACTGTATTGCTCCCTATGCCCTCATCTCTCTCGTTTTAAATGGTGCTAGTCCCGCACTTTGCATCTCTTTGTAAGGACATTTCTGGTGGTAGCTTGCACCTAGAAACCGTGGGGGAGGATGGGATACAGTGAGCAAGCGGGTGCTTTTGTGCTGGTGTGTGTGGGAAGCTGTAGTAATGTGATCCTGTGTCAGCTCTAGTCTTCCATGCAGTATCTGTAACACTAGGTTTTTGTCCATGACCTTTTTTTCACTCTGGGGTTTCGAAATTTACAGAAGGATGGGGGGAATTTGCCTAACAACTGTAATTCCTTTTCCTTCTTCTCTTTTCTGGTATGGGTATACTGAAGGGTTCAGTAAATGCCCATGTCCAGGGCACATGCTTGAGCATGATGTCCTGAAAAGTGAAGGAATTATTTGCCTGTTCAGCACTTAATATTTGAATACAAGGCCTCTAGAAGAGAGAACTGGTTTCTTAAATTTGTACATTAAAAATGTAACTGCATTCATATACTCTTGTAGGCCAGTCCATTCTTCCAGGCTGAAGTATGCCTGTCCAAGGAATACCCATTCATGAGCCACCCCACACAATGTTTTCAAATTAGAGGTTTTAATAAGTGTTGTTTACAACTGGGGTTTGTGTGTATCAGAGCTGTAAACTAGAGAGAGGAATTTTAAATGCCAGACTTCACAGACTGGTTGTGAAATTTAAGATTAGAACTGAGAGAATCTGCTGAATGATATTCACTATATAGCATCAAAATAGCAAGTGCTTTACCATAATCCATTTTTAAAATATTTATAGCTTTGGAGATGAATATATGAGTAAAGCATGGACACTGAATATCTAGTGATCAGTTTTTCAATTTAAATAGAAATAGTTTGTATAAAAGGGTGACTTATGAATAGAATAAAATGGAGTTTTCATTAAATTAAGAATTTTGGTAGAGTTGTTATAATATCGTTAAGAGCTACTTTTTTTCCATAACAGTAAAATCTTGGTGAACCTCAGAGATATTAGCTCTGGGTTTGATCCTGGAACCCTTAATCATGCCAGTAGTCCTTACTAATTGCACTCAACTGGATTACTTTTATGAGTAAAGGTTGCAGTAATGGACCTGTTTCTTAGTTTATAGTACAAACAGCAAACAAAGTGCAACTATATAAAATTGCTTATTTTTTATTTAAGGTGAGACCTTAATTAGAAATGTGTCCATCAGTTTTCTGTGAAATAGCAGCTTTAAAAAAACAAACAGGTTTGAAATGTTTTGTGTTCTGGGTTGTAAACCTGGAAGCTAGCTAATTGCTGTGGCTGGCTTGTTCATGGAGAAAGACTTTCATGTTACACTTTTTAGTCCCTTTTGTACAGAGTGTGATAGTTGTTCTCACCTACTTAATTGTTGTTTGTTCTAAAATCCTTACACATATGATTACTATGTTTTAAACTACTGAATAGTTCTTGAAGTGATCTTCAGCCTGATGATGTAGTTCAGTAGGGGCAACATACAGTGAGTTGAGAGAAGGAAAAAATCCAAAGTTAAAATGTATGTTTAAATGATTCAGTATTAACGTACACCCACAAAAATATTAGTGTGATTTCAATTAACATTTTACAGATGATAAAACTGAGGGACAGAGAGAGATTAAATGACTTGCCCAAAACCAATACTGGAAGTTTGGGGCAGGGCCAATAATAGAACCCAGCTCTTTTGACTGCCATCCTTGTGTTGTAGCCACAAGACCATCGTTCTGCTCAATATAATCAGTCTTCAAATTAAAATCCGTTTACAACTGAATATGAAAGTGATTTTTGTGATGTTTGAAACTACATATTACCCCTGCCACATCCAGGCTGGAAGGAAAGCCTGGCCTAATGAGTTTTGCTAGGTAGGGCAGACTTCACTGCCTGATGGTGGAAGGGGGCACCATGGGAGAAGTGGGCAGAAGTGATCTGATCTTGGTGCTGAGGAGTGGGGACCTAGTTAAGAATGGGCCCCATTAAAGTACCAAAAGTAACAACGGAGCAGGCTGCCAACTCAGTTGCAGAGGAGCATGGCTGTTAAGTGAGTTTTGAAAATGGTCCTGAGGTCATTTGTCAAAGGGGTGAACCTGGGATGGGTGTTTACTAGATCAGAGAGGCATGTTCAGCATCCAGCTAACTGCTTGTGTTCCCTCACTTCCCATCTTCCCTGAATCAAAGTTGTAGAGAGCTAGGGATATAGAATCTTGCACCTATGTCTTCATTTCTCCTTTGATGTAAATCTGCTCCATGAACGCCTTTTGATGCTAGAGGTGTTACATATGTGTTCTTGAATTATTGCTCTGTTTCCAGCCATCACTTTCCATTGGGATATTTCTTACACCTGATTATCACTAAGTACAGTATAAGTGCATTTTAAGAATTGCTTCATTTAGGACTTTCTTGATGGTAAGATAATATCTCCCCATCCACTTGACCAGTAACCCTGCCAAATAAGGAAATTAGGTTGGTCTGTCACGATTTTTTTTTTTTTAAATGTGCAGTTCCTTCAGTGGAACTAGTCAGAAGGCAGCCTTACAGCTGTCTTCATCAGTGCCTGCATCAAAGGAATCCTTCTCTGGATAGATGTGGGGCCTTTAGAGCCTTTTAATGCTGCTCCAGCCTTCTTCCTCAGCATAAAGGGGCTCATGTGGTCATGAGGATCTTGCCCAACAATATCTGACAAAATGAACTAGATAAAGCAGTTAAAACTGGTTGAGTACTAGGAAAACATATTTATTGAATACATGTATTAGATGAATATTGTCATTATTAGCTGAGCAATTATGTGATGAAAAACTGCTAAATTAGCTGAGTAATCATTGAATAGTATTAAATCAGCACCAGTTGCATGTGTTTCCAAGTGAGAATGCCTGTAGCAACTTTTCTAGGAAGGCATGGGACAAGTATATAGGGTGGGGTAAGCCCAAAGATACAGAACTCCTGTTATGAATCCTAATCAGCCACGGTGAATAACAATTATTTTGTATCTCTAACGACTAAAATCTCTGTGTGGTACTATTAAAAGCAAATAAGAATTTTAAAACGGGGTGATTCAATTCTCTGCTTCTCAGAGCTGCACGTCTTCGAGAAGTCTCTGTCTTCATTGGTGTGCCCATCACATACTGCCAGCATACTGAAGAGATGTTCCTTTTTTTTAACCAAGTAAATATCTGTGCAGAACATATCTAGTCCATAAAACTCTAACACCAAACCACATCATTCACCAGAGAAGCATGGGAGCGTTGGTTCAGGGAGCCTTCCTCCTGGAATCTCAATTGGGAAAGGGGTTAGTACCCCTTGTAGAAATTATAGTCTGGGTTCACTACTAGTGCTAGCTTATCTGTTGCACTAGAAGGCCCCACTGTCTTTACCTCCAGAGGTCTGCGGCTTCAAGAACATCTTTTTATTAATACAGAGTTTTGTGTGGAAATACTTGTTACTCTGAATAAATGAAATATGAGAGCATTGAGTGAGGATAATGTTGTTGTGGGGGGGGAAGAGGGATTATCTGAAAAGTCTTATAAGAACAATTTTGTTTTCACTACGAACTGCGTTGGTGGTTTTTGTGATGGTTATTTATAAAGAGAGCAGATGGCTGGAATGGCACTGGTGGGAGTCCTGGGCTGAAGACGACTGATGGTGACCTAAAAATTGCTTAAGATGCAGTACTAGGGTTGAGCAGAATGCAAAAACAAGTTCTTTGAGATTTTACTGATGCTAAATAGATTTATTCCCTGTGAGGCAAATAGATTTATTCCATGGGTTGGATAGCCTGCTTAGTCCAGGCTCTTCTTCCAGAGGCTGATTCAAGTGCCTTCTGTTGGGAGGAAACTTTGAGCTGTTTTATACTGAAAGTAGCTGTGATTTAGAATGAGATGTCCACTGCTGTTGGAACAGAGCAGGATGTTCTCTGTTTGAATTTATGCTGGTGTTGCTCACTGAAGTTCTGGAGGTACTGGGATAACTTTTTGTTCCACAGTCTGTGCTCTCTGTCCTTCAAAAGATAGCAGGAAAGAACAAGGACCTCTACTGGTGGAAATGGTTGACAGGCCCTTTTAAGGAGGGCAGAATGCACACTCTTGTAAGGAAGCATACATACAAACTTTGCACGTGACATCATTGCTTGACTATGATAGTCTGAGCAGCTGTAGATTTGTTTCTTGTCTTCCATTTTTGGTTGAGATTATGGAGAAGGGTACAGTGAGTACCTAGAAAGTTCAGATCAGCTTGTCCCTTGTTATGCTGACTTTAGTCCTTGTTATGACACTAAGGCTGTGTCTACACTACAGGATTAAATTGACACAAGTTATGCCGACAATCATAAACCATTATAATGACAGTACTTATGCATGTTCACACAATGCTCCTTGTGTCGGTGAAGCGCATCCACAGTTGGCGCTCTAGCATTGAGAGCGAGGAGTGCACTGTGGGTAACTATTCTACTGTGCAACTTGTCATCTTCTGCAACTAGGAGTTGTAGTAATGGGGAGTGGATCGCAGTGCATCGTGGATGTGGGCTCACCACCCCATGATGCAGTTTTTTCTGGCCCCTCATTCCATTGGCTTCCAACTGTGTGTTGTGCCGTTTTTCAACCGCCCCTGAACACAATGTGGCTGATCATGCAGTATTGCTGATCATGCAGAATCCGAACTAGAATTCCTGGTGCCTGCCCTGTTGTGTGTCATGGAAAGAAACAACATCAGGTTACTTTTGGTATTCAGAGAGCAGCTGCACACGGTGGACTGTCGCTATGGGGCTCAGGAAAACAAGCAGTGTTATGCACTTCTGGGATGACAAGCAGTGGCTGCAGAACTTTTGAATGCGCGAAACCACCTTCTGGAACTGTGTGCGTAGCTTTCCCTTGCCCTGTGGCTCAAGGGCATCAAAATGAAAGCTGTCCTCTTGGTGGAGAATCATGTGGGAATCCTTGTGTGGAAGCTGGCAACTCAAGCGTACAGGGCCATTAATTGCATCCTGCTAAGAACTGTGACTCTAGGAAATGTGCATGAAATAGTGGATGGCTTTGCAGTGATGGGTTTCCCTAACTGCGGCGGGGCAATAGATGGCATGCATATCCCAATTTTGGCCCCAGACCATCTTGTGACTGAGTACAACAATAGAAAGGGCTACTTCTCTGTGGTATTGCAGGTGCTGGTGGATCACTGGGGTCATTTCACTGATATCAACGCGGGGTGGTCAGGGAAGGTGCTTGACACACGCATCTTCAGGAACACTGGCCTGTATAGAAAGCTGCAAGAAGGAACTTTCTTTCCAGACCAGAAGATTGCAATGGGGGATGTTGAAATGCCCATAGTGATCCTGGGAGACCCAGTGTACCCTTTACTCCCGTGTCTCATGAAGCCTTACACTGGATACTCCTGCACCAAAAAATAAAAAATTCTGTGCACAGTATTTTAAAATTCTGCATAATTTGTCAGAATAACACTGTGTAATCACAGACCAGAAAAATTGCCCCAGGAGTAGAGAGTTAAAGAAACCCCTATGACAACTCAGTTCCTGTTTCTCTGCCCCCTCCCTCCCTGAGCCCAGCTGCAAGGTGCAGCCCTACCCTCCCAAAGCCCAGCCGTGGGGATCCCCCAGCTCAGACACTCGCAGTCCCTTATCCTCAGAGCCCAGCTGTGGGATGCCCTCCCAGCCCAGACACTTGCACTCACCACTTCCCTTCCAGAACTCAGGGATCTAGAGGGAGAACAGCCTGATGCTGGGACCTGGGCTTGTGTGGAGTTTCCTGTGTGCCATCTCCTTCCTTTAGGGTGTGCTGGGAAGTGCAGCTGCCTGGAACCCTCCAGTTTCAACTCCTCCTCCTGGCAGTGTCTTCTGTTTTGCGTTGCTAGGTCCAGTGGACCCTAGTGGCAACCAGCAGCACTGCAGCCCATTTCTACGGGCCGGGGGAAGGGAAGAAATTCTGCACAGAACATTAATTTCTGCGCAAATTCTGTATTGCACAGTGGGGCAGAATTCCCCCTGGAGTAAGCAGAAACCTTGACAGCAGCAAGGAGCGCTTCAACAACAGGCTGCGCAGGTGCAGAATGACCACTGATTGTGAGTTTGGCAGATTAAAAACTTGCTGACGCTGCCTTTATGTCAAGTTAGACCTCTGTGAGGAACCTGGTCATAGCAGCCTGGTGTACTGTGCATAATATCTGTGAAGCTAAGGGGGAAAAGTTTCCACAGGGGTGGAGTGTCGAGACTGATGACTGATTTTGAGCAGCCAGATACCAGGGCTATTAGAGGGGCTATTTGAATTAGGAAGGCTTTGAAGTAGCATTTTGACAATGAGCCCCAGTAATGTGTCTATGTAATGCATTCAGCCTGGCTCTGTTTGCTTGCTGCCTGGAATGACCCTTGTGCTGATTGCTTCCTGAGTGTGATTTGTAACCTGCAAATGTGCCAGTTGCCACTGTGTATGAAATTCCAGCAGCAAATACCATATGTAGAAAGAAAATGAATCTTTATTTTTCTTTCTGAGTACGTTTTTATTAAACAGCAATAACCAATACACAGCATTTGATTTCTTGCAAGGGATATGCCACTTAAGAGCACTCCCTCAATGTAGGCTCTCATAGCTGTGTACAAGTTCAGCTGTCCTTAGGAAACCTATCCGAAGGGGTGGTGTGAAAAGGCTTCTGTGAGGGGCCAGAAACATGCAAGGAATGTGTGTGAGGAGTTTGGGGAGGGTATGGAACGCAGTTCTGTATAGGCTGCAAGGGGAGGAGAGCACACACGTGTTCTGACTGCAGCACAGTGAGGGAGTTCAGCATCTCTGTTTGGTCCTCCATCAGTTTTATCTTTTGCTGCTCTCCCACTATAATATGCACTGGGCCCTGCTTCCTCTCTAGGCTACCTATTTTCAGTTTTTCATTAACTGTCTCTTTTTCCATGCCCTATGGTCATGATCTGGGGCATCAGACAATTGGAGCACCCCCCTAAACATGTCCTCCTTACTTTTCCTGGTCGCCCCCTTTATCTGATGGAGATGCCTTGCCGGTGTGTAAGGGGTTCCTCTCGAGGGCACAGCTGCAGAAACACAATAAACAGAGGCAGTGTTGTGAGTGCATTCACAGCACTGAATCATTTTATAGTTAAATACACCTCTTTCTCACTCTCCCTTGGCAAGCACGCAGCTCAGCAAGTGCCCTCAACATGATGAGTTCGGCCCATGGGGGTGGTAAAGGTCCAAGATGGGGCAGAGAGTCTAAGTGTCTTTTTAAGGGGATCACTGCAAGCACCTAGGGACACTATTGTATATTCTACCGCCATTTTCCACATGTGGGGTAATTGAAGCCATTAGTTCACTCCTGAGGGTAAAAAAGGATGCTTCTCCTGCATGCGTCCGGCTTCAGACTGGGTCCCTATGCTGCTCGTTTGTGTGCTGCTTTGGGCCCTGAACAAGTGATTGCCGATAGGTGTGGCAAAGTTTCCTACTGCGGGGGAAGAAACAAAGTGGCTTTCCCAAGGAACCTTTGGCAGAGGATTGGCAAGTACCTCCAGGAAAGTTTCCTAGAGATCTCTCTGGAGGATTCCCATGAAATTTTGGTGTGCATTAACAAACTTTTCTGCAGGGCCCCCACTGCATAGCTGCATAGGGGAACGGGAAGCACACAGAAATGTAAAATACTAGCAGCATTTGCATCCCCCAACCCTCTTCTAGCATATAACGAAACAAAGGACCGCTCTACCTCATGTAACCAAGCAGTATCAAATCAAAATGAGCACTTACCAGAGTTTCCCCTCTTCTGTATCATGCGTGCCAGAGCTGGAGTGCTGGGACTGACTTGAACCCTCCAGAATTGAGAAGAGGTCCTGGCTTGCCACGCTACCAGATGAACCTGTCGCCTATCCCACCTCATCCTCCAACTCCATTTCCTCGTCCACCACTTTTGTCCTCAGGGTTGAGTCTGCTGGCTACTGTCTCCAGACCCCCTGAAGTATCCACAGGGCTTTTGGTGGTGGAGGTGGGTGGCTGCCAAGGATGGTGTCCAGCTTTTTGTAGAAGTGTCAGGTCTTTGGTGCAGCACCAGAGCTACAGTTTGCCTCCCTTGCCTTCTGGTACGTCTGCCTCAGCTCCTTGATCTTTGGACGGCACTGATGCATGTCCAGTTCATGGCCCTTCCCCAACATGCCACAAGAAATCTGCCTGTAGATATCGAAATTCCTACAGCTGGAGCAGAGCTGGGACTGCACAGCCTCCTCTCCCTACAGACCCAGCAGATCCAAAAACTCTGGTGTACTCCAAGCAGGAGAGCGTTTGCTGCATGGAGCCGTCATGGTCAGCTGGGAAGATGTGATGTGAGCTCTCCATGCTCAGCAAACAGGAAGTGGAATTTCAAAAATTCCTGGTCCTTTAATGTGGGAGGGGCAGATGCCTGTGTACGTGGCTGCAGGGCAGTGGAGTTCGAACTGCTGAACAGAGTGGTCAGGATGGGCATTGTTGGACACCTCCTGGAGGCCATTTATGGCAACATAAGCAAGCGCAGTGTCTTCGCTGACAGTGTATTGATATAACTTGTTGCAAAAAGCACTCGTTGAGGTGGTTTTATTTTGTCAGTGTGGCAAGAGTATTAAATTGGCAGGAGGAGCATTGTAGTGTGTATACCTCCACTGTTTTGTCGACAAAACTGTGTAGTGTAGACAAGGCCTGAGCCTGCATTGATGATTGGGTGTCTGTGCTGATATTAGTGGACTGACCATTGATTGTGAGATGGTGTTGACTCCTGCTTGGGTTTGTGCGCAAGTAGACAGAGCTTTGTTCCTTTGAGTGATCCCAGAGAGTAATTACTTTTTGTTCTGAGGACTCTGGTTTAGGGTGGGTTACAGCTTGTCACCTCTCCTCCTGGGTAGGTTAATGTGTAGAGATGGCTTGATAGAGCTTCATTATGCTGATAATATTCAGATCTCTCTGCATTTTCATTACCCCAGATGGTGTGGTTGAATCGTAGTGATTGTGGCTTGGATAGGAGTGGGCTGGCTGAGAGTAAATCCAGAGAAGACTGTGGTGATGCTGGTAGGATGGGGGCTAGTGGAAGCACTAGAGAATGTGGTAAAGATTGTATTGGCTCCTCTGAATGGGGTGTGTGTAGCTGCAGTGACCACAATGCTTTCTTTCCATCTGTCTGGTCATGAGGCTGTGACCTATTTCTTGGATTCAAATGTGCCTTTGTTTAAGTTTAGACCTTTGGAACTTTGCTGCATGTTTTATTATACCACTACTCTATGTATCCACCACCATACTAACTTTTGTTTTCTGAATATATTGGCTTTCTTTTGGCAAAATCACTTAAACCACTCATCATACACGTGGTCTTAAAATTTAGCTTGATCCTTGTGCAGTTTTTTAAAAATAGATTTTGTTGTGCAGCCAAAAAGTGCAGGGCTTTTTTAAAAGTGGCTCTGCCCAATTTTCATCTCATTTGAATGCCCTCAGGGTTTACCTCCACTGGATTGATTTGAGAAATCCTAATGAATTTTGGGATCTCATTCAATGTTTGCTAATACGTAGACGCTTGAGTCCAGGCTGGATCAGGTTCCACTGTCATTTGTATAGGGGAAACCCTGGTATTTGCATGACGATAACAAGTATTCCAATAATTACATTAGTATGTGCTCTAAGCATTGCTTCTCCATGGTCAGCACAATGGAGCTCATATCATAGCTTCTGGATGCTACTGATACATAAATATTAAAAATAACTGCTAACCTATCTGGATTAGTGCTCTGAGAAGATTCCATTGTTTTTTTTTCCTAGTGAAATCACATTTCTCTCTTGAAGAGTTACACTGATCACAAATGCATCTTATGCAGATCTACCTAATGGTTAGAGAATCAGACTGGGAGTCAAGATTCCTGGATTCTGTTCCTACTAATTTACTGTGTAATCTTGCATAAGCCTCAACTTCTCTGTGTCTTACTATATTCAGCTGTATAATGGGGATAATGCGTTTTGCTTACCTCCTATAGGACTTGTGGGGCTTAATGTTTATAGAATACTTTGGGATCCTTAGATGAAAGGTGCTTTTTAAAGTGCAGTGTTTTATTAAAGAAAATCATGTAGCTGGGCATTGGTTCAAACACACGCACAACTGAAAATAAAAGATAAGTCGGCAAAGGTTTTAAAAAGGTATATAAAAGGGAAAATAGGAAAGGATAAGCGATATCTTGTTGCATGACTCCCTAGCTACTTTGTCTCTATGTCATATGCCGTGGTGGTGTAGGCATGTTGGACCCAGGATACTAGAGAGACGAGGTAGGTGAGGTAATGAAGAAGAAGCAGCAGCTCTGTGTAGCTCAAAAGCTTGTCTCTCACTGACAAAAGTTGGTCCAATAAAAGTTATTACCTCACCTACCTTGTCTCTCGTCTCTGTGTTGTCTGTTTAGATTGTGAGTTTTTAGGGCCTATGTCTTACAATTCTGTAGAGCATCAGGCACAGCTATGCTGCTATAACAATAGTTTTAAATAAGTGAACATTGGTAATGATATATGTTTCGACAAGATGCATGTAATTGTAGATATCACTCTAGCATTGATGCAGTTGGAAAACTGCTCTTCTGAAACGCCATCTGTTTGTGAGTAGATAGGGAACGAAGAAGGGGTTTCTGCATATTGCTGAATTAGCATGCTAGTTGCTGACATGATTGGGAGTTAGCAGTGACAAGATTGTATTGATCAGTCATTGGCAAGGATGTGTTTGTGAAGGAGAAGCTGATGGGACAGTCTTAGTGCTTTTCGGTCACTCCTAGCTAGTAGAAAATACTTATATTGGCCATTCATCTTGGTTCAAAGAAATATTCTCTTTTCTTGTTCACCCTGAGTGAAGCTTTTCGAGTTTGGATGTAGGGGCTGCCTTTATACTTTAAAAAAAGTCATTGGTTATTGAAACTGAGAAGAATCAGGGAGTAATAACCTTCCCAGTGAACAGTTTTAGGGTGAAATTTTTCATTAGTACTTAATGGCTAGAGCAGATCTCGTAAATAGAGATTTAAAAACTGCAAGTAATGAGGAATTCATCCCATCCCTTGTACATTGTTCCAATGTTAACATTTATTTTTGTTCTTTAAAATTCTGATAGCACTCAAATTCCTGGTCTCTCCTATCCCTAAAAGAAAACTGGAAAGATTTTGTAGTCAACCAAACTTTGTAACATCCAGTCTGAACTTTCCTGCTTCATCTTGGACTTACTCTCATGCAGGATGGAATGTAAAACATACATCTCTGCAATATAGGCTGAGTTTGTTCAAGGGTGATAGCAGTTGTAGTGGGCTATATGACGCCGCTACGTATTTTGTCCAAAATTCCCATTATTGCCAGGGGTGCAAATTTTTAAAAATTTAAAAAATTTAAAAAATAGAACAAATTTTTATAGTGGGGGTGCTGAGAGCCATTTAACCGAACTGTATACAGTATAATGGAAACCACTTCAAGCCAGGGGGTTGTGGTAGCACCCCCAGCACCTCTAGTTCTGGCACCTATGACTATTGCTGCTGCCATTTCAGCTCCATAAGTAGAAGCAACGTTGAAAGCGGTAGTTTAGAGAAGGCTCTTGTAGCCACTGGCATTGTGTTAAAAATGCCTGCTAACTTGCTCTGAGCAGGTTTAGGTGCCACAGCGATTTAAAAAAACGTTGGTGGCTGTAGGACTCTGTTTAAAGGGTTCTGTAGACGTTTCTTTGAAAATAACTTGTAGTGTGTCCCTTAACGTGCTACTGTGACTTAGCAGGAAATGGGTTTCTGCTGCAGCTTACAGGTATGCAAGCTGGAGAAAGAAGGAATTGGCCATCTTTAAAAGAAGAGGGCAGACAGTAAGGAGAAAATGCTAAGAGGGGAATAGCAGCTTTGCCCATTGGTTTGTGAAACATGCTCAGTCAGTTGGATGAAAATAACTCCTTTGATCAACTACTGCTATGTCCCGTCTCCCCCTAGTAAGGGCAAGGACTTCAAGATCAGGGGAATAGTACTTTTAGATGGTGGTTCAGCTTTGGCCACGATCCCCTTAGAAAGGAAGTCAGTCAGTCTTTGGAGCTCCTGCCATGTTTTTGGAGATGGTTGTGATAGCATTGAAAACTAGGGAGGGGATCAAATATAAACTGTCTTCAAGGATGCAAAAATATTCAACGTCTTGCATTATTTTTAGTCAGTTTCCCCTGCTATGTCTCCTTGCTATGGTGGTATTGGGTTTCTCCCATTTACCCTGAGAACTGCATTTCTTCTTCATGATTTTTTCTGTGGCCTCCCTGTTGCTCAGCTCTCTTTTCCTTTCCTTCAGATGGAGTGTAGGGAAGGTCCTGCTACTATAAATTCAAGAACCCATTCCTAAAGTAACAAGTCTGCTTGGCCTTACAATAGACTTCTGAATCTCCCAAACCAATATCAGGGGTCGAAATTCAGCAGTGTGACTCTCATGTCCCTTGCCATCCCCCTTTGCACTGTTGAAATTCCCCTAAAGGACCCTCTCCCAAAGCTAAAAGAAAAGGAGTACTTGTGGCACCTTAGAGACTAACCAATTTATTTGAGCATGAGCTTTCGTGAGCTACAGCTCACTTCATCGGATGCATGCCGTGGAAACTGTAGCAGACTTTATATATACACAGAGAATATGAAAAAATACCTCCTCCCACCCCACTGTCCAGCTGGTAATAGCTTATCTAAAGTGATCATCAGGTGGGCCATTTCCAGCACAAATCCAGGTTTTCTCACATCCCCCCCCACCCCCATACACACACAAACTCACTCTCCTGCTGGTAAAACCCCTTCAAAACTGACCACTCTCCAAGTTTAAATCCAAGTTAAACCAGAACATCTGGGGGGGTGGGGGTAGGAAAAAACAAGAGGAAATAGGCTACCTTGCATAATGACTTAGCCACTCCCAGTCTCTATTTAAGCCTAAATTAATAGTATCCAATTTGCAAATGAATTCCAATTCAGCAGTTTCTCGCTGGAGTCTGGATTTGAAGTTTTTTTGTTTTAAGATAACGACCTTCATGTCTGTGATTGCGTGACCAGAGAGATTGAAGTGTTCTCCGACTGGTTTATGAATGTTATAATTCTTGACATCTGATTTGTGTCCATTTATTCTTTTACGTAGAGACTGTCCAGTTTGAGCAATGTACATGGCAGAGGGGCATTGCTGGCACATGATGGCATATATCACATTGGTGGATGTGCAGGTGAACGAGCCTCTGATAGTGTGGCTGATGTTATTAGGCCCTGTGATGGTGTCCCCTGAATAGATATGTGGGCACGATTGGCAACGGGCTTTGTTGCAAGGATAAGTTCCTGGGTTAGTGGTTCTGTTGTGTGGTATGTGGTTGTTGGTGAGTATTTGCTTCAGGTTGCGGGGCTGTCTGTAGGCAAGGACTGGCCTGTCTCCCAAGATTTGTGAGAGTGTTGGGTCATCCTTTAGGATAGGTTGTAGATCCTTAATAATGCGTTGGAGGGGTTTTAGTTGGGGGCTGAAGGTGACGGCTAGTGGTGTTCTGTTATTTTCTTTGTTAGGCCTGTCCTGTAGTAGGTAACTTCTGGGAACTCTTCTGGCTCTATCAATCTGTTTCTTTACTTCTGCAGGTGGGTATTGTAGTTGTAAGAAAGCTTGACAGAGATCTTGTAGGTGTTTGTCTCTGTCTGAGGGGTTGGAGCAAATGCGGTTGTATCGCAGAGCTTGGCTGTAGACGATGGATCATGTGGTGTGGTCAGGGTGAAAGCTGGAGGCATGCAGGTAGGAATAGCGGTCAGTAGGTTTCCGGTATAGGGTGGTGTTTATGTGACCATTGTTTATTAGCACTGTAGTGTCCAGGAAGTGGATCTCTTGTGTGGACTGGACCAGGCTGAGGTTGGTGGTGGGATGGAAATTGTTGAAATCATGGTGGAATTCCTCAAGGGCTTCTTTTCCATGGGTCCAGATGATGAAGATGTCATCAATATAGTGCAAGTAGAGTAGGGGCTTTAGGGGACGAGAGCTGAGGAAGCGTTGTTCTAAATCAGCCATAAAAATGTTGGCATACTGTGGGGCCATGCGGGTACCCATAGCAGTGCCGCTGATCTGAAGGTATACATTGTCCCCAAATGTGAAGTAGTTATGGGTAAGGACAAAGTCACAAAGTTCAGCCACCAGGTTAGCTGGGACATTATCGGGGATAGTGTTCCTGACGGCTTGTAGTCCATCTTTGTGTGGAATGTTGGTGTAGAGGGCTTCTACATCCATAGTGGCCAGGATGGTGTTATCAGGAAGATCACCGATGGATTGAAGTTTCCTTAGGAAGTCAGTGGTGTCTCAAAGGTAGCTGGGAGTGCTGGTAGCGTAGGGCCTGAGGAGGGAGTCTACATAGCCAGACAATCCTGCTGTCAGGGTGCCAATGCCTGAGATGATGGGGCGCCCAGGATTTCCAGGTTTATGGATCTTGGGTAGTAGATAGAATATCCCAGGTCGGGGTTCCAGGGGTGTGTCTGTGCGGATTTGATCTTGTGCTTTTTCAGGAAGTTTCTTAAGCAAATGCTGTAGTTGCTTTTGGTAACTCTTAGTGGGATCATAGGGTAATGGCTTGTAGAAACTCGTGTTGGAGAGCTGCCGAGCAGCCTCTTGTTCATATTCCGACCTATTCATGATGACAACAGCACCTCCTTTGTCAGCCTTTTTGATTATGGATGTCAGAGTTGTTTCTGAGGCTGTGGATGGCATTGTGTTCTGCACGGCTGAGGTTATGGGGCAAGTGATGCTGCTTTTCCACAATTTCAGCCCATGCACGTCGGCGGAAGCACTCTATGTAGAAGTCCAGTCTGCTGTTTCGACCTTCAGGAGGAGTCCACCTAGAATCCCTCTTTCTGTAGTGTTGGTAGGGAGGTCTCTGTGGATTAGTATGTTGTTCAGAGGTATTTTGGAAATATTTCGAGTCGGAGACGTCGAAAATAGGATTCTAGGTCACCACAGAACTGTATCATGTTCGTGGGGGTGGAGGGGCAGAAGGAAAGGCCCCGAGATAGAACAGCTGCTTCTGTTGGGCTGAGAGTATAGTTGGATAGGTTAACAATATTGCTAGGTGGGTTGAGGGAACCATTGCTGTGGCCCCTTGTAGCATGTAGTAGTTTAGAAAGTTTAGTGTCCTTTTTCTTTTGTAGAGAAGCAAAGTGTGCGTTGTAAATGGCTTGTCTAGTTTTAGTAAAATCCAGCCACGAGGAAGTTTGTGTGGAAGGTTGGTTTTTTATGAGAGTATCCATTTTTGAGAGCTCATTCTTAATCTTTCCCTGTTTGCTGTAGAGGATGTTGATCAGGTGATTCTGCAGTTTCTTTGAGAGCGTGTGGCACAAGCTGTCAGCATAGTCTGTGTGGTATGTAGATTGTAATGGATTTTTTACCTTCAGTCCTTTTGGTACGATGTCCATCTGTTTGCATTTGGAAAGGAAGATGATGTCTGTCTGTATCTGTACAAGTTTTTTCATGCAGTTGATTTCCACTCCATACGGCTAAAGTAAAAGTAGCAGTGACTGTGCTATCTTCACTCTGCCACTTGTCACCAGAGGCCTTCTCTCTAAGTTTTGTTTTTTCCCTCCCCGTAGGGAAATTTCAAAGCTGTGTGCTAATTGGGTGCATTGTAGGTAGCAGGGGGGAGAAGATGTGGGAAGTTGCCTGTTCCCGTATTGAATTTAAACTCCCAGAATTGCATAATTTGTTTACTGGCATCAAGAAACTTCATGCATTTTGCAGCACACTTTCTGTGTTAGGAGTGTTCTTGAACTGACAGCAGAAGACCTTTTCTACAATCTCTTCGAGGTTACGGGCTTGTGTACAATGGCAGTTAACAGTGCTACAACTTTCTCACTCGGGTGTGGAAAAACACCCCCCCGAATGCAGCAAGTTGCAGTGTGGTAAAGCATCAGTTTAAACAGAGGCTGTTTACCTTGTTGAGGTGTTTTTTTAGAGTGGTGGGAGAGCTAACATCAACTTACGGAGTGGTGCACTGTGGGTAGCTATCCCGCAGTCTCCGCTGCCCATTGGAATTCTGGGTTAAGCTCCCAACGCCTGATGGGGCAAAAACATAGTCGTGGATGGTTTTGGGTACAAGTCGTCAGTCGCCCCTCCCTCTGTGAAAGCAACGGCAGACAATCGTTTTGCGCCTTTTTTCCATGCAGATGCCATACTACGGCAAGCATGGAGCCCACTCAGCTCAGTTCACCATCACTGCTGTTGTGTCCTGGGTGCTGTCGTCAGGAGATGGTGCAGTAGGACTGCTAACCGTCGTCATCCGCTGCAACTCTGCTCTCGTAAATGAGCTCAGTCTCAGTAGCAAATTTCTCCATGTTGTCATCATCCACCGCTTCCGCTGCAACTCCGCTCTCCTGATGCCATGAACTCACCTTGCAGGTCGTCTCGTCGTTCTGTATAAATATCTGTTCTCGTGGCATCCGTCCTCATCCACCGCTTCCGCTGCAACTCTGCTCTCCTGTAGACGCCGTACCACGGCAAGCATGGAGCTCGCTCAGCTCACCGCTGCTGTTGTGAGCATTGTAAACACCTCGCACATTATCCTGCAGTATGTGCAGAACCTGCAAAAGCAGGCAAGGAGGTGACGACAGTGCAATCATGACAGTGATGAGGACATGGACATAGACTTCGCTCAAAGCACAGGCCCTGGCAATTTGGACATCATGATGGTAATGGGGCAGGTTCCTGCCGTGGAATACCGATTCTGAGCCTGGGAAACAAGCCCAGATTGGTCGGACCACATAGTGTTGCTGGTCTGGGATGATTTCCAGTGGCTGCGAAACTTTCGCATGCGTAAGGGCACTTTTGTGGAACTTTGACTTGCTTTCCCCTGCCCTGAAGTGCAAAAATACCAAGATGAGAGCAGCCCTCACAGTTGAGAGTGGCGATAGCCCTCTGGAAGCTTGCCATGCCAGACAGCTACCCGTCAGTCAGGAATCAATTTGGAGTGGGTAAATCTACTGTGGGGGCTGCTGTGATCCAAGTAGCCAGCGCAATCGCTGAGCTGCTGCTATCAAGGGTAGTGACTCTGGGAAATGTGCAGGTCATAGTGGATGGCTTCGCTGCAATGGGGTTCCCTAACTGTGGTGGGGCGATAGACGGAACACACATCCCTAGGTTGGTACCAGACCACTTTGGCAGCAAGTACGTAAACCGCAAGGGATACTTTTCAGTGGTGCTGCAAGCACTGGTGGATCACAAGGATTGTTTCACCGACATCAACGTGGGATGGCGAGGAAAGGTGCATGGTGCTTATATCTTCAGGAACTCTGGTCTGTTTGACCAGCTGCAGGAAGGAACTTACTTCCCAGACCAGAAAATAACCGTTGGGGATGTTGAAATGCCTATAGTTATTCTTGGGGACCCAGCCTACCCCTTAACGCAATGGCTCATGAAGCCATACATAAGAACCCTGGACAGTAGTAAGGAGCAGTTCGACTATAGGCTGAGCAAGTGCAGAATGGAAGTAGAATGTGCATTTGGATGTTTAAAAGCTCGCTGATGCAGTTTACTGACTAGGTTAGACCTCAGCGAAACCAGTATTCCCATTGTTATTGCTGCTTGCTGTGAGCTCCACAATATCTGTGAGAGTAAGGGGGAGACGTTTATGGCGGGGTGAGAGGTTGAGGCAAATCGCCTAGCGGCTAATTACACGCAGCCAGACACCAGGGTGATTAGAAGAGCACAGCTGGGCGCCCTGCACATCAGAGAAGCTTTGAAAACTAGTTTCATGACTGGCCAGGCTACGGTGTGACAGTTCTGTTTGTTTCTCCTTGACGAAACCTGCCCCCTTCATTGACTCTACTTCCTTGTAAGCCAGCCAACCGACCTCCCCGCTTTGATCACCGCTTTCAGAGGCAATAAAATCATTATTGTTTCAAAATCATGCATTCTTTATTAATTCATCACACACGCGGGGGGAAAACTCGCAAGGTAGCCCTGGAGGGGTGTGTGAGGAGGGAGGCACTCGGGGGGGGGGGGGGTGGAGGAGGGAAGGACAAAACCACACTACAGTTCAAAACTTATTGAATGCCAGCCTTCCGTTGCTTGGGCAATCCTCTGGGGTGGAGTGGCTGGGTGCCTGTAGCCTCCCTGCCACGTGTTCTTGGGTGTTTGGTTGAGGAGGATATGGAACTTGGGGAGGAGGGCAGGCGGTTATACAGGGCTGCAGCGGCGGTCTGGGCTCCTGCTGCCTTTCCTGCAGCTCCACCAGATGCCTGAGCATATCCGTTTGCTCCCCCATTAGCCTCAGCATTGCATCCTGCCTCCTCTCATCGTGGTCCTCCCTCCTCTCATCGCGTTCATTTAGCGCATTCCTGGACTCTGCGATTGTTTGTGTCCATCCATTCTGCTGAGCTCTTTCAGTGTGGGAGGACTGCATGAGCTCTGAGAACATGTCATCACAAGTGCGTGTTTTTCGCCTTCTGATCTGCACTAGCCTCTGGGATGGAGATGATAGAGGGAGCGTAGAAACATTTGCAGCTGCGGGAGGAAATAAAGGGAGAGTAGTATTTAAAAAGATACATTTTAGAGAACAAAGGGAAGACTATTTCACACTGAATAAGCAATTCACATTACATAGCACATGTGCTTTTGGTACAAGGTCGCATTTTGCCTCTTATATTGAGTGCCTGCCGGTTTGGTGTGAGACATCACACATGCTCGGCTGGGCAACAGAATTTGTCTTGCAGGCAGCCATTGTAAGGCAAAGGGTTTCGGCAGCTTCAACCTTCATAACATGTGGGAATGGTTTCAAACAGCAGCACCCTCCTTTCGCATACCAAGCAAAGCCCACTGGGTTGGCCATTTAAAAGGAGGGGCTGTGGTTTTAGGGTGAATGTGCAGCACAACCTCCCCTCCACCCCAATTCTCTAAGATGATCGCTTCATCCCCTCCCCCAATTCTCTGGGATGATCACTTCCTCCCTCTTCCCCTCCCAACTGTGTGGCTAGTGTCAGGAAAGATCCGTGTCAGCCAAACGCGAACTGCTCAGCATGAATGGGCCTCCCCCCACTGCGTGGCTAACAACGGGGATGATTTCTTTTCAGCCAAAGGCAAACAGCCCAGGAAGAACGGGCACCTATAGAACGGGCACCTAAAGAACAGGCTCCAGGAGAGCTTCATGGAGATGTCCCTGGAGGATTTCCGCTCCATCCCCAGACACGTTAACAGACTTTTCCAGTAGCTATACTGGCCGCAAATGCACCCCAAGTCTTCAGGGCAAATTACTCATTAAACACATTAGCTTTTAAACCCTGTATTATATTTACAAAGGTACACTCACCAGAGGTGTCTTCTCTGGCTTCATGGTCCGGGAGCCCATGGAAGGGTTGTGAGGGTATTGGCTTCAGGGTGATGAACAGTTCCTGTCTGCTGGGGAGAAGGGATTCTCCGCTTGCCTGCCGTGTGCTATCCTCTACCTTCTCCTCCTCCTCATCCTTGTTGCATGAGACTCCCCCCTTGCAGGTGTCCACGGACAGTGGTGGGGTAGTGGTAGGGGCTCCCCCTAGCTCATCATAGAAGCGGCATGTATGGGGCTCTGATCTGGAGTGACCGTTTGCCTCCTTTGTTTTTTGATAGGCTTGCGTGAGCTCCTTAATTTTCAAGCGGCACTGCTGTGTCCCCCCTGTTGTAGCCTCTCTCCATCCTGCCCTTGGAGATTTTGGCATTTATATTGGCATTTTGTCTTTTGGAACGGAGTTCTGCCTGCACGGATTCTTCTCCCCATACAGCGATCAGATCCAGTACCTCCCATTCGGTCCATGCTAGAGCTCTTTTGTGATTCTGTGACTGCGTGATTCTCCACGCTGGCCAAATAGGAAATGAAATTCCAAAGTTCCTGGGGCTTTTCCTGTCTACCTGGCCAGTACATCTGAGTTGAGCGCTTTCCAGAGTGGTCACAGTGGAGCACTCTGGGATAGGTCCCGGAGGCCAATACCGTCGAATTGCGTCCACACTACTCCAAATTCGACCTGGCTAGGTTGATTTTAGCGCTAAACCCCTTGCCGGGGAGGAGTACAGAAATTGATTTTAAGAGCCCTTTAAGTTAACAAAACCGGCTTGGTCGTGTGGATGGGTGCAGAGTTAAATTGACCTAATGCTGATAAGTCCAACCTAAACTCGGAGTGTAGACCAGGGCTAAGCTATAATGTGTAATGGCTCAGACTTGTTTGCTTCTAAAATTCCATAATGTGGTAAGGAACGATATCCTCACCGTCTAACGCCCTGATCTCACAAGTACTGAAGTACATGAGTTATTTTACATGCACACAGAAGGTGTCTTGGCACTGTCTTCAGTTGAACAGCTTGTGCATAAAGCTACCCATGCTTACGTATTTGCACTATACATTTGGTTTTTCTTGGGCATATCTGTACGCTGTGCTTGTGGCAAATACTGACATTCTCACGGACGAGTCCACTTTCTAACCAAACATTTTCCTTACGCTGATCATAGCTACATTGCAGCCGGGATGTCATTTGCAGCTTGTGTAGGTATAGACATACTTGTGCTAGCTTTAATTTAGCTAGCTCGCTGAAAAGAGCGATAAGAATGTGTGGTATAGGCTGCCAGTGCAAGTGTGGACCCAGGAAGGGGTGGGTGGAGAGGGGGCAGTGAGCTTGTGCAACCTGAGCTGAAGCCTGCACTGCTGCGTCTTCGCTGTTTTTTGTGGGCTAGCTAGATTAAAGCTAGTGAGGGTACATCCCTGCCTGTAGTAGAGACAGAGCTGAATCTGCACATGAACAATTTGCCCTTTCTCTAAAACAATGTCTGTGAAAAAGCTGGAACCACTGGAACCCAGCAGCTTTCTTTCCCAGTAAGAAACACCACTTAATGTGGTGGTGTGTTGAATTTTCTTGTTGTTGTTTTTGTATTGTAAGAATTATTTCACGATACTGAAGTAAGCTTGCAGCCAAAGGCTTCTGTAGTCAAACACCTCATCTTTACCGTAGCTTTTAGGGCCAAATTCAGCAAAGCATTTCAGCACATTCGTAAGTCCCGCTGAAACCACTGGGTTTCGAGCACGTTGTTAAATGCTTTGCTGAATTAGGGCATTAATCAGTTGTAAAAGCCACTTAACTGCCTTCTGCTTCTATTTTATTCTCTCTGGTATTATGGTAGTTGCTAAGAGCCCTAGTCCTGAACCAGGGCCCTGTTGTGTTAGGTGCTGTCCACACAGAACAAAAAGATGGTCCCTGCACTTTATCCCTCAAACATAGGTTGATAAATGCAGTTTCTGGGTTGAGACCACCTTGCTGATTGTGGTTTTGATTTGTTTTCTTCAGTTGTGCTATATTACAGCAGTAGTGGCCAGTAATGTGTTTGGAAAGCACCTAGAACATAAGTCGACATGACATCTCCTCTGAAGAGTTTACAATCTACATACACTGATGGCAAATGACTAATTGATCCTTTTATCAGCTAGCTCTTCACCTGAAGTATAAAATGAATCATTGTCGTTTGAATGTTTCTCCATCAGTATTTAATGTGTAGCGTACTTAACTGTTCAGTGTGTGTGGTTTTTTGTATATTTTTCTTTCTCCTGAAACGTTCTCAAACCCACATGCTGTGCTTGAAAACTTAAGTGGACACCTTATAGCTAAAAGACTAAACATTCTAGCTCGAAGGCTTATGAAAGATGAGAGGCCACAACTGTTCAGGGACAGTGGCAACAGGAGAGCTGTTGGGATATAGCCCCTGGACCGTTGGGATATGGCCCCTGGACCGTTCTTGGGGCTCAATTTTTCAATAGCGTCTGGCTAGTAAGTGGTTAAATTTTGAAACCTCCTCCAAGGAAGGAATGGGAAAGGAAGAAAAATGTAACAGAGTTAGAGAGATGGCAGATTTTCTATGAGTAAATTTGCAACTGAGTTTTCATTGTAAGACTGATTTTGTGTGTGACGCCCTCCACCCCCAGTAGAAAATCCCAGATCTGCCTAAATTGGTTAAACTCGCACAACTTGAAATGAATGGGACAAAGGGGTTGCTGAGTTGTGACACTAAAATACTTTATCAACTCTTGTGAATTTTTTTGCCACTTTGTAGCACCTCTAAAAAGCAGTAGAAAAAGGAAACCTAGTTTACTGGACTCCTTTAGCTGAGATTAAATTCACATAACCAAAATTTAGCTGATTAAATTATAATTTTAAGAGGTAATGGTTCTAGGTTGGCATAGCATGTCAAATGAGTGCTGGAGACCTAAGCTTTCATATTGTATGGGTGTCTATACCTAATATAAAAATATGTATTAAAGTAAGATCCTGTTGTTTGCAGAGAGAGGTGCAAAATGTTACCTTAACGTGGACACTAAGGGGAATGTAAGAATGGCCATACTGGAACAGCCCAGTGGTCCTTCTAGCTCCGTATCCTGTCTCTGATTAATGGCCAGTGCCAGATGCTTCAGAGAAAATGAACAGACCAAGACAATTAAGTGATCCATCTCCTGTCATCCACTTCCAGCTTCTGGAAATCTGAGGTTTAGGGACACCCAGAGCATGGTACTGTGTCCTTGATCATCTTGGCTAACAATCGTTGATGAACCTATCCTCCATGAACTTATCTAATTCTTTTTTGAACCCAGTTATACTTTTGGCCTTCACAACATCTTCTGGCAATATGTTCTACAGGTTGACTGTGCGTTGTGTGAAGAGGTTTTTGCTTTTTTTTTTAAACACCTGTTGCCTATTAATTTCATTGGGTGACCCTGGTTTCATTGGGGACCTGTCAGTGGATGGGGTGGGGGATGATGGCGGTAGATTTTTCCATGAAGAGACTTGGTGTGGGGATTAAGCTTTGTGAGAAAAGAATTTCCTAAAGCTTGTGCGGGAGTGTGGCTTTCTCACTTCATAGACCTCAGAAAGTTGAAAGGAGAAGGGGAATACTTTTCCATCTCCTTTCCCCTCAAGCCTTCTCCTCTTACCCAGTCCCCCACTTCCACCACAGGCTCCCTGAGGCTAGTATGCAGGAAGCACTGCTGTAGAAGTTGAGATCTACAGGGGGCTCGAGAGAGCAGGAGAGTTGAGGGGAAGAGTCAGTGGAACTGGTCTGTCAGAGAGGAACATCCTTAATGAGCCTTGGGAAGCCTTTGAGTCCCAGAACTCTGCATAAATGCACACCATTCTATGCACTATGAATATAAGAAATCCTAATAGTTATCCTCCACATACTATTGTGTTACTGTGCCTGGGTCACCTTGTCTGTCAAACGTGATGGGTAGGACGCTACCAAATTCAAGGCCATGAAAATATGTCAGACTGTGAAATCTGGTCTCCCCCCGTGAAATCTGGTCTCCCCCCGTGAAATCTGGTCTCCCCCCGTGAAATCTGGTCTCCCCCCGTGAAATCTGGTCTATTGTATGCTTTTACCTTATACTCTACAGATTTCACAGAGGAGACCAGCGTTGCTCAATTTCGAAGTCCTGACCCAGAAGAGAAGGGTGGGGTGGGGGTGAGGAGTTGCAAGGTTATTTTAGAGGGGTTGCAGTATTGCCACCCTTACTTTTTGCACTGCCTTCAGAGCCAGGTGGGTGGAGAGCAGCAGCGTTTGGCTGGGCGCCCAGCTCTGAAGGCAGCACCCCACTAGCAACAGTGCAGAAGTTAGGGTTGCAATACTATACCATGCCACCTTTATTTCTGCTCTGCTGCTTTCAGAGCTGGGCAGCTGCTGACTGAGGGCCCAGCTCTGCAGGCAGCAGTGCAGAAATAAGGGTGGCAATACCATACCATGCCAGCCTTACTTCTGCATTGCTGCCTTCAGAGCTGGGCAGCTGGAGAGCCGCGGCTGCTGGCTGGAGCCCAGCTCTGAAGGCAGAGCCGCCACCCACAGCAGCGCAAAAGTATGGATAGCAGTACTGCAACCCCCTCCACAATAACCTTGCGACCGCTCCCCCCCACCTCCTTTCTGGGTCAGGATCCCTATAATTATAACACTGTGAAATTTCAGATTTAAATAGCTGAACTCCATGAAGTTTCTGATTTTTAAAATCCTATGATTGTGAAATTGACCAAAATGGACCTTGAATTTGGTAGGGCCTTGGCCATGGGTTATCCTGAGGAAGTCCAGAAATAGAGGCTGTATGAGTTAATGCTCCCACTTTGTGTCACTTACGAATTTTATTCATGTTTTTATCACCATATATTGGAGGAGTCCCATGTAAATTAATATCCATGAACTTTCTCCAGGGGAACTGTGACATCATCATCTTGGAACTTGATGCCCCATTTCTCAGTTTTCTCTGTTCCTGCTCCAGGCAATTCAGTCTTCCATTCCTGGATAAGCAGATTCCCGTGTTTCTGAATGATTGATTCATCTGGCCAAATCATAGTTTGCTTCTACTTTGGGAGGTGAAAAAGAAGTCCAACAAAACAAGCAGTGGGCCAGCAACCTCTTGCTGGGTATTCTGTCTGACTCCAGGCTTAATAGGCCCTCTGTCTTTCCCACATTCTTCCTGTGCTCCCTGGCCATGTCTGCATTATAGGTGCTGCAGATGTCCTGCTGTAGTGTAGACTTCCTATGTCCCATGCTAATCCACCTCTGAGAGGTGGTAGCTAGGTTGTTGGAAGAATTCTTCTGTCAACCTGGCTGTGTCTACAGCAGGGGAAGGTTAATCTAATTTTTCACGGTTCTGAACGATGTAGCTAAATATGAGTATATATGTGTGTCTCTAGGTGTTTTCTCTGGGCTCATTATAGATAAGCTCTGAGTACTTTCTGCCACCCATCTGTATCTACTGTAGGAGAGCCTTCTTACTCCCCACAGGTTTCTCCCTGCAGGTCTCGCTGTCTTATAGAAAGCCTCAATAGCCCATCATCTGGGGAGTCAGTTAACTAGGCACAAAGTGGGGTTGATACCAACTCCCTGAAAGGACCAGTTCTCCCTGGGACAGGATCATAATGGAGTTTGTATATTTCATCAGTGTTATGGCTATTGAACCTGTTCTGTTTCCATTTAATGAGTAACCTTCTTCTGAGTAAAATGGCCACCATTGTTTTTCTGTTGTGTAGTATTTGGTGTCACTTCCCTACACTCCTAGCAAGAGAAAATATTTTCGTACAAGAGGCACTTAAAGGAAGTTGGCTCTTAAATAACAAGGTGTTAGGTGCCTTTTACATGTGAGAGGAAGAAATAAAATGTTGGTTATTTTGATGCAGTGTTCATGGGCTTTGACATAAAAGGGTGTACGTTTTGGGCAAGATTAAAACATACTTGAAGACATCCGTCATACCATGTTGATGGAGAGAGATGATCTAAGCACAGGACAGGGAGCCAGGAATTCTGAACTATGATCCCTGCTCTGACACGGTCTTCTTCTGTGATGTTGAGCAAATCACTCAAACTGTGTTTTTGAAATTGGGATCATACCTGCCTCCCTTACAAGGGTGTTGTGTGGATTAGCCAACTGTGGTTTGCAAAGTACTTTCAAGATGTGTAAGTACTAAGATAAGTGGTGGGATGTATAGGGCTTATAGAGGCATTGCCTACCTCTGTCATAAGCTGCCTTACTTTGAAACATTGTATCTTAAGAGATAAATGTGTTGATGGCATTGCGTTCAGATGATGATAATACTGCCATTCATATGACGGCTCTGCAATAACTTAGATTGAGGGGCTTCACCATCAAAGAACTGGCATTGCTATCTGCTGTCATATACGCTTCCAGAGTCTATTGAAGAAGAGATAGGGAAAGAAGTAAACGTACCTATCGATGAGATTTCAAACAGTAAAAACTGTTAAAATATCCTAATAACATTTCTGAAAATATTGTTTGGCTAACTTTGGGTGTCTCATAACAAGAGTGCTGTTTAATTGCATGCAGTGTTTGGCTTGTCCATTTTAATTTTTAAAAATAAAGTGGTAGCTTTTATAAAGTAATTACTCTCTTTATAACTATGGTGGAGTTTGATGTAATGAGCCAGGCTACAGTCACCTTGCTTCAAAGAGCGTTGCAGCAGACGTTATAAAAAAAAGAGTGTAGCGCTTCTAGTGTTAGCGATAGCTCCTAATTGTGTAAGGGCAGAATGGGCTTGTGCCCTGACATAGTGAAGTGGTTTGTGCGGCGCCTGTTCCATGGCAGGATAAAAGTGAAACAGTCCTTGATTAACAATGCTATGGGAAGCACAGGGCTAGTTATTGTGATTCACTGAGAACTTGCTGTGAGACTCAACACAATAGCATTTCCACAGGGCACACCAGGTTAATTACAAAAGCTACTTTGAAAATAGACCAGCTTTAAGTTATTTGTAATTCTCATTTCCGAGCATATGAAACAGTAACTAATAGAGTAAAGATGTAAAAAAAGTAAAGTGGATCTGTATCCAGACATCCCTCATAGAGAAAAGAACAAACCAATGTAGACCCACCAGCTGTATTAGTCTTTATTGCTTTAACGTGATTTTCCTCTTCCTGAGGGGATGAGATTCTTAACATCCCTGTTGAATTCTTGAGGAACTCTCCCTACATTCTTCCAGCATGCTTTACGCCTCCACATTACAGCCACTTTTGTCCCTAGCAGAAGTCTGGATGGGATTCCTTTCAGAGCCTGTCAGCGCTGCACATTGGCCTGGGCTCTGAGAAATGAACGACAAGTGGCACTGGTGTTCAGCCCATTGTCTCTGGACTGCACTCAGCCCTTGCTTATTGAAGAGAAGAGAGCAAAGGATCAGGAATCACAGAGTTGATAGTGTAGAGGAGCATTACTACTAGACTCTGTGCCCTGCCATGCTCTGTTTAAAATCCCTAATGGGTTAAAATGTTGAAGTACTAAAGAGGGAATAAGTATACAATGTCCATTAACAGTCATTGGTAGCCCTCATGTTGAATACTTACTCCAGTGGACCCCGTTATCAGGAGAAAAATCCATCTAATTTAGGACATTATGCTCTGCCATGGTACATCGGGCCACTTAGAGTACAGCTTTGTCTTGATTTAGTTTTACTGTTACTGTCACTGTCTTAAAAGATGGATTTCTCCATCTAAAATGAAATTTTTATGAGCATGCAAATGCAAGGTGAACCAAGAGAAAATTGCTCTTTGTTTTATGAATTCCAGTAATAAAAAGCTGCTCCACTAGTATGTGTGATAAAAGGCCACTGAAATACCAAATTTACATATACGGTAATATTTTTCAGGTGTCATCTTTCACGCATCAACCTTTAAAACTAATCAACATCAAACATGCAAAATGAAACACATAATGGTGTCTGGCTATCCTATTAGCAAGGTTTGAGATCCATCTGTGGTAGCATCAGTTCCCAGTCCTTTGTTGTTTACATCAGTTGACAAATACTTTCTGAAATTTCTTTCAGATGCTAATTGCGATTTAGAAATTAGAAAGAAACCTGATGATGGGATGATATAACTTTTTTGGTATTGTTAAAGAAAAAAATCCGTTAAGAGCACATCAGCACCTATTGTTTAACAGATATAAATTACAAACGTATTTAATACTGCAAAAGAATATCACATAAACTAGACAGCTGCGAACAGTTTGTAGTGCTTGCCTTAGAATTCAGCATGCATGCTTTCCCACCCAAGAGTGAGAAATCTCTGTCTTGTGTAGACGGACAGGAGAGAGATTGTAGAGTGATCCGAGTTCAGTGCTTTGGATAATTTTTTGTTCTCTGGCCCCTACAATGACAAATCATGTCTTTTTATTTGGACATAAAAGAGACTTTCTTACCTCAAAGCAACTGTGGTACTTTATGTGATGGAGAGAAAAGAGTGTGCAGTGCCTGCTTTTAAAGTTCCATGGTTATATAGCCCCCCTTCATCTCCCCACTGCCCTTCCCTTTGCTGTCCTAGCTGCTCGTAATTCACTGCCGGGCAGCATCACAGGTTTTAGCAGGATGGTTGTAGTACTGAAATTATGACATTGGACAATGTGTTAGGGATAATCAAAGAAGCACCCGAGGCTTGTACTTTATGAATCCTTGATTTAAACCAGGTGAATGAATTTGTAAGATTGTTCCTCTATAATTACCATTTGGTTTTCTTTATTTTTCAGGAGTGTGGTGGAACATTTAACCTGTTTATTTGCCAACCATCTTATAGCCACTAAATAATAAATGAACATGTATATAACCATTTTTGGAACAGAGAATGCCACTTGCCTAGGGGGATAGTGTTTCTGGTTATGCAAGTTTTTGTCCAGTAGAGTACTCATACTGGAGAGTGAGCAGTCGGCACTTATTTTTCCTTCTTCCAGACTTGTGATTGAGTAATCCAAAGAAACCACTCAAGCTCCTAACACTGTAATTGTTGCTATCCCTTTCTCTTAGGGAAATGAAATATAATAATATATAGGAGAATGAACAAATGGTTATTTGTTAATTGATGCTTTTATAGTCCTGAACTCTTCATGGTACTGAGCAAGTTTGTCTTCAGCCATGCAGTTGGTTATTAGATTGGCAGTCCACTGTAGGACAAAAACAAAGCTATATTTTGACTAAAGTAATTTATTGACTTGCGCCCAGATTTTAAAGGTATTGAGGCATCTAACTCTTGCTGAAATCAATGGGTGTTAGGCACCCAAATATGGCCCTTTGAATTTGTCTTGAATTTAAAATATGGCCCTTTGAATTTGTCTTCGCAGCTCTGCAGCGCTGGCTACAGAGTGAATTGCAGTATGCGCTCACATGTTGCTCTGTAAATGCCCCATGTAGTCCCTGCTAGTGCAAACTAAAAGGTGCCTAGTTTGCATTATTAATATGAACTTAGGTACCTTTTAGTTCACATTAGCAGAGTCTGTACGGGACAGTTGCAGCTCAGCGCTTTGGCGTGCTGCAGTTTACACCCCCATAGTCAGCACTCTAGGGCCATGTAAACTTAGGTACCATTTGTGTGTTCTGAAGTAACTCAGTAACTACTTTCCATGGTTCTGTTAGTTCTTTTCTTTTTTTTAGTTGTTGATAATCTCTAGTAGTAGAAATACGTTTGTATTTTCTGCCTGATCATGGTGATATTTCTCTCTCAAATTTGCAGTGACTAGGAAGTGATAGAACAACTTTCAGCTGTCTGCTCTTTGCATTGTAATGGCATTCCCTAAACAGTGGGTGGAGAGAGAATTTTCTGAAAATCCCACTCTTGAGTTAGTACGTAATATTAGAAATTCCAGATCACTTGTGCTGAGGAATCAATGACCCTGTGTATTTATTACCTATTTCTCTTTTTCACGCATCTGGAAATTGACACTATTTCCATTTTACATGAATGTCACCCCAAATCTGTAATCCCTAATATGAGCTGATTCAACCAGATGCTGAAATGTCCATTTTAATAACCTATTTTATGCAGGCAAAAAGAAAACCGAAGAGCATGTTTCTTCCTTGGCCAACAGCAGTACAAAGTTTTGTTATTGAACAGAACCCTGCTATGTTGTGATAGCTTTAGGCACTGAAGTATTATAGTGCCCGATGGTGCTTGGTTCCAGAAAGAAACTGGAATATACTGATCCTTTTCAACTATGAAGTCGGAAGCTCGAGGAGCATGTTCTCGTATAATTTGTTTTAATGCACTTTGTGAGCTCCAAAGGGGCCACTGATACTAAGATTAAGGTGCCACTTTGCCAAGCTGCTTACCATTAAAAAACCAAACTGTGTTTCTTTGAGCAGTTTACAAGTAGATCTTGAGTGCAGAAAAGGAATGGTATGGTATGAGGGGGAAGAGGCCTTGCATAGAAAGAAGAGTCAGAATGGGTTATTTGTGTCAATAGGTCCTGTACCTCCAATCGTCTTTCTTTCACCTTTTCATACTGACTATAGCAATTCATCTGAACAAAATACAGGTTGAAGTTTTATTTATAATGTCAACACTTTAAATCAATAAGACAGTTATTGGAGGTGGAAAAATCAAGCACGTTCCAGGAATGGTAAAGCAATAATGTTAATACAATAAACTTTCTTGTTACCCACTTCCCCAGACACCTTGTGAAATAAGTATTGACTAAATGGAAAAGTTGGTTATACTGAAGTTTTATATATGCATGTAGGAATTCCACACACAAAGAACTAAGCCCAAACTGCATTTTTTAATTAGTCAAATTCCATTTAGGTTAGAGTTGGTTACTTCATGCAAAATAGCTGCCAAATTAAAGAGCCACATTAAAAACATAAGTAAAACCCAACATTACTCTCCAATTCATGGGTTTAATAAGAAAAAGGAATAAAGTCAAAACTGCTTTTTACATTAGTGTTTGCAGATTTAAATTGCAAAATCAGTGGGACTAACTCATGTACATAAAGCTACTTGTGCATAAAAGTTTGCAGGATTAGAGCCTCTATTTGTTGAAGTATTTATCAGAAAAGCCTACAGAATTAGGCATTCCCCTGTTATGTAAATATAAACGTATATTACTTTCCAAGTTTTAATACAAAACGTAAGTAGAAAATTTATGAAGTTGCTGTTCTTAAATATTTGACTTTTCATCAAGAGTTTCATCTTTCTCCATTAATTTGACTATTCCAAAAATTCCACCACTTCAGCTGAAGACATGTTCTTTAGTATCTTTTAGTATGATGAAACTTCGCCTTGAGAAGAATTGGACAAAATAAAACCCTAATTAAGGAAACTTAAGTAACTTCTCTTTTTCAGTCTTGGATTTATTTAGTTATATCTGGGGAAAATATAGACTTGTTAACTAATATAATGAATCTTCCCTTTTGATTGCCAAACCTGACAGACATCTGAGACTGGACTTTTGCCTGTTATGTTTATAAGAATCTTAATAAAGAAAAGACAACATCCAAGGATACTGTATGAGGTTTGCTTTAAGGAAGATAAACAGTTGGACCTAAGCCTGTATTAAATGGTTTTCTGGAAAAAGCAAAATGCTTAAAATAAAAGCACTCTAGAGTAACAGTATATAAATAATGACAAGATAAATGCTGTTTGTTTTTTTTTGTTTTTTTTTTGCTACAGATAAATCAAGTCTAGTTGTTTTGACCCATTTGCTTGGGTGGAAAAAAGTACTTAGTGTCTGTTGATGGGCCCCTATCAGATGTTGTACCTTTTTACTGTGGACATTCTCCTTGACTTCATAGGGACTACTCATGATAACAAGCACTCTGTCTAGTAGTGTTTGTAGGATTGCCCATTAGGCCTGGTCTATGCTGGGAAAATTGTCCGTTGCTCAGCACAGGGTCTCATCTCAGTTTCAGAAATATAATTAATTGGGAAGGCTTCTCTACAGTTTTTAATATAGTAGACCTGGAAGAATTTGCTTCCTTATTTAAAAGCAATAGAAATCAGAGTTCTGAGTGTGCTGTAACATAAGTTATACATTTAAAAATAAATGATGATTGTTGCTTTAGCAGCAATAAAGCCAGCTTTCAAACCCCACCCCCTCAACCCATTTGGGTTAATTTTAAACAATTTACCTTACAACAACTTTGAAAGTTTCTTTCCCAGTGTTTTTTTTCAAGTGAAGGAGTTGATTCTTTCAGCTGTACTTGGCATGCTTTAATTTCCTTTTGACCTTTGTGCCCCCCCGATAAATAGCCCCATTCATTTAATTGATTGTGAATGATTTTTCCAAAAATTGTTTCAATATTTCCTTTAGTATATTTATTTCTTTGTCCTTCTGTACTGGTCCACATGCTTGGGTATAACACTCCTGCTAATACATCCCAGGATGATATAGATATAGGTGTTTTTTTTTTTTTGGCAACAGTGTTACACTGTTCACTCATATTTAGCTTGTGATTCATTATGACCCCCAGATCCCTTTTTGCTCCTTCCCAGGCAGTCACTTCCCATTTTGTGTGTGTGCAACTGATTGTTCCTTCCTAAATGGAGTACTTTGCATTTGTCATTATTGAATTTCATCCTATTTACTTCACGCCATTTCTGCAGTTTGTCCAGATCATTTTGAATAATAATCCTGTCCTCCAAAGCACTCGCAAACTCTCCCAGCTTGTTATCATCTGCAAACTTTATAAATGTACACTCTATGCCATTATCTAAATCACTGATGAAGATATTGAATGGAACTGGACCGAGAACTGGTCCCTGCAGGACTCCACTTAATATGCCCTTCCAGCATGACTGTGAACCACTGATAACTACTCTCTGGGAACGGTTTTCCAACCAGTTATGCAACCACCTTATAGTAGCTCCATCTGGGTTAAAAAGAAAAGGAGTACTTGTGGCACCTTAGAGAGTAACAGATTTATTTGAGCATAAGCTTTCGTGAGCTACAGCTCACTTCATCGGATGCATCCGATGAAGTGAGCTGTAGCTCACGAAAGCTTATGCTCAAATAAATCTGTTACTCTCTAAGGTGCCACAAGTACTCCTTTTCTTTTTGTGAATGCAGACTAACACGGCTGCTATTCTGAAACCCATCTAGGTAGTATTTCTCTAGTTTGAGAGAGTCATGTGAGACGGTATCAAAAGCCTTACTAAAGTCAAGATATACTGCATCTACCTCTTCCCTCCTATCTGCAATGCTTGTTACGTTGTCAAAGAAAGCAATTAAGTTAGTTTGACACAATTTGTTCTTGACAAATCCATGCTGACTGTTACTTATCACCTTATTATCTTACAGGTATTTGCAAATTGATTGTTTACTTATTTGCTCCATTATCTTTCCGGGTACTGAAGTTAAGCTGACTGGTCTGTAATTCCCCAGGTTGCCCTTATTTCCCTTTTTATAGATTGGCACTATATTTGCCTTTTTCCTGTCCTCTGGAATCTCTCACATCTTCCATGACTTCTAGAATGTCTGTGTGCCTTTCTATCTGGGATGCCTCACGGCTGAGTCTTGCAAGACTACCAGAACATCCAAAGCTACTGCATGTCATTGCTGTTGAACCCCAGTGCGAGCTTTGTTGATGCAATCTTCATCAGCTGGAGACTCCGATATAGAACAGAGACTCCGATACAGAACAGAGGCATCAGGCCAGAATGAGGGAACAATCATAGCTTTGGACATTTTACAGAGTAGGAAGACTGGACCAACATGGGACAGTGCGAACTTACATCAGGTGAGGATCTGGTCCACAGGCTCAGGGCATCCACCAAAATGTTACTGTCCCTGATGGAACTTTGATTGCAGGCCTCCCCATGCCTGTGGAGGATGTCCAGCTAGCTCTGGGACTCATTGGGCACTTAAACAAACAGAACAACTTTTAGAGACCATTCAAATTGCTGGGAACGCAGGGGCACTCGTGGTCCCACTCCCTTTGATTCTAAGTTTGCTCCTGAAGTGAACCGGCCCCTTCCTTGGGTGATTCTCTGTCCTGCTGCAAGCACTCATACAGTGCTCCCAGCTTCTACCAAGGCCTCTCTGGTGGTTGTACTCCTCCAGGCGAAAAGCCGTCCCACAAGCACTCCTGCAGCCTGCCTCCCTTATATTCCTGTAATCCTGGGGTACCTTGACCCGCTAAATAAACTTTCTAGAGTCTTGAAGAATATCATGAAACCTAGACTGGAAAGAGACTGGCATGGAGAGATGCTCTCCCCCCAGCTTTTTGCTGCAAGGGTGGAAAGCACTCCTCCTCCAGATCTAGAACCACCTGAGGATGGTGATGGGGAAAACCCCAGATGACTGGACTCCTCTAGAGTAGAATGAAATCCCCAATAATGACCCCCTGAGGAAGGGGAATTTATTCCTGATCCCCACCTCTAAGAGTGGGCAGTGCCAGCTATTTTAAAATCACGGATTTGCCTGTTTTAATTATCACAGTCCTTCCAACCTACTGAAGGATTTCTTTATGGTGAGTGACTTATTTAACAGTCCTAACAGAGCAGCCTGAAGTGAACAAAGGGCTGCACAGTGGGAAGCTAATGCCCACACAGGCTATTTCACACCTACAATTAGGCTTACAGAGACTACCAGGATTGTCCTTGCAGATAATTCTCTTTTCCTGCTGTAACACAGTGCACTGAATCTACTTTGCATCAACAGTCCATACTAAGCAGATGTGCCATTTATCAGGATCCTGACTGAAATGGATTTGTGCTGTCCATTAAGGATTATACTTGATTTATGGTTCCTACATATTTAGGGAGTTGGTAGCTTCTGTTTTGTTTTTCCTTCCTTCTCTCTCGTTCGACTTTCCAGTGTTGCATATGACACGCCTGGCTTAGAGAGGCACATTGGGATTTTGGGGGAGGATAGCAAGATTTTAATGCATGTTCATAAGGGAAGTATTAAAAGAGCCTGTGGGCAGATATTGGAGATAATTAGGAAGCACATAAAAGTGCTGCAGGCTTGGGGGATATTTGCAGGCTGCAGAACATTCCTAAGGGAAAGAAATTGCTCTGTAATTACAGGCAAGGTCATTGCAGTCACTTAAATGGAAAAGAAAGAGTGGGAGTTGGGACCCATTGAAGTTGGTTGAATGTAGTTAACCAGGATACAGTTTTTCCATACTTTAAATAAATAATGGCTTCAGAGATCTCTGTCTTAATATATGGCATGTGATAATGACAGTGAAACTTTCAAGAGAGATAATTTACAACTGTAAATGAAGAGAATTTCTCAGTCCTATTTCATTTTTTTTTTTTTTTTTGGTCCTCAAAAAAAAATTTGAATGGTACCTTGCTGGCATATAGGAAAATCTGCAGTGAGCTTCCTCTGGCCATGGGTTTTATTTTTAAATTTCTTTTCTTCTCTCAAGTGATCAGTGAATTTGACTTTCTTCCTCTGGTTTCACAAGTGGTTTTAGTCCATCTGAAATTGGTTGAAAGAGCTATCTCCCTATTATACCATTTGTAACAGTTACTGGGTGAGCTGTGCTTTAGCCCTGGTTTACACTAGGACTTTAGGTTGAATTTAGCAGCGTTAAATCGATGTAAACCTGCACCTGTCCACACGATGAAGCCCTTTATTTTGACTTAAAGGGCTCTTAAAATCGATTTTCTTACTCCACCCCTGACAAGTGGATTAGCGCTTAAATCGGCCTTGCTGGGTCAAATTTGGGGTACTGTGGACACAATTCGACGGTATTGGCCTCCGGGAGCTATCCCAGAGTGCTCCATTGTGACTGCTCTGGACAGCACCCTCAACTCAGATGCACGATTGTTTGCCGTTGCTCTGACGCAGGGAGGGGCGACTGACGACACGGCTTCCAGGGTTGGCTTCCAGGGAGCTAAAATCAACAAAGGGGGTGGCTTTATATCAAGGAGTATTTCAGGCAGGACTTCACGGAGGAACTGGACCGAGGAACCACCTGCAGGACTCCACTTAATATGCCCTTCCAGCATGACTGTGAACCACTGAGAACTACTCTCTGGGAACGGTTTTCCAACCAGTTATGCAACCACCTTATAGTAGCTCCATCTGGGTTAAAAAGAAAAGGAGTACAATAAGAAATAGTGCACCTAAGTTATTGTTCTTATTGGAACAAGGAGGTTAGTCTGGCCTCTGATTGATACATGGCTAGATTTACCTCACTGCACCTTATCTGTGAGTGACTGCAGTGTGACCTACAGGAATGAGTCCCCTAGACGGGGGGCGGGGGAGGGGGGATTTGCAAATGAGTACAAATCAAATCTGGTCTATTTCTTGTTTTGATCCACTCCATCTATCTTTTACATCTTTGGCTGGCAGCAGACGGTGCAGAAGGACTGCATGCCATCCACATCTCATTACTGCTCGGTAGAAGATGGTATAATAGGACTGCTAGCCATCCTCATCTCTTGCCTGCCCGGCAGAAGGTAATGCAATAGGACTGCTAGCAATCCGTATCCCCTGCCTGCTCGCCATAAGATGGTTCAATAGGACTGACTGCAGGACTAAAGAGAGTGGCTTGATCAGGTCACTCCAAATTTAGTCCCTGCGCCCATGTCTGCCCAGGCGCTCCTGATTGACCTCACACAGGCGACCAGGAGCACCTCGGACATGACTATGACAGCTACCAGTCCTATTGCACCGTCTGCTGCCACAAGGCAATGGGTTGCTGCTGCTGTGTAGCAATGCAGTACCGCATCTGCCAGTACCCAGGAGACATACGGTGACAGTGAGCTGAGCGGGCTCCATGCTCACCGTGGTATGGCGTCTGCACAGGTAACTCAGGAAAAAAGGCGCGAAACGATTGTCTTCCCTTGCTTTCACGGAGGGAGGGAGGGAATGGGGGCCTGACAATATGTACCCAGAACCACCTGCAACAATGTTTTAGCCCCATCAGGCATTGGGATCTCAACCCAGAATTCCAATGGGCAGCGGAGACTGCGGGAACTGTGGGATAGCTACCCACAGTGCAACGCTCCGGAAGTCGACTCTAGCCTTGGTACTGTGGAAGCACTCCGCTGAGTTAATGCACTTAAAGCATTTTCTGTGGGGGGGGACACACTCGAATATATAAAACCGATTTCTAAAAAAAGACTTCTATAAATTTGACCTAATTTCGTAGTGTAGACATACCCTTAGATGCCTTTGCAGTCCCTCTTGAGTGAACCCCTTAGGTGACAAGCTTCACATCATTCACTTCTCTCCAGGGTGGAATCCTGCATTTTAACCATCTTAGGCTGGAGCTCTGGGTTGGGTTGCAGCTCTTCTGTTTTCAAACTGTTACCAGACCCAGCTGTATTTTGCATCTGCAAGAAACTTCCATCCAGGAGCCTGTGAACAGTGACTGATTAAAGTGTCTCAGAACAGCCCTTTCGAAACAAGTGACTTGTTTATTCACACAAAGCTACATAGCCATTAGAGAGAAGGGTTAAAAAACAAAAACTATACACATCTGGTCTTAGTTACACTTTATCCTTTCATAGCATGTTTAGGATAATTTTGCTTAACCCAGATGTTTCTACTTCTGGGCTGGGAGAGACAGACTGGCTTCTTGCATTTTTTTGTCACTCCTACAGTGCTTCACCCAATCAGTTGCTGCCTACTCATACCCCCTTCCTCTCTAGAAATGGGTTTTTAATGGTTAAGAATATAATACTTACTTATTCCTACCATGAATGCAGGAGAGTGGACTAGATGACATCTCGAGGTCCCTTCCTGTTCTATGATTCTATAACAATGACCATATTGGGTCAGACCAATGGTCCATCCAACCCAGTATCCTGTCTTCGGACATGGCTGGTGCCAGATGCTTCAGGGAATGAACAAACCAGGGCAGTTATTGAGTGATCCATCCTACGTCATACAGTCCGAGCTCCTGGCAGTCAGATGTAGGGACACCCAGAGCATGGGTTTGTGTCCCTGACCATACTGGCTAATAGCCACTGGTAGACCTGTCCTCCATGAACTTATCTACTTTTTTGAAATCAGTTATACTTTTGGCCTTCACAGCATCCCGTGACAGTAAGTTCCAGAGGCTGACTGTGTGTTGTGTGAATAATTACTTCCTTATGTTTGTTTTTAAACCTGCTTCATATTAATTTCATTGGGTGACACCTAGTTCTGTGGTACATGAAGGGGTAAATAACACTTCCCTATTCACTTTCTCCACACCAGTCATGATTTTATAGACCTGTCTCCTATCCCCTCTGTCGTCTCTTTTCCAGGCTGAACAGTCCCAGCCTTTTTAATCTCTCCTCTTATGGAAGCTGTTCCATACCCCTCGTCATTTTTGCTGCCCTTTTCTGTACTTTTTCCAATTCTAATTCCTCTTTTATGAGAAGAGGCAACCAGAACTGCTCGTAGTATTTCTGGAGTGGGTGTACACGGGATACAGTATATATAGTGACATTATATTTTCTTTATTATCTGTCCCTTTCGTGGTGGTTCCAAACATCCTGTTAGCTCCTTTTGACTGCTGCTCTGCACATTGAGCGGATGGTTTCAGAGAACTATCCATGGTAACTCCAAAATCTCTTTCTTGAGGTTTAGTGCAGTGGTTCCCAAACTTTATTAAAGTGACCCATCAACTGCTGTTTCTTTTTGGAGACCCACCGTTATCCTTGCTCTCCCTCTCCAGCCCAGCCTGACCCCCAAACTCCCGGCTTGGTTCCTCCCAATCCACTTGCTCTTGCTCTCCCAGGTCTGTCCCCTCCTGCAGTCCCAGGTGATCCCTCTTTCCTCATGGCTCAGCTGTGATCAGTACCAGGCTGCTGAATGACCACTTTTTGGCTCTGATAGCTTCCTTCAGGTTGTTCCTGCTGCCTGGATCCTGCTGTCACTTCCCCTGGGCAGAGGTGTGGGGAGTGGGAGCTGGGCGGCGGCAGCAGCAGCAGGAAGGAAGCAACTGGAACCAGTGAGCAGTCTGTCCCTGCCCTGCCCTGCATGTGCCCTGTGGATGCTTCTTCCAGGCTGCTGCTACTTGGATTCCACTTCCTGTGCCGCTGCCTGCTACTCGGGGGAAGGGAGAGCATGGCGGTGGGGGAGGGAATTGCCTCTAGGGAACACATGACCCACATAGACCCTTCCTGCAACCCATTGATGGGTCATGACCTACTGTTTGGGAGAACGCTTGTTCATTGTTGTTTTGATCTTGGGGCCCATCCCTGGAAAAATAAGCCTGTTAACCTGTCTGGAGCCAGGCAGGCAGGCATTTCCCAGTTAACAACCCACAATTGCTCTCTTTTTGTTTTCCTTGGAGGTAAAACATATCTCTGGTCATTGTTTCATTTCCTGCTTATTTTTCCTAGCAGCCCCTTTCTATTTAAATCTGTGTAGTCAGACAGAATAACAGCAAGAAGGTAAACTGAGGTACATGTAATATTCATAAGTAATAGCTAGTTCCCTCATTTTCCATACCATGCTTGGACTCTGCCCTGAAAAACTGAATTATTTTTTGGTTTATAAAAATTATAAATAATACATCAAAGTGTGTGTGTGTGTATAGAGAGTCTTCTCCCCTCCCACCCACCCCTCAAATATCCAGGGTCAATAATAGGGCAATTGAACACATAAGGAATCCTGATACCTAAATTTTCTCATTTTAGGTCCTCCAAAATGATTGTTTGGCTTGATTTTAATGTGTGTCACTATATTAGGGTGAGGTCGAATTTTCTGACTGCCCATGATGTAGGGCTGTTGGTCATCTACTGGTATCAACTGTTCATTTCCCCCAGTTATGCCAATCACTGCACTTTGTGTGTTTTATTTGCATAATCATTGTACACTTACTTCCTTCGGCTAATACATACTGGCACCAATCGAAGGGCACAGGTTTGCGTATGCCCTGTCTGGTCATTTCTGAGAAACCACCATATACATCTCTCTCTAATTCTGATTAGCTCTTGTACTTGGCTGACTGTCTCATATACCCAGAATTTTCAGGCCATTTGCAAACAGTGAAGGTGCTGCCTCAGGTTATGTCTACAATAGCTCTTTTGTTGGTCAGGGGTGTGGGGAAAAAAAACACCCACCGACCAACGTAAGTTTCACTGACACAAGCTCTGGTGTGGATAGTGCTGTGTTGGCATGAGCGCTCTCTCCGCTGGCACAGTGTGGCTACATGGGAGACCTTACAGTTGCACTGCTGTAAGGTCTGTAGTGGTATACACAGCCTTAGTAGAAAGAGGAAGAAACCTCTCAAATTTACCCAAAAGAAGAAAAAAGTATACTAGTAGAAAGCAAAGAAATGGGTCTGTCAGACTACTGAGGGAAAGTGTATTTAATCGCACAAACCAGAAATCAAGCATCATTAACCTCCCTCCTCCAGCTCTATTCCCTTCCCTTTCCACAGGCTAACAAAGTTCTTGTCCCCAGATTTGTGTTTTCGTTGTTTGTTTAGAATCTCCATTCACTCCCAATGAAACTTCAAAACTGTTTATATGTAATTTATTTATTTTGCAGTTATGTTGGGACTTATGCTGCAACATAATGGGAGGCTGGTGGAGGTGAAGTCAGGAAATAAAAGTGAGGCGAGTGAGCAAGGGGAGATAATTAAAGAGAATGGGTGAAAAGGAAATATGTTAGGGCTGGTTGAAAAGAAGACGATTTGCAAGAAAATATACCTTTTTCATAAATTCAAAATGAGATTTCAACTAATTTTATTACCTTGTTTGTGTTACGTTTTTAGGCATCTGATGGTTAATTTTATTGAAGTTTTCTTTTAAAATGTGAACATGTCATATGTCATTGTAATTGATGATTACTGTTAGCTCTTTTAAGAACTGTGACTTGGACTAAATAAACCCAGAAGATGAAATCTATACCCTGGCCTCCATTTTCTAAATGTAGAGTAATTAACCCAAGACATGGTTGTCACATCAAAAACCAGAAGCACCATCAAGTCGCATCTGATGAAGTGAGCGGTAGCTCATGAAAGCTTATGCTCAAATAAATTTGTTAGTCTCTAAGGTGCCACAAATACTCCTTTTCTTTTTGTGGATACAGACTAACACGGCTGCTACTCTGAAACCTGTCATTATGCCAGGCTCTGAATTTAGCCGTATGGAATGGAAATCTATCAACTTCATGAAAAAACTCGTGCAGATACAGACAGACATCTTCCTTTCTAAATGCAAACAGATGGACATCATACCAAAACGACTGAAGGTAAAAAATCCATTACAATCTACATACCACGCAGACTATGCTGACAGCTTGTGCCATGCACTCTCAAAGAAACTGTGGAACCACCTGATCAACATCCTCTACAGCAAACAGGGAAAGATTAAGAATGAGCTCTCAAAACTGAATATTCTCATAAAACCTTCCACACAAACTTCCTCTTGGCTGGACTTTACAAAAATTAGACAAGCCATTTACAACACACATTTTGCTTCTCTACAAAAGAAAAAGGACACTAAACTATCTAAACTACCACATGCCACAAGGGGCAACAACAGTGGTTCCCTTAACCCACCCAGGAATATTGTTGATCTATCCAACTATACTCTAAGGACAGATTCTTCTGCTGGGCTATCTCGGGGCCTCTTCTTCTGCCCCTCGACCCCCACGAACATGATACAGTTCTGTGGTGACCTAGAATCCTATTTTCGATGTCTCCGACTCAAAGAATATTTCCAACACACCTCTGAACAACATACTAACCCACAGAGAACTTCCTACCAAGACTACAAAAAGAAGGATTCTGGGTGGACTCCTCCTGAAGGACGAAACAACAGACTGGACTTCTACATAGAGTGCTTCTGTCAACATGCACGGGCTGAAATTGTGGAAAAGCAGCATCACTTGCCCCATAACCTCAGCCGTGCAGAACACAATGCCATCCACAGTCTCAGAAACAACTCTGACATCCATAATCAAAAAGGCTGACAAAGGAGGTGCTGTCGTCATCATGAATAGGTCGGACTATGAACCAGAGGCTGCTCAGCAGCTCTCCAACACGAGTTTCTACAAGCCATTACCCTCTGATCCCACTGAGAGTTACCAAAAGAAACTATACCATCTGCTCAAGAAACTCCCTGAAAAAGCACAAGAACAAATCTGCACAGACACACCCCTAGAACCCCGACCTGGGGTATTCTATCTGCTACCCAAGATCCATAAACCTGGAAATCCTGGACGCCACATCATCTCAGGCATTGGCACCCTGACAGCAGGACTGTCTGGCTATGTAGACTCCCTCCTCAGGCCCTACACTACCAGCATTCCCAGCTACCTTCGAGACACCACTGACTTCCTGAGGAAACTACAATCCATCTGTGATCTTCCTGAAAACACCATCCTGGCCACTATGGATGTAGAAGAACTCTACACCAACATTCCACACAAACATGAACGACAAGCCATCAGGAACAGTATCCCCGGTAATGTCACGGCAAACCTGGTGGCTGAACTTTGTGACTTTGTCCTCATCCATAACTATTTTACATTTGGGGACAATGTATAAATCAACGGCACTGCTATGGGTACCCACATGTCCCCACAGTATGCCAACATTTTTATGGCTGACTTAGAACAATGCTTCCTCAGCTCTTGTCCCCTAATGCCCCTACTCTACTTGCGCTATATTGATGACATCTTCATCATCTGGACCCATGGAAAAGAAGCCCTTGACGAATTCCACCATGATTTCAATAATTTCCATCCCACCATCAACCTCATCCTGGACCAGTCCACACAAGAGATCCACTTCCTTAGACACTACAGTGCTAATAAGCGATGGTCACATAAACACCACCCTATACCGGAAATCTACTGACGGCTATGCCTACCTACATGTCTCTAGTTTCCATCCAGACCACACCACACGATCCATTGTCTACAGCCAAGCTCTACGATACAACCACATTTGCTCCAACCTGTCAGACAGAGACAAACACCTACAAGATCTCTATCAAGCATTCTTACAACTACAATACCCACCTGCTGAAGTGAAGAAACAGATTGACAGAGCCAGAAGAGTACCCAGAAGTTACCAACTACAGGACAGGCCCAACAAAGAAAATAACACAACTCCACTAGCCATCACCTTCAGCCCCCAACTAAAACCTCTCCAATGCATCATCAAGGATCTACAACCTATCCAGAAGGACGACCCATCACTTTCACAGATCTTGAGAGACAGGCCAGTCCTTGCTTAGACAGACAGCCCCCCAGCCTGAAGCAAATACTCACCAGCAACCACATGCCACACAACAGGACCACTAACCCAGGAACCTCTCCTTGCAACAAAGCCCGTTACCAACTGTGTCCACATATCTATTCAGGGGACACCATCATAGGGCCTAATCACATCAGCCACACTATCAGAGGCTCGTTCACCTGCACATTTACCAATATGATATATGCCATCATGTGCCAGCAATGCCCCCTGCCATGTACATTGGCCAAACTGGACAGTCTCTACATAAAAGAATAAATGGACACAAATCAGACGTCAAGAATTATAACATTCAAAAACCAGTTGGAGAACACTTCAATCTCTTTGATCACTTGATTACAGACTTAAAAGTGGCAATTCTTCAACAAAACTTGAAAAACAGACTCCAACGAGAGACTGCTGAATTAGAATTAATTTGCAAACTGAATACAATTAACTTAGGCATGAATAAAGACTGGGAGTGGATGGGTCATTACACAAAGTAAAACTATTTCCGCATGTTTATTTCCCCTCTGCTGTTTCTCACACGTTTTTGTCAACTGATGGAAATGGCCCACCTTGATTATCACTACAAAAGGTCCCGTCCCCCCCCGCTGATAATAGCTCACCTTACCTGATCTCTCTTGTTACAGTGTGTATGGTAACACCCATTGTTTCATGATCTCTATGTATATAAATCTCCCCACTGTTTTTTCCACTGCATGCATCTGATGAAGTGAGCTGTAGCTCACAAAAGCTTATGCTCAAATAAATTTGTTAGTCTCTAAGGAGTAGTCACAATTACTCCTTTTCTTTTTGTGGATACAGACTAACACGGCTGCTACTCTGAAACCATCAAGGTACCATTTCTGTTAATAAACTTAGCCTCTTGCGTGCTGTTGGATAGATTTGTACTTGCTTGTCTCCATGAAGGACACCCCCATGGCTCAGTGGGATTTGATAGTTTGTTTCAAGGAGACTGTGTGCTGAGGCTGTTCCTTCAGCACATACTGTGAGTTTTGGAAGAACTGTGGCATATGGTACAGTAGAACCTCAAAGATACGAACACCAGAATTACTGACTGATTGGTCAACCTGTCAGGCAGCCATGGAGGGCTGTTGCGCACCCCCCCCCCAAAAAAAAAGAAAGAAAGGGAAAATACTGTACTGTGCCTGCATTGCAGCTTAAAGGTAGACACATTTGGGCTGCCTGTCCCCACCCTTACTCCCACCCCCATGCGTGGGACACCCATTTACAGCTAGGAGTTGAAGATGCTGAGATTCGCAGGCAAAGCTGTGCTCTCCCAAGGCAGGTGGAGTAGGACCAGGACTGGGGTCTGCACTGCTTTCCTGTAAGAAGTGGGTGCTGTTTTAGCCACCTTCCCCCCACCCTGGTCCCCTGAACGGGGGTGTGTGCTGTTTTTCTCTCTCACCCCTGCCAGGAGGGGAACACGCTGTTTTCTTCACACACATTTCTCTCCTCCCACCCCCAATACTCCTGGGTTGGGAGAGGGACAAGCTTGCCCTGGCTTGGAAGAAAGCTGCCTAGCTGCCTCTGGAACCTCTAGAACTTTGAAAAGGGTGGGTGGTTGAGAACCCTTTGCTGTGCTGTGTTTTGAGAACCCTTTGTTCAAATGGCCTAAAAGTTTCCTCATAAAGTCTGCCCCACCAGATTTCAAGCCTATTTATCTATGTATGCAGAGGTTAGATGCAGTACAAAACTAGGTTTTCAAGAAAAATGTAACTGCAACATTAATTATGGAGAGGCTATCTTTGCTCCAGAATGTACAACGTAAGCAAATCAGTGCTGCGCTGAGAGCTGTAAGATGTCATTTCTTGCCTTCTGTGTGTTAGATTTCTAACTTTTAACATTGTAGTAACTTAGCCTCTTGCTTCTAATTTATAATTTGAATGTCGCTGTCACAGTGACTATACACAGCATTATAGGCAAGGAGGTGGTAATGCTGCCCATTAATTAAGGTTGTTCAACACTTCCTGTTGTACAACACTGTTTTCAGTTGCTTATAGTTTTACCAAGCTTTATCTGTTAGGGCCAAAATTTTTCATGTTGGGGTCTGCATCAGGCTGAATATTTCTGGAAAATTTCAGCTAAAACAGTTCAGCCTTTCCTAAGAAATCCATTGTTTTGTCCTCATTTAAAAAAAAAAAGAAAAGTTTTGGTGACCTTTTCTTTAAGGAGCTCTGGTGTCACCAAGCTTTGGAACAAGGACTTGAAATTTGGCAGGAGGCTTGCCTTTGTTAGGGTTGTGTGTTTTCCATCCTCATGAAAGTTCACTTGATTTTCATTGCTCAAACCAAGAGAAATTAAATATTTAAATGACAAATGGATTTTTTTAAAACATTGTTTTAATAATCTGTTAATAACAAGAAGTTTTGATCCTTAACCTGATATTCTTTTGAGTGTACACCCTGAGGCCTGAATCCTACATTCCTTGTGATTGAGCACTGCCAATCCCATTGTGTAAAGGCCTGGATTGTAGCCTGATTGCCTTCTATGATAAGATAACTGGCTCTGTGGATATGCGGAAAGCGGTGGACATGATATATATTGACTTGAGTAAAGCTTGTCTCCCACAGTGTTCTTGCCAGCAAGTTAAAGTAGTATGGATTGGATGGACTGTAAGGTGGAAAGAAAGCTGGCTAGATTGTCGGGCTCAACGGGTAGCGATCAACGACTCAATGTCTAGTTGGCAGACGGTATCAAGCAGAGTGCCCCAGGGGTCGGTCCTGTGGCCGGTTTTGTTCAACATCTTAATTAATGATCTGGATGATGGGATTAATTGCACCCTCATCAAGTCTGCAGATGACACTAAGCTGTGAGGAGGTAGATACACTGGAGGGTAGGGATAGGGTCCAGAGTGACCTAGACAAATTGGAGGATTGGGCCAAAAGAAATCTGATGAGGTTCAACAAGGACAAGTGCAGAGTCGTGCACTTAGGATGGAAGAATTCCATGCACAGCTACAGGCTGGGGACTGCAGAAAAGGACCTGGGGATTACAGTGGATGAGAAGCTGGATATGAGTCAGCAGTGTGCCCTTGTTGCCAAGAAGGCCAATGGCATATTGGGCTGTATTAGTAGAAGCATTGCCAGCAGATTGAAGGAAGTGATTGTTTCCCTCTATTCAGCACTGGTGAGGCCACACCTGGAATATTGTGTCCAGTTTTGGTCCCCCCACTATAGAAGGGATGTGGACAAATTGGAGAGAGTCCAGCGGAGGGCAACAAAAATGATTAGGGGGCTGGGGCACATGACTTACAAGGAGAAGCCGAGGGGACTGGGGTTATTTAGTCTTCAGAAGAGTAAGGGGGGGGGATTTGATAGCAGCCTTCAACTACCTGAAAGGGGGTTCCACAGAGGATGGAGCTAGACTGTTCTCAGTGGTGGCAGATGACAGAACAAGGAGGAATGGTCTCAAGTTTCAGTGGGGGAGGTCTAGCTTGGATATTGGAAAACACTATTTCACTAGGAGGGTGGTGAAGCACTGGAATGGGTTAGGTAGGGAGGTGGTGGACCCTCCATTCTTAGTGGTTTTTAAGGCCCGGCGTGACAGAGCCTGCGCTGGGATGATTTAGTTGATGTTGGTCCTGCTTTGAGCAGGGGTTTGGACTAGATGACCTTCTGAGGTCCCTTCCAACCCTAATATTCTATGATTCTGTGATTACCTATGCCAAAGGAGGTATTTCTCCCTTTGGAGTAGGTGGTCTCTACACTGAGGAGGTACAGCATTTTAAGTGTAGACAAGCTCTTAATTTGAAGCCCTACAGGTTGGGAGCTGTGAAATGTAAAGTGGTGTAGAGCTGACTGCAGTATCCGTGCACTTGGCTGTGCATGACTTCTTTGTGTTGACAAAAGGGAGACAGCTTGATGAAAGATGCATGAGAGGAAGTGAATATTTTTCTGATTTTCCAACTTTGCTTAATACTGATGATTTGTACAAGTTAATGGAAGCAGTTGGGAGAGAAATGCTCAGTAGTTTGGCCCTAAAAGATGCAAGAAAAGCCAGATCTTGATGTTAAAATCTTTATTTATTCTTAAAAAGGACACACTCACTCACTCTTCATGAAGTGCTAGAGTTGCCCAACAAATTAAAGTGGAGAGAATATTGGATTTCCCTTCTCCCTCCCCAGTCTGATGACTGTAGATCAGTGGTCCCCAACCTTTCTGTGGGAACAGCACATTCCTATTCCCACAAGACTGTGGCGGGCGCCAGACACCTCACCGCCAAAATGCCGCCAAGAAGCAGCAGCGGAAAGAAGCGCCAATGCTGAAATGCTGCCGAGTAACGGCAATGCTTCTCAGTGGTGGTGGTATTTTGTGACATTTCGGCGGCGCGGTGTCCTGTAGGTGCACACAACTGCCCCGGTGGGCGCCACTTTGGGGACCCCTGCTGTAGATGTTTCGCTAGGTGACTGTAGATGTTACATCATCACCATGAGAGTCACAGTATCTGAGACGCTGTTAGGAAGGGAGCCAGAGGAAAGGTACAGATATTCAATTACACTTCTACCACACGTGCCAGTGCTAGAAAGTATAAATACTTTCAGGACCAGTAAACTTTTCTAGACACTGGTGTTTGACCAGTGATGAGAAAATACTTTGAAACCAAAGATATGATCTCTAGCTGGAGTACATGGTGTAACCTTTTATTATAGATGGTGCACGTAGTGATACTTATAGTTAAGGATACCCGACATTTTCCAATGTGAGACCCTGTTTTCTGTGGCTTATATATGTAAATGTTTGTAGTTAAATTTTTCATGCTGGTGTCTGCCTACGGCTGAATTTTTGGAAAGGTTCAGCTAAAACAGTTGAGCCATTTTGGAGAATGAGGTTAGGGGAAAAAAGCTTTTTTCCCCTAATCTTTAAAAAGTAATTAAATAAAAAAAACCACCATCAACAACAAAACCCCAAATTCTTACAACTGTTCCACTGAGCCATTGTAGCACCTCTATACTTCGGAGCAGAGACTTGAAATTTAGCAGCAGGGTGACTGTACTGTGTGGGATTTCTATGCTCCTAAAAAAAATTTCCAAAATTTTGGCCTCCCATGACTTTTCAGATGCTCACAGATCTTGCGTGCTGAGTAGAGACTTGGAGTTTGACAGCTAAATTCTCAGTCTGTACTGATCATGCTCCAGCCCCTCACAGCTGCTATGTACGACCAGACTGCGCATGTATCATCCCTACAAAGCAGCTGAGCAAGCTGTATGCCCAGGGCTGCAGAGGCTGAGCAGGACTTATCCTGCAATTGCTCTTCTGGGCTACTGAGGCTCCAGGCACTGGAACTGAAAAGGGGGACACACTCTGGTGCTGTCAGTGTCCTCCCAGCTGGTGCCAAGGAATAAGCTACCTGACTCAATGAAATGCCGAGGGTTGAGGAATGGGGCAGGGGGCAGAAGGTTGGGGTGCAGGGGGTTGAGGACTCCAGCTGAGGGTGTGGGCTCTGGGGTGGGGCTGGGAATGAGGGTTTTGGAGTGTGGGACGGGACTCTGGGATGGGGTTGGGATGTGTGTGTGGGGGTGAGGGCTCCAGCTGGTGGTGGGGCTGGGGATGAGGAGTTTTGGAGTGCAGAAGGGGGCTCCGGGCTGGGCCAGGGGTTTGGGGAGCAGTGGGGTGGTGGTGGTGAGGGCTGGGGTTGAGGAGTGGTGGGGGATGGCTGAGAGGTTTGGGGAACAAGAGGGGGGCTCCAGGCTGGGCCAGGGGTTCAGGGAGCAGGTTCTCGGCAGCGGTTACTGCAGCTCTGAGGAAGCAGTCGCCAGATCCCTGCAGCCTCTAGGTGCATGGGCGGCCAGGTGGCTGTGTGCACTGCCTTTGCGCCCACAGGTGCTGCCCCCTGCAGCTCCCATTGGTCATGGTTCCCAGCCAATAGGAGCTGCGGAGCTGGCTCTGCAGGTGGGGGCAGCGCACGAAGCCTCTCTGGCTGACCCAGGATCCTCATGGAGCCAGGGCAGGTAGGGAGCCTGCCTTAGCCCGGGTCCCTGCTGTGCTGCTGACTGGACTTTTAACAGCCCAGTCGGCAGTGCTGACCAGAGCTGCCAGGGTCCCTTTTCGATCAGGCACTAAATGAAGCAGAAGTCCTTTGGGATCAAATAATGTGTGGCCGTGTAATTAAAAACTGCATCACAATGCATACCTACAAGGGGACTGAATGAAGGTCCTGGAGGCAATCTGAGTTCTGGTGTTTCTTAACTTTTGAGTGCTTGAACTTGCAACCTTAATGTTCTTTTAACTTTGTGTGTGTGTGTCTGTGTGTAATTCTGCTGCACATAGATTTTATAGATAGACTTTCCTGCTAGAGAAGTAACCATTGTTAAGCAAAATGTTCTTGAGTAATCACTTGCTGTATCCCCTTTGCAGTTATTTCAGGTGTTTTTTATTTCTGCCTTGCAGTTCAACTGTTTCTTCTTCTTGATTCTCTAATGAAGTCAGAATTTTTTATATAACATTAGGCATGGGTTTGTAGCCATGGAAGAGATGATACAAAGTCAGCCTTTTTACTTAACTGTGGAATCAAATGGGGAAAAAACTATGGGGAATCGGGGGAGTGAGTCATTTCAAAAGCAAAACTATTAATTTTCATAAGTAGCAAACAAGAAATTATATGAAAAACCTGTGCAAGGCTATGTATGCTTGTCTGTGGTTTTGAAAATCCCCTTTTAAAAACATGGTATTCATGCAGTTCAAACAATTGCTATCATAAGTGTTATTCATGTCTCTGTTGTTGATGTTTCAATGACACCCTTTGCAGCATATTAAAACCAGTTCTGTTGTCTGCCAGTATGATCTGTTAAGACCCGCATCATAGTACAGGCCCCTGCTGTCAACTGAAGACAAGGCAAAGGGAATACTGTTGAATTTAAATCTGTTATCTGTTAGGAAGAGCCTGGCAGGGGGTGCAACTAACAGCTCTGTTTCACGATTTCAAGGATCAGGATTGTTTACAGTACAAGCAGAGAGTTTCTCTCTGAAGCCATTGCTTTCCAAATTCTGATTTGAGTTATTCTTCACTGCCAAGTTCATTCAGCATCTGGTTCAGGAGCACTGTAAATTCAGAAAACAGTGTGTGGTTTTTTGTTTTTAAATCCTTACCATGCTATTATGAAAAAACTGTTAGCAACCACCACTTTTAGACCAGTTGTTGCTAGGCAGGTTCTGATAGTGTCTTCCTGACTGGCATGAACAGACTATTTCATAAGAAGCATGCTAGCTAGATTGTGTTGTAAACTACTCCACCTCCTCACCAGGTTGTCCAAGGAATGGATTTATAAACTCTTTGCCAGACGCTGTTGACTCTCATGTAATGGCAATTGTTCTAAATGTGGCGTTAGCACAGTTTAGTGCAGTGGTTCTCAACCTATTTACCATTGTGGTCCGCGTATGCATAGGGTTGCCAGGCGTCCGGTTTTTGATTGGAATGCCCAGTTGAAAGGGGACTCTGGTGGTGCCGATTAGCACTGCAGATCGAGCCACTAAAAGTCTGGTCGGTTGTTCAGTGGAGCTAAGGCAGGTTCTCTACCTGCCCTGGCTCTGCCCAGCTCCTGGAAGCAGCCAGCACATGCAGCTCCTAGGCACAGGGGTGACCACAGGGACTCTGTGCGCTGCCCACCACCCTGAGCGCCGGCTCCACAGCTCCCGATGGCCAGGAACGGCGGCCAATGGGAGCTGCGGGAGCAGTGTCTGTGGGTGCGGTCAGCACACAGAGCCCCCTGGCCCCTTTGCCTAGGAGCCAGATATGCCGGCCGCTTCCAGGAGCCACCTGAGGTAAGCACCTCAGAACGGAACCCCATCCTTCACCCTTATTCCCTCCCACACCCTAACCCCCTCTTCAGCCCTGAGCCTCCTTCTCCACTCCAAACCCTTCACCCCCAGCCTGCACTCTGAACCCCTCATTTCTGGCCTCATCCCAGAGCCCTCACCCCCTCCTGCACCCCATGCCACTGCCCCAGTCTAGTGAAAGTGAGTGGGGGGGGGGATGGAGTGAGCGGGGGGCAGGGCCTTGGAGAAGGGGCAGGGCGGGGCCTCAGAAGGGGCGGGGCAGGGGTGTTCAGTTTTGTGCGATTAGAAAGTTGGCAGCACTGCATATAGGGCCCACAATGTGTTACATAGGCTGCTTCCAATGCTACCTGTATGGGCCGCAGCTCTGTGCTGATTGGGCCACGGGTTGAGAACCACTAGTTTAGTGTGTAGTGTAGGCAAGGCTATCTTTGCAGCTGTAATACTTTCTTTAATGGAATACTGAATCAAAAAGAGGACAAAATTAGTGTAGACACAACTTTTAAATGCATGTTAAACACATGCCTCTTATCTTATAGTTATGCTCATCTTTATAAAACTGAATTTAATTGCTTGGTTCTTTCCCCCCTAATTCAAATGTATATTTGGTGGCTGTGACCCTTTCAGTTCAAGACATCAGTTGTCTTTAAAACCCATAAATATTTTACCCGAAGTTCTAGGCATCCTGTTTGGGAATACTCAGACTTCCTGGAATCACAAGTTAAATCCCAATGGGATCAAGTCACTCCTTCTTCATTTTTTGGAGGCAGATAAATGGAGTATAGCACTATGTACTTTATTATGTCTCTTACAGGTGACACCTTTTAAAAAACCCTACTTCTGTCTCCTGTTCGCTTACAGTAAAGATCCCATGACTCTTTTGTGAGAGTGGGAGTAACTTTGGTTCCTCCTCCGCCCAAATTTCCCTTTTCCCCAACTGTGGTGTAGTGTGCTATGCGATAGTTAATTGCTCCCTCTCTATTCCAGACCTGGTTGCATTTTGTTAGGTTTTGTATGTGTGTAGACTGTGAAAATCTTTGTGATCCTTTGGAATGAAAAAAGCTATATACATATAAAATATCAAATCATAATACTGAATAACTGCCCCAATAGCTCGCATATATATCTCAGACTACATTGTTTTGCAGTCTTGTTTTTTCAATGTATTTTTTGTGTGTGCTTTGTTTTACAGAATGGGAAGAATCCAGGATGTCAAGGCTTTGAAGAATAGACATCTTATTAGACTACCATACTGAAGCTGAAAAGGCAGATGCAGTTCCAAATACAAGGTTGAGTGACCTTGTGTACACCGTGTGTATGTATATACCCACATATTTCCACAGCCAAGCAGACTTGTTCTTGCATACTCCTGGGAATTCCTCAATTGATGAAAATTAACTTAGGAACCAGATGGAGCAACTTAACAGCACAGGGATCAAGAGCCCATGGAAAGACACCTACCACTAATGGTCCGCTTTCCACATGGTCTTCACGGGTGAAAAAAGTTTGCAAGAAGAGGAAGAAAACACCCTCTACCACAGAACAAGCCTCACAAATACCTCTACAATCTAAAGGAATAATTGAGAGAGAGGCAGTGTGGGGAAGAAACTGACTTGGATATTGCAAAAGGAACAATGAACTGTCTTTGGCACATTTTTTGCATTGAGCTCAGTAAACTGTAAGAGTTTAATGTACTGGACTAATACATGGTGACCATTTATTGTGTGGTAATGACTGGAAGAAAGTAAGTTTAGGAACAATGGGACAAGTTTGGGCATTGAACTGACAAACCTCATCCTCTGTATTGAGTTAACCGGGTCATTGAACGTACTTTGTCCTTTCCTTTTCTTTTCTCTTTCTGCTTAGTATGGTATAAACTAATAAATGTTGTTCATCTAAAACCATCAGAAGACTACATATGTTTCCTTCATGTACAGCTGCAAATGTGGTCTTTTGGAACTATGAATCTGAGCTCTAGACAAGCCTCAAGAAGGAAGGAGCCCATCAAACAAGAAAGGAAAATATCTAGGGAAATAGTGAAACTGGGAAGTCAGATTTCTAGTACTGCTCCTCTTTGTTGATTATTTTTCTTCCTTCCTTGAATCCTAGAAGGTTTGCAAATGAGTGCTTTCTTGACGTGCTTTAATTTTGGCACTTGTTTTTGCAGCAGGGTGAAAAGTCTGTGATTCATTTGTAGTAGGAAAAAGGGAAAAGTAAAAGAAAAAAGCCTGAAGTGCAGCCCTATTCTGTAGGAGAGAGAATTTCATGGCTCACCTGAGGCAAACTTATCTGCTCTAAAAGCTTTACAGCATTTTGGTTCTGCTAAATGAAAAGGGGTTTTCTTTTTCATGCCCGTGTGGCAGCGAGAAGTAGGAAAGCAGGCAAGCTCGCATGATAAACAGTTCAGGTTGTGTTGGGTCTCTGGTGGAAGAAAGAGCTGCAATGAAAATAAGACTGTCTCTGGATTGCAAAAACCATTGAATCCATTGAGTAGGTTAGTACCGAGAGGGATTTCCCATCTGGCCTGGCACGGTGGTGCCTGCCCAAGCTCGGATCTGTTGTTTCGCACGGTTTGTGTGCCTTTTTTTCCCTTTATGCAATCTCTCTCAACTTTAGCAGCAGAAATCTGCTTGGTGGAGAAGTTATGCCAGAGGGCAGCTTGGGAAAGATGAATGTCATATATATATATTTCTCTCTCTCTATATATATATCTACACATATATATGTGTGCGTGTTTAAATTTCTGCGACTGAACTTTTGAAGAAAATCTGACTGGAGGAAATCTTAAAGCCTTAAGTTACTTGAAATCTACACATTTGCAACTCTTTGTCTCTGGAATTGCATTACGCTAAACTGGAATCTCAGGCTGTATAAAGATTATATCAAATTGAGCAAAAAGACAAATTACCACTTCTTGAGCGCCTCTTATGAAGGAGCTGTTTCTCCAAAGGATCAGTGCACCCTCACTCTAATGACTCAAAGACAAAAGGAACCTGATTTTTTTTTTAAGTGTTACTTTTTCTTAGCCAACTACCATTGTCTTTTATAGAAGAATTTTTCACTATGCATTTGGTGGATATTTATAAACACTGACCCATGTTCTCCCCTCCAATGATCTATCCCAGGTCAGTCTTATCAATAAAAAAATAGATTTAAATTTTGTGCACTAGACATATTACTTTCTTATGTCAAAAATTAAAGATAAAGAAAAGCATGTATGCAGCGGTGGAACATGGGCCTGTTCTTTGCAGCGATTCCAACATCCTCTGCCTCTCCTGGAAAGGTAGAGTTCCCAAAAGTGAGAAGGAGAAACCAGTGTGCAGGAGGCGGTACTATGAAGAGGGCTGGCTGGCAACAGGCAATGGCAGAGGAGTTGTCGGAGTGACTTTCACCTCCAGTCATTGTCGGAGAGACCGGAACACCCCTCAGAGAATCAACTTCAATCTGAGGGGCCACAACAGCGAGGTAAGGGAACTACATGTCACGTGTTAAGCTTGAATTTAAAGCTAGCCTCGGCAGCAGTTAAATGGAGGATGCGGCATTTCTGTTTAAAATTTGGCATGACGGTGAAAAGGGTTGGAGGCTTGGGGCCTGAACCAAATCCCATTAAAGTCAGTGGAAGTCTTTCCAGTGACTTCAGTGGATTTTTGGATTAGGCCCATGGAGAGAAAAGGTCTTGGGACACTGCAGGGAGTGAATTTATTTTTGTTTGCTCCTTTCTCCTCTTCTTCCCCCAATGTATTTTAATCCCCAGGCTAGTTCAATAAATAGATTGTGGTGGATTTAAAGACTGTGGTAGTGGTGGTTTACATAATGTTAAACTCCTGCTTAGCAGCCTAAGGAAAGCTATCGAGGATGGAGCCTGACTCTCTTCTAGAAACTACAAACCGAAGTGCCCTGCAGCAGGCTTGAGTGAGAGATGACTGGGGACTTCACAAAACACCCAAGTGGTCGAGGAAGATGGATGGGGTTGTCTAGAATAACGTGGAGATGCTCCGCAGTAATTTCATGTAATTCCGGGATGGAGAGCATCACCCTTACTCTAATGGCCCTGGGATTTTTGCATTTATTTTTTATTAAAGGGATATTTTTGGGTGGTAAAATTGGGAATGCACAACTGAAACACCACTCTTTCTGGCACTTATTTGTGCCACTGCATACTGCCTCATGCACTCCCTGCTGGGCAAATGGTATGGCATGGGTCACTGATGCCCAACGGTGGGTACAAAGAGTGGAGTGTACAGTGTTGAGAGCTTTTGATTATAGTTTAATCCTTACTAGTAATCCTGCTTTTTGATTAGGTAACAGCAGGAAGTGTCCACTAGATAATATTTGCTGGAATTGGAAACTCCACTCTTACAGTACAGTTCCACCTTACAATTTATTTCCTATATCTAAAATCCAAGATATTATGCTATTTAACTGTTCTTGGTGATACTTGTTAACTTTAGCTCTAATGTGCACTGCTCTTTTGACAGAAGTGTCTTCAAAAATTGAACTCGCATAATCTTTTGTGCTTGTTATATTGGGGGTCAAAGTGTGTAAAAGTGAATGACTATGTTCTTTTAAAAACAAGTTAAAAGATTTAAGATTCTAAATCATTAACACAGAGATGGGGGCTGAACCATAAAGTCTGGAGCAAGTCTGGGGTGGGTGTTTGTATCCAGGATTTTGGTTTGAGGCCCATCTCTCTGTGTTCACGCATATGGCCTTCAATTACAAATACGTTTTACATTTTTAACATGCTATATGAAAATCACTTCTACTACCCAAGTTTTCTCCTTCTCCATCTTTCTTCTGAGTTTTCCCCTGCTGCACAAAGGGAACACTTGAAATAGTGCAGGACATTGTATTTATGGACAGTGAAGTCCAGTTGTTCAAGAGCAAATGTGGAAACCTGGGACTAGGCCTTGATCTGTACCAGTTAAATGAAGAAGACATTGATATTTCACATCTCCACTCCTCCTCCTTCTCCACCGCCTTCTCTCCATTCTGAATTACGTCCTTTGGCCATTTTTCCTTTGTTTACCCAAGTGGCTGTGGTGGAGTATTTTCTTTCTGGGTCTCTGGGCTGTTTCATGTTGATTGTAGCTGTAGTAATCATAGCACATTCTCCCAGTTACCTGTAATTGGGCACTACAGAGACTCACAAATAAAATGAACATATTTTCTTTGTAATTGGGCCCGGTTTTCCATTGGGTTTGTGCTTCTGCAAATAATGGCAGAGATCTCTGGTACTGGAAATTGAGCAAATGATCAGGTTTTGGGAGTGCATAGGGTCCATAACTCCATTTCTATGTTTAGGGCTACAAAAGGGGGCAGAGCAGCATTATAAGTGCCTGGTCCTGATAGGAAACGGGGAAGAAAGTGGCTTTGGGCAGCTAGGATTCTGATTCAGTGGCTGCCATTAGAAGCTTCTGCTGGCCTAGTACCCCAAATGCTAGTGTAATGAAAGCTGCCTCTCTGGGCTTGCCTGGCATGGGAACTTCTGTGCCAGATTTGCAGCATTTGGCCTTCTTTAATTTTCCTCTATGGGAAAATTCTATGGAATTTCCTAGGGATAAAACCAATAAGGCTCTACAGAAATTATTCTAAAAAGCTATAGGATAGAATGGAGAATGAGAACTTTTCTATAGTAGGTTGTGGTTTTTTTAGGGGTTTTTACTTAGCCCATAGCAGGAATATACTACTCTATTAAATTCTATAGGATGATTCAAAAATATTGATAGAAAATAACTTTTCTATCAAGTTAGACTCCTTTAGTTCTATTTTTTAAATAAATGAAATTCTTGAACCATGGAAATACCCAAAATATTCAGATCTTTAATATACACTTATGAAACATTTGGAATAAATTTTAATTGCAAGATTTTACTTCAATTGATGTATGGCAATAAGTAGTATGAAACCTTCTGCAAAAGAGGTTTCCCAAGTGTACAAGTGGGATTGAGGGTGAAATCTGTGACATTAACCACGCCTAGTGTAGTGTTTGGAAATCTCTCAGCTCCAAGATAGTTTCTTCTCTCCCTCGTTTTTAAGGTCTCATCCTTTCTCTTCCCTCCCCCTGACACAATGAGCTGACTGCTGATTTTGGAGACATACACATACACAGTAGGATATCTCTAATTAAACCTATAACTGATGCACAAAGTGCATGTGATAGGAAGAGATTGACGTCAAGTTTAAGCCTCTAATTCACAGGCATAGTTATTTGATGACTGGGAATTCCCCAGTCCAGCCCTTTGGGTGTCATCTTGTCCCTTGCTGGTGGTGACAGATGTTTTTCTAGATCAGAGGTGGTCAGACTATGGCCCACGGGCCACATCTGGCCCGTGGGACCCTCCTGCCTGGCCCCTGAGCTCCTGGCCTGAGAGGGTAGCCCCCAGCTCCTCCCCCACTGTTCTCCCTCCCCCGCAGCCTCAGCGTGCCCTGCTGCTGGTGTAGTGTATTAAACTGCTCTGCGTCGGAATGTGCTACTGGTAGCAGTTACAGAGAGCAGTTTACTACACCACACCGGCGCAATGCTCTGGGCAGCGGGGCTGTAGCGCTGCCAGCCACCAGTGCTCTGTGCTGCTTGGTAAGGGAGCAGGGGGTTTGGATAGAGGGGCGGGGTGTGGATGGGGTCAGGGCGGTCAGAGGGCGGGGAATGGGAGGGGTTGAATGGTGGCAGGCAGGGGTTCCGGGGGTGGGGCAGTCTGGGAGTGGGGGGGGTTGGATGGGGCAGGAGTCCTGGGGGTAAGAAGCAAGGGGGGGACGGATAGGGGACGGGGGCACAGCCTCCCCTAACCACCCCTCCATACAATTTCCGAAACCCGATGTAGCCCTCAGGCCAAAAAGTTTGCCTGCCCCTGTTCTAGATACTCCCATTGAGATAAAGCTACTGCTGTATGTCAAGTTTGTCTTCCTGACATGCACCGCTGCTTTATTATTATTATCATGCACTGAATTATAAATGTATGGATTCCTGTAATGAATAGAGTGTAGGAGGTGAAAACTTACATAGACAAATGCTATTGATTTGGGTATAATTAATTTCAACAATATATTATTAGCACAGCAAATGACCCTAAAGTTTCAATTCTGCTGCTTTTTATTTAGGGAGGGGATTGTAGAGAAGGTAAATATAACAATGTGTTTTGGGGCAGCACATGAGACTGTTAAATGAATAGAGGAACTGGGATGCCATTGCTATGTTTTTTGAGATATTTTTGATGATCGTTGAAAATGTTCATTTGAAAACCTGCTTTTTTGGTATCCAGTGTTCTCTCTGATTGTCCTAGCATTCCTGTTAGTGGCGAGAGTGACTACCAGGGGAGAGTCTCCAGTAACAGGATACTGACGTACATAGGTGGTGGCTGATTTACTCACTACTTAAATGACTCATTGAATCATACAACAACTGGGTATGGAAAGGCTCTTTGGTGTGAGCCATGGCTGTGTTTTATACATTTTCTGCTGCAAGGCAACTGGAGATTTAAAGGATAATTGTTAGAATTTGAAGCTGCAGAGTGGCTGCCATCTTACTCTGACTAGCAAATTAATGTTTTTGCGGTTGCGTAAGAAAAAACTGTGTAATGAAATAGCCTGGTCCCATTTATTTTGTTGCAGATGTCAGCATGTGCAAGTGGTCTGTTTTGTGACAGAGCTTTTGTTACCTTGGGATAAAGGTTACGGGCCTGATTCTCACTTACTCTAGGGCTCCTTGACACCACTCTGTACTACAAAAGGGACTTAAAATGGACATACATGTAATGTATTATAGAAACAGAAAGAAATTAATGGTGAGATTTTTCTGAAGTGTTCAGTGTTAACCTAACTGAGCTCCCATTGACTCATGGAAGTTTTACCATTGACTTTGGTAGAAGCAGTGTTAGGCTAACTCTGAGCACTTCAGAAAATCCTACCCTTACTTTTGTTTCTATAGTGAATTAAGGACCAAGGGTGAAATCCTGGCTTCATTTAAGTCAGTGGCAAAACTTCCATTGATTTCAGTGGGATTTCACCCTGAGAGTCTGAAATACACCATGCTGAATATCCTTCAGTTCCATTCAGACCACAGAGGCACTGCTGTGGCTACTTCCTTTTAAGGTGTGTCCATAGGCGCCAAATCCAGGGCTGGAGCACCCACAGGGAAAAATTGGTGGGTGCTCTGCACCCACCTGCAGCCAAGCTCCCCTCCCTGTCCCCCCCCGGCCTCACCTCACCTCCACCTCCTCCCCTGAGCACGCCGCGTCCCTGCTTCTCCCCCTAGCTCCCAGCACGGCGTAACAAGCCCTGGGAGGGAAGGGGGAGGCACGGGATCGCAGCATGCTCAGGGGAGGAGGCGGGGCCGGGATGGGTGTTTGGGGAAGAAGTCCAATAGGGGCAGGGAGGGGGCGGAGTTGGGGTGGGGACTTTGGGGAAGGGGTTGGAATGGGGGTGGCGGGGTGGGGCCCAAGGCAGAGGTGGGTCAAGCACCCACCAGTGCCAGCAGAAGTTGGCGCCTATGGATGTGTCTACACAGCAGCTGGGTACATGCTTCAGCACAGGAAGACAGATGCATGCTAGCTCTGCTTGATCTAGCATACTAAAAATAGCAGTGTAGTGGTGGCAGCTTGGGCTAGCCACCCAAGTATGTACTCATGGGGTCGGGAAGGCTTGTACACAGCAGTGAGCCTGTGCTGCCTTGGCCACATTGCTATTTTTATTGCACTAGCTCCAGCAGAGCTAGCATATGTCTGTCTGCTCATGCTGGGAAGCATGCTAACAGCTGCTGTATAGACATGCCCTTAATGCACGCCATTGTGCCTAGTATAGGAGATGCTAGTGAATGTCCTTGTGTTCAGTAGTTCTTACATTCTTTTAAAATAGTTTTGTGGGGGGGGGTGCGTGTGTGTGTGTGTACATTTTTCTTTTTCAAATATGCAAACTGCAGAGTGAATTTCAATGCATTTAGTAAAATTTTGTATGTTAACTAGCATTCCAGTGTGATAGAACTTAAAACATAGTGAGGATAAGTATATGCCCATGCAGTGAATCCAGACCACAGGTTAAATACTTTCCACTTTTGTCAGTCAAAAATTGCTGTTTGTGCTCAGTAAAGTAGAGCAACTCATTTGTTTTCATTCCTTTTCAAAATATCAGAAGTAATTCACTTCACATGAGAGGCTTTAACTAGCTGTAAAAATTCTAGTTTGAAAAGACAACTGCACCTGTTTTCTCACCCCAGTGGTTTGAGAATTAGTAGAGAATCCCTGCTCAGCAGGACTGTAGAGTGAAATGTATTTTCATATTCAGATTTTAAAGGGATATGATCAAGTTTAAAAAAACAGTTGAATTAAATCTTGCTTCAGATGATATGCCTCCTCTTGAGTGCCTGGCCAATTTTTATGGGTTTAGAGTCACGTTTTCCCAATTAAAAATAAAATAAAAGAATCTCTGTCGCCTTTTGCTGTTTGAAGGACCCAAACAGAAAGGAAACGGACTCTTCCCAAAAGGCGGTTTCATGCACAAAGTAAATAGTTCTTTTTTTCCCCTGCGGTTATTCAGTGTTAATAACTACAGGTGTTACTTTTAATCTATTATTGTTACCAATGTTAGACCAGAATGAAATTTTTAACTTGTCCTTTTAAAATTAGAATTGGCATTTTTGAGCCCAAGCATTAGTCCGGTTACTAAAAAGAAAAGATGATACTGTTTTTAACCCTTGGCAGGGTTGATGCTTGGTATCAATCCTAACCTGCAAATAGTGATAGAACAGTTCTAGGATGTGAATAGTTAGCAACTGGGAGGAAGTGGGGAGGAACCATAGGGCTGCCTTATGGCTCTAGAAGTCTCAGATGTGCGGCAGGGGAGTAGGAAAGATCTCTTCTTCACAAGCCGCTCGTTCCTGGAGCTATTCTGGCTGAGCAGGAAAGAGGCAGAGAGGGGATGGAGAGGGAAGGGCAATTTGTAGTGGAGCAGCTGAAGTGTCTGACCTGACACTGGCGGTGGGCACAGTGGCCTTTCTGGTGTGACCAGTAGTGCTTTGCTTGCACTCAGGAGGGATGAGTTCTGGGATTGTAGTCGAGGGAGGGAATGGGATCCCTGAGCCTTCTCCATACCATGGGCCTTGCAGGGGAGCCACAGTCTGACTGGAATGTTTTTAATTTTTTAAACTCCATATTAAAGCACATTAGAAACTGTTTTCATTCTCTTCTGTCAAGTTTCCATGCTGCTGGTATCACCCGGGCCGACGCTCTTTCTTCTCAGCAAGCTGGCCTCCCTGGTAATGGGCTTGGACTTGCTCATTGCAGTTGCAACAAATACTTTTCAAAGCCTTTTTATTTGGAGAGTTAACTTGTGCTCTGTTCATTTTTCTCCCACCCCAATTGTTAAATAGCTCAGCACCGATCCTGTTATTTCCTGTCCCCACCCCCAGAGAGCAGCGTGTGAATGCCAGGGATGTGGTCCAATCCCTTCCTCTTTATCTCTTGTCCAGTGTGACAAGTGTCGTTTTCTTTCCTGTTTACTTTGACCTCTTCTTGAGTTACGGTCAGCTTTTGCCTTTCAGTCCCTTTCAGAAAATTCTACTGCCATCACTCTTGCCCTGTAACATGTTAACATCTCTATAGCTTCCCTTTGCCTATTTCCCTCAGCCCCTCCATAAATTCTGTATCTTCACCTCTTCCCCCTGCAAGTTCAGATATTTTCTGGCTGCTACTGTCACACCAGGGATCTCTTTTGAGGAACCTAGAGCCAATTCTCCCTGTATTGATAGTATCCTCTTTAGCGTGGAGCATAAGGCCGTAGTCACACCAGTAAGGGACTCTGTGAAGGAAAGGGAGAGTGGTGCTCCGATATTCTATGTAGGGGCTAACCTATTGTCTCCACAATCGCTAGACTCCTTGGCCTAGTATGCCAACAGGAGATCCCACAAACTGACAATAAGGCAGGCCCTAGTGCAGCATTCCCAACCTCAAGCGCTCAAAAATCATGAATTAGGTTCCCCCCATCATAAAATTAAACAAAACAACATTTTGGGTAATTTTATTTGCCTTCTGGTTTCTGAGCCTTTTGGGAGCACTCAAGTCAGATTTTCAATCTTTTCTCTGCAAATGTGAGGGCTAAAAACGTCCTTTTTAAAATGGAAAGTGGAAATTCTCCCCTAATCACATGCTGGGGCTTTAAGAAAAGCGCTGGATATCTGTAGACTCACAATAAAATCACAAGAGCTGGCAACACTGCTTTGCTTTGTTGATTTGAAATGGCTTTTGCGGTGCATGTATACAAAGCGTATTTCCTGTGGACTGTTGGTCACCTAGTCAATATTTTTTGGTTTAAAAATGTTACCAAAAATTTTCATTTTAATGCACTGGTGGAAAAGAATCCAAGGAGAGGAAGTAAAGAGTTTATATGATTTGGGAATAGGATCATCAGGTTTTAGAAATAACCATATTTTTAAGCAGGTTGACATTGTCCCTTTAGATTTCACTGTGCAGTAGTGTTGTTAAAAAGTTCTTATTGCCGGATAATGTATTCTGCTTAAATAAGAACTTTAGAACTGGAGTCAGACTCAACAGCTTTCCATAAATGAACCTGAAACCTTTGTTCACATCTGATTGTTAAAATATATATATATTGTACCTTTTAAGATTTCAGTGCCTGGAGGTTTTTTCTATCACTTAAATGGCAATGAAGATTTGTTATACCTGGGAAATATGTTATTTTTTCAGGGGTATTCTAATGTATTCAAAGAAAATGTACTTGTTTGTTTGAAGGAGGTTTATTAGGGAGCCAGCTATAAAAAAACTAGCAAGATTACTACTAGATTGCTGATCTGTTGGCTCTCAGAATTTTGATGATAAAGGTCACTTCTAACCTCCTCATGTAACTTTGTCTTGAATATAAATATACACAAAATACATTGAGCATTCAAATGGCAGAGGAATGAGGTTTGAGCTACGGTAATTATTAAGATAATGGATAAGATGCCCATTAAAAACTATAAACACTTCACAATGTAATTGCAAAGTAATTGCCTGTCAAGTATAGCAGGATTGTTTTAGGTCAGACAAAAAATGTATAGACACTTGTCTCTGGGTAACCGACAACTGACTTCTGACAGCATGTTTAAACTTCTAGGAGAGAGATAAATATTATGTTTGGCTTAGGTACTGCTTTAAACAGAAATAGCCTTCCTTTTTAGCCTACCAAAAATGGGCGAAAAGAAAGGATTGAATCAAAGAAACTGTTTCATTTGTTGGTGGACATTCACAATCAAGTTGCAGTTTTAACTGTAAAAATTGAATCAAGATACTTCAGTTGGAATTACCTGCCAAAAGACTACCTTGTAGGAAAATAATCTTTTTTATTTTTCTCCATTCTTTCCTTGTTCAGGAGATGTAGAAATAAAATAAGCATAGAGTTGACTTCATTAGTGAAGAAAATATTAGTTTACTTTTCCCAGTTAGACCTACTATACTTGAAGTATTAATGTGCTGACAGTCAGGTTTTGCTTCTTCCATGTATGTGTGCAAGTAGCAGAAGTACAAGGAAATAAGCTTTGGAAAATGATCTGCTTTTTTAGGTTTTAGAGTGGTAGCCGTGTTAGTCTGTATCAGCAGAAAGAACGAGGAGTACTTGTGGCACCTTAGAGACTAACAAATTTATTTGAGCATAAGCTTTTGTGGGCTAAAGCCCACTTCATCAGATGCATGCAGTGGAAAATACAGTAGGAAGATATATATACAGAGAACATGAAAAAATGGGGGTTGCCTTACCAACTCTTAGCAAGAAGTGGGCCATCCTAATTATCACTACAAAAGTTTTTTTTTTCTCCTGCCGATAATTGCCTACCTTAATCGTTTGGTCTCGTTAAGAGTTGTTGGTATGGCAACCCCCATTTTTTCATGTTCTCTGTTTATCTGTCTATCTTCTTCAGATGCATGCAGTGGAAAATACAGTAGGAAGTGGGCTTTAGCCCACGAAAGCTTATGATCAGATAAATTTGTTAGTTGCTAAGGTGCCACAAGTACTCCTCGTTCTTTCTCCTTTTTTAGGTTATTTTAACTTGGAGGTTAGTTATAGTTTTTTAACTTTGCAGGCCCTTAATTGACCATGAATAGTGTGTGTGTGTGGTGGTTTTTTGTGGGGAGGGATGTCATGGTTTACATTAGGAAGAATAGATTTATCTTGAGTATTGATAAACATAACATCACAAACATAAGATCAATATCATAAGATGACTTCTTATTTTATACTGTAAAGCAGCATATTTGAGCATAGGTAAAAAGTGCAAATGATTATTGTATACTGGGACAAATTTTGTTCTGTTACCCAGCATAAATCCCACTGCCTTCCAAAGAGTTGCTTCAGATTTATGCCAGTGTTATTGAGAATAGGATTTGGCCTGCTTCTTATAAATATTTTTTTATTATAAGACAAATTAGTATGTAGAGTGACAGACTAGGTTAGAGTAGTGTATAGTCAGATTACTAAAGTCTCCATGTTATAAATAGCACACCCAGTTTAGACGTGGCATGATATAACACAGCTGCCTTAGACAACTAGGCTATTAAACTATATGTACTAAAGAATCAAAATTCTGCTGATTAAATAGTTCCACATTTGGCTTTGTCACCATAATATTTATTCTTATCTGTATTACAGTGGTGCCTTGGGGCGCCATTGTATTAGGCACTATAACAGCTCTTGTTTATAGAGAGAGAGAGAGAGAGACAAGATGGGTGAGGTAATATCTTTTATTGGACCAACTTCTGTTGGTGAAAGAGACAAGCTTTTGAGCATACGCAGAGCTCTTCTCCAGGTTTGGGAAAGGTGCTCAGGCCAGGTTTACACTAAAAAGTAAGGTAGGCCCAGCTATGTCGGTCAGGGTTGTGAAAAATCCACACCCTGGAGTGATGTCGTTAAGCCAGCCTAACCCCTGGTGTAGACAGCACTAGGTCAATGGAAGAATTCTTCCATCGACCTAACTACTGCCTCTTGGAGAGAGAGATTAACTACAGTAATGGGAGAACCCCTCCTGTCATTGTAATGAGGGTCTACACTGAAGTGCTACAGCAGCACAGTGCAGCGCTGCTGCTGTAGCCATTTAAGTGTAGACATACACTCGGTGTCACAGCTAAACACACTGTGTAACAGATTATTTAGCATGAGTAGTTAATGCATATTGTAAGTGACCATTCAAGGTGAAGTGGCCAGTTAGCACTTCTGCAGTCATGTGGCAAAAGAGGGGGGTTATTGGGTTGCTGCTTGTTGTAATAAGCCAAAAATCTAGTTTGTATAGTCAGTGGCTTATGTATTAGAGTCTCTGTACTGCCAATTTGAGATATGATTTATCTGTTTTTTCTTTGTCAATGCATGTATTTCCATTGCTTCCCTTTAGCTCTTTTAGACTACACGTTTCCATCATTGTTAGTCTTCCTATAACTTTGATTCTTAATATTTAATGTGACAACAGATAAAATCTTCAGATTTTTAATTGTTTTCTTTAGAAATATGTGATCAAAGCCAGTTCATGTGGCACTTTCTTGTATTAGAAAAATTAACTGTGTAAATAAGCAATATACAAATAGATTGAAAATGGACAGCTGTTGGACGGGTTAAGTTAAACAAGTGTACTACAGAGAAATAAACTAATTGATGAATTAAATGAATACGTTTATCTGGGGACTTCCAGTAGCTCTGTTATGGAGTTTCAAAGAATGATGGATTTATTATACAGTTAATGCTCTCCTCTCCTTATGGACGTTATGGAGCACACTATGCAAAACATTGGAGTACCACTCCCGTTCATTTCTCCAGAGTGAGAATGGCCACCAGGAACAGGTCAATTAAATGACACTAATGTAACAAGAACTCACCAGCTATTTTGGCTTAAGGAGGGGGTGTGTGCACGGCATTCAGCACTGCATTGAAACAACAAGAAAGAAGTAGCTGGAGACAAAGTAGTAACAGCAATTGACAATAGGGATTGTGTAAAACCAGTCACCCCATCCATCCCTTTTCCGTGAACCTTTCTCTGCAAAATAAATGTTAATGTTGTGTTGTGGTAGTGTCTAGGTGCCAGAGCATTATTGTGCTAAGTGCTGTACAAACATGTAACAAAAAGATGATCCCTTCCCCTAAGGGCTTCCAATCTCTGTTGAATATTTCAGCACCTTCCCTTGTTCTTCTGTCTGATGATTTTGCCTCTCATTCCTTTACTTCCTCCCACCCCATTCCCAGTCTCATTTGTTCTCACAGTCTTAGTATGTGCTTCCTCCAAGCTCCTCCATGTTCTGCCTTTGTTATTCCTCTCTTGTTCATCGTCATGTTCTCTCCTGCTCCTTACCCATGTGCTTTTTGCTAAGCACAAAGTGAGGGAGTATTGAGAAGAACACAACACTTGTGCTTATTCCACGTGCTTTAATGCTATCGGCAGTGTGTTGTGGCAAAAGCACAGGGGTGCCAGTATCAGAAAAGCTGCTTTGCATGAATCACATTTAATAAGGCCATAAGCCATAGGTTGACAGCTCTGGTACATGGAGCTATATAAAGAAGATTATTTTTTGCAGCAATTAAGGCCCCTTCCCCCATAAATTATCAAATGGTACCAACCATTATATGCAGCACATTTCTGTCTGTTTACTCAGAACCTACCAAGGGTTCAGCTGCTGCATAACGGGAGAGTGAGTGAATGTGATTTGGAGAGTCATCGCAGATGAACCAGAAGCTATCTTAAGTGGAATCAGGCTATGAACATCATTAGCTGAGGAAAGTGATTACAAGACAGAAGTCCGGTGGTGGTAGTGGTTACAGTCAGACATTCCATGACACCTCATGTTCTGATTTTCGAATGGCAGTCATGAAAATCTCACCCCATAGAGGTGCTGGGGAGCGTCTGTGCACTTGAAACATATATGTCCGTCAGGATCCACTATCCTCTTATGAAAGAAATTACTTATATGGAGCTATACATTTACATGGCACTTGACAAATATACAGATGAGAGATGCTTTAAATCAGTGGTCCCCAATCTTTCTGTGGGAATAGCACATTCCTATTCCCAACAGACTGTGGCGGGCGCTAAACACCCCGCCGCCGAAATGCCACCGAGAAACGGCAACACTTCTCGATGGCATTTTGGCGGTACGGTGTCTTGCGGGCACATACAACTGCCATCGCGCCCATGGGCACCGCGTTGGGGACCCCTGCTTTAAATAAAAGGTCTAAACTATTTTGATAGTGACCCTGTAAGATTCTAATGTTGCATGTAACAGAAGGGGTCACATTAAAATCAGTAGTGAGGTGTGGCATTGGTCATGGGCATCAGCCTGCAATACTGAAAGAGTAAGATTTCTTTCTTTTTTTGGTAATCCCCATATTTTAGCTTGTTCATCAGGTATATTAAGAAGGAAGCATTTATCTTTTGTAATATGGATGGCTGTACGTGCATTTTCCAGTATTTTTTCTAACATCAGGAAAGAGTAGTACTACTTTTCCCATCTTTACTGCTTTAAAGATGCATATCAAAGCCTTGCCTTCTCTATATGGGTGACATTTTAAGGCTACTTATAGCTTGCCATTAAAAAAAAAAATTAAAAAATCAACATTTCCTAACAGGTACCATGCAGTGGTATGGGAGACAACTGTTCATTTCACATAATCAAACCCTGAAGGAGATGAGCAATCTTTCTTAAAAACAAAATTAAAAATTGTGTTTTAAAGGTGACTTGTAAAAGAGAAAAAGGTAAGTGCCTCCTCCCTCTTTATACTATATAACAACCAGAAAGCTATATTAAAAGAAAATTAAGACTCTTGAAACACTCAAAAGTTAGGAAATGCCAGAATTAAGGTTGCTAGTGCATAACTACAGTATCTGAGTGTTTCACAAGCATTAATGAATTTATCTTCCTAACGCCTCTCCCCATCCCTCTGTATTACAATCTTTTAGCTTCCTCCAGGTTTCCATAGTGCCAGCATCTGAAGCACTGGGAGTACAGAAGACCGTTCCAGACAGAGTACAGTTCCAGTGCCTCGCACCACAGTGGCTTCTAAGTCAAGCAAGGAGCAATTGTGGGTAAAGTCCTACTCAGCCCCTGCAGCCTACTCTGTTGCTCCATGGAAGTAGTGCATGCACTCTGGCCATACGGAGGAACTGAGAAACTGGAACATGCTCAGTGCCAATGGAATATTTGGAGAATTCGGCTGCAGAATGTCTCTCTCAATTGCTCAGGCATTTCATGGCATCTCTGTCATAATCCTACCAGTTGTCCAGTAGCCCATAGTGTTGGGGGAAAAGGGTAGATATGAGGGGAATAAGACCCATTTTAAAACTTTTTTGTAATGTCTCCTATTGGAGAAAAGGAATTAAAACTTTTCTTATTTGCATACACAAGGTGCTGCAGTAGTTTTGCCTTTCTTTGTAATAGTTATACTCTTCTCCGGTAAAAAGATGTGTAAGCCTTGCTTCATAGGCTTTTATGGCCAGAACAGACAACAATTATGGTAATTTATCTGACATCCTGCACAAAACAGGCCATAGAATTTCACCCCACAATTCCTGTAGAGGAGGGTATTATTCTTCCCTTCTACTTTGGATATGATCCAAACCCCACTGAGGTGAAGGGGAGTCTTTCCATTGACTTCAGTGGGCTTTGGCTCAGGCCATAAGTGGACACAAATTGAGTTCAATAACTTTAGTATGACCTGGGCAATTTATTTGGAGATGTTATTGTTAGACCCCTGCGCAGATACAAAATTTGTATCCACATCTGATCCACAAAAATGATCCGCAGATATGTGGAGATACAAAGCGGATATCCATGGATTTGCAGACTCTAGTTATTGCCAAGATTAGTCATCCTATCGTGAAGAAGGCTACAGGAGTCCTCGTCCTCCATTTGGACAGGCAATGAAAGAAGCTTGCCTTAAACTGGCTGGGTTCAGATGGTCATGGCCTAATGTCATGGAAGGGCAACCAGATTAGAACCAGAAAAGAAGCAGCAAAAAGCTGGACAACACCATATCAGATCCTGGGGAAGCAAGCAGCGGTATGACCACGAGTTAACCACACTATAAATTAGACCGGTGGGAAGAAAAAAAAATATCAACTGTATTTGATTTTCCAGTATGGAGCTTTTAGCTTCCAGATCAAGCGATATCTGAGTGTATCAAAAAGGACTGGGAGTGCTCCATATGTAGTTATAAATGTTCTGAAACTGATGTTTCGAATGAAACTTTTTCTATATCCCATTCAGAATGGCTTCATGATGCTTATTGTATAGTGCGGTGATTAGGCCATGAGTACAGAAGTGTCCTTTACATAGACTGGACCTAAATTTCTAATATTTTTTAAAAAAGTAGGAAAAACCTTTCAGCATACAAATTTGAGGCCTTCTTTGCACATTATAAAATGAACAAAACCAAAACCCCATATCTCTCTCTCTGACAAAATCTCCCCTCTTCATTCCTTTGCCAGTCACTTGGATGTGGTTTTGGTGGGGTGGGGGTGGTTTTGTTTTTAAAATAAAACATTTAACAATTCTCCTTAGGTTCAACAAAGTTTAGAAGCAGATGTTTTTATAACTGCATAGACTCCAAAGTTCAAGGTATGGAAAAAATCCTCCTAAATCCATTAAATGGATTTATTATTTAATACAACATCCAGGATCTAGAGTAGGCCACAAAACTCCCTAGTGCCATTTTAAGGATGAAGTACACTATCAACACGGAGATAAACAATCTCATACCTTGGTCATTCTTCAAGATGAAATCTCATCTCTATTACAACTCCAATAGCACTCTCAAAAAAATGAGCAATCTCTGTATTTTACATGGAAGAGTGGTTCCTATCTTTCTAAAGCTGCTGGACCAAAGTCCTTCTCTCCCCCTGAACTTTCTACTTCGTCAACTATTTGGATTAAGTCAAGATTTATAAATACAAACAGTGATGTTTGTAACTCAATTATCCTATAAATGGGAATCAATCTAATTTTAAGAAGTAGGGGTTTTTCTTTTTGATGTATAAATGCAGTTCAAAATCCAGTAATAATAAAGCATTGTATCTTTGCAGGAGATGGGAGGGAATTAACATTAAAGGCTAATAAACAAATATTAGATTCCTGCAGATTGATTTAGCAAGACATCTACTTGAATAAGTCCCAGCAACAGTAAATGCAGTTCACCATTTAAAATATGTTTTCCCACTGTTCTTATACAGTTGTACCTGAAATTCTTTTTGCGAATACAGACACACGGCTGTTACTCTGAAACCTCCCTTTTCCCTGGCATGCAGAATAGGAAACAACTGTTCCTCATGCCCACCAAACCAACATTTCTGTGATCTGCATCTAAAACTAGTGTGTGTTGGGACAGTCCTTAGATTGGGCAGTATCCTCTCCTTTAAAAGACATGGCCTCAGATGTTTGGTTCTCTTGGGGATAAAAGAGCACCATGGACTGCTGAGTTGTGTTTTATATGTGAGCTTACTTTGGTTGTGTCATTGTTTGACAGTTAGTGTCTGACTTGTTTTAAAAACTCTAGCCAAAAAAGCAGCATAAAGTCAGCTGTAGAGAACACATCTAATAATGCAAATCACACCTCAGTGGTATAAAATAAACTCTCAGAAGAGGTATTCTATAAATTCACTATACTGTTTGTAGTCAGGGAGATATCTGTCCTTACTTCACCCTGTTGTACCTAAGTTTTGCAGGGCTCTCATAAAATTATATAATTTTCTTATATGCACTGATTGAGTGAGTTAAGGCTGGGAATGACAGCTTTTAAAAGAATCTCAAACTTTAAATTGTAGTTCTCTGAAAAGTGACTGTAAAAATAGCATGGTAGAGTTCCATGTTCATGATCTGTCAAAGATTTTTCATAAATGTCAGTTTACAAAACTCTTCCCCCCCCCCCCCGCCCCAATTGTAAGCACTGCAAACCCCCACCTTGGCTCAGAGTCATCAATAAAGGTTCTGTAGGCTAAATTAGTCCTGCAGTGCAACCCCATTCCCTTCAGTGGGCTTGCACATGTATAATTGAGTGGCTCTAAGGCTTGGTCCACCCCTAAAATTTAGGTCAGCTTACTTATGTTGCTTAGGAGTGTGAAAAATTCCCGAGAAAGATGTAGTTAAGCTGAACAAAGTCCTGGTGCAGACGCAAGTAGGTCAACAGAAGAATTCTTCTGTTGACCTAGCTACCACCTCTTGAGGGGATGGATTTATTACTGTGATGGAAAAACCCCTTCTGTCATTGTAGCAAGTGTCTACAGTACAGTGCTACAGCGCCATAGCTGCGGCTGTAGCACTTGTAGTGTGGACATAGCCTTATAAGTAATGCTTTTGATCGTGCCAAAGGAGGAATCGAATCCAGCTTTTCTTCTCTGCTGTGTTAGCTGTGCAACTAACAGATGTTAAAAAAAAAAAAAAAAAAAAAAGCAATAAAAGCTTATATCTGTCACGAATGTCGGTAGAGGTGAGACTGAATATACACAGGGAGCAGATCTCTTGAGCCAGAAGTTGTTCCTTTTGGATGGTGCACTTTTCGGGGTAGAACTGCACTTTAAGGACTTGTCTATATGTAAAACGCTGCAATGGTGCTGCTGCGCCGCTGTAGCACTTCCCTGAAGATGCTTCTTACGCCAACAGAATGGGTTCTCCCGTCGGCATAGGTAATCCTCCACCTCGAGACACCGTAGCTAGGTTGACGAGAGAATCCTCCTGTCGACCTAGCATTGTCTATGCCTGGAGTGAAAAATCCACATCCCTGAGCGACGCAGTTAAACCGACTTAATTTCCATGGCTTAAGGCTATGTCTATGCTACAAAATGATGTCAATTTAACTTACGTCCGCATACAACCACCACAGTTATTAAATCGCTTGTGTGTGCGCACATTTGGCTCTGTAACTTGGTGGTGCGTGTCCTCAATGGGAACATTGTGGGTTGGCTCCTGGGAGTCAGTAACAATCAATTCTAGTAACTCGGTGTGTACATTGACACTGTGTTGACCTAATCACATTGACTAGTACTCTGCGCCACTTGGGGAGATGTTATTACGTCGGTGTAGAGAAGCCCTTATGTTGGCAGGAGCCAAATTTAGGTACTTACACTTCCTTAGCTAAGTTGACGCAAGGCAGCTTACATCGACCTAACCCTGTAGTGTAGACCAGGCCTAAGTCTCTTTTATGGTTAAATTATTTTGTACCAAATTTTGTTATCCCTTTGTACCACTCAGGCAGTGTGAAAGTGGTTGTAAGTGTAATTTAAATCCACTTACAGGCTGCGTACATGCCAGATAAATTTAAAGCAGCCTTTGTCTTTGTTACTGCTGTCCCGGACAATGCTGACTTCTGTTTTCCTGAGAGAGTTTTTTTTTTAAAAGCTGTTTAGCATGGGTGGCAGCTCTATTTCACAGTGCCATGACTCTTGTTCTGTAGGTAACATCTTTCTGTCAAGAGCTCTCTAGCTAAAGCTCATTGGGAAACCAGGATTTTTCCAGCAGAATTTTACAAGGGGAAAATAATCTCCAAAATCTCCCATGGAAGAAATCTGATTTTTCTCTGGGGCATTTGGAAATAAAGTGAAAATGTAATTAAAATGTCCACTTCAAACAAAACAACAAATTTCCATTTTGGTTTGGGGATTTGGAGGCCCCCCCTCTTTCCTTCTCTGGACCCCCCCCTTATCCCCCAAGAGGAAAAATTTTCTAAAATCAAAAGAAAGTGGATGGGGAAATTTAACTTTTTTTTTTTTAAGTGAAAAAGTGTGAAGATTTTCTTTTAAATATTTAGGGCATGTCTACACTACAAACTTAAGTTGACCTATATTAGTAATTATTGCAGTGATTCATGTCCACACTACCCTCCTTCTGTCAGTGGTGCGCAGCCGGGAGCGCTTCCACCGGCCTAAGAGGGGCAGTGAGGGGCTCGGAGCCCAGCTGCCCCCCAGGCTCTCTGCTCCCCATTCTCTGTTGGGCACACAGCTGCCTACTCCTGGCTTCCTGCTCTGCACTGGGAGTCTGGCAGCTGCCTGGGCTCCCAGTGGGGAGTTCCTTGCCCAGACCTCGGCTGGCTGCTGAGCCCTCCACCCGCCCCAGGGTGACAGCCTGATCTGTGAGCTGGGCTTCCTTGTCAATTTCACGGCTCCAGCACAGCGCTGTGAAATTGACAAGAATGACAGCCAACAGCTGATGTAAGTAATCCGCAGTGTCTACACAGACACTGCGTTGCCCTAAAACTACACCAGCATAAACCTTATGCCTATCGTGGAGGTGGAGTTATTATGTAGGTGTAGTAGGGCACTTTTACATCGGCGGGAGCAAGGCTGTATTGTGGATGCTGGCACTATTAGGTCGACACAAACTGCTTTCTGTCAGCCTAACTCTGTAGGATAGACTAGGCCTTAGAAAGAGTAAGCCGTTTCACTCATTTCTTTAAACAACTTTTTTCATACTTCAGTTACAAAAATAAAAAATCGGGCTCTCCCCCCCCACCCCTTATCACTTATTCAACTCCCTCACCCCCATTTTCCTTGTTGGGAAAGGGAGAAGGAAACCTCAAAAATACCCAAGGGAAATGGAAAACTGACATTTTTTGGTTTCCAAAAACTTAAATAAAAATGGTCCTTGAAATCTATAAAAATTTTAGGTCAAAATTAAAAGTTTTGTTTGAATTGTCAGTTTGATACACAGTTTTCCATTTTGATTTTTCCATTCAGAAAATCAAAAAATGTTGATGGAAAATGACCTTTTCTGTGGATAATGATTTCCACAAAACTACATTTTCCTCTAGGAAATCTTTTCATCCCACTCTAGTTACAGCTATAAATCTACAGCAGTGTTTGGCAGAGGGCAGTGCACTGATCAGTGTTCTGTTTAAGGGGTTAGTGGAGATATAGTAACTCTGAATTTTAGCAACGGTTTTCAAAATCCTCTTTCCAACTCTTACTTACCAGTGAGAGTTGGAATGATCTGTATAGCTTTGTGAAGTAGACCAGGCATTTATTCCACCTTCCCAATAAGATGCCGCTGATGGCAGTATTTATCAATCTAGACCAGTGGTTCTCAACCCATTTAACATTGTGGGCTGCATATTCAGTGCTCTATGTGTTATTTGGGCCGCATTCACACAATATATATACTAACCTGTATATCTACAAAAAAATCCGTTTTAGTGTTTGTTATATGACAGCAATACAATTCAGATGGAGGTAGTACCTTTCATTTCAACACTGGCAAATGTCTAAAAGCATTTTAAATTAGCAAAATAAGTCAAAACCTTAACTGTTAAAATTAATTAATTTACTGTAAGGGTGTCATGGCATGGTGTATTGCCACCCTCACTTTCACGCTGCTGCTGGTGGCATGGATGGGCTGAGCTCCTGGAGAACACAGCTGCAAAGATGGGGAGCCCTGCCCTACCTGCAAAGATGGGGAGCCCTGCCCAGTGTGGGATGTCCCCCTCCCCCCCCAGCCAGGGCCTGTTCCCCATGCACCCAGACCCCACAACATGGGCTGACACGAGTGCCCTGTGTAGGGCGGAACGGCTATCCCAGGGACTGCTTCATCCAGTGCCCCACCCAGGGCCATCCCTCCAGCTGCCCCAAAAACTGCTTGCCAGCACTCAACTCCCCCATCCAAGGACTGCCCCCAGCGACTGGTCCCCCCTCCTAGAGTCTGTCTGCCATGAACTGGCTGCACCCCCATCCCACTGCATTTCTTCCCCCCCGTTGATCTCCTGCCTCAGCTGTATGTAGCTCAGTCCTGCAGCCCTGCCTGCCTGCCTGCCGCTGTTGTCCTAGGGCTGGGAAGCCTGCTCCAGCTAGGGTCAATGGACCTGCAATCCTGTGGGGTCAGGGGTGCTGAGCACCCTGGCCTCCTGCTGATGCTTCCTGATCCTGTGCTTCCCCAGTTTTTGCACTGCCTCTTAACCCCCAGCAGCTCTGCACCTGGGGCAGATGCCCCTCCTGCCCCATCCTAGTTACAGCCCTGAGGATGTCACATGGCCGCAGCTGTGTGCTGATTGGGTGGGCTGAGAACCACTGATTTCAGACCTTACCGCCATGTTTTGATAATTGTGGTATGAATGTCTAGCTAGTGTGCTTTGTAAAGGCCATGTGGATGGCGGAGACCCGAGTACGCTTTTAGCTCTTCATCACCTTTTGGTCATGATGGGCTGATGTTATGCATTTGCAATTGCAGAGAGCCAAAGTAGTGACATAATGGCAGCGCATGAGGTAACATTTAAAACAGTGCAGTCTAGCAATGAAGCCGCCGCTCTTGAAACACAGCTGCAGGAGACCTTTCATTTTTGTCACTCCGTTCCAGCTGTACATTGTCATCAATAAGAGATCCCAGTGGGAACAAGCTGAATACAAGCTGCAGGACACAGAGGTATTGAGAAGAGATCTACCAATCACAGGGATATCACGCAGCTGTTAAATATTGCATGTATGTGACAGACTTGTACAAATAGCAGGCTAGACTTCTTTGAATATTTATTTATTATTGCTCTCTTTTATTATATAGCTTAATTGTTGAGCACTTTAGGGTCCATTCAGATGAAAGGCACTATATAATGGTGCCTTTGGATGTTTACTTCTTGTCTGGGTCTGTTCGTTCATTTATCACTGAAAGGGTATATTGTAACAGCTCCATTCTGCCTATGCATCATGTGATACCATTAGAATGTCTCTTAATATTTATTTTAGCTCATTTATAAGGTGCCTATTGTGATGCGTCTATGGTCTGAATAAAAAACAAATGCAAAACATTAAAACCAAATCCCGACCTTAAACAGCCAAACAAAATACACAGCCAGACAAGAGTTAAAAATAAAATTGGCACAGGGACAAGCTCAATAGACCTCGTTCAAACCACCCACAAAGAGATCAGTTCCCAATCAGCAGAGAAATGAGAAAAACATGGGTAGCAGATACAAAACCGCAGGGTAGGGACCCAAAAAATAGTTTAAAACAGGTTATCGGAAATAAACAAGACTTGTAGTAAAGACCAAGAAGAAAAAATAGAGAAGCACATAGTGAAACGTTACACAAAAATAAATCACTGCCCATGGGAAGAAGGCAGTTTACCAAGTTAGGCCCTGATCCCGCAGTTGATTAGGCATGGGCAGAGTGCTGTGCCTTCACAGAAATCTGTTGGCATCAGTGTAACTGAACAGGCCTTGCAGTCAGCCTGGGAAAGAACAGTGGCAGAATTGGAGACTTCCAGAACTCAGACTGTGGGATCAGGGCCTCAGGACCCAATTCAGGATGGCACTTAAGCATGTGTTTAATTTCCATTTCCTTAAATACTTTGCTGAATTGGGGCCTAAAATTGTGGTGGTGGTTTTTGTTTGGATTTTTTTTTAAAAGACCCATCCTATAGAGATTTCATTATTTTCCCAGCCTCGCTACTTGTCTTTCCTTTCCAACAAAGCCTTTTATGTCTTCCAGGTTCCTATTGGGGAAGTCAAGGTGAGTGCAAATGCTCACCCAGAACACCATCTTTTAATGGGAAACTTCTTCCCCAAATGGGCTCAGGCTATTATGGCTGATTTCAGTTGAATGACGATATGTTCTGGTTTATAATCTGAGCCTAATTCTTTCACCTGTGTCTAGTTATGTCCAGAAACAGGTTAAATTATTTAGCAGAAGGGAGGGAAGTGGGAAGCCTGCACAATGCACAATTTGGCATTTCTGATGGGATCCACCCACACTCCTAGCTCTGAACTTCCAAAACAAACGTGTATTAGTTTCAGTGGACATTATGCCGCTGTTTTATTGTACCTTCTGGCAACCAGCATTTGGTTTCTGCTCTGCGTAGTTGCCATCTTATGGAATTTTTACTGTTGTTTTTTCCACTTGGCCTATTTAGGTCTTTGTTTAATTGTGGTTAAAAAAAATCTCCTTAGTACTGTAGGCTTTTCCCTGGGCCTAAAGTAACATTCCCTTTCTCTCTCCCCTCCCTCCAACCTCTTTCACAATGAGAATGTTCTAATTTGCATCCACTTTACCTTTTTCTTCCTTTGTCTGTTCCTTTTGAATCTCTTCAGATGATTGAGTGCTCGTGAATGGTGCCAGATTGGTTGGTTGATTGTCCTGGAGATTGTCTGTTCTGTGGCTAATCAGAGGGGCACTAATGGCAATAAAAACTTCCCCACGTTGCTCCACTACTGTGCCTTCAACCTGACCTACATAGATGGTGTGTGCCAGTGTCTGTGTAAACATGCCTGGAGACTGCCAACACAAGTACCATGCCTTTGTCATTTGTGGTATGTCTATGCAGCAAAGAAAAACCCTCAGCTGGCCCATGCCAGCCGACTTGGGCTGCAGGGGTGTTTCATTGGTGTGTAGACTTCTGGGCTCCTGCTGAAGCCTGAGCTCTGGGACCCTCCCATCACACATGTTTGGAATTCGTGTTGCTGCCCTTCCTAGTATCTTCCGTGAGGGAATTTTTTTAACCGTGTTGAATAGAAATTTTACCTTTTTTCATTGTTAATTTCCAGAATGAGAGAGAAAAATGTTCCATATACTCAGGTCTGGTTTCTCATCACCTGCCAGTATTGCTCAGAACCCACACAGTCTTAAACTTGAAGTGGTTCTCTGCCTGTCTCTGTTTTTACGTCTGTGACCTGGCAAGCCTTAACTACACAAGCTGCAAATCCCATATAGTTCTCACCAGTAGCTCAGTTTTAGTTTTTGGCTTTCCGGCCTGATTCCCATTGCTTGCCAATGGTGTCACACAAACAATATTTCCATCTTGTTTCCCAGTGGTGACATGCTGCAGAAAATCTTAGAAGGCCTCAATTGATCCATGGTCTGAGGCATTAGGTCTGGAGCGGCTCTGTTCCAGGAGGTCTCTATTCTAGAAGCGGGTCCATGGGTTTAGAAAGAATCTGCCTGCTCGTTTTCTGTCTTTACCCTTCAACATTTTTTCTGCTCACAGCTGCAGCTCTATGTTCCAAAATGCTCTTGTGTCAGAGTGACGACTTAATTATGCTTTTGAAAAAAGTCTTAACACCATACAATGTGTGTGTTTCCCCAAAAGGCTGAAACAGTTCTTAGGGAGCCTTTGTCCACTGGGTAAGTTTAAATATTTATTCAACACAGAGTTTCTCAGAGGCAAACACTGCAATTTCTCACATTTTAAAAAAAAAAAGATTTTGTTTGAGGTAGGGCCTAAATGTATATTAATCCAAAATGGCATTGTCTTAGGTTATATTAAAAACACAGTTATCTTTTAATCTATCAGGAAAGACTTCTAAAAGTAAAAAATGTAAAGCTACTAATTGTTTAAAACAAAAAATACGCAGTAAACCACCAATATTATGTCAGACAAAAACAAGGAAATTCAAAGTGAAGATTCGCTTTTGTTCAGGGTTGCAGGACTGTCCCATTGGTACTTGTTGGCTCTATAGAACATCAAGTGAAACAGATGAAAGTATGGTATGGCTTCTGTCAGGGCTCAAAAAGACAGAGACTCGGGGTGGTGGAAAGAATTGTAGTTGAGGTCACCACCGCTCAAGGCAAGAGAGAAAGCAGGTTAAAAACTGAGGCGGGCAAGAAACCTGATGAGTGGTGTGAAGGGAAAGAAGAGACGGAAAGAAGAGACTGAAAAGCAAGGCTAATGATCACAGCTTTTTGTGGACAGAGAGACAGAAATGGGACAGAATCTAACAAATACAGAGAAGGTGAAAATTAAAGCTGAGGCAGGCAGTGTTCTAATTCATGGGCAATGGTGCGTGACTTGTCTGAGGGCATGTCTACACTACCATTTATGTTGGCAAGAAAACACCCCCCTGAGCGACGGAAGTTTCACCAGCATGAGTGGTAGTGTTTACAGCACTATGTTGGATTCCCCCACTTAAGGAATGTTGGTCTGGATAGTACAAAATGTGCTGCTGTCTCTCTAAATATTGTTTCTTCCCTAGGTTTGCTTTGGAGGGGATGTCCACTCTTGTCGCTAATGATGGTATGAAAAATAAACTGTAAGAAGTGGCCCATTTGGTTGTAAATTTGAATAGACCCCACAAAATGTTCTGCTCCTGAGAGATCCTGAGAAAAGCCCATGCCTCCTAAGAGTGCAGGTGTGATAAATGCTGGAAAGTGTAGGCCTCTGTTACTTCTCTTCCATAGATCCACCCAACAGTAATGAAATCAGGAAGTGTAATTGCAATTCTGCTTCTCCAGATCCAGTATTACTAGATCTTTTGTGTAGGAGGTACATGCCAGTGCTCCAGATCAACATATGCTACTATGTAACCAGTCCCAGGGAAAATACATTCTAGTAGCCTATACCCTGAAATTATGGGAGGAACTTTTAAATGGTGTTAAAGCCCTAGAGCCAAGCAGAACTTGCTTTTCAGTATGCTGGAAGGTCTGATTCTCCTCCATGGGTTTTGGAATTTTTGAAGGAGTTAATTGGAATAAGGTATTGTCCAGAACAGCAGGAGAATTTTGCTTATAGTGTGTCTATAGCATTTATGCAAATTGTTTTAAGTTTATTGGTTATTCTCATTTAATCCTTTTGTAGAGTACAAAACTGAGTAACTTGTTTGTTTAAAATTGTGCTCATTGTTTAATTTCTTCTAAAGTGTTCAGGCAGGTGGGATTCTTGAATTTTCTTTTCCTTTTTTATTTCTAGACAAATAATATGTTACATTGTTTTGCTAAGATTGTTTCAGGGTAATTTTAATATACTTCTATCTATCCTCTGGCAACAGCTGTTGTTACTGCCTCCAGGACAGGAAGTTAATATGGAAGAGGTGAACCCGTGGGTGTTGTACAGAGTCCTTCACTTTCCCAGCTTTTATCGTGCTGCATGTGACAGCACAAGAACAAAACACTGTTACCTCATAGTCAGGCTAATGGAGTCAGCCTTTCAATTGGGGTCTATTATACATCACTTAAGTCCTCCTTGAGAACACTGAACATTCCTTAACAGGCTTGTAAGAAAGGGGTTAAAGGGCAGATATCAGTACAAAGGTTCTTGACTTCTGTAAAGCAAATGTAAGGAAATGAAGGGAATTAGTGAGGAGGATCCTACGGGAAGAGATATTAAGATGTAAAGGGTAGCTGAAGGATGGGGGAGCCTTTGGGATACCAGAGCAAACGTAGAAAAGAAAACAATCCCAAAGAAAAGGCCAATATGGCTATAAAGAGAGTTAGTTTAACGTACTAAAGCTTGCAAGCGAAAAATTGTGCAAGGAAATGGAAACGGAGGAAATTAGCAAGTAATAAAAATATAGGTGAAGTTCTTACAGCTTTATTTGTGACCTAAATTTCTTTAAATATGTCAAAGACACTTGTCCTCTCTGACAACTAAGTCCTTGGAATGTTGGTAGTTTAACAATGAACCTTTTTCTGAGTAAATTGCTGAAAAAGCCTTTTAATTTTTAGAAAGGAATATTTTTCTCATTTGCATAACTTAAAATTTAGTTGACACTTTCAAAAGAAATATTCACCTTTGGACTTCGGATTGAGGAATTTCAGCCAAAAATATGTGTTTGAGACAGATATGAAGGAGTTGACAAGAGATTAAGAGTGGAAAGGGCCTTTCAGCTGATAGAATACTTATTGTCATTGTAATGTCTCTTTGGGTATGTCTACATTGCAGTTAGACACCCACAGCTGGCCCATGCCAGCTGACTTTGGCTTGAACTAAGGAGCTGTTTAATTGCAGTGTAGATGTTTAGGCTTGGGACCCTCCCACCTTGCAGGTTTCTAGATCTTGGGCTCCAAGCCAAGCCTGAACATCTACATTGCAATTTAACAGCCCTTTAGCCTGAGCCCTGCAAGCATGAGTCAGCTGGTATGGGCCAGCTGTGGGTTTTTAATTGCAGAGTGGACATACCCTTAATGTCTTGTCACTGACCGAGAAATCGTAGTTTAGATTCCTCAGGATCTGAGGGAATAAATGATTGTCCCGCAGATGTTAACTCATAACACTAATTATATTAAAGAGCTATGTTTTTTTTTAAACCCTAATTTTGGGAGCTTGCAACTAAACTAATAATTTTCAGCAAAATCTTTGCAGTATACCTTTTAACAAAACAGTACGGTTGAGAATTTACATGTCTACAAGAAGGAAATAAAAAGTTATGGTTTCTGCGTTGATTTATAGGTACCTAAAAAGAAAACCTAAACAAACCAAGTTTCTAATCTTATAACCTTAGCGGACCAGGCAGATCCCCATTTAAATTAATGGAGTTCTTCATGAACACAGAGGTCTCTGCAAAGATGAGAGGAGGGTTTGCCCAATGGCTAGGGCACTAATTTAGGAGGTTAGAGACCTGGATTGAGTTTCCCGCTCTGTTACATACTTCCTGTGTGAACTTGGGCAAGTCATCTAGCCTTTCTGTGCCTCAGTTCCCCATCTCTAAAATGGGGATAACAACATTTCCCTACCTTTAGTCCTGGGGGAATTCTGCGCCAGTGTACATGCACATAATCAATGAGCCGTGCATATTTTTAATTTTTTGTGCAGAAAAAAGCTTCTGCTGGAAAGTTGCTGCAGTTCTGCCTTTTGCCCACAAGAGGGTGCTGTGGCAATGCAACAGAGCAGCAGCTCCTGGCCAGCTAGGGAAGAGAGAGAGCCTGCCTTCTTCTCAGCACCTGTTAGGCCAGGCCAGGTCAGGAGACAGGGGCTATGGGGAGACAGTGTGGGGCTGCTAGGGGGTCAGACAGGGGCTCATAAGGGCTAGTGGGGGATGAGACTGGGGCAGGGGCTGAATGGGAGTGGAGGTGCAGGGCCACATGGTGATGGGGAAAGGGCTGCAGGGCCACATAGGGACAGGGGAGTGGCTGAGTTGGGGCATGGATCAGAGGAAGAATGCAGGGCCACATGAGAATGTGGGGAGTGGGTGAGGAACACGTGGATGGGGTGCAAGGGCACATGGGGGATGCAGAGACACCTGGGGACAGGGGCAGATGTGCCTGACTGAATGGGAGAGGCTAGGGGTCAGCCAAGGTCTACATGGGGGATGCTCCCTAACAATCCCCCCCCCCCCCCCCAAAAAAAACCCAAAAAACTTGTTCCATGCTTTTCTCACCCATACCCAACAACCCTCCAAGTTCACACCAAGGCTCCTTCCCAGCAATTACTTCCCTCTCCCTCTGCTCTTCCGTTACCCCTGACTCCCCCAAGCCTTTGCACTGCTTTGGAGGGGTGTGGGAAATACGGTTCTGTATTGTAGTTTAAATGAATTATTACTCAGAGTTCTGTATTAATATGCCTAGTAAGGAATCTATTTGTCAAAAAACATTTCCTGAATTTTTGTTGTCTGTATTGTTACAGACATACTTGCTGACAGGTATTTTGAAATAAATGACCAAAAATAATTGAAACTAAAAAAATTGAAAAATATATTATTCTGACAAATATGTGCAGAATTTTTAAATTTTTTTGGTGCAGAATTCCCCTAGGAGTACTACCTTGCAGGGGTGTTGTGATACTAAATGCATTCAGGATTATGAGGCACTCAGTATGTTATTGGGAGCCATGTAAGTATCTAAAATAGTTCAGCTTTTGGGATTGTGCCCAAATGAGGATTACATTGCAACTTTACATTAAAATGATCCCTATAAGGGAGAATACTCGGGGCTAGGGGTGGGGTGGGCTGGAACCCAAAAACCGTGTCAGTGTTTTTTTGTATTCTCCTATTTCTCTTGTCTTATATTTAGATGATCTTTGGGGGCAGGGGCTGTTTTTTTGTTCTGTGTTTGTACAGCACATAGCACAATGGGGTCCTGGGCCATGACTGGGGCTCCTGGGGTGCTACAATAATACAAATAAATTAAATTGAAGAAATTAAGGGGGTAAATACTTAACATACTGTGTGGATCCAGAAGTTCATAATTTGTAAGAATCATTCATTTTTCTGTAGCTCATTATGACATATCAGCTGTGAAGTCCAATTGTTTTGTATAATCCAACAATTAAATTAAATTTTTTTTACTAGTCTTCTCCAGTTTGAGTCTTCATAAGCCATTCTATCTAGAGCTGCTGTCTAAAGAGGAAATAAAGGCTCCTTGGTGTATATGCTGTAGGAGCATTTGGTTATGATGGGTTCTGGGAGGATGTACAAATATTTTGATATTTTCAGTAACATTTACTGGAGATAAAAACAAGGGTTGAATTTAGGAATTGGAATACATTTGACAATATTTATTTTAAGAATACATGACCTCAGAGAGAGAGAGAGCAAAGACGTTTCACCTTCTCAAATCAGAAGGAACTGTGTGAAAGAGACTTAATGTCTTTGACATCTGGTTTGTTAGCGAGATACCCCAGGTATTTGAGATTTATGGGAACCAAGTGGAAGTTCCAGTGATCAAAATGTTTTCTGATGCAACCTTGAGATAACAACAGAGAGAGTAATCTGACTTTTGTAGTTCAATCTTAAAACTCAGCAGGGATCCAAAAGCATTGAATCTGAATGTATGGAGTGGACACTTCAGACTGGGAAATAAAGCATCAGCAGCACTTGCTATTTCCAGCCTTATGCCACTGATGCTGTCCAGTGCTAGCGGTTCTAAAGCTGTGACAAACAGGGGCAGGGACAAAGACCATCTTTGTAATATATCACAACCTAGATTAAAGAGGATGAACATCAGGCTGCTATGGCCTATTGGCTTTAATGTCAGTAAAGAAAACACTAATCCAGCATCCCAAAGCTCTTTTATTCTCTAAGTAGAAAACCACCAAGGAGTTGTCTGGGGTTTGTGAAATAGGTATCACATTTATCAGTGGTCATAAGTTAGTTACCCAGTAACTCTCTGCTTGATAAATCTTAGCTGATTATGAGGAATAAAAGGAGTGAATTTTGAGTCTTCTGGTAATTCCTTTTTACTGGGATTTTGCTGGCAGTTTTGAGCAGAGGTATTGGGTGGTAGTTACCACATGGATCTGAGGGCTGGTGATGCCTCATACAGTTCTTAAATTTTTAAGAAAGGTCATCTCTTGGATCAAACTGGAATAGGAGAACTGCTGAAAGATCTGTACAAAGCACTACTAGACTGGATTTTGTGTTGGTATAGCTGTCAATTGTAGATCCATTGGTAGGGGTGAATAGACTGAAATGACTATTATATTGCTGTGTGCAGTGTTGTCGTAGCCATGTTGGTCCCAAGATATTAGAGAGACAAGGTGGGTGAGGTATATTTTTTTTTTGTGGACCATTTTCTGTTGGTGAGAGACAGAAGCTTTTTTCAGGTCTGAAGAAGAGCTCAGTGTAAGTGGAAAGCTTGTCTCTCTCACCAAAACAGAAGTTGGTCCAATAAAAGATATATTACCTCAGCCACCATGTCTCTCTTTTATATTGCTGGCATTTAGAGTATTCATATTTAGAATTATTCATATTAGGAAATAACAGAAAAAATCCATCCTTCAGTACGAGTTGTGGACTAGAGAGATCAGAATAGTATCTTGCTGTGGGTTACAGGTGTTATAGATGTAAAGTTCTATTGAGGGATGGTCATTGCTAGAGGCATTCAAGAATAGATGAATTAAAACACTTTAGGGAGTAGAGTGGAGGAAAATCCTACTTACATACAATTTGGATAGATTGGATAACCCAGAAGGTAAATAAACTGAATGACTGACCTTATAGAATTTTCTGTTAGGTTTGGGTTGAAAGGAAGAAAGGAACCTTACAGTTGAAGGAAATTACATGTCTAGCTCTTTGAACTTTATTCTGTTACTTGCATTTGCAATTACCAGCCTAGCTAGAGCTGAATTATGATGCCTTAAGGGCAGAGTATCTTGTGGTTTCAATTAGTTAATGTATGTACAGTGTTTTTAATATGAAAAGTTCTATGTATGTGCTAAGTATTGTCATTATGTTTTAGACCACTGGTCTTAATCCACTTTGATTATTTTTGTGGCCCAGTCCAAGTCTCACTGTGATTTCCTTTTATCTTTTTCCATTTGTATTTGTTGGGAAACAGATGTTTTAAAAATCTTTATCTTTTGCTCTGCGAGTGAGGCTATAATTGTTTCCTATCACTTTCCATGGTTTCACAATAAATGCTGCTGCTGGTGGTGGTGATTTCCATAACTGATGCATTTTTTTCTCTTTTCTTTTAATGTTCTAATCTTTGAATTGTGCTCCAGTAGTTTATTGTAACTTCTAACACTCACTTTCTGTTTCTATATATGCAGAAGTGACTGTTCTAAACACATTTTAATTTAGAAGACATTTAAAACTGTATCTTTTAAAATCCTATTATGGCCAACATGACAGTCAAACGTATTGTACCTGAGTCTCTTTATGACATGAGTTTATATAATAATTCAGATTTCTGTGGCAGTGCAGATTAATAACATTTAGACTGCATCTTTGCTTTGATACAGAAGTTATTGCTTTTCAGAATATGAAATCTTGTTTTTCAAATTGAAATTTTTTCATATAGCTAAAACTGACATCTTCAAATCCATCTGCAATTCAGATAAAATTCTTCTTCCATCTTACCATGATGGTAAAATTAATTTAATTTCCATGGAACAAACTTGAAACAAGTGTTTTTTTTTTTAAAAATTGAGCTATTTTGAACTTATAAGGGAGGAGGGGGTTGTGAAGGACAGTAAAACTGCCTTTTCTCCTTTTATATATATATATATATATATATATGTCTGTGTGTGTGTGTGTGTGTGTATAAATATATGGCTGTTGTGAAGGAGCGAAATGTGTGGCCCATAGTGTGAAAGTGGAAGAGAGCTCTAAGCTGCCATGCAAATGAAGGAAAGCAAATGTAGCTTTCAAATACCAAGAACTTGCTTACCATTTATTTATTTGTTGATTTCACAAATAATAAGAATGAATGATGTAGTGTTCACATACAGCAAAACTGTATCCTGTGGGTATTTTTAAATAAATCAGATTAAAAATATTCACAGCAACGAAACTGTTTTTTATAAAGCTACTTGAATATTACCCCGTATCTACCTCCCAATAAATAACAGTTCCCAGTTTTATTGTAGTTATTTGTTTAAAGGAACCCCATATAGGAGGTGGCTTCAGAATTTTACAAAGAGCCAATCACAATTACATGGAACCTAAACAAATTCGCTTATTTAAAAACATTCTACAGAGTTTCTTACTGTCCAGTGACGCATGTTATTAGCAGAAGAAACTTTGCCTAAGAAATCAGTGGGACTGAAGCTGTGTCTACACTACGGACCTTACAGTGGCACAGCTATACCGCTGCCCCCCTGTAAGGTCTCCTGTGTAGCCGCTTTATGCCAGTGGGAGAGAGCTCTCCCGTCGGCATAATTAAACCACCCCCAATGAGCAGTAGCTATGTCAGCGGGAGATGCTCTCCTGCAAACATAGTGCTGTCCACACCCCTGACTGACAAAAGTTTTGCCGACGAAAGTGCTAGTATAGACAAAGCCTAAGCTTTAAGTGCTTTGCTAAGTGTGGGCCAGAGTGCTGACTGGCCCTGCATGGAGACACACCAGTGGCAGTGCAATGGTGGAAGGATTCCCCCAAAAGTGTAGTCTTAGTTCCTCATGGTGGTGCTGAAGAAAAGGAAACAAAATGAGGATGGCAAAGTAGAATGAAAAACAGATGACAGGAAAAGTTGGTGACAAAAGAGAAATGGGGCTAAGAGTGGGAATATCAAGTTAGAACCTTCTCTGTGGAGGTATTTAAATCAATGTTGAAGAATGTGCTTGGGGCAGGCAGGGGAGTGGAGTCTCTTTTTTTAAACTATGCTTTTTAAACTTTCAGGAATTCCCAGTAGTGAGTAAATGGGTCTGGAGTGCTACTTTTTTTAGAGCTAGAATCTATTTTCATTATGATCTATTTTTAAAGCTTTATTTTCTTTTATTCGCTTGTGAAAGCAATTCTTCCTTTCCCTCCGAGACACCTTTAACAGTCACATTTTCCTTGGCCACTGAAGGCTCTGTTCCATTGTTTCAACATTTTATTTTAGTTTTTTGGTTGATGGCTGAAGGTTATGGTAGCTCCTTGTCAAGAGGCCAAGCTGCTTGCTGGCTAATATTCACATTAGGCTATTTCAGCTCTCTCAGAAACCCTTTGCCAGCCCCGTGCTATGTAATTCTTCCAGCATTCTTAGGAGTGTAATTTGAAGACTGCTCCAGGAATAGAAAGAGAAACTTTAGGGATATGTATGTGTTTAAACAGTGTTCAAGATTTCCATCCTGCCCTACGTGATGAAAACCAAAGACCTAACACCTGACTCCAGCTTCAGGGTGATTTATATAGAATTTTAAAAGAACAACTAGAAGTTACAAAAATAGTCAGCAGGCCAGGTGACATGGTCATTTTGATAGTTCACATTTATCCTGAAACCCATGGTGCTTACATTGCTACAAGTATGATCCTATTTCCTTATATAGTTGATGAGCTATGTACACAGTTGCATCCGATGAAGTGAGCTGTAGCTCACGAAAGCTTATGCTCAAATAAATTTGTTAATCTCTAAGGTGCCACAAGTACTCCTTTTCTGTGTACACAGTGTCAGCATAAACAAAGTGACAGAAGTAATGTTCAGTCCCAGAATCCATGTCCACATTTTAATTTAGGAAATTACATTCTCCTAGATTCTTATAACTTAAAGCCAGAAGGGACCATTAAATCCTCTAGTCTGACCTCCTGTATATTATACACCATTAAATTCCACCTATTTACCCTTGTATTGAACCCAATAACTTGTGTTCGGGCTCATGTGATTGGTAAAAGCATTCTGCCCTTCTGCAATTTCAACTGGAAGAGCTATACTCTGCTTGTTTTGTAATGATGTAAGCCGTTAAATAGTGGCTTCCTTTTAGCGATGGGTCTAGTGATCCTGGTCTGCAGTTTGAAAACCGGTTTCTGTGAAAATGGTGAAGTCTGTTGGGATACATCAGGATGAGTTACTAAATAAATGTTCAGTTGTTACACTGTTTACATCCAAAACTATTAACCTGTTGATAGGTAGGTAAGGCAGGGAAGGTTACTAGAGATAGAGACTTAGCCAAAACCATAGAAAGAGTCATTAGAACTCTGGAGCGGCTGGTTCCTAGTCCTGTGCTTAGATAATTTGTACCCTGCCCCTCTCATTCTAATGTTGATATCCTGCAATCTGTACCCTGCCCCTCTCATTCTAATGTTGATATCCTGCAATCAACATTTAGTGTTAATGTCAATCTGCTTTATTTTATGAAAGACCACAGCAACTGCAATAAACCAGTTAGGTCTACATTTCCTTTCTGGGGAAAGGGAGATTAAAATATAGCTTGATGTGATCACTGAGTTGCCTGCGAAATGCACCTGAGTTGAATCTTTAATATGCAAAAGTACCTCTATGTAAGCTGTCATATTTCTGCTTGAGTATGGATTGTGGAGAGCCAGAAATATAAATGCAAGCCACTGAATGTGGTCAGAGCCTTGTACCTTTTTAAAATGAATGAAATGGAAGAATTGATTTGGCTGTCCAATGGTTCCCAGAATATTAACTTATTCAGGTAGCATTTTTAAAAAGGAAAAGGCTGGGATGGTCATGGAATCATAGAATATCAGGGTTGGAAGAGACTTCAGGAAATCATCTAGTCCAACCCCCTGCTCAAAGCAGGACCAAACCCAACTAAATCATCCCAGCCAGGGCTTTGTCAAGCTGGGCCTTAAAAATCTTTAAGGATGGAGATTCCACCGCCTCCCTAGGTAACTGATGTTATTGACATGAACTGTGACCATATAGATCATTGTTGCAATCAAGGTCCCATAGTGGCACCAAATCTTGTACAAAGGAGGTCAGGTAGGGTGTCTATGAAAAGGCTATGATTTGCTGGTTAGGATTTTGCTATCTGTATGCATGTATCTTTTTTGTATTTAAAGTATTTGTTCTATCCTGACTGTATTTCAGACTTGTGCTATGCTTCTGGGTGGCACCAGACAATTTGGCATCAGCACTGCCTAGCCTGCTTGATGGCCCATTAAGGACCATCAGCTATACAACTGACCCATTGAGAGAAGGCAGATACATCTTGTGACTCAGCAAGGCATGCAGGGACAAGAGAACTCTAAGGTTTTTCCATGCCATGTGCTGGGTAGCTTGTGTTTGGAACAAAGGAAGCACAAGCCACATGGCAAAAGGACTATAAAAGGTAGCTGAATCATCTCCATTTTGTCTTCAATGCTGCTTCTTACCTCTGGAGGAACTTCGCTACACTGAAGCTCTGAACAATGGACTGAATGACCCATCCAAGCTGTGGATGTACTCCAGAGATTTAATTTGAACCTGCAGTTTATTCCATCACTGCTACAAACCTGAACCAAGAACTTTGTCATTACTGTATGTAATTGATTCCATTTAACCAGTTTCAACTCATCTATATTTTTCATTTTATGAATAAACCTTTAGATTCTAAAGGATTGGCAACAGCGTGATTTGAGGGTAAGATCTAACTGGTATATTGACCTGGGTCTGGAGCTTGGTCCTTTGGGATCGAGAGAACCTTGTGTCTTTTAGTGGGGTATTGCTTTTCATAATCATTCATCCCCATAAAGAGTGGTGCTGGTGGTGATACTGGGAAACTGGAGTGTCTGAGGGAATTGCTTGTATGACTTCTGGCTAGCCAGTGGGGTGAAACCAAAGTCCTCTCTGTTTGGCTGGTTTGGTGTGTCTTAGTAATAAAGGACACCCAGCCTTGGGCTGTGACTGCCCTGCTCTAAGCAATTTGTCCTGAATTGATACTCTCAGTTGTGTCCCGCCAAAGGCCGTGTCTTTACAGTAACCCATTCCAGTGCTTCACCACCCTCCTAGTGAAATAGTTTTTCCTAATATCCAACCTAGCCCTCCCACATTGCAATTTGAGATCATTGCTCCTTGTTCTGTCATCTGCCACCACTGAGAACAGCCTAGCCCCATCCTCTTCGGAACCCCCTTTCAGGTAGTTGAAGGCTATAAAATCTCCCTTCACTCTTCTCTTCTGCAGACTAAACAAGCCCAGTTCCCTCAGCCTCTCCTCATAAGTCATATGCCCCAGGCCCCTAATCATTTTTGTTGCCCTCTGCTGGACTCTCTCCAATTTGTTCACATCCTTTCTATAGTGGGGGGCCCAAAACTGGACACAGTACACCAGATGTTGCCTCACCAGTGCTGAATAGAGGGGAATAATCATTTCCCTTGATCTGTTGGCAATGCTCCTACTAATGCAGCCCAATATGCCATGAGCCTTCTTGGGAAGAAGGGCACCCTGCTGACTCATATCCAGTTTCTCGTCCACTGTAATCCCCAGGTCCTTTTCTGTAGTCCCCAGCCTGTAGCGGTGCATGGATTCTGCACTTGTCCTTGTTGAACCTCATCAGATTTCTTTTGGCCCAATCCTCCAATTGGGTCTAGGTCACTCTGGACCCTCCAGCGTATCTACCTCTCCTCCCACCTTAACGCAATCTGCTAATTTGCTGAGGGTGCATTCCATCCCATCATCCAGATCATTAATGAAGATATTGAACAAAACTGGCCCCAGGACCAACCCCTGGGGCACTCTGCTGAATACCGGCTGCCAACTAGACATCAAGTCGTTGATCGCTACCCGTTGAGCTCAACAATCTAGCCAGCTTTCTATCCACCTTATAATCCATTCATCCAATCCATACTACTTTAACTTGCTGGCAAGAATACTGTGGGAGACCGTATCAAAAGCTTTGCTAAAGTGAAGGTATATCCTGTCCACCGCTTTCCCCATATCAACAGAGCCCGTTATCTCATCATAGAAGGCAATCAGTTTGGTCAGGCACAACTTGCTGTTGGTGAATCCATGTTGACTGTTCCTGATCACCTATATTGCAAATGTGCACAGAGGTATGGGGTTCTTTTTAGTCATAACTAGTGTTTAGAGCTTGGAGTACATATTGTCCAAAACTGGTATGTCAAAAGGAGGGAAGGGGTAACTTTAAATTCCTCAATAATGATCTTGGCACTTTTGCTTTTAAAACTCTTTGCTTCTATGGCAGCCAGTCAGTCTGGTTGGTTTTTGGCTGTTCAAAGAACAGATTAACTTGGTCTAGGAACGGAATGTCCTCAGACTAGCACGGATGCTGAAGACTCTGATGTTTCTAGTTTTAAGACAAGTTTTCCAAAACACAATACATAATGAAAATTTAATTCAAGCAATGGTTGGATTTCGTTTGTTTGGATTCCAAATGAAACTGTATTCCATTCTTGCTCACTCTACTTAAACTTGAATTACACGCTGTCTGTAGGTGGCACCATTGCTATTCATTTTAATAGCACAAAACCAAGCAATTAATTTGAGTTCACTTTACAGTCTCTCATCAATTAGTCCTTCTTACAGATTGCTTGTATTTTTGCTTTTTCTTTTATTCTAACCTCAGTTGAATGGATGGCACACGCTACAGAGCCTGTCAACACGGATTCTTAATCAGCCAGAAGGGTGGCTGTTGAACTGGGGAATGGAGCTAAAAGAGTACTGCCTCCATGGTATTGCTAGCTCCCACAAGCCTGGCAAGTGAGATGCTAGAGGACTGGTCAAATTTTGCACTCGGATAGTGAAAATCTTGAGTAACTCCACCGAAGGCAGTTGGAGCTGTGGCTGCTCAGCTGCACCTCTGAAAATCAGGTCACTTATTCAGGTGCCTAAATACGGATTTAGGTGCTTAATGGCCAATCTTTGTGTAACCACTGGTGTGATATTTGTCATGGAAGAGAGGAGAGTTGCTGACTTCCTCCCCCCCGCCTGCGGGGGGGATGTGGGACTGCACAAAACTTGGCAGCTGTGGTTGCTGGAGAGTATCTGGGGATGAAGAAGTTTTGGGGGTGGTGCCTGATGGTGGAGGGCTCTTGGGGGTGGCACAGTACTGGATGAGGGTGTACTACAGTGACATTACAGGAGGCTGGGGGAGCCTGGGGCCAGTATTGGGCCCCTCCCCTTCTGCCTCTGCTGGCCACAGGTTCCACGACTTGCTGCTGCTGCCTCCTCTTTAGATGTTCCTTCCTCATTTGACTCTAGCAAAGGGGCAGAAGAGAGGTTGCTGGGCTCTCTACAGAGTGGAGAGCACACCAGCCCCTGGGGACCAAGAGCAGGAGTCATCGGACCATCCCTGATGTGTGAACTTCCAGCTGGGTTGTGGAAATGCATGCAGCCCTGCCTGTATTTGAAAACTGTGGCCATTAAAACCCAAACAATGCCATCTTAAAGTAAATGTGGGGGGGCTGAACTCTTTCCATCAGAATAGAGTATAAATGTGACTGCCTCACCCAGATCATCTGTGGTTTGTTCGTTACAGTTTAAGTAATCCTGGAAGTCTACAGACATGCTCTAAAGTGGCAAATATATGAATTAAAGATATTGGATCAAACCTTGGCCCAGTCATGTTTTAAACTTTATAATAAATACCAGGATGTAATAAGGTGCATGCACATAAAAATGAGTCTCTTCAGCTATTAGTAATTTTTTCTTTCATTTGTTTTCTTTATTTTTGGATAACTTGGAGTCTTATCCTTACAGCAAGCTTATATCTGTTTTCCCATGGGCAGTTCATTAGTGAAAAATAGTCATAACAACCTTTACAATTATTAGTAAGAGTAATGTTGGACTGAACTGCCCTTTTTCTAGGATTTTTTTGACTCATTTGTTTAAAAAAGAAAAGCTTTGGTCATATTTCAGAGTAAGAAGATTATAATTAAACATATGTCACAGATACTTTTGATCCTGTAATCATACTGCATTTTTGCCTCAGGGAGGCTGTGTAATAAATATTTTGCCAGCAATGAGGCTTTGAGGCCCAATTCAGCTTTTCACTTAAGTCAGTGGAAACACTGAAGTTGACTTCAAATGGAATTGTATCAGGCACTTAACTATTACATTGCACCTGTTATAAAATTGTGAATGTGTGTTGCGCACACACAGTAGCTATTGTGACAAAATTCCTCCTCGGCCTTGGTGGGTCCTGCACTTTTTGGCAGATTTGCTCACCTCAGAGGTTCACAGCAACCCTCAGTTTGGCCACTTTCGTGGCTCAAATCTGCCATTCGCTCAATTAGCCTCATCACTGGCCAGCATGGGGAAAAGGAAGAAGAACAATCCCCGCAGTCTCTGCTGATCCACCTAGTGGATCGGAGAACAGGCCAGAGACCTTCCCCTCTGGTGGAGCCCACAGTCCAGGTCAACTCCTCCAGTATCAAGTAGGCAGTTGGGGGACTGGAGGGATGGGGAAACCTGGGCCCACCCTCTACTCCGGGTTCCAGCCCAGGGCCCTGTGGATTGCAGCTGTCTACAGTGGCTCCTGTAACAGCTGCGTGACAGCTACAACTCCCTGGGCTACTACCCCATGGCCTCCTCCCAACACCTTCTTTATTCTCACCACAGGACCTTCCGCCTGATGATGCTTGTACTTCTCAGTCTTCCAGTAGTACGACTTCTCACTCTCAGCTTCTTGCTCCCAGCTCCTCATATGCACACCACAAACTGAAGTGAGCTCCTTTTTAAACCCAGGTGCCCTGATCAGCCTGCCTGTCTTAATTGATTCTGGCAGCTTCTTGATTGGCTGCAGGTGTTCTAAAGTGGTAGGTCATCTAAAGATAAGGATGACTAGCAGCTCCCCATATTTTAAAGTCTCTAGCAAAATATCAGTAAAAGCCTAAATGCCAAGGTGGCATATAGCAAACTGTTTATTACAGAGTTTCAGATAGTATCTACATAATATTGCTACTTTTACAATGTAGATAGCTTTCTATTTTTGAAAGAGATTTTAAGTGAAATTTTTGCTTAATTGGAACCATTAAATCAAATCTGACCGTGTCCATTTCACACATGAAACTTAATTACTGGAAAAATAGGAACAGCAGCCTGTTGATTTCCCCACCCTACTTTTTATGTTAAATTTCAAATAACTGAGAATACAAAAGATATAGGATGATAATGAATTGTAGAGTTAGGTACATATGATAGTGTTAGAACTGCATTCATAAGGAGAATGTTAGGCCCAGATCCCACATCTGACTTCATGCAGGTGGAGACAAGGGACTGCCTGCATGGAGCCAGTTCCTGGATCCCATCCGCAGTTTTTAAGTACTGTAATGAGAAGAGAGTTGCTAAGGGTATGTCTACACTATCCATGTTACACCGAGGCAGTGCTCTGAAGTCGGTAGTGTAGACACGCTTTATCGCTGCGGGAGAGCTCGCCTGGCAATTAAAATAAAACCCACCCCGAATGAGCTTTATCAAAAGCGCTGTCTATACTGGCGCTTTTCAGCACTAAAACTTTTGTTGCTCACAGGTGTGTTTTTTCACACCCCTGAATGACAAAAGTTTTAGTGCTGAAAGTGGCAGTGTAGACACAGCCAAGTCAAGAATGCAGAAATGTAAGAGACATGGGGAAAAGAGTTATATCAAAGCTATAATTGTGTAAAATTCAGTTGAAGACCAGTGATTTGCATTCAACCCTGATGCATAATGGATATTTTGGATGCATTGTGAGGAGTGAGGTTCAGGATGACATATCATCACCACCCAAACAAGTTTCCAAAAGATGGTACCACATGGGGGAGAAGGGACAGAGTGGTACCTATCATGACTGCCCTTACTTAGATTACTATCCAGTGTATTAGTATGATTATTGCATGTATGAACTCTTTGGTTCAGGAATATTATCTCTGTGTGGACAGCACCTAGCACATTGTGGGCACTTCTGTAATACAATAATAAATACCAATTTAAAAACTAGTCAGATAATTGTTTTGCTCTGCTTGATAACACTCAGGCCTTATTTACAGAGTACAGGGTTCAGTTGTTAATGAAAACTGGAGAGAAAAGGAGAACCATAAAACCATTGTGAAACTGGACCATTGAGGAAAGGTGGAGTGTGTTGGATATCTGCAGCCTAAAGAAAAGGAAGCTGAAGGAAGACACAGTCATGAACTACATGTGTGTAAAAGGGTTTTATAAAGATTAGGGTTTACATTATTCTAGTTGTTCAACAGGGCTGAACAAGTAGGAGTGGGTTTAAACACAATCTGGGAAAATAAGCTTAAATACTAGGGGAAAATAACTTAGAACTGCAACAGCAGTTAGTCAGTGGAAAAAATTGCCAAGGAGGTGGTGAAATTACCATAATTTAAGATAATAGAGTAAAACGAGACACACATCTCTCCTGACAATAAAATCATCAGCCCCCCCCGCGCCCGAGCTGGGCTCCCTGCTGCCCCCGGGGCTCTCAGTGGTGGCGGCGGCAGCCACCCTGAGAGTCTCAGGGGTGTCAGGGAGCTCGGCTCGGCCCACGGCGCAGGGAAGAAGGCGCAGCTGCTAGTGCTAGACCCTTCCTTTCCACCGACTGCTCCCCTGGGGGGAGGGACTGGCCGCTACATGGAGCCAGGAGGTAGGGAGCAGCAGCAGCCTTGTGCGTTGCTGTTTAAAAATTTTTTGGGGGGCACTGCTTTTTGGCGCCCCCAACCACTTGGCGCCCTAGGCGGCTGCCTAGTCTGTCTAGTGCTTGCACCGGCCCTGCCCGACAGACCCCCTGGAACTCCCACACCTACCCAAGCCCCCCATCTCCTAACTGCCCCCCCAGAACCTCCGCCCCCTCCAACTGCTCCCCGTCTCTTATCCAATCCCTCCTCCTAGCCCTGGCCTGGCCCCTTTACCGTGCTGCTCAGGGCAGTGTGTATGGATGCCGTGCAGCCCGCTGGAGCTCGCAGCCCCAGCCCCTTACCATGCGGCTCAAAGCGGCAGGAGCTGCCAAGGAGCAGTCCAGAACGCTGATGCCGGCGCCACAGCACGCTGAGGCTCTGCAAGAGGGGGGAAGGTTGGGGAGGGGCAGGGGGAGCCTCCCTGCATGGGAGCTCAGGGAGCCGTAACAATTTTTAACAACCAGTTCTAAAACTGGTTCCAAAGTTAACAACCGGTTTGCGTGAACCGGCTCCAGCTCACCACTGGTTCCAGCCTCAATTAAAACAGAGCCCTGGTTCTTCCATGCCCCCCTGCCACCACCAGAGAGTTTGCTAGCCCAGTCCTAGAATGCCTCCAAACTTGGTCAGAGACTCTTCTGTGTGGGTTTTGGGTGGTGGTGTGTTTGTGTGCAGGCGTGGTTTGTGGGCATTGGGCTAAAACCCAGGTAAGAGCCCAGGTTAACTGTGCAGTGAATACATGCCCTTAGGGACTGTATATCTTTGTACAGAGCTGAACACAATGGGGCCTCAGTCTCAGGGTGGCGTCCGCCCATTATCATAATACACGTAAGAATAGAAATAGTAAGTAAGCTCCATTCCTCACTCTTCTAAACTTCAGGACGAGCAAGAGTGCTCTTGAGACTGTTGCTTTACATAAGACCTAGCAAAGTGCTGAAGGCAGTGTTGGGGAAAATGCTGTCATGCTGTGAGTCAGGAGTAGAATGCATTCATGTGGACAAAAATTTAATTTAGTATTGTTGCATTCATTTTTCAACTTCAGTTTAATATTCCTAAATAAAAACCTCAGTATGATGGAGTTAATATTGAGAGGTACATATCAGTACTTTAGGGTAAAGTTACCTGGAATGTATAAATATCCCAAAACCCATCATTACCCAGGAAGTTCAGAATTAAGTTTACATTTAAAAAATCCAAACATGTTAAAAGGTATGGAAATTCACAGTTGAGGCACTTGGACTAACCTGAACTTTTTAGTGATCCCATGTAATAAACAAACCATTATAATTCCTGGATAAAAGTGTTTGTGGTCCCAGATTAGATTAAATTTGTGACCCGAAGTGCCAAGGTCATGGCAGGCTGCAAAAGGAGAACAGATTTCCCCAAAACTGGTGGTTAACATTGTAGTTAGATTCACCATCTAGTCACAAACTATGCTCCTGATCCCCCACACTGGTTGTCAAGCAGCCATGTGATTTATTTTTTTCAAGCTTCTTTTACTGCATTTTCCAGTCTCTGGCTCCCAGTCAGCAAATAGGTCCAGTAAAGTGAGAAGCTACTTAAAACTCTATTCACTGTACAAAATGTTCTTCTGGTCACCAAAGGGCCAGCCACTTTACCAGATCCGTACTAGTTTGGATCTTACCCAAAGTACCATGCTGTCAGCCAATCCTTTTGTATCCAAAAGGAAAGGTTTACTGTAAAAGAAAAGAATGAGAAGAGAATTGTTAAATGGTCAAAGCAATCAGATACATACATATGACTTCAGAGTCCATATATCAGGTTTTTAGTCGCATTGGTGAGTTTGCTGGCTTGTAAAGTTCCTCTGGACTACATCCAAAGCTTGGATGAGTCTATCAGTCCTTTGTTCAAAGCTTCAGTTTGTAGAGAAGTTACTCCAGACGTGAGAAGCAGGACTGAAGACAAAATGAAAATGATGCAACTATCTTTTTATATCCTTTGACATGTGGCTTGTAAATCGTTTGTCCCAAACACAAACTCACAGCACATGGGCATGGAAAGATACTTGGAGTCCCTTGTCCGTAGGCATGCCCCTATATGGCTTGCTGACTCATAGGTGTAGCCCCTGGCTTCTCTCAATGGATTCATTGTACAGCTGATTGCCATTGATGGGCCATCAAGCAGGCTGGATAATGCTTATGCCAATCTGCCTATGGGTGTCGCCCTGATGCACAGCACAAGTTTGAGATAACAATATACCACGCATTTGTAACTCATAATACAAAGTTGGTACATATAAACAAGCGTATCATATTTAGTAAATCATAACTTTTCCACTGATACCTTACATACCATATCTTTTATAAGATTCATTGCAATTTTGTAATATTGATATTGATAATACTATAAATGGTCATCCATATTTCGTTCAGTGTCACAAAACTGATTTTTAAAAACCTAATAGATTATATTTTCCTGTTTCTTTTTTCTCTTGGTGTCACTACAGGAAAAAATTAAGGTTGTCTGGGTGCACTAGCTGTATATTTCTAAACTGCATTTTTTTCAGGGAAGTTAGCCCCTAAGGGAAGAGAAGATACTGGCCATTTTAAAAGAGGGTGCCCAATCTTCCCTAAGAGTAGACTGTAGCTACAGTTTCCATAACACAAGTAGTAGGGGTCACCAAATGAAATTAATAGGCAGCAGGTTTAAAACAAACAAAAGGAAGTATTTCTTTACACAATGCACAGCCAACCTGTGGAACTCTTTGCCAGAGGATGTTGTGAAGGTCAAGGCTATAACGGGGTTCAAAAGAGAACTAGATGAATTCCATCAATGACTATTAGCCAGGATGGGCAGGGATGGTGTCCCTAGCCTCTGTTTGCCAGAAGCTGGGAATGGATGACAGGGAATGGATCACTTGATGATTATCTGTTCTGTTCATTCCCTCTGGGGCATCTGGCATTGGCCACTGTAGGAAGACAGATACTGGGCTAGATGGATCTTTGGTCTGACCCAGTATGTCCGTTCTTATGTTCATTAAGAGTAGGAGATGGCAGACTTTTTGAGATAGGGGAGTTCTTCATGGAAATCTCTGTAGCAGAACATTATTTATCAGTCTCTGCTGAAGAAGAAACTTTCCGTTATGAAGAATAATGGGGAAGGGGAGAAATGACTGTTAATCCTAAAAAATAAAATAAAATAAAATATAATTTATTTTCAAATGTAGCCAGTGCATGAGATTACAGTGAGTTGTAACTTTGAGATGTTTGAAGAGGCTTCATTAAGATAATTTGGAACAAAGAAATAGGGTGACACAGAGTGCTTTAGTTCTGAAAGGACCCTTTTTACATTTAACTGTAACTCATAAAGTAACAGATTTACCTGTGAATTCTTTAAAAAAAAAAAAATCTTACTTTGTTCAAAGACTGAGTGCTGTAATTTTGGTAGGATATGCGGCGTTCTTCACATACAACAAAGCGGTTGAATTCACATGCAGAACTAACCCGCCCTTAACTAACTGCTGTTGGCTTCCATAATAAATATTATGCATGTGGAAGTATCAGTAACTGAATGTATGAATGCAGGTGTATACACAGGGCTCCTTTTTACTATAAGTTGTGTGCGTTTCTAGGTACACGTCTTATAATATCCACTACTGGATTGAGTGCCCACTGTGACTAAACATATTAGGAAGCACTTTGTTTCCTGATGACTAATGCTTTTCTAACAATCCATCTGCAGTCTCCGAGCGGACCGGTTTACAGTTCAAATTTGATTTGTGTGGTTTCACCACCAGCTCCATGTCTTACCCTTTAGAAACGTGCTTAAATAATCTCCGGTTTAGCTAAAACATCAGGTCCCGAGTGGATAGATTCATTTAAGCAAGCACCTGGGAAGACCTGCAGAAGGTGTTGCTTATTTGACAGAACAGAGGTAATCTACAGAAGTAGAAAGAGTCTGAAAGATCAAGAGAACGCTCAGAATGAAGCTGCAGGGTTATAGTATTTCTTATTTGTGTGGAAATTTACCACCTGTCTTCCTGATTTTGATCTCAGAGAGCTGTAAATATGGAAGAGTAAAGGGCAGAAAATCATTGTTGGAATTGGTCCAGACACATATGGGTCAGGGCTATGTAGCCAAATCATGATTTACGTAGTTGGGGATTATCTGAAATATCTGCTCATTTGAAAAAGCAGGTTGACTGTGTAGGAGACTAATGAGGTGCAGCATCTGCCATTACCTAGACTAATGGCCCTGTGTAGCTTTAAATCATGTAGAGACTTTCAGATGCTGGCAAAGGGGTACCTATTGGATCAAATGTAAATACCCACGTTTCAGGTACTGAACCTTATCATTTTGCTGTGCAGAAACATTAGCTGAAGTAATGAAAAGGTTATTAATCAAAAGAAATATTTTTTATTCAAATTAAAACAAACTCCCCCCAAGATAACTGTGTGTGTGTGTGTGTGTGTGCGCGCACACGTGAGAGAGTGTGAGTTGGAAACAGAAAAATGTTGAGTCCCATGAAAATTCACCCAGAATTGTCTGAATTTGTGGCCTTTGAAAATACCCATTTGCACATGGATCCATAGAGTTTGTAGAGGCTTGCAGATAAAATCTCTGAATGTTCAATTTGTGCTGATCGGGCTCCAGTCCCACGCAACAACCTACATGCTGACTGCTCTGAGCATGGATGTGTTTTGGGGGCTGGAGTATGCTCTATGTGGAGGAGGAGGAGAAGCAGCAGATGCCAGCCCCTCCATTCCCTTTTGATATAGGGGGAGATGTACTGGTTTGTGAGCAAGGATGAGACTGAGTTCTATTCTCAGAATTAACTGGTATTAAATCTGTGCACTTTACAGCACTTATTACTGAGGAAGGTCTAATACCCCATCTTAATAGGCAGGCAAATATAATTCACCAGATCTGCAAATAAGGTAATTAAGGAAACTTGGTTGATGCTTTGAGCTGAGATGTTAAAGGGGAATGATGGTTTACAGTATTTTTTGTACTTGGCGCTTTGCAGGTTGCTCTGTAATGCTGCATACTAGAAAAATAGTAATTATGCAAATAGCAAGATAACCACTTACGGAGACTTGACATTTCTTATTTTTTCAAGTGTTACATATTAGCTTAATGCTGTCTATCGCCAGCGATTTTTAAGTATAAAACCACTTAAACGCAAAATGGCTTCTTTGTTTTTCAACCAGTAGAACTTTCAGAACTCTGCATGGTGTGGTTGCAATAATCAACTTCCAGAACTTGTGCTTTAGTTACAGCTCTGTAGATGGGGGACATTTTCTTTTTCAATTGGGTTCTGTTCTGTGTGGTACATGGTGTAAGATCGGGAAGAGCCATCTGAAAAAAGCATGCCTATTTCAGAAGAAGAAGGAGTGTCAATCTATATATTGCATTGTATTTTTTAGTCATAACCCCATTGGAGTCAGTCAGTTGTATGGGTGACCCCTTGTGTTACAAAATACTGCATAGGCATGTAGAGACACAAGGTGGGTGAGGTAATATCTTTTGTTGGCTCTTTTATTGGACCAACTTCTGTTGGTGAGAGAGACAAGCTTTCGAGCTTACACATAGCTCTTCTTCAGGTCAGCTCTGTCGTAAGCTCGAAATCTAGTCTCACAATAGAAGTTGGTTCAATAAAAGATATTACCTCACCCACCTTGTCTCTCTAATATCCTGGGACCAACATAACTACAATAACACTGCATAGAAATGTAGGCAGTTAAAATGATTGCATATGAAAGGATGTCATTTTTATACGAGGCGTATATAAAGTATGTGCCCGTGCACTAATGTTGCAATTTTATATGCAGAATGTGTTTACATAAACCTTGAAAGAGCGCTGAGGCTGAAGCAAGAGTGTATAGTAATCTTGTCATACTTGAATGTGTTTTCCAATGCACTGCTTCTTAAGCTGTCACCAGGGATATTTTCATCTTGTTTTGCCCATAACACTTACTGTGTCCACTTCCAGGGCAGCCCTGGGCATGCCTCTTTATGAAATGAGATGCATTGGCTTTATATGTATCATCATGTTTTATTGTTGATTAAATGAGCTGGCCTTGTGGCTATAACTTAAACAGCAGCTCTTGTTAATTGGATCAAATGAACTACAACATAGGACAAAAGGGGATAATTATACATTGCCTTTTTTAGAAAAGTGATCAGCCCCCTAATGAAAGGGGTGCAGTCTGTTCCTTATGACACATAGAACTTGAATGCTCTCTAATAAATTCAGTCTACACCCTTCATGCCCAAAGATAAGTAAGAATACAGGCAAACCCCAGGCCATTCTAGAAGAGCATAGAGAGCCAATTTCATTATTGCACAAGCTTAGTTGGCTTTCCAGTGCACTTTCCGGTCCAGAAGATTTTCAGATTAGTCAAAATTGAAGGCCAAATTCCACTCTGATTGATGTAAATCCTATGAAATCACTGAATGGGGTATAAATCAGGGCAGTATTGAATCCTGCATCTGTAGCTCTAATCCTAAAACAATCTACATATCAGATTTACCTGCTATATGTCATGTTGTAAAGTGTGGCTGCATAAGACTTAGGGACACAATAATAATGTTCCTTCACAGGCAAAAGGTGGATTTCTCTCCTCTCTCTACCTCTCTGAATTGAAAGTACAAACATGTTTTCACATGTGGATCAGGGTTCTGTATGTAACACTAACAGTGCTTGCTTAAAAACTGTGGTAATTTAGCATGTGTAATGAATATCTCTGCATAATCCTTTATCTTGGAAGAAATTTGGTTTTTAGAAGTCTTGGCTGATTAGCTGATTAGATGGAGGAGGGGGTGAAGTTACATGTGTGCTTCTTAATGGAGGTCTAGTGTGATTGCGTATGAAATACAAACTTGTATAATTAGCATGTGAAAACTCATCATCCCATTCACCTTCCCTCTGAATGCTTCTATCTGGAGAGGAAAGCTGTAAATTTGTCCCTCTTAATAAGTCTTATTTATTGTTGGTTACCTGATTGAATTGTCCGCATGAAGGGTTCGCTCTTCTAATTGGCTTCCAGTATAATTCATGCTCTGTGGAGTTCAATTAATCCTGTAATAAGGCTGTGTGATTTAATCATAAAAAAGCAGGCACTCTTAGACTGAATGATTTTACAACTATATAGATGTTAGATAGTAAGCGCACACATATAGGGTATCATTGTCAGACACACTCCTGCTTGTACACTAAGATGCCTGACCTAAATTTCCTTTTACAAGGTTGCCATCAAGGATTTATTTTGTGCTGCTTCTTCCGAAGGCTAATCCTGGCTTCTCAATACATTCCTTCATTCTCTTACAACTCTTCGTGTTTTTTTTTTTAAACCATTTGGCATATTGGACAGTGTTCACTTTGAAAGGCAGATTCATAGGGATGAATGAATCAAAACTGGGAAAGCACCAAAGAAATCATTTATAGATCCACTGAAAATAGGTTTGATGTGTATGAAAGGAAAGAATTAATGATCACGTCTTTATTATTAAAATGTGATGGTGTTTTTTTAAATTCACCTTACCCAAAGGCTAAGACAGAACAATGTTAGAAAAAGAATGGGTTTCAGAATCACTTTGCTGGAGGGAACTTTTTACAGCCCCAACTCAATTCAGCATAGGGTTGGCAATTTTGGTTGGACGTATTCCTGGAGATTTAATCATGACATAATCTTTAATTAAAGATTAATCTTTAATTCCTGGAGACTCCCGTCCAATCCTGGAGGGTTGGCAATCCTAATTCAGCAGTAGTTCTTAGCAATTTTGGGTTCTGCAGCCCAAATCCATCCCACAGCTTCTGAGACCCTGATTTTCCTATGACAGCCAAAAGAATAAACAATAAGTCTGTGAGGGTGATGGTGTGATGAGACTATCTACAATGGCATGCGATTGCTAATAGCAAATATTTCCAACAGCCGGTGGGACGCTAGATGGGGTGGGTTCAGAGTTACTACTTACCCCGGTGTGTGTCTCGCTGGATCTTGCCAAATGCTCAAGGTCCAAGCGATTGCCATATTTGGGGTTGGGAAGGAATTTTCCCGTGGGTCATATTGGCAGAGACCCTAAGGATTTCTTGCCTTCCTTTGAAGCATGGGGCATGGGGTCACTTGCAGGTTTAAACTAGAATAAATGGTGGATTCTTTGAAGTTTGAAGTCTTTAACTTCAGAAACTCAGCTGGAGGATATGGGTCTATTACAGGAATGGGTGGGCAAGGTTCTGTGGCCTGGAGATCAGACTAGATGATCGTGATTGTCCCTTCTGGCCTTAAATGCTGAGTCTATGAACATACGTCAAAAGTAATCTCAGTTTTCACTGAGCCCAGTTCAGGGGCAGATGTAGCCTCCCGATTCAATGGGTGCACTGTGCTAGGAAGTGAGGGATAGGGGTGCTCGGTTAGGGATTGGTGGTTCAGAAAGGGTCCAGACCTGTGGGGTAGCTGAGATTGGGGGGGGCTCTGCCCTCTGGCTATGGGGGCTGCTCCCGGTCTTGCTTCTCCATGAGCTCTGGCATTGCTGTCAGTGGGAGCAGTACCACCAGCCCTGCTCCTACTTCCAGGCTCTTGGCCTGGTGGATGGACTTAGACCCAGTGTGTTGATGCTAGCTGCAGCTACAGTGGGATCTAGGCCTGGACAGGGCAGATGAGTCACTCCCCGGACTATCGATGGCGGTTGCCAAACCTGAGTACGCTGTGCACAGGTCACAGCATTACCTACTTCTGGGCGAAACCTGGGTGGTGCTATGTGTTCTGTGGGTGCAGTTGAGCTAAAGCTGCCAATGACTCAGTTGTAAGATTTGTCAAAAGACCAAACTATAAGCCTCCTTTTAAAGAACATTTTATGCTTCCATTGCCTAGGTAACAGAAATCTTTCCTGCGCCAAGAGTTCAGGTTCTAGTATATTGAGCTTAGCTGGCTCTATGAATTTCCATAAACCCCAACCTCCACAGGTCATCCAGTACAATCAGCAACTATTAAAGGTGATCTGCAGAGTCAAAAACCCCCCATTGTTTGTTCCCTTTGGTGCACCTCATTATTTTCATAAATAAAAATTCTGCTTGGTTTTTACCTTGAAATGTTCGGTCTTGGCTTCCTTATTCTTGAGTGATGGATTCTTTGGAGGACTGGAGGATGTAGTAATGTCTCAATAGACTGAACCCTGAGCTGTGGCTCTTCTAGTCCTCTATTTATTTAGGTGGGAGGGACGGTGAATCATTTGAGAGCTGAGAAAGCTGTAGCTATGGGTTTGACCTATTTATTTTTGTCCTTATCCCACTCCAGCTGACCAGTCCTCTAGCGAAACTGGAGTGACAAGACATGATATTTCTAAACTGAAAAAGAAGCAGAAAAAAGTTTTGAAGGAAAAAACTAGAGGTAGCCTTCAGCCAATACAGTATGAACACATACACTTGTGTTACATGTTCAAATCACTGTGCAAGCATGATTCAGTCCTCTCAAACACCCTGCAAAGTGCATAATTAACCTTTTTTTTTTTACAATGGTGGAAACTGCGGAAGAGGAAATAATGAAGGAGCAAAGAGAACCCAACAACCATGTTCAAGTATTTTTTCTTTGTAATTTACTTATTTTTTTTATTGCCTTTTCCTTTGTGCCCAGTTTTAATTAAGAAGAAAAGAGTTTTAATTATGGATTTCTTTGGGAATCCATCCTGTTGAAATAAAGAATGTTATTTAAAAAACAAAGAAAGCAAAAAACAAAAACACTTTACCAATGAGAGGCATTTCTGTGTTGTGCCCAATCATAGTACTTCAGTACCTGCAATGTATTAAAGTGCTCCACCTCTGCTGTTTCATCGTTGAACTTGCCAAAGTACATAGAGAGTAGAGCTTCCACACCCTGGAGACTGAGGAACAGCTTCTCCCGTACTGCGGAAAAGATGGCTGCCAGCAGTCCTCATGGAGGAGGAAGAGAGTTGTGCTGCTGTAGGTTGCAGCACTCGATGGAGATGACTGGGAGGGTTTCCACAGGCAAAGATAAATGTAAGAAGGCAGGGTGGCAGGCCAGGGTCATGTTGGAAAGCCCAGTGTATAGTTTGCTGTCCTCCTTTCAGCAGCCAGCATGCTGCCTCTGAACACTGCTGGAAAAGACCTTGCTCTCAGTATCTGTCCAGCAGGACCTTTGATATATATTGAATGAAAGAGGAAAATAAATGTATCAATAAATGCTGGTAATCACTGAATGAGACCATGATTCTTCAGTGTAGATACAAATGACAAAGACTATTTTCGTAACTTGATGTGTGTTTTAAAACTATTGCTTCATGTCGCCTGCGAGGCATTTGCAGGCTTGTTGACAATTAGCTGTGCACCAGGTTGAGAGCAGTTTCCAAATCTTTACCGTGAAGTTCCAGAGTGACTGTCTAGAGGGCAGGTGAGATTTCTGGTCTGACAGCCTAGCACACATTCTGTCAGATGAGCAGCAGTCTTGCTTATGAAATTGTGCTGTTTTTTCCCTTCGGCCTATGAATCTAGCTAGAATTCTACCTAATGATCCATAAATCTAAGGCCAGCACTGGTTCATTGACTCATACTGAGACCTTTGCCAGTGTGAACCACTTTGGGCAATGTTGGTACGTAGCCAGACCCAGTTGTCTAAGGCAGTAAGCAGACAAGAAAGCATCAAATACAGTTTTAAAACTATTGGATTGTCCAAAGGGATCCTTGGAAAAATCAAGCAGAGGCCTTAAAACTTCTGTATAGATCAAACTTCACAACTGGCCCAGCATTATTATATTGTTTATCATTTTTATTTGTGCAAAGCCTTCAACTATGTTAAACACTTTGCAGCGAACATAAAGCTATATGTCCCTGCCCCAAGGATCTTACAGTTTAATGTTAAATATGACACACACCCACAGGGGAGAACCATTACGACTTTACTGGCCCTGCACACCAGCCTTCAGTGTTGTATGGAGGAGTGACATGCCACGGAAGGGTCAGCATTCCCTCTACATTTTCTTCTGAGCTAGCTACAAGCCCTGCTGAACACTACATGTTTGTCCTGGGGCAAACGTACACTTTCTTTAGGGTATGTCTACACTACGGAATAAGGTCGAATTTATAGAAGTCGGTTTTTTAGAAATCGGTTTTATATATTCGAGTGTGTGCGTCCCCACAGAAAATGCTCTAAGTGCATTAAGTGCATTAACTCAGCGGAGCGCTTCCACAGTACCGAGGCTAGAGTCGACTTCCGGAGCGTTGCACTGTGGGTAGCTATCCCACAGTTCCCGCAGTCTCCACTGCCCATTGGAATTCTGGGTTGAGATCCCAATGCCTGATGGGGCTAAAACATTGTCGCGGGTGGTTCTGGGTACATATCGTCAGGCCCCCGTTCCCTCCCTCCCTCCGTGAAAGCAAGGGCAGACAATCGTTTCGCGCCTTTTTTCCTGAGTTACCTGTGCAGACGCCATACCACGGCAAGCATGGAGCCCGCTCAGGTAACCGTCACCCTATGACTCCTGGGTGCTGGCAGACGCGGTACGGCATTGCTACACAGTAGCGGCAACCCCTTGCCTTGTGGTAGCAGACGGTACAGTACGACTGGTAGCCGTCATCGTCATGTCCGAGGTGCTCCTGGCCACGTCGGCTGGGAGCGCCTGGACAGACATGGGCGCAGGGACTAAATTTGGAGTGACTTGACCAGGTCATTCTCTTTAGTCCTGCAGTCAGTCCCATTGAACTGTCTTATGGTGAACGGGCAGGTGATACGGACTGCTAGCAGTCGTACTGTACCATCTTCTGCCAGGCAGGCAGGAGATGAGGATTGCTAGCAGTCGTATTGTACCATCTTCTGCCAGGCAGGCAAGAGATGAGGATGGCTAGCAGTCGTACTGTACCATCTTCTGCCGAGCAGCCATGAGATGTGGATGGCATGCAGTCCTTCTGCACCGTCTGCTGCCAGCCAAAGATGTAAAAGATAGATGGAGTGGATCAAAACAAGAAATAGACCAGATTTGTTCTGTATTCATTTGCTTCCCCCCCTCCCCCGTCTAGGGGACTCATTCTTCTAGGTCACACTGCAGTCACTCACAGAGAAGGTGCAGCGAGATAAATCTAGCCATGTATCAATCAGAGGCCAGGCTAACCTTCCTGTTCCAATAAGAACGATAACTTAGGTGCACCATTTCTTATTGGAACCCTCCGTGAAGTCCTGCCTGAAATACTCCTTGATGTAAAGACACCCCCTTTGTTGATTTTAGCTCCCTGAAGCCAACCCTGTAAGCCGTGTCCTCAGTCGCCCCTCCCTGCATCAGAGCAACGGCAGACAATTGTTCCGCGCCTTTTTTCTGTGTGGACGCCATACCAAGGCAAGCATGGAGGCCGCTCAGCTCACTTTGGCAATTAGGAGCACATTAAACACCACACGCATTATCCAGCAGTATATGCAGCACCGGAACCTGGCAAAGCGATACCGGGCGAGGAGGCGACGTCAGCGCGGTCACGTGAGTGATCAGGACATGGACACAGATTTCTCTGAAAGCATGGGCCCTGCCAATGCATGCATCATGGTGCTAATGGGGCAGGTTCATACTGTGGAACGCCGATTCTGGGCTTGGGAAACAAGCACAGACTGGTGGGACCGCATAGTGTTGCAGGTCTGGGACGATTCCCAGTGGCTGCGAAACTTTCGCATGCGTAAGGGCACTTTCATGGAACTTTGTGACTTTGTGCTGTACGCATGGGGGGAGGGATAGCTCAGTGGTTTGAGCATTGGCCTGCTAAACCCAGGGTTGTGAGTTCAATCCTTGAGGGGGCCATTTAGGGATCTGAGGCAAAAATTGGGGATTGGTCCTGCTTTGAGCAGGGGGTTGGACTAGATGACCTCCTGAGGTCCCTTCCAACCCCGATACTCTATGATTCTATGACTTGCTTTTCCCTGCCCTGAGGCGCATGAATACCAAGATGAGAGCAGCCCTCACAGTTGAGAAGCGAGTGGCGATAGCCCTGTGGAAGCTTGCAACGCCAGACAGCTACCGGTCAGTTGGGAATCAATTTGGAGTGGGCAAATCTACTGTGGGGGCTGCTGTGATGCAAGTAGCCCACGCAATCAAAGATCTGCTGATATCAAGGGTAGTGAACCTGGGAAATGTGCAGGTCATAGTGGATGGCTTTGCTGCAATGGGATTCCCTAACTGTGGTGGGGCTATAGACGGAACCCATATCCCTATCTTGGCACTGGAGCACCAAGCCGCCGAGTACATAAACCGCAAGGGGTACTTTTCGATAGTGCTGCAAGCTCTGGTGGATCACAAGGGACGTTTCACCAACATCAACGTGGGATGGCCGGGAAAGGTGCATGACGCTCGCATCTTCAGGAACTCTGGTCTGTTTCAAAAGCTGCAGGAAGGGACTTTATTCCCAGACCAGAAAATAACTGTTGGGGATGTTGAAATGCCTATATGTATCCTTGGGGACCCGGCCTACCCCTTAATGCCATGGCTCATGAAGCCGTACACAGGCAGCCTGGACAGTAGTCAGGAGCTGTTCAACTACAGGCTGAGCAAGTGCAGAATGGTGGTAGAATGTGCATTTGGACGTTTAAAGGCGCGCTGGCGCAGTTTACTGACTCGCTTAGACCTCAGCGAAACCAATATTCCCACTGTTATTACTGCTTGCTGTGTGCTCCACAATATCTGTGAGAGTAAGGGGGAGACGTTTATGGCGGGGTGGGAGGTTGAGGCAAATCGCCTGGCTGCTGGTTACGCGCAGCCAGACACCAGGGCGGTTAGAAGAGCACAGGAGGGCGCGGTACGCATCAGAGAAGCTTTGAAAACCAGTTTCATGACTGGCCAGCCTACGGTGTGAAAGTTCTGTTTGTTTCTCCTTGATGAAACCCCCCACCCCTTGGTTCACTCTACTTCCCTGTAAGCTAACCACCCACCCCTCCTCCCTTCAATCACCGCTTGCAGAGCCAATAAAGTCATTGTTGCTTCACATTCATGCATTCTTTATTCATTCATCACACAAATAGGGGGATGACTACCAAGGTAGCCCAGGAGGGGTGGTGGAGGAGGGAAGGAAAATGCCACAGAGCACTTTAAGCATAGCACTTTAAAAGTTTACAACTTTAAAATTTATTGAATGACAGCCTTCTTTTTTTTGGGCAATCCTCTGTGGTGGAGTGACTGGTTGGCCGGTGGCCCCCCCACCGCGTTCTTGGGCGTCTGGGTGTGGAGGCTATGGAACTTGGGGAGGAGGGCGGTTGGTTACAGAGGGGCTGTAGTGGCAGTCTGTGCTCCAGCTGCCTTTGCTGCAGCTCAACCATACACTGGAGCATACTGGTTTGGTCCTGCAGCAGCCTCAGCATTGAATCCTGCCTCCTCTCATCACGCTGCTGCCACATTTGAGCTTCAGCCCTGTCTTCAGCCTGCCACTTACTCTCTTCAGCCCGCCACCTCTCCTCCCGGTCATTTTGTGCTTTCCTGCACTCTGACATTATTTGCCTCCACTCATTTGTCTGTGCTCTGTCAGTGTGGGAGGACAGCATGAGCTCTGAGAACATTTCATCGCGAGTGCATTTTTTTTTCTTTCTAAGCTTCACTAGCCTCTGGGAAAGAGAAGATCCTGTGATCATTGAAACACATGCAGCTGGTGGAGAAAAAAAAAGGGACAGCGGTATTTAAAAAGACACATTTTATAAAACAGTGGCTACACTCTTTCAGGGTAAACCTTGCTGTTAACATTACATACATAGCACATGTGCTTTCGTTACAAGGTCGCATTTTGCCTCCTCCCACCGCGTGACTACCCCCTCAACCTTCCCCCCTCCCTGTGGCTAACAGCGGGGAACATTTCTGTTTAGCCACAGGCAAACAGCCCAGCAGGAATGGGCTCTTCTGAGTGTCCTCTGAAGAAAAGCACTCTATTTCAACCAGGTGACGATGAATGATATCTCACTCTCCTGAGGATAACACAGAGAGATAAAGAACGGATGTTGTTTGAATGCCAGCAAACATACACTGCAATGCTTTGTTCTACAATGATTCCCGAGTAGGTGTTACTGGCCTGGAGTGGTAAAGTGTCTTACCATGAAGGACGCAATAAGGCTGCCCTCCCCAGAAACCTTTTGCAAAGGCTTTAGGACTACATCTAGGAGAACCGCAAATGCCAGGGCAAAGTAATCCTTTCACATGCTTGCTTTTAAACCATGTATAGTATTTTAAAAGGTACACTCACCAGAGGTCCCTTCTCCGCCTGCTGGGTCCAGGAGGCAGCCTTGGGTGGGTTCGGGGGGTACTGGCTCCAGGTCCAGGGTGAGAAACAGTTCCTGGCTGTCGGGAAAACTGGTTTCTCCGCTTGCTTGCTGTGAGCTATCTACAACCTCCTCCTCCTCATCATCTTCTTCGTCCCCAAAACCTGCTTCCGTATTGCCTCCATCTCCATTGAAGGAGTCAAACAACACGGCTGGGGTAGTGGTGGCTGAACCCCCTAAAATGGCATGCAGCTCATCATAGAAGCGGCATGTTTGGGGCTCTGACCCGGAGCGGCTGTTCGCCTCTCTGGTTTTCTGGTAGGCTTGCCTCAGCTCCTTCAGTTTCACGCGGCACTGCTTCAGGTCCCTGTTATGGCCTCTGTCCTTCATGCCCTGGGAGATTTTGACAAAAGTTTTGGCATTTCGAAAACTGGAACGGAGTTCTGATAGCACGGATTCCTCTCCCCAAACAGTGATCAGATCCCGTACCTCCCGTTCGGTCCATGCTGGAGCTCTTTTGCGATTCTGGGACTCCATCATGGTCACCTGTGCTGATGAACTCTGCATGGTCACCTGCAGCTTGCCACGCTGGCCAAACAGGAAATGAGATTCAAAAGTTCGCGGTTCTTTTCCTGTCTACCTGGCCAGTGCATCTGAGTTGAGAGTGCTGTCCAGAGCTGTCATAATGGAGCACTCTGGGATAGCTCCCGGAGGCCAATACCATCGAATTGTGTCCACAGTACCCCAAATTCGAGCCGGCAACGTCGATTTAAGCGCTAATCCACTTGTCAGGGGTGGAGTAAGGAAATCGATTTTAAGAGCCCTTTACGTCGAAATAAAGGGCTTCATTGTGTGGACGGGTGCAGGTTTACATCGATTTAACGCTGCTAAATTCGACCTAAAGTCCTAGTGTAGACCAGGGCTTAGTCTTCTTACTTTGTGTTGCATTGAGAAGGGTAAGATATTTTTAAAGTGACATGTCAGTAATGCATATCCATATGGGTGACACAGGCATACACCATTGCTTTTGAGTACCTATTGACTTTCAAGAGTTTTAGAGCTAAAATCCACACACAGTTAAAAACCCAGGAAAGCAGGAGAACCTGTCTTTCCTCCACTGAGCTCCTACACCACCCCCTCCCAGGAGTCCCTGCCTTCCCTAACCAGCTCCTTACCCCTCTCAGCAGGTTCGAGGCTTTCGTGGGGGAAGGGATTTTAGGGCCTTTCCCTCTCTGTCCCACAGGCAGCCCTGCTTTCACCCCTCCCCGCTGGGGTTTCAAGGAGGGAGTTCTTGTCACAGCCAGTAGTTGGCAGGACCACACAGACCATGCAGCTTAGCTCCAGGCTCCCCCTCTTCCATGCTTCGCCCTGCGCCGCAGCTCCCTGCCAGACAAGGCTGCCAGGGGCTCATTTCAGCACTGCCGCCCCTTGAATGCTACTGCCAGTGCCAGGGACTAGTCCTTCCCCACCCAGCTCCGTGGGCCACAGGATGGGACCATGAACAGCCAGCTCACCCACGAATGGCATCCCTGGCTCCTTTCCCATCCCCCATCCTGCTCCCTTCCCCGCCCCACTGGCTTGAGGCTTCCCACAGCTCCAAGAGGCGCTGCTGTGGGTTCTGACAGGAGAGCCCAGTAGGTAGAGCAGGAACTGAGTGCTGGGCATGATCCTCCCAGGAGCCCCTGCTTCCCCCCATCCCCCTTCCCCACTGTTTACCCCTTCTTCCTGCTAGCTCAGCCTGTGCTGAAAGGAGCAGTCATGGGTTCTGGCACATTGAGGGCCCAGCTGCCAGCTGTGCTCCCAGCCACGTGAGGTGTGTGGTCAATACTAGTTTGTTGTGTGATCGTGTGTCCACCTGGCTTAAAGGGAACGTTAGTCAGGGCGTGAACTTCTTTTGCCTGGGCTCTCTGTCCGCCCTAGTTCTGCTGCTGTTTGGGGCTGTGTTAGTCAATACGATTTGCCCTTCAGTGTTTGAAAGTTCTCTACCTACATACTGTTAAAACCAGACACATCCCTCAACCTAAACTCATCTGTGCTGTGTACTTTAAAATATTTTTTCCAGGATCTCGTTGTATGAGTACCATTTTCAAACCAAAGGGGACAGGCTTTGAAGAACAGAACTCTGCTCCTCGTCCAGAAGTGAGTTAAATTTGCTCACCTGTTTCCTAATTTAGGAGGGCTGTTGTTCTGTCTCCATACTGTTCTTGTTTTTTTACCGGCTTAGAAAGCCAAATAGCAATATGAACAATACAGTGTATCATTATGATTAGGAAAAGACATGAAAGCACCCTCACAGGTGTCATTGGGACGGGGGAATGAAATATGCTGATGAGTTCTCAGCAACAGAATAAAATACTTAGGTGAAAACAAAAAGACATCAGTAGCACCGCATCTTTTTTTCAGCCTTCTTTCCGGAAACCTGTTAGTGGTAATTCCACCGTGCTTTGCAGACGTGAAATTGGGTTTCTATGCGGTCTTCAATAGAAAACCCCATGTGCTCATCCTATCACGTGGGTAAGTAGCTGTGAACAGTGAGGAGCAGCACTGCCCTGGGAAGCAGTGCTCTCAGTGTGTCTACGCAGCCCGGGGAAAGAGGAAGCAGCAGGGCTGCTGGCTGTATTATCATAGCACCTGGAAGCCTCAGTCACGGAGCAGAACCCCATTGTGCTAGGCGCTGGCTGCCGGCTGAGCTCCTCCCCTGGCATGTGGGTTCTGCTTCGCCTTCAATGCTGCTGGAGTCCCACTTGTAACCTCTGACTCACCTCAGCAGATGGTCTGCAAAGCAGGCAGCAGCACTGGGACACCAGCAGCAGGGAAGGTGAAGCAGCCCCATGTGGTGGGACAGGAGTTCAGCTGGCAACCAGCCACTCCCCTGCTGCGTCCTCCCTCCCGGGACTGCAGGAGCACAGGGAGAGTGCTGCTGTCAGGGGGAACTCTTCCTCCTTGCTGCTGGGCCCCCTGTCAGAGGCGTCCCAAGAAATCTGGGGGACACATGCCCCTCCATGTCGCCTCTGTAGCCTCGGAAAGGTGCAGAGTGGCGGCAGCAGGGGCTGCGCTTCACAGTGGGAGAGCTGATAAAGTGGTCAGCTCTCTGCCATCTCCTTCTCTTCTCCCCCCATCCAGACCCCTAAGAACCACCCAGGGAGCCTGGGCTGCTATGGGAAGCCCTGGACCCTCCACCCGCCCAGGGTGGTGTGCCGTGGGGGGCAGGGACACAGGCAGGGGGCTGCTGTCTGGCACCCCGGCCAGGGCAGGTGGAGGATCTGGGACACCCTACAGTGGCCCAGGTTCCCTGGATGGCTCCTACCTCAGCCTCCAGCTTCTGGTGTGGCCAGGGGCGGGGTTTGGGGGAAGAGGAGGAGCAGGGGCAGGGCCCGAGTTCTGGTGCTGGTGGTCCTCCCCATTTTGCACAGGTTCCAGTGCTCCTGGGGCCCCCAAATTGGCCAAGGCCCTTGGGCATAAACCCTGTGGGCCTGTGCATTAATCTGCCGCTCGCTGCAAGGATAAGGGGAGCCTAAAATTGGGAGAAAGAGACTGACAGCAGCAGTAGTGCTAATCTCAAATGTTCAAATACCGTGAGTCAGGCTCACAAAAAATCATGAGATTATGTAAAAATAATAGATTTGGTGTTCTTTTTATTTACCTTCTGCTTTTTGAACCTTTAGGGTGCACTGGGTCCCATTTTGAAGCTTTCTCAACAGCCGCGAGGGCTCGAAACTTTTTTTTTTTTTAGGAATGAAGGCTTAAAACATCACACATCCATTTGACTCCAGGAGCTGGGGCTTTAAGAAAAACAATAATTATAATGAGACTCATGACAAAATCAGGAGAGCTGACAGTACTGCAGCAGACGGAGGGCAGATGCAGAGAGCACAGACATGAAACTGAGGGACAAAAGGGGGAAAAGTACACAGAACTGAATGAAGAAAGTGTTGGGTAAAAAATTGTGCTCTCCTCAAAATTTCTTTGAAGCTAGTATCAATTTACTTTGCAGTGTGAAAGGAAGAGAGGTGGCTGGAACTAGCAGGGTTCCTTTTTTGTTTTTACCAGAATAAATTTAAGTTAATCTGTTTGTTCCATTCAATGAAAAGCGATCCATCACCTTCTGAATGACTGCATTCCATCATTATTATTAAAAGGGTTTTGCTCCATACCACTTTTCTTCCTGGCTCTTCTCTCTGCTATTGTAGATGTATGTCCCTTGTCACTTCCAGTGGTGATAGTGGAGCAGTTTTCCAGTGCAAGACATAGTGTCTGAATTTGTGATTTGGGAGCACTTTGTATATCAGAGGCGATGCAGTCTGTCTTTTAGCTCTTCCAGAAGGATGCCGTATGCATTCTTGTGACCTGAGCACTGGGAAGCTGGGCTATTTTGAAAATGTGAGTCGGTAAGGGGAAGCTTGAAACAGCAGAACCCTGAGGCAACAAACCTCTTAGAATATTTCAAATGTATATTTAGACTTCCCATCATTTATAATTTCTGAAATTCTGTAGAGTTGTCCTATATTCTTATGAGATGGACGGAGACAAAAGGTGCTCTGTGGTGTGAACAGCACAGGATGTATCAGTCAACTCCTTCCCCCAACAGGTCTGTTTCTTGTCCAAGTAGTGACTTAGGCTGGAAACTGTGAGTGACCTAAGGGAGTTAGGTACCCACATACGAGTCTGCCTCCACAAAACAACTTGCAGGATAGGGGCCTTATCTGCTAGTCTGTGGTTAGGCTTTGCTCACCATTGGCTTGAACCTGCTCCTGTTGAAGTCAATAACAAAATCCCAGTTGACTTCTGTGTGCAGGAGCAGGGCCCTGTAATAGAAATCTTAATGAAGAAACATGGTGTTGCTACAAAACACATGACTGGAGTCAGGAGGTCATGGCTGTAATCCTGGGCCTATCTCTGACTTATTTTTTTGTGACCTTGGGCAAATCTCCTGACTGGTCTATGCCCTAATTTCTGTGAACTGGGGATAATGATAGTTGCTTATGTCACAGGATTGCTGTGATGCTTAATTAATGATGGCTGCAAAGTGTTTTGCAATTTTGTGCTATGAAGGTGCCATGGGTGTGCCCAGTATTATTATTATCAGAAAAAAGAAAAGGAGTACTCGTGGCACCTTAGAGACTAACCAATTTATTTGAGTTAGTGGTTCCCGGCCAATGGAAGCTGCGGAGTTGGCACTTGGGCTGGGGGCAGCGGGTAGAGACCTCCTGGTGGCCCCTGCACCTAGGAGCCACATAGAATCTTAGAATATCAGGGTTGGAAGGGACCTCAGGAGGTCATCTAGTCCAACCCCCTGCTCAAAGCAAGACCGATCCCCAATTAAATCATCCCAGCCAGGGCTTTGTCAAGCCTGACCTTAAAAACTTCTAAGGAAGGAGATTCCACCACCTCCCTAGGTAACGCATTCCAGTGTTTCACCACCCTCCTAGTGAAAAAGTTTTTCCTAATATACAACCTAAATCTCCCCCTCTGCAACTTGAGACCATTACTCCTTGTTCTGTCATCTGCTACCACTGAGAACAGTCTAGAGCCATCCTCTTTGGAACCCCCTTTCAGGTAGTTGAAAGCAGTTATCAAATCCCCCCCTCATTCTTCTCTTCCGCAGACTAAACATCCCCAGTTCCCTCAGCCTCTCCTCATAACGCATGTGTTCCAGTCCCCTAATCATTTTTGTTGCCCTCTGCTGGACTCTTTCCAATTTTTCCACATCGTTCTTGTAGTGTGGGGCCCAAAACTGGACACAGTACTCCAGATGAGGCCTCACCAATGTCGAATAGAGGGGAACGATCACGTCCCTCTATCTGCTGGCAATGCCCCTACTTATACATTCCAAAATGCCATTGGCCTTCTTGGCAACAAGGGCACACTGTTGACTCATATCCAGCTTCTTGTCCACTGTAACCCCTAGGTCCTTTTCTCCAGAACTGCTGCCGAGCCATTCGGTCCCTAGTCTGTAGCGGTGCATTGTATTCTTCCGTCCTAAGTGCAGGACTCTGCACTTCTCCTTATTGAACCTCATCAGATTTCTTTTGGCCCAATTTGTCTAGGTCCCTCTGTATCCTATCCCTACCCTCCAGTGTATTTACCTCTCCTCCCAGTTTAGTGTCATCTGCAAACTTGCTGAGGGTGCAATCCACACCATCCTCCAGATCATTTATGAAGATATTGAACAAAACCGGCCCCAGGACCGACCCTTGGGGCACTCCACTTGATACCAGCTGCCAACTAGACATGGAGCCATTGATCATTACCCGTTGAGCCCGACAATCTAGCCAGCTTTCTATCCACCTTATAATACATTCATCCAGCCCATACTTCTTTAACTTGCTGGCAAGAATCCTGTGGGAGACCCTGTCAAAAGCTTTGCTAAAGTCAAGGAACAACACGTCCACTGCTTTCCCTTCATCCACAGAGCCAGTTATCTCATCATAAAAGGCAATTAGATTAGTCAGGCATGACTTGCCCTTGGTGAATTCATGCTGACTGTTCCTGATCACTTTCCTCTCCTCTAAGTGCTTCAGAATTGATTCCTTGAGGACTTGCTCCATGATTTTTCCAGGGACTGAGGTGAGATTGACTGGCCGGTAGTTCCCAGGGTCCTCCTCCTTCCCCTTTTTAAAGATGGGCACTACATCAGCCTTTTTCCAGTAGTCCGGGACCTTCCCTGATCGCCATGAGTTTTCAAAGATAATGGCCAATGGCTCTGCAATCACATCCGCCAACTCCTTTAGCACTCTCGGATGCAACGCATCCGGCCCCATGGACTTGTGCACGTCCAGCTTTTCTAAATAGTCCCGAACCACTTCTTTCTCCACAGAGAACTGGTCACCTCCTCCCCATGCTGTGCTGCCCAGTGCAGTAGTCTGGGAGCTGACCTTGTTCATGAAGACAGAGGCAAAAAAAGCATTGCATACATTAGCTTTTTCCACATCCTCTGTCACTAGGTTGCCTCCCTCATTCAGGAAGGGGCCCACGCTTTCCTTGACTTTCTTCTTGTTGCTAACATACCTGAAGAAACCCTTCTTGTTACTCTTAACATCTCTTGCTAGCTGCAACTCCAGGTGTAATTTGGCCTTCCTGATTTCACTCCTGCATGCCCGAGCAATATTTTTATACTCATCCCTGGTCATTTATCCAATCTTCCACTTCTTGTAAGCTTCTTTTTTGTGTTTAAAATCAGCAAGGATTTCACAGTTAAGCCAAGCTGGTCGCCTGCCATATTTACTATTCTTTCTACACATCGGGATGGTTTGTCCCTGTAACCTCAATAAAGATTCTTTAAAATACAGCCAGCTCGCCTGGACTCTTTTCCCCCTCATGTTATTCTCCCAGGGGATCTTGCCCATCAGCTCCCTGAAGGAGTCAAAGTCTGCTTTTCTGCAGTTTAGGGTCCGTATTCTGCTGCTTTCCTTTCTTCCTTGTGTCAGGATCCTGAACTTGACCATCTCATGGTCACTGCCTCCCAGGTTCCCATCCACTTTTGCTTCCCCTATTAATTCTTCCCGGTTTGTGAGCAGCAGGTGAAGAAGAGCTCTGCTGATAGTTTCCAGGAACCATTTGGAGCCAGGGCAGGTAGGGAGCCTGCCTTAGCCCCGCTGCGCCACCGACCAGACTTTTAGTGGCCTATTAAAATCTCCCAGATTGCTTTCAATAGGCATCAGGAGATCGGTAGACTCCCAGCCAATCCGGGAGGGTTGGCAACCCTAAACCCTAGTCTAGGGCATGTGAGAATTCTATATGCAATGCAAACCAGTAGATTTTAATAAAAACATTTATTTGCGGGTTGGAACAAAAACCTAGATGGTTGGAGATCCCTGAGGATATAAAGTTGTCCAGTGTGGTTTAAATTTTGAACTGTATTTTGCAGAACCCACAAACGTTTGTTCAAGTCTTGCTCATTTTTTGGGCAAACTCATATTTTTTTGACTGTTAAATATACGCGCACACACACCTGTGTAGGCGCCACATGTGTGCGTATAGAACAAGAGCCTGTAGTCTCTATGGTTACCACAGTACACCAATTTCCAAGCTCTGAGCCTTGTGCCTGAGGCCCTGGATAAATTGTTGTCTCTTACAGTGTCTGAGAAATGTTTTAAATCTTTATATATTTACTCAAAATGAGTGAGATAAGCTTAGGAATGTGTGTGAGAGTGAGATGGCATGCTAATGAGAGAGTCTCACACCCAGTGAGTGAGCTTTGATATGCCTGTATTACACATGGATTTGTAATTCTTCAGATGCACACTTAGCACTTTGATTGATGTGGTGGTTCACTGGGGCTGCCGTGTGGATAACAGGGTGGAAAAAAGTTTGTTAAAATAAATCAAAACAGATTGCTTTTGTTTTTAAATTCGGGTTTTTATTTAAATTAAATAAATTTTTGTTTTTAAAAATAAACCTATTTAAAATTATGAGAACCCATGGTAAGACCTAAACTTACTGATCTATTAAACTTATTTCAATTACATTCAAAGAAATAATATTAAGTACTATATGTTTGCTGCCAAAGTGTCAAAGAAAGTCAAACTGGTGAAAGTCGCTGGCTGAGTACCTAGAACTAGTGTTTGTTGAAACACTAAACTAGCTTTTGACTGGAGTACCCTCTTCTGCCGGTGCTTAGAGACTATTTTCTTCATTTTGGTTTATTCAGCTGGTTCAGTTCAATGACTACTTCAAAGTTAAGAAACTGAGTGGGAATTGAAAAAGCAGGAAAGCTCTTGCTTTTCCAGTCTATGAACACAAACAAGATGTAAGATGATGAGATCTACTAGTTCTAAAATCTTGAAGGACATGGTGACCAGAAACAATTAGTTTAATTCACTCTCTAATTATGCATAATACAGTTAGTTTTAAATGCAAAATAGGTTTTGATAAACTTTTTTCTTGCATACCCACCATATTTAAGGTAATTTTAACTAATACAAAAATTAAAATGCTATTTTTGCAGATTTTTAATTGAATTCCAATTTAATTCCAAATAGAGCTTGACTCAAATCACAAGGAAGAAAATTAATCAGGATCTATTAGAGTGAGAAATGCAACATTCACCATTTTCTAACATTATAAAAAATGTAAAAATTAAGAATCTGAATAAGTGTGCGTTAAACTATCTAGTTACTTAAATGTATATAGATACTGTATATCCTCCTGGTTAGCAGAAAGAAATATCAAATGTAGTGTAAAGGAAGTATTTATTTTCAAATCACTATGTTTTAACAGTTACTAGCCAAAGAGCATCAACTTTTCCTTTGGAAAATAACTCGAAAGTACAAAAATTCTTGCTTGCTGACTTAAATCACTTTGATTTAAATCAGTCCACATGGTGGATAATAATTGTTAAATACAGAAAGGTGATAGTTTAAAATATAAGCCAAACCAGTTTATGTTAATAGATTCCAAGGCCAGAAGGGATCACTGTGATGATCAGGTCTAATGTCTTGTGTAACACGGGCCATAGAACTTCCTCAAAATAATTCCTAGAGCAGATCTTTTAGAAAAACTTCCATTCTTGATTTAAAAATTATTAGTGATTGAAAATCCACCATGACTCTTGGTAAATTGTTCCAGTGGTTAATTACTCTCACTGTAAAAAATTTACACCTTATTTTTATTCTGAATTTGTCTAGCTTCAACATCCAGCCATTGGATCTTGTTATACTTTTCTCCGTTAGATTGAAGAACCCATTATTAAATATTTGTTCTCCATGTCGATACAGACTGTAAAAGTCATCTTTAACCTTCTGTTTGTTAAACTGAATAGATTGAGATCCTTGAGTGTATCATTACAAGGCATGTTTTCTAATCCTTTAATCATTCTCATGGTTCTTTTCTCAACCCTCTCCAATTTATCAACATCCTTTTTGAATTGTGGGCACCAGAACTGGACACAGTATTCCAGCAGTGGTCTCTTTAGTGCCAAATACAGAGGTAAAATAACCTCTCTGTTACTCAAGATCCCCTGTTTATGCATCCCAGGATTGCATTCGTTCTTTTGGCCACAGCATCACAGTGTGAGCTCATGTTCATCTGAGTGTCCATCACGACTCCCAATTCTTTTTTTACTGTCACTGCTTCTCAGGATGGAGTCCCCCATCCTGTATGTATGACCTATGTTCTTTGTTCCTAGATGTATATGTTCACATTTAGTATTATTAAAACACGTCGTTTGCTTGCACCCCGTTTACCAAGCAATCCAAATTGCTCTGAATCAGTGACCTGTCCTCTTCATTGTTTACCACTCCCCCAATTTTCGTGTCATCTGCAAATTTTATCAGTGATGATGTTATGTTTTCTTCCAGGTCATTAACAAAAATGTCAAATAGTGCAGGGCCAAGAACTGATCCCTTTGGCACCGAATAAGGAAACACACCAGCTTGATAGTGATTATCTGTTTACAGTTGCATTTTAAGACCTATTATTTAGTCAGTTTTTAATCCATTTAATGTGTGCCATGTTAATTTTATATTGCTCTAGGTTTTTAATCAAAATGTTATGAGGTACCACATCAAACCCCTTACATGCTAGCTAGAGTAGGTTTTTGGTTTTTTTTAAAGGAATGTTAAAGGCGACGTGCACCTTGTATCTTCTCAAACAACTCCAAATGGAACGCTGAATTCATAATGTCAAAAGTCTGAAGAATTATTTTTAACACCTACGTGCTGTTCTACAGAAAACTTCTTAAAGATTGACAGGGCCTGCCCTCTCAGTATTTGTTAGCTGCATGTTGGGATTTTTCCTTCTTGTCTTCTCACTTGATGCCATCGCAAAGAACATCCCTTCAGGCTTCCTAACAGAGGAGCTCTGCCTCGCGATTGTTCTGTTCTTTCACTCAGAATCATGCGGGTGGTGAGGGACTGCAGCTGTCCCTCTCATCGCCTGGTTATATGCCAGCACGGTTGCAGTGATGCTTCTTGAAATCAGACAGGGTTCCTTGAGAGCAGCAAACTTCCTTCTCCTTTGTGAACTTGATTATAGATTTGTATTAAAATAGTCTCAGTTCATATTTATACTAAACTGGGGTACTTTTTTTTTTCCTGAGGGTGTTTTTAACAACTGAAAAATCTTCTAACTGAATGATTGCTGGATTTATTTATTTATATTTTAGACATAATGTTGAATGAAGAACTGCCAACATTTCAGTAAATAGCTTAGCGAAGAAGCCACCATATGGTTATTTGCTTAGTTATGGAGATGAAGAGTAAAATTCTGCTTTGATTTACGTTGGTGTACATCCTAAGCAGTTCCCTTGACTTCAGTGGAGTGACTAGTTTTACACTAGTATATCTGAGATCAGAATATAGGTCATAGTTTTAAAAGTTTGGGTTTTTTTAACTTCAGAAATATACCTTTTAAAAAAAATCAGCCAAAAATGTGACAAATTCGAGAACTTGTCTATAATATTTGGCATATCTTTCATCCTGGGGGAGGCGAAAGAGGGTGTAATACAGCTGTGTATTTCTTCAGTAGCTTATTCATGTAATGTAGTTACTGTGGATTTACACCAGTGTAACTCAGGTACTGCTTTTCTGCTTGTATTACTTTTGCTTTCTTTTTACATTAACTTTATAAATTGAAGATGTTGTTCCTTAGAATATGCCCCATGTTAAGTGGGTCATTCCAAATGGCACCAAAGTTTCACTGAAAAGAAAGCATACGTGTGTAGGTGTATTTGTGTGTGTACAAATACAAACAATAATGTGTAACATGTATACAGAGAGAACTCAAAGGGCAGATCCTTCACGGGTGTAAATTGTCATAGCTCCACAATATTATAACTCCATTGTTAAGGACTCCCTGATGAGATTTTAATAAGGCTTGAACCAATACTGGAATATTCACCAACACCTATTGCTTTTGTTTCTCTGTGACAGTAAAATTCCATGTTTTGCCATTTTCAGATTATCTAAAATCATCAGATGAATATCCGCACTGCCCTGGCCTGTGCACGCGATCATACATTGCACTTTTGTAACCAGTACTCCGGTAATTTCCCAGGAACCAAGGTTTCTCTCTCCATGTTTTGCAGTTGTCACCAGCTGAAATGTGTTTGTATGAAAATGACTTGCTGCCATGATATTTTTTTTCTTTTTGCTGTTTCAGCATTTTCAGATCTTGAATAAGCCAAAGTAAATTAGGCTGTTTTGAAAAGAAAAGCAGCACTGTTTTGTGTTGGAAGCCAAAAATAGCTTGAATTGCTTGAAGAATGTGCAATACTCCCATAATTTAGTCATAACTATGCAGAGTCGGGATATACAGAGTTGATTATCCACATCTTGATCATGTTGAAACAGCTCAGAGGCTGCTTACCACTTTTTCCATTCTGTATTGATGAACACTTGTGACTTTACCCTATGTTGATTGCTGCCCAACTCTTTCCTCACTTGAAAATTTAGTATTAATTGTTATGTAGTGAGTGCCAGCAGCATACCCAACTTGTTCAAAATATGAAGCAGGACATTGTCATTGTCCCAGAGATCTTGTAATCTAAGGGGCTGATTCTGCATGAGTGGCCTCTGAGAATCATGTCACACTGAATTCATCGGGAGTTGAGTGCTCTCACCATTTCCCCAGAGATACTAATCGCAGTGGAGGATCACGCTGAAAATCAACAATAATAATTCAGACACATAATGGAGCAGGTGACCAAGAGAGGGAATTTACCTTAAGGCAGTTCAGTGCAGATTCTGCTCTGTTACGTCAGTGTAAATCTGAACTAACTTCACCAGCTTCACTGGAGTTTCCCCAGATTTTCATCTCTGTAACTGAGAGTGGTGGGATTACGTGTCTACTTTTCAGTAGATTCTTACACATTCAGTCATCTGGATTTTGATACAGCTGGATTGCAACTCAGACTAAGCACTCAAGGCCTTTTATTACTGGACGTTGTACTTGCTCATATCGAGCTGTTATTGTTGTGCTTTCTTTACACAAGGGGCTGGGCTAAAAACTGCAAACTGATCTATTAAAGTTTGCTCATCATCCTTACATGGGGCTTGGGGCTTTTGCATTGATTTGATTGGGAGCAGGAACATAAAACTTAAGTCATGCAGGTTGCATCTAGCTGAGCATTCTGAAAGGACTTTTAAGACTGGTCTCAATCATATTTATAGTCACAAAAGCTTTATTGTAATCATTAAAGGACGCATAATGAAACCCTCTGAGAGTGATTTTTATTTTAAATGCAAACAGGAGTTCGCTGTCGGATAGCTGTTATCTCCCCCCCTTGCCCTCCCCCCATGTGTCTGAAATCTACAAATAACGCATCAGAGCTATGCTGCAGACCAGACACATGTATTTAGGTCATCCACATCCCTATTATGCATTTAGATTTAATTTATTTTACTCCCTGTAGTCCTGGGAACATCACCTCTCAACACAGTTGGCTCAGACTGTTCTAGGAATCAAAAGCCATATTTTCAGATTCATGACAAATTGCCAAGTCTGTTTTAATTGTAAAGATTAATTAAGTGAGAGGGAGAGAAAAAGAGAAGGTATCTTGTTGATTGTAGATGCTAGGATACTTTCTAAAGACCCTTTCTAAGGATCTGATCCTCTGCTGCTGAAGTCAATGAGAGTCATGACTTGGACGTCAAGAGTGAAGGATCCTGTTCAAGTGCTGGGTGTCACAAGGCTACTGGTAAAAATATCTACCTGAAAATAATAAGAAGCAAAAATAAATAAATAAAACAACACACAACAACAACAACAAAACAACATGATCGGGGGGAGAATGGTAGGAAGAACTGTGGGGGAAGAAATCAGGATGAAATCCTGGCCCATTGATGCCAATGGCAAAACGCCCATTGACTTCAATAGGACAAGGTTTTCACTGGTAATGTATAAAAAGAGAGGCAGCAGGATCTCTCTAGTGCACTAATTGCTGGATGAGGAAAGAGGAACTCTTGAAGCTCTTTCACTTGCTGAGTAATTATGGGCAAGTTTCTCCATCCGTGAAGAGGATAGTAATGCTTTCTTTGCAAGGATGTTGTAAGGCTGTGTGTGTTTACATCTTCACATCACTTTACAAATACAGTGTTAAGTGCTGAGTGTTATTACTGATAGATGGATCTGTGTGGAATCTCTTTGGAATAGGATTATCTGGAGGTGTCTTTCTTTATGAAATATTGTCCCATGTTACACGAATGGCACATATTAAATGCACAGCAGTTGTGTATGAGAAAATAATTGAGGATGAGAAAATTTAGGCAGAACAACCTCAGTCTGTTTGCTTTCACTTGCAGCATGTGATTCATGGGTTGTGACACATGAATGAATGCTCAGCCTCTGCCAAGGTAGCAGTGCTGAACTAGCTTCTTAGACAACACCAAGGAGTCAGCTAGAGTTTGGGGAGCAAAATAGAGGGGTGATTTGAATCGAAGCATTATATAAAATAATAGGCATCTTTTGAACTATTGGGTTATGATTCTATATTAGGACACTAAGTGCATTCATGTGTTTTGTGGTTAATAAGCTTTTATGATTAATGTTTGTATTACACTTTTACATATAAAGCCACTCTGTAAGTTGTAAGTATTGGTGTTACCTCAGCAGAGCATCCCCAGAAAATTATATCACTGTCAGTCAGTTGCCTTTGTTTAATATCTTACTTGGGTGTAAATACTCAAGGCAGCAGTTAGCTTTTAAACTTTTTGTGCTACCTATCTTAGTATGAAAGATATCATAAAGAAACAGTGCTTTTGGGAGATTGTGACGGGGTCCCTGGGGTGCAACCTGGACTGTGGAACCACTGAGCATCTGTCCCACCACACTGTAAGGCTGATGTCAAGCTACAAACCTCTGACAGGCACTGCCCTTACACAGCCAACCACAGGCAGGGACACACCCAACTGTGTTACATGAATGGTCTCCCAGCCAGTCACGAACTATCAATAGAGAGGCTCCAACCAATTCCCCCCTGCTCCCCAGTCTTGCATCCCAGAACTGTGCCATCTTGCACCGGTCAGAAGCCTGGCCAGTGTAAGTTCGTTACCTAGTTTGCCACTCTGACAAAAGGGTAGTGGACGTGCAACAGCCCTTGTTAACCTGAGCTGAGATTTCTCAAGCACTTCAACCAAAACACACTGTTTTAGGTAAAATATAAAACAGATTTACTAACTACAGAAAGATAGATTTTAAGTGATTATAAGTAGCAAGCATAGAGATCAAAGTTGGTTACTTAGACTGTGAATTTATTTTTGTTTCTTAAGTTCTATAAACTAAGCAGGATTTGAATCAAGCAGTGTCTCATCCTGACAGATGGTAAATCAGGTTACAGATCCTCAATACACAGACTGGACACCCTTCCAGCCTGGGACCACCCTTCCCCAGTTCAATTGTCTTTGTCTTTTAGACTTTCCTCCAGGTGTTGAGATTTGTGGGGCGGGAAGAGGCCAAGTAATAATGTCACTGTGTCTCTTGTGGTAAACCCAGGACAAACAGCTACAAAAAAGGGGGGGGTAGTAATTAGTCCCAGGGGATTAAAAGGCCCCTCCCTATCCACTGAGGAGAGAGAACCATGGGGCAGTAAGGTTCAGCTGGAAAAGGGGTTGCTAGGGAACCAATTAAGTTCAGCTGACTCCAACTACTTGGGACCTTTTTAAACCCTCCCCTGGGTGGTAGGAGGGGCAGAGTGAGGGGAGCAGGGAATCTGCCAGTAGGCTGTTTGCAGCAAGACACCAGACCTTCCCACTGGGGAGGATGCACTTACTCCCCAGAAGGGAAGGAAAACAAGCACAAGGGACTGACTGAGGAGAGGAGTAGCAGGACCCTGTGCCACCTATAAGGATTCGCCTTGCCCCAAACCTGAGTCTCCAAGGCTAAAAAGGACTGAGCCTACTGAGGCGAACAAGGTATTTTGCCACACACTTTTATATTTTCTTCCAGCTTGCTGGAAAGATCTTTGCTGTGACGTGGATTAGTCTACCTCCATGGTTTATGTGCCTCCTCTGAAAAGTCCATAGGATAGTGGATTGTGTGTTGATGAGCCATTAATGCCATGTGGCTACTGATGGCTACTCCTTTGCTGCAACTGAAAGACTGGTTATGGGTGTTCCCAACCTCACAACATATTTCAGTAACATATGTAGCAATACTTCATAACTTCACATACAATGATCATACATACAATCCAACAGGTTATTAATGTTCAACAGATCAAAACTTTTAAAATGATACATCACAAGGTATACTTTGTACAAAACATATAATCATATCACAGTAGTGACTATGGGCGTCCCAGGGTGCTACTTTGAGGTACAGAGTGTCACAGAGATACTATGCTAATTCAGTAGACAAATTTGGGTTATATTGGAAGAGTAGTGTAAGTGTAGGGTAAGAAGTGAACTTCAAGAGAATACTCTGCATGGGGCTGTTTTAACCTGCGATAGCATCCCACTTGTCTTGAGGGACTATTTAGCTTTAGGATCACAATTGTCCAGGATGATTGGCTATCAGCTGAGGATGCTGCAGGCTGAACATGTAGCAATCCATTCCACTTATGGAGTTAAAAGCTAGTATTTAAGAAAGTTAATGGACCAAGTAGTCAGATGTACATGACAGCTGGTCCAAAGTTGAAAGCTAGGAATGTTTACAGGACAGAATTTATAATGCACATAGCATTGAGTTTTCAGTTGAGGACAAAGCTGTCTTAAATTATTAGGTTTCAGAGTAGCAGCTGTGTTAGTCTGTATCCGCAAAAGAACAGGAGTACTTGTGGCTATGTAGAGACTAACAAATTTGCTTGAGTATAAGCTTTCGTGGGCTACAGCCCACTTCATCGGATGCATAGAATGGAACATATAGTAAGAGGAGATATATATATATATATAGATAGATAGATATATATATATATATATATATATATATATATATATATATATATATATATATATATATACACACACACACACACTCAGAAAATATGAAAAGGTGGAAGTTGCCATACCAACTCTAAGAGGCTAGTTAACTCAGATGAGCTATTATCAGCAGGAGAAAAAAACTTTTGTAGTGATAATCAAGATGGCCCATTTCAGACAGTTGACAAGAGGTATGAGGATGCTTAACATGGGGAAATAGATTCAATTAGTGTAATGATCCAGCCACTCCCAGTCTCTATTCAAGCCTGAGTTAATGGTATCTAGTTTGCAAATCAATTCAAGTTCAGCAGTTTCTCCTTGGAGTCTGTTTTTGAAGTTTTTCTGTTGCAAAATTGCCACCTTTAAGCCTGTTACTGAGTGACCAGAGAGGTTGAAGTGTTCTCCTACTGGTTTTTGAATGTTATGATTCCTTATGTCAGATTTGTGTCCGTTTATTCTGTTGCTTAGAGACTGTCTGGTTTGGCCAATTATTAGATGTACTGTATTTTACATTTTCTCCCCAATGAAGGAATAGTTAAGAGGAGAATGTTAGCTCATGTAATTCGAAGTCATTGATCTGCTGGAACTCTGCAAGAATGCTGTACTTATCAGGTACTAAACACTTATCAATATGGTTGATTGTATAGTTAAGTCAAATACTTGCCCCCTCATTAGAACACCATTTTGAGTTTTCTGATGGGTAATTTCCTTTGTACCAGCAGTCAGACTGCATATTTTTGACATCAATGAGATAAGCTTGCCTTTTCTCTCCCCTTACCCTTCAAGAGCTAATTAATGTACTTGGAAGTCAATAGGCTTATATCAAAGATGTATGCTATTGGATAGCTTTAAAGTGAAAAAGTATATCTGAAAATGAGTGTCTTTCTCTTTGTTCAGTAAACTAATCACTGGCAGTTTGTAAACCAAGAGCTGATACCACTATTCATTGCACAGAGCATGTATCATAGACAGTCTGTGCTTTGTTACCATTGCAGTTATGTTGTGAAATCCATATTGTAGGATTTAGATGCAGGTTGTATCTTTTGTGAGCAAAGAAATATAACAAATCTTCAGGCAGTATGTGAACCATAGTAGGACTGGACATCAGGCATTTCCCAGATGTGTTCAGATTTTCTCTTCTATGACTTGGAATTTGTATGGATATGGTTATCAGATTGTAAACTCCCCTGGGCAGAGAGCTGTCTCTTCTTATTTTCCAGTAAAGCACCATTCACAGGTATGGTACAGGTTTCAGAGTGGCAGCCGTGTTAGTCTGTATCAGCAAAAAAACTGAGGAGGACTTGTGGCACCTTAGAGACTAACAGATTTATTTGGGCATATACAAGGGGCTGGAAGCACCAGCTATTATTAAGGCTGTCTGACACTTCCCATTGTAAGACACTGTTTTCAGTTGCATCTAAGTTTTCTAAATGGGCTGAAATTTTCCATGTAAGTGTTTGCCTCAGGCTGAATTATTTATTTTATTTATTGATTAAGCTAAAAGAGTGCAGTAATTTCCAAGAATAAGGCTAGTGAAAAATATGGTGCTTTGCCCGTGTTAAAAAAATTCTGGCAACCTTCTTTAAATAGCTCTAGCACCCCTTTGCTTTGAAACAGACTTGAATTTGGTGGGAGTGAGAAGAGCTGGCCTTTGTGTCAGGGATGGGACAAGGGTCTGGGAGTCAGGGGTGACTGGGAGTCAGGGGTGATGGGGGGGAATCTGGAACTGAGTGGACATAGAGACGGGGATCTAGGGGAAAACTGGGTCTGGGAGCCAGTAAGGGAAATAGCAGGGGGGAAATTGAGAGACAGTTGGAGGGTAACACACACTAAGGGCTTGTCTACACTGGAACTTTACAGTGCTACAACTTTCTCGCTCGGGGGTGTGTGTGTGTGTGTGGTATGTGTGTGTGATCAATCGTGGGGCATCCTGAGTCCCCGTACAGCCTCCTCTCCCTTAACACTGATCAGCTCCAGTAGCTCAGCATTGCTCCAAGCAGGGGATCCTTTGCTCCATGGAGCAGGCTTTGTCACCTGGCCAGATAAGTGAGTACTTGCCAAGAAAACAGGAAGGGGGGTTTCAAAGTTCCTGGGGCTTTACGGGGGAGGAGTGGATGTCTCTTTACCTGGCGTCAGAGCAGCAGAGCTGCTGGCCAGAGTGGTCACGTAGGCACTGTGGGATATCCTGGGGAGGCTAAAAGCTCTGTAAACAGGAAAAACGTGTCTTCACTTGCCTAGCACCACAAAAGCATCACAAGTAAGATCTGTACACTTCTCGTGGTGGTGGTTTTCTTTTTGCAGTGAAACTCAGAAGTTTCACTGCAAAAAGTCAATGGCAAGTGTAGATGTTCCCATGGTTTTTGCCCAAAAAAGGGACTTTTTCCACTTTAAATGGCAAATGTAGACATGCCCTAAGATTGGATGAGGAGTGGGAGCTAGTGGAGTGGAAAGGGGAAAGACAGTTTGACCAAGGTGCTGGGAGGGGAACTGGGACTTGCTGGACTAGGAGATTAGGACTGTGTGTGAGGAGGGGGAAAGAAGGGGAGTGGGTGGGAAGATTGGAACTGGACAGCAATCCTGGAGTGGGAAACTTGGATTGGCTGGGCAAAGAGACTGGGATTGGGAGGAAAAGTCTGAGAAGTGGCGACTGGGACCGGTTGGCAAGAGAATGGGACTGAAGCAAGAAGCAAGGGGTTGAGAAGAGACAGGACTGGGATAGGGTCTGGTTGGAGGGGATGGGGCAAAAAGGGTTGAGATTGGAGGGAATAGGCAGAAGAGTCTGTGTACACAACCTCCATATTCCCCTCCAGAGCATGGAATGGAACCTAAGATTCCTGAGTCTCCTCATTCCTTTTTTGTCAGCAAATGTCCTCGAAACCCACTGGCAAAGTGTATGTCTCATCCCCCTTGAGTTCTAGTCCATGTAGAGGATGACAACCTACTACTGCTATCAATTATTCCATTAGCTCAAGTGGCAGAGGTCTGGGGGGTGGATCTAAAGGTTCTAACTCTGTTGATGACCTACATGTGTGTCATTATGATGCCACATGTTGAAATTTTTTTCAGTTTGCTTTTTTAAAAACCTAGGAAATCTCTCTCTCGACATGAATCAAGGTTGTGCAATAAAGGAAACTCTTTACTGTAGGATGACCACTTTGTTTCTTGCAGAATTTGGAAGGTGTGTAGTGAATGACATAGGGGATTGCATGAAGAGAAAGGGCAGTCATATGAGTAAGGCAATTGAATAGTACCTTGAAAATTGAATTCTATCCTTGCCTCTGTCACAGAGTTCCTGTGTGATGCTGGGCAAGTCACTTTAACCACACTTTTCACAGGTGGTCACTAATTTGTGTTCCTCATTTTCGGGGTGCCCAACTTGATACCTAATGGTCTGGTTTGCAGAAGTGCTGAGCATTCACAGGTGTAACTGAAGTAATTGGGAGCTGTGCTTTGAACATAAAGTGCTGTATAATTCTAAGTACTCTGAAAAATCAGTACTAGTGGTTTCAGATTGGGCATCCAAAAATAGTGAACATTTTATACCTTCATGGCTCAGTGCCTCAGTTCCCCACCTGTTCAATGGGAGTAATAACATCCCATCATCTCACATGGGTGTTGTGAAGATAGGTAGACTAATGTTTCTGAAGGACTCGTGCTATAGTGATAAGCATATATTACATATTTTCACCCTGAGACAGATTATTGAGAACACAATTGAATTCCAAGGCAGTCTTGCCATCAATTTTGTGGACTTTCAAAAAGCATTCCATATTGTAGACAGAGAAACAATGTGGAAAATTGTGGAACAATATGGAATTCCAACAAAATTAATCAACATTATGAAGCCATTGTATGCCAACTCAAAATGCTGCATTAAAATGGATTAAGCCGTTCAGCATCAAGACAGGAGTAAGGCAGGGGTGCATCCTGGTTCCATTTTTGTTTATGCTAGTCATCGACTATGGATTAAAACAATGCGACAGTAATACATATGACCTAAAATTGAACAATTCAAGGCTATTTGATCTAGACTTTGCTGATGACATTGCTCTTATCAATAAAGATGCCAATGGAGTACAAAAATATACAAACTAAGTAAAAGAAATAATGGAGAAGATAGTGTGATGTTCCCTTCTGGTGTTGTCTGCACCAGTGATCTGCTAGGTCACTTCAATCCTTGACTCTGGGAGCCAGCCTTACCCTGCTCTGCTGTGAGAACCCCCATTTCTGGGCTGTTCACACACAGCCTCTGGCATGTAAGCTGCTCCTTGGATTGTGCAACCAAATGACACTAGCCAATATCTCTGGTCCCAGACACAACCCTCGGAATTTCCGTCTTGCAGTTTCCAGTTACGCCCGCTGGACACTGCAAGCTTATGAGTTCGTCAGTTTAACAAAGAAATTGATATGTACCAGGCTTGTTATCCCAAGGGGAGTCTTTGACACACTTCAAACCAAACATACTGCTTCAAGTAGAATATACAAACAGATTTATTAACTATAAAGATACATTTTAAGTGATTATATGTCAAAGCATAACAAGTCAGATTTGGTCAAATGAAATAAAAGCAAAACCCATTCTGAGCTGATCTTAACACTTTCAGTGCCCTTACAAACTTAGATGTTTCTCACCACAGGCTGGCTGGCTGCCATTCAGCCAGGCTCTCCCCTTTGATCAGTGCTTTAGTCGCTTGGTGGTGATGTCTGTAGATGAAGGGTGGAGGAGAGAGGAAGAGCATGGCAAATGTCTTTCCCTTTTATCATGTCCTTTCTTCCCTCTTCCTTCTTCCCACACCTTTCAGAGTCAGGTGAGCATTACCTCATCGCAGTCCCAAACTGACCAAAGGAAGGGGGGTGACTTACTGGAGAGTCCAACAGATCCCTTGTTGCCTAGGCCAGTGTCCTTTGTTCCTCTGAGGCTGGGCTGGTTTTGTCCCATACATGCCCTGATGAAGTGTGAACTGCAGCTCTGCTCCTAGAGTTTTTGCCTGGGATTGCTTTAAGCCATGAGGATACATTTTCAGACTCATAACTATATACATGAAATTATAACATTACTGAAACAACAGTTACTATAACATCACTATAACAATGCTCACTGGATCATGAGCTTTCCAAAGACACCCAACATGACAAACTGTGATAGATACCACACAATCGTATTATAAGGATGAGCATGCCGGTGTAGGGTATTCCCATGAGGTACAGAACATCACAGATAGGTTTGAGATACAATGCAAAGAAATGTTAAGTCATGTTAATGGGGACTACAGGGACAGAAATCAAAATTGGAGAAGGTGGACAATTTTATGTATCTTGGAAGTACCATCAGTCAAGATGGTACTAATTCCTCGGAAATAAGAAGAGTCGGAAAGGCAAACACAGCATTTGGAAGACTCAACAACATGTGGCAATTCAAAAACATTTCCCTCAAGACCAAACTGAATGTGTACAAAGCAATTGTTATCACCGTCACAACATATAGCAGTGAGGCATGGCACCTGTAAAGCACTCTGCACACTATTGATGGAAAGTCATGTATAATAAGTAAATGTTGTTGGGATGGAGAGTGTATTTTTGTTTGTTTGTTCGCGTCCTGGACCACTGTAGGACAGAATTGGAGGAAAGGGAAAGGAAGTGCTGTGGATAGTAGATATGGTGTAACAGTGACAGCATTACATACCTTATGCAAAGTTATTGTTTCCAGCCAGCACTGAATGTATTTGTGTCTCCAGCAGGAGTGACTCAAGCTTTGTAAGATTACTTGTTAAGAAACACCTTTTGTATCCCTGATTGAAATACCTATGTCCTTGGGGATCCATTTCAAAAGCATATGGCCTTCCTAATGACATGAAGTATCTAGCCTTATTAAGTAATCATGAATGACTTTTACTCTTGAGCTAAATGGGTTTTTTTGTAGGCAGTGCAGTAATACCATTAGTACTGCAGTTATATAAGCTGTTGTTGTGTCATGCAGTTCTATTGGCAAATAGCTGTGGGAGAGTTTGGACTATAGATGGTGAAATTGCAGAATAGTGTAGTCTGTCTTATGTATTTATGCACTCTTATTTTCAGAACCAGACTTTTTGTAAAGATCTCTTTAGTTGAGCAATGTAATATTTTCATTTTTACGTTTACTCTTGCAATATTCCCCTTAATCACACAGAGAGAGGAGAATACTAAAAACACAGGACAGTGATTGAACTGTGTGCCAGTAATAGGTCAGATTCTCAGATACTTAAGCCTCTTTCTGCTGCTCTGGATAATTAAAGGGATGTTAGTGTCATTGAGAATATAGCCTAATATCCTTTGCTGAGAATACAGTATGGCACTTGGAACCAGTTATATCTAAATGTTTCTTAGCAGTGAGTCTCTTTATAGTTAGCATGTGTGCAGTCAATATCTTATGCAGGTGCATCCTGTAGCATCGTTCTGACGAAACAACATACAGAAAAAACGTGGGTGTTGCAAGATATTTACGTGCCAGATGCGGTAAAGATTCATGTGTCCCTCGTACTTCAGTCACCATTCCAGAGGACATGCGTCCATGCTGATGGCAGGTTCTGCTTGATAACAATCCAAAGCAGCGTGGATGGACAGACGTTCACTTACATCATCTGAGTCAGATGCCACCAGCAGAAGGTTGATTTTCTTTTTTGGTGGTTCGGGTTGTGTAGTTTCCACATCAGAGTGTTCTTTTAAGACTTCTGAAAGCATGCTCCACACCTCATCTCTATCAGATTTTGGAAGGCACTTCAGATTCTTAAATCTTGGGTCGAGTGCTGTAGCATCTTTAGAAGTCTCTCATGGGTACCTTCTTTGCATTTCGTCAAAACTGCAGTGAAAGTGTTCTTAAAATGCACAACATGTACTGGGTGGTCATCCAGGATTTCTATAATATGAAATATATCGCAGAACGCGGGTAAAACACAGAGCAGGAGACTCCCCCAAGGAGTTCAGTCACAAATGTAGTGAATGCATTATTATTATTTTTTTTAACGAGTATCATCAGCATAGAAGCGTGTCCTCTGGAATGGTGACCAAAGCATGAAGAGGCATGCGAATGTTTAGCATATCTGGCATGTAAATACCTTGCAGTGCCTACTACAAAAGTGCCATGCAAACGCCTGTTCTCCCTTTCAGGTGACATTGTAATTCTAAACAAACTTGTTTGTCTTAGCTATTGGCTGAACAAGAAGTAGGACTGGACTTGTAGGCTCTAAAGTTTTGCATTGTTTTATTTTAGAGTGCAGTTATGTAACAAAAAATAAATCTACATTTCTAAGGAGATGGTATGATGGGATAACATGATTTTGGTAATTAATTGATCTTTAAATATTCACGGTAAATAGGCCCAATGGCCTGTGATGGGATGTTAGATGGGGTGGGATCTGAGTTACTACAGAGAATTCTTTCCTGGGTATCTGGCTGGTGAATCTTGCCCATATGCTCAGGGTTCAGCTGATCGCCATATTTGGGGTCAGGAAGGAATTTTCCTGCAGGGCAGATTGGAAGAAGCCCTGGGGGTTTTCGCCTTCCTCTGTAGCATGGGTCACTTGCTGGAGGATTCTCTGCACCTTGAAGTCTTTAAACCATGATTTGAGTACTTCAGTAGCTCAGACATAGGTGAGAGGTTTATCGCAGGAGTAGGTGGGTGAGATTCTGTGGCCTGCATTGTGCAGGAGGTCAGACTAGATGATCATAATGGTCCCTTCTGACCTTAATATCGATGAATCTATGTAGTACATGACTTGGCATTGTCTTGTTTTACTTTTAGTGCTGACCAATTCTAATACAAAAAAAGTGTGAGACTGGTAGTTAGGCTGGGTACAGGCGTTTACTCTCTAGTCCCCCTCTTCTGCGCTTGGCCAGGGCATCTGGATTCTGACAGGCAATAGTCATACTACCTGACTCCCCTGAGTAAAGGTTACCAGTTTTGACAAGCTGTGGGGGATTCATGTCATCAACAATAATGTTGATGAGATTAGATTTGAGGCTCCTTGTGACCTAAGCAATATTGTGAACTCCCATTAGAAACTGACATAGGTTGGCGAGGGTGGTGGTGACCAAAAGTTTCTGCCATCTGATGGTTGGTTCGGTGGCCAATATGAAACAAGTTGATCTCATTCCACTTTCTGGTGAGCAGATGTCAACCTTGTTAAAACCACTACCATTGCTGTACTGGCTGACATATTTGTTGGTGTTCTCCACAGACATGCTGTGGGCATTTTGACTGAGCTACCCTCTATCCTTAGAGGTGTTCTTTTCAGGTCAGGATTGGAATACCTTAGTGAGGCTTCATGGGGAAGCTTGTACGGCAGCTACTCATGATGCTCCTGCCCAGTGAAGGATTTTAGTCTCTATTGCTATCTGTACCTTTCTGGTTCACAGAGTTGCCTTGATGCCCGTCTATTCTGTGGCAAGAGGGAGAGCCTTATGAATGCTTCACTCCAGTGTGCCAGGCTGTAGCCCCTCTTCTGCCTCCTTCAAAGCTGAACCTCAGATTTTGGTTGCACTTTCTCCTCCAAAATCTCTTAATTTTTGATCAACCCATCCCAAAGCCCCTTTAATTCCAGAGACAAGCTCACAATCCTCTTCCTGTCATTAGCCAAGCCAGCCATTTATAAATCCAGGAGGAGGTTCGATCTAGGGGAGACTTGGTGTGACTGTGGGCCTATAGTCCTTGCTTTCGTTTGTTCACTCATTTGCTGGAATGTTTCTATTGGCTTCTTAAATCTCGTCCCTGAGCACTGTGTACTGTCTGGGGTTTTCTACGTGGTGACCCTTTTTGTTACACCTCTGATCCCATCTCTAGCCTACACTTCTGATGTTTTGTTGCTCTCTGGTCTTTTATGGACCCTCCCCTCTATTGTTTGTGATGATGGCTGTTCAGGGGCTCTGCCCCTTCTACTAAAGTCACATAGACCAGTCAGCAGTTTCCACAAGCACTAGATTCACTACTTTAAAAAATAATTAAATTGAGCTTACTGATCAGCTGTTCATGTTATGTGTTGATAAAGACTTTCAGAAAAGTGGATGACTCCCCACACTGACTGCATCATCTAGCCCATCATATTCTCTTTGCTTTTAAAGAAGCTGTACTCAGACAATGCTACCAGACATGAACTTAACAAAGAGTACCCCCAGATAATAGCTCATTGGAGTGAACTGCTGTTTGTTTGCAGATCTGCATGCTAACATGAAAATAGCCTACAGGCCCTTTGCCTTTTTAGTCTAAGTCAGGCACACACAACAATTGTGCTAGAACCATAACTATACAAGGACGTGGGTAATTTATCTCCAAAACTGGCTTCTTACAGTAGTTGACCGTAGCCTTCCTGTTTCCATGATAACTAGTGTACTGAAATCCAATGACCTTATTTCAAGATATTATATGAGTAACCTGATTAGTAAAATCAAATGTTACAGTCACAGCATAGAGAAAAGAAGTGTGCTTGCCTAAAGTAAGGGATAGCATAAGAAAATAACTTATTTGTTATACTTGTTAGTTGTATTGTAACATAGGATTTTTAAAAATCTCAGTTAATGAACAGGAGACATAGGAGACCCTGTTAGGTCAATGGGTGGGTCCTTGGAAGGTTCTAGATGGGTCACCACATCCAGGCCGGATTAGCACATCACTGGGCCCTGGCCTAGACAAACATACGCTTCTCCTGACCTAGTGCAGAGGGGCAGCCCCGGGGGTGGGGGGGGGGCACTGGAGAGCAAGCCTGCACTTCACTCACCCCACAGTGGCAGGTCCTGTCCCATGGATCTGGGCCCAGGTCCCACCTCTGGACCTTATGACCTGACACCCAGGGTCACAGTTTCACTTAAGTTTGGCCAAGCTGCCCCTCCTTTCCACACCACTTGTTCAAATTTGACTCGGCTGCCCCTCTGGCATCACCGAGGGGTGGCCAGATGAAACCCGAGTAGTATTGCAATCCCACATACAACGCTCAGAGCAGGGAGCCAGGCTCATCCCCAGTGCCATGGGACAGAAGCTTTACCTGTGGGATGAGTGAAGGATGGGCTTGCTCTCCAGCCTCCGCCCCCTTTCTTCCTGTGCCTCCTCTTCACAGCCCTGGAGGACCCAAGGGGAAAATTTGGTGGGTGCAGAGCACCCACCGGCAGCTCCCTGCCCCACCCCTGGCCCCAGCTCACCTCCGCTCCACTTCCTCCCCTGAACACGCCACCCCACTCTGCTTCTCTGACCCCCCAGGCTTCCCACGAATCAGCTGTTTGCATGGGAAGCTGGGGCAGGCTGAGAAGCAAGCGGCAGCTTCCCGCTCAGGCCCAGGGAGGCAGAGCGGAGGTGAGCTTGGGGGGGGGGGCGCGAGGAGGGCCGCCCGCGCTGCAGCAGGTAACCCGGGGGGGGGCACACAGGAACCGCTCCCCAGCTCACCTCTGCCACCCTTGGCCTGAGTGGGAAGCCGTGGCCTGCTTCTCTGTCCTCCCCAGCTTCCTGCTGAACAGCTGATTCGCGGGAAGCCTGGTGGGGGAGTTGCAGAGAAGCAGAGCGGGGCGGCGTGTTCAGGGGAGGAGGCGGAGGTGGGGTGGGGAGCTGCCGGTGGGTGCTCTGCACCCACCAATTTTCCACATGGGTGCTCCAGCCCCAGAGCACCCAAGGAGTCGGCTCCTAAGGCGCCACTTTTGATGTGATTAGTGGGGGAGCAGCTGCTCCCCCTGCTCCCCCCCAGATAGGCTCCCCCGCCCCTAGGAGCCAGAGGGACCTGCTGGATGCTTCCTGGGAGCTGCCCCAGGTAAGCACCGCCGGGACTCCCCACCTCGCCCCCCCCGGCAGGTGCCTCTGGCTCTTGGGGATGGGGTGGGCACCCACTACGGTGGCCCACGAGACCCTCCTGCCCGGTTCTGGGGGCAGTCAGGGGACAGGGGAGGGGGCAGTCAGGGGACAGGGGGATGGGGCGGGAGTCCTGGGGGGGCGTCAAGGAACGTGGGAGGGTTGGATGGGGGGAGGAGTCCCGGGGGGCGGGAGTGGGCAACGACCCCCTTGTGGGGCGAGGAGGGAACCTGTTAAGATTTTGGCAGCTCATCACTGGGGTTGCAGTCCTGGGGTGGAGGATTCATATACTTAATGGGGGGTTGCAAAAAAAGACAAAATGCAGTTGGTGGTTCCCCTTAGTAAAACATTTGGAAAACAACGTGTTAGATCATCCGTGGTCAGTACAAGATAGTTCCCTACAATAAATTTTCTAAAGCTTTGTGAGTTATGGTATTGAATATTTCCAGGGCTGGACTTCATTCCACCTCTTCCTTTTGGAGACTGTTCTACCATCTAGATCTTGCATGGAAGTTTCACCTCATATTTTAAACTAAATTTTCCTTTTCTTAATATCTTCCTGGTGTATCTCTGCACTTAATAATTCCTCTTCTCCCTTGTTGTTTTACATCATTCAGGTACTGGTAGGCTGTTACAATGACCCTGCTTAATCGCTGCTTTGTTAAGATATAAAATATATTTAGATCTTTTATTCTTTCCTCCTAAGCCAGTCTCTCCTGCTCCTTACTTAATTTTGTTACTCTTTGAACTCCCCCCTAATTTTTTACATTTATTTTAAAATAATCATAGAATCATAGAATATCAGGGTTGGAAGGGACCTCAGGAGGACATCTAGTCCAGCCCCCTGCTCAAAGCAGGACCAATCCCCAATTAAATCATCCCAACCAGGGCTTTGTCAAGCCTGACCTTAAAAACTTCTAAGGAAGGATATTCTACCACCTCCCTAGGTAACGCATTCCAGTGTTTCACCACCCTCCTAGTGAAAGTTTTTCTTAATATCCAACCTAAACCTCCCCCATTGCAACTTGAGACCATTAGTCCTTGTCCTGTCCTCTTCTACCACTGAGAATAGTCTAGAACCATCCTCTCTGGAACCACCTCTCAGGTAGTTGAAAGCAGCTATCAAGTCCCCCCTCATTCTTCTCTTCTGCAGACTAAACAATCCCAGTTCTCTCAGCCTCTCCTCATAAGTCATGTGTTCCAGACCCCTAATCATTTTTGTTGCCCTTCGCTGGACTCTCTCCAATTTATCCATATCCTTCTTGTAGTGGGGGGCCCAAAACTGGACACAGTACTCCAGATGAGGCCTCACCAATGTCAAATAGAGGGGGACGATCGCATCCCTCAATCTGCTCGCTATGCCCCTACTTATACATTCCAAAATGCCATTGGCCTTCTTGGCAACAAGGGCACACTGCTGACTCATATCCAGCTTCTCGTCCACTGTCACCCCTAGGTCCTTTTCCGCAGAACTGCTGCCTAGCCATTCGGTCCCTAGTCTGTAGCTGTGCATTGGGTTCTTCCATCCTAAGTGCAGGACCCTGCACTTCTCCTTATTGAACCTCATCAGATTTCTTTTGGCCCAATCCTCCAATTTGTCTAGGTCCCTCTGTATCCTATCCCTGCCCTCCAGCGTATCTACCACTCCTCCCAGTATAGTATCATCCGCAAATTTGCTGAGAGTGCAATCCACACCATCCTCCAGATCATTTATGAAGATATTGAACAAAACCGGCCCCAGGACTGACCCTTGGGGTACTCCACTTGACACCGGCTGCCAACTAGACATGGAGCCATTGATCACATGATTTAAATACACAAAGTTTAATAAAGGACAAAGAATCCCAAACTTCACTTCCTACATACATAGAGTCAGAAAGCCCATTCTGCAGTTCTGACATCATTGCTTGATAAGGAAATATCCCAGCAGACAGGTTTTATTGCTTTTGAAATTGGACTTTATAGAACCATTTGGGTTGGACAGCACCTCTTGTGGATTATCTAGTCCACCACCTGCATTATGGAAGTGCTGATTTCATTATATCCAAGCCAAACCTGTGTTGGCTGACTAGCTTTAAATACCTCCAATGATGGCAGTTTCAGAGCTTCCCACAGGAACTTGTTCCATTGTCTAATTTTTCTGGTGGTAAATTTTTTTTCCTACAGGGAAAGATTTTAAGGAGGGAGTTAAAGGTAACAAATAGGCATCAGAGACCGTGGGAATGGATGGATGGTGGAGAAATCATGCTATATGATGAGGAAGAAAACAGAATTGAAGGAAGAGATGACAGATTTGCAGTGGGGGGAAGTCTGCCTGGTCAGGGGACCTCTTCAAGAAATGTTCAGTCTGAAATGGGCCATCTTGATTATCACTACAAAAGTTTCTTTTTCCTCCTGCTGATAATAGCTCATCTTAATTAATTAGCCTGTTAGAGTTGGTATGGCAACTTCCACCTTTTCATGTTCTCTCTGTGTGTGTGTGTGTGTGTGTGTGTGTGTATATATATATATATATATATATATATATATATATATATATAAAACCTTCTTACTTTATGTTCCATTCTATGCATCTGATGAAGTGGGCTGTAGCCCACGAAAGCTTATGCTCAAATAAATTTGTTAGTTTCTAAGGTGCCACAAGTACTCCTGTTCTTTTTATAGAAACAATAATGGATATTGGGAGCAAGCCATTACTGGAGATTAGGGGGATGGGCTTTGCAGTGGGAGAAGAGGTGAAAATGATAGGTTGTAAAACCACAAAAATTGGCAGGGCGTTTCAGAGGTCAGTGTAGTACCTAAACCAATTTAAACTCCATGTTGGCATGTACTTGTTTTTAAATGGGTGACGATATTCCTTTAAGTCAGAGCCTTTAGGTATTCGACAGAGATGTATAAGTTGTCAAGCCAAAGACATCTTTAAAATAAAAAATACCTTTGACGTGTAAAAATAGAACCAAAGTTTCTCATTACTGGGATAGATTTTCACTTTTAGAACAGTCTAGCAGCAACCTGCCTCTGCTTCTGTGTTGCATCTGTCCAGATTAATTCCTGATTTACTGAAGGTCTGAGAGGACAGCCATTTGTCCTGAGATTTTTCATATGACAGGAGAGAGGGAAATGGCATCAGGAGATAATGAGAGGCAAGATATGGACTTACTTGCTTAAATGTAATTAATTCCTTTAGCAGGTTGTCTTTCTCATTTTCCAGATGTTCAGTAGACAAGCCAGTGACTCGAGGCAGAAAATATCTGCATATCTTGCCCAGCAGAATCTCCTATAGGATTTTACTGAAATACATACACACACACACACACACACACACACACACACACACACACTTTACAGCGCTGCAACTTTCTTGCTCAGGGGTATGAAAAAACACCCCCCTGAGCGCTGTAACTTTCAGCGCTGTAAAGTGCCAGTGTAGACAGGGCACCAGTGCTGGGTGCCACACTCCTAGCGCTGGGAGCTATTTCCCTCATGGAGGTGGGGTATTTTTATGGCACTGGGAGAGCTCTCTCCTAGCGCTGGTGCCGCAACTACTTGCTTACTATTCCCTTAGTTTCTGTTTTTTGAGGTGGGGAGATGCATAAATATGTAAACTGTAAGGACGACTTTTTAACAAAGCAAAACACGTGGTCTAGATGGCTCAGAGGCTTGGAAATTGGATATAGATTCTTTCATCTCTAGTTCTTTGGTTCAGATACAACCTGGGTTGGTAGCTCTGTGGTGGCCTGTGTGAAACAAGTTTGATCTCACTCCATTTTCTCATAGACAGATGTCCACACCACAGTAATTGATACCGTTTTTGGTATTGTTAGCAGGCCAGTGGAGTCTCCCATAATTACTTTTTCCCTCTTTGAAATAGTCCACCCAGGTTAGGGTCAATCATGGGGCAACATGATGAAGCTTCTTCTACTGTCAGTGGATTAGTAGAGGACTTTAGTCACCAAGGCTGTCAATCCATTGCTTTTCTTCCGCACTATATTCACATTAAAAAAAGGTGAAGTGTTTCTAGTAGTTTGGCTAAGAGTAGGTCTTTTGTTAGCAAGACATGGACTATTGGGAACTACCAGAAAGCAGGGGTGGAAGTATCACCTCTAGGATTCTTTACAGCCTACAAAACCTACAAATCTTATGATGAAAGAATGCATAGACATACCCCCTCTGGGATGCGTACAGGAAATGCCAAGTAATAACAGCCCAGCAAATGGCCTGTTGCTGTTACTACTTCTAATTGAGGGGCTTATTTCACCTAGGCATTGAGCATATAGCTGCTATTGGCTAAAACATCCTATTAGGACACCTACCAATAGCTTTCCTCCCCTCATAGCCTCATTGTTTGTTTTAACAAACTGGTATGTATTGACTTTACATTGTAAGCTCTTTGGGGGCTGGGACTGTCATTTACTATTTCTTTTTGTGCAATGTCTAGAACAATGGGGGCTTGACCTGGGCTGAGGCCTCTAGGTGCTATCGTTATAAACAAAATAATAATGTTAGTACTTTGCTTCTCTGAGTTGTCAAGTCCATGTCTGTTATGTTGCTAGATGTATAGTTGATTGCATCCCTTGATTGTAGCACCCTTGTTGGGTTGTTAAATCAACTAGGAAAAAATAGCGGGGGCTGGTTATTGGACCAGCTGCAATTGTAATGAAATTGGTGTGATTTTTAGTCTATATGAAATGAGGAAGAACTGCCTGTAGGAATTTGTTCTGAATACAGTATACAAAGAATTACAGGTCAAACACAGCTAGGATGACATTTGCAACATCTGCCAGATGGCATTCCCCTAGGGTATTGTATGTCATGATCTAATTAGCCGATTGTTGAATAATATTTGTATCACTTTGGCATGGCCTCTGATTTTAGGTTTCAACTGATAAAACACTTCTGATACTATTACAACAGCAAAAGATATAGGTGTTTATCCATTAAATACTAGAATTACACCAAAAATGGTTACTTTGTATCTAAGGGCTTGTCTACATGGATGGAGCAGTAAGATGGCCTACGATGGTGTGATTTCTAAAGCACACTAATGTGTTGCACATTAATTGGTCTCTGTAAACGGTACTGGTGTGCACTAAAGGTTCCCTAGTGTGCTTTAATGTAGTGTTGTCTGAAACAGTATTATGTTAAAGCACACTAGGGAACATTATGAAGAGACTACTTGTTACGATAGCATAGACTATAAAGAGTAATGCAGATAACTTACATTTCTCATTACTGTATTGTGAAAGGTGACTGGCTAGTGGTCAGGAAGGGGTGGGGCCAATGGTCCCCCTTTCTTCTACAACTCCTTTCTGTGGGGTCAGTCCTTTTTTGGTTCAGCCCTCCGGCTGGGTCACATATTGTAGTCCACCCTTTTCGGGCTATACAGAAAGAAAAGTCTAATTACGAGAGAAGTCTTTTGGTGCCAGTCAGACTCAGAAGTTGGAGCTGGGGATCAGAGCCAGGATCAGTAGCTGATGATCAGGAGTGAGGCATAAGGGCAGGAGCTGGAGGAGAGGAATGATGGGAGTTAGGGCAGGGGCGAGGCAGAAGCTAGGAGCCAGAGCAAGGTTGGATGCAGATTGAGCAAGACAGGCAAGAGCAGGATCTAGTAATGTGGCAGCATTAGCAGCAAGGAGTCTGCACAGTTGCTCAGACAGCCCACTCAGAGGTGCCGACTTCCCCAGTTCCTGGTGGGGGCTTGACCCTTGCTCCGCCCCAGGCCCTGCCCCTACTCCACCCCTTCCCCCAAGCTTTCGTGCCTGCTCCACCCCACCCTGCCTCTTCCCACCCTGTTCTACCCCCTTCCTTGCCTTTTCCTTCCCCCGCTCCTCCCCCTCACCTGCACGCCGCTGAACAGCTGATCGTGGCAGATGGGAGGTGCTAGGAGGGAGGGAGAGGAACTGATCGGTGGGGCTGCTTTTTTTCCCATGGGTGCTCCAGCCCCGGAGCACCCACGGAGTCAGCACCTATGAGCCTACCCAAAGTCACTTCCAGATTTAAATTGGTGTGAGCCAATCAGGTGGCCGGAGGGGTTGGGAACTCTGATAGGATTTCCTGTGGGATCTGGCCTTCCAGGATTAGTGAGGTGCTGCTTCAGCTATCTCCCTTGGTGGTGACAAGGGAGCATCAGCAATCTATGGCCTCCTGAGTTCTAGGACCACATCCTTGGATCCTTACATGAATTATTTATTTATTTATTTTTTTAATTTGTGTTGAGGTGGCGTGTAGGAGTCCTAGTCTTAGACCAGGACCCCACTGTGCTAAGTGCTATACAAAAACACAAAAAAAGAATTCTTGCCCTGAAAAGCTTACAGTCTCAGGAACATCAAGGGAACACATTACTCACCTTCTTTTGTGGCAAATTGTTAACAAATCTTTCTAGGAAAGCGCCTGATCCAACTTCCTTTTAAGTCAATGGAAGCTGGATCAGGCCCACTCGGAGCTAGATGGCATCCGTCCTCATGAATAGCCTATCTGACATGTGACCTATTCTGCTCTATGACACAAGCAGAGAAAAGCAGATGGCATTGTTAAAAGCATATGACCACTTTCATATTAAAGGTTTAATTCATTTAAGGAAACCATCTACACATAGTGGGCAAAAGCTTTCTGGGCTAGGTTAGTGGCCTTAAGTTTCTGAGAGGGCTAATGAACTGATTCTTTGGACTAGTTCAGGGGTCTCAAACTCAAATGACCACGAGGGCCACATGAGGACTAGTACATTGACCTGAGGGCTGCATCACTGACCCCCACCTGCTGCCCCGCCCCTGCCCCACCTCTTCCCAGCCCCCATTCCAACCCCTTCCCTTCAAGCAATAGGGTTTGAAACCTGGCTTCTGGCTTGATTCAGACTTGGACCCTGCACCCCCATGGGGTGCTGTGACCCTGTATCTGAGCCCTGGGTCAGTGTGTTTTGTGTGTAGACAGAAGGGGGTTAGGCTTGAGCCTGAGTTCAAACTCTGGGCTTTACGTTACAGTGTAGACATAGGCTAGTGACCACTCTTGTCCCTGCTGCTGTGTCTGCAGTTTGGAAGGATCTCCGTCTCACCTCTTCCTGTTCCATCCTTGTAAAGGGAGTAGCATGGAAATAAGCAAAGGAAATCTACTGAACTTCTTTTAGGGAGATGTTGCAGAAAAAGAAACAGAAGAGAATAAATCAGGAAGACAAAGTGAGGGGTGGAGAAGCGCAGGAGTGCACGCAGACACACACCAAAAAAGAGAAGCTTGTATGTGACACAAACAGTTTTATGGTATTTGGCAATTTAGTAAAAAGGTAAATTATAAAGTCTAACTGTTATCCATGGGGCCCAGACAGCAGAATCCAGAGTAGCGAGCAGCATTAATATAACATAAGTACTCAAAATAAGCATCCCTTTCTTTCCCAAACTTACAACAATTTAGGATGTCTGCCAGGCAACTACAATAAAATAAAGGTCCTTAAATTGCTTTCACTAGTCAAAAAGTTGTTTCTTGTTTTTCCGTTATTCAGTTTCTTAACCTCCAACCTCTTCTTTTTTTCTTTCTTTTTTTTTTTAATTCCCCTGCCTCTGTCTGAAAAGCAGCATCTCCTTCCTTTTCACTCTTTCTCTCATTTTTACTCCCGTCTCTGGTATGTTGTCTCCGCAAAGTTAACTCAAGTTATCCTAGACTTATTTCTCGCAAGTTAGCGTAGCTTGAGTGAGAGTGGACACACTGCAAAGTAATACTCGAGCAACTGTGTCCACACTGGTGCTGCACTCACTCATGTAGTAGCCCTAAGACTTCTAGGGGCATATCCCCTGCTTATTTGTACTATAGTAAGCTGAGCCATTCTAAGAATTATTTCCTGGTGAATTGTGGGAGAACTTGTTGGTCCTTTCTGGGCACATGGAGGAATTATGGGAAGGCATTGGACAATTAAGGGTATGTGAGTGGATATGTGCCTGTGTCCATACTGCAGGTTGTGTTAGCAGTTAACGAGTTGCACTCACTCGATCTTTACCCTGTACCCCATAACAGCCCAGTCAACTTGAATTGAAAACACCACCACACTTGAGATGAGGGCTGTCACACTGTTTGAAGTGGCTCATGACTGTGAGTGCCGACTTCAGGGCAGACACCCGAAACTGGGGGTAAGTTTTATCATTGGATTTCACCAAGCCAGTGGCAAATGTGAACTCCTGAATCACTCTAACAGTCTCACCATGGAGTCATAGACAGTCCCCTTAGACTCTCCAGTCTATCTTACTACCCAACCAAGCTGGAGCTGATGATAAATGGTCATTTTTACTCCAAAAATCACACACGATATTCAGATTGTCTCCAGTCGCAAGAGACCAGTCACTTACCCAGATCAATTGGTACCCTAGCTCTTACACTAAAGACAATGCTTGTAGCCAATTCTGTAATAAACTATCTAAAGGTTTATTAACAAGGAAAAATAAATAAGAGAATTATTTACTGGTTAAAGCAAGCAAACATGCACACAAATAACTTGCAGTGTAAATCCTACAAATGACAGAGTTGTCGTGATCTATCAATTCAAAAAAAGAAAAGGAGTACTTGTGGCACCTTAGAGACTAACCAATTTATTTGAGCATGAGCTTTCGTGAGCTACAGCTCACTTATGAAGTGAGCTGTAGCTCACGAAAGCTCATGCTCAAATAAATTGGTTAGTCTCTAAGGTGCCACAAGTACTCCTTTTCTTTTTGCGAATACAGACTAACACGGCTGTTCCTCTGAAACCTATCAATTCAAAGTTTCAATGAAGGAGATAGCCCCCGGGGATCTCTGGCTTCAGTTTGGTGTCTCTGGCTGCTGGCCCTGTGAGTTCAACAGCAATGAGAATGAAAATATTTGCTCTTTACTTGTAAACTAAGATGGGAAGTGATTCCCCTCAACCCTTCTGGAAGAACCATCAAAATCAGATGGGCCATCAAGGAACATCACAATACAAAGGATTGGTTAATGGCCCTATTGCACCTTGGAAATGCTACATGCAAGGAAGCTCCTCCTACAGACTTTGAGGATGAATGAACAAAATAAAACAAAGACACAGGAAAATGTTCAAAGTTATAAAGCAAAACTTACATATTGCTTTCTAGCATGGAATACAGACATTACAAATAAGATTAATGTGTGCAGCAATTTACAAACATTCTGTAGAGTCTGAACACAGAGTAAATTCTTATAACACTAGTACCTGGTTTGAGCAACACTAAAACATAAGTGAACTGGTCTCGCCCCTAGCTGTGAGTTCGTTAGTTCTTAGCTAATGCCTGCAGCCTTGGCAAGAGCTGGCATCTGGTCTGCCAGCATTTCAAGGGGTTTTGTATGTAGATTGGATCTGAGTTAGGAGTAACACTCAAGTTATAAGAACAGGAGTACTTGTGGCACCTTAGAAACTAACAAATTTATTAGAGCATAAGCTTTCATGGGCCACAGCCCACTTCATCGGATGCATAGAATGGAACATATAGTAAAATGTATATAATATATATATATATATATATATATACACACACACATACAGATAAGTTGGAAGTTACCATACAAACTGTGAGAGGCTAATTAGTTAAGATGAGCCATTATCAGCAGGAGAAAAAAACTTTTGTAGTGATAATCAAGATGGCCCATCTAGACAGTTGACAAGAAGGTGTGAGGATACTTAACTTAAGGAAATAGATTCAATATGTGTAATGACCCAGCCATTCCCAGTCTCCATTCAAACCCAAGTCAATGGTATCTAGTTTGCACACCAATTCAAGCTCAGCAGTCTGTCCTTGAAGCCTTTCTGTTGCAAAACTGCCACCCTTAAATCTTTTACTGAGTGGCCAGAGAGGTTGAAGTGTTCTCCCACCGGCCTTTGAATGCTACGATTCCTGATGTCAGATCTGTGTCCATTTATTCTTCCGCACAGAGACTGTCTAGCCTGGCCAATGAACATGGCAGAGGGGCATCGCCGGCACACGACGGCGTACAGCACACTGGCAGATGTGCAGGTGAACAAGCCCCTGACGGCGTGGCTAACGTGACTAGGTCCTATGACGGCGTCACCCGAATAAACATGTGGACAGAGTTGGCATTGGGCCCCACTGCAAGGACAGGCCCCCAGGCCAGTGTTTTGGTTGTGTGGCGCACAGCCGGCGGTGAGCATTTGCTTCAGGCTGGGGGGCTGTCTGCAAGCAAGGACCGGTCCGCCCCCCAAGACCTGCGAGAGTGGGGGATCGTTCTTCAGGATAGGTTGTAAATCCCTGATGATGCACTGGAGAGGCTCCAGTTGGGGGCCAAAGGTGACAGCCAGCGGTGCTGTCAAGGTTCCTCTCCCACTCTGAACTCTAGGGTACAGATGTGGGGACCTGCATGAAAACCTCCTAAGCTTATTTTTACCATCTTAGGTTAAAACTTCTCCAAGGTACAAATTAATTTTATCCTTTGTCCTTGGAATATCCACTGCCACCACCAAACTCTAACTGGCTGTACTGGGAAACGTAGTTTGGACACGTCTTTCCCCCCCAAAATCCTCCCAACCCTTGCACCCCACTTCCTGGGAAAGGTTTGGTAAAAATCCTCACCAATTTGCATAGGTGACCACAGACCCAAACTGTTGGATCTGAGAACAATGAAAAAGCATTCAGTTTTCTTACAAGAAGACTTTTAATAGAAATAGAAGTAAAGGAATCACCCCTATAAAATCAGGATGGTAGATACCTTACAGGGCAATTAGATTCAAAACATAGAGAATCCCTCTAGGCAAAACCTTAAGTTACAAAAAAGACACACAGACAGAAATAGTCATTCCATTCAGCACAATTCTTTTCTCAGCCATTTAAAGAAATCATAATCTAACACATACCTAGCTAGATTACTTATTAAAAGGTCTAAGACTCCATTCCTGGTCTATCCCCGGCAAAAGCAGCATATAGACAGACACAGACCCTTTGTTTCTCTCCCTCCTCCCAGCTTTTGAAAGTATCTTGTCTCCTCATTGGTCATTTTGGTCAGGTGCCAGCGAGGTTACCTTTAGCTTCTTAACCCTTTACAGGTGAAAGGGTTTTTCCTCTGGCCAGGAGGGATTTTAAAGGGGTTTACCCTTCCCTTTATATTTATGACAGGCGCCCTGCCATTTTCCCTGCTTGGCCTGCCCTCCAGTAGGCAACCTCTGGGCACTCCCCTGGCCCTGCCAATCTTCCTCTTCTGGCTTCCGATGAAGTGGGCTGTGGCCCATGAAAGCTTATACTCTAATAAATTTGTTAGCCTCTAAGGTGCCACAAGTACTCCTGTTCTTTTTGCGGATACAGACTAATAGGGCTGCTACTCTGAAACCTGACTCAAGTTATAACTTGAGTTAACTTTGCAATGAAGACTTTGCAATGAAGACTGTCATGCCCTGTCTTACTCTCAGTCACTCACTTCCCGTGTTCCTTGCATTTTCACATTCCTCCCCCATAAGAGTCCCATCTCTTTCTCTGCTCTTCCATTGAGGTCCCCATCTGTCTCTCTCAGGTTTCCCTTCCCTCGAGGTCCCTCTTCCATTTATTGAGCTTTTCCCTTTCCTCTTCCCCCCCCCCCTTCCCTTAGAAGCATTGGTGCTGGAGGTAGGACAGTGCTGTGCTTCCCTTCCCGTGCACCTGTGCTTCACCTGCCCTTTCCACCCTGCCACTCTAGGCTGGGAGGAGGTTGAGCCAACTCTTCCTCTTCCCTCTGCCTGCCGATGAACGGGCATCTTAATGAGCTGCCCTCAGTCCTCTTTGGCTGGATGTCATGAAACCAGGTCTGAGAAGGGGCCCACACAGCTGCAGGCTGATAGGGAGTTCACGTAACCTCTTGTATAGCAGTTAGAACTGCAGGCAGCTTTCCCCATTGCTGCACATAAGTTTGGGTTCAGCCTCCCAAAAGATGGGGGACCCACAGTCTTAGTGTGAGTGGTCTAGAGTTCCTCTTAGACTTCATTATGGGGCTAATCAGTAATTTATTATTTCTTTGAGAATTGGGGATAGTCAAATAGCCCCAGTTCTAACGGTGGAAAACCTTGGTGTACTGTTTGTCTCCATTCTGTCTCTTATGATCCATGCTAATGTGATTATTGGACAGTTATAACTCTAACGTGGGAAATGTCAAGAGATTTGAAAGCGCTGATCTCTGCTTTTTATTTATTTATTTTTAAATTTGGATTATGGTAAATCTTTCTTTGAATGACCAGTTTTGAAGTGTGATAATGGGCAGATAAGTAACGGTATTAAAACGGCACCTTCATGCATAGCATGTCTGCTCCTAGACTTTTGGTGTCAGATCTGTTTACTGACAAAATTAAATTTTTATTATGTTTCACACTGGGGTGAAATGCCTCTGTGTGCAGAGAGCCAACACAAGGCCAGTGCAACAATCAAGTCCCATATAAGTCTTATTTGGAGGGCTATTGTAGCCATTATAGCTATGGCAGTGCAAGCTAGATTGCAATTCGCCTTGCACATCCATCAGCAAAATCGTCAGTTGAGTTCTGATTCTAGAATCTTTACTACAGTTGAGGGTGGGTGGACTCGGAAGAGGTAGAAACAGCACTGCTTGATTTTTCTCAGTGCTGATTTGAGTTTGAAGACCTAGCAGTTGGGAAAATTGCTAGCTATCTTGTGGGCTGAGCACAGCTGATCTGTATGGATATTGAGAGGTAATGTGGAACCCCATTATATTGTCAGTCATTTCTCAGAGTGCAACCCAAATTGTGCAAAATGTTGTGGGCTGTTGTCGTCTTACTGTTAGTCCAAGCTACACCAGCACATTCCTACTGACACTTTATCTAGCCTAGACACTGGATCCTTTGTAAAGGTTCCTAGCAAACCAAACATTTATTTGTATCTATTTTTCATTTTAACTTTATTTTTTATTAATGTACCTAACAAGGTGTCCCTGAGCACATCTAAATATAAACAGTACAGGTGTCATATTCCACTATTATGTATACGTCTATCTGAGCAGAAGGGTTAACCCACAGATTAGGAAGACAAAATGGTGTGGGATGGGGAAGAGTAAATGTTTAGTCTTCCAGTACATTCTCCTCTCTGACCTTCTCCAACAATTCCATTGCCACACTCACATTCCAAAATAAGATAGTGCTTACCAAATAAATGAGGGCCTCCAGGAACACACTGATTCAAAGTTCTCATGTAACTGATGCTGGGTGGGAATGTGGGTTTTAAAGAAATCGTTTGCCTCTGCTGTCTCCTCTCACTTTTTTGTTTTGCTTTCATGTTATCAGCTAGTGGTCCATCCCTCTGCAGTGCTCTAAGATCTGGTTTCAAATAGTATTTTGTCTTTTTGATAGCACTTTTGAAAACGAGACACAGAAAAGGATCCATAGAGCTCTGCTGTAGGGTGTCTGTATTTCTCTGCATTCACACCCTCTCCAGCAATTTTTTCTACACTTTTTCAGGCAATAATTTGAAGGGTTGTGAAGGTTCCTTTCTTCTTGAAACTTTTAACAAGAATGTATCTGACCGCTAAACTACTTTTCAGTGGGAGGGTTAATTTAGATTGTATAAGACTTGATGTTCATTTACACTAAGGCCCTTTTGCATGTCACTTAAATTGGGAGTAAATGTAGAGTTTGTAAAGTGAGCTTACTTTATCCTGTTGTAAGGCCCCTTTATTCTGCCAAAATGGGGTAAAGAGAATATAGTGTAAATGAGAATCAGGTCCATAGTGTTTTTTTTGTTTTATTTTAACCTTGCTCAGAATTCTATGGATTTTTAATTTGATTTTTGTTGTTTTGTGGGAAAATGTTCGGCTCTTGTAATTTGCACTCAAGGAGACACCAGCTCTGCCCAGCTACTTAGGGTTGCCAACTTTCTACTTGCACAAAACCGAACACCCTTGCCCCGCCTGCCCCTCCTTGAGGACCCACCCATACCCCATCCCTTCTCAAAGGCTCTGCCCCTACCCATTCCATCCCCCCTCCCCCTGTCACTTGCTGTCCCCACATTCCCTCACTCATTTTCAGGGGGCTGGGGTGCAGGAGGGGGTGAGGGCTCCAGCTGGGGGTGTGGGCTCTGGGTTGGGGACAGGGATGAGAAGTTTGGGGTGCATGAGGGGGCTCTGAGCTGGGGAGTGGAGCCAAGGGGTTCAGAGTATGGGAGGGGGCTCCGGGCTGAGGCAGGGGGTTGGGGTGTGGGAGGAGGTACAGGCTCTGGGCTGGGGGTGCGGGTTCCAGGGTGAGGCTGAAAATGAGGGGTTCAGAGTGTGGGAGGGGGTTCCGGGCTGGGGCAGGGGGATGGGGGGCAGAAGGGGTGAGGTCTCTGGCTGGGGGTGCGAGCTCTGATGTGGGGCCGGGGATGAGGGGTTTAGGGTGTAGGAGGGTGCTCTGGGCTGGGACCGAGGGGTTTAGAGGGCGGGAGGGGGATTTGGGCTGGGGCAGGGGGTTGGGGTACAAAGTGGGGTGAGGGCTTCGGCTAGGGCTGCAGGCTCTGGGATGGGGTTCGGGATGAGTGGTTTAGTGCTCCGGGCTGGGACTGAGGGGTTCGGAGGGTGGGAGGGTGATCGGGGCTGGGGAAGGGGGTTGGGGCATGAGCTGGGGGGCCTCAGGGGTGCAGGTTTTGGGCGGCACTTACCTCAAGCAGCTCCCGGAAGCAGTGGCATGTCCCCCACTCCAGCTCCTACGTGGAGGCGCGGCACTGGACAAACGGCTCTGTGCACTGCCCTGTCTTTAGGCGCTGTCACTGCAGCTCCCATTGGCGGCAGTTTCCGGCCAATGGGAACTGCAGGGACAGCACTTGGGGTGGGAGCAGCATGCAGAGCCCATTGCCTGCCCCTACGCATAGGAGCCAGAGGGGGGACATGCTGGCTGCTTCCCGGGAGCCATGTAGCGCAGAGGCTAGCAGGGAGCTTGCCAGCACTGCTGCATGGTGCCGCCAACTGGACAGTCAACGTGACCGGAGCCACCGGGATCCTTTTTTGACCGGGTGTTCTGGTTGAAAACCAGATACTTGGTCACCCTACAACTACTGTGTATGGTACTCACTATGGTAGCAGGAGGGCACCTTTCCCAATACAGCCAATATATGGGGGGAGATAAGTGGGGACTTGGGGAGTCTTTAGCCCATCAAAAAATGTGCAGATTGTATTCATAGAAGTTTATCTCGTTGTATAAAAATAGACAATCTTAATCATGGTACAAAATTACTCATGAAAATAATAAACAGCTGTTATTTTATTATTTTTAACTGTAGCACCCTCAAATAAAGTCATCTGTGCCCCTGCAGTAAGGTTACTAAATGCTTCATTGTAGGAAAGGATAACTGTTTTTCTCTGTAGTTTTGTCCTAGGGTAGCTGAGGCAGAACTATAATTCTGCCCTCATACAGTGAGGTGCTGGGCACTCCTTTCTGTATTGATGATCTTCTGCGTATTCAGAAAAAAAGAGCAAACAGACAAAGCCAAAGCATTTAAAAAATAATCCAAATTAAAATGTCATCTCATCATATCAATTTATTCATATCAATTTTGTTTGCAGGTTACTCGGGTTTGAGAAGGTGGCTCATGCACTTCTGGTGAGAGTTGGACAATAGGACTGCCTCCCTATTTTCTCACAGATAAAGCAGTGTACACACATGGGAGACATGAGGGCAAGGGGGGCAGAGTGTCCATGCTGTGGAGGTGTATGTCTCATGGGGAATGAGTACTGTATGAGTCCAAGGACAGTTCATTGAGCAAAGAGTTGTCTCTACTATGGGGGAGCCTTAGGAAGGTAGGGCATGAAGGAAAGTGAGCCACCAGCGGCATCCCCACCCCAATCCTTCCCTCTCTGGAGGGGAGGAGAGAAGGAGGCCACTGGCAGCCTTCCTTCAAAGCTCTCCTGCCGACAGTAGAATTTTTTTGTCATCAGGAGAGTCGACAAACAGTGGCTACACTGCGCTCCTTTTAGCGGCACGGCTGTAGTGAGACAGCTGTGTCACTAAAAGCTGTGTAGAACAGACATAGCCAAATATTGCACTGGAGCAGACCTCATGTGGATCTTGTTCAGTCAGGTGTTTTAACTTAGTTCATGTCTTAATTTCTTTCAGACTTGCATCTAGCTCATTTCTTCTTTAATAATCCTTTAAAATGTTGAGCAGAAATTGTTACTCAAATGAATATTTGTAGACAAAGGTGAATGTCTTGTCATTTTCATAACTCATATATCACCTCCACACCTGAACAAAGCCCTGAGCGAGATGCTCAATTGTCCAAATACATTTTGTAAAAATACTTTGTCCAAAGTTTGTATTTGCAGTTTAAGTGCAATAGTTTCTATGTGAAACAAGCAGTGATGGGGTTTTCTTTGCAAATGGGACTCTAGGCCTTACATTAACTTATTCAGAGGAACTGAATTTTTGTTCTTAAATCTGTTTGCCATTTTTAGGGGTGCGTTGGGTACACCTCCAGGACATCTCTTCAGATGTTACGTTCTGTGTTCTGTAGGTGCACACAACAATTTTATGGCAAATCCTTTCACTGTTTCGGATAATAGACTTCATATGTAGATTTTTAAATACAAAAATATGTGCCTTATGGCACGTAGGGAGATTTGTTAAGTTTTAGATCTTTTAATGTGCCCCCTGAAAAACAGTTTAAAACCAAGGTGCCTTTGTGCATTCAGTGACAGGCATTTTAAAGTAGGCTTCTTAACCACACTGAGTCTTAATGAGCACATTCTGTTCCTAAAGGAGCATTCACAAAGTAGTTGGACCCAGATCCTCAGAGGTACTTAAACTCCTAACTTCCATTGATTTCAGTGTAAGTTAGGAGCCTAAATACCTTTTGAGAAATTGGGCCTTAATCCTTAGAACCAATCTACCTTTGGAGGAGTTCCATAAGTCTACCACCTAGAGTGTTTTAAGATGAGGTTTTCAAAGGCACTGAAGGGAGTTAGACACCCAACTGCCATTGCCTTTCTATGTGGGGTCAAGTGTGTAACTCCTTTAGCCACCTTTGCAAATCCCAGCCTCAGTCTATTTAGAAAACAGATAGCTGTGGTGTTCAGCTTCAGAGCAAATAAAAGATCACATCACATAAAAAAATGGTATTAATTTCCCCCTTATTGGCAGCCTCATCAGAAAGAGAAAGGACTGAATGATCAGGAAGGCTGAACTACCATCTCCCTTCTAAATGGTGGAAGGGCTACTTCTGGTGGTGGTTGAGGCAAATTGGCTGGGAAATCTGCATTGCTACTGCCCATGCTTTGCTTGTTCTGTGGATAAACAGGTGACTATAGTCTCTTGCTGTCAATCTGGCACCTTTTATGAGCATTAAATTTGCATGAAGATTTTTAAAAGGAGAAGGGGGAAAAGATCAGTGTCCCACTCGTCATCAAAGTGGTGCACAGATACCACCTCCTCTCATTTCATGTCATTTGTCAAATTATAGAAATGTGCTGGAGGGGACCATGAGAAGTCATCAAGTCCAGCCCCCTGTGCTGAGGCCCAAGTAAATTTAGACATCTCTGACAGGTACTTCTCTCACCTGCTCTTAAAAACCTCCAATGATGGAGATTCCACAACCTCCCTTGGAAGCCTATTCCAGAGCTTACCTACACTTGTAGTTAGAAAGTTTTATTTATGTATGTCTTGATTCATTTTCAGTTTGCAAATGAAAGGTCCTATCCAACAGCTCTTACACACATAAATAGTAGTTGTTTGCAGAAGAAAAATTAAGGGATGGGGAAAGTTTAACTCTTGCACTTTGGGATTTTTTTTAAATAAAGAAAAATGGTACAGCAAAGGTTGCTTTAAAACTAAAACAGCCTGAGTATAAATACTATTAAATGGTACAGTTTTACAGATGTGGTCATATATACGTCATCTGGCTACCATATTGTATTTGAGCATCTCACAATCTTTAATGTATTTTTCCTCTCAGCACCTCTGTGAGATAGGAAAGTAATATTATCCCCATTTTACAGAAGGGGAACTGATGCGGGGGAGAGAGAGAGAGAGACCACTTGACTTGCCCAAGGTTACACAGAAAATCTGTGGCAGGGAATTGAACTGAGATCTCTCAAGTTAGTGCCCTAACCACTGGGCCAACCTTCCTCTCGGACTAGCTCACAGGTAGTCAATTATTTTTTCTCAACGTCCAAATTTCTTGGTCAAGGTCCAGACTCCAGAGGAAAATAATAATAAAAAAAACAACCAAAAAAAAAAACCCCAAAACCCCCCCACCACAAGTAAATAATATTTGTGAGTCCATTCAAAAGTGTCTGGCAGTCCTGATTTGGCCTGCAGTCCGCCTGTTGACTACCCCTAGTGTAGCTGTTGATTTCAGTTGGAGTAGAGTTAGGCCCATGGTTGGTATTGGTGTCTTGTCTAATTTAGTGATCGCATTAAACTATACTAAAAAATGAGATGTTTCTTTTTTATCACTGTGTTAAATGTAATCTTTTTTTTCCAATCTTCTGGGAAAAGAAGAAAATCAACTAATAAAATTTCATCCTTATATAGCACTTCTTGTATTTTCAGAACTCTCTATAAACATTACCATTTTTTAAAATTAATGCCATTAATACTATTCATATTTGTTTAAACGTTCATGTAAGCTGAAATTCATTCTCAAGGAGGAAAAACTCAGGGGAACAACAACTGGCACAATAATATTTTTTTCTCCAAGTAAAAGTGTTAGCACTTGAATATAGGAGTTGAACTGGAAACTGCTGTCCAGTATAGCAGACAGCCTTCCGGGTCTGCGTGCAGCCTCAGTGCTGTCATTGCATGTTGACAGTGGCAGTTTTCTCCTAATGCCAGTGGCAGGGGTACGGGTTATTAAAGGATATCCCTGCAGTCCCTTAGATGTCTGAAGGCTACTCCAGGAAGAAAGTTCATCTTGTTGCTATTTAGTTTGCGCTAGAATGTGCTAGATGCTTTCCAAACAATAAAGAAGAGTCCAGGTCCTGAAGAGCTTACAAGCTCTGATCTGCCAGTCACTTGGTCTTGACCAAAATATGCACACAGCAGCTATCGCATGTTGACAGTTTTTTCAGTCCCTTTCCAGAAATGCCCTGCGCTGTGAAATGAGGCTCCAATCCTGTGAGGTGATGAGTGCCTCCAGCTCCCATGGACTTCACAGGAAGCATTCAGCATCTCCCAGAATTGGTCCTGTATATCCCAAAAAGAGGTGGTTTGGAGTCAATAGACTCTCAATTAGGGTGACCAGATGTCCCACTTTTATAGGGACAGTCCTGATTTTGGGGGCCTTTTCTTCTATAGGCACCTATTAATCCCCTCCCCCCGTCCCAATTTTTTACATTTGCTATCTGGTCACCCTACTCCCAATGCCTTGCTCATGCAAAACCTTCTGCATGTGCTGTCTGTGCATCTGCGTTGTTCCACTGAACCCAATGGAACTATTCACGTGCTTCAATGCTTTGCTCGGTCAAGGCCATAAAGAATTCTCTCTCTCTCAGCCCCATTAGGCTTCTTTTCTAATCTTTCCTATCCTTATTTTATTCTAAGCAACATTTTACGTATTAATTTTTTGTCTGTTGGCATTTTTCTGTTTTTCCCCTTCATTTATCCCTGATGTGTGAAAGGGTATGTGACATGGTTAATTTCTGTATGGAGTGTTGTAGCGGTGCTGGTCCTAGGATATTAGAGAGCCCTCCCCCACTGTGGAGGAAAGTATTGTTGACCTGACCCCATCCCTCTCTGTGACAAGATCTACGCACTATATGCAGCATAGGCAAGAGCGGTAACGCAAGAGGCCTACAGGCCCTGCATCCTGTAAGACTTCACTTAAACTAAGAGCATTTGCATATGCTGGGCCTGTGGTATTTTGACCCAGATAACAAACTAGGCCAACCTCTAGCCTAGCTCAAGTCCCTAGCTGTCCATTATATGCAACCCCCCCAACCAAAACCTGCAAAAGCCCCTAGACAAAACGTTGCCACAAGCAAACCACAGATCTTGATAATAACAAAGTGCGTCTGCACAGTGCTAATTATGATACTGTTTACTTTGCCTCCTTATAGGCTTTATTAACAATGCTTGAGTGATAAAAAAAAAATTAAGGAAATGTATCATTTGACTTGAATGAAAAAAAACTATACAATACTGGTATTCTAGAGGCAGGACAGAGAGAGACCAGGGTGGCACCTGCATGTGACCATCTCTGTCTCCTTCTCCCTGCATGTTTGTATTCAAATAAAAGGACCTCAGACTGTTTGAACCAAACAGATGGTGTGACTCGTTTTCTACAACACCTACCATGGTTAATTTCTGATTTTTGTTGTTGTTGTAAGTGCAATTTATTTTTTTTCTCCACCAGATTTTTTTCTTAATGGAAAAAAGATACTTTGAAACAACCCATACAACTGTTCTTCAAACACCTGAATTAATTCTAGAGTTCTAGAGGCTAAACCTTTTGCTATGCAGTTCAGCAGGGACCATGACTTCACTTTGATGTGCTTACTAAAATACTGAAAGATGGAGAGAGAGAGAGCAAGAAATTCTGACTATGATTACTGAAAGTTTGCAATTCTTTAGCTACAGCACAACATTTATTATTCGCTATATTTTTCTTCATAATAATTCCTTTATGATTGTGACACGAGAGAGGACAGTTCTGAATATAAAATAAAGGCATTGTTATAACTTGGCTTGGCAGAATTAATTTTTTTTTTATAATTTCAACAGATAACATCAATGTTTATGTTTAAGCAATTTTTAGATTTTTGTCAAATTTTCAGTTTTACAATTAGGAGGTTACGCATTTTTTTTCTATTTTTATCTATGTGAATTTTAACAATTATGGGAAATTATGGAGGAGTCAGACAATGGGGGTGTCAGACAGTAATTGTCAGCATCCCATTAAAGTATACAAAGCAGATGTCCTTAAATGAAACTCTAAGTTCTCAAGCAGCATTTTTCTTACTTTATCTGTAAATTTCAATTATTATTGATGGAAATATTTTTTCATTGGTTAGTGTGTGTGTGTATGGTTAAATTAACATTTACTGATGGAAATCTAATCCTTCCAAGCCTACTTATAGCCGAGAAGGGAATGTAATGTCTCTGGAAACCAAAAGACAAAAACATAGCATGTATATGAAAAAGAGTGTGTTATTGCTGAATGCAATATAAGAAAAGCGGAAAAGATAAAATACATGTATATCAAAATAAAAAACAGTGGTTGACAAGCTAAATTGCATGCTGTATAAAAAAATCTTTTGTCATGTATTATTAATAAGAATAATACTTAAATACTTTTATAGCACTTGGCTTTCAACACACTTTGCAAAGGAAGATAAATATCATTGTGACCACATTATCATCTTGGGGGGGAAAAAAGCCAAAGCCATAACTGAATTTTAAAAACAAAAAGGAAAAGGCATGGCACACAATATCTGAATAATAAATTATTATGAGAGAAGATGGAAAAAAATCAACTAAATATCCTTTATTTTAAAAGAAAAAATCCCATGTAATAATTAAATGTTTAAAGCCACTGCCAGGTTTCACTACACTAGGCACGAAGAACCAATTGGGAAAAAAAAAAATGTGAGGACTCAATCTTGCTTGACTGGCTGGTATGACACAACTTTTGTATTCTAAACAACCCCCCTAAGAGTCATGATACTTGCTATATATGTGGTGTTGGTGTAGACGTGTCTGTCCCAGGATATTAGAAAGACAAGGTGGGTGAGATAATATCTTACTGGACCAGCATCTCTCTTGGTGAGAGAGACAAGCTTTCGAGCTTACACAGAGCTCTTCTTCAGGTCTGGGGAACGTTCTCAGAGTTCTTGTCATGGTATTTTTCATGGATGTCATGGCTGTGACAAACATACAGCCTTGGGCATGATACCAGAACTGGATCTGAATGGGCAGACCTCATTGTAGGACAGGGGACATGATTTCCATTTTACAGATCAGGAAACTGAGGACCAGAGGTAAAGCTGACTTGCCCAAGGTGAAGCAGAGAATCAGCAGCAAAGCTGGGAATAGAACATATGTCTCCTGATTACCTCTATCTGGTACCCTATCCATTAGAACACACAAAGGGAGGAGGACATAGAGAAAACTTCTAAATTAATTTTGGTATAACCATATTGGAAGCAATGTACATATTGGTTCAAATGAAAATGTTGTCCAGAACAGCCTATTCTGTCAGGGTGCTTTTTATTACCATGTCATGTAAAGCTTGAATCAGGGTAGCAGAGCAAACCATGTAAATGTCTGAAATTCCATTTAGCAAAATGGGGAAAGACTTATTGTAGATGGTTGATGTTTAGACTATGCTCTGTGATTGTAACATCTGTAAAATTTGAAATTGCACTTGTCTGTTTTAATATTAAATCTGCCTACTTCTCTTTTTTTCTTTATGCTGTCTTAAAGGATAACTTTCAATTGTCACCTTTAAATGCAAGGAGTTTACTGGCCTAGACTGCTCAGGCTTCAGTTTCTAATTTAAAAAATATTCTTGTTCTGCAGAGATTTCAAGCTGTCTGAACAGCATTTGCTTTTTAATGATTGGATTATCAAAGTGGATTTGCTTTCTTTTTTGCCTTAACACAAGCTACATTTTAATATATTTATTTAATACATTTTAATATACCCACCTTCTAGAATTGTTTGTTTGTATAGGAAATGAAAGGATCCAGACAAATATGATGAGCATGCTGGTCTAACCCTTGCGGCTAGTTCAAAATAAAAAGACTTGAAATATTTTTTTATTTGTATCTTAACTTTTGTTTTCACTCAGTCTTTCTCATATATTCTTGCCTTGGAACATGTTTATAACTTGAGGGATGGTATCTAAATTGTCTGATGGGAATGCTTCAGAATTAAAATAGATTTATTTTGCGGGGGAGAAAACAAATGATGTAATCAGGGAAATACATACAGGTGTTAGTTATCTTGCAGTTCCTGTTCAGGCAAAACTTAGGTTGAATTTAAATATTGCCTTAATTAGCACTGCAGGATTGGGCCTATAGTATATCAGGAGTACTTGTGGCACCTTAGAGACTAACCAATTTATTTGAGCATAAGCTTTCGTGAGCTACAGCTCACTTCATCGGATGCATACTGTGGAAAGTGTAGAAGATCTTTTTATACACACAAAGCATGGAAAAAATGGGTGTTTACCACTACAAAAGGTTCTCTCTCCCCCCACCCCACTCTCCTGCTGGTAATAGCTTATCTAAAGTGATCACTCTCCTTACAATGTGTATGATAATCAAGTTGGGCCATTTCCAATCATACACATTGTAAGGAGAGTGATCACTTTAGATAAGCTATTACCAGCAGGAGAGTGGGGTGGGGGGAGAGAGAACCTTTTGTAGTGGTAAACACCCATTTTTTCCATGCTTTGTGTGTATAAAAAGATCTACACTTTCCACAGTATGCATCTGATGAAGTGAGCTGTAGCTCACGAAAGCTTATGCTCAAATTAGTCAAATTGCTCTAAGGTGCCACAAGTACTCCTTTTCTTTTTGCAAATACAGACTAACACGGCTGTTACTCTGAAACTTATAGTGTATCACTGCTCTTTGCTTTAAAAGAAGTTATACTTTCATCTTGACCTAGGTAAGTTTTTTGTTTAAATAGGTTAAAGGTCAATGAATAGTAAATCTTTGCCCTCCTATATCATTTTTTCTTCTGAGGCTCTCGCAGCGCTTCACTAACATTAATTAAGCTACACAGTAACCCCGTTCTGAGCTGCTCTGGTGAATAAGTATGAAATAGATGACTGAACCAATCTGGTGTGTGACCTTGGGTGAATCATATAAGCTATGAACCAGAAATAGGATCCAAGACTCCTGCCTCCCTGACTGTGTGCTGACCACGTGGTAACATGCCCATTCAAACTTCTGTACTATAGATGTTCCAATAATCTACTGGCTTTACCAACTCTATCTACCTGCTCTGTATAAATTCCACAGCTAGGTAAAGTCCATAGAGACAAATAGCAATAGTTAAATGTTCTTGTTGTAGTGTTTGGGGTTTTATTTTAAATGAACCTCATTATTGGTTAAGCAGCATTAATGTGTTCCATATCAGCATTCCCAATATCACTAGAAACATCGTATGAAGCATTATAGACAAGGACAGAAAAATGTGTATAAGCCAGTGCAATATGCTTAATACCAAGGGGTCAAACCTGCCTCACCAACTAATAGGACTTGTCCAGATGAAGTAAATGACTCATGTCAGGCAAATAGAATTCGACCCTGGATTTATATCTAGTATCTGCATGTTTTCTATCAGTTAATGTGGCATTGCCCAATATTCTTTGCTGCAGTAGTAACACGTTGTGTGTGTTGGCAGGGGGAAGTCTGTCAGAAGAACATCCTCATCCTCCAGAACCACCTGCCCTCCAGTAGGATCTTGCTGAGGAGCAGAGGAAGATTGACACTAGCTAGCACTGAGTGTAGATATCTTTTAGTGATCTATCCGCCAGTTCATTCCAGGTTTGAGAAGGAATACTAGGAATTGGTTGCTCTAGCTACCCATACGTCTCTAGGCGCATGGCCTCCATCACTGTAGTAACTAATCTAAGTACCACATGTTAAAAGCAAAGGAGACCTGGGATCAAGATTGAAACCACAAAGCAGAGATTTCAACACCATAGACTCCTCACTATTTTAGGTCAAGAGGACCGTTTAGTAAATTATACCTATCCTGTAAGAATTGGCAGATACTGACCTATTTGGTCATCTGTGCCAGAAATAAGTGAAATTAGAAATGCTAAAGGCAGCAGAAGGCCATATATTCCACCAAGGCCTAACCTTATATGAAACTGAAGAAAATGTGAAAGGTCGATCTTACTCAGAATGTAATAAAATAAATATGACCACATAAATAGTTAAAATCACCAGGGCCAAGTGGTGTTGGGAAGAAGTTCCATTTGGTATAAATCATACACATGTCAACTCAAAAACATGTAGCGACCTTGTTAAAATGCCTTGTCAAAAGCCTTAGTAATTGCATTGCGTGCTGGATGATGATCATTCTGGGGTAGTGTCTTCCTATGAAGTTTCAGTCTCCATGGCTATAGCACTAAATGTGCTTGGACTTTATTTTGTTACCTATAGCAATGCAATAGAAAATGAACAAAATAAAAGCTAATGTTTTAAAGTACGATTAAACATTCAATCTTTTAAAATAATCAGGTTTCAGAATAGCAGCCATGTTAGTCTGTATCCGCAAAAAGAAAAGGAGGACCAATGAAGTGAAAATGCATCCGATGAAGTGAGCTGTAGCTCACAAAAGCTTATACTCCAATAAATTTGTTAGTCTCCAAGGTGCCACAAGTACTCCTTTTCTTTTCTTTTTTAAACAATCAGTGAAACTAGCCTATTGGTGTTTTGTTTTTTTTGTTTTTTTTTTAAATTAGGCTTACCCAGTTTTCCAGGAAGTGATATGATGTCAATATACTGGAGAGTAGTTCCCCAAAGTTTAGAAAGCAGAGAGATTAAACCACAGCAGTGTTCTTATGTTTCTTCAGCCATGGAGCATAGTTTATGTGTAAATCGGGGCTGGTGGGACAACAGAAGAGGAGAGGCAGTAACTAGTGTTCCTATTATAGCATCTTTCATACAAAAGTCTTATTAACCACTTCATATTTGATTAGTCCATAGTACAAGCATTAAATGCAAACTACTGTATGTTGTAAAGCAGGGGTATGATAAAAGTAAATAGTTGTGTGTTTTACCTGGGAGCTTTGGGGGGAAAGAGAACATGGAAAGTGGGAGGCTAACAAAATAGAATAGGAATGGTTTATTAGCTGGAAGGATTGGATGTGAGGCTGAGGAGGAGAGATGGAAATTGATTTGAAGAGAGTTGATCAAGTAGGTAAAGAAAGAAATAGAGGCTGTTCTAGGTGATGGAGGATTGTGGGGGAGAAAAATTTATTCTCCGCTGTCGATAGATGGGAGTAACAGCAGTCTGATATTGGAATCACATAGGGGACTGTATGAAGTTCCAACGATCGCATCTGCTTTCTCACCTCATAACATGTTAGGGACAGGGTCCATGACTGGAGCAGCAATGGTTGTTTAGGACCTAAGATGAATGGTGAGGTTGTATGTTCACAGCATAAACACAGAGGGAGACCATCATTTCCTTTTAATCCCTTGTATTGTGCTTTCCATGCTGCCTAGAAGTAATGATATGTAATGTCATCAGTATTGTACTTCCAAAAACTGCACCAGCTACTTAGCTTTGTGCACAATCATTATTAATGATTTATCTAGAAGTCTTTATATTGCATTTTGCAAAGTCATGTTAGATTTGGGTGCTTATAATATTTGAGCAGGGAGCACAGCCCTTTCAGTCAGTTTTATCTGCTTTCCTGATCATACTTGTAAACCAGGTGACTCATTTTTTTTATTTTCTTCTCTAAAAGAAACAATAATATATTTCTGTTTCCAAGGATAGAAAGAAATGACCAAGTAGTTTAATCCCCCAAATTAAATTGAAATGCTTTTCTTATTTTCATCTGTTTCTTCTTTCTTTAGTAAGAGCTGCAAAGGGGTCTGATTTTCATGGGGTCGTGCTCAGCATTTTTCTGAAAACCAGGCCTCTTTACAGTACTGTATCTCAAACTGGGTATCCAAAAATTGAGGTTCCCATAGTCACTGGACACTTATGGAAATGAGGGCTATATTTCCTGCCCTGGAGAGCATACAGTCTCTTGCATGTAGAAACGATAGAAAAAGTGAAGGCCAAAAACAGGAGGGAGGGTACGGGTTGAGGAAGAGCAATAGTTAGAGTAATACAGTCATGTGGGGAATAAGTTTAGGCTATTGCTCATTATAATAATTTCAGTTGAACAAAATTAATTATAATAAATACTCATCATATATCAACTTCCATTGATACAGTGGAGCAAGATTCCCAGGGGGAATATTCTAACAGTGGGAGCTCTCCTGCCTTTCTCTCCTCTCCTTACAAAGGAGGAAGGATGGTCAAGGTTCGGGATAGATAGTCAAGAGACTTGGAGTCTGTTCTGGCTCTGCCACAGAATCATTATATGACCTTGGCCAAGTCACTTAGGCCAATATTTTTAAGAGAAGCCTCTGATTTCAGGAGGCTCTGTTTTTGGGTGCAAAAGCTGAGCTATCTTGGCCTGGGCTTTCAGAACTGTTGATTGTTCACACCTCCGTTAGAAGTCATTGGGGGTTGTTGATGCTCAACATTGCTGAAAATCAAGGTATCCCAAGTTCAGCACCCAAACTCAGAAGCTGCTTGTCATAAATATAAAGGAAAGGGTAAACACCTTTAAATCCCTCCTGGCCAGAGGAAAAACCCTTTCACCCGTAAAGGGTTAAGAAGCTAAGGTAACCTCACTGGCACCTGACCAAAATGACCAATGAGGAGACAAGATACTTTCAAAAGCTGGAGGAGGGGAAACAAAGGCTTCTCTCCGTCTGTGTTGTCTTTTTCCAGGACCAGAGCAGGAATGTAGGTCAGAACTCCTGTAAAGGGTTAATAAGCAATCTAGTTAGTTATGCGTTAGATTCTGTTTTGTTTAAATGGCTGATAAAATAGGTTGTGCTGAATGGAATGTATATTCATGTTTTTGTGTCTTTTTGTAACTTAAGGTTTTGCCTAGAGGGATTCTCTCTGTTTTGAATCTGATTACCCTGTAAGGTATTTACCATCCTGATTTTACAGAGGTGATTCTTTTACTTTTTCTTTAATTAAAATTCTTCTTTTAAGAACCTGATTGCTTTTTCATTGTTCTTAAGATCCAAGGGTTTGGGTCTGTGTTCACCTATGCAAATTGGTGAGGATTTTTATCAAGCCTTCCCCAGGAAAGGGGGTGTAGGGCTTGGGGGGATATTTTGGGGGAAGATGTCTCCAAGTGGGCTCTTTCCCTGTTTTTTGTTAGACGCTTGGTGGTGGCAGCAATAAGGTCCAGGGACAAAAGGTAAAATAGTTTGTACCTTGGGGAAGTTTTGACCTAAGTTGGTAAAAATAAGCTTAGGGGGTTTTTCATGCAGGTCCCCACATCCATACATATCTGTATCTGTACCCCACATCTGTCCCCACATCTGTAAGAGTTCAGAGTGGGGAAGGAACCTTGACACTGCTTTTGAAAAATGTGGTCTTAACTTTCTGTGCCTCAGTATCGCAATGTGTAAAATGAAGGTGATAGTACTTCATACCTCCCAGGTGTGTTGTGATGCTAAATCATTTACTTTTCATCAATGTGTATGAGATCCTTGGGTGCAACATTCTATACATTTTATTTTATTAGTATTTTATTATAGTGGTTCTCAAACTAGGGCCACTGCTTGTTCAGGGAAAGCCTGGCGGGCCGGGCTGATTTGTTTACCTGCCGCGTTCGCAGGTTCGGCTGATCGCGGCTCCCACTGGCCGCGGTTTGTAACTCCAGGCCAATGGGGGCTGCAGGAAGGGCGGCCAGCACATCCCTCGGCCCGCGCCGCTTCCCACAGCCCCCATTGGCCTGGAGCGGCGAACCGTGGCCAGTCGGAGCCGCGGTTGGCCAAACGTGCGTACACGGCAGGTAAACAAACTGGCCCGGCCCACCAGGGGCTTTCCCTGAACAAGCGGCGGCCCTAGTTTGAGAACCACTGTTTTATTATATTAAATTAAATTTGATTAATCTTGTGTTTTCAAACATTTATAAAAGACTGACTCAGTGGTAATCGTCATTTTGTGAGGGTGGGGAAGAGGGTATGTAAGCTGTTTTTCCCCCCAAAATAAATGCAATAACATAAATACAGTAAATGTGTAACTGGGCAATAGTATCATGATCTGCTTGCCTTGGTCAACACAAGTCAGAGTCAAATAGTCCAGCCCTGGACATTTTGACAGTTGTCCACCTTGCCTTATATAATCTCACAGATCTAAGGCCTGGATGATGCAAGCCAACCTGGATGTATCATTTATCATACCAGACCTAAAAAAGAGCTCCGTGGAATGTGAAAGCTTGTCCCTTTCCCCAAGAGAAGTCAGTCCGATAAAATATATTACCTCACTCGCCTTGTCTACTCTGTATGTATCATCTCGACTTTCCCAGATTTGTTTTCATTTTGTAGGAGGCAAGGATGATTCTGTATCATCTCTCCTTACGACCTGAATTGCCTGTGATGCCTACAATAAATTGCCAACTGATAATGGCTAGGCAGGTGGCCAGCAGGGATTACTGATACCATTTTGTCTCTTGCTTATTTATATCCTTAAAAAGAATCAAACCTACAAATTATACACATAGCTAGTCTATGTTAGCCCTGGTGTATTTCTGTCACTGTCACCCAGTTCCTCCTCCCCTCTCTCCTTCCATTTTTGTTACAGCAGTTTATTGCATCTTGTTTTAAGCTAACTTGTCTTAAAATGATCTATATGTGTGGCCCCTGCTGCCTGTGCATTGAAATTGATGGGGGCCTGGCTGCATGTATTAAGCTGCAGAATTGATGCCCTTAGACTGTAAGGCCTATGAAGAAGGGGCTATCTCTTTCCTATGAGTTAGTATCGCACTAAGCGCAATTGTCTGGATCCTCTGGGTGCTATGGTAAAAATAATAATGATGTTTCAAGGCTTGCGTGAGCCTATTGAAAGTGTAGCTGAAATAAACTGTGCATGCTTGTGTAGAACTGAAAATATATCTTTCAAGCATATTTCAGTGTTGCCAACCTCAAAGATTCCAATATCCTGGAATGGAATATTTTTGGCTGAAAAATCACAAGGTTTTTAAAAAATAATAAAATTTGGTCTCTTTGCATTTCCCTTCTGGTTTATGAGCTTTTAAGATTAATGTTTATAAGCTTTTCTCCAAAACCAGAAGAGCCAGAAACTTTCTTTAAATAAATAAAAATTGAGATTTTCCTGTCTTTGTATGACTCCAAAGGCTGGAGCTTTAAGGAAAACACTGAATATTACAAAAAGAAAAGGAGTACTTGTGGCACCTTAGAGACTAACCAATTTATTTGAGCATAAGCTTTCGTGAGCTACAGCTCACTTCATCGGATGCATACTGTGGAAAGTGTAGAAGATCTTTTTATATACACACAAAGCATGAAAAAATACCTCCTCCCACCCCACTCTCCTGCTGGTAATAGCTTATCTAAAGTGATCACTCTACTTACAATGTGTATGATAATGAAGGTGGGCCATTTCCAGCACAAATGCAGGGTTTAACAAGAACGTCTGGGGGGGGGAAGGGTAGGAAAAAACAAGGGGAAATAGGTTACCTTGCATAATGACTTAGCCACTCCCAGTCTCTATTCAAGCCTAAGTTAATTGTATCAAATTTGCAAATGAATTCCAATTCAACAGTTTCTCACTGGAGTCTGGATTTGAAGTTTTTTTGTTGTAATATCACAACTTTCATGTCTGTAATCGCGTGACCAGAGAGATTGAAGTGTTCTCCGACTGGTTTATGAATGTTATAATTCTTGACATCTGATTTGTGTCCATTTATTCTTTTACGTAGAGACTGTCCAGTTTGACCAATGTACATGGCAGAGGGGCGTTGCTGGCACATGATGGCATATATCACATTGGTGGATGTGCAGGTGAACGAGCCTCTGATAGTGTGGCTGATGTTATTAGGCCCTGTGATGGTGTCCCTGAATAGATACGTGGGCACAGTTGGCAACGGGCTTTGTTGCAAGGATAGGTTCCTGGTTTAGCGGTTCTGTTGTGTGGTATGTGGTTGCTGGTGAGTATTTGCTTCAGGTTGGGGGGCTGTCTGTAGGCAAGGACTGTCATGTCTCCCAAGATTTGTGAGTGTGTTGGGTCATCCTTCAGGATAAGTTGTAGATCCTTAATAATGCGTTGGAGGGGTTTTAGTTGGGGGCTGAAGGTGACGGCTAGTGGCATTCTGTTATTTTCTTTGTTAGGCCTGTCCTGTAGTAGGAGACTTCTGGGAACTCTTCTGGCTCTATCAATCTGTTTCTTCACTTCCGCAGGTGGGTATTGTAGTTGTAAGAATGCTTGATAGAGCTCTTGTAGGTGTTTGTCTCTGTCTGACGGGTTGGAGCAAATGCGGTTGTATTGTAGAGCTTGGCTTTAGACGATGGATCGTGTGGTGTGGTCAGGGTGAAAGCTGGAGGCATGTAGGTAGGAATAGCGGTCAGTAGGTTTCCGGTATAGGGTGGTGGTTATGTGACCATCGTTTATTAGCACTGTAGTGTCCAGGAAGTGGATCTCTTGTGTGGACTGGACCAGGCTGAGGTTGATGGTGGGATGGAAATTGTTGAAATCATGGTGGAATTGAAATTGTTGAAATCATGGTGGAATTCCTCAAGGGCTTCTTTTCCATGGGTCCAGATGATGAAGATTTCATCAATATAGCGCAAGTAGAGTAGGGGCGTTAGGGGACGAGAGCTGAGGAAGCATTGTTCTAAGACAGCCATAAAAATGTTGGCATACTGTGGGACCATGCGGGTACCCATAGCAGTGCCACTGATCTGAAGGTATACATTGTCCCCAAATGTAAAATAGTTATGGGTAAGGACAAAGTCACAAAGTTCAGCCACCAGGTTTGCTGTGACATTATCGGGAATCGTGTTCTTGACGGCTTGTAGTCCATCTTTGTGTGGAACAAAGAAAATAACAGAATGCCACTAGCCGTCACCTTCAGCCCCCAACTAAAACCCCTCCAACGCATTATTAAGGATCTACAACTTATCCTGAAGGATGACCCAACACACTCACAAATCTTGGGAGACATGACAGTCCTTGCCTACAGACAGCCCCCCAACCTGAAGCAAATACTCACCAGCAACCACATACCACACAACAGAACCGCTAAACCAGGAACCTATCCTTGCAACAAAGCCCGTTGCCAACTGTGCCCACGTATCTATTCAGGGACACCATCACAGGGCCTAATAACATCAGCCACACTATCAGAGGCTCGTTCACCTGCACATCCACCAATGTGATATATGCCATCATGTGCCAGCAACGCCCCTCTGCCATGTACATTGGTCAAACTGGACAGTCTCTACGTAAAAGAATAAATGGACACAAATCAGATGTCAAGAATTATAACATTCATAAACCAGTCGGAGAACACTTCAATCTCTCTGGTCACGCGATTACAGACATGAAAGTTGTGATATTACAACAAAAAAACTTCAAATCCAGACTCCAGTGAGAAACTGTTGAATTGGAATTCATTTGCAAATTTGATACAATTAACTTAGGCTTGAATAGAGACTGGGAGTGGCTAAGTCATTATGCAAGGTAACCTATTTCCCCTTGTTTTTTCCTACCCTTCCCCCCCCAGACGTTCTAGTTAAACCCTGGATTTGTGCTGGAAATGGCCCACCTTCATTATCATATACATTGTAAGAAGAGTGAGTTTGTGGCGGGGGGGGCGGGGGCGGGGCGGCGGAGGATGAGAACCTGGATTTGTGCTGGAAATGGCCCAACTTGATCACTTTAGATAAGCTATTACCAGCAGGACAGTGGGGCGGGAGGAGGTATTGTTTCATGGTCTCTGTGTGTATATAACGTCTTCTGCAGTTTCCACGGTATGCATCTGATGAAGTGAGCTATAGCTCACGAAAGCTTATGCTCAAATAAATTGGTTAGTCTCTAAGGTGCCACAAGTACTCCTTTTCTTTTTGCGAATACAGACTAACACGGCAGTTACTCTGAAACTGAATATTGCAAGACTCATGATGAAATCACAATTATACTGTGGACATGTGTCTCAGGAATGGTAGCCAAATTATTACCTTTTTGCAGGAATACAATTTCTACTCTGGTACTAATCTGAAATACTGATTCTTAAGGATACTGCGCCAAATCAGGTGGTGACTTGTCCCGGTATTCCATGTCAGATGTAAATAGGCCAGAGAATGACTGAATATAGCAGTTGAATTTGCTGCTTTTTAGCATCAGTGGAAGTGCAAAACTAGTGTAACTTTCGTACTATGGTGTGGGCAGGGTGGTCTGACTGGAAAACTTGTCTGAGCAGAGGGTTCCCTCCTTAACATTGTTCATAGCTATATCTGCCTAGAAATCACACACTCAGGGTAAAGCAAGGGACTGTGTGTGAGGTGTATGGGGTGCAAGGCAGCTCTCCCTGGCTTGGCTAAACAGCACTCCCGCACAGGTCCCATCCCCCTCCTCCTGGGTTGGTGTGATAAGAGCTCCTCCTGTTGCAGTCAAGGTTAACCACTGACCATACACACAATCAAGAAAACAAAAACAGAGTTCAGGCAAATCAGCTGGGAGCTCTAGGTGCTATCAGAATATAAATAATAATCGTGGCTGATATACAGCACATCTTTTGTTTAATAAACAATAAGGTCCTACTTGAATTGCAGGATGATTGTCAGATCATTGCAGCTGAGTTGCGGACAAGACATGGAAAATCGCGGAAAAGTAATAATGGACCTTTATTAATTGCAGTAATTTGGAAAAGCTGGCGAAGACCTATTTGTTTTAGAAAAATTGCTGGAACAGTATAAATGCTCAAGTATTACGTTATGCCTGCAATTTTTTTTGATAACCAGACATTTTGCTGCAACTATATTACAGTCATTAATGCATGGGGCTGATAGCGAGAACCCTGCCATGCTTGGAGCTGACAGCCCAAGCCCCAGCCGCTATCAGCTCAGCTAAATGGGATTCTACTGTACTAATGGGGGAAAAAGTTTGTATTGCAAAACCTCAAAATGTATGCAAAACTTCAGACTGTGCACAGTAAGCTAATTAATATCAAAATTCCAGAGCAAGCCTAGTATTGTGGGATCTGCAATATCGCAAATTAAGTAGGGCCTTAATAAACAATATGTTTACATGTTGGCTTTAAAAAAAGAAAGAAAAGACAGAAGCATATTTTGTCCCTGGCCAGCCAAATTTGGGATCTAGATAAACAAGGAACTTTAAAAATATTTCCTTACCCATTTAAAGCCTGGCACTAGAGCTTGGACTCCACATTGTTGTTGTTTTTTTCACATTAAAAAAGTGACATTTAATCCTTGCATAGATGTGTTGAGTTTTAATTTATAATATGGAAGCAAAAGATGTGTCACAAGAATAAGAAAGCCTTAATACTATATGAAAAATTATTTTCAAAGGCTTTCCTTTTTGCTGTTTCTATTGTGTTCATGTCATCATAATAATGCAGTTAGTTCTTGTGGAGAATTTTTAGTGCCTTTAGTATTAATTAAATGTAATCCAACAAAATGAAGATGACACTGAAGACAAAACTATGGAAAATTTTGAATGCTTTACTTTTCAAACAAATTCATCATCATCCCATATTGTAGAAAAAACGTAACAAAAAGGGCTTGATCCAAAACTCATTGAAGTCCATGGAAAGACTCCCATTGATTTTGTTGGCCTTTGGCTCAAGCACTATTTAGAATGTATTAGGGCTTACTAAAAAAAACCCCAAAAAACTATTAGCTATGAGTACACAATGAGGATACAAGGGCCCAGATCCTAAATACCTTTGAGGATTTGGGCCCAGAAAGCCCAATGGAGAATATTAAAGGTAACACAAGCTTGGAGCCTCTGGAGGTATTTTGTACACTGTAATGTAAGCCCAGTGTTTGAATTTAGGCTCAAGCCTAGCCCACCTTCCATCTACACACAAGTCTCACTAACTCAGGGCTTGGACCCAGCATTCTAGGACCCTAGGGGGGTGGAGGGTCTGAGCCTGTGTCAAGCCAGGACTTAGGGCTTACATTGCAATGTGAGAATTTGGGCTGTTAGTGAAGCTTATGCAGTGTGGTGGGGTGTATTATAGGCCTTGCTCTGGCTCTTTGCTCAGGGTTGAGTTTCACCTTTAATTTGTCTTCATGCATTTTAGCTGATTCAAAAGTCATTTGAATGGTCTGGGCAACCTTTCTTCCTTTCTTTATCTCTCCTCCAAATACAGTAAGTGCCAAATATGAAATTGGAGATATTTGAGCAGCTGTGGAGTCAGCACCTTTTGGTCAGATGCTAAATTTAAATGAAGGAAACATCTTAAACATGATCTTGTGAAATGAGAACATCTGCTCCATGTTCTAAAAAAGTTGGATTATAAAATGCTGTCACAAAAATGACTTCTTTTTCAGCTAGCTACCATCAGACATATGAAGTCATTGCCCTACTTTCATTTGTAATTATAGAAGTGAGTTTATGATTCTAAATGTCAGAGGCTCTTTGGTATTTTGATCATGGCAGCTCACATCAGGCTAAGATTTGGTCAGAAACATACTAAATTGGATAGTCTGGGTATACTAGAGGTATAAATATTAGAGTATACATGGGCCTAATTATTCTAATTGTATGAATGTCTAGGTATCTAAATGAACTCTTGGACAGTGTATCAAATTCAAAGAAAGCAGAGATATTTTGTTAGAGGATCGCTTCCACCCAATCATCTTCACTTCCATTTATACTATAATCAGGAGAAGGAGAGAGAGAAATTGTCAAGTTTCGCTAAGGTTCCATTTGAAAATAGATAAGAGCCAAGGCATTTCAAGTTAAATATTGCCACTATGCCCTTAGCTCATGTCAGCAGGCCAGTTAATAAGTGTTATCTGTAAAATCATATCCTCTTCTCAAATCCTTATAAGAGCCATGCACAATAAGGTGATCTTAAAATGCAGGGGCATCTTAACTCAGGTTTTTATGGGATTAGATAAGAACTATGATGTCGTTAGAGCAGTTGGTTTATCTCCTGTACCTAAGTTCCCCTTGCAGTTTGTCTATCTTGTCTATGAAAAGCCCAGTCAGTACTATCTAGGCCAGGGGTGGCCAGCCTGAGCCTGAGAAGGAGCCAGAATTTACCAATGTACATTGCCAAAGAGCCACAGTAATACGTCACCAGCCCCCATCAGTTCCCCCCCGCCCAGGCTCCCAGTGCCTCCCACCCACCAGCAGCCCTGCCGATCAGTGCCTCCCTCTCCCTCCCCCACCTCCCAATCAGTGTTTCGTGGCATGCAGGAGGCTCGGGGGGAAAAGAGGCAAGGGCATGGCAAACTCAGGGGAGGGGATGGGAAGAGGTGGAGTGGGGGCAGGGCCTGTGGCAGAGCCAGGGGTTGATCAGTGAGCACCTCCCAGCACGTTGGAAAGTTGGCACCTGAAGCTCCAGCCCTGGAGTCGGTGACCTATACAAGGAATCGCATATTAACTTCTGAAGAGTCACATGTGGCTCCGGAGCCACAGGTTGGCCACCTCTGTTCTAGGCGTTAAGGACCTGATTTCCAGAGGTGTGGAGCACCCATAACTCCAGAGGTGGGGGGAGTATTTGCAGCTCCACTGATTTAAATGAAGATCTAGAGAAGGTTGCTAGAGAAGGTATTTTGTTGACTTCCTTCATAATACTGTTGAGAATCAATGGTGTGTGCTACTGCATCAGCAGTTCTCAACCTGGGGTCTGGGACCCCCTGAGGGGCTTCGAGCAGGTTTCAGGTGGTCCGCCAAAATAAACCAGAGAGGGGCCGGCGTTAGACTTGCTGGGGCCCAGGGCAGAAAGCCCCAGCCCCAGCCCCAGCCCCACCACCTGGGGCTGAATCTGAAGCCCGCGCAACTTCGCTTCACAGGGCCCTCTGTGGTATGTGGCCTTGGGCAATTGCCTTGCTTGCTATCCTTTCACGCTGGCCCTGGCTTTTAATCTACTGGATATGCAGAAGAACAGTGGTGATACAGGTGGGCCGTGGAATTTTTATAGCGTATTGGGGGAGGTAGGGAAGCTCAGAAAGAAAATCGTTGAGAACCCCTGCCCTACCTGGTTGCTGCATTTCACCCCAATATGAATGAAGTGATTGCTCTGTATATGTTTAATTTATACAGTAAGACATGTTATACATATAATGCCATTTTGACACATCTGGTCCTTCTTTGCTGGAGCAGCTCAGGAAGGGGGCAGCAGAGCCGTTTCAACTGCAACTCCAGCCCAAGTGGAGGATGGTTCATAGCAGCCTAGAGCAATGTGCTGCTTACTGCTCTTCCAAACAAAAGCCATCTGTGTGCCTGACAGCATTGGATGAGCTATCCAGCTCAGGGCTGGACACCCTCTCCAGAGAAGCCACTTGGAGCTGTGGTGTGAGGCTATTACTCTAGCAGGATGTTTGGAGGGATTCTGTTCTGCTGTTTGAGAGCAAATAAGAGGTTCACCACACCCATTTCTCCCCACAACCTTTACTCAAGAGCCCTGTATAGCGCACCAAGAGACAATTTCTGTTGGGTTATTTTAGTAGCTACAAGATTGATCCTTCAAGAATGGAAAGCTATACTGATTGATACCAGCTAAGGATCTGGCCCTTACAGTCCATAAACTGGTACAGGAGTTTGTTTTAGCTAGTAAATTTAAGTCCCAATGTTGCAAACTTAGCTCCTGATCCTGGTTCTGTCCAGAACCTCTGATTTCAGTGGGGCTGATGGGTGCAAGGATCCTCCTGTGCAGAATCAGCCACAGAATGGGGCCCTTCAAGAGTATCATCCCATTTTAGTCAACAGCCAAATGAATTTCAGGAAACATAGTCATGTTCTTTGGGAAATGAAGAGTATTTATTTGGATTGATGAGTGCTGTCTAACAATTCAGCATCTAACATTCACTCATCCTAGACTCTGAGTGTCCATTCAACAACTAAATTTACACTCTGTTAATTGTCGATTTAATATTTTTGTCTGCAGGTTTCATGTATTATGCTCTTATATGGTGGTGAGTATGTATGTATACCTAGCTGGATTATTCTGACATCTTGGAAATTAAACTAAATCAGAAAAAAAATGTGAAAGATGAGAGCAGAAGGTAAATGTTTTTTAAGGCTAATTTCTGTTTAAGGCACTAAGATGGGGTGGGCAAACTACGGCCCGGGGGCCGCATCCAGCCCTTCAGATGTTTTAATCCTGCCCTTGAACTCCTGCCAGGGAGCAGGGTCCAGGGTTTGCCTTGCTCCAGCACTCTAGTTGGAGAGCGGGGTCAGAGCTTGCCCTGCTCTGCACATGCTGTTGCACCGCGTGGCTCCTGGGAGTAGCGGCATGTCCCCCCTCTGGCTCCTACATGTAGCGGCAGTCAGAGGACTCCGTACGCTGCCCCCGCCTGAAACGCCGCCTCTGCAGCTCCCATGGGCTGGGAACTACGGCTGATGGGAGCCGCAGAGGTGGCGACTGTGGACAGGGCAGCACACAGAGCTGCCTGGATGCGCTTCCGCATAGGAGCCGGGGGGGGGGCAGCTGCTACCGGGAGCTGCTTGAGGTATGCACCACCTGGAGCCTGCACCCCTGACCCCATCCCATGTCCCTGCCCCAGCCCTGTTCCACTTTCCACCCTCTGAAACCCTCGGTCCCAGCCCGGAGCACCCTCAACCCCTCATCCCCAGCCTCACCCCAGAGCCCATACCCCCAGCCGGAGCCCTCATCCCCTGCTACACCCCAACCCCCAGTTTCGTGAACATTCATGGCCCACCATACAATTTCCATACCCAGATGTGGCCCTTGGGCCAAAAAGTTTGCCCACCCCTGCACTAAGATGACGTGGTTCATTTCAGGTACATATTGAGGCCTCTAAAGTGGCTTCATTTATTAACTTTACTTCATGCTAATTATAAATGAGAGACCAGTCATGGCAGACTTTAGCTTGGTTAAATTCTGTAGGAAGAATCCAAACGTCTCTAATGGGAGAAAGAAGAACCCATACAAAGCCTCTATTCCCTCTGCAATCGGTAGCAGAGAAGAAACATTCAAGTTAAATTATGTTCCTAATTCTCATGAATTAGGGAGTCTGGAATGTTTTTAAAGGGGTTGTTGATGCTGGGAGCTAGATTCAATCCTGGTGAAAGTGGACCTGCCTCCACTGAAGTCAATAGAATTGGGAATTTGACCCAGGGAATCTGGTAGCATTTGAGGTGAGGGACAGGGGAAAGTGGCTTGAGAAAGACAGATTGTGTGTACAGGGACTTCAAGGTTTGTTTACTCTTTCTGCAGTGGAACTCTGGATTACCACATGTTTTTGTTAGTTTCAAAAGTATCTGATGTCTTCCATAAAGGCCTGACAGTTGGGAGAATTCTGAATTGCTTGACAGCCATAATAAAATGAGTCCTGTAATAAAATGAGTCCAGCTGTTCTTGAGAGTTGCATGATATTATGCCGAAAATTACTATTTTGTAGATCTTATTCAGAATTTAAATATGACATTGTTTATTTTGCAGTATTAGTTAATTGAGTCTCTAGTAAAACACTTGTTAACACTGTATACAGTCATGGTAATGCTGCATTTGTTTGGAATCTCTTTAGGTTGTATTGGTGAGATGGAATGAACCATTCCAGAAACTGGCAACCTGTGATGCAGATGGAGGAATTTTTGTTTGGATTCAATATGAAGGCAGATGGTCTGTGGAGCTTGTGAATGATCGTGGGGCACAGGTTGGTATGAACATTTTCTCTTTAGTCAAGAACAGTCAAATCATAAGAGGTTCAAAATGAAAACGATGAAAATGCAAAGTGCAATCTTCCTTTTTTAAAAACATTTCTTTATTAAAATAACTAAACAGGGAGTGTCATAGAGATTCCTGCTACACTGAGCTCCTTGTGTTTTACAAACAGGATGATATTTGCTATGAGGCAGAAAGCCAGGACAAGATTCACACTCTACTTAAGATTTCAAAACAAGGCTTAAGTGAGACTTAAGTGGGACTTCAGTGGCCCACTGGTGAATTTCACTCAGAAGGAGCATGATAAAGGAATAGTCCTTTTTTATCCCATTGTATCTAGTTAACAATCTCAAGAAGTTTTTTTTAACTCTTGTTACTGGTTCTCAGTATATTGAGTTTTTCACTGGTGGGACAGTGTGAAATTGCTAAACCCTCAATCACCATCAGAAACTCTTCTAATTTCCATTTCCATGTGATAAAAATGCGTTCTTCTAAGCAAGTTTTATGACACCATATATTGATTCCATGTTAAACTTCTCCATAATAAACCATATATAAAATGGGTATAGTAATACTTATAATAACTGGGAGATTATTGCATGATTAATGTCTAATCTCTTATCTATGTATATGTTAAGGTGAGCGACTTTACATGGAGCCATGATGGGACACAAGCTCTCATCTCCTATAGGGATGGATTTGTGCTGGTTGGCTCAGTCAGTGGACAGAGACATTGGTCTTCAGAGATTAACTTGGAGAGTCAGATCACCTGTGGCATATGGACTCCTGATGATCAGCAGGTAATGGCATTTACAGTAAGGAAATTAATACCTATATTCATGTTTTATGAAATAACACATCTAAAATCAACATAAACAGGAGAATGAGTACATTGTAAGAACAGGTTTCAGAGTAGCAGCCGTGTTAATCTGTATTCGCAAAAAGAAAAGGAGTACTTGTGGCACCTTAGAGACTAACAAATTTATTTGAGCATAAGCTTTCATGAGCTACAGCTCACATCATCAGATACATTCAGTGGAAAATACAGTGGGGAGATTTATATACATAGAGAACATAAAACAGTGGGCGTTACCATACACACTGTAACGAGAGTGATCACTTAAGGTGAGCTATTACCAGCAGGAGCGTGGCGGGGGCGGAAGGGGGGAACCTTTTGTAGTGATACTCAAGGTGGGCCATTTCCAGCAGTTGACAAGAACGTCTGAGGAACGGTGGGGGGATAAACATGGGGAAATAGTTTTACTTTGTGTAATGACCCATCCACTTCCAGTCTCTATTCAAGCCTAAGTTAATTGTATCCAGTTTGCAAATTAATTCCAATTCAGCAGTCTCTCATTGGAGTCTGGAGTCTGTTTCTGAAGTTTTTTTGTTGAAGTATTGCCACTTTTAGGTCTGTAATTGAGTAACCAAAGAGATTGAAGTGTTCTCCAACTGGTTTTTGAATGTTATAATTCTTGACTTCTGATTTGTGTCCATTTATTCTTTTACGTAGAGACTGTCCAGTTTGACCAATGTACATGGCAGAGGGGCATTGCTGGCACATGGTGGCATATATCACATTGGTAGATGTGCAGGTGAACGAGCCTCTGATAGTGTGGCTGATGTGATTAGGCCCTATGATGGTGTCCCCTGAATAAATATGTGGACACAGTTGGCAACGGGCTTTGTTGCAAGGAGAGGTTCCTAGGTTAGTAGTTCTGTTGTGTGGTGTGTGGTTGTTGGTGAGTATTTGCTTCAGGGTAGGGGGCTGTCTGTAAGCAAGGACAGGCCTGTCTCTCAAGATCTGTGAGAGTGATGGGTTGTCCTTCAGGATAGGTTGTAGATCCTTGATGATGCATTGGAGAGGTTTTAGTTGAGGGCTGAAGGTGATGGCTAGTGGCGTTCTGTTGTTTTCTTTATTGGGCCTGTCCTGTAGTAGATGACTTCTGGGTACTCTTCTGGCTCTGTCAATCTGTTTCTTCACTTCAGCAGGTGGATACTGTAGTTGTAAGAATGCTTAATAGAGATCTTGTAGGTGTTTGTCTCTGAGGGGTTGGAGCAAATGCGGTTGTATCGTAGAGCTTGGCTGTAGACAATGGATTGTGTGGTGTGGTCTGGATGAAAGCTGGAGGCATGTAGGTAGGAATAGTGGTCAGTAGGTTTCCGGTATAGGGTGGTGGTTATGTGACCATCGCTTATTAGCACTGTAGTGTCCAGGAAGTGGATCTCTTGTGTGGACTGGTCCAGGTTGATGGTGGGATGGAAATTGTTGAAATCATGGTGGAATTGCTCAAGGGCTTCTTTTCCATGGGTCCAGATGATGAAGATGTCATCAGTGTAGCACAAGTAGAGTAGGGGCATTAGGGGATGAGAGCTGAGGAAGCGTTGTTCTAAGTCAGCCATAAAAATGTTGGCATACTGTGGGACCATGCGGGTACCCATAGCAGTGCCGCTGATTTGAAGGTATACATTGTCCCCAAATGTGAAATTGTTATGGATGAGGACAAAGTCACAAAGTTCAGCCACCGGGTTAGCCGTGACATTATCGGGGATAGTGTTCTTGACGGCTTGTAGTCCATCTTTGTGTGGAATGTTGGTGTAGAGGGCTTCTACATCCATAGTGGCCAGGATGGTGTTTTCAGGAAGATCACCGAAGGATTGTAGTTTCCTCAGGAAGTCAGTGGTGTCTCGAAGATAGCTGGGAGTGCTGGTAGCGTAGGGCCTGAGGAGGGAGTCTACATAGCCAGACAGTCCTGCTGTCAGGGTGCCAATGCCTGAGATGATGTGGCGTCCAGGATTTCCAGGTTTATGGATCTTGGGTAGCAGATAGAATACCCCTGGTAGGAGTTCCAGGGGTGTGTCTGTGCGGATTTGTTCTTGTGCTTTTTCAGGGAGTTTCTTGAGTAAATGGTGTAGTGTCTTTTGGTAACCCTCAGAACTGAGACTAACCAGAGCCCATCTAAATATTATGAAAATTTACCTGAAGAGGTAATTCTCATGCACTAGACAAAAGCATTGGACAATGTGAATTCTAAATTACTGTGTCATCCAGGGCCATTTTTCACTCCTGGTATACTGAAACATTTGGGGCCTCATTTCAAATTATGCATGCAAAAAGGGACCGTGCTGTTATACACCTAATGCATTTGTGCAATTATCTCAGTGATTCAAGTGAACTGGGGTAAGGCTTGTGCAAACAGGCAGTTACTTATACTGTCATTTGAACTTGCAGTTGCCCAGTTTGCACAAGCAATAAAAGTGACACTGTCTGTGAATTGTGCATTAGTTGTGCATTTCCATTTGCATCTTTGAACGAGTAAATGGACCTACCAAATTTTGAAAATAAAGCTGAGAGAAACGAGGACCTGAAGCAATCAATCTCCTTAAAAAATAAAATAAAAAGATTTCTTGAACCATGGAATACATCTTGCTGAGCTTTGAAAAAGTCAGATGTAAAATTCTCCATTATTGCTTTCCTAATTCAACATAATATGTTGGTCATGGTGTCAATTATAGTGGGCACTGCGGTAGCCCTTTGGTTTTCATTTGCAGTATATCCAATGGCTCATTCACTATTCAGCTCATGTCCTTACTTGAACAGTCTCTTCTTCCACAATGTTCATCCTCTTTATAATTAATATGTCTGTCATATGGCACTGAGAGAGAGGATGGGGACAGATTATCTTGTGGAAATAGAAGTTGCATTTTATCAGGATTGGATCATTTTATTTATGTGCTTTATAATTCCTTAAAAATTGTCAGATCCAGGCTCCAGGTACCTGTGACGTATATTTGGAATATAAATCCATACAAAACATAACAGTCCATGCAAAGCCCATTAGGGAATTGTTAATGGGATATAATAATAATAATAAAAATACAGGTGAGTCTCATCTTACGGGCATTTAACATGCGCTAATTTAGCTTTGCGCGGTTGGCAAAAACAAAACAAAACAAAAAGAAAAATAACAATTTAAATACTGTACCTGTAGTGCAGGCGATTCTGCCCGCCATTACACTCAATATAATTTTGACTATACGGGATTTTCGCTTCACGCGCTGACTGTGGAACGTAACGCCAGCATAAGATGAGACTAGCCTGTACTTTGTATTTCCACAGAGCTTGCTTATAATCATAGGACTGGAATCCCAAAGTATTTTGCAAAGAGTAATGAATTAATTATCGCAACACCACCCTAGTGAGGCAGATAGTTTTATATTCCCTTTTTGAAGCTGAGGAAACTGAGGAACAGAGATTAAATGATTTGCTTGAGGTCAGTGGAAACAAACAAGCAGCAGATCTACTAGCTCCAAGTCCTATGCTTTATTCCCTGACTAAACTATCCTCTCCATGGGGTCTTTCACCTCTGTTTCACTGGTTAAACTCTGGTCACTCATTAATTGCCAGCTAATTGAAATTAGCTCTCACATTTGTATGTTCCAGGGCACAAATGTTGATGGAGTGCCAAGACTAGCATGTACAAATGTGTTCGCTAATTCAGGTTAGTTAGAAATCAGTTAACTTGAGTTAAAAATCTTTACTGTAGGCAAATGCTTTGATAGTAACCAAAAATTGACACTATATGAGTGCTGTTGTGTAGTCTGACATTTTCCACTCAACCCTCATGTTTGCACATGACACTGTGCATATTTGTATGCATTATCCAGAGACAGTATGCAGATGAGGGTAGCTTTCAGTATATGCTTCAACATAGTACTCTGTCCACGTAAAGGGACTGGGATTACATGAGGTCCAAGGGAAAGCGACTGTGACCAGGTGATTACTAAGGACATGAACAGACTATGCACTTATGTGATAAGGACTTAGAGGGAATGGACTGTATTGTTGTTACACACATAGACATGTATGTACAGGACTGGATTCTGATCTCACACCAGTTTTATTCTTATGTAACCTCACTGAGTTCAGTAGAGTTATGCCTGATTAATACTCATGTGAGTGAGATGAGAATCAACCCCACAGTATATTCTATTCTATGGTAGCTTCAGGACTGTCTCTGTTACCTAGAGCAGCATCACTTGGTGATACAGCAAACGGCAAGTAAATGTCAAATTTTGAATGTACATTTTCCCTATTTTCTTGATTTTTTTCACACCTGATACTTATGAAAATTGATAATGAAGGCATCCCTGGAAGATATTCCACAAAATGATACTGTGACCTTTAAAACAGTGCACTGCAAAGGTTAAATTTCCATGATGGTTTATCTTTTAATTTTTCTACTTGTCCTCAATGAAATTTTAGTGTCGTCCCTCCTTTGCCCCCACCCCACCTCTCCACTTCCTTTCTTTTCTATGCTAGAACTGCAAAATATTTTTTGAAGTTTGTAACAGAGAAAGGAGGAAACCTGAATATTTGTTTGACACCAAAGGAAATGTGTTAGTTCCATGCTGTAGCCAACATATATAAACTCAGCGGTTCCATTTAATTTGTTGGGAGAGGAAATCTTCCCCAATACTCTTACAGATGGGAAGGTTCTACATTTTGAAATATTATGTTTGCCTGACTCCCCACCTAGTTTTCCTTTTAATCTCTTCTCCTTCCCTCTCATGCTCTCATACATGTCCGTCTCTCTTTCTCCAGTTTAGTCACACACTTCTCTCCCGCAATCAATTTGTCACCAACAGTCAATGATGACTTGTCCTATTCCCCTCCCACAGCAACCCACTTGTCCTATCCCCAACCCCTTACCAGTTTTTCCTCATTGGAAAGGATAGAGGAACTCTCTTCCCTCTCTGCCTGCAGCAGCCACTCAGAGCAGCTGAGTGCTACTGTCTTATCCATCTATTTTAGGGCTAGAAAATTAGATCAAACCACATATGTCACTCAGGGGATGTGAAAAATCCAGATCCTTGAGTGACTAAGGCTATATCTAGCACTTTTGTCAGTAAAACTTTTGTTGGTCAGGAGTGTGAAAAAAACATACACCCCGACCGACATAAGTTTCACGAACAGAAGTGCCAGTGTGGACAGCGCTTGGGAGATGCTTTCCTGCCGACACAGCTATCACCACTCCGTCGGGGGTGGTTTAATTATGTAGATGGAAGCACTCTCTCCCATCGGCATAGAGGGGCTTCACGGGAGACCTTTTCGCGGTGCAACTGCAGCGGTATACAGCTATGCGACTGTAAGGTCTCTACTGTAGACATAGCCATAGTTAAGCCGACCGAAGTCCCCATGACAGTGGTAGGTTGACGGAGGAATTCTCCCATCGACCTAGCTACCACCTCTTGGGGAGGTGGATTGCCTATGACGATGCAGAACCCCTCCCTTTGGCATAGGTCATGTCTACAGCTCCGCTGTAGCGCTTCAGGTGTAGACAAGCCCATAGGCTTTGATACAGCCAACAGTTGCTGTAATATTGTTTTAGGAGCAGCAGTGATCTGTATGCTCTGTATAACCTGTATGTTCAAAAGGTCTGTTACACTCCCTCCCCCCCTGCCCCTTTGTCTCCTCTCCCTCTTTGAATACCTGTGAAGTGGCTTTCCCCCTTCCCCTCCCTCCTGGAATGCTTGTGGGATGAATGGGCTGCTTGAACAGCTGGAAGATCAAGAAGAGTTCCCAGGTAGACAAGGTATCTGGGACTCTGATTAGGCAGCGCTCACACACCCAATGAATGGACACTGTCTGAGGTGGAGTGTGACCAGCTAGATGTGGCCAAGTCATCTCTAGTTGCAGGCCACGAGAAGCAGCCCTTAAAAGGGGAAGGGGCCATGTGCTCAGGAGTGCACTCACAAGCTTGTACCTCCCGTGAAGGCCCTTTGCCCAGACCGCCTGGCCAGTGGTTTGTCGCATGCCTCGGGAAAACTTACCTTCACTTACTTTGAAGAATCCTAACCTCTCCAGTGCTGTGCCTGTCCTGGGAGTGTGAGTATGCGAGTGTGAGTGTGACCCCCCCACACTTCTTTTGAGCTTAGCTATCAATGTAATAAACGTGCTGCTTTCTGCCAAACTCTTGTTGGTCATTAGTCCTCCCTAAGCTTGCCAGCTGGCCCAATTTTGGGTAACAAGTATCTGAGTGCCTTCTGCATAAAATCAATAGCAATAGCGAAGTCCCTAGTGAACTTCATGGAGTCTCTAACACTTCTTCCTTTTCGCGGTTGAAACACTGCCTGGGGTAAGGTTTTTGTTTGTTTGTTTTGTTATATTTTTATTAAGGTGGCAGAGGTTGGAAATAGAAGAGAATGTTCGTATTGTGTGTCACAGTACAATAGTTTTATCAAAAGTTTTGCAACATTTCCTAAACACAGTCAGACTGGATGTGTCTGATCTCCTTGGGAAAACTATTCTGTAGCCTATTCCCTCAGCCAAGAATGCTTTATTCCAGCTCTCAGGTATTCCGTCTGGGGCTTTGCTATATGCATCATCCCAAAAGAGCACAGCTGTTGCAGTGGGTCACAGATGGAAATTTGTTCTTTGATGTATCTGGGACTAGATCCATAAATTGCTTTCAAAATGATGACCAAAACCTTAAACTGGCATTGGAAGTTGACTGGGAACCAATGAAAGGACTTGAGCATGGGCCTGATGGGCTCACGGTGGCTTGACTTATGGAGAAAGTGGGCAGCTACATTCTGCAAGAGATGGAACCCATGCATTCTCTTCACATTTCAGCTTCAACTACAGTGAGTGACAGTAATCCAACCTGGAGATGACAAATGCTTGGATCACTGCAGCTGGGACCTCATCCGGGAGGAAACAATGAATTTTCTTAGCAAGCTGGAGGTGAAAGAGGGCATTTTTGGAAACTGCTGCTACCTGGTCATCCACATTTAACAAAGAGTCAAAGAGGACCCTGAGGTTTCACACCACTTTGATGAATGAAAGCTGTATGCCCTCACTGGAAGGTGGAGAGAGCGTCTTGGCCAGTTTCCAACCAGTATTATTTCAGTCGTGCTTGGGTTCAGCTTGAGCCAGCTGGTCTTCATCCAATAACTAATTTCCTGTAGGATTTCTAACATTATAGTAATGGTGGTGATTGCATCAGTTGAGAATGAGGTATATAGCTGAGTGTCGAAAGCATGGGCTGTTAGTCCCCTACCATGTCTCTGTCTCTCCCGGTGGTCTCATGTTGCTATTGAAGAGAAGTATGGATAATATGGATCTCTGAGGGCCTTTGGAGAGGCGGAGCTGTTACTTGTGTCTATTGCTATGAGGTGGTTACTTTTTAGTATCACAAGAGCCATCTCTGTGCTATGCCCAGGTCTGAACCCTTATTGTGAGGCATCCAGGAGGTTGACTGATGTCACATATTGTTGAAGCATGGTGGTTACTACTTTCTCAATTATTTTGCCCAGGAACAGGAGGTTGGAGATGGGATGATAGTTGGAAAGAGTTTCAGGTTCAGGCTTCCTAAAGATTGAGGAACTGTTGCATTTTTCAAGGCGTTTGATAGATGTGCTTCTCTGAAGGAGGCACTGACTATTTCCATTAATAGTGGGCATAGTTGTTCATCACTGGCTTTTGCCAGCCATGAGTAACATAGATTGGTTTTATATGTTGTGGCCCTAATATTTTTCAGGGCATCTTAAACTTTGTGATATGTGAGGAAGCCCAACTCAGTCAGGGGTGGTGGGGTCGATAATACAATCCGGTCAGGGGTATGTTAGCTCCGTATGTATTCAGTTGATCCTATCAATGAAGTGTGCTGACAGTTCTTTGCAGTGTTTGATGCTTGCATCTGGTGTCTGGGTGATGCAATCTTGGTAGGTTACCTGTTACACTATGCGAAATAGCTCTGCTGGCCGAGATTCTTCTGTATTGACTGTGGAGGAGTAGAAGGCTCATTTTGCTTCCTTTTCTCCATTGGCTAAGTCCTGTAAGGGTTGTTTGTGCTGCTGGTGGAATGATTCAGAATGTGTTTTGCGAAACTGGCAGTCTAACTTTCATCTGCTGTAGTTCATCTGTGAACCATGGTGATCTTCCCAGTTGGTGGGGGGAGAAGATCGTTTGGGGCCAAGGCATTGATGGTAGTGAATATCAGGTGACTGTACTAACTCATTGGAACCTTGGTCTTGTAATTGAATGGCTTGTTCTCCTTGCTCACGTTGAAAACCTTGTGAGTTCAGGAGCTTTGTTTTGCTCACTGCCCTGGTTAGAAGGAGCTTTGACCCCACATGGAATCATTCATCTGTAGGAACAGGACCATGCTTGTAACCTCTGAAATCAATGGGAGTTAGGTACCTGCATACCTTTGAGGAGCTAGGTGTTAGACTCCAACAGCCAGGGCACAGGAATCTAGAGGTGAGTTGCAAACCCCGATTTCTTGCATATGCTGCTTCAGGAATTAGTTACCAGTGAGAAATGTTCCTCTAATGTTCTAAAGAGAATGACATTTGACTGGTTGTCACTTCAAGTAGGACACTCATAGCACATAATTATATGGCATTTTTCATCTCCAAAGTGCTTCACAAACATAAATCAACACTCAGTAGCAGGGCTTTTCAGTTCAATAAACAATCATGGGGCTTGCATCATTTTTCAGCCTGCCCCCATTTTCCAAGCCCCGCATTGGAGCATCTGACCTCATGGGCCAGAACCCTTATTACTGGACATTGCGCATACTATTGCATAGAGCCCCATCAGCTGCATGGGACTGCTCATGATACTTAGCACTATATACTCAGTAGTAAGACTTTGCAGGATTGGGCCCTTTGTCTGGAGGGCATCGCATAGGTGCTGAAACTGGGTCTGCTGCCACACACCCTGGCTTGAAGTGGTTTCCATCATATACAGGATTTACAGTTTGATTCAATGGCTGTCAGTATCCCTACTATAAAAATTGTTCCAGCACCCCCGGAGCAATGTGACCTGCTACAGTTTACTTCAGCTCCCACTGACTGAATCATTCAGGGGTATGACCTTGTGGCTTCTTGGAAATGGCTGCTTTCCTGCTTCGTCAGGGTCTTGTGAAGTCCCTTTTTTGGTTGGCGGAAGAATCTGGAAGGATAATGCAGGAATGAAAATGTAATTTGAAATGATGGACAGTATAAAGTCTTAGCCGCTGTCCTGAGACCAAGGGTATTGGAGCCTTCCCAAAAGTGGGGGGGCCGGGGCCCCCCACCTCTCCCCTTCCCCCAAGGGCCTGCCTGCTTCCCTCCTGTTCCCCTGGAGGCCCTGCCCCAGGCCAAGCCAAAAGCCGGAGAGGGGCCAGGGACACCCCCGCCCCTCAGGGTGAAAGCAGTCCCCTGACCATGTCCCCACCCCCAGGAACCCCTGCCCATGGCAGGTGGAGGTACCCAGGCTCCCCAGAACTGCCCATGCGGTTCTCTCTGACCCAGCTTCAGCTTGGGGGGGGCCTCGGAGCCTCAGCCTAGCCATGATGAGAGCCACGTGGGCAGCTGTGGGGAGCTGTGGCAGACCCTCCACTTCCCCTGGGAAGGGAGCCTGCCAAAAGCAGCCCCCGGCCTGTGTCCGTGCCCCCAGACTCCCCTGGCCAGGGTAGGTGGAGTGTACGCAGCTCCGCACCTTTCTCAGAAAAACTCGTTTGGCATCAATCCTTGTTAAAGAGTATTGTTAAAATGTGCCCCACAAAAAAGGGATTATTTTAATAGTTGGTGATAAGAAAGCTTTTATCTTGTTACCTGGAAGGATGCACTTGTATACTGGATTTTAAAATCATGTTTGTGATGGTTTTTGGCCATGTATAGAAGTTTATCTCAAGATACTAGAGCTGGGAGAGGGCTTTGACATATCTAATAATGACAAGGAGGTGCTGTGTTGCCAGAGGGTTGGACAAGAACTGCACATGGGGCTCAATTCTTTCACTTATGACTGTTTGATACTGGTGTAACTCCATTGACTTCACTGGGGTTACTACTGAGCTCTGCTGGTGCGTGTGAGGGAAGAATCAGACCCACTGTCTTCAACACAGTAAAGTCGTGTTGAAAACAAATGACTTTGTTTTAATTCCTGGAACAGGCCATATTCAGTTATTGCTATTAATATCTCAAGAGGTACTATTTACCTACATTTATTCCCTGCATTACCAGTGAAGTAAATTATTAGACTTCTTTTTTTACGGTCATAAGATTCACTGTCTAGTTTCTCTTTTCCTACTATTAGTTTTTCCTTATGGAGACTCAAGGGCTTGTTAATATTCTGTTTGACCTGGGGGAGTGGTTGATGTGAAACATCACAAGGTACTTTCTTTCTTCAGTTTGATATAAAAATAAATATATAGGCAATTAGCTCATTTAGATTCCAGTCCTGCAAATAGTACCAGGCATATTGCATACTACCATGAGTAGTTCCATAGGCGGCAGTAAGGATATATAGGATTGGGTTCTTGGTTGTGCCTCAATTAGCCATTTATATCTGTATCACTATTGTTACCAGTGGTGCAGAAAATAAGCACAGCATTTGGAACATTGGTAGTTTGCAGTGCAAGGCCGTGTCGGATGTTTGAGGGGGAGAGGTTCGTTATTGTCCCCAGGACTCACCTTCCCTATTTGCATAGCAACCCTGGCTGCTTCAGCATCATATTTTGTTTCATCCAGCAAACAGAGGCAGACTTCAATTTCTAAATCATATCTTGAACATCTTGAATTTCCTGATGGAATCTGGGACCCAGAAAAGAATTAACATTAAAACAATTTCTCCTTTCTGGGCATTGATGCAGAACAGATGGAATCTGTGTACATTGTATGTCCTGTATGTCTATAGTTGGATCAATACCCCATTGTGCTGGGTGCTGCACAGAGATATGGTATGACATGATCCTGGCCCAAAAGAGCTTACAAGCTAAATAGATAAGTCAAACAAAGAGTAATGGATGGACAAGATATAATCAAAATATTAAAATTACACAACTTTAATGATTGATTTGTGTCCCTGTTCAGTATCTCTGAATATCAGGCCCAAGGTTTCTCAAGTTGGGCAATCAGAAAATGAGAAACCCCTGTGATTGAACACTTTGAAAAAATACATCAGAGGGACTAGAGCATTCTAGTTTTACTGTGCCTTTCTCAGCCTGCTGACCTTCTTCTCTCTCCTGAAGCTCAAAAGCACTTGTAGCCTTCAGTGCATGTAGTTTTTTTATTATTTATACTACAGTAATACCTAGAGGTCCCAGTCAAGATCCCCATTGTTGGGATTGTATAAACACACAGTCCCTGCACTAATCTAGTACAGAGAAAACCTCTCCGAGGCCAGACATTCTCTATATCTGGGGAGCAGGTGCTGCAGAGTTAGGCCCTGATTCCAGAACTGACTGCGTTGCACGCACATCCTTGCACCCTCTGAGAGCCCTGTTAACTTCAATGGGGTTTTGTACATTGGGGAAATTCTGCCACTGCACATGCACAGAATTCATCCCCCCGTCCTCCCAATTTTTTTTCTCTGCGGAATATAGATTCTGCTAGAGAGGCACTGCAGTTATACCTTTTGCCCAGCAGGGGCTGCTGCGTTGCCAGAAGAGGGGGCAACCAGCCAGAGTGGCTGTGTTCCTCACAGTGGGGACAGGTGAGGAGGCACCAGATGGACAGAGCAGGGCATGCAGAGCTGCTGGAGGTCACAGACTGTGGTTCAGAAGGTCTAGTGCGGGGACAGACTGGGGCATGGGCTCAGGAGCTAGTGTGGTGACAACATTGAGCTGGGACTGAATGGGAGGTGGGATGCAGGGACACATGGGGTTGGGGGTAGGAGGTGCAGGGACACATAGATACAGGGGGATATGTGTCTGTCTGAATGGGAAAGTCTAGAGGTCAGCCAGGTTCTGCAGGGGGAGATTCCCCAACTCCCTAACAATCCCTTCCTTCCCCTCCACCTCCCTGTCAAGGTTCCTTCCCCACTCTGATCTCTAGGGTACAGATGTGGGGACCTGCATGAAAGACCCCCTAAACTTATTCTTACCAGCTTAGGTTAAATACTTCCCCAAGATACAAACTTTGCCTTGTCCTTGAACAGTATGCTGCCACCACCAAGCATTTTAAACAAAGAACAGGGAAAGAGCCCACTTGGAGACGTCTTCCCCCAAAATATCCCCCCCAAGCTCTACACCCCCTTTCCTGGGGAAAGCTTGATAATAATCCTCACGATTTGGTACAGGTGGACAAAGACCCAAACCCTTGGATCTTAAGAACAATGAAAAATCAATCGGGTTCTTAGAAGAAGAATTTTAATTAAAGAAAAGGTAAAAAAATCACCTTTGTAAAATCAGGATGATGAATACCTTACAGGGTAATCAGATTCAAAACATAGAGAATCCCTCTAGGCAAAACCTTAAGTTACAAAAAGACACAAAAACAGGAATATACATTCATAGATTCATAGATATTTAGGTCAGAAGGGACCATTATGATTATCTAGTCTGACCTCCTGCACAACACAGGCCACAGAATTTCACCCACCACTCCTACAAAAAAAACCCCTCACACCTATATCTGTGCTATTGAAGTCCTCAAATCGTAGTTTAAAGACTTCAAGGAGCAGAGAATCCTCCAGCAAGTGACCCGTGCCCCATGCTACAGAGGAAGGTGAAAAACCTCCAGGGCCTCTTCCAATCTGCCCTGGAGGAAAATTCCTTCCCGGCCCCAAATATGGCGATCAGCTAAACCCTGAGCATATGGGAAAGATTCATCAGCCAGATACTAGAGAAAATTCTTTCTTGGGTAACTCGGATCTTACCCCATCTAATAGCCCATCACAGGCCATTGGACCTATTTACCATGAATATTTAATTACCAAAACCATGTTATCCCATCATACCATCTCCTCCATAAACTTATCGAGTTTAATCTTAAAACCAGATAGATCTTTTGCCCCCACTGCTTCCCTTGGAAGGCTATTCCAAAACTTCACTCCTCTGATGGTTAAAAACCTTCATCTAATTTCTAGTCTAAATTTCCTAGTGGCCAGTTTATATCCACTTATTCTTGTGTCCACATTGGTACTGAGCTTAAATAATTCCTCTCCCTCTCTGGTATTTATCCCTCTGATATATTTATAGAGAGCAATCATATCTCCCCTCAACCTTCTTTTAGTTAGGCTAAACAAGCCAAGCTCCCTGAGTCTCCTTTCATAAGACAAGTTTTCCATTCCTCGGATCATCCTAGTAGCCCTTCTCTGTACCTGTTCCAGTTTGAATTCATCCTTCTTAAACATGGGATACCAGAACTGCACACAGTATTCCAGGTGAGGTCTCACCAGTGCCTTGTATAACGGTACTAAAACCTCCTTATCCCTACTGGAAATACCTCTCCTGATGCATCCCAAGACCGCATTAGCTTTTTTCACAGCCATATCACATTGGCAGCTCATAGTCATCCTATGATCAACCAATACTCCAAGGTCCTTTTCCTCCTCCATTACTTCTAATTGATGCGTCCCTAGTTTATAACTAAAATTCTTGTTATTAATCCCTAAATGCATGACCTTACACTTCTCACTGTTAAATTTCATCCTATTACTATTACTCCAGTTTACAAGGTCCCTCCAGCACAGCTTATTTTACAAGCCATTAAGCAAAAGAAAATCTAACCCATTTTCTAGCTAGATTACTTACTAACTTTACAGCAGTTGTAAGGCTTGCATTTCTAATCTGTTCCCTGCAAAAGCATCACACAGGCAGACAGAACCCTTTGTCCCCCCCCCCCCCTCCAGATTTGAAAGTACCTTGTCCCCTCATTGGTCATTTTGGGTCAGGTGCCAGCGAGGTTACCTTAGCTTCTTAACCCTTTACAGGTGAAAGGGTTTTCCCTCTGGCCAGGAGGGATTTTATAGCACTGTATACAGAAAGGTGGTTACCCTTCTCTTTATATTTATGACACCCCCCCCCCCCAAATCACAGATAGGGTGAACACTGGCTGTGATTTCTTCCTGGAGCTCAAAGGGGAAAACAGAGTTAATAAGACACATACACCTCTAAATATACTACTAACTGTATAAAGAGTAACAATATTTTCCACATCTTAAGGATGATTTGGACCAGTTGATTCTGGGAAACTTTCACAAGAGAGTGCATCAGCCACTTTGTTAGAAGTTCCTGAAATGTGTTGTATGTCAAAATCAAAATCTTGGAGAGCTCAACTCCACCGAATAAGTTTTTTGTGTAATTTCCCTTGGTGATATGAAGCCACTGTAGCGCAGCATGGTCGGTTTGCAGGTGGAAACGCAGTCCCCAAACATATTGGTGTAGCTTTTCCAGAGTGTAGACAATGGCGTAACATTCCTTTTCACTGATTGACCAGTGGTTTTCCCTCTCAGACAGCTTCTTGCTGAGAAACACAACAGGGTGGAACTCTTGATTCGGTCCTTCCTGCATTAAGACTGTATTAAGACCCACACCATGCTCGGACGCATCTGTGGTTACTAGGAACGGTTTGTCGAAGTCTGGGGCCCTTAGCACAGAGTTGGACATGAGTGTCGCTTTAAGTTGTTTAAAGGCTCTTCTGACACTCTTCGTCACTGAATGGCATTTGGCTGTTTCTTTTTGGTTAGATCCATCAGTTGGGTGGCGATTTGGCTGTATTGCGGTACAAATCACTGGTAATAACCGGCCAAGCCTAAGAAGGATTGGACCCGTTTCTTTGACTTTGGGACAGGCCACTTTTGGGTAGCATCCACTATGGCCTGTAGGGGGTTGATAGTTCCTTGACCCACCTGGTGTCCAAGGTAAGTCACTCTGTTTAGGCCTATTTGACACTTCTTAGCCTTAACAGTTAGTCTCCCTTAGGTGCTTGCAGGCTTTTTGTAGCTGTTCCAGGTGTTCTGCCCAGGAATCCGAATATATGGCCACATCGTCAAGGTAGGCGACTGCATATTCTCCTAATCCTGCTAGGAGACCATCTACAAGTTTTTGGAAGGTGGCGGGTGCATTCCGCAGCCTGAAAGGGAGCACAATAAATTCATACAGCCTGACATGTGTGATGGAGGCTGACCTTTCCTTTGTGGATTCATCTAGCGGTACCTGCCAGTACCCCTTGGTTAAGTCCAAGGTAGAGATGAACTGGGCCCGTCCCAGTTTCTCCAATAGTTCATCTGTGCGTGGCATTGGATAGTTGTCTGGGCAAGTTACAGCATTTAGCTTATGGTTGTCCACGCAAAAACATATCTCCCCATCTGGTTTGGGAACTAGAACCACTGGAGATGCCCATGCACTGCCAGAGGGGCAGATTACACCCATCTGTTGCATATCCTGGATCTCCCATTCTATAGCAGTTTTAGCTTGAGGAGACACCCGGTAAGGTTCGGCTCTAATTGGGTGAGCATGATCTGTGTCACTGGTGTGGTATGCCCGTTCAGTCAGTTCTGGGGTGGCTGAAAACGTCGGCGCGTACCTAGTGCACAGCTCCTTGATCTGCTGTCACTGCATACGCCCAAGAGTTTTGGAGAGGTTCACCTCTTCCATGCCACCATCACTTTTCCCTTCGTAGTAGACACCTTCAGGCCACTCAGCATCATCTTCTACCTGGGCTGTAAACTGACAAACCTTTAATTTTCTGGAATAAAAGGGCTTTAGAGAATTAATATGGTACACCTTAGGCTTTCGGTTGGAGGTGGGGAATGCTATGAGATAATTAACAGCTCCCAGGCGCTCTTGGACCGTGAATGGCCCTTCCCACGACACTTCCATTTTATGGGCCTGGAGTGCCTTTAAGGCCATGACCTGGTCCCCTACTTTGAAGGACCGCTCTCTGGCATGTTTATCATACCAGACTTTTTGCTCTTTTTGAGCATCTTTTAGGTTTTCTTTAGCAAGGGCTAAAGAGGTTTGGAGGGTGTTTTGTAGGTTGGTTACAAAGTCCAGAATGTTAGTTCCTGGAGAAGGTGTAAACCCCTCCCATTGCAGCTTCACCAACTGTAATGGCCCCTTAACCTCGCGGCTGTATACAAGTTCAAATGGTGAAAACCCTAAACTGGGATGTGGTACAGCTGTGTCGGCAAAGAGCAACTGCTGCAACATTAGGTCCCAATCACTGGAGTGCTCATTTACGAATTTACGTATCATGGCCCCCAAAGTTCCATTAAACTTCTCCACCAGGCCATTTGTTTGATGGTGGTAAGGGGTGGCAACCAAGTGATTCACCCCATGAGCTTCCCAAAGGCTTTCCATAGTTCCTGCCAGGAAATTAGTTCCTGCATCTGTAAGGATGTCATTGGCCAACCTACCCTGGCAAAAATGTCCGTTAGTGCCTGGCACACACTTTTAGCCCTGGTGTTGCTTAGAGCTACTGCTTCTGGCCATCGGGTGGCAAAATCCATGAAAGTCAGTATGTACTGCTTTCCTCTGGTGCCTTTTTTGGAAAAGGACCCAGAATATCCACAGCTACTCCCTGAAATGGAATCTCAATGATGGGGAGTGGCTGGAGAGGGACTTTGACCTGGTCTTGGGGTTTTCCCACTCTTTGGCACACCTCACAAGACCGGACATAGGTAGAAAAATCCTTGCCCATTACCTCCCAGTGGAATGACTTTCACAAATGATCTTTGGTTCTGTTCACCCCAGCATGGCTACTAGGATGATTGTGGGCTAAGCTTAATAGCTTTACCTGGTACTTAGTTGGAACTACCAACTGTCTCTGAGCACGCCAGTCTCCCTGGTGTCCACCAGAAAGAATTTCCTTGTATAAAAGTCCTCTTTCTACCACAAACCTGGATTGATTAGAAGAGCTGAGAGGCAGTGGGTTGCTCCGTGCCACCGTCTAAGCTCTCTGGAGGCTTTCATCTGCTTCCTGTTCAGTCTGGAACTCTTCCCTTGATGCTGGAGACATTAGTTCCTCATTGGATTGTGGACTGGGGCTTGGTCCCTCTGGAAGTGATGCCAGTGATGGGGCTGTTTCTGTTGACTGTGAACCGCTCTCCCCTGGTGCACTATGTTGGGGTTCAGGCTCCAGCTGAGCTTCTTGTGTAGAGTTATCTGCTGCTGCCGGTGCAGGTTCAGTGGGGCCTTCTGGTGTTGGGGTTGCAAGTACTGGATTCAGTGCTGGCAATGGTTCTGGTTCTGGTTGTTCCGGGACTGGCTCTGTCTGGGTCTCTGGGACTGGATCCATTACTGCCGTTGCAGACGTTGGTATGGGGTCTGGTTCCATCACCTCTGACCGGGTCTTGGTAAAAGTTTCCGGAACAGAGCTAGGCATGACAGCTTGCTTAGCCTGGCTGTGGGTGACCATTCCCACCCTCTTGGCTAGCTTCACATGAAAGGCCAAGTCTTCCCCCAACAGCATGAGGATGGGATAATCGTCATAGACTGCAAAGTCCACGTTCCTGACCAATCTTTGTACTGGACTGGCAACTTGGCTGTAGGCAAGTCAAAAGCGTTTGACTTGAAGGGTTGAATCGTCACTTGGACCTCTGGGTTGATTAAATTGGGGTCCACTAAGGAAGCATGGATAGCCGACACTTGTGCTCCGGTGTCCTTCCACGCTGTGACCTTCTTCCCGCCCATACTCAGTTTCCCTCTGCTCTCAGGGTGTCTGGGAGGCATCTGGGCCTGAGGCCCTCTGGGGTGATTCCGGTGCAATGATCTGTAGTCTGTTGGGGTTCTTGGTGTAGTTGGCCTTTACATGCCCCAGCTCATTACATTTAAAACATTGCCCAGCTGACTGGTCACTGGGGTGAGGTGGGTTGCTGGAGAAGAGTGTGGCGGGAAGATAAGGTGTCTGGAGTGTTCCTTGGGGTGTAATTGGGGCCTTGGGCTGCCCCTGATAGTAGGGTGTGGTCTGAGGGTGTTCCTTCTGGTATCCACTCCAACTGCGACCAGGGTTGTTTCTCTCTCCTCCCTCCACCCATTTTGTTCCGGTTTGCCCCTCCTCTCTGGCAGTCTGGGAATGCTCGTATTGATCAGCATAAGAAGCAAGACTTCCTGCTGAGTCCATTTTCTTATCCCACAAACACTGTTTTATATCCTCCTTGGACATATTCAGGAATTGCTCCTGAGTCATCAAATTCCGCATTCCTCCAAAGTTAGTTACAGCTCATCCATTGGGCCATTTATCAAACAAAATCTGTCATTTGGTTTAGATAAGCCCCATTGCTTAGTCCAGGCCCTCTCTTAAGGGTTCGAAATTTTACTGTGTAAGTTTCAGGTGTAACTTGAAATTGCTTTAAAACCAAATCCTTGAATTTATTGTAGTCAGAAGTCTCATCAATAGGCATCTTATTGAATATGTCCAGAGCTCTTCCAGTCAATTTTGCGATCAGTGTGGTCATCTTGTGAGCTTCAGGAATTTTATGGAGTGTGCACAGTCTCTGAAAGGTGAGAAAATATTCAGCAATATTACTGAATTCATCATACTGTGGACATAGTCACTCCCATTTGTGGATTGTTGGGGAAGGATTGTTAGGGTTATCCGGTATATTCTGCTGAGCCCTTGCCTTCTCTATCTCCAGTGCTTGCTTCCTCTCTTTTTTCCTCTTCTCCATTTCTTTTTCCTTTGCCTCCATAGCTCTCCTGTGGGCAGCCTCCTGGGTTTTCTCTGCCTCCTTAGCTCTCCTGTGGGCAGCCTCCTGGGTTTTCTCTGCCTCTTTCACTGGCTCCATAACTCTCTGGTGGGCAGCCTCCTGGGATTTGTCTGCCTCTCCGCACCTTGTGGCCCAGGTACAATGCCTCTGCCATCTGCACCTTACACCTTCCAGCTTTTACAGTCAGTTCTGCCTCCTTGAGGCAGCCCAGCACCGTCTTCACCTGGGACACATGTTCGTATCAGGTCTGGCTAAAGACACAGATGTCCTTAATGTACGCCAGGGCCAAGTTCTCCACCCCCCCTCAGCTTGTCTAGAATCTCACCAGGCCTAGGCCTGGGGTAGGCATCAGACACAGTGATGGCTTTAAGCTTCCGATAGTCCCCCCCAAACCAGATTGACCCGTCTTTCTTGGAAATCAGCCCCACGGGGGAGGCCCATGGACTGTTGAACAGCTGGATCACCTCTAAAGTCAGCATGTCCTTGACCTCTCTCTCCATGTTCTGGGCTGTTTTCCCAGTGACTCTGAACGGGATACACCTGATGGGAGAATTGGCTCCCACCTCAGGGAACGGATCCACCAGGGGGGTCTTCCCCCTTCTCCTCCCAACTGTCCCTTACCTGGTCCAGGGGTCCCCTCAGTCTCCTCCCATACAGCAACTCAAAAGGGAAGCCTGTACCACAGGTGGGGCCGGTACTTGTCCCAATCCTGTGGATGCTGATTCATAAAAGTCCTCAGCAACATCCTCAGGGTCCCATAAAATCTCTCCACCAGCCTGTTAGACTGAAGATGATATGCAGAGGCCCAGGTGGGCCAGACCCCACAGTTCTCCAACAAGCCCTGGAGCAGGGCTGACATGACATTGGATCCCTTCTCTTTAAGGACCTCTCTGGGGACGCCCACTCTGCTGAAGATGGTCAGCAGCGCATCTGCCATGGTGTCTGCCTCGGTGGAGGACAGAGCCACTGCCCCTGGGTAGCGGGTGGCGAAATCCATCACCACCAGGATGTATTTCTTCCCTGCATGGGTCGCCTTGCTGAGGGGCCCCACTATGTCCATAGCCACCTTCTGGAAAGGTTCCTCTATGATGGTCAGGGGTCTCAAGGGAGCTTCACACTTATCCCAGGCTTTCCCCACCCTCTGGTAGGGGTTGCAGGACCTGCAGTACTGCTGGGCTGCGTCACAGACTCCAGGCCAGTAAAAGTTCTGCAGCAGTCTCTGCCTGGGGTGCTGGATCCCCTGGTGTCCTGGGAGAGGGACATCGTGGGCCAGGTACAATAGCCTGCGGCGATACTTCTGGGGCACCATCAGCTGCCTCCTGATTCCCAACAGTTCTACTTCCCCTTGGGGAGCCCATTCCCGGTACAGGAATCCCTTCTCCCACAGGAATCTGTCCCTGAAGCCCTCCCCAAGGGGGTTTGCAGTGCTGTGGCCAGCAAGTTTCCTCAGCTTCTCCAAGGAGGGATCCTTCTGCAGCTCTGTCTGGAATTCAGCTGCTGGGGAAGGGAGTGGGACCTGTTCCCTCTCGCTGGCTGGGTCTGGGGTCACAGCCCCACTGAGCCCTGTCCCTGGTTGCTCCCTCCCTGCCGTGGATTCACTTCCCAGCAGCTCCTCTGGACAAGGTAAACCTGGTTGGCCTCTTTCATACTTCTCGAAACCATACCCAAAAACCCTCCAGGTTCACTCCCAGGCTCCTTTCCTCTCCCTCAGCTCCTCCATTACCCTGACTCCCTCAAGCCTTTGCACTGCTTCTGAGGGGTAAAGGAAATACATATCTTTATTGTAGTTTAAATGAATTACTCAAAGTATTAATATGTCTAGTAAGGAATCTATTTGTCAAAGAAACATTTCCTGTATCTTTTTTTGTGTCTGTATTGTTACAGACATACTTGTTGATGGGTAATTTGAAAAAAAAAAAAAACCAAAATAATTGAAGCTGGCATGATTATATTGTGTTATTTTGATAAATAAAATATGCAGAATTTTAAAATATTGTGCACAGAATTTTTAATTTTTTGGCACAGAATTCCCCCAGGAGTAAAATTGCAAGATTTGTGCATTAGAAATCTATGCTCAGGTCTGCCTAACTGAGTATAGACTTAAAACCTGAAGAACCAACATCTCTTACGAGCTGAAGGTTTCATACTTGTTCCACAGTCCTTCAAATATCTGAGGTTAAACTATAATAATAAAATGTGCTGAGTGCCTCCTGGGAAATTCTCAGACAGCCTTGATTTATGAGTTCCCAATTAATAGTTTAAAGATAAGGAATAGAAGCAAACTGAACTCTCTAAGGTTTGAGCCTCTGGGGCAGTTACAGATAATTTTATTTAGTAGAGGACTGTGAATGACACGAGTGATAGAATTAAAGACTATTTAAAATGAAATAATTGGTTAAAGCAAACAAGCCTTACTGGTTAACCATACACTGCATTTATACTTACATTTCAAGGTGAAATGGTGCATCCAGGGATGATGTGTCCCTGGGTGAGAAGAATGAGTATATATCCTTTCTCTAACAGTACCTCCATGGTGGATGAGCGTGCGCTAATCTAAACCACTTATTATAACACCACTTACCTAATTAACCTACCTTTTACTCTATCTTTATTTACTGTGTCATGTTTAATCTTCCATACTCCCAAATCCAAATATCTTCTATTTCTTTACTAGCTGTTAATATCAAATATCATTCAAATTCTCATTTGCATCAGTTCAAATTCTGCAGTTACCAATGTTCCAAAAATCCCAAAATTCCCCTATAATGCCTGCTAAAACCAGTTAGAACAAAGCCTTATTTACTACACGACCAAAGGTTATGCCTTATGTCATTTCTATTAATACCTCTTATTGATTCATGCTAAAAATTGGTTTAGCTAATATGAAGACTCAGCTTTGGGCCTAAAGGCCTGCTCCCCACTTCCATTTCAGCACATTTTCAATTACCATAAGCAAACTTTGCCCTATAGGCTATACCCTCAACTCCCATTTAGTTTTATGGGAGTTGAAGACACTCAGCACCTCACAGAATTGGGCCCACAACTACCAACTCACTAACAAGAAGCACACTCAAGTCATAACCTGTGCAGTAGGATCGTGAGTCAGATTCTCAAAAAATCCTGAGATTTTAAAAACATCAAACCAGGTTTTTGAGTTTGCCTGTTTACATTTTCACCCCTCTCTAATGTTCTGACTATGTGTGATAATTTCAGATTGAAAAGTCTCTCCCTGGCTGCTCAGATGGAGACTCCAGTTACCCTCTCCTCATCTCTATGATAGGGGACCTCACCTGCCATTCATTTCCTGTGACTGTCTTGATTCCCTCGCCCATCTCCTGGCTTGCTGCCTCCGGTTTTCTCCCCTTCCCTGGACCAACCAACATTACCTCACTGACGCCCCCTTCCCCTGACATGCTCCCCTCCCCCCTGGGCTTCTCCTCTATCCAGATCCCAAGTAGAGAAAAGATCCAAAGTAGGGAAGGCCCTGGACTCAACAGCAGCTTTTCCCTGACTCCTCCCCCTCTCCTCTGCTGTAGGGCCATACATGAAGGCAGGTCTCGGTGGCAGGTCAGGTCTGTCCTGCCACCGAGGTCCTTAGCCCCAAGGCTGCCACACAGAGTTCTGTCACATGACCAATCCTGGAAATCACAGGGCTGGAGGAGCTTCTTGAGTCATCACAACAGCTCCTCCTGCTGGCATCAAATTCCTATGCTGCTGCCTTCAGAGCTGGGCATCTAGCCAGCAGCCGCCACTCTCCAGCTGGCCAGGCTGTACAGGGAGGAGTTTCTGAGCCTGGGGGCTTCCTCTAACATGCACCCCGTGACCACCATGCCTGTGGAAAGGGGAAACCTAGAGACTGGTCCATTGGCGAGCCCTGCTTCCTACACCTCCCCGTCGGACTGGCAGCTCTGAGCAGCATCGCCTGCACTCATTCCCGCTCCAGCAGCCCAGGCCTGCCAGCTTGCAGCACTTAGACGGCACCCCCGACCATGGCGCCCTGGGTGGTCGTCCACATGGCCTACCCCTAAGGCCGGCCCTGTCAGTAGGAAAAATATCCTGAGATTTGGTAAGTCTATTGCAAGATCATGAATGAGGCTTAATTGTACTTGGAAATTGTGTGTCTCGCGATAGATTCGCAAGAGTTGGCATGTCTGCCTATGGGATCAGCCTGCCAAGGGGAGTGACCTCAGTCCTTCTCTCACCTCCCTGAAATACTCTGGTATGCTCCTAGTTTTGTGGAGAGGAATCCGACAGACACATCTCTCCCTGGTCATGGTGCACACTGCCATGGTTTCTCCCACTGTGCTTGTCTTGGATCTCCGTGCCTTCACATATAGCATGCAGATTGCATTTGCTTCTTCCTCATCAGGGAAGGAGCTGTTTTGGACTTTATCTGAAATAAGGAGAAGTAGCTCTGACATAGCTGAAAAAATCTACCTTAGAAATAATGGAGTTCTAAGTGTTCGGAAATTTTGCACCACACATGGTCCATGATGTCTTTCCCCCCTAGGTCTTCTTTTACACACTATACTGATGTGTGGTGCTCCAGACTTATGGATTGTGTTTCCATTTACCATATCACTAGTTATTAGTCAGGTGCTGTAGCAGCAGCATGATTCAGGTACTTGTTACTACTGTGGTGCTTGCATTTATCAAGTTTAATTACGTACATGCATGTAACTGTGAAAAAATCTTGAAGACGGGACTTTAATGAGCTGACAGAATGATGAAAGGGAGCTATGTACATGTGGCAGTGGCAGTGATGAGGGAATTTGCCCTAATTATGTTGCATGTGGGGGTGGGAGGAAGGACATAAAAAACTGCAGGATGTAAGTACTGAAAGTATAAGCAGTGCATTTGGTCTTTCTTTATTAAAGTATTCCCCACCTCCTAGAATGGTTCTTTTAAAAATGCCAAGAAATAGCTATATTTTTGTCTCTTTGCACATGCAAATATGCTTTTCCCCAATCAAAATTTTGAATGCATCTCACCTTCCAGTGTGCTTATTGTACATATTTAGGATGATTAGAAATGATCAGTATTGTAGTGAAGACGTTGTAACCTTTAAGAAGGCACAACAAGACATTTGCATTGATAGATACAGTGCACAAATCACTGGGGGAAAATGGCTTCAAAATTTTTATGGCATATAGGAAGTGTTATTAACTAACTAGGTAATTTATTCAATCCACAAAGAATTCAGTGGTTAAATTACACATAAAAGGGACCATGTGCTTTGTACTGCATAATGGAGCAAAAAACTGGTAGCAGTACCATCAAAAAAGAAAATAGACAACAGGAAAAGTACACTTCAGTTGGCTTTCAAGACAAGTTCTTTTATTTAGAAAAACAATTAGATAAACCCTGCACAACTTAAATATCTTAATATTTTTGGACTATTTTAGAAGCATTTCAAGCTTTCATGGAAGGCTTGTCATTAAAATTAATGACCTTAGGTTGTTCGTGCTAAGAGTTTTATGAATGTTTAATATCCTAATGCAGTCCTTTCTAGACAAAGCATGTGGGATTTTTATATATACTCAGAATGTTTAAAGGCTTTTGGTGAGACTTTGATATTCTTTATATATATATTATAAATGTTGGAAACAAGTAACATGTATTTGTTCTTTGCTTAGTAACTTGACCGTTAAACACCAAATAACAATGTCAGAGCTTTATGAAAGGAAGTGATGCTAGTTTAGTGAATGTTGTTTGGTCTCTCTCTCTCTTCTTTTTACTGGATTATTTTAAAATGCATTTTGCACTTACTAGAAATAATAGGTTTCTCAGTGCTTTCTTGAGTCCTCTAAACAGTTTCCTTTAGTGTTTGTTCCCTGGTCTTTCCCTTGCCTTTTTTTGAATCAAGTGGATGCTGTTGCACCATTTTCCGAGCACACAGCATTTGAGGATAAGGATGACAGAAGGTGAGAGAGCTCAGAGCTCACAGCCACTTTGCAGCCAAGCACTGACAGTTCATTCTGTGTTGTGTGCAATGAGCAGCCACATCATCAATTCGATAGCACAGTAGATGCTTTCCTAGGCCTCACTTCTATCCTCAGTGGACTTTCTTCAGAGTAAAGATTAAACATATTCTATCCAGGCCTTCTGTGGTTCCTCTGTGGCTTTAAGGGCCTTTGGTGTTCTGTTTGGGATGTATTGTGTAGAGGCCTTTGACAGAGACCTTGAACTGGATTCTGTTCAGAGGGGACCCAATGCAGGTATAGGGTGAGGGAGAGAATTGAGCCTTGTGAGGAAAAGTTGCCCATCACGACCCTGTGGGTTCAGTCTGAGAGGAAGCACAGGAGATGTTTGAGGATGAATGTGTTTGTACATCCTGTGACTGGACCGTAGGAGGTCACCCATCAGCACAAGTGCAGTTTGTGTCTCTGTGCCCCATCCTAAAGTTTGGCAGCAAACTTTGGAGATCGCTTCCGCCCTTGGTTGACCATAACTAAAGCTATGTTTTCGTCACGGGTATTTTTAGTAAAAGTCATGGACAGGTCACAGGCAGTAAACAAAAATTCACGGCCCGTGACCTGTCCATGACTTTTACTATATAGCCCTAACTAAAACTTGGGTATATAGTAAAATGCAGGGGGCCGTGGGTGCTCTGGGAGGGTGGTCCGGGGGTGCCACAGGTGCTGGGGGAGGTGGCCTGGGACCCCACTGGTGCTAGGGAGGGGCCGGGCAGCAGCATGCGACCCAGGACCACTCCTGGTGCTGAAGGGGAGGGTTGGCGGGTCTGACAGGGGCTCCCTACCTGGCTCCGTGTGTCCCTGAAACTCCTAGGTGGTGCAGGGGCCAGGGGGCTCCATGCACTGCTCCTGCCACAAGCGCCAGCTGCGAGCTCCCATTGCCTGGGAACCGCAGCCAATGGGAGCTGCGGGGGCGTGGCCTGTGGGCAAAGGCAGCATGCTGAGCCCCCTGGGCTCTTCACCTAGGAGCTGCAGAGCCATGCCAGTGGGAGCTGGGGAGCCCCCCACCTCAAGGTAAGCCCCCCCCGCATACTCCAACCCCCTGCACCTAGCCCTGAGCCCCCTCCCACATGCCCGAACTGCTGCTGCTGGCCTAGGGGCAGCCCCTGAGACAGCACCAGCCGCTACGGAGGTCACAGAAAGTCACGGAATCTGTGACAGACTCGCAGCCTTAATCATAACCCAGATTTATTAAGTTCTGGGTACTCTGCCAAGTCTTCCCTTTTACACAGGCATTTGGGGAAGATCCTTCCACATAAAATCAGTAGGGGAAGGGATGAAGTTTGCCAGCAAGCTAGAAGTGAAAGTGAAGGAAGGGATTTTTTCAATATTGGTGCTTCCTGGTCTTCCAGGCTGCGGGAGGAGTCAACAGGAGTCAGGACCTTGAGGCTTCACATCAATTAGATGAATGGGGCCTGGCTGCCTTCACTGGAAGGTGGAGACAACATCTCAGCTAGCTGTTCAAAGCGTTTCTGTGTTCTGACTAGTATCACTTCCGTCTTGCCTCAGTCCCATCTTAATACAGCTGATGTTTATCCAAGAGCTGATTTCTTGTCAGCATTCTGTCATTTTAGTAGTGGCAGTGATTGCAGCAGTTGAGAAGGAATGATTCCTTCCCTGCTTTCTTCTTGCTCCCAGGGAGGTAGCCTCTTTACCCCTCCAGATCTTCAGACTCCAGATCTGGGGAGCCTGTATAGTTGGCAGGATGTATAGTGCCTCTTACATCTTGCATAGACATCTAAGCTGGGCTGTGATCTGACCCTGTGTGATAATAACCACCTATGAATTCTGAATTAATAGAACCAAAACAGTGTAGATTTTACCAGCTAAGTCTTTTCTCCGTTGCAGTTTCGCTAGTTCAGAGTGTCACCCTTGTTGCTAGGGCCATCTTTTTGGATGGCATTTCTAGCCTGCCTTTTCTTTCTTCATACCAACAGTTCATTAGCATACTCTCTGAGGGAAGTAGAGTAGGTTTATGCTGTCTTTCAGAAAATTGCTAAGGAAGTCTTGGTTTGGAGACAGTACAGGAGGCTGCCAAGTGTGTGTGAGAATGCTGAGTGTCAGTTGGCTTCCACTGCCTGATTCGGTGGTTTTTGGTAGAATTAATGGGGCTTGCACATAAAACAATTAGCAGAAAAAATTACCCTGTATTTTACACTACTGCTATCCTGATGTATGTGAAGAAAATACCTTCCGATGACCATATTGCATTTCCTAACAATTAGGATTGGGAAGCGATTAATCGCACTGTTAAACAATAATAGAATATAATTTATTTAAATATTTTTGGATGATTTCTACATTTTCAAATATATTGATTTCAATTATAACACAGAATACAAAGTGTACAGTGCTCACTTTCTATTTGTTTTTTATTACAAGTATTTGCACTTTAAGAAAACAAAAGAAATAGTATTTTTCAGTTCACCTAATACAAGTACTGTAGTGCAATCTCTTTATCATGAACACTGAACTTAGAAATGTAAAATTATGTACAAAAAAACCTGCATTCAAAAATAAAACAATGTAAAATTTTAGAGCCTGCAAGTCCACTCTGTCCTACTTCTTGTTCGGCCAATCACTCGGACAAACAAGTTTGGTTACATTTTCAGGAGATAATGCTGTCCACTTCTTGTTTGCAATGTCATCTGAAAGTGAGAACAGGTGTTCTCGTGGCACTGTTATAGCCAGCATCACAAGATATTTATGTGCCAGATGTGCTAAAGATTCATATGTCCCTTCATGCTTCAACCACCATTCCAGGGAACATGTGTCCATGCTGATGACTGGTTCTGCTTGATAACAATCCAAAGCAGAGCAGACCGATGCATGTTCATTTTCATTATCTGAGTTAGATTCCACCAGCAGAAGGCTGATTTTCTTTTTTGGTGGTTCAGGTTCTGTAGTTTCCACATTGGAGTGGTGCTCTTTTAAGACTTCTGAAAGCATGCTCCACACCTCGTCCCTCTCAGATTTTGGAAGGCACTTCAGATTCTTAAACCTTGGGTTGAGTGCTGTAGCTATATTTAGAAATCTCATATTGATACCTTTTTTGCGTTTTCTCAGATCTGCAGTGAAAGTGTTCTTAAAATGAACAGCATGTGCTGGGTCATCATCTGAGACGGCCATAACATGAAATATATGGCAGAATGAGGTAAAACAGCAGGGGACATACATTTCTCCCCCAAGGAGTTCAATCACAAATTTAATTAACGCATTATCTTTTTAACAAGCGTCATCAGTATGGAAGCAAGTCCTGTGGAATGGTGGCTGAAGCATGAAGGGACATATTAATGTTTAGCATATCTGGCATGTAAATACCTTGCAATGCCGGCTACAAAAGTGCCATGCAAATGCCTGTTTTCACTTTCTGGTGACATTGTAAACAAGAAGTGGGTAACATTATCTCCTGTAAATGTAAACAAACTTGTTTGTCTTAGCGATTGGCTGAACAAGAAGTAGGACTGAGTGGACTTGCAGGCGCTGAAGTTTTACACTGTTTTTGAATGCAGTTATGTAACAAAAAATAACGGTTGTCTCTGTGTAGTGTAACTGACGCATATTGTCAATCAAGACTCAGCATGTTAAGCCAAGTGTTTCTGTGGAGGGTCATTCTCTTCATTTAATAATCTAATTGGTATGTCATGATGGGTGCTAAAGTGTGTCTCGAGAGTCATGAAAGAATGTAGAGATGTATATGTACTTTGTGTGATAAGAGAGTCAAAACTAGACCAGATATAATTATTGATTTATAAAGAAATTAAACTTCATAGAATTTGTCTGCCTTCAAACAGTATATGCAAGATTATCTCTTTCAGGTGGGCAAGTGTCTCCATTCTCTCGTGTCCAAAGTCAGTTTGCTGTTTGGGATCCAGAAGTTGAGAATATAAGTATTTTTGGCTCTAGGAAGAAGATATTAAAAGTCTCTCGATAATTTACATTTACTCCTTTGTAATATCATCAATAGGAGTAAAGAAATATTGGCTGGGTACCCTGGTTTTAGTATTTCACTGTTTCTTAAACAGTGTTGTCACCAAGATCTCCAGTGTATTTGCTTTGTCCTCTCACTTGAGAGCTTTGTAATAGTTATCTTTACTCTGAGGACTTCTCCTGTGAAAGTATGCAGCCTATCCAGCAGCACCTGTGAAAATGGTTCATGGCCTGGAATGAGAATTCGTCTGCTCTATGTATATGGGAGCAAGCAGCAGGATATACTAGTATATCATCCATGTGTTGGCTGTTGCCTCTTTTTCATTCCTGAAGGAAATTGAAGCCTTGCCTTCAGTTTTGTTGAGGTTGAAAGACAGTAATGAAAAATCTAACACATTTTCTTTACAGTTTTTGTGCAAATTGTGGTGATGTTTCTTTCTGTGTCATCTTTAAAGTTCAGAAAATCATATTACAGCAGCTGAATTTTTAATGGAAATAAAAAGCACTCTGCAGCAGAGCAGCTGTCTGCTCCTGTCCGTATCCCACCGCTCTGCGTGTTTAGAAGGGAAGTGGGTATGAAGCCAGAAATGCTGCTCTGATTGTGTGTGAAGGAAAAAAAAATCCTAAAGTTGTTTCTCAGCACCAGAGGAGCAGCTGATTATTGCTGTTGTGTTGTCCACAATTTGCAGGTGTAGCTCCTATAAATGAGGGACGCACAAGGGAATACACAATGCTAATTTGGTGATTACATGGACTATCATAGAATCATAGAATATCAGGGTTGGAAGGGACCCCAGAAGGTCATCTAGTCCAACCCCCTGCTCAAAGCAGGACCAATTCCCAATTAAATCATCCCAGCCAGGGCTTTGTCAAGCCTGACCTTAAAAACCTCTAAGGAGATTCTACCACCTCCCTAGGTAACGCATTCCAGTGTTTCACCACCCTCTTAGTGAAAAAGTTTTTCCTAATATCCAATCTAAACCTTCCCCACTGCAACTTGAGACCATTACTCCTCGTTCTGTCATCTGCTACCATTGAGAACAGTCTAGAGCCATCCTCTTTGGAACCCCCTTTCAGGTAGTTGAAAGCAGCTATCAAATCCCCCCTCATTCTTCTCTTCTGCAGGCTAAACAATCCCAGCTCCCTCAGCCTCTCCTCATAACTCATGTGTTCCAGTCCCCTAATCATTTTTGTTGCCCTTCGCTGGACTCTCTCCAATTTATCCACATCCTTCTTGAAGTGTGGGGCCCAAAACTGGACACAGTACTCCAGATGAGGCCTCACCAATGTTGAATAGAGGGGAACGATCACGTCCCTCGATCTGCTCGCTATGCCCCTACTTATACATCCCAAAATGCCATTGGCCTTCTTGGCAACAAGGGCACACTGCACTATAAAATGGTCTAACCAAAATCTTTCTGGAGATTCACATTTTTATATTAGAATAAGGACTGAAAATGTTTAGAGGTAATAATTTTCCATATCCCTTGTCGGTTGTTAAATACCTCTTCATAAGCAGATATTTGTACGTTTGTTTTATGTTTTAATCAGTTTATAGTCCTTTAACTGTGGATCACAAAAAATAGATTTATCTTTATTAATATGACGGCGTTATGGCAAAGGGTGTAATGTGGATTCCTAGATGAATACTAATGTTTGGCCAGATGGCTGAATTAAAGCAAACAGAGCTTCTGATGCAGCCTTCTTGAACCATGTACTACATTTCTGACAATGCAGTTACAGTTGGCATTAATGTCTCTTATTGCAGAGTGTCATTTTTGAGGTATCGTTCTGTGATGAGCAATGCACGTGCGCACGCGAACACACACACACACACACACACAGAGTTCAGCAACGCCAGAGCAAATGAAGCCAGAATGTAGGATACCAAAAAGTGTCACTAAACTTAAGAAAGGAAGATTTCAGTAAGAAAAGATGATTAGTCAAAAAAAGCCCTAAAGTTAAATAAATTAAGTAAAATCCTTAGAGGTGAAATGGATGCTACTTAGAAAATCAATACTAGAGTTTCAGGAGATATGTGTACTGATGAACAAAAGGGAACCAGAAAGGCAAGGAGTAAATCAATATGCCCTAATGGCAAGGTTAGAGAGGCAATTCAAAACAGAAATTCTTCAAATGTGGAAATCTAACCCTAGAGAAGCCAATAAACAGGAGCATAAATTACAGGAGTTAAATTATAAGAGGGAAAGGCCAGAATGGAGTTAGAAGAGCAAATAGCTAAGCATGTAGAAACAAACAGCAAGAGATTCTTAAATGTACCAGAAGCAAGAAGACTGCAAGATTTGGTGGGTCACTGGATCACCAGAGGGTAAAGGGAATAATTAATGAAGATAAAGACATTACTGAGAAGCTACATTATTTCTTTGCATCAGTCTTCACCATCAAGAATGTTGGGGAGATTCCTGCCCTAGACATGCTCTTTCTTGGTAACAAAGATTCTCTTTCAGTATCTCATACTCTCAGAGATTGAGGTGACAGAAGAAGAGGTGCTGAAGCAGATTGTCAATTTAAAATGCAGTAAGTCACCAGACCAAGGTGGCACATACTGAAGGCACTTAAGTATGAAGTGGCTAAGCTGCTAGCAAAAACATGCATCTCTCATTAAAAACAGCTTCTGTTGCAGACGATTGGAGGGTAGCAAATGTATCTGTATTTCAAAAGAAATGTAGGGATGATCTGGGGAGTGATAAATCAGTATGTTTATATACCTGGCAAATTGGTTGAAATGATAGTTAAAAACAATTACAAAACACCTGGAAGATCATGATATGATAGGGACTAACCAGCATGGTTTGTGCAAAAGAAAATTGTGTTTTACTAGTCTTGTAGACGTCTTTGAAGATGTCAATAAAGCAGTGGATAAAGGAGAACTGGTAGACATAATTTATATAGACTTGCAAAAGGCCTGTAACAAGGTCCCGCTCTAGAGCAGTGGTTCCCAAACTTTAAGAACCTGTGAACTCCTTTCAATAAACTGACAAGTCTTGCGAACCCCCTCCTAAAAATGAATATTTCCAGGGATTTTCTCCTTTACCTGAGTATAAATTATAAAAGCAGTGATCTTGGAAATATAAAATTTGTTTTTATGACATGCTTATTATGCACTATTTATTATTAAGTAATATTTACCATTACAGTATTTTTATTACATTATGAAAATGGCAACACTCTTCCAAGATCTCACTTTTGTAGCTTGTATCACTTTGAATAAGCCTGTTATAAGACAAGGCTCCTATGTTTCATCAAGGAGTATCAGATGTGAAACAGCATGAAGATATTTAAGAAGTCAACTCAAAGAGTTCCTACTACACAAGCATTCAGGTCTTGAACAGTCTAGGCAAACAACGCACGTTACAACAAAGCTTAAACTTGTTCTTCATAATAATTTTAAAAACTATACTAGCTGTCTATTTAATTTTCAAAACAGCAAAAACTATCCCCCTCCCTTTCCATTTCTTATAAGGAGTCTTGATGTTTAAATTTCCTCAGTAGGATAGATATGCTTGCTTGGTCTGCTTAGTTCTTGGAAGTCCAGGGGCTCCAGGCTGCTGGCCCCGTGCTGCCCGGGGTCCCTAGGGACAGCTCTGTCTGCCATTAGGGAATTTTTTCCCGAGAACCCCCTGTAACATTTCGCGAATCCCAGTTTGGGAACCACTGCTCTACAGGCTACTAAAAAAGGTAAGTAGTCATGGGGTTAGAAGCAAATTATTCTCATGGATCAAAAATTGGCTAGGATGCAGAAAACAAAGAGTAAGAGTAAATGGTTAATTTTCATAAAGGCAAAGAGTTAACAATGGGATAGCCCAGGGTTCTGTACTAGGTCCTGTGTTGTTTCATATTTTTATTAATTATCTGGAAAGGAGGGTGAGCAGTGAGGTAGCAAAATTTGCAGATGACACAAAGTTATTTATGTTAGGACCAGAGAGAATTGTGAGGAACTACAGAGAGACCTAAACAAGCTAGATGACGGGCAACACAATGGCAAAGGAAAGCCATGTCAATAAATGCAAAGTAATACACGTTGGAGGGGAAAATTTAAACTACCATACACACCTTACAAGGTTCTAAATTAGCTGTTTCAATTCAAGAAATGGACCTGGGTTATACTGTAGACAACTCAGTGAAGACCTCTGCTCATATGCAGCTGTGATCTAAATAGCAAACAAGATGTTAGGATATATAAGCAATGGGATGGAGAATATGGAAAATATTATGATGCCTCTATATCAATCAGTGGTGCAGCCGCATCTCGAATACTGTGTACCGTACTGTTTGCCATAACTTAAAAAGGCTATTATGAAACTAGAGCAGGTTCAGAGAAGAGCAATGAAAATAACCAGAGACCTGGAAAAACTCTCATATAAAGAGATATTGAAAAGATTGGAATTGTTTCTTAGAAATGAGATGAATAGAGTGGATATGATAGCCTTTATAAAATGAGTGGTCTGTATGAGGGAAATCAGTCTGAATGGTGCAGGGATGGGAGATTGTTTACCTTAGAAGGAGATAAGTAGGAGGGGACATGATTGATATAAAAATAAAGAATGGTTTAGAGGTGTAGAAAAGGAAATTCTGTTCTCTCTGTCTCATAACACAGATATCTCTGGTCTTAGGAGATATTAGCTAAAAGCAAATGTGGATGGTCCGTATGCCATTGTAGGCAGTCTTGTCGTACCATCCCCTCCATAAACTTATCAAGTTCAGCCTTGAAACAAGTTAAGTTTTTGCTTTCGCTATTCCCCTTGGAAGGCTGTTCTACAACTTTGTTCCTCTGATGGTTAAAAACGTTTGTCTAATTTTCAGTCCTAAATTTGTTGATGACCAGTTTATACCCATTTGTTCTTGTAGCAACCTTGGCCCTTAACTTAAATAATTCCTCTCCCTCCTTGCTGTTTTTATAGAGGGTAATCATATCTCCCCTCAGTCTTAGTTTTGCCAAGCTAAACAAGCCAAGGTCTTTAAGTCTCCTCTCATAAATCAGGTTCTCTATTCTTCCGGTCATCCTCGTACCCTTCTCTGCACCTGTTCCAGTTTGAATTCATCTTTCTTAAATATGGGAGACCAGAACTGCACATGATGAGGTATTCCAGATGAGGTCTCACCAGTGCCTTGTACAGTGGTTATAACACCTGTGTATCTCTGCTGGAAATATCTCCCCTGATGCATCCTAAAATTGCATTAGCCTTTTTCATGGCTGCATCACATTGGTAGCTCACAGTCATCCTGTGATTGACCAATACACTCAGGTCTTTCTTCTCCTCTGTCATTTTCAACTGGTAAGTCCCCAACTTACAATAAATACTGTTGTTAGTCCTTAAGCTCATGACCTTGTACTTTGCACGATTAAATGTCATCCCATTTGTATTGCTCCAGTTTTCAAGGTCATCCACATGTTCTTGTGTGATAGTCCGGTCCATCGCCATATTGGCAATACCTCCCATCTTTGTGTCATCTGCAGATTTTATTAACGCATTCCCACTTTTTGTCCCAAGGTCATTAATGAAAATGTCAAATAAAATTTGTCCCAAGATCAAGCCTTGAGAAACTCCACTAGTAATGTCCCTCCAGCCTGACAGTTGTCATTTCAGCATGACCCATTGTAATCTCCTCTTTAACCAGTTCCTTACCCACCTTCCGATTTTTGTATTAATTCCCACCTTCTCCAATTTAACTATAATTTCCCATGTGGAACAGTATCAAATGCTTTCCTTACTGCTACAGTAGTTCAGCTGCTGAAAATCTCATTTTGACAACATTATTGCTAAGCACCCACTGTGCTTGGTACTTTGCAAACAAGTATGAAGGAACATTCCCTGTAACAGATCAAATTCAGTCAGTTTTACAATCAGGTCAAATTCAAAGTAGATCGGTCAAAGAAACAGTCTGTGTTGTCGCGGCATGACGTGAAGGTGGTGATTATCTGTGGAAGGCTTGATGGAAGATGAACAGTTAGAGGAGGTATTGGAAGGAGAAGTAGGAGGTTTTTTGTGCACAGGAAGATTGGGTGGGGAGGCAACAGTTAAAATCTCAGGGCAGCCTGAAAGGAGACAAGAAGATGAGAGTGGGAGACGAGTACAAATGGTGACAAATAAGAGGCAAGGTTTGGCTGAGCAAAGGGAGAGCGTTTCCAGCCTCATACTTAAAGATGATATTGGCAGGCTGGTAACCAAACCATTACTTAGCATATACATTAATCAGAATTTAGCACACAAGCATTTGTATCACAAAGTGATTATAGTTAATGACCAAATTCTGCTTTGACTTATAGCAGTGCTAAGGTGGAATAACGCCATTGCCTTCAATAAGGCCTTCATTGAAGTTCCCCTGTGGAGTTACTCCAGGTTTGTACCAGTGTAAATGAGAGCAGGATTTGGCTTGCATTGTTTAATTTTATTTTTTTTAAACTTCCAGCCATGAAAAGCTTCCCCAAGCTCCTCCCCCATTTGCATTATCTCCTCTCACTTTCAGCCTTCTGTAGCTGTTGATCAGCACATGATGGGAAATATGGAATGTGTCCTCCTTTCATCTGCTTGGAAAGAACTTTACAATTACATTTCTGTCTGAAACTTTTTAAAATACTATTTGTACCAGTAAAACCTAGGATCACTGTAGCAGATGAGAAAATAAAATCTGTATTTCCCCTTTCCCCAGCTTGTTTAATTTGTACATTTTCACTGTTTCCCCTGTATAGTCAGTCATTTTCCCTTTTTATTTGTATGAGTGCTTCACACAGCAACAGGTTAGAGAAACACACTTGAAATAATGAAAAATGTAAGGGTAAAACCACAAAATTAGGTAGTGCACTAAGGGCACAGGGGCAGATGTAGTACATGAAACTACTTTTAATTCCTTTTTGGAAACTCACTAGATTTCAAGTTGTTCAGTTAAATTTGCCTAAAATATACGTGTCTTGGTTAGAACTATGTGGTAGCAGCAGCTGCCTTGAATAATGCATTTGTCATTTCATGGATTCATTATAATAACTTATTTATTGTTGGTTGCCAGTCTTCTAAAATTCTCTAAACACAGAGACCTTAACTTGTTCAAAGCATAAAGGCACAGGACATGCTTAAGGGAGAGAGAACTGTAAGTTCCAGTTTCTGTAGACTTACTGCATCTTCGTTAAATACTATTTTAAACAAGAAAAATCCTCACATCATCCATTTTGTGTTTGATATATTGGATGGAAGCTCTCCTCTATCTTTTCCTGAAGGTGTAACATATTGCCTTCCTCCTGGGCTATAATGATCTAGTTCTAGTTGATTGATTGTATTGTCTTTTGTCACGGTTGTCGGAGGACATTCTCCCACTTTCTCCCAAACTGTCGCTCATCAATTGAATAACTCATCCTCCTCTAGCCATCTTTGTGTTTCTCATAATCCATTTGAAATCTCTGCTAAAACCTCACTTAGTCATCTGTCCCTTTAATATTGTAACAGCTGACATAATCTCCTTTCGCCGCCTCTTGGTGTTCTGGATTATATAAACTCTAGAGGTATTGTAAACACTCTTGTAATCTTTCTCTCACATGCCATTAACAGCAATAAGGGCAAGGTTCAAATAATGTGTAGGGATTCCATTTAAAATAAAGGTTTCAGAGTAACAGCCGTGTTAGTCTGTATTCACAAAAAGAAAAGGAGTACTTGTGGCACCTTAGAGACTAACCAATTTATTTGAGCATATGCTGTCGGATGCATACTGTGGAAAATACAGAAGATGTTTGTTTTTATACACACAAATCATGAAAAAATGGGTGTTTATCACTACAAAAGGCTTTCTCTCCCCCCACCCCACTCTCCTGCTGGTAATAGCTTATGTAAAGTGATCACTCTCCTTACAATGTGTATGATAATCAAGGTGGGCCATTTCCAGCACAAATCCAGGTTTTTTCCCCCAGCGCGCCCCCCCCCCCCACTCTCCTGTTGGTAATAGCTTATCTAAAGTGATCACCACACACACACACAAACCCACTCTCCTGTGTGATCACTTTAGATAAGCTATTACCAACAGGAGAGTGGGTTTGGGGTGGGGGGGGGCGCTGGGGGAGAAAACCTGGATTTGTGCTGGAAATGGCCCACCTTGATTATCATACACATTGTAAGGAGAGTGATCACTTTACATAAGCTATTACCAGCAGGAGAGTGGGGTGGGGGGAGAGAAAGCCTTTTGTAGTGATAAACACCCATTTTTTCATGATTTGTGTGTATAAAAACAAAACATCTTCTGTACTTTCCACAGTATGCATCCGATGAAGTGAGCTGTAGCTCACGAAAGCTTATGCTCAGATAAATTGGTTAGTCTCTAAGGTGCCACAAGTACTCCTTTTCTTTTTATTTAAAATAAACAAATTGTTTGTCCTGAGTCCTCACCTGAAAACTTACTCAGGTTTTAGGAACTTAAACTTTAAACCCCGTGGTCATCCTTAAAGGTAATTTAAGTGTCTTCCCTTCTTCCAAGTACACTCAGAGTCTGGGTATGTGAGGAACACAATCAAGTTTATTTAGGGATAGATAGACAATCGAATAAACTATTAAACTAATGAGGCCAGCTGGTTGATTTCCAGTCCCTCTAAAGTTCTGCCTCCCAGCAGAATCCCCTCCTAGGCCTCACCTGAAAATCCAGTCCACCCCACTTCAATCAGGTGGGTAGAAAGTTCTCTCTTCAGTCCCACTCTCATTGAGGTCAACAGGAGCAATATCCTAATGCATAAGCAGAAGGGGGTAAATTAAGGTTGCACAGGCAGCCTTATTTCTTGCATTTCCTAATTTATGAGTGCTTGACTTTGCAACCTTAACAACATTCTTTGAACATGTTTTTTTCTGGGTTGTAGTACCAGTTTAGAGACTGACCCGTGGAACATCTCACTACTTTGCTTTGGATTAATTTTCAATGCACCTAGTTAATTGACAAGATGTATTCTAAGAAGTCTTAAATCAGTTACATTTGATGGAACTGTCTCTCTCCTAAGTGTCCCATTCTGTTGTTTTCAGGTACTGTTTGGCACTGCTGATGGTCAAGTTATCGTCATGGACTGCCATGGCCGAATGCTGGCACATGTTCTCCTTCACGAGTCAGATGGCATCCTCAGTATGTCTTGGAACTACCCCAGCTTCCTGGTGGAAGACAGCAGTGAAAGTGACACAGATTCTGATGACTACTCCCCACCGCAAGGTGATGTTGCCTTCAGCTTTTTTTTGTTTAATGTTTGCTAACACTTAACTAACAGCAGTGCCATGGAGCAGTCATGCTTTATAGTAGTATTGGAACATACATCTTCCAAGGTTTCATCCACAAGGGGCAGCGGATAGAACACTGAATAGGGAGGGAAAGACCTGCATTCTATTCCCACCTCTGCCACTGACCCACTGCAAGTCACTCCCCTCTCTGTCCCCATTGGTAAAGTAGGGATAATGATACCTTCATAAAGTGCTTTGAGATCTGTGAGTGAAAAACATGGCGTAAGAGCAAAGTAGTATCATTACTGAGCATGTCTGACACATTTTAGCAGTATAAGCCAGCTGTCCTCATGCATATTGTCATAGGACAGGTAGTCAGAGAAACTAGTGCATTATAATATAGATCCATATAAAGGGTCACCCATGACAATAATATTTCCAGTACTGTTAAACATATCTATAAATAGTGTGAGTTTTATTTCCAAGAAATCCTGTTTAACCAGTGATCATGCTTCTCAGTATAAAGTCCCTCCCTGCTAGTACTGAGCTTAGTACTTTTCATAAAAGGATTAGATGTGAAAATAGCCCTGCGGTTACACTAGCTAGGAAAAGGGTGATTAGGCCTATCAGTCCTCATGCTTCCAAGCATACATTAATTACCAGTTGCGGTCAGGATGAAGTCCCTTCCTCCCTACCATGGTATAGTATCGCATGATTAGGTGCACCAATTGGCTTTTAAACCATCATAGAAGTTAGAGATGGCAAAGACCTAATAGATGATTGTGTTCATTCTCCTGCAAGGGCAGGATATAGTCCCCCAGTAAAAGGACAGTTCAGATACTAAACTGATACTCCTCTTGGCTAGTGCTGGGGACAAAATTGTTATTCCAGTATATCAAGTCCAACTAATTTAAAGAATAATATAAATGTTGATGGGACAGTGGAAAATTAAAGTACATATTGACTAAAGATGAGTCTGAACCAGCACCTCAGATCTGATCTGTTGGTTCCAAACATGCCCTGGCAGTTCAGATCTACTTCAGATCCACTCCAAAAGGGGCATGTTTTCTGTAACCAGTTTAGGTGTAACTTAGAGTGGCAGAAATCTTGTGAAATCAGCTAGTGAGAGTTGAGCACCATTGAACCTGGCTTTAGCTCAGGCTTTCATATGGATATGAATCACCACCTCAGCCCCTCTCCAGTAGTGCTGGAGCTTTGCCTTTGTAAAAGAAGAGGATGAAAAGGATTCCTGTCACTTCAGATTTCCAAGGAAGCTTTAGATGAATGGCAAGGAAAAAGGTAGTTGTATTTTGTTGCCATTTTGCAATACCAAGGGTCCAATTTTGGGGTGGTGGATTTGGATGAAGGATGGGAGAGAACTAGCAACTCAAAATGATCCTTCGTAGAGCAGGAAACATGCTTACTGGTGCTGAGTCAATCAGGAGTGGGTGGACTCTCATTACAGGCCTGCTTCTAATGATTATTCTAATATGATGTGTTCTTTTTAAAGCTTTACAGGTGCATCAGAAACTTCTCAAAGGTGACAAGCCTTTGACTCACATAGATGTGTGGGAGGGACTTGATGTGTGATGGATTTTTACTCATCTAAAAACAATGCCAATTTATGTATTTATTTGGAAATGTACCAACTATAGGACAATTTCTTTCCTCCAGGTACTTTTTTGATCACCCCTCTTGTGAGTTCTGGAAGCACTGCCATTCTTAGCCAACTGTGTCATATTTGATTACTCAAAATGCACTGCGCTTGGGTCCTGATAACTGTCTTATCTAGGGACTGCAATGTCTTCTGTCAGAACCAGTCAAAGAAGAGAATTAAATAATGAATGATACAGATGGTGCTATTGGTCATTAAATATTAAATACAAAGGAAGTTTCACATGAACACTGAAAAATAAGCTTATGGAGGCAAGGACATTCTAAGAAATGGTCACCAAAGCACCGTTTGCTCATATCCCCCTTGCATGTAGGCATCAAGACATATTTGGACTCTGGTCAGAGGATACACTATTTAGCGCTTAACATGTAAAGCACTGAAATCTGTAAGGGGTTAGTTGCTATACTCAGATGCACTTACGATGTTCCTGGTGTCTTCAGCAGAATCCCCCAATGTGATAAAATGTAGCAAGCATATAATTGTAAGTATGATTATAATAGTATAATACAGTATTATATGTATAGTGCTTTATAGGTGTGCTGTGGTAAAAATGTCTGGTACCTAGTCTTTGTTACTTCTTGGTGACACTGACTACCCAGTACTTTCAAACGCCAGCTGAAATGAATGACTCCACCCTCCCATCAGTGGCTGTGGAGAGAGAGAGAGAGAGAGAGAGAGAGGCATAGGCCTAAAATGGAATAACAACAGAGTTTCAGGCAAGGAATACTAGAATACCATAGAGGAGTGGAAAATTTGCTTTCAGTTTCTTGCGATCACACTCTAGAGGTACTGTTCTTTGGATGGGGAGGGTACAGGTTAGAGGTTGGTTTCATAGTGTCAGAGAGGCAGGCTAACTAGCCAAGTGTATTTTGCCTTTGGTCATGTCCATGGGGAAAAAATAATCAGGCAGAATTCAAGTCTCAGAACTGGTCATTGTGACAGTAGGCTGGACTGAAATGTGCTTTTACCTGGGTTTAATCGCATTTGATAGCTCCTTTTTTGCTTACTCAACAATCTTGTTTTTGCAGATGGTCCAGCTGCATATCCAGTCCCTGTGCAGAACACCAAACCACTACTCACTGTCAGCTTCACGTCAGGAGAAATTAGTTTAATGAACAACTATGATGACTTGTCTCCTACTGTCATCCGCTCAGGGTTGAGAGGTACAAAAGAGAGACATCCCTCCCCTCACATACACAGTTTTTCTTCTGATGGTTTCATTTATTTATTGTCTATATGGTTGTGTTTAGTGTCTTGCCTGGTACCTGCTACAGTGATTCTCATTGTCAGCAGTGACACCTATTGATATAATAGCAAAGTACAGCTATTAGACTTCTTGCTTTTGAAATAAGCTGGTAGCTGATTTTATATTTCTAGGAGGCATTTCGGATATTAAAACCTATTTAAACAGTTTGCTTTCCTCCAGGCTAATGCCATAATGGTCCTGCCTATACGTGGTTGTTTATGAATGCCCAGGTAACTTAGTTTTCTTTGTATCCTAAATTCATTATAGGATCAGTCATTCTTGTATCAGCCAAATGTAAGTTATAGCTGGTAGAGTTATTGAGTATTAGGTAGAAATATTAAGATGCAAGTCATTTTGAGAAAACGAAAACTCCAGTGATTAGTTATAATCTGTAGACAGCTAAATATTTACTAAGTCTGTCTGTCTGTCTATGTGCGCCTGCACACCTTCTTGCAGAGTAAGACACTGTCATCAGGCTGCCATCCCAACTGGGAGTGGTGTCTTGCTGTGTTTTGGTAGGCATGTGCCTGCTACAGATTCCCCTTTCAAACTTCCCGGAAATTGTCCACGGAGTCTTTCTGCAGATAAATAGGCCTTGTGGGGTCAATTTGATTACAAATATCCCATGCATATTAATCATAACAAAAGTCCTATTACTATAGTCTGGATTTCCCCAGCATAGTCTGAACAGTGTAACATACAGCCCTAGTGTCCCTCACTGTGTTCCACTTCTTCGGTACAGCCCTCTCCAGTCCTTATGCTAGGACAGCTGGGAATCATTAGGAAAGGGACAGATAATAGTAAGAAAATATCAGATTGCCTCTATATAAATCCATGGTACACCCACACCATGAATACTGTGTGCAGATCTGGTCGCCCCATCTCAAAAAGGACATATTGGAATTGGAAAAGGTTCAAAAAAGGGCAACAAATGATTTGGGGCATGGAACAGTTTCCATAAGAGGGGAGATTAATAAGACTGGGTCTTTCAGCTTGGAAAAGAGACAGCTAAGGGGGATATGATAGAGTCTATAAAGTCATGACTAGTGTGGAGGAAGTAAATAAGGAAGTGTTATTTACTCCTTCTCATAACACAAGAACTAGGGGTCACCAAATGACATTAATAGGCAGCAGGTTTAAAACAAAAGGAAGTACTTCACTCAATGCACAGTCAACATGTGAAACTCTTTGCCAGAGGATGTTGTGAAGACCAAGACTATAACAGGGTTCAAAAAAGAACTGCCTAAGTTCATGGGGGATAGGTCCATGAATGGTTATTAGCCAGGATGAGCAGGGATGCAAAACCATGATCTAAAGTATCCCTAGCCCCTGTTTGCCAGAAGCTGGGAATGGGCAACAGGAGATGGATCACTTGATGATTACCTGTTCTGTTCATTCCCTCTGAAGCACCTGGCATTGGCCACTGTCTGAAGACAGGGCTAGATGGACCATTGGTCTGACCCAGTATGGCCGTTTTTAAGTTCTTATCCCTTCCAGCTGGAGTGCCACCCTGCTCTTCCCAACAGAAACCCTCACAGCCTCTCTGCTGGGAGCATCCTTGCCAGGGGAGCATCCCTCATTCCCCTGGCCCTCTCAGTTCCTCTCGGTCCAGCTCTGGAGATGTCAGCCGGTAAGCTTCTCTTTTGCTGCCCAGCCTTCAGCCATCTCCGGCCCTTGTCTTCAGCCCTCTGGCTTAGAGCCAGCAGGCAACTCTCTTCCCTGCTTCCCCTGCCTTCAGCCCTCCGGCTCTAGCACTCTGGCTTGGGGACACCATCCAGCAAACGCATCTTAATGCTCTCCTGCCTTCAACCTCCCCCCCAGGTCCCAAACATATGGTCTCCTAGCCAATTTCTCCCTCTTCAGCTTTCCCCAGAGACATCTTCCAATCTCCCACCTCTCCTGACTGACTCTCACAAGGACTCTCTCCCTCATTAAGTCTCCTCTGACTGAACCTGGCAACCCTTACCTGCCCTTCCTGACTGAACCAGTCTGCTCTGGCACCGGGGAGCTGGAACCACTTCATTTATTGGGGCCAGCTTCCCAGGCCCCAATTCAACAAAGTACTTAAGCACATCCTTAAAATTAAGTGTGTGACTAAGTCCCATTGATTTCAGTGGGACTTAAACAAATGCAAAACTGCTTTGCTGAACTGGGTCCTAAGATACTTCTCAGGATGGGTAAGAGAGGCAGAATCTGGCCTCGAAGATAGTGCATTGCAGTAGGAGTCTGGAGATCGGCTCTGTTCCTGGCTCTGCTGCTGGGTGACCTTGGACAAGCCACTTCAGCTCTCTGTGTCTCAGTTTCCCCATCTGTAAAATGGGGGTAATGATACTGATCTTCTTTTGTAAAGCACTTAGAGCTGTATAGATGAGAAGCAATATATAAGAGCTGCATGTTGTTATAATCATAGATGGGCAAAAGTGCATTTTCAGTCAGAACTAAAAAGAATTGAAGAAATGAGTTTATTGATCTCCTGATATTTACAGTATCCACACAAACAAAAACTACAACTTCATCCTTAACACCTATATTTTAGAAATTTATGTAAAAAAATATTTACACAAAATGCACTAGGGTCATTTCACCCTTTACCATTTTCTATGCATATGTGTAACATACACCATGTACAATTATAGTTCTAGTTATACTATATGTACTAGTCAGTGCTTGAGATCAGACCATGGATGAGGGGGTTAGGGACTGAGTTTGCTGGGGGAAAGCGAAGTCACGTGAGCAAATCTGGGGGATTTTTTATTAGGATTTTTTTTTTAATTATGCACTTTCCCAATGTTTCAATCAGACATTTTGCACATGGTTAACTCAAACATTTCTGATTTTCTAGATCTGAAAATAAATTCAAGCCTGAATGCAAAGTGAAGTGCATTTCTTAAGGATTTGCTAGTTTTCTAGATCTTAAGGATTTCTTAAGGATTTGCTAGTTTTCTAGATCTGAGAATAAATTCAAGCCTGAATGCAACATGAAGTGCATTTTCTTAAGGATTTGCGAATTGTTTAACATCATGATATTTTTCCAGATTCAAATAATTTTCTTTAAACGTGGTTTGATATTTCAAGTCCCACTGAGCCAGGGCTGAGTATTCAAGATTCATATTACATAAAGAATACCTAGCTTTAGGTCACCACTATTAACAATGATCTTTTAGGAGTGTGACAGATTCTAGTTACCAATCTGCCTGAAGCATCAGGTGATCAGGCTGAGGCTGCAGGATCTTTTTTTTTTTGTTTGTTTGTTTTGGGGGGGGGGGGAATGAAGGAGCACACCAAGGGTCTAAGTTTTAAAGCTTTATTAGTAAAATAATAAAGTAGCAGCAGAGAGTGCTGGGGGGGAGGGGTTCCCCATGTCACACAGAGGAAGGAAGAAAGCGTTAGTGCCCCAAGCCCTAACCCACTTTCATACTCACACACGCACTACCCGAGGCTGGCCAGGCCTGGGTGTAACGTAAGAAGAAGAGGGAGAGGGATGGACGGGAGTTCTGTCCTGTGCACACAGATCGTCCAGGGTCCGCTGTTGATCTCCGATTTGCCTCGCCTCTCAGAAGGGTTTTTAAGTCCTGGGTTCTTTTGGGGGCATTTCATTCAGCGACCTCTGTTCCCTGTGCTCTTTGTACCAGTCCAAACCAGGTCTCTGTGGCCTCCTCAGCTTTCCCAAAACACATCAGCTCCAGGGATGCAAAACTTTGTTTTCCCCCCTTTCGGCTGGCCTTCGCCATCTCATTCGTTTTTGCAATCTCTGCAGTCCTGCTCAGGTTAGTTCTCCTTTTCTTATGGCTGGCTGGGATTGGCTAAGATATGAATAGAGCTGCAGGCTTCTCGTCGGGCTCCATGACCTTGGACTGGGGCCAGCGTCTTATCTTCTGACTGAGCTAGCTGAAGTATTGAGTTAACCCATTCTCTACTCTCTTCCTCCCTCCCCCTTTGGCCTCTCGCAGCCTGCAAAGGAATCTTCCACTCCACACTCACACCTTTGTCCCTTCCCAAAATGCCTTGCGAAGCTTGCAATAGCATTAGCAATATACAATGCTGATCTGCCTCTCCCAGGGGACCTCCTGAGGGATGGGACCATTGGGGTATGACAGGAGCTCCCCATGTAGGGTGACTTTTATCATAGTAAATCCAGATACAAGGATCCTGGAAGCCCCTCTAGTAAAGCCTGAAAGCTCTTCAGAGAAAACCGCCATAAGTCCAGGAAATCTTTGGCATAGGCTTCTGATCAAGGAAGTTGTTAGCTTTGGTGACATCAACAAGACAGACATCCTCAGGTTTCATTTTTTCTTTTATTTCCACCAATATTATGTCTTTAAAAGTCTCTGGAAAAATACATATAAAAAAACTAGTGGCATCTCAGCATTAATCTTGAATTATCAAAAACTTCTAAGTCAGGAAGTTGCAGTAGTTGAAATTGGTCCTCCAAGAATTAACTCAGCCACCTTGCATTCTGGTTGTATCTTCTAGCCCGGTTTTCTTTTAAAATATAACCTTTAGTATACTATTGTTGGTTTGTTATTCCTGTGTATAATAAAAAAGAACATGAATTAATGCTGGTGTAGTTAGGGACCCTAAATTTTGAAATTTCCTGTCTTTTGAACATTAGCTATTTCAGCCCTAACATTGCATAGGTTTTTGCGTAGAATTAAACTACTGCTATTGGGGGGCAGATCCTTAGCCACACTATGGTAGTTTGGCACAGTTGGTGCAAAGCTGCCCTAAAACCAGCTTGGTTAGCGTTGGGAATATCACCTTGTATAGGGGATCCTTGGGTGACATGGAGGCTCCTCAGTCAGGGAAATGGTGTCATGGTGGGAGGAACCCCTATGACCTGGGAATCCCCAGCTGCCAGAATGGCTCCTTGGTGCCATAGGGAGCTGGGACAGTTTAGAGCTGCTTTCTGGTCTAATGTCCATCGGGGACCGGCCCAGCATTCAGTCAAGGAACAAGAGGCACAAGTCATACCCCATTCCATTTCCAGAGCTGTGCTGAGCACAGTGCTGCCATGACCCAGGATCTGGGCCTATGTCTGTCTGTCTGTCTCTTCTACCCTTTACTAGATGGAATATCAGACCTCCTGAAGTACGTATGATCATGTAACCCCCCCTAATCCCCCTGGGCTAAATGCTAGGGCACAAGCTATAGTATCAACATCTTTACAGATTGTGAGCCTGACTCTGTGATTGATTTCAGTTGGAATGGAGGATGCTTAGCACCTTGTAGGATCAGACTATTGAGAGGCAATAGGGGAGGCAGAGAGAGAGAGGTTATGTCACCATTTTGCGGCTTGAGCCTACCCATGATCTGCTGTATACCTGTAGGTATTTCAGGGGTTGCTGGTGTAAGTTTATTCGTATTTCCTATGTTTTTTCCTCTTGTCAAAAGAGTGGTCATGCATCTTTGTAACTTTTGGTGGTTATCATCCCATGCTAAGGATGTGGGAGAACTTGAGAACAACTCACGGAGTTTCTCTGTGCTCTCTAGCTACAGAGGGCACTACTAGAAGTGCCTCATATTAACTGGATAGTCTTCAATATTGCATGTGAACTCTCGTCTATGGGTCTGTGTTTGAAATATGCAAATATTGCTCTGTGGACTCTGCAACAGGCTCCTCCGTCTGTATATACTGCTGAAGGCTACTATATGTATTTTCCAAATAGGCCTCTGTGAGGATATCACACCCAAAGCAACATCAACATCCTTTTGCTGTTATACCAGCTTTGCTTTAGGTGTAAAACATTCTGTCACTTTGCCAGGAACATTCATATTATGTTGCATTCAGAAAAAAGCTGCTTTCACTGTTGGAAGAAAATTTTGCTTTTCCCAAACTCAAATTCCTCTTTCCATCCACCAAAGATGCATGGAAATTCTAACAGACCTGAGGCAAGTTAAATATAGACTCATAGACTTTAAGGCCAGGAGGGATCATCTAGTCTGACCTCTTGCCCATTGCAGGCCGCAGAACCTCATCCACCCACTCTTGTAATAGACCTGTAAATATAGGTCCTGCGTTATTCAACAATCTCCCTTTAATCCTTACACTTTACCTTTTAGTTTATGCCCTAGATGCAAGCTGTGTCTCTGCCTACACTGAACCCAACTCTCTGTTACAGTGAGTTGCTTTTCTTTCAGGGTTCAATTGTACCTGAGGGCACAGCCCAGAATAAGAGTTTGTGTGGAGTAACGTTGTCCCAGAAGGAATGTGTCCCAGAGCTCCAGGGCATTTAACTCGTATCTGCTACTAAACTCTTCATGGGAGGCAGCTTACTATCCCTCATGTGGTAGGCCAGTTCTGGTGGCTATTTACCAGGAAAGCTGAACTAACAAGACACATGCCTGTCTTTACCAGGATCACTCTGCTTGTGATCCTTCCACTTCTTCCCCCCACACATACATACACCTCCCATCGGTCTCTGTCTGTTTAAACTTTAAGCTCCTTGGGTCAGGGACTGTGTCTTCTGCATTTGAGAAATGCCAGCCCCATTCTGTGTGAGACCACAAACTAAATAATAATGATATAAACTGTAACTGTAATTATTCGAAGGACAGATGTTCTAAACCCAGAAAGCTACATAAGCCACACTAATGTCCTTGTTCTCTTTCTTGAAATGAGGACAAGAAGAGGCCAAAAAGTATTAGAAATGAGATCCCCACCTCTACTTTGGCCTCTTTGCACCAGGTAAAAGAGGTGGAGCAACATAAATGGGTTGTAAAAGCCCCAGTTGCTGCAAGGGAAGATTCCCCTGGTGCAGGAACTGAGGAAGATAGCTGTGAGGCTGTTATTCAAGAACCCCCCAACAAGCCCTGGCATAGGGGCATGTTGTGTGTGTGGTGGGGTGGCTATGGGGAGAAGAGGGACATATTGGGGGTAGGGCTGCAGCACATAGCATTGTGCAGATTCCAGAAAGGCTGCCACGTCTTAGACTTCAAAGCTGTCTAACTGATGCCGGGGGGCCGCTCCAGCTTCTGGAGCAGGCCAGGATCAAAAGGGCACACAGGTGTCTTAAATCCACCATAATCCCCCTCTTCCTACTAGGTTGAGAGTTCAAGTATGGCACAGCACATCACCTCAGACTTTTGCCCAAAAGAGGTTGTTCTGTTCTCTTGGGTAAACAGAATTAGGAAGGTTATTAGAAATGGGTTTGGTCTGTCTGTCTCATTGATTTCTAATATGTCTGTCATAGTATCCTAGGAAGAGAAATTAAATCCCACTGTAGAAACACTTTAAGGGAGAGAATTTAGAGGAACATCATGCGTGCTAGTCTATGAAAAAATCCACTTAAAAAACAAATATCCTGTCTCTGTTATGTTCAGAAGCATAATCCCAGTGAGAAATATAATCAGAAAGGCAACAGTTGCAGTAATACAAAACCATATTAAAATTGCACATAGAAGTCCCTGAAAATGACAAGCTGACAACTTAAAACAATTCTGAGATCCTTTCTGCCAACTCTCATTTCTCTTCTGCGTCTTCATTTGAAGACCACTTCTTGCCCATAAATGTCTTCAAACGTTCTTAGAGAAACAAAGTGGGCGAAGTAATATCTTTTATTGGATCAGTTTCTGTTGGTGAGAGAGAGAAGGTGGAACAGATTGTTTTGCATAAGTAGTTAACATAGTTCAAGGAATCATTCATGGAACAGTGGCCTATTAATACTTCTCCATTCATTGGGAGGGGGGAGGGGAAAACCAGGGGTAGGGGGTTAGTGAGTTATAGATAGTTGTTGTTATAAGCCATAAATCTAGTGTCACTGTTCAGTCCACGATTTTTAATGTCTAGCAGAGTTATTAATTTAAATTCCCAGACTCATCTTTTGAAGGTGTTTTGTAGGTTTCCTTTGAGGATGAGGACTGAGATAGATAGAGATATAGAGTGATCGCTTTGTGAAAATTGTTCACCCATAGGTGATACAGTGTTTTTGTCTTTTATTATTGTTCTGTGAGAGTTCATTTGAGAGTGCAGTGATTGTCTGGTTTCACCCACATTGTTGTTTGGGCATTTGGTGCACTGGATGAGGTACAGCACATGTTGGGGGGTTGTTTGAAGGACCTCTCCAAGCTCATCATTAGAAGCAGGCTCCCCACAGACCAGCACACATCAACTCACCAGACCCTGTCAGAACAGCAGATGCAAAATCTGTAAATGTATTTCTTCTGCTACGATGATCAATACCCTCCACAACACACTTCTCAAGATTGATGGGTCCTACACATGCCTGTCACATGTGGTATACCTCATCCAGTGCACTAAATACCCCAGTGACAACCATGTGTGTGACATGAGACTATCACTGCGTTCTCAAATGAATTTTCACAGAAAAATAATAAAAGACAAAAACACCCTATCTCCTGTGGGTGAACACTTGTCACAAAGCGATCACTCCATATCTGATCTCTCAGTCCTCATCTTCATAGGAAACCTGCACAACACCTTCAAAAGATGAGCCTGGGAGTTTAAATTCATAACTTTGCTAGACACTAATGACTGAATAGAGACACTGGATTTATGGTTTATTACAATAATCTGTAACCTACTAACCACCACCCATAGGTTCTCCCCCCTCCCCCCATGACTGGAGAGGTATTAATGGGCCGCTTCACTCTGAATGACCCCTTGAAACAATCTGTTCAACCTTGTATTTAGCTGTGACGCTCTGAGTACATTTCTCAGACCTGAAGAAGAGCTCTGTGTAAGCTCAAAAGCTTGTCTCTCTCTCCAGCAGAAGTTGGTCCAATAAAAGATACTACCTCACCCACCTTGTCTCTTTAATATCCTGGGACCACCACAGCTACAACAACACTGTATTCAAAAGGTTCTTGGCAGACTGAGCATCCCCAACCAAGCACAGAGTTTGCCTGGCCTGCCTTCCATCTCTGGTTTAAAGGGAAAAGTCTCTTCAGGCCTGCTCTGTAGTCCTTGCACACACGCAACTGCCATTGACCTTGAAGGCAGCAACGCAAAATCTTATTCCTGTGCTCTTGCTGAAGTAGATGGGGGCTGGAGGGCATCAGGGGCAGAAATCAGCATCCCAAAATAAAGGCCTGGGCAGATGTCTGTAGGAGAGGGATCCCTATTGATCAAAAGAGAGTAGCTGTGTGTGTATTGATGTGTATATTGTGTATAACATCTATAATACATTATTTTGCTCCTTGCTGATACTTGCATCCAAAATGTAGGCCCTGATATACATTGTAGACTCTTTGCAAAGCTAAAGAAGGCAATATAGTTTTTACACACCTGTTATATTTTATTAAAGATAGAGCAGATTACATTTCAAAAGTGCATAAGTGACATATTAGCCTAAGAGTCATTGAAAGTCAGTGGGACTTAGGCCTCTACGAGCTGAGTTTTTAAAGGTGTTTAGGTATTGCTCTATTAAGTGTTGCAGCACCTAACTGACCTTGGAGTCTAATTCCTCTTGACCTTCAGTGAAAGTTGGGCTCCTAAGTAACTTTTGATAATGGGACTTGCTACCCATATTGGTTGTGTCCTACCCCACAGGTGTCTTATCTTTGTGATTTCAGATGTAGTGGTGCAGTGGTGTACACAGGGAGACCTGCTGGCTGTAGCAGGCATGGAAAAGCAAAGTCAGCTAGCTGACCTTGGTAGCAGTTCCATTCTGAAAAGTGCACTCGTCAAGTTCTACAATGTCCGTGGGGAACATATCTACACTCTGGAGACTCCTGTGCAGGTAAGGGATGTTTTAGAAGTTAACCCTGGTATTAATACCAGAGCTTTAGTAACTTTTCACCTACATTATCCCAATAATATAGGAACACATTACTGAAGTGTTCAACTGAATGTGTTTAACAAGTTCTAAGTCTTTGATCTCATAGAGCTCCTAGAATCTGAATTGCAGGAATGTATCATACAAATTATTATTATTATGAGTATTATGGTAGGGCCTTGAGGCTCCAACTGAGATCGGGACCCCGTTGTGTGAGGCACTGTACAGACATATAGTGAGTGACAGTTGCACCAAAGACTTTACAGTCTAGACAAGACAGACACAAGGATGAGAGACAAGGAACTAAAGAGCAGCGAGACTAAGGCCCAGATTGTTAAAGGTATTTAGGAATTGTTGTGGTCAGCGTTGCAATGCCTAACTGATTTAGGAGCTTAAACCTGATTTTCAAAAGGGATTTATGCATTTAGGAGCCAAAATCCCAGTGACAGTTAATGGGATTTTGGTTCTTAAGTGCCTAAATCCCTTTTGAAAATGAGATTTAAGCTCCTAAATCAGTCAGGTGTGGCAACACTGAGCACAATGCCACCTAAGTACCTTTAACAATCTGTGCCTAAGTGCCTTACCCAAAGTCACAAAGGAAATCTGTGGCAGAACCAGGAATTGAACTCATATCTCCTGAGTCTAAATCCAGTATTTTAACCACAAGACTGTCCTCCCCTTCTATTATTTCCTTACATATACAGACAACTCTGTCTTAGTATAGGGTAGGATGACCTGATAGAACAGGAGGTCCTACGATGTATGAATCTTTTATTACCTTTATGGGCAAGGATGGTATTATGGGTAAAACACAGGATTTTGAGTTGGGAGGGCTTGTTTCTGTTCTCAGATTCACCACAGACTTCCCACATGACCTTCGGCAAGTCACTTAATCTCTCTGGGTGAACTTCAGCAAAAGACCTATATGCCACGTAAGTCCACAGAATAAGACTTAAGTGGTGCATATGTTTTATGCTGGCTCTCTGAACAGGAATGAATTTCACCTTATGCCTTGGTTCACTGTCCATAAAATAGGGACAACAACTCTTTCATTCTTCTCCATGGTGTTGTGAGGCTTAGTTAATGTTTAAATGCTCTGAAATCCTCAAGTGATGGAATGTTCCATAGATATACATTATTATTATTGTTATTGTTTGTTGTTTACTTTGTTTATTCTGCAATACCATGAGATGAAGTGAGTACAAAAGGCTGAGTTAAGGACATCATAGCAAACTAACTCCCGCATTTCCATATTTGTATTTATTTATCTCTCAAGAGTAGCATACAGTAATTAATTCCTTACATTTTAGTTTGGATTTAATTCTTCTGTAAGTTTTGTCTGTTTATAATAATATGCTCCGCATCCAAGCTTGGGTGCAAAACATTAGGGACCCAAATGTGCATATAGGCATCTAAGTGCTGATATAGCTCTTGAAGGGCTTGTCTACACTTGCAGTTTGTACCACTGTAACTATATCTGTATAGTTAAAATAATACAACCCCCCACCACCACCCAGGTGGATGCAGTTATGCCAGTATAAGGGCTTGTCTACATGGGGACACTTAGGAAAATTAATTTGAATTACCTAAAGGTGTGAATTTAAAGTGGATTAGTTAAACTGCTTTAAACCCCAGTATGGATACCTCATTCAGAATTAAAGTGGCCTTAATTTGGTTTAGCTTCCAAATAGAATAAAGCAAATTAAGGACACTTTAATTCCTAATGAGGTGTCCACACAAGGGTTTAATGTGCTTTAACTAAAACACTTTAAATGCACCCCTTGAGGGCATGGCTACACTTGCAGATGTAGAGCGCTTTGAATTAAACCAGCACTTGGAGAGCGCAGTAGGGAAGGCGCTGCAGTTTGACAGGAACAAGTGCACTGGTGTGGCCACATTTGCGGCACTTGCAGCGGCACTGGGAGTGGTGCATTGTGGGCAGCTATCCCACAGAGCACCTCTTCCCATTCTGGCGCTATGGCTTGTGGGAAGGCGGTGGGGAGTGCAGGGCATTCTGGGTCCTGTCCCAACGCCCTGTGATGCATCGGTTCGCATCCCAGCAATCCCTGTGCTTCCATCCACACTTGGTGCCATCTTTCAACGTTTTTTGTACAGCGCGCTCTGTCTTCCCATTCGGTCTGCGGGAATGGAGCCCCAACTACTGAGGAACATGCTGACGAGTCTCACCAGCACGTCATGTTTGGCAGTCGAGTTACTCCTTAAGATCCAAACTGACACTGAGGACTCGGACGATGATATTGACTCGAGTAACGCATACGACACGAGATTGCTTGTGGCATTCATGGACATGCTCAGCACTGTGGAATGCTGCTTTTTGGCTTGGGAAGCAAGCACTGAGTGGTGGGATCACATCGTCATCCAAGTCTGGGATGATGAGCAGTGGCTGCAGAATTTTTGGATGAGAAAAGCCACTTTCATGGGACTGTGTGATGAGCTCAACCCCACCCTGCAGCGCAAGGCCACGAGATTGAGAGCTGCCCTTATGGTGGAGAAGCAGGTGGCTATTGCAGTCTGGAAGCTGGCAACTCCAGACAGCTACTGATCGGTCGCTAACCAGTTTGGAGTGGGAAAATCGACCTTGTTGCAAGTTTTCAGGGCCATTAATTGCATCCTGCTCAGAAGAACCATGACTCTGAGTAACGTGCATGACATTGTGGCTGGCTTTGCACAAATGGGTTTCCCTAACTGTGGAGGGGCGATAGATGGGACACATATTCCAATTCTGGCACCAGCCCACCTACCCTCCGAGTACGTTAATTGGAAGGGGTATTTCTCTATGGTTTTCCAGGTGCTTGTGGATCATCGTGGGTGTTTCATTGACGTTAACGCAGGCTGGCCTGGAAAGGTGCATGACGCACGCATCTTTCGGAACACTGGCCTGTTCAGGAAGCTGCAAGCCGGGACTTTTTTCCCAGACCAGAAGATCACTGTATGGGAAGTCAAAATGTCCATTGTGATCCTTGGAGACCCCACTTACCCTTTAATGCCATGGCTCATGAAACCCTATACAGGGAGCCTTGACAGCAGCAAGGAGCAGTTCAACAACAGGCTGAGCCAGTGCAGAATGACTGTGTAGTGTGCTTTTGGCTGTTTAAAGGGCCGCTGGCACTCTCTGTATGGGAAGCTGGACCTGGCTGATGACAGCGTCCCCGCAGTTATATCTGCGTGCTGTACCCTCCATAACATTTGTGAAGGGAAGGGTGAACGATTCACTCAGGCATGGAACTTGGAGGTTCAACACCTGGAGGCTGAATTTGAACAGCCAGAGAGCAGGACTATTAGAGGGGCCCAGCGTGGGGCTGCAAGGATTAGGGATGCCTTGAGGGAACAATTTGAGGCTGAAAGCCACCAGTAATGTCTGGTGCCCTGCATGGGAGTGAAGTGCCTTGGTTCCAATGTTAGTAGGAATCTGTTTGCTATGCTGACTTGCAGTGCCTGTTTCTTTCCTGGGCTAAGGTATCTTTTACTTTATGGAAAAATAAAGAATTTTTCAAAGCCAAAAAATCCATTTATTGAAAAGAAACACAACTGCTTGGGAAACCAGAAAGGGCAAGGGGTTGGGGTAGGGTGGGGTGGGGAATGGTACAATCACAGATTTGCATATGTCCTGTTATCATACTCAGCCTTCCTGTCTGGAGTGCTGTGCAATGAGTGCTGCACTTCAGGATGGCTATACTGCATGGTGATGGGGGTTGAGTGCAGTGGGTAAGGGTCGTAGTTTTCAGGGCTGGGTGGTGAAGCTGCAAGTGTTGGAGGCAGCTGGTGGCGATAAGAACCCGGATGTTGGGGATAGTGGGTTGGAGGTGACATGGGGGCACAAGGGAAAGAGTTTTGGGACAAGGGCTGCAGGGGGGGTGAGCGCGGTAGTGCTCTGCCTGCATGGCTACGAGTGCCTGGATCGAGTCCGCTTGGCGCTCCATGATGCTTATCAGCCAATCCATGCTTTGCTGACAGAGCTCCGCGCTTTTCTGCCGGTGCTCCACATTCTGCTGGCAGATCCTCCTTTCACTCTCCCTCTACTCCTGCAATTTTTGATTCTCATTAAGAGACTGCTGCATGACTTCATGCAGCATGGCTTCTTTGCTTTTACGTGGCCTCTTCCTAATTCATTGAAGTTTTTCGGTCGGTGATAACACCGACGGCTGAGATCTCAAGGTTGCATCTGTGAAGGCAAAATGCAACACTTAACAGAGGCAGCATTGTTCACACCAGACGGAGCAATGATTCCCCAGTACTTAAGGGCAAGCACAGTCTACACAATAGCATAATTTGCCCATCCCAAAGCGAGCGCACATAACCCACGGGAGCCCCAAAATGGGAGTAAGCACTGGGTCAAGGGGGACTGATAGTTTCACAGCTGCACTGTCCTCTAGGTTTCTGTGCCTTGGGAAGAGCCAACGGCTGCAAGGGGCCCCTATACTGAACGCTCTCCCCACATTTTCCACAGGAGTTCGTCCTGGAAGATACCTCGCTGCTGAGGGTGACCTGGGAAGCAAGGGAGGGTCTTCTACTGCAATGTGGCTTCCGCCCTGGCCCATATGCAGCTTGCCTGTGTGCAGCAGTGGTTCCCCCGCCCCTCACAGCACAGTGACGTGGGCATGTTAGCCTGACTGGGACAAGGACCACCGTGGCTCTCCCAAGAAACCTGCACAAGCGCATTTCCCAACTTCTGAATAGACCTTTGAAGAGATCACTGAGGCCAATTACTGCAATGTGAGAAAGCAAATCAACTCCCTATTCCGCATCTAGGCATGCATGCAGCCCTAACCTTCCTCGCCCCAAGAGTCTGCACTGAATAACTTCATTCCCAAAATAAAAGCCACTTATAAAAGCCAGGAACCTTCTCTGGTGTTTGTCCTTCACCAAGCACCAGCCGCTGCGACTGGCTACCTTCCTCATGGCTTGAGAACAGCTCCTGGCTGCATGCATCTAGGGATGCCGGGGTGTCTCCCTCCTCCTCAGCACCCTCGCTCCCGCCTTCCTCCTTGTCCTGCCTTGTTGAATGGCCTCTGAGGTGTCCATGGTGCTCCTCAGAGTGGAGGTGGGGTCGCCCCCCAGTATTGCGTCCAGCTCTTTGTAGAAACGGCAGGTCGCAGGGGCAGCACCAGAGCGGTGCTTTGCCTTGTGGGCTTTGTGGTAGGCATTCCGCAGCTCCTTCACTTTAACCCTGCACTGCAGTGCGTCCCGCTCATGGCCCCTTTCCACCATGTCCCTTGATATCTCCCCAAAGATATCGTAATTCCTGCGGCTGGAGTGCAGTTGGGACTGGACAGCTTCCTCCCCCCAAACACTGATGAGGTCCAGCAACACACCGTTGCTCCATACTGGGGATCGCCTGGCACCTGGAGCCATGGTCACCTGGAAGGATTCGCTGAGAGCACTCCACACCTGGCTGAGCAAACAGGAAGGGGATTTTCAAAATTCCCAGAGAATTTAAAGGGCGGGTCTGATGGTTGGTCACCTGAGGGCAGGGCAGTAGAGTTCAAAGTGATGACCAGCGTGGCTGGAACAGACATTGTGGGACACTTCTGGAGGCCGATCAGAGCGCATTGACAGACCAGGGCGTCCACACTGGCGCTGCGGCGCTCTAGTGGGAGCGCATCAAATGTTAATCCACTCGTTGAGGTGGAGTACCAGGAATGCTCTAGCCATGGCGTCAGAGCGCTCTACGTGCCTTGCCAGTGTGGATGCGTCATGAGGTAGGACGCCCGGGGCTGCTTTAATGCACTCTAACTCGCAAGTGTAGCCAAGCCCTTAGTTAATTGAGATTAATTTTCCTCAGTGTAAGGGCATGGCTACATTTGCAGATGTAGAGCGCTGTGAGTTAAACCAGCCTTCGTACAGCACAGTAGGGAAAGCGCTGCAGTCTGTCCACACTGATAGCTGCAAGCGCACTGGCGTGGCCACATTAGCAGCTCTTGCAATGCCACAGAGAGCAGTGCATTGTGGTAGCTATCCCAGCATGCAAGTGGCTGCAACATGCTTTTCAAATGGGGGAGGGTGGGGTGGAGTGTGACAGGGAGTGAGTTGTATGTATGTCGGGGGAGAGAGAGTGGGTTTTGGAGGGGCTTAGTGTATGTAAGCATGCTGTCTTGTAAGTTCAGACAGCAGCAGACCCCCCCTCACCTCCGCCTCTCTCTCTCACACACGGCATTCCACAGTAACAGCTTGCTTTGTCCTGGAGCAGATGAGCATGCCAGCTGTCAGAAATGGAGCTTTGAAAGGGCATATCTGCATTCCTACAGCGAGTTCAAAACAATGAGAAGAGTGGCCACTTGACTTCAGGGGATTATGGGACATTTCCAGAGGCCAATCACAGCGCAGTAATGCAACACCTTGTTCACATTGACGCTGGGGCATTTCAGCCGAGATGCACCAAGTGTTATGCTTCTGGTGGAGGTGGATTACCAGGAGCGCTCCAGCTGCAGAGTCCAGGAGCTCTACGTGCCTTGCCAGTGTGGACGGGTCGTGAGTTAGGGTACCCGGAGCTGCTTTAATGCGCTGTAACTCGCAAGTGTAGCCCCAAAAGTGCTTACACCAGTATAACTATTTTGGTTATAGCAGTATAATTCCCCAGATAGGAAGCAGAATACGCTATAGGAGTACAAGATACCTTTTTACTGGTATAATTGTGTCCACACTATGGACCGTACTGGTATATAACTTTCAGTAAAAAAAAAAAAAAATCACATCCTAACCAAAATAATTATACTTGTACAAACACTGAGTGTAGACCAGGCCTAAGATTAGGGCCTGATTTTCATCTTACATTGGCTTGTGTAATTCTGTTGACTTCAGTTAAACTAATTTATAATTTACACTGGTGAAACTGAGAGGAGGGGGTGCCTAACCAAGGTACTTCAGATCTGTTTCTCCTGTCCTTGGTCCATTTAGATTGTATGCGTACACAGGTTTCAACACTGGGCCTAATAATATTACCATCTAAGTCAGGGATTGGCAACTTGAAAGGTACTAGAGGGCCACAAAATCCACTAAAATCCTTTGGTGGGTCAGGGAGTGTTGGGTCCTGCCCCCAGGGGAAGGATAACTTGGGTGGGAGAGTGCCTTGTCCCTGGGTTGTGGGAGGCCCCAAGCAGGCAGGGTTAGAGAGCGAACCCGCCCTGCACTCACCCTATAGCAGTAGCTCTGGTCCTACGGTGCTGGACCCAGCTCTCTGCTCCAGCCCATTGGATCTCGCCACAGGGTATGTGATACATGCATATGTGCAGGCCGGCCTTCCCCCCCGCGATGCCCCACCCTGCCGTACCCCCCTCTTAGCCCTGGTGCTGCCAGACCTTCTGTCCTGAGCTGGGACTCTGGTGGACCAAATGAAATGATCTGGTTGGCTGGATGAAGCCCCCTGCTCTCCAGTTGCCCATCCCTGATCTAAGCAGCAGTGTACTACAATTTGTAGATCCTTTGGATTACTGACAAAATCAGCTAGAACTTAGTATTGCACAAAAAGATAGTAGATGACATTTGTTATTCTACATGGCTGCTCCAAAGATACATGTAGTGGACAGACTGAGTCCACGATCCCAGTAATTTGTCTTATGAACACCAGCAGAAATAAAATAAAAAATCTGCTGGAGAATGGCAGTCAATGCTGCGATGGGATTTTATAAAACTGACCATTGGCAATTGAAAGGGAATGAGTGGGAAGAGGAGAGTTTGTCTCATCTCAAACCCTGCTATGAAAGCTGTTTCCTCTTGAACAGGCAGTGTATGAATGGGATGGTGCATTTATTTTATACCAGCACAATTCCTGATTTAATTAATGGCAAGAAAGCTTAGCAGCAATGAATGTTGCAGAGATCAGGTTACTGGTGCAAAATTGATTTAGTGTGAAGTATTCCTGGTTCGTATGTCTGATAAAGCAGTTATCTGATGTCTTCACTGTAAAATACATTAAACTGTTATTGTTTATGCTGTTTGTATATCCTGGATGTTTTGGTGGGGATTAAGTGACAATTTATTGGGTAGTTTATAACAATAACTCAGTGAAAACTGCTGTAGAATTTACATTCAGTTTAGTTAGATCGTACATTACTTGGTGTAAAGCCACAGCTAGCCACAGAGTAGGAATAAGAACCTCATAACTGTTCACTTTGGTTTACTCATAATGATGATGATCATTGTCACAGTTTCCCTTGAGAACAAACTGTGCTTTATGTCTCCATCTTCTCCTCCTGCTTTGGTACAGTGTCCTACATAACATCTGGTTATCAACTCTTAATCCCTGACCATCAATAAGTGATTATATTGTTCATAAATGGATAACCTAGTTTTCTGGCTTCGATCTCTGAATATAAATAACATCATAAGCAAGGGGATCATGCTCAGTTAGAAGCATTCAATCCAGCTTAAGACTTATATGAAAAATAATTCACAGTTGGGATAGTATAGAAATCAAGGTGTAAGAGCCCCTGGCATATTGCCCTGTGAGTGGCATTAACGCAACACTCATAGCTCCCCTTAACATCACAAAAATGCATATACAAAAAACCTGGATAGACTGAACAACAGTGGCAGGCCTTGAACCAGTATTGGAATTTACCTTATGAGGCACCACGTACTCTCCGCTCCTGTTGAACTCACTGAGAGTTGAGGGTGAGCATCGCCCCATGGTACTGAGCCTTCATCTTATGGGGACCATCCCCTATGCACAGTTATCTGAATAAAAACGCAAAGATTTGTAATGTTGGGGTATCAAGCACACTTGCAGTTCCAGTGCTTGTTTATACAAAGAATATATTTTAAAGGCTGCCCATAAACTGAAAACTAGTCAAAGGAATACTGTCCGTTCCTGTAAACCTAATTGTTTAACGTTTCTTCCCCTCACCCAAATCTGATCAAGCAAAGATAAGCCAAATTCCTTTCTTTAGTGGTTTTGTTTTTCAGTAATGCTTCTCTTGCATTTTAACATAGAATAAAAATAGTGAAATGCCCTATTCATGCATTCTTTACTGGAGGAACATTTACAAACCTTTTGTATTTATTTGTTAAATCATCATAACTCCTTCTCCTGCATTAAGCAGACAGTGATAGTAATAATTGGACTTACTCAAGACTCTCATTACAGACTTGCTACAATTGTTTACCAAGAATGCTGCAACCCAATTCCGTCACTTCAGAATTACTCATTGGATGTGTGGCAGGGTCTTCAGTAAAAAGAACAGAAGTATTTGTGGCACCTTAGAGACTAACAAATTTATTAGAGCATAAGCTTTCGAGGACTACAGCCCATTTCATCGGATGCATTGAATGGAACATATACTAAGAAGATATATATATACACATACAGAGAAGGTGGAAGTTGCCATACAAACTGTAAGAGGCTAATTAATTAAGATGAGCTATTATCAGCAGAAGAAAAAAACTTCTGTAGTGATAATCAAGATGGCCCATTTAGACAGTTGACAAGAAGGTGTGAGGATACTTAACATGGGGAAATAGATTCAATATGTGTAATGACCCAGCCACTCCCAGTATATCAGCTTACTATACCTGCCCTTAAAAAAAACCATCCTCTGACTGGATACAACTGCTTCATAGCTTCCCAGTAGGGGAGGCTCCTACCACATCACTGCAGTTGCCTCACTGCAGACATTACAAAAATCTGGTTTCAGAGTAGCAGCCGTGTTAGTCTGTATCCGTAAAAAGAAAAGGAGTACTTGTGGCACCTTAGAAACTAACAAATTTATTAGAGCATAAGCTTTCGTGAGCTACAGCTCACTTCATCGGATGCATACAGTGGAAAATATAGTGGGGAGACTTTATATACACAGAAAACATGAAACCATGGGTGTTACCATACAGACTGTAACAAGAGTGATCAGGAAAGGTGAGCTATTACTAGCAGGAGAGTGGGGGTGGGGGGAGAAACCTTTTGTAGTGGTAATCAAAGTGGGCCATTTCCAGCACTTTACAAGAACAGTAGGACGGGAAATAAACAAGGAGAAATGGTTCTACTTTGTGTAATGACACATCCACTCCCAGTCTTTATTCAAGCCTAAGTTAATTGTATCCAGTTTGCAAATTAATTCCAATTCAGCAGTCTCTTGTTGGAGTCTGTTTTTGAAGTTTTTTTGTTGAAGAATTGCCACTTTTAGGTCTGTAATCGAGTGACCAAAGAGATTGAAGAATTCACCAACTGGTTTTTGAATGTTATAATTCTTGACATCTGATTTGTATCCACTGATTCTTTTACGTAGAGACTGTCCAGTTTGGCTAATGTACGTGGCAGAAGGGCATTGCTGGCACATGATGGCATATGTCAGATTGGTAGATGCGCAGGTGAACGAGCTTCTGATAGTGTGGCTGATGTGATTAGGCCCTATGATGGTGTCCCCTGAATAGATATGTGGACACAGTTGGCCAAACTGGACAGTCTCTACGTAAAAGAATAAATGGACACAAATCAGACGTCAAGAATTATAACATTCAAAAAACAGTCGGAGAACACTTCAATCTCTTTGGTCACTCGATTACAGACCTAAAAGTGGCAATTCTTCAACAAAAAACCTTCAGAAACAGACTCCAACGAGAGACTGCTGAATTGGAATTAATTTGCAAACTGGATACAATTAACTTAGGCTTGAATAAAGACTGGGAGTGGATGTGTCATTACACAAAATAAAACTATTTCCCCTTGTTTATTTCCCCTCCTGCTGTTCTTGTAAAGTGCTGGAAATGGCCCACCTTGATTATCACTACAAAAGGTCCCGTCCCCCGCCCCCGTGCTCTCCTGCTGGTAATAGCTCACCTTTCCTGATCACTCTTGTTACAGTCTGTATGGTAACACCCATGGTTTCATGTTCTCTGTGTATATAAAGTCTCCCCACTATATTTTCCACTGTATGCGTCCGATGAAGTGAGCTGTAGCTCACGAAAGCTTATGCTCTAATAAATTTGTTAGTCTCTAAGGTGCCACAAGTACTCCTTTTCTTTTTACAAAAATCTGAGAAGTTGTGATCATTCATTCTGCTTAATGACGCAGATAATTTGCTTAGGTGCTGATCCTTTCTATGGGCCTTAAAATTCTCTCTTACATGGCAAAAAGAGGACCATAGCAATGGGAATTTGGGCCTGGAGATCCTGATTGTGATCTCATTTACATGAGTGTAGATTGAGAGTAACTCTACTGTAGTGTATGGAGTTACACCAGTGTAAAATTGTGGTAAGTAAAACAGAATCAGGCCAAAGAGAACTACCTGTGTGGAGGGAGAGAGTGGAACCAACATGGCACACTTCATAACTGACTGTATACTTAGCAATATTAGGTTTACAGCTGACCTTGATAAACAGTTTTATAGTGTGATCACATTTTTCTCAATGTGTCAGTTATTTAAATGTTTGTTCAGTGGGGTGTTCTGTTTAAAAGGTTTTAGTTTTGTGTGTAATTTTTTGTTGATTGTTACAGAATCTTTTATTCTGATATTGTTAGAATAGAACAGGAGCTGTACAAATTCAGGAAGGTAGACCTAGTATAAAATGAGTGGAACTGAAATTTTTTTGAAAAGAATGAAGCTAGATACTTGATGATCACTTTAGATAAGCTATTACCAGCAGGACAGTGGGGTGGGAGGAGGTATTGTTTTATGATCTCTGTGTGTATATAAAGTCTGCTGCAGTTTCCACGGTATGCATCTGATGAAGTGAGCTGTAGCTCACGAAAGCTCATGCTCAAATAAATTGGTTAGTCTCTAAGGTGCCACAAGTACTCCTTTTCATTTAGTACTGTGGTTCTCAAACTTGGGCAATCTCCAATACCACATTGAGCAATATGGGAAAGGCAGTGTGGCTCAAAACCTAACACCTGTTGGAGGTTTGTGACTCCCTACGTTGAGCTCCCCTAAATTGGCATAATGTAGCAGCTTTTTGTAATAAGCAAGCAAGCCCTACACGTATATCAGATTCACCTGGTAAAAAAAAAGCATTATGATTCCTCCAGATGTGTAGTAAAAGAGAAGAATTAATTCCTGCCCTGCCTGTTTCAGACAGATTATGGGTATGTGCAAACTCCTAATTGGCCTGGGCCTAACTTTCTCAGAATACTAGAGTTTTGTCTGTAGTGTACAGACCTTGCATTATGGACTGTGGAACTTCCTGCAGGAACAAGTGTTGACAGGTGTTTAACAAAGGTAAGTTTTTATTTAAAATAGCTCAATTCAGCAGAATATGGTATTCAGGGATATCTTTCACCAAATTCACAAACTGTGTTGAACTATACAGAAATAAAGTGACTTCCTTATGACTGTACTCTGAGTGGCACAGCTTGGATTTAAAAGCAAGATTCTCCTGCTTCCTAGCACTTTACTATAAGCACAAGGCCTCTCTGCCTTTTAAATGCTGTTTCTGTCCCATAAAAGTCCCAGCATCTGAATTGGTGGATTAAAGATCAAGGGATTCTGCAGATACCCTGTAATGGTATAAAATCCATTCAACTCAGGACTCCAGGGAGTTGGGTGGAATTTTAGGTTAACTTCAGATAAAAAAGATAATGCGGGAAGAGTCTGCCTTTTATATTCTCCAGCTGAACTGACGTGCTAATGATCCTAATTGACGTACATGGTCCTAATTGACATCACTTATAGTCCTCAGATTCATTGCTTCTGTGTTATTGTGGCCTTTTGCTTATATCTACTGAACTGAATCCTATTTGGGGGTTGTTGGATGATTGCCACTAAAGCTTCAACATGAGTTTGTTTATTACAGAAATAGCAACAAAGGCAATTTGGGATGTGTTTCAGGATCTCAGTAAAGGCCTTGATGTGTTCAAGTAAGACAGGCCATAAAAACCCATGTAAACTGGTCACTGTCACACCAGCAAACATGTTCAGGAATCTTCAGAGTTGTTCATGTCCTAGAATTTGAATCTCTTTTTCTGCAAGTTCATTATCTTGTCTTGGAAAAGACTCATTCAGTTAAAACTGACATATTTCAGCTGGATTGAGGTGTGAAAAGATGCTTTATTATGGAAACTTTGAGCTGAAATAACTAAGAAACAAAACAGCAAACTAACTGTCAGTTCTGCAGTTTGAAAAATCTTATATGGCCCAATCACTATTGTATCAGTGTGTGTTTCAGTCATTAATGCATTTATCCTCACAACACACTGGTAAATTAACTGAGGCAGACAGGCTATGTGACTTGTCACACAGAAAGCATGGAGCAGAGCAAGGACTTGAATCTATGTTTTCTAAGTCTCAGGCTAGTACCGTAACCACTGGGCCATCCCTCCTCTCTTTAAAAGGAAAAAAAAAAAAGAGAGAGACAGAAAGAAGGAAGAGCTAGGAGTTGAACGTGCGCCTGTAAAACTTCAACGTTTCTTAAGTGAAGGAAAGAATTAGCAAGCAAAATGTGTTTAGTTTCTTTTCAGTTGTACTTAAACATATTCATTAGTCAGAGACAGATTCTCCTTTATAACTAGGTGCTCGTTGTTGAAAGATTTGAAATTCTACCATACTTATCAATGCCAAAATCCCATCTCATTGATTCGTGTCCAGCAGTGAGACTTCCTGCCCCCAAATCTAATTTTCATGGATACTGTGTTTCACAACCAGTGGAGCTTCCAGTCCCAAGAGGCAAGGTATTGGTTCAGACAGTGAGCAGGCACAGGATTTCTGAGCACATAGGAAATCAATAAGGAGCGTATGACTTTCACTAAATTCAGATTGACTGAACTGTGTGAATGGGATGAAAGGTTTGTATATTATATTTAGACTTGGCAGAATTTGATTTTTATTTTTTAATAATTTCAGTGGATACTATCTGTTTATTTTTTAGCTTTTTTTTTTTACTTTTGTCAATTTCAATTTTCACAGTTGTGGGAAATTATGAGGGGAGGGTCAGACATTTAATGACTGTAGAAGTTGGTTCACCAAGTTAAAGCTTTATAACTGTTCAACATAAATTGTCAACATCACCTGTCAAAATATACAAAGTAAATATCCTTAAATCAAACTCTAATAAGTTCTCAAGCAGCATTTTTCTTTCTTTTTCTGTCTTCAGATTTAGATTGTTATTGATGGAAATATTTTTTCATCAGTTTTTGTATGTGCAGTGAAATGGATGTTGACCAACATTTACCAATAAAAATCTAATCCTTCCAAGCCTAATTATACTGGTCCCCTGGCAGGGGGAGGAATGAGTCAAATAAGAAAAAGTAGCACAGGAATCTAACTTAATTAGGAGTATCCAGTTCAGGACACTGCTATAATATAAAGAAGGACATTCCCAGCTGGGATGCATGTAGCCAAGGAGACATACTAGAGTCTCTATTCCCCTTTCTGTTTCTGAAACAATCTAGCTCATTGTTACCCAAGTTTTGAATCTGTGTTTGCACTCAGTGTGCTTCATGTAAATAACTGCCCTTCGGTGTACTGTGTTTAAAATTAGCATTGCTTAGCCCTAAAAGCCTTTTTATTTGTATAGAAATTACACTTTTTTTGGTGTGTTTTTATTTGATCCCTAGGATTCATTCAGACATTTATATTTTCTGGTGGGATCCTTATAAAATCTGCTGGCATTTGGTATGATAAAAATTAGGGCTGTCAATTGCAGTTAACTCACGCAATTAACTAAAAAAAATTAACTGCAATTAAAAAAATTAATCGCGATTTAATCACACTGTTAAACAATAGAATACCAGTTGAAATTTATTAAATATTTTTTTTAAAATACATTTTAAATATACTGATTTCTATTACAACAGAGAATACAAAGTGTACAGTACTCACTTTATATTATTTTTGATCACAAATATTTGCACTGTAAAAATGATAAATGAAAGAAATAGCATTTTTCAATTCACCTCATGCAAGTACCGTAGTGCAATCTCTATCATGAAAGTGTAATTTAATGTGTAATGTAGATTTTTTGTGTTACATAACTGCACTCAAAAACAAAACACTGTAAAACTTTAGAGCCTACAAGTCCACTCAGTCCTACTTCTTGTTCAGCCAATTGCTAAGACAAACAAGACTGTTTACATTTACGGGAGATGCTGCTGCCCGCTTCTTATTTACAATGTCACCTGAAAGTGAGAACAGGCGTTCACATGGCACTTATGTAGCCAGCGTTGCAAGGTATTATTTACGTGCCAGATATGCTAAACATTCATATGCCCCCCTCATGCTTCAGTCACCATTCTGGAGGACATGCTTCCATGCTGACGATGTTAGTTAAAAAAAAAAGTGCGTTCATTAAATTTGTGACTGAACTCCTTGGGGGAAAATTGTATGTCCCCTCCTCTTATACACCCACATTTTGCCATATATTTCATGTTATAAAAGTCTCGGATGATGACCCACCCAGCCAATGTTGTTTGGTTTACAAACACTGTCTGCAGATTTGACAAAACACAAAGGTGGTACCAATGTGAGATTTCTAAAAATAGCTACAGCACTCGACCTAAGCTTTAAGAATCTGAAGTGCTTTCCAAAACCCGAGAGGGATGAGATGTGGAGCATGCTTTCAGAAGTCTTAAAAGAGCAACACTCGGATGTGGAAACTACAGAACATGAACCACCAAAAAAAAAAAATCAACCTTCTGCTGGTAGCATCTGATTCAGATAATGAAAATGAACATGCATTGGTCTGCTCTATTTTGGATTGTTATCGAGCAGAACCTGTCATCAACATGGATGCATGTCCCCTGGAATGGTGGTTGAAGCATGAAGGGACATATGAATCTTTAGCACATCTGGCCTGTAAATATCTTGTGACACTGGTTACAACAGTGCCATGCGAATGCCTGTTCTCATTTTCTGGTGACATTGTAAATAAGAAGCGGGCACCATTATCTCCTGCAAATGTAAACAAACTTGTTTGTCTGAGTGATTGGCTGAAATAGGACTGAGTGGACTTTGTTTTATTTTTTTATACATAATTCGACATTGTAAGTTCAACTTTCATGATAAAGAGATTGCACTACAGTACTTGTATTAGGTGAATTGAAATGTAATATTTCTTTTGTTTTTTACAGTGCAAATATTTGTATTAAAAATAAATATAAAGTGAGCACTGCGCACTTTGTATTCTGTGTTGTAAATGAAATCAATATATTTGAAAATGTAGAAAACATCCAAAATATTTAAATAAATGATATTCTATTATTGTTTAACAGTGCGATTAATCACGATTAATTTTTTTAATCTCTTGACAGCCCTAATAAAAATGGAAATGAAAGTACCAGAATTTGTGGCTATATTTCCCTGCTCCTAGCATAAAAGAAATGTGCACTCATGTTAAACACTCTATGGTAGATTTGCTTGCAGACTCCCGGGCTCAATGGGTAGTGATCAATGGCTCCATGTCTAGTTGGCAGTCGGTGTCAAGTGGAGTGCCCCAGGGGTCGGTCCTGGGGCCAGTTTTGTTCAATATCTTCATAAATGATCTGGAGGATGGTGTGGATTGCACTCTCAGCAAATTTACGGATGATACTAAACTGGGAGGAATGGTAGATACGCTGGAGGGCAGGGATAGGATACAGAGGGACCTAGACAAATTGGAGGATTGGGCCAAAAGAAATCTGATGAGGTTCAATAAGGAGAAGTGCAGGGTCCTGCACTTAGGACGGAAGAACCCAATGCACAGCTACAGTCTAGGGACCGAATGGCTAGGCAGCAGTTCTGCGGAAAAGGACCTAGGGGTGACAGTGGACGAGAAGCTGGATATGAGTCAGCAGTGTGCCCTTGTTGCCAAGAAGGCCAATGGCATTTTGGGATGTATAAGTAGGGGCATAGTGAGCAGATTGAGGGACGCGATCGTTCCCCTCTATTCGACATTGGTGAGGCCTCATCTGGAGTACTGTGTCCAGTTTTGGGCCCCACACTACAAGAAGGATGTGGATAAATTGGAAAGAGTCCAGTGAAGGGCAACAAAAATGATTAGGGGTCTGCAACACATGACTTATGAGGAGAGGCTGAGGGAACTGGGATTGTTTAGTCTGCGGAAGAGAAGAATGAGGGGGGATTTGATAGCTGCTTTCAACTACCTGAGAGGTGGTTCCAGAGAGGATGGTTCTAGACTATTCTCAGTGGTGGAAGAGGACAGGACAAGGAGTAATGGTCTCAAGTTGCAGTGGGGGAGGTTTAGGTTGGATATTAGGAAAAACTTTTTCACTAGGAGGGTGGTGAAACACTGGAATGCGTTGCCTAGGGAGGTGGTGGAATCTCCTTCCTTAGAAGTTTTTAAGGTCAGGCTTGACAAAGCCCTGGCTGGGATGATTTAATTGGGGATGGGTGCTGCTTTTGAGCAGGGGGTTGGACTAGATGACCTCCTGAGGTCCCTTCCAACCCTGATATTCTATGATTCCCTGTAAAGTGTAATAGAACGTATATAAAGTGGTATGGTTATCAACAGCATTTTCCCCCCTTTTTTATTGGCACTGCCCTAAATAAATGGAATGCTTTATGAGAAGCAAGGACATCTCAGGCCAGCTACTTCACACAGCAGAATTCGGATAGAGCACTGTGGCAGGTAGATAATTGACTTGCTGCAGTAATTGATCCACATCTTCACAGTTCAGGGAGGAAATGTGTGAGGGGCAGCTATTGAGAAATGCTATTCTTATCAATGCATTTAAAGGTCAGGCCACATCTGGCAGTTGGGTTTTTTTTCCTGTCTAATAGTGAATTTTTTTTTTTTTTTTTTTTTTACTGTACCTCACTTTGAATCCCTATAGTCCTTCCCCTTATGTGAAGTGATACTGGATGTTAGATATGAAGAATGCTGTAGAATTGTCCTACTGCAGTGCTATCCTGAAGAAAATGCCAACAAAGCATTTCTGCAGTATCAATAAGCAAAAGCAAATCGATACCAGCATGAAGATTGGCTGATGGCCTAGAAAATGTTGAGATAAAAAGATGTAAAGATCTGTGGGAGGGAACTGTGCTAAGCCATTTTATATGATACAGGGATAGCAATGGGAGCGTGTAAGCACTGTGATTTGAATAGAATATGTATGTGTATGTATATGTGTGTGTGTGTGTGTATATATAGTGTGTATGTACTGCACACATGCATATCTGTATATTTATAAACATCACATACTCAAAAATCTACATTGGAAAATGTAGTCAAGTCAAGCATGTAAAAGTGAGGAAACAACAAAATTAAGTTGGGGAAATTGAAACTGAACTGCACCAGGCCACACCGTGAGTCAGTGGCAGAACCATGACTAGAACTCATGCCCTCCTAACTTCCCACGTTGTATTGCTCACACTCACACCACCTTCCTGCCAGAGGTGCCACCCATGGTTTCAAAAGTCATGAATGATGTGTCCATCCTACCCACGTGTTGATAAAACTCCAGTGCTAAATCACACAATTGTGTATTCCTTCTCTCTGTATTATATACACATCTTACTCCTGGAGGAATTCTGTGCCACTGTGCAATGCAGAATTTGTGAAGAATTAATGTTCTGCGCAGAATTTCATGTTTTCCCTGTAGAATTGGTGCTGCAGAGCTGCTAGTTGCCCCTCGGGTCCGCTGGACTCTGCAGAGCCCAGCTTGCAGTGAGCAGAGCGCCCAACCCGGTGGGGATGGAGGCTCTGCATGCTCCAGCTGCCTGACTTGATCCTCATCTGCCCGGAGATGGGAGAGCGCCTGGGAGACCAGGCTCTGACAAAGGGTGAGGAAAGGCAGGGCGGCACTGCATCACCCGGTGGGACGGTAAAGAAGCTGGGGGGAGTAAAGGCTGTGGGGTGAGGGGGATATAGGTATCTGGGATGGGGTGGTGCCCCATGGCTGGGGTAAGGAGGGGTGCAGGTGTCTGGACTGGGGGGTGCCCTGCAGCTGGGCTCTGGGGGGAAAGGGAGTGCAGGTATCTGGGCCAGGGGGGACCCCATGGCTGGGCTGTGGGGGAATGGGTGTGTGGGTGTTTGGGCTCTGGAGGGCCCCATGCAGCCACCTCCAGCACCCCCAAACTGGAACTGGGTTGTTGTAGGGTTTTCTTTAACTCTCTATTCCTGGGAGAATCTTTTTTTCCCCCCATTGTTTGTATTCTTGACATACTTGTTGACAGGTATTTTGAAATAAATTACCAAAATAATTGAAATTTGAGTGATTATATTGTGTTATTTTGACAAATACAATATGCAAAATTTTGCAGAATTTTAAAATATGGTTCAAAGAATTTTAAATTTTTTGGTGCAGAGTTTTTAATTTTTTTATGCAGAATTCACCCAGGAGTAACATGTTGATTCATCCAGCATGTAGAAAAGGGTGTAGTTTAGACCATCTGTACTGCCAGGGGAAGCTGTACTCTCAGTGGAATTCATCCCTTGGAGAAAATAGGGGCACTTCTGCCCCTGTCCTCTCTAGGGCTCCACAGCATGAATCAGCACATCCCCATGTGCCCTGGCCTTGCCCCTTCCCTGTCCAGTCCTCCCTATTTTATGAGCTGCATTGGCCAGTTCTGAGTTCCCAACCCTGCTGCACCTCCCTGGTTTACAAGACCAAGACTCTAACTCCTGACCTATGGAGCCAGGTCCCAGGTGCCGTCAGCACAGGGTGGAGGTTGGTTCTGGCCAATAAGCAACTGATGAACGAGCATAAGGGACTACAAGGGAGATTCCTACTGGTAGTGGCCCAAGGCTAGGTTCTGCCATGAGATAATACTTAGTCCTGCCATGAGTGCAGGGGACTGGACCTGATGACCTCTCAAGGTCCCTTCCAGTCTCATGATTCTATGTAGAATCTACTGCCAATGGGTTTCCTACTTTTTAAAAAGTACCTACAATTAAATATAATGTAGAACAGATAAAATCTCCCAAGTGTGTGGTTATGCTGGGCTGTGTAATAGGTTGTTGATGATACTTCAGGGATTTCTCAGTTCTTTTAAGTGTGTTGCCTGATCTTTAGATTATGTATTAATTATATTGATTACTTAAGAATCCCTGGTTATCACTTTGAGTGTTGACAGGTTCTTGTCCCAGGATCAGGCCCAGTATTTAAATTATTATGTAGTTGGGAACCCCGATGTGCACAGTTGCAACTCACACTATAGGAACTCTTTTATATTTACAAATATAGTTTATTAATACATTTAGCACAGTCACAAACACCCCAACTTAGTAAGATCAATAGATACTACAGAATGTACATCTGCACATCCATATACTCACACCATCTCCTGTAGAACAACCTGACATGTTAACCATTATCTTCCTCATCACCATCCCCTTCCCCCTCATCACCAGTGGCCATCATTCTGGCACCTCCCAAGGACTACATCTCCTTCTCCTACTGCCCCTAGCCTGCAATGCCATTTTTATAATATGTTACACTGACACCATTATGTTTGATGCATATTCAGTAGGGGATTTCCCCCCTTTTCTTTGTATTTCCTCACCTTACTAATGTAGGAGTTTCTTTTTCCTATAGATTAGTATATCAATGATCTCAACTTATTATTATATACATCAGTTCGTTACCATGGCCCTTTTGTGGTTAGGTATCACATTTATTATTTTGGTTCTTTCCAAGTTGTAGTGTACCTGTTAAGTTTAAAAGGGTATGAACTTAGGAAAGCCCCTATGCCAACCTGCTTCAATGCATCCTTTAGCTATCTATGTTAAAGGTCACAGCCATATATGGTACTTATGCTTTAGCTGATCATCATCTATCTAGGTGACAGGTCCCAAACATATGTATGCTAACTTTGCCCTAGCTCAACATACAGGATGTGGCCTGTAGGTCTCTTGCGATACAGCCAAAATATACTCTACTATCAATCTATAAACCTATTATAATAAAACAAATAATCAATCCCATTAGAAACTTATAAGAAAAGATATATAAGCAAGCAAGCAGACTAGGCTTAGATGTATCTCATGTACCTGTTATATATGTCACTTCGTTTCCAGGACACTTCTGTGGTTGAATCATGTACCTGTGGTCAGAACATTCCCTTAAACTCTATTTTCAGCTCCCCAAATACTTGGGGTTTTTTATTGGGCCGTTTATCTATGCAAAATTCATAGACCTCCAGCCTTATGCTAACTTGCTGAAGGTAATGTCTTACAAGATACAGGCCAATGGAAACAGAATGCAAAGCAGAATAGAATGCAAAGCAGTGAATATAATAAAGGCAAGCTAGCCCCCTGGGCTACAAGTGCCATTGGCCACTACAAAGTGCCTTTAGTGGTCGCTATGAACATTGGAATGTTCCCCTGTTGCAGTTTTCCATTTGCATAGCAGTCAGCCTGAAGGTTGATACCTCCGCAGGAGTGTGTGTGTGGCTGTACTTCATTGTAATCCTCCCACCTTAAAACCCAATATTTTCCTTTACATTTAAAACCAGGGTGAGATGGCACAGCAGGGAAAATCCTCTCTTTTATTAAGTTCCTTCATCCTGCCCTTTCTCTGGATGCTAAGCATTGAGGTGGTGTGAAGCAGCTGCACTTGCTATCTGTCATTCACCTAAAATCATCTTGCCCCAGTTTCTCCTTTTTAAACATTCTGAAGTCGAAAAAAGTCTTTCTTCTGGGCTAAATTAATATTTTCTTCTTAGCAGATCTAACCCAGATATCTGTACACAATGAAATCTTTCAGATGGAGACCTCGTGTTCCTGATTACTAATTCTCTGTTGCTGCTTGCCTTCTGCATGCTCAATTCTTGTTCAGTGTGTTTTGGGTAGAAGTTGAAGACATTTTTACGTGACCACTTCAAAGTATACCTAACCTTTCAGTAAATTGTGTTCATTCTTTACCTAAAGAACACCTCTAATCTAGACATTTGTAGGATCAGAACCTAGTCCATCAAGACCAGGATTGTGCCCAGCAGTGGCCCAGGAGCTGGTGCTTCAGAGAAAGGAATAACTCTCTACAATGCACTCACTATAGTCTCTTGTGCAGCGTTATTTCAAAAAAAAACCCATTTCTTTCTCACCCCGGTTGTTTATTTGTATTGTGCGAGCACCTACAGGGCCCAATCTGGAATCAAGACTCCATGGTGCTAAGTGCACAGTGCTTCGAAATGAGAGTAGATCAAAGCGCACTGGGGAACTTTTAGTACATGGCAGCAGATCCATACTGATGCTTAGTGCACAGCAGGCTAGTACAGGGTAGATTTACACCCCAAGCTTGCTGCCAACTAAATGTCAGTGTAAACAAGTTCTAAGAGGAGAGACGAGAGGTGGATACAGCAAACACGGCGAGAGCACAGGTAAGTGAGTTGATTATGAGAAGCACAGGAAGCAGTTGTCCCAGCACGCCTGCCTGGCAGTCGTGTAGACTAGAGTATTTTGGAGGCATTGGGACAGAGGTGACTTGTAAGGAGGATAGAGTGTAGTGGCTTTGCAGATGTTTCTGGGAAGCCCCTCCGTTGCATAAGGAGCAGGGTGGGAGAAAGCTCAAAGGGGTGTGTAGGAAAATTTAACAAATGAGGATCAGTTTACACCCTGAAGCACGACGTTATCCTTAGTACAGATCGCTATAAAAGCTGGTGGTTATAAAAGCATACACTCTATTTATTTTTTAATCCAGCTACATGAATTAATTTCACAGCTCGATGATACACTATCTGAAAACTGGTTCCTTTGATTTGTTCTAAATTTCCCCACATGAGCCTTTCATGTCCTTGTGTTGTGGAAGTGCAAAGGATGGCCCAATCTGGTTTTTGCTGTACCTTGGGGTTTACCTACTTCAATCCCGTCTCCTCTAACTCTTTATTCTTGTGTTTTATTGATATGAATTTAGACATTTAGCACCACAAACAAATGGATGAGTAAAGGGCAATAGGTGCAGTTTGTTTATGATAGTGCTTTAGATTTTATTTTCATCTGGAAATATATCCTTGGGAGGCAGCATGGGGTAGTGACTTCAGTTTGGAACTCAGAGGCAGGAAGTCCTGCGTGTTAATCACAGCTGTGCCACTGATTCACTGAGTGCCCTTAACTGAGTTGCTTAACTTCTCAGTGTCTCAGTTTTCCAAGATGAAAATGTGAGTTATACCACTTAACAGGTAACTCCAGGTGTTGTGAAGTTTGATTAAATCTTTGTAAAACTCTTACAAGGTAGTCTGGTAGCAGACAGGGTTCTGGACAGGGAATCCAAAGACCCGAGTCCTTTTCCTGTTTCAGCTATTGATGTAGTGAGTGATTCTGAAGGAGTGACTTACCACTTGGGGTCTCACCTTCCTCGTCTGTGAAATGGGGTGAAGAATGCTTTACCCACCTGTGTAAAGAGATTTGTGAACTATGGCTGAAGAATGCTATGTAAATGCTAAGTATTGTTACTGAAAATAAATGCTCAGTGTTACTCTATACTAGCCCCCTTTGTGAGCAGTAACATAATGCACAGTTATGTTTATTTTAGCTGGTTTTTGAAGGCCTTTGCTAATGCAGCGGGTGCTAGATTAAACTGGCACTACAGAACATAGTCTTGCTGCACAGGTGTCTGGGAGAAAATGCCTCTTGTGTTAAGTTGTGCAATCTTCCTTTCTCGCAGCGTCCCATAATCTCCATTTGCTGGGGCCACAGGGACTCACGCCTGCTCATGGCTTCCGGCCCTGCACTCTATGTTGTCAGAGTAGAGCACAGGGTCTCCAGCCTGCAGCTCCTCTGCCAGCAGACCATCGCTGGCTCTCTGCGGGATGACAAGGATATCAGCAAACTGACGCTGCCTCCTCGGCTCTGCTCATACCTCACCACTGCCTTTACACCAACAATCAAGGTAAAAGGAATCACAGCCTTTTCTTTTTCTTCTTTACCCAACTCTTCCCAAGAGATCATGGCAAACGTTTAATTGACTTCTGTGAGGCCAGGATTTCACCCAATGCTTCTCCGTTAGAAAAGAGGACGATAAAAGGAGGGAAACTACTAATGGATCAGAGTAGCAGCCGTATTAGTCTGTATTCGCAGAAAGAAAAGGAGTACTAGTGGCACCTGTCTCTAAGGTGCCAATAGTACTCCTTCTCTTTCTACTAATGGATGAAAAGCTTTTACACATATTAAAATCAGAAATTAAGACTAAGGATGCTTTGGCTATGAGGTCTCCTTCAGGGATGGCCTGTAAAGGAAAAGCCCGTGGTTAACTAGCTCTCTCTCAGAAAAACTCAGAAGAACCTTATTCTAGTGGCAGCCTTGATCCTCAGTATATTGTCTCTTGGTAGGTTTCAGAGTAGCAGCCGTGTTAGTCTGTATCCACAAAAAGACAAGGAGGACTTGTGGCACCTTAGAGACTAACACATTTATTTGAACGTAAGCTTTCGTGAGTTACAGCTCACTTCATCAGATGCTCAAATAAATGTGTTAGTCTCTAAGGTGCCACAAGTCCTCCTTTTCTTTTTGTCTCTTGGTAGACATGGGTATTTTGGGCTGCATGTGAGGAGGCCTCATTTCACAGAGTAGTGAGGTAAGTCTCCTCTCTATGCAACTCTATGCACACCTGGGTATTCTGCTCAGTTCTGCTCACCACAAGTGTAACTGAGAGCCCAATTAGAAGATGAGGGGACTGGGCAAATGGCCCTGTGATTAAAACTTGGTAAGCAATTCTTTTGATGATACACAAGAAGGGATACTATTTAGCTCGTTTGCTCTTATCTGTTTTGCCTCAGCGAGGCTAGCGGGAGTGAATGACAGTAAAAACTTGTCTTCGTCATTAATTTCAACAGATGTGATTCTGGATTTACACAGGGAATGGGTCTGCTATGTAAGGAGGTGCCATTTGGTAAATAGTCACTTTCCAGAGTAGAGTCAGACTGTGAAATTATTTAATTTCACCCATATTCACAATGATTTCTCCAAAGGGTATAAAAGATTCACACGAACTATAACAGAGTCTCACGCCACTGGTAGATGACAGCTACTTGAACAGCTCAAAGGGTCTGAGTGATTGCATCATTTACCATTCTAATGGCTGGTAACACCTATTCTTCAGTTCTTCTCCTTCCACGGATAGAACTGGAAGCTCCTCTTAAGCGCTAGTGTTCAGTGCTCCAATTTTCTAGCTTCAGCAGCTTGATTGATGCTTTAAAGTTGCTGCTTTGTTCTTGTGCCTTTCAGTTCCTACAGCTAAGTGCTCATTTTTGTACTTTCCTGTTTAAAAGAACTGTATTCTTTGATTAGTAGCTGGAAGTCAGGGCTTTGGCATGCTAAGCCTCTGTCATGTACTTCTTTTATTGATGTGTGTCCAGTCTGTTTAGAGAATATAGTTTGTTTTGGATCACTTTTCCCCCCTTTTTTAAAGAATGTACCAGATTGCATCAAATGCAGTGTACTAGTACTTAAAACAAAAATTAATACAAAAGGAATGGATTCCCCCAGACTCCCTACAAAGGCTTTATCTACCCCACTCTAAAAAAACTCTGTATTTTGTGAACTGCTGAAATTATATTGCTGAGATCACTTGCACCTGCCAGACCATATTTTAGGATTAGAAAATATGGCTTATAGTGACAGATTCAAGGTGCTCAATCCATTTAGCGTAACAAAGAAAAGGTTATGGGGTGACTTGATTACAGTCTATAAGTATCAACATGGAGAACAAATATTTAATAATTCTGTCTTTGATCTAGCAAAGAAAGGTATAAGACAATCAAGTTGCAGGAAGTAGACAAATTCAGACTGGAAATAAGGTGTAATTTTTTAATAGTAAGAGTAATTAACTATTGGAACAATTTACCAAGGTTTGTGGTAGATTCTCCATCACTGGCAATTTTTAAATCAAGTCGGGATGTTTTTCTAAAAGAGCTGCTCTAGGAATTATTTTGGGGAAGTTCTATGGACTGTCACACTAGTGGTCAGACTAGATCACAATGGTCCCTTCTGGCCTTGCAATCTATGAATCTTTCCTCTTTCCCCTAGGATGTCTCTTAGCCCCCAGTCCTGCAAACATGCATGTGAATAGTCCCAAAATGGACTAAAAACTTATTTTAGTCACTAAAGTAAGCATTAAGAGGCTACTCATGCACAGGGTTACTTACATGTATCAGTCTTTGCATGACTCTGGCCTTAGGTAGTATATTTTATGTGTTCAGGTGCATCTTATCTCTTTCTTGTTCCTGTTTCATTATAATGGGTCAGATTCATCTTCTGTTTATACCAATGATATAGAGTAACTACACTGTAGACAGTGGAGTTAGTCTAGCACTGTTTAAAATGAGAGCAAACCATGCCCATAATATAATGTAGTGTGAATTATGCTTTGTGAATCATGCTTTGGCTGGTTCTTGCTTATGAAAAAAAAATTTGTGTACTGCTAATTAGGTAATTTGTGTGCACAGAAATCCCAGAAATATCCCAGTGCAGGGTTCTATTATAACTGGTACCTTTGCAGAAGCTTACTATACTCTGAAACCTTACTATACCTGTAATTCTTTGCTCTCAGAAGATATGTAGTGTACAACAGACCTCTGCTAATCTGGTACCGGCCTTTCTCTCAGAGTTAAGGATGCTTATTTTTTGTCTTGCTCAGTTTTTTTTCTTTATATTCATTTTGAAGCAAATAGAGGAGTGTAGATTCTATGTTGTTTGTTTACTGTAATGTCTAAAAGGTGCATTGTGCAAGGCACTGTACAAGTACAGAGACAGTCCTTGCCCCAAAGAGTTTACAACCTAAATATACAAGCCAGACAAAGGAAGGATTATTAGTCTCATATTACAAATGGAAAACTGATCTGCAGAAAGACTGAGGCCAAAGTTTAACAGAGCTCCTAAGCAAATGGCCTAAATCACTTGCCTAAGGTCACATAAGTGTCTTGGAAGAGCTGGGAATTGAACTCAGATTTCCTGGATCCCAGTTCAATGTCGTCTTAATCACGAGACAATCCTTCCTCTTATACTGTAGCTAACTTTTCTATTCTGAGTACAATTATCGATCGAATCAGCAGGCACGTGCGTCCTGGTGGTGGGTGATTCAATAGCCCAGACATTAATCTATGCTAATTCTGAGCTATCACAGGCCATATTAACTGGGTTGGGTTAGTATTATATAACTACCTAACCCCAGAGAATAAGAATGACATGTGTTTCTCTTTCCCTCCATTCAATTTAGCCTCCTATCCCAGACCCCAACAATATGAGAGATTTTGTCAGCTACCCAACAACTGGCAATGAAAGGCTTCACTGCACGATGAAGCGGACAGAAGATGATCCAGAGGTTGGAGGTCCATGCTACACGCTGTATTTGGAATACCTAGGGGGACTGGTGCCTATCCTAAAAGGGCGCCGAATCAGCAAACTGCGGCCAGAATTTGTCATCATGGACCCTAAAACCGATGGAAAAGCAGGTATCATATTTTTATAAGTGGATTGTTCATATTTGTAAAAATGCTGATTGCAAAAGGGTTTAGGCTGAAAGTCAGAGATTTAAGTCCTCTTTGTCCACATAACTAGTATAGCATGAAGCAGTTGCACTGCTGTTTTTTGTCATGTGAAGATGTCTCCACTGTGGGCTAGAATCAAGCCACCAAACTCATTTCATGTTGGCTTTTGGTTTATAAAATGTGACCTCTTGCACACTGGTTGGTGAGGAGTGGATCATTAATTAACAATAAATATTTTTCAGTCTCTGTCTGTGAGTCACCTGATACAATTGAACACTATTCCCCTGAATTTAGGCTATCAGAAATTTTGAGTTTATACTTGGCAGCAAACACACCCTGCTAGACTTTTATCTTAGCTACTGTTTTTTTTCCCCCGATGACTGACAGTTGTAATTGGGATCAGGTTTCTAAAACAGTTCTTAAATTTTTTGGGGCCTGTCTTGGTAGATGAAATCTATGGAAACAGCTTGATTTCTACTGTGATTGACAGCTGCAACTGCTCAGACTCCAGTGATATCGAACTGAGTGATGACTGGGCTGCAAAGAAATCTCCCAAAATCACTCGAGCTAGCAAATCACCCAAACTCCCCAGGTAATGATTTCTTGGGCATTTTTTCTTCTTCTTTTCTGTGGGTATGGTTTTTTTTGTTTTGTTTTTTTAATCTTGTCATGACAACCTAAATTAAGGCAAAGGGGGATGTTCTAATGCCTTTCATAAGAAAGAATTTGCTTGTGGAAATTACAGCTTTTCAGGAGCTCTTTTTTTCTCTCTCTCTGAGAAAGAAGAACTCAGACCTTCTCTGTGGTTAGCTGTAATAATAATAATAGGCAAACTCCACTGCTTTAGTCTGCCTCTCACAAATAGCTAATCAGATCAGAAAAAATAGTCTAAGGCACACTCTGTGTTCAAGATAGCAAAGGAATAGTCTGTAGCTTCTCAAGTTCATTCTTTAGCCTGTTCTGTTCGCTCCCCAACACACACCCAGATGCACACTCAATATGTAGATGGAATCTGTAAGGGGAGTAGAAGGGGGATCTGTATCTGCTTAATAGAAAGTATTTTGGATCTGTGATGAAAGCGCTAAATGTAGAAAGCTCTGTTGACTGAATTGCCTTGTCCCAGTGACTGGAGGAAAAATTGTGAGTGTTTCATCATGTGTTTTCTAAGCAGCTGCCACTTGTTGATAATTCATTCAGCAATAATGTCCATACAGGCTTAGCAGAACGGACAGAAAAAAAGTAGAGAAAATTACATCAAGTTCAACGTTATTATTATTATTTGTATTGGAGTAGCACCTATGGGCCCATCGTGAATGAGAGCTCCAGTATGATAGGTGCTCTACAAACGTTGCCCCCACTAGCCAGAATGAAGGGGCGTTCTACCCAAAGAAAATATTTCTTTCCCAGCTCTGTGTTACGTGATATCTTAGTACACATACATGCACATAATATAATTCTGTATCGTTCTTTTTGTTTTGCATTTCACCATTAAACAGGGCCTGACTCTGTAAACCTGGGCCCTGGTCCTGAGTGCCATGTGCACAGGGAGAATCCGGGAGCCCTGTTGATATCAGTAAGGCTACCTGCGTACCCAGGGTCTACTTGCATGCATTGTGTTACATTTGTTTCATTATTTTCTCTACTGATGGCCCTTTTCGCCCCCTCAGACTCTCACTCTGGAACCTCATTTACAATGTTTACACACGTGAGGGAGGTGTAAGTAATTTTTTTATGCTCAGAGGAGTACTGACCAAGTTTGTGAAACCTTAGTTTGAACTAGTGGTACAGGTGTCCAGTAACTAAAGTATCCTCTTTATGTTCTCATGGACACTGTCTAAAGTCAGTGCAATCTAATAACATATTCTTACGCCTTTATGTGGAGTTTATAAGTTGCGTCATCTTAACCTCCCTTTTGCATCACTAATCAGACCTAAGGGAATCTGAGTCTAAGTTAGAGTAAGGGAATCTGATTTATATCTCTTTACGTATTACCTTTGAATTTGGCCCATAAAATTTAAGATTCTATCCATTAGACTAAGCAGACTTTAGGTAATCCTACCACTTTCTTCTGTAGCTTACATCACCTAAAGAGAATATGCCAGTTTTCTTCACTGTACTTAGTGTATCCAGAAATGTTAAGTATGTCCATCTGTGTGTGCCTGATAACTCTAATTATTGCTTTACGTGAAGAATTAATATAGATGCCCGCAAATCTCCAAAGTTGTCGCGAGCTGCTCAGGAGATATCAAGATCTCCAAGGTTACCAATAAGGAAACCTTCTATTGGTTCACCAAGCCTAACTCGACGAGAGTTCCCATTGGAAGATATCACTCAGGTATTGCATGACTGCATAATTACCAGACCTGTACCTAAATATATCTTCTCTTTCCAGAAACAACAGTTTATAATATATATCCAGTGGTGACCACTGAAAATCTGTCATTTAATGGAGTTACTACGCAGTGGTATCTGAGATGCTAGTTATGTCTCTGTATTTATAATAGGAGACTTCGGTAGAATCTCAGGTAGCATTATGTGGTAAGAGCTGGTAAATGATGAGGGTGCTCGCTCCATTGATTTCACTGGGACTGCGATTTCACTCTGACTTTTTAAAAGGCAACCATTTATCTTAGGAATCTTTATATAACAGACTTAAATTCCAGTTGCTATGTTCTTGGCTGTCGAATGCCCTATGTAGAATTATTTTCTAGTCCTTATTCAGTTCTTTGTGGCTAGGTGTTGGTATCATAATACCACTATAGTCACCAGCTTTGTTGTCAGTCTACAGAGACAAAGGAATTTAATGGGTCAGGGGACAGAACCATCCTGTCCCCCACAACTGGTTCTGCCAGGTGATGGTGGGAACACCATGTTGGGGAGGCTAGCACTTCTGCTGTTTGTACTGTGCACAGTCCATGGGTAAATGGAACACTTCATGCCCCAGGACTGCCTATCTCACCCATTTCACTAGCACTAAATTGATCTTTTTGTATTTCTTTATATACTTTCTGTATTTAAAATACGCAAATGGTAACCCTTGGCTTGTGAAATGTTCTGGATCACTTATATATCAGCAATAGAAAATAGGGCAGAAGTCCAGAAGCCATGACACTTACCCATCAATTAAAATGATAATATAATAATGTACTCACTGTGGTACAGTGCTTTGGGATCTCTGGAAAAATATGCTGTATAAATGCTTGTTAATAATTCCTTTCTATTGTATTTATTCTTCATTAAGTGGTTATTAAACATAAAATCCAATGAGAAAATTATATGCTATCTTGTGATTGTTTACTGCAAAGATATACAAATGATACACTATGCTATTGTGTGGGAGAAGCAACGATCTTACTGGCCAGCTGCAGTGCTCTCCAGTTATCCCTGCTGCCAGGTCTTCCACCAAGTTGTTTGTGTGGTTGCCATATATCTGATTCATGCGAGCTACTCTGATGGTGTCCAGATAGCAAAATGGGACAGTAGCAAAATACAGTCCTGAATGAAGGGATGTACTTAGTGGATGGTTAGAGACATTAGGCCACTGAATAAAAGAGAATGAGATGAAATTGTCTTGTATTTGAAATAGCTTTAGTGCTCCAAATATTTTTGTAAGGATCACAAGAGAGCAGACAGTAATATGTATAAGTGAGTTACATGGAGATATTTCATCATTAGAGTTTCTACAAAGCAGTGCTATATTATTTTTTGAAAACAAATATTTACTTTTGCTGATTTTGTAGGAGCCAAATAAACTTTAAACCTTTTTTCTTTTTCCTCCCTTTGCAGCACAACTACCTTGCTCAGGTCACATCTAATATCTGGGGAACCAAATTTAAAATTGTGGGTTTGGCTGCTTTCCTACCAACTAACCTTGGTGCAGGTAAAACTGACCCGTCTTGATTTTTCCAATGTTGAGCTCTTGCTAACAAATAACAAACGCTCCCTACGATTTTCTTTAAAATGATGAAGAGCCTGCTTCAGTAATGCTGTTAATCTCGGTCCCAGGGAAATTTCAGTGTAATTGCCATTTAAATCTCTAAATCCAACAACAACTCAGTCAAAAAAAGATCCATTAAGAATCAAACCAGAACCTACCATTTTGACAGTTCAGTTATTTGAACTAGGATTGAAAGAATAATCTTTCCAGTTAGAAAACTTCAGAAATCAGGGAGCTTCTAAGTTATTGTAAGGTAAGTGCTATAATTTAAAAAAAAAAATGTATTATTTTTTACAACGGTTCTAACAACTATTATACATAACAAAATAACTTTTAAAAGATCTTACCTTACAGCAACTTTTCCAGAGCTTTTAATGGGGGAAGTCAAGTATTTGCATGGTCACACAGCTCTCTTGCTTAGACAGACAGCAGCAAAATGGTCGCCCTCACTGAAAGCAGCCTTATACACTTAGGGCCCTTTCTCCTACCCTTATGTTGGGTAGGCCTTATCTCCAAGTGCAGTCCCTTTGATGTCAGTGGGAGCAGAATAAGGTCCCATTCAGCATGATTAAGGGTGGCAAAATTGGAGTGTTGGTGAAGATACTGAAGCAGTTATAGGAATTTCTAAAAACTCTTTTGAAAACCCCCTTTTTAATTGTATATTCTTATTTAGTAGAGATGGGACCAGGCAACAATGCTCTGAACTGGATCCAAATCAAAATTTCCCAATGGCTGTTTGGGTTTGGCCCCATCTTTGTTACTTATGAAAGATTTATACAGAGTAGCTTTTTAATGGGATGTCACTAATCTCTGGAGTTTTCATTGAATCTCTTGTTGAAAGCCTGAACAATGTGAATATTTAACCCTAAAGTGGATATTATTGCTGTTAGCTTTCAAATTTATTTGAAGAAGTATCTTTATTTAAAGCCCCGCCACCCTGAACTGGAGTCTTAAAGTAACTACAGTACTACTATTTAATGCAGGGCTTGACTCCCCTGCTGGCACAAGAGAGGTGCAAATTGCACCACCCTGTACCAGTGGAGAAAGTGTTCGCCTGAGGGGATTAACCTCCTTGGGAGGGCAAGAGTGTTAGGAGATTATGCCAGAGGAGGGCAGCTTTACATTGCAGACAGGGCTTCATCTCTTGTCATGGAAGAATTAATGAAATTACAAAATAATACCTATCTAATTCAACTAGGTCTCAGTCCTGCACCCACTGAGTGTTGCCATTAATGTCAAAGGATGCAGGATCAAATTCCTAGGTATTGATGCCATGCTCGTCACTGGGCTATGTTAAACAAGCTTCCTGAGTTCCTTTGCTTGGGATAGGAGCAGTGTTTGTCTGTCAGCGATGGTCCCTCCTACTGACTAAGGAGCGGTGTTTCGTAACTGTATGGGATGTTCCCTCCATTTTATTATTTATTATTATTATTATTTATATACAGCACCATGCCCCCCCAAAAGCTTATATAACAATATTTTTACAACCCCATATTTGCAAGGATTGACCCTCACATTTTTACATAGTGAGATTTAGGGGGAAACAGGACAAAAAATCCTTTAGGAGGTGATGATAACCCTTTTCCTTCTCCCCTTGATCCAATGAAAAATATTAACTGGCTCCAATGGCCTGTTGTACTGACATGTAGAAATTCAGTATTTGTGTAGCTCTAAACTCCTATAGAATGGGTAACTAAAGTGATGCTGCTTCTAGTTAAGGACAAGTAACTAAAAAAACAATCCCAGAAAACTTCCATGCAGTAAGGAACCACCTCTGAAGTCCTGCTACTGTAATGTATTTCATGATTGTTTAGTTAAACACAAGTACATATATTTGTTTGTTAACCAAACTACATAAAATCAATTCCAGCCCTACTCTCTGCTTTGAATTGATTTTTCTTGGTTCTCTGTTCTGTTGAACTCTGAATCTTCTCTTAGCCTCTCTACCTAATAAGTATTTTTCCTCTTTTTTTCCCCCCCTTCCAAGTGATTTATAAAACCAGTTTGCTGCATCTCCAGCCCAGGCAGATGACTATTTATCTCCCTGAAGTGCGTAAGATTTCCATGGACTATATTAACCTGCCTGTTTTCAACCCCAATGTTTTCAGTGAAGATGAAGATGATTTACCAGGTGAGGTTGAATTCAATGTCTGCACAATTCCATGGGTCTGGCTAGTTTTGAGGACAGATTCTTTCACTCCCTGGCCCCACCCCTGTAAATAAACAAACAGAGCAAATCCCTATTCTGTGAGTTCCCTTTACGGAAAGGTCCTATAGAATTTAATAGGATTGAAACTAAACAGGTTTCTATAGACATTTCATTTAAAAGCCTATAGAATTTATTAGAGAATTACATCCCTATGAAGGAATTCCATTGCTTAGTTTAAAGTTCAGCAGAAAGTTAAACATCCTCTATTAAATTCTACAGGAATTCTCCATAGAGTGAAACCCTTTATATACATCTGTGGGGAACTAATATTGTAGAAGCCTGTCAGACCCATTCTTGGGATATGAGAGCAGCAGCACACAGCACTGCTGTGCCAGACACTTGGATTTGAGAGGAGCTGAGATTCCCAGAGCAGCGAGGACTCTGCTCAACTGGGAAATGTGATATGCTCATTCAGTTTTTTATTTATAATTATGCTTAAAAGGATGGCAGGAATATTTGAGTAGCCTCTTTTTAATGTTATAATCTGGGATGATATGTACATGATTATCCGGCCCAGACATGAGAGACATAATGGGAGACCCCAGCAATGCAGGCAGAATTGCGGATGCAGACGTGGCAAATGAAAGCAGGTGGAGGCACCAGGATCTCCTTCTGTAAAATTAAGCCATGCAAATAAAGAGGCTGGCGCAGCAGCAAATCATTTAAATTACTTTGCTTGCATCATTCCTATAGTGTAGAGGGCAATGGGGAAATTCCTGTTCCATGGTCACGTTTCATGGGAATCCAAAGTGTGGCCTCATGGAGACTCAAGTCTCTTTAAGGAGGAAGGTGTGGAAGAAAGTTGAAAAATTACAAACCAATAAGGGATTGGTCCAAAGACCAATGGGAAAGGCTCCTGTTGCCTTTCCTGGGATTTTGGATTGGGCCCTAAAGCCCTGATCTCTTAAAGCACTTGACAGTGTGTCTAACTTCAAGCATCAAAGTAGCCTCATGGACTTCAATGGGACTAATCAGATGCTTGAAGTGCTTTGCTGAATCACCAGGCTTTTGATGGTATTCAGCCAAGAACACTGAAGGAACTAAGGCACAATGCTGTGGAGATATGGAGGAGGGGATTTAGTATGTATTTGAAAACAATTGCTGTTCTCAGTATTAAATATTTCCTAACATGGAGCCCGATCCAGCTGCCATGAACATCAATGGAAAGACCCACATGGACTTCACTGAGAGTTGGAGTGGATCTGTAATATGCCTATTCCGTTTATTTGAAAAGAGCTAAAAGACGTGCTGTGTGAACCTCACCTCCTTTTTAAGGAGACTGGGGGAGAGTTAAGGAAAGTGCAGTGCAATATTTGGACAAGTATAACCAGGGGTGAAAGTAACTGAGGCCACTTACCGGTACGGGGCGGGGCGGCTCTAGCCCCTGGAAGGGGCGGGGCCACGGTTGGAAGGGGCGGGGCTGGGGGGGGTCAGCATCCCCCAGCCAGCCCTTCCAGTCCGTCTGGCCCGCGCCGTTCAGGGCTCTTGTGTTGATTTAAAGGACCCAGGGCTCCGGATGCGGTTGCTGCCATAGCAGCAGCAGCAGCATTTGGAGCCCCAGGCCCTTTTAAATCGCCGGCCCCAGGGCAGCTGCTCCCTTTAGAATCATAGAATCATAGAATATCAGGGTTGGAAGGGACCCCAGAAGGTCATCTAGTCCAACTCCCTGCTCAAAGCAGGACCAATTCCCAGTTAAATCATCCCAGCCAGGGCTTTGTCAAGCCTGACCTTAAAAACCTCTAAGGAAGGAGATTCTACCACCTCCCTAGGTAACGCATTCCAGTGTTTCACCACCCTCTTAGTGAAAAAGTTTTTCCTAATATCCAATCTAAACCTCCCCCACTGCAACTTGAGACCATTACTCCTCGTTCTGTCATCTGCTACCATTGAGAACAGTCTAGAGCCATCCTCTTTGGAACCCCCTTTCAGGTAGTTGAAAGCAGCTATCAAATCCCCCCTCATTCTTCTCTTCTGCAGGCTAAACAATCCCAGCTCCCTCAGCCTCTCCTCATAACTCATGTGTTCCAGTCCCCTAATCATTTTTGTTGCCCTTCGCTGGACTCTCTCCAATTTATCCACATCCTTCTTGAAGTGTGGGGCCCAAAACTGGACACAGTACTCCAGATGAGGCCTCACCAATGTCAAATAGAGGGGAACGATCACGTCCCTCGATCTGCTCGCTATGCCCCTACTTATACATCCCAAAATGCCATTGGCCTTCTTGGCAACAAGGGCACACTGCTGACTCATATCCAGCTTCTCGTCCACTGTCACCCCTAGGTCCTTTTCCGCAGAACTGCTGCCTAGCCATTCGGTCCCTAGTCTGTAGCGGTGCATTGGGTTCTTCCGTCCTAAGTGCAGGACCCTGCACTTATCCTTATTGAACCTCATCAGATTCCTTTTGGCCCAATCTTCCAATTGGTCTAGGTCCCTCTGTATCCTATCCCTCCCCTCCAGCGTATCTACCACTCCTCCCAGTTTAGTATCATCCGCAAATTTGCTGAGAGTGCAATCCACACCATCCTCCAGATCATTTATGAAGATATTGAATAAAACCGGCCCCAGGACCGACCCTTGGGGCACTCCACTTGATACCGGCTGCCAACTAGACATGGAGCCATTGATCACCGGGGGGCCAAAAGGGGCAGGAACGTTAAAGCACTGCAGGGTCCTTTGCCGCGGCCGCGCTTTAACGTTGCTGTCCCTTCTCTCTCCCCCTCCCCCGCAGCAACACTGCCGCGGCAACACTTTAATGTGGGCTGGGTATGGGCCGGTGTGGGTTCTTACCGGTACGCAGTACCGGCCCGTACTGGCTCACTTTCACCCCTGAGTATAACCTCATCTGATCAAACTACTATGAGATCTGATAGAACTCTTTAAAAGCGAATAAAAATACATACTGTCCTGTTCTCCTCAGCAATCTTCCTCTTCTCTTTTCTGTCAAATTTCTCCTGAAAATTCACTTCTGATCTAGCAAATAGAGTTTATGTAGATTTTCAAAAAGCTTTCCACAAGGTCTCTTATAAGAGACTATTAAGGAAAATAAATAGCCATGAGGTAATGAAGAATATCTTGTAGCTTAAAAATAGTGCTTAAGTACTAGGAACTAAAGCTATAGTAAACAGCTGCTCTTGGGCTGAAGAGCAGTCAGTAGTGAGGTGCCCCAGGGGCAAGTTTAATATAACCACTAATGATTTTGAAAGGAAAATGAACAATGAATTGATTTAATTTGCACATTATGCAAAAAATCAATTAGGAAAAAGCCATCGAGGAATGTGAGAAACTCCTGCTAGATTTAAACACTTGGGATATCTGACAGCATGATGGCAAATGGAAATTTTACTTGGATGAGTGTAAAGCTTAGATAATAATCAAATCTCATGCTTCAGGGCATAAATTGATAACCTGTGGCCATCAGAAAAAATGTATGACAAGCCAAACGTATATTTTGTACAGCTGGCCAGGTACTTTATGGTTTTGTTTGTTTATTTTAGCTTTTTCCCTTCCTGTAAAACAACCTGACAGAATTGCCCTGAAAATTTACCAGCCCAGCCACAAAAATCTACTCACCTACCCTTTGTCATGATGATTGATGTTGATGAAAAAGCTAATGCTATCAGAAAAAAAGTTATCCTTGGTGAGTGGGTGAGTAGAATTTTGCAGATATACAAAAGAATCAGGTATTGGCCATGACTAGAGTATTCCAGACTAGATGGATCTGGGTTTGATTTGGTCCCATGTTTCTATGGGTATCATACATTCTAATAATCATGGAGACAAACGTAATAGATTTATGTACAAATGCCAGTTCTAATTCACCAGTCATCCTTCATGTTTTTTATTTAAGAAGAATCATCAGGGAACTTTGCAAGATTCTTGGGGTAATTGCTGGTGCAATAATTATCCCTTGCTTATCATACTGTCCATTTAGGTCAGATATTGCCAGAAATCAAACCTGTGCTTCAACTTTGGTACAGAAATTAATTGCACTGTATAAAGGTGAAGTCTAACAAAGGGGAGAGTTTAATAAGGCTTCTGTGTTAATCCACATCACAGTGTGACTTGACTCCCTTACTCACTGCAGTGGTGATGAAACTAGTCTCTTAGCCTTTTCTTTCCCTCTCTGCCTTCATTTCCTTTTAACTCTGCCACTTCTTCTCATTTTGACTCCTTTTCTTTCCCTTCTCACTGTCCCACTAATCTCCATCCTTTGCACTCCACTCTCATTCACTAATTCTGTCCGTGATCCAAAGGTACCAACATTTTAGAAAAAAACTTTTCCAAGATAATCCTATGAGGATGCAAGGACTTTAGGGGCTATAGGGGCAAGAATGTGTTTGGGTAGGAAGGTGTCAAGTTGAGGCTTGGTTGGGGGTACAGGAGGGGTTGAGACAAAGACAGGAGGATATCTGGTGGTTTGGGATGGTCTGAGGGAAGCAGGAGGGCAGTTGATAGCTCATGGGAAGTTGCCAGAAATGAAAAGGAGGTACCCGATTTGGCTTCTGCCCTTTCCACTCCACTGAAACAATCCTGGCCAAGGTCAGTGATGCTCATTTGTCGTTGCGATTTGTCAGCTTCCCTCAGCACTGTAGAGCACTCTTTCTTCTCCCATCTATTTTTGTTCTTTTCTTGCCTTCTGTGAATTGGTGCTCTTTTGGTTCAATGGCTCCTCATTGCCTTCAGTCTCTTGGTATCTCTTATACTCTGGACTCTCATTCACTCCCTTACTTTCAAATCTACTCTCTACCCCAAACCTCTCCCCATCTACCGAGTTTTGCATCACAAGCTACCACTCAAGCACTTCCTCTAGGAGTAGCACCACTAGTTCCAAGCTCAGTCCTGAATTTTTTGGGCCACACCCTACATTGGTGTAAATTGAAATCAATTGAGTGACAGCAGTTTACATCAGCTAAGAATATGGCCCTTTATTTTTCCTCCTGACCTCTTTGCACCTTCTCCTTTCTCAGTCTCCATTGACAACTTTATGATCTCTTCTGTCTCCTGTCCTCAAAATCTCAGTGTCTTCTTTGACTCTTTTTTCTCTTTCTCCTCACACTATATTCAGTCTTTTGCTAATGATCTGATCCTGCTCCCATTGAAGTCAATGGGAACATTGCTGTTGATTTCAATGGGAGCTGGATCAAGTTCCATGTCTTGTTGCTACTTTCTAATGAATATCACCAAAATCTATCCTTTCCTCGCTATCTCCACTGCTAAACCCTCATTTGCACCTGGGCCCTTTCACATTGATGAGTGTAACCTTCTCTTACATGTGGCTTTTCACCTATCCCAGTTCCAGTCTATTCAAAATGTTGCTGCTAAAGTCATCTTCCCTCCCCAGTGCTCTGACCAATTTACCCTATCCTTGAAACCTTTCATTGGCTTCCTGTCTGTTACGGCATCAAATCCAATACCTGGCAATCATAGTGACTGTAGCTGCCTGTCCTTTCATTTCCTCCATCCCACCCTTTCTCTCCCTATGATCCTCCCATTTCTCTTGTGGTACTGTTGCCCTTGTCATCCCTACCATGCTGTCCTGCGCTCTTGCAATACTCTAACTTTTCTTGTCCATCTCTGTCTCCTCCTTCAAATGCCCCCTAAAAATTTACTATTTCCATGAATCATTGTCCTAGCCAGCCTCAGCCTTCCCCTTCCTGAACGGTTGTTCTGTGTCTTGTCTACCTTAGATGACAAGTTTGCGCCTTCCTGTCTGTTGGGAAATTGCCACATAAATTTATAGCGCTATACAAAGCCATAACCCAGGAAAACACTTAAACCCATGTGTAGTCCCGTTGACTTTAATCTGGGACTACTTCCTTGCCTAAAGTTACATGCATATTTAAGTGCTTTGCTGGATCAGGGCCGAAATGATTGTCATTAGTTGGAGTATGAATGATGATATATTATGGATTACCAGATTGCCAGTAGCACAGATAAAATAAAGTTATTTTGCAGCACACGAGGAGGGAATCTAATAATCTCCTTTTTTCCTTTCTGATTATAGCAGTCTCTAAACTGTGCTTATTTTGATTCTTATTGCAGTAACTGGAGCATCTGGAGTCCCTGAGAACAACCCTCCCTGCACCGTCAATATCCCTATTGCTCCTATTCACAGCTCAGCGCAAGCTATGTCACCGACTCAGAGCATAGGACTAGTCCAGTCCTTGTTGGCCAATCAGAACGTGCAGTTGGATGTCTTGACCAATCAGACGACAGCTGTGGGGACGACAGAGCATGTGGGTGATAACGCAGTGCAGTACCCAGTCTCAAGCAGGTACTCCAATCCAGGACAGGTGATTTTTGGAGGAGTGGAAATGGGGCGCATCATCCAGGCACCGCCTCAGTTATCCCTGCAGCCGCAGGGTGCAATACAGATGGCGATAATGGATCACAGAGATGGAGACAGAGACCACGAACACCACCAAAAGGCAAAAACTTTACGGCCAGTGCAACAGCTGGCAGAAGGGGATGCTGTTGTCTTCAGCACTGCACAAGAAATACAACTGAACAAAATGAACCCGCCCCCTCCTTACCCTGGAACCATACCAGCTGCTCCCACTGCACCACCACCTCCCCCGCCTATCCCGCCCCAGCCACCTATGGATCTCTGTCTGAAAAAGGGAGACTTTTCCCTTTATCCAGCAGGACATTATCAGACCCCTCTTGGCTATGAGCGAATAACAACCTTTGATAGCAGTGGGAATGTTGAAGAGGTGTGCCGGCCTCGAATGAGGATGCTGAACACTTACACCCTGCCAGGTCCTGGCAGTTCTGCCACTTTAAGGATTACAGCAACAGAGAAGAAAATCCAGCAGCCCTGTTCCAGTGCTACCCTGAACAGGCTGACGGTTCCTCGTTATTCTATACCGACTGGGGATCCACCACCTTACCCAGAAATTGCCAGCCAGCTGTCACAGGGCCGTAGCATCACACAGAGGCTGGACAGTAGTATTATCCATGCTACTCTGCGGAGGAACAGCAGAGAGGCAGCTCTGAAAATGGCTCAGTTGGTCGACAGCCAAAGAGCCACTTTACAACATCCACCAAAACCTAAGAGCAATGTTGTGACAGCACAGTACCAGCAGAGGGCACCGACAGCTTTATACACCTGTAGCCAATGCAGCAGTAACAGCAACACGAGTAGCAGCGGTGGTGGGAACATCAGTAATGCCAATGCTAGCAACAGCACTTCCAGTATTAGCAGTATGAGGCCTGACGTAACCACTGGGAGCAGTTCCCAGCACAGCTCTGTCATTGCTCACTCAGTCAGTACTTCGCCCTTGGCCTCCCAGTCCTCATACAATTTGCTGAGCCCACCTGATAACTCTCGTGATCGGACCGATTATATCAATTCTGCCTTCACAGAGGATGAGGCACTTTCTCAGCACTGTCCAGTGGAGAAATCGATAAGGCACATGCCTGTAGCCTTGACAGAGGCTGCCGTTGGTGTGAAGCGGCCACCCCCGTACCAATGGGATCCTATGGTGAGTGAGGAGATATGGGTTCCTCAGGAAAGGACAGCTCAAAGTTCAGTGCCCAATCCTCTCAAACCTGCTCCCCTAATAGGGCAAGCTCAGCATCTTGATATGTCTCGAGTGCCATTTGTTTCCCCCAAATCTCCAACCAGTCCCACTGCCACTTTCCAGATGAGTTATGGGGTTGGAGTACCTTATCCAGGAAGCTACAGTGCCCCTCCTCTCCAGGGAATGCAGGCCCCCTGCTCCCCCAAAGAAGCTCTGGCCCCAACACAGTTTGCACAACAAGAGCCAACTGTAGTGCTTCAGCCAGGTTATCCATCTAACCTCTCCTATTGCCCCTTGCCACCCATGTATCCAGGAAGTAGCACTTGCTCTAGTTTACAGCTGCCACCAATAGCCTTGCACCCATGGAATTCCTACAGTGCATGCCCACCTGTACAGAATTCCCAAGGCACTTTGCCCCCCAAGTCACTTCTTGTGGTGGAGAAGCCAGTTATGTCTCCGCCGCCAGCAGAGCTTCAGGGTCATGTGGGCACAGAAGTAATGGTGGAGACAGCAGACACCTTCCAGGAGGTTCTCTCCCTCACAGAAAGTCCCATTCCTCAACGGACAGATAAGTTTGGGAAAAAGAACCGGAAGCGCCTGGATAGTCGAGCTGAGGAAGGAAATGTGCAGGCTATCACAGAGGGCAAGGTCAAAAAGGAGGCAAGGACACTGACTGACTTCAACTCCCTAATATCCAGCCCTAGGCTAGGAAGGGAGAAGAAGAAAGTCAAGAGCCAGAAGGACCAGCTGAAGTCAAAGAAGCTGAACAAGACGAATGAGTTTCAGGACAGTTCAGAGAGTGAGCCAGAGCTTTTTATCAGTGGGGATGAACTGATGAACCAGAGCCAAGGCAGCAAAAAGGGATGGAAAACCAAAAGGAATTTGAGGACAGCCAGTGAGCTGGATGAGTTCAAGTGCCGAAAGGCCAATGAAAAGGAGGATGGGAGATTGGGAAGCCAGGGCTTTGTGTATGTGATGGCCAACAAGCAGCCTTTGTGGAACGAGGCGACACAGGTGTATCAGCTGGACTTCGGAGGACGGGTGACCCAGGAGTCTGCAAAAAACTTCCAGATTGAGCTGGAAGGACGACAGGTAGGATGGCAGCAGCAATTGCAGTGACAAGGTGCCCGGGGGGAAAGATGCTCTGTTCTGCTCCCTTATCTCTGAGAGTGGGGTGCTGCACTGTGCTTCTAACTTACACAAATCTTCCTGCGCTTCTATAAAGAGCTTCTTAGTTCTGCTGGTAGCTCTGTGATCAGCAGTTTTTAAGAATGAGGTTCAGCCTTTACGTATATACAATGAAAGCATGTTAATATCCTTTTCCTGTCAGACCCGGGGAAAGGCTCTCTTTTAATCTCACTACTTATCACTTCTAAAGAAATGTACTTTTAGTAAATCATCTTAACCTACAGCATTACAGGGAAAAATCCAAGAATTTTGCTCTTAATACTGCAAACTCCAGTTGCAGTTAAAAATCAAGTTAGAAATTGCTCATGATAGCTAGTTTGATAGCATTAGTGAATCCCAGTATACACTCACTCTCTCTCACTCACTCACACTCTCTCTCTCCAAATACATAAGGAAGCAGAGATAGAGATGTGAGCAAGCAACCAGTCTCCCGCCAAACCCCAAATCACTCCCAATGAACAGTGACCAATAGTACCTGTGAGGAGGCCAGCTGGTTCTTATTTCCAGAGGAGCAGAAACTATGGCCCTCCAATTGGAGTAGGAGGATCGTGTGCTGCTCATGAAGAAGAGGTCTTTAGATATTTCAGAAAACCAAAATCAGAAGAATGAGGTTCTCTCAGTTTGTCCAAGTGGGACATTAATACACCAAAACCAGACCTTAGTGGGCTGCTGACAGGCTAGTATAGTGGCTAAGGCACTGGACTGGAACTCAAGGGAGCTGGGTTCAGTTCCTGGCTTTGTCACAGACTTGCCTGTGTGACCTTCAGTCAGTCACTTTTTCTCTATGTGTCTCAGTTTCGTATTTGTAAAATGGGAATAGTACTTGCCTACCTCCCAGGGGTGTTCAGAGGATAAAATATGTTAATGACCGTGAGGGGTTTGGATACTGCAGTGATGAGGGTCATAGAAATACCAAGATAGATTGTCAGCATAAACCAATGGAAATGTTAATTTGCTTACCACTGATACTGTCCAAAAAACAGATGGCTAATAACTTCAGAAGGACAAATACGAAAGCAGTGACATTGGTTTCTACCCAATATGATATATGCCAGTTTCCCCTTCAGCTTGTACTGCCCTTGTTTTGGAGGCCGGGGTCCAGATTTATAGATCTATAGATGTTAAGGCCCAAAAGGGATCATGATCATCAGAAAGAGACAGCAAAGGAATAGGTGTGAGTGTCATGTAAGGTGTGTGACCTTTGGCAGGTCTGCACACCACCACCAGAGATTATAGAGGCCTCTTCATACTGCTCCGGAGCTGTGCTCAGGGAAAGGATGGAGTCTGGTGAGCTAGAGGGAGATGTGAGCAGGCTGGAGTGATGCAAATTGTCCCCCTTCTGGTCTTATAAAAATTAATAAAAAAAATAAAATCTTTCCCTCAGAGCTCCTCGCCTATAATTTCCTGGGTGTGCTGTGGTCACATGGAAGCCCTGGTAGCAGTTTCCAAGGAATTTGGAGGACCCCCAGAGGTGGTCTAGAGTCAAAGGGCCTTTGTGCAGATGGCCCTGGCCTTATGCATATGCCAGGGATCCACGTGGGTCAGAGGAGTTCTGCCAGGTTTGGGGCAGGGCCTGCTGTGGCTTTCTCCTGGGATAAAACTGCCTTCCTGATAGGGTGATGCAGTGGGATCTCTCTCTGAGGATCCCCTGTGGAGATCCTCCTCTGATTTGTCTGAAGGAGCAGATGGTATGGACCTTAGTCCTAACTCAGCATCAATGATTTCAGTGGAGTTAAATCCACTTACACCATAGCTGAATCTGACCCTGGGTCTTTTAAGGCTGTGTATTTCCTCTACAGAGTAGATTTCTATGGGCCAGATTGTGATGTCCTCACTCATACTTGTACTTTGTTCTGCGACTGGCCCTATTGATTTTGTATGGAGTAAGGTACTATTCAGTATGAATAAGGATATCACAGTCTTGCTTTTTGCCTTATTACTTCTTGGTCTCTCCCTTCTATTGACCTCTTGTTCCTTGTTTTTTCCTCCCCCCACCTTCCACCCTTCCCCAGGTAATGCAGTTCGGAAGGATTGATGGCAATGCTTACATTTTGGACTTTCAATATCCGTTTTCTGCAGTGCAGGCCTTTGCAGTTGCTCTGGCTAACGTGACTCAACGCCTCAAATGAAAAGAGCAGAGACTGGAGAGAGAAAAACGTTAACAAAACCTCCTAAGGGCCGAACTGGAAAATGTCAGGGCGGCCTGTTTTAGGTGCAGAAAGGCGCCAGGGAGTGAAGAAGGCAGTAAAACTGGAAAAATCTCTTGGTGCCCAAAAGAGGGCATTAACTTTAGTCATTATTGGGGTGGGGGAGCTGTTTGTTTGGGTTGTTTTTTTGTGTTTTTTTTTTTTTTTAACATTGTGCTGGGGTTTCAGAAAGAGCATCGGGTGAGAGCCATTCAGTGTTATGTTGGGAAATGTGGCTTTTGGCTTGTTGTGGTGGTTCTGCTGTGTTTGCTGCAGTAGCTGACGTAAGCTCGTAGCGGGGTTAAAAAAGACTGCTCTCTTTGGTAGACTGCCTTATATCATTCTGTTCTTTTTAAAACAGGGAACATAACCTTTTTTTCTGGTCCAGTTTGTACTACTACATCAGTGATAGCAGGAAAAAAAAAAGCTATAATACTTGAAGACACAGGTTTCTTCTCTGATCATAGCTGAGCACTGCAGGTACCAAGGAGGTTTACGAAGGTCAATATTTAATTTATAAATACTGATGTATTATTCAGAAGAGAAACAAAACTGTTACATTGGATGGTTTCAGAACACATTTCATCGAAGAAGTTTGTGTCTGCTTTTTGTGTGTGCTGTTATTTGGGATAAATGTGTTTCACTAGATGATGGAGAACAGAGGAGGGAGGAGTTGTGAGAGTTGCATATGTACATGTATAGGTAAGCAGTATTCTTTGACTTGTACTACATGTGTGTAGTACATGATGCAGCCTGGTGTCGCACATGGGCAAGGACTACACCTGCTCCTCACTAAAAGATGTTTACACATTAAGAACAAAATTGTTAAAATAAATAAAATGGGCCCAGTGAGTAAAATTCTTCTAAATCTATGGTGAATCAGAGCATTGCTTTAATTGGGAAAGAGAAAGGCATGTGATGACAGTAGGGGATTTCTCATCACTGCTGCTTGGAGAAAAGGGAGAAAATATTGGAGAGTACCGCCCCTTTCACCGATCTCCTATTGGAGTACAGCATTATAGGCTATAGTTTGAATGGTTAACAGTCCAAAAACAGAATGGGAAGCCAAAATGTATATAGCTGGTTATGGCTTTTTAATCAACTATATACAGTAACAAGACTGTTTCTAACTGCAGTAGAAGTCTAATAGAAGTCAAAGCCTGCGTTAGGTGTTTCAATGGGTTGCTTTAGTGGAGAGAGATTCTGTTTATTGCTCTAGTGCCCTCTCTCTCTCTCACACACACATGCACAGCCATTTCTCTGTTGAATACAGTTTGATTTGGAAATGCTTCCCCGGTACCACATGAAAACCCTGATTGTTCATTAAATTAAATCCACAGTAGGTTGCAAAATGTAACTGTAGATTTCCTTTAAAAATACTCTTTCAAATCAGAACACATTTAGAAAGATGGGGTAGTGGCTGGTTTATCTCTGTCTGTAAACCTCAGTTTTACTCCTTACTAGGAAACCCTTCATAACTTTGTTTGAAACACAAACCATACACCAAGAGAGTAAAATACATCACTGTGATTGTTTGAAATGTCTGTAAAGGTAGGCTAGGCTAAGTAGTCTTGATTCATTGCAGGGAACCCATCGCGGGCCCAGGACCCCCAGTGGAGAAAGGGATGCAGCAGCTCCCTGGCTCCAACTTCCACTGGGGACTCTGAAACCAGACAACACAGGGTAGGTAATGCTGGCCAGAGCCAGGTTTTGACAAGGATATCTAGGGATGTGCTGATTCAGATGATTTCCCAGGCAACCTCCACCAGTGTGGCCGCAAAAAGACCCACCTGCAAGATAATGCTGCCCTTCGGTCATGGAGCCCCTGGGGAAAATGGTGGTATAATCCCTGTATCATTGTGGGGCTCAGCAGTCTCTGCTTGCACATGGGAGTGGATCAAGCCCAATATTTCGCTTGGCATTAACTCTTCTATTTGCTTTTATGTATTCACTTTTGTTGAAACTCCACCAATTAGGTGTATATCTTTCTGTTACAGAGGAACCCCACCCCCACCTCCGCAGTTATTTAGTAGCTGATTTTAGTAACAGCTTCTGGAGTGTGTGTGGAGGAGGAGGTAGACGGATCAAATGGGCTTGGTCCTGCTGACTTTGAAATCAGTGGGAGTTTGTCATCGACTTCAGTGGGAGCAAGATTGGGCCCAAAGTCAGTGCAGAATTACGTGCTGTCTAGGCAACAGGCTTATTCCTTACTCACATGATTTCAATGGCACTACCCATATGAGTGAGGATTGCGGGGCTTGACCCAATCGTGCTTCTGAAGAGATCCGAATAGCTCTAATTAATCCCATAAGCAGTATTGGAATATTGAGAAGTGTGCACTGAACACGTTGAGGCCAAAAGCATATTGATTCATTTCTTCTTTTAGGAGGAAAGGTGTTCTGTTGCTTTTTAGAAATAATCCTCTTAAAGAGACATTGTCAACTAGTTTTAGGCCAAGAGTGCAGATTTAATGTAATTAAGTATGTTTGCACATGTTTGTGCTCAGCATACCTCATCTAAACAGAACTGTTTTCATACTGTTGTTTTCTTTAACTTTCCAGGCAAAGGTTTGTCGTCTTTTTTTGAACATTCCCCTGCAGTATGAAGAACCAAATTAACAGCAGCAATGTGCAAATGCAGGAAAACCAGAAAGCAAATGTGGCGAAAACTTAAGTGAAACCTGCCAGTCTAGTTTTATTATCCAGGATCCATTGGTATTTGGTTCTGGTAGCCCACAGGGTCTTGGAGCTTTCCAGACATAGAAGGCCTTGTTCCCACCTTACAGAAGCACAAAAACAAACACCACAAATGGTGAAAATGATGATTTCTAACGTTCGTTCTGTTTTTATGTTATAAGGTAAAGAGTTTTTCTTCTGTAAGTATGTTGACAGTGTCCCTTTAAGGCAACAATTTAATGGCATAAAGACTACCTAGGGTTAGGGACAGATTCTGCCCTCAGTTAAGTATACACAATTCCTGCTGAAGTCAACTGAGTTGTGTATATGGACAACTGGGTCCTAAATTATGAGTATACAGTTGCGTCCTAAATTATGAAGACAGCAGGTCATAATGATCATTCTCCTTTTTTTTTCTTCGTATGTTGAGAGAAAATTTAAGAAACAACTTTAAAAGCCCTCCAAACTAATACTTCCACTAGGATGATTTTAATCATGAAGATTGCTGTTGCGTTCAAGCCAAAACACTAATTTTACATTTTATATTTAAGTGTTACAACTTAGTTTTTGTGTAGACAATTGTAAGTTCTTCTAGGAAGAAAATAGCAACGTGTTCTGAATTACCTAATTCTTTTATACATACAATAGTTTCCAGTAGTTCAATATGGTTTTCAAAAGCTTTTTTTTTTAGTTGTGCAATAATTGTTAAGTCAAGAGGCTTATGTTTTGTTTTTTGAGGGGTTGAGTTATTTTTTAAAGATAATTTAATGCAAATTTCCTGTTAATGTCTGAGTCAAATTATTTATCTTGCTTAATGTAATAAGTGATTTAGGGTTTATTTTATTACTATGTACCAGTGAGTTATACACACTTTCTTATTTATATGAAAAGAGGATCTTTGTAATTAATTGTTTGCTAGCAATATGTTTTGCTGCAAGAAATTGTTTAAGAATGTGTATAGGACTTTTTTTGCTGGACAATATTCAACATTTTATAATGTAGGGAAGAATCTTGTTTATCAGGCAGTTGGAAAAAGTAGATATGCTATTGGGGATTCTGTAGATTACATACAGTGTAGATTTTTGGTGGCTGGGGGGGGGGACCTGCAGAAATCTGTCCTCTATACTGTGTATTTTCCCATTATGTTTTAACTGGCTTTTTCAGTCACGGAGATGGTTTAAAAAACACAAATCATGATTTGCTTTCTTTTCTTAGAGCTAGCCTTGGTTTTGAGGTACAGAACAGAGGAGAGTTCATGTATAAAATAAGTGTTTTATATATGGCTCACTTTGGGTGACTTTCATCTTTGTGCAGAGGGCTAATACACAGCCTGTGCATCTCTGAAATCCTATTTAAGGGGCTAGATTGCCTGTTGTGGTCAAGTTCTGCTCCTGTTACAGCTCCCTGATTCTGAGGCTAATCTGAGCTGACCCACAGCCCTGGGAATGCTTAGAGTAGCTGAGAAGCTTTAATTGGCCCTACAATGGAGGATAGGCAGAGCGGACCACCATTCCACCATGCACCTATCTCCCCGACATACCTCCGGCTCCAAGAGTCGAGAGAGCAGCTCGTGCAGGACTTGACTGCACCAGCTTTACACCAGCAGTGACTTCCCCTGTGGCAGGGGATTTCCCTGCTGGCTGATTTGCAGCCAGAATCCATCCCCATTGCACTGCCTGAGTGGCACAAAGGGGACAGATTTCATTTGACAATCTGGCTCTAGCCCTCAAAATGTGGTTTAAGTGGGTCTAAAAAATAATACACAGACCTTGTCGGCCCTCTGCAGAGGAGTGAATTTCATCCTGAGAACCACTGGTACTATTCAGCAGTAGTACTATGGTTCTAGAATAGCAGAAATAAGGTGGTGGGGGGGGGAGATGAAAGTAGCATAAAGGAAAATTATTGGGTCAAGTTAATAGTTTTACATTCATTCCCAGAGCAGGCAATGGCAATTTCCATATACAGTCAGAATGATCTTGTGTAGTAGTACAGTAAATTTGCACTAGGGGCCACCTCAAATAGCCACCATCTTAAGCAACCTCTTTGAAGTTTACCGTTTACCAAGGTTTACCGTTCCATTTTTGTTCCATGTTTCAATGAAGATTCACTGCCACTATGAGGTAATCAGACTTTGCTTGTGTTTTGAGTTGTTGCTTCAGATAATTTGAGTGCAGATATTTCTGAAGTCTGTTTTTTGTGGCTATGTTACATCGGGGTGCCCCATGAGCACTTGGCAACTGTGTAAATCTTCATCTGAAAGGGTGAACATGATGGAGGAGGAGCAGCTTTGACAAAAAAAGAGGGAAAAATTTGGCTTCTACTAGCTTGAAAGATGGTGTTTGCCAGAGCAGTAGTTAATTGCACTATAATAAAAGTGGATATTTCTACAGGGCACAAACTACTCTACACTGTTGGCAACCTAGTGCTACGTTGCCAGCACAGAGTCCTATTGATTTTAGTACAATCCTGTATGGGCATAAGGGTCTTCACACATGAATCCCTCTCTGGGATCAGGGCTTAAGGCTGTTGCTGCATGTATCATGCTGGAGTGAATGAAGCTATATTACCATCTCCCAGGAGTGGGCTCAAAGGGGAATCATTTTAAGATTAAATTTTTTCAAGTGTGCACAAATACACAATCACACACAGAAACTTTAAGGATTAAAAAATCCAACCCAGCACAGAGCATTGCATGTTGAGAAAAGTTTTAGGAAAGAATTGCTTTGGGGTTTTGATTGTTTTGTGCTGCATCTGCGCAAATAGGAAAATAATAGCAAGAACAGTTAACCAAGTAAGAGGATAAAGGAGTAGTCACTGAAGCAATTTTTGTTATTAAAATTAAAAACAACTCTATGCCCATAATTCTGCAAATCTGTCTATGCAGGCAGGCTCCTGCACTGTACAGATTGACTTGAATGGGGCTCTGCAAGGGTCTGTCCACACAGATACAATTGAACAATTGGGACCATAATGACTTTGGGGGCTGAAAGACAACCCCAAACCACTTCTCTCTCCAAAATGTGCATAGAAAAATTGGATTCATAATGGTAGACAGATGTAAAGGTTCTGTAAATGTTCCTAGTTGTTCCCCTACAATTTACACTAACTCCAAATTTAAAAATAAAATCTGATACAGGAGTTTTGGATAGTGACAAAGCTGTCTGTCTGAATGTTTACTTTGGCCAGATAACTGATTGTGAAAAGATGGCCAGATTAACAGCTGGTTCAAATAATAAAAGTGTTAAGATTAAAAATAATAATAAAATCGAGAGAAACATTTTCGTATAATGTTAGCAGATGATTGCGTTTTCAGTATTTCATCAAAATAGTGCTCAGCATAGTTCCCATCAATCTATGTTATTTCTGGTTCCTTGTTGATAAGACTTGTAATTTTCCTTTCTTTTCTTTTGTTAGCTTGGTCTATGTTTTGCCTCTGCTTCCTATTCTTTTATTTCTTACTGCGTTTTTGTCTTTTCTTTGTGGATGTGTGTGTTGGGGGGGATGGTGTTTAAGATCTTGTTTGTTGTAGATGCAAAATATGTAGTGTTGTTGAATCGCATGAGGATGCATTTGATTGAAAAAGGCACGGTAGTATTGCCTGAAAAAGGTATTTTTTTGCATTTGTTTATAAATGCATTATTTTGGTACTGTAACTTTTGACATTATTTCTGGATTTATTACTACTGTTTTTGGCTTTATTTTTATTTTTTTTAAACAAGTGTGCAGTCATGCGGGTGCCGAGATCTCTAGCCAAATGACCCAGCATGTTCTTTTCAAGCCTTCGGGGAACTTGGTACACGGCTGCGTACTATTACATACGTACACTATTTTAAAAACATCTTTCTGGAAATGTTGGGTTTTTTTAAAATATGCCATTCAGAACCAGGTTTTCATAGTAATTATAGACTTACCCTGATCTGCCTCTCCTTTTATGTATCTTGTGTAATAGATTGTATGGGTGGTACCTAGAAAGCATTAATGGTTTCCCTTTAATAACGTGGTTTGTCCAAATTCTTTACTGTCTACATGATTGAGAGATGGACTGATAGCCCTATTTTTCCTTGATGATTTGGAGTTGTAAGAGTTGTCCAGCTGTTGCTTAATAAAATTTTGCAGACTAGAAAATCTGTGACTCGTTTGTTGTATCTTGCTTCTTGTTGAACATCCTGAATGCTTTTAAAACAGGAGACTAGTCTTAATCAGAAATACATTAATATTCCAGAGCCAGCTTTCTTATAGTTTGCTCTCCGAACAACTACGTCTCTAGACTGGGATTTCCCTGCTCATTCGGAGACCTGCCCATCATACCTGCTGTCATTCATGTGGGAAGATGAAAGACAGAGTTTTTACAGTATGTTCTACTGTGCTTGGATATTAGGCAGTTTGCTCTTAATTGAAGTAAATTACATTTGGGATTTGTGTTATTTTTCTTATTGCCACTTACATACTGGAAACTTTAATGTTACCTCAAGTGCTCTCATCTTTAATAAATAAAAATACAATGACAGTTGATAGTGTGCCTCTGTTGTCTTTGCTTGTTTTTCAGTAAAAAAAAAAAAAAAAAAAAAGGGCAAAAATAAGACTATACCTTGTTTTGTGATGCTAATATTTATAAAACATTAAATGTGAACTACAGTATAAAGTGTAATAGGGCAGGGCTTTTAAAATCCACTCCCTTGTATGTCACTGCCCAGTGTGAAGGACCTGCAGTCCCACATCACCATCACCTTCTGCAGATTTTCAGCTTTTTAAAAATTCTTGAGCCCTTATGGTTGCAAAGATAACCTTGATCCAATTGTAGCCTGATGCTGTGTTGTCTGCTGAGTCTGCAGACAGCTCTAGTGTTAATGCTGCTGTAGTTTTCCCAAGAATCGGTGGAATCAAATAAACAAGACTTTCACCACTGCAGTTCAGAACTTTGTGGTCAGCAATGAAACTGTGACAGGAATCATTTCACCCAGAGAGCTGCACTGGAGGAAGATGCTGCAATACAGAGAGGGAAAAAGGACCCAATGACGGTGGGCAGGCAGGGATGGAGGCTAGGCAGGTCCTCCTTGCTGACCTCTGAACTTGGGAGGAAAGAAATAGAAACTCCCTCTCTTAGCAACCAGATGGAGGTAAGTTAGTTTCAAATTTATCATGCACCCATTAGCCAAAGACTGACAGAAAAAGAAGTGTCTAAGTGTACAGGAAAAGTATCCTAGTAAGAGTCCAAGCACCTTCTGCATTCCCATCAGATAGGCATGAAGAGCTCCAGTGGATCCCCCTTATCTGTATGTGTCTCTCTTCATATGTGTTGTAGACAGTAGTGGCATTAAGTCTATGCCATCTAAGTCGACACAGAGTCCTTTGCCTCCAGTGCTCTCTGGTTACATCACCTGATCAAGAGGTTGTTGGGGGTGATATCACAGACACCGAGGTGGGAAGGGCAGTTGCAGGTGGAGAGGGAGCTGGATTGGGCAGCATTTGTCTTCAGATAGGGACTACAAATCCTACAGCTGCCCTGATTATAGTAAACCTATATTTATGATTAAATACTTAATATGTAGCCCACAAGTCAAAATGAGTGATTTTCTAGATCAGTTCTCATTAGTATTATTATTCTCTGATCATCAGGTTATATACTCTATCTCCGTGTGGCTGGCATACTATTTTGCTAAGATAGTGTTAACAATGAAATGAAAGGAGACAGCCTGCCTTCATTCTTAAATATTTTAAACTATTTGACAGCATTTAGCAATACTGTTGATACAGCGTGAATGGGACAGGCTGGGGAACTAAAGAAATGCCTAGCTGTGGAAGGAGCTGCATGATGTTATAAAAGGAAAAACAGCAGTTTCCATCAGGTGAGGTTCATTTCAGACCCTTCATCTAGTTCCTCATCCATGACAGTTGTGTGTTCTCTATTTCTTATTTTTTCTTCTGTTCACAAGAGGCAAATTTTCAAATCTATTTTGTTTGACCAAAGGGCAACCTATTCATCTTTGAAAGCGGTTTTACTGTGTTGCATCCCTTGATACGTCCATCCTTTCCAACTTCGCGACATACTTCCCCTGGACAAAGAGGAAAGCCATACAAGTTATATTTTAACTACCATAAATAACATGTCTTTGTTCTCCATTTTTCTGGTTGCTTTCCAGTTGGATGGCTTTTTTTCCTCAAAACAAAGGTGTCATTGTTCCCTTCAGTGCATAGCTTTGGTGAGATTAATCTCTTCCTTTTGCCTTGACCACTCTGCTGTGTGACTCTTTGATTTCAAAGCCATTTAAATAATCTGTTATTTTTTGTAAACTGAAATGAATGTTTATCTTGGAAAAGAGGCATCCACAACATGTGTAGAAGATGTAACGGTAATAACATTTGTCCAGGCGCAGCAAAGGAAAGACACTAAAGATAAAGATACAGTGGCTTTTCCCCCCCATCCCTGGGACCATTCAATTAAAAGGACTCTAGGATAGTGGACCCAATCACCAGGCAAAGACAAACAATCAGCTATGCCCAGTTCAGTCTGTAGCCCTTTCCTCAGGGCTCTGTTTAGTCTTTAACACAAAAAAAGGGAAATTGAAACAACAACAAAAAGCAACAGTCCTGTTCTTTAGCTCAGATTGTGGAGCCCTCTGTTTCCAATAGCTTAATGTGCTGGACCTTCCCAAGCCTAAAGGCATCTGCAGGGCTTCCCTGCCTCTCACAGCCTTCTGCTGTAGCCACAGGAGAGTGCACTCCCAGTCCTCTCCTGGTCACAGCCAGTCTCCTGGGGCAGGAGCTCTCCTTTGTATCCCCTGGCTAGGAATTATCAGACCCAAGCACTAGATTCTGTCCAGCTGGGTCAGATGATTGCCAGCAGCTGCTTGTGGGCTCCTCTTCAGAACAGGGCTGGCCGCTCCACGGGCCCTTAAAGGGGCAGACCGCCCTGTGACAGACTCCTTTGTGTAACTAGTATGATTCTGTTTTCTTGACTGACCTTTCCATTTCACAAGTTAATTTACTCTTTGTTGAAGAAAACATGCATGGTTTCAACACATCTCTGGGCTGGATCTAGCCTTGAGCTGAATGCTGATCACAGGAGTCCTTGCCTTGGGGATTACAGATAATGCAGTCAGGGTGGATAAAAATCAATTTTTTTTAATCAAAAAATTGGATTTTGATAAAATGCTTTTTGGGGGAAAAACCTATCTAAAGATAATTTTAATTAAGATACATTATAGCTCAAAGATATCTCATAATGGAATAGGGATTAAATATTCTAATTCTATAGTACGAGACAATATATTCATGTAATGCTTAAGAAAAGTTTTGTAAATGAGTTCCAATAGTTCATGGATTAGGGACCCAATTTTATAGGGCTCCAGGGGCTTCTGTATAGATTATTTAAATTAATTTATCTATGCTCAGTCTCGAAGATACCATCAGAGATGCTTAGTTTTGCAGTTCTCAAACTGTGGATTTGTGTTTTCAGATATAACATGCTTGTTAACAGCAAAAATGTTTTCAAATAAATAATATATAGAGGTAAGAAATAACAGACCTCAACTGTATTGTCCCTCTGCAAATTTGTATACACAGAGTCAATCCCTTACCTCTCTCTAAAAGTGCAAAGTTTCAAAAAGTTCAATGAATAGAAGATTGTTGGGGGTGGAATAGATCTGGACAAGAAGTAGTAGTCCGGAGATAAATGTGAGAAGGGAAGGACAGGCAGTAGAAACAAAAGTGAAACTGTTTGAGCAGCATATTCTAGAAGTCTTGAGGTCTTTCTGAGTCTTCATTAATTTGAGATCTACCATACCAATCTCTTACTAGAAGGGAAAACCTATAATGGCAGCAGGCCATAAAGGAGACCCAGTTTGGGAATATTTTAATGAAGTTCCTCTACCTGTGGGAAAGACAGGCTTGCATGCAAAATGCAAACAGTGCAACAAAGAAATGCAAGGCCTGGTTACCCGAATGAAACAACATCATGAGAAGAGTTCCTTCTCAGGAGGAAGCTGCGTTGAAGATGATGAAAGGAACATGTCTGAATGTGCAGGATCTTCAGGGTTGGTAAACTTTTTTATTTCATGCTTCTTTCTTAAGGACTGCCTCTCTTCCTTCTGGACTATTCTTGAATTCTCATGTTTGAGCAAAAAATATTGTTCTTACTCTATGGTACTATCGTTTTATATGCAGTTGTGATAAAAAATAAATAGCTGAAATAGGCAGATCTTCCTTTTATAATTTCATCTTTAAAGTAGTACTCAGTGTCAGTGAATGCAATGACTTATACTAAATGAGCAGTCTGGTAATAATAATTAAATAACTGCATTGACTTATTTTGTTTAGGAGAATCCATCCTCAACATACAGGATTCTGAAGACTATCCACCTTCAAGATCACCATCATTTTCTATAGTTTCAGAGTTATCTGCCAATGACAGTGTTTCAGTCACATCATGTATGTCACATAGCCACAGTAAATCACCTGTAGCAAAAAAGAAAAAAACCCTCCATCATCCAGAAACAAGCATAGATAAGTTTGTGATAAGAATCAGAAGATTACAAAAAGAGGTAATTGGTGAAAAAATTGCCCGGTTTGTTTATGCAAGAAACTCTCCTTTCTGTATGATTGAGAACCCACACTTCATTAACATGGTTCAGTCATTAAGATCAGGATACAGTCCACCCAACAGAGCAGAGGTTGCAGCAAATTGCTGGATAAAGTGTATGAAAGAAATTGAGCAGTGTGCAAAAGACCTAGAGGGTGAAATTGATGGGTGGAGCAATGTCCACAATGATCCTGTTGTATGTGCTTGTGTGACAACAGAAGGGAATGTCTTCCTTACAGAAACAATTGATACATCAAGAAATGCACATACAGCAGAATACTTACAAGAAGTAGCAGTACAAGCTATAAAAAACTGTGAAAAAAATTCAAATGTCTAATGTGAAGCTTGGTCTCAGACAATGCTGCAAATATATCCAAGATGAGAAGAAATTATTTAGAAGAGAGTAAAGAGAGTCCCAAGTTAACATACGGTTGCAGTGCTCATTTGATGCATCTCCTAGCCAAAGACTTCAGTGTTCCAGAAATAAAGGCTAATGTTGAAATTGCAAAATACTTCCATAACAATCACTTTGCAGCAGCTGCTCTGAAAAAAGTGGGAGGAACCAAGCGAACTCTCCCACAAGATGTGCAGTAGAACTCAGGAGTGTACTGTTTTGAGCACTAGATCAAGAACTGGCCTAATCTGATGAGTTTGTGAACAATATCGTGAAAAAACAGACGGCATTGTCACAGCCAAAGTTCTCAACATTGGGCTTAAGAGAAATGTTGAACACATGCTGAGTACCCTGAAGCCTATTTCTGTAGCCTTGAACAAAACGCAGGGAAATAGCTGTTTTATTGCTGACGCTGTTGAAATTTGGAAGGAACTGAGTGAGATCTTAAAAAGAGAAATGTGCAATGACAGAGTTAAATTACAAGCATTTAAAAAATGAATGGGACAAGCACTATCTCCAGCTCATTTTCTTGCAAATATTCTCAATAGTTGGTACCAGGGTCAAACCTTAACTGCTGAAGAAGAGGAGTTGGCTATGACATGGACATCCAGCAATCATCCCTCCATAATGCCAACTATAATAAACTTCAGAGCTAAGGGTGAACCATTCAAAAAATATACGTTTGCTGATGATGATTTAAAGAAAGTCACACCAGTGAACTGGTGGAAGTCACTTAAGCACTTGGATTCAGACACTGTTGAAGTGATAATCTCACTTTTAACAGCAGTAGCTTCTGCTGGTGTAGAAAGAATATTTTCTTCCTTTGGACTAATTCATTCCAAATTGAGAAATCGTTTGGGACCTGAAAAAGCAGGAAAGCTTGTTTTTCTTTTCCAGATTATGAACAAACAGGAAAATGAAGGTGAAGACGACTGAGTTAGTTGCAGAAGCCAATATTTTAAGTTTCTCATGTTGACCTGGCTGACGGTCTATTTAATTTTTTTTTTTAATATTTAATCTAACTATTTTAGTTAAACAATTTTAACAAAAACAAACCTGATTTTAAAAAACTTGAATGTTTGACTAAATTCAAAAATTCATATGCTTGTTTTGTTAAAATATTATAGGCTTGCTGTTGAAGAAAAAATCCAGAATACTTCATATTGTTGTTTTAGTTAAATAAAACAGTTTAAATGACTGTCTGATGATGATCTCCTGCTAATACAGCATGGCAAGAAAATCCTCCAAATATTAATGATTAACCTGTTGATAGTTCACCTCCCAATAACTTCATAAATATCTGCTTCAATTATTTTTGGTAAATGAAATAACCAAACAATCATTCATTTTCTGATATAGCTGTAAAACTAATCTGAAAAATTTTCAAAATAAATCACTTTAAAAATGTATAGTGTGTACCTTCTAAAAATGAAACCTCCATCTCTCTCTGAGTTGTGAAGAATATGTATTAAGGGTATAACAACCAAAAAGAATGCACTTTTATGTAGAAATCCATGATTAAATCGAGTCTTCCTGACTAGTGATTTAAATCATGATTTAAATCAATTTGATTTAAATCAAATCCACCCTGGATGCTGTGCTGGGATTGCTGGGCAAATGAACTGGAGCTCCCTCCCAAGTGGCTCCTGGCAGAGTTTTTTCTAATGCCGTAAAGCTGAAGAGCACCACAGTAACTGTTACTCCTGTCAGATCCATAGTGAAATCTGTTCAGTGGCTAATCTATCATTACAATTCACCAGTGCTGTGTTCTGTGACACAGTGCACCTGGCCCTTCATGGCCCCCTACCAGAAGCCCCAAGGTCCTACCACACCCTGCCCCAGTAAAGAAGCAATGAAGATGGGTCCTCCAGGCCTGCCTAGAGAGGGTACATAGAAACAACTAATCAGAGCCCAGCAGGCTCAGATGAAAGGAGCAGGTCAGTTCCTGGCTGGGGCCAGAGACACAGGACTGGGGATTCTCTGCTGGTCACAGGTGCTTGAGGGAGAAGCAGAAGGTGGGCTCAAGTGGCATTGGCGTGCAGCAAGGAGGAAGAGGATCTGAGAACTTCAGCCCTGAGGTCAGGGTGAAGCGAAAGGGGCTACATGGGTAAAGGCCCAGGGAACTGGAGGCAGCAGTATGTGGTTGCTATTCACAGGGTCCCTGGGTTGGGACCTGGAGTAGTGGGTGGGCCTGGGTTCCCCCACCAGCCACTAGCAAAGTGGCCTAAGCCCCAAGAGGGGAAGAGGCTTGTTTAGAAGTCGCAGTAAAGAGCAGAATTTTAAAGGGCCCAGAGACAGGGCTGAAGACCCTCGTGAGGGCAGATAGTTTTGTTGGACTTTTGCTACCCTGGAAGGGCTGCATCCATTTTTGATTGTGTAATTTGGCTGGAGGGCTGAGTCATTGAAGACCTGCCTACTAAGGTCAACAAGGGGGCACTAGCAGCAGGACAAGAGTGTAGTACCACATCCAGCCACTAGGACACACTGGAGGTGAGTGTCCTGTTAAATGTTCTTACAACTTTCCTCCGAGCTTCTCTATATTGTCTCTTCCCTGATGCATGCATCAAGCCATAAGAAATTAAAAAGAAATTCATCTCTGTCAAAAAAGCTGAAAAAGCGGTCCATCTGCTTGTAACATAGTGCTTACCACCTGGCCTTCTAAGTTTGGAGTCTGTATTAAAAGTCATGCTGCTACTGACAACGAAGGAGTTTTAGAAGTCAAAGTGGCTTCTATCCCTGTGGGCACTTGTGATGTATGCTTTCCTCAAGATATAGCTTTAGTATGGCAATAATTGGTTCCATTCTGCATCTGCGCCATTTTTTGTTAAGAACCAAAGAACAATGGGGAATCTTGGAAGTGAAGCTACTCAAAAGGAAACCTAAAGGTAAGTAAAATCATCAGCCTTTGAACCTTCTCAAGTGACTCCGAACAACACTCACCTAGAATGTGTCTTATGCCAACATTAGTGATCACAGTTTTCACTGTTGCTGTTCAGAAACCTGTGAAATGGCCATGAATTGCATCAATTTCACTTCAGTGCTTCTGGGGACAGCTGGTGCTGGGTAGCGCAGGGGAGATGTCCTCTCTCACACAAGGCAAGGGGTAAAGCAGTGGAGATCCTCCCTCCCCACAACAGCCTCAAAACTCTGAGGTAGGAGGGCAGACAGTGAGGGCTTCCAATTTAACCCCTTCTACACTGAAGCTGGTACAACAGATGACGCTCCAGTGTGGAGCCCAGGATCAGTACTTGTAGGAATCCCAGCAGCTTGGATGGACTGGGCTCTTCACTGGGGTATTGCCCTTGGATGGCAGGGGCCCTCTCTTTTCTTATATTAGCATCTGCTTACATTTCTAGCAGACTTCCAGCCAGGGCATTACATCAGAAACATTGATGAATTATGTTTTGCCTTAGATTCTTGGCATCAGTTGGTCCAGTTGTATCTAGCGTCCCCAGGCATTCTTGCTTAAAGCTATTAGGTGAAGCTGCCATTTTAGCTAGTATTGTTTGAAGCCACCTTGAAACTCGGCCACAGGAAGCCCAATCTCTCCATTTTAGACATCTTAAATCTGCTAATACCAGGGGAAATCCTGTGACCAGATCAGTTCTGTGCTTGGTCTGTAGCTGGGAAGGAAATGAACACTGATGAGGAGATCTGTATTTAAGGACCTCCTAGAGAAAAAGACTGGCTTAGTTTCACTTTGAGAAGCTCTTTCCTGACACTGACATGCTCTCTCCTTGACAGAAAGACATGGATGAGATACTATGTAGCTGGGAGATAAGTATTCTCTTCTTGATGCTTTTCAATATTATCCCAATCACACCAGCTATAATTGCTACAAAGACAGGGGAAAGGAAGGAAAACAGGGCTCTGGTCAGAGAGATTAATTGAAAATGAATAGTGCCAACCCTGAGCAGTCAGGCCATGAATCAGGGCCCAAAAAAGTTGTTTTTGTTTTTTTAAATAATATATTTTGGATTCTTTTCTTTACCTTCTGGTTCCTGAGCTTTAGGATGCACTCAGGTCACGTATTGAAGTTTTCCCCACAACCACAAGGGCTAGACACTTCCTTACTTTCTTTAAATGAAAGTTGAGTGTCACATAATCACTTGACTAAAGTAGCTGGGCCTTACAGAAAAACACCAAATATTATGAGACTTGCAATAAAATAGCAAGAGTTGGCAACCCTGCCAAGGGGTGCACAATTCTTACGTTCAGCCGGGGCCTTTTCCAAAAGGGGAAATGGGGAGTGTCTGCGGGGTGATAATCAAAAAGGGGTGGAACAAAATGTGGAGTGAGAATGTGAATAAACCTGCTGGCTCATTACGAGGCAGTGGTGCCCCCACTCCCAGTTCAACAGCCAGCCAGTGGCAGGCTTCATAATTGCTCCAGCACAGGGAAGGGAACTGATATTCAGAGGAGACCTGGCAACTGCATGGCAGCAGGAGTAACAGACTGGAGGCAGCAGCAGCTTGGGAGCTGACTGTGGACAGAAGCTTGAGAGCTGGAGTGGGGAGCAGCCTGTTACAGGCAGGTGGCCAACATGGCTGGTGAATACTTGGGAATGCTCTGCAAACAAGAGGATTGTGTGGATGGTCCTTGTGGTGGACAGACCTACATATCTATGCAGAAATTATATTAATAAATTATACATTTGTCATTAGACTTGCCTGTGCCTTTATTGAAGTTTACAATAGATTTATCACTAATTTATTACCTAAGATGCTTGGGGACGTGTACCTCCATGAATATATTTTTTTGATTATATGAAATATTCAAGCTAACAAAAGGGATGTTTTACCTTCTCTTCCCAAGGACAAGTCTCAGGAATGTAACTCCTCCTTAGCCATAAAATCATGTTTATTACCAGTAAGAGTATTTATACAAATTCAGAAAAACAGAATTTTAAACTTTCTTAGAATCATAGCATCATAGGACTGGAAAGGACCTCGAGAGGTCATCTAGTCCAGTCCCCTGCACTCATGGCAGGACTAAGTACTATCTAGACCATCCCTGACAGGTGTTTGTCTAATCTGCTCTTAAAAATCTCCAATGATGGAGATTCCACAACCTCTTTAGGCAATTTATTCCAGTGCTTAGCCACCCTGACAGTTAGGAAGCTTTTCCTAATGTCCAACCTAAACCTCCTTTGCTGCAATTTAAGCCCATGCTTTAACTTTTTATGCCCATTTCTCTTATGCTGTGTTCTGAAAAATGGATGTATGCTTGGTTGTGATGACTGGTGCTTTGTATGGAATGTTTGATAGGCGTTAATTGTAAAGACCCCAACTGGTAAACACAAGAAGGACTTGAGAAGTAAAATTAAAGACCCTTATCAAACAATAAAACCTTGGGGGTAAAAAGGACCTCTGCCAGCCCCCCTTCTTTTCAACTAAAAAGTTCTACTTCTGTCTTTAAAACCCTCTAGGGAAAATATGTGCAGCTGGAAATGTTTCAAACCTTTATTCGTTAAGGTTCAAATGGCAAACGCCTTTGTGAAATGCATACTTCCAAATATGTTAACTAAATACAAAGTTCCTAATATCATTGCTATGTAAAATGCTTTATATATCAACAAGGAATCTAATGAACTTGCTAAACTAATTACTAATATAAAAAGCCATTTAAGTATAGAATATTTATATTCATGGGAAATTAATTAGTGGCAGTGCTCAAGCAACTCCCTCATACAACTCAGGAAGACAAGAAAAATAGTCTTGTGGTATCAACTTAAGATAGAGACTTTCTACAGGTTATTTAAATTTACAGATTTTGAAAACTAAAAACTTCCTGTAAAGAACAGGAGTGTTTGGACTTTCTGAAAACAGAATTTAATTTCCTGTCGAACTCTAATAAAATTGAAGGAATAGTTCAAAATGAATTGAATAAAAAGGAAGAGTTAAGTTCTAACTGTAAAAGGTTATCTGGATTTTTCCCTCCACAAGAAGAACAAAGACAGTTAGGAATGATGCATATTCCTTAAACAGACTGCATATTCAGGAATGAAGGTGTAGCCTAAACCAGCTTGTGAAGGCATGGAGCCAATGAAAGAGTAACAACAATCACCTTTGATTCTAAACAAGACTGAAAGAGGTGTGTTTTCCTTCCTGTTTCCATGAAATTATGAACAGAGCATAAATAAATCTGAAATGACCACTCCTCACATAACCACTCGCCTTCTGCTACCCTGTCTAAACAGCAGGCACTTAGCGTATCCTGTCCATCTCAACAAGCAAGCTGCCACAGCAGCTGAGAAAAACAGAAAAGACTCAAGAAGAAACCAACCCAAGGAAACCTCCCCAACAGTTCAACGTGGATTAGTGAAAGAAAGTTAACTAAGACACAGGGAAGGGATTATGTTTAAAAAACTTGTGTAATGATTTTGTTGGAATATTGAAGTGCTGTTGTAATTTAAAATATTAACAATTTCTCCTGTTAATCACCAAATGGTAAGACCGTGTATTCCTGAAGAGGAAATGGGCTAAAGACTGATAGAAGAATAGTGGGTTTTAATTGATTTAAGATTCTTAATATTTGTTTACTAGCCTGTCTCAAGACAGCTCTTAAATGGCTTCTCCTAAGTAACTGATTTAAATATTTTCTTTGATTTCATAGGATATAGTGAAGATTTCTTATTATGCCCATCTATAAACTGGCTGCTGGTGGTGATTGTTATTAATAATAAAGGCAGGTGGAACCTAGCTAAATTTGTCTTGCCCACACATAAAACAGCTTTTATATATCTAATAAAATACTAAGACTTAGTTCACAATAACTTTGGGAAACCATATACTTTGGTCTTAACTTACCAAACAAAGAACACCTCAGAGCCAGTCCATTCGCAAAGGTGTAATATCTGCTAAAAGCTCGCCACAGCGGCATACCGAAGAAATTTTAACAGAAGTAATCAGTTTATCATTTGTGTTTGTCTAATGTTTTCTTTTCCTTCCTGTAATAATAAATAGCCATGGTTAATAACTGTGATTATTTTGCTTAGTCTTGAATCTGGTGTCCCCTTAGGTATGTAAAAGAACCCCTGGGACAAAATAGTGAGAGTCACATCCCCTGAGATAGTCTCATGAGGAGCCTGTATCAATAATGCCATCTTTTGATGTGGCTTTCTGAGGTTTGGCAGTAAGAGAAACTGAGAGCTGGCCTACCATTTCTTGTTTCTCTAAACTAAATATTTTTAGAAGAAAATTACTTGGCATCCAGCAATTGAAAATTACCCCTTTCTGTCTCACAGCTTGAACAAGATCACAGCTTACAGACAAGAGGACTGACTTGAGGATCTGCTGGCCAGTGCGTGATTGCCTGGAGTGTTATATGTAAGACACGGGAGGTAACTCTCCTGCTTTACTCAGCACTGAGAGGCCCCAGCTGGAGTACTCTGTCCAGTTCTGGGCACCACAGTTTAGGAAATATGTGGACAAATTGGGAAGAGTCCCGAGGAGAGCAATGAAAATGATAAAAGGTTTAGAAAACGTGGCCTATGAGGAAAGGTTAAAAAAACTGGGCATGTTTAGTCTCGAGAAAACAAGACTAAGAGGGGACCTGATAGCAGTCTTCTACTATGTTAAGTGTTCTTACAAAGACGATCGTGATCAATTGTTCTCCATGTCCACTGAAGGTAAGACATTAAGTAATGGGCTTAATCTGCAGCGAGGGAGATTTAGGTTAGATGTTAGGAAAAACTTTCTAACTATAAGGATAGTTAAACTCTGGAATACGCTTCCAAAGGAGGCTGTGGAGTCCCCATCAGTGGAAGCTTTTTAAAAACAAGTTGGACATAGTCCAGGGGATAGTCCAGGTTTACTTGGTCCTGCCACAGCACAGCAGGCTAGACTTGATGACTCCTTAAAGATCCTTCCAGCCCTACATCGCTATGACTCCCTGGCAGCCCTAGTAAAGGAATTCTCTGTTGTACCCAAAACATTATACCATTGTGGGAACCCACCTAGGGCTTGAGCCTAGTGCTTAAAGCACCAAGAGCATGTGTCTCTGAGTGTGTGCTACACCCAGTATGCTACCAGCCTCAGAGGGGAGTGGTGCAATGGTGACAGAGGGGAGGATCCCATTAATAGGCCAAGAGACAAAAGAAAATAGTGTAAGTTTCAAGATACTGACTGAAATGAGACCGAGGTTATGTGCCCCAGGTGTGTGAAAGCAACAGCCTACCTTCATGCCCAAAGCCTTCATTTTTTTCCCCCTGACAGAGTGCCCTTTTGGTGAAGCTGCTGTTAAGCAAGGACCTGGGGTCTAGTTGCAGAGACCAAATGTCATCCTTCTCCATGGAAGGTGAGACTCAGGACAGCAGGGACAGATCAGGGACTGCAGCAAGCTCACATGTTAGAACAAAATTAATATAATTATTAAATCCACATTCTCCCTGCCATACACCACCACCTGCTATCCGGAATGGATGGATTTGAGACCACCCAGGCAGAACTTTCACAGCAATTCCAGGGGCCTGCACTGCACATACACAGCCAGAAAGGATGGTCAGCATGAAACCACCACCAGAATTAAGGTTGGGGGGAAATGTGCAGGAATCACAAAGAGGGGCTTGAATATGATTGCAGTGGATGCAGACATAATGGACAGTACCAGGGAAGTGACCTTATAATTAGCTGTATCTGGTGCAGAAGAGTTAGATATCTTTAATACCTTACAGTTCTCTCCTGGGGACAGCAATGGTTTTGATAGGGATAGTTGGAAGCTTATTGTATACCCAGGAAGGAAGAAAGAAACCGATGAAAGAGGCCTCTTCCACAAGTGAAAACAAACAAACAAACAACCCCCCACCCGAAAAGTATTGAGGAATATGTTAGAGGGTTGAAGCAAAAGAGACAGTCTTGCAATTTTGGCCCCTTAAGAGATTCCCTGATTAGGGAAGGCTGCAGCAATAAGAAAATGTGTGAGAGAACTTTAGAAAAAGCCATACAGATCTGGAAAGTGGCAAACCAGAAAAAAAAGCCTATTGATGTCCATCTATTTGTCAATGCAAGATTGTTCCATACATTACTGTTTGGAACAACACTGCCTAACAAGCACATCTTAAAGCCTTTATTATTTTTTTCCAGTGAAGTTAATGGATCTACTCCTGCTTACATTTAAGCACATGGCTAACTACCTTGCTGAATTAGGTCCCCTAGTATTAACGATTACGAGTTGCAGTAGTATGAGTTCATCCCATTTCACCTCACCCACCTTTCCTCAAATGGTTTCTGTAGTATAGACGGTAAGTTGTTTTTTAAAAAAGCAAGGGAGGAACTTTCCAAAGTTTTTGTCATATTTTAATATTTTCACATTAGTTTTAATTGAATCCTCGGAGATTCCTAGAATCACTCTGGCAACTGGGAAACAAATATAAAAAGTATGATAAATAATATAGCTGAGTAGTGATATCTTCCCTGAATAATGATATGGTGTAAATAGCATCATTATTCAGTTAATCCTAGTATTTTAGAAGACTGGAGTATGTGTCTCAAAGTACCATGCCTGCCTTTTGAAAGGAACAATGCTTAAGACCAAAATGTAGATTAAAAAAAATAGACAGTCTATATCACTAGACATGTTTTGTCACAGATCAGGGCAACTGCACCTGTATTTCCCCTCAGTGGTTCACAAGAGCCCCCACTTTCAGGTTCCAGCTTCCCAGCCATTGCCTTTCTGAGTGGAGACCCACATCTCTCTCCCTTCTGACTGATGTATTCCCAAGCTGCACAGGTCCCTGCCTTCACTGTATATTTCCCAGCACAGACAGGTTGCTTTCTCTTCAGAGATTGATAATAGTGTCAACAATTGTAAGTTACCACTCCTCACTTCCTGTACAAGCCTACTTTATTCTCAAGATAAAAAAATTACAGAGCAAATATTTTAAAAACAACGAAAGAATCTACACACAGCCTAATAAGCTTACGAGAATTAACCCTAACCCTAACATGGATTCTAGAGGCACAGTGCTTCCAATTCTACCCTAAGGATTGAGGCCCTCCACAGACCAGAGGGCCTGTCCACTTGCTGGATCAGGAAGGCCATGAGCCAGTTTAAAAACCCTGGCTTTGTTTGTTTGTTCCGAGAGAATCCAGTTTACACTAGTGTATGTGTATCTTTCCAGAAGGTAGTTTTTCCTGAGATGTTATAACCTGAAACTCCCTGCTGTTTGTTCTCCTACTTACCCTTCCATGGAAATACTATAATGCCACAATAACACATACACAACCACATTTTTAATACAACGACCCCTCAAGGTATTAACCTAATTCAATAAAGTTTAACTTAATTCAATCAAGTTCATTCAGGATATTGCAGGAAATTGTCAGTCTGTCACATTGTTTTTAAATTTCTAGTTAGTTCCCCAAGCTCTAACCTACTTTCATACTCACACACGCACTACCCAAGGCAGGCTAGGTCTGGGTGTAACGTAAGAAGAAGAGGGGGAAGGGTGGGCATGAGTTCTGTCCTGTGCGCACAGGTTGTCCAGGGTCCGCTGTTGATCTCCGATTTGCCTCATCTCCTGGGAGGGTTTTAAATCCTGGGGTCTCTTGGGGGCGTCTCCTTCAGAGACCTTTGTTCCCCATGCTCTGTGTACCAGTCCAAACCAGCCTTTCATGGCGTCTTCAGCTTTCCCAAACACACCGGTTTCAGGCATTGTGAGAGATAGCCCAGGCTGGAGAAAGTTAAGCGGGTACAGCGGTCCCACAGTCCCAGGCTGCACCCCAGGGATCCAGTCACACTTACCTACGTCAGTTTTTCTTTAAAGAAATATACCACATCCAGTATTGTAGCAATTCACATGGACCATTCTGAGGGCAATATGGTATGCTTGTTTGAAAAACAAAACAAAACACTTTGAATAACTACCCTACAGACTCAATAACCAATTTTCAAGTAGTAATAGCCTGACCATTTCCAAAGGTGTTGGGGGAGAAATCAACATGGTCTTGTCCACAAACCTGTCCTGCCTACAGAATTGTGTTTAAAGTTAAAATTTGCTTTGGTGAAAGGTGGAGTTGGGTATTTCACTCCCAGGGTAAGTTCAGTTAAAAACTATGGATGACCTGTGACTTTGCTGCTACAATGTATGGGAAGTATGAGTGAGGGTGAATGAGTGTGCATTCAGCTGGGAGATTTGAATTGGTTTGTGAACGGTGGATGGTGAATCAGCCCCCCCATGCAGCATGCACACCTGTGTGTTTGTTTGGAGTTATTGTGTGTGCTGGTTGTGGTGTTGTGTGGATGGTCGTGTTGATCTGTATGGGTGTGTGAGTTGCACTGGGAAATTTGCATTGAGTTGTACAGGTGATTAATCAACTTTGAAGAACGGTGTGACATCTGGGCTAAGTAATTTACCATCTCTGCTGTCTCCTTATATCACTGACTTTGTACAACCAATGAAACTGTTGCAATGCAAATTAGCCATAGAGTAAGAGTGGTGATTGGTTGAGTTACCTCTGATACCACAATGATCTAGGACTGTTAGCATAGATACAGGTCTTACGGTTTTATTATATATAGATGCTCAAACATAACTTATAATTCAATCCCCTTAAAATTGCAGTAACTGAAATTATGCCTTTATTGAAAGCTGAAGAAATGAACTGTAACAATTACAAAAGCAGTTCCTTGGAGTCACTTTCCACATGGCTGTATTTAAGAATCAACTACACAGTATTATTGTACAATGTATTTGCTTTTCTGAGAATGGCTAATGAAGTCCAATATTTTCAAAAAGTCTGGTTATCTGTGACTTAGAGTCGTGTATGCTGAGAGAGACTCAATGCAGCTAAACTTAGTATCTGAAGGAGGATAAGAACATAAGAATGGCCATACTGGGTCAGACCAAATGTCCATCTAGCCCAGTATCCTGTCTTTCGAAAATGACCAATGCCAGGTGCACCAGAGGGAATGAACAGAACAGGCAATCATCAAGTGATCCATTCCCTGTCTCTCATTCCAAGCTTCTGGCAAACAGCGGATAGGGACACCATCCCTGTCCATCCTGGCTAATAGCCATTAATGGACCTATGCTCCATGAATTTATCTAGTTCTTTTTTTAATCCTGTTATAGTCTTGCCCTTCACAATATCCTCTGGCAGGGAGTTCCACAGGGTGACTGTGCATTGTGTGAAAAAAATACTTCCTTTTGTTTGTTTTAAATCTGCTGCCTATTAATTTCATTTGGTGACCCCTAGTTCTTGTGTTATGAGGAGTAAATAACACTTATTTACTTTCTCCACACCAGTCATGAATTTATAGACCTCTATCATATCCCCCCTTAGTTGTCTCTTTTCCAAACTGAAAACTCCCAGTCTTATTAACCTCTTCTCATATGGCAGCTGTTCCATACCCCTAATAATTTCTGTTGCCCTTTTCTGAACCTTTTTCAATTCCAATATATGTGTTTTTTGAGATGGGGTGATCACATCTACATGCAGTATTCAAGATGTGGGCGTACAATGGATTTATATAGAGGCGATATGATATTTTCTGTCTTATTATCTATCCCTTTCCTAATGATTCCCAACATTGTTTGCTTTTTTGACTGCTGCTGCACACCTAGTGGATGTTTTCAGAGAACAATCCACAATGATTCCAAGATCTCTTTCTTGTGTGGAAACAGCTAATTTAGACCCCATCATTTTATATGTATAGTTGGGATTATGTTTTCCAATGTGCATTATTTTGTATTTATCAACTCTGAATTTCATATGCCATTTTGTTTTCAGTCACCCAGTTTTGGGAGATGCTTTTATAGCTCTTCACAGTCTCCCTGGGACTTAAGATAGTTAAGTAGTTTTGTATCATCTGCAAATTTTGCCACCTCACTGTTTACCTCTTTTCCCAGATCATTTATGAATACATTGAATAGGACTGGCCCCAGTACAGACCCCCGGGGGGACATCACTATTTACCTCTCTCCATTCTGAAAACTGATAATTTATTCCTACCCTTTGTTTCCTATCTTTTAACCAGTTACCAATCCATAAGAGGACCTTCCCAGTTACCCATGATAGCTCAGTTTGCTTACGAGCCTTTGGTGAGGGACCTTGTCAAAGGCTTTCTGAAAATCTAAGTATATATGACTTTGACCCTTTGGCGACTGAGGGTGAAACCCTGACCTCCCTGAAGTTAATGGGAGCTTTGCCATTGACTTCAATGAGGCTGTGGTTTCATTATGAATCTTTATATGTATGTAAAATACACATGATTCTCAGTATTCATTTGTCTGGAAATGCTATAATCCTAACAGTTAAAGACCACACAATTATCTTGCCAACGATAAACCTCTTATAACTTGCAGACTTGATCTCTGTATACTAATACTTATGATTTCTTGATGTGCCAATAAAACTGCATTCATGCTAATGTAGGGTCTCTGGAATGGTGTGATGCCAAAGGCTTAATGTCCCCTGGTGCTCTGATGGATATAGTAACAGAACAATAGGAAGGAAACCAGCTTGCATCTTTGTAATAATGTTTTTTCTGCTGGTTCAGAGTCTGAAGCATACCCTGTTGCTGTTACCTTTTGAGAAAAAAGGTCAGTTAACTGTATGTAGTTAAATGGGAACAAGCAGTTAACCTTTTAACCTATTTTTTTCATTTATTTATTACAATTATTGCACAACTTCCAATACAAACTAAAAATAAGTGATGCTCTTTACAAAGATGGCAATTTTTAAAATAGTTCAAAATTGTGGTTTTACTGAACTGGAGCCTTAAACACTTTAATTCCTCCTTTTGACAAATATTTTCCCCAGCTCAATGGTACCTATTTAACAACATGAGAAGGCAACATGAGCTTTGTGACTTTGTCCTCACCCATAACCATTTCAAATTTGGGGACAACCTATACCTTCAAGTCAGCACAGCTGCTATGGGTACCCTCATGGTCCCACAGTATACTAACATTTTTATAGCTGACTTAGAACAATGCTTCCTCAGCTCTCATCCCCTAGCGCCCCTCCTCTACTTACACTACATTGATGACATCTTCATCATATGGACCCACAGGAAGGAGGCCCTTGAAGAATTCCACCTGGATTTCAACAATTTCCACCCCACCGTCAACCTCAGCCTGGACCAGTCCACTTCCTGGACACTACAGTTCAAATAAGTGATGGTCACATAAACACCACCCTATATCGGAAACCTACTGATGACTATACTTACCTACATGCCTCCAGCTTCCATCCAGGACACATCACACGATCCATTGTCTACAGCCAAGCCTTAAGATACAACCGCATTTGCTCCAATCCCTCAGACAGAGACACACACCTACAAGATCTCTATCAAGCATTCTTAAAACTACAATACTCACTTGGGGAAGTGAGGAAACAGGTTGATAGAGCGAGAAGGGTACCCAGAAATCACCTACTACAGGACAGGTCCAACAAGGAAAATAATGGAAAACCACTGGCCATCACATACAGCCCCCAGCTAAAACCTCCCCAGTGCATCATCAACAATATACAACCTATCCTGGAAAACAATCCCTCACTTTCACAAGCCATGGGAGGTAGGCCAATCCTTGCTTACAGACAGCCCCCCAAACTGAAGCAAATACTCACCAGCAACTACACACCACAGAAACACTAACCCAAGAACCAATCCCTGTAACAAACCCCATTGCCTTCTCTGTCCCCATATCTACTCTAATGACACTATCATAGGACCCAACCACACCATCAGAGGCTTATTCACTTGCACATTTACTGATGTGATATATGCCATCATGTGCCAGCAATGCCCCTCTGCCATGTACATTGGCGAAACCAGACAGTCTCAACGCAAAAGGATAAATGGACACAAGTCAGACATCAGGAATAGTAACATTCAAAAGCCAGTAGGAGAACACTTCAGTCTCCCTGGACACTCAACAACAGATTTAAAAGTAGCCATATTTCAACAAAAAAAACTTCAAAAACAGACTTCAAAGAGAAACTGCTGAGCTACAATTCATGTGCAAACTTAACATCATCAGTTTGGGCTTGTATAGGGACTGGGAGTGGCTGGCTCACTACAAAAGCAATTTTCCCTCTCTTGGTATTGACACCTCCACATCAATTATTGGGAGTGGACTATGTCCACCCTGACTAAATTGGCTTTCAGCATTGGTTCTCCACTTGTAAGGTAACTCCCTTCTCTTCATGTGCCAATATATATTTATGCCTGTATCTGTAATTTTCACTCCATGCATCTGAAGAAGTGGGTTTTTTACCCACGAAAGCTTATGCCCAAATAAATCTGTTGGTCTTTAAGTTGCCACCGGACTCCTCGTTATTTTTGTGGATACAAACTAACACGGCTACCCCCGATATATAAGAAGGCAGCCATGACCCCAGATACCTGTTCATGACCACCAGGTTGAGAACCCATGCACAGTATTGTTCACACAAAGAAGCTTAATCCCTGTTTTAAAGTGCAAAATTCAACCATCACTATGAAGGCACTATTAATGCCTGCATACTTTCTATAACATTTCAACTTCAATAAATGTTTTCATGAAATCCTATTTGACTGTTTCACAGGACAGGAAGGTATATATGCCTTAATATATCTGTCTCTATTCTGAGTTTGAAATTTTTATTTTCTAAAAGACACTGCTACATTGGTGGCCTCTTGAGTACCTCTAATCTGAAGATGTTTAATTAAGAGTGTGTGCTCTAATATTATTATAAATAAAATACTATCTAAAAGTAAAGATGGAAAAATCCTCCCAAAATTTGAAGAGCCTTCATAATAATAAAGGTTGCTTTCCTCCTTTATTTATTCATGAGAGATTAAAAATGAGACATGAATGTTAAACTCCTTCAAGTTTAATGAGTACTGATACCAAATAATTGACATTTGTTCATGAAGCTACTAATGTATCTTTCAGTAGAATACTTTTAAAACAAGGCTTAAGTGTGAATTCCTTTCAGGAAAAACCCTATAAAATTCAATAGAGTTCTACAGAAATTACTCTAAAAACCTACAAGGATTGATTCTCATTATACTTTACACCGCTATTGTAGCGCAAAGGGCTCTTAAAGCGTGATTTTCTTTTACACACACAGTTACCCATCTTTACAGTACCATAGTGGTCTAAATTAGCTTTAATGTAAATACAAATCAGGTCCATAGAATTTAATCAGGAATGATATTTTTGTATAGCTTTTTAAAAAATCGTATAGATTTCTATAGCAGGGATATAATTATTTATTAAATTCTAGGGTTGTTCAAAAACATATTGAAAGCTGATTCTTTTGAATTAATGCCTATAGAAATTTTCCATAAAGGTCTATCTTAATACTAACCTCATCTGGCGGCTCTATGAAATTCAGGGAAGTCCTATGACTTGTGTAATGCATGACATCAGATTAGATTATCACAGTGGTCCTTTATGCCCTAAAAAATCTATGACTAATTTGCTCCCTCTGAATTAATACTGTTTTTAAATGGATATAATTTAGATAATGTAGTTTTTGTCCAGGAATTATTAAAATGGAGTGATGGTTGGGAATACCTATCAGTAATTTAGAGTAAAATACATTACAGGGTTGTTGTACTAGAGGACTACATACTGTTGCTTGTGTAGGCGGAACTGTTCACCCAGCTGGACCCCTTGCCCCCACTATGGTACAGCCCCTTGACCTCCATCTCTGTATCCTGAGTGCCCATTTGGGCACTCAGGATATATTGCTCAGAATGGGGAAGTGAGGAGGCTGGCTGGTGAGGCCCAGGTGAGGGTGGAGCTGGTCAGAGTAGGGAGACAAATGGCCTGTCTAATTGGGGGCCTGGTTGGAGTGCAGGGGATGAGAAGTGCACCTGGCAGGAGGTGGTCAGAATGGGGGGATGAGAGGCTTTCAGCAGCCTGATTTCCATTAAAACCAGGCAGCAGCATGCTAATTTGATGGCACTGTTGGCAGAGGAAATTCTCCAGCACCCTAACCCTGAGGTTCATTGCTTCAATCCTGTATCCTGAGTGATAAAATGGTGATTTTAGTGGAAAACTGGAGAAGCCTGATTTCCAATTTCCCCCCAAATCAATAGGGTTCTGCCCATTGATGCTATGAACAGTCCCTGAAATTTTTGAATTGATCAGATATTTAATTTATTGCATTACAGACAGATATGCTGTGGAGTTGCAAGTAGGGCCTTGTTTCACTTAGCCATTTATTCCAAAACCAAGCATTATACATAGGGGCCTACCAAATTCACAGACAGTGAAAACTGTCTTTTGTGTATTTTTACCCTATCCGATACAGATTTCACAGGGGAGACCAGCATTTCTCAAGCTGGGGGTCCTGACCCAAAAGGGGGTTGCAAAGTTACTGCAAGGGGGTCATGGTATTGCCACCCTTATTTCTGTGCTGCTTTCAGAGTTGGATGGCCGGAGAGCAACGGCTGCTGGTCAGGCACCCAGATCTGAAGAAAGCAGCACAGAAGTAAGGGTAGCAATACCATACCATGCCATCCTTATTTCTGTGTTCAGAGCTGGGCTCCCGGCCAGCAGCTACCGCTCTCCGACCAACCAGCTCTGAAGACAGAGCCGCTGCCAGCAGAGGCACAGAAGTAAGGGTGGCAATACCAAGACACCCCCCCCCCCACAACTCCCTTTTGGGTCAGGACTCCTACACTTACAACACTGGGAAATTTCAGATTTAAATATCTGAAATTGTGAAATTTATTATTTTTAAATCCTATGACTATGAAATTGACCAAAATGGACCATGAATTTGGTAGGGCCCTAATTATACTGCTGGGAAATTCACAGTTAAGGTTAAACTTAAAAGAAATCCAAATATATTATAGTACGTGACTACATAGTTAGAGCGGCCAAATAACTATAACTGCCCTGTCACAGAGTCTTCAAACTTCCAAAAAATAGTCAAAACTCATTGAAATCCTGAGCATTGGCTACATTTGGAAATATATAGGATTAAGGTCCATGTCTCCCCATTTTTCTTCATGGCTGAAAGTTTTTCCTTCAGCAGAAACCTTAATTCTACCCTTTAGTGACAGCAGCAATAACTATACAATTAATCAGGCATTTTAGTATTTGGGGACCCAAATTAGGTTAAACTGAGTTTTAAAGGCTTTTTCTTTCATTTGTGTCTCCTCCAGGGATCCCGACAGGGTGGAGTTAACGTTGTTTGAGAGACCTGACTGTATTCCCCTTAACATGTTTTGGTTTATTTTAAGTTTAACCTTAACTGACCGTCCTGGAGTTAGAACCATTGATTTGTGGATAATTACAATATCCCTGTAGAATACTTTACCCCTAAATGACTCTTAAATTTAGCGGCTTCTTAATGTAGAGGTTTTGTCTGGGATTTTTTTTCTTTTAATTAAGAATTTCATCTGTGATCACCACAGAAGAAACTGATTGGAGGTTATGTGTTTATGATGGTAAATATCTTTTTATTTCCTCTTTGTTTTGGTGGGCTTTGTTCATTATGTATATTTTAACATTTTCAGTGTAGCCGCTGATGATGGAGGAGGGGGACATTTTATACACGTATACACTTTTTAAAACAACATATCTCCCCCGAGATTTTCCTTACACTTGAGGAGGAGTAGATCTACGGCTAAAGGTTTAATCATCATCATCATCATAATCCATTTTAATAATGCCCAGACAAAAACGACATTCTGGGTGGGAATGAAAATCATCTCAACAGCTATGACAACACTGGGGGCTGTCCTCTCACAGCAGCCGGCGAGGGAAGAAACGTTGGGCTGGAGGACTGGGCGAGCTGCTCGGTAAAGCCAGTGACACCCCGGTGAATCTGTCCAGGGTGCTGAAATCTTCCCCGCTCCCGTTCAGACTGGCCACTCCTACCCGCCTCCGCGAGCCCGGCCCTCTCTCCTGTCCGCAACACCCGCCGGGGCTGCGGCATCACGCAGGAGAAGCAGCGGGGCCGGGGGAGGCTCCCGTCTGCCGGGGGTGGGGACGGACGGCAGCTCTGCCCCCACGGACTCACCTCAGCAGCGCTTGTGAGGCGGCCAGCGGGGCGGCCCAGCCCGGCAGCTCCTCCCCGCGGCCGGCAGCGCCACCCGCCGCCTCGGCCCCGGACCCGGAGGGCGCTCGCTCGGGGGGCCTGGCTCGCTGCTGCCGCGGGCTGAGCGCGGGGCTGAAGGGGCAGCGGCGGCGGCATGGACGCGGATTACCCCGCCTTCGAGACCCCGCTCTGCGGCGAGCTCAAGCGCTTCTGCCGGAGGGTCAAGGAGACCTACAGGGAGATCCGAGAGGACCTGACCCCCTACAAGGATGACCGCTACTACCGGTAAGGGCTGGGGAGCGGCCAGCGCCGCGCACCCCCCCGCAGGGAAGCACGGAGGGGCTGCGGCTGGGCTCCGGGGGCGGCCAGGCTCTTACCGAGCTGCTTTGCAGCCGCAGGGCTCAACGCTGCAGGCCCCTGGGGGCGGGAAGTGTTTGTTCTGCTCAGTGGGGGAAGCCGAAAGCAATCCCCAATTGCCTTCAGCTGGTTAAATACGTGCACGGCCCCCGCCAGCTGGCCTGCCCGGGACGTTTGCAGGCGGCTTGGCTAGGAGGGAGAGGGGCTTTTCGGAGCGCCAGGCTCTCCCATGGCTGTGTTAAGGAAGGAGAGTTGCCGGGCCTGTGCTACCTCATCTGTGTTGGGATTTGATGGGGCTGGGTGATGTTTAGTTAGGAATCATGGCGGTGGCAACCTCCTAGGTTGCTTAGTGGTGGTTTGGTCCGGGCAGCTGAAGGAGAAAAGGCCATTTTAAATAGGGCACTGGAAAGTTGGGAGGGGTTTGCTAAGAGGCTCGTCCTCTTGAAATTCCATAGGGTGAATAGGCTGACCGAGGAAAGGATCTCTCTGGTTCTACTATATATGAGTTCCTTCTACTTTCCTTTCAAAAATATCCCAGGCCATTTTATTCCCTTGATTATTGTGGAATAATTTACTTTCCATGACATGGAAACACCCAATAAGGGCCTTTGGTGATTGTGCGGGAAAAACCTAGGTCAGGGTTTTGTACTGAGCCCAAAACAAATTAATCATCCCTTCATATGGAACCATCTGCAGTAAGAGTCCATCAACCAGAACCACCTAGAATTGGCCTTTGTCTAAAACGCCAATGCTGTAATCTCACTGATAAAACCTGGACATAGATTTCTAGGACACAGAAAGATGGATCCAGGCCTCCCAGGATCTTGAGCACTCAGGACAATATGAAAGAGGTTCCCTACTATTGTGAACTAGTCTGTTATCTCTCCTTGAAAAGTGATTTCTAGGAAAACCTCTGTGCGGAAGTTCCATCACCTGTTTCTCTGCTTTAAGTAGCATAAACTATTATATAATAGCTCTTTCTAGCTTATGCTGATCCCTATTGTATCTGAGCACAGTATATGACTACATCCATTTAAATATTTGTACACAATGCACCAGATCCTCAGCTGGGGGTAAATCAGCATGGATCCTTTGACTTCAGTGGCGCTGCACCCATTTTCACCAGTTAAGGATCTGGCCCATTATATTTAAATTGTCACTACATCCACAGCAGCAAGAGCAGTTGAAAGCAGAAAGCATTGTCTGATAACTTGGCACCATCCATGTATCCTGGGAGGGTTTAATATAGCTGCATTTTCCCCCAACAAAACAGTGGCTCATTGTTCCAAAGCCCAGTCTGAGAAGTTGTGGGAAATAATTAGAAATGGGGCAGAGGAAGGGGGGCAAACATGTCAGCACTATAATTGTTATGTTAGCATGCTGTCTGTGGCAATATAGTGCATGTCAGCTATGCCATACGTAGACTCCAACTGCTGGTTCTGCTAGGTTTTTGGACATGGGGTTCCTGATGACCACTGTCTTGCAACTTGTGTGGTCACTTTTACCTGTGCAAAGTGAATACAGTGTGGATGTAAAAAGCTACCAGTCTGATTTGCAAAGGGGTCAATGAATATAGAATGTACCAGGTAGTGGGGATTTGGGCATAGGGATAACAAACATGTGATATGAATAGAGCCTGAGAGATGGCTGTATCCATCCAGCAGCTGTGCTGCTTTGTTTTCAGTAAGAAGCAGCAGCTCTCCAATAGAAACTCTCTTTAACCCCCTGTTTTGACCAACAGTACGTAGTAAGGGGCTTTCAATACTACATGGCAGAGACTATATTGGAATGGCCCAAATGTAGTTGTAAAGTTAATTCTGGGCTGCCATTTTCCAGTGCCATCATCTCTTGATAGTAGCAGCTGTAAATGCTTGCACTACTTGCTGTAGAACCAGTGGGGTGAAAGATGCTATAGAAATGTAAAACGTTATGCTGTTACCTTTGTGGTTGACAGGGAAATTGCTTTTTGAATCAAGAATGATGCTGTGGGTTGTGCTGGTATTAGCTCTTCTAGAATAACACAGCTGTACATTGCCTCTGAGGAAGCTGGTGCTTTAGTTCATTCAGGGCTCCTATCCACATAAGCCTGCAGATCAAGAATACCTGTCAATTTCAAATCTTCCACATAGAAATATGTTCCACTTGGTAAATATGGAAGGGGAGGCAACATGGTCCAGTGTACATGGCACTGCACTAAGGACCTGGCTCTGTCACTGACCTACTGTGTGACTTTAGGCAAGTCACTTTACCCCATCTGTGTCTCAGTTTCCCCATCTGTAAAATATGGATAATTATACTTTGTCTCCTTTGCAAAGGATGTTGAGATCTATGGATGACTTGGGCTAAGTATTGTTACATTTATTGCTGAACCACTGGGTTTACATATGCTGTTTTTATCCACTGTAAATCTAGCAGTCCAGTCTGCATGGCACTTCCGTTTTTTTAATTCATTAACAGGTATAGAATTGCATCTGCTTTTGAGATTCTTGGTAAGGACAGCTACAGTCTCACTAGTCCTTGACATTGTAGTGTGCTCTTCCGATTGTTGGTTATAAGTTGTGATGGGCAGAACCAGCTATATCATCCTCAGTATACTAGTATTAATTTATAAATAGGAGCTGTGGATGAAGCTTTTAGACAAGGTTTTAACAGAAATCCTTGCTTCTTAGGAGGTGTGGGGGATTTTGGCAATTCAGTATTAGAAATATCAGGTTGTGTGGCCTGTCTTTAATTCAAAAATAAAAATGTCACTAAAAACAGTTAGGGTTGTGAGGGGCAAATAACACTTAATTCGAAACAAGGAAATACAGAATAAAGCCATACAGGTACATATGGTTGTCTTCTCACAAATGCAAACTCACTTGCAAACACACACCATCTCTACCCCAAGCAAATCAAGCTCTCAACCACAGTCTTCAAGGTGACAACCTTAACTGTGACATCTGTGGTATGATAGTATTCCTGTGGGATGCTTCTGTGTTTTGTATGGCTTTGATTTTGCATCATTTATCCTTTGGAACATTAACTGTTTTCAGTCATGCTGAATCTTCATGCAGACATGTTCGCTCCTGTCAAGTATACTTCACTGATATTGGTTATAAGTTGTGTTTTGAATGTAATTAATTTGGATAACCCCAATAAAATGTAGCAGTTCCTTCACAGGTAGGGATATTGAGTCTTTACACTGTTTACAAAAGTTCCTGTACATCTGATATTACCACCAGTGTGCTCTGTTCTACTTTTGGAAGTGACATTGAACAGTGGGTGAGACTGGCTATGGTTTTCACATCAGCAACTTGGGTTTAGATCCTCAGCTGGGGTAAATCAGCACTGACATCATTGGAGCAATGCTAATTTACACTAGCTGTGGGTCTGGCCCCTGACGTTTACAGGATTTGTCATTGTCTGGATGAAAGGTGAGAATGAGGCTTTTTCTCTTTTAGTTTCTTTAGATACAGCTCTTTTAATGAACTTTCATGAAACTCTTGCCCCCCCAGACTAATGGGGGAGGGGCAGAATTCAGAAGTCTTAAGCCTAGGTTTCTATATCCTGCTGCATTGGGCTAAGAATGTAAATGCTGGCAAGTTAGTTTTGCCCAAATAATATGTATTTTTATTATGCAAGTCCATGGAGTCACTGACCAGTGTGACCTAAGTCACGTGCACCATCCTGGGGGTGGAGACAAAACAATCAGCCACCTCACAGGGCAATGAAGTTACAGTTGTGTCTAGACTGGAAGCTCTTGAGGGCAAGCAATGCATTTTACTATATGCTTGTAAAGCACCATGTAAATTTACAGCATTGTGTATGTGATATCTAATAATATTGTAAATAATATAATTGGTATCACCACTCATGGTATTTATAGAGATCTAGTATACTTAGGGCCAGGTTTGTCACAGAATGCTCAGTGCACTGGTGGAAGGGGGAAAAGATTGGTGGCTTACCATCATGTTTCCTTCTTAATCTTGGAGACTGATGTGAGCCATACTGGCCTCCACACAAGTTAGAGCAGCTTTAGGGTTGCTCTAACTGATGCCAATGAATAATGGCTCTCAAGAAGCAACTCTCCCTTCCACCCTGGCATGCTCCTTCTTGACCTTGGAATACCTCTGATGCCAGGTAGGGAGGCAGGAGCAGAGCAACTGATGTAGGGCTGGTAGTTGAAGATTTCCCATACTAGGAGGACCCTCTGCTGTTGCTTTAAGTCTTCCTGTGATACAACGGAGATTTAGTAGAGGCTCTACATTTGTGCCCTTTTAGAAAATCTCAACCAGTATGTATGTTCAAAGCAAACTAGGAGATTTAGCCTCACAACAGAACTTCTATTAATTTCAGTGGGTGTTGAACAGCTAAATCCCCTAGAAGGTTTTGAAAATCTCAACTTTCATGACTAAATTTTGGAAGGGGATTTATAAGTTAACTTGCATGGCTGTTTGGAGGAAATGGCAGGAACACAGTCCTTCAAATGGTAGTGTAGTGGCCAAATTATGCAATTCCATGATGTCACAGCAGATCTATAACTAAAAGCAGCATTTGGTTAAGGTTGTGCAACACTTCCCAGTGTAAGAACCTATTTTCAGTTGCTTATAACTTGCCAAATTTCAACCATTTGGGAAAATCTCAGTCAAAATGATTCGGCTGTTTTTGAGAATAAGGTTAGGCTCATCTATGACACAAAGGCTCCCCCCTGGCAAATTTCAAGTCCCTATTCCAAAGTGTGAAGGTGCTAGAACTTTTCAAAGTAAAGGTGGGTGGGTTGGGTTCCCAGCTATGCCACATACTTCTTGTGTGGCCTTGAGCAAGTCACTTAATCTGTCTGTGCCTTATTCCCTTCTATAAAACGACAGTAACATTTCCCTGTCTCCCAGGGATATTGCAAGGATAAATCAATTAATGTTTGTGAGATACTGAATGTGTACGTGCATGAATCATTAAAGGTATGACTCTGCAGCTTCTCTTCCCAACACGGTAAAAATGCTCACAGATATTGTAGATATATTATTCCATCACTTTCTCATCTCCAAGATAGAAGGACTTGTTGAAAAACCTCAAAGGGGGTGGGAGCTGCAAGCCTGCATATTCCTGACGTAGTTGCTTCAAAGTGTTGTTTAGCAGTGCCATCCCAACAAAGGCCTATTCTGGGTCAGAAATAATCTCTTAGATCATTCTGAGTCCTCAAATCCTTATTGTGTGTCCTGGACTATCTATTTTTGTCCATTAAAATTCACAAATGTGTTCCCTCACTTATTTGGTATTCCAAAATACTTATTCTGGGTAAAATGATATCACTTCTTTTAATTGTATTCAAAACTATATCAGCACCAGAAGACAACTAAATAATCAACAATGCTATAAATATATAGTTCTAATTGCCTGTACAAATATCTACATAATTGGCCAAATTCATCCATGGTATATTTCCACGGAGTTCAGTGGAGTTACAGTAGGGATGAACTGGGTCCCATGTGTCTAATAATATTTTAAAATCACACAGGCAGACAACTTAATAAAATATATAATACTATCACTGATAAGTGAAGTTAAAGGATGACCATAACATAAACACTACACCATGTAAGTAAACTGGCGCAGGAAATACTCGGCTTGTTTAAAAGATGTGATAAGCTTTTATCATACACTGTCTTGTACTGCCTGAATCATCTATGAATTCTTGGTGTAATGCACGGGGTTCATCCTGAGACGGCTCTATCCTACGTAGATGATAAACTTCAAAGCTGGGGAGTACTTTGAACTTTATCCTGGCATAGACAGCAGGTTTCTCATGTCTTTAATTAGCAGCAACCTTGACATTTTATTAATATATTACTAGATACTTGCTATTATCAAAACCAAAGAGTAGTATGAAACATAGGGTGAGTTTAGGGACTTGATAAACTATCTAGCCCCATGCCTCTCTGCCTGCTCAGTGGGTCTTTGACAGCCTTTGCTGTCCAGTCTCTCAGAAGACTCAACAGATAAGCATTGACATTTGTGCAAATGATTGTTCATTAAGCAATAGTATATGCAATATTGTTATATTTTAAGTAGTGTGTTTAAAGCAATAGCTTACTAGATAGGCTTTAATTTGCAACTACTTGTAATCTGACTAGAGTCTCTGTAACATGGCACATTAAAAACATTTTTATCTCTTGTACACTGAAGCTGGTCCCAATGTGACAACAATGTTGACACTATCTTTCTATTGAAAGTGCTATTCAAAACTCATTCAGAAAACAGGATGCTGTCTCTAAGGTGAAGTGATGTTTCCATGAACTAAGCACACACAGACTCAAAATGTAAGATGTCAGTCCTTATACCTTAGATGAATAGGTTTGATTCAACCTCAAAAACACCTGTCTGGCTTTTTGCTTTCTAAATATATGGTTAATTTTAATACAATAGCTCGTGCCATTAATCCCTAACTTTCACCAGCAATATAAGTAGATGCTACCTGAAAGCTGATAAGCAAAACTCTACAGGTGTGTTCAGAGCAAGTTTGCAGCAGCAGATAAAGATCATACAGACTTTGACTCAAAAGATGGTAGGTAAATCTTATCCTTCCAGGTCTAAGGAATCTCATCTGGGCTATACCAAGTGTGGGCAAGTTTGATGAAGGCTGTATCACATGATTCGTTCAATATATCTCTGTCCTGACCTTCAAGACTCTCTGTTACTACAGTTCTGTGCCTCTCCTGAACACAGAAAGCCTATGATGTTAGATTGCTGTGTAATTTTGTGATATGGAGAATGTCCCCTGGCAACCAGAATGAAATCATCAAACTCATTTTACTTGTGGCCCAAGCCAGTTTCAAACACAGATTTTTACAGTAGAAAAGCAAGTGCATTTAATGTACTTTCTCATGTAGCCTGCACTCAGTTGCCTTATTGTAAAAGGGGTGTGCGTGGGCAACTCTCATTGCCTAGTGTTCTATAGTGGCATATGGGAGACATGGTTTTAACTTCCATTCCTGGCCACATTTGCTTAAATGGCAAAACTCCCATGGATTTCAACTAGATCAGGATTTCACTTCTAGTCTTTAATTTGCTAGCCAGTTAGGGTACATCTACATGGCAAGCAGAAACCCGCGACAGCAAGACTCAGAGCCTGGTCTACAGACTCAGGCTGGTGCTACTGCACTAAAAATAGCAGTACAGATGTTTGGACTCGGCCTGGAGTTCAGGCTCTGAAGCTCACCCCCTCTCCTTAGGCTTCAAAACCTGAGCTTCAGCCAGAGCTTGAATGTCTACACTGGTATTTTTAGTGCCACAGTGTGAGCCCAAGTCTGTAGACTGCGCTCTGAGACTTGATGCCATGAGTTTTTGCTTGCTGTGTAGATGTACCCTTAAGGTCTTGGAGTACTGTTAAGGTCCTGGAGAGGAAGGAATGTCTCATGTCACTTAAACACAAGTGACTCAATCCTCAGTTGTTCTGTTTAGTGCATCTGGGAAACAGGACTACTCATATAAATGAAATAGGCACATGATTATTTGCAGAATTGGGGCTTGAGTCTGTAAAATCACTCCTGCCAGATATAGGAGGAATCCCTGATATTACTTTGGTACTCGCTTCAATAAAGAATTTTTTTTAAGAAGCAAAGTAGCTTCAGAAAGGTGTAAGCATAAGGGGTCCATCTGCTGGCTTAGCTCCTGGCAGATCCAAATGCAGGAGCAATTTCAAAAGCTAGAGGAGGCTTAGAGTGTCATATATGTGACACACTTAATTCTGGAGAAGTGGTAGGCTCAGCTTGCATCACTCTGCAGGGTCTCCAGCAGCTAGTTCCTGGAGCAGAATTTAGAGCGGTTACAAGAAGCTCTTTGTCCTGTAGAACAGCTTTTGCAACTTTCTAACATATGTGCATAGCAGTGTAGGGAGTATGATAAAAAGACGCATGTGGTGTTTTAAGTAAGTTATATAACATCAAAGTGTGCAGTATGCCAGATCTTGATCCAATTCCCATTGATGTCACTCCTCTACTTGGGTCTGCCATTGACAAACCATCTAAGCAGTGTGCTCTTAGATATTACTACTGACATGCCTCAGGTGCCTTGTGAGACATGAGGCTTAAGCTCAAAGGCCATTGACTTTCCACTCACTTCACTGAGGCAAGATCAGGCTCTTAAACAGCTAAACCTTTTCTAGTGTTTGTATAGATACCACAGATCTAAAACAGCATTGTATTGCTACAGTTGTCAGCTGGTGTAACTCCATAAAAATCAATGGATTTCCACTGGGGTGAACCTGGAGTAACACAATGCTGAGTCAAGCCCTACATATTTAATAATGGCTAAACTATTCTCTTCTAACCTATTTTAAAAATAACATTGGAGCAGAGATAATTGGAAACATACATGTGGAAATAGAAATGATTGTTAAGAATTCTGTTTGAGCTAGTACTTTAAACAGCCCTATTGTTTTATTCTAAAATTTCATTACTCTGTGCAGTTAACAGTTTAAAACAGGATCATGAGCTGAGAGGGGGAAATCTTGGAGGTCAACTAACAGACCAGCACACCTTCTCCTATACTGCAAATGTTTATTTGCTTTCCTTGTGGTTATGTTTACTTAACATGCTTAAGGACTTGTCTATGCTTACAGTGCTACAGATGCACGCTCTAGTGCTTTGCAAAGATGCTACCTATGTTGACAGGAGAGCTTCTCCGGTCGGTGTAGGTACTCCACCTCCCCGAGAGGCCGTAGCTATGTCAACGGGCGAAGCCTTCCTGTCAACATAGCGCTGTCTAAACCAGAAGTTAGGCTGGTATAACTGGATCACTCAAGGGTGTGGATTTTCCACACCCCTGAGCGACGTAATTATACTGACATAAGTTTGTAGTGCAGACCAGGGCTGAGTATATATAGATATCACGATCAGATCAGGTCTACAAACTTACATCAGTATAACTACATAGCTCAGGGATGTGAAAAATCCATACCCCTAGGCCATGCAGTTATACTGATCTAACCCCGGATGTAGACAGCACTAGGATGACGGGAGGGCTTCTCCTGCCAACATAGCTACCGCTTCTCCTCAACTATGCTGAGGGGAGAAACTCCCTCATGGGCATAGTAGCATCTGTGCTAAAGCTGCGCAGCTGCATTGCTGCAGCTTTAAGTGTAGGTCTGCCCTCAGCTGTGTTCTGGAGTTACAGTTTGAAGCTTGGCCCTGATATACCAACATAAGTTTGTAGCATAGAACTACGTTGCTCGGGGTCGTATTGGAAAATCTGCAGTGCTGTAAGTGTAGACAAGCCCAGCACTTGCTCCTGCTGGTAGGTCAGCATTACTGATGGGATGCTGTTGGCCCCCTGACAGCTGCTAGAAGAGGAGAGTATCCCTTGATCATTGATGCTAATGTATGGAACCCTCACCACCATGCCAAGTACCAGGCGCACATAGACAGTGGAGATACCTTCCCTGGGACGGGTTGAGCTGTGTGTGCTGCTGCTGAGCCCACAGGTTCTTCTTTCAATGCTGGCCTGTCCCTGTGCCCCTGCTCTGCAGCCCTGTTCTGCCGCGTGCCCTGGGGTCGTGCTGCTGCTACCACAGTACCAAGGCTGAGTGTGGCCCCGAGGCCAGGGCGCGAGTCGCAGCAGCTGGGGGTGGGGCAGCGCAAGTCCCAGTGCTGCACGGGGCTAGAGCCATGTCCAGGAGGCGGCTGTGCACACGCCTATGGTGGGGGAGTGGGTGGGGGAGCAACGGACGTGGTTGGGGGTGAACAGGGACCCGCCCTTCTGTGCCCGGAGCCCCTGGGTGCGGGTGGAGCTGCGTCCACACTAAGGTGACCAAATGTCCCAATTTTATAGGGACAGTCCCAATATTTGGGGCTTTGTCTTATATAGGCACCTATTATCCCCACTCAAGGGCTGCCAGGTGTCCAGTTTTCAACCGGAATACCCGGTCGAAAAGGAACACTGGTGGCTCCGGTCAGCACTGCTGACTGGGCTGTTAAAAGTCCGGTTGGCATGGCTTGTTGTAGGCTCCTTACCTGACTCCGCACGGCTCCCCAGAAGCAGCAACATGTCACTCCGTTCCTAGGCAGAGGGACAGCCAGGGGGCCTCTGCGCACTGCCCACGCACTGAGCGCTGGCTTTGCAGCTCCCATTGGCCAGGAACCGCAGGCAATGGGAGTTGCAGGGGTGGTGCCTGCGGGCAGAGGCCGCGCGCACCACATGGGGCTGCCCCTACACCTAGGAGCCAAGGGACATGTCGCTGCTTCTGGGGAGCCCCCCGAGGTAAGCGCCACCTGGAGCCCTCTCCCTGAACCCTCTCCTGTTCCCCCAGCCCAGCCCTGAGCCCCCTTCCGCACCCTGAACCCCTCATCCCTGGCCCCACCCCAGAACCCGCACCCAGCTGGAGCCCTCACCCCCCCCTGCACCCCAACCCTCTGCCCCAGCCCGGTGAAAATGAGTGAGCGAGTGAGTGGGGTGGGAGAGAGCCAGAGGCAGGGGGGATGGAGAAGGGGCGGGGTGTTCGGTTTGTGCCACCGCGATTAGAAAGTTGGAAATCTTCCCCCGCCCCGTTCCTGATTTTTCACACGTCTTATCTGGTCACCCGAGTCCACACACGCCCTGGGGCACCGAGTTAACTCGATCCCGTTTCCTACCCTTTAGTTCAAGTGGTGCCAACACCGCCCGTGGCCCTGCTGAGGTGATGGGGCGGCGCTCGCTGGTTGCCGGTGACATGGGCGGGCCGGGCCAGGCCAGCGTCCCGGGCGGGGGGGTATAGATGGATGTCGTGAAGTAATCGGAGTGTAGATTCGTGTCCCTGTCCGCCCCCCGTAGCCCGCTCGCGCCTCACTCGCCGAGCAGGTGCGCACGGAGGACCTTTCCCCCCGCCCCCAGGAACAAGAGTTGGGCAAGCGTCTCGGTGTCACGTGACAGATCCCGGCGTGACGCGGCGGTTGGCTGACGCACGCGGAAGCGCTGCTGCTGCCGCTGATCTTGCCACGGTCGGATGTGAGACTGCGGCTCGCCTCCGACTCTGTTGCGGGAGGAGGCGCCACTAGTGCGCATGCGGCTCGGAGATGGAGCTGTGAGTGGGGGGCGCGGGGACGGGTGTCTCGGCCTCCGCGCTGCGTCCAAGGCGGGGCGGTCCCTCTCCCCGCTCCCCCAGCCTGGTCCTTACCCTGGGCGCTGGGTCCAGGTGTTGCCCCCCCCACCCCCCCAGTGAACGACTCTCCTCCCCTCGCTGCGCCCTTAGGCAGCGCTCCCGGCTCTGCGCAGAGCGCCCCGCTCACACACACACGGGGGTGGGGGACTCGGGCAGGGCCTGTGCCCTCGGGCAGCCAGCGTAACTGTTCCCCGCCGTCCCTTCTGGGCTTGTGCTCTGTGACCCCCCGCCCCCAGCCAGCGCCTGCTGCCGGCGCCCGGTGTGAGACGCGAGCCCCGGCAGAGCGTTCCGCAGCCTCGCAGCTGGCTCCTGGGGGAACCTCGCGGGGAAACCAGGTCACCCGAGCGTGGGGTCGGCAAGGAGCGTAGCCTTGGAAAGGCAGCTTTGGCGCATTGCCTGCCCCAGTGCGAGCACCCTCCGGGATGTGTGTCCCCACGCATCCCTCGAGCGGGTGTTCCGAGCTTGGGCGGGGGGTGGCTCTTGTTCAGTGGGGGTGTGTGGTTGAGGAGAAGTTTGAAGTCCCGTTGGCCAGCTTGACTGGCAGTGAGAGGAGGTGTGATGGGGTGGGAGAAAGAAAAAAGCGGATGTGTTGGACGATTTAAGTTGTAGTCCCTCGAGCATTGTGTTTTTACGTGCATTTCAAAGGTGTCTAGAGCCTTGAATGTGTGTCCTTTAGCGTGGGGCTGTTTTTAGATAGAAATGAAGGGGAAAGGTATAGGAAACATCATCTAAATCAGATCAGGCATTGAACCTAACTTCTAGTTAAATAGTAACTTGATCCTCGAGGTCAGTGTTTCTCAACCTTTTTGATACCAGGGACTGGCTTGCTGCCTTCCTACACTGTGTCAGGGAGATCTCAGGGACTGGCCCTGGTCCACGGACTGGTCGCTGAGAAACACTGCCCAGGTGAATGCGGATCTCTTAGGAAGGCTGCTTTGGTTGAAGGGCCTGCTATGGTGTTTGAAGATGTATTAGATGTGCAGATATAGTTTAATTTGCTGTTGAATTCTAGGGCAGTTCTGATTTTTGTGTTTACCTACGTATGCTGTTTTCTGTGTGCAGACTTTATTCGGGAATTAGGGCTAGAATGTTTGCTACTCTAGGCAAACTTGGAATGTCACAATCATGAATTGCTCAACATTATATGGCTTCTAATACAAACCTGGCATTACTCACTCATTTAGAGACTGGTCTTGATTTTGACAGTTGTATATCATAAACATAGTGTTGAAAGTCTCTTTCCTTTGAAGGATTTTGCATTATGTGTTTCAGGCCAGGTCTATGCTATAAACTTACATTGGTATAACTATTGCTCAGGGTTGTGAAAAATCTGCCCACCGCCACTGACTCCACAGCTCCCATTGGCTGGGAACTGCGGCCAATGGGAGCTGCGGGGGCGGCATTTGCGGGCGCGGGCAGGGCGCAGAGACCCACTGCCCCCACCCCCTGGGGCCGCAGAGACATGCCAGCTGCTTTTGGAAGTGGTGTGGGGCCAGGGCAGGCAGGGGGGAACCTTCCTTAGCTCTGCTGCACCGCCTACCTTTTAGCGGCCAGAGATTGAGATCGACTGGCAGAGGCTCCGGGATCGACTAGTTGATCACGATCTACCGGTATTTCTGTGCCCTCCACTGTATGTTGATGTGTGCGTTTGTCTTTAACTTATCCAGTGGCACAGGAAAATGTCTCTAAAATTTGTTAGGTATTTGAACATACTCTTGCAGACCAAGCTAACTTGCCTAGTCAAGGATTCACTGTTGCCTTTTCTAGAGGACTTCTGTATTATTTATTCTCTGGAAAAGATATTCAAATTACATGTTTAAGTGGGGAGCTATTGTTTTGCATTTATATACTTAATACCTTTCATTCTAAAGTCTCTTATAGATTTAGCAATAAATGTGTAGAGGGGTCACTTTGCCTGCCACTTTTGTGCAGCCACCTCTAGGTTAGAATATGTCAATTTAACAGTGCAGAGAAACTACATAACGGTTCAGGGGGAAAAGTGAAGAACCCTGTACCCAATTAAAGTTCTAGAAATTATTGTAGACTGTAACTATCAGGGTGGATTTGATTTAAATCATGATTTAAATCACTGGTCAGAATATACAAAATAAGCAACCAAAGTAAATTATACTGACTTTTGTGGCAATGCAGAAAAAGTATAATTTTGAGCCCTGTAACTGGCAAAATTTTTCAAATCTCCTCCCCTCCAGTTGGCTGACAGTTGCACGTTCGTATACAAAACCTGCTGCATTATTATCCACAAATTCACTATCACCATATTACAGTATCTAGGATTTTTCATTGAGATCTGCAACTTGGGACAAGACTTTCAGTGACTTGGTGACTGGCCGTAGTTGGATAATTTTGTATTTTTTAGATCAATTATTGGGAATATTTGAGTATATTAAGAGAACCTCTATTGACTGGCCAAACCGTAAGAATTGCTCTCTATTCTAGAAGCTAAAGTAGAGTAACACAGAAAAGGAGATGTGATGGAGAGTTGGCATAGTCTTGTATCTGTCAGTGACCAGATGACAAGGATAGGTTGGCCTGCTGGAAGTATATCGGGACCATTATATTAAAATCCCTTCCTCAGACTACTCGAGTTGTGGACGTTGACAGAAACTTTACTGCAGGAATAGGGTGAGATCACAGTTGCTCTCTCATGGAATGGGAAAGATCATTTGTAATGTTTTCTCCCAAGATGATAGTACCAAATCTACTACTAGTTTCATGGTGGGCAGTTTAGGCAAGTATTAAGCTCCTCTATACTGACTTTTATGTTTACCTTGTTGCCTCAATCTAACTTTATCACTTTTCTAGGCTCCTTTTTGTCCTTCTCCTTCATTTGACTCTGACTCCCACTCTTGATTGGCCTTAGTTCTTCTTTCAGCCCCAGCTGTTTAACTTAGGCCTTGTGTACTCTGCCACTTTACAGTGCTGCAACTTTCTTGCTCAGGGGTGTGAAAAAACACCCCCCTGAGCATTGCAAGTTTCAGCTCTGTAAAGTGGCAGTGTAGACAGTGCACCAGCGCTGGGAGCTTTGCTCCCAGTTCCAGTGGTTACTCCCCTTGTGGGGGTGGGGTTGTTTTTTTTTTGTTTTTTTTTTTAACAGCGCTGGGAGAGTGCTCTCGCAGCACTCTGCCGTGACTACACAGCCTTGTTATAACATTACTAGTGAAGACATACCCATAGTTTCTGTTAATGACCAAGACTTTAATAACTTCCTTTCCTCCTCCCCAGCCTTTTTTTTTGAACTTCGTTTCACTGATAGATACAACCATTTCAAAAGCTGTTTCCTCCTTTGTGATGTCCTCATTTAATGTGTGATGCCAATCCTTGTTTGATTTTTTTATTATCCTTTATCCACCTGCATGTTTTTGCACATCTGTAAAATTCTGTTTTTGTTATTTGCAGCATGCTCAGAATCAATGGTGATACTTCTAGTATATGAAACAGCCATTAGCTGATTGTGGAATAAGACCGGTTATTCTTAGTTGGAGAGAACTGAAACTGTTGAAGGAAGGAAGGAAGGAAGGAAAAAGTGATTGAAATGGATAGTCCAAAGTTCATATTTTGTGTACCAAAGATTAAGTGGACTGAGTCTAGACAAATGAGAAATTCTAAAGTGTATGGATGAATAATGTTGCCAGCTGAGACAAGAAAAAAACAATGGAAGAGGACCTGATACATGTGAATAGAAAAGCACGGAGTATCTCACTGTATGTGGTCAACAAATTTACGAAACAGCTTCTAACCAAGGCCAGTACCAAAGTGGGTGGTGGGGGCAGTTGGGTCCAGGCTCAGCATTCTGCTAAAAAGCCAAGTGTGCATCTCGTATTAGCCCTCCTTGGCTGCTGCTGTGGTGAAAGGCAGCATAGACATGCATGCCTTAGTTAGTATTTCCTACAGCGTGCTGCCCCTGGGCCTTGAGGGTGTGGGAACATCTTTCTTTATAGGCTTTGACTGAGAGGTGTATGATTAAAAAATAGAGCTCCCCTTCCCTTGCTTGGCCTTTGTGTGTGTCATTGTTACTTGAACACTCAAGTTCCTGGCTGCTCTGAAAGATGGGAATCACCATTTTCATGGGACTTGGTAGATCTCTGTCCTTCTGGTGGGAGACAGGGTTTTGTTCAGTGGTCTGCCCTTCATGAAGCATCTAGACAGCATCTAAAATACTGGCTACAGCTGTACTCTCCTAAACAATTTCCGTTGCCATTGCTGCGAAAGCAGGTGTTTCCGAGCTTTGTTCATGACAGTGTGGAGACTTAATAGCTCGGGATTAGTATGGGAATACAGAGCATCTCACCTCCAGATCATCTCTTTCAAATCTGACCCAGCCTAGGAGACAGATTTGAAAGAGATTATCATTATAACTGTTTGGTGGCCTCTGTGAAATTAGTTGTCCTGTTCAGTTTGTGATAAACAGATGCAGTATTACCTACTCCATCTGCTTAAAAATACGGAGATTTTTAAAAGGTGGATTGTTTGGTTGCCTTCTGGTTTTGCATCCTTAGGGCTTCACATTTTTAAACTCTTCTCTGTAACCACAAGGGCTAGAAATTTAGTTTACATTAAAATCTCAGCTTTCATTCTGTTTTTGTCTCAGGACCCAGGAGCTGGAGCTTAAAAGAAAAACAAAATTTTGTGAGACTTGTGATTAAAATCATGAGAACTGGCAGCAATGTAGGCCTCTGCTTCACAGTTTGATGCTCTTTTTAGATGTATTATCAGAGGCCTATGATGGAGTCTGTACGTTGCTCGCATTTCTTCATCCTGAATTCAAGGCGCTATATAACTTTTTTCTGCTTGCTTTTTCTGCTCTCATTTTCTCCACATCTCACTCCTTTCACATAAGTCCCTATCTGCATGCTCCCTTTATTTCCTTTTTCCATTCTCATCTTCATGCCTTCTTCTATGCTGCCCCTTTTGCTTAGAACAGTCTTTCTTGTGTTCCAGCCTCACTTCACTGAAATCCTTCCTTACATACAGAACGTTTATTTTCAAAGCCTTTCAGTGATAACTCACCAGTAGCAGAAGTTTAAATTATTTTAAATAAACATACTGGTGAAAGATATGAAAACCACTCACGCTGTATGTTTAATGCCCCGTGCTCCCCAAGAGAAGTATCCCCCATCTCAGTATTTGCTATGTCTCTCATTATTTGCTCTAAGAAGAAAAGGAGTACTTGTGGCACCTTAGAGACTAACAAATTTATTTGAGCATAAGCTTTCGTGAGCTGCAGCTCACTTCATCGGATGTTAGTCTGTATTCTTTTTGCGAATACAGGCTAACACGGCTGCTACTCTGAAACCAGTATTTGCTCTGTTCCTCTTTCTCCCCAAGTAGTCTTTTGTCATTTTGTTGTAAGTTCCTCTCTTCTCAGCAAAGCCCATGTTGTCTTAATCAGCTGTAAAATACTTTGTACACCTATTACATCATCTAATAATGAGTGAACATAAAAATTGAGCTTCCATTTGTAGAAGTGGTTTCTGCAGCACAGGGTGGGGAAGCATGCACCACTGCTGCTCACATTATCTCTGTCCTATGAGTAAATAAAGGACCTACATGTCCGCAGTTGTCAAGCCAGCTCCATAAATATTGTGAGTGAGGGGTCTTGTTACTTTACGTGAGGATTGTGGATACTCAGAAGAATGTTAGTTTTAGCTGCATTTTGTGTCCATGTTAAATGCTTTGAAATCTCTGCTGAAATGAGGAGATAAAAGTATGCATATGAAGAAATGACACATTGTTTTATCTGATCCTGATATTAACTGCTTCAGGATACTCTGCAACTGACTAAGTAGCTACCTGTTATGATGCATGTTTATTTCTTTCCCAATACAATCTAAGAAATATCCAATGTAGGACATTCCTAATTATGCAAGAAATTCCAGGCAACTTATCGAACTGAAAACCCTTGGAAAATGATGAATAGCACAACATTGTGTCACATCTATTCAGACCAATGCAGTATACACCCATATAAACATTTTAAACCAGTATAAGTGTGTCCACACAAAAATTTGTACTGACTTAGCTAAACTGGTCAATTTAAATGAGTGCAAAAACAATGTGTAGTCAAGGGTGAGAAACTTAAACAGTTCTAACTTAAAGGGACATTGTCAATTTAAAAACCACACTTCTCTAAGAAACTTGTGCCTGCTGTTGCAAGTGAAGATTTATGTATCTGAAAGGTCAGAGAAATATTTTTCCTATGTACTTCTATTTGCGCATTGGAGAACTTCCTATGGATAGTTAGTTTCACTCTTTTCCCTGTATAGTCAGTCAGTTTCTCCTGTTTTATAGACCTTTTGCACAGCAACAGGAGAGACAGACATGCTTAACGGGCCTTGGACTGCCAGTGCAATGGACTGCCAGTGCAAGGTGCTACCACAAGAATCCCATACAGCCAGTTTGTGCAAACTTGCCGTGTGAACAGTGACTCATTTGCATCCCTCCTTACACCTACATCTTTGTTCTAAATCTGACTAATGCTTGGCTTTCCCCTTGAGTGAACTAAAATGAGCATATAAGTTTCAGCTGTTTAAAATGTCACACCTCAGAAAGATGCCTTTAATTAAATACAGTATCTGGCAATTACTTCTACATTTTGATCCAATATGCTAAGAAGATACCATTTGAATCAAAATTGCATGTAAGTGATCATGTCAAGGAAACATAGATCACAGATTTGGGCTTAATAAATTTTAAGAATATTAAGGCACTTTAATCATGAGGAATACAGTATAAAAATGCATTAAGGCAGAGGCTCTCAAACTGTGTTCTGTGGACTACCATTGGTCCACAAAGCACTTGCTGGAAAAGATGTCTTAACTCTTGCAATTCCAATTGGAATGCAGATACTGTATTTAATTACATGAAGTTCCAGGACCATATTTATACAAAATGGGTGGAAAGCTGGCTATATATATGTATCTCAGTTAAGCAACACAGGGCATCAGCATCAGCTTTCGCTCTTATGGTTAGAAATATGGCACCCTCACAATACCCTGTGTGCGTCTGTATATCAGATAGTTGAGCTCAAATATAGAACTTTTTTCTATCTGGGAGGAGTTAAGGAGGAGACTCTTTCCCACGCTTAGATCCTAGGATAGCAGAAAATGCTTTGGCATGAAAGGAATGGTAACTGCTGCAGTTTAAAGTACTAGAACAAGAAGAACTTCACGTTCTTTAGTGTGCAGTATTTTCAACCTCTAACCACTTAGAAAAAAAATCATGAGAGTTGGAGACACTGAATGTGCGTGGCTGGAAGGAAACTGTTATGCTTGCTCTGTAAAAGTGCATCATTGATGGAGTCTTCTTGGTATTCCACATTGCCACAGAAATTGTTTTAATTTTTTTTATTTTTGTGGGCTGGCCGATGCAGTCTCTTTTACAAGTTCCATTACTGAGTGCTAATTCTGGGCTTTCTTTTGCTTCCTGCAGGTTAGCACCAATGCGATTGTATACACTGTCCAAACGACACTTTGTCCTGGTCTTTGTTGTATTCTTCATTTGTTTTGGTTTGACAGTGTTCATAGGAATTGCAGGTAAGATTATTACTGTCTTTTTTTAAAAGCTTTGGCTGTTTCCATACCTTAACTTGTGTAAATAACATGTTCTCCACAGATTTGCTCCAGTGTTAATGAGGCTAGTGCCTTGAGATCTCCGGAGGTGTACTTAGCTGCAAGTCTGCATCTGGTGTTTACAGGTTTTTTCTTACATATGTATTGAATAATTTCCTTGCTTAGTTATACGGTTTCTTTGTTTACCAAAGTAGATGCTAAGTAAACAAATGGTACATTTAAGATTAGCTAAATGGAAGATTGATGTATCTAAGGGTATCGTCAGGTCCCCCTTCCCTCCCTCCCTCCCTCCATGAAAGCAAGGGCAGACAATAGTTTTGCGCCTTTTTTCTTGAGTTACCTGTGCAGATGCCATACTACAGCAAGCATGGAGCCCGCTTAGCTAACCGTCACCATATGTCTCCTGGGTGCTGGCAGATGCCGTACTGCATTGCTACACAGCAACAGTTTACAGCAGACAGTGCAGTATGATTGGTAGCCATTGTCGACGTAGTCCAGGGTGCTCTTTTAACTGACCTCGATGAGGTCAGGGGCACCTGGGCAAACATGGGAGTGATTCAGCCAAGTCATTTCCCTTTTAAGTTTTGTTTCATGGCGGTTCAGTCCTACCGGCAGTGCACTGTCTTTTAATCTGCAGCCAGCAGAAGATGATGGCCAGCAGTCATACTGCACTGTCTTCTGCTGATCACCCAGGAGATGACGATAGCTAGCGGTCATACTACACAATCTGCTGCCAGCAAGATGTATAAAGATAGATGAAGTGGATCAAAACAGGAAATAGACCAGATTTGTTTTGTATTCATTTTCTACTCCCTCCCTCCGTGAAATCAACGGCCTGCTAAACCCAATTTTGAGTTCTATCCTTGAGGTTTTGAGTTCTATCCTTGAGGGGGCCATTCTGTTTCTCGCAAAGCCACCCCCTTTGTTGATTTTAATTCCCTGTAAGCCAACCCTGTAAGCCATGTCGTCAGTCACCCCTCCCTCCGTCAGAGCAATGGCAGACAATCGTTCTGCGCCTTTTTTCTGTGCAGACGCCATACCACGGCAAGCATGGAGCCTGCTCAGATCACTTTGGCAATTAGGAGCACATTAAACACCACACGCATTATCTAGCAGTATATGCAGCACCAGAACCTGGCAAAGCGAAACTTGGTGAGTAGGTGACGTCAGCCCGGTGATGAGAGTGATGAGGACATGGACACAGACTTCTCTCAAAGCACGGGCCCTGGCAATGTGGGCATCATGGTGCTAATGGGGCAGGTTCATGCGGTGGAACTGCCAATTCTGGGCTTGGGAAACAAGCACAGGCTGGTGGGACCACATAGTGTTGCAGGTCTGGGACGATTCCCAGTGGCTGCAAAACTTTTGCATGCGTAAGGGCACTTTTGTGGAACTTTGTGACTTGCTTTCCCCTGCCCTGAGGCACAAGAATACCAAGATGAGAGCAGCCCTCACAGTTGAGAAGCGAGTGGCAATAGCCCTGTGGAAGCTTGCAATGCCAGACAGCTACCAGTGAGTCGGGAATCAATTTGGTGTGGGCAAATCTACTGTAGGAGCTGCTGTGATGCAAGTAGCCAACGCAATCACTGAGCTGCTGCTATCAAGGGTAGTGACCATGGGAAATGTGCAGGTCATAGTGGATGGCTTTGCTGCAATGGGATTCCCTAACTGTGGTGGGGCCATAGACGGAACCCATATCCCTATCTTGGCACCGGAGCACCAAGCCGGCGAGTACATAAACCGCAAGGGGTACTTTTCAATAGTGCTGCAAGCACTGGTGGATCACAAGGGACGTTTCATCAACATCAGCGTGGGATGGCCAGGAAAGGTACATGACGTTCGCATCTTCAGGAACTCTGGTCTGTTTCAAAAGCTGCAGGAAGGGACTTTATTCCCAGACCAGAAAATAACTGTTGGGGATGTTGAAATGCCTATAGTTATCCTTGGGGACCCAGCCTACCCCTTAATGCCATGGCTCATGAAGCCATACACAGGCAGCCTGGACAGTAGTCAGGAGCTGTTCAACTACAGGCTGAGCAAGTGCAGAATGGTGGTAGAATGTGCATTTGGACATTTAAAAGTGCGCTGGTGCAGTTTACTGACTCGCTTAGACCTCAGCGAAACCAATATTCCCACTGTTATTACTGCTTGCTGTGCGCTCCATAATATCTGTGAGAGTAAGGGGGAGATGTTTATGGCGGGGTGGGAGGTTGAGGCAAATTGCCTGGCCGCTGGTTACGCACAGCCAGACACCAGGGTGGTTAGAAGAGCACAGGAGGGTGCGGTGCGCATCAGAGAAGCTTTGAAAACCAGTTTCGTGACTGGCCAGCCTATGGTGTGAAAGTTCTGTTTGTTTCTCCTTGATGAAACCCCCCACCCCTTGGTTCACTCTACTTCCCTGTAAGCTAACCACCCTCCCCTCCTCCCTTCCATCACCGCTTGCAGAGCCAATAAAGTCATTGTTGCTTCACATTCATGCATTCTTTATTCATTCATCACACAAATAGGGGGATAACTACCAAGGTGGTAGCCCAGGAGTGGTGGTGGAGGAGAGAAGCACCAGGAGGGGTAGTGGAGGAGGGAAGGACAAGGCCACATAGCACTTTAAAAGTTTAAAACTTTAAAACTTATTGAATGCCAGCTTGGGCAATCCTCTGGGGTGGAGTGGCTGGGTGACCGGAGGCCCCCACACCATGTTCTTGGGCGTCTGGGGGAGGAGGGCGGTTGGTTACACAGGGGCTGTAGTGGCAGTCTGTGCTCCAGCTGCCTTTTCTGCAGCTCAACCATACACTGGAGCACATTAGTTTGATCCTCCAGCAGCCTTGGCATTGAATCCTGCCTCCTCTCATCACGCTGCCGCCACCTTTCAGCTTCAGCCCTCTCTTCAGCCCACCACCTCTCCTCCCGGTCATTTTGTGCTTTCCTGCACTCTGACATTGTCTGCCTCCATGCATTCGTCTGTGCTCTGCCAGTGTGGGAAGATAGCATGAGCTCAGAGAACATTTCATCGTGAGTGCTTTTTTTTCGCCTTCTAATCTTCGCTAGCCTCTGGGAAGGAGAAGATCCTGTGATCCTCTAAACACATACAGCTGGTGGAGGAAAAAAAAAAGGGACAGTGGTATTTAAAAAGACCCATTTTATAGAACAATGGGTACGCTCTTTGACGGTAAACCTTGCTGTTGACATTACATACATAGCACGTGCTTTTGTTCCAAGGTTGCATTTTGCCTACCCCCACCTCATGGCTAGCCCCTCATCCCTCCCCCCTCCCAATGGCTCACAGCGGGGAACATTTCTGTTCAGCCACAGGCAAACAGCCCAACAGGAATGGGCACCTCTGAATGTCCCCTTAAGAAAAGCACCCTATTTCAACAAGGTGACCATGAATGATATCACTCTCCTGAGGATAACACAGAGAGATAAAGAATGGATGTTGTTTGAACGCCAGCAAACATACACTGCAATGCTTTGTTCTACAATGATTCCTGAGTACATGCTACAGGCTTGGAGTGGTCAAGTGTCCTACCATGGTGGACAGAAAGGCTTTGGGAGTACATCCAGGAGAGCTGCGAATGCCAGGGCAAATTAATCATTAAACTTGCTTGCTTTTAAACCATGTATAGTATTTTAAAAGGTACACTAACCAGAGGTCCCTTCTCCGCTTGGCGGGTCCAGGAGGCAGCCTTGGTTGGGTTCGGGGGGTATTGGCTCCAGGTCCAGGGTGAGAAACAGTTCCTGGCTGTCGGGAAAACCGGTTTCTCCGCTTGCTTGCTCTGAGCTATCTACAACCTCATCATCTTCCTTGTCCCCAAAACCTGCTTCCGTGTTGCCTCCATCTCCATTGAAGGAGTCAAACAACATGGCTGGGGTAGTGGTGGCTGAACCCCCTAAAATGGCATGCAGCTCATCATAGAAGCGGCGTGTTTTGGGCTCTGACCCGGAGCGGCCGTTTGCCTCTCTGCTGTTCTGGTAGGCTTGCCTCAGCTCCTTAAGTTTCACGCAGCACTTCTTCGGGTCCTTGTTATGCCCTCTGTCCTTCATGCCCTAGGAGATTTTAACAAATATTTTGGCATTTCGAAAACTGGAACGGAGTTCTGATAGCACGGATTCCTCTCCCCATACAGCGATCAGATCCTGTACCTCCCGTTCAGTCCATGCTGGAGCTCTTTTGCGATTCTGGGACTCCATCATGGTCACCTCTGCTGATGAGCTCTGCACTCACCTGCAGCTTGCCCCGCTGGCCAAACAGGAAATTGAAATTCAAAAGTTCGCAGGCCTTTTCCTGTCTACCTGACCAGTGCATCTGAATTGAGAGCGCTGTCCAGAGCGGTCACAATGGAGCACTCTGGGATAGCTCCCGGAGGCCAATACCATCTAATTATGTCCACGGTACCCCAAATTCGACCCAGCAAGGCCGATTTCAGCGCTAATCCTCTTGTCGGGGGTGGAGTAAGGAAATCGATTTTAAGAGCCTTTTAAGTCGAAAAAAAGGGCTTTGTTGTGTGGACGGGTGCAGGGTTAAATCGATTTAACGCTGCTAAATTCGACCTCAGCTCCTAGTGTAGACCAAGGCTAAGAAGCATTGGTCTGCTGATTACAGGTGGCTAATCCCAGCAAACATTTGGGATCGAAAAACAGCATATTAAGAGGAAGTATGGTGATTAAAGCACAGGACTGGGTGTTAGAAATCTGGGTACCATTCATAGCTGTGGTGTTACTCAAAGTGGCTCTGTGAAAAATGGTATTGTGTGGTGGTCCACCTCCTGTCTCAATGACTACGTCTCAAATGTGCTCAGTTTACAAACAAAAGGAGAGGCTTACTATTTGTGTGTGTGTAACTGTCAGCACTGCAACTGTGAATTCAGCTTGAGATCTGAGAATCAAACTGCGTTCTTTAACTTGTGCAGCTTCAGTAGTACAAACAATTTACCACTCATTTATACTAATGCACCCCTGTTGTCTCAGATTTTGCCCTTAGTTACAGCTGTCAAACCTTATTGCCTTTAGTGAGGATTGCACAAGTGTAGCTAAGGAAAATAGCTGACTCCTCAGGGTTCCAGCGACAGGTGACAGCCTCGCACACAGGGTGGGGGGACTGCCTCAGGTGAGTGGCTGGGGGTTTCCTATTTTCTCTTTGGGAAATATGGTTACCCTGCAGCTTCCAGCTCCCGCGGGCCCAGAGGTGGAACCCCTCAGCTCCCAGCCACAACGGTGGTGGGGAGAAACAATGGAGCCTCAGCAGCAAAAGCTACAGACAGGTCACGGCTTCCAAGAATATTTGTTTATTGCCCATGACCTGTCCGTGACTTTTACTAAAAATAACCATGACAAAATCTTAGCCTTAATTATATGTAACCTAGACACAAACATAGGTAATTCCTTTCAACCGACCAAGATGGTCAAAATCCAGCACTCATTCCACAAAATATCATTACTGTAACCCCAGGGTGTGCAAATGGTGCACTGGGTGCTCTAATGCTGTAGGGCAACTTAAATAGATCTCTCTTCCCTAATAATGCCTCCTCGCTTCTATCTCTAGACACAAGTATTAACCACAGCACCAGTCTTTATTGGATAGTTACAAATGTATTAATCACAAATATAGCAGAATCAATTTATTAGTTGGGGTGGGCTGTGAATTTTTAATAGGCTTGTAAAAGAAATAATTTTAGTTGGAAGGAAATATCTAGTGTTTTATTTGAGTGCATCTGTAGCATGTGGCAGAGTAGGGATCTGGGACTTGGCACTCCTGACTTCTAGTCCCTGTTCTGCTACCTAATTGTTGAGTGGCCTTGTATGGCTATCAAGGGACTTGCCCCTCAGTTTACACATCTATAACATGGTGTAATATTTGCCTGCTTCACTGGAGTATTGCGTAACTGATATTTGCAAACTGCTTTGAATCCTGAGATTAAAGATAATTATTCAAGTTTGAAGTATCATACTATGATGTCAGTATTTATGGATTTACTTCAGTACTGTCTTCTCTCCTTTTGACTGTCATTTAGGTCCTAGTGTAATTGAATCCACTGCAGTAACAGCTAAATTGAATAACTTAAAGGTAAGAACTACATTATATTGTTACATGGCAGGTGACTTTATTTGTTAAAAAGCATTTTATTAGTTTACACACATGCTTAAGAAGTCAGATTTTAAATGAAAAATTATATTTTGGTATATCTGTGTGTTGTGCTTTCCAACTTGCACGGGAATTCAGAATTTACTGGCTAAATTTTCTCAGATTAGTGCTTTATGCTGCCTCATGAGTAATACTCGATGATCTCCGTGACTTCTGTAGTGGCTGGTGTGCTTGACCCGGGGGCCGTCTGAGCAGCTTGGGTGGCCCCTGGGCCAGGCACACTGGCTGCTGCTGGAGCAGTCTCTGCTCTCCCCCCACAACCCCCCCCCAGCAGCAGGACTTTGTGTGTGGGGGCGCTCAGGCCTGGGGATTGGGGTGCAGGGCAATGCTTACCTGGAGTGGGGGGGGTTCCCCTCCCTCAGCTCCTAGCTTCATGTGCTGCCTCTGCTGGCTAGCACTGCCCCTGCAGCTCCCTTTGGCCGCGGTTCCCGGCCAATGGGAGCTGCAGAACTGGAGCTTGGGATGGAGCGGAGGCAGCAAGTGGAGCTCAGGAGCTGGGTAGGGAACCTTCCCCGCCAACCCCCCTCCCCCCACACCTATGGTATCTCCCCCCCCCAGCAATCACTGTGCCCCCCCACCCCCCAAGCATCAGCTATGAAACCCGCCATCCCACCCACTGCGCCCCCTGGCCCAGCACCCGTCACGCCAACCCCGGGCCGCGTGTCCCCCTGAGCTGCTCCTTCTCCCCCCCCCCCCCCTAAGTTTTAGTCAGGGATATATAGTAAAAGTCATGGACAGGTCATGGGCCGTGAATTTTTGTTTACGGCCTGTGATCTGTCCGTGACTTTTACTAAAATACCCGTGACTAAAACGTAGCCTTACTCATGAGTAGCCAGAATCAGTTTCTAGTCTCAGTTAGTTCTTCTCCAGGCTGGTAATTTAGGGAGACCTGTAATAGGGCAGAGGCCAACCAAAGTGTGGGATTCCCTTGAGAACCCATGCATTGCTCTTTAGCCAAGAAAGACAACCACAGTGTGCATCCGTAAGGGAGTGGGGTGGAGGGGAAATTGAAAGCAGAGAATTTAAAATGTCCTCAACGAGGACTAACACCCCCACATCCATTTTCCATTCTGTCAACGGGAAGGAATGTTTTTTCTTGGCAATTGTTCACTGGTAAGTGAAAGATATGAAGTAAACACCAGAGATCTGGTTTCCTAAAAGCAGCCTTCACATCCTCCCTTTCAAGGCTCTGCACTTTTCCTGCATCTTAGCTGTTGTTTTTTTTCTATACCCACTCCAGTTTTATCTTGGGCAGTAATCTGATGGGGTATTTGGGACAGTACTTAAATTGCTTTGAAATAATAAAGTTGTGTGTTCAATTTGTTGAGCCCTAAATGTTTTACCTGTGCTCTCTATATTTAACTTGCCACCTATGTATATTTGTTTTAGAGAACAGAAACCATTCTTACACAGGTTTCAGAGTAGCAGCCGTGTTAGTCTGTATTCGCAAAAAGAAAAGGAGTACTTATGGCACCTTAGAGACTAACAAATTTATTTGAGCATAAGCTTTCGTGAGCTACAGCTCACTTCATTGGATGCATTCAGTGGAAAATACAGTGGGGAGATTTATATACATAGAGAACATGAAACAATGGGTGTTACCATACACACTGTAACCAGAGTGATCACTTAAGGTGAGCTATTAAGCAGGACAGTGTGGGACGGGGACCTTTTGTAGTGATAATCAAGGTGGGCCATTTCCAGCAGTTGACAAGAACATCTGAGGAATGGTGTGTGTGGGGGGGAATAAACATGGGGAAATCGTTTTACGTTGTGTAATGACCCATCCACTCCCAGTCTTTATTCAAGCCTAAGTTAATGGTATCCAGTTTGCAAATTAATTCCAATTCAGCAGTCTCTCGCTAGAGTCTGTTTTTGAAGTTTTTTTGTTGAAGAATTGCAACTTTTAGGTCTGTAATCGAGTGACCAAAGAGATTGAAGTGTTCTCTGACTGGTTTTTGAATGTTATAATTCTTAACATCTGATTTGTGTCCATTGATTCTTTTACGTAGAGACTGTCCAGTTTGACCAATGTACATGGCAGAGGGGCATTGCTGGCACATGATGGCATATATCACATTGGTAGATGTGCAGGTGAACGAGCCTCTGATAGTGTGGCTGATGTGATTAGGCCCTATGATGGTGTCCCCTGAATAAATATGTGGACACAGTTGGCAACGGGCTTTGTTGCAAGGATAGGTTCCTGAGTTAGTGGTTCTGTTGTGTGGTTGCTGGTGAGTATTTGCTTCAGGTCTGTAAGCAAGGACTGGCCTGTCTCCCAAGATCTGTGAGAGTGATGGGTCGTCCTTCAGGATAGTTTGTAGATCCTTGATGATGCGTTGGAGAGGTTTTAGTTGGGGGCTGAAGGTGATGGCATTCTGTTATTTTCTTTGTTGGGCCTGTCCTGTAGTAGGTGACTTCTGGGTACTCTTCTGGCTCTGTATTTCTTTGTTTAACTGTTTGCTGCTGCTTTTATTTTCTTTAAATACTTTTGTCTCTTCTTAATTCAAAAGCTACACAAACTCTGTGTGCTGATAAAATGAAATGTATTCGAGGGTGGTGTTCACACCACCAGCACTGTACCAAGAACTGATCATTTAATGGATTAAAAGAAAAACATGCTTTTCTGTCAGAAGTGTAGAATGGTAACAGAAGTATTTATTCGTTGCATGTCCAAATGGCTAGTGCAGTAGGATGAACGTGAATTATCTCAAATCCTTCTTGTTTTCTTCCAGATGAGGCCATTTAAATTAAATTCAAAACCGTTGTCTACTTACAATCAGCAGCTGTGGCTGACATGTGTGATTCAGCTGGATCAGCCTAACGGTAAGCACCTTGTCCAATTTATTATTTCAGAAAACTGATGTTATCCTGGAATTTTATTACAGTAGGTATAACAAGTCAATTACGGTTACAGTAGTTGACCTGTATTTCACTTAGCTGTCATGTATATTCTCATGTAGTTTTACCTGGATCCAAAATGCATGGAAAAAACCCACCCATCACAATAAATATGCAGAACTTGACTTATTAGCTAAGAAAGTAAGGGAATGGCTGCAGGGACATTTCAAAGTTGTTTGTTTTTTATACTTTTTGCTAAAGCAGTAATGTGTCTGTCTGTCTCTCTCTCTCTCTCTCTAGCTTCCTCTTTTGGGATTAGACTAGTTGATGTTACAAGATATTGACCCTAGATTAACACTCAGATTCTCAAATCACATTATCAGGTATTGCTAAGTGCACTGAATACCACACTGACTTTAATGGGAATTCTTGCCCAAGTCAGAAATGCAGGATTTTTCCTCTCTACTGTAACAAAGCATAACTGGATCAGTTTCAGTGAGCTGGGAGTATTGGTACATGTAGTAACTCTATTTGAGATTTCATTTCTGCATTTGTTTTGGACAACAGCCTAATATTTTTCTCTTTAATTACAGAGTCCAGCTTCAAAACAAATGTTACTATGACAGTTAAAATACGTGGTGTAGAAGAAAATGGAAGCTCATCATTTATTAATAACCAAGTTTATAATCGGACGAGAATACTGAACTGTGCACAAGTAAGTATTTTTTTTTGAAACAACACTGATTGTAAAGTTTATTCTTCTGAAACTACTCGTGCGTGGTAGATGTGGGGAGAGTATCTGATAAGGAGGCCACAGGGGAAAACCTGCAGTAAGAGTTTGTCTACATTATGCTTGAAGTTGTGCTAGTAATACTGTGTTTCTTGGATTTTGCTAGCAAGGTTGTAAAATGGCTTCGTCCAGCTGTGTGGCATGACTTCTTTTGAGATCCATAGTAACCAAACCAGAGTATAGACTACTTTTCAGGTTGTCAATCGCATGAATGGAACTGAATTACAGGAAAAAAAAAATCCCCTCCACACTGGGAAAATGGTAAAACTCAGCTAGTTACAACTAGCTTAAACGCAGTTGCTGCTAGCACTGTTTTAGTATTAATGTGAACAGATCCTAAATGGAAGAATCAGAATGCTGTAATATAGTCACTGCCTTGAGTCTGAGACAAAACATTATTTAAGTGTATTCATTTAAGGTTTTTAAGTTCTAGCATCCCTTTTCTCCAGCATCTAAGATTTGAGTTAGTTTGATGGCTCTAAGTTAAACTATAGCACCTCATGAGTGAGACTTTCTTTAGAAGAAAGATCTTAATTACATAGTGAGGACCATATATCATTATTAGGGCCCTACCAAATTCACCATCCATTTTGGTCAATTTCATGGTCATAGGATTTTAAAAATCGTAAATTTCATGATTTCAGCTATTTAAACCTGAAATTTCATGGTGTTGTAATTGTAGGGGTCCTGACCCAAAAAGGAGTTGGCTGGGGGGGAGGTCTCAAGGTTATTGTAGAGTGGGTTGTGGTACTGCTACCCTTACTTCTGCGCTGCTGCTGGTGGTGGTGCTGCCTTCAGAGCTGGACAGCAGGAGAGCGGCGGCTGCTGGCTGGGAGCCCAGCTCTGAAGGCCATTGCCAGCAGCAGCACAGAAGTAAGGAAGGCTTGGTATGGTATTGCCAACCTTACTTCTGTGCCGCTGCCTGCAGAGCTGGGTCCTCAGTCAGCAGACGCCACTCTCCAGCCGCCCAGCTCTAAAGGCAGCAGCGCAGAAGTAAGGGTGGCAGTACCATACCAAGCCTTCCTTACTTCTGCCCTGGTGCTGTTGGGGCGCTGCCTTCAGAGCTGGGTTCCCGGCCATCAGTTGCTGCTCTCCGGCCACCGGATCTGAAGGCAGCGCAGAAGTAATGGTGGCAATATCGCGCCTCCCTCCTAAAATAACCTTGTGACACCCCACCCCACCCCCTGCAACTCCATTAAACAAAGAAAACCTAACGCATTTTCTAGCTAGATTACTTACTAACTTTACAGAAGTTGGAGAACTTGCATCCTTGATCTGTTTCCGGCAAAGGTATCACAGAGACAGACAAAACCATTTGTCCCCCCTCCCTCCAGATTTGAAAGTACCTTGTCCCCTCATTGGTCACTTTGGGTCAGGTGCCAGCGAGGTTACCTTAGCTTCTTAACTCTTTACAGGTGAAAGGGTTTTGCCTCTGGCCGGAGGGATTTTATAGCACTATATACAGAAAGGTGGTTAACCTTCCCTTTATATTTATGACAGTCTTAGTGAAATATTTCAAATATTTGTAACTTGAGTATGTTAAGAGATGTTCTGTCTCTGCTTAGTCACTTTGTCTCACTTACACATGGGCATTCTGAACGGTTTGAATGTCTTAAGTCAGTCTAGATGCTGCTTCTAGTTTTCTGGCTTGTGTTCCCCTCTAAAAGATGTAAAAAAGAAAATAATAAAAAGATTAGGTAAAATGTTCAAAAGTGCCTAAATGACTTAGGAACCCAAATCCTATTTACATTCATTGGGTCTTAGGCTCCTAGTCATTTAAGTGCTTGTGAAAGTGTCATGCATTATCACAACAGTATTGTGCATCTTCTGTTTCTCTTGATTCTGTTGACTCACTTTGACAGCAACAGAGACTGGAGGACAGTCTGGCATCTTTCCATAGATTCTGTGGCTAGAAGGGACAACTGTGATCATCTAGTCTGACCTGCAGAACACAGGCACTAGAACTTCCCTGAAATAATTCCTGCTTAAACTAGAGCAGATCTTTTAGAAGAACATCCCATCTTGATTTAAAAATTGCCAGTGATAGAGAATCTTCCACAACCCTTGGTAAAAATTGTTCCAAAGATTTATTACCCTCACTCTTTCAAGAGTAGTCTCTTCCAAAAACCAGTAGAGTGTCTATACTATATACATGTTGAAAGTTAGATTAACTTTGGATCTTACCTGAGTAACATTGAACTCTGGATGACTAGTCAGAACCAGTGGAAAAGATAAATGTCATTCACCTGACCAGTGTCTGGAAGTTAGTTTCTTTCTACCTAGACTTCCATTTCTAGTTGTGAAAGGAATTGAAGTACCAGAGTGTATCTCTTCCCCTGCATTCTTCCAGTTCCCAGCACTGTTCTGGGAGATAGCCACTGAAATGTCACAGCTGTTGGAGTTAGAAACTTGAGCAGGGTGCAAAGGTGTATTTGTACTGCAGTCTTGTTGGTTGAAATGGAGACTGCTTAAAAATGGGCAGACTTAAGAACATAAGCCATGTCCCTTTCTTACTAGGTATAGATAGGGCCCTACCAAATTCACGGTCATGAAAAACGGATCACGGACTGTGAAATCTGGTATCCCACCATGAAATCTGGTCTTTTGTGTGCACTTAACCTATTTTTTAGGTGACAAATCTGTGGAGCTGTCATTGAGGTGTGCTTAGAGGAAGTTTTGGAAGAAATTGGTAAACTAAACAGTAATAAGTCACCAGGACCAGATGGTATTCACCCAAGAGTTCTGAAGGAACTCAAATGTGAAATTGCAGAATTACTAACTGTAGTCTGTAACCTATCATTTAAATCAGCATCTGTACCAAATGACTGGAGGATAACTAATGTGACACCAATTTTTAAAAAGGGCTCCAGAAGTGATCCCAGCAATTACAGGCCAGTAAACCTGACTTCAGTACCAGGCAAACTGGTTGAAATCATAGTAAAGAACAAAATTGTCAGACACATAGATGAACATAATTTGTTGGGGAAGAGTCAACATGGTTTTTGTAAAGGGAAATCATGCCTCACCAATCTACTAGAATTCTTTGAGGGGGTCGACAAGCATGTGGATAAGGGGGATCCAGTGGATACAGTGTACTTAGATTTTCAGAAAGCCTTTGACAAGGTCACTCATCAAAGGCTCTTCAGCAAAGTAAGCTGTCATGAGATAAGAGGGAAGGTCCTGCTTGGATTGATAACTCGTTAAAAGATAGGAAACAAAGGGGAGGAATAAATGGTCAGTTTTCAGAATGGAGAGAGGTAAATAGTGGTGTCCCCCAGGGGTCTGTACTGCGGGCCCAGTTCTATTCAATATATTCATAAATGATCTGGAAAAAGGGGTAAACAGTGAGGTGGCAAAATTTTCAGATGATACAAAATTGCTCAAGATAGTTAAATCCCAGGCAGACTGCAAAGAGCTACAAAAGAATCTCTCAAAACTGGGTGACTGGGCAACAAAATGGCAGATGAAATTCAATGTTGAAAATGCAAAGTAATGCACCTTCGAAAGCAATCCCAACTATACCTATAAAATGATGGGGTCTAAATTAGCTGTTACCACTCAAAGAGATCTTGGAGTCATTGTGGATAGTTCTCTGAAAATATCCACTAGGTGTGCAGCGGCAGTCAAAAAAGCGAACAGAATGTTGGGAATCATTAAGAAAGGGATAAATAGTAAGACACAAAGTATTATATTGCCTCTATATAAATCCATGGTATGCCCACATCTTGAATACTGCATACAGATGTGGTCGCCCTATCTCAAAAAAGATATCTTGGAATTGGAAAAGGTTCAGAAAAGGGCAACAAAAATTATTATAGGTATGGAACGGCTGCCATATGAGGAGAGATTAATAAGACTGTGACTTTTCAGCTTGGAAAAGAAATGACTAAAGGAGGATACGATAGCGGTGTATAAAATCATGATTGGTGTGGAGAAAGTGAACAAGGAAGTGTTATTTGCTCCTTCTCATAACACAAGAACTAGAGATCACCAAATGAAATTAATAGGCAGCAGGTTAAAAACAAACAAAAGGAAGTATTTTTTCACACAACACACAGTCAGCCTGTGGAACTCCTTGCCAGAGGATGTCGTGAAGGCCAAGACTATAACAGGGTTTGAAAAAGAACTAAATAAGTTCATGGAGGATAGGTCCATCAATGGCTATTAGCCAGGATGGACAGGGATGTTGTCACTAGCCTGTGTTTGCCAGAAGCTGGGAATGGGCGACGGGATGAATCACTTGATTACCTGTTCTGTTCATTCCCTCTGGGGCCACCCGGCATTAGCCACTGTCAGAAGGCAGGATACTGGGCTAGATGGACCTTTGGTCTGACCCAGTATGGCCGTTCTTATACTATACAGATTTCATGGGGGAGACCAGCATTTCTCAAACTGGGGGTCCTGACCCAGAAAGGAGTTGCAGGGGGCTTACCAGGTTATTTTAGAGAGGTTGCAGTATTGCCACCCTTACTTCTATGCTGCCTTCAGAGCTAGGCACCTGGCCAACAGCCACCCATCTCTGGCTGCCCAGCTCTGAAGGAAGCACCGTGCCAGGAGCAGTGTAGAAGTAAGGGTGGCAATACCATGTCATGCCATCCTTACTACTGTGCTGCTGCTGGCGGTAGCTCTGTCTTCAGAGCTGGGCTTTTGGCCAGCAGCCGCCAGTCTCCAGCTGCCCAGTTCTGAAGGCAGCGCCACCGCCAGCAGCAGCGGAGAGGTAAGGGTAGCAGTACCGCAACCCCCCCCCCACACACACACACACAATAACCTTGCGATAACCTTGCGACTCCCGCACAACTCCTTTTTGGGTCAGGACTCCTACAATTACAACACTCTGAAAATTCAGATTCAAATAGGCAAAATAATGAAATTTATGGTTTTTAAATTCCTCTGACCATGAAATTGACCAAAATGAACCGTGAATTTGGTAGGGCCCTAGGTATAGATGATAAATTGGGCAATTACTTGAAAATTACCACAGCATGGCGAACTAATCTGCTGGATAATCTGGGGAAACAGTGGATTGAGCAAAGACAGCCTAGAGCACTTCTGCTGCTGCTGAGTTGTTGGAGCATTTAATTGCTCATATGTTTACAGTTTTTGGTTTCATAGGTACAAAGGCATATAAATATCCTTCACTGAGTGCTTACCTTCTTTGGAAAGGTTAGAATTTTTCTGATGTTCTCCTTAGCTCTCTGACACTGAAAGAAAGAATAGCACACAGACAAATCTAAAACTGTCACTTGTTTGAGGACCCCTCTACCCCCCCAAAAAACACTGTTGGTGGTTCTGTACATTTTTAGTTGGCTCTGGAGGATGTGATTTCCTTGTACTGTATATTAATGTGGGTTAAGAAGGGACCCACATTAACATTTTTTAAAATGTCTGTATAAAGCTCTCCAATCCTTTGCTTTGGTGTCCTCGGCAGAACCTCATACCACCTCAGAGCCAGACAGTCTTTTAGTGCTTTTAATCTGTAACTATCTCAAAGTGAAAGAAAACACAACAGAAGACATCAAAGATCAGAAATTTATAAGACATTTTAAAAAAACAGCCACTTCTTAAAGAAAGCTTTCAAGTTTTATTCATACATCAAAGAAAAAAAAGACCCCTTTTTGTCTTTTGCAGGTCATCTTTTAAAAAAAAAATCAGTGGTATCAGGAGACCTTACACTTGGATCCGTTTCTACTGAGAAATAAAGCTGTATTTTGGCTGATGGGCAGTTGACACCCACTGAGCTTTTACTTTGTCTGAGTGCCTTAAATAAGTTTCTTTGGAATCTCTCTCAGATCTCCTTATTTGTTTTTCCATTATAACTTTACTATGTTAGTCGTTTTTTTGTAATTGAATCCTATTGAGGTGTAAGCCCTTAAATATAAATTACAGCATAAAGCTCTTATGAGGTATTCTGACTCTACTGTGTGTTTTCATAGAAATGTGCCGAAATCATTGTGGTTCACCTTGGCTACCTGACTTACACTCAGTACGAAGTCATTGTTGGTTTTGAGGATCTGAATAAGCTGATGTACCCCATCAAGAATGTGAATTTCACAGTAAGTGAACAGTATCATGCTAGCAAAAAAAAAAAAATCTTCAGTTTTAATTATTGTTGCAGAAGGCGACTTTAACCATAGTAAAATGTACGTCATTTCTCTTTTGAAGGTGAAACACTTGCACAGAAAAAGTGTGGAGGCTAAGGCCCTATCCTCACTGAGATTGTAAACATACTTTATTTGCCATTGTCGAGGTTCTAGCACTATTTCTCTGATTACTCTGGAGAAGGACTCTTCTGTCAGAACTGTTATGAACTTGTGCTTACCTAGAGCAGTAGTCTGTAGTGCTGTTCTCCAGAAAAGAAATCTTTATCAGCACTCAGAAAGCCATACTAAGACCCAGCTAGCAACAGCTGTTCAAACATGATTACAGCTAGTACAGTTCGGATTAGTGTGGATAAGGAAAGCCTGTTCAGAAAGCCATTCTATATTTTCTTACAAAGCACACCATTGAAAAGAACTTGAATGCATATGTGAAACCCTTGTCTTGTTCTTACAGCTCTGAACTCAAGCACTGCTAAGAAATAACTGTAAAATGGAAAAGCCTCCTGGCTATGATCATACAAATAGGCAATCCAAAAATAGCATTTCTGTCATTCCCATGTTCAACTGAGTGCAGTCTTAGAATCTGAGCGCACAAGAAATGTCTCATTTAGATAGGTTAATATGTGAATTCAAATCTTACATCCCCAAATATATACTGGCCTTTTACAACTGTTATGGTAGGTGTATTGAGGTTAGCAGGATTTCTCCAGACTTTCCAAAAGCATATGGGGTTAGAAAATTATCATTATAGGAAACTCTCTTGATTGGGTTGTTTTTTTTGTTTTTGTTTGGGTGTTTTTGCACACACAGTGTTGGGCAGAAAGGGAAAAATGTACTCAAGACAAGCAGAGACATTCATAGAATCATAGAATATCAGGGTTGGAAGGGACCCCAGAAGGTCATCTAGTCCAACCCCCTGCTCGAAGCAGAACCAATTCCCAGTTAAATCATCCCAGCCAGGGCTTTATCAAGCCTGACCTTAAAAACCTCGAAGGAAGGAGATTCTACCACCTCCCTAGGTAACGCATTCCAGTGTTTCACCACCCTCCTAGTGAAAAAGTTTTTCCTAATATCCAATCTAAACCTCCCCCACTGCAACTTGAGACCATTACTCCTTGTCCTGTCCTCTTCTACCATTGAGAACAGTCTAGAGCCATCCTCTTTGGAACCCCCTTTCAGGTAGTTGAAAGCAGCTATCAAATCCCCCCTCATTCTTCTCTTCTGCAGGCTAAACAATCCCAGCTCCCTCAGCCTCTCCTCATAAGTCATGTGTTCCAGACCCCTAATCATTTTTGTTGCCCTTCGCTGGACTCTCTCCAATTTATCCACATCCTTCTTGTAGTGTGGGGCCCAAAACTGGACACAGTACTCCAGATGAGGCCTCACCAATGTCGAATAGAGGGGAACGATCATGTCCCTCGATCTGCTCGCTATGCCCCTACTTATACATCCCAAAATGCCATTGGCCTTCTTGGCAACAAGGGCACACTGCTGACTCATATCCAGCTTCTCGTCCACTGTCACCCCTAGGTCCTTTTCCACAGAACTGCTGCCTAGCCATTCGGTCCCTAGTCTGTAGCTGTGCATTGGGTTCTTCCGTCCTAAGTGCAGGACCCTGCACTTATCCTTATTGAACCTCATCAGATTTCTTTTGGCCCAATCCTCCAATTTGTCTAGGTCCTTCTGTATCCTATCCCTCCCCTCCAGCATATCTACCACTCTTCCCAGTTTAGTATCATCCGCAAATTTGCTGAGAGTGCAATCCACACCATCCTCCAGATCATTTATGAAGATATTGAACAAAACCGGCCCCAGGACCGACCCTTGGGGCACTCCACTTGATACCGGCTGCCAACTAGACATGGAGCCATTGATCACTACCCGTTGAGCCCGACAATCTAGCCAGCTTTCTACCCACCTTATAGTGCATTCATCCAGCCCATACTTCCTTAACTTGCTGACAAGAATACTGTGGGAGACCGTGTCAAAAGCTTTGCTAAAGTCAAAAAACAATACATCCACTGCTTTCCCTTCATCCACAGAACCAGTAATCTCATCATAAAAGGCGATTAGATTAGTCAGGCATGACCTTCCCTTGGTGAATCCATGCTGGCTGTTCCTGATCACTTTCCTCTCATGCAAGTGCTTCAGGATTGATTCTTTGAGGACCTGCTCCATGATTTTTCCAGGGACTGAGGTGAGGCTGACTGGCCTGTAGTTCCCAGGATCCTCCTTCTTCCCTTTTTTTAAAGATTGGCACTACATTAGCCTTTTTCCAGTCATCCGGGACTTCCCCGGTTCGCCATGAGTTTTCAAAGATAATGGCCAATGGCTCTGCAATCACAGCCGCCAATTCCTTCAGCACTCTCGGATGCAACTCGTCCGGCCCCATGGACTTGTGCACGTCCAGCTTTTCTAAATAGTCCCTAACCACCTCTATCTCCACAGAGGGCTGGCCATCTCTTCCCCATTTTGTGATGCCCAGCGCAGCAGTCTGGGAGCTGCCTTGTTAGTGAAAACAGAGGCAAAAAAAGCATTGAGTACATTAGCTTTTTCCACATCCTCTGTCACTAGGTTGCCTCCCTCATTCAGTAAGGGGCCCACACTTTCCTTGGCTTTCTTCTTGTTGCCAACATACCTGAAGAAACCCTTCTTGTTACTCTTAACATCTCTGGCTAGCTGCAGCTCCAGGTGCGATTTGGCCCTCCTGATATCATTCCTACATGCCCGAGCAATATTTTTATACTCTTCCCTGGTCATATGTCCAACCTTCCACTTCTTGTAAGCTTCTTTTTTATGTTTAAGTTCCGCTAGGATTTCACCATTAAGCCAAGCTGGTCGCCTGCCATATTTACTATTCTTTCGACTCATTGGGATGGTTTGTCCCTGTAACCTCAACAGGGATTCCTTGAAATACAGCCAGCTCTCCTGGACTCCTTTCCCCTTCAAATTAGTCCCCCAGGGGATCCTGGCCATCCGTTCCCTGAGGGAGTCGAAGTCTGCTTTCCTGAAGTCCAGGGTCCGTATCCTGCTGCTTACCTTTCTTCCCTGCGTCAGGATCCTGAACTCAACCAACTCATGGTCACTGCCTCCCAGATTCCCATCCACTTTTGCTTCCCCCACTAATTCTACCCGGTTTGTGAGCAGCAGGTCAAGAAAAGCGCCCCCCCCCCCCCTAGTTGGCTCAGGTCAAGAAAAGCGCCCCCCCCCCTAGTTGGCTCCTCTAGCACTTGCACCAGGAAATTGTCCCCTACGCTTTCCAAAAACTTCCTGGATTGTCTATGCACCGCTGTATTGCTCTCCCAGCAGATATCAGGAAAATTAAAGTCACCCATGAGAATCAGGGCATGCGATCTAGTAGCTTCCGTGAGCTGCCGGAAGAAAGCCTCATCTACCTCATCCCCCTGGTCCGGTGGTCTATAGCAGACTCCCACCACTACATCACTCTTGTTGTACACACTTCTAAACTTAATCCAGAGACACTCAGGTTTTTCTGCAGTTTCGTACCGGAGCTCTGAGCAGTCATACTGCTCCCTTACATACAGTGCTACTCCCCCACCTTTTCTGCCCTGCCTGTCCTTCCTGAACAGTTTATAACCATCCATGACAGTACTCCAGTCATGTGAGTTATCCCACCAAGTCTCTGTTATTCCGATCACGTCATAGTTCCTTGACATCACCAGGACCTCCAGTTCTCCCTGCTTGTTTCCAAGGCTTTGTGCATTTGTATATAAGCACTTGAGATAACCTGTTGATCGCCCCTCATTCCCAGTATGAGGCAGGAGCCCTCCCCTCACAGACATTCCTGCCTGTGCTTCCTCCCGGTATCCCGCTTTCCCACTTACCTCAGGGCTTTGGTCTCCTTCCCCCGGTGAACCTAGTTTAAAGCCCTCCTCACTAGATTAGCCAGCCTGCTGGCAAAGATGCTCTTCCCTCTCTTTGTAAGATGGAGCCCATCTCTGCCCAGCACTCCTTCTTCATGGAACACCATCCCATGGTCAAAGAATCCAAAGCCTTCTCTCCGACACCACCTGCGTAGCCATTCGTTGACTTCCACGATTCGACCGTCCCTACCTAGGCCTTTTCCTTCCACGGGGAGGATGGATGAGAACACCACTTGCGCCTCCAACTCCTTTATCCTTCTTCCTAGAGCCACATAGTCCGCAGTGATCCGCTCAAGGTCATTCTTGGCAGATTTTCATTTCATTGTATTGTTTATATTACATTTAGTGCCTAGTATCATTCTTCCCTGAAGAAATATGCTGAGTGTAAACCATAGCGTATAAAGGTGACTTGCAAAACAAAATGTTTACAGGACTTCACCAGTTTGTGCTGAGTGACTCCAAAGCCAATATACAAAAAGCAATTTAGAGGTTGACCCTGCCTGTGCTGCTGTGGTCTGGGTGTATGTTCTAGCAGTGGTCGCTGCGCTGTGGTATTCCAGCGTATAGCATTGTGTGTGTGTGTGTGTGTGTGTGTGTGTCACAGCTGCTAGCATGCAGGGACCTAAAATGAAAAGGGAAAGCGTTAGTTTTTAGTTCTTTATACACTGAATGCACCTCTTTGCTGGGTAAGTAGAGAGTATTCAGCACATTAGTGAAGCGATAGAGTTTATCATCTTGCTTTGCACATGACCTTTAAGGCAGCCTTGCAAAACTCTGCTTTCCCAGGGCAAATAAATTCACATTTTATTTGTCTTCCCTATGCTCTTGTATTGTTTATATTACATTTAGTGCCTAGTATCCCCAGCTGAGATTGCACAGTGTGTAACATAGTGGGGCTCTGTACATGTAGTGCAAAATAAATGATACCTGATCTAAAGAGCTTGCAGTCTAAATAGACAAGACTGACAAAGAGGGAAACCAGTGACAGAGAGGTGAAGTGACTTGCCCAAAGTCACGCAAGGGGCCAGAGAGTGTTGGCGAGTAGATTTTTGTGCCTGGGCTTGTACATTTTTATAACCATTTTCCAAGTCTCCTTTAAAGTCTAATATGTGGACCACAGAATAACTTAAACCCTTATCCTTTGTAAAAGTTTATATAAGCTACATTTTATCCATAATGACAGGTTTCAGAATAGCAGCCGTGTTAGTCTGTATCCGCAAAAAGAAATGGAGTACTTGTGGCACCTTAGAGACTGACAGATTTATTTGAGCATAAGCTTTCGTGAGCTACAGCATCCGATGAAGTGAACTGTAGCGCATAAGCTTTCATGAGCTACAGTTCGCTTCATCGGATGCTGTAGCTCACGAAAGCTTATGCTCAAATAAATCTGTCAGTCTCTAAGGTGCCACAAGTACTCCTTTTCATTTTATCCATAAAATGTGTTATGGGGGAGGAAATTAAGTTAGTTGCACATTTTTAGAACTTGCTTTCCTTTTTCCTGAGGCAAAAACCAGATGGAGAAATAAATGAGCTAATTAGCGATCATTAATCTCTTAATTTAGCAAGTTTAGTCAGCTACGAACATGCATGGTCTTCAAAAAATAAAGAAGCTTGCAGTGGACTGAGTCAATCGATGAATTTACTGTAAAGTCTTAAACAAAGGGAAGTTAACCTATGTTGGTTTCATCCTCTTTTTTGCCTTAGTTTTGTGGTTTGGCATGTATGATGGCACTTTGAGAATGTACCGTGCTTCTTCTTTATCCTGTAACTTCGTATTAAGCATGAGGAACAGTAGGCTGCTTTAGCTCTGTTTTAATTTATTGAAATTTTCATAACAATATCGAGGTTGGAGGAGGTGGCAAGACATGAATTAGCCTTAATCTTTCTAAGGTGGTGCAGTGGAATTTGAAATGGCTTGGCCATTAAACCTGAGAAAGCCAGTGTGTTCATCTGTAGAGACTTTTATGCAATATTGTGTCTGCAAGTACTAGTAATTTTTTATGTCATGCAAATTCTATCAGCTTCCTCTTAACATACCAATTTATCTTTTATTATCTTGTAGTGGAAAACCTATAACCCATCTTTTTCACAAGTGGAAATCTGGTTCCGATTTGTCTTTGTAGTTCTTACTTTCATGGTCACTGTGAGTACAGTCTCTTACTTACCTTTTTTGGAGGGCTGGGGATAGGTGTGCAGGTGGCCAATTCAACTGCTACACAGTCCTGTGTTTGGTATCATAGCTCTCAACATTGGCAAAGCTTCCTACTGTGCATGTGCAAAACCATTTTTAAAAGTACTTATAATTCAGTTTGTGCTTTAAAGTTTGTGCAAACAATGGAAGGGTTTAGTTCAACCTAAATTTTCAAGTTCAGCCGTGTTTGAGTGTTTTTTGGATTGGGTGGGGGAAGCATTGCAAATAGGGAAAATCATATACTTTGTACAACTCAAAATGGTTGAAAGAATTTTGCTCATACTTTCAAGAAAAAATTCACTTTGAGGCTGAGACCAAGTAATGAAATATTTCTGAAAAACTGGAGTGAAAAATTTCTGACTTAATGAATGAAAACACTGGGTTAGAATAAAAGTCCTAATGTAATTTTGAATGTAGTGGGTGCTGCTACACACTTTCTAGAATAATGTATATGAGTGTGTGTGTGTATATATATATATAAAATACACATGCATGTGCGCGTGTACACACAACTTTTAACAATGAATGTGGTATATGACCTGACCTGTCAGTGAATTTTGTTGGCTAGTTTAGGCAGATATCGGTATGTTGTTATAGTGTGTGTGTATATATAGTAATATCAAACAGTAAGTTGGCAGCATCACACAAATTATGCTGATTTGTGCAGTAGCAGCTGGTTTCCATTTCCGGTTGTCCCAGAGGTTAAGTGACTTGCTCAAGGTCACACAACATATCAGAATGAGAAATAGAACCTTGGAGACCTGACTCCCAGTGATAAAATCTGCTCAACAGAGCACACTTCCTTTTGAGTGACATTGTTAGTGCATTACAGTCTCTGTTAGCTCTGCTGAGGCTCGGAAGGACAAGATAGATGAAGCCTGATGTATGTAATATAGTAACTGGCAGTTGCCAATAACATTTTTGGTTTTTTTGCAGTGTCTGTTTGCACATTCCCTCCGGAAGTTTTCCATGAGGGACTGGGGAATTGAACAGAAATGGATGTCCATCCTCCTTCCCCTGTTGCTGCTTTACAATGGTATTTGTGTGTATATATATATTATGCCATTTTTGTAGGGTTCTCTTACAATCAGCTTGGCCCCTTTAAAATATGTGATTGTTTATAAGAATTGAGTAAGTGTAAGTGGTCCTGACAAGAGAGAACAGAGGGGGCTTGCTGCAAAGGGGACTCTGGCAATGAGGGACTGCTCAGGCAGCAGCAGCCGTGTTACATGTCCTCAGGAACTTTAACACTAGAACTACACTGAGACCTGACTGTAGGCAACCAGCAAGAAACAGTTGTGTAGTAGGTGCCCTCTAACTAAAGGGCTAACAAAACATGAACTCTACTGGAAATCTTGGGGAAAATCTTAGTGATTGCTTAGCACAGAGAGGAGTACCTCTTGGAGGTGCCTTGTATTTGTTATGAACTTTCAGATTTAACCAACTGCAGTGCCACTTACTTGCTAAGATTTTGAAAAATTTGCTTGCTTGTTCTCTGAAGACTGTTTGGGGGTTTTCTCCCCCTTTGATAATGGGTAAAATTGAAGAAGAAAAGAAAATTCTATAATTTTTTCTTCCATTCGGTTACAGATCCATTTTTCCCCCTCTCATTTTTGGTGAACAGTTGGTTTCCCGGCTTGCTTGATGATCTCTTTCAGTCAGTGTTTCTGTGTGCATTGCTGCTGTTCTGGCTCTGTGTCTACCACGGGATCCGAGTGCAGGTAAGGAGAGGACAGTTACTCAGTACTTGCTGCAGAGATATTAACATTACCTCTGTTTTGCATTATGTAGTTTTAATTTTTCTCCCTGATTTATGTGCTACACTTTTTCCAAGCTGTTAACAAAATGAAATCATGCCTAATATGAAAGTGTTCATGAAGCTCATTCTAATACACAGTGTAATGTGACTTTTTATTCTGTCCCATATACTAAACTCATTCTTCCATTTAATTTCAGATCAGCTGTTTTATATATTCTAGCTCATTGTTTAATGGATTTGCAGGGTGACAAAGCTGCTGTGAAAGCCTGATATAGTGTTGTACTGTTTGTATTATGACTTGAATATGTGATTTGTGGTTAGCCATTTGTGTGCTTTGTCCCTTGTGCTAGGGAAGAGACAGGGCTCTGTTATAGAGCAGTGTTTCTTCACCTTTTTGATATCAAGGACCAGCTTGTTGCCTTTCTTAAACTGTGTCAGGGAGATCTCAGGAACCGGCGTAGAGAATGTGTCATGTGACTTTGAGGCTAAAATGATTAGCAGTGAAATACTGAGCTATTCTGGCACAGCCTTCTTGGCGTGGTTCACACCTCCCAGCTCTTATTCTAGACTAGTTGCAGAGCAACACTGCGGTAGTTTCCACTTGGTTCATGTTTGGAAGTCTATTTTTTTGCAACCACACATTTTATAATCTTAAAAAAAATAAGAGAACTCAAATTCTGAAGCACAATTTTATGGAAAGAAGTGGATTCTGCAGCTTCAGAATCCATGAAGTGAATCAGATCTTGCAATAGCCTCACTTTGTTTTAACATACATGTGATTATAACATAGTTTTTATACAGTCTGTAGTGAGCTTTGGATCTTACAAAATAAATTGCAGATGGTGCTTTTTTAAAAAGCACTTTGGGAGTGAACCCGAAGTATGGCTGTTCCTATTTTAATATGTTGAGAACTAACATTCTCTCTCAGGTGAATTCAGATGTTCTTAACCTGTCTTCTGTTGCCCCAACAGGGAGAAAGGAAATGCTTAACGTTCTATTTTCCCAAATTCTTTATCGTTGGTCTTCTATGGTTGGCCTGTGTTACATTAGGAATATGGCAAACGTAAGTAATTTCCCTTTGCACTAAGTTTTAGTGAGGAAAAGCTGATCGGGAAAGAGGAGGTGGTTTACAATTAGTGATGTCTGTTTGTCTTTTGATGTTTTGATTGTGATCCGGAAATGGATAAATTGAGCTACACCAGTTATGTCAGATCTTCCCATTTTGTAAACTGAGACTAAATTTCTAATGGCTGCCCTAATAACACACAGCTATATAAATTCCACAGCCTGTGCATAATGGCTCCCTACAGTACATTTTCCAGTGTTTTGTTCAATTTAGAACCAGATTCCAGGTAGTAGAGCTTCCCCTTCCCTTGGAAAGGCCAGGCAGAGACCTTACTGTTAGGATATGTTCGTTTGTTCAATTTTATTCCATTACGCCAAGTGCTGTACCCTCTTAGATCATGCTGAACCTTGCATCTCAGTATTTACACTCTACAAGTATTTGTAAACTGTCCTCCTCACCTCATCAAGCTGTTGTTTAGCCAAGTAATACATATATTTAATTTTTCCTCTTATATCGGTCCGTCTGACCTTCTAATTTGATAAGCTAACATAAAGATAGAAACATTCCCCTCCCAGACAACTACCCCACCATTTGTAGTGATGTGGCTTTCTAAGGCACATTACCCACAATTGTGTCCCTCTTATATTTTGTTTTTCTGGGGGAAGTAAACAGTGGGGTTGGGTGGGTAAGGTTGAAAGGTATGCAGCTTCAGGAAAATGCTATTGAAATCAGAGACTGCCCTTCTGTCCTATAAGGGATACATACTTGACAATGAGTGAAGAGTCAGATCCTGCATTTTTTTTTTCATTGCTCCAATCAAACTCAATAAATCTGTGAAGCCCAAGTTTTGTAGGAAATTACTGTGTGTTAAAGTAGCCAAAAATAAACATGGGAAATGAATAAAGAATAGCTGAAAACCCAGAATCCCCACATACATGACAAGTAAAATCAATGGGTCAGATCCTCAGCTGATATAAATCCATGTGTCTCAATTTAAAATCAGTGGAACTACCAGTTTACATCAGCTGAGGATCTGGCCCAGTATCCATAATCTCAGTATAAAAGTCTAGAATTCCAATAGTGTCTTTTGTCAATGCATGTTTCCGGTTTAACCTGACACCATTAGAACTGTGATTACTTCCTGATCTTTGATATTTTCTAGTGTTAATGAACTACATGATCCAACATACCAGTACAGGGTTGACACAGGTAATTTTCAGGTAAGTTTGAATCAACTTTTTTGAACCCAAACTTTTTTGACACTTCCATATGGATTTTGTATGTCTACCCAGGTAAGACTGGGGAAGAGGTGTGTGAAGAGATCTGGCAGTTATTTAGTATTACATTATATTATATATTGTTCATCAGGCTGAAATGTAACTATTTTTTTGCTGTAAAACTTTAAAAAAACCAAATGCTGAATGGAAGATCTGAAGATTAAAAATATATTTTCACTATTTTAAGGAAAATTGTTCAGATGACTTTTTGTTTGGCTAATGCGAATGTCTTTAAAATGGACTTGTGTGTTTATAGAAAGATGCTCCCTCCATTGCATATTCTGTACTGGAGACATGGAATGTTTCCTTCTGGGTTAAGGGGCATGTATCCATAGGCCCACTGCACTATTAAGAAAGGAGGCCATAGTGTGAATGTTGAGCTGTCACCCCAGGGAAGACCGTTCGGAACTGTTTTCTAACCAGTAACTACTCAATTGCAACCACCCAGGGCATCTTGGGTCTCATCAGAAACATATTCATTACCTTTCAGAGAGCCAAAAAAGAGCTCCTTGTTAGGCCTCTTAGTTCTCCACACCTCCTATTCTCAGAACGTTTGGCCTTCTCAGTAAATCTCTGCTTTCCCTTCTGTAGGAGAAATCAGTTCTGTACAGCCTCCTGTAGCTTCTCAGAGCTGTGTGGCCATTTTTAGAAATCTTCTGAGATTTGAACCATTCAGCTGAAAGAAGTGGCCTTTGCTAATGAAACACCCGCTCCACCGTGCCACGTCCCAAGATTGACACAACCACCACAGCCGCTTCTGCTACAGACAAGGGAGTATCATGCTTCCTTCCTCCAGCCTAATTGCCCTGAACAAATGGATCATGCTTTTGGAGATGTTGGTTTCTGTCTCTGGGATGGATCTGAAGGAAGAAAGAAAAGGATAGCTCTTGTTTAGTAAAACTAGATATCTTTTTCTATTACAGGGAATGAAAATCTTCTTCCTTGTGGTGGCAACTGTGTATATCTTGTACCTTTTGTTCCTGATAGTGAGGGCGTGTTCAGAACTTCGCAACATGCCTTATGTTGGTAAGCAGTATTTTCTTCATGTTTCCTTCAAATGGGTTTCCCCCAAGAATGGCTAGATATTTGGGGCAGAGGGGGTGTAAGCTCTCAAATGACTGACAATTGTTCTTAATCCTTCCAGATCTCAGGTTAAAATTCTTGACTGCATTGACCTTTGTAGTGCTTGTCATTAGGTAAGATGTCTTTAAAGTACATATTCTCTGCATTGTAATAGTTATAGCTTTGTAAAACTTTCATAAAGAAAAACAGTTCTTGGCAATCAAGTTATCAGTAAAATGGTGCACCCTCAGAACAGGTTATCCATTCACAACTTTCTCTGGGTTCATTCTTAAAAATGCCACTGCATCCAAACTACACTTTAAAATCTTTCATGCTACCGACACTTACCAAATAATAAATTACACCACTCAGTTCCATAATCGATAGATCTTAGAGTTCTTATTTTTCAAAAAAATTCCTACTGATATCCCACTAGAGCAGTGGTCTCCAAAATTTTTGGATCGCGCACCCCCAGGGCCAGCTCTAGGAAAGTGCCCCCACCCAAAAAAGGAAGAAGAGTTGCCGCCAGTGTGCCGCTGAAGACGGAGCGGGGAGAGCCAAGCTGCCGCCAAAGAATCAAAGGTCCGGGAGCGCTGCTGCCCCCGTGCCAGCAGCACTCCTTCAGCGGCACTTCTCTTGCCGTGTACCCCCAAGGATGGTCTTGCGCACCCCACTTTGGAGACCACTGCACTAGAACAATGCTGTGGATCTTGGAAAGTGCATGGCCCTCTGTTTATAAAAATAAAGAACCCTTTTTTTTTTTTTTTAAAGCAAATGCAGTGGCTCAGCTTGCACTGTTGCTGTCCAGGCAGATTGTGTGAGACAGATTTCATAATTTGTTTCTCAGAACAGTAGAGCTCAAGAAGCTTGTGAGATGCTCACAAAGCTTTCATACTTTATGGTCCTTTTCTTCTGAAAGTCTGCCATTAAATTCTGTCTCTAGCCCAGGAAAGCCAGTGGGGCACCAACAATGCCTGTTTTTAAGGGATGCAGAGAGTTTAGTTAACCTAGACTCTGGGGCAAATGGCCTCGATAATAGGGGAAGCAGAAAGGGAAAGAACATTGATAACCCAAAATGAAGACATCCCACTCTGACCTGTTTAATGTCTCGAATCAGTGAGGCCAAGATGAGATTGGTGAACTGGCAGTGAAGCTCTTGGATAAGTAGAATGATGAGTGGCTAAAAACCTGCTCTGTATGCCTGCATTAAAAAAATACAATTGTGCTGATCATCTGAGAGAGTTGAGCAGTCTGTAAATGCTCAAACTTCTGCTGTGATTTGTGGAGTCCCACATCTGACTCTCCATGACATGAAAATGGTTTGCCTTTTGGAAAAAGTTTAGATTGACTTATGTTGCTCTTTATAGGGCAGCCCTAAAATGTTGCAAAAGGGGAATGTGTATAAGAGCCGTAAACATATGGGATTGTTCCTCCCATCTAATGGGGTTGATGGTGTCGTCATGAATGTTGTTTGAAAGCAAGGGGCTGTTACTGTAAACTTAAGTGGTATATCTAGAATATTCTTATGAAAGGGAAAATTGTTTCTGTCTAGAACACACTAAGCAAATGTGGTTTACAAGCATCAACAGTTAAGAGGAGACTGAACCTGTTTTGGTACAGAATTGGTGTTATCTCTTGGAAAGAGATGGTATCCACTCTGATTAAATCTGAGGCAACCAAGGGCTAAATATAGCTGACAGATTTCTGTACTGTTGCTTGTGGCTGCACTCATTTTCATCCTGGAGGTGAGAAGACCTGGTATGCATCAGTCTGTGAGGGTTATCAGAACAAGATGGAGCATTTCATGTTGGGACTTGTAATATCCATGAGGCACACCTCCATATTTAAAGATGGGGACAGCTGCAATCTACTTCAGTCTTACGTAAATTAGGTAAAACCTTTGGGGTCCTGGCAAGCTGCTAACGCAGCCCACATTGTGGTTGCCCCTGTAAATCAATTATTTCTAAAGCAGTTTTGTGGTCGCCACCTATAACCGGGAGTGGTTTACTAATCCGTCCTCTGGTGAACACCTCTTGCTCTGTAACCTCCTTTCATGAGTTATTTAGAGTGAACTGTCCACTACTGCCACCATCACACTGATCAGACTGTAGTTATGGACATGTGTATCTACCAGAGAGATGTCCACCCTGCAGAGTTGTTTGCAAGGCAGCATTCACCTTCTGTGGAGTTTCATGTGCTGAACATAGGAATGGCCATATTGGGTCAGACCAAAGGTCCACCTAGCACAGTATCCTGTCTTCCAACAGTAGCCAATGCCAGGTGCCCCAGAGGGAATGAATAGGTAATCATCAAGTGATCCATTCCCTGTCGCTCATTCCCAGATTTTGGCAAACAGAAGCTAGGGACACTGTCCCTGCCCGTCCTGGCTAATTGCCATTGATGGCCCTATCCGCCATCAACTTATCTAGTTCTTTTTTGAACCCTGTTATGGTCTTGGCCTTCACGACATCCTCTAGCAAAGAATTCCACAGGTTGATTTTGCGTTGTGTGAAGAAATACTTTCTTTTGTTTGTTTTAAATCTGCTGCCTATTAATTTCATTTGGTGTCCCCCAGTTCTTGTGTTATGAGACGAAGTAAATAACACTTCCTTATTTACTTTCTCCACACCAGTCATGAATTTATAGACCTCTATCATATTCTCCCTTAGTTGTCTCTTTTCCAAGCTGAAAAGTCCCAGTCTTATTAATCTCTCCTCATACAGAAACCATTCCATACCCCTAATCATTTTTGTTGCCCTTTTCTGAACCTTTTCCAATTCCAAGATACCTTTTTTGAGATGGGGCAACCACATCTGCACGCAGTATTCAAGATGTGGGCTACCATGGATTTATATAGAGGCAATATGGTATTTTCTCTCTTATTATCTATCCCTTTCTTAATGATTCCCAACATTCTGTTCGCTTTTTTGACTGCTGCTGCATATTGTGTGCGTGGATGTTTTCAGAGAACTATCCACAATGAGTTCAAGATTGTTTCTTGAGTGGCAATAGCAAATTTAGATCCCATCATTTTATGTGTATAGTTGGGATCCTGACAGTATGTGAAATTCAGAGGTTGGGGTGAGTTGTCAATGTTTTTTTTCTAAACTAGGTTCTAATACGCACCTTCCATCACTGTAGGGTCAAATCACTGCTGACTTTCATGGATTGTGCTTTATGGGAAACCCAGGAAAAAATAGGCTAAATTTCCCCATCCTTCAACTGACTGACTTTTAATTTAAAAAAACATTCTGAATTAGGAGTATGAAATCAGCTGCTTATTCTAAGAGACATTTGAATAGATTTGTCACATTAGTCTAAGACAAGGTGCCATTTTTTCTTATAACTCTGTTCTTACCCCTGCCCCATTACCCACGTCATCAAATGTTATTACAGTTCAGTGCATATAGCCACAGTGTCTGTCTTTTCTCCCACAGCATTGTTATACTTTATCTACGCTTTGGAGCACGAGTTCTACAGGACGACTTTGTAGCTGAGCTGTCAACTCATTATCAGAATTATATCCTTCCATTGTGGCTTCCAGTCATTTAGGAATATTGTTAACTTGTTTCAGTTAAATGAATGTACCGAGACGATGGCTCAGGAATTGTGCCTTTCACCACTAGATCACCAGTTCAAATCCAACCCGGGTTGGTAGTGACTGCAAGTTATTTTCTGACGGTTATTCATGATGGCTGCCAAATGAATGTGTTGGTTTCAGTTTGTCTCTCTGAACAGCTGTCCACATCACAAAATCCACAACCATAATTGGCACTCTTGAACATGCACGAAGACAGGACAAGTTTCTTTCCAGATATGTGTAGTAGGTTATCCCTTCAGAGCAAGGCTGAGTCATGTTGGAAGGATGCTGTGGGGTAATTTACGTGGATTCTGCCTATGCTGACCGTATTATGTAGCTAGCAGATGTCTGCAAATTGGCATAGGTATTAAATTCACTTAAAGTATGATGGGCTGCGTAATTGCAGGAGGCAGGAAGTAGTTCTGTAAACTGCCATCTTGCATTTTCCAGTTCAGGGCTAAGTTTCCAATACGAAAGGAAAATAATATTGCAATATCATGTTGTTATAACTGGAGAGTGCTCATGCATATCTTGCTACAGTTCAGTCTTGTCTACACTGGCAATTTTTGAGAAATCTCCCTTTGTTGTGGTACAGCTCCTCTGGTATAGGGACAGCTGGAGTACTACTAAAGACTTGTTACTAGCATGTTTACTACAGTGTTGTTTAGACCCATTCAGTGCAGGTCTAGATAACAGAGAGAGGGCATGTGGGGGCGGGGTTGGGTGGGGAAGGTGGAAGCAAAGACAGTCTACTCTAGAGCTTCGACCATTGGAAGATATTCCCAAAACTTCCGGTTTAGAAACAGCATTTGCATAATTCTAATTTGATAGTCAAGCAGTTGGCTCCATCTCATTCATTATAAAGTACAGGTTTTTAGATACACTAAATTTTGTGATGGGGAAGCCAATTTGCCAGATGTTGCCAGCTGGTGTTTGTGTTGGAGCCAGGATTAGAACGTGTATTTCTGGATCCTCAACTCAGACCACTAGAGTACAGTTCTCTCTAGATTCTGAAACTGGCTGTGTGACCAGAAGTGCCCATTATCAGCTAGAAAATGAATGCTGAACTTTTCTGAAACTAGTGGAAACTAAAATAGAGCGCTTTAATAGGGTACCTTAAAAACAAGGGCAACAGCCCCACCATGTCTTTGTGTTCTATCTGATTGCAGTCACGCCTCCCTCCCACCCAGTTAACTTAATCTAAGACAATGCCAAACTAAACGTCAGTGTCCCAAAACTTTTTTTTAACAGTACACACTTCATACTTTGAAAGTGCTGGGCAAAAATCATCAAGCTTTCCCGAAAATGTTGTTGCGGGGAGAATCCTGCCTAATGTTTGGCTTATTCAAAGTTAATATGTACTTAGCTGTATTGTGTAATATCCTTGACTATTATTACCAGCAGAATTCTTATCATTCTATGGTTTACTCAACTTCTATCTTTACACTTTAGCCTTTGTGTATTCCCCATCAAAGAATGCACTGTATGGTAAGTGACCTACTGTAAAATTTGCCAGATTGCTGCTGAGATCTGGCATGCTAATAGAGCTCATCAAATCTTCACATGTTGGCTGTTTCATTAGCACTTTATTTTGTTCTGTAGGAGCAGCTTACGGTGGCTTCAAATAGCTAGTAATGACAGAAATATGTGTTGATCTAATCCATGAAAATTTTACATTGGATTGTATGTGCCTGTTAATATTGTATAGCTTTAGGATACTCAATAAAAAAAAATGGCTATTTATTTTACTGGATATCTTCTGCTTTAACCATTGAATGTAAATATGCTGGGCAACTAGCATGTACTACATGCATGCGGAGGGCCTTATGTTTGGGGCAGAGCAGTTTCTCACTAAACTGATTTTGGGACTAAGATGAATGGAGCTGCTTCAGGAATCCCATACTTCGTTATAGGAGATGCAACTAGCTAGCTGGCTCGGAACAAATATTTACATCTGTACCTGGGCTAGAGGAATTAAAAAGCATGCAGAAGGTATGGGATCTTGTGACAAACCATTAGGGCCAGATTTCACTCTGTAACTCTACTGACTTCAGTGGAGTTGTCAACTTACATCAGGGATATACTTAGCCCCTAGATTTCACAGGCCTATGCTGGGAAACCTGGAGAGGCAGTATTGTAGACAGCCAGTGGAAAGAGAGTGTGCATCCTTCCAGTCCAGCATGAAATTACAGCCATACCTTCCTCCCTATGTGAAAGTGAAAAATACTCTGCCCTAAGTTATAACACCTTAGATAGATAGGCATTAATGACCAAACAATTCTTAGATTTCATTACTTTCAGAACTTCAGTCGTAAATAAGGGAAAGGGACTGAAATGTTTCATAAAATCTGCCTATACTTTTCAACCAGATTATTTACTGACTAATGTGTTGTGTTCTAAAATATCAGGTATAAGTAATGTGGACAGGTGAAATTGTACCTGGGAAGAAATAATGATGCTAATAAAATATAAAGACTATCCACCTCCTGGGGTTTTTAGACAATGGTGTCAACTTCAGCTGTTGTGAATGCTGACATACTGTGAGAGGGGGGTTGAAGAGTTTAAATCACAGGTTCCAATCCCTTCCTTGCCAGGGTAAAACTCCAGGCTGGATCCCAGTCATAACTTCCTTGGAAACTACAAAGTCTCTCCCTTCAGTTCTGGATAAAAGTCTAATCTAAAAGTTTGAAGTCAGGAATGCAATTTTCTGGTTAAATGAAATCATATCTATATTTTCCAGAGTCACAGTTGAAAGACAATCCTGCCTTTTCTATGCTGAATGATTCAGATGATGATGTGATTTATGGGTAAGTAACACAATTGTGAAAAATCTGTTGGTGATTCAGTGGGTGTGGAGTTGCTGTATTTAATGTAAAAAGTTTTCAGACCTGCTGTGTGGTTCTTAGTGAAAATCCAAACAGACTGACTACAGAATGGAGGACAACTGTAGCTTGAGTCTTCTATTTTGGGTCACTTTACTCCAAAATATGATTGTAATGAGATTTCATACTATCTTGGCTTCTTTTTTTCCTGTTTAAAAAAGGACTGCCATGACAGATACTAAAAGGTACATTCCCGACTTGTAGGTGTGAGGACAATGGCAGGCTGCAGTGAGAGGGGAGTATATGGACGGCGGGTTTTGGGAAGAGAATATGCTGGCAGAAGGGAGCAGATGGGGAATGAGTGCTGGAGTCAGGTTGGCAGGATGCAGGTTGCAGTAGGAGGGAATAAGTAGAGAGCTAGGCCATACTTAAAATGGCCACTGCCGTAGGGCAGGACAATTCCTATTTTAGGTATCCAATATTCATTAAAAATATTAATAATCAAATGCAATTGCCTAAGTTCAGATTCTGAACTCGACAGTAGTATTAGTATTTACATAGCGTCTAGAGGCCCAGGCAGGGTCCCGTTGGTGCTGGACAAACACACAGTAAAAAACAATTCCTACCCTTGAGGGCTTACAGACTTTGTAAAAAAAAAAAAACAAAAAAAACAAAAACAACCAAACAACAAAAGCCACACAACAGGTGAAAGAGTGAGGACATGGTAACATGTTTAGCATAGATTAGTTATGTGCAGTTTGTAGTGATAGCTTTTTTGTCTTTGCTTGTGTGTGTATTTAGTTTTGATCAGTAGCAGCTTGCCTCCTGATTAGCTGTTGTGAGCAGTCCCATAGGTGTCACAGTAAAGACAAGTCTACACTTACAGTGGCATGTAAAGTAATACATTGCACACCCGGCTAGCACAGGTATAAGTAGCTGTTTAGATGGTGAGATGTGGCTTATGCAAGTAGAATGCTATACATGCCTGAACCTAAACGGCTCTCTACATGCCCAAGCAGTGCCTTCCACATCTCCACTTCTATTTTTAGCAGTGGCCCACTGCCTCCCTGCACTACGCACTGCACTGAAAAGTGTGGACGAAGCCTGTGGCATGTAGCTCCATGGGTCGTGCCTGTATTCTACACGCTGCCGCAAGTGTAGACAAGGCATAGAAGCAAACCTTGAGGAAGAATTTGGAGACTAGGATTGTGTATTGTTCACGTCTCTTAACTGAAATGCATTCTTTTGGATTAGTGAATCCTAGTGAATGATGATGTACTTGTATCAGTTATGAATTGACGGCCCAAATTATTGTAGAACTGGCTTTTTTCTGTTTACATGAAACTAAGTAGTTGGCCATTGTGTTCAGGATGTTTACAAATATCTGTTTGTTAACAGGAGTGACTATGAAGAAATGCCACTTCAGAACGGTCAAGCCATTAGAGCCAAGTACAAGGAAGAATCAGACAGTGATTGAGTTCATGTGGAGGAGACTTGCTTATGAGAATGAAAGTGATCTTGAGGTTTTTCCTAGATGACCACTTCTTTGGCTTTCTTATGAGTCTGCTTTCTACTGAACACTATCTCCCAAGGAAGGACTTCCTGTTTATTTCTGTTTACAAAACTGAAGGAAAAATGGAAATGCTTGAAAAGATTGTGGTGGGGGCTTCTAAGAAACCAAATTCTCTCTTTACACTAGGTTTAGAAAATGTCACATACAGGATTTCTGTGGAGAACAGATTGCTAAAACAATGAGGCTTTCAGAGTCTGGTTCCAACTAAGAGGGTCACTGAGTATATGCTGATTTAAAATTGCTTCCTTGCTGTTTGTTTGTAGAGGATTATGTACAGCACATCATCTTCACTCCTGATGCAGCTTGTGTTAGCTATTGTGTACAGTGTCCACTGGTGATAAAGTGCCTCTCTTTCTTCTTCCCTTCCTCACCCTACCCACCTGAGTTGGACGTGCGAAATGGCAGGTATTTCCATTGATTTCTGAGAAAGCACAAACTTTATTGCTCCTGCTTCAAGGGGGAAGCATTCACAGTTCAGTGGTCAGCTCTGTAATTGATTGGAGTTCATAAAATGGAAGTTTTTCAAATATCTACAGTTATGAATATGAGACAAGTACAAATATTCAAGTTCTGTTGAGGCCTAAATTTATAAACAGAATAATATATTATAATCAGTAGTGCAAAATAATTTGTAAGGGTTTCTCTTAGAATGAGCAAAACAAAATAAGACAAAAATAAGTTAAAACGTCAAGTTTAAATATTTTAAACTGTTGCAAACCTTGGTTTGGAAATCCATCAGTGTGTTGGGGGCGGAGGAGGGAGAAAATGGTTACATTTCCTACGAAGTGTACAATATACAACTTAATATTTTTAACAGACACCTTCTTTTAATTGCTAGATCCTTTCCTAAATTAGGATTTTTCATGCAGTCTTTTCATAGCTGTTAAAAAGAAAAGAGTTTATATTATAAGAACAATCACTTTTGATGACATGTTGAACAAATGTACAAAAGTGTGTTCTTCAGCATGTTCTGTAGATAGCTCAACCTCTTCATCTTTAGAAACCCCTAAATAGCTATACTTAAAATGCCTGCTACTTACAAGTATCTTTTTGACTGTACCTTTTCAGGCTATGTTAGAACAGTGTGCTACAGAACTTAAGAATATTTACTGGAATATTGCTGCTCATGATATTTAAATATGTGTTTCAGTTTCCCTACCATGGTATCCCTTTGTTTTTAAAAGGGAGGCTGTCAATTTCTATTAATTTTTTTTTTTTAAAGTTTAGCATTTTCAGGTATGCCACCTATCCCTGAGTCTTTCTGTGGGTTTTCCTGTGGTTTCACAATCACCTTTTTTTTTTTTTTTACTGTTTCTCTTCCCTGTTGCTAAATGAAATACCCACACAAACAAATGGGGAAATTGACAACATATACAGAACAAAGAGTGATTTTGATCTTTTTGCAAAGACCTGTCTACGCTAGGGAATTGAACTAGTTTAATCATAAATGTTCTCTGTGTTCACACTGAACATGCTGAATTGCATTGGGAACCATTGCAGGTTTGTCTTGCATTCACATTAAAACTGTCCTAAACCACTTCATCTGCAATAACCTCTGGGTATCTGTTTCATGTTCAGGAGCAATGCATTCTGGGAGACTTGAGCAGGGTGCTATGGAAGGACTAGTTGAACTACTACAGCTAGTGTGTATTCTTAATGGCATTTTAAATGGTTCTGACAAAATTAGCATTTAGTTCAGCTGAAAGCAAGTGGAATACAAAATATATTTAGCATGCTTGTGTAAACCATTTTGTGGCTATGAAATTTAACAAACATACTAGGAAGTTGAAATGATACCTAGCACAGCAAATGTCTCTAGTGTAGACCAAAGCCAAGAGAAGGCCTACTCCTGTCATGTGCACAAAGTAAAGAAATAGAACAAATAGTTTTTTTCCCTTAGCATGGTAGGTGTTACTTGTAACAATATGTAGAAAAATTCTGACAGGGTTAAATTGTCTTTGTAAACTGCAGTAGTTGTTGCACCTTTAACAACTCCTTTTAGCTAACAGACTTTTTTTTAATATAAGGTTGTGTTTTAGATGCTTTTTTAATCCAATGCAAAAACAGACTGGCTTCTCTCTTTCTTAAATAAGAAAGCAAAATTAATCCAGGGCTTGCTTGTACTTGAGTTTGACTTTGTAAAGTCAAGCTCAAGATCCAGTCACTGACATTCCCTGTGCACCTAAAATTTCCATGGACTTTCATGGGAGTCGGGGGTGGGAGGCAGCGACACAAGGATCAGGCCTTTATGTTTATGCAGATTTTTACTTTTGTGCATTCAAAGCTTTTTGGCACTTTAATACTATTTTATTCCTGTTGTAAAAGTCATTCTTTTGATTTGCTAAAATATTTTTCCATGTAGGATATTTGAGTTTTACTAATGCTGCTTACTATAATCCAGAATGCTTGTGATACAGTATATTAAGTCTGACTATAAAATATGGTTTTGGATTCCATTAACTAAAGAAAACATTTTTTTAAAAATTCAACTTCAAGAAATCATGGTATTGAGAATGAAAAATTTTCCTAGGCTGTTTTTTCCCCTTTATTATTCTTTTTTGTTATTACATTGCTCGTTAGAGGAACAAAAATAAGAATAGGATGGGGAAATGTGCACTTTAAAAAACAAAGTTATTTATTTTGTTCATGAATTCTTTTGTAGAAATCCTGCATTGAACTGTCTTTCCCCATGCATAGAGCCCTGTGCAGACACAAAATTTGTATCCACATCCAATCTGCAAAAATGATCTGTGGATTTCCGCACCCAGGGATATAAAGCAGATATCCACAGATTTGCAGGGCTTTAGAAATAAAATTTGGATCCTCATCCATCCATGATCTTAAAAAAAAAAAATCACCCGCAGATATAGATATCTGCGGATTTGCTGGGCTCTACTCATGCATATTGTATTTTATACTCAAAACAATGTAACTTAGCAAGTTTGGCTAAAGCAGCACAGCATTAAATTCACTACCTAACTAGTAAATAGGCAGAAGTAGTAAGGCTGGCTGGAGAATAGTCTCCCTAGCAAGAGATCACATATTTCATGCCTTGTGGCGATGAATATTGAAAACTGCACAGATGCACAATTTGGAACCAAAGATTATTCTGAGGAATTCTCTTGTGGCAACAAGATGGATTGTAAATATTTTGTGGGGAGTTAAATTCATGTGTCTCTGCACAGTGTGTTGTGCTATTATGACCCAAGGATTAAATGAAAGGGTACCTACGTAAGAAATTCACTTGGCTAGCTGCGTGTTTTCCATATGGCCAGTGGGAAAAGTCAATGAGAGAAGTACATTTTGATCATTACCTGTTAGGTTCACTCCCTCTGGGGCACCTGGCATTGACCACTGGCGGTAGACCGGATACTGGGCTGGATGGACCTTTGGTCTGACCCAGTATGGCTGTTTTTATTTTGTAAATCTGAATTTTTTTCTTCCCAAAGAACCAGTTAGGTCAAAGTGCACTTGTGCTGGGCTGTTAAAACACAACTAGTAAAAACATTGGGGTGGGTTTTTAAACCCCCCCCCCACACACACACACTTCAGGCTTTCATGTAATTATTCTAGATTAAACCTTTTCAAGAATGATGATTAGATTGGAACATAGCAAAATGAGTAATGTATACAAAATACATCCACAATGTATTGGCTTACGGCAAAAATGAGATGCTTCCTCTTTTACAACATATAGGGTTTTTTACTTTCAAAAATCCTTCTGGTGCATTGTGTAGAAGCCAAATATCACTGGCCCTGGTGTTACCTACTCAATTTAGGGCACCCTGCATATACTCTCTGGAGGGCTCAGGGTGTAAGGTATAAGGATAGGTATCCTTACCCATGGGCCTCAGGAAGAAATCTGGTCAATTTTAAGTACCCACCCTTTCCCTCGGGGTTCAGGGCTTTACGGAACCTTTTCCCAGTGAAAGAGCCTTACACAGTTGTGCTTTAAACATCTATTAGCAACACACCCAGAATCCATATACCAAGGAAATCTCTTATGCTCACCACTCCCAATATACAGACAAATTTCACCCAATGACCAGTTAGGATTCATTCATCTGGGAGTTCCCTGCGATGCCTCTGCACATCATGGTTGTACAGAGGGGTCAGAATTCCAGCAGCTTGATGAACTGAGGTCTGGAAATGGTTCCCAAAGAGCATTGTTTGTCATTTACATTATATAGGTAAAACTAGCTCCCTCCTTCAAATATACTAAAACTATCACATTATCCCACACACTCCTAAATAACAAACATTTTAACCAATTATGCACTGACATTCATTTGTCCTCCTTGATGCCCAAGTTCTTTACATTTTAACTTTCATGCCCAAATTGTGATCTTCTCTATTTGTGCAGATGGTCAGAGCTTATTTTACCATTTGTTGAGTCTCTTTCTGTATCCTCCCTAATTTCCCAGCAACGTTACAACTTGGTTGTAACCAAGTGGTTATAACTGTTAGGGACACTCCTGAGGTGGGGGTGCTTTCGCAGCAGCAGAACATTCCTTTTTTTCAAGTTTAGTGGTGAACTTCCTGAGTTTCACCCAATGCTGGTTTAATATGTGGGGGTGGGGGTGTTGATCAGGTCTCGGGCCTACACTGGTGATTCACGTATTGTTAGCTCCTGAACTCTCATGCACATTTTTGCTGTTGTATTGGCTTTAAGACATCATCAGTGTTAAGGCTGGCTGGGAAACTAATATCTTGTACTCTTAAGGCCAAGAAGGGGAAGTATAACCCAGAGGAATACATTAGGGAAGAGAAATCTTTGCTACCTTTGGTTAAGAATGAAAATCCCGTTTAACAGAGAGCATGAACTGCTTTGGGAAGATTGTTTTGAAATGAAAGGATTCTGGACTTGATCGCTTTCTTTAAGCCAAAAGGCAATTATTGTAATGAGAATTAGAAGCCTGCTTGTTCCCTTTTTGCCGTATGTTCTGAACATGCCAGTAACTGCCATACACTACCCAAAACCCTCATGCTATTGTAAAACTTAATTTTTTAAAGTTTGTAAATATATGTAAAATGAAGTAAAACTATGGTATGCCAAAATGGTATAGAATGTGTAAGATAAACATTGTTAATGAGAAGCTGTAAATATGGTGCTGCTTTGGGAAGGTATGCATGGGATGCATTAGTATTGTGTTTTGGGGAAACTTGTTAATAAATCATCTATTTATACTGGAAATCTTTCTGGTATAGAATACAAAGCAAAACTGATAGTTTTCCTTCAGCAAAAACTGGGTGCTGATACATGGAAGACTTTGTGTATTAAATATGTTAATAAATAGTTTTCATACTATATCTTTACACCTGCATTTGGGTTTCATTTTCCTTTCATTAGGGGATGATAACCTAGCACTATTTTTCTTTACAGGTGCAAGAGACTGCCTGGTATGCATACATACAACTGATACTGTCCTAGCAGTGGAAGAGTTTAAATACTTCTATTGCTGATGGTTACCAGTGTAGACAGGGAGAGATTCTTTTTGACTTCCTAGGATTGGAGATGGTTTATTATTTGTGCAGTTAGGAAAACAAACAAGCTAAGCAGTGCTCACCTGGGGTTTTCTAGTGAGCTGTTTCATGTGGTATGTAGCTGCTTTGACATTTTTTGCAGAACTTAAGCAATCACTTTGATTCCTAACCATTAAGATTGCAAAGACAACTTTACAAACATGAGCAAGGTCCTCTGAGTATGCAGAGACAAACTGGGGAGGGGCTAGCTTTTGTCCATCTCAATGTTAACCCTAGAACCTAATGGCAAGTATTTCAATGTACTTTATTTTAGAAATATCCAGCTAATGTGAAAGAGAGTGTATTACTAGCATCTCATCAAATGCCTTCTGGTCCCTACGGGTCAGGAAAAATACACTCTTAACTACCTCAGCCCCATGTCAGCTATAGCATGTAGAGAGAAGCCTGGTAGCATGCCTGCGGGTTCTGGGTTTGGAGCTGTTTTTTGGCTACTGTGACAGGCATTACTCGGGTTCTGGGTTTGGAGCTGTTTTTTGGCTACTGTGACAGGCATTACTCGGGTTCTGGGTTTGGAGCTGTTTTTTGGCTACTGTGACAGGCATTACTCAGCTGCTGGGCTAGACTACATTCTGATTAGATACTGCTGCTTGGGCTAACCTGGTCTAGGCCTCAGTCAAGATCACTAAAGAGCTCCCAGGCTGGACTGTTAAAACAACCAGGTGTGAAACCCTAAATTGATCAGAAGTTCAAGGGCAAACTCCAGGCATACTAATAGCCTTAAATAGTCAGATAAACCAGCCTATCCAAGGACTGTCTTGCCACTTAGGCGAGTATCTGTGTGATAGATGGCCCTTGAGAAACAGCAAGACTCAGCAATATTCCAGGTACTTCTAGTCCCCAAGGACCAGTCACTTACCTCAGATCAATTGCACCTCAAAGCTCGCACCAAGGACAATGCTTGAATACAATTTTATTCCAGAGGAAAAAGGAAACTAGAGTTATTTACAAGGTTAAAGCAAGCAAATATAGGCCAGGTCTATGAACAGACTTACAGCGATGATTACATTGCCCAGGGGTGTGAAAACTCCATACCCCTGTGTGATACAGTCAAACTGACCTAACCCCTGATGTGGACAGTGATCTATGGTAGTAGGAGGGCTTCAGGTGACATAGCATAGTTAATCCACCCCTGCACAAGGCAGTAGCTGACAGGAGCAGCTCTCCTATCAGCATAGCGCTGTCTCCACTGAAGCACTATAGTGGCACTGGTGCAGCAGTTTAGGTGTACAGCTGCCTGTAGCTACATGAATAAGGGAGTCAAGTCTTTTTGTTTTATAAAAAGATAATAGAACAAGCTTATTCTAGAAGCCTCTATTTGTCCTTTAAAGCTAACCTAAGCTGCTGGGAATCTCTTTAACATATGCAGCAGCTCAAGCATTCGATAAAATTTTAAGTGTTTGGTTCATTTGTGGGTTAATATTGATAGGTTAGGTATTTAGTCCAGACAGATTCCAGCTATGTATTTCACCCTTCAGTTGAGATGGGGGCACTGATGCCAAGATGAACTCAGGATCTTAGACAAAGCAGGGGAAGTAATTGGTTTGTTGGATCAGCTTGTGTTAATGGAATAGACAAGCTTTTGAGCTCTTCAACACTATAATTCAATGTTTAACTCAGGGTAGGCAAACTTGTTGGCTCAAGGGCCACATAGGGGTTGCAAAACAGTATAGAGGGCTGGGTAGGGAAAGCTGTGCCTCCCTAAACAGCCTAGCCCCTGCCCCCTCTCAGAGCCCTCAACCTATCCAACTCCCCCATTCCTTGTCCTGACCGCCCCCTCCTGGGACCCCATCCCCTGACAGACTCCCATGCCTATCCACCCCCCCCCCCCACTCCACACCTCTGCCCCATGACAGGCCCCCTGGGACTCCCACACCTATCCAACCTACCCATCCCCCACACCCTGTTCCCTGTCTGCCCCTTATCCAACCATGCCACTCAGAGCAGTGGAACTGGCTTATTAAAAAGCCTGGGAGGTGGGTAGGTGCAAGCTGTGCTCCTGCCCAACAGCATGGCTGTGGGGAAGGGGCCAGCAGCTAGCCTCCCCAGCCAGGAGCTCAGGGGTTGGGCAGGATGGTCCCAGGGGCCAGATGTGGCCTATAGTTTGCCCACCTCTGATTTAACTAGTTGATCAACACATACCCCTATATATCTGCATAGACACACTGACTTGTTAGGGACAGCATACTGCACCAAAAAACCATCAGCAGCACTTAGAGAAAGTGAAAATTATAGCTGTCCCTCATACCAATCTGCAAAAGCAATAGAGGCATAAAGAGCCAAATCATTCCACTAGCAGCTGGCTTTATAGCCCTCTTCAGCCTCCTGTTTTGAAGGATACTAACCAAGCAGAAAATACAACAATTTCAATCCTCTTTATACACTGCACTGGTGGTTTAGGGCCTGACTCTGCAAACCTGTAACCATTTAAATAATTTTGCAGAAGCAGTTCATGAGGAGGTTGAAACCAGCACAGGCCTGCATGTTTCTGGTTGTGCTGTGGAAGTTGCTTTTATAGATATGTAGGTCATTTTTATTAGATATAAAGTGTTCATAATACATCAATACAGATGCCCTATGACATTTGAGGACACAAGTGATAACTAGAGCACATTTCTGCAAGTGAACTAATGGTTAAACATCTGATTACTATTTTAGAAGGCAAGATTAACATTTTGAAGAATAGTATAGGATATACATTTCTTTTGGTTTGTGTGTATCCAGTTTTTTCCACTGGGAAATAAGTTTCACACACAGAAAAACAAAAAAAAAAACCATGTACAACCCCAGGTCCCACAAACATTCAGAAGGGACGTAGCAGTCCCCTTTATTTCTTTTAAGCTTGTTGACTTTGAAAACATCTACCTTAACTATAAGAGTTGTAGAGAGAACCAGAGAAACTATAATTCCACTTATCTGCATGTTTCGTCTGAAAAATTCTAGTTATCCAAATCCCTGTGTCCCCCATATAACCCAATGTTAGTTAATAGCACTTCAATTTAACCCAAGTTTCAGATGTCTGCTAGGCCATTTGGATGAGACAGGACTGGACCATAGTAGATGCCTCAGATCTTCTTGAGCCCTCCTGTTTAACACAAATGGTGCAGAACGTGGTCACAAAATTACTGAATTACTATATCAAAGAAATGCATTCTTGGGACCAGTGTTCAATGCAGCAGAGAGAAGATCAGATAATCTTTTTAGACTGTGCCTTTGTTCACTTAGTCTTTACCATGGTGGCATTTCAAGCATGTTGTCTCAAATAAGATTTTTGCAATTCTGCATACACTTCAGCATAGGCAGATTGTCTACATCAGAGATTAAGTATGACATACACCTTGAAAACAAGTAGTTATTGAAAAGAATGAAACGTTATTCCCTTCAACTTCCCCTACCAAAAAAACCCAAAAAACAGTTGAATTCAATAGAAGAGTCACACAAAGTTATGAACTTCAATAATTTAATGCTAACCAAAAAGTACAAAGTGTGAAAATTCTTATTTAAATTAGTTTCAGAGAATAAAGCTAAAGAAACCTTTACATTGCAGCAGGTTTCAGGGTTTTTTTGTTTTTTTTTATTAGCACCTTGAGAAGCCCTTGAAATGTTAAGACAGCCTAGCAACACTGGTGCAATAAAGATCAAATGTGTAGTCCTTGTAACAGCATATGACTAGTGTTTTCACATTTCTACATTTGAAAGAACTACATAAAAAAAGTACATTAAAACAAAAAAGTGTATTCAGTTTGAACAGATTATGAAATGGAAGTGCTGAAGAAGAGACTCCGTAGAAGGCTGAGCAGTTCCAAGGCAATTATATTGCAAGTCCAAAGACACTGATAATACAGTACATAGTCTTATTCTCCCATCTCACAGTGCAGTTTCCTACAGCAGAAGAGAAAGTATTTAAAACCAAGAAGTTATGCATGCTTCCCCATATCATGATCAGGCATCTATATTAAAAATAGAATTTGAAAGTTTCACTTTTTAATCAAGAAAGAGTGAAGCTGTCTCAGTAGTTAAGCTGTGCATTTTAAAAAAAAAAAAAAAAAATCAGCTGCTAACTTCACATGTATCAAAATAAATTTATAAGCCTCCTGCTTTGGAGACTTTTGCCCCTCCTTTCCCCCAAAGGCAGTTTAATCCGTACCACGCTGCTCTAAAACAGTAGTTTAAGATTATCTCAGATAAGACTGACAAAGGCAACAGAATCTTGAAAATAAAAACAAGTTCTAGCATGAGAATATTTATGAAAAGTTGCTATTTTTAAGAAAGAAAATTAAGTCGCTTCTGTACCATCACAGGTGTTATCCCAGAAACAAGAGCTTGCTGTGTGAAGGCCAGCACCATTTTTTTGCATAATCACACAGGTCACTGTTAACACACAAAGGAAGCTTCCATTAGAGAACCAAATTGACTATTATCATCATCATCAACACAGCTTACATCAGTGCCTAGTTTTAGCATTAAACTAGCATTTGTGTTATCAGTCCCCTATGTCTATGAACTCAAATTCACTACATACAATATCCACATGAATGCAATTTACTGTAAAAACTTCCTGGCAAAAAGATGCAGACCCTTACATGTCAAATGGTACAACATAATAAAGCACTAAAAAACAAAGCAAGAAAAAGCTAAGGTGCTAACACGGACACTTCAAAGGTGTCCCAAAAAAGTCAGCCCTGGCCATCATCTACATAAAACCCCCAAACAGCTCAAGACAGACAAAGATCTTTGGGACAGGGAAAGGCTTTTCCCCCCCGATTTGTACAGTACCTAGCACAATGGGGTCATGGTCCAGGACTGGGACTCATAGGCACTATGGTAATACAAATAAATAAGCCTATAACCTGTAATAGGAAGGATGGTCTTGTGGTTAAGGCAGTGAAATGTGACAAGAGATGGGGATTCTTCCCCCATTCTGCCACATACTTCCTGTGGAATGCTGGGCAAGTCACTTAATCTATGTTTCACTCCTCCCAGCCCCCCTCCTGAAAGGGGAACAATATTCCTACTTCTTCTTGGGGGCAAACGCAGCAAAATCAACAGCATGCAAGATACTAGTGCCAGACTGTTTAATCTTCCACAGACTGATGCTAAATACTTAACAAGTAAATAAAGCTTATTTTATAGTTTGACTGTATATTCATAGTTTATAACTAAAATATAGTTACTAGTTTAGGAGTAAAGTTTTTATGAAAAGTTTTGCATTCATCTTTAAATAAATCTCACTAATAGACTGCTTACATTTCAGTCTTCTGGTATAGTCAATAAAGCCAATATAGCAGCACAAACTTACCAATATACTTGAAAGGTTTTCCCAGCTTTGTAAGTTGACTTAAAGTTTGTTCTACCACACTTGTAGTCCACTGGTTCACTTTGCTGTGTTGATAGGCATTGCCACCTATTGCACTTTCTATAGCCTAAAAGTGACAAACAGAAATATATCTGTTGCCACTGTCCAGCTTAGACCTCTAATTTTAACTAAGTGCTTCATGTTTTTAACACATTGGAATTCAGTTTATGGAGAACCCCAAGTTAACTAGCACCGAAGATGCCAGAGTCTGTAGCAGTGGTATACATTAGAAATACTTTTGCCACATACCTACTATTTAAGAACAAAGCACTCCAAATGATTTGCTCTTTGTTAGCATGATGATGTCAATGGTTTTACCTTAGCCTTTGATTTTAATTTGTATTCCTGCTTTTCTCAAACCCCTAATGCAGAATCCCAAATATGCATTATGAACTACAAGTGTTACTTGCATTTGCAACAGAACTACAGTGACTGGAAACATTTGGAATCACAAGCATAGATATTCACACATACATGTTTGGTACTGCTGTATGACTGTGCAGAGAGCTGGGTCTGAAAGTAGAATTTAAACTGTGCTTAAACTTTGAAGTAGTCTTGATCAGAAGTAACAGGATTTAAAAAAAAATTCTTGCTATTGGTGTAGTAAAATAAGACAGACCATGTGACTGAAGATTATTTAAGAAAAGCAAGTATGAAGAAATTCTACTACTTATAGGTACTGATTCTCACTTGTACCCAATGGTGTACATTTTCAAAGTAAGGAGGCACACACTTTTTATGGCTGAAATGGGTATTTTTAGGTCATGCACTTTTCTTACAGAAGCTTTAGTTTGCTTCCTTAAAAAAATAAAAACAAAGAACTAATTCACTTAGTGTGTAGGAAAAAAATATACAGTATATGAAAGGGGCCTTCCAAAATTTGTAAGAGACATGTTAAATGGGCACAATTCATTGACAGTAACTCCACTTAATTAGGACTACATTAATCTGTAACTTTGTTTTATTGTACAGTAACCAAATAAACTCTCCAATGTGTCATAATCCCATCTACTTGCCATTTCATTGAATTTCTACAACAGGAAAGGTGGTTGCCACAAACAAACGCCTCTGAAGATTTGTAGACAAGATGCACGTTTCTTAGCAACTTGCAACTACAGGGCATTTATCTCAAATACACTTTAAAGTGTCTAAATCAAATATGTAGCTCATACATTATCTCTGAGGAAAAAAATCCTGAAAGGTGAGACATTCAAGTGAAATTTCTGTTTGTGCAGAGGGCCTGTGCAAAGCTCTTTATGCTAAGAGTTTTAAATGGAGCTTACGCCCTTCTGCGCAAGTTTCACTTTATTCATGTAATTTCCACCATCTAGGAATTAATATGAGGAAAGGCAGGTTCACACTAGAAGAGGAACATACTCTAAATATCAAATATATTTTAAGTTCATAACAATACTTAAATAGATTTTTCAAACAGACTATTATTAACTGGTATCAGTCTTAATAGAATACTGAATAACCTAAGTAATATCTATTTCTAATACTAATCAATGTATTGGTTGGAAGATTTTTTTGTACACAAAGAAACTATTGAGAGAAAATAACATAACACAAATATAGGGCATACAAGGTTACATTTTCACATGACAAGACGACATTTGGTAACTTCTTACCTCTTTAACGATGTTACTCACTTCATCAATAACAAAAGAAGTCTACAGAAAAATTCAGAGGTAGAATTTTAAATAAATTAATACTTTTAAATGTTTCAGAGCCAGTTTCTAGTTGCGAGTACAAGTTTCACTAGTGGAAATTTAGCTAGTAAGTACATTTTTTAGGATAATTTAGACGGTTAGTCTGTCAGACATAAATCAACTTTCTCGTTTACATTTAATTAGGCTTCTCACTGGATTGAATCAGTACTTTGCCTACTCATTGCTAATAAAATATTTCTTATCACTTGGATTAGCATGGAATTAAGTAAGATTTTAACTGACTTATTTCATTTTTACAATAAAATTCAGCATATTAGTTCTATTTTGAGCAGTTCCATTCTTTTTGGAGGACAGTGGCATGATACTAACTATGCCTATACAATGCAACAATCAAGACTTTCAACAAGCCAGGAAAAGGGAGTTATGATTTCTTGAGTAACTCAGTCCTTGAGTACATATACTCAAATCTAAGACTACAATTTACAGTTAGACACAAAGGTTAAAAGCAGACAGCACAGATGCAACCTTACGGGGAGGGGGACGTGTCCATCCCCACTCCACCTTTACTATTCTGTTGAAGTTCCCTTTCATGTAGGTAGCTGTCTCCTGGCTCCCCACAACTTTTTTAAACGTTTGCAGTTCTGCTTGGAAGTCCAGGTTGTTTGTATCGTGGTAGTATCAAGGCTCCTATTAGGGCACAAGTAATGCTAGACTCTGTATACACATGAAATAACCTCTGCTCCAAACAGCTTACAATCTGATGTGACTACTGATGGAGAAAACATGAAAAATTGGAATGAAGATACTTAGGGTAATAGTAAAATGACTGAGCTTGGTAAAATTGAAGTTTTGCCTGAGAAAGAACATCAAGATCAAGTTTGCTGAGTGGGTGCAGAACAGGAAAGTGACACGGTCAAACTGGCCATGTGTGTATATGCGCAACTGGATAATGTGTTTCTCCTTGATAAAATGGAACTGTAAGTGTCTTTATTCCTTACTTGTTACAGTATTGTTTTATTCCACCTGACCCTTGCAAAATATCTTTAGAGACCAAAGAGCCTGTAGTCAACCCTTGACATGAGATTATGTTTTATGAATGAAAATGGATCAGTTCCTCTGTCCTGAATAATTAATAAAAACAGGGGAGGGGAAGAAAAGGGGGAATGGTGGCAATGTAATCTTCATTAAAAAATAAGAAAGCCAGCTTTCTGGTTGATGGATTCTGTTAATGTGGTGTCCCAACAGAAAACTGCTAAATTTGTACCTTTGTGTATGTGTAATGAAACTAAGTTACTTCTGCTGTAGAATCCATAATTTTGACCTTCTTGACTTGTACATTTAGATTCTCAGTCTTATCATTAACGCTTTCATACTGGACTTCCTTTGGCATTTGAAAAAAGAAAAGGTTCTAGAATATTTAAACAAACATGACCATTATGTTACAGTCACATTTCCTGATATCGGAGGCTTATAAAATTATATGTTTCTCCCATATGAAATGGTAAAGGGGAAGACAATTGATAGTCTGTGTGTACAAATCTTCACAGAATCAGTACTTCTTAAAAAACAAGTCTTGGTAACAAATACAAAGTTTACTGAACTGGTGGTCTCTTGGACAGCGCTAATGTGTAAACCAAACGATCATTGATTCAGGTATGGTAGTCACAAGTTATAATACAGGTTTCAAAATAGCAGCCGTGTTAGTCTGTATCCGCAAAAACAGGAGTACTTGTGGCACCTTAGAGACTAACTAATTTATTAGAGCAAAAGCTTTCGTGAGCTACAGATCACTTCATCGGATGCATAGAATGGAACATATAGTAAGATTGTGTGTATGTGTATATATATATATATATATACACACACACATACACACACACACACAGTTGGAAGTTACCATACAAACTGTGAGAGGCTAATTAGTTAAGATGAGCTATTATCAGCAGGCGGAAAAAAAAACAAAAAAACTTTTGTAGTGATAATCAAGATGGCCCATTTAGACAGCTGACCAGAAGGTGTGAGGATACTTAGCTTAAGGAAATGGATTCAATATGTGTAATGACCCAGCCACTCCCAGTCTCTATTCAAACCCAAGTTAATGGTATCTAGTTTGCATATTAATTCAAGCTCAGCAGGTTCTAGCTGGAGTCTGTTTTTGAAGCTTTTCTGTTGCAAAATTGCCACCCTTAAATCTTTTACCAAGTAGCCAAAGAGGTTGAAGTGTTCTCCTACCGGTTTTTGAGGGTTATGATTCCTAATGTCAGATTTGTGTCCATTTATTCTTTTGCGTAGAGACTGTCCGGTTTGGCCAATGTACATGGCAGAGGGGCATTACTGGCACATGATGGCATATCTCACATTGGTAGATGTGCAGATGAACGAGCCCCTGATGGCATGGCTAATGTGATTAGGTCCTATGATGGTGTCACTTGAATACTATGTGGACAGAGCTGGCATCGGGCTCTGGGTTAGTGGTTCTGTTGTGTGGTTGCTGGTGAGTATTTGCTTCAGGTTGGGGGGCTGTCTGTAAGCGAGTACTGGTCTGTCTCCCAAGATCTGTGAGAGTAAGGGATCATTTTTCAGGATAGGTTGTAAATCTTTGATGATTCGCTGGAGAGGTTTTAGTTGGGCACTGAAGGTGACAGCTAGTGGCGTTCTGTTATTTTCTTTGTTGGGCCTGTCCTGTAGTAGGTGACTTCTGGGTATTCTTCTGGCTCTGTCAATCTGTCTTTTCACTTCAACAGGTGGGTATTGTCATTTTAAGAATGCTTGATAGAGATCTTATAGGTGCTTGTCTCTGTCTGAGGGATTGGAGCAAATGCAGTTGTATCTTAGAGCTTGGCTGTAGACAATGGATCACGTGATGTGTCCTGGATGGAAGCTGGAGGCATGTAGGTAAGTATAGCAGGTTTCCGGTATAGGGTGGTGTTTACATGACCATCGCTTACTAGCACAGTAGTGTCCAGGAAATGGACTTCTTGTGTGGATTGTTCTAGGCTGAGGTTGATGGTGGGATGGAAATTGTTGAAATCATGGTGGAATTACCACACAACAAAAACACTAACCCAGAAACCTATCCTTGCAACAAAGCGTGATGCCAACTCTGTCCACATATTTATTCAAGTGACACCATTTTAGGACCTAATCACATTAGCCATGCCATCAGGGGCTCGTTCACCTGAAATGCAAGAAAATATCTGTGTGCTGCAAAACTGAGGCACAATTACGAGGTTTATCTGGCTTAATTCAGCGTGCCCTTGCTTTTGTGCTCAAGCTTCTATGCTCTGTGACATTTCTGTGCACTTAACGCAATCATGAAGTTCATATAATGACAGGAGTCTATTGTTCAGTAGTTATGTCAGAAAAATGTCTATTACGATATTTCTCTGTCATAGCCTACAAAAGAGTGTTCAAAGAGAAACTTTCAGGATAGAAGAAAATAATATGGGCATAGAAGGAGGCTGAAAGATAAAGGGGTACCCAAGATACAGAGACACAAAAGTGACCTAGGGACAGGGTGTGGGAATATTGCTTCGTGAGATATTTCAATGACCATTCATGTGCAAAGAGTTAAAGCTTGAATTCTATGTTAAGACTTGGATTAATCAAGCTTCATTCACTTGCTTTGTGAGGTTATCAAAACCCCACAGCGGGCATGCGGTTCTGGGAGACGTTATTCCTTGGTGACAGGTTGATGAAGCGGGTTTTAGGCCACGGAAGCTTATGCCCAAATAAATGGGTTAGTTTCTAAGGTGCCACAAGGACGCCAACTTATTAGTCCTTGGATGTGTCGTACTCGCTAATCAAATGGCACCCTGCCCCTGCAAGCAACCGGCAGCGGCGGCAGCAGCACCGCGCGGCCACATGGAGAACACAAAGGCTCGGCTCCCCCTGCCCGGGAGTCACAAGCCCCGAGGAGGGGGGCACTGGGCGTTACGCCCCGGGGCTGCAGCAGCCCCGCCCCCCGCGACACGGGCAAGGCACGAGCCAGGGGAAGGCCGTTTGGAGCTCGGGCACGCTCCGGCCGTTGGGGATTCCGGGAACGCGCGAGGCTCCCCCTGCCCCCGGACGCTTAGCTCGCCCCCTCTCCCGGAGCAGCCCAGGAGCGCGGAGGGTGGGTCTCCTAGCAACACCGCCCGCCCGCCCCCAACCACCGTGTGTGTCGGGGAAGGGCGGCAGCGATGCGAACAGGGGATCCCTGCGCCCCTAGAAGGCTCCTCGCCGGGATCGCTGCCCGAGCTGTTACCTCCTCCCCCGACTGCAATTCGTCCATCTTTCCTCCGGCCCGGACCGCAGCCGCTCACGCCGCCAGCCTGCAGGAAACACCGCGGCCCCGCCCCCCTGATAACCTCTCCGCCAACCGCGGGCCGCTCGCGCCGCGCCTGCGCACCCACCCCGCCCACTGACGTCCCCGCCGCTCCAACCGCGGCGGCGCAACGCTCTCAGTTACCTCACACCCTTCTGCGGCTCGGAGCCCTGCTTATAGTGCGCCTGCGCGTTCAACCTCATTCTGTTCTCCGACACCTGCCTCCGCCATTCTCGAGTGGCTCCTTTTGCGCCGGCGCATCCGACGCCTCCACCCCCTCCCAGTTTGCAGCTCGTCCTGGTGCCTGCGGCATCGAGCCTGCTCTTTTAGGCGCCTTTCCCCAGCTATAGCAACAGGCAGGGCGGTGCATGCTGGGATACGCTGGTGCCCGGAAAGGCGCCGTTTCCTCCCCACCCCACAGCCTCGCCTCGTGACAGCAGTCAGTCAGCGCTTGGCCCCGCCCAACGCCTCCCACGTGACAAGGGGGCGTCGTTGGCGGTTTCCACGGGAACCCGGACCCCCTCCTGAGTTACCCATAGGCCCGGCAGTGGGTGGGCCCAGCTGGGCTGGGTCTGCCAAGGCGTGGCGCGAGCCTCGCCGCCCGCTCCCGGGACCCGTTGGCCATGCGCCCGGGCTGGCCCCGGCCGGCCCGCCCGGCAGCTGGCGCAGCTCCCGCCAGCCGCAGGACTCTGCATTGCCCGGGCCCCGGCTGCAGGAGTGGGGCAGTAATGCGCGGCCTGGCCTGGGAGAAACTCTCCCTCCACGGATCTCCGCCAGGGCGGTGCCACGGAGGGGCCAGCTTTTTAGCAATGTGGTCGCCCCTTCTAGTGTGCTCGGAGGTGGCGGGGGGGCTCCTCAGCCGGCGAGCCGGATCCCGGTTCTGTGACTGCTACCCTGGTCCGGAGCCCGGAATAGTAACAGACGGGTGGTAACTTTGCCTTAATGAAAAGTTTTTTTAAAAAATCCAGCGGGCCCTGGTGGCAAGGTTGGTCTTAGTGAGATGCGTTTGGAGTTCTCCCCATTGTGACTTATCCCCAAACACATCTGTGCTGATTGTTCTCTGGTTTACACCCCGTGCAACTTGGCCCTTTGTGTCTGGCCTCAAATCCTGCCAGGGGTGCCCAAGTAGTTTTCCCCCCAGAGGTGGTGTGAGTTTTTATGTTGATAAAGCACATCAGAGGCTTTGGATGGAAGATGCTGAGATATGATGGAATCATAACAGATCCAGAGATGTCAACTCTTGTGATTTCATCTCAAGTCTCCCACATGAGAATCTCAGCTTTCATTTTAAAAAAAAAGGGGGGGTGGGGGAATGTGTCTGGTCTTCATGGCTGTTGAGGAAAGCTTGAAAACATGACCCGAGTGGATCTTACAGGCTCAAAAACCAAAAGACAAAAAGAATCCAACATTTGTCTTAAAAATCATGAAATTAAAAATAACTATCATTATTTTGGGGGACCCGACTCATTTTTTAATGTTTAAGGTTGGATGGCAGGACTGCCAATAAGTCTTTACTCCAATAAGAACGTCACCGGAGTAAAGACAAAGGTCCCTGTAGTAAAGACGAAGGCCCAAATCCTGCAAATAGTTCCTCATGGGCTTATCTTTATGCACAAGAGCAGTTCTTGTTACCTAAGTGAGACTACTGACATGCTTAAAGTTAAGCACAAGCTATTTGAACCTATTGGGTTAGTAGAGCTATGCAATTAAAGAGTCACACGAGCTGCTTCATTTTGCCATGTGGATGGCAATGCTTTATAGACTTTGTACTGATAATGCCATTTTTCAAGAGATCTAAGAAATAAAAAGAACCCTGTTGTCCTATTTTATATGTTGTGTTTGACCCAGAAATAACTGCTTCTTTAAACTAGAGATGAGCTTGACCTGGAAAAAGAGGCTCAATACCCCCTCCCAGAATCTGAAGAAGTTTGGGTGCAGATACTCCGCCTATCTCTGTAACTGGTTGGACTGGAATCCCCAATCCAGACATCCATGAATTTTTGATTTGCATCTGATTCCAGACTCATTCTTGGTGAGTTAGGTTCTGTAGCATTCATGCAAGGTTCATGCACTTGGCAACATTCAGGGCACACCCGGAGTGTTGTGTAGGAGCAGTGCACACACGGCTCCTCTCAAGGGCATGAACCTTGGAATCTCGCCCAGATGACATGAACTGTGGGAAGCCTCCCAGGACTGGGCTCAAGACCCGAGAGCAAGGAATGCGGTAGATAGAAATTGGTAAATAAGAATGTTAAACAAAGCCAGTGTATTCCTTTTATCTGTTGGAGAATGTAATGCGCGGGGGGGGAGAGAGAATAAAGGAGAGGGTGGAAAGCTGACAGGAGCAGCCCGTTGGCAGACCAGCCTGCTTGCTTGCTTAAAGCTTTGTGCTGTCTTGTATTTGGACCGCAACAAGGTTCATTTCTACTTTTCATAGGTGTTCATTCAGGAAAGTTCATATTGTCTATCTGTCTGTCATGCTTTGTGATCTGCAGCTGACTGGAAAGGAAACCAGGCTATCTTGTTTCCAGTAAAGGGCCTGCTCACTTTACCAGCGTTTTTCAGTCTCTCTGGGGAGGTTGAGGTTTGCAGTTTTTGCAAATCTATTCTTCAGAAAGCAAAATCATTCGGAAGTCTAAGAAAGCATAGCCACTACGCTTCCTGTGGGTGGCTTGGAGGCCGTAAGCACATTTTGATTAATACAGCATTGCATTTTCACACGGTGAAACCTCTTTTTAAAATTTTAAAGAAGCTAATAACTTCCGTTTGATCACTAGTCTCTGCTTTGCTCCCAGGAACAGCAGTGTTTTGGAGCCTGTGGCAGCAGTAGCAACCATCCCCTGAGCCAGGTCCTTGTTGGCTGCCACAGGATCACCCTCTACAGATGTTTTACTCCAATTTTGGCCCTTGCAGGAAGGAAAAGAGTGGGGAGAAAATCAATTTTTTTCAGTAAAGAAGAAGTGACCTCCTCAATCTCCAACAGTTCACTTCCACATCTCTTTCTTCTGTGGCAGCTGAAAAGGTAAGGGATATTTTCAATCTGTTTTATCTAACACAGCAAGGAGAAATGGATTTTTTGCTTAAACAATGTTGCTTAGTTTTTAAAGGATTTGTGGAAAGACTTGGAGCTGGAACTTGAACTGGAAGTGATTTGTTGTGAAGTAATCTCTTTTACTAGATAAACTTGGGTAGGATGATATTAATACTACAAGAGACAAGTGCAAGCAAAATATTTCCTTTTACAACACAAAAGACATTGTTATGGGAAAACATTCTATATCTACATGAAAATTAAAATGTTGCAGTCCGATAGTGCAAATTTTTTTTCATAATTCTGCTTGTCAAGTGAGTTCTAATTAATTAATTTGATTGGTATTTGTATGAGAGGCAACTGCCATAAAGTCCATTAGCATTTGTGATTTGCATGTTTTTTTCCAGGAAATAGCATCACTCTGAATTTCTATTATAGATATGCCACGTCTCTCTTTTAAATTAATGGATCTAATAGTCAAATTATCTCAAATCAGGACCTCATTTTCACAGATTATTTTGTATGTATTTGATTCAGTGTCACAACCAAAACCAAAAAATAAATGTGGCTATAGGAATTGGAAATTTTATTCATAGATCTCACAATGAAAATATCTGAGTAATTTAAAATTAAACAAAAATGTTAATATACAATCATATACTATTATCTCATATATCACCACAATATTTAGGTGTTGTTTATTATAAATAATAATAAAGATGATAATAAAATACTTTGCCTTTCATCTGAGGATTTTAATTTAGAAAGACCCCAATTTTTACTCCTACTGAGCTTGTCTGAGTTCAGACTGGTGACCTATTAGCAAAAAGATCTCTGGTTTATTAGCAGTGCCTAGCGGCATCCAGCCCCCAAACAAGTAGTAATTTAAGAGAGAGTCTTTATATATGTTACATGCAAACAAGCAACCTTAAGAGAAGGGTAAAGTTGCAAAGTCAAATACTGAAAGATTAAGAAATGGCAGAAGTAAAGTTACTCATGCAAACTTAATCGTGCCCACTTGTATGTATACATTATGCTATAGCCTGTAATTATGTGAGCATATATTATATTTTCCTGAATGGCTGGTCATCAGCAAAGGTTGTACGCAGAACTTCCAGATCCACACTGCAGTCCTCTTGGGCTAATGGAGTAATGTAGCAGAACTAAGTTGTTATCTTTTAGGTGGACCAGTCCATAGACAGGAACATGATACACCCTTTGTCTGTGACAAAATGGCAACTATATGTGGTAGAGCAGTGGAATACTGGGAATCAGTATTTCTGGCTCTGTTCCTGACTTTGTGATCAGAATGTGGTTTAGTTGTTAGAGTGATGGCTGTGGACCGCATAGCCGAGTTCATAGGGCATGTGCATTCCAAAAAGCATTCTGTGAAAGCGGATGAGACCTAGCTCTATCATATTATAGACATTTGGACCTCCTGGATTCTGGGCTGCTCTAAATTGTGACAGCTTCCCTACTGCTACCAATGTGCTGCTCTCCAGCTCAAAATTGCCAGAGCTCAGAGTGCTCCAAAGATTCCGTCGTCTGAACCCAGCACTGGATGCTGCAAAGGAGAAAGGCATAGAGCTGTGTACATTGGCCCTGTATCATTTCCTCACACAAGTTTAGGAATGCTCCTGGAAAGTCCCCCGGCCTCAAAATTAACAAATCAAACAAACAAAACCATAACCCTATCTTAATCAAAGTGTTTATACCCTAAAAAGTGAGAGGAACCATGAAGTTTATTAGGAACCTTGCTATTGAGTCTACACAGAAGGTGCTCAAGCATTATAATGATGAGGGCAGTATAAAACTCTAAGCTAGCTAGATGGATTTTCCCAGAAGGCATGTAATGAAGGAAGGTATCTGAAGATTTTGTAAGATTTTTTTTTTCCTGTGACTCCTGAGGAACAGTCGTTATTAAAAATATCATTTCTTGATTTCTCCTAAGAATAGGTCTGATGCAGGTAACTTCAGTGATTCAAAAGCTCTTCTCTACTGTTACAAAATTAATCACCTGTTCCATCCAATTTGACCACATCTGCAAAATAATTACAAAATCTGGTGATTGTGAGGCATGAAGCTTTGCCCCCGTAAGGGCACTTTGTTTACCCTCTAAACTCCCTAACTGTGATTCTAAACTAGCTTAGAACATTTATAGAAAATTAGGTATGTAACCCTTCTTCCAGGTGGAGTCGGAAGTTACAGGGCTGGGTGCAATATCTAGAGCAGCGGTTCTCAAACTGTGGTTCGGGACCCCAAAGTGGGTCACGACCTCATTTTAATGGGGTCGCCAGGGCTGGTGTTAGACTTGCTGAGGCCTGGGGCTTCAGCTTGGGCCCTCACGCCCAGAGTGGCAGGACTTGGGCAGGCTCAGGCTTCGGTCCCCCCTCCTGGGGTCATGTATTAATTTTTGTTGTCAGAAGGGGGTCACGGTGCAACAAAGTTTGAGAACTGCTGATCTGGGGGTTCCTTTTTAACAATACAACACAAAACTTGCTCAAGTCCCCACCCAATAACCTAGGAAAAGTACACACCACCTCTTGGGCACCTCTACGAGGCAATACTTCCCCTCCGAGAAGCACAGAGTCTGTGTGTAGATAAGAAACTTTTAATATAAAGGGGGAAAGTAACACAGCATTATCTTGGGAAAATGGCACAAGCAGGATTCATAAGCATAAGACCATGAGCAAAACACCCATCCCAGAGTACATTGGGCAGTGTCTTCTGTCTCAGGTTCTTAAGTCCATCAACAAAAGTTCCTTTAATGTCCCCCTCCCTCCGTCACACTCCACTTGCAGTTGTTGTCCTTGGTCAGTGGAGACCCAGCGTTCAGAGGTGATTTTGCATGAGTTCATCTTTCACCTTTGTGGGGAGAAGACAGCTTTCTTGTTCCCACAGCCACTTGCTCACTGCTCCACCACACCCTCTGAGATGTCTTGAGGTCCCACCACTTAACACAGCTTTCAGTGCTCAGTTATTTCTGCAGCAGCAGAAGACCCACCACTGCGTCAGTGGGGATCCTGGCCGCAACACACTGATATGGGTTCTGGCAGTGCTACAGCCAGACTCGGGTCAGCTGCCCCCGGGCTACTTCTGGACTCCCCGTCTTGAGGTACATGGATCAGGGTGGTGTCCTCAGGGGGGACCAACACCGTGAGTTCCTCAGGATCCCTGGTGCAGGGCAGGCTCGGCCACTCCTCTGGGTAGCTGGCCTGGGGCAGGCTCAGCCAGCCCTTGAATTTGCCGCAGGTCGCTGGGGCTTCTCAACTGGGAGATAGGCTAGAGGCGTCTGGTTTCCCGAGCGGCTGCTCTCTCAGTGAGCTCTGGGGTCGGGCCTTTATACTTCCTGTGCCACACCTGACCCTCTGGGGGGTGGGCTCAGAGCTCCCGGGCTCTGTCCACTGTGGTGTTTGGAGGGGCTCATCTCTCTCTGGGGTCATGCTGCACAGCTAGACCGAGTGGGTGTGTCCATGCAAACAAGATTGGCTTCAGAAGTCCTATTCCCCTGCTGATCACCAGATGTCAGGGGAGAGCTCATTCAGACCTTGATTACACATAATTGAACAACAAAAAACAAGAAAATTGCCAGAGCAACAAAGATTGCCTGACTCTGTCTTTTCACGAGTAGGGAAAAATAGTCAAAGTATAACACAATACAGATTTTATAAAAATTTAAAAACCGTGTATATTTAGTCTTAGAAAAAAGAAGACTGGGGGGGACCTGATAACAGTCTTCAAATATGTTAAGAGCTGTTCTAAAGAGGTGATCAATTGTTCTGCATGTCCATTGAAGGTAGGACAAGAAGTAATGGGCTTAGTCAGCAGCAACGGTGATTTAGGTTAGATATTAAGAAAAGCTTTTCAACTATACATATACACTGGAAGAGGCTACCAAGAGAAGTTGTGGAATCTTCATCACAGGAGGTTTTTAAGCACAGATTAGACAAACATCTGTCAGGGATGGTCAAGGTGTTCATAGTACTGTCTCAGCACAGGGGGATGGACTATATAAATTCTTGAAGTCCTACATTTTTATGATTCAAGCCAACCTCCATCCAAGCTGTGTAAAGCTATTGGCTGTGTTGTGGCTTTTAAGCCACAGTCTGTATTTGTGGGGTGGGGTCGCATAGCAGTGGGAGTCACCAGAGGCATTTTGGCTCACTGGGCTAGGTGCAACAGGCACTCCCTCCGTGCTAATTCAGCTTGGCCATGCATCCCTAGCCCTGATCCCTTTTGGGAAATCTGGTGCTACCACTGCACTAGACTCTCCAGAACTTCTCAGAATGCAAGAACTGGGACTGTGGCTGACACCTGCATAGGGGCATGGGGAGGGAAATGATTCTGGGCCCTTTCTTCTCAGTTTGACCCCCAATCAGACCTAGCCATAGTTTGGTTCTGTATGTTTTAAATGTTGCCAGATGTTATAATTTATATCTCAGGAGATCAGAACTGAATGTACAATTGCCCCATTTTATTTTTTATTTTTACTGTGCACAGAATCTGAGTAGCAGCAGCAAATCCATTGTTGCTGAATGGTGGTATTCTAAGTACTTATTTTGGGCCATCTCCGAATGTCTTTATTCAAGTGTTTGCTGAGGCCCAGATCTACAAAGGTATCTAGCTCCCAACTTGCAGGGAAATCAGTGGAAAAATTAGGAGCCTAAATACCCCTGAGGATCTGGGCCTCCGTCTTTATTCAGGCGAAACTCCCATGTACTTAAACGGGAATTTAGCCAGAATTTGGCCGATTATTATTTTGTATTTGTACAAATACAAATCCTTGAAAATATCACTATTTGTGTACAAATAAACTATTCTGTGAATCTCTAAAAAGGATTCTCTATACTTCCCATTATCAGCTTGTTATGTACTGTTCAGAAATAGCTGCTGTCAAAAAGCTGTTTCACAAAATGGGCCCGAAATCTTTCATTCTGTGTGTGGCATTTTGTAGACCCGGGGGAAAACCATTTTGTTTTTAAGAATATGGAGGGGATGGGAAATAACATAACTATTCATTTATTTATTTGCTAACTGTAGGTGTTGCTCTTATTAGCCATGTATTAATATTAACCCTTTGAGATGGGTTTTGCTTCGTCCCACTGCTAATCACTTCTGTGGAATTTGCTAGTCTCCAAATGACATGCCTCAGAATTTTGCCTTCAGATTTATTGAGGACATTGTAACAATATTAGCTTTTCAAATCAATCCTAGAGAAATAGAAGGCACTGCTCACAGATTCTCTGGGGGCCTGATGCTGTGTGGTGCTGCATGCCTCCTCACTTCAGTGGGAGTTGAGGCCTCTCAGCACCACTTAAGAGGGACTCAGTACCTGGCAGGATCAGACTCCAAAAGAGCAGAGCCTTAAAGAAATGACTGTAGTGAAAGATCAACTTGAGCGTGGTTGTACATGTCTTTGAAAATGGTCTATGTTGTGAGAATTCATAATTGCTGTGGCTTTCAATGTGTTTTAGTAACTTCCTGTGAAAATGTAATTGGTGAGGAAATAAAATACGATTATTCATATCTTTGCCTCCTCTGTTTCCACCGGAAATTCATGTTATATCTTTTTTTTCTTTAACAGTTTTCTATGTGAAAATCTGTCAGTTTTTTGTCATCAAAGGATTTTATCAAAAGAACGCAAAAGGAGGAGCATATACAAAGCTACTGTCTGGATATAAAAAGCAGCATCTCCTCCTGCCTTCTTTTGCAAAATTAGGTGGATAAAGTTGAGTTAGCCTGACAGCATGGGTGGTGCATGAACTGCCAGCTGGTGGGAGGCTAGTCTCCAGCCCCACCCCTTCCAGCCAAGGCCCTGCCTCTTCCGCACCCCCTCCACCAGAGCCCCCACCACAGCCACCGGCACCCGTCCCAGGCTAGCTCCCCCCCGCAGCCCCGGAGCACCGGGATGGCGATGCGGCCCAAGTCCCTCCCCAGAGGGAGGCTGGACTCCAGCCATGGCAGTGGAGCAGGAAGCAGGAGGGAGGGGCTGGGGGCAGAGCATGAGTGGGGCCACGCCTTGCTGTTTGGGGAGGCACAGTCTCCCCCAGCCTGTGATGGCTGCTGCCCATCCTTGACAGTTTGGATGTAAAACACACATATAAAAAAATAAAATAGCTGTAGATATGCGCAAATAAATTGGCAATGTGGACTCTCTGATACTTGAAACAAAACATACAGATAATGAGTCAGATCTTCAGCTCATGTAAATTAGTGTAATTTCATTAATTTCAATAAAGCTACACCCATCTATACTAGTGAAAGATCTGGCGCCGTGTATTTAATACCTGTAGAGATATGTTTGTAGAATATGATAATTTAGAGACACTCCTTCGTAAGGGATAGTATTATGAACACAGGAATTTGGAGATGTGCCCTGGAGGTGAGGGTTGGGAATATCGCATGCCATGGCTGTGTGCTGCAGTTCACCAATTATGCTGTCTAGTTTGTTTTGTTAAAGTTTTATTCCTTTCTCATTCATTTGGTTTGCTGTTTAATGAATCCAAAGATAGTTACATGGTGTCAGAAGAGTTGAAAGATAAGGGAAGTGCAGTGATTTTGAAGTTTACTCCTGAGTTTGCAACTGAAAGCAGAGACAAAGGGAGGCACGAGAGAAACACGTTGAGCACCGGGCACAGAGGCTTTTGCTTGTATTTGATGATCACAGTAGAACTTGACTAGCTTAAGAAGGGGGGAAAAAGCCAAAAATGGACATGTTGCAACCTCCATCCAGTCTGCAATTGTCAGGCAATGTTGCAGAGAACTGAAAAAAATATCAGACAGAGATTTGAATTTATTTAGCAGCCATCAGGGCAGAGAAAAAAATGATAAAGTGAAATCATCAATCTTTTTGTATGTTGTTGGGGAGGAAGCATTGGATATTTATAACAACTTTATGTTTGAAGAAGGTGAAAGCATGAAGATGAGCAAGATACTGACTAAACTTGAGAAAATTGCATGCCAAAAAGGAATGAAACATTTAAGAGAGACACTTTTTTTACATGCATGAAAAAACTGATGACACCATCGAGCAATATGTCACAAAATTAAGGAAACTCAGTAAAACCTGTGACTTTGGTGAGCCAACAGAGTCTCTGGTCAGAAATAGACTCATTTTTAGCATTAAAGACTATGTGTTAAGAGAGAGACTGCTACCTGAAGGAGACTTAACATTAGAAAAAGCTCTCCAAATATGCAGGGCAGCAGAAACTGTGAAACAACAAACCAAAGAGCAGAATTCATCAGAAAGGGTTATCCATGTACTAAGTGCAAAAGAATAGAGCCAGAATAGGTCAAATCAGAGTGGAACTACTCGCTGTGAAAACCATTGCTACGGGGAAGACTGGTTACAGATGCTCATAAGGAAGCTGTGGATCACAGTATGGCCCTGTGATGTTGCATTCCATATGTTTATGGAAATATGCTTATGAGTATAAATATAATGTAACTGGAATATGCTTTCTGCAAAAGGTCTCTTGTAAGGTATCATTGCAAAGCTTATAATCTACTAAGTGTGTTCATCCTATTGGTATGAATGTATCATTCTTGTATCTGAAGCTAGAAATATGAAGTATTACTCTATTGTAACTATGCAAAGTGTGGGCCATTAATGGTGGCTTGGAATCTTGATGGCTCCCATTAACTAGGACAATTGGTTGTAAATGGCTCTGTTTACTTGTAAGCCTTCCTGTATACGTGGATTCCAGCCAGTGAATAATGTCACATGATACTGGAATCCATCTTAAACCTGGTACTTTTCCATTTAGAAGGAAGGGTGGGAACTCAGAGAGAGACAAAGGATTCCCACCTTGTGCCAAAGCTATAAAAGAGTGTGGAACAGAACAAAGGGGGCTGCCAGTCATGAGAAAACCCCTAGTTACCATCTGAGCTGGAACTAACAAGAACTGTACCGGGGAAAGGATTGGGCCCAGACTAAGAAGGAGTCTAGTTTGTGAAAGAAGCTTATTGGAACATCTCTGAGGGTGAGATTTACCTGTATTCAGTTTCTTAAATCTATTAGGCTTAGACTTGCATGTTTTGTTTTATTTTGCTTGGGAACTTACTTTGTTCTGTCTGTTATTACTTGAAACCACTTGAATCCTATTTTTATACTTAATAAAATCACTTTTGTTTATTAACAAACCCAGAGTAAGTGATTAATACCTGGGGGAGCAAACAGCTGTGCATATCTCTCTATCAGTATTATAGAGGGCAGATAATTCATGAGTTTATCCTATAAGCTTTATACAGAGTAAAACAGATTTATTGGGGTTTGAATCTCATTGGGAATTGGGTGTCTGGATGCTGGAGATAGGTAACCTGCTAAGTGGTTTTCAGTTAAAGCCTGCAGCTTTGGGGGTGTGGTTCAGACCTGGGTCTCTGTTGCAGTAGACTAGCGTGTCTGGCTCAACAAGACAGGGTTCTGGAGTTCCAAGCCCTCAGGGAAAATGGGCTCAGAGGTAATTTCAGCACATCAGGTGACAGTCCCAAGGGGTTCTCTCAGACCGAACCTGTCACAGGTCAGAAACAGTGTATTGCCTTTAGGATATTGTCATAAATGTGGGGGAAATAATCATTTTGCAAAATGCTGCAGATCTCAAATGCAGAAAAGTCAAATGCATCCAGTTCCACAAAGGCTTTATAAGAAGGTTGGTACTGATATATTTCCCTGACAATCAAAGGATTATTTAATAGTCACAGATTATTATTCTCTGTATCCAGAAATTTGCACACTGCACAGTACTAATAATAAATTAGTGATAGCCAGCTTGAAGAGAATCTTCTCCAAACATGGAATTCCAGATGAAGTCTTTAGTAATAATGGGCCGCAATTTTTCAGTGCAGATTTTAGGCAATTTGCCAGAGATTGGGGATAATTTGGATTTGATGTTTTGTGATGAAAATCCCAATCAAATGGACTTTAGGAAATGTTTATAGAGACAGTAAAGAATCTTATGAAAAAGACTTTTGACGGTGGGGGGTGATTTGTATAAAGCACTATTGGTTACCAAACTACACCCCTGGAGAATGGCTTTTCTCTAGCTCAGTTGTTAATGGCAAGAAAGATCAGATCTAATTTACCAATTACTGATGACCTGCTGAAATCTCATAACAGTGCAACCGTACAGAAGATGAAAGGAAATCAGAAGTGGAAGTGGAAATATTATTTTGACAAAAGGGCCTGTGATCTCCCATCTCTTAACCCAGGTGATAGAGTGTGCCTGAGGAATCACACCTCTGATACTTGGGGCCAAAGGGGTGCCATTAAAGAACAGCTGCATCCAAGGTTTTATGTAGTCGAGACAGACCAGGTGGACACATTTTGACATAATTGAAGGGATGTATGATTAATCCCAGAAGGTTCCACAACATTGACAGCTGATGTGGACTCTGGCATTTCCCATGTGACTGATCCTTTGTCATTGATGCACAAAGGAGCAACTGTCAAAGAACAAGTGAACAACTCAGACTCTAATGAAAGGCTGATCCTCAGAAGATCAGAGTGTGAAATTAAACTTCCTGGAAGACTCATAGAGACTTGCTAACCTGCCTGGAGTAAGGTTACTTGGGAAAAGTGAGTGGTAAAGACTCACTGGAGAGTGATGTGCTAGTAATCTGTCCTCTCTAGGTAGTTGACAAACTGGGTTTATGGAAATATAGTAGATGGGTTTAGAATTTAATGCATGTGTTTTTAGATAGTTGTTAGCTGTTATATATGAGTTAATTTGTTTTTCTTTAACAGGGAAGATATAGAGATATGTTTGTAGAAGATTATAATTTAGAGACGCTCCCTCATAAGGGACAGTATTATGAACATAGGAATTTGGAGATGTGCCCTTGAGGCAGTGGTTGGGAACACCACATGGCTGTGTGTAGATCACCAGAGATGCTCTCCAGTTTGTTTTATTAAAGTTTTGTTCCTTGCTCATTCATTTGGTTTGTTGTTTAATGAACCCCAAGACTGTTATAATACTTAGATTAAACACTCAAGACTTGATTTCAAAACTAATTTTTATTTTATTGCCTTTTAATAATAGAGGTGGGTCAAAACTGATCTGCTTTTAAACTCTCCTGAATAGGTCAAACCAACCCAAATATAGACTTTATAACCTAATAGAAACAGTATGATTTTGTAAGATATGCAAATATTCTGAATATGATTCAATAACTGTTTCCCTTCTGCAGATGCAACAGTAATATGCATTATTATTAAAAAATAACACACTTTTTCTTGTGTTCAGTTTTTTGAAAGCTATACATATAGAGCCAGTTTCTGCAGTTTCATCAAGCAAATGCCTTTTGATTTCAGTGAGAGTTTTGTACAAGTAAGTACCACAGAATATGTCCCATAGATACAAAGCAATTCTTGCGTGTTTTTATTTAAACTTTGTTGTCACGGTTCTTGAGGTACCCAGAACTGTGAATCATCTTGTTGCCCCCCTCTTCCAGCAAGAGGAAGTCTTGTTTGTGGTTGCTGGGTGTTAGCTTCCTGACCGTGCCAGGCCTTCAACCACTCAAGCATTCTCCTCTGGACTATGCCAGCCCTAGTTTAGCAGGTTAGCAATAGGGGTACCCAAGTCCCTTTGAAGTGTTCCCCTGCAATATCCAGCCCCTGACACTGATTACTCTCAGCAATTTCCAATCCTCTGTACCCAAAGATGCAGTATACCCTAATTTACCAGTTGTACCTTAAACCACTGCTCCTGTAAATCACAGAGCACTTGAGGGTGCTTATAAAACCAAAGAAGATTTATTAAAGTAGCAATAGGGATTTAAGTAGAAATGTGAGAGTGGTAGAAAAAGTGGTTACAATATGAAACAAAATCATAAAATGTGAACCTGGGTCTTCACTTATTAATAGTTACTTTTCTTAGCTAATAAAGAAGATTTCACCTCCCCAAGTTTAGTCAGTTGCAGAGCTGGCTAGTTTCGGAAGAGCCAGCATTCAAATGCTCATGAAAGCACCCTTCTCTGCCAGGGGTTTTCCTCAGTGAATGGATACAGAGTGCTTTCCTGTACACTCTGGTTATCTCTATATGTACAGCACTGCAGTGGCGCATCTGGTGATGACGCTTTATGTCAACAGGAGAGAGCTCTCCTGTCAACATAAAAAAACCACCTCCGAGAGCAGCCGAAGCTATGTCGGTGGCAGAAGCTCTCCCCCCGACATAGCGTTGTGCACATGAGTGCTTATGTCTGTGTAACTTATGTCGCTCGGGGGCGGGGGGTGGATTCCACCACTCCCCCCCCCAAGCAACATAAATTTTGCTGACATAGGCTATAGTATAGACATTGCTTCTCTTAAAGTGAAGCAGTCTTTTGTCTTTATTCATACCCAGAGTCATTTCCGGCCTCCTATAATGTTCCTTTTCACCTCCAAGTGGTTTCAATAATTTGCAATTGTCTTCGATAGTTTTCTGTTGATTGTTCTGGGGTGTGGCAAGGGTAGACAATAGAACCTTGCATTACCTCGATGGCTGACTAAGGAGGGGTGACAGCTCTCTCTTGCTTGAATAGGTCATCATGGAGACACATTACCCTGGTGACTAATTTTTACTCAAAGTCCATAAAGCCTATTTTCCATATAAATACATTATTCCATAAATATTACTTGTACATACATATTGCAATGAGATTATGACTCTTGACAAATTAGGAGCTTTCTCTAGATACCTTACATACTACTTTTTAATGAATAAGACATGTAAAAGACATCTTTGGTGTAGTGAGTTTGTCAGGTCTGAGATGAGAAAAAAGGGTCTCTGTGTCACATTCATCTATTTCTCTTTCTGTATTTTCCTGCTTCTTGTATGTTTGCACATAAGTAACTCATCAGTTTGGGATGAGGAGCTATTTGTGCACAATGCAAGAAATAAAACTGTATCCTCTTGACCTTTTGTGTTTGTGTATGTTTAACAAAGATAGCAGCTCTGCTGTGTGCAAAACCTTTTATCTAGCCTCTACAGAAAGAAGCTAGTTATGATTCAGATGACAGGTCCATTAGCTATTAAAACATATAAATAATTGATAGAAACAACTCTAAGGGGTGTTGCTCTTTCTCCTTTTATTACAAGTTTTTAATGCTTTGTCACTTCCATAAGATGAGATGTACAGCTACTAGTCAGTTAAGGACCACATATCATAACCAATGTATCATGAGGCCCCCAGAGCAGCCTCTGAATTTTCTTGGCAGCTACTTTTATTAATTGATTGATTTTTTTGCATTATCAGCACAACACCAAAATTAGTCTTTTCTAAGCTATTAATGCAGAAAGCTAAGCATTAATGAAACATGTGGGAATGATGGTAATGCTGACTGAAGAATGGTCTGTCTTGTTCAGTATCTCCAGGTTACTCCAGCATGTCTGAATCAGTGTGTGAAAGGTATAGTTTGTGTACGGTAGAGTTTGTTTTTCACTGAGTAATGCCCAGATGCTAGCAGAGAGATGTTGAAGAAGAAGAAATGAGGAAAAATAACACTTTATCTTTGTTTTTCTCTAGGTCCTGAACAAGATACTATTTTTATTCTAGTTACTTCCTACCATGAAATTTCTAAAGCAAGAGGGCAAGTAAGACAAGCTGTTTTCCTCTCCTTCATGTCCTTTTTCTGTGTGAAGGCTCCCTCAGCCTGGTGATTACAAATAAAATCTTACTTTGGGCTATTGTCAGTTTTGGAGCCACTCTCAGCAAAAAAAAGAACTTTCATATGAAAGGCAGCAGACTGTTGTGACCCTGCTAAATGACCGTATTCATCAGGGGGCAGAGACACTCTGGAAATTATGATTTGCATGGAGATGAACACTCTTTTTTCTTTTCTTCAAGAGTATGACACAGTAGAAATGTATCACCAATGAAATAAGAGCACAGGCACATAAAAGAACTCATAGACCTCCTGCATGCCATATTATACTCCAGATAACAGTCATATCTGTCAGCTTGGATATAGTAGAACTGTGTAGTGCAGGAGTCTCTAAAGGAAGTGAAGTGTGGGGAAAATGACCTGTGAACTGAATCTGAACTTCCTTAAGGAATTGGAACGAGAGACAGTTTTACAGGTCCTGTACCGTGACCAGATGGTGAGAAAAGTGGATGAGGAAAGGATAAGGTATTTTGCCTTTTTTGTACTATGCCACCATTTCTCTTTGCTTTCTTCTCTAATCTTATTTCATCTCCTATCTGCTGTTAACTAGTATCTTTTTTCCAGTTGGGAAAACTAAGAGGTATCCAGTGTGTCATGGCTCACTATCCATTAGAGCTGAATAAATACTGTGCATTGAATAAACTACTCAATGAATTTAGCTTCTAGCATTCCTAGAAAAGATCAGGCTACCACAAGGGTTACTCCCTCAGTGGAGAGTTTATAGTTAATTCTCCCTCATCACATTCACAGGTGCACGTGGATTGTCCCAGTTACAAAGAATGAGATCAGGTCTTTGACTGATTTACGTCATTTCATCTGTTCCAGGATTCTCACAAGGGGTTTTGGGAACCTGTTCCCCATGCTGAGTGAAGCAGTGTCCCATCCCATATAAATTTTATGCCAAGTGCATTGCATGTACTAGTGTGCAATTTTCTGTCATCACCAGAGGGTTTTATTGGCTGAATGAAGAGTTTAAATTTAATTCTCTCTCAGTACCTTCACACGGATATTTGATTTGTAAAGGGTGAGGTTAAATCTTTGTCTAGCTTATTTTGTTTCCTGTGTACTAGGGCTCTGACAAGGTGTTATTGTTTTTTTGGAACCTTGCAACCTACTTTCTCAAGCAATAACCCACCCCATATAAAACATACCATTTGGGTTGCTAATATTTACACATGCAACTTTAAAATTCTCTATGTTTTCACATTTGAGTGTAGGCCCTACAGTTTGCTTTCTGCAAGTATTTGTATGATTAAAACTTAAATGTCTGTGGAAAACAAATGCTAATAGGTTGTAAGCAAAGCTGAAACAAATTCATTTTTAAATTTGAGCAAATACAGTAACTTCTTTGGTATTTACTCAGTTCAACTTTGTATAGTCAGAATATTCTCCTGCAGAAGGGTTATGATGTAACCAAATAGTGCAGGGAACAGGATTCTTAATGTTACTGATCCTTGTCAGAGAAACACTGAACTACGGTTATGTCAGGTAAGTAAAAGCAACAATTTTCAATTTTTTGTTTTAAAATGGTTTTGGTTTTAGTTTTTGTAATTTTAAGTCTACACATAATTCAATTAAATTCACCTTAGCTGATTCATGTATTTAATGAAGATGTTTTTGCAATTCTCATTCATGAGTCAAATTTGCAAAGGGAACCAAACCCCACTTCTTTTGCATGTGCACAGCTTTGAACACATGATCACTTGCATACATACTTTTTGGCTCCCTGTTACGTGTGCATAATTTGCATGTGCAGAGCACCATTTGTACTAGATTAGAACTCCATTTATGTGCAGAAGTGGGGTTTCATGTGCAATTGATAATGCAAAAAAATACTGTATGAAAGTGATTTCAGGCAACGTAAAAATAGAGGCCACAATCTGAAGATTTGACCCATAATTATTATCACTATTGGACACAAACATTATCAGTTTGTGATTGTACATATTTTTATTTGCTTGGTGTGGACAGGAAATTGAAAATTCAGCTGCAGCAACTTCGTTGGAAGGGGGCAAAAAGTGTAAGCCATGAGTACCAAGAAAGATCCTGCGCTCGCTGTCAGAAATCCTTGGGACTAGTGATGAATAGAGGTGCAGTGTGCAATGGATGCAGTCATCGAGTGTGCTCTGAGTGCCGTGTCTGCCTGAATCCCTATTTGTGGAAATGCACCATCTGTTATGCTCATGGGTGAGAAATTTGACTAGTTTTGCTGAGCCATCTCTGTTGTTTGTGGTGTTGTAATAGTTAGAGAAGCAAATAAAATGCCTAAATTGTTATAATTAAGGTAGCATTGACAAGAGTTGAAAGCCTGGGGTGAAAACCTCACCCCGTTGAAGTCAGTGGGAATTTTGTCATTGACTTCAGTGGAGCCAGGATTTCACCCCTTCTGTTTAGCAAAATGGACAGGTCACAGAGACTCAAACATGCATCAGTATTTCCTGGGGCTGTGATAGTGTTAGATCTCATAAGGTAGGGCAGGATTTGGTATAGTCAGTTCTTCCATAGAAATTACCTGAAGAAAACCCAGATAGCTGCAGTAACTGATACTGTGATTCCCACAGATGGCTATCTTCCCTATGAGTCAGTACTGAACCAGTGCATTCCTGCAGGGTGCTGGGGATCTTGTGCCACAGGAGGTGCCATCTTTTGGATGAGATGTTTGGCTGAGTTCTTGACTACTTCCTTGTCATTATTTTTCCCAAGGCCCTTATCACAAGAGTAGAGGTATCCCCATTGTGTTTAATAATAATAATAACAACAATAATAATAATACTTAATAATTAATATAATAAATAATATGAAACTATAGTACATGTAGATTAAAAATGTATAACAAATATTAATAACAACATTCTGATGACAAGCGCATATAGTCAGAGACAGCCCTATGCTTATCTAATTTAAGTTTGTTACCTTTTGATTTCATTGCATATTACTTCGTTCTTGTATTACCAGAAAGTGTAAACAAGAGTTTTTGATTTACCTTCTCTGTACTACTATATTAAATACCTCCACTGAATATACTCTTATTCAGAACATCCTGTCTAAGCTCAATAGTCCAAATCAGGGATATTCTGATACATTTCTGACTTTGATGAGAAATGTTGTGGTACTTTATAGGCAAAAACAGAGTTTTGAAATCAAACGAGCAGTTCTGAAGGTGAAATTCATCCCTGTGCATAGGACAAGTATTTTAAATGAAATTCATCACTGTGAAGGAGGTCAGTATAAGGGCTATGCACCACGTAAATCCCTCTTTACACCTCAAATTTAGGTTGAAATAAGAACTCAAGTGGTACATAGGTCTTGTACTAGCTTTTTGAACAGGATTGACGATCTGTGGATGGTTGCCAGTTTAAAGTCAGTTTTCAGAGTAGCAGCCGTGTTAGTCTGTATCCGCAAAAAGAACAGGAGTACTTGTGGCACCTTAGAGACTAACAAATTTATTTGAGCATAAGCTTTCTTGGGCTACAGCCCACTTCATCGGATGCATAGAATGGAACCTATAGTAAGAATATATATATATATATATATATATATATATATATATATACACACATACAGAGAACATGAAAAGGTGGAGTAAGAGGCTAATTAATTAAGATGAGCTATTATCAGCAGGAGAAAAAAAACTTTTGTAGTAATAATCAAGATGGCCCATTTAGACAGTTGACAAGAAGGTGTGAGGATACTTAACATGGGGAAATAGATTCAATATGTGTAATGACCCAGCCACTCCCAGTCTCTATTCAAACCCAAGTTAATTGTATTTAGTTTGCATATTAATTAATATGCCATTAACTTGGGTTTGAATAGAGGCTGGGAGTGGCTGGATCATTACACATATTGAATCTATTTCCCCATGTTAAGTATCCTCACACCTTCTTGTCAACTGTCTAAATGGGCCATCTTGATTATTACTACAAAAGTTTTTTTCTCCTGCTGATAATAGCTCATCGTAATTAATTATATCTTTTTACTGTATGTTCCATTCTATGCATCCAATGAAGTGGGCTGTAGTCCACGAAAACTTATGCTCTAATAAATATGTTAGTCTCTAAGGTGCCACAAGTACTCCTGTTCTTTTTAAAGTCAGTTTGTGTATCTTGGGTGACAGTGCAGACTTTAAGAATGCACAATGAATGTCTTTTCATGTAAATTGTGATTTTTAAACAATGTATTTGAAATGCATTTATCACAAAACAGGCACAGTAGTTTGCTCGACATTTGGGGCTAAATAATTATGAGTTTGTTTTTTTTGGGGGGAAGGAGGGAAAAGCAGCTTTTGAATTATATGAGCTCCAGAACCATTATCTCCACCTCCAAAGTGCTTTTCTTTTTAGCGAAAAGGGGATGGATTCATAACTATTTTTGTGTGCAGGAAACCATAAGTTAAAGACAAATGGACCACATTTTTTTCTCATTTGTTTTTTAAGACTATTGTTCAGAGGCTAAGTGTAACATGGAAAAACTCTTTTTATCCCAAAGCAACTAAAAATAGAGGTTTATAATAAAAGTGTCATTTCAGCCAATTAAGATCACATCATATCGTATCTCATATCATTACTTATCCTGATATTTAGTAATGCATGCAGCAAGACACATACACATAAACACGCCCAAGGAAATCTATTTTTCTGTCTATTGCAGACGTTGAAAAATTATGCATCCTCAGTGAGTGAAATTTACCTTTGAGGAGAAGGACAGCACAAGGCCCTGTCTGCGCTTAAGCCTCATTTGAGCTTATCACTTAGGGCCTGATCCAAAGCCCATTGGAATCATTGGGAGTTTTTCCATTGACTTTAATGGGCTTTGGTTCAGGACTATAAAGCTTAAGAGATGGATAGGGCTATGTGTGGACCCTCTGTAATGGAGTAGTTCTACTCAGTGCCCTATATTTTATGGGAAGAGGAAAGATGTAGAAATTTAGAGTCTGATTTTCAGAGATACAGTACTGAGCACTCATACCTTCTGTTGAAGTCAAGAAAAGCACGTTGACTTCCGAAAATCAGCGTCTAAATGACTTCTTGCAGAATCTAGGCCAGCAGAGTCTCTGTGTGTCTTTGTGATGGCAAGTAGAGTGACTGCTTATAAATGATCAATTACAAAACATACTGGTGTACATTTGATAGGCAGTATAATTTCATTATCTTCATCTTGTTTTTTTTTAATCCTGATGCTATTATCTAGCTCTCAGTTGCTGTTAAAATGTTTTTTCCCCCACAAAACATTGGTATCAGCAACATCACTGACGTTCTTCCTCCCCTACCCTGCTCTTTAAATACTAGTTTTAGATATTAGATTATCTGTGGAGACAAACTTCATAGACCAAACTGAGCATAAGCAATGACAAAAAGGCTACCATAAAACACCGTTTTTGACATTTCAAAAACAAAATGGAAATGTATTTCCTGTGTGCTATATCTAGATGATTGTAGGTATTACTATGAGTCACGCATAAGTGAACAGAAATCAGCCATCATCCTCTGTTCATGGTCTTGCTCTGATAAGTTTATAAATGTGAATAGAAGTATCTTTTAACTTCTCATATGCCCTTTCTCTGTGCATGGCTGAGGGCAAATATCTCTAAAGCAGTCCCATTATAGCCTTGGATATGATTTATCACAGGGCTACATACATGTCCCCATTTGCTAGATGAACACCGTCAGCCAAATTCAACTCTTAAGTGCTCACATCCCACCTGTCCAAAGAAAATAAATGTTTAACTGAGGTCGGCATTTGGTTTGCTATATCGTGAGTAGAAAGAAGGCCAAGCTGCAATGTTCCAATTGGCATCTTAACCTCAGAAAGTTTGGGGATGTTCAGATCAGGGATTTTGGGGCTGATCATATTGTTAGTCATGTAATGTATTCAAACTAAATAAATCTGGATTGAATGAATGCAAGATGTAAAGTAACATTTAAATATGTACATCCTGTGGTAAGATGGAAGTGGTGAACAAGGATAAAGTTATTTATAATGTTGTTTGTCTTTCTAAATCAGTGGTCCCCAAACTTTTCAGGGTAGCATCCCCCTTACCCCTGTCCATTCCCCCCATAAAAGCATGATTTTATGGAAAATATATCTCTTGTTCAAGAAATTTGATATATTTTTTTGATTTTGAGATTACAGGTATGGATGATAAAGGTAACTGTATTGACATAGTATGGATTTAGACATCTGTCAGGTGTTTGATTTAGTTCCGCATAACATTCTGATTAAAAAATTAGCACTATACAAAATCAATATATCACATATTAAATGGATTAAAAACTGGCTAATTGATAAACTTCAAAAAATAATTGTAAATGGGGAGTCATCATCCAAAGCAGGTGTTTCTAGTGGGCTCCCACAGGGATCTGTTCTTGGTGTAATGCTATTTTGTATGTTTATCAATGATCGAGGAGAAAATATTAAATCTTTGCTGGCAAAGTGTGCAGGTGACATGAAAATAAGTAAAATGGTAAATAATGATAAAGATAGGTCAATTATACAGAGCAGTCTAGATCACTTGGTGAGATGAGGTCATTTGAACAACAGACAACGTATATAGGTCAGTTACAGGATTGGGGACTCTGTTTTGGAAGCAGTGACACTGAAAAGGACCTCAGGGGTCATGATGAATAACTAACTGAATATGAGCTCCCTGTGTGTTACTGTGGCTAAACTGGCTAATGCAATTCTTGGATGTATAACCAGGGGAAAATCAAACAGGAAGTTGATATAATTTATGTATACATACGTTTGGCAGAAACTGGGAATGGGCGACAGGGAATGGATCACTTGATGATTACCTGTTGTGTTCATTCCCTCTGGAGCACCTGGCATTGGCCACTGTTGGATAATGGGCTAGTTGGACCTTTGGTCTGAACCAGTATGGCTGTTCTTACGTACAGCACTGGTGAGACTGCTACTAGAATAGTCTGTCCGGGTCTGGTCTCCACACTCCAAAAGGGTGTTGAACAATTGGAAAGAGTTCAGAAAAGAACTACAAGAATGATATGAGGTCTGGAAAACTTGCCTTACAGTGGAAACTTAAGAAGTTAACTCTATTTATCTAATCCATGGTTTATATATAGCCACATGGGGAGTAGTTCTGGTAGCATAGGGCTCTTAAATGTGACAAAGGCATAACAATGCCCAGTGGTTGGAAGCTGAAGCTAGATAAATATAAGCTAGAAATAAGGTGCACATTTAGAACAGTGAGTGTAATTAACCATTGGATCAAGTTACCTAGTGTTGTGATGGATTCATCATCACTTGAAGTCTTTAAGTCAAGATTGGATGTCTTTCTAGCAAATATGCTCCAGTCCAACCACAAGATATAGGCTTGAGGCAGGAATTACTGGGTGAAGATCACTGGCCTGTGGCGTGTAGGTCAGATTAAATCAGGGGTGGGGAACCTGTGGCCAGATCCGGCCCGCTGCTTCATTTCATCTGGCCCACGGCAAGTCTCTGTGCTGCAGGCCGGAAGCCCCGAGCCTTGGTGCCCTCTCTTCCACCCCCTCACAGGGCTTGAGCCGCAAGCACCTGCTCGCCAGGTTGCCAGAAGTCTGGTTGGCTCTGTGCTGCTCCCAGCATGTCCCTGCGGCATCTAGGAGCAGGTGTGATCAGGGAAGCTCTATGCGTTGCCCCCATCCCCAGCGCCGGCTCCGCAGTTCCCATTGGCTGGGAATCACGGCCAATGGGAGCTGTGGGGGCAGCACTTGTGGGCCTGGGCAGCATGCACCATGCAGAGCCCCCTCACCCCTCTGCCTAGGGGCTGGACATGGCGGCCGCTTCTGGGAGCAGCACGGAGCCCCAGCAGGCAGGGAGCCTGCCTTAGCCACGCTGTGCCACTGACCAGGAGCCGCCTGAGGTAAGTGTCGCCCGGCCGGAGCCTGCACCCTGAGCCTCCTGCCCCAAGTTGGAACCCCCTCCCACACCCTAACTCCTTCCCAGACCCCGCACCTCATACTTCCTCCCTACCTCCTGCCCCAACCCTGAGCATGCTCCTGCACTCCAAACCCCTTGGCCCCAGCCTGGAGCCCCCTTCTGCACCCCAAACCCCTCATCCCAAGCCCCACACCAGAGCCCTCACTCCCTCCCACACCTCAGCCCCCAGCCCAGAGCCCCCTCCTGCACACTGAACCCCTCATTTCTCCCCTTGTCCCTACCCTGGAGCCTAGGGGAGGCCCCGAACCCCCCCACCCGCTGGGCTGTGTGTGGCCCATGACTGATTTTTTTCCGTGGGTCAGTGGTCCCTGGTAGAAAAAAGGTTCCCCACCCATGGACTAGATGGTCATAAGGCCTTCTGGCCTTAAAATGTATGAATCTAAGAAAACTTAAAAATAACATTTCTGTCTGAATATTTTCACCTGCTAAAGTTACAAATAATAGAATGAGATTGGAGAAAATATATTTATTTTTGTCTGTTTTTCTTTGATTGTTTTATGCATTTGATGGCACTTTGTATCCGATCCACAGCATTTTTTTATTTTATCTGATTAAATTTTCACAGTTGCACAAAATTATGGGTTTTAAGCATCTTTTTCTTCATTTATAGATTTAAATTTTCACAGCTGTGGGAAATTATGGGGGGAGTTCACACAAGGGGGGCAGACAATAATTATTTTATCATAGTAGACGTTGAGATTCAAAAAATTGAAGCTTTATAACCATCAAAACACAAACTGTCTACATCACATGTCAAAATATACAAAGTAAATATCCTCAAGTCAAACTTTAATAAATTCTCAAGCAGTACGTTTCTTACTTTGTCTATCTATACATTTTTATTATTACTGATGGAAATATTTCTTCTTCAGTTTGTGTGTGTATGGTGAAATAGATGTTTACCTGCATTTACCGATACAAATCTAATCCTTCAAGCCTAATCATAGCACATTATATGGATTTAAAGCAGTGTCCAGAACAGTTATACCAGAACCTCTACTGCCAAATTTTCTGATTCCATTGTCTTAAATTAAGCACCATAATCTATGGTTAGACACCTAAATAAATGGCCTGATTTTAAGAGGAGCTGAACATACTCCATTTCCAATGGAGTAAGTTAAAGTTGCAGGTGTTCAGCTCCTCTGAATACAAAGACACTTATTTAGGTGCCTAAAAATGGAACCTAAAACCAAGCTGAAACAAAAGCACACAGCGTCCTAAACATTGTACCATATTTTAAAAGGGAATGAATTGAGAACCAGCATGGCAACTCAACCGCTGCATTTCCTGGCCTTTGTGAATTTCAGTCAGAATTATATATAGTTTTTTGGTTTTGTTTAGTTACAGGCTTTTGAATTTTTCTCAAGGATCTGTCCTTATGTGCATTTCATACTCATTAAAATATCACCCATTTGATCTCATGATCCTGATGCATGCAAGTAATGTGCATGACAGTTGCTACCAGTGGCACTAGCTTCTTGAAAGAGGAGCAGGGTAAGGTTAGGGTTAGGCCATGGCACCACCACACTGTCCACATCAATGAGGAGGGAGTGTGTTGCACCTTCTAGGGTTATGGCACTGCAGCATGTGCTGCTCTTATATAGCCATTCTGTCTTACACCTAGGAGCACACACTACAGTACCTTTACATTCCCTCAAGCTAGGCTATGGCAGTAAACAGCAAACTAGCCCTAAGGGCCTTATCTGAGGTCACAGAGCAAGTCAGGTGCAGAGCTAGGAATAGAATCAAGGACTCTTGACTTCCAGTGTGTTGCTCTAAACACTAGATAATATGTCAGGGCAGAAGAGTTCTTACAGGGAGCACAAAGCTGATCACAAAGCTGAACTCAGGGTCAGATTGTAGTGATCTCCCATTAGTTATACTGTACAATTAAGAAGGATCACTCTGTAGTCTTTGACTGTTAATTAGATTTTTGCCTTAAGTGCACATGTATATGGTCCTGAATATTCATCTTGGAAACTGTGAAAAAGGTTCAAATATCTGTTTGTTTGTTTTTCAGAGACATTAAAGTGAAGACTGGGGAATGGTTCTTTGAGGAACGTGCCAAGAAATTCCCAGCTGACGGTAATTACTGGAGCAGGCAACAAACTGCTTTGCGGTGTATAGTCTTCATCTAACTAATATACAATACAAAATCTTGACACACTGCTTTGTTTCATTTTTAGCCCATTTAGTAGGAGATAGGTCTGAAATAAAGACTAGATCTTGTGGTATGTGTCTCTACAGTGGGTGTAAGACAGCAGAATGCCTGCCTGTTTGCCTCAAGCATAAGCCAGAAGAAGGCCTTTAAAGGGCAAAGTACTTTGGCTGGATAAAATGAAATATGATAACCATATCAATTTGAACAATGTAACTGAAATTGTGAGCACCAAATAAGTGTGCACCTTAAGATGAATAAGAAATACAATGGTCTGTGAAATAAATATAGATGCACTAGGGTATGTGGACTGCAAAGAGATGTCTTGCAGCCTTTTAAGTTAATGGCAAAGTTCCTGTTGATTTCAGTGATGTAGGTTCAAAGCTTACAAAGAGGACAGGATAGAATAGACAATAAAAAGGGGAAATTTACAAACCTACCATGAGACAGTGTTCAGCACATACTAATCTATGGGAACCTAAACCAAAACCCGTTTGGAGCCCAGTTATGCCATCCCCCTTGTGTAGGGCCCTCCTATGCCACTGGGGACACAAAGTAGCCAATGGGTGTGTGGTGGTGGCAGATCCATCCTCATCCACAGCACTGGAACCCAAAGCAGGTCAAGTGAATGAGGAACATGCTGCATCGCCCAAAGGGCTGCTACAGTGTGTGCTCTACCCCTGCATTCTGGGGAAAGGATTGTGTTTTATGAGACACAGTCCCTTCTTGAGCTCCCCTGGGGGTGGTGTCGCTTCCCACTTTCCCTATCTGGGACCTGTGTCTAAATGACACAACCTGGACCAGAGTATCCCCATTTTATGACTTCAGATGTAAGAGGGGATAATACGCAGGTGAAGCCAATAGACACTGGTCCTTAAAATACCCCCTCAGGGAGCTCTGTTTATCTGTGGAAACATTAGCAATATAAGAGAAGAAGGATGTTATACATTAAGTAATCAAGCAGTCTTTGAAACAACAGGTATTCACTGAAAGCTGGCATCAAAACAAAGTGAGAAGATGAGTAATGATACACTTCCTTGCTAAAAATCAGACAGCAGTTATTTATCAACTTCACTGAATCCCCTTCTAGATAGAACACATTTCCCAATTTAATAATGTTGGTTGATTCACCTTCTTGCGGTCAGTGGAGTTCCAAAAGTTGTTATATGCACTCATTTCTCTCTCTCTCTCTCTCTCTCCCCAGAGGTGGTTGGTGAGAGTAGTAAAGATGTAAATCTAAACAATCTCTCACAAATACAGAAAAGTGATTTTCTGTTATTCTTCTTCAAGTGCTTGTTGATGTCCATTCCAATCAAGTGTGTGCACGCACACTTGCTCGTTGGCTTGAAGATTTTCCCCCTAGCAGCATCCATTGGGTCGTCCTGGGCGCCCCTGGAGTCGCACCCTCGTGGTGCCTAATATATAGCCCTGCCGACCTGCTACCCCTTCAGTTCCTTCTTACCGCCAGTGACAGTGGCTGGAACTTCCCGTAGCTCTTGCTCAGCAAGTTCATTCTTTATCTGGTTGTATATAGTTAGTTCGTTAGTGTTATTAGTGTCTTAGTATAGAGTTTGTTGCCCACCGCCTTTTCCCCCACTCTGCTTCCTGGAGCCGTGATATGCCACGTTCCCCAGGTTTTAAAAACTGTGTGGCCTGCACCAAGCGCATGCCAAAGAGTGACCCACATTTGTCGTGTCTACGGTGCCTGGGGAGATCCATCAGAAAGATCGTTGTAAGATGTGCTGCAAGTTCCGTCTGAGAACTCTTAAGGAAAGGGAACAGTGCTCAAGGAGATCCTGATGGAGGCAGCTCTACGCCCCCACTCTGACCCAGGCTTGGGAGACCCGACCCCTACTGTGTCATCCTCGATGTGGAACGCCCTGGTGCCATCGGCGAGCTCGGCACCGAGAAAGGATTCTTCTTCTTCAAGTGATTGTTCACGTCCATTCCAATTAGGGGTGCATGCGCCGCGAGCACGGACGTCGGAAATTTTTCCCTTAGCAGTTCCTGTCAGGATGGCAGGGGAGCCCCTCAGAGTAGCGCCCTCATGGTGGTGTATATATTACCCTGCTGGCCCGACCCCCCTTCAGTTCCTTCTTACCGTCCGTGGCACTGTTGGAACGTTCTCTCTCTCTCTCTCTCTCTCTCTCTGTCTCTCGCTTGTGAGTGATCCCTTAGCCTTTCATATGTAGTTATCAGTTAGTTATCAGTAGTTAGAAATCCATTGTCTCAGGTGTCTGGAAGCTACTTCCAGCACCAGCCTTGGGCTGCGGTGAATGCCGGAAGCCCAGGGTTTTAAAGCTTGCGCCACGTGCCACAAGTCTATGCCCAACAGCGACCCCCACAATTCCTGTCTCCGGCGTCTGGGAGAGTCTCATCAAGCAGAGCGCTGCAAGATCTGCAAGGCCTTTAAGCTGTGCACCAAGAAAGAAATGCTGGAAATGGCCCACCTTGATTATCACTACAAAAGGTTTTCTTCTCTCCCTCCCCCGCTCTCCTGCTGGTATTCGCTCATCTTCAGTGATCACTCTCCTTACAGTATGTATGATAACACCCATTGTTTCATGTTCTCTGTGTATATACATTTCCCCACTGTATTTTCCACTGAATGCATCCGATGAAGTGAGCTGTAGCTCACGAAAGCTTATGCTCAAATAAATTTGTTAGTCTCTAAGGTGCCACAAGTCCTCCTTTTCTTTTTAAGAAAGAAAGAGACTTTCGCCTTAAGCAGTTGCTCATGGAGGCTGCGTTACAACCTCCAGCCTCCAACCAACCGGCACTGGCATCCTCGGTGCCAAGTGCCCCGGCATCCGTGTGTGACCTGGCACCGCAAATCATCGGCACCGAGACGGGACAACAAACTTCGGCACTGGTCGACTTCTCCGGCACCGACTAAGCGGCACAAGCACGGAGAAAGAGGGCGCTCTCCCCAGAGAGCTGCTAAGCTGCTCAGAGATGCTCCCAGCACGCAAAGACACATTGCGGGCCCAAGCCAAGAAGCTGCACCGTCGACTCTGGCGCCACAGGCCCCGTTGAGTCCGGTACCCAGCGAATTTAGTGCTGACAAGGGGTTGGAGGAGGTCCTTGAACATCCCTCCACACCCAACACTTTTGAGGCAGCAAAAGACCTCATTGAGTTGTCAGTGCCAAGCCCCCTCCGGCACCACCTAGAAGGGTGCTATCCAGAGGGAAGCCAGCAATGGTGCGCCGTTCAGGTCACCATCTCGGCACCACTCATGGTCGAGTTCGGCATCCCATTATTCCCCGGTGCCCACAACCCAGCGTGAGGTTACAGCACTGGAGGCGAACCAGCCAGTGCCACCCGCGGCGACTGCACATCAGTCCCCAACACCGATCCCAGTCCCGGAACTCCCGGTACCGTTCGTTGTCCTGGTCAGCCAGGCACCACTCCCTGGCACCCTGCGACCACTGCATGTTCGGCACTGCTGTGGTCCACTCAGTCAGCATCCTTGGGATCCGAGGCCGACTCTGGTCGCTCTAGCTATAGTAGCCATTCCAAGTCGCCACACAGGCACCCATCAAGGACAAGGGATGCCACTCTCTCCCGGCCACCCCCAGACTCACAAGAGCAACCGGTGCCCCCAGACCCAATATCTGAGATGGCGCCAAGCTCTGCGACACCTCAAGAGGTGCCAGCCCCGTAGGGCCCTGAAGTGACCCAGGTCTGTGGGGACACAGAGGAGGGTCTAGATGAGGACAACCTCTTCCCCAGACGAGGTGGTGGGTATGTCAGTGTCAGGACCGCCACCAATAGACCACAGGGCTCACCAGGAGCTGCTCCGCAGAATTGCCCTCAATATGGGCCTTCAGGCGCAGACAGAACAGCACACCTAACCAGGGCCAGAATAAGCCCCAACCTGGAAACAAGCAAGGGTTTTGAGGGCGCGCCTGAGGACAGTGTACCAACCCAGTTCCTGGATCCATCCCCAGGATTTTTAAACTGATTAACCCACTTCTACCATGCGTGGTCCCATATAACATCGGACCTATGGATCCTACGCACAGTACAGGTGGGATACACTCTCCAGTTTTCCTCCTCCTCTCCCTCCCACCCATCTTCCAGGGACCCCTCTCACGAGCAACTCCTTATGCAGGAGGTTCGTTCGCTCCTCGAGATAGGTGTGGTGGAGGAGATTCCGCAGGAGCTAAGGGGAAAGGGGTTTTACTCCTGTTACTTTCTAATTCCCAAGGCAAAGGGGGGGTCTTTGACCCATTTTAGACCTTCGCGGACTCAACAAATTTTTGGTCAAGCTCCAGTTCCACATGGTCTCCCTGAGCACTATTATTCCATCTTTGGATCTGGGGGATTGGTACTCTGCTCTCGACATGAAGGACACATATTTTCATATCGCTATTCATCTGACACACCGACGCTTCCTCCGGTTTGCCATAAACCAACATCACTACCAGTTCATGGTTCTCCCATTCGGCCTCTCCACAGCCCCCTGAGTGTTCACGAAATCCATGTTGGTGGTGACAGCCTTCCTGCAGAAAAGGCAGGTTCGAGTGTTCCTGTACCTCGACAACTGGCTTCTCACAGGTCGTTCCAAGAAAGAGGTTCAGTCCCACATGACGATGGCTATGGACATGTTTCACAGGCTGGGGCTCCTCCTCAATGTGCCCAAATCTTCTCTCATACCCACCCAAAGGTTAGAGTTTATAGGGGCAGTCCTGGACTCAATACAGGCAAAAGCAAGCCTTCCAGAGCCCAGATTCCAGGCCATAGAGCAGATTGTAAATTCAATGCTTTGGTATCCCACTACCACATTCAGGTGTTGCCTACAGCTGATAGGACATATGGCAGCATGCACGTACATGGTCAGGCATGCCCAACTGAGACTCAGACCCTTACAAGCGTGGCTCACACTGTCCTACCGTCCGTACAGAGGCCCCCTGGACCGCATGGTGACGATCCTGGCTCAGGTGCTAGAATCCCTGTGCTGGTGGCTGGACCAACTAGTGGTCTGTGCAGGGGACCCCTTCGCCAAGCCCCAGTCTTCTCTGACGTTAGTAACAGATGCATCAGTTCTGGGCTGGGGCTCACACTTAGGGGACCTGAGGACGCAAGGCTTGTGGTCGAGGGACGAGATACCTCTCCATATCAACCTGAAGAAGCTCAGGGCGGTTCATCTGGCCTGCCAAACCTTTCATGCCACCTTACAAGGTCACAGCGTGACAGTCCTGACAGACAACACCACTGCCATGTTCTATATAAACAAACAAGGCGGAGCCCGCCCCTCACCTCTCTGTTGCGAGGCTCTCCTTCTCTGGGACTTCTGTATAGCCCGATCCATTCAGCTCGAAGCATCCTACCTCCCAGGAGTGCGGAACAAGCTTGCGGATTGCCTCAGGTCTTACCACATGCACGAGTGGTCAATCAGGTTGGACATCATACAGTCAGTCTTCCAGAATTGGGGTTATCCCCAAGTAGACCTCTTCGCCCCCGAGAGCAACAGTCAGTGCCCTCAGTTCTGCTCATTCCAAAACCACAGTCCAGGCTTGGTCGCTGATGCGTTCTTAACACCATGGGGCTGGGGTCTGAATTATGCCTTCCCTCCTATCCTGCTTGTCCACTGGGTCCTCCTTAAAATTCACAGAGACAGGGCGATGGTAATCATGATTGCCCCATCTTGGCCCAGACAGCATGGGTATACAACCCTTATAGAGCTGTCTGTGAATGCCCCTATTGCCCTGCCCCTCCACCGAGACCTGATCACGCAGGACCACGGGTGCCTCCTTCACCCAAACCTGCAATCTTTGCATCTCATGGCTTGGTAACTCTGTGGCTAAATTCCATGGACAGACAGTGCTCTCAGTCGGTGAGACAGATTCTCCTCGGCAGTAGGAAACCTTCCACTAGGGCTACCTAACTGGCAAAATGGAAAAGGTTTTCCTGTTGGTGTAAACCCAAGTGCCTTCAACCACTCCAGGCTCCCTTCCCAGTTATTCTAGAATACCTCCTGCGCCTTAAGCATCAGGGTCTATCCCCTTCCTCCATAAGAGTGCACCTGGCAGCCATTTCAGGTTTCCATTCAGGGGAGTCTGGGCGCTTGGTGTTTTCTAATCCCATAGTGGGGCGATTCCTCAAAGGTCTGGAAAGGGGGTTCCCCCAATTCTGGCCCACCTGTCCCAACCTGGAACTTAAACTTGGTCCTCTCCAAATCATGAGCCCACCATTTGAGCCCCTGGCCACTTGCTCCCTCCTCTACCTCTCTTGGAAGGTGGCATTCCCGGTGGCCATTACTTCGACAAGGAGGGTGTCTGAGCTGAGAGCCCTCACCTCTGAACTGCCTTACACAGTGTTTCATAAGGACAAGATGCAGCTTAGACCACACCCTAAATTTCTCCCCAAGGTGGTCTCCCAATTCCACATGGGTGAGGACATTTGCTTACCGGTGTTCTTTCCAAAACCCCACATGAGCCTGGGACACTGCAGCCTACACACCCTGGATGTCCGGAGAGCCTTGGCGTTCTATATAGAGCGAACGAAACCTTTCCGCAAGTCGACTTAATTGTTTGTCACCATAGCTGACAGAATGAAGGGTCTTCCTTCTCTGCGCAATGCATATCATCCTGGATCGCAGACTGCATTTGCACATGCTATGAATTGGCCAAGGTTCCAGCCCCAGCAATTACGGCCCATTCAACCAGAGCACAGGCATCTTCGACAGTCTTTCTGGCTCAGGTCCCTATCCATGAGATCTGTAAAGCAGCCACCTGGTCTTCAGTGCACACGTTTACAGCCCACTATGCTGTTAACCAACAGGCCAGAGATGATGCAGCAGTCGGCAGAGCTGTTCTCCAATCAATCGTTCCATGACTTCTACCCTCCTCCTATGGTAAGCTTGGAAGTCACCTAATTGGAATGGACGTGAACAATCACTCAAAGAAGAAAAGACGGTTACCTACTGTCAAGGTTCCTTCCCCAGTCTGAACTCTAGGGTACAGATGTGGGGACCTGCATGAAAGACCCCCTAAGCTTATTCTTACCAGCTTAGGTTAAAAACTTCCCCAGGGTACAAACTTTGCCTTGTCCTTGAACAGTATGCTGCCACCACCAAGCGTTTTAAACAAAGAACAGGGAAAGAGATCACTTGGAGATGTCTTCCCCCAAAATATCCCCCCAAGCCCTACACCCCTTTCCTGGGAAAGGCTTGATAATAATCCTCACCAATTGGTACAGGTGAACACAGACCCAAGCCCTTGGAACTCAAGAACAATGAAAAAATCAATTAGGTTCTTAAAAGAAGAATTTTAATTAAAGAAAAGGTAAAAGAATCACCTCTGTAAAATCAGGATGGTAAATACCTTACAGGGTAGTCAGATTGAAAACATAGAGAATCCCTCGAGGCAAAACCTTAAGTTACAAAAAGACACAAAAACAGGAATATACATTCCATCCAGCACAGCTTATTTTACCAGCCATTAAACAAAAGGAAATCTAACGCATTTTTAGCTGCATTACTTACTAACTTAACAGGAGTTATAAGGCTGCATTCCTGATCTGTTCCCAGCAAAAGCATCACACAGACAGATAGACCTTTTGTTCCCCCCCACCTTCAGATTTGAAAGTATCTTGTCTCCTCATTGGTCATTTTGGGTCAGGTGCCAGCGAGGTTACCTTAGCTTCTTAACCCTTTACAGGTGAAAGGGTTTTCCCTCCTGCCAGGAGGGATTTTATAGCACTGTGTACAGAAAGATGGTTACTCTTCCCTGTATATTTATGACACCTACCTTTTCATAACTGTTGTTCTTTGAGATGTGTTGTTCATGTCCATTACAATACCCACCTCCCCTTCCCCTCTGTTGGAGTCAACAGCAAGAAGGAACCAAAGGGGGGGTCGGGCAGGCAGGGTAATATATATACCACCATGAGGGCACTACTCTAGGGGGCTCCCCTGCCCTCCTGATGGGAGATGTTAAGGGAAAAACTTTCCGACGTCCATGTACGCAGCATGCACACACCTAATTGGAATGGATGTGAACAACACATCTCGAAGAACAACAGTTACGAAAAGGTAGGTAACAGTCTTTTCCCGAGACACTCAGCACTGACACAGCTCCTCATGTGGCCCATCTGATAGTAGGCACCGTTCCCACTCACCAGTGCCTCAAGAAGAAGCCGGGTGACTGTTCTCCTCCAGCCAAGTTACGAGACATGTGACCCCAGGTGGGCCACTCTTCAGGATCCCCTGCCGGGGCCATGTCAACTCCTGCCCAAGTGCGGCAGTTGAGTCCGGCCCCACCTCGATTACTGGCGCCTACACAGCAGCTGCAGCTCCCATCGTCGCTGGAAGCGTACCAGGCTGCTCAGGACCTCCTCCATCTTACGGCACCATTCTCGCCTGCCAGGGAGGAACCCTCAGCACCAGTGGATTCGCGTCCTCCAGTGCATTCAAAGGGGAAGCCAGGTATGGTGTCAAGACAATCCCCCTCGCCATGTTCCTCGGCACCTACCTGCTTGGACAGAGAGCCTACCCGCTCCCTGAGCTCTCGACATTCAAGACACATGGTCTTCAGTGTCTGAGACCTCAAAGTCAGAGTCCATCTCCTATTGCTCTGGGTGGAGCAGAAGTCGCAGGTCGAGGTCCGGCAGAGACATGAGAGAGCCCCAGGCATGGCCTCCGCAGTGGCAGAACCCGCCTCAGTGGCCCTTCTGGACCCCCTGGGCTTTTCACCAGGGCCAGGGAGGAACCCAGGGTCTATGCTCTGGGACATCTTCCGTGGACTCTGCCACCTTCATGCCACCTTCTGCTACGCATCTGCCCTCGGTGTCTACGGTCCTGACACCTCTGCCTCCAGCTCCATTGTTGACTCCAGCACTGTGCTTGGCTCCGACCTCAGCACCGCCCTTCATGGCATCAACACACCCATCTCCCACGCTTGACCTTGATGCAGGCACCGGCGGCCCAGGACTGATGTTGGCACCAGGGCCCCTGCTTCCAGTGGCTCTTGTGAGCATGCCGATGTAGTTCCCTCCTGCAGGGCTGATGACTGCGCTGACACCTGCTTCAACATCCACAGCCCTGGCATCGTCGATGGCACCACTACCTCCAACACTGCCTCAAGAGTCATGTGACCCCTCAGGGGCAGATGGTAGGGAGCTTCCACTCCTGGCACATGCTTCCTCCCCGTCATCACTGCACGAAGCATTGGTGGGGACAGCCATAGCCATATGTTGCTACGTAGGGCTGCCCAGGGTCTGGGCATCAGGGCTGAGGAGGTGGTAAAGGAGGCTGATCCCATGGTGGACATCCTAGCGCCCTCAGGACCTTCACGTATACCCTTGCCACTTACAAAGACCATTGTGGGCACCACTAAGACCTAGTGGCAGACGCCGGCATCCTTGCACCTATTGCCAATCGCAACAAGCAGCGGTATTTCATCCCCTCCAGAGGGTTCGAGCATTTATACTCTCACCTCCTGATTCGCTGGTGGTTGATGCAGCTAACCAGTGTGAGAGACAGGGCTTCCAAAGACCCTCCCCAAGGAACAGGGATGCTAAACACCTAGATCTTGTGGGGAGAAAGGTCTACTCGACAGTGGTTTGCAGCTCTGTATCGCTAACCAACAGGCCATTGTGGGCAGGTACTTGTACAACACCTGTGCAGCAATGGCAAAGTTCATGGAACTCGTCCCTTCGGATTCCCGAGCAGGGTTCACAGCCTTGGTGGAGGAAGGGAAGCTAATCTCCCGGGCTTCCCTGCAGGCTACATTAGACGCTGCAGATGCCGCCACTAGAGTGATGGTGATGGGGGTAGCTATGAGGCGCAAAGCTTGGCTCCAAATCTCAGGGTTACCCTACGAGGTCCAGCAAACCATTCAGGACCTCCCATTTGAGGGAGGAACACTGTTTTCGGAAAAGACAGGCAAGCGGCTGAACAGCCTGAAAGACTCCCGAGCCACCCTCAAATCCTTGGGCCTGCATGCCCCCACCACGCAGTGGAGACACTTCCGCCCGCTCTGCTAGAACCCCCTCAAAGGTTCTAGCAGCAGAGCTGCCAGGACGGTTCTCGGAGGAGGAGCAGGAGTGGCAGGAGGAGGCAACACCCTTCCTCAACTCAGGGCTCTGGCCAGCCCAAACAGCCCTCTGGCCCTAAACCAGCCTTTTGAAGGTGCAGTCGAGGATGGCGCACCAGATCACGAACTGTATCTAACCCGCCTTACCTTTTCCTCGTGACTATCCCCTTTCTACCGTTCATGGTCCCCTATCACCTCGGACAGCTGGGTGATTTGCACAGTAGAGAGGGGATACTCCATCCAATTCTGTGCCCTCCCGCCCTTCCACCCTCCTTCCCCGTCCCTCTTCAGGGACCCTTCTCACGAGCAACTTCTCATTCAGGAGGTGCAGTCACTCCTATCACTAGGGGTGGTGGAGGAGGTTCCTCTGGAGCACAGGGGCGAGGGCTTCTATTCCCGGTATTTCCTAATACCAAAAGCCAAAGGTGGCCTCAGGCCTATCCTGGACCTACGCGAGCTCAATAAGTTCGTGAAGAAACTCAGGTTCAGCATGGTCTCCCTGGCTTCCATCATCCCTTCACTAGATCCAGCAGACTGGTATGCCGCCCTCGACTTGAAGGACGTGTATTTTCACATCGCGATCACTTAGAACCACACGAAGTTCCTCAGGTTTGTGGCCAATGGTTCCCACTACCAATTTACTGTCTTTCCGTTCGGCCTGTCAGCAGCAGCTTGAGTATTCACCAAATGCATGGCTGTCTTCACCACTTTTCTGCGGAGACATCAGGTACAGGTATTTCCGTACCTCGATGACTGACTGATCAAAGGCCACTCCAGGACACAAGTGGAAACTCAGGTCACGTTTATCGAAGCCACCTTCGACAACCTGGGTCTGCTCCTAAATGAAGCAAAATTGACTCTGTCCCCCATCCAGAGGATAGAATTCACAGTGGCAGTACTGGACTTGACCCAAGCCAGGGCATTCCTCCCACAGGTGAGGTTTCAAGCCCTCAATGACATGATCCAGGGAGTCATGCAGGTTCCCACCACTGCTGCAAGAAAGTGCCTGGGGCTTCTCAGGCACATGGCAGCCTTATGTACATGATACGACACGCCAGACTCAGGCTTTGGCCACTACAGTCGTGGCTAGCATCAGTCTATCGACCTGCCCGGGACGGCTTGGACAAGATGGTGACCTTGCCTCCCCCTGTCCTCGATTCACTATGGTAGTGGACCAATGCCCAGCAGGTGTGCTCAGGGGTCCCCTTTGCTGCCCCACAGCCATTCCTGTCGTTGGTGACGGACATTGGATTTGGGTTGAGGAGCTCATCTGGGGGACCGCAGGAACCAAGGCCTCTGGTTGCAAGCAGATCTGTGCCTCCACATCAATGTCAGAGAGCTCAGGGCGGTGCGCCTAGCATGTCAGACATTCTGCCCTTACCTAACTGGACAATGTGTTTCAGTCATGATGGACAATACGGCTGCAATGTTCTATGTCAACAAACGGGGACGCACACTCCTCTCCCCTGTGCCGGGAAGCCCTCATGCTATGGGACTTCTGTGTAGAACATTCAGTCGACCTCCAGGTGTCATACTTGGCTGGGATTCAGAACAAACTGGCAGACCGCCTCAGCAGGTCGTTCCGCAGCCATGAGTGCTCCCTTCGCCCAGACGTTGCAACTTCAGTCTTCCAGAGGTGGGGATTTCCCTTGATCGATCACTTTGCCACACGACACAACAGGAAGTGCCAGCAGTTCTGCTCCTTCCAGAATCACAGCCTGGGCTCCACAGCAGATGTGTTTCTCCTCCACAGGGAAGGGGCTTTCTTATATGCCTTCCCGCCAATACCACTTGTTCACAAGGTCCTGCTCAAGATGCGCAGAGATGGTGCTCGGGTCATACTGATAGCACCGGCCTCGCCTCGTCAGCATTGGTCCACATCTCTCCTGGACATGTCAGTGGGAGCCCTGATTACCTTGCTGCTCTTCCCGGACCTTCTCACACAGGATCACGGATGTCTCCAACAGTCTCCTGCAGTCGCTCCATCTCACAGCATGGAAGCTCCATGGTTGAATCTGTCAGAGCTTTCCTGTTCAGACCAGATTAGACAGGTCCTCCTTGGCAGTAGAAAATCCTCGATGAGGGCCACGTACCTTGCCAAGTGGAAGAGATTTTTAATCTCATCGGCACAGCGCGACTCACCACTGATACTAGCCTAAGTGCTGCACATTCTGGACTACCTTCTATATCTGAAACAGGAGGGTCTCTCGTTACCTTCTATAAGAGTGCACTTTGCTGCCATCTTGGTATTCCACCTGGGTGTACAAGGCCACTTGGTTTTTTTGTAACCCCATGGTCAGCCGCTTCCTAAAGGGGCTCGACAGGCTGTACCCGCATGTTTGCCAACCAGTTCCTGCTTGGGACCTCAACTTGGTCCTCTCTAGACTCATGGGGCACCCCTTTGAGCCTTTAGCAACATGCTCCCTGCTCTACCTCTCCTACAATGTCACGTTCCTGGTGGCGATAACCTCGGCCAAGAAGGTGTCTGAGCTCAGGGCTCTGACTTCAGACCCATCCTACACAGTGTTCTTTAAGGACAAAGTTCAGCTCAGGCCACACCCTGCATTCCTCCCAAATGTTGTGTCGCAGTTCCACATCAACCAGGACATTTTCCTTCTGGTTTTCTACCCTAAACCTCATTTTAACAACAGGGAGCAGAGACTCCACACTCTGAACTTCTGAAAAGCGCTTGCTTTCTACACAGAGAGAACTAAACTGTTCGGGAAGTCGGTCCAGCTCTTTGTGGCAGTGGCAGACAGGATGAAAGGCCAGTTGGTTTCGGCCCAGCGCATTTCATCATGGATCTTGGCCTGTATCAGCAAGTGCTACAAACCTGGAAGGGGTCCTCGTGCCTCCGATCACTGCGCACTCTACCAGGGCCCAGGCTTCATCGATGGCATTCCTGGCTCAAGTTCCCACCCAGGAAATCTGCAGCGCAGCAACGTGGTCTTCCATACACACTTTTGCCACGCACGATGCAATCACCTGGCAGGCCAGAGACAATACGGCCTTTGGAAAAGCAGTACTCCAATCAGTGAACAGCTCCGACCCCACCTCCTGAATTTGGCTTAGAAGTCACCTGATGGAATGGACATTAAACAAGCACTCGAAGAAGAAAATCTGGTTACTCACTTCTCGTAACTGTTTTTCTTCGAGATGTGTTGTTCATGTCCATTCCAATACCCACCCTTCTACCCCTCTGTCAGAGTAGCTAGCAAGAAGGAACTGAAGGGATGGCAGGTCGGCAGGGCTCCATATTGAGTGCCATGAAAGTGCGATTCCAGGGAGCGCCCAGGGCAGCCCGACAGATGCTGCTAGGGGGAAAATCTTCCAGCCAACACGCACGTGTGAGCGCACACACCTGTTTGGAATGGACATGAACAACACATCTCGAAGAACAGTTACAAGAAGTGAGTAACCGTTTTTTCTCAGACATTGGGCCTGGTCCTACAGGGTGCTGAGTGCTCTCAATTCCCAATGAAGTAAACCGTGGTTGATGACATTCGTCACCTTTCAGGATCAGGTCTCTGGATAACTGAAACACTGCATTGTGCTTAGTTATGCATCCTCCAAGAGTGTACTGACAGAGCCCTCTTTTGGCTTGATAGAGTAATACAAGGTTAATTTACTAGTATACACTATGGCTAACATTTTTATTCTTTCCATGTTATAGGCTTTAAAAAATGAAATGCTATACCGGTATGCCACTTCTCCTGTTAATATTTTAGCAGCTTAAACAACCAACCTTCATAAAAGCATTTAGCTGCTTTTACTAAATAGTAAATTACAGTAGAACCTCAGAGTTACGAACACCTTGGGAATGGAGGTTGTGTGTAACTCCAAAATGTTCGTAATTCTGAACAAAACATTACGATTGTTCTTTCAAAAGTTTACAACTGAATGTTGACTTAATAGTTTTGAAACTTTACTATGCAGGAGAAAAATGCTGCTTTTAACCATCTTAATTTAAATGAAACGAGCACAGAAACAGTTTCTTTACCTTGTCAAATCTTTTTTTTTAAACTTTCCCTTTATTTTTTTGAGTAGTTTATGTTTGACGGAGTACTGTACTGTATTTGCTTTTTTGTCTCTGTTGCTGCCTAATTGTGTACTTCCGTTCCAAATGAGGTCTGTGGTTGACTAGTCAGTTTGTAACGTGGGTGTTCTTAACTCTGAGGCTCTACTGTAATGGGCTAAAGCAGCAATAAACCCAGATACCGGACATTACTCATGATAATTGTCCTTGTGGTCAACTGAGCATCAAATTCAGGACACTTGGTAAACTTTATAACATTTAGAAAAAATTATTACTACCACGAAACCCAACTGTTAAAAGGTGTTACCTCTTCTATTGTTATAGTTAATGATGTCTTCTGCAACAGACCACAATACTCACATTGCTCTTAGAGCAATATTACTAGTGACATGCTGACATTGCTAACAGTGACTTAGCAATGAGCCAGTTACTTGCTATTTTCCATTTATTAAATTATTTTAGTTTACAACTTTTGTCTGTTTGTGATTTTTATGACTCTAATTGTTCGTGATTGATAAAGCACTTATGATTGTTGTTCTTAAAGACTTGTGATTGGTCATCTAAGTCATGTCATTGTTTCTGCTCCCTGATTGGATGACCCAAGCTTTATACACAGTCTCTTTTTTGTTTGTGAGTCATTGGTGCATATTCATAATTGTTCAAATGTATTGTGTGAAAAATGAAAAGACCTTTTCAAAATCACATTGAAAGTGCTTCCATGAGTATTACTTTTCTGTCTGTTCATTTGCACTACTTTTCACAGTGTTTATGTTTTATAGATCATATTTACTTCTGTACAGTGGGTCAGCACAACACCTATGCACTACTCAGGTCCCATTTACCTCCACTTAGCACCCTAGAGAAGAAGGATTGTCTTGTATTGGTTAGCCTCGGACTTGGAGACCCTGCTTCTATTCCCTGCTCTGCCATAGACTTCCTGTGTGACCTTTGGCAAGTCACTTAGATCTGTGCCTCAGGCCAGATCTATACTGCAGACTTACGTTAGTAGAACTACATTTCTCAGGGGTATGACATAACTACTGCCTCTCGGAGAGGTGGATTAATTACACTGGTGGGAGAGCTGTCTCCCATTGGTGAAGGAGCATCTTCATTTAAGCGCTGATCCTACATTTTAAGTGAAGACCTGCCCTCAGTTCCCCTTCTGTAAAATGGGGATAATGGTAGTTCCCTACCATGCAAGAGTGTGAGGATAAATACATTAAAATGTTGTAAAGTACTCAGATACTATGGTGATATATATATACATATAAGTATCTTAGATAGATAGGCCCAGTATCTGGGAATCAGATAAGATTACTTTTCTGTATTTATGAGAGGTTTTTCACAGTCAAGCTGGAAATGCATATCGAGTGGGGTCCTGCAGGGATCAGTCCGGGGTCTGGTTCTGTTCAATATCTTCATAAATGATATAGATAATGGGCATAGAGCATACACTTATAAAAGTTGCGGATGATACCAAGCTGCAATGGGTTGCGAATGCTTTGCAGGATAGGATAAACATTCAAAATGATCTGAACAAACTGGAGAAATGTTCTGAAGTAAATAGTCTGAAATTCAATAAGGACAAATGCACTAAGGAAGAAACAATCAATTGCACATGTACAAAATGGGAAATAACTGCCTAGGAAGGAGTACCGTGGAAAGGGATCTGGGAGTTGTAGTGGATTGCAAGATAAATATGAGTCAACAGCAAACATCATTCTAGGATGTATTAGCAGGAGTGTTGTAAGCAAGACATGAGAATTAGTTATTCCACGCTACTCTGTGCTGATAAGACCTCAACAGGAGTATCATGTCTGGTTCTGGGCACCATATTTCAGGAAAGATCTGGACAAATTGGAGAAAGTCCAGAGAAGAGAAACAAAAATGAGTAAAGGTCTAGAAAACATGACCTGTGTGGAAAGATTGAAAAAATTGGGTTTGTTAAGTCTGGAGAAGAGACGACTGAGGGGGGACATGATAACAGTTTTCAAGTACATAAAAGGTTGTTACAAGGAGGAGGGAGAAAAATTGTTCTCGTTAACGTCTGAGGATAGGACAAGAAGCAGTGGGTTTAAATTGTAGCAAGGGAGGTTTAGGTTTGATATTAGGAAAAACTTCCTGTCTGGGTAATTAAGCACTGAAACAAATTGCCTTCAGAGGTTGTGGAATCTACGGCATTGGAGGTTTTTAAGAACAGGTTAGACAATCACCATTCAGAAATGATCTGGTTATTACACAGTCCTTCCTTGAGTTCAGGGGACTGGACTAGATGACCTCTTGAGGTCCCTTGCAGTCCTACACTTCTATTATTAGCATCTTTAGTCTTGCCAAACTACCTCTGAAGAGAGGGTGAGGTAAGCTAATAAAACAGTTTTTGGCTTAGGTGAGATTTAAGTGGTGCTTAGGGCTTGTAGTGGCCTGTTGCACTGGGTTTAATTTCACCTATAGTGATTTACATCCTCTCGAGCTTTTATATATTTAGTCCGGTGCCTGAAAGCACCTTGATTCTGAAAATTGTTATCTAAGTGCTGATTACTGTTATTGCTACAAAATGACCTCTACATTATTTTCTTGCTTCATAGGTAGACACGAAACAGCTGGTGCAAAGCTCTTGAAATCTTATCAAAAACTGAGGTAAGACTTGTAGAAGGACAAATTGTCCTAGGGCACTGAGACTACAATACAATGAACATATTTTATAATACCAAACAGCTTGCTGCTTAAGTTTTCTGATTACCAAGACGGCAAATCTCAAGATTTAAAAAAGTTTGGAATGCAATTAGAGTACTATAGAAAGATTGCCACTCTTTTTGGCTTTGTACATTCTATAGAAAGAGTAGAAAGAATCCTACTTTTAGCTGGACAGTTTCCTTGCTTTAGTTTATTGGAAATTCAGGGAAGCATACAGTATTTTGCTGTAATCTTTTTCTCCAGTGCTTTTCACATTTACATGCTCTGTTTAAATGATGTCGGTTGAAAATCATTGCAGGAAAAACAGTAGTGGTACAAACATGCAGTTAACTGACTGGAGATTTTGCCTATTGTTATTTTTTAAGTAAATATAAGACAGGAAGGTCCCTATTTGTCAAGGTGCACCTAAGTGTAAGCAGTGTATATTCTGTTAAAGGAATCTTGTTCCTTTAAAAATGAGTAAATAAGAATAGATACAAATCATAGACCAAACTGAGGCTTTCTGGTGGGGCATAGGTGCATCACCAGAGAACCTGTGGATGGTCGGATACAATGGTGAGGATGATCATATAAGTATCTAGATAGAACAGAGTAGAAGCATGGGGAAGTGCACTGTCTGCATTGGGGGTTTTGATTGTGTTAAGAGTACAGGATCAAGGGGCAGATCATTGCCCCTGATCTGGCCCCTTTATGCTGCATGAAGGGGTTGGGGTAGAATAAAAGTGCTCTAAAAGCCCCAGTTCCAGCCAGGGTGAATCCCTCCAGCACAGGAACCATGGAAGATGGCCATAAGGCTGATTTCTGAGGATCCTCTCACAAACTGGTGTAGATGGCAGGTTTCAGAGTGGTAGCTGTGTTAGTCTGTATCAGCAAAAAAACTGAGGAGTACTTGTGGCACTTTAGAGACTAACAAATTTATTTGGGCATAAGCTTTCGTGAACTAAAACCCACTTCATCGGATGCGTGCAGTGGAAAATACAGTAGGAAGATATATCTACACAGAGAACATGAAAAAATGGGCAACATTTGCTGATATTGATGGCAGGAAGATGCATGCACGCTGGAGTCAGCAGGGTAGGGCGGGGGGGGGGGGTAGGGGTATAGTATGCACTGGTGACCATAGGGCAGCCCAAGGAGGCTGCAGTGACTTAAATAGGCCCTCAGGTCAGTCTAAATTATACTGGCTGGAGCAGCTAAGGATCAGGAGGGTGCAAAGCCACTTTAGCCCTCACTCCTGTGGCTGCAAGTTCTTTGCTGAGCCTGTAAGAAGCGTAGCACAGACTCATCCAAGATCTTTAGGTTGCAGGAGAGAGGTGGCTCCTCTGAGGAAAGAGAAGAAACAAAGAAAGAGGTTGGGAAAGCTGTAGATATTAGAGCCTTGTGAAAAATATGTTAATTGTTTCTTTTCTCCTAACTTCCTAGTAAAATTTCTGTGGTTCCTCCTACTCCCCCTCCTTTCACGGAAACCACTAAGGGAAACACTGCAATGGTAATGTATATATGTGCAGATATCTAAGAGCTCTTTCAGTGGAAACGGCCAGCCACAGAAGTGTAGCAAATAGCAACAACTTGTAATATTGTTTAGGAATTTGTTGCTATATAAATGATGCTTTTATTTCCTTTGTCTCGTTCCTTTTTCTGAGGAGTTGGTCTCTTAGGGACATATTAGATTAGTCACCAACTTTTTAGTGCATGTTATGTAGCCATTTGTAATGAAAACTTTGCATGTGGTGTTTGTATAAATGAGTGAAGAGCAGAATGATTTTGGTGGTTACAATTTCATCACAGTTTCTAGCAGGTGGATTATTAGGATCGGATCTAAAATCCATTGAAATAAATTGGAAGACTACCATTGACTTCATAGGGCTCTGGATTAGGCTCTGGTGCCCTAATTCAGCAGCCCTTCCCTGCTCAGGAAAGCACTTAAGCACATCTTTAATTTTATACATATGCTTAAATCCCATTGATTTTGATGAAAAATTTTCACTAGCTCTACTTCCAATCCTTGTGAGGATCCTCTGAATCCAGACTGCCAGACTCTTTCTTACCTTAATGTAAACGCAAACAGTATTATAAAAAAATAATCAGCTATGTCATTTGTTTATATTTATGAAAGCAATATAGAAATTTCCTGCAGAGTTTTCTGCTGGTAGTGCAAAAGAACTCAGTTGAAAGAGCCACCCCCTTCCCCAACCAGATACTTTGGTGCTAATATTTACATGTAGTACAAAAATATGTGCTTATAAATGCTACAGAAATGATAGCCCTGGGCAATCTTACACATACGCTATTTTTGCAATTTCTAAAGGCGCGTGAACATGGGAAGCTTTGAAAACACAGTTCTTTATTTTATCTCTTAATTTTTTTTCTCTCAATTGCAGGAAATCAGCCAATCTAAAAGTTTTAATAAGTCTGTGGAAAACTTGTTTCTATCTCTTGCCACAAATATGAAAAGTAAGTATCCTTCAGTGCTTTGCCATTTAAATTTGAGCCACAAGTGGTTACAAGTGAAGGGTCTGTTAGTGACTGCTGCTAAGACCAACAAATATTTATAAGGCATGTCTCATTTTCCATCAGAATTCCCTCAGATTTTTTTAACAAGCTTAGCAACTGATGATCCCAGCTGAGCACTCTCTCTTTTCTTGCTAAGTAGCAAAAAGACTATATATGAAGGTGAGTTTTTTTTTAAACAAATGCAACAGTTCAGATATGTGGAGATAAAACCTGAAAATACTGCAGCAAACTCAACTATTGTGGCGTGGAATATGCCAACTTTCTATTGTGGTAACCACTGTATTCTCCATCTTCCCCTCCCCAAGTGAACTTGTCACAGATTGCCCTTCTTTGATCACTCTCAGAAGGAGGGATTTAGTATTGTCTTTCTCTTTCCTCTCAGTTTTTTTAAAAAACCTCTCCCTTCCCTTTCTCCCTCATTCTATCTTCCTGTCAGTGTATGTGTTTTTAAAAGTCATCCTCTCCCGTCAGTCCATCTTTAATCCTGATATTCTTTGTCCTTCTCATTTTCCTCTTTGACTTATTGCTATTCTCTCTTCTTCAGTAATTTTAGAGTGCAAGTTTAGGCTTTGGATACGTATATGGAACAACCTGCACCTACTGGAGGGCAGAATTTGGCCCCGGGTGCATAACAAAAGAGAGCAGTAGCCAGAAGAGAACAAGCTCCAACCCTTATGAAGACCAGAGACCCCACTGTTTGCATATATTTTTACTAATCCATTGCCTGCTGCACAGACTGGGCGCAGTTGTAAATTTTGTCCCTCATGGCTAGAGTAGTATCCTTATCCCAAGGATTATAAAATGAAACTAGACCCGAGTAACTTGGCACTAGTCTCTTGCCTCCTTTCTGTCATCTTTCCTCTTAATCACACCTTTCTAATGAGGAGTCCTCCTTGTTTTTGGTGATACAGACTAACATGGCTACCACTCTGAATTCTTTCTAATGAGACTCCTCCTCCCTTGAAGTCAGTGGGGGTACTTACATCCTTAAAATCATGCAAGTGGTTACATTTGTGCTGGTCTGGGGCCTGAATATAAAATGTTTCCACTTTCCTCCATATTTTGTATCCATTTTAATTGACTCCCCATTTTCCTAATTTCCACTGTAGCACTCCCGTAAATGATCATAATGGTATTGCATTTCTGTAGTGCCTTTTATCCCAAAGGAACTCAAAGCACTTTACAGATCAATATCTAAACTATATGTAGGGATCATTCTCTTACCCGCTTCTGAAATGCAGGCACCCCTGCGATGAAACTCTGTTTGATAGCATACAGCAAAAATACATGGTAGCTGAGAACAAGGAGTGAAGAATATCTTTTCCAGTTGAGACTGCAAGGGGAATTTAGGTAGGCAGAATGCAGTTACACAAAATGGGACAGGTACTTGCTTTCCCATCTGTTTCTTTTTCTCAGGTAATCAATAGTAGATCTGTAATCTAAAAGATCTGAAAGGCATAGGATTAGCTTCATACATCTCCAGATTTGCTGACAATGTTCATTATAAATGTGCCCCTCTTTCCTTGTATTCATTTTAGAAATCTCAAAGTCCCAGAATGATATGAGGGCTGACAAAAGTCTCCTAACTACAGATTATGGGCAGGACATGGAACGGAGGAAGGAAAGGAGGAGTCAGTCTGACACTGCCATCGATATTGCAAACAGGGTATGCAATTCATTATACATAGTCATTATAGTTTTAAGGGCTGTTTTGTGATTGGAATATGATTAGAGGACTGATGATTGTCGTGATACAGTACTGGCTTTATTAGAGTAGTGGAAGCTAGTTAAGGTTACTTTGAGATGGCCACCGGATCTCCTCCTTTTTTAACTCTTCCAGTAATTCTTCTTTTTGGCTGAAATTCTCCAGCCTTAGTCTCAGCTCAAAGCTAAGGGCTAGTTTGCATGGAGCCACCTTGCTCCAACAGGGAACACCAGGAGTGCATGTAGCTCACAAGCTCTCCTGGGGCTGCTTGGTACACACTCTACACTAGCCAGTAGGCTGCTCCGATTGCTCTCCCAGTCCATCTGCTGGCCCTCCTTCATCCCCTACTGATACAGAGGAGACTGAACTATGTCTCTTCCACGCCATTCCTGGGACTTGTTGGGCAGTTTGCTGAGGAGAGCCACAGTAATATGTCAGCAGCCCCCCATCAGCTCCCCAATCCCCCTCCCAGTGCCTCCCACCCACCGGCAGCCTCCCCGATCAATGCCTACTTCTCCCTCCCTGCACTTCCTGATCAGCTGTTTCGTGGCGTGCAGGAGGCTCTGAGTGGGAGGGGAAGGAGTGAGGGCACGGCTGGCTCAGGGGAGGGGGCGGGAAGGGGTGGAATGGGGGCAGGGCCTGTGGCAGAGCCAGGGGTTGAGCAGTGAGCACCTCCTGGCACATTGGAAAGTTGGCACCTGTAGCTTCAGCCCTGGAGTTCGTACCTATACAAGGAGCCGCATATTAACTTCTGAAGAGCCACATGTGGCTCTGGAGCCACAGGTTGGCCACCCCTGCACTAAAGCATCGGGAATTGGCTGGTGTCGGTGTCAGAATGCCAGACTTAATGCACCAATGATCTGACCTGGTACAGCAAATCCTAAGTAGTTTAGAAAATGAAGCAAATTATCTCTGTGGTGTTTATTTTTATGGGATGCACTGAAACTATATTATAAATATTATGGAAAAATATAGATAGGTTAATCACCGCAGTGCTTCCTTTTAGTTCTATGCCAGTTGTGTGTGACCAACCACATCCCCAGTGTTTCCTCATCTATCTGGTTTCACTGGAAAATCATTGCTGTGTTTCACTACACTGAGAAGCAATAAGGAAGGAGTTTCTATACTGACATTCTCTACACACCCTAACCATGCTTTCATTGCACATTAAACACACATCCTATTGTGTTTTATAGATAAATGAGGTCTCTATAGTTTGAAATCTCCCAGTGATATGTTTGCCAAACAATATGTCTGGATTTTTTAATTGGCTATAAATTCTAAAGGTTTTAGGGTGATAAGGTATGTCAGCACTTTGTATTGGGGATATAGAAAGGTAACATTTTTCTTGATTCTGTTGTCGGAGCTCTGCTCTTGGAGAACAGGAATTTCTAGTGTCCCTCTAACTGAAAAACCCAAGCCTCTGCTGAAGTTTTGGCTGATTTGGGTGAAGTTTTGGTTGATCTTCTATTTTGGATGTCATGATTGCAATCTAGATTTTCTATTTCTGGTTGAAGTTTTTACTCACACCCTTTTCCCCACCCCTATTTTATGGCTCTGAGCATTCATGCTGTGTGATCCCTAAATTTACTTTTAATCTCTGTGAGCTGTTGTGCCCCTGTCTTACTTTTTCCTAGCATTATCTCTAGTTCTGATCTTTGTCTTCCTTTTGATAGTTCTAGTGGCAGTGTCCATCAGTTCTTACACTTCACTGTGTAGCCTGTTTGTTAATCTTTATCAAATGCCTCATCTGTTATTCCCTCTGTGGTTTCCTAGTTTCTTTTTATCTTTGTAAACCAGGTTACCGCCTTTCTTTTTTCCCCCGATCACACTGTTTGCATTCTCTCTGCCAGAACTCTTAAAGTGATCTTAAACTGCAGTTCTATGCTGAAGAGTGACTATCAAAATGGCACCTTCTTACTCAACAGATCTGATCCCTATGTATTCTCAGACATGCCTCCTTGCTTTGATGACATAAAGCAGTAAAAATTTATTTTTACTTTTGTTAGTTTGTCCCAGTATCTTTCCAGGCATCAAAGTTAGGCTGACTGATGAAGACTGAAGCAAAATAGGCACCAACACCTCAGCCTTCTTGTTGTCATCCGTTATTAGCTCTCCTTCCTCACTAAGTAGAGGACCTACACTGGCCTTCATCTTTCTCTTGCTCATAACCTATTTAAAGAACTACTTCTTATTGCCTTTTATGTCCCTTGCTAGGTGTAACTCACTTTGTGCCTCAGCCTTTCTGATTTTGTCCCTTTTTTACACCTCTACCCCGCAACTACCCTGGTTGCTATAACGCAACCCGATATAACACGAATTCGGATATAATGCGATAAAACAGTGCTCTGGGGGGGTGGGGCTGCGCACTCTGGTGGATCAAAGCAAGTTCGATATAACGCGGTAAGATTTTTTGGCTCCCGGGGACAGCGTTATATTGGGGTAGAGGTGTATGTGCTTTTCTAACCTTAGCACTGGTATTAACATTGCCCTATCCATCATCTTTATGATTGTTTTGTATTTAGCGTGGTAGAGAAGTATAATGGCTTGGATTGTGCATAACCTGGTGTTCAGAATGAGGTCTGTTTTCAAATTAATCTCACCATTTCATCTTCATCAATGGCCATTTTTGTAGGTCTTTCTACTAGTAGTACAGGAAATCCCTGTGTTTATTAAGGGCATGTTATCCCCTCCCTGTGTGCAAATAATTCTCACTAATGTTGTTGGTTCATTCAGGCAGGAATATTCTCACTAGTCCTTTGGTAGTAAACTCCACTAAAGTGTTTCTTCAAACAAATATTTAATCCAAAGTGATCTTTTCCTTCTTTCCTACTACTGTTTCCCTCCCCCCGCCCATTCCCTTGATGAAGTGTGTTTCACAGACTGTATTTTCTTGGAAGAACAGAGGCAGATGGACAGGAGACACTGAGGAATCCTACCTCATCTCTTAATTTTGCCCACACAGTCAGAATTTTCGTGTGGGGAGTGGAATTTAAAGATGTGCTGCTTTGAACTCCCTCATTCTGGACTATAGCAAAGTTACAGTTAAACAAACATTGAATGTTCAGCCTTTCTCTGGAGTCATGGCTAAAGTAAGACTTGTCAGTCCATCCTTGTAGAACACGTTCAAGTTACGTTCATTCCGGTCTTTCTTCATATAGGTGGAGACAGGCATATGCCATATCTGCTGCAGCATACAATTTGTAATTTCCTGGAGGAAGAGTTCTTTTGGCAAACTGCCAGGATTTTGGGGGTGGGGGTGGAGTTGTCCTAATGAAGCCTTTTATTAATACACTGCTACAGTAATTACCTTTAATTGTAGTTGACATGTTAGCAGTCATCATATGGTGGATAATGGCATGTCCACCACACAAGATTAGGGGTATACTATGGACCGGGTGGAGCAGCAATGGATCAACCAGTGTGTCTACAAATAAAATGTAGTTATAGACCTTTTCCTTAGTCAAACAGTGTCCCAAAATAGACACACCCATATGTGAATTGTAGGTATGGACTGTATATTTATGTGGCAGAACACAAGGGGGAGGAGGGCAGGAAACACCGGGCACTTGACTTAACAAAACAAATGAATGGAAGTTCAGTGCTACGTCTCTTACAGATAAAAAATATACCAAGCTTTCAGCAACTCATCAATGGGGCGTTGGACAACAATGACGTTTTTACCAAAAGGTATTACAAGCAGGGAGAAGACATTTCAACCAGTCCCAGAAGTGACACTGTATTCTGTGGTGGCAAAAAACACGTAAGTGTCAATGCAAGATGAAGCAGAATAGAACAGTGGTGTAAAATGGACTGAAGGGTAGGAGTTAAAAGCTTGTTCAATATAGCATGTGTCATGGATTATGCTCAGAAATAAGAAGAGAATTCTACTTTCGTTCAGATCAGGGAAAGACTGTCTGTCCTTGGCATGGTCCTTATAGCAGTGTTATAAATTTACTGCAGCATAAATACAGCTGAATGAATGGCAGTTAGCTGAAACCTCAGGTTAATTGAAGTTTAGTTAATGTCCTCTAAGGTGTGCAAACTCAGCTGCCTCATTCTCTTCACTGAGAACGGTTTATAGAAAAGGACAAAAACACTGAAGTGCAAAGGCGATCATAATCATTATGGATGGAAAAGCCTTTCTAAATCATTGACATTTTCTACAAAATATAGTCCCCTAACTGATGACATATCAGATACTGCACTTGATCTTAGCCAGAAGAGAGAGAAGAAAACCAATCAGAAGTTAATGCAACAAGGGTTTTAAAGTCTCTTTGATTAGCTGTTATGTTAACTGTATGTCACTGAGGGTAATGCTTTCAGTATGTTATAAATGACTTGACAGGAATTGTCAGGGCACAATAGGTATGCAGTGTCTAGGAATTTCAGAGCTGGAGTTAAGAAGGAAGGAAACTAAAATGGCTCTTAGGGGCCAAACGTAATTGAACCAGCCTCCTGCTTTTTAGTGACAGAACGATGAGATAATTTTACACCTGCTTTTCAGAGGTGTGAATAACTACACAAAGTGCAAGGCGGTGGACAGTCAGGCCCTCGGTGTTTGCCAACAGTTCACCGCACAGTTGTATCTGAGTTGCCATAAATTTCCTCTTAGCATAGGTCATAACTGTGATGCAGTTAGCAGAGATGACTTCTGAATGGATAGTGATCTGCCTGTATTCCTCCTTTTCCTTGTAGAACATGATTATTTTTTTTGAGTGATGGGACAAGGTGTGGGGAAAAAACAGTTACAAACCCCGTTGATATAAGGGGTTTACTTAACTTGTATTTCTTACCAAAAAATAAATGAACATAACCCTAATCATTGCTTATAATTATATATTCCTTCATACATGAATAGATATTTATTGATGGATAAATACCCCAGTAATGATAAAACAACCAGAGACCAGGGACAAAGCCTTCAGAATGGAAGAGTGGACTTGAGGTCTCTCCTGTTAGAAACCCTTGTCTCCATGAGTCATACCTCTGTATCTGAGATATAGGGCTAGTTTGTGCCCATAAGGCACAGCTCTATGTTGGAGAATAGTATGGAGATGTACTTGCCCCACTGCCCTGGAGAATCTCGGAGGGGGGTTGTGCATCCTAGCATCATTCCCACCTTGCATCCATGTCAAGCCCGTTACAACCTAGCTTGCAGTGGATTGGAGGGCAGTTGCAGGATGCATTCTGGGACTCCAGTGGCTGCACTGTGGACAGCCCAGTCTAAACAGTGAAATATCGCCTGCTGTATTGTCAAAGGGGAGGCCCAGCTTTATCAAGCACCGTCTTTATGGGGGAGTTCTGCGATGCTGATCATTGATTCATCAAAATCTATCATTTAACCTAAGAGATGGTGTCGCTCCAACTTCTGCCAGCTGGGCTTGAGTACAGGAAGTCATTGTTAATTTATTATGAGGGAGGACCAAATGGACGCGGTATTTCCTTGTTAAATGTTTACAATGCCTGCTTTCGTCTGAGGATCTGACCCCTGCTAAAGCCACTACACACTGAAAACAAGGAACACATAATGCTACCCAACCTGAGAAGCACTGTTTGGAATAAGCATACAGTTCCTCTGAATAAATAAGAGGTTCAATGAACTAAACAGTAGGGCAGCTTTGCAAAACTGTCATTAAAATCTATCAGCGGAGGCGCTAAATCTACTTGCCTTCCCTCCCTATGATGAGTGATAGTGAAAAATGAACATGTTTTTTACTTAGCTGTCAAATAATTTACTTCCTTATGGTGAAGGGGTGAGTAGAATTTAAGAAAACTGCATCAGAGATTAGTTGCTGCTCTGACCTACATCCTGTGAGGTCAGCTGGATTACATGAGCTGTACATCAGTTCAAAATGTAACCCTAGCTCCTGTCAGGACTTCTCTTTCCACCCTCAGGCCAAAAAAGCAATATGTGTTACTTGGAACTTATAAGGTAGAGAGGGTGACTTCTTTGACTTCAGTCAAAGATGTTGTGAATTTTGAAATGGTTGCTTGGCAAACTGCACAAATTAAAAATAACTGCAGCGCAGAGAGGTACAGTCTATTCTAATCATTAGCCTGTTTTGTTAGCTGCTAAGGCACGCAAAGTAAGAACTCCTTGGTTAACTAAGCTGGGGTGGGAGTGTAGAATAGGACTGGACTGTTTTTTCAGAGGGAGGGATGTCAAATACTGATGACATTGCATTCTGTGAAGGTGTTAGTGTCAGAAGAGATTGCTGTAATAACAAGATCTTGAAGACACACTTGCTAGTAATAGAAACAACGAGGAGTCCTTGTGGCACCTTTGAGACTGACAGATTTATTTGGGCATAAGCTTTCGTGGGCTAGAACCCACTTCATCAGATGCACGGAGTGCAAAATACAAGAGCAGGTATAAATACATGAAAAGATGGGAGTTGCCTTACCAAGTGTGAGGTCAGTCTAATGAGACAATTCAATTAACATCAGGATACCAAGGAAGGAAAAATAACTTTTGTAGTGGTAATGAGAGTGGCCCATTTCAAACAGTTGACAAGAAGGTGCGAGTAACAGTGCGGGGAAATTAGTATGGGGAAAAATAGGTTTAGGTTTTGTAATGACCCAACCACTCCCAGTCTTGATTCAGGCCTAATTTGATGGTGTCCAGTTTGCAAAGTAATAGTACTTAAAAGGAAACCCTGAAGCACTCACATTCAAGCCTATTGTTAAACAAAAATGGAGAGGAGAGACCAGAACTGTCTTGATTAAATACATAGTTCAATACATTGAGAGCTAGATTGCCCCCTGCAGTTATGTGGCTGCACTGAGGCACAGAAGGGAGTAAAGCCTCCTTCTTCACCCTACCTTCAGGGCCTGTGTAAGGACTGGCCACAAGTGCTGTCCAGGCGCTTGGGGGAGCACAGGGGCTGCACCCCAGAACCTTCCCCCCAAGGAGGATAAAGAGTGGGCAAGGAAGAGTGGAGCCAGGGGTCCACCTCCCCTGTGCACTGGTACCCAGTGATGGCTGGCTATGCAGGAAAAGTATGCTATTCCCTTTAAATATGCCACTGGGGAGCCCTAGGGAATGTTTAATAAGTGACTCTCTTTTGTTTCCTACAACACTTCCTCAGGCTCTTTCCAGGGCTGTGTACTTCAGCACTGCCCCATACTATGGGCTGTATACTACAAACACAGTCTAGCTGTACATTTTTAGATGTTTGGGACTTTGGCCTTTGACATCAGTGGGTGCTGGTCAATCCAGTATCCATATTGTTCCTGTCACATGCTTTTTAAAAAATCCTCTTTTTGGTCACACACTAATTTTTGGGGGAGTCAACTTCAAGATAGAGATATGGTCTCATACAGTGGGTGCCTATAGGATAGTTATGCTCAGCCATGTTTCAAGGACAGAGGAAGACACTGCCCTTACCTCATGGAGTTTACTATATAAAGATGGTTAATTCTGTATAGAAAAATGAAGATCTGGTAGAATTTCAACGAAATTTAAGGTCTAGTATGGCAAGTGAAGAAATAGCTTTATGCACGTATTGTGTTGGTTCTGAGTTGTTTGCTGTGACTTTAGCAGTCAGTTTGATGCAAAGATATTAAGATTTGAGGGAGAAAAACTATTTTATCTTACTGGATTTGAGCTCACTTTTTTTAATCCTTGTCTTTTCTTAGGGTAGTTTATATAGCATTAACAGCACTTGCACCGAGGCTGGCAATTTTGACATGGCTAATGTCACAGGAGAAATAGAGTTTGCCATCAGATATGTCTTTAAAGCCTGCACTTTAGAAGTCTGCATCAAGGCCTGCAAGAACCTGGCTTATGGAGAAGAGAAGAAGAAAAAGTGTAACCCGTAAGTGTTTTGATGTAAAAAAAAAAAAGGCCAAAAACAAGGTGTTCAGTTTTTTAAGATAGTACATATGTGTGTGTCTGACTTGCCACTGTGTACTATACACATATCAACTTATACATAGGGCCAGATGTCAGACCGTTAGCACTTAAGTTGTGCCTGTAAAACATGCCTGTACACTCATTGTCTAGTGGTTCCGGCATGAGGCAGAAAGTTGGGAGATCTATGTTCCATTCCTGACTGACTCACTGCATGACACTGGGCAAGTTATTTAACATGTCTGTCCTTGTCATCTTCAGCTATGAAATGAGAATACGAATCTCTGCTTTTGTAAAATGCTATGACAGCTAATGATAATTGCAAAATATAATATATAAATATTAACTGTGCTAACAGTACCCATTTCTGTGTATGAAAGGTGCCTTTGTGTTTTTTGTTTGCAATGTAGGTGCTAATGTTGGAACGTTTAACCCAGTGTCTCCTCTCTGGTTATTGTTTTGGTTATGAATGATTCTGTCTGTCTTTTCATGGCAGAAGTCATTCATGGGAATTCATCAGGCAGAATGTCCAGCTGTATGGTTAGTGCTTGACCCTACTGTAATACATTGTTTGAATGCATTTGGATCAGCTGGGCCAACAATAAGCATGCTGGAATTCCAGAGTTGTGCTTAGATTCTACCAGGAAGAATTTGGCATTGAGTCTCTTGCAGAGGAGGATCCTAAAACTGAACTCTAATAAAAGGATCCTTGTTGGAATGCCAGCTAATGCCATGGCACAGTTAGAGAATATTTAATAAGTGACTGAATAACCCTTGAGTTTCCTGATGGCGTAGCCAGCATACAAATCACAAAAAAACTGAGAGCATAGTGTGGGAAGTTCCATGTAGTAGTGAACATTACATTCTGTATTTGGTGTACAGAGTGCTGTGTCTCAGCCAGTAGGAAAAAGTACAGGCATTGTTTACAGTTAGAACACTTGACACAAAAGTTGGCTGGGGTAGGTGTTGTTTCCAACACTTATGCTAGCAACCTGTCAAAACTGTCAGCTTGTTGGCTGGTTTGAGCTATGGCTGGTTGGTTTGCATGACTCCCTGTTGCTGAAAAGGCTTTTAAAACACACACAGTACAAAGGGGCTTGGGAAGCACAGGGAAGCAGTGCGTTGCTGCTGAAAGCTACATCTGATCTTCAGTTTCCCCCGAATTTAACCCAGATCGGTTTAACAGTTATATACTGTTATATTAAATATAAAATACTACATTTTTAAAGAATGTTCTGGTAGAATTTGTCTCCTTCACCACAGGCCCTACGAGCAGATAATGGGCATCCATAATGCCATCAGTCATCTTTGGCTCTGGACTCATACTCCATCGTGTAGACCACTATCAGTACATAGAATTCTGATTAAGAGATAATATTGCTTAATGTGAGTTACTTATGTGGCAGGGGCCCTATCAAATTCACTGTCCATTTTGGTCTATTTCATGGTTATGGGATTTTTAAATTGTCAATTTCAGAGTTTCAGATATTTACATCTGAAATGTCAGGATGTTATAACCATGGGGGTCCCGACCCAAAAGAGGGTTGTGGTGATGGTTGCAAGGCTATTGAGGGGGGGTCGCAGAATTGCCACCCTTACTTCTGCGTTGTTTGTGATAGAGGCACTGTCTTTAGAGTTGGGCAGCCGGAGGGCAGTGGGCAGTGCAGACATGAGGGTCACATGGTATGGGAGGTGATCATCATTTTTTGGGGTGTGAGCAGAGCTAGCCTTATGGGTGGATGACCACCCAGGGTCCCGTGGTAAGGGCAGCGCTGTCATCCCCCCACCCCATAGCCAGCCCAAGGCCCCTTTAGCAGAGACCAATGACTGAGAGATCATGGAAACTGACCTGCCCTCTAACTCTTAGAGATGATCAGGATAGGATTGTAACACACCAACTGGCCAGTATGAGGCAACACTGCACTGCATCTGTCCATTCTGTTGATAAATTGAGGTTGTCAGGCTTCAGATAGTCTGAATTTGGCACCGTTAACCAGCACTGAATATACCCTGGAAAAATTAAGAATGTGCCAAGGATTAGAGAGTGGGGAACATGCTGCTTTATTTCCTTCCTTTTCTTTCTCAGTTTGAACTGTCCTAAATTTTGCACTCTCCCCCATCCCTCTCTGTAATTGTAAGGTATGCAAAGACTTATTTGCTTCCCGATAAATCATCTCGGAGTAAACGGAAGACAGCTGTTAAAAAGAACACAGTGGATCCAGCATTCCATGAAACTTTAAAGGTGACTTGTAAACATGTGTGACCTGGAAAGATCTCTCACTTGCATAGCAAAGTCTCCACTTCTTGTGCCCAATCCTACAAGCTCTCTGTGAACAGAACTCCCTTTGACTTTGAAGAGCCCTGTGTGAGGGCTTTTAGGATTGTGCCACACCCTTCAGTTCTATGGGTCAAAATGAACTTAACCATTAACTAATGATGGATGCCAATCAGAATAAAAGCAACCTCTTGTACATTTCTGTACAGCTCTATTAATAAGTTGGAAGCTGGCAAAAAAAAGGAACATCTGGCTTTGTCCATAGAAAACATATGACCGAATTCTGTTGCAGTTTCTGGCTAAAGAGATCGGAAATGTGGTAAAAGGAAACTCTCATATCTTTTTATGGTTACGTAGACTAATTGTGTATATTACAAAGGAAAATTAGTACTTTGTACTGTTATCTGTTTGAACTAACATCTCTTTTGTGAGTGTCAAAGGGAGTGTCTCTTTGCAATTTGCTACATGAATCATAGCTATTCCATTCATTCCTATTGTGCTCAAAGGAGTGATAGATCCAAAGTGTTAGTTTCCTCCTTTTTCTTCCCCACCACAATTGATGTCTCATTCACCAGTGTTTGGACTTGTTCATTTACAACACATTAATCGTCACAATAGAGTAAGGGTGGCTGTAATTTTTCATTTTCAAAGTGCTTTACAGCATTATTTTATGAATCCTTACAGCACCTCTGTGCAGTCCGTAAGTGTTGTTATCCCAATTTGACTGAGGGGGAAGCTGAGTTTGAATGACTTGCTAAGGCTGCAGTGAGTTACAGACAGAGCTGGGATTAGAACTCAGCTGTTCTTACCTCCCACCCTGTACTAAGGCCATTAGACCTCACCTTCTGTGTGTAGCTGAGGGACTGCAATGATGTGCAAGATAGTAAATGCCCCAATGGAATCTGATCATTTGCATGGGAAGGGAAAGATTAATGCCCAGACTCCTTGACTCTAATAAAGCTGTAGCATTTGCTCCTCCCCTGAGTCCACAGAACCAGCCGGGGTGTGGAGTGGGTGATGGTGGGGGAGGATCTCAAAAGGCAGAGGAAAGCCCTAGATTTGGACTCTGAAGTCCCAGATTCTTGCCAGCTTTGCAGAAGAACTCCTCCTGCTCTGTGCTTCTCTGCCGTATACCCCCTTTCGTGGCAGTATGGCACGGCTAGTGCCCCTTGTCTGCTGGGGAGTCACTGAGGATGCAGCGGTGTTAATGCTCCCTAAAGCTTTTCCTACAGATCAACCACAATTTTGCGGTGTCTTCTCCCTTCACAGCTTGCCATGCCAGCTTTGGGCCTCTGAGTGGTTTTGCAGAGGAGGGCAAAGATAGTTATGTGCAGAAGTGTCCAGCGTAGCTACTTCCCTTTCAGCATGGCTCCACTGTGACTTTTTGCACAGATTTATTCCCCTCCACACTGCAAAGTGAGAGAAGGGGGTGAAGCACATGGGCCATTATTGCTAATTATTGTTGTACAATTACAGAGTAAAATAGGATAGGGTCTTGCTCAGTCTGCAGTGGAGAATAACAGGATGGGAATGGGAAATATTCTAAACTGTGTGAGGGAATCATGAGACAATATGTTATCTTCAAGACCTCCCTCATGACATGAGATGCAGAAATCAGATTCTGGGCCCAATCCTGCAGCTATTACTCAGCTGACGCTCCCTACCAGGACAAGATCCATGACTTCAGCATGTTCACTCTACCCCTGTACGTGTATTTAGAGTACTTTTCATAAGCCTGTTTCATTTAAACATGTGAATGGACAGTCCAGTAGTTCCTGTTATAAGGAACAGATCAGTGTGTTTTGGCACAGACTGTTTCCAGGAAAGATACAGGGCTGTGTTACCACTGAGAATTGGCCCACTTCTAACACAGTGCACAGGTGGCAAAGAGAGGCATTAGAGCTCTGGCAGTGTATCCGCCATTTCACTTTCTCAAACACCATCCAATCCATAAATGTAAATAGGCCAGGTAATTTCCAATTGGTGGCCTCTATTGTGCGCAAGCCTCTTCAAGATGTGTGCAGTCATACAGGAGAGGTTGTCCCTACATCTTAAAAGGCGGCCAGAAAACAGGATCCAAACTTAGATTTGATAACATAAAAAGTGGGTTTTTACAGAATGTGAATGGGCCTAAATCTCATTCATACTGGGGTCTCTTTACTTTGCTCTGGCCCTGTAAAGAGACTTAAAGCAGCAATAAATTACAGTTACCGCGCTTTATGTGGCCAGAGCAGTGCAAAGGGCCGTCGAGTAAATGAAGATTAGGCCCACTGTGAAGAGAACTGTTTTCGTGATTCTTAAAAATAATTCAATGTAAAAGTTATTTTTCTTCACTTTAAATATTAATCTGCACAGTGCTGCCGCCCCAAGCACAACTGCATTATGCTAGTGCTGGAGAACTAGAACGTGACATTGGCCTGTCCAATATTGCTGTCTCAGCTGAGTGAGGTGCAAAAAGTAAGCAAAGAGCGTGAAAAGTTATTTAAACTCTTAAATTCAGGTTATTAATCTAAGGTGTTAGCAGCACAGGTAGTGACATAGGTGGTCCTGTTTTATTTTTGTAATGTTAAAAGTGAGTGAATACAATGTTTTAGAAGGGAGGGGCCATTACACTGGCTAGAGACAAGCATAGTGCGGGCAGACAATATGCAGATTTCCCAGTCCCATCTCAAATAATGCTGCTCAGTCTAGATCTCCATGGCTTCAGCAAGTCCATTCTTTGGCTTCCTTTGAGCGGAGACTGGTGATTGTGTTGTGATTGGCTCTTGTTTGTGTGTATGTGCTTTCATTAATCCTGTACTGCTATTTATCTTTTTTCTAGTATAAGATTGACTACTCCCAGCTGGAAACACGACAGCTTCAAATATCTGTGTGGCACTCAGAAACACTCAAGAGAAGGGTGTTCCTTGGAGAAGTGGTTGTTCCATTGGCATCTTGGAATTTTGAAGACAATTCAACACAGTCATTCAATTGGTATCAGCTTAAAGCAAAGGTGATTCCTAGACTTTAGGTTATCATTATTATTTTTAATTTTCAAAAAGGTTTGTGTTTTTAAAAAATAGCATATAGTGAAAGCTGTATCAGTGCCCACCCTTACTAGATCATGGAGAGGAAGAATGAAATTTTGATGTAGCAGGCCAGTCCTGCCATACCAGGATCTGGGCGGGAATGTTCCAGATATAGGTAAACAATGAGAATGAGGAGAAGGGGAGGCGGTATAGGATGATCATAATAATACAGACTTTTGTGTGTCTCTTTTTTCAGTCTGAAAAACCTGAAGACAACCTGGTTCAGTACAACGGAGAACTCCTGGTGTGTGCAAAACTGATCTTACCATCCCAGTCTAAAAAATGCCAGTATGAAGAGCAGACGAAAGGAGGTACAAAGCATTTCAGCCTCGTATGAATTACCCTGGCTATGAAAACATGGAAACAAACAAAGTATTTGTGTGTGCATCTGGGTATAAACACTGCCTGCATAGGGGCGTATTCCTGCTTGAGTAAATAGTCCCTACATATTGTGGCTTGTATTGTGTTGTGCTTATGTAAATAGTTAGAAGCCTTTTAAGGTAAAACAAAAACTTGGTAAAATGATTTGAATTCCAGACTTGTCAGTCTCACATTTTTTTTCCTTTTCACACCAAAAAAGCAGATATAAATGTGCTTCTTAAAGTGGCTTTGGCATAGTGAACTCAGATGCTCTTGAAGCAAGCTTGTGCCCTCAGATCTCTGCCAGTGCACCTCATTCCTGAGCTGTAGCAGGCCAGTTATTCCACTCCAGGAGCCCTCGGGAGTTAGAGACTATCAGTTTTGATAAATTGGGTGATGGGGAAATGTCTGGTAGGTACAAGCACTGCACTCTTCAGACTGTTTTTGTTCCGTCAGTGGCATAGGAACCGACTCCGTGGGTGCTCCAGGGCTGGAGCACCCATGGGGAAACCGGCCTCCAAACTCCCCTTCCCACCCCCCCACCCCACCTTGCCTTCTCCTCCTACCCCTTCCCTGAGCATGCCGCGTCCCCGCTTCTCCGCCTACCTCCCAGTGCTTGCCGCCGCAAAACAGCTGTTTCGCGCCGTAACAAGCTCTGGGAGGGAGGGGGGAGGGGCGGGAACACGACGCGCTCAAGGGAGGAGGCAGGGAAGAGGCAGGGCCAGGGCGGGGATTTGGGGAAGGGGTTGGAATGGGGGCGGGGCAGAGGTAGAGTCAGGGTGGGGAGGGGGGTCGAGCACCCACTGGCACCGGCAGAAGTCGGCACCTACGCTCAGCGGAGTTAAGTTTAACTTTGCATTCTAACTGGGATTCAGTTTCTGTAAATGGTGCAGTCACTGCTGAAGGAAGGAAAAACTGTAGAGGGTCGATGACTGGGACAGCTTCACATTCTTTTGCTCACTGGATAATACTAAGCACTGCAGGGCAGAGCTCCAGATGTGGCTATTTTGGCTGTTGTCAGCCTTCTACAGCAGATCTCCTAGACTAGGGGTGGCCAACCTGAGCCTGAGAAGGAGCCAGAATTTACCAATGTACATTGCCAAAGAGCCACAGTAATACATCAGCAGCCCCTCATCAGCTCCCCGCAGTCCCCACGCCCAGCGCCTCCCACCCACCAGCAGCCCCGCCAATCAGCGCTTCCCCCTCCCTCCCCGCATCTCTCGATCAGCTGTTTCGTGGCATGCAAGAGGCTCTGAGGGGGGAAGAGGGGAGGAGTGAGGGCACTGCAGGCTCAGGGGAGGGGGTGGTAAGGGGTGGAGTGGGGGCAGGGCCTGTGGCAGAGCCAGGGGTTGAGCAGTGAGCACCCCCCAGCACATTGGAAAGTTGGCGCCTGTAGCTCCAGCCCTGGAGTCGGTGCCTCTACAAAGAGCTGCGTATTAACATCGGAAGAGCCGCATGTAGTTCCGGAGCCACAGGTTGGCCACCCCTGTCCTAGACATAGAGGTAGGAAGGAAATAATGGAAAGATCAAGTAAGTTGTTAGTTTTATTTCTTTCTGTCCCCTGGATCCCCATCTCCTCTCCCTGTATCCCAGTCACCATTCCCTTCTTGGTTCAGTCCTCCTCCTCTTCCCTCATGCTGTCTGTTCCCTCTCTCCTTTCTACACTCACCTATGTGTTCCTCCTCTGTCAAAAACACACACACACTAACAGAGTAACAGAGGCAAGGTGCATCATGTTGTGGGTTGTGCCAATTATCCTTGCTGCTGGTTCTGCCTCAGAGTAAAACTATGGGACGTGGATTGTTCCCTTGATCTCTGCAGGTGCACTTGGGGCCTGGTAAAGCTTCCTCATCATCATGCCACTGATTTTCCTCCCTCCCTCCCTCCATTTTTTAAAATCACATACTGTAAAAGTGTCTTCAAACCTTTCCTCTTGTCTAAAATATCTCTGCAGTTCAGCAAACACGCTGAACTGCACTTTCTCACTTCAGGGCAACAGTTCTTAGGGACTTTCTTTCCTTCCCTTAGCCCTGTGTTAACTAGCCAACCATTTACCCACACTGGTCGCTAATTATAAGCAATGTTTCTGTTTTAGGGAGAGAAGACCAAGCATCTGCTGATGGCCAGCTTCACCTTGTGGTGCTTGGAGCTAAGAACTTGCCTGTGATGAGATGTGGTGGCACTTTGAACTCATTTGTTAAAGGGTATGTTTTTGAGATTTAACTCTTCAGATTTAGAATCTTTTAAAACCATCAGCCACTTCTGCATGGAGCTAAAAATGAGCTAAACACATTCCAGGGAGTAGATCTTTGAGTAAAAGACATTACACCTGAGTATGGAGCCAGATTGTGGAGTCCTTTCTCATGATGGTGAGCATTTACCCAAGTAGCTCCTGAGATTGCAGCACTTACCAGCACAAGGAAAGGGGCCACAATCTGACGCTTAGGCCTTGTTCAGACAGATTTAGGATTTGAGGAGACTCCACCAGTTATTGAGATTTAATCTCTGCTTTCACAGTTGCAAAAGTGTTTAAATGTCAAGTTTTGAAGCAGTAAAAGGAAAACACTGAATGCATCCGATGAAGTGAGCTGTAGCTCACGAAAGCTTATGCTCAAATAAATTGGTTAGTCTCTAAGGTGCCACAAGTACTCCTTTTCTTTTCGCAAATACAGACTAACACGGCTGCTACTCTGTAACTTAAGAAATGTGATTATAAACAACAAGGGAGGAGAACCACTCCTGTCTTCTTAATTCATGCTTTGAGCCGTGCTGTTGCAAAGTGAATTACAGCATCGTACTCACTGGGAGAGGTAACCTATTATCCTACTCATTCTAGGCAGTTCGGAAGAGTTCTTTAGAATGTTTGGAACTGATGTAGGTGACAAGTACACATATCTGTTGGAGACCACCCCCATCCTGCGTTTGTCACGGTGACTTGGAAGGGTGCACTCCGTGAAAACTGTCACGCAGGGCATGGCTACGCTTGCAGATGTAGAGCACTATGCGTTAAACCAGCCCTCGGAGAGCGCAGCATGTCCACACTATCAGATTCAAGCGCAGTGGCGTGGCCACATTAGCAACTCTTGCAACACCAGAAAGAGCAGTGCATTGTGGTAGCTATCCCAGCATGCAAGTGGCTGCAACTTGCTTTTCAGATGGGGAGGGTGAGGAGGAGTGAGTTGTGTGTATGTCAGGGGAGAGACAGTGTGTTTTGGGGGGCTGAGAGTATGTCAGCATGCTATCTTGTAAGTTCAGACAGCAGCAGACCTCCCCTCCCTCCCCCCTCTCTCTCACACACACTCACAACAGCAGCATTCCACAGTAATGCTTGCTTTGTCCCGGAGGAGATGAGCAGCCGGCTGTCAGAAACGGCGCTTTGAAAGGGCATATCCACATTCCTACAGCAAGTTCAAAACAATGAGAAGAGTGGCCACTTGACTTCAGGGGATTATGGGACATTTTCGGAGGCCAATCACAGCGCAGTAATGCAACCCCTCGTCCACACTGATGCTGGGGTGTTTCAGCTGAGGCGCAGCAAGCTTTATGCTTCTGGTGGAGGTGGATTACCAGGAGCGCTCCAGCTGCAGAGTCCAGGAGCTCTACGTGCCTTGCCAGTGTGGACGGGTCGTGAGTTAGGGCGCTCGGGGCTGCTTTAATGCGCTCTAACTCACAGGTGTAGCCACGCCCTCTGTTTTGTATGTGAAACTCTGTTATGTTCAGTCGGCATATCACAGAATCACGTACCCCATGCACAGTCATCTTTGCCATCGTTTTGGATTACCTTCCTAACACGTTCTCACTGTGCAAGCTAAGATGGAGCTAATCACATTTCCTGCTCCATCACTTCAGGAGTCAGGAAGGAATTTTTCTCCCATGTGCAGCATTGCAGAGTTAGCATTATGGGGTCATTTTACCTTCCTACAATCAAGCATCGCACACAGCTGGAGGCAGGATATCGGATACCTGCAGTGAGGATATGTCTTGTACCTGATAGGAGCACCTTACCAGAGGTGGAATGGTCTCTTTAGTTTTGTCAGTGAGAAAAATGCTGCTCTTAGGCAGGCATTGCTGGATGGGCTGGAGGACCAGCTGCTGTTGGGAAACAAAGGCTGCTACAGTGGTCCCTGACAATTGGATCAGCAAGCAGAGCCAAAGGAGCTCATTCTTACTCCCCTGGAAGTTAATGGGAATAGACTCAATGGGAGGAGGATCAAGCCTACGATTTAAAAAAAAAAGTGGTGTTAATATACTACCATTTCGTATTTATGCCTCACTTTAATAGTCAAAGCATTCCAATGAGTAGTAACGAGGTGGATGAGATAATATCTTTTAGGTCAGTGACCTCACCCAACATCTATTTTATTCCTTTTTGGAAGTTGTCTCACTCTCCCGGACCAACGTAAGATAAGACAGAAGTCTCCTGTCCTGAAGAAAGAAGGCTGTCCTCAGTGGAAGCACCTGTTTGTCTTTGACGGTGTGACCCCATCTCAGCTACGGCAATCTTGTCTGGAGTTGGCCGTCTGGAACCAGGCATCTTTTGGCTCAAATGACCGGTTCCTGGGGGGAGCCAGGCTTAGCACAAGTAAGTCTTTTATCATTAAAAAATTGAAGACAAAAGAAACACTCCAATACCTATTGTACATAACAATAATAATTATTATTTACAATGCAGTAGCAGTTGGAGGCCCCACTCAGGACTTGTGCTATGCAAAAACACACAAAGAAACAGCCCTTGGCCTGAAGCACTTAGTCTTAGGCCTTGATCCTGCAAATATTTATGCACATGCTTCACTTTACGCCTGTGAAAAGTGCCACTTAAGTCAATGGGGCTCCATGTGGGCACAGGGGTCTGCTAACTAGGGGCAGGATTTGGGATCAGAGCCTAAGACCACAGGCAGCAGACCTATGAAAGGCAGGGGCAGCCAACTGCAAAAACAAGTGTGATTTTAAAAATAATTACAAATAGGTAAAGGAGGTGCCAGCTCTCTGCCTCTCATGCTGTCCAGCCTTAATTGACTATTTTCTTACAGATTCATGATAGAGCTAGGTGTGGAGGACAAGTTTGAAGAAAGAAGGGGGAGTGGTCCCAATCTTGCAAGCACTTATACCGTTAACTTTTCACATGTGAGTTAGTCCCATTCAGTAGAACAGGTGTAAACTTAAGCATGTGCAACTTAAGTGTTTGCCCAATTAGGGCCTTACTGGTAACTTCTGCATAACTTATCTTAGAAGAGACAAGGCTAGAACTCCGTTCCTCTTTAACATTTCAGACAGCTCTGGTTGAGCTCTCATTCTGTAATTATTAACCTCTGCCTGTGCTGCCCCAGGTAGCTTGTGGGCTCCTAATTTAGTATGCACCCATTGTCAGACTCTCACTGCTGTCCAGCATGTGACCACACCCACTAGCCCAACCAGTTGTTGCTTGTCAAATCACCCTATTCCGGAACTGACTCACTGGGGCCTGTTATTGCTGCTTTGGCGCCAGCCCTGGTCCGTCAGGTGACGGAACTCCAGTCATCCTTTCCAGCTTGTTTACTAAGGAATGGGCCTGAGAATTCCTTTGAACGACTCCCTGCTTGGAGTTGCTCTCTGGTGGCTTTGGCTCCTGCCAGGCTTTCCCGCAGCCATCCCTCCTTTGACATGACCACAGACCAAGTCAAACCCTAATGTTTTACAGCTGGTCTAATTAATGCTTTAAAACCAAAGCCCACCCAGTTAACAGAACTGAAATTCACAACACCGCACTAGAGTGGACAGCACTTGCTTTTGGTTACCAGCTGACTAGCAAGGACCCCCGGTGTTCTGTGCAAGGATCTCCTGCTATCTGCATCACTTAGGAAATTCTGCAACCGCTTCATTTACAGTTTAAAATGGAGAGGTTTATTACATTAAATCTGAACCTGACTAATAAGTACCCTCAGTACATAGCTCCAGGCTTTATATGGGTATTTGTTTTTCTTTCCCCATTTTTTTTCAAGCTGCTGCAGTTTTGTAATAGAACTGCTGCGTGAAAGTTGTTGGGGGTGGGGAATAGCTGGAAATTTTGGTGGCTTGAGTGAGGGAAATTGGAGGGTCAGGCACCCAGGAAGGCAAGGGCCATGCTTTGGTTTTGTAGCAGAACCATCTGAGCTGGCAGCTTCTCTTAAATAACTGGCAGAGAAATATTAAGTGGCCAGATTTAAATCCTCATCCGTAGGCTTCAGAGTTCAACTTGCTGACACAATGTGAAAACATCCCATTTAGCTCAAGAGAGCGGTGTTTCAGGCTAGCTGCCAGCTCATATTCAGTTAATATTTTTAAGTTTTTCTGAACTAACCAAGCTCCAAACATCTCTTTATTGAATGAAATCTCAACTTCCGGGGCAAGTGCTGCAGCAAATTCCCCAGGGGCGACTGGGCAGTTTTCTGAAGATTAATATAGGCCCAAGTAGTAGTGTTAGCAGGGCATAACCTAGCTTTTATTATCTTGCCTGCCAGCCTTAATGATAGGCAAGCCTCTGTCCACCCCCATACGTAAGTACTTTGTTTTCTCTATTACAGAAACATCCATTTGAGAGTGGGGCAGGGGACCATCCCTCCAATAAGGTTTTGTCTTAACGACACTTTTGCTTATAGCATAAGGACTTAGATGTGTGGTGGCACTGGCCAGGCTCTGCTACTGTGCAGGCTTCTCCACCGGCTGCTATTTGCCTTAATCTTATGCCATAGACCTGGCTCTTCCGCTCCAAGGTTTCTCCTTTGTGGGGTCTGCAACCAGTGCTGGTGTTCTCAGTAGAAGGCCCTTTGAATAACCTTGCTATGCCTCTGCTCCACTGCAGTCGATTAGTTGAACTTCACTTAGGCTTTTCCTAGGGGGATGAGTTCATCTGGCAAAGGCTCAGCCTCATTAGCTTTGTTCAGTGAGATCCAGGGCATGTCTCCGGGGCAGCTAGGAATGGGCTTCCTAGCACAGCTAGACAAACAAAGACTTGCTCTGGTGCTAGGGTGGTGCATGCAGCAGGCCTGGGCCAGCCATGCGAGCACATACCCAAGGGTTGAACTCGGGTGGCTAGCCTGAGCTGCTGCACATGCCACCACACCCACACTGCTAGTTGTAGTGTGCTGGATTGAGCAGAACTAGCAGCCAGCTGTCCACTCATGCTGCCAGGCCTGCCTCCAGCCGTGGTGTAGGCACAGCTGTAAGTTTTTTTGTAGTTTTGTTTGCCCATCTGCCAGCTATGCTGTGCAAACTGGAAAACAGTTAATCCACTCAACTGCTGCTGTATTTCCATTGTTACCAAATACAGCACCAGCATGCCACTGAGTGTAGTGGAGGCCTCCTCTCAGAGCACCCCACAGAGCAATTCTACCAAAAGGGTCTCATGCTTTGAAGTAGATTTTAAGACAAGAGACCAGAGATTCTTCTGCTTGGAAATAGGACAGTGCAATGTAATTCTCTAGCCACGGAGTACGTGGCAGAATCCACCTCTTCTTTTAAAACTGATCTGTAAACTGCATGGTTAAAAATATGAGCTGCGTGTAAGCCAATGCCTTATTGCCTGCTGCCAGTCAAACCTCATCTCTCCTAACTGTTAACAGCTCCATTCTCTGAGTGGGGGACTTTGAAAATAAGTGACAGTACGTGTCCATACTTCATTATTTCACTGCTGATTATTTTAGCAGAAGCATCTAGGTAGAGCACTTGTCCTAATCTGCCTTCCTGGGTACCAGAAGCTCAATCAGGGGTACACAGAGGTCTTCCAGAGGGTACATTAAGTCATCTAGCTATTTGCCTACTTTTACAACAGGCTACATAAACAGCACTAGCAAAGTCAGTACAAACAAATTTCAGACAATGACTTGTTTATACTGCTCTCTATAGTATACACTGAAATGTAAAAACTATATTTATATTCCAATTGGTTAATAATTATATGGTAAAAATGAGAAAGTAAGCAATTTTTCAGTAATAGTGTGCTGTGACAGTATCTTTGATTTTGTAAGCAAGTTTTCAAGTGAGGTGAAACTTGGGGTATACAAGACAGACTCCTGAAAGAGGTACAGTAGTCAGGAAAGGTTGACAGCCACTGCCCTGCCTGCCTGACAAAAATTCTAGCTTCTTCACCAACAGTTTCTGTGATACAGTGGAGTGTTACAATAAAATAAAATTGTGTAATAAACTCAAGCATGGCTGTGCTGGTTTTAATTTCCTATATTTACATGAATATACTTCTGTTTAAATGGAGCAGTCTCCAATCTGCAGCAGTGGGGTGCTGCAGAAACCAGGGTCCTTACTGCAGAATTTAAATCAGGATTGCTGCAGAATACATGGTGTCTTCACTGTACTGAATTAAATAGTTTGACACATGTATTTAAGGATGGAGTTACAGAATGAGACATGAAGCATTAGAAGAAATGTTGGAGACAGATTATAAGTTAGTCGGGGCAGAAATGTTCATGTACACTTGGCCTTACCCTTTTGTTTCAACTTTCCTGTAGAAGAACCATCTGGCACCTGGGATTCAGACCCCCAGTCAAAACTTCAGTGGCAGAAAATACTCAGCAGCCCAAACATCTGGATAGATATTACACTTATGCTGCATTCAAATATGGACACTTAAATCCTAATAGCACCCATTTGACAAGCATATCCTTTCCAACTGCTCACATATGGAAGAAAGTATTATACTCAAGGTTAAGCAACGTGGCATGCTTCCTGGTCACTTCTGCCTTCTGGAAAGAAACATCCTTTGAAAAGAGCTCTCTACAAGCAAGCCACCTGTTTCTATACATAGAGCAGAACTGTGTAATTAGAATAATTACAAAACTAATAAAAATATTCAACTGTCACACTCCAGGAGCATTTAATTAAAAAAAATCCCATGAGTGATTTTTCATCATGAGCAGCTCTGGTAAGACATTTATCAGCAGCAGCTAGCTGGCGGTGTTTTGGGGATTAAGTGATGCATTACAAAAGGGGAAGCTACAATTGCTGAGTTGCTTCAGCACTTGTTGCCAGAAATGTTACTATGGTTAAAAATGAGGAGTCCGGTGGCACCTTAAAGACTAAGGGATTTATTTGGGCATGAGCTTTCATGGGTAAAAAACCCACCCCCTAAGGTGCCACTGGACTCCTCATTGTTCTTGTGGATACAGACTAACATGGTTACAACTGTTGTCGAAGGCCATCTGTTTGAGTAGAGGTGAAACTTCTTCACATTCCCTTAGGAAACCATGACACCTGAAGCACGGATGGATTTTGGCTTGCAAGTTGTTTGCAGTACAGTTACTAAAAGAAAAAAAGAAGAATGCAGGAGGGAGAGAAAGCATAAGGTATCCCCTCAGATGTTAGTCACTTTGATATCTTGGGACTGCAAGAGAGTTTGGCACTTAATACAGAAGGGACAATAGGATATGCATGTTGAGGGAGACTGACTCAAGACCAAATACTCTAGAGCAGAGATCCTTAGCTTTCCCCCCATAGTGTGGCAACTAGAGCAGTAGCTAACAAGGAGAAGGAAAGCATATTTATTAATGAGCATCTTTTAATGAGAGTTAGCTGGTGGGCAGCCAGCTCTCTGCAGACTTATGAGAGGCTGAGGGAACTGGAATTGTTTAGTCTGCAGAAGAGAAGAATGAGGGGGGATTTGATAGCTGCTTTCAACTACCTGAAAGGGGGTTCCAAAGAGGATGGCTCTAGACTGTTCTCAATGGTAGCAGATGACAGAACAAGGAGTAATGGTCTCAAGTTGCAGTGGGGGAGGTTTAGATTGGATATTAGGAAAAACTTTTTCACTATGAGGGTGGTGAAACACTGGAATGCATTACCTAGGGAGGTGGTAGAATCTCCTTCCTTAGAGGTTTTTAAGGTCAGGCTTGACAAAGCCCTGGCTGGGATGATTTAATTGGGAATTGGTCCTGCTTCGAGCAGGGGGTTGGACTAGATGACCTTCTGGGGTCCCTTCCAACCCTGATATTCTATGATTCTATGACTACCAGCAAGTGATCTGTGGAATACTGATGGTCCACGGACCACTGTTTGGAAACACCTGCTCCAGGCTCTTGGAATGTGTGGGGGAGGTTGCTACTAGTTACTTCTTTGTCTCCTCAACTACAGAGCTCTTCGTTCCAGAGGCTGGGAAGTGCTCAAAGCTGTAGAGCCACTTCAGGAAGGCTGTAGAAAGGGTCACTTCTATCATAGAGCCAAGCTCTGGGGGATGCTGAGAAGCTGCCCTAGGCTGGATGAAGGCAGCTGCAGGAGGGGAGTGAGCACACTGTTAGTGATGCAGCAGTTTTCTTGCTCTCAGCGAATGGGGCACCCCTCACAACTCACTCCTGATTGAGTGGCAGCACACTGGAGAGCTCATAGGTCAGCCTTTTGGCCAGAGCCTTGCACATTCTGTAACCAAAGGCAGACACCACTTTCAGATGAAGACATGGAAGTACCAGTGGGAGGCTTTTGTGGGTAAAGACATCTTTAGTGCTGTGTTAGTCAGCCTCAGCAAGTCTGACTGCAGAAAGCAAGCCTACCTTATAACGAATAGTAACTTGGCATGTGAAGGTTTCCCAGTGTAGATGCAGTCTAAGATCAAGCAAAGTACCAGTTTCCTGGTGGATGCATCTTCTCTGGGGTGGGGAGAATGCTCTATCTGAAAGGTCTCATCCCTTTCACACCCCCTCCCCCCCAAAATCACACATTACTGCAACAAGCAGTTGTCTTCCTCTGCCTGCACCCTCACTAAAAGAGAAAGTGTTCTCTCCCCCCCCCCCCCCCAGGACATTTCACTGTGAAGCTGCAAATATAAAAGAGTTCATATTTCCAAAGTGAGAAATGTAGAGCTGCACTGTAGTTTTAACGTGCATACAGCACTGCTCTGCTGGGGTTAAACACCCTACGCAGCACAAAACACACAACTTCAAATCCTTTGTTACCTTGCAGATTTTTATTCATAGTCACGTGTTGCAAAAAACCCACACCCCCTTGGTATAAAGCTTTAATGTTGAGTATAAAGCAGCACTGAATCAACACACTGAGACGGACACATTTTCAAAGATGGGGTGGGGGTAACAGGAAGTCTACAGATGCTCTTTTCATGGACAGAATACAAGGGGGATATAAACAAACAATCCCTTCATAGTTGGAGTCTGAAATATTATTAAATCAAATATTTTAAAAAATTAGAAAATTTGTTAGAAAAAATAGGTGCAGTAAGGTTGTATTTACTGAATTATGTGCATATCACAATTTTATTTGAAGTAAAAAAATCACTTTACAGATAGTGTTTTATAGCAAGTAATCAGTTTTACACGCCTTCTGTAGCACAGACAGTATCTTGTTTAGGCAAATGTTTTTACATATGCAATTTATTTTAATACTAAATCTGAAAAAGGTAACAAAATATACAGAGCAAAACTTTTCCCCTTTTTAAACTAGTGTCACAATCCATATTTATCAACTATATTTATATATAAATACTACACTACAGCTGATCATTAATTAAGCTGGAGTATAACACACATCAACAAGTATGAGTCCAACAGAAAGAATATTTGCCTACCTATGCAAGGAGAGTATCAAAGAGTGTTCCTATACTGCATTTCTTCTGAGCGATCACTGCAGGAATTTCTCCAATTGAACAGAGTAACAAAAAAGACCCCTCACACTTATCGTACGTAGAAATAACAGATTTCCAGATGGTTGCTGGTACCATTTTGTAAAATTATAAACAAGGGCCTGCAGGTCTTTGCTGACAAAGCAGAATGTAGAATTAGTCAGGTTATGTGCTGCACTTAAAAGATATATGGCACAAAATTCACCCACAGCATTGTGTTTTTGTTTAAACAGCTGAATCCAGATGTACCACCTATCACAGCATATCATCTTTATGAACAGAAAGATGTAGTATTAAAATAAACCCTGCGTGGAAAAAAAGTGGATGTGACTTATAGGCCTTTTGGCACTAGGATATGAATGAGCAAAAGTTATCAGAGTTAATTGCTTGGCTGACAGACTTAATGGGCAGTCACCACATTTTAATAGTAAAAACTGGAGGATAAGCTGACAGTGGGAGCTTCTCTAGGTTTAGAGCATTTGATATTTAGATGTTACACAGTGACCCCTCAGAAAAGGCAGATCGTAGGATAAGCTCTGCCTTTCCCATAGTCTTGCCTTTTTGGCTGTAAAGTGCGCTTACATAGCCTCAAACTCATCGATTCTCTGCTTGGTGTTGCCCTGTCGGATCTGCCTCAGCGTCTTGTACTTGTCACGTCCCTGTCGCATGTTCTCTGTATGAATCATGTCATTGTGGGTTCTCTTGTTTTCATCCCTGGCCTGGGCCAGCTCATCTGTCAGGGTCTGCAATATTAAGTACAGAATGTCACAAATCTGAGTCACACATGAAAGACCTTGCATCTCACGAGAGTTTGACAGAGTCAAGGATTAATAATGTTTTAGAGGCATTTGACAACATCCTTGGGATGCAGAAGAGTACGGTGGAAATGGGTGAACTGGAGATCTGGACATTTGAGTATTACAATGTGCAGACTGTGAACACTAGCTAATTGAAAGAACCAGAAGCGTCAGTGCACCCCTACTAATAAGCAAAGCCCATATGTATTGCATGAAAATCAATCATGTTAAAGCACAGGCAACTTTATGTTCAAGACATCTTGTAGGGCTTGTCGACATGGAGATTTAGTGCCTGGAAAACCAGGGTGTAAACCTACAGCATGCTAACTGGCCATGTGGACCCTGCTGCCATGTACAAACAGTTCTGCAGCGTACAGTACGGTTCCCAGCAGTAGGTCAGAGTGCACAGTAGCAGGTCCTCACAGCATGCTTGCACCCTGCTTGCTGTACACTAAGTTTCCATATAGATGATCCTTTAATATTTTACATACACCATTCTGGAAGAGCTGCGCATTTAAACAGGGCTCAATTTTCAGCAACATTAGATTTAAGTTTTCTCCCAATAATTTTGTTTTCTTACCATCAACTGCCTCTGAACACGCTGATTCTTCACTGCTTCAGTAGTGCGTTTCTCTTCATTGCGATCATCCAAGATGCCTTCACTTGAGAACTCTGCACTGTAGCCTGAATGTTCTGTTCCTTCATCAAGCAAGTTGTCATGGACATGGTAATTCACTGGCTCATAGACAGGGGCTGGCGGTGGGGGTGGGGCAGTCATTACCAAATGTAGCTCTTCTTTTGTCTTCACTAGGTCATCTTGGGCTTCCTTGGCCTTTAAAAGTGGAAACAAAAAAATGGGCACAAAAGCAGATGTGAAGTTTATTTAAACCCAGCTCAATGAACACACTGTAGCACCCAAAGGGGAAGGGACAGAAAGAAAGGGATGCGCTAGAGTGGTTGGATATTTGCTAAACCAGAAGACAATGCTTTCAATATACTCTTGTGTGGGGAGATTAAAAAAAAAACAAAACACAAAATTTGATTAGGATTGTGGATGAGGCCAGTATAATTTCACTAAGCAAGAGTCTTCCTCCGACATATAATGATGTCTGAAGAATTAGTATTGTAGGGGAATGTGGAATCCATATTTATAACATATTACTTGTCAATTAAAAAGGCGGCTGACCAACAGTTTAGTTGGGAAGTCGATACAATGAGAAATGAGAAATTACATCCCTAAATTGTGGAACTTTAAAGTGGTGTGTAAATTGCAAGAAATTGGGCTTCTTGCTTGCTAAACAGTTCTTCCCTCCTCAGGACTAGCTACGGTCTTGTGGGAAAACTGAACTCAGCTTCCAGCAAATGTAGAATGGGGACTGTAATACTGTGGCAAGCTTCAACTTTAAAGGTAGCTGGGGTCGGGGGGGGTGGAGAGAGAAGGAAAACTGTTGCTAAGAGTTTTGGCAGTTTTCACTGAAGTTCTGAAATATCCAGAGTATCCCCAGCCAGCTCTAAACTTTCGGATTGCTATCAGATCTCTAATCAGTGTTTGAAAAACGTTAAGAACACACATTTTCCTCTACACGATAATTATTCATGAACAAAATGCTGCAGGGTTGTTTTCCTAGAAGTGCAAAATAGCAAAGAGAAAATAGAAAACCAAAGAATGAGGAAATGTTTTCCAGATATAGTGTTTAATTTATGTTGGCACATACATATAACTACACACTTAAGGATCTTCCAGATTTGCTCTCACTTCTGCTGCATTCCATTAGGAATACTTCAGTCCCCTGTGTCAAGACCAAAAGAAGGCACTTTCCCATAGCACAAAGTTATTGGGACCACTACATTAGTGCTGTTACACTTACTTTGTCCGTTTCTCTCTCCTTCATTCAACACTTTCATACAAGAACATGTGTTTCCTAAGATGCCCAAATACACTACGATCATGACTCTATAGTTAAGACTGCATTCTAAGTTGTTATATAGATCACTGGTTAGAGATTTGAGAAGAGTCAGATTTGTTGGAGGAGGGAAATTACATATTGCACTTTGGGTTGGAAGTTAATAGCCACATTCATAAATTCAGCATTTCACTTAGGACTTTAGTAAAGATTCTCTTTTGTGGTGTTATACAAGGCTAAGCAGATCGATCCAGAGCTTTAAACTTGAATTAGTAAAATGTACTAATTTAGGAAAGCAGAAAAACTCACCCTGTGTTGCCATTCTTCAACCTCACTCTCTTTACGCTTCCTTGCCTCTTCCAGAAGAGCAATCTTGGCTGTATATTCTGCAAGTTCTGTAGCCTATTGAATAGCAAGGCTAGAATTATATTTGAAGCTTTTTCAATAATGCTTTTCTGAATAAGAAACATGACACAAATGTTACATGATTTTGTGAATAGATTCCTCCACTGTGATAAAGACTCCATTAAGTTATGGGCAATTTGCACTTATTTGGTATATCATTTGAAAAGTTTCCCAGTCAAAGACTGATTCCATGATTATGCTACTGCAGTGCGTCCTCTGGCCTAATGGATCATTTCCTTGTATCCAAGGCTTCATTTAAAAATATGCAGTAGTGAGCCTACATTAACTGAAATATACGACTCAAGGCTTTATATGCTAAGACTCAAAAAGCCTATGGTTCCTACCAACTGTTCCTGGCTCTTCATCTGGTCAACAGTTTGCTTCTCCAGCTCTTCCTTGGCTTGGAGAGCAGCCAAGCGCTCGGCCTCCAGACGTTCAGCTTCCTTCTCTGCTCGCCTCCTCTCCTCCTCAAGCTGCATGGCTTTTTGGATCTGATCTGAGAGCTCTGTAAAGGAAGAGGAAAGCAGTAAGTCAATGGGTTTAACTAACCACTTTACAAAAGGGGTTTTGCACACTGGTGCAAATGCTCATGGGAGCAAGACTAAGAAATACTTCATTCCAGTTTTCTATCCACAAACTCCAACTTGGTTTCTGAACAAGTCTAAATGCAGTTACCTGACACATCATATGCAAGAGGTCCGTAGCTTATGTTCTAGGTAATATTCCCTTTACAGAATGTAGGTAATGAGAGTCTAATTGTGGGTTTTACTCCATATTGAGGAAAAGATGGCAACTCCAAAGTCTTAGAATACCTATTTATGGAGTAGGACTGGATGTTGCTGCTTCTGGTCCTCCATATTTCTCTACACATTGGAGGTAGGGAAGAGACAGACTCCGATTTCACTGATGTCTTGTTAACGAAGCATCAGGTGTCCTGGCAGGGGAGTTATGGGAGTGACCATTAAAAGCTACTTGAGTGAGAAATGTTTGAGTCAGTCACTGATGGAAGTGGCCATACTACACCTTCCTCGTATGGGAAAGCGAACATTCAGTTTTGAACCTCAGTTCCCAGACAAAAAAATAAAGGTCACTTGACATCTACTTTCTCTATACAATAGCTGGTGATCACTACACTGAAAAGGAAGGATTTCGCTGTTCCTATATTTATACATGCGCACAGACACACTGGTAGAAGTCCGTTTTGTGCAGCAGATCTAAGTGTCACAAGATGGTAGCGTTTAGGATAAGGGCAGCTGTCAAGCCACATCACTGCTTTGCAAAGTAGAAGGGCAAAGCCCAGTGTGGTGGAATCACCCGGACCCTGCCTGCTGACCAGTGCAAGCCCTTTACCTTTCTCAGCCTTCTTGGTCTTTATTTCATACTCTTGCAGTCTCAACATCAGCTCCTCTTTCTCCCTCAACATCTGCTCCTTCTCTTTTTCAATCGTCTCTCTCTTCTTCTTTTCACTTTCTAACTGTTGCCTGTTAGAGAGAAATAACTTAAGTTTAGAACATAGGAAGGTAGGAGTTTGCTTGCTCCACTGAACTGCATCCATGCTGCAGGAGGCCTGGGCATCTCTGTAGAAAGCTCAGTGAAAACCTCTGCTCGGTGTTTAATGGCAGTCAAAAACTATGTTAGGGGGTCCTTGGGGGTGGGGACTGTCTTTGTTCTGTGTTTGTACAGCACCTAGCACAATGGGTCCTGGGCCATAACCAGGTCTCTTAGATGCTCTGGGTAATACTACCACTACTACTAAGGAATGGGATAAGTTATATACTTTCCGTCTCTCTTTTCCAAGTCAATGCTACATCCTACCCAAGAGCACTGTGTTGAGTGTTGGACACCCCACTGCAAAAAGAAGGATTCACAGACAGATGCAGTATAGTCATACCCATGTCAGTCTCAGGACATTAGAGACACCAGGTGGGTGGGGTAATCTCTTTTATTGGCCCAACTTCTATTGGTGAGACACACAAGTTTTTGAGGACCTGAAGAAGAGCTCTGGGTAAGTTCGAAGGCTTGTTTCACCAACAGAAGATGGTCCAATAAGAGATTCTCTCTCCTACCATGCCTCTCTAAAAATGATTAGAGGCATGTAAATACTTTCAGACGGAGAACCATTGAGAAGATTGCTCTACACTAAATGGTACCGGAGTTAAACAAAAGACCTGCTAGAAGTATACAAAGTAACAATAGCCATAGTCAAATCACATATTCCTATTTATCATCTCATAATATAAGATGAAAGACAGCAGCAGCAAACTGACAGAAGGGAACACTTTTCCTACAAGACAATCAACTGGCAGATCTATCTGCCTCTAGTGACCATTGAGGCCAAGATTTAAGCAGAATTCGAGGAAGGGATTAGAAATCCATGTGGATAAGAAGAATACCTACAGTTACATTAGATCACAAAGACTTGAAGGGATATAAATACTCATGCTCCAGGGAAGAAGCCAACAAATGCGGTTAGGAGGAAATTTCTCTATGGGTAGGTTATTCTCTAACTGCCCACTATGTAGTTTCTTGTACTTTCCTCACAAGCATCTGGTACTGACCGCTGTCAGATAGGATACTGGCATGTGGACTTCAGGTCTGAGAGTGTCTGGCAATTCTTATGTTCTTTTGAATTGTTTCTTCTCTCTTTAGTCAATACCCCCTCTAAGTTAGTATTTGGCCCTGAATCCTCCCCTCTGGCTAAGGTGGGATGAGGGCAGTAGCCCTCAGGGTCTGAATGGTTCACCTGCTTTGGTGCAACCCCACCCTATTGGCTCCAGTTCAGCTGTCATCACAACTAAAATGCTTAATCCTGCCAATTTGCTTCCATTCAAGTCACCCACATTTCTCCTGAGCTCTCACCCTCCTCTCTCAAGCTCAGCTCACCTTTCCAGCTGTTTCTGGTGTTTCTCCTCACGGGCCTGAGCTTTCATCTGCTGGACCTCAATGGTGTCAGGCTTCCTGCGGCGCATGTACAGCTCATGGTTGCCCATGCACAGCTGCAGGATCCTCTTGTTAATTCTTAGACGAGGTGCATAAAACACAAAGTCCTATGGAAGAGAGGCAGAACAATGGAATTCAGTCCATGAGGCAGTGGTTTCCTATGGAAGGAGATAAAGCACTTCTAACTTATTGTAGGCAGAGCAATCACATGGCCACTATCCTCCTGCAATCCAAAAGACATGCACAGGCATTCGTATATTAATAGCAGCTGCATTTTCAATTATGTATTCCCAGTGACTAACAACACTCCCATAAATACCTTGATTCAAGAGTGGCGGTAGTACAGAAGGGGTTTCCTGAGGTTTGAAACACTTGGAAATACCATCAGATTTTTTGGGAGGATACCTAAGCAGCCATGTAACCCACCCACCTCTATTTATTACACAAGACATGACAGTGTGTGGTTACTGTGTTATTCGTTTGTATACAAAGTGGGCAAGGAGGTCTTATGAATGGAAATAAAACCTAAGGAGACCTGAAATGTAATAGTATATGATTAATATTAAAAAATACTGCAGGGATTTAGTCATAGGTCAGATCACTGATCCCTCTAATTCAGTGTCTTAGACCCTGCTAGTATCTCTTTCTTCAGACAAAGATGAAAAATTGTCAGCACTCTCAGCCAATTGTACCATGAGATACTTTTCAGGGGGTCGCATACCTACAAACATTACTATGTCACAGAAAGTCTCCAGTACTGGAGAGTCCAGCCACAATAGTTGTATCAATATTTGTTGGGAGTCCCAGCAGTGGTATCTCTACATAGGTGCAAAATATAGAACACGGATGAGTGTAGCTACGCACTAATGGAACCATCACTTTGACAAATGACTGTCCATAGCTACTTCTGAAGTGGCCACTGAGGGACTGCCACCATCAAGCATTCATGCTGCCCTTCCTCCTAGATGATGGGGGAAAGGAGAGGAGAAACACCTTAATTCCTTCCTCTAGAATGAAAATGAGAGACTCCTCACTCCTTTTGCTACTGAGCCAAAAATAACTTTGGGAGTTTTTAATAGGAGCAAGATTTCTGCATTCATGACATCTGCATTGTCATCTTTGTCTCTTGGTGACATTTTTAAGAAGATTTGCGCTGTGATCAGTGCTCTAGTTGAGTATTAGTGAACTATTCTATCACCCTCCCCAGCTGCCAACACCACATGAGTAATGCTTTGCATATTGGGTTACATGCAGCACTGATGACCAACAGAGTTAAAGAACAGGGAAAAGTTTCGAGTTAACAAAAATCGCACAAAATCCAAAATCAACCAACAATCCATTTATTAGAACAAAACTCATTCTCCCTGTAGGTAACAGCTGGACCCTCCAAAAGTAAGTTCTTCAGTAAGGCTATGCTCAAAGCCATAGAATTTTTCATCTGTTACTGGGCCAGATAGCTTTTTAATATGAACAATTATAGATTCAGTAGGGCTTTGAACTCAAGAAACACCGATTATTCAATAAATAAAGCATTGCATTTCTGCTATTACAGAATGCTTTGCATAGGGTGATAAGACAGATCAACGGATAAAATGACAAGTATTTGAATGACAAGTCACCTGAGAAATTGATTAATCCCTTAAAAATACCCTCCTGTGGAGTGCCTCATAGTTCATATGGAACGGAATTTACACAAGAAGAGTCAGAGCTGTGCATTTACAGAGGCTGGGTCTGTGACATCAATGACTGCCGCTCCAAACATTTCAATTACACCTGCAGTTCAGAAGGTATTTTGGACCTATGACTAATAAAACTGGAAGTGACTCTAGAAATAATGAAAAATGCTCCTAACTCCAAATTTAGCGAGAACTGGCAAGGATAAGTTTTATTCACATAGAAACTCTGAAGTCAACCAAGGTGGTCTGTTTGGTTTTTCTGACTATTCAGATCACAATGTCTTTGGCATGCCTGATATTGTCTACAGCTGTAAGTTATTCATTATGCTTCCACTTATGGCAAACGTTTTAAAAAAAGGTGAACAGCTATGTGTATTGTATGCAGGTATGGCCTCCATCTCTAAGCAATGTCTAACTCCAAGAAGGTAAATACTAAAGTCATGGATGGTAGTCACATTTGTCATCTATAGCCTTGTAAGTAAGGGAAAATGAATTCATGTAAGAACACAGGAGTTTTGCAGTGAACATTATAATCAGAGGCACAGAAGAGCTCAGTCCCACCCTACCCTGGCTTAAGATGAAGATATGTATTCTCACTTGGTATTTTGATACCCCCAGCAAAATCTTCCATCTCTATTCAGTATCCATGGCACATGGACTCAGAAAGAATCTCCACAGAACCAAGTAACTCAGGAGTCAGACTCTGCTCCTAGTAAACTTAAAGCCTTGTCAATATAAAGAGAAAAAATGGCAATCCTATTTTTACTTCGGGGATTCTTCAGGTAGATACCAAGGGCTGGGTTGTTATTTCTGTTGGTTTGTTTTTAACGTTTGTCCTTGGAAGCTCAAAACATGTGTCCAGAAAAAACAAGACCTCTGCTTCTCTTTTTTGTAGCAAAGTTTGAATACAAGAAGCATCTAGAGCGTACAAGGCACTCGAAACTGAATGGAACAGACATAATAGGTGTTTTCAATAGTAACAGCTTTACTGTATTAGTCTCCTGCAAGTTTCCATTTTAAATGCATTCAGATTTGCAATTGGAGAGTGGGTGGAAAGCTGTGTCCATGAATCACAAACAGGAGATTAACATTTTGTACTCAGCGTGAAGTACGGCTGAGATCATAAAGGGGCTTTCCTACTGAGAAGTCCAGCATGAACAGGGAGGTGGACCTTTACAACGGGGCACTGTTTTGGTGGGTGCCATGAATTACATTATAAAACAAATTTGTTTCTAAGAAAAGGATGGATTTCACACCGACAGTTTTTCAATATTCTGCTGTTCATTATTTAAACAGTTTCTTGAGTCATTTGCTTTTAACTCCAGAACCACAATTATTTTCTCAAAAAGCCCTACCAAAACCAAACTGACTGTTTCTAGAAGCTGCATTTTCCCCAAGCCTTATGTTAATAGATGAGCTACTGCAAGAGCATGCCCTTTTCTCAATGTCCTTTTCTCCTGCTTTTCCAACAGCAGACAGGACTGTCAGAATAAGCCTCACCTATTCCTGTTATTCCATTCTTCATGGTTTGATAACTGATAGCGATATTGGTCAATTCACTACAGTTACCTGGGAAAACGTGCTTATTTTAAATACACAAGTACTATGTTTAAAATTACCTCTTTTCAGGTATCCATGTCCTTGCTTCTCCCTACCCTAATAAGTCTAGAAGCTCATTTAAGAGATTCTGTTCCTTTCTTGGAATCAGAATTGCAATGCGAGTTGCCCCCTAATCTGTCTCCAAAAAATTGTGAAGTTTCAGAAGTCAAAATATGCAACAATCTAGTGTGTGATGTGCACTTTTGGAGTGACGTGCTCCTGAAACCCTCAGTAAGAATGCTATGTATGTTCAGTTTTAGAGAGCATCACAAGAAGCCTTTAGTATAAAAACAATTATCCAGCAACTCCAGGTGTTCTGAGAAGAGAAGCCCTAGGATAATTTTTTTTTTTTAAAGCGACTCAAAAGTTATTTGTCTATGAAGAGGTAACTTAGACAATCACCTTTGGAAGTACCTCAGATATGAGGGTGAGATAGAATTGTAGAGAATATTTTTTTGCTGGGGCAGTGGCGAGCGTTTGGGTGGTGGTATGTGGGGTATAGCAGGACAAGGATGTTTCTATAATTCTGAAGTGCTGTTTTGCACTCCAACTCCTTAGGGCCATAAGAACGGCCATACTGGGTCAGACCAAAGATCCATCTAGCCCAGTAGACTGTCTTCTGACAGCAGCCAGTGCCAGATGCTTCAGAGGGAATGAACAGAACAGGGCAGTTAGAGTGATCCATCCCATTGTCCAGTCCCAGCTTCTGGCAGTCAACAGTTTAGGGACAGAGTATGGCGTTGCACCCCTGACCAACTTGGCTAATAGCCATTGATGGACCTAGCCTCCATGAATTTATCTAATTCTTTTTTGAACCCAGTTATACTTTTAGACTTCATAACATCCCCTGGCAACAAGTTCCACAGGTCGATTGTGCATTGTGTGAAAAAGTACTTCCTTATGTTAGTTTTAAACCAGTGGCCTATTAATGCAATTGGGTGACCCCTGGTTCTTGTGTTTCATGAAGGGTAAAACACACCTCCCTATTTACCTGCTCCACACCATTTATGATTTTTATAGACCTTTATCATATTCCCCCTTAGTCATCTCTTTGCTAAGATGAGCAGTTCCATCAGCGACTGCGTGGGTACTCCCTGGGGCCAGCGCTGCCTAGAGCTGCCCAAGCAGCTGGCACTGGGGTCGGCCGCATTGGCTGCTGCAGAAGTCACGGAGGTCGTAGACTGTCATGGAATCTGTGACTTCCACAACTTCTGTGACAGAATTGCAGCCTTAGTTATAGGAAGAAATATTTGAGGACTACTCTGTAGTAGCATGTACTGTTTCTGATGCAATGAGAGGTTTTTATAAGGAGTACAAGAACTGTATTTTGTGGCCTGGAGATGAAAAGTATTTAACAATCTAAACTTGATATGCAAGAGTTCATTCTAAATGTACTTACAGGTGCCTTCTTGTCAATAGGTTTTATAACAAACTTTTTGTCATTGAAAGAGATGTTTCTGATTTCACTCCAGGGGAAGCCAATCTTTGGGGTCAATCTGAAAACAAAGACAGGTTTTAAAAGAAGCCAAGTTACAAACAAAACAACAACAAGATGTGTGGTTAATTGATCTTCTTTCCAGAATTTGATACAATGCGTCATTACTTCACTCCTCTGCGGGGGGAAGGGGTGGAGGGGCCTGAGCCACATGCTCTAAAACAGACTAGAAAACTTGAAATACTAAATAAAACATGAGAAAAACATTTTCTTCTGCCTACAGGAAGATATGTCCCTCAACATCCCTTATTGAACTCAGCGGCTCTCCCTTTCCTAATTCAATGTAACCAACCTAGTGACATTGTGGCCATTAAATGCAAGAGTGTGCGCGCTTGAATTTCAGAAGTGCTCAGTCCCCACAGCTCCATTTGACTACTGCAAGATCTGTTACATTCTCAGCACTTTTGAATGTCAGGCCCCTTTTTTTTAAGGTATCTAACTATGGATTTAGGAGCCTTAATTCAGGCACCAGTTTTTGAAAATCTTGGCTTTTAAAAAAAAACCACACACAAAAAACCCAACAATCCCCCCCCCCTTTTTTTTTTTCTTGCACTGAAATATATAGGGCCCTTCCAAAACTATTAACAAACACTGTCTGGAATGATACAGACTCCGAAGTTTACATCTATTTTCTGACTAATAAAATATACAATGGAACATATTTTTGTCTTTTAAGGCCCATGTTCTGCAATCCCTATTCAGGACAGCACTTAAGCATGCTATGGATTTAGGCCCCAGAAAATCTTCTTTAAGAATATGATCATGGGACTCAGCCACTTGCTTATTAGAGACAGTTAAGGGAAGCAGACACCTCTTTTATATTTCTTCCCCTCCCCCAGATTATTGGTGAGACTGGAGACAAAGAGGTGTTTTGTTCTTGCATGAAACCTGCACAAGGGACTTTGCCCAAAAGTCATACAGCAGAACTTTAAACCATGGGCTCTCTCATATGCTAAACAGTCTTATCCAGTTCTTTGCTACTGGAAAACATACCTGCAGTTAAAGCACAAACTGGTAGGCTAAAAGTCTATTTTAAAACAAACAAGAATTCCTCTCAGTAATACAAAGACCTCAGATTATTAAAACGAAAAAATTACAAGTCCATATCTTAACTTTTCACTATTTATGCCAAATACTTTTTGAATTTCTGAGCTTGGAAAAATAAGAGAGAAATCAAAAGAGAAATTACTAAGTCTAATTGTTTTCTAGTCCATTTCATTTTTAGGTTCTCATATACCTGCCCAATACTGCAGCATCTGTGTTCAGACACTGTTGGGGCATGTGCAGTTATTTTTAAAAACCAGTTTTCATTAGTATTTTAAAAAGTTATTTTTTCAGTCTAAATTTTGAGCCAAAATCTGCTCAGACAGCATCCCTTTACAAGAAAGGGCCAGTGTAAAATTCTCCTTACCTAGATGAAGTGACAAGCACGAGTTTAATTTCTCTGTTTCAGTTAAAACATAGAATAGGCAGATTTCATCTTGATAAATTTAATGAAGCAAAGTGGAAGTGAAGAAATTAAGCTTGCAGAATTCCAGTGCTTGCTCACAAAGAACAGCAGATTCTTACAAGTTCTATAGCACACTGCATTGGGGGGTGGGGTGGGGGAGCTGTGCATGCAGTAATCCATCATTAAGATGGCAAACAGTTTCAATGACAAAGGAATTTCTAACAAACATTTAAAAACCTCTTTAGTGTACTAGAAATATTTAATGTTTTAACAACTCCAGGTTATTACTTCTAATAACTGGAGTTTCTTCAAGATTATAAGCACTATACATACGGGAGGGAAGGAAAGGAAAAGAGGCCCAGAGAAACAAGAGCTTGCAATTTAAGGCAAATTTGTCCAAGTCTTGTATCAAATGGTAGAAACACTGGGCCCAAGCCTTCTTCCCAGCACCAGCCTTTAAACCAGTGCAAAAGTAAAATGAACACCTATTAAAATTTAGCATTTCTTAACCTTTATTCTGTGTGCCTGTGCGTCTGTACAGACAGAGTAATCTGCTTGCCTAGGTTTTTGGCAATAACTGCTCTTGTCTCCTCCATATTAAATTAAGTAAGAAATCTAACACCAGCATGTAGTAATACAGTATACTTGAGGTGGCACGGATACCTTGTTGAATAAATTCCAGATGTAGTACGTTATAATGATAGTCTTCTCTCTCCCCCACCCCACATTTTAAATACTGTAGTAGAAATCAAGTTTGGGGTGACTGGTATTCACCCTTAAATATAGGTACTGACATAGCATAGACTCCTGTATTTAATAAGTAGTAATATCTTACTCAACAGCAAACAAAACATTTGCAAAATTTTCCCCAACCTCCCCCATCCCAATCCCAAAACTCTGCCAGTGCATCCAGTCCTGATTTATGTACACCACTGTTTTTCCTAGTCCTGACATTATCTGCTCAGAAGATCCAATTGCATAGTAGCAAAAAAGTTGAATAAAATAAATAATGTGACCTAACATTTATTTTGTTTTGTAAGTTTTTCTACATAATTCTCTTTCAGAGGTCAAGGCTACATATTGCCTGGTTATGCAGCTCGAAAAACCTGTTTGTGTGACCATGGTTACACAGCGAAACCAGTCATTCAAGAAATAAAGAAAGGTAGTTTCACTCATGTAATATCTCATGTGACACTCCTTGTTTTCTGGGTGACGGCACACATTAACACAGCAAAGAGAAATGCGTTCTTTTCCTCTGCAGTCCTAACAGGAACCTCAAACAGTTCCCATTAATGCTACATCTCAACTGTCATTTTAGATCCAGACTTACTCCCCATCCCCTATGGTCCTGTTGCAACCCTACTATTATTAGGTCTTACAATTTATATTAGAAATTCAGAGAAATGAACCCAAGACTAAGAGCCTAAGTCATTGACACAGAATCCTTCATTTCAAACTTCCTCTTATTTCACCTTGCCGCACTTTGGGCCTGTGCTTCATTTTTTAGAATCCAGCAAAATGAGATACACACAAAGAGGACCCATTTCCTTTTAAACTTTATTCTTCTTTAATCTTCAGTCTACTTCTTCCTGCTTCTCAGACTTCCTTTCCCCCCCTCATACTCCATTATTAGTGAGCCCACAACTACTGAAAGGATCGGTTGCAACTACGGACACACTAAAGGAATTTACTCTAATTAGCTCTTACATTTTTGGCAACTGTGTTTAGCACTCATCCCTGAAAAAGGCAGTTCCTGGGAGTGCATAATGAGAATCTGGTCTATAGATTCTTACGCTGCAACCACTGTGATGGTGTGGTGTCTGATCACCCAACTCTGGACAACATTGATATTTCCCTAAAATAATTCTTTAGGGCCTGATTTTACAGCCATGTATGGAAATGGAAGTTAACAATCCTGGCAGTTTAGTTCTGTGATTTCATGCACTACATTTAAAGAGATGTTATAGACATAATTTCAAGTTTCGGACATGCTGGTGCATAGCCTAAGAAGAAAGCAGTCACATTGTGAGGAAAGGAAGAGGCAAGTCAGGATTCACGTAAAGCACAAGTCTTGCCCTGCTTCCCAACACAAACTTTACCCCAGGGCTATCCAAACTCAGGTGACATTCACCAAGCAAGCACTAATTTTACTAATTTAAAGTTCTTTGGGCTCCAGCACCAGCCCATTGTCCTTTGGAGGGATCAGGCACATGCGCGCACACACATACTTACTTATCATCCTTCTCATAAATATTCAGGCCCAGTGCATCTACTCCGAGCCACAAGTCCGTTCCTTTCTTATTCTTGATTTCAAAGTAGTTGATCCCATACATCTCCAAGTCTTGGGCAATCTTTAGATATTCCAGCATTGCATTCTCTCTGGTTGAGGTGGAGGGAAAAAAAAAAGGGGGGGGGGACGGGGAAGAGAAATACAAATATATACATAAGATAACCAACTCCTTAGAAATTACAAGCCAAAGCTAGTGGAAGAAACATCTGTGCAAGTGGGAAAAAAAGAGGAGTCGCTTCTGGGACAAATAGTTCGCGCTTAACTCCAGTTCTGATGCTTGGCCTCAGGAGAAGTCCTGAATGTGTTTTAGTTTATTATTGAACAGAATAAAATATTCCTGTTTAGTTAAATCCTAAATCATGACTTCTCAGTAAGAGATGGTTAGTAGCATTCATCTGTCATGGCGTGGGGTAGGGGACAACCAACCAACATGTGGACAATGGAAAAATGTAAACTCGACTTTCCATTCTACAAGCCTAATTGTATTTTGTTTTAAAGGGACTTTCAAGAAGCTTTCAAAATGAATGTTTCAGAAGGTTGCATACATTCACTGAGGTCTTCTCCGTGTGTGCCAGCATTCACGTCATCTTAACTTTTATGAACATCAGAGTAGTCAATGCCAACCTACAGATTTGTTAATTGGACTGGAAATGCATTGTGCTTGGCTGCAGTACACTTTATAAAACTGGTTTCCAATTCTACTGAATTTTCACGTTATTCCATGCTGGACTGGAAAATAATAGTCCAGCTATTTCCAGGGCCAATTACTTTGAGATCCCACTTTAAAAATACATAATAAAACTGTGTGCTTAAGGAGATTAACAGAACAAATCAAGATGACCTAGATACAGCCCAACAGGGGTACTCACTTGAGCATTCCACCATGTTCAGCATGCCAGACCTGAATCCGGTCTTCCCACTGCTCTCTGGAAAGTTTGTGCTGGTCCATTACTCTGATACATGGAAGGAAGTTAGAAGTATTAGGTTACTTGTTCTGCGTCATACAGTTGCAATATTTAACTTTGCTATGCATTTATATTTATGTCACACTTTGTCCCCTCTCTTGAGACCTGGAGATAAAGCTGTTTTAAAGATTATTGCTGTAGCATTTCTGAACAAAACTGTATCCCTCTACAGGAAGTGCAGATGTGTGCTGCTGAAATTAACGTCACTAAAACCCTAAATGCCCCCCACCCCTCAGCCAAGAACAAACACCTTTGGGAGAAGGACTAGTTCATGAAGTGGAACATAGATAATTCCCCATCTCTCCCCAGCAAGCACCCCTGGCTGTCATTGACCAAGGCCACAGCCTCATTCCACAAGGGCATGAAGGTAGAACACATGACCCCTTGACCAAGTGGAACAGTTTATGGAAAGAAAAATGCACACCACTGAGACAGTTGGAGGAATGAGCTAAAAAGAGAAGTTCATTTTTGCAGCTGGATGTCCGGTACAGGGAGAGTGTGTCATTGGGATAATTTGATTTTAAAAATTAATGATGTGCAAAAAGAACTTCTCCAGGTCCAGGGATATTCATAAAGGCAATCTGCTGTTCCCCAGTCAAAACGTTCCTGCTAACAGTTGCTAGTGATTAGACTTGGGGGTGGGAGGGAATCCAAACTCTGACTGAAAGAAGTGAAAATATTCCCTTATTTATTTTCTGATGAAAGGAAGTATTGAATAGTGCCCTCCAGTCATGCACATGCAGCCTGGATGGAACAGAGGACAATGAGATGCAAAGGCTTTAACTTTTGAAGAGTCATGCCTTCTGATCATACCATTTTTGGGGGGAGTTCAAATAGCTGGAATACACTGGAAGACTCAGGGCAGTTTTACCCTTTTATTTTAAAGCACTCACCGTTGAGGGATCAGGCGTTCAGAACTGAGGTACCCAGACTTGTGTAATTCTTTATTGTAGTCTCCAAATTTGGCTTGCACAGCATAGGAGCCAAGAAGAACTGCTGTTTCAGGTGGGCAGTAGATCTCATCGCTGAGGATCCCTTCCTTCACTTGCAGAAAGAACAGCTTTTGGGTGATGTCCTGGATCAACTCCTCAGGCACATCTTCAGGGAAGAACTTGGCACGGAATTTGAACTGGAGGGGATTTTCCTTTCTGACTTCCTGAGCAGAGACCTGAGACAAAACAAACACACAGACCCAAAAACTGAGCAGATGGCTAACAGATAATAGGAGGGGTTTCTTTCACAAAGAAAAGGGTTTTGACGGTGTTCTAGTACAGGTTTACAGACCAGATTACTTAAGGAATTTACTGTCAATATGGCCCCAACTCTGCAACAAACTCCTGCACCAGCATGGGATCCCTTTCAAATCAATGGGCACCTGTGTAAGTGCCAGGGTCCACCCATGAGGCATTCATTGTAGGATCACTCCTACAATAGCACAAAATTTAACACACAGCTAATTCAAAAAGCAGCCTGTTTAGTTACAAGAAAAAGGCAAAGATAGCATCCTTCTTACACTCCCTAGCAACTCCTTTCACTCAATCAGGGATCTCAAATCACCACGAGGGCCAGATGAGGACTAGTACATTGGCCTGAGGGCCGCATCACTGACACCTTTTAATATAAAGATACAAAAGCCCCCCGCTCTGTCCACGCCCCCACTCCATCCCTTCCATGAGGTCCCACCCCTGCCCCACCTCTTCCCACCCCTTCCCCAAAGTCCCCACCCCAACTCTGCCCCCTCCCTGCCCCTATTCCAACCCCTTCCCCAAATCCCTGCCCCACCTCTTCTCCACCTCCTCCCCCTCCCTCCTAGAAAGCGCTAAGTGCTGCCAAACAGCTGTTTGGAGGCAGGAAGCGCCAGGAGGTAGGCAGAGGAGCGGGGACACAGCGCGCTGGCGGGGAGGGAGGGTGGTGGGCGAGGGGAGCTTGGTGGGCCGCAGCAAATAACTCCACGGGGAGACTAGAAGAAAAATGAAGATTTGTTTGCATTTTAAGCAACAAACAGAAGACCACCCCAAACTACGGTTCATGGAATGCCTGTGGTTCCGTGTGCTCACTCCATTGCTTCACAGAGTGCTCTCTCCCCTCCTTACTCCCAGCTGCTAAACAGCGTGAAAAGTATTTAATGCTCTTTATGCATCTTATGTGGCAAAATACTCAAAAATTCATTTGCTGTCATTTCCATAAATCTGTCACGACTGAGAAGTGCAGTCGTCTGACCTAGTGGAGAACCCAGTTGCATGGCCAACTTCCTGTTCCTGTGATGGGTTTATACAGAAGCTGTGAACCAATCAGGACCCCAGGCATTCTGTCAGCATCCAGGACCGGAGTCCTCTGGTAGGGTTCAGCTTCTACTCCAGAAACTGTTAGCCGGTCCCTAGGTGGCAGGTTGGAACTTACTAGCTCTTAAGAGTCCAGTGGGCCAGGGTTTAAGACCTGAAGTCCCTGATAATACAGGAGCAGAGGACTTCCACAATACACTCTGTATATTCAGGAACACAGGAATAGAAGAACTGCCATACCGGGTCAGACCAGTGATCTGTCCAGTTCCTTGTCTGACAGTGACCAGCACCAGACACCTCAGAGAAAGGTACAAGAAACTTTACAATTGGCAGATTTGGAATAATCTGTCTACTCACCAAGGACTCATCTTAATCCCGAAAACATCTGAAAACCACTGAATGAAGAGTACATTAATTATAGCATAACACTTTTTTAAAATCTAGAAATGAACCATCTATTCTAATGAGCCTCGCAACTAATTCTGTGCCAGCATGGAAGATTAAGCACCATAAATTAACAGGTTCCACTCAGAGAAATAAAAATAACTGCTTATTTTGTGGAAAGCCCTGATGTGCTGGGGCTAGACTCAAGGTACATCCTGATAAAGTGATTGCAAACAACCCTATCACATTTATACACCAGACTGCCAATATGCATGCGCATGAATGGGAATGACCCTCTGGTTTGCCAGACCATTGTTCACAGGATTCCTGCCACCCTAAATCAGCTGGTTCTCTTTAAAAAAAAGTCAGAAACATGGAGTTGTAAGGAATTAACAACAGCATATACAGGACAGACATCAGCAATTGATATCACAGCATGACTCTTACACCAAAAGTTAGCCTAATTTCAATAGTTAACCCAAAATCTCAATTACCTTTTTATCAAGTTTCAGCCAAGTCGGAAATCCTTTGTTGTCCACATACTGAAGACCAAAGTACCATACTTCACGCAAGCCTATTGTCTTAACCACCTGAAACAAAATAATAGAGTTAATATACCTGTAAAATGTTATTTGGACTATCAGCTGTCTCAGCTGAACCCTCCCCCCAACCCACACACCCACCACCCACATCTAATTAATGATCTAACAGGCCTCCCTTCTTCCCATCCACCCAAGGTTTTCAGCTTCAGGACCTCCAGCTGCAGCCCCTACCTGATGAGCTAGTCTATCCAAGAATCTGATCTCCCAGACAGGGAAGAAAAAAGAAGCCTGGAAAACAGGAGGTAATGGAGCATTAGCTGCGTATTTCACCTCCCAAAAAGGAGGGTGAGAAATGACGGATGGAAGGCCTACCATCTGTGCATACATATCAGTGGTGACTGATGGATTTTTGCTTCATGATACTACTCAAGCAGAATTGCTTGGTATAAGGCACTTCAAAAGATGTGTTGGTTGGAAGAAGGGAAAGGGGAGTTCACAATTGTATCTGGAGCCAGTGGATACCATTATTTTTAAGAATCAAAATGATGAAATTATAAAAGCCCCTCTCCTCTAAGGTTTCATCTTCACTGCAAAAAAATGGTACATTTTTACCATGGGAAATTAACCCACTAAAATCCTTGTGGAGACAAGGCATGAGCAGTTTTTCCTGTGAGGCAGCTAGGTGAGGTCAGCCCTATACCTCTGCCTGCAGTTGAGGTCACTGTAAACACTATAAGTGCCTCATATCCACTAGGATTTTAGGACTTGTCTACATATAGGGTAGTTCTTGAGTAACTCCATGTGTGGACACTTATCAGGAATAAGAACACCTGGTTCCAGTGGGTTAAGCTGAACAGCAATGAGAACAAGGTACTTTTATTCCACATAAGGGTCCATACATGGAATTACTCAGGAACAACCCCACATGTAGACAAGCCATTGCAGTGGAACAGCTAACAAGTGTTATCCCACAGTAGCGCACACACCCCTCTTTTGGCAGCAAAGAAAGTTTAAATGTAAACGCAGATACAGTACTTAGCACAAACTAGAAGCACCTCTAGGTACTTCTATTACAGTAGCATCTAGAAGTACCACTCCCATTGTGTTAGCCAGCTGCCAACTTTCAAGTAGTCCCTTCCCTGAAGATTTTACAATCTAAACAGACAGATGGCGTGAGGGTAAAAAGGCTCAAAGATGTGAAGGTATTCATCTAAAGGCTGCACAGCCAGTGGCAGAGCTAGCGCAAGAAACTAGGTCTCCTGACTCCCTGGCAGGGATGCTGAGAGCCATTGAACCAAACTGTAAACCCTGGATATAATGGAAACCACTTCAAGCCAGAGGGTTCTGCAGCACACCCCCATCCAGCACCTATGCTTCCTGGCCAGAACCCTATCCACTCATTCTCAGACTGTGTGGTCTGTTTGCCTGAGGGACTATGTGCTGAGCCTAGTAACCTGCTAGGCAAGGCTGAGAGCTTCTTAACGAGGCTTTGATCCCTAAGGCCTTTAGCACCCCTCAACCCTTAACCAGGGGGCGGGGCTACTCAGGAAGACCAGGGCTTTAAAAAGCCTGGATACTAAGCAACCAGAGGAGCTAGCGAACAGAAGCAGCTAATGGGAGTTCTGTGAGAGTATAAGGAAGATACACTTAACATTCTTTAAACTTACAGCCAAACACCCCCTGTTAAACACAAAACAGCAACAAAGGAATGAGCTTCAGGAGTAAAAAGAGAATGCAGGAAGAAGTCCAGCAACAGAGTGGGGCTATCCGGTTTATTGCACCCAGTGCAGCATGTACGATTATCTGCCCTATGGGCAGGTGACGTATGTGTGCATTCGATGCAAGGAGCTCCTGGCCCCCAGAGACCATGTACGGGCTTTGGAGACCAGAGTGGCTGAACTGGAGGAGCTCAGGGAGACAGAAAGGTACATAGATGAGACTTTCCGGGACACAGTAGAATGGTCCCACCCTTGGTCTGACAACCTCTATGCTGTTGAGGAGGATGAAAGTCTCAGGGAAGGAAAACATCCAACTGGAACAGAGAGAAACAAAACCATAGTTGGGACCCTCCTTCCAGATGATGTTGTGATAACCTCTCACATGGAGGATACCTCTCCGGGGCAGGGAACTCCAGTTATTGGGAAGAGACAGGCAACAGTTACGGCGATTCGATCATTAGAAACATAAATTGCATGGTTTGTGATGACTGGGAGAACCACATGGTGACTTGTCCGCCTGGTGCGAAGGTTGCGGATCTCTCAAGACATCTAGACAGACTTATGTGTACTGCTGAGGAGGAGTCAGTGGTTGTGGTACATGTAGGTACCAATGACATAGGGAAGGATAGGAGAGTGGTCCTGTAGGCCAAATTTAGGATGCTAGGTAAGAGATTCAAGTCCAGGACCTCCATGGTAGCATTCTCTGAAATGGTTCCAGTTCTACATGCACGGCTACTTGGACAGGCAGAACTGCAGGGTCCCAATGCATAGATGAGTCTATGGTGTAGGGAGGAGAGGTTTCAATTTACTAGAAACTGGGGAAACTTCTGGGAGAGGGGGAACCTGTACAGGAAGGATGGGCTCCACCTAAACCAAAACGGAACCCAATTGCTGGCACTTAAAATTAAAAAGGTCATAGAACAGTTTTTCAACTAAGGGCTGGGGGAAAGCTGACAGATGCGGAGGAGCATGTGGCTCGGAGAGAGACATCCCTATGGGGAGGATCTATAAATGGAGATTCCCTGTGTCCTAATGAGAAGAGGATAGAAGAGGATAAAATACAGGTAGGATTTGATGAGAAACAGTCAAAAGAAAAATGGCAGACAGCTAAAAAGTGTCAAGTTTTTAAAGTGCTTATATACAAATGCTAGAAGTCTAAATAATAAGATGGGTGAACTAGAGTGCCTCATATTAATTTAAATTAGGATATTGATTTAATAGGCTTCACAGAAACTTGGTGGAATAAGGCTAATCAATGGGACACAGTAATACCAGGGTACAAAATATATCTGAAGGACAGAACAGGTCCTGCTGGTAGAGGAGTGGCACTATGTGTGAAAGTGTAGAATCAAATGAAGTAAAAATCTTAAGTGAACCAAACTGTACCATAGAATCTCTATGGATAGTAATTCCATACTCAGATAATAAGAATATAGCAGTAGGGACATACTACCGACCACCTGACCAGGATAGCGATAGTGACTGTGAAATGCTCAGGGACGTTCGAGAGGTTATAAAAATAAAAAACTCAATAATAATGGGGGCTTTCAACTATCCCCATATTGACTGGGTACATGTCACCTTAGGATGGGATGCAGAAATAAAGTTTCTTGACACCTTACATGACTGCTTCTTGGAGCAGCTAGTCCTGGAACCCAAAAGAGGAGAGGCAATTCTTGATTTAGTCCCAAATGGATCACAGGATCTGGTCTAAGAGGTGAATATAACTGGACCGTTTGGTAACAGTGACCACAATACAATTAAATGTAACATCCCCGTGGCAGGGAAAACACCACACCAGCCCAACACAGTAGCATTTAATTTCAGAAAGGGAGACTACACAAAAATGAGGTAGCTAGTGAAACAGAAATTTAAAAAGGTACAGTGCCAAAAGCTCATACTGAAATGAGAAGATCTTATTTAATTTCCCTCAGGAATTTGTTCTATATTGGGGTAAATGCTGAGAGGGCTAGGGAGGTCCATGTGTCTATGGAGAATGTATGTGGACATAATCCAAAGCAGACACACATATTTTTAAAGTCTCATTTATCCCATCATGATATTCTGTTCCAGCAACTCTTCCCATCGCTCATCAAACAATTAAAAAGAACAAGAGTTGGGGATCAGTTCCCCATCAGAAACCAGTTAGCTCTGGGGGCTGCAGGTGAACAGCAATACTCAACTATGTCTAATTGAAAAGCTGCATTGAGAGAGAGTGTTGGGTTTTTATGTTTTGAAGGGATGAGATTGAAACATAAACTGACCTTCATTTTAAAACTCCCACACCTGAATCGTTTCTGGTTGCTGAGGCACTCTGCTGTGTGACAATAGCTGCTATGCAGAATAAAGCTATAGTCTACCCAACATCTTGCCATAGTCCATGCAGAAGTTGGCTCCCAAGGACTCCCCAACAGTGCAATGTAAAGGGCAATTGTAACAAGGTAATGACTAGAAGCAGGCTTTCTATATGAATTAAGAAAAGGAAAGTCTTCTTGATTAAAAAAAAAACCCAACCTATAAACTACCATAAAGGGATAACATCCACTTAAAAACTTCAGACTATGTGCGTGTGGTGGTGGGCTTACCTTCTGCTATTGCAAGTGACACCTAAGATTAGAGAGAAATAATTTTCCTGCTCTTTCATTTTGTTCACTTTGCATTAGGTGTGTAGAAACAGTGAAACTGACTAGGAACGTAAGACTTGCTAGACCCAGGATCCATCTAGTTCAGTATCCGGTCTCCAGTAGGGTCCAGCAACAGATGCCTTAGGGGAAGGGGCAAGAAACCGCACATTAGGCAGATGTGTGATAATCTGCCCCCTCCCCCCAGTTGTCCTAACCCCTAATAATTAGATTGTCTTAAATCCTGAAGCATGAGATTTAATATCACTACTCAGTCAGTCCATTATTTGTGTGGGCCTTTGCCCAGCAATGGGAGACTTTAAAAGGAAAGGTGACTGTGAACTCAATTTTCATTACTAAAGTACCAGTTTATTTCCAATTTAAAGTCACAATCTGGCAGTGAATTTTTTCATGTGTGTTTTAGGGAGTGTTTTGATTAAAGAGCACTTATAGTCTGGCAAAAGCCACCACTTGACTGAACACATCTAACTTGGGCTGCAGAACCCTCATTGCTGGTGATGTGAAAGTATGAAAGGAATCAGATAGACGATAATATCATAGCTGGAGTTTTCAGGGCTGGCAGTCGGAAGGCGTCTTTCTTTTGGGAGGCGGCACACTTTATCTAGAAATCCACAGAGGATTGATTTTCTCCCCGCTCCCATGTTTAGAATCACTATCTGGAGCAGAATTGGACTTTCAGTAGTCTTCTGCCGAAAGGAGCCACAATGTATGCTATTCTCTCAAGTTATGCTTTCTGTATAAGTGTTTGTAAATACACCCATGTTCTAGAAGACAAACAGATGTAGACCACTATTTCCTTTTTTGGTAAACATCCTACTTAGAATGTTTACCATTGTTAGAATGTTGATATTGTTAAACTTACAGATTTCAAAAGACAAGGGAAAATATCCCATCCCTCAAACTAGAATGTAGAGCACTGGAAGTATAACATCAAGTATTCATCTTAAATTGGCCTAATTCATTACCCCAGTAGCCTAGTTTCAGGCTTTTGAACATCAGTTGGTTTTCTGCTTGTAGTAATGCGAAGGGCTTGTCTATATGGGGGAATTGATAGACTAAGCTATCGCAAAACAGTTATTCCACTATTCCAAACAACTTCCCTATGTAGACAAGCCCAAACAAGCCTGTAAATCTCAGTGTACCTGAAAGCACAGATTGAAGTAAGCAGTAAGATTGAAATCTGCATGAGCAGGCTCTAATACATGTAGTGCAAGCTCTGAAAACAGAGTTTGCTAGTAATCCACAAAACTTACTGTGTGTATAGCAGACCTCTCAACCTTTATTTAATTAGAAACTACTTCACTGGCTTGTGTGAAGATTTTTTTTTTTTTAAATGATAAAATAGTTAAGCCTATGAATGTTCCAACCCCTTTCCTTTTAGATCAGGCTCATATTCAGAGTCTTCATTCTTTTCCCACAGTACAAGGTGTTTCACAATCCTGGATTCCTACAATCTTTCAAAAACAGCCACTAGTTTCTGCATGGTAACTTATGGGTAATGGAATGGGATCAAGTTTGTGGCACTCACTCTTCCTTTAAACCGCTTCTGAGAATACACTTGGGAAGGCAACCCCTACTTTGAGAGCTTCTGGCTTAATTAACAAACAATTTTTGTGATTAAACTTAAGATCTGTAGTCCAGTTTGTGTCATTCTGTTTGTACATTCACACTGATCAAATATCAGTTAGCCAAAACTTAGTCCCATCTCTATCAGTGGCTGATTTCCCATCTAGTCAATATCTTTAATACAAACAAAATAATAGGAAAAGTACTGAGTTAAAAAGCTACATACCATCTGCTTATTTTTTTTAATTATTGCATCATGTAATTTTTTTAAGTACCTATGCAAAATGTGAGCACATGTTAATTCTATATGACTTGTTAAAATCACAGACCATCATGGCGTATGAGCGAGCATTTTCACATTCTTGTGATCTGTGAAAACCTATCTTGAGTGTAGTGCCTGGAGTTAACATTTTGAAATCCCTAGAGGGTAAAGGGAGCAGCATCTGTCAAGTAGACCATTTGTAATAGCTTGTCAAGGTGAACTAGGTTATCCCCTGCAACAGAGGTAGTCTATTTTTTGTCAGGCTACACATTTCTTGGTCAAGGTATAGTCAGGGTCCAGACTCCCAGAGAAAAACAAAATAAAAAAAAAAATAAGTAACTACAATTTCTGGGTCCTTTCAAAGGCATCTGATGGTCCAGATTTGGCATGTGGTCTGCCTATTTGAAGGACGGGGTAGTCAAACTAAATAATGTATGCTATCAGCTAAAATAGTGTCTTGACTTTTTAAATTAGTACAATTGCTTTATTTGATCTGGAAAGAGCCAAATGATCCTTGAACTTAAAAGCCTTTTTAAATGAGTTGTAACCTTGCTGGGGAGTAGATTTAAATATAGTTCTGTTGAACATGATTTTAATTTAAAATGGTTTAATTGTACTGAGGACAAGGCTTAAGTCCTTCATTGCAAAAATGAGCAAAATCCTGCTTGCTTAACTCATGGAGTACTCCTATTGGCTACCATAGTGTTTCCTAAGGGACCATTCAAAGAAGAGCAGTAGGATTAGGCCCTGCAGTGTGACTGTGTTGGTTGTAGGCAATAAAAATAACTTTAGTATGTGGTCTTATTTTTTCATCTTCCCCTTTCAATTAGCATGCTGCTGTTAGTTGGCTTTCATAGAATTACGAAGCATCTTACTCCATCTGGAACGGAGACGAGACTCTAGAATTTGCTGCTTCAGTACTCTTTACTTGCCTTCTTGACCATGGGAAGCACACACACCCATATTATATATATATATATATTTTAAGTTGTTTTAAAAGGTCTCAGTGGTGAGCTGATGCATGAATCCAGTTACTGGATTTTGTGGTTTGACCCAGGTTTTCTGTATTACCATCCGCACACAGTCAAATCCTGATTCAAATCAGAACTCATGAGATTTAAAAAAAAAATTAGGCTTCTTTGTCTTCAGTTGCTGGGGGCAGATTTGTGTGTGTGAGCTTAACTTCCATTGAAATAGGAGTTAGGCACCTAAATGCATTTAAAAATCTGACTTTGAAGACTTGGGGCTCATTTTTTTAAGCTTTTCTCTGCAGCCATGGAGGCTAGAAAACTATATATTTTTCAATTAAACTTGAGATTTTCTGATAACCTGAGTGCTACAGGTGGAACTTTAATAAAAACCTCCCATCATGACACTTGCAATAAAAATCACGAGAACTGGGCTTTGTGCAGCAGAATTGATTTTGAGAGTTGGCGTTCTTGTCACCATTATCTCCCTGCCAGAGAGTTTGGAGTAAAGCTCAATTCCCCACTCTTCAAAATACAACTGGACCTCAGGAACCTCTCGGGCTTTTTGTGATGGAACCAACCAATTCTGCCGCTGGGAAGGAGGAGGGATTTTAGTTATGTACCAGGTTTCAGAGTAGCAGCCGTGTTAGTCTGTATTCGCAAAAAGAAAAGGAGGACTTGTGGCACCTTAGAGACTAATGCTCAAATACATTTGTTAGTCTCTAAGGTGCCACAAGTACTCCTTTTCTAGTTATGTACCAGTTACTCGTTGCTGTGTGTTCCTCTTACCACCTACCACCGTCAAAAACCACAGATTTTAGTGGAGTCTTCTGGCTGACGACAACATAAGATTCGTTTTGACCTAAAGTCTATTTTTAATAAAATTAGCGTTTCACTTATGAGTCAGCCAAAGTAGGGCACAAGAATCATACGGCTCGCATTCTGAGTTGTGCAAGAGCATATTCTGTTTTTGTTTTTGTTTTTTTAAAATGGCACACTTCAAACAAGGGGAAATGGCCCCCACAGGTGTGTGAGATGACCTTTATGTTCTTAAGTAGGGCATCTAGCTTGTAATTCCTCTGTGTAATGTCTCCATTGAATTCCAGTTTCCCTTGAGTCATGTGCATTGCTGTAACTTACAGATTGTCTATCACTAATCAACCATGGCCACTGAATCTATACACCGCCCCCCCTGTGGTAATCAACATAGTTGCTGATTTTTTTTTTTAAAAGGAATTCTCACATGCTGACAGCTTCTGGCTAAATTCAAGGAAAACAATCATTTCTGCCTGAAATATTTGACTTGCATCTATAGCAGGCAACACTAAAGACTGAGGATAAGATTTTTCAATAGTTCCTAAATCATTCTTGAAAGTGAGACTTTGGTACTTTTGAAAGTTATATCCTGAAAGATTCAAGTAAATATATTCTCCTCCTTCCTGCTGCATCCCTCCTATATTTTCTGGGTAGCAAGTCAAGCCAGATCTACAGGTAGCTACAGTAGCTAGGTCATACAACTAAATGCTGCTTCAATTAAAAGTCATTTTATTTGAGATTTGGCAAACAGTCTATAGATTTCAAATCTAGCCCAGGTCTGTAGTGATTAAAAGAAATTAAAATGGTGTTATTCTTACAATAAAATGTGGTATTGCAAGTTAGCGTTCAAGTACAGCAATGAATGCAAGTCAGACCAAAACAAAAGCCACTCAAACTATCTTTTCTATAGAAAAGGAATCCACACAGTTCCCACAAGATTGAGTTGGCTCTGGCCAACTCTTGTCTGAAATGTCATTCAAAGTGTACTGACAACATTTGTACAAAGAATGCATGCTATTCAGCCAGTTCTGCCTACTTGAGCTGAAAGCCAGACTACACAGCCTTTTAACAAAAGGACCAGTAGAGGAGCAAAGAAAAACTGTTTGACCCAACTCATTCAACATTTTGTAAGAGACGTTAAGCTAAAGTTGCCATTTTTGTGTACAGTTTTAGTCTCTCTTTCCAAGCAATATTAATGCTCTGTTGGCATACAGGAGTCTTTATGATTACAAACAAGTTCTCCTTCAAGCAAGAGCTGTGAATTCATCTCTCATATATACAGAAGCATAGCTAGGTCTTTGCAAAAAGCAAGCCTAGGATAAATTAGGCCATTCTTGGCCTATTTCTGTTCTACCCAATCAGTGAGAACTCTTGGGTATTTGTTACACGTACAAAAAAGGTACAAAAAGGTTTACAAAAATGCCACTTGCCTCAATCCAATCATTGCCTCTTCCTTGTTCTAAGCCACAGCAGCCCCACCTCCTACTAGTGACAGCAGGGATGAGCTCATGCTGTTTCTTTTAAGCATATCCTCAGAGCAACAGCAAGAGGAGTGGCTGGCCATGTTCTTCAGTGCCTATAATGAAGTGAGCTTTAGCCCACGAAAGCTTATACTCAAATAAGTTTGTTAGTCTCTAAGGTGCCACAAGTACTCCTCATTCCTTTTATAAGTCCTGTGTGTCTTGAAGAACCCACAAACACCAGTGGCCAGCCTCTTTGCTTTGTCCTAATGCACAGGGTGGATGTGCCCTGTAAAAAGCGGTTACACTTAATATACAAAATGCCTGACTCTCCTGGGGTCCTGCTACTCTGCAGCCAACTCACATCTGCTGTCCCTCAGTTTCCTCCTTGCTTCCCCATCTGCACAGAATGGTGATAAGGCAACTGCCAAAGGCAGGTACTTAGACTTGAATCAAGAGGTGTTATTGTAGAAGTGCAAGGTATTACAGCAATTCATGTACGCAATATTTTAACCCAGATATTTAAAAAGCTACCTCATGGAAATAAGTGTGTTCATCATATTTATATAAACAGTAGAACCTCAGAGTTATGAACACATTGGAAATGAAGATTGTTTGTAACTCTGAAATGTTCGTAACTCTGAATGCAAGGTTACAGTTCTTTCAAAAGTTTACAACTGAACATTGACTAAATACAACTTTACTATGCAGAAAAAAATGCTGCTTTTAACCATCTATCTTTTTAAACTTTCCCTTTCTTTTTTTTAGTAGTTTACGTTTAACAACGTACTGTACTTGCCTTTTTTTTTTGGTCTCTGCTGCTGCCTGATTGTGTACTTTTGGTTCCAAATGAGCTAATGTGATTGACCGGTCAGTTTCTAACTCTGGTGTTCGTAACTGATGTTCTAGTGTATATTCAGTTATTAAAAGAATTCTCCCTTAACACACAATCTTCATATTGTCATATAGACCTATATTAGGTCGACTTACAGCCAGTGATGAGCCGCCAAAACCTTAACACGTTCCCTCCTCACCCCACGAGGGGGTCGTTGCCCACCTCCTGGGACTCCTGCCCCATCCAACAGCCCCGCTTTCCTTGATGCCCCTCCCCGCCCAGGATCCCTACCCCATCCACCCCCATCCCCCTGAACCGGGCAGGAAGGTCTCATGGGCCACCATAGTGGGTGCCCACCCCACCCCTAAGAGCCAGAGGCACCTGCCGGGGGGATGAGGTGGGGAGTCCCGGCGGTGCTTACCTGCAGCAGCTCCCAGGAAGCATCTGGCAGGTCTCTCTGGCTCCTAGGGGCGGGGGAGCATAGCTAAGTAGGGGGAGCGGTCGCTTCCCCACTGATCACATCAAAAGTGGCGCCTTAGGTGCGGACTCCCTGGGTGCTCCGGGGCTGGAGCACCCACTGGCAGCTCCCTGCCCCGCACCTGGCCACAGCTCACCTCACCTCCGCTCCGCCTCTTCCCCTGAATGCACCGCCCCACCCTGCTTCTCCGCGCCCACCCCTGGCTTCCCGCGAATCAGCTGTTCGGCGGGAAGCCAGGGAAGACTGAGAAGCAGGCCATGGCTTCCCGCTCAGGCTGAGGGTGGTAGAGGTGAGCTGGGGCAGGGAGCGATTCCCCTGCGCCCGCCCGTGCGCCCCCCCCGGGTTACCTGCTGCAGCGCTGGCGGCCCTCCTCACGCCCCTCCCCGCCCGAGCTCACCTCCGCTCTGCCTCCCTGGGCCTGAGTGGGAAGCCACCGCTTGCTTCTCAGCCTGTCCCGGCTTCCCGCACAAACAGCTGATTTGCAGGAAGCTGGGGGAGATGGGGGGTGGAGAAGCAGAGCGGGGCAGTGCGTTCAGGGGAGGAGGCGGAGGCGGAGCAGAGGTCAGCTGGGGCCGGGGGTGGGGCAGGGAGCTGCCAGTGGGTGCTCTGGGAGCACCCAGGGAGTCGGCACCTAAGGCGCCACTTTTGATGTGATCAGTGGGGGGAGTGACCGCTCCCACTGCTCCCCCCTTAGCTATGCTACCCCGTCCCTAGGAGCCAGAGGGACCTGCCGGATGCTTCCTGGGAGCTGCCCCAGGTAAGCACCACCAGGACTCCACACTTCGCTCTGCGCCAACCAAATTTTCCCCTTGGGTGCTCCAGCCCTGGAGCACCCATGGAGTCGGTGCCTAAGGTGCCACTTTTGACCGGTTAAATTTAGAAGCCCTTTCACAACCGGTTGTCCCTCACGGAACAATCTGTTCTAAAAGGGCTTCTAAATTTAACAACCGGTTCTAGCGAACTGGTGTGAACTGGCTCCAACTCACCACTGCTTACAGCCCCTGCAGTAATTACTGCGGAGTTCATATCCACACTACCCTCCTTCCGTCAGTGGTGTACATTCCACTGACTTAAGAGGGACAGTATGGGAAGCCCAGGCAGCACCCATGCTCTCGTGTGGAGCATGGAGCCAGGACCCCGGAGGCAGCCTGGCTCCCAGCAGGGAGCCTGTGCAGGGGGCAGAAGCCTGGCTGGGAGTGGGGAGGATTTTCTTGTCAATTTCACAGCTCCAGCCTGGAGCCATGAAATTGACAAGAATGACAGCCAACAGCTGACATAAGTAAGCAGCATTTACATGGACATAGTGGCCCTAACTATACCAATATAAGCCCTACGCCTCTCGTGGAGGTAGAGTTAGGCCTTGTCTACACTACAAAGTTTTGTCGGCAAAAGCTGCCTTTGTACACACTACAAAGCTACTTTTGGTGGCAAAATTCTGCTGTTTTGCCAACAAAATAAAACCACCTCAACGAGAGGCATAAAGCTTTCTGCAGCAAAGTCAAAGTGACAAAGCATCAGTGTAGACACTGCTGTTTGTTTTGTCCACGTAAGTGGCTTCCACCAGTATCCCACAATGCCTGCTGTAACTGCTCTGCTCACTGTTTTGATCTCCGCTGCCCTGCAGACATGCACCCCTCCCCTTTCAAAGCTACCTGAAGTATCCAACAGCTGAGCGGTGCTGCTCCATTTGGAGAGCAAAGAGCAAATAATTAAGGTGGAATGCTCCTATTCTGCCCTGCACTAGGAACAGGGCGGGGGGGGGGGGAGAGAGGATGGGGGACTGGACTGCTGTGCTGCTTTGACATCCCTCAGCACGGAGAGCTCACAGAGCTGCTCACAATACTGAGCTGAGGAGGCTGTGGGAGAACTCTGAGGGAATCACAGAACTGCAGGCAGGGAGGCAGGCAGGCAGACAGAGTGGGCTGCTTCGGGAGAAGCTGCTGTGCCGCCAGGGCCTGACGTGTCCCCCTCCCCCAGGACAGGTCAGTCAGCCTGCTGACTCCCCCGCCCCAGACACACTGCTCTCCTCTCTCCCCCAACACACTTCAGTTGTCAGCTGCTTTTTCAATCTAGTGGGACTCCCTGTGATTGAGAAACCTGCATCACATAATTCTGTACCTGCCCCATGAGGCACTGCAAACCCTTCCCAAAGCACCCCATGGCCAGTTGCACAGTGGGATAGCTACCCACAGTGCACTGCTCTGTGTCGATGCAAGAGCTGCTAGTGTGGATGCACTCTGCCGACACAAGGAGCTAGTGTGGACATGCAATGGCGGTTTTAATTATGCGGTTTTAATTAAAGCACTTTAACTTTTGCTGACAAAAATTAGTAGTGTAAACAAGGCCCTATTATGTTGGTGTAGTAGGGCACTTATATTGATGGGAGCAAGGCTGTAGTGTGTACACTGACATAGTTAGGTTGACAATCTACCCTATGTTGCTCTAACGGTATACTGTAGATCAGGGCTCATTTTACAGTATGCCCTCTACACCAGTAGAAAGACAAAAGTCACTGTAATCTCGACAAGACATATCAGTAGCTTAGGGTAAGACATTACCCATATGAAAAAGTTTTAAACAGCTCATTCTTCACAGGACAGCACATCAGCAATGGAAGAAACTAGCACGGTGCACAGTGAAACCTTTCCAGCACGCTCTACTGCACCTCTGGCACCCGGAGAAAGAAACTCAATATAAAGCGAGGTTTCAGAGTAGCAGCCGTGTTAGTCTGTCTTCGCAAAAAGAAAAGGAGTACTTGTGGCACCTTAGAGACTAACCAATTTATTTGAGCATGAGCTTTCGTGAACTACAGCTCACTTCATCGGATGCAGTTTCCACAGTATGCATCCGATGAAGTGAGCTGTAGCTCACGAAAGCTCATATTAAAAATAGTGGTCATTTATTTATTTATTTAAAAAAATCTTTGCTTATTTATTGTGGCGAAGTCCAAAGGCAACAGTCAGGCTTTAGAATACCTCATTGTGATAGGCCCTGTACAGAAGAGAAATGGCTCCTGACCTGAACAAGAGCTTACAATCTAATACGGTTTCACACACATGCACAACTGACCTGGTCAAATAGCTGTTTGCCTGTAGTGTTGGGCTGGATGGCAAATTCCAGCTCCGCATCCATAGTGGTAACTCGAACATTGAGCTAAAGAGAAAATAAGTAGAGTGTGATTTAAAAAAAAATATTGAAAAACCATATCATCAGTGTGAACTATATGTATATTTCATAGAACCAGTACTGTACATGTTTTTAAGCATTATTTCCAGTAAAAATAATTCTTAAAGTCATTGTAGGCATCTTTATCTCACGGACAATGAGCATTAACAATGGCTCTAGTCTCTTGCTCTTTTTTTTATTTTGAAAAGACTATTTACATTTTAGTGTATTCCTCAATTAGAGTTTTGAGTTATCATGTAGACAAAGTTAATTAAGGGCACTGACTTCACTGGCTTATCCAGATTGCTCCACAGGTTTTGTTACTCAGCCTGGAATTGGATTGGACTTCTGGTTAAATGAGAAAGCATTTTAGTGTTGATTGCTTCTGAGCACAGCACATGGTGAGCAAGGACCACATGCTGCATTTAAGATACCCCTTAATCCTAAAAGGATGTCATAATGACCAAATTAAATTTGGGATTTAACATGAGGTTTTAAAGGTAAAAGGCAGCCGATTATTCTTCCAAGCCAATCAGCATTAATCCAATAAACATCAATAATTATGCTTATAACAGATCTACTCGGCATGTAAAAAGGTGTTAAGGGAGGTTTAAGAACACTGTGGAACAAGTATTTTAATAATAATAAATCTGATTAATTGTGTTTATTTCAAAGGCAAAAGGAGTGATCAAGTGTATAAAATGGAAAGGTTAGTATTGCATGCAGAACACTAGAGATATTTTACTAGTAAACAAAGAAATTGCCTATTAATTAAAAAAAGCCAGGAAAGCAGCAACCAAGCCTGCAGGAAGTATAAGGAGCAGCACAGTAATGTCAGCCCAGAAAAGGATTATCTGAAGGTATGATACAACAATACTGTCACCTAAAAAGTATTGCACTTTGCACACCTCAGGAAGACTCCTCCCTTCACCCCCAAGGTTGCAACATAAATATCCATAAGGGAGAGGTAAAAAAACCATGAGAACAAGAACCTGAAACCACAGGCAGTTTTGCTACGTGAGACGAGGGAAAGGGGATGTGATGTACTCCTCCTCTTCCTTCTTTGTTCCATGTATAATTTGCATTTCTAAAATAATGCAAGGATATTTTTATTTACCAGCTACATATTGTACATTTTGGTGTATTTTTCCACCTCCTTAGGGGGAAAAAGATGGAGGCATCACGAATGCAACACTATGGAAAGCCAAAACTAACAGACCAGAAAAGTCTGCTATAGTTGAGAAACTTCTATACCAGTGAAATTTAAAAAAAAAATTTTAGACCAGGATTAAGAGGTAGAAGAGAAATATCTGCCCTTTTGCACAGTGTTTCAAGTTTAAATAGCTTTCTGCTACTTAAAAATAATGTAGATACTGGAGACTGTCCTTTAAAATTATAATTTATATATAAAACTACACTTACGTCAATTGTAAAATATTGGCAATACTAGTTTTAATGTATTTAATTACAAAATGGAACACCTTCAAGTTAGAACATAAGACACTTTCAGTGAGTTACATAGGTGCCAAGAGTCATTAAAACAACAAGTTATTAGAAAACTCTCCCCATTCCTTCCTTCTAGTTATTTACCTGTTGGAGAATCAACAGTTGCAAAATTGTGTGTCCCCCGTGACCAAACCCCAGAAGTTGTCTGCTAGATGACCCAATTTGTTTAAAAACTGTCAAGCATGAGAGAATTTTGAAGGTTTAGGTTTCTTTTCAACTAAATCTAAACTTTTCAAAAGCTTCTTTTCCACTCTAGCTCTAGTATTTGCAGAGTTCTAGGAGCCTTAAAAATGTAAGACAGTACCCAATTTCCATGCTTATAAATAAAGCAAGCTTTTTCCTGTCAAAAGGGAAGGATTTTCCAACTCGACAATGTGCACTAGGGGTACCTAACGGGGGGCAGGGGCCATGAAAGCAGAAAAAAGTTCTATTTAGAAATGGCAAGACCAAGATTTCAAGATCTAACCCCTGCCAAATAAGAAATCTTCTTGCCCACCCCCTGCAACACAAGGAAGTCAGATAATATTATACACTAATCTCTCCCCACACCCTCTAAGGAATGCTTACATTCATAATCCTTAAATCTGCAGTTCCTTTAGATTATTTACACTTTTGGCTGAAAGCCACATTGTGGGGTAAAGTACATTTTTGCAGAGATTTTAGGGAGGTTGAAAGGATATTTTTCCTACTGTCGTAGAGTTGAATCCTACTGCCTACCTATACATGGCATTCCAACTGACATAAGAGACACTTCTTGATTTAGTAATAACTAGCACATCATTATAGTATGAGTGGTGGGAATATTAAGAGTTCTTTATCTCCCTAGTTTGAAAGGATATCAAAGATTAAGTACTCCAATAGCAAGGTATCCTCCTGGTTATACTTCATTTTTAAGAATTGAAAGAAGCTACAGAAAACAGCCATACAATCAGCTACTGTGCGCCCTTATAAAGGTCCCACATCTCACATTTATTTTTCAGTTGTTTAAACAGGGGTTAGCTGTAAGAACATAGGGCAAAACTGTTAATGTGTAAACTATCTGCTCTCTGTTGCAGTGGGGCTATACCATAATGCTAAACATGTATTGGACTGGCTGCCTGGTTCATCCAGATATTAAATTTCCTTAGACTGAGACAACGAAGGGACTATGAAACTAAGTTAATGAACCCTCTCACTCTGCATTTCAAAAAATGGTTCATGATCAACTTTTAAGTGGCCAGCAGAGCTAAGGGAAGGACTTGGTTCTGAGGCCTGGATCTCTGTCAGTGCCAAAGAGGTCAGACAAGAACTTGGATAGCTGAAGAGACTGATCTCTAGAAAGAGAAACATGCTTTCAATTATCCACTGTACTTTCAAGGGTCTGTGGCCTTCCTGGTAAGGCTACGGAGTCTTCCATCTAAGAGGCACCCCCCCGCAATTCCTCCCTCCCTCCTAATAAGCCTTGTTCTAAACAAGAGCTCTGTGGTCCATCTGAAAGCTGATTCTGGGATATTCACACAGAGACATGGTAGAAGTTTTTGGTCTCTGAGGCAAGGTAACAAAGGCAATGTCTAGAGCCTAAGCCTCCTTGAGACCATTGGTAGGAGTCAGGGATTACAAGGACTTTTTTTCCCATAAGGTGAGGTTGATGCCAGAACTGTAATCAGCAAGGCCCATAGAAAAGTAGTGGCTACAGATGAGAGCCAAAGCAAACAGGCAGACAATCTAAATTGCATAGGTACAGACAAAATGGAGAAGATGCTATGGTAGGAGCAGATAGACTACTAACCTATCAGCAACAGAAACCTCAGTGGAAGGGAGTTAAGGAGGAAGCCTGATGCATAAGAGGGAGACTTCCAAAGGGGAAGTCATCTCTGCACGGGACAGCACGACAGCTCACCATTTAGGACATCACTAATAAATCTTGGCATTATCCCAAGACTGAAATTTGGCCCCTAGCTAAGGGAGAGCAAAACCCACCAATATGGTAGAAGCTCAGAAAAGTAAAAGGGATAATGTATGTACTATACACAATGTATGAAATATTTACACTTTAGCATATACAAGTGCTGAACAGTAAGATGCTGGCTTTCCACATTTAGGCCCCAATCCTGCAAACACTTATGGACATCGAATAATTTATTCACAAGCATAGAATTAAGTAGGCATGTATATATTTATTTATTTATGTTTACAAGATCAGGGCCTTAAACAAATGTATTAAATATTGTGTTGTGTTTTCATATACAGAAGTCTAAAAAAAAAAAAAAAACCCAAAACACATGGCTTGGCCTGTGCAGAGAGACTCTTGTGCACTCGGAGTGGAAAAGATGAGGAGAATGAACACACCCCATCCCAGAGCCAGAGAGAGAACTGTGCAAGTGATGAACTATATAATCATCTCCTCTCTTAGCTTTTCAGCATGATCATAAAATAAGTTTACACCCAGCCTTGAGTCAAACTGCTCAGATTTAAGATCACAGTTTTTACAAGCCTTATCTACTGGACTATGGAACACTAAGCCTATGATTTGGACTTGAACAATGTCTACTCTGAACAACCTACTTGTTATTGGGACAGAAAAGTATGAAGAAAAATTTAATTCAGACCCACCCATAAATAAGGATGCTCTGCTCCTACCTACTTAATCTAGTATCAGATCAGCAGTATCTTTTTAAGTAGGGCTCTACCAAATTCACAGTCCATTTTGATCAATGTCACGGTCATAGGATTTTAAAAATCGTAAATTTCATGATTTCGGCTATTTAAATCTGAAATTTCACAGTGTTGTAATTGTAGTGGTCCTGACCCAAAAAGGAGTTGTGTGTGGGGGGGTGTGTGTGCAGGGGGGGGTGGTTCTGATACCGCTATCCTTACTTCTGCGCTGCTGCTGGTGGCAGTACTGCCTTCAGAGCTGGGTAGCTGGAGAGCAACGGCTGCTGGCTGGGAGCCCAGCTCTGATGGCAGAGCTGCTGCCAGCAGCAGCACAGAAGCTGTGGTATGGTTTAGAAACTGGGCAGTTAAAATTCAGTGCAAATCTGATTGTGGACACTTGAACAGATTTTTAATTTGAAATGATTCAAGAGCATCCACACGAGGGGGGTTACACTGCTTTGACTATGCCAGTCTCTAAACAGATTTAAATTGGTACAACTTGTGTTTAGATAAGGCCCCATGTTCAGAAGCTGTAGAGAGAACAGTACAGGCAGACACCTGTAGTTGCACAGGACCCCAATGAAGTAAATGGAACTCCACACTGAATTCCAGCCACATGGTTCTCTTTGTAGGATTAGGTCTTTAGCAATTTCGATTACCTCTTAAAGTTGCAGAGGATTTTGAAATAAAATGGTACAAAAAGCATAAAACGCAGCTTAGCGTGAAAACAGCTTTTATGCTATTATCTACTAAACTCATCACTGGGTATTTTTGTAGTGTGTATCAGGAATGGGTTCCAGACTCCTTGTAACTTTTACACCTTGCAGGGCCAATTTGTTGGTTTACTAATCCCTCATTAAGGGCAATTAAACTCAAGGCATCTTCCCCCTCTTCATCTCTCTTTTTTAAATAGGTCCCCTCTATCATTATCCTAAAAGGTGACCCAGAAGAGGAGGAAAAATATTTGAGCTTGTGACCTTTTTTACTTCTTTAGCTCAGTGGTTTGAGCACTGGCCTGCTAAACCCAGGGTTGTGAGTTTAATCCTTGATGGGGCCATTTAGGGATCTGGGGCAAAAACTGGGGATTGGCCCTGCTTTGAGCAGGGGGTTAGACTAGATGACCTCCTGAGATCCCTTCCAACCCTGATATTCTATGATTCTATACAGTGCATAAATGAGGCCTGAAAGGTTTATTCTGAAGACTATTTTGGGGGTGGAGAGGTGGTACATAGGATAAAGGTCTTCTCTACTGCAGAAGACTCCAATGTCTGGAAAATTAGAGTATGAAAGCTGAAGCAGTTGAGAAGGCAAGGGCTTTTATAACCAGACTTTTAATCTGTGGTTTGTGTTTCCATTCTTCAGCAAAGGCTCAGACAACTATTAATTTGAACTACAATGTTTAAGGAAGATTTAAGCTTTTTTTAGAAAAAAAAAAATTAGAAGTCAAGAACTAGTCAACGCTAATCCATGATCTATTTGTTTTAATTCTTGATTTTCTGGCTAAAGAGAAAAGCATTCTTTTCTACTCAGTTTTCCGTTAGGCTTGTATTTCCACTTCAGTGATGGAATGAAGTCATGTACTTTGTGTGTTCCTTTGAAACATTACTTAATTTCTGAACCAAAGTTCTTCAAAATAAATAAAAGGCAGCAAGTCTGATGTTTTTAGCAGCATAAGCTGTTTGACTTAGCATGTGAGCATGTACACTCACTGAAAAATTTCAGAATGGAATTTTAACCCAGTCTTTTTAAATAGTTGTGTTCTAAGTTATAAGGACCAATTTTGTGCTTATCCTCTTAAAATAGTTAATTTGTAACCCAACGTTGCTTGTAAAATAAAGAGACTCCTCTTGAAAAAGTCTATTGAGACAGGAGTAGGAGAAGCCATTTGTGGAAACTACCACTGTTTCCAGTCACTCCCTCCTTGATCATCTTTTATTTCATCACGAAATCTGCAATGTTGTTGCTCACTAAACTAGCCTGTCTTGGTATTTTAAGTTTTTTGAATTCAGTAGAAAGATCAAGACAGACATTTGACAGAGAATGTCATACACATCTTTTAAAGTGTTCTGTGCCAGTATAGTACAAAAGAAAGGTCAACTAATTTATAATGTTTGGGCTTTAATGTAGATTTTAAAGGTTATACTGCCCTCTGTGATCATAATGTCCCTCCCAAGAAGTTCTATGGAACTGCTCTGAAGGAAATCAGTCTTCTGGGTACCTCTGAGCCAGGAAACAGCCAGCACTACTTTCACCTTTGTCTGCCTATCCTCCCTTTCCTAAACGAGGATCCTAGTTCAATTTCCTCTGAAAGTGCCAGCCTCCAACTGCCCCAGGTAACAAATATCAAGTTCAGATTGGCTCAAAACTTTAAGTGCTTGCTGGCAGCTTGGGTGGGGAGAGGGGAAGAAGAGAACAACTGCAACTCACATACCTAGACAGATAACATGGTAAGAAACACGGCTAGACTGGCACTAAAGTTTTAAAGTTACAGAATACGGAAATACTTCTTAGTCATACAGCATGCTATGAACTTGTCTTTACCAGATGGGACTCATCTGTGTCTCCAAAATAAATGACACTATCAGACTGCTAAGAGATACTTGCCTCTATACAAGATAATCCTTTCTATGATGCAACATCTGCTTATTAACACTGAACCGCAAAACATTACATCTCAGATATTAGTTTGTCCTAAATGTTTCTTCTCCCATTACAAGCAAATGTGGGCATTAGGTCATATTCACCCAAATCGCCCCTCTTCTCCCCCTCCCCTCCCACAACATGCAGTACAATTAAAAGTTATTTTTCAGGGTTTACAAAGCAGATTTAGAACATCAATCACTAATGTTTAGATAGTAGATAAAAATTCAAATTGGACAGGCTGGACTTTGTCACAGACCTTTTGTGCCTTTCATGGCAAGGTGGGAGAAACATGCTGAAAGTAAATACAGCAGCTCAATAACCTTAGGAAGTTCAGTTTTTAAAAAAGTATATTACATAGCTTCAGATTGTCCCATATGTTTACTGCATCTAATTTACTATACTTCAAGGGCAATTTTTCTAACAAGAAAGCTATCAGTTTTAATATAGTAACTCATGCCTTCTTAAATGAGTTTTTAGTACACAGTAGTATCTACCTACTTACATTCATCATTTAAGTAAGGGCATGGCTACACTGGAAACTTCAAAGCACTGTCACGAGAGTGCTCTGAAGTGCGAGTGCAGTCACGCAAGGGCTGGGAGAGAGCTCTCAGTGCTCCTGGTAATCCACCTCCAGGAGGCGATTAGCTCCCAGTGCTGGTAATGCAGCTCCCAGTGCTTGGAGCCTGTTTACACTAGCGCTTTAAAGCACTCTGACTTGCTGTGCTGGGGAGGGGGGTGGTGTGTGATTTTTCACACCCCTGAGCCAGCAAGTTAGAGCACTATAAAATGTAAGTGTAACCAAGCCTTAAGAGTTCTTGTATTGGCAGTATCCTAAAAACAGATCCAGGAGTCACAATCTGAAATCTACTCCAGGATAATTATGTAAATTTGGGGAATCTCAGCTAAATAGCACTTGAAAGAACGAGGGTCAAGGAATTTTCCAGCTGAGGCATACTTCCCCTTTGCTATATAAATGTAATAAAAGCTCTTTTGACAGTAAAAGGATTCAAAGCAACACAAACTATGAATTTTAGCTACCATTCTATAGAAGGGTGGCAAGAGACAACTACAAAAGAAACAGTGCTATAAGCTATATAATACTTCTACTTGGGTTCTGTGAATTAAACAGAATAATTCCTTTTTTTTTTTATACTTTCAGATGTTAGTCGGTCACAGGCAGAATGCTTATCAGTGCAAGTTAGTGAGGTTTTACTTATTGAATAAAGTGGGAGGTAGGCAGGATTTAGTTCCCTAAGCATTTTTTTTAAAGATAGCACAATTACAGACAGTGTTATTTTCTTACATAAAGAAATGAGAGGGTTAGAGAGATAGGAATATGGCAATGCGAAGTGTTGCCTAGAATACAGCCTCCTTTACAGGAGAATTTGTGGTTCTAGGGTGGCTAGTCCAGGGCCCCAATTCTCTATTACCCTATCCTCATGTAATTATTTATGGCACGGCAAAGTGAGTGTAAAACACCAACACGTCAGAATGGTAGTTGTCACAGTTCAGGGCAATGACATCTGTATTCCCCCTCAGTGATCCAGCAAGGGCACCCACTTTCATGCTTCTGGACTCCTAGCCATTTCTCTTCTTCAGTGGAGACTCACATTTCTCTCCTCTGAGCACAGTATTTCCAGGCTGAACAATTCCCTGCCTTCACTGCGTTATTCCCAGCAAAAGAGAGCCTGCCTAAACAGACCTGCTTCACTATTCGTCTCAGAGATGAAACGGTGTCATTGCTAATTAGAAGTTACTACCCAGTTCATTCTAAGCAAGCATATTTTATTAAGGTAAAAGCACGGCAGAGAAAACATTAAAAAAACAATAAAGGAACCTACACACATGCCAATAAGATTACCAGAGATCACCCCCATCCATCTATACACAAGGGCTCTAGTTGGTGTCAGTCCTTCCAACGCTTTCCTAAGGTCTCAGGGTCCTGTCCATTTACTGGATCAGAATGAATGCCCTGGGCCTGTTTAAAACCAGGCTATTTATCCAAAAATCCTTTTTTGTCTATTGGTCCCTAGAGAATCCACTTTGGGTCTTTGAACTGTCCTCCTGCAACAGGTGATCACCAGACAAAAGGTCTCCCCTCTGAGCGAAGTTTCATAGGCTTAGATTGTAGGTTGGGGGTTGCAATCCCCTCCTGCCCAGTACAGTACTTCCTAGGAATTCCACTTCACACATATCATCCCAAAAGATTAATTGTCTGCGCTATATTGGTCAATGTAATCTTTTGAAGTTCACATTATCTCCCAAAGATTAAATTAATCCTTCCTCCTCCTAGCGAAGTTCCATACAAGCCCACAATAGTACATAAACATATGCATTTTCAATACAATGGACCCCAAAGCTATTAAACATCATTCGGTAAGGTTTTACTTAATTCCATAGGGTTTGCCCAAGGTATTGTAGGACACTGTTTTAAACTTAGTTTCTACTGTTGTAAGTAACTTCAACGTGCACAAAAACAGAGACCCCTGGTCTGAAAATTCTAGAATTATAAGATCAAAGCCCAACAAATAGAGCTGGTCAAACGTCAAAGTTTTTTGGAGTGAAAAAAGACTTGGGGGGGCAGACAAAGACTCATTCCTGTTCTTCAGCCAGCTATATTAATAAGGCCAACTTGGCTCTTCAGCCCAAGATAAATAAATGAGCACTATTTCAGCTTAATGGGAGGGTGTCTCTGGGATAGAAACCTCAAAACAGAGTCCTCTCTGGTCTAAATGGACATTAGAAAATACCACACCAGTTTTTAAACTGGAATTCAGGTTTGCACTGGTGTCCTTGGCCAAAACATTCTACCCCCCTCCACTGACATGCAACAAAACTACATGCTGCCCTCTATCCCAGAGGTGGCTGAATTTCAGTGGAGCTTTATGCAAATAGTTCAAGTGTTTGGGAACCTTTTGGCTGCAAAGCATTAGATTACATGCATACACAGATATGGCTATGATATCTGTGTGAGAAGTTTAACTGATCCTGCATCAATAGTTTCACGTGCATACTGCTCACTCACCCCCTCCCTGGGGCTTTCAATGTTGTTGACCTCTGAGCAGCTTCAAACAATTGCCATTAAAAGAAAAACCTACTTCCCAGAGAAACATTTCTCCTCCTCTCCCAAACACAGGCTTCCTGCAGCCCCTCCCACACTACATTTGTACCAACTTCACCTTGAACAAGCATTCAGTCTCAGATGAGTGACAGGTTTAAGATCCAATGTCTCAAATTTTCATGGCTTAAGACAAAAAATAAAAACAAAAAACATTCCCAACTTTTCAGTGAGACAAAGCAATTTTATTTAGCCCTGGAAAGTTCCAAAATTTTAAGCTTTAAACTTGTCATAACATCGAGTTTGTCATTTTATTAATGCAGCCTGGCTTTTAAAAAGTGAAGAGAACTTTTGAAGTCTTCCACTAAAAAAAGCTAACATACTTTTAATTATTTGGCTTATTACAGAATAGGGGATGTGGTAAAGACTTTATTAGCACTTACTTAGTGTGCCATATTTGTACACACAAGAACTGCTGTAACACACAACCATTTCTGATTACTTCAACACAGCACTACTCCTCTTGATGACAAATGGTTCACAGACCACAGCAAACAATAGATTCTTTGTATTAAAATGGTAAACACCAAGGAAATCTGCAAGCCACTGCATGAAACTCCTTTACAGATTAGACACTTTTGTCACAACAGCTGTACACAAAAAAATTGCATCCTGTTAATATAGTTCAATGTATTTACAAGAATAAGCTCTTTACACCCTAAACTGAAGCTTTTAAAACATGAATGGCTTTGTTTACAGAAGTTGCTGAATGTATTGCCACTCAGTCTAGACTCTAAAAATGGAGTTCAAAGTTTGCTCCATGGTTAGCAAGAGCCGTAAATATTAGTGTTTGACTAACACTAGAAATAAACATTCTAGACTTTCAGGCTTACAAACAATTTCAGGGATTTTTAGCCATTTGACATTGCTTTAGTAGTTTTTTGACCGTGTAATAGAATACCCTTTTGTAATCAAATAAAACAAAGCTTAATATTATGGATAAGCCCTATAAAATATTTCAAGACCACTTGGTATCTTTATTAAATTTAAGGGATCAATCTGGAAAACCACTACCAGTGTGAGTGCAAGTTCAGGTGCTTAACTCAAACCCAAACCAGTAATACTCGTGTTTTTCGCTCAGTGGTGGCATTGCTTTGAAAGTTTACTCTCTCATGGTACACCCCCTGGAGGATGCATTAACCTTAAGATCCTTCAGTCCATATCTGGTGGAAGCTGAAGATCCTATGGTAAATTTGTTGCCTAGGAACACGCACTATCACAGTCCAGGTTTCCCTTCTCAAAGTAGATTTTGTCCAATGACTAAATACGCTGGCCACTGTAGCATGAACACAACCTGCTTAGAATGTCTCAGCACTACCAGTATATAACATTACTATTCAAGAGGTGCTCTATGAACGTTATGGGTCTAAGTATGGCACCGCCAGAGCAGATGAATGGGTGAGGAAGTGAGAACAGGGAAAGCAGATGAAAGGAGAGGCCAGTAATGTACACTTCCAGAGGGTCATGTCCAGGCAGTTCAGAAAACACAGTGTGAGGGTCCGGGGGAAGTGGAAGAGTAAGAACGTGCCCAGAAAGGGATGAGAGGCACAAGCTATACCCATTGGAAAGCTCTTACTAGTAATCAGGCTCTCCGCAGTTACCTCGGAGGCATCATGGTAAACGAAGGGATATTCTTAGGGAACTGAATGTGTGAGAAGAGAACATGAAAAGAGGTGGCAACACTTACAATTTCCCCAAAGTAAGGCATTATCATCTGTGCCTAGTTTCAGAGACCATGCCAATCCCATGTGTGTCAAAAATGCTTTATTAAATATTATTTCCCAATGCACCTTTTAGGTAGCGAAGCATTATTTGATTTGACCACAAGCCTTTTCTCCCCCTTCTTTTCTTAGGTTTCACCCATTCCACAGCTACCTGCTTCCCTCCATCACATTACACATTCTCTGTGGGCATCTGTGGAGTGCACTGCCTTAAAAACTTTACATTCTAGTCAAGGAGACGCTTTGAGTGATAAATAATAATTACTATTTGCTCTCACGTAAAGAGAGGTCAGTGCAAGCCAAGATGGAATTGTTTTGTTAATAATAAGTGATGTGAGAGGCAGGCTGAGCTGTAGGAAAAAAAAATGTTTTATTAGCATGCAGAAGGTGGCATGAAAGCCTTGCCCCAGCTTGCATTCCTGAGCCCCTGGTGCCACTGCAAACTGCGTTCTTTCTGAAATGCAACCTTCTCTTCAGTTCTACTCTTACTTCATTAGCGATACTGCTACTAAGAGTAGAACTGAAGAGAGGGTTGCATTTCAGAAAGAACGCAGTGCTAATTACACACACATGCAAATGTGTAAAGGTCATGAAGTAATTTTAGTCTCAAAATCTGACCTACTTTTAAAATTATCAGGTTTTTTGTTGTATAATGTCTCCAAATAGAAGCGCAGAGCTTTTTTCTTTACTATAAGGTAGCCCACTTTTTTTTGTTTTTAAATTTCGAATAAGACAAGACATTAAACCACCATTTCTCAAATGCAGCCACCATGGCCACATGCAGCCACCAGGGGGTTTCCCTGTTGCCACGGCAGTTTCCTGGGCAGTGGTGGGGGAAGCATCAGCCCCTCCCCTTTTTTCCCTGTTGCTCCTGCACGTATCACCTCTCTGGAGAGAGGTGGAACACACAACGCTTAAGGATCAAGGTGTGTGGGGGGGTGGGAGGAGAAGGAGACAAGTGGCAAGGACCGGTAAAGTACAAATATAAATATACTGCTTATATTACTCGTGAGTACTTTTAAACATTAAATTGGCTTTGATAGCTAAACCAATCTTGAAAGGATAGTAAAAATTCATCTTGGGGGGAGGAGGAATTAAGTGCAATAGACGTTGCGAACAGCTTGTGAGTGTCAACATATACAAGAGTTTTGTTAATTTTAGACTCAAAGACCCAGTTACGCCAATCTGATACGAAGAATTGAAGGAGATAATTCCTTTATGAAACATGAAGGCAGGAGTCCACTGTCCTCCACAGTTAAAGGTACATAATGAGGAATAGAGCCAGGTTTTGGGATGGAGGTACAGAAGGGGAAAAGTTTATCACGACTATTTTCTCAGGTGTTTAAAAATGAATTCTTCTGACCGTACTCACCCCCTTTTTAGGGGTTGCCTTCCAGGAAAGTAAGAGACTGAACTTTAGAGGCATAAATGTAGAGAGCGCCAATCTCACAAATCTGTAGAAGCTAAATATGAAATCTGCTTTCCGGTATTCACAAAACTTGTATGCACTTGACTAAATCAGGAAACATACCCTGAGACTTATCTGACCAGTCACTGCCGCACACAGCTTGGGGGTAGGGGGAAACATCCACAGGTAACAGCCCCACATAAAAAGGAACCAAGACCAAATAAGTCTGAGAAAGTTGCCATCAGCACACAGACATTCCACCAGCAGAAGGCAAGACTAGGTTTGTTAAGTAAATCATTCATTACACAGGACTTGCTCAGCTCTGATCACAAAAAGAATTTACTAAAAAATCCAAATTATATGCTGGGCAAAAAGTTAGAGATAAATCACTATCAAACTCAGTACAAACAAAAAAAGTGACTGATGTTCGTATACAGAGCTTTGGTTGTAGATCCTGAAAGAACCATTCCACATCTGTACAAAAAGATTACTGCATTAGAAAAAAGTCAAATACCTTCCTCTATTGCCATTGTGTCCATATCAATCTCACAATGCCCTTCACTGGCTTCCTCTCACCTTCCAAGTCAAGCTTTTCATGTTCCAGGCCCAACACAACTCACTTCCTGCCAACAACTACGCTCCCTCCCTATTGCCACCTACACACTTTCTTCTGCTGCCCCTTACATTTGTGGCTTCCCCTCCCTCATTTACTGAGAAGGGTTTCACCAAAGTACACTTCTGTAAACCCTTCCCTAGCAACTTCTGCAGAACTTTGAGTTTAGACTTTTTTCTACTATTTTGTTTTTAAGATAAACAAATCTCAGGCAGAGTCTAGGTAAATCCCTTCAGAACAGGATGACATCTACTTATACTTGCTCAAATAATTTAGTATGCATAATCTAGGGAACCATTGTCTAAGGAACTTACACAATTTTGGTTTGCTAGTAATTGACTGATAATTGCTTCCATCCCAAACGGCTTCCATCCCAACCTCCAAACACACATGGATTGGGGACCTAAAGTTGTGCACTAAATAGCTTATTTAAGAGCGTGTCTACCTTCAGAACAGCTACACTTTGTACTTATTACATGCTTGTTGAAAAATCCACAATTTTAGTTTAATTGTGTTGGTATTTTTTGGAGCTGCCATATAGTACTGCTGATAGTTTTTAATTCATCTTATAGCAGTTTCTGTAAGGTAAAATGTATATCACAAGACTCAATAGAAATCCCCTCAAATGTAGCTGACAGTGCTGGGATATGATTGGGTTAATTTAGTAGTAAGGGGAAAAAGCTATTAAAAAATACAAGCCACTAGAGCAGTAGTACTGCCAGTGTCCTGATTTTAAGCAATGAATCTCTTTGTATAAAATGACAAATGGAACCAAAAAGGTAATGATCTCTAGAGCAGAGGTTCTCAAACAGTGGTCTGTGAGCTCCATTCAGGTGGTCCACGGATAGTTCTCTCTAAGGTGTGAGCCTGGGCAGCTGCACACAAGAAAACAAATGGCCACAGGCCATGGCTCATGGAGCAGGCGTGGCTCCACTAAATTGGTGTCTGGACCTGGAGAAGATGTAAGGTGAGGTGGTGGCCCGGGGGGGGGGGGGCGGGAGGAGAATAAGGGGTAGGTGGGAGGGGGCAGAGGGGTGACAAGAAGGGGTGGGGGGAATTTGGGATGTGCAGGGCTGTGGCAGCCAGAGAAAGAGGCAACTTTCCCCAGATCCAGAGCTGCAGCTGCCAGGGAGAGACCCCTCCTCCTTCTCAGCCCCAGCTCGGGGGCTGCCACAGCAGGGGAGAGAGGGCACATCCATCGCATTAGAAACGTAAGAATACTGATATTAAAATATGAGTTGTGTGCTTTTATCTGTAGAACCAAAAAATGTTAATTATTAAGTTTTTTTTTAATATAGTGCTTTTATCCAAAGCACTTTACAATAGTTAGCTAATGGTACAAACACCATTTGGAAAGATCGTTAAGTAATCCGCCGAGACCCTCAGCAATTTTCAAGTGGTCCACGAAAATTTTTTTTGAGAACCACTGCTCTAAACTGTGTACGTTTGTTTTGTTGGTTTTGCTTTCAAGGATTTTTTTAAAGTTTTTAAATTACTGAATTAGAGCTTTTTAATCAATTTTAAAAAGGGACTACTATGAAAAATAAGAGCAATCGGTCATCTCAAAGTCTCCCATCAATGATGGTATGAAATATGAACAGATAAATCATATTTTTTTACAGTGATGTGGTGATCTGGTATAAAGGAGTCAACATCTTACCTACTTTAAACGGAAAATAGACAGAATCTAATTTAGTATGTTAACTCCCCTTTAGGAGTCGCTAAATCTTCTGGCCAGAGGGCATTATCCTTTTCTGATCTCTCACAATGCAGTTCCAGCTCTGAAGTGACAGCTTTAATTTCTATCCCACAATGCCCTATAAACTGATAAAAATCCTATTTAATGATAGTAAAAAACAAGCGGCAGGGCTGGGAAGAGTCCAAATTAATCACCCCTAATTTGAAACTGGCAGACTGAGCAACGCATTCTAATAAAGTAATCCCAGTATGATTCTTCTTCTATCCTTTTCCAGTAAACATACGAGTTAGGTCTACTGAACAGCAGATTAAGTACTGATTATAAAGACTGGGTTTATGCTAGATCAGTAAGTGCTGCCACAGAGCCATGCCTGTAAATCCTAGCCAATAAGGCACGTGGCTCAGAAACCAACCAAAGGAGGTGCTGGCTGCCCTTCCCCAGCTGCTCTCACACACACACCTGTCAACATTCTGGCTCTTCCCTATTCACTTAGTAGCCAGCAAAAGGAGAGGAACAATATCAATCTCTGTCAGGTATTGCTCCAGTGTCATGCTCAGTTCAGGTAGAATTAAGAACATGGTTGTAAGCAGCTTTTGTTGATTAGATGAAAGAACTTTTCTTCAGCCTACAGTACCTTTCAGCATAAATTAATCAGAGCCCATGAGTTCAGATTATTCCAACTGAATGATTTCAAAAAGTTTGTTTGCCAATGCCACTTTGGTAGTCTGTGAAAGTTATAGGATAGTCTTTGCAGCACTTTACGCTTTCCACTGACACTACGATATTTCCATCTTAACTGTAAAAACGTCAATACCAAGATGCAAACTGGAGAAACAGCATGGAGGAGGAGGGAAGACAAAATGGATCCGCTTAATAAAGCTCTCAACGGATATGATATTTGTGTGTGCATGCACATTCCTGTTAAGCAGATTGCAAACTGGGTAAATTGTTCATAATGCAATATATTAGAATCTCAAAAAGGTTTTTTTTTAGGGGGGCAGACTTTATAAAAGACCTTCATATGGACATTACTACCTCTCATCAATAGAAAGGCATATATTCTTACATAAAGAAAGGAGAGAGATTGTACTATTTTTACTGAACACTGAATCGTCAGTCAGAAATTTTTTAGACATTCTGCAGTCCATATACATGTTAACCTTGGACTGTAGTACAATGGTCATTGGCAACACAATTAAACAAACTCTTCATTATGATGGGTGGAACATCAATTGCTAGTCACTGGAAGATAAATCTGTTTACCCTTTTTCCAAAGCAGAGCTATAACTAAAAAACCCCAAAGCCACAGAGCTCTGACTTGCTACAGCCGCACCGCATTTTAAAATAAATTGATGACAGGCCTCTGTGGAAGATATACAGTGGCAGTAATGCACTAACTTTGTCCTTTATGGTTAGCAACTTTAAGATTTCCCCTGACAGCAAACTATAGCACACAGCAAAAGCCTGATCCTAAGTCCATTGAATTCAATGAGCTTTTGATCAGGCCTCTAGTCTTTTGAGTGAATTAATTGTTATATGTGGTACGTCCCCAACTAGCAACGGGTTTTCTAAGATATTTATAGCAATGTTGGCAACAACATTTAAAAAAAAAAAAAAAAAAGAAGTGGACCAAGCTTGCACAGAAAAAAAAAATTGAGTTATTTTTGCCTATATTTGGATGAAAATCTAAAATCATGCCTCTTAATAAAATCCTATGTAGTGCTTCCTGTGAGCTGTTACAGAAGAACACTTATATTAGTGTTGACTAGACAGAAACAGAGATAAAAGGCCACAGGACTCTCTTCTAGGATAGGTAGTGTGTGTCTCTCTATAAGATAAAACAAAATAGTTGCAACTTTGTTAACTGCTAACTCTAAAAGTTACATTTGGGAACATAATAAAATCCCTCCCTTTTAAGTTACTCAAGGGTTAGTATTTTTCCTACCAACATACGAAGGTTTTAGAATACAAAATGCATTTGATTTAAAAAAACTTCTTATGCTCTCTTTCTAGTCCAAAAATCAGTTTATAAAATTTATAGTTATAGTTGACACAACCAAGGCCTGATTTTCAGGTCCAGAGCATCTGCAGTTCCCATGAGTTTAAATGCTCAGCACTTTGAAAAAGCAAGGCCTTTGGCATTCTTGTCCTAGAAGTGACCTATTCATTAAGTGACTTATTCAATGAACTTTAAGTATGCATATTAGTTTCAATATCTTTCCAGAGAATACAATATAATTTTTATCAAGCTGTTTGACCTCTGCCTCCCATCTCCAATCAAAGTCCATTACTAAACCCCTTTTCAGTTATAAATTCTGCTGGAACCAGCGAATTCTTTGGCTCTGATATCTTCATGCACACAGAGAGAGTTTACATAGTATACTTCATAATGCATAGAAATAAGTCTATTTCTCCTCTTTTGGAATGATTACATTTTAATAGCAAATGAATCTTAAAAAAAACCAAAACACTTAAGTCACTACAAAATAGACTTAGCCTCAGACACCTTTCAGTCTACAGGCTATAAATGAGCTCTTTTACAAAGGAACACACACATGCCCCTCTACCTTTAAGGCAACCTTGCAAAATTACAAAGATTTACCAACTCAGGTTCAAAGTCTGCTCACCCATGTTAACCATAAATGAACAAAATTAATTATATTTTTGCCCACCAAAAACAGTTACTTGCCCTTGGGGTAGAGTTTTGTATAGTTAGATTAAGGTACTATATAATTTTAAATACTAGTATAAAAAGTTTAAAATTTAAAAAAAGTCTAAATAAATAAAAGTTTAAATTAAGAACTGAAGGATAGGATTTCTGATTGTTAGAATTAGAAATTGTCTCTCTCACTTGAGCACACCTTGTCTCTCCCCACACAACATTTGATTTTTATATTGGATGGTTATATGCAGGGCCATCCCTAGGGGGTGCAGGCCCAGGACAACATCCCCACTCTACTCGAGGCCCCACTCCACCCCTTTTCCCAAGGCCCTGCCCCCTTCCAGCTTTTGCCCCATCCCCCTAACGACTCCGGGAGCTCGAGTGGGGCAGGCTGGGGTCGCTCCTGCTGCTTCCTGCCAGTGAGTGCAGGCCTGACCTCTGCTGCCAGCCTAGCACCCCCTGCACCCTAACCCCACCCCTCGAGGCCAGCCTAGCACCCCCTGCACCCTAACCCCACCCCTCGAGGCCAGCCTAGCACCCCCTGCACAACAGGTACACAAAACCATCAAACCACAAAACCAGTGGCTCTGGTTATATGACTTCATCATGCTGCTATGCCCTGTCAAAAAGATTTGGAATTCGCATGGATCTCTCAAATTGTGATGTCTTAATTTCTATAATCCTTCTAAACATAGAAGGAAATAGAGAAACAAGGCAGGCAAGGTAATATATTTTCTTGGACCAGGACACTCAAACTTCAGAGCTTACCCAGAGCTCTTCTAAAGAGCTCTTCTTCAGGTTTGTGAGATACACTCAGGGTGTTACAGCTAAGTATAAGGTGGAACAGATTGTTCAGCATAAATAGTTAATACATATTTCAAGGGATCATTCAAGATGAAAGGGCCCATTAACACCCCTTCTGTCATGCGGGGGGAAAGGAGGGAGGGGGAAGACAGCTGGGGGGAAAGGGTTATAGATTGTTATAAACCACCGTCTCTGTTCAGTCCGTTCTTTTTAGTGTCTAATAGTTATAATTTAAGCTCCCAGGCTCAACTTTTGAAGGGGTTGTGCTGATTTCCTTTGAGGATTAGGACTGAGACCAGATATAGTGTGATCGCTCTGTGAAAAGTGTTAGAAGGAAACAATCATCTAAAAAAAAGTAAATTACCAATCTACAGTAAAACATAGAATGTACATTGAATGCCACAAGATAGAAGACACGAAATATAACACTCACCGGTTTGGGCATTTTCAGTTCTTGCAGTGGCTCTGTTATTCCAGAAACAAATGCTGGTGCAGTGGCTTGAAGGTGTTTCTTCTATTTTAGAGAGATCTGGTAACAGGAGAGTGGAAAAAGTTCTGGTTTACTGAGAAGGGGGGAAAGTAAAGAACTTTAAAACCTCTGCTGGGATTCTTAAGTAATCAGGGGGAGCAGCAAGGATGATTCAGACATGACCAACAATTACTAAGGAACTCCACTGCTTAAAAAAAAGAAAAGAAAACCACAAGTGACCTCGCCCACTTGGAGGGGGGGGGGAGCGCCAGCTGCAACCAGAGAAGGTCATTTGGCCAGACACACCTTTCCTGAGCGGTATAAGCTTAATAACCTGGGAAAGAAGGAGGAGGGAGCAGAAACTGGAAACTATTGTCAGCCCTTGGTTTGCAACACAGTCCGCCCGCCCGGGCTGCTGCCAGCAGGCAGGTCGGACGCATTCAATACAATTAAGATCCTGCCTTGCAAAGCAGCTGGTTTAGAGTCCTTGCGAGGAGCCGCTGAAGGGTCCTGCCCAGAGAGCCCCTGAGGGGCCAGGGCAGCAGCGGGCTCCCTTTGCCCTTAAACAGCCACCAGGGAAGGGCGGGGGGGGAGCCCAACAGCTCTTGGGGTCAAGCCGAAGGCGGACTCTAGGCTCCGGTCTGCCCACACCCGGAGCCGGCAGGGCTCGCTTGCCTGCCCCCCACTCTGCCTCTGCCGCGCGGCGCTGCGGGCAGCACCGCGCCCCGGAGAAGCGGGGAGACCGGCGGCGGCAGCTCCCGGCGCGCCGATCCCCGCAACACCTGTTGGCAGCGCCGCCCCGTCCTCCCGCGGCCGGACACAGGCGCCAGGGCGGGAAGCTGAGCGGCTTCCCAGGCTCCGGCCCCGCCGGCTAGGAGAGGGGAGCTGCTGGGAGGACCCTTACCCGGCCGTCCTCTGCGGCGACTGGGCACACTGGCAGCCGGCCGTGGGCTGCGCTCGGGTCCCTGTGCGCGCCTCTGGCCCCGCCCCGCCGCTCCCCCTGCAATATGGCCGAGCGGGGGCCCGCCTCCTCGCCGGGCTGTGCCCCAGCCTCCCTCTCTCCGCCTGCCTCCGCGGGACCGCAATCGGCGCGAGGAGCGGCGCGCGCGCCCCCAGTCCTCTCCTCTCCCGTGTGGACAAGCCTGGGTCCGGCTCAGAGTGTCCACACGCGGCGTGAATGCGGGGCTGCCTCCCTGCGCACGCCAGCCCCCAGGCAGGGCTGCTCCCACCTGCACCGCTCTCGGCTTCCCCCCCGGCCAGTCAGCGTGGCGCTCTTCTCCCAGGACTGAGCCTGGGAAATTACCGCCGGGCATTTTAGGGCGCAGTGATGAACGAGCGTTAGGTCCGAGTTTAGCGAGCGAAGCAAACAACAGGAAGGAGCCTCCAGTACAAATAACAACGTGCCTGGGGAATTTACCCAGAGTTGGGTTTGTTTGGATTTAGCGCTGTTGGGGTTTGGACAAAAATTCTTCACCCCACTAGCCCTTCCCCACCCCCGCATTGTACTCTCCACATGTAATTTGAAGAAGCACTTTCTTTGCAACTACCACTTTGGCAGGTGCTTACAATTTTCTCCATTTTCTTCCTTATCATAGAACTGGAAGGGACCTGGAGAGGTCATCTAGACCAGTGCTTCTCAAGCTATCTGATGTGGGGGACCAACAATTTTTTTTCCAATGTGCATGCAGATCAGTAGCTGATGGCTAGTGGACCCGCACCGGTCCATGGACCACCACTTTGAGTAGCACTGGTCTAGACCAGTCACCTGCACTCAGTCAAGGCAGCAGTAAGTATTATCTAGACCACCTGTGACAGATGTTTGTCCAACCTGCTCTTAAAAATCCACAAGGATGGAGATTCCACAACCTCCCAAGGCAATTTATTCCAGTGCTTAACCATGCTGACAGTTAGGACGTTTTTTCTAATGTCCAACCTAAACTGCCCTTGCTGCAATTTAAGCCCATTGCTTCTTGTCCTATCCGCAGAGATTAAGAACAATTTTTCTCCCTCCTCCTTGTAACAACGTTTAATGTACTCAAAAACTGTTATCATGTCACCTCTCAGTCTCCTCTTTTCCAGACTAAACAAACCCAATTTTTTCAATATTCTCTCAGAAGTCATGTTTTCTAGACCTTTAATCATTTTTGTTGCTCTTCTCTGGACTTCTCCAATTTGTCCACATCTTTTCTGAAATGTGGTGCCCAGAACTGGACACAACAATACTCCAGTTGAGGCCTAATCAGCACAGAGTAGAGCAGAAGAATTACTTCTCATGTCTTGCTTACAATACTCCTACTAATACAGCCCAGAATTATGTTTGCTTTTTTTGCAACAGCATTACATTGTTGACTCATATTTAGTTTGTGATCCACTATGACCCTCAGATCCCTTTCCACAGTACTCCTTCCTAGGCAGTCATTTTCTATTTTGTATGTGTGCAACTGATTGTCCCTTCCTAAGTGGAGTACTTTGAATTTGTCCTTATTGAATTTCATCCTGTTTACTTCAGATCATTTTTCCAGTTTGTCCAGATCATTTTGAATTTTAATCCTATCCTCCAAAGCACTTTGCAACCCCTCCCAGCTTGGTATCGTCCGCAAACTTTATAAGTGTACTCTCTATGCCATTCTCTAAATCGTTGATGAAGATATTGAACAGAACCGGACGAAGAACTGATCCCTGCAGGAACCCACTCATTATGCCCTTCCAATATGACTGTGAACCGCTGATAACTATTTTCCAACCAGTTATGCACCCGCCTTATAGTAGCTCCATCTAGGTTGTATTTCCCTAGTTTGTTTATGAGACGGTCATGTGAGACAGTATCAAAAGCCTTACTAAAGTCAAGATATACCACATCTACCGCTTCCCCCCTGTCTACAAGGCTTGTTACCCTATCAAAGAAAGCTATCTGGTTGGTTTGACATGATTTGTTCTTGACAAATCCATGCTGGCTGTTACTTATCACCTCATTATCTTCTAGGTGTTTGCAAACTGATTTCTTAATTATTTGCTCCATTATCTTTCCAGGTGCAGAAGTTAAGCTGTCTGGTCTGTAATTCCCCAGGTTGTCCTTATTTCCATTTCCACTATATCTGCCCTTTTCCAGTCTTCTGGAATGTCTCCCATCTTCCATGACTTTTCAAAGATAATTGCTAATGGCTCAGATATCTCCTCCATCAGCTCCTTGCATATTCTAGGATGCATTTCATCAGGTCTAGTGATTTGAAGACATCTAACTTGTCTCAGAAATTTTTGACTTGTTCTTTCCCTATTTTAGACTCTGATCCTACCTCATTTTCACTGGCATTCACTATGTTAGACCTCCAGTTGCTTTTTGGGCTGGAAAGTTTCATGCTTATTCTCAGCACAGAGAGGAGGATTTTGTGGTTGTCTTTTTGGTAGTTTGCAAATTTTCATGGATAGGGCTGGTTTTGATTAATGTGAAACAAGATGTTTTTCACACCTTAAGAAAACTTCCTGACACTTTTTATTTCTTTGGCTAGCTCATTTGTGTGTGTGTGTTTGTGTGATATAATCAGTGATGTAGTGCTAAATTTTACAGTGCATGAGCCCTGCAGAAGTGATATTAAGTTGGTAATTCTGTCACACGTGAGAGTCTCCCATCCAAAATCTATCTTGTGTGTGACATCACCATAAGATAGAGCATCTATACTAACTTTTTTACCACTAAATTTTATCGAATTGACAGTCTGTGCAGCAGCAGTTATGAGACTTCACACATTAGCAATAAATACACATATCACATCAACATAAACCACCTGTAACTCAGTATTTACGTGCCAGATGTCTAAGTGAACATTTTCTGAGCTTTAAAAACACTTTATTCTTTCCAATATTTTCTATTTTCATGTATCCTAAGTGTGAACCTCTGGTTTCTGGCTGTCCTCAGGAGAAAAAATGCCAAACTCAGCCACTCTTTGTGGCATGTCTGAACACACCAGAAATCAGTATTTGTAGAAATTCCAGGAAAAGTCAGGTTTCAGAGTAGCAGCCGTGTTAGTCTGTATCCGCAAAAAGAACAGAAGTACTTGTGGCACCTTAGAGACTAACAAATTTATTAGAGCATAAGCTTTTGTGAGCTACAGCCCACTTTGTCGGATGCATGTAGTGGAAAATATAGTAGGGATATTTTATATACACCGAGAACATGAAACATACATGTTACCATACACACTATAACGAGAGTGATCAGTTAAGGTAAGCTATTACCAGCAGGAGAGGAAAAAAAACCTTTTGTAGTGATAATCAAGATGGGCCATTTCCAGCAGTTGACAAGAATGTGTGAGGAACAGTAGGGGGCAAAAATAAACATGGGGAAATAGTTTTACTTTGTGTAATGACACATCCACTCCCAGTCTTTATTCAAGCCTAATATAATGGTGTCCAGTTTGCAAACTAATTCCAATTCAGCAGTCTCTTGTTGGAGACTGTTTTTGAAGTTTTTTTGTTGTAATATTGCGACTTTTAGGTCTGTAATTGAGTGACCAGAGAGATTGAAGTGTTCTTCGACTGGTTTTTGAATGTTATAATTCTTGATATCTGATTTGTGTCCATTTATTCTTTAACGTAGAGACTGTCCGGTTTGGCCAATGTAAATGGCAGAGGGGCATTGCTGGCACATGATGGCATATATCACATTGGTAGATGTGCAGGTGAACGAGCTTCTGATAGTGTGGCTGATGTGATTAGGCCCTATGATGGTGTCTCCTGAATAGATATGTGGACACAGTTGGCAATGGGCTTTGTTGCAAGGATAGGTTCCTGGGTTAGTGTTTTTGTTGTGTGGTGTGTGGTTGCAGCTGAGTATTTGCTTCAGGTTGGGGGACTGTCTGTAAGCAAGGACTGGCCTGTCTCCCAAGATCTGTGAGAGTGATGGGTCATCCTTCAGGATAGGTTGTAGATCCTTGATGATGCGCTGGAGAGGTTTTAGTTGGGGGCTAAAGGTGACGGCTAGTGGCGTTCTGTTATTTTCTTTGTTGGGCCTGTCCTGTAGTAGGTGACTTCTGGGTACTCTTCTGGCTCTGTTAATCTATTTCTTCACTTCAGCAGGTGGGTATTGTAGTTGTAAGAATGCTTGATAGAGATCTTGTCAGTGTTTGTCTCTGTCTGAGGGGTTGGAGCAAATGTGGTTGTATTGTAGAGCTTGGCTATAGACAATGGATCGTGTGGTGTGGTCTGGATGAAAGCTGGAGGCATGTAGGTAAGTATAGAGGTCAGTAGGTTTCCAGAATAGGGTGCTGTTTATGTGACCATCGCTTATTAGCACTGTAATATCCAGGAAGTGGATCTCTTGTGTGGACTGGTCCAGGCTGAGGTTGATGGTGGGATGGAAATTGTTGAAATCATGGTGGAATTCCTCAAGGGCTTCTTTTCCATGGGTCCAGATGATGAAGATGTCATCAGTGTAGCACAAGCAGAGTAGGGGCATTAGGGGACGAGAGCTGAGGAAGCGTTGTTCTAAATCAGCCATAAAAATGTTGGCATACTGTGGGGCCATGCGGGTACCCATAGGAGTGCTGCTGATTTGAAGGTATACGTTGTCCCCAAATGTGAAATAGTTATGGGTGAGGAAAAAGTCAGCATCTGTGAGATTTCCAAATCAAGTCCTGCAATGAGCTCTCAGCAGGCACAGAGCTCCACGGAGGAATAAAGCCCAATTTAGCAGATCCCAAATGTTCAGATAGCATGGATGAGGGTTGGGCATTTATTTGAATGGTTAAATATCCAAGCCTAAACGTCTGAATCTTTTCAGGTCCACCTATCACTACCTGCCACCTACTCATTACACAAAGGTAATGATAATGAAAGGAAAAGTAATGTTGTCCAGTCAGTAGAGGCTTGGGAGTGAGGCTCAGGGAACCAGTAGTCAGAACATGAAACTGGACCTCATTGAGGTCCCACTCCTGCTCAGTAAGGACTCTGTGGATATAAAGGTCTGCCCACACTGATCACTTTGCAGGATTGGGGCCTGTGTGACCTTGGGAAAGTCATTTAACATCTCTGCAGCTCAGTTTCTCTGTCTGTAAAAACAGAGTGATGATTAAGGATATGATTTAGTCATGGAGGTCACGGATTCCCTGACTTTACTGGTCCTCCATAACTTCTTTGGCTTCAGCTGTCAGTGTTGCAGCCCCCACACCTTGAGGCTGCAGCTGCGGCCATGGCAGTGAGTCTTGGGCTCCAGCTGTCATCCACCCCACCCCCCAGTTATCAGCTTGTCATTCTTCCCAGTTATTTTTAGTAAAAGTCACAGACAAGTCACAGGCTCCAATTAATTTTTTTTTTTTTGCCTGCTACTTGTTCGTGACTTTTGCTAAAAATAACTGTGACAAAATCTTAACCTTAATCATGAGTAAGATGCTAAGATGGAGACTGGAGTACAGGGACACACTTGGGAGATCCTCTGTTTGCTCTATGGTAATGCAAATGTGTTGAAAGTGGATGGCTACTGCTAAAGATACTGGGCCAAATTCAGGCATGGTATAAGTGGGGCAATGCCTCTGAATATAGTAGAACTGTGCCTTCTTAAACCAGGTCTGCATTTGGTCCCTGGTATTTTGTAGAACCTACCTGGAATCAAACTTCTGTTGGACATAGGCTTGTCCACTTCCCCTGAGATAAAGAGCTATTCATGCTTCATGCTGAACAGTGCAGTTTACACATCCACAAATAAATCCTCTATCAGTTTTAAACTACACTGATAAACAGTGAGAGCAAACTTAACACGTTTTATTATTTGGGCTGTATACAGTTCTGCATACACATAACTGCCTTATCTAATCAGTCACTGGTGCCTTCAAAGAGGCAATTCAGAAACAGGGAGGCCACCAAACCAAATGTATTCTGAGGCCTCACTGGGAGAAAATGGTACTGCGCTGATTACTGCTCACCTGATGCTGTTAGGCATGGAGGTAATCTAAAGCAAATGGAGTTTTCAATGCCTCCCAATGACACACCTAGTCTGAGGTGCGTGGCTGTGAAGTAATTAGCTCTGACTCATGGCACAAAAGGTAAATATGAAGTTCTGCAATATGCTGGCTAGCAACTCCTTTCAAAACACTCTGTAAAGTATTTCTTGTTATACTGCCTTTAAAAACAGAAGGTGAATTTCATTCTTGTACAGAGAACCAGCATGGGTCCAGGCACCACTAAGTACCGTTTAAATCCTCAAAATAAGGCTTGTAAATGTAATTAAATAAAAAGTACATTTAAAAAAAGATGGGGGCAGGAGGATATTCAAAAGAACCAGAGTGACCTTGAATGGTATTGGTTACCTAGGAAAGTCAGCCATGCAGTGGTTGCCATTAAAAAGTCAACATTTGCTCACAGTTCCCACACCGTGGTATTTGAGACAGTGTCTTTTTTTCTATACCGTACTTAAAATAGGAATTGCAGGAATAGGAGCCACAGTGCCTCAGCAACTGTGGGCACAAACTCACTTCTTGAGCTTTGTTTGCTTTCTAAAATACCACATTTTAACAAGGGCAATATAACTCAAACAGAAACTGAAACAAAAGTTATGATCTTGATGCAGAAATTACTGGTTGAGGCCTGCATTATGCAGGTCAGACAAGAGGATCAAAATGGTCCCTTCTGACCTTAAAATCTATAGCTTTTGAATATTTATAGTGCACAAATACTCATGCCAATCCTATACACTAAGGATGGATAAATACATTTTGTTTCATGTTGGCCTACAGAAACATGGGCTTAAAGTTAAGGGTTGGACTTCCAGTTAGATGAAACTGTGGTAAGCTATGAGGAAAGAGAAGGGAACAGGAACAAAGGAAAATTCTAATGAAATAATAAATACAGTATAGAAGGCACTTATTTGTGCTAGCTTAGCTCTGGAGCATGGTTTCTGTCCTGTATGCATACACAGTAAGTAGCTCAGGCACAGACTTCCATGGGAGCTGTGGGTATTCACACCCTCTGAAAACAACCCACTTTTTATGTGCCCAAATATAGATTTAGGTGCTTTACTTTAGGACTCTTATTCCTCTCCAGAGATTAAGCCACAATGTTATGTTACCCATCCCAGTACAGCCACAGTTTCACCAAAAACTCACAAGCACCTCAAAAAAGCAATTTCAGAGCAATCAGTAATAGGTAATTGATTACTTTTCAGATTTAGACATTCTTTAAATGTAACCCATTTATGGGAAACTCATCTATAGAAACCCCCCATTTGTAGGGGAGAAGAATGGAAACTTTAATTATTTCAAATGCATTGAAATACACAAACTACAGTGCCAGTTAGTGAGCCTCTGCTTATAGGACCCAAACTTACAGTCCAGTTTTGATTTCAAAGGAAGTCTTGCCTGAATCAGAACTGCAGGATTGGACCCATACTGGAGATGTTTTGTGTGAAAAAAGCCATGTCTTCATTATAGCTGGACTCCATTGCCATTTTTAATTAGTTACATTAGACTAATTTCTCAGCTAACTCTTGTTAATTCATAGTGATAACCTTGAACTGTGTTCATAGTTTAAGTACTATCCAAAGGATTGCATGCATAAAAGTAAGAGATTCTTCTGCACTTGTATGAGATCAGAGTCAAGCCAAGCTAAATCTGAAGTAACTCCACCAAAGTCAATGAAGTTACTTTGGTGCAAAACCAGTAAGTGACATTACTGTCGAGCCTCATATGTGTTTAACATGTAACATACATACTGTTGAGGTCATAAATTACTCCTTCATACCAATATGGAAACTTTAAAAGCTTGAGCCTGACTCTGCCACCCTTATTTATGTCTAGTAGTATCTGACTCACTGAGTTTTCCTATTTAAACAACGTGAGTATGGGTGGAAGAATCAGGCCTTATATTCTTTGGGAAACACACTGAAGGTGACATGGATGCCAACACAGGCGGCATGCTGGTGGGTTGGGTGAACACAAGCAATGAGTATGGGACATTTTTTGTTTTGTTTTGAGGGCAGGCTGATCTGGGTTTGGTGAAGGTAAGTCCACTGCTACCCTAAAAGTAAAGTCAAATGCCCATAAAAGTTGTTTTGCTGCTTCAATAAAAAAGGAATTTTCTTTAAAAATACCATTTCCTTCTATTCTTGTTTTTATAGGTAATGATGCTTGGGTTTCCAGAATGTTTTCTATGAAAATATAAAATCCCTCTCATTGTTGGTATAAGGATTGTACTTAATACTGTGAATTATATCTTGGTAACCCTCACGCTTCACACAGTATCATATCATACAAAATGTAACCAAAACAAACTATATTGAAATATTGATCAATGGCACAAGAAATGATACTTTGCTTTTGTGGACTTTTTTCAAAGAACTCTAATTACTTAATTCAGGTGGCAATGAGCAAAATGTACAAACTGGTCTATTGGAAAGGAAATAATTTATTGCCTCCTTCATTACTCCATTGTGTAAACACTCAAAGTTACATTAAGTACTGGGTTTTGGTGGGAACAGCAACTAGCTGAGATGAAACAAACATGATACAATGTAAAAGAAGAGCTTTTGGTCCACATCGTGTTCTCACTGATTTCAATGAGACCAGAATGTGGCTCTGTGTAAATAAATCCATGTTGGTACCTGAAAATGAATATGACAGTCTTTTTAATCATATACGCCCAGACTATTTCCACAGGTTCCCTGTCTCATTGTGTCGCAGGCTGAGCACTGTACAGTGAGTTCCTGCTCCAGTGGCAAAACTCCCATTGATTTCAGTGGTTCAGGATCAGGCCCTGAATGAGGATGGGGCTGCAACACTGATTTTAAAAATAACTTATTAAAGCAGGAGGGAGGCTGCCCAAAGGACAATTGCTAATTGACAACATCAAAAATGACATATGTTCTTTAGAGAAATGAAATACCTATGTTAAAATATTCTTTAAGACATCAAATGATTAATAATATATTATTGTAAACATGGTGTTTTATCCTCCCTGGTCAGCGAGTGCACTTCTGCCTCATGTCCAACCTCTACGCTGAGGAAGGCGTATTCTGCTGTCCTCACTCACCACTTACTCTGGTTTAAACCACAGTGCACTGTCCAAAGTATGAGTTCAGAACCAAATTTTGTTCTTGGTTACACCAGCCTAAATCCAGAGTAGTGACTCTTCATTGTAATTAATGGAGTTACTATTCTGATTTACACTATCATAATTGCAAATAGAATTTGGCTCAGAATGAGGTAGAGATCCACAAGACCCGTACCTGATTCACAACATTCCCCTGCCTCATTCCAACCCTTATCTAACGGTACACCGAGAGTATGTCTACATGGGGATAAAAGCTCCATGGCATGGCCACAGCTGGCCCAGGTCAGACTTGTGGGGCTTGGGCTACAGGGCTAAAAATTGCTGTATATAGGTTTGGGCTTGGGCTGGGTCCTGAGCTCTATGATCCTCCATCCTCACAGGGTCCCAGAGAGCCCAAGCCTGAATGTTTACACAGCAATTTTTTACTGCAGGAGCCCAAGCCCCTTGAGCTGACCTAGCCCAACCATGGGTTTTTTATCCCTGTGTAGACATGCCCTGAGGCTCCAGATCAGCAAGGTATTTAATTACCTAATTTTAAGCACAGGAATAGTCCTGTTTGCTTCAGTGGGTCCTTGAAACTCACTGGAGTTCAGGAGACCTATGGAATTCAAAGAATTCACGTTTCACTTAGACGTGCTTAAGTACCCTACTGAATTGGAGCTTGAATAAGGTATGGTTCCTGTGGAAATAAAGTATGTGCTCATGAATCAATGCACACACTCAGGTGGGCACAGTTGACATGCAACCTTAACATTGCCATTTCTGACCTTTGAGTGCTTAACTTTCATCCTGAACATTCTTTAAAGTAATTTTTTGTATGGAATGAAACTATAGTCAGTAGAAACAATTACATTATACATTTTGTGCATGTTTTCTTGAGGGCCAGTGAGACTGCAAACATTTACCAAATAGCATCCTGCACATCAGTACTGTTTTTTCTCTACCTTGTAATACAAAATAACCTCTAATTGCATATGGTTTCCCTCAACACTTGGAACTTATGTTTTCATAATCAAAATGTATGATTATTATCCTAAGCAACAGGATTGCTTTGCAAACACAGCCTCAGCCTCTCCAGGTGTATCAACTGTCTGGCAGGAAACCTCGCTGCTTCTACCTCTGTTTGTGGCAAATTCATTTCACATAAGCCCCCGATCATTGTTCTAGGAAATTCAAACATACAGGGCCTTCTGAATGTAAAGATGCAATCTCTCACTGCCTGTATTAATCTTCCGGTACCTTACCAGCTGTTCATTTAGACAGCTTTTGTAACCTCATTTTATGACATGTTGATTATGAAGTGGTGTGTTTACAGTCACGTCCCAACAATAGCACACTCCAAGCCCATAGCAACTAGACCTGGGTTATCCTTAGTAACTAAGCTGTTCTTTAACAACTACATTCTTTTCTAGTCCACAGTTCACCTTTCCTCATCCTTCTAGTTCTACGGTCAAATTCCACTCTGATGTGCATCTATGCAGCACACTGACATCAAGGAATGTTGCAAGTTCTTTTCAAAAACAATGCACACATATTTATTTCTTCATGAGGAATCAGCCTGCCAGCTGGTGTAAACTGGCATAGGTGCATTAACTTCAATGCTGATATACAACAGCTGAAGATTTGGCCTGATGTCATCTGGCTTTGAAAATTATTGAATTATAATTGCATTCTAGTTGAAATTGTTTGTATCCCATACAGTTGAGATTATGGCATTGAGGAGACAGAAAATCACACAAACCACCACTACCGTTATCACTGCTGCTAACTATATGCATATTTGCCCCAATACAGGTCCTGATCCAACTCCCATGGAAGTGAATGGAAAGACTGTCTCTGACTTCAGTGGGAGGTGGATCCGGCTGAGAGTCAGGGACAATTTTCTGGTTACAGGTAGAAGTGAATAGTGGGGGATAAGCAAGTTCATATAATTGCATTTCTTGCCTCTAAATACCAACACCTATGAGATTTTAGTTGACAATTGGAATTGTAAAGTGTTAATCAGGATTAGAGGCCCCCTTTCTTTTTCTATTATAGTGCAATCCCAATTTTCTGAATTTCTGCTAATTGAAACTGCTTGTAAGTACTCCAGAGTTCCGATGGGAGCTTCAGTGTTGCATGGCCCCTGTATATCACAGGTCTGAAACTTTGCTCTTGTAGATCATGGTCCTCTTCAGCATCACTCCTAGCTACTTAGGAGCAATGCTGGCTTGATGCTTCCAGACAGCAGACCAGAAATCAGGAAATCCCAAAGATCGAACCCTCTGAAAATGTATTAAGATTATTGTCAAATTGGATTTCACTGTTATTTTTGTTGGGATACAGTTAGCAAGATGCAGTATATGAGAGATATTGTTAAGCTGCATATCAATGAACTGTGAACCCCAGACCTGTGAAGAGCAGTGCAGGGTACATCCTGTTACAAAGATCCACTTTGATGCACTGAAGGCCTGCTTAAAGACTATTGAAGTTAATGAAAAGGCTCCCATTGGCTTGAATGGGCTTTTGATCAGGCTTTGAATAAGAGAGAATTAATATATTTGCTATGGATTATATGGAAATTAAAATCAACAGCCCTACATGAAGAAAACTTCCCTTTAACACATTAAATGGTTGTTGCTGGAAAATATATTTTTCTGTATTTTTTTCAATAGAGCTTCCAATGTGTAGTAAATAAGTTTAAACCATGATACATCTCTAAATTGGGTTATGAGAGAATTATAGCCAGAACAGATATCTGAGGATCAGTAAGAAACAGCAGGAGATCAACAACCAGAATACATATCTAATTTATGGTAATCCAGTAATTTCCAGTAAAAATCCAATGGCAGAGATAGGGCAAAAAGTAGAAGATCACTCCACGCACATATCTTGTGTTGTGACTCCATTGATTTCAAAGGCATTTAAACCAGAGATGAATTTGGCCCTGTTTTAGTAATTTGCCTGAATCCAGCTAATGACTATTTCACCAAATCCACTAGTAAGCAGAACATAAGAAGTCCTCTACCCCCTCAAATATATATTAACATGTAATAACACTAATACTGGTAGAAAATATCTTGGCTTTTTTGGCTGTGTGAGGTCCTGAAGGATGTAGATCCTGGTTGCATAGGCAAAAGTTTCAATGCTCTACAAGATGAAGAGCTCATACGCATGCGCTCTCACTTACGGTATGTCTATCTGCAATCAGGAGAGCACATATAGGTCCACCAGAGCTAGCTTTGATCTAGCTACCTCACTAAAAATAGCAGTGTAGCCACAGTAGAATGGGCTAGCTGCTTGAGTATGTACCGAGGGTCCTGAACAGGGATTGTACGCAGCTGCCTAGCCCATGCCACTGAAACTACATAGTTATTTTCAGTGAGCTAGCTCGGTTAAAGCTAGCTCAGGTATGCCTATTCATGCTGCATGTGGGCCTCCTGACTGCACTGCAGACATAGTGTTCTGACCTGGGTTAAGCTTTGTTATAGGTTGAGTTAAAACCTCATTGAAACAGATGGGTAAGTACCCAACATTTAAAGTTGCTGTGAGAGATAGTTAAAAGTAGCCAAACTTAGAAAAAGGCATAATGGACTCTGCCCAGAAACTAGCACCAGGTGGATGGAGATTTCCACTGACTATTTTTCTGACTAGGGGTGTGTGTGTGAGTGCGTGTGCGTGGCTTGGTCTACACTTAAAAATTATTTTGGCAGAGCTGTGTCTTACAGGGCATATGAAAAATCCCCAGTGTTGATGCAATTGTGTTAATTGAATAGGGCTTCCAGTGATGTAGCTAATGTTTTTCGGGAAGTTGGGAGTTCCTACACAGACACAAAAAGTCCTTCAGTCAGTACAGGCTGCATAGACCCTAGAGAGCTATGCTGGCATAGCTATGGCACCACAACTGGGCCGGCATAGGCTCTAGTCTATAATATAGACAAAGCCCTAGTCTGTGGAGAAACAAGTTGGTGTACACACAAGAAACTGAGAGAGTCTGAGACAGGCAGAAGGTCAGCCTGAACAAGGGTGTATGACCCTAGAAGAAGCTAGAGTGAGAGGCCTTTTAGACCTGGTACTGGGTAAAGAGGCTTGAGGCTATAAAGCAAGAAGCTGTCTCCTGTTTTTGGTTCCTCCTGCATTCGGAGAAGCAGGACTTTGCACGTTCCTTGTAAATGAACAATACTGCATCAGAGAAAATACCAGACTCCATCACCAATTTCTACTCCCACCTGGAACAACCTACAAGGCCCTGAACTTTGACTAGTGCTCATATCAAGAAGGGGTAACAATACCATAGTCCACAATGCTGGGTTACCTGTCCCCCACGGCAGCTGGTCACTAAAGGGAAGTCACACCAGATCTAGGCTGGAGTATCTTTAATTGGCTGTCAGGGCAATATTCTCTGATTTAAATGGCTACAGAAAACATTAGGAATTCCACACTGCCGCCTCCTCCAAGCTAGAGTTCTGACTCCACCTGGCCTGACTGCCATGTTATTGAGAATTACATCTGGTAACACCACTGATCATGATTCTCACTGATATTAAAGGAAGCAAATAACTCTCCTGGGGGGTCCTTATAATGGTCTTCTCGGCCAGGGAAGAGCCCAAATACTTGGGACTGTGGCCTTGCTAAAAGATGGCCCATCTGACTGACATTTGGTCAACTGGAGAAGAATCCATTCCTTCATTAGAACATAGAGGACTCTGGTCCAGAGTCCCCTCTCACAGCGCATTGATGGAACTGCATTAACTTTATTGGCATTACCCTGATTTAATCTGTGTCAGTGCAATCAGGAGATAGTCCACTTTGAGCATGCTCAGTGGAGTCTTCTGACACTATTCTCAAGGACATACTGGTACAGCAACCAGACCAGCTAGAGAGAGATCTCTTCTCTAAAGGAGGAGTTGCAGCAGCTGAAGACACTGTTCCTCACTGGAGTTGCAAATAGTTTCTTCAACTACAGAGTATAAGAATGCCCCAGAGTTTTTATGGACCAGCAGCCACTAGGGTGCCGACTTCCCCTCTTCCATGTGGGTGCTCGACCCCCTCTCTTCCCCAGGCCCGCCCCTGCTCTACCCCTTCCATGACGCCTCGCCTCTTCCCACCCCTTCCCCATTCCAACCCCTTCACAAAGTCCCCACCCCAACTCCACCCCCTCCCCACCAATATTCCATCTCCTTCCCCAAATTCCTGCCCCAGCCCCACCTCTTCCCCTGAGTGCACCACATTCCCGCTCCTCCCTCTCCCTCCCAGAGAGTGCTAACGCTGCTAAACAGCTGTTTGGTGGTGGTCGGGCAGGAAGCGCTGGGAGGTAGGCAGAGGGGCGGGGATGTGAAGCGCTCGGGGAGGAAGAGGAGGTGGGGTGTGGGGTGAGGAAAGCTTGGCTGCTGGTGGGTGCAGAGCACCCACTAATTTTTCCCCGTGGATGCTCCAGCCCTGGAGCACCCACAGAGTCGGCACCTATGACTAGGGTTACTTTTGGATGAATTAGAGTGCTGACAGAGCTGTCCCTAGGGTACAGCAAATTGGGGAGACCACTCCGGGCCCCATGCTTTGGGGGGCCCCACTGGCTGGTGCGATTGGCCAGCACAGTCAGTCCTAGAAGTGACAGGTCAGTCTCGGAAGTGATGGATTTGTCACTTCTGCCCCAGACTCCAGACCCTGCTAGGGACGGCCCTGAGTGCTGATATATTTGACCTACTGTCATTTTAAAATTGCCTAAGTTCTATGCCAACAATAAATCTTAAATGACCTGACTAATAGGACTTTGTAGAAAGCCTACTTTTGTAGACTCATTACTAGTGAAAATCTTCCTCTTGCGTGGCCAAATTCAGCAAAACAGTGCAGGCATGTGTAGTGTACATCCTCCCGCCCCATTGCACGCAACATGGAGATGCACTGGCTCTCCTCCATAGGGGTGATAAAGCCTGTGCCAGGGTTCTGCTAAGTTGTGTGTGGAACAGTTCCACAGAAGCTATGCTAGCAGGACCCTCTGTGAAGAGCTGCTGCATCACAGGACTTCTTGGCCACTCTGGTCAGGGCCCCTTTTTGGCTGCCGCAGCCCTCTTTCAGGGTCAAGTTGATCCCTTATGTCTCTATCCCTGAAAGTGAAATTGTGGCACTTTATGTTGCTGTAATATGACCCTGCCTTCCACTCCTCCTTGTGCACTTCATGCTACTGGGGGGTCTTCCACCATCCTTTATTGGTGTAAGTCAGTGGTGAATCCAGCCCTTTGTTGCTGCAAAGAACATGTTGCCGTATGACTGACTTTGCCCTTTCTATGGGAACAAACAGATACTCCCTGCTTGAATAACATTTCTAAGGATATCTCCATCAGAACTATGTTTGTAACGGACATTGTAACAAAACCTAAACCGGTACGACTGTAACAAATGCTGACTGGAAATCAGTTTATGGTCCAGACAAAAATGTCCAATCTTTGTTAACATGGGTTCATCTCTACCAGTTTTAGCAGCATTAGGAACCCTAGTTTAGAGGGAGCCATTCACTGGTTTTTGCCACAATTTTGAGAAACATGCTAATTAGACCTGCCTTTTGCAGGATTAGATGACATGAGGCGATATCCTGGCCCAGTGAAGTCAATGGCAAAACCCTAATTGACTTCAATAGTCAGCCTTTTTCATGGTACTTAAAAACACTGGTAAGCAGCTGGTGGACTATGGCTCCCAATATTGCTCTTTCCAGGGAGGCTGAAATAGTAGTAGTGGTGAGAAATTTTTTCAAAGAACATTCTTAGCGTAGACAAGGCCTCTCTGTACCTATTGTCCATTCAAGTCTTTATACAGTCCTCATCCCTGAACCCAAGCACCTCCCCATGTCTCTGTACCCACCACACTTCTCCCTCTGTAGCTCTATATTTTACAGGGTGCACTTGGCTTCTGTAGTAAAGCTAATTTCCTCTTGGCTGGGAATAAAGCCTCCTCTTCCTCCCTCTCTCTGTGTTGTTATTCCCGAGTCTCTAGTCCCACCCTTTGTTAGTTACACTGCTATTGAGAGACATGCAGCATTAGGGAGCCTGGCCAGGGCTGCTCTCCCAGCCAGGGGGCTGCTGCTCGAGCTGCACTGGATCGGGTACCTCCTCACTTCCCCCGAAATCCCACAATCCCCGATTCTTCGGCAACCTGGGGAACCACCGGCCTTCCCTGCGAACTCGGCGCCCCAGCCGGTGCCTTGCCCCCGCGCTCGTGCCGCTCCCAGGACACTGCCTGTCCCCGGCGCGTTTCGCTCTCCTGGGGCGGGAGGGGCAGAGGAGTGGAACTTTGCCCTGGGTGCGATTGTGCCGTCACCAAGGCCAGGCGGCCAATGAGCGAACGCGATCGAAATAGCTCGTTATAAATAGCAGCGCTTTGCTCCGCGCTCGCCGTGAGCTGGCGGCGATGTGCGTCAGGGGCCGGTGGATGGGTCCCTTTCCCCGGCTCGTGGGCTTAGGGTGACCTACTGCTGTTTCTCCTGAAGCTCCTCTGGGCTTGCTTTGTAGTCACTCGGAACGCAAGCCTTTAAAATAAGCCATAGCCTGAGGCCGGATGTCATGGGGTGATACTGTAAACTATGGCCTCAATATTGTGTTACTGTGTGAGTAACCCAGACACAATCGCCAGTGGCTAATTATAGCCACAGCCCGCATCCACCCAGCGCTAGTGCCTTTCGCAGGGGCAGGATGACTCATTCCAGCTCATTTTAGTTTTTCCCTCTTAAAGAGCTTGTTTGTTTGTTTGTTTTTTAAAAAAATCCTCTTCAGGGTAGCCAGTGCCATATCTTGAAGTAAAAGTCTGTGCCTGGTAATATTTTATCCGGTGAAACCTAAGTCCATAAACATATTGGACTAGGGATGTAAATACCCATTTAAAAAGTTAACCAGTCAAATGATTAAAATCATATAGTTTAACCGGTTAACCATTACCCAAGGTAGCTCCGGTGGGCGTGACATGGCAGGAGCTGGGGTTGGGGTCCCGCTGGCACAGCCAGGGTTGGGGCCACGCCGGCTGGGGCTGGGGTCTGGCTGGCCCAGTGTGGCTAGTGTTGGGGTCCCTCTGGCCGGCCGGCCCGACATGCCTGGGGCTGCTCTGGCTGGTACAGACGGGGCTCTGGACCCTCCTGCTGGCCTGTTGCAGCCGGGGGCTGGGGTCCCTCCAGCTCATGTGGGGCCGCCGGGGTTAACGGTTAAGGTTGGTTAACTGATAGGCCTAATGTTTACCCGTTAACTGGTTAACCTTTTACATCCTATATTAGACTGTCTGTTAACAGTGAAAGAAATGTAGTGATAAGGCTTATTGTATTATTTTATTCCTCTTCTACTCTCCCATTAATTTTAACTCTGATGGCATCAAAAAGTGGTTTCATTTGGATTAATTAAAAAGCCCCTATCCTGCTAGGAACGCTGAGTAGGTGCGCCTCTATTCCCAGGCAGAGCTCATTGCAGAAGTAGGATCTTATTGCTCAATCTTCCAGTCCTAAATATTCAATACATTGGCTATTTGTACCAATTTGTTACCTATCTGGCTATTTAAATCAGCTCTCTTTATGGGTGGAAATACCCATAATCCCTCACCCAAAAGGATCTGTCTGAATCTTTTCTCTGATCAGTCTCCACCTATCCAGTTAAGTTACATGTATTCTTATCACTCTCGGTACTAAGGTGGCCCCATCACCATAGTATCAGATTAGGTACTTCCTCTAGGGTGTCTGGCCATTCTTTATTTTAAAGGACATTCCTTATGAAGTCAGAAAGAATGCACTTTATTCCTTGTTTCAGAAATAATCATGCAAAGGATCGTATACTGTGATCCAGTGACTTTATACACTGAACAAAACGTTGTTGGGTGTTTCCTTTAAATATAAGCTTTGTCCTACATTTTTCATGTTGTTACTATTTATTTAGTGAATGGTAGGTGATTGCTCTACATCTATCATAATTTGGTTCAGAAATTCCTTTCACATTCTTTAACCACTCATAAACAGCAATGCCTGCAATCAAATGGTCATGTAATAAAACTACACATTGTCTCATAGTTTCCTTGTGCTCCACCTTTTCAGTCTGTAACCACCTGTTATCCCTTGTCTCTTTGGGGCATGGACTGTCTTTTTGTTCTGTGTTTATACAACACCGAACATAATTAGGTCCTGGGCCATGACTGGAGCTTCTAGACACTACCACAACCTGGGGTGCTGGAACAATTTGTATAGTGGGCACAGGCGCCAACTTTGTGGGCGCTCTGGGGCTGGAGCACCCATGGAGAAAAATTGGTGGGTGCTCTGCACCCACTGGCAGCTCCCAGCCCCGCCCCCCGCTCCTGCTTACCTCCACTCCACCTCCGCTTCCTCTGCAAGCGCACTGTGTGCCCTCTTTTTCCTCCTCCCTCCTAGTGCTTGCGCCGCAAAACAGCTGTTTCCCGCGGCGGGGAGGAGGGGGAACGCAGTGCAATCAGGGAAGAGGCAGAGCCGGGGCGTGGATTTGGGGAAGGGGTCCAATAGAGTCAGGGAGGGGACGGAGTTGGGGTGGGGACTTTGGGGAAGGGGTTGGAATGGGGGTAGGGCAGGAAAGGGGTGGGGGGGGGCATGAGAACCCACCGGCGCAGGGGAAAATTGGCACCTATGATAGTGGGGGTGCTGAGAGCCATTGAACCAAACTGTAAACCCTCTATGTGATGGAAACTACTTCAAGTCAGGGGGCGTGGCAGCATCCCCAGGACCCCTTGTTCTAGCACCAATGACCACAACACAAATAAATAGTAATAAACTACATTTTCCAAAAGGTCATGGGCTCAAAGTTCATGCTACCATCCCAGGTATAAGAAGCCAGCCTGGAACAGCAGCTTTCACTGGCTGTTTTTGCATGACAAATTCAAAATTTACAACAAACATAATAAAGTTCCCTTAGCAACCCACCAGTAATTACATTCTATACTAGCCCCTTGGAATTATCCAAAATAACATAAATTTTATAGTTTCCAATTGTTTATTTACTTCCCCCAGACAGAGCAAACCATTTCTAAACTCAAAAGTCCTCTGAAAAAGTATATGGTCTTTTAAACATTTCTTTTACTCTTGAAATGGTAACACTTGCATGTTTCAGGAGCACTCCAGGACTCACCAGAAAACAAAAGAAAGTCTGCTGGCAAGCAAAAAGAACAAACAACCATTCACGAGCACCCCTGTATATATATATTGGCAATGACCTGGTTTTCCTGTCACATGCATTTCTGCTCCCTTATCCACTCAGTTATCAGACGTAATATTTTAAGTCAGCATTTAGACACAAACAAATGATAACTCCCTAACTGGTTACAGATTCCTATGTCTCACTCTCCAGATTTTTTTAAAGGAGTAGTCATATTCTTTTCTTTGTACTCTGTCTCCTTGAACTCTCCCTGGTACAACGGCAGACGGAGGCTGCCAGTTACCACTGCCCTCCACTTGGGTTGTGACTTGTGAATATTGCTGTTGATTTTGCTGTGGGTTAGTGAATAACCCCTCTCTTTGATATCCTAGCAGTGGCCTGTTTCAGCAGTTCAGTGTACACGGCATATTCCTGGTCCAAAAAATAAGCCTTTTTCAAGCAAGTTAATTCAAAACATTTAATTAAGTCTTGTAAAAATAATTGCACATAACAGTAACAGATTTTTCTCCTGGATTGAGTTTTGCTATGCTAAATTTGAGTCCACAACAGTACATTTTATTGCCAAGTTATGAACCTTTAAAGTAGGAGTTTATAATGGAAACACTGGCAGACATTAATAGTTGTAATGTGCCCCTGCTATAATAAGCTAATTTTTGGGCTGATCCCAAGGGGATTTTGGTTTGAATAAGGAGTTCAGGATCAGACCCTTCAAAACCACTGAAACTTTATAAAATGTAGAATAAAATGTAGTTATACTCTAAATTAATAATGTGTCCCATTGGATCCCTATGCATACAGAGGGCTCTGCAAATGGTGTGCATGTATACTGACAGCTCATGCTTCCAGGGTGTCAATTAGTGTTGCTCTGCAGTTGTAACTGTCCTTGTATCTTAATAGAGATGTTGCCACACGTCTCATAGCACAGTGTTCTACCTCTTCCTCAACGTGGTAACCGCATTTTAAAAATTATTGGATATTAGTAACCACAACCACTTCTGGTCCCCCCCCCCCCTTTTTCTTTAACTGTTTGATACCTTCCCCATTAACTTCTGCAGTTTATTTTACCAGTAGATATCTGTAGATCTTAGCCCATTCAACACGTTTTTATTAAAAAAGGGGAACAAAATAAATGGCACAAAATTATAAGGGAAAGAATTTGTATTTTCAAACCTCAAAAAGGGTATTATAAATAATAATGGAGATTTTGTAACCTCCCCTCTCCCCCAATTATATAAAGTCCTAATTTAAAACATACTCACTTTTCTGGTCTAACATTTATTCTTTTCAGACCTATTGTTGAAGTTAGTCTTGTATCTTTCGTCATTTTTCCACATAAATTTAAAAAACAAACTAATTTTGACTCTTGCCCGCTGGGGAGAAGTATCTTTGTGGTTCTTTACTTGTGGGAGATGATCAGATATGCCATTGATGGGTGCCAATATAAGAACTTAGATCAGGAGTTCCCAAACTGTGGTACGTGTGCCATTGGTGGCAGTGAGCTTCTTGAAAGTGGTATGCAACATTTTTTTTTAAAAAAAGGGGCTCTCCATTTCAAACAAACAGTCATTGCATGCACTGCCTGTAATACACCAGAAAATGCATAAGAAGCCAAATGTAATCTCCTGGCCACTTTCAGCCATAATGGTGAATAACACTCACTGATGATGCCAGCATAGTAGTTGTATTTAGTGGTGTGGAGACGGGTAACTGTACTGTCCTTTGGTGCACAACAGACTTCCCGCTCAGCCTAGACGTTAGCTGGCACCAAGCTGTATAGCTCGAGCTACTGAGGTGAACTCATGACGTTTCATATCATGCCACCAGCGCGCCTCTCAGCAAAAAAGACACACATGTGCGGGGCCAGTTCAGAACCCCTGCAAAAGCTGCAGCCGCGGGGAGCCTAAAGGTCTAAGGGCCCCACAGGGGTAGCTGCTGCACAGCAGGAGCTCCCTCTGCACTCTGCCCTGCAGAAGATGCAGCCTAGCCCCTGCAGGGCTGGGAGGCACCGGATGTCTGAGGAATTCCCTCTTGTCTCCACAGTCATAAATAATAATGGTTGCTTCAGTGTGTTTCTTTTCGATTCACTATTTGAAAACCTGAGATTTTTAAAGAGGATATTATAATGGAACACTTTAGACTTCCTTAGGCATTTATTTTACTAGAGTCTAGAAATACGTACACCTACTATGGCCTGAAATAAATGTGAAGGAAACAAAAATAAGAGAAGTGTGCATGTGTTACTTCAAACATCAACTTTTAAAGAAAGTGGCATATAAATCAAGATAGATTAGCTCAGATACTGATGTTTTATTGTTGAAGATCCAGATCCACAAAGGGATTTGCTTTCAGTGGAAATTAGGAGCCTAAATACATTGTGGCTCTGGCTCTAGACCCCAAACCTTTAATGAGAATGGCTTGGGCAGACCCCTGAACTTATATTGCAAAGATCTGGGACCATATTAGCAATGGGCTAAATTCTGATCATAGTTAAACCCGGGCAGCCTTTTTTATTTCTGTGGGGTTGCCTGGGTAGCACCCTGGGCAGAATATGGTTGAGTGTTTTGCTTTGGCACATATCAGTTTAGTATGAATCTTCCATGTAGCCAAAAGGGAGAATTCATCACTTAAAAATAAGTGAATGTTCTTGCGTGCTACTACTAATCAAGGCTTGGGTAAACAGATACAACCATAGATTTTAAATATAGGAGTAGAATCCAATTCTACTCCCAGTTTCTCTTAACAATGAGCTCTTTATTAGCCCTTTTAATCAGCGAATCTCACACTGCTTTACAAAGATTAGTATTATCTTTATCTTGCAGATGGGGAAACTGAGGCAGCTGGAAGTTACTGGAGATGGAGGGCAGGGGTGGGATGGGAGGGGAGGGGAGAATCTGATTGAGGGCAGATTTGGGACCAGAGTGACCTAATTAATGGTACAAGCTGCTTAGTGCAAAGTATGCTGGATTGTATGGTAGACTAGTAGTCAGATAGAGTTTGGCTTCTATTATGCAAGAGATTTGCCTCAAGAGGGCAGCTCCTGTTCCATCTTTGCTGCCAGAGGAGACACTTTTGATGCACAAATATTCTAGTGCTGATTCCACTGTACAAGTTGCTGGTACTTTCCCAGAGCAGAGGTGAAGTGAAAAAAATGTAATTTTGCTACATAGCACATTGTATAGCCTGATCAAAGTTTACTTTGACTTTGGCACTGATTGACAGATTTCTTGTTGCAGACAGCATAACCTCTGTTGCATATGACGTCCCGTATCAAGGGCGATTTGTTTTTAATTTGGAAAAAATCAAGCAATTAACCTCTTCCCTTTAACTTTCATCCAATCAGTATTTCTTTAGAACAGATGATAATGCAGGATTTATAGAGAGGCGTGCATGCTGTAACTCAGAGGGGAGACAGGAATGCTGACTCCAAAATGAAATTGGTAAAATATTTGTAGAAATTAGGCAAAATTATCTTATGAAACTGCTACTTATGTTGCAGATAACCATGCAAACAGTGACTTTGGCATCATTGCAGAAGTAATATTTTCATAAGGGTGAACTGTTCTTGTACAATTGCTTAAACATACAAATATATCTGTAGACATATATCTTGTGTTCAGCTCATTTCTCCTCAGCTGAGCTAAGGTTTATATTAGGCAAGGAGAAGAAAACTCCTGGTTTCTATTTTAGCTTGGGTTGCCCAGTGTTCCTCTTACTCAGGGCCGGCTCTAGGCACCAGCTTAGGAAGCCGGTGCCTGGGGCAGCAAAAAAGGTAGAGCCAGCCCTGCTCTTACTGCATTTCCTAGATACTGATTTAAGAGCACGTTCCATGTTTGTGCTGCTTTGTAGGACTTTCCTTTTAGATGCCTCATCAAGGAAATAGAAGCGCTCACACACCGTAAGTTGTTTTAGGAATGTACTGTTCTCATGTTAGTAAAATACTAAGATCCAAAATATTTCCCTTGCAGCATTTCACAAAAATGTATATTGGCACCAACCCCTAGTTCTGAGATCGGACCCCCTAATTCCATCTGGTCCAAAATCAACAACTTTTGAGGCACTTGACATGATACAACTAGGAGTATCTGTCCTGCTAAGTTAAGTGCTTATATAAGCAGAGTCAGGATGAGCTCAACCCTGACATCTGGTGGCGAGTCATGGTGGGTTGTGGAAAAGAACTTCAGGGACTGATCTTATTTGCATAGGCACACCCACCCTGCCTAGATGGTCACTTTGGCTGCTGTAGGAGCCGCAGTTTCTCTGTTATTGCGGTAGGTATAAACTGTTATTATCCTGATTATGTGTATCAAGGACAGTGGAATGATACTTGGCCTTTTTTTATGATGGAGGGACTCACCATCAACTAAGCAGCACTCGCTAGGCAAGGGTTATGGGTTCCAAAACCCAGTGGAAAGAGACAGAGGCTAGGGACAGGTATTAATACTGGGTGATATGGGCCCCCTGGTGAGGGCCTTAGATGCTAATTGCACTTCTTCCTTTCTCCACTGTAGAATATCAGAGCTAATTTTGATTCTATTAGGAGTCTAGTTACAGGCTGCTGAGCTGAATTCACTTTGGGCTAATGGTGCACCAGCACTGAGGCTCCCCTACTACAAGCTGAAATCACAAAAGAGCTAAACTTACTAAGAGCTGAAATCACTGAGTGTTGTGTTAAGTAGTGGGAGAGCTTGAAGATATATGGTGGAGCAGTTTGTGGGACGGCTGGCGGAGCAGAGCAGTTTGCGGGATGGCTGGCAGAGCAGAGTGGCTGGTGGAGCAGAGCAGTTTGTCAGATGCCTGGAGCAGCTCATTGGGGTGGCTGGCAGAGTGGAGCCCCATGGAGAGGTGGGGCAACCAGCTTTGGACCACGTAAGGTGCCCCTTAGCGCCCCCCCCATCTCCACCCAGGTTGGGAGGTAAAACTGCAGATAAACTTTTGAACTCTGGGGCTGCCCTGACCAGGGACAGAGACTTTTGAGTTGTTGGACTTTGGGGACTTTGGATGATTTTGGGTTGCTGGACTCAAGAACCAAAGGGAAAGGACATGCCCCAATTTACTTGGGGTGGGTTTTTGCTCATGGGTTTTGTTATGAATCCTGCTGGTGGTGTTTCCCCAACATAATGCCACATTGTTTCTCTCTGTTATTAAAAGGCTTTTGCTACACTCAGACTCTGTGCTTAGGAGAGGGGAAGTATTGCCTCTTGGAGGTGCCCGGGGGGTAGTATATATTGTCCCAGGTCACTGGGTGGGGGCTCGAGCCACTTTTGCATTGTGTTATTGGAATGGAACCCCTAGATACTGAACCCGGCCCTTGTTGCTGCCAACTCTGACGGGCAGAAGGGTTACACTTATTATATATTTTGATTATTATTTAACTGATGACATCATACTTGGCCCTACACAAGATCAGGGAAACTGTGGTCCCTGCTCCAAGGAGTTTGCAATCTAGGGACCTGATCCAAAGTTCATGAAGTCAATAGAAAAGTTTCCACTGACTTTGGCAGGCTTAGGATCGTGCCTTAAGAGCCTATTTTGCCACCCAAGCTAGTTCCTTGCTCCACAAGTAGTCCCATTCATTTAAATAGGACCACTCATGGAATAAGGCCACAAGCGTACAAGCTGATCTCTGTGGGTCCTATTTGGGGTCAGGTCTGCCCATGCAGATAATCTTGTGGAATCTGGGCCTGTGATGCTGCTTGGCATGTGTAAGAGTGGCAGAATTTTAAATAGTCAGTGATTGAACAACAACAAAAGTGGACTGGGAAACATGGCCGATGGTGCCACTTAACAGCTTTTGGGGAAAGACAGCAGCATTTTACTGATATGGGTCAGCATTTGTGGACCTCTTTGAAAAAGTAAGTTTTAAGAAGTTATTGGAATGAGCCATGCACAGTGGGATAAGGAGCTAGACATTTTGTTGAATAAACAGTAACTGTACACAGATTCTAAGGCCAGAAAGGACCACTGTGATCATATAGTTCAGTGGTTTTCAACCTGTGGTCCACAGACCTCTGGGGGGTCCACAGAGTATGTCTTGGGGGGTCTGTGAAAGACTGTCATTTCTAGAGAACAGTGGTTCTCAATTTACGGTCCGCAAACCCCTGGGGCGGAGGGGGGGGGTCTACAGACTATGTCTAAGATTTCCAAAGGGGTCTGCATCGCCATTTGAAATTTTTTGGGGTCTGCACAGTGAAGAAAAGGTTTAAGACCACTGATATAGTCTGATCTCCTGTAGAAAACAGGCCATAGAACATCCCCAAAATAATTCTTAGAGCATAGCTTTTTGAAAAACTTAAAAATTGCCAATGATGAAGAATCCACCATGACCCTTGGTAAATTGCTCCAATGGTTAATTTCCTCGCTGTTAAATTTTTTTGCCTTCTTTCTAGTCTGAGTTCGTCTAGCTTCAGCTATTGGATTGTGTTATACCTGTCTCTACTAAATTGAAGCGACCATTATTGAATATCTGTTCCCCATGTAGGTACTTACAGACTGTAATCAGGTCACCCCTTCACCATTTTTTGTTAAGCTAAATAGACTGAACTCCTTGAGCCTATCACTATAGGCTTTTTTCCCCTAATTCTTTAATCATTATCATAACTCTACACTGAAGCCTCTCCAATTTTTTCAACATCCTTCTTGAATTGTGGGTACCTGAACTGGACACAGTAGTCCAGCAGCAGTTGCTCTAGTGCCAAATATAGAGGTAAAATAACCTCTATTCCTACTCAAGATACCCCTATTTATACATCCCAGGATTGGATTAGCTCTTTTGGCCAGAGTGTGACACTGGGAGCTCATGTTCAGCTGATTGTCCATCATGACCCCCAAATCTTTTTCAGAGTCACTGCTTCCTAGGCTAAAGTCCCTCGGCCTGTAAGTAAGGCCTACATTCTTTGTTCCTAATGTGTACATTTACATATAACCCATATTAAAATGCATATTGTTTGTTGGGGCACTGCTTACCGAGTGATCCAGATCACTCTGACTCAGTGACCTGTCCTCTTCATTATTTACCACTCCCTCAAGTTTTGTATCATCTGCAACCTTTATCAGAGATAATTTGAAGGTTTTTTTTCCAGGTCCCTAATAAAAATGTTCAATAGCGTGAGGCCAAGAACCAATCCCTGTGGGACCCATTAGAAACACACTCAGTGATATTTCCCCGTTTACAATCACATTTTTAGACCTATCATTTAAATCCACTGAATGTGTGCCATATTAATTTTATATCGTTCTAGTTTTTTAATCAAGATGTCATGTGATACCAAGTCAAAGGCCTTGCAGAAGGCCAAGTGTATTATATCAACACTATTACCTTTATAACCAAACTTGTTATCTCATCAAATAAAGATATTAAGTTAATTTGATAGGATCTATTTGCCACTAACCCACATTGGTTTGCATTAATTATATTTCCCTCCTTTAATTCTATATTAATCAGGTGCTGTATCAGCCACTTCGTTATCTTGCCAGGAGCAATGTCAGACTGACAGGGCTATAATTACCCAGGTGATTCCATTCACCCCTTTTAAATACTGGCACACCATTAGCTTTCTTATAGTCTTCTGGAACTTCCACAGTGTTCCAAGATTTATTGAAAATCAACATTAATGGTCCAGTGAGCTCCTTAGCCAGCTCTTTTAAAACTCTTGGATGCAAGTTATATGGACCTGCTGATTTAAAAATGTCTGACTCTAGTAGCTACTATTTAACATCCTCGTGAGATGGAAATGGAATGAAAAAGGGTGATATCATCATCACATGATATGACTTTATCATCTTTTTCCCCTCTTCAGGACTCCTTGTCCCAATCTATTCTCTCGACAACCCCAGGTCTGGCTGTTTTGTCCTCTGTGCTCAAATCAGGCAGCTTCCTTCACTGTGTTGCTTGGGCCCAGAAGGGAGAACACAGTAGAGAGAGAATCTGTGCTCTCAATTCCAGTGCCTGGATCCAGCCTAGGGCTGCAATTGCAGGGAAAGTTCAGCTTAGCTCTGGGCTGTATCATGCTCAGTGATGACCAAATCTTTGGTGTTTTTAGTTGCCAAGCTGTAGCACGTTCCTGAGCATGTGCAAACTGCTGTTTTTCATAGGCTTATAACTTGGCCAAATTTGGGCAGACTTTTATAGGAACAGACTTTCACAGGAACAGAGAAAGATCCCTCCCTGACACAAAGGCCACCCCCTGCCAAATTTCAAGGCCTTGCTTCAAAGTATGGGGATACTAGAGTTTCTAAAATAAAAAGTTGTCACCATTTTTAATATGGGCAAAACCATATCTATTTCAGTAGCCTCATTCTCAGATGTAGCTGAACCGTTTTGGCTGAAAATTTAAAAAAAAGAAAAAAAGGGAGCCTGAGGTAGACATGACATGTAGAATTTCAGCCTGAACAGTTCAAGTCTGGCAAAGATATAAGCAACTGAAAACAGGGTCTTAGAATGGGAAGTGTCAGACAACCTTAGTAACATGTGATGCTACCAGCCTAATCTACAGTATATTCATACACAAAATCTCTCTTGTGCATTAGTTAAGGTTGCCCCACATCTACTATGCCTGACACAAACCCAAGAAAATTACAAGTTTAGTCGCCTAACAGCATATATCTTCTTCTCCACCTATCACTACCACAACTATTGTACATCATATACTACAAGTAAACTGTAACTCTTTTCCCACCCAGGTATGCCAACCTTCCAGTTTGGCCTTTACCAAACTACTCCACCCAAATACACCAGGCTACTTCTTAACTGTCCCCTTCTGCATATTTCCAAGATTATTGGTTATTTTATGTTTGGGGCAGAGGAAAGGAAATGTAGTACAATTTGTCTAATGCCTAATCAGTCAATTGAAGATGCATAATATAGATCATGAAGTCCAGAAAGTGTGTGGTCAGTCGATCTGGGGAAATAGTGTTAAAATCCTATTCGTTTAAATGTTCAGATGAATTTATTTCAGTCATAATCATGCATCTGTTGTATTAAAGTTCAATGATATTTTATTGACACGTGTTTGTGGAAAGCAAGTTTTTACATAAATGTCAGTGTTCTTCCTAGAAAGTGTTAACTTAGAACATTCTCATTCAAACAGGGAAAGCTGGCTGGCTGGACAAATTATGTTCCTCTTCCACGCTACAGCCACTCAAAAGAAGAGAATCAGAAATGGATGCTATAAATTTTTTTTTTTTTTTTTACTTTAAATATAGCATATACAGGTATTGAGATTTTTTCATTATGTGAACTTTCATAGGATTCATTCTGTGGTTATCTTTAAACTAGTACTGCATTTAAATAGGATGGAATCTGGTTTATCTTAAACATTGGGCACTAACTGAACTATTAGCCGTTGATAACAGAACACTTATCACTCATACTTCAGGATCAAAGAGAAGGGACACTCCTGTTATATTGCACTGTGGAAGTTTTATCGTGGGAGAATTTTTGCAACATATCATCATGACTTTTTTTTCACTAATACAATCTGAAAAGTATAAATATGATTACAAGCTTGCACTGTATTCACAAACACTAATTAAGCAGAAATGTCACTGTATCATATAACTGACCTTCTAGGAAAAATGGATGGATTGCAATTTTTTAGTAACTTTCCAAAATTATTTTCAACCCTCATTAAAGGGGAAAAAGCCAAGCGCAGTTGGGTAGAGAAACATCTGAGGCTAACTTTACTGATAATTTGTTAGTTTTGCAACACCATAAACAAGAAGAAAAGGAGTACTTGTGGCACCTTAGAGACTAACCAATTTATTTGAGCATAAGCTTTCGTGAGCTACAGCTCACTTCCTCAGATGCATATCGTGGAAACTGCAGCAGGCTTTATATATACACAGAGAATATGAAACAATACCTACTCCCACCCCACTGTCCTGCTGGTAATAGCTTATCTAAAGTGATCATCAGGTGGGCCATTTCCAGCACAAATCCAGGTTTTCTCACCCTCCACCCCCCCACACAAATTCACTCTCCTGCTGGTGATAGCCCATCCAAAGTGACAACTCTTTACACAATGTGCATGACAATCAAGTTGGGCTATTTCCTGCACAAATCCAGGTTTTCTCACATCCCCCCCACCCCCATACACACACAAACTCACTCTCCTGCTGCTATTCATGCACATTGTGTAAAGAGTTGTCACTTTGGATGGGCTATCACCAGCAGGAGAGTGAATTTGTGTGGGGGGGTGGAGGGTGAGAAAACCTGGATTTGTGCTGGAAATGGCCCACCTGATGATCACTTTAGATAAGCTATTACCAGCAGGACAGTGGGGTGGGAGTAGGTATTGTTTCATATTCTCTGTGTATATATAAAGCCTGCTGCAGTTTCCACGATATGCATCTGAGGAAGTGAGCTGTAGCTCACGAAAGCTTATGCTCAAATAAATTGGTTAGTCTCTAAGGTGCCACAAGTACTCCTTTTCTTTTTGCGAATACAGACTAACACGGCTGTTACTCTGAAACCATAAACAAGCACACTCAGTTACATTTCTTTTTTAAAAATGCCATTCATTTCAACTGAAGTTGGCAATACATCTTTTTAGAGTTGAGTGAACTTGCTTTATTTTCCTCATATGCATGTACACACTCCAGGATTTTATTAAGTAACAGAGCAAATGCAGAATGGACTTCAAGGATAAAATGTAATATATCTGCAATGGATACTTGATTTGGATTTCTTAACAAAAAGGGTACTATAGAACCTTCTTAAGCCAATATTCCTATATTACTGCAATGCATATAGTGAATTCATTAACTCTTTGTATATACAATATATATTTTTTCATGGTCTGTGTGTATATATATATAATCTCTTCACTGTACTTTCCATTTCCATGAAGTGAGCTGTAGTTCACAAAAGCTTATGCTCAGATAAATTGGTTAGTCTCTAAGGTGCCACAAGTACTCCTTTTCTTTTTGCGAATACAGACTAACACAGCTGCTACTCTGAAACTCTTTGTATAGTAATCCAAGTGTGAAAAGGATTAATACTAAACACTATTTACACATATAATCATGCAGCCACTCTTTCTTTAAGTAAATTTGATATGAAATAAAGCATAAAGCCTGTTAAAAATTTGCAAAAATAAAAATCTTCAGTTTATTGCTCCCTTTTTGGGACGATTTCCTAAACAAATTGAATCTTCTTTTCACAAATGATCAAGAGCAATCTTCTTAGCTATAGTAAGCCCCCTGTAAAGACATAAAAATCACATTTAATAATAAATTATACTTTGCACTGACATATAATGTTCCACCAAAGGATCTAAAAATAATTTATACATTTTAATGAACCAAGCCTCAACAATCCCAAGAAGTTTGGAAATGACACCATTTTTTAAACACAAAGAAACACACAGAGAATGACTTATTCAGGGTCACTGAGGAAGGCAGTATCAAAACCAGTAATAGAAACCAGGGGAGAAATCCTTGCCCCATTGAAGTCAGTGGCCTGTAGCGTTCAGGAATCACTTTGGGCCCAAAGGGCTTGAAAGAAATACTCAATTCACTGACCAGTTCCACTGCCTCTGCATAAAAGAACATGGCTTCTGCAGCTAGAACTTCCTGTCTGTGAAGCTATGCCACTAAAAGATACAGTCCTCAAATCACATCTTCCTTTCCCAGACAAACTTAATTATAACAACACTTAATGTGATACAACACACAATTCCAAAATGTATAGCCCACCTGCTAACAAAACTTATTAACAATGTTCAATTAATCTGAGGTGCCTTGCACTGTTCCTTGGACGTGTGGAAATCTCCCTTGAAATATCAGTACTACTGTTGACAGGAGATGGTAATTTGTTCTGATAGTGTTATGTCCTAGGGTTTGGCTGTCTCAACCTGTTGTATTATCTCAACTCACTGCTTCATATCTCCCTCCCTTCTGGAAATTGGAAAAGGTGTTGCCTACTCCTCAGCATGTGTCTGTCTCGTGTGACAAACATTAAGACTGTGGGGCAACCTCACGTGACACCACTGTCACTGATCTCCATCACAGATGAACACGACATCATTTTCAGGAAGTGGTGGCAGTTCCCAGACCCCCAAACCAGGTTGCGTTTTTATGTTTAGCTTTATCTGTCTCTTCATACTTCTGCAAGTCCCCACTTCCTCTGACATCAGCTTCTACCATTACAGGGAGTCAAGTTCTCAGTTTCTGATAAACAATATTTCTACAGCTAACAAACCATATTTTATTGCTGCCATCCTGCAACTTAACAGTGCTAAGTACCGATCAGAGTCTGACTCTGCAGCCTTTTTCAGTTGCTATTTTATGATTTTAACACCACTTTCCACCAACCTGTTGGATTGGGGATAATGGGGACTACTGATTACATGTCTAACCCAAACTGTACTGTAAACTGCTTAAACCTATGCCCAGTAAGCTGTGGTCCACTGTCTGACGTTATTATGTCAAAAATACTATGCCTAGCAAAAACAGATTTGACGTGAACAATCACCTGTTTAGCTGTAGTATCTTCTAGTACTAGGTGCTACAATAATACAGATAATAAATAATAATCATAATAGTAAAACAATCTCAATGAAATTAGAGTAAGTTTAAAACAAATACATTATTTTTTCCAACCAATATAAACGTATATCTATAACTACTTTGCTCCCATGGGGCATTTTTTCCTATGCCATTAACATGGGGGTTCATTTGCTTGGTGTGGCCTGTATTTCTGGTATATGGAACAAGCCTTGACAGTTTCCTCAATGCTGCTGTTCATTTGAGGCTACTATAAAATGTCTCTAGGCCTTCTCTTAGATTTTTCAGTCCCTAAATGACCTTCATGTATCCTTTTAAAAATATTTTTTTTCTAACACCTTAGGGACCACCATCCTGGTATCTTTAAACAAAATCCCATCTAGGACTGAGTGCTCCTCCATGAATTGGTGACAGGGGCTGGGAACATGCTGTCCTGGCCACACGGTAGAGCTGTTGCTCTGGCAATCACAGTCCACATTTTGTCTGAGACTGAACAGTGTTTCTTTTTTCTTTTTTTCTTTCTTTTAAATCAAACTGAGATGAACAATGTCTAGCTCTGGATTTTGCTCCACTGTATTTTTGTCAAATGCTCTAGAGGGTATGTCTGCAACCCCCAAATCTCTCCCAGGTTTCACAGAAATGTAGGGCTGAAAGGGAACTCGAGGCCTTCAAATCTAGCTCCTTGCACTGAGGCAGAACCAAGTAAACCTAGACTCTTTATAACAGCACTTAACATGCTGTTAGCATGCTGTCCCACCCTCAGTCTTCTTTTCTCAAGACTAAAGATGCCAGGTTTTTTTTTAACCTTTCTTCATAGGTCAGTTTTTCTAATAATTTTATAATTTTTATTGCTCTCCTCTGGACTCTCTCCAAGTTATCCATATATTTCCTAAAGTGTGACATCTAGAATTGGACACAGCACTCCAGCTGAGGCCTCACCAGTGCTGAGTAGAGCAGGACAGTTATCTCCCATGTCTTACATGTGACATTTCTGTTAATACACCCCAGAATAATATTAGCCTTTTTCCCAATTGCATCACATTGGCTCATATTCAATTTATGATCCACTATCATCCCCAGATCCATGCTGGCTATTATTTATAACCCTATTATCCTTTCGGTGCTTACAAACTGATGGTTTAATCATTTATTCAGTAGCTTTCTGTAACGATGCTGGTTCTGGCGGGACCCAACTGAGAGTGCCAATTCAGGACAAATTGCTTAGAGCAGGGCAGTTACAGCCCAAGGCTGGGGCTTCTATGCACACCAAGGCAAACCAAACCAGCCAAACAGAGAAGACTTTAGTTTTACCCCACTGGTTAACCATAAAAGTCATACAAGCAATTCCCTTAGACACTCCAGTTTCCCAGTATCACCACCAGTGCCACTCGTTATGGGGACAAATGGTTATGAAAACCAGTACCCCAGTAAAAGAAAAAATGTTCTCTCGATCCCAAAGGACCAAGCCCCAGACCCAGGTCAATAAACAAGTTAGATCTTACCTACAAATCACGCTGTTGCCAATCCTTTAGAATCTAAAATCTAAAGGTTTATTCATAAAAGGAAAAAGATACAGATGAGAGCTAGAATTGGTTAAATGGAATCAATTACATACAGTAATGGCAAAGTTCTTGGATCAGGCTTGCAGCAGTGGTAGAATAAACTGCAGGTTCAAATCAAGTCTCTGGAGTATATCCGCAGCTGGGATGGGTCTTTCAGTCCTTGGTTCAAAGCTTCAGTGTAGCAAAGTCCCTCCAGAGGTATGAAGCAGGATTGAAGACAAGATGGAGGAGCTGCAGCAGCTTTTTATATTCTGTTGCCAGGTGGTCTTTCTTTGTTCCAAAGACAAGCTGTTCATCACATGGCATGGAAAAACCTCAGAGTTCTGTCCATAGGCATGTCCCTGCATGCCTTGTTGAGTCCCAAGGCACGTCTCCCTTCTCTCAATGGGTCAATTGTAGCTCACGAAAGCTTATGCTCAAATAAATTTGTTAGTCTCTAAGGTGCCACAAGTACTCCTTTTCTTTTTGCAGATACAGACTAACACGGCTGCTACTCTGAAATTGTATAGCTGATGGTCCTTAATGGGCCGTCAAGCAGGCTAGGCAGAGCTGACACCAACTTGTCTGGGGTGTCACCCAGAAGCATAGCACAAGTTTGAACTACAGACAGTATAGAGCCAATATTTTCATAACTTTAACTACAAAAATGATACACATAGAATAATCATAACCAGCGAACCATAACCTTGTCTGAGACACCTTATTTGATCCCCTTTATACAAGATTGGTGCCACTACAGTACCTTTGTTGCAACAATGTTCTATATGGTCCCAGTTCAATTCAATAACATCACACTTTCCAAGTATCAAAGTTAGGCTGATAGGTCTATACTTCTCTGTGTCCTCTGTTTCTCTTTTTAAAAGATAGGAAATATGGACAAATTGTTAAGGACCTTTTTTTTTTTTTTTGAGGATTCCTTTTCATTTTTCAGGTCATTAAAAAGCTCTTGATGGAGCATATTGGCATCTTACTATTCTTCTGATCTTTCCTTCGCATTGGGATAGTTTACAGTTGTGCATGTAACAACTGTCTCCTTGAGAAACTGCCAGCTCTCCTGAACTCCTTTATTCCTTAGATTTTAATTCCCATGGGAGCTTACAATCCAGTTCTCTAAGTTCATTAAAATCTGCTTTTCTGAAATCAGTTATCCTTATTCTGCTGCTCTCACTCCTTCCTGTCCTTAGAATTATAACATCTATGATTTCATGGTCACTTTCATCCAAACTGCCTTACACCTTCAGATTCACAACCAATTCCTTCCTGTTGGTCACTCACGATCAAATCTAAAATGGCTGTCCTCCTTGTTATTCCTCCACTTTCTGAAACAAAAGTTGTCCTGAATTTCAAGGACTTACTGGAATTTTGTGCTTTACTGTATTACTTTTCCAACAGATGTCTGGGTATTTAAATTCCTGCATTACTACAAGATCTTGTATTTTGGATATTTTTGTTGTTTGTTCTAAAAATGGCTCATCCACCTCTTCTTTCTGATTTGGTAGTCTATAGTAAACCCCTACAATGATGTCACCCCAGTGTTTCCCCCTTTTATCTTTACCCTTTCTAGTCAATTTGCAAATCATACATTTGTAATTGAAAATATAATATCTGTATTCTTGGGGGTAGGAGAGGGTGTTTGCCAGCTCCATTTTGGCAATAGTAATAAATCATTTATGGTTAATTTCAACTAAAAAAAAGGACCCGAAACTTTTTACAACAAAGTACTAAAGGCAAAGCCTCTTTCTTTATGAGTATACTGACACTCCGTTTTTGTTAGCATGTATGATGCATAAGCCACTCATCTCCAGTTGACTACACTGTTATAAGAGGACTGTGCCACTACCCTTTCTGGAGGCACCGATGGACAACTTAGTCTTGTGCTTACTGTCATAATATCTCCTGACTGAGTCATCTTTAATTAACTCCTTCAGTTTCTCAAACTCACTATTAAAATTTCATTCCATGTCCATTGGACATCTTTGCACAGTAGCACTTCCAGGTTGCTGGTTTGAGTAGTTATATGAGGCAAAAATTTCCCTACATAGTACTCCATTCCAAGGAATCTTTGTACCCTTTCCTGTTCTTTTGGGACAGATGTGTTGGTAATGGCCTCACTCAACATTACTGTGATCTACCTATACATGTTGCTGTGTTAATGTATCTTTCAGGTATGCTATTTCCATAATATGGAGTTTACATTTTTGTTTGTTTTAGCATTAGCCCAGCAGCTCTGGCTCTTCCTAGAAATGCCTGGAGCCCTTTGGTCATACTCTTCTACTGTAAACATCTTGTATCTTCCATCTTGTATCTACCTTGCGTGCTGAACACAACCCAAATGGCAGTATGCGGAAATAGTGGCTCCCAGAAGAAGTGCTGAAAGAGGACAAATGTGTACTCTGTTTTTTCTAAGGGCACCTGCCAAAACCCTGCTGACACATCAGCAGATAAAAGTACTTGGTATCAGCCATCTGGTGCTTGCAAACTCTTGCAAAGTGATGAAGCCAACTGCAATTCTTGCATCTTTTCCCATATGCTGAGCATTGTCCCGGCTTGTGCTGTTTGTTACAACATGTGTTGCTCCATGTGCTATTGTTTTTGCATGATTCTGACTTTCAGTTCTATGTGACTTTTTGCCTCAGGTCTCTTTTTTTGTGGTGTTTTGGATTCTCTATCATGTCTACATTGTCAGAGCACTGTACATCCTCCATAAGGTTCATTCTGGACTGGGTGACTTATGTTGCTTGGCAAATTCTAATGGCCTTGTCAAGGGTTAATTCTGCTTCTCCCAGTAGTCTCTCTCTCTGAGATTTTCGTTCCAGATTCCAATCTCAATCTGGTCTCTTATTGGGGACAGAATTGCAATATTGGCTCTTCAGACTTAGGATATGTCTACACAGCAAAAGCTGTGCAAAGACTAGCCCACCCAAGATGGGCTGAATCTAGCTGCTGTGAATAACAGTAGCAATGAAGACAGTGCAGTGCAAGCTTCAGGGTGGAGAGCACAAGCCTGGCACAGAGCCTTAGTATATACTTGGCTTGCTGGCCTGCTCTGAAGCTCGCACTGGTCTGTTGTCACTGCTAATGCTACCTGTACTAGTTAGATTCAAGCTAGCTAGGATAGGCTTGCCTTTGCACATCTTGTGCTATGTAGATAAACTCTTAGAGCAGTGGTTTTAAAACTTTTTTTCTGGCGACCCAGTTGAAGAGAATTGTTGATGCCTGTGACCCAACGGAGTTGGGGATGAGGGGTTTGAGATGTAGGAGGGGCTCAGGGCTGGGGAAAAGGGTTTGGGGGTGAGAGCTGTGGGGTGGGGCCGGGGATGAGTGGTTTAGGGTGCAAGAGGGGGATCCAGGTTTGTGGGGCTCAGGACTGGGGCAGGGGGTTGGGGTGCAGGAGAGAGTCAGGGCTCTGGGCTGGTGGTGCAGGCTCTGGGGTAGGGTCAGGAATGAGGTGTTTGGGGTGCAGGAAGGGGCTCTGGGTTTGGGGGGGGCCTCAGGGCTGGGGCAGGGGATTGGGGCGTGGGCTTACCTTGGGTGGCTCCTGGTCAGTGGCGCAGCAGGAGTGCTAAGTCAGGCTTCCTGTCTGTCCTGGCACCGTGGACCGCATTGCGCCCTGGAAATGGCCAGCAGCAGGTCCGGCTCCTAGGCGGAGGAGCGCAAGCGGCTCTGTGTGGCTCTCACCCGCAGGCACTGCCCCCCCCACCCCAGCTCCCATTGGCCAGTTCCTGATCAATAGGAGCACAGAGCCAGTGCTTGGGGAGGGGGCAGTGCGCGGAGCCCTGTGGCCCCCCCCCCACCCCAGGCTGGACCTGCTGCTGGCCGCTTCTGGGGTGCAGCGTGGTGTCAGAACAGGTAGGGGCTAGCCTTCCTTAGCCAGGCAGCACCAATGATGGGACTTAATGGCCCGGTAGTTGGTGCTGACCAGAGCTGCCATGATCCAGTGCCAAGTCACAACCTGCAGTTTGAAAACTACTGCCTTAGAGCAGTCAAACTTTTTTTAATAGTTTCACTTTCCTTTTGTATTCTCAGGTGAAAAATTTTCCTCATATGTTTCATTGTTATGTGGAGTGCAAAACAGTTCACATTTTTGTAATACAGTTTCATTGTAAGCTTTCTGTGCCTGAGTTAATTGAAAACTGTTGAACACATCAAGTGCATTGGAACCTGCTATTGTCAGAAAAAAAAGACTACCTTCTGAATGTCTTCCTTATCAATTGCACACATTGCTTGCAGATACAGAGTGAAGTTCTGTTTAAATTTCTTTCAATTATTTTCCACATTTCAGCAAATTTCATCTCTTATGGAGGTTTTAGATGCTCCATTAGAATAACAGAATCATAGAATATCAGGAAGGGACTTCAGTAGGTCATCTAGTCCAACCCCCTGCTCAAAGCAGGACCAATCTCCAACTAAATCATCCCAGCCAGGGCTTTGTCAAGCCTGTCCTTAAAAACCTCTGAGGACGGAGATTCCACCACCTTCCTAGGTAACGCATTCCAGTGCTTCACCACCCTCCTTGTGAAAAAGTTTTTCCTAATATCCAACCTAAATCTCCCCCACTGCAACTTGAGAACATTACTCCTTGTTCTGTCATCTGCTATCACTGAGAACAGCATAGATCCATCCTCTTTGGAGCCCCCTTTCAGGTAGTTGACAGCAGCTATCAAATCCCCCCTTATTCTTCTCTTCTGCAGACTAAATAATCCCAGTTCCCTCAGCCTCTCCTCATAAATCATGTGCTCCAGCCCCCTAATCATTTTTGTTGCCCTCTGCTGGACTCTCATTTTTCCACATCCTTCTTGTAGTGTGGGACCCAAAACTGGACACAGTACTCCAGATGAGGCCTTACCAATGCCGAACAGAGGGGAATGATCACGTCCCTTGATCTGCTGGCAATGCTCCTACTTATACAGCCCAAAATGCTGTTAGCCTTCTTGGTAACAAGGGCACACTGTTGACTCATATCCAGCTTCTCGTCCACTGTAACCCCTAGGTCCTATTCTGCAGAACTGCTGCCTAGCCATTCGGTCCCTAGTCTGTAGCAGTGCATGGGATTCTTCCGTTCTAAGTGCAGGACTCTGCACTTGTCCTTGTTGAACCACATCAGATTTCTTTTGGCCCAATCCTCTAATTTGTCTAGGTCCCTCTGTATCCTATCCCTCCCCTCCAGTGTATCTACCACTCCTCCCAGTTTAGTGTCATCTGCAAACTTGCAGAGGGTGCAATCCACGCCATCCTCCAAATCATTAATGAAGATATTGAACAAAACCGGCCTCAGGACGGACCCTTAGGGCACTCCACTTGATACCGGCTGCCAACTAGACATGGAGCCATTGATCACTGCCTGTTGAGCCCGATGATCTAGCCAGCTTTCTATCCACTTTATAGTCCATTCATCCAGCCCATACTTCTTTAACTTGCTGGCAAGAATACTGTGGGAGACTGTAACAAAGCTTTACTAAAGTCAAGGAATAACACGTCAACTGTGGATGAGGGGAAAGCAGTGATCTCATCATAGAAGGCAATTAGGTTAGTCAGGCATGACTTGCCCTTGGTGAATCCATGCTGACTGTTCCTGATCACTTTCCTCTCCATGAAGTGCTTCAAAATTGATTCCTTGAGGACCTGTTCCATGATTTTTCCAGGGACTGAGGTGAGGCTGACTGGCCTGTAGTTCCCAGAATCCTCCTTCTTTTTTTTAAAGATGGGCACTACATTAGCCTTTTTTCAGTCATCTGGGACCTCCCCCAATCGCCATGAGTTTTCAAAGATAATGGCCAATGGCTCTGCAATCACATCCGCCAACTCCTTTAGCACCCTCGGATGCAGTGCTTCCGGCCCCATGGACTTGTGCTCATCCAGCTTTTCTAAATAGTCCTGAACCACTTATTTCTCCACAGAGGGCTGGTCACCTCCTTCCCATAGTGTGCTGCCCAGTGCATTAGTCTGGGAGCTGACCTTGTTCGTGAAGACAGAGGCAAAAAAGCATTGAGCACATTAGCTTTTTCCACATCCTCTGTCACTAGATTGCCTTCCCCATTCAGTAAAGGGCCCACACTTTCCCTGACCTTCTTCTTGTTGCTAACATATCTGTAGAAACCCTTCTTGTTACTCTTAACATCCCTTGCTAGCTGCAACTCCAATTGTGATTTGGCCTTCCTGATTTCACTCCTGCATGCCTGAGCAATATTTTTAAACTCCTCCCCGGTCATTTGTCCAATCTTCCACTTCTTGTAAGCTTCCTTTTTGTGTTTAAGATCAGCAAGGATTTCACTGTTAAGCCAAGCTGGTCACCTGCCATATTTACTATTCTTTCTACACATCCGGATGGTTTGTTCCTGCAACCTCAATAAGGATTCTTTAAAATATAACCAGCTCTCCTGGACTCTTTTCCCCTTCATGTTATTCTCCCAGGGGATCCTGCCCATCAGTTCCTTGAGGGAGTCAAAGTCTGCTTTTCTGAAGTCCAGGGTCAGTATTCTGCTGCTCTCCTTTCTTCCTTTTGTCAGGATCCTGAACTCAACCAACTCATGGTCACTGCCTCCCAGGTTCCCATCCACTTTTGCTTCCCCTACTAATTCTTCCCTGTTTGTGAGCAGCAAGTCAAAAAGAGCTTTGCCCCAGTTGATTCCTCCAGCATTTGCACCAGGAAATTGTCCCCTACACTTTCCAAAAACTTTCTGGATTGTCTGTGCACTGCTGTATTGCTCTCCCAGCAGATATCAGGTTATTTTCTTTAATTTCTATTGACTCATGGTGTCCAGGAATCACTCTTGGCCCAACATACTGGAAAGAGATACAGTTGGAACTTGTCCTTGAATAAAGAGTATCTGCATAACCGAACATGGAATTCTGCAGACCCCTTCCTATGTCTTCCTATCTCTGAAGCTAAACCACTTAAAGGTACAGTTCCCAATCCCTAGGTGATAAAACGATGGTAATCTATCAAAAGACTAAAATGGAATACTGTCTGTTGATTGTTGTTAAAGCTTAACAAACAAAGGGGTTTTTACAGCATAGACAATCTTTAAAAAACTACTCAAGATTCTGCTGTCCTGGTTTTGAACTCAAATATCCAATACTGTACATACATCAGTGTTTTTCTCAACTATTGAGCAGTCAGTTAAGCAGCATGCATTCAAACATGCAGTAGCTCAAACTGTGGTTGGTGGGTCCTGGAGAATTGGCTGGTTGGCTCCTCCTTATTTTCAACTTCTAAATTTAATTAAAAGACAGCTAAACTACAATAAACACTTTCCAGTATGACTTTTCCATGTTAAGCAATTATCTGGTTGCCATAAGAATATTATGTTTCCAAATGGGAGGGAAGGTAGCATGTGCCATTGATGGTAGAAGCAAGTGGTCCATGAGGCAATATTTGCATGAAATGGTACTTCACACTATGAAACACTTTGGGAAACCCTCATTTAGAATATATAATATGCAATACCGATTTTTCCATTAGTGTTGAATTTTTAAGATCCCACTTTAAGATCTGGGCCTAACATGCCGACTACTGCACACAGTACCACAGAAAGGAGGAACAAGAGGAGAGAGTTTTGACAAGGTGGGGCTATCTTCATCAGCATAGTTAATTATTAAACTGCTTTGATGCAGTGGAATGTAGAGGTGTTTTTTTAAGAGGCAATGTTCTACTTGGAATGTCAATATGTACCAGGTATGTGGGGCAGCAGTTGCAGGTGCTTTTTGCCATCAGTGCCTGGTACGTTTAACACTGAATCAATAAGAAAGTACAGAATCACAGAACTGTAGGACTGGAAGGGACCTTGAGGGGTCTTCTAGTCCAATCACCTGCATAACTAAAAAGAAAACCCAAGACAAGACTGTGGCTTTAAGTCTCTGACAGTACTGTGTGGGTGAGGAGAATGAAGCAAGGTTTTTCATTGGCAGACGCTCTCAAAAAGAGACAAAGACTCTCTGAGAACTCAGGAAATGTACCCAAAAATAGTCACTTTTCCAAGGTGCAGCACGTTCTCTCTCCCAGAATTCTGCCCACCAAATCTGCGCTGCTCATGTGGCGTCTAATACTGTTTTTCATGCTAGACTGCCATGGTCCTTATGCAGCAGGAATGTAAAGGCCAGAATTGTACTTAGGGTGCCAGATGCACCCTGTAATAGGCTTAAGTCTCCCACAGTCCCTCTGCAGGTCATATTTGATTGGTCAGGTTTGGAATGCAGCAATTTTGATTGAGATTTCAATGTTAGGATTTTGTATTAGAAAAGGTACTCAGAAGATACTACCTCATACCTAAGGGGAACACTAATAAATCTGACAGTGGTTCTTTAAGTAATCGCTTACCTATTTAGTGAAAGTCTAGTTTATAAACCAATGTTAGCTAAGTCTGGGGAGATTCTAGCAAAACTGTCACGCAACTCAAAATATATGACAATCAGGAACAATGCTATGAAGGATTTTATCCTGAAATAGGCTGCAAATTACAATTGCTAAATTATTTGCCTTCTATGACTACGTGACTGGCTCTGTGAATGAGGGGAAAGCAGTGGACGTGTTATTCCTCGACTTTAGCAAAGCTTTTGACAGGGTCTCCCACAGTATTCTTGCCAGAAAGTTAAAGAAAGTATGGGCTGGATGAATGGACTATAAGGTGGATAGAAAGCTGGCTAGATCGTCGGGCTCGATGGGTAGCGATCAATGGCTCCATGTCTAGTTGGCAGCCGGTATCAAGCAGAGTGCTCCAAGGGTTGGTCTTGGGGCCGGTTTTGTTCAGTATCTTCATTAATGATCTAGAGGATTGCACCCTCAGCAAGTTTGCAGATGACACTAAACTGGGAGGAGCAGTAGATATGCTGGAGGGTAGGGAGAGGATACAGAGGGACCTAGACAAATTAGAGGATTGGGTCAAAAGAAATCTGATGAGGTTCAACAAGGACAAGTGCAAAGTCCTGCACTTTGAACGGAAGAATCCCATGCACTGCTACAGACTAGGGACTGAATGGCTAGGCAGTAGATTCCAAAGAGGATGGATGCAGACTGTTCTCAGTGGTAGCAGAAGACAGAACGAGGAGTAATGGTCTCAAGTTGCAGTGGGAGAGGTTTAGGTTGGATGTTAGGAAAAACTTTTTCACAAAGACGGTGGTGAAGCACTGGAATGCGTTACCTAGGGAGGTGGTGGAATAGTCTTCCTCAGAGGTTTTTAAGGTCAGGCTTGACAAAGCCCTGGCTGGGATGATTTAGTTGGGGATTGGTCCTGCTTTAAGCAGGGATGTTGGACTAGATGACCTCCTGAGGTCCCTTCCAACCCTGATATTCTAGGATTCTACGATAATGTGCATGCAGCCTCAGCCACTCATGGAAAACAGAATTGATGGGAGTGTGTGTATAAGAGAATAATTTTTAACAAGAGGTAAAATTTATTTTAGTTTCAATGGTACTACTGACATCTAATGGTAAAACATAGTAACTTTCAGCAAAGATGTTTAAGCTTTTTAAAAGGTATGTATTAAATCGCTAATACCTAATTAAATGATATGACAGCATTTACAGTTTCATAACCTTTGTTTGTGACAAACACATTACTCTTCCTTATTATTTTAACACTGGCTGAAAAATACTTTTGTTTTCTACCTGTCTTGAAGAATCACCAATTAAATTAGGTTTCAGAGTAGCAGCCGTGTTAGTCTGTATCCGCAAAAAGAAAAGGAGTACTTGTGGCACCTTAGAGACTAACAAGTTTATTAGAGCGTAAGCTTCTGTGAATAACAGCTCACTTTATCGGATGCATGCAGTGGAAAATACAGTGGGGAGATTTATATACACACAGAACATGAAACAGTGGGTCTTACCATACACACTGTAACAAGAGTGATCAGGTAAGGTGAGCTATTACCAGCAGGAAAGCAGGGGGGAAAAAACCTTTTGTAGTGACAATCAAGGTGGGCCATTTCCAGCAGTTGACAAGAACGTCTGCGGAACGGTGGGTGGGGGAATAAACATGGGGAAATAGTTTTACTTTGGGTAATGACACATCCTCTCCCAGTCTTTATTCAAGCCTAAATTAATTGTATCCAGTTTGCAAATTCATTCCAATTCAGCAGTCTCTCGTTGGAGTCTGTTTTTGAAGTTTCTTTGTTGAAGAATTGCCACTTTTAGGTCTGTAATCGAGTGACCAAAGAGATTGAAGTGTTCTCTGATTGGGTTTTTGAATGTTCTAATTCTTGACTTCTGATTTGTGTCCATGGATTCTTTTACGGAGAGACTGTCCAGTTTGGCTAATGTACATGGCAGAGGGGCATTGCTGGCACATGATGGCATATATCACATTGGTAGATGTGCAGGTGAAGGAGCCTCTGACAGTGTGTCTGATGTGATTAGGCCCTATGATGATGTCCCTTGAATAGATAGGTGGACACAGTTGGCAATGAGCTTTGTTGCAAGGATAGGTTCCTGGGTTAATGTTTTTGTTGTGTGGTTGCTGGTGAGTATTTGCTTCAGGTTGGGGGGCTGTCTGTAAGCAAGGACTGGCCTGTCTCCCAAGATCTGTGAGAGTGATGGGTCGATCTACAACCTATCCTGAAGGACATGATGTGTTGATGATGTGTTGGAGAGGTTTTAGTTGGGGGCTGAAGGTGATGGCTAGTGGCGTTCTGTTATTTTCTTTGTTGGGCCTGTCCTGTAGTAGGTAACTTCTGGGTACTCTTCTGGCTCTGTCAATCTGTTTCTTCACTTCAGCAGGTGGGTATTGTAGTTGTAAGAAATCTTGATAGAGATCTTGTAGGTGTTTGTCTCTGTCTGAGGGGTTAGAGCAAATGTGGTTGTATCGTAGAGCTTGGCTGTAGACAATGGATCATGTGGTGTGGTCTGGATGGATCATGTGGTGTGGTCTGGATGAAAGCTGGAGGCATGTAGATAGGCATAGTGGTCAGTAGGTTTCCGGTATAGGGTGGTATTTATGTGATCATTGCTTATTAGCACCATAGTGCCCAGGAAGTGGATCTCTTGTGTGGACTGGTCCAGGCTGAGGTTGATGGTGGGATGGAAATTGTTGAAATCATGGTGGAATTCCTCAAGGGCTTCTTTTCCATGGGTCCAGATGATGAAGATGTCCATCAATGTAGCGCAAGCAGAGTAGGGGCATTAGGGGACAAGAGCTGAGGAAGCGTTGTTCTAAGTCAGCCATAAAAATGTTGGTATACTGTGGGGCCATGTGGGTACCCATAGCAGTGCCGCTGATTTGAAGGTATACATTGTCCCCAGATGTGAAATAGTTATGGGTGAGGACAAAGTCACAAAGTTCAGCCACCAGGTTTGCCGTGACATTACCGGGGATACTGTTCTTGACAGCTTGTAGTGCATCTTTGTGTGGAATGTTGGTGTAGAGGGCGTCTCCATCCATAGTGGCTATTCAGGGGACACCATCACAGGACCTAATCACATCAGCCACACTGTCAGAGGCTCGTTCACCTGCACATCTACCAATGTGATATATGCCATCATGTGCCAGCAATGCCCCTCTGCCATGTACATTGGCCAAACTGGGCAGTCTCTACGTAAAAGCATCAATGGACACAAATCAGACGTCAAGAATTATAACATTAAAAAACCAGTGGTAATTCTTCAACAAAGAAATTTCAAAAACAGACTCCAACGAGAGACTGCTGAATTGGATTGAATTTGCAAACTGGATACAATTAATTTAGGCTTGAATAAAGACTGGGAGAGGATGTGTCATTACCCAAAGTAAAACTATTTCCCCATGTTTATTCCCCCCCCACCCCCCGTCCACCCACCCACTGTTCCTCAGATGTTCTTGTCAACTGCTGGAAATGGCCCACCTTGATTATCACTACAAAAGGTTTTTTCCCCCCTGCTTTCCTGCTGGTAATAGCTCACCTTACCTGATCACTCTTGTTACAGTGTGAATGGTAACACCCATTGTTTCATGTTCTCTGTGTATATAAATCTCCCCACTGTATTTTCCACTGCATGCATCCAATGAAGTGAGCTGTAGCTCACGAAAGCTTATGCTCAAATAAATTTGTTAGTCTCTAAGATGCCACAAGTATTCCTTTTCTTTTTAATGAAATTAGATTGCTCTCTACATAAATTATTAATTCCTATAATTTTAGCACTGTGCATCTATCAAAACCAAATGAAAAATAATATTTTGCAAGTTAGCATTTTAAAATTTGATCTTCATTTCCCTAGAGGTTACTCTTAAGATGTTCTGACATATTATCCTTCAAAACAAACAGGATTAGATAGGGACATCACACCAAGGCACCGGTGTTGGGAGGGCTGGGGGTAAATCAGTCGTACTCTGGAGATATAGTTCTTCATGTTGGTTTATTTACAATATTTACAGAGTAGACCCTGGGAGTTTTTTTAAATGAAAAAACGAAAACAAATCCCCCCACCCAACTTCCACTGGGATACTGCCTCGTCTTATGCTGGCCCCTCCCCAAACAGAAATACACACAAGATTTCCCTTATAGAGACAAACAGCTCTTTACCTAGAAGCCTTTTCCCCATGCTCTGCACAACCTTCCTACAACTTGATTCCTTTTCCTTCCCTCCTATCCTCTCTCTCACTGGAAGAGGTTTTGAAAGGTCACAGGCTGCCCTTAATTAGCCTCAGATGTCCATAATTAACCTGAGGTAACCTCTTTCAGTTCACAGAAAACAGGGCTTTAGCCATTCTAAGACCGATATACATGCCCCGTTCCAGACCATCAGGTCTGACTTAGAAAGACAAGGTGGGTGAGGTAATCTCTTTTATTGAACCAACTTCTGTTGGTGAGAGAGACAAGACACAGGTCTGACTTTGTCTTGATAGCCATGCTGAGTCTTAAAGTGAAATAAATGTGGAGGGATTAAGATGTGAGGAATTTACATTCCTGTTCTGAGATTAAAAATATTAGGATAATAGTATACTGTATTGCGGAATGAAAACATGCAAGTTAGTTTTAGCAAATGTTTCTGTCTATTAGTGTGAAGTTAATATAGTCCTGTCCCTCCTCCCCCAATCACAGCCCCTTGTACAAGGTGTCAGGCAGCAGTACTTTTTCAATTTAAAAGACCTGCACTTGGGCTGGTTATATAGAAATGCAACCCCAATGCTGAACTGAACACTGTACAGAATTTCACTCACACCCTTCTGTAGTTTGTTAGTAGTAACCTCTCTGCATTTTTCTTTAGTCAAGTAAGCTATGTCAATACTTTAAAAAATTATTTTAGGCTTTGCTAATCTTATTGTTTGGTATCCTTCACCAAGGCTAGTGTATGAGATTTGTAAATAGCTATGAACACATCTTTTGACTAGGCCAACTGTTTATCGGCCATTACCTGATTACTAGATGTTTGGTTTAGTCTTCACTTAGCTTCACGCTCCTGAGTTTCTGTTTGATGTAATGCTTCTGTCTGAACAGAGCCTCGATGAGATGTTTCTGTTTGCCCAGCAGGCTGGCCAGATGCTTCTGGCTGATCAAATGCATCTAACCTCTTGTTAACCACCTCACGAATCAGTGCTGAAATGACAAATGTAGTTACTATAGGGCAGAACAGAAATTTTTATGGATAAAAAAAATGCAATATTTAGAGATGATTTTATACATTATTATATTATTGATTGACTCACAGGGCAACAGTGAAATGTAATAGTAAATGCACAAAATTTTACCTGAGATTGTGATATATGCTTAGCCAAATTAGTTCTAGTTACCTCAAGGTAATTATTTTAAAAGGTTCTGTTCAGCTGTTTCATTATCCCCCTTCTCTTATCTCTGTTCCTTCATGACTGCTGGAGCAGGTCACAATGCCAGGAACCAGTGCTAGTGAGGGGACAGTAAATATTGAAGGCAAGGGATCCCTCCAAAGCAAGAAGAATCTAACATATATGTCTGGAGAGCAGTGCAGTTGAAGATCACTTTCACTGAAACAAAAGCAGCAGCAAAATAATACTGTTTATTCCCTTAAAGATCAATAAATATCACAAACTGTGGGATCCCACTTTAAAAAAAATTGAATAATAAATGTAACAAATGAAAATAACCCAAAAATTAACCATAAAAGGTTTTTATTTTTAAAATAATACAGAAAATGGAACAATATAGAGGTGCCAATAACAGCTCCATAGTTATGACTGAGTTGAGTGTTGCACTTAAAGAAGATTCACCCTCTCTGTTATGTATCCTCCCCAAAACTGTAGCACTTACTCTGTGAGTACAGAATAAATTTTCTTTGAATTTAGAAGTAAATCCATTAAATAATTTCCAACTTAAAATTAATTTAAAAAATGAATCCCATGAGAAATGAAGCACTCTATTTGATCTTTTATTTTTGTCCCAAATGGTCTCAGCTCATGCATTATCTATCTGCACAAAAACCGGGAGACAGATGATTTTTAGTAGATCTGATGCAATGGGTAATTTTTGAAAACAACAGACCTACTAAACACTGAAGGCAGGTGGAGAAAAACTAGGGTGGTGCAACAGAATGTAGAGGGCAGGAGGGCAAAGTAACTGTTAACCGGTCAGCATGCTCCAGCTACTTTGCACTGCTGTAAGGTGGTGCAAAGCAGCTAGAACACATTTCGGGCCAGATCCACCAAATTTAAAAGCAAATTAAAAAAAAAAAAATTAAGATGGATACTACATATCTTCCAGTCATTAGTATATCACATGGCAACATTCTCTTTGGGGTGCTTGTTGAGTGTTCATGGATGAACTTTTTAATAAAAAAAATTCCCCATTCAAAATTTCATTAGTAAAGGGATAAGTTTGAGAAATACATATCGGTAATTTAGGGTAAAATACATAAGAGGAAAGTTGTAACTATCAAAGAAATAAGGTCTATATCATAGACCGAAGAAATTCAGAATTCAACTAAATTTTAAATCAAAAGTCAAGGTATAGAAATGCACAGTTAGGGTACTCAAACAACCTTCTTAAGTCTGACTTGCAGTGACACCATAAGGATGAAACATATGCAAAAAAGGATGAATGTGTGTTTAAAAATAATTTTAATCTAATCTGGGACCACACACTGAGATGCATTAATTATAACTGTAAGATTATTGCCTGGTTTAAGATTGGTGCTTTAACTGCAACCTGTAAAGGTAGACATTTTAAAAAATACTGTTAAGCTCTGATGAGCCAATCAAGAATCAGAGACTGGTTCATTTATCTGATTAATTACTGTTTTAGTTCAGGGGAAAGTCCAGTATTATTGATTGCTAAGGAGCCAAGCAGATGTCTCCATGAAAAATCTGATTGATTTACACTGTTCCAGACTGCCATATTGTTTATGTCTAAAATTAATAGTGGAAAGTTACTAGCCACATGACTTTTCAACCAATCATGACCAAGAATTTTTCTTCTGTTCTTATTATTTCATTTAGAATGACCACATTGCTACATGGTTGGGATAACTTATACATGTGAGGCCACCAGGCCTTGTGTTATGTACAGGAGGCCTTAAACAATGTATATGCTTTTCAATTTGAGGAACAAAAGAGCCTTCAGTTTGTTCAATGGAAAACTAAATACAGTAAAAGCTTTGGTATCCAGCATGTTGGGAAAATGGGAGGTGCCAGTAAGTCAAAAATTTTGGTTAACTAAGAGGGAGGGAGTTTGGCTGCAGGAGTGGGCTCAGGGCTGGGGGTTGGGGTGTGGGAGAGGGTGCAGGGCGTGGGCTCTGGGAGGGGGTTTGGGTTGCAAGGGAGCTCGGGGTGGGGGTTGGGGCACAGGAGGGGTTTCAGGGTGCTGGATCTGTCGGCGCTCACCTTGGGCAGCTCTCCACAAGTGGTGACATGTCTCTCCTGCTCCTAGGCAGAGGGGCGGCAAGGTGGCTCCGCACGCTGCCTCCACCCGTAGGTTTCACCCCTGCAGCTGGTTCCTGGCCAATGGGAGATGTGGAGCCAGTGCTTGGGGCAGTGCACGGAGCCTCTGTGGCCATTCATCCACCTAAGAGCAGCAGGGACATGTAGCTACTTCTGGGGAGCCACACGGAGACAGGTAGGGAGCCTGCCAGCCCCACGCCAACTGGACATTTCTGATATCCATTAAAAGCCAGTTTCGAGAGCTTTCCGGTTGGTAACACAGCTTCTACTGTACAAGAACATAGTTTCATTGTCTGTGAAATAAATGAGGAATATAAACTATGTAAATGAAAAAAGAAAACAAAATTAATATTCATTAACCACTCCACTTCTCCTGAACATAACAGGAACCTCTCTGTCAGAGACATTCCACATATGTTTTGTACTACCAGTAGAGATGTGCTGCTGAAACACGCCTGGTATTTCTATTTTTTTCACTTGACCAATAATTACAAAACAACAATATAAAATGGGTCTGGGAATTGTCCAACAGTCAGGTGATTAAAAAAAAGAAAATGGTAAAATACATCCCCATTTGGACAATTGCAAATGTTGTTAAAATATCCTCTGCTTCTTTATTTCACGATAATCCTGCAGTTTTGACTGAAAAAAGTTAAGCAGGGTATATTATATTCCATGACTTTGTAACTTACTGTCAAGCATTGTCCTTCCCAGAATCTTCTTCTCCAATGTCTGATCTACTTCTGCCATCACCCATGGAAGAAATTCTTTCTCAACATCTGTAAGATTTGTGGAGAGAAAGCAAGACAAAGTATTTTTATTAATGATGTGTTATAACAGGAGTGGGCAAACTACGGCCTGGGGGCCACATCCAGCCCTTCAGACGTTTTAATCTGGCCCTCGAGCTCCAGCCAGGGTCCGGGGCTTGTCCTGCTCCATGTGTGCCATGGCTCTGCACAGCTCCCAGAAGCAGCATCATGTCCCCACTTCGGCTCCTATGTGTAGGCAGTGGTGAGCTGGAGCCAGTTAGCAGTGGTGAGCTGGAACCAGCTGTTACATTTAGAAGCCCTTTTAGAACCTCAGGGTTTAGCTGATCGCCATATTTGGGGTCGGGAAGGAATTTTCCTCCAGGGCAGATTGGAAGAGGCCCTGGTGGTTTTTCGCCTTCCTCTGTAGCATGGGGCACGGGTCACTTGCTGGAGGATTCTCTGCTCCTTGAAGTCTTTAAACTACGATTTGAGGACTTCAATAGCACAGATATAGGTGTGAGGTTTTCTGCAGGAGTGGTGGGTGAAATTCTTTGGCCTGCGTTGTGCAGGAGGTCAGACTAGATGATCATAATGGTCCCTTCTGATCTAAAATCTATGAAAAAAAAAAAAACAGTTGTCCCACGGGACAACCGGTTCTAAAAGGGCTTCGAAATTTAGCAACCAGCCAAAAGTGGTGCCAGGGCTGGAGCACCCACGGGGAAAATTTGGTGGGTGCAGAGCACCCACCGGCAGCTCCTCACCCCATGCCCGGCCTCAGCGTACTTCCGCTCCGCCTCCTCCCCTGAATGCGCCGCCCTGCTCTGCTTCTCCATCCCCCACTCCAGTTTCCCGCGAATCAGCTGTTTTGCGCGGAAAGCCAGGGGTGGGGCTGAGAAGCAAGCGGCGGCTTCGCGCTCAGGCCCAGGGAGATGGAGGTGGAGAGGAGGTGAGCTGGGGCGGAGGGGCGCGAGGAGGGCTGCCTGCACCGCAGCAGGTAACCTGGTGGGCCCACAGGGGAACTGCTCCCCACCCCAGCTCACCTCCGCCTCCCTGTGCCTGAGCTCGAAGCCACCGCCTGCTTCTCAGCCCTCCCGGCTTCCCGCGTGAACAGCTGATTTGTGGGAATCGGGGGTGGGGTGGGTGGAGAAGCAGAGGCGGAGCGGAGGTGAGCTGGGGCCAGGTGCGGAGCTGCCGATGGGTGCTCTGCACCCACCAAATTTTCCCGGTGGGGGCTCCAGCCCCAGAGCACCCACAGAGTCGGTGCCTAAGGTGTCACTTTTGATGTGATCAGTGGGGGGAGAGGCCGCTCCCCCTGCTCCCCCCCTAGCCTTGCTACCCGGCCCCTAGGAGCCAGAGGGACCTGCCGGATGCTTTCTGGGAGCCGCCCCAGGTAAGCACCACTGGGAGTCCCCACCTCACCCCCCGGCAGATCCCTCTGGCTTTTAGGGGCGGGGCGGGGACCAGACAATCACTATGCTCTTGAATGAATTCCCTCAGAAAAATGATAAAAGACAAAAACACCATATCTCCTGTAGGTGAACACTTTTCACAAAGCAGTCACTCTATATTTGATTGTTCAATACTCCTTCTCAAAGGAAACCAGCATAACCACCTTCAAAAGGCTAGCCTGGGAACTGAAATTCATAACTCAAAAACCATAGACTCAACAAGGACACTGGTTTTATGGCTCATTACAATAATCTGTAACACACCACACTGCCTGCTACCCTTAATTGCCCACTTCAAACCCCATCCTTATGCATAACAATCTAACCCTCAATTGCACACTTCATTTCAAATGACCACCTACAACATGTGTTACCCCTTATGCTTAACAATCTGTCCCACCTTGTATTTTGCTCAGACACTCTGATTTCCTTCCCCAGACTTGAAGAAGACCTCTGTGGAGCTCAAAAGCTTGTACCTTCTACCAACAGAAGTTGGTCCAATAATAGATATTACCTCATCTATCTTGTCTCTATTATATCCTGGGACCAGCATGGCTATAAGCAACACAGCAAACAAACTTTAACAGGGTTTTTAAATGATTCTCAAAAAATCTGAACTCTTTGAATGTCCCACTTTATCACACCTACAGCTCACGCCTATGTTTGTCTGTGTCCCCATTAACTTTCACTTTCCATTTAAATTAAGTTGCAAGTTTTTAATGCATTGAATTTAGCTCTTTTCAATAAAACATAATTATTAGCTATTGTTGTCACAAATAGGATCTAGTTGCATATGAATGACCAGCTATGTTAGTTTTAAAATTGACTTTTTAAAAACAATACCAAATATGCCCAGTCACAAATGTAAATAATGAATGAAATGTAGTTTTATTGTTTACATCTGGATAACCAATACTAAATGATAGAAGGATTGTAAACTTCTTAAGTTATTGTGAATTTTATGGTTATTTTATGTTTTAGATTTAGGGCTGTCTATTAATCGCAGTTAACTCATGCGATTAACTCAAAAAAATTAATTGTGATTAAATCGCAGTTTTAATCACACTGTCAAACAATAGAATACCAATTGAAATGATATATTTTGAATGTTTTTCTACATTTTCATATAGTATCCTGTGTTGTAATTGAAATCAAAGTGTATATTTTTATTACAACTATTTGCACTATAAAAATGATAAATGAAAGAAATAGTATTTTTCAGTTCACCTCATACAAGTACTGTTGTGCAATCTCTTTGTTGTGACAGTTCAACTTACAAATGTAGGTTTTTTTGTGTTATGTAACTGCACTCAAAAACAAAACAATGTAAAACTTCAGAGCCTACAAGTCCACTCAGTCCCACTTCTTGTTCAGCCAATCACTAAGACAAATACGTTTGTTTACATTTACGGGAGATAATGCTGCCCACTTCTTATTTACAATATCACCTGAAAGCGAGAACAGGCATTTGCATGATACTTCTGCAGCTGGCATTGCAAGTTATTTATGTGCCAGGTACGCTAAACATTTGTAGGCCCCTCATGCTTCGGCCACCATTCCAGAGGACATGCTTCCATGCTGACGACGCTCATTAAAAAAATAATGCGGTAATTAAATTTGTGACTGAACTCCTTGAGGGAGAATTGTATGTCCCCTGTTCTGCTTTACCCGCATTTTGCCATATATTTCATGTTATAGCAGTCTCGTATGATGACCAAGTACATGTTGTTCATTTTAAGAACACTTTCACTGCAGATTTGACAAAGTGCAAAGAAGGTACCAATGTGAGATTTCTAAAGATAGCTACAGCACTCGACTAAAGGTTTAAGAATCTGAAGTGCCTTCCAAAATCTGAGAGGGATGAGGTGTGGAGCATGCTTTCAGAAGTTTTAAAAGAGCAGCACTCCGATGCGGAAACTACAGAACCCAAACCACCAAAAAAGAAAATCAACCTCCTGCTGGTGGTATCGGACTCAGATAATGAAAACGAACATGCATCGGTCTGCACTGCTTTGGATTGTTATCAAGGAGAACCCAACATCAGCATGGACGCATGTCCTGCAGAATGGTGGTTGAGGCATGAAGGGACATATGAATCTATAGCACAACTGACACGAAAATATCTTACGACGCTGGCTACAACAGTGCTATGAGAACACCTATTCTCACTTTCAGGTGACACTGTGAACAAGTGGGCAGCATTATCTTCTGCAAACATAAACAAACTTGTTTGAGCGATTGGCTAAACAAGAAGTAAAACTGAGTGGATTTGCAGGCTGTAAAATTTTACATTGTTTTATTTTTGAATGTAGTTTTTTTGTACATAATTCTACGTAAGTTCAGCTTACATGCAAAAGAGATTGCACGACAGTACTTGTATTAGGTGACCTGAAAAATACTATTTATTTTGTTTTTATACAGTACAAATACTTGTAATCAAAAATAAATATAAAGCGAGCACGGTACACTTTGTATTCTGTGTTGTAATTGAAATCAGTGTATTTGAAAATATTTAAATAAATAGTATTCTATTTTGTTTAACAATGCGATTAACCATATGATTAATCGCTATTAATGTTTTTAATTGCACAATTTATTGCAATTAATTTTTTAATCGCTTGACAGCCCTAGTTAGATTACATGCTTCCTGTAAAGAAAAAAAAAAATAGTACAAACCTCTTTCTACAGGATCATAGAAATATCCACTCTCACGAAGACTACTGAAGACTGAAGGAATGAGATCAGCCAGGTAACGCTGAGCAAATGCCCTTGCTGCAATTTTCTCTGAAGTCTCCTTATGCTTTTGAAGCAATTGTGACTGTTGATTTTTGCGACGTTCCTGTCAAAAGAACATTATATGTAAAATTTCCAGCCTTTTAGCTGTTAATTACAAAATCCAAAAAAGAGAATATTAATAAAATTTGAATTTTTAAAACACAAAACAGGCATATAAACTGGGGGAGGTCAATTGTTCCTTTGATAAGTACACATGACTCATATGGGGTCCACCTGTGTGTACACAGACCTTTCAGGTGGACAAAAATGTTTTTTAAAATGGACAAATTATATTCAAAACTGCTAATGCCTAAAACCACATTATTCACAGCCATTTCAGCAAAATGGTTCCCTTTGTTCTTACTTTTTTTATATTTGGTACATCTGTGATTTTGCATTTGCTGGCTTCATGCCCTTCTCTGGTACCTCAGCATGAACTGGGCTAATGACATGAAAATCCCTCTTGTTGATAAAGCAGGGAGTCTGCTTTTGGGGTGGGGAAAGGCAAATCTGGTTTTACTTAAAGATTTTCTAAAGTTTTCAGCGTTCTCATTTTCTGTTCTATTTAGTATAAAATAACAGTATTAAAAATACAAATAAAACTGCTGAATGTTAAACAAAAACAGTCACTATTGATCAGAGCTCCCCAAGGGAAGAACCACAGGCAAAGTCCAGGTGGACATGCTGGGTAAGCACAATCAATACACAGGGGTACTGTAGATGAGGACTTTGTCTATAAGTGGAAGAACTGTGGAATTCCACCCAAGAGACAGTAAGGGCATGAGAATTGACATCTTATGGGGTGCACTCAGGGAGACCAGAGAAGGAAAAAGAGATGCAGCTAGTCCTGCAACCATGACTATCGCTGCCACTTTGGGCTGTCTGAGGATCTCTGGCTCTTTTGCTTGCAGCTAGAGGATCTAAGCATTTTAAAAAAGATTAGGTCTAAAAAATTTTACTACGATATATGGTGTAATTTTCCAAATATTGTCCTTTGTTTCCAAAAAATGCTTATTGCTGAGAAGTTAAACATTCTGATGACTGGGCACTTTAATATACCTCATTTGAAAGACCACGAAAGAAGTGTTTGCACACTCAGGATTTTGTGTATTAAGAAGTTGGATGTTTTCTTTTTCATTTTAGAGCACTGCAAGCATTCATTTAAGAGGTATTGTTGTGGAAACCTCCAGTTAACTGCTTGAATAATTATTTTATCAGATACATAAGGCAAAATGAAGTCAGGTTCTGTACTATGTATGAGGTACGTTTCTGTTAAGTGGTTACATTCCAGTTTGAATATCAGTACTTTACAGAAACCACAACATTATGCTGATATATGGAAACTACTAAAAAAAGCAGCAGTAAAGGCATTAAATCGAGCTATTTTTATAATTGTCTAACCTGACATTGCCCCTTTAAGTTAATCAAATTTATTTTAGGTTTTGTCTTTGTCTTCCAGTGGTGTAAAGCCAAATGAATACAAGCTTGCAGAAGACCAAAGGTCAAGACACTGAGTCTTAGACATCGCTGGACTGCGCTATTGTATCGATACCTTTTCCTCTCTGTGTCGCCTCTCCTGCTCCTCAAGGCGTTGTACTTCAGCAAGCTCGGCATTGCGTAATTCCTCATATGCATACTGATGTGCCCGCAGATTGGCCAGCTCCTCTTCTTCCATGACTTCTAGCAAAGCTTGTTCAATGATTTTTCCAATCAAAACTTCTAGCATTGGTTTGACTTCAATGTCAAAGTCAAACAGCTGAGGATGAAAGCAAATTAAACAGAGATTTATGCATCCAGGTCCCAATCAATTTAAAGTCTTACCAAGGTGAACAGAAATGCTTACATCTGCAATAGCTGGCAAGGTTGCTGGTGTCTAACACAGGGCTGGGAAGACAGTTTTGTACAGTTGTAATGTTACCAGCTGTGGCAAGGAATGTGTGAAACTCTGAACTCAGAATGGGGCAAAAAGAGAAGGAAAGGATAAGGTGCTATTTGGGAGATGGGAAGTACCAGATCATATGGAGGACTTAGGTTAGTTCACAGGTTTAACAAAAGCTTTCCTCCAGTCCTCACTAAGTGATGTGTATGATCCAGACTAAATACCAGTAAACATGAATACTGGTAGTTCTGTCATTCACTCCCCTCCTCTAATGGTAGTTCCTGCCACCTCAGCAGCTCAGCCTCTCTCTCTGTCTGAAACCCTTTTAGGCTCCTCTCTCTTTAAGAAAGCATCCATAGCAACATGCAATAGGTCTAAGTCTGTCTGGTGGGCGTAATTAACAGACCAGTTCAAAACACAGTCACTTTTGGGGCCCCCAGTCAGAGGCAGAAGGCTAGACTGGACCCAAACCATGCTCACATACACATCCCTAGTCCCCTCATGCTGCATTTTATTATTCAGACATGCAGAGAATTTCTGAATGTTTTCATTTTTACTGCAAATAAGTAAAATAATAGCATTCGGGGAGAGGCATTTTCCTTAACATTATCATTATCCTCACAGTAAAGTACTTTAGACATTATAGGGAATTTTTAATCTCTCTACCAAGAGTAGGTCCTCCATGTTTCTGAATTGTTACTCAACTGAGTTCAACTCTTCATTTTGTATCACAAACTTATTTCATACATAAGAAATCTTGCTATGGTTGCAGACCAAAATTTGCATTTGTACCTCTCCTTCTTCTATCTGTGTGGCCACATCTTTCCCTGTTTTGGCTGGGATGAAGAGTGGAGTAGGTGGTCTGTCCAGAAAAGCATCTGTTTGACACTCCACATCAACCTCTATTATGCGGTCACCAAGCTCTTCCAGATACAACTCTATGAAGCAATAGTATGATGAATACTGTATGTAGGTTCTGTTTTGCACAAAAAGCCAAGGTGGCAAACTAATTGTTAACAGAGGTAAATTATCATATCAAAATAATGTACAATAAAATGATTAGGCAACAAAAATGATTAGGGGACTGAAACACATGAGTTATGAGGAGAGGCTGAGGGAGCTGGGATTGTTTAGCCTGCAGAAGAGAAGAATGAGGGGGGATTTGATAGCTGCTTTCAACTACCTGAAAGGGGGTTCCAAAGAGGATGGCTCTAGACTGTTCTCAATGGTAGCAGATGACAGAACGAGGAGTAATGGTCTCAAGTTGCAGTGGGGGAGGTTTAGATTGGATATTAGGAAAAACTTTTTCACTAAGAGGGTGGTGAAACACTGGAATGCGTTACCTAGGGAGGTGGTAGAATCTCCTTCCTTAGAGGTTTTTAAGGTCAGGCTTGACAAAGCCCTGGCTGGGATGATTTAACTGGGAATTGGTCCTGCTTTGAGCAGGGGGTTGGACTAGATGACCTTCTGGGGTCCCTTCCAACCCTGATATTCTATGATTCTATGATTCTATGATTACTACAAAGTTAAAGACTCAATGTAATATTTACACCCATTTTTCTGTGTAGGAACTACCATTATCATATTGTCCATAGTGTCTGATATATTTAATGGGATATGATTCATAAACTGATATTTCATTTGTCAGATTTCAGAAGTTGATGAGGTGATTTTGATAAAGTGTAGACTATCAGGTTTTAGCTCACTTTGTGAAATACTGTTCCAGGTGGAGTTAATTCTGATAAAGCAAGTTAAAAGAGAGGCCACAGATAGCTTTCTACTAACAGCTATGTTTAAAATGTGTGTGTGTTTTAATTCTCCATGGTATGTTCATTCTGAGAGGCACTGGCTAAGTGGATGAGACTAGGTCTGCTGTATTGAGACCTGAGTTCTCCTTCTAGCTTTTCAGAAATAACCTTCAGATAAATGAGAATCTGAGCAGTTTCACATCTGTAAAATGTGTGTGTGGCAGGGAAGGGCGGAGATACAAGACCTTGCTCAGTAATAAGGGCTGGGAAGTGTACAAGGTTATTAACACTATTCAGTGGATAAAGTAAGAGATTAGAACTAATAGTGTCACGGCTTTCAGATCAGGGCACTTTCCCGTGGGTCAAAAGGAATTTAAATGGGGGAAAAGCCATTTCTGCTGCAATTGGGAAACAGGAGGGCAGGATGCTCACTTGAGCCTGGGAGCATGTTCACTGCAGCTGGAAAATTCAGAAAATTAAGAAAAAGTGTCCTGTGAGCATGTGCAAATGGCATTTTTCCCAAAGTGTACAGCTAAGCCAAATCTGAACAGATTTTCAGAGGCAGCGAAAGGCACTGCACTGACCTGAAAGCTATTCTCTTGCCAAATTTTAAGTTCCTGCTCCAAACCACTGAGGACTAAAAAAAGATGTAGTTTTTCTTTATGTATTTTCCTAACAGTAACCTTATTTTTGGAAATGGCTCCACCATTTTTGCCCAAACTTTCAAAAAAAAAAAAATTCTCCCTGAGCCAGATACCAAACATGGAAAATGTCAGCCTGAATGGATAAATTTGTTAAAGTTGTAAACAATTGAAAACAGGATGTTATAATCGGAAGGGACGGACAATCTTAACTACAGATTTTACTATCAGCTCCTCCTACAATACTAATAACAAAGTGAATTAAACTAAGTATGTTAATATCAATCAATGAAAAGTTTTTTGTTTTTAATATTAGATCAAGATTTTTTCAACATTTTACCTGTCTGCACATCAACATGCTTTCTCCCCTCTACAGGCTCTGGAGTTCTTGAGTGAAGCTGCTCTTTTGCTCGTTTTCTGGCAAGTGCTTTCCTGTGAGCCTCTCGCTGTCTCTGGATCTCAAGAGGGTCAGGCTGAGCAGTCTGAGGTTTGATACAAAAAGTTTCTTAGTTTTGCAGGGAAAAATTCCAGCACAAATTGTACAAAAAGTTACTACTAAATTTCTAAATAAGTGATTTTTAAAAATTTCTACAAATCAAATAATATAGATCAGCTGTAAGATATGGCCCCTGCAAAGACTTCCACAGCTTCTTAACTTTACATACTGTGAGTAGTCCCATGGACTTCAGTGCATAAAATTAAACGGGTGTGTAAATCTTTGCAGGATAGGGGGCTAAGGAAGTAGTGTGCTAGCTACACTAAATTGCTATTTGGAAATATCCAATAGCTTAAAGTGTGGTTCTATTTTGAAAAATAAGCTGTGTAAAAATGGCATGAGTTTACTGACAGACCTGCTCTCTGAAATTTTTCAATCATGCCTGCCAGCTTACTTTACTGTCTAAAGCAAGTCTTTACTCTAGTTAGCAGAGCATAGCCTAGACAGCTATGAGGGTGAAAAGGATTCTGTTCTAGGTTGCATATTGTCAACAGAATTGTTTACTAACTTCTGATTTCCGAATCTTTATTGTTGGTGAAGGGTGAGCCAGAAGGTACCCATGATTTTTAGATTCAATATTGCATTTGCAGAATTGTCAGTTAGGAAATCATTTTTTAAACTTTATAAACAAAGCAAATTTGATATGTAATCAGAAAGAGATAATAACCATGGAACCATTTTCACAAAGTCACTTTTGAGTACAGTGGTCCTTTAAATCCAAAAGTTGATCTACTCTTAAAAGTGATCTGTTGGAGAACATTCTCTGGAAACTAAATATCTCTAAAATATTAATCAGAAATATCACAAGACCTTGAATGCCTCTGCTTCAAATAGGCATTGCTTGTGAACACTAGGCCCTGTAGGCATGCGACAATTCTCTATAAAGGGCTAGAACATTTCCACCTAAACCAAATGGAACCAGATTGCTTGTACTTAAAATTAAAAAGGTCATAGAGCAGTTTTTAAACTAAGGGCTGGGGGAAAGCCGACAGGTGCGGAGGAACATGTGGCTCAGACAGAGACATCCCTTAGGGGAGGATCTATTAATGGAGATTCTCTATGTCCTAGTAAGGAGGAGAGGATGGAAGATGATAAAATATGGGTAGGATCTAATGAGAAACAGTCAACTGAAAGAGAGACCCATTCAATCACATCACGTAATGGCAGACAGCTAAAAAGTGACAAGTTTTTAAAGTGCTTATATACAAATGCTAGAAATGGGCGAATTAGAGTGCCTCATATTAAATGAGGATATTGATTTAATAGGCATCACAGAAACTTGGTGGAATGAGGATAATCAATGGGACACAATAATACCAGGGTACAAAATATATCAGAAGGACAGAACAGGTCATGCTGGTGGGGGAGTTGCACTATATGTGAAAGAAAGCATAGAATCAAATGAAGTAAAAATCTTAAATGAACCAAACTGTACCATAGAATTTCTAGGGATAGTAATTCCGTGCTTGAATAATAAGAATATAGCAGTAGGGATACACTACTGACCACCTGACCAGGATAGTGGTAGTGATGCGAAATGCTCAGAGAGATTAGAGAGGCTATAAAAATAAAAAACTCAATAATAATGGGGGATTTCAACTATCCCCATATTGACTGGGTACATGTCAAATCAGGATGGGATGCAGAGATAAAGTTTCTTGACACCTTAAATGACTGCTTCTTGGAGCAGCTAGTCCCGGAATCCACACGAGTAGAGGCAATTCTTGATTTAGTTCTAAGTGGAGCACAGGATCTGGTCCAACATGTGAATATAGCTGGATCACTTGGTAATAGTGCCCATAATATAATTAAATGTAACATCCCTGTGGCAGGAAAAACACAACAGCAGCCCAACATGGTAGCATTTAATTTCAGAAAGGGGGACTACACAAAAATGAGGAAGTTAGTTAAATGGAAATTAAAAGATACAGTGCCAAAAGTGAAATCCCTGCAAGCTGTATGGAAACTTTTTAAAGACACCATAATAGAGGCTCAACTTAAATGTATACCCAAATTAAAAAACATAGTAAGAGAACCAAAAAATTGCCACCCTGGCTACACAACAAAGTAAAAGAAGCAGTGAGGGGCAAAGAGGCATAATTTAAAAAGTGGAAGTTAAATCCTAGTGAGGAAAATAGAAAGAAGCATAAACTCTGGTAAGTGAAGTGTAAAAATATAATTAGTAAGGCCAAAAAAGAATTTGAAGAACAGCTAGACAAAGACTCAAAAAGTAATCGCAAAAAAAAAAAAAAAAAAATTTTTTTTAAGTACATCAGAAGCAGGAAGCCTGCAAAACAACCAGTGGGGCCACTAGACGATCAAGATGCTAAAGGAGCACTCAAGAACGATAAGGCCGTTGTGGAGAAACTAAATGAATTTTTTGCATCAGTCTTCATGACTGAAGGTGTGAGGGAGATTCCCAAACCTGAGCCACTCTTTTTAGGTGACAAATCTGAGGAACTGTCCCAAAGTGGTCATTTTAACATGTTGATAGTGTCACTGTTTATCCCGATTTCTATGGTAATGGCACCACTTCACAGCTCCACATCATATCTCATCTTAACATTGACATAAGCTTTCAAATGATGTATGATGTGCATGTGTGAGGAGAGGATGTACTAAGTGTCTGCTGCTCACTTACTGGAATAATCCTGCATCTACAGGATAAGTGAGCACAAGTTAACTTAGAAACAAATATTCCCAGAGTGGTGCTAATATCACTGAGATGCTGATGAACAAACCAGGAAGTAAATAAAGTTGTGCTGGCTTATACTCAATAGCATATACACAAAAAGGAAATGAAAAAGGAGAAAACTTCTTAGTCTAAAGTTTTCCCAACACTGTTAAAAAAAATCTGAAGAGTGGAAGTTCACATGAAAATATATTACAGCATTCCTAGAAACTAAAACTGAAAAAACCCACATATTAATCCAAGTGGAGAATCCATGATTGTGCTTTATGTAAAATTAAAGTACAAATGGGTAAAAATTATTATTCTATAATAGTTCTATTAACTCTTAGTTTTTCACAAAGTTATAATAAGATTTATGTAAACAGAACCTACCCAAGGTAATGCATGAAGTGCATAAGTGTTTCCTCGTACCACTCTCCTATCATACATGAGGTTCGCATAGCGAACAGGTTCTTCCTCTCTGTAGTACATCACAGCATAAAGAAACAAAATCAACAGAGCTGGTTATGGATAGTGTCACATTGTTTTCCCCATCGGACCGTATGAACTGGAACCATAAACCCACTGAACATTAAATCCCACCAAATGAGGGTAGACCCACCCCCACCATCGTATCCACTCACTATACTCCGCATACTGAACATAGCCGTTGTGTGGATAACTTACCCCATATCTCAATGTCTGTACGCTGACCGGTTAAACTTTTACCCCTAGTCAGGGAGATTGCAGATTATTATGTAATCCTTACTCCACCAGCTCCTAAATCGAATTTTACACCCCTTGATAATCTGTACCTTATCCCCGACAACCAGAAACTTCTATGCTTGAACTCTGTACTGTTTCTTATTTCAACATTATCTTAATAAAATTATTATCTCTGATGAGTGAGACCCAGCTGGGTGTCAATAAAGGCCTAAAGAACAAACCACACCAACAACAGGGATGCTACTTAAAGAAATTAGCCCCTGTATCCCCCTTCTTGTACATGCCCATCTCAGCTATTCACTAGGCAGGCGGCCTCTCACACTGCAGAGCTGATGCACCCTAGTCCCACGGTCCTGGCACCTCCCCAGGCCAGGCTTAGTGACAGGATGTGCCTTGGGCAGGAAGGGACAGGGTGCGGTGTGAGGGCGGGGATGCTGGGGGGCAGGGAGTACTGGGGGGGTTGGGGTATGCTGGGGGTAAGAGGGCAGGCAGGGGTTGTCAGGAGGTGCTGGGGGACTGGACAGGGGCACTGAGAGACAGGATGGGACAGGCTGAGGGGACCAGGGGTGCTGGGGCAGGGGACACTGTGGGACAGAACAGGGGGATGCTGGAGGATGGGGCAGGGGGGTGGGCAGGGGGGCGCTGGGGGATAGGATGGAGGATTCTGTGGGGACAAGTGACAGGGGGACGCTGGGGCATGGGATGGGGGCATTGGGGGACAGGATGAGGGGGCCGGGGGTGCTGAGCCAGGGGCCGCTGGGGGACGGGACGGGGACAGGGGGTGCTTCGGGGCATAGGGCGGGACCGGGGGACGGGAGGCAGGGGGCCCAGGGGGAGGAGGAGCTGGGGGATGGGACGGGAGGAGGGGCAGGGGGCACGGACGGGACGGGATGGGGGGACGAGGGGCAGGGGGCGCTGGGGGATGGGTCGGGACGAGGGGCAGGGGGCGCGAGGGGACGGGATGGGGCGGGACGAGGGGGGGCTGGGGGCTGGGTCGGGAGGAGGAGCATGGACGGGATGGGGGGACGAGGGGCAGGGGGCGCGGGGGAGGGACGGGGCTCCCGGGGCGCGGTCGGAGCCGGGCTGGCCAGTGCGGGCTGTAGCGGGGCTGCGGGCCGGACTCACTGCTCGCTGTGTCCCGGGGCGCCCCGGTATCTCCGCCGGGCGGGCAGGGTCCGGGGGCGGCTGCAGTAGCTGTAGGTGCCGCTGGCTGCTGCCGCCACCGCCTCCTGGGTGCGCGCGGGGAGCATGGAGGCCGTGGCCATGGCCGCTGCCGGGGCGCGGGGCTCAGCCCAGCCGCCTCAGGGCCCCCGGAACAATCCGCGCTCTGTTGTTGCCCAGCGACGCGGCGTTCGCTCCTTGACAACGGTCTCCAGGATAAACTGCGACTCGGCCGGACCGGGGCACTTCCGGTTCGGGAGGCAAGCCCAGCGTGGCGCACATGCGCACTCCGCCCGTCACGCTGCACTGGGCAGCTGATGGGGGCGGGTGGGTCGCGTGTCCCTGCTGTTCCTGCTCTTTCAACTGCCCGCGCCCGCGCGCAGCTCTGTCTGTCCGGCTCCTTACACGTGGGGCACGCGGGCGGGTGTGCGAGGGAGAGAGATGCAGCCTGTCCCCACGGTACAAAGATTATGAGTCAGGGCCTTTAAAAATCACAAAATAGGCTCAAATATTAGATTTAACAAAGAATAAATTGTTGGTGCTTTTCGTACGTATGCTGATTTTCCCCCCATCTTTAGGGGTTTCAAGCTTTTCTCAGGACGGCTAGAAACGTACATAAAAAAATAAAAGCTGAGGCTCATATAAACACCTAAATCCAGGAGCTGGGCATTAAGAAAAATATTTGTCTGATTCTCCAGTGTCTACTCCTCTGTCTGCACCTCAGGCTAATGATCCTGTCTGTGCTTCATCACTTACACAGAAACCCATTTGGTATGAGGAAGGCCTTCTTGGGTTGCCACAAAAACATGTTTTCTTGGAGCTAGTAGAAGTAGGTTTGTCCTTGTCAAGGTTCCTTCCCCTCTCTGAACTCTAGGGTAAAGATGTGGGGACCTGCATGAAAACCTCCTAAGCTGACTTTTACCAGCTTAGGTTAAAACTTCCCCAAGGTACAAACTATTTTACCCTTTGCCCTTGGACTTCGACTGCCACCACCAAACATTTATCTGGATTTATTTTTATTAGGAAAGCGTCGTTTGGAAACGTCTTTCCCCCCCAAAATCCTCCCAACCCTTGCACCCCACTTCCTGGGGAAGGTTTGATAAAAATCCTCACCAATTTGCATAGGTGACCACAGACCCAAACCCTTGGAACTTAAGAACAATGAAAAAGCATTCAGTTTTCTTACAAGAAGACTTTTAATAGAAGTAAAAAAGAATCACCCCTGTAAAATCAGGATGGTAAATACCTTACAGGGTAATTAGATTCAAAACACAGAGAATCCCTCTAGGTAAAACCTTAAGTTACAAAAAAGACACACAGACAGGAATATTGATTCTATTCAGCACAGCTATTTTCTCAGCCATTTAAAGAAATCATAATCTAACACATACCTAGCTAGATTACTTACTAAGTTCTAAGACTCCATTCCTGTTCTGTCCCCGGCAAAAGCATCACACAGACAGACCCAGACCCTTTGTTTTTCTCCCTCCTCCCAGCTTTTGAAAGTATCTTGTCTCCTCATTGGTCATTTTGGTCAGGTGCCAGTGAGGTTACCTTTAGCTTCTTAACCCTTTACAGATGAAAGGATTTTTCCTCTGGCCAGGAGGGATTTTAAAGGTGATTACCCTTCCCTTTATGTTTATGACACACCCCCCCAAATCACAGCTAGGGTGAAACGCTGGCTGGGATTTCTTCCTGGAGCGCTAGGAAAAACAGAGTTAACAAGACACATGCACCTCTAAATATACTACCAAGTACATAAAGACTAACAATATTTTCCACATCTCAAGGACGATTTTAACCAGTTGATTCTGGGAAACTTTCATGGGAGAGTGCATCAGCCACTTTGTTAGAAGCTCCTGAGATGTGTTGGATGTCGAAATCAAAATCTTGGAGAGCTAAACTCCACCAAATAAGTTTTTTGTTATTTCCCGTGGCAGTATGAAGCCACCGTAGCGCAGCATGGTCGGTTTGCAGGTGGAAACGCCGTCCCCAAACATATGGGCATAGCTTTTCCAGAGCGTAGACAATGCCGTAACATTCTTTTTCACTGACTGGCCAGTTGCTTTCCCTCTCAGACAGTTTTTTGCTGAGAAACACTACAGGGTGGAATTCTTGATCCGGTCCTTTCTGCATTAAAACTCCTCCCACACCACGCTCGGATGCATCTGTGGTTACTAGGAACGGTTTGTCAAAGTCTGGGGCCCTTAGTACAGGGTCAGACATGAGTGTTTCTTTAAGCTGGTTAAAGGCCTTCTGACACTCTTCGGTCCACTGAACGGCATTTGGCGTTTCTTTTGGTTAGGTCTGTCAGTGGGGCGGCGATTTGGCTGTATTGCGGTACAAATCGCCTGTAATAACCGGCCACGCCTAAGAAGGATTGAACCTGTTTCTTTGACCTTGGGACAGGCCACTTTTGGATAGCATCCACTTTGGCCTGTAGGCGGTTGATAGTTCCTTGACCCACCTGGTGTCCAAGGTAAGTCACTCTGTTTAGGCCTATTTGACACTTCTTAGTCTTAACAGTTAGTCCTGCCTCCCTTATGCGCACAAAGACTTTTTGTAGATGTTCCAGGTGTTATGCCCAGGAATCCGAAAATATGGCCACATTGTCAAGGTAGGTAACTGCATATTCTCCTAATCCCGCTAGGAGACCATCTACAGGTCTTTGGAAGATGGCAAGTGCATTTCACAGCCTGAAAGGGAGTACATTAAATTCATACAGTCTGACATGTGTGGTGAAGGCTGACCTTTTCTTGGCGGATTCATCTAGCGGTACCTGCCAGTACCCCTTGGTTAAGTCCAAGGTAGAGATGAACTGGGCCTGTCCCAGTTTCTCTAATAGTTCATCTGTGAGTGCCATTGGACAGTTGTCTGGGCAAGTTACAGCATTTAGCTTATGGTAGTCCACACAAAAACATATCTCCCCATCTGGTTTGGGAACTAGAACCACTGGAGATGCCCATGCACTGCCAGAGGGGCGGATTACACCCATCTGTAACATATCCTGGATCTCCCGTTCTATAGCAGTTTTAGCTTGAGGAGACACCCGGTAAGGTCGGACTTTAATTGGGTGAGCATGATCTGTGTCAATGGAGTGGTATGCCCGTTCAGTCAGTCCTGGGGTGGCTGAGAACGTCAGCGCAAAAGTCCTCTTTCTACAACAAACCTGGATCGATTAGAAGAGCTGAGTGGTGGTGGGTTGCTCCGTGCCACCGTCCAAGCTCTCTGGAGGCTTTCATCTGCTTTCTTTTCGGTCTGGAACTGTTCCCTTGATGCTGGAGACATCAGTTCCTCATTGGATTGTGGACCTATGCTTGGTCCCTCTGGAAGCGATGTAGGGGATGGGGCTGTTTCCGTTAACTGTGAACCGCTCTCTGCTGGGACACTATGTTGGGGTTTAGGCTCCGGCTGAGCCTCTTGTGTAGGATTATGGGCTGCTGTCGGTTCAGGTTCGGTGGCGCCCTCTGGTGTTGGGGTTGCAAGTACTGGATTCCGTGCCGGCAATGGGTCTGGTGCTGGTTGTTCCGCCGGTTCCGGTCCTGGGACTGGTTCTGTCTGGGTCTCTGGGACTGGATCCACTACTGCTGTTGCAGACATTGGCCTGGGGTCCGGGTCCATCACCTCTGACCAGGTCCTGGTAGAAGTTTCCAGAACAGCGCTAGGCGTGACTGTTGGTTTAGTCTGGCTGCGGGTGACCATTCCCACCCTCTTGGCCCGCTTCACATGATTGGCCAAGTCTTCCCCCAACAGCATGGGGATGGGATAATCATCATAGACTGCAAAAGTCCACATTCCTGACCAGCCCTTGTACTGGACAGGCAACTTGGTTGTCGGCAAATTGAAAGAGTTGGACTTGAAGGGTTGAATCGTCACTTGGATCTCTGGGTTGATTAAATTGGGGTCCACTAAGGAAGCATGGATAGCTGACACTTGTGCTCCGATGTCCCTCCACGCGGTGACCTTCTTCCCGCCCACACGCACAGTTTCCCTCCGCTCCAAGGGTATCTGGGAGGTATCTGGGCCTGCGGACCTCTGGTGTGATTCCAGTGCAATGAACTGTAATCTATTGGGGTTCTTGGGGCAGTTGGCCTTTACATGCCCCAGCTCGTTACATTTAAAACATCGTCCAGCTGACGGGTCACTGGGGCGAGGTGGGTTGCTGGAGAATGGTGTGGTGGGACGATAAGGTGTCTGGAGGGTTCTTTGGGGGGTAGGTGGGGCCTTGGGCAGCCCCCGGTAATAGGGTGTGGTCTGGGTTGTCCCTTCTGGTCTCTGCTCCAACTGCGACCAGTTTTCTTCTTCTCTGCCACCTCCACCCATCTGGCTCCAATCTCTCCTGCCTCGATTACAGTTCTGGGCTTCCCATCTAGGATGTATCTTTCTATTTCCTCAGGAGCACCCTCTAAGAATTGTTCCATTTGCATTAGGAAGGGCAAATCTATTGGAGATTCAACACTTGCTCCTGATATCCAGGCATCCCAATGTTTCACAACGTGGTAGACATGTCGGGTAAATGACATGTCTGGTTTCCACCTTAGGGTTCTGAACCTCCGACGAGAATGCTTGGGTGTTAGCCCCATTCTGACTCTCGCCTTGGTTTTAAACAGTTCATACTTGTTCATGTGGTCCTTAGGCATTTCAGCCGCCACCTCAGCTAAGGGTCCACTGAGCTGTGGCCTCAGCTCTACCATGTATTGGTCTGTAGAGATGCCGTACCCAAGGCAGGCCCTTCCGAAGTTTTCTAAGAAGGCCTCAGTATCATCGACTGCCTTGTAGGTGGGGAACTTTCTGGGATGGGAAGTGGTACCTGGAGAAGGATTGCTACGGTTTGTTGGTATATTCTGCTGAGCCTTTACCTTCTCCATCTCCAAGTTATGCTTCCTCTCTTTTTCCTTCTCCTCCTCCACATGCTTCCTCTCTTTTTCCTTCTCCTCCAGTTCTTCGGCCCTTGCCTCCATTTCTTTGTCCCTTGCTTCCATAGCTCTCCTGTGAGCAGCCGCTTGGTGTTGTTCTGCCTCTTTCACTGCCTCCCTTACTTTGTCCTTTGCCTCCATTGCTCTCCTGTGAGCAGCTTCTGGGGCTTTTTCGGCTTGTTTCATTAACTACAATCAAAACAAGTTTTGTGCCAAAATCAAATATATTTTTTCTGTTATAGCAAAGCACAAAAATGTGCACAAAAGTGGAAGCTGGATAAGAGTCCCCTTGAAAAATTTGTTTCTGTAATACTGCATTTCTTCTGAGGAGTTATGGTGTCCTTGACATAAGCAATAAGATGAAACCTTGAGTGGCTTGTTCATATTGCTAGATGCCCACTGGCCTAAATATGCATATCTGAAGTACTGGTAGATCGTCTAATATGCAATAGAAACCACACTAATCCATATAATTTGCACACAAAAATTGCAATCTTCCACCCTTTCTCATCACATGTTTAAGGGCTCTTATTATTATAGCTTCACTACTACATTTACAAAATATATAGTATATTGTGAAGTATGATCATAAATTGAACTGAACAATTGTCAAAATAACAAAATATGTGTTGTGATGCATTATCTTTGTTTTTTTAAATGTTTGTTCGCTTATGCTCAGAATTCAGTAAATCATGATGGGTTTTGCAAATTAATGAAGTTGTACAGTAAAATAGATCTCCTTGTCACATTCTTTTCTTCCACTCCCTATTTCTGTAGGTCAGTAGTTCTCAAAATTTTGTACTGGTGATCCCTTTCACATAGGAAGTCTCTGAGTGTGACCCCCTCCTTATAAATTAAAAACACTTTTTAATATATTTAACACCATTTTAAATGCTGGAGGCAAAGTGGGGATTGGGGTGGAGACTGACAGCTTGTGACCCCCAATGCAATCCCCTCGCAATCCCCTAAGGGGTCCTGACCCCCAGTTTCAGAACCCCTGCTGTAGGTCAAACCCACTTACGTCTACACTGCAATTACAAACCTGGTGGAGGCCCGTGTCAGCTGACTCAGGTTCCAGGGCCATGGGCTAAGAGACTGTTTAACTGTGGTCCTGTTGGGGCTCGGGCTGCAGCCAAAGCTCTGGGACCCTCCCACCTTCCAGGGGCCTCAGAGCCTGGGTCAATTGACTGGCTTGCTGGGCTAAAAATAACAGTGTGTGCCCCCATGCTGGATCATAGATCCTGGTCTCCAGCTTGAGCCTGAACATCTACACTGCAATTTTATAGCCTGGCAGCACAAGCCCGTGAGCCTGAATCAGCTGACCTGGGTCAGCTGCAGCCATGTCATTGCAATGCAGACGTACCCTTAGTATCTGATCCGGTGAACATCAAGCTTGCTTTCAGTAGGGTTATTCATGGCAGTAAAGTTAAGCACACGAGTAAGTGTTTAAAGGACTGGGAATTTACTGTGTATTTTAACAGCCTTGTCATACATACACTCACTTGTTTCTGGTCCCCTCATTAACTGACAGTTTTCTATTCATTCATACATCGACAATTTTTCTATATATCACAAAAGACGAATGACTTTTCATTTCATCATGTACTTTTATGAAGTAACTTTTTTCTTATGATATCAGCACTGGAACAATGCTAAGATGGAAAAGCCCAGTGTTTACATATCTGTTATAGACTTTCATATATTATCTAGCATTGTAGAATTTTCACAACGACTTTTAAAAATAATAGGTCAACAACTCCCATATGTATATGTATGTTAGAAATTAATAGCTCTAATATATGTATATAATCTTACCAACTTTATTACAATCTTAAGAACATAATATTAATATTACTTTCTTCTAAAAGTGTTTCAAATATTTTTCCAATTGCTTTGATACTTTAGAATTAATACATTATTTCTTGTCTTTTATATTAGTTACAGAAGAAACACATATGTAATCCAAAAATGATCGGAAAACACATACAAGTAAAACATTCAAAGGAATTGAAAAATTGTCTGTTGTGACAGGGTCCAGCCAGATGGCTACAGGAGAGTAATAGATATATTAGCCCCAGGTTAAGTAGGTCCCTTTTCCCTGGGTAAGGTAACAGGGAAGGTTTCAGAACAATCAGGAACCTTCTGGAGACAATTAAGACAGACAGACTGATTAGAACACCTGCGGCCAATCAAGAAGCTGCTAGAATCAATTAAGGCAGGCTAATCAGAGCACCTGGGTTTTAAAAAGGAGCTCACTTCAGTTTGTGGTGTGTGTGTAAGGTGCCTCTGGGAGCAAGAGGCGCTAGGAGCTGAGAGTGAGAATGCAGACTGTTGGAGGACTGAGGAGTACAAGCATTATCGGACACCAGGAGGAAGGTCCTATGGTGAGGATAAAGAAGGTGTTGGGAGGAGGCCATGGGGAAGTAGCCCAGGGAGTTGTAGCTGTTGCACAGCTGTTCCAGGAGGCACTCTAGACAGCTGCATTCCACAGGGCCCTGGGCTGGAACTCGGAGTAGAAGGCGGGCCCGGGTTCCCCCAAACCTCCCAACTCCTGGTCAGACACAGGAGGAGTTGACCTGGATTGTGGATTCATGAAAACGGCCAAACTGAGGGCTGCCGTGAAGCTCCAAGGTGAGCAAATCCGCCAATTAGCACAATACCCACCAAAGTAGAGGAGCAACTTTGTCACACTGTATACAAATAAAATTATGATTATTAAAATCTAACCAGAAAATAGAGGAGCAGGATCTGTTCATACATGATTCTCCTTGCTAGAATGAGTTAGCTTATTTGAACTTTAGGAAAGTTCAGGCCCAGATTCAGATTCATTGCTTGGCTCCATCTCTGCCAAATTTATGAGACCACTTCCAAATCAAATTCACTAACAACATAATATAATATAGAAGCTAACATTAAAGGATTGATTTTGGTACTTAACAATCTGATTTGTGAGCAAATTCAGACAGTTGCACATATAAATATTAACACAAACTCCTGAAATCAATCCACTAGATCCAGCTGCCTCTCCAAATGATGGATGAATGAAGAAACATATGATTCCATTCAGTGCGAATAAGTGGTAATTTTTATATGTTTAATTTATTTATTTTATTAGTCATGTTGAAATATTAAGTAGAAGCTACACTTCTAGTTATGCTTTTGGTTCAAACTCCTGGGCCAGTTGGCTGCTTAGATTTTTTTGAAAAATAATCTTTTTAGTGGATATACTTATACTTACAATACTGTATCTTGTGTGGTTTTTTTTTAGAAAACTTCTATGGAGCAGAATAAATACTGTTTTAGAAGCACCAGTATCAGCAGCATGTTCTCAGACAAGTCTCAAGAATATCTTAACGGATGTAAAAAGATATTTTCACCACAAGGTGTCACTGTAATTCTTTTGTCTTATTTTACAGGCAAATCCCTTACCTTGAAGGTCTCAAGGAGCTCAATCTGTTTAATGTATCAAAAAGAAGACAGAAAGGTGACTTGATTACAGTATATGTGTACTTTCTTGTGGAGAAAATACTGGGAGGGCTCTCTAATCCAGGAGAGAAAGGCATAAAAAGAACCAGTGTCTGGAAGCTGTAGCCAGAGAAATTCATTTTAGAAATTAGGCACAAATGTTTAACGGTGAGGTTAGTTAAGCACTGGAACAAACTACCAAGGGAAATGGTGGATTCTCCATCTGTTGATGTCTCACATCAAGACTAGGTGCCTTTCTGGAAGCTATGCTTTAGCCAAACAGAAATTACTGGGCTCAATACAGGGGTAACTTGGTGTAATTTAATTGCCTATGTTATACATGAGATCAGACTTTTGGCCTTAAAACTCCATGACTCTATGAAAAAGCTTACCTGACTCTTCCTATTATAAGATCCTAGTTTAAATTGCTTATAATTTTGCCAAACTTTAACCATTCAGACTAAAAATTTCCATGACCGGTGTCTTCCCCAGGCTGAAGTTGTTTGGAAGGTTTCAGCAAAAACGGTTCATCCATTTCAGAGAACAGAATTGGGAAAATAAGTTGTTTTGCCCATATTAATGAATTGGTTGTAAGAATTTTTTGGAGAAACAGTGCAGCATTGCCAGTTCTCATGATTTCATCACCAATAATGTGTTTCTGGACCCTACTTGAGCCAGTCTCTCAATGATGCCAGAAGTTCCAGCCTCCACATGAGTTCCAACCCCTCCCTGGGGAAAAACTCCCTCTGATTGGCTGCCTTCCCCACTTCCCAGCCTCCTGGGGAAAAGCAGCTAAACTGGGCTGCTACAAGAGGTGGGCAGAGCTCCCCCTTAGAAGCCCAGAGGAGATTTTTGGGAGGGGAGGAGTCAAAGGGGACAGTTACCATTCTCACAGGAGAAGTGTGGGAGCAGAAATAGCTCCTTAGGCTGGCTCTGCTCCATCCTCTCCCTCTCCTCCCGTGAACAATGGGTCAGTCTGTTCATCCTTCCCATCTCCATTCCCGCAACAACAGACTTGGGGTGGTGGTAGTGAAGAAACCTTGCAGCTGCAGAGGGAGTGGAGGTGCTTCAAGGGGCAGATTGAGTGCATAATAAATTGATGGGCTGAGGGATGGACAGATAGAGGACTGGGAGTGCATAATTATTTCTGGGCTGGTGGAGCTGTGATAAATGAAACTGGGGGGAGCTCCCGTTTATGGACACTCAGCCAGCTAGTAGCTATAAAATCCCTCTTAGTAGCTGTTCTCTACTTGCTCTACCTGTAAAACATTAAAAAGTCTCATTGCTATGCATAGGTAAAAGGAAGTGAGTGGGCACCTGGCCAAAAGAGCCAATGGGAAGGCTAGAATTTTTAAAAATCGAAACGAGACTCCCCTTTTGTCTGTCAGTTGTTGTTCTCGGGGAGAGGCAGACAGGGAGCAGTTATGCTGTGAGAAGCTTGGACCAGGTATGAAAAATCATATGTATCATACCTAGAAACTACTCATCTAAAACTCTAGATATATAAGTAGATCAGGACATGTCTAGGAAGACATGATTAGATTTATCCCTCTTATTTCTTTATGGCTTGTGGATTCCCCTGTGCTAACCCCAGGTGCTTTTGTTTTGCTCGTAACCTTTTAGATGGACCTCAAGAGAGCTATTCTTGATGCTTAATCCTTGTAGTTTTTTTTTTAATCTAGCAAAAGCCTAAATTCCCAGATGTATTTTCTTCTTTTTTTAAATTAATAAAATTTACCTTTTTAAAAAACAGAATTGGATTTTTGTGTCCTAAGAGGTTTGTGCACATATTGTTTAATTAGCTGGTAGCAACAGCTGATTTCCTTTTTTCTTTCTTTCTCAGCTCTACCCTGGAGGGAGTGGTGGTGGTGAAAGGGCTTGAGGGTAGCCCACAGGAAGGAATTACCAAGTGCACCTTCCTGGGTTCTCAAAGGGGTTTTGCACTTGGGTGGTGGCAGCATCTACCAATCCAAGGTCAGAGAAAAGCTGTAACCGTGGGAGTTTAATACAAGCCCGGAGTGGCAAGTATTAATTTTTAGAGTCCTTGTGAGCCTCCACCTTCTGCACTCGAAGTGCCAGAGTGGGGAATCAGCCTTGACAGGGGCACAGAATTAATTAATTAAAATTTTGGGATTTGGGAAGAAGCTGGAAGCTCATCAACCAGCCTGCGAGAGCTCCAGTTGCAGCAGCCAGATCACTGTACTCTTAATCTGAGAGAGTTGACTACTAGGGTTGCCAATTTTGAAATACAGTAGAACCTCAGAGGTATGGACACCTCGGGAATGGAGATTGCCCATAACTCTGAAATGTTCGTAACTCTGAGCAAAGTGCAGTTCGGGCTCCAGATCCACCAGCTGACACTCCAGGCCAGGCTTCAGCAACAGCTAAGCTCCCTCCTCAGCCCCAGCATGAATTTGCAAGCTTGTCTCCCTCTGGGCAGGGGTTTGTGTGTCCCTTTCCCTTTCATGTGGTGTCTGGTTGACCAGTCAGTCCATAACTCTGGTGTTCGTATCTTCGAGGTTCTACTGTATTTAAAAAACATACACTCCAACAGGAGTACCAGAACCTCCCCCACCCCACCTCTTCCCTCTTGAGCTACCCCTCTTCCTTGAAGCCCCACCCTTGCCTTGCCTCTTCCCCCAAGGCCCTTCCCCTGGCCCACCCTTTCCCTGGGCCCCACCCCTGCCCCACCCCTTTCCCCATTCACTCCTCTTCCCCCGTCTCTCTGTTGCTTGCTGCTTTTCCCCTCTCCTTCCCTTCCCCTCTGCCCAGGTCAGGAGGGACTCATGTGGAGCCGGGGCTGGGAGCTGCAGCCACCTGATGCAGGTAGGAGGCAGCCCTGGTGGAGTAGGGGCTGGCATGGCACGGGTGATGACCTGGTGCCTCCCTGCCTCCTATGCCCAGAGTAACCAGACTTTGAGTGTCTGGTTAGTAGATCTGATTGGATACTGTAACTGTCACACAGAGTTATGAGCCTTTTTAAAATAATCACAGTTTGTATATCCTCAGTAGAGACTTGTCAGGGTTTGGCCACTGAATTCTCCAAAGATTCTGTCTGTACTGAGCATGCACCAGCCCCTCTTCTCTCCTGTGTCATCAGACTGTGCATGCACCATCTCTCCAGAGCAGCTGAGCATGCTCTCTCCTGGAGCTGTAGTAGCTTAGCAGGACTTTTACCCCACTGTGGTTCCTGGCACCTGAACTAAGCAAGGAGACTGTTTTTCTTATGCTTTCAATGACCCATTTGCTGGTACCCAGGCAGTGAAAGGAAATAAGAAACAGCATGATCTAGAATGCAGAAGAGTGAGGAATGGTGTGTGTGTGTTTCAGAAAATAGTGGGGGAAAAAAGAGTAGGGCATTGCTTAGTGCTAGGTCTCAGTTTGGTCCCTGATCCTTAAAGTGCAAATGACACTGAATCTCCCTGTCCACCCTCTTCTCAACCCTGACAAGAAGGACATTTTCATTTCCCCACTGAAACACTCTCAGTTTTCTTCTGCCATTAAGGAAGCCTCAAATTTGTATTCCAGCTACCTTTTCCCCTTCCTTTCAATTCCACTGCATCTATAGTTACTCCTGGGGGAATTGTGCACCACTGCACATGCTCAGAATTCATTTTCCCTTCAGATTTCTTTGCTTCCCCACAGAAAAATGATTTTCTGACAGAGAAGCTGCAAGAGCAGTCATGCACCACTCCCTAGCAGTGCAGGTACATCAGACAACTGGAGCAGCCGATGGAGAGGTAAATCACCATGCTGCTGGGGACACCCAAGCTAGTGGCTCCTACCCTGAGCCGGGATCAGCTGCTAGTCCCAGCTGGGCTGGAGGCAGGAGAGGATGGGACTTCCTCTTCCCCTGCAAGGAGTGCCTGGGGCTGTGTCAGATCCACCCTCAGAAACCTCCTCCAGCTGCAGGAAGCTCAGCATCCTCCCCTGCTTCCTGCCCCCATTGCTCCTCAGCTGTGAGTGGGAGGGAGGATCATTGTATGGGGAGCTGCTCCCCCATCTGCCCAACCCTGGTGCATCCTGACTTGCCATACCCAGACACCCCCTCCAAGTCTCACCCTGTACATCTAGAACCCCCCTAGCCCTCCATACCCAAATCCCACCCCACTGAATCTCAACCCCTGCATCTGGAGCCCCCTGCATCCAGACCTCCTGCCTCTAAACCCTACCCCTGCACCCAGACCACCCCTCACTGAGTTTCCTGCACTCAACCCCCCACCCTGATGAATCCCACCCCCTGCACCATCCTGAGCCCCCACATCCAGACCCCCATGCCACTGACCCCCAACCAGCTGCATCCAGACTCCCACCAAGTCCCACTCCTTCAGCACCCAGACTTCCCCGCTGAGACCCCCACACCCAGACCCCTCTACTGAGCCCCAACCACTTTCACCTAGAAGCCCCTGCAGAGTCCCATTGCCCTGATCCTGGAACACCCCCCAAACGAGCCTCTGTGCATCCAGATCCCCCCACATCTAGATTCCCCCATTGAGCTGCCTGCACCCAGATTGCCCCACACAGAACCCTCTCACCCCACACCTCAATCCCCCCACACTGAGCCTCTCCACACTTGGATCCTGCCTGGTTGAGCCTGCCTGCCCCACACCTGGTGTGCCTGGTGCAGAGAGGCAGGGCCCCAACATGTTTCTGGGACAGGTCCAGGATTTGGGCTGTGTTAGGGTTGGGTGCAGCCTCACTGCTGAGTCAGTGTCCCAAGGCGTGGAGGCATTGCAGGGTGATCTCCCACCTCTGTGCAGCTAGTGGCCTGTGCTCCCCACTGTCATGCTGGAGCCTCGACATTTATTTATTGACAAATAAAACTTGCAGAATTTTAAAATATTATGCACAGAATTTTTAATTTTTTGGCACAGAATGCCCTCAGGAGTATATAGTCATTGTTCACCTGCATTATCTAGTGATAAATTTGTACAGCATCAGCCTTGCTTATCCCTCTGTCTGTAGGCTGGGAATGAGACCTGAATATCAGTTTATATGACTCCTGTCTCCGTAATGACTAACAAATTTATTTGAGCATAAGCTTTCGTGAGCTACAGCTCACTTCATCGGATGCATTCAGTGCGTCCGATGAAGTGAGCCGTAGCTTACGAAAGCTTATGCTCAAATAAATGTATTAGTCGCTAAGGTGCCACAAGTCCTCCTTTTCTTTTTGCGAATACAGACTAACATGGCTGCTACTCTGAAACCTGTCTCCGTAATGTGATTGCCTAACAAGCTTCTAATGAATGTATCTTTACAAGTCCTTTGGAAGTCAGAGGAATATAATCTTTGTTTTAGATATGTGGTACCAAGGCATAGAGAAAGTAAATAACATGCCCCAGATCACACAGAAAGTCTATGGCTGAAGCAGAAATTGAACTCCTATATGCTTAGTACTATCCAGGACCTGAACCACAAGACCACCCTTCTGCAGTCCTATAGCCTGGAACTATGCCTTCTCTCGCCTTTGTGGAAGAGCATGAAAAATCTAGAACTGGCTGCACCCAAAGTGAACAGGAAATGTGAATCAGAACACTTACCATAGCAACTGAGAGGTTAGTTTTAAACAGCAGTGAAGCATAGGTATAAGCTCTATAGAAAAAACACAATGATAATTAGCAAAAAGAAAAGGAGTACTTGTGGCACCTAAGAGACTAACCAATTTATTTGAGCATAAGCTTTCATGAGCTACAGCTCACGAAAGCTTATGCTCAAATAAATTGGTTAGTCTCTAAGGTGCCACAAGTACTCCTTTTCTTTTTGCAAATACAGACTAACACGGCTGTTACTCTGAAACCAATGATAATTAGATAATTTCTATTTCTGAGTCCCCAGTAGGCTATCTATCCAGTAGTCTAACCAGAGGACAAATCCAGGGAGAGTTGAAACTGGGTGTGTGTGGATGAGAGAGGAATGCACAAGGAGGATTATCCTGATTTTCAAACGATAGCGTCTGTAAACCAAGTAGATTATTGTTATTATTTAAACTGTAATCACCCCTCCTGAATTTTAGGTTTTTAACAAGTTCTGCTAGAGAGTAGTCACACATTGTTCTGATGACACAGGAGATAAACACTGACTGAACAAAATTCTAAGAAACCAGAGAGTACTGTGGGTTTCCTGTTTCCTTTTAGTCAAAATTAGCCCTGCTGGAGATGTATACGATAGAATTAGGAGTTACTGTTGCTAACAAAAATTAATGGAGATACTATGTGTAATAGTTGCATGTGATCTGCACCTGGACTTTGTGATTTATAGGTTTGAAACACTTGTGAGATCAGAATATCTAAATGAGTCACTGTGTCAGTGGCAAGGACATGGGTGATCATTCCCACTGGTTGGAGCAGGAGTCATGCCTAGTGGTTAGCACAGGAGTTGGTAATTAGGAATCAGAGCCAAGGGTTAGAACCAAAGGCTAGGGGTAAACTGGCACATGAAAAATCACAGCCATGGTCAAATGCTTTGAGCTGCCATTGAACAGCTGCTGGGCTTAAGAGCCAGTCTGCTAATTCTTCTAACCAATCAGACAGCCTACTGCAGGCCAGATGTGCTCCTTAGATTGCCTGCAGACTGACTCTGCTGTAGTAGGCCCTGACCTGAGGGTTGGTTTCTTGACTTCCTTGCACCTCATGTAGTCACTTGCAAAGAGAGTGCAAAAATAGTACTGGAGCAGAGTGATAGCATTTGCCACCCACTTTGCACAGGTCTAAGTGACCACATGAGGTGAAAGCAGTGGGGAAGTAGTTCTATTAACAGAATCCATTTTGCAGCATTAGTAGAGAGGTGGAATGATTGGAGTGCATATTACTTGGCAACGTGATTTATATTGAATAAAAACGTTGAATTATATTGTGTAAGCAGTGTCAGGATGAGCTTCACCCTTACATCTGGTGGTGAGGTGTGGCAAGTTGTGGAAAAGAACTTCAGGGGCCGATCTCATTTGCGTAGGCACACCCACCCTGCCTAGAATGAGGCCATAGCTGCCCAAATGGTCACTTTGGCTGCTGTGGGATCCCCAGTGTCTCTGTTATTGGGGCAGGAAGAATAAATTGTTATTACCCTGATTATGGGAATTGTGCTTGGAACTGTACTGGGCCTTTTGTTATGATGGAGGGACTCACCATCAACTAAGTAGCACTCGCTAGGCAAGGGTCATGGGTTCCAAAACTCTGTGAATTGAGAAAGGTTGGGGACAAGTATTAATACTTGGTGGCATGGGCCCCTTGGTGAGGGCCTTACATGCTAATTGCACTGCCTTCTCTCTCCACTGTAGAATATCAGAGTTAATTTTGATTTCATTAGGAGTCTAGTTACAGGCTGCTGAGCTCGCTTTGGGCTAATGGTGCACCAGCACTGAGGCTCCCCTACTACAAGCTGAAATCACTGAGCGTTGTGTTAAGTAGTGGGGGAGCCTGAAGATATATTGTGGAGCAGTTTGCGGGACGGATGGCGGGAGCTGCTTGTGGGCTGCAAAGTGGAGCAAAGCAGTTTATGGGGCAGCTGGCGGAGCAGAGCGGAGCGAAGGCCTATGGAGCTATGGGGCGGTCAGCTTCAGATCATGTAAGGTGCCTCTTACCCCCGCCCCCATCTCCACCCAGGTTGGGAGGTAAAGCTCTGCAGATAAACTCTCGAACTCTGGGGCTGCCCTGACCAGGGACAGAGACTTTTGGGTTGTTGGACTTTTGGGACTTTGGGTGATTTGGGGTTGCTGGACTCAAGAACCAAAGGGAAAGGGCATGCCCCAATTTGCTTGGGGTGGGTTTTTTGCTCATGGGTTGTGTTAGGAATCCTGTTGGTGGTGTTTCCACAACATAATGCCACATTGTTTCTCTCTGTTATTAAAAGGCTTTTTGCTACACTCAGACTATGTGCTTGCGAGACGGGAAGTATTGCCTCTTGGAGGCACCCAGCAGGGGTGGTATATATTTGTCCCAGGTCACTGGGTGGGGGCTTGAGCCGGTTTGCATTGTGTTATTGGAATGGATCCCCTAGATATTGAACCCGGCCCTTGTTGCTGCCAACTCTGACGGGCAGAAGGGTTACAATTGAATCACAGTTTTTCATTTTTCTCTCTCTAATTTTCTTTCCATTAGAGGGAATGGATTAAGGGTTTATTGGAGAGGAGAGATTTATTGGAGAGAATAGTATTTTTGCTTTGGAGGCTTTGGCAGTGTGATCTACTCAAATTTCTTTTGTGTGTTGGTTTTGTGTGTCTGTCTGTTAGTTTGATGTAGGTGGCTTTTTTTTTCCTGAGGATCCTGTGGAAAGGAGGTTCTCAAGAGAAATCCAATAGATTTGATAGAGACATAAGGTGCCTGACAGCCCTTATGTAGTCATGTTTTTCTCTAGGGAATGGTTGAGATTGGAGCTCCTGGAAAAGGAGAGTAGGAGTTCCCTTTTCTTTTCCCCAGGACCCTTTGTTTCAGTTTTAAATCCTCTGCAGTTCAGAGAATTTTTCTATTTCATTCCGTTCAAGCCTTCATCTGTGTATGAGATATGAGTGAAGAGTGAGCATGCTACTTTCCATTCCCCTTTTGTCCCAAATCTCTGTGGCATTTCCAAGAAGAAAGTCAAGGAAAGTGTGGACCCCTTACTGAATGAGGGAGGCAACCTAGTGACAGAGGATGTGGAAAAAGCTAATGTACTCAATGCTTTTTTTGCTTCTGTCTTCACGAACAAGGTCAGCTCCCAGACTACTGCACTGGGCAGCACAGCATGGGGAGGAGGTGACCAGCCCTCTGTGGAGAAAGAAGTGGTTCGGGACTATTTAGAAAAGCTGGATGAGCACAAGTCCATCGGGCCGGATGCGTTGCATCTGAGAGTGCTAAAGGAGTTGGCGGATGTGATTGCAGAGCCATTGGCCATTATCTTTGAAAACTCATGGCTATCGGGGGAGGTCCCAGGTAACTAGAAAAAGGCTAATATAGTGCCCATCTTTAAAAAAGGGAAGAAGGAGGATCCTGGGAACTACAGACCAGTCAGCCTCACCTCAGTCCCTGGAAAAATCATGGAGCAGGTCCTCAAGGAATCAATTCTGAAGCACTTGGAGGAGAGGAAAGTGATCAGGAATGGTCAGCATGGATTCACCAAGGGCAAGTCATGCCTGACTAATCTAATTGCCTTCTATGACGAGATAACTGGCTCTGTGGATGAAGGGAAAGCAGTGGACGTTTTGTTCCTTGACTTCAGCAAAGCTTTTGACATGATCTCCCACAGTATTCTTGTCAGCAAATTAAAGAAGTATGGGCTGGATGAATGGACTATAAAGTGAATAGAAAGCTGGCTAGATTGTCGGGCTCAACGGGTAGTGATCAATGGCTTGATGTCTATTTGGCAGCCAGTATCAAGTGGAGTGCCCCAGGGGTCGGTCCTGGGGCCGGTTTTGTTCAATACCTTCATTAATGATCTGGAGGATGGTGTGGATTGCACCCTCAGCAAGTTTGCAGATGACACTAAACTGGGAGGAGTGGTAGATACTCTGGAGGGTAGGGATAGGATACAGAGGGACCTAGACAAATTGGAGGATTGGGCCAAAAGAAATCTGATGAGGTTCAACAAGGACAAGTGCAGAGTCCTGCACTTAGGACGGAAGAATCCAATGCACCGTTACAGACTAGGGACCGAATGGCTCGGCAGCAGTTCTGCAGAAAAGGACCTAGGGGTGGCAGTGGACGAGAAGCTGGATATGAGTCAGCAGTGTGCCCTTGTTGCCAAGAAGGCCAATGGCATTTTGGGATGTATAAGTAGGGGCATTGCCAGCAGATCGAGGGATGTGATCGTTCCCCTCTATTCGACATTGGTGAGGCCTCATCTGGAGTACTGTGTCCAGTTTTGGGCCCCACACTACAAGAAGGATGTGGATAAATTGGAGAGAGTCCAGTGAAGGGCAACAAAAATGATTAGGGGACTGGAACACATGAGTTATGAGGAGAGGCTGAGGGAACTGGGATTGTTTAGTCTGCAGAAGAGAAGAATGAGGGGGGATTTGATAGCTGCTTTCAACTACCTGAAAGGGGGTTCCACAGAGGATGGCTCTAGACTGTTCTCAGTGATAGCAGATGACAGAACAAGGAGTAATGGTCTCAAGTTGCAGTGGGGGAGATTTAGGTTGGATATTAGGAAAAACTTTTTCACTAGGAGGGTGGTGAAACACTGGAATGCATTACCTAGGGAGGTGGTGGAATCTCCTTCTTTAGATATTTTTAAGGTCAGGCTTGACAAAGCCCTGGCTGGGATGATTTAGTTGGGGATCGGTCCTGCTTTGAGCAGGGGGTTGGACTAGATGACCTCCTGAGGTCCCTTCCAACCCTGATATTCTATGATTCTATCTTTGGTTCCCTGAGGTGGAAAGGAATTATTCTTCTTTGTCCTTGTGTGTTCTGGTAGGCCCTCAGAATGCAGCTCTGTGACTTACAACTAGGCCATTGGAGGCCAGTATGTAAATATCTTCATGTTTAACCTTTCTTATAGGTCCTGCTACTTCACTCAGGTGCCTAGTTTCTGTCTAGACTTTTGTATTGGGCTCATTATTGAGGTATGTGAGTGTCTTTGCGGCATAGTACTCAACAGGACAAGAGTTTCCTTCTCTGAGTCAAGAGTTCTGCTCAGGTGCACTGGAAGGCTGCCTGAAATTGTGATCTGTAGCCCATGGGGGTGGCATGAGCATGTACTGGTGTGCAATCAAACAGTGGAAGCACAGCTGTGATATAGAGGTCAGGTAGCAAAAACCAGAACTGATTGGAGACAGAACAGAAACTCCCTGTCTGTCTAAAAATAACACAGACTGGGGTTTTCCTTTGGGGTTTAAAATCTTTTTTGTTTTATGTTGTACTTCTTTATATTGGCATTGGAGGTATTTGATGCCTTAGCTTAGGAGAGAACTCTGTGCAGTAAGCATGCTGTATGGAACTGTTTTGTGTATGTAAACAGGTGCCCTTAGTAATTTTAGCTTTGGCTTTTTCAAATTTCAGACGTACACATGAGCCTAAGCTGGAACCCTGGGTAAGTATAGTTTTGCACTTTTGGTAAATTTGTGTCTGGACCTAGAGGAAAACTTAGTTTCTCAGACTCCTTTTTATTCAACATTTTATGGAGACCTCAATCTCACTTAAAAAAAAAATCTTGAGAAATCATGTGGCTTCATTTTAGTTTGCAGCTGGATGGAATGCATATTAGCCTATGAAGTACTCTGATCCCATCACAGAGGGTATGTCTACACTACAATTAAAAACCCACAGCTTACCCATGCCAGCTGGCCTGGGTTTGTGCTAAGGGGGCTGTTTAATTGCTGTGTAGACATTTGGGCTTGGGCTGCAGCCCAGGCTCTAGCACCCTCTGAGATGGAGGATCCCAAAGCTCAGGCTGGAGCCTGAGCACCAACGTTGACACCACAATTAAACAGCCTCTTAACTCAACCCCCTGTGAGCCCAAGTCAGCTGGCATGGGCTAGCTGTGGGTTTTTAGCTGCAGTGTAGACCTACCGAGATAGAGTCCTTGTTAAGCCAGCAAGATGTTAATGTCTCCTATACTAGCCTGTTTAAAACTCTAGTGATGTTTGTCAGTGCAGGATGTAGAGTTCTTTTGTAATGTAAATTATATCATGTAAAGTAAAAAACTTGCAAGCCCTACTTCTCGGAATTAATTACTGAATAGTGACAAAATCCAAAAGAATCAATCTTCAAAGCAAGGTAAATGTATCAAAGTAAGAAACTTATTTGTCAGTGTTGTCAGGGTCAGAGGGGACCAAGCATGAATAAAACTTGGGTAGTAGTTCTTGGGTAGTAGTAATGCCGTCCGACGTCACTAGTGTGGTGCTCTGCTCTGTCTAGGGTGACCAGCCAGCAAGTGTGAAAAATCGGGACAGAGCGGGGGGTAATAGGAGCCTATATAAGAAAAAGACCCGATTTTATAGGGACAGTACTGATATCTGCTCACCCTAGCTCTGTCCAATGTTGATAACAGTCGGCTGCGTGTGTGTGTTCCCTCTGTGTGCTGCCCTGGCTCTGTGCAGATAGCTGGCACAGCAGACCCTGAGAGAAACCTCAAAGACCACAGACTCTGATAAACCTGGCTGGGTGCCTTCATACCTTATTGCCAAACGAAACACAGTCTCTAGCTCCCCAGATCAGATTTCTACAGTTCTGCTAGTACATATATGCTCCCTGACAATGGACCGGCTCAATCAGTGGTAGGATTTACCACTGCCTCCTAGGCCAGACAAAGACAACCCCTCAGGGGTGCATTCTTATACACAGATACAAACAAGTTACACCTCATGCTGGACATACTGAGGTACAATCCCTCTACGTAGTAAAGTGCCGCCTATCACCTTGTACATGTTGCTTCAATCAAAACAACCCCATCCATCATATAACCCTTTTGCCCTGTCTTTAGGATGGGTCAGCATGTTCCTTGCTATCCGTGTAGAATGTGCTAATATCGGAGTGTTCTGGTACTATCTTGGCATATGTTTATACCTCTAATGTCCAGTACCTTTTAGGTATGTGTGTTTTTGCAACATCAGCCCTCTCCTTGCCAGACTCTGAGCAGGGCCTGCCTCTTGCTCACAGCTTAATTTTGCTTTATGTTAACAAAGTCTTGACCATTACTTTAGTTCAGGCCTTAGGCCTCATACTGGGCCTCTGATACACGGGTTTGTTTCAGGGCCTCATCTTCCTACATAAGGAACTACTGAATGTAAGGGTATTAGAATCTCGCCCTTTTATCATTTACACCTGCTTTGAGGAGTGTTAGACAACACAGTAGTTGAAAGCCGGTGATGTGTCTTCACTAGTGCTCCCACTGTTGCTTCTACTGGGAGAGGTGCACAGGCAGTAACCATGAGGGGAAATGTCAGGAAAAGGAGGCAAATGTAGACAAGCCAAAAATGAAGTTGTGATTTCAAAGGGGGAGGGGGGGTGTCCATCAGAATTAAGAGCTTTATCTGGAATCCTTGTGAAGCAAAGTGAAAGACTTTCTAGGGGGACCTCGTGGCACTGTGACAGTGGAAGGAATTAAATGCACTTGTTTGCTGCTAAGTGTTTGTTGTACACATAAAAAATCTGACATATCCATGACAGTAATAATGTATCATCGTTAATCAATTATTCACATACAGCATTACATCTTTCAAACAAACAAACAAACCCCAACCCCCCCGCCCCCAAGGAATTCAGTATCTGTTTGGTTCTTCCATTTCCCTGAAGTAGGTGTGTTCCCCAGACAACAGAGGGGAGCTAGAATGGGAGAGAGCTGCTACTCCATGACCCTGACTGGACAGATAGCAAGCAGTGGTGTACTAGATGACGCTGGCAATCAGTATGCCCTCTAATTTTTTACATCGGGGTGTGGAATGAATTCTGTAATGTGCACCAATATGGAGGTGATGTGTGACATATCACCTTCATGTTGGTGCACATAACAAAATTCATGTGGTGGATGTGGGACTGAGGGGTTCTGAGTGCAGGAGCGGGCTCAGGGCAGGGGTAGAGGGTTGGGTGCAAAGGGTGAGGGCTCTGTCTAGGGGTGAAGGTTCTGGGGTGGGGTCAGGAATGAGGGGTTTGGAGTGTGGGAGGGGCTCAGGGCTGTGGCAGAGTTTCGGGGAGTGTGGGGGATGAGGGCTCTGGCTGGGGGTGTGGGCTCTGGGTGGTGCTGGGGATGAAGGGTTTGGGGTGTGGGAGGAGGCTTAGGACTAGGGCAGAGGGTTGGGTGCAGGGGGTGAGCGCTCTAGTTAGGGGTGAAGGCTTTGGTGTGGGATGGGGATGAGGGTTTCGGGGTACAGGAGGGGGCTCAGGGCTGATGCAGAGGGTTGGGGTGCAGGCTCTGGGGTGGGGCCAGGAATGAGGGGTTTGGGGTGCAGGCTTCCCTGGGCTCCAGTGGGGAGAGAGGATTCTCCCAACCCCTCTCTCTCTGCAGCAGTTTGGGGCCGAGGGAGAGGTGTCTCCCCGCAGCTGCGGCAGCTCTGTCGGGGCTGGGTTGGGCTGAGGGAGGGGCTCCTCTCTCTGGCAGCTCTGGTGGGCCCGGGCTGGGGGAGGAGCTCCTCTTCCCCAGCTGCGGTAAGTCCAGGGCAAGTCCGCGCTGGGTCCGGTCGGGAGGGGCGCCTTTCCTTGCTGTGGCAGGTCCGGGCATCTCTCCCCGCTGCAGCCCTGAGCCCCTGCTTAGGGCTTAATAGGCAGCTGCAAGGCCGCATGGCCATGCAGCTTAGAGGGAACTTAACTGACAATGCCTTGCCTCAGAGAAGTGAAAAACACTTGATAATTATCTGTTGTGTTCATTCCCACTGGGGCACCTGGCATTAGCCACTGTCAGTAGACAGGATACTGGGCTGGATGGACCTTTGGTCTGACCCAGTATGGCCGTTCTTATGTTCTTATGCAGATAGTGTGTGAATGTTTGAAAAAGAGAGAGGCCATGAATAAAATATCATAACAATTAGACATGCAGAAAAAAGTGCTTTATTGTAGTGAAATTACACTGGAGGAAAAACCAAAAAGTCTCCTCCGTCCTGGTTCAAGGCATTGAACCATAAACTGGAGATAAGTGCTATTAAAATGTGAGTTACTACATGTGAAAACACATTACACGTCCAGTCATTTTTATTCTTATAAGGTTAAAAGACACTGTCAAGTATTTTTTATAACTAAAATGTTTCTCATTGTAGGTTTTAAAGAGCTGTTGGAAGCTTGAGTGTGAAATGTTTACTTGCAGGATTTTTCTTGTTCATGTGCTCTGTAACATGGGGATAACAATACTTCCTTTCTCTCACCTCTGTGTGCCCTGTCTATTTAGACTATAAACTCTTCAGGGCAGGGACTGTCTCTTACAATGTATATGTACATGCCTAATAACAGAGGTCCCTGATTTTGATTGGAGATCATGACTGACTACATAATACTGCCGATTAGTTGTTGTAAGTTTGCTCTCCTAACCACCAAGGAGGGAGAGGGATTGTTTAGGAGGGCAACAATGAGTATAACTAGGAGTGATGAGATAAAAATCAAGAGAAAGGAAATTTAGCTTGAATAGTAGGAGGAACTTAATAAGAGTGAGGTTTATTAGAGTGTGAAGTAGTATCCCAAGGTAAGTGGTGAAAACATTGCTTGAGTCATTTAAAACCAGGCAGAGCTCTAGAAAAGTATGTTGTGACGAGCAATCCTGCATTAGGAGCAGGTGGGACTGGACTAGATGATGGAACAGTTCTTTTCCATCTTTAATGTCTCAGATTCTGGGACTGAGGGATTGCTGACCCATTTTTTTAAATTAAAAAATAATCAGCAATGCATTGTGTTAGAGGGGAAAAACCATATAGCAAATTACACAAAGCCTTCATACATATATAGGAGAAAAGGCAGGTGGGATAAGTTTTGGCCCTCCCAGCCTTGAAAGTGACCTCTGAAGGATAGAAACACAACACTCTATCACACAGCTCTCACATTTCTACTCTTTTCTTTCAATGTAATATATTATGTGCAGTATATACACTTTTTTACATTATAATGCACCACACACACCCAATGCTGGAAAAACATGATACATTAGGCTGACACCCAGTTTCAGAAAAGCTTTATGCAAAAGAAGTGTTCACGTCAAGCTAGCTTAATCTTGGTCCTTTTAAAGTAAAATGTTGTGGATGATCTTTTGCAAGACATCTATTTGTACCATGTTTACTTTGTACATTGTGTTGAGAATGGACAGTCTATTTAAACATAGGATTCCTTAGCATATTTGATTTGGTCAACCTCAAAGACTGGCTGACTGCACCGTCGAATCAGATACTCTTGTTTGTTCTTTTGATAGGACTCAGACACAGTCCTGAGACGATAAACTCGAGGGGTTACAGGTAAACTTGCACGGGAATTCATTCCAATGTCAATGGTTTCAGTTTGTATCGGAGAATCATTTACCACAAAAAGTCTGTCAGAGGGTAGATCCTTCCGATATGTATCTGTTGTAACCCCTCTATTGCTGAGACATGCATGAGGAGGCAAAGAGTCTTGATTTGACACAGTTGCTCTCATATTCTGAACTGTTAAGGTACTGTATGAGGGGACCTTAGCAGCCAGGCAGTTTTTAGTAGCCTCTTCATACGATGGTGGTTTGCCAGGATTTTTCTGGTCCACTTCCCTAAACACCTCATCAGCTGACCTGAAACGAGACCTTGGTTGATATACCACAGATAATGGTTTGCTATTGTTGGTACAGTGTTCCAGGACTATTCTGCATGAAAACTGATTTTCTTTCTTTGAGTCCTTCTTGAAGCTGTTTCTTTGAAAGCCTATGGCTTTTCCAGGCTCCCAACTTTGGGTTTTTGTTAGCACTTTCTTGCGGGTTGCCAAACAAAATGACATGGAGTGCTTTTTGATCTCTCTGATGGGTGTATCACTTTCATCTGCAGTCTTGGTGGAAAAGGACTGGGGTCTGTTTAAGAAGTTTCTCTTGGGACTGGAAGGAGAAACTAATGGTGAGCTGGTAAAGACAGAGCAGTCAGAACTAGATAAGGAGCTATCCAAAGAACAGTTGGAGGATGTTTTGGGTAATGAGCCACTTGATAATTCTGATGGCAAGTTGGTTTTCACACTTAGGTTTAGTGGCTTTTTAGTCCTATAGTGACCTCCAGGAAAAAATTCCCCTGACAGGTGCTTTTCCAGTTCTTGACCTTGCAACCTCAGCTGTTCCTGCTGGATGGTGAAATTATCCTCACTTTTGGTTAGCTTCTGGCTCCTTATCTTGCCTTCAAGGTAGTCCTTCAAGGACATGTCTGGCTCAGAGAATCTCCTATCCAGTGTGCTTATGGAGTTTTTAAAAACGGTTAGTGAAGAGGCAGACGGGAGGAGGTCCTGTGGTTTTTGGCACTGTGGCTCTCTGGTGCTCAGGCTATTGGTTTTCCCTTTGGTCTTCTGGAGCTGCTTGATTTGAGAAATGCTGGAGTTGTATTCAGCCTCGGGATCAGTGCTGTCGTAGGCGGAGTCATTTTGCTGAGTGGGAGATAACAGTTCTGTGGGAGAGGAAGAAATTGTCAGTACATTACATGCGAAGCAAAAACTACTTGAAAACAACAATTATTGATGTGCTGATCTCCATTTATTCATAGTTCTGGTGCCAGATCCTCAGCTGATGTAAACTGACGTCAGTGGAACTCAGCAACTTATACCAGTTGAGAATCTGACCTATGTAGTTTAGTCTAACACCTCAAGAGTTCTTATCTGACAAATTCACTACATTCAGGTATATACCCAACTAACTGTAGCATAATATTTTTAGGAGGGCTAAAGGGGGAGAAAGAAAGGTAAACAATTTTACGAATGGGGATAGAAAAAAACAAGTAGAAAAGAAAAAACAGCTATGAGCAACCACTATATTCTATAGCTTCCCAATCTGGCACATTTGTTTCAATTTTCATAATTCTTTTTAGGAACAATCTTCTTAATCCATTTATATCAAAAAGGATAGTGGGTCACCTTAAAATCAGTGAGGTTGAACTGCAGTTTTAACTTAGCTTAGGGTAGGGGCTGGCGCAAGGCAGGTGCTCTGACTGCCTTTGTAAAGGGACAGCATATACTGTCCCAACACGGGGCCAGCAAGAGGTTGGGACAAGGTCATGGAACCATCCCCTCCTTGAAGGTTTCTAGAGCTGCCAATAATGATACCTAAGGTCCTTACACTCAGGGAGCACACAGATCTGGGGTTGTGCTTGGCACCTGTCAAAGGATTCATAGTGGGAAAGGGTCCTTATTCCCTCTTACATACCTGCCCAGGGGCAGGAACAATCTGGCCCATAATGAACAACATTCAGCCCTTGGACGTGACTTCATTGGCAGCTACACATATACAGACGGTGACATTTGGACCTCAGGAAGTTCCACTAAGAGGACATTTAATGATCATTGTGGACTCAACACAGTGAGGTGCTGAGTGCCCTCAATTCCTACTGACGTCAATGGGAGCTGAGGGCACTCGGCAGCTTGCAGCATAGAGTCCTATGAGAGGCTATGAATACGATGATTTTATAAACGGTATGAACAGCTGACGTTTGGCATTGGGAATGAATCTAGCCTTGTGGGATAGTGTCATTTTAAGTGACTTCTTTAGCATGTAGAACACGCTCCAATAAAATAACATTCGCAGTTTGTGTCTGGCACTCAGAAACCCTCTGTACTTTCAGTAAAATTTTACTACATTTTAACATAAACGTGCTTCAATAACTTGATAGACCAGATACCATGCATAAATGTATACACGGGTGTTGTTATTTATCCAGATCTGGAGTGGATCCAATACACCCAATATGTAAAGTACACCCACACATCATCATACCTGTGGAGCTGTCTGCGTGTTCCAGTGAATCATCAGCTGAGGGACTGAAGAGCAAAGATATATCCTCCCCAAATATTTCAAAGTAGTTATCAATGAGGAATTCCACTAATGTCTTAACCTGTGAAAATAAAATAATTATTTTTGTGTGTGTTAAACTAAGCATTTGAACTGGCAGTTTCAGAACTGGCACTGTTTTTTTTTTTTTTTTTTTTTTTTTGCAGTTTAAGATCTATTGTTAACTAATTTATTTTAACTGAAGGGATATGAATAACATGTATAGTATATAATAATCTTTCATAATACTGTACAGTACTTTTGCATATAATACTACAGCAGCTGGGTAGCTGCTACAACATTAGATTAAGCCACTCCTTTATAAAGAGCTCCACATATCAGACAGCAAGTTATCTTTGAACAGAACCATGCTGAACAATGAAGGGCTTGCAGGAATGGATGGATCCTGTGAAAATGTTAGCCTCATGTTACATAATGGGCCACTTTGGAACAGGGGTCCTGTGGATCTGCTCAGATTTATCCAAGAAGACTTAACTCTCACTTGAAGATTACAACTCAGATAGTGTGTGTGGTGTGTGTATATATGTGTGTATATATCTATATATACACACACACACACTGTATATTTTATTGATATATATGTGTTCAGTACATTTGTATTCAGGAGCTGGAAACATGAGTAGTGTGTACTCTAGGCTAACTTATTGTTTGTACAATGTAGATGATGAGGCAAGGAGACTTGATGACCTGTTTCTGAATGGACCAGTGAGGGGTTGACCCAGAGATGGCTGGTAGTGGTGCCTCACTTAGCTTCTGAAGATAAATAGTAAGGGTAAGAGTCTGTTTAGGGGAGCAGCAGAGGGAGGAAGCCAAACTAACCTTGTCATTCAGCTGTTTCTGGACTTCAAGTGGTAAGGTTTCATCATGCTTTGGAGTCAGCAGGTTTGGCCCAATGCAGATAGCAAGATTGCTGGAATCCATCCGGTTGACCTCAGAGGTTTTGCTGAGATGGTGAAGCACAAAGACCAAATGCTTGAGCAAGAGGAGATTTGGTCTTGGTAATTTGTCTGCAACCCTAAGAAACATCAAAAAATGCAAAATTAAGTAGGTGACAATGACCTCGTCTTTATGGGAACAAGTTTCAGTTTAGCTCACGTACACAACACTTCCTCCAAAAAGAGGAAAACAATTATTTTAACTGTTTTACTAAACTACCATTCAAAAATCCCCAGCAGCAGCTGATTGTGTGGCTAACCATAACGTCTTGACTGGCAAGCAAGCGTTAGAATACTGCATGTTTTAAAATAAATTAACAAACAATGTTAATAAATGATATGTAATCTGGAAATATCACTGGAGAGGTTCAATAATATCATCCTTAACTCTTCTAAAGTCATGTTATGTAGCTTTACAGTTATTTCATATAAGTCAGCTGTTAATTATAATTTATATTTTTCTGTTTTTTTCCCCCCACAAGAATGAAAAATTATCTTTTGTTTTCCCAGGACCAGGGTTCAAACCAATGGAAGCTTTTCCATTGACTTTAATGGGGTTTGGATGAGGCCCCAGATGACTGTCCACTGTTGATGTACGACATTAATCACCAAAACATTGCAAGCCTGTTTGTTCATTATTCCGGAGGCCTTATGTTTTTTAAATCAATCTCATATACATTTAGGATAGTATTGTTACTAGAGAAATGCTGTTCTGCACCGTTTTCACTCCAAAATTAACCACTGGAGGAGTTGCACCAACTTTCTACAAATGACATGAGTGGAAATGTTTCCAGGAAGGTCACTGGATCTGGATTGCTCCATTTCAATGGGACTGATTGCAAAACTTACTCTTTCAATCCTCCAATTCTGTCAGGATTGCTCTGCTTCTCCATAGCTGTCATCCACTCGTCATAAAGTTCAGATGACAGTAGCTTATGTGGGATATTTCGGAGGAAATCCTGCAGTGAAGAGACCTTTTGTTTAGCATTTGGATAATACCATTTACGATGGAATGAACATAAAGACATTTCTTGCCTTTTGATTATTACTAAGACTTTGACTCAGCACAGCGCTCATCAATTTTAGCTATATGGTATATGAGGTACATATATATATATATATATACACACACAACCATTCATGTATGTTGTATGAATATATACAAAACAGCATGAAGTGCTTTACAAAGAAAGATAAAATATAGTTATCCCCACTTTACAGAAGGGAAAACTGAGGCCATGAAGTGACTTGTCCAAGGTCACATAGGAACTGGAAGTCAGTGGCAGAAAAATAAAATAAGAAATTAAAAGGGTTATCAATTTTTTCCTGAAGTTTAAAAAGTTTAGTCTAGTTTCACTTTGGTTTTAATTTTGGTTCCAGGTAAGGATCTGTTCTAGTTACTAGTTTGCCCATTCCTGTTAGAAATCTACTCTCACAGCTAGGGGTCAGGTACATTTACCTTAAAGACCACTGCTAACAGATGCACGGGTTTGCCTTCCAAGTCAACCTTTCCTCCTGAGTTCAGTTCTTCCTTCAACTCCTTGCGTGCTTTTTCATTGGCAGCTTTTCTGAATATTCCTTCAGTGAAAGGTCCTTTAAAATACAGTGTAGTAAGGATATCCTATAGGAAACACACATACAGAAATGGAAGAATGGTAAGGGAGGCCATATAGAGCATAACTGTGTTATTAAAGATATGAGCATATTTAACTGGGAGCTGCACTGTTCTTAAAGTGGGATACCATCTAGTGTTGGTTTGCAATAAGTTACACTTTAAGGTCTTGACTTTTCTCTCACTTTAACTTTACATCAACTTCAGTGGAATTACTCCTGATTGCCAGAAGGAGATGAATTGGGCACTCATGTTTTTATCCCCGCCCCCATACTGAATGCCTAGTGAAGCTCATTTTGGAAAAAAAATATCCATTGCTTGAATGTGTGCAAAGTCCAGTTCTTAGCTTACTGTACACTTATTGACAAGTGGCCTCAATACGTGTTTCCTTTGCTTTAGTGAGGTGGCATTTGTGTCAGTCAGAAGGTATTTGCTCAAAAGCTGAGTGCTTTTTTTCAGGGAAAGATGTAATTCATAATGTCCTTATGCTTCTGAAATATTTGAAAGGTGAAGTGACTTTCTCAAGATCACACATGCCAATGACATGATTAAGAAGGTAACTCACTTTTCCTGACTCCCAGATCAGTGCCCTCACCAGTGGACCACACTTCTAACACAAGCAACAGGGGCTGAACCCAACCCCACACATCTGAATACCCTCAAACTTTGGATTTGCATCTGAACTCTGCGACTAACCCTTTCTCTATAGTTAGCCAACCCAAGCCTCTTCATCACCCTGAACTTCACAGCTGTTCAGCTGCTGCTTTTCTACTGACTTTTGATGGTCTAATCCATGCATTTTTTTTATAGTCCCTTAGTCTGCAATCCTCATGTGTGTAATTCTCATTGAAGAAAATGGGAGTTGAGGGATTGGGTTTTTCTAGAACAGAGGAAATCCCCACCTTGCTTAGTAGCACTATTATTTGCGCATGAATATTAATACCAAGCTCTTATACAGAGATTTTTATTGGTAGGTCTCAAAACACTTTACAAATGAGGTATCATTAGTCTCATTTAAAAGATGGGGAAACTGAGGCAGAGAGCTGATGTGACATGCCTAAGGTCATCAGCAGACCCAGAAGCAGAACTGAGGTCTCTTGAATACTAGTCTAGTGCCCTACCTACTAGGACATACTGCCACTCATTAGAGATAAGAAATACCAAATGACTACTACTAGCTGTTCACTTACCTGAATGGGTTTGGGGAGTGTGTCATCTTCACCACAGACAATTGACAGAGGCTGATCAAACAGAGAAGTCTTCAGATCAGATTCTAAATGTCCCGAGGACTCTGATACGTTAGAGTTCCATCGCAGCGCGAAGGGCCATGATATCACCTTCTTTCTTTTCTTATTACCATCTATTACAAGCAAGAGCAAAACAAAAATGAAAGGAAAGTCAGTGTGAGAAAGCTACTGTGGATATGATCTGGTATGCTCTGTGACAGAGGAAATAATATGCACCATAAACATTAAAACAAGGATGTCAAGCTAAACAGAGCAAAGCTAAACTGAAAGATAGCTAAGATGTTACTAAGGAAACAAGTCCTTAAACTGTAACACTCTGACCAGCTCTATAAAGATAGCAACTTTCTTGTTTCTATGTTGTACTTGCTGTTTCCTCTTAGCATTAGACCTACAGCAGGAATGTATGCAGCCCAAGAACTGCTTTTGTGGTTGATTCAACAGTTTGCAGTTTGCAGTGTTATGAATATTCTTTCACTACATTATTTGACCCTGCTCAATGTCCCTGTTAGTGGGTTCATGGAAGTGGGGGTTCTTTCTTTCTTTCTTTCTTTCTTTCTTTCTTTCTTTCTTTCTTTCTTTCTTTCTTTCTTTCTTTCTTTCTTTCTTTCTTTCTTTCTTTCTAGCACCTTGCAAAGGATTGATTACAAGCACATCCTTTCATATCTTGCACCTTGTGGATAAATCTCCCCACTGTATTTTCCACTGAATGCATCCGATGGAGTGAGCTGTAGCTCACGAAAGCTTATGCTCAAATAAATTTGTTAGTCTCTAAGGTGCCACAAAGTACTCCTTCTCTTTTTGTGGATACAGACTAACATGGCTGCTACTCTGAAACTTGTGGATACCAGTGTTCCATACCTCTCATAGATCACGCACTGGCTCTTTTTGCTTTAGTAGATATGGACTTTTTTCAGTTTAGGGGTGGGTGGCTCTGGCCATCTGCATATGTGTGTTGTTGCTGGCCCATTGGATGCAACCTCTAAGACTTTAAAGTTTTGTTCCAGCCGGCCACAAGGGGATGCCCTAGAACACAGCACACATGCCTGGAGGATATGAACAACTCTCCTAGCCCTCTGCTGTTTGAGGTTCCTAGATCTCCCATGGTTGGATTTGAACCTGGATCTTAAACATAGTGGCATGTTGGGAACTTGAAGATTACAGTGTGCTGAAGCTTATGTTTTCCCCATAAAGCATAACTGGGAGTGTTTTCTAAACAAGTTGCCTTCTGTGCAGAAATTGAATATCCCAACACCAAAATGAAATGGAAAATTTGCTATGTGTGCTAGAGGTTAGCAGGACTTGCACTTGTGGCTCATTAAAGTCCTGCTAACTAAGGGTTAAAAATAATAACAATGTCACATAATGTGATATTAACACACATAATATCAATTAACAACAAACCTTTTTTCCTGCTTCCAGTACTATGTGTGTGTGTGTATATATATATATATATATATATATATATATATATATATAAAACAGCTTTAGTTTTGCAGAAATACCAGCTTTCAACACTCATGTAAGAAGAAAAGTTTTTTTTCAAAACTTACCAATCAGATGGCAAAGTCCATCTTCACTGTCACACGACACCAACAAGTGGCATTTCTTGATATCACCCTAAAATAAATGTTAGTCAGTCATGAAGCAGACAAAGATAAAAAAAACCAACAGCCAACCACATCTGTATCTCAAAAGCCTGTGATATGTTTCATATACAAAATGGAAAAATATAGCATCACAGGATTAATTATTAAGTCTAGCAATTACATGTAGGCTCTGTATTATATAGAACTATCCAGTCCTAATGTTTAAGTTGCTATTAGGAACATAGGAATTGCCAGACTGGGTCATACCCAAGGTCCATTATCCTATCCCTGACAGTGGCTAGCACCAGATGTTTCAGAGGAAGGTGTAAGATCCCTGCAGTAGGCAGATGTGGGACAATCTGCCTTCCACATAGGTCTTATTCTGATCTCTAATAGTTAGAAATCTGCTTAAATCCTGAAACATTCCAAAATATTTTCATTAACTATTTTGACTGGATATTCTTGATATCCTTAAAAATATCCAATCTCTTTTTGAATCTTGCTTAAACTAACTTTAAACATCGTCACTGCTGCATATTTGCTCTTTAGATGTAATATCTAAACAAGGCAGAAATTAAATACACAACAAGGTCTGGATCCTCAGCTTGTGTAAATCAGCAAACTCCACTGACTTCAGCAGAATGATGCCGATTTACACGAGGTGAGAATCTGACCCCAAGTTTGCCAGGGTATTACACATGAACATACAATAAGAACTGGATGGAGTTAGAGATTATTTACCTCTGACTGGCACTCAATCAAAGTCTCCATATTGCTGGCATTTAGAGATTTTGGCTAAGAAAGAAAACAAATACAAAATGTGAGAAACTATTCCAACATTATTTGTAAAAATTAATTTTTTTTAAAGTAGATCCATTGACTCATTAAAAACACTTACAGCATTGCAGCTGCTTAACACCTTCATTAGGAATTTAGTTGATGGAACTTTAGTGATTCTGGTTCCCTTGGTTTCTTTTGTTTGCCTGTGCAGAATGAATGGACAAAGAAATAACGGTTACCCACCATAACATTTAACCATTCTTTTGTGGCTCTACTGCAAGCCAAAATATCATTTAAAATATATCTTGAAATAAGAAGTCAATCTCTCTATCCTTAGCAAACTATAAAATATTATTATGGGAGCTGAAATTATAGCTGTAATGCATTTAGTACAACTACCATAGATATGCCTTCCTTTAAAAAAGAGCTTTTCACTTTCACTACATGTAAGGAGTAGATAATAAATGCTGAAAGCTAGACCATAAAACTCAAATCTTACATCAGTGCTAATTTTCAAATACGACACTAAACTCGCTCAATCTGCTATGCACAACAGCCACAATGGCAATGGGTGACCTCCTTCCCCAGGACATAATTTCTGCAGTCTAAATTTGTAGTATTACACTAACTTTACTATTTACTGGGTACATGCATTTCATAGGCAGAACAGGGCTTACCAGAGGATGGTATCCAGCCAGAGTTCTTTTACCTCGAGCGAACTATAGAGAAAAGGAGAAACAGCATGACTGTCTTTTCTGCCACTAATCTGCTGCAAAGACAGAAGGAGACTAAACAGTTCTACCCCCACGTGTGCTGCATTATAAACGGAGAATAGGGGAAGGTGGAAATTCACAAACTGAGACAGGAAGAAGCATCATGGGGCAGGACAAGATTCTCTGACCGACGCTTCAAAGTTCTAGCTTCCTCTTTCCTTTTAGGGCAGCGGCAGTGTTTTTATTTTTTTAAAACCTTGTAGCTGTTATGCATGGAAAAGACGAGTCATCTGGCAGGTAAAGGTTCCGTGTAATGCCACTGTCACCAGGTAGGATGTGTGAAAAGGATGATGCAGTGTAGGCAGGTTAAAATTAATTTTTAAAGGGCAATTTGCACTGTTTAACACCCCCATGCTAGTCAAATACCATCGCTTTTGCAATGAAAAAGACGTCATCCGGTTAAATGTGACCCTACATTTAGGTTTGTCAAGCTTTTCATGACACCTTACACCAATAGACATATTTCTATGCATTATTTTTTAAAAACTACAATGGACACTGCTTTTAAACAAGTGCAACAACAACCTTTGCAGCATTGGGCTAGTTCCTGAAAAATCTAAAAAAATGAAATTGACTAAAGAGTGACAATGAGTTTTCCATTGTCCCAGTTGACTGCAGTTCAAAAGATAAATATACTGCATATAAAGTGAAAGGTGAATCTGAATTTTACAGGCTTTTCCATTTTAATAATCTAAGGTGTTGTTAGTAGCAGTGGTAAGTAAATTTATTTATTAAAAGTAAAACCAGTTTGTCTAGATAATGAAAAGGGATTTGAATAAAACTGATGAAAAGTCAAGAAACTTGCAGTAAGAGCTCCCTGTGCCCTTCCTTAACAACAGCTTCTTGTAAGAAATAAATCTGAGTCTGACACTGACTTCTTCTGTGGTCTGGGAGAAGCCACTTCTCTGCCTCTGATTATCTGCAAAATGGGGATGGAGTAATAGAATCATAGGACTGGAAGGGACCTCGAGAGGTCATCTAGTCCAGTTCTCTGCACTCATGGCAGGACTAAGTATTCTCTAGACTATCCCTGACAGGTGGTAACAATGCTCAGCTATATTGCGAGGGACGTTGTGAAGATTCAGTAGGGTTTGTAAAATAAAGATGAAAGCTGCTACATAAGTGTGAAATATTATTAAGAAAATAAAGGTTTAAATTTATTCCAGACAGGCAGAGACAGGGGCCATTTTTCTCTCTTACTTGTCAATGGCTCATATATCCATTTCAGTGGTTTGTTTTTTACAGGTATTAGTATAGTGTACTGAACACATGATCTGCACTTTCTTTTTCTTTAACTAGTAACTGGACCAGGATACCTGTAGATCAGGGGTTCTCAAACTGGGGGTTATTACATGGGGATCGCGAGCTGTAAGCCTCCACCTCCAGACCCCGCTTCAACACCAGCATTTATAATAGTGTTAAATATATAAAAAAATGTTTTTAATTTATAGAGGGTCGCACTCAGAGGCTTGCTGTGTGAAATGGGTCACCAATGCAAAAGTTTGAGAACCACTGCTGTAGATTGTAATCCGATTAATAGGTATTTTAGACTTTGCTTTACTTCGAATGCAAATTCCATACTACTACTTGGGTGCAGCGCCTCTTAATTTCACCGGTTTATCACAACAGTCCTGCATGAGTGGACCCTTTTCATGCATGGAATCGTGCTGAAGTCAATGGGGCTCCATGTCAGGGTAGGAATCTGCTCACAGAGAATAGGTTGCAAGATCAGGGCCCATCTTTTTCCAGGAGCTGACCCCAAGGGGTCCTGATATTGACTGGGGCCTTTGGGTGCTACCTTAATAGAAACAATAATAGCAATGAAGCCTTGCAAAACCATTGCAAGGGAGGTAACTGCTATTCATGTTATAAGCAACAAAATCACAGAGAGATTAAGATACTAGCTCAAAGTCACTTAGGGTACGTCTACATTGCAAAAAGAAAAGACCTGTGGCAGTGAGTCTCACAGCCCAGGCCAACCGACTGAGGCTCACACTATAGGGCTAAAAATAGTAGTTTAGGCATCTGAGTTCAGGCTGAGACTCATAGACTTTAAGGCCAGAAGAGACCATCATGATCATCTCATCTGAACTCCTGCACCTTGCAGGCCACAGAACCTCACCCACCCACTCCTGTACTAGACCCCTAACCTCTGGCTGAGTTACTGAAGTCCTCAGACCATGGTTTAAAGACTTCAAGTTACAGAAAATTCACCCTTTACAGTAGATTACACCTGCAGGTGACCCATGCTACAGAGAAAGTCGAAAAACCCATAGGGTCTCTGCCAATGTGACCTGGGGGAAAAATGCCCTCCTGACTCCAAATATGGCAATCAGTTAGACCCTGAACATGGGGCAAGACCCACCAGCCAGACACCCGGGAAAGAATTCTCTGTAGTAACTTAGAGTTACTTTGTAGTAACTCTAGTGTCCCATCACCAGCTATTGAAAATATTTGCTGCTAGCAGTCACAGATCAGCTACATGCCATTGTAGGCAGCCCCATCATACCATCCCCTCCATAAACTTATCAAGCTCAGTCTTGAAGCCAGTTAGGTTGTTTTCCCCCACTGCTCCTCTGCTGTTCCAGATCTTCATTCCTTTGATGGTTAAAAACCTTCATCTAATTTCAATCCTAAACTTGTTGATGGCCAGCTTATATCCATTTGTTCTTGTGTTCACACTGAACTTATCTCATCTCCTTCCCTGCTATTTATCCCTCTGATGTATTTATAGAGCGCAATCATATCTTGCCTCAGCCTTCTTCTGGAGAACCTCCCTCTCGCTGGGTTTCAGAGCCCAGGATCCAGCGCAAACCTGAATGTCTGTACTGGTATTTTTAGTCATGTAGCGTGAGCTTATGAGCCTGAGGTGGTAGACCTGGGCTCTGAGACTTACTGCTGGGGTCTTTTTTTGCAGTGTAGACATACCCTTAGTGACTCATTGGCAGAGCTGAATTAGAACCCAGGACTTCTGGCTTCCAGTTCCTTGTTCTAAATCACTAAGGGTATGTCTACACAGCAAAAGCTGTACACAGGTTAGCCTACCCAAGCTAGCTTGAATCCAGCTAGTGCAGGTAACGTAGCAGTGGAGACAGACCAGTGCAGGCTTCAATACAATACAACCCTGGCACCGACTCTGGGTGTATGCTCAGCTCCCTAGCCAGCTTTGAAGCCCATGCTGTGCCATCTTCACTGCTATTATTACCCATGCTAGCTGGATTCAAGCTAGTTCAGACAGGCTTACCTGTGCACAGCTTTTGCTGTGTAGACATCTTGCAAGCTGAAAAAGGGGACTAAAATGGCTCACAGATTGGGAATAGGCCTCAGGAATCTTTCATCTTTACTTAGGCAAAGTCACATCTGGAAGTGCCCAAAAGTTATTTGAAATGAATTGTTGGTCTCAGTTCAGTTCCTAGTGGGCAGAGGTCTACAATACTAATCCCACCATTTTAGCCCATATTGAAAAATCCTATAGAATCTATTAGCGATTAAACTAATAGGGAACAAAAGCAATTATTCTAAAAACCCTAAATATTGATTAGTGATTTTTTTCTGTTTTTTTTTTAATCCTATGGGATTTTATAGCAGATAAATGATTCCCTATTAAATTCTAGGTATGCCATACAATTTCTATGGAAACATTATTGTTCTGTATTCGGTGCTTTTCCTAAGAATGACAGGCAGTGGCAGGACCCTTGCTGGCAGTCTAATCCAGAAAATCCAAGGACTGATGTTTTGAGACAGGGAGCATGCTCTTTTTAATCCATCTGTTAAGCACATTGGCACACTATTGGGTGCAGTATAAATATATTAATATAAATTAACAATGATTGAACAGGCATGATCACTCAAAGTGGTCCCTCCAGGACAAGTTTCAGACACATAGGCCAGTGTGGGGACGTTTGACCTGCTCCATGGATAAATAAGGATGCTGGAACTGTTCCTTGAATCCAGTGGTGGTTCAGTGTGCAGTGCTTTGCAGGACCAGGCAATTAATTTACACACTAGTGTAGGCAGACATATGCCATGGTGTAAGCCTTCTAATTTCCTAGAGGCAGTATTTCTCATGGGGACTGGTAGGTTGTTAGTACTTTCTCCGATCTTTAGTTAAGATACACTGCTATATCTCGCTATCTAACCACACTCCCTGTGTTAGCAAGCATCCTGTGTGTATGGCAGATCTGCTTTCGAAAATTATGGGCATGGTTTGAGCAGTGGGTGTGTATAAAAATGTGGGTTCAGATTTCAAATCCCTAACTATATCCCTCAATTGCCATCTGGTGTGTTTCACAAGCATTGAATTCATGCAGCAATAATGTAAAAGCAATGTGTTTCACTGTAAGCAAACTCATTCCTTCTGAAGAGCATGCATCCCGAATAGGCATGCCTCTGTATAGCTGTTATATTGTCACATACAATTCACAGGATCACATTCACGGAAAGACAGCATTAAATTGTGAAATCTCAGCTTCTGTTCAGCCCCACAGACTTCCCTCCTTCTCTTGAGACCAGAACAGTTGCTACTAGGGATGATATCTCAGGCAGCACCAGGTGGATGAAGGAGAGAGAGCCAGAAGGGTACGATCTTCCCTTGCAAGCAGCAGCTGTGGTAGTTTCACGGCTGGCTCAACGTGCGTGTGAAGAGTCACACAGTACCAACAAACAAAGCTGCTCTCACATACTAGAGGTAACAGATGCAGGCTAAAAAAATGCACTATTCATGTAGAACGTTCCCAGGCTATCATAGGAAAAGCACTTAAAGAACTAGCCCACTATTTTTTGGAAAGTGAACAACTCCCTTCCCACCACAGATACAGATCTAAATCTTGAAGGTCTTCGGCATGGTGTATGCACAGTATTTGTGCCAGGATAACTATGTCGGTTAGGGGTGTGTGTTTTTGTTGTTTGTTTTTTACTGATATAGTTATACTGTTACAACTCCTAGTGTCAGATGTCCCAACGGTCCTGGGTTTCATGGGACTGTCCTGCTTTGACCAATAAAACCTGGTCCTGTTGAAACGTTCCTGTCCTACAAGGCTGGCTGGGCTTGGATCCCTGCTCCCAGCACTGTGACTGGCCTATGGTGCACAGGGTCACAGCACCACTCAGGTTTGGCCCAGCCCCCCCGATGGGGGGCTGGCTGTGCCAAATTTGAGTAAGCAGTGCTGCAACCCTGTGTGCCAGGGTCAGGTTGCAATGCCTGGAGCAGGGAGCCACGCCCAGCCAGTCCCATGGGACAGGAGCTGCTGTTGCAGGGTAAGTGCAGGGTGGGCTTGCTTTGCAACCCCCCGGGCCTCCCATAACTCAGGGAAGGACCAACTTTAGCATATGCCTAGGATGGATGCAATTATGCAGGTATAAAGGTGCCTTATATCGGCATAGTTTAGTCTCCTTTTCACATGGGAATACCAGTACTAAGAACACTGATATCAGTATAACCATGTCCAGGGAGGGGGAGGAATGGAAGGTTTATAAGGTGTATACTTTGTGTAGAGAAGGCCTGAGAGCTGGGACACAAGCCTTTAAAGTGTGCGACAAAGACTCTAAGGCTGTGGCTGCAGAACAGAGTGTTTCTTGGTTTTGCTCTGTTGGCTCAGTTGTGTCTACACTGGGGGTTTTGTTTGCATAGCTATGTTCCCCAGGGGTGGGAATTTTTCACAGTTCTAGCTGACATAGGTTTGCCAGCAGAACTCTGTAGTGTAGATCTAGCTTAAGTTTGGTATGCAACGTGAAATAACAAAGTGGGAAGCTTGTGATGAGGTGAGATGAATGATTTTTAGTTTGGTGCTCATCCTAATTTTTTTCTGACTGCTTTCAGTGCTTCTTCCCCATTGTGTGTTGTGGTGATCTCATGTTCCGAAGTGTGCTTCTCAGAGAGGTAAGAATGAAAAGACTGCAAGTTCATTCCCCGGCCAGTGCCTGTGGTACCTTTGTCAAGCCAGTTTTAAAGGACTTGAGTGACGGGCCTTCCAAATCATTTTAACCAAGTCAGCTATATGCCGACTTTTTATTTAGTTGTTTATGTAAACGTTTTAAACCTTAACTTTTATCAGTGATGTCACCTTCCTGCAGCTCAAATGATTGCTAGTTGCAGCTCATTGACATGCCCCAGACTATGACAATGAAGAGGGAGCATCAACTGGGGCAGGGGAGAGAGAGAACTCAGAAACTAAAAGTCAACAAAAGAAGGTAGAATCTTCTTCTTTAGAAAGGAACCTAATCTGCTAAGGTTCCTTTCACGGAAGTGTCTGTTTTTCTTCCCTTATTGAACCACAAATGGAAAAATCCCAACTGTGGTTTGTTTCAATAGGACTTTCACAAATATGTGATGGCTTTTACCAAATCGTACAAGTAAACAAATCATGAAACGTGCCTTTGTTCTGATGTCTTACTAATTGGAAGACTGCAGAGGTTTAGCTGTGACAAGCATACAACAGGATGTTACTAAAGGCGGTGGCTCTTTCAACTCTGTGTATAATCTAGAAGAAAGAGCCAGGTTCTGCAACAATGCCTCTGAATGTTGAAAACTGGTTGTATTCCAGCTTTCTCTCAACCGGCCCAAGTACGGTCTCCCTGGGGACAATGGAAACATTTACCAGAATAAGGGGCACCATTATGCAAAAGCTAAGGACTGCTTGCTTTCTTTCCTTCGTGGGGTGAGGTGGGCAGGAAGGAAGAGACTAGACTGCTTGACCTGGCAGTGGATTCACACAACACAATGCTAGTGTAGCTAATCGGGACAGGGCACACTCACACACACTTTCTTTAGCTCTAATCTTGTTCTGCTCTCTAGCACATATCAGAGATGAGTTTGGGGGTGTTCACATATGACACCTTGAGGCACAGAGTTTAAAGGCACGCAGGACCACCAGATCTGACAACCTGTATATCACAGGCCACCAACACCACCCAGCACCTGCACACTAAATCCAACAACCAGAATTAAACCAAAGTCTTACAGCCCACAGGAGACTAAACTGTTAGCACCACAGGGAGAGAATAGAAGGGACTGAGAGGCACCAATGCCTAAAGCCCCCCACAATGTCAGGGAACTGATTGAGTGACATATACTCAGATAACCCTGGCAACTAACCCCCACTCCATGATGTAGAGGAAGGTGATAACTACCCAAGGGCCCTGCCAATCTGACCTGGCTTTTTATTCCTGCCCCCTTTGGTTCAGGCTCTTCTCTACCTGAAATGATTCAGAACCAGCACCATTAACCCATCCAACCCTTGCCACTGCTGAACTTCAACAGTTTGGATAAGTGGGGCTTGGATCGATACCAGCCTTGCTTTTGCACAAAATGCACCCTCAGTTTTTCAAACCTCTACTTTACAGGTTTTAATCCTAATCAGCTATCAAGATCAAACAGAACTATGGGCTCTCCCCAATTCTCCACTGTTTCTCAATTGCACAGGAAAGTGTATAAATAAAAAATAAGCTTGTAAACATGCCCTGGGTTTTCTGTCCCCTTCCAATGACCCCTTTCCTATTTACATTAATTTTGTATCTCCCTCTGCTCCACGATGTACAAGGTCTATGCCAGCTGCCTGGCTTCGAGGATCACAGAGTGGTCAGTGAGCGGGGGAGCCATCAGCTCCACCCAAAAAGGCTTCATGTCCTGCGAGGACTGCTATGAACACAACTTCGTCCTCCAAACCACCATCGAAATGGCCAGAAGGGCGCAGAGGCAGTGCACGGTAGCGTGGCTAGACCTGGCTAACGGCTTTGGGTCCATGCCCCACCACCACATCTTTGCCATGTTCCAGGAGTTTGGGATGCCAGAGAACTTCTTTCGTGTGATCCGAGAGGTGTCCGAGGGATGCAGCACCACCATTCGCTCGGTTGAAGGGGAGACCGCCGAGATCCCAATCCAGAGCGGAGTTAAGCAGGGCTGTCCCCTCAGCCCCGTCATCTTTAACCTCACCATGGAGCCGTTGCTGCAAGCGATCTCCAATGGCACAGATGGCTTCAACCTCCACGGTGAGAGGGTGAGCATCCTGGCTTACGCGGATGACCTGGTCCTGACCATGGACGACCGAGAGAGCCTCCAACGTATGCTAGATGCCACCAGTCGAGCTGCCGGCTGGATGGGGCTCTGCTTCGATACAAAGAAGTGTACAGCTCTCCACATCAATGGCAGCAAAAGGGACTCAGTGCAGACAATGGGGTTCCAGATCCAGAGCGAACCCGTCATCCCCCTGGCAGAGGGGCAGGCGTACCAGCATCAACCCAGCGACGGGTTTCCATGTCCGGCAGACACCCGAGGACGCCATCCAGGAGATCTTGCAGGACACTGCCAAGATTGATGCCTCCCTGCTAGCACCGTGGCAGAAGATAAATGCCCTGAATACCTTTCTGATCCCCCGCATCTCATTCGTCCTAAGGGGATCTGCCATGGCGAAGGTACCCCTCAACAAGGCAGACAAGATTGTCTGGCAGCTGGTGAAGAAGTGGCTGTTCCTTCCCCAGAGAGCCAGCAATGAGCTGGTCTGTGTCGCCCACAGGCATGGTGGTGCCAATGTCCCCCACATGGGCGACCTGTGTGACATCGCGGTGATCACCCATGCCTTCTGCCTGCTGACGTGTCCCGACGCCATGGTACGGAACATCATGGCCAATGCCCTCCATGACGCGACAAAGAAGCAGATTGGCAGAGCCCCCTCCAACCAAGACATCGCCACCTTCCTGAGCGGTTCCCTGGATGGCGAACATCGCTTCACTGTGGTCCCGCGCTGGCAATGCCATGCGTCTCCTGGGGAAGCGCATTGGCTGCTGCTGGGAGTGGTGCGAGGAGCGCCAGGAGCTGGGATTCCTGGTGCTGCAGATCAGGTCCAACGACAACACCATCATCACCCTGAGCGCCAGGGGCATGCTGGAGCAGACCCTGAAGGCAGCCATCCACTCACCTTACATGGAAACCCTGAAGCGTAAACCGGACTGGGGTAAAGCCTTCGAACTGACCAGCAAGTGGGACGCCAGCAACCACTTCCTCGCTGGGGGCGGCTTCACCTGTATCGTTGACTGGCGGTTCATCCACCGTGCCTGGCTCAACTGCGTCCTGCTCAACGGAGCCGTTTGCCACGGGAACCGAGACAAGCGTTGCAGGAAGTGCAGCTACTCCAACGAGACCCTGCCCCACATCCTGTGCAGCTGCAAGCCCCACTCCAGAGCCTGGCAGCTGCACCACAACGCCATCCAGAACCGCCTGATGAAAGCCATCGCACCGCGCCTGGGGGAGGTCGCTGTGAACTGCGCAATCCCTGGTACTGACAGCAAGTTGCGACCTGACGTGCTAGTCACTGACGAGGCCCAGAAAAAGATCATCCTTGTCAATGTCACAGTCTCCTTTGAGAACAGGACTCTGGCCTTCCGCGAAGCCCAAGCTCGTAAGCTGGAAAAATACGCCTCCCTGGCCAACACCCTGAGAGTGAAGGGTTACGAGGTGCAGATGGATGCCCTGATTGTCGGAGCCCTGGGCGCTTGGGATCCCTGCAACGAGCGTGTGCTGAGGACCTGTGGGATCGGTTGACGCTACACACGGCTCATGTGGCACCTCATGGTCTCGGACACCATCCGATGGTCCAGGGACATCTATATCGAACACATCACCAGCCACCGACAGTACCAGGAGGTGTGAGCCGGTATGACATCGTGCATCAACTATGGGAAAGGGACAGAGAGACTTTTTCCATTGGACCATATGAACTGGAACCATAAACTCATTGAACATTAAATCTCACCAAATGAGGGTAAATCCATCCTCATCATCGCATCTACTTATTATACTCCACACCTGAACATAGCCATTATATGAACAACACACCCCCATATATCAATGTCTGTACTTTGACCCGTTAACCTTTTACACCCAATCAGGGAGATTACAGATTATGTATTCCTTACGCCACCTGTTCCTAAACTGAACTTCACACCCCTTGATAATCTGTACCTTATTCCCTGATAACCAGAAACTTCTATGCTTAAACTCTGTACTGTTTTCTTTTTATTTTAACATCATCTTAATAAAATTACTTGCATTCACATTATCCTTTCAAGGTCAGTATTAGATCTAGACTAAACTGGCAGCTACCTTTTATGCCCACCTCTAGATTTTTGTCCTGGGACTTCCACCACCAGTAGGCTAGTCCCAAACTGCTCCTCTCGGGCTCTGGCAGTCCTGGCCGTGCAGTTCCCCCTTCCAAAGGCTGTCATTATTCCCCTTCAGTTATGTGTAGTGGGTCCCTTGTGTCTCAGATGTTCTCTGGAATCATTTGTCCCTTTGAACCACCACTGCAGCCAGCATAAAGGATTCTGGGATGCATTTGGCAATTTAAGGTGCCCACCATTTGTGAGTGAGGAGACACAAAAGCACCCTTATTAAAGAAGAAATCACAGATGGGTGATCAGATGAGCTGATAGGAGAAAAGGAGCAAATAACCATGTCTGGGCAGCCAAATCTCTTCTTCCCATTGGATGCCAACATACCTACGATTGGCTCTGAATGCTGCACACTGGTGTCTGTTACAACACTCAGCAGCAGAGGAATTGCAACTGGAGTAGAATTTAACTGTTTGCTGGATTTTGGCAAACAACTAAAACTAAGAAGCGTGAACAATAATAGTTTAATGCCATTATGTATTGAACTTTCTGCTTGGAGGTTCCAAAGGGATGTACTGATCATTCTTATTACAAATGTAATGGTAAAAATATGTCTCAATGAGAAGTTACTCTATCACTTTTTTGTTATACCCACAGGTGTGGCCTCTTATTCTATCAGGTAAATAAATTCTGCTTCTGCATATTAACCATTTAGGTACCAGAAACCTAGATTTAGTTTTTTTGCCAAGCTTAGTTGCTTTGAGGGATAGACAGTGTTCTCTATGCTACTGAAACCAGAATGGTGTCAATCTTGGTTTTGATTTGCAGAGATTCAGGTGAATATTTCCTTTAGATTTTGCTATGTGTGGGTTTGTCTTTCCCCTGCCTCTACACCCTGAGGTTTGCTTTCAAATTAGGCATGAAACTAATCCAAAATCTCAAAGTGAGAATCAGAGAGAACCTGGTTTTCATGTCAAATTGCTACTCGCTCTTGATTTCTGGCCATAAATTGGCCTACATTTACTCAAATGGTTTGCAAACTTTCACAGGCCTTTGAACAAATCTGGTATGAGTTTGTCACAAAACTAAATCTCAGTGTAATTTGGGGTTTTGTTGTGAATATTTCACATAGATCTAATAAAAAGAAAAGATGGCAAGGACTCTGTGGCTCAGGAAATTGGTGATGGAACACCATCTCAATTCACCCATTCTTAAACTGGAACATGGGTCAAGCTACCCCATGCCTAGCAACCACCGACCACCACCAGACTATTGCTTAAAAAATATACTCAGGTAAGGAATCTTCAAGGGTAGTTAGAGTCTCATGGAATGTGGCCTATAATATGAATAGTCTTGCTCTAGTTTCCAGGGGACAGGTGATCACATCTAAAAAAACATCACCACAATTGACACAGGCTGTCTCAGGAGAGCCACATGGAACGCCATAGAAACCAGACAAGCCCTGAAGAAAAATGTTTTAGACACAAAATCCCAGAAGCTAAAGGACAAATACCACAAGCAGTTAGCAAGGCACACTGGGAGGTCAAACGCCTTGTGAGAGTGGACAAACGGCATTATATTGATAATTTGGCAACACAAGCAGAGGATGCAGCTGCTCGTGGTGAACAAGGAACCATCTACAAAATGACATGGCTTATCAGTGGTAAACAGCAGACACCAACAAGCACTCTCATCAGGAACAAACAAGGCCACTTACTAACATTTGAAAAAGAACAAGAAATGTGCTTGACAGAGCATTTCAAAGAGTTGCTGAACAGGGAGCCACCTAAAAAGAGGAAGCAAACATCCAGGAGGCAGAAGAAGATCTTGATATCAGCACAGACACCCCAACTAAGGAAGAGATCATTCAAGCCATCAAATCCTTAAAAAATGGGAAAGCTCCTGGCAAGGATAACTTGAATGCAGAATTGTTCAAGGTAAATCCTAAATTAGCAGCATCTATCCTGGCCCCTCTATTTACATCCGTCTGGGACAGGGAAAAAGTGCCAGATGAGTGGACCAATGGGGTTATAGTGAAGATACCAAAGAAAGGAACTCTCAATGATTGTAATAACTGGCGTGGTATCACGCTTTTATCTGTGCCAAGCGAAGTATTGCGTAAGATCAGAGTTCAGCATATATCAGAGGCAGTTGATAGCATTCTCAGAAAAGTGAAAGCTGTGGATGCACATATCAGATCTTCATTCTATGAAACATAATAGAACAGTGCTTAGAATGGCAATGGCAACTCTACATAAATTTTATAGACATCAAGAAGGCTTCATTGATAGCATTCACAGGACCAGTTTATGGTGCATCCTGCAGGCATATGGAATTCTTTTCCGTATAATCAACATAATCGAAAGCTTCTATTTCAACTTTACATGCAGTGTTGATCACAGTGAGCTCAGTTTCGAAGTCACAACAGGAGTATGTCAGGGTGTGTCATGTCTGCAATCCTCTTCAACATTGCCATCGACTGGGTAATGCAGCGTACAATAGAAGACATGCCAAGAGGCATTAAATAGACACTCTTCTCATCCCTTGAAGACCTGGACTTCGCAGATGATGTTGCTCTCCTATCACATACTCAACACCATATACAAGAAAAAACAACTTGACTCAATGCATTCAGCCAGCAAATGGGACTGAAAATCAACAGCAATAAGACAGATATCATGACCTTTAATATTGCCTCACCATCATCAGTATGGATAGAGGATTATGTTCTCACCAATATAGAAACATTCACATACTTGGGCAGCACTATCAGGCAGGATGATGGAAGAAGCCAGGACATCCAGAACAAAATCAATAAAGCCAGGAACACCTTCAGGAGCTTAAATACAGTCTGAAAATCATCAAAATACAGCACCAAAACCAAACTCAAGATTTATCAGAGCTGCTGTGATAACTGAAGGGGCAGGGGGAGCTCCCTTTTGGACACCCAACCAGCCAGTTAGCTGTAAAATTCCTCTTGGTGTCTGTTCTCTGCTTGCTTTACCTGTAAAGGTAACAAGCCCACAGGTAAAAGAAAAGGAGTGGGCACAGGACCAAAAGAGCCAATGGGAAGGCTAGAATTTTTACATTTGGGAAAGAAACTTTCAATTTGTCTGTTGTTGTTTGGGCTGCAGGGACGGGGCAGCAATGCTATAAGCAGGAATGCTGTGTAAGGTTTGAACCAGGTATGAAAAAGTATTTTCCATACCTAGAAGAAATAATTTGGATAGGGAATGTTTAGTTAGATGCTATCAGGTTTATTTCTTATTTTGGCTTGTGGATCTCTTCTGTGCTAACCCCAAATGCTTTTGTTTTCTTGTAACCTTTAAGCTGAACCCCCAAGAAAGCTATTTTGGGTGCTTGATTTTTGGAATTGCTCTTTTAAAATAGAGCAAAAAGCCTAAGTTCCAGATGTAATTTTTTCCTTTTTGTTTTTAATAAAATTTACCTTTTTGAAGAATAGGATTGGATTTTTGGTGTCCTAACAGATTTGTGCGTGGTGTTTGATTAGCTGGTAGCCACAGCTAATTTCCTTTGTTTTCTTTCTCAGCTCTTCCCCGCTTGGGGCTTGAGGCTACCCCACAGGGAGGAATTCCCAAGTGCTCCTTCCTGGGTTCAAAGGGTTGGGTTTTTTTGCATTTGGGTGGTGGCAGCGTTTACCAAGCCAAGGTCAGAGAAAAGCTGCAACCTTGGGAGTGTAATACAAGCCCGGAGTGGCAAGTATTAATTTTTAGAATCCTTATGGGCCCCCACTTCCTGCACTCCGAGTGACAGGGTGGGGATTCAGCCTTGACAGCTGCGTGCTTTCAACACTACTTTATAGTGCAGAATGCTGGGGAATGAGAAAGTATGACATGTCCAGACTGTCTTCATTCCATCCAGCCTGCCTCAGAAAAATCCTCCATATCTTTTGCCCAGAACAATCTGAAACCAAGATCTATTGACACAGTGCAGGCAAGAGGATATGAGCACCATCATTGCCAGGAGGTGCTGGAGATGGATTGGCCAGGTGCTTCAGATGGAAACTGGTACCATCACCAGAGTAGCAATAAGATGGACACCTGAAGGTAAGCGAAAACAACATGGCGAAGAGCTGTGGAAGCCAAGCTGAAAAACCTGGGGCACAGCTGGGGAACCATTGAAAGCCTTGCCAGAAACGGACAGGAGTGGAGGAGCTTCGTCACTGCCCTAAACGCCAGAGGCGTAATGGGAACATGATGATGATAATGTCTCAGGAGAGAGTCCAGCAATTGACTCTACTGAGGGAGATTAAGTTAGCTTCTTCCCAAAAGAGTTCAGCACTGAGGCCCACTGTTGGGCAGGGTGGGGAAACCTGTCCTACCATGGTCTGTGTGGTTCCAGTTTCCTGGATAACAAACAGTGCCATCCGTGACAGAGCTCTTATAAACACTACATTTTAAATGGAAAGAGCTATAATCCCATATACTCTCTCCTCCTGACCTATCCTCCAAACAAATCCCATGCTGAGGCCAGTTTATTTCTGGCATAACTCCACTGTCTTCAGACAAGCTCCCCCTAGGTGAATTTGGCCCAGTACTTTTAGATATTTCGATGTAGTGACCAGTTACGCTTTTTGTGCCTGCACACACACATACACAGAGCAGAACAAAATGTTCTGAGAGGCTCTTACCACTCATCAAAATCAAGATGACAATTAGAAATAAATATCCCCAGATTAGATTGTGGTCTCATATTGTTGCCACTAGCAACTGCTGCTGCTTTACTGCTTTACGTAAACACTCCAGATTTGTATTGCTGTCAGCATTTTAAAATAAGACTGCCCTACATGATTTTTAAAAAGCAGATTCTCATTATAGGACAGATGCTGGCCTCTGCTCCGGGGCATGTGAGAATACCTTTACCCCAAAATATTCCACCCTTTGCCCTTGGATTGGCCGCTACCACCACCAAACAAATACTGGTTACTGGGGAAGAGCTGTTTGGAAATGTCTTTCCCCCCAAATACTTCCCAAAACCTTGCACCCCACTTCCTGGACAAGGTTTGGTAAAAAGCCTCACCAATTTGCCTAGGTGACTACAGACCCTTAGATCTTAAGAACAATGAACAATCCTCCCAACACTTGCACCCTCCCTTTCCTGGGAAATGTTGGATAAAAAGCCTCACCAATTTGCATAGGTGACCACAGACCCAAACCCTTGGATCTGAGAACAATGAAAAAGCATTCAGTTTTCTTACAAGAAGACTTTTAATAGAAATAGAAGTAAATAGAAGTAAAGAAATCACCTCTGTAAAATCAGGATGGTAGATACCTTACAGGGTAATTAGATTCAAAACATAGAGAATCCCTCTAGGCAAAAACTTAAGTTACAAAAAAGATACACAGACAGAAATAGTTATTCTATTCAGCACAATTCTTTTCTCAGCCATTTAAAGAAATCATAATCTAACGCATACCTAGCTAGATTACTTACGAAAAGTTCTAAGACTCCATTCCTGGTCTATCCCCGGCAGAAACAGCATATAGACAGACACACAGACCCTTTGTTTCTCTCCCTCCTCCCAGCTTTTGAAAGTATCTTGTCTCCTCATTGGTCATTTTGGTCAGGTGCCAGCGAGGTTACCTTTAGCTTCTTAACCCTTTACAGGTGAGAGGAGTTTTCCCCTGGCCAGGAGGGATTTCAAAAGGGTTTACCCTTCCCTTTATATTTATGACACCCCTGCTTGGGGGCATGCTGGGAGTGGGAAAGGGGGATGCTGTAGTGCACTGCACTGATCCTCAGCTAGTGTAACAGCCCCATTGGGAACATTACAAACTGACAGAATCTGGGGCATCACTGATTTTGCTCTATGTTACACTAGGGGAATCAGTCTCTGATAGCTCCAGAGATTGAGGGAGCACAAAGGTGGCTTTAACGCACCATCCGGAACTCTGACACAGATGAAGTTATGGTTGCATACGTTTAGTCAAATAAAAATCACAATGTGTGTGTTGTGTATGTTTTATTTGGTCTCAGATTTGGTACAACTGACCAGAGATGATGATTATATAGGGTATAAAAATGGACTTTAGCTGCAACTCTCTGAAACATTCCCTGGTTCAGTAATATCCTGCCTGAGGTTTGCAAACAGAGCCAAAGGTTTGCTTTTTTTCAGAACTTTCCCGCCTTCAACTGCCTTTTAAAGTTTCATTTTGGTTTTACCTTTTCTCTCATTTACCAGATGAATGAATTACTTTGGGACTTTTCACTCTGCAGACAATTGCAGTGTGTGGTCTTTCAGTCAACAATTGCGCCTTATTTGGTATTGACATAAAAACTCCCCAAAACTGTCTCAGTCAGGGTCTTCTCAATGAGATATCTACAAGTCCTACTGTGCAAGCAAAAGCTCCATTATAAAAGGTAAACTGAATGTTGGTTCAGAACTCCAACAGTCAGCCTATATGGTCTAGCGACTGTTATGACATTTATGCAGTGTGACTCAACTGCAATATGCGGTTTTAATGTCAGTTGTGCAACCGAGAGGTCCAGTTCTGACCTTGTGTAATTCAACTGAAGTCAGTGTTCAGAGGATAGAAATGAATATGCATTATATTATTTGTGACAAATCCTGACAGACATAAGAGAGTGGTCCTGTCGGATTCCGGGAAGTGGGCGGATAGATCAGCCCTAGAATGGTGAAGGCCCTGTTGCCTATGAGCAATAAAAGGTTACCTCATGTTAACTAGAGACACCTGAGGCCGGTTAAAGGCTGGCAGGGACTTTTAAAAATCCCTCTTTTGGTGTGAGAAGGGAGGGGTGAGGTGAGACATAAGCTCCAACAAGAACTTGCCAGATTGCCAGGCTGTCCTGCCTCCCTCTAGGGAAAGAAGCTTAGGCCTGGACTACACTAAAACGTTAGGTTGAAGGAAGACGCCTTAAGTCGACCTGTTAATGTAGGTGTCTGCACTACCAGGTCTTTTACGCCAACCTAAGTTGCCTCTAATGTCGACTTCTGTAATCCACCTCTGCGAGAGGTGTAGCGCTTAGCTCGATTTTCATGGGTCGACTGTGAGGTAGTGCAGATGCAGTACTGTATAATTCGACTTAATTCGCCTCCAGGTGGTGTCTGCTTTGTGCATCAGTGCATGCGTTGCTAGTGAGGATGCACTCCACTGAGACAATGAGCATGGTGTGGCCACGCACAATCAACTTCATTAATTTGGAGGCTCGAGGTCGAATTAGATAAAGTTGACTTAATTTTGTAGTGTAGACAAACCCTTAGTAAACAGCTGCCTGGGGAAGGACTGGCAACTAGGAGCCAGCGTAGTAAGACAGTGCCCCAGAGAAGGGGTAGGGAAAAGTATTTCTGTTTGTGATAAACTTGTCGTAATTGTAAGAAGACTGAAATGAATAAGTAAGACATAATATTTCTGTGATAGCCTTGAGGAAAAATCCTACGGAATTTTCTAGGGTTGAAACAAGTAGGGTTTCTATAAAAGTTAAATAGGATTATTCTAAAAACCCATAGAGTTTAATAGAGAATGATCTCCTTTCTATAGAATTTTAAACTTGCCTATAGAATGTAATAAGGAATCATATCCCTGTGACAAAATTCTACAGGTGGGTTTAAAATTTTGTACTAGAGTTGTTATTCTATAGACTGCCCTATAAGGGACAACATAAAAAACGTGTTTTGAGCAAGTAGTTCCCTTTCATCAGGTAGAGCTGTAGTCCAATGGATGAAGCTCCTGGCTGGGTGTCATCTCTGCCCCAGATTTTCTGTGTGACCCTGGGCATATATAACAGGGAGCTAATACTGCTTATCCCTTTTTGCAAAGTGTTCTGATATCTTTGGGTGAAAAATAGTACCTGTAGTAAAAGCCATTAAAAGTCAACATTTGCCATTTATCATTGATAGCTTTTCCTGAAGTGGCCAGTGGGAGCTGTGTTAAATCTAGTTTCACTGTGGAACTGTTGACAAATGTAGGCATTCTAACTGCAACCACTGTAAAGGCAAAGTATTGTTAGGTTGGGCGCATACTGTTTTTGTGTGCAATCATTAACCCTGAGTATCGTATCTTGAGGTCTTTGCAGCTGTATTATACCACATCTTCACTACAGCATTCTTCACACTTTTCAAATGGTCTGTTCAGTGATGGTCACCCTCAAGCCAGTTCAAATACTTTATTATATTGAACACAGAATTTAAAATAATATTTGAACAAGCCTTTTTTCTCTTGTTGCATTTTTGTGCTGGAAAAGTCTCCAAGCATGGACTCCCCTTTGCAAGGTGCATGCCAGGGGGGCCCTTGCCTACCCATGGTGGTGACTTGAATTTGGACCACTCTGAAAGTAGGGGTTAAAATATGGTTGAGTGTCATAAGCTTTCACCTTCTCCTTCACATCTGGTCCTCTTTTTCCCTGGGTGTTGCACAGGTTCCTGCACACTAAGGTGTTAGAATGGATCAACTTTGCACATACGCCAGTGCTTGAAAAGTGCATGTGACAATCAAGTCCCTTAAACCTCTAAGAGAAAAAGTTTGTAGGCTCAAATTTTCAAACTTGAGTTTCAGAGCCCAGCTTCAAACACCCAGTTTGAGGCACCTACATAAAAGACAGCCTGGCTTTCAGAGGTGCTGAGCAGCTGCAAGGATGTAAATGGGAACTGCAGCTGCTCACCACCTTTTAGAACAAGGCCCCTTTTATTTATGTCTACATAAAGATGTAAGTGCCTAACTTTTGGCAGCCATGTTTGAAAATGTTGGCCTTTAATTATTAGCATCCTTGGGCCAAATTCTGAAATCACAGGTATATCTGCACTGCAAACACCTGTGGTTGGCCCAGGATAGTTGATTTGCGCTCAGGCCGCAGGCCCATAAAATTGCAATGTAGATGTTTGTGCTAAGGCTGGTGCTCAGGCTCTGAGATCCCCAGGAGGTGGGGAGGGTCTCAGAACCTGGGCTCCAGCCTGAGCCTCAATATCTACATAGCAATTTTATAACCTTGTGAGCCCCACCAGCTGAGCTGGGCTAGCCACAGGTGTTCTATTGCAGTGGAGACATACCCATTGGTTCTTCATCAAAACAAAACCTCTCCCAGATTTAACTGGATAAAGGCTTCTGGATTGAACTCCTTTATATCACATTTAATATATTATGTATTGGTTGGGTTTATGAGATCAGACATGCACCAGTAGGCATATTGAAACATTCTTGAAACCTAGACGCTGGCACTTGTGAGCGTGAATTAATTGCAGTAGTGATGAGGGGAGGAAATAATTGCTTCATCTTTAAAAATATCTATCCTTAATCTCTCCCACCACACTGCTGCACATACAGAGTTAAATTCTGCAGTTCCTGTTTAGAGCTTAACTCAGACAACATCCCACTGAGATCACAGCCATGTTGTCTGCATTAGCACTGAGGCCTGACTTCAGCCAAGTATTTAAGCAGAGACTTCAGTCCATCCCTCTTCAGTAAAGCACAGAAATGCTTTGCTGTAGCGGGATGAACTATAGAATTGATGCAAGAACGGCAGGGCTTGGTCCATGGATCAGAGTAACTATTTTGTCATTGTAGCCAGTATCTCATAGTACTTCTGTCACCTCTCATATTTTCATCATAATACAGAAAAAAGTCAAAGGGCCTTATGCGGCTAACTCACTTAGGTTGTTTTTATAAGTTTTATAAGTTTTACCTGTTTTCCATACACTGAGCCACGTGGCCAAGGAGCTATGGCCCATTTTGTGTCTTGAGGATGGTTTTATTTATGTTTAACAGTTAAAAGAAAGCAAAGGGAGAAGAAGACAATAGGTGATTTAGTGGAAGCAGGTATTCTATCTTTGATCACATCGGACTATTCTTTATTGGAGGGCATAGTGTGCAGGAGTTTGGCTAGATTTTTAGGTGGATAGTTTTAAGATTTTAATGAAAGCAAATTGAACTTGAGATGCTGGTAGTTTTCAGCTCAGCTCCAAGGTGCTAAATCATGTAAAGGTGGCTGGGGAAAAAAACACCCCACCAACTTTTGAATGTGATTGCTTAAGTTCCTATTCAGAAATAAACCCCAAAAGGAAATTACAGCCACTCCCTGATCTCACCTCTTCCTTCTCATTTTCTACCTTCTTTAATAGTGTTGAGCAGACCTTAGTTTTACTTCCTTAAAATGAACCTTCTCTTTTCCTTTAACTGTGTCACTTCAGTGTAAGTTACCAATAGTTAGCTGCAGTTTGAAGGTCTGAAGTTCAAAGTCCCCTGCCAAAAAGCCCTATTGCAAGTTGCTCTGATGTTTCTGTGACCCTGCAGAGCTCTTACAAGAGGGAGAGGTGACAATTAGGGCCTGATTCTCCACTCCTTTGCCCCCTGTGCAGTCGTTTATATCTGTGCTATAAAATACAGCCATTCTGATTTGGGTCACATTTCACATGTGTAAGTGGCTTGAAAAGGTGCAGGAAGAATCAGAGCCTCAGTGTCCAGACTGTGCTCTTCTCAGAGCACACACAGGCAAGTCTTTACTGCTTTGAAAGGTTCTACCATTTTCAGTGCTATAATGGGGAATTCCACTAGACACACAGCGGAGTCTTTCAGAATGGTACATATGCCCCCTGTGTGTAATCAAGGCCCTACCTGAGTCTAAAGGGACACTTGGAGCTGGAGGTGTGAGTCCCAGCTCGAGGAGACATTTTCACACTCGCTCTCATCAAGGTAGTGCACTAAAAATATTAGTGTTGCCATGGTAGCGTGGGCAGCAGCAAGTGAAAGGATGGTAAAGCCAAAGCTAGTAACAGGGTCCTTCATAGGAACCTCCCCTCACCCATGGGGGAGGTGGGAGGGGAATTAAGGAGATTTTAAATGATTTTAATTGTTTTAATTATGTTAATCTTACCATAATGTGTCTGGGCTTGGAGTGAGGCTTGCGGGAGCTTGTGAATAAAGAATGAATAAAATAAAACCAAGTGATAAAAAGTATCAAGCTATGAACTTGTCATGACGCAGCCCCTAAGGAAGGGTAGAAATATCTTTCTTTCATGGTCAGACAATAATGTGCTCTTTCATTTTCCTTGCAGGCCCTTCCACCTTTGCTGGGCAAGAAGCAAGGAATCAGGAGTCTGGCGGAGCAGAAACTCAGCTTACGTGGGAAAAGGGAAAGAATCAGAGATGAAAGGCTGCAGGACACTTAGGCCAGCGTGGATGAACAGCTGCAGAGGGAGGAGAGGCGGTTGCAGAGGGAGAAGGAGGCAATCCAGCATGAGGAGAGAATGGCGACACAGTTCTTGGAACATGACCAGAGGTTGAGGGGAGGATGACAGAATGCAGCAGAAGGACCTTTTTGAGAGGTTGCTCACTCTCATGGCCACCAGGCTATAGGCTCCAGCTACTGTCCGAAATTCATGCATTGAGTCCCCACCATGCTCCCACATCCTGCAGCCTAGGCAGCTAATGGATGATTCTGGGACCATGACCCAAGCAATGAACAGTTTGTGGAACAATCAAATGTACCTTGTGCAACAGTCCACCCTGTGCAATTGGGGCTCACATGTGCAACATGCTTCAGAAGGGCAAGGAGAAAAGGCGCATAGGGGGCATACAGTTCTGCAACCAGTGAGATGTAGCGGTGGCTCTGTATATAGTTTGGCATTGTGGCACTTTTGTTGCTTCGGGTATTTATTTAGCCCTTTTTTTGTTGTATTGTCTTTTGCCTCTTGCTGGCAGCTGGGCTGCCTATAAGATTTGTAATTGTGATTTAAATACTTGTTTCAAAAAAAGTGTTTTGTTTGAAAACAAGAACAAGTTTTAAGGTTACAAGAACAGGCTTTATTAAATTCATAAAAATCACAATCCATGTCAGCAGTACATCAGCTGAATACAGAGCTACATCAGGGATCGGCAACCTTTGGCCCACGGCCCGCCAGGGTAAGCCCCCTGGCAGGCCAAGCTGGTTTGTTTACCTGCCACGTCTGCAGGTTCGGCCGATTGTAGCTCCCACTGGCTGCAGTTCACCACTCCAGGCCAATGGGGGCTGCCGGAAGTGGCGACCAGCACATCCCTTGGCCCACACCACTTCCTGCAGCTCCATTGGCCTGGAGTGGTGAACCATGGCCAATGGGAGCTGCGATTGGCTGAACCTGCGAACGTGGCAGGTAAACAGCCCGGCCTGCCAGGTGGCTTACCCTGGCAGGCCGTGTGCCAAAGGTTGCTGATCCCTGAGCTACATTAACAAGTTTTATTAAATTCATAAGCTTCTGTCAAGGTTCCTTCCCCACTCTGAACTCTAGGGTACAGATGTGGGGACCTGCATGAAAAACCACCTAAACTTATTTTTACCAGGTTAAAACTTCCCCAAGGTACAAACTATTTTACCTTTTGTCCCTGGACTTTATTGCTGCCACCGCCAAGCGTCTAACAAATATAACAGGGAAAGAGCCCACTTGAAAATGTCTTTCCCCCACAAAATACCCCCAAGCCCTACACCCCCTTTCCTGGGGAAGGCTTGATAAAAATCCTCACCAATTTGCATAGGTGAACACAGACCCAAACCCTTGGATCTTAAGAACAATGAAAAAAGCAATCAGGTTCTTAGAAGAAGAATTTTAATTAAAGAAAAAGTAAAAGAATCACCTCTGTAAAATCAGGATGGTAAATACCTTACAGGGTAATCAGATTCAAAACATAGAGAATCCCTCTAGGCTAAACCTTAAGTTACAAAAAGATACAAAAACAGGAATATACATTCCATTCAGCACAACTTATTTTATCAGCCATTTAAACAAAACAGAATCTAACGCATATCTAACTAGATTGCTTACTGACTTTTTACAGGAGTTCTGACCTGCATTCCTGCTTTGGTCCCGGCAAAAGCAACACACAGACAGAGAGAACCCTTTGTTTCCCCCCCCCTTCAGCTTTGAAAGTATCTTGTCTCCTCATTGGTCATTTTGGTCAGGTGCCAGCGAGGTTGTCTTAGCTTCTTAACCCTTTACAGGTGAAAGGGGTTTTCCTCTGGCCAGGAGAGATTTAAAGGTGTTTACCCTTCCCTTTATATTTATGACAGCTTCATTGACCCCTAAAATTGTGGGATAAGTGTGGGAGAATTTGTGTGTAATAGCTACATTACTCATTCCCCTCATGCATAGCACACTGCAAACCCTTCATGTGGGTGTACAAGGTATCCCTGATTTCCCTGGCATATGGGGAAGCATCACTTGGAAGTAACAGAGGAGGAGAAGGACCTCGGAGTATTGGTTGATCACAGGATGACTATGAGCTGCCAATGTGATATGGCCATGAAAAAAGCTAATGCGGTCTTGGGATGCATCCGGTGAGGTATTTCCAGCAGAGATAAGGAGGTATTAGTACCGTTATACAAGGCACTGGTGAGACCTCATCTGGAATATTGTGTGCAGTTCTGGTCTCCCATGTTTAAGAAGGATGAATTCAAACTGGAACAGGTACAGAAAAGGTCTGCTAGGATGATCCGAGGAATAGAAAACCTGTCTTATGAAAGGAGACTCAAAGAGCTTGGCTTGTGTAGCCTAACCAAAAGAAGGCTGAGGGGAGATATGATAGCTCTCTATAAGTATATCAGAGGGATAAATACCAGGGAGAGAGAGGAATTATTTAAGCTCAGTACCAATGTGGACACAAGAACAAATGGATATAAACTGGCCATCGGGAAGTTTAGACTTGAAATTAGATGAAGTTTTCTAACCATCAGAGGAGTGAAGTTCTGGAACAGCCTTTCAAGGGGAGCTGTGGGGGGAAAAGACATATCTGGCTTCCAGACTAAGCTTGTTAAGTTTATGGAGGGGATGGTATGATGGGATAGCCTAATTTTGGCAATTAATTGATCTTTGATTATTAGCTGTAAATATGCCCAATGGCCTGTGATGGGATGTTAGATGGGGTGGGATCTGAGTTACTACAGATAATTCTTTCCTGGGTGTCTGGCTGGTGAGTCTTGCCCACATGCTCAGGGTTTAGCTGACGGCCATATTTGGGTCGGGAAGGAATTTTCCTCCAGGGCAGATTGGCAGAGGTCCTGGAGGTTTTTCGCTTCCTCTGCAGCGTGGGGTATGGAACACTTGCTGGAGGATTCTCTGCACCTTGAAGTCTTTAAACCAAGAGTTGAGGACTTCAATAGCTCAGACATAGGTTAGGGGTTTGTTACAGGAGTGGGTAGGTGAGATTCTGTGGCCTGCGTTGTGCAGAAGGTCAGACTAGATGATCATAATGGTCCCTTCTGACCTTAAAGTCTATGATTCTATCCCGCCCCGTAAAGATAAGTGCACTTTCTGGTTGTAATGTTCCTGCAATCTAGCAGTGTCTGAGTCCGTGCCTGGCAAAATGGTTCTCCTTTAATTTTGCAGATGTTATGTTTTGAAGTGCACCGCAGGCCACAGTAATGCAAAAGGAACTGCTAAAATTAGCATCCAAATGGTTCTGAAGGCAGGGCTATCTTGACTTCAATCTGGCAAATGCGCATTTCACCACCATCCTTTAGCTACTGAGAATGTATCTGACCCTTCTTTTGTCAGGTCCTCTGAAATCAGGGTACGGTTTCATAGGCCATGGCAGAAAGGGATATGTGAGCTCCCCTAGGATAAGAGTGGGGACAGAGACTCCATGTATAATAATGTCATCTGAAGGGAATAAGTTCCCTACTTGTCCATGAAGACAAAGTCCTGATGTCCGAAAAACTCTGGCATTATGCACCCTGCCAGTATGTTCCATATGAAACTGTCTCTGTGGTCCACAGGTGCCTGCATAGAAGTGGAGTACTACCCTTTTCGGTTTATGTACTCATTTGCTCCTTATGGACGACAAACAATGGGCTGGCGAGTCCCATCAATAGCCCCAAAGCAGTTTGGGAAGCCCTTTCTCTCAAAGCTGGTGATTATGTCAAGAATACTGTTTATGCCAATCATCTTTGGGTAAACAACAGGCCTGATTGCCTTACAAACCTCCACAACCACAGCCCCCAGAAATGACTTGCCAACACCAACCTGGTTAGTCCTGAACCAATAGCAGTCTGGGGCAGCCAACTTCCAGATAGATGAGCATTCATGTGTCCTGGTGCTGGAGAGTATGTGCAAGTTGCCTATACACGGTCAGGAACATCGACTTCTTCATAGAAAAGTTCTTGAGCCTCTACTGGTCATCCCAGGTCTGCATGATAACGTGATCCACCAGCCTGTGCTTGTGGCCCTGCTCCAGAAGCACCAGGCTCCACGTGGGGAATATGCAGTGATGGCAGCAGGCATCAGCTGCATCCATCATGGTATGGATGCCATGGCTGTGTCCCTCTCTGAGAGCTGCTTTCTATAGCACAGATACTGCAGCTGAAACATCCACCAGCATCTCGCAGATGTTCTGCCTGAATCCTGAAATAGTGAAACTGCAAGCAGGGAAAGGTCTTCCACTTGTGCTGGACTGACCCATATGGCTGGATCTGGTTGCAGGGAATGAGTAGACCCAAAATGGCTCATCTGGCTGTTTTGGTGGGCTAAGAACACTTCTGGTCAAGTGTCACAAGATGGACAGACAAGTTCTCCCACAATACACTATGAACCAAGCCCTAAAGTGGTCACAGCTACCTATGGCTCTAAGAACCCTGGGATATATGTCTGAAATGTGTCAGTGTACCACAGTATGGATGTGCCAGCATAGGTATAAGACGTGCATAACAATGCAGTGTGGACACTCAAAGGAGGGCTTGGAATGAACGGGTTAGCAAGCACGAGTGCACGGGTCTGGGTATACTATACAAGACATACCCTCAGTGTCATAGCATATCAGAAGTAATGGAAACTGAATTTGCCCGTCTTCTGGATTTTCACTTCTTTTGCCATTTTTCCATGATGTGTACAATTTTGGGAGGTGGCTTTGGCAGCTGCAATTAGAGGACTGGTATTGGAATGTATTTCAAAGGGAGGGATGTCTGTCGCTGGGTTGGGTAGCTGTGGATAACGGGGTCAGGTCACTCTGGCAGAGTTCTGGATGATAGTTTGAAAGTGTGTGTGAAAGTGGGATCAAGTCACTTGCAGAAGGAAGTTAGGCACATGCTGGCAGTGACTGCTGGCAGTCCTGTTTTGATTCTGCCCTTTTTCATGTCCCCTATGTGCAGTGTAAGATCTCTGAATCGTCACTCAGACAGGGCCACACACACAGTGGGACGAAGAGTTCCAGACCCATTTGTTGTTGGTTCCTATCATTGTTAGGATGACTGAAAGGAGGAACAGGGAATCAGCATGGTGGATTGCTGGAGCTTTCTCTATAGGAAACAGAAATTACTGAAACTTGACCCAAACCTCCCTTGATAATGATAGAAAACAGGCTTATAACTATTTGGAGATAGGCCTGAGCTGCAAAGTTTGAGGGCGGCCAGCTTCAGGATTTGAGTCTGGCCCATTGAGGTTTGGATCCAGATTTTAAGTCCTGACCCATCTCTAAAAATATCATTGAGCAGTATGACTTAAAAACTGTATATAACTTAGAAATATCAGTCAGCAGGGACTTCATTGTGCCTCTGAAAACAACAAACATAATTACACATACCACAGTAGCTGCTGCAGTGAGATGTGTGCATCGGTGTATCTGGCTGCTGGATTACTGAGATGCCTTACCATGGCTCTTCCATTGTGCCACCATAACGCCAATCTTTTGCTGGACTTTGGCATGTTAGGAATGTTACACATTGATACAAGCTATTCCATCAGCCAGAATTTGGTGCATTAAGAATAACATGCAAGATTCCAGCAAAATGAGCAGCATATCAACATGTAGCAATGTTTACTATGCAATGTTGCAATAAAATACAAAGTCCTGTTGAAGTCAGCGGGACTTCATGAGGCATTCAGCTTTGCCCAAGAAATAATCAAGGTTAAAGGCAGTACACAGTCAAACACAGAATATCAAAAGTATTAACTGATCATGAACAACAACATATGTATTTTTGAGAATTAAACAGCTTGGACTATTTTCAAATATGGTTTCTGAATTGTAGTAATATCATCCTGTTGGTTGGGGCTAACCTCTTGCTAAAGGATGGTTGCATAACTCAGCTAGTTTTGAACTAGCGATGCTGGCTTAAAAAGCAGACAAATCCTACTTTCGTTTTTTGTTTTTCCCCCTGTGAATTTGCATTTAAGAGCTGGTTAATAATGAGGCAAAACAAACAAACAAACAAACACCATATCTGTTCTAAGAAGGTAGGTCCTTTCAGCCACGCGTGAATTTAAAATAGCTGAGTTATAATAAAAACCCTGGATTTTTAAAGGAAAATCTAACACACAACTAGAGCAGTGCTATAAGTATCACTCTGACAAATGGCTATGATTCATTCTGGTGCTGAACTACAATGCAGAAAAGCCTTCTGACGTTAATTTTTGGGGACTCTATCCGGCTTTCCCGTATTGCATAAGTAGGGTATGGAAAAATGCAGTGGGAACTGGGTAAACTGCATTGCAAATGGATTTCTGGGTTTTCACTTTCATAAACCGCATAAACCAATCACAATGTGCTGCTGTGGTGAGGGCAGCGATGTTGGGGTTGATTGCATGGTATCAGCAAGACAATGGGGACCACCATATCACCTCCCGGTCCATCCCTGAAGCAGCTGGTGATACTGGTGCTCCTCTGTGCCCCCAGAGAATATTAGTCAGCAGACTTCACCACTCCTCACTGGGCCTTGCCACATTAATGTGGATACAGTGTAAATAGAAATGGAAATTGAGAAAACTAGTATTCAGCCAGTTGTTACACCTACAATACCACATACAAAAAGCTATTAACAAAGTAATCTCCAATATTCTCCTTGCCACTTTGTGCATGTGTACTATGATATAGTATTTAATTACATGATCACACACTAGTTTTTCCACAAGACCCCGGCCTCATTCAGGGCACAGGATGAATGCACAAGGGGGCAGAATTAAGGTTGCTTGAGCAACCATAACTCTGGCATTCTTAACTTTTCTAGTTCTTGACTCGGCAACCTAAATAACATTCTTTTAACACAATTTTTAAATGCTTTTTATGTTTATATTTAAAAATATAGGGAGGAATTTGTTGCAGATCTGAAGGTTGAAGGCAATTTGTGTGAAAGTGATCTTGAAATGATAGATTTCATGATTAGGAAAGGGAGGAGTGAGAGCTTCAAAATAAGGACAATGGACTTCAAAAATGCAGACTTTAACAAACTTGGAGAGCTGGTAGGTAAGGTCCCATGGGAAGAAAATCTAAGGGATAAAGGAGTTCAGGAGATCTGACAATTTCTCAAAGAGACAATACTAAAGGAGCAACAGCAAACTATCCTGATGCTTTTTGTTTTTTGTTTTAAATAGGACAAATAGTAAGAGGTTAGTATGGCTCCATCAGGAGCTCTTTAATGAACTGAAAATCAAAAAAGAATCCTATAAAAAGTGGAAACATGGACAAATTGCTAAGGAGGAGTACAAAAATAGTACAAACATGTAGGGACACAATCAGAAAGGCTAAGGTACAAAATGAGTTACATCTAGCAAGGGACATAAAAGGCAAGAAGAAGAGGTTCTTTAAATACATTAGGAGCAAGAGAAAGATGAAGGAAAGTGTAGGATCTCTACTTAGAGGAGAAGAAGAGCTAATAACTGATGACATCAAGAAAGCAGTGGCACTTAATGCTTATTTTGCTTCAGTACTCACTCAAAAGGTAAATTGTGACCAGATACTTAACACAAGTAATATTAACAACAAGGGGGAAGGAATGCAAGCCAAAGTAGGTTAAAGAATACTTAGATAAGTTAGATGTATTCAAGTCAGCAGGACCTAGTGACATGCATCCTGTGGTACTTAAAGAATTAGCTGAAGAAATCTCAGAACCATTAGTGATTATCTTTGAGAATTCATGGAGGATGGGTAAGGTCCTAGAGGACTGGAGAAGGACAAACATAGTACCTATCTTTAAAAAGAAATTGAATTATAGACCAGTTGTCCTAATTTCAAAATGTGGAAAGATACTGGAACAAATTATTAAACAATCAAATGGTTAGCACCAAGTGGGTAATAGGGTTATAAGGAATAGCCAACCTGAATTTGTCCAGAATAACTCATGCCAAACCAACCTAATTTCCTTCTTTGACAGGCTTACTGGCTTAGTGGCTAGGGGTAAAGCTGTAGATGTGATATATCTTGATTTTAGTGAGGTTTTTGACACAGTCCCACATGACATTCTCATAAGCAAACAAGGGAAATGTGATCTAGGTGAAATTACCATAAAGTAGGTGGACAGCTGCTTGAAATTCTGTGCTCAAAGAGCAGAAGAGTAGTTATCAATGGTTTGCGGTCAAACTGGGTGATGTATGTTGTAAGGTCCCACAGGGGTCTGCCCTAGGTCCAGCAAAAGTCAGTATTTTCTTTAGTGACTTAGATAATGGAGTGAAGAGTATGCTTATAAAATTTGCAGAAGACACCAAGTTTGGAGGGGTTGCTAGTGTTTTGGAGGACAGGGTTAGAATTCAAAATGATCTTGACAAATTGGAGAATTGGTCTGAAACCAACCAGATGATATTCAATGAAGACAAGTGAAAAGTACTTCACTTAGGAAGAAAAAAAAATCAAATGCACAATTGTAAAATGGGGAATAACTGGCTAGGTGATAGTACTGCTGAAAAGGATCTGGAGGGTTAGATTGTATCACAAATTAAATCGTATGAGTTAACAACATGACACAGTTGTGAAAAAAGATGAATATTCTGGTGTGTATTAACAGGAGTGTTGATAAGACATGGGAGATAATTGTCCCTCTCTACTTGGCCTCAGCAGGAGTACTGTGTCCAGTTCTGGTCACCACGCTTTAGAAAAGATGTGGACAAATAGGTTGTGAGTCCAGAGAAGAGTAACAACAATGATAAAAGGCTTAGAAAACCTGACCTATGAGGAAAGGTGGAAAAAACTGGGCTTGTGTATCCCTGAGCAAAGAAGACTGAGAGGGGACCTAACAGTCCTCAAATATGTTCAGGGCTGTTACAAAGAGGCCAGTGATCACTTGTTCTCCACGTCCACTGAAGGTAGGACAAGGTAGGTTTAATCTGCAGCAAGGAATATTTAGGTTAGATATTAGGAAAAACTTTAACTATAGGGATAGATATGTACTGGGGCAGTCTTCCAAGGGAGGTTCTGTAATCCCTGTCATTGGAGGTTTTTAAGAACAGGCTAGACATACACCTTTTAGGGATGGTCTATGTTTGGTCCTGGCTCATTGCAGGGGGCAGGACTAGATGATCTCTCAAGGTCCCTTCCAGCCCTACATGTCTATGATTCTTTATGCAGATACTACATAACTTGTTGCCATTGCAATTCTACAAAATACCTAGTATTCCATTCTGGGTGAGTAGTTTGGACTTCTTAGTTTCAATGATCCTAAATTCCAGATGAGACAGGATCATACTGTCTAATTCCTTTGGTGCGCTCCCTTGTGAGCTTTGGCCATGTCAATCTTGAGCTGCTTTCACAGAATCTGGATCCTCAAAAGATAGGTTCTTTCCCTTATGTTTTCCCAGAATCTGTTATATAGCCAGCTTCCTGAAAATATATTTCTCACTGGCTGGTTATACAAAATAATTATTGACTGAGATCATGGAGACTGATGTTGCAAGTCAAAAAAATTACCCCATTGAAACTAAGTTTCGTTTTACTTGAATGTTACCCAAAGAAAGGAAGGTGACACAATGCTGGCAGCTTTGTGCCTCTGGGGAGGGGATGAGAGAACAAACAATACAAGAGAGATATGTAGTCATGTTGTTTAATGCACTCCCAGAAGGCACTCAGCTACTATGGTGATGAGCGCAGTATAAGAACCTTTATAGAATAGAATTGCATGTATCTGCATTGCAATATTGGGCCAAATCCAGCCCTGGTATACAAGGGTAAAGTTCCTAACAGGGGAAATCTAGACTAGCCTCTTTTCCTGAAAATGCTTACTGTTGCTGTCACTGATGGTGAAAACACTGCTGGCTGCCAGCATCCTACCAACACTACTGATGCCCCAACTGGGGCTGCAGTAATGATTGTAGAGGTGGGAACTGTAAGTCAAGTATGTCTAATGTAGATAATGATTTTCAGAAAGTAACCTGTGCTTTTCCATGACAGACTAATGTCACGTTGGTCCCTGCACATGCAATGCAAGTTTCTTTACAGTTTTTTTACTTAATGCAGCACTTGATCCCATCCTGCAGTGCAATACCTCTTTTATCTGCTAATGAAAACAGATTTGCAATCTGGCCTCAACTGCAAGGGTGAAAGGCTTAATCACAATTCATCAGCTGGTCTGTACCTCTCTAGAAAATCCACAGCTGTACGTCAAGGCAGCATATTCTTTGATAATACCTTGCACTCATATAGCACCTTTTCATCTATAGATCTCAAAGTATTTTACAAAGGTGTATAGGTTTCAATATCCCTGTTTTATTGCTGGGGTAACAGAGGTACAAAGAAATCAAGTGACTTCTTGATGATCAAACAGTGAATCAGTGTTGGAGTCAGATGCCAGAAACAGTGACAGTTGCACCTTAAGTTCCCAATTGAGATTGAGGCCCCACTGTGCTTGGTGCTGTACAAACATATTGCAAGAGACAGCCCTGCTCCAAAGAGTTTACAGTTTAAATAGACAAGAGGGACAAAAAGTGGGAGAAAGGAAGTAACGTTATCCCCATTTTACAGATGGGAAACTGAGAGGCACAGAAAGATTCAGGGTCTGAGCCAGAGCCCATTAAAGCCAGTAGGAATCCTTTCATTGGCTTATTTGGGTTTAGGCTCTATTCATCCTTTATGGTGCATGTGTACTGACAGTTATTGTCATGAACTAATGATAGATCAGGTTTTAGAGTGGCAGCCGTGTTAGTCTGTATCCGCAAAACGAAAAGGAGGACTTGTGGCACCTTGGAGACTAACATTTATTTGAGCATGAGATGTCATGTGGCTGATAGTAAGGGTGATGCTTATTGATGCAAAGATGGTTTTATCTGACAAAGAAAGGCAGGTCCTCTGTGCCTGTAGTGCACAAAAGTGATTGCTTTTAACTGCTGAACACTACACAGAAGATATATAACTGTGTACCCTGCTAGTCTGGTCCCCGCTCTCCATACACACAGCTTGTGAACCCCGCCTTCCCTTCCCAGATTGAAACCTGACCTCTGCACTCTGATTTTGCATGGTCATGTTCTTATTTTAAAATGATGGTTACTTTGCAAAAACCTAGCGGTGTCTGCACATTCACTTCCAATATACTGTAACAAGCCTGAGTGATAACAGAGGGGACTGAAGATTGTATCACGAACATCCGATGTTGCATCTGGGAATGTCCTCAGGGCTCACCGGAAAGATACAATGCAGACTCTGGTGGGCCAGATGAGGATGATGGAACTCTTAGAGTTGACACAGAATGCACAAGCTTCCTCCTCCTCACTGTATACTACCCACAACTCGCAGAGATCCAACCTGTGCTTTAATCTGAAGGTTGTGCCGGCTCTGAAGAGAAGAACAAGGATTCAGTTCTAGATTTCACTCCTCTGGAAAACAACTGGGGTCATTTGTGCTAAAAACATTTCACCATGATTTAGCTCCACTTTCAAAGCTTTGATAACTCTGAGCCAGATTCTCAGCTGGTGTAATTTGGTATAACTTCATTAACTTCAGTAGAGCTACAGATTTACACTAGCTAGGTATCTGACCCACTACCTTCTCCCATGCTGCCATCTACGCTGCTCTCTGTGGGATCCAACAGTTAACATTTAAGCATTGGTTGAGCACTTGAGAACTTTTTGAGTTCTACAAGCATGATATAGATTCATTTTACATTATTTACTATTATTATTATTATTTGTATTGCCCTAGCATCTAGGAACCCCACTCATGGACAAGCACCTCATTTCATTAGGTGCTGTAGAAACACACAACAAAAACACTGTCCCTGCCCCAAAGAGCTTATACTGTAAGTAGAAGACAAGAGACAACGGATAGAGACAGACAGATTGGGGAACAAGGAAACAATGAGACATTATTGGTCAGCATGTTAGGCTGTTATCTCAGCACACCAGCAGCCTAGCCATAGTCAAGTTTTTTGCAGGCATCACATGATACTGCTTAAAGATAACATTGCAGAGCCTAAATTTACAATATACCCAGTGATATGTGCCCATATATTTGAGATGAGAATTGGGATCAACATGTTTTCCAAATGAAGAAGTGCCTTGAGGACATGAATATGTACTGTACTTTCTTCCTGAAGAAACTTGCTTCTTTCCTTGACAATATTGAAGAAACAGTGTTATCCTTATTCAGTGCTGGGTGAATCATTTTGTCATTTTCATATTATATTATATTATATTATATTATATTATATTTATATTTAAAGAGACAGGCACATCTCTCTGCTCTCGTGTGTGCTCAGATGTGCTTCACTTGCCATGCCCCAGATACCACTTGGCAAAATGTTTATGTATTAGCTTCATCCCTCTCTTAGAACAAGCTTAATGACAAAAATTTGGGATTCTTTTATCTTACCTTCAGTGGTGCCTGTGACCCATAACCCATTGGTATCAACTGGGAGAGGGCACGGGGTGTGTGTGTGCATAGGGTTTTACAGGGACACCCTGTAATAATAGTTCACCTAAGGGTGGACTCTACATAATATACAATAGACTCTACAAACTACATAATAGCTCACCTAAGCTAGTACTCTACCTAGAGCCACTAACCTCCTGGTCGTCACAATCATTGCAACATGTATGTATGGATAATATTTAAGGAGTTACGTGTCTACACTGAAAATTATGTTCTTAAATTCCTGGAGTTAAGGGCAGGTCACCAGAAGGTGACATACCTCGGAAATGTTCTTTTCAGGCAGAGGTTTATTGCATGGATTCACCAAGGGCAAGTCATGCCTGACTAATCTAATTGCCTTCTATGATGAGATAACTGGCTCTGTGGATGAGGGAAAAGCAGTGGACGTGTTGTTCCTTGACTTTAGCAAAGCTTTTGAAACGGTCTCCCACAGGATTCTTGCCAGCAAGTTAAAGAAGAATGGGCTGGATGAATGGACTATAAGGTGGATGGAAAGCTGGCTAGATTGTCGGGCTCAACAGGTAGTGACCAATGGCTCCATGTCTAGATGGCAGCCGGTATCAAGTGGAGTGCCCCAAGGGTCAGTCCTGGGGCCGGTTTTGTTCAATATCTTCATTAATGATCTGGAGGATGGTGTGGATTGCACCCTCAGCAAGTTTGCAGATGACACTAAACTGGGAGGAGGGGTAGATATGCTGGAGGGTAGGGATAGGATACAGAGGGACCTAGACAAATTAGAGGATTGGGCCAAAAGAAATCTGATGAGGTTCAACAAGGACAAGTGCAGAGTCCTGCACTTAGGATGGAAGAATCCCATGCACCGCTACAGACTAGGGACCGAATGGCTAGGCAGCAATTCTGCAGAAAAGGACCTAGGGGTAACAGTGGACAAGAAGCTGGATATGAGTCAACAGGGTGCCCTTGTTGCCAAGAAGGCCAATGGCATTTTGGGATGTATAAGTAGGGGCATTGCCAGCAGATAGAGGGACGTGTTCATTCCCCTCTATTCAACATTGGTGAAGCCTCATCTGGAGTATTGTGTCCAGTTTTGGGCCCCACACTACAAGAAGGATGTGGAAAAATTGGAAAGAGTCCAGTGTAGGGCAACACAAATGATTAGGGGACTGGAACACATGAGTGATGAGGAGAGAAGGACTGAGGGAACTGGGATTGTTTAGTCTGCGGAAGAGAAGAATGAGGGGGGATTTGATAGCTGCTTTCAACTACCTGAAAGGGGGTTCCAAAGAGGATGGATCTAGACTGTTTTCAGTGGTAGCAGATGACAGAATGAGGAGTAATGGTCTCAAATTGCAGTGGGGGAGGTTTAGATTGGATATTAGGAAAAACTTTTTCACTAGGAGGGTGGTGAAACACTGGAATGGGTTACCTAGGGAGGTGGTGGAATCTCCTTCCTTAGAAGTCTTTAAGGTCAGGCTTGACAAAGCCCTGGCTGGGATGATTTAGTTGGGGATCGGTCCTGCTTTGAGCAGGGGGTTGGACTAGATGACCTCCTAAGGTCCCTTCCAACCCTGATATTCTATGATTCTATGACACTTCTCTCTCTGTCTGGCCATGTGTGTATTGTGTATCTTCTGCCTCACAATGAATGGCTCTTTGGATGTATAGCCAGATGTGTACTGAGAGACTTCAAAATGTACAAGAAAGTAAATCTGCAGGAACAAACAAACAGCATGGAGGTGCCCTGTATATGAATAAAGACAAAGGATTGTTCTAGTATACCTAGAAGTACAAAGGCACACACTGGATCCTTCACTTAGGAGGCAAGCTGGCGGCATAGTAGTCTCTAGCCTGGCTATAAATTGCTGCAGGGCTTTTGGGTGAGCAGTACTTGGTTAAACAGGAGAGTAGCTTGTTAATTAAGTCTAGGCTCTAGAATGCATGATATGATTTTATTTGATAAGTAACTGCTTGTTTCCAATACTTTTGCTTGCTATCACTTGAATCTCTATGCTACATTAAATAAACTTATACTTGCTTTCACTATAAATGAATGGAAGTGCTCTGAGTTAAGCAGAGTGGTGCTCTGAGGTGAAAATGGCAAGCTTGGGTGTACTGCTCTTTTGGAAGCAGCAGATCTGTGGATACTGTGGGTGTCCAGTGGACTTGGGGCTGGACATTCCAGGGAGATGCTCAGAAGGCTAAAGGATTGGAGTGTGCCTACTGCTGACCTGTAGAGTAACAGCAGGACCTGCAAGGCCTAGAGGGGAGTGTTTGTGCTATCTGTGGAGCTGGGGAGTGACTCACAGCAGGCACCGACATGACTTCCTCATGCTAAAGGCAGGTGGTAGCGAGGTGTCTCACAACCCTGGGCACCCCTGGGAAGCATCGCAGAGTCATAAAATGTAACAACTGCGTGAAAATTGCAAACCTCAACTCAAATAGGGCATGCAGCAATGCCCACAGTAAATCTCCTTTGCTAACATCTGGGCTTGTAGAATTGCAAATGCAGAGACTTTGTTTGCTGGGTCATGGTCTCTGTTCCAGCTCTACACTGCCTGGGAATCCCTCTTTTATCAGGGCTATTCTCCAGGGGCTGGTTCCCCCAGCTCAACGGAATCTTGATGTTGTCTTTTAGGCTTGCAGAAGCACTCACCACTGTGCAGGACTGGATCCACGAGCCTGATTCTCTACTCTTTTGCCCTTTGTGTTTACACCTGTGGAAAGTGGGTGTAAAATGCTACCAGATCAGAATGATGGCCTAAATGATAACACAAGGCAAAGGAGAATCAAGACCTTTGGAACAGGATTCTGATCGCACTTACAACATTAACAACGAGGAGTCCTTGTGGCACCTTAGAGACTAACAAATTTATTTGGGTATTTCTCCTGACTTACAACATTGTCAGTCAGGAGAAAGTATGTTGAAGTCAATGGAGTTACCCCTGTTTAAAAGGGTTTGAGTTAGAGGAGAATCAGGCCCATTTTTTCACACCCTCCTCCTCAAGGAGAAAGGACGTGGGCTCTGAAATGTTATGCTTTTTTATTTATATGTGGGAGGCTGTTAAATTGTGTTACTTGGCCCAGAACACGCATCTATTTTCTCATGCCAGACTAACTAGGCAGGTGGCAGGGAGGGACCAATAGCTGCAACCTGACAAGATGCTGCAATTTTATATTTATGTCAGTGCTAAATCTACAAATGAAAAAATAAAAGTCCAGCCACTATCATAATCTCATAGGGTTTAGATGTCTTTATCAACCTTCCTTTTTTTCTTACTTCTCTACTGAGGATTGTTATTAATGCTGTTGGAAAAAAATCCAGAATGCTACAAAATGTGGGCGGAAACAGAGCCTGGTAGGAATTAACCTGCTGATTATCCTGAGTGAAAGGAACAGAAGTAGGGTTTACTCTGTAAAGTGGGCTCATGTGATTGATGGAATCACATGATCAGTCTGAGCAGGCTGGCATCTTGCTTCATTACTTGGTGGCTTGTTGTGAAATTGTGCACATTTTCTAATACTAAACCCTTCTACAGCTTTTCTGCTGTGTCCTCTTCATCTCATCGACCAGGAAAGTGGCTTTGCCTGTTTCTTTGGTGCCATTTTTTAAAAGTGAGTTTTGTTGTTCCTGAAATGTGCTGGATTATAAATTCCAGTGACTGAAACTCTCTATTTATGGGTACAGCATGGGCAGCAGCTGTGCAAGCTTCCCTACGCTGCCCCATCAATGTGCCTAACCGTGCTCTGGAGAGCTCATCTCTAGTTTGATCCTCAGGCCAAATCAATCTGGTCTAGCTGCTGAACCTACCATGCGAGTTCTAATGTGTCAACTGCGGATTGGTTTTCTGTGATGTTCATAGCTGTCTACTAGGCACTGGATTGTGACAACTGCTGGGAAAAGAAAGAAAAAGCAATCTCATAAAATACATTCCTAGATAAACAACTTCACTTTGAATCATTGGTATTGATGGGCTCAGATTATTCATTGTTTGTGAATATTTGGGCGACTGCCAGTAGTCATGAAAATATTTGTGAATCCTGAAAGTTTTGCAACTTCACAGCTGACATGGATGATTTACTATTTGTCATTCTCCTACTAAAGGGCTAGTCGTTCAAACATGAAACAGAGACAGTATCACATGGCCAATCATACACCATAGATTGGGAACCATGAAGAGTAAATAGTTGCAGTGAACCTCATCACACTGTCTGAAAATTGTTCATCCAAACTATTTGGCCAATACTTATAAATAGCGAATACATTTGCAGGAGCCGGGAATGGGTTGCAAAGGATTTGTGAACTAAAACCTAAAAAAGACTATATTTGTCAGATTCTTGCTTTGACAAATACTATCGAACTATCTTTGAGACAAAGTCATTTCACACAAGTCACTGAGAAACCATCAGCTACTAACACCAATCTAGCTGAATGTAAGCAATTCATTTCCATTTCTCACAAGGGCGGGTGATTACAGCATAAACATTTCAGAAATGAATTCAAGACTGTGCAGGCCTTAGGAAACCTGCACAGAAAGGGAGACTTTAGACCTGCTGTGTTAAATAGGTGGACATGCATAGCTGAAAGGATCCTCCTGTCTTTCTTACACTTACATTAAAACACTGTGGGCTCCACTTTCAAAACACAGCACATTGTTTTCACTTGTAATATCCAGACACTGGGGCAGATTCTTTGCCCTGCTTTACTCCCCCTAGGCTGCTCACGCCCAGATTCTCCTGACCCTCAAAGCTGAGGATTCCCCTTGCATGGGAGAACCCCCAGGGTGATGCACAGTAAGCATAGCCAGCTTCAGTGCCACCCTCCCCATGTTAGGGAACAGGGATGGACATAGTGAGGATGAAGAGGAGGCATGGCCGGAGTGACTGCACTCCAGCTATCCTCAGATGATGGATGGCTCCTTGTTGAGCATTGCCAGCTGGTGCATGTTACAGCAGCCCCTGTCCTAGAGGTTGCTCTAACCTAATTCCAGGGCCAGGGTTGGGCAGAAAACCAGGGAACTGCAAGTGGCTCCCTAACAGCCCCTCTCTCTGCCACACCCAGCAGAAGCTGGTTACAGCAGAGAGTCTGGCCCATTGTACCTAACAGTTCATGCCTAGCTGTCACATGACAATGGTTGTGTGCAGATACTTTAACAGACTAAAATCAGGTGCATTTGTGTGACTTTTTCTAGATCTTTTCAAATTGGTGGCGATCGAGTAGAGTTCTGCATATCGTTGGGCCAGCATAATTTTCAAAGAAAACTGTTATGGGCAGCTTTCATTCCAGCCAGGCAACTGGAGTCAAATGAAAACCCTGAACACGAGAAGTTAAAAAGTGTATTCCTTTCAGCTGTAGACAGGAATCCATTTGCATTTGTGTGTTCTGGTCCTCAATGAAAGTCTATTGTCTAAAGTCAACAGGATCTAGCCCATTAAAATGCATAAACATGCTATATATAAATAGCATCCATATTTCTAAGCAATTTTATGTTTATCATTTCTTACAGGAAGAAAAATATAGATGGTGCACAGATTTGTATCTCGTCAGGCTCTATTTGCAGCTTGTCCACATTCGGGGTGCTGCACCGAGCTCAGATCAAAGGGACAGTCTGACCATTGCATTGCCCTGATTTTGCCACAGTTCTCTGCAGGGCTAGTCCCCATGCATATTAAAACAGCCTGAGGGCTTCCGTAATTTATGCGGGCCCCAAGGGAAACATGGATATAGCCAGGGCCGGCTCCAGGCACCAGCTTCCCAAGCAGTTGCTTGGGTCGGCATTCAGAATGGGGCGGCCATCCGTGTCCCGTGGCGGCAATTTGGAGGCAGCTCTGCCCCTCTTCCGGGTGCGGGGACAATTCTGCGGCCACTGCTTGGGGCGGCAAAATTGGTAGAGCCGCCTCTGGATATAGGTCACTGCAGAGGTCACACAATCGCTTTGTACTTTGTTTAGAAGTGGATAATACCTCCTGATGGGCAAAGCTCAAAAAGTTCAGTTCGCGGAAACACTCAGCACTGCATGTAATCTGGAAATCAGGCTGACAATTTTATAAGCTCAGGTTCTCTCATGAGCCCTACTTCCTGATTCTGCCCAGTTCAGCAAAACCACAAAAACCATCTTTCTTGCAATATTATGGAACTTCTCCTTCCAGTTTTGATTGAAACCAAAGAGCGTAGAGGCGTGAGTAGAGGGAAGAGCCTTAGCAGTGAGCCTGGACCTAACCTCAGTATCTGAACACTCCCAAACTTGTGGAAGGTTTGGATACAGATCTGAACTTTCCAGCCTAGGTCAGCTCCTAGAAGAAAAATAAACACACAAGAGAGGAACACAGGAATTTCCATTCCAGATCAGATCTGTGATCTATTTAGTACAGCATTTTGTCTCCAATGGTGGCCAGCACTAGATGCTTCAGAGGAAGTTGAAGTATAGAATATTGTGGCCATATAGGAAGTTTCCACCCAAGCTAACTAATTTTATTTAAGCTGAATAAAGCTTCCATTTCAGTTTGGGTGCAAGTCTGTTTTAGTTCTTATTACATCAGAAGCGGTTTGCCTCACGCTAGTAAGAAGCCATTCCTCAGACAGTTTCTCTTTTACCAAAACATCATTTGAAAGAGGATATTGGGTGCAGCTCTTTACATAAGAACATAAGAATGGCCATACTGGGCCAGACCAAAGGTCCATCCAGCTCAGTATCCTGTCTTCCAACAGTGGCCAATGCCAGGTGCCCCAGAGGGAATGAACAGAACATTCATCAAGTGATCCATTCCCTGTCACCCATTCCGAGCTTCTGGCAAACAGCAGCTAGGGACACCATCCCTGCTAATAGCTATTGATGGACCTATCCTCCATGAACTTATCTAGTTCTTTTTGAATCGTGTTACAGTCTTGGACTTCACAGCATCCTCTGGCAAAGAGTTCCACAGACTGACTCACGTTGTGTGAAAAAATACTTCCTTTTGTTTGTTTTAAACCTGCTGCCTATTAATTTCATTTGGTGACCCCTAGTTCTTGTGCTATGAAAAAATAACACTTCCCTATGTACTTTCTCCACATCAGCTCTCCCAGAGAGCCAGTGATGATGCCACCTTTGAGCAGGTGACCAGTGCAGAGAGGAAGAGACCCCCTTTACACCTTCACCGCAATAGCTGGTGCTTATAAGATCACTCAATTCTATACGTTTTAGTTCAGTTTAGCAGAAAAATGTTACTCCTAACACCAGTGTTGTCTGAAATTGTCCCTAATTCTTGGAGCAGATAAAACATAGTTGATCAAATTCTGCTCTCAGTTGTAACTGTACCCCCCTGCCATGCCCCCTGGCATGGCAGTATGTAGCAAAGAACCTTTGTGGTCTTAAGGTGGCTAACAAAGGAAAACAAATGTGTTTTGTTGTTTTGCTTCTCTCTGGTGTATAAGAAGTCCTGACAAATTTTTCAAAATGTTTATGTTAGAAATCCAGGCCTTGTTGACTCTTTTCCCCCAGAAGACTCTATGGACAACTTGAGAACTAGTAGGATGATGACATCACTACTATCCAGGAAGTGAAAGCTGAGCAACCTAGAGGAAAAAAAGGCTTTTTATTCAGATTCTTTAAAATTCTGCTTTTGTTAACAACTATTTAACTCAAATGCCTAGCAAGCAGGCAGAAGAAAAACTTTCTGTTAAACACTCAGCATTTCTGCTTCTTCAGATAAGGGCTAACAGTTCCTGTGCCACTTTTCTCAATCCTTCTGGTAGAACTCTAGAAAAATGAAGAAGACAAAATTTCTGATATTTCTTAGGTCAGAAGCAAGCAGTGAAAAAAACCGGCATCATAAAGAAGCAGAAACAAACAGCAACAAATGCACAAACACAGGTTTTTTTCCATGGCAGATCACTTTTAAAAATTTCACTTCAAGGCATTGTTTGTAGCATTTCTGATGGGAAATGTATCTAATACTATAACTGAAACTTGTTTAACTGCCCCAAAACAACAGAACTGAAAAAAACTGTTTCTGCACAGGCTCTGCTGAGAGGAAATCAAAGAAAAATACTTGAGAGGGTTTTTTTCTTTTCTTTTTCAATCCATGCCCCGACAAGTGAGTTGCTAACAGCAGAAATGAATGGTATTGATGGGAAACAGAAGCTGCACTTTGCCTATTACTAATGTTAATATTGCAACCAGAGCTGAATCAGAAGGTGTTGGATCTGTTATTTCCCGAGCCCTTGAGATCGATAAATGAAGCTTCACATGAGTAATCTGAGAAGCGCTGGGTTGATGGAGAACAACATACTTTTCTGAGTGTAGGAGTGGCATGAAAAGTCAAACCGCACTGGGGGGCTTCTTGTCCACTGAAGGAGCTTGAGATCTTCTGGCCTGGTGCAAGTGGGAGGTAAATTAGGATCTGCTGCAGTTCAGGGTGAGGCAGAGATTCGCGTGTGAAGCTTGGTTTTCCCAAGTTTAGAACTTAGCCATCAAAATGTTCTCTTCTGGGCTCAAACTTGGTATGACAACTTCAATTCAGGAGATGATATTTGTTACAGCAAAAGAGTGAAGAATAATCAGTTTTGTGTTTTCTTTTAGGTTGAAGGCGTGACAATAAAATAAAGTCACTGATTTCAGTCACGCCCTGGCATTCCCATAAGTCTGTCTTGAAACAGTTAGGGCTCTGATTCTAATCTCACTGAAGAATATCAGGAGTAGCTCCACTGCAGTTAGTAGAATTACAGTTAGTAGAATTCTGTCAGATCAGAATCAGGTTCTGAGGCTCAAATTCTCTTCTTGGCTGCACTGGTGAAACCCTTCTGACTTCACAGGAGCTGCACCGAAAAGAAAATTTACTCCCTAGACTTCCGGAAGCACGAGTTCAAAACTTGAGTTGACTCAGGCCTTCATTTTCTGAGCTAGATAACTGGACTTCCCATACAGTCTGCTGTGAGGGGACCATTCAGATGAGGCCCTGTCTGCCCTTTGTAGACATTACAGTCCCTATTACCCTTTTTGTAGAGCTATTTGTTTGCCCAGCAGATTACGTGATCCAGCTGAAAGAAGTGGACAACCAAAAACCCACTTTATCCCCACTGAGTATTAATGAACCTCACCCTATGTTTGATTGCTTATTTTAAACTGATGAAATTTGCTGGCAAATAGCACCTGATGTGGGCTGTAGCCCTTGTATATCTTGAAAGGAACAAGTCAGTTAAGTAAAAGATATGGTCTTATGTGTGGTCCCTGTGTTTTTACATCAGAAATTTACAAAGGTATTTTAGCCTCCTTGCATGCAAGGCCTGGTCCCACTGAAGTCAATGTGAGTGTTGCCACAATGCCATTGACTTCACTGGGAATCTGCCTCCACCTTCATGTGTTTGGAACCAATTCCTCTGTACAGGGGTAGAATTTGGGGAAGAAGTGCAAGAAATGCAAATCTCTTTCAGGGCACAGGGCCAAATTCATAGGGACTCTACGTACTGTTGCTGTGTCTGTCTGAGGCAGGATAGTGGGGCAAGACCAGAAGATCTGTCACCAGCTGATCCCTTTCATTATCCCCCAGTCTTAGAGGTGGGGGTATGTAAGGCCATGGAACATATTCCAGCACCTAGACTGGGACAGTGGCTGCAGAGCTGCTCCATTCTTGCTATGCTGATGGGACAGGGAAGATTCCTCTCACCTCCAATGAGTTCCCCAGTGTCTGGTACAATTATCTGGCCTGGGGGCAGGCTGGATTTGGTTCCTACTATGTATGTGTGCTACACCAAATTTAGACTCACACATTTCAAAACACTCAAAGGGATCAGGGACTGCCATGCTCCAAAACACATGCTAATGCCTACTAGCTTTCAGAAAAAATGTTTCCTTCTAGTGTTATAAATGAGCTTTTTCAGTGTATTGGGCACATATTTAGTTAAAAGTCCCTAAATAACCCTATTTATTTATAGTCTACAACATCATAATGAGTCCCTCAGACACCTGTTTTAGTAAAATGACATTCTCCTGTTAATACACATTCTATAAAGCACTGTAGACTGTATGTGATAGGCACAAAATAAGCAGTTTAAAAAGGCTCTAAGGACATTTTCCCTCAATGTGCAGAGTTCCTCTTAATATTAGCCCTGGTCTACACTAGGACTTTAGGTCGAATTTAGCAGCATTAAATCGATGTAAACCTGCACCCGTCCACATGATGAAGCCCTTTATTTCGACTTAAAGGGCTCTTAAAATCGATTTCCTTACTCCACACCTGACAAGTGGATTAGCGCTTAAATCGGCCTTGCCAGCTCGAATTTGGGGTACCGTGGACACAATTCGATGGTATTGGCCTCCGGGAGCTATCCCAGAGTGCTCCATTATGACAGCTCTGGACAGCACTCTCAACTCAGATGCACTGGCCAGGTAGACAGGAAAAGAACCGTGAACTTTTGAATCTCATTTCCTGTTTGGCCAGTGTGGCAAGCTGCAGGTGACCATGCAGAGCTCATCAGCAGAGGTGACCATGATGGAGTCCCAGAATCGCAAAAGAGCTCCAGCATGGACCGAACGGGAGGTACGGGATCTGATCACTGTTTGGGGAGAGGAATCCGTGCTATCAGAACTTCGTTCCAGTTTTCAAAATGCCAAAACCTTTGTCAAAATCTCCCAGGGCATGAAGGACAGAGGGACCATAACAGGGACCCGAAGCAGTGCCGCGTGAAACTGAAGGAGCTGAGGCAAGCCTACCAGAAAACGAGAGAGGCAAACGGCTGCCCCGGGTCAGAGCCCCAAACATGCCGCTTCTATGATGAGCTGCATGCCATTTTAGGGGCTTCAGCCACCACTACCCCAGCCGTGTTGTTTGACTCCTTCAATGGAGATGGAGGCAATACGGAAGCAGGTTTTGGGGACGAAGAAGATGATGATGATGATGAGGTTGTAGATAGCTCACAGCAAGCAAGCGGAGAAACCGGTTTTCCTGACAGCCAGGAACTGTTTCTCACCCTGGACCTGGAGCCAGTACCCCCCGAACCCACCCAAGGCTGCCTCCTGGACCCAGCAGGCTGAGAAGGGACCTCCGGTGAGTGTTCCTTTTACAATACTATACATGGTTTAAAAGCAAGCATGTGAAAGGATTACTTTGCCCTGGCATTCGCGGCTCTCCTGGATGTACTCCCAAAGCCTTTGCAAAAGGTTTCTGGGGAGGGCAGCCTTATTGTGTCCTTCATGGTAGGACACTTTACCACTCCAGGCCAGTAACACTTACTCGGGAATCATTGTACAACAAAGCATTGCAGTGTATGTTTGCTAACATTCAAACAACATCCGTTCTTTATCTCTCTGTGTTATCCTCAGGAGAGTGAGATATAATTCATGGTCACCTGGTTGAAATAGGGTGCTTTTCTTCAGGGGACACTCAGAGGAGCCCATTCCTGCTGGGCTGTTTGCCTGTGGCTAAACAGAAATGTTCCCCGCTGTTAGCCACAGGGAGGGGGGAGGGTTGAGGGGGTAGCCACACGGTGTGGGGGAGGCAAAATGCGACCTTGTAACAAAAGCACATGTGCTATGTATGTAATTTAACAGCAAGGTTTACCCTGAAAGAGTGTAGCCACTGTTTTATAAAATGTGTCTTTTTAAATACCGCTGTCCCTTTTTTTTTCTCCACCAGCTGCATGTGTTTCAATGATCACAGGATCTTCTCCTTCCCAGAGGCTAGTGAAGCTTAGAAAGAAAAAAAAACGCACTCGCGATGAAATGTTCTCCGAGCTCATGCTGTCCTCCCACACTGACAGAGCACAGACGAATGCGTGGAGGCAAATAATGTCAGAGTGCAGGAAAGCACAAAATGACCGGGAGGAGAGGTGGCGGGCTGAAGAGAGTAAGTGGCGGGCTGAAGAGAGGGCTGAAGCTCAAATGTAGCGGCAGCGTGATGAGAGGAGGCAGGATTCAATGCTGAGGCTGCTGGAGGACCAAACCAGTATGCTCCAGTGTATGGTTGAACTGCAGCAAAGGCAGCTGGAGCACAGACTGCCACTACAGCCCCTGTATAACCAACCACCCTCCTCCCCAAGTTCCATAGCCTCCACACCCAGACGCCCAAGAACGCGGTGGGGGGGCCACCGGCCAACCAGCCACTCCGCCACAGAGGATTGCCCCCAAAAAAGAAGGCTGGCATTCAATAAATTTTAAAGTTGTAAACTTTTAAAGTGCTGTGTGGCATTTTCCTTCCCTCCTCCACCACTCCTCCTGGGCTACCTTGGTAGTCATCCCCCTATTTGTGTAATGAATGAATAAAGAATGCATGAATGTGAAGCAACAATGACTTTATTGCCTCTGCAAGCGGTGATCGAAGGGAGGAGGGGAGGGTGGTTAGCTTACAGGGAAGTAGAGTGAACCAAGGGGCGGGGGGTTTCATCAAGGAGAAACAAACAGAACTTTCACACCGTAGCCTGGCCAGTCATGAAACTGGTTTTCAAAGCTTCTCTGATGCGTACCGCGCCCTCCTGTGCTCTTCTAACCGCCCTGGTGTCTGGCTGCGCGTAACCAGCAGCCAGGCGATTTGCCTCAACCTCCCACCCCGCCATAAACGTCTCCCCCTTACTCTCACAGATATTATGGAGCACACAGCAAGCAATAATAACAGTGGGAATATTGGTTTCGCTGAGGTCTAAGCGAGTCAGTAAACTGCGCCAGCGCGCCTTTAAATGTCCAAATGCACATTCTACCACCATTCTGCACTTGCTCAGCCTGTAGTTGAACAGCTCCTGACTACTGTCCAGGCTGCCTGTGTACGGCTTCATGAGCCATGGCATTAAGGGGTGGGCTGGGTCCCCAAGGATACATATAGGCATTTCAACATCCCCAACAGTTATTTTCTGGTCTGGGAATAAAGTCCCTTCCTGCAGCTTTTGAAACAGACCAGAGTTCCTGAAGATGTGAGCGTCATGTACCTTTCCCGGCCATCCCACGTTGATGTTGGTGAAATGTCCCTTATGATCCACCAGAGCTTGCAGCACTACTGAAAAGTACCCCTTGCGGTTTATGTACTCGGTGGCTTGGTGCTCCGGTGCCAAGATAGGGATATGGGTTCCGTCTATGGCCCCACCACAGTTAGGGAATCCCATTGCAGCAAAGCCATCCACTATGACCTGCACATTTCCCAGGGCCACTACCCTTGATATCAGCAGATCTTTGATTGCGTGGGCTACTTGCATCACAGCAGCCCCCACAGTAGATTTGCCCACTCCAAATTGATTCCCAACTGACCGGTAGCTGTCTGGCGTTGCAAGCTTCCACAGGGCTATCGCCACTCGCTTCTCAACTGTGAGGGCTGCTCTCATCTTGGTATTCATGCGCCTCAGGGCAGGGGAAAGCAAGTCACAAAGTTCCATGAAAGTGCCCTTACGCATGCAAAAGTTTCGCAGCCACTGGGAATCGTCCCAGACCTGCAAGACTATGTGGTCCCACCAGTCTGTGCTTGTTTCCCGAGCCCAGAATCAGCGTTCCACAGCATGAACCTGCCCCATTAGCACCATGATGCATGCATTGTCAGGGCCCATGCTTTCAGAGAAATCTGTGTCCATGTCCTGATCACTCACGTGACCGCGCTGACGTCGCCTCCTCGCCCGGTATCGCTTTGCCAGGTTTCTGGTGCTGCATATACTGCTGGATAATGCGTGTGGTGTTTAATGTGCTCCTAATTGCCAAAGTGAGCTGAGCGGCCTCCATGCTTGCCTTGGTATGGCGTCCGCACAGAAAAAAGGCGCGGAACGATTGTCTGCCGTTGCTCTGACAGAGGGAGGGGCGACTGACGACACGGTTTACAGGGTTGGCTTCAGGGAGCTAAAATCAACAAAGGGGGTGGCTTTACACCAAGGAGTATTTCAGGCAGGACTTCACGGAGGGTTCCAATAAGAAATGGTGCACCTAAGTTATTGTTCTTATTGGAACAAGGAGGTTAGCCTGGCCTCTGATTGATACATGGCTAGATTTACCTCGCTGCACCTTCTCTGTGAGTGACTGCAGTGTGACCTAGAGGAATGAGTCCCCTAGACAGGGGAGGAGGCAAATGAGTACAAAACAAATCTGGTCTATTTCTTGTTTTGATCCACTCCATCTAACTTTTACATCTTTGGCTGGCAGCAGACGGTGCAGAAGGACTGCATGCCATCCACATCTCATGGCTGCTCGGCAGAAGATGGTACAATACGACTGCTAGCCATCCTCATCTCTTGCCTGCCCGGCAGAAGATGGTACAGTACGACTGCTAGCAATCCGTATCGCCTGCCTGCTCACCATAAGATGGTTCAATAGGACTGACTGCAGGACTAGAGAGAATGACCTGGTCAAGTCACTCCAAATTTAGTCCCTGCGCCCATGTCTGCCCAGGCGCTCCCAGCCGACGTGGCCAGGAGCACCTCGGACACGACGAGGATGGCTACCAGTCGTACTGCACCGTCTGCTGCCAGAAGGCAATGGGTTGCTGCTACTGTGTAGCAAAGCTGTACTGTGTCTGCCAGCACCCAGGAGACATACGGTGACGGTTACCTGAGCGGGCTCCATGCTTGCCGTGATATGGTGTCTGCACAGGTAACTCGGGAAAAAAGGCACAAAACGATTGTCTGCCCTTGCTTTCACGGAGGGAGGGAGGGAGGGAATGGAGGCCTGACGATATGTACCCAGAACCACCCGCGACAATGTTTTAGCCCCATCAGGCATTGGGATCTCAACCCAGAATTCCAATGGGCAGCGGAGACCGCGGGAACTGTGGGATAGCTACCCACAGTGCAACGCTATGGAAGTCGACTCTAGCCTCGGTACTGTGGAAGCACTCCGCCGAGTTAATGCACTTAGAGCATTTTCTGTGGGGACACACACACTCGAATATATAAAACCGATTTCTAAAAAACCGACTTCTATAAATTCAACCTAATTCCGTAGTGTAGACATACCCTTAGTGTTCCACACACTTTTGAAGGGAAGAAGGGAACCCAACATATACAATTGCATAGCAGTGCTTCCCAAGAGCTATTATAATCTCTCATGCAGATAAAATGTCCTTTAAAAGTGGTTCTAACTTTTCCTACAAGTCTCTAATCCATTAGAGCTAGGTCACAGCCATCCAGGGGTCACTCCCTCCCCCTGAAGTATCAACTTGAGTTGATTGAATTTCCAAGTCCTCTTTAAAATAAGTCAGCATTGGTAGATTTCTCACATTTCCTTCTGTGAATACATAGGCTGGCTCAGTAGAAAGAACCCTAATTAAAGACTGTATCATGCTGGTCAAACTTGGACTTCTAAATGGAGATCTGTATCTGGATGATAAAAGATTGTGAATAGAGCAGTGATATTCAAGAGCTGATCCATATGTGAATTTAAATAATTTTTCTTCAAGGTAAGTGCACATATTTTTGAGTCATGCTTGTGAAATAAAAAAAACACGTTTGTCAGCTGTATAATACTTTGAAAACATAGCACATTGCTAATCTGAAAGTCAGTGATTGATATTAAAATATCAGGTTAATAGCATTCCAGTTTAATGAAAAGATTTCCTGAGTTCTTTGTGTTGCTTTGCTTATATCCACCTGAAAACTTGCCATGTCAATACTTCATCTATAGAAAACTTGGTTTTGAAATTATTATCATTATAATTAATCATGTTTATTACAGTGGTGCCTAAGGGACAACAAAGAATGGGGTCCCAGCGTGCTTGGCACTGAACAGACAGAGTAATAGATGGTCCCTACCCCAAATTGCTTACCAACTAAATAGACAAGACAGACACAGCGTGGGAGAAGGGATATAAATTTCAAGTTGATCTGGTGACCACTTTCCTATTCTGATATTTTTCTATCATTTTCAGGGGAAATATTTTTGTAGCCTAAACATAACAGTGCTCCCTTCAGGATTATAGTACTTTCTTCAATTTTAAAAAAAATGCTACAGTAGTCCTATGTAGTTTGAGGAAGACCAATGATAATTAAATGTTTTTTTTTTTATAATAGGATCAAAATGATGAGGATGCTTTGGAAAAATCAGTATAATGAAGCACCTTGCACAACAAATTCAAGACTGAAGTTGGTTGGAAAATGATTCCCCTCCTCCCCGTGAAAAATTTCAATGAAAACAAGTTGGTTTTTTAATTTTCATTGAAAATTTTCAGCAACTGAAAACTGACTTTTTTAGGCAAACCAATTTTTTTTCACAAAAACTTCTGTTCAGTTGAAAATCCAGTTTTCGTTTAAAAAACGTTTCAGTAAAGAAATTGTGAATTTTTGAATTTTTTCTAGAGCCTCCTTCAGTGAGTAAAACAGTCAATGTTTGTTTCAGCAGAAAAAGAGGCAGTGAATTTTGCATTCACAGCTGCAGTTCACGCCATAGAGCTTCAAATAGCCTGGAGTTTCACTTTCAGTTTGGCCTCACTCTATCATGCCTTGAACTTTGAGAAATCCCCGCTGAAACAACCACCAAAAATACTATGATTGCTTCAGTGTAGGGTTTTCCCAGCATCTGTTTACAACTAACTGGGAGATTCATGCTTTAAGAAAAAAATAAAGAAAGGGGATTTTTTAGTTCATTTTTAGAAATATTATTGGAATCACAGAAATAGAAGAACTGAAGAAATTAATTTTACTTTATATTCACCAAACATAATTAATGTAAACTTAACATTGCAAAAGAAGAATGTTTATTTTGTTAGCTGACAAGAGAGACAATTACTTGTCACTCAGGTTATGGTAGGGTTTAGTGAAGGGTCCTTTCAAGGCTAAATCTAGCTTGCTTTGCTCAGGAACAATTTCATTTACTGTCATTAAATAGTATTACTGGCATGAGGTAGAGGAGCAGGATTTGGTTCTTAACCTAGCTCTGGAGGTGTTTGGTCACTCTTAGAATGCAGTTCACTTTGCTACCTTGCAATCTATGTGCCCAATTCTCAGGGCTGGTGTTAGGAAAAATGGTGCCCTGGGAGAACTTGTATTTTGACACCCCTGACCCCGGCTGCCTCTGCATCCATCCCCCTATTACCTCTGCTTCCCACTGCAACCTTGGTCTCCCCTCCCCACCCAACCCGCTGCCTCCCGCTGCCTCCCCAGGCTCACAACACCCCTGCCTTCACCCCCAGACCTTGCTGGCCCCCACCCCAATTGCCCTGAGCTCCCTTTTGTGGCCTCGCACCCCAGGCCGGCCCTGCTCCTTGCCTCTTTACCACGGCACCCCCTGACCATGGTACCCTGAGTGGTTGCCCACCCTTAAGGCTGATCCTGCCAACCCTATTCTCACTGTGGAGAAGTGAGACTGAGGTTTCAGTGGGAGCAGGAGCAGGTCCTAGGTTAGAAAAATAACAAAGGTGTAAATCTTGGGTCTGATCTTGAAGCAACACTTCAGTGAAGTCCATGTGAGTTTTGTCTCAGTGCGGACTGTGGGATCACTGGATGCCAAACATTAAAAATAAAAAGTATAGATTTTCCTTATGTTTTTTGATTTAATAAATGTAGCACACCTAGATTAATAGATTTTAAAGCCAGAAGGGACCATTAAATCATCTAGTCTGACCTCCTGTATAACACAGGCCATAGAATTTCACCCAGTTACCCCTATATTGAGCCCAATAACTTGTGTATGACAAAAGCATAACTTGTGTTTGAGTAAAGCGTGTCTTCCAGAGAGGCATTTGGTCAGTCTTGATTTGAAGACTTCAAGAGATGGAGCATTTACCACTTCCCTTGGTAATTTGTTCTCATGGTCAATCATAGATTCATAGATATTTAGGTCAGAAGGGACCATTATGATCATCTAGTCTGACCTCCTGCACAATGCAGGCCACAGAATTTCACCCACCACTCCTAAAAAAGACCTCACACCTATATCTGTGCTATTGAAGTCCTCAAATTGTAGTTTGAAGACCTCAAGGAGCAGAGAATCCTCCAGCAAGTGACCCGTGCCCCATGCTACAGAGGAAGGCGAAAAACCTCCAGGGCCTTCCAGTCTGCCCTGGAGAAAAATTGTGTCACCTTTTTAATAAGAATTTGTCTGACTTTAACTTCTAGCCATTGGCTCATGTTACACCATTCTCTGCTAGATAACAGAGCCCTTTAGTACCTGGTATTTTCTCCCCATTAAGGTACATATACAGTGTAATCAAGTCGTCTTGTGATCTTCTTTTCATAAACTAAACAGATTGAACTTCTTTAGTCTCTCTCCTTAACTGCCTTCGATTTTGTGGTTCTTTTCTTCAACCTCTCCAATTTTACAAGACCCTTTTAAAAATGTGGACACCAGAATGGTATGCAGTATTTCAGTCTCAGTCCCATCAATGCTGTATACAGAGGTAAAATCACCTCTCTTCATCTACTCACTACTCCGCTGTTTCTACGTCCAAGGATTGCATTAGCCCTTTGTGTCACAGCATTGCCCTGGGAATGTACGGGGAGACTTTGGCAAACCAGTAAAGTGCCTGAAACCACTATGGCTTTTTGCTAAAAGCAGCCATGTCAGCAGGCTGCAAATTGGCCATTCAGCACTCTCAGTTTGACCAAGAAAGGAGGGGAGGCGGTTTTGGGTGCCACAGAAAGGGCAGCCTGACCCTGTGTCCTTCCTGATAAGAATTGTGTTGAAGTTGCTGATACATGTGTAACCCTTCTGCCTGTCAGAGTTGGCAGCAACAAGGGCCGGGTTCAGTATCTAGGGGATCCATTCCAATAACACAATGCAAACCGGCTCGAGCCCCCACCCAGTGACCTGGGACAAATATATAGCACCCCCGCTGGGCGCCTCCAAGAGGCAATACTTCCCCTCTCGTAAGTACATAGTCTGAGTGTAACAAAAAGCCTTTTAATAACAGAGAGAAACAATGTGGCATTATGTTGGGGAAACACCATGAACAGGATTCATAACACAACCCATGAGCAAAAAACCCACCCCAAGCAAATTGGGGCATGCCCTTTCCCTTTGTTTCTTGAGTCCAGCAACCCCAAATCACCCAAAGTCCCAAAAGTCCAACGACCCAAAAGTCTCTGTCCCTGGTCAGGGCAGCCCCAGAGACCAAAAGTTTATCTGCAGTTTTACTCCCCAGTCTGGATAAAAATGTGCCTGTGGGGGTGTGGGGGTGGGGGAAGAGGTAAGGGGCACCTTACGTGACCTGAAGCTGACTACCCCACAGCTCCACAGGGCTCTGCTCCGCTCACTCACGAAGAGCTCCACTCCACTCCGCTCCGCTCTCTCATGAACGGCTCTGCTCGCCGTCTCATAAGCGGCTCCACGCTGCTCCCCATCCCGCAAACTGCTCTGCTCCACCAGCTGCTCTGCTCGCCATCCCGCAAACTGCTCCACCATATATTTTCAGGCTCCCCCACTACTTAACACAACACTCAGTGATTTCAGCTCTTAGTAAGTTTAGCTCTTTTGTGATTTCAGCTTGTAGTAGGGGAGCCTCAGTGCTGGTGCACCATTAGCCCAAAGTGAATTCAGCTCAGCAGCCTGTAACTAGACTCCTAATAGAATCAAAATTAGCTCCGATATTCCACAGTGGAGAGAGAAGGAAGTGCAATTAGCATGTAAGGCCCTCACCAGGGGGCTATACCACCAAGTATTAATACTTGTTCCCCAGCCTCTCTCCATTCACAGAGTTTTGGAACCCATGTCCCCTGTCTAGTGAGTGCTACTTAGTTGATGGCGAGTCCCTCCATCATAACAAAAGGCCAAGTGCAGTTCCACTGTCCTTGATTCCCATAATCAGGGTAATAACAATTTATTCTTCCTGCCTCAATAACAGAGACACCGGGGATCCTACAGCAGCCAAAGTTACCATTTGGGCAGCTATGGCCTCATTCTAGGTGGGGTGGGTGTGCCTATGCAAATGAGATCAGCCCCTGAAGTTCTTTTCCACAACTTGCCATACCTCACCCCCAGATGTCAGGGTGGAGCTCATCCTGACTCTGCTTACGCATGCATTTTAGAAGAGCAGGATGAGACCCAGGAATGTCTGTTGGGGTCTCAAGGCTGCAAACTCTGGAAAAACCCACATCTGGTTAATCAATAATCAGAAGGAACCTCTTGCTTAACCATTGAAACTGAATGCTTAACAAGTTTTCTTTAAAGAACATGTCATTCTATTACTAATGTATAAATAAGGGGGAAAAGTCTGAGGTAGTGCAATTCTTCAGGACTGGACTCTCCCTCTGGATGCATCTTGTGTTCCCCACTGGCAGACGGGCTGCCGCTGTGCCACTCAAGAACCACACTCAGCTTCGGTAATTATTGAGGGTTGGCGGTGTTTTACTAACCTGTGGCGGACGTGTGTATGTGATTGAGACTAAGTAAAATTTAGCTTTAAGTGAAAGCACTCTTGTGTTGTCCTGTTTGTGCCAGCCATCTATCGGTCAGATGGCTGCGTCTCCCCTGATTTATTTCCTGACAGCACCTAGCACAGAGTAAAAGTTACCAAGAGCTTTGGGTTGAAAGAATCCCAGGTAACAGGAGCTCATGTTCAGTTGCTTGTCTGCTGTGACCTCTAAATCCTCTTCATTCACTGCTTTCCAGCCCTTTTCATGTGTACAGATGATGGGAACACTGAGCCTTGGGGTAGCTCTGGGGGATCAGATTGTTGCTTTGGTGGGTGTACATGAAAACTCTGTGGGCATGGGGGAGGCAGTTACACCTTGTGTAAAATTAATTTGGCTAATATAATGTTATGAAGGTTAAACTATATGGAAGGAATTTGCATTTTCCCAGGACGTGTACAGTGTATATTGGAGAAGGGGTAAAAGAAATGCAAATAAAACATGGTACTTCATTAAAATCCTAATAGGGCTCCAAAAGGAGTCACAATAGGTTGTGCTTTCTTTTTCAGATCTCTGTGTTTTGGAGCAGGAGATGAAAGTGGAAAGTAATCAGAACTCTGGTGGAAGTGGAATGTTTCCCTTTTAAGACACTCTCTAAACTGCTAATAGCTTTGGATCCAAAAGCAAGCTAGTAAGCCTCTGTGTGCAAATGCAAATTACCTAGCTGATGGGCACAAAGGAGCTGCAAATAACAAATACATCTGGTCAGCAAACAAGCTACTAGAAGACTCAGATTATGGCCCTCCAGGAAAGGGAGGTGAAAAAACAAGTCAAGCCTGAAAATAAGGGGGATAGGTTAACCTTAGTGGGTGTGGGTGTGGGTGGGAGGGGGTGGGTGTGTGGGTGGGGGAGATGGGAACAGGGAATGGGGGTAAGGAAATTGGAATCATGTTTTGCTAAAGAGGGAAATGGGAACAGGGAATGGGGGTAAGGAAATTGGAATCATGTTTTGCTAAAAGGGGAAATGGGAACAGGGAATGGGGCTGGGGAAATTGGAATCATGTTTGGTTAAGGACAGGACTGGGAACAAGGACACAGGTGTAAGGCTCTGTGGTTTCAGAGCTGGGAAGGAGGATACTAAGGAAGGAAACTGGAATCATGCTTGCTGGAAGTTCACCCCAATAAACACGAATTGTTTGCACCTTTGGACTTCGGGTATTGTTGCTCTCTGTTCATGCGAGAAGGACCAGGGAAGTAAGTGGGTGAAGGAATAAGCCCCTTAACAACAGACACATTATAAGTAGATAGGATACATTTAAAATAACACTGAAGTGGCCAGTGTTCACTGTATCTAACTGAATTCATAGAATCATAGAATCATAGAATATCAGGGTTGGAAGGGACCTTAGGAGGTCATCTAGTCCAACCCCCTGCTCAAAGCAGGACCGATCCCCAACTAAATCATCCCAGCCAGGGCTTTGTCAAGCCTGACCTTAAAAACTTCTAAGGAAGGAGATTCCACCACCTCCCTAGGTAACCCATTCCAGTGTTTCGCCACCCTCCTAGCGAAAAAGTTTTTCCTAATATCCAACCTAAACCTCCTCTACTGCAATTTGAGACCATTACTCCTCGTTCTGTCATCTGCTACCACTGAGAACAGTCTAGATCCATCCTCTTTGGAACCCCCTTTCAGGTAGTTGAAAGCAGCTATCAAATCCCCCCTCATTCTTCTCTTCTGCAGACTAAACAATCCCAGTTCCCTCAGTCTCTCCTCATAACTCATGTGTTTCAGTCCCCTAATCATTTGTGTTGCCCTCTGCTGGACTCTTTCCAATTTTTCCACATCCTTCTTGTAGTGTAGGGCCCAAAACTGGACACAGTACTCCAGATGAGGCTTCACCAATGTTGAATAGAGGGGAATGAACACGTCCCTCGATCTGCTGGCAATGCCCCTACTTATACATCCCAAAATGCCATTGGCCTTCTTGGCAACAAGGGCACACTGCTGACTCATATCCAGCTTCTCGTCCACTGCCACCCCTAGGTCCTTTTCTGCAGAATTGCTGCCTAGCCATTCGGTCCCTAGTCTGTAGCGGTGCATGAGATTCTTCCATCCTAAGTGCAGGACTCTGCACTTGTCCTTGCTGAACCTCATCAGATTTCTTTTGGCCCAATCCTCTAATTTGTCTAGGTCCCTCTGTATCCTATCCCTACCCTCCAGCGTATCTACCCCTCCTCCCAGTTTAGTGTCATCTGCAAACTTGCTGAGGGTGCAATCCACACCATCCTCCAGATCATTAATGAAGATATTGAACAAAACCGGCCCCAGGACCGACCCCTGGGGCACTCCACTTGATACCGGCTGCCTACTAGACATGGAGCCATTGATTACTACCTGTTTAGCCTGACAATCTAGCCAGCTTTCTATCCACCTTATAGTCCATTCATCCAGCCCATACTTCTTTAACTTGCTGGCAAGAATACTGTGGGAGACCGTGTCAAAAGCTTTGCTAAAGTCAAGGAACAACATGTTCACCGCTTTCCCCTCATCCACAGAGCCAGTTATCTCGTCATAGAAGGCAATTAGATTAGTCAGGCATGACTTGCCCTTGATGAATCCATGCTGATTGTTCCTGATCACTTTCCTCTCCTCTAAGTGCTTCAGAATTGATTCCTTGAAGACCTGCTCCATGATTTTTCCAGGGACTGAGGTGAGGCTGACTGGGCTGTAGTTCCCTGGATCCTCCTTCTTCTGTTTTTTAAAGATGGGCACTACATTGGCCTTTTCCCAGTTGTCCAGGACCTCCCCCGATCTCCATGAGTTTCAAAGATAATGGCCAATGGCTCTGCAATCACATCCGCCAACTCCTTTAGCACTCTCGAATGTAGTGCATCCAGCCCCATGAACTTGTGCTCGTCCAGCTTTTCTAAATAGTCCCGAACCACTTCTTTCTCCATAGAGGGCTGGTCACCTCCTCCCCATGCTGTGCTGCCCAGTACACTAGTCTGGGAGTTGACCTTGTTCGTGAAGACAGAGGCAAAAAAAGCATTGAGTACGTTAGCTTTTCCCACATCCTCTGTCACTGGGTTGCCTCCCTCATTCAGCAAGGGGCCCACACTTTCCTTGACTTTCTTCTTGTTGCTAACATACCCGAAGAAACCCTTCTTGTTACTCTTAACATCTCTTGCTAGCTGCAACTCCAGGTGTGATTTGGTCTTCCTGATTTCACTCCTGCATGCCCGAGCAATATTTTTATACTCTTCCCTGGTCATTTGTCCAATCTTCTACTTCTTGTAAGCTTCTTTTTTGTGTTTAAGATCAGCAAGGATTTCACTGTGAAGCCAAGCTGGTTGCCTGCCATATTTACTATTCTTTCTACACATCGGGATGGTTTGTCCCTGTAACCTCAATAAGGATTCTTTAAAATACAGCCAGCTCTCCTGGACTCCTTTCCCCCTCATATTATTTTCCCAGGGGATCCTGCCCATCAGTTCCCTGAGGTTGTCAAAATCTGCTTTTCTGAAGTCCAGGGTCCATATTCTGCTGCTCTCCTTTCTTCCCTGTTTCAGGATCCTGAACTCGACCATCTCATGGTCTCTGTCTCCCAAGTTCCCATCCACTTTTGCTTCCCCTACTAATTCTTCCCAGTTTGTGAGCAGCAGGTCAAGAAGAGCTCTGCCCCTAGTTGGTTCCTCCAGCACTTGCACCAGGAAATTGTCCCCTACACTTTCCAATTAATATAATTGATTTGAATTGATACAATCCATTATTTTAAAGGCTCAATTGTTCCTTTGTGGAGCAGACCATAGTTGGTGTGTTGTGATGCTGCCTCATTGCAACAGGAACTTAACATGCCCCTGCGTTATGCCAACTCTTTTGGCTGGTGGGAGTGGCTGCACCATTGCACTTCGTCTCGCCTCTGTTGGAGAAACTATGGTTCACAGCAGTGTTGTTCTCTCATAGTCCTTGTCTCTTGTGCACTCATGGAAGTCCAGGCACACCTGAGCCCTTAATTTATTTCATTTATACATACAGGCCATATAGATTAAGTTGGAGGACATGGAACTAAAAGGTAATCTGGATAAAGAGATTCCGAGAAGTAGGGAAGGTTCAACGTACTCAATACACACTGGGGACAAGGCCACATTTTGGATGAGTTTTTTTTTTTGGATAATAGAAGTGTAGCTGAACAAGGTTTGACAGTATTTATACTATTTGTATGGATCATATTGTTCAATAAGCGATGGATACCAGGATTTTGGCTGCAAGTCCTTCCCTGTGCCTTATTGCGGAGAACCTAATCGTGTTTCATTTTTCATTACACAATTTTCATGTTGGTTTTCAGGCTGTTCCTGATTTTTTACATGTAAAATTAATGCAACTAAAATGGAATAGCCTCTCCATCGAGGGGCATGTGCTATGCAGTAAGTATTGTGTAAGTATTGTGTACTCTTGCAGTATTTCCAAATGATTATTCTCAAATTCTCAACTCTGCACAAACACAGCATCCAAAATCTCTGCCACAATAAGTGCTCTTATCCCCACGATCAGCCACATTGCATTGGGTTGCAGCTATTGGGCTTAATTCTGCTCTCAGCTGCCCTGGAGTCAATCCAGTAACTCCACTAAAGTAATTCAATGGAGGTACTCTGGACTGATACCAACGTAGTATAGGAACATATAATGAGGTCCTTTATCAGGGCCTGATTCTATCAAGATTATTCTCATTGAGTGGTACCTTACTCCATGAGTAGTGTCATTGATGACACCAGGGTCGGCCCTAGACCAAATGGCATCCCAGACGAGGAGCGTTTATTTGTTAAACTTTTGAATACCTTATTTTTTATTGCATTTGTAGCCCATTTCACGATGTTGAGGCACAATTTGCATGCGTGATTTATCCCTGTCATATAAGACCATTAATGTGCACACTAGGATCTGTACAACAAAAACAGCACCCCGAGTCCAGCGCCCCCCCAAGCCCGGCATCCCAGGTGATCGCCTAGGTCACCTGGTCTGGATGTCAGTGGAGCGAAGTACTCCTCTTTGTAAGTGTGGTAGAATCAAGCCCTCAGTTCTTATTCAGGAAAAACTGCCAGTGACTTCAGTGGGTGCTTAACTGAATATTAGCTGAAGTAAGGGTGTTAGGATTTGTCCAGTGGTTTCTAATCTCAGCTAGACATTGTAGAAGAGAAGAGAGAAGTTTGATTTTATATTCTTACTTTAACTTGGCGATGATAAGTGAATCACTGAAGAGGAAAAGATGAATCGCTTTAGTCTTCATGCTTTGTGTTAGCTGCACACACTCATTCAGCATCAACTTTGAATTCTCACTGGTCAGGCCCAACACAAATGGACACTGCTCAATGGATATCGGGTAACCCAGACTATCTCTGGAAAACAAACAAACAAACAAACAAACAAACAAACAAACAAACAAACAAACAAACAAACAAACAAACAGTTCCTCTAATCTTCTCATGTCTAAGCATTACAGGGTCAGATTCTAAACCTGCACTGGAGAGCATTTACTCACATGAATGTTCCTACTGAAATCAGTAACTGCTCGCAAAAGGTGACTAAGGGGGTCACAATCTGGACTGGTGTTTTTCTTTTTTTGTAAACCAGTTTATTACCTATTGTCTTCTGTAAGCAAAGCAACAGGATCATACATTGTCTGAATGCTTGTAATAAAAAAAATCAATACTCAAATGATCATCCATTATGTTTTGAACATTTAGAGACTTCAGTGCTTCCTCCTAAGCTTATCCTGCAGGCTGAACAATGCCAGTGATCTAAGGGTTAAAATTCATTTAAGGAGATTTTGTTGACATTTACATATTCACAACTTTTGCTTAGAGTGAAGCAAAAGGTTATAGTTTGTAGGAGGTGATTTGTGGGTCAGAGACACAGTAGGGGGAGTAGGTGTGATACAATACGAGCTTTTTTAAAATTGTAAGATCAGTTTGAAGCTTGTTGTTTTTCACTCACTAAACCCTTTATGGAGTCCAGCTGTATGGATGCTATAGAGCCACCTTCACTGGCTGGTTGTGATTCTCTGGCTTAGGGCATCCCCAAGTAGTGTAGAGCCAGCATAAACGGAGGGTTGGGGCAAGATCAGAGTGCCACAGTCCCTCCTTGCCCTGGTGTAGGGGCAGTGTTGGGGGAAGGAGGCAGGGCTGGAGTTGTGATCTCCAGCTGGCAGAATGGCCCTATAGAGGCTGTTACCGCCAATACAATGGAGGCTGCTCTAAATTGTGCTGGGGGATGAACTGGCTTCTCTCTGGTCCTAGGACTGGGGAGTGGGTTGGGGCATAAAGGTAGTATACATGGCCCACTTGGGTCTTTCTCCTATGCTTACCACTCTCATCTAGTGGCTTAATTGTTCTTGTGCGAAGTGGGCTTTATTCTGCTTTTGCGTATGCTGGTTTTACATTAGTGGAATTCCATTCACTTGAGAGCTACTCCTGATTCTCCACTGTGAGTAAGAGCAGAATTGGGTCCACTTTTCATAAGCATAAATAAACCAGTTAAGATGCAAAGCAATGTAGCATCAAGCTTACTGAAACTGATTGTGCGAAAAGACAGAGAGAAGGCTGGTACTAGAGTAGGGAAGGAAGTAAAAAAAAAAAAAAGACAAGGGATTAAAAAAAATGCTTGTGTGACTTAGGCTCCTAGGTCCCATTTTCGAAAGTCTTGGATCACTTTTGAAAATGGGACGTAGGTTCCTATAGCACTTAAGTGTTTTTAAAAATTTATCTTTGGTTTGTGAGGCCATCTGGAGAAAGTCAAGGGGGCAAAAAGAGGAAGGAAGGCAATTGTGAACTGGATTCTGAACTCTGGGGAGTCAGTAGAAGTGTCTGGGGAGGATGTGATTTTGTACTTCAATGTTTGTGTGAGTGGGCAGGCACCAGCATTCCACACACGCTGGACTCCGGAGGGCTGCGCTCTGTGGAAACCAGACTCTGTCCCCAGCCTTGGTACTGACTAGCTATGTCATCTTGGACAAGTTGCTTCAATTTTCCGTGCCTCGGTTTCTCCATCTGTAAAACTTATATAATAATACTTGCCTGCCTCACAAGGGTGTCCTGAGGTCTAATTATAAAGCAGTGTGAGAGCATCAGGTGTGTGAAGTATTTTGATTAGTATTTATTATCAATGCTTTCCTGGTATGAGCTGAGCTGTAAGGTGCTCCTCACTATGCCAAACAACTAAGATATGTTCCCTGGTAAAACCCCCGATAAAAACCCAGTTAAATCAAGAGAAGGAAGGAGAGGACTTTCCAGAGGCCTAGGAAGGGAGGCTGGACTGGGTGGAACAGCAAAGCATATCCTCCTCAACAAACACCACAGGGCAGCCACAAAACATTTATGTAGCCTCATATTGTATCTTTTTGGTGACCACCATTCCTCTCCATACTGTGGAATGTCTCTTTCTGGAGTATTCCAGGAACAGCCAGAAGACTTCACTGCAGCAATGGACACAACTTCCCCTTCTCTGGTGAATCCTCTGAGATCTGCATGGCTCTTGGGGAATCTGAATTCAGGGGGCAAAGCTCCTGTTGGATCTGTGGGTGGGGAAAATTCCTATCACTTCCTGCCATGCCACCTAATGGATTTCTTTTCCATGAGCTTTTCCCTCCTTCTTCTCCTCCTCCCCCACGACCACTTCAAATGGGTTTTCCCACAGGACAGTGGCATTCTCAGACCAACCATAATTAGAGTTAGTGAGACTGATCATTATTTTTGAACAATTTGGGGTTCTTTACACTCGGATTTTATTTTTTCCTTATACGTAGGAAATAACGAGTGGTGTCACAAAGCAGGATGTTGAGCCTCGGCTAAAAAGAAACTGAGTGCTGTATTTTGAGCACATAGGAAGCCTTCAGTACTCTAAAGGCCTGTACGAAAGGAAACCGTGTTTTACCTCTGTGTGGTAACAATCTTCCACTTGTAGAGGGGAAACTCACTGTGGGTTATAAAGGTGAGAGTGATGGTAGCCCTTAGATTCTCTCGTGTGACCTAATCTGTACTTGCACTAAACGTGGTTGGAGCCTGTCTGAGAAATATTCATGCAAAATGAGGTGAAGGATAAAGCTGTTCCTGGGGGCTGGCCCAATATGATGATGATATTGTAGCACTATTTATATAATGCCATACATGTGCTGGGTACAGCACAAAACCAAGTAAAATGGTATCCCCTGTCCAGGAGGACTTGCAACAATCTAAGTTAAGACAAGAACAGGAGGAGATTACAAACACAGGGAGCCAGATTTCTGAGTACATTCAGGTTCTCTTATGTCCCTCTTCTGGCAAACCTGCCTTAAACTTTGACTGAGCACCCTGACAACAGTGTAGTGTACCTGTCGCCCGATTCTGTCTGTGTGCGGCATACCTAGTGTGGTATATGCAACGGAGTGTAAATTGATCCTTGATTGGACCTACCATAACATAAATAAATATAACAGGCGGGTTTTTCAAAAGTGTCTAAGTGACTTAGGAGCACAAATTCAATTGAAAGTCAGTGGGGCTTGTGTTCCGAAGTCACTTAGGTGCTTTGGAAAATCCCACTTAATAATAATAGCTGAGCAGTGCAGCTGTAGAGGAGCAAAGCTATGAGGCCAGAGGGGGCGAGGAATAGGCTGGCATTTGTCGGTCATGGGGATTCTTAGTGATCCACCGGAGACATGGACGTAAAACCACACCTACTTAAACCTGCACTCAAAGGACACTCAAAAATGGTTGCAGAGCTGAGGTCAACCATGTAGCTGGGCAAGGAGAGGGTGGGGAGTCCCCCACACTTGGCCGGCTTACCAGCTCTGCTCCCCCTGCACAGAGAAGCACTGTTTTTCTGCCTGTCCTCCCACCTGTACCGCTCCTATCCCCTCCAAGACTCTTTACCACATTCTTGATTTTGTCTCAGACACCATCAGATTTACAATTGCCACCCCCAGTCTGTAGGTGTAAACAGTATGTCTGCATACACACGTGGCTAATTTGGTGTAACCATGTTCAGTAGTCATGGTTCAGGGGAAATACCAGTCATGAAGGTCAGTCCTGTAACGCCTACTGTATGTTTCCTTTCCATTAGCAGACAGGATGTAAGAAGTCATGTATATCAATTAGCCCTCATTAAGACCAGCAGTGTCTGTAGTTCTCTTGGTTTTAATCAGCATTCTCTCGATTTGAGGCTGTTTCTTCTAAGACCAGTCCTTCTATAGGGCTAGCTCCCTGTTCTGACTGCTAGGACTTTTTATAAGTTCTCCTGGTCTAAATATGCCCCTCTTCATAACACAGGGACCCCTCACTTTCAGAGAGCAGCCTTACAGGGCGAGTGCGGTGGAAAACGTCACATGTTTGGATACAGTGGGATAAATTCAGGATAAATTCATCCTGGTGTAACTCCACAGATGTCACAACAGATATGTCGGGGATGCAAGTGGTCCAATGTTTATTGTGCCAAAGTGTGTGCGCGTGTGTGTGTGCGTGTGTGTGTGTGCGCGCGTGTGTGCGCCTGTGTGCGTGGGTGCATGTGTGTGTGTGCGCATGTGCGGGTGCGCGTGTGGGTGCGTGTGTGTGCGCGCGTGTGTGTGCGTGTGTGTGTGCGTGCGTGTGTGCGTGTGCATATGTGTGTGTGCATGTGCGTGCGTGTGTGCCTGTGTGTGCGTTTGTGTGTGTGTGTGCGCGTGTGCGTGCGTGTGCGTGCATGCATGTGTGTGCGCGTGTGTGCGTGTGTGTGCATGTGTGTGTGTGTGCGTGAGTGTGCGTGTGTGTGTGTGTGCACGAATGTCCGTAAACTGTTTTGTGCCTATCACTGTATGTACGTTTGTTTCTCATAACACTCATGTTTGTTGTTTGACTTTTTTATGTAAAAAAGAAAGTTATAGAGGAGCTGGCTACATGTAAGAGCTTGTCCACACACAGAAGTTGTACTGCTTTAACTATATTGGGTGCTACAACCCCCTCCTGGTGGAGGCAGTTACGCTGGTATAAAGATGGTCATACCTGTGGAACTAGTTTTGTATGGGAAGGGGAGATACTGAGATAAGCACCTTTATAATGGTATAAACTGTGTTCACCCTAGGGATTGTACCAATACAAGGATTTTAGTTTTAAAAAAAATCACACCCCTCACTGAAAGTTATACCAGTACAAAACAGTGTAGGGCAGGCCTAAGACACATAAAATATGTTGTCACATGTCATCAGGTCAGATTCCGATGCACTGAGTAGCACTTTACTCCCCAAGTAGTTCCACTGACTGAAGTCAATTAAGGCTAGAGCCACAGAAGAACGTAGGCAATTAACTGTTACTTTAGGCGCCTAAAGCCGACATTTAGGCACTGCCAGGAGCCTCAAAACCCCAGCACAACAGCCACCTAACTCTGTATGTTTCCCCCATTAAAGTCTCGTAGGCACCTACATTTCTGACAGTGAGCATGCACACAGCTGCCTCAGTCTAGGCGTCTTTCTCAGCACTTAAGCCCAAGCAGGATCCCCAAACTAAGCATTCCCCAGCATATCTCGTGTGTGGGGAGCCTGGTAGACATTCTCAGCTCATTCCTAACCCCACACAAATTGGGTGGAGGGCTGTTGGGGAATCCAGGCTTCCAGGAACAGCACTGTCCCCAGTGCAGATCCTTGGGGTTCCCAGCATTTACCTCTCCTTGCCAAGCAGCCAGGAGCTTGGCAGCCCCAGTTGGAGGTGGGGCTCTCAGGGCTTTTAGCATCCCAAAGCTACTTCTGACGCTGGGATTCTCCCCAGGGGCAGTGCAAGGAGTACCCAGGGAGCTGGGGCCAGCTGTCTGCTCCATTTCATGTAGAAAAAGTTAAATGGAAACACGCTGATGTTTTCCAAAGTGATATGTTTTTTCAAATTTCCTTTCTGCAGGACATTGCAAGATGTCTAGCTTTTGTTCTGACTGAGAACGAAAACCTTTTTGGAATGTCTGAGTTTTGACCAGCTCTAGTTACCAGTACCCTTGTCGGTTTATCCTCCAGCGATTGTGTTGTGAGATACCTTCATTTGACTCATCTGTGCCTGCCCACTCTACTTCCAATGTCATCAAGAAGCCCTCCCACCTTGCTGAACCACAACCTTCCATCAGAGGGGCTTTGACCACAGTTAAGCACTTTGCACAAATGTAGGTATTTCCTTGAACTTTCTCAAGTTGGCGATAGAGGTCTGGGACACCTTGATGAACGAGATTTAAAGTAACTAAGCCTAGCTAAATGAAGACATGAATCAGGAGTGTCTCAACCTCCAGTCAGAGTCCAGCATCTCTTAAAAAAATCCAAGAAATACTAAACCCTCTAGCTTAAAACTAAAGGTATGTCTACATTGAAAAGAAAACCCTGTGATGCCGAGCCTCAGAGCCCAGGCCAACTGACTTGAGCTCACAGAGATTGGGTTGTGTGATGCTACAAACAGCAGCGCAGCTATTTGGGCTCAGGCTGGAGCCCAGGTTCTGAAATCCAGCAAGGAGGGAGGGTCTCAGAACCTGGGCGCCAGCCTGAGCGGGTATGTTTACACTGCTATCTTTAGTCCCACAGCCCAAGCCCACATCAGCTGATGCAGGCTCTGAGACTCAGCACCGTGGGTTTTTCCTTTGCAGTGTAGACATCACTTTTTCCCAGCCACAGAGGGTCACATCTAGTTCTCATAGCCCTAACTATAGGAAAGAACAGAATTATAGACAGACAGACTCTAGTCAAGAACAGACTTATCAGACACATATATGAACATGGTATGATGGGTAAGAGACAACACGGCTTTTGTAAAGGGAAATCATGCCTCACCAATCTACTAGAATTCTTTGGGGATGTCAACAGGCATGTGGACAAGGGTGATGCCGTGGATATAGTGTAGCTGGACTTTCAGAAAGCCTTTGACAAAGTCCCTCGCCAAAGATTCTTGAGCAAAGTAAGCTGTCATGGGAAAAGAGGGAAGGTCTTCTCATGGATCAGTAATTGGTTAAAAGATAGGAAACAAAAGGGTAGAAATGAATGGTCAGTTTTCACAATGGTGCTCACTCCACCTCAAAAAAGAATACATCAGAATTGGAAAATGTACAGAGAAGAAGGGCAACGAAAATGATGAGGGGTATGGAACATCTTCCATATGAAGAGAAATTAAAGACTGTTCCTCAGACTGTTCCTCAGACGTTCTTGTCAACTGCTGGAAATGGCCCACCTTGATTATCACTACAAAAGGTTTTTTCCCCCCCGCTCTCCTGCTGGTAATAGCTCACCTTACCTGATCACTCTGGTTACAGTGTGTATGATAACACCCATTGTTTCATGTTCTCTGTGTATATAAATCTCCCCACTGTATTTTCCACTGAATGCATCTGATGAAGTGAGCTGTAGCTCATGAAAGCTTATGCTCAAATAAATTTGTTAGTCTCTAAGGTGCCACAAGTACTCCTTTTCTTTTTACAAAAATCTGTGACTGTTCATCTTAGAAAAAAGATGATTAAGCGGGGGGGGTGGAGATATGATAAAAGTCTATAAATTCATGACTGGTGTGGAGAAAGTCAATAGGGAAGTGTTATTTACCTCTTCACATAACACAAGAAACAGGGGTCACCCAATGAAATCAATAGGCAGCAGGTTTAAAACAAACAAGGAAGTCTTCATGCAATGCACAGTCAACCTGAGGAACTCATTACCAGGGGATGTTGTGAAAGCTAGAACTATAACTGGGCTCAAAAAAGAATTAGATAAATTCATGGAGGATAGGTCAATCAACAGCTATTAGTCAAGATGGTCAGGGACACAACCCCATGCTCTGGGTGTCCCTAGCTTCTGACTGCCAGAAGTTGGGACTGGACAATGGGGATGATCACTCAATAATTGCCCTGTTCTGTTCATTCCCTCCAAAGCACTTGGCATTGGTCACTGTCAGAAGACCGGATACTGGGCTGGATGGACCATTGGTCTGACCCAGTATGACCATTCTTATGTTCATGAATGAATTAGCTTAGAGCACACAGATTCCAGATTTTTCTGAACCCCCCACTCAATAATTATATGGCCTTCATCACCATAGTATCTGAACACCTCTGAATTATTAATAAAGATTATTCTCATACCATCCCAGGGAGGTAAATTATACCTATAATTTATGGATAAGGAACTGAGGCACAGGGTCGTTAAAGTGACTTGCATAAGGTCACACACCCTGCAGGTGAGCAGGAGTTCGACCCATGCCTCTTGAATCCTAGTTTGGTGCCCTCATGTTTACTAGACCACCCTTCTTATGCACCAGCATGTTTTATTTTAATCATTATACCAGAGCTTCAGCTGATGTAAATTAACACAGCTCTAATCAAGTCAATGGGGCTTCTATTTACTCTTACAGTGTAGGACCTTTGGGGCTACCATCTTATATGTTTGGATTATGCCTAGCACAAGAGGACTCTGGCCCTAGGTAATATAATCATTAAATATCAGTGTTGTAGCCTAGTATGCAACATGTAAACTAAATGTCAGAGTTGCAGCAAAATGTCCCATGTAATGGGCTATTTTATGTATCTCAGTCGGCCAGGGAGGAAATGTGCACTTTAAAAGGTTTTGCTCTACTTACAGTATTTATTTGAAATGTCTCTATATTCTTTCAGTACATGTTATATCATAAAAAGTCCAGTGGTTTTATGGTTAGTTTGTTGGTTGATAATCTGAGATATAGCCCAGGGAGCATAGTTACAATATCTTACTGGTATCTGTGGTAATTACTGACTTTGTGCATTTTGTGTCTGTCAGCAAGACGCCAGGTAGCAGCGTTACCCATTGAACTGAGCCTGCCATCCTGTGGCTGGACATGCACTAATTTGTGTCTGTGTGTGTCCTGCATGTTACTGCAGCTCTGACTTGACCCAAGAATTCATATCCTGTGAAGAAAGATAGCCTCTACCTTGCTGAATGTACAGAAACAAAACAACCCCTCCCCTACAACCCCGAATCCCTTCCAGCCTTCTAGAAAAATGTTCCTCGGTAGCTGTGTCCCACTAACATAATTGCTTTCCGTTGTCCAGTCATGTGATGTTTCTGGTGTGTGTGGAGGGGTGGGAGAGAGTGAAAGGAGAAAAATCACTGATCGGTTGCAATGGTGGGATATAGGGATATTCGATGACTCAAGGTATTGGCAGTGAGAGTGTAGAGATTTCCATCTCTAGCTCCAATTCTAGCTCCAAGGTGGATAGCAGCTGTAGACCAGGGATGGGCAGCCCAGGGGCTGCATCCGGCCTGTCAGGTTATTATATTTGGCCAGCCACGACCCAGCTCCGGGCATCGATCACCATCACTAATAGGGGTCACTCATTGGTAGGCTCAGAAAAAAGGTTAGGTACCAAATGTGTGGAGACTTGTAACTACCCTTTAACCCCTGGAGCCTGTACTTTCAAATGAGGGTTAAGCAGTGCGAGCAAGCTCTGCCCATGTTGAATGTATTCAGTAGATAAAAAGGGCACTGGGGCTGTCAATCCGCCACATTTAATAAGCACAGCATTCACATAAAATGTTTTAAAAGATGTATTTATTTTTAAAGTGAGCTGTCCTTAATAAACCAAAACCTCAAAGGCAAATCCACCCTCTTTATGAAAGGTGTTATTGGTACTTCTGTGAAGTTCTGTCTCCCGGTGAACATAGCAGAGATATTTCTACATATGATGCTATATATCTACAGGTTCAAATCTATGTTGGTAGTCACCATTCCTGGGAGTTTTTGCTTATGATCCTGATACCCTGGAGCAACAGGTACCTAGAACAAAACCAGGGAATGTATGGATTGGTGCAAGAGCAGGTTTTTAATAGAGCTGGTTGAAAGATGGAAAGAGAATTTTGAAAAACAATGACATTTTGAAGTTGTTTCCATTTACAGTGTTCCAAATGAAGCATTTTTCCATTTTCACAATTTTACAAAATACATTTTTTAATTTGAATTTTCAAAGTTTCAAATATTTGAAATTTGTTTTTCCTCTTCACTTTCTCTTTGCCACCGAGAGCAATAAAATGATGTCCAGTTCTCCCCTGCAATATACACTTTTTCATTTGCTCCTTTGTAACTCTGCCACTCAGTAACTTTTCCAAAGCTGAGGAAATCTTGAAAAGTTACAGAGGTTCATTTTTCTTTTTGCCCCTTGGTAACTTTTCCTAAGTTGAGGGAAATTTTGAAAAGTTCCAAATAAATGAATTAAATAGGCAGAATGAAATAGAAAAGGATGAGAAAATGTAAAAGTGAAAAACCTTCCGGTCAATGAATGGCATCCTTCCAAGCACCCCATGTGGCCTCAGTACAGCCCAGCAAGCAGTCCCTTGTCTCAGTATCCCCCTGCAGGGGCTTCCTCAATAATTCATAATCACTTTTATCCATTATCATCCCTTCTCAGGGTCTGCTTTATTAAATTAATAAATATTCAAGTCCATCTATTCTCCCAGGCCTTTCCTACTTATTATCTCAGTCCCTGAATTTCAGGTTTCTCTGCTGGAGCTTACTCACTCCCAGCTGCCTCTGTAATTGTCTGTACTCGCTGAGAAGCCTCTCTGTACAGCTTTCTGCTTCTGTTATAGGGGAATCTGGTGATTCCTGGTTAGGTGTGTCTCCTTAATAATCAGGATTGGCTGGTCCCAGGCCTTTAGCCCTTAAGGATATGTCTTCACTGCAATTAAACAGCCACAGCTGATCTGTGTCACCTGACTCAGACTTGCAAGGTCTGACGGCAGGGTTGTAAAACTGCAGTGTAGGCATTGAGGCTTGGACTGGAGGCTGGGCTCTGGGACCTTCCTTCCTCATGGGATCCCAGCCAGAGCTCCAGTCCAAGCCTCAATGCCTACACTGCAATTTTAACATGCTGTAGCGTGAGCCCTGCAAACCCAAGTCATTTGACACAGACCAGCTCTGGGTGTTTAATTGTAATGTAGACATACCCTTAGGGACCAGCCACCCTGTTATGTTCCCCAACAAAAACCCTTAGCCATAATTAATTTTATTTCACTCATCAGTGGCAGAAAGAAATAAAGTAAAAATGGTGAGAAAGAACAAAATTTTGAAGTGCCCAGTTTCAGCAAAAACTCAAAAAATTGGGGGAAACCCCCAAGTTTTTGCAAAAGGTTTTGATTAAGAAAAAGAACGTTTTTCCTCAGAAAGGTTTCAAATGAAAAATTTTCAACCAGCTCTAGTTGATAGACGCCCCAATGGCTCTGTGGGCATGCACGATCATGCCACCCTTTGGCTGCACTGCTAGGGCAAGAATGCACCTTGAAGGCACTGGCCTGTGTGTGCGTGTGGGAGCTCTGGGAAGGATTGTACCTCAGAGGCAGAGGAGAACGGGGCCTGGCCAACCTCCTCCAACCCTTCACATCACCTTTGGTGGTTTGCTGTCTGTGGTGCATTGAATGGAAGCAGTCCTTGCACTTGGGAGAGTGCAGGGGCTCCAGCTTTGTCTGGCCCTTTGTGGGTGGTGTGTGTGTGGAGGAGGTAATCCTCTATGAACACTCCCCCCTCACCTGTAAATCCATCCAAGGGCCAGGTACGATCTTCAAATTACCTATTTACACCAGTAAAACACATGGATGTCACCATGTCCTCCTGAGGCTGACGTAAGTAGGGTTAAGATAAATGAGGCTTGTCACTGAAACAAAAAGAGGGGATCTATCTGTAAATCCTGGGGAGATCATGCCCCAGAATGGCTATAACATTTTTGAACAATGTTTTTATTCTCTCCAATCCTGAAATCGGAGATCCAACAGTCTGGAGTCTTTTCTCTTTGTTCACATCAATGGGTTCTAGTACAATGTTAAAACAGGAGGTGAAGACTTAGTAAGTGACCACGCCATAGCAAAACAAGCAGATGACTCATGGGCACTTATTTAGAATTTGAGAAATACATGTACCCTTCAGACTGTTGAACAGCACAATAACTTTGTGTTCTGAAATGATGACTTGTGGAGGAGTAGAACAGGGTTGTTGTTAAGACTTCACTCAGGAATGTTGCCAGTGAAAGAAGAATGTGTTAAAATAAACCCTTCTGGTAAAATCTGACAGCTTTTGATATTCACTTCAGGAAAGTGACGGCAGAGATGCACCTGTTCTGAGGAGAGATATAATTAAGGAATAATTAACTCAGCGGGCATAGAAAATACTCCATTTAAGCCCTGAGTGAGGGATGGTAAAGTACCTGAATGTATATTATCTCAACTCCTAGGAGGTGGTAGTCCCTCCTACTTAATTTAGGTAGCTGCTTTCACATGTAATGAGCACACCTGGAACCTGGACTGACAGTACTATACAAACACAACATGCAGTTCAGTTTGGCCTGCTTATTAGGACCTGAGATATAGTGAAACAGAATGTGTTCCAATGTGCTAACTGCAATTCAGATCACAGAGATTCTCTGTTTATCATGAACTTGTTTAATGGATAGAATGACTTCACTAGGAGCCTAATCCAAGTTCACTGAGGCCAGTTTTGCATTGATTTCAGTGGGCATTGAATCAGGCCTATTGAAGGGTTAGTGGGTAACATGCTATCAGGACACAATAAGCCTCTGTCCCAGTGGCTTTGCTACTTGTAAAGAGAAGAAAGAATGAGGAAAGGAAACATTCCAAGTTTTCTGAAAGGGAAAGCCATTAACCCATCTCTAGTTGTTAGCTAACTAATCCTCACCAAAGCACCCGTGAGACAAGAAACTATTGCTGTCCCCTTTTTATAGATGGGAAACTGAGGCACAGAGTGGGAAAGTGACTTGTTAAGGCCACCAAGGGGGTCAGCGTTAGTTTGATAGTAGCCTGGAATTGCTCTATTCCTGTGTTTAGACATGGTCTCAGTCTCTGATATTCAAGACATTTAATATTGTCCTGGATCCTTAGTACTAGATTATTTCTATATGCACTAGGTACATTGTACGAGAAACACATACCTGGCTGATGGTGACCAGGGCTTACTTAAAGCCTTGCTGAATACAAGTGAAGGTGCTGAACCTTGACGGTGAGCAAGGTTCTTGATCTGCTGAAATCAAATGAATAGCTGATTATCATTGTTCATCATCACCCTGATCAGTGCTATCCGACAAACCCAATACTGGGGAGAGGGATTTGACCCCTGAATGAGTACCATTCAAATACAGCATGCCCTATAGGAAAATGGGTAATAGGATTAAGTGGTTTCTCCTAATGCTCCTAAAACTTAATCCTCAAATCCATCCATACATGAAGAGTACCGGTGACAAAAAAATCATAGCATCTCCTAATCAAATAGCTTTCTATCTCTCTCCCTCCCCTTATAGTGTTGATCACATCCTTGAAAAAACTTGCTAAAATATTGCAGGTTGTTAATAGTAGAATCCAAATTTGGGTTAAAAAGAGTTTTGTTTTCATACTGTGGCTAGGGGGACCAGATGTCCCGATTTGATAGGGAAAGTCCTGATTTGGGGGGCTTTTCTTATATAGGCACCTATTACCCCCCACCCCCATCCCGATTTTTTACACTTGCTATCTAGTCACCCTAACTGTGGCTGCTGTCTGGTATTTTCTAGACCCAAGATGGTACAGCAGGGGCTCTTCTGATGTCTAAGTACCAGCTTCACATCACTCACAAATGGTCAAATTCAGCTCTGTTGGGAAATTCCATTGGACTGGACTGACCTGGCCCAAAATCTTCAGAAGAGGGGAACTACAGAACTTTTTTTTAAAAAAAAAACACCTCTAGCAATAAAATAGGAAACCTGTCAGAGTGGACAGCTGGAAAGGATAGCAGCTGAGTGCCCCTTACTGGTGGATCTCTGGCATTACAGATTATTTGATGGAGACAAGGTAGGTGAGATAATATCTTCTGTTGAAGCAACTTCTGGAAGACACAAGCTTTCAAGCTGCACAGAGCTCTTCTTCAGGTCTGAAAAAAAATAATCAGAGGGCCTGGTCTACAGTAGAAAATTAGCAAAACCAGCGAGGAGTCCTTGTGGCACCTTAGAGACTAACACATTTATTTGGGCATAAGCTTTCATGGGCTAGAATCCACTTCATCTGATTTTTTTTTTTGAAGCAGAAAAGAATTTTATGTGCAGAACACTTACAAAGAATCACCAAAAAGGAAAAAAACAAAACTATGCAACAAAACAAAAGCAAACGCAAGGTATAACACAGCAGCCTTCAGGAGGGAGAAGTGTTCAGGCTAGACTGGGCCCAGAGCGGGGGGGCTTCCTCGACACTCGTGGTCTTCCACCCCCTCGAGTTACCTAGTGCTATGCCCAGTGTCACCGATTATTCCTCTTCTGAGAGTGCCCGACAAGATGGGCACGGCTGCGGGGTGGGCAGTTTTGGGGGGCGGGGTGTACACCCATGTGTGACAGGACCCTTCCTAGGTGACGGTGATGATGGTATCCACAGCGGCAATGGCTGGGGCTAGGGTCTCTCGCTCTTCCCCTCAATCAAAGGGTCAGACGGAGGGAACCGGATGGGGTCAACGAGCAGAGAACCTCGGACAGTGCCCACCGCTCCTCGAAGGCGTCAAGGGAGTCGGTGGACGCCGCCCAGAGGAACTCCGCCCGGATACGTGAATGTACTGAGGATCGGAAAACGGCCCTACAGTCGCAAGATGCTTCATTGGCCAACCTCCTCTCTCTGGTTTTATAGATGGCTGTTTTAGCTAGGGCTAGGAGGAGGTTAACCAGGAGATCCTGCAACTTTGTGGGGCCATGGATGGGGAGTGTGTAAATAAAAAGGTGAGGGGAAAAGTGCAGCCAAAAACATAATAAAATATTCATGAGGAGTTGGAAAAGGGGCTGCAGCCTGGCACACTCTAAATATATGTGTGCTAGGGTTTCCCTCACGTTGCAAAAAGGGCAAGTATCCGGGATGGGGGTGAACCGCGTCAAAAACACACCCATGCTCACAGCTCCGTGAAGGAGTCCCCACTTCATCTGATGCATGGCGTGGAAAATATAGTAGGCAGGTATAAATACACAGCACATGAAAAGAAGGGAGTTGCCTTATACCCAAATAAATGTGTTAGTCTCTAAGGTGCCACAAGGACTCCTCGTTGTTTTTGCTGATACAGACTAACACGGCTACCCCTCTGAAACCAGTAGGAAATGAGGTCATCTTAGTTACATCACTCGGGGGTGTGAAAAACCCACACCTTGAGCAACATAGTTAAGCCAACCTAACCTCAGGTGCAGACAGTTCCATGGTGATGAGACAATTCTTCCATTTACATAGCTACCGCCTCGTGAGGAGGTGCATTACCTGGTGGTTCTCAAACTTTTTGTACTGGTGACTCCTTTCACACAGCAAGCCTCTGACTGCAACTCCCTCTTATAAGTTAAAAACGCATTTATATGTAACACTATTTTAAAGTGGTATCTGTATGTTTGTTAATATCACTTTTCACAGCAGACTTACTAGCGAGCTGGCAGGCATGTACTCATGACCCCCATGTAATGACCTTGCAACTCCCTGTTTGAGAACCCCCTGACCTACACTGATGGGAGAACCCTTCTCCCTGGTGCAGGTTGTGTCTATACTGAACTGCTACAGTGGTCCGGCTGTGCTGCTCTAGCATTTCAACTGTAGACAAGCCCAGCGTGCCACAGCTCAATACAAGATGGGACAGATTGTTAAACATAAGGGATTAACACATGTTGCAGGAGACCAGTTAAAGTGAAGTGGACAATTAACACCTCTGCAGTTGTATGACAAAGGAGGTTTAGTGGGTTACAGATTGTTGTCTGATCCATAAAACCAGTGTCTCTGTTGAGCCCATGATTTTTGGTGTCTAGCAGAGTTATGAATTTAAGTTACCAGGCTTGTCTTTTGAAGGCGTCGTTCAGGTTTCCTTTGAGGATGAATCATAGAATCATAGAATCATAGAATATCAGGGTTGGAAGGGACCCCAGAAGGTCATCTAGTCCAACCCCCTGCTCAAAGCAGGACCAATTCCCAGTTAAATCATCCCAGCCAGGGCTTTGTCAAGCTTGACCTTAAAAACCTCTAAGGAAGGAGATTCTACCACCTCCCTAGGTAACGCATTCCAGTGTTTCACCATCCTCTTAGTGAAAAAGTTTTTCCTAATATCCAATCTAAACCTCCCCCACTGCAACTTGAGACCATTACTCCTCGTTCTGTCATCTGCTACCATTGAGAACAGTCTAGAGCCATCCTCTTTGGAACCCCCTTTCAGGTAGTTGAAAGCAGCTATCAAATCCCCCCTCATTCTTCTCTTCTGCAGGCTAAACAATCCCAGCTCCCTCAGCCTCTCCTCATAACTCATGTGTTCCAGTCCCCTAATCATTTTTGTTGCCCTTTGCTGGACTCTCTCCAATTTATCCACATCCTTCTTGAAGTGTGGGGCCCAAAACTGGACACAGTACTCCAGATGAGGCCTCACCAATGTCGAATAGAGGGGAACGATCACGTCCCTCGATCTGCTCGCTATGCCCCTACTTATACATCCCAAAATGCCATTGGCCTTCTTGGCAACAAGGGCACACTGCTGACTCATATCCAGCTTCTCGTCCACTGTCACCCCTAGGTCCTTTTCCGCAGAACTGCTGCCTAGCCATTCGGTCCCTAGTCTGTAGCTGTGCATTGGGTTCTTCCGTCCTAAGTGCAGGACCCTGCACTTATCCTTATTGAACCTCATCAGATTTCTTTTGGCCCAATCCTCCAATTTGTCTAGGTCCTTCTGTATCCTATCCCTCCCCTCCAGCGTATCTACCACTCCTCCCAGTTTAGTATCATCCGCAAATTTGCTGAGAGTGCAATCCACACCATCCTCCAGATCATTTATGAAGATATTGAACAAAACCGGCCCCAGGACCGACCCTTGGGGCACTCCACTCGATACCGGCTGCCAACTAGACATGGAGCCATTGATCACTACCCGTTGAGCCTGACAATCTAGCCAGCTTTCTATCCACCTTATAGTGCATTCATCCAGCCCATACTTCCTTAACTTGCTGACAAGAATACTGTGGGAGACCGTGTCAAAAGCTTTGCTAAAGTCAAGAAACAATACATCCACTGCTTTCCCTTCATCCACAGAACCAGTAATCTCATCATAAAAGGCGATTAGATTAGTCAGGCATGATCTTCCCTTGGTGAATCCATGCTGGCTGTTCCTGATCACTTTCCTCTCATGCAAGTGCTTCAGGATTGATTCTTTGAGGACCTGCTCCATGATTTTTCCAGGGACTGAGGTGAGGCTGACTGGCCTGTAGTTCCCAGGATCCTCCTTCTTCCCTTTTTTAAAGATTGGCACTACATTAGCCTTTTTCCAGTCATCCGGGACTTCCCCGGTTCGCCATGAGTTTTCAAAGATAATGGCCAATGGCTCTGCAATCACAGCCGCCAATTCCTTCAGCACTCTCGGATGCAACTCGTCCGGCCCCATGGACTTTTGCACGTCCAGCTTTTCTAAATAGTCCCTAACCACCTCTATCTCCACAGGATATAGGAGAGAGGAGAGAACTGATGTGGTGTGTTGGCTTTGTAACAAGTGCTCACCCAGGGGTGATAGGGTGTTCTTGTCTTTTATCATTTTTCTGTGTGAGTTTATTTGAGAGCATAATGACTGTCTGGTTTCACCTACACAGTTGTTGTTGGGGCATTTGGTGCATTGGATGAGGTACAGCATGTGCTGGAATAGGCATGTGTAGGAACTAAGAATCTTGAACAGTGTGTTGTGGAGGGTATTGATCATCACAGCAATCGAGATACACATGCAGGTTTTGCATTGGTTATAGCAGGGTCTGGTGCCCCTTGGAGCTGGTGTCCTGGTCTGTGGGAAGCTTGCTTCTTTTGCTTTACCACTAAGAACATTCAGCATAATTTGCCTCATGAATGCTAATATAAGCTCCAGAGAACATGGTTATTTAAGGAATAATGTACATGGCAGAGGACTATCCAAGGCAATAAGTGGCTTTCAAAGCTGTTTGAGTCTAGAATTGAGCAAATAATTCATTATTTTAGGTTCAGTGGCTGAACTGAAAAAAAAAATTGGCTTAGTTTCAAACCAAAGTCTGAAGTTTTTCAAAAGTTTTTAGAAGTTTTCAGAAGTTTCTAAGTTTTTTTGTGTTTGTTTTCTTTTTTTGCAAACAAAAAAGCCCTCCAAATTTTAGTTTGGGTAGACACGAACCATTTAAATATTTATGAAATATTTGTTTTCACTTTTTTTCAGCGAAAACCATTTGCTGAATTCACAAATAGTTTTAGTGCCCTGAAAAATGCATTTTTTGGTGAATAAATTATTAGCACAAAAATTGTGTTCAGCTCTCTTTGAATTTCTTATTGCTGCTGACCCCACAAGCCTTTCAAGTTTCCATGTTCCAGATGAGCCTTCTGGGGACATCCAGAGTGGATAGTCTTTCCTCAGGTAGTTGGCTCTAAACAGCTTTGTGATGGGGTCTATAAACCTCATAATGGCAGTGATAGAGTTAAGGGGAACCAGCTATTCTGTGGCACCTGGAAGGGAGACAAGTAATTAATGATTAGACCCAGGTGGGGAGAACCAGAGTGTATTGTTCCTGTGAAGGAAGGACTGTAGGGCTAACTAGGGAGGACTGAAAGGAGAGAGTTACTGTAGGGAGTATAAAGAAAAGGAGTACTAGTGGCACCTTAGAGACTAACCAATTTATTTGAGCATAAGTTTTCGTGAGTTACAAGCTCACTTCATCGGATACTGTAGCTCACGAAAGCTTATGCTCAAATAAATTGGTTAGTCTGTAAGGTGCCACAAGTACTCCTTTTCTTTTTGCGAATACAGACTAACACGGCTGTTACTCTGAAACCTGTAGGGAGCATATACTCTACCTTCAGGGCCAGCCCTAGAGGGCAGCAGGAGTGAAGAGATTCTAGGTAGCTACCAGAAAGGATTGGAACTGCTAAGAGGAGGCTTTTCAGCAGTAGATTGGCCTGAAAAACTGTTCAAGGAGTTAGACTTTCAGGGCATAGCTACACTGGAAACTTCAAAGCAGTTGCACGTGAGCTCTCCCAGTGCTGGTAATCCACCTCCAAGAGGGGATTAGCTCCGAATGCTGGGAGTGCGGCTCCCAGTGATCAGAGCCTGTCTACACTAGCACTTTAAAGCACTCTGACTTGCTGTGCTCAGGGCGGTGATTTTTCATACCCCCTGAGCCAGCAAGTTAGAGCACTATAAAATGTAAGTGTAGCCAAGCCCTCAGAGAAAGAGAGAGAGAGAGAGAGGAATGGAATATGTAATCCTGGGAAAGGTGCTTGTGGACAGGCAGAGGTGGGAAGCAGCCAGGGCTTGTACAGAACAAGTTTTTGCTGCTTAAACACAGCTCTGGGCAGGAAAACCGAGAAGAAGGCAGCTCTGGCTTTCTCTACCAGCCCTAGGAAGGGGACTAGAAAAGCCTCTCTGAGGCAGAGGGGCAAGGACTAAAGAGCACAGGCCAGGGCTGGTGTTTATGATGTGATACAGGGTCATGGGACTTTTGGCCTGTGGGATTCTTTACTACTATTGAAGGAGATTATGAATGACTTGAATTTGGGCTGAAGCTGTGAGAAGAGCCAAACTGTCTTGTGGGGGACACTGAGACAGAGTTGCTGCAGCATAACACCCAGCTGTGAGGGGAATATGCTGGCTGGTAAGTTTGCTCTGTTACAAACCTCCAGTGCAGCTTTGTGCTGATCAGGCATAATGTGAACGTGAGGGTGAAAATTCTGCAGAGAACAATTTGAACCGTAGAGCCTGTGTGTGCTCTGTACAAAACTCACGAAAGGATTCGTTCACATGGGTATTGTCCTGTATATGATGAGTATTGTCCTGTATGTGGTGAACATGTGCTGATACACCAAATTCATGTACGAGCAAGTAATAACAGATGAGTTTGATTTCTAGAGCACATGGTAACTAGTTACAAAGACTCTCAGACTCAGTTCAATAAATTCAAATATAAATGGCTTGATTCTCTTCTGCTTTCTACCTTGTGTAGTTGTTTGCAGTTATGAAAAATGGGTGTCCAATGCTCCCATTCCGATCTGGAAGCATCTGACATTCATGTTGCACAGTGGTCAGTGACTGCACAAGATGTAAGGGAGTGCAGAATTGAGCCCATTGAAACCATGTGGTAGAATGGTCCATGTGACTCAAAGCAGTTGGAAACCCATCTTAACAGGTTTCAGAGTAGCAGCTGTGTTAGTCTGTATCCGCAAAAAGAAAAGGAGTACTTGTGGCACCTTAGAGACTAACAAATTTGAGCATAAGCTTTGTGAGCTACAGCTCACTTCATCGGATGCATTCAGTGGCAAATACAGTGGGGAGATTTATATACATAGAGAACATGAAACAATGGGGTGAACATCTTAACAGGGTGGCTAAATGGGGTTTATGGCTGCTTTGTTACCAAAGCAAGGCAGAGCATGCTGGTGAATCTGACTGAATATGTTTAATACATAAGTGTTCTGTGTAGTAATGTATCAATTTCTGAAGTTAAATGTACTGGTATAAATTGATGTACTTCCATCAAGATCAGAGGAGGGTCTGGTTCCAAATTTTAATAGTTATTCCTGTATTTTTAGTATCAGCTGCAGAAATTTGTATTCAAATACTTTAAATATATAGCCCGAATACAAGAAATAAGTACAAATATGCAAAATGCTTATTATGAGTGTCTCTTCCTGTTATCAGAGCAGTGGTGTGGTTTTTTTATTTTTTATTTTTAAACTTTGACTCATTATTACCATAATTTTTCTTAAAAAGACAGCTGCCTATTGTTACAGCACAAAGCGTGACATAGCTATTGTCGCCCACATAACACTCATGGTAGAGTGGGCAGATGCATGCTTGTTTCTATAAAAGTTAGTAGCCAAAGATAGCCCAAGAAAGTGTTCTTGTAATTTGTGTGCGCTGGGATTTTAGCCAGTGGTGTAGCTGTAATAGTGCAAACCCATAGTGTAGATACAATATGGGTAGATGCAGTTTGACTTGTACTTCTGCATCTTACTCTGGTGCCAATTCTGTCTACACTAGGGAGTTTGCATTGGTGCAGCTACACTGGTGGCTAACATCCTAGTGGAAATAAGACCTTTCCTATAGATTCTTAAAGCAAACAAACAAACAAAAAACACCTTGAAAAACCAATACAAAGATGTGATTATGACCTACAGTTAATTAGTTTTGTTTTACAAGATCAGACTGTTGCTCTATCAGGTTGACCATTCCTGCCATGTAGTGCTAGGGGAGAATTCCTTCCTGATCCACGAAGTAATCGGTTTACTCTCCGGAAGCATGAGTTTCGATTAACCCTATATTAACTTATAAAACTGCCAATACTGTTTTCCCTAAAATGATCAAGCCTGCCTTTAAATCCAGGTGTAGTGTTTGATTTTGACCTTCTGACAAACTACAGATGGAGTGAAGCTGCATTTCTCTTTTATTGCAAAGTTTGCCAGCAATCAAGATAGCAATACAAACTGGGAACCCTTTCAGGATCTGCTTAGTGAAAGCATTGGGAGGTTTTTCCCGTATCTGGGAAAACTTAACACAACTTCCCTCCTGTTCACTCTAGCTCAGACGAATGGCAGTTAAAGCCAGTAGCCGGTTAAAACCATTGTGTTGCAGATTGCTGGAATTACACTTCAGCTGGTTGAACTAAAATGGTGATGGGGGGCAGGAGGAGAAAGCAATTAATAACTATAAAGAACTGATTTGCTTCTTCCCTGAATCAGTCCAAAGCTAATCATTCTTTTTATTGATGCCATTTGAGTTACTAAGAAAAGGAGTACTTGTGGCACCTTAGAGACTAACCAATTTATTTGAGCATAAGCTTTCGTGAGTTACTTGTGGCTCCTTAGAGACTAACCAATTTATTTGAGCATAAGCTATCATGAGCTACATCGGAAAGCTTATGCTCAGATAAATTGGTTAGTCTCTAAGGTGCCACAAGTACTCCTTTTTTTTCGCGAATACAGACTAACACGGCTGTTACTCTGAAACTTGAGCTACTAAGTAAAGTAAATAGAGCTCAAGATTAACAGACAAATATTTCAAGTTGTATTTTGGGCATGAGCTAAACCCCAGAGATGAAATCCCCCAAAATGTTGGGGAAGTTCAGATTTGGCTCTGAATTGTGATGCCTTGTGCCCTTAGAGATAGGCCTAAATATGAGCCTAGCTGTGCACTCAAGCTGAGAAGTGAGAGAGCTTAAAGAATTCCTTTTGACTCCTGCTTGAGTTACCTGCATCACCAGATGCTGCTTCTGGGTCTGGGGTAAGAAAGAAGGTTTCTATTTCCTCTGAACAGGTGGCAGAGAGTTGGAGGCATGTTGGTTCAGCCTTGCACTTCTGCTGATGGGCCTGTGTAGCTGAGCAAGAGTGGAGGGGGAAGTAAACTGTGCCAGGGAAAGGGAGCCAGGGAGCAGGACTTCCAGTCATGATTTGGTTCCTGCCCTGCAGCTCCTGGGATAATGCAGCTGCACCTTGCCCCTGACTTGGACAGGGTTTTCCCCCTCCTCTCCATTTGACTTCACGCCCATCATAACTTCCTCTGTCATTCACTGAGAGATCCATCTGCTAAAAAGAAACATACTAACTTGTGGAGTCATCCCATAAAGTGTTGACCACCCTCAACTCTCATGGACTTTACTGGGAGCAGAGGGCGCATGACGGATCACAGAATCATGTCCTGTTCCCTTCTGTCCTTGAGCAGAAAGGTCAGGAGAGAGAGGAGCAGTGGAAGAGGCTGTGAAATGAACTGCTGTTCGGAAGGACTCGTTTTGAAAGGGATTTGACTGGCCTCCCTGTGTAGTGGAAGCACTCCTGCTTCACAGGCAAAGAGTTAAGTATGGCCCTGGGTGTGCCCAGTGGTGCCTGCAGTTGTCTCCTCTCTCACAACGTGCCCTCTGTGACAGAGGAATGGGAGACAACAGCACTAGTCATTCCCTGCGGTAGCACAAAGAGAGCTTGTCCTGCCTAATGAATTTGCTATTCTAATTTCATACAAAGTGCAGATCCTCCTTAATGACTCCCATTTTGATGCTCGTTAAGAACTTCTGGAGAAGTGTACTGACTGCTGGCCAAGACACATGAAAATAAGTCTTTCTAGCTTACCCCCTTTTCTGGCTCTTTCCCTAGTGAGGAAAATAAATCTTCTGAAAAAGATTAGGGATCTAATTTAATTAAGTAGTAAAGGACTAAATCTAGGAAGGGGGAGGCTTTGGTCTTTGGGTGTGACAGATATTGCAGCAGCATGCAGTATCTTGGGGACCATACTGTATGAGGTGCATGAATGGGTATATGTATCACTGTGGGCCCAGGATTGTGTGCAGGTCCATGGGGGGAGGTTGCCACAGCTCTACCAGGAATTAAGCATAATGGATGGGTGGGGTGATTAAGATGAATCACTCAGGTTGTAAACCGTACAGGGGGGTTACTACCCCCTGAGGAAGCTTTTACATACTGGTTCAAACTGGGTATTCCAGAGATCAACAGGCAAAGAAAGGGCTTCTGGCATAAAAAAATCTGCCTTTATAGTGACTCCAGGCCTTCCCTCTGATCCAGCAAACGGAAGGGACTTTCTGTCCAATGGATCCCCAAGCCTGTGGAAAGATTGGAAAGATTATTGGCTTGCTAGGGCCCATAAGAGTGACGGGTGACTTCTGGTATGTTTGGTGTGTGTTTAAATTTGTTTGTTGTTTCTATATGTTTTCTCTGTAATGCTTTTACCTTAAGATTAAATGTGCTTGCTCAGAGCTGTGTAGTAATTTTTAACTGCTGGCAATATGCTGGTCATAGCCCTTGGAGAGAAAGCAAAGCAGAGGCACCGGCCTTTAGGCAGTCCTATTTGCTGGGGATCTCAGTGCAGATCAGGGAACTATGCAACCTTAACACCTCTGGTCAGAAAGGAGAGAGATGTGGGCCTCCACCCAAGAGTTGACAGCTGGAAGCCAGAAACATTAAGTGGGTGTCCTTGAGGGACCACCAAGGGGAAATATGGGTGCAGTTACCCTGAAAATGTGACATTGGGATGTATATGGGCATTAACCCAATATTTGGAAAACATTTAACATCAAAATAGATCACTGCTTCATTGAGCCTCCAAAGAGACTGATTGATTTTTCCCATTTAGAATGGCTAAACCCTTGTTAATCTAATCTACAAAACATTCTCAGAGCTGTTGGCACCAATTGAAGCGCACTGGTGTTAATGCTGTTTGGAGCTCTTTCTCACCCCCGCAGCCTGTTCCAGCACCGTGTTGATTTGACTTACTCTGAGCGGGTAGAATTGACACAGGGCTGAAACCAGTTGCCAGAGCACTGTCTACATTAAGGCTCCCAACATGGCTCATGCTCATGCATCTGAATGGGCATTCGCTATGGCAGGAATTTTTGGTAGGAATTTTCCTTAATGTAAACAAAGCTTCAATGACACTATCCTATAGCCCTAGTGTCCAAGTTTTTAAATCAAACACAGAAATATCAAAATCACATAGTATGTTAGGGTAAAATTCTCCCTTCTGGCCTAGTTTTGCTCAGCATAGGAGAAGCAGGGTGGGAGGCTGTCATAGAGATGATTGCAGCTCCTACAATCTATACCACCCAGTCCTTTGTATTTCTCCACCAGTATCACTCACCTTCATCAATGATACCCCCTCTTCCCAATGTACCTTGTTCTTTTTTCCTATTGTTTGTAAAATGTGTCTATTTTTGTAATTTTAAAAAACCATTAAAATTCTATGACACTAAAGGTGGGCTCCAGCTGCAAAGTTCAGATCTGGACAAAAATAAGACTGTCAGGATTTTGAGTTTTGGTTTAATTTTTTTTCCTAAAGAGAAAAGAAAGGTGGTACTCAGTTGACTTACAGAAGTAAATGGACAACATGAGGTTTACATATTCTAGCAACATTTAACTTATTTCTGGGTTAAATACTGATACTTGTAGAATATTTACAACTTTAAGATTCCATCTTACTGAATGCTGGCGGCTAACTGGCTGTTGGCTACGTGGTCTGGGAACTAAACCAGCAGTCATTTCAGCATTGTTCCAGGCTTGATATTTACATGCTGAGTGTCGGACTAGTTGATATTTTCTGGTGTTGGGCTTTCAAGATGGACAACATCCAATCAACCTGTTTATTTAATATTTGGCACTGATTTTGGGCTGAGTGTTAGTAATAAAAATTTGCACTCATCTAATGTAATTCTTCCAAATATATCAAAACATGTCACAAACATTATAGGATGAACTGGTAGTGCTGCCTATACTTAAGGTTACCTTACACTTTCCCTTATAAGATCTTGTTTTCAGTTCCTTGTAACTTTGCCAAACTAACTATTAGGGCTGAAATTTTCCAGGCCTGGTGTCTGCCTCAGGCTGAATATAATTAGAAAGTTTTTCAGCAAAAATGGTTCAGCCATTTCTGAGAAGGAGATTAGGGAAAAAATACACACAAGTGTTTCATTAAGGAGCTCTAGTACCTCCAGGCTTGATGCAAGGACTTGAACATGATTCAAAGGCTGGAAGTTGAAGCTAGACAAATTCAGACTTGAAATAAGGTGTGAATTTTTAAACAGTGAGCAATTAACCATTGGAATAACAGTAATTAACCACTGGAATAATTTACCAAGGGTCATGGTGGATTCTCCATGATGACTGACAATTTTTATATCAAGATGGGGTATTTTTTCTAAAATACATGCTCTAGGAGTTATTTTGGAGAAGTTCTATGGCCTGTGGTGTACAGGAGGTCATATTATAATAAATGATCTCTTCTGGCCTTGGAATCTATGAACCTGCAGGTTACTTTGACATTTGGCACAGGACCCCAGAGCAACAAGACTGTCCTTTCTGTGCTCTCAGTGCTCCCCCTACTGGTGATCAGGCAACGTGGAGGAGGCAACAGCCTGGCTTGAATACAAAGAGGATACGATCCAGACTAGGGTATGTGTATGCTATGGAAGAAGACCAGAGGATGCTGTGTGAGGGTAGGATGGTTTGCATGAGGAGCCCAGAGGTGTGTATGGGAACTTGAGCTGGCTGGACAAGGAGCCAGGGATAAGGAGCCAGTGTCAAGGAGGAAGACTGAGTTTGGATGAGGAGCCCAGGGCAGGAGACTGGGACTAAAAGTTAGCATGAGGGAAAGACTGGGGCTTGGACAGGGACCCTGGAATGGCAGACTAGGACTGATTGGGTAAGGGTACTGGTATATGAGAAGTGGGTGGGGGAAGAGATAGGACTGTGATAGAGACAGGCTGGAGGGGATGGGATACAGGACCAGGCTTGGGAGGAACAGGGTAAAAAGGTCTATACCCAATAGAATGCACTACCATCCAGAACCTGGAATGGAACACAAGATTCTTGAGACTCACCATTCCTCTGGTGGAATAAATAGCATGTGATCAATTAATAATGCATTTGTACAAAAGGGGCAAATGTAGATTGCATGGCAATTTCAGAGTTACAGTGGTGTAAATGAGGACAATTTGGTTCCACATATTTTAATATACACTGTAACTTAACTAATTTCTTAATTCTAAAATGGTTTCCTTCCTCCCCAGAGAATTAAACTCCATCACCATCACTTTTTAGCCTTGCTTGTAAAACTCTGCGTGGAGACATAGCAACACGTAATACCAAAGAAAAACTGTCACATTTGAATGAGTCAGAGTTTCAGGTCCATTCCTTGGCAGCAAACCGGAATATGTGCTGCCTAATGTCTTAATTCTAGCAGCCACCTGCTGACTTCTCATATGATCAGGCTTCCATGAGGGAAGCTGTGTGCAAAAAAACTACTTGACTGGAACAGGTCTAGGAATACTAGGAGAGATTGCAAAGATTCCTATTATTGCTCAGATTGCAAAGGGACATAATGCACCGAGTGACTAATGCATGCGTTACCAAATAAAGTCCTTATGAAAGCAGCAAGCTAGTACAACTAGCAGCTCATTCATGAGCTCACAGCTTTGGCCTCCAATATTACTTGACTAGTAGACTGAAAAATGGATGTGTAGCCATTCGTCATTAGCTAGATTAACCAAATGCAATTCTCTAAACACAAATACAACACTGCGAACTCTCTTCCAAAACTTTTGAAGAAGATTCTCACTTGCAAAAGTTTTAGGGCAAGACTTTCAACAGTGACGAGTGATTTGAGGGATCTTAGTTGCTGGGTGGCCAACTGGAGACACTTTTAAGGGGCCAGACTTTCAGAAGGAGGGTGTTTAGCACTTTCTGACATTCTAGCCTCTTTTCAGGTGTTTCAAGTTGGTCATCAAAAATCCCTAGTCATTTCTGGAAATCTTGGCCTTGATTTTTTTTTTTTAAAAAAACCAGCTTCCAAAATTGCTATGAAAAGTCACCAGCTCTGATATAATATCTGTTAGCATACCTTCTGCCAAAGTGACAGCTGATGATGTGGGGCAGTAATGGGTAAACAAAATCAAATGATATTTAACTTGCCAATCAAAAGAAAATCATTCACCTGGGACAAGAAGTCAAATAAAAATTTGCAAAGCTATTTTAAATGAAGGCTATTAATTATGTAACTGTGTAGTGATCTCCAAAGTAGGTTTGTATGGAAGGATAGAAAAACAAACACGGAAAGATGGGAAAGCAAACAGAAGAATGTAGAAAGGAAATAAATGAAGAAATTCTCTGTTCAGGATTCTAAAGGAGGTAGCCTTGGAGGTAAGACCCCTGCTGCTCGCCTCCCCAGATCACCACTCAGCAACAGAAGGAATTCAGGCTTTGTGAGGCTGCTACTTCACCTGCCCACACTGTGCAGATATGTGGGGATGAGCAGAGAGGGGCTAGAAATGGTCAGAGCCTTGGCTCCATATTCCCATTGTACAGCGAGCACAGCTGAGCAGAGGAAATAACCTGCTGTTCATAAGAGGCAGTAGTAGATTAATTTCCCCCAGGACCTAGGTAGGGAGCAGGGAGGGAATTATGCCTTTCGGAGTCGCAATTATTTCTTGGTGCTGTTGCACACTACCCCTTACACCAGGCAGTACCGAAAGGCGCAGTCTTGTGCTGTAATGCAATAAGATTGTGAGAATGAGCTTTGCCTGCTGCTGCAGGATTGGAGAAGGAGAATATACTTGAAGACTTTAGAAATGGTTTCTGATTGTATTGCTTTGGTGGTTTTCTGTGCTTTCCCATCTACCTTTCCTTTATTTGATGAAGAGTGAGAGGGAAGAGGAAATGGTTGTAGGTGAGAAGGGTAAAAGGAAACCATGACTGGAAAATGATAACGGCGTAAGAAATTGCCCTACATGAAATAGATGTGTCAAATGGTAAAGTGAAGATTATTAGATCTTAAGCTTAATCCTCCACTTCTGAAGCCTTCCTTTTATGGGCAGTATTTATATCCCACCAATACCATCCTTGCTGTTATTCTCTGTTTGTGATAAGGAAGTAAACAACGATATAACTAAATCCAAGAAGACTTTTTTTTCCCCCTCTGAAGCTGTCAACGCTAGTGCTGTTCTTAAAGTGAACATCATGGCCTTTGGTCACTTCACGTACACAGCATCCTAGCTAATGAAAGGCAAAGCATAAAAGAATGAATGAATGTTAAGCACTCAAATGTTGTTGTTTAGATGTACACAGTGTATTTACTGCTTTACAAACACAGAGGAAAAGATATTCCCTGCTGTGTGATACTGATAATCTAAATCAATGACCATCTGAATCTCTTGATGAGGAACAGCATGAAGTGTGTTTTAAGGCACAACATTTAGGTTAGGTTTTTTAAAAAAAAAGTTTTACAAATATTGTGCAAGCCAAGCACAACAGAATTGCACTGATGAATGAGAAACAAGACTGGCTGACTCACACAAAGTCCAGCAACAGAGATGAGATCCTGCCACAAATGTCTCCTTTGTGGTTCTCACCTCAACTGTGTCTAGGGCGACCACCCATCCCTAATTCAGTAGGACAGTCCTGAAATTTCAAGTCATGATCACAGGCTGAATGACTCTGGGACAGCATTTGACCTCAGTTGGTCCCCTATAGACTACTGCAGTACACATAATTATAAAAAATAACATGAGAGATACTAGTAACCCGTAATGGTAAATTGAGCTGTGTGTGCAAATTGTGGGACTGATCCAGACATCTTCACTCAGGCAACACTCTCATTGAAGTCCATTGTACGTCTTGCTTGAGTAAGGACCATGGGTAAGAGTTAAGGGGAATCCTGACATTTTGAAGATCACAGGTCTTCTTTACCTCTCAGGGTCATGTGACCTCTTGTCATTTGCACGGTGAAGGCTGCCACTGAAGGCTGATTCTGGACGTATTAAAGCTGGGGGAAAATGACTTTTTAATGTTCAAAAATGGAACTGAAAGGCTTGGCTTTTGGTATTCTCTCCTCACCCCCCACCACTTTCTCTCCCTTTTTCTTTTTCTTCCACTTTCCTTTTCCCATTTTGCCACTGGACATGGAAAAAGCACAAATTGATAACTTTTGGGTTTAAAAAAAAAACCCAACAAAAATAAAGTTTTCCATGGAAAATTTTGAACAAAACCAAAAAATTTCTTTCTAGATTCTGAGTGGAAACTACTTACGTTTTTCAACCAACACTTTTCTTCTAAGACATGTTCATTTCTGCCTGCACAGTTTCTGCCTTTCTTCTCAAGGACAACAGCAGCAACAAAAGGGCTGATCGGCTGGCATGTAATTCCCTTCCTAGTTTTTGTTGTCATATCTGGAAGCTCTGTTGCCTGTTTTTTATGATATCTGCATCTCTCTGTGAAGGCTAAAGCAGTGTGCATGTATATAATTATTGCCACTAATTTATTTCTGAGTTGGAGACTCTCTTTTTAGAGGAAGAGTTTACTTTTAAAAGTCAACAAAATTCTTGATTCAGGCTATTGTACATGATGCACAGATCTGAGGAAATGCTGTGTTTTAGTGCACAGATTTAGTCCCTGGCAGTTTTCTTTTTTGTTTTCCCAGAAGTTACCTCACTCTATTCAAGGTCAGACTAGATGAGCTCATGGTCCCTTTGGGCCTTAAAAATCTATGAAGCTCTATGATAGACCCTTTATTCTTGCTGAGAGAACCGCTTATGTTGCAGCTGAGAAACCCCTTGGGAATTCTTAGTCTGCTCCTGATCCTAGATCAGGATCCCAGGCGATGTTGCCCAGTGCTAACAGTAAACTGTCATGTTAAACACAACGAGAGGTTTTTCTTACAACAAAGTGTTTTACAGACCATCTAGTTAAAGAAAAACAAACTGAGCCCTCGCTCTACATTAACTAATATCTGTTTTCCATTGCATATGATTTTTTCCAGGGTGCTGTTACCGGACGAGCTGTTTGCCTGCTTGAACTATCAACCTAGTGTTGTTTGCAGAGGCATAAACAAATACGATCTTTAAATTCTACAACTGAAACCCTCCCATCTCCTGAGAAGTGGTGGGCGATAGCACAGACCAACAATACAAATGTACAGACACCTGACTTTTAATGAAAGAAGGTTTTGTAGTGTAGTACCCAAAACATAACCCTACTGTATCTCTACACAACACTGAGCCACATGGTACAAAATTAGTTAGGAGCATTCCAAAGTATCTTCAGAGTCATAGTAAAAACTGCATTTTACTATTAACAAAAAGAATTCTAAGTCCTATTTGAAGATCCATGTGTAACTCACAATATTTATTCTGTCACAAGCCACAGCAGCTATAATTATTGTTTAAAACTGGTCTGAATGAACAGCAATTTATTTTTTGGCTAGGAAAGATGCTTCTTACACAGGCTTCTCTCCCTTCTTTTTATGATCTGATATTTATATCCCTGGTAATATGCACAGTCCATAGAAGTTTCAGGGCAGATTCTCTTGTACTCACCGGATTCTTTGTAGTAATGTTGCTGTTGTAGCTTCCCGTTCGCACTTTCCTCTGAGACAATGGGCCAGACATGGTATATTTATCCAACTTTATAGGGAACTAAGTTTAGAGGTGCACCACAAAGCTGGAACTGAAGAAGGGACACTTAACTAACCATTACATTCAGTCCTGATGAGGAGGAGATACTGTACCAAGCTGCAAGCGTGCACACACACGGAGGGGAGGAGCGGCTCTGTGAACTGGTTATAGAAACTAAATGGCCCCTGAGGATGCTAACAGAGGTAAAATAAACATTGCAAGCCAGCAGGGTTCACGCTGCACACCAGGCTAACACGAAGCCCCTTGAGCATATGAAAAAATGGAAGATTTGCAGGAGTTAGACAGGAAATCTGTGTAAGCAGGTTTGTGCTGCACTCTAGGAGACTGGGAGGTGGGTCTGAAAATCAACATAAACATTCTGACTGAGGCTTGGAGAACATAGATTCATAGATATTTAGGTCAGAAGGGACCATTATGATCATCTAGTCTGACCTCCTGCACAACGCAGGCCAAAGAATTTCACCCACCACTCCTACAAAAAAACCTCACACCTATATCTGTGCTATTGAAGTCCTCAAATCGTAGTTTAAAGACTTCAAGTAGCAGAGAATCCTCCAGCAAGTGACCCGTGCCCCATGCTACAGAGGAAGGCGAAAAACCTCCAGGGCCTCTTCCAATCTGCCCTGGAGGAAAATTCCTTCCCGACCCCAAATATGGCGATCAGCTAAACCCTGAGCATATGGGAAAGATTCATCAGCCAGATACTAGAGAAAATTCTTTCTTGGGTAATTCGGATCTCACCCCATCTAACAGCCCATCACAGGCCATTGGGCCTATTTACCATGAATATTTAATTACCAAAACCATGTTATCCTGTCATACCATCTCCTCCATAAACTTATCGAGTTTAATCTTAAAGCCAGATAGATCTTTTGCCCCCACTGCTTCCCTTGGAAGGCTATTCCAAAATTTCACTCCTCTGATGGTTAAAAACCTTCGTCTAATTTCTAGTCTAAATTTCCTAGTGGCCAGTTTATATCCATTTGTTCTTGTGTCCACATTGGTACTGAGCTTAAATAATTCCTCTCCCTCTCCGGTATTTATCCCTCTGATATATTTATAGAGAGCAATCATATCTCCCCTCAACCTTCTTTTAGTTAGGCTAAACAAGCCAAGCTTCTTGAGTCTCCTTTCATAAGACAAGTTTTCCATTCCTCGGATCGTCCTAGTAGCCCTTCTCTGTACCTGTTCCAGTTTGAATTCATCCTTCTTATTGGGGCACCCATCAATTTGCTGGCCCTTACTGACTTAAAAAACAAACCGTTCATTCCAAATGCTTAATGAGTGAGTTTGCAGAAAAGTTCTGTGGGACAGATCCTCAGCTGGTATCAACTGTCATTGCTTCATTGTTGACTTCAGTGTACACCCGCTGAGGATCTGTTCTGGTGTTTTTCTGGAAGCCCATTAGTCTGACTGTTATTTAATCCAGACAGCACCATAGACCTACTTTACAGTCTAAGAAAAATGACAAGTTCCTCCCTTAGTTCCTTGCTTTTTTTTTTTTAATTTACTAAAATGTGTAGACAGTAGGTAGATGAAAGGTTGGGTGAAAAAAGGTGCTTATTTGTTTTGAAAGTGCATCTTTTGGAATCTGTGACCTGATCTGTGGCACGAGGTCATGTGATGTGGGTAATGCTATTAAAGAGTTAATTGTTGAAATTATTCTAAATAAAAGTTGAGGTGTGTCAATAAGGTTGGCAGGGTCCAGACTCACTATGCTGTACTGGTTTGATTTTTATTATTAGGATAGTTCCTATGGTGTCTTAATATGGGCATTAGGCCCCTGTTTTACTACAAGTGGTATTGCAAAGAATCTGGGCCATTTGTAGTCCAAGATTCATTTGAAGCTGTGGAGACATTCAGCTTTGGTAAAATTGGTTCTTTAAACTATATTATCTAAATGGGAGTATCCCTCTTTTCTGTATGGTTTTGTTCTCTCTTCACTTGTACAGCTGAAAGATTGCAATGGTCACATTGATTGGGCAGGAAATGCTCCCTCCCATACTGTATTGTTGATCCTTCGATAGCCTTATGTCAAATAGGAATCCAGTAAACAAGCTCTATGAAATCATCTCTGCACTTTCTCTCTTAAGAGCCCGAGGGCGGAACCCCAACTCCAAACAAAGCTAGATGAGAACTGCATTCAGGTTCAAAAGTGGAAACAGCTTCATTCAAATTAAGTTGTCAGAAAATTCCAGCACTAAACACCATGAGGAAGGTGTCAAGGTTCCTTCCCCACTCTGAACTCTAGGGTACAGATGAGGGGACCTGCATGAAAACCTCCTAAGCTTACTTTTACCAGCTTAGGTTAAAACTTCCCCAAGGTACAAACTATTTTACCCTTGGACTTCCACTGCCACCACCAAACTTTATCTGGGTTCCTGAATAAACGTAGTTTGGAAACGTCTTTCCCCCCAAAATCCTCCAAACCCTTGTAACCCACTTCCTGGGGAAGGTTTGGTAAAAATCCTCACCAATTTGCATAGGTGACCACAGACCCAAACCCTTGGATCTTAGAACAATGAAAAAGCAGTTTCCTTACAAGAAGACTTTTAATAGAAGTAAAAAGGAATCACCTCTGTAAAATCAGGATGGTGAATACCTTACAGGGTAATTAGATTCAAAACATAGAGAATCCCTCTAGGGAAAACCTTAAGTTACAAAAAAGACACACAGACAGGAATATTCATTCTATTCAGCACAGCTATTTTCTCAGCCATATAAAGAAATCATAATCTAACACATACCTAGCTAGATTACTTACTAAGTTCTAAGACTCCATTCCTGTTCTGTCTCCGGCAAAAGCATCACACAGACAGACCCAGACCCTTTGTTTTTCTCCCTCCTTCCAGGTTTTGAAAGTGTCTTGTCTCCTCATTGGTCATTTTGGTCAGGTGCCAGCGAGGTTACCTTTAGCTTCTTAACCCTTTACAGGTGAGAGGATTTTTCCTCTGGCCAGGAGGGATTTTAAAGGGGTTTACCCTTCCCTTTATATTTATGATACGCCCCCCAAATCTCAGCTAGGGTGAAACGCTGGCTGGGATTTCTTCCTGGAGCTCTAGGGAAAACAGAGTTAATAAGACACATGCACCTCTAAATATACTACCAAGTACATAAAGACTAACAATATTTTCCACATCTCAAAGACGATTTTAACCAGTTGATTCTGGGAAACTTTCATGGGAGAGTGCATCAGCCACTTTGTTAGAAGCTCCTGAGATGTGGAAAAGATGTGTTGGATGTGAGATGTGTTGGATGTCGAAATCAAAATCTTGGAGAGCTAAACTCCACCGAATAAGTTTTTTGTTATTTCCCATGGCGGTATGAAGCCACTGTAGCACCAGGAGGGATTTTAAAGGGGTTTACCCTTCCCTTTATATTTATGACAGAAGGGTTGAGGAAACTCCCTAATGTAAAACACCTGACCTCCCATGATAATCTTTCAAACAGAAAAATACTTTCTAGCACACGCTAATGCTGATCTTAATGATAGATCCTTAATTGTATAGCGCCAGAGTATTCTTATCCTTCTGAGGACAAGGGGATAAGTTACAGTTTGTTTTCCTTCATTTAGGCCCTGATACAGTAAAACACATAAGTGCATGCTTAACTTTAAGCTCATGCTTAGTTCCATTACATAATGGCCTGTGTCCCTGAGCTATAACACAATTTTTCCTCTTCTGGCATTTGCATTAACCACCAAAGTGAGTAGTGCAAAATGTTTACAATTCCATGTTCCTACAACAGTGGGGAGGATCCTTACAGGAACATTGCAGGGCTAGGAGAAAACCACAAGGTCAGCCAGACTAACTCAGACTGTTCTTTCAGGCATTCAGGCGCTAAGGTCTGGGGTAAAGGACTTTTTTAATGAATAAATTACAGTAGGTATTTTCAAATGCCATAGGAAGTCTCAACGTATTCATTTCCACTTTGTGTCTCATAACCCAGCAATCCCTCAAATGCTTCAGCCACAGTTTTGGACCCCCTGAATAAACAGCAACAAAATATATATATTATTTGCAAAAATAGTCACCCACCTATGCTTAAAAAATATGGATTGTTGTCTGCAAACACCTGCAAAATTTACATGCAAATTATACTTTTTTTAAGACACATCTTTGTGTGTGCAAAGAGATATTTTCTTGCACTTGTGCATATTTTGCAGGTGCAACTTAGTTGACTATTTTTGGAAATGTTGCCCATTTGAATTTTGCTGCTGGATGGCTTCACTGCTAGTGAACTTGATCAAAATACCAGCATCAAGATGTTGTAGAGGGGAATCTTCCCTGCTTAGTGTTCTCTGGGATAGCTACCAAAGAGATGAATGGGGACGTTATGTTAGCTTTGGCATTGTTGGAGTGACTGTAGTAAAGGCTCAGTTAAGCCCTCGTAACTTTAATGTAGGTCAGTTTTTGTAGAAGTTGCAGTTTGTGCCCAGACAACATGATCAAAAGAAGATATTTTATTATTTCTGCAGCATTAGCTAAAATTTTGCAACAAAAATCTTTTTATTTCTCTTCTGACTCTATTTAACTCTGTTTTCAGAATCCTTAGGGACTGAGACCTTCAGAGATGATTCTTTTCCAGGTATTGTATCTAAACCAGAATTGTTCTGCAGATCATTGGTGAGGAGTGAGAGAAGACATTTCTTTTAAACTTTAATAACAATTGTAAAGCTGCCTGCAGTGACTCAAGAGCATGACTACCAACCAGCCTCAAGGTAGACTATTAAGAACGAGAGCACAATCCCCAAAGTGGTTGTGAATTCTATACTTGGATTTCATTAGCCTGTTATTGAGTGTTCATTCCTCAGGCATTATAATAGCATAACTATGGAGTCACAGACAGCCCCCTTGGGTACTCTAATCTATCTCATCATACAGGTGAGCAAACCTTTGTGATAGATTGTCCCTCACCCAAGAATCACAGCAATATTCAGGTTTCTCCCAGTCCCAAAGGACCAGTGACTTACTGCAGGTCAATTATATCTCAGATCTCACACCAAAGACAATGCTTGTAGCTGGTCCTGTAATAATCTATAGAAAGAAAGAAAAGAAAGAAAGAATTAATAGGAAAAGGAAATGAGTTATTTACAGGGTTAAAGCAGGTAAACATATATACACAAATGAGTTCAAATCCTAAATTTCAGAAATAATAGACACTTCTATAATAAGCAAATGCTAAATATGTTCTTTAGGGCTAACCCAGGCTAAACACTGGGGATCTCTTGCTTCTATTTGGTAATCCTTACCCCTCAGAGTCCAAGCAGCATAAAAATACAGTTCCTCCAACACTCTTCATCCCCTTGTGCTCTGAGCTGCAAACTCAGCTGACAGGAGGAATCTCTGCATGGGTGGGCAAACAATAAAGTCTTTTGCCCTCTTTAACTTCCCACAATAATCTGTATGGTGTTGATGGATCTTTCCTGTTGGTCAGGACATAACATCTTCTGTTGCAGATCACCATTTCACACTAATTAATGTCTCTCTCCTTTCTGTGACTGCATAAATCACCAGAGTCTCGCAATACCTGCTCAAATATTACCTTACAATATGGGATACAGATATAATAAGTGAGATAAATGCACGCAGCAACTCACAAGCATTCAAGAAAGCTTCAATACTAAACAAATTCTTATAATTCTAATACCTACTTTAATAATTCTAACACACCGGTGAGCCAGACTAATTCCAGCTGTGTGTTCCATTGAGGCATGGGAACCTTGGCATAAACTGACAACGGGGGTCTACCACCGTCACAACAACTTGGCCAGGATTTGTCTCTATTTAATGTATGTAAGAATTTTGGAGAGGTATGCAACACAACTAATATTGGGAGTGAAACGAGTAGAACAGAAATCAAAATTCAAAACATGCAAACTTTCCAACTTTTAAAAATGTTTTTAGATGATTGTAGTAAAAATCCATTTTTAATCTGAATAAAACTTGTACATACCCGAGTTAGAAGATTAACATGTAATGCCTCATTAAAACAGTCAGTCACCAATTAAGTTAATAAAATGACTATTTGAAATTCATAAGAGGCTGGGAAGTTAGAGAGACACTTATCTGAGAGCTAGTAGGCTTTCATTTACAGACACATTAAACAAAAAACCAAACAAACTGGAATATAGCCCTGTAAAATGAGAAATTAGTCTACTAGCCCGTATGTTCATTATTAAACTGCCTGCTGTTAGTCAGCCCGCTTTCTTTTGTTCTCCATCTGTCACATCTTGTACCCATTGAGGACCAGATTTTGCTACTGACAATTATGTTGCATATTGCCTTACCCACCCCCCCCAGATAATCTGTCCAAAAGATCTGGTCCTTAGATTGTGTGTTCTTTGGAGCATGGCTAGCATTTCATTTAAAATCCATACCGCTCTAAGCACTAAAGGCTTCAACCTGATTGGGGCCTTTGGGCACTACCATAATAAAAGTCATAATAATTGTAAAGAATTGAAAATAATAAACCTTGAATTTATTCCAGGAAGGAAAAACTTTTTTTTGTCAAGGTTACTGAGTTTTCCTCTCCTACTTTTATTGACTGAATTGTCTCAAGTGCGTGTGTCTGTGTTGGTGTAATACTTTCCACAGCAAACATCTAGAACAAAAGAACAATGACTCTATTAGAAGTCTAGCTCCCGGAGATAAAAACTGGCCTTCAGAAAGGTCTGTCTATCTCTCAGTATCAAAGCATTGAGAGGAGAGCTCATCAGGAATTGTCTACTGAAATGTTCTGTCAACAGAAATTGTGGTTACCTCAAAATTGAAAATTTTCCCCAAATGCTTTGGTTTTTTAGTCAGGAAAATTGAAAATGAAATACTTTGAGTTGTCCCATATCAAAATCTTTTGGCTTATTGAATCAAATTTAAATATTTAGTTTTGGGTCAGGTTGATGTTAATCTGTTGCCCTGAGTTGCCACAGTGCCTCGTGGGAGTTGTAGTTCAGATGCCTCATGCCCTCATTCTCCTCTAGGGGGCTGGGTTCCCTGGCTAGACTTCATCTCTCATGAAACACTTTCATTACTGAAACAGCTCAGTGAAGAACTTGGTCCCAGAACAAGAATTTGTTGAGGAATCTTTCGTTGTTAAGCTGATGTTTCTCCCCCAACATCAAAAATTTAGGTGTGCAGTAATGTTAGGTGCTTGTGTCCATCCCTGTGCCAATGTATGATTATTCCCTGTACTGTATTTTTTATTGCATTGTCCAATCCAGTTGTAAATGAACCAAGAAATGCATCAACCACCATTACCAGAGGAAGGACTATTCCATGGTCAAAGAGAGCTCGCTATTATTTAAGACTCTTTCCCCTGCTATTCAGCCTAAATTGTCCTATGTTTAACTTCATCCCTTTCTTCTAATTTTTTATCCTCCACTAAGCAATTCCTCTTCCTCCATGGTGTTTCCACCTTTCAAATACTTGTAGCTAGGTAACATATCTGTTCCAGCATGGGGAAATCCACAGCTGGCATACAGCCAGCACTGATGGCATACATCTGGCATAATTGGTACTCTGCCTCCCACTTAAAACTGCTGCTGTAAAGAGCATGATGGGAATGGAGTATGAGGGGCATGACCCAAATTCATGCTCTCTGGGTAGCCTTGGCAGGCATATTTGCTCATAGGCAGTCGTTGCAGTTTGGAGGGATTTACAGCAGCTCTGAGGCTGCTCTAAGTTATACTAATGGCTGAACCAGCCCCTGATAGCCCCAAGTGTCAGGAGAGTGAAAGGTGGCATAGACATCTTTGCCTTCCCTGACTGTTTCAGCTGTGCTGAATGGAGCACTGTGTAGTTGAGGATGTGGTCCATATATGGCTTGGGAGAAACTAAAGAGGGAACCTCCATATCTATTTCTCTTGGTTAATAATCATGTATGGAATGTATTAAACAATGAGCTTCACTGCTGTATATAATAAACTATCTGTTATGTCCTGTTGATTTTTATTACCGTGTTTATATGAATAAACTTTGTTCTGATTTTGTTAGTATTTTAACCTACTGTAACTGTCCAGAGTCCTGCACTTGACCTGACTCTTTGCTTATAGTACAAAACAGCTAAACTCTAGTCCTGGAGATAGCCATGTCTCCTTTTTTGGAGTGGAATCATATTTGAACTAATTTTGGTCTAGTGAGGTGTTGACATTTTTTCCCATGTGGGCAGAGTGCTGCAGAAAGAAATATACACCTCTCAAAAGCCTTCAATATCGTATTAAGCAACTAAAATCCAATATCTCTGCTAAAGGCTGCACAATTTATAGTAAAAGGGTCCAGTGCCACTGAAGTCTGAATTTACATGTGACTAGAATCTGGCCCAAAGTTTTCATTCATCAGTGAAGGAATTTAGTTATAGCGCTATGCTATGGGGTACATGGTCCAGCGATTAGGGTGCTAACCTGCTTCAGTTCCTTGCTCCACCTCAGACTTGTGTGACTTTGAAAATCTGGCCCAAAGTGACTTGCCCAAAGGTACGTAGAAACCAAACCTGCTTAGGTACTCTTGAAAATTCCACTAAGACTCTAACCTGCTTAAATTTTAGGTGCCTAGTTTGAGAGGCCTAGAATCTGATTTTTTTTTCAGAGCACTTAGCTTTATATGTTCAAATGTTCAAAACACAGCTTCCCATGACTTCAGTTGCATCTGTGAACACATATAGAATGACCACCTGTGAAAAGTTTGGTTTAAGTGACTTGCCCAGCATTGCATAGGAACTCTATGGTAGAAGCAGGAATAGAATCCAGATCTCCAGAGCAGCATTCTAAGGTAACTGCTCATGGTACTGAGATTATCTTCAAGAACTCATGGAAGATAGGTGAGGTCCTAGAGGACTGGAGAAGAGCAAATTGTGACAGGGCATGGCCTTCCACTCCTGTCTTGTACAAATGGCTCTAACACCTCCGATTTGTAATCACCACTGTGTAGCTTTTGTTATCTCAACCACCACCATTTACAGTCCTGTGCAGCAACTCTGTTTACCATGACATACCATCATCCCTCTTTTGGCATCTTCCGTTTACCCTGCCCCTGCTATCCTCTCCTTACCCTCTCTCTTTCTCATTCCCCTTTGCACTTTCTTTCTACTCTTCCAGTTAATGGGTTAACTACCTCTTTAGCTCCCCACAGCTCAGATTGATCTAATAATTAGCCTCAGTTTCCCTGCAATCAGGCTCTTCTCCAGGGAAACTAATTGGACTTATAGTGACCTGAGTGCTGGTTCAGATTCTAGTTCTCAGCACTCTGTCACAGAAACACAGTATCTGTCCTTAAAAAGTCAGCCTAACATTGATACCTGGTAAAATACTAGAACAAATTTGATACTAGATACTAATCAATTTGTAAGCACTTAGAGGATAATAGAGTTATAAGGATTACCCAGCATGAATCTGTCAAGAACATGCCATGCCAAACCAATCTAATTTCCTTCTTTTACAAGATTTCTGGCCTAGTGGATAGGGGGGAAGCAGAAGACTCTATATATTTTGATTTTAGTAAGGCTTTTGACGCAGTCCCAAATGCCATTTTCATAAACAAGCTCGGGAAATGGGATCTAGATGAAATTGCTATAAAGTGGGTGCATGACTGGTTGAAAGACTGTACTCAGAGTAGTTCAAGGATTTGCTGTCAAACTGGGTGGGGGGTGGAGCCAGTGAGGTCTCACAGGGTCAGTCCTGGGTCTTGTACTAGTTAATATTTTAATTAATGACTTGGGTAATGGAGTGGAGAGTATTCTTATAAAATTTGCAGATGACGCCAAGTTGGGAGGGCTTGCAAGCATTTTGGAGGACAGGAATAGAATTTAAAATGACCTTGACAAATTGGAGAATTGGTCTGAATTCAACAAGATGAAATTCAATAAAGACAAGTGAACTGTACTTTAATTAGAAAGGAAAAATCAAATGCACAATTGTAAAATGGGGAATAACTGGCTTAGTGGTAGTATGCTGAAAAGGATCTGGGGGTCAGAGTGGATCACAAATTGAGCATGAGTCAACAGTGTGATGCAGTTGTGAAAAAAATAAACTAATATCACTCTGGTGTATATAAACAGGAGCATCCTATGGAATACACAGGAAGTAATTGTCCCACACCACTTGGTATTGGTGAGGCCTCAGCTGGAGTACTGTGTCCAATTTTGGGCACTACACTTTAGGAAAGATGTGGATAAATTGGAGAGAGTCCAGAGGCGAGCAACAACAATGATAAAAGGCTTAGAAAACCTGACCTATGAGGAAAGTTTGAAAAAATTGGGCATGTGTAGCCCTGAGCAAAGAAGACTGAGAGGGGACCTCCTAACAGTCCTCAGCTATGTTCAGGGCTGTTACAAAATGGCCAGTGATCAGTTGTTCTCCATGTGCGTAGGAATATAGGCCATCATTAGATTTGGGTGAACTATGGTTTTAAATTGAGCTGGGATATTAGCCTGAGCAATAGGCCCAAAGTGTGTGACCAGAAACTATGAGATCATGAGACAGAAGCATTGTTGTGTTAAACTTGTAGAGAATCCTTGAAATATGAGTGTTCTCTTATTTGAGGTGTGGGCTGAAGTAACAGAAATAAAACACAGTAAATTGGGTACCAGGTGCAGGAAATAATTGGCTATATAAGAAACTGTTTCTGCTGGCCTTAGCTAGGGTCGAATAATTGGCAATGACAACACTTGTTTGTCAAAGGGTATAAAAAAAGTAAACTTTTAAAGGATTCGTTACTACTACCTGCCTTACCAAATTGGAGCCAACCAATATGCATCCCTGGGTTTTGCCTATTTGTAAGTATCCTGGGAACTACAGGCCAGTCAGCCTCACCTCAGTCCCCGGAAAAATCATGGAGCAGGTCCTCAAAGAATCAATCCTGAAGCACTTACATGAGAGGAAAGTGATCAGGAACAGTCAGCATGGATTCACCAAGGGAAGGTCATGCCTGACTAATCTAATCGCCTTCTATGATGAGACTACTGGTTCTGTGGATGAAGGGAAAGCAGTGGATGTATTGTTTCTTGACTTTAGCAAAGCTTTTGACACGGTCTCCCACAGTATTCTTGTCAGCAAGTTAAAGAAGTATGGGCTGGATGAATGCGCTATAAGGTGGGTAGAAAGTTGGCTAGATTGTCGGGCTCAACGGGTAGTGATCAATGGCTCCATGTCTAGTTGGCAGCCGGTGTCAAGTGGAGTGCCCCAGGGGTCGGTCCTGGGGCCGGTTTTGTTCAATATCTTCATAAATGATCTGGAGGATGGTGTGGATTGCACTCTCAGCAAATTTGCGGATGATACTAAACTGGGAGGAGTGGTAGATACGCTGGAGGGCAGGGATAGTATACAGAGGGACCTAGACAAATTGGAGGATTGGGCCAAAAGAAATCTGATGAGGTTCAATAAGGATAAGTGCAGGGTCCTGCACTTAGGACAGAAGAACCCAATGCACAGCTACAGACTAGGGACCGAATGGCTAGGCAGCAGTTCTGCAGAAAAGGACCTAGGGGTGACAGTGGACGAGAAGCTGGATATGAGTCAGCAGTGTGCCCTTGTTGCCAAGAAGGCCAATGGCATTTTGGGATGTATAAGTAGGGGCATAGCGAGCAGATCGAGGGACGTGATCGTCCCCCTCTATTCGACATTGGTGAGGCCTCATCTGGAGTACTGTGTCCAGTTTTGGGCCCCACACTACAAGAAGGATGTGGATAAATTGGAAAGAGTCCAGCGAAGGGCAACAAAAATGATTAGGGGTCTGGAACACATGATTTATGAGGAGAGGCTGAGGGAACTGGGATTGTTTAGTCTGCAGAAAAGAAGAATGAGGGGGGATTTGATAGCTGCTTTCAACTACCTGAGAGGTGGTTCCAGAGAGGATGGTTCTAGACTATTCTCAGTGGTGGAAGAGGACAGGACAAGGAGTAATGGTCTCAAGTTGCAGTGGGGGAGGTTTAGATTGGATATTAGGAAAAACTTTTTCACTAGGAGGGTGGTGGGACACTGGAATGCGTTACCTAGGGAGGTGGTAGAATCTCCTTCCTTAGAAGTTTTTAAGGTCAGGCTTGACAAAGCCCTGGCTGGGATGATTTGATTGGGGATTGGTCCTGCTTTGAGCAGGGGGTTGGACTAGATGACGTCCTGAGGTCCCTTCCAACCCTGATATTCTATGATTCTATGATTCTATCTTGCTGAAATGCTTATAAATGTTTTGTTACTGTTTGGATGTAGTAAATTGTTTATTTAGGCTTTTCAGGCATGTTTAGAGTAATTGTATAAATGCCCCATTCTTTGGATTTAATAAAAGAATTTATGGTTAGGAACAACAGAGAGGCCATAGTGGGTCAGACTAAAGGTCCATCTAGCCCAGTATCCTGTCTTCTGACTGTGGCCAATGCCACGTGCCCCAGAGGGAATGAACAGAACAGATAATCATCAAGTGATCCATTCCCTGTTGTCCATTCCTAGCTTCTGGCAAACACAGGCTAGGGACACCATCCCTTCCCATCTTGGCGAATATCCATTGATGGACCTATCCTCCATAAATTTATCTAGTTCTTTTTGGACCCTGTTATAGTTTTGGCTTTCACAACATCCTCTGGCAAAGAGTTCCACAGTTTGACTATGCATTGTGTGAAGAAATACTTCCTTTTGTTTGTTTTAGACCTGCTGTCTATTAATTTCATTGGGTGACCCCTAGTTCTTGTTTTATGAGAAGGAATAAATAACGGTTGTATACTTTCTCCACACAGCTCATGATTTTATAGACCTCTATCATATCCCCCCTTAATGGTCTCTCTTCCAAGTTGAAAAGTCCGAATCTTATTAATCTCTCCTCATATGGAAGACGTTCCATATCCCTAATCATTTTTGTTGCCCTTTTCTGAACCTTTTCCAATTCCTATCTATCTATCTATCTATCTATCTATCTATCTATCTATCTATCTATCTATCTATCTATCTATCTATCAAGTTGGGGCAACCACATCTGCACACAGTATTCAAGATGTGAGTGTACTATGGATTTATATAGTGGCAATATGATATTTTCTATCCCTTTCTTAATGATTCCTAATATTCTGTTCGCTTTTTTGACTGCCGCTGAACACTGAGTGGATGTTTTCAGAGAACTATCCAGAATGACTCCAAGATCTTTCTTGAGTAGTAACAGATAATTTAGACCCCATCATTTTATATGTATGGTTGGGAATATGTTTTCCAATGTGCATTAATTTGCATTTAAATTACTTTGGTTAAATTAGTGTAGTGGTAATACCCTGCATAAATAATAATAATTCCAACAATATGTAGGGCCAGAAGCCATGGGCTTAATCTGCAGCAAGGGAGATTTTTGTTCAGATATTAGGAAAAACTTTCTAACTATAAGGGTAGTTAATCTCTGGAATAGGCATCCAAGGGAGGTTGTCTATCCCCATCATTGGAGATTTTTAAGAACAGGCTGGACAAACACCTGTCAGAGATGATCTAGATTTTCTTGGTCTTGCCCCAGTGGACTGGATGACTTCTCAAGATCCCTTCTAGCTTTACATTTCTATGATTCCATGATTTAGCTGCCTTAACCATGAGACTGTCCTCTCTTCTTGTAGTCCTCTGCTTCATTCACTACTAGGGTGACCGGATAGCAAGTGTAAAAAATCAGGACACTCTTTTTTTTGGGGCTTGGGGGAGAGTATAGGTGCGGATATAAGACAAAGCCCCTAATATTGGGACATCTGGTCACCCTATTCACTACGCTCCTGCCAACTTCTGCAACAAAGGAGAGAGGGGTCCTACAAACAACAACTTCCTGCACTACACAGTACTGATTCATCCGCATCCCAGCTCACAGTTCCAATCTTCCTCCTAAATTCCTTGTCCCGTTTTACTCTCCCCCCGCCCGCTCCTTGGTCTAACTCTTCTCCCCTTTGCACTGCTGTCAAGCTGCTTTCCTCCTCCGTGCTGCCTGAGTGCCAGCAGGAGGCATACTGAGAGCAAAGACAAGACAGTCTGTTCTCAGTTGCTGCACTTGGTGCTGCCGCACCTGCACATGCGATTGCAGCCTCGGACTGGAGCATGCTCAGAGCAGATAGAATGTGCAGAGGATTTCACTGTCAAACGGAGTCTCTACTGAACATGTACAAACTTTGATTTTTCAGAGGGTCATAACTTGGCCAACTTTGGGTGCTTTTTTACAGAGACTGCAAAGGGCACATCCTTGACACAAAAGTGCCCCTCTGATACATTTCAAGTCCCTTTTCCAAAACGCAGAGGCACTAGAGCTTCTCAACAAAATGGCTGTAACATTTTAGTTAACATGGGCTAAGCAATGTATTGTCCCTATTCTCATTGTTGCTGAAAGTTTCAAAAAATATTCAGCTTGAGCCAGACACCTGGTATGGAAAATTTCAGCTTGAACAGTTAAAGTTAAAAGCCAGAGTTAAAAGCAACTGCAACAGGGCCTTACACAGGGGAGGGAAAGGATAGCTCAGTGGTTTGAGCATTGGCCTGCTAAATTCAGGGTTGTGAGCTCAATCCTTGAGGGAGCTATTTAGGGATCTGGGGCAAAAATTGGGAATTGGTCCTGCTTTTTTGAGCAGGGGGTTGGATTAGATGACCTCCTGAGGTCCCTTCCAATGCTGATGTTCTATGATAATAGGAAGCGTCAAACAGTCCTAACTGCAGGTGGAATTACCAGCTTCAACTATAATATTTTATAGTAAAAGAATGTGAGTGAGGATCTTCTAAATCTCTTTCCTGGTGCTATAAGCGAATGAGTACAGCATTAAGAAAGGTTAGATGCCCAATTCTTCCACTGTAGTACATGAATACCTCCCATTTCTAGTAACCTGACAGTCTGCTTCTAATTTTAGGGCCAGAATTGTAAACATATTTCAAAACACTCCAAATCAGAATGGTAGAAAAACAGGATAAGGTTGCTAAGCTTTCAAGTATGTGAATTCACTTGCCAAGGATTTGTTTTGAGCATGTGTTCCTTGAGTTATAGTTAATCTCAGCTGGAATAGAATAATGGAGGCTATCAAAATAATAATTCTGGAAAAAACCCACATTCTCTTTGACATTGGGTGCCATCCCAATAATATGGAGTGCACCATATCAGTCAAAGAGTTGCTACTGGAATTCCCAAGAACTCCATTTTGGGAGTTACAAGAACCATTATGGTAGTTGGTGGGGATGTGTTACACCTCAGCTGGCCCCTGGAAACTGAGGACGAACGACATGCATTTTGTACTAAATAGACAGTTTATTCCTTCTCCTTCCTCTTTTACTCACATCCCCTGCCCCCAGCCCCTTTGTTTAGCTTTGTTTCTCCAATCAGTTGCTTGCCATTTAACATTTTTTATGAGGAACACAAGAAAAGAATGTGAGTGAGCTACCAGTATCCACTCAGTCAGACCCCGCCCTTCATGACCAGCTACAGCTTTTGTCTGGTAGTGGTCGAGTTGGGAATTCAGAATGTTTGTTGATATGACTGAGTCCTCTCTCCTGAGGAGCAGGGTGTGTGTGTGTGTTTGTGGTGGAATTTAGATGGGGGGGGGCCTTTCTCATCCAAAGAGGGCTGGGAGAAATTAAGGAGGCTTCTCTGACTGAAAGAAGTAGTTAGGAAACAACTTTCACCTGAGGGGGAGAAGATCTGAGGATGTTTGCCTACCTGAGGTATAAAAGAGAATATAGGGGGCTTTCAACTGAATGGGAGAAATGAGGGAATGGGGCTCTTTCACCCAAATGGAAATGAAAGTTGAGCAACCTCTCTCTGGGGAGGGAAGGGAGGAGAGGAGAAGGGATCAAAGTCTCACAGGAGGAAAAAAGAAGCACAAGAGTTAGCCTCTCTCAAATGCTGGGGGTGACAACCTCACCAAAGGGAGAAGGATGAGGGCTGACTGACTCACGAATGGAGCAAATTGGATAGGTCTCTTCTCTCAGGACCACTGATGCCTCCCCCCTCTCTTCATCCCATTACCTGCTTTCTTCCACAGCTGCCTCCTGTTGTTGCTCCGAGTGACTCCATGTCAGGCCCTTGAGAGAATCTCAAGGAGGTGGGCATTTCCGTCTTCCCCTCTTGAACTCATTTGGTTCCCCATCCTTGTGTCTCAGCAATTCGCCTCTCAGAGAACCCTGCATGCTAGGAACACTGTGGAAGCCACGGTGAAATGCCGTTTGGAGCTAGACTTCTAAGAGGGTGGCAGAATTTTCCCCCAGGACCAGTTTAGGGATATGGAATAGTTTTTACCACTTTATCAGGGATTCATTAAAGGACGCTTATCTAAGCTTTAAATTAAAGCTTTGAGCTGGTTGGTAGGTCTTGTGTCTTTGCTCTTTACACAACATATAAGAAACCACCCAGGTACAGTGGGGTTCCAGGCAGCTGTTGGCTAAATCTATACAAACATCCAAGGTCTAGCTACATATATACACTACTCCTCTGGCTGGTGTTTGGGATTTCAAGTCCAGGAGGGATCATTGTGATCATCTAGTGAGCCTCCTGTATGATACAGGCCATAAAACATTCCCCAAATAATTCCTACAGCAGATCTTTTAGAAAAACATCCAATCTTGATTTTAAAAATTGCCAGTGATGGAAAATCTACCACAACCTTTGGTAAATTGTTCCACTGGTTAATTATCCTCACTGTTTTTTTAAAGTATGCCTTATTAAAACCCAGAAATAATCCGGAAGCTCTGTAGTCAGCAGGATTTGAACCTGAACAGGGAGATCACAATGATTTCAAACTGCCTTAACGATTCTGACACGATTACCTGACATGTTCTAGGAGCACTAGCGGGCTCGCAAACTACAATTGGCCTTGGAAATTATTTAACAAACTTTAATCTTCTACTCAATTTCAAATGATCCCAGAAAAAAAAGTGCTCCGACAGCCCCCTAACCTTCTGGAGAGAGAGGCTATTTTTAAAAATTATTTATAAGGCTATTATATATATATATATATATATATATATATATATATATATATATATATATATATAAAAAAGAGGGGTCATTCATCCTCTGCTCCCATTGATGTAATCAGGAGCCATAGGGACACTGGATCATTTACAGAACAAACACCAATGGTTTAGGCTATCAGACAACCCTTCCAAAGGCCTTACCTGTTCTATGTATTTGAAGTGCTGGTAATGGAATGAGTAGGATGAATCTAATCTGATTACCAGTTAAGCAGCATGTCCACACGAGCTATGCTACTTTGAGTGCAATTTTGCCCCTCATCCACACTAGTGCTGCATTCCGTTTTTGCGGTTGCCTTGCCCTCTGGTTACAGCTCTGAACTGCAATTCATGGAAGCAGTGTCTTTGGGAGTTCACTGACATGTGCACAATGCTACAACTTTTAAATTCTCTGACTTTGCAAAAGTAAGCAAAGGAGACCCCTCCTACTGAACTTTGATGACGATGGTGTATCTGTCTCTATGATGAGTCTGGGTTACTCACTTTTGCCATGGATAACAAAGCATTTCCCTGACTGTACAAGCCTGGAGAGAGAGACAATTGTGGACACAGGAGATACAGGATGATACTTAGGAGAAATCAGTCTAAATTTTTCGCAGCAGAGAACATACAGTCATATGAGGGTTTTTTGATGTGTGCACTGTCAGATCACAGCAAGTACTGTTGAACTCTGTGCTAAGCATCACCTGGGGCTTCCACTATTTTCTGTACAACTGGGCTAATTCTACCAATTAGGCTTCAAATCTTAGCCCTAGTTAATAAAACTTTTTCCTTGAACAGACACTACAAACATCAATTTGACTTTTTCTGGGGCAATTTCCCCAGTTCTATTCCTATATTTTAATTGCTTTCTCACTGTGTGAATTGGCCTGATACCCAACCAGGGAACTACAGCATCTTAATGTAAGCAGCTTTTTTAAAAAACAAAACAAAAGGCTAGTGATCTACCAGAGTGGATGAAGGAAATCTCTTCAAGAATGAACAAAATTGCACAGTATGCACGACAAACCACTGCTCACACAGAGCTTGTTTGGAGTGGAAACAGTCAGTTTTATGTAGAAATAGTGAATTCCTCCCTCTGTTAAAATTTTACTCGCTACATGTGCATAAAAGCAAAACATAAGGCGTTCATTAGCAATTATGAAACAATTGCGAAGGGGATTTTTTTTTCATCGCACACTGTTGTTTTCTCCATTTAGCAATGCAATAATCTGTCATAACTCTGGTGTAGAATAATTAATATTGCCATATATGCAGAAAGCGATTTTTTAGATTATATATTTATAATTATTTTTTGTCTTAGCCCCCAGAGGCCCCAGTCAAGATCATGACCCTCTGTGTTAGGCAGTGGACAAATGCATAGTGAGAGACAATCCCTGCCCAAACTGTCTATAACTAGGGCGGTCAAGCAATTAAAAAAATTAATCGCACTGTTAAGCAATAATAGAATACCATTTATTTAAATATTTTGGGAAGTTTTCTATATTTTCAAATATATTGATTTCAGTTACAACACAGAATACAAAGTGTAAAGTACTCACTTTGTATTTATTTTTTATTACAAATATTTTCACTGTAAGAAACAAAAGAAATAGTATTTTTCAATTCACCTAATACAAGTACTGTAGTGCAATCTCTTTATCATGAAAGTTGAACTTACAAATGTAGAATTATGAACAAAAAATAACTGCATTCAAAAATAAAACAATGTAAAACTTTAGAACCTACAAGTCCACTCAGTCCTACTTCAGCCAATTGCTCAGACAAACAAGTTTGGTTACAATTTGCAGGAGATAAAGCTGCCCGCTTCTTGTTTACAATGTCACCTGAAAGTGAGAACAGGCATTCTCATGGCACTGTTGTAGCCGGCATCGCAAGATATTTATGTGCCAGATGAGCTAAAGATTCATATGTCCCTTCCTGCTTCAACCACCATTCCAGAGGACATGTGTCCATGCTGATGATGGGTTCTGCTTGATAATAACCGACGCATGTTCATTTTCATCATCTGAGTCAGATGCCACCAGCAGAAGGTTGATTTTCTTTTTTGGTGGTTCGAGTTCTGCAGTTTCCCCATCTGAGTGTTGCTTTCTTAAGACTTCTGAAAGCATGCTCCACACCTCGTCCCTCTCAGATTTTGGACAGCACTTCAGATTCTTAAACCTTGGGTCGAGTGCTGTAGCTATTTTTAGAAATCTCACATTGATACCTTCTTTGTGTTTTGTGAAATCTGCAGTGAAAGTGTTCTTAAAATGAACAACATTTACTGGGTCATCATCCAAGACTGTTATAACATGAAATATATGGTAGAATGTGGGTAAAACAGAGCAGGAGTTCAGTCACAAATTTAATTAATGCATTTTTTTTTAACAAGCATCATCAGCATGGAAGCATGTCCTCTGGAATGGTGGCCAAAGCATGAAGGGGCATACAAATGTTTAGCATATCTAGCATGTAAATATCTTGCAATGCTGGCTACAAAAGTGCCATGCAAATACCTGTTCTCACTTTCAGGTGACATTGTAAATAAGAAGCCGGCAGCAATATCTCCTGTATATGTAAACAGACTTGTTTGTCTTAGCGATTGGCTGAACAATAAGTAGGACTGAGTGGACTTGTAGGCTCTAAAATTTTACACTGTTTTGTTTTTGAGTGCAGTTATGTAACAAAAAAAATCTACATTTGTAAGTTACACTTTCACAATAAAGAGACTGCACTACCGTACTTGTATGAGGTGAATTGAAAAATACTATTTCTTTTGTTTATCATTTTTACAGTGCAAATATTTGTAAAAAATAATATGAAGTGAGCACTGTACCCTTTGTATTCTGCGTTATAATAGAAATCAATATATTTGAAAATGTAGAAAAACATCCAAATATATTTAATAACTTGGTATTCTGTTGTTTAACAGTGTGATTAATCGAGATAAATTTTTTTAATTGCAATTAATTTTTTGAGATAATTGTGTGAGTTAACTGCAATTAATCAACAGCCCTATTTACAACTTAAATACAGAGACAAAAATATGCAAAAATAGATAGGGAACTGTGGCACAGAGCAGTTAAGTAACTTGCCTAAGTCACACAAGAAAGCTGTGATAGCGGCAGGAAACTGAACCCAGACCTTCTGCATCCTAGTCCAGTATGTTAACCCCAAGACCACCTTTTCCCCTCCTGTGCATTATGTGTTTAGGAAAACTTTTACTGATAGAAAATACCTAGAGTTTTTTGTTACTTGAAAGTAGCCTTGTGCATCAGGGATATAATGTTTTCATTCTTGGTGGAGAGCAGAATACAGTACAAACCTTGAAATTCAGTTCCTTTTCATTCTTGACAGGTTTCAGAGTAACAGCCGTGTTAGTCTGTATTCACAAAAAGAAAAGGAGTACTTCTGGCGCCTTAGAGACTAACCGATTTATTTGAGCATAAGCTTATGCTCAAATAAATTGGTTAGTCTCTAAGGTGCCAGAAGTACTCCTTTTCTTTTTGTTTCGTTCTTGAGAGACTCTGTTCTTTATTTATTATTATTTTATACACATTAATTAAACATTAACAAAACCATTTATACTGCTAGAAGTAGGAAAAAGATCTATGGGCCAGATCCTGAGCTGGTGTAAACTGGTGTAGCTGTCTTGCAACCAGTGGACCTATGTCCATTTATACCAGCTGAGCATCTGGCCATCCAATTTTATAATTGTGTTCATGAGTTCTAGTCTTGACCTGTTTGTACATTTTGGAAAAGAGAATGTTTCATATTTGTTTTCTCTCCACCAGGCTCTGTTCTTAGAGCCAAGTTACACTTGCAAACCACAGAGACTAGTGCCACATTGTTTGGAGTACACTGTTGGAAACAGCCCTCTCAGAGTTTTGAGGAAACATAGCTGGCCTTTTGGCTCACATCAAGAATAATACCAGAATAATAACTGTTTATATATAATCCTTCTTTGGGAGACTGCCTTGTATTTGTAAGAGGACAGGCTTGTGCCAAGGGTAACTACTTTGCGCCCACATCACCAAATTTAACAGATTATAATTATGATTTATTCTGTACCCATTTCTAAAGAGCTCCTTTGATGTTAGTGTTCAACTTGATTTACTAGGGCAAAGCAAAATGATTAGGAACACGTGCTGTTCAGTGCAGAGATGCCACTAATACAGTGAGGCCCAGATCCTCAAAGGTATTTACAAGCCAGACTCCCACTGGAATCAAGGTACCTAAATACCTTTGGGGATCTGGGCCTATGTCTCTTGAGAGAAATGCAGCAGGAACCAAAGTTAGTTCTGTTTCTCTACAATATACTTTACAAAATAAAGTGCTATTACACTGCATAATCTGAAGAGGGTGCTAAATGCTAATAGACTATTCAATCCTCTTTGAAATTACTTTCCAGATGTTTGTTGCGTCTGATCACTACTGCACCATGGATTTCAAACAACCACATAACATAATGTATGTCTTAATCGCAACAGGCGCTTTCTGAATATTTCTTAAATGTTTCCATGGCTGGATGCAGTGGAGGGGAGGGAAAGAAAATGTTAAAGTTTAAAATATGCAGTGGTGTTGTAGCCATGTTGGTCCCAGAATATTGGAGAGACAAGATGGGTGAGGTAATATCTTTTATTGGACCAATAAAAGTCAAATAAAAGATATTTCCTCACCCAACTTGTCTCTCTAATGTTTAAAATAAGCAGATACTTAACATGAACTGTGGTAATAAAATAAAAGTGTCCATGGTGCAGCAATGATTTCTATTTTCTACACATCTCCACTCCCGGGTCATTCTATAGAAGTATTATTGTACATTGGGTTCTTATACTGTAACTGTGGAATTGTAAACTAACTAGGTTTAATGCACTTCAAAAACAAGGTGTAATTCCTCCTTAAGTGGGGCCTGATGATGACTTTAGTGTAATCCGTGTTTTTCTAGACATACTGAAGGCTTTTTGTGTGTGGCCTTATAAGGTACGTCTACACTGCATCTGGAGATGCAATTGCTGGCTCAGGTAGACATACCCACACCAGCTTTGCTTGAGCTAGCTCTCTACACATAGCAGTGTAGCTATGGTGGCAACAGTGGTAACATGGGCTAGCGGCTTGAGTACCTGCAGGATTGTACTTGGGAGGCTAGCGCCTCCTGCTGCCTACACTGCTACAGCTACACAGCTATTTTTAGCTCACTAGCTGAATCAAAGCTAGTATGTCTACCTGAGTTGGCAATTACAGCTCCATCTGCAGCGTAGGCATACCTTTAGGGTTGAACTGTTTTTGTATTGACAACTTTTTGTTGCAGTGAAGGGGTGCGCTTTTAAAACAGTATTATTAATTTTCACTGAGATTTGTGGGCCAGATTTTCAAGGGCTCAGCACCCACAACTGAGGGCCAGATTTTCAAAAAACGCTGTGCAGCTGATGTCTTGAGCTCCTTGGGAATTCTGGCCCCTTATTTGGTGCCTAACTGGGAATTGAGTTCCACTGAAAGTCTAGCCCTGGGTTTCTTTTTTTTTTTTAACTGTTTATGTGTAAATATCCCTGTCTCCTAGGATATGTCTCTACAAAGTGTAGAGCAGACAGTACAGCATTATCTGTACTTGAGTTTGTCAAAACTTTGTCATGAAACCCCAAAATGTGGCAGGTTACAGGTTTCATTATGAATATGATACTTGGCACAGATTTTTCTACTTCCTTCCTCCTCATAAGTACCAAGGAAGGATTTCAGACTAAGCCATGCTCCTTCAAAACTTAAACTCAAAGTGAAACCTCAAGGAGCAGGACTACACGTGCACTAGACCCACTCTGCTTACCAAAAAGCTCCAGCCCACAATGAGAATAGATCACGAAGGGGGAAGCTAGACTTTGAGAATGATCATTAACCTTAGACCTGCCCTTAGTGTAGACACGCCCTTAAAGCACTGCAGTGGTGAAGAAGCTGCTACGCCGACAGGAGGGGTTCTCCCATCAGCGTAGTTAATCCACCTCCGTGAGAGGTGGTAGCTATGTCAATGGGAAAAGGTCTCCCATCAACATAGCACTGTCTATAGCAGGGATTATGGTGGCATAACTGTGTTGCTCAGGGGTATGACTATTTCATACCCTGGGTTATGTAGTTATACCAATGCAAGTTTATAGTATAGAACTGGCCTTAAAACACTATAGGGCTTCAGTGTAGACGCTACCTACATTTATTGGAGGGGTTTTCCTGTCGGTGTAGGAAATCTACATCTCCAAGAGGCAGTAGCTAGGTTGATGGAAGAATTCTTCCATCTAGCTAGTGCTGTCTACATGGGGACTCAAGTTGGTTTAACACCACTTAGGGGTGTGGATTTTTCCATCCCTGACCAACACAGTTAAACTGATCTAATTTTCTAGTGTAGAACAGGCCTCTTACACTCTAGTGTCTTCAGCTAGGAGGAGAGGAAGTGGCTGGGAGAAGAAGGAAGGTTCAGTGGTTAGGGTGCTTTCTGGGATCTCCAAAGAGCTGGATCCAATTCCTTGTTTTGTCACAGGTGTCCTGTCTGACTTTGGGTAAATCATTTAGTCTCTCTGTGATCTAGTTTTTCATCTGTAAATGAGAACAACAGTATTGCCCTACCTCCACAGGTGTTGAGAGCATAAAGAATGTGAGATGCTCAGACACTGCACTAATGAGGGCCATATAAGTACTGTAGTCGAGAGGATAACTATGGAGTTGACGTCTGGGCAGCCACAGAGCAATCCAGATGCAGCAGAAATGATATTTCCACCTTGCAAAGGGGGAAGGATTTGGGAGCTAGTGCCAGGGTGTGGGGTGGGGTGGTGTCTAAACTTCCTGTGCACCAGGAGTGTCATTTACTATGGGGTAGGGGACAGTTGCTCCTTCTGCTCCCAGACTTAGATTTGCTGCCCCCATGCCCAGACTTTCCATATCTCCTTGCCAGCTGGTGCTGTGGTATCCCCTCAGGACCTGCAGGGGCTGCTCTGGGCTGGGCCATGTCAGGGCTCCTAATCTGCACATTATCAGTGCTCAGTGTGCCCACCTCCTTTTTTTGCTGTCCAGACTGGAAATGAAAGTGGAGACCTGGGCTGGAGCTGTGTGGAGAAAGCTAAGTCCCAATCCCTGCCCTGAACTGGCCAGCAGGTTTAATAGGCAGCAGGTATAAAACAAACAAAAGGAAGTATTTTTTAACACAATGCACGGTCACCCTGTGGAACTCTTTGCCAGAGGATGTTGTGAAGGCCAAGACTGTAACGGGGTTCAAACAAGAACTAGGTAAGTTCATGGAGGATAGGTCCATCAATGGCTATTAGCCAGGATGGGCAGGGATGGTGTCCCTAGCCTCTGTTTGCCAGAGGCTCAGAATGGGCATCCAGGGATGGATCACTTGATGATTACCTGTTCTGTTCATTCCCTCTGGGGCACCTGGCACTGGCCACTGTCAGAGGACAGGATACTGGGCTAGATGGACCTTTGGTCTGACCCAATATGGCCGTTCTTATGTTAATCAGTGAGATTATCTCCCTCCCCATTTCTTCTTGGGATAGGACGGACCAGCCACATCCCAGCCTCCCTCTAGGATGTGACTGACCTGCTAATTCCTCACAAGCAGCTGCAGCCCCAGCAAGGAGACAGGAGTGGGGATGCTGGTACAACTTTGCCCCTCAGAGAATGTTTCTGAGATGATGTCCTTGCTAGGCACCAGAAAACCCTGCTTCAAGGGGGCTCTGTCCTCCTAGAGCAGCATTTCTCAAATGTGGCCACCAGCAGATTTTTGTGCAGCCCCAGCAGCCTCCAAAGCAAGGGTGGAGATTGGGAGCAGTTAGGGGGGCATTGCCCCCCCAACTGTATATGTTGATAGTGGGGGGCACAGTTTTAAGGTTGGGCCAATCCCGAATACCTAGAGTCTTGGCCTCCTGTTGGCAGCCTCCTCCCTTACCCTCACTCTCCTGTCCTGGAAAGCAGCAGCCCCTCCCTGCAGCGCCCAGCTGTTGCTCCTGAGTAGCTGTTACCAGGGCAGCGAGAGGCGATGCCATGGTGTTTGTGTTGGTGCTGCAAGCAGGCATCATTGTGCTACACAGCGCAGCCTCCGTGGGGGCTCTGGGCAGCACGTCTGGAGACACATGGGGCTGGTGTGCATGGCACTCGAGGTGGCTGCTGTCAGTGGAGACTGCTGCGGCATTCGGTCACCTGGGCACTCCCCTGGGCAGCTTCCTCATTCCCACCTGGCTGAGTCATGGGGAGCCTGGAACTCTGCAGGCAGCTGGTGAGTTCCCGACCCACCTTCTGTGGGGTGGATCTTGCTGAAGGGCTGTGGGAGATAAGGACAGAGAGCTGGGTCGGCGCTTGGATGTGCATATGAGCATATTTACTTGTTTTTTCCTAAAGTGAATTAAGTATTTTAGGAAAAATTGTCAGTGACCAACAGCAAGAGTTGGTGGCCGCACTCTGAGGCCACCAAAATATTTGCTGTGAGAACTCCTGCTCCAGAGGTACCACGTTGTTTAGACATCTGCCACTTGCACTGATAGAGTAACTGATAGCAATAGTAGGTTGTTATCCTCTATGTTAGTGGTTTTCAACCTGTGGCCCGCAGACCCCTGGGGTTCCACAGACTATGACTAAGATTTCCATAAGATTGAAATATTTTAGGGGTCTGCAAATGAAAAAGGTGAAAACCACTTCTCTATGTGGTGCAGTACTTTGTCCCCTGCCCCTGCTCTGCATTCCAGTCAGATGGTACATGAGAGACAGGTTTGCTGCTTTTAGTGCCTGGCATCAGCATAAACCCTGGCTGTTTAGAGGATACTTTCTGCTTAGTCCTTGAAGTCCTGGGTTGGGGCATGCTCAGTGCAGGCAGAAGGAGGCAGCAGTGGAAGCCCCTTTAGCCCAGTGGCCAGAGCTTTCACTCGAGATGCAGGAAGCAGCTTCAATTCCCTCCTCAGGCTGATGTGCAGAAGGGATTTGAACTTGGGTCTCTACTCTCAGAAATGCACCCTAACCACTGGGTTGTGGGATAGTCTGATGTGGGCCTCTCTCTGGCTTTCCTTTTGAAGCTGTTCCATTGTGGAGAAATAAATGGACATTGGGCTAGGGGGAAAGTGAGAATGACTCTGTAGTCCAGTGGCCAGGGCACTCACCTGCCTGGTGAGATGGCAATGACATTTCTTGCAGAAAAAAAAAAAAAAAAAAGGCTTAGGCGTCTAACTCTAAGAAAGGGTCCACAGCTGTCAATCCTACGTGGCGATAGGCACCTCCCTCTGGCTCTGCCTGACTTAGGCGCCTCTCCTCAGTGTATCCTACCGACGCTTAAGCGGCTCCTTGCTCAGCACGCTGACTTTTGTGGATCCCATTCGTAGCTGCCTATCTCTCCCCAGGCATTGTACAGGGAGCCTAGGTGCCTCACTCGGGGCTGTGGATTCCACTGGTGGTAAGGCACCTAAAAGGTAGGCACTGCAGTACTGAGGAATGAAACAGCCAAGTCCCTGTGTGGATCTACCCCTCAGTGCCTTCCCTTCACACAATTCTTTCATGTTTGTCTGACTCTGAATTCTTGTAGCCTTTAATGCCCTCTAGTGACTAACATGTTGTCTCACTCCAATTTAGATTGCTTTCAGATGGAAGTTAACCAGTCTGTGGCTTTGAGCACTCCAGTGAGAAGAGAAAAAAAAAAAGATTGGAACTCCATGGAAAATATGTGGAGCAGTATTTCTACTTCTGTTACTGTAGATGGCTCCTGAAGGATGCACAGTTAGGCTATGTCTACACTAGAGACCTGACAGTGTCTCAGCTGTACCGATGCAGCTGCGCTGCTGTAAGGTCTCTCGTGTAGCTGCTCTATGCCCAGGGAGAGAGCTCTCCTGTTGACATAATAAAACCACCTCAATGAGTGCCGGCAGCTATGTCAGCGGCTGAGCCTCTCCTGCTGACATAGTGCTGTCCCACACTGGCGTGTCTGTTGGTGTAACTTATATCAGTCGGGGGTGTTTTTCACACCCCTTTTGTTGGTAAGGGGTGTGAAAAAACACCCTCCCTGACTGACAAAAGTTTTACCGACAAAAGTGTTAGTGTAGACGTAGCATTAGAAAAAGAGAGAGAAGTTAGACGTGCAGGAGCAGGACTGTAAGTAAGGAGTCCTCCCTTACGGAAGATTTTGACTGTGTGGTGTTTCTTTTAAAGTAGGTACAGCTGGATGCTTATGGCCTGATTCTCATTCGCACTAACGCCTCCTTATGCCACTCTGACAGCGTAACAGGGCCTCAACATATACAGAAATGTAACTCACACTCTCTTCCAGGCTCCTTTTTCACTATAAAAGTGATGTAAAGGTGTCAGAGTACAAATGAGACTCAGCCCCTTAGTTTAAAATGATATGGGGCTTTATGAGGTCCTGGGTAAAATGTTTTGCTTCTAACCGATCAATTTTGAAACAGCTTTTTTACTGACAAACCGGTGAGCAATTTATCTTGCCATTTTGCTGAGTACACTGCAGTTGTCCTGGGATGACTTTGGAAAGCTGGAGTCAGAGCTCTGGCAAATAGCTCACTTAAAGCTCTACTTGTTTTTATCTCCAGTATTTTGACTGGCTGTGATTAAACTTTAAGGGAAACAGATGATCCATATGCACCTCAAGCAAATTTTATAAAACTTGCAGGCCTGTGAGGCTCCCCGCAGCTGTTCACAAGGACTCACTTGAAGGAGAGTAGCAAGGGTAATGCATGGCCTAGTGCATTGAAGACTGATCCTAAGAGGTGCTGAGTGCCTACAGGCTGAGATTTTGAAAGCCACTTAAGGGAAGTGGGCACCCAATTCACATTCGTTCTAATCGGGCATTCAATCCCCCCGGCTTATGCAGTTTTGAAAATCTCTGCTTTAACTTCCATTAACTTCCAGAGGGAGTTCTGAGTACTCAGGATCAAGCCCTCAATGTACACAAGCCTTTCACCTCTGCTCACCAAGGTTTATATCCTGTTTTAAATCATATGTAGACATGAGAATAATTTGCTTTTCTGGAGTCAGCCAATGCCAAATTCTAGCTTTTTTCCCCCTGTCACATAGTGGGTATGAATCTAGATATCCAGTTCTGTGGTGGCCTCATGCTAACTAGCAACAGATCATGCTGACTGATGCCTCACACAGAGCATAAGGCCTGCTTCTACCAACAAACAGGGAGAAAAGTAAACATAACCAATTCCAAGCCTTGGCATGATGAAGAAATTGTGTTACAGGTAAAATGCTACCTTCCCTTTTGTCATAAATATAAAGGGAAGGGTAAACCCCTTTGAAATCCCTCCTGGCCAGGGGAAAGCTCCTCTCACCTGTAAAGGGTTAAGAAGCTAAAGGTAACCTCGCTGGCACCTGACCAAAATGACCAATGAGGAGACAAGATACTTTCAAAAGCTGGGAGGAGGGAGAGAAACAAAGGGTCTGTCTGTATGCTGGTTTCTGCCAGGGATAGACCAGGAATGGAGCCTTAGAACCTTTAGTAAGTAATCTAGCTAGGTATGTGTTAGATTATGATTTCTTTAAATGGCTGAGAAAAGAATTGTGCTGAATAGAATAACTATTTCTGTCTGTGTATCTTTTTTGTAACTTAAGGTTTTGCCTAGAGGGGTTCTCTATGTTTTTGAATCTAATTACCCTGTAAGATATCTACCATCCTGATTTTACAGGGGGGATTTCTTTATTTCTATTTACTTCTATTTTTTATTAAAAGTCTTCTTGTAAAACACTGAATGCTTTTTCATTGTTCTCAGATCCAAGGGTTTGGGTCTGTGGTCACCTATGCAAATTGGTGAGGCTTTTTATCCAACATTTCCCAGGAAAGGGGGGGTGCAAGTGTTGGGAGGATTGTTCATTGTTCTTAAGATCCAAGGGTCTGGGTCTGTAGTCACCTAGGCAAATTGGTGAGGCTTTTTACCAAACCTTGTCCAGGAAGTGGGGTGCAAGGTTTTGGGAAGTATTTTGGGGGGAAGGACGTGTCCAAACAGCTCTTCCCCAGTAACCAGTATTAGTTTGGTGGTGGTAGCGGCCAGTCCAAGGATAACGGGTGTAATATTTTGTACCTTGGGGAAGTTTTGACCTAAGCTGGTAAAGATAAGCTTAGGAGGTTTTTCATGCAGGTCCCCACATCTGTACCCTAGAGTTCAGAGTGGGGGAGGAACCTTGACACCTTTGAAATTGTTCTGTTCTGAACTCTGCAAATATAGCTCTTTCCCCACGGATACAGTTTTATTAATATGTGTCTAGCACCAACACTGGGACAGGACAGACACTTCATATGTGTCTGTAAAGAACCTAGTACAAAGATCTTGCAATTGAAATAGATTTTTTGTGTGTATGTAAACGAGATGGGGAGCAATAGTTAGCAGAGTGATAGCATGTTGGAACTGTGCCTTATGGACTAGACTTGCCCATAGAATTAGCCTTTGCCTTGTTCGTTCTGTTTTGTGTTTGATTGCTGTTGTTTAATTTCCTAAATAATACTATCAGTATTGCTCAGGGCTGCTATTTTTCTGGCAGGGCTGGAGATTCTAGGTCTGGGGTCAGACGGGACGAGGGAGTTTCAGTCAGACTTGCTAGATTGAAAACCTCCCAGTACAGAACTAGTTGTAGCTGTCACTCCTCCCTCACATTCATACACTCACTCCACCAAAAAGTCTGATAGGGTATAAAGTGGACTCAAGGCAGTGGCCCATGAGGAGTATGGCACAGTGTCATAGATTCATAGATATTTAGGTCAGAAGGGACCATTATGATCATCTAGTCTGACCGCCTGCACAACGCAGGCCACAGAATTACACCCACCACTTCTACAAAAAAAACCTCACACCTATATCTGTGCTATTGAAGTCCTCAAATCGTAGTTTAAAGACTTCAAGGAGCAGAGAATCCTCCAGCAAGTGACCTGTGCCCCATGCTACAGAGGAAGGCAAAAAGCCTCCAGGGCCTCTTCCAATCTGCTCTGGAGGAAAATTCCTTTCTGACCCCAAATATGGCGATCAGCTAAACCCTGAGCATATGGGCAAGATTCATCAGCCAGATACTACAGAAAATTCTTTCCTGGGTAACTCGGATCTCACCCCATCTAATAGCCCATCACAGGCCATTGGGCCTATTTATCATGAATATTTAATTACCAAAACCATGTTATCCCATCGTACCATCTCCTCCATAAACTTATCGAGTTTAATCTTGTCTCTCTTGGGAGAGTGTCATCTTTTGGGAACAGTACATACCTAACAGGAAGCACAGAACTGTGTATGTGTGTGTGTGTGTGCACACGTGCACGCATGCGGGGGAGGGATGGAGTAGATTTGAGAGATGTACATAGTTTAGTGATTCTCTGAGTAAGATCTAGTTTCATCTCTTACATTTTTGAGAGGATAGTTAACTAAAGTCTTTCACTGAAACCTGAGACCCCCTGCTTCTCCCAGAACACAACAAGGAGATGACCAAAACAGTTAGTTAATTTCTTCTCAGCACAGCTGAGTAGGTTCTTAGAGAAGAGTCATCGGTAACCCTCCCATCTCAATGAAATGATGGGATAGGGATGAAAGAACCTACCAGAAGCCAACGGTTCAATCCAAAAGACTGTTTTCAGAGAGGGGGATTAAGCAGTGCCAGGCAACCATCTTGAATCATTTGTGTTACAGACATCTTATTCTCCTCTTCCCACATCTCACCAAAAGCACCGGATGGGAAGGTGGCCAATGGGATTGCCTCACCAGAAATAGCATGTTTCCCTGACACATTTTTCTATTATTAAAATGAATTAGCTTACCAGATACTTATATGTGCGCCTTAATCAATATTTTTGCTGGTCAGTACAGCCACTGGGAGTGACAAGTGAGTTTGCTGTTCTCACTGTTCACCACATAAAGCGGCATCACTGGCTGTCTTTGCTCAGCATAGAGTGTGCTGCCAATTAGGGTTGAGGTGTTAGCACACCACCTACCATACTACATTTGTCCCCAGCTACTGCTAGTGACCACTCCTTTTCAGAACCACCAGCTTCCTGCACAATTTCTTCCCTATTTCTCTTTCTTCTGAACAGACTCTTCCCATTTCAACCCTGCTTCCATGCTGGATGCTTTTCTTTCATTGTGGCCCATCGCTGTGATCTCAGAGATGAATTTATCCTAGCTGTATCAGTAAGCAGCTTGATTAATGAGATGGGTCTAATCCGGTTCCTTTTTCAGTAAATGGCAAAATTCCTATTGACTTCAATGAGAACGGGACCAGGTCTCTGTTATATTTCCTAAAACAGGGGAAAAAAACACCTCTCTTTCTACTGTGGACCTCTTAGTAACCTCCACTGAGGACAGCATGTATGAATTTACCCCTGAATGAACCGCTCCTGATGTCAGTCAGACTGCGGGCTGTGTAAGTCAGCACTAAACTTGAACTCCCTTAGCTACAATTTTTTTCTCTGCTGTGTTTTCTGTATTTCACTCTTTTCTACCAATTTAGTTTCCCTTTGAGCCACAGGGTCATGTTGCTGCATATTATCTGTGAATGAAACCAATATTTTACTATAGGATCACCACATGGGCTCACCATGCCTCCCTGCTGCACTACTCCTGCTTATTTCTTTTTAATAATGATCCAGGGGGGAACAAGACTACTTGTGCTAGCCTATAAATAATTGCTTTGCTTACAACTGTCGGGGAACAACTGGTTTATATCAACTATTCAGAAGTATAATTTATGGAAGATCCAAGCTTCAAATGGATTTTATGTATACACATTTTGGGATGCACATGAATGTGAACCATGAGTTCAGAGTGGAGACTTTCCAGAAATGAATTCTTCTCCACAGTCACTGTAGCTAGTATAAATAGGGAAATGGCCATTGAGAGACAACACAAAGCCAGGCCAAATGTGGAGCAATAATTCAAAGATGCTTTACAGTGGTCAGTGTGTTTCCATCTTTACTTCAGATTTTAAAATTTATAAAGCAATATAAATATGCTTCTCCCTGTATATAGGAAATTTCACACACACAAAAACTACATTAAAGGAACATTTTTAAGGCTGCAAAGTCAAAGACTTAAGAGTTAGGAAATGCCAGAATGCAGCTTGTCTGTGCAACCTTCATTCAGCTTGGGCATATGCATTATGATCCAATATTTAATTACATGCTCACATATTTTTTCCATAGGACCTCTGCCTCATTCAGTGCACAAGATGGACCTGCTCTGGAGATGAATGAGGATTGTCTAGTGAATGAGGCTCTTGTCTCTAGGACTCCTTCCTCATTTATGCAAGTTGGAAGGTGCAAAGATTTCTTTCCTTTGAGGCCTCACTATTATAATGGATACATTGGGCCTGATTTGCTGCCTGCACACCCTGGTAAAAGGGCATCAGGCCCAATGCATCCATTATAATAGTTCAACAGGAGAGGAGAAGAAGGTCACTGAAGCCAAGTTCCTCATGGTGTCAGTGTTTAGAACATTGTGTTTTTCTCATGTGGCAGCTGAAGATGTTCATACTCGATCTCTGTAATGTATCCCTTTGCAGCTCTCCAGTGCTTGTTTTCTTTCTATCATCTCTCTTTCTCTACCTTTCCCCTGATATCTCTCAGCTGAGCTGCTGGCTGTGTCTAGTAATAGTGCTTGATGAGTCTTCAGACTATCTTTCTGATTACACTGTCTGGTTTCTCTTCAAAGAGTGTCTCCTGCATGCCAGGGGCTGTTCAATATATGAACTCTCTCCATAAAATGCATCATTCCTCTCGGTCAGTGTTTCTCAGTCTTCAGTTTCTCAAGCCATTATTCTAAGTCAAAAATGTTCATGGCCCCATTACATTTACTATAAAAAATAAGAGTAACCAATCTCTATGACGATAATGCTAAGCATATATAATTTGTGTGTATCTGTGTTTTGAGAGGTTTGCTATCTGGCTAGTTTTTGTACTGCCTTGCCAGTTGCCATTGAAAAGATCATTGTTTCTTTTTTCTTTTCTTTTTTTTTCTGTTCCTTCTTTTCACTTGGGACCAACGTTCCCTGATGGTGCAGCAATCTTGTAAAGACCACAGACTCACATGGCTGGGAGCACGGGTCCTGCTGTATGGGCCGGGCCCTCAACCTGCTGAACCCACAGCAGTTCCTCTCAGCACCAGGAATTGAGACAAACACACTGCTCACCAACAGGGAGCGGTAAATAGGGGACAGGGGGAAGGCAGGGGTCCTGGGAGGAGAGAGTAGGGGGCTCCCTTGAGAGGTGAGGGGGGAAAGGCAGGGGGTCCTCTGTGTCTAGGTAATCTGGCAAGAAGGTGGGGAGGCTGGGGCCCCAGGTGCAGGGTGATAATTAGCTACAGTTGGCACTAGGGGCTGTTTAGGTGGTGCGTGTGTGCATGCGTGTGTGGTGAGTGGTCATTGGCTACATAGGCCCCAGCTTCCTACTTCCCCCAGGGCTGCTCAGCCCCTGCTTTCCCCCTCAGGCCTCACCCCCACTCTACTCTACTTTGCATCAAAGGGGTTCCTGAACTGTGGTGGAGCAATAGATGACACGTATATCCCTATTTTGGCATCAGACCACCTTGCCACAGAGTACATCAACAGAAAGAGCTACTATATTGCAAGCACTGGTGGATTACCTGGGTATTTGTGGGATGGTCAGGGAAGGTGCATGACACATGCATGTTTAAGAACACGGGCCTGTTCAGAAAGCTGCAAGCAGGGACTTTCTTTCCAGACCAGAGGATTACCATTCATAGAATCATAGAATATCAGGCTTGGAAGGGACCTCAGGAGGTCATCTAGTCCAACCCCCTGCTCGAAGCAGGACCAATCCCCAACTAAATCATCCCAGCCAGGGCTTTGTCAAGCCTGATCTTAAAAACCTCTAAGGATGGAGATTCCACCACCTCCATAGGTAACCTATTCCAGTGCTTCACCACCACCATTGGGGATATTGAAATGCCAATAGTGATCCTGAGAGACCCAGCCTACCCCTTACTCCTGTGGCTTATAAATCCATACACTGACCTCCTTGACAACAGAAAGGAGCGCTTCAGCTACAGGCTCAGCAGATGCAGAATGACAGTTTAATGTGCCATTGGCTGTTTGAAAGGTCCCTGGTGCTGTCTACTCATGAGATTAGACCTCAGTGAAAAAAATATCCCACTGGTTATAGCTGCCTCTTGTGTGCTTCATAATATCTTTGCAGAAAGGGGGAAAAGTTTCCACTGGGCTGAAGGGCAGAGGTGAAATGGCTGTTTGGTTGATTTTAAGCAACCAGATACCAGGGCTATAAGAACAGCTCAACAGGGAGCTATATGGCTCAGGGAGGCTTTGAAAGACCTTTTTTTCAATAGTGAGCCACTGTAATGGGTGTGGCTGTAGTGTGCTCTGCCTGTCATTGTGTGTTTTGTTTTGTTTTTGGACCCCAGTTTGAATCTTGTAATAAGTACAGTGTGTGTAGTAATATAACATTGCAAACGCACCTATTGCTATTATCTGTGAATGATGTCAGCCCCAGCCATCATATGTTGTGAACTAATAAAGATGGCTTAAGTTTCCATAAGTAGACTTTTATCTCAAACCCATGCAAACAGACATATTTGTAACTGAATGAAACTTTATAAATACAGGGAAAAGAACATTTTGAAGGGGAAAGTACAGTCAATTTCATTTCAGAAATACACACACCAACCGTGTGTCTCACAGGTCAGTGAATGTGTGGCTGTGATTGTCTTCACTCTCCCAGGGTGGAATGCAGTGGCCCTGGATGCCACATGAAATGTTGCGGGGTTTAGGGAGGGCCCAGAATGCAGTTCCCTATGGGCTGCAGAGGGAGGCGAGTACGGGTCTGTTGAACCTGAAGGTCAACAAGAGTCTCCAGCATGTCAGTTTGCTGCTTGGGAAGCACTAGCATCTCTTGCTGCACCTCTCTATCCTTTTCCTGTGCTTTTCTCCTCTCTGCTCTATCTCTATCCATTCTGTCCTTGAGGGTGATCCTCCAAGTCCTGTGCTTCGTATCTGAAGCACCAGAGGCTTGCAGCATCCCTTGGAACATGTCATCCTGTGTCCTCTTCCTTCTCCTCCTTATCTGGCTGAACTGCTCTGCTGTTGTGGATGGAGAGACCTCCAAGTCCACACTTCCAGCTGCAAAAGATACAATGCACAGAGATACTAGTGTGAGTGTATTCATAAGATAAATGGAAACTTGGTACACTGAACTTGCTCCCCTTGATTCACACAAGTTACAAGCACTACATTCTCATTTCTCCTTGGGATTCATAGAGCACTGCAGCAGTCCCAGCTATGATGAGTACGACCCGGGGGAGAGGGGGCAAGTTGGGACAATAAGGGGGGAAGCTCGCAGGCATGAGTATATGAGGGTAGGGCAATTGAACTGAATACTGGCACCGTTTTCAACAGACAGCAGTGATTTTAGCTGATATCTCACTTCTGAGGGTACCGGAGGCTGAAAGGGAACAGCTCCTGCTCATATCCAGCTGCAGACTGGGTCTGTATGCTGCTAGCATGTGTGCTGCAATGGTGCCTGAAGTAATTGCTGAGTGGCACGGGACAGTGTTCCACCAAGGCAGGAGAAATAAGGCTGTCCCCGCTAGAAACCTTTGGCAGAGGATTGCAGACTACCTTCAGGAAAGTTTCCTTGAGATCTCCATGGAGAATTCACAGAACATCCTGGTGCCCATAAACAAACTGTTCTGCAGGCCCCCTCTGCCTAACTCTACAGGGGAATGAGAAGCAGATACTGACTCTACCTCTGTTGGTTTTTTCACTACCTCTTCTAGCATGATTAAAAAAGAGTGAATGAACACATGTCCCCGCAATATTAAAGCAAACTGCCTACTTACCAGAGGTTCCTTCCCCTGCACCAGCCTTGCCCGTGCTGGACTGTAGGGGCTGGCTCAGCTGCTCTGGAATCAAAAGCAGGTCCTGGTTCGCTGTGCCATTGGGTCCTCCTGTCACCTGTCCCGCGTGCTCTTCCTCCGTCTCCTCCTCCTTTTCCTTGTCCAACATCTCCTCCTCACTTTTCACCCCAGGGTCCTGTGACTCCAGCTCTGCTGAAGTATCTACAGGGCTCTTGGGGGTGGTGGTGGGGCCTCCACTGAGTTTGGCATGCAGCAATTTGTAAAAGTGGCTTGTCTGTGGCTCTGCACCATAGCGATTGTTAGCCTCCCTGGCCTTCTGGTGCACCTGCCCCAACTCCTAGGCTTTCACACAACACTGTTGCCAATCCCTGTTGTAGCCCTTCTCCCCCATGCCCTGAATGATCTACTCATATATGTCAATGTTTTTATGGCTGGATCGCAGCTATGCCCGCACAGCCTCTTTTCCCTGCAGACCCGGGAGATCCACCACCTCCGGTGCACTGCTGGCAGGAGCACGCCTTCAGCGTGTAGCTGGCCTGGTCAGCTGGGTAGCTGCTAGGTGAGCTCTCCATGCCGAGAAAACAGGAAATGGAACTAAAAAAACTGACAGGGCTTTAAAAGGAGAGGGGTGTGTATGTGTGCACCTAGACACCAGGAAAGTGGAGTTCAAAACTGTGATGAGTGTTCACAGTGGAACATTGTGGGACACCTCCTAGAGGCTACTAAAGTCAATGTAACGCAGTGTCTACACTGACACCGCGTCAGCCTAACTACATTGACATAAGAGCTATGCCTCTTGCAGAGGTGGAGTCATTAAGTTGGCATAGTGGGTGAGCTACATCGGCAGGAACAACATTTTAGTGAAGACGCTTACAAAGTTGGGTCAATGTAAGTTGCCTTATGTCAACCTAATTCTGTACTGTATACCAGTCCATACTTAACTTCAGAACATATGAGCAGTCCATTGAACTAAATGAGATGCTCAAATATATTACAGGTTTCAGAGTAACAGCCGTGTTAGCTCACGAAAGATTATGCTCAAATAAATTGGTTAGTCTGCAAGGTGCCACAAGTACTCCTTTTCTTTTTTCAAATATATTAAAAACACATGTTTAACTTTAATCCTCAGGTCACTAATCCTCTTTACACTATTGTGTGAATGAATTATACCAAAGTAGCCACATTTTCTTATGAGACTAATTTATGTCTCTTTCATCCAGCGAGTCAACATGACCTCAACTGGGACAGCACTTCTTCCCAGGCTAGTCTTGGCAGAAGAGACTCCTATCACCCCACTGCTTGGGAAAGAGGATGGGATGGGGGTTCAAAAGAGGAAAAAACTGTGATTATGTTTTGATTTTCTTATCCGAAGTCAGATGCGCTAACTGTATTCAACAAGGTCAGAATGTGATAAGACTAATGGAGGGGACTTTTCTTCTTCTTTGTGAGAGCAAACATGCACAACTGCTCACAATCCCCACCTCCCTCAAACTGACTGTTAAGCTAAGAGACATTTTTGTGCCTATTGGAGACAAAGAAACACATTGAAATGATATGGAAGCAGCAGGAGGAGGCAGGAGAAGCAACACTTCAATCACAAGGCAGGGCAGGGCTCCAGCATCTAGCTATCTGCACAACTCCGAGTCCTGACAGACTCCAGAAATTACCAGAATTATAATAGCCAATGAAGGAACTCAGACCGAGTAAATAGATAGCACAATGGATAATGTGTCTGACTACAGGCTTGACCTCTGCCTGCCTTGTGGCTTGGATCTTGGCTGTGGCCTTTTGAGCTGTGCTTTGATGTATTTTGACCAAAACTTGGGAAGCAAGAGCCAACACTTTGTATTCTTGAAACTGTTCCTACCTTTCTGGAAAGCAGCCTGTGCTCCTCACTGTTTTTTATCTAAACCTCTGTTTACACCTTGTCCTCCGTGCATGCTATTCTCTTCATCTGATGTTGAGTTGTGTCTAAAAAGGGTAAGTAGCCCCATTCATCCTTGAGAAGACCAGAGAGAGGGACACAGGCAAAGGGGATCTCTGAATGGGGTTGAGGGGATATGGAGTCACTGCACACTTTTGCATACGAGGCAAGTCCACCCAAACCCAGTGACCTCATGGTGCAATGGTAGCATGCAGGGGAGATGGAAGCTCTCTAAAAGTGTGGGGGGGGGCATGGGTGCCCATACAGTGGAGATGTCTCTATGTCTGGTCTCCAATCCAGGCCCAGGGATGCCCCTGTACACCAGTCCCCAAACAAGTCTGTTGCCTGGGAGCCCACAGTTCCTGGGCACCCAAGAGGAAGATGCAGGACACTTCTCACAAGCCCTAGAAAGAAAGTGCCCCGGGTCTGCAAGGTAGAAATTCTACCTCTAAAAAAGCCAAGATCATCAATTCCCTCAGCTACCCTGGCACCACTGGATCTCCAGTCAGGTACCAATGAGGCTCCCACTTCCTCCACTACCAATGGCTCTTAGTACCCAGGGTCATGGGGGTGGTGGAGAAGGAGATGCTGAGAGCCGTGAGTGGGGGCAGGGCTTGGGTAAGAGAAGGTGGGGCAGGGGGCTAGCCTCCCCAAGGGAAGCTTCATCCACCACCCCTGGCTAGCGTGTTTCAAATTAAGGTCAGGAGAGACACTGGTGCATGGACAAGAAGAAGGGTATGGAGAGGGAGGGAAGCCTGGGTAGAAAGGGGGATAGACCCTGGATTTCTTTCAGGCAGTTGCAGGAAGAAAGGGGGGCTCTGGAACAGTGGGTGAAAGAATTGGAGGAGACGGCTGGAAACCCACAATAGGAGGACCCTGTCTGGAGGCCATCCCACCACAGGTTTTCCCTATTAAATTGGGTAAATGGGGGTGGCCTCATGTTCAAATGTATATTGAAGGGCGGGGGGGGGGGAATTAATGTTGTTAGTGGAGCAGCAATTTGCAAGACATACAGAGTTAGGAAAGGAAATGCTCAAGGGAAGATACAGTGGATTACGGGGGGTAGAAGAACAAGTCACTATTAACACTGGGCTTTTAATACAAATGGGAGTTTAAAACTACAAGCTATCACAGTAGCAAATGCTAAGGAGGTGATTCTGTCTGCCAGCCGACAGTCTTTTAATAGATCTGGCTGACCTGTGTGTCTGGCAGCACGTGCAGGAGGAGGGGAATGAAAGCAATGCTAACGAGCATCCCACCCAGTCTGGGTGTGGTTAAACATGACCAGCTTGTAAACCAAATGGAAGTTACAGAGTTAAAGGCGTTTGATGCTGTGTGGGCAGAGCACAAGACAGACAGTGGAAGACTAAGTTTTACAGCTAGGATGGAGGCACTTGATCCATCCCCACAAAAGCAATAGGCTGTGCCACAGGAGGCTGTTGCAGACATAACAGAGACAGTGCAGCAGCTGCTGCATCAGGGGTATCATCTACCTATAATGCACCCGTATGGCTGGCAAAGAAGCCTAGTGGCAAGTGGAGGCTAACTGTAGATTATAGAGCCCAGAACAAATATGCAATAGGGGGAGCTAATGTAGTACCGGCATATCCGGAAATGACTGCTAAAATACATCCAGATGCAAACTGGTTCTCTGTGTTAGATGTGGCAAATGGCTTTTGGTCAATACTGCTGACAGAGGAATGTCAGTATAAAACTGCCTTTACTTGGCAGGGGGTGCAATATGCCTGGACAGTTTTACCACATGAATATAAAGATTCACCTGCCCTTTTCCACAAAGGCATGAAAGAGATTTTGGGGGATCTTGGAAATCATAAGTTAATCATTCAGTATGTGGGTGATATCTTAGCTCAGGAAAGGAGTGAGGAGGAACATAATGAATTGTTGACACAAGTGCTAACTGTTTCATGAAAGGAGGTCTTAAAATTAATCCAGATAAGGTCCAGATCCATCAAAATAAAGTTAATTTCCTAGAAGTAACAACTGGAAGAGATGGGAGACATGTTAACACAGATAGGGTGGTCCTAATTGAAAAACTCCCTCTCCCACAAGAAAAAAGGAGTTTACAGTCATTTTTAGGATTGACTGGATTCTGCAGGGATTTTATTCCTACGTATACTGAAGTGACAAAAGCCCTTATAAGAGTTAATAAAAGCTAAAATTTGGGAATAGGAGGAGGAACATATGGATGATTTTGCAAACTAAAAGAAGCTCTAAGGAGTAGTATTCCCCTGGAAGCACCTAATTCAAAGAAACCTTAGTCTTTCTGACTAATGGTGGGGGATGGTAATCTTGCAGCTGTAGGCACATACAGTAGAACCTCAAAGATATGAACACCAGAGTTACAGACTGACTGATCAACCAGACACCACGTGAAACCAGAAGTAACCAATCAGGCAGCAGCAGAGACAAAAAAGCAAAAGCAAATACTGTACTGTGCCTGTATTGCATCTTAAACATAGGCACAGCTGGGCTGCCTGGGAAAGAAGCTGCTTGCAAGGAAGCTGCTGGAGCTGAGGAGGGAGCTCAGCTGCTGCTGAAGCCTGGCCTGGAGTCTCAGCTGCTGGATCTGGAGCCCGAACTGCGCTTTGCTCAGAGTTATGAACATTTCAGTTACGGACAACCTCCATTCCCGGGGTGTCGGTAACTCTGAGGTTCTACTGTCATTTTATGGGACAGAAGAGAGATCAGTGGTTTTTGCATGATGATTGTTGCAAAGTGTGGAGTTAAAATATTCCATATGTGAAAAGGTGGTTTTGGGTGCATATTGGGCACTGATGCAGTTTAAATATCTTACAGAGGGTCAGCAAGGAATTCTATGTACCCATTGTACTGAAACTAGGTACGGCTAACAAATTGCCTCTGGGGAATGTTAGCTCTTATGGCTGAAAATGTGACCACCAAAATTCTAGAGAAGCCACAAGCATGGCTAGCAGGAGTGTGCTTACAGGGACAGCCACATGACTGCACATGGTGAACCATTGGTTTTGGGCTTGGGAAACAAGCACTGAGTGGTGCGATCACATCATTATGCAGGTCTGGGATGAAGAGCAGCGGCTGCAGAACTTTCGGATATGGAAAGCCACCTTCCAGGAACTGTGTGTGGAGCTTGCCCCAGCACTGTGATACCAGGACACAAAAATGAGAGCTGCTCTCTGTGTGGAGAAGAACATGGCGATCGCTGTGTGGAAGCTGGGGTGGTCAGGGAAGGTGCATGTTTCATGCATCTTCAGGAATTCTTGCCTTTACAGAAAGCTGCAAGCAGGGACTTTCTTTCCAGACCAGAAGATTCCAATGAGGAATGTTGAAATGCCCATAGTGATTCTGGGAGACCCAGCTTACCCCTTACTTCCATGGCTCATGAAGCCTTACATGGGAAACCTGGACAGCAGCAAGGAGCCTTCAACAATAGGATAGGCCAGTGCAGAGTGATCATTGAATGTGCCTTTGGCAGATTAAAAGCTTGCTGGCACTGCCCTCCCAAAACTCTTCACGCTCATTCCTTGCATCTTCCTGGCTCATATCAGTACCCAGTTCACTCCACCGCTTAGGACAGCTTCCAGAATGATAGCTGTAGTTATTCACAGCTATGAGAGCCTACATTAGGACACTGCCTTTTGCTGTTATCTCCCTTCCTGCCAAAGTTTTCTGTGACTTGTTAATTGTTATTTAATAAAAACATACTCTCTGTAAGATAATCAATCTTTATTTGTCTCCTACACATTGTGGTTGCTGCTGGAATTAATACACAGTGGCAATTGTAACATTTGCAGACTACAAATCATGGTCAGGAATCATCAACATTTTCATGCAAGGTGATAAGTTAACAAAGCATGGCTAAGTGCTGTATAGAAAGACACATTACTGGTGCTCTTTATCAAAATGGTGCCTCAAAGCCTCCCTGATTCAAATCGTCCCCAGTTGTGCCCCTCTAATAGCCTTGCCTCTGTGCTCCACCCTGAGGAAAACTTTTCACCCTTAGCCTACAAATATTATGGAGCATACAGCAGGCTGCTATGATTTACATCTAACCTGCCAAAGTAACCTGGTGTTGTTTCTTTCCATGGCACACAGAAGGTCAGGCACCTCTGATTCCTGTTCAGATTGGGCACTCATGACCATCTGTGATGTGTTCATAACACTGACCACAACAGTAGAGAGCAGAGCTGGATCCATCCTTTCAGACAGAGATGGCGGGTGTACAGTAAACAGGGTCCATTGAAAAATGGCACAAAATGCAGTTGGAGGCCCATGTAATGATGGGACAGGAAAAACTGCATCATGGGATGTTCAGCCCACACCCATGATGCACTGCGATCCACTCTGCCTTCCCATAACTCCTACCTGCAGAAGCTGGTGAGTAGCACAGTGGGAGAGCCACCCACAGCGCACTGCTCTCCCTGTCGATGCTGGAGCACCAACTGTGGACGCACTCCAGCAACAGGAGTGTTGAGGAAACATGCACAAGCGATGTGATCATAGCGTTTTCTGATTGTTGCCGTAACTTGCGTTGACAAAGCTCTTTAGAGTAGACAGGGTCTTAGAGGCACTCACAGGTAGTGTTTAGTTTTCCCAGATTACTGAGGGGGGTGGGAGAGCTCAAGCTGGTTCTGTTTTGTATTGGTAAGAGGAGCCCCTTCCTGTTGAACCTGGCCCTTGTTGCTGCCGACTCTACCTGGCAGAAGGGTTACACAGGTAAAAGTTTCACTGTCCCATCTGAAGTGCTACTTTTTTGAGTCTTTCATTCTCTCCTGATTTTCTGGGAATGCAAAGTAGGTGTGAGAAAGAGAAGGTATAGCCTAAAACTACCTTTCCCACCTCCACTGTGGTGTGCACATGGCCAAATCGATACCTCCATGAGAACCGGTGGGTGGTGTAACAGATAATGGATCTGACTATGAATCAAAATATTGCAGACTCAGTTCCTGCCTGGCTTATAGCTCTGATCTTGGTAGCCTGCCTTTTGAGCTCACCTTTATATATTTAAATCAAAGCTTGAGAAGCAAAGCCCAACACTTTGTGGTCTTTGTGGTCCTTTGTGATGCCTGGGTAAACCTAGTGGCTGGAGTTTGCATCGTTGACTTCGCCCTGCTTCAATTTAGAGAAGCCCTGAGTTGTGCTGAGTTCTAATGACTCCCTGTGGCCACCACTTCAGCAGGGAGCTGTTGAATGCAGCAGGCTCTGGCCATGCTCCCTCCCAGTGATGAGCTGCCAAAATCTTAACAACCGATTCCCACCTCACCCCACAAGGGGGTCAAGGCCCGCCCACGCCCCCTGGGACTCCTTCTCCATCCAACCCACCACGTTCCTTGTCACCCCCCCTCCTGGGACCCATGCCCCATCCACCCCCCTCCCCTGTCCCCTGCCTGCCCCCAGAACCGGGCAGGAGGGTCTCGTGGGCCACTGTAGTGGGTGCCCACCCCGTCCTGCCCCTAAGAGCCAGAGGGACCTGCTGGGGGACGAGGTGGGGAGTCCCGGGGGTGCTTACCTGGGGTAGCTCCCAGGAAGCATCCGGCAGGTTCCTCTGGCTCCTAGGGGCAGGGGAGTGTAGCTAGCGGGGGAACAGGGGGAGCGGCCTCTCCCCCACTGATCACATCAAAAGTGGTGCCTTACGCACCGACTCCGTGGGTGCTCTGGGGCTGGAGCACCCATGGGGAGAATTTGGTGAGTGCAGAGCCCCCAACGGCAGCTCCCCACCCCGCACCTGGCCCCAGCTCACCTCCGCTCTGCCTCCTCCCCTGAACGCGCCACCCGGCTCTGCTTCTTTGCCTCCCCTTCCCGCGAATCAGCTGCTTGCGCGTGAAGTTTGGGAGGGCTGAGAAGCAAGTGGCAGCTTTGCACTCAGGCCCAGGGAGGCGGAGGCGAGCTGGGGAGGGGAGCAGTTCCCCCCTTGTGGGACAACAGGTTCTAAAAGGGCTTCTAAATTTAACAACTGGTTCCAGCGAACCGGTGCAAACCGGCTCCAGCTCACCACTGCTCCCTCCCCACCCATTGGCACACTGTCTATGGTGTGAGGCAGAAGAAAGTGGCATAGATCCAGCTATACCAGCTTTGGGCCATTCCATGGTTCCCTCACCCCAGAGATATCCCCACCTCCTCACTTAGGATAGCTGTAATCAGGGGCACAAACTGGATTTAGCGGGGCACAGGATCTGGCCTTTTATATGGGAATGAATGGCCTACTATTTTCTGGTGAAAAAGGAAAAAGAAAATCTCAGGTACTTCTTCCTATTATTCCTATTTTTAATATTCTTCCTATTTTACTATAAAGTTATGCTTTTATGTTACAATCATCTCTATTTGAATTAGCATGTGGTTCATTAACAATAAAGACAAGTCCTGTATTTGATATTACAGCTGCTCAGAAAAGACACCCTATAAGTCAAAAAAGGATTAATTTTGGAGCAATCTGTAAACTTATATTAGTATTAGCAGTTAGCAAAAGATAACAGCAAAAAATGAGGCAAATCTGCCAAGTTAACCCACTTGCTCAGGAAGTCATCAGAACAGGTCTGCCAGGCAGAGTTCCTTCCAGGCAGCAGAGAATGAATTAAGCCTTTATCTTAGCTGTTAATAATGCCAAATTTCTGATGCAGAAAATTGTGTTTAACTTGTAAATCTGAAGAGAGTTTGCATCAAAATTATCTTTGAGCTTTCCTAGAAAAGGATCTATTATTCTTTATTTTTATAACCGAGGTGCCACGTACCTGAAGTAGGACAAAATATGCAGTTATATCCTTTATCTTCTGTTATTGCACCTAGCTCCCTTCAGGTTGTTCAGTTCTTCCCCTGCTCAGAATGGTTCTTGCCAGCACTTTTTGTGGTGGTACTAGTCGTTTATTACGCTAGCACCCAAAGGGCTCAGTTTGGATCGGAGCTCCATTGTGCTGTATGCTGTACAAACACTGAAAAGAGAGTCTCTGCCCTGAAGGGCTTACAATCTAAAGACACAGACAGATGAAAGGTATGGGGATGGGGATGCCACATACAAGCAAATGAGATTGTTGATGAATTGGCACAACTTTGGCAGTCACATATATTATAGGATGTTTTTGTTTTTTAAATTAGAGCTAGAGGAAGGAAGCAGGAAAAGGAAAGAATGGAAAGAGGAATACTCAACTTTTCACCTGTCTAGCCATGGTCAGCAGGCTGGGTTTTGTAGGCTTCGTGACAAAGGTGAGTCTTAAGGAGGGTAAGGTATTGGCTGTTATCAGGCATTTCTTTCCTGTGCATAAAGACAATATGGAGATTTTTACAGGAGAAACTGACTGGCAAAGTAAAGGTTGGGGAAGGTGGCAACGTGAAGGTGTGTGGGGGGGTCAACAACATGATAGATCACTCACTAGATCTGCTGTACAGGGTGGGGCTAAGAAACTTATATTTGTTGGATTGGTGAAAATGGGGCCAGTGGAGAGACTCAAGGAAACTTATGGCTGCTGGAATAGTGTGTCCAGTTCTGGTGCCCACAATTCAAGAAGGTCATTGATAAATTGGAGAGGGTTCAGAGAAGAGCCATGAGAACGACTTGGAATAGAAAACATGTCTTATCGTGCCAGACTCAAAGAGTTCAATTTATTTAGGCGTGATTTGATTACAGTCTATAAGTATCTACCTGGGGACAAATATTTAATAATGGGCTCTACAATCTAGCAGAGAAAAGCATAATACGATCCAATGGCTGGAAGTTGAAGCTAGACAAATTCAGACTGGAAATAAGGTGTATTTTTTTAATGGTGAGAGTAATTAACCATTGGAACAATTTACCAAGGGTTGTGGTGGGTTCTCCATAACTGGCAATTTTAAAATCAAGATTAGATGTTTTTATAAAGAATATGCTGTAAGAATTATTTTGGGGAAGTTCTCTGGCTTGTATTATACAGGAGGTCAAATTAGATGATCACAGTGGTCCCTTCTACCCTTAGAATCTATAAATCCCCCAACTCTAGGATAACAGCCTTCTGCTGCTGCCACCTAACATAGTGAGTCATATAGCTGATGTGGCAGCAGTCAGTGCTAAAGGTTTAGCGCTCAAACCTTGCTGTTGATGCCTGATGTGAGGGGTGTAAAAGTTGAACATGATATAATTGGTGCCTACCTTTGCGCATGAGTGTTTTTTAAAGAAAATCTCATACAAAAATTTACATTAAAAACAAGTTAGTTTGTCTGCAAAGTCAGTTGAAAAGTTAGGAAAAGCCAGATTGCTCAACAGGGGTGCCATTTCAGATTTTGGTGGGGGGCGGGGCAACTTTAACCGTGATTCCAGGGGCTACTTAGGCACCTAAAAACTCTAGGGTTTTTTTTGCAGATAACAACTTAGAAATTAGCTGATAGGAGCACTGTATCTAATTCCTATCTAAAGAAAGAAAATTAAATAAATATTAGATCCACTGAGCTCTAATACTAACATGTTCTGACATCTTGTGTCAAGTCCCTTAAGGGACAATAGTTAGGTTTAAAATTTTAATGTATATTCTTACTTTGTTATGAACTCTTGAATACAACAGTTGAAACAACTGTAGAAAAATCTAGATTACTTTCTATCACTTTGCAATTCACCAAAGCTCGGAATAGATAATTTAACTTTTGGAAACATCCTACTAAGGCAAGCCCCCTGGAGTTTATACTGCACCTGCCTAGGGCTCTAGGGGTGACTGTTACCCCACTATAAATAATAGACTAGAAACTGACTTTAAACAGGAGTGAAGCTGACAGTTTCAAGTTACTTTCACAGTATTGCCAACCTCAAATGTTCAAAAATCATGAATCAGGTTCACCAAAAATCATGAGATTGACTTTAAAATCATGAGATTATGTAAAAATAATAGATTTGGTGTTTTTTTTTTATTTGCCTTCTGCTTTTTGAGCCTTGAGGCTGCACTGGGTCCCATTTTGAAGCACAGCCACGAGAGCTAGAAACTTCATTTTTCTTTAAGAATGAAGACTGAAATCATCACATCCACTTGACTCCAGGAGCTGGGGCTTTAAGAAAAACAATAATTATCATGAGACTAATGACAAAATCAGGAGAGTTGGCAATGCTGCTTTCACTTGTTTAAAGGCTAGTTACTTTCCAGAAGGCTGGAAAGCACTGCAGTGACAGAGTTGCAGTTTTCACAGGAGAATATTTCAAACCAAACACCAAGAAAATTCCACATTTAAAAGTTGAGATAAAAATTGAGACTATGGAGGTATATCAGGGCCTCTGCAGCAGGAAAGAAAATAAACAGGCACAGGAGCTCTGGGCAGCTCTTTCTCTCAAAAGAAAGTTGGAGGATGAAACCTTCTAGTCCTTAATCCAGTAAAACTTCTATTGCCATTAGTGCCTCCATGAATAGATATTAACATCACAGTGAACATGTGCTCAGCAACTATACATTTCATGCTTAAATATCTGAGCCATCTTATCCAGGGCTACACATCTTGTACACATTGGCTCAGGAACTACATTTTCTGGCATATTCTGAACAGTGCTGAGTATGCAGATGGTGAGTAATACAAATCATGCAATAATAGTCAACTTTATGGACTCTGAGGGTGCAATTTCTGTTCTTTGTTCTGGAATTGGCCTGAAACCCTAAGAATTTGAGGCATAAACACATCTGATACTTGTATGACACTTTCTCTTTACTTCCTTTTCTCAAACATAGAACAAAAATGACTAAACAAAATGGTTTTCAGTTAAAATCTAGAACTGCACGGCAGGCATTACTCTACAACCCAACTGGGGCAGAATCTACCACCCCTTGGGGGTTAAGTGATCTTCTTTCATCTGATTCTCATTTTCCCTCTTTCTTTCATCATCCTTCCTGACCTCTCTGCTGCTTTTCATGCTGTCAAACATGACTTCCTTCCCAATCACCTGGGACCAATTGCTGGAGTCTCAGAGAACTGGCTGCCTTGGTTTTGCTCCCATCTATCAGAGCCTCTTTTTTGCAGCACGCAGCAGAGAGATAAGCTTGTCTAGTGGATAGGGCACTAGCCCTGAGAGACCTGGTTTCTGCTCCCCCCATGGACTTCCTGTATGGCCTTAGAGACAGAGTTTCAAAGCCTTTTAGGCACCCAAAGATGCAGCTAGGCATCTAGTGGGGTTTACAAAGCACCTAATCTACTAGGTGCCTATACCTTTGAAAATCTGACCCTTAGTCTCTATGCCTCAGAGTCCCATCTGTACAATGGGGATTACAGCACTTTTCTACCTCACTGAGGGGCTGTGAGGAGAAATAGGTTAGACATTGGGAGGCTCTCAGATACTATGGTGATGGGTCCACATAAGTACCACAGGTAGAGTGGGAACTTCTCTATACCACTGCTATCCCTTCCCTGGGTTTTGGCCCCTTCTTTTCATCGACACCCCTCAAATCTCTCTCTTTACTGAATGTAAACTTTGTTCTGAGGGCTTGGCTGGATTTCTTCTGAGTCCCCTGAAGTCTCTCTTCAACACCTCCCACCCTCTGCAGAAGGATTCCATCTAATGACTTCCAGATCCTTAATTTAATTACCAGCCCTTTCTTATCTTAATCACCCTGCCTCTGTTTGTAAACAAAATGCTGACTCCCTATCCCAGGGGAACAAGCTGGGAACAGCATCTCTCCTCTGGTGAACTCACCACTCCACACTAATGTTGTGCAGTTAAGAGCACTGCCTGGGAGCACACCTCCTGTATGAAACTCGGGGGGGGGGAAGGGGGGAGGCTGTAGCCCCCTCTGTCCCCCTTAAATGGCACCCCCATCTCCTTGCTGGGGTTCTCTCTAGAACAGGGTCCACTGCTTCCTGGCCTTTAAAGAAGCAGAGTACCCTGTTACACTGTTGGCATCTTTCTTGCTGTTGTCTTCTGCTCAAATGACACAACTTCTAGAAATCAAACATGAAGAACCCTACAAGCCAAATAGAATGGGCAATTTCATTAGTTGATGTAAATTAAACATAAGAACGGCCATAGTGGATCAGACCAATGGTCCATCTAGCCCAGTATCCTGTCTTCTGACAGCAGCCAGTGCCAGGTGCTTCAATGGGAATAAACAGAACAGGGCAATCGTTAAGTGATCCATCACCTGTCAGCCAGTCCCAGCTTCTGGCAGTTGGAGGCGTAGGGACACTCATAGCATGGGATTGTGTCCTTGACTTTCTTGGCTAATAGACTTTGATGCATGAACTTATCTAATTCTTTTTTGAACCCAATCATATCTTTGGCCTTCACAACATCCCCTGGCAGTGAGTTTCACAGGCTGACTGTGTGTTGTGTGAAGAAATAGTCTTTGTTTGTTTTAAACCTGCTGCCTTTTAATTTCATTGGGTGACCCTTGGTTCTTGAGTTATGTGAAGGGGTAAATAATACTTCCTTATTCACTTTCTCCCCACTATTCATGATTTTATAGACCTCTATCATAGCCTCCCTAAATCGTCTCTTTTCCAAGCTCAACAGTCTTTATAACCTGTTGTCATATTGAAGCTGTTCCATATCCTTAATAATTTGGTTGCCATTCTCAGTACCTTTTCCATTTCTAATATATCTTTTTTGAGATGGGGTGACCAGAACTGCACGCAGTATTCAAGGAGTAAGCATACCATGAATTTATATAGTAGCAGTTTGATATTTATGATCTTATTATCTATCCCTTTCCTAATGGTTCCTAACATTCTGTTGGCTTTTTTGACTGCTGCTGCACATTGAGTGGATGTTTTCAAGGAACTATTCACAATAACTTCAAGATCTCTTTCTTGAGTGGTAACAGCAAATGTAGACCCCATCATTTTGTAGGTATTGTTGGGATTATGTTTTCCAACATGCATTACTTTGCAGTTATCAAGATTAATTTTCATCTGCCATTGTGTTGCCTACTCACCCAGTTCTGTGAGATCCCTTTGTAACTCTTCAGTCTGCTTTGGGCTTAACTGTATGAGTAATTTTGTATTGTTTGCAAACTTTGCCCCCTGGTTGTTTACATTCTTTTCCAGATCATTTATGAATATGTTGAATCGCACAGGTCCAAGTACAGATCCTTGGGGAACCCGAGGGATAGCTGTTCCACTGATGTCAAGAATATAAGAGATTAATTGACTTCAGTGAAGCTGTGTCATTTTACATTATCTGAGGATCTGCCCCAATGTGTTTTTAGAAATCAAAGAGACATAACTTTTAAAATGTTGCATTTTTTTGATCTAGACATTATTGTAGGATTTTGCAAAATGTGCTTATTATTTATCTGTCCTCATGTGTGGGGAATTATTTCCATAAACAGAAGAAAGCGTATTAGCAAACCCTAAATGTATATTTTAGATTGGGCTACATCTTAATCCTAGATATTACACTAATTTGAAATACACTGATATATAATTATGGAAAATACCTTGATAATATAACCTCCCCCCACCCCCTGCACTGGCATGGGAAAGGTAAAAGAGAAAAACAAATTCCACATTACCATAGAAACAAGTCCGTACTCATTCAGACATGGTATCCAGGTTGATTTATTACATATCCACATTCTCTACAGAATTCTATTTCAAAAATACTTGCCAAGGCTATGCAGCTTGTAAAGGCGATTAGATTAAATTCTGTTATTAGGGACACATTACTCCACTCCTACTCACTGCAAACTTCTGCCTTGACTGACTGCAATTTTCACTGGGTAGGTAATAAAAAAATATTGGAAGAAAAAATAAAACCTTTACATTTTGTAAACTCCACTTGGATTCACTCTTTCTGACATAAACAGATGCCACTCTTTTTTCGACTGGAACTGTGTGTTGTGGTGTTTGTCCTTTTGAAAGCGTGTATTTTAAGAGCAGATATGGGGCCTTATTCCGCTGAGAAGCCTCAGCTCCCATGCAATTTCATTACACTTAGAAGTCAATGGAAATTGAGAATACTTAGGGCCTAATGGTATTTAGGTGACTAAATAGCTTTAAAAATCTGGCCCTTAATACCTTGCAAGAGACATTCAGCACCTTGCAGGATCAGGCCCCATGCTATCCAAAGCCTACTCCCATATGTCTTCGAAAACCAACTCAAATGTCAGTTATACATTCCTAACAGGGGTGGGCTCAAGACACAGAATTAAGACAGGCTTTGGATTTCTACCAAGTAATAAGTGTCCTCAACTTCCATTGAGCTACACTCATTTAAATTAATTAAAACCCAGGACCCAAATATTGAGATGTATAAATTGGTTTGGGTTGGGTCTCTGACAAGGCAGTCTACAGCTTAAGAAGAGTACTACCTCTTGGTCAGTCCTCCCTGTCACCTGGCATGGGTCTTTAAGAGTTTGGGGTGGCAAAGCCTGAAAGAATATGGGGAGAGAGGAAAGAGGTCCCAGGAAAAAGTAATATTTAAAAGGGATCCTGTTACAGTATCTTTCAGGGCCTGGAGCCTTGCAGAGGGGGTGGGGGCAAGGCTCCACTCTCACCCAGTCAATTAGGTATGAGCTGGGAGAAGGAACCAACTGAATTGGGCTCATAGGTCTTCTGCTTGGGGGATAAAAATAGCAGTGTGGATGTTCCCACTTGGACTGGAGCCTGGGCTCTGAAACTCAGTGAGCTGGGATCTGAAAGCCCAGGCTCTAGCCCCAGTGGGAATGTCCACACTGCTATTTTTAGCCCCATAGCGTGAGCTCTGCAAGCCTGAATTAGTTGACCTGGGCTCTGAGCAGGAGTACAAGTATGGTGGTAGCCTCCAGCACCCCGTACCTGCAAGAGATTTCTAGCCTGTATGGGGTGCCAGAAAAACCTGGCGCTGCCAGATGGCCCCACACCGGCAGATCTTCCCTCTGCCCCCACAGCTGCATAGCCCTTCCAGAGGACATGGGGCTATGCTCTGTTCCTTTCTCCGCTGCCACAGTGCTGAAAGGAGCAGAACTTGGCTAGGGCATTTGATGGGAAGGAAGTGGCTTCCCCAGAAGCATCTGTGAATAAGCACATGAACGGCAGGAGGGAGGGTCTGCACCCATTCCCACAGGGGAGATGTGAGTCACGCTGGCTCAAGTGTAATCTCTCTGAGGCCAGATTCAGTGCCCAAGGAAGCCAATTCACTGCCTGCTCTTAACAAGGAAATTCAGGCAGAGCTGAGCGTTACTGTGGCTGAAACTGAGACACAGCAGAGGCATGCTGTGTATCACCTTCCATCCAAGAGTGGGGAAAATGAGGCAGTTAATGAGTACTGCCAAATGTATGACACCTGTCCGACTGCTTAAGGTAGGAGTAAAGCAGATGCTTGGGAGAATGCTGAGAGTGCCGGTAAGCCTTTCAGTTGAAAGATGTTGCATGCGGAGAGACTGGGAGAGAGAGAGAGAAAGGCCAATGGGACAGCTCACCCGGGAGCCATGATTTAAAATGTCAGAGATGCATATAGTCAGTGAAGAAACATGCTGACTGCATGACTCTGAGATTTCAAATTTTGAGTCAGAAATGTGGCTTCTCACAGTTTTTCTGTGTTGGCGGAACATACAGAATGTAAGTTCCATGCCATTCCACCATCTGTGGGTCTGCAAAACACTCCAGTGTCAAAAAATTGTTATGCTAATTATATATAGGAATAAATCACCAACAAATTAAATACCTTAAATATTAGAATAATAATTAATCAAATTACTAGACATCATCCCGATAATTTATGGGTACACACTAGGGACCCTATCCACTGCTGCAGATCCTGGCAGAGGCTCCCAACAGCAGAGAATCTAACTGGGGAGAGGGCAGCTGTAAGCATTCTGCTGCAGGGGTGGGAGGGATGGAGCAGGGGAGCAGTGCCTCAGTAGCTAGCAGTGCTTACCAGAGAAGGAGAATGACCAGCCTGACTAGGAAATGTTCACTGAATCCTATTCATTCTTAACAGCACAATATATATGCTAACAAACTTAAACAAAGGCACAAACATAAGGGAGACACTGATAGTGTGTTAGGGGAAAGTGGGGTGATTGTCCTTCCTATCCTTCTTTCATTTAAGAAGTTTTCAATTTGGGGTGCTGCTGGATCCTCAATAACACCTGGAAGTACATGTGGCACCAAGGGCCCAAAGCATCATTTTACAACTGCATCTGTTAAACAGACGCAGTTGTAAAATTTTAGACAGGTGAGGGGGGTGTCTGAGGGGTGGGGCGGAGTCACATGGAGGGTCATGGCGGGGGAGCACATGCCCCCCCGTGTGTCCCTCCCATGAGTGCAGTACCGGCAAGAAATGATTTAGCATAGGTAAGTCTTCACAGAATTGGGGCCATGGAGAGGATTATAAAGCCATTAAACTGGTTCTGCCCACCTCAAGATAACTGTACAACTGTAGTTACTTCATCTGAAAGGTGATCTGTAAAAACGATTAAGGAATAGTAATTTTAGGATATTTTTAGACTGCCCTAAATTCGGTGGAGTCTGCTTCTTAAACTGCCTTTTCGTTGTTGTTGCTGGTGGCAAGTGGCAACCAGTCACATCATCCATAAAGGGGGCAAGTCACAGGTCGGTGGGGGAGGCAGGAATTCTCTGGAGGGTTCAGAAGAGCTGGAGACTGTCAGCAAGGACTGGTGTGGGGAGTTCCGGAGGGCGAGAGGGGGTGACTGGAGAGCCTCAAGTCTCAGCGATGAGAAGGGAGATGGAGCGTGTCTCTGGACTCCGAATAGATTTAACTAATGACAGGGCAACCCCCAGAAAAATAGCAGGGAGGAGGAGGAGGGGAAATAAATTCCTTGGTGTGGAAGTGCCTGAACATTGAAGCCACAACGCAGGGGACAGACAGTGTTTGGGGCGGAGGGAAGATTTTTCTGCCTTCCCGCTTTGCCAATAAATCAATGGGTGGCGCGGGGGAGGAAAAAAATCAAAGCAGGTTGCAGGCTCCTTCCCTCCCCCAGCCTCCCGTTGCAATCTCCCGGGGCGCCAGGAGGAGGAGACAGAGGGAAGGCGCTGGGGAAGCGGAGCGGCTGCCGCGGCTCCGGTCGAGATGAAGGGAAGTGGCGAGGCTCGAAGGCAGAGGCAGCGGGGCTGAGCGGGGAGCTGCGGGATTGTCCTAGCGCCTCTGCCGCTCCGCCAGAACCCGTGGCCCGCGCCCCGGCGGGACTGACTCCGGCGCACACCGGCTCCATGGCTGCTGCCGCCCGGGCTCCGCTGCGGCTGCCCTGGGCAGCGCTTTTGCTGCTCGCTGCCGCGCTGCTGCACTCCGGCTCCCCCGCGGCCCCAGGTACGGTCTCCCTCCCCGGCTCCCGGCGCGGTGCGGTTGATCGGGGGCAGGGAGTGTGCCGCTGCCTTGCGCGTCTCCCCCGCCCCAGGCAGCCCTGTGGGCAGGCAGGGCGAAGAGGAGGCGCTGGGCTGCACGGAGCACAGGTGCATGACTGAAGCGGATTGCACCGGTGAAATGAACACAGCCGGGGCCCCCGCCACTACCCGGGGGGAGGGAGATCAGGCGCTGTCCCGATCAGTGGGGATGGAGCAGGTCGGAGGGGTGGGAGGCGGAGACCCACGCGGCAAAACCCCTCACTCCAAAAGCAAAATAATGTCATCCAACCCACTTTAAATCCGGGGTGGGGGGCAACCCTGCAGCTCAGCTGTGCCTTGGAAACCGGGAAAATGTACTCCCCGCTCAGGTCCTTGGGAGGTCAGCTCTTCATCCTCCTCGCCGTGCCAGTGGGAACTCCGCGTACTTTCCGTGACCAACATTTGGCGTGGTGTGTAAACGGCTGATTGCCTCCCCTCCCGACGTTCTCACTCTCCGAAGCCCGTGTGTGTTTTAGCGGTGGCTTCGGTTTGCAGGAGGGGAAGTCGTGGCAGCAGTATGCGTCCGTGCTAGTTATTTCCAGCTAAGTGGAGGCAGTTTTGCAGGCAGTCTCGCCCGGGGGCACATATTTGACAACGATATTTAGTGTGTTGATTGTGCCCTGGTATAATTAAAATGACAAGGTATTAGAAAAAAGTCAGAAAGCCCTACTTACTTGGGGATTTATTTTTTCCGGGATCTCCCTGTTAACTGCAAGATCAAGTAGTTGGTTGTGGTTTTTTAAAACAATGCATCTTGGAAGTGAGCAAAGAATGTCACAAGTTAACTTTTACAAAGGCCTTAAATCATGTGTGCGACATTATAAATGTGGCAAGGATATGAACCTTTCTAATGTATTTCAGTCTCCTACTGCTCAGAAGCAACTTTGATCTGTTTGTTTGTTTGTTTGTTTGATTCTGTGAAAGGACATTTGTTTTGACTGCAGAAGCACCCTGTCTTTATGACTAAAACACCTGTAGCCCTCTGTTATTTTCTTCCTTCCACTGTCCTCTCTATGTTCCTCTGGAATCACATTTGTTTGCTGTGGCGGAGTGAGCTCTGTCACATTTCCCAGTGCTACCCACCCCTCTTCCCAGTCTCCTTACACACTATAAATCACTCCAGATCGGTGGAATGTTTTAGCTGGATCGTTCTTTGGAGCCTCAAACCATGGCTTATCTCCACCACATTAACACAGAATTTACAGTTGAAATGATGGCCAGATCAGAGAGGGCCAAACTAGTACAAATATATCTGGGGAAATAAATCAAATTATCTGAAAAATGTTTTATCTCCATGTCCCATAGAAGCTGTCATGGGACTGATGATTTGTTTAATCTGTTCCCTGGAAAACAGTTACTATCTCCAGCAGCAGAACCCCTCATTAGGTTGTGAAGATAACTGTGATGGAGCTGCATTCAGCTGGTGGCAGAGACCGCCAAGGCAATTAAGTGCTCTGGCTGAAAGGACATTCATAATCAAAATTAACACCCTACGTTAGAAGAACTCTTTCCCTCCTATTGCACTTAATATCGATGCCTGGTAGTTTTTATTACTGTAGTTATTGGATGCTAACTTATCCATCATACTCTGCAGTGATTTTAAGAGTACTCTTACCTGTCCCAAAGGGAGTTGACTTTTGGCACAGCCTATTCTTGAACACAGGGCCTCATTTTTCTCTCACTTTCATCAGTGTAAAGAGATGAAAGCTCAGCTGAAGTCGGTGTGGTCTGGCTGAGCTGTGCTTGGGACAGGACTGGAAGACTGGGGTGGGAAAGGTGGCTTGGTGCCATGTTTGCAGCTCCTCGGTCCAGGGAGAGCTGGGGGTGGGTTTAGCCTACTTTACAGCAGTTTCAGAACTGCTCTAAGTTGTGTGCAGCTGCCTATGGCGCCCATGGACTCTTCTGAGCCTGAGATCACTGAAGCAAAGCAATGCTTGTGCTGTGCTCCAGTTCCTCGGCCCCACAGGGACCTTTTCCCCAGCCCCTGTCTCCGCTCCATGCCACCCAGAGATTCTCCCTATTCAGGAGAAATCCTCAGTAGGCCAGCCATTCTTTGGCACCTCCAGAACAGGGCCCAGGAGTCTGACCCTGTAGTCGCAAAAAGAAAAGGAGTACTTGTGGCACCTTAGAGACTAACCAATTTATTTGAGCATGAGCTTTCGTGAGCTACAGCTCACTTCATTGGATGCATACCGTGGAAACTGCAGCAGACTTTATATATACACTGAGAATATGAAACAATACATCCTCCCACCCCACTGTCCTGCTGGTAATAGCTTATCTAAAGTGATCATCAGGTGGGCCATTTCCAGCACAAATCCAGGTTTTCTCACCCTCCACCCTCCCCCCCCCCCACAAATTCACTCTCCTGCTGGTGATAGCCCATCCAAAGTGACAACTCTTTCACAATGTGCATGATAATCAAGTTGGGCTATTTCCTGCACAAATCCAGGTTTTCTCACATCCCTCCCACCCCCATACACACACACACTCACTCTCCTCAAATAAATTGGTTAGTCTCTAAGGTGCCACAAGTACTCCTTTTCTTTTTGCGAATACAGACTAACACGGCTGTTACTCTGACCCTGTAGTGTAATCATGCTCTAATTTGCGGGTAAGTAAAAATCAGGCACCTGCAGCCTGCTCCTGCAGTCTCTACTCAGTCAGGAGTATTTGCCCGAATAGGGACGGCACGGTTGGGCCTCTGTTTGGTAAATTCGAATTATTTTCATTTGGTTGTGATCCTCTTTCACAAATATTGTACAGAATGAAAGTGCTGTGATTCTCTGAACACTGCATGGGAAACCATCGTGCTTTTCTTTTTCTTAAATGTCAGGATCCACTTACGTCTTGCACTTCAGCTTGTCCCCATTGCCCTGGATCGGTCATTACTTTGTTCCCCTTTTGCACCTGTGTCTGCCAATGGACTTTGTTTCTAATTAGACAGGTCATGGCCAGTGCACAGACCATGACCTCATTTAATATTTGTTTCATATGTGACTTCTCATAATGGCACACCTGACACTTAAATCTACTTCCTAGATCTCAATAGCACATTAGGTGTGTTAGTTATTAATTTCTCCCCTAGGAACAGCTTAGATATTTGTTATGACTTCATATCAGGAAGCTCACTCACTCCTGCACTCCTCTCACCAGCACTGCATGAGGGAATGAACTGCTGTTCTTTTTCTCTGGTAGCCTTCAGAGGGCACTAACAGCAATACAGCAGCATGACACATCTTGTCAACTTTCGCATTGCACAGTTAGCTGTGGTAGCTACTGTGCTTTCCCTCCCCATGAAGGAACCTACAGAGTTTTTACAATAGTGGAAAGCAGTAGTAATGATGAGTAGCTGCTAGATGGGAGATTTAGGGCTTCCCAATGTAGTCTGAGGTTGGCTTTATTAATTGTGGACTATGATTGCTTTCTTTATTCACAAGGGAGCTCTTTTTTTTAAGCTTCTCTGTCCTAAATAAGCAGTAATTTTTGGAGAGAAGTATTAACTCTGGAGGTGTGAGGAATTCAAACACTGAATATACCAACACAATTTTGAAGATGGGTTAATTTATTTTTCTCTGCTTATTAGAGCCACAAGTTTGATGCTTGCCCCTATGTTCATAATCCAAATTTTGGCTATATCCTAGACACTTCTGCAGTTACTGAAGAGCATTTTGACTTCACTTGCACAGGTTAAGAGATGATGGACTGGTCCTCCACTGGAAGTGAGTTGTAGATGTTAAGCCCCTACCTTATGAAGAATCCAGTTTAATTCTTTTATATTAAATTAATTTTGAAAACTGTAATAATCATGTGTTTGCTGCACAGTAGTTAAATATTCAGTGACACTGGCTTGAAACCCATTTCTCTATCCAGTGCTGACAACCCCAAGTGTCCAAAAATCATGACTCAGGTCCCCAAAATTATGATTGGCTTAGAAATAATAAAATTGTTAAAATAACAAATGTTGGTTTACCTTTTGATTTTGATTTACCTTCTGATTTTTGAGCCTTAGTGTTCATGTTTTCAAGCTGTTCTCTGCAACCAGGTAGTCCATAGATTTACTTTTTAAAAATAATTGAAATCTGGGATTTTCCTGCAATCACTTGACTCCAGGAACCGGGGCTTTAAGAAAAAACATGAAATATAGAGAGATTTGCAATAGAATCACAGGATTGGAAACCCTGTAGATCAGACTAATCCCTCCTACAATATGTTATATTTTGTATTTCACTTCTCATTTCTCTGACCCCAATTCAGCAAGTTACTTAAGCGTGTGAGTGGTCCCATTGAAGTCAATGAGACTACTCAGTTTCTTAAAGTTAGCCATATGATCAAGTACCTTGCTGAACTGGGATCTTTATTGCTAGAAAATGTGCAGGAAGTCACAATCTCTGATTTTAGGAGAGCACTCACTAATGCTGGAGAGCACTCACTAATGCTGTTCATCATATACTTGAAGCCATGAAACTCTGTTTGGGACATCATAACTTGATTGCTGTGGGAATAATAATAATGTCAGCTATAGGGGATTATGACATCAAGTGAAGATTAAGTAGCAGAAGCAGATAAGCTCTTCACAAATAAAAATTGTGGCCAATATTTTCAAATTTAAGGGCCTAAATTAGGTCCCAAAATTCATATTTATGCACCTAAGTAGAAGTGGCCTGATTTTCAGTAGCCAAATGAATCAAGGTAAGCTACATGTTCTCGCCAACCTTGGAAATTAGGCCACTGCTATTTATGTGGCTCAACATAGATTTAGATGCCTAAATTTGAAAATGTTGGCCTATATTTTAATGAAAATGGCCCGGATCCTAAATATCTTTGAGGAGTTAGATCAATATCCCCAAGTAACAGTGACTTTCTGGGGAAAAAACCCCCCAAACAAAAATATATGGCACATAAGAATTATTCTATAAATAGATTGCTTTTCTTTAAAAAAATGTCATTTAATTATTACAGAGCCAAGAATTAAACTTTAACCATGTTGTAAGGAAATCAGTCTAACCTTCTCCTGACACTGATCAGTGGGGAAAAAGAGCCCTGAGGAACTTCCATCTAAAACCAAGTATACGTTGGAATGTAGTTTGGAGAAATCTATATTTTAAATCACTCCTTTTCAGCTTGAAACTTGATCATCAAAGCCCAGCTCTTCATAAAACAAGGTTTATTACCCTTTGAGGATTGTGGAGCTTGTTCATATTTTGTCATTCCATACAGCTGTTTTACCATTACTCAATCTTCACATCTTTTGGTCATCCCACAATAATCCTTGTTCCTAAAGTCCTACAGCCCTTTTTGGGTCTTGTGTTCTTCTGGAATTAAATAGGCTGTTTTTCAAAGGTTTCTTGGAGGGGTCAGTGGTTCTTATCCTTGCAACAGCTGATAGATATGTTAAGAGGCCAACTCTGCAAATACTAATTGAGTGTAATGTTCCTGAGAGGAGTCCTGTTGACTTCAGTGAGATTACTCATGGTACTAGGCACTACGCTAGGTTGTAAGTTTTTGCAGGCTCAGGGCCATAGATTTTAAACACAAATAATTCTATTAATTGACACCCAGAAAACCAAAGCAAAGTAGGAGTTTATAGTGTACATATAAATAAGATTGAGAGAGAGTGACAAGGTGGGTGAGATATTTTTTATTGGACCAATTTCTGTTGGTGAACGAGACAAACTTTAGTGCTTACACAGAGCTCTTCTTCAGGTATGGGAAAGGTACAGATAAATAAGAGAAGCATATGCCTTCTCCCAAATGTTAATAATTTACCTAATGCCAGGGTTTAAAGCATGAAACCAACATAGAAATACAGTGATCATGAAGCATATTATATTGGTATGCATGAGATAACCCTTTCCTTTGTTACTGGAAGTTCTCTACTTGGGGCACGGAGAGCCTGATTTGTCATTGCCATATCGCCACTTTCATGGGTATTAATTGACTCCCTACTTCTTTGTTGTGTTGACAAAGGCCTGAACTGGCATATAAACTAAAATAATACTTTAAATATCTAGATGTAGTTCCTACTCCTTGCCCCTGGAAAGGGTTCAGGCACATCAGTGAGGCAGCGGGGAGGAACTTGTAGTCTCGGATACCATTGCAGTATCTGTTGTGTGTGGAAATAGAGAACCTCATTTGCCATGGCTGTTGATGTGGTACACTCATGAGCAATAAAATCACCCTTTCCAGGCCCTCAAGATAGTGTTAGTTACACTGAGACAAAATACCATCCCATTTCCCCTTTCAACAGGTCAGTGATATGTGGGAGGATCCCTGCCCCAAACTCTTTTTTTCTGAAATGACCCCCAGCTGACCAGTATAAACCAGCCAGGTTCTGACACTCATACTAATTAGTATCTTGCTCCACAAACAGCCCTATTAAAAACTGGCTCTGCCTGAGCAAGTGCACTGTACTCTAAGCCAGTGGTTCTCAAACTGTTTAAAAATACCATAATACTGTTTAAAAATACCATAATAGAGGTTCAAACTAAATATATACCCCAATTCAAAAAACAACCACAACAAAAAAGAGCCGCCATGGCTAAATGGCAGAGTAAAAGAGGCAGTTAGAGACATACCCTTACATAGCGAAAAAGAGCAGAGGGAAACAATCCCATAACTGGGATCCTCCTTCCGTATGATCACATAGAGGATATCTTTCTGAGGGAGGGAACCCTCGTTAATAGGCAGAGAAAGGGAATAGTAATGGTGGATTTGATTTTTAGAAATGGAGATTGCTGGGTTTGTGATGACTGAGAGAACCACATGGTGAACTGCCTGCCGGGTGTGACGGGTGTGTTGTGGATCTCACAAGACATCCAGATAGATTTATGTGCAGTGCTGGGGAGGAGCTGGTGGTAGTGGTATATGAAGGTACCAATGACATAGGAAAAGATAGGAAAGAGGTCCTGGAGGCTAAGTTTAGGTTGTTAGGTAAGAGATTAAAGTCCAGGACCTCCATGATTGCATTCTCTGAAATGCTTCCAGTTCCATGCGCAGGGCCACTTAGACAGGCAGAACTGCAGGGTCCCAATGCATGGATGAGACAGTGGTGTAGGGAGAAGGGTTTTAGATTTATTAGGAACTAGGGAACTTTTGGGGAAAGGGGGAGCCTGTACAGGAAGGATGGGTTCCACCTAAACAGAACCAGACTGCTGGCATGTAAAATTAAAAAAGATTGTAGAGGATTCTTTAAACTAAGGGCTGTGGGAAAGGAGACAGGTACGGAGGATCACATGGTTTAGTTCAGGTGGAGATATCCCTTAGGGATGAATTTATTAAAGAAGGAACTCTACATCCTAGTAAGGAGGGTAAGAAAAAAGTTGGTAAAGTACAGGTAGGAGGACCTAGTGAAGAACGGTCAAATGTAAGAGAGTCCCATTTAAATATTACATGTAAAGGCAAGCAAATGAATATGGACAAAATTGTATACAAGTGCTAGAAGTCTAAAGATCAGCATGGGCCAACTAGAGTGCTGGCATTATGAGGCTATTGCTATAACAGGCATTGCAGAAGCTTGGTGGAATGATGATAATCAATGGGCCACAGTAATACCAGGGTACAAAATATATAGGAATGACAGGAGTAGGTTGTGCTGGGGCAGGGAATTATAAAGGGATCTCACAAAACTGGGTCACTGGGCAAGCAAATGCCAGATGAAATTCAATGTTGATAAGTGCAAAGTAATGCACATTAGAAAACATAATCCCCGCTATACATACAGAATGATGGTGACTAGATTAGCTGTTACCACTCAAGAAAGAGATCTTGGAGTCATTGTGAATATTTCCCTGAAAACATTTGCTCAATGTGCAGCAGCAGTCAAAAAAGTTAACTATGTTAGGAACCATTAGGAAAGGATAGATAGTAAAACAAAAATATCATAATGTCACAATATAAATCCCTGGTACGCCCACATCTTGAATACTGCATGCAGTTTTGGTCACCCATCTCAAAAATACATATTAGAATTTGAAAAGGTACAGAGAAGGGCAACAAAAACGATTGTAGGTATGGAATAGCTTCCACACACGGAGAGATTAAAAAGATTGGGACTGTTCAGTTTAGAAAATAGATGACTAAAGAGGGATGTGATAGAAGTCTATACAATCAGGAATTGTGTGGAGAAAGTGAACAGGGAGTATTATTTACCCCTTCTGTGATGCTACACCGCATAGTCTTCATAGAAATATTGTTATGATATGAATATGGCATAACTAAGATGTTTCATGGAAGATGGGTCATGTAAGGTATCATTGGCAAGGTTATGTTTTACTGAATATGATTATTCTATTTGTATACATGTATCATTTCTGTATCTGAAGTTAGGAATATTGACTATATAACAATTACAACTGTGATCCCAACTGAGAAACGCCCGTCAGACAGTATGCAATCAGCCTGGATGTGCCATTAGGAAAGACAATGGGTCTTTGAAGATGCTGATCTCTCATCTTCCTGGAGTTCCTTCCTGTGGACCTTTCAAATAAACCTTGTCTCCATGGTTGCTCTAACATTGCAAGGTCATGTGATAATGTCACCTGGTATGGAGTACCACCTTGGACACTGCCGATATTTTTCCACTGGAAACAAAGGATTCGCAGCTTATGTAAATCCTATTTAAGGCTGGGAAGTGAGTCAATCAGGGCTCTTCTCCATTGCCTCCCCACTCAAGAAGGAAGACTGGTGAAAACACCTGAAGAAACAAACAAACAAACTAAGCTGGGGAAAGGCAGGGGCTGTGTCCAGGTTAAGACAGGGGTCTAGCCTGTGAAGAGAAATAAATGAAACTCTGAGCTGCAGAAACTCTACAACCTGCCTATCCAACATTTAGGGTGAGAAATTACTATTTGTAACCTGTTTCTTTAGTGTATTAAGCTTAGTTTGCGTGTTTTGTTTTATTTGCTCAGAAATCTGCTTTGTTCTGTCTGCTATCCCTTATAATCACTTAAAATTTACTTTTTGTAGTTAATAAACTTTTTTTTTTTTTTCAAAACCCAGTTTGTGCAATTTGTATGGGGGGGGAGGGGAGGCAAAAAGCTATGCATATCTCCCTCCACATTGAGGGAGGGGGCGATTTTTATGACTTTGGGCTGTACAGATCTCTGTATACAGCGCAAGACAATATTATTTTGGGTTTACACCCCAAAGGAGGTGTGCATATGAGTGCTGGGTAAATTCCCGAGCTGAATCCTCCCACACAGAGCTGATTTCAGTTTGTGTCTGCAGCTGGGTGAGGCCTTACCTGTGGGTGTGCTAGAGAAGGCTTGAGGGCCTGGCACAGCAGGACAGGGTGAGGAAGCCCAGGCTGGTGGAACGGGCGGGCTCAGTGGGACCCCAGTATATCAGACACACCAGACGGGGGGGTGTCCAACCTGTCACACCTTCACTAACAGAAGAACTAGGGGTCACCCAATGACCCCAGCCTGTGGAACTTGTTTCCAAGGGATGTTGTGAATGTCTGAACTATTAACTGGGTTCAAAAAAGAATTGTATGTGTTCATGGAGGGTAGGTCCATCAATGACTATTGGCCAAGATGGTCAGTGACACAGCCCCATGCCCCAGGTGTCCTACACCTCCAACTGGCAGAAGCTGGGTGTGAATGACAGGGAATGGATCACTCAAAATTGCCCTGTTCTGTTCATTGCCCTGTTCTGTTCATTGCCCTGGCAACTGTTAGAAGACTGGACACTGGGCTAGATGGACCACTGGTCTCACTCAGTGTGGTTGTTCTATGTTCCCTTGCATCATATATGGAAGCGATGCCAACTTCAGTTGCATATCTGTGGGTTTTTTACTGGTGAATTCTTTGCAGACAGCACATAAGATTAGGCACTGAGAAGCTGTGGGAATGACAAGCAGAGAGCTCGCAGGACTAACAGAAGGCACTCAGCCCTTTGCAAGATCAGGGCCATTGTCTTTCATGATCAGTGTTAAACTCTTTTTGCTGTGACCCTTCCCATTGAGTTTTTGATCTGCTTCTTCTCACAGTTTCATCATCTGTTTGACATCTCTTCTCTCTAAAGTTACTGCATGAATAAAGCAAGTTCTAACGTCTGTGACAGAAATAACCCCATGTCGGCTTCATTTGACTGAGACTTTAACAGAGTTTTAAATGTGCTTTGTTTTTATTTAATGTACATATTTGACTAGTATCAAAGGCCCACTTGTGGTTAAGGCACTGGACTAGGACTCAGAAGATCTGCTTCAGTCTCTGGCTTTGTTACAAACTTCTGGAGTGACATTGGACAAACTATCTAATCAATCTTTGTGTTTCAGCTCCCCCATTTTTAAAATGGAATGAGTAACATTTCCCTCCCCACTGGGGTGCGGTGAGGATTAATTCAGTGATGTATGTGAGGCAGTAAGGTAGTACAATGACAAGCACCCTAGAAAAGCCTACAACGAATTTATTGAGCTACTTACTGTGGGTTTGACCCAAAGTCCATGGGACTCTTTCCATTTGGCTTCTATCGGTTTTGGATGAGGCCCTGCTTTTGAGGAGGTCAACCGTAATAGTGTATTAAGAACGCCTTTCTCAGTGGCAAAATGAATGTGAGGAATGTTCAAAGATTCCCACCAGAAATATGCAATTATTGTATGTTGATTTAAAACTTGGTGCATTAAACTTTTAAATAGCTTGCATATTGTAACCATAAACAGTAAGCTACTGTCTAATTGTCTAATTCCACTTTATATTTGGCATTTTAACATCCTGATCATTTATCCTGTTATATGAACTTCCTCCACCTTGTTTTCATAAAATGCCCCTAAAAGGCAATTCAGCAAAATAGAATGGGGAAAAAAAATCTCAGTTCCCTTTATGGAATTGGATGTTGCACTTATATTAGTTCAAAACTAGTCAGTGATAGAATTGGGCTTTAAAGGGATGCTACCAAGTCATTTAGGGTCACAATGTAGATATTTGGCTAGATCAGTGGTTCTCAGCCTATTTACTGTTTTGGGTTGCATATCGCAGTTGCCAATTTTCATGTGGTAAATAAGCAACCTGACTTTCACAATAAGCCAAAAATCAAGCTAATCCCATTTCAAAACAAGGCCAAAACAAGCCAATCCCTAAGAATCCCAACACTCTGTGTGACTAGATCCCCCTGGCATGGAGTCTGGGACTGTGGTGGGCCAGCTGTACATCCCTGACTCTCTCCACTACTTGCCCCTGCTTGCTGGGAGCTGATAAAAAGGAAAAAAAGAGAGAAGCAACAAGCTCCAACATGCAAGAAGCTACAAGCCAAACAAGCAACAAGCTACAAAGCAAAAACTTGCCAACAAGCAACTCACAAGCCAATTAAGTCAAAACCAAGCCCAATTTCTGTGTTTTTTTTTCATGGGTTTGGCATGTCTGCTGCATATGCAGCTCTCTTTGTGTTATGTGGGCTGCATCCACACAATATATGTACTACCTGTATGGCTTTCACATGTTGCATGGGCTGCAGCTGTTTGCTGTTGGGGCCACAAGTTGAGAACCCCTGGGCTAGATCCACAAAGGGCACTTAGGTGCTGAGATCCACAAAGGGCACTTGGGTGCTGCATTGCAACACCTAACGTTAGGTGTCCTGCTGCTTGCCAGAATCGACAGCCCTGAGTTAGGTGCCCATCCTCCCTGTACGGTGCTTGGGGAGAGTTAGTGGCCTAAGAATGGAGATCCACACAAGCCAGGGTGCTGGAGCAGGGAGCGGCCTAAGCTAGCCAGTAGGAAACATTGGGCAGAATGGTGTGGCCTGAGCCCCAGCACTCAGAGGGAGTTAAATGCTTCCCTCCACTTTGGATTCACAGCCATGAAGCCTCTCCTAAAGGTAAGTGCCTAAGCCAGGTCAACCCTTTCTCCAGAAAAATAGAGATGATCATGCCCCCTCCCCTTATGCCCTCTAGCCCAGCGGTTAGAGCCCTCTCTGAGGACAGAGGTTTAAATCCCCACTCTGCCTGACATGGAGTAAGGACTTCAAGCCAGGTCTCCTAGCTCCCATATGAATGCCCTAACCACTGGGTTATAGGATATGCTGGAGTATTAGAGCAGGGACTGGAAACTGGATCTCCCTTACACCAGGGTAGGGTTGCCGAATGCCCCGTCGAAAAGGGACCCTGGCAGCTCTGGTCAGCACCGACCGGGCCATTAAAAGTCCAGTTGGTGATGCAGTGGGGCCAAGGCAGGCTCCCTGCCTGCCGTGGCTACACGCAGCTTCTGGAAGCAGCAGCATGTCCCCCCTCTGGCTCCTACAAGTAGGGGCAGCCAGGGGGTTCTTCATGCTTCCCCACCCCCAAGCGCTGGCTTTGCAGCTCCCATTGGCTGGGAACTGCAGCCAATAGGAGCTGCGGGGGCGGTGCACAGAGCTGCTTGGTCGTATCTCCATGTAAGAGCAGGAGAGGGGACATGTTGCTGCATCCGGGAGCTGCCTGAGGTAAGCACTGCCTGGAGCCTGCACCTCTGACCCCCTTCCATGCCTCAACCCCCTCCCCTAGCCCTGATCCCCCTCCCACCCTCAGAACCCCTCGATCCTAGCCCGGAGTACCCTCCTGCACCCCAAGCTTCTCAATATAAAAATCCTACATATGCTAGAGCCTGCACCCCCCACCGGAGCCCGCACTCCCCCCAACCCCAACCCCCTGCCTCAGCCCTGGTCCCCCTCCCATCCTCAAAACCCCCCAGCCCAGAGCACCCTCCTACCCCCCAAACCCCTCATTCCTGGCCCTACACCAGAGCCCTCACCCCCAGCCGGAGCCCTCACAATCAGTGCACCCCAGCCAGAACTCCCCATTTCAGGCCCCACCCCAGAGCCTGCACCCCCCATCCAGAGCTCTCAGCCACTCCCACACCCAACCCCCTGAGCCAGTGCATTGAAAATGAGCAAGTGAGTGAGGGTGGGGAGAGTGAGCGGGGGGGTGGAGTGAGTGGAGGGCGGGGCCTTGGGGAAGGGGCGGGGCAGGGTACGGGGCAAGGGTGTTCAGTTTTGTGTGAGTAGAGAGTTGGCAACCCTACACCAGGGGATCGTCCTAGCCACTGGTCATTGAGGGACACTTCCTCCTCCAGCAGCTGTGTTTTGTGCAGAGCCTGTTCTCATAGGTAGCCTCTGAAAATGCTGGATTGGGATAGATGAGGGAATGCCTAGTTTGTGAATTCTATCATAGAGTCGTAGGACTGAAAGAGACCTTGAGAAGTCCTCTAGTCCAGTCCCCTGCACTGATGGCAGGACTAAGTATTATCTAGACCATCCCTGACATGTGTTTGTCTAACCTGCTCTTAAAAATCTCCTATGATGGAGATTCCACAACCTCTTTAGGCAATTTATTCCAGTGCTTAACCCCCCTGACCATTAGGAAGATTTTCTTAATGTCCAACTTAAACCACCTTTGCTGCAATATAAGCCCGTTGCTTCTTGTCTTGTCCTCCAAGGTTAACGAGAACAATTTTTCTCCCTCCTCATTGTAACAAACTTTTATGTACTTGAAAATTGTTATCACATCCCCTCTCAGTCTTCTCTGCTCCAGACTAAACAAACCCAATTTTTATCGGAACTCAGTCAAGAGTTTGGCACCGAGCAACTCGACAGTGTGAGGACTTAGGTGTCTGCGTGCGTGCCCGCTAGCAGAAATTTAGGTGTCTTGGGGACTTTGCTGGTGAAAATTTCAGTGCCTAGGGAATTTAAGCATCTACAGGGTTAGGCTGTAGTTGAGTGAGGTTTTGAGGATCTAAGCTATAGACTTTGGCACTTAAAGTGGCAGTTAGGCATCTAAGTCCCCTTGTGTCTTTAAAAAAAGTGAGTTTTACTTAACCTAATAATTTTAACTTCTACTTTTTCTTTTTTTCAAATATAACTAAGTTCACTAAGCTGTTTGTCATAACCCACTGTTTTCTCATATTTGAAACTTTCCAAAACAAAGTTATGTGGTTGAAAGTTCACACAACATAATAAGGCCTTCTCTCTTTGTGACATCATAATACACATTTGTTCCTGTTTGATGCAAAGCTGTCGGCTCACTTGCATTGGAGGAGAAGAATGGTCTTGGAGTTTATGTACTAAGATGCACCTCAGGAAATGTGAGGTCATATCCTGACTCTTCCTTTGACTACACCTAGGACAAATCACTAAGGTCATGATTTGGTAAACCCTGAAATCAGTGGGGACTACTCATGGTAGCAAACTTAAGCATATATGCAGCCTCAACAGATCAAGCCTGCAAACTTCTGTGCCTTAATTTCTCTACCTGTCATTATTAGGAATAGTAAATTTTCCCTGCCATGCTGAGGTGTTGTGAGGAAAAATTAATGGTAGTGAGAAGTGATGATAGAGATCATAGTAACATAGATAGATCTGGACGGTGTCAATATATAAGTAACTCACCCCTCCCACTTTCCATTCACTCCAATCAGGTGTGAATTTCAAAGCCTAATTCGGACCATTTAAGTGTAACATCATTAAGCACAAGTCATTTATGTATACTATTTATTTAACTTATTTATTTTATTATTGATATAAATGATGATGATTATTTATTTATTTATTTATTACATTGCAGTAGCCCAAAGGGGCATCAGCAAGTTTATAGCCCCATCATGCTGGGTGCTGTACATACATATAAAAAAAAAATCACTCCCTCCGCCCCCTTTAGGTAACAATTTAGTGCTTTGCATTTAAAGACCTGAAGACTACACAGCTAAAATAACAGAAAGTTAGGAAATGTAAAATTTATGGTTCAACCAGCAATATTAATATGGCTGCATTGCACATATGTAGGATTTTTATATTCTGTTTTTTCTGGTTAAATATGTAGCTTAATAGATCACTGCTTATGTTGTAAAATGTTCAGCATAAAATATATAGGATATGCTGTTGTCAGAACCTTAACTTTTGCGTTTCCTGACACTGTGATTTCTTTTTAAACTATGCAACCTTACTGCTGAATTAGCTGAGGCCCTGATTCTGCAAAGACTAAAGCATGTGCTTATCTTGAAGTCAGAGGGACCATTCACAATGCATAAAGTATGTAAGTCTTTGCAGCATTGGGGTCATAGGTTTGTTGGTTTTAGATTTAATCTGATCCATTCAAGTAATTTGAAACGATAGTAATTCATCTCTCCTGCCACTAGATGTCTCAAATAATACATCATCCTATGGCACTGTCAAACCAGCTGCTCTCACAGGAGTCGCTACCCAAATATTAAACATCAAAAAAGTGGCATGGCCCAACAAGTGCTACTCCTTGAGTTCCACATGCCTCCGTAGATATAATAGCACCCGGGCACCACAGCGGCTGATTAACCAGATAAAAGGAGTACACATAACAAAAGTAAAATGATCAGGGATTGTCTAGGTTTACTTAATTCTGCTCCAGGTGAGGGGATGGATTAGATCAGAGGTTTTCAAACTGTGGTCTGCAAACTCCATTCAGGTGGTCCTCAGATAGTTCCCTCTAAGGTGCGCGCCTGAGCGGCTTCATGAGAGAACGATGGGCCACCCACCTAATTAGTGGAACCATGCAGGCGAGGCTCCACTAATTAGGTGCCTGGACCCTGGAGAAGACGCACATGTAAAGTGAGGTGGTGGCCTCGGGGAGAATAGGGGGTAAGTGAGAGGGGGCAGTGGGGTGAGAAGAGGGGGTGGGGGGAATTTGGGATGTGCAGGACTGTGGCGGCCAGAGAAGGAGGTTGAGTTTCACCAACTCCAGGGTTGCGGCTGCCGAGGAGAGAGGGCCCTCCTTCCCAGCCCCAGCTCGGGGGCTGCCTCGGTGGGTGTCATAAATATAAAGGGAAGGGTAAACCCCTTTGAAATCCCTCCTGGCCAGGGGAAAGCTCCTCTCACCTGTAAAGGGTTAAGAAGCTAAAGGTAACCTCGCTGGCACCTGACCAAAATGACCAATGAGGAGACAAGATACTTTCAAAAGCTGGGAGGAGGGAGAGAAACAAAGGGTCTCTGTCTGTCTTTATGCTGCTTTGCTGGGGACAGAACAGGAATGGAGTCTTAGAACTTTTAGTAAGTAATCTAGCTAGGTATGCATTAGATTATGATTTCTTTAAATGGCTGAGAAAAGAATTGTGCTGAATAGAATGACTATTTCTGTCTGTTTTTTTTTTTTTGTAACTTAAGGTTTTGCCTAGAGGGGTTCTCTATGTTTTGAATCTAATTACCCTGTAAGGTATCTACCATCCTGATTTTACAGAGGTGATTTCTTTACTTCTATTTCTATTAAAAGTCTTCTTGTAAGAAAACAGAATGCTTTTTCATTGTTCTCAGATTCAAGGGTTTGGGTCTGTAGTCACCTATGCAAATTGGTGAGGTTTTTTTATCCAACATTTCCCAGGAAAGGGGGGGTGCAAGTGTTGGGAGGATTGTTCTTAAGATCCAAGGGTCTGGGTCTGTAGTCACCTAGGCAAATTGGTGAGGCTTTTTACCAAACCTTGTCCAGGAAGTGGGGTGCAAGGTTTTGGGAAGTATTTTGGGGAGAAAGAAGTTTCCAAACAGCTCTTCCCCAGTAACCAGTATTTGTCTGGTGGTGGTAGCAGCCAATCCAAGGACAACGGGTGGAATATTTTGTACCTTGGGGAAGTTTTGACCTAAGCTGGTAAAGATAAGCTTAGGAGGTTTTTCATGCAGGTCCCCACATCTGTACCCTAGAGTTCAGAGTGGGGGAGGAACCTTGACAGTGGGGAAGAGAGGGAGAGACCCCCCCTCCTTCCCAGCCTCAGCTCTGTGGCTGCTGCGGTGGGGGAGAGACCCCCACTCCTTCCTAGCTCCACCTTGGGGACAGCCGCGGCAGGGGAGAGTGGGCACATTCATCGCATTAGAAAGCTAAGACTATTGATATTAAAATATGAGTTGTGTGCTTTTACTTGTAGAACAAAAAAAGTAAATTATTATAAAAAAAATTTATATAGCGCTTTTATCCAAAGTGCTTTACAACAGTTACCTAACGGCACAAACAACATTTGGAAAGATCATTAAGTGGTCCGCTGAGACCCTCGGCAATTTTCAAGTGGTCTGTGGGGAAAAAAAGTTTGCCAACCACTGGATTGGATGATGTCTTGAGGTCCCTTCCAGCCCTGAATTTCTGTGATTTCTCTGAACCGTGCATTATTTTACTTGTGTTTTGAAACACATTTTATGAGCAGATCTGGGAACCCATAATTGATGGGAATCTAAGACAGACTCTAATATGGACAGAAATGGATTTCAGATCACTTATTTTAAAAAGTTCAGTGAAAAGGGATGTTTAGTTATTTAAACATTTTCCGGGAGAGCTGGAACACTAAACATGCCAGCACTGAACCAGAAAGAGCATAAATGGGGATGATGATGGTGGTGGGGAAATCCAGTTTTTAACATTCGTTTGTTTCCAGTAATCTAACCATTTGTAGCAGTCTAAACTAGCCATGTGAGTGGATAGGAGCAAAATCTGTGTAGGTGTGTGAGATGAATGGAAGGGGGAATAGCTGCTTCATCCTTTCCATTCCCAACCTTGTGGTGGTAGGTGATCCAGATCGATAGGAGGCAGACCCAGGTTGGGGCCGTGTGAAGAAAGGGAAACTCAGCAAATGAAGCAAATCCAGGACTCGGTAGTAACCTGCTTGGTTTCACCCTCCATGGCATGGATCCATCCATCTGCCTCAAAAGAGGTTCTGGGCATAGCTGTTGAAGGAAACATGCTGCCCAGTCGCCAGAGGGGCAGGACAGGCAGCAGTGCAGAAGCAAGAGCCTTTGCATGGATGCCCACTGCCTCTGTTAGGTCTGTATTGATCTTAGAGCATCCTTCTTTTCAGAGGGTGGAACCCAGGGCTTCTTCCACAGAGTACAGAACTCCAACCCTTCTGGAATGACAACTCCAGGGAAACTCCATAAGATGAAACTTTTGGGGGGTGGAAACTGAGCAGTGCTAACCATCTCAGAGGAGAATGGGGCTCTCTGTTTTTATTCTGCAATGTCCATTTACGCTTCAACACATCAAAAACAGTTGAATTATTTTTGTTTAAAGAAAAAGTGTGACAGCTTTAGAAAAGCCATCTCAGTTTTGAGATTTCACAGGACTTCCTGACGTATTGTCAGTTGCTTTGCAATAGGATGAATTGAGATTAACTTGGATCCTGCTTGTCCCCTTCTGTGGAAAATCCTGTGGCAAATGAGCAGACCCTAGAGCTGAGCTTGCAATGGTGCCAAAAGGATCAATGCAACTTTGGGGCTAGCTCTTCTCCCTCCGTGGGGTTTACCCCCCGGTGTGTTTATTGAGAGCAATCATATCCCTTCTCAGCCTTCTTTTGATAGGCTAAACAAGACAAGTTCCTTTAGTGTCCTCTTAGAATATTGGCTCTCTACTAACCTGAGCTGGATTTGAACTGGTGACCTAAAGGTCTGTTTAAATTGTGAACTCCTTGGGTCAGGAACTGTCATTTATTGTGTTTATACAATGGCTAGCACAATGTTGTCCTCAGTCTTAAGTGGGGCCTATAGGAGTTATTTAATACAAATAATCAGAGAATCGTAGGACTGGAAGGGACCTCATGAGGTCATCTAGTCCAGTCCCCTGCACTCATGGCAGGACTAAGTATTATCTAGACCAGGGCTGGGCAAACTTTTTTGCCCGAGGGTGACAACGGGGTGCAAAACTGTATGGAGGGCCTGGTAGGGAAGGCTGTGCCTCCCCAAACAGCCTGGCCCCCACCCCCTATTCCACCCCCTCCGACTTCCCGCCCCCCTCAGAACCCCCTCATCCAACGCCCCCCACTCCTTGTCCCCTGACTGCCCCTCCCAGGACCCCCGACCTCTATCTAACCCCCACCCTGCTTCCCGTCCCTTGACTGCCCCCCCCCAAACCTCTGCCCTATCCAACTGCCCCCTGTTCCCCGTCCCCTGACCGCCTCCTCCTGGGACCCCCCACCCCTAACCACCCCCCTGGGACACCACCCCCTATCCAACCATTCCCTGCTCCCTGACTGCTCCCCAGGCCCTCCGCCCCTTATCCAACCCCACGACCCTGGCCCCCTTACCATGCCACTCAGAGCAGCATGTCTGGGAGCTGCACCGGAGCCAGACATGCTGCTGCTCTGCCCTGCATGAGCGTGCAGCCCTGCTGTCCAGAGCGCTGCCCACGTGGCTGTGGGGGAGGGGGGACAGCAGGGGAGAGGCTGGGGGCTAGCCTCCCGGGCCAGGAGCTCAGGGGCTGGGTAGGACGGTCCCGCAGGCCATAGTTTGCCCACCTCTGATCTAGACCATGCCTGACAGGTGTTTGTCCAACCTGCTCTTAAAAAATCTCCAATAATATAAATCCATATATTCCATTACTAGTCCCCTGAGCCATTAGTTCCCCAGAAAGAGAGCTTTAGTTTTCATTTCTTGTTTTGAGGTTGGCTTTTTCTGTTTGCAACTCCTGGCATTTTATCCTGTGCTCCCTTTGTGCCTATGACTGATCCAATCCTGGTCAGAATGCTTGGTCAGCAATTCTACCGCTCCTTTGTACTTGGAAAATTAACCAAAAATGCCCTTTCCTTTCTGTATGCCAGAAAACTTGTGAACCCTCAGCTGGATAATTGGTTGAGATTTCCTTTCTGTTTGGTGGCAGAACAAGAATAGATATCAATTGTAAGATATACTGGGGCTTGTTTCCCTTTCCAATTTTTTCCTTTCTTGCCCCTTTTCATTTGAAGTCATCTGTCCCAATGTCACACGTAGCTTGTTCCATCTTAGGTATTTTGCAAGCTTCTTAGATCTTTATTTATCCATAAAGATCCATAAACGTCTGTGGTGATCTGTAAGAAAAGAATAATAATTTGTATCAGTGCGCCCTAAAAGCAAACATTAAGTTTATATTCTGCCATACTCACTCATGCTGATTAGCACCTCACTCTAGGAGCATGTCCACTGAAACTAGTGGCTCTATTTACAGAGTCAGGAACTACATAGCATGAAAAAGGATGGCAGAATCTGGCCCAAATAACTGTTTTATCCAGTTAATTGCACACAGGTTGTCTGGGAAATCCTCAGATGAGTTAAGCAGCTTTATTATTGACCTGACCTGAATAATTTAGAGTTTTTTCTCTACAGGATGATGGCTGCTGATATCAGTTACTAAGTGAAACCCTTCACTGTTCAGAGTGGGCCCGATTCTCCATTGCTGTGGGCCTTGTGTAGCAAAGGAAGTGCACAATGCTGCCATTGTGATTTAGTATCCACTTTGTAACAATGTAAATGACTGGCCGTGCCGTCATTCACGCAAATGTAGGGCAATAAATGCAGGGCAGTAGAAAATCAGGCTGAGTGAGTGGTCATTTCAAAATGCACCCGGCTGTATGTCCAAATAACTGCAATCTAAAGACCAGCACTTCTTAACTGCACAGTGAGCATGAAGGAATGTGAATGCTGCAGCCTGTGAGGGAGGCACAGAGGTCCTATCTGAACTATGGCATTGAAGGATGGTAGGCAAAACGGACCATGTAAAGGCAATCATGGAACATAGAGCAGCCTGTGTGTTTGGAAAGTGCTTAGCACATTGGGGCACTAACCCAAACTCTGTAATTATACATATACAAACAAAATCACACTAACAGGCAATGTCTGTTCTGCCTCCCTGATCAGTGTGGACAGTAATTGGTTTTCTGAGGATCATGGTAGGCAAATCATACTGTAGATTACTTCATTAGATACAGTGGTCACTATTAGAAAGTCATAATTTGCCATTATTTAGCACGGAGGCACACTGCAGTATTTTCCTGTTCCTAAAATAGAAAAGAACTGATATCATCTGTTGGCAAATGTTAACTTATTAATGGTTAGCGTCAAAGATGGTGGAAAGGTAGTATCAGTGACCAGGATGTGGGTGGTCTGGCCTGGTGGTTAGCATAGGTATCTGAGCTGAAAGTCAGAGCCAGGGTCAGACAGGAAATGGGAACTGAAGCCGAGGGTCAGCACTCTGTCAGAAGTCAATGAGCCATAGCCTAGGTTTGGAGCAGTCCGAGACCAAGGTGAAAGGGTTCAGGGTCCAGAATGAAGCTGAGGCCAGGAACAGGGCAGGGTTGAAGTCAGGAACCGGGAATGAGGCTGGGAGTTTGGTAGCGGATGACACGGTCTGTAGCAGAAGCAAGCCAGGGTCCACCTTGTTGCACAGGCAACTTCCTGTGCCTCTTTCTGGCTCAAATACTGTACTCAGCCCAGTCAGGTCCCTGAGGGTAGTACATTTAGTGGAGTGTAAGGCCTTAGGGCTCCTAATTCTCCAGTCACTAGTAGAGTCATTGGGTGGAACTGTGGATGTGGCAGTGGCCCATGGGCCTTTGTTCAGGACCTACAGATCTCACAGTTCCAGCCTTGGATTCAAAGATAATGGGCCAGATTTTTATTAGGCTCCCACTCTGACCATGTAAAGGAGCCTTAAAATGGATGTAAGTGAAATTTCCTTCCACAGTTCCTTAACACACACATGGAATCATGTTTTCTTCACATTAGTCATAAAAACAAATTTGTGTTACAACATGTATGCCCCTAGCCACAACAGGCAAGTGTCCTAGCACATAATTCACTTGTGGTGTGGACAGGACCTTCAGTGCAGCACATGAGATACTCTCAACATTTCAGCTAAAGCTTGCATCCTCATTCCTTCCTGTGATTTATCCTTTTGATCTTCACAAAGGTCTTGTTCATACTGAGGTTTTTTAAAAAATCACGCCCCCCTTGTACAACTTGCTGGTCAGTGTGTGTTATGTCCCCACAACCCCTTGTCCAATCCACAGAGGATGAGAGTTTGTTACAGAGCTTGGATTATTAGTTCACAGTGTATTAGTCTAGAACTTCAGGTCTAGAGGTCCCTGGATCAATTCCCTGGTATATCAGCCCAGATGATGGCTATGCATTACTGATCTCTGGATCAATACTCCAGTGCGTTAGCCCAGATGACAGCTTAGCATTAGTGTTAGTACAGCTCTTTAAATTACAATAATCTTAGATGTTACTTGTACAAATAATAAGCATAAATGCACAGAAAGAGGTGTGATTTTTTTAAGTTGACAGTGACCTTTTATATCGATGCTTTTTTTGCCTCTGTTTTCACTAACAAGGTCAGCTCCCAGACTGCTGCTCTGGGCATCACAAAATGGGGAAGAGATGGCCAGCCCTCTGTGGAGATAGAGGTGGTTAGGGACTATTTAGAAAAGCTGGACGTGCACAAGTCCATGGGGCCGGACAAGTTGCATCCGAGAATGCTGAAGGAATTGGCGGCTGTGATTGCAGAGCCATTGGCCATTATCTTTGAAAACTCATGGCGAACCGGGGAAGTCCCGGATGACTGGAAAAAGGCTAATGTAGTGCCAATCTTTAAAAAAGGGAAGAAGGAGGATCCTGGGAACTACAGGCCAGTCAGCCTCACCTCAGTCCCTGGAAAAATCATGGAGCAGGTCCTCAAAGAATCAATCCTGAAGCACTTGCATGAGAGGAAAGTGATCAGGAACAGCCAGCATGGATTCACCAAGGGAAGGTCATGCCTGACTAATCTAATCGCCTTTTATGATGAGATTACTGGTTCTGTGGATGAAGGGAAAGCAGTGGATGAATTGTTTCTTGACTTTAGCAAAGCTTTTGACACGGTCTCCCACAGTATTCTTGTCAGCAAGTTAAGGAAGTATGGGCTGGATGAATGCACTATAAGGTGGATAGAAAGCTGGCTAGATTGTCAGGCTCAACGGGTAGTGATCAATGGCTCCATGTCTAGTTGGCAGCCAGTATCGAGTGGAGTGCCCCAAGGGTCGGTCCTGGGGCCGGTTTTGTTCAATATCTTCATAAATGATCTGGAGGATGGTGTGGATTGCACTCTCAGCAAATTTGCGGATGATACTAAACTGGGAGGAGTGGTAGATACGCTGGAGGGGAGGGATAGGATACAGAAGGACCTAGACAAATTGGAGGATTGGGCCAAAAGAAATCTGATGAGGTTCAATAAGGATAAGTGCAGGGTCCTGCACTTAGGACAGAAGAACCCAATGCACAGCTACAGACTAGGGACCGAATGGCTAGGCAGCAGTTCTGCAGAAAAGGACCTAGGGGTGACAGTGGACGAGAAGCTGGATATGAGTCAGCAGTGTGCCCTTGTTGCCAAGAAGGCCAATGGCATTTTGGGATGTATAAGTAGGGGCATAGCGAGCAGATCGAGGGACGTGATCGTTCCCCTCTATTCGACATTGGTGAGGCCTCATCTGGAGTACTGTGTCCAGTTTTGGGCCCCACACTTCAAGAAGGATGTGGATAAATTGGAGAGAGTCCAGCGAAGGGCAACAAAAATGATTAGGGGTCTGGAACACATGACTTATGAGGAGAGGCTGAGGGAGCTGGGATTGTTTAGCCTGCAGAAGAGAAGAATGAGGGGGGATTTGATACTGCTTTCAACTACCTGAAAGGGGGTTCCAAAGAGGATGGCTCTAGACTGTTCTCAATGGTAGCAGATGACAGAACGAGGAGTAATGGTCTCAAGTTGCAGTGGGGGAGGTTTAGATTGGATATTAGGAAAAACTTTTTCACTAAGAGGATGGTGAAACACTGGAATGCGTTACCTAGGGAGGTGGTAGAATCTCCTTCCTTAGAGGTTTTTAAGGTCAAGCTTGACAAAGCCCTGGCTGGGATGATTTAACTGGGAATTGGTCCTGCTTTGAGCAGGGGGTTGGACTAGATGACCTTCTGGGGTCCCTTCCAACCCTGATATTCTATGATTCTATGATCACAGTACAAATGTCTGACCCTTCGTTGATCAGATTCTAGGCAGGTTGGATAACCCATAGATATGTTGATGTAGAAATCTAGTATTTCACCCTGACGCATGTCTAGATAAAGTGGCATTTTTAGACTATAAAGAATTGGGTAGCTCCTCAAAGTGTAACTTCTGACTGAGATGAGCTTAGCAAAGTCATGATTCAGATAACTGCAGAGGCATGGGCTGGTGCACATTCAGTATATCCACTTCACTTTTAATGAAGAAATGGCTTGGAACCTAACTGCAGAGTATTTCTTTTTCATGGGTGAGAAAATTATTTTGGAATATTGTCCATTACTGACCTGCGTCAGGATCTGACTGAGTGTGGAGTTACTGGGACCAGTGATGGTAGTGGTCTGAATATTTCCTTGAGTTTGATTTTATATGATTAACTTTTTGTAAACTTTCAGTAAGTGGCTTTCCTTCCCACAGAACTAATATATACAACAGACAACTTAGAATAAAGCAATTTAAAAGAAGGTGGTTCTATCACAGGATTTGAATTATGAACTATAAAGGACAATACCATGCAATGCTTTGTTTGCATTTTATAGAAACAGAGAAATTGATTTAGTCTTTGTTATTTGAAGATGTACTTTTTCATATTGCAGTGAATAAGCTTCATCTTTGACAGCTGCTGATAAGAGAAGGGAAAATAATATTGAACTGACATATTCAGTATTTTTGTTCTTAGCAAGCGTGGACTTTTGGGACATCACAATCTTTTTTGATCAGTGAGAGGTCCCCAGTTTGAAAGGAAAACAGAGATAGTTGATTTTCTTTCTTGAGTTCAAGATGAAGCTTGAATTCATACTTTCTGACTTTATGGGTCTGAGAAGTTTTTTGGCAGTTTCTATGGAAAGTAAAACGTGCACTTGAAGTACAGAAGAAATGGAAAGACATAAACATGTGAATCTTTGTTGGATTGAAAAAATCTTTGCTACATTACAGGATAAAGTAGTCACTTTTGCATATTTTTGGACTCCAGCCCCCCAGATCCAAACACGTGAAAGTTCAGGGACATTAACTTTGGGAGTATTCCTAGCTGTATATTTGGCTGACAAAGCCCCAGATCACAACATCCCTAATAGTGAGGGAGTTTGGATCCAGACCCATGCTTAACGTCAAGTTTCTCACATTCCTTCAACTGTTACTTTTAGACTCTTAACCTGTTATTAGCATGCTTTCTAATGTATTAGCTTACTAACTATCTTTTTAACTAGTTGCTAACTAGTTAGCAAGACAGAACTGATGTAAACCATTCATGGGAATTTGGTGGTTACTAAAGTCCTACAGCTGAGTTCTTCATTAGAGCCCGGACAGTGGGACTGCAGGAGTGTAAAAAAAGTTACTCCCCTGACCCAACGCCCAAAGCCAGCATCCAGAGGAATGAGCTCTTGTTTTAACCTGTGAAACTGTGCTACAAGAAATCAAGAGGCCAAGAGTTTGGCAAGATTCAAAAAAGGCCTAACCATTTCTCTGGCTATTAAAAACAGCCACAGGTATATGAAGTAGGATAAAAATAGGCATATAAATCATCATACTTTATGGCAGTGGTTTTCAACCTGTAGTCCATGGACCCCTGGGGGCTCGCAGACTATGACTAAGATTTCCAAATGGGTCCGCACCTCCATTTGAAAAGTTTTAGGATCTGCAAATGAAAAAAGGTTGAAAACCACTGCTTTAGGGCATAACCTAACCACTAATTGACAAGGGTTAGAAAGAAACTTGGTACAAGTAGAGAGCTGTGCTGAGTACCCTAAACTTCCAGAAACCCACTCCTCATGTCCCATCAGATTAATCATATATAAAGTTTTCTGAGTACTTTGAACATACAGGGCCTCATTCTCTACTTGCAAAAAGAAAAGGAGGACTTGTGGCACCTTAGAGACTAACCAATTTATTAGAGCATAAGCTTTTGTGAGCTACAGCTCACTTCATCGGATGCACTGTAGCTCACGAAAGCTCATGCTCAAATAAATTGGTTAATCTCTAAAGTGCCACAAGTACTCCTTTTCTTTTTGCGAATACAGACTAACACTGTTACTCTGAAACCATTCTCTACTTGGTGCACAGTTTTACATTCTTAATGCTTCATTGATTTTAATGGAGTTATAACAGTGTGAAACGAGTGTAATGGAGTAAATAATTAGGCCCCTGTACTACAATCCAGAAGCTCAGCATGAAGCTGCTTCTGTTTAGTTAACCTTATAAAGAATCCTGCAATCTTAATAGATTTATTATTATTTATTAATTATTATTAATGTCATTATTATTTATTTGTATTACCTTAATACCTAGAAGCCCTAGTCATGGATTAGCAGCTCACTGTGCTAGACCAGGGGTGGGCAAACTATGGCCTGTGGGCTGGATCCAGCTGGTCAGGGCTTTGGATCTGGCATGCATTGCCAGCCCTGCACCACGTCCTTGCAGCCCCTGGGGGGAAGAGGGGGCAGAGGGCTCCGGGCACTGCCCTTGCCTGCAGGCACTGCCTCCTACAGCTCCCATTGACCGGGAATGGAGAACTGCAGCCAATGAGTGCTTTGGGGGAGGTACCTGCAGGCGAGGGCAGCGCATGGAGCCCTCTGCCCCCCCTCCCCAGGAACCACAGGGATGTGGTGTTGGCCACTTCCGGGAGCTGAGTGGGGCAGGCAAGGAGCCTGCCTTAGCTGAGCCGCTGCCACCCCGGAGCCACTCAAGGTAAGTGGCGCCGGGCCGGAGCCCTCACCCCAAACCTCTCCTGCACCCCTGCCCTGAGCCCCCTGCAGCACCCTGCACCCTCCTGCCCCCCAACCCCCTGCCCTGAGCCCCCTCACTCACCCCACACCCCTCCTGCACCCCAACTCCTTGCCCTGAGCCCCTTCCTGCCTACCGCACCCCCTGTCACAACCTGCACTCCAACCTCCTGCCCCAGCCCTACATTCGTGGCCCTGCATGCAATTTCCCCACCCACATGTGGCCCTCGGGCCAAACGTTTTGCCCATCCCTGTGCTAGATGCTGGGCAAACAGAACAAAAAGTCAGTCCCTTCTCCAAAAAGCTTACAATCTAAGTCAAACAAAAGAGGCAATAAATGGATGCAGACAGATCATAACACTTGGAGGAAGGTGACAGGCTACTGTCCCTGTACAGAGTGGCCTCAATTCTGCCCTGACTTACACTCCACAAAGCCCCGCTTGAGCAGCCATGGTTAGAGGAACTACTGGCAACATGACTTCTGTACAAGCTGTGTTGTCAAGAGGTGGGGGGAGGGCAGAGTGGTGGAGTAGTCAGATGGCAATCTGGAAGCAAGTTTCCTGTATTTTGAACTAGATTGTCAATGGTGGATCCCTCAAGATCTGTCCTGAGGGAGGGGTATCCATGGATTTAGGGGGCTAAACTCCCAGCCTTTTCCATGGTGGGGAGAGGTTAAAGTTCGGTAAACTCCCCCCCCCACCTTGGGGGGAGGGGGGATAGCTCAGTGGTTTGAGCATTGGCCTGCTAAACCCAGGGTTGTGAGTTCAATCCTTGAGGGGGCCATTTGGGATCTGGGGCAAAAATTGGGGATTGGTCCTGCTTTGAGCAGGGGCTTGGACTAGATGACCTCCTGAGGTTCCTTCCAACCCTGATATTCTATGATTCTAAGAACACAAAGGTAACTTAAAGTGTTGCTAGTAGGGAAATCTCTGCTACTATGTGTGGGGAAAAGTGGGGGGCCTGAATTTTCAACTGTACCAGATTTTTAGAAAAGCTGGGTGCATGTGTGAGAGAGAAACTATATGGGAACTTCTCCTTTAGTGACAGGTTCACGAAGGACAACATACAGGGGATGGATCACTTGATGATTACCTGTTCTGTTCATGCCCTCTGGGGCACCTGGCATTGGCCACTGTCGGAAGACAGGATATTGGGCTAGATGGACCCAGTATGGCCATTCTTATGTTCTTATGTACAGTTTGACCTCATTTTTAATGACCATGTTTTTCTTATTTCATATTTTTAGAGTGAGGTCATGAGTTTTCAACAGAAAGGAACAGTAATAGCAGAAGGTGTCATGTTCCTGGCCTTAAAAGCATATTTTCTGTCATGATGTATCTTATCGTGTGCATCGGCACCTACAGTATCTAGCCTTCTTTCCCATAAAAATAGTTTGGTAAACTTCAGTGCAAATATATCAGCTCTCAGCATGTGCTTTGATATATTTTACCAGAGGATAAAAATCATCATGTGGCACGTTTTTATGTATTCTTTCACTTCTCATTATATTGGACAAAACTGCCATTTGTTATACTGCAGAGTATTGTTGTCACCATTTCTTCCACAGCCAGGAGAATGTGTAGGATCCAGGGATAGCTTTCAGTAGCCCTACATCTCTAACAATCTTGTTTTTCTATATTGTTCTGCTTGTGTTCTTAGAAGTAATGGTTTTGGGGCAAGGAACCTGTTATTCAGCTAAACTCTCCTGTTGTACTGGTATAATGCCATGAATGCAGATTTACACATGCTTTACAATGCTGATAATAATAATAGTGCTTTTCAAACAAATTCGTCTTTTTTCCCCCCGTTGTTTATATGATTCATCACACAGGCAAGGGCTACCGAAGAGCACAGAGTACTCTTAAGTTTGTGTACAGCAGCAACAGATCAACAAAAATTTATGAGAGGCAGTAGAGCTTGCTTTTGAAAATGATGTCCTTAATCAGTTGAGCTACAATTCTCGTAGGTTGATGACTTAACGATGGGAGGATTTTCTCTTATAATGGCATGGTTTCAGATACTACTTCATTTTAAGCTGTCAGAAACATATACCTTTACCCATTTGTCTACTGACAACGAGTGGGAGGGCTGTGACTATGAAAAGAAGAACAATTTTGAGACACTAAGACTAAATACATGGCTTGAGGGATTATTGTGGCCTCAGTCTCTGCTTTACATGCATTACCTCAAATGTGCTTTTTAGGTTTTTAAAGTTGTTGGGAGTTGACATTTGCACTCTTTATATACTTGAACATCCACTGAAACCAAGGAATGTGTAATTGTTGCCCACTAAGAAGGGTCTGAAAGTCATGTTGGACACACCAAACAAAACAGCCGGTAGACCTGTGGAACAGTACAACCTGGCCGATGGGGAATCACTGGAAAAAGTGTAGGTACATCTGTCACATTCTGAGGTGAAATGCAGACCAGTGAAAGGTTGTGTCACCACCTGTCCCATAATCCTGGGTGCCTCACAATGCTTTGCTGTTATAGTTCCGAACCTGGGCCACTCACCAACAGCCCACCACCATGCTGGTCACCCCCTGAGTGTCTGTTTACAGCTATTGCCCTGGTCCAGCAGCTCTGATCTCAGCAGAGAGAGAGAAGAATTGGGGTGTTTTTGCCCCTCACTTTTATAGTCCAGTCACCCTTTGAATGCATTTTCCTGAGAGTTAACTTTAGATAAAGTTCATTCCAGTTGGGAGGAAGGAGACCTGGAGTCTGGTGATGAAAGAGGTTCCATGCTGTTGTTTGCTAAAATGCTGATCCATCTGTTCCTGCCCCACTTCTTTGCCAAAAAATGCCCACTTGACAGGTGATTGCCCATCAACTCTGACACCTGGCTAGAGGCATCTGCTTGTCCTCTGTCTTTGAGCAACTGGTTTACTCCCTCACCAGACTTGTCTGATAAATGCATTTTAGTCATAATTTCACCTTATTTTCATAACTCGTAATACGCATTTCATACTTACATTACACAAGAATATTAATGATCAGTGTTAGTTTTTTAATATCTCACAAGGCATATTTTGCACAAAGATTATTACTTCCAATAATGTGTAGGGTGTAAAACAGGGGTGTTTAGAGTCACAACACAGTGAATGAGGATAAACATTCTCTCATTATTGAGGATGTGGGCACATGAAGCATCGTTGTGGTCATTTTCCAGTCAGACTCAGTGACCTCATCTAATTCATTGATCTGATCAAATTATTCATGTCCATCATTATAACAGTGTAGCAGGAAAACATTTTTATTCACCGTCTTTCTTGATATGGGGGGGAGGGATAGCTCAGTGGTTTGAGCATTGGCCTGCTAAACCCAGGGTTGTGAGTTCAATCCTTGAGGGGGCCATTTAAGGATCTGGGGCAAAAATTGGGGATTGGTCCTGCTTTGAGCAGGGGGTTGGACTAGATGACCTCCTGAGGTCCCTTCCAACCCTGATATTCTATGATTCTAAGTGTTTTCTTTGATAACTAATGAATTCATCTGTTTGTTCACCTGTTTGTAACACCCGTTGAGCGCCCTGACGCAAAGCACATTGAAGTCAATGGAAAGACTTCCATTGTTATCAGTGTGTTTTGAATTGGGCCGTAAATGCCTTAGAGCAGAGAACCCCTTCCCCATGTTTAAACCTCCAGGAAGGTTTAATCAGGAAACAATAATTGGGAGAATAGGTCTGTGTACAATTTAAACTTACCAAGTGTTGCAGATTTGACACGTATTTTTTCCCAGAACCAGTTTAAAAGCTTTGGGCCTAATTCTGCTTCAGCATCTGCACTGTTCACCCTGAATTCTTCATTAGGTTCCTGGGGTATAGATAAAGGCAGAATTTGGCCCTTTGTAGTCTGTGAATGAGGAGCCCTTACATTTTCAGTAATGCCCGTAGTACTTCCAATTGCTATGGTTGAGCTGTGTCACAGAAAACCCCCTTAATATAGTACCACAAATAATACCCCTTTCATCCAAGGGAGAAATGTCATCTTAAACAATTATGACCTAAGAGGCCTGCTTTAGGAACAAGCAACAAAGTTGTGGTTGAAATAGTCAATGAGTTCTGACTACGATCAGGTGGGGAATGGGAGTCTAGAGGAGAAAAAAAGGGCCACAGGAAGAAAGAGTGTTCTCTAGTGATTAAAGGAGCCTTCTGGAAGTAAAGACTCCTGGGTTCTATTTCTGGCTCTGCCACTGATTCACTTGGGCAAGTATTGTACAACCTTGGGCAAGTCACTGTTAAACTTCCTATGCCTTGGTTTACGTATGAAAAAATGGGTACCTACTTATCTCTTGGGGATATTATGAAGCTCCTTTTGAACTGAAATCCCACTGAATGGGATTTGGGTGCCTAATTCTTTTACGTTCTTTTGAAAACCCAACCTAAGTAATTAATTTTATAAAAGGGATGAAGGACACTATAGAAGCGCAAAGATTTTCTTTTGTGTCTTTGGAAGAGAGATATGGAGAGAAGGGATCTAACAGGTAGGGAGGGGGTCAAGAAAAGAGACTTGAGAGAAGGCTAAGTAGGTGTCAAAGGGATCAGGCAAAGAGGAAAACAACCTAGATCAAGAGAGCCCTGGGGACCAGATGAGCTGAAAACAGACAGTGAGAGGTCTCCGGGACAGAAGTGCCAGAATCCTAGGGCCATGGCAGTAGAAATGAGAGAATTGCCCTGAAGCAAAACAGCCAGAAGCAAAAGAATATTAGAGAGCCAATTGTAGGAGATCCATGTAGGCAAGGGAAGGTTTGGGTGAGGGCTTTCATACAGATTTAAAAGTACATTTGCAATAGCATTCTTTTAAGTAGCTGGGGTTTTCAAATTATTTTCAAACTTTGGTCTTGCAAAATGTTCATATTTTTCCAATTATTGTTTAGCACTTAAGTTTGAGAGTGGAGAATAACTAAAGTATGCATGCCACACACAATACATTCTTCCCTACATTTTACTCCATTGTCTCTAGCTAAAGTATATATCTTATGTAGAAAAGTGAAAGTTGTAAAGAACTTTCCTAATTTTTATACTATAGGCTCATCTTTCTCTCCACTGGAAAATAGTCCACAGGCTATGGATTGTATCTGATTTCATATTTCATTCTAAGTTAAACTGTTGGTAAATCAAACGGCCTACTGTAGCTCCTGGAGACTTGAAATAGTGGCTTGACGTAAACCATATGTTTTAGACTGGGGTAATGTAACCAGCAAAAAGTACAGCAGAGAACCACAGTGGAGTGAGCCATCCAGTTTTCAGAGCTGAGGGCCCACCTGGAAAGTTTAGCTGGAATAAAAGGGTGGCTTTTTGCATTCTAAGTGGACTTGAAGGGGTAATGCTAGTGATTACACCTTGCTATCGTCTTATCTCACACCTGAATGTATGTGTGTTTCAAAGTAAACCATATGTACCTTACAGATGGTTGTATTATGTAGTTAGGCACTAGAGACCAGCTCCATAACCCACTGAAGAAAATGGAAGGAGTTCCAGTGTACTTTGGATCAGACCCTGCATCAAAAGACTGAAAACTGATGTTGCAATAGACTTTGAGTGCTTTCAAGATAAACTGAATGCAGAAGATAACTTGTCCCTCAACTGAATTAAACATGAATTAAAAATACATACATGAGCAATTCTGTAAAAATACAGCAAAAAAGTGGTTTTGACTATTAGCACTGCATATTCTGTAAGTCCAGGACACTTAGCAAACTGCATCTCAGAAGATAACCAAGCGTAACAATGAAAGATGAGAAGCCAAGCTTCCTTTTTTTCTAACTATAAAGGTGCACTTCCCTAATTTAGGAGGTGAATGAATTAAGGCTGATGGCTTTGCCTTTAATGGAGCCATGACCAGTATTTTTTCTCACTTGGTTCATGTATCCAACAAAGCGCAAGCTGCCAAGTGCTTTGTGCTTCCATCACACATGCGTTCCTTGACAATCATTTCATTTATATCTCATTGTCAAACTTATCCCGTGTGCAAGATACTTTTTTTTTCATTGGATCCATGTCTTTTGCAGCTGCTGTGCTGTATAGAACACAGCAGTGTGCCCCATACCTATGAGCATCAATCAGTCACTGTTACTGTGTGCTTCATAATGGAGTTGTCTCAGGCTGTGTATCTATTATTATCCTGGTGACAGTATTGATGAATTATACTCAAAGATAGTGCTCCAGGTGGCTGTACTGATGTAATTAAAGGCTACCTTCTTTAGCGACAGATAAGACAAACTCATACGACTCACAAAGCAATAGCTTTAAAAGGGAAATGTGCTCTAATGAGGACTTACTAGAACAGTAGGCTGTGTAACATAATGTACAAAATAGACATCATCCATCTCTGCTACGTATTTGATTCCATTATTTGTTTTGATGTTGGCATCTCGTGAAGTGCTCATGTCAGCCAACAGTGTTATTTGGCTGATGATGAGAAAAATGCTTAGTGGTTTCTTTTTTTTATGCTTCATCTTTTTGTGTCCTCAAACTGCTTCCCACCACATCCGTTCACGGGCGATTGCCTGATTTCTGCACTCTATTGGGTCACTGGAAGAACATTTGCACTCAAGCAGCTGGCATCTCAGGAGATGCTTCATATTTTGAGGGGCTCTGCTGCAGTCACAAGTGTTGGGGCCACTGATGTAGCGCCACTTGATCATCATGTCACTAGACCAGCCAATTCCAATGCAGAGCCTATTAAGGCGACACCACATAGTGCAGGGCTGGTCTGCACCCGATGGTAAGTGCTCAAATGGTGGGATCCGGAGAAGGACCCTTCACATGGTGGTCCTTGTCAGCCTTAAAGGCTGTGCATCCTACTAAACACCTTGTATGACTGCTCTTTTTAAGCTTAAAACTTTTGAATGTACAAACATACTAGCAGAATTAGTGAAGGTTTGGTGGGGGAGGGGGGCATGCTGGAGGAGAGGTAAGTACAACATAACTCAACTGGTCAGCTCAATGTGGGATTTTTGTTTCTAGTCAAATTCAGTTTATGGACATGGCTGACAAGCTGTGAGCAGAACAGTCCCCATTTTAGGTGATGAAAAGGGCATGTGATATCTACAATTTAACATACATCCAGATGCATTTCTATCAAGTAATAATATTTTGAGCATATGTGGTATGTTCATGGCAAATGGAGAAGTTAGATTAAAAATATACAGTACTCTTCTGGAAGGTTGCAACATAGCATAGTTCTTAAAATTCAGAACCTTAACAGACAAGAACCCTAAAAAGAGAGGGAAAGCAGAATGTTTCCTAAGACAGAGTGGCACAACTCACCCCACCTTCCTGTAGGCTGGCTCATTGCAGACTGAGTGTTGCTAGATCCATATCACATTATTCCCTACAATGCCCCCTACCTTGCAAGCAGATCTAGGAGAACCCCTGAGAATTCAAAGTGATAGCTTATAATTTTAACACAGTTTTCAAAACACCACAGTATGTAGCAATTTTCCTCCGGACTCTCAAACTACTGCATAAGTGTTAATAAATTAGTAAATCCTCACAATTCCTCTGAGATAGGTAAGTATTATTGTAGCCATTTTACAGATGGGTAATAATAGCATATCTCCCAACATTCCGAGTGGTTAAAGTGGAACACGGCACCATTCAAGTTTGGCCTATCCGGCCCTCCATAGATGGAGACAGAGTCAAATTTGACTGGAATTGTGACCTAGCACACAGGGTCTCAATGCCATTCAGGTTTGGCTCATCTGCTCCTCCATAGATTGAGATGGAGGGGCAGTCGGGCCAAACCTGAGTGGCGCTACGACTCACGCACCAGTTTGCAGCACCACACAGTTTGGGGGCCCTCTCAAACAGGGAGCCTGTGCCAAACTGCCCTTGACGTCTGATTTGTGTCCATTGATTCTTTTACGTAGAGACTGTCCAGTTTGGCCAATGTACATGGCAGAGGGGCGGACGTCAAGAATTATAACATTCAAAAACCAGTCGGAGAACATTTCAATCTCTTTGGTCACTCGATTACAGACCTAAAAGTGGCAATTCTTCAACAAAAAAACTTCAGAAACAGACTCCAGTGAGAGACTGCTGAATTGGAATTAATTTGCAAACTGGATACAATTAACTTAGGCTTGAATAAAGACTGGGAGTGGATGGGTCATTACACAAAGTAAAACTATTTCCCCTTGTTTATTTCCCCTCCTACTATTCTTGTCAACTGCTGGAAATGGCCAACCTTGATTATCACTACAAAAGGTTCCTCCCCCCTACCCCCTGCTCTCCTGCTGGTAATAGCTCACCTTTCCTGATCACTCTTGTTACAGTCTGTATGGTAACACCCATTGTTTCATGTTCTCTGTGTATATAAAATCTCCCCACTGTATTTTCCATTGAATGCATCCAATGAAGTGAGCTGTAGCTCACGAAAGCTTATGCTCTAATAAATTTGTTAGTCTCAAGGTGCCACAAGTACTCCTTTTCTTTTTACGGATACAGACTAACACGGCTGCTACTCTGAATTCCCTGGTAGGTACAGAATGAGAATGCAGCAGCCATGACTTGCAGGCCCCTCTCTGTAAACTACACATGCTCCCGCCCATTCACGTAATTGTTCACACATTCCAATAAACTCAGTGTGTGTTCTCTAAAGCTTGAGGTCATTCAGGTAACCGCACTCACTGTATTTATTTAAAAATGCAGTCAGCACCAGGACTGATGGTCGTGACAGATAAATACATCACTGCGGTCAGGTACCACTGCATTCCCTGGAGGCACCAATTTGTTTCCAGGCTTGTTAGATCACACAATGTGTGATTGCATAGGGCCGGATTCTGCCTCCCTGACTCACACCAAGTAGTCTCTAGTAGCTCCACTGATTTCATGAGTAAAGGTAATTTTTTTTATAAAAAATTGTTCCTCTTGTTTAGTTCCTCTCTCTCTCATTCATATACTCTTTATACTTAATCTTAAATGCTTTATAAGCATTATATGAGAGTATAAAACTCTAAGGTGAAATAAGGTTGTAGGTATATATCATTTTTTGGAGTGTGTACTATTTTTCAAGAACGTTAGAGTTTAAAACAAACAAACAATAGAAATGGAGGAAATTCAGGGTTGAAGTTGCACTCAGATATCCAATGCAGCTTTAACTCTGCCCCACAAAAGCAGTGGTGACTCTGTCATGTTCTCCGATTGCATTACAAAGAAAAGGCTAATGCTATTTTTACAGTTCTGCTTAGGGATATGTGTGTTCAGTTGGCTGATTGGTGAAGTAAGCAAAGTCGCTTAAGAAAGTGATGGGGAAATTGTTAACTTGATTTATGGACCAACCGGGAGATTACTTGGACTTGTTTCTGTTGGTAAATACTAATATAACAAAATTACCCGTGTTTGTAATTTAGGCTATATTGGAAGAGGAGGAAAGGTACCATAATCCATTTCCACTGGTCTCTTGATGTATGACTTAACTATGTTTCTTATGTATTTTAAACTGGATTTAATAATGTAAGACACTTTAGTATAATATGCTATTTTAGTAATTTACTAAATTAACAGATTCTGAAATGAAGGAGCATCACCTATTAAACATCTAACTCTGGAAAAGGGAGCAGAACACAGGCCTGCAAATTCAGGCCCTGATCACGCAAGCTGATCCATGTGTAGTCGGACCCTTGCACCCATTGCAGGATGAGGTCTGTTGTCAGCACTGAGACAGCTCTTTTCATGTTTTTCTGAGAGTACACGTGACATTAGATAGCTATGGGAGATACTCAAAGGGAGAAAGAACAACATTAATAGAAGAAGGCAACAAACAAAATGGAATAGCATCTAGATGTGTAGGGCTCAAGCCAAACCCCGCTGAAATCAGTGGGAGTCCTTCCATTGTCTTAAGTGGGCTTTGGATCTGGCCCTAAGGGTGGGAGTGGAATGTTATTAACCTATCAGTAATTCACTCTGTTGTTCCTAAGTAATAATGCATGCATTGACCATATTTCTTCCTTGAGTTTGAAAATGTCCCTGTGCTACTGTTCTTAGTGCTCACTGGGCTCTTAAAAGAGAGTTTTCTGCCATTTTTGAACATGTCTGCAAATCCTGTCAATTTAAAAAATGTATTCTGGGTGCCAGGTAACCTTCTCTAAAGATTTATAATGACTGGTTTCACATAAAACAGACATTACTGTTGGCTACTGGTACACTGCTGAAAATTCTTGGCCCTGGCCCGTGAATTATGGCACACTTTCCATTGTGTTATGCAGACAACTAAAGAATTATATTCCCTATTTGCTACAGACAAGCAGAAGTGCAGACAAACTAGTTCTTTTGACATACTTGCACACAACAGACAAAGGGTTTATAGGGAACTTCCCTCGACCTTCTTAATGATTGATCAGGTCCCAAGAGAGGGACTGATACAGAATCCATATAAATCCATCAGTAAACTTCCATTGGCTTTAAGTGCAAGATCTGGCCCAGAATCCATGTACGTAAATCTTAGAACATTGCTCTTTGAAGAGCAAGGAGAGGCTACCTACCTGTTTGGTCAAGCACCAGATCTTGCTCTCTTTGAAGTCAAATTGAATTTTGCCATTGATTTCAATGGGAGCTGGATTAAAGCTTTCTTTCTTATGGCCAGATTCTCATGCCCTTACTCATGTTCAGTAGTACCTTATACCACAAGCAGTCCCACTGATTGCAGGAAGCTAGTACCTAATTTAAGTAAGGCTTCAGGATGTTGCCCTTATTTGTGGGTGTAAATAGCACATTGTAGGCCTGGTACTCATCTCCTTTGCATCAGGCAATGGCACAAAACTTAGAATCATAGAATATCAGGGTTGGAAGGGACCTCAGGAGGTCATCTAGTCCAACCCCCTGCTCAAAGCAGGACCAATCCCCAATTTTTGCCCCAGATCCCAAATGGCCCCCTCAAGGATTGAACTCACAACCCTGGGTTTAGCAGGCCAGTGCTCAAACCACTGAGCTATCCCTCCCCCCTCACTTGTGAGAGTGAGAGAAGAACCCGGTCCAGTGAAGGCTTAGTCAAGGTATAGTACTGTCAGTGGGGCAATCGTAGAAATAAGCTACCAAAGTTAGTGGTTGGTCTGTCTCTGCAGGTGTATGTATCCAGTGCTGCTGTAGCAGCAGAGCAAAGGGGATAAAAATAAGCAGTGGTGAGGATAAATCTCAGAGGGCCACATCACCACTGTTTGAACTGGCACACCTTTTGCAGGAAATGGCTCTGCTCCTGCAACTATGGCCCTGATCCAGCTCTCACTGAAGTCAATGGAAATGCTTCCATTAACTCAATGGGACTTAGATTGTGCAGGCCCTAAACTGCTGCTTTTTTTTTTTTTTTTAAATTTCCATTCCATAAATATTTCACCAAGGTGATACAGTGAATTAAGGTTTGGTCTGAAAACAACTTTTCTTGGTATTTTATTTCCTGTATGCTGATGTGGCACTGGGCTCATTACAAAGGCTGAGGATAACAGAGTGGGTACGCACCAGGAGAGTTGTGGTCTAATTTGATCCATTTCCATGGGCTGGTGGGTCATTAAGACGCTCTTTTCTTTTCTTTTCTTTTCTTTTTCTTGGAATAACGGTAGTCTCCATCCCCCTTTTCTCTGGAATAGCAGATTGATGGCAAACTTTGAATTATACAGATTAATGAAAAGTTTTTATGTGCTTGACTTGGCTGGTCTACCTTCTCTTCTTTCAAATATACTCTACTTCATAATCTGTACGTTTCACATTGAATGCAATTTTAAAATGGCATATCAGAATTATACCAGTACTTAAAACAGATGTCTGAAATGAATTGCCTCTTGAGAACAGTAGAAAACCAAGTGAAAAATAATAAACACCACAAGACACATGCTAATGATGAGATACCATACGGTATTTGTTATTAACATTTATTATTTAGGAACTTACTTAATAGAAAAGACTGGGATACTTTCCCCCACAATTACTAGAGACAGTGATAGAAAGCTGCTGTCTGAACACAGGAGTGGGGCGTCAGTGGCTCCAGGGGTTCTAATCCTGGTTATGACTTTGAGGTTGAAATCCTGGCCCTATTGATGTCAGTGGGAGTTTTAACATTGACTTCTATGGAGCCAGCATCTCACCCTGACTCTCTGTGACTGTGGGTAAGTTACTTAACCTCTCTGCCCCGTTCCCCAAGACATAAAATGGGATTATCTACAGGGTGTTGTAAAGACTGATCGGTTAATGTTGTAATGGGCTCTCCAAATGCTAAGTGTTTTAAAGTAAACATTTTCAATGGTGAGAGGAGGCCAAGCCAGTAGGCATTAAGATTGTGGATACTTTTAAAAGGGTTTTATCTCAGAATTGGAATTAACTTTAAAGCTAGCCGTAGAAGAATGAGAGATGAAACTTGGTGGGACTATTCTCTCGTTTATTGATTCATTTTTCTGGGTTGGAACTACTGCATTTCTGTATCCTTCTGTTAGCTCTGAAGATCTAATCCACTTTAAGCCTTGTTCTATAGGCCCGGCCTTGCATCCACCTCCTTTCCAGCAGAAGAAGGTCATTCATGCCACTCTTTACAAGTTTGGGGGAGGAGCTTTTGCAATGTGGAAACACAATTCCCTACCCTGGCGCTGAGTCCTCTGAGCATCTGCAGCATAGGTAATAAGAGACTGGGACCAGTAGGTAAATCAGGGTCTCGTGAATAGAAGTGCAGAACATTGCCACCTGGCAACCAGGCTGACCCAGATCCTTTTTTTTAAAGTAGTAGTAAATTCACACGAAGAGTGTTTTTTGTTTCTACAAGTACAGCTGAGCACACCTATGACTCCACTATTACAGCAGTAGAGTTTATATTGAAGAGAGGTTGGAATCCAGCTAGCACTTGTTGCATTAGTCTCTGATTCAATAGAAATATCTTGACTGTTTGCGATCCCCTCATGGCCCGTGCCCTGTCATGGTAGTTGCAATTGGCTGGAATGCCCTTGTTCCCTTGTCTCTAGTGGTGAACTTAGTTGGGCAGGTTGCAGAACATTCTTGATGGGATTCTCCTCAGCTCTTGGTTTTGATCCTTCTTGCAGGCCGCCAATGCATGAATTTGGCACCTTTTGAGTTGCGGAGCAAGCTGCACCTGTCCTGTCTAGCTATTAAACCAGGGGGCAATTGACTGCAGTTAGGAAGCAGAGAGAGGCTTGTTAAACCAACAGGGGATTTACTGTTGGAGGGTGGTGAGTGAATCAAGCAGTTTGGTATTAATGCCCATTTTGTTTGGTTTTTCATATTAATTATTTTAACTTTTGCACAAGTGTCCTGATCCCAGGTAATGGGGCACATAATCAATCAGTCAATCAACAGATCTTATTTGATAGCTGAAGATTTCTATTTTGGTGAACAAATTATCCATTATCTGTACAATATAGAATGCAATTTATTTGTTTTATTTTGCAAGCATAAAAATGACTCCAGTAATATTTCAGTTGTCAGCTGACGTTTACAGTCCTTTCTGATGCGTGTTTTCAATCAGTGTGTTTATTATATGCTCATTATTACTAAATGACAGCAACTGATCTCTTCTGATTTTCTTACATTGCCCTTCCACACATGGCAGTGTACTTAGACATGCTGATTTAAAACATGTGTAGAAGGAGAGGTATTCCGAGAGCTCTCTATCTATTTTATGTCAATTATAGGACTATTTGCCACAAAACTCTTGCTAACTACCTGAAATCTTTGCAGCAGAATATCCAGTTTTCCAGCTGCACAGTAATACCACATGGAGGGAAAAGAAAAACATTCTTGCTGACTAAGGAAGGGAAAAGCAAACATTGAATAGCAATTGTCTCCTGTTGTGGTGCTAAATTGACAAGTCCTGATATTTTTGTGGTATCTAACTATGACGGCTTGTTAAATTAATAGTATGTTTTGACTTGTAGGTTTTTTCCCCTGTACAGCTAGAGTCAGTGCTTTGTTTTTCTGGGGCTGATCATTTTACTTTACTAGAAAACTGATGAGCTTCTCTGGAGAATGTGTGTGACTTGGCAAATAAGGCGTGCCCCCTTGTGTGGCCATTGGAAGATGTTGTAGGCTGCTTTAGACCTTGTGTTCTGGAGGAAGCTCATTAAATAAAGCTTTATCCCAGACAAAAACTTTGGAGAAATCAAGGGGCATTTTGACTGAGTGGATAAGACCAGGGCCTGTCAAGCCTGAATTCTTGGGGCCAAGATACCCTTCAGCTTCCTGTATAGGCAGATAATGTGGGGTTTCCTTCTAAAAGAGTGTGTGAGGGAAATAGTCTGTATTGCTACTCCTGACTTAACCATAATAAATACTTACATTTTTTAAATGGGCAGCTTCTTAGAAGATATCAGATGCCTGGATGCGTGCAGCTGCTTCAGCTTTGCCACATCAGTCGTGCCTAACTGCATGTCCAGAAAACGGTAGCAGTATTTAAAAGGCACAAAGGAAAGGAAAAAGGTGGGGGGGAGAGACTCAATCCCCAGCTCTAGCAAGCAACTCACTTAGGGTAGCCACTAGCCCCAAAATTTTGAACTTAAAAAAAATGGTATTGGGCATGAGCGGGGGTTCCTAATTATGACTCCTTCTGATTTAGGGCCTGATCCAAAGCAGACTGAAGTCAACGCCTCTTTCCACGGCTTTGTTGAAGGCCTGATTCAAAGCCCAGTGGGAGCCATGCAGCTGAAACCCCATACACCTCTAAAATGTAAGACTAGATTTCTGTGGCAGAGTAGTGAACACGGAAACATCTCAGGTGCAATAAAAATGGTGGGCTCTGGAGTTTTCACATTGCTCTGAAATGTTTTGTCTGTGGCAGTTCTAGGGTCACTGTGGGAAGTCATTGGAGGGAGGGAGACTGACAGCAGAAAGCATTGGCAACCCTCCTCCACTCAAGGGCCCCTCAGAGTTCAGCAATGCCCCAAAAGGGGGCAGGGTCTTCGTTCATTTCAGGCCAGCCAGGTTGGTGGGGCGCATTGGTTCAGCGCATGGAAGACCTAGCTGTGACTTAAAGCTCCTGCCCTTCCTTAGGGAGAATCCAGTCCTGAGAAGGGAGGTGTTGTTTGCATCTCTTTGCATCGCTTTTAATGAATCTGGCTCCTAGTGCGTATTTCAGCGAACACCAGGCTGTCTTTTATTAGCTTTTCTTATTAATCTGCTCTCAGGAGCAGGGTGGATTTTTGCAAGTCCCAATTTGTGATGGATGATCCTCAAAATGATTCATTTTGTTGGATGTCCAAAAATTATTCCAGATTTGTTTTGTCTTTTCCCGTCCTTCATTTCCTGCCCTGCTCCTGTTCTTCTATTTGCTTCTTCCCAGCTCCACCACTTCCTTCTCCCTTCCTCTGAACCAGATTCTCCACCGGCTCTCCCTATTTCATCTCACCTTACTGTAAACATTTTCTGGTAAATTTCCCCTTCCTCTGTTTCAGCTTGTGGCCCTCCCTCTGCCAAACAGAGAATTTTTTCCTTCTCTGACCCGCCCTCCTCTCTTCATAACCCAAATTCTGCTGAGCTCTCAAGATGCTTTTTGTGGAATGCTGCCTACACCAGTAGTCCACAAAATCTAACCTGTGGTCTCATTAGCAGCTCCGGCAGTTACTGTTGTGCTAGGCTGGCTTTCAGATCTTGCTAGCTCCAGGGTTTCTCTGGCATCAGGGGCACACAATGTATTTTGGGTTCTTGGAATGTGTACACATTGAAATCTGTAACTGAATCAATAGCTGTGGTGGGATGGCTTGTTGGTTTTGGAGGCTGGGTGATTTTTAGAATATTGAATTCCTCTTCTCTCCTATCCCCAGATACAACTGAATAGCCAAGGTGAATTCAGGATGTCGCTCTAATAGTGAGCTGTGCAATAGCTTTGGTCCCAGGGAGTTACAGACCCCCACAAGACTCCAGCTTTAGTCCTGTCCTAGGGAGTCTAGCTTCTCATGACTGGGACTCATGTGCAACTCTGTCCTGAGGAGTTCTGGCCCTATGGAGCTGCAGAGCTGGCTAGCCTAGGGGAATCCAGCCTGCTCTCCATAAATAAGCAGGTTTAGCAGGATTGGTTCTCAGGGTTCCTAGCCTTGAGTGCAGATACAAAAGCCTGCTAGGCTGGCATCCACGATTATCTGAACCCCTGACTGCTCAAAAGTGTTTGGTGTCCTTGACATCTTGAGATAATTGGGGTTGAACTGTGGCAACAAGAAATGGGTTATTAGTAAAATAGGGCAGATAGGCAGTAATCCCTGGAACTAGTATGAGGAATATCTTTTTAAAAGCTGCAATGTCCTATTTTTAAAATCTCAATGAATGTCCTTCGTTTAACCTTAGAGCAGATAGACTTCTTTTTGCCTAAAGCTACATTTGTTTTAAATAGAATACTTTCCATATGGCTTTCTGGCTGGCTTGGTTTCTTTTGTACCCTTTGTCCCCTGGAACTCTTTATAGTAATTCCAGTTGGAAAGCTATGACACTAATTGGTGAAGAAAAAAGTGGTCCACTGTAGATTCACTTCCTGCCACACTCCGCCAAAGGTTTAATTAAACTCAAAGGTTTAATTACATTATTTAGCCAGTGTGAGCTTTTCTTAGTTGATTCAGTGAAGAAAAGCTTCAGCAATAACATACATTTATTACAAAATAAAGGGGAAGAGGAGATTCCGGGCTTGAATTTGCTAGATTTATAGTTCTGTATGACAGAACTGTAAATTAGCACTGGATAGCATATGTGGTCTGTAAATAACTGACCTTTGAAAATGGGTTATATGGTAAAACCTGTATTAAGTGACTGCTCGAAGGAACAAAAAAAAAAAGTGGTTGTTTGAGCAGGTAGCCTTTTAATGAAGGTGACTGAGAATGTTATTTGAAAAGTGGAAGGGAATCCCATAAATGAAATACTTATTTCATATAAAAATGGTTATTTTTTTTATAGAACACTTAGGAGCAGATCCACTGCTATGCTCCGACTGGTTTACATTGTGCCAGCTACTCAAAGCAGCTGTAAAGCTGGCTTAATTTGCTCGTTAATCTGGGTTTATATCTGCTTTGGATTGAACGACTGGTGCAAAAAAGCCAGAATGTAAAGGTGAATCTGACCACACAAGTAAAAACACTTTAAAACTTTAACTTTATAAAATAATTGAACTATAAATACGTTATGAAAACAGATTAAAAATGTCATCTGTACACACATGGCTGAACCATTGACCCCATTGGTCAGTTACATAATAGTTAGGTCAAATCAAAAGGTGTTTCAGCATAAAAACTAAAAGTAATAGACAGAACTCTGCAAAGTGCACAACGCCCCGTGCCCCCAAGCTGTGTCCGTCATGGAGCACGTGTTTTAAGGGCACTGAAATCTAAACCTTTACAGATGGTCTGCTAGGAGAGCTCTGTGACCAGGTCTAGGCAGTCTCTGGTTGCACTGGAAAAGTGATCCCTTGCAAGTGATGATTTAACTTTGGGAAATGATTGAGATACCGTAGGTGGTTGCTTAGGGCAGATGGTTGCTTAATAAAAATTGTCACAGTACTTACGTTTTCAGCACTACTGGAAGTACCTTATCATAAGAACATAAGAACGGCCACACTGGCTCAGACCAAAGGTCCATCTAGCCCAGGATCCTGTCTAGTGACAGTGGCCAGTGCCAGGTGCTTCAGAGGGAATGAACAGAACAGGTAATCATCAAGTGATCCATCCCCTGTTGCCCATTCCCAGCTTCTGGCAAACAGAGGCTTGGGGACACCATCCCTGCCCATCCTGGCTAATAGCTATTGATGGACCTATCCTCCATGAATTTATGTAGTTCTTTTTTGACCCTGTTATAGTCTTGGCCTTCACAACATCCTCTGGCAAAGAATTCCACAGGTTGACTGTGTGTTGTGTGAAGAAATACTTCCTTTTATTTGTTTTAAACCTGCTGCCTATTACCTGGTGACCCCTTGTTCTTGTGTCATGAGCAGGGGTAAATAACACTTCCTTATTTACTTTCTCCACACCAGTCATGATTTTATAGACTCTATCATATCCCCCATTAGTTGTCTCTTTTCCAAGCTGAAAGGTCCCAGTCTTATTAATCTCTCCTCATACGGAAGTCATTCCATACCCCTAATCATTTTTGTTGCCCTTTTCTGAACCTTTTCCATTCCAAGATATCTTTTTTGAGATGGGGTGACCACATCTGCACTCAGTATTCAAGGTGTGGGCTACCATGGATTTATACAGAGGCAATATGATATTTTCTGTCTTATTATCTATCCCTTTCTTAATGATTCCCAACATTCTGTTCCCTTTTTTGACTGCTGCTGCATATTGTGTGGATGTTTTCAGAGAACTATCCACAATGACTCCACAATCTCTTTCTTGAGTGGTAACAGCTAATTTAGACCCCATCATTTTATATGTATAGTTGGGATTATGTTTTCCAAGGTGCATTACTTTGCATTTATCAACATTGAATTTCATTTGCCATTTTGTTGCCCAGTCACCCAGTTTTGAGAGATCCTTTTGTAGCTCTTTGCAGTCTGCTTGGGATTTAACTATCTTGAGTAGTTTTGTATCATCTGCAAATTTTGCCACCTCACTGTTTACCCCTTTTTCCAGATCGTTTATGAATATGTTGAGTAGGACTGGTCCCAGTACTGACCCCTGGGGGACACTACTATTTACTTTCTCCATTCTGAAAACTGACCGTTTATTCCTATCCTTTGTTTCCTGTCTTTTAACCAGTTACCAATCCATGAGAGGACCTTCCGTCTTATTCCATGACAGCTTACTTTGCTAAAGAGCCTTTGGTGAGAGACCTTGTTAAAGGCTTTCTGAAAAATCTAAGTACACTATATCCACTGGATCCCCCTTACCCACATGCTTGTTGACCCCCTCAAAGAATTCTAGTAGATTGATGAGCCATGATTTTCCTTTAGAAAAACCATGTTGACTCTTCCCCAACAAATTATGTAAATCAATGTGTCTGACAATTTTGTTCTTTACTATAGTTTCAACCAGTTTGCCTGGTACTGAAGTGAGGCTTACTGGCCTGTAATTGCCGGGATCACCTCTGGAGCCCTTTTTAAAAATTGGCGTCACATTAGCTATCTTCCAGTCATTTGATACAGAAGCTGATTTAAATGATAGGCTACAGACTACAGTTAGTTATCATTCATTACCAATAATAGTTGACCCTTGGATATGTGAGTAGCTCCTCTCAGAGGCCCTGATTCAGGAAAGCATTTAAGCATGGGCTTGAGTTTAAGCAGCAGCATTTAAGTCCTATTATTCCCAATGTGACTTAAGTACATGCTTAAAGTTAAGAATGTGCTTATGTACATCCCTGAATAGAGATATTTTCTTGAATTGGTGCCAAAAGTAGGCACGCTTAGTCCCTCCAACTGGGCATATTTGAATCCAGAGGGACAAATTCTCTTTGCTGTTGTCTCAACCCTGAGCTCAGTGGAGTTTTGCAGGTGTAACCGAGAGGAGAGTTGTGCCTATGGCCTAGAGTGAAAGCAAAATTAAGGCGAGAACTTGCTTTATCAGCAGGGTCTCTATTACATAGTGTCTAGTCTTTATTTACTGATTGATATTTTTCAAATTTAGTTTTTGCATTGCAGTAGCATCAAGGGGTCCTAACCAGCATCTAGGGTGACCAGATGTACCGATTTTATCGGGACAGTCCCGATATTTGGGGCTTTTTCTTATATAGGCTCCTATTACCTCTCCCCCCCCCCCCACTCCCTGCCCCGTTTTTTCACACTTGCTATCTGTTCAGCCTATCAGTATCCGAATTAGAACTGGAGCCCCATGGTGCTGGTGCAATCACATCAGCTAAAATTTTAAATGTCTTTCTTTTTCTTTTCTTTTTTTTTTATTCTGCATCTTTCTAACTTTTAGCAAAATGCTAAAAGCCACAGGAACATGATGACCCAGAGCCCAGAACAGACAATCTAATCCTTTTCTGAAACTTTGTGTAGACAGTGGCACTTCCGTTAGAGCAACTTCATCTCACAGAGGAAATGTGCCATCTAATGAGTGTGCCTGCTCTCTTAATGGTGCTAGCAGGGATTAAAGTAAAGGGAAATGGGAGGGAATACAGATCCAGCTTCTCTCCCTGGTTTGGGTAAGTGATACTCCTTCCTGGGTGGTGCAGTGAGAGAAACAGTAGGGGGAGCTATCTACTTTGACCATTGCATACTTAGCATAATATCATGTATATTTAAAATGGGAACTGGCACCAAAAAAGAAGGTCATGCCATTGGAATGAGTGAATTAGTTGCTCAAGAAATAGTCCTATAAAAATGATTTCTTAAGAGGAAAGTTTCTGACTTATTAGAAATATAAAATACAAATGACTTTTATAAAATACCAGTTGTGGTGTTATCTGCATGAGTGATCATATAAAGTAAGTTTGTAATTTTTAACTTTAGAAGTCAAGAATTATGGCACATGCAAGAAAGCATGGTTAAGAAGCTGTAGGTGACCAGAACTACAACTGATGTGTACTGGAGAGCAGAAATTGCTTTCAGTGTACATAGTTTTCTATAGGAAAGTTATAAATAGTGTAATATTTCTGTACTGTATTTTATACTGACCTGCAATACTTGCCAGAAAATAATGTACTTATGTGCCTAAAGCTGTAGGGGGACGGGAGGGGAAGGGAAAAAATGAAACGAGATTTGTAAGACATCCAAGATTTCTGGCAGGAATACTTGCAATATGATATGTTTTCACTTTGGCTGTCTTACACCATTTTGTCTGAAGTGTCTGGGAAAAATGTATTGTGTTGTACTCCACTCTTGGAAAACATGTTTTTATTGGGGTTGGATTTATCACAAAATTAAAAAGAGCTATAAACAGACTTTGATGTTATTTTATGGCTAAACATGCAGACAGACAACAATTAGTCATATATGACAAATGCATAATAGTAATATGGTGGTTTTGTGTGTTTGCTTGCTTGTTTTTTGAAGAGAAGGAAGTGCCAAACAAACCTTTGAGAGTGCGTCTCCGATCTCCAGGCAACAAGTTATCTGTCCGGTGGAAGCTACCCCAGGCTTCAGGCCTCAGGAGTCCACGTAGATCCCAAGGCTACCTCTTGGGTTATGGGGATAGCAGCCGAAAGATGAGTTATGTTCCTCTGCAAAAACGTGAACGAAGCCAGGAAGCTAAGAAACTAGGTAAGCCAAATTTCTATGCTATGGGTCTAAGCTTAGTTGGTGCAAGGCTAGCCTTGGGCATCAGCCCATCAGTTTGGTTTCTGTTCCTTTTGTTGCATATGCAGTACTGCACTGTGATGTTATTCTGTTCAGACGTACCTTACGGTGATAGACTCAGGGAGATCAATCTATTTAGCTTAACAAAGGGAAGGTTAAGGGGTGACTTGATCACAGTCTATAAGTACCTACAATGTGATAATGGGCTCTTCAATCTAGCAGGCAAAGGTATAATGAGATCCAGTGGCTGGAAGGTGAAGCTAGACTAATTCAGATTGGAAATGTGTATATTTTTAACAGTGCTCAAGGATCATAGATCATATGTTAACAGTTTAAATGACAATGCCAAACATGCTTATGCACATTATTAGTGCTTGATCCCGCACAATGTGGAATGTGCACATGTAAGCACAAGGTAAAAGATGAGGGCCAGGTCAGAAAGTGCCGCAGAATCCAGTGCTGCATTAAAGAGAGCACTGCATGCATGTGGCCACCAAATTATTCCTGCCTAGTAGAAGTAAGGCCAAAGAAGGGAATGCATAGTTAAGTCTCTCCTTGGCATTCTGAGGGTCCCAGTTAAACCCATAGCTCCTCATTCTCTGCTCACATCCCTATACTCATCAGAGGAACTGGGTGGGTGCTCAGTGGGGATGAGACATATTTCCACCCATTGCAGGTGACTGTGCCAAGTGCCTAATGTTGCTGTGCCCACGTATGCCAGCACTAGAGCACAACACCTTGTACTCCCGGCTGCACTTTGCCCAAGCACTTGAAGGATTGAGACCATTTGAGTCAATGGTGTAGGAGGAGGCTGTTAATTTCAGAGCTACTGTATTTTATATAATGACAAATGAATCTATTAAGACATGCTAGGGGTGACCAGGTGACCGGAACACCCAGTCGAAAAGGGACCCTGGCGGCTCTGGTCAGCACTGCTAACTGGGCCATTAAAAGTCCAGTTGGCAGTGCTGCAGGGCTAAGGCAGGCTAGTCCCTATCTGTCCTGGCACCGTGCTGCACCCCAGAAGTGGCCAGCAGGTCTGGCTCCTAGGTGGGAGGACCATGGGGCCCCGCACGCTGCCCCTGCCCTGAGCATCAGCTCTGCACTCCAATTGGCTGGGAACCAGCCAATGGGAGCTGGGGGGTGGTACCTGTGGGTGAGAGCAATGAGTGGAGCCTCCTGCTCCCCCCCACCCCGCCTAGACTTTGGACCTGCTGGCTGCTGCCGGGATGCATGCAACGCGGTGTGCCAGGACAGGCAGGCAGCCTGCCTTAGCCCCACTGTACCACTGACTGGGAACAGCACGAGGTAAGCCCATGCCCCAACCTTCTGCCCCAGCCCTGAGCCCCCCAAACCTGGAGCCCCCTCCTGCATCCCAAGCCCCTCATCCCAGCCACACCGCAGAGCCAGCACCCCCAGCCCAGAGCCCTCATTCCCTCCCATACCCCAAACCCCTGCCTCAGCCCGGAGCCCCCTCCTGCACTCCAAATCCCTTGGCCCCACCTCCCAGCCTGGAGCCCCCTCCTACACCCGAAACCCTTCATCCCCAGCCCCACCCCAGAGCCCGCACCCCCAGCTGGAGCCCTCTCCCACTCCTGCACTACAACCCCCTGCCCCAGCCCAGTGAAAGTGAGCTAGGGTGGGGGAGACCGAGCCACTGAGGAAGGGGGAATGTAGTGAGTGGGGGACAGGGCCTCGGGGAAGATGCGGGTCAAGGAAGGGGCAGGACTTGGGTGTTCTGTTTTGTGCCGTTAGAAAGTTGGCAACCCTAAGACATGCTTACTGACTTTCAACATGGGGCAAGTGATCCACACTGTAGCACAGAGCTGCTTAAACATCAAGGGATGAGTTTTAGGTCCAGATTCAGCAAGATTCTTAAGAATGTGTCTAACTTTAAGCCTGTGAGTAACCCCACTGAAGTCAGACTTAAAGTTAGGCAAGTACCTTGCTCAAGTACCTTGCTGAATCAAGACATTAATTAGCAGGTAATATTTATCATGGAAGGCAAGATCCTTCTTACTATACTGAGTCAACAAGGGAGTGGAGCAGGGCTGGCTGTGTGAAAGTTTCCTGAGTCATCCTGCTGTCATAGGCCAAATAATTCAGAGCGGGAAAGGAGTACACTTTGCAGCAAACTTTACTGCTTACTGCATCAGAGGACTCCAAGTTGCTAACACTAAATTAAACTGGCTCTTTATGAAGAGAACTATTTGCAGGGCTGTTGCAACTCTAGCTAGCATTCTAGCCATGTGCACACACACTAACTTGCTGATGCTTCCTCCAAACTCTTCCCTCCAGCAACCTGTGCTCCTCCATCCACGTTCCGTGCTAGTCACTCCTGCAGCCCAGCAAGCTAGTTAGGAACCCTGCAGAGCTGCTGCTGAGTGAGATATATGTGTGGGAGAAGCTCCCTGTGCTCTCCATCTCCATCACACATCAATATAACTAAGGGTAAATAGCGTCCTGCATTGTTCAGGGGCAATATCAACTGAAGCCACTGGGATTCTTTTCATTAACTCAGTGAGCACTGGATCAGGCAGTAAATACTATGAAATAATAATAATGAAAAATACCATGCAGTGTTTTAAACTGCAGCATTTGTCTTTCACTGCCTTTATTCTACAAGTCACTGCCATAGAGAGAGAGAGCGAGCAAGAGAGAGAGAGCAAATAATGTTTTTAAAGTAATTGGAAATTTTTCAGGAGAAAGTAAAAAACAAACAAACAAACTTTAGATTGTGGGATTTATGTAACACTATTTCATGTTATAGATAGTGTACCTGCCTCTAAAATGCCATCATATGCACCTATGCATATGAAAACCTCTAGATGTAAATGCCAACGATTTCCAAGTTACCTCTCAAGGAAACTGATTTCCCCTTCTCTAGAGAGAGAATTTTCCTAATAAAAATGTGACAAGACGTCTGCTTGACAGTATTGAAACGTTGTTTACCACTGCTGTGGAAAAGATTATAGAAAAGTCTCTGTGCTTTTTCTCACATGCAGCATCTGAATCGGTTTATGTGGTTTCACTGCAGTCAAGGAATTCCCAAGGACGGAGTCAGCCAGTCTATAGTGCAGCTTTAACCAAGAGAAAGGTCTCAGGTATGTTGTTTTCATATTTGCAGACAAGTTGTGGAGCCATGTTTATAAAAAGTGAAATATATGCTGCTTTGTGACTATAGACTGGGAGAGAAGCTGTCTCTTACTAGATTTTTTTGTACAGTACCAAACACTGGGGCACTGACCCTGACTGATGTCTCTGGTTGCTTCTGTAATTCACATAGTAAAAAATAACAGTAGAACAGATTTGTTCATAATGGACTCAATAGATTTGTGCCTAAAGGACTGCAGCCAGTGGCAAATCATAGACTCATAGAATATCAGGGTTGGAAGGGACCTCAGGAGGTCATCTAGTCCAACCCCCTGCTCAAAGCAGGACCAATCTCCAAAGCTCCTAGTGACTATAAGAGAAAGAGGGGTGGGCCCATTGAGGATCCAGGCCTACATTTTCAGGCTTGAGTGCCTGAATGTAAGCATCTGTGTTAGTTCCCTGGTTTTCAGAGGGGCTAGGTATCTGTAGCTTCCCCTTCTTCCCTGGAAATGAGGTAGTGCACATCTGTGTACTGTAAGTGAGGTTAGAAATGAACTCGTGGCATGAAGTCATCGACATGACTGAGCATTTTTTCTCACCACATCATATTACAGTTAGAATATGCTGGGGTTGAAGAACATTTTAGATGTTTTAACTGGGTGATGAAATTAACCGTTCCTAAACTCGGCACTATGTTGTATTAGTGTCATGGCTCAGACTTTGGGGGGAGGGATAGCTCAGTGGTTTGAGAATTGGCCTGCTAAACCCAGGGTTGTGAGTTCAATCCTTGAGGGGGCCATTTAGGGATCTGGAGCAAAAATGGGGGGTTTGGTCCTGCTTTGAGCAAGGGGTTGGACTAGATGACCTCCTGAGGTCCCTTCCAACCCTGATATTCTATGATTCTCCTTGGAGGGTCACATCATCAATCTCTCATGCTAATTTTTTCCATTTTAAAATCACACCTGGTAGGGAAATTACATCTTTTTCATTTGTCATTCTGTATCGTGTTTCAAGATGATGCTTCCATGAAAGAGAGATGGCTGAAAATCTACTTTCTAATGGGAAAAAAAACCCCTTCTTACTTCTTAAATAGTGGTTCTTAGGCTCGGAAAAACCCTGTTTTCCTGGGTAACCAAAATTTTGCTCTTGACAAGTAAAATATAATTACTTATTGTCTACCAGACAAGCCATTGTCTTACACTGGCACTAAGCATGTTAAGCATAACACACAGGTTTAGAGTTTCATCCAAAGCCTGTTGAAGGTAATGGAAGTTTTTCAATGGACTTCAATGGGCTTTGACTCAGGCCCTTGGTGAATGTTCCTCCCCAGAGGCTAGCCTCAACAACTGTAATACCCTTCTACTCACAGCGCAAGGAGTTCTCCTTCTGCTCAGAAGCAGGAGCTTTGGTGTTGAAGGGCCTGGGTTCAATCCCCATAGGCAAGTGCGGTGTGTGTGTATAGATGTGGCCATGGTTTGTTACTGACTGATTGGCGCATCATGCTGAGACTGAAAAGTGGTTCCCTGTGTCAGGTTTGTTGTTAATGAAACTGAACAGCACAGGAAAGCCAGATGTATCCTACATTGAACGTAAGGGAGAGTGCACAGTGCAAATGAGTAGGCCCAGTCTCTGAAATGCAGTGGGAAGTATAACTGCTACTCAATGGCATTTACAAGGAAACTGAGGCTGGTGGCCATCTTTCAGTTCTGACCTCAGGATGGCTGGTATTATAAAGGAAGTTCTGAACAGATTTACCTTCCTGTCCATAAGGGAGGAAAATGTTGATCAGCTGAGTTTAAAAAAAAAATAATACTCATTTTAGCTGCAAAGCGATACAGAGTGAGGCAGTGTTCTCTAGTGGATAGCGCACTGGGCCAGGAAACCTGGGTTCAGTTCCTACTCTGCTGCTGCCCTGCTGGGTGACATTGGGCAAATTATTTCTCCTGCACATGCCTCAGTTTCCTGATCTCTATAATAGTGGGTGATGATTCTGCTCTCCTTTGTAAAAACACTTGGAGATCTACTGATGAAAAGTTCTATATAAGAGCTAGATACTATCATATTGGATAATCATATTTTCATTTTGGATAACCAAATTTGAGATCTATCTGGTCCTTGGATAAGATATTTAAACAAACAAACACAACCAGCCTAGCTCATCAGAAATACCAGGGTAACAGTGAAGTGTTATTGAAAAAGTATGCCGTAAAATATGAAGGGGAGGTTTCAATTTTACAGCATTAACTTTTGTATTCGCGCTGATATTAATAAAGGACTAAATCCTGGTGCCTGCTCACAGCCCAAGTCACTCACTGGATTGCACACTTGGGATTTCTGTGAGGCCTGGCCTGGAGAGGAATCCTTTTCCTTCCCTCCTTGACTGAAGCCGCAGTAGAGCTGCTCTGTGGTAAATACTGCAACCTCAGGACTACACTAAGCCCTGGAGCTGGATCACTTCCCCCTTTGCAGAGTGACTGGGGCTCTGCATAGTCAAAGATTTACTGGCCCCAGCCCTCCTCAGGCCTGAACAATTTCCAAATTTTACCCTTCTGCAGAGCCCCGGGGGCGTGAACCTTGCACTTCATTTGTTCTGTGCCCTGGGACTATCTGGAGAATGATTGTTATTGTAATAACGGTAAGCATAGACCAGGGGTTCTCAAACTGGGGGTCAGGACCCCTCAGGGGGTGGTGAGGTTATTACATGGGGGGTCACGAGCTGTCAATCTCCACCACAAACCCTGCTTTGCCTCCAGCATTTATAATGGTGTTAAATGTATAAAACTGTGTTTTTCATTTATAAGGGGGGGGTCTCACTTTGCTATGTGAAAGGGGTCACCAGTACAAAAGTTTGAGAACCACTGGCATAAGACTGTCCTGTTCACAAAGTGATGAGCAGAGCTGGTGAGAAATACTTTGATGGAACCATTTTCTGTCAGAAAATGAGCAGATCCATCCAAATCAGAATACTTTGAGGAATTACGTTGATTTAGCTGAAATTTTGTCGTCGTCTTTGTTGTCGTCCCCCCGCAAAAAAAAAGAAGATGTTTTTGGAATGAAACATTTTGATTTATCATTTTTAAGTAACTTTTTAAATATTGTATATTCTATATTTAAAAATAAAAAAGTTGAAATTGAAATGAAACGTTTCATTTTTGTAGAAAAAAACACCCCTTTTGATTGATTCAAAACAATTTTTTTTTTAAATTTCCTTCATAGATAATTTCTAAATTTTCAGGTTTCCGTACAATTCACAATGAAACCAAATTTCAAAATCTTTCATGAAATAGACTTTCTATCCTCTGCACAGCCCTAGTGGTGCGTTTGCTGGGGGCCAGGAATGGGAGTATTTTAATAATTTGTCTGCTGTAAATAACTGGTTAGAATTGGCTAAATGCTTATAGAATTCTGGACAGCAGAACCATGCCTTATTCTTGTACAAAGACATGTAGCAGGGAGAATCATATTGCGGTGGGGTTCTCCCTGTTCTCAGTGTATCCTGTGTCATCATCTGTGTTAGTCGTTTATCAGTATAGCATATTTACAGTAATGTTGTTGTGGCTCAATTACTATTGCACTGAGATCGCCAAAGTTCTCATTACTGACTCACTGTGTTACTTTGTCATTTCAGAGGAGGATGAGCTAGAGGAGGCAAAAGACATAAGTGTTCGTGTTATGTCCTCTCAATCTGTGCTTGTTGCATGGACAGATCCCATATATGAAAAACCAAAGAAGGTTGACCCAACTAGGTACTTTACTTTGTGGTGATGTTGTTTTCAAGAAGTATACTAAAGAGTTCATTGTTTACAGCTTTGTTTGCCATTTAAATAATAAAGTGTAGTTACAGGCATAGCTTGATTGAAGGCAAAATATGAACATAGGTTTCAGAGTAACAGCCGTGTTAGTCTGTATTCGCAAAAAGAAAAGGAGTACTTGTGGCACCTTAGAGACTAACCAATTTATTTGCGTATAAGCTTTCGTGAGCTACATGCATCCGATGAAGTGAGCTGTAGCTCACGAAAGCTTATGCTCAAATAAATTGGTTAGTCTCTAAGGTGCCACAAGTCCTCCTTTTCTTTTTATGAACATAGGAATTGCCATATTGGATCAAGGGTCTATATACATCAATATCCTGTCTCTGGCAGTGGCCAGTACCACATGCTTCAGAGGATAGAGTGAGAACCCTGAAGCAGGTAGACGTAGGAAAATGCTCCCATATCAGGGCTCATCCAGTTATCTAATAGTTAGAGATTGGCTTAAATCCTGAAGCATGAGATTTAAAATCCCTTCCAAAATTTTGTTAGCATTAGCTATTATAACTTGGGATATTCTTGTTAACCGTATAAGGGTCTCACTGCACTCTCTTTCCCCTCACCTTAACAGTACTGGCAGCCTTAATTTGCTCCACTATGTGTGTAATATCCTAGATAAACTGGAGTTTTTAGTGTATGGGGAAAGCTCTTCCTGGACTGACAGAGCATCTGACAGGGAGATACAAGGCCTCAAACTAGAAGGGTCATAAACCTCTGCTGGTCAGTTTTCAATCCAAGATTTATAAGAGTTTCTCCTCTTAACCAAATAGTTGATAGACAAAATCCCGTGTCTAGAAACACCTACCTTTGGGGATGGTTCAGATCCAAATTTTGGGGCTTAGGCCCCATTTCAGGGTTTAGAAAGACTGAAGAGAGTTATTGAGCAAGAGTACCATGACTGACTGAGTCCAGCCTCACAGATGAATCGAAAATCATAAACCTTTACCTGAAGCCACCAGTTCTCAGCCCTTTCTGACTGGAACTCAACCTTCCCTCCCTCTCTCAACCAGCCCCCCCCCCCCCCCAGATTCCTGCTGCCTTTAAATTAGAGCACCCGATTCCCCTCAGGTGAGGCTCATTTTGGAATCAGGCTTGGCTTAGCCCCAGACTCTGCAGCCCAAGGGCAAGTCACCCTGTTACAAGAAGGGAGCCATAAAGACTAAAAAGGCATATGGCTTAATGTAATTGACTCAACTAAAGAAAGAGAAAAATGTGTGCTTAAAAGATGCTAAGGAATGTTTTTATTATTACTCTTCATTTGTAATTTCAGTAGTTTCTAGTGGCCCCTATCCGGATCAGGCACCATTCTGTGCTGTACACATGTCACGAAAAGAAGGCCCCTACCTCAAAGGCTTGCAATCTAAGTATATGACAAATGGATATATTAACTTCAGGGTGCCTGGCCCCTAGTGATGTAAAATCCCACTTGGATGGGGACTGTGGTGGTGGATGGTGCCTGGAATCCTTGGTCCGCTGGGGGAACTTACAGCCAAAAGATCCTGGCTCAGGAGAGTGCAACCCTGAGATAAGCTGATATAGCTTATCCCATAGGCAGACTCCATTGGCAGAGCTCCCAGTAACCCCAGCCTCCAAAGGAAGGCTCTGCTCTCTGTCACAGCTCCTGTTGGAGGACAGCCGTGTAAATGCTACCTGATCTCTTCTAGAGTGAGTTCCTCCCAGGGCGCAACCAGCTTCTATCTCATTCACCTTAGCATTAGAGGGAACCTAGATACTACAGTGGTCAGTACGGTGACACAATGTCTACACCTCAGAGTTTTGCCAGCGCAGCTACGTTGGTCAGGCATGTGAAGAGCTGTGCTCCCTGGCCGGCATAGCTGTGCTGGTGGAAATCAGTAGCGTAGGTGCAGTTATACTAGCAAAATTGCACTTTTACTCGTGTAGCTTGTTTCATTCCAGGGTGGTGGAATAAGCTATACTGATAAAAGAGTAGTTTTGCCCGTGTAAGCTGCATCTACTTGAGGAGTGCTTTGCTGGTATAATATACCTGTATACCTGCCCTGGTGACGTGCTCCTCATGTAGACATGGCCTAAAAGAGATTGTTTTGCTCATGGTTGCTCACTCTTCCCCTATCACTGGGTGTTTTTTTTTAAGCCAAGCACATTAGTAGAAAAAGGCTTGAACTGTGTTTGATTCTAATGAGTTCAGCTGATGAATTTTTGGCTCTCCCATTTCCATTCCTAGGCGATATGCTGTCCGTTATCGAGAGAAAGGGGAATCAGCAAGGTGGGATTACAAACAAGTGCCTAACAGACGGGTGTTAGTGGATAACCTGATACCAGACACCATGTATGAATTTGCAGTGCGAATTTCAGAGGGAGAAAGGGAAGGCAAATGGAGTGTTTCCGTTTACCAACGAACCCCAGAAGCTGGTATGTATCAAAATTATCTACAACCTGACATACCTTTTGAAAAGTAGATCCACGGCAGCTACAGATGGATCTATATTTCAGCAATGCTTTTTGTGTTTTGTCTTTGAAATAGATGCACAGAAGGTGTTGAGATGCAAACATGGGGCAAAAAAATATATGCCATTCTGTATAACCATTACTTCTGACCTTAATTTCCATTCTTGTGTATTATTTCACAGCTCCTGCCAGTGCACCTGAAAATTTAGATGTTTGGCCAATAAAAGGCAAAACAACCTCTGTCACTGCATCTTGGGACCCTCTTGCAGAGAGTGAAGGAAAAGCAAAAGGTAGGTCATTTCTGCCAGTTAATAGATTGAGACAGAAATTAAAGACAAAGTGAACTGCAGAAATCACACTATAGTAATAAAGTTAAACTGACACTGCTGCTGTATGCAATGTACAACTGTAGGTTTCAGAGTAACAGCCGTGTTAGTCTGTATTCGCAAAAAGAAAAGGAGTACTTGTGGCACCTTCGAGACTAACAAATTTATTTGAGCATAAGCTTTCGTGAACTACAGCTCACTTCATTGGAAGCTTATGCTCAAATAAATTTGTTAGTCTCGAAGGTGCCATAAGTACTCCTTTCCTTTTTGTACAACTGTAGGGAGCACAAGTTCTTCAAGAAGGGATTTCCACTCTGTGGTGAGCTCAAATAAAGGAGACTTTGTGCAAATAGCAGCTGACCATACCAGTAATCTTTTCTTATTAACAATTCTTGCATGTGCAGGAGAGTTTTCTCCTTTCCAGCTCTGCTTCAGCTTTTGCCACGTGCTGCAGTGAAGCCACTGTGCTTTGCCTGGGATGTGTGAAAGCCTTTGCCTTCAAAATGATTGTGATGTCACAAATACAATCATATGATTTAACTCCCGTACCAAGAAGGGGGGAAAGAAGTTGTTTACAGAGGCAGTACAATGACCTTTTGATGCTTAAAAAAAGGAGCATGGATAGTAGGATAATCATCAGAACGGTGGAATTATGTTTCATGATATTTTAAAGTTTTCCATAATGTGAAAGTCCCTCTTAAAGAAACAAGCATGAAACACTGATGATTGGATATTTCATACAGAAGCAACAGTTACCACAGTAGCAGTGTATGTCAATCAGTAGTAATTTAATTGGATGGAATTTGAACAACCTTCCAGCTTTCCCCCAAAACTCCATATGCAGGTAATCAGGCTACTTCCACTCACCCATGACTGAAGGAACCACTAGCTTTTCTCTCCATCCCTTTGGAACATTATACAGCTGTTTTATCAGAACTGTGGATTCACAGGAGTCAGCAAACCAATGGCAGAGGGAGAAAGAGCGGGCATATATCATATCAGCACAAACGACTTGTGTAGTGTGCACTCCAGGGGTGAAATCTCGCTCCTCTAAAATCAACAGGAGTTTTGCCAGGCACTTCAGTGGAGGCAAAGTTTCACCCTAGAGCTTAAAAAACCCCCCGAAATAACCTGTGAGATGATGCATGGATGTGACGTGAAATTTTAAAAACATGCCCTGAGTTTTGAGGAATCCGCACATGTTGCTGAATTTTGCTGAAATTTTCAAATGTGGCCAGTGATTTAGGGTGACTCTACTTCTGAATGCTCAGCTTGAGGCCCCTTTTAAAGTGGCCTGGTTTTCAGAGTCTGAGTGCTTAACTCTTGAAAACCAGGCCATTTTAAGCTGCCACAAAGTGGGGATTGAAAAATTGGTCACCCCAAATCACTTAGGAAAGTGAAGGCCAAAATGTTTTCTTTTGATGTGGTGTACCACAGGAGAGGGCTTTTTAATGAACCTGATTAAATTATCCAGGTACAGTGAAAATAAAATCATGGAATAGGTCTCTCGTGATCATTGTTTACTCCAAACACTAGCTTTATTTCACACATCTTGTAAGCTTTTTTGTTTGTTTTCTATTTTGATCACCTTTCATATCTCAATAATGGAGGACGTTGCCCTCTAGCAGCCAACCAAAAGGGCCAGAAATAACAATTGTTGTAGAGTTTTTTTGGCCAGTGCCACTATGTCATTCCTCTATATCATATTTTTCTTACCTCCAATATGGATATTCTTTACCACCAGAAAGGAAGAATACTTTCCAGGCCTTCCAGTGATTAGCAGTCTTTGCACTGATCAGTAAAATTCATTCATATCTGACAATAAGCATGATGAATTTTTAATCTATGTTTTTATGAGTTGTTCCAGATCTTACAGTCATCACATTTCTTATTGCAACCATTACAGGTTAATTGTTAGAGGGGAAAATAAGTTCCTTAATTTTTGTAATGGAGTGTTGTGGGCTATAGTTTTCCTTGGGCTCTGTGCTGGAGCCTCATATGTTGTTGCCCTCTGTAGATCTGCCCGTGGATCTGCTCTCTCTAGTCCTAGAAAAGAGTTTCTAAAGTTCTGTTTTATGACTAATAATAAGATTTTTAAAATGATAGAGGATTGAAAAAGGCATCTTGCAGGTTACTACATGAAAAATGCTACTCTCTGAATCAAGGCCTTTTGAGAGCGTAATGGGGAAAACTATAGGTTATATGCTCGCCTTCATGCATAAATTATTCCTGTTAGGGAGAAATTCACCCACGTGCAGAGGGCCAGTGCCAGGCCTCAGCACCACTTCAGTCTTATTTTAAGAGGCGCTGTTTTCAGAGGGACTTAAATAGTGCCTAGACCTTGTGCTGGTCCCTTGCACAGGGTGAACATCTGCCATTACAGTTAATTTCCCCCTCACTGACACACAACATTCATTATGTATTTAACTGTGTTGGATGGAGCACGTGTGTTGTTACTACCATCTGTCCATCATAAGGTATTTCTTTTACATAAGATTTCAAGTTGTCAAGGCAAGAATTTAATATACTATATAGTTGCTCTGTATGAACAATTAAACTAATTAAGGCCCTAATCATTTAAACATGTGCTTAACTTTAAACATGTGAGTAGTCTCACTGACTGCAATCGGACTACTCATGGGCTTCAAATTAAGCTCCTGCTTAAATGCTGTGTTAGCAGGGAACCTAAGGCCTCAGTATTGCCAAGGATCTAGTGATTAGACCACTGCATCTGGTGGAGTCCCACAAAAACTAATTGGGCTCTATGTTGTAGTGGGGATTCTTCTGCAGGATTGGGGCCTTAAAGTGTAAAGTGATTATAACTGTGTCAGGACTCTAGCAAATAAATGATAAAAGAATAAGCAGCACTAATCAAAATATTTTACCTGCTTTTAATATTGCATGTCTTAAAGGTTGGTTGAGTACATACACTGTTTTGTATTAAACATTTTTATAATTTCTACTAGAATGAAAAGGCTTGAACCTGCTGACTAACTATCAGAGTATTTACAATCCGTACCACCGCTATTTTACTAACATAAGGAGCTCTGTAATAGTAATACAGAACAGTTATTGGTTGCATCAGATTTTATTGCCAGTAGCTATAAGGCAATTAAAAACTGGTTAGAATGTTAGTGTTTCATTATGTTCAACAAATTTTCTAACTATCATTAGATTCAATCTGATACATTTGTATTAGAATAAATGCTGAGTGTAGAATGTTTTTTGAATCTTCAGTATTCATAAACAAAAATTGTGATAGCAATGGCTAAACCACCCAATGTTTGACTTTATAACCATTATTTTTTTTCCACTTGTCTTCCATTTGGGATGCATAGCTCCCATCACAATTATTGGGTGGTATAACCAGCAACAATGAAGGTGGTTGCTTAAATATTCTGTAGGATTTGTCTCCTGTATTCTGTATGCTTAATCAGCTAATTTACTATATAGATAGATATTCTTGTCTAATATGTTGAAAGAATGTTTATTCAGCTTACTGCATATCATGTCTTTATACTCCAGCTGTTGACTTGACGTGCATTGCTAATGTATTAATTTTAGTAATGCACGTTCTAATTCATCCTACCCATACAGTCTGTCCGCTGGAAACAGGACTGTTTTCAGTTTCCTCCTTCCAACCGTCTGCCAAATCATTTCAGAATACATTCTTTCATACGCCCCGGCTCTCAAACCATTCGGAGCAAAGTCCATCACCTATCGTGGAGGCACTACTTCTGCCATAATAGATGGTCTGCAGGCTGGGGAACGCTATATTTTCAAAATTCGTGCAGCAAACAGGAGGGGACAAGGTCCTCAGTCTAAAGCCTTCAGTGTCGTTATGCCAACAGGTAAGTATCGTGTGCCTATGACTTAGTCTATACATTCTTGCCATTGATTTGTTTGTGTAACTTTTTATTGCAGTCATTGGCTTTTTATTCCACTAACCTGCAGAGTTTCATAACACTATTTCATTTCAAAGGTTCTTTAATAGCCAGCTTGTTATAAGCTTTAAAACTTAGATCTGTCATGGCAATACTGATCCAGTCAGTCATCACCTTCATAGCACATACAGTATAAAGGGAGACAAATATTTTAAGTAAACATATACCGGTATTCTGGCTGTTTCATGACCTGCTGCATGAAAATATATATTCCTTTTGTTTTACAGTGTTCAGTGAAATCTATACTGTATTTTGTTTGCTTGTACTCTTCCTGACAATATTTGCAACATATAAAAACTAAATTTTAAATGTTAATGTGCCAAGTTTTGCAGTCCTTACTCAGGCAAAACTCCAAAATATTTGCTTTTTCCTATGAGTATATTGTTAGATAGACAAAAATGTGATCTGTTGTTTATTTTTAATGTAGCATTAAGGGTCAGATCCTCCACTGGTATACATCAGCATAGCTGCATTGAAAGCTGAAGCTAGACAAATTCAGAGTGGAAATAAGGCTTATGTTTTTAATGGTGAGAGTAATTAACCTCTGGAACAAGTTACCAAGGGTTGTGGTGGATTTCTTCTTCATCCCTGACAATTTTGAAACCAAGATGGGATGTTTTTCTAAAAGATCTGCTCTAGGAATCATTTTGGGGAAATTCTATGGCCTGTGCTATCCAGGAGATCAGACTAGATCAGTGGTTTTCAAACTTTGTTTTTCTGGGGACCCAGTTTAAGAAAATTGTTGATGCCTGCAACCCAATGGAGCTGGGGATGAGGGGTTTGGGGAGGGCTCAGGGCTGGGGCAGAGGGCTGAGGTGAGGGATGTGGGTTGGGGCCGGGAATGAGGTGTTCAGGGTGTGGGAGGGGGCTCTGGGCTGGGGCAGGGGGTTGGGATGCGGGAGGGGTGCAGGCTTTGGGCTGGGGCCAGGGATGAGGGATTTGGGGTGCAGGAAGGGGTTCTGAGTTTGGGGGGGATCAGGGCTGGAGCAGGGGGTTGGGGTGCAGGAGGGAGTCAGGGGTCTGGGGTAGGGGTGCAGGATCTGGAGTGGGGCTGGGTGTGAGGGGTTTGGGGTACAGGAAGGGGTTCTGGGATTGGGAGGGTCTCAGGCATAGGGCAGGGGGTTGGAGTGCAGGGTTGGGGCATGAACTTACCTCTGGCAGCTCCTGGTCAGCAGTGTCCCGCCTGTCCTGGCATCGCAGACTGCACCGCGCCTCGGAAGCGGCCAGCAGGAGGTCTGGCTCCTAGGCGGAGGCGCGCAAGCAGCTTCTTGTGACTCTCACCTGCAGGCACTGCCCTCCCCCCCAGTTCCCATTGGCTGGTTCCCGGCCAATGGGAGTGCAGAACCGGTACTTGGGGTGGGGGCAGTGTGCGGAGCCCCACCGATGACTGCTTACGGGGCGCAGCACGGTGTTGAAACAGGTAGGCGTTAGCCTGCCTTAGCTGGGCAGCACCACTGACGAGACTTTTAACGTCCCGGTCGGCGGTGCTGACCAGGGTGACCCAGTGCCTGACATGCCGCAACCCAGTACTGGGTCACAACCCAAACTTTGAAAAATGCTGAACTAGATCAAAATGGACCCTTCTGGCCTTAGAATCTATGAATCTATTAAATCAGTAAAGCTATGCTGAACATCTGGCTCCAATTATTTGTCTAGCATTGCCTACTCTCAACTGACTTATTCTTTATTTTTATTATTTTAAGTTTTCCCCAATTGATGATGTAGTGATATTTGTATTTCCCAGTAGGATGGCTAACACTGAATTAAGTATTGTCCAATGTTGTAAAGCATGATCTGGATCTTGCTGGCTGATTCATTTTTCTTAGACAGTTTTTATGCTGTCTTTACATATATCATTGTGAATTTTTTTTTAAAAAATATTTTTTTCTCTTTTGCAGCCATTAGGGATGATTCAAATGTTCATCAACAAACAAACATTCAAGATAATATGGAGTCTAAAAAACCTGGTGATGCTGTGCCTTCATCCCCACCTCGAACCTTTCCTGTTCCTTCTCGGAAAATCCAATCACCAGTTTCCTCTAAGCATACTGCTGTTCATTCATCTAATTCTCCCAGTGGTGGAGATACAAAAAGTCCTCTTTCTGAGTTTAAGAATAAACTCTTGACTGATAGCGGGGTGCTGAATAAATCACAGCTATTCTCTAAAAAGACATCAGAGCGAGAACCTGATCCCCAATCCACTGAAGTCACAGATGATCATGATTCCGCCAGTGAAACGCCAACACCCTTGCCTAAAACCCAAAATCTGAGAAGAAACGTTGGGCCCTACTCTCTTAGCCGGCCATTTCACTCTGTCCTTTCTTCAGGTAGAACACCAGTTAGGCCACGGACTCCAGTAAGGACGAGACAAACGAGCACAGACAAACTTGGCTCCTCCTCATCTTCATTGACCCAACGCTCCTCATCCTCTTCCTCTGCATCTTCGTCCATTTCTAAGTACACAGATAATGAAACAAAGCATCAGAGACAAGGCAACTCTAATATTCCTTCTTCCCCTAAAATCCCTTTAAATAATCTGCCTGCTGAAAATGTACCTCATGATATTGCAGATAGAGTGGAGGAAAAACAAGTAAGTCTAGATTCTGTGCCATTAAAAAAAATAGAGTCCAGTCAAGTATCTTCTAAAACTCCAGAACACACTCACTTGGCTTTACCATTGAATCGGCAGTTTGCTGTGTCTCGCAAGGTGGTCCAGAGCCATCAGACTAAGGCACACACCTCTTCTGCGCCAATTAAATCACCTACATCATCAACAGTTACAAACTCTCAAAGTCATTCACGCTATCCCTCTTCTAATTTGGTTCACTCTGATACCCAGGATAGTTATGACAATTATGATGGCAAAGAGGCAGAGAGTAGAAATAATAAGTCAAGTTCCAGTTCTTCTTCTCGTGATGGAGATTCACTTCCATCACTGCAAACAAAACTTCACTCAGGTTCTAATCCTCACATGTTGAAGGATCCAAAATTAGCCACCGCAGCTGCAGCATCACAGTCTGCTATTTCTGCTTCTGCTAGCCGTACTTCGACTAACTCACGCATCCCATCTTCTGTTAAACGTAAGTCTGTTGGAAGGGATGTTGATGATGGTAATTATAATGAGGACACAGAAGCGGAAGAGAAAAGACAAGACTCTTCCTCTTCTAGGTTTAATTCTAGGTCTTTTTTAGGACAGACTGCCTCTGAACGTTTTAATTTCCTCAAGCACAAGTCATCTCATACAATCAGTAAGTTTCCAAACAAGATCAGTAGTAATCAAGAATCTAAGCTGCCACCCTCTAAACCCCCTTATTCTGCTGTTTCCTCAAAGGTTCATCCTCAGACTAATGCACGCCTAACCTCAACTAGCACCACTAGGTCTAGTTCCAATATTGAGAGAGATACTAGAGAACTGGAGGGTGAAGATGAGAAACCATTACCCTCAACTATTGTACGTGACCATTCACCTTCCTCTTCTAGACAGTCATCTTCAGCAGCAGTCTATTCTAGAAGAAGAAGTCCTTCGGTAGAGTCTAGTGCTCACCGCAGAGAGCCAGTCAAAGAGAAATCACAGCTCTCTGGTTCAGAAGATGAACTTCTTAGTACAGAAATAGAGGAAACTCCCACAAAATCAGGCTCTTTGCTTACAGTCCGCCAATCTTCTTCATTGCCCTCAATATCTGGGAGATCTCCCTCATCTACTAGAATGAACCACCACTCTAGTCCTAGTGTTTCTCACCAGGTAACAAATGGTCAGGATGCAAGATCAAGAGCCTTATCAGGCTCATCATCTTCCACTGGGTCTTCATCAGTGGCTACAGCAGAAAAGTATTCTCATGTACAGTCTTCTGCTTCCAAACAACAGCCTGATGATCAGGACAGTAAGGAGGTGAAGGAAACCTTTGTGAAATCAAAACAAAGTATACCTTTGTCTAAAAAAACATTAACTGGAGGCTCTCATTTTTCATCTAAAAAACCTCTCCATCCTTCTCAAAAGGCACATGCTGGTCAGCCTCAACTTCCATTCTCCTTATTAAATTCTAGAGGCTGGCTTCCTTCTCAGATCTCCCACAAAAGTAATGAAAAATTACAGGAGGATGAGGATGTGGCCGAGGAGGAGGAAGCAGATGACAGAATAAATGCCCATTCTGCATTCCCTAAAGGTGTCCCTTCTTCTAGGAGACTATCTACCTCTTTGTCTCAGAGAAGTTCTAACTCATCTCTTTCAAAGCTCCAGCAGTCACTTTCTCAAATTAGTAAAGTTGATGAAGAACACAAAAGTAGACATGACTCTCCAACTTCTTCCAGAGGATCAAGTTCATCTTTGCCAGCAGGCAGACATGTTGGATCCAGAGTAGCAACCTCAAATGAACATGTGTCAGATTCATATAAACCATCTTCATCTTCCTATCAATCAAAACCTGTTCAGTCAGGCTCTAGCTCCATCACTGACACAGCAAAGGACAATCAGAATAGCAGGGATACTTCTTTATCTTCAAAGTCATCCTCCACTTCTTTGAGACAAACTGATCTTTCAGTTCCTAATTACCATTCAGGTTCCAGGGTCTCTACTAGAACAGCATCCAAAAATGAGAAAAAATATGGCCCATTCCAGTCACCGTCATCAAAAGTGGAACCTTCTCCAAAAGCTCCTTTCTCCTCTTTATCTAAATCTCAACAGTCAGTTTCAAAAGATGATGATGATGATGATGGAGAAGTGGAGGAGAAACCCACATTATCTTCAGCTGCAAGATGGTCATCTTCCTCCAGTTCTAGAGACAGCACAAATATGAATGGCAATGGTGCCAGGGATAAAAGGAAACCCACGGGCTCTCGTCTAATACACAAAGTAAACTCTGCAGAAGAAAAAGAGGCTGAGGAAGAGCCTCCCACTTTAAAACAAGGCAGGTCATCGTCTTCTGTAGTCTCAAGAATTTCTCAGACTCCTAACAAACCACATACATCTTCTAAGCCAAGATTGGCCTGGCCACGCTCCTCTGCATCCATATCTGTGCCTTCTCAGCTGTATCCCACACACTCTGCTTCTCCAACTCTTTCTTCATCTTCATCCCCTCTCGTCTCCCGTCAACGACTACAAAGCTCAAGGCCACGAAACCTGTCCCAACGGCAATATGTCAGACCTCCATATAGACAAGGTAATATGTTTTTAATTACTTTATTAATTTTACTGTCTTGAATGTTCCCCCCCATCAGTAGTTCGATGAAAGCTACATTGTTTCATCAGGATACAAGTTAAAGTATATAATTCAGTGTACCGTATTATTCATATTTTGGTAGTATCCAGAAAGCCCCATCAGAATTGGGTCCCCATTTTGCTGAGCACTGTACAAACAATCTGACCTGATGCATATGCCTCTGGGGTGTCCTGCAAAATCAGTGAGGCTCAGGGTCTTCCCAAGGGGATCAGATTACAGAGTCAGGGACTATGTATGGAAACTGGGCAACACTAGAGTTGCCAATTTTGATTGGATGTATTCCTGGAGGTTTAATCTTTAATTCCTGGAGACTCCAGGACAATCCTGGTTCGTTGCATGAGAGATTAAGTTTAGAGTCTGATTTTTCAGAGGTGCTGAGCACCCACAACTCCAGTAGACTGAAATGGCACCTGTGAGTGGTCTAAAAGTCAAGCCCTTCGGTTTTTTAGATCTGCCAGTTACCTCCATCTGTGTGGACCTGGAATACCACCTGATCAGCAGGAACAGAACACAAAAGCTAACAGCAAAGGGAGTGTATGCTGAGTGAGCATCACATGTGTTTGGTGGGGTCAGGATTCTAAAATTACTCTCTATCCCAAGGTTGAGTGCCTGTAGCTGAAGCTAATGCTGTTCTAGTGCTGAGCTGAATTATATTGTACAAAGCTGTGTGAGATGAGGTTTGTTCTTTCAGTCTAGTGTTTTCTTCTAGAGGTAAGGAGAAATGTTATAGAGACATTTCTGCCCCCTGACCCCTTTTGGGTTCTTTGTAAAAGGTCAGTATGTGGTTGGATTAAAAAAAGTGATTCCACGTGGTGATGGACTTTTTAGAAATACTTATAAAGTTCAAGAACGTTTTTTAAAAAGATCTATTTGGAAATTCTGCATCTGTTTTGTTTAAAATCCAACAGGGATCAGAGCAGACAGGCCAAACATGTTAGAAAGAAAACAAGTGCTTGTCCTCTTCTGAACAAATCAGTGTGGAATGCAGCTTTTCAGCTGCACAGACATGAAAGGGTTCCAATAGTGCATCTCAACAGAAATTAAATGCCTACTTTTTAAAATAATGGGCCAGATTGTACATCAAAAGTCACTCTCCAGTGGAGTGTCTCCCAATTTACCATGATAAAACTGAGAGGAGAATCAGGCCCAGACACTTTGCATGTTGTTTTTTGTTCTTTCTACTTCTTAGACTTGTATGAAAACTAAGATTTTGATCTAGGCTTCTTGAGCCAATAGCAAACATCCTACTTACTTCCATGGGAGGAAGACTGGGTCTGCTATGTATGTCTAAAACTAAAATTTTCTAGTCTGAACCAACTGAAGGCTAAAAATTCCAGAATGAAAATACATTCTTAATATGAAACCCGCTGAGCTGACATATTGCAGTGTATTTGGTCCTTTCTTTAGCAGGGACTTCACAACAGGCCAAATTCTGCTCCCATTTGCGTGCATGGGGCTGCCATTTATTTCAGACACACTTTCCCCATTACAGCATTTGCTTTTGGCAGGAATGCTTCAGCTATCAGTCCATAGGGTAGAAATGGCAAGTGTGATGCTAAGGCATTCTTGGGGGTTTTGAATTTGCTCCCACCAGAAAATCATCAAGAGCCAAGCTAGACCTCTCTTACAGTGTGATGCAAGATGAGATCCCCTAACAATAGATACTGGAATCCTCCAGCAGATAGTTCCATGGCTGGTAATCCCTTTGTTCTGGACTTTTCAGGTAAATTGGTTTGGGTGTTGTAGGTTCACTCAGGATATACACTCACTAATTTGGGTGCTATGTAATTTCTTGATCTACTGTAAATTATGGAAAAGGCATGCAAGTACTATGGTGATGGGTGCCTTATAAATGTCTGTAAACATTATAATGGTTTGGGTTTCAGATTTAATTTTGAATTTCCTAGTTTTAATAGGTCTGGGGCCTGGTTCAGATTTAATTTTGAATTTCCTAGTTTTAATAGGTCTGGGGCCTGGTTTACTGATATGTGATGGCTGCTTTGCACCATTTCAGTGATACAAAGCAGCCAAAAATACAGTTTAAGCAGCCAGTTAGGCCCGGTTTACATCTTCTTTGTATCAACAGAGCAATGCACAGTAGCCAGAGTGTACTGGTGAATCGAACCCTTTACATTTAGTGTATTTTAAACACAGCTTTATGTACTGGACATATACCTTTATGTGTAAATAATTAAGCACAGTTTGTAATGACCATTGTATTTGTTCATGTTGTAAAGTGTGGTTTGGTTCTGTGCACATGCTTGTTAATAATACTTTATATATTGTTTTCTCTATTTCAGGTAGTAATGGTAGGCCCAATCTTACAACAAAAACAAATATAAATGGGAAAATACTACCTGGTAATAATGGAAAACCAAGTGGACAAAGAATAATCAATGGTCCTCAAGGAACAAAGTGGGTAGGGTGACCTTCTTTGGAAATTCAAGATGCTTTGACTTATTTTTTAAAAAAAGGAATGGTGCTCTTCACCAAAAAGAATATAAAATGTGATCAGACTGAGGGTCCCTTCTGGCCTTAAATCGATGGCTCTATGAAAAAAATTGATTTATTTATTGTTGTGTGATTTAAATAGCTGATTTAGGGCTTAAGGGTTTGTATTTTCAAAAGTGCCTACGTAATTTAGCAGCATAAACCCCACTGACTTCAATTAAGTGATTTTCAATTATGTCAAACTTAGCTCTTCTTTACATGGGGAAACTGACCAGCACAGCTATTCTGAAATAACTGTTCCATAATAGCTATTTCATTATAGCTACCTGTATGGACACTTGTATTCCGGAACAAGAGTATCCACACAGGCAGTTACTCCAGAATAGCAGCTACAGTGATTTAAACTCAAACCCTATTTTATTGTGGAATAGCTTCCCTATGCAGACAAGCCCTTAGCACCAGATTTTTAAAAGTGTTTAGGCACATAAAGATAGACCTCTTGTAGGTTTTTCAGAAGGATTTAGGATTCTAATTTCCGTTGATTTCAATGGGAGTTAAGTGCCTAGGCACTTTTGAAAATTCCATTAGGTGTCTATTTCAATGTAAGAACATAAGAGCTGCCATACTGGGTCAGATCATGGTCCATCTTGCTCAGTATTCTGTCTCCGACAGTGGCCTGAACTAGAGCTTCAGGGGGAGTGTACGGTACAGAGCAATTATCGAGTGATCCATCCCTGTCTTCCATTCCCAGCCTCTGATAGTAGGAAGTTTAGGATCACCCCAAGCATGGGGTTGCATTCCAGACCATCTTGGCCAATAGCCATCGATAGACCTGTCCTCCATTAACTTATCCAGTTCTTTTTTGAACCCAGTTATAGTTTTGGTCTTCACACCATCCCATGAAAATAAGCTCCAAAGGATAGTTGTGCATTGTTTGAAAAAGTACTTGTTTGTATTAAACCTGCTGCCCACTAATTTCATTAGGTGGCCCCTGGTTTTTGTACCGTGTGAAAAGGTAAATAACACTTCTCTAGTCACTTTGTCCACGCCATTCATGATTTCATAGACCCCTATTCTATTCTCCTTCCCACCTCACCCCCTAGTCATCTCTTTCCCAAGCTGAACAGTCCCAATCTTTTTCGTCTGTCCTCATCTGGAAGCCGTTCCATAGCCTTGACCATCTTTGTTGCCCTTCTCTGAACCGTTTCCAGTTCCACTATGTCCTTTTTGAGATGGGGGCAACCAGAACTGGACACAGTATTGAAGGGGTGGACATTATAATATTGTCTGTCTTGCTTTCTATCCCTTTCCTCATAGTTTCCAATGTGCTGTTAGTCATCCTTAGGTGCCTAAATGCCTTCTAAAATCTGCCATTCAGGGCAAATCCCACCTACCCTGTTGATAACCAGCCTATGTATGGAAGGAATTTTTATTTCTGCCCCACATTGATTCGTGCCTCGCTCCTCAAATAGTCCCACTGAAATCAATGAAGATACTCACAGAGTAAGGTACCCTGCAACCGGAATCACAGCATGAGAATAAATAAATGTCATATGGCATTTTAGCGCTCTTCGTGTATATTAGATGAACGTATTCAAATGCCTGGTTTGGAAGACATTTTCAAGATAGTGTGGAAAAACATGCACACGGGCATTTAAAAAATGTAAACTATTTTGATCTGACACTTAGCACCTGTCTTCCATTTTGTCTAGCTTGTCGCATGTGAACCTTTTGGTTTCCTTTTCTAAACAAATGAAATCATTTCTGGAAACAATTAAAATTAAAGGGTGAGTAAAATTTTCAAAAGTGGCTACAGCCCAGGTTTTTAAAGGTCTTTAGGGCATTGATGCGCTCAGCTTTTCAATGCCTAACTGATTTAGAAGCCTAACACTTGTTTTCAAAAGTGATTTAGGCACTTAGGAGCCTCACTACCATTGATTGTCAATGGGATTTTGGCTTCCCTTTGAAAATTAGATTTAGGCTCCTAAATTATTTAGGCATTACAATGCTGGCTACACCTAAATACCTTTAAAAACTTGGGCCTAAGGCACTTACAAGCCTAAATACCATTTTCAAAAGTGCTTAAGTAATTTTGGAGTCCTATGGATTTCGACTCCTAATGAGGTGATTTTCAAAGGCACAGTTAATAGTTAGGGGCTTAACTGCCATTTGTTCCTTTGAAAATCTCTCCCTACATGATTCAGGCACTTCTAAAAATGTAACTCCAAACTTCTCTCTTCCCCTGGAATTACTATTATGGTATAATTTAATTTCCCATTCTTTCATGTCAGGTGAGTTTCAGTATTTCTATCACTGCTTTTTAGATCGTAGATCTCGATCGAGGGCTAGTGTTAAATGCTGAAGGAAGATACCTCCAAGATTCCCAAGGAAACCCACTCCGAGTGAAATTAGGAGGAGATGGACGCACTATTGTTGGTAAGGACAGACTTTTTTCCTAAAGAAAAAATAGTTTTCATATCAATGGTGCAAAATTCTGGCAAATATGGCAGAAGTGGCATATTGATTTTATTTAGGGCCAGATTGTGGCCCAGCTTAATACGGCAGCACAAGGCAATAAGGGGAATATCCTCTTCACTGCATGAGTGTGAAGGGGTATGTGGTATTGCACCCAGTAGTGTCTTCCTCCCCCAAGTAGGTGGGAGGGAGAGTTCAACTCTCAACCTGATCAGAGCTGAGCCAGCATGAGAGGAAGTAACCTGAGCCCAAAAAAGGGCTGCATTAAGTTACTTCCTACATGGAGCAAGCAAGGAAGATGATAATTCCTACTCCAGGCTCTTCCAGGGGGAGCTCAGCTACACACCACCCCTACACAGGATTAGGGCCCTGTTTTAACAGATGCTAGACAAACACAGAGGTAGGTGCAGTCCTTGCCCTGAAGAGCTTACAATTATATCCTCTTCAATCTATAAATAGGTATGGGTATGAAATATACCGTACAAACAGTGTTAACCTGCTCCTCTATTCAGCCAGAGAACAGCCTCCCACAGAGCTGTTCCTGCTTGGAACAGGGATAATTTGCATGGGTGGTTTTGTATAGGAACAATTGCTTTTGGGGACTGCCACTCACAACTATACTGCAAACCACGTCTGCTTTCCCTGTGGCCACATCCCCCTTTATCTCTTTGTAATTGCACCTGTAAATGTGCAACAGAATGGGGTTCTGTGACATCCTGGAGGAGGCAGAATTGGATACAAAATGAGTGGAACCTGCATCTCTGTTCCTGGGCCTGAGGCAGAGAATCAGAGCCATGACTCGCTACTTGACAACCCATCCCTGCTGCTTCCCTGATTGGTTGCCAGCCAGGGCAGTAGAGGATTTAGCCCTCTGGCTTCACTTTGCCAGACAAAATTTGGCCCATGAAATGTATCAGCTTATGATCTAGCCACAAAACTAACTCCGAGATGGAAATTTCAAATGACTGCTGACTTTTTCCCTGAAGTGGATATTTTAAAGTGGTAGGTCATTTGCTCAAAGGACACTTAGTATTCTTGTGGCTGAGATTTAAATTACTGGGGGAAGAAAAATCCCAGCTTTCTGACTATAATAATGTGTGGATTCTTAAAAATACATCAATCATGACAGCATCCCCTTTGAACAGAGTTGAAAATAAAATAAAATAAATGTAGCTGTTTGCAATATTGGATAAGACCCAAATGTGCATCTAGTCCAGTATCCTGTCTTTGACAACAACCAGCACCAGACACTGCAGAAGCAGAGGTGGGATAATCTGCTCCACCCCCAATTAGTTTCAACCTGATCACTAATAGTTGGAGATCAGTTTAAACCCTGAAACACAAGGTTTAATGAATTTAATTTTTTCATTTTTGTTCCCATTAACTATGACAACTCCGGATGTTCTTGTTATACATATAAATGTCCAATCCCTTTTTGCACCTCATTAAGATTTTTGGCCTCAACAACTTCATGTAGGAATGAGTTCCACAGTTCAGACCCCTCAAATATACTCCCCTGTGGCCACAGTGGTTCTTTTTAAAAACAAAAACCTGTTCACTGGGATGTCCATTATTTTAAGTATGTTTCCTTATAAGACTTCAACTTGTCATTGTTGTGTACTTTTTAAAAATATCATTTTAACTTTGCTCAGAATTAGAAGCTCTGTAAAAATGTGTGTCTCTTCAGTTTTTGTAGTTCTTTTCAGTAGAGCTGGACAAACTATTTGTAGTGAACAGTTTATCCAGGGAGTTTAGCCCTTATTTTTGTTTGGGAATTATCCATGAATAGATTTTTATTTTAGCTAATGTAGTTATTATTCCTAATTGATAACTTTTTGCAAATATATTCCATCTTATGGGTTGCTTTGTCTATGTCTTTGACTCTTGGTTGTTTACTATTTGATATTTGTGATTGATCCTTTAAGTCACATGGTATTATGACGGATGTGAGGACTTTCTACACGAAGGGTGAGTCTTCCAGTGTATGAATATGAATACTGGGGTGCACATGGAGTGAAGTTCACAAGGAGGCCTTAAGTAATGCAAGGCCTTCTGCTGACCTCTCTGTACAGGGATGGCTATCATCCTTGGTGAACAACTTTCCTAAAATGTTCAGGTGACCACAAACTCCACTGCTCAAATGTTCATGGAGGAGCAAAATCTAATAATAATACCTAACCCTCATCTTGCACTTTTCATCAGTAAATCTCTAGCATATGGCTATATATCTTCAAACTAAGCCAGCTACCTGGAATCTGCATGAATCACTTTGAATAGTGTTCTGCAGTATTCTCCTTCCTCTATTCTCCAGTTTGCTCATATGGCTGATTTTCACACTTGAGATGGATTTCATGATATGGCTCATCATTAGAAATGGGGAGGAAGAAAATCTTAGTGGTAGGATTCCACCTTGGATTTGGATTTGCTTTTGTATTATAGTTTGAAATGAGAGAGGCTGGATCCAATCTGTGTGTCAGCAGGTATTCTCCCCTTTTACTCACAGATCCACCATGCTGAAATGTCATTTCTGTTAATACAGCATCTGAGCAGGTGGTATTGCTGGAAATGGCAATCAGAACAGATAGAGGGACATGGCATCTCCGTAGGGAAATCAGGAGCGTGAGTAGAAAAAAACATGCCCTCCTCATGAGGTGACATGTACCTCATGTATGGAGTACGCAGATCTTTGAAGGGGGTATCCACAGCATCTGTACCAACACATGTATATACAGAAAGACAAGGCATATTTCTTACATGGAGTCCAGTTCTTTGAGACGCTGAATGCTTCTGGATCCTCAATGACCACAAAGTAATTAGAAGTTGAGGGCATCTGGCACCACCACAGAATCAAGCCCATATGCACTTAGGCCCAGATTCTTAAAGCTATTTAGGACCTAACTCCCACTGAAATCAACCTTTGAAGATCTGGCCCTTAAAAACTAATCCTGCATTCCTATGCAGTCCAGATGTGTATTAAGTCAGTTTCAGTTGCGTCTATGTGGATTGTGTGAATGAGCCAGTAGAAGGTATGGTATATGTGGATATCTTGCTGTTTATGTATTGTGACAGGGTCGGGCCAGATGGCTATAGGAGAGTAATAGAAGGTAGATATATTAGCCCCAGGCTAAGTAGGTCCCTTTTCCCTGGGTAAGGTAACAGGGAAGGTTCCAGAAGAATTAGGAACCTTCTGGAGACAATTAAGATAGGCTGATTAGAACACCTGTAGCTGATCAAGAAGCTGCTAGAATCAATTAAGGCAGGCTAATCGGGGCACCTGGGTTTTAAAAAGGAGCTCACTTCAGTTTGTGGTGTGCGTGTGAGGAGCTGGGAGCAAAAGGCAGTAGGAGCTGAGAGTGAGAACGTGGACTGTTGGAGGTCTGAGGTGTACAAGCATTAGCGGACACAGGAGGGAGGTCCTATGGTGAGGATAAAGAAGGTGTTGGGAGGAGGCCATGGGGAAGTAGCCCAGGGAGTTGTAACTGTCGCACAGCTGTTCTAGGAGGCACTCTAGACAGCTGCATTCCACAGGGCCCTGGGCTGGAACCCGGAGCAGAGGGCAGTCCTGGGTTCCCCCCGCAAATCCTCCCAACTCCTGGTCAGACACAGGAGGAGTCGACCTGGACTGTGAATTCAGAAAAACAGAGGGCTGCCGTGAAGCTCCAAGGCGAGCAAATCCGCCAATAAGCGCAAGACCCACCAAGGTAGAGCAGGAACTTTGTCCCAGTATATAGATATAAATAACTATTTTCCCTTAATTTATCCACAGCATAGTTTGTGGCTTTTTCTTTAAGACTCATAGGAAATAATAAAAAACAGCTGTGGGATATACGTGAAATCACTGGTGGTTACGTATGAATCCATCTAAATAAGTCTCATGAACTCGTGTAGTACACACAGATGAAACACAGTTACAGAGAACATCTGCTATATCCATAACTTAAGATAGGCCTTTTCTCTCTCATTGCAGCATCCTAACAGAGTATCCTTTTTTTTTAACCTTTCTTCTGGTGTATAACATTAGGGGTCAGGGTATAAATCCTTTTACAGTTGTCCATGTATGTTTTCACTTACCTATGTGAGATGAAAGTAGGTGTAATCTTTGCACGTGAGTGAAATGGATATATGAAACCCCTTCTGGGTGCTATTACATGCTGCTGAATCACAGTCAAGGAAAGGGCTGTGTCCTCAGCATCCCAGCCAGCAGGGTTTACCTATTTTAAGTCAGGATTTACTATACCTCTCTTCACTAGTTCTGATACACTCTTGGGAATCCAGCTCTTCAGAGAACCGCTAATAAAAGTGGATGACACTGTGGTTTGTATGAGGTCCTCCTGAATCATTTCTCTATTCCCCTAGGTATGGCACTTCTGGGATCCTAAATGGAAATCTGCTGATGCTAAATACCATGATTTAAAAACATAGAGAATCTGCAATTAGATATTTTTCTTTTGTTCTTCTCTTGCAGATGCTGGTGGTGCTCCAGTAGTGAGTCCTGATGGATTACCCTTGTTTGGACATGGGCGGTTTGGTAAACCTCTAGCAAGTGCACAAGATAAACCAGTAGTAAGCCTTGGAGGGAAACCATTGATTGGTCTTGAAATGATTAAAAAGACAACAACTTCTTCAACAACTACGACCACAATTCCCACAACAACCACAACTGCAACTACAACCACAACTACCATCATCACCACCACTGCTGAACCAACGACTACTGAGCTCCCAACAGAGAAACCACTACCTACATGTCCCCCAGGCACTGATGCTCAGTATGATGAGGATGGCAAGTTGGTAAAAGGGCTTGATGGCCTGCCTGAATGCAATGCAGAAGGTAACAATAATATAAACACAAATAGGAGGTGTGATGTTTCCTAGGGTAGCCAAGGTTGTGAGACACCTTGCTACCACCTGTCCATAGTGTGACAAAGTCTTGTGTGTGCCTGCCATTGGTCAGCTCCCCAACTCCTCCAGCCATCGGCAACACAAGCACTTCCCTCTAGGCATCACAGACCCCGCAGTCTCTCCACAGCTTAGCAACAAGCACACTCCAACTCTTGAGCCCTCCAAGCATCTCCCTGGAGTGTCCAGCCCCTGGTCTGCTGGACAATCATCATGTTCACAGATTTGCTGCTTCCAGAGCTTACCAGTAGAGTGCATCTTACCAGTTCCACCCCAGATCATCAGTCCGCTTAACACACAGCACTGAGATATGTTTATAGTGAAATCATATATACATTTATTTGACATAGCACAGAGATTTAAGTTGTAACAAGTAGAATTACTGGAAACAAATGTTTGCGTGTTATGATTTTACTTTATATGTATTTTACAGCCTACCCGTAATTAACAAGATACTCTCCTGCCTTGTAGAGTATTGCTCATCCAAAATCCTTGCAGTGTTTTATAGCCAGGCTTAGCTTTGACCATCCTTCATGAGAGACACATGCTATTAGATTGCCTCCTGTGCAATGGATTCTGTATTTCCTTGCACCCCAAGATAGGCCTCCTGCCCCCGCTGTTTGTTTCATCTTGGAAATATCCTCTCTTGTAGATTTTGCCATCTCTTATTTAGCCCCTGGCTAAGTATGCAAATAGGCCTACATTGTGAAGCATACAATACACAGAACGTATATGACCAGACAGGGAGATAGGTATCTGCTATCTCTTGCCTGAAAGGAAATTTCTGAGATATGTCACCTCCTGGTGACCTGCCTTAACCAGGCAGGACCTTAAGAACATAATTTTTGGGATAGACACACAACTTCTTAAATATTGTCCATACATACATTTTCAAATGACTGTGATGACCAGTGGGCCACTGGCTCTTGGTAGAGACATCACATGCCCTCCTTCAGTGAACTGTTTTGGATAAATCTGACCCAGGGGATCCCTGTAAAACCCGATGTAACCCTTGTGCCCTCTAACAGTTGACATCCTGTTACCCCCAGTCCCTGAGTCACAATATGTGTGGCTGTACTGCACAGTTACAAAAATATAAAATGAAAACTTTGTTTTGAAAAGCGATCTTCCGAACTTGCCAATGACAGTTGATTGTGGAAAAGAAAACTCGAAGTGTTTGCCATCTGACAAAGGCAAGAGGAATGTTTCAGTATTTCGCTGCAATCTGAAACAACACATACTTGCAAAGAATCTCCAAGGCTTGTCAGATCACAAATCATTATTGAGACTCTCAAAAAAATGAATACTTGTTATCAGCTAGCTACTGGGGCCTGATCCCAGTGACTTCCTTGGGCTTTGAATCACGGTCTTGATTTAGTTTGACGTAGCTGCCCTCTTTCCAGATGGCTATGCGGCACTGTATAAGTTAAAAGTAACTAAATGGTCACTCTTCTGGCCAACATCCTAGGTCTTTGGCTTCTGAACAAACAGCTGCATCTTTAAAGGCTGAAAGAGTAGTGCTATGAGGTTTAAAGTACTGTCCTCACCAGAAAAGGGACGGCAGGGCTGTAGTTTTATTCTCTCTCAATCATTTGCATATCACATGTGCTCAGTTTACAAGCTAATGGCCAACCCTGCAAGCTCAGGCCACAATTCAGCAAAGTACCTAAGCTCATGACTTACCTTAAGCATGGGAGAACTTTGATTTTCAATAGAACTCCTTATGTGCTGAAAGTTAGGCACGTGAAATTTCTCTGCTGAATTGGTTGGGGCCTCAATTTGGGATACGAAAGTCAGTCTGGGTTCTTTCTGCTTCTAGCCTCATCATAAGCAGCTATTAACTCATATTCTGTGTTTATGGCCTGCTTCATCATCCACTCAAGTAAATGACAAAAATGCCATTGACCTCAGTAGAAGTAGCACAGAGTCCTTAGAATTTAGCTGACAATTTTGTTGATAGTTTATATTCTGCTTCATACACTATCTTGCTTTTCCATAGCTGTATTGCCTGTTCATTGTCTGCCAGTAGGAATAAAAACTTGTTTTTCTCACTAAAGTGAGAAGATGAGCTTGAAAGCGGTAATGGGTGCAGAACTATTGAGCAAATAGGTGGCCTTTTTATATAGTCACTTTTTTCCTACTATAATCTTTAACACTTTAATCCAGAGGAACCTGTTATCCAGGTTTCCCTGGACTATTTGTCCGATGACATGCACTATCACTTGAGTTGCAACTGTTCTATAGATGACCCCTTTTCAGTTGATTATAAATAATTTGCATAAATTCCCTCTTTAACATGATTAGCTAGTCTAACTCTTCAATCACATCTCTCAGTGCTATGGTAGAAGGATGGAGATATTCGTGATGAACAGCTGCACTATACCAACAGATATAGGGGTTGCTTACCGTTTCCACACTTCACATTAATTTTGTATATCTATCAGTTACCATCATCTGTCCATGAGAAGCAAGTGCTTTATGGCGTCTAGACTATAAAATCTGCAGGCCAGATTCCCAGCTGGTGCAAATCAGTGTAATTCCATTGACTTTTGTCACTGTGTCACATTGCTTTAATGACTGCTGGCTGCCGGATCCATCCATGAATAACAGAGCTGGATCTTAGCTGCAAAATGCAAATCTGGACCCAAACTTTTTCTAGCTCTGAGCAGAGTATGGGAGCTTGGCCCATCTCTGATAACTATGTCTAGCTCTTATATAGTGCTTTACAGCCATAGATTTCAAAATACTTCACAAATTAGGTCAGTATAAATATCACCATTTTACAAATGGGGAAACCAAGGCACAGAGAGCTGACATGATTTCCTCAAGGTCACCCAGCAGGTGAGTGGCAGAACCAGAACCCGGATCTTCTGGGTCCCAGTCTAGAGCGCTGTCCACTAGTCAACACTGCCTCTCATAGCTGTTAGTTCTCGCTCACTCTCTTTTGTCATTTTTTGAATATGAATGGATTATAAACAGAGACCAAAGCCATCTCAGTCATTATAGCTGTTGCCTCCGCAGTGTTCTAACCATAGGAAAAATTTGTTTTTGTCGGTAAAGTAGGAAGATATAACTGGAAGACACACAAGGAGCAGATATAGATTGGCAAGCAAGAAAAACAGCATGTCACTCCTAGGAGCTGGGGAAAGATTGGCTTGGCTCTAAGTGAGTAAAGTAGAGGGCCATACAGAACTTCCTTTCCCCACATTAAATATAAAGCAAAGACCTTGCTTGTCATTGTATCTCTGTTGCAGCAATAGAAGCTAATGACACTGCCAAATTTAGATCTGAAGTAAGCAAGAACAAATTCACCGAAGTCAGTTTTATTGAGCTTGTATACACCGGGTGTAAATTCAACCCACTCATCATTTGAAAGCAGCATCAGAAAACAGCTCTTTATATTCAAAAATGGGGCCTGGATGCGCCTACCGGATTGTCCTAAGCCCCCCATTTACAGAAGTCTGTAACTGGATTTAGAAACAGACAATGTAAATGGTATCTGGGGAGCCGCACTATCAGTTTAGAAAGCACAGAAGAGATGGAAAGAAGAGACATGGGCAGCTGACGATGAGTTGAGAGATGGACACAAACGTCTTTTACAAAAACTGCCATGGGCAGAAGATCGGCGATTCCTCTATCAGCTGTACTAGGTGAGTAATCTGTCTGAGAGATTTTATTACCTTGTATAGACAGAACTGTTATTTATATTCTTAGTATTCATTATTTAGCAGGTAATCTTGTGTAACTGTTTTTGACTATGTGGTGGAAGTTTACAATATAGTGTACCATACCTGTAAAATGTTCAGAAACTCTCTCAGGCCCCAACCCTGCAAACAGATGCATTAGTGCAGGCCTCTGTGCCTGTAAGGAATCCTACTGATGGGGCCTAAAACATATGTGTGATATACCACCTGATGGTCATGTTCTTAGTATTTGTTATTGGCACTCATGTAGGATGACCAGCATAACCATTTTGTGGCTTTTTCACTGGTGAGAAGTGCAGCCAGACCAAATTCATGCTGAGAAAACCACTATGCTTCACCCGTAACATCAAGAATTCCCTCCCTATCTTTCTTTTCTGTTAGCTATTTTTACAAAAGAATTTTTGCTTGGACATTTGTTCCTTTTCCATTGTTCATAGTGTGTCTTCATGCCAGGGGTGGGCAAACCTTTTGGCCCGAGGGCCACATCTGGGTATAGAAATTGTGTAGCGGGCCATGAATGCTCACAAAATTGGGGCTGGGTTGTGGGAGGGGATGAGGACTCTGGCTGGGGATGCAGGCTCCGGGGTGGGGCCAGAAATGAGGAGTTCAGCGTCCAGGAGGGGGCTCCGGGCTGGGGCAGAGGGTTAGAGTGCAGTGGGGTGCGTAGGAGCTGAAGGGGAAACATGTCACTGCTTCCTCGAGCCACGCAGAGCAGCCCCCAACCCTGCTCCCCAGCTGGGGTGCCGGAGCGGGGCAAGCCCCAGATCCCGCTCCCCAGTGGGAGCTTGAGGGCTGGATTAAAACAGCTGGTGGGCTGGATGTGGCCCGCTGGGCGTAGTTTGCCCATGCCTGCTTCATGCTGTCATCGAACTGCTTTGTCTTCCAGTATTGGTAACTATTTTTGACTGTCATTATTTTTTTACAGCTGTTCTTTACAGGGACTGAGGTGGAGACAGATCTTATCTCTATTGTTTTTAGTATTATTACTGCTAACTCGGGCCAACTCCCTTTTAAGCACTTTTTTCATTATCTTTTCGTTTCCTTTTTGTGATTCAGTTTACTTTCGTTAAGATTTTTCCTGGGCTTATCTTACTTTCATTATGGCAGCAGGTGGTTTTTGGTAGAGACCCACTTTAAGAAAAATCACGTGAGATCCACTGACACTCTTCTTGGTGTGCTTCCCCCCCTACAGTTCTGAGTTTAATATGGAAATCCTTTATATCTTCCCTGTTACCTTTGTCTCTTTTCCTTATTCTCCACCTCTGGCAATTCGAGTCTAATTTCTTAGGCAGCCTGGGTGTTTTATAGTGTCTATCCATGTTTATACAGTCCCCAGTACCAGAGCAACTGAGCATCTTACAATCTTTTAATATGCTTATCCTCATATCAACTATGTGAGGTAGGAATTAGCCCTGTTTTACAGATGAGGAACTGAGGCACAGGGAGGCTAAGGAACTTGCCCAAAGTCATACAAGAGGTCTATGTCACAATAAGGACTCAGGTCTTCCAAGTGCTAGGTTAGTGCTCTAACCACTAGATTATTCTTCCTCTATAGTATGACTCTTCGATATAAGGACCTCTTTAAAGACAACAGGGCAGCTTTTTTGCGTTTATTTTGACCATATCACTGATTGCATCTTGAAGATACATAACAATATCTCCATGAAAATAACTGAGGGCCAAATTCTAATTCCCTTTATATTAGGCAGTATCTTATTTCACAAGCAGACACATTGACTTCAGTGGGACTGTTCATGGAGTAAGGCTGCCTTGAATCTCATCAAGGCTTTCAAAATCTGGCCCTAAAAATATTTCACAGTATTATTTTTAATAAAGGCATTGGCTGATTTTTCTCTGAAGTTTAAAGAACCTTTTAAATACTAATATTTCTTTCCTTTCCAATGTCCAGTTTGCCAGAAGCTCTGGCCCACATTTCGTTCTTTGCAAAAGAGTCGTCATATCATCCATGGATCAACCCAAATCTATAGAGAGCCTTATTGCATGTTGCAGAAAAACCAGCTGTTCCTCTTTAAAAGTACAGCATGTCAAGAATGTCTCTGCCAATGCATCAGATTGGAAGTCTGAAAGGGCAGGACACTTCCTGAATCCTGCAACATACACATGACATAAGTTGAGAAATATTAATCCCCACTTCAGAGTTACGAGGATTTCTATGAGGAATAAATGTTTGCTTCTCTCTCCATAATGTTTCTGTAACCTCAGCTTGGCTGCCTAGTCCAACGTTTGACACATGCAATAAGACAGCCTGCCCTGTCTGGGTGAACGTCATCGAGATGAAAGCTCCTCCAAGGTGCCTATTTAACAGCTGCTACGTTACGTTTGAAGGAGGATAACCCGTTCCTATATAGCACTACCAACATGCCCCAAACTTTAGCTGCTGCTCTGTCCTGAATGTTTCCAAAGGGTGTTTTTGCACTGTCTATCTCCTCTGTCTGGGTCTTTAGTAGAACAGTCATTCTTCCAGAGCCTGATATTTTGTCACCATCAGTACTTGGCTTCCCAACAGATTTGGTCTGTAAGCGCCAGAAATGCCACCACATGTTATACTAATTATTTTGCAAAGTCTGTTAATATTTGGCAGAATACTTGCTTGTCCCAGCACAATTTATTGTCAACATTTCACTAGATTCAGCAACATTTAGCAGAAAAGAGTTTGGCAGCCCAAGCCTACATTTCCCAGACGACTCAGCCCTGGATGTGCCCAGACTCAGGGAAAAGGGAGCTGTTTTTTGTGTGTGTTGGCTGACTTGTGGTGAAAGTGGAAAAATTCTAGTTAAGACAAGGAAGTTTGTAGTTCTCACTTGGTAGCAGGTCGAAGTAAACCCTACTGGGGAGCTGAGGGAGCTACACTCAACGTAGGAGGAGCTAACTGAGGAACTACAATCAACATAAACATAAAACCACATAAAACAGAAAGTTGCAGGGGGATTTTGTTTGTTTTGCAATAACTATGCCATTTCTGTGCCACAGCTCTGCTGAGAAAATATAGCCCTGTAAATGGGAGAACTTGACAAAACACAAAAGAAAATACAATTTCTCCATATAATCAGACTATTGTCTTGACAAGAGGTAGTTACGCTGGGAAGCATTAAGGAGTGAAATCTGCACATTAACACGTTCAAAGCTTCGTGTATATCTGATACTCAATAATTTATCTGGCAGTATTCAAAAAGGAGTGTTTACATTATAACTAGTGATCAATACCAGCTGCCTATGTTGGGAAGATTCTCTGTCTTCGTCCAAAGATGCACTGGGTCATATGCTAGCTTGGCAGTAGACATTCACTGCTTTGTATGATTGCCTGTCAGTCAGCTGCACAAGTTTACCGTGAGAAAATGTCAGACATTTGCTTTGTTAAAGTCTGACAAGAATTAGCCAATTTCCTGTATTTTCAAAAATTTTTCTGGCACTAAAATTACTGCTGTATTATACCAGCTAGGGTTTGAGGGTTTTTTTTTTTGTCCGAAATGTAATAGCAAGAAATAGAAAACGAAGGTTTGTATGTTTGTTGTTCTCGAATAAAAAATAAATGAGACATGCTAATATGATTCAGATTTTATTTTTAATTATTTAATACTGGAAATTGAAATTGTTCAACACACATCTTAATATCTTTAATATAACTAACATTTTCTATCTTATTAAGAGCTACAGTGGGAAGGTTACCTGTCTTTAGAAAGTATCCTGTACAGAACAATGTTAAAGTATGAAATGTGTCAAGTAGTTGGATACATTAATATAATTTATACTGGTGTGTGCAACTAGATTACATGAAAGATAGAGTGTGTTCATGTGTATGTACAAGTATGTATGTACCTTTGTGCATGTGTTTTGTGTACACACATACACAATATCTTTAATATCGGTGCCTATAGTATATATATGTGTGTGTGTGTATAATATATAACCAGCCTTGCATAATTCTACTTGGAATGAGGTCTTTTGGTTTTGAGTTTCTTTGGGAAGGCAAATAATTTTCTTTTTTCATTGTCACCAAGCATCATGGTAAAGTATGGTCAAAGAGATTTTGTGCCTGAGCTGTTAAAATGTTATGGACAATGTAGCTGAGATCAGTAACTATCTATGGTAATCATTGGGGCCATTATAATTGGTGGCTCTGCCTATTAGAATCCGTATAGTTTTGGATTGCGTCCTCAACCTATAGAGTAGAAGTGAGAGAAAAAGACTTCAAAAGGTTGACGCAAGCCTCCCAGAATTCAGATACGTATCTAAACCTTCTGAGGTCTTCCTCCTGCTCTTATTCATTTACTGTCCTACATCCCAACCACATCTTCCTCCCAAAGCCCAGTTCTTCATTTTTGATGGTCTCTAACATGGCCCTACCTTTAATGGAATCCATCAGGATGCTCCTATTTTCTCAGTACTGTTCTGGACGGCTAGTCTAGGTCTTGTGTGCTCTGGCTTCTCTGAGCCACAGGCACTGCAAAGTACATTTCTCTGACTGCAAGGAAAGCCCCAAACTCACAAGATAGCAATTGATCCAGGAGAGAATCCATGAATCTGCAGAGCTGCTGAAGTGACTTTTCAGGGAGGAAGGAAGTCTGTTATACACAGGGGTCAACATCCCAATTGTCTTGCATCTAAAACATTTTGAGCAGAAGTTCCCTGTCGTTCTTATTTTATCTGCACTGCTTCACCCATTCTTGCTTATAAATGTCATGGGTTTTTTGCCATGAAACCACAACAAGCTGTTACAGGGATGCTAAGCAAGGCATCCTTTGCTCCAAGAATCCTGTGGGTCTCCCAGGGCAGAATTCCTGGAGGATGCTGGGTATTTTGTACAGCAGCTCTGCAAGAAGCAGCATCATGCCTCCTGGCTAGCTTGTGCTACCACCCGTTCATCTACTCTAGATATTCATAGTGCATCTATTATCATGTGATCTAGAACCATTGCTGCTGTTGTCTCATTATTCTATGGATTAAATAGCTTTCAGCTTTTATTTTAAAACGTGTTCAGCGAGTAATTGAGGGAGGCAAATATCATTTAATCATTGTGCTATCTTTTCTTCCTCCTTCGACAGATACGTTCTCAGGGCTGGATATGGATGTGACAGCAACTCCAGAGGCGTATGTGATCTATGACGAAGGTACTGGTTCATTAGGAAAGTCCTTTGCAAGTGCTGTGTGGTCTCCCCGTCCCCCTTTCAACATTGCACTGTAAAGAATAAATCTGCATCATGTTGGATGGGAACTTAGGCAGGCTATCACCAGGATCATGAGCTGGAGCCATGCCCCTTGGTTTCAAAGCAGCCCTGTGGTGGTTGTGAAAAATAGAGCCTTCGAAGGGGATTTAAAGTGGAAGTAACTCACAGCCAGAGCAGTGTAAAGGAAACATGGGCCCAGTATTCTCAAATCATTGAAGCATTTTCAGCAAATGTGACAATAGGTGTGTCTGCACTGCAGTGAAAGGTGTGATTGTACCACATGCAGACATACGCAAGCTAACTTTTGTCTAGATAGCTCAAATAACAATAGGAGCAGAGCTGCAGCAGGATGACTAGTAGCACAAGCTGGAGGGCCCTGCCTGGGAACATGGGTAGCCTCTGCTGCCTTGGCTTCACTGTTGTTGTAGCTACAGTCACACCTTGGATTCCAATGTAGACATAGGGAATGTTTGAACAAAGGTGATCTCCAAAGTAGTGTGTCACAAATGGTCCAATTGAGAGCGGATTCTCTGTTACCCCAGTAATGCGCTTGAATGGATTACATTAATGTACATCAGTGGGGGATCAGGAGTAGTGGATCTCCATGCCACTCTGCCCCTGCCCCACCCTCCACCCAAATTTCCCTTACACCAGTGATGGAGCTGGCTTAGTAGGCACCAATGCTGCCTCCTCCAGCATCATACCAATGGAGATTCCCCTTTGACTTTGTGCCACATAATATTGCATGTAAGCAGCACAATGTCAATTTAACAGACTGAAGAGAGTGGCCCAGAAAGAGCTTAAATTGCTGTTATTTTAGAATCTGCCTGCTTATAACTCAACTCGTGAACAAAAAAGACATTTTTCAAAGTGACACTTCTAAAGGACGCTGCTTCAATCCTGCCCTTATCTTTCCTGTTACAGAATCCAGCCCGAACCAAAAATCAGCAAAGTTGCTGAGTTAATCTAAAATAGAAAATAAAGCTGCTCTGCGTGCACTAGGGGTTAAGTGGGACTTCCAGGGTAAACCGGCCTTTTTCTGGCCCTCTGCACAGGGATGACTTTCACCCACCGAGCACAGAGAAACTATATCGTGAGAAAACTGATAAATTCATCTGGTCAGATCTTCCACTGTGTTAGGGCCGTTTCATTTCATTCCAGTGGTGCAAGCTACACTAAAGCTCCCATTCCAGTCACAGAGGGATCCCTCCTGTGTAGGGAGGCTCTCAAGCAGCGGAGAGCTCCTGTAGTGAATTTCATGCCACCTCCTTCCTGCAGTTGGCATAGGGGGAAATGGCACAGGGCCAGGATTCTTTTGCTGTCAGTGTCCCCTGGCGGCCATTGGCAGTCAGTCTAAGCCTTTGGGTGGCTCTAACCTTCACCAGGTTACCAGACCAGAGGGAAGCCGTTTCAGGAGTGTAAAATAGATGGTGCAAAGGTGGCTGGATCTGGCCTCAGTTTCTGAGCGGGCTTATCCTCAGGTTTTCAGGGAGTGAGTGTCAACTCAGAATCTTGCCATACGAATGTGTTTAGTTTATCATGGTAAATTTTACCTGATGAGTTTCCATGAGGGGTAAGTAGCAATGAATTCGGCTGGTGATCTTCTGGGTTTCCTTATTCTCTGCTCTTCACCCCTAGAAAACAACAGGATGACTACAGACATCATGACTTTTAGAGCAGAAGGGAAAAAAATCTACTTCCTTGACCTAGACTTCCCACAATAACACCAACAAAAAAGTACAAAAATAACCAATTCCAATGGCAGCTCACTGGAGGGGATGGCGACCGAGAGAGAGATTGATGTATATGATTTATAATTTGCGGGCATTCTGATAGCATGGCAAAGATGGTTATACAAGAACCATGATGAGTAGATTAGACTAGATCAAACCTTTCTGAAAAGCGAGCACAGCTCTCTGTGAATAAGACTCTTGATGCCAAATAAGTGCAGTGAGTCAGCCTTCTCTTTGAATTTCTGTCAGTCAAATTAAAGATATTTGTTTTCCTATCTACTTGATTTTTTATTTTCTGATGTCCCCCCACACTTCTTTTTGCAAAAGTATTATTTTCCCCATGAACTAGTGCATATGTCTTTTTGTATCTGACAGGTATGCGTATCTCCTGTTGCACGTCCCACTCTGTTTAATATCATTAGGCATTCCATTAAAGTCAGTGGCCGTTTTGCTATTAACTTTAATGGGAGCGGATTGGGTTCTGTGAACAACTTGTATGTATTACCAATAAACACATATTTTAAAATATGCATGTTAATTGCTTGAGAGAACAGATTCGCTTCTTCCCTCTTAGTTCCTTATAAATCAAACTTAAATCCCCTCTGGCACTATTATTTCTATAGTTAGTAAAGTGAACTGAAGAATATGGAGGCTTTCCTCATCCTTATTTTGGTGCAAAGACTGTCTTTGTTTTGTTTAGTTTGCTGTAAGCCCTGGGAAGAAGAGCAAAGCATGCTCTCCTCTGACTTAAAAATCAGTAAGGAGTGTGTGAACCCCGTGATGTGAAGTCTGCTGGTGAATGTTGCTTTAGTTTTCTCATCATAGTTTGTAATGAGGGAAACTACGAGTTCCCTGTCGAGTTTAAGCCAGTTTAACATGGAACAAGCTAATGTTGTCAACTCTTCTTTGTGTCTTCTGAAGACTATGAGTTTTTTGAGAGCACTTTGCCTCCAACTACCACCGTGATCACTACTACTGCTGCTACTACAGAAGCAGTGCCTGAGACAGACTATCCAGAGATCAGTGTTTCTGGCTCCGATCCTGTGTCAGAATTTGACTTAGCTGGGAAGAAACGATTTACCGGTGAGCCCAGTACTCGTTATGCTTTTGCTAAATAATAAGGTAAATAGTCCATGTTCTAGCTGCATCATTCGTTCTGGTGAGAAGACTGCACAAATCTGGCTAATGAGTCACAACTGTTCTTGATACTGTACAGTGCTTTGAGAGATCATCACAAGATAAACACAAGTAGCAGCACTTGGAACTGTATCTTGATCTCAGACACAAACTAAACCAGTTTAGTTAAACCAGAGCAAAACCCTTGTAGACACTTTTTTATTTCAGTTTAAGAGGGCTGTATTTCAATATAGCTTAAATTTGTTTCCAACTGATTTAACCAAAATAAGGCCAGGTCTACACTAAAAAGTTAATATCACCCCAGCTAAAAAATCCACACCTCTGAGTGACATAGTTAAATTAACCTAAGCCCTGGGATAGACAGTGCTAGGTCATTGGAAGAATTCTTCTGTTAACCTAGCTACCACCTCTTGAGGAGGAGGATTAACTACAGTGATGGGAGAACCATCACTGTGCTGCTGTAATGGTTTAAGTGTAGACATACCCTAAGAGTGTCTACTCTGGGATTTGCTCCACTTAAGCTAAATCAGTTTAAATTCAAAGCTTTAGTAAAACTTGTGCAGCTCTCCTTGTAGACAAGCCCTCTGATGGGAAACCAGGGCACAGTTCTCTTCTGTTACACCAGTGGAACCCCATTGATACCAGTGGCATTGTATGCTGATGTATCTCAGAGGAGAATTTGTCCTGCCGGGATATTTCATTTGGAATGTATAGTACGGGAGAATAGGTAAATGGAACAAAGTCTTAGCTGTAGCTCACGAAAGCTCATGCTCAAATAAATTGGTTAGTCTCTAAGGTGCCACAAGTACTCCTTTTCTTTTTGCGAATACAGACTAACACGGCTGTTACTCTGAAAGTCTTAAATTGGAACCCTTTTGCTAACTATGAGTGCTAATATGTTTTATATGTTCATAAACGTCTTGCTTTATTTTGTAATTGTAGAAAGAAACAATAGGAGATAGAGCTGAGCCAAAAGGTTTGGATCTGCATGCACAGGCCAGATCCTCAGCTGGTGTAAATCAGCAGAGCTTCATTGACTTTGCTGTAACCATTGTTGTTTATGCCAGCTAAGGATGCTGTTCTGAGACCTCATCGAAGTCTTGGGGGTACGTTGTCAGGGCGTTTCAAGGGCCAGAGAGCACTGCATTCCAGCAATCCTCCTTTGATATGGCAGCTCCTATGGGACTGTTAAAGGCTGGCAGAACTTGCTCTGAGGGTCAGTTCAGCTGCAAGACTGGGAGAGCAGGAAAGGTGGCTTAGAGCCACCTTTGATTCATGCCATCCCCCCAACATACTCACCAACTGTGTGAAGTTCTGCTCTGGAGCAGCTGAGGCTTGAGCTCTTGTTTACCATGGTTTGGGGAGTAAAATACTTCTCACATAAACCAAAACTTTTTCAAATGAGTCTTCAACTCCTCCCTGTCAAAACCAGACAGGATGGTCCTGTTCTTTCAGCGATCATGCGTCCCGGTCTGTTTAGATTAGAAACCTTGTGATGGCTAAAATGAAGTTGATTACGAGCTCTGGGCAGACTCCCTGTGTGGTGGGAAATCCAATAAGATAAACTAAGAACATTTTTTTATGAACACTTCAGGTCACTAGGAGGGAAAATATTATCCTCCCAGGGAACTGTATTATTGTAACTAAATAAACATTTCCAAAGGCGAACATTAGAACTCAAACTGTTTCTTTAAATGTTAAAATGACTGTGGACATAGTGCCTCTGGTTCCATGCCCCCCCTATAGCCTTCAGGTGTGACACCGCAGGTGAGCCCTTCTTTAGTTTCCCTTGATCTGGATATAGATAAGTCCAAACCAGACTTCTGTGCATGAAAGAACACCCGCTTCAGAGGGTTTAATTTATTAACAACAAAGATTAGCATAAGCATAAGCAAGACCTCATTCAGGTGCCCACCAGGAAAGCTGCAGTTTCAGGGTCAGTTCAACTAACTTCTTGCTCCTTTAGCCATGGGACACTCTAGACCAAGCCCATCCTCTGGAGCCAGGGCTTCTAAGTTGCGGCTGCTCCCTTCCCTTTGGAGAGCAGCCTGTGATTCCTTCTTTCAGGATAGCTCTGTTCTCTTCACCTCTAGAACAGTCTCTGGTTCCTTCTCTCAGCTTACTCTAGTATCCTTCACCCAAGGAACTATCTCTGTCTCTCTGGAGACCTCTCAGTTCCTTCTCCTAGGCTACAATTGTTCCTTCCCAGGGAAGGCTGTCCCTCCCTTCGGAGGCACCTTCCTCCTGGGAGTACTCTCCCTGGTTCTTTGAACTCAGGCAGCCCTGTGGTAAGGTTGCAGGTGCTCTGCTACTAATTGACCATTAAACGGCCACCTTGGGCAACTGGTTAGTCCCAGGTGGGTCTTCAGAGGGCTGTCATGGGCAGGCTAGGCCCTGATTCCTCTTGACGGTCCAATTGCCCCTATGACAGGGACCTTTAATGCAATAAAATTACCGTTTTGACATTTCATGAAGTAAGTACAGTTCTTGTCACTATAAAGCATAAGTGTAAAAGTTACCAGTTACTAAACTGATACCTGTACATTTCCATACTCCAGGAAACTTGGGAATTAGGGGTTGATTTTAATATGAGCAACTGGTTCTTAGTGTTAAATAACCATAGTGGGAGAGAACCATACTACATTGGTTTCACTGCTAAATATCAGTAATTTGTTTCCATGATCTTTAGCACCTCTCCCTAATGGACCTCACTACCACATAGAGACAAGTAACTGCTTACACTAGTACTAAGGTGTCCAGTTTCCAAAGCAAGGGGTCTGCCGTGAGCTAAAAGGACTAAAACTCTGTTACTTAAACTACATTCATTAGATAGTGTGACGGTACGTCCCATTTTGGCCAGGACAGTCCCTTTTTTAAGCCCTGTCCTGGACAGCCCAACTTTTTTGGCAAAAGTGGGCATTTGTCCCATTTGCTCTTACCAGCTGATCATCAGTTGGCAAGAGCAAATGGGACAAAAGGTGCAGTTTTCAAATTGTGGGGTGTGGAGGAACATTCGGGGGGGGGGGGGGGGTTGTGCCTGGTGATGCCAGGCAGCTTGGGCCGGTCTTGCTCAGTGTCCTGTTTTTGCTTTAGGGAAATATGGTGACCCTATCACTAGAAGAACAAGACCCTTTCTTTTACTTTCTGCATTCCTTAGGCAAAACCTGGTTGTGGGTAGGTAGGAGAGGGAAGAGGATAAAGAGAGGCCATCCATGCAGGAGACAACTAGAATGGGGCTGGCTGCACCTCCAGGGCCAGCTCCTCAGCTGGTATAATTTGGTGTAGTCCCACTGAAGTCAATGGGGCTATGCTGATTTATACCAGTTGAGGATCTGGCCCTCAAAATGCAAGGGGGAGGTAGGGGCAGCTTTAACAGGGACTCAAAGGTTCAGTTGCACTGACAGAAATTATGAAATTGAGGGTGCAAAGACACGCTGTTGGGGGAGAAGCTACATTCACTTCTTTGCACAAGAAACTGTCTGTGGCTCCATAGCCTGGGTCTGGCATCATAGCGATGCTGCTCCCAGCCGCATCACTGCACAATGTTGTCAGAAAGAAGAACAGGAGTACTTGTGGCACCTTAGAGACTAACCAATTTATTTGAGCATAAACTTTCATAGGCTACAGCCCACTTCATCAGATACACAGAATGGAACATGTAGTAAGAAGATTATATATATATATATATACACACACACACACACACATACAGAGAACATGAAAAGGTGGAGTAAGAGGCTAATTAATTAAGATGCACTATTATCAGCAGGAGAGAAAAAAAACTTTTGTAGTGATAATCAAGATGGCCCATCTAGACAGTTGACAAGAAGGTGTGAGGATACTTAACATGGGGAAATAGATTCAATATGTGTAATGACCCAGCCACTCCCAGTCTCTATTCAAACCCAAGTTAATGGTATCTAGTTTGCATATTAATTCAAATTCAGCAGTTTCTCTGCTACAGAAGCCCGAAAGGCAAAATCTGCCAGAGGGAGCAGTGAAGGGGTAATACCCCTGTGTGTGCCTGTCTCTAGGCATCAAGGATATGGGGCATGGTGCTGGACTCATGGGTGGGCCTCTCCCTGCTCTGAGCAGCCAGGTCCAGATGCTGAGCCACTTCCCCCCTGGTGGGGTCTCTCTTGCTGCCAAGAGTGCATACATTGAATCAGAAGGCTACATCAGCTACCGGGGGAAAGGGACTATCTAGGCAGGCAGAGGAGCTCCAAATCTAAAGTGGGCAGGTTGTGACATGGGAAGGACCCTGCCCCTACACTGTGGGCCCTTCTACACCCACCCCTCCCCCCACCCACAACTTTGGCTCCCAAAGACAGGTGGTAAGTCTTAATTTTAGAGCAACAACATTGGGTTAATCAAGAGTTGCCATCCTGATCCTTTATAACACAGACTGAAATGCACCAGACATGGTTATTCCCCATCTATTGAAAGCCTTAGAGTAACGTAATTGCCACTGAATATTTGTCATGCTTACAGTTTCCATGGTGCTTTATTTATATGAAGAGTAATAGCACTCCAAGAAGTTTCCAGACAGTTTACAGATTTGAAAGCGTCAGTGAAATGGTAGGAAAATATACAAGATTTACAAGCTGGAAGGTCAGGAAATGAATGTCTAATTTATTTTATTTTAAAAAATAAAATATAGCCATTTCTGCGAGTGCCCCCTGTTTCGGCCGCCTGTAAGGAATATAAAAAGAAAATTAACCTTGTGCTTTTCTCTACAGGAAATTGTCCTTAGCTGTAGTAATCTGCCTGTCTGTACAGACTGTTAAATAAATGCTGCTTATCACTGTCTCTTCCAGCTCCTTATGTGAGTTATCTCAATAAAGATCCTGCTGCCCCCTGCTCCTTGACAGAGATATTGGAGCACTTCCAAGTGGAAAGCCTGGATGAAATCATACCGTATAATCTAAAAGGGGGAGAGCTGCATCCCCAGACTGTCCCTCACAATATCACAGTGGTGGCAATGGAAGGCTGCCACTCCTTTGTCATTGTGGACTGGGCCAAACCCCGACAAGGAGACTTGATAACAGGTATGGTAACAAATTTCCAGTCTTGGCTGTCACCCTGGGGATTTTGTTGTCCTGGTTGGGGTTCAGGAAACTATGCAGAAGCCAAATGGGAAGGTTTTTACCTTAATCTGAGCTAATTATTATTGATAATTTTTCAACAATGTTAACTCTCTGTTACCATACAGCTCTCCGAGAAGAAGGTATTAATTGCCTTCTAGTCAGTGAGAAAGAGCTTCTATGTCATCTGTCAACACTGTACCAATGCCACTGATGAGCATAGATTAGTCCTGGTCTTCTAAAGGGCTTCACCTTGGCTCTGTTTTTGTGCGTGCAGTTTTGAAGTGCAAATACTTGTGGGTTTATTTTGTAGCACGTAGCTCTAACAGTCAGATTGGCAGAAGCACTCAAGGGGTTAGAAGTCTTCAGACCTATAAAATTTCCCTCCCCTGCAGTTATTTGTATCAGCGATATGGGAAGCCACATTTCAAAATCAGGTTTCAGAGTAGCAGTTGTGTTAGTCTGTATCCGCAAAAAGAAAAGGAGTACTTGTGGCACCTTAGAGACTAACCAATTTATTTGAGCATAAGCTTTTGTGAGCTACAGCTCACTTCATCGGCATCCGATGAAGTGAGCTGTAGCTCATGAAAGCTTATGCTCAAATAAATTGGTTAGTCTCTAAGGTGCCACAAGTACTCCTTTTCTTATTTCAAAATCAGTCTCTTTATTTTCTAACACCGCTCTCTTCTAAATCTCTGAAATCAATAGTCACTCTCTCAAGAAAATAAAATGTGTAGTGAGGGCAGAGGAGGGAAGAGAGGATGGAATGTTATGGAAAATACGGAACTGTTTTTCTTGTGGTTTGCAGATATTGCATGCCACAATAGCAATATTAATGATACAGGCCAGAATAAAACTGTTTCTGCATACAAAGAAATATTGTGGAGCTTTGTAGCTGAGTGAAAAGAGAAATTTAAGCTTTTTATATAAATAAAAAGAGTTAAACTGAAATGGAGCTGGTTAACTCCTGTGGAACACATAACCCAAACTGTGTTGACTTTATTATAGTTAAAGTTTGTTCAAATGCCAATCTGACATGCTGCGGTTGGCGGTTAAACAAATACATTAAACTGGATCTTTTTCACTGTCTTTAGAGCACATTATAGCAAAAAAAAATGTAAATTTGAAATACAAATCTCTAACCTTGATAAAAAAATTAGTGAGATATGTAAACAACAGAAGTATTTGGAGATGATGCAAAACCCAACTCGACAGCGGGTCAGATGATTTGGAGTCAGAAACTGACAGTGCTGTTGTACTGGTTTTTACATTGTTGCTGCTGTTGCTGAATCTTGACCCACTCTTTTGCTGGCAGCCCCTCCACAGAGGGGCCAAGAAGTGAATGGTCACGAAAACTATGCTAGCCTTATATTGCTGATATGCAGTGGTGGGGGAAGGTAGGGAAGCTTCCACTGGCAGTGCTGTGCCTGGTCAGTGGATAAATAAAGGATTTCATTTTTCAGTGTTATCTGCACACTGTTCACTTAAAAAATCACCCACAATGTCACTAATTATGTTAATTTCAGAGCAATATGTCACATAAGTAATGTTTGACAATGTCCAATGCATTTTTTTGGCTTTCCTGTGTTTCATGAAGCACTTTCATCTTGGCACCTTTCTCTGAGATGCAGTACTTGTGGCACCTTAGAGACTAACAAATTTATTTGAGCATAAGCTTTCGTGAGCTACAGCTCACTTCATCGGATGCATGTAGTGGAAAATACAGTGGGGAGATTTTATATACACAGTGACCATGAAACAATGTGTGTTACCATACAGACTGTAACCAGAGTGATCACTTAAGGTGAGCTATTACTAGCAGGAGAGAGAGAGAGAGAGAGAAGAACCTTTTGTAGTGATAATCAAGGTGGGCCATTTCCAGCAGCTGACAAGAACGTCTGAGGAACTCTGTGTGTGTGTGTGTGTGTGTGGAATAAATGTGGGGAAATAGTTTTACTTTGTGTAATGACCCATCCACTCCCAGTCTTTATTCAAGCCTAATATAGTGGTGTCCAGTTTGCACATTCATTCCAATTCAGCAGTCTCTCGTTGGAGTCTGTTTTTGAAGTTTTTTTGTTGAAGAATTGCCACTTTTAGGTCCGTAATCGATTGACCAGAGAGAGTGAAGTGTTCTCCTACTGGTTTTTGAATGTTCTAATTCTTGACATCTGATTTGTGTCCATTGATTCTTTTACGTAGAGACTGTCCAGTTTGACCAATGTACATGGCAGAGGGGCATTGCTGGCACATGATGGCATATATCACATTGGTAGATGCGCAGGTGAACAAGGCTCTGATAGTGTGGCTGATGTGATGAGGCCCTATGATGGTGTCCCCTGAATAGATATGTGGACACAGTTGGCAACGTGTCTTTCTTTTCACTCTTCTCACAGCCATGCTTCAGATTGTTCATTTCTGTAATATAGCTTGTCATAATGTCTTGGTCTGGCACTCTGAGATTGTTAAAGGCACACTTCAAAGGACTTTTAAATAATCAAGCTTATTCTCCCTTTCCCCTCTTTTTGTGATGAATGGAGAGGGCTTGAAAGGTTTTTCTGGGTTTTGCCCATGAATTTTTGCTGCATATTTTTTAACCAACCGCTTTCGTTTGGGACAGAATGAAAAACACATTTTTCTTTATGCCTAAGGAAATTTACTCAAGGTGGGGGTGGGGGAAAGAAATTCTAGATGTTCAAAATCTTTGCTCATGGCCCCAAAGTTACTAGTCATATTTTTTAATTTGTTACCCAATTAACAAGACCACATAGGCACTCGCTTTTCCTTTTATTTCTCCTTCAGCTGGGAATTGACTGAGCTAGTTTAGTAGAGGATTGATTTTTCCCTCTCTCACCCCAGCTTGATCAAAATTTCAAGAGAACCCACAGGTGTGCTGGCTTGAAGCCAGAGAGAAAACTATGTAATACCGATGCGGAACAGAATGTAAACCGTGTTCAAGGTTGATTAATGTAGCTTGAGTCAATGGAAAGAGAAAGTGGATCTGTGTCACTTTTAAACTGAAAATGTCACTGTCAGAAATGGATATGCTGAGTGCTTCTCAGACACTTTGCACCTGTTGGTAGCCTGGAACTTGAGTCAGAGGTTGACTGGTACCTATGAATTGCAGATTGACTTTAAGGAATGTTGCTTCTCAATATGTGTACAGCATGATATCTATGTATAGTATACTCCCATTTATCTGAAACCTTATTAACTGAACCCCTTCCTTGCCACCTGTGTATTTCATGCTGGGAGACAAAGAAGGGATTCAGATAATGTGGAGGTTAGCATGGTAGAGCAGAGACCAGGAGGAGGAGGAGGATGGTGTCACCAGCCTGCAGCAGCGCAAGGAGCCCTCTTCAGTTCTGCTGTCACTGGAATGAGTGAGCAGGGCAGAGCAGAGATCCCCAACCAGGACTGTAAGGAAGAGGAGGACGAGCCCTCAGCCGCAGGGGAGGCCGCCCAGCTGCTGAATGCCTGAATGGCCCCTGCTCGCTTGATTATCCAAAGTCTGTGTCCCCCATGCAGTTCGGATAATCAGGAATATACTGGATTGGCTAATGAGAATGTCTGGAAATGTGCGTGACTTTAGGCTGAGATTTTCACAGGAGCCCAGGGGAGTTAGGTGTCTGATTCCCATTTAAATTCAATGGGAGTAGAGCACCTGACTCCCTGAGGCTTCTTTGAAAATGGCAGCCTTGAAGAGGACATCATGGACCTGATTGTATTACACACTGTGTAAAAGAGGAGCAACTCCATTGATTTCAAGAGAGTCACACCAGCATGAAACTGGAGTCATGCCAAGGAGAATCAGGCCCAGCAGCTGACACTGCCAGAGTTTAATTATTCCATTTCTGCTCTTTTTCTTAGAGTTTTTTGTTTCTGTTTAAAAGCCTGACACACATTAAATACCAACGCAGGATCTTTACCAATGTTGGAAACTGTTCTTTTTCAAATATAGGGCAAAATCCTATTGTCTGATCTGCACGCTGGATCTCTATGGCTTATATTTGCACTTGATCCTCATGCAAAACTCATTGACCTCAATGGGATTTCCATGCAGTGTTCTAATGTAGAATGTTCAGGCTGCCCATTACAGAGCTGAAATTAACATTTGCTCCAGAATGAGTGAGCATGAAGCATATCACACTATTACCTTGTAGAGTGAGTAATAAGTGTGCTCTTGCTCCCATTAATGTTAATGGGAGTTTTACTATTGACATCTGGGGAAATAATAGTGGGGAAACAGATTTGTCTCCCTCTGTATAAAAGGTTTTCACTGTAATGTAATTACCAGCAAGATGTTGGAGTTATACCAAGACTGAGTTTGACACCTCAGGGCAAATGTACTAGATCCACTGAAGTTAGTGAAGTTATAAAAATTTACACCAGCTGAGGATCTTCCTCCTCATTTTAAAATGCAACACATTTTAAAGTAAAATAGTGGAGGAAGAAGTTTCAGCCTCACCTTGTCTATTATTTCATACTAGTCAATTTGTGTCACAATTGAAGTGTTATTTAAACATAATGGGTCCAGTTCATCCCTGGTTTAACTCCACTGACTTCAACATAGTTACACCAAAGATGAAAGTGGCCTAATGCAAGCTCCGGCTCTGAAAAAAAACAACCAATTTCCTTGGAAAAGTCAACAATTTTGTAATTTAAAATAGCACTTTTAAAGAATGCAGATACATAGAGGGACTGAGAGAATAAAGGGTAGGCTTTGTATAAAGCAGTGCCATAGAAAGCTCTGATGTCTTTGCTCTTTGACGCTTAGAATTTGTCAAAGTAGTTAAGCCTCAAGGTATCATTGACTGAAACATAGAACTCTCATTGGCTGATCTGCTTTTCTCTCTTCCATTTGCAGGTTACTTGGTTTACAGTGCATCTTATGATGACTTTATAAGGAACAAGTGGTCAACCAGGACTGCAGGGGCTACTCATTTACCTATTGAGAACCTGAAGCCAAATACAAGGTAACAATTTGGTCTATTCTTTTTGAACACTGTTGTTAATTTAAAACAATTTTCCCTAGTTGTTAGTCATTTTGGTGGTCTTAGTAGAATTGCACAAATCTGTCAGCAAATCTAGACCAAACAGAACTAATCAAATCAAATTTTAGAAATCATGCATCTACTTATAAGTACATAAGACATCACATTGCCCATGTATGGATGAGCAATACATATTAACTATACTGATATGCTGATCTATATCAGCATAAAAAGACTTGGCCCAGAAATGAATGTGCAAGCTATATACATAATCCAAGCAGCCTGTTCAGGAAAAAAATAAAATAATGAAAGACAGGAGCCTTGCTTGCATCATGCTACACATTGGCTCTATCAGATAAATGGGAGAATGAATTACAAAGTCAAGGGCACCTATGCAAGCTTCAGAATATACATGTGAAATATGGTAGGGTTGTGGGTGAGTGTATATTTCCTCCTTATTCGCTCCTGGCTGCAGTTCAAGGGTTTGTGGTAATCTATAAAGCTCTATGGGAGGGATTTTTAAAAATACCTAAGGGTGCTAGATGCCCAACTTCCACTGAAGCTCACTGGGAGTTGAACATCCAACTCCCTTAGGAAGTTTTGAAAATCTCACCCTATGTGGTTGGGATTTCATTACCTGAAAGACCATCTCTCTGTTTGAGGTGCTTGAGCTCATAGGCCCCAGGTGTAGCCATCTGGGGGCTTGTGGCAGGGTGTTCAACTCTAGAATTCACTTTCCCTGTCTGTTCACAGTACAAGGCCCATATGTTTTCTCTAAGTAGTGACTTTTCTTGAGATGAAATGGTGCAACGGTAACGGCACCAGACTTAAGGTTGTGTTACAGAGTTCACTTTAACAGGAACATTAAACCTGTATTTTGTAAAGATCTCATTGAAATGGCAAAAACCAAAGCATAGACTGTAAACATGGAGCACTATTTGAACATTTCACGGTGGCTTGAAAAAAAATGAATTGATACAGAGAAAATACTAAGCATTCAGAATTACCTACATTGACAGTTTTCCAGTGGCTAGTCTCACTTACTTTGTATCCCTGAAACACCCTGGGACTTGTCCTTTGGCCACATTGTTGCTCTTTGTGTGCTGATTTCTAGAGTATCAGTTAGGCCCGGTCTACACTTAAAAGTTAGGTTGACCTAGGTACGTTTCTCAGTGCTGTTTAAAATGTCATGCCCTGAATGCCATGGTTGGGTCAACCACCCCCCCAGGTTTAGCTGCAGCTAGGTTGACAGAAGAATTCTTCCATTGACCTAGCTACCACCTCTCAAAGATCAACTGCATCCAATGGAAAAAAACTTCTTCTGTTGATATGGAAAGTGTCTACAATGCTACAGCAACGAAGCCGCAGTGCTGCACTGTGCCACTGAAGTGCTTGTCGTGTAGACGGAGCCTTATACATCAGTAGTGTTGGTCTATAGTGCATTTTATAACATTGTAGCCATAATGGAAAAGATATGTTCCCACGCAATCCCACTGAATTTGGTGACAAATCTGTAATGGCACAAATATCATTACTCTCTCCGGGGTTGAGCAGACAGGGGATGGGGAGAGAAGGAGATAGTAATGACTTTCTTATCAAATGCCTTTGTAGTCCAAGGAAAAGTTTTCTGAGCTGTGAAAGAGGAGGCCAGGCATTCAGTTGTCGCTTCTTCTAACTGCTGTTTTAATTCACTGCCTTTATTAATGACTGAAACCAGGAACCAAAACCTAGGAGACCGTTAATGAAGAGCTGTTGAACACTCTCCATCCCCATCCATTATTTGAAATAAGTTGTCAGACTTAGTTATGAGTTTATGCGAGGTCACTGGAGGTCTCTAACTCAACACCTCCAGATTGTATTGACTGCATCACACTGCCTTTCAGAATGATGAAACCAGTTTTGATTATCCTATTTTTAACCACTATAAACCACACTCCTCTCCCAGCACTAGGAATAGACGGCAGGATTTCTGATCACCGGTATTCTACTGCTGATTAGAAAATAGTGTGTAATCCACTTGGGAAAGTGTGTGTCAAGTCCTACTCCAGCTACTGCTCTACTAAAGGGCTAACAATTATTCCTCTAGCTAAACTAGGAAGTGTCTAAACTAGTAATCTAAAATTCATGGGATTCACATCCTGCTCGTAATCTATTTTGGAGGCATAGTATGGTTGTATGTGGTTCAAGCAGCAAGAAGACCTCTTTAAAACAGATTTTATATTATGATCATCTGTAAATTGAATCACCAAAATACACATTTCAATCCCTTTACTTGAGTAATCGACTAGTCAGTGTTCATTATGCAACCCCCACTGAGCCTCATCCATAAAGGATGTAAATCTGTGACAGCTCTCAATTTGAGAGCCTGCCTCTTTAGCACAAGCAGGAAAGAGTGATGCTTTTAGTTCTCGAGGACAATGGTTCAATCTCTGGTGTTGGTCAAGATGGTGGTGGTTATACAGGTAAGTGCCTTAGTTTGGCATCTTTGTAGGTTTAGAGGTATGCTTCATACAGGAAAGGATGGGAGTCCCAGAAGAAAGGGGGGTGCAATAGGCAGGCTTGCTGGTGTAACACAGAGATGCACACCCCGCTGCTGCAGCTGCTCCTGGCTGTATCCAATTGTCAGAAGTCCATGAAAGGCTACAGAGTGTTCTGGGAAGTGAGTGATGAGACACTCCTTCATGGAAGTTCCCTCTGGCTGCCAGGTTATGTCGTCACTGCTCAGCGTGGAGTGGTGCTCTTGGTGCACTTACTGTCAGTAACTTTTAAACAAAGCTAAACTATTGTAGACATAAAGAACATCCCAGCCTCCCACGCTCTTCAGAGGGGTCAGTGTCATCAGGAGCCGCTTCAGTAGCACAGTTTCTCCCTCTGATTCCCAGGCCGGTGCAGCCTTCTGGGGAGTTATCCACTGAAGTTCTCCAACCCTGCACAAAGAACCTAAGAAATCAGCAAACAAAAACTTCACTTGGCAGCAATGAAGGTTGCAGAAGCACACACCATCCACCCAAACCCTTAAAAGAATGCAGATAAGACATTAATGGGAACGACTTGTGCATTCCTTTCGACCTTCGTATTGCCTGAAATACTGTCGATGACCCACAGAGTAAGACATTCACTTCCATCTCCCAAGGCACCAAAAAGCAATATATACCCCATCTTCATAAACCTGAGCTCTAACGCAAAACATTAATAGTGACAAGGCAGCATTACTTCCCACATGCATGGCCAGATGTGCCGATCTGTTGAGAGACTAGATATAAAAAGTCAGTGAGGTGACTGTTAAGGTTTTAGAGCAGTGGTTCCCAAACTTGAACAACCCACAAACCCCTTTCACGAAAATATCAAATCTTGTGACCCCCCCTCCTAAAAATGAATATTTCCAGGGATTTTCTCCCTTACCTGAGCATAAATTATAGAAGCTGTGATCTTGGAAATAATTTGTTTTTTTTTTATGACATGCTTATCACACACTATTTACTATTACATTATAATTTATCATTACATAATGTAATAAAATTAATAATGAAAATGGCAACATTCTTCCAAGATTTCACTTTTGTAGCTCATATCACTTCGATTAAGCCTCCTACATGTTTCATCAAGGAGTACCAGACATGAAACAGCATGAAGGTATTTAAGCAGCCAACTCAAATAAAGAGTTCTTCGCACAAGCATTCGGATCTTGAGAAATCCAGCCTAACAACGCACGACTACAACAAAGCTTAAACTTGTTCTGCCAGGAAGTCATGGTCACGGGGCTCAGGCTGCCGGGCCCCGGCGCCTGGGGTCCCGAGGGACAGCTCTGTCTGCCATTACAGAATTTTTTTCTGAGAACCCCCTGATACATTTTGTGAACCCCCAAGAGTTCATGAACCCCTGTTTGAGAACCACTGTTTTAGAGGGAGGTGAGGCACACATTATGTCAGTGGGTTTCACAGCTGTTTGCTAGACAGAAGTGGAAAGTTGAGGCTAAGGAGTCCTGGGTTCTCGTCCAAGGTTCTGAGGGATGTGTACTCTAGTGGTTACAGACCCTTCTGCCCCGACCCCTGTCAACCCAGACCTCTTCTGCTTCTAGCTCCTCAAGCCTGTCCTTTTCCCAGTCCCCACTACAATCTTCACTCAGCTCCCAGTCTCCAGTCTCCCCACCTTCAGCGCCACATTCTAGTCCCCTCCCAGTTCTTTGTCCCAATACCCCTCTTCCTTCCCACTTGTCTCCATATCCCAGACCTAGTCCTCCAACTTCCTCTGGCTCCTCATTTCATTATGCCCTTATCCTGGCCCCTTGTCCCAGTCTCCCCACTCTCTACCCTCCAGGCCTATCTCCTCACCTCTCTACATTCAAGTCAAGCTGCTTCCTTCTCCTCCACCTCCACACTGCCTGGGCACCGGCAGGGTGAACCCTGAAAGCACCAGAGAGACCATTTTCCTGCTCTCAGTGCCAGTGCCCAGCATCAGAGTGGCTCCTGGATGTCAAGAGCAGCCATTGCAAGGAGAATTTTGCTGAGCTGCTGAAGCTCTGAGCTGGAGCATGCTCTGTATAGATGGAATCTTCAGTGAAGTTAGCTTCCATGTTCTAACACGTCTTTATTGAGCAAGTGTGAACTGAGATCTTCAGAAGCTCATCCCGTGGCCACATTTGGACAGTTTTTCACAAGAACAATAAAAGTCACATCCTAGACACCAGGGCAAGTTCCTTGCCAAATTTCAAGTGCCTGTTCCAATGGTTTGAGGTTCTAGAGATTCTTAGTGAAACAGTTCTATGAATTTTTAACCTAAGCAAAACAGCGTATATTTCTGTAACCCTGTTCTGAGACTTGGCCTCCATTATGCACTTTGCAGAGGAACTTTGTTTTAACAGACGCATCTAGCACCTGTGGGCACAGCAAGTGGATCCTTTTCTATACAAAAAATTGTCTGCCTCAGCCAATATCATTTACATACTCCAAATTCACAAACTGAATTGACTATGTATTTTTTTGTCTTAAAAATATCTCCATAACTGCTGTGTGGGAAGTATCTAATTGAGAAAACATGAACTGGAGGAAGAAATTAGACTGGAACCTGTGTGTTCACAATAGTGTGTGCATTTTATGAGAAATCTCTGAGTAAGTAAGATTTACTGTACACCAATGTTGATATCGGTGCTCAGCATTCCATATGAGAGGCTGTCATGCTGTTCAAACTACGGCCTGTCCAGCATATGAATCCTGGATCAGCTTCAGACCAAGATTTAAAGTTGTTGTCACACCCTGGGTAGCATGCTTGGAAGAACCCCAAACAGCTCAAAATTCTACAGTATCTTAGAAATTTTCAACTTGTTCTAATGTTTTACAAAACAAAAAACCCCAAATATAACCAGCTTTTCTAATGAAGGGCCTGATTCAATGTCCATTGAGGTCAACAGGAGCTTCTCCAATAGAAAAACTCCAATCATCTTCAGTGAGTGCAGGATCAGGCTCCGTGTGACATGAATGAATAAATCTTAAAACTATCTCAGAGGCTCAGCCCACCTGTCTTGATAGCTCCTCTACCCTCGGACTGCCCATCAGCCTTTCACAAAGGATGCTGGGACTCGTCAGTTTTTAGCAGCGTGCTCTCTGCTCCAACTCCCTTTCCGCACTAAAGCACTTTTCTCTGCCTCTGTGACATCTTGCTCAGTGTACCTAGAACTGTGAGCCACTGTGTTTCCGCTCTGCCATGGCAAGAGTGAGCTTTGCCGCAGCTAAGCTATGTGTCAGCTCCCAGACACACCAGCTTGTCTGCCTTGCCAGCAAATTCTTCAGGACTCTGCCTGTTCAAACCTTGCCTTGCAGGTAATGATCAGTGAACCTCAACTCCTGAGTTCCCCAGAGGTGTCCTTTTCAGTATCCAGTCCCTCTTACTGGACACTCACAGAAGTTAGTAAGTTTGCTACCTCCAAAGACACAGAGCACATAGCAGCCTGTTGGCTTTGCTGAAGACTGTCACTTATTTCAATATAACATCAGTGAGATAATTTTGTAATAAAACAAGAAATAAGTTTAAGTGCTTTCAAGTGAGAGTGAAAGAGATATGAAAGGGTACAAACAAAACATACTGACTGCAACTTAACTTTAGTAAGTTACAGTCTTTGTCTGAACAGGTTTCTCACCTACAGGCAGTTCCCAGAGACTTCAGTCCCCAGGGTCGAAGGATCCACCTTTCTCAGATTTCAAGTGCTCTGTCTTCTTGGGTCCACTGAGTGATGGATGACAAAATGGCTTTGTTTCTGCTTCTTTTCCCCAAGGTCCGTTGTCTCTGTTTCTAGAGCCAGGGAGGCTTCCTGGGGGTACAGCTTTCACCCCTCATGGCGTGATCATTAAGTGGATGTCTCCCCCACTTGCTAGTTTGGTGGCTTTGTTTACCTTGTACGTAAACCTGCTTCCATTGTTTCTGGCCTCACCTGGCTCAGTTTACATTGGAAACAGGCAAAAGCAAGTGAAACAACATCCCTTTGTCTGGGGCAGACTGGGCCAAAGACCTTCTGAGATCGTACATATCTCACACGACAGTGTTAATGACACCAGCACGTTACCAGTTTGCATGTGACACCTTACATGACTCCTTTTAGGTACAGGTTATGACAACAGTGAGTTGGAGCAATGTCAGACCCGATGTGAATTAGGATATGCCTCTGTCAGTTGGCATTGAGGGGCTCCCAGGGTCACAGCCTCCAGGTCCTCTATCACCTCCCCTTGTTCCTCTTTTTCCTCAAGGCCCATCTTTCTGATCCCAGACCCCCTGTTACTAATTCCAGCCCTTATTCATACTTCGTCTTTCATAGGAGGAGCTCAAAGTACTTTACAAACATAAATTAAGCCTCACCACCTATGAGGCAGCTAAATATTATCCTCATTTTATGGATGGGTAAACTTAGCCACAGAGGGTTAGATTCACAAAGAATCTAATTTTTAAGGGCCTACAAAACCCCTGGGATTCACAAAGCCTGAGTTTGGCACCTAGGCTCCCAATCCCTGTACGATGAATGGGGGAAGAGAGACACCTGAGAGTGGGATTCACAGAAGCCAGCACGCTTGGAGGCTCCTTGCCTAAACTAGCCAATGGAAGTTGCCAAGCCAAGGGTGTGTGCTAAGCCCTGCCTCTCTCAGAGATAGGGTGGCAGCTCCCCCTGCTTGGGATTCTCAGAAACAAATGCTCTCTTGGGAACTGGCACCCATACTGTATTTATAGGAGGCAGGGTGGGAGGAAGGTGAGAAGATGAAGAAAACTTGCCTCATAGCTTTTTAGCCAAGTGGTTAGGGTACTCACCTGGGAGACGTGAGAACCCCCTGCCTCAGTTCAAGTCCCCTGTCTGTCTGAGGGGGAGAAGAGATTTGAACAGGACTCTGCCACCTCTCAAATGAGTGCTCTAGCCAGCAGGCTGTAGGGTATTCTGATGTGGGGCTCCCTCAGACTCTCTTGCTGAAGCTGTGGGTAACTAATTTAAAAAGTCATTGGGGGAGGGGGACTGTATCACCCACGTTAGTGCACTAATCACCAGGCTGCAGAGTCAGTCCCTTGCTTGCTCTCTCTCTCTGTTGAAGCTGTTGCATTCTGGATAAATAGTGAAAGAATCCCACTGAAGTCATTTGAAAGATCCATTAGCTTCAGTGGGATTCGGATCAGGCCCCAAGCCTTTAACGGCTCCCTTTGCCCTCCTATTTATATGCTGTGTGTATGTGTCTGAGATCACTCCATGTGCTCTAGAAGTATAAAATATAACTGAAACACGAGTGGTGGGTTAGTTTCATAACCCTGCAGAGAGTCATGGTAAGGCATTTCCTTTGGGACTAACGTCAGCAGTTGCCCTTGAACACATCACTTGTTTTGCATTATTCTGTGATGATGTATTTCCATAAGGAAATTAATTTTTACCACGTGTATATTCAAAGTCAAACATGGCCTTGTCTTTCCATCTTGCCTATCCCTGCCAATGCTCCAAGAGGTTCCTTTCACTGCCTTTCCCCCAAATCATTCCATCGCTGGGGAGAGGGGTGGAGCTAGCATGTGTTGATGCTCCCTTGAAATCTGCAGGGGTCCAGGCCTCTCTAGCTACAGGTCCTTTGTCCCCACACTGGTTTTGGGATCCCCTGCACCTCCTGTCTCCCAGCAGAGGCAGATCTGCTCCCCTAGGCCATGCTGCCAGGGCTGCTTGTGCCAGCTGCCGCCCATGAAAGCTCCCATCTAAAGGAAGGTTTCACAGGAAGCTGCAGAGGAGATAATGCAGCCTCCGGCTCCAGTCATGTTTTTGTTGACTTTTCACAAGGTTTGGGGGATGATGGGACATGCTCCCATCCTACTGGTAGAATGGCTAACGAGCACCCCTGCACTCAGGCAGTGCCAGTTAGGTGAACCTGCAGCACATGCTCCACCTGGAGAAAGGGAGCTTAAAAAGGTGAATCTTGCCACAGGAAAGGGAGGAAGTTTGCCCAGGAGGAGAAGAGACTAGGGAGTGTAAGTGAGTGCCAGTAGCAAGCGGTACCAGCCTGGGGTAGTGGCTAGCCTCCCCTCTCCTGTTTTGGAGGCAAACCAACATTTCAAGCCTGATATGAGCAAGAGGCCCTATAAGGCTGCCCCCAGCCAACAATCTGTGGTGGGACCTGGAGAGCACTGCCAGGGACTAGAGGTAATAGGACACAAAAAGGACCCTGAACTCCTGCTGGGAACAGGAATGGAGGCTTCTATAGGGGATCCAGAAGCTAGAAGTTGAAAGAGACTATGGGCATGCCCAGGCTGAGAGTTGGCTGGCTGCATGGTTGAGGAACTGTGCACATCCCCTTTGATGCCATTCCTCCCCTGCCCCCCCCCAACCTCTTCTATTCCCTTCCCACCTGAAGATCTTCAGCCCTGGGGAGGGACCTTTGTGGGAGTCTGGAGAACTAGGAATGGTATTGGGATGTTGGCTGACCCTCTCACCCCCTGCACTGGGGACTAGGGGAATCCACACTGCATTCAATGGGGGCATGATCCAGCCCTTAGTATTTAACCCTTTAAATGTTTGTGTATGGTTATCATGTGTCGTCCTGCCTAGTTACCGCATACATATTGTTGCCCCTTTGAGCAGGTGGCAGCTGAAATGCGGTACCTTGCAGGGCTATTTTTGTGTGAATGAGAAATCAGTGACACAGAGTCAGAATATTTCCTTAGTGTAACTTACAAAAATGTTCCCTAGTCTCGTTTTTTTGTACAGCGGTGGGAACAAGCTGCTCACAGGCAGCTTGATTTTTGCAGAAATCTGTGATAAAGCACTCCATGCCATGACGAAGATTGTAGTCATACTCACAACCTCAGAGATATTCTAGGGTCTGATGGCTATCTCAACAGATGATCATCAATAGAGGGATGGTTCCTGCTGGGGTTTCCTGTGTGGTCTTCCCACTTTTACCCAATGAAGGAACTTCTTTTATATTGTTGTTCTGACCATGCCTAACACCTTATGCATATACGTGAGGATTTCAACCTTCATTTCCTTATCTGTGCTTCCACACCCCATCTGTGCCTTGTTTTTCATAGGTTGTTTCTTAGTTCCCCTTATTCTTATAAAAGAATCCACTCATGTTCTTAAGCATATGGCCTAATAAGGCTAATCTAAAATCTTTCAGGCCTCAGCCTATAGGCCTTGCATCCTAGCCATGCTTTACTTGTATACCTAATACACACTCGTCGCTCCTAAATACTTGTCAGTCTTATACTTCCACAATTCTACAACTTAAATCTGTTTAGCATACATTGATTATATATCAAATGGAATATGAGTTGGCCATAACACTAAATAACAAAACGATAAATGGATGATAAAATGAACTAATAGGCTAGATTGGATAGAAGGCTCTGTAGCCATGTCAAGCTGTATTTTATTTATTATCTATTGTAAATTGACCCTGATCTTAGATGCAATTCTCAAAGGACTTTCCTTAGGACAAAATATTATTTTTCTCTTTCTGACTAAAAATGTTATTTGGTACAAATTTCATGTGGTACTGCAGGTGCTGGTATCCCTATGTTTTTGGCTGCCAAAAACTGCAAGGGGTTGTCATCTAGTTACAGCGCAAATATTTGCAATAAAAAATAATACTACAATGTGAGCACTGTACATTTGGTATTCTGTATTGTAATCAAATTCAATATATTTGAAAATATAGAAAAACATCCAAAATATTTACAATAAATTTAACTTGCTGTTCTATTATTGTTTAACGGTGCGATTAAAACTGAGATTAATCATGACTATTTTTTAATCTAGTTAATTTGTTTTGCATTAATCGCTTGAGTTAATTCTGATTAATTGACAGCCCTATTTAACTCTTTACTAAAGATAAATAGGCTGGAAACCACTCTTTCTGGTTTTACTGTGTGTGTTGGACCAAATTCTGAGCAATGTCAGGGCAGCTTTGTACTGCACCCCAGAACAAAGTTGCTTAAAGCCATCTCGGTGGCCTCTGGGGAGGGATAATTGGCTGGTGTTCTGCCATCAGTTCGGTCCTATCCCAGCCCCTCCCTCTGGTGCAGAAAGTATGACCAGATAGCAGTGGGTGTGGCTGGGGCTGCCCTTTGCTGCTGAAATGGCCTCTGGAACCATTAGCAGGCTGTGTAAATTAAAGCAGCCACTAGGTTCTCATAGTTCTCATTTACCCTGGGAACCAAGCTGGAAGCCCAGGATTAAAGGAACACATATCAAGCTTGTCTTCAGTGCAGTGATAGCCTGAGCTATAACTCATGTTTTCATAGAATATCAGGGTTGGAAGGGACCTCAGGAGGTCATCTAGTCCAACCCCCTGCTCAAAGCAGGACCAATCCCCAATTTTTGCCCCGATCCCTAAATGGCCCCCTCAAGGATTGAACTCACAACCCTGGGTTTAGCAGGCCAATGCTCAAACCACTGAGCTATCCCTCCCCCCCAACCTGACTCCCAATCACCTATCAAAATCTTAAGTGGTGCTTTCAGCTCAAGCTAACTGGCCCCTCGGGATGTGGATTGAAGCTTGAGTGCTGCTGATGCTGGAACTAGTAATGCAGTGAGGATGCAGCAGCTGAATTATGATGACTCATCAACTGTTAATCTAATTGCTCTGTGTAACTCCAGTGCTGTTTCACTTGAGTGGAGTAACTTGAGTGTACTAACTTGAGCTAACTGTTTCAGTAAATACAAGCCCCCTGGGTGCCTTTGTGCCCCTGCCCCCACCCTCTCAGCTGTGCTGAACACTCCGTGGCCCCAGTCAGGAAGTGGGGCCTATATTTAAATCACTGGCAAATATTTCCACAATAAAAGGCTTGCGTTAGGAATGAAGAGAAAGCACAGATTTCCTGAATTCCAGCCTTTCATGTGGCTTTCTTTGCCACAGTGGGTATTGCAGTTGTGGGCATCATGTAGCCATTAACTACATTCAGAACAGTTTGCAGATTACAAGAGTGGACCAAAAATTGTTGGTTTCTGACCTCAGCGAAAGGAAAGAGACAAATGCAGCAGAGATATAGGACAGATCCTCCTCTGGTGCAAACTGTCATAGATAGCTCCACAGTGGAGCTGTGAGAATTTATACCAGCTGAGGATCTGCCCATGGAGTAGAGAAACCCTTGAAGTCTCCAACATGGATGCAGCATGCTGATGTGAGGATAACTGAGAACATGTCAACTTTTGTTAAACTTACACCTTCCCTTCTTGCTTATAAGGACAGAAACATGCTTCATACCATAAGCATGACTAGTGGAGGGGAGAATTGGCATCTGATACACTTTAAATTATCATGAAGGGCTAATGTTAGGCTGAAGAAGGCTTTTTAATCAAGTAATGATTTCTCTTCTTCTCAGCCCCATTCATCTTCCTCCTTCTGCTTGTGGGAATGCTCACAGATTTCAAAATATGTAACCAGAGATCACATGTGTGATGCATGGTGATACAGAGTATTGGTACGCTCACAATTCCTTCATCCTCATGAGTTTGCTATTTCTTTCCAGTTTTGGGGGTAGGGATACGATGGGATTCTCTTTCCTTACAAGTCCAGTCGGAGGGTGTTTATTGGAAGAGAGGTGTGTGTGGGCAGGGCTGCTGTACATAAATGAGAGAAGTGTTGTGGGAAAGAGGACAAGGAAACAAATGTTCTTTGGAATCACACCCAGGCTGCATTCTGAATTTACTATGTAACCCTTTCTATCGTGCAGGCAGTGGAAAAATGGGGAAATTACCCAGCTCTCCTCTGCTGGGGATTCCTGAGTATGGGGGCATCTCCAAGGAGTGTAGCAATGGTATAGCCAATTCCTGTGCCATATCCCTTACCAGCCCCAATAAAGGCTGTGCTTGGGGTGGAGAAGGTGTGTAACCAAAGTGCACTGAGTTCCCTTGAAAGCTGTTGTCAGATGTCATAGGTTATAATCCAAAGGTGGATCTTGACTGCAGCAGGAATCTGGCCCCCTTTTTCCATTTCTGTCCATAAATAAGACAATAAATGTTGTGAATCAAGAGTAAAACGTGGGTTAATTTTGTGTAAGTGCCCCATACTGCCTGTCCTTCTCTGCCAACGCACTCTAAAGGAAATCATCATGGTCCAGCTGCATGACCTCTTTTATTATAATGTCGCTACATTTTGACCATCTGCACTTTCCTGTGCCACAAGATGTATCTGTTACTCCAAGGCTTTTATATATGTTAGGGCATAAATTGACATTCCTCTAAGCAGCCAATCGGACCAGAAGAGTTAGCTAAACAGTTATGAAATGGTCATCCCTGATGAGTTGGCGGGGTCTATGGAAACCAGGCTTTGGGTCTGGTAAAGGAGAAACTCTCTTCACTTTTTCAAAACATTAAGTCTCTTGCCCTGCTCCTTGCAAAGGCAGACCTTAATATAAGCCCATCTAAACTGAAGCAAACTGATCACTGTGGTCAGACTGAAAGACAATGGGATTCACTTCCTCAGCAGGAGGCTAGCAGAGGGAGAGTTCTGAGGTAAAACAAGCCAGTTATCTTTGGTGTGTATCCCAAAGAATCTTCTTGTTAACCCTCCCTAAAATCCTTTGGATGGCCCAATGTGTGATAAACATCAAAACTGGTTACTTTCAAGGAGGGTGGGAGGTTAACAACCCACCCCCAAAGGCCAAGGTCAGTTATATTTGTTAAAGTGTTCAGCCCACGCTGGATAGTTCCACTGTTGTTGTGAGCCTCGTAGTCCCTGCAAGGGGAACTCCCTTCCTTCTTGCCTCCTCCACTACGTGCTAATAGAGGGATGTACCATACAGTCCCCACAACCCAACTCCCACTCCCCCCCGCCCAGGGAAATTAAAGAACAAGTTTAGAGGTGAGGAGAGGGGGAGTGTCTCTTAGGGAAGAGGAGGGAGAGAAGGGCACAGAAGGTGAGCATGGGTTTGTCAAGGATGAGAAGAGGAGCTGGGGAACTGGAAAGTACAGAGGATCATAGTAGGATGGAAGCCTAGAGGAAGGTATTTAGCAAGGTTGGGGAGGGGGGAAGAGATCAACACAGACTGCCAGTTTCCACCAAAGATAATTGATTCACAGGTTCCTATGGATTTTCTCCCATGCTGACCTCTCTTGGCTCTGCTGTCACCACTTTGGAAAGTAGGGGTAGAATTCTGTTTTCATAGTGAGTTAGCCTTTTTCTTCTTGTATGTAGCCGTGACCGGCAGTCAGAGCATGTGACGCAGTGCTTTTGTAAGATTTCACAAGCTAAGGAGCGTTTGGCCTACTGCTTGAATGGGAGATTATCGAGGGAAATAATCCAGGGGTTTGGTGGCATTCTTCCCTCAGAGCAAGTACTGACCCAGTTATGTTGGTCACAGATGGTTTTAAGAGGCACTGTGCTTCTGGAGATACTTGCTACTTTTGGATACTTTTGGATGAGATGCAAAATCAAGAGCCAAACACTTATGGTCATTAAAGATGCCGGTTGGTGGTTGTTGTTTGTGGTGGTTTTTTTTTTTTTTTTTTTTTGCAAGAGTGGAACAAAGCAAGCAGCAAGGAAAGAAGAAGCTTAACATACACATTTATGAAAATCATGCATTTTAAGCTAGAATTTTTGCCTAGTAACTGACTTAAATTGCCTCCTGCTTTTTGCAATACTGTTTCTGAAGAGCAGACATTCAGTTTCATTTCAGCAACAGAAACTTAGCATTTGCAAACATCAGGTCTTGTAGTTCTGGCAGTTGCAGCCCTGTGATTAGCATCCTGTATAAGTGCCTGACAGCATTGCCGTAACAAACCCCAACCTCAGAGTACAGGATGTGGGGTTCCCCACTTCCACTGAATAGGTGGTTACGGGCGGGACCCAGCCAAAAATCTGATGGGTCTACATGCTTCAGCAATGACGTTTGCCTCAGCAATGACTCTGGCCCACAGAGTGCCCCCAGATTTGTGGCAGTGTGGAGGCACTGGCTTGCACTGGAGTTGCACTGCTCCCAATGTTGGGGAGTCCACGGAAAAGGAAAAGCATCCCAAAAGGAGAGCTAGTCAAACAATGGTAAGTGTGTTCCATGAAAACGTTTGAAACATTTTAGTTTTTGCAAAACTTTTCATGAAATATTTGAAAATTTCTTATTAATTTAAAAAAATGTTTTTTGATTTCCTCCTCCCCCTTCTGTCTCTTTTTAACTCCTTCTCCTTTTTCTAGTGGCAGAATGGATAAAAAGGAAAAAAAGGGAGAGACAGTGGGGAGAAAACAAAGAACCATAAAACTGAAAAGGAAAAAGGGCCGTCGGTTGTTTTTTTTAACCAAAACATTGTAAAAATTTTTAATGAAATGAAAAATGTTTAAGCATGTGCTTAATTTTAAGCAGCTGAATAGTCCAGTCTCTATCCAGCAAAGCATTTGAATTTTACTGGGACTTCTCACTTAAAGTTAAGCACTTTCTTAAGTACTTTGCTGAATCAGGGCTTTGATAACAAACTAATAACTCAACATATGTAACTTTTCTCGGATTATTCAAATACTGCTCGTCTAGAAATGCTACCATTTCTAAAGAAATGTAAAAATTCATAATTTTATCTCAGATATGCTAGTTTAAATCAAGAGTTAATGCCATTGACCTCATTGGAGTTAGTCTGGATTTACATTGCTGTAACTGAGATCAGAACATATCTTGTGACTTTTCTATCTTTTATTCCATTCCTCTTGGCAAGTGCTCCCTTCAAACATACTGTTTGATGTGAACTGGCTATAATTAGCCTGGATTATTTATTTTTATTCAACAAACATGGATATTTTCACTAATGTGAAAATGTAGGTCACAAAGGAATATGTGCTCAACTGGTATAAATTGATATGGCTCCATTAAACTCACTGGTGCCTTTTGCCCAGTGGCACTGCACCAGTTTACATTAGCTGCAGTTCTGGCCCCGTCTTTGTAGTCTTTATAGCTGAGTTGTTACCAGGGAATCAATACTACTTTTAATGCTTGCTCAATTCCTCTTTTTATTGTAGATACTATTTTAAAGTCCAAGCAAAGAATCCCTATGGTTATGGGCCTATTAGCTCTTCAATCACATTTGTCACAGAATCTGGTATGTGTTGCTTATTTCTTTATTTAAAGTTGAGATTTTAGTAACTGGTATGGTAGGGCCAGGGCCAAAGCCATGGTGATGACTATGATGTTGAACTTTTCTGCTTAAAGATTCTCAGGTAAACCATTTGTTTTCAAGAAAATCAAGAAAGTGTAACTACTCTTTCATGTCACTGAAGTGATCGGAAGTTTTAATGAAACTGAAGTTAACTTTAGGGGGAATGGAAAGTTAAATTTAAAATAGAAAAGATAGCTAATACTCAGTGGTGTGGAGGCAATAGGAAGTTTAATACATCTTTGATAGATTGTCCAGACACTTAATAAACTAGCTTTCTAATTGTGAACAGCTGAAGGGATGGAAGTACTCATTTCAAACAATTGTTCCACCCAACAGGCAAATTTCAGTTCTCTTTTCCTTCTTTAATGAAATCTGCTCCAATTTTTTAATGCCAATAGAATGTTGGAGGATAATATACTCTATAAAAATAGTATCCTCAATGGGCTATTTTTATCCACTTTTATTTCTTCTACTGAGCTGCAGGCCAGTCATATTATTGACTAACAAGGGGCCAAATTCTGCAAAGTTTATTTGAGCAAAATGTCCATTGGCATCAAGGGTCACCGGTTTTGGCCCTATGACAACATGGGTATACATTGCTTCTGTGTGTGCCCATTTAACTTGATCCTACAGTCTTTGCCTCAGAACTTCCATTAAAATCAATGGAAGTTCTGTTTATAGAAACAAAACAAACTAAAACTGCATAATAAAGTAAATGGTCTTATGAAATGAATTCAGATATTTTAAAGGCATGTTGCATGGTCAGCTGTAAATTAAGCCGAATTTTTAGCATTGACTTCAATGGGACAGTAAAGAGCTCCACAGCTTTTCGTAAGTGCTTTGCAGAATGCACTGAGAAAGAAAGTAACCTGCTGTTCTGTTTCATCAAATAATGAAAGTTCCCTGGAATTTTGCCAAACAATAGATAACCATGTACCTTGGCTTCAAGCAGCTTCCTCTGAAGAAAGGCCAATTCAAGAGACAATATAAATCACAATGATGGATACAAAGAATTGCTCCTGTTGTTTTATCTAACTGCTAAGACCTAGATGCACAAAGGGACATAAGCATGGTAACGCTCAGCATTGTGACACCTAATTTTTAGGCACTGTGGAAAAACTGCAGGAACAGAACTGAGTTGGGAGCATAGGCTCTCTGTGCAGTGAATGGGGAAAGATAAGCACCTTAGACTGTGATCCACTAAAGCCAGCACTCTAAGTGTCAAGTTGCCTCTGCTAGCAAATAGGAAATGCCAATAAGAGGGGGTATGTGGTAAGCCTGCCTCTCTTAGCCCTGGTCTACACTGGCGGGGGGGTCGACCTAAGATACGCAACTTCAGCTATGCGAATAGCATAGCTGAAGTCAGCATATCTTAGGTCGACTTACCTGGCCGTGAGGACGGCGGCGAGTTGACCGCTGCCGCTCCCCCATCGACTCCGCTTCCGCCTCTTGCGAGCTGGAGTTCCGGAGTTGATGGGGAGCGCATTCGGGGATCGATTTATCGTGTCTAGACGAGCGTGATAAATCGATCCCCGATAGATAGATAGATCGATCACTACCCGCCGTTCCGGTGGGTAGCGAAGACCTGCCCACAGAGATACAGGTGCCTAAGTCTGGGCTTCAGGGTGGTGCCTATCACTGCTTTTGGCTCTCAGTTCTGTACCCTCTCCAGGAGAGCATTCACCCAGGATGTGAGAGACCCAGGATCCAGGGCTCTGCTCCCATGACTCTTTTTTAATGAGCCAGAGTGGAACAGTTTCAACAGGAGAGACTAGGGAGCCCCCCAGGAGACTGTCCCGTAGCCTGAGGGTTAGAGTAAGCATCTGAGAGGCGGCAGATCCCTCTCCCCCTCAGGCAGAGAAGGGACTTGAACCAGGGGTCTCCCACATACCAACTGAGTGCCCTAACCACTGGGCTAAAAGTTATAAGGGACGTGTTCTCCTCCCCTGGCTTTTCTGTATGAGCTCGCCTGCAGGGCTCAATCCACTAAGCGTGCTCAGGTTGGGCCCTGCAGGCAAGTTAGGCTGCCAATTGCTGTCTTCCCCCAATTCATGCATCACTCCGAGCCTTAGGCAGGAGATAGGCATCCAGATGCCTAGAGCAGGGGCGGGCAAAGTTTTTGGCCTGAGGGCCACATCAGGTTTCCAAAATTGTATGGAGGGCCGGTTAGGGGAGGCCATGCCTCCCCAAACGGCCAGGCGTGGCCTGGCCCCTGCCCCCTATCTGACCCCCCCTGCTTCTCGCCCCCTGATGGCCCCCCTGGGACTCCTGCCTCATCCACCCCGCCCTGCTCCCTGTCCCCTGACTGCCCCCAGACCTCCCACTCCTGACTGCCCCCACCACCCCATCCAGCTCCTTCTCTCATCCCTGACTGCCCCCCTGGGACCCCTGCCCCATCCAACCACCCCTTCTCACTGTCTCATGACCACCCCTGGAACCCCTGCCCCTCACTGCCCCCCACCACACAATTCAACCCCTCCTCTTCCTGACTGCCCCCCCGGGATCCCTGCCCCCATTCAACACCCCTGTTCCCCGCCTCTGACCACCCCAACCCCTATCCACACCCCCACCCCCGGACCACCACCCCGAACTCCCCTGCCCTCTATCCAACCCGCCCTGCCCCCTGTCCCTTTACCGCGCTGCCTGGAGCACCGGTGGCTGGTGGTGCTGCAGCCGCGCCGCCGCGCAGCACAGAGCGGCGGGTCAGGCCGTGGCTCTGCAGCTGCGCTGCCCCAGGAGCTCGCAGCCCCGACGCCCAGAGCATTGCGCCGGTGGCGCAGTGAGCGGAGGCTGCGCGGGATGGGGAACAGCGGGGGAGGGGCCAGGGGCTAGCCTCCCGGGCCAGGAGCTCAGGGGCCGGGTTGGAGGGTCCCGCAGGCCGTAGTTTGCCCAGTGCACATACCCAGAGGCAGAAATGAAGGTGCGTAGGAACCTTTGAGGGCGAAAACTCAGGTTCCTAGCGGGGTTTAACTACCTACAGGGTTGGAAGGGTGGGGGCATGTGCATCACAATGGTCCCAAAATTGGTACTTAGGCACCTACATGAGGGATTTAGCAAAATGACCTGCCTATATAGATGGCTGGTGCTGACTGGTCTATGAGGTAGAATATTGAGAAGAAAAACACCGTATGCCTTTAAAAGATTGCATGATTAAACTGGTTTCTGATTGGCTGAAGTAAAGAAGTCTGTTTTTAAAAGCTAACTGAACGGAGGATATTTTTTACTAATTTTAACAAAAAAAATTGTTGCAGTTTAAACATCTTTCAGAATAAATGGTATAATCCAAGTGCAGGTGCATGCCATCAAATGTGAAAAACATTGGTATAACTTAACACCATTTGTTTTGAAAAGAGACAAACCCGTATCTTCAGCGTTCTGAAAACAGCTAGAGACAATTATTTTTTGAAGCTGATATTTCTTTCTTGCATGATAGCTAGTACACTGTAACATTAGGAGACACTAGTCTTTGAGAGAAAACACTAAAATATTTGTTTTTTTTTTGTTTTGTTTTGTTTCATTCTTACAGATAATCCACTGCTTATTGTCAGACCACCTGGTAAGTCTCACTGCTGATATTTTCTTGATATTGTCTATAAAACCTGTGAAACAAATCTGGGCATTGTAAAAATTAGGCACTATGACACACTACTTTCTATTAGAGTTTGAGGGAGGCGTGTGATATAAATTACTGTGTTAATTCCCAACTCCTGATTCATCTCAAGAATCTGTGTTCCAGTCTTATCAGGCTTTTGAAGCCAATTACCTCTTAAAAGAAGTGTTGTAAATGAAGTGTATTATGTTAGGCTAAAATCAAGTGTAGAACCTGTTCTATACCTGGTACACCCTTTATTGGGAGACTATATCCTGCACTTTCATGAGGCTAGATTAAGTTATTTAATCATTCCTTTCCGTCTCTAACTACTATGTTGAGTTGAGGACTGCTGGGTAGAGGTGGGTTGTTCCAGGATCTTGATAAAGGTGCAAGTAATGGACTCCCAAGACACCAGACACCAGTCCGTTGGAGACTGTATGGGAACAACCTACTGGCACTGAGACCAAGTTTGAAGGCCACCTCTACATGAACAGTAAATGATTTCACTTAGGGGTTTACTCGTAAGTAATAAAGTCTGAGTTTATTAACCAAATCTGGAGTGGAGCTATGGTGACTGGGTTTTCCTACAGTGTCCTTTGAAAACCACCTATCATATTTATCAGTGATCACCCCACTCCTGGGGACAGGGTCCTTGAAATAAGGTAGCAGAGTGAGGAATGACATGATATACAATCTCCAAGTGTGAAGGTTGCTTTCTGTAGGAACTGGATTGTTTTCTTTACGAGATGTAGCAGGTTAACATGGTTTTTGGAAGGAGAATATGTACTAAGAACCTGGGATAGAATTGTGTCTTGAATGATAATTCTCCAAAAGTGGTCTGGTGTTTTAATATAAAGGTAATTTTCCAAAGGCATTCTGATTATATTCTGAAAACCACATGGCCTACTTCAGAGCAGCTGTTGTAAGGATTCTCTTGAGCACTGTTGATGATAGCCAGGAAGTTGATGAATAAAAATATTAACATTAACCGCATTCTGTTCATGATATTTTGTTCTTGAAATGACCATTTCACTGCTTTATTTGTATAGAGACGTTTATGGCCCCAATCCTGCAAACACGCATTTGAGTAACTTTACATACCTAAGTAGTGTCATGGGGGTCAATTCAGATTAATTCAATGGGTTATTCATGTGTGTAGAAGTTACTCCCTTGCAAGTGTTTGCAAGACTGGGCCCTATGTTTGTGCTTTGTAAAAGGAAGAAAGACAAATTGACATTTTTTAAAACATACTTCTCATTCTTAACAGTTGCCAATAACACAATAAAAAAACCAAAGAGGATGTAGGAAATAACAGGAAAGAAAACTAACATTTTCACGTTGTAAGCTTATATCTGTTTTATCTTGCATACATATTGCTACAAAAGCATTCTAGAAGGAAGGTGGATTCCATTATTTAATATAAAGGAACAACCAATTATTTGTAATATTGATCCTGTGCAACATAATTATTAAGTGGTAGCTTATAACCACTGCAACGTAGTGAAGAAGAAACTAGTTCATTTGAGACTGAGCAAAATTTTTTTGCTGGTGTCAAATCTGTTTTGATTTAACTTGAGCTCCTGTGGTGAAAGCCAAATTTTCCACCCAGAACACACATGCACATCACACGAGAGATAGAGAGAGAGAGTGCCCTCTAGGTTTCATATCTCATCTTTTTAACACAACAGCAACAGATTTTACTTCACACTGAAACCTGTTACCCATTGCAGATTTTTTTCCACATCATCTCTTCTTTAGTGATGAAACTTACTTTTCTGGAGGGGAGGGGAGGAGAGGGGAGGTGTAATGTTAAACCACAAGACACTGCATTCAGATAGCGCTAGGATCTGACCTATGCTCATATAGCCTCCATTTCAGCAAGGTTCTTAGGCTTATGTTTAATTTTAGGTTTAGAAGTCATCCAACTGAAAGCAATGAGACTGTTCACTGTTTAAAATTAGTTCTGTGCTTAAGTATCTTGCTGAATTGGGGACAAAATCAAGGGAAATAAGAACTAAGGCTGATGTTCCAGGAAAACCGGGCCGTTAGTCACATCCATACAACCTCATTGACATCAGTGGGGCTGCATGAATGCAACTGGGGGCACACCTACTGCATCTAAGTGTTTCAGCAGTGGTCAATGGAACTGTATATAAGCCCACCCATTGTTTGAAGATGCCCACTCCTCCACACCCCAGTTCTAGGTGCACTAAAACGAATTTGGTATGGGATGGTTAAATAGAATCTCTTACTGTTCAGCATACATTTTGTGGTCCAGTTTTATCTTTTCACATTTGTGGTTTGAATTAAAACAGACAGAGAGTGAGTGCTCCTGTAAGTCTGTGATAGCTAACATGATACATTCATGGTCCCTTTTGTAATATGTCTTGTCACATGGGGTCCTTGCAGAGAGGATGGGTTTGATTATTGGATAGGAATTGTCCATCTCTGACATGATCTGCATGGGGAATAAATATTTAATAATGGGCTCTTCAGTCTGGCAGAGAAAGGTATAATGTGATCTGTGACTGGAAGCTGAAGCTAGACAAATTGAAACTGAAAATAAGGTGCACATTCCTAACAGTGAGGGTAATTTACTGAGAGTCATGGTGGATTCTTCATTACTGGCAATTTTTAAATCAAGGTTGGATGTATTTTCTAGAAGAGCTGCTCTAGGAATTATTTTGGGGAAGTTCTATGGCCTGTGTTATACAGGAGGTCACACTAGATGATCACAGTAGTCCCTTCTGCCCTAGGAATCTATGATCCACATAAATATGCTATATGTAAGCATATTTTACACCATTTTAACAATACATTCATGACAAATGTCCAGAAGGGACTTGACTAAGACATCAATTTTATTTCATTTGAGACTTAAATTTGATTTTTGAACTCGGGTGTTTCAAAGTAAAAGGGTAGTTTATTAACCTGCCGCAGTACCTTCTTGTAACAGGACGTTCATCTTGATAAAATGCTGAAATATAAGACTGACCCTCTAGGTTTTTCCTTTTATTTTATTTTGGTTTTTTAAGGTGGTGAACCCGTCTGGATCCCTTTCACTTTTAAATATGATCCCACCTACTCAGACTGCAGTGGAAAGCAGTATGTGAAACGCACTTGGTACCGAAAATTTGTGGGAGTGGTTCTTTGCAACTCTTTGAGGTACAAGATTTACCTCAGTGATGACCTGAAAGGTATGTTTTGGGATTATTCTTACAGTGCTGTCACCCCTCCACTTACTGTATCCATCACTTGTTGACTCTATCAAAGGAGTACATGGCTAAACTGATGGCACAATTTGGATACACATATGACAGTATTTAGCTTCTAAGGATAGGAACCTAAAGCAATTTGCACAGTGAAAGCAAAGTTGTACTCTCTAATCATAATACAGCTCTCTCTGAAATGTTCTGTGCTCGTTACTCATGCAGAACTTCTGATGTCATAATGGGAAGTCCACACATGGATTAATTGCAGAAAACACAATAGAGAACTACAGAATGGATAAAAGAGGAGACTTGTACTCTGAACAGGTTAGATACATGGTAGTGCAGCAGTTGTTTGAGCAAATCCAGAAGCTGGTAGGTGTTCAACAAGGGCTGTCATATAACTGTAGCCGTACCAATTGGTTGTATTGAGAGGGAATGTTGAGTGGGGTTATCCCCTAGGCTTTTCAAAGTGTTTTAATGGGGCTTTTAGCAAAATATTTGTCTTGTTTCAAGAACATGTATAAACAAGTATTTGTGAAGACTTGTGCTCTCATGCCCATCTCTGCGGGTCCCAGGCAGTCCTCAGACTGCAGCCACCACCTGACAGCTTGCTGGTACCAGCAGGGAGAGTAGGCTGATGGACCTTGGCTCAACAGAGACACCGCCCACAAAGCTCCTGATTTGGAGGAGACATCTAGCCTCTCCAATTGGCTCAAACTTGCTATGTAAGCCAGAAGAAGGAACAGGAAGTTTTCTGAGGAACTAAGTAAATCCTAGGCTGCCTGCAACATAGGACTTTGCCTTGTTCCAGATCCCTGCTGCTACACACCACCTCTGGCTACTGGCTCCAGCTCTGACCCTTGGCTTGACTCCTGGCTCTGACTCTAGCTCTGGCTCCTGACTCCTGCCCTAACTACTAGATGTGACTGGCTACATCCTGGTCCATGACAGTAATATGCAAACAACCAGAACAGTAAAGCTCCTGTATATGAGACCTATCTTCACAGTTTCTGGTTTAAATTTGAGAGTTCTGTCAACCTAGCAATACTGGTGTGTGGGGCTATTTTTACTTTCTCATAACCAATTAAAATAATGGGTCTTGCTGAAATTTCCTCTGCTATCATCTGTACTGTAATTCTGATAAATTACTTATTCCAGGGACTTTAGTAAGGCTTTTGATATTCCTCGCATGACCTTTTCATAAACAAACTAGAGAAATACAACCTAGATGGAGCTACTATAAGGTGGGTGCATAACTGGTTGAAAAACCATTCCCAGAGAATAGTTATCTGTGGTTCACACTCAAACTGAAAGGGCATATTGAGTAGGATTGTGCAGGGATCAGTTCTGGGTCCGGTTCTATTCAGTATCTTCATCAATGATTTAGATAATGGCACAGAGAGTACAATTTTAAAGTTTGTGGGTGATACCAAGCTGGAAGGGGTTGCAAGTGCTTTGGAGGATAGGATTAAAATTCAAAATGATCTGGACAAACTGGAGAAATGGCGTGAAGTAAATAGGATGACATTCAATAAGGACAAATGCAAAGTACTCCACTTAGGAATGAACAATCAGTTGCACAATGAGAAATGACTGTTTTGGAAGGAGTACTGTGGAAAGGGATCTGGGGGTCATAGTGGATCACAAGCGAAATATGAGTTAACAGTGTAACACTGTTGCAAAAAAAAAGCAAACATCATTCTGGGATGTATTAGCAGGAATGTTGTAAACAAGACACAAGAAGTCATTCTTCTGCTCTACTCCACACTAATTCGGCCTCAACTGGATTATTGTGTCCAGTTATGGGCACCATATTTCACGAAAGATGTGGACAAGTTGGAGAAAGTCCAGAGAAAAGCAACAAAAAATGATTAAATGATGACCTATGAGGGAAGATTGAAAAAAAACTGGGTTTGTTTAGTCTGTCGAAGAGAAAACTGAGAGGGGACATGGTAACAATTTTCAAGTACATAAAATGTTGTTACAAGGAGGAAAGAGAAAAATTATTCTTTTTAACTTCTGAGGATAGGAAAGAAGCAATGGGCTTAAATTGCAGCAAGGACGGTTTATGTTGTATATTAGGAAAAACTTCCAAACTGTCAGGGTAGTTAAGCCCTGGAATAAATTGCCTAGGGAGGTTGTGGAATCTCCATCATTGGAGATTTTTAAGAGCAGGTTAGACATACACCTGCAAGGGATGGTCTAGATAATACTTAGTACTGCCATGAGTGCAGAGAACTGGACTAGATGACCTCTCGAGCCTATGATTCTATGATACTAGCATATGATTCTAGCATATAGCATGTTCTTAATAAAAACAACAAGGAGTCCGGTGGCACCTTAAAGACTAACAGATTTATTTGGGCAAAAGCTTTTGTGGGTTAAAAACCACTTCTTCAGATGCAATGTTCCTAATGAAACTACAAAGTTTTTTCTCTCTCTTAATTCCTATTGGCAAATGTAGCATTCTTCACCTCTTATATTTTTATTTACTGGTATATTGCTGCTCATCTCTGTAGTATCTGACTTTTTCCCATCTTTATTTTCCTGGAAGTGGGAAAGCATCATTGGATGAGATAAGGCCATTTGAAACAACAATATATATCTGTCCTAATCTTTTATGTCACCTTTCAGATACATTCTACGGCATTGGAGATAGCTGGGGGAAAGGTGAGGACCACTGCCAGTTTGTGGATTCACACATGGATGGAAGAACAGGGCCTCAGTCATATGTAGAAGCCTTGCCCACCATACAAGGTAAAAAAACAAAAACAAAAAAAGGAAAGCTGAAGTGAAAGCTGAGGAATTACACTTCATCCACTATATAGAATTAAGAGGTTTTCTGCCTCCCTGTCTACATTTATATCACTTCTATTAGGAGCCAGGCGGACACCACATATTCTGAGACTGTATCATGTGATGTCCTAGTATAATAATTTGCAAACCACAACAGCTTGTGAAAGTTCAGACAAAGAGAATGAGTCTGCAAATAAATTATTGGATAAAACAGAAAATACAAATAACCCTTAGCGTATGTCTACACTGCAAAAAAAAAAAAAAAAAAAAAAAAACCAACTTGCAGCAGCGAGTCTCAGAGCCTGGGTCTACAGACCGCTGTTAATCATTCACTCAGCATTCTTGGTTTTCATCTTACGCTGTTTGCTGTTGTTTTTTAAGGGTTGGGTTGCCGTGAAGAAACTGAAATATTCGCTTCTATGTAGATGACGTAGAATAATACTGCACTTCTCTATTTAAAATAAGGATTGTTAATCCAGCTGTACATTACTAGCTCTAAGAAGCAGAGATGTAGAACACACAAATTGTACAACTGCCACAGGAATCAACATTTCAGATGTTCCACTGTACAAAATATGCAGAAAGACTGTTGAGAGTCTTTAATGCTTTGTGCTGTCACATTTTTTTATACAGATGAGGGAAAGGGGCCATCAGTTTAAAAAAAAAAAGTGGGATTTAACTCTATATTTGCTGCATGTAATTTTGCCTCCTTGCTTTGTTATAAAAAATGATATTTGTGAATCCTGTCTTGAACCCAGTAAGATACAATAATGCCTTATATTTTTATTTGCAGTTTTATTGTAGCTGTGTTGGTCCCAGGATATGAAGGACACGAGATAGGAGAGGTAATATCTTGTATTGGACCAACTCCTGTTGGTGTGGGGTTCAAACTTTCAAGCTACACAGAACTCTGAAGACCTGAAGAAGAGCTCTGTGTAGCTTGAAAGTTTGAACCCTCCCACCAACAAAAGGTAGTCCAATAATAGATAGTACCTCATCCACCTAGTCTCTTTGAACATTTCTATGGCATTTTCACTCCAAAGTGCTTCATGAGCTTGAATTGATATGCAAATTTTATATAGAGGCATAACTTCACCTGCTACTGAAATTCAGACTCCTTTTGGAGTGAAATGCAAAAGCTCTTTAACAGCAGAGACTGCATAGTTACACAATAGTTAGATATTTAGAACAGTAAATCCAACTGGAACTGTAGAGGAAATATATGTAGGTAGAATGCAATCATTCAAAATTGAAGCAGGCTAAACCATCAGAGTTAACAATCCTACTTCTCATGAAGTGCCATGGGATTAACAAGTGGCTCCTATGCCTTAGCTTTTGTTGTGATAATTCTATGTATGCTATATACTATACATCATATATTCTGTACTTCAAAGATGTCATTTGTCAAGTTACTTTGCCTTTGGCTCGAACCACTGCCATTTTTCCACCAACAGGGTATTATCGCCAGTATCGCCAGGAACCTGTGTCATTTGGGCGCATTGGTTACACAACACCTTACTACTATGTGGGCTGGTATGAGTGTGGCGTGCCAATTCCAGGAAAATGGTAACCATGTGGCAGTCCGCCGGCAGATTGTATGGAGAGTGCACCAACCCTGCCTTTCAAATGACTTGTACTGGAAGACTGTGACCAGTTGTTTAGGAAAAGAACAAAACATGAAAGAAACCAACTAAGACCAGTTGCTCAAGAGACCCCAACCAAACCAAATACTGTGCACATTTTCTCAGCTGAAATCTGTGGTGCTGCTTGATCACTCCACTTGGGACAGGATTTGAGTTTGGTGCCCTACTTTCCTTCTGTGGGTCTTAAAAGGCATGGAGATGTGGTTGTAATGGGTGCAACCAGTGCCCAGTGAAACCTAAAACTTTACTGGCCATGAAAACATGGAAGTTGCATATATCCTCCAGGAATGGCCTAAGCATGCTGTGCTTGCTTAATGGAATGCCAACACTTTTTCATTGTTATTAATGGAATGCTCCATCACTTACAACTGGTGGAGTTCCATGCTTCTGAGTTTTACTATACAATCATGTCAAGTTACTAGACATTCACCAAAGGCAATATATTATACTTAAAACTTCTCTGGTGGGTTCACCCATTGCTGGACTAAACACCAGGTCACAATGTAAATTCGCTTTTTTATATATATATATATATATATATAATACAGTTCTCTATGTCCAAAGTACTACATAGAGAAACTGAGTTTTTCTTGTTCACTAGATAAATATGGTTGGGATTTTTATGTAAAAGGTGCTGTTAATTAATAGGTCTTCTGATTTTTAGTCCATGAAACATTTTACTATGCACAATATATTAACCATGGAAAGAACTTTGTTCTTCTTATAAATGAGCAAAGATCTGTGACAGCTTTCTAGCAAACCAAAGGACTGGATATTTAATTGGAGTAAATCTTTTTGCCTATACTAAAATTGCATTATAAACCACCATAGGTGCCTTATCAGCAGAGTGTCAACATTTAAGTTAAACTTTCTGTCCAGTACTATTTAAAAGGCTGAGTTCAGTTTTTGTTTGATTCATTTTCATCATCTTTGTGTATTATTTATTCCTTGTGAGGTTATTAAGTCTCACTGTGTGAATGGAGGCACAGTGAGATAACACAGGACTTGCAGACAAGTTTTAACTTATTTTCTGAACAAAACAGACACCTCTAGGGTGCTTGAGCAGCACGGAACTCCTCTGATTCCGGTCCATCATGTGAATGAAGTATGAAAGTCGTCAGTCTTTCTGTAAAGCACATCAGAAGGGCAGACCACACAGCATGTCTTCCATCAAAGGTTGGGGAGCAAAAGCTGGTGTGTCTGGGAGGTGCACTTCTGATTTTTAGCCAGGAATACAAACCTTATTTGGGAAGTGGGCAGTAATGTAGAATTTCATTATGCATCAGAAGCAATTTCTCCTGCCATATTACTCTTTCTCTTCATGTAGCATTAAGGTTTACTCTGACCCTAAGGGATTTAGCCTTTGTGGCCATATTGTTTCACTGTTGCATCTTATAAGCCTTTACCCACCTCAAAAAAGACTCCAGCATTCTGACGGCCTGGGAAAATAGCAATATTCCTGGGGGACAAATTCAACCTCTTGATCGTCTGTCACTCTCATTCCAGTTTACATACCATATAGGACTAATATCTTATAAGCCGCTTTTTGTAGTTATTGTAAATGTATGGGGAGAAAAGTAACTAAAGTGATTATTAAAAGAGCTTTTTATTTTCACAGTGGTGCTGGGATTGAACATTGAATTGTTTTCACATTTTGTTTTGCTTCAATGCAGTGCCAAATATAATGATTAAATATAGCTTCTTTCCCTAATAAACGTATGATATATTGTTCCTTTTTTTTTAATTGCATCCCTTTTGGTTGTCTGCGCCAGGTAGTCTGACATGCAGGATCAAGCTGCATGATGCCCCAAATGCACACTTGGAAGAGTAGAAGGTGCCAGTTTGTATTAAGTGCAAGTGTATGTAAGTGCAAACTTGACCAGGATTTCACATAGGGTTACTTGTGGAGGGAGTGGGGAGTTGTTCCACAACAAAATAGATTTTCTCTTGTATTAAATCTGTATGATGTACATCCACATCATGGGCCATATCCCCAGCTTGTGTAAAAGGACATAGCACTATTGAATTCAAAGGAACTATGTGCAGTTTCACTAGCTGAGAATATGGCCCCCTGTCTAAGGATGGGTAGTCCGCTACCACCCCCCCCCCCAAATGGATGCTACAGTTTGCTCATTCATAGACTGCAGCACTTGTGAAATGTGATTTCAGATCATTCAAACATATGGGGTGGGTTATCTGCCCCAATCTGCTTCCTTCAGTTATCTGTTGGAGATACACCTAGAGCAGAGAGTCCCAGGTGGATGCAGAGAAAACTCCATCATTGCCTCTCTGCAGCCCCCAGCTTAGTGGACAGTGAGGGTTGTATTGGAAGTATGGGGAGAAAGACTGGCCAGAGTGCCCTGCACTCTAGCAATTCCCAGCTGATGAATGATCCCCTAGAGGATCAAACCCATCTGGAGCACAGTAGGGCAGCTCCTAGGCTCCTCTAACTTGGGGCAGAGAATTAGAGGGCCATAACTGGCCACCTACCACTCCTGCTGTTGTGCTGCACTCAGCAGAAGTCGGACCACAGCAGAAAATTCACCCCATAAAATGCAATTGCATGTTGTATGTTCTGTTCTATTTTATATAGAGTCTTATAGTATGAGTGCCCTTGTCTCGTGCATTATGCACCCTGAAGCATATCTGTTATGTGTGATTAGTTCTTTCTCTCATCCTCTCCCCAGGGGTGAATGGTGTGTAGTGTAGGGTTTTGTATTGGTAGGGTTTTTTGTTTTGTTTTTTTTTAATGTACATGTTGCTCTGTGCTTGTTAAAGAAGGCAGATCAAAGAAGTGCACCTGCAGGTGAATCGGAAGATGGTGACTTTGTGAGGGTCCTTAGGTTCTTGGAGAGTTTGTTCCACCAGCCTGTTGCCTTCATCTGGGTACCCCATCCACAAAGCCTTTGTTAAACTGCCCAAATTTCAAGGAGGTAACTCTTTGAATGTAGAATAGTTCGTAATCTTTCTCTCAATCCTTCCATTCTGAATAATGAGATCTGCCATTCATAAAGTTACAATGACAGTTACTAACAGTTGACAGTTGACTGTGTGTTGCATGAAAAAGTACATCCTTTTGTTTGTTTTAAACCTGATGCTTATTAATTTCATTGGGTGACCCCTAGTTCTTGTGTTATGTGAAGGGGTAAATAACACAATCTCCACAGCATTCATAATTGTATAGACCTCTATAATATCCGCCACTTCGTTGTCTCTTTTCTAAGATGACCAGTCCCAGCCCTTTTAATATCTGTTCCATACCCCCAATCATTTTGTTGCCTTTCTCTGTCCCTTTTCTAATGCTAATATAACTTTCTGGAGATGGGCAACCAGAACCGCGCACAATATTCAAAGTGTGGGCATACCAAGGAGTTATAGGTGGCATTATGATATTTTCTGTTTGATTATCTATCCCTTTCCTACTGGTTTCTAACATTGTTAGCTTTTTTGACTGCCACTGCACATTGAGCAGATATTTTCAGAGAACTATCCATGATGACTCCAAGATCTTTCTTGAGTGGTAACAGCTAATTTAGACCATATCATTTTGTAGGTATAGCTGGAATTACGTTTTCCAATGTGCATTACTTTACACTTATCAACACTGAATTTCATCGGCCATTTGCTTGCCCAGTCACCCAGTTTAGTCAGATCGCTCTGTAACTCTTCACAGTCATTTCCTTCTATTTACCAGCATCACTGGGGCTTGTCTGGGTTGAGGTTAAGCCAAATGCTTTTCATCCAGCTGCCTTTGTATAGACTCTTACGCACAGATTCAATAACATGTTGCTGCTTCTAGACTCAAACTCAGGTCTTGGGCAGCTGTGTCCGAGTAGATGCATTTGCTACTGAATCAGACACTTGGATACACAGTGTAATTAAACTGCCCCTCCTTGCAAGGGCTGCTTTTATAATACTGAGGAAATGCCAAACTGGCTCAACACTCTTTCTAAATCCAGGTTTTGTTTTGTTTTTGTTATTATTATTGTTAGAGGACAGTGCTCTGTGTTAACATGCAAAGAGTGGGGATAATCCTCCATCTAAGATGGACAGACGGACAGACAGACAGACAAAATTAGGACAGAGAGTTTCTGTCCAACAGTAAAATCTCTGGGAAAGGTCTAAGAAACCTCTAATCTATCTATTGTACCATTATCCACTCTCTCCCACACCCACCCCCAGTACTCCCTCTCGCCTTACCACAGCATCTAAATATCTCACAAACTCTAACATTTTTCCTGGGAAGTAGGGAAATCCCAGTTTTACAGATGGGGAACTGAGGCCCAGACTTCAGGCTTGTCTACATAAACACTTAGTTAGTGGCAAGCTGGGATGTAATCTGCTGTACACTAAGTGTCGAAGTGAATCCCGCTGTTCTGCACTAAAAGTTCCCTAGTGCACTTTAATCTACTCCCATTTCAAAGCAATGTTGATCAAAGCCTTTTTAGTGTGCAGCAGCAAGGTCCACATGGACACATCATTCATGGCAGGCTAGTGTAAGGTAGATTTACACCCCAGTTTACCAGAAACTAAGGGTTTATGTAGACAAGCCCAAAGTCCATGCCTCAGTTCCCCATCTGTAAAACTGGGAGCTCTGCAACAGAAGCAGATTAAACCACACTGGGGAACTTTTAGTGGAGGGCAGCGAAGTCCACAAAGGCAGTGCACGACAGATTTACACTCCAGCGGGCCGCAAACTAAAAGTTTGTGTAAACAAACCCTAAGTAACTTGCCCAAGCTCCTACAAGAGGTCTGTGGTAGAGCAGGAAGTGTCCTAACCTGTTGGACCATCCTCCTCTCTTTGCTGTCCTTCTCACCGAGTGTTCCTTACATTGTTTCACTGCAGCGGCAGGTCATGCCCCTCAATGGAAAGATGTGCCGATGTCTGCTCTCCAAGCCCGCCGTTTCAGCTCTGAGTTCCCAGCATAACCCTGCTACCGCCCTCCCCAAACAGCCCACGTATCATAGCATAAAACAGAACAAGAACAGCTATGAAGCATGACAGAGAGCGTAATGGAAATATCACTCAGAGAAAGCAAAAAAAATACCACTGAGTTGCCACTGGTGATTTATTTGTAGGAGGAATCCAGGGAAATCCTCATCACTTTGCACCTCTTCCACTTTCTCAGTGATCTGTTTCCTGGGTTGAAATGTTCCATAACTCCCTAGCCAGGAAATGTATCCTCCCTTCCCCTGTATACTTTTTGTACTCTTATTTAAATATAGTATAACTTACTATTTAGCTGAGGCTGCATCTGGGAGACCTTGTTGTGGCTTCCCTGAGCTCTAATGATTTCACAAATAAAGTGCTGAGTACTGCAGTCTCTTGGAGCGGCCTGGTTAGGATAGCAGTCAGCATCCTTGTGGCTAATGCCAATCACTGTTTCCTCTCTTGAGTAAGCCATTCTTCTCGTCCTATTCTCCGGCCTCAATGGGATTAAGGAGAACTGTACTTCTCCCTTTCCCGTCTCATCTCGGGAAAGTGCATCCTGCCTGGGAACACAGGTCTATGCCTGGAGACAATAGGAAGCAGTGCCAGCTCCTAACAGCAGAGCGGCCATTTGGGCTGATCAGCACATTTTCATTTCAAAACATTTATGAAACTCCTGGCAGCAGACGGGGTACGCTGGCCGCTCTTAACTCTATAACCCTGCTTGATTTGATGTTTCTCACACAGCACTACCCTTGGCATTTGTCAGATCTTAATCTCTAGACAAGCTGTGATTAGGTGTCAGATAATTGTACTAAACACTGTCAAAGATTTGGCAATAACATTCCTGGATAGAAAAAAAAACATGGGATCCTTTACATCAGAGGCCCCTTACTATTCCTGATTCTCCACTTCCTTGTGCAATTTACACCTATGCAAAATGAATGTAAAATATTACTACCTGCCAAGTTTTTTAAGTACAATCACTGCAGATGATGAATAGCAACATTCTGAGACGTTGGTAGAAAATCATTCACTGGCATTCAGATAGACAGCACCTTTTAAGCTGTCCACTGGCTCTTCTCTATGCTGCATTCAATTTCTGAACCCAAAACTATTATTTAAAAGGGCTGGTTTAAATTTTTCAATGACATTTGGTGCAATGTGGTTCACGGATGAAAGAGCAAACATTTTTGAGGGTTTGGGGGTGGATGAGAGGAGAGAGAAGCAAAGGCGATGGGCTCCTAGGCTCCTCCCCGAATTTCTGATCTTTGCCGTTGCTGTGAATGGTGTCTACACGTGCTTCCCAAATGTGGACTGTGCAAACTTTCTACTGCCTCTCAATTCTGGATCATGCATTAACACTGAAGATGCCCTCAAGTTTTTATACATTTAGCCTCTAGATGGCAGGACGTTCTAGTTGGCCAAATCTTGTAGAGCAAGAGATGTGTTACGGTAGTGCAGTGAATATGCGTTCAGTGTTGCAAATGCATGCCTAGAAGTGTTTGCTTTTAGTGAGAGCAGCTTCATCATTTATCAATGAATCTGTTCTTAGTACTTATAAATAATCTCTGGGAAATATATTGCATCTCAACATGATGTAAAACTCAAATTTGCTGGTGCACATGACATAGAAGAGTAATGAGTGAAATAGACAAATGAGAAATTGCAAATATAGGACTAAAATCCTGCAGTCCTTTCTCAGGCAAAACTTTTCTTATTAGTGCAGTCATTGTGAGTTTTTCTTGAGTAAGCACTAAGGACTGCAAGACTCCCCCTATAATGAAGCTGGATGTAGAGCAATATTAGATAATCTGTTCACTGTGAGAGCTGTAATTTCACCCACTGAGTAACATAATCTCATTGGCAATGGTGTTTGTGTGTGTCTAATTGATTCCCACGTTTCCTCCTCTTTGAGTTCTTGGTCCTTTTTTAGAGCTGCAATCTTTTCATCTCTAGTAACAACACCGATCATGTTTATCCAAGCTGGTAACGAAATCTGAGAAAGCTTTTTCTGATTATGCATAATTAACTTCAAGGCAGGGTTATTAAACCACACCCTCAATTTTGTTTCCCCCTTGAGCTTCTCCCATCTGCAGTCTAAAATTCTTTTTTGCGGCTCAGTGAAAGAACGTTTCCTGAATGTATGTTCCTATTTGGCTCCAGAACTGCTTGAGTGGGGAAGTCAAACAGATTATGAGTGGAGGGGTCCCCTTTTCAGTATCAAAGGAAAAGAATTCATTAGACCCCGTCAGTGCATCCCATCCGTACACTGCCCTGCCCATGTGTTAGCCTGCTGAGTACAAAGAGGAAGAAATTAACACAAGAATTCTGTGGCTCCCCTGAAAGCACAACTGTAGCATCCTTAGCCCCTGCTTTGTGAGACTGGTGGCTGTGAACTGGCTGTGGGACAGGGCCTAGAATGACAATGGACTTCCAGGGATCCATGGCTCCCAGACCCATCAATCCTATTTATGTTTGCACTTATATGACCCTTATCGCCACATCTGAGCTTCTTCCTGCACAACTCTGGTGGCGGGCTACCCTTTTTCACTCTAGCATGACTTCTCACCACACTGCTGTTGGCTGCTGGACCCCAGATACACTCTGCTTCTCTTCAGAGGGGAGACAGAGTGCACAGCTGGAGCTGATGCTGCCTGTGGCAGCCTTAACTTTCTGCAGACCATTGGGCTGGATACAGGAACTACTAGTGAAGTTCTAAAAGAACGGCTACACTGGGTCAGACCAAAGGCCCATCTAGTCCAGTGTCCTGTCTTCCGACAGTGGCCAATGCCAGGTGCCCCAGAGAGAATGAACAGAACAGGTAATCATCAAGTGTTCTGGGCCTGTGTTATACAGGAGGTCAAACTAGGTGAGCACAATGGTCCCTTCGACCATTCAAATCTGTGAATCTACTAATAGCCTCCTTTAATTGGTCAGAATTGGGAGGAAGGACGATGCTTACATGACTCTGTCCTGGCCTCACTTACCCTTTTGTTTGTACAGGGCAACCCACATAGCCACTTTCCTCATCTGTGTGGCTCCCACCATGTTTTTGTCCATTGATGTATGCTCTGTCACACCCCCTGGGGGAGGTAGAGCATATGGAACCATGCTGGCAAGGGAAAGGAGAATTGGAGAACTGCTGACCTGGAGGGTCTCCCATTCAGTGTCCTAATTTTATCTTATTTTTCTAGCCTTTCAGGGCTCTTGCTAGAAAATTATTTTAGGATTCTATGTACTAGGGAAGATGTAAGGGTCTTTTCCATTAAAAAGTTTGCAGTTTTATAAATGAGAAAAAACTCATGCAGCTAAGAATAGTTGAAACAAAATGTATTTGTACTAGGGGTCTCGATTAATCACAGTTAACTCAAGCAATTAACTCAAAAAACTTAACCATGATTAAAAAAATTAACCATGATTAATTGCACTGTAAACAATAGAATACCAACTGAAATTTATTAAATATTTTTGGATTTTTTCTACATTTTCAAATATACCAATTTCAGTTACAACATAGAATACAAAGTGTACACTGCTCACTTTATATTATTATTTTTGATTACAAATATTTCCACTGTAAAAATGCTAAACAAAAGAAACAGTATTTTTTAAATTCACCTTATACATTGTAGTACAATCTCTTTATTGTGAAAGTGCAACTTACAAATGTAGATTTTTTTTGTTACATAACTGCATTCAAAACCAAAATAATGCAAAACTTTAGAGTCCACTCAGTCCTTCTTCTCATTCAGCCAATCACTAAGACAAACAAGTTTGTTTATATTTACAGGAGGTAGTGCTGCTCCCTTCTTATTTTCAATGTCACCAGAAAGTGAGAACAGGCGTTCACATGGGACTTTTGTAGCCAGCATTGTAAGGTATTGTCATAAATATAAAGGGAAGGGTAAACCCCTTTGAAATCCCTCCTGGCCAGGGGAAAGCTCCTCTCACCTGTAAAGGGTTAAGAAGCTAAAGGTAACCTCGCTGGCACCTGACCAAAATGACCAATGAGGAGACAAGATACTTTCAAAAGCTGGGAGGAGGGAGAGAAACAAAGGGTCTGTGTGTCTGTCTATATGCTGTTTTCTGCCGGGGATAGACCAGGAATGGAGTCTTAGAACTTTTATGACAGGTTTCAGAGTAACAGCCGTGTTAGTCTGTATTCGCAAAAAGAAAAGGAGTACTTGTGGCACCTTAGAGACTAACCAATTTATTTGAGCATGAGCTTTCGTGAGCTACAGCTCACTTCATCGGATGCATGCCGTGGAAACTGCAGCAGACTTTATTTATACACAGAGAATAAAATAAATAAAATAAAATAAATAAAGTCTGCTGCAGTTTCCACGGCATGCATCCGATGAAGTGAGCTGTAGCTCACGAAAGCTCATGCTCAAATAAATTGGTTAGTCTCTAAGGTGCCACAAGTACTCCTTTTCTTTTTAGAACTTTTAGTAAGTAATCTAGCTAGGTATGTGTTAGATTATGATTTCTTTAAATGGCTGAGAAAAGAATTGTGCTGAATAGAATAACTATTTCTGTCTGTGTATCTTTTTTGTAACTTAAGGTTTTGCCTAGAGGGGTTCTCTATGTTTTTGAATCTAATTACCCTGTAAGATATCTACCATCCTGATTTTACAGTGGGGATTTCTTTATTTCTATTTACTTCTATTTTTATTAAAAGTCTTCTTGTAAGAAAACTGAATGCTTTTTCATTGTTCTCAGATCCAAGGGTTTGGGTCTGTGGTCACCTATGCAAATTGGTGAGGCTTTTTATCCAACATTTCCCAGGAAAGGGGGGGTGCAAGTGTTGGGAGGATTGTTCATTGTTCTTAAGATCCAAGGATCTGGGTCTGTAGTCACCTAGGCAAATTGGTGAGACTTTTTACCAAACCTTGTCCAGGAAGTGGGGTGCAAGGTTTTGGGAAGTATTTTGGGGGGAAAGACGCGTCCAAACAGCTCTTCCCCAGTAACCAGTATTAGTTTGGTGGTGGTAGTGGCCAATCCAAGGACAAAGGGTGGAATATTTTGTACCTTGGGGAAGTTTTGACCTAAGCTGGTAAAGATAAGCTTAGGAGGTTTTTCATGCAGGTCCCCACATCTGCACCCTAGAGTTCAGAGTGGGGGAGGAACCTTGACAGGTATCTACATGCCAGATATGCTAAACATTCATATGCCCCTTCATGCTTCAGCCACCATTCCAGAGGACGTGCTTCCATGCTGATGACGGGTTCTGCTCAATAACAATCCAAGGCAGTGTGGACTGATGCATGATGACGCTCTTTAAAAAAAGAATGTGTTAATTAAATTCACGACTGAACTCCTTGGGTGAGAATTGTATGTCTCCAGCTTTACTTTACCACATTCTGCAATATATTTCATGTTATAGCAGTCTCGGATGATGACCAAGCACATGTTGTTCATTTTAAGAACACTTTCACAGCAGATTTGACAAAACACAAGGAAGGTACCAAAGTGAGATTTCTAAAGATAGCTACAGCACTGGACTTAAGGTTTAAGAATCTGAAGTGCCTTCCAAAATCTGATCAGGACGGGGTGTGGAGCATGCTTTCAGAAGTCTTAAAAGAGCAGTACTCCAATGCGGAAACCACAGAACCCGAACCATCAAAAAAGAAAATCAACCTTCTGCTGGTGGCATCTGACTCAGATGATGAAAATGAACATGCATCAGTCCACACTGCCTTGGATTGTTATTGAGCAGAACCCGTCATCAGCATGGACGCATGTCCTGTGGAATGGTGGTTGGAGCATGAAGGGACATATGAATCTTTAGTGCATCTGGCATGTAAATATCTTGCGACGGTGGCTACAACAGTGCCATGCAAATGCCTGTTCTCACTTTTAGGTGACATTGTGAACAAGAAGCTGGCAGCATTATCTCCTGCAAATGTAAACAAACTTGTCTGTCTGAGCAACTGGCTGAACAAGAAATACGACTGAGTCGACTTGTAGGCTTTAAAGTTTCACATTGTTTTATTTTTTAATGCAGTTTTTTTGTACATAATTCTACATTTGTATGTTCAACTTTCATGATAAAGAGATTGCACTACAGTACTTGTATTAGGTGAATTGAAAAATACTATTTCTTTTGTTTTTTTACAGTGCAAATATTTGTAATAAAAATAAATATAAAGTGAGCACGGTACACTTTGTATTCTGTGTTATAATTGAAATCAATATATTTGAAAATTTAGAAAACATCCAAAATATGTAAATAAATAGTATTCTATTATTGTTTAACAGTGTGATTAATCATGCGATTAATTGCAAGTAATTTTTGTAATTGTGCGATTAATAGCAATTAATTTTTTTAATCTCTTGACAGCCATAATTTGTACAGTTTTTTAATTCCAATAAATTAGAAAAATAATTATAGGAATATCACCATCTGTATTTGTAAGTGCACTGCTTCAAATGTGGCCATGATATTTTTTCTGTTGTTATATTATAGAACACCTGGCTGCAATTACAACAGGAAAAATTTTTTATTGATCTCCAAAGGGAGATTAAACCTCAAAAGTTGTTTTAAAATATTTTATTCAATGATTTTTAGCCTTTGCTACTACTGCCTACACTATCATTATATTCGGATTAGAAGTGACAGGGTCAAATCCAGTAGAAACCAATAGAGTTCAGCCAATTTACACCAGCTGAGGACTTGGCCTATAATTTTTAGACTCTTGAGTTCTGGACAGTCAGCTTCATAATGGAAAAGATCTTGGGTATTACTTTAGAGAAAAAGATATGCCACTCACAGCTATGAAAAGACAACTAGAATTTCATCTGGTTGGGAAGTAAACTGCATGGAATTAAAATCCTTTATAGAAGCATACTAAATGTCATTATATAAAGAATTTATAGTGGGTCTTAGTAAACAGGTGGTAGATTGGTGGTAGACTGGTGATATTTATCACAGGCAGTGGATTATGTTTTGGGAATATCCTGTTGCACGGGCATCTTGCACAAGACTATGTTTGTATCTCAGAAGATAATGCTGTCATGGCTGTTTGTTTGCTGAAAGACCTCTCAGGTATACAGAATGTTTCTGAAGACATACAAAAAACTGGATCAGCTTATAAAAGACAACAGCAGAAAAAAATATCTGTTTAGATAATGGAAAGATGTGTTATGTACCAACAATAAGAGAATGAGTTAATACACATACACAGACACCTGCTGCTTTTGAGAAATCAATCCACACATTTCCAGCACTTGGAAAATCTGAAAACATTTGGAAATCTTTCGCTCACCCATGTGACTCAGCAATCTCAAGAGGTTATTCTTGTAGGTGATCCTGAACAGCTTGGAAATTTGAGTTCAGTTCAGATAACCAACCAAAATGAGACATCTTTCTCCAACACACCTTCAATTTATCCAACCTATTGAGATTTTCCCCCACACACCTGCCTCTCATCACCTCAGTCCCCATGAGACACCCTCTTTTTCCTGAAAAACAAAGAATGGGCACAAATGTTCAAGGCTGTCTGGCCCGGGGGTCTTTGTTGGACTAGCATTGGCAGGGAAGTCCAGAGCCAGACCTCAACATCCCCTGAGTTGAGGGGGGTTCCGCTCTTTCCAGTGTCCTAGCAAAGTTCTTTTTTCTGCTATTCTTATCCAATTTTTGTTGTATCTTTAGAAGAATTTTGTACATCTGAGGGGTCACCCAGCAAACGTAAAGCCAGAGCGGTCATGACAGCATCACCACTGGAGATAGTGCCTCTGTCTTGTGCAAAATGTTTTCCTGGAATGTCCGTATAAAGATGTGGTCGGAGTCTGTCTCTGGTGAAAATAACATGATATTTTTAAAATCTCATTTGATCATGCCCAGAAAAATGATTGCAGTGTAAATTAATCCTGGCTCTTCATCTGGGTCACCTGCTCAAAGACAATCCCAGAGTGCTGGGGGGTTTATAGGTGCGCAAGATTGTCCTTTCCCTTGGCTGCTGTACTTGTTAGCTCAATTATTGTGAGCGTGGACCCCCTGTGGTATAAATGTGATATTTTTCATGGCAATGAATGTATGTCAGGCATCGATATTGTGTTTTCCAAATGAAAAACAAAAGTTAAAATGATGCACAGGTTTTCCCCAAATTTCTCACTCATTCCACTATGATTGTAAAACATATCTGCTGGACGCAGATACAACTTAGCTGTCCTCACCTGTGAAATGCTGCAGTCTGCAACTATACTGGCAATTCCTTCAAAGACAGTGCACAAGAACAAGTGGTACTTCAGTCCCCCTGGATCCCATACTGACAGATAATTCCAAGAACCAAGCATTTTGCTTTCTGCCCATAATTAATCCCAACAGAGAAGAAAGGAGCGCAGAAAAAGATCTATCAAAAAGCAAGTGGCAAATATTTGCAAGGAGCTAAGCCTGCTTTAGTAGTGCCATGCACTCTCTAATAGCCCTGTTGCAATTCAAACAGATGGTCATTCAGTATAGTAGATATTGCCACAGTTACCAACTTTTGGTCTTTTGTCTATGCAAATTGCCTTTAAAGATGGGTACTTTATGGCTCTAAGGATTTAGACCGAACACATTAGGTCAATATGGAATTATGTCATAGAATCACAGAGGAAAGAAATAGAAATAATCTATTGGGTAGAACCAATCAAAATTTTTTGAATGAAAAACGTATTTAGTCAAAAATTGGTCATTTTTAGAAAAACAGAGGCTTCACACAGTTTGTTTTTCAAAATTTTCTTTTTTAAAAATTGAAAACCAAAAAAACAATTTTTGGTTTACATTTTTCAGTTTCATTTTTTCCCCTTTTGTTCGTGATAAAAGGGGAGAAATAGGAAAAAGAGGGAAGATCAAACATTGAATAGTATGGTAAAAAAAAAAACTGTGACCATTTTCATAATGAGTTGTTTTCTAAAACTTCACGTGCAAACCTTTTGAACTGTTTGACGATGTTCAGCATTTGTTCGTTCGTTCGTTCATTCTTCGAGCAGCTCCACTACTGGTTCATCGAGTCCCTCCCCGTTCGTGCAGAATGCTTCCACCAAACCTATCGTCCCGTGCTTTGCCCGGTCTCTTTCGACAGTGGTGACAAGCGTCTTCCAAATAAAAAAGGTGAGAGAGAGATTGGGGATGAGGCCTCCACCAGTTCCCTTGTATGTCCATGCTACAGACTAATACAGCTCACACGTAGTCAAGCTAATACCCTTTTGCTCCGTGTCATTGCATTTTTCTAGGTTGTATCCGTTTGCACCGATCTCAATAAGTCCACACCCTTTGAGTACTTGTAGCTGTTTATCATTACCACGCTTTGTAGTTTGACCAAGCTATTCATCACTATTATTTTCTTTTTAAAAAGTGCCATCCAATGGTATTCTGGGCCCAGTTCAAAGACTCAAATCTGGGTTCCCTCTCCCCCTGCTGGAAGCCCCCCTCCTCTCCTAAGGTACTTTACAAAAGGACCTTCCTAGCCTTCTCTGAAACAATCTCATTTCTTAGCTCATCCCAGGCAACCCATCTTGCTTCCGAGTTCTCAGCAGAAATAATGGCCACACCACTTAACTTGTCCTGCCCCAGGGACATTCTTAAGCAGCTCTTGATTAAGTTGAGCTTGCTGAAACTCCTTTCATTATCAGCTTCATTTACAGGAAACCAGTACAAAAATATGCAGTGCTGTTACTGTGTTAGGAAAACTCGTATGTAAAGACCTTTTGTAAACATAGCTAAGAAGATCAATGGGTGCCTTTGTTTCCAAGTCATCTTTAAAGATTCACTTGCAAAAACTGGTGAAGAACTCATTCTCGTCCTCAAAATCTCAGAGTTTAAATGTCTGGATAGCTATTTGCTAAGTTTTGACGGTGTCTCTTTAGGTCCTCGGTGCTGAGGTTTTTCAATTTTTTGACTGTCAGAAAAGCAAACCTTTCTGTGAGTCGTCATCATCATATTTACACATCCTATTGTTCAATTGAGTTAATATTGTGTGTAAGATTAGGATTGAAAACCTTGCATTCAAAAACATTTTTGGGATCTGATGACCTTTGGTCCTTTGCAAGTTCACCTGGCATTACTTTCCTCCTTTGATATTGTTTCTCCTTGAACTGTGTGGATATTCCTAATGTTTCAGCCTGTGAAACAGCAGCTTACTTACATGCAAGCAACTTAGAAAAGGAGGACTTGTGGCACCTTAGAGACTAACCAATTTATTAGAGCATAAGCTTTCGTGAGCTACAGCTCACTTCCTCAGATGCATATCGTGGAAACTGCAGCAGGCTTTATATATACACAGAGAATATGAAACAATACCTATTCCCACCCCACTGTCCTGCTGGTAATAGCTTATCTAAAGTGATTTCCAGCACAAATCCAGGTTTTCTCACCCTCCACCCCCCCACACAAATTCACTCTCCTGCTGGTGATAGCCCATCCAAAGTGACAACTCTTTACAAAATACTCACCAACAACCACATACCACACAACAGAACCACTAACCCAGGAACTTATCCTTGCAACAAAGCCCGTTGCCAACTGTGCCCACATATCTATTCAGGGGACACCATCACAGGGCCTAATAACATCAGCCACACTATCAGAGGCTCGTTCACCTGCACATCCACCAATGTGATATATGCCATCATGTGCCAGCAATGCCCCTCTGCCATGTACATTGGTCAAACTGGACAGTCTCTACGTAAAAGAATAAATGGACACAAATCAGATGTCAAGAATTATAACATTCATAAACCAGTCGGAGAACACTTCAATCTCTCTGGTCACGCGATCACAGACATGAAGGTCGCTATCTTAAAACAAAAAAACTTCAAATCCAGACTCCAGCAAGAAACTGCTGAATTGGAATTCATTTGCAAATTGGATACTATTAATTTAGGCTTAAATAGAGACTTGGAGTGGCTAAGTCATTATGCAAGGTAGCCTGTTTCCTCTTGTTTTTTCCTACCCCCCCCCCAGATGTTCTGGTTTAACTTGGATTTTAACTTGAAGAGTGGTCAGTTTGGATGAGCTATTACCAGCAGGAGAGTGAGTTTGTGTGTGTATGGGGGTGGGGGGGATGTGAGAACCTGGATTTATGCAGGAAATAGCCCAGCTTGATTGTCATGCACATTGTGTAAAGAGTTGTCACTTTGGATGGGCTATCACCAGCAGGAGAGTGAATTTGTGTGGGGGGGTGGAGGGTGAGAAAACCTGGATTTGTGCTGGAAATCACTTTAGATAAGCTATTACCAGCAGGACAGTGGGGTGGGAATAGGTATTGTTTCATATTCTCTGTGTATATATAAAGCCTGCTGCAGTTTCCACGATATGCATCTGAGGAAGTGAGCTGTAGCTCACGAAAGCTTATGCTCTAATAAATTGGTTAGTCTCTAAGGTGCCACAAGTCCTCCTTTTCTTTTTGCGAATACAGACTAACACGGCTGTTACTCTGAAGCAAGCAACTTAGAAGATCTTAACTGTGAGAAAACATCTCAAAGGCTACCATGTAAACTGCATACCATTTGAATGTCAAGATCTGGACTCCACAAATTTTTGCTCACAACATTCATTTTTAATAAGCAAGTATACCATATCTTGGCCGAAACAAGAAACGAAAACTCTGAAATATTTGTTTGCAAGCTATCCACTTCCAGCGTAAGTTTGGGTGAAAGATTGTGTGAAGCCTTGATGTTGTCTGAAGTGTAAAGAGCACACTGAACCTGATTTAATGGTGGATGGATTGCTTCTATCCTTGCTGACCAACTTGTTGTGGTTTGTCATTTTAATTTAATGCTAATATACTTTTTCAACACATCCCAATGTTGAAGCAGAAAACAGGGTATACAATTTTGAACAATTCCAAAAAAATAGAACAACTTGGGGAACGATCATTGCAGCAGCTTCTCCCACAGGATTCAGGGAGTGGACCGCACATGAGATTCAAAAAGCAGACTGCTTTACCTGCTGAATTTGATTTTGACACCTTTATTTGCTGCAGCCATGTTAGCTCTATTGTCATAGCTTTGTCCCCTGCAGTCAGCAATATCTAAACCCTCTTTTTTCAGCTTCTCTAAAATAACCTCCATAATACCCTCCCCAGTTTTGCTGAAGATATCAGTGAAATCTACAAAGCTCTCCACAACCTTTATTCCATCTTTCAAAACCTCAGCATACTTTAACACCTCAGACATTTGTTCCATTTGGGAGAGGTCTGGAGTGCAAGCATAATAGAGAAGTATCTAACTTTTCTAACCTTAACAAAAATAGTTGGCTGCACTTTTCTTGCGATGCTAATGATAAATTCATTTTGAATTTGGGTTGATAAGTATGTCCTCTTTGCGGTCCCTGCCTTAATAGCCTCCATATAATCTTCCAACACACTATTGTACCTTGCAAGCAATTCAAGTAAACCCCCCAAAATGACCATTATGAGGAATGTCTAACTTTCCATCTGAACCTCTTAAAGCTAAACACCTCTCATCTCATCTAAGTACAGCAAAATATCCAAGAGACAACACAAAGTATTGTGCCTCAAATTTCTGCATTTGATAACAGGTTTGAATACTATTATTATTGTGCAACCCTTTTCCAACCATTCTGCAAGTTCTATCCAGTCAGCGATTGCCTCCACATGTTTCCTTGAACGTTCATGTTGGCTCCCTAAAGTGGAAAAAGTTCATGAACCCAGTTTTACGGTTCGCAAAGGAAGATGAGGAATTTGGCTGCAAAAGCAAACAACTGAAACAGAATAAGGAGGCAAGAGTCAAAATCTACATCAACCAAGATTGCTGGCATAACAGCATCCGTGTCCAGGACAGTTGCACTAGCAACCAACAGGCAGCCTTTTGTTTTGGGATCAGAGACTCTGGCACCCAACAAACTGATACACCCAAATCAACATCCTCACCAGCTCAGGAAGGCTCAGAAGTACAAGAAACAGAACTGTCCATGGATTGTTGACCAGGACCATGGTAGAACTTTGCACATTTTAAAAAGCTCTGCAGACCATTCACACTTCTCTGATCTTCTTTTTCATGGACCTGCTGCTTTTGAGTGCCACTTTTGTGCTTGTAGATAATCATGGTTAACTGTAAGAATTCATTCACCAACCTCTTCACAAGTGAATTACTAGGTTTGAAATGACTGTTTTAGTGGGTGAAAGATCTAAGCAATATCGCTGTGAAACTCTGAGAGAAATCAGGTGAAAGGTCATAATATTTCTGTGAAACTCAGCGATATCAAGAGAAACTAGTTATCCCAGAGCTCAGGAATGCAGATAAGGTCAACTGAGGTCCAGTGAAGGGAGCAATTACAGAGCAGGCTAGTGGCTCGTGATGGAAGAAAAGAGTGAGAAGTTTAAGAAAAAATAAATTTCAAAGCACTTTACAACAGATGAAATGCACAGCATCAGACCTAGGTCTTACTATTATGTCTCTTCCAAATATTGCATATCTGAATGCTTCAAAAATCTGTCCTACTTGGTCACAGAAGATGCCTGCATTTTTGCACCTCCTTTATGGTAAACAATAAAACACGCTAAATTATGCCAATTGGTTCGCTTAAGGTGGATGGGGGGATCTAAGTCCATGAAGTTACTGAGAAGCAATGTGCTTTGGTCTCAGTGTCTGCTTCAAGCTCTTCATCAAAGCAGTATCTAGCGCGGGAATGAGCAGAAATGGCTCACAAGTGTGATATTGCATTGCCCATATTCCTTTTGCACGGTGTTCACAAAGAGCCAGATTGCTCACCCAACATGCCTCAGGGCTGTACATTTACTCCCATGAGTAGCTCCCTGGATATGAAAAAGGGTTGCACAACACAGGAAGAAGCATCTCTCAAGTTACGATCTCTCACCGCTATATTTGAGCTGATGGGTTTAGGTTTGAATAGGCATTTGATCACTGACCCTTCTGCGGCTGGTGGCTCGATTGCTGAAAAGTGACAGGCCATATGACATTTGAAGGAAGTCAGGGAAAAGTTGCATGTCATAACTTTGTTGCCATTAGTTTCTGTGGACAGAATTTTCCAAAGTGTCCACTAAGTTGGGATGTCCTGGGGAGCCCATCATGGGACACCCTAATGCCTAATTTATTAGAAGAGCAGAGCACCCACAACTCCAAATTACTTCACTGTTCATTACAGGGCCCATAGTCCACATGCAGCCTTGGGCTATGTTTTCTGTGAACCCTATTCTGCTCACTGGATTTTTCACTTAATAGCCCCTACCTGGTCCAAGGGAAGTGTTCCCCAACATGTCGCCTTATGTGATATGAGTGCTCAGCAGGCAAAATGTCATGCCAGAGGGGCATTCCAGGAGAATTCTTACAACAGTGCTACTGTCAGCGAGTGAGAGACAAGCTTAGGGCCTGCGGTGGGGAGAGGATGTGCCAGGGAGACACATGAGGGAGGCCGGGGGCAAATATGAGGGGTCAGATTCTTGGTTCCGCTGCAGCTTCTTTGTGCTGCTGGAGCAATGTAAAAGGCTGAAAACTGGCTGGATCTGTTTCTCTTCCCCATCCCCGGGAAATATCCCAAGCACAAATGGGATCTCCTCAGTGATACAGAAGGTGTGCCAGGGACAAGGAGAGCCAGAGAACGGGCAGGAGGGAGTGTGGCCCAAACATGTTGCACTCCAGTTATTTTAGTGGCAGAGCAACCCATAGGAGGCTGTAGCAGCTTGCAGAAAGCAGCCCCCAAACAGCCTTAGGGGTGGCCAGGCCCCGGGATTCTGGAGGCAGGAATAACCTTTTCCTATCCCCTTTCTCTTTCCTGAGCCTGCTGCAAGAAAGGAGTATCAGAATCTGGCTTTTGGTGTGTGGGAAGCTGGTTGGTATGTGTATGGGAGTGGAAGGCAGAAGGGTTAATTGTTTGGGGGTGATGGGGAGGAAACACTCAGTGGGAGGTTTTACTTACTTTATGGAGTGTGCCTCCGGGGCTGGATGGAAGACAAAACTATAGGGAACTGGAGATAAGAAAAAAAAAATTTAATCAGACTTTTATTTACTCCTGTTGTAAATGGCACATTATTCCTGTAAAGAAATTGAAAAAATCCATGCCTCCAGAATTTCAAACTTTTATTTTTTATTTAAATTCCTGAACCCTCCAGTTTCACCTAAGTTTGAGATCAGCAGAGTCTAGTGGCAGGGTTCCCTCAGGAAATTAAAAGTCCCTGTGCTTGGTTCAATGTTTCAATGGTTTTGGAATTAAGCACACAACTTTTAGTAACTCTAATAGTAAATGCCATTCATTTTCCTATATTTTAAAAAGGGTCTTAAGAATATAAAATTAAAATAGACTGTAGGGCAAAGAAATGCAAAGCCTAAAAGATGCATAGAATCAGAGTATTAGCACTCCAAGACCTCTTGGGCAGCGTTCACAGGGATCAAATTTACTCTGTTTCCCCAGTGCAGCCCCACATGGTTAGACTGTAACTTGACTATGGGGGGGATTTTCTAGTAAAACCTTCACACCTGCATCTGGCACAGTGATCCAGATTGCGGCTAGTTAGGATGGGTTTACAGTTGCTTTGCACTGACAGAATGGCATAGAGAAGCTGAAGCATACCTGGTGAATTTAGCCCTCCTGTACTTTTTGAGAGCAATCGCTTTCCTTTGCAGATTAGACCTAGTGAGCCTGATTCCGATCTCACAATACTATAAATCAGGATATCTTTCTGGAAGACAATTATACTGATATGGAACATCTTATTGTTTAGTAGGTGTGATAAAATAACTCGTTTAATATCAGAAAAAGAATCCATTATAAAACTGCACCGGTTAAAATGACCTAGGTGGTATATTCCAGATACTTTTGAGATTTACCTGTGAAGTGCTCAGTCTCAGAGTTGAGAACCCGCATCTACTGGAAAGCTTATCTCAGAACTTGTCATCTGAAAGAAGAAATCATTTTAAAATGGTTTCTTTCCATAAGAAGGTGTTGAACTCTCAGGATATGGGTATATATTTAAATAGTGACATGTTTCCTTTGAAGTGTTTATATAGTTCTCTTTGGTAGTAGTGTGACATCAGAAGCATCATATGATACCATTAGGCCCCTAGTGGTTTCATGGCAGTTTTGCTTCTTTCTATGATGTAATGTTGAAACCTTTTTTATAAACTAATTTCCAATACTGAATTATACTAATGTTTTCAAACTTCTTTTTAAAAGAAGACAAACGTATTCTCTGCTCTATAGAGGTTGTCTGTCTCAAAGCTCCCATTGCACTGCACTCATCCTTGCGTCAAAAGGCCTCATTGCCAGATCTAAGTGGAAGAGGAGCTATGTATACTGGAGGGGATCACAGAAGAGGCTGCATCTGGAATAGCAGCAAAACAATATCAATAGAATGGATTGTGTGTGCACAAGTCTTAAAAGACTCATTTGAGCCATTCATTTTCTGTAGGGAGAAATTCTCCAGAATGCCCCCAGCCTTCCATAAGAGATCGTATGGCAAGCTGCCCAAAGAGATGCACCTGGTTCCCTCCAGGGCTCATCAGCACAGTTACCAATGCTTGTGACAAGTGGTGTTTCTCTTAAAGCCTCAGCTCTTAGAGCCATGTCATTGCATGAAAAGCTCAGCTTTTGTTTAAAAAAAAAAAACTAGCAAATTTCTAGCCCTCCTGGTTGCAGTGAAAGGCTTGGGGAAAAAGGCTCAAAAAACAGAAGGCAAATAAAAATAATCCAGCTATATTTTTTTAGACATAATGATTTTTGAGGCCTGACTCATGATTTTCGGCCAATTGTACAGTGATCCCTTCTGACCCAACCCTAATGAGACATTCCTTCTCACCAGTGATAGGAGCACCGCGCCCTAGAGCTACCAAGGAATGAGCCTGAGAACTGAGCTCAGATTGCCTGCATAGTAATGCAGTGTATCTATTGCTGCAAACCATAGGTTCCACTGGTCAGAACAGAACACAACCTGATCAGCTACAGCACACTTCAGACCCAAGGCACCCGAAAATGCTTTATACAGCAAGAATCAACAAACTGGCATTGCATAGGGACTGTGTAGGAAACTTTTGCATCTAGTGGTTTTGTTTTTTTCCTACATGGAAATAAAAGGTTTTCAAAGGTCTCGTGCTCAGTCTGTTCTTTTGGTTTGTCCCCCTCCCAGGTGATCTCTCATTGTGGCAGAGAGAGCCCTTTTTATTTATTTATTTATGTTTGGACTTCTGTTGTGTGCCGTTTCCAACTTTGTGTCTCAAGTGCCCGAGATCCTGGAAACGGCACACTACTGCTAACAGAATAGCAGCCCGCATGTTCTTGCATACATTGGAATGATAATCAGCATGGCAAAAATTGTCCCAAGAATTGAGCTGGCTCCCTGTAATTGGCTGAAAAATGTCAGTCTTAAACCCCTGGGTCTAACCACAATATTAGATTCCCATCAAATCTCTGCCAGCTGTTAATCTCAACTGCAATTGCTTTTAATATATGTGCAATTCCATTGCTCTTTGTCATATTTCTATATCTTACTCCACTTAATCTTTGTACCTACTTCCCTTACCATGCAGCAGTACTGGGAGGTTAGCCGAATGTGCCTGATAGGGATTATTAGAATTTTTGAAAATTATCGAAGGAGTTACTTAGAGTATTTCAACTAAGGGGAAAGTAGCCAGATTAGAGAGTCATGATCGAGTGCTATTAGTGTTTTCCTTTGCTTTCAGTACATAAACTCTGCCAACATATCTCATTCACTGCACCAAGGAGTGTCAAAAATAGACCAGAGTTGCTATGTTAATCACATGGAGTCTAACAAATGAATTTGTCTGGGTTAAAAACATTTAATGTTGTATTTGTAACATTAACAAGTGCTGGACAACCGACAGGTCTCGTTTCATCTAGAACACCTTTGATTCTCTAATGCCTTTCAAAACAAAATGCTCATTTGAAGTATATCTTCAGAAATGTTAACTAAGGATTCCTAGAATTATTATGATTTGTGTTGAAATAGTGCCGGAGGCAGAAATGGAATGGAATTCTGTTGCGCTAGGGGCTCTACAAAGACAAGACAAAGCAAAACGATGGTCCCAGCCCTAAAGAGCTTACAGTCTAAAGTAATGTGTTCATTGGTCCCTACGGGTGTGTCTACATTGCAGAGTAAAGCCCAGGCTCAGATTCAGATTTAAGCCTAACTCCTCTTCTGCCTAGACACAAATTGCACTAATCTAGATCTTGGACCCACAGTCCAAGGACCCTGCTGGGGTGGAGGGTCCAAGCCTGAGTCAAAGTGGGATCCAGGGTTCAAGCCCTATTTTTTAGCAGTGTGGATGCAGCCCCACTTGACTCCGGATCCTGGGATTCCACCAAAAGTATCCCACAGGCCACCTTCCTGTGTCCTCTCTATCCCAAGAATTTCCAATCAACTCAAGTGAAAACAGATGCAACCCCCTGTGGCGTACAGCAGCAGCTCAGTGACCCTTCCAGTGTCTTCTGACCGCTGAGCTGCAAACACGCCAGCAGAGAGCCTCCTGTGTTTGAAATGGCGCCTGAACAGAAGAAGCCTTTTGCAAAACCTGCTGCCTCATGACCATGGGAGCACAGCCAGATTTTGGTGACTCCCTGGTGCGAGGCCAGTATAACTGTATACTTTAATAAGAGTACCAGGAATGACCATGCATACTACTAGCAGGTTTGCAAATTTACTGGACTGGTGACAGAGCAGGGAGCGAATTATGTGTCTCCAGAGTAAGGACCAGAAAACCAGGGACCATAACTGCACTTTGGGCAACTTGCTGACATTGTGCCTGTTTTATGAGGAGTTTGACCCGGTGCTGGGTGCTGCACAGAGCCAGCTGTGGTGCATGATGACTTGGTCAGCCGGGCTGGTTCCCTGTTGGTCCAGAATCCATCCTGGGGACTGATGGAAACCATCAGCAGATAGTGAGTGAGGAAAATGAAGTCCCTCTGTTGCCGAAACTGGTCTCACAGCTGGATTTGGGATAGGAGCAGCAGCAGATTATGGCTCCATACTCAGAGGAGCTATTTGATGCACCCCTGAGGAACAGCCGGCTGCAGAGCCTGCATCAGACACAAAAGGGACAGAAGCCACCCCTGAGGCTGGTGAGTTTCTGGATCAATTATCAAGTTTATTAATACAACAATGGAAGGGTTTTTATTCTATGAACCACTGCAACAGTTATGAGAAGCCCTGGCTAGCAGCATGTATCCGCTAATGACAGATTGTGTCCCAGCACCTTGGCTCTCCACCCTTCTTCCCCTTTCCCTCTCCCACCCCCATCATGTGGAGTTCAAAATGGTGACCAGGAAATGCAAACAGTAAAGAACATCTTTAAAGTGTCTTTTTACTGGGAAGGTGCAGATTTTTGCTAGGGCCATTCCTGTTTCTTAAAAATGATAACCTTACAGTGCCACACTTTTATGTTTGCCGCTCTGTAGCCACTCAGCGGTCTATTGAGCCACCTTGAAACAGTGAACTCTGCGGAGGGACGGCGAAATGTGTTCAGTTCACAAATCTCATCCATTTCAGTCAGAGGTAGTCAACGCAGCTTATAGTTGACAAAATCATTTGTTCCAAATATGACTGTGGTTTGAAATTTTGCCCAGAAATGTGCTGGGGGTGGGGAGGGAGGAAGGCTGTCATACCAGGCTAAACTGCAGTGCAGATGTCAGAGCCCCAGGTTCAAGTGTCTGAAAGAATTCTTAACGTAGGGTTAACAGTCAGTGTAGATGCTCAAGCCGTGGATTCTCTAACATGGTTCAGCTGCCTCAGATCCTCTTAACCCTGGGCTGACATCGTGTGGTCATACCCTATGTCACTCTTTTGATACAACGCATTCTATTGTTGCCCAGTTTTGGAAAAAACTAGTGATGGATGAACCACGAGAGATTCAGAGCTCAGGTTTGGCTTGGATTATTGCTTGCACTATCAATCCTCTCAAACTGGAAAAATGAAGCTGGAGATGTCACAACGGTTCTGGGAATTCATGCTTCCTTTTGGCACAGGCGACACATACGATGGCCCAAACTCTGCTTTCAAGTTAAGTGATTCCGGGGATTTACCCCAACATAGCTGAGAGCAGAACTTGGCCCAGTTAGAATAGCTTTTCTCACAGGATTTTGGTACTTCTTTCTTTCCTTTCTTTCCTAATGGGAACCGAGATATAAAAGAACAATTGAAAAAATGAAAACAAAAAAATGACCAAAAGGCATCGAACCATAAAAAGTTAATTATTTTGTCAACAGGTGCAGCATAGAGGAAGCTTCAGGAGGTGATAGTGGCAGGATATTCTTGTTTTTATCTGACCCACTCAACCAAGAATAGCTTCCTAGTCCCCAGTCCTGCACTGAGAGCCCCAGGGCAGGCCCATGCAGCACCCCGCTGAAGTCCATGGCATGCTGGGCCTAAATCTTTAACCCCTTCCCCACCTTCCTGCACCCACGCTGACTATGTATGATGCTAAAGAGACACAAAAATATAAAGACAGGCAGTGAAATCCTGGCCCCCCGTTGAAGTCAATGGGAATTTTGCCATTGACTTCAGTGAGGCCAGGGTTTCACCCACAGTAGTTCATATGCAACCATAAGAATAACATATAGTTACAGGTCTCCTAACCAGAAACTGAAAGTCACTGTTTCCATAAGGTGGTAGAATCTCCTTCCTTAGAGGTTTTTAAGGTCAGGCTTGACAAAGCCCTGGCTGGGATGATTTAACTGGGAATGGGTCCTGCTTCGAGCAGGGGGTTGGACTAGATGACCTTCTGGGGTCCCTTCCAACCCTGATATTCTATGATTCTATGACTTGCACTCACGTTAAGTGCATACTCTGTATAAGATTTGCATGAGATCCAAGCCTGATGACTTCTTAAAGAGCAGGCCCATGGGACTACCATACTTAGAAAGCAAGAATTAAACAGTGGTATTGCTGAGTTCTGTGACCAGGGTCAGTGACATACAGCAATTCAGTTTAGATTAAGACCCAGCTGTCAGTAGAAGATTCAGGAAAGGGATCTAAAAGTGGCAGAAAAGGGTGTGAAGGGACAGATCAGTTCAGATAAAATCAGAAAAGCCTTGAACTTTCACCCGAAACAAACCTTTATTGAAGTTTGAAAAAAAGTGGGTTAATTCCCTGCAGTGTTTTTCATTTCCATGCTACTCTACTTTTCTGGGTTCTGACTAGTAATAGAAGCTGAAATACTTCTATTTGCTGAGTTATTTGAAGCCCTGTTTTGCAGCTTCTGAGGTTGGAGCATTTAGGGATCATATTTTCATATTTTCTGTAACTACGGAGGGTAGTAACTTAGTTCTTTCTTTCAATGAAAGCTGGGATTTTCAGGTAACAGCTGATCCCAGGAGTCGGGGCTCTAAAGAAAACACCAACCATTGCAAGATTTGTGATAATATTGTGAGAATTGGTAACACTGTATGGACAGACCTCTGCCCACAGGGAACAGTTTACACTATCAGGGTCCAAGGACTTTCTCTTGTTTCTACTTATGTCATGACAATACCTGCACTGATTTCACTGGGAGCAGTCCTGGACCTTAAATATTATAGAGGATGAGAAAATGATGTGCTTTCAAGCCAAGTGGATGGCTCTCCAAGCAGGAGTAATATGTGATCAAAGGTAAAAATAATCATGAGCCGAGTCCTGTTGTGTTTGATCCAGAAATTAGGCAATTTTTGATTTTAAAGGCTAGAAGAACAGTCAAAAGTGGAGCTCAGGTGGAGTTATTTATATTCAAATAGGCAGCTGTCAGTACCTGGGTTCAAAGCTAGCTGGAACATTTCAGAACAGCTGGTTACCACTAGCTAGACTTCAGGTGAGACATAAAATGTGTGAGAGAATGTAAGCTCTTCATCGCTTCCTTTCTTAACAATGTTAGCCCAAAGTTTAACCCTTTATTAATTGGATATTTCTACAGGCTCATTTCCATATACTCTGAATTGGTAGGATCGTTATGTTTAGATATGCACGGGAAAGCCACTACCTCCTCCTTCAGCGGGATTTGTTTGTTTGTTTGTTTGGAAAATGCCTGACATGACTCAGGCACCCAACTTCAGGAGCAGGTTCACAACCTTGAATCCCAAGTGAAAATAGGTGCCTCCCTACGGTCCAGATTTAGGTGCCTAACTCCCTTTGAGAAGCAGGGCTTAGACCTCACCCTTCTCCTCAATATTTCCTACTGACTAGTTAAGGTGGCTCCCTGCTCATCTTGCTGACTTCTGTGAAGCCCATTTTTGGGTGACTAACTCTCCCCATGTGTTGTATAGGGAGCCTGGTTGCCTAACTACGGACTGTGGATTCTACTAGGTGGCAGGGTGCCTAAAAGTTAGGCTTCTCAGTACTCAGCATTGCAATACCTGTTTCCTGTATGACTGTATCCCATGTGTCTTTGAGGAAGGCATGTCACTTCTAAGTGCGTCTGTTTTCCCCAGCTGTTAACAAGATATACTAATAATTACATGTGGCAGTATTCTGAGGCTTAAGCAACAAATGTCATAAAGTTCTTTGAGATCCTCTGTTAAAAATGTACCATTGACCTTCAAAGAACTATTTTGAAGAGTGGTGGACATTTATTTTATTTTATTTTATTTAAGTAATGACAAAAATAATATACTGTGGTAAATGTATTGATATTAGCCAAAGAAAGAAAAATTATTAGCCTCTATTTCTTAAATCATCTGGTCCTGAGCAGTCAGTGCTTTGTCTTTATATGTATTACTAGACCTGGGCTGGAAACAATTTTCCTATCCCTCAAATATTTTTGAAAGTTTGAAAATTTTCCCTTTCTCGAATTGGGACAATGTAAAAAAAATCTTGAAAATAATTGGAGAAACAAAAACTGTTTTGGCTTGGGTCAATCAAAATGGTTTGTTTCGATAATTTCAAAACATTTGACTTTGGACCTTTTTTCTTTCACCTCTTGCTTTTGTGGAGAGTGTCTAATTAAATTTTTAAACAAAAATTCATTCTGAATTTAGAAACCAGACTTTTTTGTTTTTAAAATGTGAACACAAAATGTTTCAACAATGTTAAAACATTGACTATCATTTAAAAGCTCCTGATTTTTCAAGACAATCTTATGAATTTTAGGGCCTGAGTCATGATTTCTGAAGTTGTCAGGTTGGCAGCACTAGATACCCCACCGTGCTACGTGCATTTGAGGAGAGGTGGCAGATTTCCAATGCCTGCTCTAAGTACTGGATAACTCCCTCTCAGAAACCCTACAAGTGCAAATAAAAGCTAGAAAACAATACCTCTGAGACTCTTATGCGAAAAGTTCTACATGGCAGTGCAGCCTCCTTGCAAGGAGCAATAAACTGGGAATTTGGAAACCTTCCCCATAATGGGACTAAGTTGATGTATTTGTTATGACTTTGTTTTATTAAGACCTCAGAGTCATGGTGAGAATAAACACAGCAGATGTGAGCCAGCATTTGCTGATAGCAACTTGAGTCAAACCCAAAATCCTACTCTAGTTTTGGTTTTCATCCTATCCTTTTACAGGGCCAAAAGGAGGCATCAGTCAATACCTTGGAAATCCCTGCTCTCCAATAGATCACTTTTGTGATAGAAGTACCTTAAAAAAAACTGAGGAAACCATCCATATTAAGACCAAAAGACAAAATACAGTATGGCCATCAGACATACAGTAACTCCTTTGTTTCATAATCCAGATGTCATAAGGTTTATTACCAATTGTAGACAGAATTCTTTTATTATTTCTTAACTGGGAAGGAATGATGAAAAACAAGAAATCAGTAATAATGTTCTACATGTGTTTGGCAAATGCTTCCAGTACTCTTTCTTTTTACTACTTTAACCATGGAACAGAGCTTTTCTAAATATACAGTAGATCTCTCCTGATTTGCAGTCGTAAGGGTGTCTAATAATTAACAAAGGTAAATATTTTGAATGCTAAATAATTGTACAAAATTAATTGGTGTAAAACCAGAGTGAGGTATTTTTGATTTGTATTCCCATCCTGCAGTGGGTCTCAACCTTTTTACCATTGTGTGCCGCTTATGCAGCTCTCTGTGTATTATGTGGGCCGCATCTACACAATCTATATGTACATCGACACCAAATCAGGTACAGTAATTGTTATCCGACACCAGTACAATTCACGATGGATGCAGTACTTTTCATTTCAATGCTGGCAAATGTCCCTTTCCCACAAACAGTTTTGGTTTTGACAGATTATTCCCCCCTCTCCTCCCTGCCCCGCCCCCCAAAAAATGGAAAATTCCCGTCTAGCTCTAACACACAGCTCTCACTGGGAGACTTTGTGTGTGTGTGTGTGTGTGTGTATTCATATGGTTTAGCCCCAAATCCCTATAGGCTCAGTTGTGTACCCATATGCCTTATATAGGCTACCCACTTGACCAGAACCTGCATGGGCTGGGGAGAGAACAGCCACCACTGGGCTGCTACACTGCACAGGAGCAGTTCTTCATCTCCACAATCTGTCACCTGGTGCAGAAGGGCGATCAGGAAACATGGTGTGACTCTGAGAACTCCAGTCTGCTCCCTGCCCTCCTTCTGGGGCAGTGCAGTTACTCACTGTCCTTTATTCATCTGGGTTACAACCCAATCTTTTATGAATTGATGGGAGGATGGGGTTCTTTGTATTTCCAATGCTGGGTGAAATTGCTGTCCAAACCAAACCAAAATAATATAAATAGGTTTATCGTGTGTGTATGTCAATCTCTCTCTCTCTATGTATATATATATATCATAAAGTATAAGGCTTTATTTAAATGATATCCTAAACCACAGATTCACCAGCTTTCATTCTGCAGCCCAGTTTGTGAGAATGACAGATCCTTTCATAACCACTTCATGCTACCAGCATCTCAAACCCCCCCCCCCCAGCTTGATTCCTGAAACGTTTCTTTCAGAGGACCTCCAAGAAGAGCACCATGGACCAGTTGATCTCAGCTGCAGCAGAGAATCTGCTCCTTGGGCCCTAATGTAGCTGGGAGTGTTGCCATTGTTTTCAAAGGAAGAAGGATCAAGCTTTAACACAGCAAATAAAATGTTCATTTTGAAGGAGTTTTATGCTAGTTTTGGAAAGCTGTCAGTGAGCTAATTCCTCAGTAAACAGGAAGAACCCAACACTCCCATCCCCGTCTTCAGGTAAGCAGAAGGTTCACAGTCTGTTCTGAACTGCCTCCACAGCTCTCAAGTGAAAAGGTCAACAACAGAACGAGGAGTTTTACAAAGTGCTGCTGGCTTGAAGATACTTGTTCCTATTTTTCTTTTTTAAACAACCAAACAAATGAGATCCTTCAGGACTGCAGACACTCATTTCCATGCCAGCATTACTAAATTTATCCTTATAGTTGATGTAAGAAGCACAAATCATCCAAAACAAGGGGTGAGCCCCTACAGTAACAGACTACGGCCTCATTTCAAAACAGATCATTCTCGCATTAGATTATGAGCTCATTTCACGTATTAATACAGTTCATTTGCTTCCATATTTCACCCCTAAATGTTTCCCACCCTTCTGTCTTTGTGCCATAGCTATATGTACACACAGCCACATCTCAGCTGGAAATGATGCCTTTTCTTCTTAATCCTGGTGGCACTGGACTACCTTCATGCACTTCTTTTTCTTTCAAAATTCCACGTTATGATCGAGGGGTTCCAGAAATCCTGACTTCACTGAAGTCGATGGCAAAACTGCTGTTGACTTCAATAGGGCCAGGATTTCATGCCAGATGTTTTGATTGCAAGCTCTTTGGGGATCTTGATTAGATATGTTTTCACAAAGATTAGCCCAATAGGGCTAGAGCATCCAGGGGCTCCCAGATTACATATAATTAGTGACAATAACAAGAGTATGTGGCCGGGTGCACTACCCCTTTAGTGGACAGCCTAGAGCTACAGCCAAAGCTGCCTGGGTGCAATCCAGGACCACTGTGCCCTGCCCTTGGGGCTGAGCTATATAAACAGGAAAAGGAAGTGAGCAAGGGGGAGGTGATCAGAAGTCATGTTGGCTGCTACAGGTTTCAGGTACTAGGTCACCAGCCGGATCTGGACTACTTTTCTGACTATAAGTTTTGTTGTATGGACTCAAGGCTCTGAGGTAAGGGCCTTATGAATGGGGTTAAATGGCTTCTCCCCTGACCTGATGTCTAAGGGAAAGAGAGAAAACCGGCCTGCCTGTTAGAACGATAAAAGAACTAGGAATTCTGGGAGCTGTGGTTGGTTCAGTGGCCTTCTTAAAGGGACCCCTGGTTGTTTTTGTAAGTATGGTTTTGGCTTCCTCCTTCTTGGATCCTGTACATGATACAACATAAGTTGTGACCCATTATTCTATCCTGGTTTTCTAAGTAAACAGGCTATGGGGCAGATCCTCAGTTGGTGTAAATTGCCATAGCTCCACTGAAGTCAATGGAACTATGACAATTTATACCCAAGCTTTGATCCTTTAGTGTGTTGGCAATTGTCTTTATGGTTTTACACCATGAAGCCGAATAGGAGAACTGCAGAAGGTTGGGGACAGAAGGTCAGATGGGAAATGAATAAGTGGTGCAGAGAGAAAGTAAGAGAGGTCAAGAGGAAGATAAGTGCAGAGGTGAGAAGTGACAGGATAGGAGAACATGGGACAGCGAGAGCAGGAGACATGATGAGAAGAGACAGTAAACAGAAAAAGGAAAATGTAGACAGTCAGGTCCTGATTCAAAGGCCATTGAAACCATTGTTTACTTCAGTGCCCTTTGGATTGGGCCCCAAATAAGCAGCGAGGCAGTTAAAGTGACTAAACCAGAGTGAGTAATCAAAGGACAATATAGCACTGGGGCTAGATAAACAGTGAGCTGGCAATGAGGGACTTAAGCCCCACTAGGAGCAGAAGATGCTCCCTCAAAGTATTGGGGGCCCTGCCACCCAGACTGTGGCCCCGTCCTCCGCACTGCCCCTTCCCCCTGATGCCCCAACCCTGCTCTATCCCTTCTCCCCTGCTCCTGTGTTGCCTCTTCCCCTCAAGATCCTGCCCCTGCTCACTCCTCTCTGCCCCCTCCCTCCCATCACTCACTCTTACAGCCAGTAAAAAGTGGGAGGGCACAGTCCTCCAACTTTTAAAAGTGGGGGGCCATAGTCCTCCTACCCTCCCCCCCGTTCTGGACCCCTGGGCCCCAGTGCTGCAAAGGACTCTCCATGACCACACGCTGATTGATTAAAATGGGGTTCTACGGGGGGGAGAGGTTCCACCCACACAGATCTGCTTGTAGGATCAGGACCTGAGTGACAATTAGTGGTGAAAATCTGTGAAATTGCAGTCCAGATGTGGTGAAGAAAAACTCCTGGTGCCCTGGGGTGCTGATGAGTAGCAGATGGAGAGGCCCCTTTGCAGCAAAGTAAAAGATTGATTGTCAGAAGAGAAGATTTAAACTCTGCACATTGATGGGACACCTGCAGCAGGCATGCATGTGCTTTCCAGGTGGCTACATCCTTCCCCACACCTGCCCTCTGTCAGAGCGAGACAACATGTGCTGTTCTCTGATACATTGCAGGGCAGTGGATACATCCCAGCTAGGCTTAATGTACATGTGTGTCTGTTAGTCCAGGAAGCTTTACAGACATCATATTGAATATTATTGAATATAATCCTGCAGAGATTCAGCAAAGTGAAAAATTTATAGCAATGGTCCTTGTGTGCTCAGTAAATTAAACTTTGATGCTTTGATAACTCCATGTTCTTGGACTTAAACCAAAAAATGAGAGTGTGTGAGACAGACAGAAATGAGGCTTTCAAGATTTCAGTAATATATTAAACTCCGCAAATTTTTAGTATCCTGGATTCAGTTATGGCATCAATGAGAGTTGTATGCACGCAGGTGGCAGGATAATCAGGCCTGTCTGGACTGTGTGACTGTCTTAGCCTGTTACAAGGGTTCATAGATTCCAAAGCCAGAAGGGACCAATGTGATTGATCATCTAGTCTGATCTCCTGTGTACCACGGGCCATAGAGCTTCCCTAAAATAATTGGGTTACTAATTAGTATTACCAGAGTTCAGAACTTCTTTGCAAGTAAGTGACCACCTCATTGTAGTAAAGAAGCCCATAGGTCAAACAGATAATCAGAAATACAGCAATGGTCTTTAAAGTTCTGGAAGTGAACTGCTGGCTAGGTAAGTGATGTAAGGGAGAGCCGTTTGTGTACTGTTGGTCCACCTTCTATGTGAAGTGGGAGCAACATAGTTTGAATGGCCTATGTCTCAGTAGAAGGATAACTGAGCTTCTCAGGGACAGGCTGGCTAGTCAGGAGGGGGTTAAACTAATAACAAAAGGGGAGGGTGAAAGAGGAAAAAAATGAGCACTCGTTTAGCACAAAGTCATGTTATTGAGAACCAAATGAATCAAGACACCAAAGAATGTGAGCATAAGAAAAGAAATGTCTATACACCCTTGCTAGGAGCCTGGGTAATAAACAAGAGGAATGAGAATTGTGCATTTAGGAGCATAAATTCAATCTAGTTGGTATTTCCACACCTGATGGGATGAGTCACATGACTGAAATGGTAAAATCAATGGTTATAGCCTATTTAGGAAGGATCGAGTAGGCAAAGGGGCAGGGAGCATAGCTCTCTATGTCAAACATGGCACCACCTGTTTCCAAGTCACTGAAAACTTAGAGGAAAATGATCTTGAATGTTTATGGACCAATGTCCAAATAGATAAAGCACAAGTTGGGGTACTAGTTGGCATCTGCTACAGACCACCAAATCATATTAGATAACAGGTATTAATGGAGCCAGTCATCCTATCTATAATGAATAAGGTAAAAAGCTGTGTGATCATGCTGAGTGACATCTGTTGGAAATCTCATGCTGACAGTATTAAAACATCCTTGGAATTTCTAAATATTATAGATGACAATTTCCTACCTCAAAAAGTTTTGCATCCAACACAGGGGAATTCTATATTAGATCTGATCTTTACAGATAAAAGGAAAATGATCACGGAACTAAAAATTAGATACAGTTGTCCCTAACCTCTGTTGCCATGTCCCGAGCCTCTGCCAGAAGCTGGGAGTGGCCAACACGGGGTGGATTATTCAATGATTGATTGTTCTGTTCATTCTCTCTGAAGCACCTGGCATTGACCACTCCTCAGAAGACAGGATACTGGGGTAGATGGACCATTGGTCTGACCCAGTGTGGCCATTCTTATGTACAAGTAATGGTGACTTGATTACATTTGTTATGTGGAAACAGAATAAAGTCCAAATCAGTCACACACACACACACAGAGATACACAAACACACGGACCATTTCACAAAGCTAAAAACTATTATAAGCCAAATCAGTTGGGTTGGGGAAAAAATACAAATGATATTTGGGAAGTGTTTAAGTATTTACTAGCTATGCAAAAAGGCACAGTCAAGAAAGGACCCTGCATTGGTTAAAAAAACAACCTGACTTGAGGGGAAGTGAAGGCAGCTATTATATATAACCAATGGAAGACTTGATAGTAATGAATATAAACCAGAAGCTAAGAAATAAATATAGATAAAAATAGATAAGGGAAGCAAAAGAAGACAAGGGGAAATCTATGTCCAGCAGAGTTAAGAAAAAGTGAAGGTAGGCAGATAACAAATATTCTTGTCATGCTATTTCTCTGTGTCTCTTTATCTAGTCTTCCACAAGTCTGCCTTGCTTCCTTCCTCCCTCCATGGGTGCTGTTCAAGAGCAGTAACAATAACATTTTCCCTTACATAGCACCTTCCAGCTAAGAATTTAAAAGTGCTTCACAAACATGAATAAATTCTGCACCTTGTGAAGCAGGAAAGTGTTTTTATCTCTCTTTTACAGATGTAGCCACAGACACATGGGAGCCACATTGTCTGTTGCTCTGCACCTTGTGTGATCATTTATATTACGGCAAAGTAATATAATCATCTGGAGTACTGTGTCCAGTTTTGGGCCCCACACTTCAAGAAGGATGTGGATAAATTGGAGAGAGTCCAGCGAAGGGCAACAAAAATGATTAGGGGACTGGAACACATGAGTTATGAGGAGAGGCTGAGGGAGCTGGGATTGTTTAGCCTGCAGAAGAGAAGAATGAGGGGGGATTTGATAGCTGCTTTCAACTACCTGAAAGGGGGTTCCAAAGAGGATGGCTCTAGACTGTTCTCAATGGTAGCAGATGACAGAACGAGGAGTAATGGTCTCAAGTTGCAGTGGGGGAGGTTTCGATTGGATATTAGGAAAAACTTTTTCACTAAGAGGGTGGTGAAACACTGGAATGCGTTACCTAGGGAGGTGGTAGAATCTCCTTCCTTAGAGGTTTTTAAGGTCAGGCTTGACAAAGCCCTGGCTGGGATGATTTAACTGGGAATTGGTCCTGCTTTGAGCAGGGGGTTGGACTAGATGACCTTCTGGGGTCCCTTCCAACCCTGATATTCTATGATTCTATGAAAGTGGGGGTAAAATGCCACCAAATGAGGCTGTATCATTTTGCATGCACTTTGCACTGGTATAAATGACCTATACAAAGGTGTGGGAGAACAGAGAATGAGGCCCATGGAGTGGCCAAGCCCAAGGCTGTACAAAACTCATGTCTCTTATTCCTGTGCCTAACCCACAAGACTGCCCTCAGTCCCAGGTCCTTGATATAGCTGTAAATCCTCTGATTCTACACAGGCCCAAAAAGGCGAAGGGTATGGCAGAGGGAAGGTGTACATGACAAGGATGTCCCTCTACCTTAGCAATTCCTGGATGCCAGAACAGCTCTTTGGTGCTATAAGCTTCCAAGCATAAATTAGAGCAGCCTGGATGCTACTATTGGGAGAGCATAAAAGTGGTGTAATTCTTACCCCATTCTTATAGTGAGCACAGATCTGCTGGACTGGAAGGTTTGGGACACAATGTACAAGCCCTAAGAATCTGTGATGGTTTTGAATAAATTCAAAGGAAACACTGGTGTGACCTCAGCTTCAAACTGCTGCCCAAAATTCTGGTTTAAAGTCTCACACCTCATCAGCTGCCATGGGCAAGATCTGGTGTAGATCCCTGGGCCAGATCAGCAGCTGGAACTCAGTGCAATTCACCCTGGCTACTTCCAGCTGGTGTATGTCTGTGTTTCTAATATATCATAAGAGCGTGTGTGTGTGTGATATGTCTATTGAGATTCACGCTTATAAACCAAAAATATTATCAATTACATTTTTAAACTGTGTATTAATTAGACTGATTTTTATTTAGTGCGGGTTCCTGAGTTCAGCACAGGAGATGGGTATCTCCAGAAAGAACTGAGCACAGACAGTTAAAGCTGAGACCATGTCTCCTCAGGAAGGAGAACACTGATGGCAAATGGAATTTTCCCAGATTCTGTGCCATTTATGTCCTTGCCCATTCAGGATAACCTCCTTTGCTTTTGGACTGTGCTTGGAACGTGTCTAATCATTTTCACATTACTTAGTTTACAACTAGTAGTCAATAGCGTGAGGTCACATTTGCATGTACAACACCAGGAGAAAACAAACTGCTTATGGATTTGGAGACCCATCGTAGCTAGAGTTGTTTTGACATTTTCTTCTTGTCATCAGTTCAACAGAACATTACAAGCTTGCCTATGCACTTTATTTATCATAAGTCCATAAGTCTTCAGTGAAAGCTGAGATTCTCATAATCACAGGACTCCAGTTGGGGCTTTAGGAGACACAGCAAATACTGTGCAAGTCTCATTAAAATAAAGAGACATGGCAAATCTGAGATTGTCCGTCATATTGCAATGTAGCACCCTCTGATGTGATGCAATGCTGGCATAAGCTGTGTCCTGAAGCAGTAGAGGGGAAGGAGTTCTCTGCTCCTCTCAGCTGGTAAACAGGCAGAAGTCAGTTGCAGAGAGATTTTCATTGGCATAAGCTTTCTCCACAGAATTTCTCCAAGGACACTCTGGGAGCCACCAGCTCTGTCCACAAACTCAGAACTGGTTGGGTAGAACTAAGAGAGAGGAGCCATTTCTCTTACCTTGTGCAAGGGTTCTGCTCAGGGGTCCTATATGCTGTTGAATTGAAAAGCCAAAACCCTTTTTTTGCTGGAAATTTTTTAAATATGTATTTTTAAACATTTCCCATGAAAAACTGTTGGCATTGTTTGATCAGCTCTAATGTTCATATCACCATCTAATCACAGTTGCTTACAGAGGGTGAAAGCTCTGCTGCTATTACTAGCTAGGCGGTCCTTAAGCTTAAGAGATAGAGCTCTGGTTTTTGCCAGGGCTGAAGGGCCATGGTTCTAGACATAGCCAGGCAGATGTGTGTTAAATGTATTAGAATCTGGCCTATAATTAATGCAATTCATACTTTGCTCTTTAATTAGTTCCATTGGAATGCAAGAGACTTTAAAAGGCATATGGTACTATTCAGCGTGAGAAAAGGTACAGCACCTATGTCTGTTAGCTGAAGCACATGAATTCATTACAGCACGAATTGTGCTGAAGTCTTAGACAAATCTGCCCTCTTCTTTCATTCCTTTCCAAACACTGATATTTTCCCCCGCTAACCTCTTCTAACGTTGCCACTCACTTTCCATCAATCCCACCTAGTCATTCTCATAATGTAAACTTTCAGTTCATTGGAGTGATAAAATCTTTGCTGTGATCATGCTGTCTGAAGAAGAAAGAACAAAAAGAGAAAATGTACCAGTGTGACCATGAAAATGAGGAGGGCTAAGTAAAGCAGAGGGATGTGGTATACAGATTAAGAATGTCAAAACTTTGGTATTCTAAAACCTCTTCTTATACCTCAGTGTGGAATTATGGGAACATATTATACTTGGTAATTGATCAAGATGTTAAAAATAATAAAAAAAAGCAGGACATTGACTGTTCTAAGGCCCTGCGGACTGAAAAACACTTACAAAAGTGCTGACAAATATTATTTTAATCCTATATAAAAATGTGGTGGAGGAAAAAGGAAATTGATATTGGATGCCCTCCACTGTAAACCAGAATTTCTTTCTTTCTTTCTTTCTCTTAAATATCCTCTCTGAATAGCTGCTGCTTTGATTAAATTTTACAGTTATAAGTAAAGGAAGATTAAAGCCTCTTGGGGGCTAATGAAACGGTATCTATGATCCAGGTAGCTTCTCACATGGAATAGAAACAGAACGCTGGAAAAACATCATCAAATATCAGATTGGCTGGGCATTTGCGATCCCACAAAACTCAAGAAATTTTACTTTAATTTTACAGAGCCAAATCCCTTCTTACCTTGTTCAATGTTAGAAGAAAAATGGGAGGAGATCAAATGAGCAACGACTGAGGTGTTTTGAATTATATCCTATATCTTGTTACTGAAGCATTGGAAAGAGACTGTCAGTTGGGTGTCTGGGATTCACTGACATGTTCAGTGGCCTGGAATGGTGCACATTTAGATAGGTGGCTAGAGAGAGAGACTTTGATCACACAATGTCATGAGGGAACTTTAGGCCGGGATCTGAACTTTCGTACACCACAGTTTGGAATAGTTTTGTGTTCTCAAATACTAACATGGCTTTGATCTGAGCCCTGGTGCAGATTTGGGTGGAAGCCTGGGAGCTGCTGCTGCCTGTCATGGGATTGAAGATTGACAAGAAGTAAAGTTCATTTTACAAACTTTTTTATTCCTAGCACCTCCTGTACATTTGCTTGCCTTATGCTCTTCCCCCACCCCCTTCACTCTTTAAGCTCTTCTTCATTGCTTGTGTACAATGACCACACTACAGTGGCTGAGCACTCAACAAAATTTAAAATAAGCATCTGTTTTCTGGTATGCCGGTTACCAGCTGCTAGTCCTCTCCCTTATGAAGATTTCTGTGACCCTTTGTAAGAAAGATTCCAGGTGTGGTCTCTTTAAATTCCACTGGTTACCTGTGCATTCATCAAGTAAAAAATCTTGTAAGAGATGCTAGGTAGGAGGTGGGTAGAATTCTCTCTTTGCAGGTAATTAAGATATGGAAAACTTGTTAGTACACCACAGTAGGGTGAAGATCTCAATGTCTGTTGTTGTCTTGTTCCTTTACACTGCATACTTTTTTAACTACATAAAGAAATTAGGCAGGGACAGATATTCTCATAACTGAGAAAATCCTTTATTTCCTCAATTCCTGTTACATCCAGATGAGCATTAAGGGCTAGGCTTGTGCCTTTCTCCATGTGCTGAATAAGGGTCAGGCTGTCAGTGTGGTGCCCCAAGAGCAGAGCAAAGATTGATGTGTGAGACAAGAGTCAACATTTTGTCTCTGCTTCCCCCCTTGCTCCACAAAGGACACGAGCTACACCAGACCTTTTCCTGGCATGGCTTATTTTCCTGCCCAGGAGAGCTCAGCTGTGTAGGCTGGCATGTTGTGGGGGGGAGCCAAGGCTCTGCCTGCTCTCTGCCCACCTGCATGGGAGGGAGAGTAGCAGCCCTGTGGTGGCTGATCTTCCCCCACATGGCAAGCCATGATGTGGGTAGCCTGTTGGGGGGCCTCCTACATTCTGATTCCATGGCATGGCTGTGTAGCAGGTGACCCCATAAGTAATTTGTACATATCTATACATCAATTTTCCATTGCTGATAGCTTAATTTGAATGGAGTGTGAGGGGGTGTTGTTGTTTTTTGTCCAGTAAATCTTACTGGTGGCTTTGTCTGATGAAGACTAGCTGTTCTAGGGCCCAGTCCCGCTCCCACTGATTTCAGTAGGAACAAGATTGGTCCCTTAATCTGTAATTTGTTTATTTCTGTTTATGCTTCAGCCTGACAGGCTCTGAGCACTCATAACTCCCATTGTCTTCAAGATCCTTTCAGGAGCAGGACCTTAGAAAGAGAAGTGGCAGAGAGGCAGGAGTCTCCTGTGAAAGCAAATCAGGATCTGGGCATCTAATTATCGATTGCATGAGCCTTGTGTGGCCATTTATACCAGTGCATAGTTGGTGTAATATACTACTATGACAGAATGGTAATGTGGCACACACACCCTGTATTCATCTTGTACTGGTGTAAAAGACTACACAAGGGGTGGGACGAGGGAAAAATATGGCCCCTGAACTGGACAGCACAAGCCCATCTCTAATTATAAACTAGAAGGGAGCTCCTCTGGTATAACACTGCTCCCTGCACCACAAAGGAGGGTTTAATGTTGCCATGAAGGAAATTGCTGGCATACAACAGCAGAATGGAGCATAAAAATGTACTTCAATGGGCACTTCTCACAGCTGCTCTTCAGTGGGTGCTTTCAAGTGGATTCTGTGTAAAGCACCGATTGCCACAGGAGGAAAAAATACCTTGGAATATATGGAGTAAGGCCTTGTCTAGATTGAGGATCTGATTCTGTTCTGTGCCCCTAGGAACGTGGCCCCGCCCATTCTCAGTCTTGACTGTGGCATGTCCCTACACCAGGGTTTGCAAGAAGGTTGGGGGCAGTCGCTTATGGTGACTTAGAATAGATAGAATATCAGGGTTGGAAGGGACCTCAGGAGGTCATCTAGTCCAACCCCCTGCTCAAAGCAGGACCAATCCCAATTTTTACCCCAGATCCCTAAATGGCCCCCTCAAGGATTGAACTCACAACCCTGGGTTTAGCAGGCCAATGCTCAAACCACTGAGCTATCACCCTCCCCCAAACTTATGCTGTGTCTTATGCCCCACAGACTTATGCTGTGTCTGCGCAGAGAATTCTCCAGTGGCCAGTTATGCCTCCTTTGCATCTCCAGTACAGCCCCTAGACATGTTTAAGAGCCAAAGTGCATATTTCCCAGGGAATTTCACCACCAGTATAGCTGCACTACTGTAGACATGATTTACACCAGTGCAGCATGAATTGCGCCTGTATAAATCATGTCATTACCAACCAATCCAGGTACACCTGTGGCTCAAATCCCAGTGCAGGCCAGGCAGTATTGCCAACCCCCTGAATTCAAAAACTGTGATCAGTCCCCAGATTATTAAAAATTTACAAATTTATTTAAAATTTCCCTTCTGGTTTTCAAGCGTTTAGGGTGCACTTAGGTCACACTGCAAGCTTTCCCTGCAACCATGCTAGAAACTTACTTTAAAAAAATGAAAGCTGAGATTCTCACCTCATCACATGCCGCCAGGAGGTGGAGCTTTGAGAAAACATTAAATATGAGCCTTGCAATGAAATTGAGAGCTGGAGACATTGCCAAGGCCTAAGCTGTACATAAGTGAGTCCACACCTCTTGAAAGCCTGCCTCTTTCCATTCAGTAGCATAGATTAATCAAAAGCAGTTGCAAAATCCTATCTTTACTCACTGGAAAACAGGCTCCCAGGACATATCTGGGGGTCTAGTCCTGAAAAGCACTGAGCACCTCCCACAAGGTGCTGAGTGCCCTCAGCTCTCATTGACTTGAGTGGGCACTGAGGGCACTCACTATCTTGCAGGAATTGCTCAGCACCTCACGCTTGGGCTCCTAGTGTTTCCTGCCAACGAACAGAAAGGAGGAGGGTGCTGAGCTCTGTTGTGTTTGAGGTGGTCCAGGTTAAGGCAGTCGTGCCTTCTTCTCATGGCTGCTCTTAGCAGTTCTTGAGCAAATGAGAAAGAAATGACTATCAATCCTGCCGATAATCGCAGGCCACCGAGCACACTGCTGGCCACTACTAGGCATCATCAGTCACACATAGCAAGGTGTTGGTTCTTTGGGCTACCTCTCGGCACTGACTGCGTGCGGGGCTTGAGGCTGGCAGCAGAAGGGTGGGTGCTGGGTATGCCTGTGCCGCTTGAAGTACAATACCGCTTTTATTAAGCCTCTAAAAAATGTTGCACAATTAAGGAGAAAAGGCAATTCCCTTTATAACAGAGCTGGGTGGAAAAAACAGTGGTGAATAACTTATTTAGCAAATGTCACCTTTTATCCACACAAATGAGCAACAGAGTAAAACCAGTTTTATGCAATATGTATCCTCCTTTGCACACATGGCTGCTATCCTCTTGGCTGACCCACCAGGGAATTGGTTGGGAACCTACAGCATGAGCTAGAGCACCATGGCTATGTGAGTGGTGACTGTAATAGCTCATATTCTCTGTGGATCGGGGGACTTGTAACATACTCGCTAATGGGTTACACAAGGTCTTCGAGGCACCTTGTATCAATGATATGTAAGACTGAGGATAGCTCAAGCAGTATTAGTGTAGACATGCCACCTCTGTTGACGGCCATATGGAGAATGTCTAAATCACCTCTCTGCCTTGTCCAAATCTGAAACCTGGATCGAAGAGAACTAAAATCTTACTATGGACCATACAGCTAGAGTTCATTACCACTCAAGCTCGTCTTGTGGCTCATCACTACTTCCCCTTTGCCCACAAAGAAAAGATTGGAAATAGAACGGTGCTGTAATTGGCAAGGTCATTTTGTGCTGAGGCAATTGAAAATGTCCCATACAGGATAGTTCACGCATTGTGTGGGCTTTAAAATAAACCCCAGACTGCTGTCCTTTAGAAAATTCCTTCCTGTGCTGCTCACCACATTTTCACTTGCCAGTGCTTTGTGGCTTGTTTGTCCCCTGTCTGGACATTGTGAATCTTCCATTGTCAGACATGAAGCTGGAACTGTAGCTGACTGTATCCAGCCTGACGTAGCCTGCTGGCAACATTTCCTCTTTCTATTGTGTGGCCAGCATGTGAAGTCATACAATTGTTCACAGCTCAAAGGAATGTGAAATACCAGCCCAAATCAAGTCTATAAACACATTTGTCTTCATGCTGCGGTCTCCAACATGATTAAAGTGGAAAAAATAGAGAAAAGTGATGTGTCTATGGAAGAGTAACTCAGGGGGGAAAACAGACTTTAACAGACTCTAGTCCAGGCTGGTGGACCAAATGGTTAGGTTAGGGACCGAATGGCTAGGCAGCAGTTCTGCGGAAAAGGACCTAGGGGTGACAGTGGACGAGAAGCTGGATATGAGTCAGCAGTGTGCCCTTGTTGCCAAGAAGGCCAATGGCATTTTGGGATGTATAAGTAGGGGCATAGCGAGCAGATCGAGGGACGTGATCGTTCCCCTCTATTCGACATTGGTGAGGCCTCATCTGGAGTACTGTGTCCAGTTTTGGGCCCCACACTTCAAGAAGGATGTGGATAAATTGGAGAGAGTCCAGCGAAGGGCAACAAAAATGATTAGGGGACTGGAACACATGAGTTATGAGGAGAGGCTGAGGGAGCTGGGATTGTTTAGCCTGCAGAAGAGAAGAATGAGGGGGGATTTGATAGCTGCTTTCAACTACCTGAAAGGGGGTTCCAAAGAGGATGGCTCTAGACTGTTCTCAATGGTAGCAGATGACAGAACGAGGAGTAATGGTCTCAAGTTGCAGTGGGGGAGGTTTCGATTGGATATTAGGAAAAACTTTTTCACTAAGAGGGTGGTGAAACACTGGAATGCGTTACCTAGGGAGGTGGTAGAATCTCCTTCCTTAGAGGTTTTTAAGGTCAGGCTTGACAAAGCCCTGGCTGGGATGATTTAACTGGGAATTGGTCCTGCTTTGAGCAGGGGGTTGGACTAGATGACCTTCTGGGGTCCCTTCCAACCCTGATATTCTATGATTCTATGACCACAATACAACATGAGTCATTACTGTGCAATTCCTTTGGATGCAAATTCTGTTCGCTTATGTGGGACTTGCTTCACCTTTGATAGTTCAGACCCTAGGGCAGAAGTTATGCCCAGGGCAGGGGAAAGGAGGTTGCAGCAACATATTGCATCTGCAACCTCTGCTCCATAGGGAGTTCCCACAGAGGACCAGCATAGCTCCAAAAGTGGCAGCACTAAACAGGAATGCGATGTGATCATAGAATATCAAGGTTGGAAGGGACCTCAGGAGATCATCTAGTCCAACCCCCTGCTCAAAGCAGGACCAATCCCCAATATTTGCCCCAGATCCCTAAATTGCCCCCTCAAGGATTGAACTCACAACCCTGGGTTTAGCAGGCCAATGCTCAAACCACTGAGCTATCCTCCCTCCCCCTATAGAGAGCCTGGGGGATGCATTAATTCAACACCCCTCCCAGGCAACCTCTGCCAGGAGACCTGCTGTGGAGCCCTGATTAAACATTACATGTTGCCATCCCCCACTGTCAGAATTGCTGTTCCATTCATCCCAACAGCTCTAGTTATCAGCTGGGGTTAAAGAAGCCAATCGATGAAGAATCTCCTTCCTTAGAAGTTTTTAAGTCAGGCTTGACAAAGCCCTTGCTGGGATGATTTAGTTGGGGATTGGTCCTGCTTTGAGCAGGGGGTTGGACTAGATGACCTCCTGAGGTGCCTTCCAACCCTGATATTCTATGATTCTATGATGTGTCAGCACACTACCACGGTGAAAGAAACTTGCTTCCTCATCACTGACAACCTACTGTACTTAGAAACTAGACTTTCCAAATCAGTTTCCTCAGCCAGTTTTCCCTTTACCATAGAACTACGGCACACATCTAAATACCTCAGTGGAAATTAAAACCTACCATGCATGCTGTGCATGCGTTTCAAAACCCATTGAGTCATAGAGCACCGGAGTTTCTTCAATTGGAGACACACACATTCCTTTTCATTTCTAGCTGCAACATGGCAAGAGAGAACCTCTCAGTCACAACTTTTCTGACCATTAACAGAATTTGACCTGGTGCACTGTTGCCCTGGCAAGAGTCACTCATGACTTGCAATACAACTGAAAGTGATACACTAGGTTCATAGATATGTCTGCACTGCAATAAAACACCATCAGCATTCATGGAGCAGCTGCAGACGGTGAAGCACCACTTCTGGGCATGAGAAATAAGCACTGACTGGGGGGAATCTCATCGTAATGCAGGTTTGGGATGATGAGCTGTGGCTGCAGAACTTTCGGATGTGAAAGGCCACATTCCTGGATCCGTGTGTTCAGTTCTTTCCGGCCCTCCAACATAGGGACATCAGAATGAGAGCTAAACTGATAGCTGAGAAGTGAGTGGTAATTGAATTGTGGAAGCTTGCAATGCTGGATTGCTACCGGTCAGTAGGAAATCATTTCAGAGTTGGAAAATCCACCGTAGAGGCCATTGTCATGCAAGTGTGCAGGGCCATTCATTGTCTGCTGCTATGCAGGACTGTGACGCTCAATGCGCATGATGTAGGGGGTCTATTTGAAGCAATGGGCCTCCCAAACTGCAATGGGGCTATAGATGGCACACATATCCCTTTTTTGGCACCAGCTCACCTTGCCACAGAGTACATCAACAGACAGGGCTACTTTTCTATGGTTATACAAGCACTGGTGGCTCACTGGGGATGCTTCACCAACATCAATGTTGGCTGGTCAGGGAAGGTACCTGACTTTAAGAACACAGCACAGAAAGCTGCAAGCAGATTTACCATTGGGGATACTGAAATGCCATAGTGATCCTGAGGGACCAGCCTGCCCCTTGCTGTCATGGCTCATGAAACCGTACGCTGGCCACCTCACCAACACCAAGGAAAGACTCAAGATGCAGAATGACAGTTGAATGTAGCTTGAAGGGACATTGGCGGAGTTTACTCACTAGATCAGATCTCAGTAAGAAAAATATCCCAATAGTTACAGCTGCCTGTTTATTGCATAATATCTGTGAGGCAAAGTTTGCCACCAGCACAGCGAGCAGAGGTGGATCAGCTTTCTGCTGAGTTTGAACAGCCCCAGACACACAGGCTATTAGAAGAGCTCAATGTGGAGCTAAGCGGCTGAGGGAGGCCTTGAAAGAACACTTTCACAAGCAGCCAGAGTGATGTAGTGTGGTGGGGCTCTGCTTTAATATCAAATTAAAGGACCTAACAGTTGGTGTATGTGAAGCTGTGGTTGTCCTTACTGTCCCCTGGCAATGGAGTGGCTGGGATAGGGATGCAGCTCCTGCTGCCACGTTGAATGTTAGTGGCTGTAGGGAGGTGGTAAAATGGAGTTTTCCAGTGACTCCAAAGGGAGGTGAGCCTGAGCTTGTTGAACCTGTAGGTCAACCAGAGCTTGCAGCACCTGTTTTCTGCTGATGAAGCCCCATTATGTCCTCTTGCATCTCCCTCTCCTCATCCTGCTGGGACTTCTGGGCCTTTCTCCTGTCTGCTTTTTCCTTTTCCAGGCTGTCTGCCATATTCACCCTCCAGGCCCTCTGTTCATGGTCCAGTGCAGCACTGGTTTGCAGGATCTCTTGAATGATTATACATAGGGTGAAAATCTGGTCTACACATGATCTTCCATATCAAAATCCAACCTGCTCTTCCCTTTGCCTTGCCTTAACTTCCTTTATTCTGTTTAAAATACTGCAGGAGACTTTGCCTGTCACTGAAAGGAGCATTTCAGAGTAGCAGCCATGTTAGTCTGTATCCGCAAAAAGAAAAGGAGGACTTGTGGCGCCTTAGAGACTAACAAATTTATTTGAGCATAAGCTTTCGTGAGCTACAGCTCACTTCATCAGATGCATTCAGTGGAAAATACAGTGGGGAGATTTATATATACAGAGAACATGAATCAATGGGTGTTACCATACACACTGTAATGAGAGTGATCAGGTAAGGTGACCTATTACCAGCAGGAGAGTGGGAGTGATAATCTTTTGTAGTGATAATCAAGGTGGGCCATCAGGAACAGTATCCCCGATAGTGTCACGGCAAACCTGGTGGCTGAACTTTGTGACTTTGTCCTCACCCATAACTATTTCACATTTGGGGACAATGTGTACCTTCAAATGAGCGGCACTGCCATGGGTACCGACATGGCCCCACAGTATGCCAACATTTTTATGGCTGACTTAGAACAACGCTTCCTCAGCTCTCATCCCCTAATGACCCTACTCTACTTACACTACACGCTACATTGATCACATCTTCATCATCTGGACCCATGGAAAAGAAGCCCTTGAGGAATTCCACCATGATTTCAACAATTTCCATCCCACCATCAACCTCAGCCTGGACCAGTCCACACAAGAGATCCACTTCCTGGACACTACGGTGCTAATAAGTGATGGTCACATAAACAGCACCCTATTCTGGAAACCTACTGACTGCTATTCCTACCTACATGCCTCCAGCTTTCATCCAGACCACACCACATGATCCATTGTCTACAGCCAAGCTCTACGATACAACCAAACCGCATTCGCATTAAAGTTTTTTTTCTGGGTTTGCACTCTGCTGTACTGTACAGTTGGTGAATTAAGAACATTGATTGCGGCAGGGAAGGGGCGTTATTCTACAAAGTCTGAGTCCCTGACAAACAGCTCATACCACAACTCTAGCCTGGACCCTTTTAAGGGGAATGGATTCTCTGAGGTTGTAACACAGAGCGTGACTACTCTTGTCAGATGAAGACTTAATCGCACTTAAAACTTTGGAACTCCGGGGAAGAGAGACAAAGTGAGAGAAGGAGACAAAGAGAGGGAAAGTTTTCTGTGCTGCATGACAAGGTGTTTTATGAATGGTGTCATATATAATGCCAGGCAGTACAAGATAGCCAACCTGTCATTGCTATCACAAACAGAACCTTACACAGGAGATATCATACTATTTTTAAAGTGTGTCGCTGGTGGTACGTTCCCAATGGACTCAGCACTGTTGCTATTGCTGAGGTGCAGCCACTTCTGTCAAGAGGGTGGTGTTATCCAGCAGAATGGTAAGGGATCATTCTCAGGCTGAGAATAACCCCCTCAATTCAGAGAACTGCTCCTCCACATCTTGCAAGTTGTGCTTCAGCATGAAATGTAGCTGAGAGCTGATGTATGAAAATCATTGACATATGAAAACCGTCATACTGAGGACTGCAGCCACCACAGAGCTGGTTAGATCACAACAAACTTCTGAGCACTCGTGTTACTCGTTGCCAGTGACAAAGGAAATTCAGTACAAACATCTATGCTAAACGAATGCCCTACCTAAAGACTCAAAGGATGGAGATATAATTGTTCTCTGTCAGGACAGCTCAACAAGGAGGATCTTACTCCAGCTTTAACTAACCTCCTACAGAAATGCAGATACCATACATGTATATTGTGTTTTAATAGCAGACCCAGCACCAAGGGACTTCATGGTAGCAATGTGACTTGAAAGTCTGCTAGCATTGTGCTTCCACCATTTAATAGGATTGCTGATCGTGAGAGCCTAGCTCAGTCAGGTACATTCACAGCTCTCTGTTCACAGCAGCTGACAAAACCGGTGACTACAGTTCTTGTACAATTTTGTCCCAACAGCTCCACAAGTTTGCACTGTCTAAATGTGATTCCCAGTAAGGCAGTTCAGAAACCCTTTCAGTTATTTCCATTTTTTAATTTACTGTCAAACACATTGTTGTTCTTTCGCAGGATTTGTTCAGGAAACATGTGAGGAAAAGGCATCCATGAAGAATGGTTCTCACTGAAGATGATATACCACTGCTTAAACGGATCGATTCTGCTCGCCCTTATGCAAGCTTTACACTGTGTAATGCCGTGGACTTCAGCGGCGTTAACTCCTAGTTTACTATAGTGTCGATGTGGTATTTATATCATCCGGTACAATGGGTGACTCTAGGGTCTGGCCTGTCTCCCAAGATTTGTGAGAGTGTTGGGTCATCCTTCAGGATAGGTTGTAGATCCTTAATAATGCGTTGGAGGGGTTTTAGTTGGGGGCTGAAGGTGACGGCTAGTGGCGTTCTGTTATTTTCTTTGTTAGGCCTGTCCTGTAGTAGGTGACTTCTGGGAACTCTTCTGGCTCTATCAATCTGTTTCTTCACTTCCGCAGGTGGGTATTGTAGTTGTAAGAACGCTTGATAGAGATCTTGTAGGTGTTTGTCTCTGTCAGAGGGGTTGGAGCAAATGCGGTTGTATCACAGAGCTTGGCTGTAGACGATGGATCGTGTGGTGTGGTCAGGGTGAAAGCTGGAGGCATGTAGGTAGCAATAGCGGTCAGTAGGTTTCCGGTATAAGGTGGTGTTTATGTGACCATTGTTTATTAGCACTGTAGTGTCCAGGAAGTGGATCTCTTGTGTGGATTGGACCAGGCTGAGGTTGATGGTGGGATGGAAATTGTTGAAATCATGGTGGAATTCCTCTTGGGAGACAGGCCAGTCCTTGCCTACAGACAGCCCCGCAACCCGAAGCAAATACTCACCAACAACCACATACCACACAACAGAACCACTAACCCAGGAACCTATCCTTGCAACAAAGCCCGTTGCGAACTGTGCCCACATATCTATTCAGGGGACACCATCACAGGGCCTAATAACATCAGCCACACTATCAGAGGCTCGTTCACCTGCACATCCACCAATGTGATATATGCCATCATGTGCCAGCAATGCCCCTCTGCCATGTACATTGGTCAAACTGGACAGTCTCTACGCAAAAGAATAAATGGACACAAATCAGATGTCAAGAATTATAACATTCATAAACCAGTCGGAGAACACTTCAGTCTCTCTGGTCACACAATTACAGACATGAAGGTCGCTATCTTACAACAAAAAAACTTCAAATCCAGACTCCAGCGAGAAACTGCTGAATTGGAATTCATTTGCAAATTGGATACTATTAATTTAGGCTTAAATAGAGACTGGGAGTGGCTAAGTCATTATGCAAGGTAGCCTATTTCCCCTTGTTTTTTCCTACCCCCCCCCCCCGACGTTCTGGTTAAACTTGGATTTATGCTGGAAATGGCCCACCTTGATTATCATACACATTGTAAGGAGAGTGGTCAGTTTGGATGAGCTATTGCCAGCAGGAGAGTGAGTTTGTGTGTGTGGGGGCGGGGGGTGAGAAAACCTGGATTTGTGCTGGAAATGGCCCACCTTGATTATCATGCACATTGTAGGGAGAGTGGTCACTTTGGATGAGCTATTATCAGCAGGAGAGTGAGTTTGTGTGTGTATGGGGGTGGCGGGTGAGAAAACCTGGATTTGCGCTGGAAATGGCCCACCTTGATTTTCATACACATTGTAAAGAGAGTGGTCACTTTGGATGGGCTATTACCAGCAGAAGAGTGAGTTTGTGTGGGGGGGGGGGAGGAGGGGGAGGCGGAGGGTGAGAAAACCTGGATTTGTGCTGGAAATGGCCCAGCTTGATTGTCATACACATTGTAAGGAGAGTGATCACTTTAGATAAGCTATTACCAGCAGGAGAGTGGGGTGGGAGGAGGTATTGTTTCATGGTCTCTGTGTGTATATAATGTCTTCTGCAGTTTCCACGGTATGCATCTGATGAAGTGAGCTGTAGCTCACGAAAGCTTATGCTCAAATAAATGTGTTAGACTCTAAGGTGCCACAAGTCCTCCTTTTCTTTTTGTGAATACAGACTAACACGGCTGTTACTCTGAAACCTAGGGTACAAGTAGCTGCATAATCTCATTCCATTTCAGTGTGGCTGGAGTATGAAGATGCAAAGGTCAGTGTTTCTGCCTTCATTATATTTGTCTTTGTCAGCAACTTTTGTGGCCTAAGTGCATTTTCAAAGCACTCATTGCTGGTAGCATAACAGAGAAGAATCAGGTTTGATCTGCATAAATGTTTCATGTTAATTCGTCAAAGGGCTCCAGAGTGAAATGGTGTGATTTGCTCCAATCTCTCATACAACATTTGTTTATCAATTGCTGGTCATGTCTTTTATGGACCATTAATTAGCTCAGCAGTATACCCAGGGAGTCAGTGATGTAGTAGTCACATTCCTTGACACCTAAGAAAGCCCACTGGTTTTCACGGAGATGGTTTCAATAAATGGAGTGAGTGATATCCATCTTATAACCTTGAGGGATTGCTGGTTTCTGGGCAAGCAACATTTTTACTGTATACTGTACTTTCACAGCTCCCAAGCGGTCAGGAATTTTTGGATTCCAGGAGTGGATTATTTCACAGTTTTGGAGATAAATGAGTTTCTATACACACATGACACTAGCCTAATTTATTCCCAAGTATGTACGCTCTTCAGCAGCAATATCTGGTCTTTAACAAAAAGCACTCTAAGGATTAAACAATTTCTTATTAAAAATGCAATTAGAAATTGCTTTCAAAGAAAAAAGGTACACACATTTGCCAATTTCTGGTCCTTAACAACCTTATGTTTGTGCTAATCCCATCTGTTTCAGTTGGAGACAAGAGTTCAAATGAAGCAACATCAAGCAAGCAGTGTTGTTGTAGCTGTGTTGGTCCCAGGATATTAGAGGAACAAAGTTGGTGAGGTAATATCTTATATTGGACCAACTTCTGTTGGTGAAAAAGTCACGTTTTTGAGCTTACACTGAGCCAGACCTGAAGCAGAGCTCTGTATAAGCTCAAAAGCTTGTCTCTCTCACCAACAGAAGTTGGTCCAATAACAGAGGTTACTTCATCCACCTTGTCCATCAAGGAAGCATTGGGTCAATTTCAGAGATTTAATAAATATCACTGCCATGCAACCTGTCATTCATTTAAAAAAGTAAATCAGGAATACTTGTCCCAAAGCTTTTGAAGACTTGGCCATGCAAGGGAGTGGAAATGTTGGCATTAAGCATTAATAACTTTCTGCTGTTTGCTGATACTCTGTTGGACTTGCTGCACTGAAACCTCCACTTCAAGGTATTTCTCAAAATCTTGGCTGATGCAGAAACAAGAAGTTGGATTACTTGATATGGAATCAATGTTTTCCCCACAGTCACTGGGGTTATATAATATAACTTGGAACTCTGCTGCATACACATGCTTTCTTTCACAGTGAAGAAACTGAGCTGGAGTTTCTAAAGATTCCAGAAGTGTACAGTTTCTGGTCTATTCACCACCATGGATGAAGGGGAGGCGTTTGCCTCCATAAATACCCTATGCAGCCAAAGGGAATTGGGTCAAAAGTGGTGCAATTCATGTTTGTTCTGAGAATTCCTTCCATCTGCTACTAATTCCAGAGATTAAGTCAAGCTAAAGCTAAAAACTTCTTTCTTTCTCTTTGTTGATTGGTGTCCCTTCATGAACGTAAAGATTTTTATTTCTGTCAAGAAGAGAGGCCTGAGGAGAATGTGGTCTAGCAGTCTGAGCTCTAATTTAAGGTTGGTTCTCTCTATGGCCATCGGCACATCTTTTAACCCCTCTACTTTGATTTTCACATTTGTAAAAATGGGATAATAGGAAATAGTTTATACTTCGTGAAGGTTTTATGAGGATTAAGCTGTATGGTACTTTGATGATAAGTTCTAAGACTGAAGCTGAATCCCTCACAAAATTAAAATCTGTTGTAATTTGGTGTACCAGCCTTGTAAAGGTACATCTACACTTTTGGCAGTGGGTAGCATACAGTCACTGCACACCCAGGAAGCCTGGGTATAACTAGCAGTGTAGACAGTGAGGTACATCTCAGGGAGTAGAGTGCTCTACACACCTAAACCCTAGTGTATGCACCCTACACTGCTGTCTATACAGCCAAGCAGTGCTTCCCATGTCTACACTGCTATTTTTAGGAGTCTAGTTGTCCCGCCACTGAAGCCTTTCCCCACTGCGGTGAAAGACTCCAGCAGCTGGGAAAGGCTCTGGCAGCAGGAAGGCAGCTGGGAAAGGCTCCAGGAGCAGGGAAAGGCTCTGCAAGCTCCCCACTACCAGAGACTTTCCCCACTGCCTCCCTGCTGCCAGACCTTTGGCATGTAGCTACATGTGTAACAGCTGTAGTCTACATGCTGCCATAAGTGTGGACACAGCCTAAGTCTAGTGAGGGGACCCTTCTAGGCCCCCACTTCCCTGTTCCAGGTTTTTCACCTTACGATAGATCTGTGGGGGTAGGGACACAGGGAGAGGATGTGGCCTTGGAATTTAGTTTGGGGTATGGTGAAAAACCCATATAGCTGACTCTGGCTTTAAGGCCCAAGACCAAAGTTCTGTGAGTAGGGTGGGTTGGAACTCCCCTCAGGAAGGAGGGATCACCCTGGCTTCTGGTGATTCCAGCCAGCCTCTCTATTATCAGAAGGAAATGAGTTAGTTCCAACAGGGGAATGTAGTCCTAACTTGGGCAAGGCATGCCAGGATAAGGGAAGTATAAAGGCCCTGAACTTTTCCATAGTCCTGGAGAGACCTGGAGGGAGCTAGAATATGCTTTTGTTCTCTCCAGGGAGGACTAGAGCTATGAGTTTTAATTGTAGGTTTACGTTATTTTGGCCTTTAAAAAAAATATGCTACATTTACACTAGGAAGCAGTGGGGAAGGCAGAGACTGTGTTGACTACAAGCTTCCGTTCCTTTTTGTGTGAGTTTTACCTACCATAGGTGGGCTCAATAACCCTTTCCCTCCCCATCCCCAATCGACCCCACCCCTCAAGGAAGAAAAAATATTTGGTTTTGGTTTTATACACGCTCCAGGGGCATGCATGTTTGTTTGACTGCTCACACATATGTTTAATGGAGATTGTTACAACCAGTTCTGAATGCCTTGCTCCCCCATTTAAAAGTTTGATTTTTACAACCTAATTAACAAATATTTGCAAATATGCACTGTAAACTATATGATGAAAAATCCACCATATCTTTTCAATTATCAATGCCTTAAATAAACTAAGGGGATGCTTTTCATAATCCAAATGTTAAGATAAAAGCTGTACAGTAAAATGTGCATGTAAAATGTAATGTAAATTAAATACTTTTTTCCAGAATTTGGAATGGACTACAACAAAATGCACACGATTGAAAATACTTGGAGATATCTGAGTGAGTGCTCTAAGATGGCTGTGCAAGAAGTATTGGTAAATTCATCTTGCTCAGCACAAAGAGACTGTGGTTTGGCGTAATAAAGTTTTTTTTCTTTCTGTCTCCAAACTAAACAATGTTTGGTCATATTGTAAACTAAGCCTTCCACCAAATGGGAAGTCACAAGTCTGAAATAATAACATTTCTCGAAGAGTAAAGAATGCAGCTGGGCATAGAGAAATGGATCCATATGTTTGCCATACAGTTACCACACGCTCCCATTTCTATTGCAGTGACTAAGCATAGCTTTTGCTGTAACTATAAGTTATTTTAAGTGGGCTCTTCAGCCAAAGATTAACTCAACTGGCGAATAAAAAAGGAGGGAGAAAACAACTTTCCATGGGGATGAGGGGGGAAAAATCCCAGTTTATTGCTGTTTATCCTTAAGTAACCTAAAGTATTTGAAATCTCACAGAGCTCCAGTGCTAACACCACTTCCCAAGTTTTCTGGATTTCAAACAGAAGTCTTAACAGACTAAAGTCTAGAATTTGTTGCATAACAATAAGTGTCATGTTACTAGCATGGGAGTTGCACTTCAGCAACTCATTTCTATCCTAAGCATGGGACAGATTTATGCTAATATTGGTGTTAAGCCTCTGAGCTTGCGTAGTGGGAATTAGTTGCCTGATTCTTCACTATGTTTCTCTAATTTGACACCAGTGTAATTCTGTAGATTTCAATAGCAAGTAGTAAAATTTTATTTTGGTTCCGCTCTGCTGCCTGAAAACTCTTCAGTAGACTGCAACTGTTTTCACACTCTTGCACATCAAGTATCTCAGTGACGAGTTTTCAGGTTGTGGGGCTCAACCAAATATTTTACTTCTTGCTGCCACTGACTGATAAGTAAATGATGAATGAAGCCTGTAAGTATATCTATCTATCTATCTATCTATATATCTATCTATCTTCTTACTATATGTTCCATTCTATGCATCCGATGAAGTGGGCTGTAGCCCAAGAAAGCTTATGCTCAAATAAATTTGTTAGTCTCTAAGGTGCCACAAGTACTTCTGTTCTTTTTGCAGATATAGACTAACACGGCTGCTACTCTGAAGCCACTAAGTATATGTCTACACTGCAACTAGACACTCACAGCTGGCTTGCAGGGCTGTTTCATTGCAGTGTATACATCTGGGCTCAGGACTGGAGCCCAAGCTCTGGGACCCTCCCACCTCGCAGGGTCCTAGATCCTGGGCTCCAGCCCAAGCCCAAAAGTCTACACTGCAGAGAAACAGCCCCGCAGCCCATGCCCCATGAGCCAAAGTCAGTTGGCATGGGCCAGTTGCAGGTTTTTCATTGCACTGTTGACATACTTTAAGTGGGTGTGTGTGTTTGTGCTGGGGTGGACGGTGGGAAGAGAGGTATGTTTAATGGGAATTAAATGTTTAATGGGTCTGAATTCAATTTGGGCTCATGTGTAAAAGCAAGGCAGCAGAGATTTGTTCTGGTAACTAATGTTCATTGTAAACAGCCTGTCATATTGTGTAATCAGTCAGACAATGGCATTACCACTGAAGTGTAACAGTGAGCTAAGCTACTGCGGGCCTTGATTCTGATCGCACGCTGGTGTAAATCCATGGTAGCTCCACTGACATCGATATTTTTACAACTGTGCAGAACTCGTGTAAGTGAGCATGGAATGGGTTCTAAGCGATCCCAATCCTTGAGGAGGGGGATTAAAAATCCGTTTCCTTTTTTGTCTCTACTGTTTGTATCTTTCCACTTTACTATGACAGATTTCTCTTCCTGGAGCTTATGTCTAGATAACACATGATGGGTTAATACAGGTATAAAGATAGCAGCTATCACAGTGCAGGAGTGAAGAACTGGTTTAAGCTGTGACCAAATCACAGTGCTAGATTGTGTCTTGTTAATCATAGCCCTGAGACATATTTTAAGCTTAATATGAGCTCACTGTGACTGAGGTGATGTATGTTTTTCCTTCTGGAAACAAGTAATACCTCTTTAATGTGTGTGCTCCTCAGGGAAGGCATCACGCTGTAGTGTTGAACTTGGGTTATTTATGACTTTTTGAGAAGTAAGTGGCTCCCAGTGAGAAGCTAATCTGAGTTTGTAATTTAAGGTCAGCGTTTGGGAACAATAATAATACTTTCCACTTATGGAATGACTGTTATACAGGTGGCCTAGTGCACTTTACAGCCATGAGCGTGTTCATTAGCGGGACCCAATCTGGTAGAAATCTGGCCCAAAATTTAAGTTTCCAAAACCAAATAGCTGTATCCTCAGCTGCATCACAGCCCTCCTCAGCACACAGAGCGGGAGAGGTGACATTATGCCACCTTTCTGCTCCCCCCATATTTTGGGAGGCCCAGGGCCAGTTTGGCCCTTGGTGCAAGTTAGAGAAGCCAGAGAACTATATAAGTGCTATGTATTATTGTAGACTCCCAGGACATTATACATGTCCTGGGAGTCTTCAAGGACATTAGTGAAACTTTGCAGGATGGTTGGCAATTGCATCCTATTCCCTGCTCTTCTGGTTGTTCTCTTTTGCTTTCTATGTTCCAGTACCGACCCAGTGACTACAATGGACACAGGTCATCTACTCTTATTTGAACATTGGAACATAACTTACCTGTCAAGTTTAAAGAGCTGCTGAAATCTCTTACCCCATTAAACCCCAATTGTCGATTCAGAAACACCAATACCCTTCTTCGTCCTCAGTGACTCGCTGCCTAAAACTGCAGCTATCAGCCTCTTGTACATACAGACCCACAGCGGTGGAGGGCCCAGTGGGGAAAATGCTGCAACAAGCTCAAATATGCCTGCTAAACAAGCCCATGTGCGCTTCATTCACCTGAGAAGGGCCGCCTCATAGAAGCACAATGACTTTTACAAATACCTCATGGCTTCAGCACTTCACAGTCCTCAGGACTTTCTCCCCTTGTTGTACAAATGTGGTGGTTCCCCCTCTAATCCACCTTCTATCATCCCATAAAGAAGACCTCTCCTATAGATCTTCAATAATCCTGCTCCCCTTGCTAGGAAATAGGGAACAGAAACAATTCTTTCATGTCTTTAGCTTGGTTGGTACCATCAGGTTCTGATTAGCACCAACCTCCACAGGCTTCCCCTTTCTAAGCCGCTCTGGTGTTTACATGCAAAACTGAGCACCAGCCAAGCAGGTAAATTTTTATGAAAAGACCCAGAGAGATCAACAGACAAATGTTTGTATTTCACAGCCTGCAGGCTCTATAAACATCCCTTTAATTATGAGCAGTGGTGCTCAGCTACCTTGAAGTTTCGTCACTCCTCTCAGGCAATTCAACATTTCAGCCTTCAATTTTTCATTAACACACATTTGTTTTCAAATTGCATTTCTATGGAAAAATGATAGGGGCTTTAATTAAGCCAGTGAAAGGTCAAAAACCAATCTTTCCTATTACATGCACCGTTGGGAATTCATTTGTAAATAATACTCTTCATTTTTGTTTCTCTGTCTGTCTGCCAGTGCTGAGCCACATAACAGCCCACTAAGATAAACTATCTTAGTGTGCCAGGTTCTGAGCAGAACCATCCCTAAACCTTTCCATTTGTTAACATCAGAAAGATCACAAATAGGAAGACAAAGGGGGGAGAGGGAGGGAGAAAGAGAGAGAGAGAGAGAGCTGTTGCTGCTGCGGCCATAGGAGTGGAGTATAAAGATAGTTAAAATATTAGAAATGCATTATTTTTTATAGAAAACTTCCTGTAATCAGCATGCTAAGAACCACAGAATGAAAGGAAATCCCAAATGGTAACCAGTTTGAAAGACTAGGAGTACTTGTGGCACCTTAGAGACTAACAAATTTATTTGAGCATAAGTTTTCGTGAGCTACGGCTCACTTCATCGGATGCATTCAGTTTGAAAGACTGTTTTCTATCTACCATACACAAAGAGTACAACCTTCCCTCTACACGTCTCTTAATAGAGATGTCATCTCACAGAAATCAGTAGCAATAATGAGGCAGACACACAGGAGGCCTTAAAAAGCAAATTTAAAGCTCATGAAAAGTGTTAGATTACAAAAACTAAAGACTAGTCAGAACCCTGATTCCTGGCGCCACTTAAATTTCCAGGTGCAGATGAAGATCTACCAATAATATCAGACTGTGACTCACTTGAACAAAGGATAGATAAAGTCCTCAACAAGAGGTGTACTACGTCAAACCATTCCTGTCACATCCTGAAACTTCCTTCTCCCAGACCCCAAGTACCAGTTCCATCTGATTAAACTTAGGCCGGCTCGCTCAGCTCAGCCCCAGTGGCAATTATGCATGGGGATACCATAGTATCTGGATATGATGGAAAGAAGTCATGGAGCTATGTGTCATCTATTGACAAACATCATCAATCCCCTGAGCCATTCATGCACTTGCAGACAAGCTGTTGAGAAGTCCCCTTTCATTGGCAGTTTCTTTTCTCTTACTGACAAGCAGGAGAAGAAAATAAATGTCACCTAAATTGGGAAAATCAATTAATTTTCAGATAGAGCCAAGCTGCTAGTCAACTCAGAAAGCTCAGATTTGAACAAAAAATGTAACATGAGTCACAGGAATGGATGAAACGCAAAATGTAACTGGAATGTTTCAGAATTTCCTGGTTCTAGAATTTAGAAATTGTTTTTCAGGTTTAAATTCTGGTATGGTATGTTCTTTAATTCAGTTTGCCTTCAATTTTTAAACTCCAATGGGAGTTCTGCACATATGTAGGAAGGCAGGGGAGGGTTAACAGTGAAGTAATTCTGGATACATAAAATTATATGGCATTAATAAAGCTTTTGTTGTCCATCGGACTGAGTGTAGGAAAGTACAGTATTTCAAAAGGCTTTTTCACTCATGCAATAAACTTAAAAAGAGATTTGCATGCTGTCTCCACTGCCCCCACATACAGTGACTTAACTGCTTCATTTTTATGAGATCTTATACCTTGTCACTTTCAGCAATGTGGGATTAGTTTCCACAGTAATGACTAAAGCAGCAAAATTACACAAATTTGTGTTAATGGATTCCAAAATTCTAGTTACAGTTTGCTCAGGCTTGTCGGGTAGGGATCACTTAAGAAAGAAACAGCTTTATTCAGTTCTGTACTGAAAGAATTTAAAGGCTTCAGTGGTGACCGTGCTCTATAGTTAATCTTCTTTCCTGTTCCCCTCTCCCCTGAGGGCACCAACTCCTGAAAAGGCTCAGAAGTACAACCTTTCCTTTATCTCTCCCTAGTCAGTTACTCTTCCTTAGCTTTATATTCTTCCCTCAAAATCCCCTTCTTTAATTCTGGGGCTTTGCAGAGGTCTAAAGCCTACTGCCAAGTGAAAGTTGTGACACTGAATTAAACAGTGACTTCGCATTTTACAGTACATAGATGGTATTCATATAATAACTTGACACTGCATAACACGAGAGAGACAAGGTGCAAGTGGTAATATCTTTTATTGGACCAACACCAATTGGCATTGGTCCAATAAAAGATATTACCACATGCACCTTGTCACTGTCATATCCTGGGACCAACCCGGCTATAACACCACTGCAAACTGTATAACATGCCATTCATGACACCACATGGTGGACAAGGAATTCTTCAAAAAAATGACATGTGTTACTCCTTATTTACCATTGCCGGCTAGCCACAACTTTTGTGAAACAAGCCCTCCCATTTGGGTTCTCTGGTTAGCAGAAACTGTACACTACATACTGTACGTTGGAATCTGCATGAGGAGATCTATGCTGTCTGACTTCTACAACTTGGTGAGATATTGAATACTTGGTCATGATCCATTTTAATACAGCTCTGAGGATGTCTCCTGCAGGGAGCCCCATGGAGGAAGAAGAATGAATAGCTCTCTTCGTTCCTCTTCAAATACTAATCATAATTAATTAGTGCTCAGAATAGATAAGAATGGCTGTGCCTTTGAGGATTTTCTACAATAATACAAGTGCAAGCTTGACTAGCAAAGGCCGTCCTTTAACCTTTAGCAAAGTTGAGCATGGATTGCCAGTCAATATGAAAGACTGGAATTAGAAATATTACATTCTTCAGTATAACTGAGCTGTCTTGTCTGTGAAAGAGTTAATGGTGCTGCATCTTTGAGAGAGAGCTGGACCCCACTGGAATCATGTGACCCGAAACTGCTCTGTTAAAGCTAACCCCCTACATGCATCACCCAAGCAAGTATAGCGGAGTCTGATCCTGTACATACCTCGCATGGCACTGTAATCCTCAGCACAAGCTCCATAACTAAGGTTTATGGGGTTTCACAGCCCAAAAAATAGCAGCAGTGGGATTGGGAGTGTTTTCTTTGCTTCTGCTTCTTGACCCCTCCGAAGGCCCTTTAGGATTTAGGTGGCAATGGTCTTCACAGAGCCCCCAATTCCCCTCCCTGAAAGAACAGCTGGAGCTAATGGGCATCTGGCAGTCCTGAAAATCCAACAATGGTTTCAGACAGGGTTACCTGACTCAAGAGAACCGAACAGAATAAGCTCAGTCAGGCTAAAAAAAGAAAGATCTGAGCTATTTTCCTTGGAGGCTCAAGTTCAATTAATTCAAACCTCCTTGGTTTGCTTTCAACTCCCATTACCAAACTGCGAAGTTCATTTGGCAAAAGGAACTCTGCAGGGTTACACATCCCTACTTAGTATCAGTCCCAACTCTCTGTGTATGTATGTATTTGCTTTCTTGTAGGTCTAAAATTATGGGCCATCTTGTGACTGTATCTTACCATTGATACCATGCATGAAGAATGTGTTATGCCAGTTTCAAAAGATCTTCCGAGCCAACCAGTGGGGCAATCTGCAACTGCAAGATAGAGAAAATGTCATGTTTTCTACCAGATCTTGCTTTAAAACAATGTCAGTTTAGCGTCCCATGCTTTATTCAATGGGACTTCAACTGTAGATGCTTGGGCATAATGCAGATATACAAATGCTTATAGAAAGTCCGTTCTTGCTGCCAAAACACAAATTTTGGTCCATTGATTTCTGGTCCCATATCTCTCTTGATTACCTGGCATGATTTTAACACACTCCTTGAGTTTATCTCAGTAGGACTATTTGCTTAGACGAATTTAGTTTGTCTCCCTCTTGTACCGCAGTACTTACCAGGTCCATCACTGAAAGCTTTCTATTTCTGTACTGACACACACAGTGCCCATCTATGTACTCATGTGCTCACAGCAAACCTCAGTGTCTGTGGCTGAAATTAGCAGCATGGGTATGTCCGCTTGGAGATCCTATAGATTTGTGATTAATCATCCATGCACATGAGAGATACCAGGACGTCTATGGAAGTTTATCTGCGCCACAGAACTAAAGAGTTTTTTGGTTTTGGTGATGCTCTGCACTCATATGTAGTTTACAAACTCCACAGGCTCCCTTCCCTCAGTGCATGGTCTGTTCTTTTGTAGATCTCAGAACTTCCAAGTTTCTACTCTCCTTATGGCTCACTGGTCCTGCGAAGCTGTGCAAGGTCCAAAGCCTGCATGGCTGTCTGTTTCTGGAGGAGTTTATAGACTCTGCTTACAACCTGGTAGAGTTTTCGGAGGTTCATACATAAATCAATTTAATAACTTCAAAGTTCACAATCTCGACTTGCCCCAAGTACCAAAGAGCACATACCACCATCAGGAAAAGAACCAAAAGAATAAACCATATGAGGAATCTGTAGGTAAAATAAAGTGCCAGATTCTGCTCTTGATTACGCGGACAATCATGCCATATAGATATACTAAATTTGGTGTAGTTACTCCAGTTTTACACCATTGTTAATAAGAGGTGACATTGGCCCCCTGTCTTTCTGAGATGCATTTTTAAAAACAATTAGAGAAACTTAAAAAGTGAAATACTCCTAGTTTTTCAAATGCTTCTATTTTACAAATACTCAGTCCAGTATGGTTTGGTTTTGAAGAAATTAGAAACTAGGGCTCAAAAACTGAGTTTATATTTGGAGCTATTTACAACCTTAACTTTGGCATTGCTGCAGCAGCTCTACAATAAATCAAATATCAGACTTTATTCAAATTCAGAATGTGCTGATCCCAATGCAACTTTAAATTGAACACACCTAGAAATCGCTAAGGGTATAGGACAAGTTTGATCTTATTGTTCTTCAGAAAATAATGCATAAAATATATAACCAGTTTTTATTCCTGAAGCAGTTTTTATCAATTATGCAGATTCTGGGCCAAGCTGTTAGTTACACCCATTCTGTCCCATTAATGGGTTTGAAAGGTGTAACTAAGAGCAATATTTGGCTCTCCATTACTAAATAAAACTTTGCTGCATTAAGAATAGCTGAATTTAAAATGCCTGAAGCATGACCCACTGTGTCTGTGGTACGGACAAAATTCTAGGAAGTCAAAAGGAAGAGATCCAAGAAAAACAGAGGAAATTATGGCTCACTAAAAAACACAATAACCTCTCAAAACATTGTGTATGTGGCTCAATGATTCCATACATATATTTAAAAACATTGCTAAAGTATATTTTCTTAAGTTTTTTTGAACAAATACTTTTAACAGCCACACCGACAAGAACAGAGATTAAAAAATCAGATACAAACCTAGAGGAAAATGTTTAACAATGAAGAATTCAACAGGCTATTTTATCATTTGCAGTTGTTGTTAATGTAATGAAATTTGAATATGCTATAATTTTAGATTTGTGAAATTACCAAAAACTGATCTGCAGTTGTGGAAAAGTGATAGCTAGGGCCCCTGGAAGTACCACCATAGAAAGTCTGGGTGGGATTTTCAAAAACACTAAGTGAGATTTTCAGAAACACTTAGCATTGGCTTAACTCTGATCCCACAAGGATTACAGTAGACTTCAAGAGAAGCAGAGTTGGTCAATGATGAATGATTTTGAAAACTCCCATAATCTATTCATTAGCACTAGGTTTTGGGGCGTTCTGCTGTATTTAAGCTTGCATCAAAACAAACAAACAAACAAACAAACAAACAAAAACATAGCAGCAAAAACTTAACCTCAAGGTTGCAAAGAAAATAGTTCATTTGTGATTCAAGTTTAGTCTTATTGAAAATAGTAGCTGACCTGTCCCGCCCACCACCTGGCAAGGGTGGAGATCTACACTGAGGGGCTCCTTTGCACAAAAATATTTTAAAATGTTATGAAAGCTAATGTTAAAAAAATTATATAATACATAGATTGAGAAAAGAGTGTCTGTACATCTGGGTATAGTGCTTAGATTATCCACAAATGCAAAGTTTGTTTTTAAAAGTCAGATGATACATAGACGTTTCAGAGTAGCAGCATTGTTCGTCTGTATCCGCAAAAAGGAAAGGAGTACTTGTGGCACCTTAGAGACTAACACATTTATTTGAGCATAAGCTTTCGTGGGCTACAGCCCACTTCATCAGATGCATAGTCTTCAACAAAAAAACTTCAAAAACGGATTCCAACGAGAGACCGCTGAATTGGAATGAATTTGCAAACTGGACACCATTAAATTAGGCTTGAATAAAGACTGGGAGTGGATGGGTCATTACACAAAGCAAAACTATTTCACCATGTTTATTTTCCCCCGCTACTGTGCCTCACATGTTCTTGTCAACTGCTGGAAATGGCCCACCTTGATTATCACTACAAAAGGTTTTTTTCTCTCCTGCTGGTAATAGCTCACCTTACCTGATTGCTCTTGTTACAGTGTGTATGGTAACACCCCTTGTTTCATATCTCTGTGTATATAAAATCTCCCCACTGTATTTTCCACTGCATGGGTCCGATGAAGTGATCTGTAGCTCACAAAAGCTTATGCTCAAATAAATTTGTTAGTCTCTAAGGTGCCACACGTACTCCATATGATACATAGAGTACATAATCAGCAATAACCCAAATTTAGGTAAATAGATTTAACAATATAGTTAAATATTAGAATCCGAATACTTGGGTACATCCCTCATGAAAAGTTGTACAGAGATTTGGTTGTGAAAAGCAAAATATATCGAGTGAAGATTGTCCCTCCGTAACTGAGAATTAGGTAGGTTGTCTATTTAGAAAATACAATCTATGAGGGAAGTATTTCAGTTACTTTCCTGACTGCGGAAAGTACTGGCACTCCAGCTCATCCCTCCTGGTATTGCTGTTGTCCAGTGATGTGTTCTGTGTAGATGTCCCTCAACCATCTGATGGTGTCCGACACCATGAGTTGCCACATCAGCCGAGCGTACCTTTGACCAATTCTGCATTCTCTCAGCACTCACTCATTACTGGGGTCTTATGCGCCCAAGGCTCCAATGATCAGTGTGTGTGTCTGAACCGGCAGTCCTTAGCTCTCAAGGTTTCGGCCAGAGGGGTGTATTTCTCCACCTTTCAAGCTCGGGCATTGTGGAAGGGCGGAGTCCTGTTCTCGAGGGGCATTGTGTCATCCACCATGATGATCTTCTTTCGGTCCTAGTTGGTGATGACAATGTCTGATTGCAGTTGGCTGTCAGTTCCAGGGATGGCAGAGTTTACAGCAACCCACAGGTGGCAGGATGGCTCTGGCCAGGCGATCTTGGATGGCATTGTGTCAGGCTCTGGAATGGGGCTTGCAGCTGCACAGGATGTGGGGTAGCGTCTCGTTGGCGTAGCCACACTTTCTGCGTCACTTGTCCCGATTCCCGTAGTGGACGGCTCCATTCAGCAGGACGCAGTTGAGCCGGGCCTGGTGGATGAACCGCCAGTCGGCAAATCAGGTGAAGCTGGCTCCAGGGAGGAAGACGTTGCTGGCGTCCCGCTTGCACATCACCTTGAACACCTTGCCCTGGTTTGGCTTCCGTTTCAGGTTTTCCACATATTGGCAGCGGATGGCATCCTTCAGGGTCCTCTCCAGCATGATTCTAAGATCTCAGAGTGATGACTGTGTGCTCTGCATTCTTCACCTGTGGCACCAGAACTCCCAGCTCTCGGCGTTCCTCGCACCATATCCAGTGGCAGCCGATACACTTCTCCAGTCGTTGTGTAGCATTGCGGGCATGAGTCCAGAGCGAAGCAAAGTCTCCCCTGTCTCTTCCAAATTCACCTTCCAGCGAGCTGTTCAGGTAGGTGGTGACATCTTGGTTGGAAGGGGTCCTGGCGATTCGCTTCTTGACGGCATCCTGCCAAGCACACTCTGCAATGTTCCTCACTGTGGCATGTGAAAATCTTGCCCCATGATTTTAGCATAATTCCTGAAACACAGTTGGTCCCTATCTATACAGTAAAATGGAACTGTGTTTAGCTCATATCAGCTCCCACGCAGTGGCAGATTAGCCATTGGGCCAATGGCACCCATGCTCAGAAGCCCTGGTCAACTGTGGGGGGAGGGAGGAAATAAGCACCCCTGTGCCCTGACCCATTCCTCCCGCCTGCTTCATGCTCCTGCCAGGGGGGCGGAGCAGGGCAAGCCCCCACGCCCTGACCCCACTCCCTGGCAAGAGCACCAGGGATGAGGGGCTGCAGGTGGAAAGGCTGGAGAGGGGCCCCCACTTGCTCTGGCCCAGGGACCCACAAAAGTGTAATCCACCTCTGCTCCCACAACACACTTTCAATCAGTGAAGAAAGGACCTAGGGAGGGAACACTGTATTCCTGATTAGACTCTTCATTATAAGGCAGACTAATGGCCCGTTGCTGAAAAATAGATTGAGAATAAGAAAGGTCATGTGAGGTATAAGACTTATGTGAAGACTGATGGGGAGCCTAATGAAAAATCGAAAGGGGGTCAGGGAAGCTTATTCAATTGAACATTAAAAAAGGAAAAAATATGTTTAAGAAAGGCTTTATGCCAAGCAGCGGGAAAATTGTGGTGAAAAGTCCCAATCTATTACACAGGGAAAGAAATCTAAGTCAATTATTTTAAATATCTTTACAACAGATTGAGGGGGAAAGGCAAACAGAACATGGGAATTTTAAATGTAGACTGAATGTTTCATGTGAGAACAGCTTGAGAGGCCAATATGTCAGTTTTCCAGGGAAGTAATCAGTGCTCTGTTACGTGCCCGCCTGTACCACATCAAGACGGCAAGGATTCTCCATGCAGTCCCCTTGGGTCCTGACACTGTCCCCTCCACTCCATCTCTCACCCAGAGCAGAATTCTGAAGATCTGGCCCAGGCAGTGGGCTCCCTGCCCCATTAGGAAGAATACCTTGGGATTCTTCTGGCAGCCCCTTTGAAACGTATGACAGTATTATTGAGGCAGTGGGAATAAGGCTCCAGTTAAAGGTCTCTCAGCATGTTCATTAACAGTCCTGATTTTCAGTGGTTTATAACACAGCCGTTTCAAATCTTATGGGGTGGAAACTTGTTTAACAAGTTATCAGCCTAGATAGCGATTTGGGTGATATTATAAAATGTAAAGAATGTTGGCAGCCCTTTTTTTAACATTGTGAATCATTACAAATACTGTGAATGACAAAGAGAAACAGTTTCAGATGTTTTAGAAGAAAATTCAGAAGCAGACAAAATAAGTAGATTTAATCATGATCCATTGGCATTTTCATAGTTTTTTGTTGTTGTTTTTTATTATTCATAATCTCAGTAGGCAACATGGTCCATTTTTAGTGGTGCATTTCTAATTCTTGTTTCTTGGGGGTTGATATTCATGCCATGTGGAAGCATTTTAGGTTGAAACTAGATTTGAAATAGGCAGAAACTAGAACTGATTATTTCTGCAAATATTGTGGCCTATTCTAAATCAAATTTGATTTTATTTAGTTTTCCAATTTTTTGATCCACTGTCCACATATATTCTTGTAAGTGATTATTTATTTATGTTCCTGCAAGTGTCCATTGGAAGAAAGAGACTGATGAATAAATATATAAATATGTATTTGCACAAAGATTTGTGCCAGAACGGCTCTCATGGCCATCTTGATTAGAGCTGAATAATCAGTTTTTTTCATTCGGTAGCTGAACTGAAAAATTTTAAAAAAATGTTTGCGATTGAACAAATTTAATTTTCAAGGGTGTTTTTTGTTTGTTTGTTTGTTTTTACCTTTTTCATTTTTTAATAAAATTGAAGTAGGATTCACATAAAAAGTCATTTTGAACTGGAAAGTGAAAACATTTCATTTTGACTTTTTTGGAATTTTGTTTTGTTTTCTGACTGAAACAATTCTGTGAATTCCCTGCAAATCTGTGAAATGTTTGTTAACCCAAATCTGCATTTTTTTGGTGGAAAAAGAGTTTGTCTAAAAAATTTCAAAAGAAACAATATCACATGACTTTAGATAACTAATCATGTGGTTCAAATATCAAATCATAGATACTTGAAGGAATACTTGTGGCAGACAATTTGCAAACCAGCCATAGACAGAAGTTTGTTTGCACAAAATATTTAATTAACTTCAAATAGCAAGTAATTTTATAAAAATCACAGTCTGTTCAAAAAGAAAAGGAGTACTTGTGGCACCTTAGAGACTAACCAATTTATTTGAGCATGAGCTTTCGTGAGCTACAGCTCACTTCATCGGATGCATACCGTGGAAACTGCAGCAGACTTTATATATACACAGAGAATATGAAACAATACCTCCTCCCACCCCACTGTCCTGCTGGTAATAGCTTATCTAAAGTGATCATCAGGTTGGGCCATTTCCAGCACAAATCCAGGTTTTCTCACCCTCCACCCCCCACACACAAATTCACTCTCCTGCTGGTGATAGCCCATCCAAAGTGACAACTCTTTACACAATGTGCATGATAATCAAGTTGGGCTATTTCCTGCACAAATCCAGGTTTTCTCACATCCCCCCACCCCCATACACACACAAACTCACTCTCCTGCTGGTAATAGCTCATCCAAACTGACCACTCTCCAAGTTTAAATCCAAGTTAAACCAGAACATCTGGGGCTGTAGCTCACGAAAGCTCATGCTCAAATAAATTGGTTAGTCTCTAAGGTGCCACAAGTATTCCTTTTCTTTTTGCGAATACAGACTAACACGGCTGTTACTCTGAAGTCTGTTCAAAGGCAATTTCTGATAAGCAAAAAAGGGTTACATTCATCAATTAAAATGTTCACTTTGAATTAATTGCCAGCTGTAGCTGAAACAGTGCAAAAGTTGATAGTCTTCTAGTATTTTTATACAAAAATTTTAATCTATAAGCCTATTACTGATGAGTCAATAATTATGCATGAGGCTGTATAATTTTGTACTGACACATATGGGTGTATGCAGCATTGTTGTAGCTGTGTGGGTCAGAAGATATTATAGAGACAAGGTGGGTGAGGTAATATCTTTTGCTGGACCAACTTCTGTTGGTGAAAGAGACAATATAGGTGTGGTAAGAATGCTACTTTTGTTGTTCTAACCTTCTGTTCTTGCTGACAGCTTTTTGGTGAAGTCTCTAATCCTTCCATTTAAAAACAGAGGAAGTTAACTGATACAGGAAATTGCAGTATGTTCAAAGAATGCTAGCATTCAAGCCTAAGCTCATCAAAGTAAGGAAGTTCACAGTTGGGAACAGAGTGGTTCCCTGTCAGACATGCCTTGGACCAAGGGATGAATTTAGTCTGTTCTAAACTCACCCTGCTGCATTTACATGTTGAATGATTCAGTTTAGAGATTGAAGGAGAGGAATTATATAGATAATCAAATTTTTCCTCAGCCCTGTTGTTCCTAACTGACAGCTCCTTAGGCTGGGGCCCGCATGGCAAGGGAGATCCTATTTCCCCTGACATCACCACCTGTACACTGCAAGGACCGTGTCTTCTTCTAAGGTAGGATTTTCAAAAATATGTAGCACTGGCCTAGCTCTGCTCCCCCTGAAGTCACTGAATGGGAGTTTTACCACTGACTTCCAGAGGGCCAGAACTAGGCCAGTGCTAAGCGCTTCTGAAATCCCATCCCTATGCTTTGCCCAGGAGGCTGTGCAGGAGAGCAATGGAGAGTGCATTCTGGAAGGGCTCATTCTGTGGACATGGGCCCTGGAGTGGTGTGGTATCTGTGTACAAGACATGTAGGTGCACAAAGAGCACTGGATGGGCACCTTTTTAAACAGTGAAACATGTACATACAAAGCTACTGCATGTCCATTCGTAGCCTTTACTTCCAAAAAGCCAATTCATTCAGAACTGGACTCTTCAATGGGCCTTTTTGCCAAGGCTCATGCAGCCTCCCCCCGTTCTCTACTTCCCTCTCTCTCCCAGGTACTTTATTCCAACCTCTCTACTGCTGGTGTTGGATGGGGAGGATGAGCCCATGTCTCCTGTAACCACTTGGCATGGATAGGCTGCAGCCACTATCCCATGGCTGTTTTGGTGCCAAGGGCCTGATCCAAAGCCCATCACCATCAACATTGGTCTTTCAGTTAACGTCAATGGGCTTTGGATCAGACCCTAAGTGCAGAAGGCAACGTGTTTTCAATGTTCCTGCCCACTCTACAACATGAGAAGCCCTTTGAGAATTCTGGACATGGGATCATCATGTTTTTCTCTGTTAAAATAATGAGAGTCAGCTCAGATATGGGCTGAGCCTATAGTCAGGGGCAGAGGAAAGTGACAAGAGCAGGAATTACTGCTGTCATCATAACCCAGGCGAAAGGTTGGCAATGTAAACACCACCGTAAACCATTCACCAGTGGTGAATCCTTCTTAAAGCACAGCACCCATACACAGTATGCATTTCCCTGCACCAGCAGGTTGAACTGCATTCCAAGTATTTACTGGGCACAAAAAATCTCGACATCTTGCAGATTGTCCTTCATAGCTGCCATTGCAAGGTTGCCAGGGCTGTTACTTGTGTAAGCCACATTAAATAAAGGATCTACTTTGATTCTACTAATTGTTTGTTAAGATGCAACAAGAGGGACTACTGTGAAGGTCACAGTGTTCCCTCATGTCAGTAAAGCACGCAACAGAATAGCGACGGTAGCCAAATCCCACAACAAGCAGTCTGCTCACCATGTTCTGAGGCATTGCCAGTTTGGGGTGGCTTTGTTTCCTGTCCCCAAAACCCAACCATCACATTATTCAAATGTATTGTAGTTTGAATAATTACAGTAGCCCAGGATAATGAGCGCCGAATAAAAACGTAAATTAGAGGGTTAACTACATTTAATTGTGACTATGGATAAATTTCTACAGAATGAACTAAAATGGTTTACCGTCAGAGCTTAATACAGCAAGTATGTATATGCTAGACAGTTAGCCTAGGCTCTTACCTAGGTTTTAGCCTTAACCCCTTCCTGTCCACACTGAATCTCAGACCGAAGTTTGGATGTACTTTAAGCCCAGACTGGCTTACCCAGATAGGAAGGTGAATTATAACTTAATAAATTATAAATTATAATTTAAATTCATATAATATAATATATTATAATATATAATAATATAATATAATATAAATTATAAACTTAATAAACTATAAATTATAATTTAATTTAGGCTGGAACCCGCCCACTTTTCAGTGAGATGCAGGCTAAATCATTTGAGTGCTGACAGCCTCCAATGCCCTTCCCACAATTCCCCCTGAAGGACAAATAAATTCTCCTTCAGTTGACACACCTGCCTGGGACATAATCCTGGAGTGTCTCAGCACAAAGAACCATGGGATATGCCCCCAGACACACATGGGTGAGTGCAGGAACAGTGAGGACAAAGTAACACGAGTAGGAGTTTGCAGTGGGGATACTCATACCCAGGCTAGACTATCCCAGTGCCAACACCTGGTTTTTCTGTGCAGTGTAGATATAGCCAGAATGTGAGGCTGAATCTCAATTACTGTTTTGGTTTACTTAGTATTATAAACTGAGAAGGAGAAAAGTGGGGATACCAAAAGGAAATGGAGCCGTCAAATCTAATATTTTCCTCTCAGACCACAAACAGCAAGGCTCCTGTGCATCTCAGTTCTGTTCCCTAGCTGTGTGAAGAGGATCTATTTTTAAGTCTGTAGAAAAGGATAGTCCAGTGGTTAGAGTCCCAAGTTCAATCTCCTTCTTGGCCACAGATTCCGTGTGACTTTGAGTAAGTCACTTCAGTTCTTGGCGCCTCTGTTCCCCATCTGAAAAATGGGGCTAATAGCACTGTTCTACCTCACAGGGCTGTTATGAGGATAACTGTTACAGACTGTGAAATGCTCAGATATCCTGGTACTTTGGGGAGGGGGGAGGGGCATATTTAACACCCATGTGTGTGGTTTTTTTGGTGGTTGCACTCATGATGTGCTCTGCACTTTCCAGACACACAAGAATGGATGGACTTTGCTGAAAGGAACAAACATTTTTGTTTTGAAACAATGCCATCAGTCATTCTGTGTCTGTAGTAGGAATGGGATGCACTATCATTTGGTTTTACTGGTGTTCTTAGCAACAGGGGAAATACATTCAGAATGCTCCATTGCTAAATATCAAAGTCACAGTTCCTTTCTAATCAAAATTATTGTTTCAACTGTATCTTACACTGGAGTTAGCAAGACATTTGAAAATTGCCACATTTAATTGCAGCTTATTTATGGACAATCTTTGGAAAGCATTCACACTAAAAAAAAAATTCAAATGTTTAAAGTTTAAATGCACATAGAACCATAGAGTCAGTGACTGGAGTCAACCTAGAAAAATAACATTTCCACTACGAGAAGATTAAACTCATTTGGGAATCTGGTGTGTTGACCAGACAGTACAGAGCATTGGAACATTAGAGTTTGATGTGTTTTTGTATAGCCATGAACATTCTAACAACTTATACAATAAAAATTAATTGGTGTTCTCTTTGTGGGTAAATTTATTACTGAAATATTGGAAACTCCTTCATCTTTCACTTTAATAGAAGAAGCAACACACAGTGAATTAAGGAGATTTGCCTGGACATAGACTTTGCTATGACTTAGACAAAGGAACACACTGTGTGTGAACTTTATTCAGAGTTTCTGTTGCACTAGTGAAAAAAATATGAGAGCCTTCTAGTGGCCAGAATAACACACATAAACTCCCACAGACAATTCTCTCTGCTTCACAGATTGAAGTAGAAGAGATCAAAGGTAGTGCTACTAACTCGCTTGATTTTATCATGAATCTTGCAATATTTGATGTCATTTCCTAAATACCCAGCCCCTGAAATTCTGTGACAAGGTGAGAATTTTAGCTTTTTAAAAAAAGTTTTTATCTGTGCTGGATGTGGAGAAGATTTGAAAACATGAGCCCTAAAGGCTCAAAAACCAGAAAGCAAATAAAGTGAATCCAACATTTGTTGTTTTAGCAATCTCATGACTGCATAAAGTAAGCTGATTTCTGATTTTTGAACACTTGGGTTTGGAACAAGAACTAGGATCTGTGAAAAGCATCACACTATTTGCGGAAGGGGAGAGATACCAAATGCCTGGTTCAGTCAAATCCGTTTGCTGACAATGGGTGTCACCATGAGTGCAGCTGAACTGGTCCTGACTACAGTGCAAGTGAAGACAAAAGATTGTTTCTGTTCCTTTTTGTTCCTGAATCTGTGGCAGCTCAGTGGAAATTGTAGGTCTGCGAGTTCAGATGCACATGGCTGGGTGGCGAGGAGGGCTGGTCTTTCCGTACAGTGGCACAGCAGAACAGAATTTTCATGGGAAAATCCTGCAAGAGTCTCGCAGCATTAACAGCATGGGGATAGGTCGCGGCTATAGGGATAAATGGAGCTCGTGCAGACTTCTGCTCCAATCCAGCAATGAGATACAGGCAGGTAATACTTTGCACCCACACGGAGCCCCAGTGAATCTCATTGCAGGATTGGGATCCCATAAGTATATTAATCAGACATCAACATCATATCTACGTATTGGTTCATATAGCCATCAGAACAATAAGGTGACATATAGGGTATGTCTACACTAGAGCTAGAGGTGTAATTTCCAGCTCCGGTGGACATACCTGTGCTAGCTTTGAGCGAACTAGTGTGCTAAAAATAGCAGTGTAGCTGCAGCTGTGTGGGCAGCAGGATGGGTTAGCCTCCCTGAGTACAATCCCATCTGCGCCCCTACATATGTACGCAGGGTGGCTAGCCCACCTTGCCACCCGTGCAGCTGCAGCTATGCTGCTATTTATAGCACACTAGCTCAATCAGACCTAGTGCAGATATTTCTCTTCGAGCTGGGAAGATGCACCTCCAGCGTAGATATCCCCGTACACACATGGTATGACTTAGCCAATTCGAAAGCCGTTCCAGGAGAGGCAGTTCACTGCTAAGAATGAAACATCAGCACTTGGAAAACAGATTAACATTTTTCAGTCTGTCCACAAGCCTCTGAAACAAAAACTCCCCAGTCACAAGCCTGAGGAATGATATCGTCTAAAAGATACAAAATAATTGAGAGCATGAAGACTGGTGCCAAAGGTTTAGCTGCACAGAGCAGTTTCCCAGACAGTTGGAATAGTGTGTGCGGGCACGTTATAGGCTTTCATCCTCTCTGCAGCCCAGCACCTGCTTCCTTCTCACTGTCTGTAGGGAGCAGAGGAAAGGAGTGAGCTGCACTAAGGGTACATTCCGTACCCTGAAAGGGATGTACAGCAACTGTACATTTCATAGGGGACGTGTTCATAAACGCAGCACGTCCCATGTGCTCTCCCATCTGGCACTAACGTCTTTCATTAGTTTGGGCTATACTGCCAAAAGGGGATTGTTTAATTATTCTCCCCCACAAAATGGCTGTGAAGCTGCCTATTGCAGTTGCTGAAACCAAGCCATCCCAAGAAACTGAGTGACTTAAATATTAAAGACACTTATTTACTTAGGCATCAGCCCCACTATGCTCTCTTCAGGCATATTTTCACAGTTATGAAGTCAGCAAGGATTTATGTACATACTAGGAAGAAAGTAACATGATTACTCAGATCATTTTTGTTCTGTCTGTCTGAACCCTGTCAAATCTTTATTATATCTCAGACCCCCCCGTTTTTCCAGTTGATACATCCAGAATGCCAAGTACAATCCAAAACAAAACCACAGGGACAGGTTCAAACCAAGGGACTGGAATGCAAATTTTCCTAAAATAGGAAGGCATTTCAATTCAAAGTTCTGATTTTTGCACATTTGGTGCAACCTACATGGAACTTGGAGGTAGGAGCACAGATTGCAGGAGGGAAGAGCTTGGAGGAGTCACCAGGAAGTCAGTCTGCATGCATATAGCTAGGAGGGTGTGGCCTTTCTATGCCACAGCAATGTAGCATTATAATAGCAGCATCTCTAAATAGTTCTCTTAATAAAGAGACAGTTTAGTTTTACAAGCTTGGTGTCCTTTCATGTTCTTACCCAGAAAATGTTACATGAAATATTTAATATTAATATTTATTATAGCTGGAGCTTGCAATGCCTGCAATATGGCCTGATACAAAGCTCATTTGAATCAAATTTAAGACACATTGGATTAGTTAAGATTCTCTAAGCTTTTTCCATTCTAATGAGCCTTTTTCAGTTGCTTATAATTTTTTCTTTCATCTTACAGGATGAGAATTTGTAGGTCTGCTCTCTGACAAAGAGTGAATTTTTGGGACATGTCTGAGCAAAACCAGGCCAACAATTTTTGAGGACCAGGGCAGTGGAAAAAGGGCATTTTCACTGCTATAAAAGCACTTAGGGACCGTTTTTGAGCAGGTCTAGCATCTGAGTGGGCAGAAGTAGATTCTTGAAATTTGTCAAGAAGATAGGCCTTAAGTCAGACATGTGCCTTTTGGAGCTCGAGTGAAAATCCATTTTTATTTGGCCAAATTATAATGCATATATGCCCTTTTTTTTAAATAGCTTTGAGGCTGGTTTTATTTTACATTTTAATTTCCCAAAATTCCAGTAGCATGGTGCATACAGGTGTAAGAACTACATTGCTCAAAGCATCTTTTGGAAATCTTGTTTCTATTCCATTCCATTCCTGGAGTCAGCGTGTTTAAAATTGTGAATGTTAGATTTTGAGTTTGTACTGTGACCAAGCGAGTTGCATGCAGTTTAATTACAAACAGTTCATGCAGTTTAGTTTCTACTCTTAGTTGATCCTAGATAGAAACATTAGCAAGAGTTCATGAACTTCATGTGGGGCATGTTTCTACACTTATCTATGACAAGGAATAGAACTGTATTGTCTGATTTTTGTCTGAAGAGCTTCTGCACATAACTGAACTGTGCCTTATGCTAAAAGATTACGGAGAGTGTTCAAAATCATCTGGGTCACTGGCCCAGAAGTTTTGTCCAGAAAGAACAGCATTCCCAAGGAGTTCAAATAAAAACTGTTTTCACTTGAACAAGAAGAAACTGGTGCAACAGTTGAAAAAATGGAGAGTTGGATGAAATCAAACTTTGGAAAGAGAAAAGAGAGCGAGAACACAGAGCATCTCTTGTCTCCTGTTCTTTCATGATCATGCTGATTTGACTATGCCAGAAGTTACAGTGGTGGAATAATCATTGGCCTGATCTGATACCAACTGAAATCAATGGAAAGATCTTGTTGATTTCAGTGATTTTGAATCAGGCCTCATGCAAAATATAAGAATTCATTCATATTTCTCTCCTTAGCTGAGCACTGGTTACAGGTATAATCTGATTTATTATTGGTAAAGTCCGATTCATTCGAAAAATAAGGCCCAAATATTTCTAGCCATGTGTATCCTGAATATCCCTATGGAACTTTTGCCTTCAGAGCTTTTACAACCCAAATCCCTAGATCTTTCCGGGGAAAATAAGTCAGTTGAGGTTTCCTTACTTTTGGTGAATGAATAGTAGGTCAGATGGTCCCCCCCACATTAAAAATAAGAGGCTCACTGGGAGGAAATCCCAATGAGTCCCTCTTCACAGAACACCCTCCAGCAACACCACCACCGCCACATGTCTGTCACAACCCAGAGGAGCAGGTTTGACCCTCTACACAAGGGTATGGGGCCCATTTCCATACTTGGTGGCTCCCCTATGGGCTACAGGAAGCATCTGTACACATGCCTTGTGCCTCCATATTGGCTATGGCCTCAGGTAAGGCTTCTCCCGTTATGAGAGCTCCATTTCAAAAGCAGACTGTGTAAGTATGGGGGTGTGTAGCTAGTAAGGACATACAAAGAGCACTGTCTACTGGCGAATAAGAGTCGGGTACATTCAATAAAGTTATTACCCTGCAAATGGCTCCTTAGCTGAACAGTTCTTACCATCCCTCAGCTCCCTAGTGGTGCAGTTCCACTATGCCTCCCCAAGTTCTCTGTTCTGCCTGGGTTATAACAGTAACAGATCAAAGAGATACTTATGTACTGTACAAATGTTGGGTCATTTTCAAGTTTTAATAAGGTGCTTTATGACTGCTACACACTGAAGGACCAAACCTGTTAGTCAAGAGGGCAGGAACTGTGGTGTGCAGGACCAAAATGGAGACTCGCACTGAACGGCATGGCACACCCAAAGAGAAAGGGTATTCCAGGCACAGGGCTGGTGTGGGGAAAGGTGCAAAGTCACTTATGGGACAAGAAGACTGAGCTACAGTACAGTACACCATTTTGGCAGAGTATAGGGTTCAAGATGAGGAGGCAAAAAATCTTGTTTGGAGGCCACTGGACTAGGACTCAGGAAACTTGGGTTCTATTCCTGGCTCTGCCAGACTTGCTGTGGGACTTCAGTCAACTCACTTTGGGTATGTCTATACTGCAATGTAAGGCCAGGGCCTCTCCCCCGCATCTCACCACCTGGAAAACTGGCTGGAAGAAAAAGGCTCTGAACTGGGGAGTTTGGTCCCAGGCTAGAAAGGGGTCCAGTCTGTGTACTGAAGAACCGTAAGCTGTTTGTACCATCTGTTGGAGGTGAGAAAAGCTGTTCAATTTGACTCTTGCTTAGTATAAAAGTTTAGGATTTAGAATGCATGTTTACTTTTTATTTTCTTAAGGTAACTATCTCTGACCTTTACGCCCACCACTTATAATCACTTAAAAATCTATCTTTCCATAGTTAATAAACTTATTTTAATATTTTAATCCTAATGGTGTGCTTTGGTTGAAGTGCTTGGGAAATCTCAGCTCAGCTTACAAAGGCTGGTGCATGTCCACTTTCCTATGAAGCAGGGGCAAACTAAGTAATGAGCTTACACTGGCCAGGCTTCTGACCAGCGCAAGATGGTACAGTTCTGGGGTGCAAGACGGGGGAAATAGGCTGGAGTCTCTCTATTGACAGTTCATGAGTGGCTAGAGACCATTCATATAACACAGTGGGGTGTGTCCCTGCCTGTGGATGTGCAGTGCAGTGTCTGTCAGAGGTCTGTAGCTTGACATCAGCCTCACAGTCTGAGAGGTAGCCCAGGTGATGGGACAGAGGCTCAACGATCCCACTGTCCAGGTTGTACCCCAGGGACCTTGTCATAGTGATATACCCCTATGCTTTCCATGCCTCAGTTCCAAAAGGGATTCACAAGAGTTCCTAACAGCTTTATCAGCATTTGACTCTTAGGCTGAACCTACAAAAATCTTGTGATATGAGTCCTGTGAGGCTCTGAGTGTCCTCACCACCTATGGACTTCAATGGGAAATGAAAGACACTCAACATTTTAAGGAATTGAGCCCTTCTAAGCTGCAGCATACAGAAATAGGGTAGTATCACTTTAAATAGTTTGTGAGCCCACTAGTGGCGCTCACTGCATTCCATGATTTAGAAGCCTCCCAGAGAAATTGTGTGTATATGTACATAGGAGAAAACACAATAATTTGGACATCATTGTACTTATGTGGTTTCTACATATTACTCTGTTGTGTCAAGTGCAAATGATATCACACAGAAAACTTCAGTGTTATTTCATTTAGCAGACAAGAACTTCTAACCCAATGTGTATGAAGAAAAATATTAGCTTAGGACTCCATCATGGATGGGCAGCAACTTTCAGCCTAGCTTGTAATTCCTTGACATTTGATAATGTGAGTTAGGCAGTACCCTTTTAGATGACTTCACTCAGCTAAAATGAAAATATTTATGGAAGGATGGTTGTTGGTTTTGGTAACATAGTCCGTCTCTTGATAAAAGGAAGCTCCACTTAATGCTCCTGCCTCATTACATTCAAATAATCATGCCCCTAGATAGCCAGCAAAGTGCAAAATGGGTTCAGTATAGTAATCAGCATACAAGTCAGATACTGTGCTACAGTCTATCACTCACTTCATAGTACTGTTGACCTAAAAAGCAGATGGGAAGCCATCTCATTGAAGCAGGTATGTGCATAAAAGAGGTGTGCTGAATGAGAGATTGGAGCTTCTCCCTCGTATAAACTATGATGTTTCACAGATTGTTTGCAGTTTCTTTCATTTTCACATCTTTATGACAAACAACACATGATGAGACTTAAAGACATTCAAAATTAGTCCCACTGGGCAAGACAGATATTTAAGTGCATCATTTGCCAATGATTTGGTGAAGGAACCTTTTTTAGAGCATTGAAGGGCTAAAATCCATATGCTATTTATGTTACAACCTGAACTATAGACTGTGTCAGCTCTTTTTACAGGCCCAAAATCCAGAGTTTGGTCAAGAAGACGGAGGCCTAGCAAATAGTGAACAATATTAGCTAAGAAGCAGAACAAACAAAGGACAACCTTGCTTTTTGCTAAGATAAGCTTGGTCAACAAGAAGCCAAGTGGAAATTATAATTGCAGGCTTTATCTCAAAGTTGCAAACAGACCAAAGGAATGAAAGGGGCCCTGTTTCTTCTGTAGAAGAGGTGCCTTCTTACACACCAGCCTTGAGTTTATGGAAGAGGTTCAAATATATCAGTATGAGATATGATATCCTCCCTCTCACAGATGTGCACCTCTCCTCCAAGCCATTGCCAGTGCCTGCCTTAGAAACACAAATGAACAATTAAAAGACAATCTTTATTGCTATATACTTTTCATTTGTTCTTTTGCTTTAACTCCTAGGTGTGTACCTGTCGGACAATCAGGGAAGCTACTTCATTCCTATGGATCCCAAATCAGAATTCAACATATATATTTTATACTAACACACTCTATATATTGTTTAATGGAAAACACCTGTGTACTAATTAAGTGTCATGTGTTAACCTGAAACCATGGGCGGAGACATTATGTAACCTTTTGACCATTGGCTACTGTGCTTATCTTGTCTTGCTGCTAGACCTACCCAGGGGTGTGGGACTGCCTACCCCGTCATTTCCCTCCGCCCATGGAAAATCCATATAATCCATTGTAATCAATTGTTTGGCAGTGTCTCTGAGCCTAATAAGCGAGGTGACACTCCATCATTGCTGTACGTAATAAACCCACATGCTTGATTCTACACGGTGTCCATATTTGTTCCTTCAGATGGGGGCTCGTCCGGGATACACGCTTGTGAGCTGATTGAGGAACTGAGACTGAAATCCAAAAGGAGGTGAGTATGTTTAATTTAACAACTCATTACGCCAGGGATAGAAGTCTCTCATCCACATTCAGACACATCTTGTTCCCACTTTTTAAATTTAAGTGCAAAGAAACCTAGACATGTGTAGTATAAGCAGAGGGGTTAGTAAGGGTACCAGTTGGGAGGGGAGACATGTGCAAGAGGGTTATGTACTGTTTAAACTAAGGGGTGTGTTATGGAGGATTTGAATAAACCACCAGCAAGCGATTGGCCATGAGTTAAGCCCAGGACTGGCTGGGTATGCGAGTGGTAGGCAGTGCAAACTGGTGGTCCCATTTCCTCATTGCACGTAACATTGCAAGCCCTAGGGGAGCACCCCACCCCCCAGGCATGTGACGTACATGCCTTCAAATAGCACAAGTCTCCAATAAGGCTGGCAATTGTGTGTAACTTAACCGCGGTATTCAAAGCGGGGGAGATGTACACCCCCATCAAAGCTGGCAGTGTGGAGATTTAGACCACAGTATTCAAAAGGGGGGAAACATAAATCCCCATTAAGGCTGACATTTGTGGAGATTGAGACCACAGAAATAAGGGGGAAGATGTACATTCCCAACAAGGTCAGCAGCCAGGGTGAGTAAAATCCCATGGCATCAAAAGGAGAGGCAATAATCAGCCCTTGAGAATATTTGGAGTATAAACATGTCAAAACCCGACAAACAGCATATGGATTTTAGCCCTTCAAGCATGAAGTATGCAGAACAGCATATCAGCTTCCCACATCCTGTCCCCAAACATACTAATGTAGGTCATCCCCCCCAGATGTGGCTCAAGCCTCCTCCTTGGTACTTGCTACTTGAAGTGGCTTCTCCCTTCTCCTCACAAGGATTGGGTCCTGGGTTTCTTTCCTGTGATGCCTGGTGTTTCCACCCTAGACACAGGGGGCGCAGTCCCTTTGAAAAATGACTAATACCACTGCTGACAAGGAGTATGAAACCTAATACACAAGAAATAATAAAATGCATCAACACAAAGAAGTGACAACCAAATTATAACTATATAACAAAGGGGGACTTTACTGGGAGCAGGAAAATAGGATTTGGGGAAGGAAAGGGTTAGGGTTAACTAATAACTAATAAGTATTAATGCATCAACACATTTTCCACGTCCCAACACTTACAATTTATACCAACTGCCAGCTCCCTCCCGTGTACCTTCCCAGGCAGGTGGTACACTACACATGAATCCAGAGACAGGTGCTGTGAATGTTGGCCAGCTTAAACAAAATGGAGTCCTCTTAAAGTGTTTTCACAGATCCCGTCCTGTGGGGGGTCTTGTTTGTCTCTCAGTAGCCAGCCCCAGATTGGGTCTCTGTCTCCCTGGGCACTGGCCTCTACAAGGCTGGAGCTTCCTCTGACCCATGCACTGGATTCCCACAGCAGTTCAAAGCCTCCCTTGGCAGGGGGAGAGTTAATCAGAGAGTCCCTAAGCTGTTCTGCTTCCCTGTCAGCTCCCTCACTCAAAACTAAACTGAGTCTTTTTGTCTCCGAGTCAGGCTGTCCCCTCCCTCTGAGGGGCTAAGCCCAGCCCAGGCTCATCAGTGGCCCAGCAAACTGCCTGTCCTTATCACCCCATGCAGAAGCCTCTCTACTGGCCTCAGCAGGGGTTTCTAGTCCATTCATCCCCACCACTGACTCCAGGCATACTGGGAAGCGGTGTGAAAGTGGGCTCTGGTAGCCATTATTGTTATAGTCCCGCTGTGACAGAGTGCTGGATATCAACAGCTCAGCTAGCCCTCTGGTCACTGCAGAACAGACCTTGTTAAGAAGAGCTGTGCCTAACTGAGGGCTGGAGGAGAGCTGGGAGGCTAATTAAGGCATTAGGCGGAGGATACAAAAGGCACAGGAAGGAAGTGAGGAAGTGGATAGAGCGAGGTTGTGATTGCTCTTCCCTCAGGAGCCGGGGGCTCCCTAAAACAATAGGAGTAAGGCTGTATAGTGTGCAAGGGTAGTGAGAACCAACACTGTAAATAAACTACACCAGGTGTTTTACCAGCATGAAGGTATCTGAGCTGTCTGTGAACTTGAGCAGAAGCAGGAGCGAGTGGGCCCTGCCACACCCCCCTCAAGGCTCAGTCCAGAGCATAGGCGCTGACTCCGTGGGTGCTCCAGCCCTAGAGCACCCAGGGAAAAAAATTAACAGGTGTTTAGCACCCACTGGCAGCCAAGCTCCCCTACTCCCACTCTCGCTACCCCCAGCGCCTCCTGCCCACCAGCAGCCCTGCCGATCAGTTCCTCCCCCTCCTTCCCAGCGCCTCCTGCCTGCCATGGATCAGCTGTGCCATGGCATGCCGGAGGTGCTGGGAGGGAGGGTAGGAGTGGGGATGGGGCACTCTCAGGTGAGGGGGTGGGAAGAGGTGGGGTGGGGCCTTGGAGGAAGGGTGGAGTGGGGGAAGGGCCGGGGCAGAGTGTGGTGGGAAGAGGTGGGGGGTGAGGGCTTGGGGGAAGGGGTGGAATGTGGGGCAAGGCCTGAGGCTGAGCAGGGATTGAACACCCCCAGGGAAAATTGGAAGCCGGCACTTGTGGTCCAGAGTTCCAGGAGCTGGCAAACTCCAAACGGGAATCTTTCACACATTATGAAGTATGTTTTATTTAAGGTGTTATGTGTATAATGAAGGATCCTGTCGCCTGGTGCAATTACAGAAGTACAACAAATGAGAACAGTCCATGTCAGTGAAAAAGTATTTGCTACTCTACTACTCTAGTAGAAGTCAGTGGAACTATTTACAGTGTGTAAGTGGGGCCCAAGTCCATATTTAAGCATCTAAATAAGGAACTCCACCCACGTGGTGGTGTAAATCCTAGCAGAAAACCAGCTTGCTTTGATTTAGCTTATCTCTATGCTCAGAGAAAAAAGTCAAAAACTTAATTGCGTTTCTTATCAGCTAGACTAGCTGGAGTATAATGTTGGCTCCCAAGAGGGATGAACAAAAACACATTTTATTTTTTTTTCTACATGGACATACTGTCCTTTTAATTAGGAAACAAATGGTTTGCATCCTGTCAGTTATCCAATGGCAGTGCTATGTTTGTGTATTTGAAGGCAATGGAAAGCAGCCAGGAAGAATACTACAGTGAAATTAATAAATACATATATGAAATCAACTGCCATTGTTTTGAATCTGTTTTATGTTAGTTCTCCTTTCAGAGAAGATCAATTATCAGTGCTAATATTTTGAGTTGAGATGGGCCAATTTGTGAGAGACTGTTTTTTAACTCTGGATTGTGTTTAAGGATAAGGTGCAGGGATTGGATCTGAGGTTGAAACAGGCCTACTGCTCTGCATTGAAATCACATCAGATGGGGCTGTGACATCTTTAGCCCAAAATAAAAGAAATTGCACAAGGTAAGAGACAACCATTGACAGCTCATCTTAAAACTGGAGTTCTCTCCAGAGACTTCCTCCATTTTGTTTTGAAATCTCAGAGAGGCTGCTGTTCTGAGATTTCAGCTGCATCGGAGCCAGAACAGAGGCTCAGGCAACTTTTGATTTTAGATCCAACCTGAATCCAAAATTGTAGGGGTAGGGTTGGATCTGAGGATGTTAATATGACCTCCACAGACCATGAAGATGGTTTCAGAATGGAAACCCGTTTTAGTCCATCTTTAGTCTTGTGGTGTTTGCATCGGACCAGGCATACTCTAATTTTGGCATTGCTGGCTATTCTCTGTAACCTGTATCTGTAGTGCCTGGGCTATGTGAGATGCAAGCCTTGCTCTTTCCATACCAGCTATAGTATTCTAATTCATAACAAATAGCTTGTCTGTAATAAAGTACTGCAGTAGCTCCCTCTGTTTTACCTGAGGATCACAGAAAATCATGCACCTTTCTCTTATTTTTAATTCAAATGTTTCCAGTTTTGCAAATTGCAACTAAAATTGCTCCACCAGCAAAAGCTTTGACTCTTGTCAGAACATGTGGCTGCTTGGACCACACTATCCGTCTTGGTTGCTATACATGGGAAAACAAGGCTACACAAAATAGGTACAAATTGGGAGTTCAATCCTGGTCCTACTGAAGTCAATGGGAATTTTGCCATTGACTTCAGTGGGGCCAGGATTTCACCCAGCTAGTCCATGCAGCCTCCTTGACTTCAGTGGAAGTGCAGGAGATGTAAATTAGAACAGAATATAGCCTTTGTTTTCTGAATAGACATGTAAACTTTGTGCAAGATGCCAGGTTTGCAATATCCCATCACTGTGGGAACTGTTAACATGTTGTTTACATATATTTACAGGTCAGTTGTAAACTCTAACACTACATTTGCAGCTGGAATTACAATTGTTTGGGGTAGTGTTCAGTATCAATATTATACCAGACAACAGTTAAAATCAGGGCTGTGTGAGTTGTGTTGGATTTAGTGGGCATCTGGCCAGTTGCAAATGTAATAGCCTCTACTAACATTACTTATTTAATTTATACATCTATAAACATCTTCCCCCAATATTTACGGCTGTATGTTCCTACAAGATGTGTTTTTTAAATATTAATTAATCCCCAAGTCCATTTCACTCATAGTGCAGTTCATCCAGCCATTTGTTTTCATGAAAAGCACACAGGCAACAGGCACAAATGCTTTGTTCAATCAAACAAGGCTTACCACTGTGAGAACCTTTTGTGCGCAATGACCAATGGCTCAAAACCAAGCACTTACAGATGCTCCTGATTGAGATCAAAGAAGGAAGAGAGACCAAGTCATGTGCCAGGGTCTATTAGACCTCTGTTAAACAACTTTATAATTTGGCTGTTGGAAACAAGACACAATCTGAGGAATGTAGTTCACAACACATAATCCTCTTGTTTTCAGGAAACTGCATCGACTTATAGAAAGTAGTAAATACAGCAAGCGTTCCCTCTAGTAAATTAAGGTCCAGCAAGCTTTTAGGTAGAAGTTATAAATCTTGAATTCTTCTGTACGGCATATTTGCAAACTATCTTGTATCTGAAATGATATTGTTTGGTTTTCCATTCTTCTGTGTTTACAAGTTTATAAATCTGAGATTTTAAAGAGACTGTGAATAATACGGGGCAAGGGCTGTGTGTATGTTACAGTTGGACACAGGGCCAGCAGGGGGCATTTGCACACTTAGAGAAACATGTTGGGGTTTGCACTTGTTTAAAATAGTTACAATTTTTTGCAAGTTATGATGAAGGGTCCTGTAACATGCAGCACTTTACGTCTAAAATATGCATCAGGGCCCCTGAGTAATGAAGCAGCGTTGCACTGAATTCTGTGGCAGAATTGAAACTAATGTGGCATTTAAAAATACTTACAAAACCTTCAGCCAAATTTTTCAAAAATGGGTGCTAAAATTTGGGCTCCTAAGGCCCCAGTCCTGCAAAGACATACACATGTGCTTCAGCACTCATGAGTAGTAGAAGTCAATGGAACTATTTACAGTGAGTAAGCGGGACCCAAATCCATATTTAAGTATCTAAATAAAGGACCTCCTTTTCATAAATGCTGAGTATCCCGCAACTCCTGTTGTACTCACTATGGGTACCTCCATTGACTTCAGTGATGCAGGACTTATAGGAACATAGGACTGAGTCCAGTACCCTGCTATTGCAAGCAACCTCATCACATAATGCTGTTCATGAGCTTATCAAGCTGTATCTTAAAACCAATTAGGTTCTCTGTCCCCACTACTCCTATTGGGAGGCTGTTCCAGAACTTCACTCCTCTGATGGCTGGAAACCTTCTAGTTTCCAGGCTAAATTTATTCATGGCCAGTTTGTTCTAGGGTCAGTGGGAAGAGGGAAGAATGCTGCAGGGGTGGGATTCCCTCCTTATACAGATACAGACATGGAGAGGAGCATAAGGCCATTAATAATGCTATTGGGCAGAGGAAGCAGATAATATAATTAATTTTGTGTGCCAAATTCCATTCAAAACTCATTTCCTTTTCTCAGAACTTTCTCAAACAAATTCCTTTGGGATGAAATTTTCCATCCTTGGACTTGGCCCAGAGAGAGGTAATTTTTCCTGAATAGTTTGAGCAAAATTGCTGGAGCTGATTTTGAGTAATGCATGCATGAAAAGAAACAGTCTTCCTCCAGTGTTGCAATCAAAAGATTTACACATTCATAACTGAAAAACATTTAAGGGAAGGTAAAAGAACCATCATATTTGGCTAGTGTTGTATATTCTCATTGAGATTAAGAAATGAGCCAAGTCTGGAGAAAATAGGCTCAAAAATTTAAAATTATGAATGTTCAGAACAGGTATTTGCTAGCATGCAGGTAAATTTTTGCTCTAGCTTGTCATACAAGTCTATCATACAAGTCTGAATAGCCTCTATTTCTATCTGGTTAAGAATATGAATTCCAGACCCGTGCAACACAAATAAAATATAGTTACTCTGAGCCTTAATGAGGACTAAAGAACTAGATAGGCCAAAACCGGGACAATTGATCTGAAATCGACCCCCCCAAAAAATAACTTAAGTGGTGAGGATACATATTGAACCACAATTAGCTTTGAATTTGCAGAACCAAAATCTGATAAGGCTTGGCAAACCAAAAATCCAAACCACCCTGACTTGATCATTGTAGATATGGGACAAAACCAAAACCTTTTATCCACCCCCCTGAATTTTGGTGCTTCAGATTAATTGGAACCTGCATCCAAATCACCCTCAAGCTGGATTTTGCAAAGCATGACTGAGTTTTTGCAAAAACATGGCTGTTGGGCTATCTTAATGTTTAGGGGTGAGCTTTTGCCTTTTTCTCTATGGGCACCCTTTTCAACAGACAATACCTGCACTTTGTTCAAAGTGGAATCCTGTGATTTATCCCACTTGTAGACTGAATCACCAGCCTACAGCACCCTCTGCTTACCAACAGTGTCATCTCAGCAGGTCCCATTGGGTTTGAGCCCTGCTATAGACTTCTCTCTGGGAACTTGTGACCAGGGTAAAAAATACAGTGACTCAGGACAGCTTTTTCAAAACAAGCTAGTTATTTAACATGAAGGAACATGAAGAGAGAAAGGGGTTCAAATAACAAAAGCTTACACACATGTTGTCTTACCTAAACTTAGCCTTTCCTTCATAGTTTAAATAGGTTCCGAGGAATCCCTTGCATTGGAGGATTTGGAGAGACAAGGTTGCACCCCCTATAGCTGCTGCTTTTCTGACCACTCCTGTCAATGTGTGTCAGAGTCCCTCATGATGCAGACAATCTTATTTAAAAGTTCCTTTGTTCAAGGATTCCCAACAAAAGACCCCCTGAGGTTTCAAGTGGAGCTTCTACACCTGGGCAAACTGGTTTATGCATCTCTCCAGGTAGAAATGAGGCAAGCTTTCAGCAGAGGATTCATTGTATCATCCATTTGAGAACCAGGCAATCGAATTCAAGTCTATGCTGAGTTTTTGGGGAGAGCTGCAGCTGGAATTAACCCTTCAGGTTCCATTGAACCAACCACACCACAATAACCAAGTCCACAGTTAACATTTATTAACATTAATACAGATCTCTCCAAAGGGTGATGTTATAATTCTCCCAGATTACTGGGTAACGGCTCGAGATAATTCTGTTGTGTTACGTTAAGAGGAATGTCGAGATATTGAACCCGGCCCCTCTTGCTGCTGACTGTACTTGACAGAAGAGTTAAATTTTGGAGAGCTTGTCATAACAATCTTTTATTTATATATGCTACTGTCTGTAGTATTTTAACCAGGGATGACCTACTGCTTGGACAAGCAAGGAAAAGTGATATGTTGCTCCCTAACCTACCCACTTGTTCCACCCAGCAGGCAGTGCTGAGTGTGGGGGTGTGACATTATTGCATTAGGTCCTATCTAGTCAGCACTTAAGTATGTGCTTACTGGTATGCACATGGGAGCCAGTGGGACCATTCCCTTGCTTAAAAGTAAGAATGTGCTTAAGTGCTTTGCTGGACCCAAGCCTTACACCCCTCCCATCCTCTAATTTAAGCACGGGGGTGACTACAGAGAGTTGCAGTGATCAACAGCTGTTATACTCTACAGAGAGTATCAGCTTTATAAACAGATAATCACCTTTGGCAGGTGCAGTTGGGTGCAGTCCCTAGAATAAATGCATCTTGCCTGGTTAAGAGGATGTTGCATTGCTACTGTGCATCCAGAACCATTTGGTAGGATGCTCAGTGAAATTTTCTTTGAGAATAACATTCACCGTGGAAAACTCATTATTTCTTTGACTTCCTTTAATCCATACAGTTCTTTTGATGCTCAGGGGCACACCCCACTGTAATATCACTGCATCTCTTTGCAATAAAACTGTACATGTGATCTAACCCACTGCAGCGTTTGCCTTTGTTCACCTTCTTTTAATGAAAAGCCAAACGCGTAGGTTCACTGAGACTGAAAGGCTCTTTCAGTCTTCTATTATTTAGTAATATAATGCTAAAGGCAGAAATGAACTGCTTTTTATTTCACACAAAGCACTTTGCACTGCTACATTGCAGAAAAGCCAAAATTCATCACAGTGATCTCATTGTTGCCGATAGCACCCTTCTGGGGCCTCTCACTTGGATTGATAGCTATTATCCTACATAAATATGCAGTAGTTCAGCAAACTTAATGAATGTCTTAACATGTCTGGAAAGAATTGGGGAAATGTAAAAGACACAGAGTTCATTCATTGTAAGACAGACACACAACCTGATCAGTCCGACTAAGCAAATCAAAATGACACCAGATATGTCAAAAATGCAAGGAATAATTAAAATACCTTTTGACTTTTGTTAGTAAAATGTACTGTGGACGCCCATAAAAGAAATGGATGCATTCTTATGTCCGTGCTTATTTACAGAATACCTGTTCCAATGTCCTTCAGCAAAGTGTCAAGCTGTCTGGAGAGGCTCATGACTGTTAGTGCCAACCTCAGGGCCAACTGTTACAAACCAGGGCATAAACCCCACATTGGTTGTGTTCTCTATAATTAGATTTCACCAACCAAGTATCAAGTGTGAACTGCTCTTTAGACTTTAGCAGACCTACACAGATTTGCATTAGCTGAGGATCTGGCCCTCTGTATCTAAGCCAGTGCTCTGCAGGTACAACGGAGATCATTGTATTAAATAACTACAAACATCCTAAAATAAACTTCAGCAGCTAAAAGTTTAAAGGGGAATTCAAATTTTTTTTCACGGTAATTCAGAACTATTTTTTGTATATCAAAGTTAAAGAAAGATAATTCCATTCTCCCAATTCACCAGTAACTGTTAGAGGTGATTCACTTGCTTACACACTCACATGGTTGAGACACATTGTTGAGACACGAAGGGTTTTAATCCCACAAACAGAGGAATAAACTCAGAAGTAAATCTGTGTACGTCAGACTGCCATACATGAAGATGCCTTCCCTGGGGCCCATCCATAGTTGAATTACATGATATTTAATTTACATATTTGGTAAGTGGATGTGAGCATAAGTGCTAAACTCAGAAGTAAGATGTAAAGTAGAGTAACTTGGACTCCCTTATGCCTACTCAGACTTGCTTGTATTCAGACTATTGAGTTGTAAGGGAGTCAAGTTGTTATAACCTACATACAGTGAGGATAGAATAAGGTGAATGTTGTATACTGACTTAGCCTCACAGCAGAATTTGGCCCAAAGTATCTTATAGTGTCCATTTAAATTGTTGTACCTGAACTGAGGACCTGCTCCATAATGATTTGCACTTAGACAGCTCTTCTATCAGAGAACTTTAAAGCACATGGCAAACCTGAATGTAATAAGCTGTGAGGTAGATGTTATCCTCTTTTTACTAAAGAGATTGTGACGTACCTGAAGTCATACATGAAGTCTATGTCAGATCCTGGAATAGGAAAAGAAATCTCCCTCTCCACCCTCACCCCCATGGATAGTTGATACTAGTCGATGCCATATTTGGCCCAGCTGTTCATACATTAAAGGCACATCTAGTTTATCTCAATTAGTTTACATTCTCTGTCCTTTGTCTTATATTCTCTCTCCTTTTCTTTCTCCCCCTTCCTACTTTTCTCTCTTTTTTGGGAGGGGTTGGGGATTTTTTTGAAAAAATCTGAAATCTTGAAAACTGTCATGAAAATTAAAAACAAAACATAACATTCACCAAGATCTCTCATTAATAAAACATTTACGTAGCTATGAAGTGTTACTTTTATTTTTTACTTAATAAGGTTCAGTTATAAAGGGAGCCTACCCACATTTGCTCTGTTCTTAGCATGTGGCAAATTACACTAATTGATTGTATTAACAGAGCAGAGTATAAGAACCATAATGTATCATCTGACTTTAATGCTCACTCCATCTGGGTCAGTTCAGCTTTTTTAAATGAGGAGATATATGTATGAAGAAGAGGAGCAAGGGAGCAACCCTGATGGTTTCCTCAGGGTGCAGTTTTTTGACAATGCCCCATTACCTCTCACAAAAGACATTGGCCACACATATAAACTTTGGGTCAGTTTTATAAAATGTGTCCCAAATACTGTTCTGTCCAGGACATACCCCAGGACATCCCATTTAACCCAATCAAAAGCCTTTTTAGCAGCTAGTGTACTTAGTATGCTCTCGAACAGACTGAATGGAGCAAACTATCCCACTGTGTAGGAAAGATAGGAAGTTTGGCAAGAGACCACCCTGTCTTAACCAGGAGATCTGCAATGATCTGAAACTCAAAAAAAGGGTCCTACAAAAAGTGGAAACTAGATCAAATTACAAAAGGATGAATATAAACAAATAACACAAGTATGTTGGGACAAAATTAGAAAGGCCAAGGCATAAAACGAGATCAAACTAGCTGGAGACATAAAGGATAACAAGAAAACATTCTACAAATACATTAGAAGCAAGAGGAAAACCAAGGACAGGATAGGCCAGTTACTAAATGGGTGTCTAAGATTTAGAGTAATTGTTGATCTATGATTATATGAAGGATAGAGCTGACTGCTGTGCAATCAAGCACTAAGTGAGAGCTAACGTCATACTAAATGGTAACTCTCTGAAGATCCCATAAATCACAGAAATGTAGGCCTGGAAGGGATCTCAAGAAGTCATCAAATCCAACCCCCTGCACTGTGAGATGATCAAGTAAACCTACACAATCTCTGACAAGTGTTTGTCCAATCTGTTTTTAAAAACCTTCAATGATGGGGATTCCACAACCTCCCTTGGTAGATTATTCCAGGGCTTAACTACCCTTATGATTGGAAAGTTTTTTCCTAATATTTAACTTAAATTGCCCTTGCTACAGATTGAGCTCATTCCTTCTTGTCCTACCTTTAGTGGACATGGAGAACAATTGATCCCCATCCTCTTTATAACAGCCCTTAATAGATTTGAAGACTTATCTGGTCCCCCTTCACTCTTCTTTTCTGAGGACTAAATATGCCCAGGTTTTTTTTAACATTTCCTCATAGATCAGGTTTTCTAAAATGTTTATCCTTTTTGTTGCTCCTCTTCTAGATTCTCTCCAATTTGTCCATATCTTTCCTAAAGTGTGGCACCCAGAATTGGACCTAGTACTCCAGCTGAGGCCTTCCCAGTGCTGACTAGAGCAGTAGTTACCTACATAGAATCATAGAATATCAGAGTTGGAAGGGACCCCAGAAGGTCATCTAGTCCAACCCCCTGCTCGAAGCAGGACCAATTCCCAGTTAAATCATCCCAGCCAGGGCTTTGTCAAGCCTGACCTTAAAAACCTCTAAGGAAGGAGATTCTACCACCTCCCTAGGTAACGCATTCCAGTGTTTCACCACCCTCTTAGTGAAAAAGTTTTTCCTAATATCCAATCTAAACCTCCCCCACTGCAACTTGAGACCATTACTCCTCGTTCTGTCATCTGCTACCATTGAGAACAGTCTAGAGCCATCCTCTTTGGAACCCCCTTTCAGGTAGTTGAAAGCAGCTATCAAATCCCCCCTCATTCTTCTCTTCTGCAGGCTAAACAATCCCAGCTCCCTCAGCCTCTCCTCATAACTCATGTGTTCCAGTCCCCTAATCATTTTTGTTGCCCTTCGCTGGACTCTCTCCAATTTATCCACATCCTTCTTGAAGTGTGGGGCCCAAAACTGCACACAGTACTCCAGATGAGGCCTCACCAATGTCGAATAGAGGGGAACGATCACGTCCCTCGATCTGCTCGCTATTCCCCTACTTATACATCCCAAAATGCCATTGGCCTTCTTGGCAACAAGGGCACACTGCTGACTCATATCCAGCTTCTCGTCCACTGTCACCCCTAGGTCCTTTTCTGCAGAACTGCTGCCTAGCCATTCGGTCCCTAGTCTGTAGCTGTGCATTGGGTTCTTCCGTCCTAAGTGCAGGACCCTGCACTTATCCTTATTGAACCTCATCAGATTCCTTTTGGCCCAATCTTCCAATTGGTCTAGGTCCTTCTGTATCCTATCCCTCCCCTCCAGCGTATCTACCACTCCTCCCAGTTTAGTATCATCCGCAAATTTGCTGAGAGTGCAATCCACACCATCCTCCAGATCATTTATGAAGATATTGAATAAAACCGGCCCCAGGACCGACCCTTGGGGCACTCCACTTGATACCGGCTGCCAACTAGACATGGAGCCATTGATCACTACCCGTTGAGCCCGACAATTTAGCCAGCTTTCTACCCACCTTATAGTGCATTCATCCAGCCCATACTTCCTTAACTTGCTGACAAGAATACTATGGGAGACCGTGTCAAAAGCTTTGCTAAAGTCAAGAAACAATACATCCACTGCTTTCCCTTCATCCACACAACCAGTAATCTCATCATAAAAGGCGATTAGATTAGTCAGGCATGACCTTCCCTTGGTGAATCCATGCTGGCTGTTCCTGATCACTTTCCTCTCATGCAAGTGCTTCAGGATTGATTCTTTGAGGACCTGCTCCATGATTTTTCCAGGGACTGAGGTGAGGCTGACTGGCCTGTAGTTCCCAGGATCTTCCTTCTTCCCTTTTTTAAAGATTGGCACTACATTAGCCTTTTTCCAGTCATCCGGGACTTCCCCGGTTCGCCACGAGTTTTCAAAGATAATGGCCAGTGGCTCTGCAATCACAGCCGCCAATTCCTTCAGCACTCTCGGATGCAACTCGTCCGGCCCCATGGACTTGTGCACGTCCAGCTTTTCTAAATAGTCCCTAACCGCCTCTATCTCCACAGAGGGCTGGCCATCTCTTCCGCATTTTGTGATGCCCAGAGCAGCAGTCTGGGAGCTGACCTTGTTAGTGAAAACAGAGGCAAAAAAAGCATTGAGTACATTAGCTTTTTCCACATCCTCTGTCACTAGGTTGCCTCCCTCATTCAGTAAGGGGCCCACACATTCCTTGGCTTTCTTCTTGTTGCCAACATACCTGAAGAAACCCTTCTTGTTACTCTTGACATCTCTGGCTAGCTGCAGCTCCAGGTGCGATTTGGCCCTCCTGATAACATTCCTACATGCCCGAGCAATATTTTTATACTCTTCCCTGGTCATATGTCCAACCTTCCACTTCTTGTAAGCTTCTTTTTTATGTTTAAGATCCGCTAGGATTTCACCATTAAGCCAAGTTGGTCGCCTGCCATATTTACTATTCTTTCGACTCATCGGGATGGTTTGTCCCTGTAACCTCAACAGGGATTCCTTGAAATACAGCCAGCTCTCCTGGACTCCTTTCCCCTTCAAGTTAGTCCCCCAGGGGATCCTGGCCATCCGTTCCCTGAGGGAGTCGAAGTCTGCTTTCCTGAAGTCCAGGGTCCGTATCCTGCTGCTTACCTTTGTTCCCTGCATCAGGATCCTGAACTCAACCAACTCATGGTCACTGCCTCCCAGATTCCCATCCACTTTTGCTTCCCCCACTAATTCTACCCGGTTTGTGAGCAGCAGGTCAAGAAAAGCACCCCCCCTAGTTGGCTCCTCTAGCACTTGCGCCAGGAAATTGTCCCCTACGCTTTCCAAAAACTTCCTGGATTGTCTATGCACCGCTGTATTGCTCTCCCAGCAGATATCAGGAAAATTAAAGTCACCCATGAGAATCAGGGCATGCGATCTAGTAGCTTCCGTGAGCTGCCGGAAGAAAGCCTCATCCACCTCATCCCCCTGGTCCGGTGGTCTATAGCAGACTCCCACCACTACATCACTCTTGTTGCACACACTTCTAAACTTAATCCTATATATCTTATACATATATATACATCTTATATATGACAGTCCTATTAATACATCTCAGAATATTCACCATTTCACAGCTGCATCACATTGTTGACTCTATTCAATTTGTAACACACTAAAACCTCCAGGTTCTTTAATCAGTATTGCCGCCTACCCAGTTATTCACCATTTTGTAATTGTGCATTTGATTTTTCCTTCCTAAGTAAAGTACTTTGCACTCCTCTTTACTGAATTTCATCTTGTTTAATTCAGACCAATTCTCTAATTTATCAAGGTTGTTTTTGAATTCTAATCCTCTCCTCCAAAGTGCTTGCAACTGCTCCCAACTTGGTGTCATCTGCATATTTTTAAAGCATACTCTGAACTCCATTATCCAAGTCAGTAATAAAAATAGTGAATAGTACCAGGCCCAGGACTGACCCTGCCTTCCCAATAGGACAGTGAACCACTGATAACTACTTTCCGAGTACAATCTTTCAACCTGTTGTGCACCCAATTTATAGTAATTTAATCTACTAGGTAGCCGTAGTATGATGAACTTTGGACATTCTAGTAATAGACAGGACAGCTTCAATAGGTATTGTTCAAACAGCCCAGGGTGTTTTTAAACAGATATATTATCTCAACTCTGTGTCTTAATTTTGATGAATTGCTCTAGGTATTATGGCTTTGAGAATCATTGATCTTCTCTAGGTTTAAAAATGAGTAGCAAATAGACCGCCAAAATGCAGGGATTGCTACTCATTAAATGCAGTTTATACACAATAAAGTTAGCTGACCCTTGAATTAAAAATATTGTTTCACCTTTATCTACACATTTTCATTTACTGATGAAGAATTTATTATGAAAGTGTTCACACATAGGTCTCACCAGTGGAGTCTGCTGCCCAGTGAGGCCCAACTTATACAGTATTGATGGTCACTCAGTTAATTCGTCTGTTGATAATCCTCCAAGTCAACATCCCTTTGGCAGCTTGACACATCTTTTTGTTCCTGTTGCACCCCATGGTCATGTCAACATGGAAGGTGACAAGGGTCAAGGGAAACATTCAAAAAGCATCCAAACCACTTGGCAAGAAGGTTTCACACTTAGTGATTACCATTTGTTTTTGTCTTGAAAAGACAATATGCCCTGTGCACGAACAGTGGCCTATTTTTAAACTGGCTTTTAGAGGGAATAAAAATGACAATGTCAGCAGCAGCTCTGAACTTGAAAGTTACAGTGTAGGAGGTCACTTTTCAATTAGCTTTTACACACATGCTATGGGAGCTCTCAGTAGAGTCACTATAACCTTTGTCACTCTGTTGATTCGCAATAGCATGGATTCACTTGCCATCTAGTTAGAGTTTTGTCTCACTTGGGATGAAACTTTGGCAGGAGAAATTTTGATTATAAAGTAGTTAATGCTGAAATCAACCTTGTCATACCACACAAAATAATAAATGCTCTTCTCCACTGCATATACTTGAGGAGATTTGGGGGCTGGGAGTGGGAGGTGACCATTTTACAGTAGCAGTGTCTCCTTACGTCAAGGTGACACTTCTATTGAGATCTACTTGGACTGTAATTGTCCAGTCAGCTAATATGATAAATCTCAGGCAGTCCGTTAAGGAGACAATATCATCACAATGTGCTTGAGGTAATGTATGTTATTGTGGGATGTTACACTAGAGAAACTTGACAACATTTTTAAGGAATAGGCCAAAGAGGAGAAGCCAAGTACAATATAAATTAAATCTCTGTATAGAGGAACAATGATAACTCTATGGATTTAGTTATTAATGCAGCAGATATAGACTTCTCATAACTGGACCCAACAATACAGGGTGGCCTCTGTTCCCTTTTCCTTTATAAAGCCTTGTTTTCCAGGTGTTCCTATTTGACTGTATCACTTTAAAAAGTCCACCCAGAAGTGAATGTTGATTTGACCATTTATAAATGATGGGAGATAAAAATATTTGCTGGCCTCTTTATTTAGGCAAAACTTTTATTGGCTTCACTGGGAGTCTTGCCTGAGTGAGGGTTGAGTCTACGGGAATTAGCCACTTTGAGAGAGAGAGAGAGAGAGAGAGAGAGAGAGTGAGAGTGTGTGAGGGTAAGAACTTCAGGGGAAGTGAACCATCTGTTCCCATTGCCTAAACCCAGAGTTTCCCCCATTAGAAGCATGGAATGCTGGTGCCTGTTTTTAAGGAAAGAATGAGGTAGGAGTTTGGGAGTTTCCTTTGCCATGGGAAGATGAAGGCTGTTTGAAAACTATTTTTTTAAGGCTCCTGACGGGAGTTCTGAAATGCAAGGAAATATCACATAATCATTCCTTATTTCAGATACCGTCTCTGGAAACAGAGCACACTCTGTGCTCTGAATAAGTGAGCCCAGCATTGTCTCTTTGTGAGTGGCAATATGTCTTGAGCAGCCGTAGTGGCAGAATTTGTGAAGACTAGAAAATCAAATTATAGTTTGAGAAAAGAAATCCCACAGAATCAATGCGTAGTGAGATTTCCCCACCACCACCACCACGGAACGAGGAGACATTGTCTACAGTGCACAGGAGGGGACTGTAGGTCAAAACACTATGGTGCAAGTACCTGCTTTGCCCCTGACTTGTGAGACCTGGAACAAGTCATGTCATCTCTCTAGGTTGGAGTATACGGTACTTGTCAGTAAAATGGAGATGATAATGTGGCGATGTGCACCATATAAACTGGTAATAAATAATATTTACTTCACAGGGGAGTTGTATGGCTTAAATAACTAACCCTTGTAAGACATATTAAGATCCTTAAATGAAACATAAGAACATATAGTCCTAGCCTTCATAACCTCCTCAGGCAAGGAGTTCCACAGGTTGACTGTGCGCTGAGTGAAGAAGAACTTCGTTTTAAACCTGCTGTCCATTAATTTCATATATTATGGGAACAAGCAAATAAGTTTTCCTTATTCATTTTCCCCACACCACTCATGGTTTTATATACCTCTATCATATCCCCCCTTTTCCAAGCTAAAAAGTCCTAGCCTCTTTAATCTCTCCCCATATGGGACCCGTTCCAAACCCCTAATCATTTTACATAGTAGCAGCCGTGTTTGTCTGTATTCGCAAAAAGAAAAGGAAAACTTATGCTCAGATAAATTTGTTAGTCTCTAAGGTGCCACAAGTACTCCTTTTCTTTTTCCTAATCATTTTAATTGCCCTTTTCTGAACCTTTTCTAATGCCAGTATATCTTTTTTGAGATGAGCGGACCGCATCTGTACGCAGTATTCAAGATGTGGGCATACCATGGATTTATATTAGGGCAATAAGATATTCTCCATCTTACTCTCGATCCCATTTTTAATTATTCCTAACATCCTGTTTGCTTTTTTGACTGCCGCTGCACACTGTGTGGACGTCTTCAGAGAACTATCCACGATGACGCCAAGATCTCTTTCCTGGTTAGTTGTAGTTAAATTAGCCCCCATCATATGGCATGTATAATTGGGGTTATTTTTTCCCATGTGCATTACTTTACATTTAGCCACATTAAATTTCATTTGCTGTTTTGTTGCCCAATCACTTAGTTTTGTGAGATCTTTTTGAAGTTCTTCACAGTCTGCTTTGGTATTAACTATCTTGAGCAGTTTAGTATCATCTGCAAACTTGGCCACCTCACTGTTTACCCCTTTCTCCAGATAATTTATGAATAAGTTGAATAGGATTGTTCCTAGGACTGACCCTTGGGGAACACTTCTCCATTCTGAAAATTTACCATTTATTCCTACCCTTTGTTCCCTGTCTTTTAACCAGTTTTCAGTCCATGAAAGGATCTTCCCTCTTATCCCATGACAACTTAATTTATATAAGAGCCTTTGGTGAGGGACCTTGTCAAAGGCTTTCTGGAAATCTAAGTACACTATGTCCACTGGATCCCCCTTGTCCACATGTTTGTTAACCCCTTCAAAGAACTCTAATAGATTAGTAAGACATGATTTCCCTTTACAGAAACCATGCTGACTTTTGCCCAACAATTTATGTTCTTCTATGTGTCTGACAATTTTAGTCTTTACTATTCTTTCAACTAATTTGCCCAGTACTGATGTTAGACTTACTGGTCTGTAATTGCCGGGATCACCCCTAGAACCCTTCTTAAATATTGCGTTACATAAACTATCTTCCAGTCATTGGGTACAGTAGCTAATTTAAAGGACAGGTTACAAACCATAGTTAATAGTTCCGCAATTTCACATTTGAGTTCTTTCAGAACTCTTGGGTGAATGCCATCTGGTCCCGCTGACTTGTTACTGTTAAGTTTCTCAATTAATTCCAACTCATCTAGTGACACTTCAGTCTGTGACAATTCCCAGATTTGTCACCTACAAAAGACATCTCAGGTTTGGGAATCTCCCTAACATCCTCAGCCGTGAAGACTGAAGCAAAGAATTCATTTAGTTTCTCTGCAATGACTTTATCGTCTTTAAGTGCTCCTTTTGTATCTCGATCATCCAGGGGCCCCACTGGTTGTTTAGCAGGCTTCCTGCTTCTGATGTACTTAAAAAACATGTTGTTATTACCTTTTGAGTTTTTGGCTAGCTGTTCTTCAAACTCCTTTTTGGCTTTTCTTATTACATTTTTACATTTAATTTGGCAGTGTTTATGTTCCTTTCTATTTACCTCACTAGGATTTGACTTCCACTTTTCAAAAGATGCCCTTTTATCTCTCACTGCTTCTTTTACATGGTTGTTAAGCCACGGTGGCTCTTTTTTAGTTCTTTTACTGTGTTTTTTAACTTGGGGTATACATTTAAGTTGAGCCTCTATTATGGTGTCTTTGAAAAGTGTTCAGAATTCGGGCTGTCAAATGAAAGATACTATACGTACACTCTACATGAAAAATAATCATAAAGTCACTATAGCTAAGGGCTTGCACTAGCTGGAACTGAAGTCTGCATATTGCAATCAACTGAAAACATTTGAGACTTTTTATTCCATTATAAACAGATCTTCACCATAAGAGGTGATTAGAAGGGGGTTCCACTCTGGATCTATGAATCAGCACAGCCAAGAAGCTTTACTCTGTAGAGAAGGCACAAACCCTAACATTCAACTGATTGTAAAAATCTCATGTTCCTTTAATAAAGGCAGTGCCAAAGGTTCTTCTGAATTCACTGCTCTGTCCTAATAAATAATGTAGCAGTGGTTGTACCAGTAGGTAATAGCACTGGAAAAGGCTACCGTTAAACAGTCAAAGACTTCAGATTCCTCCAAAGGTCAGTACACAGGTGCTTAATCTTACTACACATGGGTACACAAGTTATGCACACCTTAGCAGAACAGACCTGTGTAATGGAGGAGCTATGCTCCTTTATTAATGTCTCCCACCTGCTCTCCTAAGAGGCTGTGCAGCTGTTTGAAAGCTCCGTGCTGACAGGCAGCAAGTGACGACTTTTTTCTTCAGCTGGAATTCTGCTTAACAGATCCAAAGGGTCCTTCTCTCACCTTGTGAGCAGATTTGCAATTCCTGGGTATTTATTTTTTCTTTCTGGTTTTTATAAAGGTGCTGATCCAAAAAAAACTGTCAATGAATTTTCTCATTAATTTACTTCCTCTCATGTGTACTACTGAAGTCAGTGGGGAGCCTCTCCATTGATTTCAAGGGGCTCTGGATTGGGCCCTCTAAGAGGTATGAGCTGCTATCATTCCTCTCCAATAGCTAGCTATGAAACCTTAACAATGGCCTTTGGAAGGCTGGCCCTACTGTTAGCTGGCAAATGATCATTTCAGCAGAGAGTGACCTGGCTCTCTCATATAGGGCTCAGCAGCACTGGAACATGACAAACCAACCTAGTGCACTTCAACTATTGGGGCAAGTTCTGGCCCTACCTGTTTATGGGATAGAGCCCATAAACAGCAAAGCTGCCAGTCTCTGGAGGAGCCTAAGCAAATCCTGAAGGAAGCCAACCTTTCTGAAACAGCCATGTATAGTGAATGTGGCCTCTGGAGCCTCTGTGACTTCATTCCTGTCTTGGCTGGGAAGTGGAGGATGAAATCATTGCCCTCTCAAGCACCATGCCCAAAGGTCCTTGGGATCAGGTTCCCTGGTACATGTCAGTAAGGGATTGCAGAACCCCTTACACTGTGTAACACAAAAGAGAGGACTTGGCCCTCGGTATGCAATTATTCCTGCCTGCTGCTTAAAGTAACTACAAAGCTTTTTGTTACAAAAACGCTTTAAAACTAGGGCTGTCAATTAATCATGATTAATGCATGTGATTAACTCAAAACAAATTTGCCTGTTTTTTAAATGAGCGTTAATCACACATGAGGATGCCATGCTCTGGGGGGCACCGCTGCGTGCCTCTGGGGCAGGGGTGCCCCTCCTCCTGCCATCCTGCTCCACCTCTCTCTTCTCCACCCCACCCCACCCCATCCCCATGGAGCTGCCCCTGGCCAAGCTGCTCCAGACCAGGAGCCTACTTCCTGTTTGCTGCACAGAGTGGGCAGGGGGCTGATGGCAGGGTGTCCTCCCTCACCCTGCCCATGTACCTGGATGCTGCTGAGCTGGGATCAGGGAACAGGGGAAGCCTGTTTGCTGCTGCTGCTGGCTCAGGAGCAGGGCCAGCCTTAGGGGTCAGCAGGCTAGGCCACCACCAGGGTGCTGTGCTCAGGGAGGTGCCTCCCGCAGCAGGGGTGCCCCTCCTCCTCCTCCTCCTCCCACTGCTCTGCTCTACAGCTGTCTGCAACCACCGCTGCTCCTACCCCTCTACCTTGGGCAAGCTACTCAGGACCAGGAGCCTCCTGTCTTCTGTGCAGAGTGAAGGGGCAGATCATGTTGGGGTGTCCTGTGTACCTGGTCTTGGGGTCAGGAAACAGGTCTATGCTGCCTCTGGGTCATAGTGAGAGGTGCCGGTGGCTGCTGCTGTCTGAAAAAGTATTTAGGCTGGTGAATGCTCTGTGTAAAGAGACAGTGTGTTGACACACTCACTCTGCCCAACACACACACGTCCTGTCTCACATTCCCCCAGCACACACACACTTCCCCCGCCATCCAAAAATATTTGAACAAATGGTATTCTATTATTGCTTAACAGTGTGATTTAAAACTGATTAATCAAGACTATTTTTTTAATCTCATGATTAATCATTTGATTAATCCTTATTTAAAACCCACCTACGCTCCCTGTTGCCCCTTTGGCCTAATCAGTTACCCCATATTCAGGGCCTAGTGAGGTTGTTTCCTTCAGGAGCAGGAATACATGATATAAATCTGCAATATTCTTGGTGTTTTGTTTGTTTACAAAAAATGTATACAAAGTTCTGTTTCACTGAACACCATAGAAACTCTAACAGCAGCAGGGAGTTCACATACTCAGAAATCCCCATGTCTGCCACTCCAGCAAGCTCTCTGCACAAGCAGCTCCATCTCTGTTTCCTCTCAGGGTCCTGCTTACAACTTCTTCTCCAGACTTTATGTCTCTAGTCTCCACAGCCTACAAACCCAAACTACTAGCCCTTGCATTTTCCACCAGGCCAAACCCCTCAGCCCACCTGATTTTGTCCTGCCACTTCCTGTCCTTCCATTGTTTCCAGCTGTCTTTACTATGTAGAAGGAGCCTAACTGCTCCTTCCACTGAGCCTGAAAAAGGACTTGGCACACCTATTGGCTTTAAAGGGACTTCTGTGATTGTTTTAGAATAAAAGATGCATTTGATGGCAGCCATTAGCATCTTCCAGCAGACTGGCCCCCTATTCAGTAACATCATATGGGCTGATCATACACTCCTGAGGTCAATGGAAGATTGCTACTGATCCCACGGGACCTGATACAAAGCTTACTGAAGTCAATAGGAGTCTTTCCTTTGAATTCAGCAGGCTTTCAGTGAGCCACAAAGGGAACAAGGGTGATCACAAAAGTTAAAAATACATTTCCTGCACATTTAAAAGTGGTGGGTTGATATTTTTAAATAGAGTACTTAACTCCAAAGGCAGGATTTGCTAAGCCAATGAAGAAAGTGTTTCTCCAGATCATAGCACAAGCACCTACCTCAGTGCCAGGAGAGCCATGTACTTGTCTCTGCAGTGCTGTGAATTTCCTCTTTGATGGAAGCAAGTTTGGTGACCTAATTGCCATTATACGCATCTCTTCTCTTCCATGACTTCTTTTCTGTTGAAAAGAAAAACAAAAAAATTGGGTTTGCTTTTTCATAGTTCTCCTGAGTAAGGTTTGTTTTTAGAAGAAATTCCCTTTGCTCAGTTTCCCACATGACTGTCCCCCCTGCTCAATCTTATCTTGGAGTGACTCACAGCATGGGTCAAACGGTGAAGAGAAACTTTATGGTAACCTTTTTGTAAATACTGGGGGTTTTTGACTCTGTTTGTGCTTGCAACCAGTAGGCAATTTCCCCCTCTTTCAGCTTGAGTATGAACTCCTTCCACTATGCCGTTTTAATGAATTCTGCTGAAATGTAGATGCAGCATTTTAGCCATGCAGAGAGGTCTATTTTTGTACCCAAAGACACCTCCCGCGCCTTTTAAACTTGACCAACATCTCTAGCTATCTCCTCAGCTGCTGTAAATTTCCACAGCTCTGCTGACTACAAAAGAATGTTCACTGACATTAATGGAACCATTCCTTTTTATACCAGCTGAGGAGATAGCCCCTTGTATAGATCAGTGATGTTCTGGAGGAAGTTTGCAAGAGCCCTTTGTTAAAAATTTGCCACCAATCTGAAAATACCATGTGGGTGATTACCCGGTTCCCAATGGCATTCACCACTGGTGTGGATACTGCAAAGTCCTTCTTACTAGGGAATACTTACTCTGGGAAGCACTGGAAATACTTCTGATGAACAGTTTTATTTTATTTTTTTGTTTGCCTTGGGAATGGAGCAGGTTGCACAAAATGATAGGTATTTCCTTAGAGAGGCCACCTCCAGGCCTTCCACGAGGTTTTTACCTCCATCCTCTCTACAAATTACACAAACTGAGCACTGTACTATACCATCAATTTACTCCATATATTTTTCAGAAACAAAGTATAAACATTTGCATTTAATATACATAGGTTTGCCAAGTGGGATTGACTCCCCTTCTTGCTTATTGTTATGAGTTTTAAAAGCATTTCTGCTATAAAGAGAAAAATTAACAAGTGACCCAAACACCCATACTCTCTGTAGTCCTGACTGAGCAAACAATCCCTGTTCAGCAAAACACATGAGCATGTGCTTAACTTTAAACGGATGTTTAAATACCATTAAAGTCAATGGAACATACGATGTGTGATCAAAGTTAAGACTATGTGTCAGTGCTTTGCTCAATAGAGACCTATGAGCACACAAGCCCACTTTGGCATTACAGGCTAACAAGGAAATTTTTATAAGAGTCCTTGTTCAAATATTGAAAACACATCACTGGAACAAGGAGGTAGAGTGAGAGCAGATAAGAACCAATCATAATGGTCATAATTATTTGCTTTCATTTGCTCAGGAATCAAATAAGGATATTTACAGTTCTATTCCCCACAGTGCAGAAAAAGAAAAAATGGAATAATGGTAGAATGGAAGTTGTCTTGATTTTTAAACATGCAACAATATCCCCTCAGTGTTAGCAGCAGTGAACTTTTCCATTTCTCATTTGCTTGTGTTCAGTTTCATTCCTACGGTAGTGCAGCATGGAAAAACTGGGGTCATAAAATCCTTTTTTTCTGAACTCATTTGTTTCGCTTTTCACTCATGAAGGAAATATTTCCGTTTCTACAGTATGTTCATTTCCAGTGGCTTGTTTTCATTAACAAAAAACCTCCAAAACCCTAGAGATTCTTTTCCTGCAGGCGTAATGTCTGAATCACACTCATGAACAGTTTGCAGTACACTTCATTGCAGGATGGTACCTTATTCCAAATGGCATTAGTGTAAATTCATTGCAGACAGTTTTCTGTCTGGTCCAGTCCGGGGGAAACCAAGATGTCAATTAAAAGAAAAAAACCATCTACCTTTGTGTTCTACACACAACTGCAACCTCAACCTCCAGACCAACCTCCTGTCAGACTTCTCATTTGTAAAGAGGATACTGTACTTAGGAGTAAATCTATGGTAGTTAATTATTTATTATAAACAATATGCTTTGTTAATTTAGACTTTCTGATTCAATCTCAATCTGCCAATCTTTAAAAAAAGGAAGGAGGATCCTGGGAACTACAGGCCAGTCAGCCTCACCTCAGTCCCCAGAAAAATCATGGAGCAGGTCCTCAAAGAATCAATCCTGAAGCACTTACACGAGAGGAAAGTGATCAGGAACAGTCAGCATGGATACACCAAGGGAAGGTCATGCCTGACTAATCTAATCACCTTCTATGATGAGATTACTGGTTCTGTGGATGAAGGGAAAGCAGTGGATGTATTGTTTCTTGACTTTAGCAAAGCTTTTGACACGGTCTCCCACAGTATTCTTGTCGGCAAGTTAAAGAAGTATGGGCTGGATGAATGGACTATAAGGTGGATAGAAAGTTGGCTAGATTGTTGGGCTCAACAGGTAGTGATCAATGGCTCCATGTCTAGTTGGCAGCCGGTGTCAAGTGGAGTGCCCCAGGGGTCGGTCCTGGGGCCTGTTTTGTTCAATATCTTCATAAATGATCTGGAGGATGGTGTGGATTGCACTCTCAGCAAATTTGCGGATGATACTAAACTGGGAGGAGTGGTAGATACGCTGGAGGGCAGGGATAGGATACAGAGGGACCTAGACAAATTGGAGGATTGGGCCAAAAGAAATCTGATGAGGTTCAATAAGGATAAGTGCAGGGTCCTGCACTTAGGACGGAAGAACCCAATGCACAGCTACAAACTAGGGACTGAATGGCTAGGCAGCAGTTCTGCAGAAAAGGACCTAGGGGTGACAGTGGACGAGAAGCTGGATATGAGTCAGCAGTGTGCCCTTGTTGCCAAGAAGGCCAATGGCATTTTGGGATGTATAAGTAGGGGAATAGCGAGCAGATCGAGGGACGTGATCGTTCCCCTCTATTCGACATTGGTGAGGCCTCATCTGGAGTACTGTGTCCAGTTTTGGGCCCCAAACTACAAGAAGGATGTGGATAAATTGGAGAGAGTCCAGCAAAGGGCAACAAAAATGATTAGGGGTCTGGAACACATGACTTACGAGGAGAGGCTGAGGGAACTGGGATTGTTTAGTCTGCAGAAGAGAAGAATGAGGGGGGATTTGATAGCTGCTTTCAACTACCTGAGAGGTGGTTCCAGAGAGGATGGTTCTAGACTATTCTCAGTGGTAGAAGAGGACAGGACAAGGAGTAATGGTCTCAAGTTGCAGTGGGGGAGATTTAGGTTGGATATTAGGAAAAACTTTTTCACTAGGAGGGTGGTGAAACACTGGAATGCATTACCTAGGGAGGTGGTAGAATCTCCTTCCTTAGAAGTTTTTAAGGTCAGGCTTGACAAATCCCTGACTGGGATGATTTAATTGGGGATTGGTCCTGCTTTGAGCAGGGGGTTGTACTAGATGACCTCCTGAGGTCCCTTCCAACCCTGTTATTCTATGATTCTATGATTCAGGAAAGCATAGCTATTCTGGACAGCACTGAAGCTGGGATTTAAGTGGAAGGTTAATGATAATAAGCCTGTATTAAGTGCTTTTCATGGAGCCTCAGTTTTTTAGGGTTATTTTTTTCCTATTCCTGGGCTGTCATTTTTGAATAAAAATTGATTTTTGCAAATCTCTATATATTTATTCAAACACTTTGTGTGGACAAATTTCAAACTACTGATTCTCACAAACTGCTCACTTCAGCTATGTATTAGCATGATCATTTTTTGTATTACAAGAGCAACTAGAGTTTTCAGCAGAGATCGGAGCCCCAGTATTTTCGGCACTGTGTGAACATTTTGTAGGAAATGGGCTGTTCCCCAAAGAGCAGATACAGGTTGTTCAATTGTGCAGTCTTGCCATGTCCATTTCAAAGGGCCTAATCAAAGATGGTCACGCTTATGGAGCACCCTGTAAAGAACCCTGCACTAGCTCCTAAGGGCCACCAGGAGTCAGGACAACAGCCAAGCAGAACATATGCAATAGGTCTCTCTGGTAGAAGAAAAGGAGAGGAAATCCGATTTTCCTGTCACCAGTTCCAAGTTGAAGTCCTGCTGTCCCTTCTCACCAGCAGTCCCATCCTCGCCCGTGTCCTTCTCTATACTCCTCAGACATGAAAGGAGCTGTGGGATTTCTCAGTGACATATGGGTCTTGAGAACATTATCCAGCTAGTTTTAAAATCTGTATTTTCCTGATTTCTTCTTCTTCCCCTTGCCCTATTTCATCTGATTTCCAGATGATTATTTATACTTTCTCCACAAATTCACCCAGTAGTTTCAATTGGATAATTTATTCTCTGAAAAATTATCTGTTTTCTAGTGCTGCTTTGTGCTGTTCAATGGATGCTATGTTCCATCCAAGAAGCTACTATTGTGGAGCGGATAAATTGCTCCTTATATATGCAGCAGTCTGTATGGCACTTTGGGCTCATTTAGAATGAAAGTTGGTGTACAAAAGGTAAATGATATTTTAGTCATGTAGAATTAATTTGGTTTGCCTTCACCTAAGCCCAGTCTGTTTACCCAAGAGAAACATCTAACATCCAGCTTCATCCCACGTATTTTTCCTCTGTGGGAGTTGTTATTTTCACTAGTTAATAATAAACATAGGTGTAGAATATCCTTTAAAATGATTAGTGGCACTTCACAAAGAGACAGACATGCTGCAATTTTGTAAACAAGTTTGAGCTTCATAAAAAGCGACATCCTTCTAAGTTATTACACACCGTTAACATGTCAAATGCCTAAACAACAAACATTCCTCTCAAAAGTATTCAAAGAGCACACTGATCTACAGAGTCAATACATCTGCTGGGTAAACAGAGCTTAAGACCACACAGTGTCTTAGAAATCAAACAAATTAAAACAGTTTCTACATCATCACTCATTACAATACCCAACTAAAGTAATGTGATCTGAATGTCTAATCTGGGAGCTGAGCTTGTTTATATGATGACCTGAATGAGCACTAAGTGAAGCCTTGCAAGTATCCCTGCAGAAAGACTCAACTGGATGAGACAAACACAATCTTGGCATCAGGGAATAACATGAGCAAATTATGGCAATGTTTGCACAATAGGATCTAAATAGGTTAGTTTGACTAAATAATGTGTTGTGGTAAAAGGGCAAGGCACACAGCTGCCAGTGAGACCTTTCCCACTCCAAGTGGAAGGCATATTTCTTTAACCCATTCTTCACTAATTAAAAAAACCCACATAGCACAATGTAGGAGGTATTTTGTAATTCTTTTTAAACCTCCAGATCCCCTAATTTTCCCCTTGGAAGAGGTAGGGACAAAAAAGAAAAGAAGCAAATGTGATAGATGCACATCATATCGCTTAAAGCACTTCTAGAAGCGACTCAGGGCTTGCCTCCATGGTGGAGTACTGGGACTCTGGGTGGAGGAGTGGGGGTGATTTCTAAAGCGTACTAACATGTTGTGCATTAATTGGTCTGCATAGCCCCTGCTGGTGCACACTAGAGGTCCCCTAGAGCAGTGGTTCTCAACCAGGGGTTTGCGTTCTCCTGAGGGTACGCAGAGGTCTTCCAGGAGGTACATCGACTCATCTAGATATTTGCCTAGTTTTACAACAGGCTACATAAAAATCACTAGCAAAGTCAGCACAGACTAAAATTTCATACAGACAAGGACTTGTTTACACTACTCGATATACTATACACTGAAATGTAAATACAATATTTATATTCCAATTGATTTATAATTATATGGTAAAAATGAGAAGTAAGCAATTTTTCCATCATAGTGTGCTGTGACACTTGTATTTTTATGTCTGATTTTGTAAGCAAGTAGTTTTTAAGTGAGGTAAAATTTGGGGTACACAAAACAAATCAGACTCCTGAAAGGGATACAGTAGTCTGGAAAGGTTGAGAGCTACTGGCCTAGAGTATTTTAACATAGTTCTGTTTCAAATAGCACTATTTTAAAGTGCACCGGCAGGGTCTACCCGGACCAATTAGTGAGCAATACATTAGTGTGCTTTAGAAATCATACCTCTGTAAAGCACATTACCCCACCATGTACACAAGCTCTCAGGTATCATGGTAGTGGTTGCAGCATAAGAATCTGAAGAGAATTGAAGCCTAGATTCCAATTTCCAGTGTTACACTAATGTCAATTTTGAGTAAACTATCGACTTAAGTGGTGTTACCTCAGATTTAACCTTGTGTAATTTAGGGCTAAATCTTTATGTGTGGACATGGTAAATTGCTGGTATTGGGAATACATATAGAAATAGGGAAAAGTTTCTGTAGCTAATGTTGAGAGTTTAAGCAAGCAGTCCTGCCTTCCTGGTAATGGCATGACAAATTTTTCAACGATCCGGTTGCTGAAATCCAAAAGAAAAAATGAATGCTGATGATAAACCCTAAAGGAGTTTCGACTCAAACTCGAAATGTAATTTGTATAGTGTTGGCATGTGCCTAGGTACCTATTTCTGAGCATCTTTTCCTTGTATTCCAGCTCTTCTCTGCTAACTCTAGCAGGATACGCTGCTATCAGTCCACTGCATAATGTAATAGAAAGAAAGGCTGTCCTCTGTAGTAATAAAACATTCTGCACTCACCAAATGACCGTGTATTTGGCAGCATGCAGCAGCAAAGTAATTACAGTAAATAGGAGGGGAGTGAGCTGGTGAGTATGTGTGCATCCCAGTGCACTCTCTTGGATAGAGCTGGAGTTTTTACCAGTAGCATCGACAGCAATAGCTCAAATGGGAGTGCATGTGCTCTTGTGGCCAAAGGAACTGAATGTTATCCCTTCCAGTTCTGTGAAACTCCAAGTGGCCATGGCATGTTACAGAGTGGTAAATGAGAAGCATTCGGTGACCACAACTGCATTGCATTATATTTGAGAAAAGGGAGGAGAAGCAGGTTATTATGTGCAAGAATTAAAATATTTTATTTTGAATATTCAAATCACTAAATGCCATTCAATTCAATAAATGCCATTAATATTGTCCTTTTATATAGCTCTGATATGCACCAGCTGCGGATCTGACCCATAGAGTCTAAAAGGGTGCCCAACATCCCCAGTTATATTACCCAATAGCTTTATGTGGATTCTGAAAATATTTTCTTTTGTTTTGCCCCAGAAGACATCATGTAAACATGTGAGCCGCTTATTATACAAGAATCAAATATCTCACTTGCAAAGAACAACTACTCACTCACTGAAATATGTAGAGTCTTTCTTACCTTGAAGAAAGCTGGAGAATATGCATAGCTGCAAAGCTAACAAAACGGGAATACTGCTTGTAGGCATATGACAACAGGATGTTATTTTCTGTACTCACAGCTGAGACAGGAAGGCCCTCTCCAAGAGAGAGGAAGATGTACGAGGAAGGAGAGCATTGTGGTTGAGGCACTGGACTGGAACATGGGAGATCTGCATTCAGTTTCTGGACTTCTTGTGTGACCTTAGAAAAGTCACTTAATCTCTGCTTCTCAGTTCCTCTGCTTCTCAGTTCCCCATCTGTAAAATGGGGATAACAGCACTTCCTTTCTCCTAACCATCATTTTCTTGTCTATTTAGCTTTTAAGTTGGTCAGGGCAGGGACTATCTTACTATGTGTTTACACAATGCCCAACACTATGCATCTCCCAATCTCGACTGCGACCTTTAGGCACTATTACAATACAAATCATTATTAATAAAAATAACATAGAGGGCCAGATCTTTAGCAGGCTTCAATCAGCAAATGTCAGTATGCACCAATTGAGGATCTGGCCAACAGTATTTGCAGATAAGAATAATACCAAATAAAAATGAATTTTAACAATGAGTCCTGTTATACCTGTCCACATTAAATATTTCTATACCACATATGTGGTCAGGGTAGCCATCGCACAAAGGCCTAGATGTCCCAAACCCCAGTGTAAATTGCAAACTATTATATAAACTGATTTTATACTGTATTTGTAAATGTCACTTTAGGTCTGCTCATACCAAGGATGCTGTCATTTCCCAAGTATAAATCAAAGGGGGAAAGCAAAAAGATGTTTAAAAGGATAAAGGAGGCCAAATACAACTATGGTATAACTGCAGGGAATATAATTACAGCAGGGATGAATGTGGCCCAATATATGATGATGTGGGATATTACAAAGTTTTCATTGCCACTTGTTTTAAAAGATCTATATAAAACATTCCTAGCACGACCATTCATGGGTAGAACTGAGCAACATTCAACAGCTTCCATTAACAGGTGTTTGTGTCAGCTGTTTCAGTTTCTACTCACAGGTACTCTGAACTCTCCAGTTTCACTTTGAGATTCAGGTTTGAAAGAACCCCAAAACTCAGAGCAAAGATCAGTCAAAACCCTCGGGTTGCACAGGAAACAGTGAATTTTGCAGGGTCCCTTAGAGAACAATAGATTAGTATATTATAGTATATAAATTAGTAAACTCTGTATATTAAAACAAGGCCTATCTTGTTCAAAGTATTCAGGAAGCAGAGGTGTTCTTCTGATGACCCTAGACAGTTCTGATTTTGTAACAAACCCGAAAAGCAGAGGGTTGCAAGCAGTTTCAGGCTTTATAAACCAAAAAGTTTTCTACAGCTTGGCTTATGAGCAATGCTGTCATCCCAGATACATTGCAAGGAAGTTTTTATGCACCCCACATCAGCACCTCAGAATTGACCCTGAGAGAGGTTGAGCACATGCGGTTCCCACTAATTTCTCCTCACAGGATCAAGCCCAAGCATTTTTCCTACAGCCTCTAGCGTCAATAGGCCTGACCTTGCAACACCGTCTACTGGGTGTAGTACTTACTGCTGTAAATAGTCCCATTGACCTTAACAGAACTATTCCTGCATTCATTTACTGTTAGGCACAGCGCTCATTGCTGGGATCAGGCCAAATATCCACCCTGGATTGAATTGGATGAGGAATCCCGGATTCTATCCTACTATTTTAGATATTTATATGGCCCCCCATTACCATCGTCTCTGAGCACTTCACCTTTAATATATTTATCCTCAAAAGACCCCTGTGAGGTGGGGAAGTGCTGTTATCCGCAGATAACAGATGGGGAACTAACATCCAGATCCTCAGACATATTTAGGAACCTAACTCCTATTGATTCTAGTAGGAAATAGGCACCTAATACCTTTGAGGATCTGGGCCTAAGTGACTTGCACAAGGGCTAATGGGAGGCCTGTGGCAGAGCAGAAAATTGAATATTGAAGTCCTAAATCCCAGGGAAGCACCCTACCCAGTAGGCCATTGTTCCTCTCCATTCCCAGACAATACCAAGCACTGACTCACCATTCTTATTGTAGTTTTGCACAGACCTAACTTCCCATAAAACATATACAAAAAGCATTGCAATAGTTGTTGCCCCACTTACAGAGAAAATTAAAGTAAAAATATAGGAAACATCATAATCCTCTTACTTTTATATGAAAAAGCAAAACACACAGTAATTGAGATCTGGCTTGAGGCTATTTGTATGTTCTGTGATAGACCCAGGCCAGTTGGATACAGCAGAGTAGCAGAAGGCAATATGCTGGCCACTGGATTAATAGTTTTCTGTTCCCTGACTGACCAGAGCAGGAGCTACTCCAGGCTAATGAGAACACCTGACTCCAATTAACCTGCAAAGAGTCAGGTGAGGCCATTAAGCTAATGTGACAACCTGACACTAATTAAGGACTCTCTGATAATATAAAAGGGCTCACTCCAGTCAGACAGAAAGGAGCCAGAGGAGAGGAAGAGCAGCTAAAGGGTTAGTTAATGAAGACACCCTCAAGTCATTTGTAAGGGAGAAGCAGAAGAGCTGTGGGGAAGTGGCCCAGGGAAATGTAACAACTCTGGTAGTGAAAGGTTGGTTGCCAACAGCCTCTACCAATAGGGTCCATGGGCTGGAACCTGGAGTAGAGGGTGGGCCTGGGATCCCCACAACCCACCACTACAGAAACACTTCCTGGGAGGGGAAAACAGGCCCTAATCAAGACAGGAGGCTAAACTGTTTTGGTATAAGACTGTAGGAGCAACAGAGACTGTGGGAATTCTCTCACCAACCTCCATTGCTGGCTTATGATGAAAAGGGCTCAGTAGACTGTATCCCTGGCCCTAGAGAGAGAGAAGGGCTACGTGGAGAGTTGTAGTGAGCCTCTGAAGCTAGCATAAACCGCCTGGAAGCGAAGGACTCACGGGGACAAGGTTGGAGCTCTGCCACAGTTCCCAGAACTGAATTCTAGCTAGTGAACAGGCTTTTTCTTAAATCTGTAGCTCCATAATCTTGTAATTTTTCCCCTTATAATTCTCTATCTTTCTAGTTTCTATATTTCTACATTTTATTAGTGGGGAAAAAACTGAGAATCAGAGACATGTAGGGCTGGAAGAGACCTTAAGAGGTCATCTAGTCTGGACCTCTGTGCTGAGGCAGGACCAAGTATACCTAGACCATTCTGTCAGTCCTACATTTCTATGATTCATCCCTAACAAGTGTTTGTCTAACCTGTTCTTAAGAACCCCCAGTGATGGGGTGTCACATTCTGGGATGCACCCCAGACCAGTGAGAAATGGTTTGACTACTTGTCCTGTCACCCTGAGTGCCTTAAAATGCTGTGCTGCTGTAACTTCCTGTTGGGATGCTCACAGCCAGCATACAAGCACGTACTGAGTGTCTGTGTGATAAGCCGCCCTGGTTCAGGAACTGTGACTACAGTAACCTGCATGTTACACCACAGCCACACTCTGGTCTCCACCAGCCTTGGTTACTGCAAGCCAAATGACCCAAACACACCCTCAGTCCTAAATTTCCCTAAAGCCATATTCCCTGAAATCTCCAACCCTTTTCTTGACCACTCAGAGAAATAACGTTTGTTTGCTCCTTTACCCAGCAGCTTTCCATATTAACTGCACTTAATAATTACTTCAATTCAAACACAGCACTGGGGTGCTGGGTGGTATTGTTAATAAAAAAAACAATTTTATTAACAAAAGGACATAGCTTAAGTCGTACCAAGGAAAAGTAATAGAGGTATAGATGGTTAAGATAAGCAAAGTGAAAAGATGCATCAGAAAGTCTAAAACTAAATCTAGTAAGATACAGTTGTTTAAGATGGCTCCTCTTGCCAATTATTCTTTGTCCAGCAGGGCTGACAGTCTCTCGGTCAGAACCTTCCGCGGAAATATGGAGGTGCTGGTTTCCCTTGTCTTAAGTGAAAGATGGAGTCTCTGACCCTTATATTCCCAAAAAATTGTCTTTGTTCTTCAAGATAGCAAAGCCTCTTAGGGATTCAGTCTTCTGCGTATCTCTGGGGTGTAGGAACAAAGTCAATTCTGTGTCTCTCCTGTTCTGTCTCAAGACAAATACTGCTGGTTTGCTTGATAGCTTCATTTATGGCTAATATGAAAACTGAGGTAAACCCACATTCCTGTGTCTGGGACAGACCTGATCATCATCTTTACCTACACTAGGCCATCCTCTTAAACGTGTCCTAGTGGCATTGTACAGAGGGAATTCATAACTTCACATATTGTAAAATGCATGTTATCCTTCTATTAACAACCAGCATGCTATTAGTTTTCAAATGATATCTTACAAGGAATAGTTTGTACAAATATTGCCATGGTGTGGGAGATATGAACACAGGGTTGTTTAGTGTCATACAGGGATTCCTCAACCTCCCCTGGAAGCCTATTCCACCTATTCCAGTGCTTAACTATCTTCATAGTTAGAAAGGTTTCCCTAATATCTAACAGATTTCCCATGGCAGATTTCTGAAGGTCAAAATAATGGCATCAATAGATTTAATTCACCCATTGATTTCAGAGGGTGTTGCACATGATTACACCAAGGCTGGATTTAGTCCAATCTCTCTACAGTTCCACCAATGATAAGATTACCTACCCAAGTGGATATATTGCATTATAGTTCAGAAGCACTCAGTAGATCTAGCTGAATTTTTTGAACAAAACATCATCAAAGATTTACCTGTTTTTTTTAAAAAAATTTCCATGAAAAGTTCCATGTTTTCCCCCCCCAAAAAAATCACAAACTTTACTAGCAAATGGTTTCATTTTTGATTTGTGAAAAGTGTTGAATTTCACTAGTGTCTATCATAAAAAAAAAGTTGAGAACTCTGAGCAGTCGGTCAGCTTTGAAACAAAGAACACATTAAGTTGCGAAAAGAGATTTTCATTTTTTTATTTGCTCGACAAAGGGGTTTAAATGAAGGTGGGTTGATGGGCTCAATGCTGCAAACACTTATGACTAAGCCCTTTTTGTTCAACGAGCAAAACATATGCAGCATTAAGTCTCATTTTTGTGAAATTTTGCATGCATGTGGATTGGGAACATTCTTTCTTTGAACTTTACGCCCTGCATGTTGAGTTTTTCCTTGTAGTACTAAATATGTCATTAATGGGAAAAATATGAGAGCCCTAAAAGTGAACAAAGTCATACCATTAAACTCCAGGGATGCCAACAAAAGACTGTAGCCCACTGGATAAATGTCTGCACCATAGTTCCAAGGCTGTTTGTTCATATCCTGTTAGGGTTGTATTTTTGTTTAACTCTTCTCCTTGTTACCACCCCTCCTCCTCCTTCTTCTTGCACCTCTCAGCCAAGTTGCAAAAGCTTGACTAGAAGTAGAGATCAGTGAGTGAGCTCTCATTCAGACTGCTCCTTGTACAGGCTTAAACAGACCTAAACTTCAGGTCTAGTTTCACCAGGAAACATCAGCATCCAAGACATTTAACATGAGTTTTAAATTCCTCAAAACACATTCCTATCACCTCTGGAATAATGCACTGTAATTTGCCATCAGACACACAAACCAACCAGCATTTCAAAAGCTGGTCAAATGCAAATTTAGTCCATTTGAGGGGTATACTCATTTACAGAGCCACAGCTGTCTAGCCTTTGCAACAAATGTCTCCAGTTTCTATTATTACTGCAGTAGTGTTTTGAGGCCCCAATCAGTATTGGGACCCATTGTGTAGGGTGCATAAACATTGTGTATGGTGGACATTGTGTACAAACATCTAGTTAATGACAGTCCCTGTCCTGAAGAGCTTACAATCTATATGAAATAAATAATAGTTGCCCCTTTGCCACTGAGTAGCAGAATTTGGGACCTTGCAAGCCAGTTTCCTGTTTGGAGCAGAAGCCAGTGACACAGCGTTAGGTATTTTCTTAACTGTAACTTGCTTATTTACAAAACATACACAAGTCCTGCTCCTTAGAACAGAGGAGCCAACAGACAGCATACCGGCAACTCCCTGCTCAGGTCAGGCACCACTACCCTTCCCACAGAAGCAGCTGTCTTGCTTCTGACACTCTGCAGGAGCCTAACAAGTCTCACTGCTTAACATCAGTGTTGCCCCTTCATGCCCCAGTCCTGAGCTTTTCAGCTTGGAAAGCTGTAGTCCAAGACGGCTCACGGAGATCACCCAGCCTGGAAACGGGAACCTGGCATCTCCCTCATTTTGTACTGCAGAACAGCTGAACAAAAGGAACCTCAGAGCTTTCACTATCAAACCAAGGAAAGCATTTAAACCCACACAATAATGGCTCTGGCTGTGATTACTGCATGGAGACTTCCAACTCTTTTTATAGGGAGTTTTATCCCAGGTTCTTATAAATCAACAAACCCTCATAGGCAAGCCATAACAATAATAATACTGTTTGTTGCTATAGTGCCTTCCAGCTGAGCATTTAAAGTGCTTTACCAACATTACAGTTCAAAATGTAAAATGTTCAAACTTTATTCATTGTGGAATATAGGACTTAATTTTTAAATATGGACACAATACTAAGATCCATCCTTCTGAAATAAGTTAGATTAGATTGATCTTCTCTGTGTTTCCTTTGGTGACCACACTGTGCCCAAACTGGAGGTCCTGCCTACTGGAGTCATATAAAGTAGGATTTTAATAGGGAAAAGCCTGCCACCTGTAGGGAAAACCACTGGAAAAAATGTAGCATAAACAATAGATGGGCATTGCCCTGCAACATTAAGACCCATTTACCCTTCTGGAGTGGTGTAAAGGGGCCTTAGTGTAAATGAGAATCAGAGCTAAAATAGACCAACCTTTCCAAAGAACTTTTTTAATTTACCAGAATTGTTTAATTAAATGTAAGCCCTGTGGCCTAAAGCTTCAGAGGGTATGGAACTCTCTGCCCCCATCTGTTGATGAATGTGGGGGAAATGGCCTCACTGCTGCTTCATCTGCATATGCTTTCTACCCAGAATTCCTCCAGTGACACTGTGGGAGTCTGCATAACTATATGCAAGCTCAGAATTGATTGGGTAGTGGAGCCGAAGAGGGGGAAAGGTGAAGAGTTCCTAGTTTGTGGCAAAGCATGCATCTTTGGTGGCAATGACTCTGCTTGAAGGTCTTGTAGGCTGCAAGTTCTCTTCCACTAATGATCTACTGATGGAAGGACTATTTAAGAGGAGATGATTCAGACAGGGCTCTTTAACAGGATGCTATATAGAGTTGGCTGTTATCTCTGCTGCTGGGCTCTACAGCTTCAGTTGCGTGTGAAATCTGGTGAGGCTCCTTCTATCCACAAATTAAATAAAGCTGAAGTCACTCTAACTGGCTTAGGTGGTGGAGCCTCAAGACAGGACCAGAAAGCACTTCCTAAGAGACTGGAGACATGCCTACCCAAGGACTCTGCATAACTCAGCATTCTGGGAGTACAATACTGACTGACACGAAACTGTGAGTGGGGTTTAACAAAGGGGAAGTGACATAGTAAGAGGATATATGTCTGTTGGACATTCACACTGGTGACTCGGGAACCAAGTTAAAAGACAACTGCTGAAGTTACTATGGGAGAGTGTTTTATTTATTATTATAGATGGATTGTGGCTGTGGTCTCACAAGTTGATGCGGTGTTCCTTTTCCCCTAATAAAATTTTCCTAATTTCATACAGACTTAGTGCTCACAAGTGGGCAACTAGTAAGGGCACTCAGGTTTAGTGATCCCAGAAATTCTGGGTGGTGGCTCAAGCCAGTGGTGTTTGTTGTACAAGAACCCTTAGGTATTTGAAGAGGCCATATGTTGCTGCCAACAATAGCCGGCAGACAGGTTACATTAAAAAAAAATCCTATTCTAGTAGTGAAAGCTGGTCCGTTGGTACTAGCCTGAGACTTGAGAGAACTGAGTTCTATTCCCTGCTCTACCACAGACTTCTTGTATGGCTATGTGCAAGGCATTTCGCCTCTCTGTGCCTCAGCTCCCCCTGTGTAAAATGTTGACAACAGCACTGCCCTACCTTACTGTGGTGTTGGAATAAATACGTTGGCACTTGTGAAGCACTCAGGTAATAGGAGCCACAAAAGTGCCTTAGGCAGATAGAAAAGTGGACTGCCATACACAATATGCTGATATTACTATGTACTACTGTGAAAGTATCAACTCACCAGTGGCATCTCCTCATGAGTAGGTGTGGCATAGCAGCTGTCTCAGCACTGGCATCTGCTGCTATTGAGTGCTCCACATCTGCAGTGGCCTGCCTTTTCCTGTGACTTGGCCCACTGGCCACATCACTTCAAAACCTCTCCCCTTCCAGGGTAGTCTATGAACACAAAGCAAGTGGAACTAACACAAATAAACTGAGCGAGTAAGGGGGTATGTCACCATCTCAGGGCATATCAGGATTTGGCCTTCAGCCAGCCCTCTCCTCAGGAGCTGAGGGTTGAAGGTCTGTTCTCTCTTCCCTGGTCTGCCAAAAAGTGAGCTGCTCTGCTTCCCTTTTAAACTCCTCCTCCAGCCTGTAGATGCCTGGCAGCTGTTGCAGAGTGGAGTTGGCTGAGCCCAGAGCAGCTCCTTAACCCCCTGTTGTGAAGGGTGGGAGGTGTATGCCCCATCACAGTGACACATTCTGTCTGTGGGTTAAATCTTCTCACCTTTTGCAGGGCCCAAATAAATGGACTTTGTGCATGGAGAGTTTTGTTGGGGTTTGATTAATGGAATCACCTCCCCCACAGGCGATGGAGCAGCCATGGTAGGCCATGAGATGAAGCAATAGCTCCAGAAGGTCACTTATATCCTCCATCCCATGTTGAGAGTTGGCCAGTGGATTGCCTGGATTCATTGGCGCACTAGTGCTGTAGATTTTAGTCCCCATCAAGCAGTACATCACCGCATGCAGATAATGCCAGCACCTCCCCTGCTCACCATCCCCACGCTTACCTGGCAAAACAACATCAAATCTGCTGTCCTTCAAATCCCATGCACCCCCCAGTGGTGAGCAAGACTGAACCCAATAGGAAGTTACTGTGTCTGTTGTATGTGGATTTGGACCCCAGTATATTGTCCATGTACCAGTGTGTTGTCTCCCATCCAGAGGGATACAGAACCAGCTCAGGCAGCTCAGCAAACTATAGAGAGCAACACACAATATTTTGAAATACAAAATATCAAGAGATTTAGGTTTAAGCTTATATTACTAGCTGCTGTCTTCTTCTACACATTACACATGTGGCAGTAACTTTCGTATTATCCCAAGGTAAAAGCTGGATGAATATTGACAGAACAGAACAGCAGCATATTATTACACTTATTTTCCAGCCTGTGAGCACATACCGAGCCCAGCTACAAAATGCTATGCAGGCCTGAACAATAGGAAACACTTTATTACAGAGATCGCATTGGAAATAATACATTTATTTTTCATAAGAACACTGAGGCCCAGCCACCAATGATTTCTCAAGATTTGAATAGCTTCCCCTGGTGGATCTGGATAACATGTAGGAATCATGACATGAACTTTTGAAATTTACACCAATGCTAATAATGCAAAACTGATGGCTCCATCACTTTCCACCCCAAAAGGTCCCTGTAGAGTGAGAAAGGAATAATCAACCACACCAGGATGCTAGGGAAGACCTGCAATGCTCTAGGAACCATCTCCCCTCCTTTAACATTTGTTGTGGCTCCTGTGTTTTCCCCAGAAAGTAATATGTTGCAGCAGTTCCAAAGGAATAACACAGAAAACCAGGATTTCTCTTGAAGATCCACAGTCTTACCTACAAAACTGTAAAGTATTTCATCAGTAGTCCAATTCACTGTTATATTCTGTGCCTGCATTTCCTTCTCAGCCATGGGAGAGTGCCAAGACATTTGTGTATCAGTTGAAACATCTCAGGCCAGATTCACTTTCAGGTCTGTGCTGGCTTCTAATGGCTGACCCAGATGCACTGCCCCAGTGGGAGACCACTGGGCGTAAAGACTGTGGTAGCCAAAAGAAGCTGCAACCTCTGTTTCCCCAGAGGGTTCATGTGTGGTCTGTTCTACCCCAAAAATGAGTGGCACTGGCTAGGGGAGCGTGGCTAGGACATCTGGGGAAAGATGGCATCTCGTGCATCCCTGGTGCAACATCCACCAGTGGGGCTTTAGTGGAGCCTTTACCTGAAAGGAAAGCTGCTTTCCCTAGAAGAACTCCTGAGGGAGCCTAGCAGTGGGTTGTGAGAGGAAGATAAAGGGTAGTGACATGTTCTTAGGGGCAGGGAGGTTGAGATGGAAAGGAGAGAGGGCAGGGGAGGAGGCTAAAAAGCACAATGGGCAGGGACAGTGATGACATGGGGCTGGGGATTTGCAGTGAAAGGAGATGGGCAGAGTTAAGGGGGACTGGCAAACAATGGCAATAGCGCAAATGAGAAAAAAAAATCCAACATCTACGTTTCCGAGCTGAGTGAATGATGAGGCCAGCCAGGCCCTCCCCTCCCACCCAGCTGCTGCTGCTCCTGCTGTTCCCTTCATGGAGAAGGAGATGAAAGGCCTCTGGCATATCCTTTGGGTTGGAAAGCTGTGATTTACGGCCTGTGGCATCTGCTGTAGTGATGCTGGGTGGAAGGAGCCCTAAATGCATGGATGTTTTCTGGTTCATCTCTGCAAGCTTCTTCCAACTATTGATGGTTCCCATGTGGAGGAGGCAGGGAGGCAGGCCCCTGGGCTCAGTGCCCTGAACAACCCCTGTGCAGCAGAAAGGTGCGTATACCCCTTGCACTCTCGGCTGTAGCTGACGCTGGCTGCTCACGGCTTGCATTAGAAGTGGGATAGTGTTCTGGACCAATGACTTAGATGCTGTTGCATTTTTTTTTTAAAGGTAGGTCCCTCCAATTCTTAGCTGGAATAGTGTGTGGTTCTGGAGCAGAGCCCTGCTGTTCTGTTGACCTAAATGAATGCTCTGTGTTACTGTCCAGACACACGCAGCACCGAAGGCTTAGACGCACTAAGTGCACTTTATACACAAGTCCCATCAAGAAGCACCTGTCCAGTTATAGGCTGGACACTCCCTCTACATTTCTGTGTTGAAAATAATGGGACTTCATCAAATGAGAGCCCTGGGAATATGCTGGAGGCTGGAATGTGGCCATGACAGTGTTAATGTTTTGTTTATTCCTGATCGCGACTCTGTCTTTGGAAGAAGCCAAATGTGTTAAAGAAGGGCTATTGTTACCATTCATAGTTAGTGTTTGGTGCTTTAAAAACAAGCCCATAAGCCATCCCCTCAGTGCTCCGGATGCTCTGGCAGCCCAGCTCCTCCTCCTCCTGCAGAGGAAAACACACAAGAACAACACTCTCATTCATCCTGGGCTCCATTTCCTGCCTTGTGCATCCTCCCTGAAGATGCCCTGACTTCCCTGCATGACAAATGAGTCCTTGCCAGAAGAGTAAAGTCTTTCCCTCTATAGGGCTGTGAAAAGCTTAGACGTTGACTCCCCCAACCAAGCATGGTTGGCCTACTTTCAGCATGAACCCAAAACTTACTGAAGTTCAGCAAATCTCAGGGAAAACGTGCATTTTCCCTTCCATCCCAGGAAACCCCTCTTTGGTTAGATTGGCACCAGGGAGTATTCAAGCCCCTCCCCTCTCATGCTACATTCAAGGGGCAGCTGACTAGCTACCTTCCACATCTTCAGCTGGAGGCTTGATAGCTTGTTCCTATCATCTTCACTCTTTGGAGCAAGCAAGGTAAGGCTACTCTTTCCCCCCACCCCAATCTAAAGGCAATATTTTCAGGGCACTGCCCAGCCTACCCAGCACCCATTCATCAGCAGAAGTGAAGCTGGGAAATGGTCTCTTGCTCTAAGGGCCTATTCACCTCATTCTGGGCTTGAGGCATCCAGAATGTACCACACTAGAAGGGACTCTCCAGCCTGGAGAACAAACATGTAACAATATTTACATCTGCACAGAAAGGCAGTATTGCCAGGACAGCGGCCCAGAAGTCTTCAAGCTTCTGCTGCATATTTTCATATCCAAATCCAAGTCAAGAGGAAGTTGCTTTCAAACCAGTCACTTTCATCAAGAACGTACTCCTGCTGCTATGGATCTTTACATCTAGGGGCTTTGTCTTGCCACCATTGGAGTTCATGGCAAAGTTCCTGTTGACTTCAATGGTGCAGAATCGTACCCTCTGTGTCAATGCAAAGGCACTATGATTGGCACTGTTTGGTTCATTGTGCTGAACAGAAAATTAGCTCTAAAGCAACCTTTTCCCTTTGCAAAGTGAAGGAGAACCTGCTTCTTTGACAGGTTCAGTTGCTTTTCCAAACCTCATCTAAATTTCTGAGTCTAGAAAGGTGGACTGGAAATCTTGCAAGATCAGGAACTGCCTGCTCTCAGTGAGGCCAGAAGTGACACTATAGCCTTGTGACAGAGGGAAGTGTCATTTTCCCCTCCTACTTTTACAGATGAGGAAATGAGGGCACAGAGATGTTAAGTGATTTGTACAAGGTTACACCTCAAGTCAAGGACAGATGTGAGACTAGAACCCACAACCCCAGTTCCCAGTCATGTGTCTTAAATACTAGACGTTACTTTGCTCTCATTTTTATATATTTTTTGGTTTAAATTAGGGTAGGTACTAGGTGTCCACTCAAATTTGTGCACAATCCCATTTCTGGGAGTGGAAATGCAGATAGAGTCAGTGGCACAATCAGTCACTCTACACATTGTTTCCTGCCTGTATTTATTTGCAGTTTGAGGATTTATTACTGCACTTACTCATAAATGGGAATTTCTGAAGAAAATAAAGCTGAATGTGCACTGATCTTTTCTTGTGCCTCATATTAACACAGTATCAGAAAATAATTGTTTTTCTTTTCTGTCTGTTTCTTTTTCTCTAGTCCATAAATTAGCTCGGTTGAGACCAAATTATATTATGCCTCTTCTTTATACCATAGCCCTAAAGGGCAACATTGGAACATGAAACGGACATTCAAACTATTTTCACACCCAAATTTCAACTCTTTGGCTCTCTCTCTCTCTCTCTCTCTCTCACACACACACACACACACACGCATAAGGATTTAGTATGCCTTTTTCTGCTGTTGATATGGAGTTCGATTGCCTCCTGTTTCTCAGCAAGAGAAAGCTACTTATCTTAGGAGAGTTAGATCATGGAGTTTACAGTAATACATCCAGATGGAGTTTTGAAACAAGTCTTCACCATCTACCAATAGGACTTTCTTGGACTTCAGCATCTACCCGTAATAAAGCATTTTAGATTGCATAAATCACAGGCCAGTAAGCCAATGTTAGAAAAGCAAAAATGGTGGAACTAAAAATTCCTTTACTGAAAAAAATGTACGAAAACATAACCCAAAATAGATCTAGCTTCTGCATCTCCAATAACACAACAGACAACTCTATCTCGAGTATATCCAGAATCCTGTCCTATTTTAACTCAGATGACATGCATGACAGTGACATGTTCACTTCTAACATTCATTACAATGAAAATGCCTTTCCAAACTTAACAGTTAAACCTCTAAGGGTACGTCTAAACAGCTTTTAGGAGCAAATCGCCCAGCCCAGATTGACAAACCATGGGTTAGTGGGGCTCATGATAGAACTCTCAAAATAGCCGTATGGACAGTGCTTTGAAGTTGCAGCTCAGATTCTGAAGCCTAGACAGCAGGATGGGCTTGAGAGACTGAGCTCTAGCCTGAGCTGAGACTTTAAAAACAGCTGTATAGATAGCTGTCATAAATATAAAGGGAAAGGTAACCACCTTTCTGTATACAGAACTATAAAATCCCTCCTGGCCAGAGGCAAAACCCTTTCACCTGTAAAGGGTTAAGAAGCTAAGATAACCTTGCTGGCACCTGACCAAAATGACCAATGAGGAGACAAGATACTTTCAAAGCTGGAGGGGGGGGCGGGAACAAAGGGTCTGTCTGTCTGTCTGTGTGATGCTTTTGCCGGGACCAAGTCAGGAATGCTCTTCAGAACTTCTGTTAAGTTAGTAAGTAATCTAGCTAGAAATGCGTTAGATTTTCTTTTGTTTAAATGGCTGGTAAATAAGCTCTGCTGAATGGAATGTATATTCCTGTTTTTGTGTCTTTTTGTAACGTAAGGTTTTGCCTAGAGGGATTCTCTATGTTTTGAATCTGATTACTCTGTAAGGTATTTACCATCCTGATTTTTACAGAGGTGATTATTTTACTTTTTCTTTAATTAAAATTCTTCTTTTAAGATCCTGATTGCTTTTTCATTGTTCTTAGGATCCAAGGCTTCGGGTCTGTGTTCACCTATGCAAATTGGTGAGGATTTTTATCAAGCCTTTCCCAGGAAAGGGGGTGTAGGGTTTGGGAGGATATTTTGGGGGGAAGACATCTCCAAGTGGGCTCTTTCCCTGTTCTTTGTTTAACACGCTTGGTGGTGGCAGCATAGGGTTCAAGGACAAGGCAAAGTCTGTACCTTGAGGAACTTTTTAACCTAAGCTGATAAGAATAAACTTAGGGGGTCTTTCATGCAGGTCCCCACATCTGTACCCTAGAGTTCAGAGTGGGGAAGGAACCTTGACAATAGCACTTTGGAGTATTTGCATGAGCCCCACTAGCCAGCGTCCGTCAACCTGGCCTGGGAGGCTCAGTTCAAAATGCTTTGTAGACATACCTTAAGTGCCGTATATCCCACTCTCTCAGAGACACCACTTTTATGGATAGCAGCAGAGCAGAGAGGGAACATTTCAGAGCTTTTATTACTGCAGTGTAACTGTTCATGCTGTGCTGTACATCCAGAAGCAACAAGAAGTTAAGAAGCAAAATCTCATATCTTGAGTTTGGAGGCCAAAAATTACTTCACATTCTTGGGAGTAAACTCATCACCAGATGCACATATGAGTAGATCCATGTGTAAAAACAAAGCACACAAAAAATTCCAAACTAGTGAAGGGTGGTCACACAGTCAAAACACCCATTTTTCCTGAGGGTTCCTGCAGGACCTACTAAAATACCCAGGGGATGCAGATTACCCAGCCTGCTTAGTACGATTGTGCTTTGGACTGTGTTTATACACAAATTCATCCCAACATAAGATTTTTCCTCTGTAATGAATATTGAGGTTGATTCATATTCTTTTTCAAGAAGAAGTATAAATAATAATCAGGCAGGGAGAGGGTTTTTCCCCTGATAAACTGTCTAGCTGCACAGCCAGAGAAACTATGTGAGCATCAGGCATGGTATAGCCAAGGCGAGATCAGGGTTGAACAGAACAAATTAATGAAAGAACTTTGTGGCACTTTCATCCTGCCATTCCTCCCTCTGCCCATACACCTTCCTGCCATGCAAACAACAGAATGTGGTGCAGGAAAGCGATAGGGCATGGGGAACTAGTGGAGTCTAGGACCTGTGAGAGAACTTGGCCCAGTTACGCAGACCCCCCAGCCATTGATGCATCTTTGTACTTCTTCTGGCCTCCTTCCCAGCTATGGCAGCATGGCTGGCTCATGGCCACACTGCTATTGGCTCCCAGCCAGTGCCTGCACTCTGTGATCTCTTCCTTGGGGGAGGTCATGAAGGGGGACTTACTACTGCTTGAGGCACCATTAGCTTTAGTAACTTTTACTAGGTGACTGATACTAGGCACTTCCTTTCCTCCCCCAGTCCAAACTTCTTAATCTGTATAGCCATCTAGCCATGCTCGTCATTTGGGGAGGGGATATTGGTGGCTATAAGAATGCTAAGGCAAGGAGATAGCTTCTCATGTAGCCACCGTTTCCCCTTTGTGAAAGTTTTGCTCTCCTGTGTACCCTACAGTAGCCTCAAAGAGGCCTCCAAGATTATCAGAAGAATATCATTACCACCATGGCCTTCTCAGTGAGCTCTAGCTGAAGTTATAGAATCCACTGAGCCATCAGGCATAAAGCTCATATGAGGGGCTGTATCTAGGGGGTATGCATTTAGGGGTGATACTTTTTCATGTTGATGTCTAAACTGGTATGACTGGCCCATCGTGGACTTCAATCAAACAAAACTAACACCATCCAATGCTATTAGGGCGGCTGTGTTGGCAGCTTTTTCTCCTGTAATCAAACTGGAAATCCATGTCCAGGTCCTGTCTGTAGTGCTGATATTCCATTACCTACACTCCTTTGCTGAACTCACAAATGGACTCTGGGAGGAAACCTCCTAGGCCATATCCCACTCTAGGTTCTTTAACACCAACATTCCCAAACGAAAAGAGCCATCCTTGAACTGATGGGGTTAAAAGAGTAGAATAAGGTTACCTGACTTTTTGTGGAATTATTGCAGCAGTTAGGAAGAGTCACCATTGGTTTACAGAGAATTCAGTACTCGGCTGTTGACTTTCACTGGCACAGGGAGATGCGGGCAGGAGAGTACACTGCAGTTTAAAATGTTAAGACAAAGCCCCTCTTAAAGATGGAAAGAAATAAAATTAATTTTAAAAAGTTTTCAATGTCCTCTCTTACATACTTTCTTTCCCCTTTGCCAAAGAGGTTGGGGTGAAGGCTGGGAAAGGGGTGGGGAAATAGATTCCTAGCCCCAAACACATTAATTCCTTTTCTTCTCTAAAAGAATAAAAATTCAACCACATCCATTTTACAAAATCCCATTCCTCATACTGTTTATATTGCTATCAGTACTTTTATTATTATTTTATTGTAATGGGTTATTTTTAGACTTGGAAGGATTCAATTTTTATTGGTAAATGTCTATTTCACCATACACACACACACTGACGAACAAATATTTCTGTTGATAATAATTGACATTTAAAGATAGGAAAGTGAGAAAAAGTAAAGTAAGAAAAAAGAAAAGGAGTACTTGTGGCACCTTAGCGACTAACCAATTTATTTGAGCATAAGCTTTCGTGAGCTACAGCTCTGAAATGAACTGTAGCTCACGAAAGCTTATGCTCAAATAAATTGGTTAGTCTCTAAGGTGCCACAAGTACTCCTTTTCTTTTTGCGAATGCAAACTAACACGGCTGTTACTCTGAAACCTAAAGTCAGAAAAGTGCCACTTGACAGCCTAGTAGAGTTTGATTTAAGGATATTTACTAAGTATATTTTGACATATGATGTTGACCGTTTGCGTTTTGTTGGTTATAAAGCTTTAACTTTTTTGAATCTCAACATCTACTCTCATTAAATAATTGTCTGACTCACCTTATTGCCTGACTCCTCCCACATAATTTCATACAACTGTGAAAATTTAAATAGATAAAAATAGAAAAAAATGCTTAATAAACATTGATATTATCCCTTCAAATTACGCAAAAATAAAAATCAAATTCTGCCAAACCTAGTTATTTTTACCTGCTGCTACAATGAGAGATAAAATACTCAGGGCCAATCTTTGGCAAGGTTATGGTAAATTAGGTATGAGGAAATGACACTATTTTAGATGGTTACTCTATGATCAATAACGGGACCACAGGATTTACATCAGTTCAACTGAGAGCAGTATTTGTCCCTCGGTATTTTATTACTATATCATTGATGGATTGCACTGCAGCATCCTCTTAAGACTGAACATTCAACAGAAATATTGGCCCTTCATTGGTTCCACGTTACCTGGTATATATGGAACAACACTGGATAAAATAATGGTGTATTATATCCAATGTTATGGGCATGCTGAACAGTACCAAAGTAGTTAACCTTTTTTGTGATTTATTAATTCATATTGTCTTATTGCTTTGAATTTGCACTTCTTTGGCAGTCAGAACACTAGCCATAAATGAGAATACAGTAACTTATTACAACTACTTTAAGATTTTGTGTTTGTTTCTAACAGAGTTGGGTCCAAACTGCAACATTCAAGTCCAGGGTTTTGAACGGAGCCGCCCTCAGTTTTCTAACATGACATTCAGCCCCTTCTCATGCCTTTTTCACTGTGCCTTTGTAAACGTGACAAAAAACATTACAAAAACTACCCTTTAAAAATCATGATGTTTGCAGCTGAGTGGGTGCTTGGTGATGTGATTATGTGTTGTCACTTATTGAGCTGGGCAAAAAAAAAACTTCATCCAAATTTTTTCACAAAATGATCACTCCATAGGAAACCTGCACAACACCTTCAAAAGACAAGTCTGGGAGCTTAAATTCATAACTCTGCTAGACACCAAAAATCATAGACTCAATAAAGACACTGATTTTATTTCTCATTAAAACAATCTGTAACCCAATAACTCTTCTTTGTCCTTGACTGCAGAGCTCATAATTGCCACTTCATTTTGAATGGTTTCTTGCAACGTGTGTTAATGCCTTACGCTTAACAATTTGTTCCATCTTATATTTAACTATGACACTTGGAGGGCTTGTCTTCACATTCAATGCTGCAGTTGTGCCTCTGTAGAGCATTAAGTGAAGATGGTACTATGCTGATAGGAGAGCTTCTCCTGTCAGCATAGTTAATGCACCTCTGCAAGTGGTGGTCACTATATTGATGAGAGAAGCTCTCCTGTCGACATAGTGCTGTCTACACAGGTTGGTATAACTATGTTGCTCAGAAGTGTGAATTTTTCCGCACCTTTGAGTGATAGCAGTTATACTGATTTAATTTTGTAGTGTAGACCTGGCCTCAGTACTTTTCCAGACCTGAAGAAGAGCTCTTTGGAGAACATAAGAATGGCCATATTGGGTCAGACGAAAGGTCCATCTAGCCCAGTATCCTCTCTTCCAACAGTGGCCAATGCCGGGTGCCCCAGAGGGAATGAACAACAGGTAATCATCAAGCGGTCCATCTCCTGTCGCCCATTCCCAGCTTCTGACAAACAGAGACTAGGGACACCATCCCTGCCCATCCTGGCTAATAGCCATTGATGGACCTATCCTCCATGAACTTATCTAGCTCTTATTTGAACCCTGTTATAGTCTTGGCCTTCACAACATCCTCTGACAACGAGTTCCACAGATTGACTGTGCATTGTGTGAAAAAATACTTCCTTTTGTTTTTTTTAAACTTGCTGCTTATTAATTTCATTTGGTGACCCCTAGTTCTTGTGTTAGGAGAAGGAGTAAATAACACTTCCTTATTCACTTTCTCCACACCAGTCATGATCTTATAGACCTCTATCTTATCCGCCACCCCTTAGTTGTCTCTTTTCCAAGCTGAAAAGCTCCAGTCTTATTAATCTCTCCTCATATGGAAGCCATTCCATACCCCTAGTCATTTTTGTTGCCCTTTTCTGAATCTTTTCCAATTCCAATATATCTTTTTTGAGATGGGGTGACCACATCTGCACACAGTATTCAAGATGTAGGCATATCATGGATTTATACAGGGGCAATATGATATTTTCTGTCTTATTATCTATCCCTTTCTTAATGATGCACAACATGCTCTTCGCTTTTTTAACTGCCATTGGACATTGAGTGGATGTTTTCAGAGAATCATCCACAACTACTCCAAGATCTCTTTCTTGAGTGGTAACAGCTAATTTAGACCCCATCATTTTATATGTATAGTTGGGATTATGTTTTCCAATGTGCATTACTTTGCATTTATCAACATTAAATTTCATCTGCCATTTTGTTGCCCAGTCACCCAGTTTTGTGAGATCCTTTTGTAGCTCTTCGCAGTCTGCCTGGGACTTAATTATCTTGAGTAGTTTTGTATCATCTGCAAATTTTTCACCTCGCTGTTTACCCCTTTTTCCAGATCATTTATGAATATATTGATTAGGACTGGGCCCAGTATAGACCCCTGGGGGACACCACTATTAACTTCTCTCCATTCTGAAAACTGACCATTTGATTCCTACCCTTTGTTTCCTATCTTTTAACCAGTTACCAATGCATAAGAGGACCTTCCCTCTTATCCCATGACAGCTTACTTTGCTTATGAGCCTTTGGTGAGGGACCTTGTCAAAGGCTTTCTGAAAATCTAAGCACACTATATCCACTTGATCCCCAGGGTCTACGTGCTTGTTGACCCCCTCAAAGAATTCTAGTAGATTGGTGAGGCATGATTTCCCTTTACAAAAAACATGTTGACTATTCCCCAACAAATTATGTTCATCTATGTGTCTGAGAATTTTTTCTTTACTGTAGATTCAACCAATTTGCCCGGTACTGAAGTCAGGCTTACCAGCCTGTAATTGCCAGGATCACAAAAAATTGTGTCACATTAGCAATCCCCCAGTCATTTGGTACAGAAGCTGATTTAAATGATAGGTTACAAACTACAGTTAGTAGTTCTGAAATTTCACATTTGAGTTTCTTCAGAACTCTTGGGTGACTATCATCTGGTCTTGGTGCCTTATTACTGTTTAGTTTATCAGTTTGTTCCAAAACCTCCTCTAATGACACCTCAACATGGGACAGTTCCTCAGATTTGTCACCTAAACAGAATGGCTGAGGTTTGGGAATCTCCCTCACATCCTCAGCCATGAAGACCAGTGCAAATAATTCATTTAGTTTCTCCACAATGGTCATATCATCTTTAAGTGCTCCTTTCGCATCTCGATCGTCCAGTGGCCCCAGTGGTTGTTTAGCAGGCTTCCTGCATCTGATGTACTTAAAGAAAAAAAATTTTGCTACTACTGTTTGAGTCTTTGGCTAGTTGTTCTTCAAATTCTTTTTTCGTCTTCCTAATTATATTTTTACACTTCAGTTGCCAGAGTTTATGCTCCTTTCTATTTTTCTCACTAGGATTTAACTTCCACTTTTTAAAGGATACCTTTTTGTCTCTCACTACTTCTTTTACTTTGTTGCTTAGCCACGGTGGCACTTTTTTGGTTCTCTTACTATGTTTTTTAATTTGGTGTATACATTTAAGTTGAGCCTCTATTATGGTGTCTTTAAAAAGTTTCCATGCAGTTTGCAGAGATTTCACTTTTGGCACTATACCTTTTAATTTCTGTTTAACTTCCTCATTTTTGTGTAGTCCCCCTTTGTGAAATTGAATGCTACAGTGTTGGGCTGCTGTGGTGTTTTTTCCCCGCCAGAGGAAAAATTTAATTATCTTATGTTAAGTTTAATTATATTATGGACACTATTACCTAACAGTCCAGCTATAATCACCTCTTGGACCAGATCCTGTTCTCCACTTAGGACTAAATCAAGAATTGCCTCTCCTCTTGTGGGTTCCAGGACTAGCTGCTCCAAGAAGCAGTCATTTAAGGTGTCAAGAAACTTTATCTCTGCATCCCGTCCTGAGGTGACATGTACGCAGTCAAAAGCTTGACTCTCTCACCAACAAAAGCTGGTCCAGTAAAAGATATTACCTTGCCCAATTTGTCTCTCTCATACCCTGGAACCAACACAGCTACAACACCACTGTGATTTAGAAACACAGACACAAAAAAGACAGGGGACGTTGCTGTAATTAGCTGGAAAAATGGAACCAGATGCTGAGCTCACTTATAGCAGTGTAAGTGCGTTAATCCACATTTACACCAGTGTGACTGAACTCTGAGTTGGAGCACCATTAGGTTATTTTAACTTATGGCAGGGCTGGAGCAGATGTGGCCTGTGATTCAGGGAGCATTAACCAGCTCCCTGATGAGAAGATCTCAGTTCAGTAGAGAATCATGTCCAATAACAGAGAACAGGAGTTAAGAAGAAAGGTCACTTGATGTGGCTGACCCTTCTTTGGTTGTGTTACATTAAAAGTAATCTGATAATTATCTTATTTTGCCATATAGTTTGGACATAGTTTCAGAGAGAGAAGAATGGGTTCTCTCTCAATCAACTGTAATTGTCATATACTTGTTAGCCTTGGGATCACTAACGCAAAAAGGACCATTATAAACATCCTTGGCAAAAGGAAACAGTTTCATGGTGTATGTATATGTGGACATATTACTGAACCCATATGGTTCAGTACAAGCTTTCAGCGATGCCTTTGGAGGGAATGAAGTGCATCTTCCATGTGGAATTGTTAAATGTCATGTGGTTAGGATTATGTATTCCTAGTCTCAGAACAGTTTCTGCATGCGTGACCATTTAAAATAAATACTGTACATCCTCTTATACAGATTGTCCCAAAAACTAGATGATATTTCAAAGAAATGAAGCTGACTGTGTTTGATTTAGCACTCTGGGTCTACCTTAGGGTTATGGCACTTCCAACTGTTTCTACGTACATTTTGTGTGCGTACCGTGTAGTGCTAGTGTGCCCAGGTCTTGCCTGTTGCTAAATGTCTGATGTGAGAACATAAATTGTAGCTCCTTCCTGAATATGAATTAAAGGATCCTTTTCCTATCCCTTTATGAATCTCTTATTTGCTCTGGTAACTTTGCACTTACATTTGTTGCTCTCAGGTTGTTCCTTAATTCTTACCCACAAAAACTGTTTATTAGGGATTCAAGAAGGAAACTTATGAGAGAAAGCAAAAACTAGGATTATTTTAAATGGTCAGAAAAGTGATAGAGGGGTCCTGATTGTGGTAGTTAAGATTCTGATGGGTACAGTGAAAATAGAACAGGCCTACCTTTTATGAACTGTTTCATAGCATGAGGACTAGGGCTGTGTAGAGAAAGGTAATTCCATCTCAATATTTCAAAATCTGGTTTCATTCTGATTTGGAACAAAAACCAAAATGTCCAAATTCTCCAGTCTGTCTGGTAGGGTGCCCCAGAGCCATGGAGACTGGAAGCCTGAGCTACCAATGAGCCACGAGCCTGGAAACTTGGGAGCCAGTGCCCCCAGCTTCCTGTCATCTTGCATGATGAGCTGCAGAGGAGCTGGGAGCCCAGAAGCTCCAGCTGAGCCAGGGAGCCTCGGCACTCGGGAGTCCGGGTGGCCAGGCTCCCGGCTCCCCATCAGTTGCCTGGTGAGCTGTAGAGGAGCTGGGAGCCTTCCATCTCTAGCAGAGCCAGGGCCTCAGACCTTGGGAGCTGGGGCTTCCAGGTTCTCAGCTCCCATCAGCCCACCAGGGAGGCTGGGCTGATGAGGAAATGGGTGGGCGAATTCATGTCAACTTCATGAATAGTTTGGGGTTGACTGAAACTGCATTTTTCAAAGAATAAACTATTCACCCAGAACATTTCTAAACAGGACGTTGAGGCGTAGTTGAAACAGTTACTGAAGCCTCATAGAACAAACACTTACAGTAATTAAAATAACACCCCATTATAAGCTGGGTGGAAAAAGAAACCAGGACATGAGCAGATTTGCACATTACAATGGACATCTCACTCCGGCTTGTCTATACTTACAGTGCTGCAGCTGTACCACTGTAGTGCTTACTGAAGATGCTGCCTGAGCTGGTGGGAGACCTTCTTCCATCACTGTAGTTAAGCCACTTCCCTGAGAGGAGGGAGTAGCTAGGTCGACAGGAGAAGCCCTCGTGTGGATATAGCACTGTAGGCAGTATAATTCTGTCCCTCGGGGTGTGGATTTTCCCTGCCCCTGAGTGACGTAGTTATACGGACATAAATTCCTAGTGTAGACCAAGCCTACATGCCTAAATTGCATGCACCTATCTCATCTACTCAATGGAAATAATCATCTGTCTTTGAGACATCCCATGTAACAGAGACAAAGACTGTTTTCCTTCACACTGATTTTTTCCCTAGTGCTGGTATAGCACAATCTCTGCTCTCACGGGCGGCATGTGAACCCCCCATCTGGGGTGGCCAGCCCCCTACCCCGCCCCGTCCGCTCGAACCCCTGCCCCCACTCCACCACCACCCTCCACTCTCGCCAAAGGAGCCCCGGCCTGTCTGTCCGAGCTGCTCCGGCTGGCTGGCCGGCCTCCCCCAGCCTCCATTATGCATCGTCTATGTCTGCTTCATTCGTTTGTTAAAAACAGTACAAGGGAGATATTTGAAATACTGTAATAAGCCATGGCTCAGATCCATGGATGCTACTTTGCCCATCATTGCCAATACCACTGTTTGCCTTTAGCTAGAAGATTAGTAACTACAGCATGAACAATGAACACACTTCATATCACACCCAGTTCGTTGCAGCCATTTCACATTGAATAGAAAAACAAATTCTTCACTCTAACAGAGCAGCTTCCCCGGTCAGGGGGATTGTGTAAGCCATGCCCGCTTGATGAGGTACTCTGTTGCCCTCTAGTGATGGCTAGGCCAGAGAGAGGTTGAAGAGCCTGTTACAGCCTTGGCTAAAAGAAGTTGGTCTTTTAGCTCAGTCAGTAGAGGCTTAGAGGTCCCAGGTTTGATTCCTGCTGCTGACAGCTTGTGCAGGGTTATCAGTGCTACATACTTTAAGCCTGAAAGGGTGCATATCAGTCAGCAACAGGCATTATTTGAGAACTTTAGAGATGAGCAAGTCTCAAGTTGAAAAAGCATTAGTAATTTCTAGGGCCGTCAAGCAATTAAAAAAATTAATCACAAATTAATCGAACGATTAATCATGCTGTTAAACAATAGAATACCATTTATTTAAATATTTTTAACGTTTATATTTAAATATTTCTACATTTTCAAATATATTGATTTCTACTACTACACAGAATACAAAGTGAACAGTGCTCACTTTATATTATTTTTGTTTACATATATTTGCACTGTAAAAAACAGAAGAAATTGTATTTTTCAATTCACCTAATACAATCATAGAATCATAGAGTATCAGGGTTGGAAGGGACATCAGAAGGTCATCTAATCCAACCCCCTGCTCAAAGCAGGACCAAACCCAAACTAAATCATCCCAGCCAGGGCTTTGTCAAGCCTGACCTTAAAAACTTCTAAGGAAGGACATTCCACCACAACCCTAGGTAACGCATTCCAGTGTTTCACCACCCTCCTAGTGAAAAAGTTTTTCCTAATATCCAACCTAAACCTCCCCCACTGCAACTTGAGACCATTACTCCTTGTTCTGTCATCAGCAACCACTGAGAACAGTCTAGAGCTATCCTCTTTGGAACCCCCTTTCAGGTAGTTGAAAGCAGCTATCAAATCCCCCCTCATTCTTCTCTTCCACAGACTAAACAATCCCAGTTCCCTCAGCCTCTCCTCATAACTCATGTGTTCCAGTCCCCTAATCATTTTTGTTGCCCTCTGCTGGACTCTTTCCAATTTTTCCACATCATTCTTGTAGTGTGGGCCCCAAAACTGGACACAGTAGTCCAGATGAGGCCTCACCAATGTCGAATAGAGGGGAACGAACACGTCCCGCGATCTGCTGGCAATGTTCCTACTTCTGCATCCCAAAATGCCATTGGCCTTCTTGGCAACAACGGCACACTGTTGACTTATATCCAGCTTCTCGTCCACTGTAACCCCTAGGTCCTTTTCGGCAGAACTGCTGCCTCGCCATTCGGTCCCCAGTCTGTAGCAGTGCATGGGATTCTTCCGTCCTAAGTGCAGGACTCTGCACTTGTCCTTGTTGAATCTCATCAGATTTCTTTTAGCCCAATCCTCTAATTTGTCCAGGTCCCTCTGTATCCTATCCCTACCCTCCAGCATATCTACCTCTCCTCCCAGTTAAGTGTCATCTGCAAACTTCCTGAGGGTGCAATCCATACCATCCTCCAGTTCATTTATGAAGATATTGAACAAAACAGGCCCGAGGACCGACCCTTGGGGAACTCCACTTGACACCGGCTGCCAACTAGACATGGAGCTATTGATCACTACCCATTGAGCCCAACAATCTAGCCAACATTCTATCCACCTTATAGTCCATTCATCCAGCGCATACTTTTTTAACTTGCTGACAAGAATACTGTGGGAGACCATGTCAAAAGCTTTGCTAAAGTCAAGGAACAACACGTCCACTGCTTTCCCCTCATCCACAGAGCCAGTTATCTTGTCATAGAAGGCAGTTAGATTAGTCAGGCATGACTTGCCCTTGGTGAATCCATGCTGACTGTTCCTGATCACTTTCCTCTCCTCTAAGTGCTTCAGAATTGATTCCTTGAGGACTTGCTCCATGGTTTTTCCAGAGACTGAGGTGAGGCTGACTGGCCTGTAGTTCCCAGGATCCTCCTTCTTCCCTTTTTTAAAGATGGGCACTACATTAGCCTTTTTCCAGTCATCCGGGACTTCCCCCGATCGCCATGAGTTTTCAAAGATAATGGCCAATGGCTCTGCAGTCACATCCGCCAACTCCTTTAGCACTCTCGGATGCAGCGCATCCGGCCCCATGGACTTGTGCTCGTCCAGCTTTTCTAAATAGTCCTGAACCACTTCTTTCTCCACAGAGGGCTGGTCACCTCCTCCCCATGCTGTGCTGCCCAGTGCAGTAGTCTGAGAGCTGACCTTGTTCGTGAAGACAAAGGCAAAAAAAGCATTGAGTACATTCGCTTTTTCCACATCCTCTGTCACTAGGTTGCCTCCCTCATTCAGTAAGGGGCCCACACTTCCCTTGACCTTCTTCTTGTTGCTAACATACCTGAAGAAACCCTTCTTGTTACTCTTAACATCTCTTGCTAGCTGCAACTCCAGGTGTGATTTGGCCTTCCTGATTTCACTCCTGCATGCCCGAGCACTATTTTTATACTCTTCCCTGGTCATCTATCCAATCTTCCACTTCTTGTAAGCTTCATTTTTGTGTTTAAGATCAGCAAGGATTTCACTGTGGAGCCAAGTTGGTCGCCTGCCATATTTACTATTCTTTCTGCACATCGAGATGGTTTGTCCCTGTAACCTCAATAAGGATTCTTTAAAATAAAGCCAGCTCTCCTGGACTCCTTTCCCCCTCATGTTATTCTCCCAGGGGATCCTGCCCATCAGTTCCCTGAGGGAGTCAAAGTCTGCTTTTCTGAAGTCCAGGGTCCGTATTCTGCTGCTCTCCTTTCTTCCCTGTGTCAGGATCCTGAACTCGACCATCTCATGGTCACTGCCTCCCAGGTTCCCATCCACTTTTGCTTCCCTTACTAATTCTTCCCTGTTTGTGAGCAGCAGGTCAAGAAGAGCTCTGCCCCTAGTTGGTTCCTCCAGCACTTGCACTAGGAAATTGTCGCCTACACTTTCCAAAAACTTCCTTGATTTTCTGTGCACTGCCATATTGCTCTCCCAACAGATCTCAGGGTGATTGAAGTCTCCCATGAGAACCAGGGCCTGCGATCTAGTAACTTCCATGAGTTGCTGGAAGAAAGCCTCGTCCACCTCATCCCCCTGGTCCGGTGGTCTATAGCAGACTCCCACCACGACATCAACCTTGTTGCTCACACTTCTAAACTTAATCCAGAGACTCTCAGGTTTTTCTGCAGTTTCATACTTGAGCTCTGAGCAGTCATACTGCTCCCTTACATACAATGCAACTCCCCCACCTTTTCTGCCCTGCCTGTCCTTCCTGAACAGTTTATATCCATCCATGACAGTACTCCAGTCATGTGAGTTATCCCACCAAGTCTCTGTTATTCCAATCACATCATAATTCCTTGACTGTGCCAGGACTTCCAGTTCTCTCTGTTTGTTTCCCAGGCTTCTTGCATTTGTGTATAGGCACTTGAGATAACTCGCTGATCGACCCTCTTTCTCAGTATGAGGCAGGAGCCCTGCCCTCTCGCGTGCTCCTGCTCGTGCTTCCTCCCGGTATCCCACTTCCCCACTTACCTCAGGGCTTTGGTCTCCTTCCCCCGGTGAACCTAGTTTAAAGCCCTCCTCACTAGGTTAGCCAGCCTGCTTGCGAAGATGCTCTTCCCTCTCTTCGTAAGGTGGAGCCCGTCTCTACCCAGCACTCCTCCTTCTTGAAACACCATCCCATGGTCAAAGAATCCAAAGTCTTCTCTCCGACACCACCTGCGTAGCCATTCGTTGACTTCCATGATTCGACGGTCTCTACCCAGGCCTTTTCCCTCCACGGGGAGGATGGACGAGAATACCACTTGCGCCTCAAACTCCTTTATCCTTCTTCCCAGAGCCACGTAGTCTGCGATCTGCTCAAGGTCATTCTTGGCAGTATCATTGGTGCCCATGTGGAGAAGCAGGAAGGGGTAGCGATCCAAAGGCTTGATGAGTCTCGGCAGTCTCTCCGTCACATTGTGAATCCTAGCTCCTAGCAAGCAGCAGACTTCTCGGTTTTCCCGGTCGGGGCGGCAGGTAGATGACTCAGTTCCCCTGAGGAGAGAGTCCCCGACCACCACCTCCCACCTCCTTCTCTTGGGAGAGGTGGTCGTGGAACCACCAACCCTAGGACAGTGCATCTCATGCCTTCCAATTGGTGGAGTCTCCTTCTGTTCCCTTCCCTCGGATGTATCATCTAGTCCACCCTCCGCATTAGTACCTGTGGAGAGAACATGAAAACGGTTACTTACCTGTATCTGCATTGCTGGTACATGGACACTCCCCTTTCTTCTTCTGGAGGTCACATGCTGCCAAATTTCTTCACCGTCCTCCTGTCCCCGCAGTGCAGCCTGCTCTGAATCTTCAGAACATTGTGTCCATAGAAGCATATCCTGACGTCTGTCCAGAAAATCTTCAGTTTCTCTTGTGCAACGCAGGGTCAATACCTGTTGCTCCAGATCTTGAACTTTCTTTTCCAATATGGAGACCAGCTTGCACTTTGTACAGACAAAGTCGCTTCTGTCCTGTGGAAGAAAGACAAACATAGCACATCCAGCGCAGGTCACAACAGCTGAACGCTCCCCATCCATATTACCTTCCTTTTACAAGCTTCCTCAGGAGTTGCAGTAACTACTCAGAGAAGCCGGCAAGATGTAAGCCTCAGTGGGCTCTTCCCAGCCAAACTCCCTCTGTTAGCCTCTCTGCTGTTCGCAATAATACAAGTACTGTTGTGCAATCTCTTTGTCATGAAAGTTGAACTTACAAATGTAGAATTATGTACAAAAAACTGCATTCAGAAATAGAACAATGTAAAACTTTTGAGCCTACAAGTCCACTCAGTCCTACTTCTTGTTCAGCCAATCACTCAGACAAACAAGTTTGGTTATAATTTGCAGGAGATAATGTTACCCGCTTCTTGTTTACAATGTCACCTGAAAGTGAGAATTGGCATTCACATGCCACTGTTGTAGCTGGCGTCGCAAGCTATTCACGTGCCTGATGCGCTAAAGACTCATATGTCCCTTCAAGCTTCAACCACCATTCCAGAGGCTATACGTCCATTCTAATGATGGGTTCTGCTTGATAATGATCCAAAGCAGACCAGACTGAGGCATGTTCGTTTTCATCATCTGAGTCAGATGCCACCAGCAGAAAGTTGATTTTCTTTTCTGGGTCGTTTGGGTTCTGTAGTTTCCGCATCAGAGTGTTGCTCTTTTAAGACTTCTGAAAGCATGTTACACACCTTGTCCCTCAGATTTTGGAAGGCACTTCAGATTCTTAAACCTTGGGTCAAGTCCTCTAACTATTTTTAGAAATTTCACATCGGTACCTTCTTTGCATTTTGTCAAATCTGGTGTGAAAATGTTCTTAAAACAAACATGTGCTGGGTCATCATCCGAGACAGCTACAACATGAAATATATGGCAGAATGAGGGGTAAAACAGAGCAGGAGACAACCAATTCTCCCCCAAGGAGTTCAGTCACAAATTTAATTAGCACATTATTTTTTTATGCATCATCCGCATGCAAGCATGTCCTCTGGAATGCTGGCCGAAGCATGAAGGGGCATGCAAATGGTTAGCATATCTGGCATGTAAATACCTTGCAATACCAGCTACAAAAGTGCCATGCAAACGCCTGTTCTCACTTTCAGGTGACATTGTAAATAAGAAGCAGGCAGCAGTATCTCCCATAAATGTAAACAAACTTGTTTGTCTTAGCGATTGGCTAAACAAGAAGTAGGACTGAGTGGACTTGTAGGCGCTGAAGTTTTGAGTGCAGTTATGTAAAAAAAAATCTACATTTGTAAGTTACACTTTCATGATAAAGAGATTGCACTACAGTACTTGTATGAGGTGAATTGAAAAATACTATTTCTTTTGTTTATCAATTTTACAGTGCAAATATTTGTAATCAAAAATAATAAGATCAAGTGAGCACTGTGCACTTTGTATTCTGTGTTGTAAAAGAAATCAATATATTTGAAAACATTAAAAATATTTAATAAATTTCAATTTGTAGTCTATTGTTTAACAGTGCAAAATTAATCGTGACTAATTTTTTTTAGTTAATTGCATGAGTTAACTATAGCCATAGTAATTTCCCATAAGAGTCAGCTAGTTTTGTTGTGAACATGACACTAGTGGTTAAGAGTTAGACTGAACTGTCACATGGGGGCAGGGGAAACCCAACCAAAATACCCTCAGACTGGTGGGAGTGGTCTGGGGCCTCTATAAGGAAGAGCCACCTCATTCCAAAGGGGATAGAGGGAGATTTCTGCTTCTAGAAGGGTACTGTTGTTGTTTTCTGAAGAATGGCCTGGTGAAAGCTGGGTGGGTGGAGACTGGCCAGTAAACCAGGAAGGCTAGAATGGGGCCCAGGAGCAGGGCCGACTCTTGGAAAGGAAAGTACTGACCAAGGGAGAATTTGGGCACATACTGGGCCTGCCTCCCTTTAACAACTTGAACTTTGGGTTCCTGGAAGGAAAAGGACTCTAATGGCACTTGAGAAACATGGAGCATGCAGATCTTATAGAATCTGGGACTAAAAATAGAATGGGTGTAAAATTGTGGTACAATAAATACCAATGCACCTGCATTTTCAGAACTGCATTCTCTGGCTTCCTTTTGTCCCTTACCATCAATTCTGGGGAGGTCAAGTCATCTTGGCCCCACAAGGCGATAACCTCTTGACAATATTCTATCACAGGTCTGGTGCCCCCATACATCCTGCAGTGGAATGTGCACAGCTGGCAGCAGTAAAAGCCTATGTGACTGACATGGGGACCATGACCTAAGGAGACACAAATATGTCCAATGGTGGAGAAATTTCACAGAGCCTCCATCCCCTGCACAGTTACTTAAGTAACTGCCTGAAACTCCTGGCCACCTAAGCAAACATTTGTGAAAGGCTCATTCACCCCATACCTGAAACTTGCCAGCTATTTGGCAAAAACAAACCATCTGGACTGACATCTGGAAAACAAAACCATCTGTATTATCTTAACACTGATGACACAAAGGCAGTTTGTGAGGCATCTTCTGGGAGACATAAAAGGAGTTCTTTTATTATTCTAGAATAAGCCTTTTTTCTTTTTTAAATTCACCTCTTTTCCCATTCCACCTTGCATGAATTCCAGCTGCTTGATTAACGATGCCCCAAAGCAAGTTGCTACGTGAATAAAATGCATAAAGAGGATTTATGAAGTGGTCAGGTGTCTAACATTGCCTGAAAATGTCTACAGAATGCTCTGTGTCATATTTTACTGAGTCGTTAACATTTTTGAATTTGGTTTTCAAATCAGAGTGAGATTTAAGAGACCAACAGACTGCTGTTGGATTTAACATTCAGAATACTCACTAAAGCCCACTTTTTAAAAGAAATTACCTTGTTACCAGAAGATACTTAATATAGAAATAGTAGCCCTTATAGCCTGGCTAAATTCAAACTCAGGCACTTGTATTCTGCCTTCCTAACTCATGTTCCCTGTGTGACTTCAGTTTGGGTACATTCATAGAATCATAGAATATCAGGGTTGGAAGGGACCTCAGGAGGTCATCTAGCCCAACCCCCTGCTCAAAGCAGGACCAATACCCAATTAAATCATCCCAGCCAGGGCTTTGTCAAGCCTGACCTTAAAAACCTCTAAGGAAGGAGAAAAGGAGTACTTGTGGCACCTTAGAGACTAACCCATTTATTTGAGCATAAGCTTTCCGATGCATCCGATGAAGTGAGCTGTAGCTCACGAAAGCTTATGCTCAAATAAATGGGTTAGTCTCTAAGGTGCCACAAGTACTCCTTTTCTTTTTGCAAATACAGACTAACACGGCTGCTACTCTGAAACCAGTCTAAGGAAGGAGATTCCACTACCTCCCTCAGTAACCCATTTGAGTGCTTCACACCCTCCTAGTGAAAAAGGTTTTCCTAATATCCAAGCTAAACCTCCCCCACTGCAACTTGAGATCATTACTCCTCGTTCTGTCACCTGCTACCACTGAGAACAGTCTAGATCCATCCTCTTTGGAACCCCCTTTCAGGTAGTTGAAAGCAGCTATCAAATCCCCCCTCACTCTTCTCTTCTGCAGACTAAATAATCCCAGTTCCCTCAGCCTTTCATAAATCATGTGCTCCAGCCCCCTAATCATTTTTGTTGCCCTCTCTTTCAGTCCGAAAACACACCATTGGGCAGTGCTGCTGGTACCAATCAGCCGCCACCCTACCCCACACCTGTGGTGGGTGTAAAATAGGGTTGCGTGTAGTTACACCATGTTTCAATGGAGTTACAGCAGCATAAAGCTGGTGTAGCAGCACAGAGAATTTGGCCCTCTGTCTGTAAAACACATTGGTGTGAAAAGGGGCCCTGCTAACTTTACAAATCCTCAGCTTCTTGGGAAATTTCTACCACGCATCTTTTCATGTCAGTGCTGAGTGTAATGAAAATTGCTGTAAACAAGATAAAGAGCGCATCAAGGAAAGGTGTCACTGCAGCTGCAGGCTAGGGCTATATTTCAATGTCCTCCAGCCCCTGGCCTCGCAACAACTCTTCTCCACCTTGGCTGTTCTGCTCCTTGTTCTCACTCCCCTTCAGAAAAGGAGCGCAGTGGTTCCACAGCTCTGCTCCTTTCTCCCCTCCTTTTAAAGGGGAAGCAGGATATGTGCTGTTCTGCGCCTGTCTCCTCCCCCAAAGCTGCAGTGATGCTTAAGCGGCCCTTTCCTATTGTGGAAACACCTGCCAACCACAGCTGGTCATGATTTTTTGGACAAACTGTTTTTTGGGTTTTTTTGTTTCGCCAAAAATACTGATTTGGTCAAAACCAAAACTGTTCACAAAACAGGGCCAGTTGCAGTGAATAAATCTCCAGACTAAAAAAATTCTTTGGGGGGAAGGAGAGGGACAGGGGGAGGGTGTCAGAATGGGGGAAATGCCGTGTTTCAAAATTTTCAAAACAAAATTTCTGTATTTTCTGAGTCAGTGATTTTTAGTTTGAAAGTGTTAGTAAATTTAAACTTCACAAAAGGTTAAAGATGGTCAAAATCAAAATGAAACTCTTCAAAAATGAGTCAAAGCAAAAATGTTTTCACTGATTCAAAACAAAAAAAAATTGGAATTTTTGGTGAGCAAAAAATGAAGTTTTTACTATTCATCCCAGTTCAGGATTTTTTCAATGTATCAGTATTTTCATGGCACAAGAAATCAATTTCCCACCCAGTTCTACCAGCAAAGCCTCAGCCACTCTGCTGCTATCTTTCCTTTTCCCTCCAGGTGAGGGGTCCATGGTTTCCTAGCACCAATGTTACAAAGCTATGATTCCTAAAGGATCTCTGTGTTTTTGTTTGTGAGCAGCATAACAAACGTTAGGATTTACTTCCAGTTAATGTGATGGGGTAGTTGGAGCATCTAAGGATTTGATTCTGATATTACAATGGTGTACATCAGGAGTAATCCCACTGAAGTCAATGAAAAGCCAGTGTGACTTCAGAACTAGCCCTTAAGAATGTGCATGTCTAATATCTTAATCATAGAGCTAGACGGGACCTCGAGAGGTCATCTAGTCCAATCCCCTGCACTCCTGGCAGGACAATATTTATGTCATTGAGTTCTGAGGCTGTGAAGGTGCCACTCTACCCTTCCCATCACCTACCCCTGACTCAGAGTTACCAACTTTGGTTGGACGAATTCCTGGAGGTTTCATCACATGACATTATCTTTAATTAAAGATGAATCTATAATTCCTGGAGACTCCAGGACCATCCTACAAAACAGCTCTCAGAGTTTGAAACTGCTGACATCACTAGGGCCTCCACGGCTCTGAAGGCACTGCCCATAACACTACTTGCTGTGGGGAGAGGCACATAGCCCTAAAATCCTGGCTTTATGGAGTTTGGGAGCAGGAAACACTTGGCTAGTCAGCCCCATCCTCCTTCCACTGCTGAGAGCTGCCTCTGCTTGATCCATCCATTGTGGAGGACACCGAGGCCTTCTTGAAGGGATGCTCCCAATTAGGAAATCCCCTGGTAGGTTCCAGCCCACAAGATGCTCTTGGGCAAGAGTAGGAAGGGCTGCTGCATTAAACAAATGAGAGGTCCTTTACAGCAATCATTGAAAAGCCCGTGATTCTAGTAAGACATTCACTAGCCTCTGGAAGCTGGGGCTGTTTATAAAAAGAAATACATCACAGTTCTCAATGTCTGCTGAGAGATGCTTGGAGGGGGACCTCATCTCAACACAGCGCTGACATAATCTAAAGTACAACAGATGCTCTGTCTCAAGCTTAGTGTAAACAAGGGGAAATTATTTATGTCCCTCTATTAACGCTGGCAATAACTGGAACTGTAGGCAGGAGTGAGAGCTGTGTGACGTGTTTACAAGATGTATCCAGATAACGAAATCTCCACCGTTACATTTTGTACAGTGCACCCAGCTCCAGCTGTGTCTATTTTTTTCCTCCAGTGCATAACATGGAATTGAGTGAGTTCAGTAAAAAACAGCCCCATAATCTGTACAATTCACAAGGAACTACAAACTCAACCCCTGCCCACTAAGCATCCTTTCGCCAGGGTTTGCGCTATACAGATGTATGTCTTTAGAGTTGCTTAATAGCCTGTAAACACCCTATGTATGGAGTCTATTAAGGAAATGTAAGAGATCCATACCTCACCCTGGATGGAACAAAAGGAGGAGACGCCTAAATAAAATAATGCCTATAATCCATAACACTTAACGTGTTTGTTTTGGCATGTCTGACATTTGATTGAAAAGGAGCAATTTTATATATATAAAAATAAGACTATATGTCCTCTCCAGCTTGTGAAAATTCACTGCTTTTGAAGGGGTGTCTGGTGGCAGAAAACCAGGTGCTAGTTTATGCCAAGGTTCCCCAGGCCTCATTTGGATACTAACAAACACACAGCTGCAATCAGTCTGGTTCACCTGTGTGTTAGTATTGGTAAAATAGGTATTAGAGTTATAAAAATGTACTTAGTGTTTAGGCTTTTACCGAATGCTTGTAAATTACTGCGTGCATTAATCTCGCTTACATCTGTATCCCATCTTGCAAGGGAATATTTGAGCATTTGCATTGTAAGCCTCTGTAACTATGTAAATCACCAGACATAAAAGAAGCATTAACGAATGTGGAATACTCGTTATGTGCTGCCAGACAAAGAAGGCCCATCAACACCAGATGAATTATGTGGAACATCAGAAAGGCAAGGATTACTGAGCATAATCAAATGATTCCCAGTGCTTAGCCTGGGTTAGCCCTAACGGACATATAGAGCTTGCTTATCATAGAAGCTTCTACTACTTTTTGAAACTTAAGACTGGAACTCCTTTCTGTGTATATACGTCTACCTTTAGCTTTGTAAATAACTCATTTCCTTTTCCTATAAAATAAATCTTTAGATCGTTTATTATAGGATTGGCTACAGGTGTTGTCTTTGGTTTGAAATCTTAGGTGCAGTTGGCCTCTGGTAAGTGACTAGTCCTTTGGGACTGGAAGTAACCTCAACACTGCTGAGATCTTTGGTATAAGGGACCATCTATCACAAAGGCACGCTTGCCTCAGTGGCAAGACAGATTGGAGTACCCATATGAGGACTGTCTGTGACTCCATGTTAAGGCTGTTATAGTGTGTGAGGCATTTATATTTGATGATTGGTTGGTGAAACTTAAGTATAGAAGTCACACCCAATTTGGGGTTTGTGCCCTGTTTCCTAACAGTCTGCCCTGAAGTTGTACCTAGGCTCTGGTGGCATGGCAGGACAGCTTGACAGGATGTATTACCCTCTCCATGGTACAGAACAGAGATGGACAGACCGAACAAATTACAGTTCCTAAGATACATAGAAGTTGCTATCTAAACAACCCATGGCTTTGGAAATGTTTGTGGGGAGGGGAATTTGGATTTGCCTGCCATGGGGAAATGGCATTTCAGATCTCAGCCTTTGCCAAAAGGCAATGTAAATCTACATGAAATTTGGCAACCAAAAAATTCAGCAACTGAGAATAGCTCTTCATCAGGTCTGGTTACTGTATTTCTTGCATTACAGCTGTAGCAATACCAAAATGAAGGCAAAATAGCTCTTTAAGATCTCTAGCATTTACTGAACATCTTGTGTTTTTAAATTTCCTATTAGAGCAGTAACAGCATTTTTACATATTTACATGGATACCTTGAACTTCATAGCTGTGCTTAAGCTGAACTTCCCTGCCACTTGGAACGTCCCTGAAGCAGCAATACACGAGTCAGATTCCCCTGCATGTATGTCCCAGAGGGTGCAGTTTAGGAGTGACAGCCCCAATGACGTGCACTTTGCTCCCAGCAACTTTGCTCCCATAGTTTTGCTCTCAGGGACACAGCTTCCACAAGTGAGAGAAAATGGCTGCTTGGGGCAGGCTGAATAACCAAATGACTGGACAGATCTCCCCATATTATTAATACCCATGTTTATTACAGTTGTGCCCGAGGGCCAACCAAGAGCTGGGCCCCAGAGTGCTAGGCACTGTACAAGCAGTAGTAGATGGTCCCTGCCCCCAAAAGCATACAATCTAAATATACAAGAGTGGGGGGAGGGGTAGAACACACAAACAGAGTGAACAATATGATGGCAGCAAACGGCAGATTAGTCCCATGATATATTTCTGGGAAACGTTTTAGTTAGGAGGGAATCAGCTAAATGGAAAGAGAAGGGAAGGGGAAGGGGGATGAAGGAAGCAGGGAAGAAGAGGTGAAGAGGGGCAGGTGTGGCATGAAGCAGAGGGGAAGAGACAGAGGGAAGGGAAAGGTTGGAGCAAACAGCCAGCCAATCAGCACAGGACATAGAAAGTCCAGTCAGAACTGTAGAAAGTTCTCTGTATATCCAAAGATCCCTGGTTTGGCTGCTTCTGCTCCTACCAGCTGGAGTCTCTGGCTGGCTCCTCTCTGCAGCTTTCTCCTGAGTCCACAAGGGTGGGGAGACACCACTTGGGTCCTAGTGCCTCCAATGTCAGGGGTCTCCACTGCACAGTTTTTGGTTGGGGGAATTGTCCTGGAGGAAAGAGTGGTCCTGCCTGGGCCCCATTGTACCCCTTCCCTCCCCACCATCCCAGTTCATACTCAAAATCTCTCAAAGTTTTCTGCGGTAGGGAAGGCCAAACCCTAGTTTAAACCTAAACCAACATCTATTTCAAAGATGGTTGTGGCACTAAAGAATTCATAAAAATGCTTATGAATATTTTTTCCTAGTGAAGTCCTAATTCCCATTGACTTCACTGGGCTTTGGATCAGGCCTGGTATGTCTAGCTTTATTATTTATTATTATGTGTATTGCCATAGCACCTAGGAGCCCTAGTCATGGACCAAGGTCCCTCTGTGCTAGTTGCTGTACAAACACAGAAAAAAAGACAGTCCCTACCCCAAACAGCTCACGATCTAAATCAGCATTTACATTACACTGTTTCCCACATGACTTTGTCAGTTAGTGTTTTGCATTATGAGATAATTTTCCCAAGTATCAAAATGTTTAAGGGCTAATTTCTGCCATTAGATACATGTACACAGTTCCCCGTGACTTCAGTGTGGGTTGTGCATACAAATCTGAGGGCCAAATTTACCCATAGGTACCTTATAAATGAATACATACTAAAAACAATTAGATACTACCAAAAGAAAAATCCCCACTAAAAAACATGAGGTAATTTTCATTCGTAGAATTTTAATCTAAGGTAATAGAAGTGTATCTGTGTCATGTCCTTGTTGACCCTATTGATAGGGAAGTGTGCTGTTGCACGCATTCAGTATCATTGTCTATGTGATTATGAGTATTTCCACTCTAGTTGGCTCACTCTTTCTTTGTGAGTAAACGAGGAACCCTGCTTGCTGTATTGTGTATGGAGCAGAGACAGGGTACGTTAACTAGTTCACTTTTTCTGGGACAACGCGTGATCTGGCTATTTCCACATCCTTTTTGGCTCAGTCACCTTCCTCTTCCCCCCCCCCCCCGTTAACATTTAACATTTTATGTTATGTTTCAAAAGTTGTCCTTGGAACACATTCCAGTATCAAGCTGCCAGTGAAAATAATGGAAAATAGGGAGCAGGGAGGGGGAAATCAACTTCGGACATGTTGTGGGCATATTCAAATTTGGGGGTAGGAGCTTTTGATAAATTATCTGTTTTTTTGAAAAGTTACACAGATCCACTGATGTACCTCTAGTTGAATGATCAGTGTCTAACAGAACCATGATCTTACTATATTGTGAATTACATCTTGGAGGTGATTAAGTGGAAGTCAGAGGCATACCTTTCCTTTGAAGGACAGAAAACTACTTTGGATTTGGCCAGCTTCTGAAGGCTCATCTTTTCCAAATGAAGCCCTTCCATAGATTCAGAAATCATAATGGACCATTATGACCATCTAGTCTGACCTCCTGTATAACTCTTGAAGCATGTGCTCAAGTACTTTGTTGAACAGAGATGAAATTCAGCACTTGTTTAATGATAAGCACAAGCTTAAGTTGCTTTGCTGAACTGGGGCCTAAATCAGGAGTAACTCCACTGAAGTAAATAGAGGTATAGCAGTATAAGAGCAGCAGAGAGCAGACTCAGCCCCAAGCTCTGGACTGATTATGTATTTGCCTGGATTACAGGAGTTCTAGTGTGAATTCTCCTTATTCCTTCTATAGACTTTTCTTATATCACAATCATGTATATTCATGGCAACCTAACAAGTGCAACTGGTCTGCAGTAGGCTGCCTGATTGGCTATGCCTCCTGGCTGGTTAGAAGAGTCAGACTGGCTCTTAAGCCCAGCAGCATTTCAGCTGCTACTCAAAGCATTCAGCCATGGTTGGGTAGCTTCAGTGTTTAAAAAAATCCGTGTAAGAAAAGCCGACCCATTTTTATGAGATTAAAATGAGCTGTCCCAACCTGGCAAAGCTAGAGTCCAGACTTATAAAAGCCTAAGGATGAGATTGAGTTTGGGAGGAAAGCGACTGAGCTATCAAAAAGCAGCAGAAGGCTCAAGAAGGGTAAATACAGAGAAGAGGCTCATAGGCTTAGCCTAGAGATGGTCAAGGGGGACCTTGAATATTTAGATGTATGACTCATGCCTAAAAGGATATTGAAACCACGAAGAATCATCCGATAGAAGGAGTAAATTGTCTGTCTGCCTCTCTCCCTCCCCCAACAAAAAAATCTGCAGTGAAGTTTTCCTCACATTTAAATTAAGACACCAGCTTGCAAGCTGGAAGTGGGAGGAACAGGTGGTTTCTCATTTATAATAGTATATTTTAAAAGAAGGACCACAAGGCACTTGTAACTGGGTGGCAGGGTTCTACTGATGCCTCAACTTGTTAGCAAGTGCTAGAGCTCTGTAGGGAGCTGAAAGGTAATAGCAGCTGACCCACTCAGTGCAAGGTGTGGCTCATTAGTCTCCACCCTGAGTAAATGTAAGAGGAAGGGCTAATCCTCAAGCAAAGAAAGACCGTTAGGGTCTGGCACAGGTATATCCAAATCAAAGGAATGCTAGAAGCAGCCCAGCCAAGGGAAAAGGCTTAGGGTGGAGTTGCTATTGTTTTAGATTTGCCCTTTTTGTTCATAAAACCAAAATCACAGGAGAGGGTGAATTTTGGGGAATGTCTGTCCTGCAGCTGTGGCTGGCCCGTGTCAACTGACTCAGACTCACGGGGCTGTAAAATAGTGGTGTAGATGCTTGGGCTGGAGCCTGGACTCTGTGGCCCTCCCCTCTTGTGGGGTCCCAGAGCTTGGGCCTGAGCCCAAATGTCTACACAGAATGTTTTACAGCCCCCAGAACACAAGTCAGCTGACGTGGGCGAGCCTCAGGTATTTAATTGCAGTGTAGACATAGACCAATGTATAATTAGCTAATCCCCCAGTGTAATTACTCAAATCACACAGTGTAATCGGGCCTATTCCCTGGACCAGATCCTCAGCAGGGATAAATCAATGTAGCTGCCTTGACCTCAGTAAAGCGATGCCAATGTACTCCAGCTCATGATCTCACCCGCTGTCTGAAATCTCTTACCACAGCATGGAAAATTGTCCACAATCTCATTAAACTGAAGGCATAAATGTCTATCACCCACCATTGTAGCCTTTCAAGGGGCCTGTTTTCCAGCCCCTTTAGGCATGTCCAGTTTGTCCTGGTGCACGAACAAGATGAATGAACCCACATAACCCAAAAAGTGATATTTTCCCCTCTGCTTCCTCCCCAGCATTACTGTGTGATGTCTTGGACACGTTCCAAGAAATCATTTATTGTCAAAAGACAATAAGAAAAATTTTTAAACCAAACTTTTTTCCCAAATGTTTTTTGGCATCCTTCCAACATTCTACCTTTGTGCAGAGGGCATTCATCATCAGCTAACAAAGCAAAGCGCTTGCTCTCTGAAACCCAGCATGGAAAGCAAAGACTGAGATCCTTGCTTAAACACAAACTGCAGCTTTGATTTGCAAGTCTGTGTAATCATTAAACAAACATCTCACATCCTTTGGAGGGCAGCTTTGTTGTTATTAACTAGAATAAACCTTCTAATCTGTCATTAGCAAGTTGGAACATTCGCCACTGTAAAAGTCTGGGATTCTTTCTGAAAACAAGTACTGTACATGAAGGGATTATTGAGCACATCAGCAGAGGTGGCCACCCAAGGAACAGTTACATTGAAAATCCCCAAATTACTGTAGTAGAAGTTATAGATCAAATCCACGGAAAATTAACTTTCTAATGATGGATACAACAATCAGCTCCTAACATGCCAACCGGAGTTTGCAGTTAACTATTAATACACACTAGGAGGAAGAGACCATATCTAAAGAAGCTGTGAGAATAGACTGACCGAAATATGACACATTTATTTAAAGGAAATATGTATCAGAGTGAATCAGTTGATAGTCACTATGTGCTGAGGAGGTGGAACAGCAGCAGAAGCTCTAACGACAGAGACATTGTGCAGAGAAAATCTGATCCAAAACCCACTGAAGCCAATGAGAGTCTTTCCAGTCACTTAAACAGGCTTTGGATCAGGTTCTTACTTATTGCTCCAGCACTTATGTCTTAGTATTAGTGCATCTCCTTAATTCAGTACCTTACAGCTGCTTTCCTTCTGCTCGCAGAATACACTGATTCAGAGACAGACCCATACCTGCCGATAGTGGGGGGAAGAGGGACGTCAGCAGCTTCAACAGATGTTACTGAGCATGCTTAATTAGTGAGAGTATGCTCAGTATAAGCCAAGCAGCAACTCTGGGAAGGCACACGTGCCCCTCCCTACTTATTACCTCTGATTCTATCCATCTCAAAGCTATGTCAAGATGTTTTGATACAGATTGGACATAGGATACCTCCTCTTTCATTAAGCTGACTTAAGCTACAGACCTCATGCTCCTACCTAAACTAGTGGAAATTCAGCCACTGACTTCAGTGGAAAAAGGTTGAGGCCTTATGCTTGCTTACCTTTCCTTTTACATAAGATGAACTTCTACTCCACTACGATTATTTCTTTGACAACTCAGTGAGAAATTCACACAGTTGAATGGTGGTGGTTTACTAGTCTATTCTTCCAAACAAGTGATATCACATCCACAGTAACACCAGTTTAAGCAGTGTTGGTTTGGGGGTTTTGGACAGTGGATTTTTCTTTTGTTTTAATGGTTAATTCTGGTCCAAGGTGCCACAATGTCAACCTTGAAGGATGAAGTTCTTTGTTTATCCCCCTGACAGACAAGAAAGGGCAGCAGTAGTGTAATCTTCCCCACCGCTGGTCCAGCAATGTGGCTCAAATTACTTGTAGGGACAGCCTCTAATGGGGAGGGGATAGATCAATCTCTATGCCAGTTGAAAGCTTGGAATCAAGTTGCAGTTGAGCTATGGACATCTGTACACTAGAAATAGGACTAATCACTCATTTTGGCTACTAAATAAGCATCAGATGGCAGTAGCTTTTGGCTTTCCCAACCAATCTGTATTAAATTTGAAGTAGCTGCCTGTGTGTGGAAAGACATTGTTTTTAGTCCCTGAAGAATCTAGCCTTGCATTTCATATTGCTTGGGACTGGCATTTTACTCTGAGTGCATATGAGGGTGTTGTTCCCATATACATTTACTAGTACTAGTAGTGTGTTTCTGGCAGATTTCTATTTCCTACAAACAATTAAACAGATGATTGAGAAAAACAGAAAAGATGAACTTACAAGGCTATTGTAGCCATTAAAGCCAAAGATTTCCCCAAAAAATGTTGGTCTGTGAGGACCCATTTACCTGGGAAACACTAGTTCGACAAGCACACTTTCCCACTGCTGTATGTTGCAATTGCAAAATGCCAAAACAGATGTTTTCTGTTATATATATTCAGTTCCAAAGTTTTATTCTACGTTGATGACAGATAAATAATCCTTGCGAAGCTGTCTAGGGTCAATACACATTATATTTGCAATTGCAGGTGAAAATATTTCAGGCCATTCATGCAAAAGTAAAACTTTTGAACCACATTTTCTAAATGGCTGGGATAGATTTTCTACCCTGTATAACCTCCGTGCCATCATTTTCTGTTTGATACATTTCTTACATTAGATAATCCTAGGAGAGGCCTCCGCCCTCTAGCCTTCTATGTCAAAGCTCCTTTTAACAAGTGAACACAGTGCTTTGTGTTTAGCAGACAAACAAATCATAAACAGTGAGGGGCATGAGCTTCAAAGTTCTCTATCCAGATATGAGCTTTTTCAAAGTCAGCAGTTGGTTGGCTCTAAGGCTTTTGTCCAGTCTCTTATTATGGAGAGGCGCTAACCTCTCTGTAGTTAAGATTGCAACCAGCTTTTCTTATCAAGATCTTTCTGACTCCCATCTCTCTCCACTTTGGCCTGAGAATTGCCACACTTACTCTGAAGATGAAGGAGAATGAAGAAAAATCAGAAAAATCTGCAGAAAAATCTGTTTGAGATTCACAGCTCATTGGAAAACCAATGTACCCTGCTTTGAAATTTATGACCTTTCAGTTTCATGTATGTGTGTGCATGGGACTGATAGAGCAGAGGAAAAAATTGAAGGAGAAGGAATCCTGAGGACTCTGAATGGACACAGAGAGCAGCTCCCAGGGAAATAAAGATAAAAAGAAATATAAATAGTTATTTATACATTAAATAGTATTTGATTGTGAGGGTCTGCTTAAATATAACTGCAATCATCATTTAATGCTAGATCCATTTGATCTCCAGGTTCCTGTCCAATGCTTGGACATCTCTCTCCCCACTCAGGACAATCAGGACTGGATTCAGGGTGCAGGTTCCTTAATGTTCTAGCATACAAATTAGAACAGAAACGTACCTTCTTTTGTCGGTTTTATACAGACATATCAAACATGCCCCCTTTCCTCCCAGTATTCCAATCCTCATCTTCTACAATGTGTATTCCCCGAGTTCTAGCCATAATATGATACCTTTCTCCCCCAGTAGGGAACACCACAGCACAGTCACCTGCCGGTCACTATCTCCAGGAAGAAGAAACACAGCATTATGCAATATTGAATGACAAAATGTCCCTAAGCATCTTGCATAGAGTGAATACAAATTGGCTAAAAAGGAAATAAATCCCAGAGGAGGCACAAAGCAACAAATACTGAGTTTATTAAAGTCTGTCTTTTTTCTAAGTTTCCAAAAATTTCAAAAATGTCCAGGAAAATGTACTTGGACAGACTGCATTTGTTCCAGTGGATAACAAGCCGCCTGAAACACCACAAAATAGCACAGGATATAGGCTCTCCATCCCAAGAAAAACAAACAGCTGGTTGACAAAGAAATCATAAAACTAACTCCATACAGTGCTCCAATTGATTTTTTTTAAAGCTTATTTGTTAATGGGGCCGGGGGGAGCCAAACTGCATACCAGATTACTCATTGCTGGCATCAAAACATGTCACTGTTTGCAAACCTACCGTATGTTGGAAGGAGACATTTATTGAACTAAAACAAAAAAAGTTAAACTGCCCTGGACAAAGATTTCTTCAGTATATTCATACAGAACTAGGTGATAGCCTCGGTTCTAGTTTGGATTTTGTCACAGATGAAATGAGTTTGGTAGTGCTCAGCCAATATCATTGGCTTGTGGACATGGACTAATTATTCACAGGTTTGGTTTAAGAACAAATCCAACCTGATTTCGGACACACCTAATTGCAGATCAGGAATTAGGTACATTGACAGAATTGTGTGGAAAGATGTTTATAGAGGATTAGTTTAAAGTATCCTTGGATCTTCTCAGTGTTATCATGCCCTTATTTTCTCCAGATTTTCCTAAGAATATAGGGCCAGGTCCTCAGTCTCAGGTCTGGCTGCCTTGTGCTTCACATAGGGGGCATGTAGGTGGCAGATAGGGTGGAAAGGGGGTGTGCAATGGGTGAGAGGGAAACTCTCATTCTGTATAATGAAAAAGGATAAGCAGAAGTAGGAGGGGAGAAAAAAAGAGAAGGCAGGCACAGCTGTTGCTGCAGGTCTTTTTGAAACAGGATCTGCATGTTTTGTTAATATAATAAATCAAAATTATGTCTGTACTGATACATCCAGAAAAACATCACCTCCTGCAGAACAGCTTAATGTCCATGCCTGCTACCAAGTGCAGAAGAATGAGGATATTACAGCACTGGAGCAGGTAAAAAAGCATGGGGTGGGTGGGGTGACCACCTTTTCAAAAGCCCTGCCCCCGCTCCTCCTCTTCCCCTAAACTCTCACCCCTGCTCCTCCTCTTCCTCCCAAGGCCCCACCCCCTTGCCAGGCCAGAAGATGGAGCCAGACCATGGTAAGCTGTACCCAGGGAGCCTGGGTCACCGTGGGGAGCCCTGGACCGGGGCCCAGGGTGCCTGAGAGCATCCCCCAGCCTGTGTCCCCAATCCCCGGGGCATGCATGTGGAGGGTCCCCCACCCCCTTTGGGATAGGTGGTCACTCTATGGGTGAAGAGAAATGTTTAAGTCATTTTCCTTCCACAGGTTTAAAAAAGGAATGGGTTTTTTGGTTATTCAAAATCTTTCATGAAGTGTTTATATACAATTTTTTATTTTGAAAATGGAAAAGCAAAAAAGCAACCAAACAAAAAAATTCTTTGCCTCCCTTCCCCCTTCACCCCCCCCCCCCCCACCGGAAGCAGAATGGAAAAAGGAAAAGGAGGGAGGGCAAGAAAAAGCAGACGCAAAGGTAAAAATAGGGAAAAAATGAACTGAAATTGCAAAAAAACAGAACAGCTTACATTGTCATCTTCCTGTTTCAATGAAAGAACACATTTTTCTGAAAATTTTCCATATGAAAAACAGGCCGCTTTTCAATTTGAAAAAATTTCTGCCAGGTCTGTGTAGTATTCTCTAAAGAGGTGGCCTAAGAAACCCATATATTAATGACTAGTTTATTATGTACTTTGATTTCTCCCTCTATAAAAATTATACACCATTTTAAGGGGGGCTTTGATTTTCCTACTCACTAAAAAAAAAGTAATTTCCAGTGTGTAGCTTGGGGACTGGATGAAAGCTAATGTGCCTAAACCCCATCGCTAAAAAGGTGCCTTTCCTCATTTATTCAAAAATATTGAACCCTGAACGTTTCTCTGCCACGTGTTCAAGCAAAAAAGCAGCTGAGGCCTCGAACATGTTTTTCTTTCTTTTCACAGTATCGTATTTTCCACCTTGAAAGGAAAAAAAAATGCATCCCCTTGGACACACTTCCACAAAGGGGAGGGATACTAATTAGGGTTGCCAGGGAGCTGTTGTAATAACGGGACCTACACATTTACCCAATGAGCTCAACTGTTAAAAGTAAATGAAAGTTCATAAAATGTCACAATAACCTAAAATAACAAATGTGGATGGGAAAGGATATGAAAGGGAGAGAAAATGACAAACAGAAAGGCCTACTAATGTAACCCAAGAACTGTTGAGATCATACCTGATAAACAAGAGAAACTGAGGACTGAAAATTAATAAACTAAAATTTGTATTGTCAGCTATTAGGCCTAATTGGTTGACAAAATAATGAGGGGATGCCTTATTCCACTCATTACTCCTTTTGGGTTCTTCAGAAAGATTTTGGAAAGGAAAAAGGGGCTACTGGAGCAAGCTTCATCATCATGTTTACCACACCCACCATCTCCCTGAGCCTATGATATCCAGATCCTGAAAGATGTCCCGACCAAACCGGGCCAGAGAGAGGGAGTCAGACGACGCCACTACTTCCACCAGTTCTGACTGAATCCCAAACACCACCTGGGATGTAAGACTTTGTCTCCTCCCTCCAGCCCCACCACGTGTTCTTCTCCTTCCCCACTTTATTTCTTCCCTTTCCTATCCCTCTCCTTTTTCCTTCTGTCTAATAAGAGCCTGGTTGAGCTGGGCAAGACTGTATATTTGCAACAGTCTATGATCAGAAAGAGGCAACTAAAAACAATGCCCTAACAGCCCAATGCAGGTGTAAGCTTGCTAGGTCTCAAAGTGGCTGGTAAGACCTTGTGCTGTGCCTGTGTTTCTTGAGTAGTGAGGTTGCAAGTGAGAGTCAACAACAGACAGAAGCTGTATCTACCTGTGTTGTTCTTTTTGCTTCCTTTTATGCATGTTTGTCTTGTCTTATCTTCTTAGCAAACTGGATCAGACTTTAACAACATCAACGGCTCCAGCCCTCGTCAACTAACTTCTTTCTTCCTCCAGAAGGACAGTTACCATTTTTAATACCATCCAAAAGGCTGTCAAACAAGGGCTTTTTCCTTCTGTAATCTTTCTCCAGCCAGGGTGCTGGAACAAGTTGGATAGTAGGGGTGCTGAGAGCCATTGAACCAAACTGTAAACCCTGGAAACCACTTCAAGACAGGGGGTGCAGTAGCACCCCCAGTTTCAGCACCTATGCCTCCAGCTAAGGGGAACATGGGGTGTTGTTAAAATGAAAGCTTTATTTAGTATTTTACATTTCAAATGCTTTAACTGTTTTTTCTTTTCTGTATCTTTAATAAAAGGTGGTGTTGTTTTTTTAAATGACGTGTTTGCAATGATACTAAGCAGGCTAAGGTCTCTGTATACCAAACCCCAAACCTTGTTTACCACGGTTTAATGTGGACAATGACTGGGTCATGTTAACACCTTTAGCCCATATATTCTATCTAAATTAATACTACAGAGCAAGCTCTGTTTTTGGGAGAGCACTGGCCATATGAGGGATTTCTTTGTATCCCTGTTTACATTAGTAATCAATGTAAAAGAGCCTACTTAGCAACCCCTCATCAGTGTGAGACTCACAGCACCCTCTTAAGGAACATACTGCCGTACAGTTGCTTCTGTCTTGTGCTTTAATAAGGGAAACTATGACTTACTATACATTACACAGATGTATTTTTTTGTGTTTTTATAAGTCTGAAGTTGTTTTAAAGGTACATATTTATTTAATGTTAATGATCCCATTTTTCCCCTTCTACTCAAAAACACTTTCATCCTTTCATTTCCTCATAAAAACCTAGTATGCTAAGAGTATATTAAAAGTATATTACATTATTTATGACTTGTTTCCCCTCTCCATTTTCTTTTTTAAGAAGCTGATACATTTTGAAAGGGCTGAGATAAAACTGGGGGAAAGAAGGCAGGCAAAGTTCAAAGGGCAGTAAGGGAACAACACAGAGTCTCGGAGATGAAGATATCTTGTGCGCTAAACAAGCCCAATCATGATAACTTGCCCCATCCCTATGGCCCTGCTTCAAGAAAAGAACTTAAGCACGGGGCTGAGCTAAAGCCCCAGTGTTTAGTACAGCTGAATTTGGGAGTTACTTGGTACAGATGTGAGTAGAGTCTTTTTGTCCCAGGTAAATGCCTTATTTACCAGTGGCATTCCTACCTAGTTTGAAAATTGGGCTGGCCAGGCTATGCTGAAAATGGAATGAGTGAAAATTAGGCACAGTGGGGAAAGAGCACAGAAGCCAGCTGCCTCTCTACAGGCTGCCTCCCATGTCCAAACTGGGGCAGTAAACAACAGAGACTGAACGCTGCTCTCAGCTGAAACCCAAGTAGTCCCACTGACTCCAGTGGGTTCTTCTCTGAGAGTTTGGAAGTAAACAAGCAGTCGGGAAAGAGAGTAGCCATATGGAAGATGGAACATATAGGCTTCTAATGGGATGTATTATCCCCCGGGACCAAACTGCTGTCTTCCAAAACAAAACTGACAGGCAATGTTCTATTGATTTAGGCAGAGGAACTCAAAGCCATCTTCATACAGGAGCGGGGTTTTGTTTTTAATAGATTCCAAGACCAGAAGTGACCATTGTGACCATCTACTCTTTTCTCATGTAGACTGTAGGACTACCTCAAAATTTTCCCATATCTTTTAGCATCCAATCTTGATTTTAAAATAGTCAGTGATGGAGAATCCCCCGTGTAAGTTGTTCCAGTGGTTAATTACAAGAGTTTTCAGCCTCATATGGTAGCATCTGAACCTCCAGACAAATTGCACAAATAGCTTCTCAACATGGGATTTTTTTCCCCACCAAAGCCAATTGATCCAAAACAGGTGGCATTTTAAAGAGATGAATGATCCCACACAGGGTGAGTGGAAGCTTCAGTCACTGACACATCATCTTTTATATTATAAATGAGAGAGGGGATGCTGTATAAGTATATATCCAATACCCTGAAGGCATTTAACTCCCACACAACAGGTATGTTCATCAACTTTTAGTCAATGGTGGGCGCATTAGCCTCATTCGAGAAAGCCATGAATTAGAATGCATAAGGCCTCCAATTTTTCAAAGTTTATTTTAAACACATAAAACTCCATGTGATTGATGATGGGAATTAAACTCATGATAGACTAGCCATTGGATGACATAAAAATCAACAAATTGCTACATAGCGTCACTTAATCTCATAGCCTCCTGTCTCCCTAGCTTCCCATATGGAATCATAAGGATGGATGGCCTCAGCTAGAGATGATAAACTTAGGGTAGAAAGGAGAGATGAGACTGAATGGCCTACCCTTACACTTCTCTCTCGTATGCAATAATCAGAGCAATACTAGTGGTGATTACTGCCACCTCTACAGAAACAAGAAGAAACCGTCTATTTTTTAAAAGTTCTAACCCAAGACAAATTGCTGGTAACAGCCCTCATTCAATCTACCAAAGGCTTTCTTGGTAAACAGAGACGCCACCAGACAGCTGTGGTACCTAGGAGAGACCAAACCCTGAAGCAAATATCTAATTTTAACACTTCTGTACGGTGCACAACAGGGAGACACAGTGCACGTTTTCTTTGCATGTCTCCTTGAAGATGCAAAGAGAATTTCTGTTTTGCAGGAAGCCAATGTAAACTCTTTTTTTTAAGTGTCAGCTTTCACCCTAAGGCTTATTTCAGCAAATGGAGTCCTGCATTTTTGCAAATTTCAGCTTACAAAACTGTTAGCCAGTTACCTACAGCATATCTCCACTTAACCCTAACATCCACTCTGATGTTATCAGAGAAGATGACATGCTCATTTTTGCTTAGCAAAGGGAAACAATTCGAACAAACAGTGGTGCTCTCTGACTGAAAATTAATTTCCAGGGCTGGGATGGTTCAGCAAATTCATTTTGGTACAATATGGGCTGTGTTAGATTCCATTAGCGCTCTGTTTATTTCCAGGAGCACCAAGTGCTTTGGAATAAACTTGCTAACCCAGATGTCATCACACATGCTCTAAAAATGTGGATTTAGGAGTCTGAAAAAGAGTAAAAATCCTTATTTCTGTACCATTATGCTAAACCAGGGATTCTCTCTCTCTCTCTTCCCTCCTTGGATACCATGGGGCCAAGGAAAGTCGTACAATTGCATGAAGAAATGAATTGGCTGAATAGAATAATACAGCTGGGGAAGGATGTGGTAATGGAGATGGTCTCTGAATGCTGTCTAAAATGCAGAGCTTCTTTTATGTCTACTTGGCCCAAAGCTGAAGTCGAAGACTGAGAGCCAAAGTTCTCAATCATTCTGAGAGCTACAGGAGATAGTCAGTGTTGTGCCAAGTTAAATGCATTTATTCTTTCTTGCCAATTATTTTAGTTTATTGTTCATTTATTGTGTGCTGTTATGATTAACTAACATGTTATGTCATATATACTCATTGAGTTAAATTGTAGGCTTATAGAAGTATAAGATTGATCAGTATTGAGAGGGAATCATGTTTTAGATATCTAAGTAAGAAAGGCCGAAACATGAAAAGGTCTGTAAGATTTTAACTTAGCCGTAGGCCAAAGAAATGCTTGACAAAAGTAAGTGACCAAAGAATAACTCTGTGCCAGAAGATTACAGGAAAAGATGTATCAATGGGTAATATTGCGAAAAATTAGCCAGAAGATAAATTTTAAATCACAGAAATGCTGCAAAGGAACATCCATTTCCAACATGTCTTAACCACAGGATACAGGTTGTGCATCAATGCTAATGAGAAAAACAAAACCTACACAACCCATAGGTATTGGGTGCCTTATGTTTCTAGGGGATATTGGACCAATAAGGAAAAAGAGGGTTGACACTTTTATGGACATGCGCAGAATGTAGGTATAGACAGAATTACATTATGAAAAGGGGATGGGTGCCCAAAATTTGGAAAATTGAGCTTCCTATGGGAAACTCCAGCAGGAACCATCCCTCTACTCGTGGTCAATCCATGAGTGACCCATCAGACCTTAACACTATCTAGGAGGATGTGAGTATAACTATATTTGTAACTTGTGCATAGGTCTTTACCTAAGCATATAGAAATTCTATAATCATAACTTTAATTGCAACTTTAACAAAACTTGTAAAACAGACTAGACCTTGTACTTGTGAATGTATGTGTGGTCACTACCCTTGGTCTTTATGTGTTCCTAGAGACTCTAAATCTGAAGCAAGTAGAAGAGGTGACTTTTACTCTGTTAAGCTTGAAACTGGAGCCACCAGAGCTGAACCCATGGTGGTGTAAGACCACAATACAAAATTCACTTTAAATAAAATAAAAGGCTAAATCTTTCTTCTTTAAGAATATTTTAAACTTTACCTGAGCTTCTTCTGACCCACCAAACCCATGCAGGCTATGGCATGACATGGCTATAACTCTGGGTGTGTCTATACTTAGAGCTGGAGCTATAAATTCCTGACCAAGGAGACATACCTGCACCAGCTGTGATCAAGATAGCATGCTAAAAATAGAATATAGCTAGGACGTACCTATACGAGATGCTAGGTGTGTAACTGGGTGGCTAGGCCCTCCGGACACATGTTCTGCCATGATTGCACTCTATTTTTAGCATGCTAGCTCAATCAGAGCTAGTGCAGGTATGTCTCCTTGAGTTGCAATTTACACTTCCAGTTTGAAGTGCTGACACACTCTCAGAGTATAGTTTTAACTGCACATTATTTCACCCCAAAATACTGTATCATTACACACAATGTGGCAGCTCTGAAGAAACATCCCACACCAAATGAGATGCCAGGTTCCAAAATTCAGCTCCTTTCTCATAAAATTCACAGATCTGTTGCTGCATTCTCCCTCTAGTTGATCCCCCTTGAAGGGGATGAGTGAAATCATCAAATTAAGCAGCTGCATTCCTTAATTTTTCTAAGGCCCTGATGCAAAGTCCATTGTAGACTCTGAGAGTCTTTCCATTGAGTTATTATGGGCAGAGCTGGTAGCACTGCCTATAGTTAGGTTGCCTGACCCTTTCCATTATATGACCCCTGTTTTCAGTTGCTTATAACTCTGCCAAAATTTAATCACTGGGGCTGAAAATTCCCATATTGGGTGCCTGCCTCAGGCTGTCCTTTTTTTAAAAGTTTCAGTAAAAATGGTTTTGCCATCTCCAAGAACAAGATTGATGGGGAAATACATTGTTTTGACATGTTGAAAGGGTCTTACAACCTTTTCATTGAGCAGCTCTAGCACTTCCAAGGTTGGAGCTTGGACTTTAAATTCAGCAGGGGAGTGGCCTGGTGTCTTCTTGCTATTCCTGGGGTGTGGGGGGAGGAAACACTTCCAATTTGGCTAAGTCATAAGTCCTCTGTTTGCATGTTAAGTAGAGACATGTTGGAGTCTGGCAACTAAATTCTCCAAAGATTCCATCTTTACTCAGCATGCTCCATCCCAGGCTACAGAGATTGAGAAGTACCTTTCCTGCTGCTGCAGGCCAGAACTGAGAGCAGAGAGATGGTCTTTCCTGTGCTTTCAGTGTTCACCTTGCTATCATCCAGGCAGATGGAGGAGGAAGCTACCTGACTGGAATGTAGAGGGAACAAGAGCCAGAAGGGAGGAACGGTGGGGTGGTGGTTTAGGGCAAAGAATATGGGTGGGGTAGGGATTGGTAGCTGGGAGTCTGGGATTGGTTGGGCAAGGAGACTTGGACTGGGAGCCAGTGTGGTGGGAAAAGGTAGGGAGTAGGTCTGAGGGCCATGAGAAAGGGAGACTGACTAGGAGCTTGGGTAAGGGGAAGACTGGGACTCAGAAGGGCACCTTGGAGAGGACGACTGGGCCAAGCTGGCAAGGAGACCAGAGCTAAAACAGGCAAGAAGCTGGGGGCAAGGAGACAGGGAGATTGGGATGAGGAGCTGGGGTGTGGTATCATATATCATATCAAAGGCAACTTTTATTCTGGCATTTCCTAACTTTTGAGTGCTTGACTTTCCAACCTTAATGTTTTTAATGTTACTCCTGATGGAATTCTGCATGCCTGTGGGGGCACAGAATTCTTATGGTCTACATATTTCTGTGCCCCCTGTGCAGAAAAATTCAAAAGAAATCTGTGGGGGACAGGCACCGCTTCCCTGGCAGCATGTCTGTTCCAGCGCCCCTGGAGCAGCCGTCAGAGACGCAAATCACTGCAGGGTGGATTGGGCATGCGTGCCTGTGTGGGAGATGTTGATCATCATCAGGGGCGTGTGTGAATGCCAACAAGCAAGAGAGACTCTGTCCCTCTCGCTTGCTATTGTGGTATGCCTGGCGTGGAGGAGTTGTTGAGGTAAAAATCTTGTTTTGGTATGTTTCTCCTCTAGTGTCCATCTTGTTTTACTAAACAACAAGTAGGACTCCATGTTAGATGCCCTCCTTCACAGAGAGCTTCCCGCCCCTCCCCCCCAACTGCCTTTTTTAAAATTAGAGCGGGAAAGGCAGGGAGTGGTCAGAACACGTGACTGCGTAGTCTGCCTAGCAACAGCAGACTATACAGGTGACAGCCTCACTGCTGCTCAGGGCTGTCCATCCTAGTGACAGTCAGTGTCTCCTACATTACCAGCCTGTGGAAGGAGTCCAGCTAGGCCAGGATTGTAGTGTAAGATCCTAGGTTACCTCTGTGTCCTACACTGCATGCATTCGTTTCTGTCTCCACCTGCGAGTCCACATACTACCACTCAGGATGACGCACAGGAGATGGAAGACAGAAGAAAGAAGAGGACAAGCCACTTACCTGTTGATCAGCGCATCCTGTCCAGCGTTCCAGTGTGTTCCGGTGTTCCTGAGCTCCAGCGTTTCCTATCTTCCTTGGTTCCCTCCAGGATTCCAGAACCATCCTTGTCATGTGGTGGGATTTCTTCTGTGGGACAGTTGGGGTCCATACCTTGCACAGTCGGGGTTTGTGCCTAAAACAAAGAGAGAGATGGAACTGTACTTTCCTTTTATTGTCTTTTGGTTATCCCAGTGTATCAGGTTTGTAGGCTCCGGACTTCAAGTCCATTTCTGATACTGATAACAACTGAGCCATTTGTTATTACACGTGCTTTGTTATTATTTGTGCTTATGTTATTTAGCTTTATAATGAGGGTTCTGCTTTTAAGACCATGTTGGTCTAATAAACCTTGTTGTATTTGCACCTGACCCTGTTGGTTTCATTCTTAACTCCCCCGGTGATAGATACGGAATGGGGAAGGGTCAGCAGATTAACCCATCTTCTGAGCAGCCTCAGAAGGCAAACACCTTATAATCTGTTTTGAGCTAGCAATGTAGATCTTTTTATTATGCACATGGCAGGCTCTGTCCCTGAGGCAGAATTGTAGCAGCCTGCATGCCTAGTAACATCGTGCTAAAAGAGCCAAGGAAGCTGCAGAGCAGGATGTGGAGAAGAAGAAACTAACTGTTCTCCCAGGAACTGTCAATAAAAGAGTGTAGAAATGTAAAAAATAAAAAAAATTGTTAATGTTGCTGTTGATAGTTAATTGATCTCATTTGCTGAGGCAGAAATGTAGCAGCCTGCCTGCCTAGTAATGTGCGTGACAAGTGACATCCTGTGATGGAGGTCACTCCCTCCACCATCTCTTGCACAACCCATGGACTGCAGACCCCAATCACTGTGATGCTTGGCCCTCCCAGCTCATCGGCTCCCGCCATGCCCCTCACCCCTAGTCACGGGGGCTTTTATACATGTACAGACTCATATTTAAATGGCAAGACAGCCAAAAAAAAAAACCACCATTGTTAATGTTCCTATTGTTAGTTAACCCAATTCCCCCCGGAGCATAAAACCTGTAACAGTTTTAAGGCTCCTACATTGCCAGAGTGATTTAAAGGAGCTTTATAAATGACAGTAAGGGAATCCTCATCTAGGAAGTTCTGTGTGCTTTTTCACTTTTTTCCTGTGCCAAAGTAGCACAATGGGGTTGGATTACAGCTCAGGATTTATTTTACTTACCCATTAAAAAAAAGACTTTGAGGGTAAATAAAACATTTACCAAGCAGCCAATAAATGTCAGGACATTCAGAACCAAGCACTTCCCAAAGTACCCAGCCAGGTCCAGATGAAGTTACCAAAGGGCAAAGGGATATATGTTCTTTTGCACGATGTGAATGGCCTTCACATTATGCATCAAAAATGGCTACACCAGCTTCTTGTGCTCGAGAATTCCCTACAAAACTGCATGCAGATAGGGACAAATTATTTTGTACATCCTGCAACGTTGTTCTCAATCCATAATTGTGGATCATTTTGTATTAAAAAAAACACGTTATTTTGACCAATAAAATATGCAGAATTTTGCAGAATTTTAAATTATTGTGTGCAGAATTTAATTTTTTGGTGCAGAATTCCCCCAGGAGTATAATGATTAAGGAATATACATATAATTTCATATGTATAGTGCAGAATACCTAATGAAGTGATGATAGAACAGTTCTATCAGCAAGAGTTTGGCCTGGACAGATTCTTCATAGCTGGCATCTTTGTAAAACAGGTCATCTCAAGTGAGCACCCTTAGCAAGTCAATGTCAGAGCCAGAAATAAAACCCTTCCATTGCCTTACCTTACTCACTAGATCACACTCCTTCCCAAGACCACCTTTTATTGGTCAACCCCACCCACACGATGTCATGCAAGACCCTCTCCTCTTACGAATAAGACTAAGGCTCTTACAGCTTCCAAGCTGATATACCTTTCTGGTGGGATTTCATTCCATGACATTACCATTCACCCAATACACAAAAAGAGACACATAATCAAGGATTTATTTAGCAATGAAATGGTCACCGTAGCATAAAAGAGGCCGGGGGAGGGGGGGAGGAGTGTAAATGCAACATGATCTTAGCGGCCCCCTTGGGAACACTGTCAGAATTAGACCTCTTATTTTCAGATGACATATTACATTTCTCCAAACACAAAGAGCTTTTTTTAAAGCCATGTCTTTGGAAGACATTACTGCTCATACTAATTCTGATAATGAAAGACACATCGTCAACTTGGCATTTAACGTGCAGTGGATGCTGAGAGATTCACTATTTCATGAACCTTTGGCTCAGCCTGACTTCCAGCTGCCTTTGGAAAAATTATGTCATGCTTTTGGACGAAAAGGGACAGCACACGATCTGCAGGCAGGGAAAATGGAATGCTGCTAGGACTGGGAGCGCTATCGGATACAGGCTGGGTCGCTGTGCAAGGGTTGTATCACAGTGCAACAAGTGAGCATAGGAGCAGAAGGAGTCTTCCTGGAAATAAAATCCCTGATCCCCAGAACTCTGCTCAGTGCAGTTGGGAGGAGGCAGAAAGAGCAGCCGTGGAGATGGGGAGGACACAGAGAACTTTAAGCACTTTTAAAGGTGCTCTACTGACACTGGCTGGTAATGGCCCCCCGAGGGATGATTCTACGAGCCGAGGACTGCCTGAGTGCAGCAGTGTGCTAAGCCATGCCCCACAACACTCCCAGTGCTCCTCTTATACCAGGGGATCTATGCTGACTCTACACTAGCCCGAGGTTTCCCCACACTGGCTCCTCGGCTATGCAGGGCCGCTCTACAGTCACCAAAGCTGCCCAAAGGGACCCTAGAAGGAGCCAGAGTCTTCCCCAAAGAATCTTCCAACTGCCCTTTCACATCCATATATTGCAGTTCTTGGGCACACATCCCAATAGTGCCTATGCATCCCCACAGACTAGAAAACAACATGCTCAAAATAAAAGCAAACAAGGAAAAGCAAAGCAAGCCCAAATTGCGATGCCAGCAAATGGACAATGCCTTTGAGCTGTTCATTTGCTTGAACCACATGGCTAGTCTGCTCCCTTTGACATGTATGTGCCTCTCTGCTTACAAAACCATCTTGCATTCCCAAGTCTTCTGCGTTGCACCTGCCAAGCATCACCTGCACACCCAATGCTTCTTCACTTAGAATGGCCATGGGCTTGTCCACACTCCCCAGTCCTAGGTGAGTGAGCGTTACAGGTGGGAGAAGAGACTCTAAAATGAGGGGAGGAGATTTCCTAGTAAATAGATTCAAAATGTGGATGGGGTTGTTTGGGGTAGAAGAGTGAATGGACTGATGCTTTTGCATATGACAATTAGATTAGGTGGATGAGTTAATTTTGAAGTTGGAGCTGATGGGAAGATGCAGGGATAAAGGGTGGAGAGAAAGAATGAGAGGTGGGAAGGGGGGAACAGGGGAACTGAAAGGATGGTGTAGAAAAGAGAAATGGTGAGCGTGAAGAAGAACAGAAGGAGGGAGAAATTGACAGACAAGTGAAATTAAGGGGAAAGAGAGGAAGAAAGAAGAGAAGAAATACAAGATTGTGAAAGGGAAATTACAAGAAGTTAGGGACGGAGGTAGCAAATGGAGCGTAATGAAAGAAAGGAGGAGGATCAAATTTGAAAGAAGGAAAGAGGGAACAACAATTGGAAATGGATGGAGAGATAGGAAATACAAGAGATACACTAACCTGTACTTTTAAATAGAGAGAAACCTGGATACCAAAATTTTAAGATCAAATACATAATGTTAAGTAACACGTTACACCTGCCAGGGTTTGAACTGACAGGGGTGTGAGTGCAGCTGGATTTCTCTACATTGGGTGGAGTTCATCCCGCTCCTACTGACACGATTTAGCAGTTTGATTATTGCTGGCTTTTATTCCTGACACCTCACGATAACCAGGAAAGATCAAACCCTGTGAAATACGTCAGATTGCACCACATAGCATATGTTTTGGAGGGGGGAAATTTCCTGGAAGAATACTGCCTAATCCCCTCCAAGGGCTTTATGCCTCCTCTGCAAAGCACACCGTAGTCTGTGGCCTGCTTATACCTACTGTCCCAGTCCAGCCCTAAGCCAAAGCCTCATATGTTTCAATTAGCTCTGAGGTGGCCTGGGAAGCAGCACAATTACAAAATTAATATGTACAGAAAGTGCAGAACACCAGTTTTACTGACACATGTTTGGAGTTACAGTGCCACAGAATACAATCTGATCACAAGAAACAGTAGCGGAATTAGCTGGTCACCCATCTGGAGCCAAAGAAACCCTCTCCTGGTTGGATAGCTCAGTGGAAAGCACTTCAAAATGGGAGCATTATGCAAGGCCTCAGTGTGTCATAAACAAAAATTTTCATTCAACCGAGTGTCACAACTTCCTTAGCGTTCAGCTCTTATTAAAAATGTCAGTGTCAACTGTGACAATCCGCCACACCCCAACAATACTCATTATAAACTGCAATATTGTGGACCATTATTGCCCACGCTGAAGAATATTATGGAACTATCATAGTGGCTCTACACTTGATGCTGAATAGCATTTTCCATTTAAAATAGGGTTTGAACCCCTTAAGTAAACATGGCACCTCACACTGATCTTTCTGCAAGTGATACTATGTCAGTAATAAGAAACAGAAACTGGGATTTTCAAAATCATTGTCAGAATCCAACCAAGCCCTACTTTTAAAAACAAAATGGGATTTTTTTTAAAAAATTGGTTCTTCTGGAAATTTTTGAAAGTAGATGTATGCTTTTTTCCTATCTACTGATGGTATGTGGTCCCCAGCAGTATGATATCTGAGCATCTCACAAACATTACAACACCTCTGTGAAGTAAGAAAATAATAACCCCATTTGGGGATGGGGAATTGAGACAGAGAGAGATCAGGGCCCTGATTCAGGAACATATATCCATTCAGGATACCTCTTAAACTTAACTCCCACAGAAGTCAACAGTCCCTATTCAGTCAATGAGATTTAGAATCATAGAATATCAGGGTTGGAAGGGACCTCAGGAGGTCATCTATTCCAACCCCCTGCTCAAAGCAGGACCAATCCCCAACTAAACCATCCCAGCCAGGGCTTTGTCAAGCCTGACCTTAAAAATATCTAAGGAAGGAGATTCCATCACCTCCCTAGGTAACCCATTCCAGTGTTTCACCACCCTCCTAGTGAAAAAGTTTTTCCTAATATCCAACCTAAACCTCCCCCACTGCAACTTGAGACCATTACTCCTTGTTCTGTCATCTGCTACTACTGAGAACAGTCTAGAGCCATCTTCTTTGGAACCCCCTTTCAGGTAGTTGAAAGCAGCTATCAAATCCCCCCTCATTCTTCTCTTCCGCAGACCAAACAATCCCAGTTCCCTCAGCCTCTCCTCATAACTCATGTGTTCCAGTCCCCTAATCATTTTTGTTGCCCTCTGCTGGACTCTTTCCAATTTTTCCACATCCTTCTTGTAGTGAGGGGCCCAAAACTGGAAACAGTACTCCAGATGAGGCCTCACCAATGTTGAATAGAGGGGAACGATCACGTCCCTCGATCTGCTGCCCCTACATATACATCCCAAAATGCCATTGGCCTTCTTGGCAACAAGGGCACACTGTTGACTCATATCCAGCTTCTTGTCCACTGTAACCCCTAGGTCCTTTTCTGCAGAACTGCTGCCGAGCCATTCAGTCCCCAGTCTGTAGCAGTGCATGGGATTCTTCCGTCCTAAGTGCAGTACTCTGCACTTGTCCCTGTTGAACCTCATCAGATTTCTTTTGGCCCAATCCTCTAATTTGTCTAGATCCCTCTGTATCCTATCCCTACCCTCCAGCGTATCTACCTCTCTTCCCAGCTTAGTGTCATCTGCAAACTTCCTGAGAGTGCAATCCACACCATCCTCCAGATCATTTATGAAGATATTGAACAAAACTGCCCCGAGGACCAACCCTTCGGGCACTCCACTTGATACCGGCTGCCAACTAGAAATGGAGCCATTGATCACTACCTGTTGAGCCCAACAATCTAGCCAACTTTCTATCCACCTTATAGTCCATTCATCAGCCCATACTTCTTTAACTTGCTGGCAAGAATCCTGTGGGAGACCCATGTCAAAAGCTTTGCTAAAGTCAAGGAACAACATGTCCACCGCTTTCCCCTCATCCACAGAGCCAGTTACCTCGTCATAGAAGGCAATTAGATTAGTCAGGCATGACTTGCCCTTGGTGAATCCATGCTGACTGTTCCTGATCACTTTCCTCTCCTCTAAGTGCTTCAGAATTGATTCCTTGAGGACCTGCTCCATGGTTTTTCCAGGGACTGAGGTGAGGCTGACTGGGCTGTAGTTCCCAGGATCCTCCTTCTTCCCTTTTTTAAAGATGGGCACTACATTAGCCTTTTTCCAGTCGTCCGGGACTTCCCCCGATCGCCATGAGTTTTCAAAGATAATGGCCAATGGCTCTGCAATCACATCCGCCAACTCCTTTAGCACTCTCGGATGCAGCGCATCCGGCCCCATGGACTTGTGCTCGTCCAGCTTTTCTAAATAGTTCTGAACCACTTCTTTCTCCACAGAGGGCTGGTCACCTCCTCCCCATGCTGTGCTGCCCAGTGCAGTAGTCTGGGAGCTGACCTTGTTCGTGAAGACAAAGGCAAAAAAAGCATTGAGTACATTCGCTTTTTCCACATCCTCTGTCACAAGGTTGACTCCCTCATTCATTAAGGGACCCACACTTCCCTTGACCTTCTTCTTGTTGCTAACATATCTGAAGAAACCCTTCTTGTTACTCTTAACATCTCTTGCTAGCTGCAACTCCAGCTGTGATTTGGCCTTCCTGATTTCACTCCTGCATCCCCGAGCAATATTTTTATACTCTTCCCTGGTCATCTGTCCAATCTTCCACTTCTTGTAAGCTTCTTTTTTGTGTTTAAGATCACCAAGGATTTCACTGTGAAGCCAAGCTGGTCGCCTGCCATATTTACTATTCTTTCTACACATCGGGATGGTTTGTCCCTGTAACCTCAATAAGGATTCTTTAAAATACAGCCAGCTCTCCTGGACTCCTTTCCCCCTCATGTTATTCTCCCAGGGGATCCTGCCCATCAGTTCCCTGAGGGAGTCAAAGTCTGCTTTTCTGAAGTCCAGGGTCCGTATTCTGCTGCTCTCCTTTCTTCCCTGTGTCAGGATCCTGAACTCGACCATCTCATGGTCACTGCCTCCCAGGTTCCCATCCACTTTTGCTTCCCTTACTAATTCTTCCCTGTTTGTGAGCAGCAGGTCAAGAAGAGCTCTGCCCCTAGTTGGTTCCTCCAGCACTTGCACCAGGAAATTGTCCCCTACCCTTTCCAAAAACTTCCTGGACTGTCTGTGCACCGCCATATTGCTCTCCTAGCAGATATCAGGGTGATTGAAGTCTCCTATGAGAACCAGGGCCTGCGATCTAGTAACTTCCGTGAGTTGCCGAAAGAAAGCCTCATCCACCTCATCCCCCTGGTCCAGTAGTCTATAGCAGACTCCCACCACGACATCACCCTTGTTGCTCACACTTCTAATCTTAATCCAGAGACACTCAGGTTTTTCTGCAGTTTCATACTTGAGCTCTGAGCAGTCATACTGCTCCCTTACATACAATGCAACTCCCCCACCTTTTCTGCCCTGCCTGTCCTTCCTGAACAGCTTATATCCATCCATGACAGTACTCCAGTCATGTGAGTTATCCCACCAAGTCTCTGTTATTCCAATCACATCATAATTCCTTGACTGTGCCAGGACTTCCAGTTCTCCCTGTTTGTTTCCCAGGCTTCTTGCATTTGTGTATAGGCACTTGAGATAACTCGCTGATCGTCCCTCTTTCTCAGTATGAGGCAGGAGCCCTGCCCTCCCGCACGCTCCTGCTCATGCTTCCTCCTGGTATCCGACTTCCCCACTTACCTCAGGGCTTTGGTCTCCTTCCCCTGGTGAACCTAGTTTAAAGCCCTCCTCACTAGGTTAGCCAGCCTGCTTACGAAGATGCTCTTCCCTCCCTTCGTTAGGTGGAGCCTGTCTCTGCCTAGCACTCCTCCTTCTTGAAACACCATCCCATGGTCAAAGAATCCAAAGCCTTCTCTCCGACACCACCTGCGTAGCCATTCATTGACTTCCATGATTCAATGGTCTCTACCCAGGCCTTTTCCCTCCACGGGGAGGATGGACAAGAACACCACTTGCGCCTCAAACTCCTTTATCCTTCTTCCCAGAGCCACGTAGTCCGCAGTGATCTGCTCAAGGTCATTCTTGGCAGTATCATTGGTGCCCACATGGAGAAGCAGGAAGGGGCAGTGATCCGAGGGCTTGATGAGTCTCAACAGTCTCTCCGTCACATCGTGAATCCTAGCTCCTGGCAAGCAGCAGACTTATCGGTTTTCCCGGTCAGGGAGGCAGATAGATGACTCAGTCCCCCTGAGAAGAGAGTCCCCGACCACCACCACCCGCCTCCTTCTCTTGGGAGCGGTGGTCGTGGACCCCCAACCCTAGGACAGTGCATCTCATGCCTTCCAATCGGCGGAGTCTCCTTCTGTTCCCTTCCCTCAGATTTCAGAGTAGCAGCCATGTTAGTCTGATTTCACAAAAAGAAAAGGAGCACTTGTGGCACCTTAGAGACTAACCAATTTATTTGAGCATAAGCTTTTATTTGAGCTACAGCTCACTAACCAATTTATTTGAGCATAAGCTTTCATGAGCTACACCTCACTTCATCGGAGGAAGTGAGCTGTAGCTCACGAAAGCTTATGCTCAAATAAATTGGTTAGTCTCTAAGGTGCCACAAGTACTCCTTTTCTTCTTCCCTCAGATGTATCATCTTGTCCACTCTCCGCATTTAAGGACCTGCTGAACAAAGATGGACTTACACACCTACTTAAGTGCTTTTTTGAATTGGGGTCTAGGTGAGCTGCTCAAGGTCACAAGGGAATTCTGTGACAGAGTCAAGAAGTGCACTGAGATTTCTCAAGTCCCAATTCGGTGTCTTAACCACAAGCCCATCCTTTCTCCCCAGTAATCAGTGAGGATACTCAGCATCTCACAGATCATACTAAGCACATTGCAGATGAGGTCCAAAGTGTCCAGCAAATCAAGACAAGACACAAGGGTATATTAAATATATATTATATATTGTTTTGGAGCTATTGGATGTGTCAAAACCTCTTGAAAATGCTTGATGATCACCTCAATTTAAATACATTGGGTGATGAAACCAACAGTCCTTTCGTGCTTCTCTAACGTATAGATCTATTTTCTGCAAGGTCATATGATTTTAACCAACTCCAAAGGTCCTTTAGACAAGCAAGGAATTTACAGAGAATGTGCCCACATGTTCATTGCACATTATGCAAGCTGTTTTCAATAGTTTAATTACTGCATGCTTGGCACTTCAGAGAAAGGACTTGAGGGACTGAGTCACTCAAGAAACTGCTGTGGGCACTCAAAAATGGTGGACATCTGGACTTGGAGTTTCATCAGGGCCCTGAAACGTAAGAGTTTTCCTGAACCATGTGATGGGCCTGATCCTTCAGAGCCAAAATTCCAGGGGTTTGGGGCCAAGCAGATTGACATCCATGGGAATTTTGCCTGAATAAGAACCACAGAGTCACATGAACCACTATCATAAATGTGTGTGGGGGGGTTCCTAGCCATCTAGGATTTGCCCTCCCAAATTAGATCATTGGTCCACATGTAGTAGATACCCACACCAGATTTCATTTCCCCTGATTTCCCACCTCCTAGAGCAGTGGCTCTCAAGCTATCTGATGTGGGGGACCGGCAATACTTTTACCCAGTGTGCACACAGACTGGCAGCCGATGGCTCACGACCGCCACCAGTCCACGGACCACCACTTTGAGTAGCACAGTCCTAGAGGACCGGTTCCACACATCCCTTCCACAAATCCCAAGATCTATCATTCTCGGGTACTGATCTCCCCCAACCTGCGTTACCTTCCACTCATTCTTCTTTCCCCAGAATGATCTTTGGGAAGCTGGCTGATGGTGCTACTCTTCTTCTTCACCAGAGTCCCTTATGAGGTGCTTTCTGATAGGGTTCCTTCTCCTTGGCAGCAGGATCTCCAAGTGTAGAGCCCAGGCAGGACTGAACGTTAGTGATTTCACATGCTCAGGTTTGAAAGGTTAGCTCATCCAAGTTTGCTGAATACCCAAATCACAGGAGGTGTCTTGAAAGTGCAGCAGTCTGAGAACACACATGGGATTCAAACCTGCAAGGTGCTACAGAGCACTCTGCCCACTAGTAAAGCACTAGCATGTATGCTAAACTTTAATCTTATGAGTAGTCCCACTGAAGCCAATAAGACTATTTGCATACTTAAGGGTATGCATGAGTTTTGGTGCTTTGCAGAACTGGGGCCAGAGTGCTTCATATCTTGCAGGATCAAGCCCAACACAATCAGCTGTTTTGCTCACATATAAACTAAACACTTAATTGAAAAATAAAGAGTTGGTGCCAGATCCGCAGCTGGTGTAAATCAAGTCAATGGAGCTAGGCTGATTTACAATAGCTGAGAACCTGACCCTCTGTTTCTAATCTTCAAACCACTTTGAAACACACTAGATATTACAATAGAATGTAACTATATCCTCCTTCCAAAGAGTCATTCTTCGCATATTGCCGTGTGCTGCAAGCCACATCTCCCATAACTTTTTCCTTGTGATTCTCATTGGCTTTCATTTCTTCCCTTTTACTATCTCTTCAGAGCTGTTAGAAATGGGGCTGCTCTCCCTGTTACCCTTCCCAGTCATGCCCATGCCAGTGTTATTCAACCACTGTCCCAGCTAAGCAGGGGGGAGTGAACAGTGTGAATGATAATCCCACTTTTCCCTCCCTTTTGTGTCATCTGTTGAAAAACAAATTGGTACCAAAGCACCTCTGTTCAGAGACCTGAGTGCAGTCATTCACCAACACATGCCCTTGCTGGTGAAAACCTCATGCAAACAGCTGTTCTTGTGATATTTTCTGTGAATTGCTCTGAGAACTGCTTGGTTCTGTAATGTTTTGAATAACGATCAGTGAGCAGGAAAAGCATCTCAGAAGCAAGAGGAAATGCAGCAGACAGAGAAATAGTATGATAAGGGGCAAAAGGGAGGATGGAATAAAATAAAAGCAAAAAGAAAGGAGTAAAAGAAAGGTGAAGAAGAGAAGAGACAAGAAGAGAAGGATACAGAAGCAGAAAGATAGGCCAGAAAGTGTAAAGCAAGAAGAAACCAATAGAAGAAGGAGATAATGGAAAAATAATAGCAGTCTATACTGGGAAAATGTATCAGGGTAGAAAACATGTTAACCAATGTCTTGATGTTAAACTAACATGGTGCTTCCCTTACTGGGGGACAAGGACAGCCTTTTGTCAAAATGAGTTAGCTGGTCATGGTTAACCCAAGAGTCTCACAAGGCTACAGGGAAAACGGAAACTAAAGATGGAATGTCAAATGAAAATTTAAAAAAAAGAATGAAATAAAGTGGATAGAATAAAGAGAAAAGGAAGCTGGGGCCACTGGCCTAGAAAAGAACAAATGTGGATGAGGACTTAAGGAAGACTAACATCAACATGTGCTGGAACAAGAGAAAGAGAAGATGATTAGCAAATGAGTGAGTAGTGGAACCAGGAACACAACAGAGATGATGGAAAAGCAGACTGACTCTGGTCTATAAAGACAGAGATACAGATTATATTATATATACCCTGTGACACACAGGGATATCTTGAAGCAGTGCAATATTGACATTGACATCGGGGTGTCATCAGCAACAGACCGATCACACTTGTGAGCAACAGTCAACAATGGGATTACTCAATTCAAGATTAATCGTTGATGGATTTTGAGGCACTGAGGCTGTCTCATAAACAGGCCCAGATTCAGCAGGCACAGACTCTAATCTCTCGCTCGATATCAAGCTGCATATGCACTCAATGAGGAAAGGACTGCCATGTGCACATCAGTCTTTTCAGCCACAGCCGTACTCACAAAACATAATGTCATCATCAGTGTCATCTTCAGTCACAAAGGACAACAACATTTTGTTTGCTGTATTTACATCCTCCTCCTTGATCAAAAGCAGTCCCTCACAAAATGGCAGGTCATGTGGACTCTATTTTCAGTCATATTCTTTAGTTCTCAGTATTAATCCTTGTCATTAAAGTCCATTTTTTATCAATTTATCTAATACTTAAAAGAAAACAAAGCCAACAAGGTAAATGTTAAATCAGAGAAAACCAGAGCGCAGCCTGCTCTATCTTCAAACTACACAGATGCAGACAGACAAATTCTGCCCCAACCTACACCCACTAACATCAGTGGGTCGTTAAATCAACGGAGCTGGGCCTACTCACGTCAGTGGTGAATCTGAGCTTGTAAATGCTATAAATTCTTCTGAATTCCATGCTTCCTAGACTGCAGCAATCCACCTCCTAGGGAATGAGTCCCCCTCACAGATTTAATAGTCCTCTGCTGCTCTTGGAGAAGTTTCCTCTCTGATCCTTTTGGGGTTGTGCTCTGAGGCCTTTGACCTGACTTGTAACTAACTTTTGGGAAATCTGATTGGGCCACAGCCCGGTTGATCATTCATGTGCCACAGAAGGGTTTTTCAGTACTGTAACACGTGCCATGGTCTCATTCCCAGAGAATTTACTGGGGTGGCTTAATTCATTCAGCTCACCCCTGGGGGCAGAGGCACACAGTGCACAGCCCCAGTTTTGTACCTGGTATTAGGGCTCCTGTTGTTAAGTATAATTCTATGGGTTGGAAGGGCCCCAAACACACATGCCCTTTGTTTGTGAGATTTCCGCTCCTTGTGTTTAGAGAAATTGGTTATGAAGAGTCCAGAGACAAATTAAAACAGCTGCTCTACGGAAAGAGATTTCACGTATGAGTAGGAAATCGGGACACCAAGGATGGGATTTTCAGAAGTGTCTAAGTGATGTAGGAGCACTAGTCCTATTGATTTCCAACAGGATGTGGGCTCCAAAGTCACTTAGGCACTGTTGAAAATCACAGCCCACATTTACACCCAGGAACACTTCCCTGCAGGAGACATTGGGCAACACACCCAGCAAGGGAATCAAGAAACAAATATTATAGGCCAGATTCTGACCTTAGTTACCCTAATGTACATCCAGCCTAACTTCATTGATTTCAATTCTTGGTTTACATCACTGTAACTGAGCTCAGAATCTAACCAGACACACCTACACATCCAATTAATAGTCATTTGTTAATTGTTGATTCCCAACTTGAAAACATGCTCTGTGAAGAAAATCTTCAGCTGGTGTAAATACTCATAGCTCTATTAATTTCAAGATAGGATTCATTGAAATCATTGACGCTATGACAATTGACACCAGCAGAGAATCTATCCATTTGTGTAGACAATACCTATGGAAGTCAGCAGAAATGCTCTCTTAATTAAGTGGATGAGCTAATATCTTTTATTGGACCAACTTCTGTTGATGAGAGGGAGAAGCTTTCAAGTTTACCCAGAGCTCTTCAGGTCTTTTGTCCTATGACTGCAGAGGTGTTAATGGGCCATTCTACCATAAATGGTCCCTTAAAATATGTGGTAACTATTTATGATAAACAATCTGTTCCACCTTGCATTTAGCTGTGATGCTCAGAGTATCTTTCCCAGATCTGAAGAGCTCAGTGTGGCTTGAAAGCTTGTCTCTCTCACCAACAGAAGTTGATCCACTAAAAGATATTACCTCACACACTTTGTCTCTAATATCCTGGAACCAACACAGCTACAATGACATAGCATACTCATTATTAAGTGTTACTCAGCATATGTAAGCATTGCAAAACATACTTGTGAGGGCATTCTGCCCCAAAAAGTAAAAAATTCTGTTCACAATATTTTAAAATTCTGCAAAATTCTGCAGATTTTATTTGTCAAATAAATGTGGAGGCTCCAGCATAGCACTGGGGAGCACAGGCCACTGGCTGCACAGAGGTAGGAGGTCACTGTGCAGCTCCCCTCTCCTGGGACATGGGACTCAGCAGTGAGGCTGCACTCAGCGCAAGGACCAGGCCTGCCCCAGAAACACCCCAGAGCCCTGCCTGATGCACCAGGTGGGGGGCAGGCAGGCTCAGCACGGCCGGATTCAAGTGTGGAGGGGCTTAGTGTGGGGGGACTCCAGGTATGGGTTGAGAGGGTTCTTGGTGGGATAATCTGGGCGTGGGCAGCTCAGTGGGTGATCTGGGTGTGGAGGGATCTGGATGCACAGGGGCTTGGTGGAGGGTTCTGGGTGCAACGGTAATGGGACTCTGCAGGGGTTCAAGGTGAAGGTGGTTGGGGCTCAGCGGGGGGGTCTGAGTGTGTGGGGCTCATGGCGGGGTCCAGATTCTGGGGGAGTGGGGCTCAGTGGGGTTGGGATCCAGGTGCATATGGTTGGGGCTCTGTAGGGTGGGGATCCAGGTGCGGGTGGCTCATTGGGGTGAAGGGGCAGTGGGGCTTGTTCGGAGAGTTCTGGGTGCAGGAGGGTGAGGCTCGGCAGGAGGGTGTGGGTATGAGGGGGTCTGGATGCATAGGGGTTGGGCGAATGGGGGAGCAGCTCCCTATACAGTGATCCCTCCCCCTGCAGTTGAGAAGCAATGGGTGCAGGAAGAGCGCAATGGCGGGGAGTTTGCAGAGCTTCCTACAGCTGGGGGAGAAACCTGGGGGTTGGTGTGACCTGGCTCCAGATGCCATACAGGGAAAGAGGAAGTCCTGTCCTCCCCAGTCCAGCTGGGACTAGCAGCTGAGCCTGGCACTGGGTAGGAGCCACCAGCCGTGTCTTCCCCAGTCCCGCCCCTGCGCCACAGTGATTTACCTCTCTGCCAGCTGCCCTGGGCACCTGAAACATACTACTGGGGAGGGTTGAATGACTGCTTTTGTGGCTCCCTTTGCTTCTCCATCAGAAAGTCATTTTTCTGTGGGGAAACAAAGAAATCTGTGGGGAACATAAATTCTGTGCGTGCACAGTGGCACAGAATTCCCCCAGGAGTAAAAACTGGACCCTTTGTGGTTTCTGAAAATGAAATGATGGGACTCAAAAGTGCCAGAACAGGAGGGGCCAAGGTCCCATGGCCCTCCCAATTTTTGAAAGTGAACAGGCCTGGCCCATCCACTTTTTGCCCTGGGCCCAACCCCCTGCCCCTCCTCTTCCCCGCCAAGGCCCCTCCTCCTGGCTAGGCCAGAAGCTGGAGCCTGGCCCAGGTAAGAGTAGCCTGGGAAGCCTGGGCAAGTGGAGGGGCCCAGGGTTTCCAGCCCAACTCCAGCTTCCAGGTTGGCCAGGGGTGGGACCTCAGAGGAAGAAGAAGGGTAGGGGTGGGGCCATAGAGTGGGCAGGACCTCATGGCCTCCCTATTTTTATGAAGAATCTGTGGCCCCTGATGGGACCCTGCAAGGATGGAAGGTCCCAGGGCTTGGGCTCCAACCGAAGCCTGAACATCTACACCACAATTTTAGCCTCACAGCCTGAGCACCGTGAGCCTGAGTCAGCTGACCCAGACCAACCATGGGGTTTTTATCCGTATGTAGAGAAAGCCAGAGTGTCACTGCTAAATACAAGGTGGAACATATTGTGTAGCATAAGGAGTTAAGCACTTATTCTAAGAGACCATTCAAGGTGAACAGTACCATGAACACCTCTGCAGTAATAGGACAAACAAGGGGTGATTAGTGGTTTACAGATTGTTGTAATAAGTCACGACTCTAGTGTCTTTATTAAGACCAAGATTTTTAGTGTCTAGTAAAGTTATTAATTTAAGCTCCCAGGCTTGTCTTTTGAAAGTGGTGTTCAGATTTCCTTTGAGGACACGGACTGAGAGGTCAGATATGGAGTGATCAATTAGTGAAAAGTGTTTGCCCATGAGTGATAGAGTGTTTTTCTCTTTTATCATTTTTATGTGTGAGTTCATTAGAGAGTGTAGTGATTGTTATTGGAGCATTTAGTGCACTGGATGAGGTACACCACCTGTGATAGGCATGAGTAGGACCTACAGATCTTGAAAGGTGTGTTATGGGGGGTATTGATCATCGTAGAAGTGGAGATATGGCTGCAGGTTTTGCATCTATTATTCTGGCAGGGTCTGGTGCTGCTTTATATTGGCATGTCCTCGTCTGTGGGGAGCTTGCTTCTGATGATGAGCTTAGTGAGGTTGGGGGATATTTCAGGGTCAGAAAAGGGAGTTTAGGAAAGATTTTTTTCAGGATGTGGTCCCCATCCACTATGGGTTGTTTAAGAGTTCCATTGTGGGGTGGGAGGTGACAACTAGGGATGTATGGTCTGAGAGGTTTTTTTTCCAGTATTGAAGCATGTTCTCTCGGGGCATTTGAGTGGCCATTCCATGACGTGATCTACTTCATTTTAAAAACTTATTGGCCTAAAACTACACCAAAATATCTATTTAAATCTTCCCAAACAAACAAAAAAACCCTTCCTACAACAATAACATGCCAATATTATGATACAGATTTAACTTGACTAAATAAAAGCATCCACTAGTTAAATACACTACCTTATTAAATATACTATTTCAAGCACTTTGTGGTAACTGGGATAACTTTTGTTTTAGAGCAGTAAGAAAACCATTTAAGGGAGGGTCAGGAACTTTTTACCTGGAGCATTGTGCAGGAGGTCAGACGAGATTATCATAATGATCCCTTCTGACCTTAAAGTCTATGAGTCTATGTGCTATAATTATTACTGATTCATATCATGAAAGGAAGCAGCATAATAGCAGTATGTATGTTTTCATGCAGTCCTAGTGGATAATCATCTCACTTTTCTTTGATTTATCTCCTTTGTGTGTGGATGTATACACACACACACATCTTCATCTACTTCTTCCAGCACACACATATATATGAATACACACACACACACATAGGAAAAAGGATGGATAGATAGATAGATAGATTTTTCTGATATTTTACACATAAATAAATGATTTAGCAATTCAAATTCATTTGTAAATGGGTCTTTTAAGAAATTTAGCATCTAGTGTCAGACCTTTTTAGTTCTGAATGATAACCAACTAACACAAATGCTTCAAAATTCCTTTATAGTTTACATTCACTGAAATCTTTTGCATAGACTACATTTGAAGATTTTATTTTTTCCCATTATTCCTCATAACTAAAAGTTTCCTCTTCATCAGAAAACGATGAACAATATTCTCCTACAGGATATTCCATGAAGCCCTGCCCATTTTCAAATGGCTATCATCTTCTAATGTTCTCAGTGGGAGTGAACTCAAAGTGCCCTCAGAGAAGAAGATGGCCCCTAAGAGCATACTGGGAAATGTTCCAAAAATCTGAGGACGATGACAGACCACACCTTTGATGGTTTAGAACAGTGATACTCAGACCTCAGTGGTTCAGGATCCAAATTAGCAATCAACATTTCCCAAAAGAGCCACAGTAGGGTGAATTCATTGTTTTGTTTACTATTTTATATAGTTGGTTATTCTGACCAAATATTATTATTTTATCAACTACAATTGGTTAATTACATAGTAAGAGATCCTGACTGGTTAATGATTAAATCACACAGTATTTTAATATCACATGCTGCAAAGAGCCACAAGAGCCACATTAAAGAGCCACTTGCAGCTCCTGAGCCTCAGTCTGAGTATCACTGGTATATCTTTTCCCTCCTCTGCTGATGAGATGGAACCTGATTTATGGATGATTTGTGACAAATGAAGCAAGAGAAAAGGCAGCTAGTGTGCTGGTGGCAGGCATCCCATGCACAGGCAGAGCAATTGCAGCATAAAGACTTTATCTTATTCTGTCGCTGTGTAGAAGGCCAAAAAAAGTTATTTTCCTCCACTATAGCACCCACAAAACCTCAAACAGCAGATTTGATCCAGGTGGTACATAGTCTGGCTAATGTCTCCATTCGGTAGGTGGTCTGAGCCCTGCCCACTGCAAGGTCATTTCTTCTGATTTTGTGAAGAAAATTGATCAGATATTGGGCAAATTGCCTGCTTCCATGGTGGCCAAGCAAGGTGTTGGGAAGATAAAGGCCTCACCTTCTCTGTTAGTGTGTCACCCAGTGTGGTCACTGAAGTACTGTAGGAACCTAATACTTAGAGACAAACTCAAACCAGTCTCTTGGGGCTGAAAACCTCTGCAATTTTGGATTAGCTCAAATCCAAACACAACAGTTGGAATCTGCCTCTAGGATGGGTCAAACCAGTCCTTAAGATTTTTACTTCCCCAGTATTTCGGGGGGGTTCTGTTCTGAATCCAAACATTTCCTCCTGTGTTTATTCCAGCAGCACTGCAGCACTGTGTTAATGAGAATCTGAAACTGAAACTGACTGGAAACAAATGTGAAACTGACTAGTCTATTTTCAATGTCCAAGTCAAGAAAAATGCAAAAAGTGAGCCCACAGCATGACTTGTGAAAAGTAAGTTACAAATTTAAAAAAGGTTTGAGTTTTAGTTATCCAATATTTGTTAGTTACACAGGTACAGAAGTTGTTTTGTTTTGTAAAAAAAAACCAGAAACATCTTTTTAATACTAGTAAGAGCTGTATGTTTGTGGTAGAGCTGAGCACAAAGACTGGAATCAAAATATATTTGAGATATTAGGGCCAATATGAGATCTAAATGCAGATTAATATAGTCTCTAACATCTGAGTACATGGAGTATGCTGTTCTCTCTTCAAAGGCAACAGCTTTTCCCTTTACCCTGTCTGACTCTTAAAAAGGACAGCAGTCACACTGGGATATATTGCCTTGAAGCACAGATGAAATCACTTCATGACAAATATGTAATGTATTGCCATGTGCTGTTATTCTGATCTCAATGGCTAACTTCACTCTATATAAGCAAGATCCTAGCCAAATTGCTTAGTTACCAAGTGTGTTTGAATTTGTATTTACAAACTAAACCTATTCCTTCCCTCTTTTAATTAAGAATAAATCCTTTTAATTTATTGGACTAACATTGTACTTGCTGGCCAAGGGTTACACAAGGAAATCTCCCTTCCATTCAGTCAGCAGACTTAATGACTCCACTTTTTCAAGAAGCACTATTTCCAACCACTGTCCACCATGACTCGGTTCACCGGTAGGTCCTTAGAAAATTCTCCATCCCACCTTCGTTAGAATCATCTTCTATAGCTACATAACTCATTCCATGACAGCATGTAGTATTCCCGTAAGAAAGCCACTCATTCTTTGACAGTTGGCCACTAGAAAGTGCTGAGCGTCTTCTCCCTTCTTGTAAAATGAGGATACCAATACCTGAAGTTCCTTACCCCTCAGGTGTATAATGACGATAACTCTATTAATGTTTGTGAGGGAGTCAAATACTATAATGAAGAGCATAAGAGCCTATAAATAAATAAAAGAAAAGGCTTCAAGAAGGACTTGGAGGGCTTCCTAGGAAAAGAAACTTAAGATATAGGACAAACAGACCCAGCACAACATAGGTACTCAAAAGATTCAAAGGTCTGAGAGGAAATTAAGCTTTTTGCAGATCTGACTTTCCTTGGAACTGATGGGCTCTTTCATTCTGAAAACTCGGAGTTCCTTGAAAGAAATGGCACAGACCAATCAAGCAGGAGAGTAGAGCTGACTGGTCAGTACTATGACGTTTTATTTAGAAGCACTACTTCCTAAGTTGGCTGTTTAGAGAACAATAGTGCACACTACTGGCAGCCCTAATCAACTGGGATTGTTACAGGTGAGGTCGGGCTTTTGCGGCATACCCCCAAATACTAATACTGGGTTCAGCCCTTCTCAACATTTGACTTGGGTGAAGTTTGTTTATTTATTGTAAGATCTTTTTGTATCTTTCCCCGAAGGTCTTTCAAGGCTCACATTTGGGAGAAGATGAAATGGATAAGTTTAACCCTGGTGTAACTCCACTGACTCAAAGACACTATGATACCCACCCTCTTACACAAGGACTGAATTTGGCCCATAGTCTTATTTTTTTCCACTATACAGCTTGCGAGACTGTGACATTGCTTTTAGTAACGCAGATTTTCTCACAGGCCTTTGGATGAAATTCTAGCCCCCTTAAAGTCACTTGCAAAACTCCCATTGACTCCAATAGGGCCAGGATTTTACCCTATACCTTTTCCCCCCTACTAACTTCATAGAGTGCTGGTGGAAAATCTCTGAACATATTTACTCTGCAATATAGTACTAATATATATTCAATCCAAAATTCCTTTTATCCCACACTGTCCTACAGGTGCCTTCACCCACCCACCCTCACCTTTCTGCTACTGTGATTCATTAGCAACAGAAAGAATGAGGAGTCCTTGTGGCACCTTAGAGACTAACAAATTTATTTGGGCATAAGCTTTCATGGGCTAAAGCCACCCATGAGAGCTTATGCCCAAATAAATTTGTTAGTCTCTAAGGTGCCACAGGGACTCCTCATTCTTTTTGCTGATACAGACTAACACAACTACCACCAGGGCTGGCCTTACCATGAGGCGAACTGAGGCGGCCGCCTCAGGTGCCAGATTGGTGCCTAGGATCCAGAGTGTAGAAAATTGTGTCTGCTGTTGGTGCATATGTATTCTCTCTGCTCTAGATGCACGGAGATGGTGGAGTGCTGTGCTGGAGGAAGGAGGGCACAAGAGACATAACAGGCAGGCTGGAGAAAAGGTGAGAGGGAATAACAGAAAGCAGCAGGAGCTGCAGGGAGAGAGAGGAGGAAGAGCCTTTTATGTACCGCTCTATCACCCCTAGGAGCCTGGATTGATTAACAACAGCTTCCCAGGGAGCTTCCTGTTTCCTGCTGCTTCCCTGAACCCACTTGAGGAGAACAGGCAGTCAACTGAAGTAGTAGGAGCCCGTTAGGCCCTTAAGACACTGATACCTTCCCTCACTCAGGCCCTGCTACCAGCCTGCTTATTTGTCCCCTTCAATTGAGTGTTGCGAGCCACTATAGCTGGCACAGAACAGCAGTCATGAGTGAAAGAAGAAAACACCCCTCTGGGGCAGCATTCAGAAAAAGAAAGAAAGCAAAGGAAGCTTTTCTATCTAAGCAGGAAGGAGCTCTCCTGAGATACAGAGACACAAATGTTCACGGTGAGCCTTCCGGCCCCAGTGAGGATTTGAGTGGTGAGGAGATGCCTGATCTTCCAGTTAGTCAGAGTGCTGGTGACCTGGCAGCTACTGCAGCATCCATATCTCCAACTCAAATGGATGTAACCATGCACATTCCTGAAGAAAAGTGTAGATCAGAGAAGAGTGTGGTGGAGGCGCAAGAAACAGCTGCTGCTGAGTTTAGTTCCTTAAGTCTAGATGAGCAGTAGCCTGAGGGACTTCCTTGTACTGCATGGGCCACAGCAAGTGAAAAACTTCATTTTCCCCAAAGACAATGAAAATAGAAGTTTCCATCCAGCACATTACTGGTGTGAAATCCCGAATGGTGACAAAGTGGAGAGGCCATGCCTTATGTACTCAAAAACCCAGAATGCTGCATACTGTTTTTGTTGCAAACTCTTCCAGTCTAATGTTCTAGCCACATTGGGTTCTACAGGAACAAAGGACTGGAAAAATCGGGCTAGAAATCTGGCATGCCATGAGAAGGCAGCAAATCACCAGAGAGCATTCCATAGGTGGAAAGAGCTTGAGATGACACTAAGGTTAAAGGCCACCATAGATGATCAGCATCAAGAGAAGATTGCATCAGTCTCTCTTTACTGGCAAAATGTTCTGAAAAGGCTCATTGCCATTGTGGGAATGCTTGCTACCCAAAACCTAGCACTGTGTGGCACTTCAGATCAGCTGTATGTGCCAAACAATGGAAACTTCCTTAAAATTGTGGAGCTGATGGCTGAGTTTGATGCTGTCCTCCAGGAGCATCTAAGAAGAGTCACCACCCAAGAAATGTACACACACCACTACCTTGGAAAAACAATTCAAAATGAGATCATACAGTTACTGGCAACAAAAGTCAAATAGAAGATTGTGACAGATCTGAAGTCAGCAAGATATTACTCTGTTATTCTGGACTGCACACCTGACATCAGCCATACGGAACAAATGACTTTAATGGTGCGTTTTGTAACAAGAGGACCTAGTGAAATGTCCCTGCAATGGTGACTGTCAGAGAGCATTTTCTAGAATGTATTGACATTGATGATACTACAGGAGCTGGTATGACAAATGTGCTTCTTAAAAAGCTGGAAGATATGGGAATTGCGATAGCTGACATGAGAGGTCAGGGCTACTATTCTGGTGCCAACATGAGAGGAAAGAACAGAGGAGTGCGGACATGGATCCGAGAGTTAAACCCTTGAGCTTTTTTTGTCCCTTGCAGTTCTCATTCATTGAACTTGGTGGTCAGTAATGCAGCATCAGCTTCTAGTGAGGCTGCTGAATTTTTTAATGTAATTCAAAGCATCTATGTATTTTTCTCTGCATCAACTCATCAATGGCAAATTTTGAAAAACATCTGGGAACATCCTCTCTGATACTGAAACCACTGAGTGCCACATGATGGGAAAGTCGAGTGGAGGCCATAAAGCCTATCAAACACCAAATTGGGAAAATAGATGATGCCATAGTTGCCATTATGGAGGATAATGCTATGACAGGAACTGTTCATGGGAGAACAGTGGCAGAGGGAAATGGAATCACCAGAAACATACGTAACTTCAAATTTCTGTGTGGCTTAGTGTTGTGGCATGACAAACTGTTTGAACTAAATGTTGTAAGCAAGAGACTCCAAGGTGTTGAACTTGATATATCCAGTGATGAGCTGCCAGAAGCTGAAGAACCGGTTCCTTCAGTCACTCTGGGTCTTCAGCAGCACTGAAGAACCTGCCACCGAAGTGCCGCCGAAGGCCTGGAGTGCCACCAGGTGAGTAAAAATTCTCAGGGGAGCCTCCCCAGCTGAGAGCTCAGGGGGGACGGACAGGACGGTCCTGCACCGGAGTTTGCCCACCCCTTTAACAACCGGTTCTAAACTGGCTTCAAAATTTGACAACCGGTTCATGCTAACCGGTACGAACTGGCTCTAGCTCACCACTGGATATATCTGGAACAATTGAACAACTGGACAAAGCAAAGTCATACCTACAGTCTTACCAGTCAGATGAGGGATTTCAAAACGTTCTGAAGAGTGCACAGAAGTTGGCAGAGGAACTTCACACTGAAGCTATTTTCCCACCCATTCAAGAATACAAGAGTCACCAAAGAAGATGACATTTTGATTACAAGGCATGGGATAATCCCATAAGAGACCCCAAACAACAATTCAAAGTTGAATTTTTTAACCAGATGCTAGATTGTGCAATACAGTCAGTTGAAGAATGTTTCATGCAGCTCAAGGAACACAGCAGTATATCTGGGATGTTGTATGATATTCCAAAACTCCCCACTATACCTGAAGACCTACACCAGCAATGCAGGGCACTAGAGACAGTGTTGACACATGATGACATGCGCGATATTGATGCAAGTGATTTAGGTGATGAACTGAAAGCCCTTTCGAGATACATTTCAGCAGGATCAACTACAAAGGCAGTTCTGGAATATATGTGCACAAATAAGATGACCACCCTCTTTCCAAATGCTTTTGTTGCTCTGCGCATACTTCTAAAACTTTCTGTAACAGTTGCCAGTGGAGAACACAGATTCTCCAAGCTGAAGTTAATAAAAACACATCTATGCTCCACAATGATACAAGAGAGGCTGATCAGCCTTGCAACCATCTCAATAGAGCATGAGCTGGCCCATACTGTGGACCTTCAGGAAGCAGTTCAAATCTTTGCAACCAAGAAGGCATGGAAAGCACTTTGATTATTCAAACAGATAAAAATGCCAGTGTTTACTATGCAGACAAGAAAAGTTACATTTGCTGTTCAGACGTTTGAAAGTTAAGTAAAAAGAAAAGGAGTACTTGTGGTACCTTAGAGACAAACAAATTTATTAGAGCATAAACTTTCGTGAGCTGCTGTAGCTCACAAAAGCTTATGCTCTAATAAATTGGTTAGTCTCTAAGGTGCCACAAGTACTCCTTTTCTTTTTACGGATACAGACTAACACGGCTGCTACTCTGAAACCTGAAAGTTAAGTGTTACTTAAAATTTTTGAACAAGGCATTTTAAGTTGTTAGTTCTCCTTTATTGTGGTACGTAGCAGACCAGTACCATGAGAGGAGTAGAACAGGAAGAAGGCAGAACTGAGACCTTTGAAATGAGGGGACATGGGGGTGTCATTTGAGCTCCCTGCCTCAAGTGCCAAAATGTTGTGGGCTGGCCCTGGCTACCACTCTGAAATCTATTAGCAACTGATCATAGAATCATAGAATCATAGAATATCAGGGTTGGAAGGGACCCCAGAAGGTCATCTAGTCCAACCCCCTGCTCGAAGCAGGACCAATTCCCAGTTAAATCATCCCAGCCAGGGCTTTGTCAAGCCTGACCTTAAAAACCTCTAAGGAAGGAGATTCTACCACCTCCCTAGGTAACGCATTCCAGTGTTTCACCACCCTCTTAGTGAAAAAGTTTTTCCTAATATCCAATCTAAACCTCCCCCACTGCAACTTGAGACCATTACTCCTCGTTCTGTCATCTGCTACCATTGAGAACAGTCTAGAGCCATCCTCTTTGGAACCCCCTTTCAGGTAGTTGAAAGCAGCTATCAAATCCCCCCTCATTCTTCTCTTCTGCAGGCTAAACAATCCCAGCTCCCTCAGCCTCTCCTCATAACTCATGTGTTCCAGACCCCTAATCATTTTTGTTGCCCTTCGCTGGACTCTCTCCAATTTATCCACATCCTTCTTGAAGTGTGGGGCCCAAAACTGGACACAGTACTCCAGATGAGGCCTCACCAATGTCGAATAGAGGGGAATGATCACGTCCCTCGATCTGCTCGCTATGCCCCTACTTATACATCCCAAAATGCCATTGGCCTTCTTGGCAACAAGGGCACACTGCTGACTCATATCCAGCTTTTCGTCCACTGTCACCCCTAGGTCCTTTTCCGCAGAACTGCTGCCTAGCCATTCGGTCCCTAGTCTGTAGCTGTGCATAGGGTTCTTCCGTCCTAAGTGCAGGACCCTGCACTTATCCTTATTGAACCTCGTCAGATTTCTTTTGGCCCAATCCTCCAATTTGTCTAGGTCCTTCTGTATCCTATCCCTAGGATCTAATGAACCAGCCATATTACTGACACTGAAAACAGTTCTACATGGTTTGGAATTTGCCGTTTTGTTACTTTGAGCTGGCCATTATATTTCTTTATTATTCATCCCATATTTCAAAGGGCGTTGTCCCCTATATGACCTGAAGTAAATTAAAAGATACCATATGTTTGATGATTTTATAGAAGAAAAACATACATATGATGTAGATAAGGAGACACGGAAATCATTGTGGGGACCTTTTCTTTTAAAGTCTCATCCTTAAGGTGTATGTTGTAATATTGTTGCCTGATTATTGCCAGGCATTTTATTCTGCTGAGAACACTTTATAAGATGAACTGTGGTCACATCAGATAAGGAAAAAAAACAATAGCTTAACTTAAACATTATAAATTCTGTATCTGCTGTGGTTTATGCCAGGGTCAGCTCCCTTCTGTTTGTTTGAATACCCTACAAATACAACCCAATTAGAGATAGTGAGCTCAGTTCCTGCACTGGATGTAGGACTATAGCAGGGGTGGAGGGAGATGGCATTAAACCACCTTTTCACTTCCTTAATTCTGGGCAGTGCTGTAGGCCTGCCTGGTTCCTGGCAAAAAGCTGGCACAATCTCAAAGCTGTTGTAAATTGTGCCGGCTTCTAATACCCACTCTGTGGACTGTTATGCTGGCACAGAATTGCTAAAGCACAGTCTGCTCCAGCCTTGCTCCTTCTCCCTCCTGAGTCTGACGCAGCCCCTGTTCTGGGACAGGAGGCAGAGGATGGTGCACAGCATAGCGAAGTGACACCCGCTCTATGGGGGTAAGAGAACTCCCCTCTAATGGGGATAGTCTACAGGAGCCACTTTTATGCTGCTGGAGTGACATGAAAGAGCAGCAATGTATGACTGAATCTGGCCCAAACTGTCTGTCAGGAATACAACTGAAGCAATTTAAAGGGGCAAGGATAATTGTGAAAGTGGCTTTATGAGATCAAATACAGTGCATCTGTTTAGTGAGTGACCTGTTACTTTAATGGGATGTTCAGACTTTCTAAAATGGTCCAGCTGCAAAATATTTAGCTATAATTGTCCTGTTATTCTCAGTTACAATTACTTGTACTCAGTTCTCTTACCCTGAGGCACAGGGAGTAGCACCTTACTCAGTGAGTGGTTCCATTGAATTAAGTGGCACGACTCACAAAGTGAAGTACTGCTTGGTGTGAGTAATGGTATCATGGTGTGTTCCAGAATAATCCAGCAGCCATAATGCACAGCAGCTTGCAGGGTATGATAGAGGGCCATGAAGAGGGCTCCTTGGTGTTATAATAATACACATAAATAATAAATAATAATAATAATAAAATACTCATTGAGCCCATGGCTCCTCACCTTAGTGCCAATGATGATGGTGGTTTTGTGATGTGGGCATGACCCCTGGGGAACTGCACTGATACCATTTCCTTCCACACTGCTCACCAAAACCAGCCATCAGGTCTGGTGAGGACTTTCAGTGAAGAATGCTCCTATTTTGAAATTTTTTTCTTATGGGAAATGCAATTGCACTAGGAAATAAACTGTAAAAGCTAAATAGGAACACGTACAACACTTTGCAAAGGACTTCTGACCTTGGAATTAGATCATTTTGTAAATAATGATACATAATGTGGCCAAAACATTTGCATTGTTATGTCTCTCTCTTTACGTAAAAAAGTATTAGCAGAGGTCGGAATGACTAAACTAGATAAAAATCAGTCATTTGTATATGTTATTCTGTTTAGAAATACACATGACTTCTCTTACTTATTCTGACCAGATCAATTAATCTTCTGTGCAGATGAAAAGTTGCATTTAAACACCAGCATTATTTTAAGAAGCCAGTAAAAGTCAGTGTGAGCAAGAATTAAAAACCTCAAATCAATAACTGAGTGGAGCTTTGTTTTTACCAAATGAAGTCAGATGTAAGTTGCTATATGCAACTGTCTCCAGAGACTAAGGCATGGCCTACACTTAAAAAAATTAGATCAATCTAGCTACAACACCCAGGGCTGTGAAAAATTTCACACCCTGAGAGCCGTGGTTAGGGCAACATAACCTCAGGTCTAGACAGCCCCATGTTGATGGAAGAATGCCATAGCAGTGCCACTGTAGTGTAAACATACCCTCATGCTATTGCATTTCTTTAATTTAATTCTTCTCCAAGGGTCTTTTTTGAAGCTTGCTGAGGGTGAAACTCTCCCCTATGCAGTAGGCCAGCCCAAGGCCTATGTGATACTTACATCTCACTTAAGCCTGTGTTGAGGGCCTAAATGGGACTTATGTGATGCATAGGTCTTGTGCTAGCTCACTGCACATGGTTGAATGTCATCCTGACAGAGGCATGTTTGCAGTGGTCTACACACATCCCGGGGAGCTAGGTATTCCAGAGTTCTGATCCTAGCTCTGTCATGGAGTCCCTTTGTGACATTAAGCAAGTTGCTTACCTGGGCAGTGAACCCAGCAGTCCTTTGTCTTACCCCCAGAGTCACACCACAGGGCTATTTCTGATACAAGAAGAAAGCAAGTCAAACTTGTACTGAATGTGGCAAAGGTGAGGTCTAAAGTGCATTGGTATTACTTTTTCTAAGGTCTTGTCACCATGTACCACCACTCCACTTTGGACTTCATCTGATAATTTCTACAACTAGATCTCTTGGGCCCCAGATACATTTCATATACTGTGTGTTAGATTAAGAACAAAAATCCATCATGTGCTCCCATGAATAAATACACATTTCGTCCAAGCTGCAAGGGTACTGTATTCACCACACTTCATACAGTCTTCATTTGTTAAAAGACTTTTTAATATTGTTTTTATGTTCTAAAATCCACAGAGCCATTCTTGGCCAGTTACCCAAGTCCCATTTTCATTTTTTAGGGTTGTTTTCTACAGCCGAATGGGATTTGCCAGAAAAGCATACTTGAACTCAAGAGTATTTTTCTCCCACCTGAAAAACACTGCTCCAAGAACTAAGGAACAAAACTGCTTGCATAGAACCCTCCAGCTACAGCAAAGAAAATTGATCTCGTCCTCACTACAGCTCCATTGCACATTAGCTTCCAACTCCACCCAAGCCAGCTGTCTTTTTCAAACAAACACCAACCTTGTGGCTTTGGATTTGGCTGTAGCAGAAAGCAATTTGCACAAATGGCATGCTTGGAAGAATCAGCAGGAGAGGCTGCCCGCACAAGAGTAGATTGGGAGAAAGCAGGTCGACTGCATTTCAGGGACCATAAGGAAGGGAGCAGGAAGGATTCAGTAGAGACCAGTGATGTCTGGAAATGGGCTGCAAAAGCAATGTGAGCCCATTTCAAGCAGTGAGTAAAGATCATAATGTGCCTGGTTTAAAACAGCATAGATAGTTCCCTGACCACAATAGTCAATAAAAATCAGTCTGGGAATTTTTTTAAGGAAATGCTTTGAGTTTCAGCTTATCATGTGCAAGGGGAAAGAAACAGAAGAAGTGGGTTTATGACTCCTTGTGTGTTATTATCTTGGCAACACACACAGACCTCTACATCAGCACTATTCTGAGTGGTTCACTGCTACAGACAAAATAGCAAAGACCAGTAACCAAGAGTATATGGCTGGTGTCAATGGAAGAACTGGCTTCTTCCAAAATTTCTGTAAAGGTTAAATGGGTAAAAAAAAATATTTCCTTTTATTCAGAACAAATAAAGGGCAGAAACAAAACATTTTTATTCTAGCTATTTCTAGAAAATATTCCAGATAATACTTAGTCCTGCCTCAGTGGGACTGGGGACTGGACTAGATGACCTACTGAAGTCCCTTCCACTCCTGCCATGCTATGATTCTATGATTTCCAGCACTATGTGGAAAAACAGAAGCTGGAGTAAGCACTATCCATAGGAGAACTAGTGGATTTCCCATACAAGTAGCAACGGCAGTCAGCACTGTGGGTTCTGATAAAGAAACCAGTACTAGGGAATTAACTTTCTCTGAGGGGGCAAAGCTGGTTTCCATTTTCATCAAGCCTGGACAAGTACAACTGACCAATGATATTGCAGAATTTTGGGGCACCAGCACAGGCTCTCTCTGGGGGTTCCTGTTAGCTTTTCCATTGACACTCTGCCTCACAGTGAGCAGCACAAGTGATTAGCTTTTATTCTTTATTTCAGAATTGTCCTTAGTCTAGCTCATTCACTTTGGCCTTCCTCTCCACGTGTTTTAGGAAATGGCTGAAAATACAAAGAAAGGCAAGAGGAAAACCTCTTGTGGCAAGACTGTGCAGCCTGGTCTAATGAGGGTTCCTAACATTTTGTGTCACATCTTTCAACCATGGTCCATGTCTGCAACCTTAACAAAAGCCAGAGGGGAACAAATCTCTATAGCCAGACAGCTTCCCTTTTTACTAATGGTGTAGATAAGGGTTGATTTAATCCAGGGCTCAGCAACCTTCGGCATGCGGCCCATCAGGGTAATCCGCTGGTGGGCTGCAAGACATTTTTTTTTAAGTTGACCATCCGCAGGCATGGCTTCCCACAGCTCCCAGTGGCTGTGGTTCACCGATCCCAGCCAATGGGAGCTGCAGGAAGCAGCAGCGAGCACGTCCCTGTGGCCTGCCACTTCCCACAGCTCCCATTGGCCAGGAACGGCGAACCACAGTGACTGGCAGCTGCGGGGGGCGTGCCTCCAGATGGTCAATGCAAACAAAATATCTCACAGACCACCAGTGGATTACCCTGATGGGCCATGTGCCAAAGATCCCCTACCCCTGATTTAAATTATAAAATACCCTCTCAGTAATATCTCATGGTATGGTTTTACTGCACAGTTAACCTGGGCTTTAGTCCAATTCCCACAATCATCCACATAGAAAACCTTCCAACCTGGGTTCTGTAAGCCCAGGCTAGCTTGCCCAGTTGGGGGTATAGGTTAGAACCAAGGCTCTAACTCAGATTGGAACTCACCCACTTTGCAGTGAAGACTCAGGATGAATCATTCAAGTACTGATAATCCTTCAATGCCCTTCACACAATTCCCCTAAACAGCAGACAAAAACAGCAGACAAATTCTCCCACAATTGACTGGGAAAGAATCTTAGAGTGTCTGAGTACAAAGAACCAGCACATATGGGCAAGTGCAGAAACAGTAAGGCCCTATAACACAGGACTTTGCTGTGGGGAGTCTCACACCCAAGATCGGCACTTGGATTAGCCTACCACTCAGGTTAATAGGTCAGTGATATACTCTGACATTTTCCCTGACAATTGGGTTAAATTAAGTTCCTGTCTAAATTCTTGAAGGCATCAGCCCTCCATCCTGCAAGCAACAAAGAAGACCATTTATAGGTACACAGCCACTATATGTCTTCCAAATGCAGTTTGAAGGCCCTCATTGGGATTAATGCTCCTGTGAGGCAGATTTAAGGGTGTTAGGTGCAAGTCTATCCCAGAAATGTTTTGATGGTATAGGTACTGTAAGATAGCTGTACCAGCAAATCCTCCGAGTGAAAATGCAGCCTATACAGGCAACAATTTTGTTTTGCCAGTATAGCTTATATTGGTTCTCTGAGCAAAATAAACTATTTTGGCAAAAGTGCTCTATGCCAGTATAAGTGTGTCTACACTAGGGCTTTTGTCAGTACAGAAATGTCACAAAAAAAGCACGGCTCACCCAGCATTATTATACTGGCAAACGTTTCTAGTGTAGAATTAGCCTCAGGGTTGGATTTTCAAAAACACTCAGCATTGGCCTAACTCTGCTCCCACACAAATCAGTTCATATGGACTTCAGTGGCAACAGAGTTACACCGGGGCTGAGTGTACATGAAAACCCCACCCTTAAAATCCCCCACTCTGTTGGTTTTCAACTTCAGGACCATGGACAGTCATCATGGCTATGGGTCTGAGGCAGAGCTCCCCAACTGACAAGGAAGGATTGCCTCAACAGTTGGGCTTGCTCTGCCTGGCCCAAACCATATCACACAGGCCAAAACTGTTGGTTTGAAGGGCCGGTAAGAAAGGTTGCCTTATATAAATAGGAGGTTGAAAGCTGTTTGGTCTCATGAATATGTCAAAGGAGAAAGCTTAGAGAGTTACAGGTTGGTGCTGAGACTCCTGTTGACTCTGAAGACCATGAGTGGTGGAAGGAAAAAGAGATGAGACAATCAAGATGGGTAACATTTTTCAACCTCTCTGATTATGATTAAGCCATCATACCCTGTACCCTGTAGCTGAGCACAGTAGATTCCCCCAAGTTCTTTCCATAGTAGCTCTGCTTCTCTAGCTGCTGCTTTTATTATTTCTGTAGTGCCATAGGCGTACCTGTCAATTTACATACAAATAAAAAAGACAAGTCCCTGCCTCAAGGCACTTAAATTCTAAATTAGACCTGTCAGGTCAAAGACGAACAAGAGATGAGGGAGCCCTGAGAAGGACCCATGTGGAAAAATAAAATTGAATACCCAGCCAAGCACATTGTCCAGGTCTGCCAGTAGAAGGAATGCTGCAGTGGGAGTTCATTCAACTCCCTGTGGGCACCTTACTCAAAAGTGAATAAATATGATGTCAATCTAGGTCTTGAAATGTACTAGTCACAATTCAGTCTATGTTTTGCAATGGTGGTCACTTTGGATAAGATAGTCTCTGCCCAGAATTTACAATCTGTTACCACGGGTGTGTTTCCAGTGGAGTTGGAGATGTAATTTCCAGCTCAGGTAAAACTACGTGTGCTAGCAGTGATTGAACTAGTACCCTAAAAATGACACTGTGGCTGTGTGAGCAGCAGGACGGGTTAGCCGCCTCGAGTACGATCCTGTCTGGAACCCTAGGCAGGTACTCAGAGCAGCTCACCAGTCCTGCCACTCCAGCTATACTTCGATTTTTAATGCACTAGCTTAATCAGAGCTAGAGAAGGTATTTCTCCTCAGGCTGGAAATTACACCTCCAGCTCCAGCATAGGCATACTAAATATGTCCCTGATACTCAGAAACTATGTTCTCACGTATTTTTCTATTTAGCCACTTTAATAACCATGCATGACCTTTGTGGCTTCAGGTTGGGTTTGGCTTTTTTTTAGGTTTTGCAAATAATGAACGGTGAACTTTATTCATTATATGCTGTTTCCACTTTGTGTATGTATTTATATATGTTTTGTTATGTTACATGCTTATAATTTATATACGAAGAATAAAAACAAAGTTAAAAAGACATACCCTACGTGTTTGCACAATGCCGAGACAAGGGGGGCACCAATCTCAATTGGGACCTCTACGGGCAACAAGACAAATAAGCACAGAAATATAGGGCTGGTAGGGACCTTGAGAGGTCATTTAGTCTGGCTCCCTGTGCTGAGGAAGGACAAAGTAAGCCTAGACCAACCCTCAGGGGGAGGAGCATGCACCTATCTGAGGGAAAAATCTGGAGCTTTGTGTATGACATTATGTAAAATATCTCCACAGAGGGATGAAAATGAGGTGTGTTGTCAGACTCACAATTAATCATAGAATCATAGAATATCAGGGTTGGAAGGGACCCCAGAAGGTCATCTAGTCCAACCCCCTGCTCAAAGCAGGACCAATTCCCAGTTAAATCATCCCAGCCAGGGCTTTGTCAAGCCTGACCTTAAAAACCTCTAAGGAAGACCTCACCTTTGAGGCCTCACCAATGTCAAATAGAGGGGAACGATCACGTCCCTCGATCTGCTCGCTATGCCCCTACTTATACATCCCAAAATGCCATTGGCCTTCTTGGCAACAAGGGCACACTGCTGACTCATATCCAGCTTCTCGTCCACTGTCACCCCTAGGTCCTTTTCCGCAGAACTGCTGCCTAGCCATTGTCTTTAAAAAACTGGGCCCCATTCCATTTCTATTTTAAACAGCCCTCTGCCAACCAAGGAGGAAGTGCCCCTCAAGGGTCTCAAGGAAACACCTCAAGGAGATCTGCTAAATCCTCTGCCTGATTAATTTACCATAGAAGCTTTCTCAAGGAAATACCAAGACTCCCAAACCTTCCTACTATACAGAGCATATATTGCTCCCAATCGATATGCTAAGTGCCCTCAGAATGCACTGAATAAAAGATATTACATGGCTCCTGCTTCCTTGTGGTTTGGAAATGTCCCAAGATATATAGATTCTGGCTTGTGGTAAATACTTAAATAACTCAGATAATTGAATTCCTTGAATGGTATATCTGCCATAGGCCTCTTTGTAGGACTAGATCAAGGTCTAAGCGTCTGTGAGGAACAGCTACTAAAACTTACCCCTCACAGAGAACATATCTTCAAAGTGATCAATAAAATTTCAATAAATAATCATGGAAACTACTGTTTGGTGCTAGGCCCACCCCACTCACAACTAATACTTAGCTGCAGTTACACAAACAAATCCTACCTTCTGGACTGTATTACCTTCAAGGTCCTGGACAAAGAACTTGGATGACACGAGACATCTTTATTCCTTGTCTCTTACCCCATTCGCTGGTGCAAGTCTGTCACCTCCTCTAGTGAGGCTGCATAATGTGTGGGAAGAAAGTGAGCAGACCCTTTTCCCTACCCCTTGTGAAGCCCACACAAGGCCCAGCCAGAATAGTTGTGTTAGGAGGAGTGCAGTGGAGTGCAGTGGTTGCCACTGAGTTACTTCCCCCTGGGAAAAATTCAGTGAAGCAGGGATAGGAAGGGCCAGGGTATAGGCAGAGCTATTGCTACACCTCCCATACAGTAGTCAGCTATGGAGAAGAGAACGAGGGGGTGGGGTCAGCAGAGGAATTGCTGCACCCCTTAAAGGGATGCCATAAAATATTCTTCTCCTCAGTGCAAGGAGAGAGTTTGGGAGCTGCAGCTCCATACTGCCCCGGACACTGGCCTATGCCTTTAAGGTACAATTTGACTCTGTATGCATTATATTCTTTAAGAACTGAGGATTGTGACATAGACATGTTATACAGTCATAATGATCACTTCACATTGGGTGGGGATGCCATGACACACACGTTTATGTGATCCCTGTACATCTGTGTGCCGGTTGTTTGTCAGACCTAGAACATCCACGGAGGTTTGATTATTTCTTTACACTTTATTGCTCGCATTTATAAAAGAAAATCCTATCCATAATAGGAGACAAAACACATTCTATTGCTCTGACAACTGCACTAACTGGGTGCAGAAAAAAAGAGAGATAGTATAGTCAAAACTTACTTTTCAACAGCAAACTTTTAGCCTAGAGGGACTGGATGGTTTCAGAGCCATTTGCTACTAGATGTGAAGCCAGGCTATACTGTTAGTGAAAATGTGAGGACTTCCTGGTGGCCTGTGGGAAATAAGTTGGGTGGTCCCAGTCCTGGTCCTGGTATATGGGTGTCCACATCATTGGTTGAACACTTGTTGGCAGTCTGAAGAGACTAAGGAAAGGACTGAGCAGGTATGGAAACTGAATTACCCTCTTTTTGTTAGATGTTAGGCCCTTCTAGTCAGGTTTCAAGTATGTTCAAGACAAGTTTTGTGAGGTATGCTGTACACATCTGTTTGGTGCACACAGGAATTTCATTCCAGGGCTCTGAACGCTGCGCTATATTCATTATAAAAAAAGATTTGAATGTAATTCATTCCTCAGCTCTGTCCCCATCTTAAAGAAAAAAACATTTGGAAATTCTTATGGCTCCACCTAGTTTTTTTCTCTGTGTCTGGGCTGGTGTGTTGGAAGATACCAAATGAATAGAACCATTGCATTCCTTTCACTAGCCGTGTAACAGTTTCAAACCAAACCTTTGCTTGGATTCTGTATCTGTTACCTGCATGCCATCATACTCTTCCATCACTAACATTTTAGAATTCCATAGTATTGCCATCATTAATGTTGGCGTACAGCTGACCTTGTGAATGTTCTGAAGGGCCCATTACAAGGCACAGAACATCAGTTAATGCACAAAGGATCATTCCATGTGAGTATTTCATACAGTCCTGAGATCATTACTTATTAAAGCATTGACAGCGTGCTTGACCGAGTACAAAATACAGAGAAAGAGGCTCTCTCTTCCCTTAGGAACTTATAAATGAACAGACAAAGCAATTGCAGTGCAAAACACCCTATGTTGCTAGAGATAGAACTGTCATAGTTTACAGCATTGCAAGTATTAAAGAACGTGTTTGTTAATGGGAGCTGGTGTGCCAGCACTTCTGCCAAGCTTAGCATTAACTAGACTAAAGAGGAAGTATGTTTTGGGAGGGATTTGAATCCCAACTTGCATCCCAGGGACAGGAGAGAGTTACAGGAGTGATGTGGCGATTTGTATTATGAGTCCTGATCTAGCGTCATAGGAGTGGGGTGAGGTCTACCTTACCTTACACCACTAACTGTAAAAAAGAGTGAAAGTTAGATTCTTTGTTCTGAAAAAGAAATTAAGGTGTGTGTAGATAGATAAAGAGACAGACAGAAAACTGTGTGAAAGGAATAAAGATTGGATTATATCAATTCCATTTAAAAAATGACTATGTTAATGTGTAGGAGAAGGAAAGTGAAAGTCTCTCATTGACTACAGGTTGGAAAGGGGCTGGTGGGGGGGGGGGGAAGAAGATTGAAGTTAGGGAAAGAAAAAAAGATAGAAAAAGCATTTTGTCCAAACTTTAACAAAAAGGACAGTCACCGGAGCCAACGGCAGTAATCTATAGGTCTCCATGAGAGTTGCTTTTTCCACTGCTGCAGGGTCATGTTAATGTCGGCTAACTAATATATCCAGTTGTATACAGTGCACTGGATCTCCTGTGGTGCTGTAAGAGACATCTTTATCAGTCAGGTGGGTGTAACTCAAGCACCCAAGTACTGAGATTCGGTGAAGTGTGTAAACCCAAGCTGCCTCTGCTGTGGAAAGAGACTAAATGGCACTTTGGGTGGGGTCTAAGCATGCAGTGCAAGCCAGAAAAGGGACATGTGCCCTCTAAATAAATATACTAATCCTGTACCTTAGTTTGTTTTTGAGAGCAAAGACTCTAATTTTCATTCCTTTTTACAGTTTTCCATTAGCTTTGCCTGAATCTGCCTTCCCCCATCCCATCAAAAAAGCAATATTCAAAGGTTAATAGACCCTCTTCAGAATGACTATATTGTTCCCTCTCTTTAAAATCCAGGAAAATCTGATGCTCACAATAATGACTTATTTGAAAAACCATTCCACTCACCTACATTTATGACTAATACTGTAACAGACTGTAAGATCATCAATGTGAGATATACGAGCCCAAATTCTTCTCTTCCTTACACTTTGGCATTTCACCTCCCTTTACAACCCATTCACTCCCGCCCACTGGATTCCTTCTAACATTATTAAAGGACAAAAAGGAAAAGGAAAAAATATTGCCCAAGTCACCACCCTTCTGTTCCCCTGGAGCTGGCAGTAGCCAATGGGAATTATTTGCATATACTCGAGGCACAGTGAGCATGTTAGGTGCTAGATGTACCTACACTATGTGGCGGAGGCAGTACTTAGGCCTGCTTGGTGAAGGTGTGTTTATGATATGAAGACGTGTGTGGATTATTTTGCCGTGTCTGACAGAGTTGCAATTATGATATGAGGAGATCTATGTTTTGCACCCTCTGACAGGTGGGAGCAAAGGAAAGAGCTGCATGGGTATCTCAGGATCCAGGATGCTTTTTTTCAATCCACATTTGTGTACATTATATATTTAGCAGGGCATAGGGTGTTATTGCAAAGGGTACTGTCAGTAGCGAGCTGGGATATGAGAGTAGTCTAAGCACTTATTATCTGCATGCACTCCAGGTAAAGTGAATGTGGTCTGTGTCAGATGCAGTTGTACTGAATGGTGGAGACATAGAACCCAGTAGAACCTCAGAGTTATGGACACCAGAGTTATGAACAGATTGGTCAACCACACACCCCTTTGGAACCGGAAGTACACAATCAGGCAGCAGCGGAGACCCAGAAAAAAGCTAATACCGTACAGTACTGTGTTAAATGTAAACTATTTTTAAAAAAGGGAAAGCAGCATTTTTCTTCTGCACTGTAAGGTTTCAAAACTATATTAAGTCAATGTTCAGTTGTAAACTTTTGAAAGAACAACCGTAACCTTTTATTCAGAGTTACGAACAAACCTCCGTTCCTGAGGTGTTTATAATTCTGCTTGGTAGAGGTATGTTTCTGAGATCGGTGGATTACCCTAGAATTACTGCCATTACTCCCACCACCACCACCCATAACCGACTTACCAGCAGCGCTTGGAGCGAAGGCAAACGATGTTACAAGGAAATGGTGTTCCTGCACGTTTCAGAATGGTTTTGGCAGAGCCAATGAGACACATACTGACAGTTTTATGTTTCAGAGTAAGATCCTCTGAGCCCTGTCCAACAGACATGCCCCATCTCCGAGAAACAGTTAGGTATTAGAGTGCATGGGCTGATGGGTTCTGTAATGTTTCTATGCCATACAGGACATATTTTCTGGTCAGTCATGAACCCTCTAATTTCCTAATTCATGTTCTTCCAACACTTATTAATCACTTTCATATGGTCGCTGTAGCATTTATTCAGATGCTCAGCCAAATCAGAGAAAATTATCACAGCTCTTGGACACAAATCTCTGATGTGGTCCAAATCTGCTCTCATACATTGTGTGAGGTACACACCAGGACTAAGGCCCAGCTCATGTCCACCTGAGTGAATCCTCACCATGTCCACTAGATCACAATTTCTTAAGTCACCAGTTAGACACTGTACAGTGGATAAAACACGATGCCAACGCAGGCCACCTCTCTCCAACCAGGTCAGTCTGTCGTCAACAATCCCTATGTCATGGGGTACTTCTTGGTCTCTTGCAACCTTTTGCAACCTTGTGAATCCAGAATCCACACACTGGCAGCACATGTATTTCTTTTCTCTCAGTGGTCAAGGTACCTGCACTGTCTGTTCCAAACCTCCAGGCTATGTGTCTTTGGAAACACCAAATTAATTTGCACCGAGATCAGGAAGTAGTCACACCACCTGTCCTCATTTCCTGCCTCCTCTGCAGCTGCAAGCCCTCTCCTTTGCCTGTCCCCACATCCCACCCCCTAGCCCAAGTCCCCTGTTTCTGGTTCCTCCCCATCCAATACAACCAAAAAATGATTCCATTAGCTGCTGGCTATTCTGCTGTGTTCACAGTAGACCACCACATAAAATAAACATGTTGTAGTATAAAAGAAACAACTTGTAGAAACCAACAGGAGCTATTAAATCTTAATTGCACAGATGTACAAAGGTTCAGACTAGAAACATCAGTGGCAGGGTGTTCACCAAGAGCAGTGACGTCAGCACATTCCCTCAAGCTACCCAGGCTAGCATAAAGTAGCTGCACAGAAACAATCTCATGGCTACATTCATATGCCAAAAATATGTTTGCTTGACTTCCTACCTAAGTGCGGGCATTGGGGGGTAGTGGGAACACAAACACATCATATCATAGCTTTCTGCTCAAGGTAGTATACATCTCATTTCCTTGTGAGTTCCTATGACATGACACTTCAGATGATATTTCGTTATGGATGGAAATAAGGTAAGAAATAAACTGTGCAAAAAGATGGCCATGCTGAGTTGGACAGTAACCTCTTGTGTAGCACCCAAAAAAAGGCAGGCCAAGGTGGAATTTAAGCCACTGAAGCTGGAATTCTCATTATTTTCACTGGATCATTTTCAAGAATATCTGGGTGAGGTAGAACTATTCTCAGCTGGCTGGGTTGCAGGTTGTCTGGTTAGGAGGCACAGGGACTCCAAGATGAATCACCTGTCTGTGTACTGTTTTTGTCTTCAAGGGCTCAGCATGAGGCTATGGTTTGGCTGCAGGCCTTTATGCATTCTGGGAAATTACTGTTTATTATCAGAAAAAGATTATAGTAAAAGGAAATCAAAGCTAGTTCAAAATGTGGCTGCCTACTTATGAAGTGATGAGTCACCCATAGCATATCACACGGGTTCTCTGTGGTCGCACTGGCTGCCCATAAGTTTCTGGATGGAACTCAAGGTGTTGGATTTAACCTAAAAAGCCTTAAGTGGTTTGAGACTTGGTTACTAGCAAGACCACTTCTCCTTCTGTGCAGCACTGTCATATTTGGGATCATTGGACTGGAAGCTGGAGTCTCCTTGGTTTAAATGGGATGCGGGAGGGGACATACTCTCCATGCAGGTCCCTTGACTTTAGAAGTTGCTTCCCCCCCTTGGTTCACTAGATTCCAGACACACTGCAAAGCCTGACTTTTTGTACAGGCATTTGGGAGCATATGGATGGATGGGTTATGGCCAGCTCTCTACACATGCTCATGTCTTGTTTCCACTGCTTCTAACCTTGCGCCGGAGTTCATGTCTGAAAATTTAGCTTTTCCCAGGGTCAGAGCCCCTCCATGCAGGCTGCTCCATGTTATAGGTGCTGCTTTGTGGTCCTTTTAGTCCCACTCTGCTGTGTTATGGACCCTCCTAGACCAACTCTTGCCATCATGCTTGCTATGCAGAGTGCTGGGTAATAACATGAGAGAACTCCATTCTCTGAACTAGATCTGGTGGGAAAAGGGAACTTTCCTCCTGAAAAAAATTTGACTTTGGGGGAGGGGAAAAAACCAACATCCCAAGTCAGGACAAAAGGTAAAAAATTCATAACATTTTACAGGAGGAAAAATCATGAAAAAATCCATGTTGGAGGAATCAAAATAGAATTTTTCTGGCTTGCTCCTTGGGCAGCTAGCTGGCTCCCTGATTCTCCATGCAGCTGCCTCCCCAGGCTGTCCAAGCCTTTTTTCTTGCATTCTCTCCTGGTTTCCTGGGAGAAGGAAGCTGGGCTGAGAGACAGAAGGTCTCCCCTCACGCTGCCTTTCCGCCTCACTTAGGTGGCACCGCTATCCCAAGAAAAAGGGCATGGTGCAGAGGCACAATGGATAACATCTCTGACTACAGATTGAACCTGGGCCTCCAGCATGGCAAGCAAGAATTCTCCTGCTGAACCACCAATGCCCTTCTCAGACTTTTCCTTAACAACGGCAACTAGGCCATGTGCTTTCCGCCAATGGCTTTAGCCAACGCCAGCCAGGTCCTTCTGCCTCTTTCTGGGGCCTGCTGTGGCCTTCATGGCAGCCAAAGGAGGCCTCTCCAGTGTGGCACCAGCAGGCAGGTGGCCCTCTGTTTCTGTAGTGTAGCAATTATCACATTCACCTCACACACAAAAGATCCACAGTTTAAAGCCAGGCAGAAAAAAGCCCTGCTCTTGCTCCTGACAAGGCTGAGAAAGGCAGGCTTTGACAAGGTGCGCAGGCATTCTCCAGCCACTTGCTGCCCAGCCATGGAATTGCATCTTCCCAGTTTCTCGCCTTTGCCCACCACTGTCTTTCTTCTTGCATTCTCTCCTCTGGTCTTCTGGGAGAGGAAAGCAGGGTTGAGAGAGAAGGTCTCCCCACATGCTGCCTTTCTGCCTCACTTAGGCAGCACGGCTGCCATGGGAGAAAGGTCCAGACACAGGGGCCAGTGGTACAATGGAGAATGCATCTACCTATGGATCAAGAGATTGCAGGTTTGCCTCCTGCCTGGCTTGTGGTGTGAGCCTGGGCCCCCACAGATTGAGCTCCCTTTAAACCTCTTTCAAGCAAAGACAAGCTCATCGCACTCTTCAAGGGGCCACTAAAGGAAAGGACCACACAGGTGAAGCTCCCACCAATGAGACATATGGGGGGTGAAGGCACAACAGCACTCTTCTCAGCAAGCTGCTCCTTGCCACTGCTCCTCAAAAAGAAAGGAAGGGGCAAAGAGCAAACAAGAGGTTCCCTCAAGCAGCTCAGCACAGAAAATACACCTTGATGCTCAGCTTACAAGCCAGCCACACCCACAGCAAGCTTCTGTTTTGGGAAGGAATCAAACCTGGGCCTCAGACATGTCAGATGAGAATTCTACCACTGAACCACCAATGCCCTACTCAGCCTTTTCCTCAGTGAGTGCAACCTGACCATGCCCAGGGAGCCTGCTGCCCAAAGAGCCAGGGAGCCTCGGAGGCAGCTGCCCAGGGTGCTGTGGAACCTGGGCGCTCTAGAAGCCCTGGCACTCAAGCTCCCTGCCAAGCAGGCTACCAAGGATCTGGGAGCCCAGGAAGCCCACCAGGCTCCCTTAACTCCCTGCCTGGTTTCCATCACAAGTTTTGAGAGAATCAGCACACTCCCACAAAACATTTCGGCTGTGTCACAACAGCATTTTCTGACGGAAAATGGTCCCTTTGGGAATTTTTGATCAGCTCTTTCTTCAATCAGCTATTTACAGAACTGCTCCAACTGCAGTTGGCCAAATTCCAAAATCTGGTGTCCCCTCCAAATATTTCCCTCCCGCAACCCAAGATCCTCCCTCCAGGTTCCATGGAGGTTGCTAAAGAGAATTTAATGTGACAACTCAGTTAAAATGCTAATGGTGATGTAAGCAGGGTCTGAATGAGCTCTTCCCTGACATCTAGTGATGCACTGGGGGAAAAGGCATGAGGAGCAGTCCATGGTGCATAGACACACCTACTCTGCCTAGGTGCGCAGCATGATGGAGCTGCTTTGCCAAAACGATCAATTTTTTCTGGTTTTGGGTTACAAATCACTCTAGTATTTGAATGCGGGGTAATGAAAGTTGTTATCCTTATTGTACGAGTATCGGGCAGCAGAACTGTGCTTTGCAGGCCCTCACTGAAGGGGACACCTTAAACTGAACTTCACTAGCTAGGCAGGGGCTAGGGATGCCAAATCCTAGTGAAGATGGGAGTGGGTGAGGACAGGTGTTCCTACCTGATGGTGTGTGGACTCTGCCCAAAGAGTCCTAGACACCATTTGACCTGCTCCCTCCAGTTTTTAATGACAGAGCTGATTGGACTCAATTGAGAGTCCTTGTTTCCCGTTGGAGATTCCTAGAGCTGACATCACTGCTGAGCATGTCTAGGAGCTAAGGTTTAGACCTTGTGAGGGGATAGTGAAAGACAACACAGAGCCTTCCCTGGCTGTGAGGTTCCCCACTCTCTGCTGAAATCACTGAGAGCTGGGTTAAGGGGCAGAACTTCAGAGCGTGGCATTGTGGGAGCAGCAACCTCTGTGACTAGTGGCAGCAGAGAAGCAGCAACAACAGTGGCCAGCAGCAGCAGAGAAACAGCAGCAGCTGGGAACCAGTTGCAGAGGCAGCATCCGAAGCATTGCTCAATGCCTCCTCTTCCCCCAGGGTGGGAGGTGAACTCTGTGAGGGCCCCTCTGAAGTCTGAGTCTTGGCTAACCAAGGACAGCCAGCTGTGAGTGGGGTGCAGCAGGGGGAGAGGGGAGTGATGAGTTAAAGGGAAAACCGTTGGACTTTCGTGCCACCAGGTGGGAAACTGAGGCAGAGGACACTGCCCGCACTGTGTGTCCAGGTTTGCTTATGGTCACATGTTTGTCAGTATGATAGTGGTATTTTCCCAAACTAATGCTTGGTTCCCTTTCACTTTTAATAAAAGTTCTCATTTGTTATACACAGACTCAGTGCTTGCAAGTGGGGAAGTATTGCCTCTTAGAGGCGCCCAGGTTTTCACAGATTACTGGGTTGGAGTGTGAGCTGGTTCTGTTTTGTATGTTTAAGAGGAACCCCTAGATATTGAACCTGGCCCTTGTTGCTGCCGTCTCCATCTGGCAGAAGGGTTACAGTTAAAAGTTTTGTACTGGACATCGTTATTTGATAATCTGTAAAGCACCAAGAGTGTGAGATGGATGGTGTAAAATATAAAATAAAATAAAAAAATGAATATACTGCATAGAACAAGCCTGCACTGGTAGTGATGGGCAAGTTAACATCTTAGAGCTTTTCCATCACTAATGCCATTGAAATCTGTAAAGGCAGTCACCAGATGTGCTGTTCACCAATCTGTAGGCAGCATGGAGTATTCATATAACTGTAGCAGCCTCTAGCAACGTGTTAAAATGGCTCAGTGCTGTGGATATCCACAGGGCTTTACAGTAGCAAAATACACATAAGACCAGTTCCCTGGCCTGAAGAGTTTACAGCCAACCACTTGTTAGAATCCATCATGAGCTTTTCACTGCAATTTGCCCCTGTACAGAGGGCCAGCAGAAGGCCCTATTTTAATCTCTGCTAATTCCTATTTCAAAGATTTAAGCAGTGCCTAAGTCTTGACTGGGGGGGTCTCTGCACAGGGGTGAATTTCACCCTGAAAAAGCAACCTGGTAAAGAACTCAAAATATTCCAATGGCAAAATAAACCGAAACAACAGGAAAAGGAGGGACAAAGGCAACTAAAAATGAAACACAGAGAAAAACATTAAAAAGCCATTGAATTACTATGACTGCCACATGTAAAATGTCCCTAGCAATCATCTGTCGGACATCTCAGCCGCCCCCACCACCCTCCTGGCATCAGTCGAAGCCAAGTGAAGTCAGGTGAATTTCTGTTCACTTCAGTGGGCTTTGGATCAGATCCATAACATAACCAAACTAAAAATGAGTTGCACAATAGTCAGCCATCCCCAGATAGTGCCTGTATAAATTCAAAGGAGACCCATTTTATATATGTTGTTGTCTCCTTTACCAACACCACCTCCCCTTAAAGACTGTGAGGTGTTCAGACAGACACTATGGTAATGAGAACCATGTAAGTATGATGATTACTTAAAGATTAATGACCTGGAGGATGGCGTGGATTGCACCCTCAGCAAGTTTGCAGATGACACTAAACTGGGAGGAGAGGTAGATATGCTGGAGGATAAGGATAGGATACAGAGGGACCTAGATAAATTAGAGGATTGGGCCAAAAGAAATCAGATGAGTTTCAACAAGGACAAGTGCAGAGTCCTACATTTAGGACAGAAGAATCCAATGCACTGCTACCAACTAGGGACCGAATGGCTAGGCTGCAGTTCTGCAGAAAAGGACCTAGGGGTTACAGTGGACAAGAAGCTGGATATGAGTCAACAGTGTGCCCTTGTTGCCAAGAAGGCCAATGGCATTCTGGGCTGTATAAGTAGGGGCATTGCCAGGAGATCGAGGGACGTGTTCGTTCCCCTCTATTCGACATTGGTGAGGACTCATCTGGAGTACTGTGTCCAGTTTCGGACCCCACACTACAAGAAGGATGTGAAAAAATTGGAAAGCATCCAGCGGAGGGCAACAAAAATGATTAGGGGGCTGGAGCACATGACTTATGAGGAGAGGCTGAGGGAACTGGGATTGTTTAGTCTGCAGAAGAGAAGAATGAGGGGGGATTTGATAGCTGCTTTCAACTACCTGAATGGGGGTTCCAAGGAGGATGGATCTAGACTGTTCTCAGTGATAGCAGATGACAGAACAAGGAGTAATGGTCTCAAGTTGCAGTGGGGGAGATTTAGGTTGGATATTAGGAAAAACTTTTTCACTAGAACGGTGGTGAAGCACTGGAATGGGTTACCTAGGGAGGTGGTGGAATCTCCTTCCTTTGAGGTTTTTAAGGTCAGGCTTGACAAAGCCCTGGCTGGGATGATTTAGTTGGGGATTGATCCTGCTTTGAGCAGGGGCTTGGACTAGATGACCTCCTAAGGTCCCTTCCAACCTGATATTCTATGATTCCGTGATTAGACAGATAGTGTAATAGTTGCCTGAATCTCTGGATGTATCTTTGTTCTTTCCCCATCTACGTTCCCTGAGAAAGGAATAGTGGAGGTTAGTGTAAACAGACCTTTGAGAGTAGGGTTATTGTGTTATAATTTGAAATATGTTAGAGGGTCACCCTGTCCAAAAAGGACCAAGCAAGATTTAGTAATGGTCCATCACAGTGGCAGTATAATTTACCTAGCAGGTAATTTACTCCTTGTTAAATGGTTATTTAATGGTAGCCAAGATAAAACAATTGATTGGCAAAAATGTAACATAATGGGGATTTTATTTAAACCAGAACAAATGGAACTGGATTCCACCTGCTCAGGGTTTAGCTGATCGCCATATTTGGGGTCGGGAAGGAATTTTCCTCCAGGGCAGATTGGAAGAGGCCCTGGAGGTTTTTTTGCCTTTCTCTGTAGCATGGGGCATGGGTCACTTGCTGGAGGATTCTCTGCTCCTTGAAGTCTTTAAACCACAATTTGAGGACTTCAATAGCTCAGACATAGGTGAGAGGTTTTTCGCAGGAGTGGGTGGGTGAGATTCTGTGGCCTGCGTTGTGCAGGAGGTCGGACTAGATGATCATAATGGTCCCTTCTGACCTTAGTATCTATGAAAAAACATTAAATCAATAAAGAATATATAATAATAAAAATTAACAGTTCAAATATATATATACACACACAAACATACACACACAAACATACACACACACTATAATTTACTGCTAGTGTACTTAATTAAATTTAACCCGCTAAATAAATAAATATATCAATATGCACAGGCGATTATCTTGTAGGTTATTACTTATTAATACTTATTAATTTATTATTATTATTTCAAGGTTCCCCTTTCTCCAGATCTCTCAGTGAGTGCTGTCTAACCCCCAAGTCAATCTTTGAGTCTCAAGCAACTCTTGTGATTTTCTGAAGGGATGGACTCAACTCCAGTGGTGCTTGCTTGCAGGGATGAACATTAGGCCAGACCCCTGGGATCTGAAGGACCCTCTGGCTCTCCGAGACCACAGGAATCAATGACGGGAGACAACCTGAACCAATGATCAGGAACAAACATATGCTTAGGAACACATCATCAAACATGAATTAACTTGACTAACCAACCTTAAACTGCAGGGACCCTCTTCTGCACATCTGTCTGTTATAAGAACAGAAGAACAACCAAAGGTCCATCTAGCCCAGTATCCTGTCTTCTGACAGTGCCAATGCCAGGTGCCCCAGAGGGAGTGAACAGAACTGGTAATCATCAAGTGATCCATCCCGTCACCCATTCCCAGCTTCTGGCAAACAGAGGCTAGGGACACCATCCCTGCCCATCCTGGCTAATAGCCATTGATGGACCTATCCTCCATGAACTTATCTAGTTCCTTTTTGAACCGTTATCGTCTTGGTTCAGACTCTAGCAACAAGTTCCATGGGTTGACTGTGCATTGTGTGAAGAAATACTTCCTTTTGTTTGTTTTAAACCTGCTGCCTATTAATTTCATTTGGTGACCCCTAGTTCTTATGTTAGGAGAAGGAGTAAATAACACTTCCTTATTTACTTTCTCCACACCAGTCATGATTTTACAGACCTCAATCATATCCCCCTTTAGTAGTCTCTTTTCCAAGCTGAAAAGTCCCAGTCTTATTATCTCTCCTCATATGGCAGCCATTCCATACCCCTAATCATTTTTGTTACCCTTTTCTGAATCTTTTCCAATTCCAATATATCTTTTTTGAGATGGGGCGACCACATCTGCACGCAGTATTTAAGGTGTGGGCGTACCATGGATTTATATAGAGGCAATACGGTATTTTCTGTCTTATTATCTATCCCTTTCTTCATGATGCCCAACATGCTGTTCGCTTTTTTGACTGCCGCTGCACACTGAGTGGATGTTTTCAGAGAACTATCCACGACTCCAAAATCTCTTTCTTGAGTGGTAACAGCTAATTTAGACCCCATCATTTTATATGTATAGTTGGGATTATGTTTTCCAATGTGCATTACTTTGCATTTATCAACATTAAATTTCATCTGCCATTTTGTTGCCCAGTCACCCAGTTTTGTGAGATCCTTTTGTAGCTCTTCGCAGTCTGCCTGGGACTTAACTATCTTGAGTAGTTTTGTATCATCTACAAATTTTGCCACCTCATTGTTTACCCCTTTTTCCAGATTGTTTATGAATATGTTGAATAGGACTGGGCCCAGTACAGACTCCTGGGGGACACCACTATTTACCTCTCTTCATTCTGAAAAATGACCATTTATTCCTACCCTTTGTTTCCTATCTTTTAACCAGTTACAAATCCATGAGAGAACCTTCCCTCTTATCCCATGACAGCTTACTTTGCTGAAGAGCCTTTGGTGAGGGACCTTGTCAAGGACTTTCTGAAAATCTAAGTACACTGTATCCACTGGATCCCGCTGGTCCACATGCTTGTTGACCCCCTCAAAGAATTCTAGTAGATTGGTGAGGCATGATTTCCCTTTACAAAAACCTGCTCAACCTCAGTCTCTCCACTTGCTCTTGGTTTCTTTTAGTCCCTGTTTCCCTCTGTCCCTCTGGCTGCCCTTTCCATTCCTCTCTGCCCTCTCCATCCTGTCTTCTGCCCTCACCCTTTCCCTCTACATCCCTCTCGCTGCCCTTTCTCCCTTCTTCTGCCTATCTGTTTGCTTGCAGACTTTCTGTTTCTCTCTGCCCCCCCTTCTCAGGCATCCCACTGCTTGCCTCAGCCCTCCACTGTCCCCCACTTCTCCTCCAGAAGTCACTTCCCCTACCTCTGAAGAGTGGCTACCTCTCTTCAGAAAGAATGGCTACCTCTTCCCCATAGAAAAATGGCAGCACATTCACCCTGAACCCCCCTCCCATACAGGCTCGAGTTCCTTTACCATATTTACATTAGGGAAATTGTAAATAAACACATTTTATAGGCAATTTCTTCCATATTAATGGGTACAAAATGCCTGAACTCGTGTGTGCCTTTGGCTCTTAATGTGTGATATAGCTGATCACAATGACAATAACAAGTCATTTCTATACTGATCATCACCATATGTGCACTATCCCGGGGGGCTGATGGGGGAAGATGGAGGACTTAATGAGTCTCAAAATCCCTCTCAGCCACAGATCAACTTTTCAGCTGAAAAAACACATTGGACCAACATTTCATTACATCTGCTCAATTTTGATAAGAGTGCCCTATGCAATTGTTCTTCATATTACTACAAGTTATAACATTTGCTCTGATCCCAAGTCATGCGAACCAGATGCTTCAGAACATGTTATACGGGACATAAAACACTCCTACATACCATATGCTTAAAAGGGGAATGAACTGGATGGTTTTTATGGCCATTTAGATTTTCTTAGATCATTTCTGTAAGATTTCTCCAATATTTTTCATCTCTTCCTCGCCACCAGTTAAGGTCATATACTAATGGTCCCTCGTCATTGAGAAAGTGGACTCAGACATAACTGACAGCTCCAAGTGACCCTGCTGGTCTTTCATCCAGCTTGTCACTGTATACTGCTACTTGGTGTGTTTACTTCAGCCCTGCCCTATGGTCTTAGCTCTATAAACCTTCCAGCCCTCATCTTACTTCACCCCATTTATGCAGGCAGATGGTCACTAGTTACATCCTATCTATCTAACTAGGTTCCTACACTGCATCCATCACCGTGGTTTCTGAGCACAGAGAACAGTATGCTCCTATATATTATGGAAGGAATGTCCTAGTATTTTGTAATTTTTGATGGGAACTTAACATGTTCCCTGTTTCCACTTCTGTCCACAATCAGTACCAGGTCAGTCTATAGGAAGCTCAGGTGAAGAAAAAGTATATCTAATTATGGACATTACCAATTGTTTAGCAAAAAGAAGTTGATGTGGTCAGAGAAATGATTTACAAAACTGAAATATTGTTTCTAGATGTACAAATGTGGTCACTGAGCTGCCCGGGTGTTCATCTCACCTACTCCTTTGTTATTGTTTTGCAGGCTACAGACAAGTTGATCATGGGTCCATCAGTTTCTGAGTTCTCTCATGACACTAAGAATACTGGCTTCTCACATGCATTATTTCAGTCTTCAATGCTTGAGTTTATGCATTATAATCGTCATAAGTATGCAGCCTTCTGTTCTGCCATCTAGTTTATTATGAATCACCCCAGTTTACATCATGCCTTTTCTTTTCTGATTGCATCTTGGACAGCAGCTATTAGTAAGCTAATGTCTGGCTAATGTATTGTCCCTTACATAAAAATATTCAGATTTAGCCCAGTTATTTCACCTGCTGTCTTCAGTTCATATTTTTACATGATTCCATTTTCTTCCTCCACAGGGATATTGTGCAATTAAAAACCTTTTAGTGGTTTGTTTGTTTTAAATTTTGGGGTGTGTCTATTTCACAATTTCCAAAGCATTTCAATGAATCTTTCTTCATGACTACCAGCTACATTAACATGCTTCAGTCACTGGTAGTCTTTTGTGGTTTGGGAGTGATTTGGCTTTTCTTTTCTAGGTGTAGTCGACCACTTTTACTACTGGGGAGCCAATGGGTGACCTGACTTACACAAAAATGTCATCTTCATTGTTACTTTATCCCTTATTCCTCCCCTTTGTTTAGCTACTGCCACATCTTGTCATAATCCTAGACTGTGAGCTCATGGGGGAAAGTTCAGTCTTTATTTTACTTGTTTGTATAGTGCCCAGTGTGGTGTTCATTATGAAAAGATAGAGACACTAGGAGGCATGCAGCAGGGAAATATAAGCCTGTGGAAACAGGAAATAAAGTCAATCTTGTGTTCACTTCCACCCACTGGCAGATTTAACAGTCAGCAAGGTCCATAAATGCTGACCAGGCCCGACCTGGTCCAGGGGCCCCATCTCTCTCTCCCATCTGCTCAAAGATGAGCCCTACAGCAGGATTTTATTGTCAGCCCCCATTTGCCCCACATTCAAATAAACTCTCACTTCCCCCACACTCGTCCCTGCTCTCCAACCCCGCTCTGGTCCCCCGTTGTCCCCCTCTCCACCCAGCTCCACGCCATGCCACCTGCTCCCCCTGAACCAGGCCATGCACCCGTGCTGCTGCTTCTAGCGCCATCACCGCTGCTCCTGCCACATCCATGAACCACCACTTCTGTCATGAACCACCACTTCTGCCGCCACCAGAGCTAGAGCCAGAGACCTCTGGGAAGAGCGGCAGGCTGGTTCCTGCTGCCCACATTTGAATTTGCTCGGGCAGTGGGAGGGGAGGAGAAGCCTCTGACCAAAATGGAGGATCTGCCATCAGTGGTCCCACTAATCAGAATTCACGGCAGAACCACCATTTTAGAGGCTCCCTCCCCAGGCATATTTGAATGTGGGCAGTGGGGACCGCTGCATTGTTCTTCCTAGAAGTTCCAGCAGGCTGCAAACAATGGTGCACACCCAAGCAGCCCTGAGCCTGCAGGGCCCCTCTAAGTGCATGGGCCCCTCAGCAGCTGCACCTAGAGAGGCTACTCATCTGGTTTTGAACCATTCAGTCCTCTTTTTGGATGGCTTGGCCCGTCCCCCTGTCTGGTACTGAGCAAAACCAGACATGGGTTTGTCTGGTGTCAGACGGGGAATACCATTTTGTACAGCATGCCGCTCCACCCTCACCGGTGTGACCTCGCATGGACTGTGCGTGCAGTCACACCGGTGGGGGCAGGATGGCATGCTCCTCAAAACGGCACCCTCTGTGCAGCGTGAGAGGTCACATGAGTGGGGGCAAGCACATGCTGCTCCTGGAAATACTGAAATGTCTGGTATTCCACAAATGGCCACCCTAGCTGCACCTGCTATTTCTCTGCCACTGCTATCTGCCGCCCACCCCCCCCCCCCCCGGCCCACATCAGCCTCTGCTTGTTCATGAGAGGAGGAAACAACACATGCAGTCACATGTGGCAGCTCTACAATTCACAAAGAGTCATAGTATCAATGCTATGCGTTGATAAATAAACATCTGAAAATATTAGGAAATATCAAGAAGCACTAAAAATATTGCTTGACACCAGTGTTCCCTCTAAGCTGCATGGCCGCCCAGCCACCCAAGAGTCATTGCTCCTGCCCTCTGCCTTGGAGCCCCTGGCCAGCTGCTCCTGCTTCCTGAAGTCAGGGTGTCCCCCTCCCCTTGCCTCCCTCCCACCCATGTACCCCATCTCCACAGAGAGGGGGAAGGCAATAGGGCTCGGAAGCAGGACACAGCTGCTGGCAGCTGCTGCGATCTGAAGGAGCCTTCTTTGTGAGTGCCTCCCTTCTTAAAGGTTTCAGAGTAGCAGCCGTGTTAGTCTGTACTCGCAAAAAGAAAAGGAGGACTTGTGGCACCTTAGAGACTAACACATTTATTTGAGCATGAGCTTTCGTGAGCTACAGCTCACTTCATCGGATGCATTCAGTGGCATCTTAAAGACATAGTGCATGGTCTGCATACATTTCCCCAGCAGCCAGCACACACACACTCTGTCTTTGTGTGTCTCTCACTCTCACACACACACACACACACACACACACACTGTCTCTCCCCCTCTCCTCACCCATGTACCCCATCTCTGCAGAGTGGGGGAGGGAGGAAAGGGCTCAAAAGCAGGATGGAGCTGCTGGCCGCTGCTGAGGTCTGCTCGAGCCTTCAGACTGGTGGGTGAGTGCCTCTCTGCTTAAAGAGATAAGGCGTGGTCTCTCATACACTGCCCCAGCAGCCAGCACACACACACTCTGTCTCTGTCTCACACACACACGCACATACACATAATGTCTCTGTGTCTGTTACATATACACACTGTCTCTGTCTCACACACACACTCAGTCTCTTTCACACTCACCTCCCAACACATACTTGAGTTATTATTGTTATTACTTCTTGGTACTTCCTGCAATGCACATATATTCTCTGTCATTTTATTCTTTCAAAGTGCTGTTATTTTAATTTTTTGACTGGTCTATGCATTTCATAATTTTATTTCTCGCTTATGCTTAAATTTAATTCTCTGAGTAGTGAGTTCTAAAATGCCTATACTGTCGTGGCTGGAATAATTATCCCTATGGTAACTTTTTAAGAATATAGATTACATCTAGGTTTTTTTTTCTGCTTGTGGCACACATCCGTACATTACTTCGATATCGGTGCACAGATCAAAATTATTCTGCACATGAATGGAAAAAATTAGAGGGAACATTGCTTGACACAATCAAAAATTTAGCTAGTTTAGGTCTCCTCTTCCATGGTCACTGTGAAGTGTTGAAAAGCAACAATTGTGGTATTTACTTGAGCATCATTAAACTACTTGCCACACTTAGTGCAACTTTTGCCCTATATATCAATGACACCGTGAGAATCAAATATTTGAGCAAGACAATTACTCATGAATATAAGTTTTTGGAATCAGAAACTGGGAGATACATATGTAATAGAGGCAAAGAAGCTAAGTTTTTTTAATGTCGTTTCTCATGCAACCACGGATATTAGCCATGTTGCTCAAATAGCTATTTTGCTTTGCTTTGTTTTGTTAATATTGATCATCTCGAAGGAAAAGTTGATCTAAAAGAGCATTTTTGAAGCTTTGTGGCTGTAACTGAGATAGATGCTGCATCCTTGGATGACCAGTTAACTAATGTTTTATTTTCCAAGTATAGTTTAGACCCCAAATACAAGTCTGGACAGAGATATGATGGGGCCAGTGTTATGGCTGGAGCTCATGGAGTGTTGTAAGCAAAAATGAGAGAATATCTTTCAGGCAAGGAAAAAGAAGTCTATGCACCATACAGCCATTGCCCACCACATCAAATTAACCTAGTTTTGCTCCATGCTACTGAAGTCCTGACCTGTAGGCTTTTCTTTGTAACTCTGGAGGAAATATATAAATATTTCACAGACTCTAACCTTCAATGGGAAAAACTAAAGGCTATGTCTAAAAATAATCTTTATCTTCAAATACTTGCTCAAGAAAGTACAGTTTTGCAAAGAGAAGCGGAACTTGATGATACACTTCAGAACCCTGAAGAAGTTGACAGAATTGATACAACAGATGAAATTGAACAGGCTTCTGAAGAATGAAAGAGACCTTTACATGTAAAGGCACTCTGTGAGACTAGATGGGCAGCTTGAATGAAAGCCACTCAGGCAATGATTGAAAATTTCCAGAGTATAACTGAATGCCTAGAAGATGAAACTGTCGCTGAACGCATGAGTAGTGAGAACATATGGCGAGCAAAAAGCAACCTGTTTTCATTGGATTGGATGTTTTACCTCAATTTGTTATGGTAGTATAAGTTCTTACTTAGCATGGATGTAGCCTAAGCAGTTGGCTACACTTGCAAGTTAGAGCGCATTAAAGCAGCCCCAGGCACCCTAACTCCTGAGGTGTCCACACTGGCAATGCCTGGACTCTGCAGCTGGAGCGCTCCTGGTAATCCACCTCCAGGAGCAGCATAAAGCTTGCTGTGCCCCAGCTGAAATGCCTGGGCATCAGTGTGGACGAGGTGTTGAATTACAGCTCTGTGATTGGCCTCCGGAAACGTCCCACAATCCCCTGAAGTCAAGTGGCCACTCTTCTCTTTATTCTGAAATTGGTTGCAGGCATGTGGATATCCCCTTTCAAAGCTCCGTTTCTGACAGCCAGCTGCTCATTTGCTGCGGGACACAAAGCAACCATTAGCGTGGAATGCTGCTGCTGCCGAGGCAGGTGTTTGTGCATGTGTGTGTGAGAGAGAGAGAGGCAGGGGGGCAGGGGTGAGGGCTGATGTCAGGGTTTCCCCCTGCCACTGTCTGAATTTACAAGACAGCATGCTGACACACTCTCTGCCCCCAAAACACACTGTCTCTCCCCCCACATACACACAACACACTCCTTGTCACACTCCCATCACACTCCACCCCCTCCCCATTTGAAAAGCACATTACAGCCACTTGCACACTGGGATAGCCACCACAATGCACTGCTCTTTCTGGCGTTGCAAGAGCTGCTAATGTGGCCACACCAGTGCGCTTGCAGCTGACAGTGTAAACACATGGCAGCGCTTTCCCTGCTGCGGTTTCCGAGAGCTGGTTTAATTCCCGGTGCTCTACATCTGCAAGTGTAGCCATAGCCTCAGAAATCCTTCACTCAAAGAAAATTGACCCGTTACAGGTCCTTCAGACACTTGAAAGCACAGTGAATGAGCTCAGCAATCTCAGATCTGAAGAAAATTATGAGGAAATTGTAAAAGAATCTCAGAGCATGTGGGAAGCAATGGATTTTGAAAACATAAACTATCCAGGAAGTGACATGCACGTCACAGGGATGATGACTTTGCACATGATTCTGTGTTAGAAGCAGAGGATAACCATTGAAGGAAACATTTTAAGGTCTTAGATAAGATGATCAGGGAACAAAAATCTCAATGTGAGTCATTTCAAGAGGTAGCTACTCTACTGAGTTTTTGCATGCCAAACAACTTCAAAATATAATGTTAGAAGAGTCAAAGGAGGAAGTTCTTAAACTCATGGGAAAATACTCATTTTCTTTAGACTTGGTTCATGAGATTATGTCTTTCAAGATGTACTGTTTTACAAAGAACACAGAGGTGTTCAGTTTGTCATTTGGCATCCAGAGCTATTTTAATTTCAGTGTCTAGTTCTCTTGATGATGTTTTACCAAAAATGGAAAATGTTGTATCAATTCTCTTTCACCATACCAACTGGAGTGGCTAGTGCTGAATGCACAGTGAGCAGGTTAAAGACGTGTCAAAGCCTACATGCATTCAATACTATTGCAGACTCAGCTAAGTGACCTAGCTCTCCTTGCAATTGAGAAAGACAAGACGGAAAGGTTCAAGCTGGACAGCGTCACAGAACGCTTTGCCAAGGAAAAGTGTCTTCGTGGTGGGAGGTTCCAATAAATGGAAATACTCAAGCCAACACACTTTGAGTGAGATTCCACTTTAGTTTAGGCCTGTGATTTATGCTTTATGTTTGGGGTTTCTTTTTAAGTTTTAAAAAGCTAAAGGTCACATGACCATTGGGCCCCATGCTGCATGTTTGCCAGCCATGTTCTGACCTTTGAATCTGCCCGCATGGTGTCCTGAGTCTCTGTAAATTCCACACCCAGCACAATGGGATCCTATCCTGGACTGGAACTTGTAGGTGCTACCACAGTACAAATCATAAATAATGACAGTAATAATAATTACCAGGAGAAGCAACACTACATAGTCTATTCACAGCAGCACTTCCAAGGAAGTTCTTCCTCAAAGTAGGGTCTGGTCTTTCATTGGCTTCCCAGAATATGGGCATGTCTTAGTATTCAGCTGATTCTCAGAGGTGATTCTCTGGCAGATGATACCTCCCAGAGATATAATCTCTCCCAGGCTCCTCCTGGGGTGATGTGGCCCTGGACCCTGCTCATAAATGGCAACAGCAATTTGCATGACAATAGCAGTTCCCCTCTCTCTAGGTCTGAGCACCTAGTCAGAGGAGAAGCTGCTGAAGGATTTCTTCCAGAAAGCATTTGGCTCAAGGACTGACTAGTTTCATTTCTCGGTTTGATAAAGACCACATAACTGCTACCAAACTCTAAATGGGCTGATGCCTCAAATACTTGTGGCTGGAGTATTAAAAGGCTTGGTAAATTGGAGACCCACTAATTACATAGCTAGCAATGATAACGTTAAGAGTAATGCAATCACATGCTCCAAGAAATAAGATGGTTTCCTGCAGGAGTCAAGAAGGAATTCCCCCTACCACTCCCTCAATATTTAGCATCACACAATTGGTTAGGTGCATTATGGAGAGTTTTCCCCTTCTCCTGAAGCATCAGGTCGAGCTCTGCCAGAGGCGGAATCACAGGATGTGTGGATCAATGGTCGGATTGGGACGACATAGTGAATCACATGTGCCTACAATTCCAGAACTTCAAGAGAAAAATGTCACTCCTGACCAGAGCTGCTATGAGTCATTGGAACTCTTTGTTTTGGACCAAAGTAATATGGTCATACAATTATAAAACATTAACTTGGATATTTCAGAAACAATCTTTCAGGAGACTGGAGTGGTATTCTGGTACTTCGCTGTGGTTCCCCTCACCACATGCTAGTGCATGCTTAATTTGCAACTGTGGATGTTAGATTCTTGTCAGCAGAATCACTTTGATTTACCAAAACATCCCTCTCAGTGTTTCCATCTTCCCTAGCACAGCCACATTGCAATGGACAGTGTTTGCAGAAGGTATAGGTGAGGAAACTGAGATAAAGGACAGGCCCAAAGTCACATAGATCGTAGGTGGAAGAATCAAGAATAGAAGACAGACCTCCTTAGTCTTAACATGGCTCACTAAATAAGATACTGAGCTATTTGCTTTTGCTAGGCCTGTCTATTGTCCGAGACTTTTTTTGACAGAATGAGTAATGTGTGAGCAGGATGAGACGAGGGGAGCGGTAGTCTGTATGCAGTCTTAACATCACCAGTTAAAGTGATCTTCTTTAGAATCCTTTACTGAGGGTGTTACTCTTTATCCCTTACAGAGCAGCAGTTATTATTAAACCATTTTCTCTCTCCCATATAAAGTTATTTAAGGATGAGCATGCTAAGATCTTGGCTTAGTCCACAATATTAATAAAGACATAGGGCATGTCTTCAATACCCGCTGGATCAGCACGCAGCGATCAATCCAGCGGGGATCGATTTATCATGTCTAGTCTAGATGAGATAAAATTAACCCCGAGTGCTCTCCCATCGACTCCTGTACTCCATCTCCACGAGAGGCGCAGGCGGAGTCGACGGGGGAGCGGCAGCAGTCAACTCACCACGGTGAAGACACCAAGGTAAATCAATCTAAGTACATCGACTTCAGCTACATTATTCATGTAGCTGAAGTTGCCTAACTTAGATCAATTTCCCCCCCCATGCCCCTCCGTGTAGACCAGGGCATAGACTGTTGCTTTTTCAGCCTGCAGTATGAGGTTACTGGCTGGCTTTTTCTCCTTCAGCAGAGAACAATTACATATTTAGAGGATCCACCTGAATTGTAAATATGCCACAAATGCTCTTCATCATTACCATAGCATGCTCCTGAACACACATTTGTCCAGAGAGTTTTCTTTAACTGAACAAACAGAAATGTCTGGAAAGGTTTTGCCTTTGCCGCCTAGTGAAGGCGGCTTCCTGAGATGCTGCAAGAGACTGGGCGGCCATGCATTCTGGACTGCCATGTCTTCAAAAGAGGCTGATGATAAATGTTAAGGGCTCTCTGCAAGGGACAAGAGCCCTGGCTGAGCCAAGCCTGGCTTGCTATTTCAGATGACTCTAACTGCGCACAATCCCGCCAGAGATAAAAGTGGAAAAACATCTTAGAAAGAATTACTTCTTGTTCAAAGATCTCAGTCCTACTGTTCCCATTTAATGTGTTATCTTTGAGTCATGCTAATGTGGCTGTTGCCTGTTTCTGCAAACCACTGTCAGGCCGGCTTGGTGGGAGATCACAGAAAGCTAACGCTTTGAACTTAGAATCTGAGCAGAGACTGCAAAACTCTTTTTTCTGAATCAGTACTATGACCTCAGTTTTTCTTTTTTAAAAATATCCATCTCCTGTAGCTAATGCAATTGAGGTAGAATTTTTTTTTTCATACGGATAGCCCTTTCGGAGCCAAAGGAGGGTTTGTGGTTGATAACAGTGAAATATTCCAAATACGTATTTTATTGATGGTTAATTCAGTACGATATGGTCCTATCTTGTGTGGCATTTCATCTGTGACTTTTAGTCCCCATGTGGAACTTGGAGTTCCAAACCTTAAATCAAGACTCCTTTTAAATGTGATAATGGAAACAAAATGTCCCCAAGAAAGTCTCATCAATGAGATATTTGCAGATACTATGTTGAGGAACTAAGTTACCGTGGCAATCACTGCAGTATAAATGCCTAAACAGATAGTGAGATGGAGAGATAGAAAATACTATCTTAAAACAAGTTGCCAAGTCCAGACAGACATACTGTTAAGTATCACCCCATAAAAAGTCTGGCAAAATTAAATAAAGCCCATTATAATAGTTTCTGTGCAGGCAATAAATATACATAGATATAAAGAACATGTTGAGGTTTAACAACTGTGTAATAAATACATCTCTACTATATGAATTTAGATCTCAGTTTATGTGCAAACTGTCTTTTGATAAAAAATATAATAATTGTTCAATTAGATCTAAAGATATGTCTCATTACAAGAGTTGTATGGTGACTCATAACTCTGTATCATTATGGAATTGGCATGGAGTTAATATAAAATGTTTTATTTGATCTAAATGTAAATTAATTACCTCATACGTGGATGAAAGCGTAAACAAGTATCTTCTCCAAAATGTTCTGACAATTTCTATACATTAAAAAAGATCCATACACATTGCAGTGTACCAAGAATAAAACTAATAAAACACACAAAGCTGAAAGGAGCTAAGCTTAATGTTTATAACTGTCTTCAGGAATCTGCCCAGCTTCAACCCCAACTGCCCAAACCACAGGACAATGTTCCTCAAACCACATGACAAAATCCTGAACTGCAAAACTGAAAATCTGGTGGTCCACCTGGGACTTCCACACTGGGCAGGCATAACAATTGCCACTCCAAACGAAGAGCATAGGAATGGTTGATGCTGCCTCAGTCATACACCTTCATCTCCCCAGCATCACGTCCTCCAACAGATCTGCACTCTGAGGTACGTTTTACTCCTGGGGGAATTCTGTGCCACTGCATGTGCACAGAATTCATGTCCCCTGCAGATTTCTTTGCTTCCCTGCAGAAAAATTACTTTCTGACAGGGAAGCAAAGGGAAGCTGCAAGAGAAGTCATGTACCATTCCCTAACTGTGCAGGTACGTTGTTTCAGGTACCTGGAGCAGCCGGCAGACCATAACTCACCTCAGGGCTAGGGACACCTCAGCCAGTGGCTCTTACCCTGAGCCAGGATCAGCTGCTAGTCCCAGCTGGGCTGGAGGCAGGAGAGGATGGGACTTCCTCTTCTAGGGTGACCAGATGTCCCAATTTTATATTGACAGTCCCGATTTTTGGGTCTTTTTCTTATATAGACTCCTATTACCCCCCACCCCCGTCCCAATTTTTCACATTTGGTGTCTGGTCACCTTATCCTCTTCCCCTGCAAGGAGTGGCTGGGGCTGTGTCAGACCCACTGTCAGAAATCTTCCCCAGCTGCAGGAAGCTCAGCATCCTCCTCTGCTTCCTGCCCCCATCGCTCCTCAGCTGCGCGGGGAGGGGTCACTGTACATGGAGCTGCTCCCCCACCTACCCAACCCCTATGCATCCAGATCTCCCATACCCAGACACACCCCCAAGCCTTACCCTATAAATCCAGAACCCCCCTAGCCCTCCATACCCGAACCCCACCCCGAACCCCACCCCACTGAACCTAAACCACTGCACCCAGAGCCCCCTGCACCCAGAGCCCCTGCTTATGGACCCCCTCACCTCTGCACCCAGACCACCCCCCACTGAGCTCCCTGCACTCAAACCCCCATCCTGATTAGCCCCGCCCCCCTGCACCACCATGAGCCCCCACATTCAGACCCCCACACCACTGATCCCCAATTAGCTGCACCCAGACCACCACACTACCAAGCCCCACTCCCCCCACAACCCAGACACCACCCACCCCCACTCCGGCTGAGCCCCAACCACTTTCACCTGGAAGCCCCTGCACAGTCCCCTTGCCTCTGCACATGAACCCCCCCCCCCATGAGCCTCTGTGCATACAGATCCCCCCACACCTAGACCCCCCACTGAGCTGCCTTCACCCAGATTGTCCCACACCTGGATCTCCCCACACTGAGCCCCTCCACACTTGGATCCTACCTGGTTGAGCCTGCCTGCCCCACACCTGGCGCACCTTGCACGGAGGGGCAGGGCCCAAGAGTGTTTCTGGGGCAGGCCCAGGCCTTGTGCTGTGTCAGGGTTGGATGCAGCCTCACCACTGAGTCCGTGTCCCCAAGGTGGAGAGGCTGCAGGGTGATCTCCCACCTTTGTGCAGCCAGTGGTCTGTGCTCCCCACTGCCATGCTAGAGCCTCTGCATTTATTTATTGACAAATAAAACTTGCAGAATTTTGCAGAATTTTAAAATATTGTGCTCAGACTTTTAAATGTTTTGGCACAGAATGCCCTCAGGACTAATGTTTGCTACATTACAAATTGCAATTTGTACATTATCAAAGCTTCAGCTTTAGGCCTTCTATGGACTTCAGTGGAAATCGCATGGCTAAAATCCCACTCATCACATTCAAGTTGTAGTAAATTGTGTCAACAGCATATTGAGAGATGCCTTGAAGACAGTGACTGGCCTATTTACTAAAAGGCAGATCCTATCTCCTCCAGACCCTCCACAGATACATGCATTCTCAGATGCACTGAAAACAGTTCTACTGACTGAGCAAGCAAGATTTCAAGAGCCTGTATAAAGGGGATGTACTATTGCACAGCAGAGCCTAACTTCACAGGGGCTCCAGGCACATGGGGGTAGTATGGGGAGGAGCCAGGAGAACCCCAAATGGCCATTGCCACTTGTGAAGCAGTGGTGCTAAAACCACAGAGCCTACTCCAGCCCTAACTAGCAGCTGAAGAATGGTTCAGATGTCACTCCCCAGCCTGTGGGGGGTGGGGGGCGGATCCTTCCCTCTTCCCCCTGCAAAGAGCCCAATCCATATTCAGAATTGTCACTGTGGAGATTTGCCCCCAAAATCTCCAATATCTTATCATGTTCCCAAAGACACGCCAAAGAAAATGTATGTGTAACCCCCATGGAACTTACCTTGGTTCTGGGGTGTCTCTCTGCTAGTTACTTGGGGAGAAGCACACTGTCCCTGGGAGGCAGGGGAGCCAAGGGCCAATCAGAGTCCTGGCTGCTAGGCAAGGGAGAGGAGAGATGTTATTTGGAGCAACAGGAGCCCCTGTCAGTTCAGGAGAGGTATAGAAGGCTTGCCTGCCTGGCCACCAGCGTGCCTGCTCAGAGGAGGAGCAGTGTATGAGAGAAAGGGGCTGGGGGGGAAGAGTTCAAATTATTGATAGGAAAGAGCCTGGGAAAGCACAGCTATCCTGACCAATAAGGAAGGGCCTGAGTGAGATGCCCACCTCCAAGAGCTCTGTGGGAGGAGAGAAGTCATTTTGAGAGGTTCTAGAGCTAGGCACTGAAAGGCTAGAACTTGCTGTTTGGTGAGCTCATGAGTCCCAGGCCTGCATATGCGATCCCCCTGATAACTGGCCTCCAGGTACCTGGACCCAGTATCCCTAAGCTTGTTCCTTTCCTGTCCCAGGTGGCTCCCAGTGCCTAGAATTTTGTTGGAAAAACTCCCTTCCCAACCAGGCTGAGTTAGTCCTTCAGCTGCCTAGATAAACCAGTTACCCCATGTCAAGTACTACTCTGGCTACTAGTTCTGGGTTGCTTACCCTCTGTGACTGTATCAGAGCTCTAGGGTAGGAGTTAGGATTTTTAGTATAGTTATTGTGATTTGCACCTGATCCCTGCATCCCTTCGTGGTGAGGGGAAATCTTGGGAACAGAAGCAGCCTGATTCCTGTGCAAAGAGAATGACTCCAACTGGAATTGTCAGCCCCTCTGCAGTTCCTGAGGAGTCCAGATTCAGCTCTGAACCTGGGGATCATTTGAGGAGCTGTGAGTGCATCATCTTTTTGTTAGATAGTCAGGGAAATTGTTTGAGAGACCCTCTATTCTCCAAATTGTGTCTTCAAGCCATTGAGAAAGGATTTGGGGATTTTACCATCTATTAAGGCTGCTGGAGGAACTTACTATTTTATCCCATATGTGAGTCTTCAGAGCTGCACTGAACCAAGTCAGCCAAATGTCTTATTGGTGCTACAGAAGATACCATTTTTGCAGGTAGCAAGGGCTCCCATGGAGTACACATACCAAGAGGAGACTACATTTTTCTCCTGCTATATCACGTCACATGACTGGGACGCTGGGTAAATTAATTGATATTATCAGCATGGGGAGGGCACTGGTGACCCTGAGAGTATTGGTTTACCCTGTTATGTAATATTTATTCCTGTTTAACACAGTTTCTCTGTTGCATACATTACAAGTGTTTGTGCTATTCCTTGGGAGTCTGCAACTACCTGACAAGTAACTTGGGGTTACCCTGTGGTTAGAATTTTCTTTCCAAGCTCTCCTGGTGATACAGCCAAGAAGGAGTGAGGGTAAATTTATCTCCACTGAGTAAATTTATCTTGGAAGAGAATAAGAAAGTTATACACTCCTGAGCTGGAGGTGGTGTCAGGTGCTGCCTACCAATAGTTAGGCCTAGTGGTTGGAGCAGATCAGTAACAGAGCTGGAGCAAAGTCAGAGAAGAGCAAAGACAAGACAGGAACAGAGCCGGGGCAGGAACAGAATCAAGAGCAGGGTGGGAGTCTAGAGAGCCTGATACCCTGCAAGGCAGCAACAGGATTCCTGGCCAGGTAGTGCTGTTGCAAAGACTGAGCTGCAGCTCTGGTGGGATTGAGGAAATACCTGAGCCTAGAGGTCATCTGACCCAGGATCTACTCAGGGATAGGCTGCTGCTGCATGCCTGAAAGCTGAGTCACTGCAGGCTCTGTGTGAAAAGTAAGTTAGTGCAGCTGAGTTGTCACATGCCTGAGCGGTCACTCACTGCTGGTCTGGTGGAGGGCCATCTATTGAAGCTCTGGGGATGGCAAGCACAAGCTAATGCACTTCTAAAGCACTGCGCTTCACCCACCCCACCCTAGCCTAAGGGGAGGAGCCACTGAGCCCAGGCATCAAAAAGATTACAGGGGACAACAAATGAAAAACAAGCATGGGAGTGAGGGTCACAGAATCATAAGCAGGCAACTAAAGGGGGACACTGAGCAGAGAACCACAGTCAGCACCCACTGCTCCTTGAAGGCATCCAGTGAGCCAGTGGACTCAGGCCAGAGGAACTCTGCCCAGAGCCGTGACTTAAGGGAGGATTGGAAATAGGCCCCAGAGTCGCAGAGCACTTGCCAGTCCAGCTTCCTCTTCCCGTTATGATGGATGGTCTACATTGGCCAGCACCAGGAGGAGGTCGACGAGGAGGTCTCACAACTTCCTGGGACCACAGATAGGGTGTGCATAGATAAGGAGGTGGGGAAAAATGCAGCCAGGACTTAAGGATAAGGCTTTGGAGGAGCTGGAAAAGGAGCTGCAACCTGGTGTGTTGGATGTAGATGTGCACCAGGGTCTCCCTCTCACCGCAGAAAGGGCAGGTGTCAGGGACTGTTGGAGAGGCAGATGAGTCAGCAGCCCTGGTTTGGGAGTGGCTTTGCCTCACAGGGGGATCCAGATGAATCCAGTCCCATCCATGAAAACCCGAAAGGAAACTGGTGATAAAGGAGATAACCAGGTAGACAGGGCACTTTCCATGTACCCCAAATTTTCATATTGAAAATCTCTAACACACCCTGTCCTAACAATTCCTTTTCCTCGCCACTGTCTTCTCCAATGTCTCTGATGTCTCCTTATATCAGAAAGACACTCTCAAATCCAGTTCTGTGCCATTGTCTCCACTACTGATTGCTCCAGTGAGTCTCTGCCCCCCAGAAGCTGATATGTCTCTATTTCCTTCTCAGATGGTGTATAGCTTCCCCCTCCTGATGTTCTTATGATTTCCACCATCTGTCTACAGCAAAAGCTACTGCACTGACACTTTTCAGCACTACTGCAGAGGGCAGAAGTCTCTGATCCGGACCCTATTCTGACATGGAGGGAGTTAAAAGTTTGACTGTTCCTCATATTGGGTATTGTGCCAAAAGTGCTAAGTTACATCTGTTTTCATGAAGCAGGTGAAACCATGGGTTTCTCACGGTTTCACCATGGAACCATAAATGGGCCCAGGTTCTCTCAGAACTGGGCCTTGGTTTACTCTACAGGTTCATAGGCCTCCTTTTAACACAGTTGAGCAGCTGTTAAGTTTCAAGTTTCACAAACTAGATGAGTTTTGAGGTTTCTTAAGAAAGAGTCACCAGTGTTCTAATGGGGATGCTGGACTCAGGTCCTGTGAACGCCCTCCTCAGATAACTCCACTGGCTCACATTCATTTCAGGGGACAGATTAAAATTGATTTGTTTTTTAAACCATCCATGGATTTACTACATCTGATTTCACTATTCCTGTATCTAATCCTCTTGTTCTTATCTAGGACCAGCCTCCTCTCTTTTTTCACAGAGTCTCATCACCATTGGTATGAAAGGATTTTCTCCAGTAGCCCCTGCCAGATGAAAGTCTTTCTGTACTTCTCTGCCTTAGAGTACATCCCCAACCATTTTCACATCTCATCTGAAAACATTTTTCTTCTTACTTGCTTGTACATCTCTCTCTCTCTCTCTCTCTCTCTTTCTCTCTGTTGTCTTTTTAACCATATAATAGTATAATTTAACTCCACCATGTTTTGTAATAAAGTTTGTATCAAATATTCTAGTCAAGGTAAGCTGTATTGTATCGATTGTGGCAACTGATGTGAATTTACTGAATTACCACATCTCTTGCCTTACATCAATCTGGATGTCAGATAGGTCTAAATATTTGACAGTAAGTACCTTACTACATTGAAAAATAGATCTACAGTTCCAAAGATATTATCAAGGAAATGGGTAAGAACTGCTCCTATTCTAATTCGGTGCAAACTTTTCTAAGAAGCTGATTCATTACTACAGAGCAGAATCTCTCTTTGAAAATCACTTTGGGTTTAAAGCAGTGAGTTGGGCAACAGAGATTAATAAAACTATCAATTATCACATTCCCACGTGAATGGAAATCAGAGGTGAAAGTTATATTTGTAAGTATATCATTTGTAGTGGTCATACAGTGATTTATTTTAGTACTCTCCATCGTTTCGGATAGTGACAATATGCACATGATGTGATGAATTATTTGCTTCAAAAGTAATTTTAAAATCTCACTTCTGTGCTTTGCTTCAGACTAAGTAGCTTTTTCTTTAACAACAGAATATGGCTGCAAACATGCTGAAAATCTCCCACATTAATGAGATCCCACATCTTAACCTGTTTCTCTCTTCTTTCTAGGCTTAGGGTTTGTCCTGATCAAATAACCATAGGTTATTTATTCCTATGTGTCTTTCTAAATGTTACCGTCGTAAGGATCATCCATATTCTACCTAGAGCTTAGCAACATTTTTTCGGATAAATTTTTTTCCACCAAAAATTGCAGTTTCAGGTTGACTGAAACATTTTGTGAATTCATGGTGAATTTATCAAATTGTTTTCACTGAACAAAAGATCTTTTAAAAAATCGAAACATCTTTTTTATTCAAAATAACTTTTTGTTCCTAATTTAACTTCAACTTTAGTTTATTAAAAGGTTAAAAAAATACTTGAAAATGAAATACATGTTTCATTTGAGTTGAGGCCAAACAATTTTTTGCAATGTTTTGATTCGACCAGTGAACCAAATAAATCGGTTATCTGTACAGCTTTAATCCTAACACACGACACTGAATCATTTTGGAATCAGTTTGGGACTAATTAAACACATTCAATTTTTGGACATCCAGCCCTTAGGAAGAATCATCATCAGAACTTCAGACTTACCCATGTAAGATTCCAGATGAATTTCTCTTTGGCGTACTCAGCTGATGATGCTTCCTTTGGAAATGGAACGCTGATCACTACTCTCTGGCACACTCAGCTTATTTAGTAATTTGCTGTTGACTTAAGGGGGTGGGTTGGAGTGGATGTATAGTTCTGGCAGCTGAGAACTTCAAGTGTCCCAAGTCCATTTAAACAGAAAATGCCCTGACTTGTTTTCTTTGGATTCTCTCGCAGAAGGAAGCTTCCCTGGAACCGAAGGAAACTCTTATTCCAAGCTGGAACACATCTACAGCCAACAAGAGACCATTAAAGCTATCCAAAAAGGGCACAACGTTGCTTTGCTTCAAATTACATAAATTGTGTAATGGGGAATAAGGGAACTGACAGTTGTATTACTAGCAGCTTGCAATGTTATCATCATCATCATGTGCAAACAGTGAACTGATACTGTTGGTAATTCCAGATGCTCAGTGTTGTGGATGGAATCTCTTTAATGATAAGATGTCCTCTTTGTGCCTGTGAGTAAACCCCTTTGTAAATAGATTGAATGCCTTCAGTCTATCACTATAAGGCATGTTTTCTAATCTTTTCATCATTCTTGTGGCTTTTCTCTGAACCCTCTCCTATTTATCAATATCCTTCTCAGATTGTGGATACCAAAACTGGACCCAGTATTCCAGAAGCGGTCGCACCAGTGCCGAATTAAGAGGTGAAGTAACCCCACAGTTCCGAGCCAAGATTCCCCTTAAGGAGGCTCATGTTGTTAGTATGGAAGTTCCAGAGTTCAAACCTTGTACATGCCCAAAGGGGCATTGTTGTGACTGCACTAAGAGTGACATGTAAGTATAATCAATACATGGCATTATATGGTGCTTTACAGATGTTAACTAATCCTCACAACACTCCTATTAAGTATAGGGCTATTATCCACATATGGAGAAAAAGGGGCAGATAGGTGAAGTAAGCTGTCAAGACCATACACTGACTGACTGGTGGACCAAAGATTAGAACTCAGGACCTACTGATACCTCATGCCATGTACATCCATCCAGACCAATAAATAAGGCAAATAAATAAGTTGACATTTCCCATACATATCTGTATTGACTATTTTACAATGTGGCCAGAGCTTTGTATGTATGCTCCTGGGGATACTACACCCATAATAACCGCATATGTTAATAAAAGTAGAGGTTAGCCGCCTGAGAAGTGTCAAAATACATTGTGACAGGCCAAAAGTTACTCCCAACTAAATTATACTTCACCATTACAGATGATCCAGTTACAGATATGTGCAATCCCTGTGCTCAGCATCAGAAGAGAGGAGAAAGTTTTAGGAATATGACCTGCTTTGTGTTTACCAAAGAAACTTCAGCTTGAAAATAAAGATTAGTTATTCCCTATTTACTGTACAAATTTCAGTTTTGTGCCAGGATTTTCTTATCTATCTCCTGAAGAAATCCACCAATACCCTCAAGATTGCTGACAAAAAGTGTTAACATTTGTGCTGCATTTGGACTGTATTGCCAAAATAAAGACACAGAACCACGTGCTCTATCTTAGAGAAATAAAATCTGGTCCTCTGCCATCTAAGGGGGGAAATATGAATAAACATCTGTCAAAACATTATAATTCAAAAGACATACTCGTGTGCAAAGAGGAGAAGGATTCACAATGAAAACTTGTGATTTGTTTAAACAAAGAATTTACATTTGATGCGCTTTCATCTAATGCAACTTGAAGGACCAGAACTACAACAGAATAAATTTAACTGGGCACTAAATAGATTCTTGACTACAAAGTGGTCCTCTGAATGCAATAAAGCAATTCATTTAAAGAAAATACACTCCCAGTGCACCAAAAGCTTAAACACTCTGTGCACTTGCTAGAACATTATGCCACCTTTATGCATCTGCCCTCTGCTGGATGGAATGTCAGACTTGCTCAGGTGAGTGTCACCATGCCTGCTTCTAGATATTTCCTCTAGTGGTAAAATTACTCCGCAAGATGTCGTACTGACATCCTTAAATCCAGTGTGGTCATGTCTCCCTCTAGTGGTTGAGCCTAACAGGATATAAACATTAATACTGAGCAAGTGACACTTACTGAGAACCAGCCAGTAATATGTATCCAGATGTTGATGGTGCATACAAGAACTTAGCTAGCTAGAGACTTTTTAAAGGCATAGCTCTCTTCATTTAATGCACTGTTTATCAAAACCAGTTGTTCTTTCATTGATGGCTGAGCTCAATGAAAGGAACTATTAGTTTAAATCATATATACCAATTTTATGCAACAAGGTTTTGTCTGCATTTTCAGAGTGGACAATATATTATTCTCATAAAAGAAAGTCAAATGGGCTCTTAATTTGCTTCAGTCACCACATTTACACTGCAAAAATTTAACAAGCAGGATGTAGCCTGTTTATATTACCTAGAACTAGAACCTCTTCTCCATTCTGTGCACAAATTCTTCATTCACGGCTATCAAGACATAAAGTTCTCTCCTGGCAGCCTGTGACTGCTTTGCATGTGGAATCCTAAAGACAAAATGCCACAGGTAAAAACAGGAGATCATCGTGTACCAATCACCAGTGCGGTTGCAACCTGGGCCCCAGTTCAGCAAAGAAAGCATGTGCCTAACTTTAAGAATGGGAATAGTCCCACTGAAGCCAGTGAATAAACATCTTTCAGCATCTGTCAATACATTTTTATTGACTTCTCACACAGAATCACAGACATGTAAGGGTGGAAGGGACCTTGAGAGGTCATCTAATCCATTCCCCCACTCTGAGGAAGGACGAAGTACACCTAGACCATCCCTAGCAGGTGCTTGTCTAAACTATTCTTAAAAACCCCCAATGACTGTCATTCCACAACCTCTCTTGGTAACCTATTGCAGTACTTAACTATCCTTGCAGTTAAAAAGCTTTTCCTAATATCTAACCTAAATCTCCTTTGCTGAAGATTAAGCTGATTGCTTCTTGTCCTACCTTCAGTGGACATGGAAAACAATTGATCATTGTCCTCTTTATAACAGACATTAACATATTTGAAGACTTCTCAGTCCCCACCTCTGCCTTTTTTTCTCAAGATTAAGTGTGCCCAGTTTTTTAAATCTTTCCTCATAGATCAGGTTTTCTAAAACACTTAGCCTTTTTGTTGCTCTCCTTTTGGATTGTCTCCAATTTATCCACATCTTTCTTAAAGCATGGCACCTGGACTTGGACACAATACTCCAGCTGAGGCCTCACCAGGGCTGAGCAGAGTGAGACAATTACCTCCAGTATCTTACATATGACTTTCCTGTAAATACACCCCAGAATGATATTTGCCTTTTTCAGAACTGCATCACATTGTTGACTCATATTCAACTTGCGATCCGACCCCCAGATCCTTTTCAACAGTACTGCTACCTAGCCAGGTAGTCCCCTGTGGTAGAGCCTTCAGCAGCCAGGCAGCCTCGTGGCTAGACTGCTGGTCATAGGGGGACCTGGACCCTCCCCATGCCCCTGTGTAGTTCAACCCTTAAACAGGGATTGATGGGTCTGCCTCTCTGCTGGGGGTTCAAGACCAGTTTCCCTGGCTACTTTCTATTAAAGTCTCTTTAATCTGGGGACATGGACCCACTAGTTCAATTACCCCACAATTGGGGCTTAGCTGCAGGCTTCTCTTGGCGGGGAGGGCTTACTTGCCTCCAGTGGCTGCATTGGCTGGCAGGTCACTGATCCTTCCCTTCAGGCAGGCAAACAGAGAGCTCCTGCCTCCTCGCCAGCCAGCCCTCAACTAAGCCAGGCTCCCTTCTTTTCTCCACCCTCCAGCCCTGGCATTGACTTCAGGTATAGAGGAGCAGGGCTAGCTGAGCCCATAGGTTTTCTTTAGCCCCTGCTGTGCTATGTAGTAGTTTCTCTGCTCCTTCACATCCCCATTTTATAGTTGTGCGTTTGATTTTTCCTTCCTAAGAGTAGTATTTTGCACTTGTCTTTAACGAATTTCATCTTGTTGATTTCACACCAATTCTACCATATGTCACGGTCATTTTGAATTCTAATCTTCTCCTCCAAAGTGCTTGCAACCTCCCCCAGCTTGGTGTCATCTGCAGATTTTATAAGCAAACTCTCCACTCCATTATCCAAGTCATTAATGAAAATATTAACTAGTACCTGCCCCGGGATTGGCCTCTGTAGGATCCCACTCGATAAATTCTCCCAATTTGAGAGCGAACATGAACATTCTCCATTGCTGATTAAATGTTTTTCTAAAAAATAGACTCCAGGAATTATTTTGTGGAAGTTTTATGGCATGTGTTATACAAGAGGTCAGACTAGATGGTCATAGATCATAGAATCACAGAACTGGAAGGGACCTTGAGAGGTCATCTAGTCCAGTTCCCTGCACTCATGGCAGGACTAAATATTATCTAGACCATCCCTGACAGGTGTTTGTCCAACCTGCTCTTAAAAATCCCCAATGATGGAGATTCCACAATCTCCCGAGGCAATTTATTCCAGTGCATAACCACTCTGACAGTTAGGACGTTTTTTCTAATGTCCAACCTAAACCTTCCTTGCTGCAGTTTAAGCCCATTGCTTCTTGTCCTATCCTCAGACGTTAAGAAAAACAATTCTTCTCCCACTTCCTCGTAACAACCTTTTATGTACGTGAAAATGTTTGCTTTTTTTTTGCAACAGTGTTACACTGTTGACTCATATTTAGCTTGTGGTCCACTATGACCCTCCAGATCCCTTTCTGCAGTGCTCCTTCCTAGGCAGTCACAGTGGTCCCTTCTAGCCTCAGAATCTAAGACTCTATGCTGATCATTAGGCACATGTGTCAACACCTTGCTGAATCAAGGCCCCAGTTCTATGCTAGTGAAGTCAAAGAAACAAGATTATCACCAGGTGATAATGTTCCCCAGGTTGTCTGTTTATTAGTAATCAGGCTTTCTGGAAGGCCAGTCTCCATACTGCCCATATGAATCATGAGGAGTGTGACAGCAGCTGAGCAATGGGCTGACAAAAGCGTGTACAAAGAAATCAGTCAGCTCTGTATAATATAGAGGAGAAGCATAAAAGTTTTATGCTATCTGGAAATTTAGATGACATCGTATCTGTTAGACCATTCAACAGTAGAAAGCATGAGGGGAAAAATTGTTTAGAGAGACAAAGTGGGTGAGATAATGTACTTTACTGGACCAACTTCTGTTGGTGAGAGAAACAAGCTTTCAAGCTCTCATCTCTCTCACTCACAGAAGTGGTCCAATCAAAGATATTATCTCCTCCTCACCCCCTGTCTCTCTAATATCCTGGGGCCAACACGGCTACAACAACACTGCATACATAAAAAATTGTTTATAATTCAAAGATGGAGTTCATTGAATTCACTCCCTGTCACCTCAGGTTAAGTATCATCTGTCCATTTCTAGCTGCACTGAGGGTATGTCTTCACAGCAACTGGACACCCACGGCAGGCACATGCCAGCTGACTCGGGCTCACGGGGCTCGGGCTGTGGGGCTGTTTCATTGCTGTGTGGACTTGCAGGCTCGAGCTGGAGCCTGGGCTCTAGGACCCTGCGCAGTGGGAGGGTCCCAGAGCTCAGGCTGAAGCCCGAGTCCAGAAGTCTACGCAGCAATGGAAACAGCTCCACAGCCCGAGCCCCGTGAGCCCGAGTCAGCTGGCACGGGCCAGCTGCAGGTGTCTAGTTGCTTGGTGGGCATACCCCAAAGAAATCACTCATTACTTGCTTACTGCATCAAGTCCAAGTTTTATTTCATTGCCTTCCAAGCCATACACAGCTTCAGCCCTCCTTTACCTAGCCTAACTTGTCTTCTGCAGCACCTCCTGTCCCTTGCCATCCACTCATTTGTCAGATAAACATCCCTGTGCTTCCCTCCACACAGCTTCCTCTGCATTGAGACTGGGAATTTCAGAAGAGCCTACATAGTGGAATAAGGAGCCTAAATCCTATTGAATTTCAGCATGATTTAGATGTCCAGTTCCCTTAGGCTCCAATAAAAAGCCCTGCCATAGGGCTTGACCAAACGTCCATTAAAGTCAGTCTAAAAACTCCCACTGACTTCAGTCCCACAATACCCTTCCTGAGTTCATATGAAAAGCTGTTAAACTGTGCATAGGTGCTGACTTTCTAATGTGCCGGGCAGTGCTCTGCCCCGGGCCCCGCCCCCACTCCACCCTGTCCCATGAGGCCCCACCCCTGCCCCGCCTCCCTCCCCCCCACAGCACCTCCTGCTGCACCCCATCCTGCTCCTCCTCCCTCCCCCCCAGCACCTCCTGCATGCCACGGAACAGCTGATCACAGCAGGTGGGAGGCACTGGGGGGGAGGGGGAGGTGCTGATTGGTAGGGCCGCTGGTGGGCAGGAGGTGCTGGGGAGGGGGTTGGGAGAGGCACTACCCTGGAGCACCCACGGAGTCGGCACCTATGAAGCTGTGTATTGAAGGTTCCGGGTGTACTATGGCCCCCAGCGCCTACAGGAAACGTACTGTTACTGACAAGTCATTGAGAATAGTTTATATGTCCGCTTCACAATCTTAAAAAGGCCGTGTTAATCTTACATTATCAAGAAGTGGCCAAACATCACTTTGATCACTCTGCTAATATTACATTATGAATGCTATTGTTAATCTTGTATACTGTGCTTTTCAGCCATAGAGCTCATAACGCTTTCCAAAGCCTTTTGTGTGTGTCTGTCTTTTGGGTGTGTCTACACTGCAATTAGACACCTGCAGCTGGCCCGTGAAAGCTGACTCAGGCTCGTGGAGCTCGGGGCAAGGGGCTGTTTAATTTCAGTGTAAACGTTCAGGCTTGGGCTCCAGCCTGAGCTCTGGGACCTTCCCATCTCACAGGGTTTTTAATTGCAGTATAGACATACCCTTTGACTCCTCAGGGCAAGGACAGTGTCTTCTTTTCTGTTTGGAAAGTACCTAGCACATTGTGAGTATGAACAGAAACAAAAACATGGATAATTAATAATGATGATGATAATAATCACTCATCAAGATTCCCTTCAAGTAACCCTTCCTCAACAGTCTATTCTGACACCTGCAAAAGTGTGATGCAATCCTTAATTATAGCTAATGTTCCACTGCTCTTTGGCAACCTTCCACAGCTTTCTGGGTGTGCAACAGATTTCCTCATCCCGCCCACAAGGCCATCTGACATGACCCCAAAAGTTTGTTCCACGGGGAATCTCTGGTGGAGACACCAAACAAAGAAAACACTTTGGACTCCAAACTGTGTGATTGTGTACAGTACTCTGCTCCGCCAGCCTGTGTGTGTGCACAGCCACATTAGCAGCTGCAACAAAAGTTTAAGGATGATCAGCTCTAGGAGAATTTTCACTTTGTCTCTGAGACCCCCACCCTATGTGCTCTCTGACCCTGTATGTTTTCACCACACACCAGAAAGGAAGGGGTTAAAAGAAGTCTAGAGAGACTGTGCAGGGAGCAATCAATCAGAGAGAGGCTGCACAGAGCAGCCAGTCAGGGCCCTGCAGGCTTACATAAAAGGAACTGCAGGGCCTGAGACATTCAGTTGCTGCAGGGTGCCCAAGGAGAGAGGACTGTGTTCCTAGTGGGCTGCAGGAAGGTAGCACCTTGGACACAGCAGTTGCTGGCAGGGATAGGAGAAGCAAGAGGGAGCTCCTGGCTTGCTGCTGGGACTTGCTATCTAAAAGCCCTGAGAAGAGGGTGAAGAAGATGCTGGGGCTGCAGGGAAGTGGCCCAGGGCACTTAAGCAGCTCTGGTGGAGAAGTTAAGGAGAGGCAGCAGGAGGCTGCTATCTACAAGGTTCCTGGGTCAAGACCCAGAGTAGTGGGCAAGTGTGGTTTCTATCCCCCCCGCCCCACCCCTGCCACTGTGACAGTGGCTGGACTATAGAACTGGAAGATAGTTCACGCAACCCCCACCCCAGAAGGGGGAAATTCAGATAGTGGCTCGGTGGAGGACTGAGTCGTGAAAAGGACGCTGCAGGTCTGCAAGCGGAGACCACAATGGGAGAGGCACCACTGGGAGAGGGCACACCAGCTGGCAGAGCTAATCCCTGTGACGGCCAGCAGGAGGTACTGCTCTGCTCCCATCACACCCTGATTAAGGAAAGCACTTAAGTACATGCTTAAGTCATCCCTTTTCAGGACAGCTTATCTTAATTTAAGTAAGTGCTGTCCTGAATAGGAATGATTACTAAAACAGGGTCTCTAGGAGCACACTCTGTTATATAGGGACATATAAGGAGATATAAATACTGCTATACAGGAGTCAGCCAGAGTTACCAAATCACAGATTCCAAGTTCCACAGCATTTAGGCTCTGAATTAGTGCAGCAGGTGAACCAAGAACAAGAATTTTTGCTGAGTGTAGGCCAAGCTTGCTATTTGAATGCAATCTGACTAGTACAGTAACTGACTGATTGTGAAAATCTGAAATTGGAATCATTGAAGTGAGTGGAAAAAATGAAAGTAAATTATTGCCTATAATAAATTCACTGAAATATTTGTGAATCTTGCGTGCAGGTTCAATAGAAATCTCCCAGATGCTATTCCTCATCACTCTTCTGAATTCAGTTTAATCGAACATCCACTATCTCCCACCACTAACATGCTGGAAGCTTTTAATGCCTTCTAAACACCTTATCCCATTGCCATTTGCATATTATTTGGCTTCTTTTGTTCTTTATTGCAGGCATTGATCCTTGCTTTCTGCTCTGAGTTTGTCAAAGAACTAGCAGCCCTCCAGGGAGGGCAATTAAATGCTTGGGTAAACCAATCAAACAGAAGATTTTGTTGGCAGAATCTGGTAATTGATCCCAATGCATCCACAGGAGGGTCACAGCAATTTCTATAATGGAGGCAAATGTTGCTCTTCAAGCTACTGATCACTTCGGGGTGGAGTGTTGCCAACTCTTGTGATTTTACCATGAGTCTCACAATATTTGGTGTTTTTCTGGAGGCATCTGGAGTATGTGAGATTCTCAGGCCTGGTCTACACTACATGATTAGGTTGACGTAAGCTGCCTTGCATCGAGCTAGCTGTGGAATTGTCTTCACTTAAATTTGGCTCCTGCCGACATAAGTGCTTCTCTATGCCAATTTATTAACACCACTCCCAAAGCAGCCTAGAGTCACAGTGGACGTAGTTAGGTTGATGCAGTCAGTATAGACACTGAGTTGCTTACATCGACTGTTACTGGCTTTCAGAGACTGACCCACAATGCCCCATGCTGACAGTACAATCGATACAAACCCTACTGGTGAGGATGTGCACCGCCAACACAAGGAGACAAGTGTGTGCACACAAGTGATTTAATAACTGCTGTGGCTCTATGCCAACATAAATTAGGTCCACATACTTTTGTAGTGTAGACATGGCCTCAGCTTTCATTTGTAAAATATAAGTAAGTTTAACCCTCATGGTTGCAGACAAAAGTGTGAAAAGATGACTCCTGTGTGCCCTAAAGGCTCAGAAACCAGAAGGCCAATCAAAAGAATGGAAATTTCTTATTTTTAAAAAATCTCATGCTTTGAGGGATGGGCTGACTCAAGATTTTTGAATTCATGGTGTTGACAGTGCTGGGAAATATTCAGAAGACCCGGAAGTAGTGAACCAAAAAGAACATGGAGTAAAAAGGAAGCCAGCATAGGAGGCTAAACCTATTCCTGGTGGAGCTGCCATTGAAGGCAATAGAGTTGTACAATGGGTGAATTTGGTCTGCTTAAGTCTGGGGGAAATAAGTCCTCAAGGTTTCTCAACATGACTAGGATTTGGTGGTGCCCCACCCCAGTGGCCAAAGCTAATGTGCTGTAGGAAGAAAAAGAAGGAATATATACTTGTTTGTGTGGATAAATAGGTAACCTTGAAGGACAAGAAGGGAGCTATCAGGCAGGAAAACCTGATGAATGATGTTTAACAGAAATCACTGAGGAAAACAATATTGAAACTTATCACACAAACTTAATAGGAAACCACTGAGGAAAATAGTTTTCTAAGGGCAAGTCTTGATTACAAAATTAAGTTGCCCTACGTTATGTCAACGTACAGCCACTGAAGTAACTAAATCACTTTTGCATGACCACACTATACTCCTTGTGCTGGCGGTGCACATCCTCACCAGGAGCACGTGCACCAATTTAACTGTCAGCGTGGGACATTGTGGGATGGCTTCTGAAAGGCAGCAATAGTCAATGTAAGCAAGGCAGTGTCTACACTGATACTGAGCTGACCTAACTGCATGGACCTAAGCACTACACCTCTCGCAGAGGTGCTGTTATTAAGTTGGTGTAGTGGGGAAGTTACATGTGTGGGAGCTACCTTTTAGTGTAGATGCTTACATAATCTGCCTTACACCAACCTAACTCTGTAGTGTAGACCAGGCCTCAGAAGTGAAAAAAGGATCAGGCATCTAAAGGAATAACATCTGCAGTCATATTAGCTAGGTCCAAAAATTACGGTGGCTATAAATTCACATGCTTAGAGGTCTAAACTAATTACCCCAGGGGTACTGGGAAGAAAAGCCACAGTACAGTAATGGTACTGTACAGCATTGTGCAGTGGGAAAGGTACATTCTAAATGATCTGAGCAAATTGGTGAAATGGTCTGAAGTAAATAGGATGAAATTCAATAAAGACAAATACAAAGTACTCCACTTAGGAAGGAACAAGCAGTTGCACACATACAAAATGGGAAATGACTACCTAGGAAGGAGCACTGCAGAAAGGGATCTGAGGGCCATAGTGGATCACAAGCTAAATATGAGTCAACAGTGTAACATGGTTGCTAAAAAAAAAAAGCAAACTTCATTCTGGAATATATTAGCAGGAGTGTTGTAAGCAAGACATGAGAAGTAATTCTTCAGCTCTACTCCGCGCTGATCAGGCCTCAAGTGGAGTATTGTGTCTAGTTCTGGGTGCCACATTTCAGGAAAGATCTGGACAAATTGGAGAAAGTCCAGAGAAGAGCAACAAAAATGATTAAAGGTCTAGAAAACATGACCTATGAGGGAAGATAGAAAAAAATTGGGTTTGTTTAGTCTGGAGAAGAGAAGACTGAGAGGGGACATAACAGTTTTCAAGTACATAAAAGATTGTTACAAAGAGGAGGGAGAAAAAACTGTTCTCCTTAACCTCTGAGGATACGACAAGAAGCAATGGGCTTAAATTGCAGCAAGGGAGGTTTCGGTTGGCCATTAGGAAAATGCACAATTTTCACATTCCTAACTGTCAGCGTGGTTAAGCACTGGAAGAAATTGCCTAGGGAGGTTGTGGAATCTCCACTATTGGGAATTTTTAAGAGCAGGTTGGACAAACACTTGTCAGGGATGTTCTAGAGATAATAATTAGTCTTACAATGAGTGCAGGAGACTGGACTAGATGGTCCCTTCCAGTCCTACAGTTCTATGATTCTATGACTATAGGGATTTTACACTTTCCTCTGAAGCATATGTTATAGGTCAGTGTCAGAGACAGGAGACCAGACTAGACAAATAGCCAGCCTGGGCAGTGTTTGTTTGCCACTAATACAATGAGTCATAGACCAAAGAGTTTGCTAGAGTTGAATTAACTCCACCATTGTTAATTATCTGAACGCATTATATTCTGCTTATTGTAACTCAGAGGATATGTTTTTCCCATATGCCAGTGAGTAGCCCAGAAAGGAAACAATACATTAATAATCCTTCGGTAAAGTAGGAGTCCTCAAACCCTCAGCAAATCAACCATATTGAGCCAGTTAAATAGAAAGCTCAGTTCAAACTTCTATTCATGCTGCTCCAGAGCTACCAGGGCACAGCACCCTGCATCTGTCCTCATGACCTTCCAGGAGAATACAGTGGGGGATTACCCATAGCTAGTTCATTGCCATCTAAGTTAAGAATGCCTAAATGTTCTGGGATAGTCTCTGTTACTCAGCACTGATGTTTTATATCTGGATGGCTTTCATGAAAAAAATCACAGGCCAAACTCCGTAGTCCTTATTCAGGGCAAACCTTCCCTGACATAGCTAGCTAGAGCTAACTAGCCCACTCTGCTCTTTGCAGGGAGATCGGGAAGAAAAGCAGTGCCTGGAAGAGGTGGGCAGGCAGTGCCCTGCCACCCCAGATTGCTGGCCTCATGAGTTTCTATGGAACCTGAGCTCTCATTCCAAATATAATTGAAATTCTAGTCTGTGTGGTTATGAAGAAAAGCCCCAAAAGATGACTCATGAGTAAGTGACATGCTGTCCTCCTGACGCTGCAGAGAGTGAAACAATAGTTCTGAGAGATGTGAACTGCCCTATTTTTTGGAAGGAAGGATAACTCTAAAGCCCAATGAAGACAATTTAAAGGGACACGTGACTTGAACTTTTTTAGTATTGTCTAGCTTTTTTTAACTTTTTCATTTTCCGAGACACCCTTTAAATAATATGTCCAACATTTTAAAAGAGTCCTTTAGAATTTGCTAATGGCTGTTCTGCTCCCTGTTCATGTGTACAAGAGTTTTGGGGCACCACTAAACAGTTCCAAATCCACCCTGTCTGTCCCTTTTGGCAGGCACAGATGCCTGCAGTTGGCAGCCTTCAGGGCATGGGGAACGGATTGTGCTATCAATAGAACAATGAAATTGATGACCCACAAACTGACAAGATGCTGGCCTTGCCCTGCACCCCAGCAACCACAAATTCTTCCAGCAGCCCAGTGCAATAGGGGTCAGAGTATGGAGGGAAGGCAGGTGCCTTTCAAAGAGCTGCCTGTCACTTCACCTGGAGCTGCATGTTTGCAAGGTGTGAGTTGGATCCAGGCTCATACTGTTTTTCTCATCCTCATAGACCCACCCCTCCATCCCACAGCCTCCCAGAGTAACATGCTCACGTCACCAAGGTTGAGGAAACACCGTCTTGAGGTATGTCTACACTGCAGAATCTACTTGGAGCTGGGTTCCCCAGCATGTGCATCATGTAGTCACACCCACACTGGTGTTGCCGTTACATAGGTGGGCTGCTAGGATTTCTGGGGGAGTGTCCCAGGGTTCTTAGTGCCTCTCTAACTTGAGCAGCTCTAGAAATTGATTCATGGTATCAGATGGGAGAACATGTCTTTTCTTCACGGGCCACTGTGCAGAGCTGTTCTTAGTCCTCTAATACATACAGCTGAGGCACTTGTGGCTCTGCACTTTCCTCCCTTGCGTCCATTTCAGCCAGCGCCAAGCCATGGATCCAGCACAAGTGGATAAGCTGTTGGTGGCGGGCATTTCAGCAGTGGCATCTGACCCTCAACAGGCAGTGGCAGTCTCGGAGGGGAGCTCATGCATGGCAGAGCGGAGACACCAGTTGCATGCTGCACTCAGTACAGAATCCTCATACATAGACCATTGCTTCTGGTGCAGGACAGAGTGATGGGATCACATTGTCATGCAGACATGAGATGACAAGCAATGGCTCCAGAATTTCTGCATGAGGAAGCGACGTGAGAAGCTTGCCCCAACCTTCTAGTGCCAGGACATGTGCAGGAGGGAGGCCATACCAATCCAGAAGAAAGTTAGTGCCACCTGGAAGTGAGTGCTACCTCAGACAGATCTGTGGCTAAATAGTTCAAAGTTAGCGAGTCAACTATCAGCACTGCAGTTGTGATGCTTTGTGAGGTGATTAATACTGTGGTTTACTTCTGGGTGATGGGCATTGATAATGTGCCTGAACTAATAGCTGGCTTTGAGAGAATGGGCTTCCTGAACTGTGCGGTGGCCATTGATGGCAAACATGTGCTCCTTGTGGCAGGCAAACTATGGGTATGTGAATCAACTGCAAAGGATATTACTCCATTGTTCCACAAGCTTTGGTCAACCACAGAAGCAGGGTCATGATGCCAAGGTGCTGAGGAGATCTGGCATTTACCTGGAGTGGTTGGACAGGAGAGGACCTTATTCACTTCAAATGACATGAAAACAACAAGGAGTCCGGTGGCACCTTAAAGACTGACAGATTTATTTGAGCATAAGCTTTCGTGGGTAAAAACCCCACTTCTTCAGATGCATGGAGTGAAAATTACAGATGCAGACATAAATATACTGGCACATGAAGAGAAGGCAGTTACCTCACAAGTGGAGAACCAGTGTTGACAGGGCCAATTCGATCAGGGTGGATGTAGTCCACTCCCAATAATAGATGAGGAGGTGTCAATTCCAGGAGAGGCAAATCCGCTTTTGTAATGAATCAGCCACTCCCAGTCCCTATTCAAGCCCAAATTAATGGTGTTAAATTTGCAAATGAATTTTAGTTCTGCTGTTTCTCTTCGAAGTCTGTTTCTGAAGTTTTTTTGTTCAAGTATAGCTACTTTCAAATCTGTTATAGAATGTCCAGGAAGATTGAAGTGTTCTCCCACTGGCTTTTGTATGTTACCATTCCTGATGTCCAATTTGTGTCCATTTATTCCTTTACATAGAGACTGTCCGGTTTGACCAATGTACATGGCAGAGGGGCATTGCTGGCACATGATGGCATATATAACATTAGTAGATGTGCAGGTGAATGAGTCTCTGATGGTGTGGCTGATGTGGTTGGGTCCTCTGATGGTGTCGCTAGAGTAGATATGGGGACAGAGTAAGCAACGAGGTTTGCTACAGGGATTGGTTCCTGAATTAGTGTTTCTGTGGTATGGCGTGTAGTTGCTGGTGAGTATTTGCTTCAGGTTGGGGGGCTGTCTGTTAGCGAGGGCTGGCCTGCCTCCCAAGGTCTGGGAGAGTGAGGGATTGTTTTCCAGGATAGGTTGTAGATCGTTGATAATGTGCTGGAGAGGGGTGTACGTGATGGCCAGTGGTGTTCTGTTATTTTCCTTGTTGAGCCTGTCCTGTAGTAGGTGATTTCTGGGTACCCATCTCACTCTGTCCATCTGTTTCCTCATTTCCCCAGGTGGGTATTGTAGTTTTAAGAATGCTTGATAAAGATCTTGTAGGTGTTTGTCTCTGTCTGAGGGATTGGAGCAAATTCGGTTGTATTTTAGGGCCTGGCTGTAGACAATGGATCATGTGATGTATCCTGGATGGAAGCTGGAGGCATGTAGGTAAGTACAGCAGTCAATAGGTTTCCAGTATAGCATGATGTTTATGTGACCATCACTTATTTGCATAGTAGTGTCCAGGAAGTGGATCTCTTGTGTGGACTTGTCCAGGCTGAGGTTGATGGTGGGGTGGAAATTGTTGAAATCCAGGTGGAATGCTTCAAAGGCCTCCTTCCCGTGGGTCCAGATGATGAAGATGTCATCAATGTAGCGCAAGCAGAGGAGGGGCACTAGGGGATGAAAGCTGAGGAAGCATTGTTCTAAGTCAGCCATAAAAATATTGGGCATACTGTGGGGCCATGCGGGTACCCATAGCAGTGCCACTGACTTGAAGGTATAAGTTGTCCCCAAATCTGAAATGGTTATGGGTGAGGACAAAGTCACAAAGCTCAGCTACAAGGTGTGCCGTGGCCTCATCAGAGATATTGTTCTCGACAGCTTGTAGTCCATCCTCATGTGGAATATTGGTATAAAGAGCTTCTACATCCATGGTGGTCAGGATGGTGTTTTCAAGAAGATCACCAATGCATTGTAGTTTCCTCAGAAAGTTGGTGGTGTCTCGAAGATAGCTAGGAGTGCTGGTAGAGTAGGGTCTGAGGAGAGAGTCCCAATAGCCAGATAATCCTGCTGTAAGAGTGCCGATGCCTGAGATGATGGGGTGTCCAGGGTTTCCAGGTTTATGGATCTTGGGTAGAAGATAGAATACCCCTGGTCGGGGCTCTGGGGGTGTGTCCATGTAGATTTGTTCCCTTGCTGTAGCAGGGAGTTTCTTGAGCAGATGGTGTAATTTCTTTTGGTACCAAGTGTTTGGTTGGATAGATTAACAATATTGTTAGGTGAGTTGAGGGTACCACTGTGGCATGTAGGAGTTTAGATAGTTTACTGTCCTTACTCCTCTTATTCAAATGACATGGTTATCAATGAGGTCTCTGCACCCGCTGTTATTTCAGGGGACCCAGCCTACCCTCCATTGTCACAAAACTATATCCTGACCCCAGACCACCTGGTAGAAGACGGTTTATTTACACCCTGAGCAATTGCAGAATGGTGGCAGAGTGCACATTTGGCCATCTGAAGGTAAGATGGTGCTACCTACAAAGCCATTTAGATGCCAGCATGGCCAACTGCAACTGTATTATTGTGGCCTGCTGTGCTCTGCACAAAAACTGTGGTGATTAGGGCAAGAATTTTTGCCAAGAATGGGTCTCAAGAAACTTCTGGTTTTCAGGCCTTGTCATAAATATAAAGGGAAGGGTAAACCCCTTTGAAATCCCTCCTGGCCAGGGGAAAGCTCCTCTCACCTGTAAAGGGTTAAGAAGCTAAAGGTAACCTCGCTGGCACCTGACCAAAATGACCAATGAGGAGACAAGATACTTTCAAAAGCTGGGAGGAGGGAGAGAAACAAAGGGTCTCTGTCTATATGCTGGTCTTTGTCGGGGATAGACCAGGAATGGAGTCTTAGAACTTTTAGTAAGTAATCTAGCTAGGTATGTGTTAGATTATGATTTCTTTAAATGGCTGAGAAAAGAATTGTGCTGAATAGAATAACTATTTCTGTCTGTGTATCTTTTTTGTAACTTAAGGTTTTGCCTAGAGGGGTTCTCTATGTTTTTGAATCTAATTACCCTGTAAGATATCTACCATCCTGATTTTACAGGGGGGATTTCTTCATTTCTATTTACTTCTATTTTTATTAAAAGTCTTCTTGTAAGAAACTGAATGCTTTTTCATTGTTCTCAGATCCAAGGGTTTGGGTCTGTGGTCACCTATGCAAATTGGTGAGGCTTTTTATCCAACATTTCCCAGGAAAGGGGGGGTGCAAGTGTTGGGAGGATTCTTCATTGTTCTTAAGATCCAAGGATCTGGGTCTGTAGTCACCTAGGCAAATTGGTGAGGCTTTTTACCAAACCTTGTCCAGGAAGTGGGGTGCAAGGTTTTGGGAAGTATTTTGGGGGGAAAGACGCGTCCAAACAGCTCTTCCCCAGTAACCAGTATTAGTTTGGTGGCGGTAGCGGCCAGTCCAAGGACAACGGGTGAAATATTTTGTACCTTGGGGAAGTTTTGACCTAAGCTGGTAAAGATAAACTTAGGAGGTTTTTCATGCAGGTCCCCACATCTGTACCCTAGAGTTCAGAGTGGGGGAGGAACCTTGACAGGCCTAGTACAGGCAGCCAGAAAGTGCACCTGTCACCACTGGGGCTGGGTGCAGGTGAGTGATGGAAATAGGGTAGTGGAACTGGAAGTCCAAAGCGTACATGTTCTCCCTGTCCCCAGTTGTATAGGGGTAGAGTGAACAGGGAACATCTGCCCATTCCATTTTGTGGAGCGGTTTATAGCTGATCTGCCCCCTGAATTGTCCAGTGCCTGCATTGGCTGCAGGATGTAGTAGGATAGTCTGTGGGCAGTCATGATGGTGCAGGAGCTGGGGACTGCAGCCTGTTGGCCGTGAGGATGAGCAGCCACTCAGACTGGTCCTTCTGCTGTGCATAGTCTTGTTCTCCTCCTTCTCTGCGTTCTCTCTCTCCATGTCATAACCCAGAAATACCTCCCACTTATGCTGCATGATATACAAAGATGGCAGCTACCACTTACTTGGTGTGACGGAATGCACTCCTGTATTCACACCCTACACCAGCGGTCCCCAAACTGTGGGGTGCACCTCCCTAGGGGGATACAGAGGAACATTCAAGGGGGGGCAGTGGGGCCCAGGCAAGCCCCTATAGGGAGCAGGGAGGGAGTGCCACCCAGGCCCACTCTGGTCAATAATATCACAGTGAAATGTATGTAGCAACATTATGTGTAAAGTTATGAAATCCGCCCCTGTATAATGTAACATGTTCATGTAGCCTCAATTAGGTAAAACTAGTCAAGCAGGTCTTAAACAAAGGCTGTGTGTTTGCCTCAATTTGCATATAAGCTGTAAACAGAGTCCACAGACAGCAAGAGAAAGAAGAAAGAAGACAAAGAAAATCTGCATCTGAGCAAACAGACAGTAAAGAGGGAACCGCATGAATCACCACCACCAAGTTTGACATCTTCTTGCTCTCAACTGAAAAGAACTTTATCTAGGGTCACTCTCAGGAAAATGCATTTCAAAGGGTGACTGAACTATAAAAGTGAGAGCCAAAACCACCAAATTATCTCTCCCTAACTAGTAGTGGTGTTGTGGTCGTCCCTCCCCTTCTGGGTTGGAGAGAGGCCACACAGCTTCATAACATCACCAGAATTACTGCCTAGTATCAGAGGGAATTAGCAAAGCAGGCATTAGCATCCCCATCTGTCTAACAGGGCTGACCCCCCAAATAGTCAACAGGCTCCGGCCCTTAGGCAGGAACAGGGCCTCCCAGGAGTCTGTAGGTTCTGGCCTTTAAGCAAGGGCAGAGCAGCCAACAGTCTAAAGGTTCTGGACCCTTAGGCAAGGGCCAGAGCAAACACTGCAGTCTACAGTCTGTGGGCCCATTAGCCAGGGGCAGAATAAATACAGCAGTCTGTAGGCCTCTGAGCCCTTTAGTCAGGGGGAGAGCAAACATAGAGGTTTGGGGTCTGGCATCCTAGCGCTGGTGGACGGCAGACAAATACAGGCCCACCTGACTCCACCTCGTCCCAGTCCAGAGCTAAACAGTGGAGGAGCAGCAGTCCCCGGGAGCGCCAGAGCAGCTGCCTCCGGGGGACCATGCAAGCAGTGGCCAATGCAGCTGGTCATGGGAACCGCCCAAGCACCAGTCCTGGAGGTGGCCCCAGGGAGCATATGAACAGCGGTTCCAGGGGCTGTCCCACTAGCCGCTACTTGGGCAGCCCCGGGCAGCTGGCTCCAGGGACCGGAGCACCTGAGCAGCAGTCCTGGGCGTGCCCTGTGGACTGCCTGAGCAACAGTGGTCCCAGGGCACCTGGAGCAGCAGCCCCAGGGACGCCTGGAGGCCATCCAGAGAGTGATCCCAGGAGCACCGGCTGGGGGCAGTCAACACCCAGCACTGGAACAGGGCCCCCCCCGGAGCAGCAGGGCACCAGAAGTAGAGATTTAGTCACAGGTATTTTTGGTAAAAGTCATGGACAGGTCAGAGGCGGTGAATTTTTATTTATTGCTCGTGACCTGTCCATGACTTTTATCAGAAATACCCGTGACTAAATCTTAGCCCTAGTTATCGTGCCAGTGGCTATTTTGGGTACTTCTGCCCAAATCATGCTCCCTGCTGAGTCAGACAAGAGGCTAACCACAACCCTCCTCAGGCCAGCTAGCCGCACACTGGGGTGGCATCTTCTCTGGCTGTTTGGCCAATGCAAGCTGAGTAGTGCAGAAATGGAGCTGGCCCTGTGGAATGAAGAGTTCAATGCCAGCCAGGTGTGTCTGAGCCAGCAGGGGGCTTCTGCTGCATAGGAGGCAAGTAGGAAGTGAACAGGCTAAAGGGCTGGAAAAATACAGACCTGGGAAACTGTGGGGTGGCATTAGAGGGCTATCAAAGCACAAGTTCCCTTACCGGGCTTCCACTACATCCTCACTGCAAAGCGGGTGGGTCAGAGCACACCTTAAAGAACAACCTGTGCACTAGCCTGTCTCCCAGACAGACAAGCAAGCCTGGATTCAAAGCACATATAAACATCAACATACGTGTTCTGTCTGAGGACCGTTAGGAGAGTTGGGCTAAAAACGAGCCTGCAGTATTTATATGGACTTGGCAAGATTTGAACAGGGCTCTGCAGCACAGGTGCTGCAGAACTCCCGTCACGTGGTGGCAAACCAGGCCATACAGTTTGTAACCACAGCACAGTATGCTAGCGAGGTTTCATTACAAAAACACAAAAGAAAGCAATGGGCAGCCTGGTTAAAATATGAGCACTTTTCATGGTAGGAACTCAAAGCAATAAGCCTAAATGGTAACAGAAATTAGATAGATTGGATTAGAGCTATTTATATATTGCTGCCAAATAAAAATGTTTTATATCCCCAGCAGACTTCCTGAGCTGGGGGAGGTTTGTGTCTCTGTTAAGATGGAAATGTTGTATTAATACAGGAAAAGGCATGGCCTGCAATTTGTTTTTCTTGTAAGTTAGGTTGATTCAATAAAAAGCTATTTGAAACAAAAAACATACAGTAGTGTGGGCAGGGTGTAAGTGACTTTGAATAAAGCGATCATTTTGAAACAACGCATACGTGATATTTTAAAAACTCTGGCACATGTTTTGACTTTTTAAGACAAAATTCAAAATGAAAAACAGCAGCCCGACTAGGGAGAAATAAGAGGGTTTTTTTGTCGGGGAACAGGGAGAAGTGGTAGGTTAAGAGATATGCTGCTAACTGGGGAGATGCATGTCAGATGGATGAAATTATTGAAGGGATTATGTTTATGTTGTACATTTATATATTTAGAAGTTTTGGTTTTAGTGGTTTAAGTTCTGAATGTATGTCTACATTGCTAACATTTTTCAGAACCCCAAAACTTGGCCAAAAATCAAAGATAATCGATCTCGATATGACGTGCAATTTCCTCCAAGACACTGGCAGAATAGGTGCCAGCTCGTGCCAAGATCCTCAGGCCACAACTGAATACTGACAAATGCGTACCTGAAAACCAGTCTGGCTCACCTATGTGTTAGTATTGTTAAAATAGGTATTAGAATTATAAGAATGTGTTTAGAGTTATTGAATGTTTGTAAATTGCTGCATGCATTAATCTCACTTATAAAATCTGTATCCCATATTGTAAAGTAATATATGAGCGTTTGTATTATGAGCTTCTGTGACTATGTAAATCACCAGATAGGAGAAAGACATTAACTAGTGTAAAGAGCTAATCTGCAACAGAAGTTGTTCCTTTCCTGTTGGGCAGGATGTTCCATCAACACCAGATGCACTATTGTGGGACATTAAAGAGGAGAAAAGACTCAGTTGTCCTACTCTCCCCCCCCATGCCCCCGCCACATGAAAATGAGTCATGCGAGTGAATTGCTCTCATCAGCTGAGTTTGCAGCTCAGAGCACGTGGCAGGAGGGGATAAAAACCCCAAACAAAAAGTAACTGATTATCTCTATTCTGCTTGGGCTCGGTGGGGCAATCCTTGCTAAGCATAAGCAAGAGCTCCCGGGTACTTAGCCTGCGTTAGCTCTAAAGGACATATAGAGATTTCTTATTATAGGTTTCAGAGTATCAGCCGTGTTAGTCTGTATTCGCAAAAAGAAAAGGAGTACTTGTGGCACCTTAGAGACTAACAAATTTATTTGAGCATAAGCTTTCGTGAGCTACAGCTCACTTCATCGGATGCTGAAGTGAGCTGTAGCTCACAAAGGCTTATGCTCAAATAAATTTGTTAGTCTCTAAGGTGCCACAAGTACTCCTTTTCTTTTTTCTTATTATAGAAACTTCTCTTACCTTTTGAAGTTTAAGATCTTAACTCATTTGCATGTATATATGTTCACTTGCTTTAACCTTCTAAACCATTATTTCCTTTTTCTATTTAATAAATTTTCAGACAGTGCATTATAAGATTGGCTACAAGCGTTGTCGAGATCTAAGGTGAAGTTGACCTGGAGTAACTGCCTTTGGGCCTGGGAGTAAGCTGAATATTGCTAAAAGAAAGGAGTACTTGTGGCATCTTAGAGACTAACAAATTTATTTGAGCATAAGCTTTCGTGAGCTACAGCGCACTTCATCGGATGCATTCAGTGGAAAATAGAGTGGGGAGATTTATATACATAGAGAACATGAAACAATGGGTGTTACCATACACACTAACAAGAGTGATCAGGTAAGGTGAGCTATTATCAGCAGGAGAGTGGGGGGCGGAGGGACGGGGGGGGACCCTTTGTAGTGATAATCAAGGTGGGCCATTTCCAGCAGTTGACAAGAACGTCTGAGGAACAGTGGGGGGTGGGAGAGGGTATAAACATGGGGAAATAGATTTACTTTCTGTAATGACCCATCCACTCCCAGTCGTTATTCAAGCCTAAGTTAATTGTATCCAGTTTGCAAATTAATTCCAATTCAGCAGTCTCTCGTTGGAGTCTGTTTTTGAAGTTTTTTTGTTGAAGAATTGCCACTTTTAGGTCTGTAATCAAGTGACCAAAGAGATTGTAGTGTTCTCCAACTGGTTTTTGAATGTTATAATTCTTGACATCTGATTTGTGTCCATTTATTCTTTTATGTAGAGACTGTCCAGTTTGACCAATGTACATGGCAGAGGGGCATTGCTGGCACATGATTGCATATATCACATTGGTAGATGTGCAGGTGAACGAGCCTCTGATAGTGTGGCTGATGTGATTAGGCCCTATGATGGTGTCCCCTGAATAGATATGTGGACACAGTTGGCAACGGGCTTTGTTGCAAGGATAGGTTCCTGGCTTAGTGGTTCTGTGGTTGCTGGTGAGTATTTGCTTCAGGTTGGGGGGCTGTCTGTTAGCGAGGGCTGGCCTGTCTCCCAAGATCTGTGAAAGTGATGGGTTGCCCTTCAGGATAGGTTATAGATCCGTGATGATGCGTTGGAGAGGTTTTAGTTGGGGTCTGAAGGTGATGGCTAGTGGCGTTCTGTTATTTTCTTTGTTGGGCCTGTCCTGTAGTAGGTGACTTCTGGGTACTCTTCTGGCTCTGTCAATCTGTTTCTTCACTTCCGCAGGTGGGTATTGTAGTTGTAAGAATGCTTGATAGAGATCTTGTAGGTGTTTGTCTCTGTCTGAGGGGTTGGAGCAAATGCGGTTGTATTGTAGAGCTTGGCTGTAGATGTTGGATCGTGTGGTGTGGTCTGGGTGAAAGCTGGAGGCATGTAGGTAGGAATAGCGGTCAGTAGGTTTCCGGTATAGGGTGGTGTTTATGTGACCATCACTTATTAGCACCTTAGTGTCCAGGAAGTGGATCTCTTGTGTGGACTGGTCCAGGCTGAGGTTGATGGTGGGATGGAAATTGTTGAAATCATGGTGGAATTCCTCAAGGGCTTCTTTTCCATGGGTCCAGATGATGAAGATGTCATCAATGTAACGCAAGTAGAGTAGGGGCATTAGGGGATGAGAGCTGAGGAAGCGTTGTTCTAAGTCAGCCATAAAGATGTTGGCATACTGTGGGGCCATGCGGGTACCCATAGCAGTGCCGCTGATTTGAAGGTATACATTGTCCCCAAATGTGAAATAGTTATGGTGAGGACAAAGTCACACTCCCAGCTATCTTTGAGACACCATTGACTTCCTGAGGAAACTACAATCCATCGGTGATCTTCCTGAAAACACCATCCTGGCCACTATGAATGTAGAAGCCCTCTACACCAACATTCCACACAAAGATGGACTACAAGCCGTCAGGAACAGTATCCCCAATAATGTCAAGGCAAACCTGGTGGCTGAACTTTGTGACTTTGTAACAAAACTACCTGAAGGACGACCCATCACTCTCACAGATCTTGCGAGACAAGACAGTCCTTGCTTACAGACAGCCCCCCAACCTGAAGCAAATACTCACCAGCAACCACACACCACACAACAGAACCACTAACCCAGGAACCTATCCTTGCAACAAAGCCCACTGCAAACTGTATCCACATATCTATTCAGGGGATACCATCATAGGGCCTAATCACATCAGCCACACTATCAGAGGCTCGTTCACCTACACATCTACCAATGTGATATATGCCATCATGTGCCAGCAATGCCCCTCTGCCATGTACATTGGTCAAACTGGACAGTCTCTACCTAAAAGAATAAATGGACACAAATCAGACGTCAAGAATTATAACATTCAAAAACCAGTCGGAGAACACTTCAATCTCTTTGGTCACTCGATTACAGACCTAAAAGTGGCAATTCTTCAACAAAAAAACTTCAAAAACAGACTCCAACGAGAGACTGCTGAATTGGAATTAATTTGCAAACTGGATACAATTAACTTAGGCTTGAATAAAGACTGGGAGTGGATGGGTCATTACACAAAGTAAAACTATTTCCCCATGTTTATCCCCCCCCGCAATTGTTCCTCAGACGTTCTTGTCAACTGTTGGAAATGGCCCACCTTGATTATCACTAAAAAAGGTTCCCCCCGCACCCACTCTCCTGCTGGTAATAGCTCACCTTAAGTGATCACTCTCGTTACAGTGTGTATGGTAAAACCCATTGTTTCATGTTCTCTATGTATATAAATCTCCCCACTGTATTTTCCACTGAATGCATCTGATGAAGTGAGCTGTAGCTCATGAAAGCTTATGCTCAGATAAATTTGTTAGTCTCTAAGGTGCCACAAGTACTCCTTTTCTTTTTGCAAATACAGACTAACATGGCTGCTACTCTGAAACCTGAATATTGCTGTGATTCTTGGTGTAAGGAACCATCTATCGCAAAATTTGGCTCACCTGGGTGGTGAGACAGATCGGAGTACTCAAAGGGATTGTCTCTGACTCCATAGTTAGGGTGCCTTAGGAGTTTAAACTTGATAACGGGTTGGTGAAATCTAAGTATAGAATTCACAACCAATTTGGGGTTTGTACCCTGGTTAATAGTCTGCCCTGAAGTTGGTAATCACAGCTCTTGGGTTACTGCAGGCAGCTTGACACTCTGCCCTTGGGACCATTGTTCTCAAGTTTATAATACCCCCCAAACAACTGTTTGAGAATTCAAGCTAACACATTCCAGGGAACTAAATGTAACCTTGTGGATGTCTATCCATTAGCTCAAGCTCAGCCTGGCTGACACAGAGCTGTTAATCTTCCCCCAAAAGCCATCCCTGCTCCCCCCTTTCTCGATCACTCGATCATTCTACCCGTCATTCTGGCCCCTAACCTGACATGAGCATCTGTCTAGGTCCTGACAGCCAGTCTATGTCTAAATCTTGCTGATTCTTTCTACAGAGCATCTCTAAGATACAGCCTTTCCTATCCAGCCACACAGCCAGAACTCTCATCCAGGCTTTCAGCAGCTTGCTCCTACATTACTGCACCATCTTTCTCTCTAGCCCTGTCAGTTGCAATCTTGCCTTGCTCAGATCCATTCAGAATGCTGCAGCAAAGATCATTTTCCTAGCCCATCACACTGATGATGTCATTCCTCTCTTTCATCCCTTAACTGGCTCCCTCTCCTCTACCACATCAAACATAAGCAACTTGCCTTCACTTTCAATGTCCTTCATGGCATCTCCCCCTCCCAACCCTACCTAACATCTCTCATGTCTCTTCAATGATGCCAAGCTCCATCACCCACATTTTAAATTTTCAATCAAACACCTTTCTGCTTTTCCTCAATACTGCCTGTCCGGCTTGGGAGGAGCTCCCTATAAACCTCCACAAAACTCACTCATTAGCCCCAAAGTTCCTCCTTACAACTTCCCTTTGCTGTGAGCTCTTTTGGGGGCAGGGACTGTCTTTTTGTCCTGTGTTTGTACAGCACCTTGAACAGTGGGGTCCTGGTCCATGATTGGGGCTCTTAGGGGCTAGGGTAGGAATAAATAAACTGAATTGGGTATCTGGCTTATCTGGAGTTATAATGGTCTGGTTCAGAGGGAACTTAACTATGCCCTGTGGGAAATTGGAGAGAAGAGGGGGAAACGATACCATACTAAAGGTACATTGGGGTGGGGGGAATCCCACAAAACAAAACCTTTCATTGCACACATGATGAGGACAGGACGAGAGAAAGAACAAATCAGATGTGACAGATGTGAGTCATGTTGCTTAACACACAACTGGAAAGCACTCAGATACTGTGGTAATGAGGGCAGTATGAAAACCTACAGAGAATTGAATACAAGGTGTCCTTCACAGCCAGCAAGTACCAGGTGCAGAGAATGCAAACAATCTGAGGAGTATCAGGCAGGTACATTATAAAGGTGGAGAAGAAAACTTACAAGAGTTGGACCAGCAGGGATGCTGGGAAGAGCTCACTGGCAAATATATACTATATCATCTTATCTCGCACTTGGTCACATCGAACTGAGAGAGAGAAACTAGAAAATCAAATGTGAAAATGAAGAAACTGGAATCAGTAATTGGGAACTAATGAGCTGAACTACTGGAAATTAGAATGAGACAGACTGTATGAACTGTCTGGTTACTGTATCTAGGTTAGGTCAGCAGCTTTAATCCTTTCTTGGCTAAAGTTGGACTTCCCACTGAAACAGCCATTGCCAGCACTAAACACCGAGCAAGTGCTGGCACTTGGGAGCGAGTAACAAATTGGCTCACAAAAAACTTCCCAGCAAATGGATGGGGAATTGGAGTGGCTTTCAGTAACAGTGTTAGAGAAGGTGAAGTTGTCAGGGAGAACTAGGGTGGATTCTTTGAACAACCCCTCCTTCCAAAGCGAAGAGCACACATTTTCACAGTAAGCACAAGGACTGATGGTATTATGACAACCAGCACGGAACCATTGTTCCTGGTATTAACCAGGAAACCCAGAGCTTGGGGAAATGTCCATAAAGAGCTATGTGCTATTAGACGAAGGAACTAGCTCATCACAAAAGAATGACATCCATTGGCAGTTTTTCGGAAAGTAAGAGGGAAGTCAAGTTTCAAACTGGCAGAGAGCATTCAAGCAGAAACGGGGCTAGGAAGTGAATGATTAACACTAAAGGGTACAATGTCTGGCATATTAGATTAAATGACAGAAGTGTTACAGAGACAGTAAGCCATGTGTAGGGACAAATTCAGACTCCAGAGCAGTCTTATGGCCCAGCTAAATACCCCTATACCAATACAGATAATGTTTGTTTTCAGCTTGAATAACCATGGTGCACAGCGCACAAACCTGGAGGGGGCCACTGTCAAGTTAAGGGGGGAAATCATGCAGAAACATGTTGATTGCAACCAATAGCACTAATCATGAAAAGGGAAGAATTTGTTTTTAACAGAGCTGTCATTCATGTGCCTGAGGTTGCCTAAGTAGGGATAGCATGGCATTTATGGAGATGTGGTACATTGCTGATGGTGGGTCTTCTTGCTGAGGGAAAACTCAGCAAACTATCCAGGCTAAGAAGAAAAGGAATACTTGTGGCACCTTAGAGACTAACAAATTTATTTGAGCATAAGCTTTCGTGAGCTACAGCTCACTTCATCAGATGCACACAGTGGAAAATACAGTGGGGAGATTTATATACACAGAGAACATGAAACAATGGGTGTTACCATACACACTATAACCAGAGTGATCACTTAAGAGTGATCACTTAATACCAGCAGGAGAGAGTGGGGGGGGGGAAGAAAACCTTTTGTAGTGAAAATCAAGGTGGGCCATTTCCAGCAGTTGACAAGAGTGTCTGAGGAATGGGGGGGGAGGGGGGAGGAATGAACATGGGGAAATAGTTTTACTTTGTGTAATGACCCATCCACTCCCAGTCTTTATTCAAGCCTAAGTTAATTGTATCCAGTTTGCAAATTAATTCCAATTCAGCAGTATCGTTGGAGTCTGTTTTTGAAGTTTTTTTGTTGAAGAATTGTCACTTTTAGGAGAGTGGGGTGGTGGAGAGAAAACCTTTTGTAGTGGTAAACACCCATTTTTTCATGCTTTGTATGTATAAAAAGATCTTCTGTACTTTCCACAGTATGCATCCGAAAAAGTGAGCTGTAGCTCACTAAAGCTTATGCTCAAATACATTGGTTAGTCTCTGAGGTGCCACAAGTACTCCTTTTCTTTTTGTGAATACAGACTAACACGGCTGTTACTCTGAAACCTGTCACTTTTAGGTCTGTAATCAAGTGACCAAAGAGATTGAAGTGTTCTCCGACTGGTTTTTGAATGTTATAATTCTTGATATCTGATTTGTGTCCATTTATTCTTTTACGTAGAGACTGTCCAGTTTGACCAATGTACATGGCAGAGGGGCATTGCTGGCACATGATGGCATATATCACATTGGTGGATGTGCAGGTGAACGAGCCTCTGATAGTCTGGCTGATATGATTAGGCCCTATGATGGTGTCCCCTGGATAAATATGTGGACACAGTTTGCAGTGGGCTTTGTTGCAAGGGTAGGTTCCTGGGTTAGTGTTTTTGTTGTGTGGTGTGTGGTTGCTGGTGAGTATTTGCTTCAGGTTGGGGGGCTGTCTGTAAGCAAGGACTGGCCTGTCTCCCAAGATCTGTGAGAATGATGGGTTGTCCTTCAGGATAGGTTGTAGATCCTTGATGATGCGTTGGAGAGGTTTTAGTTGGGGGCTGAAAGTGATGGCTAGTGGCGTTCCTCAGACGCTCTTGTCAACTGCTGGACATGGCCCACCTTGATTATCACTATAAAAGGTTTTCTTCCCCCTTTCCCGCCCACCCCGCTCTCCTGCTGGTATTAGCTCATCTTAAGTGATCACTCTCCTTACAGTGTGTACGGTAACACCCATTGTTTCATGTTCTCTGTGTATATAAATCTCCCCACTGTATTTTCCACTGAATGCATCCGATGAAGTGAGCTGTAGCTCACGAAAGCTTATGCTCAAATAAATTTGTGAGTCTCTAAGGTGCCACAAGTACTCCTTTTCTTTTTGCAAATACAGATGAACACGGCTGCTACTCTGAAACCTATCCTGGCTAAGGACATTTGTGTGTTATTGGAAACCCACTAGTGCCATAGCCGATAGGGCTTATTGTCTGAAGTGTCTACAGCACTTGTCCTTCAACTTGTGGTACACCTGGCCTGAGTATCCAGCAGGGCTGGGACATTCCCAGCAACAACACCAATGCATGTGTGCGGTGGGAGAGAAGAGGCATTTGGATAGATGGCTGGAGGAAAGTTCAGTAGTGCCAACCGAAAATTTGTGAAAATCATGACTCAGGCTCACCAAAAATCATGAGATTGTCCTTAAAATCATGAGATTATGTAAAAATAATAGATGTGGTGTTCTTTTTATTTGCCTTCTGCTTTTTGAGCCATTAGGGTGCACTGGGGTCTCATTTTGAAGCTTTCTCCACAGCCACATGGGCTAGAAACTTACCTTTTCTTTCAGAATGAAGGGTGTCACATATCCACTTGACTCCACGAGCTGGGCTTTAAGGAAAACATTATCATGACACTCATGACAAAAATCACAAGAGTTGGCAACACTGAAAGTTGGTGTCTAGTCTCTCCTCTGGAATATCTGATTCAGAAGGAAAAAACCCACTCACACAGCACTGCAAGGTAACTGGAAAATGAATTAAGCTTTTCATTCCTGCAGGCAACTTATTCAGATTTGCTAAGGAAAAAGGGCCAAGGATATTCAAAGTCCCTTCCGTAGTTCCAAGACGTAGTAAAGCACAGGACTGTGACTAAATAATGAAAAAAGGTACCAGTCTTTAGTAACAAGTAACCAAACAGATTCAGATGGAGTGGAGGTCTCGTATCCTCAAAGGGATGGGATAGAAAGAGACGGAATATGCCACCTTCTTCTTTTTAAATGGGGGTGGGTGAAGAAGAGAAGCTACTGATAGACAAGAAGTAAAGAATGCTTTGAAGGGTATATTTGTAATGCTTTTCACATTAATCGACTGGCTGAGGGACAGCACAGAACATCTGTTTCTAGCTATAGACTGCTCATGGAAAATACCCAGGCGACTGCTAAAACTTCCCCCTCCCCCTTCTTCTCCTCCCCAAACTGCACATGCACTGGATTGCAGACACCACTGCTTGGGGTATTTCAACTGTAATCATTGGCAACAGATTAGTAAATGGAGTCCAATTATGGTCTCAGATTTATTATTTATGGTTATAATGTGGTGACTTATACTGCAAACAATAGACCCCGTCAGTCACAAGGCTTGTCGTCCTGTGTGTTTTTTGTTTGTTTCACAGTAGAGAGTGAGGAGGACACAGGGGGCGAATCAGACATTGAGTAGAGACTTATATTGTCTTGTACATTTAATTGTGTGTAATTTATAAGACCTAGGCAAAGAACAGCTGCAACACACAGAAGCACCCTCAAAAATATAAACAGGGATGAACTTGGGGAAAGAATGTAAAGAGTTTACCCTCCAAAACTTGAACTATTTTCTTGCTGAATAACAACCTACTGCAGAGCACAACTGCACTCATGTCAAGCATGTGAGTGACTGAGAAGAGAGTTGAAGGACTAGATCCTGGCAATGGATCTGCCTGGACACATCCCTGCCCCCACTCAGGCTCCCAGGTCAATGATCTCTTTGCAGAATCTAGCCCTAAGATTCTCTATACTACGTTTAGGAATAAACACGTACAGTTCCCACTTCTGCTGTCCCTTTCTCCCTTAATTTCTAGCGTGTGGGGTGCATCCTGGAGCAAAGCAGGCCTGATCTAAGCTGGGGCAACTCCACTAAGTCAGTGGAGTTGCCCCAGCTTAGATCAGGCCTGCTTTGCTCCAGGATCCACCTGCTTCCATAAGAGATGGATTTTGGACCCCAATTTTGATTATATGTTTTTAGTATAGAAGGAAAACAAAAAAGAACTACAACTACACTGAAATCAGAGGGGAAATGACAATGATAGGTACATTACAGAGCTGGACTTGCTATAGCATGGAGAGTTCTCTGCGTTTAAACCACAACATATTTGCAAGTTTTTTCATGTCAGAACAGCTCCATAATTAATATCCTTTCACCATCTCCACCATTACACCTTCAAAGGTTTCTTAGATACATTTTTATAGCAAATCCAGTCAACATAGATAGTTGTTGGGATCATCTTATCAAATTGTGTCTCTTTTTCTCTCTCTCTTTTTGTTGTTGTTGCTGTTTTGCTGGTTTTAGCAACATGCTAAGTACTCATCCACTAGATAAATACTGTGATAGCACCTGTGATGGTTCTCAGGGTACCAAGACTGTGAGTCACCTTGTTGCCCTCTGCCTCCAGCACGAGGGAGTCTTGCTTGTGGTAGCTGGGTGTTAGCTCCCCAACACCTCCAGCCTGTTAGCCACTCAAACACTCTCCTCTGGACTATGCCTGCCCTGTCTTTACTTTGCAGATTAATAATAGGTGCTCCCAAGTCCCTGAGTCCCCTTGCAGCGTTCCCCTGTGATATCCAGCCTCTGACACTGACTACTCGCAAAAGCCCCAGAACCTCTGCCCTCAAAGGACAAGTGTACCCAAGCTTACCAGTTTTAGTTACCTTTCCTGGCTAATAAAGTAGGTTTCCCACCCCAACCCCTGCCAAAAGTTCAGTCAGTTGTAGAGCTGGCTGGCTTCATAGAAACCAGGATCCAATCTTTCATGAGAACTCCCTCACTCCTCAAGATGTCTCCTCAGCTACAGAATTCCCTTCCCCCTTCTCTTTTACACTGAAACAGTCTGTTGTCTTCATTGGCAGAGTGATTCTGTCTGTTGTAATGTTCCTTTTTTACCTCCAAGTGGTTTCAGTTGTTTGCAGTTGTGATCTCATAGTTTTCCATTGAAAGTCTTGGGATGGGTCAAGACCAAATAATTGAGCCTTGTACTACATCACTGGCTAATCAGGGCAGGATGACAGCTCCCTCCTACCCGAATAGTCCATCACTGAGATATATTATCCCCTGGTGATAAATTTTTACTCCAAGTCCATGAAGTATACTTTCAATATAATTGCATTATTTCATAAATATTACCCGTACATACATCTCACCACAATTATGAATCTTGCCAAGTTGCAGGCTTTCTGTAGACACCCTACTTGCTACTTTTTATGGCTAAATATTTTGCAAGACATGTTGGGTGTAGTGAGTTTGTCAGGTCTGAGGTGAGAATTGTTTGCAAAGAACATGGAACCCTTTGCCAAAGAGCCTCTGTGTCACAACAGCCACATATAACTTCATAAATATATTGCATAAAGTTGAAACCGTTTTGGAAAATGGGTAAAAAGAAAGGTGCAACAAAAGAAGTGATAATTATAGTTGCTTAAACGCATTTCCACATTACCATCTTCATTTAGGTATGATACAAGCATCAAGCATTATGCATAGCCAGGATGCTAGCGACTAAAATCCATTAATATGCTACATAATTTCTCGCTCACAGCAGATATTGGTTAAATGTATTCATCCTCTTCTGCTGTAGCAGCAAAGTATTGGCAGTGATCATCCCTTATCACTTTATTTACCTGACATCAGCACCGGACACTGGGCTGAGCTCCGCAAAGATCATTAAAAAGGGTCCATTGTCTGGAAGTTCTGCAACCACTCATGGTCACCCCGGTTCTCAGCATATCGTCATCGTCCCAGCATCAAGTAGATTGGGACCTGGTCCAAAAACTGGTTCTCTTCTTTTGCAGGCGCATCGTCAGAAAGAGTAGCATTAATGTCAGGCCCCATAACTCTACTGCGTATTCTGGTGTAATATTCTGAGCACCACGTCCTGACATCTCAGTCTCAAAATGATTAGACTATGTCTTCACTAGAAATGCTGCAGTGACACAGCTGCACTGCTGAAGCACTTCAGTGTAGACACTCACTACAGCAACAAGGAGGGGTTCTCCCATTGCTGTAGTTAATTGATTTCCCCAAGAGGCAGTAGCTAGGTCGACAGAAGAATTCTTCCATTGACGTAGCGCTGTTTACACCAGAGGTTAGGTAGGCGTAACTATGTTGCTTAGGGGTGTGGATTTTTCACACCATGAGCAACGTAGCTAGGTCGACCTAACTTTTTAGGCTAGACCTGGCCTGAGTCTCCTCATTAATTACACCCATTGCCAACTCTGACCTTTAGCCTCAAGACACAAGCTTGCATTAGTTTAACTGTAAAGATCTAAGTGTTTTTAAAATGGTTTAAACAAGTGCATGTTTGTGAATAGACAGTTTAATTCTCTTTAACAGTGGTTTATTTTGGTTAAGATTAATCTGTTTTTTTAGCAGATTAAAATAAATGATAATAAAATGCTCAAACCCAAATAAAAGTGTCAACACACAAACTTGAACTGGTTTAAGGAAATCAATTAAAACCACACCTTTAGCTAAACCAGTGCAATGTTGTGTGCAGACCAGGCCTCACTGTCAGAATTCTAGGTATGGATTTCCTTCCCCAACAAACTGCTGCTGCGGCAGCAAGAATGACCTTTTCCAAAACATATGTATGAGACTTACTGTTTGCACGGTATGCCAGTTTGACTGCAAGCCTCTCCATTAGCCTTGAGTATGAGCACCGTTTCGAGCCTAACACTGAAGGTATGCCTACGCTGCAGTCCAAGGTGTGACAGTAGCACGTGTAGACATCCCCTAGCTACCTTTGACCTAGCTAGCCTGACTAACAATAGAATCATAGAATCATAGAATATCAGGGTTGGAAGGGACCTCAGGAGGTCATCTAGTCCAACCCCCTGCTCAAAGCAGGACCAATCCCCAATTAAATCATCCCAGCCAGGGCTTTGTCAAGCCTGACCTTAAAAACTTCTAAGGAAGGAGATTCTACCACCTCCCTAGGTAACGCATTCCAGTGTTTCACCACCCTCCTAGTGAAAAAGTTTTTCCTAATATCCAACCTAAACCTCTCCCACTGCAACTTGAGACCATTACTCCTTGTCCTGTCCTCTTCTACCACTGAGAATAGTCTAGAACCATCCTCTCTGGAACCACCTCTCAGGTAGTTGAAAGCAGCTATCAGATCCCCCCTCATTCTTCTCTTCTGCAGACTAAACAATCTCAGTTCCCTCAGCCTCTCCTCATAAGTCATGTGTTCCATGTTGTTGCCCTTTGCTGGACTCTCTCCAATTTATCCACATCCTTCTTGTAGTGTGGGGCCCAAAACTGGACACAGTACTCCAGATGAGGCCTCACGAATGTCGAATAGAGCCTCGATCTGCTCGCTATGCCCCTACTTATACATCCCAAAATGCCATTGGCCTTCTTGGCAACAAGGGCACACTGCTGGCTCATATCCAGCTTCTCGTCCACTGTCACCCCTAGGTCCTTTTCCGCAGAACTGCTGCCTAGCCATTCGGTCCCTAATCTGTAGCTGTGCATTGGGTTCTTCCGTCCTAAGTGCAGGACCCTGCACTTATCCTTATTGAACCTCATCAGATTTCTTTTGGCCCAATCCTCCAATTTGTCTAGGTCCCTCTGTATCCTATCCCTGCCCTCCAGCGTATCTACCACTCCTCCCAGTTTAGTATCATCCGCAAATTTGCTGAGAGTGCAATCCACACCATCCTCCAGATCATTTATGAAGATATTGAACAAAACCGGCCCCAGGACCGACCCCTGGGGCACTCCACTTGATGCCGGCTGCCAACTAGACATGGAGCCATTGATCACTACCCGTTGAGCCCGACAATCTAGCCAACTTTCTACCCACCTTATAGTGCATTCATCCAGCCCATACTTCTTTAACTTGCTGACAAGAATACTGTGGGAGACCATGTCAAAAGCTTTGCTAAAGTCAAGAAACAATACATCCACTGCTTTCCCTTCATCCACACAACCAGTAATCTCATCATAGAAGGCGATTAGATTAGTCAGGCATGACCTTCCCTTGGTGAATCCATGCTGACTGTTCCTGATCACTTTCCTCTCATGTAAGTGCTTCAGGATTGATTCTTTGAGGACCTGCTCCATGATTTTTCCGGGGACTGAGGTGAGGCTGACTGGCCTGTAGTTCCCAGGATCCTCCTTCTTCCCTTTTTTAAAGATGGGCACTACATTAGCCTTTTTCCAGTCATCCGGGACTTCCCCCGTTCGCCACGAGTTTTCAAAGATAATGGCCAATGGCTCTGCAATCACAGCCGCCAGTTCCTTTAGCACTCTCGGATGCAACTCGTCCGGCCCCATGGACTTGTGCACGTCCAGCTTTTCTAAATAGTCCCTAACCACCTCTTTCTCCACAGAGGGCTGGCCATCTATTCCCCATGTTGTGATGCCCAGCGCAGCAGTCTGGGAGCTGACCTTGTTCGTGAAGACAGAGGCAAAAAAAGCATTGAGTACATTCGCTTTTTCCACATCCTCTGTCACTAGGTTGCCTCCCTCATTCATTAAGGGGCCCACACTTTCCTTGGCTTTTTTCTTGTTGCCAACATACCTGAAGAAACCCTTCTTGTTACACTTGACATCTCTCGCTAGCTGCAGCTCCTGGTGCGATTTGGCCCTCCTGATTTCATTCCTACATGCCCGAGCAACATTTTTATACTCTTCCCTGGTCATATGTCCAACCTTCCACTTCTTGTAAGCTTCTTTTTTATGTTTAAGATCCGCTAGGATTTCACCGTTAAGCCAAGCTGGTCGCCTGCCATATTTACTATTCTTTCGACACATCGGGATGGTTTGTCCCTGTAACCTCAACAGGGATTCCTTGAAATACAGCCAGCTCTCCTGGACTCCTTTCCCCTTCATGTTAGTCCTCCAGGGGATCCTACCCATCTGTTCCCTGAGGGAGTCAAAGTCTGATTTCCTGAAGTCCAGGGTCCGTATCCTGCTGCTTACCTTTCTTTCCTGTGTCAGGATCCTGAACTCAACCAACTCATGGTCACTGCCTCCCAGATTCCCATCCACTTTTGCTTCCCCCACTAATTCTTCCCGGTTTGTGAGCAGCAGGTCAAGAAAAGCTCCCCCCCCTAGTTGGCTCCTCTAGCACTTGCGCCAGGAAATTGTCCCCTATGCTTTCCAAAAACTTCCTGGATTGTCTATGCACCGCTGTATTGCTCTCTCAGCAGATATCAGGAAAATTAAAGTCACCCTTGAGAACCAGGGCATGCGATCTAGTAGCTTCTGCGAGCTGCCGGAAGAAAGCCTCATCCACCTCATCCCCCTGGTCCAGTGGTCTATAGCAGACTCCCACCACTACATCACTCTTGTTGCTCACACTTCTAAACTTAATCCAGAGACACTCAGGTTTTTCTGCAGTTTCGTATCGGAGCTCTGAGCAGTCATACTGCTCCCTTACATACAGTGCTACTCCCCCACCTTTTCTGCCCTGCCTGTCCTTCCTGAACAGTTTATAACCATCCATGACAGTACTCCAGTCATGTGAGTTATCCCACCAAGTCTCTGTTATTCCAATCACGTCATAATTCCTTGACATCACCAGGACCTCCAGTTCTCCCTGCTTGTTTCCAAGGCTTTGTGCATTCGTATATAAGCACTTGAGATAACCTGCTGATCGCCCCTCATTCTCAGTATGAGGCAGGAGCCCTCCTCTCACAGACATTCCTGCCTGTGCTTCCTCCCAGTATCCTGCTTTCCCACTTACCTCAGGGCTTTGGTCTCCTTCCCCCGGTGAACCTAGTTTAAAGCCCTCCTCACTAGGTTAGCCAGCCTGCTCGCAAAGATGCTCTTCCCTCTCTTCATAAGGTGGAGCCCATCTCTACCCAGCACTCCTCCTTCATGGAACACCATCCCATGGTCAAAGAATCCAAAGCCTTCTCTCCGACACCACCTGCGTAGCCATTCGTTGACTTCCACGATTTGACGGTCCCTACCCAGGCCTTTTCCTTCCACGGGAAGGATGGACGAGAACACCACTTGCACCTCAAACTCCTTTATCCTTCTTCCCAGAGCCACGTAGTACGCAGTGATCCACTCAAGGTCATTCTTGGCAGTATCATTGGTGCCCACATGGAGAAGCAGGAAGGGGTAATGATCCGAGGGCTTGATGAGTCTCAGCAGTCTCTCCGTCACATCGCGAATCTTAGCCCCCGGCAAGCAGCAGACTTCTCGGTTTTCCCGGTCAGGGCGGCAGATAGATGACTCAGTCCCCCGGAGGAGAGAGTCCCCGACCACCACCACCCGCCTCCTTCTCTTGGGAGTGGTGGTCGTGGAACCCCCCATCTCAGGACAGTGCATCTCATGCCCTCCAACCAGCGGAGTCTCCTTCTGCTTTCTCCCCCCAGACATATCATCTGGTCCACTCTCCGCAATGGTACCTGTGGAGAGAACATGAAAGCGGTTAGTTACCTGTGTCCGCGTTGCTGGAACCCAGACATTGCCCCTTCTTCTTCTGGAGGACACATGTTGCCAAGCTTCTTCACTGGCCTCTTGGCTCCGCTGTGCAACCTGCTCTAAATCTTTAGAGCTTTGTGCCCGTGGAAGCCTATCCTGACTTTTGTCCAGAAAATCCTCCATTTCTCGTATGCAACGCAGGGTCATTATCTGTTGCTCCAGACCTTCAATCTTCTCTTCCAATATGGAGACCAGCTTGCACTTTGTACAGACAAAGTCGCTTCTGTCCTCTGGAAGAAAGACAAACATGACACATCCAGTACAGGTCACAACAGCTGAACCCCCCCCCTTCCATATCACCTTCCTACTATGAGCTTCCTCAGAGAAGTTGGCAAGACGTAAGCCTCACTGGGCTCACTCCAGGCGAACTCCCAGGCAAACTCCTGCTGTGTGCTGCTCTGCTGTTCCCCGCCGCTCAGCTGGTTCGCGAAGCTCTGGCTATTTTTAAACAACCAGGCTTCCCTGAAACAAACAGACAGCCCCAGTGCCTGCCCCCTGCAGGCTACCAGCCAATCGGGCACTCGCTCAGGCTCTCACACTGCCCTCCCAGCAAACACACACTCAGTGCAGTGCAGCTGCAGCAGCATGGGATGTGCAAACCTGCCTGGGACCCCGGATCCTTATTCTAGAGCAGTAGTTCGCAACCTGTGGCCTGCAGGCCACTTGCAGCCCAATCAGCACAGAGCTGCGGCCTATGTGACGTCCTCAGGGCCATAGAGGTAGTATTGGACGCAGCCCACATAACACATTGCGAGCCCATAATGATAAGTTGAGAACCACTGTTCTAGAACAACTAGCCTGTGCTGTCACAGTTTCACTGCTACTGTTATTCAAGATTGCTAGATCAAAGCTAGCTTGGGGATGTCTACACAAGCTCTTTCACAACTTTGCAGTGTTTGTCTAGGGATTTTTCCCCCAACTGCTGCAGCAGAAATTGATAGTTGGTGGGGAGGCTGGAAACAGTTGGAATCCTAAAGAAAAGACCTTCGGTATGTGACCGCTTTGCAAAGTTAATGTACATCTTAGCCCTATCAACCTCGATATTACCCTAACGGAACACTTCCATTTCAAAATATTCCTATTAAATCTCTCTATGCTCCTAAGTAATGGAGTGAACAAAGGGAAGATAACATGCCTGTGACTTAGCTTCCATCATAAATAAAAATAATATCAGGTCCTGATGTAAATGAGAAGGTGGAAGAAAGTACACAAACTATGCAATGGATTACTGTGCATATGAGCAATCAATGGCACTGGAGGGCTCCTCTTCACCCTATGGAACTCACTTGGATATTTACTACCCCTTAGGGCCCACATCCTGTACCACGGTGTGAGCAGTGGCACTGGTGTTGCCTCCAGGCTTTGGAAGCCAGTACCAAATTGTTTTATGCTTATTTTGTGTTTGGAAGGTTATATTTTCAACAGTAAGGGCTAGATAAGTATTTTGTTCTCTTCCCTTCCTCAGACTTCCCTTCTCTCCACCTTCCCAAAAAATTAATGCATGGACACTTTAAGGTTTCGATGGAACTTTCCTGGAACAGCTAACTAGGGTTGTCAGCCCTCTAGGATTTCCCTGGAGTCTCCAGGAATTAAAGATTAATTTTTAATTAAAGTTTATGTCATGTGATGAAACCTCCAGGAATACGTCCAACCAAAACTGGCAACCCTATGCACCAATGAAGTCAATGGGAGCTTTGCCATTGATTTCAGGGAGCAGAGGATCAAGCCCTAAAAGAGTTCTACAGAGATCTCATCACTGTCGGTGTCTGTACAGTGAACCTTAGAGACTTCCAGGCTCGATGCAGTCTGATCTTGTTATTCTGCTGCACTGAGAACAGCAAGTTCAGGCTGGAGACCTCTTCTAATGCTGTAGGGTTTGGGAATGTTTTGTAATAAAACCATAAATAATAGTTATGAAGAACACATATTTTGTACCTTACAGTGACAGAATATGCTTTAAATTGTTCTTTCCATTCATCTGTCCCTCTTTCCAACATTATGATTCAGACTCACACATGATTCAGAGTTTTTACCTCGCACAATATCTTTTTTTACACACAGACACACACATGTAGCTCACGAAAGCTCATGCTCAAATAAATTGGTTAGTCTCGAAGGTGCCACAAGTCCTCCTTTTCTTTTTGCGAATACAGACTAACACGGCTGTTACTCTGACACATGTATATGAGAGTCTTTTGGCCACAAGGTCGGCATTCTCTGCCTTTAAATCAAAATCGTATGGAAAGTATATTATAAAGAAACACTGGGAATTCTGAACCTCAGGGAAAGAGAATATGTATAGCAGATGTCCCTATTAAAGGAGAATGAATTAGAAGTTGGTAAGAACTCATCTTGTCCCAGATTAAACTCTGAATCAAAGGCAGTCCCCACAGTATGACGCTAACCAGCCTTCCATCACTATGTACTTTACCTTCGAAGACCAGAATTATTTATGAATGTAACTGACTTTCTTTGGTCAGTCTTGCTACCTCCAGAATTGCACTTTAGAAATGAAAGCATTAAAAGGATTAGTGGGCTGATCCCAAAGAGCAAAAGATGCCCATTCATGTCATTTTTTAAAAAGCGCAGACTGGCATGCAGGTTTTATTGGCACTTGTTTGAGAGAGGAAAACATTCACCACTCTGAAGCAATATGCAGCCAACTCAAACACAGTCTTATGAAACCTCTGGACAATCCCCTAACAGCAGTATCAGAGAAAGCTTTTTTCCTATTTAATGTACTTCTTTCAGAGGCAGACCTTCCTGTCACAATCCATCTCTTTGTCACACCAAGACGAGACTCATACAATGCTCCTTGACGGAGCTAAGTCTTAAATGCAGCCAGAAACTGAAGCTGGTACAGAACGAGGCAGTGGGCTTGGCAAGCTATGTATCGTGCCGGAAGCACATGACACCGGTATTCCAGGATCTGCTCTAGCTGCCTTTTGGTTCCCAGCTGGAGTTTTAAATGATGGGTTTGACCTACAAAGTACTAAGTGGCTTGGGCCATACTAGCAGAGCCTCTCCCTTGACACATTCCCAGTCAGCATTTCTTCCCCGTTCATAATTGGCACCAACAGATATCCAGCCAGGTCCTCCACTGCTGTAAACCAATGAAGCTCCACTGAAGTCAGGGGAGCTATGATGATTTACACCAGCTGAGGATCTGGCCCATAATGTATATTCCTCCTTTTTAAACCTTGTTGTCCGATTTGTCCACCTTTCCCCGGAGGTGGATTGCCTGGCAGCTGATTTCAAGCAGCCAAATACCAGGACTATTAGAGGGGCTCTACAGGAGCTATTCAAATCAGGGAAGATTTGAAACAACATTTTCACAGTGAGCCCCAGGAATGTGTCTTTCTGTAGTGCATTCAGCCAGGCATTGTTTACTTGCCACCTTGAATGATCCCTGCAATGATTCCTGCCTGAACGCTAATTGAGTCTGCAAATGTGCGAGTTGTCCCTGTGTATGAATTTCTGCTGCAACCATCGTGTGTAGATCACAAATAAAAAAAACATTGTCTTGTAAGACTAAATTTTTATTAAACAGCAATACACAGATTTCCCCATTTCTTACAAGGGACATGACAGTTAGTAGCACTCTCTGAAATGAGGATCTCACAGCTATGTCTAACTTCAGTTATCGTTATGGAAAATGTCCCTGGGGTGAAGTGCAAGGGGAACTGCAACGGGCTGGGAACATGTGAGGAATGTGGGGGGTGGGAGGGAGTTTGGGGAGGGCATGGAAGGCAGTTGTGTATGGGCTTCAGCGGGAGTAGAGCATGCATGTCTCCTGACTGCAGCGCCATCAATGTTCTCAATGGTAGCAGATGACAGAACGAGGAGTAATGGTCTCAAGTTGCAGTGGGGGAGGTTTAGATTGGATATTAGGAAAAACTTTTTCACTAAGAGGGTGGTGAAACACTGGAATGCGTTACCTAGGGAGGTGGTAGAATCTCCTTCCTTAGAGGTTTTTAAGGTCAGGCTTGACAAAGCCCTGGCTGGGATGATTTAACTGGGAATTGGTCCTGCTCTGAGCAGGGGGTTGGACTAGATGACCTTCTGGGGTCCCTTCCAACCCTGATATTCTATGATTCTATGATCAGGGACCTAAGCATCTCTGATTGGTCCTCCATGAACTTTATCAGCTGCTCCTGACCCTCTATTATCTGCTTCTGGCTTTGTCTCCTCTCCTGGCTAGCCATTTCTAGATATTTGTTTATTGTCTCTCTCCACGCTCTGTGCTCACTATCGGCCTGATCTGACGATTGCAGCACTTCACAAAAAATGTCCTCCTTACTCCTCATTAGCCTCCTTATCTGAAAGAGGTGTTCCGCCAGTGTGTAGGAGCAGATCCTCAATGGCACATCTGCAAAAGCAAAAGAAACAATAAACAAAGGCAGTATTGTGAGTGCACTCACAGTCTTTAATCATAAAAGTTACACACTCATCTTTCTCACTTTCCCTTGGCAAGCACACAGCACAGGCAGAGCACTAAACATGGTAACTTTGGCCCGGGGTGGGGAGGAAGGTGCAAGATGAGACAAAGAGTCTGGGTGGTTTGAGAAGGGGGTCAGTACAAGCACCTAGGGACACTATTCTGAATACTGGCACCGTTTTCCACAGTCAGGGACAATCAACGCTGAACTCACACTACTGAGGGTGACCGAAGATGCAAGGGTGTATCTTCCGCATGCATGCGGCTTCAAACCGAGTCCCTATACTGCTCGCTTGCGTGATGCTTTGGTTCCTGCAGAAGTAATCGCCAACTGGCACAGCTAAGTTTCCTACAATGGGAAGAAGAAACAAAGCAGCTCTGACAAGGAACCTTCAGCAGAGGATTGCAGAGTATCTGCAGAAAAGGTTCCTAGAGATCTCTATGGAAGATTCTTGAGAGATCTCTGTGTGCATTAACAAACTTGTCTGCAGGGCACTCACTGCATAGCTGCGCAGGGGAATGAGAAGCAGATGCAAACAGTACCTAGTGTTGTTAATTTCAATCCCTTCTCCCAGGTGCGCCATGTAACAAAATAAAGGACATTGGGGTTGCCACCAAGGATAGCGTGCAGTTGCTTGTAGAAGCAGCATGTTTTCAGCACTGCACCGCAGTGATGGTTGTCCTCCCTTGCTTTCTGGTACTCCTTCCTCAGCTCCTTGATCTTAGCACGGCACTGCTGCATGTCTCTTTCGTGCCCCTTCTCTTCCATGTCACGAGCAATCTTCTCTAGGTGTCAGAGTTCCTGTGGCTGGATCAGAGCTGCAGCTGCACAGCTTCCTCTCCCCACAGGCCCAACCGATCCAGCAACTTCTGGGTACTCCAGGCAGGAGCACGTTTGCTGCAGAGAGTCAGCATGGTCAACTGGGAAGATGCGATGTGAGCTCTCCACACCCGAGCAAACAGGAAGTGGAATTTCAAAAATTCCTGGTGCTTTAAAGGGGGAGGGGTGCAAGCCTGTAAACCTGGCTGCAGGGCAGCAGAGTAGAAACTGCTTACCAGAGCAGTCAGGATGGACATTTTGGGACACCTCCTGGAAGCCACTTAGGGTGCCATAAGCAAGTGCGCTGTCTACACTGGCACTGCATCACTGTCGCAAAAAACTCTATGCGGCTAGTCGAGGTGGTTTTATTTTGTTGGCATAGCAGGAGAATTAAATCTGCAGGAGAAGCATTGTTGTGCGTACACCTCCACTGTTTTGTCGACGAAACCTGACTTTTGGCGACAAAGCTGTGTAATGTAGACAAGGCTTAAGTCAGAAAGGGTTTTGTCCCTATCTTGCTATCCACGGTCATGTTAATTCAGGGCCACTGCTGTCCACTGACCAGGAATGGAGTGGATCATATTAAATGAGGGCTGGATTCCATGAAAAACACATCAGATGTCTGCACTTTGTAGACTAATGGCCAAAGCACTGCCTCTAGTAGGAAAAGCCAGAGGGCAGGAGCAAGGACTCTGGGAACCTCACAAGGAGTTTTCACAACATGCTTCCTGTACTGGCGGAGAGGGGTTTGCAGCCTTGAAGAGCAGAAAAAAGACATGGCCTCCTCACTCAGGGTTTCCAGTTTGAGAGTCTGGCCTGTCATACTATTCTCCTCCACCACACCATTCCTGGTTTGGATACCGTGCTGTTCTCCTTTCCAGCTGTGCATCATTTCCCTCCCTAAGGCAGGACAGACATTTCAGGGAAGAGATAAATTAATATAATTGACGCTTATATAGGAGAGACTGTTTATGCTTTGAAATGGCCATGAAGCAGTGAAAAGTGTTCTATACAGTTCCCCCTATAGAGGACTTGACTGTTGAAAGTGAAATAAAACTGGCAGGACACTCACCACATTGACTCAATAAAGTATAACATTAACAGATACTAAAAACAATCAAGTTGAAAAATAGGAAACTTTACAACCTCAGATATGTGAAAAATATAGATGTTGTGCAATTGTTAAGCTGGACGTGACCATTCAGGCAGTTTGTATTACTTTGTTTCACGGTTACTATATGTGATGCCACAAATCCTGTGGGCTGGATTTCTTTTAGTCTATCACTTGCCTGAATACTCCCACTTTACAAAATGAAGAGAATCACTGGCCATTGTAACATAAAATGAGTTAGTTTAATTTCAAAAAAATTAGCGTGGGGAAATAGTTTTTACTTTGTGTAATGACCCACCCACTCCCAGTCTTTATTCAAGGCTAATTTAATGGTGCCTAGTTCTGGACACCATTAAATAAAGACTGGGAGTGGATGGGTCATTACACAAAGTAAAAACTATTTCCCCACGCTAATGTTCCCCCTACTGTTACTCACACCTTCTTGTAAACTGTTGGAAATGGGCCATCCTGATTCTCTCTACAAAAGTTTTTTTTCTCCTACTGATAATAGCCCGCCTTAATTGATTAGTCTTGTTACAGTTGGTATGGCAACACCCATTTTCTCATGTTCTCTGTGTATATATATATATCTTCCTGTATTTTCGACTGCATGCATCCGATGAAGTGGGTTTTAGCCCACAAAAGCTTATGCCCAAATAAATTTGTTAGTCTCTCAGGTGCCTCAAGTACTCCTAGTATATGAATAGTATTTCTGGCAGCTCACTACAATCTTGCCATTATGAAAAGCTGGTAAAATCCTGGTTTCAAATGTTTTCACTTATCCTGCTGGTGAATTCATATGTTTTCATGCAGTTACTCTGGTTTACTTTATCAATTCAGAATAAGTTACTGGGTAGTCGCCATTAATTCTCTTCCCATAGTCCAAAATCTTTTTATAAAAGATGCTTATTTTCTCTCTACACCATAAATTCCCCAGTGTGCTCCTTCAGTCACAGCACAGCCTGCTGGACATAGTCCAAACTTATTTGTGAAGTTTTTGCAGACTTCCTTGTATGCCCCCCAAAAAACTAAGTCCTATACATGGAAAAATGACAACCAATCATTTTGCTTTGCAGAATACTGATGCTGGAAAGCCAAGTATACTGATCAGTAAATTAAAGACACAAAATCCATATGGGACTTTGCAACAGACACACTCATCTCTCAGGCAACCACAGTATTTTGTATTTCAGATTGGCCTCATTTAGAATCAGTGGCAACAGGAAGTGACAACACAGGCCAGCTTGTTACAACATAAGTTGTCTCCAGTGAAAGGAGTGTGGTACAGAAGTTAAAAGAAAAATGTAATAATAAAAATAATAATATATGTACAGGAGAATATAGAAAAGCTTGTTTTGTTTAGTACTGCACATACTTTAATCTTTCATTGAAGTAAATGGGATTACTCATATGCTTAAAGTTAAGCACATTTTTAATTGCTTTGCAAGATCAGAGCAATAATTCTCAGCACCTTGCAGGATTGAGCCCATGACGACATCCTGCTGTTGATATCACGTATCACAGATATTATATTATTCACACACATGCATAGGGAAGCATTTGTTCCATGGATTCTGCATTGGTGTCCCCTTTTAAAAAGACAGAAAGGAAAAAAGAAATAGCTAATAAGAACAATGTTTTGCTGCCATCTCAGTAGACAGTCTAATAGGGGAAAAAAAAAAAGCACCTCACTAGGGAAGGAAAAGGTCAGCAAGCTAATAAAATAAATGTAGCTATGTGGCTTTAGCTCAGCCATTTATGATGGATGATTTTTCTTCCAAATATGATGAAGTCCACTGACAGATCCATAATGAAACTTTATCTATTCATACAAATCTTATTACTGCAGACAAGTTAGCAGCTTCACACAGACTACAGTCTTAGATTTATGCTTGCTATCCATCCCCCCAATCAATTTTTTTAATAAGCCATGTCAATTATAAAAAACAAATCAACAGAACTCTTATCAACACACACTGCACTAGGAGCATTACAATACTCACAGGACACAATAGGCCATTTCTCCCCCTCATTTAGGTTCCAATCCAGCAAACCACTTCAACACATGCTTATCTTTAAGCACATGAGTGATCCTGATTTAGGACCACTTGTGCCCAATGTTAAGCATGTACTGGATTGGCACCTCAGGCCCTGGTTCAACAAAAACACTTAAACACATGCTCACCTTTAAGCACCCGTTTAATTCCATCCCTATTCCTAGAATCGGGACCTCATGCCCCTGTGACTGTGTTGAAGTAAAGAGGATCACACAGGTGCAGCTGAGACTTGAATTTGACCCATTGTACCTGCTTATCATAGCAAAAGGACAGCATCATTCAAGCCATGCCCATTTGGAAGCAGAGCTTTAATAGCATGATTTCGGAAACCATATCTATGCAGGAAAGGTGCGTAAAGCATGTGTTTCGGCCACTTTGAATTCAATGGGACTTAAGCATGACCCTAAGTGCTTTCCTGAATCAGGGCCCTAAAGCACCAACAGTAGCATGGAGTAAAAAAGCTCATCTCAAATAAGGAGGATGTGAACCACCTGTGCCTGAATATATAGTACCAAGAATGTAAAAAGTCATTTACCAGTGAGAGGTTAATGTCTGAGGACAACAGCAGTCTGGGAAGCTGCAAAAGAAGTTACTGTGGACACTGTCTGGGCACACTTAACAATGCAAAACTATTCATAAAAACTAGTGGAAAAAAGTCACCTGTTATTCATTAAATCCTCATCAGCCCTATGGAAAAATATACTCAGAATAGATCCCTGTTTCTTTTTAATGAAAGGCACAACTGCCATAGAAGGAATCCTACACAAGGGTAATCAGTTGAAACTGTAGCATCTGCAGTTTACCAGTGAGGGTTAAAAAAAGAGGCCACGTTTCAAATCTACATAGCACATAAGAGTTCTAGCCAGAATTTTTATGGTAAAACAGGTTGACACACATAAATATAATTATTTCAGTGTTCTATGGTGGAAAGAGAGTAGTGTTTTGGTCTGATGCATTTTCCCTTAAAATTTCAAAGGGAAAAAGTAGCTGAAAAAATCCATCAGTTTGGCATCAAATGGCTTTGCATGTTTTGTGAGTAAACTGAAAAGCTTTTTAATTTTTTTAAATGTTTAAAATCCTAAATCCGTAGCAGAATATATTTACCCATCTATATTATAAATGAAAAGAATGACTTCATTTTGTCTATCCCTCTGTTGATGTAGAATCTTGCTCTAGAGTATTGTTTAAAATACAGCTTGGTTTTAAAAGACTCCCATTATGTGGCTCCCACCACTCCCCTTGGTAAGGTTCTTCTGGAAATGCCCCATTAGAGGAAAAAAATTGATATGCAGGCTAAATTTTTCCTTCACTCAGCATTAACTCCTACAAATACCACCCTGAACTACCCAAAAGGACTACTGCAGTCCTGGGATGTATAAATAGGAGAATATCAAGTAGGAGTAGGAAGGTAACATATCATCCCGCTAAGACACTGGTGAGCCCACGACTGAAATATTGTGTCCAGCTCTGGTGTCCCCATTTATAAAAGGATGTTGAATAATTGCGGAGAGCTCAGAGCAGAGCTACAAGGAGGATGTGTTCTTTGTTGGTGTAGCAGATAGCTGACGCACTGGTGCAGCACCTCCTGCTGTTCATCCGGGAATTTGCTCAATTCCAGCACTCAGAGCACCTCCTGCTGGCCGGTGTCTCTCCTGCCTCAGGCCCCCTCGTGTCCCTCTCACACCCCGGTGCCCCTTACCTTGGGGTGCTGCCCCACATAAAATGCCCCCACACTCTGGGTCTCCCTTTCCCAGGGAACCCCTGTCCTATTGTCTCCACCACCCCCGGCCCAATGTCCCTCCCAGACCCTAGTGCCCTTTACCTTGGGGTGCTGCCCACAGCAGTCCCCACACTCTGGGTCTCCCCTCCCAGGGGAACCCCCTTCCCCTATGACCACCTTGCCTCAGTGGCTACTGCCAGTCCTCATTTATTCCCCTTTCTCTGGGGCAAACTGCAGTGTGTAATGGCCACTCATCACTGGCAAGGGGGTTGGACCAGCTGCCTCTGCCTATCCCCAGGCTGCACCTCTGCAACCCCAGTACCTGCTTAGGCCTTTAACAAGGCCTCTCAGCCTGGGGAGTTGCCAGGCTGGAGCTCCCCAGCTCCTTTTGCCTTTCCCCAGCACTGCTCTGCTCTGCTTCCAGTACCCTGTGCTCCCAGGTAGCTAGGTCCGTCTCTCTCCAAGGCTGGAATGAGACTGACCCAGCTCCTCCCTTACCCTTATATCAGGGCCAGCTGCGGCCTGACTAGGTGTGGCCACCGCTGCGGCCACTTCCCCCAATCAGACTACCTTTTTCCCTAGGAGCAGGGTAACTGCCCCGCTATAGTTGGTTTTCATATTAGTGTAATAAATGAAGGAATCGTGGAGGATGCTGTTATGTTTGCGGCATACACACAGAGAAGTTAGATAAAAACATAAATAGTCTTGCCAGAAGGTCGCAATATAGCACTACTTTATTTCTTAGAATTCAGAACGATAACACGCAAGAACCTAAAAAAGACAGAGAAATCAGGATGCTTCCTAAAAGAGAGAAGACCAGTGCAGCCTACCTTACTCAAGGCTGGTTGGCTGCACACTATCCTACAGAGCCACCTAGCCTGCAAGCAGGACCATGAAACCCCTTACAAATTGAAATGGTAGCCTACAATTCCAACACAGTTTTCAAATACCCCTCCTGTGCCCATTATGAAATTCAGTTAACCAAAGCACAAAAACATGAAACAAATTTGTGAACATGTGTAAATGAGTTGGCCGCCCCCATGCACCCTCTCCTTGCCAGGGTGCCTCTGTGCCACCCTGACCTGTATTCTCCCTCTTCCAGGCCCTTTTACAGAGACATCACACACTTGCTTGTCCAATCACTGCCCTTCTTGGGGTCTGAGTTTATTCAAACAAATAACTCAAAAGTAAAACTCTAAGGGTTTGTCTACACTTACTGGAGGATAGACACTGTGGCGATCGATGCATTGGTGGTCGATTTAGTGGGTCTAGTGAAGACCCACTTAATTGACTGTCAATCGCTCTCTCATTGACTCCTGTACTCCACCTGATCGAGACGACAGGAGAGCATCTCCCATTGACATTGTGTAGTGTGAACCCCATGGTAAGTAAATCTAAGCTACGTTGATTTGAGTTATGCTATTCATGTAACTCAAATTGCAGAGTTTAGATTGACTTTTTCCCTTTAGTGTAGACAAGGGCTAGGTCCCAAAAGTCAGTCCTGAGGCACGGCTCTTACCTCAGAGCCTGGCAGAGCAAAAGGGTTCCTTCACTGAGTCCTTTTTTATGAGTTCTTAGGGGTGACCTGCTCTGGGGTTCAGCTTGCAGATGTCCTGCTCAGAGCTGACTCCCCTGTAGCCCTCCCAGAGTCAGCCCTTTCAAACAACTGCTTCAGCTGTCTTATAAGGAACCAGCAGCTTGCAGTTCCCTCCCCTCACCAGGTGTCTCCAGTTAGCTCATTTAGCAAGCCTGCTCCACACTTCAAGTCTCCTGAAGGCAGCTCCCTCTGCTTTCTCAGATACCCTCTGCCGCTCCCTGCATCTCTGAGTGGGCCTGTCAGGGAACTCACTGAGTGGCTCGCCATCTTCATCCATCCTGAACAGAAAGTCCACATTCTGGTGGTTCTTGTGGGACAATGTTCTATATGAAAAAGAAAGGGCTGCAAGATAAGGTATCAATGCATTCGAGTCTTTTGTCTGAAGCTCTGTGTGGTCAGGGACGAGAAGAAAGGGAGATCTAAACAAATAATAGTGCAGGACATTCACCCCCAGTATATTGCTAGACACTCCTCCTTGAGGACCGAATAGCAGGTTTCATGGTCCAGGAATTTCCTACTCAGATACAGAATAAGGTCTTCCTGACTGTGGAACATCTGGAACAGTACCATTTCTCAGGGCCCAGTGTGAGATGTACATGTGTAAAATAAATTCTTGTGAAATATTGGGGCTATGCAATACTGATTTATTACAGAGAATGCTTTTACATAGATTCGTAGACTCATAGATACTAAGGACAGAAGGGACCATTAGATCATCTAGTCTGACCTCCTGCACAACGCAGGCCACAGAATTTCACCCACCCACTCCTGCGAAAAACCTCTTACCTATGTCTGAGCTATTGAAGTCCTCAAATCGTGGTTTAAAGACTTCAAGGAGCAGAGGATCCTCCAGCAAGCGACCCGTGCCCCATGCTACAGAGGAAGGCGAAAAACCTCCAGGGCCTCTTCTAATCTGCCCTGGAGGAAAATTCTTTCCAGACCCCAAATATGGTGACCAGCTAAACCCTGAGCATAATTTATTTAATTTATATGGAAGTATATTAAATGTCTTCCTAATATCAAGGTATACTATAATCCACTACATTTTCTTTACCCTCTAAGCTTGTTATCCTATTGAAATAAACTAGGGGACAGATTTGATATTGACAAATAGGGAGGAACTGGTTCAGAATTTGAAAGTGGAAGGCAACTTAGTGAAAGTGATCATGAACTCATAGAGTTCATGATTTTAAGGGATAGTAGGAGGGAGAACAGCACAATAGAGACAATGGATTTCAAGAAGGCAGACTTTAGCAAATCTGGGGAGTTGGTAGGTAAGATCCCATGCAAAGCAAGTCTAAAGAGAAAATAGTTCAAGAGAGTTGGCAGTTTTTCAGAGACATTATTAAGGGCAGAAGAGCAAACTATCTCACTGTGCAGGAAAGATAGGTAGTATGGCAAGAGACAACCCTAGCTTAACCAAGAGATTTTCAATGATCTGAAACTCAAAAAAAAGCCCTACAAAATGTGGAAACTAGGTCAAATTACAAAGGATGAATATAAACAAACAACACAAGCATGTCGGGACAAATTTAGAAAGGCCAAGGCACATAAGATTAAACAAGCTAGAAACATAAAGGTAACAAAAAAACTTTCTACAAATACATTAGAAACAAGAGAAAGACCAAGGACAGTGTAGGCCCATTACTCAATGGGTGGGAAAAGACAATAACAGAAAATGTGGAAATGGGATAAGTGCTAAATGACTTTTTTTGTTTGTTTTCACAAAAAAGTTTAGTAATGATCAGGCATCTAACATAGCATCTACTAGTGAAAATGGGGTATGATTTGACTCTAAAATAGGGTGAGAACAAGAACTGTGACAAGTTACATGTCTTCAAGTCACCAGGGCCTAAGGAAACACATCTTAAAATACTCAAGGAGCTGACGGAGGAGATATCTGAGCCATTAACAATTATCTTCTAAAAGTCATGGAAGACGGGAGAGATTCCAGAGGACTCGAAGAGGGCAAATATAGAGCCAATCTATAAAAAGGGGAATAAGAATAACACAGGGAATTACAGACCAGTCAATTTAACTTCAGTATCTGGAAAGATAATGCAGCAAATAATCAAGCAATCAATTTTCAAACACCTAGACGATAATAAGTAGATAAATTAAACAGTCAGCATGGATTTATTAAGAATAAATCATGTCAAACCAACCTAATTGCCTTTTTTGACAGGGTAACAAGCCTTGTGGATGGGGGGAAGCGTTAGATGTGGTATATCTTGACTCTAGTAAGGCTTTTGATACTATCTCACATGACCTTCTCATTAACAAACTAGAGAAATGCAGCCTAGATGGAGCTTCTATAAGGTGGGTGGATAACTGGTTGGAAAACTGTTCTCAGAGAGTAGTTATCAGTGGTTCACAGTCAAACTGAAAGGGCATATTGAGTGGGGTCCTGCAGGGATCAGTTCTGGATCCGGTTCTGTTCAATATCTTCACCAGTGATTTAGATAATGATATAGAGAGTACACTTATAAAGTTTGCAGACAATACCAAGCTGGGAGAGGTTGCAAGTTGGGCTGTCAATTAATTGCAGTTAACTCGCGTGATTAACTCAAAAAAATTAATTAGGATTAAAAAAATTAATCACAATTAATTGCAGTTTTAATCACACTGTTAAACAATAGAATACCATTTGAAATTTATTAAATATTTTGACGGTTTTCTACATTTTCAAATATATTGATTTCTATTACAATGCAGAATACAAAGTGTACAGTGCTTACTTATATTATTTTATTACAAATATTTGCACTGTAAAAATGATAAAAGAAATAGTATTTTTCATTTTGCCTCATACAAGTACTGTAGTACACACTCTTTATCGTGAAAGTGCAACTTACAAATGTAGATTCTTTTTTGTTACATAACTGCTTTCAAAAACAAAACAATGTAAAACTTTAGAGCCTACAAGTCCACTCCGTCCTACTTCTTGTTCAGCCAGTTGCTAAGACAAACAAGTTTGTTTACATTTATGGCAGATAATGCTGCCTTCTTCTTATTTACGTCACCTGAAAGTGAGAGCAGGAATTCACATGGCATTTTTGTAGCCAGCATTTCAAGGTATTTATGTAGCAGATATGCTAAACATTCGTATGCCTCTTCATGGCTTTGGCCACCATTCCACAGGACATGCTTCCATGGTGATGATGCTTTTTAAAAAAATAATGAGTTTATTAAATTTGCGACTGAATTCCTTGGGGAAGAATTATGTCTCCTGCTCTGTGTTTTACCCGCATTCTGCCATATATTTGATGTTCTAGCAATCTCGGATGATGACCCAGCATGTTGTTCATTTTAAGAACACTTTCACTGCAGATTTGACAAAATGCAAAGAAAGTACTAATGTGAGATTTCTAAAAATAGCTACAACACTCAAGTCAAGGTTTAAGAATCTGAAGTGCCTTCCAAAATCTGAGAGGGACGAGGTGTGGAGCATGCTTTCAGAAGTCTTTAAAGAGCAGCACTTTGACACAGAAACTACAGAACCCGAACCATCAAAAAAGAAAATCAACCTTCTGCTGGTGGCATCTGACTCAGATGATGAAATGAACATGCGTTGGTTTGCACTGCTTTGGATTGTTATTGAGCAGAACCCATCACCAGCATAGACACATGTCCCCTGGAATGGTGGTTGAAACATGAAAGGATATATGAATCTTTAGCACATCTGGCACATAAATATCTTGCAACACCGCTACAACAGTACCATGCGAATGCCTGTTCTCACTTTCAGGTGACATTGTAAACGAGAAGCAGGCAGCATTGTCTTCTGCACATATAAACAAACTTGTTTGTCTGAGCGATTGGCTGAACAAGAACTAGGACTGAGTGGACTTGTAGGTTCTAAAGTTTTACACTGTTTGATTTTTGAATGCAGTTAATTTTTTGTGCATAGTTCTACATTTGTAAGTTCAACTTTCATAATAAAGAGATTGCATGACAGTACTTGTATTAAGTGAACTGAAAAATACTATTTCTTTTATTTTTACCGTGCAAATATATATAATAAAAATAAAGTTAGTACTGTACAGTTTGTATTCTGTGTTGAAATTGAAATCAATATATTTGAAAATGTGGAAAACATTTAAAAATATTTAAATAAATGGTATTCTATTATTAACAGTGCAATTAATCACACGATAAATTGTGATTAATTTTTTTAATCGCTTGACAGCCTAGTTGCAAGTACTTTGGAGGACAGGATTAAAATTCAAAATGATCTGGACAAACTGGGGAAATGGTCTGAAGTTAACAGGATGAAATTCAGTAAGGACAAATGCAAAGTACTCCACTTAGAAAGGAAAAATCAATTGTACATATACAAAATGAGAAATGACTGCCTAGGAAGGAGTACTTCAGAAAGGGATCTGGGGGTTATACTGGATAGCAAGTTAAATATGAGTCAACAGTTTAACATTGTTGCAAAAAAGCTGAACAACATTCTGGATGTATCAGCAGGACTGTTGTAAGCAAGACACGAGAAGTAATTCTTCTGCTCTAGTCCACACTGATTAAACCTCAGATGGAGTATTGTGTCCAGTTCTGGGAGACACATTTCAGGAAAGATGTGCCCAAATTGGAGAAAGTCCAGAGAAGAGCAGCAAAAATTATTAAAGGTCTAGAAAACATGACCTAAGAGGGAAGATTGAAAAAATTGGGTTCGTTTCTTCTGGAGAAGAAAAGACAGAGGGGGGACATAACAGTTTTCAAGTACATAAAACATTGTTACAAGGAGGAGGGAGAAAAAATGTTCTTGTTAACCTCTAAGGATAGGACAAGAAGCCTTGGGCTTAAATTGCAGCGAAGGAGGTAGGTTTAGGTGGAAAATTAGGAAAAATTTCCTGTCAGGATACTTAAGCACTGGAATAAATTGCCTAGGGAAGTTGTGGATTCTCTATCATTGGAGGTTTTTAAGAACAGGTTAGACAAACACCTGTCAGGAATGATCTAATTATTATGTAGTCCTGCCTTGAGTGCAGGGGACTGGACTAGATGACCTCTTGAGGTCCCTTCCAGTCCTATGATTCTATGATTTTACATGAATCTTTTCAGAAGGACTTGCCAAAGCTCAGTGTTTTATTCAACATTCTGTTCCAGGATCTTTCATGATTGCACTCATGCTCTGACTTAAAACTGGTTTCAGAGTAACAGCCGTGTTAGTCTGTATTCGCAAAAAGAAAAGGAGGACTTGTGGCACCTTAGAGACTAACCAATTTATTAGAGCATAAGCTTTCGTGAGCTACAGCTCACGAAAGCTTATGCTCTAATAAATTGGTTAGTCTCTAAGGTGCCACAAGTCCTCCTTTTCTTTTTGACTTAAAACTATCACCAACATTTGGAATGTTCAGTTTCCTCACCTTTATACTCAAACACCAAACCACCGACAATACCAAATATTTTCTTTCTGCATGACATTTTTACCTATTTCTATTCACTGTTGTTCTCTCACAGAGACTTTGGCAACTACCACATTTTCCTGGAAAATAATATGCACTCAAGTTTTAGTGCCTGAAAATAAAATATAGTGCTCTCAAGCTTTCCTCCTCTCAAAGAGCCTGATTCACAGCCTACTGAAGCCAATGGGAATCTTCTCATTGTCTTAATGGGCTTTGGATCAGACCCCTAACCTATTCTCAGTCACATTGGTCTACCATCTTCTCATTGTCTTTTCTCTTTGTGTATTTCTTTCCTTTCCTAAGCTTTGTGGTCGCCTGTGTTTCTCTATTTCCATGACTCTTCGTCCTCAGCTTTGTCTCCGTTTCCCCTATGGCAGCTGCCTGGAACCTGCACAAGAGTTACCATACTGTCACTGTACTTATTATGAAGGCTTTGCTTTCATCTTTGCATTCACATACTACTCTGCCTATCAAAATAGTAATGGAGGGATTACTCACTGGAGAATGGTTAATATGGAATGCTTTTTCTTTCACAGTAACAACTGTGTGAGCCACTGCTAGGGAGAAGAGTATGCTTCTGGTGGTCAGGAACTCTCAGTTTCCATTTCTACTGACTTTTCTGTGTGACTTTGGACGAATGACTTATCTGTATCTTGGTTACTAATATGTAGCTACTCCCACCCCAGTGCCAGTCTAAAAAACATGCTGGTAAACAATATAGTGTAATTTGGTTATAAATATATTTGTTCAGAATTTAGAGCTGTTCATAAATTTTCATATTGAAACCCCAATGTCACCTGATTTATTAACCCAGGTTTTATCAAAGGAGCCACTGGGGTTCATGAAACTTTGAACCGGATCGGGGCCAATTTCAAGTTTTATTTTGCAACTGTGCAAAATGAAGAGCACATTGCAAGGATCTGATTCAAAATCAGATGAAAATTCAGCAGTTTCACTTTGTATTATCAGGTCCATTCAAAGCTAGAAACTCAAAACAAACTCAAGGCATACAAATCTCTGTAAACCAAATTGAAGAAAAGATTCACCTGGACCCAAGCAAACAAAATGCTGAGGTTTGCACAGCTCAATCCCAAAGATTGATGTCTGAACCAGTGATGTCTGCAACAGTTACATTCACTGTTATCATATATTTCTAGGGTATTATATTGGTAGTACTGTTGAAAAGGATTGGGGGATTGAATATGAGCCAACAATGTGATGCAGTTGCAAAAAAGGCTAATATTCTGGGATGTATTAACAAGAGTGGCGTATAAAAGACATGGGAGGTAATTGTCCCACTCTACTCAGCACTAGTTAGGCTTCAGTGAGCTGGAGTACTGTGTTCAGTTCTGGGTGCCACACTTCAAGAAAGATGTAGATAAATTGGAGAGAGTCAAGAGGAAAGCAACAAAAATGATAAAAGGTTTAGAAAACCTGACCTATGAGGAAAAGTTGAAAAAACTGGGCTTGTTTAATCTTGAGAAAAGAAGACTGGTAACAGACAGTCTTCGGGGTTGTTATAAAGAGGATCCAGATCAATTGTTCTCCATGTCCACTAAAGGTAGGACAAGAAGCAATGGGCTTAATTTGCAGCAAGGGAGATTTAGGTTAGATATTAGGAAAACGTTTCTAACAATAAGGGCACTTAAGTGCTAGAATTGGCTTCCAAGAGAGGTTATGGAATCCCCATCCATGGAGGTATTTAAGAACAGGTGAGACAAACACCTGCCAGGGATGGTCTAGGTTTACTTGGTCCCGCCTCAGTGCAAGGAGCTGGACTTGATGCCCTCTCAAGGTCCCTTCCAGCCCTACATTTTTATGATTCTATGGGCATCTACACTTACCGTGGATCGATGCTGTGGCGATCAATCCACCAGGGGTCGACTAAATCGACCACTGATCACTCTCCCGTCGACTCCGGTACTCCACCGAAATGAGAAGCATAAGGTAAGTCAACAGGAGGTAAGTCAACAGGAGAGACAATGAAATAAGTCAACCTAAGCTATTTGACTCCAGCTACATTATTCACATAGCTGGAGTTGTGTGACAGGTCAACATAACCCCCAAGTGTAGACCTGCCCTATTATTCTATTTTTCTCAAGCAAAGCTCAAATAGCTGCCACATGAACAACTACATCTTTCCACCTATACAATATGACAAAAAAAGAGTTTATTTATATGCACAATCATGTTGCCTCTATCGCACTGCATTATTTTGGGAACTCTGGATTAGCAGTTGGATTCTTCTAGTGGGAACACAAAGCTTTTGCAGTAAGGTCTGGCCATAGTTTTGGTCTCCTCACACAATGGATGAAGCACAACGTTACCAAACACATCATGTAGCCTGAAAGTACTGTGTGCCCCCTTCTTAACTGGAAGATCTTTAATTTGGGGCCTATTTTATTTGAGCCCAACTAAAAAGTGTAGCCCTGCTAATATCCAAATTAAGTGCAGGTAGTAATCATCAGAGAGAAGTACAAGTAAGTGATAGACAAATCTGCCTTGATTCTCACTAGAGCCATGCAAGACTTTGGAGTTGCTACCTAGCTAGTTGTGTCAAGCTAGAGTTTTTATTTGCTTGCTTTGGAACTTTTGTAATTTGATAGCATCCTGGACATGGAGGCACCGCTGTACATGGTAAGAAACTCAGGATCCAGAACGCAGTAGATGCCTGCAGTTTTCTCTTGCTAACCAGCTCTTGTTTTCTTTCATACCCTTGAGTTATTATTTGCGGGAAAGTATTATCAGACTGCTGTTTCTCAAAAAAGGGCTTTTGAAGCCTGTATGGGGTTGTCGGCATACCTGCCCACAGTGAGACTTGGAGAAGCCTGGGACTTTCATCATGGCTGTTCCCTGCATTCCTTCCCCAAGGCTTTTCTTTCTTTTATGCCACTTTGGGTCATATTAGTTTTTAATATGGAAATTAATACACACCCACCCTGCTGTTCCAAGAGTGCTCTACAAAAGAGATATCTGTTAACTAGCTAGCTATGTCAATACAGATAAGTCACCAAGAGATGGCACGCAAAAATATGCAGCTTTGTTAATAGGTTTTCTAGGGCTAAATGAAGTTGTTATTGTGTAATGCAAATGACTTACACTGTGCGCTACTCTACATGGAGCTCTTAACAGAAAAGGTTCTTGTTGCCTACAATGTGCAGGAGGTCAGACTAGATGATCATGATGGTCCCTTCTGACCTTAAAGTCTATGAGTCTTCGACTGGAGGGAGGATAGTCAGTAATGGTTTAATTAGGGTAACTAGCCAATGCTAAATTACACATCCCCAAGAGGGTTCATAGTCATTAAACTATAATAAACAACAGTGCTGCTTAGAGAAGAGCCTTTCTATATTTATGTCATTTGCTTATGCTACAATATGGCCATTGGAACTGGAAAGCCCATTACTCAACTTATTTGCCCTCCCAAGAGTTGGAGCTTCCTATAAAGAGGAGGACATGGACTGGTGAGAAGCAGGAATTTGTGTAGCTCAATGATACTTTGACCTGTGAACTTTGCCCCCACCTGGTTGCTGGCTGGGAAATGTAGTCCAGTAGCCACAGTTGTTTTCAATTACGTAATTTTAAACATAGTTCGTGTTTTATTTTTAACTAAAGAATGTTATTCCTAGGATGGGGTTGAGGGGTACTGCAGTAATGGGATCGTACTGAATTACCTAGTTGCCTATGGCATTTATGGAGCTTAAATTGTATTTACTTTCACTAGCAAGACTGGGGATTCTAGGTAATTCCTGAGTATAAAAAGAGTTGCTAATTGAACATGTAGGGGAAAGAGCTGTGCCTCTCCTGCCAGATTGGTATTTTATCACTCAGACAATAGGAACAACACTGAACACTTGGCCAAAAAAAAAAAAGCAGTTGTAAATAACTGTTCATCTCCATCATTTTGTTTTTTAATTAAAAAACAAATACAAATTTTTTCCACCATTTCCTTGTTCGTTTAGTGAGTTTCTACAACTTCTCACAAGTAACAGGAACAACCTCCAAGGGAGAATAGAACAGAAGAAACAAAACAAAAGCTCACACACTTCCCATTCTTCAAAATTACACTTTTGGTCAGGCTGAGAAATAAAGTCTGATGACTTGTGCTCAAGCAGCTAAGCCTTTGGATTTATTTGGCTTGCAAGAAAATGTGCTTTTGGCCAGCCATATTCTCATTTTCTCAGATGAATTCCCTTGAAATATGACTTTCTAAGTCATTTCTCCTTGTGTTGTTTATTCCGTTCTGGACTATTGTACCACAGCCTCTCTTTTTATTCTCTTGTTTTTACTGTCTGACTCTTACTTTGGCCTATATTTAGTTTAGTCCCCACCTTAACGTAAGTTAAATGGCCACTGCCCCTACCCTTCTGAGACCTGCTTATAATTTATTTCAAATTCCACTGAAAATTCTAATATCCAAATAACATTATCGGTAATGTCCAGGTGCTTTGAAATCTAGATGTCAGCATGTAAATAAACCCACTAGACTAGATCTTCTCTCGTGTTGCTTGCTATTGAGTGCTCACTTTTTCAACAAATATATTTTGTTCCTGGTCCCCCTTCAAGCCGATAAAGAACAGCCTGATAGGACTGGAAAGCATCTACACTTGGGTTACTAACTCATCTCTACACCAAGTTCTGCAATAGTACGGCACAGCAAGAACAATATTTCCACCAAGAGCAATATAACATGCAAGGCTGGGGTTAAAATGGGGTTAAAAGATTTGTGAAATATGCATTTGCACCATCATTTGTTGTGGAATTGATAGTATTTAAGTCAAATTTTAAAGACCACTGCTCATGTTGGGCACTTTCATTTCCATCTTGTGTAAAGTGTCCTGGCAGATTGTCAGTTAGTGAATTGCCACAACAGGGCCAACTCCCTTTTTATCACTGTGGGGAGTCAAAAGCATGGAAATCACATGAGCAGTGTTACTGCAGCCTGTTGAATCTGACATCCTGTTCAACTGCAGCTTCAAGCATAGAAGTCTGATTTTTCTGCAGGTTTCCTCTAAAGACCCAGAAAAGATTCCCCCCTGCCTCCAACACACACACACACATTTTTGGACATAAGGGATTGTCTTCCTTTGCTGTGGGTTCCAGCAGAGCATATTCTAGCTTTTGCAGAGCCTTGAACAACAAAAGACCTTGAAAAACAGGACCTAAAGTCCCAATGGGGAACCAGTCCACCATGAAACTCACCATTTTTGCAAGAAAACCACTACTACACCCCTGCTATGTCACTGCTGACACAGTTCCTGCAATATGTTCTAAATGGGCAACCTACAAATGACAATTTTTAATCACCGCCTTCCGTGCTCTGGCCCTCCTAGTGACCCAGCACCCATAACTGATTGCTCCCACCAGCTTCAGCAGTGAAGGATCATGCCCCTAGTTTCAGCGTGTTGGGACAGTTTTGCTCTGCTCCACCAGCACAAAGCTGCCCTACAGCTGATGAAGCTCCAGAGTATCAAACAGAGTAGGGAGATCCTTGGGGTTGTGTAGAACTGCCATAATGGGTCCTATACCACCTCCCTGCCTAGTACAGAGACCATGGCCAGGCCCAAGAGACTAGCCCTGTATATTCCTGCACAAAAACAATATCTAGCTATTGGAATGTCGTATTGGGCCATAAGCAGTTGATGCAACATAGTAGCTGCTCTAAATTTTCAATGAGAGGCCAGCCCAGTGCAGGTCAGCCCAGGACTAACAGGTGCAAACACAGCTAAAGATGGCCTTTAGCATCCCCTTTCTGGGCTGGGCCAACCACTCCCCCGCTACAGGTCAGGATCCAAACCACTGTACATAGTTTGAGAATGGATTGTTGTTTCATATCCTGTATAGTCTCCTTTCCAAAACTAAACTTTCTGTCACACATGTACTCACACAACCCTACAACAGCTGGAGAGGATATCATTAAAACCTTAGTGTATATGGACAGATAGACAATAGCAGCCACTTCACTGCGATGATTTGTGTTTAAGATCAAATGAAGTTCAGGAACAACTCCAATTCTCAGCTAGGTAATAAGGAAAGTAAGCTGTTCATACACCGCTTGATCCAAATCCCATTGAAGTCACAGGGAAAACTCCCATTGATTTCAGTGGGTTTTGGTTCAGACGCAGAGACAGGATATCATTTTACTTTTCTTGCTTTATTTCAGATATGCAAATGATCGACTAGTTGCGAAAGGCTACATTTTATTATGTAACAAATATACAAAAATCTACATTAAAGTTCGTTTCGTGTTATTGTTTCAAAAGGTTTATAAACCTTTCTTCCCTGACCTACAGCAGTTTTGTTTTTGTCTATTGTCATTAAACTCAGGGGTCTTTCAAAGTTTCCTCAGACCTAGAGGTGGGGTAAGAGAACAGCTCCTGACACTCTTGAGTGAGTCTCTCTGGGATTGTGTTGACAGACTCTGGGGAGAATTAAGAGTCCAACCACTCTCAGCCAAACAGGTGGATTGGCCCAATTTGTGGCTTTTACGAGAGGGATAAATGGAAGGGATATATTGGAGACATTCCCCCCAAAGAAAGATCCTTTGCACATCTTAATGCCCCAGATTCTGCTCTGAGTTACAATGGTATAAATTCAGAGTCACTCCACTGAGTACTCAGGATTTACACTGCAGTGACAGAGCAGAATTTGAGTTTCCAATTTTGCCAACCCCAAGTGTTCAAAATGTTTGCATCAGTCTCCAAAATATCACAAGACTGGCCTACAAATCCTGAGATTTGTTCAAATACTTAATCTGGGGTTCCTGGGCTTTGCCTCCTGGTTTCTGAGCCTGCAGGGCACACTTGCTTCACATTTTCCAGCTTTTCTCTGCAATGATGAGAGCTAGGCACTTACTTTTTTTAAAAAAATGAAAGATTTTCATGCAATCTTGGGATTCCAGCAGTTGAGGCTTTAAAAAAAACACATCCCACACACCACCACACGCTAAAGATTGCAAGACTTCATGCTAAAAATAATGAGTTGGCAATACTGATTTATACTATACAGATAGATTCCACAGCATGGCTGTAGCTCTGCATTGCCCAAGCATGAAAGGAGCTTTCAGTTTAAAGCTGAAATCTAACAAACTAGATTTGCCAATATATAATAGACTCCAATAGGATAACCCCTTTTTCTTGAGTCCAGGGAGCGTTAGCTTACTAATTTAACTCTGGGTTCTTTTCAGGTCCACTTTTAACTTCAACAGTATTTCTGAAATCAGAAATTGCTTACTCTTAGCCAATCAACAATTTATTAATTTACCCAGAACCACATAAATATATAATCAACAGTTCACCACTCAAACGTAGACAAAACCAATTGTGCGTACTGCACGCACAGTACAGTCTTGTACGCAGTTATCACAGACTAGAGTTGAGGCTTAGCTGTCCATACCAAAGATCAATTCAAGTTACCAAAATTTCTTATTTATGATCAACAATTCTCAGTTCTTTAGTACCTAACACATTTATCACACTTCCAAGGGTGCACTTTTCTTTAAGGCTCTGTGAAGGGTATGGTTTCTTCTCTTTGGACCAATCTAGTCAAAAGGGACAAGTTTAGAACATTAAAGTATTATTAAATTATTATTATTAAATTATTTTATAATAATAAATAATTATTAAATTATTATTAGAGATTATTAGAATATTGCTTAAAACATCAGAGGGGTAGCCGTGTTAGTCTGGATCTGTAAAAGTGGCAAAGAGTCCTGTGGCACCTTATAGACTAACAGATGTATTGGAGCATCAGCTTTCGTGGGTTCCCCTACATGCATCTGACAAAGTAGGTATTCACCCACGAAAGCTTCGTGCCAGAGGACTCTTTGCCGCTTTTGCTTAAAACAATTCTTTTCAATCTCTTAGGCCAATTTGCTCGAACTTTTAGAGGAGTTCAAATCTAAATTACGATTACTTGAGGTTTCACTAGAGACTATAGACTCAGCAAGATAACCTACAGTTATTTATATTTAAAGAATAGAAAGGGAAAATACAATCTTCGAAATGAAATGTCACCACTTCTTCTTACCCTTTTAACCCTGGGATGGCGGAGAATCCTTTCCCCATAGCTGGTCCTTTCCCCATAGCTGGTGTCAGTTGCTCTTTGGATTCTGCAGCTTCTTGTGCTGGGTTCAGTCAACTCCCCTAAGCACATGGTGACCTCAGTTTAATATATCCTAATTTCAGGGCTTGTTGGAGGGGGCCACCCTGTGATTCCTGTTGGACATGTCCCAAGTGGGAGCTCAGATTCCAGCCTTCTTAGTTTTTCTGCTGCTTCCATTGGTATCCAGTAGATGGCATTGATGGGTATGAAATTTCTTTAATACTTTTCGTATCAGAGGCTTTTTAAAATTGATTCATTTCTATCTCATTATTTGCCCCGACTATCAATGGGGATAGTCCTTTTAGGCAATTTTTCCTAATATCCCAAAGTTCTACCCTGGCTTATACCTTAATATTTCTTCTTCCTTGTGCAGGACAATTTCTGTGACTTTAAGCACAATTATTTACAATGAAAACCAAGAAAATTCCTTATCTTCTAAATTTGGAGGACATATCCCATACATTCTTTGATTGTACATAATAATTTCACCTTATTTAGGACTTACAATGGAGCAAGGGACATTTTTCACATGTCCAAGAAGGTAGATCTGATGCACAAGGCACTGATTTTATTCTAATCTGGGATAAAAGACTCTCCCTTGTGAATTAAATATACTGTGAATACAATGTGTGGTGTATAGTTAGTTTGGGACGAAAACACTCTGCATACGGTGTGATCCTTGCTTGGAAACTTGGAGTTCCTTTTAGCTTTTGAGAGGGAGAAAGGTTTATTATACATATGCAAATTATAAGAGATTCTTGCCTAGCTAATCAGAAATAGCTAAATAAGTATTGAGATAGCTGGGGAGGGGAATGCCCAGCCCTGGCTGATTTATGGGTCCTTAGACAAAGTGTCTCACATAATAGGAACCATTTTCTTATTTCAGAGTAGCAGCCATGTTGGTCTGTATCTGCAAAAAGAGAAGGAGGACTTGTGGCACCTTAGAGACTAACAAATTTAATAAAGCTTATGCTCAAATAAATTTGTTAGTCTCTAAGGTGCCACAAGTCCTCCTTTTCATTTTCTTATTGTCTTTATAGGTGGATCCTGCTTTGGGATAGACAGAGGTGGCTAGTTTTTCTAATTTTTGAGGGCCAGAAGGAATTATTGTTATTAATCATTCAAGGCATATCTGTCCCATATATCCCTTACAGCTGCCATTAGCAAAAAGGACAAATCCCTAACTTTTCTCAAGTAATATTAGCCTCTACTAACCAGAGTTCATGGGATAGTGACAATGGGAAGGTAGCAGACTTTGAAAATCAAGGCTTTTGTGTTTTGTCTAAAAAGCCAACATTTGCAAAAGGCTGTTTGCGCCTCATTTTGCACTTGCAAGACTGAACAAACAGCTTAGGATTAGTCCTAACAACTAAGTTTTACCAGCACAGCTATGTCAGCCAAGAGAGGCGGGGGAAGAATTACTCTCCCTATCCAACATAGGTATGCCAGCAAAACCCACAGTGTAGAGTCTAGACACAGCTATATGACAGAAGAATGCTTCTGTTTGCAAAGATAAACCACCTCCCTGAACTGTGTTAACTATGCTGGCAGAAAAAGTCCTTGTACTGGACTTTGCTGCACAGGCCCGCCGGGCCCCAGGGTCAGGGCCAGGGCCGTCCCTGGGGGTTGGGGGGTCCTGGGGCAGAAGTGACAAATCCGTTACTTCCAGGACCACCCGCACTGGCCAATCATGCTGGCTCACGGGGGCCCCCAAAGCACGGGGCCCAGAGTGGTCTCGCACGCCTAGGAGCCCTGTGGCCTGCCCGGACGATTTAAAAGGGCCCTGGGCTCCCGGCTGCTGCTGTGGTAGCTGCGGTTTTCAAATCGCTCGGGCCCCAGGTCAATTATCCCTTTAGCCCCCGCTCCCGTCAGCAGGCCTGATGCTGCATCTCCACTGCAGGCTCTACTAGGAGAGCTATACTGGAAAAGCCCTTGTAGTGCAGACAAACCTTCAGAGCGCATCACTGGGTCCACAAACAGAACTGGAGGTGCAAACATCACCCCACAAAGAAGGGATTCTGGCCATTTTGAAAATATGGCCCAAAATTATTTCACTCACAAGTACCAGACATTCTGCACCTACAACAGTCGTTGTAATCCATCCCACTAATGCTGTGGACCACACAGTACTGAATAGGATCCTTGGCACATTTCTCCAAATTAGGGATCCCTTTACTTTAGGAGTGAGAAAGTTGCAATTTCTACTGCTCGTGCGGTATTCAGTCATGATCTGCCATGGAGGATTATGCCCTTCCCAGCACATCTCTTTACAACCAAGCTTTTCATGAGGCAGTGCTGTGGTGAGCAGGGCACTGGATTAAGTCTCAGGACAATTGGGTACTAGTCTTTAGAGCTGATTCATAGGCGCCAACTCCATGGGGGCTCTGGGGCTGGAGCACCCACTGGGAAAAAAGAGTGGGTGCTCAGCACACACCGGCGGTCCCGCTGATCAGCTTCTCCCCCTCCCTCACAGTGCCCCATGCCAGCCCATGGCCCCGCTGATCAGCTCCTTCCCCACCCCACCAGCGCCTCCCGCCTGCGGGTAGTCAGCTGTTCAGTGGCATGCAGGAGGTGGGGACGGGGAGGGGGGTGGGAAGAGGTGGAGTGGGAAGAAGTGGGGTGGGGGTTGAGCCCAGGGAAATTAGAAAGTCGGCGCTTATGAACTGGTTAGAAGTTTTCTGTCAAAAAATGCTGATTCAATGGAACTAAAAAACTTTCCACAGGAACATGTCGATTCCATCAAAACTTTCAACGAACTCAAAAGCAGGCAGGCTGACCTCATGCATCAGGTCTCAATGCCACTCACTCAAATTTGGTACCAACACCGCTCCATCATGCTGGAGAGCCAGTTTGGCCAAACCCTCTGTGGACAGTAGGGTAGCCAATGTTGCTCTTTCCCCACTGCTGTTGGGGGACCAGTACCTGAACCAGACAATCAGCCAGAGCTTTTCCCTCATCCTCGAGGTGCTGGATGGGGAGCTGCAGTGAGTACCTACATGGGAGAAACCAACCAGGAGGGAGAGGTGGGGAGCTCAGAGGTGGTGGATGTGAAGGGGTTGTGACTATATAGCAAGAGCCAGTCGCTGACTGACCTGGATAGATTCCAGAGCCAGAAGGAACCATTGTGATCATTTAATCTGACCTCCTGCTGTCTCCACTTCTCCCCACATACTGAGCCCTGGTCTACACCGGGGCTTAGGTTGGTATAAGCATGTTGCTCAGGGGTGTGGGAAATCCACACTCCTGAGAGACATAGTTATACCGCTCCAAGCTCCAGTGCTGACAGTGTTACATGGATAGGAGGGCTTCTCCTGTTGACATAATCTCCCTCCCTGAGAGGCAGCATTTACCTACGCTGATGGGAGAAGTTCTCCGATGGGCACAGTTAGCGTCTTCACGAAGAGCCACAGCGGCGCAGCAGCAGCGTTTTGAATGTAGACAAGCCCGGAGGTTTATTGACAGGTTGTTTCTCTAGCAGTGCTTGCCCTGATTGTTTGAGGAGAATAGGAGCCGGAGTTTTCTAGAGTATCCCCAAATGCAACAAGACACTTTTATGCAGTGAAAATTGTAAAAAGTGCATAGGTTTCTTAGGAACCTGCACACTGAAAAGTAAACTCGAAGTCCCTGATGTTGCTACCCAGGACCTTTGCTTCATTCTATTAAGAACAGAATTTTTTTTAAAAAGTTGGACTTTGCTCCCTCCCAGGATCTGACTCTCCTCTTTCTTACTCTCATGGGAGTCAGAAATTCTGGTCAAGTCAGTAGACCTACATCTGTGTCGAACTGGTGGGAGAAGAGAATCAGGCCTAGAGCTTCTAACAGCTACATGTACTTTATAGGTTTCAGAGTAACAGCCGTGTTAGTCTGTATTCGCAAAAAGAAAAGGAGGACTTGTGGCACCTTAGAGACTAACCCATTTATTTGAGCATGAGCTTTCGTGAGCTATTGTGGAAACTGCAGAAGACATTATATACACAGAGACCATGAAACAATACCTCCTCCCATCCCACTCTCCTGCTGGTAATAGCTTATCTAAAGCAATCACTCTCCTTACAATGTGCATGATAATCAAGGTGGGCCATTTCCCAGCACAAATCCAGGTTTTCTCACCCCCCCACCCCCATACACACACAAACTCACTCTCCTGCTGATAATAGCTCATCCAAAGTGACCACTCTCCCTGTAATGTGCATGATAATCAAGGTGGGCCATAGAATCTCAGGGTTGGAAGGGACCCCTGAAGGTCATCTAGTCCAACCCCCTGCTCGAAGCAGGATCAATTCCCAGTTAAATCATCCCAGCCAGGGCTTTGTCAAGCCTGACCTTAAAAACCTCTAAGGAAGGAGATTCTACCACCTCCCTAGGAAACGCATTCCAGTGTTTCACCACCCTCTTAGTGAAAAAGATTTTCCTAATATCCAATCTAAACCTCCCCCACTGCAACTTGAGACCATTACTCCTCGTTCTGTCATCTGCTACCATTGAGAACAGTCTAGAGCCATCCTCTTTGGAACCCCCTTTCAGGTAGTTGAAAGCAGCTATCAAATCCCCCCTCATTCTTCTCTTCTGCAGGCTAAACAATCCCAGCTCCCTCAGCCTCTCCTCATAACTCATGTGTTCTAGACCCCTAATCATTTTTGTTGCCCTTCGCTGGACTCTCTCCAATTTATCCACATCCTTCTTGTAGTGTGGGGCCCAAAACTGGACACAGTACTCCAGATGAGGCCTCACCAATGTCGAATAGAGGGGAACGATCACGTCCCTCGATCATTTCCAGCACAAATCCAGGTTTTCTCACCCCCCCCCCACACACAAACTCACTCTCCTGCTGGTAATAGCTCATCCAAACTGACTGCTCTCCTTACAATGTGTATGATTATCAAGGTGGGCCATTTCCAGCATAAATCCAAGTTTAACCAGAACGTCTGGGGGGTGGGGGGTAGGAAAAAACAAGGGGAAATAGGCTACCTTGCATAATGACTTAGCCACTCCCAGTCTCTATTTAAGCCTAAATTAATAGTATAGAATTTGCAAATGAATTCCAATTCAGCAGTTTCTCGCTGGAGTCTGGATTTGAAGTTTTTTTGTTGTAAGATAGCGACCTTCATGTCTGTAATTGCATGACCAGAGAGATTGAAGTGTTCTCCGACTGGTTTTTGAATGTTATAATTCTTGACATCTGATTTGTGTCCATTTATTCTTTTACATAGAGACTGTCCAGTTTGACCAATGTACATGGCAGAGGGGCATTGCTGGCACATGATGGCATATATCACATTGGTGGATGTGCAGGTGAACGAGCCTCTGATAGTGTGGCTGATGTTATTAGGCCCTGTGATGGTGTCCCCTGAATAGATATGTGGGCACAGTTGGCAACGGGCTTTGTTGCAAGGATAGGTTCCTGGGTCAGTGGTTCTGTTGTGTGGTATGTGGTTTTTGGTGAGTATTTGCTTCAGGTTGGGGGGCTGTCTGTAGGCAAGGACTGGCCTGTCTCCCAAGATTTGTGAGAGTGTTGGGTCATCCTTCAGGATAGGTTGTAGATCCTTAATAATGCGTTGGAGGAGTTTTAGTTGGGGGCTGAAGGTGACAGCTAGTGGCGTTCTGTTATTTTCTTTGTTAGGCCTGTCCTGTAGTAGGTGACTTCTGGGAACTCTTCTGGCTCTATCAATCTGTTTCTTCACTTCCGCAGGTGGGTATTGTAGTTGTAAGAATGCTTGATAGAGATCTTGTAGGTGTTTTTCTCTGTCTGAGGGGTTGGAGCAAATGCGGTTGTATCGCAGAGCTTGATTATCATGCACATTGTAGGGAGAGTGGTCACTTTGGATGAGCTATTACCAGCAGGCGAGTGAGTTTGTGTGTGTGTGTGGTTTTTTTTTGGGGGGGGGGGGGCGGGAGGGGGATGAGAAAACCTGGATTTGTGCTGGAAATGGCCCACCTTGATCTTCATACACATTGTAAGGAGAGTGGTCACTTTGGATAAGCTATTACCAGCAGGAGAGTGGGATGGGAGGAGGTATTTTTTCATGGTCTCTGTGTATATAATGTCTTCTGCAGTTTCCACAGTATGCATCTGATGAAGTGAGCTGTAGCTCACGAAAGCTTATGCTCAAATAAATTGGTTAGTCTCTAAGGTGCCACAAGTACTCCTTTTCTTTTTATGTACTTTATACAGATTGGTCTGCATCAATAGAGAACTTAAATAGATGTCTTAAAGCTCCTGTGTTTGCTAAGGTTATTTTTAATCACACAAAGCCACTGGTTTGAAGAGAAAATTTGCAGGCAAGGAGAGCTACAAAAACTGAAAAACAAAGTATGGAATTCCAAGCTTAGCATCACTGTAATGCGACTTGCTACGGTTTACAGAGCCTGTCAGAGACAAATAAAGTGGATACGTACCCCATCTGCTGGTGACATCCCAAAAGTGTACTTGCAGAATCTTAAAACACACACACTACTGAACACAACTCCCTAGAGGAAAATGTTTTCTTTGCTCTTTGAATCAAAACAGTAATAGTGGCACTCAAGATTATATCTGAACATATTTTTAAGTTATTAACCAGAAGCAAACCTAAGAAAAGCCAAAAGGAAGGGAAAGGACCTGATTTATCAGATGGTTATAAAACCAGCCTCCTTTTATCATTTTTAAATCTAACCAAGAATTTTACCCTGAATGTATTATTGATATTGCTATAGACAGTGATTCATTGCCTTGCACCTGTGTAATCATTTAAATCAGCGCAAAGGGAGTGTATGATAGATGTGAAATGCTACCAATGCAGAATGATAATGTTTTACACCTGTATTGCTATTTCACTAGGTAAGAATCCCTGAAGGGGGGCGGGGGAACCACACAAAACACGTACATCTCCAAGATGAATTCTGTGAATAAAAAACAATAGTTACTGTGCCTAGATTTTTCATTTGTCCACATAACTATTTGGAGGAAATCTGATATCCTAATGAGAAAATTACTCATTCATATAAATCTATACTTTCTGAGTGAAGTTGCCATACAACTTAAATGGGAGATATAAGTCCAAATTGGTAAAAACAAGCAACTGCAGGATCCCCAAACATTCATAAAGATTCAGGTTTCATCTCTAATTTTCTTCACAGTTCTATAATCACTAGCACTTACTGCAAAAAGTATTTAATAACTTTATATTGTATTTCTCCTCCCCCCCCCATCCCCACCCCTGCCACAAAAAAAAGAGAAAGCATTAACTTGGAAAGATTAAAATGGTTTCCTTCTTTCCACCACAAGAAAAGGCAACGCTCAGCTATTAAAATCCTAAACTGCTCAATGAAAGCAGTGACCCAAACTGAGTTTTAGCAGAAGTATAAAAGTCCCACCTGCTGGCCATTTCAGTGACTTGCTAATAATCCATGTTTGAATAAAAGGAGTATAGCAGTTGGAATATACCACCATCCACCTGCCCAGGATGTAAATGGTGACTGTGAAATGGTCAGGTTAATTAGAGAGGATACAAAACAGAAGACTCAATAATAATGGGGGTGTCATAAATATAAAGGGAAGGGTAAACCCCTTTGAAATCCCTCCTGGCCAGGGGAAAGCTCCTCTCACCTGTAAAGGGTTAAGAAGCTAAAGGTAACCTCGCTGGCACCTGACCAAAATGACCAATGAGGAGACAAGATACTTTCAAAAGCTGGGAGGAGGGAGAGAAACAAAGGGTCTGTCTGTATGCTGTTCTTGCCAGGGACAGAACAGGAATGGAGTCTTAGAACTTTTAGTAAGTAATCTAGCTAGGTATGTGTTAGATTATGATTTCTTTAAATGGCTGAGAAAAGAATTGTGCTGAATAGAATAACTATTTCTGTCTGTGTATCTTTTTTGTAACTTAAGGTTTTGCCTACAGGGGTTCTCTATGTTTTTGAATCTAATTACCCTGTAAGATATCTACCATCCTGATTTTACAGGGGGGATTTCTTTATTTCTATTTACTTCTATTTTTATTTAAAAAGTCTTCTTGTAAGAAACCTGAATGCTTTTTCATTGTTCTCAGATCCAAGGGTTTGGGTCTGTGGTCACCTATGCAAATTGGTGAGGCTTTTTATCCAACATTTCCCAGGAAAGGGGGGGTGCAAGTGTTGGGAGGATTGTTCATTGTTCTTAAAATCCAAGGGTCTGGGTCTGTAGTCACCTAGGCAAATTGGTGAGGCTTTTTACCAAACCTTGTCCAGGAAGTGGGGTGCAAGGTTTTGGGAAGTATTTTGGGGGGAAAGGCGCGTCCAAACAGCTCTTCCCCAGTAACCAGTATTAGTTTGGTGGTGGTAGCGGCCAGTCCAAGGACAATGGGTGGAATATTTTGTACCTTGGGGAAGTTTTGACCTAAGCTGGTAAAGATAAGCTTAGGAGGTTTTTCATGCAGATCCCCACATCTGTACCCTAGAGTTCAGAGTGGGGGAGGAACCTTGACAGGGGGATTTCAACTACTCATGTATTGACTGGGTATGTGTCACCTCACATTGGGAGAGAGAGATAAAATTTCTAGAAACAATTAATGACTGCTTCCTGGAGCAGCTAGTCCTGGAACCCAAAAGGGGAGAAGCAATTCCTGATAAAGTCCTAAGTGGTGCACAGGATTTTGTCCAAGAGGTGAATGTAGCTGAACCACTCCATAACAGTCACTATAACAGGCGTGGTCAAAATGCAGTTCGTGAGCCGCACGCAGCTCTTTCAGAGCTCGACTGCTGCTCACAGAACTCAGGGCATCCCCACAGAGTGGGGCCCCTCACGGCTCTGGCCCCGCATGCTCATCCTGATTGTGTCCATTTGCAAAGAAAGCCAGCAGCTGGTCCCGAGTTTCCAGCTGGTAAAGGAAAGTCAATCAGGTAAATCCACCAGAAAAAGAGTAACGGGGAAAAGTAAGAGGAATTCTTCCTGGGCTCCAACGTCCAGAAGCAGCGTATTCCATCCTGGAAACGGATGTGTTTCGAATGTCTAGCCACTGTGCATTGAAAGGAAAGATCTGCGGGCCTGAGAAGCTGTGGCCCTCAAGAGGCACTTCTAAAGCCAGATGGGCCTTGGCTGAGTTTGTGCTGGTGTGACTTTGAGGAGCATCTGAAGTGTGGAAGGTAGACAGAAACGGTTGTCAGAGGAAGAAGGTGCTGAGCAGCCCATCGGTGAGGGAAAAGTCCCAGGCAGGTGGTGTGGGAGGAGCTGTGTAGCCCCCAAAGGCAGCCTGCTGGGCAACTGCATGTGCGGAGGGACCGGGCTTTTCCCAGGGCTGTTGCTGCAGCCAAAGCCTTGAGGATGGAGAAGAGAACAGGAGGTGTTGTTGCCTGGTGGGGCCCATGGTGTGGTGTCAGCTGGCCATAGCTAGTCTCCTGGAGACCAGTGCAGCGCAAGGCCTGCCCTCTTCCTCATTAGTATAGTGGTGAGTATCCCCTCCTGTCACGCGGGAGATGGGGTTTGATTCCCCAATGGGGAGGGCAAGGCCTTTTGAATGGGGAGAGAGAAATGCCTTGCCCACTCAGCACATTCCTCACCTCCCCTTGCGGAGACTTCCATTCACCCCCCGCAGTGTTGATTTTCATCTCCAGAGAGACAATTGGCTGCTTAGCCCACCCCTGCCTGCTTGCCCTAGCGAAAGCCTTGACATCAAAACCCTCGACATCACCTTCCGCCACTATGCCCAGCTTCAAGACCTGGGGACACGTTTCAGAGTCTCAAAGGGAAACACTCTGACCGAGGGCATGAGGACAATCGCCCAGCCAAACGGGGTGGCAGCTGTTCAAGGGGCGAGGAAGAGAGAAAAGCAGACAGGCAGCAGGCTGGCCTCCTGTCTTTTTTGCTTTTCTTACTATTTTGACTGTGATAGTAATAGGGAGACTTGAGAAATACCTGTGGCCGTAGGTGAGGTAGGTGGCCAACCCGAGAGCACGGAACTGAGCATTTTCCACTCAGCTGCTGCGTCTCCTGGCAGCTGGCCATGATCGTACAATGGTTAGTACTCTGCGCTGTGGCTCGGTTTGACTCCAAGTCACGGCATCACTTTTTGGCCGGGGATCTCCTGACGTGCGCCTAGTGGCTCAGCCTGATTGCGTCCATTTGCAAAGACAGCCAGCAGCTGGTCCCTAGTTTCTGGCCGGTAAAGGAAAGTCAAAGGTCGGTCCTGGGGCTGCTTTTGTTCAACATCTTTATTAATAATCTGAATGACGGGATAGATTGCACCCTCAGCAACTTTGCAGATGACACTAAGCTGGGGGGAGAGGTAGATACGCTGGAGGGTAGGGATAGGGTGCAGAGTGACCCAGACAAATTGGAGGATTGGGCCAAAAGAAGTCTAATGAGGTTCAACAAGGACAAGTGTAGAGTCCTGCACTTAAGACAGAAGAATCCCATGCACTGCTGCAGGGTGGGGACCGACTGGCTAAGCAGCAGTTCTGCAAAAAAGGACCTAGGGATTACAGTGGATGAAACGATGGATATGAGTCAGCAGTGAGCCCTTGTTGCCAAGAAGGTTAACGGCATATTGGGCTGCATTAGTAGGAGCTTTGCCACCAGATCGACGGAAGTGATTATTCCCCTCTATTTGGCACTGCTGAGGCCACATCTGGAGTATTGCGGCCAGTTTTGGGGCCCCCCGTCTCCCTCCGCTACAGAAGGGATGTGGACAAATTGGAGAGGGTCCAGCGAAGGGCAATGAAAATGATCAGGGGCTGGGACACATGACTTACAAGGAGAGGCTGAGGGAACGGGGCTTGTTTATTCTGCAGAAGAGTGAGGGGGGGATTTGATAGCAGCCTTCAACTACCTGACGGGGGGGTTCCAAAGAGGATGAAGCTCGGTTCTTCTCAGTGGTGGCAGATAAGAGAACAAGGAGCAATGGTCTCAAGTTGCAGTGAGGGAGGCTTAGGTTGGACATTAGGAAACACGATTTCACTAGGAGGGTGGTGAAGCACTGGAATGGATTGCCGAGGGAGGTGGTGGAATCTTCATCCTTAGAGGTTTTTAAGGCCTGGCTTGACAAAGCCCTGGCTGGGGTGATTTAGTTGGTGTTGGTCCTGCTTTGAGCAGGGGGTTGGAATAGCTGACCTCCTGAGGCCTCTTCCAACCCTAATCTTCTATGATTCTATGTCAATCAGGTAAATCCACCAGAAAAAGAGTAACGGGGAAAAGTAAGAGGAATTCTTCCTGGGCGCCAATGTCCAGAAGCAGCATATTCCATCCTGAAAATGGATGTGTTTCGAATGTCCGGCCACTGCACATTGAAAGGAAGGATCTGCGGGCCTGAGAAGCTGTGGCCCTCAAGAGGCGCTTCTAAAGCCAGATGGGCCTTGGCTGAGTTTGTGCTGGCGCGACTTTGAGGAGCATCTGAAGTGTGGAAGGGGGAAGATAGACAGAAATGGTTGTCAGAGGAAGAAGGTGCTGAGCAGCCTGTCAGTGAGGGAAAAGTCCCAGGCAGCTGGTGTGGGAGGAGCTGTGTAGCCCCTACAGGCAGCCTGCTAATTGGCTTTTTCCTGTAGCTGCTTAAGATCTGAGGCGGGGAGGCGCGGCACAGCTATGGTTGGCCAGGAGCACCTCCGGGTTGGGAGGGTGAAGCCTCCAAGCATTGGCTGGCCCAGGACTCCTCCGGCCGCGAGGGTGGTGTTGTGACCCAGTTCGCAGCACACGGGCAGCGGGTCTCGGGGCTCTGGCTGTGGGAAGCGGGCAGAAGAAGCAGAGCTGGGGGCTAGCCTCCTCTAAGAAGGGGTTCCACCTTCTTCCCATGATGGGGGCTGTTAGGAATTGTGTAATGCCTCGGGTACATTTATGATTATAACACTGGCTGTTAATCGTAGAATCATAGAATATCAGGGTTGGAAGGGACCTTAGGAGGTCATCTAGTCTAATCCACTGCACAAACCAGGACCCCTCAACTAAATCATCCCAGCCAGGGCTTTGTCAAGCCGGGACTTAAAAACCTCAAAGGAAGGAGATTCCACCACCTCCCTAGATAACCCATTCCAGTGCTTTACCACCCTCCTAGTGAAAAAGTTTTTCCTAATATCCAACCTAAGCCTCCCCCACTGCAACTTGAGACCATTACTCCTCATTCTGTCATCTGCTACCACTAAGAATAGTCTAGAGCCATCCTCTTTGGAACCCCCTTTCAGGTAGTTGAAAGCAGCTATCAAATCCCCCCTCATTCTTCTCTTCTGCAGACTAAACAATCCCAGTTCCCTCAGCCTCTCCTCATAAGTCATGTGCTCCAGCCCCCTAATCATTTTTGTTGCCCTGCACTGGACGTTTTCCAATTTTTCTTGTAGTGTGGGGCCCAAAACTGGACACAGTACTCCAGATGAGGCCTCACCAATGTCGAATAGAGGGGAACGATCACGTCATTCGATCTGCTGGCAATGCCCTTACTTATACATCCCAAAATGCCATTGGCCTTCTTGGCAACAAGGGCACACTGTTGACTCATATCTAGCTTCTCGTCCACTGTAACCCCTAGGTCCTTTTCTGCAGAACTGCTGCCGAGCCATTCGGTCCCTAGTCTGTAGCAGTGCATGGGATTCTTCCATACTAAGTGCAGGACTCTGCACTTGTCCTTGTTGAACCTCATCAGATTCCTTTTGGCCCAATCCTCTAATTTGTCTAGGGCCCTCTGTATCATATCCCTACCCTCCAGCATATCTACCTCTCCTCCCAGTTTAGCATCATCTGCAAACTTGCTGAGGGTGCAATCCACACCATCCTCCAGATCATTTATGAAGATATTGAACAAAACTGGCCCGAGGACCGACCCTTGGGGCACTCCACTTGATACCGGCTGCCAACTAGACATGGAGCCATTGATCATTACCCTTTGAGCCCGACAATCTAGCCAACTTTCTATCCACCTTATAGTCCATTCATCCAGCCCATACTTCTTTAACTTGCTGGCAAGAATCCTGTGGGAGACCATGTCAAAACCTTTGCTAAAGTCAAGGAACAACACGTCCACCACTTTCCCCTCATCCACAGAGGGAGTTATCTCGTCATAGAAGGCAATTAGATTAGTCAGGCATGACTTGCCTTTGGTGAATCCATGCTGACTGTTCCTGATCACTTTCCTTTCCTCTAAGTGCTTCAGAATTGATTCCTTGAGGACCTGCTCCATGATTTTTCCAGGGACTGAGGTCAGGCTGACTGGCTTGTAGTTCCCAGGATCCTCCTCCTTCCCTTTTTTAAAAATGGGCACTACATTGGTCTTTTTCCAGTCATCCGGGACCTCCCCCGGTCGCCATGAGTTTTCAAAGATAATGGCCAATGGCTCTGCAATCACATCCGCCAACTCCTTTAGCACTCTCGGATGCAGCGCCTATGGCCCCATGGACTTGTGCTCGTCCAGCTTTTCTAAATAGTCCCAAACCACTTCTTTCTCCACAGAGGGCTGGTCACCTCCTCCCCATGCTGTGCTGCCCAGTGCAGCAGTCTGGGAGCTGACCTTGTTCGTGAAGACAGAGGCAAAAAAAGCATTGAGTACATTCGCTTTTTCCACATCCTCTGTCACTAGGTTGCCTCCCTCATTCAGTAAGGGGCCCACACTTTCCTTGACTTTCTTCATGTTGCTAAGGTACCTGAAGAAACCCTTCTTGTTACGCTTGATATCTCTTGCTAGCTGCAACTCCAGGTGTGATTTGGCCTTCCTAATTTCACTCCTGAATGCCCGAGCAATATTTTTATACTCTTCCCTGGTCATTTGTCCAATCTTCCACTTCTTGTCAGCTTATTTTTTGTGATTAAGATCAGCAAGGATTTCACTGTTAAACCAAGCTGGTCGCCTGCCATATTTACTATTCTTTCGACACATCGGGATGGTTTGTCCCTGTAACCTCAATAAGGATTCTTTAAAATACAGCCAGCTCTCCTGGACTCCTTTTCCCCTCATGTTATTCTCCCAGGGGATCCTGCCCATCAGTTCCCTGAGGTTGTCAAAGTCTGCTTTTCTGAAGTCCAGGGTCCGTATTCTGCTGCTCTCCTTTCTTCCCTGTGTCAGGATCCTGAACTCGACCATCTCATGGTCACTCCCTCCCAGGTTCCCATCCACTTTTGCTTCCCCTACTAATTCTTCCCGGTTTATGAGCAGCAAGTCAAGAAGAGCTCTGCCCCTCGTTGGTTCCTCCAGCATTTGCACCAGGAAATTGTCCCCTACACTTTCCAAAAACTTCCTGGATTGTTTGTGCACCACTGTATTGCTCTCGCAGCAAATCATAGTATCTACCACTCCTCCCAGTTTAGAGTCATCTGCAAACTTGTTGAGTATGCAATCTACGCCATCCTCCAGATCGTTAATGAAGATATTGACCAAAACCAGCCCCAGGACGCTGGAGGCACTCCGCTTGGTACTGACTGCCAACTATACATGGAGCTATTGATCACTACCCCTTAAGCCTGATGACCTTAGCCAGCTTTCTATCATGTGAGTTATCCCACCAAGTCTCTGTTCTTCCAATCACATCATAATTCCTTGACTGTGCCAGGACTTCCAGTTCTCCCTGTTTATTTCCCAGGCTTCTTGCATTTGTGTATAGGCACTTAAGATAACTCACGGATTGTCCTGCTTTCTCAGTATGAGGCAGGAGTCCTCTCCTCTTGCGCTCCCCTGCTCGTGCTTCCTCCTGGTATCCCATTTCCCCACTTACCTCAGGGCTTTGGTCTCCTTCCCCCAGTGAACCTAGTTTAAAGCCCTCCTCATTAGGTTAGCCAGCCTGCTTGCGAAGATGCTCTTTCCTCTCCTCGTTAGATGGAGCCCATCTCTGCCTAGCACTCCTTCTTGGAACACCATCCCATGGTCAAAGAATACAAAGCCTTCTCTCCGACACCACCTGCGTAGCCATTCGTTGACTTCCACGGTTCGACAGTCTCTACCCAGGCCTTTTCCTTCCTTCCTATTTGAGCCTCAAATTCCTTTATCCTTCTTCCCAGAGCCACATAGTCTGCAGTGATCCGCTCAAGGTAATTCTTGGTAGTATCATTGGTGCCCATGTGGAGAAGCAGGAAGGGGTAGCGATCCGAGGGCTTGATGAGTCTCGGCAGTCTCTCCATCACATCATGAATCCTAGCTGCTGGCAAGCAGCACATTTCTCGGTTTTCCTGGTCGGGACGGCAGATAGATGACTCAGTCCCTGAGGGAGGGAGTCCCTGACCACCACAACCCGCCTACCTCTCTTGGGAGTGGTGGTCATGGAACCCCCATCCCTAGGACAGTGCATTTCATGCCTTCCAATCGGTGGAGTCTTCTTCTGCTCCCTTCCCTTCTGGAGGTCACATGCTGCAAATTTTCTTCACCATCCTTCTGTCCCCCTTAATGTACCGATTAATTTTGCAGTGCTTGCTGTATGTGTATAATTATTACAGTTTGGCGCTGATCCTATGAGTTTTGTTGCCCTGTACAATAACAAGCAGCGGGTTCTTTCAGTAGCACTTGGCATTCTGCAGCATCTGTTGTAAAGTAATAAAGAAGAATTATTTCCCTAAAAATAGATTTTTATTGCGCACAAAAACTAGTGCAAAAAACCCCTGCGCACAATCAAAAAACAAATACAATAAAGTCTTCTGAAATAGATTAATGGAACTGTACTTAGTAAGGGGAAAGAACATCCATCTCTATTCTAGTCCCTTTTGGCTACACGTATACCAAGCGTGGCTCTCACAGGTCAGTGTATGTGAAGCTGTAGTTGTCCTTAGTGTCCCCTGGCACGGAGTCGTAGGGGTAGGGATGCAGACCCTAACAACATGTTGAATGTTGAAGGATGCAAGGAGGTGGTAAAATGGAGTTCTCCAGTGCCTCCAAAGGGAGGTGAGCCTGAGCATGTCGAACCTTTAGATCAACTAGTGCCCGAAGCGCCTGTTTACTGCCAGAGAAGCCACATTGTGTCCTGGTGCATCTCCCTCTCCTCTTCCTGCTGGGACTTTCTCCTACCCATTTTTGCCCTCTCCAGGCTGTTTGAATTATTCATTCTCCAGACCCTCTGTTCACGGTCCGATGCAGCACTGCCTTGCAGGATCTCAGAGAACCTCCATGTACCTCCAGAGTTCTCCTCTTCCTCCTCATCACGGTCAGGCATTCCACAGATGTGGACAGGGGATGGCTCAAGGCCACAATGGCAGCAAGCACAGATAACACAGAAGTATTGTATTTATAGTAAAAAAAAAAAAAAAAAAAAAAGTTAAGTTCAGAACTCCCTTCCCTTGTTCCCCTGAAGTTTTAAACAAGATATGCTTACTGACACTTCAGCTTTGTAGCACACAGGAGTGACTCAGGGAAGGGACACAAGGGGGGGCACCAGCTAAAAGGGGGCACGTGACCTCCCCATGTTATCTGTGGGAGGGGGGCTCTGTCCTCCCACTGTGCTAGATACCGATTTCAGGTGAAAGGAGGGTGGCCCCACGCCGGCAGCTCCTCTGGTGCGGCTGTACTGCCCCCAGCCCTTCCACGCAGCTGCATCTCCTGGGATCTGTACAGCCCTGCTGGAGACACAGGGCTTGGAGCGGTACCGGTACAGCCATGCCAGAGAAGATGCCAGTGCGGGGCACTGACTCTTGGGAGCAGTGGTCCCACATTCTGCTCTTTTCGCCTCTGCGGTTCCCAGGAGAACCCTGCAGTTCAGTTCAGCACTGATTTACTGCAGTGGTGCTTGCCAAAGACATTAAATACTGGTGTCAAAAAGTGTCCTACCACAGAGGAAGAAATGAGGCTGCCGTCCCTAGAAACTTTCAAGAGAGGATTGTGGATACATCCGTGAACATTTCATTGAGATCTCTCAGGATACAAGTGACATCCCTGTATACATAAACTGCTCCACGTGATCCCCCCACCTCCAAACCTATAGGGGAATGAAAAGCAGATAACACTGTTGTACTGCTACGTCTTCTAGTACAAGTAAATTAATGAAAAGTCAATACCTCTGCCTTGCTAAGCTGGGGTCGGGCACCATCTGTACATTTAAGCATTCTAATGGGACATGCACTCACACACTTATCTGAAAAAAGAAAAGGAGGACTTGTGGCACCTTAGAGACTAACCAATTTATTTGAGCATGAGCTTTCGGTTAGTCTCTAAGGTGCTACAAGTACTCCTTTTCTTTTTGCGAATACAGACTAACACGGCTGTTACTCTGACACTTATCTGAGGTTCCTTCCCCTGCAGCAGGCTCGTCTGTACTGAGCTGCCAGGACCGACTAGAGTGCAGACAGGTCCTCACTCACAGCATAGATTCATAGATATTAAGGTCAGAAGGGACCATTATGATCATCTAGTCTGACCTCCTGCACAATGCAGGCCACCGAATCTCACCCACCCACTCCTGCAATAAACCTCTCCTATGTCTGAGCTATTGAAGTCCTCAAATCGTGGTTTAAAGACTTCAAGGTGCAAAGAATCCTCCAGCAAGTGACCCCTGCCCCATGCTGCAGAGGAAGGCGAAAAACCCCCAGGGCCTCTTCCAATCTGCCCTGGAGGAAAATTCCTTCCTGACCCCAAATATGGCAATCAGCTGAACCCTGAGCACGTGGGCAAGACTCACCAGCCAGACACCCAGAAAGAATACTCTGTAGTAACACAGATCCCACCCCATCTAACATTCCATCACAGGCCATTGGGCCTATTTACCATGAATAGTTAAAGATCAATTAATTGCCAAAATCATGTTATACCATCATACCTTCTCCTCCATAAACTTATCGGGTTTAATCTTGAAGCCAGATAGGTCTTTTGCCCCCACTGCTTCCCTTGGAAGGCTGTTCCAGAACTTCACTCCTCTGATGGTTAGAAACCTTCATCTAATTTCAAGTCTAAACTTCCTAATGGCCAGTTTATATCCATTTGTTCTTGTGTCCACATTGGTACTGAGCTTAAATAATTCCTCTCTGTCTCTGGTATTTATCCCTCTGATATATTTATAGAGAGCTATCATATCTCCCTTAAGCCTTCTTTTGGTTAGGCTAAACAAGCCACACTCTTTGAGTCTCCTTTCATAAGACAGGTTTTCCATTCCTTGGATCATCCTAGTAGCCCTTCTCTGTACCTGTTCCAGTTTGAATTCATCCTTCTTAAACATGGGACCCTCAGTTACATATCCCCCATCCTCCTTGCTGTTCATGGCAGGGGCCTATTACTCGGGCTCCACAGTGCTCTGAGGGGTGCTGGTGGATGTCTGGCCAGGATGGCATGCAGCATATTGTAAAAGTGGCAGGTCAGCGGCTTGGTACCAGATCAACTGTTGTCCTCCTGGTATTCCTTTGCTTTCACATGGCACTGCTGCTAATTCCTGTTGTAGCCCTTCTTCCACATGTCCCGTGCAATCTAGTCCGCACAGGCCCAGGAGATCCAATACCTCCTGTCTACTACAGCAGGAGGGCATTTAAAGCATGTAGGTGGCCTGGTGAGCTGCACAGTTGCCAACAAGGGAGAGCTGCTGGTGTGATCATCAGGCTCAGCAATCAGGAAACAGCATGTAAAAAATACACAGCGGTTTTAAAGGTGGGTGTGGTTTCTAATCTCCATGAGCTCCAGGCAGTGACGTTCACAATTATGAGCAGAGCAGTCAGTGTCAGGCATTGTGAGACAGCTGCTGGAGGACTGTTAGAGTCACCATAGGTCACGCACTGTCTACATTCCCACTGAGTCAACACTACACAAACCAGAGTTCAATGCTTTCAGGGAAGACATGTTACTGTGTTGCTGTGACAGGGTGTTTACATTGACAGGAGACCATCTGAGTGTAAACACATGCAAAAATAGGTTGAGGCAAGATGGTTTACATCAATCTAACTCCATAGTGTGGACCAGACCCCTTCAAACTAGCAAAATATAACTTAAGATTTTGCTCTGCAAAAGCCACCAACTCGATACCAGTTTTCTTGCATTTGTATGGGTTTTCTTGATGATGTTGCATCATTTATTGCCGGTTTCACTACTGATTAATTTTAGTGATATAGAGACAATTACGCTCCACAATGGATATTATGCCAGTCTTTCTAAATAAGAGCCCGATAAGGGCAGTATTTCACAGAACTTAAGTTACCAAAAATACAGTAGAATTCAACTTAAGTGAAACCTACAAGTCATAATGAACAGTGGAAAGCACTTCATGTTTCTGGGTTAAAAAAAAATATCAAAAGAACCATGAATCACAAAACACATGCTGTCTTAATGGCCATGAAATATTCTACGCACACTTTCACCTCGAGCCAGGGTTTCAAACTGCAGTTTCTGTACTGCTTACTGTACAGTCAAAAAAAAGAGGTCTTTTTCCTCTAAAAAATATTTAAAAGCCTCTGAACCAAATATGAGCTCAGGACTGCAAGCCCTTTGGGCTAATAATTGGCTACATATGTGATTGTACAGCACCTTGCACAATGAAAAAAAGCTATAAGAATCAGAACATACGGCTTTCTTATGCTGTTAAGGTGAATATTAATTGTTGAGCAGTCCTTTAAAGCATTTATTTTTCTGATTTAACTTTTCCTAAGTTCACAGTTTACGAAATCACATAACTAGCGACAATTGCAAAAATTTTGCCTTTATATGTTTTTTTGGCCAGCCAAATTACTGCCAGATTTTTGTAATATGTTCCATTTGTTAAAAATGTATTGTTTAAGGAACACAACTACATTAGGACACTTAGTCTGCACATTACAGCTGAATTCAACCTATGTTTATTTCTGAAGCTAAGTGGAACTTTAGAATGTGGCTGTTTTATTTCAATTTTGTAGCAGTAATATTAAAGCCTCATATGTTCACATAGGAACAGAAGGGGAGAGCAATTCACTCTGTTCTCAACAGGGTAGATAAAAATAGATAATTTCTTTTACAAATCTGATTTATTTAAATCAGATTTTTTATTTAAATGAGTTTTTTTTAAATAAATCTGTTATAAATGAAATCTGAATTTAATACAAAATATATTTAAGGCCTCAAATTATAATCTCTTAAACCATTTAAATACAAAATAAATAAACTGAATCCATGAACCTCTATCAAAAACTTGGGAGTTAAAGACTGCTTTTCGTAAAATGTGTGTTTCTCTCCCACCCCCCACCCCCAATTCTTTCTTTTGAGATCAATCTTTTAAACATACAGCACAATAGTAGTAAATAATCAATACATTATTCACTGTTTTCTAACACACTAAAAGTGTACAATGAGTAAGAATCTGAAAATAGTAAGCTATATAATTGCTTAATGTACAGTTATAGCATACTCTCCTAAATGGCAAAAAGATGTACCAAAGCTAGTAAAAAGGCTTTTTATTGTAAATCAACATTTCACTGGTTATATCAATGAGAATGCACCTTTTTTAAGAAAAGTAACTGAAGTACAAATGGAAAAGACGATCATTTAAATCAAGGCTTTTAACTTGGTAATTTAAACCACGATTTAAATCACTGATTTAAAATCAATCCATCCTGGTTTCCCAGTATTGCATTCTCTTGCTAAACTACATTTACAACCTGAACTGTGAGTTATAAGAGCATATCTATTTTCAGAAAGATACCTTGAAGAACGCTTATTTTATCAAGATAGTAGAGGCCAAACATTGCATATTTAATTGATTTTAAAGCCAATTACCCCATGTACTGTATTAAAGAAAAAATGCAGAGCACACAAAGCATAGCAGTGCCCACTTGGCCTTGCATCATGCACCCTCAGAGGCCAAGGAAGTTTGTTGTGATCCCTGTTGCATGTAGGTAGCTTGGTGGTCCCTTTGTGCTGCAGCTGAAGGGGAAAGTATCTGGACTCACTTTGACTAAGTTGCATTACTATGGATTCAGGTATTGGATTTTTTTATTTTTCTTTATGGCAACATAAATAAGGTACATACATTTCTACTTGAATACTTAAGTGCAACAAGGAATTAAGTTAGATCAATAAGCATCAGAAAACATTCAGTAATCGGATTATCATCACTTGCTGTCAATTATATTTCCATGTGGAACAGAGCGCAGCTGTGGGGAAATACTTCTATCTTCACTGGCTCCTAAATAAAGGGACCCAAACTCATACACTGAAGCTTTAAGAGCATAATGAACCCCCATATCCAAGTGAATTAAGTGTCCTACTACTCCCAATTCAATGCAGTCTTTTTTTTTAAAATGCTTGCTACTATCACTTTCTAAAGGACGCTCCCTGGCATTGCATATTTAACTTTTAATAGTTATTTTGAGAATCACTTTTGCCTTTGAAATCATTAAATGCTCTTGGAAACTAAGTTTTCCTAACAATCTGTGCAAGTATTGTGAAATGTATTGGTATGTCATTTATTAATAATTAGCACTTTTATAGTGCTTCATATGTATCTATTCCTCACAAAGCCACTGTGATGTAGATTAGCTTGGTTTTCCCTTCTGTAGTAAAGGACAATACTAGAGACATTCATAAGTTCACTGTTATCAAATACAGGGAAGTTCAGTAGAACCAGAATGAAATTTTAAGAGTTCTATCCCTACAAAGAATTAGAGAATTGTTTCTACTTGTTGCACAAGAGTTTAAAGCTTTAAGTCTATGTGTAAATACCTTTCACAGAATTAGACAAGCAACACTTGGCTTGATTGCAAACGTTTTCATTGGATGCATTAAAGTGTTTTCAGCAGTGGATCGACTCATTAACAAACCAGTAAACACACCTCTACAAAAATGATTTCAGGGTAGAACTGGTGCTCTTGTAATAGTCTGTGTGAGATCTCCATTTTATTTTTTGCAAGCTGTGTATCTTGCTGATACATTCTCCCAGTTGATCACATTCCAGATAGCTTTTAGATAGTCAGGTCTAACATTTTTATACTGAAGATAATAAGCATGCTCCCACACATCAATTCCTAGCAGAGGAATAAGACCTAGAGAAGAGAAAATAACTTTGTGAGTCTATGAAAATATTTTCAGATGAATAAGAAACATTTCAAAACTTCAAAACCCTACTTCAGAATATTTCCAACTATATTATCCTTAATTTCCATAACATTTAAAGACAACAATGAACCCTCCAGCACACAGGTGCACATTGCTAGATCTTATACAGCTGCTTCACATAAAAGAGGAAGTGCAGTAGCTGATTTTATGATACACAGCTATGAAAACACCCAACCCTGAGAGAATGATCGAGTTCTAAAAATAAAGTTCTGAACTGGAAAAACTGCCTTAAGGAACACTGTTACTGGAAAATACTCTGCTGTGGTGCAATAATCATACTTCTCGAATCTATGCTTATGTAACATTCCACTCTAATGAATGTATTTTGTGCCTTAAAACATATTAAACACCTGATTTCGTTACTTATATCCTTGTTTTTGTGAGATTAAGGATTAGGAAACCCCAACAAGGAATTGCAACTGAATCCAGCTAAAAAGTCTTTGCAGTTGCTAATCCACAGAGATTCAGTTCATCCCCTGTATTGTGTTCTACATAGGTTCTTGTATGGCCCTCAACACCACAGTATCTGAGTGCCTTCCAAAAGTCCATTAACTGATGTGATTAACAACTGTCACGTGTGGTTTGTTCTCTCTCTAGAGCCATGGAGGAAGTTTGCAGAGTTTTTGCACTGGGATGGGAGGGAGAGACGGACAATAAGAGAAACCATCAAAAATTATGCACCTTGTTAGATGTACTGTGGTATCTTCCCTCAGCAGCACAGTCTGAATCCAACTGGCTCAACTGCTACCATCACAGCACAGAGTCAAATAAAATCTGCACCCATGGCAAATCAGACATCTTTTAAAAGAGGTCAGGTCCAACATTTTGCTGTTGGCTTATCCCTGGCTGAGAAATCTTTAAGGGCCATCTCTTGTTGACAATAATATCTGTCATGACCATATACCTTCCCTAGTTGTCGTGATTCAAAGAAAGGTAAGTGTCATTTCAGGTTTTAACATATGCCCCAGTGTGCCCTATCAATGTCAGTAGGTTTAAAAATAAAAATGGTGTGATTGTAAAGAGGAGAGGTTTCTCTCCCCTCTGTTGAGAGACAAGCCTACACACAGGAGAAGTTAATTATACACACAGTGCTGTCAAACACACAGAATAAACAAAACAGTTTAATCTTCCACTTATAGGTGAGATTAAGTGTTGTTTGCAAAGAGAAGCAAAAAGTTTTCAGATGAAGGCAATTTTTAAGTTGATGCCTCTTAAAATTACTCTCTCCAAAGAGGAAACCTTATGAGCAACCCTCCCATCATCCATGAACGCCGAAGTCCCTGTACAGCTGAAAATTCATCCTCCATACATCTTCCTCCTCTCCCTGTCCACCGAAGCTAAGATTTTAACCCCCACCCTCCATACATTCTCCAAAATTCATAAGTGGTTCTTCACAAGTGTTAGGTTTAAAAAGGATATTACTACTTTTCATCATTTTTAATAAAGATACAGGCACATGCAATCTCTGTCTAGCCATATTTACGTAGAAAGAAAAAGATGCATGTATTAAATAGCCCTTTCAAGCTGCTGCTGCAGCTACTTTCCTCATAAATATACAGTTTGTGGTTTCTTTCAAAGATCATTTAAAAACAAAACTAACCTGTTGTTCCTTGCAGAGGGTCTTGATTGTAACAAGCAGTGACCTGCAGGCGGCCTTGGTCCTGGTTAAAACCAAGCCACCCCCAGCCTGAGCCTTGAACACCAACCGATACTGCCGTCAGCTTCTCCTTGAAGTTTCCAAAGGAGCCAAAGTCACGCTTGATGGCTTCCATCAGTTCCCCTTAAATTTATATTTAAAAAAAAAAAAAACACACACACACACCACACTTTACACTATTTTCCAGCGGATAAAGATTTAATTTTTGAAGTCAGAGAGAGGCCAAGGCAGTTGGCTTCCCTCTCCCCATTTTTTCTGAGAAAGGAAAGAATTAATTCTGAACAGATCTTATGCATTAGTATTTTATATAGATAATCCAGTTTAAAAGGAAAGCAGAAAGGAAAAAAATCTCAGCGAAGTGCAATAATCAATATAAAGGTACTATCATGTTGTTATCCAGTATTTATAATGCTAAGGAGCTTGTGTGTTTGTCAGTCCACAGCAGAATGAACGGCTGGGTGACGGGGAGTGTTATTTGAAGAGTGCTAGATAGTTTGACTTGAAAGTATACAAGACAAGTATCCTTATAAACTTTCCCACGAATTGCACCTCTGATGCTCACTGATGACCAGGTGCCAGCTCATGCCATGGTCCCCACGCCTCAACTGAATACTGACAAATACATAGCTGAATCAGGCTGGCTCCCCCGTGGTATTGTTAAAATAGGCATGAGAATGATAAGAACATGTTTAGACTTTACTGAATGTTTGTGAGCTGCAGCACGCAGTTAGTAATATCACTAACATCTGTATCCCATATTGTAAGGTACTATTTGAGCAGTTGTAATATAACCCTCTGTAACTAACATAAGAATAGCCATACTGGGTCAGACCAACGGTCTATCAAGCCCAATACCCTGCCTTCTGACACTGGTCGATACCAGATGCTTCAGAAGGAATGAACAGAACAGGGCAATTTATTGATTGATCAATCCCCTGTCATCCAGTCCCAGCTTCCAGCAGTCAGAGGTTTAGGGACACCCAGAGCATGGAATTGTGCCCCTGACCATCCTGGTTAACAGCATTGATGGACTTGTCCTTCATGAACTTATCCAATTCTTTTTTGAACCCGGTTATAGTTTTGTTATGACCTACTCTCTTCCCTAGCCGCTTTGTCTAACTTCAACTGTAGACTCTTTGAGTAAGTGATGCATCTTCTGTACCTGAAGGAGCATGAACTATTCTAGTGCTGTACATAAAGGCTTTAATGCAGCATTGCTAGGTCTTTGCTTAAACTTCCAGGAAAGCATGTTCTAATCATTTCTAACTGAGGAAGCTGCAAGGGAGTACAAGATAAGGGGAAGCAAAATTAAGGCAGACTTTAGACTAAAGTACTTCACAAAGTTCTTGAACACAAGTGAGCCTGAACTGTATTATTCAAGCTTAGCCTCAGTGACACATTTACTCCTCCCTTCCGGTTTCTCAATTCCATAGTGGAAATTCTGAATTTTCTAATGTTTTTTTTGTAGTTCGAAGACCAAGAAGAACTAGCAAACATTGAATCATGAAACTATAATTTTAATGAGAGGTTATGATGTTAAACTACAGCCCTATATATAATGGATAAGGATACGATTCTGTCATAGAGGTCGCAGATTCCACGACTTTCCAGGACCTCTGTGACTTCTTCCGCAGTGGCAGGGTTGATGCAGCGGTCAGCCCCAGAGCTGAAGCAGCGGCCAGGATTGGGTCAGCCCCCCGTGGGGCTGGAGCAGCAGCGGTCAGCCCCTTCCACAGAAGCAGTGGCAGGGGTAAAGCAGCTGCCGGTGGTCAGCCCTCAGCAGCACTCTGACTGTTACTCCCCCCCCTCCCCTACAAACCCCCAGGGTATTCTTAGTAAGAGTCGGGGACAGGTCACGAGCTCCCATGAATTTTTGTTTATTGCCAGTGATCTGTCCCTGACTTTCACTAAAAATACCCATGACAGAATCTTACCCTTCACAATGACTCTTCAAAGCATGTTAACTACTTCACAGCAACAACAAATGCCTAGTTTCTACCAGAGAAAAACTGAAGTAGTTATGTACTATCCTGAACCCCAGAGATTGAAAGAACTGACACGTCCACTCAAAACACTTTCCGATTTTACATAAAAACAAAATTGTTAATTTTTTGGGAGGGCTGGGGGAGAATCACCTTCGTCTAAAGCCTCCTTCATGTCCTTCTCCAGTCCTTTTCTACATGGTCCCCAATATCTTTAACTGCCTCCCTGTCATAGTCTATAGCACAATGATTCTCAACCAGGGTATGTGTACCTCTAGGGGTACGAAGAGGTCTTCCAGGGGATATGTCAACTCATCTTAACCTCGGAGTCGCAGGACAGGTTTAGGGAGTTGCAAGTGCAGGACTGGCATTAGGGGGTGGCAAGCAGGGCAACTACCTGGGGCCCCACATCACAGGGAGCCCTGCAAAGCTAAGTGACATGCTTCAGCTCTGGGCAGCAGGGATCAGGCTTCAGACTCCCAAAAGGGGTACAGTAGTCTGGAAAGGTTGAGAACCACTGGTCTATCATACCTCTGCACTTTCCTTCTTTAAAACTGCACTTCTTCCATGAGGTCTTTTAAAGCTTTAAAGCTAATAAGTCAGGTCAATGACACAGCCTGATCCAACTCCTGGAATGGTTGATTTTTGTTACCTGTTTTTTCTTTCCATGGACTGCAGTGCATTCAGCACTAATCTAGGTCTTGGAGACTTTTATTACATTATCACAGTTTCGGGTGGTTAATTTCTTCCTCCATAGTCAATCAATAAAATAAAAGGTTAATGAATTTTACAGCGGCAACATCATAACAACAGCAGTTTTTACACTGTGAACAAATATATAGCTACCTATGTAACCAAGTCTGTCTTTAGAAAAAGACTAGTCTCATGCTCAGTAAAGCTCTATTTTAAAGTGTATGTAAAAGATTAGAACACTATTAATTATTTGTATTACAGGAGCCTCTAAAGGTCTTGATCAGGATCAGGGCCCCATTATGTTAGGTGCTGAGCAGACATACTAGAAGACTGCCAATTTGGAAGGATCTTAATTTTTCGAAGTCTTTTAGCTTTTAAGTGACAAACTACATACAAGACATTTCTCTGCAGGCCACAGTTTGTCACAATTAATTCCATTTGTTAATGTTGACATATCAGTAAGCCATCAAAAATGAGTACGAACCTTGAGGCTCTCCTCCCGCATTAGGAGAAAGGTTTGTCCAGAAGATGGTGTGGTTGATGTGACCACCACCATTGAACTTTAGTGCAGGCTGAAGAGACACCTGAGCTGTAACATCACCTAAAGACACACAAGATCAACAGAATTAAATGGAAGAAAGTGTTGCCACAGTGATGAATAAGTACAAGTAAGCACTGTTCATACCAAGATAAAAGCTGAACTATAGTACAGTGCTGTAACAGGTTATTAAAATTTGGGAGAAAGTCAGTTTGTGGCATTTGTGCTCCCCACTGTAAACCGTGTTCTACACAAAACTGTTTTAACATAGCTCTCTGACGTCTTGACACATAATATCTCAATGTTTGGCAACTCTTTGCAATTATCAACTCTGCATCAAAAGACCATGTACGTTCCTGCACAGGTGTTAACTGGTGTTCTACCATTTGGCTAGATGAGCAGAAGGGGGTAAAATACAGACAGCTTTAGGTTGTAAAATGTACCAAACTCACAAGGGTTTTCTGAATTCATGTCCCTTGCAGATTTCTTTGCTTCCCTGTAGAAAATGACAGGGAAGCCTCAAGAACGGTCATGCACCCTCCACCAGCAGCACAAGCATGTCATTTCCGGCGCCTGGACCAGCCGGTGGAGAGGTAAATCACCGCACAGGGGGATGGGGCTGGGGACACCCAGTGGTGTAATTTTAGTGTTGGGAGTACACTGCCCCCCCCCTCAAACAAACACTGCCCCCTCCCTCGCCAGCTTCTGCAAGTACAGAGCTGCTCACGTGAGGGAGCCTGCTGCCCCAGCTGGCTGACTCTGCAGCTAGACATCACCTCCTGGGTCCTAGTGCCAGTTGTTCTCCCCTCCTATTTGTGCTGGGGCAGGGGGGGGGGGTGGAAGAGGCAGTGGGAAAGGAAGAGGGATGGGATAGGGCAGGGGAAGGGGATGTGGGAGTGGGTAAGGGGGATGAGATGGGGAAGAGAAGGGGATAGGGGAATGAGGGGGCAGCAGGAGCCCCACATGTGGCATTCTCTCTGCAGCGGCAGCTGCAGTTGGGGCTCCCACATTAAGCAGGCCCATTGAACCCCCACCCTGATGAGCCCACCCCCCTGCACCTGGACCCCCCAACGAAACCCCCCACACCCAGACCCCTACCCAGCTGCTTCTGACCCCCACCCAGCCGGTGCAGGGTGCTCCCACCTCCATGCAGCCAGTAGCCTGTACTCCCCACTTCCATGCTGGAGCCTCCACATTTATTAATTGACAAATAAAATCTGAAAATTTTTAAAATACTGTGTGCAGAAATTTTAAATTTTTTTGGTGCAGAATTCCCTTACGAGTGCTTACTGTATGTAGCATTTACTTTGAGGAATCTAGTGCTAAAGTTGTACTGTATCTGAACCAACTGCTTAAAACAGACATTGAATAAAACAAGGATGGTAGGAGATACAGTTTTGGAAGAACACCTATCGTATCCTTCTGACAGGATATTTAAAACAGAATTACAGTTCCATAAAAAAAAAAAAAAGGGACCTAGTCAAATGTTATTTTCAGACAGACCGTTTGTGTGTATGTATGTATGTATTCCTTCACACCCAACAAGTTAAACTCCAGTTTTCTTCACTTTGTATTTTTCCAGCTGATTTAGCTTGAACTATACAGACTACAGTACATTTAATACATGATCTTTTTTGGAAACCTTGTAAGCAAAAAAACTAAGAAGAATCTCTGATTCAATTGTTAATGAACAGCATACTGTGAGCCCCAACTGTTCTGATTAAATCAAGAGTGCAGTGTTTTGTTAAATCCTCTTAATAACTAACGCTAAAGCATACTATAAGATATCCAGTGTGTTTCATTTCTTTGTGGAAGACAGTCAACGCACATTAATACAACAGTTACTAGTCTGATAAAAATAGTAAGTTTACTTAAGATGTAAAAGTTAAAAAACAGATTTGCTACAGGTTCTTATGTCTCATGTTATAGCTGTATAAAAATTAGTTATTTTTAAATTTGTTTTTCTTTACATAAAAAGAAAGAGGCATTAAAAGGATTTCATGCTAATATGTTGTCAATATATTTTCAATCAGGGTCACTATCAGAACAACCCATCTAGACTGGGCACTTTGTTCAGTAATTCTGCTCCTATTTATATGAGCTAGGAAATTATCATCATCACACTGAAACACAGTAGGTATTACAAATAGTACCGACAGCACCTCTGAGGATTTGTACGGTCCCTTACACTTCTGCTTTCCTAAGAAAAGAGGTCAGCCCAGCACAAGTGAGATATGGAAGCTCACAGCTTGAAAAGGCACAAATCAGGGTGGAAGGATAACTCTCAGCACCTCTTAAGCTCCCTCCCTCAACCTTCTTCCTGACCCTCTCTTCTTACTCAGTTAGGAGTGCCTTTCACCTTACAGGCTGATAACACACTACCTTTGCCTTCTGATGCTAATCTGAGAGGGTGGGATCTCTTGTGCTGCCAAAGCAGTCCTGCTATCCTTTATCCAACAATGGGGCTAAAGCACTGCAAGGAATACATAGGATGGCACTGAGGAGAGGTGAGTGGAAGAGAAGGTAATTGGCACTCTGCCTATGGTGTTTTGTGTGCGCGCATGCATGCCTGCACACGTGCGCAAACACATATTCTAAGGTAGGAAAACCAGGTATATTCTTACCTTACGTTAGCTAACAGATGGTAATATGAGATAAAATCCTAGTGTAGACAAGACAGTTTGTAGTCTTCACATGTGTTAGTAGGTCTAGATAAAGACCGTGGGGTAGCCTGAGGTTTACCTTAATCTGCTAACCCAGGTTAAAACTACAAACTGCTTTGTCTTCACTAGAATTTTACCTCATATTAGTTATCACATGTTAACTAACCGGAGGTAAGAACACTCCTTTTTTCCCCTAGTGAAGACAAGGCCACAGCAGTACACACAGGCACTGGAAGTTATCCCACTCCACCATGTTCCTCATCCTAGCCATTCAAAACCCTGTTTAGAAAACCGAGGTCAAAACCCAAACAGCCACTTGATAGACTATCATTACGCTGATTTTGCAACCCACTAACAGAGCTGCATGTTATTGTGTGAGAAGCAAAAAATGAATGTACTATAAGCCAGAGGCAAGTCACTATATAACTGCAGTTAATAACCACACACCTCCATTTGGAAGACGCTGTATAAGTGCATTTGACGACATGGTCTACACCCTAAAGAACTATTTGTTCAAGGATCTGATCCTGCAACCGGCAAATCCCTGAAATTGTGAGGGGCCAGTTATAGAATCGGGGCCTAAATTGGAAAAAAAATTAAACTTATTTAAGTAAAATATTCTTATTTTCTGTAGTAAGGACCCAGTTCAGGAAAGCAAGCAGCACGCATTTTACCACTTTCCTGAACTGGGACATAAATCTCTTCAGGTACCTTGTTAATTTAATATTTTTCAAATGAATACAGAACTTTGGAAAGCAATGTTCTCTAAATAAACAAACATTACATGAGCTATACTTAAAATACTAATTAACAGAGTACAAGATAGCACACACCTACAGATTAACACTTCTTTAAAAATACTTCAGTATGTGGTCCAATGTTGAAATGTATTACTAACACATTTTTCTTTAAATATGAGGAAGTTTCATTCTAATTTAAGTTTTCATTCTCAGAAAGGCACGCTTTCGCATATTGCTTATGTTGTTGGGGGTTTATTTTTAAACTAGATGACAAAAATGGAGACTTTGCTCTTTCCTAGCAATGTTTACAAAACTGAACTCTGAAGGACAAAATTCATGCTACTGGAAGTATTGAGTTTATTGGCTTTGAAAGCTGTACGAACAACAATTTACTAACACTGCTGTTCGTTAACAAAAAACAACACTACATAGTAGTGAACATTCAGGGTTAACAGAATATATCTGAAAGACTTTTTTTTAAAACAAAGGGATAAACCCTGTCTTCTGATATACACATGCAATTCAAAGTGAAGTCAGTGGAAGCTGTGTGTACATATCTAAGTGCAGTACTTGGTCTGTACCATTAATACACCATATCACGAACAGTTGTCAATGCTGTAGACAGATATCTGCTTATCTAGGAGCCACCAATGGAGACAACAATCCTGCATTCCTTTAGTTACTACGCATTTGTGCAATATAAGCAGTATGTCTGGTTCTTTTCCTATTTATACTTTTTCCCTCCTTAATCCTATTTTCTCTAATTCTGCTCTGCAACAAAGCTTTCCTTTGACCACTACTGAAGGGAAAACGCATTGTCTAATCCAGATAAAAGAGGGAACTAAATTCATGCTTCTACTATAGACAACATGGCATTTGAAGAAAATGGATCCTAAATGAATGACCTAGTTAGTTAAGTACCAAGTGATTTTCAGAAATACCCTGATTTATGTGCGTAAATCCCACTGACCCCTAAAGTGCACCTAAATACCTAGTTATTTTTGGAAATGAATTGTACATACTGATATATGACCATCAAATGACTCTGTACAGTAGTGGATAAAGTTGTCTTCTTTCGTATGGGTTGGGTAGGTAGCAACGACTACAAATTTATATCTAAGTTTGACAGCCAGCACACTGCTGCAGCAGGCCCCTGGCAAAAAATGATGAGGACACTCAGATATGACGTGCTCCATCATTTGTGCCTGGTGACCACAGTCACATACAGGTGATTGCCTCATTTTCCATTTTAAGGGGGTTTGTCCACATCTCCCATGATATGTCCTGATGCGATTCAATCTGCACCAGTCTTTCCGACATAAAGCAAAATTCAGTGGTTCTTCAACAGGATCAACAAGCTGTTTCTACTGAGTGGTCGAAATGCTCCATGTGACTCTCCATTGACCTTCAGCATCGAAGTTGGGTGTAAGGGTCTTGGTAGAGTTCCACAGAGGGTTGTGGGATTTTAATCTCATCTTTGGCAAATTCTGCAGGTTATGGTGCAGCGGGATTGTCGCAATTGCATTGACATGGTTAAGAAAGCGAGCTGCCTGAGCAGTTCTTCTAATCTGTGGAGGCTGGATGTGCAATAGCACCGGGAGCCAGTCACCTGGAGTCGATTTGAACATTTCTGACACTACGCACATACCATTATTGACTTGAGTGTCAAGGAGTTTAGTGTGACTGATGAGAGACCACGCTGGCTGAATATTCAGCTGAAGAATATACCAAGGCAATTGTTGTGGTCCGTAAGGTCTGTGGACTGGAGCCTCATAATGTTCCAGTCAATTTTCTGATAAGCACAACATAAGACCTGACTTTATCGCAGGTGTTCTCAAGGAGTTATCGAAAGGTCAAACTCTGGTCCAGTGTAATGCCACGATACTTTGGATTAGCCTCATGGCTGACGCTCTCACCACAGACCTGTACGTCAAGTTTGGTATTAGCCATTTTATTGTTCAAATGGAAAGCAGTTACCATGGGATTTTTTGGGTTAGGTCTAAGTTTCCAGAATTGGAAATAATCAGCCATTGTGCTAAGATCTCAGATTTGGGTGCAGCGGACGGGTATGGAGGCTTGTATGCTGAACAGCTAGGGCAATGTCATCCATATACATAATTTCCTTGACTTTGTTGCTGGTATATCCACGGTGTATAGATTAACAAGTATTGGGGCCAGGACAGACTCCTGAGGGATGCAGGAGTTAAGAGTTCTTGGTCAACTGATCTGGCTATTAAGGTGTACCTTACAGCAGCACTCTCCAGTCATTGCCGCCAAGAGGTGGATTGTTCACCATCAGCGAATGATGCGGGAGATCTTGAGGAGAAGTCCCTGTCTCCAGACAGTGTCGTATGCCGAGGACAGATCAACAAGGGTGATCCCCGTCTTCAACTTACTATGGAATCCTGCCTCAATGTGGCCAGTAAGTGAAGCTACTTGATCACAGCAGTTCCTCTTTGGGCAAAATCCAGCCTGCTACGCTGGGAGGATGTCTTTGATAATATTAGACAGGCAGTGGAGCAGCACCCGTTCCATGAGCTGGCTGGTAGTTGAGGGAGATGGGGTGGTAGCTGGCTGCATCCTCTGTGGGTTTCCCACTGTTGCCTGTCACCAGCTTCTTGGCACATCTCCGATTCTCTGCACAGCAGTAAAAAAACTCCGCCAGCTATTCCTGTGAAGTGTTAACCAACTACAGTAGCAGAGGTGACTCTCTAGACAGAACACATCTTAAAAATCAGGTGTTCTTTAGAAACCCAACAAAAATTGATCTGCCTGGCTAAAGGGAGGTTCACTCATTTTTACCAGTCCAGTATTCTGACAGAACAAGATGTAAGATGCACTTCTCAATATGATTATACTGAAACATATTTGAAAACAGTGCTAACAGTATGTAAGATTATTGCTGCCAACTTTCTGAAACAGAAGACATGCAGCAATGACATTACAGGAAACCAATGCAGAACTTTTTAAAATGTTTATTTTGGCAAGCAAAAAAATGTGTAATATTGCTATGTATCTAAAGTATTATTAATATTATGCACTTCTATAGAGTTTTTTGGAAAACCTTAAGTTTGAGCCCACTAATAAGTTAAGTCTAACATGCCTGAGAGGAAGGCAGATACTCTAGTATCACCCTTTTATAGGTGGGAAACTTCTGTGTCTCAGTTAAGTGATTTTTCTAAGGTCATGACAGTAAGACTGTCGCAAGCTCGGGATAAGACCCATATCTCCTATCAGTCACACGCATTAACTACAAGATAAGATTGTAGTAGCTTTCTTCCATTCTGTTAACAGCACCCACCCATACCTTTTGCCAATGCCTCTTTATATTTCTCCTCTGCAACATTCAGATTATTCACATAAGTAGCATGATGTTTGCTGTGGTGCAGCTGCATGATTTCTGCATTGATGTGGGGTTCCAGGGCACCATAGTCATAAGGCAAGTCAGGAAGTGTGTGTTTTTGCCTGGAGGCCAAACATCCCAAAGCTGCAATCAGCTTCGTGCAACTCCTGGGGAAAAAAAAAAATACACTCATCTTACTGAGCATTCAATATTAAATTATTTTTAAAAAAGCAAATACAGTTACACAAATGATCTCATGTGCCAGATCCTGCCACTCTTACGCTGATTAGTCTCTTACTGTGACAGACTCATAATATCTTGGACAAACTTATGGAATTAAGATAAACTTCACTGAATGAAGTTAAACTTTAATGAATGAGGTTTAATCCTTATGAGGTCCAATGTATTAAAAATCTATAATTGTTTATGGGTCGTTGTAGTATTGTTTGTAACTTTTCTAGAAGAGTAATGTAAACCTTGGGGGAAATGTTAGGAATTTCAAAGGACATTTGGGGACAATGCACATAAAGTGGATTTCCTAGGAAATACCTGGGGGTAAGAGGAATCTAAATTATCCTCCTTAAATCCATCCTTCTGAAACTATGCCCTGAGAAAAGAGTCCCAGTGTCTACTATTTACATGCTCCCCAAACTGCATGAAATATGAACTCCACTGTTCATGAGCACGCTAGTTCAGAGCCGAAATTGCTCTGAATTAGTGACTACAAAAGAGACCCCCTTGGGAGTCTGAAGGACTCACCATCCAAAACTGGGGGGAAATCTCCGGTAAACTGGCTAGCATATAACTTGGTTCTTTTATTGTTTTTAATGTGTTTTCGCTGTCGTGCTTTTACCCAAAGAATAAAAATAGGCTTGCATAGGAAGAACTGTGTGGTAACTTATAACCATAGCAATTGCACTATTATGTCGTTGAAGAGAAACTAAGCAGCGCTGCTAAGACAAAATGTCTTTGCTAGGAGTAACACAACAAAGGCAGGGAACTGCTCAGCTTGGAAATACCCCCGTCAGAAGGGAGAGCAGATTTCCACCCTAGTGAGGTAACAGCTAGGCAGCTGAATGCCTGAGTGTGGGTGCCCTTGAGGGCCCACAGAGGGCAATAGGGAGCAGCTGCCCTGATCTGTGACACTTCTCAACTTGTCCCATTAATTTCATTGTGATTACTTGTGGCATAAGGTACTTCTCAATGTGAGTAACATTGGCCGAATTCTTCACTATGTAATTAAGGTCCAGACATATAAAGAAGTTAACAACAGTATTGGCAGCCCCAAGCAACCTTTTCACTGCAACTATGGGAGCTAGAAACCACTCTTTTTAACAGAAGTCAAGATACTTGCGCAATCTCTTGGTTCCAACAGCTACGACTTTAGGAAAAACACCAGCTACAACACAAATAGTGATAAAATCATGAGTTAGCAACATCCAGCTCCCTGATGCTAGACTGTGTTGTTGTAGCCATGTTGGTTCCAGGACTTTAGAGACACAAGATAGGTAAGGTAATATCTTGTATTGGACCAACTTCTGTTGGTGAGAGAGACAAGCTTTTGAGGACCTGAAGAAGATCTCTAGGTAAGTCTGAAAGCTTGTTTCACCAACAGAAGTTGGTCCAATAAAAAGATATCATCTCACCCACCCTTGCTCTCTGATACTAAACAGTTCACACAAAGGAAATAAGATCTGTTCATGGGGGCTTTAAACTTTGAAGGGCTCAAGTCCCTAAACACCTAAGCATTTGCTTAGATTTACTCACATAAGTAGCCCTATTTAGTTCAAGAAGCCTACACAGCTGCAGAAGCATTTGGAGCCCCAGGGCAGGATGAAGCTGCTGAGAATTAAAAATGATAATCTAATCACAGCCAGAAAAGAAAACCCAACCCTTTCCTTGCGCCTTGCCAGCCAGGGTATGTGAGCTGACGGGCAAGGGCTCCAAGCCAGGAAACTTCCCACCGCACTGGGAAGAGAGAAGTGAAGTGGGCCTAAAAATTACCAAACAAACCTCTGGCTACCCGCTGGTCTGGTCCCATGCCAGGGCTGGGGGATATGGGGTGAGAAGAGTGGAGGGCAGCTGAGGTATGGGGGGGGCACAGCGTGGGGATGTAATGAGGTAGGGGGGAGCAGAGCAGGGAGCAGATGGGATTAGGAGGTAACAGGGAAAGGCAGAAGAGAGAGAGGGAGTAATGGGGCAGCAAGGGTACCAGGGGCAGAGTAGGGAAATAATGGGGTAGGTGGAGCAGAGTCACGGGGTAAGGAGCAGGTGTGGGGGGGGCGCAGAGTAGGGGGTCGGGGGGGGGCGCAGAGTCACACGGTACGGGGCAGAGCAGGGGGGCAGACGGGGGGGCGCAGAGTCACGCGGTAGGGGGCAGAGCGGGGGAGGGGCAGAGTCACGCGGTAGGGGGCAGAGCGGGGGGGCAGACCGGGGGGATGGGGGGGGGGCGCAGAGTCACGCGGTAGGGGGCAGAGCGGGGGGGCAGACCGGGGGGATCGGGGGGGGGGGGGCGCAGAGTCACGCGGTAGGGGGCAGAGCGGGGGGCCGACCGGGGGGGGGCGCAGAGTCACGCGGTAGGGGGCAGAGCGGGGGGGCAGACCTGGGGGATCGGGGGGGGGCGCAGAGTCACGCGGTAGGGGGCAGAGCGGGGGTAACACCCGATTAATGACCCGCCCCGAGACGGCCCCCGAGGGCAGGTCAGACTGACATTGAGACAGCGGCGTTCCCCTCCCGCCGTGCCCGTAGCCGGGCGCCCCAGAGCCGCAGCGCCGAGCGGGCGCTCACCTGCCCCGGGAAGCCAGGCGGCCCAGCATGGCGGTAGCTGTGGCGGTGGCGGGTCCGGGCCGTACTGAGCGCAGCAGGAGGCCGCTCGCTGTCCCGGGGTCGCGAACAAGGCGCCTGCGCCGCCCCGCCCTGGCCCAGCGCGGGGGGGGGCGGGGGCTGGGGCTGGATCCGGATCCGGGTCAGCGGAGCCCAGCCCGGGCAGGGAGCGGCCGAGCGGCTCCGGGACTGCTCGCCCGCCCGCCCGGCCCACACGCTGCTGGGGTCAGACCCGCCCAACCCCAGGCGCCCCGGGGCTCCGCGGAGGCGCCGGGCGGCTGGAGCCTGGGGGGCTCCCTGCCTGTAGGGCAGCTCAGTGGCGCTCGGGACCTGCCACAGACCAAATGGTGCCCGGGGGGGTGGAGCATCTTTGGCGCCTCCCTCCGGCTGTTAAACTTTTGAATACTTTATTTTTGATTGCGTGTGTAGCCGTTTCACGACTGTGAGACCCGAGCTACGTCCATGATCGAGACCTGTCATGTACCAGATGATAAATTTGCAGGGAAATGGCGCATCAGAGTAATGAAACAAAAACAGCCCCCCGGCCCCCAGCATGGCACCCTAGACCAGCCCCGCAGCCAAACAGACTCCTGAAAAGGGATGGGGAAGAGGGTGTGGGTAGGGAGGATGGAGGGGAAAAGAATGAATGAAGTAACCAGATGTGATGGCCTCCAAAATATAATCTGCTCCTATGCAGGTTGGAAATGGGAGAGACAGTCTCTAAAGGGAGGGAGGTCAGCAGGGTGGGGCAGCTGAAGATTTTGGAGGTGGGGATGTTCTGGACCCTTGACCAAACCATCAACATTGTCACTTGGATGAAGAGGACAGATAGGTCATGGAAGCAGTTATGGTAGGTGGTCTTTTCATTTGATATCTCGGCCACCTCTTAGATGGTTCAGAAGGACTTTGTATGTAAAGACCTGAACCAGATGAGCTCTCTGTGCTATTTGTGACCTGCTAGATTTTCTTTTGTTTACAGGCATGTATGTGCCAAGGGACCTGAGAATGGGCCTAGAATCCCTCAAAGTTTGGAGAGGTTCTTTGGTGGACCTGGAAAAGAGTTTCAATGCATCAAAAGGAAAGTTTTTGACCTCCCTAAGTATTTTGGACCTTGAAACACAGATAGCTGTAGCCCACAGTATGGCTTTTGCTAGGAGTTGACGCTCAGCTATTATGGACTTGACCTGGTCACAGTGTTCTGCAGGGAGGTGCTCAATAAAATGATTGGATTTTTCACAAAGAGTGTGGTTGTATTTCATCATCAGCGCTTAGTAATATGCAATCCAAAATTGCAGGGTTGCTGAAGAATAGCTCTTGGGAAGCAATTGGTTGCATTGCTTTTGGTCTTCATCATAGGGTATAGAATCATAGTATATCAGAGTTGGAAGGGACCTCAGGAGGTCATCTTGTCCAAGCCCCTGCTCAAAGCAGGACCAATCCCCAACTAAATCATCCCAGCCAGGGCTTTGTCAAGCCTGACTTTAAAAATATCTAAGGAAGGAGGTTCCACCACCTCCCTAGGTAACAGATTCCAGTGTTTCACCACCCTCCTAGTGAAAAAGTTTTTCCTAATATCCAACCTAAACCTTCCCCACTGCAACCCCGAGACCATTACTCCTTGTTCTGTCATCTGCTACCACTGAGAACAGTCTAGATCCATCCTCTTTGGAACCCCCTTTCAGGTAGTTGAAAGCAGCTATCAAATCCCCCCTCATTCTTCTCTTCTGCAGACTAAACAATCCCAGTTCCCTCAGCCTCTCCTCATAACTCATGTGTTCCAGTCCCCTAATAATTTTTGTTGCCGTCCGTCCACTGGACTCTCTCCAATTTATCCACATCGTTCTTGTAGTGTGGGGCCCAAAACTGGACACAGTACTCCAGATGAGGCCTCACCAATGCCGAATAGAGGGGAACGATCACGTCCCTCGATCTGCTGGCAATGCCCCTACATATACATCCCAAAATGCCATTGGCCTTCTTGGCAACAAGGGCAAACTGTTGACTCATATCCAGCTTCTCGTCCACTGTCACCCCTAGGTCCTTTTCTGCAGAACTGCTGCCGAACCATTCGGTCCCTAGTCTGTAACGGTGCATTGGATTCTTCCGTCCTAAGTACAGGACTCTGCACTTGTCCTTGTTGAACCTCATCAGATTCCTTTTGGCCCAATCCTCTAATTTGTCTAGGGCCCTCTGTATCCTATCCCTACCCTCCAGCATATCTACCTCTCCTCCCAGGTTAGTGTCATCTATAAACTTGCTGAGGGAGCAATCCACACCATCCTCCAGATCATTTATGAAGATATTGAACAAAACTGGCCCGAGGACCGACCCTTGGGGCACTCCACTTGATACCGGCTGCCAACTAGACATGGAGCCATTGATCACTACCTTTTGAGCCCAACAATCTAGCCAACTTTCTATCCACCTTATAGTCCATTCATCCAGCCCATACTTCTTTAACTTGCTGGCAAGAATCCTGTGGGAGACCGTGTCAAAAGCTTTGCTAAAGTCAAGGAACAACACGTCCACCGCTGTCCCCTCATCCACAGAGCCAGTTATCTTGTCATAGAAGGCAATTAGATTAGTCAGGCATGACTTGCCATTGGTGAATCCATGCTGATTGTTCCTGATCACTTTCCTCTCCTCTAAATGCTTCAGAATTGATTCGTTGAGGACCTGCTCCATGATTTTTCCAGGGATTGAGGTGAGGCTGACAAGCCTGTTGCTCCCAGGATTCTCCTTCTTCCCTTTTTTAAAGATGGGCACTACATTAGCCTTTTTCCAGTTGTCCGGGACCTCCCCCAATCGCCATGAGTTTTCAAAGATAATGGCCAATGGCTCTGCAATCACATCCGCCAACTCCTTTAGCACTCTCGGATGCATCGCATCCGGCCCCATGGACTTGTGCTCGTCCAGCTTTTCTAAATAGTCCCAAACCACTTCTTTCTCCACAGTGGGCTGGTCACCTCCTCCCCATGCTGTGCTGCCCAGTGCAGTAGTCTGGGAGCTGACCTTGTTCGTGAAGACAGAGGCAAAAAAAGCATTGAGTACATTCGCTTTTTCCACATCATCTGTCACTAGGTTGCCTCCCTCATTCAGTAAGGGGCCCACACTTTCCTTGACTTTCTTCATGTTGCTCACATACCTGAAGAAACCCTTCTTGTTACTCTTGATATCTCTTGCTAGCTGCAACTCCAGCTGTGATTTGGCCTTCCTGATTTCACTCCTGCATCCCCGAGCAATATTTTTATACTCTTCCCTGGTCATTTGTCCAATCTTCCACTTCTTGTCAGCTTCTTTTTTGTGATTAAGATCAGCAAGGATTTTACTGTTAAGACAAGCTGGTCGCCTGCCATATTTACTATTCTTTCTACACATCGGGATGGTTTGTCCCTGTAACCTCAATAAGGATTATTTAAAATACTGCCAGCTCTCCTGGACTCCTTTCCCCCTCATGTTATTCTCCCAGGGGATCCTCCCCATCAGTTCCCTGAGGTTGTCAAAGTCTGCTTTTCTGAAGTCCAGGGTCCGTATTCTGCTGCTCTCCTTTCTTCCGTGTGTCAGGATCCTGAACTCGACCATCTCATGGTCACTGCCTCCCAGGTTCCCATCCACTTTAGCTTCCCCTACTAATTATTCCTGGTTTGTAAGCATCAGGACAAGAAGAGCTCTGCCCCTAGTTGGGTCCTCCAGCACTTGCACCAGAAAATTGTTGCCTACGCTTTCCAAAAATTTCCTGCATTTTCTGTGCACCGCCGTATTGCTCTCTCAGCAGATATCAGGGTGGTTGAAGTTTCCCCTGAGTCTCCCTCTTCACAGGGCCTGCGATCTAGTAACTTCCGAGAGTTGCCAGAAGAAAGCCTCATCCACCTCATCCCCCTGGGCCGGTGGTCTATAGCAGACTCCCACCACGACATCACCCTCGTTGCTCACACTTCTAAACTTAATCCAGAGACACTCAGGTTTTTCTAGAGTTTCATACTTGAGCTCTGAGCAGTCATACTGCTCCCTTACATACAGTGCAACTCCCCCACCTTTTCTGCCCTGCCTGTCCTTCCTGAACAGTTTATATCCATCCCCGACAGTACTCCAGTCATGTGAGTTATCCCACCAAGTCTCTGTTATTCCAATCACATCATAATTCCTTGACTGTGCCAGGAATTCCAGTTCTCCCTGCTTGTTTCCCAAGCTTCTTGCATTTGTGTATAGGCACTTGAGATAACTCGCTGATAGTCACTCTTTCTCAGTATGAGGCAGGAGCCCTGCCCTCTCGCGCGCTCCTGCTCGTGCTTCCTCCCGGTATCCCACTTCCCCACTTACCTCAGGGCTTTGGTCTCCTTCCCCCGGTGGACCTAGTTTAAAACCCTCCTCACTAGGTTAGCCAGCCTGCTTGCAAAGATGCTCTTCCCTCTTTTCGTTAGATGGAGCCCGTCTCTGCCTAGCACTCCTCCTTCTTGGAACACCATCCCATGGTCAAAGAATCCAAAGCCTTCTCTCTGACACCACCTGCGTAGCCATTCATTGACTTCCACGGTTCGACGGTCTCTACCCAGGCCTTTTCCTTCCACGGGGAGGATGGACGAGAACACCACTTGCACCTCAAACTCCTTTATACTTCTTCCCAGAGCCACGTAGTCTGCAGTGATCCGCTCAGGGTCATTCTTGGCAATATCATTGGTGCCCACGTGGAGAAGCAGGAAGGGGGTAGCGATCCGAGGGCTTGATGAGTCTCAGCAGTCTCTCCGTCACATCATGAATCCTAGCTCCTGGCAAGCAGCAGACTTCTCGGTTTTCCCAGTCGGGGCGACAGATAGATGACTCAGTCCCCCTGAGGAGAGAGTCCCTGACCACCACCACCCGCCTTGTGTGATGTCATTTGTCATGTTCATTGACACATCCGATGAAGTGAGCTGTAGGTCACGAAAGCTTATGCTCAAATAAATTTGTTAGTCTCTAAAGTGCCACAAGTCTTCCTTTTCTTTTTACGGATACAGACTAACACGGCTGCTACTCTGAAACCTGTCCAAAACTAAAGAATTTGGCACAGGGTGTGAAAACAAGAATTCCAAATTTTTCACCATAACCTAATACATTTATTGGCCCATTTTCGTCTGGGTGGTGTGGTGGCAAGAGTTAGCCAGATGGTCTTAGCAGGATTCACTAAGGTATCATTCCCTGGTAGAGCCACACAACTAGAGCAAAATGTATGCAAAATGTCCAACAGTTTATGTTGTGACTCATGGACTTTCTCTAACAGAATCTGTAATGAGTCAGCAATGTTTTTCATCAGTTACTGAAACTGTTTAAAAATTTCAGTAAGAGAAAGTGGGAAGGAGAGGCATTACCACGTCATCTGGCAACAGTGATGAAATATTAATCTGCAGTAGTCATCACTTTGTCCACTGCAACCTCTTGCTCCTCAAAAGATTCCTCCTGAGGTTGGGGATGTTGAGAAAGGAGTGATGTAGCAGGAGAATATCTCCTTCAGTGATCTCCTCAAGAGGAGCTAGATCTTCAGGACTACTGATGATAGGCAGCCCAAGTGTCCCAGTATGGCTACCTAGGTGGATCATAAGGCAAAAGAGGGGGCATCCAATGTTGGTAATGCCAGTGAGAAGGGACATACAATTTTTTTTCCCTAAGAATTTCCATGCAAGGGACAGTGATAGGGAAAATGTCCCTTTAATGATAGACAGGAGACCCCTGTACCAAAATCTGGGAGTCTAAGGAATCATCCTCGACATAGTCCCAGGGTGGGGTGGACAATGATGGTGAGGATGGCTGAGGTAGGTGTTGGAGATCAGGTGCTACCAGGAAAAAATCAGGTCTGGTGACCTAGTTATTCAGAATCCATTAACAGTAGAGATTCTATCGCATCAAAAATATACAAGTCCTTGGGGTGTCAAACTTCCTGAGGTACCTGATATACGTGAGTCGAGGTAATACGAGGCTTTGTAGCAGCTGGTGTCAGCACCAAGAGAGCTGAATGCTTCAGTGGTTCCATTTTAGAAGATGGCGTTTGTACTGAGGGTGCTGTTTCAGCAATACATGTTTAACAGATGGCACTGGTACTGAGGACATTGATGACTTCTGGGACAACATCTGGTTACTGACACAGAAGAGTCTGAAGGTAGTCTGAAAGCCAGAGTGCTTGGGCGCTTCGATAAAGCAATCATGCTTAGATGGTACATAAGAACGGCCATACTGGGTCAGACCAAAGGTCCATCTAGTCCAGTATCCTGTCTTCCAACAGTGGCCAATGCCAGGTGCTTCAGAGGGAATGAACAGAACAGGCAATCAAGTGTGCACCATCTCCTGTCGCCCATTCCCAGCTTCTGGCAAACAGAGACTAGGGACACACACCATCCCTTCCCAACCTACCTGGGTTGGTTTCTGACACCATGGGTTTTTTTTGAAGAATTGAAAGTCTGAAGAGCTCCCAGTACTGGGACACAAGAGGTCTTTAAAGTGGTCAGTCTCTAGGGTAATCGGCTGCTCTTTGGTGGAGGCTGTCTGTAAGGAGTTCTAGAATGCCTCTTATTTAGAGCCTTGTCAGTGTCTGCCTTACTCTTCTCCTATGAAGATCTTAGGGACTGGGATATGGAGATTGACAGGGTACTGTCATAATGAGCCAAAACAATCTTCTTATTTTTTTGAGATGTGATTTTAAAAGAGGGCAGATCTTGCACTTCAAAGCTATGTAGGTATCTTCCAAACAGCTAAGGCACCAAGTGTGTCAATCACAGAGATTGATCCCCAGCAGGAGAGACAGTGCTTGAATCCCAGGGATCTCTGCACACCTCAGTGATGCAGCCCCTGAGAAAGCCCCTCAGGTAGGAGGGCGGGGGGAAGGGACCCCTTAAACCCAAAGAGATGTAAAACTAATATAAATTAACATTAAGGCCTGGTCTACATTATGGGGTTAGGTCAAATTTAGCCGCGTTAGGTCGATTTTAAAATGAATGCATGCACACAACCAACCCCATTCTGTTGACTTAAAGGGCTCTTAAAATCAACTTCTGTACTCCTCCCCAGCGAGGGGAGTAGTGCTAAAATCAACCTCACTGGGTAGAATTTGGGGTAGTGTGGACACAAATTGACGGTATTGGCCTCCGGGAGCTATCCCAGAGTGCTCCATTGTGACTGCTCTGGACAGCACTTTGAACTCCGATGCAGTAGCTAGGTACACAGGAAAAGCCCCGGGAACTTTTGAATTTCATTTCCTGTTTGGTCAGTGTGGCAAACTCGGCAGCACAGGTGACCATGCAGTCCCCCCAGGATCGCAAACGAGCTCCAGCATGGACCGAAAGGGAGACACTGGATCTGATTGCTGTATGGGGAGAAGCATCTGTGCAGGCAGAACGCCGATCAAAAAGAAGAAATGCCAATATATTTGCCAAAATCTCACAGGGCATGTTGGAGAGAGGCTACATCAGGGACGCACGGCAGTGGTCTGTAAAGGCCTATAAAGGTCTGTAAAGGCCTATACTCTAATTTAGGTGTATTCTTATCACTTAGCTAGTTATAGAGGTATAAAAGAAAGACTCAAAATCACTGTCTGCTGGTGTAAGGGCCTTCGCTTACTGTGACAGTCTGAGGCCCTGTTCTTAGGCTAAGGCCTTTGGCTAAGCAGCAGAGGCAGCCATAAGCTGGGAAGCAAATGGTCACATCTTCACATTCCAAACTAGTCACATTGAGATAAGGTGATGTTGGGCTGTGAGGAATACAATCCTGTCCTGATAGTGCCTATCACCTCCAGAAAAAGGGAAGTGCGTAGAAAATGTAAAAGGAAACTTAGTTTGATAACATCCTGTCTGGCAAGAACTCACTTATCAAAAGCTGGGATGTGAAATCCTCATTTCTTTGTTGTTCTATCACCCCATTTCCCTGTTGTTTGTCTGCATAATCTCTGTTTGGTTCTGTGATTGTTCCTGTCTGCTGTATAATTAATTTTGTTGGGTGTAAACTAATTAAGATGGTGGGATATAATTGGTTAAATAATCATGTTACAATATGTTAGGATTGGTTAGTTAAATTTCAGTAAAATGATAAGTTAAGGTATAGCTAAGCAGTACTCAAGTTTTACTATATAGTCTGCAGTCAATCAGGAAGGGGCGGGGAATGGGAACAGGGAATGGGGGTGGGGAAATTGGAGTCATGTTTTGCTAAGGAGGGGGAATGGGAACAGGGACACAGGTAAGGCTCTGTGGTATCAGAGTTGGGAAGGGAGACACTAAGGAAGGAAACTGGAATCATGCTTGCTGGAAGTTCACCCCAATAAACATTGAATTGTTTGCACCTTTGGACTTCGGGTATTGTTGCTCTCTGTTCATGTGAGAAGGACCAGGGAAGTAAGTGGGTGAGGGAATAAGCCCCCTAACAGGCAGTGCCGCATGAAAATTAAGGAGCTGAGGCAGGCTTACCAAAAGACAAAGGAGGCAAACAGTCACTCCGGGTCAGAGCCCCATGCATGCCGCTTCTATGATCAGCTGCATGCCATTCTAGGAGGGACCCTACCACTACCCCACCACTGTCCGTGGATACCTGCAAGGGGGAGTCTCCCGCAACAGGGAGGAGGGGTTTGTGGATGAAGAAGAGGAGGAGGAGGAGGAGAATGCGCAGCTGGCAAGTGGTGAATCCGTTCTCCCCGGCAGCCAGGACCTTTTCATCACCCTGGAGCCAATACCCTCCGAAGGCGGGATCCCCGACCCTGAAGCTGGAGAAGGCACCTCTGGTGAGTGCATATTTATAACTACAGTACAGGGTTTAAAAGCAATAGTGTTTAATGTTTGATTTTCCCTGAAGAATTGGAATGCATTCGTGGCCAGTACAGCTACTGGAAAAGTCTGTTCACGTGTCTGGAGATGGAGCAGGAATCCTCCAGGGACATCTCCATGAAGCTCTCCTGGACGTCCTCTGACAGTATTCTGGAATCATTGCAGCACAAAGCATGGCAGCAAATGGTCCTGGGTTTTGCTCGCATTCAAGCAACATTCAGTCTATATCTTTCTGTGTTAGCCTCAGGAGAGTGATATCATTTATGGTCACCTGGTTGAAATAGGGGAATTTTTGTAAGGGAACAGTAAAAGGACCCCATTCATGCTGGGCTGTTTGCGCTGGGCTAAAAGGGATCATCCCAGAGAATACCCATGCGGTGAGGTGAGGGGAGGTGTGTGCTGCACATCCACCTGAAAACTGCAGCCCATCCTTTTAAATGTGAAACCCAACCCATTGCTTGCTATGGGAAAGGATGGTGCTGCAGTTTGAAACCATTCCTACATGTTATGCATAAGAAGCCAACCCCGTGTACCCTTTGCCTTACCATGGCTGCATGGAAACCAAATTCTGTTGCCCAGCCATGTGCGATGTGTCACCATACCAGCAGGCGCTCAATATAAAAGGCAAAATACAACCTTGTACCTAAAGCACATGTGCTGTCTGCTGTGAAGTGCTTGATTCACTGTGAAAGAGTCTCCCTTTTGTTCTCAGAAATGTATCATCTTAAATTTTACTCTCCCTTTTTATCTCCCCCCATGTGCAAATGTTTCTAGGCTCCCCCTATCATCTCCATCCCTGAGGTTATCGCAGATTAGAAGGCGAAAAAAACGCACTCGCGATGACATGTTTTCGAGCTCATGCAGTCGTCCCGTACTGATAGGGCACAGCTGAATGCATGGAGGCATTCAGTATTAGAGGCTAGGAAAGCATTAAGTGAGAGCAAAAAGCAGAGGCAGGAATCGATGCTAAGGCTAATGGGGGAGCAAACGGACACGATGAAGCGTCTGGTGCAGCTGCAGGAAAGCCAACAAGAGCACAGACCCCCGCTGCATCCATTGTACAATCGCCTGACCTCCTCCCCAAGTTCCATATCCTCCTCACCCAGACGCCCAAGAACACGTGGGGGGAGGCTCTGGGCACTCAGCCACTCCACTCCAGAGGATGGCCCAAGCAACAGAAGGCTGTCATTCAAACAGTTGGATTTGTAGTGTGGCTACAATAAGCAATGTGGCCTTGTCCTTTCCTCCTGCCCCACTCCACCCCACCCGGACTACTTCGTCAGTTATCTCCCTTTTTAAAAAAATAATAAAGAAAGAATGCATGGTTTCAAAACAATAGTTACTTTATTTCAAAGGGGGGAGGTTGGTTGGCTTACAGGGAATTAAAATCAACAAAGGGGGTGGGTTTGCATCAAGGAGAAATACACACAACTGTCACAGCGAAGCCTGGCCAGTCATGAAACTGGTTTTCAAAGTCTCTCTGATGCGCAGCATGCCTTGCTGTGCTCTTCTAATTGCCCTGATGTCTGGCTGCTCAAAATCGGGTGCCAGGCAATTTTCTTCAACCTCCCACCCCATCATAAAAGTCCACCCCTTACTCTCACAGATATTATGGAGCACACAGCAAGCAGCAATAACAACGGGAATGTTGGTTGCGCTGAGGTCTGACCTAGTCAGCAAACAGCGCCAGCAAGCTTTTAAACTTCCAAAGGCATATTCTACCACCATTCTGCACTTGCTCAGCCTGTAGTTGAACTGCTCCTTACTACTGTCCAGGCTGCCTGTGTACGGCTTCATGAGCCTGGGAGCAAGGGGTAGGCGGGGTCCCCAAGGATAACTATTGGCATTTCAACATCCCCAACTATTGGCATTTCAACATCTGGTCTGGGAAGTAAGTCCCTTTTTGCAGCTGCTCGAACAGCCCAGAGTTCCTAAAGATGAGAACGTCGTGCACCTTTCCCAGCCATCCCATGTTGATATCGGTGAAACATCCCTTGTGATCCACCAGTGCTTGCAGCACCATTGAGAAGTACCCCTTGCAGTTTATGTACTGGTTGGCAAGATGGTCGGGTGCCAAGATAGGGATATGCATTCCGTCTGTCGCCCCACCACAGTTAGGGAAACCCATTGCAGCAAAGCCATCCACTATGACCTGCACATTTCCCAGAGTCACTACCCTTGATAACAGAACATTAGTGATTGCATTGGCTACTTGGATCACAGCAGCCCCCATAGTAGATTTGCCCACTCCAAATTGATTCCCAACTGACTGGTAGCAGTCTGGTGTAGCAAGCTTCCACAGGGCTATCGCCACTCACTTCTCACCTGTCAGGACAGCTCTCATCTTGGTATTCCTGTGCTTCAGGGCATGGGAAAGCAACTCACAGAGTTCCAGGAAAGTGGCCTTACACATTCAAAAATTTCACAACCACTGTGAATCATCCCATACCTGCAATACTGTGCAGTCCCACCAGTCTGTGCTTGTTTGCCGGGCCCAGAATCAGCGTTCCACTGTATCAACCAGCCCCATTGCCACCATGATGTCCCAGTTGCCACAGCCCGTGCTGTCATGAACGTCTGTGTCTTTGTCCTCATCAAAATCATCCTCGTGCTGGCGTCTCTTAGCCCGGTTCTGCATCTACTCCAGGATAATGCACGAGGTGTTTACAATGCTCACAACAGCAGCGGTGAGCTGAGCGGGCTCCAGGCTTGCCGTGGTATGGCGTCTGCAGGAGAGCAGAGTTGCAGCAGAAGCAGTGGATGACGATGGATGCCATGAGAATAGATATGTATATAGAATGACAAGAGGACCTGCGAGGTGGATTCATGGCACCAGGAGAGCAGAGTTGCAGCGGAAGCGGTGGATGATGACGGTTAGCAGTCATACTGCACCATCTGCTGACAAGAGCAGTGGTGACGCTGAGCTGAGCTGAGCGGGCTCCATGCTTGCTGTGGTATGGTGTCTGCATGGGAAAAAGGCACGAAACGATTGTCTGCCGTTGCTGTCACAGAGGGAGCAGTGACTGATGACATGTACCCAAAACCACCTGTGACAATGTTTTTGTCCCATCAGGCATTGGGAGCTTAACCCAGAATTCCAATGGGTGGCAGAGACTGCGGGATAGTTACCCACAGTGCACCGCTCCATAAGTCGATGCTAGCCACGGTAGTGAGGATGCACTCCGCCAACTTCATGCACTTAGTGTGGACATATGCAATCGACTGTATAAAATCGATTTCTAAAAATCGACTTCTATAAAATCGACCTAATTTCATAGTGTAGACATACCCTAAGAATGTATGGTTAAGGTATAAGCTAAGTGGTACACTAGATGCTCTGTCTCAGGTGGGTGATTGAGAAGGAACTCGGGGCAGTTCATCTACGCAGCTTTATATATCCTCTGTACAGGGCACAAGGACGGCTGGAATGAAAGTGCAGGCCACACAGGCATTGCTATGAAAATCTCCAATCAAAGGCACATGAGCATCTGCAGTGGAGCACCCATAGGAATGTTACTTGACATTCCAATTTATTCCATTTAATATTAATGCTGTAAATATAGGGTCATACTGAACGATCGTTGTCATAAATATAAAGGGAAGGGTAAACCCCTTTGAAATCCCTCCTGGCCAGGGGAAAGCTCCTCTCACCTGTAAAGGGTTAAGAAGCTAAAGGTAACCTCGCTGGCACCTGACCAAAATGACCAATGAGGAGACAAGATACTTTCAAAAGCTGGGAGGAGGGAGAGAAACAAAGGGTCTGTGTGTCTGTCTTATGTTGGTTTCTGCCGGGGATAGACCAGGAATGGAGTCTTAGAACTTTTAGTAAGTAATCTAGCTAGGTATGTGTTAGATTATGATTTCTTTAAATGGCTGAGAAAAGAATTGTGCTGAATAGAATAACTATTTCTGTCTGTGTATCTTTTATTGTAACTTAAGGTTTTGCCTAGAGGGGTTCTCTATGTTTTTGAATCTAATTACCCTGTAAGATATCTACCATCCTGATTTTACAGGGGGGGTTTCTTTATTTCTATTTACCTCTATTCTTTATTAAAAGTCTTCTTGTAAGAAAACTGAATGCTTTTTCATTGTTCTCAGATCCAAGGGTTTAGGTCTGTGGTCACCTATGCAAATTGGTGAGGCTTTTTATCCAACATTTCCCAGGAAAGTGGGGTGCAAGTGTTGGGAGGATTGTTCATTGTTCTTAAGATCCAAGGGTGTGGGTCTGTAGTCACCTAGGCAAATTGGTGAGGCTTTTTACCAAACCTTGACCAGGAAGTTGGGTGCAAGGTTTTGGGAAGTATTTTGGGGGGAAAGACACGTCCAAACAGCTCTTCCCCAGTAACCAGTATTAGTTTGGTGGTGGTAGCAGCCAATCCAAGGACAACGGGTGGAATATTTTGTACCTTGGGGAAGTTTTGACCTAAGCTGGTAAAGATAAGCTTAGGAGGTTTTTCATGCAGGTCCCCACATCTGTACCCTAGAGTTCAGAGTGGGAGAGGAACCTTGACGATTGTGAAGCATGTTTGGCACAAAATAATCAGATAAAGTGATGGGGGCCACATAAATACCTACCTAAAGAAATAGCCTTGCCCTTTTTTTTAGTGGTTTTGTATTTATTTATTGGTAAGTTATCTTTTAAAAAAAATCAAGGGGAGAGGGAGAATTGATTTCTAAATTTCTATTAGTTTGGTTTGTCTCAAAGTCTGTCTATGTTGGTAGTGTTGAATTTCTTAGATTTGGTAGGCTCTTCACAGATTTTACAGCCAGAAGGAACAATTTTGATAATCTAGTCTCACCTTTTGGGTATAGCACAGGACATAGAACTTCAATGAGTAATTTCTACATCTAGCTCCAGTGCTTGAACTAGACCACTGTTTCTAAACCTTTTTAGTTTGGTGGCCCCTTTTTCAACACACATTTTCCCCCCATGCCCTTATGTTTACTATAAAAGAACAAAATATATCAATGCTAACCCTATGTGTGTGAGTATTCCAAGAGGTTGACAAAGCATACTTACCTTGAAGGAGGGTAAGGATGTGCACAGGAGCAGGGTGCAAGATTCTTTGCTTTTAGTTTGTAATATATTTTTTCAGTGCCTTGCAGTCCACCAGATGAGAAATACTGGACTAGATTAAATCAAGAGTAAATGAGGTTTGGAGAGGGATATAGATGTTGGTCTCTGTGACGGTGCCCCTCATAAGGCTTTATGGAAATATGCTTATGAATATATATGACATAACTGGAATATGTTCTATGCTACATATGCTTTGTAACATATCTATGTAAAGGTTATGATTTACTGAATCTATTAATCCTACTTGTATGCATGTATCATTTTTGTATTCAAAGTTATGAATATTGGCCATGTACTGGTTTGATTTCTAAATAACCTTAGTAGAGCATTTGGTCAGTTCCTGGAGAAAGGAATTTGCAAAGTTAAGTGCCCAATCAAGAAGCACTTAAGGAACAATGCATCTTGGAATGCTCCAATCCACATAAGAAGTCTTCCTGGAGACATTTAGGATACCATGTGGGCAATGGCTTCTGCTTGTGGCAATGTCCACTGACTCCCTTGACGCCTTTGAGGAGCAGTGGGCGCTGTCCGGGGTTCTCTGCTCGGTGTCCCCATCTGGTTCCCTTCATTTGACCCTTTGACCACACTCCTGTCCCTGTTATTTCATTAGTTGTCCCCCGTACTACTTTGGTTTCCAGGTCCTGTGGATTCCCCTCTTAGGCTAGAGGGGGATTCTTTAGGGGGAGGGAGGGGGGAGGCAAACAACTGTGCATATCTCTCTGTTAGTGTTAATAGAGGGTGAACAATTTATGAGTTTACCCTGTATAAGCTGCTTTCAGTTAAGCCTACAGCTGTTAGGGGATGTGGTTCAGACCTGGGTCTGGCTCAAACCAGGCAGAGCACTGAAGTCCTAAGCTGACTGGGCAGGAAAGCAGGGACAGTAGTAGTCTTGGCACATCAGGTGGCAGTTCCCAAGGGGGTTTCTGTGATCTAACCCGTCACATCTCCATTCTCCACTATGGCTGAGCTGTACTTGAACATAATGGAGGTAGTAGCCAAAGGGAGCCAGTTGCAGCCCTTCAGAGCCTCAGTTGCCAGGCAAGTTAGAGGAGGAACGGTTGTACTCTGAACTTGCCTAAGTCCCATATGCCAATAGAGGATTGGGTGTAGCACAGCTGAGTTATGCCTCACCTCCTAGTACCAATGTAGATGGAGGCTGATATAAGATGTAAAGTCAATATGGTCTCCTCACCAGCAGGGATTTTCCCCTCTGAGGCATCAGCTGATTTACACCTATTTTGCACTGCATAGCAAATGAAAAATGGGAAAGAACTGGTTAAGCGGTACTGCAGAAAACGATTTGTGGGGGTAGAGTGGGTCACAAATTAAATATGTCAGTGTGATGCTGCTGCAAAAAAGGCAAATGTCATCCTGGGATGCATTAACAGGAGTGTCATATGTAAATGGTGGAAATAGTTCTTCTGTACTCAGCAGGAGTGAGACCTCAACTGGAGTATTGTTCCTAATTTTGGGCAGTGCACTTTGAGAGAGATGAATTGGCAAAAATCCATGGGAGAGCAACAAAAGTGATAAAAGGACTAGAAAGCATGATGTACAGATAAAAATTGAAATTGGACATTGAGTTTAGATGGCAGGGGAGAGAGAAGACATGTTACATCTTCAAACATGTAAAAAGTAATTAGTGATCAATTGTTCTTCATGTCCCCTGAAGGCAGGAGTAGTAGAATTCCATTTAATTTGCAGCATAGGGGTTTTAGGTTAGATATCAGAAAATACTTTAACTACAGAGGGTTAAGGACTGGAAAAGGAAGCCCAGGGAGGTTGTTGAATCTCCATTATTGGAGGTTTTTAAGAACGGGGTATTCACCCAAAAGAGGGATCACAAAACCATATGGTAGAAGGGGATCACAGTATTGCCACCCTTACTTCTGCACTGCCTTCAGAGCTGGAGAGCCAGAGAGTGGTGGCCGTTGGCTGGGTGTCCTGCTCTGAAGCAGTGCTGCCGCCAGCAGCAGTGCAGAAGTAATGGTGGCATGGTATGAGGGTCATCACAGCCTGAAATATTTTCAAACGGGGTTCCCACAAAAAAAGTCTGAGAATGCCAGGTTTAAACAAACACCTGTCAGGGATGGTTTAAGTCAGTGTTTCCTCAAACTTCTGTATTGGTTACCCCTTTCACATAGCAAACCTATAAGTGCAACCCCTCTTATAAATTAAATACAAAAAAAAAGTTTAACACTATTATAAATGCTGGAAGCAATTGGGGATAGAGACTGACAGCTCACACCGCCCCGTAATAACCTTGTGACCCCCCTGAGGGGTCATGAGCCCCAGTTTAAGAACCCCTGCTCTAAGTGTTCTTAATCCTGCCTCAGCACAGGGGAAAAGACTAGAGGTTTTCAAGGTCCTTTCCAGCATTACATTTCTGATTCTATTATTTATAGCAACACCAAGTGGCCTTAGTGAACTGGAAAAAACTGACCCTTCAAGTGATCAGGAATATGATTTCTGTATGTTCACAGCAATACTGAATGCAACATTCAGTTATGTTGAACCTGCTATTTCTGTTCTTTGTTACTGATCTTTTCAGGCTTTGTTTTCCCCTCTGCATTTTCTTCCATGCACCTACTCAAATTCCAACTCCCATTCATTCCCTCCCCACCACTGCTTCATTCCAAAACCTTTTCCTTTATCAGCTAAAATAATCAGATATTAAGTAGTCTGACATTTGTGTTATTGGAGAGTTAACTGTAAAGCCCACTAGCAGCCATAAGCAAGAGCACTCACACCTCTACACTCTTAAGGTTATTTGCAGAATCAAACAAACTGCCTCAAGTGTAGATCACATCAGAAGGTTCTGTTAGCCAACATGAGTTAGTTTTTAAATGAAAGTGAAAGATTTCAGATTCTGCAGAATCTAGATGTCAGTTAAGCCACAAATACATCAAGCAATTTATAAGCCAGCATGTTAGATTTGACTTCTGCTAGGAATGCTACATGAAGCATCATGTCAGAAAATCCAATTGAAGGGCACCATATAGGGACCTTAAATTGTATCATGTGCATAATTTGACAAATTACTCTTTTGTTTTGTAACCCCATTACTTAGGATGTGTCGTACCATAGCACCTAAGAGGTTGCCAGTTTAGGACTGCTAGGACAGCATACCAATGTGTCATATGGCTTGATCTGAGCCAGTTATACTGTTTGGCAATCCAAGGATGCAGAATAAAAAGTTGTATACTCCAACATCTAGAGTGAAATATGGACCTCACAGAAGTCAATGGGAGTTTTGCCATTGACTTGAGTGGGGCTAAGATTTCACCCCCAACATTTATGACAAATGCAGTGAGATTACATGTCTGCATCTTAAGATGCAGACTTCACTTGTATGTTGATTAATTCATTACATTTGATAGTTATGACCATTTATATATCCACACATACTTAATATTCAAACTGTTTAGCCAGTTTTTTTACATTGCTTTATTTCCTCCCAGTTGTGCTGCGTTCTGACAAATATGTTCCAATAAGCAAGCCATTTTGCAAAACAGATCAAACTTTTATCCCATTAACCAACGTAAGGATTGCAGAACTGCTCAAACTTATACACTAATTTTTTTTTTAAACTCTGGCTATTGGAACACAATTAACATAGCAAGTGGAGAATAGAGAGGGAAATAGTTTTAACAAGTATTTGAACAGCAATTGGTTTACCCTTGGCATAGAAAGTTTTTACACTAAGGCAATGTACAAGTTTTATAAAAATTAGTATGATCTGCTTTAGAATGGAGAGTGCCTAAATACTGTCAAACTACTCCACTCTATCTTTTTAATAAAGTTAATTTTAAAACATACCATTACAATGGGAAAAAAGTCATTTTATATTAAAAAGATTTAAAATGTAAACAGGCAATTTAAATGAAACAATGCTTTTAATATTCAAAATCAGACTGCCTTATTTTGCAAGGCAGATAACTACATAAGGAAGTCAATTTAAAAAAAAATCACATTTGAAAATCAATTAAAAACAGCATATTGCTGTAATTTGAAGATTAGAGGAAAAGGTATTTTTCATGTATTTACTCTGAACATTTGATGGCACTGTACAGAGTCAATTTTATCATTCACCTGTAGTTTCCCTAGTTGCTGTGAAATATGCAGATACAAGTGAGAAAAAATTGCCTATCAAACCACAGAAGTGCCTTGGATTCAATAGTGTATCTGAAACTCCTTTTAACTCATTTATTGAGATCGGCTATATTTCATGTTGATGTCTAACAGGACTCCTGCAGTTTATTACGTCCATGGTTTTGTTTCATAGCATGTTATGTCCATCCCCTCATCTTTTGATATTGCTATTGTAGACACCTTTAGTATACCATGGACTCCACATTCTTCTCTAGATTACAGTACCAAACAAAATATCAAAACATTTATTCTTATAAGAATTTAGTAAAATGGATTGTAGAGTTTCTTTTAATAGCAATTAGTTAAAAGATGGTTTCCAAAAATCTACATGGCTTACAAGTACTGCTTTGCAGCAACAGAAGTGCAAGTGCTTCCACAAGCAGGCTGCAAAGTTGGCAGCAGTATCTCTTTTTTGCCTCCACTATGCACAAGCGGCATAAAACCTTCAAGTAACAGACTGATAAGTTATCTAGTGTCAATGCATTTCTAGTTAAAGGTGAAATTAAAGCAATTTTAAAAGTATGGTTCTTAACTTTAACTTAACCCTAAACCCACCAGATAGTGCCACAGGGCTTTAGCCATATAGTTGTGTTTATAAAAGTGCCATTTTTATAAAGTAATCTCCTTGTTTTCATACTGCCACCTTTAAATTGGTAAAGCATAGTGTGTCACCAGAAACTCAGGTGCTGAAGAACTTGTAACTAAAAACACATTTATCTGACAATATAAAGTGTGATCTATTTTTAAGCAGTTTCAGATTTGCTTTAACTCAAGATTAAGGTTAAGTTAATCATAACGAAACCAGGAATAACTTAATTTCTTCAGCTTTTATAGTTTAATTCCTTGTGAATTTACACACAAGACATTTATACCTCGCTATGGATCAGATTTATGACACCATGAAGTCTGCAATATCAATTCTTCACACATAGTATTGTCACTTCTTCATTTGGTGATAACAAAAACAATTTACAAGGTAAGCACCCGTAGCCACCAAGCCAACCTGAAATTAAACTACAAGAACTTATTTTTATTTATTAAAAAGAAAAATGTCACATGTCTCAAACTTGAGGTCTTCAGCATGATTTTTTACTATGTAGATTGGTAGTGGGCAAATAATCCAACAGAAAACATGTACAATAAAAATGCATTGTATACAAATACATCACATGAAACCAATGCAGACTAAAATAAATTACATTATTAAAAGTCTTTATTTAGGTTTGGTCAGTACAGGTAAGATAATATTGGAGTCACAGAGCAATATGCATAAACAAGATACAACAGTTCTTAAAAACTGAGTAACTATGCACACAAACTTCTTAAACATTCGGTCACCTAAGGAGAAATGCACAGATGTATGGTGGAAAAAACTGTAATTAACACTGGAACTACTACAGGACTCCTTCAACAAGTCCATCTTTTAGTGATAAAACTACTGTACTGGGCAAACTTGGCAGTCATAAACCCACAGCTAATATGACAAATTTTGAATGTGGTGTAAATATAACAATATGAGTAAGAATGCCCTTACACAGCACAGGTTCTAGATATACACAGATTTGTACAGACATCATTTATGTTATACTTTGTGGAAATAATTTCCATTTTCAACTTCACATTAACTCATATAAAAATAACTTGAGCCTACACAAATGTCCTTTTAGCAACATTCAACGTAATTAACTGTTAAAATTTCCAAAGTGGCAGAGGTATTGAAGCAAAAAAACCACAAAAAGGCAAAACTGTGACAAGTATGCACTAATTTAAACAGTTTCTGGACAGTATCCTCTCCCAATTTAAATGACACTGTATAAAAGTGTTGCAGAAAAAAATGTTACAAAACTGAACCCTGGACATTTACATTGGAGTCCAAACCATTCTGAACATGACGAGAACCCACAGTTCTGTTACCTTTCATGCTCACTGTTTTCTCTTCTTGAGGATCATGATTGGAGTCTGTGTCATTTGAGTGGTGAGTGAGTGAGTTTTCACTGCCAGTGGGAGAGTCTACACTTTCATACCCAGTACTTAGTTGGTTTATGTAGCTACAACCTCCTCTGACTGTTCTATCTTCAGAGTGGTTGGAGAGCTTATTACCATTCCCTGGAGACGCTGGGAAGTCATCTTCCGTGCCACTACCCTCCCTATAAAATCCAGGCCCAGACGTCCTCTGATGGGAAGAGCTGCCATTGCTCGGTCCGTTAGCCAGACGGCTGCAGTCTTTACCCATGGCCTCTCCCTGGTCTGTAGGCTCAGAAGATGGAGTCCTGCTGGTACCTGGGGCTGAGGCCTGGGACTGCTGCTGCTGGAACTGAGCCAACTGCTGGCGAGTCTCCTTCAACTGCTGCTGGAGAACTAGGATGGTACTCTGCATACCCTCTACCTCCTCATCAAGCTGGATGATGAAGTCATTCAATTCTATATAGAGAAAACACATTTGGAGCACACACTTAATAGCTCACATACCTGGACCCTAAAACAGTACATAGAATCCTGAGCAGATAGAGTTATTACTAAAGGTTCGTATGCTAAAGTTCCTAGAGGTCTGTATTTTCAGCTGTTGCATCTGCAAATTGTGTGATGTTGCAATGTTTTGTATGGAGGAAATCCTAAATTCCAAACTGCCATCTGCATACTTTTTCAAACACAGCTATTGGGTGAGGGTGGAGGAGTGTGTGGAAAAATCCACTCTAGGACAAAGGGACAGTGTAGAAATACGTGCTGGGAGATAGCTGAACTCAAAAGTATTAGTAGGAAATATACTGCAAGTGAACTTCACTTCCAGGTACAATACTATAGCAGCTATTGTTTAAAAAAAAAAAAAAAAAAAAAAAAAAAAAGGTAGTGACAAAGCACATTCTGATGCAACATATGGGCTACTTGTAGGTATCAGAATGATTCAGAATCATTAGTTTACTAACAATAAGTGATTTAATTACTTTTCCTCCTTTCAGCCTTGCATAACAAGTACAACAGGAGAGAGATGGATTCCAGTCTGACTTGTGCATCATTAACAGATTTGTTAACCAAGTTGCAACTGTAGAATTTTTAGTTTGGATGTATAACAAAAGAAAAAAACAGCTCGCCTCTCATAGCCTGGATTGAGGATGCAATACCGGGAGTCAGGGAAAGAAAAAATTGTATTGGCTAACTGAGCAAGTTTGACTAGGAGTCAATAAGAGAAATATGGAATCCCACAATGCAATTTTTGGTCACTTTTTACATTAAACTGCACATTAACTCTACGATGACAAAGCAAAACATGCAATTACTTTATTTTGATGTTTTATAAACAAAGTATCTCGAGAAGATGGACTTTTCAGAACTCTAACTCATATTATTTGCAGCTGTAAAGGAAACTAAAAAAAAAAAGAGAACAGAATTGTGAGCTGGTTACAGTCTCAGGCCTTTTAGAACCTCACTTAAAACATTTGGTTCTGCAGGGAGTGTGCGTTCATACCCCCAGTGGTTGCTTTTAAATCATTCTGAAGCTTGTAACACTGCATCATGTTCAAGAGCAGATACCTGCAGAGGCAGTTTTTGAAAGAACATTCGTTTCCTTTGTTTCAATTACCAACTTGATAAATTTAGAAGGAAAAAGTCACTTGGGTGATTTAATGCATTAATTTAGGGAACCGAAAAAGTAGTCTTTATTCCAGTAACATACTGCAAATTGATGTCACAATTGTAAGAACTATTTTCCCTAATTCTTCTAGGCATTCTACAATGAGCTTCCTCACAAAGGAAGCAGATAGTCCTATCTTCAAAAATAAGTGCATCATGTCACAAACCATTAACCAGCTACAGGTTGTAAAGTCAAATAAAACCTGCATAGTCCTGTTGAACTTCTAGCTTTTCTTTTCCGCAACTGGTTTCAGGGACAGTGTCAGACTTAACTCCCAAACTTTCTTTTTAAAATATTTTATAAAGAAGTCTGTTTAGGGCCACTCTCAGACAATAAATTTAGAAGAAAAATTTCCTGACCTATGTTACAAACTCTGAACCTTTAAGGCTGGAAATTTAGTAGTCTAGGATTTTTTCCTCCATTTCAGCTAGGTGAAAGTCAGTCAGTTCACAGGTAGTTTCACTTGCAGGTTCAGAGGCACTAACAAATGCTGCAATATTTCAATTGTGAATATTGCAGAACATTTGTGTAAAAAATAGTCACTGAAATGTAAAAAGATTTGTGAACATTTCTACTGATTTTAGGTATTATTAAAAGCCTGTTTTTAGCAAATGAAGTGAGACTATAAACATCCAATTAATAAAAAGTAAGAGTTTTACATTTAACAGTTCAGCAGCTTTTGCTGTCCAAGGAGTGCAGAATATTGTGTTCAGACCCAAAAAGTGAAATAGTTTCATTCTCCACCTTAAAGTGACTCTGACCCCAGTGTAAACAGCGAAGTTACCCTTAAATATTTTGTTTTAGTAATCTAAGGCAACCAGCACCACAGATAAGAATTTACACATTTAAATTTACACGTTTAAGAATTTACACGTTTAACCTGACACTGTCCCTTTGATTCTGGGAAAGGGGGGGGAAAAAAAAAAAAAAAAAAAAAAGTGTCTCCTGCTCAGTAACGGGATAATTTACAATATCCACATGACCAGTAGATTAAATAATTAAGCCAGGGCAAATGCAAGGCAATTTCCATTTTCTTAAAAAAGCCCTTACCATCCTGACTGCTTTTTAGTTCCTCACTATATTTCTTCTGTAAAGCCAGCTCTGCCTCAAGCTGCGCAATGCGTCCTTGGGACAGCTGCCTTCCAAGCTCTTGATTCTCCTGGATAAGCATTCGACACTTCGCCATTAACTTTTTGCCTGTTTGGCTGCAAAGGAAAGAGCCATCTATCACAAAATGAAGATAAAACCTTCTGTAATCTTCCTCAATTACAATTATAACAGAGATAGGAGATGCGATTTCTGCATGTCACAATTTAAGGAACATTGTGCCTCAAGGTAATTGTCATAGCAGAAAGTCTCCCTATAGTTACCACGTGCTGTTCCAATGTCTGTTGATCTTCTGTCGCCGTTCCATAAAAGCGAAAGGCAAATTCTATTACTGTAAATATGAATGGCCACAATGTTTTTGATTACTGACATCTGGACTATCAAGGACACAATTTGGCATTTGTCCATTCTCAAAGGAAGAAAAAAAAAAAGGTTAACTATGTGCCTGGTAATCAGACAGTGAGTTACAAACATTAAAAGTGCTCCTTCACTTTACGTACTAAATATTTTACTAGCTAGTCAGCTTTATTTATTTATTTATTTTTACACTGTCAGGTTTGAAGAATATTGAATTTAATGTGTTTTTTTGATCAGCATGAAAACTTCTTACTTAACATACCTGAATGATTAAATATTTATATTTTTCCAGTTTCGTACTTTTGACTATATTATATACATTGCTTCGTTGTTTCCCCAATAGCTACAGTCAGCTCCTCCTTTGTGTTTTTCACAGAGCGTGAGGGGAGATAAGAGAAAATGGAGCTGAAAAATACAAGGCAGCAGGGGGATTCAGGAGCAAGTAGTGTTTTTTTTGTTTTTTTTTTGTTTGTTTTTTTTAAGTTTAACCAGATTTCAAAGTTGACAGTGTACCTTTAAGAGTGCCTGGTGATCAAAAGCCAAGAAACACCAGACCAAAAAGTATTTCATGGGGAAAAAGCAGATCTGATATTCTGCTTTTTGCAAAATCAGGAACATACACATATCTTAAATCTTCATGTTAAAACTGCAATGTAGAGCATTATAGGAACTAGTATGCAAATTAATATATAGGCAATAATATTTATTTAATCACAAAATAAAGTTGATAGCTAAAGCCCTCTAACACTGTTGGTCTGCCAAAGTTTGGAAAGTAACCACAAATATTTTGCCTTCTTTGAGGTTTAGCAACATATATAATGAAGCAGTCCTCTTTTTCCACAGGAAATGAAAGCCCTGGAAAAACAGAATTAATGGGTTTGTGATTGAACTTCAGGTCTTGTATTAGGTAACAAGCCTGAGGAGGTCAGCTTGAGACTGTATAATAAAGTTACAAGGGCAGAATGAAATTTTGCATATTAAAAAGGTAAAAAAATATTGCTAGTGTGCTTCAGACCACAGCTCTCCCCAGCAAAACTGGTGCCCAGCCAAAAGTCACTTCAAATTATCTCTCAATTAACTGTTTAAGCATTCAAGCTTTTAACACTTCAGATTTTTAATAGTTCTGCCAACTCTGTCCATTTAAAGTCTTCCAACTGACTCTCCCACATCTTTCAGAGGGGCTGCTCCAGAAGGAATCTGGCTGTGTAAAGTCCTGGAAGCCTGCAAATGTGCTTAATACAGCAACCTGTTCTTTATCTTGATGTGATGTCCAATGCCAAGTTCTTGAAGCTTAGAGTTGTGCTGACCTAATACAATACAAGTAATACAATTTAAGATAAAAATTTTCTACGGGATGCTTATTTATTCTGTGTAAACTAGGACCACTTTGGACTTAACCAATGTGACAGATATTGCAAAAGCTTTTAGGCAGACAGGCAATGATTTAGCCATTTCCAAGTTCCTGCTACTGGTAAGCTTTTATTCTGTATTTACTACCACTATAGATCATCATGTAATGTCTTCACAACAGTCATTGCCAACTGTTGCATGTATTAGTATGCACCATTAACAACTTCAGAAGCTTTGCACCATTCTAGAATGCCTGCTATTTCTTCACCATGTCTGTTCCTGCCACAACAAACCTTTTGCTTTTATTACCCGTATAGGAATTTGCACAGTTACCTATAATGCAATTTACTTTTCTAAACTTTACTTTGTCTAAACACTTTGCACTACTGAGTTTGAACAAACCTACCTTGCATGTTGAAGTATGTAATCAAGATAATACATGCAAGAATATCAGAGGCAGTAAATCTTAGAATAACTCTGATTAAAGTCACAGAACCAGGTTTTGCAACTGTATGTTTACCAAATTTATGTGCGAACACATACTATGAAACCTGTAAAAATGGAAGGGGTTAAATTTCAAAAGACTAACATTTGTAACAGTAAGTTTTCTATAAGTGAAGTTTCCGCTGACGTTTTATTTAAACAAAAATGCGTATTATGTACTGAATGTTTAAATGGTGATTTAAATGGCTTAATAAAACCACTCACTTCTTTCCCCCTTTAAACATCTGTCAGCAAGTATAATGCTGTATGCATCTACTACAATGAAGTCCCAGGCTTGATGCTAAACTTGGGCTTGCAATGGAATTGGAGCAGACGTGTGTCGGGTTAGTTCAGAACAATTAAAGATTTTGAAGGAGATCATCAACTCTTTCAAATATGAGATGAGGTGCCATAAAATAAAAGTAGTTATACAGAAGGACAGGACGAAAATGGGAAACCGTTCCTAGTGAAACAATAAAAATTTCTACAAACCCTTTATAGCTTGAGCAGTCTGACTCATCTCTTTACCAATGAAAATAAAATCATGAACCCAATGACAAATAAAAGAGTTCCCTAAATATTGAAACAAACGAACAGACTAGAAATAAATTGTTGATTCCTTGCATTCTATTTCCTGCATGTATCTAATATGTATTCATATACTTGCACCATGATTAGACTCAGATTACACAATATTTGAATTAGGGAATATTGTTCAGTTCTTTTATCACTTACTTTTAAACACAACATAACCTCCCCCCCTCAAAGACTATATAAAAATTAGCAAAACAAGATTTTAAATACTTCTGCTTGAAATTAAGACAAAGTGGTAAGAAACACATTTGTCACCTCAGTGTCACACAACACATTTTGCTCCAAAGGACAGTTTTGCATCCTTTATCTAAATAAATTAACTGATTTATAAACTTCAAATTACCAAGAAATCAGCATGGCTGGTTTTTTTGACTGCATATTATAGTAAACAGTACTTTCAAATTACTTGGTAACACTAACACAATTGTTCACTAATGCAAGTCTTACCTTTGTTTTGATGCTAGATCACTAAAACCTTAAATAATACTGTCACAGCAAAATAGATTCAATATATGTATAATTTTTTTAAAAAATTAAAATTTTGAAGGTTTTCTTTTGATGTAAATCCACCGCTTAGGTAACACTACACAAAAGCACACTACTCTTTCTTGCCCACATTAATTATGTGAAGCACAACAGTTTAAGATACTTTAAGTGAGTTGAATTAAAATTTAAATGATCTTAATGAAAAGTGCATTTTGAACAATAAGCAGTTAGAATACATTACCTTTTATAAAATGGAACCTGGTGGATTTGGGGTTTTGGTTTGTTTTTTTAAAATGATTTGGTTACAGTGAACTTTCCACAGTGTTGGACGGAGTCATGAAATAGTGCCCGACTGTATATTTAGAACATTAATGTTCTGACAAACTAATCAGCTAACAATACATGAGCACTATACCAGTCCACATAATTTCACATTTCTCTGCACACTTACACATCTCAAAACATGCACTCTGAGCTGTCCCATATTACTATTCTTGCAAATAACTTGGGACAACATTACAAAAAGGCATCAATAGAGTAGCAAAGCTCCTTAATTGATTCCAGCCAGAAGAATGCATGTGTTTAAATTATTATTTTTTTTAAGAATATGGTCTTCCCTCTCTTTTCAGAGAACGAGACATCTTAAAGGTAACATTCTCGTTCATTACCCCAAAAGTTTCACAGTACAATAGTATTACCGTTGTGTTCCTTAAGCTCTATATTAACAACGCTTTCAAGGCACATATTATATAGAAGTGCAATACAAAAACAGGCATACAATGAAACAAAAAATACCCCATACCAACACTGAAGACAGTTGCCATTATGTGTGCCTTATATATGAAGCATTTGAGATCAGTTCTCAGAATAGACGTTTGAAAAAATTCTCATTTCTGCATGTTTCCATGCAGTGAAATACTTATCACAACTAGTTTTCCTAATCATACACTCTAGTTGTGATCAAATATATTGCTTCAAACAATTTAAAACCTGCAATTAGATAGTACCTGTATTTTATACAGTCCTATTTTTGAGTCCACAGTATCATCAACCATCCAGAGAACAATCCATTATTTAAAATCATATTGACTTAAGGCTCAGTGAAATGCTATATAGCCCAAATGCTAAACAGTCAGAAGTGTACACTACCACTGATGCAATATGAAATAGCACTCTCTTGTGGCTATTTAAAGCTGGTTAGCAAATAAACTCTTTAATGCAAAATTCACCTCATTGAGTTTTGACCCAGCAGTTCAGTGAACAAGCAGGAAGTCCAGTCTTATTGGCAAAACTGACTTACAGTGTCTCTAAGTCACTAGGCTCAAGGTTAAGAGCGAAGCATATTCCATTTTTACATTTTACTGGAATTTTACATGTTCAATTCATGATTTAAAATCTCTAGGTTCTCTCTCCTCCAAACTGTCTGTAGACACAGTGTGCCACAGACTTAAGCCTTCTGTTTCTCCCTCTATTTCTTCAAATAGAACCACTTTGCACGTGTCTACATGTTCTAGAAAAGAAATTTTTTTTTCAGAGGCAGCCACTTCTTCAGAATAGTCCGACGCCATCAGGCCTCTGAAGCAAAGGGGGAGAAAAAAGCTGAAACACAAGGTTCATCTGGTAAGTTTTACATTAAGCATTACAAGCTGGACAGTATAAGAATGTGGCTTTTTGGCTCAAAACGTCTGAGTCTTGGTGTGGAAACGAGTACGTGGCTGTCCCACCATAGCATTCTCGCAGTGAGACTGTCAGGGTAGTCTTGACTGGGGAGTATTTGTTTTGTTTACCTATCAGGCGTAAATTTCCAGGCACTCAGTTCATTTTGGGCTTGTTCCAGTTTGTCTTTAGTCTGTTCCAGTTCACCTTTCATTTTTAGGAAAAACAAGTTGATGGCTGGGTCCACCATTGTTGATCTCAGTTGGGCAACACTAGGCTGCTGGACTTGCTTGAGGTACTGAATCTGATTCTGCATAAAATAAGAGAAACAAATTGTTACTGTTTATAATTTAAAAAGTGTCAATGATTTCAGAATGGACAGTTAAAAGAAGCCACATTATTCTGCTGATGGAGTTAAAAGAAGCTCATTTTCCTTCCATATTGTAACTGTTAAATTCACAGGCAGACAGCAGTATCAACTAAAGTATAAATCAGTAGGAAAATGACCCCAGAATAGAAAAAAATATGGCTCAGTTTACTTTAAATTTAAAGGCTACAAATTTTGCTTCTCTCTCCCAAATCTACTTAATTCTTCATACCACCTCAATTTAGGTTTGCATAATAAGAATAGCATTTAGGCTACTATAATACTCTACTTTTTGATTGTTTGCATTCTTCTGAAAGGTGACTACAAGTAGGAAGAGTATCAAAACCAGAGTTTTCCCAAAGTCAAATTAGAAATTGACTAGTTTCCATATACCTGTAATGTAGACCAAATCAGAGTGATGACATTAATGTTGACAAATAAATAGTGGTTCTTACTATTTCCAAATTGTTTGTCTAAAATCCTGATGTGTTTATGAAGACCACAAAACAGGCACCTTTGATGCTGGTTTGTATTATTTGCGGTATTCTTATTTAAGAATAATCAGGAAGCTAAGGTTGAAAATCTGTGTTTTGTTACAGAGTATGAAACTTCATTATCTTGTTTTAAATTAAATTTAAGCTATACTTCAACAAAAAAAAAAAAAGGGGGTTTTGTTTGGATTTAGGTTCTTTTGCAGAATCTGCAATCCAGTAATGAAATGAAAAGAAAAATTTGTAGTTACTTTTAATTTACCTATTTTCTTTTAGCACATGAATTACTTATAGAACTACTGTTACCATATTTAAATAGGATTCATTCAAATGCATTTTTGGAAGTGTGAATTCTTTTAACTTAAAAACCATATCTTTATATACTTTACTTTAAAAGGGGTGCTAAACAGAAGTATTTGAATTCTAAATCCATATACTTGTTAAAATTACATCCCCTTAGCACAGGCAGAATCGGTTTATACTAAATTCAGTTTAATATGCTTCCTAAACCTCTCTCATGTTTCTATTACAACTAAGTAAATTAAGAATTTCACAGGCTGAAAGAAACATCAACTTTAAAAATTAAATTTGTTTGATTTTTAGCTGCTGTGATCACTTATACACCCCAATCCTGTAGGTAGATATGCACTGGCAAATCCTTCTCCTAAGTAAAGTTTCACTTACGTCAAAGAAGCTCTGCACCAGGCACAAGGATCTGCCTGCAGGATTGAGGCTGCTTTGTATACGTGATAAACTAAAAAAAACACAAATATTTTTCTATTTTGTGCATTTGACAGAACTGCATGTCCAGTTAGCTTGACTGTTCTCTTTGTATAGTCAGTTTATGCTATTTGAGTCTTTCAACAACAAAAATCTGACTGAAAGACCACCACCACTTTAAACAGCAGCGAAGACCCAGGGGCAGGTTTAGTCCCTGAAACCAGTTTAAACTCTGATTGATTAGATTTTATTTTAATTATGCAACTTGAAGTCCAAGTGAAACAGTGGATATCTTAAACTAGAAGAGTCATTTTGTTTTAATCATTTACAGGGGGTCTTTCAAACAAACTTCAACTGGTCAACCAATTACAAAGCCTTTTTTCAAAGATGCTTTCCAAGAACAGGTTTATTATATATTCCCCTCTATATAAAACATATTACATACAAAACTACACTAAAAACGTTATGGTTGCAAAGTTAAGCGGTCAAAAGTTAAAGAATGCCATGTGGTGTCATTTTGTATTTTTACCAACTATACTATGTCGATTAGGTAATCATTTTACATAGAATGTTTCACTATAGTTATTTAATGGACTTCATCTTTCCACTAAACAGTGAGACCTCACTAACTTATTTTGTTAGTTTACAAAACCCCATTCATCCCATTTTTCTCTTAGCTTTGCTCCACTCTCTTATATAATGCTGCCAGTACTTTATTTGTGAAAATACTTCACTTCCAATGTTACAAAACAGGTTTCTACCATCATCATTTAAAACATATACCAAGCTTCCTCAAAGACTGCATTGCAAAATCAAATATGAAAGAGTAAAAAAAAAAAAAAACAACAACAAAACAAACTAACTAGCCAGCCTCTCCAATTTTTTTTAATTTTTTTTTTTTTAAAAAAAAGCCCTCATACTCAAGGGTATATATATATCTTTCTTTTCTGTATCTCCACTTAGAGGTGGATATTCCATCCTTTTAACCATCCCCAAAAAGAGGAGATTCATAAAGGACGTGTTCCAAACATGTAAATGGGTTTTTTAAAGGGACAAATTAAGCTGCAATTTGTATTTTTTGACATCCTGAAGTTAAAATACATTTCCATCTTAAAAATATGAAAAAAGTTTCTGTAAGAGAATCTTCTTTAGGTATATGTGTCCTATCTGCAAACAATTTAATGACATTCCAAGTAAACCTCACGGGATTGTCACAGGATGGCTGTCTCTTTAAGGAAAACCAGGCTCAGTCCTGTCTGTGACCTCAGCTGATGGTGATATGGCAACTTAATTAGTGACCCAGCTGCAGAGAATCAGGAAGGACTTCTTAAATACAACTGAGAATGCACTATAGGGAGAGATGCTGTAAAGGAGATGGGACACGCCTGCATGGGAAGCCCAGTAGTTTGGGGCTGCTTGTGGTTAGAGCAGAGCTTTCCCATAGAGTTAACTCCTATTGGTGAGCTCCTGGAAGGGGCCAGGCATCCAGGGAGGCAGTAGGGGAATCCTGCGGCAGAACCAAGACAAGAAAAACAAGACGCTCCGCAGGGGCCCGGAGAAGGGGTCAAGAAGCAGAGTACTTTGGTAGAGCCCGACAAGGCAGAAGAACCATAAATGTGAGCATTTGTTTTGGACTTTCAGTTGGACCTTTTCTTACCTTAGAAGGGGAGTAAATTTTTATGTAAGATGGCAGGACAGCCAGGCCACAGAAGAAGAGCGAGGCCATCTCAGGGCCAAGAAAATGATAACCTGCAGCCAAAGACAAGGATCCCTGGCAACACTGCACCATGACACAAAGGAGCAGTACTCAAGGTAAGGATGCATCATTACAAGGATTTACATGATTGTCAAAAAATGTATAATCTCGTATCTACAGCTACTGGATAATTAAGTCTTTCAAGCTCAATGGTATGCCCCCCCACACACACTTAAATTCAACAACTGATCTATGTTCTACAGACTCATCGTGGAAACAGTTTAATCTGACTATCTAAAAAGAAAGTGATTCCTGTATGTATTTCAAAAATCTCTCTGAACTGAAATAATGTTCCTTACCAGAAAAATAAAATTGTTGAAGTCATTCATTTGTAAATAAGAATATGGGGATGGGGGAAAGGAAAACATGTTCTCCCCTCATTTCTTAACTTTCACAGCAGAAGTAGAGGACTGTGACAATATTTCAAAGGTGGCTCTGCACCAGTGGTGTAAACCTGATAATACGTTTCACACTACTACTACTGGCACCTCTGTGATCCCGAAGAGGAGGAGGGAAGAAGACTGGAGAAAGGGAAAGGGGTTGTGAACCTGTTCTCAATAGCGCTTAGGTCTTTGTTCCCCATACAAGCAGATCCTAGGAGTGCACTGTGAATGGATGGCACACTTAACCCCTATGATTAGGGAGCATTTTATAGCTCTCTCTCTCTCCTGAGTTTCTCATCTAATCAAGTATTTATTTTTTCAGTGAGCAAGGTAGAGGTGATATGGAAGAAACCTGTAAAAAGGAGAAAATATGGAATTCCAAGAGAATCCCAAACAAGGAAAGAGGAATCCCCAGAGGCCAAATTAAAGATAGAAAATCAGAGAAAAGTAAAAGGGGGGAGAGGGTGAGTAGAAAGAAAAAACCATTAAATATAAAAAGGAGGAGCAACTGAAGTGTAACCCTGAGGGAAAAGAAAAGCTGAGCTGCTAAATTTCAAAAGAATTCTGATTTTAAAAAACCTCCTTTCCTAAAATTACTGCATTGTCTACCCATTTGAATCAGTGGGAAGGATAACAAAAACCAGCAACCCAACATCAATTTGAATTATGTCAGACCAGAAGCTCCAGCAGTAGACCTTGATGCTTGGCGCTTAAGGATAAAATGCCACTGACTTCCAAAGTCTGCTCCCATATCCAAAGTGAAGAAGTTATTTTACATGTATACATTCGATAAACTATATATTAAAAAAAGAAAATGGCCTCATGCAACAGGCTAGCAGCAGCAAAAGTATGGAATTGTTTGAATGTAACAGCACTTGAATTAGTGCCACTGATCAGGAGAGGAATGTCTTTGCTATATTTATTATCTGTTGTCGGTAGCTACCGTGAGGTGCTCTGCTCTGGTTCAATGATAAGTCGGCTACATGCATGTTCCCTCTGTGTGCTGCCCCAGCTCTGTGAAGACAGCTGATACAGCAGACCCCGAGAGAACTCCCAAAAACCACAGACTCTAGTAAGGTATGAAGGCACCCGGCCAGGTTTATTGTCAAACGAAGCACAGTAGTAGTTTCCCATAGACTCTATAGGACATACTACGAATATGTGCCCCCAACAATGGGCACAGCTCAGTCAGTGGCAGGGCACTCCACTGCCCCCTAGGCTGGACAAAGATGTGCGCTCCAGGACCTATTTTTATACAGTTGCAGGACAGATTACTCATCCCTACTGACGTATTGAGGTACAGCCCCTTGACTCATTAGGGTGCTGTTTCCCACTTTGATCATGTTGGTTCAAACAAACACATCTGTCCATCATGCTACCCTTTTGACCCTGTCTTTGGGATGCACCTGGTTGTTCCTTAACTCTGTAAGTATCCTCTTATCGGGATGTCCAGGTGTCATCTTGGCACATGTTCTTCTTACTACTACTTATATCATTAGTACGTGCTTTCAAGGAGCCCTTTTCTTGCCAAGTACTGCAATTAGGGCCTGCCTCTGGGTCACAGCCCAGCTTTGCTTAGCAATGCCTGGAAGTACTTTGGTTCAGGCTTTAGGCCTCAGACACAAGGGTTTATGTTTCAGGGCCTCTTATTAAATATCTTACTTGAGTTTAAGTTAAAATGTATATTCTTCCATATTAAATTACTCTTTAGATTCTGATCCTATTTTCCCTTACAAGATAACAATATGCAGTACATGCTCAGCTGAAAACACATTCCTATAACATTAAGACATTTATCAACATTAAATACTTACAGTACACTCTTGCATTTCCTGTTCCTTAGTTGCCAGCCTCATCACTAGGATATTCTCTCTTCGGGCAGACTCTTGTTGTTGTTGCTTCAGCTTCTCTTCAGACTCTCTCAATCCAGTTACATCATTAGCTAATATTAATGATAAATACAGAAAGCACAAACTTTAATAGCCTAGTTTACAACAGACTAGTTCAAAGACTATGATGACTTTAGAAAGAATAAACTGGTTGCTTTAAAAATAGATTAAAAGGAAAACTAAGTCAAAAACATCAAGGTTTAGATACTGGAATTACTCTAAAGTCCATTTTAAATTTGTGACATTAGTCCCTGTTAGTTTCTACTAATCCTTTTTTGAAAGCTTTCTATCATGTTAAATACCAGTAGTAGCAACTGCAACAGCGCTAGTGTAAACCAGCCACTGTTTGTGCCTCTTCTTCATTAGCACTCCTACTCTGCTACTAGGACCCAAGGAACTGCATTGGTATTAAGGGAGGGAAAGGTCTTCAGAAAGAGACCAGTATAGCTGAGGACTGTGCATTCTCAGCAACTGTACTCAATTTCTAAGCAGCATTGTTTTTAGACAATACTCAAGCTGGAATGTCCAAACCCCACAGTCACATTTTGACATTACAAAACTTCAGAGATGGCAATCCAATCACATTTTAAAGTTTCATTCCAACCAAACACACCATGTTAAAACATTTCTATTAGGTATGTTGGAAATGTAAGTTAGGGATTCAATTTTTGTTTTCTACTGACGTTATAATAATGTATGTTTTTGTTTTGCTCATAGCATTTGTCAACTAATCTGACAAGATGCTGGAAGTGCTATTTAACAATGTTATTTTAAAACTACTTGAGCTCTTTTAATGCACACTAAGGAAAAACTTAATACTAGTTTTGGGGAGGATTTAAAAAAGTTTTTGTACAAAATCTGTAATAGTTTTAATCACCGACTATTTGTGCTGGTACAGCTGTTCCCGCACCTGAAGATGGCAGGAGCATTCGAGTGGAAGCTACACATCTAGTCCATTCATGCACTTCTACAGGGCTAGCGTGGTCCCAGCACAGAGGGAAACCATGGTATACACTCATTTCAGTTTGTTGCATGTACAAAACCATAACGAGCAAGAAACCAATTAGAGGTCAGTCTCTCTCAAAGCAAGCATGATAAAGACAGGTTGAAAAAGAGAACAAAGCCACCTTGAAGAGTAGTGGTACAAAGAATTCTCAAGATTTGAAAGCGGGGTGGTGAATCCATTATTTTAGTTGCCAATCCAATTAGTGACATAAGTAGGATTGGTAACTCAGCTACCCCTAAAACACACTCATTCATCCAATCTTAGGGTGGGTGGAAATCTCTCTCCTTCTCTTTCAAAAGGAGAAGATCTACAGTTAAAGAACAGCATAGCTGGTGAATATTCAAAAGTGGTAAATTAAGATACATGATCTATACAAGACTTAACTGGCGATTCATTTTAGACCACTTCCCCTAACCAAAAATCCTTTCACTTCTCATCCTAGAACATTTTTGTAAAATGGCCTCTCTTTCACAGAGAAATGATTGCCAAAGTCTGTCTTAAAAACGATATGTATCCCCCCCCCCAGTCGGGGCACACCTGCTAATTTTATACATGCCCAAACAAAGAAGACCATTTACTGATAGATGAAGAAGCCACTGGAAGACAGGGGGTGGATATCTGCTCTAGAGGATGCAGGTCTTGTGGGCCTATACTAAACCATCCCGGCCAGTGCACCAGCCAGGTAACACCTTCTGTTCAGATTATCATTCCCCACTGTAATTTATTTATTTATTTTATTTTTTTTACAAGGCATATAAATCACTTGAAACACTATTTAAACAGATTTGTGTAACATTTGTGACTTTGAAAGTAGACTAACTTACAATTAAGATCTGTGTATTTGCCCTCCAGAGCCTGTACATATGCTTCATATTGCTTCCACCTATTAAGGGAGGAAAACAAACATTTCTGAACCTTGATTCATTAGACTGAGGCATCTTAATTTAAAAACACTAACATAATACACATTTGTACCATAACCAGAATAGGTCACAAGGGATACATGCAGGTGTGCGTATGTATATACACACACACACAGATACACATATATATAATCTTCTATTTGCTAGTTAAAACGATGGAAAAGTTGACTTTCATGGCTGAAAGTCAAGTTTAATTCTGCTTCTGAACTAAAGAGAAAAGGATAAAGAAAAATCACTACCTTCTAAAAAAAGTGACATACTAAAAGTCTTAGAAGGTTGTCTGCATTATTCTGGACAAAACTTTAGACCATTCATGTTTACTATTTAGTCATGAATTTTATGGAACACTTTACTTGTTCATTTAAATATTATCGTGTTCCCAAATGCAAAACTATCAAAACCAAAATTTAGTAATAAAAAGTGAACACAAATGCACAGCATACAAGTGGATTTAGAAATCCATCAAGAGATTCAGACAGTCAAAATTAATAAGGTGAAAAGTTGGAAAGTTTTCTTGGCTTGTTCAAGCCAGGATTGTCTTCTGAAAATCCAGTGAATGGGAGACAAATGGTTAAGTTATTGGCAAACAAGCAGTTGTTAGAGTTGGCCATCTTTTAGCTACTCTAGCCATGGAATACTTAAATAATCCATTTATTCAAAAAGACTCTAGATTACACCATCCTGATGCAAACAAAATTTGGGGGGGAAGGGGGGGGGGAGAATGGCATTTGGACATCCAGGTCAAAGTCTTAAGAACAAGAAAAAAAAAATTAGACTACTAAATAAACTACCTAGATTTTTCAAAGCAATGAGCTCCCAATGGACTTAATAGCTGACTTCAAGAGGTCTTTATCAAATGGTAAGGTATACAATAAGATTAATATTTTATTAATGACCGTGAGACACAACTTCAGAATTTTGCTTAAATAAGAACATTCTTGCAATTATTCCTTGAGACATTTTTCCATTTCGATTAAAGGTCTGAAAAAGTCTAATCTGAGATAAAATTCAGTTACAGGGAAGGAGTGATCTGTCCAAATAAAATCTTAAATTTATTTATGAGAGCACCTGACCCCTAGGAATAAAGTGAACGCACCCAGTAAAATAATATTTCTGTTAAAAGTTGCCATCTCCTAATTTATAGGAACATTTTTAATCTGTTCTATTTTATGGCCAGCTTTTTTTTCCTTCAAGATTTTCCTTTGGAATTTCTACTAAGTTCTGACGCTTAAATATCAATTTTCAAGAACAAAATTACTTACATTATTATTTCTCTGAAAATACCATACAGGATTCATTCTTGGGTCTTGTGCCCTCTACACATTTAGGAAATTTCCTTAGCTCTTAAGACTGTGGGGGGGCAGCTGCAGCAGGAGGCTCCTCTAGTACACCAGTAGTTTAACTCAAAGTCTGAATGCTGAGCTTGCTTCAGTCTAATTTTTTCAAGAGGCTGTGGATGTGCTTATCCCCAACCCCAGAGAGCACAGGGGGAGGTACAGTGTAGCCCCATTGGCTCCCAGTCCCCTTGCTCCGCACAGAAAGCCTGGCATGTGGGCTGCAGCCTCCCTCTGCTGTCACCCCGCCTGTAAGCAGATTTTCTGGGAGCATGCCCTCCCAGGCTGCAGCCCTTTATTTCCTTCCTTGGCTATTGACTCAGAAACCTGCCTTCCACTTATTAGCATTTCAGTTGCCAGTAAAAAGTTATTTGGCAGTTGCTAATAAGTGGAATCTACTTATCTACCAAAAAGCCTTGCAGTTTTCATTGCATGCCACATGCTTGGGGGGTGTAAACAGACCCAAGGGAACCTTTTACTGCACACAATTAACCTTCATATGTCATCAGACAGCTCATAGAGGAAGTTCCTTTCTTGACCAGTCAAAAAGGAACTAGCTCAAAATGTTCAAGCCTCTGAGGTACCTGGGGTTGGAATGTTCTGATCACGGAAAAGCCCTGCCATACAGTCAGCCTACAGGTACCACAGAGGAGCAAAAATCTGAAGAGCCAGGAAGGCACAATATCCAGGAGTGAAAATCCTGCACTGAGGTTATTTACTGTGCTTTAACTCCTGCCTTTGACATATGTTCCTATAACAGCATCTATTCATAACCCCAGAGAACTCATCTGCAGCAGGAGCTGCAGTGAAATGCTACTTCCTGAAACGTTAAACTTGAGACAGAACAGCACATTTAATAGGTGTTAACTAACGGCACTTTTTCATGAAAATTGATGGTTTAAAGGCTAGGAAGATTAAGCCAGTTTCCTAGTAACTGTCAAAGTGCAGTTTTACTCAGAAGTATGACTAAAAATGCCACATTCTTATTGAACAGATTTCTTTTGTGTAATAGTCATCTGTATTTGCTTGCTTGTGTGACAAGAGTTACTACACCGGACCCTCGCTAGAACGCAGGATTTGGGATTCATGTGCAGTACCGCGTTCTAGTGGGGACCGCGTTAAAATGCATTACAATTAAAGGAATTAAATTTGGGATCCATGGCCACGACCGCGTTATATGCAAACTCGTGCTATATAGATGCGCGCTCTAGCGCGGGTCTGGTGTACTTGTTGCCCCTGTTAATACAGAGCATAGCTAGAAAAAATGAGCTGGATTCTGTTCATGCATCAAGTATTTGTATTACAGTGGTTCTTAAAGGCTTCAACAGATATCAAGGCCCAATTGTTCTAAGCACAGTACAAACAGTTCAGAATCCTTGTCATTAAGAGTTTACAGTCTAAACAGACATGATAGACAAATGGGTGGTAGGGGTAACAGATTACCCAAGCGCTCACAGCAAGTCAGTGGCAGAACTGGGAACAAAACCTGCTTCCCAGAGCAGCACCTTATCTTCTAGACAAATGGCACAAGTACCCTCTGAGGAGGGTTTTACAGATTTTAAGGCTAATAATAGTCAACATAATCTAACTCAGTGGTTCTCAAACTTTTTGGATTGGCAACCCCTCTCAGACAGCAAACCACTAAGTGAGAGACACCCCCCCCCCCATATAAATTAAACGCTTATTTAACACTATTTTAAATGTTAAAATGAATTTACCTTTTCTCGCCACTTTTAAAATTAAGACAACCATTTTTTACTGAATTGTTATAAACAGAAAAGTGGTTTTTGTGTTTTTTTTTTAAAGTTACTGTCTAATTCCAGGGTCGGAAAGAAACTGTGCATCACTTTTTACACCAGACATTAGCACAGACTTCAGAGCAGACTTGCTAGCTAACTGGGAGGCTGGGAAAAGTGGTATTAACAATCACTTTTCACAGCAGATTTGCTAGTGCCCTATTGCAACTCTTACTTCTGTGCTGCTGGTGGTGGTGGCAGGTGCTGCCTCAAGAGCTGGGCAGCTGGAGAGTGGCGACTGCTGGCTGGTCGCCCAACTCTGAAGACAGTGCTACCACCGACAGCAGTGCAGAACTGCACAAGTAAGGGTGGCAATGCCGTATCATGCCACCTTTACTTCTGCATAATGCTTGGCCTTTACAGGGGGGGGCTTTAGGCCACAAGCCTCCTTCTCCCCCCGAGTACCATACTATAATTTGTAATTTAACAGTCAGACACACACTTGGGGGGGGGGGGGGGCTGATCTCAGTGTTTTGATTGGTCTAGTTTAGTGCAGCTTTTCAGCAGCTGAATAATCAAGCCCTCTGTTGTCCCACCTTTTTATCCTCAAGATGACAAACCTGCATGCACGATATTATAATCCCCAGAGCCCAATTTCCTTAACGTGGTGATAATACAAATATATATTGATTAGAAACAAAGATTTCTGCATTATGTTTACAATACTTTCTGAAGTAAATACCTTTCTACTGCAATGTAGGGTGTGTATAGTTTTCCAGAACACTAGATTTAAACTATATAATTTAAAGTAGTTGCTCTCTGCTTCATGCATGTACTCGTGACCCCATTTGTGAACCTCCTAATCTAACCTGATCTCCTGCATAAACACAATGAATAGAATTCCACCCAATAATTCCTCCACTCAGTTTAACTTTTGAGGAGCTATAGTTTTGTTTTAAAAAGATAGATGTCAAACTTTGATGTGAAGAGTTCAAGTGAGGAGGACCTACCACACCTGATAATCTGTTCCAATATTATGCTTGCTGTTAGAAAGCTTGCATCTTATTTCCCCATCTGATCCAGCCATTGGATCTTCTTATGACTATCTAAGATTAATGTGCTCTCTAGCCGTCAGGATCTTCTCCCTGTATAGGTCATCAAATAAAGACTGGATGCCTCTCCTGAAAATATGCTTTAGTGACACATTACTGAGCTCAATACAGGAGTAACTGGGTGAAATTCTGTGGCCTGCGTTACACAAGAGGTCAGACTACTTCAGGGTTTCCTCAAACTTCATTGCATGCGACCCCCTTCTGACAACCAGAATTACTATGGGGACCCTGGGAAGGGGGACCAAAGCCCAAGCCCCACCACCCAGGGCCAAAGCCCTGCCACCCGGACGGGGCGCCACAGCTTGAGGGCTTCAGCACTGGGGCTCAGATGTCAGTTTCAGCCCCAAACCCCAGTAAATCTAATGCAGCCTGGCGATCGTATTGAAATGGGGTCCTGACCCACAGTTTGAGAACCGCTGGGCTAGATGATTTAATGATCCTTTCTGGACTTAATGTACAAATTTGATATCTGATTTATTAGAGAGAAGGTTAATAGACTGAAGGACCTCCGTCTCTCATTGAAGGAGATGTTTTCAAGACCTGAAACCTTTTAGTTTTTTTTAACTCAATTTTTCAACATCCTTTTAAAAAATTTACTGTACAGATCTCTGGCATTTCTTCTTGTTGCTTTCCACAGCGATACAAGCATAACTTATCTTGGATGATTGACACTAGAGCCCATACTTCCTCACTAGCCTCCTACTGGTTTTATGCATAGATTAATAAAAAGGGGAATAACGAAATTATGCACAATAGTCATCCAGGTAGGGGAGTAATTTGTTCCACATGATCTTTGGGGCTCTTGCTCCCTTAAAAACAAAAACTGTCTACCATTGGTAGGCTCCAAACAGCAAACACACACTTTATGGGCTTTAATACTGTTAACTGACATTTCCAGAAAAAGTAGCATTGACATCTAATTTTAATCCACTACTAGAAGTGGAACCACCACACCACTATTCCCAGGGTTTACCCAAAAAGAGAGACTTGGGTCAAGGATATCATTACTTATGGTTCTGCCAGAACTGTTCCATCACAACCTTCTAACCAACATTCACTAAAAAAGATGATTTGGACAGAGTAATAGCTGAGAACAATGACGAGAAGTTTTCTTAAGCAACATCCTAGCCTTCTTGGAGTGGATCAATGCCTTCCCTTCAACAATAGCCAAGCGTATTCCCACTTTCCTTCATTAGATAAGTTATGGACTCAACCTATAGGCTTGTACCCTGCAACTCCCTCAATCTGTCAAAGCTCAGGTAGGAAAGATGGTGCCAATCATGCACGGTTTTGTCACAACGAAGACAGCTTAGTCCAAATCCAAGTGGTTTTAGCTGCAAGTAATTTTAAAAGTCATTCAAAATAATAAACCTGTGACTGTTGCTAGATTAAAACAGCCTCAGTTAGTCAGGCTGTTCATCTTCTGGAAAGGTGATGATCAGAACTTTGAAGATGCTATAAGGAAGATAGGTTTCAGAGTAACAGCCGTGTTAGTCTGTATTCGCAAAAAGAAAAGGAGGACTTGTGGCACCTTAGAGACTAACCAATTTGAGCATAAGCTTTCGTGAGCTACAGCTCACTTCATCGGATGCATACTGTGGAAAGTGTACACTAGTCTCTAAGGTGCCACAAGTACTCCTTTTCTTTTTATAAGGAAGATATTTTCCTTTGCCTGTATAGTGAGGAGTTTAACATTTGTGCTGCAATTGTTCAACCTTAGAACATGACTTCTCTGAGTAGCCTCCCTTTGTATGTTCCACTTCAGATGCGCATGCCCTCCATGCGCCTTTAATCTGAGATTTTTGGTAGCAGTGCCTCTTCATTCCATGACTTCCTCATGTCCATACAGAGGCGATACAGAGCTGTGCCCAAGAGGTCAAACCACCACCCTTCGTTACTTAATTGTTCTGCAACAGAGCATCTAGCATGCCTGCTTCAGGTTTACATTGTTTCCTTTTACTTTATAGCTCTATTTTGTTTTAGGGTTTTCCCCTACATTAAACACCATTTCTTTTTCTCCCCCTCCCCCCCAACACCACCACCCCCTAAGAGACTCTGCTCAGGGGTTGTCATTAGTGTGCTATACCAGGGTCCCTGGGACTCAAGCAGTGCCTCACATGCTTGGAATCTATTGCAGTTAGCAACTGACATTCACAGTGCATCCACTGTCTGGGAGACACATACATAGTTGAAAAGTATAGTAGACTCAAATTGGCAAAGCTGCAACTTGAGCATCAGTTCACACAGTTTCCAAACACTTTGTTCTGGTATATGTCTCCAGGCAGCCATATGCTGCTGTTGACAAAGCAGTCTTATCAACAGTTTTAGATCCAGCTCTCAAGCATGATCCTCTTTCCAGAAATGCTGCTCTGGAGTCTTAGTGGAGCACCAATAGGGACACTACTCAAAAGAAAGAGAAGTTACTTACCTTGTACATTAAGTTCTAAGGGCTTCTCTACATTACCCGCAGGATCGACGAGCAGTGATTGATCCAGCAGGGGTTGATTTATCGTGTCTAGTCTAGACATGATAGATTAACTGCTGAGCGCTCCCCCATCCACTCCAGTACTCTACCGGAGCAAGAGGTGGAGTCGACGGGGAAGCATCAGCTGTTGACTCACTGCAGCGAAGACACCGCGGTGAGTAGATTTAAGTACGTTGACTTCAGCTACGTTATTCACATTTGCAGCCTCATGCAGTTCACAAGTGATGTACATACGTGCTCTACAGAAGCCATTTGTAGAGTGGAAACAGTGTTAGGAATGACATGGGGGGGGAACAAAGCAGACTTAAAGGCAGGATTCCATGATAAATGTTGGAACCATAGTCTGCTCTTGAGCTGTCTGTATAAGCAAGGGGAATGTCATTCCTATAGTAGTAAGCTACTTGATAAAGTGGAAAAAAAACCCAGCAGCTGCCGTCATGCAGAGCTATAATGAATTTGGGTTCCCCTAGGTGCAGCTAGATCTATTTTTAAAAAGTACTCATGTAACCAGTTTGAAAAAGAGTTGGAAAGACAGTATTTGTTGTGGAACTTCAAGTTAATGATTTGTTTACTCACTGATGTAACCAGTGCCAGGATGCGATGTTTGTCTACTTCATGTGTACATCTTTTAGCCCCATTTAAGAACAGCAAAACATTATCCACAAATGTGCACTGATAATCGGTGCACAACATATACAGACAGTAAGATTCCCACAGACACCACTGAAACATTTTAAGTTGTCAAAATATACAACCAAGGAAAATCAGTCTATACAATTCCTACATACTAGATATGTAAACATGAATATTGCTAGTTAGTAAATACTCCATTATCTTAAGGGAAAAAAAAAATAAAAAGTCCCAACTTTCATACTTCAAGGTTGTGAGACAACACTTATGTATATTCCTGTGTCCAAAGACAACTCTGAAGTCACTTGCCATCTAACATGAGATACAGGCTTGAAAAATTCCTGGATGAAGGCCATACAACAGACCAGGTGGTTGGGTGGGGTGCAGTCACCAGCAAGGTTCAGCAGTAACAGCCTGGTGAAAAATCCAGCCTACCACTTCCAGCTGCTTAAAGGCAGGAGGGTATTCCAACACAGGGTGAATTCCCTTCATTTGGCCTGATCTACATACAAGATCTGCAATGATTTAACAATTGTTATTTAAAATCTATTTACTTAAACCAACATCCATCCCTGTATTGACACAATCCCAACTGTGTGGACACAGTTAAATTTGTTTACAACTGGATTGTGCTCATCAGAGGGCCTGACATTGGGATAAGTGAACAGATTTAAGTTAAACTGTTGCAACTTTTACAATTACAAAAACCTCCTAGCCAGAATCTGAGAACATCTGACCAATTTTAAATACTCCCACTTAATGGCTAGGGAAAGGGACTTCTTTCTCTTCCCCATATAGTCAGTCTCTTTTGCTCTCCCAAGTCTGTTTCTGATGTTCCCTCCTTTGAATAGTTTCAGTGTATTTGTTCCAGACAGCTTTCCATAACAGTGGAGGAAAAACAAGATTGTCAGTTTCAGTGCTGGCTAAAGAACTCCCAATAGCAGTAGTGATATGGATCAATTTTGCCAATTTCACTCAGCTACTACTTGGGGAAAAAGGTTAAGCAGCTGAGGTACAGAAAATGTATGCAGCCTCAGAAAGACAGCACTGCATCAGTTGATATTTGATCCACATTCAAGAGATCCTTATGGGGTGTGAAGACTGCCAGAAACTTGTTTTTAAATAAAAAGCTTAAATTAATAGAGGTTTCTAGCTGCTTAATTCTCCCTACTCACCAATACTAGTATGCTATTTACAATTAAAGTGGATTTTTTTTGAACCCTGATAACTCCAAGGACATGTTTATAGATACTGACAAATGCTTTTGAGAGTGACTAGTGATTTCAGGTGCCTCAGTTCTGGATATTTAAGCTGAGACACCTTTAAAGAAGCTTGATTTTTCAGAGGGTGGAGAGCAGCAATATGAGAAATCAAGCCCTTTTAATAAGTTTCGAGTTGGACACCCAAACATCAAAATCACTTTTGAAAATCTTGGCCATTGTCAACTACCAAATTACATGTACTGCTACATGGTGTACTTTAGAAATAACAGTTTGGACAGAGTGGTACTTTTCCCATTAGGATTTGAGAGAAATCCCATTTAAAAGTTTTTGTTTATACAAAAAACATTTATTACTTTACCTTAGGATCAGTTCATCTCTAGCCAAAACCTTAAAGTCTGTTTCACTAAGGCGAACCTACAAAGTAAAAAAAACAAACAAAACAATTTAACTGTTTGTCTCTGCTACCAACAAAACAAGGAAAAATGGGGAAAAATTTCAAACTTACCTTCTTTGGGAGAGGTTCTTCATTAGTCATTGTGAACTGAGGAAGAAAAAACAAACCTTAGTCAGTCTGATTTGGTCCAGTTACTGAGTTCAGAAAGTTAGCCCATCTTTGCATTCCCATCCTTAATTAAAAAAAACAAAAAAAAAACCCACACCACAATAACCACACATCAGCGAGGTCAGATGCTGAAGTACACAACATCTGTTTGATAACAAGCCATGCTATTCACTCTTCCAGCACAAACATCAGGAGGTAGAACTTCCAAGTAACGTTTTATTTTGGTGATAACATTAATACCAGTATCAATAGTATTTTTGCTGTGACTAACAAAAGAATGGCCTGTTAAGACAATCTTCAATTTTAAGTGTTCTCATTTCTATTTTCACAAGTGTAGTAGGAAAACTCTACAGACTTACATATTTAAACAAACATCTATAATTTTGCTATTAACCCTGGCAATAACTTCCAGAGAACTCATCCAGTTAACTCATTTCTGCCATACATATGTACAGTTTATTCTCCTAGTGAGACAGTTTGCAACTTTATTCTGTAGTACGGCTACCAATATTTAGGATACCAATGTTTATGAAACAAAGTCCTCAGAAGAAGTCTCTCGCTCTAAAGGGTCATGCCTTGTAGCAACAGGTGTAATGACACACATAACAAAACCTAATGGGAAAGGGTCAAATACCATAAAAGGCAATGGAAAAACACCACCAAAATAAAGGATCACTTACTTTAAACTTTTTGGTTGGTTACAGTGTTTAAGAAGAGATAGAGGAACTCAGTACAAGGTCATAAACAGCAGTGATAGCAGTTTCAGGTCTTTTACATTTTCAGTTATGCACAACATTAATTTCTTTGGCCTGTGAGTGACTGATTTACCATTGCAGCAGTGGACTGCCAATCTAGTTATACAGGGTTTCTCACAACAAAAATTTTGGTGGCCTCAGAGTGCAGCCACCAACTCTTGCTGGTGGCCAATTTGTTTTTCCTAAAGTTAGTTACAATTTTAGGAAAAATTGTCAAATATGCATGTCCAATTCACTGCAATTTAGGTTTTTTTTGCAGACTCAAAAAAAAGTACAGTTTCTATTTATGGGAACTAAACAGAATAGAAACAAAAAAGGTGCCTTGCATGTTCTTGATTTTTGTTGTTTATTTGGGGGGTTGCCTTTTCTTTTTAAGACTTGCTAGTTAATCTACTTCTGTGAAAAGTGATATTTGTATGTTTGTTAATATCACTTTTCTCAGCAGCAGACTTGCTAGCTACCTGGGAGGCAGGGACAAGTGATGTTAACAAACATACAAATATCACTTTTCACAACAGACTTATTCAGCCCTAACAAGCCAGGGGACAAATTAAGCACTGAGATGGGGAGGCGGGTAGGGAGGCAGTACAGCAGTGAGGGGCGATGGGGGAAGAGATTAATAAGGGTCTGAGGGAGGCAGCAGGTGCTTGGGGAAATGGGGTGGCGGGTGAGCCTGCGGCTGGAGCCTGGGAACCAGAGGCCTGCAGTCGCACCACCAAAGTGCAGGGCTGGAGGACGCAGCAGGGACCAGAAGTGATGGAGGGGTGGGCCAGGGCCAGCACCTGCCGCCATGTGACTGAGACCTGAAACTCTGTGGCCAGGGGACGGAGCCCACTGCCTTCCTCCCAGGGCTGAAGCTGAAAGCCAGAAGCCCACGCCCTACTGCCCCCAGGAAGATGGGGTACTCACACTGGCTGGCTGCTTCTCAGGTGTTTGTGGCTCCAGAGGGAGGGCAGGGCCCAACCCCTGCTGACAGTGCCAGGGGAAGGGCTGCTGTTTTGTCCCCCTCTCCCCCAGCCCACTCACGATCCAGGAGGCTATAGCCGCATGAAGAGCCCCTGGTGGCTGCATTTAAGGAACACTGAAGTAGCTCCCGAGTAACATTTAGCATGTTTAGAAAGTGGCGGATAGTGGCTTTTCTCCCACAAATTGATTTGAAACAAAGCGGGTCTAACACTTTTAAACTAATTCCACGCTGACTCAACTCGGGGGAAGTAGTTTATGAATACACAAACATGGTTGGAGGATAAATTGAAAAATTAGTAAAATTAGTTTCTTTAACTAGGATACCCCAGTCCGTTATGCTTGAACCTCTCTGCAACACTTCAACATTAAATAACCTAAGTACTTCCCATGATTTTTATTTTTGACAAAGCCCGAGTCTTAATAGGCTGAAATTTTAACCAATTCTAACCAGGGGGCAGCGCAGGGAAAGAGGGGGGGAGGGGAACTCCAGCTTTCCACAGGCCAAATAAGTCTTTTAAACAACAAAAGAGACTGATCCCCTCCTCCCTCTGAAGGAAAGCTTCAAAACTAGAAACCTGCTGTGATTTAGATGGAAGGGAAAGTAGTATAGCCACCAGAAAAGCATTTGTGAAGCAGGGAAGCTGCTATGCAGTTGGACGCAGCTCTACTCACACTCTGGCGGGTTTTTTGTTTTGTTTTTCAATAAAGAAGTGGAGTGCAAGAACTCCTTTTCCAAACACTGAGATTCTGTTCTCAAAGACCATAGTTAAAGGGCAGCAACAGAAAAACATTCCCCAAGAGTGTTTAATAAAAAGGGAATAATAATCATGCAACAATTGTGTTTTCCCAGGGAAACTTTTAAAGACTGCATTCAGTAAGTATCATTAACTTGTCCATTATACTACAGATGCAGAGAAAAAGAAGCCATATTTTGGCTAATTGGTTTTGCAAGACTGATCTAATAGACACCTGAGTTTTACTAAAAAAAACTGCTTTGTTCCCAGAAAGTGTTCATCAGATTTTACTTTTATTTCTTACTATGTATTGTTGTTTTAAGTGCAGAGGGTGGGAAGTAAAGGGAATTTCTATCTAGAAAAGCTCATTTCAGGTGCACAGTTTAGTTTTCACAGATAACAATGTGCCTTTTAAAAGTTTTAGAGCTGAACGGGTAAGGCAAGAGGGTCATGAAACCACTTGCCCCACGTGAATCTCAGGCATCCAGTTTCTGTAATCCTTACGATACACTGCTTCATCTTGCATTTTTTATAACACTGGAAGTGTTTTAACATTGTCCTATAATCTGGTATTCATTAAAATGGGCTCTATTCTATTATGAAATAGTCAATGGCTATGTCTGTACTAGACTTCTGTTGAAATAGCTATGTCAGTCTAGGCAGTTCTCAACCTATTTACCATTGTAGGCCAAAAATACAGCTCTCTGTGTTATGTGGGCTGTATCCACACACTATATATACTCCCTGTATGGCCCTGAGGATGTCACATGGGCTGCAGCTGTATGCTGATTGGGCCATAAGCGGCCTGTGGGTTGAGAACCACTGGTCCAGGGTATTGAGACATGATCCCTACGTGGCTGAACTCTACTTTTCCCAGTAGATCAAGCTATACCAGTAGAGGGCTTGTCTACACAGTGCATTAGTGCACATCAGCCAAGTGTAAATTCTTATGTGCAGCAGCATGTCACATACTGCGTGCAACCTTGCTGACACATAGTAAAGAGTTTAAAACAGTATTATGGCAACGCCAGTTTGGGAACTTTTAGTGTGCACCAGCACAGTTCACGACACACTGCTGCACACAAGAATTTACACCCCCATTGGTACTCACTAATGCACTGTGTAGACAAGCCCAGAGAACAAACTATGGAACGCATCTTTACCACTATAATCCACACCAGGAGAGCTCTGCCAGTGTAGTATATTGGTATACCTACATAGGTAACACACCTAGCATAGGCATAGCTTATGACAAGAGCCACTTGGATTTTGACAGTTTGGGGTGTTTTGTTTTTTTTACCACACACAGAGAGGTACCAATGATTAGTTTCCATCTAAGGACTTGGCTACACTTGCAGATGTAGAACACTGGGAGTTAAACCAGCCTTTGGAGACCGCAACAGGGAAAACGCTGCCATGGGTTTACACTGTCAGCTGCAAGCGCACTGGCATGGCCACATTAGCAGCTCTTGCAATGCCACAAAGAGCAGTGCATTTTGGTAGCTATCCCAGTGTGCAAGTGGCTGCAACGTGCTTTTCAAATGGGGCGGGGGTGGAGTGTGACAGGGAATGTTGTGTGTATGGGGGGGAAAGTGTTTTGGGGGGCTGAGTGTGTCAGCATGCTGTCTCGTAAGTTCAGACAGCAGCAGACTCCCTTCTCACCCGCTCACAACAGCGGCATTCCACACTAATGGTTTGCTTAGTCCTGGAGCAGATGAGCATGCCGGCTGTCAGAAATGGAGCTTTGAAAGGGGATATCTGCATGCCTGCAACCAATTTCAAAACAATGAGAAGAGTGGCCACTTGATTTCAGGGGGATTATGGGACGTTTCCAGAGGCCAATCACAGCACTGTAATGCAACAACTTGTCCATACTGATGCCCGGGCATTTCAGCTGGGGCACAGCAAGCTTTATGCTGCTCCTGGAGGTGGATTACCAGGAACGCTCCAGCTGCAGACTCCAGGCACTCTACATGCGTTGCCAGTGTGGACACCTCAGGAGTTAGGGCTCCCAGGGCTGCTTTAATGCACTCTAACATGCAAGTGTAGCCAAGCCGCAAGAGGTAGAAGCAACAGCCTTCTCAGCTGTCCTCAGGACCAGACTTATCAGTATGTTAAGAGCAATAAAGAACACTTACACTCAGAAAAGACAAAAAGATCATCAAGGGCAAGTCTATGCTTAAGATGCTGCATTGGCACAGCTACATCACAGTAGCACTTTAATTTTGGGAGGCTTAATTAAGTATTATGAAGCTTCTTCTCTCCTTCCATTCCACACTTTTTTAGGACAAATAATTCAAATACAGAAAGTGCACTTCCTAATAAAATGAATGTATGGTACACAACTGCCAAAAATCTGCACTGATTATCAGAAATGAAACTCTTCAAAAATACAGTATAATCAGAACATTTAAGAAAAAGGTCATGAAGGAATTTTCTGTTTGTCATCAAGTTTTTCTACAGTGGGTGTCAGAAGCTAATACTAGTTTATTTTTAATGGACTTAATGTGAGTTTCTTTAGGTGTTCAAATGCCTTATTTGGCCAATTAAACACTCCCAATTAAACCTTAACTCCGACACATAATATCAAGAATATATGTCCCAGATCACACCTATGTAATGTTGTTCTACTTTCACACTGCAGAGATCACTATTAATGTTTTGCCTTCAAATCAAAGTTTGATAACCTGGGATGCATACTGCTTTTTGCCTCTATTCGTGACGGAAGTGAATAACTTTGGGAGTGTTACTGACCATGTTGTAGGGGATGTGAAGATGGCAAAGAATGCTGGAGACTTCTCTTAAGAGTACAGAAATAAGGTAAGGTTTTGGATGGATGGAAAGTATACTATAGCAACTTAGAACACTGGAGGTTGCATGGTTACCACCAAAGTTTAGGGTGCCTTCACAGCCTAAATTCTGCTCTGTTGTGCATGTGTCACAATTCAGTAATTAGGTAAGATTACACTTTCTTGAATTACAGTATACACTTCCACACCTTAAACAGATGTGGCTTTTTTAAATCATTGAAGTGCCAGACTCCTCAAAAATCATTAACATACAATGAGTATCCAGCACAGCCCTCCAATCTTTGTAATGTAAGGTGTATTCAGAAGTGTAGTAATATAGAATTTGAGAAACTATTTTAAGACCATGGTGTGATGTATACCCACAAGCAGAAAACCTTAACTTTGGTATTACCTCGTTTGCAAGTGCTTTATTTTCAAGCAGGGTGGATTGATTTAAAATCACCAATTTTAATCATGATTTAAAACAAGCATGAAACCTTGATGTAAGTCATTGATTTTAATCATGTTTTACATTTGTAAAGTGAATGAAGTGGGCTGTAGCCCATGAAAGCTTATGCTCAAATAAATTTGTTAGTCTCTAAGGTGCCACAAGTACCCCTGTTCTTTTTGCAGATACACACTAACATGGCTGCTACTCTGAAACCTGTCATTATTTGTACTTCAGTTATTTTCCTAAAGAAAGGTTGATTCTCCTTGACTGGTAACTATTAAAACATGTTGATTTGCAACTAAATATAGCCTTTATGCTAAATTTGGCACTTTGCTAACTAGGACACACGATCCATACACATTTAAGCAATTATATAGCTTCACTAACATTTATTCAAATTCTTAATTTTTACTTATGTTAGAAAATGATGAGTGATGCATTTATTTACTAGGTGCTTAATTTTTCCTGTGATCGGTCAAGCTCTATTTCGATAGAAATCCAAAAATCAAAATGCACAGAGAGCATTTTAAATTTTTTCCATTAAATTCTTAAAATTTATTTATTTAGCACCTCAAAATATTTTTTGCATTTAAAACTGATTTATAAAGCAAAGGAAGCATATATATAGTTAGTGAACTGATTGTTTCTGATCACCACATCATTCAAGATGTTAGAACTAGCAGATCATCATCTCATCCTCACACCTACGTTTTATGCATAGATTGGAAGAGGAAAATGTTTTTCCAATCCCAATTGGTTTCTTAACTTTCAATGAGCTAGTCATTAAACTGAACTAGTTGAATAAACGGAAATGAACAGAATATTGTCTCTGCAGAAGAGGCTATAGATGTCACAAGTTGGTTTAGCATTTCATCAAACTCTGGTTCGAGGTGCTTAGCTATTGACTTTCACTAGGTCAGTGATTTTCTTTACAACCTGACACGCTGTTAAAGTTCTGTACTTAGTTTAAGTGATTAATAGAGTATAGAAAGTTTAGGTCTTAATAGAGGTGGTCAATTTCTAATTTTATGTTAAACAGGTATTTTTAAATAGCCTGTACTTAATTTAAATTAAAAAAATCAAAATTTAAAAACTGATTTTATTCACCGTTTGCAAGCATAATACTCTTAGATGTAATTTTTAAATGATTTTTTTTTAAGCCAAACATATAAGCTAAACCCTGCAAAACATTCTAGATGAGCCTAGTAAGGCAAGGGCTTAAAGTTTTTTCATGTTTTTAAACTGCATTGGGAAAATACTGTTTTCAGATGTGCAAAGCTATACTCGCTCAATGAAAGAGGGCTCCATCAATGTACATACACCACACTGGTATGTTAGCCATGCACAGAACAGTGGCAAAAAGTACTTAAAAGTTGCACCTGAAGTACAGTGCATGTACGAAGTGCAATTTTCAACCTCTCAGCCTGGTTAAATAAAGACACTTTACCTCGGAACAAGTGGAGATACAGCTATTCAAACTTTTTAAAAGGGAAGCATTTGCTGCCAGGCCCGCCCACCCCCCGTCCCCCTTTTTGAAAAGCCACCAAAGTCTTTTTGCTCAAACTTTCTAAAACAACCCATTTGTGGGCAGAAATCATGCTCCGAGATGAAATTTCAATAGATGAAAATTTTGGAAAGAGCTAAGCAACTGAAAATGGGATCATAATGGAAATACTCAGTCTTACTAATCACTTTTGCTCCATATGCTGTCATCCAAAAACATCACAAGTTGTTCTACATCATAGGATGGAACCAGTAGTGGCCCCCTATGTTTAGGCTGTCTACCACTCTTCATAATAAAAGGCTCACTTATTTTTGTAAGTGATTCTAACACCTGCATTGTTTGGCATGTCTGAAATTCAGCAAGGCGAAAGCCTTGGAGATAGGGATGTGCCTTTTGCCTGTCCCATGAAATGCATGAGAAGTTACAATGTTAGACAGCTCTTTCCCATATGCTACTTGTTTGCCTGATGAAATTTTGGCAGCATGCCAAAACAACAAAATGTAAACATTCTAAAACAGGTCCTAGGTGCTGTGCCAAAGCTGCAGCAGCAGAAACACCTTGGAGCTGCAAAAGCAGTGGTGGGAGCACAGCTGGGCTCCATTCCTACAACCATCTCTGTCTGGACCAAGCACAAGGCTTTAGGGGCATTGTACCGATCAGAAACAGGCCAGGTTGCCTGCACCCCAGCAAAAGCTACCAGAAGTTAATCTACCAAGTTATTTCTCCTACTGTAGTACGAGTCCTGAGGCAATGAAGGTTCAGAGTTCAAATCATGCTAATGATGCTATATGTATAATCTTAACACTTTTTTTCCTTTAAGAACTATAAAATTATATTAAAACTCTACAGTAAAACAGTTAATTGGTTGCAAAGCCATGTGGCTCAAACGTTAGGAAATATCAGATGTAAGTTTCCTGTACAATCTTAATTCCCACCCACCCCCGCATATGCATAATGATATAATCTTTAATCTGATAGTGTGTATTCCCCCCCACACCTCCTGGATTAATATTATTCAGTGCACAGGATGGATGCACAAGGGTCAGAATTCATGTTACAGTTGCTCATGCAAGTCTGGCATTTCTTAACTTAGGGGTTGACTTTGCAACCTAAATAGATAACTTCCTCTTAATAGTTTTTTTGTACATTATATAAACACTACACCCTATTACTGAAACATGGCAGACTTTCTGCATCAGCAAGACTTCACAGTATCTTAGCAATTTAAACTTGAGAGGTTTAGCTACACAGAGCAGATTGATAACACCACCCCGGTAGTCAACATTGAGACACATTAAGTAACTTCCTCAAAACTACTGACACATCTACAGCAGCATGAAGGAGAGTTAAAAGCCAACCTAAATTGTTTTAGGTCTTTGAATGTTGACTGGCTGTTTTATATTGCTTATTGTTTTATCAGTATATATACACACCTGGATATGGGAAAAGGAAAAATAAAATAAATCAGTAAAGCAACAATCCTATAAACACTTAAGCATGAGGTACTCAAAGTTATTGCATGCTTAATTATTTGCAAGCTCAAGACCCAAGGGGTCTTGTTTGTTATTTTATCAATTTTCATTTTAAATGTCATTAACATGCCAATAGTAAGATGGGTAAGAAAACATGTTAATGGACCACCATCTCCAAGATGCTGACCACAGTACATAGAATACGTTTACTAAAAAATAAGTTTTTTTTTTTAAAAAGCAAAGCACAAAGAATAAGCAACTTTAAATATTGTCAAAAAGAAAAAGAGTATTGTGGCACCTTAGAGACTAAACAATTTATTTGAGCATAAGCTTTCGTGAGCTACAGCTCACTTCATCGGATGAGCTTATGCTCAAATAAATTGGTTAGTCTCTAAGGTGCCACAATACTCCTTTTCTTTTTGGAAATACAGACTAACACGGCTACTACTCTGAAACCTTTAAATATTGTGCAATAGCTAAAGATGCTTCCCCTCAGTTGGCTCTCAACTGAAAGAATGATCAAGCTCACTGCTAAGGTTATTGTAATTTTCTGTAAGAGCATGACAATGTGCTATTTTCTACAAGAACAAACAAGAATTCTTTTAAAGAGTAATCTTCAATACGTCCTATTGAAATAAACACAAATTCACTGTTTATACATGGTATAATTTATTCATTATCATACTAAAAAAATGTGCATCTTAACCCAAAAATTCATTCTGGTGACAAATGGTAGCTTGTCAAGTTTCCAGCCTTTTACTTTTGCTCTCAGTAATATCAAACGTACATTAGTATTTCACCTATACTAACACATTAACACACACAGTTGGAACACAGGATGGGTTTTTATTTAAAATTTCTATGTAAATTCTTAACTTATTATAAGCTGATTATAGCAGACATTACTTTGCCATATTTGACACATGAACTAAAAGGCTCATGCTTGAGGATCATAATGTTCTATTTTATCTCACATGCCACTTAACATACTACGGTATTGATGACATATTGTAAAGGGACATAAAATATTAGATACAGGGATGAAATGATGCAGTTAATTTCAATTGTTCTAGTTATAACATTGCTTTACGGGCTTTTTTTTAAAAAATACCTGGCAGCTAATTTTTTATATTACAGTCTGCGTAGAAACCACCACTACAGGTATCAGCGTCTCCAAAACAAAAACAAGCAAAAATGCAAAACAAGGCCCCGGCTCTACAAAGATTTCTACACATACCTAACTTTAGGCACGGTGACTAGTCCCACTGCCTTCCCGGAAACCCGCACGGAGCGTAAAGCTAAGCATGTGCAGCAGCCGCCGCGGGACGGGCACCTAAGTGCGCTGCAGCTCTACCAGCGGACCCTTCCGCCACGCTGAACAAGCCACTGGAAATCGTTCACCTCTCCCGCACGGCCCCAGCCAGGCCGCAGCAGCCGCCCCCGCAGCAAGAAGGGCCATTTGACAGCGGAGCGCACAGGCCGCTCCCTGCGGCGGGGCTACGGCTCATTGCCGGTGGAAGGGGGGAGCAGAGCCCCCGAATGGCTCCTAATCCCGCGGGCCCGGGCTCCGCCCAACCCGTCCTGGCCGCTGTCGCCGCAGCCTACAAGAGAAAACGGGGCCTCCCCAGGCGGCGGGTGGGCACAATGGGCGCCCCCGGGGCCCGGCCCTGACTCACGCACCCAGCCGGGCTCTGGCCTGCGCCTCACACAAAATGGCTCTAGGTGCTTCTGCCCTGCCCCCGTAGGTAACGGCCGGAGCCGCCCGGCCCGGAGCCCCCAGCCTCAAAAGCAGCGGGACAGGGACACCCTGGTGCCCGGTGCGCACCGGCCCCGCTCCAGCGGGCGCATCCCGAGCGGAGGAGAGGGAGATGGAGGAGACGGCAGCGGCGGCACCCCGGGAGAAGGGGCGGCTGCTCGGCTACTCACCTCCTGCTTACGGCGCGGAGGCCTCGCTGTCCCCGCGCACCGACTGCCTGGGCCGGGCCGGGCCTGTCACATCAAGGGCGGCACCTTCCGCACCCGCCTCAGCGCCCAGACCCGGGGCCTCAGCGGTCACCACCTCCCCCACCCCGCGCTGCCGCCCGCTCTTTATTTGCGGATTCTCTGCGCTACAAAATGGCGCCGAAGGAGGAAACGCGAGTGCGGCCGCCCCGCCCCCAGCCCGCCCCTGGGAGGAGCCGCGGCCGCCCGCCCGCAGAGCCCGCCGGGCGCAGGGAGCGGGAGGAGCAGCTGCTGCTGCAGTAGCAGCGCGACACGCCGGCGGTGGCCCCTGTCCCGCGCCGCTCTTACTCACCCGGCGGCGGCGGCGGCGCGACGGTAACTTCCCTCCTCCGGCTCCTCACCGGAACTACTTCCCAAGCGCCTTTCCTCCTCCCTGCGGGCTCCCGGCCTGGAGCCGCCGCCTTCCCACGGCGTCTCGCCTGGTATGTGGCGGGGCGGTTAACCTGACAGTTGAACGGACATCGCATGGGGCAGCCGGACAGCTGCTGCGGAGGAGGAGGCGGGGGGGGAAGACGCGGAGGGATACCCCCTGCTGAAATGAGGCTTCGGGCGGAAGCAGAGAAAGTCAACCTCTCTACTCCGCGAGAGGACGCGGCCCTGTTGGCCTCGAGCCCAGCGCGGGGTCATCCCCACGTTACCCGCTGACAGCCCGGTCCTGAGGCAGGCTCGAAACCCATCCGCCGGCAGCTCCCCGGCCTCATCTCCACCCTCCCTCAGGGCAGAGCAAATAGTATGGCCAATGCATGGCGAACCCAGAGTGCGCTCCATGGCTCTCTCACCAACAGAAATCGGTCCAATAAAAGGCCATGTTACCCACCAAGTCTCACTGCGACCATGCGCATTTTTGGAGCCCCCCCCCCCCCTCCCCGAACCGTCCTTCGGATTTGGAGGCGCCCTTGGTGTTGCCTATTAAAGGGTCACCAAAAAGATAAAGCACCGTGAGAAGCAAATTCACTTGTTGCTACGAGCCAGCTTATTAAACTAAAAGGATGTTTAAAAATGTAATTTTTATTTTCACCTTTTATATTGTTTACTTTTTGCTTTTTTCTCAGCGTGGATAATGAAAATTAGACTAGTCAGTTTCAGTTGTCTAGTACAATGTTCAGTCTTCAGACAGTAAACTGCAAGGAAATGTTTATATCCTATTAATGTTCAAAAGAATAAAAATATTTCTGCTAATTTTAAAATGTAGAAAAAATTGCCTAATGTTGGCCTTAAAGCAAAGTTTGAGTTTGGACAGCTACTGTCTACGTTTCATTTTGTGGTGCTCTTTATGTACTATCCATTATTTCTAGCTTAAAGATATTCAGCTGACAGAAATGTTCCCTCCCTACTAACTCAACAAATAATAAAGTATGGTATTTTGGGTCAAATTAGGCCCTCTGTTACACCTATGCAACTGGGTTGTGTAGGTATAACTGATTAGAACTCTGTAAGCAATTCTAGCAATGATGCACAAGGAATAACGGAATCCATCTAAAAAGAAAAGGAGTACTTGTGGCACCTTAGAGACTAACCGATTTATTTGAGCATAAGCTTTCGTGAGCTACAGCTCACTTCAGCTGTAGCTCACGAAAGCTTATGCTCAAATAAATCGGTTAGTCTCTAAGGTGCCACAAGTACTCCTTTTCTTTTTGCGAATACAGACTAACACGGCTGTTACTCTGAAACCTGAATCCATCTAGTCCATTCTCTCTCAGCTATGTTAGCTGAGCTCTCTAGCACTAGAAGGACTAAACAGCAGTACAAATGTATTTGTCACTAGAGGGCAGGTCTGATTGTGAAATATATACAGAAAATGGATCTGTTGAATAAGAAGATGCTATTTTTACTTAAACAACAAGGAGTCCGGTGGCACCTTAAAGACTAACAGATTTATTTGGGCGCAAGCTTTTGTGGGTAAAAAACCACTTCAGATGCATGGAGTGAAAATTACAGATGCAGGCATTATATAATGACACATGAAGAGAAGGGAGTTACCTCACAAGTGGAGAACCAGTGTTGACAGGGCCAATCCGGTTCAACACTGGTTCTCGACTTGTGAGGTGACTCCCGGGGGCCCACCTCCCACTCTCACCCCCAACCTTGCAGATGTGTATTTCAAGTTCTTGCATTTTGTATTAATTGATAACATATCCAAAGTCTAAGAGGGCTGCTATTTTATCAGACTAGTTTGTAATATAAACATTGATATAAGTGGAACACTTACATATTTGATCATACAGTGGGACTGCTCAGACCCTACAAAACTGGGCATTTATATTTAAAGCAATTAGGACAAGAAGTGGGAGATTTATACAGTGGAAAAGGGAAGATTTCCCACTTTAAAATAATAATGGACAATTATTTTAGGTAATTTATATTCCATACATAAATTACCTAAAATGGTTTTTCCATGTATAAATCACAATTTTAAACATCAAACATCTCAGGATTTCCAGGGCTAGAAGTAAATACTGTTTATCTCATTGGAAAACCTCTTCTCTAATGATATAAAACTCCTATCAGGCTCTGATGAGTTTTGAGATGTTGAACTTTAAATCTGTCATTGGTACATATTGCCCATCTTGCACCTCAGTTTGTGCATCTGTTGGGCGTTTCTACAATAGGTAAAAGAAGAAAATCTTTCTTGTTGCTGTTGTTTTTTAAAGGTAGTATGAGAATGCCTAGCTTCACCTGGTTTCAGGATCAGGCTGAGACTTTCATATGTGATAGGTGGCTGAGGCAAGTATGGATCTGGAGGGAGGGATAGCTCAGTGGTTTGAGCATTGGCCTGCTAAACCCAGGGTTGTGAGTTCAATCCTTGAGGGGGCAATTTAGGCGTCTGGGGCAAAAATTGGGGATTGGTCCTGCTTCAAGCTGGGGGTTGGACTAGATGACCTCCTGAGGTCCCTTCCAACCCTAACCTTCTATGATCTATGTTACAGTGAAAAGTTAGGTGCTGAATGAGTTTAGGCAGCAGCTGAGTGGAGGTTTTGTGGATCTCAGAAATTCCTAAGTCCCTTTGTGGATCTGTATCTTCCTGTTTTGCACTTGCTTTTAGTGGAAAAGTGGTTTTTAAAAAAGAGAGAGAGAAAATGTCTTCAAAAGAGCACTACCTGGCATTAGGGTAGAATCAAAAAGTCTACAATCACCCATATGCCAAAGCTGTCTTCATCCAACGACTGATCTTGCTTAGCGTCCAAGATCAGGCCTGTTCAGAGTGGTATGGTTATAGACAGTTTTAATTGTTGCTTTTAATCTTTTCATCCTCTTCTCATCCTGTTGTAGGTTCTGTGGATAATCGTACATTGCACATTAACCTAATTATTCTACTGCTGAGAGGCTTGCAACTAGAGTGCTTCTTCACTTACCCAGCTCTTGATCTTTTGTTTTGCTTTTGGCTTTTCAGCATGGAGGCCAGTTAGAACAAAACAAACTTGAAAACATTATTTAAAAACAAATGCCTGTATATGTCAATAATAGAGATTTTTTTAAACTAGAAAAATGGTCTTAAACCACTGTTACTACTTTTATTTGTGTGTTCTCTTCCAATATTTTCTCTCCCTTCTTGTTCTTCACTTGTGCCGGTCCTGACCTCTTCTATAATTGCATGGCGTGCAGGTTCTCTAGGCAACCAGAAGCTAAGATGCATCTGGCAGAGCTGGAGATGCTGTTATACAACTTGAATAGCTGGCATGGGATGATTGGGTCCACTAAGAAAGCAAAAGAGGAGCAGTTGGGCTCTGAGCATAGTATTGCTACAGTTGTCTCCTGTTGCCATGCAGTCTGGACAAATTTACAGACACAAGTATGGTCCTTGTCAAATAAAAAGTGATGCAGTATTTAAAATTCATGACTCAGACTAAACCCCCAAAGTCATGAGATTGTCTGTCTTTAAATCATGGGATTTAAAAAAAAATAATAATAAATTTGGGGTTCTTTTTGGTGTCAGTCTTCTGAGCCTTTAGAGTACACTTGATTTGTGTTATCAAACTTTTCTCTGTAACTATGAGGGCTATAAACTTAGTTTAAAAGTAAATAGTTGAGATTCCCATGAAATAATCTGGCTCCAGAAACTGAGGGTTGGGAAAAAAAATAGTGAGGAAAAAGGGCAAAAGTTGGCAACAGCTCTGATGGCAGCTATGATCTGTAGCCTTGGAGAGCTAGGCAGCAACAGATAAGAGAAAATAAGGGTTACAGAAAAGAAATTGGAAGTAGTCAAGGTAGAAGGGTCAATACAGTTTCCATAAAGCACTGGTAGTCTGCAAGAACCTTAAAAGAGCAGGAACTGAAGAAAGGCTGATCAGATCATGAAAAGGCAGTCTCTGATTATATTTACTGGGGGGGGAAATTCCCCAGTAGAAAGGAGAGTAGGAATGAATCAATAGCCCTAACCTAGTTCTATAGACAATGTGGTGTGGAAGGAGCATGGAATGAGGAACAGGCAAGGGCTTTTTCAGGGACAATGGGGAAGGGGTATTATTTTGTCTGTCACCAACAGAAAAGATAATTCAGCAGAATATATGGATCACTGAAACCACTGGACAGCAGGAAAATGATATGGACAGGTTTACAATCTGACCACCAGGTGGGGACATCTGAGCAGAGGTAAGCCCAGGTTTGAATTCAGTGACTCTCTCCAGAGAGGGTTGGGCTAAAGGAATATCTTGGATACTAAACTGGAGGAGCAAGGCTATTCTTGTACACTTCTATTTAGGGTGACCAGATAGCAAGTGTGAAAAATCGGTACAGGGGGTGGAGGGTAATAGGCACCTATATAAGAAAAAGCCCCAAAGCCCAAGCCCCATTGCCCCGAGTTGGAAGGCCAAAACCAAATGCCAAGGGCTTCAGCTCAAGGCTGGCGGCCTGTAACCTGAGCCCCACCGCTCAGGGCTGAAGCCCTCAGGCTTCGGCTTCGGACCTGGGCAGTGGGGCTCGGGCTTCAGCCCCAGACCCCAGCAAGTCTAAGACACCCCTGGCGACCTCATTAAAGTGTGGTGACCCACTTTGGGGTCCAGACCCACAGTTTGAGAATTGCTGCTGTAGTCAGAATCAATTTTGGTGGAACAGTTAATACAAACAAGTTCAAAGCACAACTGCCTGTACAATTTTTTGAGACAGACAAGTTGGGTGAGGTAATATCTTTTATTGGACCAACTTCTGTTGGTGGAAGAGACAAGCTTTCACACTACGCAGAGATTGTCTTTTCCATCAACAGAAGTTGGTCCAATAAAATATATTACCTCATCCACCTTCTCTTTCTCATAGCATGAGACCGACATGGCTACAACAGTGCAATATACAGTTATTTGGCTAAGGGATAAAATCAAGTTTCTGTCAAGCTCCTTTTTTAAGTCATAGAAAAACCCCCACAGCTTTAATTTGCAAAGATTTTTATTTGAAAGCAAGCCAGAATTTTTTATGTGATCCTGATTAGGTGATGAGTTGCACTTGCCCTGATTAAGTTATATTTAGCAAGGAAGTTAGTTGCTTACCCTGAGCTTCTCATAGCTGAGAGGAATTCCTGCCCACCTACTCCTGAGAAACTTTTCTCCCACAATACAATCAGTTCATAATTTGAGGATTGGGAATTTGAACCTTTGTATCTCATATCTTACCTCGGGATAGCAGTTTGATCTTCAGGCTATGCCTAATGGCCTGAATCTGTCCCTGCACTGTAGACTGGATCTGTGGGTTCTCTTTGGTGGGAAAATCTGAAGGAGGAATATCACGGCCTCCCGACTGGAGATGGGTGAATAACAGATTTTTTTGTTCACTTACAACTCCAAAAAACTGGGAGGAAAAATATAGTTTTGGGTCAAATCAAAACCAAAAGTAAAAAAGTTATTTTGGGTCAAACAAAACATTTGTATTTTGAACTTTTTTTTTTTACATTTAACAAATTTTTAGTACAATCAACGGAAGTTTCGAAACAAAAAGCCCTCTAGAATAAATAAATCAAAATGTTTTATTTCAAACAGGCTGAAAGAAAATGTTTTGATTTATTTTGAAAACTGTTTTTGGTGTGTTTGTTTTTTAACCAAAACAACTTGACAAACTAGACATGAATTTACAAAATGTTTCTGTGTTGCTGAATGTGCATTTTTCACTGAAGAAAGTTTCAATCAAAACATTTTACTCAGCTGTATTCCCTGTCCTACACCTTAGAACAGGGGTGGCCAACGTGTGGCTCTTCAGACGTTAATATGCGGCTCCTTGTATAGGCACCAACTCCAGGGCTGGAGCTACAGGCGCCAACTTTCCAATGTGCTGGGGGGTGCTCTCTGCTCAACCCCTGGCTCTGCCACAGGCCCTGCCCCCACTCCACCCCTTCCTGCCCCCTCCCCTGAGCCTGCAGTGCCCTCGCTCCTCCCCCCTCACGCCCTGGAGCCTCTGCATGCCATGAAACAGCTGATCAGGAGGCATGGGGAGGGACAGGGAGGCGCTGATCGGTGGGGCTGCCGGTGGGTGGTAGGCACTGGGAGTGGGTGTGGGGAGCTGATGAGGGGCTGCTGATGTATTACTGTGGCTCTTTGGCAATGTATATTGGTAAATTCTGGCTCCTTCTCAGGCTCAGTTTGGCCACCCCTGCCTTAGAGCATACACTATAGACCTTGAACAGGCCCAGGCACAATATGAAATCAGGCCCTCCTGTGGGCAAGCTATGTGGAAGGGCAAAACTGGAAAAGATTGCTTCATCAAGGCTTTTTCAAAGCAGCCAAAACAACTCGTTTTTGCAAAATGAATGCAAAACTTTAAGATTAAGTGTATTGTATATCTGTATATAAAACAAAGAATAATGGTGTTTAATTCTTTTTTAATGGCAAAAGTGTGTGTGTGTGTGCTCTCTCTCTCCCCTTTCCCCCCCAATCTTCAGGCACAAACATCGCTGAAGAGATTTTGTCCGAACCAGACTACAGATTCACTCTCTCTCTGGCCCTGTGACAGTTCCACTATGGATAAATATTTAAATAGTCATGGGACCAGAGAGAGAAAGAATGGGAATGACTCTGCGGTCCCATGGTTAGGGCATCCATCTGGGAAGTGGGAAATCCTGGATCCAGTTCCCCTGTTCCAAACTCTCATTATTTAGCTACTGTGGAAAAGCTTCAACAGGAGAGACTGAGGGAGCCCTACATCAGACTATCCTATAATGCAGTGGTTAAAAGACTCTCCTGAGGAGTGGGAGACTCCTATTCAAAATGTTTTCTTCCCCATGCTGGCAGAGGGAAGGGATTTGAAGGCAGGGTCTCCCACAACCCAGGCAAGTGCGTTAGCCATCAGGCTAAGAGTTATAAGGTGGGCAGCACCATCACCTCCTCCTCCTCTGGTGGTAGCCAGACTGTAAATGGGACCCAGTCTTGTAGGTGGCCTCTGAGCATGCCTACCAAATCAGGCATCTTATGCGACTTAGGCAAACGTATATCTTTCCTCTGTGTGTGAATCACTCTGGGGCTTATACGGGAGATAGATGACTGGATGACTAGAGTGAGGAAGCACTGCGCAGGCCCAGAGACAAAAACGTGGGTGGCAGGGAACATTTACCCTGAAAATATAGAGGCAGTTGGTATCTATGTGCCTACAGAGTTCAGTGGCAGTTCAGTGGAGCTTAAAACTGGGACTTTGGTGCCTAAACATGAGGCTTTGGCACCTAAATCTGAGGTTTAGACCTTTAATACCTTTGTGGATCAGGGCCTCCATTCCAAATTAATTTTCCCATCTTACCCAATTGGATTTGTCAGGTATGGATGAGATTTCAAAGTAATGGGAAAATGTACCAACTTTGGACACTATTTCGCTATTCATTAACTGCTGGATCCAAAGCACAACTTGCCAAACTGCTGAATGTACTTTTTTTGTATCACTTGTATGCAGTTTGACTTATTCTGATCTGTAACCTACCTGTTTCATAATTGTCTTATGCAATTGCTATGTTCTTTTGAGCATTGCTTTTATGAATTTGGGTCCCATCCTGGCCATTTTCTGATCAGAGTTAGTTAGGACATTGCAAGTTCGGTAGGAATGCTTTTATAAAATTCACCAACTTCTCACCATTACCACTGAGACCCTTGTTGTATCACGTCTTGACTGTTGTAACTTTCTCTGTTCTGGCTGTCAAACAATTTTGTTGCTTGCAGCTAGAAGAAGAATATTGCAGCAGGCTAGCTTACTGGGGTGAGCAGTCCTGTTGATTTACTGCCCTCTCTGGACTTTGCACTCCTAAAAATAACATTTAATACCACCAGAAGCTCATCTTAAATTGAATGTAGATTGTGCACCTGCAGTGATGCCTCAAATTAATAATTAATCAATTACTAATTATAGTAATGATCATGTTAGCATGGGTATAGCATCAGTGATGTGCTACCCTTAAATGTCCACATTAGTCATTCCCTCTTGGTCTGTAAAAAGATGTTGAAGACAACTTTGTGCTGCAGATGCTATGGTGTCTCAGGAATTATATGGATTTTTTTCCAAGGTTATCTACCCTGTTTGGCATAAAAGTATATAATCATAATTCTCCCTTATCTGATGGTAGACATAATAATTGCTTATTGATCAGGTCTTTTAAAGGACCTCAAACTGAAATACATTTTTTTTTTCAAATTTAAACAGATCATTGTTAAAGGACCAGGTGGCCCGGCCAAGATGGTCGGGGAGGGGGGGGTCCTATGACAAGGAGGAAGCACCTGAAGGAAGAGCTGTTGTACCTTGAACCCTTCATATTTTCAATCTTTAGCTGCTTGGGAGCATATGGTATGCCTTCCTCTCTGCCCACCCAATGATTCTATTGCTCAAGAGATTTGTCTGGCTTCCTCGTACAACTTGTATACTGAACCCAAAGAGACTGGGGACACTTCTTCCCCTTTCAAGAGCTAGAAACCCAAGAGTAGCTGAAGCTTTCTTGTATAGTGTGGTTCCTTCAGTTCCAGTGTTCCTCCAACCAGACCAGAATATGTGAGGAGCATTCCCCACTGTGATTGTCACAGTTTTACTGTCCAGCCTGGTCTATCTTGATTACTGATGAAATCAGGCTCCTGTGAGAGTCCATGCCAACCATCTTCATCATCTATGTAACTGGAGTGTTGTATTTTCCTGTATATTAGCTCCATGGCTTCCTTTGCATTATAAATGAGATTATGTTAGGAACAAGTGCATGGAAGGCAGTGGTAATGTTGCTGCTCTTACCCTGTGCCTCCACACAGAGAGTCCAAATACAGGTTACACAGGCAGGTTAACCACCACCAAGTGCACATTACGCAATAGGCAGTACATGACCATCAGTAAACTTTTGTTGCATATGCTCTCTCATGTCCTATCTACTTGTCATCATGCTAGGGTATGTGGTCACCCATCTTTTTAGCTCCTTCATACTTCTCTGGGATTGCATTTGCCCCCCAAAATACAATACTTAAATATATAGGTAAAAATATAATCCCCAGCTCTCCTAGGACGCTAGATAAATTGAGTCATGTCAACTTTTCTGGTCTTCTCCTGGAGCTGGCAAATTTCAGTGTTGTACTGCGCCCTAATTGGCATGTCAGCAGTGTCAGATACCTCTTGTGCGGGCCTGTTGGCGGGGGCTCTGGCATCTCAGTGAGAGAGAGGGCACGGATCTGCTCAGGTGGTTGTCTGTCCATCTGTCTTTCTCTGCTCTCCCTTTCTCTCCCTTGCTCTGTAGGTTCCTTCCTTTGTTCTGTCACTTTTCCTTTCTTCATCTCAATCACTTTCCCCTCCTCTGAACTCCCTCTTGCTCACACACATCACCTGGCTTCCCAGTAATATCTCCATTCTTCTCGAGCAGAGGCATCACCCCCAAATATTCTGCTTGATGCTTGTTTGTATAGGATTAAAGAGGAATCCCTCATCTGTAACAGCATATCACTCCATATGTTACCCCCCCATTATGCTTCCACCATGTAAAATGATCATGGTAGAGATACCTAACAGATCAAAGGGGTTGGTAATAATGGATTAAAATAACCAATAGGATTTTAACATAAATAGTAGAGAAGTGTTAAATACATTGATTTAACCTAATGTATGATTTTTTCCAATTATCTGGGCTCTGTGGACAACTGCTCTCCTATAAACCCAGCTGCAGCCTGTTGTTTCAAGGTCACTTGACATACTCACTTTCAATTGTAAAAAAAAAAAAATTAAGTGAGAGTTTGGAACAACAAGAGGCTGGGCTAAACAAATGTTAGGTTAGGGTTTTCCATATAAAATGAGATCTGAAAGTAATTAGACAACCAGCAAGAACTGCTACAAGAGCAGTTCACAAGGAGAAGTTTTTAATGTCTGTTTCCACCTCAGCCCTACATTTCATTTCCCCCACTTACCAGCGTTTGGCTAGAGAGAGAGGTACAGATATCTGGGCTACTTTAAACTAGGGATTGAAATCAGTCTCCCAGGAGCACAATCCACCACCATCTGCCACTTGAATAGTTGACTGGGCATACCTCTATGTTTGTATCATCTGGAAATAATTTCCTGAACCATAGCAAATGTGGGCAGGCAGGGTCACTCAGAACATAATGGGAAGAGAAACACCATTAATGTTGATGTTGTTGGGGATGAAAGGTAGAAAGTTTCCATCTATACACACTTAAATTTTTTGAAAATTCTAGCGTTGTGCACTTTGCCTGACCACCCTGTGTAAACTTCCAGAAACATGCCATGATTACTAATGCTTATGCCACCATTGATTCATAATCCTTTCTCTTGATCTACCTCGGGGCACTATGGGCACATGAGTTACACGAATAGCTCCTGCAGCGTTTGAAAAGCCAAATTATTTAAATACCTGAATCTCTTCAACATTTGCGACCTCGATCATAAGTACCTGCAACGTAAGATGAACAGCTGTGCACACAGCCACAATAACAGCACCCACTGGAGACTTCAGTCCCAAACTGGTACCCACTCAGCTGACCAATAAATATTTGAGCAGGCAGCTTCGACAGGGCAACTGGCCACTCTTTTCCTCAACCTTGTGGTCTGGTCTTGCAACATCACCAGAGGCATAAAAAATTGTCATTTCTTATTTTGAAGTTATGCATTTACGATTGCTTGTCCCAGATCTTGACAACACCCTGGTCCTGCTAGTCTGGGGTTGTAGTCCAGGATCAAAAGTGGCACTCCCCCTAGTGAACATCATCCTCAAATAGTACATGGAGAAAACTCCTCCTTAGGTAGTTGTGCATGACATTACAGCAACAACTGCTAACTATCTGGGCCTGGTCTACACTACAGAGATAAGTTGATGTAAGTTGCCTTACGTTGACCTAACTCTGTGAGCGTCTACACTAAAATGTTGCTCCTGCTGATAACTCACCCACTACATTGACTTAATAACTCCACCTCCATGAGAGGCATAGAGTCAATGTTGATGTAGTTAGGTTGACTCAGAGTAGACACTGCGTTGCTTACATCTACTGTTGCTGCCTTTCAGAAGCCATCCCACAATGTCCCACGTTGACAGTTAAATCGGAGCAAGTGCTTCTGGTGAGGATGCACACCACTGACACAAGAAGCATAGTGTGGACATACAAAAGCCATTTAATTACTGCGGTGGCTGTACATCGCTGTAACTTAGGTCGACATAATTTTGCAGTGTAGACATATGATTGGTCTGTGGCCGTCAACAGACATTGCTAGAACACACTCAGCCATCTTGCCAAAGCTGCCCCCAGTGCCTCACAATTACTTTTCAAAAGATATAGCAAAAATATTCTCTGCTGAGCAAAGAGTGAGAACCAAAGCCCAGATCCTCAAAGGTATTTAGGCTTCTAACGTCCACTGATTTCAGAGTGGAATCAGATTTCACAGTAATTTCAGTGAATGTTAGGGGCCTAAATACCTTTGTGGATCTTTGAGTATTTACTTTAGCCACTGTTTTGAAAAAAAGACTTGGAAATTATACTAGTGCCTGGAAGCTTATTGGAGTGGCCCTTCAAATTAGGAGAATGTTACCTCTTTTTCCTTACAATTCCCTGTGCTCCCAGGAGGTCATTCTAAATCTCCCAGAGGCCACTACTTCAGGGAGTGTTTCCAGGAACAGGGGGATTAGTACCCAAAAGCCAGTACAACTGCAATGATATAGTACAGTGCTGGCATGGACGCAGACAGAATTGCATCCTAAACTGTGTCTTTTTATTACAAATTTCATGATATTTGGTGTTTTTCTTTGGTGTTTTGTCTCAGCCCCAAGCATCAAGTGATTATATGAGAAGGTCAGCTTTCACTGAGGAGAAAAAAAAAAGCCTAAAGCCTTTATGGTTGTGGAGAAAAGCTTGAAAATGTGAACCCTAAAAGCTGAAAAAAATAGTAGACAAAAGAAACCACCATTTAGTATTTTTGTTTAAATCTCATGATTTTTAAGCCAATCTCCTCCCTTTTGGGGGCCTGACTCCTGATTATTAATACTGGAGTTGCCAATATGGCATGTGTGGGCCTATGTTACACTTAAATATAATCACGCCAGTGTTATATTTAACTGTATATAACTGTAGCATAGATGGAACAGGATTGTGTCCCTGGTAGCAAGGCTGAAGTGCTGTCTGCAATCCAAATAGGTCCAGCCCACGCTACAGCTTTTAAGGATGGCGTCAGCAATCAGGAGGCTCCCTAAGTCAGTTTTATCTGTGGTGCAGACTGGCCCTGCCTTAGGAGGCCATGAACTGGGCCCCCCCTGCCCTAGGGCAACTCAGCCTCCCTTTGGAAAAACAAGGGAGAAGGTCACGTGGCCTGTCCACCGGCAACGCTCCTCCCCCGCGTCTGTCATGTGATGCGCCTGCTTCCCGAGGCGAGCGCCTCCCTGCCGAAGGTGGTTGGGAGGGAGAGAGAGAAACTGGGAGATCAGTCTCGGAGCCGGGCGGGCCAGCCGCGGGGGCGCGAGCGGGGCTGGGAGTCCGGCTGTCGCCAGCATGAGCGCGCAAGGCTCGGAAGCGGTGGTGCTTGTTTCCGCTGCAAGAACCCCCGTTGGTAAGCGGCCCCGTGGTGCGCCCTGCAGCGGCTGGCGGCGGGGGAGGTGGGGCGTTGAGCCAGTGGCTGCGGATGGCAGCGGGGCCCCCCGCGTGCTCTTGCGCGCGCGTGTGATTGCGCGCGCGGGGGGGGGGCTCCTCTTTCTGCACTGTTTGGGTGGGCGGATGCGTGCTGTGCGGCTTTGTTGCCCGCTCCCACCAGCCAGGTTGGGTGTGTTTCTGGGGCACTCCAGGCACGCGCTGCCCCTAGGTTCCAGGGTGCTTGGGCAGCCTTCGACACGGAGGGTGCTAGAGTAGCAAAGGATATTGCGCGCCTATTCTTTCTGTGAATGGGGCTGGGGGAGAAGGCTGCTGGTGCGGCTGCTGATTGGCTCGCTCCCCTCCTTGCAGCCAGGGCCGGCTCTGCCTTTTTTGCCGCCCCAAGCAGCGAAGGCGGGGGGCGAAGAAGAAGAGATGAAAAAGCTGCCGCCGAGGAAGGGAAAACGAAAAACAAAATAAAAAAAACCCGGAGTGCCGCCCCGGCACCAGCTTCCCTAGAGCCGGCCCTGCTTGCAGCGGCGTCGGGCCATCGCTGTGGGCGCAGGGAGACTCCACCCAGGCCCTGCGCCTGCCTCGCACGGATTGGGCAGAAGCGATGGAGCCACTCTGTGAGGCGGTTTGGCGCTCGCTTAGCCGGCCTCCTCGAGGGTTGCTCTTGCTCCGAGTGGGTTGCGCACGGTAGAACCATAAGCTGCGGCCCGAGGCGCTGCGACGCCTCTCATTCAGTAGCTTCAGGGAGTCCGAGGAGGAGGAGCTGATGTGTTCATTCAGGTTCCTTTTGTTTAGGGTGTGGTTTGCATTAAAGAGAGAGGTTTCAGAGTAGCAGCCGTGTTAGTCTGTATTCGCAAAAAGAAAAGGAGGACTTGGGGCACCTTAGTTTTGGTTAGTCTCTAAGGTGCCACGAGTCCTCCTTTTCTTTTTATTAAAGAGAAAGCAAACAATCCCTCTTCGTTCGGCCTGAGGCCAGCACTTTCTGTAGGGGGAAGGCCTGTAAGGTAAACATGATGCAAAGCTTCAAGGATGTGGGTAGCATGCATATAAATACTGGCTGGTACGTTGAGAGGTATAAACGAAAACACTTACAAAGAAGAACAAGGGCTTTCTCATTTCAATGAAATGCCTCCTGTGAAGGAGGCAGTGTCAGGGGCACATGTGGGTGGGGATAGGTGACTTGACCTTTATCCTCTTGGTAAGATCTGTTTTCTTGGAGTGTTTTATTATGCTTGTTCTAGGCTAATCTTAGAATGTTAGGTTACCCATAGCCATTTGTTTAAGGTATTGGTAAACTGGGATAAAGTGTGTCCAGTCTGTCTAGAATATCCTTGACCACTACTCCATAAATATTTGATGATTTTATCTTGTGTTCTCTGACTCCTGCACCATTATATTGTTAATAAGTAGTTTTTTGAGGGAACATTCTTTCCCCTCCACGGTACTGATGGGAGAGGTGATACAAGTGTGGCTAATGAATTCAAAACTAATCTATATTGGACAGAATAATAAAAAAAAACAAAAATGTGTATACCAGCCACTTCTCCTTCCTGTCCTGGGTGGATTAAAGATTTTTTCCAAATAGAATGTAAACTGTAAACGTCTAATGATTCCTCCCCCCCGCCATCTCCTTTTTTGAGAGAGAGAAAAATATTATAAACAAAGTAGACTGCGATCCCTAAATAGAACTAGTTGGGGTATATGTGTAGGAGATTCTAAGGACACAGCGTAGCAGCCATGTTAGTCTGTATCTGCAAAAAGAAAAGGAGTACTTGTGGCACCTTAGGGGCTAACAAATAGTACTCCTTTTCTTTTTGCAGTAAGGAATGGTAACCTGGTAGAGTATTTTATGGTTTGCTGATATTTAGGTCATATAATTACATTTTAAGCTGCCTACAAAATTTGTGGCTGGATCACATGGTGATCCCAGGACACTCCCTCCCCACCCCCCAGTCTAGAAATTGTATTCCCTCCTTCCCCCCCCCCAAAACATAGTATTCATTTGAAATGATACTTTCCCCCACAACTTCAGCTCCCCCTCAAAGAATTAACCAAAAGAAAGGCATGATAGACTTTGACACACCACAGCACTATAGTATTTCTAAATAACACTAGGCAGAACTAAACATGGGTTTAGAAAGGCCCTTTTTCAGGTAAATAATTCAGATATTCTGCTGATGTATGGTGTCTTAAAATGTAGAGTAGACTAGATCAGATAATGGTACTAGTTGTTGAATATCACCCTTGAGTTCCTTCTGTTCTTTGTTGTGCTGCTCTGATCATTGTAAACCAGATGTTTTATTTCCTGTGTTCTTTTCCTCCTTCATTGACTGAAGTGAGAAGGAGCAAAATGAATCCTAAAGGCAAAAACTAATTTATTCTCTCTCAAGTCGAGAAGTGAAATCTTGGGCAATATTTTCCTCAGAATCTTTTTTGGAGTCATGAGGTTTAAAAAAAAAAGATGACACTGACATAAAAATCTAATTGTTTGGTTTTTTATGTAGGTTCCTTTAATGGTGCCTTGTCCACAATGCATGCCCATGAGCTGGGCTCTATTGTCATTAAAGAAGTATTGAAGAGGGCAAATGTCAATCCGGAAGAAGTGTCTGAGGTTATATTTGGACAAGTCTTGACAGCAGGTATTTTTTAAATTCCTTTCTCAAACAATTGGAAATAAAAGTTTTTTCCTTTAGTTTTACTATGAGAGACTATGATTTTATAGCAGAGAACAAATCCCATCAAATATCAAGTCCCTATTTTACTGTTCCATTGAAATGTTGATATTTTAAAATTTCATTTTAAGAATATTAACATTGTTGGTATTTAAGGACTGAAGAAAGCAGATCCTGACTTAAACCCCAACCTTCATTCTGGACACTGCATAAAGCCATATAGATATCTAACTTATTTTCTTTTAATCCAAAGAGGAACTAACAAAGTGGGTACGTAACACTAACCACAGACTGATCTTTCACTGTTGTAACCAGCCTCCTCTCATGTCTCCCTTGTCTCTCCTTAATCATTGCTTGCCATGTTAAGTCTGACTTTAACTGGAAAGTCCTCAGGGCAAAGAGCTGTATTGTATCTATCTGTAATGCAGTATATACACTTGTGAAGCTGTGGAAATAATCCTTGTGTTAAGACCCCATAAAGAGAAACCTCAGTTTATTTTGATATGATGGAAATGCAGCTGTTAAAGAAGACGACCACTTTAATGGCTTCTTAACTAGAACATTACATGGCTTTGGGTTATTTGAAATATAAATACTAATGCACATGCCTTTATTGGTATATTTTAAACTAGAACTCAATTCTTTGCCTCCTAGATTATGTAATTAAATGAAGGGTGTGCCCACTCTTTTTACTAGTGGCTTCTATACAAAAGAGCAGGCACTGCTTTGGCCTGGAGACATGGAGTTGAAGAATGTTTTCTGTAATATGCAATACTTCAGTTCTGTCAGAGGTTACAGAATGAAAGCTTTTATGACTCTTGCTATATGCTTGAGCTTTATCCATTTCCTAAGGGGTATAGGGTAATATTTGGTCATTCTTAACTGTTGTGTAGAATATCCAAGAAGTTTGATCTAGTAATAAAATGACCAATGTCTGTTTAGTTTCAGAAAAGTACTAGTTTAGTCAAGTCACATTTGCTTGAAATTTGTAACCAATGGAAAGCAGGATTGTAAATATGAATTTACAGCAAATTGGGGAAATATCTATTTTTGCAAATCTTTTACTGGTCTTTACTACAAATAGCAAATAAAACGGTCATATCCAAAGATTAATACAGTGATATTACATACAAACATGGGAATTACATTACATATTAATATGAATATGGGAAAGGTCCTGTCTGTTATAAACGGCAACTGGTTCCCCTGACTCTTGTGCCTGTAGTGCAGGTAAAGCCCTCTGACAAAGACCGCAGCAGCACACTGTAGAATAGAGTTGGTTTTCTGTCTGCTCTGCTGTGAGTTCTTCAAAGGGAATCACAACACCAGGGCATGGGAGGAGATTGCAACAAATCCCTAAAGCATGTTGTGATGGATGTGCTATCACTCAAAATTAAGCTGTGTGTGAGGGTTCTTTTTAAAAAAAAAAAAAAAAACCACACACCCCCCACGCACAAACCTTAGCTGAGAAATTACTTTAGGCAACTACAGAGTCCCACTTGGAAGGGTGCTCTTCATTTCTAACCAGGAAAGTCATGTGAGCAAGACACTCTGGTGTCAGAAAGCAGGAGAACTCCCATGAGTTATTCCATTTGCAAACAAATGCCCTTGTAATTTTTTTCCTCTCACCCAGTAGAAGCTTAGATAACCCCTCTTAACTGCCATTCATCACTGGGAATGAACTCTAAAATGTGGGGGGAAATCTGGCTGTCACTTCATGAGTAGCAGAATGTATATGTTAGACCTATCTCCATATTAAACAGAGGTAAGTAAGCTATCTCAGAGCTGGAAGGGACCTTGAAAGGTCAGAGTCCAGTCTCCTGCCTTCACAGCAGGACCCAGTACTGTCCCTTATTTTTGCCCCAGATCCCTAAATGGCCCCCTCAAGGATTGAGCTCACAACCCTGGGTTTAGCAGGCCAATGCTCAAACTACTGAGCTATCCCTCCCCCACTCTGCACTTGTTCAGATCTGTAATTCTTGCAGGTGCTGGTCAGAATCCTGTACGACAGGCCAGTGTTGGTGCAGGAATCCCATATGCTGTACCATCTTGGGGCTGTCAGATGATATGTGGCTCAGGCCTGAAAGCAATATGTTTGGGGGCTCAGTCCATATTGACAGGAGATTCCAGCATTGTGGTGGCAGGAGGCATGGAAAGCATGAGCAAGGTGAGGCTATAGTCCCTTTTGGCAATAACAAAGGGTTACTCGTGACTTCAGGTTTACTATTGGATTTTAAAACTTGAATAATCTGGTAGGAAAATGTTTTGGATTGTTCCTTTGTTTTTTGGGCACCTGGAACTCTTAATGAGCTCAGTTGGAGTTGCAAGTGAGTAACTGTGGAATTGGTCTATGTATTTGTTGTCCTTTTTTTGTTTGAGATTTTTGTTTTTCCATTGCAGCCTAAACTTAGTTTAAAAAGTTACTACTTTTGTAGACTTCTCTTTAATAGATCTGTTGCGTTTGTCCTCTTCCACTAACCAATACCTCTTTAGTGGTTGAGGCAGAGTTGTCTTTAAATTCTTCTTTTGAAATTTCAAAACTGTCATGGATTTCTTCACCTTCATTAGTATCCAACTTTCCATTTGAGCAACCTTTTTCTCCTCTAGTGAGACTATTTCTAGATGAAATCTATTAAGCGTTCATATATAATGAATGATATAAAATGAAAGTCAGAATATAGTTGTAGTGGTCCCTAACTTGGATTAACCCTTTACTGAAATTCAAAATGTGATTTAGGAATTTTAGTATTATAGATCTGACTGTGTTATGAGACTGCATGGGATATGAAAATATTGTGTACGCTATTGATGTATCTATTGAGTGTTCCTGCTTAAAATCTAGCAAGAGGAAATTCAAAGGGAGATTCACTTAAGGCCCAATCCAAAGCCCATTGTAATCAATGGGAATCTTTTCACTGATTTTGTTGGGCTGTAGATCAGATCCTTAGGGCCCAGTCCTGCAACTCTTACTCACCTGAGTAATATGACTTAAATGGGACCATCTGGAATCTTACTGAGTAGAAATTAAACTAATGCTGATATGAACCCCGATTGATCAGAATGAATCCTTCTGAACTGAAACTAGACTTCTTGACAACCTTTTTTCTTTTTTAACTTCGCTATTTAGGATGGTAGATACTGACAAATAGTTTTTGGTGGTGGGGATGTATTTGGAGTGATAAGAAAACAGATTAAGAACTTTCTAAATTCATCCCCAGAGCACGGACATGGAGAAATAAGCAATTTCATCAGAATTTACAGTGTCTTAAATTTCTAAATGTTTTTAGTTGGCAATAGTTATAAATGCAACATCTGGCTTAAATAGAGGGAATGGAAACCTTGGAGACAAGACTGATTACATTGTTTTAATTCAAGCCTATTAATTTCCCTCCATCACCCTGACAGTGAGTGGTTTACTCCCAGCAAGACAGGCAAAGGCAGTATTGCTGCTTGCTCTGCAGGAGGCCCAGGTGCAGGAGTAATCTGAAGACTACTTTTCCTCATATGTGAACTGTCTGTTCTCCAAGGGTAGGTGTTGGCTGGGCCACCCAGTGCCTTCTGCTGGCTCACTTTCAGATTGAAAACCTTGGAATGAGAGAGTTCACTTGATGGTTGGAAATAACCCAAAACTAATGGGTGGCCCCTTGTCTGCTGGTTATTCTGCAGGCCTTTTATTCATTAAGCTGGAGAGGATTCCTTTTGGCCATCAGATCAAAGTCAGACTTTTTGATGAAGGGATTGGATGGGAGATGGGGCTTTGCTGGGAAGAACTAACCGTACCATTGAGACTTCTACATTTCTCTCAAAATATCTTATCTACAGGCTCCTCACTTAGTTCATATGCGAGCTGGAGTGAAAATGGGGGAGGCCTCATTGCAGGACAGTATTATCTGTGATGGTCTTACAGATGCATTTTGCCAGTATCACATGGGTATAACAGGTAAGTAGTAGCAGTTAGACTCAGACTTTAAGGTCAGAAGGGATCATCATGATTAGATAATGTGCCCTTCTGCACATTACAGGCCACAGAACCTCATACAGCCACTCCAGTAACTCAGCTAGAGGTTATGGGCTTACTACAGAAGTCTTTAAATCTTGATTTAAAGACTTAAAGTTACAGAGAATCCACCATTTACTCTAGTTCTGAAAAGTTAATTGTAAATTAGCAAGGGGGTGGGAGTGCAGTATAAACAGATTCTGGAAACTTTAAAGTGCGATTCAAATATACGTCAAGGCAATAGAAGTTAAGAAATTGACTATATCTACAAGTTCACATTGATTTTCCCTTTTGCGTGTTACCATATTACAAAATTGACTTGGAAAGGATACTATCTGAGCTAACAGTCAGTTGGGGGGGAAGAGGGGGGAATTTTTTTTTGGTCTGCCTTATCTATTTCTGTCTTCAGCATTTTGTCCCATAATACTGTACATCAGATAGTGATATCTGTTGCAAAGAATTATCTGAAATTAATCTCTGCAAATTCAAATTTTAAATTGCTTTTCCCCAAACTTTTAAGTGCAAGGACAGAATACTGGAGAACATGTATGAATGTGTAGGAAACAGTTCTGCACTGGAAGGGGTAATGAGTCTTCAACCTCTGATTTTATGAGGTTAGTGTATCTACAGTACAGTCTTTCCAATATACAATTGCTGCAGAGATATTTGAACACAACTGTCCAGAGCAATAATGAATACTTGATTTTGCTTGCTCAAAAAACTCTTTAAAGCAATTCTGGATGGAGATCAAATATGGAAATGTTCAGCCCCAAAAAGTGAATGTAGCAGAAAGTCATGAGTGAAAACAGGAGCTCAGAACGAACACTGTTCTGTAAGCTTAACCTACAGGCTACTACCAGCAAACATTGTCTGATTGGCATGCTGGAATTTTAACTTAAGACCTAGCAAACTTGCGGTTAAGAGTAAATGATTGAATTTTTTCTTCAAACTGGTATTTTTGCTTTGTTTCAGCTGAAAATGTGGCAAAGCAATGGCAAGTTAGCAGAAGGGAACAAGACCAACTTGCTGTACAGTCACAGAAAAAGGCAGAGGGTGCACAGAAAGCTGGCTACTTTGATAAAGAGATTGTTTCTGTCCTTGTGCCTTCTAGGAAAGGTAGGGGTGTGTGTGTGTGTGTGTGTGTGTAATTAATTATAATGGATAGTCAGTACCAGATATTCCAATGCCAGTTTTTATTTATTTATTTAATGAATGGTGTCTTTGTGGAAAAGCCTATTTTACAGGCAGGAGGGCTCCTCTTTTCAATCTTTAACAATGGGTAAGGCTTCCCCTATTTTTTTCCCTAAAAAGAGAGAGAAGGTGGAAGAACACTGATGTTGTTTCAGAATTTCCAAATGTAACTCAGCAAGTATATGAAATATAGTTATGTTACTGATCCTACCACCCCTTCTTTGTAGGTGGACCCGACTTCAATGGTGCTCCTGCCCACATGTAGCCAGCTGTAGAATCAGGTCCTGAGTTACGTTAGACCCATATTATGCTAAGTTTAAAACATGTTCAAGCTCACCATGATATTTGGTGCATAAACCTCCCTCACTGGTGAAAGACATAGTGAAAATAACCTAGAGAGTCATTCTGTTATACTCAGTAGCTTATAGATTTTTTCAAAGCCTGCCAGCTTCTTAATCTTGTCTGTCAGTTTTTTTTTTTGTTTTTTTTTAAATTTAAAGTCTTGGGGTGCCTTTCTTTGTATAGGTAGGCCCTTTGATAGTGGAGTGATTCCAGGATCCACTTTTGGGTGGGGAGTGGAGAGAGTTCCACATCTTTTGTGCTAAACTCACTCCCTAGATTCATTAGTCTGTTGAAGAACTCCAATAGCTTTTCTTTGCTCTTAATGGACTTGGTCAAATAGCTTTGGAGTTAGCTTAATGGCATCATATGTGATCTTTTACTGACCGTGTAGTTAACGGAGGAAGAAAAAACCCAAGCTGAACCAGGGAAGGCTTCTGGATAATATTGTGACTTGACTCTCTCAAATAAGAGCCCGATAAGTATCCATTCCCAAAAGAGCCTTCCTAGCAGAGGAATGGTTGGGGAATAGCAGATAGGAGAATTGCTTTTGAACAGGCAGGCAAATTTAGCCATTGGGGCTTGTTTCCAAAAGCTCAGATGTAAAGTAGCCATACATACTGCTACCAGCACCTGGAAGGAGTTAAGCCTCTAAAGGAATAGGAGATTATGGGGCTAACTTGAAGTTCTTGTGTATTATTGTTATAACCCTAACAGCTATGAACTGGAAAAATTAAATACATCCCTTCCTTCCCTCCCCAGTTACGTGTAATATATTCCTGAGTGGTCACTACTTAGAAGTTACTCTCTGTAGTCTTTATTCTAGAGGCTATTTTTCTCCATTTAGAACCCTTTTACAAGTGCAAAATTGCATAGAATTTATCTCAAGTTCATGTCTGACCATTTTGCAGGTCTTGTAGAAGTTAAAACAGATGAGCATCCTCGCCATGGAAGCACCTTGGAAACAGTAGCAAAGTTAAAGCCTTGCTTTCTGACCGATGGAACTGGGACAGTAACTGCAGCTAATGCCTCAGGTTTGTAGATGGGTAAAACAAAATGCCACAGACCAGCAATTGCAAGCAGCTCAGGATTTTGTTTGCAACATCTACAGTGTTTACTATTGTACAAGGAAATACAGCATTGAGTTCAAGTGCACATGTAAGAACTTGCATATGCGTGTGTGCTTTTTCCCCTAAATATTGCTTTTGTGAGATGTTGTGCAGCGGAGACTTGATTTTTGCATCAATGCCAGAATTCAACCTGCAACACCCCGTCATGACATGAAGTCAGAGGTGCTTTTATTACTGACACATCTCAGCAGGGTCCACATTCCCTAGTCCCCCATCCCTCTATTTCTTAGTCTAACTGTATTTAGATAATTTCTGTATTCCTCCTTTTTTCATTTCCTTACCTTGTGTGATGTGGTTTGGACTCACCAATGCAGTGCCTCCAGTTGGTAACTCTGGGAATTAGCTCAGTCCATGTGGAGCGCCCTCCACTGGTGGTGTCCCATCCATCTCTCACCCTCTGTTGGCATCCGGACCACGTTGCTCCCTTCTCACAGCATCCTCCTCAGAACACTGCCCCCCAGCAGTGCCCCCTAGTCCAAGTGTTTTCTCTTCACCCCAGCCACATCCCCAAAGTCTAACCCCTTCTGTCAGGTCAGGCGCAGTCCACTATTGCCACTTCTAACGGCCAGGTGTAGTACAAGAGGGGGAACCCAGGACCGCCCTCTACTCTGGGTCCCAGCCCAAGGACCCTCTGGCAGCAGCCTCCCTGCCATCCTTCACTCCTCTTGTCCACCTCTCCTCCCTGGGCCACTTCCCCTTCAGCCCCCCCCCCGTGCTGGTCTCCTTCACTCAGGAGACAGATCTTCTCCCTTAAAGGTCTGGGAGAGACTGCCTGCCTCTTGCCTGAGCAGCCTCTATGTAGGGCCTAGCCTGGCCCTGATTGGTTCTCTAACAGGCCCTCCCTGATTGGCTGTCCATCTGCGCAGCCCAATCTGGCTTGGGGGTGGGGCACCCCCCACCACACCTTAGTATTTCTACTTCAAAAAATGTAAAATGAATTCCTCTTCAGACCCTCTAGTGGACCCCAGTGGTCTTCCATGCTGCCTCTTATGTTTACCATGTCCTTCCAAAATCTGTTCAGCACAGCTGCCACCCTTTCCTTTCCACTCTTTCATTAAAACCTTGATTCCACAGCATCACTTACAGAAAGTACACATCACATAACTTCCCCCACAACCTAAGTGTGTATGCACCTAATCTGAGTAACCTTTAGCCTGCTGATGTAAACTGTCATATCTCCACCAAAACCAGTGGAGCTACACTGACTTACACCAGCCTCGATATCTATAGCCTGTGTACTGTCTTGCTTGTCAAACCTATAATTTAGACTAACTCTTTAGGAGAGGGACCCATCATCTGCTTCCTGTGAAGAGTCTAACACAATCACAGTTTTAGGTGTTTGAAAATAATAAACTGAAAGCAATTGTTCACTGTTCTGCAGGTGTGAATGATGGGGCTGCAGCTGTAATTCTTATGAAGGAGTCGGAAGCTGCTAGAAGAGGTCTTACTCCTTTAGCACAAATTGTGTCTTGGGCTCAAGTGGGTTTAGACCCTTCCATCATGGGAGTAGGACCTGTCTCTGCAATAAAGAAAGCTGTAAGTAATATCAGAAGAAAAATTACTGATCACTTTGAAATACTTGTTTAAGACAAGTCTCCCTTTGACTGTCCAGATCTTAGTTTTTCTCAAAGAAATGCCAAAAATGTAGCACCAAACAATTCTATAATGGAGACCATGACAAACAAGATTTCAAAAGGCAGGACATGTGAAGCTTTGATTCTTTTTTGCTAGGGCTAGTATCTGTATTGTTATTTTCAGAGAAATTTATAAATGGGTCAAAAGTAGAAATGAGCCTAGTTCATGGAATGCCTCCCAAATTGTCATACACAAAGCTGTAACTTAACAGTAACTCTTCTAAAGGTGAACAACAAAGTTCTCTTTAATTGGGTTTATGGCCTTTTTGAAAACAAAAAACCTCTTAGAAATATCAGGAAAGGTAAATTTCTTTCCTGATGATTTCCTTTCTGCTAGAAGTGTGTCCCACAATCATTATATATATAGTTCATAGAATATCAGGGTTGGAAGGGACCTCAGGAGGTCATCTATTCCAACCCTCTGCTCAAAGCAGGACCAATCCCCAACTAAATCATCCCAGCCAGGGCTTTGTCAAGCCTGACCTTAAAAACCTCAAAGGAAGGCGATTCCACCACCTCCCTAGGTAACGCATTCCAGTGCTTCACCATCCTCCTAGTGAAATTTTTTTTCCTAATATCCAACCTAACCCTCCCCCACTGCAACTTGAGACCATTACTCCTTGTTCTGTCATCTGCTACCACTGAGAACAATCTAGAGCCATCCTCTTTGGAACCCCCTTTTAGGTAGTTGAAAGCAGCTATCAAATCCCCCCTTGTTCTTCTCTTCTGCAGACTAAACAATCCCAGTTCCCTCAGTCTCTCCTCATAAGTCATGTGTTCCAGTCCCCTAATCATTTTTGTTGCCCTCTGCTGGATGTTTTCCAATTTTTCCACATCGTTCTTGTAGTGTGGGGCCCAAAACTGGACACAGTACTCCAGATGAGGCCTCACCAATGTTGAATGGACGGGAACGATCACGTCCCTCGATCTGCTGGCAGTACCCCTACTTATACACCCCAAAATGCTGTTAGCCTCCCTAGTTATATAGTGGTTGTAGCCATGTTGGTCCCAGGATATTAGAGAGACAAGGTGGATGAAGTAATATATTAAGACAGTTCAAAGCTGTAGCAGAGCGTGTGCTAGCCATGCCCCCTTTCCTGGGCTGTTGCCAGATGATTCATTCCAAAGCTGTGTAAAAACTTGAGTACGATTGGTAACAATGACTTCAAAGCCAGTAACTGATGTACAGTAGATTACAGCCAATAAGCATAGTTTTCAAAATTAAATACTGTCCCTTGGCTAGGAAGCCACCCAGGGAGGGTAGAATTGTGGGAGACACTGCTAGCAGAAAGGAAATAATCAGGTGAGAAATGTAACATTGTGCAGCTCGGCATCTTCCACAGGTTGGATACATATGGGAAGTAGTGAACAGAAGTAGGGAGGCTTGAGAAAAACAGAATGCTATGAGAAAGACCCGTCAGGGTTAACTTCCCAAAATGGCAATGCCATTACTGGAGAAAGTCCATTTCATAACATCTGATGAAAGTTTTAATTGATGGGCATGTTGCTACCTTGCAGATTTCTGTAGTGGAAGCAGAAGCCCTTTCTTTGCAGTTGCAGTAGGTCTTTTGGAGTGCACCGTGATACATCTGGAACAGGAGCACTTGGTTTGGTAGAGCCTGGTTTGCCTCAACAGTGCATAGCTGGATCCATCTAGGAGGTGTTTGAGTCAGAGGACTCAGGTTTTTTTTAAACCTTTTCTTTTCCTTTTTGAACTTTTTGGCCCACTTTGTAGGTGTCGCTGCTCATCTCTGGCGTTTTGCATCTTACTTTACGCAGAGCTCTCTGGATCTCTCTCCCTTAATGGCCTCCCCTTGCTTGGGGGATGGGGCTTCATTGTTGGAATTCCCCGACTTGAGCTGGGAAGGAGCTGAGCATGAATCTTGCTTTTCTCCCTCTGGAACTTAGGACCCATTTTAAGACTTTGGGGCTGGGAGGAGACAAGGACCTGGTGCCCCTTGAGGGTTTTTCTTTCTGTCCTGGGACTCACCCTGAGCTGGGTGGCTGAACTCATGCTTGGAGTCTCTCCCCATTCTGCATCTCCAGGTCAGGCTTTTCTGTGTGCCGTGGCTTCCTGGAGCAAGGGTGGGAACCCAACATGTCTGTCTGACTCAAAGACCTGTGCCCTGGCAGTGCAAAGTTTGACTGAATGAGAACAGGCAGGGCCCAGTTCATCTTCCAAAGAGCCTGAAAGCTGCCTTCCAAACAGAACACTGCTTGGATTTAGCTTAGTGTTTGCACAATGCCTTTGCCATACCTGAGAAGGGGGCAGGGAGGCACTGTGATACTGGCTCCAGGTAGCTGAGATCACTCCACTGATACAGGAGGGAGAAGAAAATCTGCACGCTACTGCCTGTAAAAACAGGTGTAATAAGTTGGCAAAGAAAAGTCAGGCACAAGGCAATCCACCACTTGAGGGCAGAAAATCCAACAGCAGGCCAGAAAAGGGAGCGTAGGTAGCGTGAGCTGTGTTACAGCTTTGAACTGCCTCTGGAGAGTGCAGGCAGGAGGCAGAATAGCCCATCCCTGTCAGAACTGTGTCTGGGAGATGTTGAGCTGCAGAAGGTGAAGTCTGTTATTTTCCAAAGTAGATAGATCTGGGGTATACCATCCTCTTACTCCATATTTCAACTCTTCGAAACCTGCAGAACTGAGCGATGGAGGCTGTTACTGTCTGACTTTCTCACCCCACCCTCCAAGCATAATATTTAATGGAAAAGGAAACTAAAGCTGCGGAAACAAGAACACAAATAAAGTACTGTCAGTGTATGAACAGCTTTGAGGGGTTAACCGGCTCTACCACTTCATAGCCATACAGTAAATTCTGAAAAACAAGCACATTCCAGATCCTTTCATTGTAATTATTACAAGTTTAAACTGTCACTATGCCTAGTTGGTAAATATATCAGCTTGAGGACCTTGTAAGCCACTCGTGCATTAGCATTACAGTACCACAAGCGTGGGCAAACTGTGAGTCAGATCTGGCCCGCCAGCCATTTTAAGTTGGCCCTTGAGCTCCAGCCAGGAAGCAGGGTCGGGGGCCGCTCCACGCAGCTTCCGGAAGCAGCAACATGGCCCCCCTCCAGCGCTCCAGTGGGAGCTGCAGGGGTGGTGCCTGCAGAGGGGGCAGCACGCAGAGCCACCTGGCCACGCCTCCGTGTAGGAGTCAGAGGATGGACATGCCACTGCTTCTGGGAGCCGCTTGAGGTAAATGCCACCTGGAACCTGCACACTTCAGCCTCTCCCCGCACCCCTGACCCAGCCCTGATTCCCCTCCTGCCCTCTGAACCCCTTGATCCCAGCCTGGAGCACCCTGCTGCACCCAAACGCCTTAACCCCAGCCCGACCCCAGAGCCCACACCCCCAGCTGGAGCCCTCACCCCACTCGCCCACCTCAGCTCGGAGCTCCCTCCCACACCCTGAACTCCTCGTTTCTGGAGCCCTCACCCCCTCCCGCGTTCCAACCCCAATTTTGTGAGCATTCATGACCCGCCATACAATTTCTATTCCCAGGTGTGGCCTTTGGGCCAAAAAAATTTGGCCACCCCTGGAGTAGCAGAGTAGTTCCTAAAGAGATGCAAGTTCTTTGAAGTAGGGAGTCTCTTAATTAATGTCTAGACAATACCTAGTAAAATAGGGTCCTGAGCCTTGATTGTGTACTCCGAGGAGGTGCAGGCATACAAATGGTTTTGAAATGCCACTGCAGCAAATGTTTTCTGCTGACAAAGCAGATTCAACAGTGATGCAAGGTAAACTGGGGAGGTGGGCTTCCGTAAAACATACCAGGGCCTGTTCCTAGTTTGAGATTCTTGAAGCAGGAAAAAACAAGTTTCCCTGAGTTTAGAAATTAAGTGAGGCTGTTGGAAAAGCTTTTGTCTTAACAGGATGTTTTTAACTCCCTTTTTCTGGATGTTGGACCTACTGTGGTTATGACACCCAAGATAACTTCTAAGAGAACCAACAAGTTAAAAACAGTTTGTGCATTTCACAGCATTCCACAGGCCATATAATTATTTCCCATGTAAAGTTTGTTTCTCCCTTAAAATATCAGCAGAAAATATTTTCAAATATCCAGGATATAGTATGTGCAGGGCTGTCAAAACTGGCATTTTTTAAAATAAAATGTCCCTTAGTGCTGCTATATTTCTATTAACAGCACTATTTACAGGTAGATTCCTGGAAAAGAGTGAATACCAATGGAGCTTGGAAGAGGAAGCTCAACAATTCCGTCTCTTCTGTCACAGGTGGCTCTGAGCCCTATGGCAAACAGCTTGCAGCTGGGGTTACTGTAGAGCTACTGAAATCATTCACAACTGCCCCAGAGTGACATTTTGTAATCAAGTATAGTGGATATTGGAAAACTCTTCTGTAACTCTTGCCTCATTTAGATTAATCACTAACCTTGTAGGTAATGAGCCAAGTTACAGAAGAGTGTTAGGCCACAACACTTTCTAGTCACAAACCAGTGTAAGTTGTGAGGGGACAAAGGCCCTCCACAAGCCATTAAACTCCAGTCTCGTTTCAGTTAATATTAAATATTATCTCCTAGGTTGATAAAGCAGGTTGGACGCTGGAGCAAGTTGACTTGTTTGAAATTAATGAAGCCTTTGCATCACTAGCCATAGCAATAGCTAAAGAACTGAAATTGAACCCTGAGAAGGTATGTAATGGGAAAACACACCCAGTTCTTTATAAAAGCAATGATTTGGGTTAGTTTCTTCTTCCTTTTTTAGGAGAGAATTAAATACTTCCCTAGTGCCTGTATTGAATATGCTGTCCAAACTAAGCTCATGTACAGCCGAGATATAATTTTGCTTTAACAAGCGACTGAACTGACAGCAGAGGCATTATGCTGAGGATGTGGGGTAAGGGAATTGTCTTTACTTCACTAACAGGCGAACTAGCTCTGTTGTGAACTGAATCTGGTTCTCTAGCAAACATTGTACTAAAGCTGAGGTTCTCAAACTGGGGGTTGGGACCCCTCAGGGGGTCAATGAGGTGGTTATATGGGGGGAGGTGTTTGTGAGCTGTCAGCCTCCCCCTCAAACTCTGCTTTGCCTCTAGCATTCATAATTGCATTAAATATATAAGTGTTTTTAATTTATAAGGGGTCACTAGTACAAAAGTTTGAGAACCACTCTACTTTTAAAGCATACAGTGGCCCTTAATCTTACTTTCATGAGCTTTACTGCTACAGTAGATGTATGCTATCATCTTAGAAAGTTTGGATAATTCCTGTAACAGTTATGCTGATAGTCTACATACTGCTCAGTTTCAGTGCAAATCTTTAGGTAATTCTAGATAGCATCAGTACCTACACCTAAAAAACTGAGTTTGAAGACCTGTTTCCTTTGCAGAGGTAACTTGGATACACAGATGTACTGATGTAATTCAGGGCATCATTTGAGAACTGAAGGCACTCTAAACCATTGTCAGAGGTGAAGTAAGACCATTAAGTATAAGGATGGTGTTTGCTGGAACTAAAAGGAAAGTCCTCACTAGTTTTGTAGTAGTCAAACTGGTCTAAACACCTGACAGTAATGGTTTTCTTTCATGTAGTGCCACATATGTCCAGAAAATACCTCAAGAATGAGGGAAGGGCTAATGGAAGTGTTTCAGGAAACAAAGCCTGAACTACCAGTCATTAAGCACTCTCGATTTATTGGAAGGATGTTTATTTCTTATTTGCAGTAGTGGTAGAGCCATGTTGGTCCCAGGTTATGTGAGAGACAAGGTAGGTGAGGGACTCTTTTATTGGCCCAAAGTTTACCTTTCACCAATTCAAGTTGGACTCATTTATTGGCTTCTCACCTACCTTGCCTCTTTCTTATTAATTATTACAAGACAAATAAGGCTGACTTTATTTTTCAGGTTAACATTGAAGGTGGGGCTGTTGCCCTTGGTCATCCTCTGGGTGCCTCTGGTTGTCGTATTCTTGTTACTCTTCTGTATGCACTGGAACGAACAGCTGGAAAACGTGGTGTTGCTGCTCTTTGTATAGGAGGGGGGATGGGAATAGCTATGTGCATTGAAAGATTAACATAGTTCAGTCTCTTCTCACTGCTAATGTATAACCCTGTAGAGTGGTTTCAGCTTGCTAATAAAGCTATAGTATTAACTTAATTCACTTTGTCTAAATTGTGAACTTATTAAAAACTATGACTGAAGTTGTTAATTACTTCAATGACTGTTAGCCAGAAGGATGTGAGAAACAGAACTTACCACCCTAAACTCTACCTCTCAGCCCTGGACTTACTGTGGTGAATAAAGAACACAAACTTGACAGCAAGTTCTCTTGTAACTATCCCCATTTTATTAACATACACTCTAGGTACAATACTGGGAAGAAGTGTAAGATGAACAATTAAACAGTAACATAAATAAAAGCCAGACTAATTCTCAAGTGCTCCAGAACGAACGGCATCTTCGTAACACCCGCCTCTATCATCTTTGCTTTCAGGATGCAACTTAATAAGATCATCAATTCGTAGAATAGTAATTGCAGCTTCTGTTGCAAATTTCAAGCTCTTTACTTTGACTACAGTAGGCTCAAACACACCAGCTTGTTTGTTATCACGAGGTTTCCCATTGATTAAATCAAGACCAATCCTGCAAACAAGAAATGGATTAGACAAGTCTAATTTGTTGGGTAGCACATAGGTGCTAGGCACTATGGTAATACACATAATTTGGCTGAAGTTAGAACATAAACTTCTGAGGATTACCAGTATGCTTATCTGAAGGAAAATAAAAAAAAAAGTTTCCCAGAGCAAGCTCAGAGTTCCTAAATTATGATCAAGAGGAGCAGCTAAAGTACACAACAGGAGAAAAACAGAAATGCAGAGAAAAGTAAATTTACACTATATTTTGTAACAGAACTTCTCCACAAGCAGTCAATATTTACAAAACTCCTAAGACAGCCCTGCATTTAAATGTAACCCCCTTTCACTTCTATTAATGGATACTTGCCATTTCAGATTTTTGCGTTCTGGGTTCACTTGAGCTTCATTGTGAAATGCTCTCAGCTTCGCAACAAGATCTGTGGCATCCTGGGCAGCATTTACTGCCAAGGTATTTGGAATAATTAAGAGAGACCGTGCAAATTCTGCAATAGCAAGCTGTTCACGTGATCCCTAAATGAGAGGGAGGAAGAGTTATTTACTTTGAAACCCATCAAGCCAATTCATGCAATACAAGAGGAAAAATGTAGCCATAATTTTAGACCGCAGGTAGACACTTACAATCTATATTGATTATGAACAATACAGGGGGAAAATAGATGTAGGGAGAGGAAGAACTGTTCTGTTCCCAGCTCAAGGTTATTTCTTAATTGTTTTGAAAACTGAAGTTAATATTTTGGTGTATTAAAACAGATGCTCCCAAGATCTGGCAGAACAAAGCTCAAAGCACTTAAAAGTCAAGTTCTGCATTATAACCACCACAGCAAGAAGTTTTAGTGTTATGCAATGAAACACTGTTATTTTGTGAACTGCACTTACCATGCTGGTTGCATAATTTTCAAGATATATTGAAAGTGCTGCCTCTACAGCACCACCACCTGGTACCACAGACTTGGACTCCAATACTCTTTTAACTACACAAAGAGCATCGTGTAAGGATCTCTCCATTTCATCACACATGAAGTCATTGGCTCCTCGTAAAATAATTGATGCAGAAGTACGAGCCTTGGTACTGTCCAAAAAATGAGGAAAAGTGAGTTAACTTCACGCCGATCAGAAAAACTCTTCTGGAGAAAGAGCTTTGATACTTTACTATCTCATTGCTACAGCTAAATTCCTCAAACATTTAATCCTAAAGGGGTTATATTATCTCTTGTGACATCTGTGGGTAACCCTTCAGTTCACACTAACCCCTCTCAGACAATCCCAGATATTCTGTGCTGGCTAATGCATTTTAATTTGCTCACCCTATCAGAAAATTCTTTACTCCTCAGCAAGAAAGGCAAGGCATTTCCACACAATGGGAGTGAGATAAAAATTACCATTAATGGAAACGTATCCATTTTAAACACACATTTATTGCCACTAGAGATTTTAGATAGCACGTTTGTTTTTTCCAGCCTCTCAATTCCTCTGCTAGATTCCCCTCAGTACCATTGCTGGATTTCTTTATTCAACGTACAAACTTAGTGCCTGTAACTGCCATCAGTACAGCAACAGGTAGTCAGGCAGCTGCAGAAAGTGATATGGTTAGAGGTATCAACTCAACATCTTGGAGAATGTCTTTTAGTCTCATGAAACTGAAACCAGGGGATCACACCAGAAAACATGGGAAACCGATTAAGTGTGTCAACATATTTTATGATGAGGCAGAAACAAGTTTGCATTCATATCATCACCATGGCATACCAAAATCATAAAAGGGAAAAGGAAAAATGCACTGAGTTAAGAATTGCTGTTCTTGATAGTCACGTGACAATTTAATATGAATTCCTGCCATTAAATGGGTTTAAATCAGCATCAAAAAGGTTATACAGAGCTAGTTTTAATCAAACTTCAGTATACAGCATTTTCAAATCTAGGTAGTGTCACAGAAGACATAACCACACCTCTGTCACTATAATCACTAGTGAAGCTGATCATCATACAGTTACACCGTTCCGATTGGATTTTCTCTATACTTTCACACATCAATGTTTAGAAAAGTAATTTCTATAGTTATAGATAAGCTATTTAAACAAAAGACATTCTTTATGTCAACTACACAACAACAGGACAGGCTTACAGCTTGTAACTGGTATGATTGAGAAGGATGTCTGGCCCTAGCAATAATGGTGAAACATTGGTTGTTTCATCACAAATTTACAATGGCCTTACTATACTCTATCCCACGCGTATAACTGCTCATAGCATTGAGATTGCATAGCAGTAAATAAATGGGAAGTTTATCTAAAGATTTAGCAAAACATGTTTCCAAGGCATGATGAACTCTAGAACCCTAGAAAAGTCCTTACTTTTTTATTAAAATCAGTTCATCATCACAAATTCTCTCTTGCACCACCTCTTCTGCCTGTCCCAGCATTGATGCCTCAAAGCTTTCTTCACCTTCCAGATTAGCCAGAGTGGAACAAATGATTGCTTTAAAATAAAAACAAAACAAAATTGTGAAATCAGTGTGGACAACACCAACTCATTGTTATTTATCAAACTCACAGAACAAATGGTTTTAGGTTTACAGGGCAAACAGAATGGTAGTATTCATCAGTATTCCTTAACATTAAACATAAATGCAAGATTGAACATTTCTATTTCCCTGCAGTGCTGGCTGGATTAAGTAGTCCTATAGGCCCTACCTTACTTTTAAATCCGTTTCTGTATTTTATAGTCCCCCTTAGTCTCTCTGGGTTCATTTTTACTTGATCTTTACAGCACCTGTTCTGTATTAATTGAAGTTTTCACATTGCTGCTAAAAACAAATTACACACTTTGTTCTGCACGGTTCTAAGAAGACTTGAACTATCAAAATCTCTTTTAGATGATCTTTATAAAATGCATTTTGGGATTGAATAATTTTATACTATAGACTCTGAATTTTAAGAAAAAAATTTCAATTACTACAGGAAGTTGGAGATTAGATTAACCAGACTTCCATAATCCCCATTTCTAGATAAAATATAGTCTGGTTGTGTGCCCTGGCATAACAGAGCCTTCCCTGTGTCAGTGAACATCTCCCCTCACTGTACATTTTCTGCAGTCACAATTTTTCAGTGGCTCCTCTTTACTTAGTGAGGTGCTCCCTGTCAGGGCATTGTAGCATCTGAATGTTTTCTATTCCAAGCATACTTCCTTATCACTCTATATGTGGATCAGCCCAATAATACTCAGGGAACTGACCAACTACTGCTTAATAACAGCTTTGGAAACACTATATAGAACTAAAAACATATACTACGACCAAAATCACAATATATACATACCTCCTGCTGCTTTAGCAATGCGTTTAAGGTCCTTTTTTAAAACTCTGCGTACTGCCATAGCACCAGCATCCACAAAATATTTCAGACACATATCATCAATGCTACCAGTGGTTAGAACAACGTTGGCACCTGTGGCCAGAATCTTCTGAATCCTCTCTTTAGTGATATCGGACTCTCTGCAAAAGATAATGGGCACGTGTTTACTTATAACCAAAAATTATGAAAGTGGGATTAAAAATCATCAACTGAATGGCTAAACCATACACAAACATCTGAATAATTACCAGCAGTGCAAAGCTAAGATCTCCAGGGAGAAAAGGAACCATCACATGAATATGTGTCAGGGTGGATAAAAAATTAAATACAAAAAATATTTCTATTTTTAAAATTAAGCCTATTTGAAATGAGATTTGAAATTACAATAATCTACGTTAAGACCTACATTTACTATAATTTAAATTAAATAAAAAGTATTAAGGAATGTTGCTGCCTAAGTTTCAAAGAAAGTCTAACCACTGAACTCGTGGAAAACACTGGCTACACACTAGAGTTTGAAGTGCTGAATGAGTTTTTGACAGCAGTAACCCCTTCCATAGACTCAGAGAGAATATTTTATCCATTTGAGTTTTTTCAATAACTAGTACATTAAAAAGTTAAGAAAATGATTGGAAGTTGAAAAAGCATGAAGTCTTGTTTCCTCTCACAATCTAGGAATAAAACTGTGTTCAAGAGGATGAGATCTACTCATTCTAAAATACCAACGGACTTGGTGGGCAGAAATAATCAGTTCAATTCATTAACTTCCTTTGTTTAATAAATCAGTTTTAAATTCAAAACATGTTTTGATCTTTTTTTTATGAATAAAAAAGACTTTACAATTCTGTTTGTGCATTTTAATTGAATTTCAGTTTCCATCCAAATGCACCGACACAAATTACAAGTAAAAATAAAGTCTTAAATGCATCATGCACCATTTTCTGATATATTAAAATTAAAAAATTAAGAATCTGAATTAATGTAGGTGTAAGATAGATAATTGCTTAGGCATAGACTCAGTGTACCCACCTGGTTAGCAAAAATTGCTAAACACAGTGTACAGGCTATATTCTAATAGCCATCAACCAATAAGAATCAAATCTTTCTTTAGGAAAATGAAAAGTACAAACATAAAACAATGTAAATCAATTATTTAAATCAAAGTTTTCTGCTTGCTGATATAAATCAATCCAATCTTTGGTTCTAAATAATGTAACTTTTTTGCTTCATAATTCAATTAGGGCTGTCGATCACAGTTAACTTGGGATTAACTCAAAAAATAAAACAGGATTAATCGCACTTGTAACAATAGAATACCAATTGAAACTTAAATATTTTTGGATGTTTTTCTATATTTTCAATATTGATTTCAATTACAACACAGAATACAGAGTGCACAGTTCTCACTTTATATTATTTTTGTTTACATATATATGCACTGTAAAAATGATAAACAAAAGACAGTATTTTTCAATTCACCTCATACAAGTACTGAAGTGCAATCTCTTTATTGTGAAAGTAACTTACAAATGCAGATTGTTTTGGTCACATAACTGCACTCAAAAACAAAAAACCTGTAAAATTTCAGAGTCTACAAGTCACTCAGTCCTACTTCTTATTCTGCCAATTGTTAAGACAAACAAGTTTGTTTACATTGATGGGCGATATGGCTGCCTGCTTCTTGTTTACAATGTCACCTGAAAGCGAGAACAGGCATTCACATGGCACTTTTGTAGCCAGCGTTGCAAAGTATTTACATGCCAGATATGCTAAACATTCGTATGCCCCTTCCATGCTTCGGCCACCATTCCACAGGACATGCTTCCATGCTGATGATGCTCATTTAAAAAATAATGTATCAATTAAATCTGTGGCTGTACTCCTTGGGGGAGAATTGTATGTCTCCTCCTCTGTTTTACTGACATTCTGCATATATCTCATGTTATAGCAGTCTCGGATGATGACCCAGCACATGTTCGTTTCAAGAACACTTTTCACAGCAGGTTTGACAGAACGCCAAGAAGGTACCAATGTGAGATTTCTAAAAATAGCTACAGCACTCAACCCAAGGTTTAAGAATCTGAAGTGCTGTCAAGGTTCCTCCCCCACTCTGAACTCTAGGGTACAGATGTGGGGACCTGCATGAAAAACCTCCTAAGCTTATCTTTACCAGCTTAGGTCAAAACTTCCCCAAGGTACAAAATATTCCACCCGTTGTCCTTGGATTGGCCGCTACCACCACCAAACTAATACTGGTTACTGGGGAAGAGCTGTTTGGACGCGTCTTTCCCCCCAAAATACTTCCCAAAACCTTGCACCCCACTTCCTGGACAAGGTTTGGTAAAAAGCCTCACCAATTTGCCTAGGTGACTACAGACCCAGACCCTTGGATTTTAAGAACAATGAACAATCCTCCCAACACTTGCACCCCCCCTTTCCTGGGAAATGTTGGATAAAAAGCCTCACCAATTTGCATAGGTGACCACAGACCCAAACCCTTGGATCTCAGAACAATGAAAAAGCATTCAGTTTTCTTACAGGAAGACTTAATAAAAATAGAAGTAAATAGAAATGAAGAAATCCCCCCTGTAAAATCAGGATGGTAGATATCTTACAGGGTAATTAGATTCAAAAACATAGAGAACCCCTCTAGGCAAAACCTTAAGTTACAATAAAAGATACACAGACAGAAATAGTTATTCTATTCAGCACAATTCTTTTCTCAGCCATTTAAAGAAATCATAATCTAACACATACCTAGCTAGATTACTTACTAAAAGTTCTAAGACTCCATTCCTGGTCTATCCCCGGCAGAAACCAGCATATAGACAGACCCACAGACCCTTTGTTTCTCTCCCTCCTCCCAGCTTTTGAAAGTATCTTGTCTCCTCATTGGTCATTTTGGTCAGGTGCCAGCGAGGTTACCTTTAGCTTCTTAACCCTTTACAGGTGAGAGGAGCTTTCCCCTGGCCAGGAGGGATTTCAAAGGGGTTTACCCTTCCCTTTATATTTATGACAAGTGCCTTCCAAAATCTGAGAGGGACGAGGTGTGGAGCATGCTTTCAGAAGTCTTAGAAGAGCAACACTCTGATGCGGAAACTACAGAACCCAAACCACCAAAAAAGAAAATCAACCTTCTGCTAGTGGCATCTGACTCAGATGATGAAAATGAACGTGCATCAGTCTGCACTGCTTTGGATCATTATCAAGCAGAATCCATCATCAGCATGGAAGCATGTCCTCTGGAATGGCGACTGAAGCTTGAAGGGACATATGAATCTTTAGCGCATCTGGCACGTAAATATCTTGCAATGCCAGCTACAACAGTGCCATGCAAATGCCTGTTCTCACTTTCAGGTGACATTGTAAACAAGAAGCTGGCAGTATTATCTCCTGCAAATTGTAACCAACCTTGTTTGTCCGAGTGATTGGCTGACCAAGAAGTAGGATTGAGTGGACTTGTAGGCTCTAAAGTTTTACATTGTTTTGTTTTTGAATATAGTTTTTTTGGTATACAATTCTACATTTGTAAGTTCAACTTTCATGATAAAGAGATTGCACTACAGTACTTGTATGAGGTGAATTGAAAAATATGGTTTTTTACAGTGCAAATATTTGTAATAATATAAAGTGAGCACTGTACACTTTGTATTCTGTGTTGTAATTGAAATTAATATATTTGAAAATGTAGTAAACATCCAAAATATTTAAAATAAATGGTATTAGATTGCTTAACAGCGCGATTAATCACGATTTTTTTAATTGCTTGACAGCCCTAAATTCAATATAATTATACAGTTCAACTGAATACAGATTATCCAAATACATTTTAATCAATAGTTATGATCAATGTTTTCCACCAGTATTTTATATTAAGATGTGTTACTTACCTCTGTAGTTAATTTTGTTGTCTATTACACTCTTCAGAATACCCAGAAACCCAGTACATAATTAAAAAATACCAAAATTAGTTTGAAAATGTGCTACCTCTGTCTAATCTGGTCCAGTTTCTCCGGATCTGTGATCACCACCTGAACACCAAGCTTCATTTTTGTTTTCTGCAGACTGAAGTCAAGACAGGCAATCTTTGCATTAACTATCCTCTTGGTCATACCTATATAAAAATGGCATTTTATTCAATGTTGTAACAAGTAAGTTTTAATTAAAAATGCTTAATAAAGCAAAAATAGTTGTGATGTATTTTACTTTTTAGATTTCTAATACACATACAATTACCCATCTAAGGCTGCTTTTTTTCCTGCAACTCTTTTCACAAACATACTTGGGAAAATGTTATGACAAGAACAACGAAAAGGGTAGTGAGACATTCTTCAATATGCAGACATAACCTTAGCTGCTTTCTTAATTTACCACTTCATACGAAGACACAGAGGAGCACCTTTCCATGACTCCTTGCTTGCCAGTTTGTGACATTGGTGAGCTACAAGTTCAAGATGTATTAGTACCACAGGTAATGAAACTGACCCTTTGGTATCCAGTGTAATCACTATGTAAATCTACAGAGAACTCGGATATATTTAGCAGGGACCTAGTACATTCCCAGTAAGGGATAATAAGAACATGTTGATTTTAACAGAGCTGAACATGTCAAAATACAGTAACCTAATTCTAGTGACAGTAGCCAATTTCCTTGCTTTTACACTGTCCACCTTTGAGGCCTTGCACTGCAGTCAACAATCCTCAGGCCAAGGAGGGCTGGATGGAACTCCTTTGGGAGACATTTATTGTTGCTCACTTATTTGCTAGATAAGCTGAGCAATACAATGAACCTCCCCTCCACTACCAAATGAACAGCAGCCTGTGCTGTATTCCAGATTGTGTCATTTAAATGCACGTTCCTTTAACACTGACAACTGAAGCCTCATGAGTTTTACCTGCCGGTGTGGTTTCTTGACACCTGCAGAGTGCTGCACAGTAACCGATGTAATAAACTAGACATTCCTGTCAAAGACTGCACAAATTTAGACTTCAAAAATAAGCTTTTAAAACCTTATGGGCAATAGAAATAGTTCCTCGAGTCTCTCTTAAACTGCAAGTTTTTAAACAGTCTACTGCGATGTATACATTCCAAACATAAGTATTGTACGTACCTGATAACCTGAGATCTATTAGGCACTGATTAAGCACCAGATAAGCGATTGGCTTATTTCCACCATTCAAGTGCAAGAAAGTGACAGTGAACAGACTAAACAATTAAAAATCTATATGATCGTAGATCTCATTTAAAAAATCCTTATTGAGACAAGATTTCAAAGCCAAATATTGACTTCAGACATGAATGCAAGTTTCACTGAAGTCCTTAATAGCTGCCCATGAATTTGTACCTATGCGTCTGCTATTTTTCTAGAGATGGGTAGTTAGAAACTAGTACATTATTTATTGGATTTAAATTGCTAGAGTAATTTTACAAAGTTTCAGAAAAACACAACCTTCAACTGGGGAACCAGGACAGTGTTTCAATGACACAAATATTTAACATGTAATTGTAAGACCATGTAAAATGGGAATTATCATCCACATGATGTCACAACTGAAGTACAATGTAGCATAGTAAAGCAACCACCATAATTTTTCTTTTTGGTTTTATACAGTGGTGCCTCACTGCAATACCCGAGTTCCTTTCAGAACATCAACAGCAGCAAAGCCTGTGGACTTCACAGAGTCTGTGACTTCTCACTTTTGGGGCAAAAAACCCACTGGTTAGTGTAGGGTTTGGTTTTATTTAAGAATGTTTTCATTTACTTTGTTGTTTCAAGGGTTGTTTTTAATTTTTCTGAACGAACAATAGCTTATTAGCCAATTCTTCACATCACTAGAAACATCCACATAAGAGCATATTCATAAACAAACTTCAGTCATTCTGCTCACTGAAGGCTTATAAAACAAAATCTGAGCTTACCTTGTGAGCCCACCACACAGTTCAGTGCATAGCCGTTTACAAGAATACTCTCTTTCTGGCTACGGCCATGTGCCTTCAAAACGTTAATGGAACTGATTGGATATTTGGCTTGACCCTTTTGATCTGTGAATTTAACTGCAAGCACAGCATCCACCACCATGTTGGCAAAGAAGTCACCATCACTAGAATACCGTTAAGGCTAAAATGAGCTAAACAGAGACAACTAGCATAATATAAATTCATTTTAATCCTAAAAACAGCATTTATAGGCTGCTTTATATTAACATGCCTTTAAAATAATCCTTGAAGCACCTATGAGGTAAAATAATTATTAATCTCATTTTACAGATAGAAGGAACTAGGACAGAGTTTAAATGTTTTGTCCAAATATCAAATTATTTCATGTTTTCACAATCACAACATTTTGCTACTGTTTACACAAGTACGCGCACGCACACACACACAGCCTATTTTTGCCCACTTTATCCCAGTCACATCAGAATCCTGAATTAGTGAACAGTTTTTCAAAGGAAACAAATGGATGCCATAAACAAGTAACGATCACTGAACTACAGTGGGAAGACAGAATGCAAGAAGGAATGTTGCCTGGAATAATGGAGACACTCTTGGGATTAGTGTGGCTGATCGTCTGCTTGGATGCTTTTAATTTTTTTCCTCCATTAATGCAAAATATAAGTTATATGTTGGCTAGGGTGGAACGTGAACTGAGTCAGAGTGGGTTCCACAGGGGCAAAACACCTGGGCAGCCCCAGGAAGGAGAAAAGGGTTATGTAGTAAGTGGCAGAAAGAGCATTTTTTTAGCCATTATACTAAAAAAAGAACAGGCAAACTAACCAGAGTATTGTTTTTAAAGAAACATAAAAGATTGGTAAAAACAAGAAAAAATATAGGCAAGGGGCACAGCACATCATTGTGTTTTCTACAACTATTAGGGGGATCAAAACAGCTGTTTAGATTAGAACAGCTCCTTCAAGCCTCTGGGTATGGCAGCTTCTGTCAGAGAAAACAGCTACAATTTCAGCATCTAAGGGGGTGGTCAATTGTAGCTTGTGTTTAAGGATTAAGGGTTTAAACAAAATGTGATACCAAAAGAGGAAAATGGTTTGTAAGTGTGAGATTTAAAAACTTGTTGCAATTGTCCTTTAAACGAGCAGGGTTTGGTTTAGTAAACCAGAATACACCTTTTATGCCAAGTTGATACCAAGAACAAGTTTTCACAATGGAGTTATAACTCTTAAAAGAAGGGTTTAGAATGAAAAAGGATAAGAACTAAGAACTGCTGCCATGGGCTTTACAGTGGATACTCAAGCTCTCCACAATAATATCCCCTATTTTTGTAAAATTAAGATTCCAATTTATTATTACCAAGTCAAAGGATACATTCCTATGATTTTGGAGGACATTGATGTTTTAGCTGAATTAATAAGACACTCCCGGCCAAGTTCATCTGTGTTAATAATAAGATTTTCATTGATGTAGCGAACTGCCTCCCTGTTGAATAAAAACCAACATTTCAAGAACAATTTCTCTCTACTCCTTGTAAGGAACATTTCCTACTGTCGGGACATGCAGACTAAATGCAGAGTTAGAACCAAGTTGACAAACCACCACAAGTCTTCTCAAGAAAAATATCCTGTATTGTCGACAATAATGAATACAGGATTAAGGTAAAATAAGTGTTCACTGGATATAATGAAACACAAGAGTTGCAAAATAATCTATTTCAGCAGAAATATTTGTATCTTACTTGCAAGCAAGACGATAGCCACCAATAACAGAGGTGGGATGAATTTTCTGCTTGACCAATTCATCTGCATTTTTTAGAAGTTCAGCAGCAATAATTACCTGTTTGAAAAGAGGAAAGAGAGTCACTGAGAAAATGGGCAAGTCTTAATATAAGCAGTAGCTCTTGCTCCAACGAACAAATAAGTGACAAATATGAAAAGTTTCCCATCATTTAGATTCATTAATGAGCAAAACAATTCTAATTCTAACTTTCCATTTCACTAGTTAACTCTGAACTGATTTTGGGGCTCTACTGATATGAGTTGTCTGGAATCAGCTGATTCTAGTCCATCCATCAGTCCACCTATGTTTTAATTTTTTCTCAGGGGTTGAGAATTAAGAACTTCTTCAACCCAGAAGCTACTCTCAAATATAACTTCAGGAAGGGAAGGAATGATCATTCTCAAATTGCAGGCACTAAGTAAAGAATAACCCTCTTCCAGAATGCAAGCATGCATAGAGATGCTAGGTTTTTTTACAGTGGTCTCCCTCATTACTCCGGTTCCAGGAACTGTTTCAAAGCAATTTTCATAGTTTGCACTGGGCAGATGCATTTGAAATCTGTCGTCACATGACGAAATGGTCCAGATTTAATCCCTACAGTGCCAGCATTTATAAAGATATGCCAAAAGCTACATTTGTTAATGACTTTCAACACGTCTGCCTGTAAAACTTTCTACATACCACTGAGGTGGTCCCATCTCCAACTTCTTTGTCTTGAAGTTCTGCCAGCTCACATAGAACTTTTGCAGCAGGATGTTCTACCTCCAACAGCTTCAGAATGGTTGCACCATCATTAGTAATGGTCACATCCTAGTTTTCAAAAAATAGCAAATAAAAGATTGATATTCATGCTAATTTATTTTTAAACTTTATGAAACTGTAATATATGAGAAGACATTTTAATGAGAATAGTGGGGAAGAACTATGCTTCATGTAACATTGTGTACATTGACCATTTACCTTAAGAGTTTACTTTGTCTTTTTAAGTCAACTCTTCAATACTATATCTATACACATGTAACTACACACAACTAATCCCAGTGAACCATGTGTTGCAGGATGGGAACCTTGGTGCACAAGAATTTGCATGAGCTTTTAGATGGTAGAATTCTTCATGTTGTATAAATAAGAACTAAGGAAGATTTCTTAAATGTAGCTAGAATATCTTTGTCTATTTTTAATAAAGCATTTTAAATACAGTTACTTACAAATCTCAGTTTAGGATAATGTGCAATATTACGACCTTTTATTAACTACACAGTTACCACTCAATGACATAATGCTATCTCACTTTGGCTTTCAGGATAGCACAGCAGAAAGACAGAAATCAGATTCTCACCTGGTCTAAATATTTGAAAATGAGATGTGATTCTATCTTATTAGAAACATTAGCCAATGCAAATTATGTACAACAGCACCTAATTCTAATACGTGTAAAACAATTTAAAGACAACAACATGCATGTCAACAACCACAAAAATAAGTTTAGAATAGAACACAGAATGAATAAATCAAAACAATGTTAGTACAAGTATCCATGTGAGAAAAAAACGTTTATTGAAATTCAAACGTACTTGTATATGAGCAAGTGTTAATTGTGTTATAAAATAAGGGAGCACATCATGGAGGAAGTAACAGTTAACTATAGTTTACAATTAAGGCTTTCTTCAAAAAAATAAACTAAAGACAAATAGAGATTTAAATATTTAAAAAGTTAACCGTTTAAACAATTAAAATTATACTGCTTAATAAGTTACCTGATTAAAGGGAGATGGGCTGGGGGTTAACGGTTAAAGGTGGGTTAACAGGAAGACTAATGCTTACCGTTTAATATTTTACATCCCTAATGACAAAATGGAAAAAAGTCAAACTACCAAATGTATATTAGAGCCATGGAGCACATTTTAGATGGAAACACTTTACAAAAACAGACATGCCTTCAGCTGAAACAGAACAGGTGCCAGCTCTAATTTACAGTGTAAGTTTGTTACTATGCAAGCCCTTTTCTTCAAAGTCAAATGAAAGACGTGCTTACTTACACCAATATCATCCACTAACATTTTATCCAAACCAACTGGACCAAGAGAACTCTTCACAATGTTAGCAATAGAAGCTGCAGCCATAACTGTATAAATCAAGCAAAATAAAAATCAATAATTCTTTCTTCGCAAATATCTATTTTAAGAGCAGTATATTTTTGTGTCAGCAGATTCTCAATTTCAGCAACCTGAAATAAAATGACTCCTTATTTAGACTCCAATCCTGCAAAAAATTTGCCAATCTGACCAGGAAAATGGGGAAAAAGGGTGGTTGTGTAAGGGTCCATGACGATACTTGATTGCAAGATTGGGATCTTGGATACTACGAAATAGTGATGTCATGACTGGAATCTATGTATGGTGGCCAATCTAGAACTACTTTTAACAACCCAAAGGTGTAAGCAGATCAGAAAGTTTAGTTAGACGCGATCAGGTTTATTTTTTCATGCTTGAGGATCTCCTCTCTGCTAACCCCAGTTGCTTTTGTTTGCTTGTAACATTTAAGCTGAACCCCCAAGAAAGCTATTTTATTTTGGGTGCTTAATTTTGAGAATTGCTCTTAAAATCTAGCAAAAGCCTAAATGTATTCCAAATGTATTTTGTCCTTTTTGTTTTTAATAAAATTTACTTTTTTTAAGAACAGGGTTGGATTACTGGTCTCTTAAGAGGTTTGTGCATGTTGTTTGATTAGCTGGTAGCCATAGCTAGTGTCCTTTGTTCCTTTCTCAGCTCTTCCCCGGAGCAGGGAGGGGAAGGGCTTGAGGGTACCCCACAGGGAGGGATTCCCAAGTGCTCTTTCCTGGGTTAAAAGGGTGGTTTTTTTGCATTTGGGTGATGGCAGCATTTACCACGCCAAGGTCAGAGAGAAGCTGTAACCTTATGAGTTTAATACAAGCCTGGATTGGCAAGTATTAACTTTTAGAATCCTTATGGGCCCCCACTTTCTGCACTCGGAGTGACAGAGTGGGGATTCAGCCTTGAAGGATGTTGTTTTGGATACTGAAATAGTAAAAAACTTTCTAAGTTAAAGAAATAAATTATGCACTTTGGTTTGTCATTCAGAATCTTTTCATTCTGTGTTCTGCCATTTCATATAGGAAAAAGATATCGTCAATCTTCTCCTTCAGACTTTGGCAGGGTTTTCTCTATCCCATAAGCATAGCCACTCAATCTGTAAATTGAAGGAGTGGTAGTCAAATGGGAAGGGTCCAGTTTAAATCTGATCTTTCCCTTAAAGCTTTAAATGTACCAAACTTGCTCATTTTTTCTTTCCAGAGATCAGCCCTTCGTAAAAAAAACATTTCCCAAATTTGCCCTTAATATCAGAGGCTTCCTTAGCCATAGGCTAAATAGGCAGCCATGTACCTCATCCCATTTAAAGACACTGCGAAAAAACTACTGGAACTACAGACTTTACTAAGATATGTACCACTTTTCCACATGATGCATAGAGCACCCACTCCAAAAACAGCTGGTTTCTGCTCATTGTGCAGGGCTCCTGTAATAACTTATCTGAAGCACTGAGACAGATGGCACAAAAAACCCTTTTGAGGACTAAAAGGTAACTCTGCAAATTCCAGACTCACCAACATTGCAAAGAGATAATTACGGCTGTGGCAAAGGCAGGCTGATGAGCTAGTGGAGTACTAGGGAGCTACATCTAAGCCTCTTTTTGTCACTTACCATGCTTGATTCTATCCCAAACTAGCCAATGACCAGATTCTCAAAGATATGGTAGTGAGACACCCCTCTCCCCCAAGAAAACCTTTGAGGGCCTGGGACCAAAGCTTTATACCAAGCTGTATTATTTTCACACAAAACTAGTCTATCTACCCCGTTGTTTAATTAACACATCTTGATTTTATACTAGCACTAAGGGCCACATCCTGGTATTTGCTTCTTAACTGTCAGTAACCGGATGGAGTTAAGAAAATGTCTCAAAACTATTTTTGATCCTCAGATAGATTAAAACAGGATCTGTGCTACAGAGGATGAGAAACTCAGTCTTCATGCTCTTAATTTGCATATGCAGGAAGCTTTAATGTTTGAAAGTCATTCATAATCTATATTCAAAAACACCAATATTTTGTAGGAAACACATACAAGAATGGTCTCATGTGGGCAAAAACTTAAGAGTACCAATATCAAGTTTCACCCATGTGTAGCCTTAATCTCCAGTGTAACAAGGGCCACTTTTCATAAATTCCACCCAACCGGGAAGCAAAGGCCCGCCGGGGGGGGGGGTTGATAAGACGGTCACTATTGTTCACAGGCACTTCAGACGACACAGTGACAGTGTAAACATTCACGGCACACGATTACCGATTTCTCGGCCATTTCCCCATAGCGAGCCGCAGTCCTGTCCCAGACGGGACCCACGCGGGATAAGTCACCCGCCGCTTCGCCCCAAGTCTCGCCTGCTGAAGGCATGTCAAAAATGGCGGCCGGGGCCATTCACGTAACAACGAGCTCGGGTTTGCCTAGCGCCCCAAAGGGAAGCGGGCTAGGAACAGCAGCAAGACACGAGCGGCCCCGCGCCCGGCTGCTCGGTGCGAACGCGGGCGCCCCCGCGCCGCAACCACCCAGGGGCCGCCGCGGGGAAAGCGGCCCTACGTAACGGGCCCGTGGACTGCCGCGAGCTGCTTCTCGGCAACCACCGCCCCGGGCCGAGCTCTGAGCGCGCCACGGGGCGGGCGGGGCCGGCCGCGCCTCGCGCTCCCTCCCAACGGGCTCCGGCACGTAACGATGGCTTCACAGGGACTGAGGCCGCGCCCCGTCCCGCAGACACAAGCGGGCTTGAGAGCCGGGGCCTCGCCCCTCCCCGAGCCCGGGTTCCTCTACTACAGGACACCCCGCCCCCCCTGCCGAGGGAGCACATGGCGGCGGCCGCTGAGGCAGGCGGCCAGGGCCCCGCTCCGCGCTCCCATTACCGTTCTGGCCGCGGATCGCCTCCCCGGAAATCCGCTCCCCAAACACAGCCAGCGACCCCATCTCCATCTTCCCCGCGCGCCGAGAGGAGAGACAGTGACACGCGCGCTGCTGCAGAAGAATGCGCCGGCGACGCCGCAAGGCTTGCTGGGAAACTGGCCCCTAACCGCGGTGCACGATGGGGAGAGGGCGGGGCAGAGAAAGGAACGGCGCTGACTCACGATGACGTTAACACTTCTGTCCAATCCAGCAGCCCGTTGCAATGCGGCCCAGAAGGTGCCTAGATTGAAGGTGGTGATTGGATTCTGGGGTTAGCAACGCCTCTGCTCTCTGAATGTCCCCCTGAGTCACGTTGCATGTTGGGAAAGGGGGCGGGGTTAGGAGCATTGGTTTTTTTCTCCTTCCAGGAGGTTGCAGGGCTGGCCTAGGAATTCCCAGCGCAGGGAGCGTCGCCTCAGAGGGGCGAAGCCGCTGCCGAGACGGCCCCTGCCCCGGCACGGCGCGAGCGAGCTTCAGCGCCTGTCTCCGGGCGGGGCCCAGCGCACCTCCACCCTCCTACGACACACACACGGGGCCGGCCCAGCAGGGCGCAGCCCCTGGGGGTTAGTGCTGGGTGCTCCGACGCTCCCAGTCCTGCGTGTTCCATTGGGCTTCGCCCGACGCCGAGGAAACAGGCCCGCAAACTAGCTCCGCGGCCTCCTGCAGCGGGTCCCGGACCGCGGGAACCCCGCTTCCGCCCGGGCCGCGCCGACAGCCAGCCCGTCCCAGGCCGGAGTCGTCCCTCCAATCCCCGCCCCTTCTCCAGCGCCGAGATCGCTGGAAACCGCAAATGTTCTCCCCAGGCTTGGGGGGGGTTAATTGCAGGAAGCTGCGGGGCTGCTTTAGTAGCCATAAACCTAGACGACGACGTCGTCTTGCATTTTGGCAGTAGGGCGTAGGGGTAATTCCCTAGAGCTTGGTGTGACCTTGGAGTTGAGTAGAGCAGAGCCAATATCTTCTTCAGAAGTAATCCAGTACAGTTTTCGCAGATTTTCAGTGTTTATAGTCTACAGCCCCATGAGACTGTTTTAGCTTGATAACTAATTGCAGAGTTAACCAAATGTACAGTGCTACCCAGCATTTCGGTCAACCTCAGAACACTGGTGTAACAGCTTTGGATTTCATCCGGGAAATATGATCTATTTTCCATGTTAGTGCAAAGTCTGGCCCCAAATCTCTTCTAGTTTGTGACCATCTACAAACCTAATGTGAGCAAAGGGCTTACCACCATTACCTTGTTTTTGTTGTCTATGAAATCAAGATCTTAGTAGTGACCATGGAAATATTTTAGGAATCGTTTGTGTTTGGGGAAAAACTAAAATCAGTATAGAACAGTGGTTTTCAACCTGTGGTACATGGATTCCTGGGGGTCTGCAGACTATATCTAAGATTTTAAAAAGGGTTTGCACCTCCATCTGAAATTTTGAGGGGTCTGTAAATGGAAAAAAAAGTTAAAACCACTGGTGGACCAAAAAGAAGTGATAGGGTAGTTAACTCTTGGAGGGAAAATACAAGCTCCTTTAATTTTTATTTTATGTTAGTACTATTAAAAATAACAACAACAAAAAGAGCCAGTTATCTCTGCTTAATCTAATCCCCTTTGAAATTCCTGAAAATGTTGGTGGAGTCACCTTGTCTTCCTTTTCTAATTTTGGCCTTAGTTGAGGTCTCACACACACAGAGCTGAGAAGGCATAATGTGCTTGGGTAAATCCCAGTTTGAATCAATCTGTTCTGAAATTTTATCTGATTGTAGACTTCAAAATAGCTTTTGATTCTATCAAAGGCCACATAGAATTTCTCATTGCCTAATTTTTAAATATAAAGTACTCAATCAAGAATAATGTTCTCTGTGGTGGAGCATCACTCCCTACTCTGTTAATCTACAGTAAGATTTTCTTGATCGGCACTATCACGCAGTCTTCCCCAAATATCTCTTGTATATATTTTAGATATTCCATCTGCTAAGGTAATTTCTATCTCCGTTTTTAAAGATAGGATAAGAAGATTTAAATGCTAGCCTGTAAGGCTAATGCTTGTGGAGTGTATAGCTGTAAACAGATTTCATGAAAAACGAGAAATAAAGAATTAGTGACAAGTATATACAAATCTGACTTAAATTTTTTTAAATGTAAATTTTAAAAAAATCAGAAATTAAAAGTAACTTTAAAATTGTATCTAACCAGCCTTTCAGCGAATTGACTCAATATGAGCCTCCTCCTAACTAGCAAGGAAGGGGAAATAAAAGACGCTCTTGATGACATCCCATCCTGTGCATAGATGGGATTCTTTAGTCTGCAGAAGAGAAGAATGAGGGGGGATTTGATAGCTGCTTTCAACTACCTGAAAGAGGGTTCCAAAGAGGATGGATCTAGACTGTTCTCAGTGGTTGCTGATGACAGAACAAGGAGTAATGGTCTCAAGTTGCAGTGACGGAGGGTTAGGTTGGATATTAGGAAAAACTTTACTAGGAGGGTGGTGAAACACTGGAATGCGTTATCTAAGGAGGTGGTGGAATCTCCTTCCTTTGAAGTTTTTAAGGTCAGGCTTGACAAAGCCCTGGCTGGGATGATTTAGTTGGGGATTGGTCCTGCTTTGAGCAGGGGGTTGGACTAGATGACCTCCTGAGGTCCCTTCCAACCCTGATATTCTATAATTCTATGGTTCCTTACTGGAGAAATGGCAGGGATTCAGGAAATTTCACTTACTCCCCTTTTCCTAGAGCAATGGTCAACAACTGGTTGATCTCTGGTGGAAAAGCAGGGCTGTGGCTAAGGCAGGCTTCCTGCCAGCCCTGGCCCCATGCTGCTCCCAGAAGTGGCCAGGGGGGTCTCCCTCCATGCACTGCTCCTGCCTAAAAGCACCGTCCCCGCAGCTCCCATTGGCCAGGAACAGGGAGCTGTGGCCAATGGGAGCTGCTGGGGTGGTGCTTGCAAAGAGGGGCAGCATGCAGAGCCAGGTCCTTTCCAGGAGCTATGTGGTGCCAGGGTAGGTGGGGAGCCTACCTTAGTAGCAGCCTCGCTGTGCCACGGACCAGGAGCTGCTTGATGTCAGTGCTTCCTGGCAGGAGGCCGCACCCCCAGCCCTGAGCCCCCTCCCAGAGCCAGCACCCCATACTCCTTCCTGCACCCCAGTCCTGTCATGGAACCAGCACCCCAAGCCTGCTCCTGCAGCCCAACACATTGTCCCAGCCTGGAGCCCCCTCCTGCACCCAAACTCCCTCCCAGAGCTTGCTCCCTTCACCCCCTCGTACACCCTTGCCCCAGGCTCAGCCCAGAGCCCACTCCCACACTGCAAACCTTTAAGCCCACAGCCCCTCCTGAACCCCTCCCCCAACCTGGTGAAAGTGAGGGTGGGGGAGAACAAGTAACAGAGTGGGGGGCAGTCTCCGAGGGAGTGGGATGAAGTCTCAGGGTGGATCCTGGGTTGCCCTCAAATTCAAAACGGGATCTTTGGCGTAAAAAGGTCTGAGACCACTGATCCTATTGGGATTTACAAAAAGAACAGGAGGACTTGTGGCACCTTAGAGACTAACCAATTTATTTGAGCTTAAGCTTTCTGTAGCTCACGAAAGCTTATGCTCAAATAAATTGGTTAGTCTCTAAGGTGCCACAAGTACTCCTTTTCTTTTTGCAAATACAGACTAACATGGCTGCTACTCTGAAACCTATGGGGATTTAGTTTATTTCTGGCCCAGGTAATAAAGGTGTGATCCAGAGCAATACTAGGCAGGGCTTTGTCCTTTACCATCTGCCTCCACGAACCTGAGCGGAGAGAATGCAAAGGCTAAAGCCGATCCCATGACGGGAACGCTGTGCCGAGCAGGGGGGTTATTGGTTGCACAGCAAGGCGCCTGCCTCGTAGGCCCCGGGCCTGCTGTGCGCGGGAGCAGCCTGCGCCTCGCCGGAACTGACTGTCCCCTCTGTTAGCTCCGCCCCGCTCCGCGAGGGAGGCCGCCGTGGCGGCGCCTGGCCTGTGAGGGCGGAAGTTAGTTGTCTACTTCCGGAGTAGCCGAGCCGGTCGCTTCAGCAAAGATGGCGCGTCCTGGGCGGCCGTGAGCGCGGGGGACGTTTCACCGCGACTCCTGCCTGGTCGCGATGGCGCTGAGGACCCGGGGCCTGGTGTTGAGGGCCGCGGCCGGGAGACTCCAGGGAGCCGGAAAAGGTGATTTTTCCGCCGCTCCTCGCGATTGCCCTCATCCGCCCCTGGTTCCCCCGCGGTCCTCCGACCCGTGTCTTCACCCTGCCCGCGGGGGGCTGGCCATGGGCAGGCAGCGAAATAAAGTGTCGTCCGCACTCAACGCGCTAGTCCCGGTAACCCGCGCTGGGCCGCCAGACGGGCGGGAGGCCTCCCGGGGCGCCCCCTAGAGAGTGGGCGCGAGTCTTTTGTTCTTGGGACTGAGCCTCTTGCACTGCTCGTACCCCATGCTTAGCGAGCCTCCCAGCACGTTGGCAGGGAGGCTTTCACGGAAACAGGGGTGCTTTAGGAAGGGCTGTTGGTGGCAAGTTTTCCTCTGGGCCAGGGCGAGCCCAGTGCTCCAGGAAGGTATTGGCGGTACTCGGTTGCTGTAGATGTTGCCTTTGGTACCTAGGCATTTAGGGGAATGCAAGAATCACCATGCACAAACTAATTGTTCATCTAGTTACTGGTTGTGTTTCTGATGCTCTCCAGAACTAAGTGCCTCAGAAGAAGACGCAAGACACCCTGTAACTGGTCATAATAGTATAATTTGCCTACATGGCAAAGCTTTTCCTAGATTCTTACTGTGATATCTGAATGCCAAGGTCTTTCCCATATGTGGTTACTGAAGATGCCTGTGGCATATTTTTAGAAGAAGGAGTGTTAACACTGATAGTATTGACCTACCTAAATGCCTCTTGTATCCTTATTTGAATATTTGAACTTTTGGTTCCTGCCCAACATTGTTACACAGCTGTGCACTGTTAAACAGCTACTTCACCCCAGAGTGGCTTGAATATGAATGGATAATGGAGTGATCTGTGGACATAAACCTTACTGGACCCTTCAAAATGGAAGGCACTATTCATTATAAACAGTGATCAGTTTCTATTAGAAGTTTTTCTGCATCATGAAATTATCCAGAATTGGGCATTTGCAGTCTGCACATACAATTGTCCAGCTATAAGTCAGTATTGCAAATCAGGCTTCAGCTATGTTGGTAGAGATGTATAGGATGTCTTTATTCAGTTAGGCAGTCTCCTGTGCAATTACTTATTTTCATTAAGAATAACTTTGTAATCCTGAGAGAATCTTTCTGTCATTTATGCATTTGGGTTACAAGCATAGGCACAGAAAAATTGTCAACTCACCTTTGCAGACCATAAGTGGAAATGTGGTATGCCTTCTGCATTCAACTTACAACTCCGCACACATTTGGTGGAAAACTGTTCAATTCCACTAAGATTTTTACCCAAAATCTTCAGATCACTAGTTCTACATTTCAGGCTTTGTAGACTCAATCCATGTATTCTGTGTATATTCTAGTTCGTTCATTCTTTTCCTGATTTCCCCCAAGGGCTTCGTTTCATATCTGCTGTAGCCAGCTTCAGAACCACTGAGGGTGAAGTAGACACGAAGGAAAATGAAGTTGTTGCCCCAGATTTCACCAACCGAAATCCTCGTAACTTGGAGCTGCTGGCACTAGCAAGAAAGGAACGGGGCTGGGAAACAACATGGCCCAAGAGAGAGTATTGGCATAGGTGAGTCAGAAATCTGTTAACAATAGTGCAGGCTTAACAAAATACAACTAGAATGTAACCTTTAAGTTGTAACTCCCTCACTACAATATTTTTGTTTAGATTCAACTGAAGATTTCACTCCATTCAGAAAACAAGATACACCTTAAAGTGTGCTGAGCATCTGCCATCTGAAAATCGGGGCCCTTAAAGATGTTCAAGTTGGGCAACCAAAATCACTAATTACTCTTGAGACTACAGGCCACAGTGTTTTAGTGTACCAATAAACAGAAATAATAGCAAGTTAAAATTTTCTGCTGTTGATTCCAAATGAAATAAAAGAGTTGTAAATGAGTTTTTAATTCCAGGGAAATATCTTGTTTTCTGAATAGCCTGAAATCTTCAGTTGAATATAAATAAACATATTGTTGTGTGGGAATTATTGCTTTAAGGTTCCACTTATAAAAATCAGTGGGCAAAAAATACTTACAAATTAACTATTAATGAAAATAACAGTGAAAACAAAAAGAGAACTTGCAAACTTTTGAACAAGCAATAACTTTTGCAGCCTTAAAACATGTTTCAGAAGTTTTACTCAGGGTTCTAGTTACCTCTTCAGTGTCTTTTGCTTCTGTACTCTGGTATATCCAAAAAAAAAAAAAACGTTCAGAATCCTGGCACCCGATACCTCCTCTAATAGAGTCACTTAAATGAAAATATTTAGATAACAATTACTTTTAAAAATCCATGAGTCAGCATTAAGGTTATTGCAGTGCTTTTCTTTCTACTTTATAAGTGAGCAACATAAAATTTATGATGTCCTTAACTATTTTCCTTGTTTTTAAAATTTAGAAATGATTCCATAGTCACATATATTGTAACTTATCAACTTTTACTTTTTTCCTAAAAGTTTTGCTTTCAGAGTTGTAAACAAATAATCGTAGAAATGTAGGGCTGGCCTCAAGAGGTCATCAAGTCCAGTCCCCTGTGCAGAGGCAGCACCAAGTAAACCTGAATTATCCCTGACAGGTGTTTGTCTAAACTGTTCTTAAAAACTGCCAATGATGGGAATTCCACAACCTCCTTTGGAAGCCTATTCTAGAGTTTAGCTATCCTTATAGTTCAAAAGCTTTTTCTCCTATCTAACATGCATCTCCCTTGCTGCATAATACTGAAGCTGTCTTTCTTTCAGTGTGACACAATCTAAAATAACAATCACAGAATAATGAATCATTTCACTATTTAGCTTTCATGTTCCATGATATTTATTTTTCCCTCATCCAGACTACGGCTTGAGCGGACACAGCACTATGTGGAGGCCTATGTTGAGCATTGCAGTGGGAATGTCGTTGTGTCAGCCTCCACCCGTGAGTGGGCCATAAAGAGACATCTATACAGTCCCAAGGGAGTGGCGGCATGTGAAAATATTGGGCGTGTGGTGGCACAACGCTGTCTGGAAGCAGGAATCAACTTTGTGACCTTTAAAGCTGTTATCCCGTGGGAATATCGCTGTGACTCGGTAAGCGTCCATCTCCTTGCACTGGATTTCTTTACACAAATTTTACTGCTCTTGAACGCTAAAGTGATCTTTGGGTGGCTCAAAGAATGTACCTTAACCAAGAAAGACTACACAATCCCCTCTTCTTTCAGCTCAGAGCCATGTGGACATCCTACCAGAGCACCTTATCTCTGACAAGCAACACCTTCTGCTATTGCAGTTCAGGGGGCCTCCATGGCTTTGCATCTCAAAACTAATTTATAGGACTCCTATTATTCCAGTATAGCAGATTTAATTTGAGGTGGGATGATGGGGGGAATGAAAACTACTTTAAACCTTCATATTTTACAGCTGTTTCCCTTTAAAACCAGATCCAGCGATTCCAAAAAGCTGTGACAGATGGTGGTGTTGTCGTGGGTGAGCCTCGAAGAATCTATCAGTAAGATGAAGACTGTGGGCGAAATTTCTTATAACGGACTGTCAAACAACTGCTCTCATACAGGAGTGGGCAAAGAAGCAATTCAGGCCCAGAGCTGGAACAGTGTGGAACATAGCAATTTATTATACTAAATAAGTGATGCTGATTTTTTCTTTTTGTTGACTTCAACTCCAACTTGTTCAAAGATTTTATGGCCAGAAAAAAATCATTATGATGATCTAATCAGGCCACAATTTCACCCAGTAACTACTCCTTCAAGCCCATATCTTGCGGTTGAGCTAGATCAAGTCTAGATTTGTAGACATCCAGTCTTGATATAAACTTCAACTAATGGAGAATTTACCACATCTGTTGGTATATTTTTCAATGGTTAATTACAATCACTTTGTTTAAATAAAATTAAAAAAAAAAAAAAGTTGCACTTTATTTCTAATCTGAAGTTATGTAATTTCCAGCTGTTGGATGCCTTTAATCTAGCTGACATAGACCACTACTATTTGGAATCTTCTCCCCATGCAGGTACCTATGAGAACTGACTTGACATATAAGCAAAATATATTGCACTTCCCCAAATCAGTCTTGTAGCCCTTTTTAATCCTTTCCAATTCAACATGCTTTTTGATGTGTGGACACTAGAAGTAGAAAACATGTAATGATTTCCCCAGTGCTATATACAGAAGTAATACCATTTCCCTATTTTATATTACCTTCTTATGCATCCAAGAATCACATTAGTCCTGTTAGCCACAGCATCCTACTGGGAGCTCATGTTCAGTTGGTTATCTGTCATGATCCCTGAATCTTTTCTACAGTCACTGGATCACAGTCCACCATGCTGCAGGTATGACCTGCATTTTTCTTTTTCCTAGATATGACCTTGCATTTGGCTTCATTAAAACACATGTTCAAATGAGCCCAGTTTACCAAGTGACCCAAGTTGCTCTGTGTAACTGACCATTTACTACTTGATGCAAAAAACAGGTGAGCTGCAAACTTTAGCAGCACTAATTTTATATTTTTCAAATCATTAATAGATAATAGAATAGTACTGGCCCAAGAAAAGGTCCTGGTCAGATGCCACTACAATGTAGCCCCCTTTGGGCGATCATTCCTCACCTTTAGAAATTTATCAAGTGGCAGTTTTAAAATCCATGGAATACTGACTTTTTAAAATTGTTCACTATTAAATTAAACCCCTTACAGAAATGGAAATATAGCAGTTACCTTTAAAAAACAATCTTAGAAGCATTCATAGTATATGGTGACCTATGCTATCAACCTTTAATTCTTTACTGATTATTTTCTATATTAGTCTTTCTATGATTTTTGCCTGGGATCAATGGCAGACTCGCTGGCCTATAGTTACCTGGGTTGTCCCATTTACCTTTTTAAAATACTAGCATAACCTTAACTTTCTTCCAGTCCTCTGGAAAAATTAAATGAGGTCAGTGAAAGTGACCAGTTGCGAGGCTTCTTTAAAACTGGTTGTAGAAGAAAGCTGTGGATGTTTGCATTTACAACATTAGGACAAATTTATCTTCAATTTCCTGCATAGTGCATAATTTATTCTCTTCAAATTTGTATCAGTGGAGTTAGCTCCCAAAGGTAGAAGCTTTATGTGTGCCCTGTCCTACTGTCTTCCAGCAGCTGCTATGGCCCTGGTTAAAACTGGTGGCCTGTTTTCCACAGAAAGTTAATTTTGTATGTTTCTGTCTTAAAGAAAATCCTTCAAAAGGGGGCAGACAGAATCTCTGCAGCAGCAGTATAATGTACCAGCAGCTGTAAAATAATTTGGTGCCCTCTAGTGGGAGACGTTGCTGTTGTAATCCTGACTTTTTCGAATCCTGGCTGTTGTCGGGGAACTCCTCTCTGCTCATCGATTATTATTATATGCCAAATGAGCCACAGCATCAAAGTGTTTAAATGCTGGAACAGAAGAGAGCGTTGCACAACCATGCAGTTTATAACACGGTTACTTAGGTTCCTGGTTAAATTCCAGCTCCCAGTCCCTCTAGCTTTAGGAGCAAATCAGTACCTCTCCTGTTAAAAGAACAGGAGTTCTTGTGGCACCTTAGAGGCTAACCAATTTATTTGAGCATAAGCTTTCGTGAGCTACCGCTCACTTCATCGGATGCTCACGAAAGCTTATGGTCAAATACATTGGTTAGTCTCTAAGGTGCCACAAGTCGTCCTGTTCCTTTTGCGAATACAGGGCTGCTACTCCGAAACCTGTCATTATGGAGGGAAAGAAGGGAGAGGATGGCGCTGACGTTCCTAACCGAGCGCTGATTCGCTGCTGTTCTTGTCAATCAAGCGGGCGTGCCCGTGAGGCCCTTAGTTGCGGCCCGGGAACTCCCCCCGAGCGCCGGTTTGTCTGCTCCGTCCTCGCGCGGGAGCGGCGGGGATGGAGCTGGGGACCGGGCAGTTCGCGCAGAGCCTGCCCCACCTGCGGGCGCTGGTCTTGGGCTGCGACTTCCTGGGTGAGGGGCCCCGCCTGGAGCCGGGCGGCGGGCCGGACCCTCCCGGCCGGCCGTTTACCGCGGGCCGGGAGCCGCCCGCTGCCTGCTCCCCCTGCGGGCGGGGAGACGTGGGACCTCTCACGCCTGCTAGCTGCCGCCGGGCTCGCTGCCCGGAGCGAAAGTGGCTGTTCACACTGGGCCGCGGGAGCGAGCGCTCCTGGCGGCGTGACTCGGGCAGCCCGGTCCGAGCCGAGAGCCAGGGCCGTGACTGGAGCGCCAGAGGCATCCCCTCCCCTGGTGACTTGCCTCTGGCCCGTGGCGCCAAACCGTGCGGGATGCGCCCCTGCTGAGCTCCGCTGCCAGACTAATGGATTGGCCTTTCCTGGTGCTTGGCCCGCAGTTGATAAATATTGTCTCTGCCCCGCCCCCCACCCGATTTTTTCCCGAGCCCTCTTCCATTCAGGGGTGTTGTGTGTTGGAACAATTTGTATAGTGGGTGCTGAGAGCCACTGGACCATTGATGGAAACCACGTCAGGCCAGGGGATGCAGCAGCACCCCTGGTTCCAGCACCTATGCTTCTACTGCCAAATGTGACAAGGGAAACAGGATTTTTTCCTTTTCCATTGCATACTGCAGAAAGAGGCATAGGCACAAAGTTGGGTCTCTTTGTGCAGTTGGTATCAAGGAAAAAAAAATTGGGTGCTGATGAGGATGTGTGGTTCCCTTCTGAAAGCCTATAGAAAAACCTCTGAGACACCTCTAGAAAGGTACAGAAGTGCTGTCAAAGAGGAAGCTGAAAAGTACTAAAGCAAAACTGCCTCTACTGCCCCTTTATTCATCTAATCTTTTTTGTGTGTGTGTGTGCACATTTTGTATTGAAAGGTAGGTAGAGCCAGTTATAATCATGTAGGGAAAGGATTGCACCATGGTAACAAATAAGAAACATTTTTATAAGACTTGAGAATTCTTTTCCCCTTCCATCCCAATTCCAGTGATCTCTGCTATCTCACTTTGCCTCTTCATCATGAATGATTACAACAAAGGATTAGAAAAGGAGTTCAGTCTTAAGCCTTGTCTGCAGTATAAAAGATTTACCAGTGTAGCTATGTATCTGAGTTCTTTTGCTGGCATAGCTTATTTTGTTCAGAGAACTGGTAGAGCAGAGTGTCTCAAGCTTTGCTGCCATAGCTATGTCAGGAATGTGAAAAAAATCGCACACAGTGAAATAACTATTGCAGCATGACGTCATTTGGCGAGGTGATTTAATGCCTTTAACAGTACAAGGAGTTCTTTTGCTTGCATAAACTGCATCTCTGCTGCAAGGATTTGCCAGTATAGCTATACTTTATAGTGTAGACTAGCCACCCTAGGTGTTTCTTCCAGTTTTCTATTTAAGATTTTAATAATCACTACTGTGTATATAATCGTATCACAGTTAGTGTGCACCTGGAAAAGAATGTGAACCAGTCACTCCTTGATCTCCACAAGCTGGCAACTGACAAGAATGACCCTCATTTGTGTGACTTCATTGAAACAGTAGGAAAAAATGTCGTTTTGTTTTCTCCCACTCTCTCCACCATTGTCCTCGAAATGTTCCCCTTTTCCCTGATCTATAAATGAAGCACAAGTTACTTTCCATTCAGTAACTGTTAAACAGGAGGTAAGATTGGGAGAAGAATACATATATAACTTAAAAGTAAAAATATACACCCTTACAAGGATGTTGTAGTTATCTTTTTTTTAAAGTTCAGAGTTAATCTTAAGCTTCAGATTATTGGAAAGTATGGTACAGCTACAGCTGAGGCATCCAAACAACTTGTACTCTGTGCTGATGCCTGGGGTGAATGGAGAGCCGAGGGCCAGGTCTACACTACAAAATTTTGCAGGCAGAGGTATGTTGGTCAGAGAGAGGGGTGATGAGTTCCGGTTTCTGGCTGACGTATCTGAGCTAGCAGAAGCCTCTAGTGTAGACGCAGTTATACCAGCAAAACTGCGTTTGTGTTAGATATTTACGTTGCTGGCGGGGGCTGGTATAAGCTCATCATTCTGCCAGTATAAGCTATGTTACATTAGGGGTGTATTGCCAGTACAGTGTACTTCTATAGCTATATCAACAAAGCGCTCCTGGTGTAGGCTTAGCCTAGGAGAGCACCTTATCCATCCACATAACATTTTCACCTCAATTGTAGCTATGAACACTAGAATGCATTACTATTAATTGTCCATTTCCTGTCCCTGGTCTTTGCCTCTGCTGTGCCGCCTCAGATAGACAATGTGATTGCAATCTTTCCTGTCAGTGATTGTCATTAGAGAGGAATAGTATAGAAAATCATCTAACTAAACTATATCTCACTAGTATGTGAAAGTAGTTTCATATTAGGAGTGTGTACTTCTAATTTATGTAGAAATAAAATTGTTCTATTAATATTGAAAAGACAGAAAAATGTACAATATGTATGTACTGGTATTTTAGACTGCTCCCAGAAATAAAGCTTCAATTTTGGCTGAGAAAGGTAGTGAACCCCACGTGGAGAATAAGCCCAGCTCGTGTTTGCATTGCTGGTCTTGGTGAGCTTGTGTTGGCCACATGGTGCTGATTAAACATACTGTACTTTTTTTTCCTTTTGGCCCTAACATGCTATGCTGTCTAATGCAACTATGTGTCTTAATGCTACATTCAGGGATGAGTAAACCTCAAATGAATGTCCAAATTGTGAAGCACATTTTTTGTTTTGAAGGAGTAATGCCCTACCCAACTGCTGACTGGCTGAATAATTAATGGGTTAAAGGGAAAAGTTAGGGGGGATTTAATTTTCTTAGTACCATGTTGGGAGCTTAGATCACTCCTTTGTCCATTTGTCGTTAGTACAAAAGGCTACAGAAAGGCAGATTCACATTTTGGAATCTTTTTTTTGTGTGTTCTGTCTCTACAGGGTTCGATATGGAATTCACAGGTTTACATTCAGTCTTTCCACAAGGCAAGCAGACCAGGTAAAGATGTCACATTCAAAATGTCATATGATCTAGTGAGTTAAAATAATGGTAGAAGTTGCGATGAAAAAGTAAAACAGTACATCATGGGAGTATTTCTCCCCCCCCCACCTCCGATTGTTTAATAGTCTCTTCGATTCACCTGCTGAGTGGTATCTGAAGGCCAGACGGAGTGTTCAGAAGTTCACGGTCAATCAGCTCGGTGAGATCTTTTTTCATTGTTGTCAGAAAAGATAAAATCCCACTTCTTGCAAAGTATTTACTAGCATTTCACAAACTAGTTGAATTTGGCTAACACATAGCATCTAGTCTACTAGAGGATTGTGGGACTTTCTGAGAGGGATAAAGGTTTGCAATTCTGTTTTTGCTTGTCTGCTGTGTTTGCACTGGTTGTCCACCATGCTAGATCCCTTTTTATTAAGGAATAATGTTATCAGCATCATAGGTGCCGACTTCCCCTCTTTCCCGTGGGCTCAACCCCCTGCAAGTCTGCCCTTGGCTCTGCCCCCACTCCACCTCTTCCATTAGGCCCCACCTCTTTCCCACTCCCATTCCAACTCCTTCCCCAAAGTCCCCGCCCCATTCCTGCCTCTTCCTTGCCTCCTCCCCTGAGTGCGCCACGTTCCCACTCCTCCCCCGCTACCCCCCCCCCATCCGAAAGCATGCTAACGCTGCCAAACAGCTTATTGGTGGTAGCCGGGTGGGAAACACTCAAAGGTAGGTGGAGGAGCGGGGACGTGGCGCACTCAGGGGGGAGGGAAGAGGGGAGCTTGGCTGCCGGTGGGTGCAGAGCACCCATTAATTTTTCCCTGTAGGTGCTCCAGCCCCAGAGCACCCCGCGGAGTCGGCACCTATGATCAACATGCATACATCTTAAGTAGTTTAAAGTCAGGTTGGCTATGCAAGAATTTTCAGTCTACTTTATATTTCTGCAAATTTATTTTAAAAAACACTTAAGGTATCTGTCATCTTTAAAGAAAAATGTAATGGAAGTCAGTCATTCTAGGTTCTGTTCCAGACTCTGTCATTGACTTGCAATGTGACTGTAAGCAAGAAATATAACCTTTCTGTGCCTTAATAGTCTCCCGTGTAAAATGGGAGTAATCCTAGCTCACTGGGGTTTTGTGAGGTTAATGTTAATAAATAACTCAGATTCTCAAATGGAAGGTGCTAGAGAAAATAATATTTTCTAAGGTTAAACAATGAAATATGCTGCTTTATAAAACTTCATTTTGTCCTCTGGCATTTTAGGTTACTATTGTAAGGGCTTCTCTTGAGGACTGAGGTACTGGCTTTAAGCACAGTTTGATTTGGGGGAGACAGAAACGAGGACATATCAACTTTTTGACAATGTCTCTAAATAAAGGCCAGTTAGATTATGATCTCTGCATCTGTTTCCTGGGCTGCAGAGTGTTTTGAACCAATGTAGGGATGCCAAGGAGATATTTGAACCTTCCCTGCTGAAGCTCCTTCTGGCTGAAAAGGTAGAGTGGTGTTCTGGAAGGAGCTTCATTTTTGTCCTCATCCATTTAAACATCCGTATACTTTGACCCAGGTATGTCTGTACCTGAAGCAATTTAAAGGTGACCTGCAATGGGGAAAATGTACTTGTGCCTTATTTCTTTTATGACACACAGAAATCTTAAGGTTTGTTTTCTTGCTCTCTTTTGAATGTTTTTCTGCTTACTTTTTACATTAGAAATTCAGGACTTGTCTAGATTGCCTGTGCCTAAAGACACTCTGACTCAAAAACTAGTGAAATTCTGACACTACAAGAGACTGAACGCTGAGAAAATTAGAAGTACTAAGATATTTAGTTAGATGGTGTACTTTTTTTTGGTTAACACCTATTTAACTTCAATGACTAATATTTTGAATTAAAAATGTCTTTACTATAGATTCAGCCACCTTTTCTAGTCACACTGTGAGCTGTTAGTATGCCTCCTCTAAGGCATCTTCGTCAATACCAAGGGAAAACAAGAATTTATATTTCTAATGTTTAAAAACAATAGAGTTAGGATGCTTCATTTTTAGGGTGTTGGAAGGGGAGTATGTTTCATAATGAAATTAATTAAAGTTCCAAACTCCATCTTTAAAAATGGTTTGCAGGTCACCTTTAAAGTCTTAGATTATCAGAGTATTTATTGTGGTCTGAGGAGATCAGTTAGTGTTGGGGGACTTCGTTACAACACTACATGTAGAGTAGAAAGGCCTGTAAAGCTACAGCATGGTTGTAGCTCAATAATTTTCCTTTTCTCTTCCTTTGCTTAGTCCCTTTTCAGTAAGGGCTGCTTCTTACTGAAGATTAACTTGTCTTCCTATTGAGCCCTAAAATCTTATTTCTGTTTAACTATCTGGGGACCCATGTTCATGCCACCCCTTTGTAACCTGGCAGTGATCTGGAGGTTAGTAAAATTCTAGTGCAGCAGCTTTAGTGTATGACTAAAATGGCATAGCAAGGAGAACTCCTGCATCCGCTATTTAATTTTCACAATATCAGTATTCAGGAGACCGAGGAGTAACACCCAGCTCTCAGTACTAAGACTTCAGTTTGTGTTTGTTTCTTTCAGGGTTGTCTATATTTTCAAATGAAAAATCAAACAAGTAAGTAAAAAAAAAGTATTCTTTCTAAATAAGTTCATAGCTGTCTCTTACAATAGAGATAATGCAGTTGAGATTCCATGCTGGAGGTTCTCAGACTCCTCTGCAATGGTTCCTTGTGATCCTGTTTTAGGCATCTTTATTTTTCGTTGTAGGTATGTTGCACGCTGCTATAACTTCTTCCTCTTCCCCTCAACATTTGGAGTCATGGACTCTGAATTCTCTTTCCAGGCGTCTAGCATTCAGTTCCTGACACATTACGGTTTTGACTATAATAAGGTATGTTCTCTGTTGTAAGTGACTAGAGCAGAGGAGGCTTATGTAGTTGTGGGGAAGTATTAAGGAAAAATATCCCCAAAACTCTGCATTTCTTGTGTAAGCAGCAGCTCGCTACTTTTTCAGTACAATGGCTGCTTTGAACACTTGGGTTGGGTTTGTTCTGTTGTGTGTCAGTAGCAATACAGGGCTTTGGACACTGAGCTGTTCCATGACCAGGGGGCAATAACCACATCTTTGCCAATGGTTACTAAATTGAACCCCTAACTAACCCTGTGGACCCTGTACTGCTGCTTCACATTGTTGCAGTTGGTCACTGGGCACCTCCTTACTGCCCTGTGACACCAACCTTAGCTGCCACTGGCCACAGGGCATCTCCATGTACTTCCCATCTCCTCATCAGCAGAGAGGTAAATGCCTGTCTTTACTGGTATCCCGGCACAGCCAGCCTTTGAATAAATAAAGCACATGGCAGGTCACATGCGTCCCTTCCTCCCTAGTCTCCATAGGCACCGACTCCATGGATGCTCCAGGGCTGGAGCACCCATGGGGAAAAATTAGTGGGTGCTCTGCACTCACCGGCAGCCAAGCTCAACTCCCCACTCCCCGCCCCACCTCACCTCCGCCTTCTCCCCTGAGTGCACCATGTCCCTGTTTCTCCGGCTACCTCCCAGTGCTTGCCGCTGCAAAATAGCTGTTTCGCTGCATAATAAGCTCCAGGAGGGAGGGGGAGGAATGGGAACGTGGCACGCTCAGGGGAAGAGGTGGGGCAGGGCGGGGATTTGGGGAATGGATTGGAATAGGGGCAGGGAGGGGGCGAAGTTGAAGCGTGGACTATGGGGAAGGGGTTGGAATGGGGGCAGGGCAGGAGGGGGCGGAGCAGGGCAGGAAGGGGCAGAGGGGGGTCGAGCACCCACCGGTGCCAGCAGAAGTCGACGCCTATACTACTCTCCCATTTCTCACCGAGTCTGCAAACCACGCTATCCAGGTGGGGTCTGCATGATGGGTGAATATCTCCAGGCCTCATACACTGAAGTAGAGTTTTTGTGTCTTAAGTGTCATTTCATTGGCTATTAGATGTGGTCCAGCATACTCAGTTGCACAGAAGACGTAAGACCCTGTGTAGGAGTGGGAAGCTTGGGTACGCAGATAAGAAAATGGGTACTGAATTTATTATCATCTGATAATCTCAAAGAAACTTGAACTCTTAGCTAAATATAACTTTACCTGTCTATGATGTTCCACCATCTCCAAGGCATAAGTATACAGCAGCGCTATCCAACAGTTCGTGGCAGGGAGTGAAGAAAATAGTACCCAGTTGAAATGGCTGGAGAATTTAATTAAATTGAATGTAATTAAAGAGCTGGAATTTGTCCTGAAAACCTAGATTAGAATCCTGACACTGAGTACTTTTTCTGTCGGCTCTTAAATAATCACAAATGGTCAGGACTTCAATTTTATCTTTCATGCACAGTCTTTCATAATTCAGTTTTTCCCTCTCTGTACCTGTGAACCCTTTGGAATCCTAAAATAAAACCTTTCCCTTCCTTTGCATATGCATACAAGTTGGATTACTGGTGAACTTTGGACTTTTTAAAAAAATTTTGGAAGCATTTTGAGAAAGGAATGGGGGAAGGCCATCGTATTAGAAATGACAGATTTCACAAATAAATACTTCATACTATTTTTCTAATTTAACACCAGAAAATCCTATGATAAATAAACCCTTTTCCCCCCCCCGTTCAGTTTCTGAAAGATGGAATCCCATATATGAATCAGGTTCAGGAGAAGAAACTTCAGCAAGGGCTCTTAGCTGGAAACTGGAAAGTTCGCAGGTAAAGCTCTTCCAAAGCCATTGCTCCTCCAGTGACTTCTGTTAGTATTTCACCTTCACTTTTCACTCAGTTTACATTTTGTAGGACTACTGAAACTGAGAGAATGTCTCATTGCCACTTCTGTTCCCTTGGGGAATATATAGAGTCCGGTGAAAGGTCACAGGATGGTGCTGTCAGTTGCTCCACAGAATGACTACAGCAGGAGGGAAGGGGGCCACCTCTTTAAAGTGGAGTCTTGCTTGGCACTGCTTTTGCAGCTTTCTCACTTTTTTTCTTTTCATTTCAGCACTTTGGACAAGGATAACATGAAAAAGGTGATTGATGATGTGACATGCTGGGTGCCATCAGCAGAAGAGGGAGACTCTATGGTTCTACATAATATTAGTGGTATGAAATAGGATTCCTTCCTCATTTGTGATTTCTCAGTGGCTGCAGTACCTTTTCTGAATATATGGGGATTGCTGCTTGTTCAGCCCACTTACATAGCTGCCTGTCTTGTAACACTCTTTCTTTTTCACTTTTAAAAAAAACATACCCAGCCCACCATTGCTGCTGCCAGGCCTTCTGGTTCCTGTCGTGTTTTCATCTCTCTGCTCTGTTGCTCCTCTTTTGTCATTATGATGAGCTCTACTGTGGAAGGGCTTTTTTTCTGGAGGTAGGTTGGTATCAGTGGCTGTTTCTGGAACTGAGGTGGATTTTCCAGGGTTGGGAGTAGTAAGTCTGACAGCTTTCCTCGTTGTAAGGTTTTCTGGCTCGATTTTGTGCCCTTTGCATGGAAATGTTCTAAGATATATATTCAAAGGTATTTTTAAAATAATTTGAAATAGGGATGACTCAGATCATCAGCCCTCTTTTCTGGATTGTTGTATGCCCTAAATATTTAATTTTTATCTTGGTTTCCACACTGATATTTTATTCTTCCATTGAAAAACATTCTTGTTCTACCAAGCAAACTCCTCCCCAGCTTTAAATCTTTCTCTCGGTTTCTGGTCTCAGGTTTTCAGCTATTTGAGGTACAGCTGATTCTGAGACAGGCAATTCCAGATGTTTGGACAGAGCCTTTTGGAGATCAGAAGGTAAGTTGGAAATGAAGCCCTTTGGAGGGTAGGACTTCTGTTTTAGATATGTGTGCGCCTGTCCTTCCTGCTGGGATTCTGAAATCTTGGTTGTGCTTTAATGGAAAGGTTCCTGGAGGAGGAGGGAGCTTGCAAAGGAACCGTGCTAAGGGGCTGAACCAGGTTCCCTTTTCCCATGGGTTGGGAAGCTTTGGCCTCTGTTTCTCCCACAATCCCAAAGCCTCCTCTTCCAGAAGGGTCACTCTTCGGCAAAGTCTGAAATGACTCTCAGAATTTCCAGGCTTCTCAAACCCAGTGCCTCATGTATCCACAAAAGCGAACATTTGGTCTTCAGTAGTTGCTTTTTCATTGTTAAACTGTCCCTTGTATTAGCTTTGGAGACTTTCACCCATTCTGTTGCTGGTTTGTTATAACAGTAATGTTACACAGCCTCTCGCATCTAGGTCATCAGCTTGAATCTGGCACGCTCTTTACTGAATAAGAATGAGGGCTATTGGATGGCATATTCAGGAAACAAGTGGTCTCAGTCAAATGCCAGGGAGAAGCTTAAAAATACCACAAAAATCAATATTGCAGCTAGCACCCTTATTCTCAAACAGAGGCTATAGATGGGACAAATTTCCTGAGCTTCCATTTCACACCTAAGTGTGGGCCCTCAGAGTCAGCGTTGATGCACTTTGGTGTGGCGAAACCTGAATTGCTGCTGTCCCTGCAATACGTGTTTTATGGATAGAGGGCGTCTTGTTTCAGCGTTGTCAATCGAATACATATTACTAGCGCTAAGAGCACTTAAATTCCATAGCCACCCACTCGCATCCTGAAAAACGCAACCTATTTTATGGCCACCATCCTTCTAGCCGAGGAGGCCTGGAAGTAACTCCCTTCAGAGTTATTTTAATTTATCAACTGGGTGCTGATCGCCATTCAGTGACGGAAGAGAGACCATCTTCACCTTCTGTATTGAAGTGCTATCTCCACAGCCTTGGGAGTCTGAAAATTGAACCTGTTTTCAGCGTTAACACCAGGCTACCAGACAAGCTGCTTATATTGATTGTGTGTGTGCATTTGTGCAAGGTTATTTCTCCAGAGTTGTAGTAACTCTTTTCTTGCAGGTAATGGTGAAAAAGGTGAGTCCACGGCATCGCTGGTGTCTGGAGAACTCTTCTTACGACTGCTGCCGAAAGGAGCTCATTCTTCTCTCTGCCCGGGGTTTCACCAACCTTTTCCAGACCCTTGTTGAAGCCAAGAAGGTGACACTCACCATCCCTATTCCCACCTTTGGAATTCTTGGATTGTTACCATGGTAGCAGGGTGGTGATGGAGTATGCAAGATGTTTTGTATGGAGCTAAGTAAACAGATTCAAAGCAGTGAGTGGCTGCACAGGCTGGCTTCGTTAACCCCTTCATAGCTGTCAGTAAAACAACTTAGTGTTTAAAGGGTAATTTTGTCTAGAAAAATGGCTATTAAACATAGCAGATCTGTTAAGTAAGCAGGTGTGCTTTAAGTGTGTTCTGTTAAAACATTCTTACTTTATTGATCTAAAAATCATACTTTACTGCGTTGCATTCCTGATACCCTGCAGAGCAAGCACGCCTGCGGGAGAGCAATCTAGGCTCTGTTCTGACTCATACATTTCAAACAATTTGTAAAAAATCCAAAAGTTCAGAAGTAATAAAACCTGTCACATTTCAAGGCATAAGCCACCATCTGAGAGTTAGTCAGATACATTCCTGCAGGTAGGTTATTCCACTTTGACATAATTGTGCATTTGCAGATTTTTCTCAAACATCTGGTGCTGGCCACTGTCAGAGCCAGCACACTGTACCACGTGGACCAATGGCCTGATCAAGTATTGGAATTCCTGTGTTCCGAGCAGCATTGTTGAATAAGATCCAATTTCAGAAACTTTATCCCTGGTGATGTATAGGGCAGAAAGACCCCACCTGGATGCTCAGATCCCAGAATAAGTTTGTAGATCTGACAACCAAAATAATCTTTCTGGGCCAGCTGGCCCAGAAAGATTTTTAAAGGCTATTGTCTCCCCTTCCTAGTTCCTCAGACCTCTTTTAAACAAAATGTTACCAATAAATGTCCCCCTCACCCTAAGGTTTACACTAGAGGGCAAGCCCAGCTGGGAATGGCATTGGCCTCACTGTGATGCTGTTCTAGGCCTTGTAGCTTGTGAAGAGGCTTGTATGGGTGTTACCCCTGTAGTAAAGAAGTTGGGCTATTGAACAGGTCTGAAGTTGGTTACTTGACCTACCTTCTGTAGGAACATGTTGATATTGTTTTATGTCTTTCCCCGTAGCCAGTGGTGGGACACAACATGCTCATGGACCTTCTGCATCTTCATGACAAGTTTTACAAGCCCCTCCCAGGTAGCGTAATCTTTAGCATCATTCAAATGCTGGTGCATCTCTCCCCAAAGCAGCTTTTTCAATCGCTGGGCACAAATGCAGCATGAATGTTCAGTGATCATCATTTACTCCGCATAGTGTGACTGGGTTGATGCTAGATAACTGCACTGGCTCCCCCACCTCTAGGGCAGGACCTGGTCCCTCCGGAATGCTCCCAGTGTGGTTCTCCCATGGGGCAAAAGACCAGAAAGATACTTAAACTTTGTTTACTGCATAGAGTGCTGAGTTTCTTTTTTCTCAGTTCTGTAATATTTTTTTCTGAATGTTTGCTTCTTTATTATTTTTCTTTCAGAAAGCTATGAGGAGTTTAAAAGGAATATTCACAGCCTGTTTCCTGTCCTCATAGACACCAAGAATGTAACAAAATCCATCTGGAAGGTAAGATATGGAATTTTGTTTTGGGAAATAAAACTTGCCTCACACTTAGATGGAAAGAAGGTCCTGATCACTCTCTGGTTATAGAGCAGGGACCAGTTTTAAATGTTGCACTAAAGCGGTGGTACCCAAACCAGTAGTGTGTTGTACAAGTGCTTGGACTTGGGGTTTGAATGCTGATCCTGGTTGTCACTCTGCAGGAGTTGAGTATTGGACAAAAAGCTGGGGGCACTGGATAGAATATGCCCTGTCACTGAGTGACCCTTCTGAAGTTGACTGACTTCCAGACGACTTGTGTTCCATTGCCAGAATATGGTTCCTGAGTTTGAGGGTGGAGGAGTTGAGAGTGCAGTATCTACTAATATTGATTTTAGGAATTGCTGTTGTAACACTTCATAACTCAGCTGTCACTTGGAGCTTAGAACACCTTCTCGGCAGAAGAGGTAGTACAGCTCCAGGGGAAAGAGGATTTAAAGGTAGTACTGAACAGATAGGATAATTTCCAGTCCTTCCATCAGGGAAGCAAGATGGCATCCAGGGACTGATATTCCAGATTTTGACTATCACAGCATCGTAACTTAATCTTTAAATTAACATTGTGAAGAGTACTGCAGTGAGTTTGCTTCTTCTGAAGAAACTCTATGGCAGGGGTCTCAAACTCAATTTACCTTAGGGCCAGTGCCAGTCCTCAAATCCTCCCAGCGGGCCAATAATGTCACTGAAGATGGTGTTCAGAAAAGAAAATGTTTACATTGTATTTTTTTATTTAGAATTTCTTAGAAATAATAAAACTGTCATACAACTTTATATAATTCTTCACCTGCCAGAGAGTTTTTAGTGTTTGCCAGACACCAGGCAACGCTTCAGTTCTGTCAGTTTGATGATGTTTGGCCTCAGGGACTGAGCAGTTGAAACCTTCAGGATTGCAGCAAGGCATGCATCAAATAGTTGTGTTCGGTACTTTGACTTGTTTATATGCATTGTGGGGGGAAAAAAGTGATGCTGCCTTCATGGCTGACTCTGCCGGGCAACTAATGATGGTGTCTCTGTCCCTCTCCCCCAGCCAATGGGAGCTGCGGTGGGCGGCGTCTACAGCAGATACTGCCGGCAGCGTGTCTGCCTGCATCTCTCCTCCACGGGCTGCAGTGGGGAGGTTCTTGGGCCGCAGATGGCCCGCGGGCCAGGACGTTGAGACTCTGGCTCTATGGGATCCCAGGACTTGAATCCTGCTGTTGTTAGTTGCCCATTGAAGGGCACTACTGGAAAAACAGTGCGGATAGGAAGCTTGCACAGCACTTTTTATGTGGTCTGACTGTTTCGCTTTGTTTTCTGATCCTGTGGTTCCTTTCTTCCAAAACATCACAGCACATCAGAAATATCTTGCCTTGTTTTCTTACAGGAATTTCAGTTTCCACGAGCATCTAACCTCCTAGAAATTTATGAAATCCTGTGCAGGTGAGCATTGAAATCTGGGAATTTGAGCCCTACCAGCTGGTCCATGAATCATCTTGGGAAGGTTTCAGAGTAGCAGCCGTGTTAGTCTGTATTCGCAAAAAGAAAAGGAGTACTTGTGGCACCTTAGAGACTCACAAATTTATTTGAGCATAAGCTTTCGTGAGCTACAGCTCACTTCATCGGATGCATTCAGTGGAAAATACAGGTGGGAGATTTATATACATAGAGAACATGAAACAATGGGTGTTATCATACACACTGTAACGAGAGTGATCACTTAAGGTGAGCTATTACCAGCAGGAGAACGGTGGGGGGGGGGGGGGGGGAGACGGGAACCTTTTCTAGTGATAATCAAGGTGGGCCATTTCCAGCAGTTGACAAGAACGTCTGAGGAACAGTGAGGGGTGAGGGGCGGAATAAACAAGGGGAAATAGTTTTACTTTGTGTAATGACCCATCTACTCCCAGTCTCTAGTCAAGCCTCAGTTAATTCTATCCAGTTTGCAAATTAATTCCAATTCAGCAGTCTCTCGTTGGAGTCTGTTTTTGAAGTTTTTTTGTTGAAGAATTGACACTTTTAGGTCTGTAATTGAGTGACCAAAGAGATTGAAGTATTCTCAGACTGGTTTTTGAATGTTAGAATTCTTGACGTCTGATTTGTGTCCATTTATTCTTTTACGGAGAGACTGTCCAGTTTGACCAATGTACATAGCAGAGGGGCATTGCTGGCACATGATAGCATATATCACATTGGTAGATGTGCAGGTGAACGAGCCTCTGATAGTGTGGCTGATGTGATTAGGCCCTGTGATGGTGTCCCCTGAATAGATATGTGGACACAGTTGGCAACGGGCTTTGTTGCAAGGATAGGTTCCTGGGTTAGTGGTTCTGTTGTGTGGCGTGTGGTTGCTGGTGAGTATTTGCTTCAGGTTGGGGGGCTGTCTGTAAGCAAGGACTGGCCTGTCTCCCAAGATCTGTGAGAGTTTTGGGTCGTCCTTCAGGATAGGTTGGAGATCCTTGATGATGCATTGGAGAGGTTGGGGGCTGAAGGTGATGGCTAGTGGCGTTGTGTTATTTTCTTTGTTGGGCCTGTCCTGTAGCAGGTGACTTCTGGGTACTCTTCTGGCTCTGTCAATCTGTTTCTTCACTTCAGCAGGTGGGTATTGTAGTTGTAAGAATGCTTGATAGAGATCTTGTAAGGTGTTTGTCTCTGTCAGAGGGGTTGGAGCAAATGCGCTTGTATCATAGAGCTTGGTTGTAGACAATGGATTGTGTGGTGTGGTGTGGTCTAGATGAAAGCTGGAGGCATGTAGGTAGGAATAGAGGTCAGCAGGTTTCCGGTATAGGATTCTGGGTGGACTGCTCCTGAAGGTCGAAACAACAGACTGGACTTCTACGTAGAGTGCTTCCACCGACATGCACAGGCTGAAATTGTGGAAAAGTAGCATCACTTGCCCCATAACCTCAGCCGTGCAGAACACAGTGCCATCCACAGCCTCAGAAACAACTCTGACATCATAATCAAAAAGGCTGACAAAGGAGGTGCTGTCGTCATCATGAATAGGTCGGAATCTGAACAAGAGGCTGCTAGGCAGCTCTCCAACACCACTTTCTACAAGCCATTACCCTCTGATCCCACTGAGAGTTACCAAAAGAAACTACAACATTTGCTCAAGAAACTCCCTGAAAAAGCACAAGAACAAATACGCACAGACACACCCCTGGAACACCGACCTGGGGTATTCTGTCTGCTATCCAAGATCCATAAATCTGGAAATCTTGGACGCCCCATCATCTCAGGCATTGGCACCCTGACAGCAGGATTGTCTGGCTACGTAGACTCCCTCCTCAGGCCCTATGCTACCAGCACTCCCAGCTGTCTTCGAGACACCACTGACTTCCTGAGGAAACTACAATCCATCGGTGATCTTCCTGAAAACACCATCCTGATCACTATGGATGTAGACGCCCTCTACACCAACATTCCACACAAAGATGGACTACAAGCCGTCAGGAACAGTATCCCCGATAATGTCATGGCAAACCTGGTGGCTGAACTTTGTGACTTTGTCCTCACCCATAACTATTTTACATTTGGGGACAATGTATACCTTCAAATCAGCGGCACTGCTATGGGTACCCACAATGCCCCACAGTATGCCAACATTTTTATGGCTGACTTAGAACAACGCTTCCTCTCGTCCCCTAATGCCCCTACTCTACTTACGCTACATTGATTACATCTTCATCATCTGGACCCATGGAAAAGAAGCCCTTGAGGAATTCCACCATGATTTCAACAATTTCCATCCCACCATCAACCTCAGCCTGGACCAGTCCATACAAGAGATCCACTTTTTGGACATTACAGTGCTAATAAGCAATGGTCACATAAACGGCACCCTATTCTGGAAACCTACTAACTGCTATCCCTACCTACATGCCTCCAGCTTTCATCCAGACCACACCACACAATCCATTGTCTACAGCCAAGCTCTACGATACAACCACATTTGCTCCAACCCCTCTGACAGAGACAAACACCTTACAAGATCTCTATCAAGCATTCTTACAACTACAGTACCCACCTGCTGAAGTGAAGAAACAGATTGACAGAGCCAGATGAGTACCCAGAAGTCACCTACTACAGGGCAGGCCCAACAAAGAAAATAACACAGCGCCACTAGCCATCACCTTCAGCCCCCAACCTCTCCAATGCATCATCAAGGATCTCCAACCTATCCTGAAGGACGACCCAAAACTCTCACAGATCTTGGGAGACAGGCCAGTCCTTGCTTACAGACAGCCCCCCAACCTGAAGCAAATACTCACCAGCAACCACACGCCACACAACAGAACCACTAACCCAGGAACCTATCCTTGCAACAAAGCCCGTTGCCAACTGTGTCCACATATCTATTCAGGGGACACCATCACAGGGCCTAATCACATCAGCCACACTATCAGAGGCTCGTTCACCTGCACATCTACCAATGTGATATATGCCATCATGTGCCAGCAATGCCCCTCTGCTATGTACATTGGTCAAACTGGACAGTCTCTCCGTAAAAGAATAAATGGACACAAATCAGACGTCAAGAATTCTAACATTCAAAAACCAGTCTGAGAATACTTCAATCTCTTTGGTCACTCAATTACAGACCTAAAAGTGTCAATTCTTCAACAAAAAAACTTCAAAAACAGACTCCAACGAGAGACTGCTGAATTGGAATTAATTTGCAAACTGGATAGAATTAACTGAGGCTTGACTAGAGACTGGGAGTAGATGGGTCATTACACAAAGTAAAACTATTTCCCCTTGTTTATTCCGCCCCTCACCCCTCACTGTTCCTCAGACGTTCTTGTCAACTGCTGGAAATGGCCCACCTTGATTATCACTAGAAAAGGTTCCCCTCCCCCCCCCCCTTCTCCTGCTGGTAATAGCTCACCTTAAGTGATCACTCTCGTTACAGTGTGTATGATAACACCCATTGTTTCATGTTCTCTGTATATAAATCTCCCACCTGTATTTTCCACTGAATGCATCCGATGAAGTGGGCTGTAGCTCACGAAAGCTTATGCTCAAATAAATTTGTTAGTCTCTAAAGTGCCACAAGCACTCCTTTTCATCTTGGAAAGGGTATTTCAAAAGTCAATCATGCAATATTTTTATACTTTTTTTTTTTCTGCTGCTCTGTGGGTTGAGATTGTTCAACCAATTTCCCTCCTTTCTAACCTGGCTTTAATATCAGAGGAAGTACTACCTATAAACCTATCAAGTTAATAGTCAGTAAATTGTTTAAAATGCCTCCGTTTGAATTATTCAGCCAGTATTAAATTAGGATGGAAACTGGCTCAGATTCTGATGTAGAAACATATATGGCAAACTAGGTCATATGCTGACTTCTAGAGGATAGGATTGTTTAGAGGATTGATAATGGGCTCTGAAGCTTTCTACCATTATTTCCCTGATCTTGAATTTGGGTTAGGGCTGGGATTGGCAGTAATTTAATACTATCTCACTGCTGCACAGGGTCTTAAGTGGAATAAATTTGTAATCTCAGGACAGGTCTACACTACGGGGGAAAGCTGACCTAAGCTATGCAATTTGAGTTACGTTTTGTAGTGTAACTGAAGTTGATGTAGCTTAGATTACTTACCGTGGGGTCCACACCATGCTATGTTGACTGGAGATGCTCTCCCATCGACTCCCCTTACTCTTCTCGTTCCAATGGAGTACCGGAATCGACAGGAGAGCGATCTGCAGTCGATTTAGCGGGTCTTCACTAGACATGTTAAATCGACCCCTGGTGGATTGATCGCTGCAGCATTGATCCACCAGTAAGTGGAGACAAGCCCTCAGTTTGGCTCTTAGCAGACATGTGTCCACATTACAAATGGCACTCTTGTTAGAAGAATGGGTAGAGTGTAAGGACTGGACACTATAAGTCTCCTTTTCTATAGATGTGTTCCTTCCACAGGCAAAACACCATGCCAGGAGATATGGTGAGAGCCTTGTGTTGCTACTGTTTGTACTGGATCTGCTATGTGGATAAATGGAGGATATGAGTGCTCTCAGGCAGGCACCTTTTATTACACTAACCTCACTAACTTCTCTTCCTAAGACATTCTGCTTTTTCATAGTCTTTTCAAACTGTGGATACCCAGAATTGTTGGGAAGTTGGGAACTCTTGTTCGCGGTGACTTCAAGAATCCTAATTTTTACCCTCTTTATTGCCTTCTCCAAAAGCCCTGCATCAAAACAGCCTTCCCTCCAGAGCCAGTCAGTCAGCACATCTCCTTGGACTAGTCTGTCTTTACTCATCCTTATTCACACTTTTTTATGCAAGTAAAACACTCTGCTGCACTTGAACACATTCTGTGTAGTGTATACAATATCAGCAGATACACACAGAGTGCAGCATGTGGGGATTAGTTTCCAGTAAGGAGAGCATTCACGGGTATGCAGCTGCATGGGTCCCTATTTGTCTCTGCAGTCACTGATGTAAGGGAAGCCATTAAAGGCAGTGTGATTGGCTTTGGGTAGGGACTACTATTTTTTTTTATAGTTCAAAACAGATTAGGAGAATCCTGCTGCCCAAACTCATGTTCTCCTTGCACAGTCAGATGTTAAAGGATCTTTTTCACAACTGGAATAAGATTCCCTATGCTGCCTTCTGATGTCTCCCCTGCATATAACCGTCTTTACCAAATACGAGTTACAGTATTGGGAGCATGGAGTGAGGGAGGGAACTTTGAACTAGCCTGCTTTTAGATCTCAGTGGAAGTCTTGTCTGTTGGACCAGTGTGTGGAGTGAGGGCATACACACAGCCAAATGGGCAGGGAAAAGAACCAACCTTCAAGGTCTGAAGCAGCAGTAGTTTTAGTTAAGAGATTATAATCCCTTCTGATTTTTATTGTAATCTTTGGTCAGGGACAAGAATCTGTAAATTGGTAAAGTGGGGAGATGTGCAGAAAGCCTTTAGGATACTTGAGTCTAGAAGAGGCAGCCACAAGCACAAATCTACTTCGGGTGTATTGTGCAGGGTAGAAGGCTCCTACATTTGTGAACTCCATATACTTTGTTTTCATGCCACAAACTTGCCTGGCTCCTAATCTCTGTGTGTGGATATATGCAGATCCCTCTGACACAAATTGGTACTTCTGGACTATTTCACATGCTCTCCCCCCCCCCCCCCCCCGCGTTTCTTTTCTCCCAAATATCAGTCAAGAGCTAAGATTTGAAACTTCTGGGATAAATTTTCAAAGTAGCCTGCAGAGATTTGAGCCATATGACTTCCTTTGTTGTTGGTGAAAATTAAACAGTTAAATTGTTGCTTGCACTGCTTTTGTAATGGTATGATTTTATTCCTTAATGGTAGAGAAACTTCTTTTAAGAAATCTCTTTAGCAGTTGTGTTAAAAATGGAAAGCCATAGGGATTACTCCGACGGGGCAAGAGTGTTTGCTGAAAAATTTCTCCCACCCTTAGGCATAGGGGAAGAATGAAAATTTACACTTCAAATTTTCTTCAACAGTGACCTAAATCCCACCAACCCCACATGTCCGGTGATTGCCCATGCAAGTGACTGTTCAAAATATGGTATGTTCTGTGCAATGAAGCAAATTTTCATTTCTGTATAAAGACTCTTTGTTTTATTCCATGGGAATCCAAATGCAAGGCAGAAATGAAGCTGTGTGGCAAAATGAACATGTGCTGGGGAACCTGTCCATTCACACCTTTAACTCCAATCCCGACCTTTTATAAATGCAAGTTTGCTCTAATAAACCTTTAAATGTGATGCCATCTTTTCTTCAGCCACTGGTCTAACTGTTGCCTCCTTGGTAGTGTCATTTTGAAAGCTGAGGAGCAGCAGAGACTGCAGGGGTATAGGGATTCTGTGAGGGGGGAGGGTTAGAAATAGTAAGAAGTGTAAAGATGAGAGAGGAAAACTGTGGGTAATCTGATGCTTAGTGAGAGAAGGATTATTTTGACCCAAAGTAGTTTGCACAGTGTTCTAGAGATGCTTTAATTTATTTTCCATTTTTTGGACTCTTAGCTGACAAGAAATCTCCCCATGAGGCGGCCTATGATGCATTTCTTTGTGGATCAGGTAAAACCTGACATTTCTTAAAGGTTTAACTGTTAGAATTCAAGAATTGCTTTCCTTCCACTGTAACCATTTTCATTCAATAGTAGGTAATACAGGTACTCGTTACTTAACGATAAACTGCCAAATTATTCATATATATAGTTCTTTAAAATTGAACATTTGCTTAGCTTTTGCTTCTGCACTCTTGTAATGTCACCTCTTCATTGTTCCTCCTTTTAGTTCTTTTGAAATTAGCCCACTTGCTCCTAGGCAGGATGCCATGGTGAGTGGTGTTTATGAACTTCTTTGCCTTGGGAATTACCTTGCAATCATAGCTCTTTTAGAAAATAGCTGTCAGCTTGTGATTTTCTGTTCAACAACTTTGTCCGGTTTTTGAATAAAACATTATTCAAAATGCGACTACTCCAAGTAATTAGCTTAAATAAAGCTGCAAGTTAGAGTTTTTGTCTCAAGGCTGAAACCTTGTTTAAAAAAATAATCTTGAGGGGTTTGATGGCCTGGGAGGCTGGTAATGAAATTGTGCATCATTCCTTCTTTTGGTCATTGTTTCAAATCCAGCTCAGTCTGGTTGTGACCAAATGGTCTTACCATCTGACAGCTATGGGGAAATGAACTGATGGCTTCAGTCAAGTTCCTAGTGAATGTTTGTCCCCTTCCCACTGTTTGGTACACTTGTTGGCTTCTGTTGAGAATAACAAGGGTGTTAAATGGGTGTTGAAACAGCACTATCCTTGCACCAGTAGATGTGGTCTTTCCCTCTGTTATGATTGAGGTACACTGGCAGGGGGGTTCTGGGGAAGCTTGATCTGCCTTGTATGTGCTGTATCTGTTCTGTACACAGAGGAGTTCGTACTGCAAGACTGTTAATCTGTTTCCTTTTACCAGCACTATATTCATATTTTAAATAAATAAATCCTTCATACTTCCCCTGCACCTGTTCCCTTAAAGGTCTGCTGTAGCTAGGAGTTCCTTAAAGCTGTAGTACTGTGCCGTTTTCCTCTAGTGTAGATCACTGAATTATTTTTTTTATTTTGTTTTCCTACATAGTGACACGCTGGAGAATGGTCCCTCTTTCTCTCAATATCTCAATGCATTAACCAAGTACCTGAACCAAGTGAATCTGATCCGAGCTGGCGTTTCAAAAATCGTGAGTTTAAAGTGCATCATGTTTACCCTCATTGTATCTGAATCCCCAGGTGGATAAGCTAGTAGGCTATCTGCTCACTCACATGAGTGAAAGAAAATGCCAGCTGGTGTCTGGATCTTCATCTGCGGGTGACTGCTCAGTGTCAGTCCAAATAGCATTTTAAAAAAAACAGTTGTACTGAATTTTTACCCTGTTATTTATATTCATTTTGTCACCAGTTACAAATGACCTGGGGCCTTGTCTACACCACTGCGTTAGTCAAAGTAAGTTACATTGCTCTGGGTGTAAAAAAAAACAAACTGCCCCCCACCCCCCGAGTGGTGTAATTTACATTGACTTAACGTGGTATCTACACCGTGCTATGTCAGCGGGAAATGTTGACATCGCTTCTGCCTCTCGTTGAGGTGGATTAATTATGTTGACGGGAGACCGCTCTCCTATCGACTTACTGCATCTTCACCAGACCTGCTAAATTGACGCCATGGCATCAACTGCATATCACCAATTTAGTGCCATAATGAAGACAAGCCCATAGTCTTTTTAACTGCAGCCAAGATGCCTTTTCCCCCATTTCAGCACCTATAATGAGATGGAAATACAGGAAGCACTCAAAGGTACTTATTTGTATTAAGGTATCCCTACTTCCAGGCTTCTGATTCCTACAGTTTGTTAGAGGATAGGTTGTTGCCTTGAATTTTTGTTTTCACATGCATTCTGGTGACTTAAGTTTTGCTCTCATGGTTCATGCCCACAAGAGCCCGAAGATGAAAAAATACTTCTTTGTATTGTACAGGTGGATATTGCTTAGTCACTATGTCACTTTTTGCCTGTTGTGTTTAATTATCTTAAATAACTCTTTTAGTATTTCCACAGTCAGATGTGGATTAAATTTGAGAGTCTCTGGCTTAATTTCACTTCATCATTTTCCAGAATTTCTCTGGCACAGATGTCCCTAGCCAACGTCCACCTCTTCTGATTGCCAGTGTTCGGGGGTGGCCTGGGGTGGATGAAGAACAGATCTATCAAATATTAAAAGCTCTGTGCAAGTTTGATGTCAGACGACTGACCGAGAACCAATTTCTGTTGCTCTCCAATAAGTTTAAGGAGTAAGTGATCAAAATTCTAATTCTTTACCCTCTCATCCTCTCCCCCTGCTGCCCCTATTTGCCCTCTTACTCCAATCCTGCTGACTTTTAGTTAAGGGGATTCATGTCCCAAGCCTCAGAATGCAATAAGAGCCGCATGCAAGATGTATCTAATGTAATTATGATTTATTTCTTAGTGTCAGGGTTGTTCTGCGAGATTATAAAGCTCACCCCAATCTGCGGATTTCACTCTATCACCACTGGAGACACTCACCACAAATGAACTGCTTACTACAGTAAGTGACGATGCTCTCATGTGCTTTCTGCTGTGAGTCAAGAATAATATTCCCCCCATCACCAAACCATCACCAAACCATAATTGACAGATGCTGAAGCCCAGTACTGGAATACCAAGTGTGGGGAAGGGTAAAGCTGTGTTGAAAGTTCAATTCTGGAATATCAGGGACAATTACAGATTAAAATTTCTATGCTTTGTTAATCCAGTGATATAGTGGTGCAGATGGAGGGAGAATATTAGCTCTGACCCAGCTCAGGGAGTAGTCTCACTTTACATTTGGGATTAGTTGTGTGATTATGAAATAGTCTAATGACATTTTAACTTTCTTCTTCTTGCAGAATTTGTGGGATTGTGGCATCATGGTCTCTTTTGGCCTTTGTATTTGGAGGATCTCAATGGTATGCCATGTAAAAGATTATCTTCTGGAAAAATCTCAAGGACATCTTTGAGGATGCCTGTTGTGTTTTTTTTCCTTACATTGCTAATATAGTGATGGTCAGTAAAAGGCATTTAACAAAGGTTTTTTGTTTGCCTTCAATCACAAAAAAAATCTGTGTTTAAGGAGACTGTTAGGTTTTAGGAATCAAATCTGAAGGGGAAATCCTCCTTTTTTTTTTTTTAAATATATTTATTAAAGAAGTACTACCTCTTCTTCAGGTGCAAGTGGAACAGAGAATCCACTGTTTTGATGGGACTTTTATCTTGTTCCCTGTTTGTTCTTCAACAACATTAATAAACCAGTTCTATTCCAAGTGTTGTGTTGCTTTTAAAAAGGCTGGTGTACACAGGTTCATGTTGTGTTTTTTGGAAATTGTTAAATAGAAGAGCTACTTTAACTTTAATTCCATTTCAACTGAGGGAAAGGGGGGTTATTGCTGTTTGCCAGATGGAAAAGGACGAAACTGATGGAGAAATAATTCTGCAGGCTCCTGAAAGGTTTTCAAAGACAACAAAATAAGTCAGGTGACTTCTCTGTGTGTATTTTTAAGCACACGTTGCAGGAGAGTGCCTGACAGTAACATGTGCTATGTTGATCAGTTTTTCTGATATGGATGAGTGAGTGGGCTTCAGGCCAAGGACTGCTGTCCTCTACTCTGAAATTTGGTAAGCCCAACAATTGTGTAAGTCTTTCGAAGGAAAACAGCTTTTACTTCTGGCCTTGGTGCCTGTGTGTCATAATGAGCATTTCTCAGGGACTAGGGACACTGTTAATCTCAGAGGGATCAGTTTCAGGATTTCCTCGTCCCTTGGCACAAAACCCAATCTAAAATTGATTGGGAATTCTAAGGTGTGGAAGGTCTTCAGATACTAGGAAGAGTTTGTTTCTTCTGTGGAAAGTTGAAGCTGAATAGGGGAGGGACTCAGCTCCCTCCACCGTAAGGAGGATGGGATACAGGAGCACTGGGGGTTGGGTATCCATTGCCTAGATCCTTCCATCCATGCCTCCCCTCTGCAGGGTCAGAAGAGCACTGTGTGGTCTGCTGCAGTAGGCTCTTGGGAGAAGTTCTGCAGCTGGCCTGGAGGGGAGAATTCTTCAACAAGCCAAGCACCAAGCCAGGCTCAGACCTTCCAATTCGAGTGTAAGAACAAACTCTAAAGGCAAAGATAAAAGTGGAAAATATGTTAGCTTATGGGGGTCTTTGGAAGACACGGGTTGAATGGTTTATTAACTTATGGATGAAAATATTCAAATCCTTCAACTACATAAAAACACACCAGGCTCCAGTGACTGAAGATATACGGGTGGGGTATTTGTGGAGGATTACACTGTCCGTCATGTCTGTGTGCTGAAGTAATAACAGAAAAGTACACTACCCCCTTCTATTTAGTGCAGACCTTCTCGTTCCTAGAACCTCCTTCATGTCCAGAACAAACCTATAAATCTGTATAGTCAAACCATGATTGCCTTCATCAGTTCCAGGGCTGCTCAGCAGTTATGCTGTAAATACAGGCCCTATAAAGTATGCTATGACTAACACTTAAGTGGTCCAAGGAAGCCATTGAGAAGAACTGGTTCCATAATAAGAGCAGTTTATATTAGAACAGAGTTTAAAAACAGATGCATAACAATGTTCACGTGTCAGGGGCATACATATCCAGTGCTGTTTGCTTGCAAGCCAAATTGCATGGGTTTTCAACCCTTTTACTATTGGTGTTGTGAAAAGACGTACTGTATTTTCAGAGGTGGTTTTTAAGCTCTGTACAATATACTGCTGGCAGTCTTTTCTTATTTCTTAGGTTAGTGCACTCATCAGAACATTAATTTGCTTTTTGTGACACCTTAGCTGCTGAGGTTGACTGTGGTGGTCCTTTATGTGCCACTGCTGGTAAATCACTATTTATTATTTTTGTCACAGTGGAGCCCATTGTGCTTGGTGCTGTACAAAACACTAAGACAGTCCACCCAAGAAAGTTCACAATTAGTTGTCAGGCTGTACCAAGAACACAGAGGTGCATTGAGGATGTTTTTAGCCACATATGAGTGGCACTTTAGGCAGCAGTGAAGAAATTAAGCTGCTGCTACTTTTGTAAACCTTTCCTCAGTTTTAGAGCTTTTATACTTACAGCTTCATTAATCATGTTTCTCCTTCTGTCAGTTATGTCAGCTGACTCTTTATTGGCTTGAGAACTTGTTTTCTTATAAATGTTCAATCTGGGGCCAGATTGGCTTGAACTAGCTACTTCTACACACAAGAGACCACATGGGCAAAAATTCCAGTTTGGGTTTTTTCTATGCCACTATGCATCATTCTAAGTAAATGAACAGCTTAACTGGACCTCTTCCTGTCAATAAGCAGCACAGATCTCATAAGCAAACTCTCTGGGTGATAGTCAGATCTGGACCTTTTGTTACCTTCCAGCAGACTCTGGCTATTCACTGTTTGTGCTCAACTCTGGCGGTTATAAAACTGGAGATACTCCCATCTCCCCCTTGCTCTTTTGCTTCTGACTTGTGACATGAGAGCAGGGAGATGCTGCTTGAACATCTGCTATCTGTGGCTGCTCTCATAAAAGATAAATATGGAAATTCTAAGAGTTCAAACTCATAATCCAGCACCCAGAGGGAAATGCCTAAAGCAAATACCATCGCAGCTGTAGCTGTAAGGGCTACATAGAGCTTTGAGTGAGGTATACATGTGCTTTGCTGGATCTGCCTACACAGCATCAAATTACATGGCCATAAATGTAACAAAATCCACCAGATATAGGATGTTCATAAAGATGACCACTCTTTGACATTGTGTCTCAGCCCTCTGTAAACTCCTGTGCCCCCACCCCCACTTCCTCAGCGTCACCTTCACGCAGAATGCATGTTCTGTTCCTGTCAGCAAAGAGGACAGGACCCACATCAAAGCACAAAAGATGGACTGTTTTGGGTGGAGGTGCCTAAACTGTGCTTGGAAAAGCAGTGACGTGGCCCTCTCCCGATTAATAGCTGGCATGAAAAAGAGGCTGGCATTGTTTCCCAAGCTGTAGGTCACACTTACTGACTGCCACCCAATTCATTAGAAGGCATGTTTGACATAAGAGTCAGGAGTGCATCACCAACAGAACGCAGGAGATGTGCAACAGCCAGGTTCAGTATGTGAATGCTCAGGGGGTCCAGTTGAGCGTGAAGGCAGAAAAACCAGAGGGCAATTCCACTTGCAACAGCATCCAAGATGGAGCAGATGAGAATAAGCCAAAGCCAGAAGGGTGTAGGTGCAGATCCCTCCACCATGGAGGTGCTCATCAATGTCCAGTAATCTGAATAATCTCTCTGTGTTTCAGTGATAGGAGGCATTGCATCCTTCTAAGAACTTAGTTGCTTTACAAGCAGACCTGGGAATAGAAAAACAAACCCTAATGAAACCATGCCATCATTGTATTTGGCTGGCTCTAGAGTGATGAAGAGTAAGGTGCATATGCTGTTAGCCACATGTATAGTCAGTAATGTCAATAGATGCAGGTGGCTCTACTCTATTTAAGGAGGGTCATGCTGCTGAGCCCTTAGTGCATCATTCTAAATAGTTATGCTCCTGAAGGTTATTTGCTGGCATAGTCTTATGCTTGAATTCTTGGGATTAGTAACACCTAAGCATCACACCATGGCAGACTTAACTATGTAATAACTAACATGAAAAGGTCGCTACAGTCAGGTTACTTCTTTTAAAAACCCAAGTTAGAAGCCAATTACATCTACCAAGGGTAGTTACTCTGTTACCTGCAGGAATATTCAATTACCTTGGAGCAAATGGGCCCCTGATTCTCAGTTGCTCCATTTCTATGCCTAGTGTGGGAATAGAGTGAGCTGGGGAAAAGGTGCCTTTATGCCATCTTTGGGTTCCTCCTACTGTGGGGCCCTATAGGTACCTACCTCACTCTCAGTGTAAGTTAGAACAGCCAGAGGGCTGCACTAAGTTGTGTTGGGGCTACCACTCCCTCCCCATCTCCTGGAATGCCTCCTCCCTCCCCATGTTGGGAGCTGGCGCAGTGCCCTTGTGCCAGTTCTGTGGAAGCTGAATTACCAAACATCAAATGAATCACCAGCCACTAAACAGCTCAGCTGCAATGGGGAGCTCATTCTTATCCTTGAAACCAATCTCTCATCTGCCCTTGTAAAACAATTAGAGAAAACTTGCATGACATAGAAAGGTGACACCTGCCTCCCACATGCCAATTATCAGCACTCATTCATTTCTCTCTTTTTGTTGTTGTTGGCTGGCTGTTTATCTGTATGAGCAAAGAAGACCAGGAAAGTTGCTGAGTGTGTTAGAGGTTCTAAATCTCCTCTCCAGGTGTGGATGCAGCATGTGAAGAGGATAGGAAGCTTTTCAATGCTTACATGCTTTGTGAACAGAGGAAGTACCTTTCAGTGTTAAACGTTCACAAACATTTAAAGAGGGTGAAGAAAATAAAAACATTTCTTCCACTAGATTGGGTTGGGAGCTATTTTACGATGACACTCGGAAGTCCTAATGCAAGCAAAGATATGTGTGTTTGGCTCAGTGTCTCTTTTTCAATTGTTAAGTAAAAAAAAGAGGTGTGACACACTGTACCTCAAAATTGCACCCTGTAACTCCCATATTCATCATTCAAATATGGTTGTGATATTTCATACAAAGCATGCCATGAAAGATATTTTATGAAAGGTCATGATCTGCTGAAACCCATTGTTTTGTTCAAATATGTATATCATTAGTGTTTATGAAGTTTTGAGATTTTGCTGTATAGTTGTTACTGAAATATGTTGTAACTTTGAGTCACTACTGCTAATCTCTCCTAGGAGGGTGTTAAATAACCATTAATCAGCAGGGGAGTTGTGATCAAGGGATTTACAATTCAGTGACAGTCCCGCAAGCACCACACAATGGAGATTGCTCAATTCTATGGCTCAGTTGCACAAGACCACCAGAGGCGTTGCTCAACCCTGTGACTCAGCAAAACCCACCAGGGATGCCTGGGCTAGTGTCTTCCAGCCACATGGACTGAGGATATAAAATAGGAGACAGTGGGATCATGCTTTTGCCTTTCTCCTCCCCCACCTACCCTGGAAGCAACAAGAACACAGAAAGACAGAAGACTTCAACTGAGGAGACTGGTCCAGGTTTAAGGGAGAAACCTGTGTACTATGAACTGTAATATCCAGTGGGTTAAGAAAATTGTTTGATCTAAATACTGACTCGTTTAATAAGGTTTAAGATGTAGATTGTGTGCTTATCTTTTATTTTCTTTGGTAACCATTGCTGACCCTTTTAGGCCTTTCACTTAAAATCTATCTTTCTGTAGTTAATAAATCTGTTTTATACCTTAACTAAAAGAGTGTATTTTGCTTGAAGTGCTTGGGAAATCTCAGCTCACTTTCCAAAGGCTAGTGTATGTCCTCTCCACATTGAGGGAGGGGCGGTCTGGGTAATAACTTTACACTGCTCAGGCTTCTGAGCAGGGCAAGATGGTACAGCTCTGGGGGGAACTGGCTGGTGCCTTTCTCTGTGTCACTAGCAAAGCATTGTGAGAGACAGCCAAGGCTGAAGAGTTCAGGGGGCACAGAGGTAGTGCAGTTCCAGGTTGTACCCTAGGGATCTCAAGAGGATTAAATGGAAAAAAAGACCAAAACAAACAAAAAAAAAAGCTATTGTCCTCTTGTCAAATAGCTGCCCTCTACATGGCAAGTTTACTTTTTCCCTCTCTCTTGGGATGAAATTCATCCCTGTGCAGCGAGTCAGCACAATAACTAGGCTGCCTAGAGTCCTGTATTGAGAGTTCAAGTGAGATTTTAGTGGTAGGTAGGTCAGGGCTTGATCCACTGCATCAGGGTGAGATTTATTCTCTCTGTCTCTGCATTTTGAAAGCAAAGATTAAAACTCAAATATAAGTTCAATACTGGAATAGCATTATCTTACAATCTCTTAAGAGTTTATTTTAAAATGTAAAGCACCTTTGAGGATCACCGCTGATGTTTTAAGTAATGAAAGTAAGTATTCCAATTCCCAGACCTCAAAGAAACATTTGGATAGTGGCTAAAAACTGGCCCTCTAAAACCAACTAGATGATAATGTGCAAATGTTTTCTGATTAGGAGTTAACAACTGTATCCTTCAACCCTGGCATAAGTAAATTCAACTCCCACTGGGAATTGTGCCCATTCTGCACCAGATTTGAATTTGGGCCAATGATCCAAGTTTCTGGAATCTTTTCAAAAGCTGTATCCTCCAAATTACTTGGCCTGAGTTTCTTTATGTGCAAGGCATTGCCACAGGAATACCTTATTTGGTGAATTTATTGCTATGAGTAGTTGCAATTCGGGAGAGGGGGATTTAATTTTGGACAAACATCCATCTTACATATATTCTGTGTACTGATTACTCTTTGCCTATTTTATTAAATAGGACCTGAGAATAGTTTAGATGGACAAAAAATGGCAATAGTTGTTAATTAGGGGAGTTCAGCCAGCATATGAATGTGGTACATGCAGTAAGGTAGTTGAGGTTTGAATAATGCTCCATCTCAGGAATAGCGAGCTCTTTCAGCAATCGGCCAAGACATATGCAACTGAAAACTCCACCAGTTACTGTATATTTTTACTATGTATTTCCTTAGGTTTTTATGGCTATTTATTGTTGGCTTATTGATAGACTGGGTAGGAAAACAATTAATAGATTTCTAGACTTTAAATCCAGAAAAGTCCATTAGATCACCCAGTCTGACATCCTGTATAATACAGGCCATTACATTTCACCCAGTTACCCCTGTAGTGAGCCCAATAATTTGTGTTTGGCTAAGGTGCATCTTCCAGAAAGGCATCCAGTCTTCATATAAAGACTTGAGATAGAGACTCCTCCACTTCCCTTGGTAGTTTGTTCCAATGGTTAATCACTGTCACTGTTAAAAATTTGTGCCTAATTTGTAATTTTACTTGGTCTGGTTTCAGCTTCCAGCCACTGGTTCTTGTTATGTCTTTCTCTGCTTGATTAAGAGCCCTTTAATACTAAGTATTTTCTCCCTGTGACAGTACTTATATACTGTAATCAACTCACTTCTTGGTCTTTCTTTGATCTTTCTGTAAGGCATTTTCTCCAGCCCTTTGAATCATTTTGGTGGTTTTTGTTTGCACCCTCTCCAATTATTCAAACATTCTTTTTAAAAGGCAAGTGCCAGAACTGGAGACAATATTCCAGTGTCAGTCTCACCATTGCGGTATTCACAGATAAAATCAGTACCCTTTGCCTACTCACTACTCCCGTTTATACATCCAAGAATCACATTAGCTCTTTTTGCCACAGCATCTCACTGAGAGCTCATATTCAGTTGCTTGCCCACTATGATCCCTAAAGCCTTTTCAGAGTCACTGCTTTTTAGGATACAGTCCCCCATTCTGTAGGTGTGGTCTGTAGGTTTGTTCCTAGAAGTATAACTTTAGCTGTATTAAAGCACATTTTGTTTGAAAGAACCCAGCTTACCCAGTGATCCAGATCGTTCTGTATGATTCCTCTGTCCTAAACATTATTTATCTCTTTGTCAATTTTTGTGTCATCTGAAAATTTTATCAGCAGTTATTTTTATATTTAGTCCCAGATCATTAATGAAAATGTTTAATAGCATCAGACCTAATAAGTACCAATCCCAGCAGAACCCCACTAGAAACACACACCCCCATTCGATATGATTCCTCATTGACAGTAATTTTTTAAGATTTGCCATTCAGCTAGTTCTGAATCCATTTAACTTGTGCTTTACTGATATTGTATAGTGCTAATAATTCATCCAGTTGTCTCTGTTCACTTTTCATGTTTGCTACTCTCTGCTATTATATTCAATTTAAATTGTTTTTATAGTTTGATCCTATATTAAATAGATAATATTCCTAAATTTACCTCCTTAAACATTGTGAACCGAATAAATCCTAATAAGTGAAGAATGATCATCTGGTTAGTCTTACCTCTATCATATATTTGTTGGATTAAGGGTGCTTGATGTGTTGGTTTCCTACAGAATTATATTTGACTACAGTCCATTGTCCCATCCTGATATCGTCTCAGGGTATACATTCTTCAGAGTAGAGAGTGTGTTTTCCTATGCATTTGCACAGAGTCTAGCCTTAGTTGTGATTGGGGCCTCTCAGTGTTACTGTAACAGAAGTATTAATTACACACACACAAAAACTATGTTAAAAGGCAATTATTAAGGTTGTAAAATTGAGCACGCCAAAATTAGGAAATGCCAAAATTAAGATTCTCTGTGCAACCATAATTCAGTCCCCATGTGCATACGTATTATGATACAGTTTTTAGTTATCTGATCACTCTACCTTTTTCTATAGAACCCCAGCTTCATTCAGGATGGAAAGTGCTCACTAAATGAGCAGCTATTTAATATTTTATTTTATCATCCTTGTTCAATATGTAGTCCCAGGCCTTATTTACTGCACTTTTTGTATTGAAAATTGTGGTCTGCCTAGTGTCTCATGCCAGCAGAGATTGAAACATCACCCACAGAGTTTCTCTGCCACTTTTGTGTGTACCTCTCTTTCCTGTACCAAAATGTGATCTTGTAACTGATCCTAAGAGATGAGAGTTCAAGGTGCATAGAACTTCTCAGGATCAGGCCCTAAAAGAAATATGCACCATTGAACAAAGGCAAAGATCCCTTCTCCTCCTTTCAAAATGCCACCGCAGTATGACCATGCTTCCTCTTTTTCCGGAGAGGGAAGTACATGCATCTCTCAAAATGCTATGAGAGATCAAGACACCTGGCTCGCTTTACACACTCCATCTCTGGGCTGTCTGAGAACTCCTGTGATGTCACTTAAAGAAAACAAGATAAGTCAACTAGAAAAGGGGAAAAATCAGTGAAATGGGGGGGGGGGATTATAGAATAAATAACCAGTGCGTGGGTTTATCTACACCTGAAATGCTATAGTGGCACAGCTGCTCCTGTTGGCATAGGCAATCCACTGCCCCAAGAATTCTTCCACCAACCTAGCACTGTCTACACTGAGGGTTAGGTCGGTATTGCTACTTCTTCAGGGGTATGGATTTTTCACACCCCTGAGATATAGCTTCACTGATGTAAGTTCCCAGTGTAGACCAGCCCTGAGAAAACTTCTACAACCAGGGTTAGGGAGTTGAATTCAAAGAACCAGCAGAAACATCAAAACAATTGTTACTGAACCCCTGACATGTATTTCTATTAAATACATTCACTTTATGTCCATAATAAATAACTAGGAAGAGATGAGAGTGAGTCCTGAATGTACCGACCTGCTCCCTATGGGCCAGTGTTCAGAGTCAAGAGTCTCACAGCAATGAGGGTTGCTCTCTCCCTTGTAAGGAGCCTGAGAAAGTGCAGAAGCTTTGGCAGAGTTGTCTGGACCGTAATAATACGGGCTCAATTAACTGCTAAATACCTTTTATAGGCACCAGTCAAATATACTCACACTTAGCAGCGCAGGACAATTTCCTAATACTGGTTACATGCTACTGATACATCGAGGGTGACCAGATGTCCAGATATTTGGGGCTTTTTCTTATATAGGCTCCTGTTACTCCCCACCCCGTCCCAATTTTTCACACTTGCTGTCTAGTCTCCCTAGATACATCTAACTGAAATCTTGCTATTTTCTTGTTGTAGAAATGAACTCATAAGACAAGAGTTTGTTCTGAGCTTCTGTCAGCTAAAAGGCAAAAATACAAACCAAAGAGTGCTCATGGGTCCCTGCACCCTTTACTTTTCAGTCTAATTTGCTCCAGTATCAGGAATTGCATTCTTAACTGAGCATAAATGTTTCTATGGGATGACGTTCACCCTTATTTGGAGGGACAGAACAAGGCCCGTGAAGTGTGTCAGTCCCACTTAAGCCCTATTTTCATGGCTTAACTGGAAGCTGTGTGTAGCAAAGATCTTGTGCTAGCCCTCTGAACAAAGCCTGGTTTCACCCCCAGTAAAAGAACCCAATCCTGTACAGTGCTGTGTGCCTTCTCCAGGGAGCTGAGCACCCTCAACTCCTATTGAAGCCAAGGTGGGGGGGTGGGTAAAAGGGTGCTCAGCACCTTTCAGGAACAACCACTGGGCTGAGGTTTTCAAAGGGCATGACAGGGTTAGGCACTCAACTCTCATTGATTGTCAGTGGGAGCTGGGTGCCTCACTTCCCTGGCCTTCTTTGAAAATCCCAGTCCTAAATGTTGCGTGTTTATGCCAAAGTGAATGGCTCCGAGACCAGGAAGCCTGTGGCAGGGTGTCTCCTCTATGGAACTAACCACTGGAGCTAACAACCAAGAGAGCCTGGGTGCAATCCAAGACATGCCCCTGGCTGGGGGCAGGGCTATATACAACAGGAAAAGGCGAGGGAATCAAAAGTGGTGATGGCTGCAAGGGTCACGAATCTGGCACGGCTCTAGAGACTTTGTTTTTCTGTCTGGAAGTTTGGTTGCTCTGACTCAAGGCTCAGAGGTAAGGGCCTTATGAACTGTGTTAAGTGGCTTCTCCCCTGACCTGACACCTCATGGAGAGGGAGAAAGCCAGCCTGCTAGAATAAGAGAATTAGGAACTCTGCTGGCCATGATCAGTTTGGAGACTCTTAAGAGGGGCTGTTGTCATTGTTGTGAGTTTGGTTTTGGCTTCCCCATTCTTGGATCCTGTACAGAGCCCTACCCTGAAACTTTCACCTCCGTGACACTGATCTGAATCCAATCCAGGTCAACAGCAGTTGTTATAGCAGGGTAAGACAGGAGCGGGAGTTCACAGCCCTTTCTGGCCATTGTGATTTTGTGCTGTAATATCAGCTAGAGTGGTGTGTCTCAGGGAAATGGGAAAGGAGATAGGAAATCATCTGAAAGGAGGAATTTCTATGGGGTTCTGTTGTTTCTGGTGCAGATTCTTAAAGTACTTGACACTATGCACCAGTTCAGCTGAGCTGAAGCTCCAAAGGGTATGTCTACACTGCAGCTGGAAGTGACTCTCCCTGTCTGGAGAGTCACTTCCACCAGTGGGGCTCATGCTTCTTCTTTTAGGTGCATCACAGGTGGCTGTCTAAATTATTCAGCCACCTAAATGCTGCATCACTGAGGGTAGCTAGCTATTGCCGTCCACTCTCCAGTCTAATTGTGCGCTCCTCCACCATCTGCATTGCTGCCCCACAGTCACACTACGAGGACTGCACTAAGCCAAATTTCTGCATTATGGTGCCCACTCTGGCTGTTCCAGTCAGCAGCCTGTTAAGCCTCATCCAGGATCTGCATCCCAGGTTGCAATCAGGTGGTTGTAAGTTAAGGCTCCAGAAGTTCATCAGCATGCCTGTCTCTCTGTCCTAGAGTTGTTGCCGCTCTGTGAGGATATAGCTGTTGGCCCCGATATGCCATTGTTCATCTGAGGCTGGCACTGGGCTGGCAGCATTGGGCATGAGTGCATGAACAGCCACGACAACAGGGTGTCACAAAGTCAGTCAAGGCAAGTCAGCAGAAACTGCAGCTTTGGGTGGTTTCTTCTGGAGGCAGGCAGATCTTGTGGGAAGTGTGCACTGCTTGTTGGCATCTGTTGGAACCACTGTCAGCCTTGTATGCAGCAGGCTGTTTTCATCTGTCATAGTCCCCCATGCAATTTTAAGGGTGATGGAATCTCACTGAAATTTTGGTGGTGATCTATGAGCCAACACACAAATTATATGTTAATGTGTGGCTAAGGCAACCACTAGTGATACAGGAAGCTGTATTTAGCTCTGAATCCACAAGATGCATGTGCCAGAAGATGCATCAACTGCCCTCTTGTGGCATCCCCTGTCAGTGGTGTAAAGCAAAACAAAAATAGAACTCAGGCCAGGCTCATACTAGTGTGCTAAAAATAGGGGGATGATTGTTGTGGCACCGAGGTGCAGGCCAGCACACCAAACTCAAGTCCACTCTAGGTCCGAGTTTGGGTGGCCAGTCCAAGCTGCATTGACCACATAGCTATTTTTAGTGCACTAGTGTGAGCTCTGCTAACAGAAATCCAGGGGGAAGGGTTAGCTCAGTGATTTGAGCATTGGTCTGTTAAACCCAGGGTTGAGAGTTCAATCCTTGAGGGGGCCATTTAGGGAGCTGGGGCAAAAATTGGGGATTGGTCCTGCTTTGAGCAGGGGGTTGGACTAGATGACCTCCTGAGGTCCCTTCTAACCTTGATATTCTATGATTCTAAGTCCATCTGGGCTGGGAGGCTCATTCCCAGGTGCAATGTAGACATACCATGAAAGAAAAAGTCATGCCACAGGCTGATGTAGAGAAGCAGAAAGCAGGCTTCTGTCCCACACATTCTTCTCCCTTTGTGACCTTCCCCCAGCCTGCTGGTCATGGTTAATTCTCATTTTTCCTCTCCTTTCCTAGTCAGTTCTTCTTCCTTCCTCTCCCTACTCCACCCAACTGATTCACCTGTTGGTCTTTACCCCTAACCCTATCCAGGACTTCTGTTACTCCCGCGTCTTATCTGAGTGTGGAAGTTCTGCCAGTACCACTGCTTGCACTTCTTTTGCCCCATGGGCAGCGAGTTTCTCCTTCCCTTTGCAATGGGGATTCCAGACATTTTTTCAAAGGGTGTGGTTTAGAGGTAGGTGCTTCAAATGGAAAAGGCTTAAAGAAAAGAGTAAATAAAGTTAGCGATAATCAGAATGGCCGTGATTCTTCAGTGAAAGTGGTTCATAAGAATTATTCATTCTTAAAACATTAATAAGCACTTTCTAGTGGCAACACCACATTCCAGAGTGTGTATTTTTCAGTAAAACGCAGCTGTGCTTGAATGCACCTAAGCACAGTGTGTGTTTTATCCCAGAAAAGCTGAATGACACTCAAAGGATTCTAGAGAAATCCCCTTGGGCAAGACTTTTAAAAAGGTTTTTATTTTTAAAAGTCCAGAAAACAAACATTCAATTCAGCAAAAAAAGCCTGCAGTGCCCCCAATTGACAAACACCCAAACTAGTTCTAAATGCTCTTCTGCACAACCAGCCTGGATCCATTCTCCATTTGCTGACATTAATGGAGTTACTCCAGATTTACACTGCTATAGCGGAGGGCAGAATTTGACCCTGCCTTAGGAATCAACATTTGGTGTCATCACATTTACACCCCTATTTTCTTCCTGTGCTTTACAGGACTTGGTGACTAGCTTTAAGACCTACAGTATAATCACATTCAAAATTACTTTAACTCAAACCAGTGAGAAGAACCAACACCTTCCCTTGTTTTCTGCTATTAACAAGCATTTTCTGGGTTAATTTTCACAAACTGACGGCACTAGCAAATTAGCCAGAAACTTTCCAGTCTGTATTTTCACAAAAAAAAATGTGCTAGGAATTTTTGCACTGGATACAGTTTAGTGACTAACAGAGACCATCCAGTCAGGAATTGCTGATTTCACACTGCCATACTATTCAGTTATAGTTCTGTACAGCATATACAAAACTTATACACACACTTTGTGTTTAGAGTTGATAACACAGTTTCTCTACAGTCCCACGGGTGTCTAATACTTTGTCCTTGGAGGCTGAAACCCAAGATTGCTCAGGTGGAGCCTTGGTTCTGTGATTGTCCTCATGCTATCATTTCTGTCCCATGCTTTAAGGATTTCTGAAGCACCACCGAGATTGACTTCCTGAACTCTGCCTCTTTTGGGCCCTGGGACACAAGTAAACAAAGGGGTTTGTGCTGCTGTTAATGATGTTGAATAATCACTCAGTGCTGGGGAGTTAAAGGGGCCTTGGACTGGCTGCGTGTGTGTGTGTGTGCGTGCAGTGACAGTGCACGCAGGAGGAGTTGGTCTGAAGTTTTGGTATTGGGAGAGGAAGTGAAATTAATAGAAAAGATTTGGAACTGTGGTTACTTCCTCTTCAACTGCCTTAATCAGTGTCTATGCACCAACTTCTTTTCTGTTATCTGGGTTCTTCAGAGAGAACTTTGCTACCAAACCAGTGCGTTTAATGATCTGCAAATAGAAGATGGGTTAAAATTACTTCCAAGTGTAAGTCTAAAACACATGCAACTAGACATTTATGCTCAAGCTGTGACAGGCTGTGCCCACTGAACCATTGGTCCCCTATAGGCAGAGGATGGAAGCACTGAACATGAGGAAAAAATAAACAGCTTGATCAGGAAAGTGAATCAGAGTCCAAGTAGCATCACGACAGTCGAATCACTATAACACACTCAAAGTAAAATATTTCCTGAAGATTAAAAGTATTTAACTGCCATAAAGTTTCCTAAATAGCAACTTTTCACTGTTTACCACTTAGGTACTTTGATCAACCATTCCGTGGTTGCACTTCATCCACCTACTAGTGTGATGTTATTGACATGAACTGTGACCATATAGATCATTGTTGCAACCAGGGTCCTATGGTTGCACCAGGTCTTGTACCGAGGAGGTCAAGTGGGGTGTCTATGGAAAGGTTGTAGTTTGCTGGTTATGATTATGCTGTCTGTAGGTGTGTATCATTTTTGTATTTGAAGTTATGAATATTGGCTATGTACTGGTATCTCAATAGGTTTGATTCTAAGTAGCCTCAGTGAAGCATTTGGTCAGCTTCTTGAGAAAGGACTATTCTCAGTACGTGCCCAATCAAGAAACACTTAACTAACAATGGACTTTGGGAGCTGCCAATCCACATCTGAGCTTTCCTGGGAACGGTCAAACTAACATGTAAACAATGGTGTTGGCCTGCAAAAAGTGGAATCATCCATGGACATGTGACTTACCCAGGTGGCTACAAACTCCATCTTGTTGCTGTGACTTTGCACAGAAGAACAAAGGGGTTTCCGCCCACAAGAGGGGGAATATAAAAGGCCCTGGAAGCCTCTCCATTTTGTCTTCAGCTGGCTCAAGAGATTAATGAACAATGGAATACTAATTGCAGGCAAAATATACTCTCCCTTTATTTCTGTCATACAGTATGCAGGGGAGAATCAGAAAAATAAAACATACTACCTTCATAGATCTGATGTAATACTGCCACCTTGTGGCAATACCACAATATCAGATTGTTTGCTATGTTTATATAGCTTTGCTTATAGCAGTGGTTCTCAAACTGTGCGTCACGATCTCAAAGTGGTTTGTGACCCCGTTTTAATGGGGTCGCCCAAGCCCCACCGCCCAGGGCTGAAGCCTGAGCTCCACAGCCTGGGGCTGAAGCCGTGGGTGGGGTTCAGGTTACAGTCACCCCACCTGGGGTTTAAGCCCTTGGGCTTTGGCCCCCACTCCCAGGGTCGTGTAGCAATTTTTGTTGTCAGAAAGGGTCGTGGTGCAATTAAGAGTGAGAAACCCTGGCTTATAGGGTACTCCGCAAAGAGCCCTTGGTCTCTGAGAAGAGCTAGGCAGTCTTAAATGATGAGTCACAGAACAAGTTACGGACCACAGATGCACCCAATTGCTTTGGGGTTCGTTTTTTGTTTGGTTGTTTGTTACATTGTGTTATTTTGGTTTCTTTTATTTGTACTTGGTCACCAGGAAAACAATTTTCTGAGTAACTGGTAACAAAAAAAAAACACAAAACAATCTGGATTGATCTTGCTGGGTCCAGTAAGGTTTGTCTGGGTCCACGCTGGTATACAGGAAGCTAGAAGGCTTTGATTTATACCTTTGACTCTTAACTGTAGCAGGTGCTGGTTGCTTTGGGGAAGGAGTCCTGAGGATATGTCTTATCTATCCAGTCAAATTGAGGAGAGGATTCAGAAAGGGATATCAATCTTTCAGATAGGATGAATAATTCTGATCTCTATCACCTGCCTTAGGAGGTGGACAGTGTAGGGGCTAACATGGCATTAATTCTCAGGATACTTGTGCAGCCAGGCTCTGCAGTATAAGCAGTTGTCACAAATTCAGAAGATGAAGAATGTTGGAGATAATTAGAGCTGAATGAAAAGTGGAAAAACTGTTGCAAAAAAGTAGAAATTTTGAAGTTGTTTCTGTTTGCAAGGTTCAAAATGGAAAAAAAATTAATTTTTAAACTTGTGTTAAATATTTTCCCCTCAAGTTTTTGAATTTTATGTTTTCACTTGTCCCTCTTTCACCCTTTTCTCCCTCCTCCCCCCCCTTTTGCTGCTGAGTGCAATAAAATGAATGATGGTCAGGTTTTTGTCTTATTCATTTAAATTTTTTTCCCCCTTTGGCACCCTTCAGAACATCTCCAAGTTTAGACCTGTTACTGAGTGGCAAATGGAAAAAGCACACTTTAACTCTGCCATGTGGTAACTTTTCACATCAACATGTTTGGAAAAAAGTCATCTTCATTTTTTCCAAAGCCCAGAGCGTTTTGAAAAGTTACCCAGTAGTTAAAACAAATGAAAAAATAGAAGTGAACCTTTTCCCTCAAACCCTAGCATTATTCATTCTATGGGATTCAGTGGCAAAAAGGAACACAGAATGGGGTGAAAGGTGAAAACCCCCTGTGATAGGGTTGGGACTCACCACCACAGCACCTCCTTTTGGTACCTCTGGGAATTAGCTCAGTCCACATGGAGCACCCTCTGCTAGTGGTGTCCCATCCGTCTCTCACCCTCTATTGGCATCTGGACCCACGTTGCTCCTTGCTCAGCAGCATCCTCTTCAGGACACTGCCCTCCTGCCATGCCCCCTAGTCCACCCTCACCCCCTTCTGGGGTGGTGGTGGGTGTTATCAGCAGTTCTTCTCTTCGCCCCAGCCACAATGGGCAACCACACCCCAAAGTCTAATCCCTTTTGGCAGGGGTCTGGTGCAGTCTGTGATGGCCACTCCTAATGGCCAGGTGTAAGTGGAAGCAGGGGACCCAGGTCCACCCTCTACTCTGGATCCCAACCCAGGGACCCTTTGGTGGCAGCCTTCCTGCCTACCCTCCTTCTCTCCCTTTGTCCATCTCTCTCTCCCTGGGCTGCTTCCCCTCTGCACCAGGTAGGCCCTTTCCTCAAGACCTGCAGCCTGGCAAGTACTGGGCTGGAGATCCCTTCTGCTCCCCCCGCCCCTAGTCTCCTCACACAGGAGACAGACCTTCACCCTTTGAATGCCCAAGAGATACTATCTGCCTCTTACCTGGGCAACCTTTATATAGGGCCTAGCCTGTCCCTGATTGGCTGCCTCTTGCTCAGCCCTAATTGGCTCCCCAAAGGCCCCCTCTGATTGGCTGCCTGTCTGTGCAGCCGCTTTGGCCTGCTGTAGCCCAATCTGGCCTAGGGGTGGGGCACTGCCACATGACACCGGCCAAAAAACTTCCATTGACCTCAACGGGTCCAAGATTTCACCCAGTAATGCTGTATTCATAGCTGAGAGCCCACGCTGTCTCACGGATATGGCAATTGGCCAGGTAATCCACCATCTGTGTCGTCTCCCTCATACAACCAAAGGAATGCAAAGTAGTTGCAGAGTAAGGATGGTGATTGGTTGGGTTAATTCCACTATCACAATGGTCTAGGAATATTGGCATGGCATAAATAGATCACATGGGTGTAATGCATAGAATCAAAACGTCTGAGCTGTTAAAAACTGGATAGTAACAGATCATGAGTCCCAGTGATGATTGATCCTGATCATATTCTGAACAAAAAGAGCTCCCAGCCATACTTTTAGTTGTTTCCATGGCTTAGGGTTGACCCACAGACAAATGATAATAATAATCTTATTATATAGAGACTCCTTTTGGTCTCCACACTTTTCTTATTTTGTGGCCCAGATATACCCAATTTACTCTGTTGAAAAGCTGGATACACTGTGGCAGGTAGTCTTGAAGAGGTGCCTGAAAGGTAATTTCTGACAACTCATGCAGAGGAAAGAGGAGGGATTCCTGCAACAGCTGGCACAAAGAACTTGGAGGCTCTTTTGGCTTTGGTGGACATCAAGAAGAAGCATTTCTATTATGACCCAAAGGGTTAGAGACTGGGCCTCAGGACATCAATAATACCTAGTGCCATCTCCTGCAATGTACACAAAGTGCAGTATGTAAGAATTTGTCCTGCATCAGGGCATGGGGTTAAATTCAGCAAAATTAGAAAAAGTTGATTTTACATTCGAGTTTCATTGAGCAATACCAGCTGGGTTTGGAAATGTCATGCTATCCTTGTAAAGGCACTGAGAAGCCTAAACCAAGCCTCTGAAATAAGGTCATCAGACCCTGTTTGCATTCTTGTAATAATCTTCTTTTAAACTAGTATAAAGTAGGCTAAGTGGGCATGACTGGGAAGGTACCCGTATCAGAGGTTTTGCCTTTGAAAAATACCATTACCAGGAGCAATAGAAAAGCAAAGAAGGAGAAGCAAAGTCAAGGGGAAAGTAAAAGTAAGATAAGACTAAAGGGAGAAAGAGACCAGAGAAGGGAGAGAGAGAAAGGAGAGCGTGAGTGAGCAAAAGAAAGTGAGAGAGACTAACAGTGTCACGATTAGGTAGGTAGAGAGGGTGAGATTCAGTGAACGGTGACAGTGAACAATGGCATATGTTATTTTTAGAGACTAGGACTGGCCAGAGAGGAATCTTATGAACAGTTCTGTGCCTTAGAAAGGCTGGAAATAATTATTTTACTATTGTAAAGTGTTGAGAAAATTAGTGACTAAGTGTCCTCACCTCACCTGAGAAGAAACTTTCCTGAGCCATGGAGGATTTACAGTAAAAATGCCCCTTGAGACAGAGAGGGGTTTTGTTTCCTGATTTTTGAAAAGCCACAGACCAGATGTAATCATCACAGGGAACAGAGACATCACTTTGGAAGAAAACACAAAGCAAACTATGACTGAGAGCGCCTTCACACCAGCACCTATGAAGCACGATGAGCCTAATATGGGCCATAACATCTGAGACGAGACCAGACCAGAGGAAGGACTCCAAAGGACTTGTCCATCCATAATCTATGATATCCTGTCTTCTAGGAATCAGCTACAACCTGAGGTTTTCAACCTGAGCCTAAGATGCTAGAGACAGACTAAAACCAAACTTAACCCATTCATGCCATGTCTCAGCTGCTGAAGAGGAAAAAGCGACTATTAGATTAAGTTTATGGAATATTTTTAATGTGTTACCATTTCTATAGTTTCTGACTTCCTGAGAGACAGCTGAAGTGCCAATTTCATGAGAGGTAAATGCTTTAATTATTATTTATACAAATGTATTCATAATTAATTATTCCATTTAATTGGGTGCCCCAAAATGATTTAAAATAGAGAGATTTCAATGGGAATATTGAATGATCCATGTGCTTAAAATTAAGCATACATGTATTTGTTTGCAGGCTCAGAGCCTTTATCCATAGGATTCCAGCCAGCTGAAGTCAGTTATACCTTTTAATTTGATTTTGAAGGTATCAGCAATTTCAATGTATATTTAAATACTCATGTAATTTTATAACTACCTTGTTATATTTTAACCTTGATTTGCTGGTAGGCTGATGATGCACATGACTGCAATGCCCGTACAGGCACAATTTTTTTTGTTTTTCTAGGAAGGGCCAGATCTTGCAAGCTGTTCTTCATGGAATTCTGTATCTGCCAGGAGCCCCACTGAAGTCATAAGGGCTTTGTGCAAGAGCAGGGGTCAGTGTATGTGAAACAGCTGGCAGGATTGGGAACTCCCTTAATTTATCGGAAAACAGCTTTGGGTTTGTCCTTTTCAGATAACATAACCTAACTGAATTGCGATAAATTCCTAGACCCTGAGCCTCTAAAGATTTACACATGTGCTTAAAAGTTAACCAAGTGAATAGTCACATTGATTTTCATGTTAAGCAGGTGACTAGCTCCACTGAAGTCAGTTAAGCACATGCATAAGTCTTTTCAGGTTCAAGGCCCTAGTCAACTTTATAATTTAAACACAGTAGTTAATCTGATCATTCAAATTAGAAGTTACAGTATGTCTGTCTGCACAGCTATTAATTCTGGCATGACTATTCGTTTTGGTAAATAAAGGCAGAATGTATTGATAGGTGATAACAAGTCTGCACTGCTTTGTTTAGAGTGCGAGATGCAGTAGGAAGAGTGTTTTTTTAATTTAATTTAATTTATTTATTTAATGTTGTGGTGAATTCAGCATAGCAGATGCATAACTTTGCCGAAAATCTTAAAGTAAAACTCAGTATGACCTGATCATTCAAAAATCATGAGTCAGAACCTCCCCTCCCCTATGAGATCGGCTTAAAAATAAAAGGTTCTGGATTTTTTAAATTTGTCTTCTGAGCCTTTGGGTTCATGTTTCCTATCTTTTCTCCACAACCACACTGGCTGCAAACTTGTTTTTTTTTTTTTTAAAGCAATCAAACAAACAAACCCAACCAACCAGCTGAGAGTCCCACATAATCACAAAGCGCCAGAACCTGGGGCTTTAACAAAAACACCAAAAATCACAAGACTCACAATAAAATCATGAGAGTTGGCAACACTGAATCTTATAATAAGAGAAAACTGTCAAAGAAGATAACATTTAAAGTCTGACTGCTTTTAGTATGCCCCTTTAATTTTATCACAGATCCTGACCAGATATACATGGAATGCTGTTTCATGCCTCAGTTTCTCCCCTCAGTAGTGGGACCAGAGGTGGGTGCCTTTAATCTCCCAATCCTGTCTTCATCAGTTTACGACTCTGCTCTTGGGCTAGATTGTGATATTCTTACTCATGTTGAATAGTGCCTTATGCCATGAGTAGTCCCGGTAGGACTGCTTGTGGAGTAATGGATTATTCAGTGTGAGCTAGGGTATTATAATCTTGCCCCTTGTTTGGAATCCCACTGGTCAAAAGGATGCAGGATGCTAAGAAGTGGGGTGGGAGAAAAAGAGAAAACATTTTCACCAATGTGTCTGATACATTTTATATTTCTGTTTGTCTAAATTCCTACTGGAGAGTGCTGATAACTACTGGGCAAAACTTCTTTCCATAAATGACAGCTGTCACTATTTGAGAGAGATAAGTCTTTAAATGTTTGTTTCCATTTTCTGGCTGTCACTCCAGAATGCTCTCCATCTAAACTGTACTTCAATAGAGTTATAAGGTATGTCCCAATTTTTGTGTGTGTGTTTCTAACATATGTCTGGTAATAACCGATTGTGCAAGTTCAGAGCCTACTGGCTCTGCTGAGATAAACTGAGTGGACGTGGCAATAGGGGATGTCTCTACTTCCCTATGAGAAAAATGCTGCTGTGTGCAAGCCTCCACTCCTTCCCACAGTTTGAAACAAGGTATTGTTTCTACACCATCTTGGCTTTCCTGCTGTAGTAATAATCGTTCCATCTGCCATTTAACCACAGACTTGCTGGCAGGTCTCACCGATATGGGATTAGCTTTCAGTCTCTTCCAGTGCTGAAGAATTTTGCTATGTGTGTGTGAATTGTTTTTAATCTTTTTTTAATTTATTTATTTAGGAAGTTTTAACAGGTTTGCAAACCGTTGCCACTTAAATATAAAAGACAAAATGATTATCATGACAACAGTGAGCTTTTGTTTAGAGAAACATTATACAGGAATAAATGATTCATTAAAACTCTCACTTAACATTTTTTTAAAATTTTCCATCATTCAACTTCTCATAGCTGATCTCAATGTGTTTGGTATGTGTATGCATACTCTTTGGGTTGTGTATATGAGGGAATGCACATGTGTGTTTGTGTATAGATATGATGTGGGTTTGTTGGGGATGTTTGTGAGGGGAGGTGTTGGGGGATTGTGGGATGAGTTTATATGTGTAGTTGGTTGTTGGCTTGTTGTAAGTAGCAGATGAGTATGTGGGATGATTAAAGAACAGAGTGTGAGTAAAGGCAAGGGTGTTATGGTGTGTGCATGTGTGTGAGGGACTGAGTATGTATGTGAGGGGCTCTTGGGGTGTATGGGTAGCCCCGTGGTGGCACAATAGGTGGGTGTATGTGTAGGATTGGGAGATGCTGGGTGTGTGTTGTTGAGACGTGTATGTATGGTGACTGAGGGCATGTGATTGGGAACATGTAGGGCAGCGTAGAAGCTGACTGTGTTACTGAGGTGTGGGAGCTGAGTGTGAGGTGTTATTAGGGTGTTTGGGCGCTGAATGCTCATGTGAGGTGTCACTGGGGTGTTTGGGGAGATGAAATGTCAGTGGGGTACATGTATCAGGGGATAGCCGTGTTAGTCTGTATCCACAAAAACAGATTTATTTGGGCATAAGCTTTTGTGGGTAAAAAACCACTTGCATCTGAAGAAGTGTTTTTTTACCCACGAAAGCTTATGCCCAAATAAATCTGTTAGTCTTTAAGGTGCCACTGGACTCCCTGTTGCTTTAATGGGGTACATGGGGCCTGAGTGCCCTGGTGAAGTGTCAGTGGGGTGTATGGGGGGTGTGTGGTGTCACTGGGCTGCATGGGGGGCTCAGTGCCCAGGTGAGGTGTCACTGGGGTGTGTGGGAGGGACTGAGTGCCCAGGTGAGGTCTCATGGGGATGAATGGGGGCTGAGTGCTTGGGTGAGGTGTCACTGAAGTGCATGGGGGGCTGACTGCATGGTATCAATGTAGAGGTATCAGTGGGGTGTATGGGTGGAGTGAGTGTTCGGGTGAAGTGTCAGTGGGTGCGGGGGGGGTGAGTGCCCGGGGGAGGGGTCAGTGGGTGCGGGGGGGGTGAGTGCCCGGGGGAGGGGTCAGTGGGTGCGGGGGGGGTGAGTGCCCGGGGCAGGGGTCAGTGGGTGCGGGGGGGGTGAGTGCCCGGGGGAGGGGTCAGTGGGAGCGGGGGCGGGTGAGTGCCCGGGGGAGGGGTCAGTGGGTGCGGGGGGGGTGAGTGCCCGGGGGAGGGGTCAGTGGGTGCGGGGGGGGTGAGTGCCCGGGGGAGGGGTCAGTGGGAGCGGGGGCGGGTGAGTGCCCGGGGGAGGGGTCAGTGGGTGCGGGGGGGGTGAGTGCCCGGGGGAGGGGTCAGTGGGTGCGGGGGGGGTGAGTGCCCGGGGGAGGGGTCAGTGGGTGCGGGGGGGGTGAGTGCCCGGGGCAGGGGTCAGTGGGAGCGGGGGGGGGTGAGTGCCCGGGGGAGGGGTCAGTGGGTGCGGGGGGGGTGAGTGCCCGGGGCAGGGGTCAGTGCGTGCGGAGAGGGATGAGTGCCCGGGGACGGGTCACACACAATCCCTCTCCCACGCTGAGCCTGTCACGCACTTGACTGGTCACATGACCAGGGAGTCACATGAGCGGGCTGGGGGGGGTGGGGATCACATGACCCCCCCGTTCCTCTCTATCAGGTCCCAGGCGCAGGGGCGCCCGCCAGTTCCGGCTCCGTTCTGAGGCCCCCGCGCTGCACCCATGAGACGCGCCGCCCGCGGCCCGGGGCCTGCCCCGCGCCGGCTCCCCGCGCCCCGCCTCCCGGCCTGGCTGCTCCTGCTCCTGCTCCCGGGGCTGCGGGCAGGCGGCGAGGCCCAGAGCCTGGACTACCAGCCGCTGTGCAGGTGGGGGACCCGCCGCTGCGGGCAGGGCGCTGGGGGCTGCTGCTGGAGCCCCCTGCAGGGCCCATGGCGTGAAAGGGACAGTCTGTGAAGAGCTCCCCGCCCCCCATCGCTCACTGAGCTGGCAACGCCTCTAAATCAATGTGGCAGCGAGCTGGGGGGCGAACGGGTGCCGGAGCGTCTTGCCTCTCGTGCTTGGTTATTTGTGTGCCCCACCCTCCCATTTGTGGTGTTGCGGCTAAGCGCTTTCTTGTACAATTGCCATTTGCTTCCTGCGGCCCAGTCCGCAGGGGCACGGCCTTTATTTGCCTTCACCATCTGCCTTGTGTTGTGCCATTAAACGGCTGAGCGTTTCCGCTCAGGTGGCTGCAGGATGTGGGGGCTTGACCCTTGTGTGCCGTTTGTGACTCTGCTAGTAGAGTGCTTTGGGATCCTCCCTAACTGGTGGCTAAGGAGCCTGCCGCTGTGGTATATACCTGTGGAGAAAGAGTGGGTAATGTTTGAGGCTGCAAGGTGCTTGGTCTCCTTTTATTACCTTTTTGTTTGTGTCACATGCCCTCAGGTAAAGGGGAGGGGGAGGAATGCCCAAAAGTCACTGGCTCCTAAGTTCCATTTTCAAAAGGGACTTGGACGCTTTTGAAAATTTCACATAAATTTTTAGGGTTTGTGGCTTTTCAGAGGAGAAATTTAAACATGAATAGGTAGATCCGCTTTTAGAGCTGTAGCCGTGTTAGTCTGCATCAGCAAAAACAGCGAGGAGTCCTTGTGGAGACTAAGGTGCCACAAGGACCCCGTGCTGTTTTAGCTCTGCTTTTGTGTCGGTGATGCCATTATGCTTACTAAAAGGTTTTGTTTTGTACTGGTATATTTGATTAGTTTTCCTCCTCCCTATGCCCCTGACCAATGCCTGGGCCATGGCCTGGCTGCTGCCCCCCTCCCTGGAGGTGACTGCTTTCTACTAGCGTCAAATATATCTAAATTTATTAAGTGTGCTTGGAACATTTGGGATCAAAGGAACTGTGTAAACATAATGTATGACTTGTGCATGCATAATCAATCTCTCTCTCTCTCTGTCTCTGAGTCAACTCAAGCAAGTTGTTCCAGTTGCCAATTTCAGTGGGTGTCAGGCTAAACAGTGCTGAGAAAAAATAAAACTGATACTGGCCACAGCTTAGTGTTTAGCAGCTTGTGAGCTAGCTTTTTCCCCCTCGGGGTTAGAGATTCAGAAGATGAAATTTATAGGTGACAGAAATGCTTTCCTGGAACTAGGAGCACTGGGCGTATGGCAGCACTCTCTGGTTTGAAGTAGGCTTCCATCATATACAGGGTGTATGGTTTTGTTTAGGGTCTTTCAGCATCCCCACTACAAACATTGTTCTGGTGCTCTGGGTAGGGGTGGAGGAACAATGCAGCTATAAACTTTTCGTTACACAAGGATGAATGTAAAGACTCATGCTGACACAGAGTATACAGTAGTATCATATTAGTATGTTGGTCCTCTCTTCTGTGTACTTTACCTACATTGTTCTTTGAAACTATATTTGTGATGAATCCGCTTCTCAGCTAGAAGTTTTGAAGGTTTGTCCGTTAATATATCTATCCTAAAACAGTTGGCCTCAGATATTTCAGAAGAAGCCAGATTTTATATATAGCTTTTTCTGTTTAAACAAGCTAGAAATACACTTAGAAATCAAAGTAATTTTAGGTGTGAAGGAGGAGTGAGTTAAAGTATAGTTCTACTCTGAAAATCAACACTGTAAAAATGGCACCTTCTTACTCTTAAGCCTGTTTCTGTTGTGTGCTGTCATATTTCATTTTAGTGAGGTAAACAAGCTTACTCCTTTATTTTATTCCTGTAAATCCTACAGTGCAAAGACAGCTAGGAGGGAGCTGTATCTGCCTCCTCCTTGTGCATAATCTATATAAATGGGTAACATATACACCAGTGTAAACCCATTCAAGGCAATTGGGGTGGACAGGTGTCAGTGAGGACATAAAATGGGCTCGAGAGACTTCACTGTTGATGCTCATGTGTGAAAAGGGACGAAAAATCCATGTGACAGTTCAATTGATTTTTGCAGAGTTGGTAGGTAGAAAAAATTCTTCTTGTAAACTGAGCATATTTGTTCTGGTATTGAGACCTAATAAACATGGAACCCACTACTGAAGCTGCTTCTGGAGTAAGTCTTTGGAGTAGAATCACACTTTAAGGCATTATCCAGTTGATAAATATTGTTGACATTTAACTATTTTAGTACTGATTAATTCTATGGCTTAATATAAGAGTTACACTAAAAATAATCGTAGGAATGAATTAAAAGATGTTGTAGATATGAGTCTTCTAAGATGGTCAACAAGTACACCAATTCCTACAAGGTTACCTACTATAGGCATAAAGAAAAGGAGTACTTGTGGCACCTTAGAGACTAACAAATTTATTTGAGCATGAGCTTTCGTGAGCTACAGCTCACTTCATCGGATGCATACCGTGGAAACTGCAGCAGACTTTATATACACACAGAGAATATGAAACAATACCTCCTCCCACCCCACTGTCCTGCTGGTAATAGCTTATCTAAAGTGATCATCAGGTGGGCCATTTCCTGCACAAATCTAGGTTCTCTCACCCCCCCCCCCACCCCCATACACACACAAACTCACTCTCCTGCTGGTAATAGCTCATCCAAACTGACCACTCTCCAAGTTTAAATCCAAGTTAAACCAGAACATTGGGGGGGGGGTAGGAAAAAACAAGGGGAAATAGGCTACCTTGCATAATGACTTAGCCACTCCCAGTCTCTATTTAAGCCTAAATTAATAGTATCCAATTTTTAAATGAATTCCAATTCAGTCTGACTCCAGCGAGAAACTGCTGAATTGGAACTCATTTGCAAATTGGATACTATTAATTTAGGCTTAAATAGAGACTGGGAGTGGCTATTTCCCCTTGTTTTTTCCTCCCCCCCCCCCCCGATGTTCTGGTTTAACTTGGATTTAAACTTGGAGAGTGGTCAGTTTGGATGAGCTATTACCAGCAGGAGAGTGAGTTTGTGTGTGTATGGGGGGCGGGGGGGGGGGTGAGAGAACCTGGATTTGTGCTGGAAATGGCCCACCTTGATTATCATGCACATTGTAGGGAGAGTGGTCACTCTGGATGAGCTATTACCAGCAGGAGAGTGAGTTTGTGTGTGTATGGGGGGCGGGGGGGGGGTGAGAGAACCTGGATTTGTGCTGGAAATGGCCCACCTTGATTATCATGCACATTGTAGGGAGAGTGGTCACTTTGGATGAGCTATTACCAGCAGGAGAGTGAGTTTGTGTGTGTATGGGGGTGGGGGGGATGTGAGAGAACCTGGATTTGTGCAGGAAATAGCCCAACTTGATTGTCATGCACATTGTGTAAAGAGTTGTCACTTTGGATGGGCTATCACCAGCAGGAGAGTGAATTTGTGTGGGGGCGGTGGAGGGTGAGAAAACCTGGATTTGTGCTGGAAATGGCCCACCTGATGATCACTTTAGATAAGCTATTACCAGCAGGACAGTGGGGTGGGAGGAGGTATTGTTTCATATTCTCTGTGTGTATATAAAGTCTGCTGCAGTTTCCACGGTATGCATCCGATGAAGTGAGCTGTAGCTCACGAAAGCTCATGCTCAAATAAATTTGTTGGTCTCTAAGGTGCCACAAGTACTCCTTTTCTTTTTGCGAATACAGACTAACACGGCTGTTACTCTGAAACCTACTATAGGCATGTATACAATGGATTTCTCCTTCTCAAGTGATAACTATATCTGTTCAGAAGTGCTGTAGGCCTTGCTTCTGCTCTAGTCAATAATACATTTTATTAGATTATTTTCTTGCATTACGGTAGTGCCTAGGGGTCTCAATCATAACAGGAGTTTGAGTCACACTAGGTACTGTACAAACACATAACTAGACAAGCCCTGCTCCAAAGATCTTACAGTCTAACTACAAATGTACCTTTACAAAGCTATATTTCTAGGAGGAATATAGTCCAGGATTGCTTGGTTTTCATGTTGTTTCAGCTCTGAATAATTCAACAACCATCACTCACAAAACGGAACATTCAGAACAGTGAATACACATCATTCTCTCAAAAGCACACATGCACATCTTCATTTGTGTAAGATACCCAGTAAAAGCTAAATATTTTCTTCAGCATTGGAGGGATTATCCAGTGCTCCTGTCTCCTCCCCCACCCTTTGGGGATGCAGCTCTAGCAGCAGGAGCAGGGTCCAGCTGGCCCTACATGCACCTGGCACCAGTGGAAACAGCAGGGGATCCTAACAGCCTTTAAAGGGTCTGGGGCTCTGCTGCTCCAGCCACTCTCCTGCCTCCCCCCAGTGGGACTTTTGGTCACTTTTCATTTTTCAGATAACTTCTTTCAATTTTTAAAAGGTCAAAGTGAGGCCGTGAGGATGTTTAGTCTGTGGAAGAGAATAATGAGGGGGGATTTGATAGCTGCTTTCAACTTCCTGAAAGGGGGTTCCAAAGAGGATGGCTCTAGACCGTTCTCAGTGGTAGCAGATGGCAGAAGAAGGAGTGATGGTCCCAAGTTGCAGTGGGGGAGATTTAGGTTGGATATTAGGAAAAACTTTTTCACTAGGAGGGTGGTGAAACACTGGAATGCATTACCTAGGGAGGTGGTGGAATCTCCTTCCTTAGAAGTTTTTAAGGTCAGGCTTGACAAAGCCCTGGCTGGGATGATTTAATTGGGGATGGGTCCTGCTTTTGAGCAGGGGGTTGGACTAGATGACCTCCTAAGGTCCCTTCCAACCCTGATATTCTATGATTCTAAGTCAATAACCACCACTAGGAACAAGGCCACCACTGGGCTCTGTTCTCCTATAAGAAAGGAGTCCTGGGCCCCAGCCCTGCTCCTCCAGGCTACTCTGCCATCTGCTGGTGAGGAAGCCACATTTCAGCTCTTACTTTTTAGTCTTGTCTAAGTAAGTACTTGTCTCTTCCTCACTCTTCTCCACCTCCCTCCCAAATCAGGTAACGGCAACAGGGGTGTCATGACAACAGACAGATTATTTAAAGGAAACTGATGTATGATGCCACTGACACTTCCACTTACTGGGCTCAGCCCTTATTGTTGTCATTTATTACTATTTCCATTGCTGTTATGCCATAATGCTTCCAGAGCACCCACCACTATTCCAAGAACACATTGCTCCAGCTCTGCCCATTTTCAGGACTCAGCCAGGTTAGAGTTCCAAAAGATATTCAACGAACCTGCCTTTCCCATGACATCTGGGAAATCAGACTACCATTCCTCCACTTGGCACATCCCATGGCAACATCTACTACTTCTCCTATCCCAGTTTGAATTGGGAGGAGCTGTCCAAGGAAACAGAAGCAGAAATAAGAAATCAAATTCTAGACATCTGACCCCTAAATACTGCACAGGTCTATTACTGAGGCATGGGTCAGAAACAGACAACACAAAGTAGCATGAATTAAAATTGATGCTAACTATATATGACCTCATCAGTGATGCATTACATGAGAGAGCCTGAAGCATCGAGAGTGGCTGGATGACACTGCAAGCCATGTGGTAGGTCACCTTGTCTTCCCCAGGATACTTAGTATACCACAGACCTAGGCAGGTGGCACAGCTTTCATCTTCTCTGCAAACATCAGATGTAAGAGAGGTACCTCTGATAAGACAACTTTATTTGAATTCATTCATATGACAGTAGAAACCAGAACCAAAGCTATGTAAATTTTATGCTAATTTACCAACCGCCACAGACAAAGATTTGTAAAGGTGCTCCCTGACACCTTGTTGGCGGTGGTGAGATACCCCAGAATTGTCACACAGGGAAACTTCAGTACTTGTTGACAAGATTTAAAAACCTCAAAACAATCTCCTCACTTGCCTCCCTAGGACTTTCATAGGTCATCTTTGGTCCAACTCACACAGCCGGACATACATTGAACCTGATCTTTGGCCAAGATATCAAGTATGAGGATGTTATGACCTAGCCACAGTCTTGGGTGGGTAATCACCTCATTAAGACAGTGGTCAGAAACCTTCCAGCACTCAGGCAACAAGGAAAAAACAACAATCCAGCTTCCCCTATGAAGACTCATGGACTCCAATGAATTACAAAGCCTGCTAAAGGACATCAGCACCCCACCTGGAGGATGAGGAGTGGAGGACCTGGTGGATCACTATCATTCTACAGTGGCCTCAGCCATTGACATGCTCTTCCCTTCCTTGCCTAGTACAATACTAAAGCTACAAACATAACTTATACATTTCTTGACTGCTAACTGATTCCATGATAAGGACCTGGGTAGAACAGGTCTCTCAGTCAGTTTAACTTTTGGCCTGTCTGTTTTGCTGGAACAGTGGAACCATGTCTCCTTCTCACTGGTCCTATCACACCCTGCTCAGTGTTCAAAGCTGGACAAACCAGAAGGAAAATTTTCAAGGTAGAGAAGTGGTGTATAGGACAGCCTGCTTCCAAGTCTTCACAGGCACCACAAACACACAGTGTGAGGTTCTATGCAGTTCAGCTGTAGTGGTCTGAGTTGCTTGTTCCTAGTGCTTTGTTGGTTAGTTGGCTTGTGGAATGTAGGAGTAAAAGGAAGTTTCTTATAGAGAGAGTCTTCCATTCTAAATCATGTTCTCTGGCTTTGTAAAACTAATTTCATAGCTTCCACCAGCTGTTTTTTCTTCACATGTTTAGCCATAACTGTGCTAGGTAAAAATCTTGCTTTCAGGCAGTGTCCCTTTAAGCCAGTCAACTTAAATCTGCCTGATTTGTTTTTTAACTGGTAAGTCTTGTGACAGTTAAGGCTACTATAATGCAAAATAAGTAGAGGGGGAAAAAGTCTCTCAGTTTATCTTCAGTTTATCTTGTCTGACTGCACTCTGGACACAGTTCAAATTCTTCCCCAGTTTGTTTGCATCTCACAGCAACAGAGGAGAGACAAATCCTTTTTAAGGAAAATTTATTTGTGAAGCCACAAAAAAAGATGGACAGATTTAGTATTGAAAACAATACTTTTGCAGACATGACTTAGAAGTATAGAAACATCATTTTGAAATTCTACAACAAACACTGTCTGGGCAATCTTAAAGGAAAACTCTCTCTTCTCTTTCCCCTCTCCTTCTCTCCCCCCCCCCCCCCCCAAAACCACTTCTTCCTGGAGTTTTTTAACTTTGCTTCTGCACTACTGTATGTCCTAGCCCCTTTCCAACTTCATATTTCCCCTCTGCCTTCCTCCTTTCTGATGGACCTTGCCTAGACAAAACGAGTGTGGCTTGATGAAGAGAAAGTGTGGTGGTTTTTTTTTTTTTCTGCAGCCGTAGGATGAGTCCATGTAGTTTTTCATATGCTAGCTCAACCAGTATTGTGGTAACATGCAGAGCAGTGTTACTGAGCTCCTGCTCTTGTGTATATTTAAAATAAACCTCAGGCAAAGATTCAGTAAGATAGAGCAAAAGTTATAAACCTATTGCAGTGTCACTAGTTTAAGGGGAAAAAAATAGTAGAATGTTAATAGAATGCTGCATGTTTCAAATACTTGTAGTTTTGTTTTAAAGTTAGGAAATTCAAAATTGCTGCAGCTTAAATCCAACAACCTTAACTCTCTCCTCATAATCTCATCCCCCATGCTCTTCCAGGCATAACTATATACTATTATTCTTTCAGCCTCTTAATCACTGTACACTGTACCATAATTGACATAAGAATGCATGTCAGGTCCACTCCCAACACGTGTGCTGCTGACAGAACCAGAGAACAGCCTCCAGTTCACCCTCTTTTTGAGGAGTTTCACGCTGGGAATGGGGAAACCTGATGATCTGTTCCTGGCTCTGTCACAGCCGCACTGTGTGACCTTGGGCAAATTCAGATAAATTAGCTGGCTTCTAAAGCATGCTGAAATATTTAAGTAGGAGGTGCCACATGAATGCAAGATATCATTCTACATATGCAAACCAAACCGATCCAAATCCCATCTTGCTTTCTTAATAACATGCTTCCTTCACATCTGATCCTTTTTTATGGTTGCTTTAACCCTTTTCTGTTTGCAGTGATTGAGCTCCATTCAGCTGCAGGCACTTTAAAATTGGTTTATCCTTGTAATTGGCTTGCATGTGTTCTGCTCCGTAAGCCAGTGGATGTATCATAAGACTTATGTAGCCCCCAAGTGAAATGTCAAAGCATAGGGATGAGGGTTAAGATTTCCTGGCCAAATCAGTAAGTTATATAGGTTTGACATATGACATAGCTACAGGATTTGTCATAAGGACATACTTCCTTACCATCAATGTTTGTTGAACAAAGTAACAGGCATACAAGAGCAGAGGGTAAGATTGATTGGGCAAGATCCCCTGGGAGAATAACATGAGAGGGAAAGGAGTCCAGGAGAGCTGGCTGTATTTTAAAGAACCCTTATTGAGGTTACAGGGACAAACCATCCCGATGTGTAGAAAGAATAGTAAATATGGCAGGTGACCAGCTTGGCTTAACAGTGAAATCCTTGCTGATCTTAATCACAAAAAAGAGGCTTACAAGAAGTGGAAGATTGGACAAATGACCAGGGATGAGTATATAAATATTGCTCGGGCATGTAGGAATGAAATCAGGAAGGCTAAATCACCTGGAGTTGCAGCTAGTGAGGGATGTTAAGAGTAACAAGAAGGGTTTCTTCAGGTATGTTGGCAATAAGAAGAAAGGCAAGGAAAGCGTGGGCCCCTTACTGACTGAGGGAGGCAACCTAGTGACAGAGGATGTGGAAAAAGCTAATGTACTCAATGCTTTCTTTGCCTCTGTCTTCACAAACAAGGTCAGCTCCCAGCCTACTGCACGGAGCAGCACAGCATGGGGAGGAGGTGGCCAGACCTCTGTGAAGGAAGAAGTGGTTCGGGACTATTTAGAAAAACTGGACGTGCACAAGTCCATGGGGCCGGATGCGTTGCATCCGAGAGCGCCAAAGGAATTGGCGGATGTGATTCCAGAGCCATTGGCCATTATCTTTGAAAATGATGGCGATCGGGGGAAGTCCTGGAAGATTGGAAAAAGGCTAATTTAGTGCCAATCTTTAAAAAAGGGAAGAAGGAGGATCCTGGGAACTACAGGCCAGTCAGCCTCACCTCAGTCCCCGGAAAAATCGTGGAGCATGTCCTCAAGGAATCAATTCTGAAGCACTTAGTGGAGAGGAAAGTGATCAGAAACAGTCAGCATGGATTCACCAAGGGCAAGTCATGCCTGACTAATCTAATTGCCTCCTGTGATGAGATAACTGGTTCTGTGGATGAAGGGAAAGCAGTGGACATGTTATTCCTCGACTTTAGCAAAGCTTTTAATACTGTCTCCCACAGTATTCTTGCCAGCAAGTTAAAGTATGGATTGAATGAATGGACTATAAGGTGGATAGAAAGCTGGCTAGATTGTCGGGCTCAACGGGGAATGATCAACGGCTTGATGTCTAGTTGGCAACCGGTATCAAGCAGAGTCCCTCAAGGGTCGGTCCTGGGGCCAGTTTTGTTCAACATCTTTATTAATGATTTGGATGATGGGATTAATTGCACCCTCAGCAGGTTCACAGATGACACTAAGATGGGGGAGAGGTAGATACGCTGGAGGGTAGGGATAAGGTCAAGAGTGACCTAGAGAAATTGGAGGATTGGGCCAAAAGAAATATGATGAGGTTCAACAAGGACAAGTGCAGAGTCCTGCACTTAGGACGGAAGAATCCAATGCACCGCTACAGACTAGGGACTGAATGGCTAGGCAGCAGTTCTGCAGAGAAGGACCTAAGGGTGACAGTGGACGAGAAGCTGGATATGAGTCAACAGTGTGCGTTGCCAAGAAGGCCAATGGCATTTTGGGATGTATAAGTAGGGGCATTGCCAGCAGATCGAGGGACGTAATCGTTCCCCTTTATTCGACATTGGTGAGGCCTCATCTGGAGTACTGTGCCCAGTTTTGGGCCCCACACTACAAGAAGGATGTGGATAAATTGGAGAGAGTCCAGCGAAGGGCAACAAAAATGATTAGGGGTCTGGAACACATGACTTATGAGGAGAGGCTGAGGGAACTGGGATTGTTTAGTCTGCAGAAGAGAAGAATGAGGGGGGATTTGATAGCTGCTTTTAACTACCTGAAAGGTGGATCCAAAGAGGATGGATCTAGACTATTCTCAGTGATAGCAGGTGACAAGACAAGGAGTAATGGTCTCAAGTTGCAGTGGGGGAGATTTAGGTTGGATATTAGGAAAAACTTTTTCACTAGGAGGGTGGTGAAACACTGGAATGCGTTGCCTAGGGAGGTGGTGGAATCCCCTTCCTTTAAGGTCAGGCTTGACAAAGCCCTGGCTGGGATGAGTTTTTTCAATTTAAAGATCACTTTTTAAAAAAAACCCTGATTCTTGTAAAACATGTTTTAACTGAATGGGTTCTTCAGAAACCATGAAAACAAATGACAGGTTTCAGAGTAACAGCCATGTTAGTCTGTATTCGCAAAAGGAAAAGGAGTACTTGTGGCACCTTAGAGGCTAACCAATTTATTTGAGCATGAAGTGAGCTGTAGCTCACGAAAGCTTATGCTCAAATAAATTGGTTACTCTCTAAGGTGCCACAAGTACTCCTTTCCTTTCATGAAAACAAAAGTTCAGTCCTATGACCTTTGCTGTTGACTATATAGACACCTGTGGATTAACTTTAACATTCTTTTTAAAGCTTACTGATGTGGAACTCTTGCAGAATTTTGAGCACATAGGGAAAGGAGCCTCATGACCACTTCAAAAAGGAGAGGCTGGTGTGGTTTGGTAGCTCGCAAAGCAATGAATACCACTTGTGATGGGCCTTTACGATTACATGGGAGTAGATGTGTGTCAGACTTTCCAGTAGTCGTCTGTTACCATTGAGCTGTAGAGAACCAGTAGGTCATGTTATTCAAAGCAAATTCACACAGAATATTAACCAACCAGGTTTCTTCTGCTTTGCTAGAACTGGTGACTGGTATTTTCAGGCTTTATTATTAGGTGGCTTACAGCCTAAACTTGAGACTGCACTGACTTTCACCTTCTTGTAACCCCACTGGCCCACGCGTTGACATGGCAGTGTCTATCCGAGGGGTTAGGTTGGTATAACTACATTGCTCAGGGTTGTGGGTTTTTCACATCCCTGAGTGGCATAGATAAAGGGATATAAATTTGTAGTGTAGACCTGACCTATAAAAAGTGCACTGTCTTCCTACTTCACTCAGGATTAGTGATTTTCTGTCAATGCATGTTACTTGCTGTATGAAAATCTTGAAACATGGAATGATTTTAATAGACTGATAAGTTAAGTCTTGGCTTAGGATGTCAGTTTCAAATGTAACTTGAAATTGGGTGTGCATGGGTTTTTTTAAAAATCTGTATAAAATCTACCTTAGAAATCTGAGTTAAATAACCTTTTTAGAAAAAAATCATTGATTTTTATCCACACTAGGTGAGACTGACACAATTTTGTAAAAGCATTTTTGATTTCAATGAAACTGCATTTTTGATGGAAAACTATTCTGTTTTTCCAACCAGCTGTAGTCTTTTCTTTTCCTGCCCCCATGTTACCTGAGGGTTAAGTCAATTTCTTCAGGGTGTGTTGTGTGTGTGTGTGTGTGTTTTTGTTTTTTGTTTTTTGTGTTTTTTTTAACTACCACTTCACTTTTTTACTTAGTTTTGCTCTGGCGTTGTCTAACTCCTTTCCCTTCCTCCATTTCTTGTAATTTTTACATTATAACTTCTGTTCTTTGCTGTTTGGAGCTCTTTCTCTACCTCAGTGATACCTAATTTGTGAAATGTACCTGCACATATGGGGCTAAAGATTAGGTTGGTTACAGGAAAGGGGAAATGCCTATTGAGTAGACATTGAATTCCTTTTACCCATCTTCCATTGGTTTGCTAATGATACCAACTTTTCTTACCTGGTATTGAGTAGTAACTAAGAGGTGATCCACTGTAAGGTTTGGAGGAAAGAAAACAGGTCATGTTTGGAAAGTTGTCTAGCACAGAATCCTTTTTGAATTTGCAGATAGTTCTGATGCCTCTACACCAACTTATAACCTTTTTCCCAAGCAGCAGCAGGGTGAAATTAAGAAAACTGGTCAACTTCCCTTGCTGCTGTGCAGACCCTTTGGGCAACGGTGAAATCGACACACTGCTTACCAAGTTTCTTTGTGTTGCTGTCTCTCCATAAAGCGAGAACTCTGGGCCTGTCTACATAGCGAGTTAGTACACTGCAAGGTAGATGTAAATCTACAATGCTTCTCAATGCCATGTCCAAACAGGCTGCGTGGATCCTCCTGTGGTGCACTGAAAATTCTCTACTAAACTTTGACCTGCTGTTTTTAAAAAAACAAACAAAAACAAGTAATGCAACCAGGCACTGGAGATCTTCATAGACAAAGATAACTCAAAAACCAGCCTGAGAGTGGGACAGAGTAGCTCCTCTTTTCCTTTCTTCCTGGTCCTAGTAGTCAGCCTTCAGTGTGGAACAAGAGAGCATCTTTGTGTTCTAGCTGTTTGGGGAATGATGGCTTCAAATGATCAAAACTCCTGCCAGCTAGAGATTGGTACAGAAGATGAGGCCCTGAAGCAGAGTCCATGGATTGCACCCTGATAAAATCCCAGTAGCTGGACCAGGTTGCTGGGCTTCTTGTGGCATTGACCCTGAATTTCATTGGTAGAGCTGGCAGCTGTCTGATAAATGTCTCAAACCACACTGGAATTGTAAAACTGTAGAAACCGGAAAGGGGATAGGTGTGGGGAAGAGCTAATAGGTCATACAAGTGGTCTAATACCACTGTGATCATGCATTAGAAATATCTGTGACAGATCAATCTTTGAGTGCTGGACATTCTTCTGAATGTTTGTTCTAGTGCTTTGTCCAGTCTAAATTTAAAAGCTCCAAATAAAGATGGTGCCTCCATTTTTCCTGGGAGATGGTGCCACAAACTAACATCTCTGGGGAATTTTTTTCTCATTCTGCTTACGTTGTCACAGAATCCTAGAATATCAGGGTTGGAAGGGACCTCAGGAGGTCATCTAGTCCAATCTCCTGCTCAAAGCAGGACCAACACCAACTAAATCATCCCAGCCAGGACTTTGTCAAGCCGGGCCTTAAAAAACCTCTAAGGATGGAGATTCTATCACCTCCCTAGGTAACCCATTCCAGTGCTTCACCACCCTCCTAGTGAAATAGTGTTTCCTAATATCACTTAGACCACCACACTGCAACTTGAGGCCATTGCTTCTTGTTCTGTCATCTGCCACCACTGAGAACAGCCAAGCTCCATGCTCTTTGGCACCCCCGTTCAGGTAGTTGAAGGCTGCTATCAAATCCCCCCTCACTCATCTCTTCTGCAGACTAAATAATCCCTGTTCCCTCGGCCTCTCCTCATAAATCATGTGCCCCAGCCCCCTAATAATTTTTGTTGCCTTCCACTGGACTCTCTTCAATTTGCCCACATCCCTTCTATAGTGTGGGGGACCAAAACTGGATGCAATACTCCAGGTGTGGCCTCAGCAGTGCCAAATAGAGGGGAATAATCACTTCTCTCAATCTGCTGGCAGTGCTCCTACTAATACAGCCCAATATGCTGTTGGCCTTCTTGGCAACAAGGGCACACTGACTCATATCCAGCTTCTTGTCCACTGTAATCCCTAGGTCCTCTTCTGCAGAACTGCTGCTTAGCCAGTTGGTCCCTAGCCTGTAGCTGTGCATGGGATTCTTCCATCGTAAGTGCAGGACTGTGCACTTGTCCTTGTTGAACCTCATCATATTTCTTTTGGCCCAATCCTCCAGTTTGTCTAGGTCACTCTGGACCTTATCCCTATCCTTCAGCATATCTACCTCTCCCCCATCTTAGTGTCATCTGTGAACTTGCTGAGGGTGCAATTAATCCCATCATCCAGATCATTAATAAAGATGTTGAACAAAACTGGCCCCAGGACCGACCCTTGAGGCACTCTGCTTGATACCGGTTGCCAACTAGACATCAAGCTGTTGATCATTCCCCGTTGAGCCCGACAATCTAGCCAACTTTCTATCCATCTTATAGTCCATTCAATCCATAGTTTAACTTGCTGGCAAGAATACTGTGGGAGACAGCATTAAAAGCTTTGCTAAAGTCAAGATATATCACATCCACAGCTTTCCCCATATTCACAGATCCAGTTATCTCATCATAGAAGGCAATCAGGTTGGTCAGGCATGACTTGCTGTTGGTGAATCCATGTTGACAGTTCCTGATAACCTTCCTCTCCTCCAGGTTCTTCAGAATTGATTCCTTGAGGACCTGCTTCATGATTTTGCTGGGGACTGAAGTGAAGCTGACCAGTCTGTAGTTTCTCGGGTTCTCTTTCTTTCCTTTTTTAAAATATGGGCACTATATTTGCCTTTTTCCAATTGTCCGGGACCTCCCTCGATCGCCACGAATTTTCAAAGATAATGGCCAGTGGCTCTGCAATTACATCAGCCAACTCCCTCAACACCCTTGGATGCATTAGATCTGGACCCATGGACTTGTGCATGTTCAGCTTTTCTAAATAGTCCTTAAACTGTTCTTTCACCACTGAGGGCTGCTCACCACCTCCCCATATTGTGTTGCCCAGTGCAGCAGTCTGGGAGCTGACCTTGTCTGTGAAGACTGAGGCAAAAAAAGCATTGACTACTTCAGCTTTTTCCACATCTGTCACTATGTTGCCTTCCTCGTTTAGTAAAGGTCCCACACTTTTCCTGACCACCTTCTTGTTGCTAACATACCTGTAGAAACCCTTCTTGTTGTTCTTCACATCCCTTACTAGCTGCAACTCCAGTTTTGCCTTGGCCTTCCTGATTATGCCCTTGCATGCTCTAGCAATATTTTTATACTCCTCCCTAGTTATTTGTCCAAATTTCCACTTCTTATAAGCTTCCTTTTTTGAGTTTAAGCTCACCGAAGAGTTCACTGTTAAGCGAAGCTGGTCGCCTGCTATATTTACTATTCTTTCTGCACATCAGGATGGTTTGTTCCTGCACCCTCAATAAGGCTTCTTTGAAATACAGCCAGCTCTCCTGGACTCCTTGCCCCCTCATATTAGTCTCTCTGGGGATCCTACCCATTAGTTCCCTAATGGAGTTTAAGTCTGCTTTTCTGGAGTTCAGGGTCTGTATTTTGCTACTTTCCTTTCTTCCTCTTGTGAGGATCCTGAACTCAACCACGTCATGGTCACTGCTGCCTAGGTTGCCACCCACTTCCTCTACCAGTTGTCTACTTAATTTTACTTCATGTTTTCATAGTGTCACTCCATTGTACTTGCAGTGAATGGAGAGCAATTTAGCTATTTACATACTTTAAAAATGAGTGTGAAACTTTGTGCCTCCTTCAGTTGTTCTTTTGGTCTAGACATACATATTAGTACTCAGTCTTTCCTTCAGAAGCATCTCTCTCAAGCCCCTGTAATTTTTCTGGCTCACATCTGAATTCTCTGTCAACACCTCCATAGTATTGAGTGGCCAGATTTTTAAAGGATTATTCACAAGAGCTCTGTAGAGGTGGGTATCTATTATCACAAGGACAGCTGCTGAGTTGGAAGCATTTTCAGTCAGTGGTAAAGTGGCTAAATTTCTTCCTGTGTATGGTGTTTTTGTTTTTTCCCTGGGACCATACACAAGTAACATGAAGACAGGTTTCAGAGGAACAGCCGTGTTAGTCTGTATTCGCAAAAAGAAAAGGAGTACTTGTGGCACCTTAGAGACTAACCAATTTATTTGAGCATGAGCTTTCGTGAGCTACAGCTCACATCATCATCTGAAGCTCATGCTCAAATAAATTGGTTAGTCTCTAAGGTGCCACAAGTAACATGAAGGAATTCTTATACTACATCATATACAAACTTCAGAATTGGGATTCCAGTGTTATGGAGATTGTGGCATTCTTTGGTTAGATCTGATATTTCATGGATGGGTTTTTGGGTTTGAGTAAATGGTTGCAAATATGTATTAACTGACAGGCTATTTTCTTGTTTTTCTTTCAGTTATACATGGGAAGCAATTGATATAGATAAACATGTGCGTTATAAAATAAATCCCTGTGGTGGCATTGAAGACTGTAGTGGATCAAGTGCAGTCTGTGCATATGACCTGAATAAAAAGGTCTATCTGTCAGTAGGTAAGTTAATGTTTTGTTTCTTATGATGTCAACATTCCAAAATATAGAGAACTTCTGGCATGTTTACTGTAGCTTCTCTCCAGGTTTTCTAATGTATGTAAGCCATAACAATATTTCTTAAATTACAGAATAAAATTTTAATCTAAGATTTCTACCACTGCATACTAAATCCTTTTTCTTATGCTGGTTAACTTTTACCCAGTTTACAAGAGTTTATAGCAGCTATTCATAGCTTCCAAGGTCAGAAAGGATCAGTCATCATCTAGTCTGACTTCCTGTATGATACAGGTCCTAGAACTTTTCTAAAATTCTTTTTGAACTAGAGCATATCTAATAATTTTTTAAAATAAAATTCTCCTCTAAACAGGAAGAGCAACAGTATGTATTTCACTGTAATTCTATTAGTATATCTACTTCTAGCACAATGTACACTGCATACGTGCGTGTTGGTTGAAGTATGGTTTTTATGTAGATAACCAATGCTTGGATTAGATCTATCAACAATACCTCACTGGAGAAATGTCCCTCATTATAGACCCATAGTTACCCATGTCCCATGCAAACATGGTGTCTCCTCACTACTTCTGTTGCTGAAAATTATTTACTGTGAAGAAGTAATCCCACAGAATTTTAAGCTTCTTGGATGAGTATTTTTGTGACCCTCCTCTTATTTGGTTATTTGTTTCACATTGGGTAGTGAAGGTGACTCTGGAGATCACGTGATTCGATTATTTTTCACTTACGTTTGTCATCACTGTGCATTTGTTTTGATCTTGGGGAAACTGACAAATCTGTTTGGTTCAGTGCGTTTGTCCCTTTTAAAAATTGTTGAGGGTGACCAGAAGGCTGGATGGATGGTGGTTTTGATTCCACATGGCTAATACTCTTATTCCTCTTTCACTGTGTGGCTTAAGATAGTTGTCAAAGGCATGCAATAAAAGACTGAGGATGTGCAATGTGGTTGAGTAAAGGAACTTGAACTTTTGAATTTCCTGACAACTTGTGACTTTTTAAGTGTGTTAACTTGTTAACTTGACACTTTTTTTCTTTTTTTAACAAATCATATTAGAGGCAAAATGAGATGGTGCCAATAAGTGTTTAGAAACAAAATACAGATTTTGTTTCATTGGTTGTCTGAACCCCACTCCTAGGTGGGTTAAACAGGGCTTAAGTAAAAGTTTGATTCACCAAGGTGCTTAAGCCATGTGCCCAACTTTAAGTAGCAGAAAGTTTAAGGGTTGTGTGGCAGCTCCTGTCCCACAGGGCTGGTTGGGCTCCCTGCTCCAGGCCCTGTAACTTCTGGGGTCCCAGCACCACTCAGGTTTGGCCCAGCTGTCTTGATGACGGGAGTCTGGGTAGGTCGAATTTGAGTGAATGGCACTGCAACCTCATGAGCCAGGTCACAATTCCACTCCCACAATTTTGATCCAGTCAGGGGATGGGGCCAAACCTGACAGATGCTGCAATCCCAGAGGTTGCAATGTCCCGAGCAGAGAGCCAAGCCCAGCGAGACCCACAAAAGAGGAGCTGCCACTGTGAGGTGAGTGCCTTGCAGGATCCGACCAAAACAACCTCAGGGCAGGGCTGTAACCAGGGCAGGGCGAGCAGGGTAGCTGCCCAGGGTGCAAAGTTGTGAGGGTGGCTTGGGGTGGCAGGGCTCAAGGGAGGGAGTGCCACCTCCACCTCCTGATTCACCTCAGCAGGCTATCCAGCCTGTCTGAGCTGGGGGAGTGCAACCAAAAAACCAGGGGGAGGCCCGTGACCCCATGAAAGCTTCTTACTGCATGTGTGAGTAGGCTTTTTTCAAGCACTGAATAAAAATGTGGTTTTATTATGAAGAAAATCAAGCATTCTCAACACAGCTTGACCAAGTTTTCAAGTGCTCTCCAGCACATCTGTAACATTGCAGAGTTGTGTAGAAATTGCACATCTTAAACAGAACTTGTATGTTGTCTTGACGAAAAGGGTGTTGCCATGCCTGCCTCATTGTGTAGCACATACTGACTCATCCAGAGCTGGCATTCTTTGTGAGAATTCAGACTGTATATGCAATATGTCAGCTGAGGAAACTACAGCAGTAGTAATAGAAATGGTTGTAAAAGTAGAGTTACTTCTAAACTGGAGTGACACTTATACCATGCATCCCCTGTGTATCCTGTCATTTTATTTTTGTTTGCTTTCCTCTCATGCCAATGTTAATTGTGCATTGTAACCTTGCCTTCAGTGGGTTACAGATAATTAATTGAATGCTCCTGTACATTGCTCCTCACCACAGCATGTGGGTTCTCTGAATAGCTGTTAGGGTGTTAATGTCCTAAAATGTGTCCCTGTAGCTAAATTAGCATAAACTTTTAGCTCCTCTTTTAATAGAGGCCCTAGAGTAGAGTGAATGTAATGTGTTAGTGGGTAAGTTTCCATTGTGATTCACACCCATTTCGTTTCCATCTGTAAGGTTTGTAACCAACGTAGGTTTCCTCTTCATAGTTGTCAGTAGGCTGTACAGCTCACCATGATAGAGCTTGCTGATCTCTGCATCACAAATTCCACCCATCCCAGCTTATCTGCAGGCCTGGACAAAAGGGCAGAGTTTCAGCTAGCCTGGTGGTAATGCCTTCCTGCTGGCACTAGGATTTCTGGGGGGGGGGTGGGAGAGTGGGGGAGAGCATTGGCAGTGGGCACGGTCTCAAATTCTGATGCCTGGTGTTCCTGCAGTGTCGGTGTTCCCTTTATCAATGTTAACCCTCTCTTCTCTTTCCCCATCTTGTCCAAGTCTTCTGCAAATATTCAGAAGGTTCCTTTTGCTCCCAAAACACATTCCTTTTTGGGTGTCCTCACTTAGCTCTGTTGCTTGCTAACAAATAGGTCTGGAGTAGGGGAAGTGTGTTATGGGAAACCTAGCTAACTTGAACCACAACCAAGTAGCCTGTTTTAAAGGTGTCAGACTACGTCTATATGAGATGGAAAATCATTGACTGGCATGCATTCAAACATGACTTGTTTTCCTAGTTGCTCCAGGGCCTGGAAGCAAAGGGAAGTAAAAAGGGAGGAGTAAGTATCATGCTGGCATTTAAAGAGCACTTGCTCCAGTGTGATAAAATTGTGCCAGGCAGGCTGTGTTTCCTAGCTGTACAAAATTAGTGTGTGGAGGGGAGCAGGAGGATATGCAGTCAGTGTAGTAATGTGGATTTTAGTGTAACATTTTATTTTCTTAAAATTAATAGAAATATTAAAATAGGTCTACAGGGGAACATTCGTGTGGACTGAAAATGGGCACCAAGATAATTGGGGAGTAATGATAAACAACTGTGTAGACAGCTAGTGAAGAGGTGTCTAGTGGGCTGTGGTGTGGAGCTGTGTTGGGTCAGGTCTTAATATCATCATTAATCTGGAAGAGGGGAGCGAACAGCATAGTGAATAAATGTTTCATACTGGGCTGAGTTGCAAACAGTACTTTGGTTGGAGAAATAATACAAAAACACTTAGATTAGAAACATCGACAGAAAATAACAAAATGAGATGCAGCTTGAGGGAGGAAAATTCATCTTAATAGACTCTGTGAGGAAAATAATCCAAGATGCCCACACTCAGTAAATAGGAGGAACTCTGGAGGCTGTAAGACAGAAAGACCTTGAGGTGGACAACCAGTTAGCTAGGATTGCAGTGTGACATGTATGCATTGGCCCTTTTTGCAGCCACTGGGGAGCGGCCTTTCTGTGTGGGTGTGGTGCATCACGTTCAGTTCTGAGCATGGCATTGCCATGCTCCCATACTTTGGAGGGCGGTTTAAGGACTGCAAACATGGTCATGGGGCGCAGAGATTGATATGGGGAATGAGCCAAGCTCTCTCAAAAGCAGCTGCTTAGGGGGAGGAGAAATGTAAATCTTAAAATATTTGAGAGGTGCAAACCTCAAAGGAGGAGAGGAATTATTTATTATGGTACGGAAACATAACTTGAGGTGTTAAGGTAAAAATAAGAGGGTGAGTTTAGACTTAATATCAGGAAGTAGCTCCTGATAGCGAGAGAGAAGACTCTGGAATAGTCTCCCAAGAGGTATGATGGAAGCTGTCACATGAGGTGCTTTAAAAGTAGCATCTTAAGCAAGGCTGCATGGATAGATTGATTCTCTTTTCCGCCTCCCCTTATGGCCTGTCCCCATGCACATTCATTGTAGGCACTTGAGCCCAGATCTTCAAAGGTATTCAAGTGCCTGACTCCCAAATACCTGTGAGGATCTGGGCCTTGGCTGGTAGTGGGGTGTTAAGTTATACTGATGTAGTGCCTAGAGGTCTCAGGTAGGCCAGGGCTCCCTTGTGCTATACACTCATACATACAGAGTAAATAAGTCTCTTCACCAAAGAGCCTACGGTCTAAAACGCAAACAAGGGGATGGTGACAGAGAGAAGGGAGGATGGGTAACAAAGAAGATGGTTGAGCACTGACTAGCTGTAAGTACAGTTCTTAGCCAAAAGGTTGTAGCTATATAACAAAAGAACGCTCTTAATCAAAACGTGTACTGCCTTTAAACAGACTGAATACACCGCAGCAATATTGCGTTAATAAATACTACTCACAATTGCTATAGCTGGAAAAACAAGAGGATGAATTTTAATTTGAAAAGCATGAGGGTAAAACTTTCAGAAATGCCTAAGTCACTCTTGAAAAAAGATTTAAGTTTTGTAAGTCACTTAAGCACTTCTGAAAATTTTTACCCTGGGTCTGTCTTAATGACTTAATTTATTATTCTTTGTTTTAAAGTTGCCTTTAAATGGATTTGTATGTTGTCTTGTGTAGTACTTAAGCTTAACAACAACATAGGATATTCTTGATGTACCAAGTAGTGTTTTTTATAAAGTACTGTATTATTGCAGCTTTTATCTCTTCATTTAGGTGACTCCTCTTTGAAAAGAAGTTCTCAATCACTTCTTGAGTTCAACACGACAACGCCCTGTTTGCAGCAAGGCGCTCAACATGTTGTTCAAAGCAACATTAACTTCCTTTGTGGGAAGACTCTGGTGAGTCTGTCATTTGTTTCCTTATGTCCTTTGTGCAAGTAACTTCAGGTCACTGGAAGAGCTCGGTGTAAACTCAAAAGCTTGTGTCGCTCATCACAGAAGTTGGTCCAGTAAAAGATATTACCTCACCCACCTAGTCTCTTTAACTCCCATTTAGTCAGCATAGCTTGTGGTTTTTCTAAACTTCCTTTCTTTTTGGAAAAATCTGAAATGATACCTCAGTTTGTGATGCTACAGTTGTGATTACACCAGTTCTTGGAAACTCCCATGACAGCCCATGCTCTCCAAGAATGTGTATTGATCTCAGATTGTGGCACAGGCAAGCCATGCATGATGATATTAAACGAACAGCTATCTTGATTCATTGTGTTTTGCTAGGTCTAGTCAATGACTCTTTTCTGGTTCTTTAATGCTTTCAAATGGATTTCAGTATAGTATTTTCACAAACTATGTAATAGAATAAATTAAAGTCAGCAGCGTACAGAGCACCTGAAAGCTCTTATTTAAGTGTCCGCTTGAGTAAACTGCGGACTTAAAATAGATGAAATAGAACAGCATCAAAGAATATGACCAAATTCCATTCTTACAAGCTAATATATGGCTCTCGAACCAGTGTTTAGGTTTGTAAAGTCCTTTTATTTTAATGTAGTGTCTTCTGATAATTGCTGGAAATCAGAAATAAATATTGCATTGGTCAGAAAACAAACTCAGACCTCTGACTAATCCCTCTTTGGGACAGCTTCATGCAAGTTTTTAAAACTTTAGTACAGATGTAAAATTCTAGTTTAAAAGGTTTTATTTTCTGATACTTGATGTCTCCAGACTCACACCTCCCAAACTCTTACTAGCTGAAGCGATCAGAGCTTGGAGTCACTTATACTAGGACCCAAACACTTCAAGAAGTGATGCTGTTGGCAATGATAACTTTATTACACACCTTTTTGGAAAGCAGGGTAACTTAGAGCGTTATGTGAAGTGTCAGTACATCAAAGTTTTTTTTAAAAAGTTTCACACTCCACATGTGACAAATTGAAGAGAGAGGGTGGAGGCGGAAGCTCAGAGATCCTTTTGCCCTTTCTACATTAGTTTTCCAGTGACAAGAAAATTGTCTCTTATTGGTAAACTGTAAGAGCCAGTGTGGCCAGGGTGTGACTTTGCTAGAGCTAGTTAAAGATTTCACATGATTAGGACACCGCAAACTCTTTATCTTTAACAAAATGATCTCCTGTTGATATTGGCTGGCACAACTTTTTTTAAAAATAGCTTCTTGACAAGGATGTGTGTATGTACTAGTGTGGTGGGGACTATGTACTAGTGTAGACAGGCCATAGAGATCTTTTACCACCTCCTTTCCATCCTTCATCTGGAAATGGAAAGCTTGCTCTGCCTGGGATATTCATAGGTAAATAAACTTAGTTTCCATGGCTGTCCAGCCCTGTCCATGTTAAGCACTCCTTAAAGTACTAGACTGACTTAACAATAAGCTATGGTTATTGCATTATTAAACTGATGGTGTGATTGGGCATGAAAAGCTTGAACCAGGCCTATCAAAACTAGTTTTTCCTTTCCAGAAGAGATCCCTTGCTGGTGTATGGTTCGAGAGAAGGTTAGTTTCTCTGGCCTTAATTGGTAATTGGTTGTGGGATAAATGGCAGGCAAAAAATACCTACCTATGGATGGTTTCAGAGGAACAGCCGTGTTAGTCTGTATTCGCAAAAAGAAAAGGAGTACTTGTGGCACCTTAGAGACTAACCAATTTATTTGAGCATGAGCTTTCGTGAGCTACAGCTCACTTCATCAGATGTTTACCGTGGAAACTGCAGCAGACTTTATATACACACAGAAATCATGAAACAATACCTCCTCCCACCCCACTGTCCTGCTGGTAATAGCTTATCTAAAGTGATCAACAGGTGGGACATTTCCAGCACAAATCCAGGTTTTCTCACCCTCCACCCCCCCACACAAATTCACTCTCCTGCTGGTGCTAGCCCATCCAAAGTGACAACTCTTTACATAATCAAGTCGGGCTATTTCCTGCATAGATCAAGGTTCTCTCACATCCCCCCCACCCCCATACACACACAAACTCACTCTCCTGCTGGTAATAGCTCATCTAAACTGACCATTCTCCAGGTTTAAATCCAAGTTAAACCAGAACATCTGGGGGGGGGGGTAGGAAAAAACAAGAGGAAACAGGCTACCTTGCATAATGACTTAGCCACTCCCAGTCTCTATTTAAGCCTAAATTAATAGTATCCAATTTGCAAATGAATTCCAATTCAGCAGTTTCTCGCTGGAGTCTGGATTTGAAGTTTTTTTTACCTATGGATGCTAAGGTAGGGAGACATGCATTGTCTTGCTAAAACATAAATCATGGCAAACAGAGACCTGCTTTTCACAATTGCTGAGCATCTGATGTCCCTACTGACTTCAGCTGAAGTTGTGGGCACTCAGCCTTTCTGAAAATAAAGTCCCTAATTTTGGCCTGTAAAATGTAGCGCAAATTGTACACCTTGGAAATGAGGGGTTACTTTTGAGGGCTCACGTACTCAGTGTGGTATACGTCATATATGAATGGACAGCTAGGACTTTCCTGTGTTTTTTGGCAGTATGCCTCTGCCTGTGCTTTCTAACAGCTTTCCTAAGTAATGACTAAACTTGCCATTAATTTACTGGGTCATGTCATCGTTTGAGTACTATCCATGCCATTCTTATTGTCAAGAAATAATTTGGATGATTTAAAAAAAAAAAAAAACCAACAAAAAACTTTTGTTTTGTTGGTACTGACTTCTTAACCTCTTTTTATTTTTGATTTCTTATTTTATAGTTATAAACTGAAAGCTAACTATTGATTTCATGATCTTTTTAAAATAGGGATCCCCAGAACTTGTTACTGCAACTGAGTGTGTGCATTATTTCGAATGGAGGACTTTTATTGCTTGCAAGAAAGACTCATTTAAAGCCAAGAAAGAGGTAATGTTCCTAGCTCATGCAATGCATAAGGTGACTTCACCAATTTTGCAGTCTTCAGTTAGAAGAATGGAATAGTCGGTCAAATAATACTCTTAGTTTTTTACAGCATACATTCAGTTAGAAATCCCATTGTTCAGTCTTAATATATAGCAACTTTGGCACAAATAGCAATTAAAACTTCACAAAAGCTTTGTCAACTTTTTTGAAATGAAAATCCACCTTTTAAAAATTATGAATATCCTGTTAGAACAAATTCTTTAATAGCTTTAGTTAACAAAGATGAGAATTTTAAGGAACTCTCCAGTACTTGTGCCTGTGACTTTTGCTTTCTGCACGGTAAAATGAGAGTGAAGGGTTTTCACTTTTGCTTGTGCAATAGCCAACATTGTGAACATTTTGCCTTTAGTGGGGAGCCTGGTGTTTTTAATGGAATTATTTTGAGTTCTGGGCAAACCTTTCCACTGCTAGATTTTATAAAAATCAGTTTTCTTTGGAAAAAGTATTTCGTGTCCTATGATGTCTCTAACTAGTGTGGTATGGACTTTACGTGGAATTAACTAACATGTTTAACTTTCTAGGTACCATGCTACGTTTTTGATGATTTGAAGAAACATGACTTGAATCCACTGATCAAGACTTCAGGAGGCTACTTGGTGGATGACTCAGATGACGATTCCTTGTATATAAACGTCTGTAGAGACATAGGTCTGAACCTCTGTGTACAGTATATGTGTCTAAGTTGTATGAGTTATGGCAGTACTCACTAATGCCTCTTGTAAAGACTATCTGGTTTTATTTCCTGTTAAACCCCGCTTTTAGGAGTTTATAACTCTCTATTGTTTTAATCCATCTTTGATTTGAAATGTGGCTTTGAAGGCAGCTTCCCTAGAGCAGTCTTCCAGAACTGTTGAGCTATTTGAAGAACAGTGTCCTTTTGGATGGCAAAGGGGTTGTCTTAAAATAGTACAATCCAATCTGAGGCTTCTCTGCTGAGACTGGCAACAAAGGTAACAGTTATGGTTGCTCTCTTGTTGCTGTCATCTGTCCATTGGCTTCATGTTTCTTAGGCCAGAGCGATAGCTAGCGATAATAGCTCAATGTGGGCTCCAATTCAGCCAAGCACTTGCTTATGATTTAGTTGGGGATTGGCCCTGCTTTGAGCAGGGGGTTGGACTAGATGACCTCCTGAGGTCCCTTCCAATCCTGATAATCTATGATTCTACACTTAACTTTAAGCATGAGTAGTCCTATTGAAATAATGTGCCCAAAGCACGGGTGGGCAAACTACAGCCCATGGGCTGGATCTGGCCCCTCAAGGCTTTAGATCTGCGCACAGGATTGCCTTCCTTGTGGCACTGCGGGCTCTGCGCTGCTCCCAGAAGCGGCCGGCACCACGTCCCTGAGGGGGAAGCAGAGTGCTCCGCGTGCTGACCTCACCTGCAGGGACCGTCCCCTGCAGCTCCCATTGGTCAGGAACAGGAAACCATGGCCAATGGGAGGTTCGGGGGAGGTACCCACAGGCAAGGGCAGCATGTTGAGGCATGGGAGGCACTGGTGTGCGCCGCTGCCACCCTGGAGCTGCTCCAGGTAAGTGGCTCCAGGTAAGTGGCGCCAGGCCGGAGCCCACGCCCCTCCTGCACCCCAGCCCCCTGCCCTGAGCCCCAGCTGCACCACGCACTCCCTCCCGCCCCCCCCCCCAACCCTGTGCCCCAGCTCTACATTCATGGCCCTGTGTGCAATTTCCCCATGCAGATGTGGCCCTTGGGCCAAAAAGTTTGCCCACCCCGGCATAAAGTTTAAATATTTAAATGATTTGCTGGTTTGATACTTATTTTGTCCAATAGTGGGGAGAATGGAGACAATATAAACAGTTCTAACAGCAGAGAAATTTCTTCACAGGCTGAATTTCATACATATTAGATAACTTTAACAAATTTAGTTTTTCTACATTGCATTGCTTTTGCATTTTTAACCATGTATGTGAAACTGGTCTTTGTTTTGTTAGAAAGAAGCGTGTATGAACTTTGCCCACAGAACAAACTAAGTCTATGATTTTATTTCAAATCCTATTGGCCTGAAACTTAGTGTTGGAAGTTACATCTTTATTTAATATCAACAGGACGTCAAAACAAAATGGTCCGCAGGTTTCTATAAAATATTGCTGGCCAAAAATCTCAGGATTTGCATTTGTTTTAATATAGTGTTGCTTATCACCCTGGTATCTGAGTGGTTCTCCCTAGAACAATGTTTCTCAACGACCAGTCTGTGGACTGGCACTAGTCCCTAAGATTTCCCTGACACAGTTTAGGAGGGCAGCAATCTGGTCCCTGATACCAAAATGGTTGAGAAACACTGACCTAGAACATTCAGTTGAGATTAATGCCTGCAAATTGTCAAATTCCCCATTTCTTTTTATCCCTGATTTGTAAAGTGAATACCCATAACTGAGTATTGCACACATACTAGGAAGAGCCTTAAAAACCTAGAGTAACTCTTCTCCAAAATTCAATATAATTGGACATGTACAATAGATGTCTTCAAATCTTTGTAAACTTTGGGTTTTTTTAATGTAATGTTTGAGGGTTGTATTATTCCAGTTTGTTTCCATCAGTATGCGAAAATCTTCGTATGTATGGAAGTTTATATTAGTTGTAGCTATTACTATAGTAGTAGAATCACTTTAACATGGTAGTCTTGACTGGAACTACAGCTAGTATTCTAATCCCACTTGCTTTGAAGTAAACTGCAAAATAGACTAGGAGAACATACTGATTAAAATTCCATAATTGGACTTTCTCCACATCTAGAATACTGCTCAGTGGAAGGAAAAAGCTATTACAATGAGAATTTGAAGTTTCTAGCTTCTGAATGTGTTAGGTTTTTTTTGTTTGAAGTTAGATGACATCTTTTCAGCTAGAAGTAGTGGAAGTGTGCATTTTATCTCTTTCATGGCTTCAAATCCTCAGCAATCTTTTTTTCCCTAATTTTAGCTTGCCAAAAATAAAACCATTTGAGTTCAAACTATACTTTTGAAAACTTTAGTCCAAGGCTTTTAAACCCCCCCTCAAACTTATGAGCTGTAAAGGGGTTTAGAATGAACACTGCTTCAGTCTAATGTAACTAAATACTTAGCGCTGCAACAAAAACCTCATTTGAGTGATATCTGGTATCCTCCTAACAGGAAGCTCAAGCAGCGAAACCAGAAGTTGTCCTGTGGGTAGTGCTGCATGCTTGTTAAGTGGAGGCCATGCTTTTGATGTTGGCAGTCCTCAAGAACAGCTGAAACTGCGTGACAAAGACAGGTACTTTTGGTGGTACTTTTAAATGTCTGAAAATCTCGTGTATATATTTATAAGGGCTCCCTTTTGTGTTTATGGACAAAACACTGTTCGTTATTTGGCTGATATATATTCCTTAGCATTTCGTGCTAATATTGTATATATTTCAACATATTTAATTACCAAGAGAGAGATAAAATTGGAAGGTGGCATCTTTTTTGTAGACAGGCATGAGGAGACTAGGTTTTTAATGTATTATCATTGCCATAAAGTAAACTTCTAGTCTTTTTTTTTTTTTTTAACCCCATGGGCATGCTTACATATAAAAAGTTCTGGAGGATGAGGCAACTACCTAGCTTTTCTTTAAAGAATAAGATGAAATTATTGGTGTCACTCTCTGGTGGCATGGGATGGTCATTGGACAGGATGCCCCAAACAAAGGACTGAGTTCTAATTCCAGCTGTTCCAGTGACCTGCTGCATGCCCCTGGGAAAATCATTTGGCCTCTGTCTCACTTTACTTTATCTCTCACAGATGTTACAAGGATTAGAGTCGAATGCTGCCCTTATGCGTTTGCATTAGCTGCCTCTTGGCTTCTGGGTATAGTAGAAGGTGCTGGCTGTGACACTAAGTTGTCTAGTATCTGCCAGCCTGAGACCCCGTCTCTCCTTGTGTGACGCTGCCACAGCTGAATCAGAGGCTCTAAACTTCCTTGGTATTCAGTAGAGAGAGGTCCTAGGAGGATGTTCTCCAAGGGGGGCCTCTCAACTTTGGAATTAATTGGGTTGGTCTGAAATGGCCCAATTTTGGTGGGGAGGAGAGTCAGATGAGTGTATAGATTTTTATTTGGATGGGGTTGGTATTGGGTTTTCGTGGCAACACAATGGATGACGTTTCGTTTTTGAGCATTAGCTTCTTTTATGGCCCCTTTGAGCTTATTCTTCTCTTGTTGCCTGTGGGGAGCACTGCTTACCCATCCATTCTTACAACACTCACTCCTTGTTTGATACCCTGCCAAATGCATATTGCTAGTGGAACTGCAGAGCAAACCAGGTCACTGTGAAGCAGACCAGGGGCTGGGACTCCAATTATATGGAAGCCAGTTAAAATAAGTCAGGTAGTGAAACTGATGGGCTTTAATGACTAGCTTGAATAAAATCATTTTGGCTTTGCTGCACAGGATGACTATTCAAAATGTGGTTGCCAAAAATACTAACATGGGCCTCGTAGACTGAGAATTAAGAACATCTGCCTGTACTAGTTCTCCTGTTAACTGGAAAGTTCCTGACACAAGATTGATATACAGGAAATAAAACAGTATTCTCGTCTTTCTGATTTGTAAGCTTGTGCGTGTTACAAGTACAAATATATCCACATAGCTGAAAGAATATGGTGACCTACAAAAGGTGGCTTTGTTTTTTTTTTAAAACTGGGCTCGTGACCCTTTGTGCTTCGTGATGTATATGGAATGCCTAAAAGGTGGCTTTCCCTGCTTCTGTTGGAGGACTTGCTGAGTCTTTGGGATGTGTATTGGCACTGGCACCTTAAATCAAGGGCCTGGGAACAGGACTGCTGAATTTTTAGTGAAGCCTTCCTCCAAAAGATTCTGATTAACATCAGTGACTTGTTTAAAGACACACAATACAGAGTCTTAAACTGACTAAAATCCATTCCCTTCATCTGCTCTAATATCCATTGCCTTCATCCATTCCCCTTCATTGTCCTAGCTCTTGTGATTTCACCATTTCCTGAGTTCTTAGTATACCTTAGGCTAGGGAGAATCTACATTTCTTATATAATATTTAACATAAACTACATTACAAAAATATTAAGGTTGCAGTGTCAGGAACTCAAAAGGTTGCCTGTGCAGCCTTAATTCAGTCTCCTTATGGATATGCCTTACCATACCATCTTTAATAACATGATCATGGCCTGTTGTTTTCCATAGGGCCCTTACCTCATTCAGTGTATAGGCTGGATCTGCTCAGGAAGTGAATCCGGGTTGTGCAATGAATGAAGCATCTGTAGGACCCCTGCTTCCTTTGTTGCAGACTATTGAAGGTGTGTAGTGAAATGAGGCAGGAGATTGCAAGAAGATGGTTAAAGCAGTGGAATACTTCCCTGGAAAACTGGATTCTGTTCCTGCCTCTGCCACAGAGTTCCTATGTGATGCTAAGCAAGTCACTTAAACCAGACTTTTTGCAGGTGGTCACTTATAGTGTGGTGCACATTTTCTGGGAGCCCAGCTGGAGACCTTGAAGTCTGATTTGCAGAAGACAGCTGCAGCTAAAGTCAGCTGGGCTATGCTTTGAGCACAGTACTATATAATGCTAAGTACTCTGAAAAATCAGGTCCTGGGTGCCCAGTTTGAGACTCCTAAAATTAGTGGACACTCTCTTTTTACCTTAATTTCTCGATGACTCAACTGTAAATTTGGGATAATAGTCCCTCACCTTACAGGGGCTTTTTGAAGATAAATTATTTGTGGAACAGTTTTTCTGTAGTGATGAGAAAAACCCATGAGAAAATGAATAATTTTGTATTCAGAGCATGATTTGAACACTGCAGGAAATAAGATAACCACATCAGACAAGGAAGAGGGAAAAAAGAGTAGCTCCTCAGTAAATGAGCACCCACCATTCATTCTGTGCACTGAATGAAGCAGGGGTTCTCTGGGGAAAAAATAGTATGTGAATGTGTGATTTTAAAGATGGTATCATCCATACACACAAGGGGACAGATGAATTAAGATTGTGCCAGCACTAGGGGGGGATGAGACCCACACTTTGGGTGGTTTTCTTGGAGGTTTACTGACAGCAGAAGAATGGTGAAACCAGGGAATGTTGGGTTCCATTCCAGCAGACTCAGGAGGGAAGTGAGCTCTAATGGGCACAGACCGCTTCTGTCCCTGTCCTGTCTTCCCCACCCCTGACTTCTCATCCCAGTCCTAGTGTCCCCGTCCAGATCCCAGCCTTCCTTACCCTCAACTCCTCGCCCAGTCTGCCTTCCCTCTCCACTACTTCCCAGTCTCCCTCCCTCCCTGGACTTTTTGTCCAATCTGTTTTGCCCCTCCTTGCACAGTCTCCTTCCCTGTGCCCTGGTCTTGTCCTTTTTGTATTTGAGTGTGGCACCTTCCTCCTCCATGCTGCCTGGGCACTCACAGGGTCACTGGGAACGTGTGACAGTCTTCTGCTCTCAGTTCTGGTGCCTGTTCTGTCCCTTGCCCACAGCAGTCAGGAATAGTAGTTGCAGGAAAGTGCCATTAAATCCTAGATTGGAGCAAGTCCAGAGGATGGAAACTTTAGAGAATTCAGCGGGGAGGGTCTAACAATTCTCTACTGAGAATGACTTATAATTGGGTCAAATTTGAGTGGATTGTCACAAACAGCAAAAGGCGCATTCCTCCTGCCGCAAAAGCTAACCCCTGTCAAACTTCAAGTTTGTGCTAAAGATTCTCAGCAAAACAGTTGTAAGAACTTTTTGTCTTACATGTTCAATGTACCGTTCCCTAACCTTGATCTTGGAAATGGCTGAACTGTTTTGGATGCAACTTTCCAGAAGTTATCAGCCTGAGGCAGGTACCCAACATGGAAACTTTCAGACCAAATTGTTAAAATTTGGCCAAGTTATAAGCAACTGAAAATGGGGTCTACAATGGGAAGTGCCAGGGTACTTGAATAAGTAGTGCTGTCAGCTCTGCCTCTCATAGTTTTGGGAAAAGGGGGAAAATAAGGCTGAAGATTGTTGTAACTAAGCAAAAAAGGCAGAAGCCCTTTTCCCCTCCCCCTTTGTAAGTCCCCCTTTAAAGATAGAATTTAATATTTTTAAAACTCTTCTCCCAGGGTCTCTGGGTAAATTGCAAGTATCCCATCCTTGATATTTGCTAGCATGTGCAGTACACTTTGTATTTATTTATAGTTGGAATTTTTTTGTGGCTTCCCATTTGTTTTTTTTTGTTTTTGTTAGGCTTGTACTGAGTTATGAGAAAACATACAGTGAAGAAGAGAAGCCAAATTTCTGTCTTGGCCATAATCCAGCAGTGACTATTACTTTTGTGTGCCCATCAAAGAGAAGAGGAGAGGTAATTAAACTTCTTTAGACTGCATTAATGATCGTTCTCAGTTAACCTCTCTGCTTCAGCCTCTATTTTACTGAGAGCAGAAACCTAGTATGTGCTTTGCTGTTGGGGGTCATGAAGCTTATTAATGTTTGAGATCCTCAGGTGCAAAGTATTAATACTCACTCCAGTATTAGTGGATTTTTTAAACTAAAAATATTTTCAGAGAGAAATCAGCTGTAACTAGGAATACAAATTAGAGAAAAGGTGGGTGAGCTCCCAGCTCTGTGTAGCTTGAAAGCTTGTCTCTCTCTCATCAAAAGAAGCTGGACCAATAAAATCTATAACCTTGCCTTCCTTGTCTCTCTTATATCTTGGGACTAATATGGCTACAACAACACTGTAAACAATCATAGGAATACAAATGTCTTGAGGCTGTCTCCTAAAGAATCTCTCTTCTTTGGGTGACAACTGCTCTCGTCTGAATTTCAAATTGCGTTGAGATTGTTAGAACCTAGCATTGAGGTGGAAATAGTATCCCTCTCTAGAGCGTTATTCCTAGGCAAGATGTTCTGCTTGCTAATAAGTGCTGTTGTCCAACCTGATTTGTGTGACATGCTTAAAGTCTTTGTTCTGTGTAATTTGGTTTCATTTAAATCTGACCATTTGTCTTACATCTATTATTGCACCCATGCCTTTAGTCTGCAAAATAAGTGTTATGTGCTTTCTTTAAATTATCTCTGATCAGTTTTTAAAGTAGAATCATCCTTGTGTGTTAGATGTCCTATTTGGCATAACGGAATGTTATGAAAGAACTGATAACTTTAACATATCTAGCAACATCCATTTGTTCCAGCTCACATAATGGCATGTGATCTTGGCAGCAAGACACTCTCTTTTAAAACCAGGCTGAAATTAACATTGCTGACACTTTCTCTGCATAACCTGTCACATTTGCACGTTTTGGATTGGCCTTGTTCTAGCCTATTGTTCCTTTCCTGACCTAGATGGCTGTCTACACTTCAGCCAGATCACTCTTTAAAACTGATTGAATAAAGAATTTTTTCCCCGTTCATTTTAAAATACTCTGCATTTACATAACAGCCATGTTACAGGCAGATTTACTAATTCCACCTTTGCCCTCCCAATTTTCCTATGCCTGGCCAGTGTGTTTATACACTTGAACATTAATTGGGAAGCAAAAATATTAAATGCAGACTTATGAAGGAAAATATTTCTTACAAACTTTCTTTCCACTTAAAGCACATTCAAAATTTAAAGTGGTTTGTTCTCGTGACCACATTTTCCTTCTGATTATTAAGTCATTATAAGGAGTTAATCTGTTGCTTATTGAATTAACTTCATCTTCGTCAGGAGATACGAATATTCGGATACAGTAAGTAAGTTTCCCGGAAGTTTTAACCAGATGGCAAGCTGGTGGGAGGGAGGCAAGAGATGAGAACTCTACAGTAAAAACCATTTACCGAAGTACTTTTTTGGGGGTAGAGGAGAGGGTGAATCCTGTGTAATTCAGTGTCTTATTCAGACAAGTGTCCCCATCCTTTTATTCATTTGAACTCTTGTCCCGTTAACAAGTAGAGTAGTCTAAGCATATGATTTGCAATTATAATCCTGGCTCTGATACAATCTCATGTTGGGCAAGCTATAGTCTATTAGTTGGAATTGTTTTACCAGTCTCTCAAGGGTGGTGATCTGTGCTTCTAAAGTGCTTTGAAGAAAACTGTTACAATGAAGTGTTCTTAAAGCTGTAGAAAGTCTTTTACCAATGTTAGCTGCGTTAAGTCAACTCTTAATAGTGATCATTTATTCTTCTTGTAAATATGCTATACCACTGATAACCTTTCAGGAATTTAGTCTTGTGCGCCACCTTTGTTTTAGACACACAAAAGACCAACTTTCTGGAATCTAGTGCTTAAGGTACATACCAAGAATCATCTTCAGGCATCTAAATAGGCTAAATATGGATCTAGTTGCCTATCGTAAGCACTAGATTCAAAAAGGTTGGTCACTCTTTTTGGTGTAGAACAAAGATACTGCACACATTTTATATAGATAAAATATACAAATGAAGATGACAAACTTGCGTAATATGCGGGAGTCTTTATTCTTTTTAAAAAAAAAAATTTGCTCTTAGATTTCCAAAAGCATGGTCTTACTTTGCTGGAAACTTGACTTTCACCTAAATGGGCTGGGGTGGAATGGGAGGAAGGGGTGTTAGTATACCTACCTTCCATTTGAGTTCTTGTGTCAAATACATTTAAAAAAAAATGCTTTGTTCTTATTTAATCATGTTCACTTCCACATCAGCGCACGGGTCCCAAACTCACTGCCAAGCTCAACTGCCGGTATGAAATTGAATGGGTCACTGAATATGCCTGTCACAGGGATTACCTGGAAAGTAGGAACTGTAGTCTGACCAGTGAACAGCATGATATCTCCATTGATTTGACACCACTCACTCAGCAACAAAGTAAGTTCCTATTTTTCCTTAACAGAGAAGGGAGTGAATTCCATAGACCAAAACTGGAGCTTGGGATAGCATCCTGTATAGAGCGTTTAAAAGCATTTGTGTCACCGAATTTCATTCCCAGTCTTGTATTCCAGTACCTGTTCAGGGTTGTTGCTTTTCTTTGAACCCTTTTAAAGAAAAAGGCTGCCACCTTAATCATTTTCTTTCCCCATTTCCTTAGGCTATGTCACACCATATATGGCTAAAGATGAAAAAGAAGAGTATTACTATTACTTAAATATTTGTGAGAAAACCACTGCAGGCAACTGCAAGGATGCCACTGGATATGTTTCATCTTGCCAAGTAAAGTCTCAGAGTAACCAGCAAAAAGTGGCAGGAAAATTTAAGAACCAAACCCTCAGGTTTGTAAAGTCATCTGAGCCACGCCTTCAGATAGGTCACTGAAAGAGGGAAGGGGATAAACATTTGATAGAAACTCTGAGACTTGTATATAGAAACTGTTTTGTTTTGTAAAAGGTACAGAATACAGTAGGAGGATGAATAATTAAAGCAATCTCTAACAAATCTATTTGGAGTTTGAGTTAAAAATCATGGTAAAGCTTCGGCAGAGCCATGCTTGCAAGCACCATGGCAGCTGTACAGCACCAGAGGAGCTAAGGTGGCCCACAAGAGGCGGGAGTGCTAAAAAGTACTTCTGTCCCGTTGATGTCTAGACCTTCTAGCTGCTGCTCTTGAGTTGCCTCACTGAGTTTTGCTGGCAACATTACATCAGAATCCTGTTGGAGCCAGGCTATATAGAGTAATGAACCTGCTAGGGTTTCTTACTATATTGCATGCTTTTGCCATGTTGAACATATCTTATACTTCTGTGATGTACAATTTGTATTGTTTAGAACTGCAAACCCATGCAATGAAGCAAGATCTCTACATCCATATATTCCTTACTGAGGCACCTCTAAGCTAGTCTGGATGCTAGTATTTGCAAAACAGCACTCTTTAGATTTGATATACAGGGGGTGCCTCTTAACCTTGTTGTTCAGAACATACCCTCATAGCTTCTTGACTTTTTCTGGGTGGGACACTCTGAGGAATGACTTTCTCTCCATTCAAAAACAGAAATGTAAATTAGCTTCACTTTTTAATCTACCTGGCATGAAAATGTTTTCATGCAAAAGTTATATTCTTCCAATAAATGGAGTATTGGACACAGAGGAGATCCTAAATGAAAACCATAGAAAAATTTAATTTCTAGCAGAAACATCCAAGAAAAACATTCAGATTTTGTTCAGAAAATGTATAATTGATGCAAAATGAAATCCCATGCCATGTAGATTGATGGAGAGAAGTTAGGGCCTGAGTCTCCACTTATCTGCGCTTCATGTGGTCATTTATACCTGTGCAAACTGGTTGTAAAACACTACAAATCAGAAAGGTGTAAACACACAAGGTGCAAAACACCAAGGTGGCGAATTGGGCCTTTAGTGTTAATTGTGAAGGTGTATACAACAGAATTTCTCCATTATGGTTTACAAATCTCAGGGGAAAAGCAATTGGAATATTCTCAATTTGATGGAAAACTCAGTTGCTATGCTGAGTAACAATTTCTTCCCCTGGAAGGAGTGAAGCAGTAATCAATTGCACGAATTGGGCCTCCATTAGGTGGGACAAATAACATGGTGATGCCTGGTGGTAATGTTTTTCATAGCTTAACTTAAAGCATTGGGATTTTTTTTATTAGGTACTCTGATGGGGATCTCACTCTAACATACCCAGATGGAGATGCATGCAGCTCTGGCTTTCATCGAATGACTGTCATAAACTTTGAGTGCAATGAGACTGCAGGTGAGAATATAGGTTACAATTACTTTACAGGGCTTTTGTAGCCTCTGTGTATGCTTTTGCTATTGAACTAGAGGAACTCCTCGTGTCCAAGAGCCAAGTGGTTATAAGCCAGCATGGTTGTATCTAATTTCTTATCTGTTGGTTAGGGGTAATTCTCTAGTTTAAGTACTTTAGCATCAAAAACTATCTTCGGTTGAGACTAATTGCACTGTCATTCCTGACTACTATGGTAACTGCTAAAGAAATTTTCAACCAGCTAGAGAACACTTATCTTTAGTTTTTAAAGCACTAACTTTATTTTTAATGTTCAGCCACCAAAGGGTCCGTTTCTTCGTTGTTGTTGTTTTCATGGTCTGCAGTTAATTCTGTGACTGATGCTGCAGTACATCTCACTGCCCTGGAATTACAGCTTTGTAATGTTTCTGCTGTGACGTGGATGCGAAAGGCATAAATGCAATTCCCAGACTTCACCCATACCCCTTAACTTGAAACCTAATAGTCTTCCTGGCTTTCTAACCCTATAAGGTAACGAAGGAAAAGGGGCCCCAGTGTTCACTGGGGAGGTGGACTGCACATATTTCTTCACCTGGGATACTAAATACGCCTGTGTTCGGGAAAAGGAAGACCTCCTTTGCAGAGTTGCTGATAAGAAGAAACTATATGATTTGTCACCTCTGATTCGCAGTTCAGGTACAGCAGCAAAAATAAACTACTGTTCTACGGACTATTTTCAATTTATCATGAAACCACGTGCTATTTTCTTAATTGCCACTTCTCCGTTGTGAGCCTCTTCTTAGCCTCGTCTTTAGCTTTTGCATAGGTTCTTAATCTTCTCTTTTGAGTGTGATATTAACGTTCAATTTCCTTTTTATGCAAAAACCTCTAATAGAGGCTATACTTTTAAGAAGGAATTCAATTCTTTATCAGTCTCCACTCAAGGTCCCTTTATTTGCAGCTGTGGTTTTTAAACCGCTCATCATATTGTGGATGTGTTTGGGATATTAAGTAAACTTAATCTTAGACAAGATTGTTTGTTATATCTAAAATCTCTGGTTCCCAGAGTCAGCGCAGAATTGGGAAGCTGTGGACAGCAGTCCCGTCGAAGCAGACAAGAAACACTTTTTCATCAATGTCTGTCATAAAGTACTTCAGAAAGGAGCAGCTGTTGTCTGCCCAGATGATGCAGCTGTTTGCTCTGTTGGTGAGTGCACAATTTTGAAACACGTTTGTGTGGAATATTGCTTATAAAGATATACAGCACTTCGTGACTGGTTTTGTAATAATTCAGAGGGGCACAAAGGCTGGGTTTGCATGGGGCTGGAGGAGAGAATGGGGATAAAGTGATGCCCTGTGGCCAGAAAAAGGCCTAGGAAAAACAGCATAAACATACTTTAACTGAAATCGAAGAGAAGTTTTACATTTCACTTTGTTTCCAGGCCTTGACAATGCTTTTAAGGTGTAAAACAGAAAAATTGCCATAAAATAATCATGCAAAACAGAAATTTCTCAGCGCTGTTTTTACTCTTCCTCCACCCCCTAATATTTAGATACTGGCTTCAGCTTTTTTCCAACTCGGGGAAATCACAAAATAGTCACTACTTAAAGTAAGCTTACTTTTTTTTCTTCTTCTCTCCCTCCTTCTACCCCCAGATAAAAATAACAAGCCTAAAAATCTAGGAACGTTCATGTCTTCTCCCAAAAAAGTTGGAGAGAGGATTCAGCTTACTTATTCAAAGGGAGACAGCTGTGGGAAAAACAAGATGATCAAAACTGTCATAACCCTTGTGTGCAAACCAGGTGAGAACGTTGACACGCATTTGTTTTCTAAGCTTTTTATAATGAAAGATAAAAGCAGAAATGTTTTTAACCATTAAAGCTCTTTGGCAAAACCTTTGCTAAAACACAACTTTTAATGAAATCTGGCGACTTTCGCTAGATCTAGTGACAGAACTGCCAAGTTGGCAACACTGGATGGAAGACAGACGGGAGGAGGTGAGAGCTGCAGGGGTGGGGAAGGAATAGGATTAACTGTGAGAGTAAGATAGATGCCAAGAGGGACTGGGGTTAAACAGAGAGGAGAGCAAGGGAGAGAACAAATGGGCGTTGGGGTAGGGGGAGAGTAGGGGAGACTTCGGGGATCAGAGCAGAGGGATATTGGGGCTAGGGCCATGGTGGAGACTGGGACTGAGGGCAGGGGGATATTGGTTGACAGGGGAGAATAGGTGGCTCTGTAACTGGTGGTGAGAGGGCTCAGGGAGTTGTAGTCAGCAGGAAGAAGAGCAGTGGAAGGAGCCTGGACAGCAGGCAAGTGGGCTCTGTGCAGGTTGGCTGGAGGGTCCCCGCTCCCTCAGAGGGATCTGAGTGGCTCTTCTGGTGGGGAGGCAGTGCTGGGCTGCTCTTGGCAGCCAGCCTTCGAGAGGTTGGCTGCGGGGTATTTGTCCAGGATGGGCTGTGCAGTGCAGCCTTTACCCTCCCCACTCAGGGGTTTTCTGTATCTGGAGGGGACCCTGGTGTGACGGGCTCAGGCTGGCTGGAAGGTGCCTAGGGAGAATCAAAGGAGAGATGGAGGCTGAGCAGGGTCTGGAGTGGGAGGGGATCCTCCTGGCCCCAGAAGTTCCAAGCTCCAGGCAGAGGGGTTGCAGAGCAAATGTCCCACTCCCTGCAATGGTGGCACCCTTTTTACACACAGCTTTGACTCTTACTACTTTTCCCTATAACAGACCTGTATCATGTCCATGTACCCTAGCTTTAGCAAAGGAGAAATAACATTACTACTTAAAACCAGTTATGTGGGGGAGAATTTATAATCCAGTGTTTTTTTGAAGAGGTGTTGTAAGTCGGGGATATATTGTCCAAAAAAAAAAGTACCCTTTTTAATTTACCAGCTTCTGCATTCAATGGGAAAAGGGAACTGATAGCTCAGCCATCTGAAAGCTTTGCCTGTTTCAGGCTATTTGCTACTAAGGTTGGCAGAAGGGGCTTGAAAACAAACGGCAATCCATGTGACAATTCAGCCTCATACTGTACCTCTTTTGGTTTTTATGCCAGGTGACCTAGAAAGTGCTCCTGTCTTTAACTTGGAGAGCAGCGAGTGTTTGTATGTGTTTGAGTGGTATACAGCTGCTGCCTGTGTCCTGTCTAAAACTGAAGGAGACAACTGCAGAGTCTCGGATGCTCAGGCAGGTATGTTCCCAACTCCCACAGAGGCTGGATTTGAGGGTTTTGTTAATGGAGAAATCTCAAGCTACGTGGACTTTCATATTTGACAACCTATTCTACACTTAATCGCGTTTTTAAAATACATAAAATGATTCTGAGGTTTTATAGTCACTCTTGCATTTGAAATTTGATCTATGAAACTAGGCATGTGGAAATGGCTGTTAGGTGCATGATTAGCTATATGCATCTGCAAATACTGTACTCCACTTGCTTTTGCAATCATACATTTAATTTAGCCAGGCATCTGACTTTGAAAATCAAACCCTATACATTCTTGAAGGTAGCAGAATGTTCTTGACAGTTGTGCAAAAGAAATAACAAGAGTTCTTAACAGCGTATTCAGATTAGATGAAAAGACGTGTAAAATGTAAAAGAGCACATGCTTTAGTCAAATATACCTGTATTTATCTACTTGGTTTAGAAAATAAAGTATAGTTGTCTTGACTATAGGCCAAGAGCTTTCAGAAAGATGAGAAAAGGAAAAAAACTGAAAACAAATCTGAATATACTGAACTTCTTTTTTTATTTGCTTCTCGCTAGAGTTTTCTTTTGACTTGTCACCTTTAACAAAGAAAAGTGGCAGCTATATCATTAATACAGCCGATTATGATTTCTACATAAATATTTGTGGCAGTGTCTCAGAGGAACTTTGTCAGCCAAAATCAGCAGCAGCATGTCAAGTATCAAAAAAGCAAGTATCTTCAGTCTCCGTAATCTCTAGTACTTGGTCAGTTGTTGTATATAGTGCATTAGGTGCCTGTCTCTAGATGTGGTCATGCAGTGACTAGCTTGCTGAAGTTAATTATGAAGTCCTGCAATTCTTTCAAACTTACTGGTAAAGGAGCTCTAAGCAATATGTAAAAACGTCTCACTTCACAGCTCCCACTTGATGGGGGAACTCTTGGAGACTTTAGTTATGAGAGTTATACTTTAAATTTCACTTAAAGAGCAGTTCTGTTCTGAAAGGTGATTGTAAAAATAGCACTTTATTATTCAATAACCGTTTCAATGGACCAAATTCTGTCCTCACTGAAAATGGCTAGGTTGAATAGGTGAGACTGAAGCCAGAATTTGGCTTGCAGAGTGGTTATGTATGTCTTTGTGAGAGTCCAGTTATGCTGCTAGACCCCAGGTTCAGGTTGCAGGGCTAAAAGTTGGATAAAATCATCCCCTCTACTTGTAAATGGAGAGGAGTTGCTCTGGAAGCCATTAAGATAAAATAAACCTGGATCCCCTCCCCCCATGCCATATATTGTCACTTTCAAAGAAGAGCTCCACTTCAATATTAGTATATTCAAAGGATATACTAATGCTAATGTGGCTCAGAACTAGCATTTTGAAAACTTGGTTTCCCTCCAAGGCTTGTTAAATTTACATCAGTTATTTACTGTGTGTGGGTGCACACATCCTAGCTTTTAAGTGGTGTCTTATGAGTTCAGTTAGCATTTGGTTTAAATACATTCTTTTCAAGCTGTGTGTTGTGTGCCTTTTTAGCAAGGAACATACCTGGAGTCTAGGAGAACCCAGTTCCAAACTTTCCTATTACGATGGAATGATTCAGTTGACCTACAAAAATGGTACAACCTACAACAATGAGAAGAAAACACAGCGATCTACCCTTATAACTTTCCTTTGTGATTATGAAGCTGGAATAGGTCAGCCTGAATACCAGGTAAGAACTTCCAAATGACCAAGAGGGCATGGGCGGAAACCCCTACTTTTCAAGGATCTCTGATTCTCAGCTGCATTGTATCTGTGTGAAATCTGTGTAAAAGCAAGGAGAGCCAAACTCCCAACAGCTGCAGTGAGGATTCTGATAAAAGGCATTTTGAATGATTATTGCAGAGTATCTGCCTCTGGTTACAGTCATAACCTTGAGAGCTGCAAAGTTTTGTCTGGCATTCTGAGCAACAGCAGGGTGTTTGCCCTGATCTGGTTAATTTCCAGCTTGAATAATTACGTTCTGCTTCTGCACCAAACAACTGTGGTTACTGAAGCCACACCCATGCCTTATATTCTTCTGTAGTTTCATTTGGATAAAAGTATAGTTGGCTGTTGAGCCAACTGAGGCTACATCCCAGTGACTGAAGCTACACGCAGGAGTAACTTGTTAAAGTGCTGTGCAATCCTGTGGCATGAAAAATTCTAAATGAATGAAGAGATTAAGTCTTGGTGATAACTGAACTGGGGAAAAATACAGACTGGAGAGCTACAGAAATCAGCAAGCTGTGGATCCCGAGTTTTTTGCATCCTGAGAGAGAGCATAGGTTGGTTATTCCCCATGTATAAAGGAACAGACCCATTTTATCCAAGTTAAAAGGTTTATCAGTTTGATATTCTTAGAAGCCATACTGTTGTGACCTATTTATTCTGCAGTCCGTTTGTGACTGTCTTCCTATGATTCTGGTAACTTAGGTAGAAGACAATTACACATACAACTTTAAATGGTACACTAAATATGCCTGTCCAGAGATGCCATTGGAATGTGTTGTGACTGATCCCAACACCATGGAACAGTATGATTTATCAAGGTAAGAGAGAAGTAAATAGACTCGTAATGGAAGGACAAAACCCACATGTAAAAACAAATGTCCTATCTAGTGAAGTCTCACTGTAAATTTGGTGTAGGCTGCGTAGACAGCGTCAGAAACCCATGATCATTCTTGACAGTCTTGAATTGTAAAGGACAAGCAAAAACGAGGGAAAAAGCATATCCCCATTTTTTAGGGGGCACACTGCTGTGCCTGTCATAGTTGTAAATTGATTGATGTCCTGCATTGTGTGTTGTTTGGCTGGCTTTGATAGCAAAAACGGTTGTCTCTTTTTGTAGTCTGCAAACAACTGCACTTTCTGTGCTGTGTTTTTAAGAAACATTCTGCAGCCAAACATTTAAAACTTTAGTCCCTTATTTACTTCTGAGTGTTGCAATGATAATATCCAATAAGGGAGACTCTGTATTTGCTGCTTCTGAAATAGTTGTTGCATAGGTTTTTGAAGAATGGATTTTGCTTGCCTCTTGCCACTTCACAAATTATAGTGTCTCTAATCCTCTCCATTTCTAAGAGGAATGTGTATTGTAATTTAAGAATATAAATATTTCACTTTGGCAATTCAGTTTATCAAAATCCGAAGACCAAGGTGAAAACTGGTATGCCATGGACAACTCTGAACCAAATGAGCACAAGAAGTATTACATAAATGTCTGCCGCCCTCTGGTTCCTGTTCCCGGGTGTGATCGATATGCCTCAGGCTGTCAGATGAAGTATGAAAAAGATCATGTGAGTATCACTTCCACCCCAGCACCAAAAGTTAGTCCAACTGTTATGTATACATCAAAGATCCATTTTAAGTGTCTTCTGACTCTTCAGGAGGGTAAAAATAATGGCCTGTGGGACCATAAGCATTGGCACAATCACTGGCAGAATAGCAGGTCTTTCAGTAGGACCGTGATTTGTAGTTTAATAGCTCTGGTAGTTAAGGGTCAGACTTACCCTTAGAAGGCTGTAAATCTCAAGTAATACCAAATATACTCAAGAGCAAAATTCTACCCTCCTTTAAACCACACAGTCATCTGAGGGCCAGCATACTATAACAGTCAGTCTCCCATTCCTGTCACTCCTCAGTCACTTTTTTCTTTCCTTGTGCACTGTAATGATTTTGCAGCCAAAATCTACAATGCATATTATGGGGGTGGATAGCCATATGCCTTAAACAAAGGGCATAAACAGTCGGTCAAGAAACTCTGGCCTCTTTCTTCCTCTTCCCTGGAGGCAGAATCTCAAAATTCCCTCCCATGATCTAAATCTCACAAGCTTTTGTAAGTAGGAGCCTCTGAGATTTTGGTCCACTCTTTAAACTCTTCAATTTATTTAACCAAAAAATTAAAAAATAGGATGGGGAGCCTGGTGCTGGTGTGGAGACCGTGCAGCCACTGTCACAGAAGAGTCTCCTGAGCATGTGTACCTGCAATCCACTGCAGGAATGAACAGCAACAGCAGGAACATACCAGGAAGAGCGAGGGGGAGGTCTCCATCCACAAATTTGTCAATCATCCTCCTGCTTCCTGTTAAACTGTCAAATTTAACAGATTTCTGCTTCACCTCTGCATTGTGAAGCAATTAACATGCCACAGAGCTTGTACCCACTCTGGTGCAAGTTCTCGGGCTGGATCCTACACAAACTGAGAGCCTATTAAAATACTTTAACATGCTATTCGCTCATCAACATCCTCTTTGTTTTGTCTTATTTTGTACATTAGAGTGAACTGTGGTAGAGAAGGGCGTGAGAGTAAAAGCAAACCTCAGCCTCTCCTGAGCTGTTTCCCGGCGACCTGGGCTCTGATACCGCTTCTTTTGTTTGTTAGCTTTTTCCTGGGTAGACATACCCTTAGTGTCTCTGTCTCAGTTCCCCACCTGGGAAGGGGAGAACTTCATAAGTCACAGGGGTGCAGACAATAAAATCTATGACTGATTGTGAGGTGCTCAAATTTGATAGTGATGAGGGCAATATAAGTACCCAGATGGAGTGGGGAAAGATTTTGTGTAACTGTACATCTGGAAAAAATGTTTCAGCTGTGTTTCTCTGCAAGACACTGTCTATGACTGATGGAGACTGATGGAATTCCTTTTGTGAGCTCATGACTTAAAAACTACTTTCTCACAAGAACTGTATTAGTTCTCTGCAGTTCTAAGAGTAAGAAATAGACACTGTCAGCTAAATCAGTAATCTATCGATTCCCAGAGCCTCAAATTTGGATTTGCCTTGGTTTGCAAATGGAAATGAGTTTGGTAGTTACTGCCCCCTGGTTGGTGGATGTTTGTTCCCATCAGTCGTCATACACAACTGGCAATCTCTAGACAGTGTGAGTCGGTAAGTAGAAACTCTTGCTGTTTTGTGTCAAGATGGAGATACAGTAAGGAAACCTGCATAATAGTCCACTGTCATCAGCCATTCACTTCCCTGGACATCAGAACCATAGAGGATTCTTATTGTTGGCCCTGATGACATATTGCATACCCAAAAATCTACTTTGGCTCTATCCTATGGAAACCTAATGTGTCACTTGTTGGAAATGCCCTAAGGTCCATGACCACTTGGTCTCTCACAAGAGCAGTGCAAACTGCAGAAGCATCAAATGTGAGATGAAAACTTACAAACTCTCTCTAAATCAGTGGCACCCAAATTCTGAGTCACATACCACCTTCTTAAAAGCTTGTTCAGTCTATTTACTTTACCACATCAAGATCACAAATGACAAGTGGTACATGTACCACAGTTTGGTAACCCCCCTGCTCTAAATTCTTTTGCTGAGCTGTAGTTAGCTGACAGACAGGGACTGCTGCCTCTAAAGGTTTTGGGTAGCCTCTTAAACACCTTCCTATAAACCAATACTTATGGATAGATGGGACTGTTAAATGTCAAGATAATTTGAGGGAGAGGGGGAAGGTAGATTTCTTAACCTCTCAGTTGCTGTTTCACAATTACCTGCATCTTTTAAAAAAGGATATTACGGAATGTCGCTTTGGCACAGCAAAGAACTCTGGTTATAGCTGAAAAGAGGGAAGCTTGATTTTAGTTTTACTTTTGCGAAGCAAGCGCTGTTTCATTGTCATCCTTTTTTCTTCATTCTAGGATTCCTTTTCTGAAACCACTTCCATTAGTAACCTGGGGGTTGCTAGCAAAGGCCTAGTAATTGAAGGACATGGTCGAGTCCTCCTAACCTACACAAATGGTTCTGTGTGCATCAGTGCTGATGGGAAGAGGACCTCCTATACAACCATAATTCATTTTACGTGCTCCAAAGGCACTCTTGTAAGGATGGAAATGCTTTTAGTCTCCTCATTGTACTAATGTTCTCTGAGGCTCTGTATGGGGTGCAGAAACAGTGTCATACTGGAGACATGATGAAAACTGAATAGTGGTTTTTCCTCCCCCCCCATGACTCTGGTGCTTCAGCAATGTATCTAGAGTTGACTTACATTGTTAGCCAAATTTTAAAGAGAGACAAACAAGACTGTAACAATTGAGAAGTTAATGGTCTGATCTGGAGGCCATATTTAAGACTGGTTTCAGAGGGGTAGCTGTGTTAGTCTGTATCAGCAAAAACAACGAGGAGTTCTTGTGGCACCTTAGACTAACATTTATTTGGGCATAAGCTTTCATGGGCTAGAACCCACTTCATTGGATGCATGGAGTGAAAATACAGGAGCAGGTATAAATACAAGAAAGGATGGGGGGTTGCTTTACCAAGTGTGAGGTCAGTCTAATGAGTTAAATCAACAGCAGAATACCCAGGGAGGAAAAATAACTTCTGAAGTGGTAAGAGAGTGGCCCATTACAGACAGTTGACCAGAAAGAGTAACCGTAGGGAGAAATTAAGTTTAGGTTTTGTAATGACCCAACCACTCCCAGTCTCTGTTCAGGCCTAATCTGATGTCCAGTTTGCAAATTAATTCCAGTTCTGCAGCCTCATGTTAGAGTGTGTGGTTTTTGAAGGGTTTTTTGTTGAAGAATTGCCACTTTTAGGTCTGTTATTGAGTGACCAGAGGCTGGCTCTCATATGACCTTGATATGCATGAGGATTTACACACGTAACTCTGAGTCTTACATTACAATATGAATGTGTAAGTTTTCTAATGTGACCATAGGGAGAGGATAGATCCAAAATGAGGAAACCTATGTGCTTTATAAGGCAACCAGACTTAACAGTTTCACTGTCTCTGTTTTGTCATGCATGTATATAACTGTTTCCCATTTTGTTTATATCAAAACTACAATTACTTAACTCCACATAAGCAAGGGAATTCAGATTTAAGGTAGAAAGCCTGGAATAATACTTGTTCTAGGTTTGTTCTTGCTGCATCCTAGGTGTTTTAAATATTGCACGACTCTGAGATCAGTGCATAACATTATCATGGTCAGAATCTTAGTACAAGGGACATAGGATATATATATATATGTGGATTTTAGTACTTACCTGCAAAAGCAAAGCAGTACAGAGTAAATTTGGACCTATAACACTCGATCACAGTAAATTTCTGAATATTTCTTATTTGAAGTAGTTAAACTAACCTTCTAGTGCTTCATGGCCCTATTTACTCAATATTTCCTGACAGTAATTGCTTGCTTATCATAATGGACTATGTGTCAAGCCCTGAAATTTATGAATAATTCAATTAAATATTGGATTTGATAAGTGTAAAAGTAGGACTTTTTTGTTTTGTTAATGCAGGTCTTTAATACAATTAGCTATTTAGTCTAAGCTGTTTGGTTAATGTAGGCACTCTACATACTGAAAGTCTTGAACTGTTGGCTGGGGAAAAGGTACCACAAAGTACATGTGCAGTAATAAGGTTTTTTTGTTTTGTTTTTTTTGGTTTTTTAATTTGAGCCAGATTCTCAATCAACTGAGAATTTGTCCCTAAACTCTTATTAAAATAGCAAATTTTCAAGAATTAGTAGTTTTGACATAAGATGAAACAGATGCACTTTAAATGAGTCTTTTTTTAATTTTATGTTTTCTTTGCAATTTGAATTTTCAGAGTAGCAGCCCCAGGTTTATTGATAATCGAGAATGTGTTGTCACCTTTCTGTGGGAAACAGAAGCTGCTTGTCCAGTCACAACAACAAAAGATGAAACTCAGGTGAGAGTGGGGAGGGCTATTTTGTAGCCATTAAAAATTGTTCTTCATGCTCTGCTGCCATTTGTCCCTTTTTTCCTCACGTTATTGTCTCCTGCAAAGCTAGTTTTACCAAAGTAGTTTTTAAAGTTAATCCAGAGCTACTGAAAGGGGCCAGACTTAGAATACTCAAGAGTGAAGTCCTCTGTTAAGTGATCAATAGAGCAGTTATGTCATGAGAAGCAATAAGGCAATTTTCCCAAATGGCTCTACTAATATATTAGAATGTTGACCTAGAAAAACCACCCCTGGAGATAGGGTAACTTGCTTGCTATGACCATTGAATTGTTTTGTTCCCCTACTGAGACCACCAACAAACTACCAACTGTATTATATCTGTCCAGGGATTTATGCTCAGCTCATCACAGCTGCATCTGGATTTGTAAAGATCTGTAGGGAGATCAGACTAATTTCACACTGGCAATTGAATAACCCTCAGATTTTTATGCACATCCTGGATTGGATCTAAACTAGTGACTGTGTTGCAAAATATCTGCATGTCCTTTTATAATTTCATTGATGCGTTCTCTTCTCCCTCATTTAGTTGTCTTTATTTGCCTTTTCAGACTTGCTTTATAGAGGATTCTGTTCAGTTGTACCAGTATGCCAGTGGTGCATGCTTTCTTGGGTAGCTTCGCAGACAGTAAATGGGCAGCTGTCCTTGCACTGCACTAAAGAATACAAATGTGGTGTTACTGTTACTGTAACTGTTAGTCAGTACTGTTACTGACTGTTAGTCAGTCTAAATTAAATCTCAGTTAGCCCTTGCCCAAGTTACGTTGTGACCCTCCTGGTCATTATGCATATTTGTAAAGGTGCAGTTTTTTAAAGCTATGTATATAGCGTCTCCTTTTTACAAATAATAATTTCCAAGTTTATCTGCAGGTCCCTTCTTAAAATAACTAACTCTCTTCCTCCACCTCTCAACCCCACCTCCATTTTTTTTTCAGTCCTGCTCTGTGAGAGATCCAAACAGTGGCTTTTTGTTCAACTTGCAACCACTAGCTTCAGAAAAAGGCTATATAACCAGTGGAATTGGGAAGACATTTATGGTACTTTTTAATTTATTTTTATTTTATTTTTTTGTAAATGTACAGACTGCAGCTGGTTCATGCCTTCTGGTCTTAGTTGGTAAAGTGGAAAGTTTGACAGCTGATCCTATCCTTTGTGCCAGTATCCTTATGAGTCAGCCAGGCAATGTCTTACTTCGGGAAAGGAGTGGAAGGCAGTTAAATAGTTTTTTCAGTGGCTGGTGAGAAGAAATTTGAGGAAAAAGTCAAACTGACACTTGGTACACCTCGAAAGTAACTCGAAAGCCATCTTCCTGATGCTGACAAAATGATAAAACTGGTGTGGTTTTTGCTGTGTTTCTGGTTTTACTACATTGCGTGCTCCCTTTTCTTTTGGATGGTGGTGGAGGGTCATAAACAGATCAACTACCCTCTCTGTACTGATGTCGACATACATAAAAAAGGAAGTAAGCAAGAACCAGGGTGAGTGCAGAAATGTGGGATTTAATTATCCTGTATAGACAGCCCTCCTGTGGGCCAGAAACAGCAGAGGCTATGTTCTGATGTTGCTTTTATGTGGGAATGGTTCTCAATGTTAATTCTTCAGGCAAGTTAACATTATTCACATTTTAATTTTTTTTTAGCTAAATATTTGTGGACCAGCACCGGATTGTGGTACTATTCACGGAAAACCAGCTAGTGGATGTGAAGTAGAAGATCTGATATCAGTGAGGATAGTGGAATTGGACAAAACCCTCTCTCTGTCCCCAGAAGGATTTCTAACTCTTACCTACAGAGGCAATTTTGAGGTAAAATCAGGTGAGTTCAAAATCCCGTGCTATGGTTTCAATTAATTGGCGTTTGCTTTAGATCTGTGTTGATGGTTTCATTCCCAGGCCCTGTTCTTTGTGCAACAAAATCTATCTGATAAATTCAGTGTGTTAAAGCTGTGTGGAAAAACCCAAATTAATTTCTACAAAAACCTCAAAAGAAATGAGAATTTTTCATGCTGCAGAAAAGCTGAGTAAAAACTCTCAATTTTTCTGTGAAACACATGTCAACATTTTCATAGTTTCATTAAACAAAATGTTTTGGGTTTCAGTTTAGTTTCTTTTTCTCTGTTTTTTAACTTAATAAAAATCTGAAGAAACATCCCCTCCCCTCTGCCCCCCCCTACTCCCCCAGAAGAGTGGGAAGGGGGGATAGGGAAAACCAACTTGATTTTAGTTTCAAATTGAAACTTTCATTTTATGATCACTTTGGGCTTTTTTGGCAAAACTGTGGCTGAATTGAATTATCCACAAGTTTTCAATTTGACAAATACCTTTTCAAACACTTTGATCAGTAACTTTTAATTAGCTCTAGATGGCATACTGTCTTGAATGACTACTCCTATTTCTTATCATGACTAACTTTCTGAAGCTGAAACGTGCTTGGGAAACTGTTCACTTGCATGTCTGAACGAACTCTGTTTCTGGGCTCCCAACTGGGAGACATGGCCTTTATTGGGAAAGGAATGTGGCCGTTTGAGAAAGGAGCACTGGGCAGGAAGGGTCGATGTACCGTCTTAAGCATTATGCTTAATTTTAAATGATAGTCCATAGATTGGTGAAGATCTGTCACCATAACAGTTGGCACCAAACATATTATTGTTGCTGGGTGCCATATAAAATGGATAACCTACAATTATGAAGACTAACTGGAAAGTTGATATCAAACATCATAATGTCAGAAATAATAGGTAAAGCTCAAGCTTCTTGGCACTACTTCTTGAGGCCCTATGTAACTTAAGTCCTCTCTCTTTGTCTGATTTAGGGTGTCTTCTGTTCTCCCTTCACGCCCAACCTACTGCATTCAGCAATGCCGGTCTTGAGACTCCATTTGTTCTGTTTTTGCTTGGAAGCTATTCCATTGGAATAGGCCAAAAGAGTGCTGCTGTAATTGTTTCCTTAATGTCTGAGCCAAGATCCTGGACTTTGCGTAGAAATCAGAGCTCACTTTTTCATGGATAACTTGTCAGCAGCCATGGCAACAGTATCTGATGCCTGAATAGTGATGGGGTGTGTATCTGTATGGGCTGCTTTTTTTTGTGGTCAAGGGTTCAAGGAGCACAGTTCTTACTGGGCATACTTGTTTCTGAAATCAGCCTCAGCGGTCCATGATTTGATATGCTTCCAATGACAAGTCTGTTTAAACTGGGGTGTGTGGTGTGTTCGTGTGTGGTTTTTTTTTTTTTAAAACTCTAATTGGCAATTGAATAATTCTGGCCCAGATCCTCTCTAAAGGCTCCCTGTTGGGGAGTTTTTTGTTTTGTAGTTCGAAACACTGCAGACAAGGTCGAATTTTTCTGACCGATATTAAGGTTTACAGTTTGATTTACTGCAACAAATGGATATGCTGAGTTAGGAGAGTGACTGTTATTCTTAGAGTGCTCACTTTTCTTTAATCTGAGATTAGAAAACAAATCTCAGTTGCATGCAGCAGTAGATCATTTGCTGTATCTTCACACAGGAGCATCAGACACTTTTACAGTGACTTTCATCTGTAATGACTCATACCCTGGAGAACTTAAATTTGTGGAGGAAGAAATAAACAGTGCACTGGGAATTCATAATACGTTCTTTGAGTTTCATACAGCCTTAGCCTGTGCCCCTGCTCCAGTAGACTGCCAGGTTACTGGTAAGTACATTTTGACTGTGGGGGTGTTGCATGAAATGCATATCATGGAGGTGAGGGTAATTGAACAAAAGGTAAAGCTTTCTATGGAGATGAGTGAAAGTTTGAGGTAGGGTCAAAAATGTTTAAAAACTCATTATCTTCAGGTAAGAGTCTAGAAGAACTTTTCTAACCCTTGTTTGCTAGCACTAGTTTTGATTCTTTTATAAAAATGAGCTCAAACGTAATTACAGTTTATAAATAAGCATGTAAAAACGTGGGTAGATGATTCATGGAGGGCTAAACTGCAGTTATTTAATGGTGCATATTAATTGTTTGCTAACGTAGCACTCTTTTCTCTAACGTTTTTAAACGTTAGGTGTATATTTGATCAGTAATCCACATCTGAGTCACATGTTACTGTTTTCCCTAGTGGCTTGGCTCTTTACCACTCTTTCTCACATGTAAACCCTACTGATAACTTCTTCGCACCTGCAGCACATCTTGTTAGGAGGCTGCTAAAGAAGCAAATATTGATAGTGATGATTATTAGTGAAAGTGGAGAATTTGGGCTTCAAGGGGTGCTTTATCTGGTATATCATGGGGTTGCTGTTTGTATTTTTAAGTATTTGTTAGAAGTGCCCAGAGTACTCATATTGGTGATGCTGCTTATTTAGATAAGTAAATCAACTGGTTCCTTATCTCAGTATGGTGAAGCTACAAATGTTTCCTGATTTATGATTATGAAGGACTTGGAAACCATGTGGTAGCTTTTTGGTTTTTGGTGTCCTAAGCTGGGATTGTCCTCAAAAAGGAGTTTGACTAAAATACTTCATTTATGTAGCTGAGTAGTACCTAAAAGGAAGCAGCTCTCTTCATGACTGTTAACCTCATTAGAATCCAGAAAATGGAAGGTTCCTCTGTTGCATGCCAATAGTATCTCATGTTCCTAGGGTACAAGACTTTTTTAAAGTCTTAGTTTTAGGAGAAAGCTAGGAACTAATTGACTTTGCAGATAGATATATATGAAATTTTGACCCTACCAAGCTTGATAGCTGACTTTTGACAACCACTATTCTTCAGTCTGCACTGGAAAGAGTCAGCTGTATGGTCACTTGCATGTGTCTGTATGTCATGCAGCTAGGTCTGTATTATTATTATTATAATAGTCACCCTGAATTAGAGGATGTCGACAATCTCAGTTTGTATTGATGGGTCATAGCATAGCTCCAAAGACCAGTTGGAGAAGAATAACACTTACCGCACTAACCACAGGGCCATTTGCCTGGTTGTGCTGGTTGAGCTGCACATTATTGCTGGTGTTAGTTTTGATTGGTCTCGGGCATACAACTTACTTATTGCTGGAGTTAGTTTTGGTTGGTCTCGGGCATACAACTTACATGACCAGTCCATGAGTGTGTCCATATCGGTTGGATGCAAAGCAAATAACCCTCGATACCAACTGAACCAGCTTTTGACAAAACTTCCATGTTGGACACCTGGACCTGCCATTTGATGTCTAGCTCTAAATAGAAACTGTCAAGATTTTTAATGTGCTGTTCATAATAGGTCCATGTTTCACGCCCATAGACCATTATATCCATAGAGCTGTGAGAACAGTAGCCTTATGCCCTTAGAATCTGTCTACAGACCAATCAATGTTGCTTCCAGATTCAGTGATAAAAGCGACCACATGCGGCAGTATTAGGTCTATGTACTGCTCGTTTGGAAGACTATGCCAAAGGAAAAAAATTAGCTTGGAAAAAAAAATCAATGTCATTGAGAACTGTATGTATGACATTGAGCCCAGTGAGACCCTGATCCTATTCGGGTGCCACCTCAGTGTAGATAGCTAAAAACATGCTCTACCAAGTGTACTTGATTTGGGAGTGGGTTCTTGTCTCTTTTCCATAGTGTACCACATTAACAACAAATGGGAGAGGAAAGGTCCAGAAGTCCATTTCATAACATTCCTGTGACAACTATCTCAATGCTTGCATGGAAAACTAAGGGAATATAGATTTCAGAGTAACAGCCGTGTTAGTCTGTATTCGCAAAAAGAAAAGGAGTACTTGTGGCACCTTAGAGACTAACCAATTTATTTGAGCATAAGCTTTCATTTTCTAGCTGTCCATACTGTGGTATTAGAGAGATGAAGTGGGTGAGATAATCTGTTGGACCAACTTCTGTTGGTGAGAGACAAGCTTTCTAGCTTATACAAAGATGACCTGAAGAAGAGCTCTGTGTAAGCTGGAAAGCCTGTCTCTCTCACCAACAGAAGTTGGTCCACTAAAAGATATTACCTCACCCACTTTGTCTCTCATATCTTGGGACCAACATGGCTACAGCAACACTGCATGCAGTTTGGTATAACAGAGCCAGTATTTTTGGCTGGCCAGCTAGCTTTTCATGGACCTTCGGGAGGGGTCCTATGGATCAGTTTGGGAACTGCTGCCTTAATAAATTCATATTGGTAATGAGACTTCGGTATGTATCGAGGAGCCATCTAACCTTGTAACAAGAACATTACGAAGGTCAGTTTTTATATTTATTGTCCTCAACCTAATGTCCCCTCAACTTATTGTACATCCCAAATACATTTCAGACTCAGCTGGCAATGAATATGATCTAAGTGACTTGAGCAAGGAGGGAGAGCCCTGGATTGCTGTAGATACTTCAAAAGATGCAAAAACAAGAACTTTCTATTTGAATGTTTGCAAGCCTCTACCTTATGTGCCCGGATGCCCTGGTAAGCTGACAGTGGCGCATTAAAATCTCTCTTCCTAGCTTGTGGTTTTATGACTTGAGTAATTTTTATGAAGTAAAGAATTGATATTTATCTATTTCTGTGTTGTTTATTTTAGGATTGAACCAGTTTGTTGTTAGTACAGGCTATAGCAAAGGTGGTAGCCATAAATACATTTTAAAAAAAATGCCCCTTCTGTTTATCTTAATCTGGTAAGGAACTTGTTGGAACCACTAACATGAATACATAAGCTTAGCAAGGTGCATTTTCAGTCTAACAAAACAAAGTAAAGTTCTGAATAAAATGTGCTGTCAGCTTCAGATGAACTGGTGACACTTTTTATATAGTGATCCCAGTTCACTCTTTGATATGAGCTACTGCATTTTTTGATCCACTCTGCTTTTTTAAATTATGTCTCCATAAGTGGATTTTTCTGTAATGAAAATGCAGCATGACATAAAATTTCCTATTCCTGCAGGTGGTGCAATAGGATCTTGTGTGAAATCTGCTGATAAAGGCCAGAACCTTGGTGTTATTCAGATAAGTCCTCAAGCTGCTACCGATGGGTCTCTTAGTATTACTTACTTGAATGGTGACACATGCAAAGATAAACAGCGCTATTCTACACGTATCCTCTTTGAGTGTGATCAAACCCTAGTAAGTGTGTGTGGTGATTTTATATAAAAATCAAATCCTGGTAATAGTTCCGTCTTATGGCACGTAACGAAATGTATTTTATTTCTCCATTCCAGAAAAAAACAGAATTGGAGGCCTCTAAATTTTGCTTAGCAATATTTTTCAATATATTCTAATAGCCAGAAAAGGGAAAATCATTTTCATCGGCCTTTACTGAATAAAGTTTTATGCTGTGCAATACTAGACTCCCCATTATTACTCAATAACAGTGGCTTTGTTCAGGAACCTGATTTATAGGGTTAAAAGTACAGGCATTAGATGAGTCTGCTTGAATTCAATCTCCATGACTTAGAAATACACTTTGAGTTTGTTTGTTTATAAAATGCATTTATCTTCTCCCCTCTCCCTGCTTACCTAGAAAGAGAAACCTTAAATATTAGAACTGGTGATTATTCCCCATGTGTTTGTGTTGTAGGGGTCACCTGTGTTTCAGCATGAGGATGATTGTGAATTTGTGTTTATATGGAGAACCCTGGCAGCCTGTCCTGTCCACAAAGCAGAAGGTAAAAAGTCTCTAAACTGGAATTAAATATGAAATTTGATCTTGTTCTTTAATATTACAACAGTTTTGTACACAATGCTTTTGTGAAAATACTTGTGTAATTCATAGAATATCAGGGTTGGAAGGGACCTCAGGAGGTCATCTAGTCCAACCCCCTGCTCAAAAGCAGGACCCATCCCCAATTAAATCATCCCAGCCAGGGCTTTGTCAAGCCTGACCTTAACTTCTAAGGAAGGAGATTCCACCACCTCCCTAGGCAACGCATTCCAGTGTTTCACCACCCTCCTAGTGAAAAAGTTTTTCCTAATATCCAACCTAAACCTCCCCCACTGCAACTTGAGACCATTACTCCTTGTTCTGTCCTCTTCCACCACTGAGAATAGTCTACAACCATCCTCTCTGGAACTACCTCTCAGGTAGTTGAAAGCAGCTATCAAATCCCCCCTCATTCTTCTCTTCTGCAGACTAAACAATCCCAGTTCCCTCAGCCTCTCCTCATAAATCGTGTGTTCCAGACCCCTAATCATTTTTGTTGCCCTTCGCTGGACTCTCTCCAATTTATCCACATCCTTCTTGTAGTGTGGGGCCCAAAACTGGACACAGTACTCCAGATGAGGCCTCACCAATGTCGAGTAGAGGGGGACAATCACGTCCCTCGATCTGCTCGCTATGCCCCTACTTATACATCCCAAAATGCCATTGGCCTTCTTGGCAACAAGGGCACACTGCTGACTCATATCCAGCTTCTCGTCCACTGTCACCCCTAGGTCCTTTTCTGCAGAACTGCTGCCTAGCCATTCGGTCCCTAGTCTGTAGCTGTGCATTGGGTTCTTCCGTCCTAAGTGCAGGACCCTGCACTTATCCTTATTGAACCTCATCAGATTTCTTTTGGCCCAATCCTCCAATTTGTCTAGGTCCTTCTGTATCCTATCCCTGCCCTCCAGCGTATCTACCACTCCTCCCAGTTTAGTATCTTCCGCAAACTTGCTGAGAGTGCAATCCACACCATCCTCCTCCAGATCATTTATGAAGATATTGAACAAAACCGGCCCCAGGACTGACCCTTGGGGCACTCCACTTGACACCGGCTGCCAACTAGATGTGGAGCCATTGATCACTACCCGTTGAGCCCGACAATCTAGCCAACTTTCTACCCACCTTATAGTGCATTCATCCAGCCCATACTTCTTTAACTTGTTGATAAGAATACTGTGGGAGACCATGTCAAAAGCTTTGCTAAAGTCAAGATACAATACATCCACTGCTTTCCCTTCATCCACACAACCAGTAATCTCATCATAGAAGGCGATTAGATTAGTCAGGCATGACCTTCCCTTGGTGAATACATGCTGACTGTTCCTGATCACTTTCCTTTCATTTAAGTGCTTCAGGATTGATTCTTTGAGGACCTTCATATACAAAATCTCAGAGCACGAAAGGCTCATCTTGGTTATGAAGAGAGAGCTTTTAGTATCTGAAAAATCCACTGACCTGTGATGACAAACAAGTTGTGGACTTTTATCATACTCTGTGCTTCATGAAAGTTACAAAGTGTAACCCTAGGGTAGGGTGTGGCAGCACAGGTGTCTGACCCAGACTCCTAAACTTAGCCCTCATGCTGGTAGGGGTTGGGTACATTTTTTTTTTTTTTTTTTATTTCAAGCTCTAATGTTAAATGCCCAGCCTTCCATAGAAGCTTTCTGGTAACTTGTGTGCCATTGTGATCCTGAATTCTTAGTTTTTTCTCTGTTTAAATTGTCAATGATGTATCAGCAAAATTCAGAACTTTTGTTATAAAAGTACTCTGAGCCATTATTGTTACTCTTGATAATGCTGTAGGATCAGTACTGCTGCAAAGGCCAATCCCATTAGAATTACCTTTATTTGGGACCTAGTAAGCTTGGTGGTGTGTGGAGGGAATAGCTCAAAATACACAGTGGTGATTCTCAACACACAGGTGTCTTGGTTTGATTAAAATCTGTTTAAAATGTGGCACCAGAACCTTAGCTGTTGTAAATCAGTGTAGTTCCATCCATTGAAGGCAGTGAAGATGTACTGACTTACACCAGCTGAGGGTTTGGCTCTTCAAGTTACAGTTTAACCCACAACTACTCTCTAGCTCTTCCATTTAAGTAAAGTTGTGATAGACAGATAAAATATGTAAATGTACATTATGGCAGCTGAACATAGGAATTGCCACTGCAGATCAGACCTGAGGTAGTCTTACTCCAGTATTGCCACCTGATGCTTAGAGAGTGGTTTAAGAGCTCTACACTAGACAGAAATGGGGTAAGCTGCCCATCCAAAACTGCTCTCCTCCTTGCTACCTCACTACTCACTCTCCATTTGCAGATCATTAATAAGTAAAGGTCCTGGACCTGGCAGCACTCCGCTTTTAACCTTTTGGCATGATGAAAGTTGACTATTTAATCCTACTCTGTCCTGCTTCCTAGACTGTTTTTGATCCATGGCCATATTTTGCCTCATGAGTCTATTTTTGAATATTGCTTTAAAACAGTGAATAGTACAAGCTTTTATTTAACAATTTTAAGGGGTTATTAAGAATTGTTGAGCTTTTCTCTTAATAAATTGTCACTAAAAGCTAAATAAGAGTGAAACTCTTAAGTGGCTTCTCACGTGATCAACAGAAATGAGTTGTTTTAACTGAAGTGGCCTTCCAATAAAGTTTGGAGGAAAATTTATTCTAAGGCTCTTAGGAGTGATGGGCAGGAGGCTGCCTAATAAGGACTGTCCTTTGTACAGGTTTGACTCTGCAGCTGTGGGTATGTATGACTGTCTCTGAGCGTATCTTACATAACTTGTGTTTTAGCTGTGTTAATTTATTTGCAATTTAAGCCTTCTGTTAACTTTGATTTAAAGGAGATAACTGTCAAGTTAAAGATCCAAGGTACAACTTTGTGTATGATCTGAGGCCTCTTTCTGGGAAGGAGAAGAAAGTGAGTACAGATGAATATGACTACTATTTCAGAGTCTGTGAGAGAATAACGGAAGCATGCCCTCAGCCAAATCATCAGAACAATGTGTCGTCATGCCAAGTAAAGAAGCAAGACCCGACTCTTAGAAAAGTAGCAGGTATAGTAGTTGTTGGATTTAGTGAAAAGGAGTTGGGAGGGGGTTGCTACATCACTCTGGAAGTGTGAGTGCAGCTTTTCAGTGGCATCATGCTTTACTATGCATCTCCTGGAGGTAAAGAACCACTGCCAAGCAGATCCTAATATAAAATAGTAAAACATCATTTAAAGAGCAACATCTACTTCCGTGTTCCCTAAAATGGCTTCTGTATAACTAGAAGCAGTCCTTACCATCTCTTCTTCTGACTCTAGTCAATGATTCTCCAAATCCAGTTGTCAGCTTTGAATAAGTCCTGTACTGCCACAAAACTGTAGGGTACAGACCACAGTGAATCAGTAGCTCGAGTTGGGAGTTCAAACCTCCCTTTGAGCTCGGAGGGACTGAGAGCACCGCATTTGCTGGAGCGGCTTTATATGAATCTTCATTAGCTAATGAACAGGGGCAGATGAGGTGGCTACATGGGCTAGCAAATGGAGTGTGGCTTCAGTGAAAAATGTCAGGATGATTTCAGAGTAGAAAGAAGAACCTGTGCCCATTCTGCCATCTAACTGGCAATGATGGTAAAGACATTGCAGAAGAGCACATAAGGCCTCCGACTATGGCAATCTTGCTACATAGAATTTCTTTCTTTCAAAGCGAAGATTGAATTATTCGATGTAGCTAAAAAATTTAATATCACCAGAAACCTGTAACTTGTCTGTCGTGATTTGAGACAGTATTGGCAGAAATGTATTGTTTTTTAAATTACTGTCGCTTACTTAATCCTTGTGGCCCTGCTGGCAGAAATATTGGCAATAACTATGCAAATGTACTGGATTAACTTTCTGTAGTTGGATTCAAGTAGTAATTTGCTTGTCTAATTTAAAAGGTTTGTATACTGAGAAGCTGACTTTTGAAAATGGATTAATAAAAATCAACTATACCAGTGGAGAGAAATGCCACAAAATATATGAACGCTCAACTGCCATATTTTTTTATTGTGATCACAACACTCTGGAGGTTAGTATGTGTTTTGTACATTGAGACAAGTCTTCAGGAGCTACAGAAAAAATAATAGTTTCTGAAATTATCCTCATGAGAGGGCTGGGGAGACAAGTGTAAGGGAAGCTATGCATCTTGTTTCAAGAAAAGTGTAGTCCTCCATTAACAACACCTCCCATTTCCCCCCCCCCCCCCAACTGAGTTAAATTGTTTTGTTCTCCTCCTGAGTTGTGGGATAATGTGGCTAGCTAGAAAACGCATCAGCAGCTAAATGAAAGGCACCCTCATGTGGCATCTGGATGTCTGCCTGGCATGATGTGGGGACCCCAGGGAAATCTCTAGCACCATTTCTCTTTCCAGAGAATTACTGTGAATACAGTAGCTGAATCATGAGCCCTGAACTAGCTTTTAAGGGAGACTGGGAAAGAATCTTTCCTTTTATAAGGGAATAAGTTGACTTTTAAAGTGTAAAACACATGGCGTAAGGATGAGTAGCTTGTTCTACAGAAGAACAGGGCTTTCTTTTTATTCTTTTGTTACACGTTGACAGAGATTTTGTTTTATAACAAACATACCTTTTAAGTGAATTATTAGAAGGTACAGAATTCTGGGAAATATGTTCCTCTTGATCATGGTAATCTTGCCCCAACTGACTGTGGTTGACTCCACATTTCTAAGGCTGCCTGATGTTTGTGAAGAGTGTGCTTGAAATCAATTGGAAACAAATGCATCCAGAAGAGTTGCATTGCAAAGTGTGAATAACTTCCTGGAATGTACAGTATTTGCCTGAGGATTAAGCCTCTTAGTCTGGAAGAAATATATTGCTGCACTGCATTGTTCCTAAAAGCCCCAACTTTCCAAAGCTTAGGCCTGCTTTATTTTTTATGGCCATGTCGGCACTTCCAGTTCTGCCATCCCCAATGAACCAAATCTGTTGCCTTGTAAATAAAATTAATTTACATCTTCACAGGGCTGTCTCTGTAGCCCTCAGTATCACCGTGAAGGTGCAGGTGGCCCTCCTCCTGATCCCTCTGCTCCTTTTTCCCTAGCCCATACTCTGAAAGGACCAGTGGCTCTGGGGGTTGCTCTGCTTACCCACTCCCATTTTGGAGGGAACTGGGCAGAAGCTAGCAGTTCTGTCCACTCTGATCCCTCATTTTCCTTTTCCTTCCTGGTTAAAGAAACAGTGGCCCTTACGCTGCTCTGCTACTCCTCCCTCCCCACAATCCTCTAGAAGAGCCAATCGTTCTTGACCCTCTCCTTTGGGTAACATTTTTACATGCCCTTGACGAATGGCTTTTTTCTGAGCTCCAGTCATGTGTACGCAACTTTAGGACTAGTAACACGTGAAGGTATCCTCTGCATTCAGCTGTGTAACGTTAGATCTCTGGTGTCTTGTCCAACTGCACTAATGTTTGAAAGCCAAATAAGGAAGTAGGGGAAATTTTGTTCACCGCTGTATTTAGATATGTGAAATATAAACTTCTCTGGTTCTGTTTTTCTCAGCCAGTGTTTCTAAAAGAAACTCCAGATTGCACCTACCTGTTTGAATGGCACACCCCATATGCCTGTCCACCCTTCCGATCTATAGAATGCTCCTACAAGTAAGCTGTGCTTCCCTCTGACCTAAACTGGTAGTGATGTGCTTGTGGTGACATGTGCCCATTCAGGAGACATTGTATTCAGCATGAGTGGCTATAATCACAGCCATTATTTTCTCTCTAACGTGATCCAGTGTGAATTAGCGATAGGTTAAATTGTCACATGTATCAGCAATGCCCAAGTGCAAATGTAGTTCTCTGGGATGGGGGAAAACAAACTTAAGCTTATGAACTAATTTTGTATATAGGATAGACTGCTTTTGGGAAGTAGGGAGGGTTTAACAGTTTAGTGGCAAGATGGATGTTGTTAGACTGAGCGGGGGAAGTGGCAAGATGGATGATGTTAGACTGAGCGGGGGAAGGAGCAGAAAGAGAGGCCAGAGATAATATGAAGCTGTTGGTGTTGGGTTTTTGAGCTATTGAAAAGGAGGGGTATGTATGATGGAAACTGGAACCTAATGTTTGAGTTTGCTGTCTGTGTACTGAACTATAGCTGACCACCAGCTTGTGCTCTCTGACCCTCCTAGAAGCAAGATGACTCGTGAGACTTTCCCAGTAAAAACATTTTTGAATAGTTCTCTAGGTCATAGTTTCATGGAGATTAAGGCTAGAAGAGCCCAGAATTCAGACTAGAGGATCTAATTAATGTATATCCGGATTCATGAAGTTCTACCCAGACACACCTAGAGTAAGCCCAGAGACTTTAGTTAGACTAAAGCATTTAATCCTCAGAAGACTGAACTGTGTGCCACAGGCAGGGAACAGGGGAGACTGTGGTGCCCCTGTGCCAGAGGCCTCTGCAATTGCAGGGAATTGATTAGGTGAGAGAAACCCAGATAGTCCTAGCACGTGAACCGCACCCCATGCTGCAGAGGAAGGGAGGAAAAAAAATCCCCAGTGCCCCAGCCCATCTGACCCGGGCAGGGATAACTCCTTCCTGACCCCAAATCTGGCAATCGCTGTGACTGTGAGTAAGACACACCAGCTAGAGACCTAGATAGAGGATTCTCCGTAACACCTCATAGCACTGGTCCACCCTATCTAATGGCTGGTCTTGGCAAACCTACGAGGTGTGAGACCTATTAGCAGCATCCCAACCAGAAACCTATTATTGGTGCAGGATTTCCAGATGCTTACTGCATGTGGCATTTTCCCCTGAATCCGTGCAGAATTGTTGACCCAGCGTGGTGGTCTGCTTTTGGAGGTGGCTTTGATTCATCTAAATGTAAAACTGTTTGTTTAATGCAGAGACAACAAAGGAAACTCATTTGATCTTTCACCTCTGACACGGCGTAGAGAAAACTGGGAAGCTATTCCAATGTCTGGCTCAACACAAAAATACTATATTAATGTCTGCCAGTCCTTAGTGCTACATGCAGGTGCAGGTAAGAGCAAGAGAAATATCTATTTAAATGCCATTGGTAGTTATGGGATGAAAACAGGAGGAGAGACAGCCCTGTCTCCTGTCCCCACTGCTCCAACAGCAAAGCAAAAGATCACCAGGTGCAGAGTAGACACAGGCACAGCTGTGGCTTGTGGGCAGCAGGGGGAGGGTCAGTTTCATTCTAACCAGTGGTGGTGTTCTCCAGCAGCTCTCCTCTTTACCCTCACCCCTCCACAGCCTCAGTCTTGCTTCACTACTATCTAGCTCTTCCTCCTTTTATTCCAAGTCCACCATAGATCTTGGGGGTGGGCGAGATAACATACAAGAGCATCACTGGAGGAGGGTGACCTTTTGAGGAGGTTGCTTCTATCTAGCCCTATCAAGCTGATCCTAGATTCTTGGCCGGGTGTCTAGGGGCAGGCATTCTGGCAGCTGATCTGTGCAGTAGCAGACCTCCCTTCTAGCAGCTACAGCTGTGGCTGGCCCGTCTTGCCGCTGCATGACCCTGTGAGTGGGTGGTGAAGCTGTATAAAGGAAGCAAAGAGCCCTGGGCGATGAGTGGAAGTGACCTAAGTGTTGAAAAGCAACATAATCAGTTCTTTTCGAGACTGAGGTCAGCCATTTAAAGTGACGGTCAAGCTAAGCATTTCTTTTAAAGTGATGTTGGTGGGTAACCTAGCACTTCGCCGCTATATTTGCTGGTATATTTGAGGAAGAATCCCTTGTTTCGTAAACATGCATCCTAAACTGTTGGGACAGCTGGTGATGGAGTCACAGAGAGCAAACGTCATTTTTCTGTGTTTATCTCATGTCTAGGGTCTTGTCCGTCAGATGCGGCTGCCTGCTTAGTGGATGGTTCCAAATATATAAATCTAGGTGAGGTTGCTGACGGACCACAATGGGAAAATGGCATTTCTATTCTAAAGTACATAAACGGGGAGCCATGTCCAGACAAAATTCGCAAGAGGACAACAATATTACGCCTCAAGTGTGATGAAAGCAGAGTTGTAAGTATGGTACTACCAGTAGGGTTTTATCTTGCTGTGATGCATCCACTCTTTGGGGGTGGTGCAAAAACCCTTTTGTGCAATTGGATTGGAACTGGCTATGGGAGCTAAGTAAGGAGTTGAGCTCCTGATCTGAGACTCCTAAAATTTGAGTGACTGACCAGAAAGGTCTTTTTCATGTCTAATATGCCTGCTAGTGCAGAGTTATTCTCTATAGTACATAGTCCAACATTTTCTCTAGCTTTCAAACATACTCAGCAGTGGAGTTTCCATTACTTGCTGTGGGAAAGTATTATACAGCTGAAATAACCTTTCTTCTTGAAGAAGAATCCCTTTCCTCCTGCCCCGATATATGAGCTAAATGTTCCTTTTTAATTTATCTTGTTGCACAAATATATGCCACCTTCTGTGTTCACACCCTAAAAGTATTTACAGATTGTTACCTGGCTCCCACCTCTTTAAGTCATCACAGCCCACTCCCCCAAGCTGTGTTCTTTAAATCTCCTCATGCCATTCCTCTTGCCCATCGCCACTTCTGCCTTGTCAGTATGAAATGTCCAGAACATAATATAGGAGTCCAGGTGCTTTCCCACCATAGTGGGACTAGACGGATTTGGCCTAAGTGGTAAATGCTATAAGGATAGTCTGTCACATTTAAATGTTTGACGTGCCTGTGTGAAGATACTTTGATTTTTTTTTTTCTCTTTCAAATCTTCTGTGTTTCAGGAGTCTAAGCCAGAATTAGTAACTGCTATTGAAGAATGTGAATATACTTTCTTATGGTTCACTGCTGCTGCATGTCCTCTGAAAAGAAATATGCAAAATGACTGCAGAGTAACCAACCCTGCTACAGGTAAGGGACACATGACCACTTTATGCTCATGGCATCAATGTGTTCCAGATGTGTTAGAGCCGCTGGAAACTGTATTGCATTTGTACTCTGTTAGCTGTCATTGCCAGTAACAACGAATGAGGAGAATGGGAGGTCCCTGAACCCTGGTCAGCTTGCCCTCGTTCTGCCAGATGTGGCATGAGAACTCTCAGGTGCTGGGAGATGAGGGTTGTTTCCCCTCACCTTCTCTAAAGGGGAACTGTTTTGAGGTGAGTGGGAGAAATATTGTGTAAAGAAACTACCATCTCAGCCTCTTGGAGATGCTTGGTCTATCATGAATGCTACTGGCAGACCCTGAACAGATTGTTGCCTCAGAAAATCCCAGTATTGGATTCCTCTTAAGTAGCTTAAAAGGCAAATAATTGTCAAAACTGGTAGGCATCCTGTGGAGTTGGGGGAGTGCTGGGCTATCATTCTTAAGCATCTCTTTAAAAAGCCATTGTTTGACTCAATTTTATTTATTTTTGATTCTGGAAAAGGAGTAAATTCTTCCTTGTTCTCCCTGCAGGCCATCTCTTTGACCTAAATTCTTTAAAGAGAGAGTCTGGCTACACTATCTATGACAGCAAGAGAAGTAGAACACTTAAGTTAAGTGTTTGTAACGAAGCTAAAAGCCCATGTGGTAGTGGGGTTGGTAAGTTTTTTGTTTTTTGTTTGCTTTTTTCTGAATTTGCCTTCTGTGCTTGAATATAGTATGCCACATCACTAACAATAGATCAGTCAGTGAAACTCTTTGCTTAAAGAAAAACCTATTTTTCCTCACAGTATTAAACACCAAAACATACAAGTGGCAGGAGATAGTGGAATATAATGCATTAATATGTGGGGGCGATAGAGGTAGCCTGGCTGGGACTCACTGGTTTAAAAAAAAAAATCTTGACAATCGTAAGAAATGTAACACATTAGGAATGGAGTTAGAAATGGACAACATTCCTCTTGGAGAAGTGAGGGTTATTCCCCAGTCTCTATCTGAACAGAAGCCCTTCTCTCTGGACCATGGAGACAGACCCGTAGATCTGGCTGCAAGCAGGGAATAGGGCCAGTCCTTTGTGGAATTCTCCAAAGTTCTCAGCCTCTGGGCATGTGCAGGCTCTATGGGTCTCTGCTTGTGGCAAGACTTGGGAATTGACATTGAGCACTCTGTCTTAAAAACAAAAAACAAAACACTTGGCACTTGGAACAAAAGATATGGTTTGGTTCCCAGAAGATGGAAATCCGCTTCTCTTTAAGAAAATTAAACCTTTTTCCCCCCCTTCCTATCGCTTATAAACAGCTGATTGCAAAACTGACCAGAAACACTGCAAAAAATAAACAGCAGAAACTCCGTTAAACTGTTCTAAGTTGTGGCGCGACATGCAACAGTCACCAATATAATCCATTTACATTTATTCAGCCAAACTATTAAAGAAGCAGCTGTGACTCCATTTCAATTCAGTGAGACTTTATTGACATGCAAGTTATACAAGTGCTGCCAAACTGTAAGAGACCCCTTAGATATATATTGTGACCCTTCTTCCAACAACCTCAAACTGCACTCAAATTTAAGGAAATAAATGCACGTTCCTGTATGTTAGGAAACCAGTTACAAGGCATATTGGCTATCATTAGATTGAAGAGCATTTCTGCCGGTGCATTTAGTTACACCTGGGGGAATTCTGTGCCTAAAAAATATGCGCACAATATTTTCAAATTCTGCATATTTTATTTGTCAGAATAACACAATATTATCATACCAGTTTCAATTATTTTTGGTCATTTATTTCAAAATATCTGTCAGCAAGTATGTCTAACAATACAGACCACAAAAAAGATTCAGGAAATGTTTTTTGACAAATAGATTCCTTACTAGGCATATTAATACAGAACTCTGAGTAATAATTGATTTAAAACGGCAATACAGAACTGTATTTCCCGCACCCCTCCAAAGCAGTGCAAAGGCTTGGGGGAGTTGGGGGAAACAGAGGAGCTGAGGGAGAGGGAAGTAATTGCTGGGGAGGAGCCTGGGTGTGAACTTGTAGGGCTGTTGGGTATGGGTGGGGAAAGTATGGAACAGGTTTTTTGGAAGGTGCGGGGAGGGATTATTAGGGAGCTTCCCCCATGCAGACCCTGGCTGACACCTAGCCTCTCCCATTCAGTCAGGCACATCTGCCTCTGTGCCCTTCCTCATGTGTCTGTGCACACCCCCTCCCCAGCCCTTATGAGCACCTGTCTGACCCCCTCCCCCAGCACGCCATAGCTCCCGTCTCCTCCTGACCAGCACTGCGAAGGCAGCTCTCTTCCCTTGCTGCGGGAGCAGCAACTTTGTTCTATCGTCACAGCGCCCTCTGGTGGGAAAAAGGCAGAACTGCAGCAACATTTTGGCAGAAGCTTTTTTTCTGCATGAAAAAATAGAAATCTGCAGGGTACATTAAATATGCATGCACGCAGTAGCACAGAATTCCCCCAGGACTAATTTAGTGCATTTAGTATAAATGTAATCCACACTAGGTATTAATCCCATCCCTAAACCAAACCTCCAGTGGTGACCTAATAAGAGGATGTTTAACTCTTTATGTAGCAGATTAATCTGGTCCAGAAGACTGACAGTGTTCTTCTCTCCTATTAAGTGTCACCTACAGTAGTAGGTAAGGCATTATCTACCATGTAGGTTTCAGAGTATCAGCCGTGTTAGTCTGTATTTGCAAAAAGAAAAGGAGGACTTGTGGCACCTTAGAGACTAACCAATTTATCAGAGCATAAGCTTTCGTGGGCTACAGCTCACTTCATCGGATGCATAAAGTGGAAAATGCAGTGAGGATGTTTTATACACACAGACCATGAAAAAATGGGTGTTTATCTTTTCAAAAGGAGAGAAAACTATGGGATTCTAATGGGGGAGGGGGTGGGGAGATAGAGCTCTCCTCTCCCAAACAATCTTTAGTCGATGAGACAAAAACCGCTCTCCTAGAATTGAAAAGGGAACCAACACTGATGGTCCACACTTCACGGATCCATTTATGGCTAAGTATCACAGCGTGTCTGGTATGATGGCCTCTGCTACTCTGTGTGGCTCCATATCCTGACCTATAGTGGCTACAGTAGTACCCCATCAGAGCTCTTGCAGTCTGCCAGATAAATGTGTAATTCCACAAAGGAGGACAGTTACACCATCACTTCAAATGTTGTCTGTCTGTCTAACTGCTTTGAGTAATTTATAGTGATCTCTGTAATATAAAGAGATACTAATACCCAAAGGGTTTAACACCCATCAAATGGACAAGTAACCTACCTTATTTCATCTTAGACAAAAAGTCTGTTTCCAGTTTTTCAGTGGCTAATGTTCTTTGCACCCTTATAATTTAAAAGAAGCAAATGGCTAATTCTGAATGTTTGCGGGGAGATGAGGAATGGGTGGTGAGCCCTAGGAGTAGCTATACTAAAACTTTTGCCTGTTCTACAGCCACCACTCCATTTTTATGCTTGTAAAATGTTATTTAAACATAGTGGTGCAAGTAGTTGATACCATATTGAGAGGGGGTTTTTTAAATTGGAAAAATTTAAAAATTGTAAGCCTCGTTTAGGGAAAAAAGTAGTAATTCAAAACTCTTTTAGTCCTAGTTTAAGACCACTGTAAGATTTAAGGAACAATTGTAATTTACCATACAAATACACGGCACGATCAGATTATTCATTTTCTTTCCTAGCCAATAACTTTTGTCCCCATTTTACTTAATTTAGGTGCCTGCATCATTGGTGATCAGAAGCCAATTAATGCTGGAAGACTGAGCAAAATGTTGATTTATGAGGATCAGCTGTTGAAACTTGTCTACTCTGGGGGAGATCCCTGTCCTGCAAACTCTGAATTGAAACACACAAGCTATTTTAGCTTTGTGTGCAAGTCTGATGCTGGAACTGGTAGCCAACCTGTGCTTTTGTCCTTTGATGAGAGGACATGCACCCATTACTTTTCTTGGCATACTTCTTTAGCTTGTGAGGCAGAGGTAAGAAAATCAACAAACGTCTCTCTTTGATACAGAAACCACAGACACAGTACAGTGGAAAAAACATTTTGCTTCTTGTTAGCATTGTCCTGATGTGGCAAAAGTGGTGGTGGTTAAAATTCTACATTTCAAGGGAAAGGTCTCCTCTTGTGTAGTACCCTAACTTATAAAGAAGTTCATAGCAGAAGTGTCTTTTTAGCAATAAGTGCAGAGAGTATAATTTGTGCTTACAGTAAAAGGTACGAGTCTGCTACCAGGTAGTACTTGTAAGCAAAGGATTTCTAGTTTTGGTGCTTATTGACCAATCTGAGAGTACTCTTAACAAGAACAGAAAAGGCATTTTCAGATGTTAACCTCTGAGTTAATGTGACACACTTTGATAGCTTCTAAGCTAACTCATTTCACTATTGAGCATCTTTGTCTTGAAAGATATGCCATAGCTGAAATAGAAGTTATGGGCCTGTTGCAGGAATTTCACGGTGAGGCTCTGTGGCTTGTTACGCAGATCAGGTTAGATGATCATAATGGTCCCTTCTGGCCTTAGAAGTCCATGAATCTGACCCATTTTGCAGTTGTTGTTGCTTTTTTCCTAGCTACCATTCAAAACCCCAAAACATTCATATGATTTGAGAAACATAGAAACTCTGATTCTCTTGGTGCCTGAAAGTATAAACACGACGAGAACAAGTGTACTCGATTGTACAATGAAGAAAAAATTACTCCATTGGAATTAAATGGCTTAAATACTGTACTTGAAGTGTACTTCCAGGACTGATTTTGAGATTGCTGCTGAGTTTGCTGACCCTTTGAGACATTTTTATGGCTATCTTCACTAAGAAATTACACACCAATGCTTCATTTCTCTTTTTCTTAGTGGCAAACCTGGGCCCTAAGTCATAAACATTAAATAATAAAATCCCATTTCCTCTAACAAATATAAATTATGTAGATTACTGTCAGTAGCTAAGCAAAGAGTAACAAGTGCAGTTTTACTCAGAGACTCTCCAAACTGAATTTGAAATTTAATCCCACTTGAAATTAATTCTGGCCAGAGGGAGAAAAGGAAGTATCATTGCATAATAAACCGTTCCCATAAAGGCATCACATTTGTTTTCTAACAGGTGAAATGCTCCGTGATGAATGGCAGCTCAGTTATTGACCTCTCCCCTCTGATTCATCGAACTGGTTATTATGAGGCATTTGATGATGATGATTTAACTGACCTCACTCCAGATTTCTATATTAACATCTGTGAGCCTCTGAATCCAATCACAGATGTCAACTGCCCACCTGGAGCTGCTGTCTGCATGGTTCCTGTTAATGGACCCCCCATAGTAAGTATGGTGTAACTATCAGCACTGAAATATTTTGAGATTCTGTAACTCAGAAAACTTCTTTGAAGAACACCTCTTACCCCAATGAAACTGGTCTGATTATGAGTTTTGGGGGAAAGGTTGATTAAAACTACATCTGCAAAATCCTGCCCCATCACATCATTTGTCACTTCTCCCCAAACTGTGTCCACGTCTTATGTCCCCATGGCTATCCTCTGAGTTGGAAAGATCCACTGGCATTGCAGACTTCTGTCTCCTGTGATATATACCGACAGCTCACACTGGGATAGACCCAAAACGTTAGCCAAACATGTCTCATTCGTGGTTTATATTTAGCAGTACCTACTAGGTGTTCGGATTGGTGAGTAGAAAGCTTTTAAGTAACCGCCTGTATATGGTGGAGAAAAGATGCTAGCCATAAAATTAATAGTGTGTCCTAAATATGAAGCGGTATGTGTCCCAGTGTGTAGTGAAATGTAACTACAGGTGAATTACCTTCAAACACTTGACTACCAGATATCATGGTTTGCAAAGCAACAGTTGAAGGTGAAATCAGATTTGAAGGTGATGGTAACTCCCCACCATAAGGGAGGTTGCTAGGGATGTTGAAGTTTTTCTCTTGCTGAATCTTAGTGAAGATTAACTTACAAAAATGTGCATCAAGAGTCAGTAAAGGCTGTGAGCAAATGAAGCTAGTATTTTAAATGACAAAATTTCTTTACTTGAGACTTTGGATGCTTCCATGATGGCTTATAAGAAACCCGTTTGTTACTTTGAAAACAGCACTCTTTCTTGGCCTAACGACACATCTTGCACACAAGATGTGAAATTTTGTTGGTTTATTATGTGCTATTTTTTTCAAGCTTACCCATTTAACATAGTGAGTGGTTATCTTCTGTTTTTAAGATCTAATCAAAGTACATCCAAGGAGAGCAATTGTTATAGGGCATGATTTTCAGAGGTGCTCAGTACCTCTGTTCTCATGTAAGTCAATGGAAGATGCAGCTACTTGGCTCGTCTGAAAACTGGGGCTGTAGTATTTAATGTGCTGTCATTAATCAATGTTTTTGCTCATTTAGGATATTGGTCGCATCACTGAACCTCCAAAAATAAATCCCGCTGTAAATGAAGTTTATATCACTTTTAACAGTACAACTCCTTGTGAAGGAGACAAAATGTTAAACTACAACTCTCTTATTGTATTCCACTGTAAAAGAGGAACAAATCTGGTAAGAACTCTTTTTTATATATTTTACAGTGAAAATACATATTTGTTTAGTGTAGGAAAAGGAACAATATGAAGTGTATCGCAAAATGCGAAGTAACCAATGAGATAGTGTAAACTTTGCTCTTCCGTAGTGAATTTCTATTTTAAACTCCAACCAAAACTAGTAAGAAGGGGAGGGGAAAAAAGCACTTCATGAAAAGACAGCAAGTATGTTTTGCTTCAGAAGAGAGCTCACATTTTATGGCCTGAAAGAAAATTAGTCCTTTCTTCAGTTATATTAAGATACATATTTTTAGGCAGGCGGCAAATTACGCAAGTTGCAAGCTATCTGAGACTTTGCTGAGTTAATTAGTTTAGTGGTAGCTTATTGTTAACATTTTAAACTTCCTCTTAATACTGTCTCTGATCAGCCTTAGCCCTGTACCAGAAGGAAGGAGTGGAATTTTTGCCTCTTGGAGGAAAACGTTAGAATTTATTTGAATGTTTCCTTTGTACCCTGTGTGCCATTTTCCCCAATTTAAAGACCAAAGATACTTTGTTATGAAATGTTAAAGCTGTCTGGTTAGGCACTCAGGACAGGAAATGTAATACATCTTAAATGTTCTTCTAATATAGGTGTTCAGTTACATTTAAAAATACACATTTTTATATTAATACTAGGGCTGTCAATCATAGTTAACTCATGCGATTAACTAAAAATAAATTAATTGCGATTAATCACATTTATAACAATAGAATACCAATTGAAATTTATTAAATATTTTTGGATGTTTTTCTACATTTTCAATATTGATTTCAACTACAACACAGAATACAAAGTGCACACTGCTCACTTTATATTTTGTTTACAAATATATGCACTGTAAAAATGCTAAACAAAAGACAGTATTTTTCAATTCACCTCATACAAGTTCTGAAGTGCAATCTCTTTATTATGAAAGTAGCTTACAAATGCGGATTTTTTTGGCCTGAAAAACAAAACAGTGTAAAATTTCAGAGCCTACAAGTCACTCAGTCCTACTTCTTATTCTGCCAATCGTTAAGACAAACCAGTTTCTTTGCATTGATTGGCAATACTGCTGCCTGCTTCTTATTTACAGTGTCACCTGAAAGTGAGAACAGGCGTTCGCATCGCACTTTTGTAGCCAGCATTGCAAGGTGTTTTATGCTAAACATTTGTATGCCCCGTCCATGCTTTGGCCACCATTCCAGAGGACATGCTGATGATGCTTGTTTTTAAAAAAAAAAAAAAAAAAAGTAATGCGTCAATTAAATTTGTGACTGTACTCTTTGGGGGAGAATTGTACGTCTCCTGCTCTGTTTTACCCTCATTCTGCATATATCTCATGTTATAGCAGTCTTGGATGATGACCCAGCACATGTTTGTTTTTTTAAGAACGCTTTCACAGCATATTTGACAAAATGCAAAAGGTACCGATGTGAATTTCTAAAAATAGCTACAGCGCTCGACCCAAGATTTAAGAATCTGAAGTGCCACCCAAAATCCGAGATGGACGAGGTGTGGAGCATACTTTCAGAAGTCTTAAAAGAGCAACACTCTGATGCGGAAACTACAGAATCCAAACCACCAAAAAGAAAATAACCTTCTGCTTGTGGCATCTGACTTAAGTGATGAAAATGATCATGCATCAGGTCTCTGCACTGCTTTGGATTGTTATCAAACAGAACCCATCATCAGCATGGAAGCATGTCCTCTGGAATGGTGGTTGAAGCATGAAGGGACATATGAATTTTTAGTGCATCTGGCAAATAAATAACTTGCGACCCCAGCTACAACAGTGCCATCCAAACGCCTGTTCTCACTTTCAGGTGACACTGTAAACAAGAAGCAGGCAGCATTATCTCCTGCAAATTGTAACCAACCTTGTTTGTCTGAGTGATTGGCTGACCAAGAAGTAGGACTGAGTGGACTTGTACGCTCTAAAGTTTTACATTGTTTGTTTTATTTTTGAATGCAAGGTTTTTTGTACATAATTCTACATTTGTAAGTTCCACTTTCATGATAAAGAGATTTCACTGCAGTACTCGTATGAGGTGAATTGAAAAATTCTATTTTTACAGTACAATATTTGTAATAAACAAATATAAAGTGAGCACTGTACACTTTGTATTCTGTGTAATTGAAATTAATATATTTGAAAATGTAGTAAACATCCAAAAATTATTTAAAATAAATGGTATTCTATTGTTTAACAGTGCAATTAATCGCGATTAATTTTTTAATCACTTGACAGCCCTAATAAAGACTAAAGCTGGTCAGAAAAATATTGGTGGAGATATTTTTCTGTCAAAATGCTTTTTTGTAACTGTCTTCCTCCAAAATTTTGTTTAGGACCAAAAATGAAAAGTTCCAAAAATGTCAAAATGGGACATTTCAGCATTATCAGAACATTTCAATTTTTTTTTTGGAACTACTTTCTCTTAAACTCTTTATTTATTATATCTAATGTATTAGAATTATAAAACAAGTTATGGCAATCAGAAGACAAGAGGAAGTGGTAAAGATCAAACTCGGAGACACAGAACTGGAACAAGTGGGAACATGTGTGTGCCTTGGAGGACTAGTACTGAAAAATGGGAATTGTGAAGATGCCATAAAATGAAGAATCAGACTTGCTACTACAGAGTTCAGAAAACTCTCTACAAGATCTGGAAGGCTAAAGACATTTCAATAAATACAAAAATCCATGTACATGAGACCACTATCATGCCGATACTGCTGTACAGGTTGAAATGCTGGAGTATGAGGAAGGCTGATGAATGAAAGATTTTGACTACAGAAATGAACTGGCTGAGGGAAATACTGAGAGGTTCAAGGCAGTGGAAAACAAACAAACAAAAAATGATTAGGGCAAGAAGATAAGAATATGAGAAAATGAAATAACGCTGTTACAGACGAGTCAAGAAAAACAACTATAATGATTTGGACGCAAGTTAAAGAGAGACCCGGAAAGGATGCAATGCACAGCTATCCACACCAGAGTGCAAGGAACCAAGAAGATGCTGGATAGATATTGTGAAGAATGGTGTAGAACAGAGGTTCTGAACGAAGTTGTGAAGCTAGTACACAACAGAAAGTGGTGGAAAGACTTCATTCAGCCCTATTGTTGCTGTTGAAGTGACTGATAGGAATCGAAGAAGAATATAAAACAAAAGTCAAACTCTAAAAAAACACCCTGAATTTTCCTTTGGAGAATTTTCAAACTTTCAGTTTTTGTTCTGATATGAAACAAAGCCAAAATTTGGAATCTCAAAATACTTTGCAAAACAGCATTTCTGTCTTCCACAGAGCTCTAGAAAGGCATGAAAATGGGTGTTATGATGGAATAATTTGTTGCTGGTGACTGACATCTTACCATTTTGTACTGGTGGTAGTCCTGAGCCAAGGAGTTAATAAAAACAGCCCTGCCATCAGGAGTCTTCTCTCCTCCTGCTCCCCTCCCTCCCTCCCTCCCTCCCCCCAAAGATAACTAGAAATAATTAAACCCACACAGAGTTCATTGTAATGCTTTTGCTGTGTTTTGTAACAGGGCAAGCCAAACATGATACGAAAATCTGACTGCAGTTTCGTGTTCGAGTGGGGTACTCCTCTAGTGTGTCCGGATAAAGTGGACATGCTGGGCTGCTCTGTGACTGATGAGCAGTTAAACTACACTTTTAACTTGTCCAGCCTTTCTGGACGCTCATATAAGGTAACATTGACACAGTGTTGGGGCTATTGTTGTTATCGGAAGTGGGGGGGAATAGCCTGCGTGGAAACCAAAGCAGTAGTAATCATTTGAATAAGTCATGTGAACTGAGGAAATTGAGATGAAGAGGCGTGTGCATTACTTTTTTGTGCCATCTCCAAGAGCCACTAGCGTTAAGTTTATGGTGCTGTTCCAGGCGGCAGCCCCTATGGTGCCAGGAGACAAAACTATGTACTAGTAGCTCTAGTCCTTCTCTCATAAAATGCTTATTACTAGACATGCGAAATTCTACTTGTCTGGGATATTCCCCCCCTCCCCCGCCCCTCCAGTGAGGAAGCACCGTTAACTTTTCCGTTATTAGGCATTGTAATGTTTAAAAAATGGATGTTTGTTAACAGGCCAATCAACTTTCATAAAACCTCCTGGGTGCTACAGTAATATTGAGTTTTGCAAGGCTGACCTATTAATGTGGCTCAGTACAATAAAATTTTAAATTGTAGGGTGTATTTCTTCCCTATGGTCTTGAAACGATTTTCTGTAAAATAATGTCCAATCCCTGTCGTCTAAACTTTTCAAAGACTTCAAGTATATAAAGGACGTGGGTAATTCTCAGAGTATTGACTGTTGGGCTCTAGAGTGTGTTATCTTCGTGACATACGGTTCTCTTGTGGATGCCTACAGGTATCTTCTGGATCCAACAGTTACCATGTTGGGGTGTGTGCTGAAGCAGATGTGCCCCGGGGAAAATGCAGAGATGGGGCAGTGTGCCTGGTCTCTGAAAATAGTGTCACTTCATTTGGAACCCTAAAGGAAATGAAAATGGATTACAGGCATCAGGACGAAACTGTCATTCTGCAGTATACCGGGGGTGATCGGTGCCCTCCAGGTGAGACCCTGTAACTGGCTGTAGGTAATTTACATAAAAAATGGTCTGGTCCCATTAGGACATGGAGCAGCTGAAAAACTGCCAGGAAAAAACAGTTTAGCAATAGGAGGATGTAATCCTGGCTCTTGTATAATTAATTATCTTAAAAACATAAAACATTATGCTCTATTACTGACCTCTGAAATGAAGTTATTTACCTATGTTCAATACAGCCTTTGCTATATATGTCAGTTTGAAATGGCTCCATGAAGGCCCTAGCTGTTTGCCCAGAAAGTTAAACTGTGTATCTCTTTGCAAGGTCATCTGATTGCATTTAGACGTGATGTTTCTGTATTTGTGCCTGAATGCTGGGCTGATGGATTTTTAAAACAGAACCGAGTACAAAATCTCGAATTATAAACTGCTGTTGATTTATTGCCTGGCATTACACATGGCAACTACAGAGCATATGTCTCAAGGGGTGTCACCTCCATTTACAGTGACTGAAAAAGGTGAGCTTTGCGTATTCCCCTTCAAATACAAAGGCCAGAGCTATGAGGACTGTATTGTGGACGAAGAAAAACGGCGATGGTGTGCCACAACTAAGGACTATGACAAAGATGGAAAAGGGGGATTTTGTGGAAATGGTTAGTAAGAACTTCATTTACTGGAGATATGAAATGATGGGTGTGTCTATTGAGCCTGATTCTCAGTTTAAACCAAGGCTCTTTTTACATGACTCTTGCAGTACAAGGATCATTTTGTGTGTGTGTCGTTTTCCCTCCCTCCTCTCCAGTACTTTTGATGTGTGGGTAAAAGTCCTTTATGATGAGAAACTGTAACATGAGACAACAGTGTGCAATTTAAAAAAACAAAAACCCTAATGCCAAAAAATGGTGAAAACTATTTTACCTAATAGTTGATTTTCCCATTAAGCTGGAGATAAAGTAAAGACTATATATATATTTTTTTTAATCAGCCTAATGAACTAAAGTAATGGTACATCAAAATGATTGTGTTCTGCCTATTATGTGAATTTAACATAGGTGAGATAGAAACAAAAGTTCATATTTCTTTAATGAGAAGCTATGCTTGATTTAGAACAGTTCTCCACTACTGTCTAGAGTCATAATTATTACACTGCACAGTCCACACATACGTTACAACCCCTGAAGAGTTTTTTCTCTCCATTAATGTATCTCCACATAGCAACTGGGAATCGAGAAGCTACTATTATTTTCAAGTGCGATGACAATGCTGGGAATGGGAACCCTCAGCTCCTGAGCGAGACACTTGGCTGTGCTGTGACCTTTGAATGGAAAACACAGTTTCTTTGTCCTCCAAAGAAGATGGAGTGCAAGTTCATCCAAAAGCACAAAACCTATGATTTAAGAGTGCTCTCCTCACTGACAGGATCATGGCTTTTTAATTACAACGGGATTGCGTGAGTGATGGTTGTTTTTTTGTTTGTTTCTTTGTTTTTTCTCAGATGATTTTGATGCTTTTTACACAGCAGTTTATGCATCGATGGATTGAGATTGAGTTGTATGGAGAGGTGTGTGTTGGTTTTTCAGTATTTGATAGTCTACATTTGGTAGTTGGTTTGACTTAGAGCTTTTCTCCAAATCACAGCCTTTCATGAATTTTCCTGTGCATTTTAGCATTTGGGAAATTGAAAGCTGTAATGAAAGGTGCTGCTTATCCAACTAACTGGGAAAAGTCATTCTTCACAAATGGGTATCTTTGCACAAGGGAGGATTAAAAATGATGGCATCTTAAAATAAACATCAGATTTTAAAAAAATATTGAAAATAATAAAAAATAGCATTGGTGAATACTCCCTTTAATGAGTTTAAGGGAATATCTTTTTTCTTAATCTGTTTAGCTTTTTGAGGTCAAATCAAGTTTTATAAATATGACCTATTTAGGGCAGGCCATACATCTGCTACTTTGTCTTGACAGTGGAGTCAATGCTGGTGTTTACTTTTCCAACTTGAGCTGAGAAAGCTGGAACTTTGTTTTGCTTTTCCATTCTATGAATAAAGTAAAAGTGGAGAGGATGAGATGTACAAGTTCTAAAAAGTTGAAAAACATTGTTACCAGAAACCATCTTTTCGATTAACTACAATTAATACTTTTGTTTAATCAATTTTAATGCAAAACACATTTTTTATAAACGTGTGGCTTTATGAATCCAGTACTTTTAAGGTACTGTTAAACTAACAATTTCATGATGCTCTCTCTGTGTTTAATGGAACTCCAATTTTCTTCTAAATATAGCTTGACATGAGTGTAAAATTGATCTAGTAAATTCATGTTAGAGAACGGTGAATGACGCGCACACAAATCTTAAAATAAGAATCAGATCAGTTGATTTGGAAATGCAAGCAAAAAATCTGCCATTTGGGGCTCATTCTGTGTTTGCCCGAATGGATTCAGATAGCTCTTATGGTAATGAAGCGTGTAAAAATAACCACTGAGTTCTCATGTAAACTAAGCAACAATCAACATTTCTGAATATAGAATATTTCATGATGCTTTATCCTTTCCTTGTGCCTGTTCATTCAGTATAAATATATATATTTTTCTTTTCTCCTATGATAGGTATTACATGAATCTGTGTCGGAGAGTAAACAATGGACCCACAGGCTGCCCTGAAAGAGCTGCTATTTGCAGCAAAAGCCGAAATGGAGATGTTCGGGTTCTGGGAGTTGTACATACGCAGAAGCTGGATGTGACAGGTTCAATAATCCTTTTGAATTCTTATTTCAATAGACAGCTGCAAAATCAGTATTTTTATAGGGAGGATCTAGTGGTGATGCTGAAACTCTCTTGCATAAAGGCTTCAGTAAATACATCTGTTGCATGTTAATTAAGCTTTTTATCTTAAATGGCAGTAATAGTTTATTAATGACACATGCTTTTAAAAACTCTTCCAGAATTCCATCGAAAACAGAGTAACATGTAGGCTATGATAGTGGCCAAAGGAAGTAAAATTAGTTATAGCTGAGCTTCTCTGACGCCATTTTTTATTTAGGAGAAATCCCAACTTTGCTATCAAGAATCCAGCAGTGGGACATGTCCAAGTGCTTTGCTCACTTTAACAGAATGTATGTAGGTGTTGCTTTTTTAAACAAGGATTCTTGTTTAAAATCCTAGTTAAAGGAAACGAGATAGTGACAGTTTTAGAAAATGCAAGAAAAATTACTCTGCTGCAATGCTTTGGTTTAAAGAAGAATCTTTCCTCTTGTCTTCCAAAAGTGCACCTGCAGCTAACTTTTAAATCTCTTGTGTGTTTTAAAGATTGGAAAGAAATCTAACCAATAGGAGGAAAAAATTCATGCACGTATACTCTTAGCCTTACTTGCAAACGTGGGTTTTTCATTCGTTATTTGAGAATGTGGGATATATTAAAATTGTAAAATGGAACTATCTAGGCAAATTATCAGTAACCTTAAAGGACAGAACAAATTTGTACCTGAAGTTTTTCTTTTGAGGGAGTGTGGTGGAAACTGTTTGGTAAGGACGGTTGGAAGGATTTAAATTTTAGCTTTTGTACTGATGTAACAAGATGTAATTTGACCTCTGGGCCCATCAAAACGCTGGGATTAGGTATTTAGATTGTAATCCTAAAATTGCAGTAGTCTTTTATAACCACAGTCACAAGCAAAGTTTTATTTAAAGGATTACAGAACACAAAGAACTGAGTCTCTCAATGATTGTTTTTTCAGATGATAAAGTCCTTGTTAGTTACTCAGGTGGACATGAATGTAGAAAAAACAAGAAAGCAACAACTATTATAGAACTGAAATGTGCAAAAACAGTTGGTGAGCCCATGCTACATAGGTGAGTAATGAGACTTCTGATTATATTACCTAGACCTCCTTGGTTCAGTCGATCAGAAAGATAGAGAGGTAGTGGAAACAGCTTCATTGTGCTGTAAGGATGCAATACTAAATGCACGAAAACCAAATTCTTGGCATAAGAACTTAGAATGTTAACTTTGCTGTCCTATAGCACCTTTCATCCAAGAATCTCTAAGTGATTTAGGAACATAGTCTCCCTCACTTTAGTGAGGTTGGTACTGTGCCCATTTTATGGAGGGGTTAAGACCCAGATTTTTACAGGTATTACTTCACTCAGTGTTTCAATGCCTAAGTCTCATTTTCAAAAGTGACTTAGTGTTGGCAATGTATAATTGAGGTGGAACAGTGCCTACATACCTTCAAAAATCTCGGCGCAGGTTATTTGACCAAGGTAATACTGTGAGTCAATGGTCGTGCTGGGAATCTGAGCCATAGGTTCTAACTTGCAGTTTCTGTTCATACCTCAAAATAGTGTCAGTTACTCTCAAATAAAAAAAAAATTGAACAAAATAGACTTCCAAACTTTTTTGCCTAAATAAGGATTTAGGTGCCAAGTTTTAGAAATTTTGCCAGTTAAATCAATTTTCAGCCCAATTACCAAACCTCTCTCCCAATCTGTAACTATATATTTTCTATTCTGCTTGAAAAGCTTAGCTGGCATCCCTCTTTTTGTTTTGATCCTCCGCATTTGTTCTCTGGCATTAGCACCTTGTGGAGAGCAAAAACAATGGTGACACATGTGAGGATGCTAGCGGAAAAATTGCTAGCAATGGGACAAACAGCTGCCTGCTGTATTCACATGTTCTTAAAAGTAAATGCAGAAAGTTCTTAATAAACGTGAACTTTGTGCTTCTGGTCAGTGATCTGTAAATTCCAAGTAAAGGAACTGGATGGTTGCCCCGGAATAGCAAATGTATAGCCTGATTTTTTTTCCCCTTAGTCTCTAGAAAGCCATTTAAGAATCGGACAGACTTCAATGTGTGTAATTGCGCAGAACACATTCTCAATCTGTTTACACGAAATTGGAGGCTTTTGGACTCTTTCCACTTGTTCATTTTCATAAACAGCAATTCTATTCAGTATTTATTTTAGCTTGTGTGGGCTAAAATCTTGGCATTCCCTTCAAACTAATAAAGATGTGATAGCATAACAGGAGAGAATCCGTTGTTGTTGAGGTGGATGTGGCTACAGTATATCCGTTATTTGTTCAATGTTTTTTTCTCTAGATTTTTTCAAATTATATCCGTCTCAAGTATTTTTAGCTATTGATGTTACCAAAGAGGTTTTGGAGAGAGAGTGGTGCCTAACTGCAGATTTCTTAAATGATTTTAATCTGTTACTTTAACTTTAAAATGTGTTTTGTGTGTGCAATGGTAAAAGCTGACAAAACTCTATGTATAAAAGCTCTCATTTAATGAGAGCCATAATCTCTGAACACCTCCGCTGAGCACTGATTTTGTTTGGAGCCAAACTTTACGGCCCAGCTCTGTCTGGGAATTAAATGTTCCCCTGTAGCTATAGGAAAACTGAGCACAGGTGCCGGGGACTGGAACTTGACCAGCCATGTTTGTTGTCCAAGATCAGTGATATGCAAAATGTGAACCTTCCAAAGCAAACAAGGCTATTGATTAGTTTGACTTATTCTTTTCTTTAAATCTCAAATGCAGCATGTGCCATTGGGAACTTTACGCAGCTGTTTTTCTGATTTTTATTTATTTATTTTTTACACTTTTTAAAATCTGTAATTACCTGTTGTTGGACTTCTGAATGCATTGACTTAGGAAGCAGTTCAGTAAGGCTGGTAGAACAGTGATCTTGATCTTGGTCATCAGTTTATGCAAGAAATAAGCACAGATATTAAGTTTCTACCTGCTGAACCAATAGGCTACACCATGTTGAAAGTCATGAGTATCTTCCCCTCCTTCTTTCCCCCTGTGAGTTATATTCTTTTCGGACTAGCAAGCACATCACTCAAATGAGACTTGTTTCTACTTTCCTATGTGTTCGATAGGATTGATGAAGAAAACTGTACATACTACATCACATGGGGAACTCGAGCAGCTTGTGCTGTGAAGCAGCAAGAAGTGGAGATAGTGAATGGGATGGTTATTAATCCTACAACGGGGAACAATTTCAGCCTGGGTGACCTTTATTACACGTAAGTAAAGGCTTGTTCCTAGTGTACTGAATTTGGCTAATGAAACCACACCACTTTGACTGCCATGGGCTGTCTTGGATGTGCCTGGCTTTGGAGCACACATGCTAATGAACTTTCTGTAACTCACCAGTTGTGCGCGAACTACTGACTCGGGGCCTGATCCTGGAACATGCTGAGTGCTTTCTCTTCCTGCTGAAGTCAATGAGGGTTGAGGGTGTTCTGTGAATCTCAAGGTGTTCAGGAGCCCTCAGGGTCAGGCCCTTTTTAAAACCGGATATCAGAGTTCATCTAGTGTGTGCAGAACTCTCTCTCAAGAAGATAAAGAGACAACAACCCCCTGATCTTGCCCAGTGTTTATTCCTTCGGCCACTGTCAGACTCTTACTCAATCATTATGGTGACTTTGGTTTTTATGTAGCACCTCTTTTGTACTCCAGTAATGATACATTCACAGCTTCCCAGGCCAGAAAAGACCATTGTGCAGATGGTGGTCTGACCTCCTGCAGAGCACAGGCTGTAGAATTTCCCCAAAATAATTCCTACAGTGGATTTTTTAGAAAGACATCCAAACTTGATTTAAAAATTGCCAGTAAGGGAGAATTGCTTGCAAGTGCTGAGGCAGGAAGTTTGGTGGCCATAGTGCAAAGCTTTAACCATGGAGAGGTATAATATTGAGTCGTTGGTTGAAATGGGAAACCTTAAAAGCAACAGGAGGCTCAGGGAAGGGAGGAATGTTAGACCTCAAGACTGACTCTAGAGTGTGTGTGTCATAGAATATCAGGGTTGGAAGGGACCTCAGGAGATCATCTAGTCCAACCCCCTGCTCAAAGCAGGACCAATCCCCAATTTTTGCCCCAGATCCCTAAATGGCCCCCTCCAGGATTGAACTCACAACCCTGGGTTTAGCAGGCCAATTCTCAAACCACTGAGCTATCCCTTCCCCCAATATATATTTAAAAAAAAAAAAGTAGAACTACAGAAGCAACTGATTAGAGCAGATTTACAACATGCTCAAAAAATGCAATGAAGTAAACAATGCAGGGTGTGTGGCATGGATATATAGATATATAGCCTCATAATTTGAGGGTGTGTTGGGAAAGCAAGGCAGTCCAAGAAGCATTGCTTCTCCGAGTCACAGACCACCAACGCGCACTAAAGAGAGTACGAGTGGTATAGCCATGCAAAAGCACTGGTATAGCTATTCACATGGCAGCCCTGCCATGTTCAGTGGTTTCTACTGCCTAATGTCATTGAGTAAGGCAGGGCGGGGAACAGACAGGTAGGAAATAGTTCCTTATTCCAAAGCAGACTTGGAAAGGTAACTGGGCGTGGGCTTGTTCAAAAATCAATCTTGAGAATGGAGAGGAGTACTGGAACAAACACCTTTTTAAAAAACCTCAAAACTTGAACACTCTCCAGTAATGTCAGTAGATACAACTATAAAATTTATGCATTACAAGTGGTTGGTAGCCATTACTCTTGGACGTCCTGGATTGGTGTCAGTAGTGCGAGGATATTACCGCAGTTACTGATCAGGCAGAATGCAGGATTTTATGACCAACACTTCAGCCCAGCCCACTTATGCTCCTAAATCCATAGTTAGGCCTCAAAATAAGTGGTCTGATCACCCATAAATCCCACTGAAGCCAATGGCAGCTGCAGGTGTTCAGTATCTTTTGAAAATCAGGCAATTTACCTTTTGGTGCCTACATATGGATTTGGGAGCGAATTTGTAGGTACCAAGGGTTGAACACTTTTTCCAATATCTGTCCTTTCTGACTGTAGAATATAAGAAATGTGCTTGGAAATCTGTTAAAATCCGGTTGCTGCTGCTGTTGCAATATTTGTTCTTGCCCATAATTGAGAAATTTGGACTTTGTAGTAAAGTTGCTTTTGCTTTCAGATTATACACCGCATCTGGTGATATACGGACAAATGGTGACAAATACGTGTATAAAATCCAACTTTCTGGTATAACAGACTCTGCACACCCACAGTGCTCTGGAGCCAACGTATGCCAGATTAAAACTACAAGTACCTATGTTAGGAAAGTTGGCTCTTCTGCTAAAGCTAAATATTATGTTCAAGGTAAGTCCTCACTGACTAGAACTAACTCACAGAAAGGTTTCAAGTGTAGACACTTCCTAGAATGTGAGACTTCTGCTTTTACTATTGTTTGTACTAGTATATTCCTGTTAAGGCTGCTGGAATTTATCTTCCTGGCTTCAATCTTTCCATCTCCTGTTTGTCAATTTAAGTGCAGGAGTGGCATAACGGAGGCAGAAATGACTGACTTTCCTTATAGGAAAAAAATATTGGTGGAGTGATGGGGAAAACAAGACGCTTCTCTTCTCCTCCCCATCCCCATTTGCATGTATGCTCTATAAGCAATAGATTGTACTGTGTCTGTGAGCCCAGAAAAGGGTTTAATACAGCTCAGGTGAGCTCTGCAGCATAAAGCATTGCATATAAAACTTAGTGTTCATTATGGCCGGACCCTTCACATCCCCTGCAGATACAAAACTTGCCTGAAATAGTATTCAAGTGAATGTCTCTCTCCTGGCTCCAAGACCACCTCTATTAGTCAATGCTGCCAAACGGGCCATGACACGCTGGACACAATACCAATACAGAGACTCCCTGTTTTCATGGAGACAGTTATTAGTATCACTGCTTACTAAATCTCTTTACATTGTGGATTGCTGGCAGTCAAGAGTGCACCACCACTTACACTGCGCAAAAGAGAGAACCTGTACTTCTGCTTTAGAATACCAGGGGTGACAGAATAACCATCCATCCGTCTTTAACACATGAGGTGTGTTTGAGATCTTGCTGGAGTTGTCTTGCAGTATCTTAGTCTCAGGATTTACGTTGGAGTTTGAAACTGGGAGCAGAGCCTTTGATCAAAACTTTCAAAAGTGACCCATACTTTGGTCAAGACCTTCAAGGAGCTTGACTTTTCAGAGGGCATGTGCTCAGTATTTTACGAAAATCACCTTCCCCTTCAAGATGTCAAGTTGAGCACCCAAAAATCATAACTGGCTCTAAAAAATTCTTGGCCTTAATCTTTACACCCAGTGTTATGCAACATTTTTTTCTGTAGTGCTTTTGCTGACCGGAATTCAAGGAATACAACAACAGATATTGAGGGCTTGATCCCCGCCCCCCCCCCCCCCCCCCAGGTATTCTAACACATAGCCCTGGTCTACACTAGGACTTTAGGTCGAATTTAGCAGCTTTAAATCGATGTAAACCTGCACCTGTCCACACAATGAAGCCCTTTATTTCGACTTAAAGGGCTCTTAAAATCTATTTCCTTACTCCACCCCTGACAAGTGGATTAGTGCTTAAATCGGCCTTGCCGGGTCGGATTTGGGGTACTGTGGACACAATTTGACGGTATTGGCCTCCGGGAGCTATCCCAGAGTGCTCCATTGTGACTGCTCTGGACAGCACTCTCAACTCAGATGCACGATTGTTTGTTTGCCGTTGTTCTGAAGCAGGGAGGGGCAACTGACGACACGGCTTACAGGGTTGGCTTACAGGGAGCTAAAATCAACAAAGGGGGTGGCTTTACATCAGAGTATTTCAGGCAGGACTTCACGGAGGGTTCCAATAAGAAATGGTGCACCTAAGTTATTCTTATTGGAACAAGGAGGTTCGTCTGGCCTCTGATTGATACATGGCTAGATTTACCTTGCTGCACCTTCTCTGTGAGTGACTGCAGTGTGACCTAGAGGAATGAGTCCCCTAGATGGGGGGTGGGGGGGTTTGCAAATGTGTATAAAACAAATCTGGTCTATTTCTTGTAAAAGATAGATGGAGTGTATTAAAACATCTTTGGCTGGCAGCAGACAGTGCAGAAGGACTGCATGCCATCCACATCTCATGGCTGCTCAGCAGAAGATGGTACAATAGGACTGCTAGCCATCCTCATCTCTTGCCTGCCCGGCAAAAGATGATGCAGTAGGACTGCTAGCAATCCGTATCACCTGCCTGCTCACCATAAGATGGTTCAATAGGACTGACTGCAGGACTAAAGAGTGACTTGATCAAGTCACTCCAAATTTAGTCCCTGCGCTCATGCCTGCCCAGGCGCTCCTGATCGACCTCACACAGGTGACCGGGAGCACCTCAGACATGACGATGACTGTTACCAGTCCTGTTGCACTGTCTGCTGCCCCAAGTCAATGGGTTGCTGTTGCTGTGTAGCAATGCGGTACCGTGTCTGCCAGCACCCAGGAGACATACGACAGCAGACAGTGAGCTGAGCAGGCTCCATGCTCGCCGTGGTATGACGTCTGCACAGGTAACTCAGGAAAAAAGGCGCGAAACGATTGTCTGCCCTTGCTTTCACGGAGGGAGGGAGGGAACAGGAGCCTGACGATATGTACCCAGAACCACCCGTGACAATGTTTTAGCCCCATCAGGCATTGGGATCTCAACCCAGAATTCCAATGGGCAGCGGAGACTGCGGGAACTGTGGGATAGCTACCCACAGTGCAACACTCGGGAAGTCGACTCTAGCCTCGGTACTGTGGAAGCACTCCGCCGAGTTAATGCACTTAGAGCATTTTCTGTGGGGACACACACTCGAATATATAAAACAGATTTCTAAAAAACCAACTTCTATAAATTTGACCTAATTTCGTAGTGTAGACATACCCATAGAATACTTGAGTATTGGTTGCCTCTAGATGTGCATGCCTAAATCCTGATTTGTGCTCACACAAGCAAGAAATGCTTGCTGAAGTAAGCATTGGGCCTTGTGCATCACTGCATGAAAATAAGGCCTGATTTGCTGATCCTCCGCCGCCTCCTGCTCCTCCCCCCTCTAACTAAAAACCCTCCTTCCATTCCAACAGAGATTTATATCCATGCTTTCCCAAAACCTCGAATAGCAGATAGCACTCAGTGGATGTCATTGGTGAGAATTGTTTCATGTTCTCCAGAATTCAGAAAAACGTTATCAAATTGCATATTGGATTTAATATTTGTTGGATGAACATAAGGCGTATAACACTAAATGAACTTCTAACTCCCAGTTAGGAGTTTTTGGGGAAAAAGTAGGCAAAATATTAGTAATTCTAGAAGGGTTCTCTAATATATATATTCCTGCCTGATAGCCTGAGTGTAACACTTTTTTTCTCAAAGGGATGCTATGAGTAATCATAACCTAAACATTGCAGAAGTAAATTTAGACAGACATTCTGAAGGAATACATTTTCTCTTGCTCTCTCCTCAGTAAAAATGTAGCACATTTAATAGACCATTTGTAAAGACCTAGTACCTGTGGAGTATTTTATAAAATCTTTTTCACTTTTCTTCTTTGTAGATGATGACTTGGATGTTATGTTTTCATCTCGTTCAGCCTGTGGTAAAGATAAATCAAAGTTCGCCTCTTCAACAATTTTATTCCACTGCAGTTTACAAGCAAAGGAAGGCATCCCAGAATTCCTTCATGAGACCGCAGACTGCCAATACTTGTTTACCTGGTACACATCTGCAGTCTGTCCATTAGGGTAAGTAACTTCATTCTCCCAAAGTAACATGCAGTTCTTGTTAGCAGTTTATCTACTAGAAGGTTCTTTTGCCTTCCAGCATTATCCACAATAGTTGTGGCAAGGAAGAGACAGCTAAGAATCTAGTAAAAGGAGCATCTAATGCTTGTGAGAGGAGTGAGTGGATGCAGTTTCAAGGCTTAATGGAGGAACACTGATTCCACTTGCCAGCTAAATGTTTATCTTGTACTTAAGATTATTTTAGGTCTAGATTGTTTAATATTTGCACTGAAACAAATTGAAAAGAGACCTCAATTAAAATGTACTTCTCCCCATTCACTCAGTTTGTTTTCTGGTTACTGAGAGGAGTAGCCTAAGGCATATGTCCCATTAAACTGTCTTTTTTAACTTTAAAAAAAGGGGGGGGGGGAAGAGAGCTCCTCCATAGTCGTTTATTCAGTGTGTGCAAATGAATAGCTAGGTTTCTTCCACACTGCAAATGGTTGTCACCTTTACCTGCCCACTTTATGCCAGAACTTTCTCTGCTGGAGTGGACAACATTTATTTGTACTGCGGTAGTGCCTAGGACTATCAGTCACAGACCAGGGCCTAGTTATGCTGGATATTGTACAAACATAACAAAAAGATGGTCTATGCCTCAAAGAGCTTACAATCTAAGTATAAGACAAGATCCAACAAGTGGATGATCCAACAGATCCAACAGACAGATGGGAGAGCACAAGGTAACAATAAAACAATACTGATGGGCACAATAGATCGTGGTCTCAAAGGTAAGATGTGTAGCTGCATCTGGGTGCTATGTTGCAGCTTGTTGTAAGACGCATTGTTGTGTTCACCTGCTATAACTTGCTATGGTGCAGGCTCAGTTCTATAGAATTTCCAGGGTTCCACAGGATTGGGGTGCTGTGGATTCATAGCTAGATCCTATGTTGGTTTGGGGTTCAGCTTTTTTGTTCCTTAAATATTTAAAACTGTTACTGAGAATTCTACTTGTTAATAACTACATGCGAATGTGTAATGTTGACAAAACTGTCCTTTTAAACAATAATTCTGTATTTGGTTGCAGACCCAAGTGACCACCTTCTTCCTATTTCTTTGGTTTAGAATAAACTAGATCACTTGTGTATTAAACAGAAATGCACTAAACCTTCTCCCTTTGAAGAAGCTGCTATATAAGAGTCCAACAAGAGCTGGCATTACATCTTGTACTGAATTTGTTTGATCCACTGTTTCTAATCAGCATTTCCTCAGACTGTTATACACAAGCAGGCAGTGTCCTCTTAACCATGTCTCCTATGCTGCCTACAGAAGTTCTGAGAGCAAAGAGGGCCAGGGAGTGCAAATTTTCAAAGGCCTTTCGGGAAGAAGCCAAGCTGTTGGGGCTGTGCTGAGTGTCCTCCTGGTGGTTCTCACAGCGTGTCTGTTGATCTTGTTGCTTTACAAAAAAGAGAGGAGGTAAGATAAGGGAGGCTAATGGGAAAATTGTTTCCTTGTGTTATGTAAGGTGATTTCAGTTAAAGGAATGGCATCCACTTGAAAACTAATCAGTTTCTCAGAATGCATTAAAAGTACTTACAGGTATGAAAGACCCACACAAATGGGAGAAATTGGCTGACTAATCTGTTCAGTTATTGTACTCTTAAGTGTTACGTGTAACAATAATGGAGTAATGGAAGACTCAGGCAATTGACTTCTTTTGAAGTTGATGGTGTCTCTAAGCGTAAACTCAAGCGTTTCCCCTGGTTCAGCTTGACCCAATAGATACAGCAGAGAACAAATACAAAAGTTAATGCTATCATGATTAACATGATGTTCAGCACTGCAGAGTAAATGTAGTTTGCTCTTCCCCAGGTGAATGTTCTGCTAGCAATTTTGTTAGATTTGAGAAGGCAGAGGAGTTCCAGAACATTTATTGGTGACAAGATGTAGAGAGGGAGTGGTGTGATTGACTACAGATACTAGAATTGAGTCTTTAGTGCTAGCAATTAGAATAGTCTTGGACCAAATCTTTCCCTGATAAACTAGTGTACCCCATTCAATTAATGGACTTGGAAAGGTGTATGTGAGAAGAGTATTGGATCTCTTGTCTTGACTGGAAACTGAGCAGATTTCCCAAGACTGGCAGAAGAGAGTGAAAATTAAGGGTTTTGGTATTGCTGATCACTGGTTTTTCTCCAGAAGGATAAATAGGGATCTAATACTGTAAGATAAACACTTTTTTTTTTTTCATTTTTTGTTTTAGAGAAACTGTGATACACAAGATAACCAACTGCTGCAGAAGAACATCAAACGTTTCCTATAAATATACAAAGGTAATTGTACTACTTATAGTTGTGATGACCTTTGAGGTTCTGGAAAATCATTTAAAAAACAGACCAGTAATATGTAGCTGCTTCTACTTACAATTACTTTAAATGAATTTAAACTAACTCTGTGACTATAGGTGAGCTAGTTGGCTGGCTGAGACTAAATCTGGAAGTAGATGGAGGGAAAGAACAGAACAGTTTCAGTCCCCACAAATCGGGGGACAGGAGGAGGTTTAAGGGAAATGCTGAGGAGTGACCAACAAATAGAAGGCAGACTGGGAAAGCACAGAGCCAGAGAAGATGACTAAAATGGCAGTGCGCTCAGCATGTAAAAGGCAGCATAGAGAGATCAAAGTAGTATTAGTGCACTAACACTGTATTTTGTGCTATTTGCTTATCAGTGGAAGATGGTAAATCAAAGTGCAGGACGGAGCTGTTGGTGGTTCTCAGGTGATGGATTTTGGGAGACTATAAAGGGTGCTTGAGAGCCTATTGAATATTATTTAGTAACTTTACCGTCTTCATACTCTAGATAAACACTGAAGAAGAAGCTAACGAGAATGAAACTGAGTGGCTTATGGAGGAAATTGCAGCACCAAATCAGAGACCAGGAAAAGGAGGACAAGAAAATGGTCACATCACTACCACATCTGTTAAATCAGAAGCCTTGACATCTCTCCACGTGGATGACCTGGACAGTGAGGATGAAGTTCTAACTATTCCAGATGTGAAGATTCAGTCAACTAGAGGGGTGCAATCCAGAGGCTCAGACCAGAACAGACACCAGCAAAAGAAGCCATTTAGCCTTGGAAGTGATGCCAAGACCAACTTGCTGAATGGAGGGAAGGAAAGGAAAGCAAAACCTAACCCAGGCCAACGGAAGACACAGAATTCTACGAATACCCTATCGTTCCACGATGATAGCGATGAGGACTTGTTGAATGTTTAAATAGCCCCTCTTGTGCCTAATTAAATAAATATAGATATATATAGTGGGACAACAAAACACTTCCAACCAAATATGAAGACTTTAGCCTGAGATTTCTTCTGAATTTTGCCTTTAACAAGAAAACATTCAAAAGGGAAGGGAAAAAAAAGATCAATCCTGGTTGTTTACAATGATCTGTTCAGTAATGACTGGACTTCCAGCATCCAGTTGGCTGAGTCATGTTGGTGTTCGTTTTCTCTCTCTCTCTTCTTTTTCCCCCTCTCCCCAGGATCTTCTCTTTTTAAACCTTCAGCACAGGCACGACATGTTACAAAATTGTTTCAAAGTACAGGATTAAATCTGAATTTTTCCCGTCACTTGAGATTCAAGATATTTGACTGCTAGCATTTTAATTCTCTCCTTGTATTTATTGACTCTCACTACTCAGGTTTGCTGAATAAAAGCAACGTGTTCTTCCTGCCGGCAGGGTATTATTCTATAGATTCACCTATCATATGAGAAGGAAAATAAAAGTAACTTTTTGTTTGGGGTGGTTTGATGTAAATGTTGGAACTGGTCTAATTTATCCTGTAAATTTGAATATTCCATTCTAATTTAAACACTTAATTGATTGAAAACCATTTACCGAGAGGTACAATTCTGTTAGCTTTAGTCTGAAATGGTGGTTGGTCTTTGCATGATATTTTTGGTACTGGTCACATGACATATTTCATCGGTATTTACTTAAACAGCTGACAAGCACCCAAATATTACCCTTGAGTGCAGATGGGACTAGAATTTATGCATGCCCAGACATAATTGGATTGTTCAAGGTCATGGGTGCAGAATTCCTAGAATGCCATATTCACAACTCTGTCATCTTAAAAAGCCCAAGACCTAGAGAAGCCTTAATTTGCAAAACAGGTATCGTTTTTGGTACTAACTGCATAAAATATGGTGGGCCAAGGGTCACTGAATTAGTGTTGCCAAACTTAATGGAGGTGGTGTCAGTCTTCCTGTAGCAGTCTACTCCTCTCAGTGTTTTCTGAATTATCTTATGGGCGATAATATGGTTTCATATACATGTACAGGTGTGTGTTGGTCAGAATTTTTGAAACTCTTCCTTGTACCTTTTTGGTTCGCTTATTTGGTTTCAACACTGGTTTCTTCATTTTATAAAACGTTTTCCATTTTGAATCAAATTTAGTGTAATATAAACTATTCAGCAATTTCAATAAAATAAATGAAATGGATGTTTCAAATGATTCCCATATGTATTAAAATAAGAGCTGAAATTTTCTTGCTTACACTTTTTAAAAAAAATTGTAGTTTGACAACCTGAAAGTCACTTTCCAAATTTCCTGCTGGAAACTGTTAACATTTCTGATTGCAAAGCTAAAGATGAAACTTAAGATGTCTCACCACAGACATCTGAATTTATAAGCAAATTTCAAATAATGGATTTTCTTTTTCAGACTTGGTTTCCCCCTAGATTCTGTATGGAGAACTATGAGTAACAAATAAAACCATAACATTAGGTGTATTTTGTAAAGCCGTGTTAAATATAAGAAAGTGTCAGCATTCCAAACTTGAACAACACTTTTATATCTAGAAATAAAATTGGTGTAAGGCCAATTCTTGGGAGGAAATAGATTCTGGAAATAAGATGCACATTTCCAACAGCCAAGGTAGTTAGTCTACTGGAACATTTTTACCAAGAGAGATGGTGGATTTTCCATTATTCAGTCTTCAAGACTGGATATTTCTAAAAGAAGTATTCTCTAGTTCCACCACATGTTGTTGGGCTGGACTGCATGAATTACTGGATGGCCTGTTATGCAGGAAGTCAGACTAAATCATTTTAATGATCCCACCTGACTGACTCTACTAATCAGAGTTTACCTGTGAATATTAAGTGAGTCCTATTTAAAGCTGCATAAGTAACTAGGCCCTCAGACTCTAAGCTGTCAATTCTAGAAATACACTGTTAAACACATAGCTAAAGAAGAGTTAAGGGTTTGGGTTAATGATGAATCCAGAAGCTGCTGCCCCTCCCTGCACAGTTCCTGCAGTGAATTGGTCTTCCATCTTGTGCGTCACTTCAAAAACCACCTCTTGGAGAAGTGGAGTTAGAGTGCCTTTTTTTTTTTTTTGGTCTGGATTGAGCATTTCTGTTTTAGGATTTTACACTGATGCCTGTAACTTTAGTTGGGGCGCCTTCCATGTAAAATGCATAATGCACTTCGTGCAGTGTCTCCTCCCTTCTGGGGGTGAAAACTCTCTAGCTGGGATAGGTGTATTGGGTGTGGGGTTTTTTTTTTAATAAAAGAGTAGACTTAAAAAACCCAACTGTTCTGTAGCTCAGCGTTTTCCACAATTCTGATCCATGTGGCCTGTTCCCCTCCTCTCTGCAGTTTTGGAGGCAGCTGAAAGCTCTCGCACAGCCTGTGCTAGCCACACTCTCTTGTTCAGCTTGCTGCCAGGTCGTATGTGCCCACAGCAACAGTCAAGCACGGTTCACTTTGCTCCTGACTCCTCTTTGCCAGCCTTTATTTTTGTGTGGTTTTGGGAAAGCTGCTTGCTACTGCCTTTCTTCCTCCTCTCCCTCTCCTGGATCTGGTAAAGAGCAGTGGAGTGGTCTCCGCTATCTGGAGCCAATGCTGCAGCTACTCCCTGTGAGGCTCCGCGGACCCCTGCAGGCATGGCAGAGCAACTTTTACAAATACTGAGCTAAATCTAAGCAGTGTTCTGTCTGTGAGGCAGCTTTTATGCGCTCTTCAGAGGCTGAATGTGCCCTGCTCATTCTCCATCTGCCAACCCTTGCACTGCTAGGGCATGGGGCTCTGAGTTGGACAGGCATATTCAGTGTCCCGTTGCCCCCAAGAAGTCATGACTCTAACACAGAAAAGCCTGATCAAGAGATCCCAAAGCAGATTGGGGAGAGACTCCACAAATAGAGAACTTCAGCCAACCCCAGGGGTTAGTCCCAGGACAGAACAGGATTAGGAAGACCATATCCCTGTGGCATCTTAGGGCCTCAAAGCCCTAAAATGGGTCCCCAGTTTCCTGGGGAGAGAGGCAGGGCTCATATCAAGCTCTCCTTCCTGGTTTGAATCAAGGAGTTCAGCAATGATCCTGGGGTAGGGGAAGTGGGACCTGAAGGGAACCACCCTGAGGGAGACGTATCCAGAGGGCTCAAGGCTCTGCATAAAGCAAGCTGCAAAAGACCACTCCTGACAACAGCTGGGCAGGAATGCCTGTGAAGTAGGCCCAAACCCCCCAAAAGAGAAAAGCTGGAGCGGGAAGGGGGGGGGAGGTGGAGAATAGGGACAAATAACCTAAGATCTCTGTCTTCTGACTCAAACAACTATTCTACTGAGGAAGGGGAGCTCTCAGCTTTAGGGTTTGAGAAGGACATGGGGGGGGGGGGGAATGCTTCAAAGGTTTTTCCTGAAATCTTTAAAGCCTTGTGCAAAGAAGTTCTATCCACAATCCAGATCCACCCTGTGAAGGTGCTGGAGGACAAGTCCACAGGCAAATACCTGCCTTCTAAATCCTCACCTGTGACAGCAATCCCACTGCACCTGTCCTGTGAGGAAGTGGAGAGAGAGGAATGGGGAAACCCCTGCTGAGGGTAAATACACAAATGGGCATCTGGCTACAAAGCTTTTCAGAACATATATTTCTTCTCCACTACAAAGCTCAGCTTCAAAGGTGGGAGCTGTTTTTTTTTCTTGAAAGCATCTCTCTATTGAACCGCATTTTAAATACCCCCTGCAAAGCCTGTTCATGACAGGCACTAAAGAATTTGTTGCCTAGCAATGGCAACCCTAAACTTTTCATTCTCACACTCTTGCTAATAAATGTATTAAGCTAGAAATATTGTTGAGTACCCTACCTAAATCAAGGTAATAAGGCACCAGCTAGGGGAGGATACCTCTCAAAGTACCTTACTAAGGTTTTGGGTAATTAATGACAAATAAGTGACTTTATTAGCCCTGTTAACGTTGTTTGTGGGCAAACAACATGCCCCTCTACCCCACTTCCTGCCCATCAGAAGAAGAATATTCTAGGGGAGCTGATGGGGGTCAAATAGCAATTCCCCATGGTTCACAGGTGAGCCTAGGCTTGATGTCAAATTTAACTTAAAAAATAAAGCTGCCAATACACGGCTTAATAATTTATAAAGTAGCTCTTTGACTTTTGGTCAAATGTTTTATTGCTACTTAAGCAGCTTCGCTGCCAACAAAATATATAGCAGTGTTGGGAAGAGAAACCAGGTTAGTTACTGTAAGTGAGTTGCCATATGTAAAAATGCCAAACTTAGATGACATTCTAGAGCATATTGGGGAATTTGACTTGTTCCAGAAACAAGTCTCTTTTGTCTTATGCTTCGTGTCTGCAGCCTTCGCCCCTATTTACGTGGGTGTCGTTTTCCTGGGGTTCACTCCCAAACACCGCTGTCTCAGCCCTGGAGTTGCTGAGTTGAGCAGCGGATGTGGCTGGAGTTTAGAAGAGGAGCTGAATTACACCGTTCCAGAGCAGGAGAGACATGGGGAGTCTTTCTCTAGTCAGTGCAGGAGATACAACGTGGACTGGAACACAACTGGCCTCGGCTGCATAAACCCCTTAGAAAACTTCACTGTTTATGGCAACAGAAGCAGTATCCCGCTCACGCCCTGTCAAGATGGCTGGGTTTACAGTTCTTCAGGATCATCCATTGTGACTGAGGTACAAATGAATATTTTCCTCTTCCTCCCCATCCCCTGGGTTATCAACTAGTTGAGGGCAGACAAAGGTTAAATTTAACAGAAGTGCTTTCATTAAAGAGGAGACTCCTCATAATGAAATATATTGACTACTACGGCCTGTTTGATTGCATAACATGTATTTCATTTTCTGTTCTGAAGTGCTGAACAGAATTGTTTGCAGTGTTGATAGGCTCTTGCATTCAACCAGGGTAAATGGTTCCTTGTGTAAATTGAGCACAATCTTATGCAAAGCTTTAATTGCATGAGCACTCCCATGGAAGAGTGCATACGTGCATCTCAAACTTGATACGGAAACCAAGAGTAATACATAAGATGTGACGTGTGCAGTGAGTTCCACACAAGTGGATTCCTACACCCACACGGTGCTCATTGTAGGATTGTGGCCTACATCTTATAGCTTTTGAGGGGGAAAAAGAATTTAAGGGTTAGCCTTGACAAATGTGAAACACCTTTTAAATTCATTAGGTTGGATCAAAGATGATGAGATTAAATGGCTACATATAGGAAAAAAATAATGCACAATCCTACTAAAAGAGACCTCATTTATTAGTCAACCAAATTGGAAATAAATCACAGAAAAGAATCCATGGATTTCCAATGTGCTGAAAATGTTGTCAAATATTGGAAAATAACCATTACTTCCAAGAGATATTTAAAAAATTGAACACCACTTGTAATATCCCAGCTGTTAAACCTAACTTCACAGCAGTGGTAGGAAAAACCTGTATAAACAGGATTAAACTAAGTTTGACGAAACTAAGCTAAAATATTTTGTACAATTGCGAGAACCAATACAAGTATTTGACAAAAATCATAAAAGCTGAAGATTGTTGAAACTAGATTTACACCCCCACATGAAGGGCGATGTAAGAAAAATTACAGGATAATTGATCTCTCCTAAAAACACACATAGGCACTTCTTAGATGGAGATGCGGTCTCTAATGTAATTGGGATCTAATCTGTTTGTGGCTTTTAAGATCAGGGCCAAGGCTTTAAATTGGCAGCAGAAGCAGTTTGGGAGTCTGTGATAAATGGGGTAGCTCTCTTTTTTTTTATGGACACCCAGCCAGCCAATTAGCTATAAAATCCCTCTTAGTAGTTGTTCTCTACTTGCTTTACCTGTAAAGGGTTAAAAAGTCTCCCTGCATAGGTTAAAAAGAAGGGAGTGGGCACCTGGCCAAAAGAGCCAATAGAAAGGCTAGAACTTTTTAAAATTGGGAAAAAACTTCCACATTGTTGCTCTGTGGTGGCTCTCTGGGAGAGAAGGGACAGAACAGCTATGCTGTGAGAGCTTGGGCCAGGTATGAAAAATCATCAAATCATACCTAGAAACTACTCAGTTGAAACCCCAGATATGTAAGTAGATCAGGAAATGTCTAGGAAGACATGTTTAGGTTTATCTCTGTTTATTTCTTTATGGCTTGTGGACTCCTCTGTGCTAATCCCAAATAATTTTGTTTTGCTTATAACCTTTAAGCTGGACCTCAAGAAGGTTATTCTCGATGTTTAATTTTTATAAGAGAGTTTCTTAAATCTAACAAAACCTGAGTTTTTAAATGTGTTTTCTTTTTGTTTTAATAAAATTTACCTTTTTTAAGAACAGGATTGGATTTTGTGTCCTAAGAGGTTTGTGCACATCTTGTTTAATTAGCTGGTGGCAACAGCTGATTTCCTTTGTTTTCTTTCTCAGCTCTTCTCTGGAGGGGAGTTGTGAAAGGGCTTGAGGGTATCCCACAGGAAAGAATTCCCAAGTGCGCCTTCCTGGGTTCTCAAAGGGGTTTTTGCACTTGGGTGGTGGCAGCATCTACCCATCCAAGGTCAGAAAAAGCTGTCACCTTGGGAGTTTAATACAAGCCTGGAGTGGCCAGTATTAATTTTTAGAATCCTTGCGCGCCCCCACCTTCTGCACTCGAAGTGCCAGAGTGGGAGATCAGCCTTGACAGAGTCAGTGGAGGGACTGGAGTACATATTTAGCTGCTATGAGCACATTAAACTGTGGAGGAGGCAAGTAGCTGAATTTGGCCTGTGCATTGTTTCCCCATTCAGCATCACATACAGTGATGGCGCTTATAGGTGACAAATGGATGGATCATTGTGGCCAGGTCCTTGTCCAGGAGAAAGAGGGTGGAGTGTCCTTGTGAGCTGGAAGTGGAAGAAGGCTTCTTCTGTCACTGATGCTATTTGGTCATATCCACACATTGATAAGCCAAATGGAACCCCAAGGCTTTGTGCCACTTTGACCATTGGGTGGGCCAGAGACAAGGCCTTGGATGGTTCTTCTGGGCATTTCATCATTCCAAGCAGTAACACTCTGCTTTTGCCCAGGCTGAGTTTGAGGCAGCTGCCCTTCATCCCGTGAACTGATCTCATAGGCATTTTGACCTCTTGGTAGTGTGGTATTGTTCGTGTCAGTGGAAAATGAGTTATCGGGATATTGTTAGGGCTCCATGGCCATCTCTCCAAGTGGTCTCATGTAGAAGGGGGAATTGTGGAGTCCCATGGGTAAGAGGAATAGTTACCCAGCACCCCTCTCTGAGCGGTGCTGGAGGGGAATAATTGAAGCTATTGTAATGCTGTGCCATCTATTCCCATTACATCAGGTAGGCAGGTGAACATGTCGTCACTGCTGTTAGGGAAATGTCCTACTTTGCTGAAATTGAAGAGGTGGTGCTTTAGAGTCCTTGTAACGGCAGCCAATATGTTGTCCTTCACTCTGATCCCAGTATGGCAATCTGATCTTTGTGAGTGGGCTCCCGTGCCTATGACTGCAGTGGGACTCTGTGCAGGGATCAGATGGTGGGATGCGGGCACAATGCTACAAAGAAAAACGTCACTTGTTGAAGTGCAATTGATAAGAATGAACGAACTAAAAAATAAAAGGATTTACTGTCTAGATTAGACTAATGATTGAGCTACTTGAGGAGAATTGGATTTAGTGGGATAAAATGTTTTAAAAATACAATTTTTGTAGCAACAAAACATATGAACCATAAGGGGGGAAAACAAAGTTGTGGTTGTGGGGTTTTTTGTTTGTTTGTTTTTTTTTTATTGGAAACTTCCTTCCCTTTAGATTTTCAGAAAATCTCCACATCTTAATTGTGGATACTTTTTGATTTCTGACACTAATTTTCCTGTGCTTAAAGGAATTATCTTCATATGAATACACACACTTTTGTGTAAAGTTTTCTTCAGATTCCACTTCATTGACAACAATTTTGTAAATTTACTGAAGAAAACATCATTTCCATTTTCTACTTGTAAAAATTGTTCTAAAACCTTGTTCATTAAAGGTTTTGTTTTCATGGGAGATGCCAGTAAGAACAACTCTAGTCACTTATTACAACCAAGACAAACTTTAACTGCTGTACAATACGTCAGTTCAGCTTGGACATTGGAACTGCTTTTAATTTGACAAAAACTAGCGTGTTGATCCAAGTCGCTGTTGCCTATGAGACATTCACCCCTTGCACCAAGGACAGGCAGAATCAACCTCATCTTCATATTTCACCCAAAATCCAGCACTTCTTGTAGTCTCTGACCCTCTCCTTCCCTTATCTTTCTCACTAGCATCCTGGTGCCGTCCTGTTTTTCTTTCCACCTCCCTTTCTCTCTGCTTCCTGCTTTTGTTGCTCCCCTCATTTTCAGATTCAGGGGTTCAGTGTGGCTAGGGCTGCGCAGGGCTCCTCATGCTGTCTTTTTCCACGATGCTTCCCTCAGAAGTCACCATCTGTATGCTCCTCCTCTGGAGCAGGCACCAACCAGCCCAATTACTGCCACTGATTTTAGTGAGCGATAGTGCTGTTGTACATTCCCATTGACTGGGTGCCAGGCCCAGGGACCCACGTCAAGCCATGCTGCCCTGCTGGTTCTCCACATTCCTATTAGCAAACTCAAGGGCCCATATAGAAGCAGTTTCTAGAGAGGATCCTTTATTTAAGGCCCTGCACACATAGATGCAACAGTGTTTTAGAAACTGGGTTGTGCCATTCTCATCAGACGACAAACATGGCTGAGTTGTATCCACACAAACTCTTGGCACAACATAACCACATGCCAGACAAGGTAATGTATCCACACTGTCTAACTGTGTTCACATTGGTGCATTCTGGGAAAACCTGGTTAGCTTTCCCCTAGTGCCTCTGCAGGAGATTGAGCACCCAGAGAATCTATAGACACAGCAGCACCATGTGGGGGCTGGTCTGACCAACCACACAAGGTATGTCTACACTACAAATAAAAACCTGCAGCTGTCCCATGCCAGCTGATTCAGGCTCCCAGGGCTCAGGCTGCTAGGCTGTTTAATGGCAGCGTAGACCTCTGTGCTCAGGCTGCAGCCTGAGCTCTGGGACTTCCCACTGTACTCCTTCAGGGAGAATTGTATGTCCCCTGCTCTGTTTTACCCACATTCTGCCATATATTTCATGTTATAGCAGTCTCAGATGATGACCCAGCACATATTCATTTTAAGAACACATTCACTGCAGATTTCACAAAACACAAAGAAGGTACCAATGTGAGATTTCTAAAGATAGCTAAAGCACTCGACCCAGGGTTTAAGAATCTGAAGTGCCTTCCAAAATCTGAGAGGGACGAGGTATGGAGCATGCTTTCAGAAGTCTTAAAAGAGCAACACTCTGATGTGGAAACTACAGAACCTGAATCACCAAAAAAGAAAATCAACCTTCTGCTGGTGGGATCTGACTCAGATGATGAAAATTAAGATGCATCAGTCCGCACTGCTTTGGATTGTTATCAAGCAGAACCCATCATCAGCATTTCTTCTGGAATGGTGGTTGAAGCATGAAGGAACATATGAATCTTTACCACATGTGGCATGTAAATATCTTGTGACACTGGCTACAACAGTGCCATGAGAATGCCTGTTCTCACTTTCAGGTGACATTGTAAACAAGAAGCAGGCAGCATTATCTCCTGCAAATGTAACCAACCTTGTTTGTCTGAGCGATTTGGCTGCACAAGAAGTAGGACTGAGTGGACTTGCAGGCTCTAAAATTTTATTGTTTTACTTTTGAATGCAGTTTTTTTGGTACATAATTCTACATTTGTAAGTTCAACTTTCATGATAAAGAGACTGCACTACAGTACTTGTATTAGGTGAATTAAAAAATGCTATTTTTTTAAGTGCAAATACTTGTAATCAAAAATAAAGTGAGCACTGTACACTTTGTATTCTGTGTTGTAATTGAAATCAATATATTTGAAAATGTAGAAAACATCCAAAATATTTAAATAAATGGTATTCTATTGTTTAACAGTGCGATTAATCACAATTTTTTTTAATCACGCAATTAATCGCCATTCATTTTTTTAATTGCTTGACAGCCTTAGAAATAACAGGTGCATATTGGGCAATATTATGTGTTTTGTGAAAATACCCCATTCACAGGTGTACGCTAAGTGATAAAAGTTTCAACATGAAGCCTCATTGTTAATTTTTAGAGAGTAAGAAAATTGTCTTAAGGGATCTTGTCAGATCAAATTTAGCCCAAAATATATATATATTTTTTTTTTAAAGCATCTAAAATAAAAGCTTTCCATTATTTTATTTAAAAAAAAAATTAAAAAGCAGATTCCTTGTAGCGTTTGTAACCCGAACATTGCAGCTTTGGCTTAGCACATGAGAACCTGAAGGTGAAATTGCCTATGAAGTGGCTCTAAGGATAAATCTTTGTATTGAGATGGATGCGAGTATCCAAATGACAGGAGGTAATGTTGGTGAGGGAATGACCCATGTTAAGCCTCTTAGCATGCCTAGTTCGAAGACAATGGGCATTGCAGATGATTGGCTTTTCTGAAAATCGGACCACTTATTTAGGTGTCTAAACGTGGATTTGGGTGTGTGACGTTCAACAGTCAATTCTGAACATTTTGGCCCAAATGCCCCTTGTGTTGAAGAGCTCTGTACACACAGACAGGTTCTCTATGCCTTCCTTTTCTTATGAATAATAATTTCTGAGCATTTTAGCTTCATATTTGCTATCATCTGCAACAGACCTTTTGTTAACTTGTAATTATTTGTATTGTCTATATAGCAGCAGCTGAAGGACAAACTAAAAATGTAAGTCCAGTGAGCCAAGGTTTACAAAAGTCACTGTTGATCCTGGGTGTCTCAATGGCACCTTTAAAGGTGTCTCATTTTCAAAGTGGGTGCTCACAACTGTTTGAAAATTGGGCTTTCTGAGGCATTTCAAGATGGGACTCAAACTGAGACGCCACGATCAATCGCTTTTGGAAATCTTGACCGAACGAGGAACACTCTTCTACTTTCATTAAATTTGTTAAAGATCTTGCATTGAATAGCTTTTGGGAGCCTGTCAAAACATTTCTATAACTGTGTAAATCTGCATTATAAAAGATTTCCACAGATAGTTCTGACTTCTAGGCTTTTTTTTTTTAAAAGTAAACAAAAATTCAGTTAAAAATCCTGTGCTCCTTGTCAATCATTATTATAGGTCTGTTAGACTTTGTCCCAGATTACCTATGTATCTGTTAGGCATTTGGAGCAGTCAGGTGCCTCAATGTTATTGCAGAGTCAGCTCTCTTGCATCACATATGAGTTCTGCTGTCAATTTTAAAGCGAAGTGAGGTCCCCGGGGAAGATGCACTGTCAATATTTGCTTTATTCCATTGGAATTGCCTCTACTGGCAAGAACTAGATTAATTGCCTCCTGCAGCGCTGAGTCAAACACTTGTTCACAGATGGAGAAACAGACAAAAATTTTGTTTGAAAACCTACTTTTTTGCTAATCGTAACTTTCTTTACCTTAAACATTCTTCTATTTAAATATCTTTGAAAAGAACAGTAGGATCTCGGTAACTGGCCTGCTGCCAACCACACTGGGGGAGCCTCCCTGCTGCGGAGTCAGAATGGGCACCTCAGTTGAGCAGACGTCTTTTGATCAAGTCTGAAGTTTTGTTTAAAGGGTTTGGATAAGGATCCCCACCACTGCCCACAACTTCCAGCGTGGTTGCAACTGTGGGCCTCCAACAAAGGCCCTAGCTCCTTCCTTTCAGCCCTTACTTGGCTGTGCAGCAATGGACATGGAAAAAAAATCACAGAGTGTAAAGGTAACACAGGGGAAGCACCAGCCTTTGTCCTGTGGTAACCCCTATAGCCAGAAGTACACCAGCACAGTAGTAAACACATCTTGGTGTGTGGATTACAAATACATAGCTTTAATTAACCGAACACCAGCAGGAAGGAAAGGGATATACAGACAGATTTACATCCTTTAACACCTCCCATTCACGCCCCCCCCAACCAATATTTCTTTACGAAACATTTTCTAAAACTATGCACAAAACCCAAGGATGAGTAGCCAATATCTAACAGGGTTGATTCTGGATAACACTTGCATAGGGACAATCCTGCTTTAGCTCTCCAAAGCCCCCCCAGTGTCTTGAAGACCTTGTGTTCAGGCCCAGCAAGCTCTGAGGACCTCTCTTTTTGGGCTTCTTACAGCAAATTCAAACTGTTTCTGCTCAGAGTGCACAGTATTTCAAGGCAGTTGCACTCAGACTATGGCCCAGCGGAGGTCACGTGATGTTTGCTGCTTGTTATAGGCATCTAGAATCTTCATTGCAAAGAAAATTTGAGACCCCTATTAGAGCAGCCAGGGCTACTGATTTATAGTTGGAGAAGAAGCAGGAATCGCGGCTGGGACCGTAGCTGCCAGCCCCCAGTGGAAGCTGCCAAAGGGACCAGAGTTGCCTGCATGTCTATGTCCAAGGATGTTCAAGTCCATAGTGATGAACTATGGTTATACAGTGCCTAGAACAAAGGAGTCCTAATCCTGGTGGAGGCTTTTGGGTGGTACTCTTAAAATGCAGGATCAACCCTGGAACAGAATGCTGTTTTAATAAGGCAAGGCTACAGTGGTTGTTGGTATCAACCAGTTTCTAGTTTTAAGGAGTGGATATATTCACTGAGTTTTCCTTCTAACTGTGATGTGCCTCTTCAGTTTAACCTGGTATGTGAGGACTCCTGGAAGGTGGATCTCTTTCAGTCCTGTGTGAATGCTGGCTTTTTTTTTGGATCGGTATACATCGGCTACATAGCAGACAGGTATGTGTGGGATATTAAAACATAGTTGATATCCCTAATCAATGTTTAGCAGTTAAAAATAAACAAATGTAGAAGCAAATCCATCTGACTAATAGCATGCTCATGCACCTTTCAGTGAATGAACACTTCTAAGTCTCTCGGTCTTAGAAAAACATATCAGACTCTGAGATGTCTATAGTTACTTGTAGCTGCAGATCTTTCCTGATCCCGCAAGCTCCCTCCCTGCAGTGCTCATGTGCTTTTTCAGTATATTTTATGGTGATACGTGCAAAAAACCCAGACACCCTATATGAATATATTGATTGTTAACAAAAGCCAGAAAACTGAGTTGGAGCTGTCATTCTGTCTTTCTGTGGTATGAATTGCAATTTTGATATGAAAACATCCTGTTCCCTTTTGACAAATGTTTGCTTATCAAGAAATAATAGTCGGAGATTGCCAAATAGATACAATATCAATGCAAATATGAGACAAAAGTGATTTACGTAACCGCAGCACCATGTTCAGAACTAGGGTATGAAGTCATTGTAGACTCCCATTGAGATTAAGGGTATATATATTCAGGGTGTATATATTCTGGCTCCGGGCACAGGAAGTGCACATTGTGTTATAAACCATTAGAACCATTTTTCCAGTCACTGGAAAAAGTTGTGTCCACGTTCCTAATAATGTATTCCCCTTCGTTCCCCCTCCAAATTGCTTTGCATTGCAAGCTCTACAGGCCTCATCGTGTAAGTTCTCTCTACATGAGAAACTTCAATTCATGTCAATGAAAGATCTAACCATGGATGGTTTGCAGGATCGGGCCCTGTCAAGGTTCCTTCCCCACTCTGAACTCTAGGGTACAGATGTGGGGACCTGCATGAAAGACACCCTAAGCTTATTTTTACCAGCTTAGGTTAGAAACTTCCCCAAGATACAAACTTTGCCTTGTCCTTGAACGGTATGCTGCCACCACCAAGCATTTTAAACAAAGACCAGAGAAAGAGACCGCTTGGAGACATCTTCCTCCAAAATATCCCCCCAAGCCCTACACCCCCTTTGCTTGATAAAAATCCTCACCAATTAGTACAGGTGAACACAGACCCAAACCCTTGGATCTTAAGAACAATGAAAAATCAATCAGGTTCTTAAAAGAAGAATTTTAATTAAAGAAAAGGTAAAAGAATCACCTCTGTAAAATCAGGATGGTAAATACCTTATAGGGTAATCAGATTCAAAACATAGAGAATCCCTCTAGGCAAAACCTTAAGTTACAAAAAGACACAAAAACAGGAATATACATTCCCTCCAGCACAGCTTATTTTACCAGCCATTAAACAAAAGAAAATCTAACGCATTTTCTAGCTAGATTACTTACTAACTTAACAGGAGTTGGAAGGCTTGCATTTCTGATCTGTTCCTGGCAAAAGCATCACACAGACAGACGCACCCTTTGTTTCCCCGCCCCCCTCCAGATTTGAAAGTATCTTGTCCCCTCATTGGTCATTTTGGGTCAGGTGCCAGCGAGGTTACCTTTAGCTTTTTAACCCTTTACAGGTGAAAGGGTTTTGCCTCTGGCCAGGAGGGATTTTATAGCACTGTATACAGAAAGGTGGTTACCCTTCCCTTTATATTTATGACAGGCCCTTTGTATGTAAATTAGTTACTCCTAATCCTCACATTACATAGGTACTTCAAAAGAAACTGCAGAGTAATTATATTCATTCTCAGGTATCTTTCCTCCATACTTAACAACACAGACTGTAATTCCAAAAATAGACAGGAAGGAATACCTTTATGGTCTGTTCGTATTAATGTGGGCCTATTGCTCACCTATCATTTGGGATACTTGGTTTCATCCAAACTGCTCAAAAGCATTTATGGAATTACAAAGCGATGGAGAAGTTAACCCAAATGATAGGTGAGCACTAGGCCCCCATTAACACCAGAAAAATGTAGTTTTATAATATTAATGTCTATCCCTCCAATAGACAAATGTTTGGATTTTCTAAATGCTACATGAAGTTTTTAACAGTTTACTTCAGTGTGTGTCTGAATTTTGATCTCATAAATGTAATTCTTTTCCCATGCAGATTTGGCCGTAAACTTTGCCTTGTAGTGACAATCCTTGTAAGTGCTATCTCTGGAGTTCTTGTGGCCTTTGCGCCAAGCTACCTTTGGATGGTGATCTTTCGCTTCCTACAAGGACTGGTCAGCAAGGGTAGCTGGACAGCAGGCTACATCCTGAGTAAGACTGGTGCTTTCCCTGGGAGTAATATTGGTAACGGGACATGAAGGGAAAACTGGCAATTCATTGGACTAAATGTGAACTGGAAAGCAGAAAGGGGCCCTTTGCTGCTTTTTGAAAGTGAATATATATGACTTGCTCAGAGATTGCTTTTCCCCTTGCTTATCAGTTTACTTTAGAGAGATCAGTTTTTCTTCCCTCAGATTCCGATGTCTTTGGAAGATCAGAATAGTGGTGTCAAATGAGGCTGTTACCTGAAATGCAGTCCCACTTACCCCAGAGCTCAGCCTCCCATTCCCCAGTATGCAAAAGAGGGAAGGGTGCAGCATCTTGGTGTGACATCAGTATTTAGGCTCCAGTGCTCTCTAAACAGATTGAAGGGAGGAGGTGATGAGGGAGGACTGTAAAGAAACAAGCAGAGGAAACAAACAACTTTGAGGAATCTTTATACATAAGGGAGCAGTAAACGGCAAACTCAGGCTTTACATCTTAAACAATAACTCAAGTACAGTAGATACCTACCAAGAAAAAGGCAGAAGTTGTTTTGGTGCTCTTTGATATTACATGCTCATTTGAAGGATGACGGTGGGAAGGCAATAAAGAGATCACATGCAGAGCCAGATTAACCCATCTCTGGGTCCTAGGCAAACGTACACTTCCTGGGCCCCAATTTCTAATGTGAATCACAGCAAACAGTCGTAAGGTACACTCACCATGGCCAGGCTGGCCATGCTGTGGATCTGCTGGACTGGCTGCTTGTTCTGCTGCTGCTTGTGGCACTAGTCACCAGGACGGGGGTGGATAGGTCAAACCTGAGCAGTGCTGCAATCCCATGCACCAGGTTGCAATGCCATCCACTCAAATGAGTGGCCAGATTGACACTAGAAGAGCTACATCAGTGCAGCTGGATCAGTGTAGCAGTAGTGCATCTGGGGAAGACGCTGTATTCCAACAGGAGAGCGTTCTTCTGGCGGCATAATTACTCCACCTCTGTGAGAGGCGGAAGCTATGTCAGTGGGAGAGCGTCTCCTGCCAACATAGCACCAGTGTAGACAGCCCTTAGGTCGATATAACTTGCGTCGCTCAGGGGGGTATCTTTTTCACACTCCTGAGTGACGTAAGTTAGATTGACTTTAGCAGTCGTGTGTCCCCCTCCCTGTCCCCCTCCCCGCTCTCCTGCTGGTAATAGCTCACCTTTCCTGATCATTCTTGTTACAGTCTGTATGGTAACACCCATGGTTTCATGTTCTCTGTGTATATAAAATCTCCCCACTGTATTTTCCACTTTATGCATCCGATGAAGTGAGCTGTAACTCATGAAAGCTTATGCTCAGATACATTTGTTAGTTTCTAAGGTGCCACAAGTACTCCTTTTCTTTTTGTGGATGCAGACTAACACAGCTGCTACTCTGAAACCTTTAGTGGTAGTGTAGACCTGCCCAGTGAAGTTTTTTTTAGTTTGTGCAAAAATCTGCATTGGTTAAAAAAAACCCATCACCTCCTCCCCAAATTTGGGCTCTGGGCATATGCCTCATTTGCCTATGTGTTAATCCAGCACTGCTCAAATAGTGACAGTGTCACTCTGATTATGTCACTTTACACTGATCCAGCATTAGTTTTTTTTTTGTTTTGTTTTTTGTTTTTATGGTCGGTTAAATATAGTTCGCTGTTGCCCAAGGTGCCATTAGGGATCCCTTAGGTGTTGCAGAATTTAGGTTTTGTTCTTAAAATATAAGTGTTTCTCCTTTACAGTTGCAAAGAAAATCTTCCAAATGCTACATGGCTTAGCATTGCATGTCTTCCTGAATCTGTAAAGTGGACAGTTTTAAAACAATAGCTGTGAGTGGTGCGAACTGCCTCATTCACCTCAGTGGAGTGTTAACTCTGAAGGTGACAAAACTGAAATGCCAACATTTTAAACGATTATACTGCTAAACATTGTAGCAGAAACATCTAGCTAATGTAGCTATCCAGAAGTTTGAGATGAAGAAAACCTAATGTAACAACCAGTCCATTCTGTGCCTCCCTCTCTCTCTCTCTCTCTCTCTCTCTATATATACATACACACACACACACACACACACACAATATATATATATATATATACTAGTGATTTGAGTATTACATCCGCTACTGGAACAACTGCCCCCTCCACTTCACATCAGTCGTACAACAAAGGATTATTACCTCCTGGCACAATATGATCCTTCAGTTATACATGATTGGAACTTTATTTAGGATAGTGTTGTATTGTACAGTAAAATATCCCAGATGTAAATTTTGGTGATAGCGTTTCCTTAAGCATGGAATGCCATAACAGAGAATAGGATTTAAGCACAGTACAGTCTGGAATAAGAACATAGGTACTGACCTCAATGATCTAATAAAAATAAATTTTCATAAGCAAATTAAGCTTGGTCTGCAAGTAACAAAGGATTTGTGATGAGATTTTATGCAAAAATCTAGAATTTTTAAGAAACATTGTTCAGAGAATTAGTGTTTGCCTCCAGAATCCCTGAAAAGAAACCTACACCTCCCAAAATGCTTGAAACCTCTTGTTTCTGGAGTAGGGTTTCTTGGTTCTTCCATCTCTAAAATGACCCATCAGTTTTCCTTCTGTTTTTGAGCAGTCACTTATATCATATACATTTCAGTCACAGAAGTTGTTGGCCCAAGCCATAGGAAGACTGTGGGAATTCTCTATCAAGTAGCCTTTACAGTTGGACTCCTCTTCCTTGATGGTGTTGCTTACGCTATTCCACACTGGAGATGGCTGCAGCTTGCTGTTACTCTACCGTGCTTCCTCCTCTTGTTCTATTACTGGTAAGGACTTTCATATACCTCAGCAGAAGATTTAAAATGCAATTTCCCTTCATCCAAGAGAGATGCTAAAGAGCTGTAGGAGAATGTTGTATACTGCTTACATGCACATTACTCTGGTTAACTGCAGATCTACACCAATAAAGAGTGGGAATAGGCTTCTTTAATGTTCAATCCTTGGTTGTATCAGAGCATGCACATTTTATCTAATTATTCTTAGGAATCAAACTTCTGTTGCGTTATGCTGTTAATGGATTTTTTTTTTAAAAATTGAATGTAAAATAATTTGACACACAGAACTGAATTTTATATATGCATCAATTGAACATTTGTTTAAAGGGAAATTATTACATAATTTAGGACCATAATTTGACTGACATCACCTTGAAATGGTGGTTAATTAGTGATCATTGTCCAATGGTGAAGTATTTTTATTTAAAGTGGTTTGTTGCACACAATTTTTTTAAAATGACACTATATTTTGTGGCACAACCAAAAGTAATATAGGTTCCTTTTTAGTAGATCATTTTGATTTATTGTTTAAAATAATTAACTTGTATCTTTTTGGTTTCACTCTTTTCTTTTTATGAGCACTTGAGTCATGAAGAGTTGTCTGCCCGGCGTGGGGATTAGGGGGGGATAGAGTTTTGTTTTCTTCCTTTGTCTATTTTTGTGAATTTTATTTGACATGAGTAAATGGAGTGAGAGTTCCAGTGCTTTTAGCCGGGTGTGTGTGGAGTGTGGTGATGGTGTACAGCAGCTCCTCACTTAACATCATCCCGGTTAACGTGGTTTCGTTGTTATGTTGCTGATCAATTGGAGAACATGCTTGTTTAAAGTTGCACAATTCTCCCTTATAATGTTGTTTGGCAGCCGCCTGCTTTGTCCACTGTTTTCAGGAAGACCAGCCCATTGGAGCCAGCTGGTGGGGGTTGGAACCTGGGTGGGCCGGCAGCCCCCTATCAGCTCCCCTAAGTTCCCTGTGCGGCAGCCGCCCAGCAGGCAATCAATTGCTGAGCAGTTCAGGTGTCCCTCCCCCCACTGCCGTGTGCTGCTCCTGCCCTCTGCCTTGGAACTGCTCCTGGGAGCCTCCTGCTTGCTGTGGGGGAGGGGAAAGAGGGGTGCTGATGTCAGGGTGTACCCCCCTACTCCTGCACCTCATTTCCACAAACTTGGGGGGGGGGGAACACGACAGTGCTCAGGAAGGAGGGAGCTTGCTGGCAGCAGCTGCTGTCTCAATTTGCTGATCTACTTAAAAAGGTAGTGTACTTAGAGTGGCGTCAGCGTATTTAAAGGGGCAACGTGCGTCTCTCACACACGTTGTGTGTCTGTCTCTCTCTTGCACGCACGCTGTGTGTCTGCCTGACTCTCTGCCATGCTGTGTTTCTCCTCCCTCCACTTGTGCTGCCTTGTAGAGTGTGAGGCTACATTAACAACAGTGTGTTAACCCTTGAGGGCTCAGCCGAGTGCTAGTCCATCATTTAGCAGTAAGGCATTCCCTGGGCAATATCCCACCCTCTGACTTCACCCTCAGCCAAGCTTCACAATCATCATTGCTGTGCACAGTACTAAATTGTTTGTTTAAAACTTGTACTGTGTGTGTGTGTGTGTGTGCACACACACACACACTGATGTAAATAGGGGAGGCTAGGTTCCAGGAAAAAATTTTCCTAGAACCTAACCTTCCCTATTTACATTATTTCTTATGGGGAAATTGGATTCACTTAACATCATTTCCCTTAAAGTAGCATTTTTCAGTAACATAACTACAACGTTAAGCAAGGAGTTACTGTAGCTGGAAAATTGCTCCTCATGAGGAGTAAACTGACTGGGCAAGTGTTACACATGTTCTTATTGCAAGGTTTTCATATTGTTTTATCATGAGTGTGTTCATCTCCAGTAAAATCAAGCTACTGCCAAGGCTCCTCCTCCAACTTCATCTTGCAGCATGGCAAACTGTTCTTTTCTTGAAAAGCAGAAAGTAGTGTCACTGTGTGTGTTCAACTGAAGTACTGTCTCCACAACCTTGGTTCAGTGTGGATGCACCATTTTGTTTTCTGTATTGCAGCGTCTGCTTGCTTGTGTTACAGGTGTCTGCCTGAGTCTCCAAGGTGGCTGATATCTCAGAAGCAGAATGACAAGGCCATGAAGATTGTGAACTATATTGCCAAAAAGAATGGGAAAAAGCTGCCTGCCCATTTTCAGGTGGGCTTGAGGTTTTATGCTTGTAGGTGAACAACATAAAAGTTCTTTCTATAATGCTTTCCACCTGAGGAATTCTACATGCTGGTAAATATCAAAGGTAACCACACAGTCCCAGCTGGATAACTATTATCCCCCATTGTACATATGAGGAAGCTGGTGCAAGGAGAGATTCGGACTTGTCCCAGATCATGCAGGAGGTTTGAAACAAGGCCGGGAATAGACTCCAGGTGTCAGTGCTGTGCCAAGGTTCTTATTTATTCGAGAGCCGAAACATTTTGCATTGCAATGCTGCTGACTCATGACCCTGTTCAGCTAAGACTAAAGAAAAAGGAAATTATTTAGAATTACGCTTGAGATCCTGGAGAAATTACTTAGGAAACGCCAGATCAAAAAGATAAGGAATGACTAAAACTGTTGAAGTGAAGTTAAAGAATTCCCTCGTTATCATTGTGATCCTTCTCCTCCATATTCCATGCAATAATCACAATGGAGTGGTGCGTTTCTCAGGAAGCTCTTATGTATTGTATTAAGTAACATGTCTAATATATATTACAATATATCACCTCCCTTCCTGTTTAACATGATAAATTTCTGTCACCTGGTTTAGCCCTTAATTAACAATGCACTGGTTCTTCTGTAGAATATTAACCTTGAAGAGGAAGGTGGGGAAAAGCTGAGTCCTTCATTCATGGACCTTGTCAGGACACCTCAGATGCGGAAACACACATTCATTTTGATGTACAACTGGTAAAAAAAAAAAAAAAAAAAGATTAAAGTCATCTTAAGACTTACTTTTTATTACAAAGCATTAAAGTTCCAGTTTTGTCTTACCCCTGTTTCCTGCACTCAGAACTCAGTTTTTTCATGCTCCAGACTTTCTTCCTCCTTTGTACTGCTGGGGAGGTTTCTCAGTTACTCTCAGTCCTGTCAGGGGAGATCATTGGAATAGTATGAGCTAGAGTTCTTAGCTGTGGTTTTAATTTCGCTCCATTGCCATGATGACCTCATGTGTCTGGTCACCAATGGATGAATTATGGGGCCACATGAGGACTTCTCCACACATAGAGAAGTTAAACTTGTTTCCCACTCCATCAGTTTAAGAGCACGTTACATCTATGTAGACAAGTGCTTCAGTCAACTGTAAGGAGACAAAAACTGGTATCAGTTACCCCAAAATTTGATAGGGGTAAGAACTGGGGTAGCCTAAATTGGTGCAGGCTCAATCAGTTGAGTAACTGTTGGCTGCAATGCACTGGCACAACGGGCTCAATATCAGGTCTGATAGTTGCACCCCCATCCTCATTGTGACCCCCCCACAGTATCTGCCATACCCAGAAATGTCTCCCTATCCCAGGCCTGACGTTAGCCAGGGAATAGGGAGATATTGGGGACAGTGTGATGGAGGGGGTTGCTGTGAAGTGGGAGGTAACTGAGGAATACCATGTGGGAGGGGTCCCTCATCTGAGGACTGAGGTTCACTGGCTGAAGGAGCCATCTCACTTGAATCAATGTAAAGCAGCCGTGGTGTGGACACATTCAATTGATGGTGGAATTATTGATGTAAAGCAATCTATTTGCAATACTGATTAGTATAGACAAAGCCAAAGTGACTCCGTCGGCTTTGCCTGCACTCAGGAATAGCTCATAGTCACCCATTAGCTTCTAGGAATCTCTGTAGATCTGCTGGTGCTGACCCCTAAGCAGAGACAAGAGCAAGCAGAAATTTGTACCAATTGCACTAACAGAAATCTGTGCTATTAATGAGGTTGGACAAGGCCTACGGGGAGTCATTTTGGCCTTGTGTACAGTAAAGAAATCACTCCGTGATAGAGCCATTAGTTCTTATACCCAGTTTGTTCAACCAGTGATTGAGTGGGCAGGGTTTATATTAGCAAAAGCAACCAAAGGGGAGGAAGAAGTGTAAAACCGGGTAGAAGAGGCCATCTTTTTGTTTGCTCCTTTTTTACTCTCTCCTTTTGTAGACACTTCTGCCAAACTAACAGTGCGTAAGTTATAGCACCACATATCTAACCCCTAGAACTGGAGCAGAGTGTTTGTCATTTGCTTAGATTGCAAGTTCCCCTGGGCAAGAACTGTGTGTATTCTGTGTCTAAGACAGCACCAACCTCAGTGTTGCCACGACACAAATAATAACCATATGCCACCATGGATGATTACAACAAATCCGTGTTGCCATGACAGAATTTCCCAGTCTTAGAGCTTGTTTATGTGGTGTGCTACTGTGCAGCAAGCCACTACTATGGCGCAACCTTGCAGTGCACCAGCTTTCCATGCAGTAACTTGTCACGTGGACCCTGCTACAGTGCAGTGAAAGACTTGCACTAAGCCACGCTCCCGGCCTTTCAGTGCACTGTAGTAGTTCCCGTGGGACGTTACTGCATGGCAAGCTGTTGTGCTGTAGATTCACACCCTGGGTCTCCATCCAGTAACTTGCCATGTGGACAAGCTCTTAGCCTCATCCTTATATGAAACAATTACAAGTAAATTTATTTCTTGAGGCAAGATGAGAATGTTAATACAAGCATTTGACTAGAGGAGTTTGCCTACCTTCTGAACTCGCTCCCCAATTGCGTGGTCAATTTGCTCTTAACTAAGAGCTCTTTTTTCAACCGTCTGAGCAGTTAAAAGGAGTTATTTAGAAAACGCATTGCTTGTCCAACTGCCCATCTAAGTCTCCATTATGTCTGATGGTGAGGATGCAGAGGGCAGAATGGGCACTTGACAAAGGACTATTCCTTCAGTGGTCATAAGCCCATAATTGTAACTCAGAGCTAGAAGTATGGGTAGGCTGAAAGCTTTTTTAGCCTGAGTCTATGATACTATTGATATTTCCTACCCGATTTTATATTCAATGCTCAGTTCCTGAACTACCATATTATTTTATGGGCTGTAAACTCTACCTCTAGTTTCTGCTTTCCAGCATTAATCTCTACTGTTCTTCTCTCAGGCTTTCATCTACACTGTTGAGTAAATTAGAGCTGAAGTTGGTTTTGTTGACCTAATTGTGGTTCAGAAGGTTTGTTTATGTGCACTCCAAGAGGAAACGGGTCTCTGTTCTTTGACTAGATCTTTTAAGAAGCTTGGGCTCTGTTCTCTGCCTAGGTTGACCAGTGCTCTTCTGTACCAGGGGCTCATCATGCACATGGCAATGGCTGGTGGGGACATGTATCTGGATTTCTTCTATTCTGCCCTTGTTGAATTTCCAGCTGCCATCATTATCATTCTCACAATCAATCACATTGGCCGTCGCTATCCTTGGGCTGTGGCAACTTTGGTGGCAGGCGCTGCCTGTCTCATTATGGCTTTAATCCCCGAAGGTGAGTTGTCAGAGGTTTCCAGTAGTTTACCTTCTCAGTGTTACCTCTTGGGGACCTCATTAATCTGTCTCACTATAGTCTAGGTTTGAAAGTTTGCAAAAGCATGTCTGGGATTGTAGCTGTGCACCTGACAGGTGCTGGAGACTTTTCTCACACCTCCAGCCCTCCACACCCCAGAAGTGAGATGGAATAAATGAAAGTCTACATTTTTGCAGACATCAGAATTAATAGGAAATATCTTGGGGAAATAGGGTACCGTACATAACTTTGCAAATCACATTTAACAATAACTCATGTGGTGCTAACTGTTTTAATCTGCTGCTTTATACAATTAATAGCAGTTCTTTCGAACTAATAAAATTAAAGTAATACAGGATTATTGGATTCTACTAAAAATAACATTGTTTCATTAGATAACCTCATCCTACCCAATGACCGTTGGCCCAAAAAGCCTCCAGAAAACATTGTAAGTGAAATAACTGTTTCCTTTGCAGATATTCACTGGCTAAAAGTGACTGTAGGTTGCATTGGGAGAATGGGAATTACAATGTCTATTGAAATGGTTTGCTTTGTAAACACTGAACTGTACCCAACGTTTTTGAGGTGAGTGCATTGTCTGGGGACAGCATGATGTGAAAGGCAGCTGTTGAAACTGACAGATACGTTGTATTTTATATTGACTTAACAATTAGTACAGAAATGCTCCAGAATTATAGATGTATTGATGTCTAAAGAACATTATGCAAATGGATCACGTAGAAAATTGAATAAAAGACAAGTTAATGCAGGAACAGAACATGCAACTTCTCCTTATACATTGCACTGCAAATGGAACATGCAGAGCTGGATTAAAGCAAGATTCTTGTCCTTCAAATCCAGAGGTTGAAAGGGGCTAGAGACAATAATGAATGGGTGAGAAATGGAGAGTCTGTCAGGGGTCTGGGAGAGCAGGAAGATGGAAGTAGAATAAAAGTTTATTTGAGGAGGGGGAGCTGAATTAAGGAGGACTGGGAAGAATCTGGGCTGGTTGAAATTTTGGAAGCCCCAATGTGTTGGTGGATTGGGGCACCTTTTGGTCTTTAAGGGAAGTGATGAATTTTCCATCTCTTGAAGTCTTCAATTCTATTCTAAGTCAAGACTGGATGCATTTCTGGAGATATTCTTTAGCCAAACACAAGTTACTTGGCTCAGTACAGGGGTAACTGGATGAAATTTAAGAGCCAGTGATATACAGAGTAGATGATCTAATGATCCCATCTGGCCTTAAACTCTATGAAACTTAATCTACCATGAACGCCGGCTTTGGATAGCAGTTTTATAAGAGGATTTTAGGTACATGCATTCATCGCCTTTTAAAAAAAAACAACCCCCCCCCAAAAACCTGAAAGAATCTAAATTTAGCCCATATTATGTAGAAACTGCTAGATTCCCATATGCTCATTTGAAACCTGTATAAAGATCATTCTGCCTATAAGCTCTAGTTAGGAAGCTACTGAAGGTTTTTTTTTGTTTTTTTTTTATGGACGTGTACATTAGGCAGACCTTTGAACATCTCCCTACATTGACAGTTATTTAAAATAATGTAGCTAATATTTTCAAAGTTCTGTTCTATCTGGTGGCAGGTTCTAATGGGACACTCTGAGCCTGATTCTCTACTACCTTGAAGTTTATTATTAATCATGTTTATTACAGTAGTGTTTAAGAGCCAGTGAAGAGTAGGGCCCCAGTGTGCTAGGCACTGTACAAACAGAGTAGTAGATGGTACCTGCCCTGAAAAGTTTACCATCTAAACAGAGAGAATCAAAATGGTGGGTGGGAGGGGTAACTTCATGATATTTTTATTTGGGGGGGGGGAATCAGCTAAATGGGAAGGGAAGTGGGGAAGGGAGGGCAGAACAGATTGGAAGAGAGTAAAGAGGGGCAGGTGTGGAGTGAAACTGAGGCAGACAGTGAGGGATGACGAGGGTTGGTGTAGCCAGCCAATCAGCACAAGGCAGAAAGAGCTCACACGAAACTGTAGAAAGTTCTCTGAATCTCAGGGAATCACTTACTCACATTTATGCAAAAGAGGTGTAAACCTTCCCATGGCTATTTGGTAGGGTTATAGTCTTATGCTACACAGGTGTGAATGACTTCATGAGGAGCAAGGCAGGAAAGAATCAGGACTTATGATTCCATTTTGGTATTTTATTATGGTTAGGCTGCTGAAACCACAGCCTATCATACTGACCAATAGTCTCATTGTTTCCTTGTACTCCCCATCTGTTGTCTCCTGCTTAGATTGTAAGCTCTTTGGGACAGGGATGTTTGTTCTGTTTGCACAGTGTCTAGTGCAATGGAGTCCAGGTTCATGCCTGGGCTTTGAGTCACTGCAGTAATGCAAATAGTTAATCATCACAATTTTATGGCAGAATGTATTCTGTTCCAGCTACAGAACTTTTTCAGACCAGTATAATGCAATGACTGTTTTGCTGTTCAATCAGGAACCTTGGTGTAATGGTCTGTTCTTCCTTGTGTGATGTTGGTGGGATACTAGCCCCATTCATTGTCTACAGGCTGTCAGAGATCTGGCATGAGCTGCCACTTGTAGTTTTTGGTAAGTATTTTCTTACCTTCTTGTGGAGTGTTCCTCAGGTGTATTAACCATGCCTCAGTTATGACAAACAAATCTGAGAAACTGATTCCAAATCTAGGAGAGAATATTTTTCCCTTCACAAAACCTTCAAATCATAATAAACTAATAGCTCACTTCTGAGTTGTGTATGTAGTCAGAGTCCGCGTCCATATATATTATGGTTTCTTATGTGCTTTTTTATTTAAAAAAAAGCTGCAAACTAACAAATGTTGCTTTGACAAGTTGAAAAGGATTGTGAAATTTACCAAAATTCAGATCGCATGTCAATTTGTTGACCGTATTCATTAGAGTCATTTTCTCACTTCTGTGGTTTGGTCTCTGTGTTGAGACAAGATGTTGTCATTTCAAATGGTGCCTGTTGGATATATTTTATGGATTATTAAGGATGTTGCATACTTCAGTCTTGTCAATATTCTCTTTTTTGATTGGACAGCCATGTAATCATCTTTAAAATAGGCTATAGACTAGTAAGCAACCTTCTTCAAAACAGGCTGAAATTTCCTGGAGATTAGTCAATCTAAACTTCAGGCCAGGTACTGCAAAATCTCAAAGTCTTTGGACTAGTGCGTTATCGCTAGAAGTCTGTCTTTGAAGGCAATACATTATTTTTAATAAAGAGCATATTTATATTATTTACAAGGGACTTAATAATACATACATTTTAGAATGGGGCTTATGAAAGTTGGTAACCAGGAATTTAGTGAGTGAGAGATTAACTGTAATTTTTAAAATCTTGTTCTCATGGTGACCGAGAAATCCAGTACATTTCATGTCGTACAAATATACAGACTATAATTCCTCAAACATGCCTTTCCAACTTGATATATACCATTACAGTACATAGCTTACAATTAAACTTTACTATCTATAATTCTCAGTAATGCCGCAATGAGACCCCTGAAAAGCTGTGAACCTGCCTTGTGATAAAAAAAATTCTATATACTCATATATATACACACATGCGCGCACATTCACTATAGAGCAAAATTTGGCCCTTTATTTCTGTATGTTAAAAAACAAAATCTCTTCTACCAACTTTGTTGTTTTAATTAAATTCAGCAATTATTGCAGCCAGATGGCATCAAATGTATCCTATGATGTGAGTTGGGTTCTAACTTGGTCTTCTCGTGTGTGTTTAATTTGAAGCTGTGGTTGGTTTAATTGCTAGTGGATTGGTGGTGTTGCTGCCTGAAACCAAAGGGAAAATATTACCTGAGACTATTGAAGATGTAGAAAACTTGCATAGGTGAGTCAGGTGGCACATTCAGATTGTTGGAGCTGTTCATGTTTCGAAAAAGAAAAGACTAACAGAAAAAGCTACAATGTAAATGTACATCCAGTGGTTGTCATTGAAATCATCATGGTATCTGTGGCATAGTTACTGCAGTATACTTCTGAGTTCTAGGGATACGAATGCTATGTAGACAATGGCAAAGCTCATTTTGCATTCAGAAGGTAACTGTAGTGTATAATGGTGACCACTGGATCCCTGGTGTTTAATGGCTTTATGAAAAATGTTCAATTTTGACATCTCCAGCAGGTGCATACATCCTGTCCCTCCTCCCAACACACCACAAAATCCCGTGAAATTATTATTTTGCACTTTTATTCCAATGGTGATTTTTCTTAGGACTGAGAAGAAAAACAGGTAGATAGACATTGTGTTCTCCAAAAGAAAACTCCATGCTGCTTCTGATAATTTCTTATTAAATATAAGAATTTATATAATAGTTCTACCAATATCTGATGTTCATAAATACTGTAAATATTAAAATAGTGTGATCTATCTACATATGTCTGATGGCAATATTGTGACCTGGAATTTGCATTATGTACCCTCTCATTGCCTTGCAGTGGCTACCCTGATCATGGGTAGCAGAACAGGAAGGAAAGCAGCCTCCGTGGGGATGTTGCATCCCAACCTGGTGCAAGTGGACGGGATGGAGTAGGGAGTGGGAGCCATGACTCTAGCCCTTGAATTTGCTGACTAGCATAGTTATGCTGACATGCCAGGGGAAGGATGTTGTCAGGTATGGGTCTGGCACAGGGTATAGTAGGGGGAAATGAGTAAGCAGATTGTGACTCTGATAGTTTTACTCAAAACCTTTTCCTGCCCAGAGCTATTTTTGGGTTGGCTGGCTACCTTCTCTGCCTCCAGAGCACAGCTTGTTAATTTAGGAACCTTCCGGCTTCAGTTTGTTGCACTGGGAAAACTAGTTGCCCGGAAACTGAGAAGAACAACTGTAGGCCATTAGTTGGACTTTGGATAGCAACATCAGCCTCTCAGACTCATTGTATGACTGACTGACCAAATGCTGTTTGGGTAGGTGGGGGGAGGTTTTTCTTTCCCCCCTATAGAATAAAAAAAGATGAGTCCTTGTTATCAGACACCGAGTGCAGTGATGTCAATGTTTGTTGAGAGGGATAGCAAACATCAGGTCTTTGGGAATAGACAGCTCATTTTCACAAAGTCAGAAGTCAGTGACCAGAAGTGCATATGAGGTTAGATGACCTTTGAACCCATGATGACATCTTAAGAATCCAATTAAATTTACTATATATGACACCTATATGAAGTAACAAATAGTATGTGGTAAAACTATATCTGCAGTTTAGCCTATAAGCTATGCAATGCGCTATGTTATTGCTGAATATGTCTCTTCAGATAGTCAAAGTACCTTAGCAAATTACCTAAGCACATGCCTAATGTTAAGTACATGAGTAGTCACATTGCAATCGATGGGGCTACACACAGGCTAAAAGTTAAGCTTATGCTTGTGTACCTTTAGTTAAAGCATTAAGTCAACAGTTGGTAGTATGTGCTTGATCATATAATAACAAGAACAAAAAAACTGCAGGATACTCATCCCAAGTGAATTACAAACTGATGTTGAAGTTGAATTAGCATATTGGCTGTTGGGTAAAATTTTCAAGTGTCTAAGCAATTTAGGAGCATAAGACCCATTTTCAAAAGTGACGTAGGCACTTAAGAGCCTAATTCCAATTAGTCTTACTCCAAAGTGCCTAAATCACTTTTGAAAATGGGATGAAGATGTTCTGAAAATGTTACCATTTTATTTAGCTGGTCACTAGTGTTCTGTGTTCCTGGTTATTCTTTGTTTCTGGATATTGCATGCTCTTTTCTCACTTCATCATTGTTCTGATTCCCTTTTTGTTTTTGCTTCATCTTTTTAGGCAAGAAAATCCTCGGGAGAAAATTATCTACCTCCACGTGCAAACACAGGAAGTTGCACACTAGGGTGACTAGACAGCAAATGTGAAAAGTTGGCACAGGGGTGGGGGGTAACAGGAGCCTATATAAGAAAAAGACCCAAAAATCGGGACTATCCCTATAAAATCGGGACATCTGGTCACCCTATTGCACACTCCAAATGTGATCTGTCTTTGGCACAATAATACAAAAAGAGTTTGTAAATAACACACACTGTAGAACCTTGCTTCCTTTTATGCACCTCTAATCCCTGGTTCCACATACTTAAGATTTTTTTCTGCTTCATTGTCCAAAAGGCACAGCAAGCTACCAAGTACCTTCTTCCCTCTTACCATATTATGGTGTATTTACATTTTAGGACAGTAGTTTGGAACTTGGTTGCTAATCACATAGACTACACACATCTATTCAGATACTTGCACTGCCATCATCCCTGTAGTATCTGAATATTTATTAATACAGAGATTACTTTAGGGTATTTCTACGCTGCAATGAAACCACAGGGTTAGTAGAACTTGAGTCAGCTGACCCATGTTAGAGAACTCTGGGCTTGAATGTCAACACTGGTTGATTATTAATCCTACATTAAGATTTTTCTGGGGTTGAACCTGGGCTCTGGCATGAACACTGCAGCACGCTGACCCAAGTCAAACAACCATATCCCAAAGTCCCTAGCGCCCTCCTGAAATGTGGCCGCTCTCGTCCTTTGCCTATGATGCACTGTGGGCAAACTTTACTGCCTACCCTGCATGCTACAGAAAGTTTAAACAGCTCATCAACGCAGCCAGCCCAGCAGTCATTTTGATCTTTGTGCTCCTAGCTACTGGAGTCAGCAAGATGGAGGAGGTGGCTTTTGACAAGCTTCTCCTTTTGCCTTCGTTCCTGTGTCAGGAAACGGGCAGAGCTTCCGTGAGGTGCTAGTGGATATTTCAGTGGTGTTTTCTGACCCACCAAAGGTACCTGATGGATTTCATGATGGAGCAGGAGCAGGCAGAGGAAGAAAAGTACCCTGGCTTGGCAGACCTGCAGTGGCAAATGCTCCTCAGTACAATCAGCATAGCTACGTATACTGGTGCTTTTGAGACAGGGCCACAAGCACAGCCTAGTGGGATCACATCTTTATGCAGACCTGGAATGACCAGCAGTAGGTCTGGCTTGCTCCTACCCTCCAGTGTAGATGAGGGCACCCTTGCTGGTCCAGAAGCAGGTTGCTATAATCATCTGGAAGCTGGCTACCGCAGACTGCTACAGGTCTGTTGCCAACCAGTTTGGTGTTGGAAAGATGACTGGTGGTGATGGTTTCTGAGGCACTTTACTCAATCAGGTGTGTGGTTTGCTCCAAGGTGGCAGGTACTAAAGATAATCCTGAGGTAACTGCTGGCTTTGAGAGAATGGAGATTTCTAACTGCACTGAGGCCATTGACTAACCACTATCCAAGGCCCCCACAACTCCAGTCCAGTTTAGATTTCTGGTCTCAACTCTCACTACATCCCTTTGGAAGCCCCCATTCATTTCCTCTTCCCATTCTAGTCCCCCTGTTGGTCACTCCTTATTCATAGTTTTTCCTTCTCATTCCATCTGCACAGCAACTGCCTTCTCCGATAGTCACTAGAAGTGAATCATTCAGACCCCTCTCCAGTGTGTCCCATCATCACAGAGTCTGTCTTAGATTCCAAGCACTTTGGGGGCAGGGATGGTTTTCGTTTTGAATCTTGTAGAGAGCCAAGCACACTGCTGGCACTAAACAATTAATAACAGTCCAGGTGAGAAGAGCTTGCAGCTGTGCCTGAAGATTCCTGCTAAACTCCTTCTGGGCCTGATGGAATTTGTGGTGTAACCTTGTCCCAGAGGAGTTGGCAATCGATGCAGTACAATGAGCTTGTTCTTGGTTTAGATTTGACTGAACTGCAATTAATTTTGAGTTATGAGTCCATCCAGGAGATACCATGCCACCAACCTAACAAACCTTGTAACCCAGAAGTTTTCTAGTTTATTAAAGAGCACAGAAGTTTTCTAGTTTATCTAATGAGCATACGTAGAAAAGCTGTGTGCAGCAAACAAAATGGAAAAGACACGCAATGAGGACAGTTGAGTCTGAGAGGAATAAATCACTGATTGCGAAGACCAAATGTAGAAATTCTGTCTTGTATTTGAATGTCTGTAACTACAGTTGTGTTGTAATAAAAGCTGCATAGTACAGGTTTGGCATGCCTAACTTCTTGGGGGTTACCTAGCAGTTCTAAGGGTATTTACTTCCAGTGACAATTTCATGAGTGTGAAGGCAAAAGCATTTCCTGTAGTTCTGTGCTCACACCCACCCAAATAATACATCTCCCTTTCGAATGTGGAAAGTCAATATCTGTAATTGCATGCAATACAAAACCTGTCTCAGTTACAAATTGCTTTATCTGCAGCGTTGCTTTCCCAGCAAGCCCTTCCAGTCCAGGCTGGATTGTGACAAAAATGACAGCTCTCACTAAGAATTCAGTGGGTTTCTTTTGTGGCATTTTGGAATGTGACTTAAACCATCTGAAATTCCCCTTTAAGTAAACAATGAATTCAACGCCCTCTTCTTTAGTTACGCTTGGAACTAGGATCCTGTTGCAGATATGTTGATTACATTGGAGCTTTGAGAAGAACCGGGCCAGCGGTGTGCAGAACATTGAAGTGTATATGTCAGGGTATATAGTGTAGTTGTAGCCATGGTGGTCCCAGAATATTAGAGAGACAAAGTGGGTGAGGTAATATCTTTTACTGGACCAGCTTCTGTTGGTGAGAAAGACAAGCTTTTAAGCTTACACAGAGCTCTGACAGACCTGAAGAAGAGCTCTGTGTAAGCTTGAAAGCTTGTCTCTCTCATGAACAGGAGTGGGTCCAATAAAAGATTCATAGATATTTAGGCCAGAAGGGACCATTATGATCATCTAGTCTGACCTCCTGCACAATGCAGGCCACAGAATTTCACCCACCACTCCTAAAAAAGACCTCACACCTATATCTGTGCTATTGAAGTCCTCAAATTGTAGTTTGAAGACCTCAAGGAGCAGAGAATCCTCCAGCAAGTGACCCGTGCCCCATGCTACAGAGGAAGGCGAAAAACCTCCAGGGCCTTCCAATCTGCCCTGGAGGAAAATTCCTTCCCGACCCCAAATATGGCGATCAGCTAAACCCTGAGCATATGGGCAAGATTCATCAGCCAGATACTACAGAAAATTCTTTCCCGGGTAACTTGGATCTTACCCCATCTAAAAACCCATCACAGGCCATTGGGCCTATTTACCATGAATATTTAATTACCAAAACCATGTTATCCCATCATACCATCTCCTCCATAAACTTATCGAGTTTAATCTTAAAGCAAGATAGATCTTTTGCCCCCACTACTTCCCTCGGAAGGCTATTCCAAAACTTCACTCCTCTGATGGTTAGAAACCTTCGTCTAATTTCTAATCTAAATTTCCTAGTGGCCAGTTTATATCCATTTGTTCTTGTGTCCACATTGGTACTGAGTTTAAATAATTCCTCTCCCTCTCTGGTATTTATCCCTCTGATATATTTATAGAGAGCAATCATATCTCCCCTCAACCTTCTTTTAGTTAGGCTAAACAAGCCAAGCTCCCTGAGTCTCCTTTCATAAGACAAGTTTTCCATTCCTCGGATCATCCTAGTAGCCCTTCTCTGTACCTGTTCCAGTTTGAATTCATCCTTCTTAAACATGGGAGACCAGAACTGCACACAGTATTCCAGGTGAGGTCTCACCAGTGCCTTATATAACGGTACTAAAACCTCCTTATCCCTACTGGAAATACCTCTCCTGATGCATCCCAAGACGACATTAGCTTTTTTCACAGCCATATCACATTGGCAGCTCATAGTCATCCTATGATCAACCAATACTCCAAGGTCCTTTTCCTCCTCCGTTACTTCTAGTTGATGCGTCCCTAGCTTATAACTAAAATTCTTGTTATTAATCCCTAAATGCATGACCTTACACTTCTCACTATTAAATTTCATCCTATTCCTATTACTATTAAAAGATATTACCTCACCCAACTTGTCTCTCCATGTCGAGGTATCACAGCCAATCCACTGGCTAAAGTCAGCAGGAAGACATCTAGTAATTACTGGTGCCTTCAAGTTATCAGCAGTTCATGAAAATGAAGAGAAACTTTTCATAGTCCCCTATCTAGTCAAAACCACGACATAAAGACAGTGTCTGAGAGGGAGATGAAAGTTCTCATGTTTCCTGGCATAAGTAGCCTCTAATAAATGGAAGTTAGGAAGAAACTGCTTATGTTGGCCAGTTATTCCATAATTGTTACTCTAAGGTTTCTCCCACTTCCCTCTGCAACATCTGGTGCCAGCCAATGTCAGAGAGAGGATATAGGACTAGATGGATCACTGCCTGATCCAGTCTGGCAATTCCTGTCTATAGAAGTAGTTTAATAATTGGAGTGACTACTTCATATATTACATGGCCCTTAGTTTATATACGAGGTGTCAGATGTTTTTCAGTCAGGAAAAGGAATTTTAATGACCCTTTTTGGATGAGAGATTACATTTGCAGAGAGGGAGTTTAACAGTGTTCAATAACTGCTCTTCTAATTGCACTTGATCAGACTGTTTTGCTAAACATAAGAATTTAATAATCCATTTAAAGCCTCTCGCCTCCAATATGTTTATAATCTTTTGAAAGGAGTGTGTTCAAAGGGCTGGGAGATAGGCCTGGAATGTGAGAAGGAATGGGGGTAATCAAAAGCCCTAAACTGCAGAAGAAAGTAATGCAGAGTAGGATAATATTGGAGAGACCCACAGTGAACGTGGGTAGAGCTGGGTGGAGGAAAGTGGAGATGGCAGAAGGTCAGAGGCATGGAGATGGGTAAAGAAGAGAGCAGAATAAATGTGTGCTGCCTCATTTACTGCTTCCAACCTCCAGTTATAAGCCCCCCCCCCTTTTTTTTGTTCAGCTAGACTAACTGAAAACTAGATGCACCTAGGAAGCATTTGAATCTGAACTGGTAAATCTCTTCATGCTGCATATTGAGTTGAAGCAGTCCTTCAGCTGTACTAAGAAGGCAATGGCTAAAATCCAGGTATTCCCTCCCCCCCACCCCCATATCAGAATCCTGGACTTTTATCATAGCCCATCCCAGGATTTGGGGAAACTGGGTGCAGGAGCAAGAAGGAGGATGTTTGAATCTCTGTAATCTCCTCCCCAGGCGCTGGCTCTGGTGTGAAGTCTTCTCTGGGTCATCTCCTAGCACTAGGGGGCAGCAGAGGCCAGGCTTCTTCAGTTTCCCTCCTAAAGAAGAAGGCAGAACAATTTGTCCTCCCTGGACACTCAATTACAGACCTAAAAATCAGAATTATTAAAAAAAAAAAAAAAAACTTCAAAAACAGACTTCAATGAGAAACTGCAGAACCTGAATTAATTTGCAAACTGGACACCATTAAATTAGGCTTGAATAAAGACTGGGAATGGATGAGTCATTACACTAACTAAAAACTATTCCCCCATGCTAATTTTCCCCCTACTGTTACTCACACCTTCTTGTCAACTGTTTGAAATGGGCCATCCTGATTATCACTACAAAAGTTTTTTTTCTCCTGCTGATAATAGCCCCCCTTAATTGATTAGTCTCATTAGAGTTGGTATGGCAGACCCCCATTTTTTTCATGCATGCGCTCTCTGTGTGTGTTGGTGTGTGTGTGTGTGTGTGTAATCTCTTCCTACTGATTTTCCACTGCATGCATCTAATGAAGTGGGCTTTAGCCCACGAAAGCTTATGCTCAAATAAATGTGTTAGTCTCTAAGGTGCCACAAGGACTCCTTGTTCCAATTTGTCTCTGTTCTCTAGGTTTTCATGCTGCCCTGTGTGTGACATGGGGAATGAAGAAGTGCTAGGCACCTTCTCTGGGTCTCTTCTAGAAGCAGGGAATAAGCCAATTCTAGAGTGATCTGGATTCCCTCTCCTGACCGAACGCAAGGGAGAAGTTCAGACTCAATTCACTGCAGATTTGGGAGTTGGAATTCTCTTGATGAGGCCCTCAGCTCCAAGGTAATGGACCGTTTCAGCACATAAGGGAAGGCAAATAAACCTTGCCCACCTGTGCTGCACTGCAGGGAAATCCTGGAAACAAAATAAACCTGATTGTGAAATCCTGGTGTAATGCAGCGTGGCTGTAAGGCTGTGTGATTGCATCTGTCGGCCAGCCCCTACAAAGAGTTCAACAACTCTACAGATCTGAGAGCTGGTGATTATCCTGGAGCTAAATGCTGGAGGCATTTGTCGAGTGGTGTTGTATGTGGATATGAACTCACTGTGGCAGGAGAAGCGGAGTTTGATTGGTGGGTGTGGCATGGACGATAGTCTTAAAAAACATTATCTCCCATGCAGACAGGGACGCCCTGTCACAACTTGGGGAATCTTCAGGTCTAGAGGCAGTTAATTACTAAGTGAAGACTAGCAGCATGTATACTCCAGTCCTAAGCCAACGTTAGATGGCTTCTAAAGACTCACCTTGCATTTGTTGAAACTTTCTATTTGTTTTCTACAGGGGATGTTTTAAATCCTTGTAACATGGATGTGCTGGACAGGGGCCTCGCTTGCTCAAACTTTTTTGATGAGATATTTCTCTAATAGCTCTTTTCCTGAAGAACAATAAGTTCCCGCACACAGTGTGGGTGAAGAACAATGTTGATTTTATTTATTTATTTATTTGGTCTGAGGCATCGTCAGACCATTCTACACATTTCTTCCTTCGGGCCTGAATTGTGGCTCAGAGTTGGGAGTGATCAGAAGGTAAACACAAAGCCACAGATTAAATCACATGTGAGATGATGGATGTGATCAGAACCATGTACAGGAGGACAGCTACGCTTGGCTTTACAGTACCAGGGTGTATGAGGGATCCTTCAGTCACAGAAGCCCTACTGCCATGATTCCCCAACTTCTCAATATTTCAAAAACCTGGAGATCTTTTGTGGCCCATCTCTCTCCCAGTCCTGATCTCACAGCTCCCCTGTGGTACTTATAGAGCAGGATTATGTGAAACAGTAATATTAGGAAAGTAATGAGGCTAGATGAGCATGAACTTTCTTTAATGCAATGGGAGCAGCTTCTTGGTACCATCCACCCACATCCATTTAGTGTCTGTCTCCTCTCCTGAACTGAACGCCTTTACAAAGGTCAGTAATGACTCACCAGGTGTACTGCAGCCCCTTCTCTGCTCTGTTCTCTCCACTTTACACTTTTGGCTCTGGGTATTCCTTGTTTGCCCTCCAAATTTTGTATTCTCTGCATAGTTGATTCTGGTGGAATTTCTATCAATAAAGCCTTAAAGATACCATACAGGACTCGGAGAGCTGTTTTTTTGAAATAGTTGGCCTACAAATAACCTCTGGAAACCGTAAGGCCATGTCTACACTAGGAAGCTTACAGCAGTACTGATGCAGCTTCACTGCTGTAAGATCACTCATGTAGCCGCTCTATGCCGATGGGAGAGAGCTCTCCTGTCGACATAATACAACCACCCCTACGAGCAGCAGTAGCTGGGGCAGCGGCAGATTTCACACTGCCACTTATGCTGGTGAAATGTATGTTGCTCGGGGGAGGAGGGTGTGTGTTTTCACACATCTGAGCAACATAAATTTTGCCAATGTAAGTGATAGTGTAGACATGGTCTAAGTGTCCTGGACTGAGCTACAGATAGTAGCAATGATCAGTGGTGGAAGACAGATGTGTGTCACAGATGCAGCTCTGTGGATGATAACCAGTGGTCTGTTGTCTTAAGGATGTGTAGCAAGTATTAGAGCAGAATAAAGAAATTATGACAGTAGATGGTGTGTGTCATATAAATGTTCTGTTTTCAGTCTATTAATGTGTCATCAAAGGCTGGCCCTGGGAGAAGCAACTCTTTAATTTAATTAGGTGCAACTTCTGTTGTTGAAACATGCACGTAAATCACTTCTTTTTTGCGCTTTCTTTGTCTGTGGAAACAAAACAGAAAAGGCAATTGGGAGGAATAAGGAAAAGAACAGGCGCTCCCCCAAGGAACAAAAAGAAGCATATCTTCTACTCTGATTAAATTAAACGAAAAACTAGTTTGTGGTTGGCAAATAAAAAAACCGAATCTCTGAATTCTTTTCCAGACACAAACAGAGGAACTAACCTGCAAAGGAATCAGACTGTTCTAAGGTCCCCTCGCATTGTCTATTTCATAGCAAAATATAGGCCTTTATAAGAAACAACCAGGTGCTTTTCATTTAAAGGACTGTAAGTTTGCACCAAGTTGTAAAGAATGTATTCAAACTTCCCAGCTAGGCTACACACCTTTTCCCACACTCCCCTGAGACTGCTTTGGAGTACACATTGTATGCAATTAAATATGGATTGGCGGAGAAAACTGTTTTTTAAAAGTGATTTGTGATCAAGCCAACAAAATGCAGGAAATGCCAACTGAGGACTGACATTCAGCACAAATGCTAGAGCTATCAATAGTGTGTTAGCCTTTACTTTCTGATTTTTCCTCCATTTTGCTGGTGTTACTGTTTAATTTAAGCAGTGTTTTGTGTTGCTGAGAGAAATAATTCCCTGGGATGTTTTATAAAGCATAGATTTTTATCTAGAGTTCTGTCTGAGCAAAAATATATGTAAGTAGAAAGGTTGGGGTTTTTTGCGTTTTTTTGTCTATTATATGGCATCAAGTTTTAACAAGGTGATTTAACATTGGAACAAGCTGCCAAAGGTTGTGGCGGATTCTCCATCTCTTGAGGGCTTCAAGCCTAGATGCCTTTCTGAAAGATCTGCTTTAACCAAATACAAGTTACTGGGCTCAGTACAGAAGTAATTGGATGAGATTCCATCGCCTCTGATGCACAGGGCCTCAGACTTGAAGATCTAATGGTCTCTTCTTATCTTAAGTTGTGAAAATGTATAAATGATAAAAAGTAGCTCCAGCTACTGAGAAACTACTAACTTTGTTTTCACATATATAACTATATTACACACACACACACACACACGAAGTTAAAAGAGCATTCAGGTTGCAAAGTTAACCACGCAAAATTTAGGAAATTTGCCTGTGGAACCTTAATTTGGCCCCTTGTGCCTATGCATTATGAGATTGTCTGTCTTTAATTACATGATCACATATTAATTTGTTTAGAGACGTTATCCTTTGTGGACAATCACTGGAAGGTGATTGAGCCACACACTTTGCCAGGGGATTTCACAGTATTTGCTGAGAGCAAAGAAATGGTGAGACTTGGGAATCTTGGGTTCCATTCCAGGCTCTAGAGGGCACAGACTTTTCTGCCAATTCCCCCTCTACCCCTTCTCCCCCCCCCATGTGATCCCTTCAGCCTCACATGCTCCAGCCTGCCCCATGCCAGTCCTATATATTTCCCACCCTTGACTCCTTGCACCAGTTCCATTCTCCTTACCTAGCTAATCTGAGTTTACATTCTTTAGGCTTCTCATCCTAGCTCCAGTCTGTGCCCAGTATATCCTAGTTTCACCTCTCCTGACCCCGCCCTTGCCTAGCCAATCCCAGTCTCCCCGCCCAACTTCTAAACCAATATGCCTCTCTACCCCATATTGGCTCCAATTGCCTCCACATATTCCCCACCCACACTGACTCCCACTCCCTATTTCCCTACTCTTGGGCTCCTTGTCTAATCTCTGAGTCCTTCCCTTGTTTCCTTGTCCCAGTCTCTTTGCCCAGCCAGTCCCAGTTTTCCTCTGGCTACTCATCAGATCTCTCTCCTCACCACCTTCTCTTCACCCTGACTGTTTCTCAGGCCTAGTCGCCCTGCCCAGACAATCCATCTTCCACCATCTACTGGCTCCCAGTCCCCCTAGACCCCACTTCCAGCCCCGTCTCCTTGCTCAGACAGTCTCCCCAGCCAGGGTTCCTTGTCCTAATCTACAGCCACTGCTTTTGTTCCCTCTGAATCTGTTTTTTGGTCTGGCTTTTGTCCCCGTTGCATTTGAATCAAACACCTTCTTGAGCAGCGGGTCACTGAGAGCTCAGAAAGTCAGGGTCCTTACTCTCAGTTCAGGTGCTGGGGCCTGGCCCAGCCCCACAGCAGCTCAGAGCTGCAAGTGCAGCAAAAGTCCTTATTGGCCCCAGGCTGGAGCATGCCCAGTGCAAACCGAATCTTTGGGGAATTTACTTGAGAGTCTCAACAGAGCATGTGCAAACTGCAGTTTTTCAAAGACTTATAATTTGGCCGCATTTGGGCAGATTTTCCTCGGAACAGCACAAGGCCTGTCCTTGACAAAAAGGCCACCACTACCAAATTCCTTGCCCCAAAGCATGGGGATGATAGAGCTTTGTAAAGAGAGGGTACAAGAATTTTTTAACATGGGCAAAATGTTTCCCACTAGCTTCATTCTTGGAAATGGCTGAATCATTTCTCCCCGAAATTTGGCCAAGTTACAAACAACTAAAACCAGGGTCTTCTAGTGCAAAGAGTCAGGAAACCCCAATCATAGGCAGCCTGCCAGTCCCAGCTTCCTATTTCAGAGATATGCCGACGTTGCCATTTAATCATCATGGCATATGAATAGCTTCTTGGAGGGTCAAATTCACCACTATCTGCTTGTTCCTTCTCCTTATTCTCTTCTTTCCCCATCAGCCACAGCCGTGCCTAAATGGAAGTGAATAGCGCCACATTCTCAGCTGATGTCAATGGAGATATGCCAGTTTACAGCAGCTGAGAAACTGGCCCGTAGGGTTTAAAGAGAGAGAGAGAGAGAGCGCATGAACATGGGCTGGGTGAATACCACGCTGTGTTTTCCAGGAGTATTTGCACACATTGGCTTCAGTCTTGCTTGTTCTTTTTTTAATGGGAGCGGTCCATGAGCATTTGAGCAACTATTTTATTTGCACAAATGCATATAAAAAGTGGAAAACACATGGTAAACCGGCCCTACTACACTTATGGCACATTTTAAGTTGGCATCCATTAGTATTCAGAGTGGAAAGGATATGTCAAGCAGCGTCTAAACTATATCAAATGTAATTAGGGACCGTTTCCCCCAAACTCCTTGCCCTGCATAAGGGCAATTAAATAAGCCAAACAAGAACCTGACTTTACCTTGCACAGCTATGACCTCGGCTTGAGTGTGATTTCCCTGTCACTGAACAAAATGAGATGTGAACTCTGAACCCAGCCAATGTACCTTACACTAGTCCAGCTTTTCCCTAGGACTGCTGCCTTTGCGTCTTTTATGTAACTTTTTTCCTGGTGGTAGAAAAGGTGAATTGGCTGCCAAAACTCACTGCCAAGGCCCTTTCCTACTACAAAGACATGGCACTGAATTAAGCCCTGGGTTCAAAAGTCACCTCTAGATCTTCACTGTTCCCTTTTATCCATGACCGCTGCTATTGCTGTGACAGCAAAGACTTCATTCCACATACCTACAGACAAAAGTTTGCTGCCTCTCAGTATGTAACGCACGTCACTGTATTGAACAGCCAACGTCAAGGTCACAGCGTTTCAAATTCCACGTAAAACAAATTTCCTTTCAGATATATACTTGTGTACAGCTCGAGTAGATCATGCATGGTAGCCGTGATACTGCTATCCAAAGGCCAGCTAATGACCTCTATTATTTGTTCTTGGAATCCTGGTAGGCAGGAAGTACTGTAGTGCTTTGCGATTGCAGCAACAAACAATCTGAAAATAACAAAATGTTTGGTAGAGAGAAGGGGATGGCAACTCAAAATGATCTGAACCATAAAGTGGACCATTGGGAAAAACAAAAACAGATGCCAATATTTTGTAGTTGTGAAATACTGTATCACTGTGACTCCTGATGTGGGTGTGGTACGACATGTTACATTTAACACACAAACTAGCCAAACCACTACAAATTTATTGGAATACTTAGGAATAAGGATTCCACCCTCTCCACATTTTGTTAAAACAAGCCTAAGAATAGCAATGACACTGGGAGCCTGGATTAAATAAAATGGTATAATTTAAAATCTGCTATCCTGCCAACCCAGTGGAAAAACTTTGCGTAGTCTTTTCAGGTATTACACTGTGTCTGCAGTCTTCTGCATTTCTGGGGCTGCAAAGAAGACCAACAACAGATCCTTCCAGGGATGTACAATGAAACGTTGTTCTGAGGCAGATTTTGTTAAGACGGTTTGATACAAATTTCTCTCAGGCTGGATGGTACTGTACCTGTGCATGTTTTCAGCATCTTCTATGGTTTCAGGCAAAGTTTTCCCTTTGGTCTCAGGTAGGAGCAGCACTAGTCCACCATCGATTAAACCAACCACAGCTTGGAACAAAGATCATGCAAAAGGATTAAATTTGATACAAAATACAAAGTGAGCATTACATGGTTTAATATTCATGTGCAGCAATGATTATGAATTTGAGTCAAAGCTGCCTCTGCTGAATGAGTAAGAAGGCTTTAAAGAAAAGCAAATGGCTTCTGGGTTTTATCCAAGTTCCATTTTTTCAGTAGGCACTGCTCTTATTTCCGAGGCCCTTCTGAGATGAGAAAAGAGAGGCTGGGCCACTATCTCAGATGTGGCTTAGCCCCTGCACCCCTCAGAGGGTACAAAGGAGCCGGATTCTGGCTCCAGCAGGCCAGCTGAGAATTCCTCTGAGGGGATGCTCCTGTGCCCCTAGCTGCCTCTTCCCCACTTGTTGGCAGAGGAACTTGGAAAGGGAAGGGGTGGCACTCTGCTACATCAGTCCTCCACTGGGGTCTGACCCCTTCGGGACCATGTGCCAGTGGTGAAGGCCTAACCTAATTTAGCTGGTGTATCTAACATATTGCAATCATCTCAAACAAAACTCCAACACTGAACCAACAGTGAAAGAAAATTAAGCGATTCAGGGCATTTCATGAGCCATGACATTTAGTGAATCTTTCTGTCATGAGAACAATAGGGAAAAATACACCATATCTCCTAGTGCACAATATTGTCTACTAGGAAAGTTCTCTTACACAATTAGCGAATGAGGAGACCTCACTCCGACTCCATCCCTTTGCCTAGGCAATCTGTTCCTTCCCTCCCATAACCACCCATCCTAACTCCTTCAGACCACCCACTTTCCATGAAGTGTTGCAGAGTCTCGTCTGCTGCTGCACACGCTGTCTGTTAAATGTTCCATGAGCTGGATACACCTCCAACATTGTTGCTTGGGTGCTAGGGAACTATAGTGCTTTCCTTAGCTGTATCTAGGGCTTGGAGTTCTTTGAAGAATCATCACTGGCTGCAGTGGGGAGTAGGCTGGGGTGAATTGGCTGTTTCCCTCACCTAAGGACTCATGGAAGCAACTGGCCAGTATTCATGGACAGTCCAGTAGGCCAAGAGGTAAGGAAGCATGGTTGAATGGTTAGGATGCTGACTTAGGAGACCAAGATTCAATTCCCTGCTCTGCCACAGACTTTCTACCTTGCGTAAATCACCTGGGGAAGTGTCCCCTTCTGTCCATGCTTTAAAAAGGATGTTGATAAATTGGAGCGGGTTCTAAAAAGTGCTACGAGAGTGATTTGAGGTCTGGAAAAATCTGTCTTGCTGAGATACACTGAATAAATTCAGCTCCTTTTAGCCTAATGGAAAAGGTTAAGAGGCGACTCACTGGTTCATGGTCTCTAAGTACCTACATGGGGAAGAGATTTCTGATGGTAGTGTGCTCTTTATTGGTCAAAAGCATTCCATGATCCAATGGATGGAAGCTGAAGCTAGACAAATTCAGCTAGAAATAAGATACAATTTTTTTTATGTTGAGGGCAACTAACCATGGGAATAATTTGCCTAGGACATAGTAAATACAGAAACAAGGTAGGTGAGGTAATATTGTTTATTGGACAACTTCTGTGGCTGAGAGAGAAACTTTTGCACTTACACAGAGCTCTTCTTCAGGTCTGGGAAACTAACTCGGTGTCACTGCTATATAAAAAAACAGATTGTGCAGCTGTAACTCTGAGTACTTTTCCCAGACCTGAAGAAGAGCTCTGTGTAAGCTTGAAAGCTTGTCTCTCTCACAAACTGAAGTTGGTCCAATAAAATATATTACCTCACCCACCTTGTCTCTTTAATAGGCTGGGACCAACACGGCTCCAACAACACTGCATATAGTAAATACAGTCACTCTACAATACAGAACTCTTACCAAAAACTACAAGTGGCAGCTCATGCCAGATCTCTGCCAGTCTGTAGACAATGAATGGAGTTATGATCCCACCAATATCACACATGGAAGAGCAGACAAGTACTCCCAGGTTCCTAGAAAATATATGTACATGAAATGTTCCCCCATTATTAATTTGTTTAAAAAGCATTCTGCAGCTATTCACTTAAACATTTTTAGCAATGCATACAGAAGAGTAGGCAAGCCATTCCTGTTAACAATTCTAGGAGGGATGTGCCTAATCTGTTGCATATTGCAATGGTAATGTCCCCACCGGGATATAATGAGAACATAGTAGGCACTAGTGGGCTGTCCAGAAGAACTTAGGAATTGATTTGTGCACTAGGCATTGGTCTGAGACCTGATCTTATTTAACATCTTCATTAATGATCTGGGCAGAGGGGATAAATATCTTGTTAATGAAATTCACTGATGATATAAATTGGGAAGAGTTGCAAAGATTGGTGAGGAAATAAAATAATAAAAAGGAACTTTAAAAAGTTCACCTCTGATTGGGCTAATAATAACCAAGAGTAATAGGATGCAGTTAATAAAAAAAAGGGTGAAACGTCAGGCAAATCTTCCAGTGAGATGTACTAGGAAATGCAAGTGTTCCTTAGGTGGTGCAATAGAAGCCCCATGGTTTTGAAGATATAAATCTAGACTGGATAAAGCACTACAAAAAACACTCTAAGAGATGGACAAATGTCCTGTAGGTTTTCTGTTCTTCCTTGTATAATACCCTCATTTAATCAGGTTTTTTTGGAGGGGAGGGGAAAAGGATGAGGCAGAGGAGGCGTTGAAATGATTTATGACATACACTTCAGAAACCTGCCACCTTTAGTCTGTGGCACTGTCCTCCAAGTAGTGTGAACTGAGGGAGAAGGAGGAAAGGGCAGAGAACAGAACCTGGGTGTCTTATGGCACCATGGCGTGCTAGTTGCTGGTTATCGGGCTGCTGTTCACATTGTTTGACATTTTTTTTTTTGGGTGTATTTCGTAAATACAAAATCACTTTGTTTGGGCACTACATGGCCAGCAGCTTCCCCTCCTGTAGCAATAGCCTCCAGCCAGCCTCCATTGGCAATCCTCAGGCCCCACTCATTCTCTCCTGGCTTGCGTCCACTAGATCTCTGCTGCTGCAGCTTTTTCATTCTTCATTGGCTCCTTTTTCGCCATCTTCTGGGGGCAGCCTTTCGGCATCACCACAGCTATAGTCCTGAACCAGTCTTAAAATCAGCCAGCGCCAAAAGTGTTTCACGTCGCTGGCCTAGATGCTAAATATCCATCTATAGAGTGATTCTTCTCAAATCCAACCCTGTGTTTTGTGGTATTTGAAACAACTTTTGCAGTGAATGTTCTACATGGAAGCTCTGCCCCATTGGGCCATGCAATGCATTTGGATAGGTTAAGGTGGCTCGCTCTGCTGTTTAATTTTGAATGAAACTTCTGTCATTTGATAGACACACTATTCTATTTTTTCTACTGTGCAGTCTGTGGCTCTAACGTGTTTCTGTGATACCCTTGAATCAGTAAAGAGAGACACTTTGCACTCTTAGCCGTCACCTTGTATGCTGGATTAATAGAAGACAGTGTACTCACCTGAGAAATGTTGGGTACAGTTCTGCATTTACTAGGCAAACCATTTCATAGCACATGGTAATTCCCATTCTGCCCAAGCAAGCTGTAGTAATTTTTAGCCAATAGATATCTGGAAGGAAGTCACATGTTAGCATTACAGTGGTGGTTGTTTTTTTCTGATCATGTCATAAGAGTGTGAAAGATTGCATTTAGTGAAAACCATACAGCACAGGAACCCCACAGGGGCAGCTATGAATGGGTTCTCCTTTCACCCCATACCCCAGTTTCATATCCTCCTTTCACCCCAGTTTACAATACTAGTACTTCAGAGCATTTTAAGCATTTTAGATTTGTCAGTGTACTGTACAATCATAAAGTAACTGACCCCCCACAACACTCCTCGGAGGTAGGGTAAGTAGTGATCTCTTAGTTTCCCTATTTGTAAAATGAAAGCAACAAAGATAGTCACTTCTCCAAGGGTCACACACACAGACCTAGGATTAGAACTCAGGATGTCCTAGCTCTAGCCACAAATGTAATTGATTAGCCTACATTCCCTCCTCATATAAACCATGAAGTGTCTGATCGCTGTTTTAAAATGAGTTTGTTCTGTCAGCTGAGCTCAGTTTTTGGGCTGTATGTAAAACTTCAGGGAGGATGTATTATGTCTTAAGTGACTAGTAGACCTGAGACTATAAATATAAAAGAGTATATTAAATCTTGTAAGAGCCTGGTGTCTCTCACTGGGCTTGTCCATCAGATTAGGTGTGTACGAGTTCTTTGTGTGTGTGTGCAGATCCAAACTTTGGGGTGTGCAAAGACATGGCTGCCCAAAACAGTGTGCTTGTGAACTTGCACGTGCAAACTTACAGGCTGAGTTGATGCCATTTGGGAAATTTAGCCCATTATGTGCCCCGTTTTTCAACAGTTGCGTTATAAAAAGCAACTAGAGAGGGGAAAAATTATTGGTAATTTTTATCTTCACCAATGTTTGTGGGGAAAATGTCTATAATTTGTTTCCACTGAATTGCAACACTGATGTGGACTACAATAGCAAAAGTGGTCTTTTCAGTTCTCCAGAACAAGAACGAACACTCTCTCTCTCTCTCTCTCTCTCTCAGGGGTAACAGTGACACAGACTAACAAAAACTTGAGTAACTCACTGTCTGGGATGAAAGCTGTAAGAAGGCAAGCAGCCCCTGCCACCAGATTTGCTGCAGCCCAGGGATAGCGACGGCCAATGCGATCAACTGTAAGTATGAGTATGAGGGCAGCTGGGAATTCAACCAGTGCAGAATAGAAGAAATCCAGATAAATGTTCCCACCAGCAATCCCCATGTGCATGATGAGCCCCTGGTACAGAACAGAGCTTGTGAACCTAGGCAGAGAGCAGAGTCCAACTGAAGGCAAGTTTGCAAAGGGATAGATTATTCAAAGAATTAAGATGCACTGCCAGTCAAGGGCCATATGGGGAAAACAGCCAAAGTAACTATGTGTGGGAGGGCTTGGGGGTGGTCTAATGCTTTGAAATGAAAACTGCGTTACCCTTCCTTACCAAGTGTACATCAAAATGAGTGTATGTTTCCTTATCTGAGGTGTTCTGACCAGGTCTAGAAATGAAGGGCTCAGCTTTTCCCCATCTTCCTCTTCAGGGTTGAGACTCTAGGAAAGAACCAGAGGGACATTAAGGAAGAGGTTAGGGGGTGAGAGTCTGGGGAGTTCGGCCTTGTTTATTTTCATTGAATCAACATAAACATCATTGTTTCTGGAATTTTTCATTTACCAATTAAGAGTCTGTCTGCAAAGTAACCAAAAACCGAGGGGAATTGTGAACACTTAAACAGCCCACCCTTTCCCCCAGCTGTCTGTACCAAAGCCACCTCATTAAATGAAGTAACATTTATTTTTAAAAACGATAAATGAATAAAAGATACTTTGGAATGTTCAGTCAGATGTGATCTGGTTGGTTGAATGCTGCTTGATACTTTATAAGAGGAAGAACTCATTTTGGCTATTGGAATAGTTATAGGAGTCTCCATTCATGTCAGTATGTTGTTTTAATATCCGAGGCTTTCACAAAAAGACAACCACTCAACTCCTCTTTGCAGAGTTGCAGCACTTTGGCTTGTCATTTTGCTCCTGGTCTGGAGTCAGAGCAATCCTAAATATATAGCATTGTTTGCTTGTAATTACACACCCAGGAAAAAAATACATGATCACCTGTAAAGAGGGAGGCACCTTTTTCCCATTTCCCTTGGCAATACGGTTAATAATTTTCATGGCTTTGTCATTTCTCTGTTGAGCTATCAGCCACCTGGGTGACTCTGGCAGACACCTGCAACACAAGCAACCAGGCACAGGTACGTGGAAACAAAATATATGTCACTGTAACACTGTGTATTCAAACTAAATTGAGTTTCTGTTGATAGGACATTAAGGGGTACAGAACACCCATAACTCCAGCTGAAGCCATGGGGGGAAGGGGGTTGAGGATGCTTAGCTACTCTCAGGTTCATCATTTCATCGTTTCCAAGGTCACAAGGGACCACGGTGATCATCTACTCTGTCCTCTTGTATAACATAGGCCAGAGAATTCCCCCAAAATAATTCCTAGAGCACATCTTTTAGAAAAATGTTCAATCTTGATTTAAAAATTGCTAATGATGGAGAATACCCCACAACCCTTGGTAAATTGTTCCAGTGATTAATTATCTCACTGTTAAAAAAAATTGCATCTCTTTTCCAGTCTGAATTTGTCTAGTTTTAACTTCCAGCCATTGGATCTGTGTAGATTGAATAGCCCATTGTTAAATATTTGTTCCCCATGTAGGTACTTATAAACTGTGATCAAGTCACCCCTTAACAAAGAGAAGGCTAAGTTAAACAGACTCAAGAAGCTCAGTCAATATAAGGCAGGTTTTCTAAATCTTTAATCATTCTTGTGGCTCTTTTCTGAACCCTCTCCAATTTATCAACATTCTTCCTGAATTGTGGACGTCAGAACTAGACACATATTCCATCAGTGGTCAGACGAAGGCCAAATATGGAGGTAAAATAAACTTTCTATTCTTACTTGAGTCTCCTGTTTATGATGACATCGTCTGGCTTTTAGAAAAAAAACCATTTGCTATATTTTGAAATAATGTAAGAAAATGCTGTCCAGAAATACGAGAAGGGGCTGCCATTTTTCTAAATTGTGAAATTGTGATGAAACTTTTTTGCTGAAATTCTGATGAAATAGTCAACAAAATGTTTGCAGATTTGTTCTATTCATTTATTTATTTTATTTATTTATTGTCTGCCATTTTAAACCAACAGAATCATAAAAATGTTGGGCTGGAAAGGACCTCGGCAGGTCATCTAATGAAACCCTGAACTGAGGCAGGACCAAGTGAACCTACACCGTCCTGGACAGGTCTATGTCTAACCTGTTCATAAAAGCCTCCAGTGATGAGGATTTAACAACTTCCCTTGGAAGCCTCTTCCAGTGCTTAACTACCATTATAGTTAGGAAGCTTTTCCTAATATCTGACCTAAATCTCCCTTGCTGCAGATTAAACCCATTACTTCTTGCCCTACCTTTAGTGGACATGGACAACAGCTGATCACCGTCCTCCTTCTAACATATTTGTTTAAGAACTGGTTGGACAAACACAAGTCAGGGATGGTCTAGGTTTACTTGATCCTACCCCAGCACAAGGGGCTGGACTTGATGAACTCTAGGGATCCCTTCCAGCCCTACATTTCTATGATTAGGTTTGAGGGATGCTATCAGGTTCCACTCCCTTTCCCTGTCAGTCTTCTTTTCTCAAGACTAAACATGACCAGTTTTTTAATCTTTTCTCATAGTTCAGATTTTCTAAACCTTTTTCTCATTTTTGTAGCTCTACTCTGGACTCTCTCCAGTTTATCCACATCTTCCCTAAAGTTTGGCCCCAAACTGGACACAGTACTCCAGCTGAGGCCTCACCAGTGCTGAATAAAGTGGGACAACTACCTCTTATGTCTTATATATGACACTCCAGTTAGTAACTCCCCAAAATTGTATTTGCCTTTTTCTCATCTGCATTACATTGTTGACATATATTCAATTTGTGATCCACTATAACCCACAGATCCTTTTCAGTACTACTACTGCATAGCCAGTGATTCCCCATTTTGCATTTGTGCACTTGACTTTCCCTTCCTAAGTGGAGTACTTTGCACTTGTCTTTACTGAATTTCATCTTGTTGATTTCAGACAAATGCTCCAATTTATTAAGGTTGTCTTGAATTCTAATCCTGTCCTTCAAAATGATAGCAACCCCTCCCAGCTTGATGTCATCTGCCAATTTTATAAGTATACTCTCCACTCCATTATCCAAGTCATTAATGAAAATATTGAGTAGTACTAGTAAATATGCTCTTAAACTAAATGAGTAACTTTTGAAAAGTTACAAATCCCCTTCCTCACCTTTCCCACTACTTAAAGACACCCATGTTTCAAATGTTAAACATCACAGCTAGAGATGGGTCTAGAGAAACACCCTGGAACTCTGTGCATCGGGTAACAGTGGGTGGTGGGGAGTTCAAGCCCAAATGTGGTATTGAATTTTGCAGCTGGCCCATAGCTCTCTAATGGATCAAACGGAGGCCTCTAGATTAAAAAAACCCCAAGTTTGGAAGGAGTGGGATGACATGCAAAATTCAGACCTGGATTTGAATCCTGGCCCCCATCTCTAAATAAGCCTAGAATAGTGACCTAGTAGCTAATGTTTTATTATTGCCATTCTGAGGCTGAATGTACGGAGAAGATGCTGGAGATGCAGCACCCTTGCTATGGATGATAGAATGGAATAGAGTGTCTTACATTGTTAGGTAACAACCTCTTTACTCATTAACAACATTGAGTGCTAGATTGACCATAACACTGCATTCATGATATGGTAGATTTTTTTGTGCAGAATATTCTAAAATCTCAGGTTAGCTGTCTAATCAGGTGAGAAGTAGATCTAATAGAAAAATGGAATTTCCATCCCCTGGGAACCTCCAATATCTCAACATTTCTTTTCATCCTGAATCAGGAAGAAAAGTCAAAATATCAAAACTTTTTGAAGAACAGGTTCCAAACAATTTCAATTCAAAAAAGTTGAAACATTTTGTTTTGGCTCAGGTTGACATTAGTGTGTATGTGTCTGCCTTTGCCACTGTGATGCCTTATGTGAGTTGTTCTGGGTTCTTCATGCCCTCATTATCTCCTATAGACAATGCACCCTGGTTGAACTACATCTGTTATGATGCAAGGTGGTCTTTTCCTGTGATTGATTCTTATGGGACTCCCATGTTATACTGCAGTGGCTCAGCTGCAGAGAAAGACTGCCATGCATCATGGGAGATGTAGTCCAGTTGGAGAAGAATGGCCCATGGGAGAACCAGGGAATGAGAGACCTGAAACTACAAATACCATGAGTCAACACAGTGGCTTTGGTAGACACACAAGTTAATGTCGACCTGACATGAAAAAGAAGGTTTCATTTAGATTTTTCTAATGGAAAGTTCTGTAGAAATTGATCCTTTCCTGTGAAAAATTTGAATCCTGGTGAAAACCCATTTTTCAATGGTAAAATGTTACAGCTGAAACCTTTTTGACTAGCCCTAACAATAAACTAAGGTTATCAAAAGGAGCTTAAACTGTAAACTAAAATCTCCATTTTGTATTTTTGCTCTTGGGTGAAATATAAATGTGCTTACCAGTAATAGAGCAAGAAGAAGAAGTTTGGCAGAGTAACAGTGAGCTGCAGCCATCTCCAGTGAGGAATCATATAAGCAATAGCAGAGAGTACAAGGAGTCCGACAGAAAAGGCTACTTGGTAAACAATTCCTACTGTCCTTCTATAGCTTAAGCCAACAAATTCTGTGACTAAAAAGATAACACAAATCAAGGTAGAAAATAATCAGTGATAAATCAATTTAGAGATTGGAGAACCTCGATCCCCTAATTTAAAACCATTTAAAATTTAATAGATTCTAGAATTTATGACCTTGTAAAATTTCTGTCCTATCTAGAAGCCTTAACAGCACTTTAAACTGAGTTCTCTTCAATAATGTATAATAACTATTTAAAAATCAAATTCTACAAATTGGTCATGCTTCATGAACTTCTGTTACATAGACTCTTTTTGAAAAATTTGGATGTTACTAAACCACAGTCAATTTCTAACCATGATTTTGGTATCTAAATATTTACCTTTTTAAATGAATACCGCTAAGTGGAAAATGGCAGTAGATTTAGGGGTGAGGGGGGCCAGGGGAGGAGGTAGACAGCTTGTAATTGATGTTTCTTGAGAATGTTGTGTATGTAGTTTAATAGATGTCGATGTATGGTTATGTGGACTTGTATTAGAAGCTGTTCAGTATCATTACTGTGTGCATATTTAATTTTTAGATTTCTTTTTTTCAGAAAGGGCTTGGTGATATGTTCTCATTTTGAGATTACAGATGAAAGAAGAGTATTTGTGTGTCAGAGTTAAGGGTGTTGGGTTGTGACGAAATATGCGTTTCTTTGTACTTGATGTGAATAACAGGTGAAATCCCATCCTCACTGAAGTGAAGGGGAGTTTTGCCGTTGACATCAGTAGGGCCAGTATTTCACCCATTAACATGTTATGTGGACAAAGCATTTAAGTGCTTTGGTTTTCTAAATGTAAAGAGGGAGCACAATATTGTCATGTAGTAACCTTACCTTGTCTGGAAATACGGTTTTTTATACGGTCTCAAGTCATGGAACCCCAAAAAGTCTGGTGAACAAAAAATTCAATTTGGACACTACACTACTCACTACCTTTTGAGGCCAGCCCCACTCGGCCTGTACAGGTATGTGTACACTGCAGCTGGGAGCGGGTCTCCTAGCCTGGGTAGACAGAGGTGCTTGAGCTAGCATGCTAAAAATAGCAGTGTGGAAGTTATGACATGGCCAGTGACGCAGGCAAGGCACCCAAATAGAAGCCCACCCAGCCCCTTCAATCCATACTGAGCTGGCTAGCCCTGGGTCTTCCTGGGCTTGCTTCCAGCTGTAGGTACACCCTTAAAATGTAACCTGCCTTTGACAGCATTTCCAATTAATCCATGTCCCTATATGGGTATTTATTGGAACATATGCTTGTTAATGTGGGAAGGCACAGTATTTTCCAAAACTGTCTTATTCCAATATGCGTAGGCTTCTCAAAGGCTTAAGGAAGAATGCCAGGTTTTTAGATCTGAAAACCCTGCTATTGTGACCTCTGAAAAGAAAATGTGATTTTTGACATAAATCTTGGTTTTGAGCATAGAACTGCAGTTTTTCAATGAATAAAATGAGCTTAATTTTTCAATGTGTTACCCAGTGAGCTAATAATTCCTTACATTCAGCTGTATTAGAACAAATCTGTTCAGCCCTACTTCTACACCCGGGGCTTTATTCCCAGAAGTGGTAATTGCAATCCGTCTTACTCAGTACGTAGCCTGTTAACCAGCCTCCCTTGCTGACCAGTCCTTGTATGAAACGATAGATCAGCATCCACATGTAGCTTGGTGCAAAGGCCATGAGAACTCCAGAAATGGAATTGACAAGGATTGTAATTAAAAGGCATAATTTACGACCAAACCTGCAGAGAAACAAATGTATCTGTGATCGTTATATGCATTACATCATGTAAAATACAACTGAAGAGCAAACTTTCCCGTGGCTGAGTCATGATGGTTGCAAAGCAATACTTTTTGAATTCATTCTATTGAAAGAGCTGTTATTTTCTTCTGTTATTGCCCTCTTTTTTGCCTGTGGAGGGGCGACAGCTAGAGTCTCTGTCCTTATATCTCCTTTTACCCACATGATTTCCCCGCTGCTTTTAATGAAGGCAGGAATTGCTTTGTGGTTCCCCTCCACCAAGATTTTCCCTTTACAATGATCTTGGTGAGTTCTTCCAGACTTTCACCCATGTGTTTGCACATTTTCTTACCATAAACACTTACTGACCGGGCTAATGGGCTCTGGAAACATCCTGTGGTGGCTTACGCTACATTGATCGGTAATAGTTCTTCTATGCTACAGTAGTTGACCTACTACTACAATGACCTCCATTGACCTATTCAATGACACTAATTTTTGCCTCATTCTGATCATCCTTCCCCAGATATAGTGCTCAGAAATTTCATATTGGGCCTGCAGCTGTCTCTCCATTGGTATCCTAATGGCTCCACTGATATTCAAAAGTAAATGTTTCCAAAAGAAACAGGCTTATTACAATGCTGGAAAGACATTTTGGTTTGGTTTAATAGAGAACTCTTTATTTAGTTATTTATAACAATGCACCGTCAGTCAAAACTCCGCATCCCAATCCAATAAATGTACACTAACAAAAACAGCAGAGTGACAAATGACAGCCAAAGTAAATTTCTTTTCCCCTCAAAAACATCAGCAGCTCAAGTCACTCAGATGCCCCCTTCCATCAAATCCTGCGTAAGCAGGTCATTTTGAACTACGTCCTAAGGGTCAGCCAACAGGGCTTTGCAAGGCCAACAGGAAATTCCAGACTCAAGGTCCATCTCCTAAGAATGCTCTAGGGGCCTTCAGTGTTCCAGATCTGAACTGCAGGGGCAAGTGAGGAGTACTATAGCTGATCTCAAACATTGCATAAGAGGAGAGGTGGTCTTTATGGTAACCAGGGTACAAAACACATAAAACTATATAGATCAAAATGAGCACCTTGGATTTTGCCCAGAAACCAGCTGAGTCTATGAATAGGTCTAATATACTCCTTTGAACTAACACCTCTAAGAAGTCTTATTTTACATTAACTGAAGCTTCTAAATGGCAGTTGCAGTGATCCACCCTCTCTTCCGCTCCTGGCTTCTGGGAAATGACATTTATATAAATCCACTGATCAGAACCATATATTTTAGGAAATAAAATATTTTAGCTGCCAAAAATGACTCTATTCTAAGGGACTGAGTGATCTTTTGAATTAGTTTTTCAGTGCGTTCGTTTTTCCCTTCAATCATAACTGTTTAAAAATATGAATGTTAAATACCCAAAGTGAATGTTTCATCCCACACGTACCTGTCTGCTATGTAGCCGATGCTTAGGGAGCCAATAAAAAATCCAGTGTTCACACAAGACTGAAAGAGATCCAGCTTCCAGGAGTCCTCACACACCAGGTTAAACTGCAGAGGCACATCAGCATTAGAATAGGGAGGACAGACACTCCCTAACATAAGACATGGCCCAGACATTTTGAGATATGATGAACCCACCACACACACACACACAGAGGAAATTAGGAAAATTGTCCAGAAATGAAATGACCCAATTCTTTTAACCATCATAGCTGAAATACATTTTGTCCAATTTGTATCAATTTCCAGAAAAATACTGCCCTTGTTAAGGGTGAGGGCCCAGGCAGGGACACGTGCATACTGGAGATGAATGCATGGCTGCACAGACCAGAGGGCTTGGCACCCTGCGCCCTTGGGAGGCTGTTCCAGGAAGGAGGTGTGCTGGGGAGAGATGGACTCCACCTCACACTGTGTCGCCAACCTAGTGAGGAGAGCTTTAAACTAGGGTTCAAAGGGGGTAGGTGACAAAGGTCTACAGGTAAGCATAAAAATATGTGACCTTAACAGAGGGCTAGCGGTTTGGGAGGACAAAGTTAGTATAGGGTTGTCATAAATATAAAGGGAAGGGTAAACACCTTTAAATCCCTCCTGGCCAGAGGAAAAACCCTTTCACATGTAAAGGGTTCAGAAGCTAAGACAACCTTGCTGGCACCTGACCAAAATGACCAATGAGGAGACAAGATACTTTCAAAGCTGGGGGGGGAGGGTGACAAAGGGTTCTCTCTGTCTGTGTGTTGCTTTTGCCGGGAGCAGAGCAGAAATGCAGGTCAGAACTCCTGTAAAAAGTCAGTAAGCAATCTAGTTAGATATGCGTTAGATTCTGTTTTGTTTAAATGGCTGATAAAATAGGTTGTGCTGAATGGAACGTTTGTGTCTTTTTGTAACTTAAGGTTTTACCTAGAGGGATTCTCTATGTGGTGATTCTTTTACTTTTTCTTTAATTAAAATTCTCTTTTAAGAACCTGATTGCTTTTTCATTGTTCTTAAGATCCAAGCGTTTGGGTCTGTGTTCACCTATGTAAATTGATGAGGATTTTTATCAAGTCTTCCCCAGGAAAGGGGGTGTAGTGCTTGGGGGGATACTTTTTTTGGGGGGAGACGTTTCCAAGTGGGCACTTCCCCTGTTCTTTGTGTAACACTTTGGTGGTGGCAGGGTTTAACCTAAGCTCGTAAGAATAAGCTTAGGGGGTCTTTCATGCAGGTTCCACATCTGTACCCTAGAGTTCAGAGTGGGGAAGGTTCACTTGGTCCTGCCTTAGCACAGTGGGCTGCACTTGATGACTTCTCAAGGTCCCTTCCAGCCCTAAATTTCTATGATTTCTATTATTTCTCTGAATAGCATAATTACTTCTCAGGGTGAGGGTGCAGGGGGAAAGAGGAGGGAATCTTAAGAAAATTAATCTGCCTGTAATTTTGGATAAATTTGGAAAAATGTCTGAATCTCTATCAGTTTATCTTGGCAAACCTGTAGACTTGGTGGTTTGCTCACTGCAAATTATCTAGCAACCGAAACGGTGTGATGCTGCAGAGGTGTTACTCGGCTTCATTCTCATCTATGTGTAGTGACTCTGTATGGAGGAAGTGTCCATCAGTTCTGCTTTGGAGTTAAGCATTTATGGCTTTGATTTAGGAGTACATTACATTTTCCGGCTGTTCTGTGGTATCACCCTGGTGCCTTTCATTAGTTTTAGATTGGCTTATAGGGCTAGGCAGCACCATGGGGGTTTGCACTGCTGCTGGACGCTAGGAGGCTTGCCTAATGCAGTTTTCAGCAGCAGGTAAAGATATTTTCAAACTCTGAGCTCCTGAACTGAGCTTTAACCCGGCAGCTGTGAAGACAGTAATGTCTGTGGGAGCATCCATGGGCTACGGGCTGTGGGTTCATATTTGTTGCTTAATAGAGTCTTTAGGTGTGATACAATGGGCCCTGCCAGAGTGAAGCTGAGCAACCTGCTCTCAAACTCTTAATTAGTACGGGCACAAAGCCCAGCGGCAGAGTCTACTTCACTTTTACTTACAGCAAGCATGTACTCTGTAACTTTGCTGCGACTCACTGAGCAACAGAAACATAGGGTATGTCTACACAGCCCACAGCCTCCCAGACCGGGTCAACAGACTTGGGCTAGCGGGGGTCATGCTCATGCTCTAAAAATAGTTGTTTGTAGACCGAGCTTTTAAATTGAGGCTCAGGCTGGTCTCTCATCAATGATCTCTCCAGGCTGAGGGGCTGTCTCCAGCCTTGGCCAATGCCAGATGCATCAAAGGAAAGTGAAAACCTTGAATGTTTAATACTGTATTTCAGGCACAGTTTTACTCTCATTGAAGTCAATGGCAAAACAGGAAAAGGACCAGGTATTAGGTGGGGGATGTCCTTATTTTCTGCTCCCCATCCTTAGAACACTTCGTCCATATAATTTTATCCTAGCCAATGTAAGAGCAGATATTGTTCTTGCCCATGTGTAACCTTTTCTTAAATTCTTATGCTCTTTGCCTCAATAACATCCTACAGCCATGAGTTCCACAGATTCCACTTTACCCAATGTTTAACTCACGCCCTTTTATTTATGTGTGTTGGTGTTTAATTCAACAGTATTTTCTCACATTCTCATTTACGAGAAGGGATAAAGCATGCACCAAGACTTCTTACCATTCCCCACTGCTTTATAGTATCCATCACATATGCTTTTTCTCATCCCCCTTCCAAATTAAATCATTGTAATCTCTTTAGCCTCTCGCCCTGTGACATACACCCTCCCAACATGCTCCCAATTATTTCTCTGGATCTTTGCCTCTTTCAAGGGAAGATTGCCTAAAGGGAATGCAGCATCGATGCAGATCAAGCTTTATCTCACTGTGTATACTGGCATTATGATAATGTGTGGACTATTCTTAGTCTCCTTTTTTATAGTACTTGATGTCTGGCTTTCTGGAGTTGACAGCACAAATTCAACTCTCAGCATATTTCTTCAACATATTTGTCTACATTAATAGTGACAATATCATGCTCTTACGTAGCATTTTTCATCAGTAGATCTCAAAGTGCTTTACATAGGAGATAAAGTATTTATCCTCAGTCTTACAGCTGGGGAAACTGAGGAATTGTGAGGGGAATTCACCTTAAAAGGTCTTCATGGCGCCTTCCCCCTTACAACTTGCTCACTTTGGAAACTGCTCAAGACAGATGATCACTTATAGGTTGTATTCTCATCTTGAAGAATGGAGCAGGGGAGGCATCTATGTTAACTAGAGCCAGTTGAATTATCTATTGCAAATTAGTTATGTGACAAATGTAGGCTTTTTCTCTGTTTGCAGCTCTTTTTTAACTTATCCCTATTATCTATTACTGTATTTGTTATATGTAAATATTTTCCAATGTAAAATATTTCCAATTTTGTCTTCACTGTGTCTTTGACATTATTTATTATTCATGTGCAAGATCAGTCAGCTAGGTCATGTGTAAAGCTTTTATTTTGTTTAAAATGTCCTTGGAACTTATCAGTGTTGAAAAAATGGGTGAAAATTGGTGCAAAAAATTAGCTTTGCAGTTTTCTGAGTAAATATTTGGGGGTAAATAACACTCTTTCCCCCTGTTTATTAAAAACAACATTAAAACCCATTTTTGTTCTGAAATGTAGTTGGACACAGATTTTTGTTTTCATCTATTTTAGCATGAAAAGTAGTTCACTAACTTGTATTTGCTTTAAATGCTGCTAACTTTTCATGCTATCTGTAGAGCTGACCCGTGCACAGATGACTGAAACATTTAAACAAGAGAATAGCAAATGATGAAATGTGCATAATCATTTGTATGGAAATTAATGAAACTTTCAGGATTTGTGGACATTTTATGAATAAACTTCCAGTCTTCTGACTACTCCTGAAAAACTAGTAATATGACTCTGTAAATAATAGCACAGTGTACTTACCATTTACCCCCACAAATATATTCACAGATCACTGTTTGTACCCTTCAACCAGGTCTAGTGTTACCATTGTTACTGGGAGTTATACTCCATCTATGCACACGCTGAGATGAGACTATTAGCTGGCATAAGTGTTTCCTCCTTCAGAAAATTATTATCTGGGATTTTTTCAGTTTGCAAATAGCTGGGTAACCATGGGCTGTTGCTGATTGTTTATTAGTCTTACCTTAGTCACGATGGATGATCCTGAAGAACTGTAAACCCAGCCATCTTGACAAGTGGTGAGCGGGATACTGCTCCTGTTGCCGTAACCAGTGAAGTTTTCTAAGGGGTTTGTGCAGCTGAGGCCAGTTGTGTTCCAGTCCACGTTGTATCTCCTGCACTGACTAGAGAAAGACTCCCCATGTCTTCCCTGCTCTGGAACGGTGTAATTCAGCTCCTCTTCTAGACTCCAGCCGCATCTGCTGCTCAACTCAGCAACTCCAGGACTGAGACAGCGGTGTTCTGGACTGAACCCCAGGAAGACGACACCCACATAAATAGGGGTGAAGGAGGCAGACAGCAGGCATAAGACAAAGAAGGCTCGCTTCTGGAACAAGTCAAATTCCCCAATATGCTCTAGAATGTCATCTAAGGTTGGCATTTTTGCATATGGCAACTCAATTAAAATAAGTAACCGGACTGCTCTTCACAGCATTGCTCTGTATTTAGTTGGTAGCAGAGCTGTTTAAATAACTGCAGGATGCTTGACCAAAAGTCAAATAGTTAATTTACCTTGTAAATTGACAAACCATGCGTTGCAACCTTTATTTCTCAAGCGTTGTTTCAAATCAAGCTTTGATTCTTATGTGATGCAAACTCTGCTGTTGGTGATTAGCTTGTTTTGTGCGTTATGGCTCGGAAGATTACACTTGGTGTTTTACATAGCATCTGTTGATTTGTTAGCATATGATATAGGCTTGACAATTATTCCTCTGTAAAACACTTTTCTATTATCTGAGTCTATAAGCATTATAAATGCACATTGTATTCTTCAGATAGCAGCCGTGTTAGTCTGTAAATGCAAAAAGAAAAAGTACTTGTGGCACCAATAAATTTGTTAGTCTCTAAGGTGTCACAAGTATTCCTTTTCTTATTGTGTTCTTCATTGTTCATAGGGTCCTGAAATTTTTATACCCTCAAGTATAACAGATTCTAGCCCCTATATGCTGCGCTGGCAGTGTATATGGACCATATTTCCAGATTTTTAAAAGTATTTAGCCAGCTAACGATGCATGTAGATGCCAAGTAGGGTTTTCCAAAGCACCTAGGTGCCTAAACATTGGGAGTGTGGTGCCTAGCTGCTTTGGAAAATCCCACTAGGCACCTATCTGCATCTTTAGGTGGCTAAATATCTTCACAAATCTGGCCCAAACTTCCTCAGAGCCTCCAGTACAGGGTGTGCTGATGGTGGGAGAGATGGCAGGGGAAGGGCCACAGCATAAAGTAGCTATTCTGGACTGCAGAGCAGCCCGTAGGGGCTACAGGTCCATAAATTAGAGCAACACCTACGGCTGTTCTAACTATGCTGGGGGCTGCACTAATCTCCAGAGCGAACAGAATTTGGGGCATGCAACGTTGGCCTTAAAACCTCCTTTGCCTCCCCTTCCTTCTGGGCTGTGCTTTGTTTCCTGCACCTCCTGGGAGGCTTAGCTCAGAAACTTGTGTATACGTTCCATTTATGTCATGTAATGTGATTATACAATGCTAACATTTGGGCTTATGCTAAAGCTATAAAGAAATCTCAGTGTTCCCTTCACTCTCTTCTGTCTTTTGAGAGCATACATGTTGTGCTCCTGTACTATGCTGAGATTCTAAGGCCAGAAGGACCATTGTGATCATCTAGTCTGACCTCTAAATAGTACAGGTCATTGTACTTCCCCAAAATAGTTCCCAGAGAAAAACATCCAGTCTTGATTTAGAAATTGTCAGTGATGGAGAATCCACCACAACCCTTGGTAAATTGTTCCAATCATTAATTACTCTCTTTGTTAAAAATGTATCCCTTATTTCAAGTTTGAATTTGTTTAGGTTCAGATTCCACCCATTGGGTCATCTTATACCTTTCTCAGCTAGATTGAAGAGTCTGTTAAATATTTGTTCCCCTTGTAGGTACTTATAATTGTAATCAAGTCACCCCTTAACCTTCTCTTTGTTAAGCTAAATAGATTGAGCTTCTTGAGACTATCACTACAAGCCATGTTTTCTAATCCTGTAATCATTCGCCATCCATGGACACTACCCGGCGAGTCACAAATATGGGCACTATTTTGAAATTAACAATTTCTATATGGCATAATAAAAGATCAGATTTTTTTTCCTATTCACAGGGAGCTTTTAAACTATTTATAGCCCAGATTATTGCATGTCAAAGGCAGGAGATGAGTGATGCCACCTGTAAGAGAGTGAGAGATGCACTTTTCAGTAACTGTATCCACCAGCAAACATCCTTTAAATTTACACCGGTTACAGACTTATTTATATTTAAAGATAATACTAAACCAAACCAAAATAAATATAAGGGCAGGTGCATGAATGCATCTTGGAAATGCACTTTGTCCTCCTTCTCTCTCCTGGGTATGTCCCAGCATGACTCCATGCCGGGAACTGCAAGTGGGGGAGCAATACAGGGCTGTTCCACTGCCCCTATGCCACAGGAGAATCCTCCCTATGCCCGGTGTATCCCCTAGGGGTAGATCAGGATTTGTGGTCCCTATATGCTGGAAGACTGGCCCACAGGGAAGCCCAGAATCTGGGCCTAAAAGATTAAACAGGCAGATTTAGAGTCACCTGAAGGTCAGCTATTTGTTAAAGGTCTAACCATAGACTCAAAAGCATGTGTTGGAGGTGGAAAATGCTGTCACTTCCATCATTATAAAGCTGCATTGCGTTAGCCCTTAGTTTTCCTGTAAGCCATGGTTCCCATTCACACCTGGGACTAGTCTGTTACAAACCCCTTCTGTGTGTCTGGTCTGGCTGTCCCCGCTGTGTGTTCTGGCCCAGTCTGATCAGGCTCCCATCCGCCAGGTCTGTTCTGTCTCCTTGTGGCGTAACTTGTACTTCAGCTGGGTTTTTTCAGTTCAGTCATTGATCCATAGCTCTAGCCCAGTGGTTCCCAAACTTGTTCCGCCGCTTGTGCAGGGAAAGCCCCTGGCGGGCCGGCCGGTTTGTTTGCCAGTATGTCCCTCAGCCTGCGCCACTTCCCGCAGCCCCATTGGCCTGGAGCAGCGAACCGCGGCCACTGGGAGCAGCGATCGGCCAAACCTGCGGCCGCGGCAGATAAACAAACCAGCCCAGCCCGCCAGGGGCTTTCCCCGCACAAGCAGCGGAACAAGTTTGGGAACCACTGCTCTAGCCTGTCCTCCCCCTAGTGCAGATCAAGATCTGGGTTCCCTCTGATGCTTACTGAGGGGATATAAGGCAAAGGTGAAAGAATCAGGAACACTCATTTGAATGGAGAGTTACTATATCTGTTTCCAGAAGACTATATTGCCCTGCTGCAGTAGGTTAATTAAAGCAGTTGTCTATTGAGACACTGTTACTGTGTATAATCAGTAATCTCTTTAGTTTATAGAAAGTAATGTATTATCACGCCTGCTATGAAATATGTCAACGCTCCAAAAGCTGAGTTAAATGTTCCTGTACACTGAACTCCTGGAGCCTCTGATACACGTTTATAGTCTTTTTAAGGGATCTTCATTTAATACATAAACAAAGTTAAATCTAACAACCCGCTCTAGAAAATTGATTGTAGTTCACAAATACAGATCGAAGCCAATAATAATAAAATAACGTTTTGTACTTAAACAGTGGCACTTTTTATCCATAGATCTCAAAGCATTTTCTAAAAGTGGGTGAGTATAGTGCTCCTTATTTTCCAAGATAGGGAATCTGAGTAAAAAAGAGCTTAAGTGACTTGCCCAAAGTGTCACAGATAGGAATAGAAACCAGGGGCTAGGTTGACAAAAGGACTTACCCACCTAACCACCCCAGGCACGAATGGGGGGCAGATAGGCATTCCTCTGCTGAACTCACTTAGAGGGCCTGATCTGGTAAGCATGCTGAGAGCTCACCTACTGAATTGGGCCCCTCTAAACAAGCTGACACAAAATGGCCAGGCGAGGTAGGGAGAGGGACCTCCCTTATAACTTTTGGGCCAGGAGTTATTAGGGCACTCACCTGGAATGTAGGAGATCCCTTGCTCAAGTCTCCATTCCACTTTGCCGGGAGGGAGAGGAAGGGATCTGAACCAGGATCTCTCACCTCTCACATGACTGCACTAACCACTGGGCTATGGCATTTTCTGATCTGGGGGGGCTCTCTCAGTCTCTTCAGTCAAAGCTGTTCCACTGTGACTAACTGAAAAAGTCAATGAGCCGGAGAGCAAGCAAGTGAGCGTGAGACTGGCACTGTAGCCTGGTGATTAGCACACGCCCGTGGGAGACCCAGGGGCCAGTCCCCTGGTTCCAATGACTTTTTAAATTATTTATCCACAGTGGAGCAGCTTCAGCAAGACAGAATGAGGGAGCCCCATGTCAGAATATCCTGTAGCCCAGTGACTAGTGTCCTCACCTGGGAGGTGGCAGAGCCCTGTTCAACTCCCTTCTCCCCCTCAGGTGAAGAGGGGAATTGAGCCAGATGTCTCCCACATCTCAGGTGAGTACCCTGACCACTGGGCTAAGAGCTAGAAGGTAGGGTGTCATCATTGTTCTCTTGCCCCCTGGGCTACTTGCTAAAACAGCTTTGATGCCTAACACCTAGAGCGGGTTTGCAGATAAGGATCCCAAACAGAGATGGGCACCTCCCTGCAGCCTGGACTTAGACAGTAGCTCTGAGAAAGGGGCAGGATTTAGCACACACCCCTTTGCTTGGTATCTTCCCACCTCGTGTGCTGGCTTTTGTGGATCCCATTTGCAGGCTCCGATCTCTCCCCATTCATTGCCTAGAAACCGAGTTCAGCCTTTGTGAATCCCAGTGATTTTTCTACAAGCCTAAAAGTGAGGTGTAGGGACGCTCAGAGTTGTGACACCTAAGTGTCTTTGTGAATCGAGCCCTTGGTCTCCTCATATTGAGTCCCATGCCAGAACTCACTTGATAGACACCACAACGCTTTGGTTCCTCTAGTAATGTAGTTCTTCAATCAGATAGGTTAGTAACTATTTTGGTCTTACACTGTTCCATATGTATAAGCCCTACTTTATCATCATGCTTGCAAGAATAATGCTACTGCTGATATCAGTCACTGAGAGTTCTGGGCACAGGATGGCTGGTTAAGACCTCATTCCACTTGTACAATTCCACTTAAATCCCCAATCGGTTTTAGCATGCCTGAAGGTGAACACGGCCTTCAAAGAATAACAATATGCAGAGTTTTCCATTCGCCGATCTGTGAACATGTTGTTCAGGCTCAGAAGTTGTCTCTTTATAAATTTGTTCTTTTACTGTCCACACAATATTTATTTACAGCATTTTATAGCAGAAAAAAGAGTAAGTTTTGCAGTTAGGTCACATTCTATTAATTAATTTTTGTAAGAGAGTAAACAGTAACTCTGCAAGAGATTTTTTTCCCCTTGCAAAATAAAAATAAAAGTTATTTTAAACTGAAGATGCAGCTGAACCAAAAACCCTGGATCTGTGCAGCTTGAACTCAACTTGGTATTAAATAATAAATACACTATGGCTTTGTGCAGTCCAAGAATCACAATGCATAATTATAACAAGTTCTCCAGTACTGTAAAAGTCACAGTACACAGTCCCTGCTATGAAGAGCTTACAGTTAAAACATGACAGACATAGTTGCCTGCAATATACTGGGAAGCCCAGAGGAGGGAATAATTGGGATGTTAGAAAAATATAGCTTTATGATTGACTAATAAACGTTTCAATGTACCTTTAGCTGTATATTTATGAATATGTACTGTAATTATATGTGTGATATTGTAACGGAAAAAAAAATCTGATATTGGAAGGAAGGGAAATTAGATCTGGTCTGAAGGAGTATTGGTAACATCCAAGTGTTTGTATATCAGTTATTATCAAGGAGTGTTGATAAGTAATTGTTGTAGGGAAAAAGATAGAAAAAGAGATCAGCTATAATCAACTGTTATTTTATAGTGCCAACAGTGTCCTAGGTGCTACACAAAAGATATGTCCTAGGCTAAAAGTATGTACAGTCTAAGACCTCAATCCTGCAACTTCGCAGGGGCAGACTACTATACCTGTTCTGAGGCCCATTAACTTCAATGGGAATCTGCGTGGGAACAGCAGATCACCCACCCAGGAGTAGTTACAGGACTGGGACCTAAAAGATTGATTTGATAGGCAAGTGAGAATATAATGAATAGCAGGACATTGAGGGACAAGGTAGGCAGTGGGGTGAAGCTATGTTACATGGGTCCTCATTTTAGGCAAATCTACGCCTTGATGGTTCAAATGTATCTATTTATTTTTGACATAAGGGTAAAGATGTTCTTTTTGCATAGGTGATGCTGCAGACTCAGGGCATTTATGTATGTTTTGAAAGAGAAGATGGTAGAGGCTTGTTAAACAGATTCCAGGTAGACTAAGAACAAGGGGCCACATGGAAGAAGGCACAGAAATATTAATGAGAAGAAAAGCCACAAGGGATATCAAGGCTGGCATTACTGGTACAGCACAGAGGACTGATGAGGGGAATGCAAAAAGACACTCTGGCCCTGATTCAGCAAAGCACTTAAGCAAGTGCTGCTTAAGTCCATCCCTTTTCAGCAGCACTGGTAAGCATATTGTGACATACCAGGGGCACAAACCAGACTAGCTGGGGCTGTGTCACCCCTGCCCTGTAAACTGGGGGTGCCCTTAACAATGCCTTGCTGCTATAGTCTCCAACATGGACTGCTCACAAACAGTCTCCGGCATGTAAGTAACTCCCAGCTATGTCTGTGTGTGCTTCAGCCAGACAGCCGCACCTTGGCTTTTGCCAGCCTCGGTTATACTGCAGGGTGACCCTAACACACCTCCAGTCCTGGATCATCCCTCAGAAACGTACGTTCTGTGCTGCCCAGCCTTTTCCTGGACAGTACAAATATATTAAATCCATTATTCCTTTAAGGGAATAATATGCCATCTTATTATTTTAAATAGAGAATCCAGACATTCTGATTCTAATACATTGGATTAGATGAAGCAGTAAAACAAGTTTATTAACGACAAAGAGATTTTAAGTGAGTATAAGTAGTGAGGCATAAAATTTAAAAATGATTACAAGAAAAATAAACATAAAACACTACTGGTGCCTAATTTAATGAACTGTATTAGATTCAGAGCAAAGTTTTCTCACTGTATGCTTTCAGCAGTCATAGTGACCAATCTTTAGGTCAGCTCCCTGGCCCCAAAGTCCAACAGCTGTGTCCTTTATCTTTTCAAGTGCAGAGAATGCAATGGGGAGGGAGAGAGATGAGGATGTTTTGGGGTGTCTGCCCCTTCTTTTTATGGTCCTGTCCCACCTTTGAGAAGCATTTCCAGAATGAGAAGCTGGGAGCAAGGCAACAAACAGACTGTGTAGAAGGAAACTCCATGCTCTTTCTTTGCATAGATGTAGATATTTTCCCTTGCCCCCTTTCCTGCCAAAGAATGTCCACTTAGCAGGTAATGGTCCATCAGCTGTGTTGAGGCATCAGCTTGCCCTTTGTCTCTGAGGAACTGGTTTGGCCATTCCCCAGATTTATCTGGAAAACATACTTTTAGTCATGATTTCATTGTTTATAACTTCACATATAACACTGTTATGTGCATTTTGCCATGCTGTTATTGATCAACAAATTATGAGTTTTTAAGTGATACCTCACAAGGCATACCTTGTACAAACATTATTACGTTAGTGTGCAGGTTGTGAACACAAGGCTATATTCTGTACAACATGCTTAACATTGAGCATGTGCATAAATTATACTAAAGTCAGTGGGATTTAATCACATGCTTAAAGTTAATCACGTGTTTAAGCACTTTGCTAAATAAGGATGGATTGGTGAATCAGGGTCTCTGTCAGAGATGTTAGGGGCAAGTATAGATTCCCCAGAGTCATATAAAAGGTTATTTAACATTATGGCACTTGACGATAACATGAGAGAATTCACCTTTTAATGTCTTTACTCAGATGATTCATACAAGTTCTTTTGGCTTCTAGGGTAAGAATAATTTTTGTACTTCTGCAGAAACAGTAAAGCACCCAATTATTTTTATTTGTTCACAAATCTTAATTTTTTTTTATTTGGCAAGGGGGATAGCTTTGTTTAGCTGGCTTATAATCCGTAGCCCATCTTTTTTTTTTTTTCTTTTTTTTTTAAATAAAAGCCATTGTGAAGCAGGTAAAATTTGGCCTTGTGATCAGTAACTAGTAATGAATCCCTGCAGCAAATTCAGAGAAAATCTGTCCTCCCTCCAAGTTTCTGGTATGATTTTTTGAACTCAAAAGAATTTGAAGAAACTGATTCAGTATGTTCCATTCATTTTTTTTATTGTTGGGCAAGTTAGTAGCAATAGTGCACCTGTGAGGATACTGGCTTTTGTTTGACTGTGACTCGGGCTCCCGTTACAAAGGGTCATTGCACTGCAAGGCTGCAGCAGAGAAGCAATCAGATGACCCGCCTCTGATAAATTGACATTCAAGGATTTTTGGCAAAAATGATCTGTGAAGGGGTCGGGGACGGACCTGAGCTCTCATGATTGAACTGCCTTTTATACACCTGGTCCAACTCTCATTAAAGTCCATGGAAGACTTGCATAGATTTCAAAGGGATTTGGGTCAGGCCCTATTTCTTTTTGTTGTCTCAGTAACTTTGTCCTTGGTCCTTGACACTCCATGAGGTACACAGCTGTCTGCTGGGCCTTAGGGTCTGCTCTGATTCCTGTTGAGGTCAATGGGAGTTTTGCCAGTGACTTCAAGGGTAGTATGATCAAGCCCCTTGCAACACACTAAGCAAAAACATCTGTGAACTTTTTGTGTAGTTTTGCCCTTGAAGCTCAGATTCTGTAGACGCTTGCCAAGATGAGTTGTTTGCTGGTACCTAACTCCAATTAGAATTTCCCTCTGCAATTAGCTTAATTGGAAAGCTAGCAGCAGGCCAAATGTTTTGCTTTCAGTTGTGGGTTTGTTTTGAAAAGATAATAAATATCAGGCCTATGGGAAGGAACAAACTTTCAATGTTACCTTTGAACATCTCTCCGTACTTTTTGTTTTGTTTGCTCCTTTGTAGCATTATCTTTTCTTTTCAGTGATTTGTTATGTGTTTTTCCCACTCATCAACTGTCTTCCAACCTTTATTTACCCTTAGCAGCTTGTGTGGGTAGCACTGCCAATACAAGAAGTGTAATGCCAAAGTGTGAGGGTTTGTGTTAATAAAATACATTTTAATGTTGCTGAAAAATACCGAATTTACTCTGCATAACCGTCTGAGTGGTGAAATTTGCTCTTTAAAGGGGGACTTGCATATTGGAGCAACCTTGAAATGAAAAAGAAGCTGTATTTTGTCAGCGTGTTTCAGCATTCTCTTTACTATTATTATACCAGATATCTGTGCTATAAGGGGGGCTTTCTTCACAGCCTACAGTGAAACCATAGAGTCGGAGCCTACAAACCTGGATTCCTATGAGAAGTATCCACTAACCCTAATGGAGCTACTTGGGTGACTAAGGAATACTCACCTGGGGTAGGGTTTGTGGGTCTGGGGCTATAATCCTGTATTCATGTCTGTCATCAATGAAAGATTGTCATAAAGTCAACTGAAACTGCAAAGGGAGAGAGAGATTGAGGATATAATCTCAGCAAAGACCTTGGGGTTAACACCCCAGCTCTTATAAGAGATGCAATGGGAACTTAAATATCAAGTGACCGGTACCCGAATTTTTGATGGCTGTAGTTTAGGGAATGATGAAACAAGAGGGAAAAGATGGGCTGTATATTTTTAAACAAAAATACTATTGCCGTGGTAATTTTGGTCCAGATTCTGCGAACCTCTTACTCACATACACATATAGTCCTTACTCCCTTTAATCCCATTGACTTCAATGGGACTACTCGAGTGAGTAATAGTTTTCAGGATTCTGCCTTTAATTTTCAAAGCTAATGAGAACAATTCTGAGAATGCGGATAAAGTGAATCGATTAGATTTTGTTCTGATACATTGTACATTCCCTCCCCATCCCATTTTTAAAAGGCCTGGAGAGTCAAAGATTTTTCCCTTACAAAAACCCATGGATGGGCATGCATGGAAACTCCTTAATAATCAGTTTCTGCTGCATGGAAGGCAGACATATCATAGGTGGCATATGACCCAAAAGATAGTGGCAAACATTTTCTGTCTGGGACATCCTATGTTATTATATGACCCATTGTGACGTATTTTATTTCAGAACTGGGGAGAAGAAATTCCAGGAAGTGTAAAAGGAGAGAACGTTGTGTCCCCAGGGTCTTGCTGTAGAGCTTTTTTTACCTCTTTGAAAAGTCTGAGTTTTCAAAATGGAAGAGTCCGAGGTGAGCCTGGCTTATTGTAAGAGCATGAGTGGGAGGAATGAGGCCTTTGTGCTTTGTACTGGTGAGATACCAATACAGAGCTAGCTAGTGAGAGTCCATTCTCAAGGTGAGAGTGAACAGAAGGGAGTCTGGGCTGTGAGGCGTAGGCAGTTAGTACGTCATGGACTAAAGTAAGGGCAGTTCGTGAAATTAAATAACTAAATAAATAAATGACTAAACCAGCTTAGTTCTCAAGCTACAGATCAAAATAAAATCTAGCACAGGTGAGTACCCAGTCACAAGGGAAAAGACCAGTTTAACTATGGAGTCCAGCAGTAGATGACTCAGTGTGGGGGCTACCTATTCTACGGCACAGACTTCAAGTTGAATGAATAGCTACCTACCTTGTGCCCAAGTAGTGCATGTACAGGGGTGGGCGAGCGGGGTGGGTGAGTGGGTGCCACTTTCTGGGGTGACAAATTGACTTTTTCTCTGCTGTTGATGGGGGGGGCGGTAAAAACATTTTCTGATCTGGGTGACAAAACGTCTAGTGCTGGCCCTGCCTATGCCTATATCTGGTGCAAGTAGATTGTGACCCTTTGAGCCCAACTACAGCAGACTGGGGCCAAAGTTGCAGAACTGGTGACAGAGGATTTTTTTTTTTTTTACAGCTACAGTGTAAGGGTGCATTATAGACAGGGCCCACTTCAGAAATGGCTGCTCTGATTCTCTTAGTACACATAACACACAGGAGAGATTAAGGACAATGAGCAACTTCTCTTGCAGGCCAGGGGATCCTGACCACCTGTAATTGGCGATGGTCAGAACCAGAGGCTACCAGGCCTATGTGGAAAGACCCTGGTTTACTGAGTGGAACTAGGTACTGAGAAAACCTGCTGCTCCCTTCAGCTGCCATCAACTATGCCCTGCTTTGCAGGGATGTGTATTTTGCCAGAGACTGGTGGCTGTAGAACCTCCTTCCCCCAAGCCTAAGGGTTCAAGTCAATAGAGAATCAATTTCAACTGATATTGAGGAAATGATTCTCATGATGGGAGTGGACCAGTGTCTTTGAATACTTTAGGTGCGCTCAGGGGCTTTCAGAACAGGGAAGGAGGTGGCACCAGGAATGCTGAGACTGATCATCATTAACAACTCACTATTTGTCAACACTTACCAGACAGTATGAGAGTATTTCCCCCCATGCTTAGAATTGGAGAGATCTAGTTGGCGAATACTGAAATTCTAATGGCTCCTTCTCTAACATTTACAGCTACTGGTAGCTGATGGAGGTTCTCTGACAGCAAAGGCTTATATTTTGGAGTACAAAATCATGAGCTCTAATCATGATAATACATCTTCTATATGCAGTTTAGCTGCTGAATGTGGTGTCTGGAATGTTTGTTTCCATGCATCTTCATAGTTTCTCAAGCCATAATTTTGAATCTCTTGACTTGTTGATTTGAGTCATAACCTTAATGCTATTTTAATGTATTTTTGTGTTTATAACCTACAAAGTTTGTTAGAACAAGTATTTGTATAAGTCCTGTTGTTTTTACTATAATAACTATATTTTAAGCCTGGTTCCATGAGAACCAAACTTTATTGGAATCTAGACACAAAGGAGGAATAACAAAGAGAGGAAACATCTGGTAAGAGTAATATCAAGTGGGAGAAAACATCTGTTGCACTGAGTTTGGACAGGGTCGATACAGCTAGATACATGTAAGAGTCCAGCCAGGGTCCCCTCCCTGCATCATTTTCTAGTCAGATCTTTATTGTGTTTCAGATACAAGTGTGCGGTCCAACTGAACAATTTGACAATAATGCTATGTGCAAATCTAAACAAATCTGTCACGTACAATGCAGAGACAATATTATTCTTTCCCAGAACCCTAAGCTCTGATCTTATCAAGAATGTAAAGTTAACAATTGTGTGTGTTCCCAGATAATTCCAGGGGATACAAATTAAGAAGATAAATTTAAATAGACCATTCTTAGGCGCTGATATAAAGTGCAAAGAAATCTTGTCAGATAGTCGGCAAAATAACATTTCTTTTAAACTTCCCTCTTTTTTCTTTGATTTGCTTTTGGTTTTCAGGTACAGCAAAGAACTATCTGATCAGCTATTTCCTTCAAAGAAGAGGGGGCAATAAATAATGACCCAAAATCTACCCAATAAACCAGGCACATAGGAAAACAAACATGCTCACAGATGTTGAAGTAAAAGGCTGTTTAAAAAGGTTGTAGAAGAGGGAAAAATTCCTGTTCCAGGCCTTCTGTTAGTCTCTGTAACTGTTCCGGAGAGACAGAAATTCCATTAGCCACATGGCTTCTATTGTTGAAAAGGGTCCCTATTGAACTAAATATTGAGAGATTACTGTTAACCATGTTGGACTGAAATAGAAGGTTCTGTGGGCACTAGGCGGTAACTCTAGAAGCTAAATGTAGTTAGGGACCTGATCTGAATGAGAAGCTGGAAGGGGAAATGAGGCTATCTAGATAATTAAAATGCTTGCCGATTCCTGTTCAAGTCTGAGCAGTCAGTAACTTTAAAACTATTATATTGCCCTCTGCACTAGTAAACCAGTATCAGTGCTAATTCACAGCATCCCATAATCTGTACATGAACATGATGGACAATTTGTGAATGCATTAATGTTGTCTCTGTTGGTAACTGAGTCATGGGCAGCCTGACCTAGTGGTTGGAGCAAGAGTACAGCCTACAAGTTAGAGTTGAATTCAGACAAGGAGGTCCTGGAGTGAAGCCAAGGGTTGTAGCCCGGTGTCAGAAACCAAAGCCAGAGCTGAAGGGTTAACTGGAGTGGCAGTCGGAAGATGTAGCAGAGAGTCATAAACTAAAACCTGAGCTGAAGACTTAACCAGAGACAGTCAGATGTTATACCAATAAAATAAAAACCAGCAGGATCTTATTAAAGAGAATAAGGCAAAATGCCACATGTATTGTGAATACAGAAAGAATCATAGTAAGCAGTTAGTTATAGCTATAATATTCCATTCAATTTCATGTTTATTCACACATTCATTCATACACACACACCCCCAGGTTCTGCAAGGTTGTTATCATAGTTGCCAGCTGTAGAGTTGCTTGTGCCAAGCTACTGGCCAGGTGGCCTGGACACGAGGAGGGAGCAGGGCCTTGTTAGATGCACATCTGATGCTCCTGGAAGTTGGTTTGCAGAATCAGACCCCAAAGTTCTCACTTTTTAGAGTCTATTTTTATAGGAATGTCTTCCTATGCTAGTCTATGGGAATTGCTTCATCATGCTGTTGCTGAATCAATCAGCAGATGGCACGTTCCTGATGGCTCCATGCTGCCAGATGTTATCTTGTTCTTTGGTTCTCCCACCCTTGAGGCTTTTGGGTGGATTCCAGTTTGCCCTCCCGGGGTCCTCTGGTTGTTTCCACTTGACGCCTTCTTCGGCCGATTGACACTGGATTCTTAGGCTGGCACCTCCCTGGTCATTCATTTATTATCCACGCCAAGCATCCATCACATACATCCTCTATCTCTATTTTAATCACAATTGTTAACAAAGCGAGATAAATACAACAAAAGGGTGTGAAGTCTCTGTGTGCTGTTTCTGTTGTTACAAAGTATCGCTTTGAGTCTCTCTCTGTGTGAGTAGTTGTTGTTACAAAGAATTGCTTTGAGAACAGACTCTGCTTTAGGATGTACTAACACAATTAGCAGCTTGCAAGTTTCGCACAGAGAGGGAGAGAAACAGTGAAAACAAGAGACCAAAGACCAAGAGACCTCTTAATTAGTAATACCCTGGAATTTAAACTATGAGGAATCAAACTTATTTGTGATTTTAATACAGAACTTCTTTAATATGATCCAACACAGAGGGTCTGAGCCAGGAGTCAGAAGTCAGGATGAAGCTGGGGGCTGGAGTGGGAGTAGGTACAGGCTGGGGCTGGAGAAAGCTAGACACAGCGAGGCAGGGAGAGGACCGAGCACAGCTGTGCTGTAGGAATACACTGAGCATGAGCAGCCCCTGGACTGCTGCTGCTGAATGTAAGTATAGCCTGCTGTCTCCTTCAGCCAATCAGTGACTCAGTCAGACAGCTTCCATCAGGGCCATTGTTCATTAGGTTGCCAGGGGACCGGCTCTGCTTCAGGTTAGATACCTGATGGTAGTCTGCACTCTCCTCCTCACTTCTTCAAAGGTGCCTCCTAGGGGCCATGTGACCAGGTTTCAGGGAGTATTTCTGATGGAAAGTATGAGAGTTCTAGATCATGGAAGTTTTCTACCAGCTCTCATGATCACTCTTCCAGTCCATAGTCCCACCAGATAATAGAGTTTGTCTTAAACTCACTTGGAGTCCAGGATGTCCCTGACTTCATACTCTTCTTGCCTCTGGATATCAAGTGGAGGTGGTAATGGAGCAGAGTGACCAGAAAAGGGATTCTCCATGTAAGATTTCAGAAGGGACATATGGAAAGCCAGGTGGACCTTCTAAGATTCCAGTAATCAGAGCCTAAATGCTACAGGATGAGACAATGGCGTAGGGAGGGGGGTTAGATTTATTAGGAACTGGGGAAACTTTTGGGAAAGGGGGAGCCTATACAGGAAGGATGGGCTCCACCTAAACCAAAATGGAACCAGATTGCTGGTGCTTAAAATTAAAAATGTCGTAGAGCAGTTTTTAAACTAAGGGCTGGGGGAAAGCTGACAGGTGCAGAAGAGCATGTGGTTTGGACATCCCTTGGGGAGTATCTATAAATGGAGATTCCCTATGTCCTAATGAGGAGAGGATAGAAGATGATAAAATACAGGTAGGATCTGATGAGAAACAGTCAAAAGAAAAAACGTCCCATTCAATTACATCATATAATGGCAGACAGCTAAAAAGTGACAAGTTTTTAAAGTGCTTATATACCAAATGCTAGAAGTCTAAATAATAAGATGGGTGAATTAGAGTTCCTCATATTAAATGAGGATATTTATATAATAGGCATCATGGAAACTTGGTGGAATGAGGATAATCAATGGGACACAGTAATGCAAACAGATGGACATCGTACCAAAAGGACTGAAGGTAAAAAATCCATTACAATCTACATACCACACAGACTATGCTGACAGCTTATGCCACACGCTCTCAAAGAAACTGCGGAATCACCTGATCAACATCCTCTACAGCAAACAGGGAAAGATTAAGAATGAGCTCTCAAAAATGGATACTCTCATAAAAAACCAACCTTCCACACAAACTTCCTCGTGGCTGGATTTTACTAAAACTAGACAAGCCATTTACAACGCACACTTTGCTTCTCTACAAAAGAAAAAGGACACTAAACTTTCTAAACTACTACATGCTACAAGGGGCCACAGCAATGGTTCCCTCAACCCACCTAGCAATATTGTTAACCTATCCAACTATACTCTCAGCCCAGCAGAAGGAGCTGTTCTATCTCGGGGCCTCTCCTTCTGCCCCTCCACCCCCACGAACATGATACAGTTCTGTGGTGACCTAGAATCCTATTTTCGACGTCTCCGACTCAAGGAATATTTCCAAAATACCTCTGAACAGCATACTAATCCACAGAGGTCTCCCAACCAACACTACAGAAAGAGGGATTCTAGGTGGACTCCTCCTGAAGGTCGAAACAGCAGACTGGACTTCTACATAGAGTGCTTCCGCCGACGTGCACGGGCTGAAATTGTGGAAAAGCAGCATCACTTGCCCCATAACCTCAGCCATGCGGAACGCAATGCCGTCCACAGCCTCAGAAACAACTCTGACATCATAATCAAAAAGGCTGACAAAGGAGGTGCTGTTGTCGTCATGAATAGGTCGGAATATGAACAAGAGGCTGCTCGGCAGCTCTCCAACACGAGTTTCTACAAGCCATTACCCTATGATCCCACTGAGAGTTACCAAAAGCAACTACAGCATTTGCTCAAGAAACTTCCTGAAAAAGCACAAGATCAAATCCGCACAGACACACCCCTGGAACCCCGACCTGGGATATTCTATCTACTACCCAAGATCCATAAACCTGGAAATCCTGGGCGCCCCATCATCTCAGGCATTGGCACCCTGACAGCAGGATTGTCTGGCTATGTAGACTCCCTCCTCAGGCCCTACGCTACCAGCACTCCCAGCTACCTTCGAGACACCACTGACTTCCTGAGGAAACTACAATCCATCGGTGATCTTCCTGATAACACCATCCTGGCCACTATGGATGTAGAAGCCCTCTACACCAACATTCCACACAAAGATGGACTACAAGCCGTCAAGAACACTATCCCCGATAATGTCACGGCTAACCTGGTGGCTGAACTTTGTGACTTTGTCCTTACCCATAACTACTTCACATTTGGGGACAATGTATACCTTCAGATCAGCGGCACTGCTATGGGTACCCGCATGGCCCCACAGTATGCCAACATTTTTATGGCTGATTTAGAACAACGCTTCCTCAGCTCTCGTCCCCTAAAGCCCCTACTCTACTTGCGCTATATTGATGACATCTTCATCATCTGGACCCATGGAAAAGAAGCCCTTGAGGAATTCCACCATGATTTCAACAATTTCCATCCCACCATCAACCTCAGCCTGGTCCAGTCCACACAAGAGATCCACTTCCTGGACACTACAGTGCTAATAAACAATGGTCACATAAACACCACCCTATACCGGAAACCTACTGACCGCTATTCCTACCTGCATGCCTCCAGCTTTCACCCTGACCACACCACACGATCCATCGTCTACAGCCAAGCTCTGCGATACAACCGCATTTGCTCCAACCCCTCAGACAGAGACAAACACCTACAAGATCTCTGTCAAGCTTTCTTACAACTACAATACCCACCTGCAGAAGTAAAGAAACAGATTGATAGAGCCAGAAGAGTTCCCAGAAGTTACCTACTACAGGACAGGCCTAACAAAGAAAATAACAGAACGCCACTAGCCGTCACCTTCAGCCCCCAACTAAAACCCCTCCAACGCATTATTAAGGATCTACAACCTATCCTAAAGGATGACCCAACACTCTCACAAATCTTGGGAGACAGGCCAGTCCTTGCCTACAGACAGCCCCGCAACCTGAAGCAAATACTCACCAACAACCACATACCACACAACAGAACCACTAACCCAGGAACTTATCCTTGCAACAAAGCCCGTTGCCAACTGTGCCCACATATCTATTCAGGGGACACCATCACAGGGCCTAATAACATCAGCCACACTATCAGAGGCTCGTTCACCTGCACATCCACCAATGTGATATATGCCATCATGTGCCAGCAATGCCCCTCTGCCATGTACATTGGTCAAACTGGACAGTCTCTACGTAAAAGAATAAATGGACACAAATCAGATGTCAAGAATTATAACATTCATAAACCAGTCGGAGAACACTTCAATCTCTCTGGTCACGCGATCACAGACATGAAGGTCGCTATCTTAAAACAAAAAAACTTCAAATCCAGACTCCAGCGAGAAACTGCTGAATTGGAATTCATTTGCAAATTGGATACTATTAATTTAGGCTTAAATAGAGACTTGGAGTGGCTAAGTCATTATGCAAGGTAGCCTGTTTCCTCTTGTTTTTTCCTACCCCCCCCCCCAGATGTTCTGGTTTAACTTGGATTTTAACTTGAAGAGTGGTCAGTTTGGATGAGCTATTACCAGCAGGAGAGTGAGTTTGTGTGTGTATGGGGGTGGGGGGGATGTGAGAACCTGGATTTATGCAGGAAATAGCCCAGCTTAATTGTCATGCACATTGTGTAAAGAGTTATCACTTTGGATGGGCTATCACCAGCAGGAGAGTGAATTTGTGTGGGGGGGTGGAGGGTGAGAAAACCTGGATTTGTGCTGGAAATCACTTTAGATAAGCTATTACCAGCAGGACAGTGGGGTGGGAATAGGTATTGTTTCATATTCTCTGTGTATATATAAAGCCTGCTGCAGTTTCCACGATATGCATCTGAAGAAGTGAGCTGTAGCTCACGAAAGCTTATGCTCTAATAAATTGGTTAGTCTCTAAGGTGCCACAAGTCCTCCTTTTCTTTTTGCGAATACAGACTAACACGGCTGTTACTCTGAAACCAGTAATAGCAGAGTACAAAATATACTGGAAGGACAGAACAGGTCCTCCTGGTGGGGGAGTTGCACTATATGTGAAAGAAAGCGTAGAATCAAATGAAGTAAAAATCTTAAATGAACCAAACTGTACCATAGAATCTCTAGGGATAGTAATTCCATGCTCTAATAATAAGAATATAGCAGTAGGAATATATTACAAACCACCTGACCAGGATGTTAATATTGACTGTGAAATGCTCAGGGAGATTAGAGAGGCTACTAAAATAAAAAACTCAATAATAATGGGGGATTTCAACTATCCCCATATTGACTGGGTACATGTCACCTCAGGATAGGATGCAGAGATAAAATTTCTTGACACCTTACATGACTGCTTCTTGGAGCATTGAGTCCTGGAACCCACAAGAGGAGAGGCAATTCTTGATTTAGTCCTAAGTGGAGCACAGGATCAGGTCCAGGAGGTGAATATAGCTGGTCTGCTTGGTAATAGGGACCATAATATAATTAAATTTAACATCCCTGCGGCAGGGAAAACACCACAGATTTCAGAAAGGGGAACTACACAAAAATGAGGAGGTTAGTGAAGCAGAAATTAAAAGGTACAGCACCAAAACTAAAATCCCTGCAAGCTGCATGGAAACTTTTTAAAGACACCATAATAGAGGCTCAACTTAAATGTATACCCCAAATTAAAAAACATAGTAAGAAAACCAAAAAAGAGCCACAGTGGCTAGACAACACAGTAAAAGCAGCAGTGACTGGCAAAAATGTTGTACCAATAAAATAAAAACCAGCAGGATCTTATTAAAGGGAAAAAGGCAAAATACCACATTTATTGTGAATACAGAAAGAATCATAGTAAGCAGTTAGTTATAGCTATAACATTCCATTCAATCTCATATTTATTCACACATTCATTCATACAAACACACACACACACACACATACACACCCACACACACACGTTCTGCAAGGTTGTTATCATAGTTACCAGCCTTAGAGTTGCTCATGCCAAGCCACTGGCCAGGTGGCCTGGACCTGAGGAGGGAGCAGGGCCTTGTTAGATGCTCATCTGATGCTTCTGGAAGTTGGTTTGCAGAATCAGACCCCAAAATTCTCACTTTTTAGAGTCTAACTCTCCTGATTTTGACTGCCCTGCTGCAGCCACAACTTAAAAACATTTTAAATTTTGTAAAGCATTGTAAAGTTTATAATGTTTTTCCTGCTGTGTTAAGCTTTAAGTTTTATTTACAGGTAATAACTGAGAAGCATCATTACCATACGACCTTAAAGGATTTTTCCAAAAAATCATACACACTATACGTTGTTACAGGGATACTTATTATCATTAAATTTATTAAAATTATCTTGTTATCCCATGCCTTTTATTTAGACAATTTGTTTGCTGACCAGGTATGTCCTTTATCTGCAGCTCCTTTGTGCTGCTAGTTCTTTCCTTCCTTTATCATTTAGGTAATTTGCATTTTCACAGAAACTTCCTGCTTTTGGATTTAAAGCCATCAGCAGCTCAGAGACTCTATCTTAAAAGGGACACAATCAACTTTCACCAGAGTTTTGATTACTTTTAACTTCTGCTTCCAAAACACACAGCAATCTGAAAAAGAAAACCCAACCTATTGTGGCTCCCTTTGGAGCCCTAATAGCATTTTAATTAAGTAGCATGGTATGTTTGCATTTCTTTTGCCCCTTCTACAATATACCCTGCACATGTTCTGGGGCAAATGCACATTTCTTCCATAGTTTAACTTCTATAACATTATCCAGATCCATTTTTACATAAGGTGTCACTATTTCTTTTTTTGCTTACAGAGTTTTCATGTACCTTTATCAAAGTGACAGTCTGATTACTCAGAGCCATTTTAAGACTCAGTGTTTCTAACATTGCTTCTTTTTGTTTTGTGCACCTCACCTCTGCTGTTGCTTCAGAGAGGCACTGTCTTTTTTATTTTTATTTTTTTACTACAACTCTCATCTGCTATTTTGTTACAAAAACAAACAAACAAAAAACAAACAAAAAGAATCCAAAAAAATTTTTTTTTATATTCTCCTGATTTTGACTGCCCTGCTGCAGCCACAACTTAAAAACATTTTAAATTTTGTAAAGCATTGTAAAGTTTATAATGTTTTTCCTGCTGTGTTAAGCTTTAAGTTTTATTTACAGGTAATAACTGAGAAGCATCATTACCATACGACCTTAAAGGATTTTTCCAAAAAATCATACACACTATACGTTGTTACAGGGATACTTATTATCATTAAATTTATTAAAATTATCTTGTTATCCCATGCCTTTTATTTAGACAATTTGTTTGCTGACCAGGTATGTCCTTTATCTGCAGCTCCTTTGTGCTGCTAGTTCTTTCCTTCCTTTATCATTTAGGTAATTTGCATTTTCACAGAAACTTCCTGCTTTTGGATTTAAAGCCATCAGCAGCTCAGAGACTCTATCTTAAAAGGGACACAATCAACTTTCACCAGAGTTTTGATTACTTTTAACTTCTGCTTCCAAAACACACAGCAATCTGAAAAAGAAAACCCAGCCATTTTAAGACTCAGTGTTTCTAACATTGCTTCTTTTTGTTTTGTGCACCTCACCTCTGCTGTTGCTTCAGAGAGGCACTGTCTTTTTTATTTTTATTTTTTTACTACAACTCTCATCTGCTATTTTGTTACAAAAACAAACAAACAAAAAGAATCCAAAAAATTTTTTTTTATATTCTCCTGATTTTGACTGCCCTGCTGCAGCCACAACTTAAAAACATTTTAAATTTTGTAAAGCATTGTAAAGTTTATAATGTTTTTCCTGCTGTGTTAAGCTTTAAGTTTTATTTACAGGTAATAACTGAGAAGCATCATTACCATACGACCTTAAAGGATTTTTCCAAAAAATCCAAAATCCAAAAAATTTTTTTTTTATATTCTCCTGATTTTGACTGCCCTGCTGCAGCCACAACTTAAAAACATTTTAAATTTTGTAAAGCATTGAGTTACTTTTTAAGGGTTAAATGCCAAATCCCAAAACCAAACAACACTAATTACCTGTGTCTAGCAAAAAGGTCTGTCAGTTTTGCAACTTTGAATTAAAGAGTCAAATGGATTTTTAGTGGCATTATTTAAAACAAAAACAAAACTAACTGGTCCTTAGAACTTTACATATTTACACACACACAGACAGATACATACACATTTTCTTTTCCTTAACATCCCTTCCACACTGCTCTGTTTTTTACATCTTTACATTCCCTTTATACATTTGAGGCAGTTAAGTTCCAATAGAACCCTCTTATGTTCTTTTAGCAAATTTGACTAAATTGTCCAGTCAAATGATTTTAATCAGATAGTTTATTTTTGCCTGGCTAATTTACAGACATTCCTTTGGAAAAGGGCCCATTTTTCTTTCAGAATGGCTGCAAAGAAACCAAGAATGCTCTAACACTTTTCCTTTTTAACATTTTCGGTTAAAAGTTGTTTGGGTGAAATACAAAGTTTAACTGCTTAATTCCCTCCAGCCTCTGCAGAGTTAACTTTTTTTTTTTTTTACTCTCTTTTCTCTTTGTAATTATGCCTGGGGGTGCCCTACATAGGACCTTCTCCCCCTTTACCTGCCTCCCTCCAGCCTCTGCAGAGTTAACTTTTTCACTCTTTTCAGCTGGCTTTGGGTATTTGTAGCCAGCACCTTCCAATTGTCTGCTCCCTTTTCCATTTGTGCCTTTTCCTCTTTACATGAAGACAAGCGGAGGGAAGAATCCTTACATGCCTCCCACAACAACCAAATTGCTGCTGCATCTCTTTTGGCAGCACTAGAAGGTTTGTATATGAGGATATACTGAGCCAATCTATCCTCTAGGTCCGAAATAGTGCAGACATCAGCTAGGGCTTGTTTAGTCCAAGGACTGTGCCCAAATTTTTGAAGGATTTGTTTAAAAGGTGTAATTTCTTTAACAAAAGGTGAGGTTGGAGTTCCTTCTGACTCCATTCCTCCCTCTAGTACTGGCTTACCCTGTTTTCTTTTAAACATCTTAACATGGATATTTCAATCTCTTTGTCACTGCTGGTATTACTTAGCAAGTGACACAGCCTAGATTCTGAAATCATAGCTTAATCTATAGGAGTACTTGTGGCACCTTAGAGACTAACCAATTTATTAGAGCATAAGCTTTCGTGAGCTACAGCTCACTTCCTCAGATGCATATCGTGGAAACTGCAGCAGGCTTTATATATACACAGAGAATATGAAACAATACCTCCTCCCACCCCACTGTCCTGCTGGTAATAGCTTATCTTTACCAGCAGGACAGTGGAGTGGGAGGAGGTATTGTTTCATATTCTCTGTGTATATATAAAGCCTGCTGCAGTTTCCACGATATGCATCTGAGGAAGTGAGCTGTAGCTCACGAAAGCTTATGCTCTAATAAATTGGTTAGTCTCTAAGGTGCCACAAGTACTCCTTTTCTTTTTGCGAATACAGACTAACACGGCTGTTACTCTGAAGCTTAATCTATGCGTTTTTCCCCTGCTACCTTCCCGGAGGCCAGCAGGTCCCCTGCTACCTTCCCGGAGGCCAGCAGGTCCAGTTAACCTATTTCTCCCTGCTACCTTCTCGGAGGCCAGCAGGTCTGGTTAACCTGTTTCTCCCTGCTACCTTCTCGGAGGCCAGCAGGTCCGGTTAACCTGTTCTTCCCTGCTACCTTCTCGGAGGCCAGCAGGTCCCCTGCTACCTTCCCGGAGGCCAGCAGGTCTAGTTCAATCTGTTTTCCCTGCTACCTTCTCGGAGGCCAGCAGGTCTGGTTTAATCTGTTTTCCCTACTACCTTCTCGGAGGCCAGCAGGTCCCCTGCTACCTTCTCAGAGGCCAGCAGGTCTGGTTTAATCTGTTTTTCCTGCTACCTTGTCGGAGGCCAGCAGGTCCCCTGCTACCTTCTCGGAGGCCAGCAGGTCTGGTTTAATCTGTTTTTCCTGCTACCTTCTCGGAGGCCAGCAGGTCTGGTTTAATCTGTTTTTCCTGCTACCTTCTCGGAGGCCAGCAGGTCCCCTGCTACCTTCTCGGAGGCCAGCAGGTCTGGTTAACCTAATAGAAATGCCTAGCTCACTAGAGCTGGCGGTGTGCACACCAATATTTACAATAACTGAGGTTTTTTACCAATATTCCCCCTTTCGCATTCTCCACCAAAATGTTGTACCAATAAAATAAAAACCAGCAGGATCTTATTAAAGGGAAAAAGGCAAAATACCACATTTATTGTGAATACAGAAAGAATCCTAGTAAGCAGTTAGTTATAGCTATAACATTCCATTCAATCTCATATTTATTCACACATTCATTCATACAAACACACACACACACACATACACACCCACACACACACGTTCTGCAAGGTTGTTATCATAGTTACCAGCCTTAGAGTTGCTCATGCCAAGCCACTGGCCAGGTGGCCTGGACCTGAGGAGGGAGCAGGGCCTTGTTAGATGCTTATCTGATGCTCCTGGAAGTTGGTTTGCAGAATCAGACCCCAAAATTCTCACTTTTTAGAGTCTATTTTTATAGGAATTTCTTCCTATGCCAGTCTATGGGAATTGCTTCATCATGCTGTTGCTGAATCAATCAGCAGATAGCACATTCCTGACGGCTCCAAGATGTTATCTTGTTCTTTGGTTCTCCCATTCTTGAGGCTGTTGGGTGGATTCCAGTCTGCCCTCCGGGTGGGGTCCTCTGGTTATTTCCACTTGACGCCTTCTTCAGCCGATGGACACTGGATTCTTAGGCTGGCACCTCCCTGATCATTCAGTTATTATCCACACCAAGCATCCATCCACATACATCCTCTATCTCTATTTTAATCACAATGGTTAATACAACAAAAGGGTGGGGAGTCTCTGGGTGCTGTTTCTGTTGTTACAGAGTATTGCTTTGAGTCTCTCTCTCTGTGAATTGCTTTGAGAACAGACTCTGTCTTAGAATGTACTAACACAATTAGCAGCTTGCAAGTTTCATACATAGAGGGAGAGAAACGTACCAAAAACCAAGAGACCTCTTAATTAGTAATAACCTGGAATTTAAACTCTGGGGAACCAAACTCATTTGTGATTTTAATACAGAACTTCTTTAATATGATCCAACAAAAAGGCATCCTTTAAAAAGTGGAAGTTAAATCCTAATGAGGAAAATAGAAAGGAGCATAAACTCTGGCAAATGAAGTGTAAAAACATAATTAGTAAGGCCAAAAAAGAATATGAAGAACAGCTAATCAAAGACTCAAAAAGTAATAGCAAAATTTTTTTTAAGTACATCAGAAGCAGGAAGCCTGCTAAACAATCAGTGGTGCCATGGGATGATCAAGATGCTAAAGAAGCACTCAAGGAAACTAAATGAATTCTTTGCATCAGTCTTCATGATTGAGGATGTGAGGGAGATTCCCAAACCTGAGCCATTCTTTTTAGGTGACAAATTTGAGGAACTGTCCCAGATTGAAGTGTCATTAGAGGAGGTTTTGGAACAAATTGATAAACTAAATGAAACTAAATGAATGTTGGGGGGTGTACTGTTGGAGAAACACAGACATAAGAATGGCCATACTGGGTCAGATCAAAGGTCCATCTAGCTCAGTATCCTATCTTCCGACCATGGCCAGTGCCAGGTGCCTCAGAGGGAATGAATAGAATAGGTAATCATCAAGTAATTCATCCTCTGTTGCCTATTCCCAGCTTCTGTCAAACAAAGGCTAGAAAAACCATCCCTGCCCATCCTGGCTAACAGCCATTGATGGACCTATCTTCCATGAGCTCTTTTTTGAATCCTGTTATAGTCTTGGCCTTCACAACAGCCTCTGGCAAGTAGTTCCACAGGTTGACTTCCCTTTGTTTGTTTTAAACCTGCTGCCTATTAATTTCTTGGCCTCATTATGTAGATCACAAGGTCAGTCCCCCCTGGATGGATGGCTTTTTGGACTAGGGGAGTAATAGAGGAAGAATTTCTCAATATTGTGCATAATATTTTTTAAACGTTTGGGTTTTTCCAGCAGAAAGTGGATTGAAAGGGTCATCCTCAGAAGAGACAAATTAGGGCAGACCAGGGTAAATTGAGAATGTGTCATGGTGTGATGGGCCTTGTGGGGTAGGGGGAAACCAAGGAACAAACCTCCTCTGATATAGAAGTATACAGAAGAGGGTCAACTGGGAAGTTTATAGGCTTTAAGAAGAGTAAACGAAATATTTAATGAATTAAATATTAATATCCCAGTATCACAATGCAAATGCATAGTGATTTGGTGCATTCCACCAGAGAAAAATAATGTAGTGTAGTGACTGTTTTGGAACAATTGCTCATTTTAACATTAGAGTTTAAAGAAAGAGAACAATTCTGTCCTCTGCGCCATTCAGATTTGTTGTGGGCTGTTTCTTCCCTGACTCATCAGAATGTGGGTTACCAGCAATATTTTCTAAGTTACGTTTTCAATAAATAAATAAATGAAATAAAAATCTGTAAAGAGGTATTAGATTTACAGGGGTTCATTGTATCTTTAAGCTATGGTCTATGTTGGGGACAGGATTAGCATGCAATGATGAGCAACAGATGTGCAGCAGTGGGAGCCTGACAGACAGAATTCCTTTGATGGGGAACTTGGGAGCACACACCAAGAGCTCTTACACTTGAGCATCCCCATTGCTGGGGCTGGGCAGGCCAGCATAGCCTTAACCATAAACCCCTTTGAGAAGTGTGGCAAGGCCAATAGCCCTGCACTCCAGCAGTCCTCGAATATACAGAGCACAGTAGTGTTGATTGTGTCTAGCCCTGGTACAGGGGCACAAAGAAGGGGAAATTCTTTGTTCCATCTACCTTTTTGTGTACCCACTTGGGACCAGTCGCAATCCGGCCCGTAATAGGAAAAGCTATGGGGATAGATATCTGAAGGGTTAGACTGGTGCCAACATTAATGTGTAGTGCTAACACTCAGGCTGAAGTTATACCGTAACTACGGTCTGTTGTCATTTATTAAATAAGCCAAAATGAATGCGTTTTTCTTCAATCATCCTTTAATTAAAATAAAGCATGAACTAATCCCCCAAATGCCCCTTTAATAGTGATCATCTTTGAGAAAGGGAGATGGCTCATTCTTCCAGGAGGATGACTGTGAGTCTAGTATCTACTTGTTCTCAGAGAGTGGTCCACTCCATCTCTAAATCTAAGCTTGGGAATTTAAATATGTGGACCTTAAAATAAAAGATGTGTGGGGCCAGTTCTTCCCTTCTGGGGGGTGGATGGAATGAAAAGTTGGTGGACTGGTGGGAAGGGCACAGAAAGTGAAGTGCCATCTCTGAGGCATTGTCCCAAGCTTCTCATGACCTTGCAGAAATGCCCCAGCATTGCAGAGATTGGGCTCCACAGGGAATAGTGGGATCAGCCATTCTCCATGGCACCAATCCCTATCTGACCCCATAATCCATATGGATCAGGCAGCATTAATTCCCACAGAGCCTCTGCCATGGATGTTACTGCACAGCTGCAAAGACTTAGCCAGTGACTCCACAACTTCTCCTAGTCCCATGCTGCTAGGGGAAGTGGATGTCTGCCTAACAGTGCGTGGAAGGGCAATCCCTTGACGTGGTGCTTTTTGATTCCAGGCATCAAGGGGTTTCCGTCTCCACTGATGATCAGGATCCACCATGTTAGGAAGCTGCTCTCCCTCCCTTTGTTAAGCCCCTCCTAACCTCTCCCACCTCACATGGCAAATGCCAGGAAGCCAACCGCTTCACTTCACAGAGTGTTCTGATTTCTATGCTCTCCTTCCATTACCTTCTCTGTCAAGGGGAGATCTAGCCTGTAGACATTAAAGAACAAAAACACTAAAAATGCACTAACAATATAGGATTGTCCCCTATGGTAAATTTGTTTTGGCCCATTCAGTTCAAATGACCTTAGGATTTCCATGTATTCACTGGCGTGATTATTTCACAATACATTAGACTTGAATGGTAGGACATGTAAATAAATATTCAGCATACATTGTCCTTTGTTCAGTTTCATCCAGTTGTTCATAATCTCACTCTCTTGCAGCAATTTAAGCAATTCTTTTTCCTCCTTGGATTTTACATGCTCCAAATATTTATAGGTGGATAATTCTTCTGGCCCCCATCTCCACCACCCTTTCATGTTTAATCCATGTGCACAGATTTAGATCTTTGAATTTTTTTGTAAAATAAGTAATTTTTAAGGAAAAAAATTTCACCTAGTTAAACAAGTTGATGAGCAACAAAGCTGATTGGATGCTTGGTTCATGAACAGATAACATGGACAGCTAGTAGAATGACCTGATGGAAGTGGATTGGTCTTCACACCTGTTAATAAGTCATGCTATTCAAGAAAGGGATGAGTAGCTGAGAGGTTAAAAAAATCTCTAGATTAGTACAATGTGATTGGAGCAAAGAACACAATGTAATGACAGAGAAAAGACAAAAATAAGGTTTGCTATAAATAGACTTTTACCACAAAGAGCCAAAAAACAGAGTATGGAGATAAAGACTGACTAGTTCCCATCCATCCAGTATGAGCTGGACTTTTGTTGTTGTACTAAAAATCCCTCAGTCTTCTGCTGTTGTACTAGGATTGTTCCCTCTCTCTGTCTGTGTCAGGTTATGTATAGCCATTTCTTTATTCTTTTCCAGTTACCATTCTGAGGTTTCTTTTTGGAACGCCAGAAACAGGAATTTGCTGAGACCAAATTTCTGTTGATTTGTACACATACATATATAGTGCATGGAAGGGCAGTCCCTTGACGTGATGCTTTTTGATTCCAGGCATCAAGGGGTTGGTTCCTTCTCCACTGATTATCAGGATCCACCATGTTAGGAAGCTGCATATATAGAGTGTGGCATTTCCCCCAGTTTGAAATTGATTGGCTAGGTCTCATTACATCAGGATTCTTAAGGCTATTTTAGACACCAGATTTTATTTATTGAAACATCCTCCTTCCTTCTTTTAGCTCAGATCTTTAGCACAGAAGGAAGCTATTTGATGTTAGCAGGACAGTGGTGATACTTGTGAATCATATTGTTATCTGTATGAAATCATGTGATTTTGCCATTTTTGTTCCATTAATTATTGTAATCTCCAGAAATTTCAAGGTGTCTCAGAACTAGAAATCAGGTAATACTCTAGAGAGAGCCCATAGAGGAGGCTTGATGGGAATATTCAATAATTCAATAAGCACCACATAAGCAATAAAATGGTACAGTATTAAATAGAAAAGACATACTAGACATTCTACAAATATGTTTACAATGTGTTAAGCTCTAAATAGTTAGGGAAACAAACAACTACTCATGAGTAAGCTTCAAAAGTTTCCACTCTGATATGGTTTAGATATTCCTTTATTGTACATATATTTTGTGCTTGCAACATTGGGCTGGAATCTTTCAACCACACCCTCTCCCGTGGTACTTTGACACTTTTGCTTCCAATCCAATGGAATTGAGGCATGCAAGTACAAGTGCAGAAATGGAAAAATCAATGAACGAAAATGCTAACCAAACTTTTCAAGCCTCGTGGTGGGGGCAATGTTGATTCACATCTGGCTGAGGAAGTTGCCATACTTGTTTTATGGAAACTGGTTCACCTCTCCCTAGAAACAACCCTAGTCTAATGTAAGGCCCATCTTTAAAAAAGGGAAGAAGGAGGATCCTGGGAACTACAGGCCAGTCAGCCTCACCTCAGTCCCTGGAAAAATCATGGAGCAGGTCCTCAAGGAATCAATTCTGAAGCACTTAGAGGAGAGGAAAGTGATCAGGAACAGTCAGCATGGATTCACCAAGGGCAAGTCATGCCTGACTAATCTAATTGCCTTCTATGATGAGATAACTGACTCTGTGGATGAGGGGAAAGCAGTGGACATGTTGTTCCTTGACTTTAGCAAAGCTTTTGACACAGTCTCCCACAGCATTCTTGCCAGCAAGTTAAAGAAGTATGGGCTGGATGAATGGACTATAAGGTGGATAGAAAGTTGGCTAGATTGTCGGGCTCAACGGGTAGTGATCAATGGATCCATGTTTAGTTGGCAGCCGGTATCAAGTGGAGTGCCCCAAGGGTCGGTCCTCGGGCCGGTTTTGTTCAATATCTTCATAAATGGTCTGGAGAATGGTGTGGATTGCGCCCTCAGCAAGTTTGCAGATGACACTAAACTGGGAGGAGAGGTAGATACGCTGGAGGGTAGGGATATGATACAGAGGGACCTAGACAAATTAGAGGATTGGGCCAAAAGAAATCTGATGAGGTTCAAAAAGGACAAGTGCAGAGTCCTGCACTTAGGACGGAAGAATCCCACACATCACTACAGACTAGGGACAGAATGGCTCGGCAGCAGTTCTGCAGAAAAGGACCTAGGGGTTACAGTGGACGAGAAGCTGGACATGAGTCAACAGTGTGCCCTTGTTGCCAAGAAGGCCAATGGCATTTTGGGATGTATAAGTAGGGGCATTGCCAGCAGATTGAGGGACGTGATTGTTCCCCTTTATTTGACATTTGTGAGGCCTCATCTGGAGTACTGTGTCCAGTTTTGGGCCCCACACTACAAGAAGGATGTGGAAAAATTGGAAAGCGTCCAGCGGAGGGCAACAAAAATGATTAGGGGACTGGAACACATGAGTTATGAGGAGAGGCTGAGGGAGCTGGGATTGTTTAGTCTGCAGAAGAGAAGAATGAGGGGGGATTTGATAGCTGCTTTCAACTACCTGAAAGGTGGTTCCAAAGAGGATGGATCTAGACTGTTCTCAGTGGTAGCTGATGACAGAACAAGGAGTAATGGTCTCAAGTTGCAGTGGGGGAGATTTAGGTTGGATATTAGGAAAAACTTTTTCACTAGGAGGGTGGTGAAACACTGGAATGTGTTACCTAGGGAGGTGGTGGAATCTCCTTCCTTTAGACGTTTTTAAGGTTAGGCTTGACAAAGCCCTGGCTGGGATGATTTAGTGGGGGATTGGCCCTGCTTTGAGCAGGGGGTTGGGCTAGATATTCTATGAGTCTAGTCACTGCATTATGTGCAATGTTCTAGAATATCTGGTTGAATCTTGATTATCCCAACGCCAGATGACCAAAACTCCTGGTTAGCCAACACCCAAGCCATGTGCCCTCGGTTTGCTGCACAGCTGTCTGAAGAGGAAGGTAGGGAGTAGGGCTGCCTCTCCTTTGGTTTTCTCAAAGCTGATAGGTTACAGGCAAGAGTTAAGAGAGGAGCTCAAAAGAGCTCTCCTCTTCTCCCCTTCCTGCTCTTCTTCTGTCACTGGCCTTGGGAAGCTAGCAAGCTCTGGCAATTCCTGTTCCTGTGTCAGCTAGCTGGCTCCCATGTTTAACCAAAACCCTGATTAGCCATAGCTTTCAGGTATCCCTAAGACTGTGGGATAAGCAAAGTTCTACACCAACTGAGTTAAGTAAAAATGACAGTGGGAGCAGGAGGGAAGTGGTAGTCTGTGCCTATGACTACCCAGCGGCCACGTGCAGTAAATTAGCTGGAGGAGCAGCCATGGGGGCAGGGCCTTGCTGTATCCCAACCCTAGCCCCGAGATGGGAGATGGATTCCACCCCATACCTCATGCATTTCACCTGCATCAAGCCCAGGTTATAGGGTTTTATGCAGGGGAAGCAAATTTCATCCTATAGGACATAGAATCATAGAATATCAGGGTTGGAAGGGACCCCAGAAGGTCATCTAGTCCAACCCCCTGCTCAGAGCAGGACCAATTCCCAGTTACTGAACATGGTTACTGTTCTCTTCTTTTTCCCTCCTCTAGGTTCTGCTTCTTTACTCCCTTCTGTTTTTCTTTTTCGTCTCTGCTGTTCCACTCCTGCTTTCCCCTCCCTCTTTTGGCTTTTCTCTCCCACTTCCCTAAATGTTCCTCTCCTGTTTTCAGCCGCTGTCCTAGCAATGAGCACAGATCCCCCTGATTCTTGTACTCAGAGGTTCCTAGTATTCACATTTATTTATGTCTGTACTTGGAAACGGGGATAAAAATAGCCTAATGGCCGTGGAAAAGTTATAGAGGAAAATATAGTGCAGTGTAGTGCTTTTTCTTGTGACCAAAAGGTGGAAACCCCGTGGATGGAAAGGAACATTTCCCGTGCCCCAGAGTTAGCTACAATTTGTTAGATTGACCCCGAGGCATGGGAAATGTGCCATTCCCTTGAGTGGTGTTGCCACCTTTTGGAAAAGAGAGAAAAAGGCAGGAAGAAAAATGGAGTGAGATCAAAGTTAAAAATGAAAGAGGAAAATGGAAGTGTAACCCTTCTGCCCGTCAGAGTTGGCAGCAACAAGGGCCGGGTTCAATATCTAGGGGATCCATTCCAATAACACAATGCAAACCGGCTCGAGCCCCCACCCAGTGACCTGGGACCAATATATACCACCCCCGCTGGGCGCCTCCAAGAGGCAACACTTCCCCTCTCGCAAGCACATAGTCTGAGTGTAGCAAAAGTCTTTTAATAACAGAGAGAAACAATGTGGCATTATGTTGGGGAAATACCACCAACAGGATTCATAACACAACCCATGAGCAAAAAACCCACCCCAGGCAAATTGGGGGCATGCCCTTTTCCCTTTGGTTCTTGAGTCCAGCAACCCCAAATCACCCAAAGTCCCAAAAGTCCAATGCCCCAAAAGTCTCTGTCCCTGGTCAGGGCAGCCCCAGAGTTCGAAAGTTTATCTGCGGAGCTTTACCTCCCAACCTGGGTGGAAATGGGACAGGGGTAAGAGGCACCTTACGTGATCTGAAGCTGACCGCCCCATAGCTCCATAGTGGCGCTCCACTCCGCCAGCCGCCCCACAAACTCCTTCGCTCAGCTGCGCTCCGCTCCGCCAGCCGCCCCACGAACTCCTTCGCTTAGCTGCGCTCCGCTCCGCCAGCCGCCCCACGAACTCCTTCACTCAGCTGCGCCCCGCTCCGCTCCGTCAGCCGCCCCACGAACTCCTTCGCTCAGCTCCACGGCCCACAAGCAGCTCCTGCCATCCACACACTGCGCCGCATCGAACTGCTTCACCAGCCGTCCCGCAAACTGCTCCACAATATATCTTCAGGCTCCCCCACTACTTAACACAACACTCAGTGATTTCAGCTCTTAGGTGAATTCAGCTTATAATAGGGGAGCCTCAGTGCTGGTGCACTGTCAGCCCAAAGTGAGCTCAGCAGCCTATAACTAGACTTCTAATGAAATCAAAATTAGCTCTGATATTCCACAGTGAAGAGAAGAGGAAGTGCAATTAGCATGTAAGGCCCTCACCAGGGGGCCCATGCCACCAAGTATTAATACTTGTCCCCAGCCTCTCTCCATTCACACAGTTTTGGAACCCATGACCCTTGCCTAGCGAGTGCTACTTAGTTGATGGTGAATCCCTCCATCATAACAAAAGGCCACGTACAGTTCCAAGCACAGTTCCCATAATCAGGGTAATAACAATTTATTCTTCCTGCCCCAATAACAGAGACACTGGGGATCCCACAGCAGCCAAAGTGACCATTTGGGCAGCTATGGTCTCATTCTAGGCGTGGTGGGTGTGCCTATGCAAATGAGATCGGCCCCTGAAGTTCTTTTCCACAAATTGCCACACCTCACCACCAGATGTCAGGGTGGAGCTCATCCTGACACTGATTACAGAAGGAAGAAGACAAATGAACAAAAATGTAGAGAAAGCAAGAGACAGAACATGGGACTTGCCAGACTGGGTCAGACGGAAGCCCATCGAAGCCATTATCCTATCTCTGAGACTGGCCAGACTAGGTACTTCAAGGGAAGGCGTAAGAAATCCTGCAATAGGTAGATGTGGGATAATCTGGATCCGTACACTTTATCCTCACCCCTAATAGTTAGATACTGGTTTAACGCTGGTGCATGAGGTTTTATATCTCTTCAAAACTGGTTTGCTGGCATTAACAATCATAACTCCGCATACTCTCATTAGCTTGGTAAATGTCTAGTGTCCCTAGGATCAGCATCAAGGTGGGTGCAACATGCTGCAGTCATGTTCCTGTGCTTTTTAAAATATTTTGGTGGCAGCAAGAGAAACTGAAAGGAGAACCAAATAATCATAAATCATACTTTAACATGACACTTTTAATGCAGAAAATGTGGACTCGTAGTATTATTACTGCTTATATAGTGTTGAAAGTGAGTTCAGTGCTTAACAGGCCTATAGGAAACAAGGGGCCTGAAACTTGTCTTATCGTTTAAACATGTGCAAAGTGCCGGCAAGTCAGAATTCTCCATTTGTTTATATCAGTAGTAGATCTCTGGCAGAGGTGTAAATAGCAACCCAGAGTACAGAGCAATGGAGCCTCAGGCCTATAGTTTTTGATCAGGAGGAATTTACAGTCTAAATAACAATTTTATTTATTCAGGCCAGATAGTTTCACAATATAAATGATCATACAGATTGGGTGATGCCCTTAGGCTTCTGGGAACTGAACAATGCAACCCTCCCTCATCCCCATGCTAGGCTGCACTGTACAGGCAATTGTTATCTTGCTGGGATGTAGCACTGGGGCTGAAAATATTTCAGGATACAAGAAGAATGGTTGTAAATCTAAATCGATCATCTGTGCTATCAGCTGCACAGTGGCATGAGATGGCACACAGTGTGTTTGATCTGTGCATGAAATGCTCCCACAGACAGTTTGCTGGAACAATATAGTTTTCCTCCTGCCTCTTAACTGGTTGTGACATTTGGGTTCCTAAAGGGAGTTGCAAACACTGCAATACTCATGTTTGCGATTCGTGATTCTGAATATGCCCCCTTTCATCACTGCTGCTGTCACTGTTCCTCCCCTTCTACGGCTGCCACACCGCTCCTTCCCCTCCCTCTTTGCTTTTCCCTGGCCCATGCCGTCCCTTCCCCTCCCCCTTTGCTTTTCCCTGGCCCACGCCGTCCCTTCCTCTCCCCCTTTGTTTACTCCTCAGCCCATTTTTTCTCTCTCTATCTCGCCCTCATCTTGGCTACTTCCTTCCAGATATCAAAGAGCATCAGTTTGTGCTGCGTGCGTGCGATTAATGTCCTGAAATACTGGTTTGACTCGGGACCAGCACCAGCCCTAAGACCATTTCAGAGAACTGGAAGACGTAAGGTCACTATAAATGCCCAGGATTTTCTGGTTCTGGGCAGTGTTTCCGTTCATGCGTATCCAGCAAAGAAGTTTTCCAGGGGACGCTACGTGTAGCCTGAATTAGCCTTCCAGTTCTGGATACAGTTGAGAACCCCAAACAAATCCCAAATGAAAATGAATTTTGAGTCTCACAAGCACTCCATGACAGCATCCCAGACCTGAATTAGAAGGGGTGGGTTCAGTGTTCACCTGGAAAGGCAGAGTTGTGCCAGGGAGCTTGCCCAGTGCCTGCGATTGCTATGGCTACATCTCCACTTGGAGCTGGGGGCGCAGGGTGATGCCCAGCTCACGTAGACATATGCACCCGAACTAGCGCTCTCAAAACAGCAGTGTGTAGCCACGGCAGCATGGGCAGCAGCAAGCAGCATCATGGAGCAGCTGCCCCAAGTACAACCTGCCTGCAGCCCAAGGGCACATACATGGGGCAGTTAGCTGCTGACGCTGCCTACGCCACTGCAGCGATGCTATTGTTTTCAGTGCACTAGCTCAGTGGCGGATTTAGAGTTAGTGGGGCCCTGTGCTCAGCTTCATTTTTGCCCCACCCCCTCGGGACCCAGTCTCTCTTATCTCCCCCATCCCTGTCTTTCATTCTTTTTGTCTTCATATTATAAGTGATAGGAAGTAAATGAAAATAAAGTGTGGTACCTTGATTGTTTTTGGAGTCTAACGTTTATTTTCACAGACCACATGAAAATGTCGGCAGACTACTTAATGATCTTTCCAAATATTGTTTGTACCATTTGTGAAGTGCTTTGGATTAGAGCGCTTTATTTAAAAAAAAACATTGGGGTGCGGGGTCTGGCACCCAGGAGTTAGGATATGGGAGGAGGCTCAGGGTTGGGGTGTGGGGTCTGGGAGGGAATTAGGGTGCAGGAGCGGGTTGGGGTGTGGGGTCTGGCCAGGAGTTCGGGTGTGGGAGGGGGCTCAGGGGCTGGGGCAGAGGGTTGGGGTGCAGAGCTCTTACCTGGGGCTGCTTCTGTTTGGTGCAAGGAGTGCAGGTGGGGATGGGGTGGGGGATGCAGGAGCTCCCATTTGGTGCTCAGGGCGGGGTTGGGGATGGGGGTGTGCAGGAGTCAGGGCAGAGGGTGTCTGGGGGGGCTGGGTGTGTGGGGGGTATGCAGGAATCAGGGAGGTTAGGGGGCTAGAGGTGTGTGTGAGGGGGTGCAGGAGTGAGGGCTGGCGGTGTGGAGGGCCGGGTATGTGAGGGCCACCCCAGCCCCCTGCCCTGAGCCGCTCCTGTTCAGGGGTGTGTGTGCGTAGGGGGCAGTGTGTGGGGAGCTCGGGGCTGGGACAGTCCCAGTCGAGGCCGCTGGGTTACCTTACCTGGCTGTCTGGTGGGTGCATCCCTGCCCTGCCGCTGCTCCTGTTCGCTCCCAAAGGGAGATGTGGTGGCAGCAGCATATGAAAGCTGAGACCCCGTGGCCTGCCACTCCCTTCCCCTGGCTTTTTTTCCAGGGGCCACCAGCAGCAGGGCACACCAGGGACTGCACCTGCGCTTCCCGGCGTCCAGAGAAGCAGGGCAGCAGGACAGGCGCAGACGGACGCCCCACCAGAGGAGCACGCACACCTCCCCTGCAGCATGCCCCCAGCCAGCCCCTCACCTGCCTGTCTCACCTGGTTGCCTGCTGTGACTGCAGCAGGAGCCCTGGGAGCCAGCAGGAGCCCAACGCACCGGCTGGGAGAGCGCACCGCACGCCGTGCCTCCAGCACGGCTCTTAAACGGCTCCCTCCCTGCTCTCCCACAGGTTCTGCCCCCGCAGCGGTCCCCCCCGGCGGCAGTGTTGGATGGTGCTGGGCTGCCTGGTCCTGGGGCCCCCTGTAGTTGGGGGGGCCCTGTGCCAGGGCACTGTATGTTTCATAGTAAATCCACCTCTGCGCTAGCTCTAGGAGAGCTAGTATGAGTATATCCACACAAGCTGGGACTCACGTCCCTAGCTCCAAATGTAGCTGTAGCCTTTGATTCATTCTAGTCAGTGCTTTTCTTCCCCTACTTTCACCTAAACAAAAATAACGCATACGTTTCTGGTTTTAAATTGGAGCTGTTCAGAGCTGTAAATGCTATTTCAGAGCTTCATTTCTTCAGCCCTTTTTTAGAAGTTCTGAGTGGGGAAGGATTATTATCCCAGGTTTTAGAAAGTGGCCCAAACCAAAACCCTGGTTCCATACACCTCCCAAACTTTTCATGTAGGTATGAACTTTTCAGCTGAGCATCTCTCTACTTTATTTTATGGGAAAGGAAACCATGGCACACCTGGATTGAGCTGTTTGAATTAGTCAGTCAGTGGTAGAGCTAGGAATAAAAGTCAGTGAGCCTGATTCCCCATCCTGTGCTGTCAAGCCACTGGAAGAGGGACCCAGACCTTATATTTACCTGTTAGGTGTGACTTTGGAGCGGGGCTCTTTGACTACATTTGTCTCCATTACAAAATTAAGCTAGTTCGGGTGGCCTTATTTTCCCCTCTGACTGCATCCCTATCCCCTTCCTTTACTTGGCACAGCAAGGATTTCCCTCTTTCTCTGGACCAGTTAGATCAGCCTTATACAGTGATGAATGTTCCAGCAGCAAATGCACTCCTCAGCACCAGCATTACTAGCCAATAAATTCTTCCAAAACAATCTCCCAGAAATCAAATGTCAGTTTGAAACTTGGATATCTAAATTAACGTTGGAGTTCCAGGAAAACCTGAGGTAATCTAAGAATCGCTTGTTCTGGAATACTACTAATGCACACTGCCTGCATCTGTAATTTGATTATTTTAAATTCCTTTATCAACACTAAATCTCACAACACCCAGTGGTGTAAGCAAGTATTAATACACCATTTTTAGATGGCTAAATGGAAGTCTAGAGAGATATTAAGGAACTGTGATCACTTGGGCCTCATCTACACTAGAGTATTGAACCGATTATATTTAACCAGGTAGAGAACAAATGGTTCAGTGCATCCTCACTGAAACGTGAAGAATACCTGCAAGTTTGCCCTGTGTCCTCACTAGCACTAAACCTTTTCAGACACAGTGTCCTCCAGATTCTTACCCAACAGTTCATGGCAGTGCATTCTGGGAGATTGCAGTAAGGCACTAAAACGATGGAGGCTGGAAGAACTGATGTTCCAATTTGGAGCACTTTCATTTGTGGAAGAGAGGTGTTTCACAATTGTTTGAGGGGGAAAAAGTGTCACTTTGCATGGTAAATTTCTCTAATATAAACAAGACCATAAGGAGTAATTAACAGGACAGACCCATGAGTTTTGACTCCTAGGCCTGTACCCCAACCACTAGACTGCATTTTCTCCCTTTGCACTCACCACATATCTCCAATTCAAGACAATTTTTTGAGTTAATGGGCTGGATCCAAGCTACCTCCACTGACCAATTAAAAGTTGGCAAATTCAAAATTGATCAAAGGAAATATTTTTTCAGACAACACGTGATTAGACTAGAGAACCAAACTCACTGTGTCATGATAACTTGGTGGGATAACTCACATGACTGGAGTACTGTCATGGCTGGTTATAAACTGTTCAGGAAGGACAGGCAGGGCAGAAAAGGTGGGGGAGTAGCACTGTATGTAAGGGAGCAGTATGACTGCTCAGAGCTCCGGTACGAAACTGCAGAAAAACCTGAGTGTCTCTGGATTAAGTTTAGAAGTGTGTGCAACAAGAGTGATGTAGTGGTGGGAGTCTGCTATAGACCACCGGACCAGGGGGATGAGGTAGATGAGGCTTTCTTCCGGCAGCTCACGGAAGCTACTAGATCGCATGCCCTGATTCTCATGGGGGACTTTAATCATCCTGATATCTGCTGGGAGAGCAATACAGCGGTGCATAGACAATCCAGGAAGTTTTTGGAAAGCGTAGGGGACAATTTCCTGGCGCAAGTGCTAGAGGAGCCAACTAGGGGGGGCGCTTTTCTTGACCTGCTGCTCACAAACCGGGTAGAATTAGTGGGGGAAGTAAAAGTGGATGGGAATCTGGGAGGCAGTGACCATGAGTTGGTTGAGTTCAGGATCCTGACGCAGGGAAGAAAGGTAAGCAGCAGGATACGGACCCTGGACTTCAGGAAAGCAGACTTCGACTCCCTCAGGGAACGGATGGCCAGGATCCCCTGGGGGACTAACTTGAAGGGGAAAGGAGTCCAGGAGAGCTGGCTGTATTTCAAGGAATCCCTGTTGAGGTTACAGGGACAAACCATCCCGATGAGTCGAAAGAATAGTAAATATGGCAGGCGACCAGCTTGGCTTAATGGTGAAATCCTAGCGGATCTTAAACATAAAAAAGAAGCTTACAAGAAGTGGAAGGTTGGACATATGACCAGGGAAGAGTATAAAAATATTGCTCGGGCATGTAGGAATGATATCAGGAGGGCCAAATCGCACCTGGAGCTGCAGCTAGCCAGAGATGTCAAGAGTAACAAGAAGGGTTTCTTCAGGTATGTTGGCAACAAGAAGAAAGCCAAGGAATGTGTGGGCCCCTTACTGAATGAGGGAGGCAACCTAGTGACAGAGGATGTGGAAAAAGCTAATGTACTCAATGCTTTTTTTGCCTCTGTTTTCACTAACAAGGTCAGCTCCCAGACTGCTGCGCTGGGCATCACAAAATGGGGAAGAGATGGCCAGCCCTCTGTGGAGATAGAGGTGGTTAGGGACTATTTAGAAAAGCTGGACGTGCACAAGTCCATGGGGCCGGACGAGTTGCATCCAAGAGTGCTGAAGGAATTGGCGGCTGTGATTGCAGAGCCATTGACCATTATCTTTGAAAACTCGTGGCGAACTGGGGAAGTCCCGGATGACTGGAAAAAGGCTAATGTAGTGCCAATCTTTAAAAAAGGGAAGAAGGAGGATCCTGGGAACTACAGGCCAGTCAGCCTCACTTCAGTCCCCGGAAAAATCATGGAGCAGGTCCTCAAAGAATCAATCCTGAAGCACTTGCATGAGAGGAAAGTGATCAGGAACAGCCAGCATGGATTCACCAAGGGAAGGTCATGCCTGACAAATCTAATCGCCTTTTATGATGAGATTACTGGTTCTGTGGATGAAGGGAAAGCAGTGGATGTATTGTTTCTTGACTTTAGCAAAGCTTTTGACACGGTCTCCCACAGTATTCTTGTCAGCAAGTTAAGGAAGTATGGGCTGGATGAATGCACTACAAGGTGGGTAGAAAGCTGGCTAGATTGTCGGGCTCAACGGGTAGTGATCAATGGCTCCATATCTAGTTGGCAGCCGGTATCAAGTGGAGTGCCCCAAGGGTCGGTCCTGGGGCCGGTTTTGTTCAATATCTTCATAAATGATCTGGAGGATGGTGTGGATTGCACTCTCAGTAAATTTGCGGATGATACTAAACTGGGAGGAGTGGTAGATATGCTGGAGGGGAGGGATAGGATACAGAAGGACCTAGACAAATTGGAGGATTGGGCCAAAAGAAATCTGATGAGGTTCAATAAGGATAAGTGCAGGGTCCTGCACTTAGGACAGAAGAACCCAATGCACAGCTACAGACTAGGGACCAAATGGCTAGGCAGCAGTTCTGCGGAAAAGGACCTAGGGGTGACAGTGGACGAGAAGCTGGATATGAGTCAGCAGTGTGCTCTTGTTGCCAAGAAGGCCAATGGCATTTTGGGATGTATAAGTAGGGGCATAGCGAGCAGATCGAGGGACGTGATCGTTCCCCTCTATTCGACATTGGTGAGGCCTCATCTGGAGTACTGTGTGCAGTTTTGGGCCCCACACTTCAAGAAGGATGTGGATAAATTGGAGAGAGTCCAGCGAAGGGCAACAAAAATGATTAGGGGACTGGAACACATGAGTTATGAGGAGAGGCTGAGGGAGCTGGGATTGTTTAGCCTGCAGAAGAGAAGAATGAGGGGGGATTTGATAGCTGCTTTCAACTACCTAAAAGGGGGTTCCAAAGAGGATGGCTCTAGACTGTTCTCAATTGTAGCAGATGACAGAACGAGGAGTAATGGTCTCAAGTTGCAGTGGGGGAGGTTTAGATTGGATATTAGGAAAAACTTTTTCACTAAGAGGGTGGTGAAACACTGGAATGCGTTACCTAGGGAGGTGGTAGAATCTCCTTCCTTAGAGGTTTTTAAGGTCAGGCTTGACAAAGCCCTGGCTGGGATGATTTAACTGGGAATTGGTCCTGCTTTGAGCAGGGGGTTGGTCTAGATGACCTTCTGGGGTCCCTTCCAACCCTGATATTCTATGATTCTATGATTCTATGAAGTCGTCAAAGTCAAAAACTTAGCAAGAATCAAAAAGGGATAAGGTTAACAAGAATAGCCAGAGTTGTCATAGTTGATGGGAACAAAGGTTTTAGAAGGTGTTGTGTCTTGTGCTCTCTATACAACATATGTAATATAAAGGAACCATATGGGCAAGGTGAGGTCCAAATAGCCATGTTTACTAATCATATATAACCTGTACCACCTGGCTACCCACACACACTGCTGCTCTGGCAGAGTTCTGGTGGAACGTAGAAGACAGTGAGGGCACTAGTAGGCTCACAAAATATTTAGCAGGATGTTACCCTATTCCCATACACTACAGAAGGGATATTAAACCTCATGCTTCCGGCCTTAAGCCAATCTCTAACAGAGATCAGAAGGAAATATAATGTCTGGGGGAAATTACCCCACATCTAACTACTGTGCGGTGCTTACACCCTCCTCTGAAGTGTCTGGTGCTTCCCATTGTCAGAGACAGGATACTGGACAAGATGGACTGTTGGTCTGATCCAGTATGGAAATTCCTTTGGTCTTATGTTCCTAATTCCAGTGATTTTCACCAGCTGACGATCTGCCCCAATATGTCTATTTTCCATGTGTTCCCTTTATCTGCAGTATTATTGTAATATAAATTAAGCCCATTTATCTCATATGGTAATTTGACCCGTTGGTACTTCTGATTGCTGCTGTTCCCACTGAAAATTATTATTCTTGGTTATTATGGTCCGAGACAAAATGGCTACTAAATTTCACAGCACAAAGTCTCATCTTAGAAAATACATTGTTGGTCATCCCTCTGAACAGGAGTCAGACAAACTCCCTTTACTGGTGGGTCTAGTGTAGGGCTGGATGAAAATTTTCAGTTGAAACTTTTTCCCAGAGAAAATGCAGCTTCAGAGACATCGAAACATATTGCAAATTCATGTCAATGTCTCCTAAAAAATCCCCAAATTGAAACGTTTTATTTTGGTTTTCCAAATGAAATGTTTTGATATTCAGTTTCCAAATTTCCTTTCATTTTATTTGTAAAAAATATGTAAAAATGGCTGAGAATAAAAATGATTTGGTGAAAAGAAATGTTTCGTTCAACCAAAAGCAATTTTTTTGACTCTCTGCTTTGCTGAAAATGTTTCTGTTTGACCCAAAGTGATTTATTTTTCAAAACTGCGGGCAACTGAAAAAGCTGTTCCATGCCCAGCTCTAGTTTAGTGCAGTTACAGAGTCTGCCTACGTTTCTTGGTTTTACCATCCAACTTTTGGGTTGACTAGGTCAACTGGGGGACTCAAGTGATGATATCTCAAAGTTATGTGTTGGGACCTGTATCCATGTGGATGGGACCTGAGCTTGCCAACCGAACACAAGCATTGTTCTGTAACAATTTCCAGATGCAGGGTCTAGTTGACAAAAGGGATGATGGTTAGAAGGAATGTTTTGTCTTTTAGAGTCCTCAGATTTTTTTTTTAATCTACAGTTGGTGGGGCTTTGTTAAACTTAGTCTTTTCCTTTCATATTTAAGTGGTCATATTTTAAATGCAGATTTTATCACAAAGGAGTGAAACTATAAAAGGCTTGGAATTTGGATTGAATTCAGCTAAACGTGGCCCTTTCAGCCACTGATTATCCTGAGAAAAGGTCTCTTCCCCAATCATTGAGCTTTTCAGGGATAAGCCCTCTTTCTTTTCGACTCTTTAGTTTTATTGGCTTCACAGATAACTCTGGCGGCAAAAAAACCCACCCACTTTTGTCTGTAACTGTCTAGAAGACTGCGCCACACCATGTCAGACACAGATCTGCCTGCAGTGAGCCATGCGTTCATGACCTGCAGGTTTCATTATTTTGCAACTCATATCTAGGACTGAAACCACACACCCTGTAAGAGCTCAGCCTGATACAAAAGCTCATCTGCTTAGCAACACAAGTCATGAGCACATCACCTCAGATCTCTGCTCCCTCCCTGGGCACCATTTCAAGTTGTCTGTCCTGATATTCAAAGCCCTCCATGGGATTGGACCTAGCTACCTGAAAGGTTGCTTCTATCTCCACAACCATAACATCCCATCAACGACAACCATAGCCAGTAAGAGCCGGGTAATTGCCAGAGACAGAACTGCCCTGGGAACTGGACCTCCACTTATTCCTGTAAAGAGATAAGAGGGGCCACAAATCTCACCTCTTTCAGAATTTTAAATGCAAAACCCATTATTTCTGTGGCTTAGATTGCCCTCTGGAAGTGCCACCCACCCCTAGCCCACCTTGATCTCTGGCCCCCACAAGTCCCTGGCCCCCAAGCAAACTTATCAACTAACTAAATGTATAGCTCCTCTGGGAAAGGAGAGAGCAGGGGATGCTCAGATACTAAGATGAATGAGGCCATATAAAAACCTACATAAATAGGTCAAAGCACAGATAGACCTATTTTTAAAAGGAACTCCTACATTTTGGGCATGACAACCTTTCTTTAATTATAACATAGACAGGAAATAGCCTTTCCAATAAAAGTTGTACACATGGTTCAATAGCACTTTGGATGAGTACTAGAACGTGGCTGCAGAAATAACTCCTGTGTGCTGAAGGGGAGACTTCAGAGCTTTTTATGAACATTTCTGTCACTGCCACCCAGAATGCTGACAGCATCGCTCATTGCTACTTTTGCAGCAGCTTCCTCTCTGTTATGTTTTTATTTAACACACTGCATTTTTCTGGGATCCCTTTGTAAGGACAAGAGCTGTATGCCCCTGCCTGCAGAGCTGGTGTTTACTGCACGTCTGTCCCTAAAGAGTTAATTGTTTTTATTGCATAATCTGTTTAAGATTCTGGATAGATAGGAAACGCACGCCCCTTCTCTCCTATGGTATGTTTGCTCACTTTATATTGCTCTCCTACACTGCTGTGTGTAAGCCTCACACCACTTGACATACTGTAACGCTCTGGGTGGGTCTGTGGAACTTTGCTCTGTTCCAAAGCTGCTTATGCTACCGTGGTGTTGTGTGTGTGTGTGTGTGGGGAGAGGGAGAGGGAGCGAGACAGTCCACACAGCTACATCTACAGGAAGCACCAGCACTAGTTACAAAGTTTGAAAGCTGTTGACTCTGCCATCTCTTGGATCCCTCCGAGTTGAAAACCTACTGCACACAATGCCGTCTTTTGATGAGGTTTTAAAAGAAGCTGGGGAATTTGGAAGGTACCAAAAGAGGGTCTTTTTCCTCCTTTGCCAGACAGGCATAACTTTTTCGTTTCTATTTGTGGGAGTGGTCTTTCTTGGGCACGCACCAGAGCACTATTGGTGCAGGATCCCTGGTGCAGCTGAATTAAGTGAGAGATGTGGATGGACCCTTGAAGAGGAACAAAATTATACTGTGCCAGCTCCGAACCTGGTGAACAGGTTTTCCAGTGGCCAGTGTGAGAGGTTTGACATAGAGTGGAATAACACCTCTGTGAGCTGTGCCAACCCACTGTCCCACTTTACTAATCGCAGCCTGGGCAACGTGGCGCTTACTCCATGCCAGGATGGCTGGGTATATAAACAATCCCACTCAACGATCATCAGTGAGGTAAGGGAAATCAACATTTTCCAATCAGTGTTTTCATTGTCAGAGCAGGATTGTAAAATAAAAATTGATTGCTAGAGCAATACATATGTAGTATAGATGTTTTTAATGGGACAAGAATAAAGTTTTCATCAGTTTCTCTGACAGTTACAAATGAATCAGGATATTGAGTATTATCAAGCAGCAATGCCAGCCTTTTAGGAATGGGTGAGCTAATCTGAAAGATCCCTAGTATTGACTCTCTGAAGCAGATGAACTCAAATGGGGATACTGCTTTCTTGCTGTTGTAATGCTTGACTAAAATAAACAAAGAGTAATGTCATTGCAACTGAGGCATTAGAGTGGTCATTTAAGGGCAGGTCCTTGGCTGGTATAAATCAATTTTGTTCAATTGACTGCTGCTGATTTATGCCAGCTCGTGATCTGGCCAGTTATATAGACATTATATAATTTATTTTAGTAAACATCTAGACTTACTAGTAATAAATAATTAGTGTCTAACCACTTCTGTGTGTCCCTAACCTTGATAAGAAAATAGAATTACATTGGTTGTCATTAAAAAGTCATATTTTGCCAACAGTTACCACTCTCTGGTATCCGAAATACCAGAGTTATTTCCTGAGGAATGGATAACTGCAGTTGCTCTGTTACTCCATTTGTGGTAAGTGTTGGCAAATACAGTTATTCTCTATTGGGCTGCGAAAGGACAACCAATAAGTTGTGCTAGGAGATCTTGATTATAGACATGTAGTCGGTGCAATGCAATGTGACTCTAATCCATAGACTCAGCACTAGAGATGCATGGGTGTGTGTAAATAACTGTGATAACTGTAGTGCTCAGAAACACCATAACCAAAACACATTTAAATAAATTAGGTATGTAATCTTCATGTAGTGTTGCATACTGTATCAAAACCACCGTATGATTTGATGACTGTGCCCATGGTCCTGCTATCTTCCCATTATTATTTATTTTTATGTCATGATCAGGTCCTGGTCAGTCAATCCTAGTGGTCAGAGCAGAAGTCAGGGCAAGTCGGGTACCAGGAGGTCAGATCCAGGATAGACCAGAGGGCAAACTGAGAGTCAAGTGTCAGGAGGCAGGCCAAGTCAGATACCAGGAGGTCAGAGTGCTAGATAGGCCAGAGGACAAAAGCAAGAGTCTGGCGTCAGAAGGCAGACCAACTCAGGTACTGCAAGGTCAGAGTACGCAACAGGTCAGAGGGAAAACCAAGAGTTAGGAGGCAGGCAGGATCAGAAGCTGGAGTTGAGGATCTCTCACAAGCAGGGTCTGGAGCAGAGACAGGCAGGCAGTCTATGTTGTTGCTCAGACAGCTCCCTTTCATGGGTTCCTGGTTTATATACTGGTATCAGCCAATCAGGGGGCTTTCTGAAGCTGCCACGCCAGTCCTGGTGGTTGGTATTTCCTGCTGATCCCAGTCTCACAGGGTCCTCCCATGGGAGCCCAGCCTAAGGCTCCCATGGTAATGTGGAGGCATCAGCAGCCCTAAACCCCCACAGTTCCAGCCCTGCAGGTTCTCACATTGTGATCAGGACCCCCTTGTGCTAGGTGCTGTACAAAGAGACAGTCCCTAACCCAAAGAGTTTATAGTCTCATCTGCCTTCCCTCAGCCAGTCCTGTCATCAGTTGTTCTATTTTGTCTCTTCTTAGATTATGACATCTTCAGGGAAGGAAACTTTCCTTATACACATTCCATAAAGTGCCTAGAACAGGGATGGGCCAACTTTTTGGCCTGAGGGCCACATTGGGGTATGGAAATTGTATGGTGGGCCATGAATACTCATGAAATTGGGCGTAGAGGTGAGGGAGGGGGTGCGGGCTCCGACTGGGGATGCGGACTCTGGGGTGGGGCCAGAAATGAGGAGTTCAGGGTGCAGGAGGAGGCTCTGGGTCAGGGTGCGGGGAGGTGAGGGCTCTGGGGTGGGGCTGGGGATGAGGGGTTTGGGGTGCAGGAGGGGGCTCCAGGCTGGTACCAAGGGGTTCAGAGGGCAGGAAGGGAATCAGGGATGGGGCAGGCTGTTGTGGCATGGGAGGGGTGAGGGCTTTGGCTGGGGGTGCAGGCTCTGGGGTGGGGCCAGGGATGAGGGGTTTGGAGTACAAGAGGGGGCTCTTGGATGGGACCATTGGGTTTAAGGGTGCAGGCTCCGGGTGGCACTTAGCGCAAGCAGCTCCTGGAAGCATGTCCCCTCTCTGGCTTCAAGGCGCCACCTGGTGGCTCTGGATGCTTCCCCGTCTGCAGGCGCCACCCCTGCATCTCCCATTGGCCAGGAACTGCATCCAATGAGAGCTGCAGGGGTGGCGCCTGCAGATGGACAGCCCGCAGAGCCACTTGGCCACACCTCTGCATACTAAGTAGGAGCTAGAAGGGGGTCATGCCAGTGGCTTCCTGGGAGCTGCGCGGAGCGGGGCAAGCCTCCAACCCCACTCCCTGGCAGGGCTGAGGGCCGGATTAAATGGTCTGAAGGGCTGGATGTGGCCTGCGGGCCATAGTTTGCCCACCCCTGGCCTAGAACATTGTATGCCCTGAATAAATGTTAAATAAGAGCAACTGAGTGGCCTGAAGATTGGTAAATGGATTCAGAGCATCCATCATAGAATCATAGCTGGTTTGGGTTAGAAATAACTGAAACTCAGAATAAGCTGATGAGTGCAAGCTGTCTGAAATGTGTCGGTAGATAAGAATCCACGCCTCAAAAAACATTAATCACAGTCTTCACTGAGCAGATTCGTTTGCCATCTCAGCAATGGATTGAATGGGCAAGGAAAATTAAATATGTTCAGATTCCTAGGAGTGGCTATTCCAGGTGAGGATTGAACCTCACTGGCAGGGGAAACTTGCACTGCTGCCTATGTCATGCTTGTCCTGGAGATGTACAAAGAATTTCCACCTCCAGGGGCTTTCAGTCCAGAATCTTTCATGAAGTATCGTTTAACTGACATTATTTTTAAGATGAAAATTAGGAGTGTGTGTGTTGGGTGTGGTTACTTTTTTGTCCATGTTTTTTCAGCTGTTGACCCTGATGACTGCTGAAAGTGGGTGAGCAAAACAGAAATGTAAAGCTTCACTCAGAGTCCATTTACAGCAGCAGTAGGTAAAAGATTATTCTGTATCTGATGCAACCAGTATGATTTTGCGTCAGCAGCAAGAAAAAAACCTCCCTGCTCACTAGCTGATGCATGGAGAAAATGAAACTTGTGGGTCGTCAGAGCAAGGAGTGGGAGCTGAAGTTCAAAGTTCTGTTGGCAAACATCTTCAGCCTGTACCACATTCACCTGTGTGTTCAGCAGCACTCATGTAATTGAAAAGCGGGGCTACAGGGAAAAGGAAGGTGACCAAGGAAATGGTGAATGGGAACCTTATGGAAATGCTCCAGGTGCATGTGAACAAGCTGCTGAAAACCAGCCAAATTAGAAGTGTGGTTTTGATTTTCACCACCGTTGCCTGCCAAATCCCCTACCAAAAATAAGAAGAAGAAGGGGGTTGGATAGCCCACATAAGGTCAGGGGAGGGAAGGCCAGTGGACAAGAGTGCTCTTACTGACTAATGAGGAAATTTTCAAAGGCATGAAGGCTGTTAGGCATCCAACTCCCATTGGATGTGACTGGAAGTTGGGCACCTAATTGTCCTTTATGCCTTTGAAAATCTACCCCCTAAACCTCTGAATATTATTCTGTAAAATAACAGGCTCACATACAAAGCCTAAAGACAAGGACATAAGAATAGTAATAGGCTAGAGTGGCTAGAGTGCTACCATATTCTTCTTTCCCAGATGACCATATGGTATACCAAGTAGCAGCATTCACAGGGCTCTTTTCAGACTCCAAAGGCCTGATCCAAAGAGTTCTGGGATCAGTGGAAAGACTCCAATTGACTTCACTGGGCTGTGGATCAGGGCCCAAAAGTCCAGTCCCTGTAGCTTGGGTCTGGCTCCAACATACCCAATTATCGGCTTTACTCACTTACTAAGCAGTGACATAGCAGGCAATTCACAACATAAATATGTTAAATATAACACACTTAGGGCTTATATATAAAATATATAAATATATATTTATATAATGTGTTAAATATAACACATTAGGATTTCCATAAAATTTAGATGAGAAGCCAAGTTAGACATAGTACTGTCCTATCTAATTTGACCATTGAAACAGCTACCCCTTTTCTAATGTGCCTGCTCTTTTTAAACCCTTCATTTTTATATAGATGAACTGTTGTTTTTGTACTGTGTTTAAACATGTGTTATTTCATATCTGATTAAGTTTACCGAGAACACGACCAGGGAGACTAAATCAAAAGGATGATTTAACGTAGTAATCTGAAAAGCAGATGTTAGTGGGAAGGAGAAACTTGAAAAGCAGCAATGCTGAAAGAAACTTGCAGGGGGCTATACTAGACAGCAAATTAGGCACAAGTTTGCAATGTGATACAGTAGCTAAAAGACAATGCAAACATGGGCTGCTATGCAAAGATGTCATGCCACAGAACAGAAGTGTAACAGTTTCACTCTATCCAGTTCTTATGCAATCACACCTGAAATGCTGCATTCAGTTTTGAGCACCTCATTACCAGAGAGAGAAAAATGATCAGAGGACAGGAGGGATTAATTATTAAATTAATGAAATACGCTGGGTGAGTTTCTCATCTTTGTTCTGATCCCTTCACACTGCTCCGGTGGTGCAAAAGGGTCTGGATCTCTCTGTGGGGAACACTTGAATGTGGTGTCACTTTCTATTATTTTATGTCTAGTTCATTTGTTAAACTGTTTCGAAATAGTTCCACAGGCAGCTGCAGTTACAGAAACCACGAAGTAAAAGTAATTGTTCGGTTTGATGGGAACTCCGGAGCTGGCGTATGAGCAGCACCTGAAGTGCCTAATGCCCATTCCATGGTAGCTGGATTAATTTATTTACACCTAGGGTAGGTGGCTGGAAGTGGGTCCTTTCACAATGAGGTGTTTTGAGGAGGAGGAGGAGAACAGAATCCACTATAATGTCCATTATGGACAACAGTTGGCAACTCTATTTATCTTCTTCAGGCCTTCATGATAGGTGAAATAGCAAAACCTAAGATTCATTTATAAAACATTCTTTGTATCTTATGGAGGTACAACAGCAAGTCCTCTTTCTCCTTGCCACTGCAAATTGAAATTTTGCACATTGTACCAGGATGGGTCATGATCCTACAGCTTTGGGTCATGCTTTTCCTTGCAGGCACCTAAAATCAGAGAGAGTTGCCTTACAAAAGGCAAACAGGTTAACTCTCAGTACATAATGCAGCTAGAGCCCTTTAGCTCCCTGATCCTGAGGTGGAATAAAGCTAGACAGAGTAGTAATCAGAATAATTTTAAGATGCAGATTGCAGCAAATGCACTGAAATCAGTTTTGACTTTATTTGTAAAACCTCACAGTAATTCCACAAACGTAATTAAGTTTCCCTGTTTAAGAGAACACACAATGCTCAATGAAATTAAGTATTTGGGAAATACCCCAAAAATAAAATCAAATATTGTTTCCACTTATTTTTATTGAGCTTTTGTTACTCCTCATGAACCCGGAGAAAGAAACTAGTTGTGTCAGCAGCAGGTTTGGAATCAAATGGATTGTCAGATTTTGCTGGGAAAGGGAGCCATAGAGGAGGTACTGATCTTGGCCAAAATTCATCCCCCATTAATGCCAGATGATGTCAGCATAAATAATGCGGGGGTCCAGACTGCATTTTCTTAGGAATGGGAGTGGAGTCTCTAAAAGCCACTTCCGCAAATGAGTGGCGCAGGCTGAAAAGAGGATGTGGCTAGGGTGCGAGAGGGTGCACTGATTCAGCAGCTCCGTATGGTAGACCAGCAATCGGAAAGAAAAAAAAAAAAAGCTGAGCCTAGATAATTTCCACTAGCTGCTGATAAAATGTTGCACAGGGTGGGTAATTTTATCCAAATGTTTTTGGCAGTGATGACGAAGGCGACCAAATGTCCCGATTTTATAGGGACAGTCCCGATATTTGGGGCTTTTTCTTATATAGGCTCCTATTACACCCCAACCCCTGTCCCAATTTTTCACACTTGCTCTCTGGTCAGCCTAATGATGACGCCTAGTGGCATGTTAATGGATTACAAACAAATCTACAGATTCAGATGTCAGCGGAGACAGTAATCAATGGATTCATCAACTGCTAAAAGCAAAGCTGGTGTGTTCCAGACTTAATAGCAGCCTTTACTGGCACACATTTAGCATAATGAACTGATTCCAGTGTGGCCGGTCAGCAACACTTCTCTGTGATGAAAGTTATGTAATTTTGAGATTTGGTAACAATTCATTGCCCACGTGTGAGGTCTGAGAAGGATAAATCATCACCAGAACACATTATTCTACTACAGTTGTTGCAAATAAATCATCATGCTCTTTTACTTGGCAGCTGTCTCAAAAAACCCAAACAAAACTGTATTTTCAAAGGGATCTGTAACCAGTTCAGTAATGTTTACCTTACCACTTTTACAGCATCTTAAAGCAGCGAATAACATGACAGTCAAAGCTGGAGTGGAGAGAAAACAGCTGTTCCTTTTTCTATACTACTCCAGAAGAATTCATTCTACAGTATGGAAAAGCCCCAAAGCCTACACTTACCTTGATTAGTATGTCTGGGTTCATACAAGAAATCAGGGCTACTCTTTCATATTTCCTATATCAGGTAGGGTTTGAGGGGTAGTGAGAGGGTGTCGGGAGTGGACAGCGGGACTGACTACTTACTCAGTAAGGTTTCCCCCATATACAAATGATTGTGCTTCAGGTAGGGCAGATCTTCACAGCCCCATTTATTTCAGTGAAGTTGCACTAATTTACACTGGCTGAGAAGCTGGAACACTGATTTCAAATGTTTGAACTTTTTCTATGCTTGCACAGGGTTGGGATGAGTTTACAAATCTCTCCTTTATTTTGCCAGTCTGGAGGCAGCAGTGGTAATAAGAAAGGAAAATGTTTAAAAAAAATGGAGGTGGCCAATTTCACATTAGAAGGCTTGGTATCATTCTGGGTGGTCCAGCCAGCAGATCTACAAGTGATGCAAGCTGGACCTTGAAGGCATGTAGGAAAATTCAGGCAAAAAACCCAAAATCAAAACCAAACAAACCCCACTACTCAGGTTCTTGTGACACAGCAACTTATGAGTGAAGGGAAGTCTGACCCTCCATTTTTCTTTGGCATTATTAAGTGCCACTGGTGTGCTGACCTCTGAACAAGGTAGAGAAGAAAATCTGCCCCAAAGAGGTCTCTTAGCACATTTTGTTTCCTGATAAAACCAAGAAAAAGGGCTGTTTGCCCCCCTTGAGCTGAATCAGCTTGAAGTTTGATTTCAGTGACGTGCTGGTGAAAAATGCTTTGGAGAATGAGAGAATCTATATACCCCCAAAGCAAGTACAGACTGGGTAGCAGCAGTCTGAGCTGCCCCAGATTGCCCTAGCAATGTACTTCCAGCCTCCCCTGGAGCACCATCTGCAGGACTGAGAGGATAAACTGGTCTTCTATTAATACTGCCAAGGAGGATGCCAGTTTTGCTGGTGGTTGTTTCAAATGGACACTTGTTCAGCCAGAACTGAGCTGAGACCTTCGATTCATTGTAGACAGGCATAGAAAAACACCTAGTATTGGTCAATTAATGAAACGATAGTTGTAAATCAAATATTTACTTATCTCACCTGTCTGTTGTGACCCTTAGTTGTGACAGACTGTACAGTGCTTTCAGAACCTCAGGCCAAAGGTGCTATCCTTCCAAGTCCTCTGATGAATTATTATCAGGTAAGACAATGCAGGGTTGAGTCTGGTAAGGCAGGGAAAGGCTGTGCTGAAGGACTAAGGTATGAGCTTTCCAGCATCCCGCTCAGCACCAGAACAGAAGACTGTCCTTAGTTGTATCGCAGAGATGGGAGGCCTCATCCAAAGCTTACTGAAGTCATGGAAAGACTTTGTCGACTTCAGTGGCCTTTGGCTCAGGTCCCAAATTACTTGCACCTCTCTACGGAAAAGTGAGATGCTGCTGAATACCTGCAACTCCCATTGTCTTCAGTCCTTGAATTACACAGAAAAACATTGTTGAGTACTTGCTATCCCCTAACTGAATCTGAGTGTCAGTCCAAAATAAAAAATATCTGCCCTCTGACAGACATACTGTGAGGGGAGACACTGTAATAACCATTTTGTTTTCCAGGTATTAGTCATGAGCTTGACCTTCTCAATGCTCATTTCAGACCCATCCTCCTCCTTTGTTTAAAGGTTATTTCAGATGTGAAATCCCTAGGCATATTGGGGATTCTCTCCCCTCTCCCTAGGGAGATGGACAGATAGTTTAATATCCTTTTCCTGGATAAGCAAAATAGGCAAAGTAAACTAAAATGGTCCCAAATGGTAGCACCATTATTTGGTAGTGAGAGCATTTAGCACCTTCCAGGCATCTGGCTCCTCACCAGGGGATACTTTCATCCCCTAAAAAAAAAAAAAAAGGAGTACTTGTGGCACCTTAGAAACTAACAAATTTATTTGAGCATAAGCTTTCGTGAGCTATAGCTCACTTCATCGGATGCATGCAGTGGAAAATACAGTGGGGAGATTTTATATACACAGAGAACATGAAACAATGGGTGTTACCATACACACTGTAATGAGAGGTTTCAGAGTAACAGCCGTGTTAGTCTGTATTCGCAAAAAGAAAAGGAGTACTTGTGGCACCTTAGAGACTAACCAATTTATTAGAGCATAAGCTTTCGTGAGCTACAGCTCACTTCCTCAGATGCATATCGTGGAAACTGCAGCAGGCTTTATATATACACAGAGAATATGAAACAATACCTATTCCCACCCCACTGTCCTGCTGGTAATAGCTTATCTAAAGTGATCATCAGGTGGGCCATTTCCAGCACAAATCCAGGTTTTCTCACCCTCCACCCCCCCACACAAATTCACTCTCCTGCTGGTGATAGCCCATCCAAAGTGACAACTCTTTACACAATGTGCATGACAATCAAGTTGGGCTATTTCCTGCACAAATCCAGGTTTTCTCACATCCCCCCCACCCCCATACACACACAAACTCACTCTCCTGCTGGTAATAGCTCATCCAAACTGACCACTCTTCAAGTTAAAATCCAAGTTAAACCAGAACATCTGGGGGGAGAGGGGGGTAGGAAAAAACAAGAGGAAACAGGCTACCTTGCATAATGACTTAGCCACTCCAAGTCTCTATTTAAGCCTAAATTAATAGTATCCAATTTGCAAATGAATTCCAATTCAGCAGTTTCTCGCTGGAGTCTGGATTTGAAGTTTTTTTGTTTTAAGATAGCGACCTTCATGTCTGTGATCGCGTGACCAGAGAGATTGAAGTGTTCTCCAACTGGTTTATGAATGTTATAATTCTTGACATCTGATTTGTGTCCATTTATTCTTTTACGTAGAGACTGTCCAGTTTGACCAATGTACATGGCAGAGGGGCATTGCTGGCACATGATGGCATATATCACATTGGTGGATGTGCAGGTGAACGAGCCTCTGATAGTGTGGCTGATGTTATTAGGCCCTGTGATGGTGTCCCCTGAATAGATATGTGGGCACAATTGGCAACGGGCTTTGTTGCAAGGATAAGTTCCTGGGTTAGTGGTTCTGTTGTGTGGTATGTGGTTGTTGGTGAGTATTTGCTTCAGGTTGCGGGGCTGTCTGTAGGCAAGGACTGGCCTGTCTCCCAAGATTTGTGAGAGTGTTGGGTCATCCTTTAGGATAGGTTGTAGATCCTTAATAATGCGTTGGAGGGGTTTTAGTTGGGGGCTGAAGGTGACGGCTAGTGGCGTTCTGTTATTTTCTTTGTTAGGCCTGTCCTGTAGTAGGTAACTTCTGGGAACTCTTCTGGCTCTATCAATCTGTTTCTTTACTTCTGCAGGTGGGTATTGTAGTTGTAAGAAAGCTTGACAGAGATCTTGTAGGTGTTTGTCTCTGTCTGAGGGGTTGGAGCAAATGCGGTTGTATCGCAGAGCTTGGCTGTAGACGATGGATCGTGTGGTGTGGTCAGGGTGAAAGCTGGAGGCATGCAGGTAGGAATAGCGGTCAGTAGGTTTCCGGTATAGGGTGGTGTTTATGTGACCATTGTTTATTAGCACTGTAGTGTCCAGGAAGTGGATCTCTTGTGTGGACTGGACCAGGCTGAGGTTGGTGGTGGGATGGAAATTGTTGAAATCATGGTGGAATTCCTCAAGGGCTTCTTTTCCATGGGTCCAGATGATGAAGATGTCATCAATATAGCGCAAGTAGAGTAGGGGCTTTAGGGGACGAGAGCTGAGGAAGCGTTGTTCTAAATCAGCCATAAAAATGTTGGCATACTGTGGGGCCATGCGGGTACCCATAGCAGTGCCGCTGATCTTAAAACAAAAAAACTTCAAATCCAGACTCCAGCGAGAAACTGCTGAATTGGAATTCATTTGCAAATTGGATACTATTAATTTAGGCTTAAATAGAGACTTGGAGTGGCTAAGTCATTATGCAAGGTAGCCTGTTTCCTCTTGTTTTTTCCTCCCCCCCTCCCCCCCCAGATGTTCTGGTTTAACTTGGATTTTAACTTGAAGAGTGGTCAGTTTGGATGAGCTATTACCAGCAGGAGAGTGAGTTTGTGTGTGTATGGGGGTGGGGGGGATGTGAGAAAACCTGGATTTGTGCAGGAAATAGCCCAACTTGATTGTCATGCACATTGTGTAAAGAGTTGTCACTTTGGATGGGCTATCACCAGCAGGAGAGTGAATTTGTGTGGGGGGGTGGAGGGTGAGAAAACCTGGATTTGTGCTGGAAATGGCCCACCTGATGATCACTTTAGATAAGCTATTACCAGCAGGACAGTGGGGTGGGAATAGGTATTGTTTCATATTCTCTGTGTATATATAAAGCCTGCTGCAGTTTCCACGATATGCATCTGAGGAAGTGAGCTGTAGCTCACGAAAGCTCATGCTCAAATAAATTGGTTAGTCTCTAAGGTGCCACAAGTACTCCTTTTCTTTTTGCGAATACAGACTAACACGGCTGTTACTCTGAAACCTGTCATTATGCAAGGCACTGCATTTAGCCGTATGGAGTGGAAATCTATCAACTGCATGAAAAAACTTGTACAGATACAGACAGACATCATCTTCCTTTCCAAATGCAAACAGATGGACATCGTACCAAAAGGACTGAAGGTAAAAAATCCATTACAATCTACATACCACACAGACTATGCTGACAGCTTGTGCCACACGCTCTCAAAGAAACTGCGGAACCACCTGATCAACATCCTCTACAGCAAACAGGGAAAGATTAAGAATGAGCTCTCAAAAATGGATACTCTCATAAAAAACCAACCTTCCACACAAGCTTCCTCGTGGCTGGATTTTACTAAAACTAGACAAGCCATTTTCAACGCACACTTAGCTTCTCTACAAAAGAAAAAGGACACTAAACTTTCTAAACTACTACATGCTACAAGGGGCCACAGCAATGGTTCCCTCAACCCACCTAGCAATATTGTTAACCTATCCAACTATACTCTCAGCCCAGCAGAAGCAGCTGTTCTATCTCGGGGCCTCTCCTTCTGCCCCTCCACCCCCACGAACATGATACAGTTCTGTGGTGACCTAGAATCCTATTTTCGACGTCTCCGACTCAAGGAATATTTCCAAAATACCTCTGAACAGCATACTAATCCACAGAGGTCTCCCAACCAACACTACAGAAAGAGGGATTCTAGGTGGACTCCTCCTGAAGGTCGAAACAGCAGACTGGACTTCTACATAGAGTGCTTCCGCCGACGTGCACGGGCTGAAATTGTGGAAAAGCAGCATCACTTGCCCCATAACCTCAGCCATGCGGAACGCAATGCCATCCACAGCCTCAGAAACAACTCTGACATCATAATCAAAAAGGCTGACAAAGGAGGTGCTGTTGTCATCATGAATAGGTCGGAATATGAACAAGAGGCTGCTCGGCAGCTCTCCAACACGAGTTTCTACAAGCCATTACCCTCTGATCCCACTGAGAGTTACCAAAAGCAACTACAGCATTTGCTCAAGAAACTTCCTGAAAAAGCACAAGATCAAATCCGCACAGACACACCCCTGGAACCCCGACCTGGGATATTCTATCTACTACCCAAGATCCATAAACCTGGAAATCCTGGGCGCCCCATCATCTCAGGCATTGGCACCCTGACAGCAGGATTGTCTGGCTATGTAGACTCCCTCCTCAGGCCCTACGCTACCAGCACTCCCAGCTACCTTCGAGACACCACTGACTTCCTGAGGAAACTTCAATCCATCAGTGATCTTCCTGATAACACCATCCTGGCCACTATGGATGTAGAAGCCCTCTACACCAACATTCCACACAAAGATGGACTACAAGCCGTCAAGAACACTATCCCCGATAATGTCACGGCTAACTTGGTGGCTGAACTTTGTGACTTTGTCCTTACCCATAACTACTTCACATTTGGGGACAATGTATACCTTCAGATCAGCGGCACTGCTATGGGTACCCGCATGGCCCCACAGTATGCCAACATTTTTATGGCTGATTTAGAACAACGCTTCCTCAGCTCTCGTCCCCTAAAGCCCCTACTCTACTTGCGCTATATTGATGACATCTTCATCATCTGGACCCATGGAAAAGAAGCCCTTGAGGAATTCCACCATGATTTCAACAATTTCCATCCCACCACCAACCTCAGCCTGGTCCAGTCCACACAAGAGATCCACTTCCTGGACACTACAGTGCTAATAAACAATGGTCACATAAACACCACCCTATACCGGAAACCTACTGACCGCTATTCCTACCTGCATGCCTCCAGCTTTCACCCTGACCACACCACACGATCCATCGTCTACAGCCAAGCTCTGCGATACAACCGCATTTGCTCCAACCCCTCAGACAGAGACAAACACCTACAAGATCTCTGTCAAGCTTTCTTACAACTACAATACCCACCTGCAGAAGTAAAGAAACAGATTGATAGAGCCAGAAGAGTTCCCAGAAGTTACCTACTACAGGACAGGCCTAACAAAGAAAATAACAGAACGCCACTAGCCGTCACCTTCAGCCCCCAACTAAAACCCCTCCAACGCATTATTAAGGATCTACAACCTATCCTAAAGGATGACCCAACACTCTCACAAATCTTGGGAGACAGGCCAGTTTGATTTCAGTGACATGCTGGTGAAAAATGCTTTGGAGAATGAGAGAATCTATACACCCCCAAAGCAAGTACAGACTGGGTAGCAGCTTCAGTATTTGAGTATTTGCTTCAGGTTGGGGGGCTGTCTGTAGGTCGTCCTTCAGGATAGGTTGTAGATCCTTGATGATGGGCTGGAGAGGTTTTAGTTGGGGGCTGTAGAGGCTTGTTCACCTGCACATCTACCAATGTGATATATGCCATCATGTGCCAGCAGTGCCCCTCTGCCATGTACATTGGCCAAACTGGACAGTCTCTACGTAAAAGAATAAATGGACACAAATCAGACGTCAGGAATTTAACATTCAAAAACCAGTCAGAGAACACTTCAATCTCTCTGGTCACTCGATTACAGACCTAAAAGTTGCAATTCTTCAACAAAAAAAACTTCAAAAACAGACTCCAATGAGAGACTGCTGAATTGGAAATAATTTGCAAACTGGACACCATTACATTAGGCTTGAATAAAGACTGGGAGAGGATGTGTCATTACACAAAGTAAAACTATTTCCCCATGTTTATTCCTCCCCCCCATACACACACTGTTCCTCACACATTCTTGTCAACGGTTGGAAATGGCCCACCTTGATTATCACTGCAAAAGGTTTTTTTTTTCTCTCCTGCTGGTAATAGCTCACCTTACCTGATCACTCTCATTACAGTGTGTATGGTAACACCCATTGTTTCATGTTCTCTGTGTATATAAATCTCCCCACTGTATTTTCCACTGCATGCATCCGATGAAGTGAGCTGTAGCTCACGAAAGCTTATGCTCAAATAAATTTGTTAGGCTCTAAAGTGCTGTCAAGGTTCCTTCCCCACTCTGAACTCTAGGGTACAGATGTGGGGACTTGCATGAAAACCTCCTAAGCTTACTTTTACCAGCTTAGGTTAAAACTTCCCCAAGGTACAAATTAATTTTACCCTTTGGCCTTGGATTTCCACTGTCACCACCAAACTTTATCTGGGTTTACTGGGAAACGTAGTTTGGACACATCTTTCCCCCCAAAATCCTCCCAACCCTTGCACCCCACTTCCTGGGGAAGGTTTGGTAAAAATCCTCACCAATTTGCATAGGTGACCACAGAGCCAAACCCTTGGATCTTAGAACAATGAAAAAGCATTCAGTTTTCTAACAAGAAGACTTTTAATAGAAGTAAAGGAATCACTCTGTAAAATCAGGATGGTAGATACCTTACAGGGTAATTAGATTCAAAACATAGAGAATCCCTCTAGGCAAAATCTTAAGTTACAAAAAAGACACACAGACAGGAATAGTCATTCTATTCAGCACAGCTCTTTTCTCAGCCATTTAAAGAAATCATAATCTAACACATACCTAGCTAGATTACTTACTAAAAGTTCTAAGACTCCATTCCTGTTCTGTCCCCGGCAAAAGCAGCATACAGACAGACACAGACCCTTTGTTTTTCTCCCTCCTCCCAACTTTTGAAAGTATCTTGTCTCCTCATTGGTCATTTTGGTCAGGTGCCAGTGAGGTTACCTTTAGCTTCTTAACCTTTTACAGGTGAGAGGATTTTTCCTCTGGCCAGGAGGGATTTTAAAGGGGTTTACCCTTCCCTTTATATTTATGACAAGTGCCACAAGTACTCCTTTTCTTTTTGCGGATACAGACTAACACAGCTGCTATTCTGAAACCTTTCATCCCCTACAATCTGGCAGCTCCAAAGGAGTTGGTGGAGGAACTAATGACATCAGCTTTCCCCTCTTCCATTCCTTTATTTATAACACAGTGCAGCTGAGAGTCGTGGCACTGTCCTGAAGTAAGTGGTTTCTCCTCTCCTAAGCTCCTATCTCGACTGCTTGCAGTGACTGGTGTCTGCACATGTCACTGGCGGTGAGAGCAGAGGAGTTCAGATTGGTACTGGTTATGAATTCATCTACCAGGCCCTTTCCAGCCATCGTATTAAATTGAGGAAGAATACAGTTCAAGCATATAGTGTGGTAATGTGCATTTTGTTATGTACTGTACGGAAACTGTGTTAGCAAATGAAGTGTGTAGCCCACAGACAAGTTGTCAATGCAGCCCTCAGTGTTGTAAAATGTGGACATCCCAGCCTTAAGCAGGGCATTACTGCTGTGTGTACAAGTGCAGTTGTGGATTTTCTGACACACACATCAATGGAGGAGCTGACCCTGAAATTAAAACGACCTACTTAACTAACTTCCTCCAGGCATTAGGTCTTCCATTTGAATTAAACTCAGAATAGAGAGGCAAAGTTCTGGTCTGGGCCTGAACTTTTCCAAATTTTGGGGAGAAAGAGAGCATAGTGGCTGAGAGATAGAAAGGCAAATCCTCAAAATTAGATGTGAATCTAGATCCAAACTTGCCCAATGTTTGTGAGATGTTCAGACTTGAGGTTTTTGGTTTAGACCAGTTCTAGTGTGACCTCTCAGAACTTTTTTATAGTTTATTTTCAGCAGACGCACTATACAGCTCTGCTTTCACAGGATTGCCAAGTTGGAAAGGTTAATAAGAAACAATGAAAGATGAAGCAAGACAGAAGAGGCCCAGGCAGAGAGGGCTCTGGATTTTTGGATTCTCTACATTACTGACCCTGGACACCAAGCAGAAGATTGAGAGGGAGGCTTGTGACCCCTCCATTCTGAAGCCTTGTATTTTCTTTTCCCCATGCACAAAGAGCAAAGCTTTCCTTTCAATACATGTGAGCCCAATTTGTGAACAGTTATTCACACAAATAATCTTAGTGACTTTCTTGGGACTACACATGTAAGTAACTGCTCACCAGTGTGAGAAATGGATTCAGTCTGGACCTTAGCTCTTTATAGCTACAGAACAGATACATCCTGGTACACTCCTGCACATTTCTGCATGGGATCACAGCTAGGACTGAGAGGGTGGTTTGGGCTCCATTCATAGAATCATAGAAGTGTAGGACTGGAAGAGACCTCAGTAGGTCATCTAGTCCAGTCCCCTGCACTCAAGGCAGAACTAAGTAATAACTAGACCAGTGGTTCCCAAACTTTCCGCCACTTGTGCAGAGAAAGCCCTTGGCAGGCCGGGCCGGTTTGTTTACCTGCCGCGTCCACAGGTTAGGCCAATCGCGGCTCCCACTGGCTGCGGTTCACTGCTCCAGGCCAACGGGAGCTGCTGGAAGTATGTCCCTTGGCCTGTGCCGCTTCCCGCAGCTCCCATTGGCCTGGAGCAGCGAACCGCGGCCAATGGGAGCTGCGATCGGCCAAACCTGCGGACGCGGCAGGTAAACAAACCGGCCCGGCCCGCCAGGGGCTTTCTCTGCACAAGCGGCGGAACAAGGTTGGGAACCACTGAACTGGACCTTTCCTGACAGGTTTTTGTCTAACCTGTTCTTAAAAACCTCCTATGACAAAGATACCACAATCTCCCCTACGCAATTTATTCCAGTGCTTAACTAACCTGACAGTTAGAAAGTTTTTCCTAATGTCCAACCTAAACCTCCCTTGCTGCAATTTAAGCCCATTACTTCTTGTCCTGTCCTCAGAGGTTAAGGAGAACAATTTTTCACCCTCCTCCTTGTAACACCTTTTATGTACTTGAGAACTGTTATCATGTCCCCCCTCAGTCGTCTCTTCTCCAGACTAAACAAACCTAATTTTTTCAATCTTTCCTCATCGGTCATGTTTTCTAGACATTTACTTTTCACTTTTACATTACCTTAACCCTTTATATTCACATTAAATCCATGCCTTTTTGCTGAGGCTGCCAACTAGGGTGCTAGTTGCTAGTGAATTTTCTGAAATGGGGTTGATTCTCTTTTAAGGACTAGACTGAAATCACCAATTCTTTTCATCCAGGCCACCAAACGGCTTTCAGATGGTGGTAACTTTCGGACACCACCAGGAGTGAAAATAACTTAAAAATCTCACCAGTGTGGGGCCTTGGGTGGAAGGGGCTGGGCTTGGGGTCAGTGTCCCCCTGCCAGCCCTTCCGTGCTGCCAGGCCCGCGCCACCCTGGTCTCCAGCTGCTTCTGCGAAGCAGCAGGTGGGCACCCGGGGTCCTTTTAAATCACCAGGCCCCAGGGCAGCTGCCCCTTTTGCCCTCCCCCATAGCTGCCCTCGGAGGGGGCAAAAGAGGCAGCGACGTTAACAGCTTTAACATCGGCTGTGTCCTGGCCGGTACCAGCAGCCACTTGCTATGCCATACTGGGCCGTACCAGCACACTTTACACCTCTGGATACTACCAAACCAAGCCAAGGGTGGTCTGGGAGTGACGAGCTGTAGAACTCAAACAATCCTTTGCACTATATACACTTCTGTGTTAAAGGTTAACTCTGTTAATGAAAAGGATGAAGAAGAGCTCTGGGGAAGCTCAAAAGCTTGTCTCTCTCACTAGCCGAAATTGGTCCCAGTGGTGCTGGAACAATCTGTATAGTGGGGCTGCTGAGAGCCATTAGACCAAACTGCAAATCCTGTATGTAATGGAAACCACTTCCAGCCAGGGATGCGGCACCCTCAGGTTCCATACTTCCAGCACCTATGGTTGGTTCAATATAAGATATTTCCTCATGCACCGAGTTTTTCTTATATTCTGGGACTAACGCGGCTGTAACAACACTGTTTATATAAAGAGCATTTAAGTGGACCCTGAACAGACAAAAAATAACAACAAAAAATGAAGCCAAGAATTCTTAGCTACATCAAGAATATTTAAATATATAGACCTGAGCAAAACGTAGGATTTATTTATAAGGTATCAGTTAATTTACTTAAGCATTTTACACTATAAATCCTTTTGAAAGTACTCCCAGTGCCTAACTGTTATCCATCGTCTCTTGTTTCATGGAAAATGCAAGTGATTTAAAGTATTTGACTGATATTTTAAGGCAACAATTTATTTCAACTGTCAGCTGCTCAATGTGAAATGTACGTTGAGGTACAAGGGCATTGTAAAGGAAGCATATTTTCCCTTGTCTCTTTGATGCACTCTCTTCCCCCGGCCCTTCATGTCAGATTGTTCGCTTTCTCTCTGTTTATCTTAAATGTGGATTAATTTATTTCAAAAATAAATATATACTTTTAAAAGGATCAAGCATAGTAACTTTCCAAGGCAAGGAGCCCAGCTATCTCTACGGACCAATCCTTCAAGCCGTTCCATGAAGGAAATCCATGGAGCTCCATGCAGGCGTGCAGGGGTCCACTAGCACAGAACAGCTTGCAGTACCGGGGCCCATGTTTGCAAAGCATCTAGCATCTAGCTTTGTTCCTGACTGGGGCCTCTCTGAGTATTATCAGAATATTAATAACAATGGATGGGATTTTTCCAAAGCACCTAAGGGACTGTTGACTTTCACTGCCACTTATGATCCTAAGTTACTTATGATGTGCTTTTGGAAAACCCACACAATGTCTTTAATACCAAAAGGCACCACAAGACAATGGCCTCCACACCACTAAAGCATGGGACTGACAGGGTGTCTTTGGAGCTTAGGTGTGTGGAGGCTCTGCAATGAGACAAATTTTGCCCTAGCAGAATAGGCTTGAAAAGTAAGGCTCACATGTTCAATGAGATCTCTACATCTTCACTCATAATTCGGTCCATGCCAATAATGCATGAGTCAAAACAGGATACTTAGACATCTATGGGCTCAAATTTATAGGCTATGGACCTGGTTCTCATCTCAACTATGCAGGTTTTGTGCCAGTGTAATTCCATTGACTTCAGGGGGCATTGTTCCTTATTTACAGCCAAGTGAATGAGATTGGAATCCAACCCTGGGTTTCAAAAGTGGCATTACAAATGCATATATGTGAAAGGTGAATTTTCTTTGATTTGAAGTGTTTAGCTATCCTTGTTTCGCCTGGGAGAGTTGATCTAACATTGAGACACAGGCAATAAGCCTGATGCCACTTTCAGTGTTAGAAAAATGAGGTCCTGAACTCTGAATTTGGATGGTGGAATTAAAGAAAGTGATTTAAAATTAATGAGTTTTAAAATGTATTTATTAAAGGAAGTGATTTTAAACTAATTCATTTTAAAATGTATTTATTTGTAACTTAAGTGTGCCTGTAAATTCTGTTAAGGATTTGAGATCAAAAACATTTTCCTTTCATGATGTGTTTATTTTAAAAGTATTTCATTCTTAAATCCTTTTCATTCTGTGCCCATAATAATCCATTATGAGCTCTGATGAGACAGTAACTTTACTTTTTCTGCCTATTTTACTTCTTTGATTGCAGGACTTGTGGACAGAAGTCTTCTGTCAGGGCTTTCTGCTTTAAGAGCAAGCAAAGTTGTCAAATCCTAAATAGGCCTTCATTGCATTGGTCTCCTTGGTGAGGGGCTCTTTATTGCAGTCCAACATTGAGCTCCTTTGTTCATTTGCTAGCTTGGTCTCTCTCTTTAAGACCTTGAACTTACATGGTGCTGAGCAACCTTAATTCTCATTGAACAACATTAAGTTTTGGGGACTATTGGTCCAGATTCTTCTGGCAGTTGTTTCCAATATATTTCCAGAAGAGTGTACCACAGAGGGTGACTGCTCCCTGACTCCATCTCACCCCTCTGGCTGGTTATGCTCTATCACGTAGAGATCCATTTCCTAGTGACTGGTAGAATGACTTCCATAGGCTCAGGTGGAGAGAGGGAGGAGGCTTACTGGTGCCATTCTTGCTTTTCTTCCACCTAGTCCTCTTTGCCTATTTTTTCACTATTTTATTCCATTCCATGTTTTTCTCTACAGAAGATCAGCTAGCCCTGTATTTTCTACTCAACAAGCTAGTTTTAAAGACCAAATAGGCTGTGTTTGCCTGTGTGGGTGGTTTTAAACATTCCTCCTGAAATCTCTGACTAGTGACAATGTCACAGGCATGTACAAGTATTTCTAAAGTCACTTTTAGAAATGGCCATGCCCTTGAAAAAACTCTGTGAAGTGGGACGTTCTGGAAATATTTCATGAAGTTCTGTCCTTTCTGTCCTGCTGTCGCACTTGTTTAAGAAACAAGAAGGTAGGAGTACTCTTCAAAGAGTAAATGTGCGACGCTTTGGAGTTTGTGAAAATTCCACAGCAGTTATTGTTTCTGAGACATGAGAAAAAGTTTTGTTCCTGGAAGAACCTAATGATTCTATACATACTGGCCTAGATTTATAAAAGTAGGAGTTAAAAGTGAACACCCCTGGACATTCAAAAAGGATGAGCTGAGCTCCCAAAAGTCAAGAGCTTGGCTTCAAAATGATCAGATTTTTTAAATAATAAATGTAGAGGTCTTTATTGTTGTTCTGGATTTTGAATCGTAGGTTTCATGTAGTCAAACTTTTCTCCACCACAGTAAGGGGTAGAAACTCACTTTTAAAAAAGAAAGTTGAGATTCTCACTTAATCACAGGATTCCAGGAGCTGTGGCTTTAAGAAAATACAAATATTGTGAGACTTGCAGTAAAATCACAAGAGTTGGCAAAACTGAGTTAGGGTCCTAGATCCATTTTTAGACACCTAAATAAGTGGCCTGATTTTCAAAAGCACTGATAACCTAACAGTTTGCATTGAGGCAATAATAGCCAGCAGCAGTGAGATCACTGGGACCAGCACTTAAAAAAATTGGACCACTTATTTAGGTGCCTAATATGGATTTAAAAGCTTATCTTTAGACTATTACTTTTAAAAATCTTGGCCAATGTGAAATAGAAGATGTCTTCATTCTATCTAAGTACTTCTATGCCCCCCCCATCACTGCAGTATTTGAGCACCTTCATCTGATATACATTATTATGAGTGTGAACTTGAAATACTAAATGCATTGCAAATATTCTGTATCTCAGTTATCTGTAAAATATTATTATTAATATTATTTATTACAGCTCATCCTTGGAAATTATGGCTATTTCTAGAGTGCTATTTAATAAATGGCTAAAACTGCTGAGAATATTACCTCAGTTTATTCTTAACTTTGCTTTTGCCTAACTCCTCATTGTTGAAAAGGACATTCTAGTCAGAGATCAAAAAATCCTGACTACAATGAGGTCTGCAGGACTTATTGAGCTAGGTTGGCATATAATTGTTCTCCACGACCCTGTAAAGTAATTGCCAACAAAATACTATCCGCACAACAAATGAATTTTTAATTTGGTTTTATTTTTGTTTCCGGTCTCTTTCCCTCCCTGCCTCCTCCCCCATGAATTCTTCAGATGAACGCAGGAGCAGCATTTTGTCATCCTGTAACAGCTGCTGCAATATAAAGAATTGAAGGGTCTGAGAAAGTTACAGCAAGAAAAACATTTTCAACCTGTCAAAAATTGGTTTGAAATTCGTTTTCTGCACCCTCACAGGTCAAGTATCTCTACTTTTGCCTAGGAGGCACTAAGAAAAAAATTAAAAACATTTGGAGATGTTAGTGTTTTCCCTGGTTACAGCTCTGCATTTACTCTGAGCTAAACATAGATGCAGCATTTCCTTGCCAGCAGATGTTAAACTATTGTGCTCAATCTGTATAACAACAAACCAATTCAGATGTCTCCCCTGTTGAGGACATTTGGCCTACAAAACCTGAAACACAGCAGCCTTTTGGTAAAAAGGACCCATTTTCTGTATGTTTACTGTAACTGCAGTGATCTGGACTCACTAATGCGGGCATTTCTCTGTGCCATCTGGGCCTGCCATTGAACAAGTACACAATAAATAGGAAGGATGACAAGTCACAAGATGGATGATGTTTAATCTGAGACCAGTCAGTAAGAAACTGTATTTGCTCAGAGATCCTCTGGGAAGAGAGAATCCATGGAGGACACTCGATTGACATAGCTCCACACGCTGAGACCCCGCAAGATAGGCAAAGGTGTCAACAGTGTCAAGAGCTGCTAATAAGTCCAATAAAGTCATCATGGATATCTTACCCTGGTCTACCACTGTGAGGAGATAATCAACCAGCAATATCAACACAGTCTCTGTGCTAGATCTGGAACCAGACTGATAGGGATACAGGAAGTCTATGGCATTCAAGAGTTATTGGAGCAGCCCGCATTATAATCTTCTTAGTAAATTTCTATTAAAAACGGATGTTTGAGATGGGATGCTAATCACTGAGGTGGTAAAAAACAAAAAAGCTTGAAAGTAGTTTCTCAAACACTTAGCGATCAGGTTTTTGCTCAGGCGTGTTTTTTGTCCTGGAGCAAGACAATTGCTAAAATGTTTTGCTTTGAGGAAAAATATTCCATCTCTGTGGGGGAATCTTATTATATCTCTTGCTTGTTCCCACAGTATAATCTTGTGTGTGCCAATGCCTGGATGCTAGATCTAACACAAGCTGTTCTCAATCTGGGGTTTCTGACAGGAGCATTCACTCTAGGCTATGCTGCAGACAGGTAAAGTATGTGTGTTAATGCAAGTCTACCCTTATAGAGGCAGAAACATTTTGTGCTGTAATCACCGTATGCAAACATTCAAAGTTTGGAGGTTCAGTTCAATTCCAAGAAGCAGGTCCCATATAAACTTAACTTCCTGAGTCTGTAAAACTGGTCTGGAAACTTCATGAGATTTTTAGTACTTCCTGGTCCTGTTAGGACTTAAAATAGCATGAAAAGAGCCCTTCTTGTGGTATTTCATAATTTCTGTTCACATCTGAACTCAGGAAGTACAGAGGAACACAGAAATGAAAAGCAAGCATTCACAGAGAGTTTTGGGGTTGACAATTTCTGAGGGGGCATAAGGCCATTGATGAAGAAAGCAGCTCCTTTGAGAGAGGAAGAAGAAACTCAGTGCTACAACCCTCTGAGTTCACACATAAGGCACACATACCCATATGTTGACCACCAAGGTCATGGTTACAGTTGGTCTTCAACATTTTTAGAGCTGACTGAATACTGCAAAAATGTGTGGGTGAAATCCAGCCCTGTAAACAGGGCCAATGCCAGAGCTAATCACTACTTAAGTCCAACTTTCCTTCAAAATAGGAGGAGGAAGCCTTATTTTAAGGAATTAAGTCAGAATTAAATGGTGTGCAGTCCTCATGCCAGCTCAAATACAAGGGTGAATTTCACTGTAGATGAATATTTCTTTGATTTGAAAAATATATTAACCTTTGCTGTTTTGTGCTCCTTTTCTATTTGCTATCCATGAATATCCTAGTAGGTGATTTTATTAGGCAGAGCACAAGAGAATATTCTCAGATAAAGCACTTTGAATTCCTAAACAAAAGTATTTACAATAAAAACCTCATTGTACTGAGAATTATGGTCATCCAGTAGAGGACAAACCTACCACATGACCTACGTGTCCAATCAAAAGCAAACAATACAACTTTTGCATACTGAAGTCACACAACAAAGCTCTCAAATATGGTAGAGAGCAAGGATTATTTGCAAACATTCTTAAGTGAATAATTCTTTTAAAAGAATCAAGTGAAGAAATTTTTTTTAATCTTTACACAGACAATTCGCAAACAGAAAGAAGGAGAGAGACAGTGAGCTGATAAATCATTGTTTGAAAGTATTCACTTAGCCATATTCAGAATAAAGGGATTTAAAGCCAGGTTAACATTGGATGAAGACAACATTTCAGGGCTGCAACTATAAACTAGTTGTCTCATGATCAAATCAGAGAGAATCATGATGCTTATAAAGTACCTGACAGTCTTGGATGAAATGATAATAGAAATAATTTATATTATTATAGAATTACATCTTACCCACAACATTTGGATCTGTAATTGTCTCTTTACCACATAGTTCAAAGGGTTTTACCTAGAGCTTATCGAAAAATACCAATTATTTTTCTTAGTATTTTTTTAAAGTCATTTTGGTCAAAATTTCTTATTAGTTTTGCTTTGTGTCCTCTCCACAACAACAACTCCCTCCCCCACCCAAAAACAAACCTGAAAAAAATACAGAAGTTGCTTTTGTTAAAAAATAATTTTTTTTGGTTTCTGGAGTGTGTGGGGTGGGGAGAGGGGTGTTGGTTGGTTGGGTTTCAGCCAAAAACAAAAAACAAAAACAGGAAATTTTGAGAAAAATGAAAGTTTTTATTTTGATCAAAAATATTTTTATTAAAAAATTGACTTTTTTTAAACCAACTCTAGTCTGGACCTGTAGTTAGGCTTGGCTTGTCCATTAATATTGTTGGGATAAAATGTTTAAAATTCAATACTAATGAATACAAAATTAAAATACTGGAAGATAGACATTATAAGCTCTAAACAGAATATTTATGCAGCTGCTTCATTTGGCATTCTAGTAAAGGGTAAGACATTTCCTACACAGGGTGTGCCTGTACTTAAAATAGGCAGTTTAAGGGAATAATCTTGCACATGTTGAAGTCAATAGCAAAAGTCCCATTTATTTCAATAGGCGCATTCTAATTTCTATAATTTAAGTGCACCATGCAAAATTAGAAACTGTTTTCCAAAAACTGGGCCTAAACGTTTTCAATCACTGCTTTAAAAGTGGAGATAGAGAGGCTGAGATTAATATCCAGGAGGAGAGAGTTCCAATTCCTAGTAGCCAGTACAACAAAGACTCAGAAAGTCACCATCATAAGGCCTAGTGATGGGAAACCTTACAAGATTGATAGCATCAACACAAGACTTAGGAGCAGGTTTAAACTCCAGCCATAAACTAAGTCGAGAAGGAAAATATTAGTCATATTTCAACATTTTTGCTCTTTTTTTTTTTTGGCAGATATGGCAGAATCCGTATTTACCTCTACTCCTGCCTTGGAGTAGGCTTATGTGGCCTTGTTGTAGCATTTGCACCAAATGTTTATGTATTTTTGATCTTTCGCTTCCTACAAGGTGTATTTGGAAAGGGAACCTGGATGACAGCCTATGTTATTGGTAAGAGCTGTACTTTTCCCCTTTTTGGGTGGGGAGATTGAGGGAATGGATGTTGGTGGACAGACTACCTGAATGTAAAGGTAAGTGAGAACTGTACAGTTGTTCACCAATGATCAGAGGTGAAAGGAACCAGTGGAGATAGATCATCACTGGAACATAACATAACCCTGATTCAAATAGCCCTCCCAGAGTCCCTCTTATAACCCTGATATCTGGCTGCTCAAAATCTGCCGCCAAGTGATCCACCTCAGCATTCCATCCCGGGGAAACTTTTCCCCTTTAGCTTCACAAATGTTATGCAGAGCACAGCAGGCTGCTACAGCCATGCAAATATTTTCCTCATTGAGGTCTAACCTGCCAAAAGGCAGTGCCAGCGACCCTTTAATCTACCAAATGCACATTCAGCGGACATTCTGCACCTGCTGAGCCTGTTGTTCAAGCACTCTTTGCTGCTGTCAAGCTTTCATGTAAGGCTTCATGAGCCATGGGAGTAAGAGGTAGGCAGGATCACTATCGGCATTTCCACATCCCCTTTTGGAATTTATTGGTGTGGAAAGAAAGTCCCTGCAAGCAGCTCTCTATACAGATCAGTGTTCCTGAAGATGTGTGCACCTTCCCTGACAACTCCACAATGATGTCAGTGAAACAAGCCCAGTGATCCACCAGCACCTGCAATACCATAGGGAAGTAGCCCTTTCTGTTGATGTAATCTGTTATATCTGTCTGGGGCCAAAACTGGGATATGCATGCCACCTATTGCCCCACTGCAGCTAGGGAATCCCATTGCTGCAAAAGCATTCATTATTTCCCATACATTGAGTCACAGTCCTTCGGAACAGGAGGCAATTAATGGCCCTGTACACTTGCATAATCCTAACCCCTATGGTGAACTTCCCAACTCCAAACTGATTAGCAACTGACCAATAGCAGTTGGAGTTGCCAGCTTCCACACAGCTATTGCTACTTGCTTTTCCACCATGTGGGCAGCTCTCATTGTTCTTGCACTACAGGGCAGGGGCAAGTTCCACACACAGAGTTCCAGGAAGGTGGCTTTGCACATCCGAAAATTCTGCAGCTGCTCATCATCCCAGACCTGCATAATGATGTGACCCCACCACTCAGTGCTTGTTTCCCAAAGCCAGTAGTGATGCTCCACTGTGTGCAGCTCTTTTGTGAATGGTAACATCAATCTTGAATTGTTTCTTTCCATGGCACACATCAGGGCAGGCACCACGGGTTCATTTTCAGATTTGCAGGTCATGAAATACTGTAGGATCAGCGGTGTTGTGTTCATAACAAGACTGGAGAGCAGTGCAGGATTCATGCTATCAGGAAGAGATGGCGGGCACACAGTCTACAGGGGCAGTTGAAAAGTAGTTGGAAGCGCATGGAATGATGGAATGGAGAAAACTGCAACATGGGATGATGAGCCTGTCCCCATGATGCACTGCGATCCATTCCCAGAACTTCTGGCAGCAGAAGGTGGTGAGTTGCACAGTGGGATAGCGACCCACGGTGCACTGCTTTCTCTGTTGATACTGGAGCACCAACTGTGGATGCGCTCCGCCAACACAAGGAGCTTTGTGTGAACATACACAAGCGATGTAATTACAGTGGTTTATGAGCGTCGACATAACTTAAGTCGATTTAACTCTGTAGTGTAGATCTAAGGCAAAGTCCCCTTTTCAAAAGTGACGTAGGTACTTAACAGCCTAAGGGCTTGTCTACACTGCAGTTGCACCTCTGTAGTGCATCAGTGTAGACACTACCTAAGCAGATGGGAGAGGTTCTCCCATCTGCGTAAGTAATCCACCTCCCTGAGAGGTGGTAGCTAGGTCAATGGAGAAATTCTTCCACTGATGTCTTCGGTGAATTAACTATGCCACTTAGTGGTGGTGATTTTTCCCTGAATGATGTAGTTATGCTGACCTAACTTTCTGGTATTGACCATGCCTTGGTCAATGTGATTTATTTATCCCTTTGCTTTACCAGCAGGTATGTTTAAGGCTGATCAGTGGCCTAAGTTACTATGCCTCATATATTGATCTCTGGGGAACATATACTTTATACCAAAACATTGACTTCAGTACACTTGGAGGTTGGTTCCTGTAATATCCTGGAGATATACCCTTCAAATTATTGACACGGTACTTTGGAACAATCCAAGAAGAGGCTGCCCCCAAAGAATCTTAGATTTTATACTGAACCCGTTTTTACTGGGACAAGATTATGGGAGTTCAATGTATTCAGATCGAGTCTCTGAGTCTTGATGTTAAGGAGCTCTCAATCACCGGTGATACAAATTCCTCTGCATCTGCAGAGGTCAACCTCCTCACAATCAAGTTAAAAAAAAGAGCAAAAGTAATTAACTTAATTCTTAAGTACCAATTTTATAAACTCTTATAATGATAAAGAAACACAATAATAATAGCTTATTTTCTACTACATAACAGGGCTACTTCATAATCCACATATATTATTTTCAGAGTTATACATAAATAGAAACAAAAAATCAAACCAATTAAATCTAAACAGGTTAGTCCCCACAAACTCACAGTGAGAAGTAACTCAGAGTTCCAAAAGTTGAGGTTGGAGTTCTCTTCAGTCTTTGCTCATGAACTCAAAACAGCCTGCTGAGTTAAAAGCACTGCAACAATATATTCCCGCCTCTTGCATGCAGAAATCTCCAGTTGAAGCCCACGAAGACTCTTTCTCCTTCTCTGCTGAACTGTAGAATGACTCAATCAGCTAGTCAACCAATTAACCAACCAATCAGTATTAAGTATATAAATTAAAAACCCTGTTACAATAAAAATAAGAAACTGAGAAGAGCCAAATACAGATGACTCTTTCTCTAGCATCACACTTAACTAAGAAGAGAGATTGTGACCCATACTGGTTAAGGCAATTTAACTAAAACAGTTTAGCTAAACATCAAATAACATTCCAGGTATATAATTAAAATGAAAGAAGATAGTCACAGAAAGAGGAAATGGGAGGGAGAAACTAACACTGCCGGTGCTTCCCTGCCAGTGTTGCAGAGTTAGCCATAGCACTAGCTGGCTGCAAAATGCTTCAGAGTTAGGGGAAGCCAGCCTGCTCCTGTTCCTGAGCTTCTCCCAGCCCATGTAGGTCATGTGTCTTTTTATAAAGCAGCTGCCCTAACTATTTGCTGTCAGTGGAGTCTGAGTCCAGCTACAGGGAGCCTACTGAGTATGACCAAAAGCACAGCACCCAATTCCAGAAACTTCTGGACATGGAACGCTAACTGTGCATTGGCCTAGCAACAGTGACCCAGACACTCATTCCTTCCCCTTTCCCCCCCAATAACTCCCTATTAGGCACATGGGTTACACGTAATTTTTAGAAAAAGGGCACCTTCAGTTGTAATCCAAGGTAGAACCTCCTGCATAACTGTGAGCCAACATTGCAAATGTAATATTTTTAACTTGAATAGGGTTTATTTCTGTTTCTGTTTTTCCCTTCTCTTCAGTGACAGAAATAGTTGGCTCAGATCAGCGAAGGATTGTTGGAATTGTGATACAGATGTTCTTCACCCTTGGAATAATGATTCTTCCTGGAATTGCTTACCTGGTTCCCACATGGCAGGGGATTCAGCTGGCCGTAACGCTCCCCAGTTTTCTTTTCCTGCTGTATTACTGGTAACGTTATTGTGTTCATTTTGACCTCTGTAGGTTCATACTTTGTATTCAGATCTAGATCAGAGAATTCTTAAAAAGAGGGTTTCCCTGAACTTTTCAGAAATTACTGTTGGATGCATTTCAGATTAAGACCTGGTTACAAAATATAAAGTGAAAAAAAAAACTTTGTGGCCTGATAAAATGCCTTTCTGATTAGTCAAACTATACAAGACCCATAGTCTGACATTTCCAAATAGGTTTTACAGGTCTGGAATCCACCAAAAATGTCCTTCACAATATGCCTATATTTTCATGGGTGGACTTTTGTTACCACTAGGTCCATCCTCCAAAGTTCTCTGGTTGCCTTGTAGAGGTCTCATAGGCCTGGATTCCAAATTAAACTTCTTTGGAGGATCTCATATACATGTTTTTGAAAGTTTAATTACATTTATTTGTGACTGAATACTGTCCCAGTAGTAGCCAAGGAATTTCATTCAGTTCTTTCCTAGGTGTTCACAAGGCAAGCAAACATTTTGAGCCAAAAATTGTTCCCTGATGTAATTCAACTGAGTACACAGGAGGTACACCAGGACTGAATTTGGCCTTGCAGAGTTCAATGTACCAAATACGAAAAGAGGGGCGAGAGCAATGATTGGTAGAACAACACCCATTAGAAGTTTTAAATGTTATTTTTGTTGTTGTTAATTTACTCTTTGACTCTGTGGCACTATGATTCCCCCACCCAGTATTCTACAAAGAGATTATTGGAAGGTCAGGGACTTTCAAAGTGCCAGGAAACACTTGAGGGGAACAAGAACCACACAGAGATGTTAATTAACTTGTATGTTTGGCTTGACCACAAGCAATATTTCATTTGAATGGAATGGAAAAGGCCCAGGGTTGAACAGGAATGGAGAGTGAACTCCCTTACCTTCTTTCTTGTAGGAGTTGTCCTCCAAGTCAAGGTTGAAGTACTTTAGTTAGGGCAGTGTGGGGAAGTATGCGCTACTTCTGAATCAGCTGCACCTACCTATCATTCTCTTCCCAGCTGTGTGCCTCAACCCTGACCTGAAGGGAACTACATCTCTGGTTAAACAGGTAATTCATTCTCCATGTCATTCACTCCTTTTCCTCTCTGAGACTGTCAGAAAGGTGCCACTTAGTGCAAACCCTGGTGGTGAGTTTTAATAAAACTTTGTGGTTATAGAGTTACAGTGGTTTTCATCTAAAACTCTCAAAGCACTTTACAAAGGTGGGTAACTATTCTCCTTTGCAGTTGGAGAAACTGAGGCAGATTTGTTGAAGTTCTCACAACAAGCTAGTGACAGAGCTGGGACTAAATCCGAACTCTACAATCACCCAATCCCATGCTTAACTGTCTGCTAAGAATTAGAGAGACAAGCAGTGCTTAAGTTGTGCCAGGGCTGAGCTCTGGCACCTCTAGGCTTGGCAGTTCATAGTCCTGGTACCTCTGCGCTTGCCAGGTCAGTTTGACAGTAAAAAATTTGCTTGAGCTCCAACATATAATTGCTTGAGCCCCAGCACCTCTTTGATTATACATTAAGCACTGGAGACAAGGCGAGTGGGGTCATATCTTTTACTGGACCAACTTCTGTTGGTGAGAGATAAGCTGAAGAAATCTGGAGGTCTGAAGAAGAGCTCTGGGTGGCTCTAAAGCTTCTTTCTCTCACCAAGATAAGTTGGTTCAATAAAAGGTATTACCTCACCCACCTTGTGTCTCTAATATCCTGGGACTGACACAGCTACTACTGCAGGGCAATGCTAAGAACTAGACCAGGTCAACAACTCCTTTCACATAGGCCATCAATCAACCATTTGATCTGAACTAGATTAGGACCTCCAATGTAGAGGCAAAAAGTTACATGTCCTGTCACCAATTCCCTACGGCTTCTGGGCCTTAGGAAACTTTCAGGAAAGTTGAGCAAGATCTAACAACTATTTGAATAAAAAAAGATAAAGATAAATGGCTGAAAGTTGCATGTAAACTGTAGACAATCTACTAGTTCTCAAGCTGTGGTCCATAGACCTTCCTGGTTGTCCATGGCATGAAGTATTTTGAGAGTCAAGCTGAAGGTTGACTGGGGAGCTGGGTCCATGGAAGAATTTCTATCTTGTTGAGAGGCTGAAGAATCACTGCATTAGGTGTTAATGCAGGTGATGATTCCCATGGTTTTCTAGACACTATTAAGCAAAATCCTTGCCTCCCTCTGTGCTTTTACAGGGCAGTTCCTGAATCTCCACGCTGGCTGCTGACACGCAAAAAAGGAGAAAAGGCATTAAACATTATGCACACCATTGCCAAGCATAATGGGAAATATCTCTCACCATATTACTCTGAGGTACTTACCATATGTTTGCTTCAGTTTTGTTTGATCTTTAACCAGTGGCCTTTCTGTTTGGTTTAGAAGAATTTTACAGTACAACACCGTGAACAGATTGTCTGGCTCAATTTTTTTTTTCTCTTGAGAAGGAAGAAGTAGGTTTATTGAAAGGACACGTGTTGAAATGAGAAGATTTCCAAGAAGTCATAAGAGATGGGAGTGCTGAGTTACTAATGTAAAATTCACACTAAACATCCCATATCTTAAAGAACTATACTAGACATCTTAAATCACTAGGGGCCAGCATCTTTCATAACGGCTTATGATCCGACAATATTGTGTAGTAGTCTGTCAGCTGACGTACACCATGTGGAGGATGTGTCCGTTAGTCTCATTGTGGAGCTGATATTTATCTCAGTCCTAAAAAATAAAGGTTGAACAAGGAAGTGGGTTCTAAGTACTTAGTGGGGGGGGGGGGAGCTGGTTAATAAGATTCCCTAACAAAGTTGTTTCTCGTTTTGGTTTTTTTTGGTCATATTTCTTGTAATGATGTTTTTCTTGGTCAGCCCTAATTATAGACCTTGTGGTTCAGAGCAACGGAGTAGGAACAACGCAGCAAAGGGGCCTTAAATTATGTTGCAGAATGGAGATTGTGTCTTTCTACATATTTGTAGAAAGCCTAGCACAAGGATACCCTAATCCTGATTTGAGTCTTTGATTGCTACTGTAATGCTATATTATTAAACATAGTGAGCACAGCATAATAGCCCCTCCATGCCTATTCTGCTTGTTAAGGGCCGTGCCAAATTTTAGAGGGCATACCGATTGTAGGGGGAAGAGACAGTACTAAGGCACGGGAGTGTTGTTCAAGCATACTGCAGTTTTAAGTGGGCAGTATCAGCACTACTGTGCAATGACACTGCTGCTCATGCTCCTCTCCTAGAACATCATATATGGATAGCTGCATGAAAGCTTGCATTGCTCTTTGCAGCATGAACTTACATGCTGAACCTGGACGTGATTTGCCAATACTCCTGGACCATCATTTGAGGGAATGAGGGTCCAGGAGACCTGGCAAATCACATGGAGGCATCAGGGTCTTTGGGAGCTGCTGCTGCTTCCTTTGGCTGGTCCACTGGGTCCCAAACCCCTCCTGCCCAAAGGGAGGATCTAAGAGGAGCTCTGAACTGAAACCCACAGATTTGCCCTCCTCCCAAGAGTTTCTCTACAGGAGCAAAGGGATGGCCAAAATTTAAACTAGGGCAAGCAGAATCTGTATTGACTATGAGTTCACCATTTGCAAAAGGGAGGATACCTGATGGAATCAGAATTCTCTTGTGGCCCTGGATGGAGGTGAAAGGACTGACATGGTTAAGTATACATTGTCATAGTGTTATGGCATTACATATGGCCATGGACTATATCTCATTGCATTGAATGGTTTCAAAAGAGTACTTTCTTTAGCTTTGGACATGTAGACAAATAGCCTATCAGCAACAGTCAGTCAAGAGATCTGTAGGTATAGTCTACAAGCCAGGCTTGGAAGTTAAATGTCAGACTTCAGAACCTCACAGGTTCGCCTTAGAAGATCTGTTTTAAATCATTAGCTTCACTGGAGAAAATCCCTAGAGGACTGCAGTCTATCCACCACTGAACATATTAAGATTTTTTAAAAGGAATGGTTAACTTGTTCCTGGTAAAGAAAAAATATTTGTAGGAAATATTCACTCAGCAGCACGCTGAACAACATTGGTAAAGTTTCACAATAACCCCCAAATGGGTTAGAGGAAAGATTTTGTCTGTGATTCATGGGTTTGAAGTAAAACTGCCTCTCTCTCTTTTCCCTGGGTGGGGAGGTTTGCTGTCAATGACTTTTTTTTGTGCAGCTTGAACACTAACTGTTGTGCTCTCTAACATGAATCACACTTTTTTTTTTTTTTTTTTTTTTAGAAGGTTAGGTTTGGAAGGGACCTCAGGAGGTCATCTAGTCCAACCCCCTGCTTGAAGCAGGGCCAATCCCCAATTTTTGCCCCAGATCCCTAAATGGCCCCCTCAAGGATTGAACTCACAACCCTGGGTTTACCAGGCCAATGCTCAAACCGCAGCTGAGAATATCTTCCTTGTGGGTATGCTGCAGCCCCTGTACATCAGGAACCCAGAGTGACTCCAGGGATATAAAGTTTAAACTAGAACCATCTTTAAAAGTTACATAACAAGATGGTTCCTACGGACTCTGAATATGCAGACCTGAGTTTGTCTGCATATCAGAGACTCATTACCCTGGGAGGCCTTCTGGTGATTACACATGACTTAGGCTACATTTTAGTTATGGGTATTTTCAGTAAAAGTCATGGACAGGTCACAGGCAGTAAACAAAAATTCATGGCCCATGACCAGTCCATGACTTGACAGAACAAGGAGTAATGGTCTCAAGTTGCAGTCGGGGAGGTTTAGGTTGGATATTAGGAACAACTTTTTCACTAGGAGGGTGGTGAAGCGCTGGAATGGGTTATCTAGGAAGGTGGTGGAATCTCCTTCCTTAGAGCTTTATAAGGTCAGGCTTGAGAAAGCCCTGGCTGGGATGATTTAGTTGGTGTTGGTCCTGCTTTGAGCATGGGGTTGGACTAAATGACCTCCTGAGGTCCCTTCCAACCCTGATATTCTATGAGTCTATATTTCTATATATCCCTGACTAAATATTGGGGAGAGGGGTGGCCCAGGGGTGCCACGGGTGCTCAGGGGTGGGCAGCCCCAGGGGATGCTGCGGGTGCTGTGGGGGTGGCCCCAGGGAGTGCAAAGGGTGCTTGGGAAGCGGTGACATCCCTCAGTTCCTAGGCAGAGCCACAACCACGCAGCTCTGCATGCTGCCTCCTCCCTGAGCGCTGACTCTGCAGCTCCCATTGGCCGGGAACTGCAGCCAATGGGAGCTGCGAGGGCGGTGCCTGCAGGCGGAGGCAGAGCGCAGAGCCCGCTGGCCATGCCTCCCCTTAGGAGCCGAGGGATGTCGCTGCTTCTGAGGAGCCCCGCGCAAAGTAAGCACTGCCCAGAACCCTCACCCCTTCCCACACCTCAACCCCCACCCCTGAGCCTCCTCACCCCCAAACTCCTTCTGCTGGTGGCACTGGGGGGTGGTGGCCCGAGACAGCCCCAGCACCAGCTGGTGTGGCTGGCCCAGGGGCTGTCTGAGCTGCTCAGGCGGCCCCCAGGCCAGCCTTACCTGCCGCTGAAGAAGTCATGGATATCATGGAAAGCCATGGAATCCATGACCTCTGTGACAAACTCACAGCCTTACACGTGACTAATTTGAAAGAGACTGCGCCACAATATACTACATTGACCCTGAATTTCATAGCGCTCTTCTTCAGCTCTATGTAAGCTCGAAATCTTGTCTCTCTCACCAACAGAAGTTAGTCCAATAAAAGATAAGTTTCAGAGTAGCAGCTGTGTTAGTCTGTAGCTGCAAAAAGAAAAGGAGTACTTGTGGCACCTTAGAGACTAACAAATTTATTTGAGCTCACAAAAGCTTATGCTCAAATAAATTTGTTAGTCTCTAAGGTGCCACAAGTACTCCTTTTCTTTTTCCCATAAAAGATATTTCCTCACCCACCTTGGACAGAAGACTAGGCATTTATCCCTTCAAGTTATTGTTCTTCCTCCACAAAAGTGGACACTTTGCCCAAATCTGCATGATTTTATTTACACTGTAAGAAAAAATTTCTTTGAATTAGTCACAACTCCCACCCAGTGTCAGTTACTCATGGTTGCTCCTATGATAAATATAGTCCTCATAAAAACTGCATATTCCATTGCAAAAAAAGAGGTGCGAAAAAGCATAGAAATTAATATGTGTAAATATTCCATTATCCTTATAATTCATACATTCAGTTAATGACAATTTTGAAATGTAAGAGTTCACCTGACATATTTCACAAACAAGCTAAACTCTGACCTTCCTGACACCTTTACAAACTATTTTAACACATACATATATCATTAGTTATATGTTTTATAGATACACATATATCAGCAGGGATGGATATGTTGAAATATCCATATACCTTTCCTTAACTAGTCATTTCCATGCTTTTTAGTGCATAGTTTTGTGTAATTGTCATAATGTTCTTGTTATGGAGTTTCTGTGAACATTATATTAATCACAGGAGCAAGCTTACATTAATGACATTTTTTTGTGTGGGAATAGGCAACGTATTGGGCCACTCATTTACTTGGCCAACAGAATATAATTAGAGGACAGGATGGCTGTAGATATGTGAAGCAGTGTGATGGATGAAGTTTTGATTACCAGTGAAAGGCTAGGCCAGAAATTAGTAAATCATTTCCACTATGCAGGCCAAGATGATGTCAGTGTCACCCCCAGCCCAAGAGATTGAGTGGGGTAAACTAGCTAGATTGGAATAGCATCTTCTGCAGTTACAGACGTGTAATCTGAAACAGTTAAGAGAGAAATGAAGTGGAAAGATACATGAGTGAGACAGAAGTCAGTAAAACTGTTCATGTTCTCAGATTAATCTCTCTTTTCTACACTTCAGTATTTTAAAAACCTGGACTAGAATATAGAGACTTGCATCTTTTCCCATCACACTTATTAAGATCTCAGCTGACATTCTTAAGAAATAGTCACAGTCATGACCCCAGTTCACAGCTGCAACTGCTTAACCTTGAGTAATATCTGAGCTGCACTTTGGATCTGTTCCTGGGACCTTTTTGATATACAACTTCTGTCATTCCTGATGCTGTGCCCAGGAGACAGTGATATTTCAGGAAGTGCATTAATAGGGGGTCAAGTACATTTCTCATTTTTACTCATACCAGAATTGTCTTCCTGATAATTATCTCTAGCTTTACAAAGGCGTTAGTGTGTGTGTGTGTGTGTGTGAGAGAGAGAGAGAGAGAGAATCCACCATAACATGCATGGACTTTGGCTAAGATTTTCAAGAGAGCCTGAAAGGATTAGATGCCCAGAAAATCAGAGCCTTTATTGGCACTCAGATACCATGTTGATGAATAGAGGTGACCGGAGGACACTTCTGTTTCACTGCAATTTTCAAGGTTCTGAAATGTTGGTTTTGTTCCTCACTGGAACAAGTCAAAAGCCTTTCAAATGTTTTCTCAAAAACATAATTGTGTTGAAACCTGAGCTTTTGATTGAGAGAGACAGAGAATGAGTATGCGTGAGAGAGTTTGGGACACATGCCTGATTCAGAGTGATATGGGAATGAAAAACCTCTCCTCTGAATCATGCAGAGCAGGGCTTTGAACCTGAGTGTCTCACATCCCAGACCAGTGCCTAACCATCAAGAGAGTCTTTCCCTCGCTCGCTCTCCACTCCCTTCCCTCAGACCCCCAAACCTTCCTGATTAAATATTCATTGAAACCAATAAATCTCTGCATAACACTTCTGCTTTGATGTTATATTTTCTGACTAGCTCAAGTAATGAGTGTGAAGCGAAGACAGATGAGCATTGTTTTGTTCAGTATTTGTATTACAGAATTGTGATAGTAGGAGACTGGTCATAATTTATTAAATGTTGTTTCCAGTGTAACCCCCTGTTCTCAGTTGTGCACAATTTCCCCCAAATTTCATTTTTCAAGCTGAAATGTTTTACAGTTGGTCTCTGCACAAGGATGAATGTTTTGTAAGCATATGTGCAAAATCACTTCATCCATTTTTAAGTGACAGGAGAGAGGAACAAATTATTTTCCCATTATAAAAAAAAAATCTTGTCTTTTTTAAAAAAAGATCTCTTGCATTAAAATGGCAGGGATAGATGTGGATAGTATCCTCTCTGAGGAGAAATGACCTGGAGTATTCTAGTGAAAACTGATTTTGATTAGACAGAGATGTAAGCCTTGGAAAATCTCACTCTGAACATGCACAGAAGATTTTGCTCATGTTGTTAAGGTCCTGATGCTGCAAAGACTTACACATGTTCTTAATTTTATACGCTGTGGCTGTAATTCAGTACAGCACTTAAAGTCTATGCTTAAATCCCACTGACTTCAAGAGCTTGTTAGGGCTTATCTTCATTATGGGGGTAAGTCGACGTAAATTATGCTACTCCAGCTACGTGAATAATGCAGCTGGAGTCGACATAGCTTAGGTTGACTTACCCCAGTGCCTTCACTGCACTGTGTGAATGTGAGACACTCTCCGGTTGACAGCCCTTACTCGTCTCAGAGAACTGGAGTACAGGGGTCCACCAGAGAGCACTCTGCCATTGATTTAGTGGGTCATCACTAGACCTGCTAAATCGATGCAGCAGCATCTATCTCCCCGTAGTGAAGACCAGGCTTGGTTCTATGCTGAATAGACATGGGCTGCTGAATTGGAGACTGTCACAGTGCATAGAGTTTGCAGGATCCGCACCGAAGCTTGTGAAGTACACAACTTTTACTGGAATTTTTAAAACCATTGTAGAAACAATGAGATAGGAATTGATGAAGTACATCATTTTATACAAAATCTCTTTGCTCTTCCCAGGGTTAGGATATAACATGTCTTTGGGTACTAACGGTGAAATTGTGGCTGCATTGAAGTCAATGGGAAAACGCTCATTGATTTCAGTGAGGCCAAGATTTGACCTTAAAAGAGTTAAGAGTTTTTTTGCAATGATTTTAATGTCCTTTCCCCCCAGCCCATAAATCATACTCAAACATTATTTCCAACTAGTGTTAGTGGCACTTGAGACAGACAGGGCATTGTGTTAAGACTGCTTCATTTATCTCTGCATGGGAAAATGAATACCATATTTGCACAAGGTTCACATGCTGCTCACTGCCAACATGTTCTTATAAACAAAATGAAGGCAGCTTTATCTCCTTCATGAGTGTGCCCATAACAAATGTCAGCAACCAGCAGATTCTGATCTGGAATGTAAATGAGTGCCTGACAAACACATTGTAGGATTAAAAAAGTGGGAGCTGGCATGTAAAGAATGGAAGCAACTTTGAGAAAACATCTCACTCCGTTACAGAAAACAAAATAGCTGTAAAGATGGGAAGAGGGTTCCTAGCAATGATGAAAGGGAATGGAAGAGAACCCAGGGCAAACTGGGGTTTCATTAACACTTCCAATGTTCTGGGACACTCTTTTTGTTAAAGGGGGTGTTAAAAGTCCACTCAAAGGGCTGTTTATCTCACTGAAAAGTTAAGGTTATATATTATGAGATGAGGAATAAATACAAAATAAAATTCATGTATACAGCCTTGGCTGAACTAGAATCAGATCACTGGGCAATGCTGTTTGACCAAGTTTATTGTTCTCCTCACCAATCAGCATGGTCTCTGTCTCTATATTCCCTTTGGCCTCATTTTCCCCCCACCACACAAAGTAATTTCCATTGACTTCACAGCACAGATGGGAGAAGGGGGGGGGTCCTTCTTTCTCTTTCCACAATCTCATCTTTTTTTATCAATCCTCTTTTGTGCTTGCTTGGTTCGCTGTTTGCTCTGCAAGGCCCCATCGGTGGGGAGGTAACGATACCTATTGAGTGGTTAGAACAAGGGACCCAGCATCAGGGACTGAGACTTTCAAAGCAACACAGGGGATTTAGCCACACCTCTTCCACTGACTATGTGAGACTAAATCCCTTGCACAGCTTTAAAAATCTCAATCAAGACTCCTGGATTCTACTCCTTATTCTGTTGCTGATTTGTTGTATTACCTTGGCTAAGGGCTTGTCTACACAAAAATCACAGCAAGCTGGGGTATGAATCTGGTCTAACTGTTCATGTGCTCCCTGCTGATGTGCATTAACAGTTTGTGAGAGAGCTTTGATCTAGTCCTCGTTGAACTGGGAGTAGCTCAAAGCGCATTAGCGAACTGTTAACATGCACCCGCAGAGTGCATACAGACAGTTAAACCGCAGGCAGCTAGCATGGGAGAGATTCACACCCCAGTTTGCCGTGGTCTAACTGTTTGTATAGCCAGGCCCTAAGTCACGTGTGCTTTCTCACCCTCATTTTACCTACTTGTAAAATGGAGAAAACGATACTTTCCTCCTCATCTCGGGGAAGGGTTGCTTAATTGATATTTCTAAATAATTTGCAGATTTTTAAGGAAAAGGCCTAAATCAGCAGAATGCTTGTGCAGATTCTTAACTATAAGCACATTCTGAAGGCCCATTGCCTTCTGCTTCATTTAAATGTTTTGGGGAAGGCAGACATTAATCTTTCTCTGTTCTGGGCCTTTTCACCCTGGCCTCACTTCTTGATAGTGTCCTCCTCCCTACTTTTCCTCCTGCTACTCAGCTGTAGTATCAAAAACACTCTCAAGGCCATTGCTGTTTGCTCTCTCCATCTCTTACCCCTCTGCAGACCCACCCCTTTGTTCTGACCATCAACCATTACAATTTCATGGGCTGGCTGTGGGGAATGAACTCACAATCGAGTTCCTTCTCTGTGTCACCCTTAAAGTTCAATTCTGCCCTGAAAAGCAGCTGTAAAAATGGCATTGCAGGATGCCAGGTTTATTGCCTCCCAGGGACCTCTAAGTCCACTTCCACATTTACAAGTAAAAATATGGGTTTTTTTCTCCTGAAACTCAATAGGAGCGGGAAAATAAGCTGTATTTTTTCTGGCATATATATTGTCATTACAAAATATTAAGGAGCTGGAAATTAGTCTGCAGCTGTATTACATTTTGAGCCCTCTCCCATAGCTGCTGAACTAGCTCAGCTGTGGTGGCCTGTGTTCCTGCCTATGGTCTGCTGATTCTGATGTTTGCTTTTCTGTAGATCACAGTTACAGATGAAGAGGTTAGTAATCCATCATTTCTCGATCTGGTTAGAACTCCCCATATGAGAAAATACACGTTGATTCTAATGTATGCCTGGTAAGTCCCAATTTTACTGGGTTTTGAGTGTCATATTTTTTCGGTATTGTGATTCTCTCAAACTTGAAATTCAAGTCAGCTGCTTACATTTATTTGTGTTTGTCTCAATGTTTTCTGTTTAGGTTTACAAGTGCCCTGATTTACCAAGGGCTTGTTATGCGCCTAGGAATTATAGGAGGAAACCTCTACCTAGACTTTTTCATCTCCGGAGCTGTGGAATTACCTGCAGCTCTCTTGATTTTACTGACAATCGATCGAATTGGCCGACGCCTTCCATTTGCCATAAGCAACATAGTGGCGGGAGTGGCATGCTTAATTACTGCATTCTTACCAGAAGGTAACTCTTTCCTTAGCTTCCCAAGATCAGTGATTTATCTCACAGACTCATAGACTTTAAGGTCAGAGGGACCATCATGATCATCAGGTCTGACCTCCTGCACATTGCAGGCCACAGAACCTCACCCACCCACTCCTGTACTAGACCCCTAACCTCTGACTGAGTTACTGAAGTCCTGAAATCATGATTTAAAGTCTTCAGGTTACAGAGCATCCGCTATTTACTCTGTGAAGTTCCTAGAGTAAAGAGGTTGAAGCCACACAAAGGTTTTGAAGCAGTGGACCAAGGTAAAAAGCGTGTTGTGATACAGTTAGCAAATGATAATGCCAACTACAGAACAAAAATATGAAGAAAGGGGAAATACACTCATTCCCTGGCCGGGAAGATATTTATCATACAGATATGAAGCCAGGAAATTGGTAGTTTGGGGAAACTTCCCATCTCCAAATAAATCAGTGTCTGAGAAAAGAAACAAACCTATTTAAATGATATATTTCCTGCTGGTCAGTCTTAGCAGCTCTTGAGTCAGATTCTTGGCTCTAATCTCAGTAACAGGCCATTCCATTAGCCTGGGCTTGCCAGAGTGCAGTGTGCTCTGTCCATTCCTCGTTTCATCCAGCCTGTCCCTGGCATGGGGCAGGGGCTAGGAGCAGGTGGTACAGAGCCAGCTATCCTGGCTTGACACCCCCATGGGTTTCCCCTTCACAAAGGGAATCACCAGCTGGTAATTCAAAGGGGACAGACCAGAGGTAGAGGATCTGGCTTCCCCTTTTAGTAATTCTTGTCCTGCTTCAAGGACTACCAGGGTGACTCTGGGGTGTGACTCAGCACCCCTGACAAGGGATTCTTTTCTATAAACTGATGTCTCTCCACTATGTGGTTATAGCGAACAGGTAAGCATTCATAGGTGCTGCAGACTAAAGGCAGACAGAGAACAGACAGCCTTTCCCTGACTGTGAAGTCCCACCTCTTTGCTTCAGAGTAGTTTAGGTTGGAGCTACACAGGATGTTGAATGACCATTAGAAAGGATCACCCCTCCCTAAGGATGTCATCAGCAGAATGAAGTCAGGGTTGCCAATACTAATTCGCCTTAGCGCTATCAGCTCCAGAAATTATACCACAAGGCAACAGTTAGCAGGCAGATATCCCAAGAGAAGAGCTGTAAAATGGAGCCTATGAAAACGGGTGGGTTTGGAAGCACAATAAAAGATCCTTCACAGAAACACATTCCTCAGTGGGTCCAGTTTTACCACAATTAGCCTCATTTTTAAAGTTTATTCAAAAGTTACTTTAAGACAACACCACATGTTTCAGCAGCTCAGTTATTTCAATAAATCCAGGCTCAGTGGCCAGGGTCTGAGCATCAGGAGATCTGAGTTTTGTTCCTGGATCTGTCACTGGCTTGCTTTATGACCTTGGGCAAGTCACATCCCTTGGTTTGTAAAGCAGTTTGAAATGATACTTACCCTCATCTGCAGAGCGCTTTGGATGGAAAGTATGGTATCAGTGATGGGCATTATTATGCATCAGGTATTTTTATTATTGCCTAAAAGTAAGTAGTTTATAATGTGTCATGTAATCTACAGGGCAGTCATGCAGCCAGACATCCCAGTACCATGGTTCCAGTCATTACAATCCTTCTGTTAAAGCAACGGAACATTTATTCAGTTTAACAGGAAAAAATATTTTCTTTAAGTTTGTCCTATGACAGCAACTGTCCCAGTTATCATTCTCCCATTTAAACAGCTTCAACTCTATTCGTGAATTTGATCCAGGATGAAATTTTGCCCCTTTCTGTCCTCAAATGTTACCTTTGTGTGTGTCTGATTTCTCTGAATTTGCTGCCAGGAGAAAGTCACCATTTTCACACACATAGGCGTGCACGCAAACAGATTTGGGGGATTCAATAAGTTTTTCTACCAGCAAAAAAAATTTGTTTTTGCAAAAAATTCAAGACAAAAAGAAAATAGATGAATTTCTCTTTTTCATGAACTAGTAATATTGAAGTCTTTAATGGAAAAGATCCTATACCATTAAATAGGGATGAAATCTATGGAGACCTCTGAACATTTGATAGGGTTGTCTAGAAATTACTCTAAAATTTTATCGAATTTCATAGACAATGCTATCCCTTCTAGAGTTTTTTTGAGCCATCCTATAGAATTCCATAGCAGGCATTTAATTTTCTATCATAAAATCTATAGGATGGTGAAAAAAACTATAGAAAAAAATTGTCATTTTTTATTAAATTCTGGAGGACTTTTCTATGGGGCCAAGAGACATTTTTGCCCAGATCTATTTGGGAGTCAGTCGGACTCAGCTCTGATTATAATTTGATTTAGAAAAATGTTGCGGGGGGAAGCGTCACACCTGGATAATGACCAGCAGCCTGCCTGAAGCATAGGATTGCACAATCTGGGTAGGATCATGGGAGCTTGGCAACGACATTCACCACCCATTTTCCCACACCTGGCATTATGCAACACGTTTTCATTGAGTCAGTGGGTTGGAATTGATTTCTGAGTCTTCAAACTGGCCTGGGTGACACAACAAAGCACGAGTAGGCAAACCTTGAACACCCATAGAGACCAGCACACAGGGATACCTGGCAGCAATGCCCTTTTGGTTCTACTCTTCCTTAAACCTGATCCAGGGTCCCTCTGATGTAACTCTTCCTGATCAGGCTTGGAGGGTAGTTTTGAGAAAGATATAGGTACCGGAAAACAGGAATTGGCCAACTGGATCAGACCCAACGTCCATCTCGTCCATTAGCTTGTCTCTGACTGTGACCAACACCAGATGCCTTAGGGGAAAGTGTCAAAACTCCATGGTAGGCAGATTGGGTTCATCTGCCCCACTTCAGGTCTCATCCAGCTCCCTGTTAGAAATGGCTTAAACCCAATATCCCATCCAAATCTGTTGTTAGCATTAACGATGATTAACAATCATAACTCTGGATAGTCTTATTAGCCATGGAAATGTTCAGTCTCTTTGTGAATGTCGGCTTCAGTGACGTCCTGTTGCAATGTTTTCCCCAGTCTAATTATGCATTGTGTAAAAAGGATTTCCCTTGATCAGTTTTCAATTACAGCCAGAAAAGCCAGAAATTGCTCACTAAATCGTAGGTTCTCATGTTCTGAGCACACCCACCAGAGTGGGCCCTGCAGGCAAGGTAGGCAGGGGAACACCTTGCTTGAGTATCCTGTTGGGGCTGTGGCATGAAAGAAGGCTCCATTGCCTGTGAGGCGGCATCAGGATTTAGGGAGCTTTGTGCCTGCCCACCCAGCAGAAATTTAGGCACCTCCAGGTGTAGGCATAGGCTGAGCAGTGGCTTTGTGAAAGTCAGTGGTGCCTAAATGTTGGATTAGGTCCCTAAATCCCTTTGTGAATCTAGCCCTGATGTTTGCTTCTGCTCACTGACACCAATATAAATCAGCGGTAATGCCATTGAACTCAGCTGAGTTACACCAGTGTGAAACCCACGTAAGGGAGAGTGGAATGAGCCCCATGCTTTCCAGCTGACAGGTAAAACACATTTCATCAACCTTTCTTTTTGAATTTACCTTGTTAACAGATACCCTGTGGTTGAAAACCACAGTAGCCACCCTGGGAAGACTGGGAATCACCATGGCTTTTGAAATTGTGTATCTTGTGAACAGTGAATTGTATCCTACAATATTAAGGTAACTGTAGTTTCATGCACAGCTGAAATCCACATTAAACTTAAGGAAGTTGCCTTCGGTAGCATTAGACACATTGGAATAGTAAATGGCTTTACAGTGTAACTGTGCCCGTGTTCAGGCTTAATTTGGCAGCACCTCTCTGAAAGACATTCTTCTTATGCATTTTAAATGCAGAACTCAACTCCACCTTAAATAGGGAGGTGTGACTGGTGTCTCCATAATTTAAGACGTTCTATTTAATTTGAAAATGCAGCGTTATAGTGTCCCATGGGAGACAAATTACAGAGGAGGCAACATAATCAAAGACCTGTAAAGGAAAGACATTACTCAGAAGGATGTATTTTCTATCCAACAAGCCAAAACCTGTATAGCAATGCAGCTAACCCGGTCTAAATTGATACCCATTAAAGAAATAAACAAGCTAATTGTCTTAGGATTTACCTCTAGAGTGCCCCCTTTTGAGAGACCGGGCAGGGGTACCTCCCTTTGTTCCAAGTACCTTCCTTCAGCTACAGAGGTTGTTACAGAGTCAGTGTCTTTCTAGCTACAAGTAGCGGGGATTCATTCAGCACTCCCCCACAGGAGGCCAAATGAAAAGGGCAAAATATAACAGTCCTGCAACCCCAAAGCAGTCCAGGTCCACCTGGTGTGCTTTGCAAGGCAAATAGGTCAGTATTCTTTGAGTTAGGGCTGGATTTCTCTAACCCCTTTGCAGTCCAAGGGGCCCAGGCTGAGTGTTCTGGGCTGAGAGAAAGGAAAATAATTTAGAGGTTCCTCTACTTATCCAGAGGATCTAGGCAATGGAGGATCTTCAGCAGCCTTCCTACTCAGCATTCACTATTCTGCGGATTTAAGGGGTTGGCACTCTCACTCTGGATTTGTCTTTACTCTCTTACGGAACCTCCCTTCTTCAGGGGCAGCTTGCTCCAGGTAGGACTTGATTGCGCCCAGAGGAGCTTGTTAACCCCTCCTGGCTGGGATGGGTGCTCGCCCCACCACCATAATCAAATAAACTTTGAGTGCTCCTAAAGATAAAATGTAGTAGAAAATTTACCCCATAAGAAAATAGACCTGTTCAACTAACCTATTATCTGTGCATCAAACCAATTATATATAAAACATTCCTACTGTCCAGACACTTGATTTACTGGGTAACTAGATAACCTGGTAATTGTTACCCTTAGTCTTCCATTCCTCCTTCAGTTTTTGGTTTTTTTTTGTCAGTTTCTGACTCTCACTTGTGTCATGTTGAAATTAGATTGGAAGATCTTTGGTATATTGCAACAGTCTGGATAACTTTTAAAGATAAAATAAGAAAGTGAATGGCTGTGGAAACACAGATGCAATATATCTGGGTTTTAGTAAAGCATTTGATACAGTGTTTCACAAACTCTTTCCACATTTAATTTAACTTAGCTTGGGTCTGAGCATTTTAAGGATGGGAAAACAGGCACCGAGAACTTAAATGAAGTTGCCCCAGGTTATCCAGGAGGACGGTGACAAAGCTGATCATAGAATCCCCATCAACCAAGAGTATGTCTACATTGCAAATGGAGATGTGACTGTAGCATGTGTAGATACACCTGAGCTAGCTTCAACATAGTTAGCAGAAGAAGAAGCAATAGCAGTGAAGCAGTGGCAGCTTAAGCTTCAGCAGGGGCTGCAGAAGCCCACAGGGACCCTGGGTACTTAGATGGGCAGCTACCCACACTAAAGTCCATGCTGTAGCTAAAGCAAAAGGATGGTGCCAATAGTATTTTATTTTGGAGATTGGTTAGTTTAAAGGTCTGAATGCAGAAAGGCGTTGTGTGCCATGATTTAGGATTAGTGTTCCACAGAGGTACGGCTTCTGAAATCCCATTAGGGAAGATCACTGGGTAATTCGCAATCTGATGTGCCAGTGGCAGAATCTGGCCCTTAAAGTGGCTGGAATTCTTTTAAAATTTCCTGTTAGTTTCTGCTATGTTCAATATATTATTTTTCAGTAACCCTCTGTTTTCTCATGAGTTCACTGTTTAGACTCGTTGTGCTGGTTTGCTTATGTAAGTGTGTGTTGTATGCCCTGATTATGAGATAATTTTGGGCCTAACACATGCATCTCCTAGGTTACATTGTCTTAACCTCTCTAAAATGAATATCTTTCTTTTGCAGAAACTTTGGTGTTTCCCTGTGTTCGAGTTTGTGTGACATAGGGGGTATCATAGCCCCATTTCTTCTCTTCCGATTAGCAGCCATCTGGATGGAGCTACCTCTAATCATCTTTAGTAAGAAATCATTTAAAATGCAACCTTGGATAGAGTATTTCTTTTTCAAAGAGACTGTTCAGTGCATAAGAGAAATACTTTACTTACAGTACTGCAGGCTGGGAAAGTGCTGCTTTATTCAGCAACATAACAAACACAGTGGGGAAAACACCCACTAAATAAAGAGGAAATAAGGGAAAGGTGGAAGCATGGCTCCCATCCACAATACTGTGAATAATCCAGTTAATCCCTTGATGACCCCTTTATTATAACTTGTTTTTAATCTGTGTACTAACACAGCTTCTTTTCTTGGGAAGAGTTTTATTGCATGACCTATCTTTCCCAAATACATCATCTCCATCCTCTTTGGCCGGCACAGATGACCTAAGTGCAAAGGGGAGCTGTGTGGCATCCTTTCAGTGATGGTGGTGACATCAGCTTGCGCACCCACACACATGGAGCTCCAGGAGGCATTCCAACTGAGTCCCGCTGCATTTGTATCCTTCCGAAGGTCTAAGGCCCCTCTAAGGAAGACCCCTCAAAAGCCATTAAAAATGTGTTTACTGATCAAAACAGAGCACTTGCAGCAATGGGTTTCTAACATTTTCGGGATAGTTTTCATATGCGACTACCTCTCATCAGACCAAATAAACAAAGGGCCACATTCTCTGCTGTTGGAAGTTAGTATAGCTCTATCAAAGTCAACAGAGCAGATCTGGCCAAAAAGGTGTTTTCCATGTTATCTCCCACTTAAGGTCCTGCTTTGCGGGAACATAGGAATTGCCATACTGGTTCAGAACAGTGATCCATGTAGTCCAGTATCCTGTTACCAAAAGGGGTCAGTACCAGATGCTTCAAAGTTAGGTGCAAGAAACCCTGCAGCTGGATAATCTGGTCACATGGAATTTTCCTGCTGACTTCCAGGTTGATTTACTCCCTAGTGCATGAGGATTTATAACCCTTCCAAAAAATCATGTTTAATTTGTTCTAACTCTAGATATTCTTGTTATTCATATAAATATCTAATCTTTTTTTCCCCGATGAGCTCTTGGTCTCAGTGGTGTCTTGTGACAATGAGTTCCACAGGCTAATTGTGTGAGCAAAGTATTTCCTTTTGTTAGGAAATCCTGAGTCTGAAGGCTAAATCATGTTTTTCTGAAGAGAAACATGATGAGGAAAGAGCAGGAGGGACAGAACATAGAAAAAGAAAGAGAGGTGGAGAAAGAGGATTTGAAATACAAAGTAAAAAAGAGAGAAGAAAAGAAATTTATTTTTCAAATTAATATTATTCCAGCCATAGCAGTATCCAGATGTTCTAGTTTACACCTTTGTATTCAGAATTTCTGCTGCACTCTGAAGACCTGATCCTCAACAACACTGTGTAACTGGGTATAAAATTATTATCTGTATTTTCATCAGGCCTAGGAGCCCCAGTCATTGACCAGGACCCCACTGTGCTAGGTGTTGTACAAACACAGGACAAAAAAACAGTCCCTGCACCCAAAAACTTTACAATCAGCATGGTAACATTTCACACTCACTTTCCAAAAATGTAAATGACCAAATGAGAAGCAAGGCAGGGGAGAAACGGGCCTTCAGCTTTTACTTAGTGTTTTGGGAGCAACTTCAGGTCTTTCTACCCTTTTCTTATTTTGTACCACAAAACTGTCCTGAGAATGAGAAAAATGACAAACCAGTTTTGGTTCTTGTTTTTTTTTTTCTTCAATGCCTGTCCTAGGTATACTTGCAGTGATCTGTGGGATCTTAGTGCTGTTTTTACCTGAGACAAAGGGAATTTCCTTACCAGAGACAGTGGAGGATGTGGAACAGCTCTCCAGGTACTCTGTCTTTCCTTCAATATCACATTGATTTGATTTTTTGAGCAAGGGGCAGGGAATTGTACATTTGTACTGAAAATAAATTGGACGGTGCTACTGCTAAGAAATATATCTCTTTTCTTTTTTCCCTCTGTTACTTCAGTCTCCAAAGTAAAAGTGGTGGGAAAAAGAAGCATCAAGATACCTCCTATATATGATCTTTCACTAAAAGCACTGAGCGAAACGTCCCTGTTCTCACACCAGGAATTTGGTTTCCACCTGATAACTGCTTTAAAGTCCTCTGGAGAGGATGGATTGAGCTGTGTCACAAAAGACACCCCCAAGTACTTCTTTTAGGAATGAAGATGTTCTAAATAAACATTGTATTTTTATATAGCTACAGAACTAAATACATATTTTCGGAGTCCATTGTTTCCAGGAAGGGAGTGTTGTGTGGTTCTTGTTAGAGAATACCCACTTAAATCAGCTGCTTTGCCTGTCCCAGTAAGCTCTTACTTATTTGTATATGTCTGGGTCATTTGTTCATTCTTGATATTACAATAATTTGAGGAAATTGTGGTTTAAAATTGTGATGGTTTGTGTGGGGGGAAGCAGAATTAGAATAGTTTTGTGCCCTACCAAGCGATAAAGACTCTGAAAAATCAGAAAAGCAAACAAGGAATTGCTTAGGGAAAAAGGGAACTGATGACATTGAGGATGGAGAGAGTGTGAGCCTCATTTCTAATGTGTAGATGTCAAGAGGATATTCTTAATGTTTGGGATGGATTGATATTGCAGAGTTGGTGAAGGGACTATAGGATACAGTTTCTAAATTCAGCAGGCGCCACATTGTGGTTGAACAATTAATGCTCCAAACTGACCATCTCAAAAGCCTGGCATGGAGGAGCAATTATTTGTAAGATAGGGCTTCAAGAAACCATAGGGGAAATAACAGATATACAAGGTGCTTCCTTCATTACTGGAACTCGGTGAGCTATATACAGTACATCAACACTTCCTAACTCTTCCCAGTCCATTCCACCCATGTCATGTCTGCTTAAGGAAAACAGGAACCATGATAGCAATAAAATGCACTCATGCTTGGAACAGGCAACAGCAGGAGAGACCATGAGACACAGAAGACCAGCAGAACTACTTTTCAATAAGAATTTCCCCTGACACGTAGTTAAATGACAATAAGACAGTTGGCAAAACTCCTTACAGACTAAAAGGAAGGGAACCAAATGTGCATCTCTGTTAAAATATCTGGTTACATGGTTTGTAATGCCAAATTAGAACACATCGTATTTTGATGCTCTCCTTGAGAGACAATTGTTCTCATGCCTTCAATTCTCAATCACATATCAAGCAACAACAAAATGCAACTGCAGGCAGTTGACCAATACAACACAAACTTCCCTCTGCCACTGAAAACATCAAGCAATTCTGCTTATAACCAATATAATTAAAATTACCCATGGCTTCTTCTGTAAACCACAGACACCACTGCAGAGCTGAGGGAGCTCTGATATCGAGGTACTTTAAGAACTGAGAAAAACATTAAATAAACAAGAAAGGTTAAAATAAGTCCACTATCCATTTAGGAGAATGTCTGTTTGATCAGGTAATCCTGACATCTCTTAGTAGCATAAGAACTTATTTTTCAGGCCTTTCTAATTGTACTTTGCTCAGAGTGGCATTCTGTATCGTCCAGAATAAAATGTAGACAATGTATGTCAGAATGTAAAATAACTGAATGCCTGCATACTCCCTGTTAGGAATTTAAGGTCTTTTTAAGCTTACAATTTTATACATGTGGATCAGAGAGATAAGGTGGGTGAGGTAATATCTTTTATTGGACCAACTTCTGTTGGTGAGAGAGACGAGCTTCTGAGCTACACAGAGCTCTACTTCAGGTCTGGGAAACTAACTTAAAGTGTTGCTGCTGAATACATCAGGCATGTATCTGTCGATGCCGTCTAACTCTTTAATATGATACTATTTTAATAGTAACCTGGGTTATATTTTCAGGTTAAGTATGTATCTTATACAGGAAAAAGGAAACTTGTGCTAATGTTCACTGATAAACAGACGGAGAAATAAAATCTCAATGCCTGTGAGAGTTCCTCCATATTAATTGTAGTACATTATACAGTCATCTGTTATAATACCCAGAAATGCCAAAATCCCTTTGGTGACCTTAATTAGGTTCCATTCCCTTTGTTTTACACTGTCTTTTTGCTTATTTTATTAATATTTTGGTAGGAGGGGTGGAATGAGATGGTGGAGGTGCATTGAGGTCTAAAGTGGGGAATTCCTCTCCCCCCTCCCACAGTGGGAAATAGGGTTTATATGTATATGGACCAATAATTATGCTGCTTCTGAAAATAATTCTTTTAATTGCAAAGTCACAGCTGCTTTTAAGTCTAAATTTCAATGAGTTAATCATTTCTGAGCCTTATGGGAGAGTCCTACACATTTCTCTAGCAGGGATATAGTTCTCCATTAAAGTCTATAGGTGAATGTTAAAAATTCTATCAAGAGGAGATCACCCTCTGTTAAATTCAACAGGTTTCAGAGTAGCAGCCGTGTTAGTCTGTATTCACGAAAAGAAAAGGAGTACTAGTGGCACCTTAGAGACTAACCAATTTATTTGAGCATAAGCTTTCGTGAGCTACAGCTCACTTCATCGATCATCAAGTGAGCTGTAGCTCATGAAAGCTTATGCTCAAATAAATTGGTTAGTCTCTAAGGTGCCACTAGTACTCCTTTTCTTTTTGTTAAATTCAACAGGTTTTTAGAGTAATTTCTATAGATACCTATTGGATTCATCCCGATTAATCTTTACAGGACTTTTCGATGAGGAGGGAAAAAAAGGGAACATTTTATCTATCTTCTAGGCCCTACTTCCAATGTTTGCTCCGACACTTTCTCAACAATTTTGAGCCAACAGAAGGAACAAGTGAAGACATGGTATACCCAACCATATGCCCTCCAAACTGAGCACTGGTTAAGGAATGATCCAAGAAACACATTAGGGCCTGCTTCAGAGAGGTGCTGAGTGCCCTCAATACTCATTGCAGTCAGCAAGAGGCAAGGGGCTTAAATACCCTCAGGACTGGACAGTTAGGATGTGATTTTATTTATCACAGAGTTTCTTACATATCATCTTCTAGTGCCTTGATATCAAGTGTGATCTGTTTAAAAGTCAAAGGGTGAATTTTCCAACTGTCAATACAGCATACTCAACATGGAATACAAGGAATGTATTCTGACTGCCTCTTACACTATCACTAGGAATAAAGATTTTGTCATCAGAATTTAGCAGACAGAGCTACTGAATAGGAGGCACAATAGAAATCAGGTCATTCGTTGATGCTTGTATTGACTCTGTGAGGAGTTAGCAGGAGCAAACATTTGGTTTTGTTAAAGTAAGCAGACTTGATTAAAAAAACTCACAGGAAGCCGATTTTCTGGATCAAAAGTCCTGAAGTGAGGGGTCTCCTGTAAAACTCACAGATGAAGAGTGTGATGATGGCAGTTTTGTGTAATGGTTAGCAGAGGGGGACGGTTATTTCAATCAAGCCCAGCGTGATCATCATGAAGCCCATTGTGGAAATTATTTCCAGGGATATGGCTGGAAGCTGGATTTACTGACAATAGTAGCCAGACAGTATGATGGTCTTCATATGGGCGGCACTTCAGACCTTGTCACAAGAACAATCACATTTCTGACGTGTTCTGGGAGGCAGAGATGTCTGTGGAATGAACTATGGAAGAATCAAAGTCCAAATTCATATCACAAATTAAATGTAAAAATGCGACTGTGGGAGCAGAAAGTCTTTCTGAAAAGTTTATGAGGTTTGGCAGTTTATTATGCTATGGAACAAAGAACAGGTGACCGGCCTCTGAAAATGTATAACAATCTCTCTGGCTGGTCGGCACTCACTATTATTTGTTTCTCTTTTTCCTTCCCTCTGTTGGATTTCATGAGGGAAGCTGCTGTTGTAGCACCATGCGGTATTAGCTGTGGCTTAATGTGTGATGCTTTATAGACAGAACTCTCATTAGCATTAATCACACAAGGGTGTAAATTCTTCTCTCTCAGGAAGAGAAAATCTGCCAGTATCCCTTTGTTAAATTAAGGGTGGTCAAAAATCAGGCATTGCCCAGGCGGTCAACTAACTCATCGATATGGGGTATGGGGTATGCATCGAATTTGGATATCTCATTCAGCTGGCGAAAGTCATTACAAAACCTAGTGATGCCATCGGGTTTGGGCACCAACACAATTGGGCTTGACCACTGACTGTGGGACTCTTCGATGACTCCCAGCTCCAACATCCTTTTTTTACCTCTGCCTTGATCTCCTCCCTTTTTGCTGCTGGGACCCGATAGGGCCTTAAAGTTACCTTTGCCCCAGGGTCTGTGATAATGTGGTGATATGCTTTGGTGGTCTGGCCTGGTTTGGTTGAAAACACGTCCTGGTATCGGTTGATCATCTCAGTTACCTCATTCTTCTGGTTTGGTGTCAGATCAGTGGATATCCTGATGTGTTCCTGCATATTATTTCCCTGGATCGGGGTCTCTTGGGCCACTACACACGCCTCTCATTGGTGCCAAGGCTTTAAGAGGTTAATGTGATAAATTTGTTCTTGTTTCCAGCGTCCTGGCTGCCGCACCTTGTAGGTTACTTCCCCCACGGGTTCAACCACCTCATAGGGCCCCCTGCCATTGGGCCAAAAGCTTGCTTTCTGCTGTGGGTACCAACACCATCACCCAATCCCCTTCTTGGAACTGTCGGACTTTTGCCTGGCAATTGTAATGGGTTGGCTGGGCCTCCTGCGCCTTTTCCAAATTCTCCCGTACAATAGGGGTGATCCAGGCTATCCGTTCTCGCATCTGCAACACGTGGTCAATTATATTTCTTCCCTCATTGGGTTCCTCTTTCCAGATTTCTTTTGCAATATCTAGTATGCCACAGGGGTGGCGTCCGTATAATAATTCAAAGGGGGAAAACCCAGTTGAGGCCTGAGGTACCTCCAGGATTGCAAACATAAGTTGGGTAGTATCCTATCCTTCCCACAGTGGGAAATAGGGCTTATATTATATGGACCAATAATTATGCTGCTTCTGCCCCATCTCGACTTACCACTTTCCTTATCATTGCCTTGAGGGTTCGGTTAAACCTTTCTACCAGCCCATCAGTCTGCGGATGATAGACTGAAGTTCTCAGGGTATGTATATGGAGCAGCGTACAGAGATCCTTCATTAGCTTCGACATAAATGGCGTACCTTGGTCTGTTAATATCTCCTTTGGTAGCCCCACTTGGGCAAAGATCCCCACCAACTCTTCAGCTATTGTTTTAGAGGCCGTGGTCTACAGGGGGACAGCTTCTGGGTAGCGAGTAGCATAATCCAGAATGACAAGTATATATTGGTGGCCCCGGGCTGTCTTCTCCAGGGGTCCCACTAGATCCATGGCTATTCGCTCCAAGGGGACCTCTATGATGGGAAGGGGCACTAATGGTGCCCTCAAGTGGGGACGGGGACTGTGCAGCTGACACTCTGGGCAGGACGCACAGTACCTCCGCACTGCTTCATGTAGTCTGGGCCAGAAGAATCATCACAGGACCCGTGCCAGAGTCTTCTCTACCCCCAAATGCCTCCCAAAAGGATGACTATGGGCCAGACTTAATACAACATTCTGGTGTTTTTGAGGTACTAGGATCTGCTGTACCTTTAGCCCCTGTACTGCTGCAACCCGGTATAAGAGATTCTTCTTCGTTATGAAGTAGGGTCCTGGTCCCTGGGTTTTCCCTTCCACAGGGACCCCATCTATTTCGGTTACCTCCTTCCTAATGTTGTCGTACCTTGGGTCTTCAGCCTGGTCCCGTCCAAAATTTCCTCTCCTGGGCCTAATCTGCCCATGATCTAGAGGACCAGTCTCTGTCGCCTCTACTGGTTCAGAGACGTTAGGGTGTGGGACAGACTCGGGTGCTTCTCCCTCCTGGGTGACCTCCTTTTCAGCTGCTCGGGTCCGCCTACCTATGAGAGTGACCCTCTGGCTTTGGGCCAGTATTCGGGTTCCCAAGGCCTTAGCTGCCCTTCTTTCCCTTTTTGTCTTTGTATGCTGTCTGGGAGCAGAGAACAAATCTGGGGATATTTCAGAGAAGGTTGGAGGTTGACAGTCTACTGTGGATGCCTCACTACTTTCAGGACTTCCCCCTTTCTCCAATTCCCCAACCAGGAGTAAGTCTCCAAACCCTGGGAAGTCCCTCCCTATGAGCACCGGGTACGGGAGTTTAGGGACTACACCTGCTGCTACCTCAGTAGTGTTCCCCTGAATCTCAATTTTTACTGGGATGGTGGGATAGTAACCAACTGTCCCATGGACGCATGTTATCCCCGTATGCTTAGCCCACAGCAGCTGACTACGCTTCATGAGCTTCCCCGAGACAAGCATGATAGCAATCCCCGAATCAACCAGTGCTGTGGTCTCTACCCCATTTAGCTTCACTGGTCTAGTGAACATATGTGGGGCTAGTGAGACCCCCCACAAGGTGGATTAGGGAGCATGGGTCTGCCCAGTTCCCCAGGTTACACTGCATAGGCTCCTCGGCATTGGGACACTGTGCAGCTATGTGTCCCCACTCCCCACAGGCATAACATCTGTATGGAGCCCTAGGCATCCCCCGGTCTCTTGGTTTGGGTAGTCTAACATTACGATCCGCTTTCCCCTCATGCTCTGACTCTTTGTGGCTTCTGGTGGGCCTTCAGCCCCTCTCTTTTTCCACCTGGGTTCTCCTGGTGGCCCAGTCACCTGAGCGCTAGGGCTTGGTGCTGCTAGTTTAACCTGGGGTGATTCTTCCTTAACTGGTCGGATTAGCTCCCTCGCCATCCTTCGCCTTTCTACCAGCATGACAACCTCGTCATAGGTGGAGGGTTCGTTCTGGCTTACCCAGGCGGCGAAAGTCTAGTGGTAGTCCTCTCATGTACCAGTCAATGACCAGAACCTCTAGTATCTCCTCCGGACTCCAGGACTCAGTTCATAACCACTTTTGTGAGAGATGGATGAGGTCATATAATTGGGACTGCAAGATTTTGTTTTCCTGGTACCTCCACTCATGATATCACTGGGCCCGCACTGCAGTCGTTACCCCAGATCTGGCCAGGATCTCTGCTTTCAGCTGGGGGTAGTCTGCCGCTGCCTCTTCAGGCAAATCATAGTAGGCCTTCTGGGCCTCCCCACACAGGAATGGAGCAAGGATGCCAGACCACTGTTCTCGGGGCCAAGCTTCCCACAGGGCTGTCCTCTCTAAGGTCAGGAGGTATGCCTCTACATCATCCTCCTGCATCATTTTCTGCAGCCAATTGCTGGCCTGCATGATCTGCCTCCCATCATGGCCGCGGTTCAGCTCTGTAAGGGCCTTTACCTGGTTTACCAGTTCCTGCAACATAGCCCAGTCTTGAGAAGCCTGGTCCATCAGCAGGCGATTAGTCCCTTGCTGCAGCCGCACTGCCTCCTGTTGGGCGGCTGCCTGGACACGAGTAGCCTCCTGCTGGGCAGCCGTGGCTTGTATCAGTGCCCGCACTACCTCCTCCATTGTGGTGAAAAAAAAATAGACCCTCTTCCCTTTTTTTTTCTTCCAAACACCCTCCGTCTTCTGCCGCGCTGTGGGCACCAGATCCCACTTCTGACACCAGCTATGACAAAGTTCCTGCTCTACCTTGGTGGGTCTTGTGCTTATTGGCGGATTTGCTCGCCTTTGGAGCTTCACGGTAGCCCCCAGCTTGGCCGTTTTTCTGAATTCACAGTCCAGGTCGACTCCTCCTGTGTCTGACCAGGAGTTGGGAGGATTTGGGGGGAACCCAGGACTGCCCTCTACTCCGGGTTCCAGCCCAGGGCCCTGTGGAATGCAGCTGTCTAGAGTGCCTCCTGGAACAGCTGTGCAACAGCTACAACTCCCTGGGCTACTTCCCCATGGCCTCCTCCCAACACCTTCTTTATCCTCACCATAGGATCTTCCTCCTGGTGTCTGATAATGCTTGTACACCTCAGTCCTCCAACAGTCAGCGTTCTCATTCTCAGCTCCTAGTGCCTCTTGCTCCCAGCTCCTCACATGCACCACAAACTGAAGTGAGCTCCTTTTTAAAACCCAGGTGCCCTGATTAGCCTGCCTTAATTGATTCTAGCAGCTTCTTGATCAGCTGCAGGTGTTCTAATCAGCCTGTCTTAACTGTCTCCAGGAGGTTCCTGATTGTTCTAGAACCTTCCCTGTTACCTTACCAAGGAAAAAGAGACCTACTAAGCGTGGGGCTAATATATTTGCCTTCTATTACTCTCCTGTAGCCATCTGGCCCAACCCTGTCACAACAACTAAAGCTTGTATAGTGAGGCAAGACTGGTAATGAGGCTCTTACGCCATTTTATTATGTGCCGTTATGGGCCATCATTCACTGCTGTAAAGACTTGCCTCACTGGCTGCTTCTGTCTTCACCGCGGACTAGTTGGAGGGGAAGGTCTATTTGCTAGTCAGCATTCATACCTTTGTGCTGATACAGACGTGTCCGTAACAATGAAAACTGCATTTACAAAAAATGAGTTTCTCCTCTCTCTCACCAGATGTATAGAACACACCAGGAAAATGCTGCATAAGCTGCCATGCACCCAGGGCATATGAAATACAAGGGGGTCTCCTCTGTCTTCCCTACCACCTGGCTGCTATGAGGGTAGCTAGTCTCCCCTTTCTCTTGACCCTCCCCTAGGAGGGATGAATTTTCCCCATTTTCCGGCTCACAGATAGTCTATGGTGAGGATATTTCTCCTTCTCCCTGTTCCACCCTTCTGGCTTTTGGTGAGAGTGAACGAGAATTCCAGTGGCTTTTTTCTTTCTTCCCCTCCGTGTGTAGGGTGTGGAGGAGAGCAAAGCCCACCTAGCCCCAGGGAGTTTGCTGAGAACTCCCCCTGCTTTCTCACATGTATAGGGCAGAGGGTAGGGAGCATCAGGCAGTGAATGTATCATACTCTTAAACTCTATTAGAGCCACTTGCTGTCGCCCTGAAGAACCACGTGCAGTCCAAGATCCATAGATAGAGGACCACTGCTTTACACCACTCAGTTGGGTGCAATTAGTGTCCTGTTAGAGACTAGGAAAAATAAATTTGAACTGCAATAACTAGTGATGATAGGGTAGTTCTATTAATAACCTGAGAGCACAAAAAACAAATAGTTCGCAAAGTTTTTACTTTCCCTTCTATTTTATTGCTCTGGTACTATATCAAGGATTAAAGTATTTGGGTCCAGTTATGGAAAAGAGAGAATAGGATATTTTTCAACAAGTACCTCACAAACGTGTGTTCATTGTAGAATATAAAACACACCGAAGGAGGCTAACAGTCAGTTTGGTTTCTTGGCAATGACTGTTAATTTACAGTAACTTACAATAGATGACAATATTTATTTCAGATTCTTGTAAATAATTTTGATTTCAACACTGTATTTGGAATCCCACATCTCTGCTTTGTGCGTTGCCTTCCAGGAGGGGTCAGTGAATCCCCAGGACTCAGCTGGTACTCATTACCCTCTCAATCCAATTAACAAACCTAGAAACTCGGGCATAAACACCAGGCTTCATGGGCTCAGCACAGCCCAGACCCCAAGAGGTGACGCCATGAACGAAGAATTTTTCTTGCTCAATACATATTAGGGGTCCTCCACTGTCACCCTACAAAGAAGAAAGAGAGGTTGCTACCCTATTGAAAGCACACTATGCAAACAGTAACATGCAGGTCGCAGGCACAGAAGTGGAAATATCGTCACAGGCCAAGGATGTGGTCATAAGAAAACACCTCAACTGGGACCAGGGAGGAGCTATGCTTTCCCTGCCTGCGTGTTGGTTGACTTTTTTGGTAGTGGTGCCAATTAAGGGAACTGGTGTGTGTGCGTGAATGTCCCCTCTCTAGCCCCAAGGTTTTTGGTCAAAGTTCCATACGCCGTGAAGACCATTACCTTGACACTTTTAAGCAGCAGTCTTATAGTAAATCATGGCTGTTGCATCGCTCCAGTTGAGTGGTTGCAATGCCACTGAAATTTGGCCCAGCCACCCCTCCATCTGGTGCATAGGGAGTCTGGTCCTGTACAGTGGAGTGCAGAGGAGTCCACTGAGAACTCGACTCCTGGCAGCACCAGCTCATGTAAGAGAGGGGAGATGAGTGGTACAAGTAGAATTCATTTCTTATTGGTACGCTGCACCAGCTGAAGTGTGGGGCGGGGGGCATGTGACCTCCCCACATGACCTCCCATGTGACTCCTCAAATGACCCTACACTGCCCCTAGCCCGGGCCCCATGCTCTCCCCGTCCCCTGCCCATGATCCATCCCACATTACCTGAGGTGGGGGGGCTCTGTCCTCCTCCTGCTGTGCTGGAGACTTCTCAACCATGGGGATCTCCAGAACCGCAGCAGTGAAAGAAGCAGAATGTGGGGCTGCCCAGCGGCCCCACACCAGAAGCTCCTCTGCACGGCTGTACCACCCCAAGCCCTGCCCCCAGCCCTTCCACGCAGCTGCATCTCCTGCGTCCTGCCCGGGGTCTGTATAGCAGCCTCGCTGGAGGACAGGGCTGGGGGCATGAGGCTAAGGGCAGTAGAGCCGCACCGGAGGAGCTGTCAGCGTGGGGTTCTGCTCCTTTTGCCGCTGCGGTTCCCGGGAGAGTCCTGAACCACAGGAATCTCCGGGGAACCACAGCAGCGAAAGGAGCAGAACGTGGGGCGGCCCCACACCGGCAACTCCTCCGGGGCGGAGCCGCTGTACAGACCCCAGACAGGAGATGCAGGCACACAGCTGCATGGAAAGGCTGGGGGCGGTACAGCTGTTCCGGAGGATCTGCCGGTGTAGGGCCCCCCCCTCATTCCGCTCTTCCTGTGTCTTTCCAGTACAGCCTACTGGCTATAACTAGCTTACTGGTACAGCGTGCCGGACCATGCCGCCCTACTTGCTCCGCAGGGGGAGACTCCCCAGCCGAGGGGGACCTGGGGTCGCTGCCGGGGAGAGGCCTGAGCAGGCACCGGACCAGGGTCCCTGCGGGGTGTGGGCAGGGCCTGGAATTCAACCCCCCCACCCCCCCACCCCGGAAATATCTGAATTGGCAATATTGCTTTTTTGTAAAGCTGCAACTTATCCACAGTACTAGAGACAGCCAGGCATGAAACATGTTTGTAGAATCAGAGCATGATGTCAAGGGGCATTTGACTGCACAGTTTAACCCTGTTCTTCCTCCCTTGAGCTCCGCTCTCTCCCACCCCACTTCCTTCCTTCAGAACATCCCATCAGTTCTCCTACTCCTCTCTCGCTGAAGTCTTGGCTCTTCAAGCGGGGTGGCACTATTACCGCTGCTACCCATGCCTGTGGGAGAGCTGACTCCTCTGCCTTCTTACTCCCAATTCCTCCTACCCAGTGAGACCCACACACCACGTGGGAGCTGGGGGAGAAACAGAGGGCGGCGAGCGTAGTAAATGAGCTGGTCAGGGAAGAGAAAGGAACCTCTCACTAACGCAGCCGGCAAAGAGAGCATCTCCTCTGAGTGAGTGGGGGGGATCAAAGGGTTTAAAAAAATACCAGCTGACTGGAAAAACAGGAGGCAGCACTGGACAGCTAGGGAGCAAGAGAAGAGATCTGAGCTCCTGTCCAAATTCTAGACCTACAGTAGCTTCTTCACACCCTATGTCCCACCTGGTCAGAAATTTACTACCTGTAAATATCAGAACCCTGATTCAAGCACATATGCCCATTGGGTGACAGGCACATCATGGAGATTTCTGCACACTCAGGAAATACCATTAACACTGCTGGTGCAGAAGGCCTGCTGAGGCAGGTTCATATTTACTTTCACTCTTCTTTTATCAAGGAGTCCCAGCTTTTCAATGCGGAAAGCTCCCAGCTTGATCCCCTTAGTCAGTTAGATTAAGGAGAATTTCTAAAGTCCTTTCACATATTCAAGGAAATCAGAAAACTGGAAACACTTCAGTCCTAATCTGAACTAAAAAAAAAAAAAAAAAGCCTTTCTACACTTATGAACATTCATCACGAACATGCCTTCCCCTAACAAAGGAAGGGTCTAAGGAATCCAACATGGAGTATCGTTCACACAGGGTCAACTGTAGATTTTCACACCCACTCACTGCTTGGGATGAGGGGTTATGAATTATCTCCAGCTCTGGTTGTACCAATGGAAGAAGGAGTGAGGGAGAACTAGCTTCTGTATGTATTTTCAGCTCTTCACTTCAAGAGGGTATTGAGCCATGAGTTGCTGAGACTAATACTGTGCCCCTAAAGTACAGAGCCCCAAGTGTCATTTTTCCTGCTTATGCTTAAAGCCAGTTTTGATGTCCCCATTCTTTTCTTACCTGGCAGCTGTCAGTACCACCATCAATATTCCCAGCACAGAGCTCAGTGTTTTTAACTCTTCCATTCAGAAATTCAGGGCGATTGCACACTTTATTCTCAATCACAGGGAAGCCAGTTTCTTTAAGTTTACCTTCTCCACCAGTACCTTTGTGAGTAAACAACAAAACAAGTATAAATTGCACAGATAAATTAACTCCATAGCAGAGGCAGTATGACCCAATGGATACGGTGTTGGCCTGGGAATCAGGAAACCTGGCTTCTGTTCCTGGCTCTGCCACTGACTCACTGTGGGCCTAATCCAAAGCCCATTGAAGTCAATGGGAGTCTTTGTCCAAATCACTTAACTTCTCTGAGCCTCATTTTCCCCATCTATAAAATGGAGATAATACTGATTATTTTCCTTTGTAAAGTGCTTTGAAATAAATAAATAAAAAGCAGCAGACAAGGGCTTAGTATTGATAGGCTCTCATTAGGATAGCAGCACGGCTGATTCAGCAAAAAAGATGAAGGAATTAGCTTGGATTTATTTTAAATCTAACTCAAGAATGTTAAACCTCAGGGTGGGAAAAGCTGCAAAGGTCAAAACATCTGGAAGCCAGTGTGGTGATGGGATATGACATTTCAAATATGCAACTACCCATCTGCAAGATGCCACAGAACCCCCTGAGGCCAAAGAAACCCACAGTTGAGAGCAGAAATCTGACAGACAGACTGCTTGAAACATCATAAAGACATAGGTCCCAACCATTGTGGAGACTGGGAATGCTGAGTACAGACACGCCTCTCATCTTGAAGAAGATGGGTTTTTAAGAGGAGGGTCTTAAAGTGAGAGTAGTGGCCTGGCAAACAGGTATGTGAAGGACATTTCTTATGTAGGGGCCAAGATGGAAAAATGTGCGCAGATGGGAGCAGGACTCAAATGGGGTATTATCATTATTATGAACCGTGTGTACTAGCTAAGGACCAACCAAGCATAGGCCCCAGTGTGCTAGGCAATGTAAACACACAAAGTAGCTGACAGTCCCCAAACAGCTTGCGGCCTAAGCAGACAGGACAGACACAGGATGAGGGAATGGCATCACTGGTGTAACTGAGGGGATAAAGGGGTTGGACTAGGAGACAACGTTCTAGTCAGGCAGGGCAATGTGGCAGATTTTGAAAATGAGGACAAGAAGTCTCCTTCTGAGTACGGATTGGAGTCTTTGTGAGAAAGTCATTCAAGAGAATAAACTAAGTCAACATCATGCAGTTTAGAGAAGGGGCAAGGCTAGAAAAATATCCCTGCTGATTGTGCAGAAACCCAAGCTGGGGCAACAGACAGGAGGATAAAGAGGGAATGGGTTGACATTGTTAGGGCTGATTCTCCTCTCGTTTTATACTGCTTTTATAAAGGTGTAACTCCATTGATTTCAGTGGCGCATTCCTGAATGATGAGAATCAAACTCATAGAGAGAGGGAGGTGGAAAGAATGACATTGCTCAATGATATTTGCTATATGGTAAATACTGATGTATATTGATTTGTTTTTTCGAGCACAGAGGGTGCATACATTTGGGGTTTGCACTGATCTTTCAACTGCACTGAATGTGCCTCACCTTCTGTTTCTCCCCAGCCAGTCACATAGCACTCTGCTCTGTTTCCTAACATCACGTTTTCTGAAGGCAAACAAGCTGGGATCACTTCATTGCTGATTACTGCAGGACTGAAACAAAACAAAATGAAAACCAAATCCACAGAGGCATAGCTTTAGCTTGTTTGTCCCTGACACCAGTTACATTCTGAGGCTCTGGAGGGAGACTTGGTGCACAACGGGGTTGATTTTCAGAGGTGCTGAGCACCAATCCCCAAATGAAGTCAAGAAGAGCTATTGGTGCTGAGCACCTATGTATAGCCCTGCAAGTCTTGAGGTAGAACTTTTTTTTTTAAGTGAGGTGTTCTCTCAGGCCCAAAACAGCTTTCTTCTTAGGACCCTCCCACAGTGTGGTGCGTGTACAGGCAAGGGGAGAAGTGACGAGCAGCTGGAGAGATTTGGCAGATCCTTCTGGAGGGGAAGAAATAAAATTAAAATAAATCAGAGAATTTGCCAAGCCGCAGCGTGACAGATCGGATTTCAGAGGTGCCTGCTTGGATGTCTAAGCAGGACCCTGGTCAGGGCTTCAGGCAAATATACGCAGGCATTTTCAGTATACCGCAAAACCTGGAGAATGGTCAGTTTAGATGAGCTATTACCAGCAGGAGAGTGAGTTTGTGTGTGTATGGGGGCGGGGGGGATGTGAGAAAACCTTGATCTATGCAGGAAATAGCCCGACTTGATTATGTTAAGAGTTGTCACTTTGGATGGGCTAGCACCAGCAGGAGAGTGAATTTGTGTGGGGGGGTGGAGGGTGAGAAAACCTGGATTTGTGCTGGAAATGGCCCACCTGTTGATCACTTTAGATAAGCTATTACCAGCAGGACAGTGGGGTGGGAGGAGGTATTGTTTCATGATTTCTGTGTGTATATAAAGTCTGCTGCAGTTTCCACGGTAAACATCTGATGAAGTGAGCTGTAGCTCACGAAAGCTCATGCTCAAATAAATTGGTTAGTCTCTAAGGTGCCACAAGTACTCCTTTTCTTTTTGCGAATACAGACTAACACGGCTGTTCCTCTGAAACCTGACTATTATTGTATCGGGGCCCAAATGCTCAGCCCATCATTAAATACTCAGATGGGCTGGGCACTGGGTATTTCCACCAGAGGAAGAAATCCTCCCACCCAGACCAAGGAGAAGCTATGGAGACACCCCATGGCCGTTACTACAGCCCTATCTCATCTCCTCCTCAAGATGGGAGATGATGATAGGAGCCGCAAGGCAGAAGATGCTCCAGCCATACCCCTATTGCTGTTCCACTTCCACCCACCCCTCCTCAGCGGTGCTGCCACTTAGCAGAATTCCAGCCTGTCGGGAGTCAGAAAAGCACCCTCTTTTACAATCCCCCCAAATTTGTCCCCTCCCTTCCCAAAACTGTGCAACAGAACCACACTGGTTCTGTTGGCAGGGGGCCCTCCACATGCTTAGATGACAGAGCAGGGTCTGTCCTTACATGCCTAGACATAACCATCTTGAGTCTTAACTGCCCATCTGCTAGCAATGCAACTGGACTGCTTGGGATTCAATCAAGATTCAGGTGCTGGATGCCTGGGGATCTGATTCTTTCCTTGCACCTTGTGCAATCATTTACACCTGTGTAACATGGGCATAACACCCATCTCTTTCATCTTGGAGAGAATATCTTCTGCAGCAGAAAACAAGAAATTCATTTCTTTTTCAGGATCCGCAAAACCTAGCAGGTGTCAGGTCATTTTCCATACATTGACAAAGAGCCGGGTTTAAATCATAGAATCATAGAATATCAGGGTTGGAAGGGACCTCAGGAGGTCATCTAGTCCAACCCCCTGCTCAAAGCAGGACCAATCCCCTGCAGACTACTTGGCTCTGGGAAGAAGGATAAAGGAGTTTGAGGCGCAAGTGGTCTTCTCGTCCATCCTCCCCGTGGAAGGAAAAGGCCTGGGTAGAGACCATCAAATCGTGGAAGTCATCAAATGGCTACACAGGTGGTGTCGGAGAGAAGGCTTTGGATTTTTGACCATGGGATGGTGTTCCAAGAAGGAGGAGTGCTGGACAGAGACGGGCTCCACCTAACGAAGAGAGAGAAGAGCATCTTCGCAAGCAGGCTGGCTAACCTAGTGAGGAGGGCTTTAAACTAGGTTCACCGGGGGAAGGAGACCAAAGCCCTGAGGTAAGTGGGGAAGTGGGATACCAGGAGGAAGCATGAGCAGGAGCGCGCAGGAGGGCAGGGCTCCTGCCTCATACTGAGAAAGAGGGTCGATCAGCAAGTTATCTCAAGTGCCTATACACAAATGCAAGAAGCCTGGGAAACAAGCAGGGAGAACTGGAAGTCCTAGCACAGTCAAGGAATTATGATGTGATTGGAATAACAGAGACTTGGTGGGATAACTCACATGGCTGGAGTACTGTCATGGATGGATATAAACTGTTCAGGAAGGACAGGCAGGGCAGAAAAGGTGGGGGAGTTGCACTGTAGGTAAGGGCGCAGTATGACTGCTCAGAGCTCAAGTATGAAACTGCAGAAAAACCTGAGTGTCTCTGGATTAAGTTTAGAAGTGTGAGCAACAAGGGTGATGTCATGTTGGGAGTCTGCTATAGACCACCGGCCCAGGGGGATGAGGTGGACGAGGCTTTCTTCCAACAACTCACAGAAGTTACTAAATAGGATTGCTTTAGGATCCATATGAAACTCTTCTGACTAACTCAGGTGCCCTGCTTAGACTTCAAATTGTGGCTTGCATAGGTTGAAAATGGAACAGAGATATTTCAAGATCAGAAAGTCATACTGCCGACTTCTCTCCAAATTTTGACTCCTGATTTTAGAAATTCTAAGAAAATCTCTATTAGGCACTCCTTGTTAAAAACATTATTAAACTTCTTGGGATCCTTTTGGAATGTGTTTGACATGTAAGTGTAATTTTGATTTATTTAATACAGGAATGCAACTTGGAAAATTCTGCCTACTATATTCCTTTAAAATCTCTTTAGTCAAACCATGTAATTTAACTATGTTTCATCTTGAGAAAAGAAGCTTGATGGGGGACCTATATCAGTCTTCAAATATGTTAAAGGCTGTTATAAAGAGGACAGTGATCAATTGTTCTCCATGTCCATGGAAGATAGGACAAGAAGTGTAATGGGCTTAATCTGCAGCAAGGGCGATTAGGTAAGATATTAAGAAAAGCTTTCTAACTACAATGGTAGTTAAGCTCTGGGATGGGCTTCCAAGGGATGCTGTGGAAATCCCATCTTTGGAGATTTTTAAGAACACATTAGACAAACACCAGTCAGGATGGTCTAGGTTTACTTGGTCCTGCCTCAGCGCAGGAGGCTGGACTACATGATGTCTCCAGGTCTCTTCCGGTCCAACATTTCTATGATGGAAACTGGTCTGTTCTGTAGTATTTTCAATAATCTTCTCTGTCATTAACGTGTATTCTGCATAGATGTAAACACATTTTTGAAGCCTGTAATAAATGCTTAGAAATGACTTTATACACTTTGTGGTATGGGTAGCTGCCCACTGTCCATTAACTAGTCACTTCCACACCACGTATTTGTCAGATCTAAATCCTGACAAGGACACTCATGACTTCAGCCTAAAGGGCTTTAGGGGGAAAGCTTTGGCTGAAACGATACCTGCGCATCTTCAGCAAGGCAATGTCTGCCCTACCAGGTTCCTTGACTATTTTCTCAACCTCTCGGATTTGCACAGACGACTCCTCCGCCTTTTCAGTGTGTAGTCCAAGGAAGATCCTGTATGCAGATGGCCTGGGTGACCTGGAAGAGGTGATTGCACATGGTGAGGTTCTATACAGATAATCAGGGCTTGCATCCCTGCTGAGTGGGGAGCAAGTCCTGAAGAACTGTAGTTGATAGGGAGCTGGGACATACTGATGATTTTTGCAAAAATCTAAGCATTAGGGTTTTTTTTAATGTTTAGCTCTCTCATAGTTATGAAGAAATCCACAGTCTATAAAGTGATGTCATGTTTTCTTCCTGAATCTGCAGATATACTGCTCCAGTGGCTCTGCTGCTGCTTTCCCAAGTAGCAACAGTGAACATGTGATCAATGTCACAGCTGCTCCTTAAATCCCTATGAAGGAAGATGCATAGGAGGTACAGTGTCAATTACAATGTTTGACCAAGATCCAAGCAGCAACAGAGGCAGGTAGTGAAGCTATTTACTGGGGAGGAAGACCTGAAACAAGGTGTAGACATATGCTCTCCCGCTCTGCCCCAGCAACCAAAAGACTGGGAAAAGGGTAGAAGAGTGTTGACACAAACCCACCCCATGCAGCAGCAGCTGGTTGGGGGATAGATAGTGGGGTGGAGATCCCATCTGGCTTTGCAGCACCCAGAAAAGTGGGAGAGGGCAGAATGGTGCCGTGGTTAGACTGAGGTGCTAGGAAGGGGATGGGGGAAGAATCATAGAATATTGGGATTGGAAGGGACCTCAGGAGGTCATCTAGTCCAAGCCCCTGCTCAAAGCAGGACCAATCCCCAATTTTTGCCCCAGATCCCTAAATGGCCCCCTCAAGGATTGAACTCACAACCCTGGGTTTAGCAGGCCAATGCTCAAACCACTGAGCTATCCCTCCCGCCCTAAACTCTGGGAAGATGTCTTTTGCTCTATCAGCAAGCAGAGGAAGGTAGGCATGGGAGGGGTGGATAGGTGCACAGATTACTACAGTGATGAGTGTGGTGTTCAAGAGCCGACATAAACAAGGGAGCATCACTTTTATCAGGCATTGACCTACCAGGCACTGATATGAAGGATAGACTCCTTCAGTAAGTTCAGGAGATAGCACCCTGGTATTAATCACAGCATCCTTCCTTTTAGCTGAAGCTAGCATGGTGGGAGTTGGAGGGGGTAGGCTTCTCATCAGGGTTTTTTCACTGTTATTCCCATTAAATCTTTCATATTGAGCTAAAGCTAGTAGTAGGTATAGTTCTCTAGCTAGTAGAAAATTTGCCGCGCTCCACATCCCAGAATATTAAAGGAACTGCCACATGAAATTGCAAGCCCAACAGCAAGGATTTTTAATGTATCTGTGAACTCAGGGGCCACACTCTATGACTGGAGAGTTGCTAATATACTTCCTATTTTTAAGAAAGGGAAAAAAGTGATCCAGGAAACCACAGGCTCATTGGTTTGACCTCAATTGTATGCAAGGTCTTGGAAGAAATTTTGAAAGAGAAAATAGTTAAGGACATAGAGGTAAAGGGTAATTGGGATAAAGTATAACATGGTTTTACAAAAGGTAAATCTCATTCTTTGAGAAGATTACTGATTTTTTTAAACAAAGGAAAAGCCCTAGATCTAATCTACCTGGATTTCAGTAGGGCATTTGATACACTTCCACATGGGAAATTATTAGTTAAACTGGGGAAGATGGAGATTAATATGAGAACTGAAAGGTAGTTGAGGAGCTGGCAAAAGGGGAGACTACAACGGGTCATACTGAAAGGTGAACTGTCAGGCTGGAGGGAGGTTACTAGTGGAGTTCTTCAGGGATCAGTCTTGGGACCAACCATATTTAACATTTTCATCCATTACCTTGGCACAAAAAGTGGGGATGTGCTAATAAAATTTGCACATGACACAAAGTTGAGAGGTACTGCTAATACAGAGGAGGACCGGAATATCATACAAGAAGATCTGGGGGACCTTATAAACTGGAGTCATATAAATGGGATTAAATTTAACAATGCAAAGTGCAAGGTCATGCATTTAGGGACTGACAACAAGAATTTTTGCTATAAACTGGGGACGTATCAGTTGGAAGCGACGGAGGAGGAGAAAGACCTGGGTTTATTTGTCAATTACAGGATGACTATGAGCCGCCAATGTGATGTGACTGTGAAAAGGCTAATGCAATCCTAGGGTGCATCAGGCGAGGTATTTCCAGTAAAGATAGGGAAGTGTTATTGACATTATACAATACACTGGTGGGACTCCACCTGTAATACTGTGTTCAGTTCTGGTCTCCTATGGTTAAGAAGGATGAATTCAAACTGGAACACTGAAGAGAAGGGCTACTAGGATGATCAGAGGAATGGAAACCCTTCCTTACAAAAGGAGACTCAAGGAGTATGGCTTGCTTAGCCTAACCAAACAAAGGCTGCAGGAGATAGGATTGCTCTCTATCAATACATTAGAGGGACAAACACCAGGGAGGGGGAGGAATTATTTAAGTTAAGGGCTAGTGTTGACACAAGAACAAATGGATATAAAGTGGCCATCAACAAGTTTAGGTTTGAAATCAGAAGGCTTCTAAGCATCAGAGGAATGAAAGTCTGGAACAGCCTTCCAAGGTAAGCAAGGGGGGTGCAAAACCTAACCGGCTTCAAGGCTCAGCTTGAAAAGTTTATGGAGGGGATGTATGATGAGACTGCCTACAATGGCATGTGGCCCATCTGTGACTGCTATTAGCAAAAATCCCCAATGGCCAGAGCTGGGGCACTAGATGGGGAGGGCTCTGAGTTATTATTGAGAATGCTTTCCCAGGAGTTTGGCCAGTGGGTTTTGCTGGCATGCTCAGGGTTCAACTGATCGCTATATTTTGGGTTGGGAAGGAATTTTCCCACAAGTCAGATTGACAGAGACTCTGGAGGGGGGGTTCGCCTTCCTCTGTACCATAGGGCACAGGCCATTTGCTGGTTTAAACTTGAGTAAATGGGGGATTCTCTGTAACTTGAAGTCTTTAAACCATGATTTGAGGATTTCAATAACTCAGCCAGAGGTTAGGGGTCTATTACAGGAGAAGGTGGGTGAGGTTCTGTGGCCTGTAATGTGCAGGAGGTTAGATTAGATGATCACAATGACCCCTTCTGGTCTTTAAGTCTATTGGTCTATGTAATCATATTTTTGGCCATCTCTTTGTATCAGAATCTGAAAAACAAAGCATGTTCTGGTCTCAGCTGGAATTTTACATCTATAAATGTCATCTACGTCAGTGCTTCTCAAGCTATCTGATGTGGGGGACCGGCATTTTCTTTTTCCAATGTGCGCGCAGACCGGCAGCTGATGGCTAGCCGGACCCGCACCGGTCCGCAGATCACCACTTTGAGCAGCACTGATCTACGTCACAGTTTGAATACAACAATAAAACTGCAAATGCTGTAACTCTTACAGCTACAGCAACCATGAAGTCAGATGACTAGATACTCTGTTTTGGATGCAGAGTTTTGCTTATTAAGGTCTCGCCAAGCATCCCACTAACATTTATTATGACATGAAGCTTTCTTTTCAGCCATCAGTGTGTCAGCTTCACATAGCTGGGTGACTCCTCAAGATGGTAAGTTGCTCTCTTGAGATATCTGAGCATCTCTCTTGCTTATTACACAAGCACAAAATCAGGGCCTGACTGTGCTGCCCTTACAGATATGAACAGGTTCATTATTCAGTAAGGAACCTCACTGTTACCCTATCTCTTTCTCTCTGCTCTAACTTGAATGAACTGAGCTTGGGGATGAGAAGTAACAGAGCAGTTAACCACTCTAAGAGCCATCATGTAGGTGAAGCATTGGCTGGTTAAGAGTATAAGAACATAAGAATGGCCCTCTTGATCAGACCAAAGATCCATCTAGCCCGTATCCTGTCTTCTGACAGTGGCCAATGCCAGGTGCCCCAGAGGGAATGAACAGAACAGGTAATCATCAAGTGATCCATCTCCTGTCGCTCATTCCCAGCTTCTGGCAAAAGCCAACTTCTGGTTCAGACAGATCAAAGAAACACTTTGCCAAGCACACTTTTTTTCGCTCTTTGATATGCCTCTCCAGTTGTAGGAAATATCTGCAGCAGGCTACAATAGACACTTACCTGTCTAAGCAGTGTTTGGCGGTAAGAACCCACTGTGGGGCTATCAGAGTGCCACCACAAAAGTGCATGTTGAAACTGGAATAGAGAGGAAAGGCATGAGATTAGTTTGAGAATGTGAAGTTAATTCTCCACTATCACAGCAATGCACACTGAGGACTACTAGTAAACCATCAACTTCACTTATTCAGGAGCTTTTAGGATTCCCAGATTTTATTCTACAGATCATGAGAAAGAAAATACTGATTTTCATCAAGAGCTGAGGTTTGGTTGGCTCAAAACATGAGAAAAGATAGTTGACTCCTCTCTTGAATTTTGAAAGATTGTCCCAATTTCAACAGGAGGGTTCTGTGTTCAGAAGTATAATCAATATTATGACATATCTTAACTAGGGCTGTCAAGCGATTACAAAAATTCATCACTATTAACCATGTGATTAAAAAGATTGATTGCATGATTAATCGTGTTGTTAAACAATAATGGAATACCATTTATTTAAATATTTTTGGATATTTTCTACATTTTCAAATATATTGATTTCAGTTACAACACAGAATAAAGTGTATATTGCTTACTTTATATTTATTTTTTATTACAAATATTTGCACTGTAAAAAACAAAAGAAATAGTATTTTTCAATTCATGTCATACAAGTATTGTAGTGAAATCTCTCTATCATGAAAGTTGAACTTACAGATGTAGAATTATGTACACAAAATAACTGCATTGAAAAATAAAACAATGTAAAACTTTAGAGCCTACAAGTCCACTCAGTCCTGCTTCAGACAATCACTCAGAAAAACAAACTTGGTTACAATTTGCAGGAGATAATGCTGCCTGCTTCTTGTTTACAATGTCACCTGAAAGTGAGAACCAGCGTTTGTATGGCACTCTTGTAGCAGGCATTGCAAGATATTTACATGCCAGATGCGCTAAAGATTCATATGTCTCTTCATCTTCAACCACCATTCCATAGGACATGCGTCCAAACTGATAATGGGTTCTGCTCGATAATGATCCAAAGCAGAGCGGACTGATGCATGTTTAGTTTCATCATCTGAGTCAGATGCCACCAGCAGAAGGTTGATTTTCTTTTTTGGTGGTTCAGGCTCTGTAGTTTCCGCATCTGAGTTTTGCCCTTTTAAGACTTCTGCAAACATGCTCCACATCTTGTCCCTCTCAGATTTTGGACCGCATTTTTGATTCTTAAACCTTGGGTCAAGTGCTGCAGCTATATTTAGAAATCTCACATTGGCATCTTCTTTGCGTTTTGTCAAATCTGTTGTGAAAGTGTTCTTAAAACAAACATGTGCTGGGTCATCATCCGAGACGTCTATAACATGAAATATATGCAGAATGTTGGTAAAACAGAGCAGGAGAAATACAATTCTCCCTCAAGGAGTTCAGTCACAAATGTAATTAGCGCATTATTTTTTGACGAGCATCATCCGTATGGAAGCATGTCCTCTGGAATGGTGGCTGAAGCATGATGGGGCATACAAATATTTAGCATATCTAGCACATAAATACCTTTCAATGCCAGCTATAAAAGTGCCATGCGAACGCCTGTTCTCACTTTCAGGTGACATTGTAAATAAGAAGCAGGCAGCAGTATCTCCTGTAAATGTAAACAGACTTGTTTGTCTTAGCGATTGGCTGAACAAAAAGTAGGACTGAGTGGACTTGTAGGCTCTAAAGTTTTACATTGTTTTGTTTTTGACAGCAGTTATGGAAGAAAAAAATCTACATTTGTAAGTTGCACTTTCATGATAAAGAGATTGCACTACAGTACTTGTATGAGGTGAATTGAAAAATACTATTTCTTTTATCATTTTTACAGTGCAAATATTTGTAATAAAAATAATAATATAAAGTGAGCACTATGCACTTTGTATTCTGTGTTGTAATAGAAATCAATATATTTGAAAATGTAGAAAAACATCTGAAAATATTTAATAAATTTCAATTGGTATTCTATTGTTTAACAGTGGATTAGTCGTGATCAATTTTTTTAATCACAATTAATTTTTTTGAGTTAATCGCGTGAGTTAACTGCAATTAATTGACAGCCCTAATCTTAACCATTTGCTTTGTGGTGTCCTACTGGACAAATTTCAAAAGCTTGCAACGCTGCATAGCTGTGAGTAGGTAGGCATATATCACTGATGCCAAGGTATACAATTTTCATTGTCTTGAGGACATTATTTTTTATGGTGACCAGCAGATTTTTGTGGGCATTTTCATCAGGCCTTTTCTTAGCACTGCTAGATCTCTATAACTAACCACAACCAATATGACACTGAAAATGTTCGGTCCTGGAGATTATGGCTTTGATACAGCTCTGATCACAGTCAATGGAAGTATTGCCTTTGGCTCCAGTGGAAACAGGACTGGATCCCATATAAGCAGGGATGACAGAAAACCATCTGTACAAATTTTAAATTGCTGGCTCCATCCCGGGTCTAAATCCCCATGGCATGGATACAAATAACTCCCGTTGCGTTCAATGGGAATTATTTGTTTCCTATGTCACTAAAATTAAAGCACATTTTGGACGAGTAGTTCAAATCGGCCCTATGTAAATGTTTAGGACAAAAATGGGAGGGGTTCTAGTTAACTACATTACATTTACTAGCTTGGGACAATCTTGTCAAGAGGAAAAAATGTTGTGCAATATATTTTGTTGAAAAGATTTATTTTAGAGGCATTTCAGTTTGGGGGCATTTTTAGGGAGAGATCAAGACTACTCTCCAGATGGCGTCAGCTCCACATACAGAAACATGAAGAGTGAAGTCCTTTCTGTAAAGTTGTTGCTGAGGTGCCCCATGTAGTGAGGTGCTTTCTAAGTTGTAATGCAATGTGGAATAGTTATACCTTGTCCTGAGACTGATTTGCCAGGGCCAAGAGTGTGGATTTGAAACACACCCGCCCACAATCCTTGTAGGGCACAGCTTTGGAGCGGTCTTGGCTTTTCCACACTCATATTCGGGAGGAGCTAAAGAATGAAATGAAGTCAACCTGAAGAATTTTTAAGCAGCTGTCATACCATCCACAATATATTTAAATAAATGGGGAGAGGAAGGTTATCTTTACACCTCTGGTTTGTCACTCTTTATGAAGCAATTACACAGCAAAAACTGCATAAACTTTGTTAGGTTATTCTGATCTGGAACAGTTAATAATGTCTGTGACCAAAATATTGCTTTCAAGATGACAACACATTGATTTACATGGCAAAAAGTTTACAGATGTACCATTTGGATATCAGCGAGTCAGAAACAAAACGGGGCTAAAATTACAGTAAGGGGAAAAGAACAAAAGAAAAAAAAGAAAACACATTCCCCAAATTGCCTCAGTAAGTACCCTTACATCTCTGACCGAGTACAGCAACCCTACAAGCCATATCTTCTGACTGTATTTAAACTAATCTGGAGCAATGGTAAATGAAGTTCAGTCACTGTCTCTGTGTTCCCTGCCAAAAGCTTTCAGAGCTGTCCCTCTTTAAAAGTGTTAGGGAAATCCAGGACCATCCTCTCCACCAGGGTCTGATCTAGGGCATAATGGTGGGCATCTTATGGCTGTCTCCCTGGATCACTTGCTACCAGCACCCTCTCTTCCCATAGGGTAAAGTAAAGAACTGAAAATAAAAATAAAGATTCTGACCTTCACAGTTTCACCAGTCCTTTCTTTGCAGGAATGGTCAGGCCACAGTAGCTCATTGGGAGTGCAGTTTACTTCCACTGTCTGCCTGCCACTCAGCTGCTCTCTTTAACCTCCTCCTCCAGCCTTTGCAGGTGGGGTGGGGTGGGGTGAGGCCGCCTGGGCCCAGAGCAGCTCCTTAACCCCTTCTTCTCTAGTGTGGAGTTTGTATACCCCAACAAGTGACCCACCACAATAAAGCCAGTGGGGTTGGTTTACAGTTGTGGTGTGTGTATCTTGCAGAATCCCTTACTCTGCTTACCTGCTCTGTTCTGGGGTTTGGTCAGGGATACTCACCAAAGGACAAGCATCATGTGTCCATCTTACAAAAATACAGAGTGGAGAAATTATATAATTTCTTAGGGCAGGGATTGTCTCTTTGTTTTATGCTTGTACAGTGCTTAACACAGTGGGTCGTGGCTTCTAGATGCTCCCATAGTACAACAACACATAATTAATTAATTAACTGACAGGCAATCCAGCTCCTGGCCATAGGCGGCATTTTCAAGCCCTTTTGTGTGCACATTAGGCACAGTGTAACATATTTGCATATACTTTATTTAATTTTTTTAAAGGTTTCAGCTAGTCTGGCTATTTTTAGGGCGAGATCTCTCAAAACCACCTTTTATTAGTTACTGTTTCAAATAAGTTGTTCTGGGAAAAATGTTTGTGGTCCATGTAATATTTGCCATTACAGGCAAACCAGAGTGCTCATGTTTTTCCGAACTTTCAAAATCCTTTTCCAGAGAGCTAAAAAGTTGGAGCTACATCTTGACTTCCATATGCACTCAGACCTCCTATTTCATTCAGTGGGTCCTAGGGTTTTGATTTGCACACAATGTTTTGGATATGAATGATTAACTGTTGCAACATAAATAAATAAAATCTTTAGAAAGCATGTAGTGGGGATAGTCTCATTTCAGGTCACTGTTGTTGTGGTTATTTATTTGTATTGCGGTATGGCCTACCGGCCACTACCTCATTGTGCTAGGCACTGTACATACATAAAAAAATGCCAGCCCCTACCCCAAATAGCTTACAATGTAACTGTAAGACAAAAGACAACCAGTAGATACAACAAACGTGGGGGTGGAGAGCACAAGGTTAGAGTGAGATGATTATGATCAGTGTGGCAAGCAGCAGTCACAGCCCACCCGCTGCCTGAGTTTTGTCAGACGCATGCATGCAGCTCCTGTTCATGTGTCCCAGAAGCTAGAATATGAGCCTTGCTCTTTAAATTCAATAAAAAGCTTGGAGTAAAACATGCACCCCTCAACACTTTCCCTTTATTGACCCCCAAATGCCTTTCTTTTTAAGTAAACAAATTAAATATTTAGGGCCAGATTCACTCCCCAGCTAGCATGAAGAGCATTTTGCCAGGGAAGGGCAGATTTATTTGTATGTCTCGGACTGCATCCCTCCAGCAGAGCTAAGTAAGCATATCTCTAGGTCAGCCTGGCTCAGCCTTCTCCTGCATCTGTCCCACCCAATAGCACTGAGAACAACCTGCAGATTTAGGGCCTGATCCAAAACCCACTGAAGCCAATTGGAAGACTCCCATTCAATTCAATGGGCTTGGGACCAGGCCCATACTCTGGGGTGGGGTTTAGTTACAACCATGAATAAGAACCTCTGTGTAGAGTTTGCCTAAGATGTTTAAGAGTGACTAGTGATGTCAGGTGCTTCAGTTTTTGGATGACCACCTCCAGCAATGACAAACAGCATATTCTGTCGGGATCAGACAATCTTGTAGAGATTACACCCAACTTTTTTACCTAAACTTTAGCTGATTATTACCAGCAGATGCTGTTGTCAGTTACATGGAGCTATAATTTGAAATATAAAGCTATTGTTAAAGCCTGTCTTTTCCACTCAGATTGAAAAATAAAATTACCCATTGCAAGTGTCATAAAAACATTTTCAAAAGCATAAATAGGGGAGACAAGACTCTTTAAAGAATAATTACGGCACTCGGTGATTTCACAGTATTCCCAGGCTTTCCTTGGGTCTGTCGTATAGCACCAAGGACCATTAATATCTCCGTCAGGATTCCTGCAATACTGTAATAAATACAGAAATGAACAAACAAACAGTAAAGCCCTGAATATTAAGAAGGGAATTAAAAAGTCAATTGATTTATGTTTTTATAATAATATAAAACTAAACGTTGGATTTTTCCCCCCAGACAATATTTCACTGTTTTGTTGATAATCATTTATTCTCATTGCAATAAAATCCTTTGTTTTCTTTTTCTCAAAACGGTTCGATGAATTAAGTGAAATGTCATGAAAATAAAACTGACACAACTTTCTTCAACCAGGCAAGTCACAAGTAGCAGAGCCAGCCTGAATCTCTGATTGATCCTATGGACTCAAGAGTACAACAAACATAAGATGGGATTTTCCTAGGGCGCTCAGTGCTGGCCTAACTCTGTTCCCACTGAAGTCAGAGTGATTAAGCCAATGCTAAGCATATTGCCAAAGCCCACTTTGTTTTCAAGATCTTGAGGAGATGCCAAAGAGCATCTTTCCGAGGTTTGCAAAGGACCCCGTATGTCATGGGGCCAGGCAGCTACAGTGGAAGCTTCTCCTACATAGCTTGCCAATGCACATCAATCCCAACCTGCTTAAATACCGCAGTGCTAAGAAATGTCTAAATGTTTCCTCCCCTCTCCACCATTTGTCTCAGTTGTGAGCTGCCCCCTGAGAAGACTGCCAAATATGCTGAATTCTCTTGTGGGTTTTTTGGTGAATAAACATACCCAGTGGAACAGGATGAGGTCACCAATATCATTAGCATATGTTTATTTACACAGGCTTTTCCCTGAGTTAATACTTAGGAGGGAGGGAATTGCTTTGCATGTGGGGTGGGAGCTAGGGTCTTTTCTATTGGGAAGAAGAAGACAAGGTCAACAAGGACAACAAGAAGAAGGTCAAGGAAAGTGTGGGCCCCTTAGTGAATAAGGGAGGCAACCTAGTGACAGAGGATGTGGAAAAAGCGAATGTACTCAATGCTTTTTTTTGCCTCTGACTTCATGAACAGGGTCAGCTCCAAGACTACTACACTGGGAAGCACAGTATGGGGAGGAGGTGACCAGCCCTCGGTGGAGAAAGAAGTGGTTCAGGGCTATTTAGAAAAGCTGGATGAGCGCTGCATCTGAGGGTGCTAAAGGAGTTGGCTGATGTGATTGCAGAGCCATTGGCCATTACCTTTGAAAACTCATGGCGATCGAGGGAAGTCCCGGACAATTGGAAAAAGGCTAATGTAGTGCCCATCTATAAAAAAGGAAAGAAGGAGGATCCTGGGAACTACAGGCCAGTCAGCCTCACCTCAGTCCCTGGAAAAATTATGGAGCAGGTCCTCAAGGAATCAATTCTGAAGCACTTAGAGGAGAGGAGAGGAAAGTGATCAGGAACAATCAGCATGGATTCACCAAGGGCAAGTCATCCCTGACTAACCTAATTGCCTTCTATGATGAGATAACTGGCTCTGTGGATGAGGGGAAAGCAGTGGACATGTTATTCCTTGACTTTAGCAAAGTTTTTGATACGGTCTCCCACAGTGTTCTTGCCAGCAAGTTAAAGAAGTATGGGCTGGATGAATGGGACTATAAGGTGGATAGAAAGCTGGCTAGATCGTCGGGCTCAACGGATAGTGATCAATGGCTCCATGTCTAGCTGACAGCCAGTATCAAGAGGAGTGCTCCAAGGGTCAGTCCTGGGGCCAGTTTTGTTCAATATCTTCATTAATGATCTGGAGGATGGCATGGATTGCACCCTCAGCAAGTTTGCAGATGACACTAAACTGGGAGGAGTGGTACATATGCTGGAGGGTAGGGATAGGATACAGAGGGACCTAGACAAATTAGAGGATTGGGCCAAAAGAAATCTGATGAGGTTCAACAAGGACAAGTGCAGAGTCCTGCACTTAGGACGGAAGAATCCCATGCACTGCTACAGACTGGGGACCAAATGGCTAGGCAGCAGTTCTGCAGAAAAGGACCTAGGGCTCACAGTGGACGAGAAGCTGGATATGAGTCAACAGTGTGCCCTTGTTGCCAAGAAGGCTAACGGCATTTGGGGCTATATAAGTAGGAGCATTGCCAGGTGATCGAGGGACATGATCATTCCCCTCTATTCGGCGTTGGCGAGGCCTCATCTGGAGTACTGTGTCCAGTTTTGGACCCCACACTCCAAGAAGGATGTGGAAAAATTGGAAAGAGTCCAGTGGAGGGCAACAAAAATGATTAGGGGGCTGGAGCACATGAGTTATGAGGAGAGGCTGAGGGAACTGGGATTGTTCAGTCTGCAGAAGAGAAGAATGAGGGGGGATTTGATAGCTGCTTTCAGCTACCTAAAAGAGAGTTCCAAAGAGGATGGATTTAGACTGTTCTCAGTGGTACCAGAGGACAGAAGGAGGAGTAATGGTCTCAAGTTGCAGTGGAGGAGGTTTAGGTTGGATATTAGGAAAAACTTTTTCACTAGGAGGGTGGTAAAGCACTGGAATGGGTTACCTAGGGAGGTTGTGGAATCTCCTTCCTTAGAGGTTTTTAAGGTCAGGCTTGAGAAAGCCCTGGCTGGGATGATTTAGTTGGGGATTGGTCCTGCCTTGAGCAGGGACTTGGACCAGATGATCTCCTGAGGTCCCTCCCAACCCTGATATTCTATGATTCTATGAAGGTGCTGTGGAGTAAGATGTAATTGATTTTATTTGCACTCAGAATTTTATCTCAATGCATTTTATCATTTTAAAAAAGAACTATGTCAAACAGGCTCTTGCCCCAATTTCAGCCTAGTGCATTAACCAGTTGTGCCACCTAGCCACATCTTAGGGGCAAATCCTTCTCCCGGGGCTCAATCTGAAATTCTGGGCCAGGTGCTGGAGATTTGTGCAGGTGGTAGGAAGGGGAATGAATCTTCCTCCAACGAATCTCCCTCCAAGAAATGACCACAGCATAGCCCATGTGATTCCCTCTCTGAGGAATACACATTTTATATCATATTAGTGAATTATGTTTGGATGCATCCGTTAACCTTTCCCAAAATCAACCCCCACTCAAGTGCAAAGGACAGTTCTGATAAATACGCCCTAATTTCAGTTCATGAAAGAAAAGCACTTCTGTTGTTAGATTACAAACATAACAAAAACAAACAAACAGGGCCTGATCCTGCAAAAGCGTACTCATGCAAGTAGACTTTACTGGTACTTGCAGATCCATTAATGTCAAGGGGACTATCAAAGCTGCCAAGATTTGGGTTTCTCCAGGTGCATCATTTCTCATGGATGAACGAGAGTGCAGAATTCCATCTCCAAAGGTTCCAAAATCAGGAGATTTCTTTTAAAAGATATTGTTGTCAGTTTTTAGAGTAACAGCTGTGTTAGTCTGTATTCGCAAAAAGAAAAGGAGTACTTGTGGCACCTTAGAGACTAACCAATTTATTTGAGCATAAGCTTTCGTGAGCTACAGCTCACTTCATCGGATGCATACTGTGGAAACTGCAGAAGACATTATATACACAGAGACCATGAAACAATACCTCCTCCCACCCCACTCTCCTGCTGGTAATAGCTTATCTAAAGTGATCACTCTCCTTACAATGTGTATGATAAACAAGGCATGAAAAACCTCCTAAGCTTATCTTTACCAGCTTAGGTCAAAACTTCCCCAAGGTACAAAATATTCCACCCTTTGTCCTTGGATTGGCCGCTACCACCACCAAACAAATACTGGTTACTGGGGAAGAGCTGTTTGGAAATGTCTTTCCCCCCAAATACTTCCCAACACTTGCACCCCCCCTTTCCTGGGAAATGTTGGATAAAAAGCCTCACCAATTTGCATAGGTGACCACAGACCCAAACCCTTGGATCTGAGAACAATGAAAAAGCATTCAGTTTTCTTACAAGAAGACTTTTAATAGAAATAGAAGTAAAGAAATCACCTCTGTAAAATCAGGATGGTAGATACCTTACAGGGTAATTAGATTCAAAACATAGAGAATCCCTCTAGGCAAAAACTTAAGTTACAAAAAAGATTCACAGACAGAAATAGTTATTCTATTCAGCACAATTCTTTTCTCAGCCATTTAAAGAAATCATAATCTAACACGTACCTAGCTAGATTACTTACTAAAAGTTCTAAGACTCCATTCCTGGTCTATCCCCAGCAGAAACAGCACATAGACAGACAGAGACCCTTTGTTTCTCTCCCTCCTCCTAGCTTTTGAAAGTATCTTGTCTCCTCATTGGTCATTTTGGTCAGGTGCCAGCGAGGTTACCTTTAGCTTCTTAACCCTTTACAGGTGAGAGGAGTTTTTCCTCTGGCCAGGAGGGATTTTAAAGGGGTTTACCCTTCCCTTTATATTTATGACACGCCCCCCAAATCTCAGCTAGGGTGAAACACTGTCTGGGATTTCTTCCTGGAGCTCTAGGAAAAACAGAGTTAATAAGACACATGCATCTCTAAATATACTACCAAGTACATAAAGACTAACAATATTTTCTACATCTCAAGGATGATTTTAACCAGTTGATTCCGGGAAACTTTCACGGGAGAGTGCATCAGCCACTTTGTTAGACGCTCCTGAGATGTGTTGGATGTCGAAATCAAAATCTTGGAGAGCTAAACTCCACCGAAGAAGTTTTTTGCTATTTTCTTTGACGGTGTGAAGCCACTTCAGTGCAGCATGGTCGGTTTGCAGGTGGAAACGCCGTCCCCAAAGATATGGGCGTAGCTTTTCCAGAGCGTAGACAATGGCGTAACATTCTTTTTCAGTGACTGACCAGTTGCTTTCCCTCTCAGACAGTTTTTTGCTGAGAAACACTACACGGTGGAATTCTTGATCAGGTCCTTTCTGCATTAAAGCTGCTCCCACACCCCGCTTGGACGCATCTGTGGATACTAGGAACGGTTTGTCAAAGTCTGGGGCCCTTAGTACAGGGTCAGACATGAGTGTCGCTTTAAGCTTGTTAAAGGCCTTCTGACACTTTTCGGTCCACTGAACAGCATTTGGCTTTTTCTTTTTGGTTAGGTCTGTCAGTGGGGCGGCGATTTGGCTGTATTGCGGTACAAATCATCTGTAATAACCAGCCAAACCTAAGAAAGATTGAACCTGTTTCTTTGACTTTGGAACAGGCCACTTTTGGATAGCATCCACTTTGGCCTGTAGGGGGCTGATAGTTCCGTGACCCACCTGGTGTCAAGGTAAGTCACTCTGTTTAGGCCTATTTGACACTTCTTAGCCTTAACAGTTAGTCCTGCCTCCCTTATGTGCTCAAGGGCTTTTTGTAGATGTTCCAGGTGGTCTGCCCAGGAATCCGAAAATATGGCCACATCATCAAGCTAGGCGACTGCATATTCTCCTAATCCCGCTAGGAGACCATCTACAAGTCTTTGGAAGGTGGCGGGTGCATTTCGCAGCCCGAAAGGGAGTACGTTAAATTCATACAGCCCGAGATGTGTGGTGAAGGCTGACCTTTCCTTGGCAGATTCATCTAGCGGTACCTGCCAGTACCCCTTGGTTAAGTCCAAGGTAGAGATGAACTGGGCCCGTCCCAGTTTCTCTAATAGTTCATCTGTGCGTGGCATTGGATAGTTGTCTGGGCGAGTTACAGCATTTAGCTTACGGTAGTCCATGCAAAAATGTATTTCCCCATCTGGTTTGGGAACTAGAACCACTGGAGATGCCCACGCACTTCCAGAGGGGTGGATTACACCCATCTGTAACATATCCTGGATCTCTCATTCTATAGCAGTTTTAGCTTGAGGAGACACTCGGTAAGGTTGGACCCTAATTGGGTGAGCATTACCTGTGTCAATGGAGTGGTATGCCCGTTCAGTCAGGCCTGGGGTGGCTGAGAACGTTGGCGCGTAGGTAGTGCACAGCTCCTTGATCTGCTGTCGCTGCATACGCCCAAGGGTCATGGAGAGGTTCACCTCTTCCACACCACCAGCACATTTCCCTTCGTAGTAGACACCTTCGGGCCACTCAGCGTCGTCTCCTTCCTGGGCTATAAACTGACAAACCTTTAATTCTCTGGAATAAAAGGGCTTTAGAGAATTAATATGGTACACCTTAGGCTTTCAGTTGGAGGTGGGGAATGAGATAATTAACAGCTCCCAGGCGCTCCTGGACCGTGAATCGCCCTTCCCACGATGCTTCCATTTTATGGGCCTGGAGCGCCTTTAAGACCATGACCTGGTCCCCTACTTTGAAGGAACGCTCTCTGGCATGTTTATCATACCAGGCTTTTTGCTCTTTTTGAGCATCCTGTAAGTTTTCTTTAGCAAGGGCTAAAGAGGTTCGGAGGGTGTTTTGTAGGTTGGTTACAAAGTCCAGAATGTTAGTTCCTGGAGAAGGTGTAAATCCCTCCCATTGCTGCTTCACCAACTGCAATGGGCCCTTAACCTCACGGCCATATACAAGTTCAAATGGGGAAAACCCTAAACTGGGGTGTGGTACAGCTCTGTAGGCAAAGAGCAACTGCTGCAATGCTAGGTCCCAATCATTGGAGTGCTCACTTACGAATTTACGTATCATGGCCCCCAAAGTTCCATTAAACTTCTCCACCATGCCATTTGTTTGATGGTGGTAAGGAGTGGCAACCAAGTGATTTACCCCATGAGCTTCCCAAAGGTTTTCCATAGTTCCTGCCAGGAAATTAGTCCCTGCATCTGTGAGGATGTCGGAGGGCCAACCTACCCTGGAAAAAATGTCTGCTAGTGCCTGGCACACACTTTTAGCCCTGGTGTTGCTTAGAGCTATTGCTTCCGGCCATCGGGTGGCAAAATCCATGAAAGTCAGTATGTACTGCTTTCCTCTGGGTGTCTTTTTCGGAAAAGGACCCAGAATAGCCACAGCTACTTGCTGAAATGGAACTTCAATGATGGGGAGTGGCTGGAGAGGGGCTTTGACCTGGTCTTGGGGTTTTCCCACTCTTTGGCACACCTCACAAGACAGGACATAGGTAGAAACATCCTTGCCCATTCCCTCCCAGTGGAATGACCCCCCCAAACGGTCTTTGGTCCTGTTCACCTCAGCATGGCCACTAGGGTGATCATGGGCTAAGCTCAAGAGCTTGGCCTGGTATTTAGTTGGAACTACCAACTGTCTCTGAGGATGCCAGTCTTCCTGGTGTCCACCAGAAAGAGTTTCCTTGTATAAAAGTCCTCTTTCTACAACAAACCTGGATCGATTAAAAGAGCTGAGAGACGGTGGGTTGCTCCGTGCCGCTGTCCAAGCTCTCTGGAGGCTTTCATCTGCTTCCTGTTCAGTCTGGAACTGTTCCCTTGATGTTGGAGACATCAGTTCCTCATGGGATTGTGGACCTAGGCTTGGTCTCTCTGGAAGCGATGTAGGGGATGGGGCTGTTTCCATTGACTGTGAACCACTCTCCACTGGTACACTATGTTGGGATTCAGGCTCCGGCTGAGCCTCTTGTATAGGGTTATGGGCTGCTGCCAGTTCAGGTTCGGTGGGGCCCTTTGGTGTTGAGGTTGCAAGTACTGGATTCAGTGCTGGCAATGGGTCTGGTGTTGGTTGTTCGGCTGGTTCCGGGTCTGGGATTGGTTCCATCTGGGTCTCTGGGACTGGATCCTCTACTGCTGTTGCAGACATTGGCCTGGGGTCTGGGTCCATCACCTCTGACCGGGTCCTGATAGAAGTTTCCGGAACAGAGCTAGGCCTCACGGCTTGTTTAGCCTGGCTGCAGGTGACCATTCCCACCCTCTTGGCCTGCTTCACATGATTGGCCAAGTCTTCCCCCAACAGCATGGGAATGGAATAATCATCATAGACTGCAAAAGTCCACGTTCCTGACCAGCCCTTGTACTGGACAGGCAACTTGGCTGTAGGCAAATTGAAAGAGTTGGACTTGAAGGGTTGAATCGTCACTTGGATCTCTGGGTTGATTAAATTGGGGTCCACTAAGGAAGCATGGATAGCTGACACTTGTGCTCTGGTGTCCCTCCACGCGGTGACCTTTTTCCCGCCCACACTCACAGTTTCCCTCCGCTCCAAGGGTATCTGGGAGGTATCTGGGCCTGTGGACCTCTGGTGTGATTCCGGTGCAATGAACTGTAATCTGTTGTGGTTCTTGGGGCAGTTGGCCTTTACATGCCCCAGCTCATTACATTTAAAACATCGTCCAGCTGACGGGTCACTGGGGTGAGGTGGGTTGCTGGAGAATGGGGTGGTGGGACGATAAGGGGTCTGGAGGGTTCTTTGGGAGGTAGGTGGGGCCTTGGGCGGCCCCCGGTAATAGGGTGTGGTCTGGGGTTGTCCCTTCTGGTCTCTGCTCCGACTGTGACCAGTTTTCTTCTTCTCTGCCACCTCCACTCATCTGGCTCCAATCTCTCCTGCCTCAATTACAGTTTTGGGCTTCCCATCTAGGATGTATCTTTCTATTTCCTCAGGAACCCCCTCTAAGAATTGTTCCATTTGCATTAGGAAGGGCAAATTTACTGGAGATTCAACACTTGCTCCTGATATCCAGGCATCCCAATGTTTCACAATGTGGTAGGCATGTCGGGTAAATGACACGTCTGGTTTCCACCTTAGGGGTCTGAACCTCCGACGAGATTGCTCGGGTGTTATCCCCATTCCGACTCTCGCCTTGGATTTAAACAGTTCATACTTGTTCATGTGTTCTTTAGGCATTTCAGCTGCCACCTCAGCTAAGGGTCCACTGAGCTGCGGCCTCAGCTCTACCATGTATTGGTCAGTAGAGATGTTGTACCCAAGGCAGGCCCTTTCGAAGTTTTCTAGGAAGGCCTCAGTATCATCGCCTGCCTTGTAGGTGGGGAACTTTCTGGGATGGGAAGTGGTACTTGGAGAAGGATTGCTAAGGTTTGTTGGGATATTTTGCTGAGCCTTTATCTTCTCTATCTCCTCCACATACTTCCTCTCTTTTTCCTTCTCCTCCAGTTCTTTGTCCCTTGCTTCCATAGCTCTCCTCTGAGCAGCCGCTTGGTGTTGTTCTGCCTCTTTCACTGCCTCTTTCGCTGCCTCCCTTTCTTGTTCCTTCTCCTCCTTCTTCAGCCGCATGAGTTCTATCTGTCTTTCATGTTCCCTTTGTCTTTCCTCAGCCTGAAATCTGGCTAATTCCAGCTTCTGTCGAGCCATGGATTTTGTCATTCTAACCTCTCTGTTTTTAACTAATTTTACACCCGAGGTTTAGAAATAAACAAACAAAACTTGGCTGTAAAATTTTGCTGTGCTGGAATAGAATACCTATTCTCTGATAGTGATTGTCAGCCTACAGAAAAAGACAATTCCCTTGTCTCTGCTCTGGGCCCAAATCAAAGCAAAAAACCTCCAACTACTTGGAAACCTGCTTACCAGCAGCCCAAAGGAAAAAAAAATTTCCTTTTTAAATTTGTGCTCCTTGTAAAAAATCAAAATCCAAAAAAAAAATCCCTGCCACTTTTGTCTCCAGGCAAATGGGTAGAACACCCCCCCCCCCCATTTACTTTTAGGGGAAAAAAAAACTCTGGGTTGGAAGACTGTGAATTTCCCTGCAGGAGTTAAGTACCCTGCCTCCAGGCAAAGAAAACCTGCAATTCACAAAGATTATCCCCTTTTGTCTCTGCTTGGCCACAAAGCAGAGAAAAAACAAGCTGCTTTCAGTTTCAGCTGCTTTCTGGACTTCCTTTCCAAAGGAAAAAAAAATTTCCTTTTTAAAATCTGTATTTCTAGTTCAAAAAATCTCAACTGGATCTCAAAATGATTTCAGGTTAATCCCACCACTATGCCACCATGTCAAGGTTCCTTCCCCACTCTGAACGCTAGGGTACAGATGTGGGGACCTGCATGAAAAACCTCCTAAGCTTATCTTTACCAGCTTAGGTCAAAACTTCCCCAAGGTACAAAATATTCCACCCTTTGTCCTTGGATTGGCCGCTACCACCACCAAACAAATACTGGTTACTGGGGAAGAGCTGTCTGGAAACGTCTTTCCCCCCAAAATACTTCCCAAAACCTTGCCCCCCACTTCCTGGACAAGGTTTGGTAAAAAGCCTCACCAAGTTGCCTAGGTGACTACAGACCCAGACCCTTGGATCTTAAGAACAATGAACAATCCTCCCAACACTTGCACCCCCCCTTTCCGATGAAGTGAGCTGTAGCTCACGAAAGTTTATGCTCAAATAAATTGGTTAGTCTCTAAGGTGCCACAAGTACTCCTTTTCTTTCCGCGAATACAGACTAACACGGCTGTTACTCTGAAACCTATGATAATCAAGGTGGGCCATTTCCAGCACAAATCCAGGTTTTCTCACCCTCCGCCCCCCCCATACACAAACTCACTCTCCTGCTGGTAATAGCCCATCCAAAGTGACCACTCTCTTTACAATGTGTATGAAAAACAAGGTGGGCCATTTCCAGCACAAATCCAGGTTTTCTCACCTGGATTTGTGCTGGAAATGGCCCACGTTGTTTTTCATACACATTGTAAGGAGAGTGGTCACTTTGGATAAGCTATTACCAGCAGGAGAGTGAGTTTGTGTATGGGGGGGCGGAGGGTGAGAAAACCTGGATTTGTGCTGGAAATGGCCCAACTTGATTATCATACACATTGTAAGGAGAGTGATCACTTTAGATAAGCTATTAGCAGCAGGAGAGTGGGGTGGGAGGAGGTATTGTTTCATGGTCTCTGTGTATATAATGTCTTCTGCAGTTTCCACAGTATGCATCCGATGAAGTGAGCTGTAGCTCATGAAAGCTCATGCTCAAATAAATTGGTTAGTCTCTAAGGTGCCACAAGTACTCCTTTTCTTTTTGTTGTCAGTGTTTCTTTTGAATTCTGAACTTCCCCCTGGATATGTACCAGTTAAAATGTTGCCAGCTCTCTCACAGGGACTGTCCTTAAATTACATAACGCATTAGAGGATGGGTTGGTCCTCAGTTGTCATGTTTGTTTCGGTGTTCCGTGGGGTTGTGGGTCTTGAAAAAATCTCCAAACAACGTGTTACATAATTTATAGGCAGCCCCAAATGTGCAGAGCACAGTGAGCTGGCCCCAGCTGCAGGAGTTCTCGCAGGCTGGAATCTCTACACCCTCAAGCAGCTTCTTCCTGGATGCCAACATTCTAACTCTCAACCCCACCAGCTCAGCAATTACTTAGGCACCTCCTAATCCCCACATCAGTTTTGCTGCCATACAGCCCCACATCTGCCCAAAGCCCAATAAATTATGCACCCCCAGTCCTCCACATCGCCCCCTCACATCTCAGAGCACCTCTGCTTCTCCTGCAGCTCCACAGGTTCTTCATCCCCCCCTTCCCATACGAGGTGTTGAAGGGTGCAGAGGGGAAGGGGGAGAAAGAGAGCAGATGGACCCATTGCTCCCAGGATGGGAGGAGGAGGAGGGAGCAGAGCCATCCTGAGCTCTGCTGGGCTTTTTCTGCTCTCTCCTCCTGTGAAAATGGTGTCAGCTACTCCTTTTGTCCTCTTGGTTTACCCCAAAACTTTCCTCAGCTCCTATGGGAAGGGAGAGCACAGCCCTGCTCCACCACAGGAGGCAGGGAAGTGGGGCAGGCAGCCAATCAGAGGGAGTTTATTCCCCAGTGGGGTTTGGAGGCTGGAGTTTCTCACATCATTGGGAGTCTGGTTCCAGCGGAGGCCAAAACCACATTACTGAGGATGACATTGGGGGAATTGGCGATGCTAAGAGTGCACCCCATCTCCCACATACACCCTGCCTCAAGCTATGGTAGGGATAGGATATGGAACCACACAAAACTCAGCAGCTGTTGGGTACAGGGGGGAGTGTCAGGGTAGCTAGAGGCGCGCTGGGGTAGGAGAGTGTCTGTGTCCTGGGATGGATCATAGATGCTGTCTAGAGGGGTGTTTGAGGAGTGTGCTGTGGCTGGAGAAGCCTGGAGCCAATCTTGTGTCCTCCCCTTCTGTCCCTGCTGCTGCTACCACAAACTGCTCCTTCCAGCAGGGGAGGCTACCTGCAGATATGTTTACTTGAATAAGAGATTTACATGATCGGGTTCATAGTTTGTCCTGAGAAAAGTAAAGTAAAGTAAGAAGAGTTCTTCAGTGATCCACAAACATGGCAGAACGGAAAGAATGACTGCTCAACGGCAGGAAGTATTGTCAGAACTGCTGCTTACGTTTTTCTCCAGCCCTGCCCGTGGATGAGTCACTGGCGTGAAATACTCATGGCTGTGAGGTTTCTGAGAATTCCATTCTTGACAAGTCTTGCCACTTGCGGTGGTTGTTATTGTGCCACGATAGTCTTTACCATTGCCAAGTACACAGTCTGCAACCAGGAGAGAAAATAAGAGGGTGATTCTTTGCTGTGTATCACTGGGCCAAATTCAGAGGTTATGTACTTTTGGTACTTACATGCCCTGTGGTGTAGCAGAAAAATAAACTAGCAGGATGGTATAAGAACGTATAAGATAGCGTAGGCTAGGATTATTGCTGGAGATGGGCAAAATACTGATAATGAAAATGTTGTTTGTTTTTTTGTCAAAATGTGTGTTGGGAATTCACAAAACGTGTGAATTTAGAGCAATTTTATGAAATTCCAATTTTATTTCATAAAATGTCAGGCTAAATATCTTCTACAATCGGATCGGGAAAAAACAATTGAAAAAGCTCCCATTACACCAAGTTCCTTCCTTGGTTGGTGTCACCAGGGCTTTCTCAGCAGAGCTGCAGGTTTCAGAGTTAACAATTAATGAAGATGAATGGGGCAGTTCCAACTTCTGAGCAACGGTTTCAGGCTCTCTAAAAACTTACACAGACATCATGCATCACTTCAAGATGTGGCCCCAGTGTAACCTTTTCCTGGCAGCCTTTAGTGTTAGAATATTTTTTAAAGAAAAGGTTAGATACAGATGACCTCACATGAATCTAAGAGCCAGGGCCTCAGGCATGTGTCTGAAGCACCAATGCGTAAAGGCTTGATGCTGCAAGTTGTTAAGCGTTGGCTTCAATGGGACTGTTCACATGCTTAAAGTTAAGTACGTACTTAAGCATTCTGATGGATGGAAGCCATATTAAACGCTATAAGTCTTTTACATAATGATTATATTTTGCTGGTTACCTGTTTGGGTGGGTGTTGTTGTATGAAGGGTTGATGCCATCGTTGTCCGAGGGGGCTTTGGTAAAGACAATTGTACATTGCCACACCGCCTCAGATTGCAGTATTCCCATCTCACAGTAGGATCAATGGTGTAACACCAGGGGCTTCTATCACCATCTGGGTTTCTGCAATAGTTCTGCTTCAAGTCCCTAGAAATGTAAACACAGTGTGTTCTTATTCATGCTACGGCACTGAAAGAGTTTACGGGAACCTCCTATAAAAACACGGTATGCATGTAGACACTAAAGAAATTGTGTATTGTGATACAGCAGGGCCAGGGAGTAGTGGGAGAGGGGAAATATATAAGCCCTAGGTTAATTAAGGCATGGTTCCCTGTAGACTAGGGAGGGTTGCTACAGGTTAATTGGAGCACCTGTAGTAAATTAAGGCCCTGTCAGGAACCTAATAAACCCCCCTGCTTCAGGCAGTCAGGGGGTATGAGGAAGGAGAGAGGACTGGAGTTTGGAGGTGTGTTGCTGAGATTTGAAAGACTAGCGAACTGAAGGAAGGGAGACCCTGCCTCAGCATGGCAGGAAGACTCCCTCCCCCAACGTCAAGGACGGAGAGTAACCCTACACAAGGGGGAAGAGGGTAAGAAACCTGCAGGGGTTGACAAGGGCTGGGGCTCAGAGTGAGGAGCAAACCCAGACCCCTCCCCCGCTTCCCTCCTCTACCACCTTCCTGGGCCACCAACAGGGCCCTTGGTGCCCCAAGAGCAGGGGCAAGGGGTAGCGTCTTAGCCCCCTGCCAAGAAAAGCATGGGACCTACCATACCAACATTGGCCATTTTGTCACAATATATTTATTTAACATAGATAGCAGAAATTCTATTGCCACCATGTCAAAAGAAAACATCCTTTATGGCTATTATATCAGCAGAGGGCTGAAGTTCATATTGACATCATAACTGGTAACAATCCTTTTTTATGCATGAGGAAACATAAAACAACATTTGCAGAATTTAAGCCAAAAGCTATACCAATATCATGATTTGCTGAGTAATGACTGGTGTCATAATATTATCTTTAATAAAAGACAAATAACTGTATACAATAGTAGAAAATTAATGGGCGATATTGTAGAAAATGTGGATTCCACAGTATTAGGCTTCCACCGCAATTTTGACAGCAGGAGCCCCACCATGCATGGCGCTGACAACAGGAGCCCTGGCTGCCCCAGCCCACTCTCAGCCGTGGGCCCGCTGCTCTCAGCTCCGGGCGGCTAACAGTGGAAAATCACAGAAAAGAAATAATGGACTTTATTACCACAAATAATAAGGTCCATTATTGCTGGTCTGCAATTTTTCCACGGCTTGCCTGCAACTCTGCCACAACTTTTTGACAATCATCCTGCAGTTCAAGTAGGGCCTTAGCAATTATGTATTAATAAATATTCAAACAGATCCAGAGCTTTTGGTGGCAGGGTGGGGAGGGGGGGAGAGGATGGGTGGGGTTGCTTTTAGAAATCAAAATGAAGGATTTTTTGAAATAAAAAATAAGAAAATACCAGGCCCTTCCCTCTAAGTTCTTATGGTCTAAGGCTCAGCAAACATTTTTGCATGTGAATAACTTTTTGTGTAAGAATAGTCCCACTGAATTTATTGGGACAACTCCCATGCATATGGGTTTGCAATGCTGGGGCATAAAATAGAGACACATAAAGAACATGAAGGAGGATGAAATGGATATGAAAAAGAGGGATGGGGGTTTGATGAAAAGAATGTGGGCCATATAATATGTCGTTTGCTCGTCATATAAATACTGGTACATTTAATCAGAGACTGAGGTGTGGCAAGAGAGGAGAAGCAGATAGCAGAGGAGTGGAGAAAAGGAGGACTTGTGGCACCTTAGAGACTAACCCATTTATTAGAGCAGAGAAATGGAGGACACTGCGGAAAGTAAGGCCACAGAAGTGGATATTGAGCAGATATTTAAAAGTGGAGAAGGGAGATGCGTGGCTCACAGGAAAAAAGGGTGCACTTCCAGGCACAGGCAGCAGCATGAAAAATGGCACAAGACGCCAGACTTGGAGGAGGAGGCAAAAGGAGCAGCCAGTTGGTCAAGGTGCAGATGACAAAGTGGTTGCAACAGATGAGATGACATGTAAGCAGGGTTTCAGCTAGGAGTTACGTTGAAAGAGACAGGGACTCCAGGAAAGGCCTTGAGAAGACAACAACATGGTTAGAGAGCTGTGACAGGATGATTATTTAAGCTTCTGTATTTTGGACAGACTAAAGAAGGCAGAAGTGAGTATTAAGAAGCCCAGTGAGTTGCTATTTACATTGATCCCACCACCCCTCATTTCAATTTGTCAATCCAAGATGGGTTTCCTCGTTATTTATTTACTATGCATAAGAGAGACCAGCATATTTTTAAATGCCTATACGCAAATGCAAGGAGTATGGGGAATAAACAGAATAACTGAATCATAGAATCATAGAATATCAGGGTTGGAAGGGACCTCAGGAGGTCATCTAGTCCAACCCCCTGCTTAAAAGCAGGGCCCATACCCAATTAAATCATCCCAGCCAGGGCTTTGTCAAGCCTGACCTTAAAAACTTCTAAGGAAGGAGATTCCACCACCTCCCTAGGCAACGCATTCCAGTGTTTCACCACCCTCCTAGTGAAAAAGTTTTTCCTAATATCCAACCTAAACCTCCCCCACTGCAACTTGAGACCATTACTCCTTGTTCTGTCCTCTTCCACCACTGAGAATAGTCTAGAACCATCCTCTCTGGAACCACCTCTCAGGTAGTTGAAAGCAGTTATCAAATCCCCCCTCATTCTTCTCTTCTGCAGACTAAACAATCCCAGTTCCCTCAGCCTCTCCTCATAAGTCATGTGTTCCAGACCCCTAATCATTTTTGTTGCCCTTCGCTGGACTCTTTCCAAATTATCCACATCCTTCTTGTAGTGTGGGGCCCAAAACTGGACACAGTACTCCAGATGAGGCCTCACCAATGTCGAATAGAGGGGAACGATCACGTCCCTCGATCTGCTCGCTATGCTTATATATCCCAAAATGCCACTGGCCTTCTTGGCAACAAGGGCACACTGCTGACTCATATCCAGCTTCTCGTCCACTGTCACCCCTAGGTCCTTCTCTGCAGAACTGCTGCCTAGCCATTCGGTCCCTAGTCTGTAGCTGTGCATTGGGTTCTTCCGTCCTAAGTGCAGGACCCTGCACTTATCCTTATTGAACCTCATCAGATTTCTTTTGGCCCAATCCTCCAATTTGTCTAGGTCCCTCTGTATCCTATCCCTGCCCTCCAGCGTATCTACCACTCCTCCCAGTTTAGTATCATCCGCAAATTTACTGAGAGTGCAATCCACACCATCCTCCAGATCATTTATGAAGATATTGAACAAAACCGGCCCCAGGACTGACCCTTGGGGCACTCCACTTGACACCGGCTGCCAACTAGACATGGAGCCATTGATCACTACCCGTTGAGCCTGACAATCTAGCCAACTTTCTACCCACCTTATAGTGCATTCATCCAGCCCATACTTCTTTAACTTGCTGACAAGAAGTGTTAGTACATAAAGTAAATTATTACTTAACTGGCAACACAGAGATTTTGTGGCACAAGTCTCATGACTGGAATATTTGTATAGAGGGGTATAGCTTATTCAAGAAGGGAAGCCAAAATAAAAAGGGAGGAGGGGTTGCATTATACATCCATAATATATACACTGGTTCTGAGGTCCAGATGGAAGTAAGAGCCAGACCAGTTGAAAGTCTCTGGGTAAAGATAAAAGGGGAAAAATAAGGGTGATGTCATGGCAGGGGTCTACTACAGTCCACTTAATCAGGAAAAGGAGGTGGATGAGGCATTTCTAGAACAAAAAACAGAAATGTCCAAAACACAAGAACTGGTAGTAATGGAGGCTTTAATCACCCGGGCATCTATTGGAAAAGTAATACGGCAGAATACAAAATTTTTAGTAAGTTCTTGGAATGTATCAGGGACAACCTTTTATTTCAGAAAGTGAAGGAAGTAACCATGGGAACAGACATTTTAGATTTGATTCTGACCAACAGGGAGGAATTGATAGTGAATCTGAAGGCAGAAGGCAATTTGGGTGAAAGTGACCATGAAGCGATAGCTCTCATGATTATAGGGAAGGAAAGGAGTGAGAAGCAGAAAAAGAACAAAGGACTTAGAAAAAAGCAAACTTAGAGAACTGGTAGGTATGTGGGGGGGGAGCAGTAGATGTGATATATTATTTTAATAAGTCTTTTGACACAGTCCCATAGGACATTCTCATAAGCAAATTAGGGAAATAAGGTCTAAATAAAATTATGATAAGATGGATGCACAACTGGTTGAGAGACCCTACTCAATGAGTAGGTTTGCTACTGAATGGTTTGCTATTAAACTGGGAGAGAATATCTAGTGGGGTCCTACAGGGATCAGTCCTGGGTCTGGTACTACACAATATTTTCATTAATGACTTGGATAATGGAGTGGAGAATATGCTTATAAAATCTGCAGATGACGCTAAACTGGGAGGGTTTTACAAGCACTTTGAAGGACAGGATTCAAATCCAAAATGACCTTGACAAATTAGAGAATTTGTCTGAAATCAACAAGATGAAATTCAATAAAAACAAGTGCAAAGTACTTCCTTTAGGAAGGAAAAATGCACAACTACAAAATGGGGAATAACTGGCTAGATGGTAGTTCTACTGAAAAGGTTTGGGGGTGATGGATCACAAACTGAATATGAGACAACAATATGATGTAGTTGTAAAAAAGGCTAATATAATATATAACTGTTCCCAGAGAGTAGTTATCAGTGGTTCACAGTTAAGTTGGAAGGGCATATCAAGTGGGGTCCCACAGGAATCAGTTCTGGATCCAGTTCTGTTCAATATCTTTATCAATGATTTAGATAATGGCATAGAGAGTACACTTATAACATTTGTGGACGAGACCAAGCTGGGAGGAGTTTGCTAGTGCTTTGGAGGACAAGATTAAAATTCAAAATGATTTGGATAAACTGGAGAAATGATCTGAAGCAAATAGGAAGAAATTCAATAAGGACAAATGCAATGTACTCCACTTAGGAAGGAACAATCAGTTGCACACATACAAAATGGGAAATGACTGCCTAGGAAGGAGTACTGCAGAAAGGGATGTAGGGGCCATAGTGGATCACAAGCTAAATATGAGTCACCAGTGTAACACTGTTGCAAAAAAAAGCAAACATCATTCTGGGATGTACTAGCAGGAGTGTTATAAGCAAGACACGATAAGTAATTGTTCTGCTCTACTCCACATTGATTAGATCTCAATTGGAGTAGTGTGTCCAGTTCTGGGTGCCATATTTCAGGAAAGATGTGGACAAACTGGAGAAAGTCCAGAGAAGAGCAACAAAAATGATTAAAGGTCTAGAAAACATGACCTATGAGGGAAGAATGAAAAAACTGGGTTTGTTTAGTCTGGAGACGAGAAGCCTGAGAGGGAACATATCAGTTTTCAAGTACATAAAACGTTGTTGCAAGGAAGAGAGAGATAAATTGTTCTTCTTAACTGCTGAGGATAGGACAAGAAGCAAGGGGCTTAAATTGTAGCAAGGGAGGTTTAAGTTGAACATTAGGCAAAACTTCTTAACTATCAGGGTAGTTAAGCGCTATATATAATATTCCCAACCCCCATCTCCTAATTATGACTACAGCAGTCACAAAATACATATAACTTAGCAATACTATACATATTCCTGAGCAGTATGTATTGCAACATTATTTGTGTCCATATAAGTAATTTCCATTTTCTTAGATTCTCCCATACACTGTTCTGAAGCAGGTTTAAAGGCAGCTGTCAGATTCTCAAATACATAACACAGTGCATATTTCTATGACCTACAGTGTGGATCTGATGGCAGAATTTGGCCATAAGTCTGATTCTTGGAATATTTATGACAACTCTTAATTTCTTTAAGAGCAATTTTAAAAGACTCTATACAGTACTTACATTTAGCCCAGAATTTAAATTTTGTGAAAACAAGTTTTTTTAAAATCTTAGACCAATATAAATGTTTCATTGGTTTACAAAATAATAATGAAAGATGTTATTTTAAATGAAATACATCCTCTTCCAGTGTTTGAAACCACTGCAGTATTAAGATCCTGAAAGTGAAGCTGGCTTAGCTGATTTTCATTGTCCAAGTGGGAGAAACTAAAACAATTAAACAAAGACCTAAAATAACAACAACTGAATTGGATTTTAAAATTCTATCTCTCAAGGCACTCTTAGTAAATTGGTAAAGAAATTTGTTTGCAATGTGAATTTTAACTTGACAGTGTCCCTTTACGTGGATGGCACAATTAACAGATTTCTGGACAATGCCTACACTGCTTTTGTGATAGTGGTCGAAGTAAACATACGCATTTGGATATGCCTCTGGGGTTTTTGTGTGTTTGTGCGGAGACATTGATCTCCATGCTTGGCATTTCTTTCCTGAGACAGTCATCGAAGCTGTGCCACGGTAACTCAGGCCAGTGCCTCGAAAGCAATCCTCAATGACTGGACCCTGGTGAAGCACAATTGCATCTGTAATGAACAATAAAAAGCAGTGCTTTAAAGGTGAATTTTACTTTGATAAACGAGCACAGAAAAAACAAAACAAACAAATAAAAGCAATAAACAAACAAGTCAGAGTGATTAGCCTGCCTGTCACAGATACCTTCTTATGACAAGATCTCATTCAGAAGGGGCATTTTAATGGGTTACCTTCATGAGTCAGATGCTGTTCCTTAGATGCAATCTCAGTTTCAATTTTGTGTTTATGGGCATACTTGGATTAGAGAATCACAAAGTTCAGAATTCAGAGTAGCAGCCGTGTTAGTCTGTATTCGCAAAAAGAAAAGGAGTACTTGTGGCACCTTAGAGACTAACAAATTTATTTGAGCATAAGCTTTCGTGAGCTACAGCTCACTTCATCGGATGCATTCAGTCTCCCCATTGTATTTTCCACTGATTGCATCCGATGAAGTGAGCTTTAGCTCATGAAAGCTTATGCTCAAATAAATTTGTTAGTCTCTAAGGTGCCACAAGTACTCTTTTTCTTTTTGTGAAAGTTCAGAATGTGGATCCAAAGTTGTGCTTTTATATCAGATGTATTTCTAGTGACCTTGCATTGGGATGATTTCCCTTTGTTTGTACTGAAAGAGTTTGGGGTTGTTAGTTAGGATATGTAAACAGGTGGAAGTGTTGGTTTGGATTTTTCAGGGGTTGGAGTTTGGAGGCTGATGTTTTCTCTTAAATTATTGCAGCTTCTATTGATTTGTTATCGATGGACACACATCTGGTGTATCTACGCATACTTGATGGTGCCAAGCAATTTGGGTAACTGGGATCCTACTGTACTTGTATCATTTGAAGGGCTGGTTGAAATTTGAGCCCAAAATTTTCTCAACAAAAAAAAGAGTTTTGTCCAAAACAATAATTTTTAACAGAGAAATGTCATTTTAACCATTTTTTAAAACAATTGCAATGAGAAATTTTGAAACAAAAGGAAAATTTTCATTTCAGTTTTCAAAAATGGAATATTTATTGAATTTTTAATTACTATGTTTTTCTGCTTTATCTCCATTTTTTTCTTTCCTTGCCATTGAATGCAATCGATTAATGCTTTCTAGGGTTTTATTTTTCATTTTTTCCTGTTTTTTAACTTTTTCCACACTTTTAAATCTTCTCTGATGTTAGAAAAGATACTAAGTTCAAAAGGAAAAATGAAGCTCCGTAAGCCCACTGCTCAGTAACTTTTCCAAAGCCAAGGCAGTCAGTGGAACAATATGATGTAAAACCTTTCTTCCTCACACTGCACTTTCCCCCCAGACTTAAATCCTACCCTCAACAGGTTCAACCTTCCACTAATGTTCAGACGTGGTTTGCAGTGTTCAGATCACCACATTAATAAAAATATGAATAAACAATGATTTATTTGCAATTGGTACAAAAAAAGAATGACTGTCTCCCACTATTCCTTCAACTTCCATATCACAGGTGCATCCACTCTCCTTACCAGTGTTTTCTGCATCTGTCTCATCACAGCTGGGTATGTTACAGTATTCCCATCGTGTTGTGCTGTTGGTGGTATAACACCATGGCTTGATCTCACCGTCAGGGTTTCTACAGTAGTTTTCTTCTAAAGCCCTGAAGTAAAAGCACTGTGTGAAAATTAGCTTCTCGTGGAAATCTGATAATGGCCGAGAACAAGGGGGTGGGGAATGTTTCCTCACCTGTTTATTATTGTATTTATTGTGAGTCACTACTTCAGCAAAATGTTGCTCAGTAATTACATTTATCCGTAATAAAGACAAATTACTGCAATGCATTATTGTTGTGAGTCCGGTCAGCATTCTAGGTAAGAAAGGTCCACATGCTAAGAATATGAGCAGCTTTTCTGATGCTTATGTAACCCCAGGTGAGTATTACAGGTTCCCCTCTATGTTGATCCACCGAGGATATGAGTTGTTACAAACCCTAGTTTTACAGCCTCGACTCTTCAGCTCAAACTGTAGCTGCTCCTGCTTTTAGCTCTGGAGGTCCCTGGTATGTTGGCAAAGATAGCAGTGGTCACATTGAACTGGAGACTTAATGCATGTGCTGCTATAGATGGAGTTTAAGAGCCAAGGCTCTATAGCTGGAGGCTGTAACAGCTCGTATCCTCTGCGGATCAGCACAGAGGAGAATCTGTAACACATGTTCACCAGTGGATCACACTTGTGCTTCCTTCACTTGTGACAGGACACCAATAGTAGTGCAGATAAAGCACATTGTGGAACAGTATCATCACTGGGAAAAATAATTTTTCTAACACTCTTATTCTACATGGAAGCACCTGGGTATGGAATACAGTAAAGGATAGATGTGAGAGGGGAAAGGAAGAATAGGAAGACCACGAATGCCAGAGCGGAAGATGCAAGTACATAAGAACAAGAGATGAAGAGGAGGAACACAGGAAAAATCAAAGAGCAGGATCAAGTGAAGAAATTAAAGAAGAATAATGAGAGAGCTGAAATAATATGGAAAAAGGAGAACTTAGCAATATGGTTGGACAAAAATTGTGCCAACCTCAATATTATGTCTACATCATCATGAAATGACTGTGTTCCTTGGTACTTCCAGCAGGCACCAAATAATGAAGAGGTTTTACATACTTGCAGGGATAGCTCTCTGGAGTCCTGGCATGTTTGTGGGGAAACTGAGCATTCCAACGTTGACAAGTGTTTCCTGACACAGTGACACCTATCCTGCCACGATAATCCTCTCCATTTCCTGACAGGCACTGACGTCCTGGGCCAGGAAGTGGTGGTGGTGTAGCTATACCAGAAAAGGAAAAGAATATAAACAGTGCCTTCAAGATATGTCAGCTTAACTTTGCATAACTCAGCTTAACTTTGCATAATGTGGAACATGCACTTTTTGTTTCTATACTGGTGAGGTTTCTGAAGGCTATGGCAGGACATAAGCCAAAGCACAGAGAAAACATTCCTTCTTGACTCATCTCACTTGGATTTTAAGTTGCCATAAAATTTTCAAAAGGAATCAAACTTTCCAAAGAATGAATTCTGTTCTATGCCGAACCCTCTGAAACATCTGGCGGCAACATGACCACATTTAAACCATCCATCCTTTCCTCCGCCCTAGCTGTCTCACCACAATGGAGGTGAGAAAAGTGAGGTGAGGGAGTAAGACTAGGTGAGTCTGAGAGGTAGGATGGAAGAGCAGAGATTGTTAGGACAGGAGGTAGTGAGGATGAGGCCCTGTGAGATGTTGTAAAGAGAAGCATCACAGCAGGGTGTGGGGCCTTTGCAGCAAAACACAAATCTGGAGGGGGAAGATTTAATGGGAAGAGCGAGTCTTGGAACAAGGAGCCTGAGATGGTCTGGCAGCAAAAGGAGAATGCTGAAGAAAGGAAGATGGTTAGAACTACTCAGGTACTTATGCAATAAGCATTAAGAAAGGCAGGTGTCTATTAGCCACAGCCCACAAGTATTCCAAGGAGAACCAGAGCACTGGGAACCTCAAAGGCGTAAATGAGCTACCATTGGGTTGTGAGTCCACATTTATTTATTTGGTTTTGTTTTTTAACTTGAAGATGAAAAGGAACATACATTTTGACTGTACATATAATTTCCCGATGGAAGAATAATAAGGTTCTAAAAGGTCAACATGTTCCATAAAACTAGTTAAAGTTCTAAACTCAGTATCAGTGATCTTACACTTTCTCAACCCATTTCTTACTGTAGAGAAACCTGTCAAATATTCACCCTCCATCAATAAATATGTGTTTTAATTGATCTCTATCCAGCAAATATGTGCTTCTTCATAAAGCAGTGAGCAAAGCATATACTTGAGAAGACTAGGACTGATGACATAAATATAAGCCTGCTCCTCAAAGTGCAATTCTGGTCTGAAAATGGCATAGTGGTGCACCATATTTATTGTCTCTGTGATTTGCATGTCAAATGTGCTCAGTTTAATGGATTTTTTTAACTGCTAGCCCTGAGCTCAGAGGTCTTGTCTTCACTAGGAAAAAAGATGTGTTCTTAACTTGAGTTATCTAACATAGGATAAAATCCTAGTGATGGCAACACAGTTTGTAGTTTTCACATGCGTTAACAGGCCACAGTAAATCCTAGGCTTCCCCACAGTTTTCCTTGACCTGCAAACTCTTGTGAAAACTACAAACTGCCTTGACTTCACTAGGATTTGACCTCCTGTTAGTTAACTTGAGTTTTTTTTAAAAAAACCCTTTTTTCCCTAGTGAAGATGCATCCTGAGACTCAATCTGAGTTATTTCCCTCTAGAGCTAACATCAGTAATAAAATTTCTGCAGGGCAAATTTGAGTTTCAGAGACAACTGTGCAAATTATGCACTCAGTAAACCTACGCAGCCTCATCACCCTCAATGCACTTGCACAGGTTTAAATGAGTAGAACTTAGTAAACGATTCTATTAATGATGCACTTTCCCTGGTACAGAAGGCTCTTCTTGGAATATTTGTTGATGGATTCCACCCTCCAGCCTCACCCCCAACTTTTCCCTACATTTTGGCTCTAGCGTCTACCTGTTGCAACTGCCTGCCGTGATAGCTAGCTTGGGTTCCACAATCTCCATAAGTAACACTTACTGCAACGTGGAATGTTACAAAATTCCCAGCGTTTCGTGGGGTTGGTAGTGAAACACCAGGGCCGAGGCTCGCCATCAGGATTACGGCAGTAATTCATCCTCAGATTCTTCTCTGGAAAGCTGAAAATTAGAAGTTTAAATTAAGAAGCTAATTCACTAATGGCTGACAGTATGAATTGCCCCTTCTGGGGCACAAGGGGCTTTTTTGGACACTCTGATACTGGGCTAAAGAATGAAATATACATTACATAGGAAAAACTATATTAAAAGAACAGTAAGGTTCCAAAGTCAACACTCAAAAAGTTAGGAAATGCCAGAATTAAGGTTACCTGTGCAACCTCCATTTGGGCCCCTTGTTCACATGCACTATGGTAGTTCTGCCTAACATCATGCAGAAAGACTATTGCAGACCAGCAATAAGAGTCGCAGTCCAGTTTCTTACCCATAAGAGAACATCCTTTCTCTTCTTGCAACCCACAGCCTCATTCATTGTCCATTCTGTGCACTGAATGAGACAGGGGTCTTGTACAGCAAATGGCTTGTGATCATTTAATTAAATACTGTGCCATGATGCACGCACACAAGGAGGCAGAACATCCTTAAACTTACGTATGTGCTTAAGAGCTTTGCTGGACTGGGGCCTAAAGGAATTACTAGACCCTTCTCTAACAGCGAGCTATTTTTAAAAGGAGATATTGCTTTGTTTGGTCGTTTCCTAAGTAGCTCGCCTTTATGCAATGTATCATACTACAAAATTTTAAAAATCTGAATATATTTGCTGTAAATTGAAATTGCTCATGTGATCCACTGTGTTGTGCTCTGCTCTCAGTGACCTATGTCTAGTTTTCCATTTTCCTTTTCCCCTCAACATTTTGGACCAGTTGGTGTGATTAGCTCTTCCTGATTGCACATGTGTAGGAGAAGGTACAGGACACTTGCCTCCCAGCTGACTGCTCAGGATCTAGACATAATCACTATCTCTCTATTCCCTGAACACAAACACTGTCAGGGTCAGCAGAGACAGTGGTGGTGAAGGGAGAGGGTGAAGAGAACTGGTTTAGCATGAGGGAGGGAAGAAGATAAAAGAGAGAGAAAGAAATCAAGCATTTGCCCCAGGGGATCAAACCTTTGCTCTGACTACTCCTGTACTAATCTCAGTTCTTCAGAGGAAGGGAATCCCCAAACCACCACCCAGGCAATTTGTTCAATACTGTGACGTTGCAGGAGATATTCCTTCCTGGCAGGTCAGCTTAAAGTTGTGAAGCATATAAATCTGTTTCTCTGGTTTCCATTTTTTTAAGATCTCAGAGCAGAAAACTTTCATAATATTACCTCATCTTTCTTCTGATATTCTGTAAGCTTGTCTGTTTCAATATGTGTTTATTAGAGACTGTCTTTAACAAAAGGGGGAGGGTGACTTTAAAATGTTACTGTCTTTCAGATTCAACCTCTTACTTGTTCATTCTGACTCATAAGACAAGAATGAAGGGCCACCTGAGGAGGTTTCATGTCACCAGCTGTTATGTTCTATACATCAGCTGAGAATGGGGAGCACTAAAAAGATCTTAAAAGTTTCAGATAAATATGGCCAAGCATTCAAGTTTTGCAAGGTGGTTATTATAGGTTTTATGAATGGCAGCATAGTCCAGTGGATAAGACACTGGCCTGAGAGTTGAGACCTGGGTTCTACTTCTGCTCTGCTACTGAGCTGTTATGTGACCTTGGGCAAGCCACTTAGGACCTGATAGTCAGAGGTGCTCAGCCCTGACAACTCCAGTCATTGGGACTCTGGATGTCGAGCATCTCTGAAATCTCTGCCCTTATATTATAGGTGTTATTTGTTTGTTTTGCTATTGGTATTGTTGTAGCACCTAGGAGCCCTAGTAATGGACCAGGACCCCAATATGCTAGGCGCTGCACAAAGAACATCCCAAGGAGCTTACAATTTACATATAAGACAAGAGACAACAAGTGGAAAAGGACAGGCAGGGGAAACACAGTAAAACAATGAGACATAAAAAAAACCCTCAGTTTCCCCATCCATAAAATGAGGTCTATGATGCTTAGCAATGTAAAGTAATTTGAGATCTATAGATGAAAAGTTTCATGTACATGTTAGGTATTATTAATTATTATCAGAACCAAACCTCAGAGCCTTCTGAGGTTCTTCAGTCACTACAATTTTCCCTAGCTTGAATTTCAGATAACTTGGAGTGGCCTCCAAAGAAACAGAAAGAAAAGAGAAAGGATTGTTGATTTACCTTTTTCCATTGCACTGAGAGGTAGCAGATCAGCCCTGTTGTTGCCCTGGACCAAAACAGAACTTTTTGCCTCCCCAGCCCTCTCTTTTTAAGGGAAGGATGTTAAAAACACACACACACACACACACTCCCAAAGGCTGCCGATGGTATTAGTATGGCAAACAAGCAAAACGTCAAGTACATGCAAAAATGTATTGGCTCAAATGGCCAAGGGAGAGGTTGGCCACCAAAAAACATGATCAAGTATTATCAACATGAAACTGGAAAATTACTATGAAAAATAATCTAACCATCTTTTTTCCCTTCTGGCTCCAGACCCCAGGGGCTATTTCCCTGGTCTTTGGTCCATCTAGCTGATCAGTTATTTTATTACTGGTTATGACTTACTTTGAAGGGATGTACCCATGCGAGTGAGGCTTCTGAGAATCCCAGTGCTGGCACTCCATCCCAGACTCGGTTTGGGAGATTTTGCCGTGGTAGTTTTCGCCACTGCAATGCATACACTCTTCTGTATGGGCAAGCAGGAGTGAAAACAAAGAAAAAATCAAGAACAGCACTGGTCTGGAAACTTTCCCTTTGGACTTGCCATCAGCTCAAGAGACCAATTAGAAGACAAAACTAGAGTGAAGGACTATTCTAAAATGGCAAGCGTCTTTCTACTGGTGGGTGACTTCACCTACTTAAATACCTTTATTTTATTTGGCTTATTGGTTACACTATAGTGTATCTTTTTAAATAAAAACAATGAAAATTACAATTAAAAAACTATGATATGACAAGAAGATTCCTAAGGAGCTGTTAGGATGTATATATTACTGTCGAAACTTCCTTTGCAACGTAGCTTCCTTTAAAGAGTAATGACTTGGATAATGACAGGTTTCAGAGTAACAGCCGTGTTAGTCTGTATTCACAAAAAGAAAAGGAGTACTTGTGGCATCTTAGAGACTAACCAATTTATTTGAGCATAAGCTTTCGTGAGCTACAGCTCACTTCATCGGATGCATACTGTGGAAAATACAGAAGATGTTTTTATACACACGGACCATGAAAATTGAAGTGATAAACACCCATTTTTTCATGGTCCGTGTGTATAAAAACATCTTCTGTATTTTCCACAGTATGCACCCGATGAAGTGAGCTGTAGCTCACGAAAGCTTATGCTCAAATAAATTGGTTAGTTTCTAAGGTGCCACAAGTACTCCTTGACTTGGATAATGAAGACTCTGGTTCCATGGGATGTAATATGATGACACTAAACAGCTAACATTCTCCCACTACTCTCAACAATCAGACCATGGCAAGGCCAACCCTCTGGATTGATGTTCATTTGATTTCCTGAACATAATCCATTAAGTTTCATAGATTCGACTTTGAAATCAGAAGGGACCATCAAGATCATCTAGTCTGACCGCCTGCCCATTGCCAGCCACAGAACCTCATCCACTCACTGCTGTAATAGATTCCTAACCTCCAGCTGAGTTACTGAAGTCCTCGAATCATGGTTTAAAGACTTCAAGTTACAGAGAATCACCATTTTCTCTAGTTTAAACCTGCAAGTTACTTGTGCCCCATGCAGCAGAGGAAGTCCCACCTCGGTTCAGTAGAATTGTCTGCGTGAGATTTAGAAGGAAAATAAAGGAAGAGCCATATGTTTAGAATAGGGGAGTTGAACCAAGATTAATCTCTTTATGCACTGAGCAAAGGATCCCTAGAAGTTCATGGTGCTTATGCTCATCAACTGAATCAAATTTTATGTGACTGCAAGATTTTCAGGACTGGCCCATGCCATATGTCTGCATGCAAAACTCCCACTGGTGTCAATGGCCGTTGTTTGCATGACCATGATCGTCAGGTCAATCTTTCTTTTCTTTTCTTTTTCTTTTCTTTTCTTAAATATGCCATTTTCTAGTTAGAGCAGATCAAAAAGTATCTAAAACCAACCGAAAATTGTGATTCCATGATATCTATTAAATATTTATACAATTTAAGCCATTCAGGGAGACATCCTTTTTGTTGAGAACTTTCGTGCTAAGTCCCAGCTGGATCTGAATTCAAAGCACAAATGGACCTGAAGCACAAAACTGAGATCTGTGTCTGTTTTTTTAACTCCCTCAAATAGGAGTTTCTTCAGATCCAGATTTTTGGATCAGGCTCGTCTCTAATTATGAGTCCTTTCGTACCATACAATGATCTGGCAAGGAGCTGTTATAATGGAAATGTTAAGTGACTCTGAAGTGGGATGCTGAAACAAAACCATTGGGAAGTGGCAAAACCCTATTTTTTAGTTTTGAAAGTTTCCAGACAGAATTATGGCAAACGATAACATCCAAGAACAAGGTCATACACAAACAAGGCCCTGAGTCAGTAAGGTACTTAAGCGCATGCCCAAACTTAAGTAAATGAGGGGACCTATTAATATCAATGGGACTATTAACATGCTTAAAGTTAGGTTTGTGCTTAAGTGCCTTGCTGAATTAAGGCCAATGGTAATAGCCATATTAACTACCACAAAAATGGGCCAGGTCCTCAGATTTTGATGTCCTTAGATATATTATGGTGGGATCGGTCTGATGATTAAAAATAGGATGTGATACTAATGCAGTACAATAATATTAACCAAGAAAAGATGTCCTCCTCTGTCATTGTCAAAAGGATATGTCCTCTGGAACACATGTACTTGTATGTTGACCTTAGGGAACTGTTCTAATACCACTGAGGCTACCCAAAAGAACAACAAGGGGCTTGATCCTGCAAGTCACTTGAATAAAGACTACTCACCTGAGGAAGTTTTTTGCAGCTTCTGGATTCAAGTTTGCTGGCATGGTCTCAAATGAAGAGATAATGGGGTCAGGGAGCTAATATTTTCCATACTTTGAAAAAAAAGCACTTGCACAATTTAACATACTTAGAGATATGGTGATGTAAAAAGATCTTTGGTGTGTGTATCCTGACCTTCACATTCTTGGATGTTACAGTAATCAAATCTGGTATCAGGATCTGTTGTGTAACACCAGGGTCCTTTTTCATCCTCATCAGGATTTCTGCAGTAGTTTGCCTCTAATCCTGCAAGGGGACTGTTGTCAGGTGTATAACTGAAATAAAATAAAAATGCCATTACAGCGAAAGTGAAATGTCCTAATTTCTCAGGTGATTTTGGACTCTAGTCATACACATGAAAGGCCAAGGAAATAGATGCTCCCTTTGGTTGCCCAGAGTTGAAATCCTTATCTGAAGAGTATTCTGTCGCTGTCATTAGTAGCCTCTTCATAGCTACTGGATGTCAGTTCTTTGATGACTCTGGAGAAAAGCCAACAGCTTCATATCTACAGTTTGTAGGAAATATGACAGCCTCATAGACCTAGAATGCTCTTTTACACTTGCAACGGATTGTTGCTGTTGGACTGCCAGGGTCTGAGCTCCATCAATAACTGCCTGCTGTGTTTTTCTAACACACATAGTTAAAAAGAGCAATATTTCATACAGAACACTTTCCCGGGGAACGCAAAAAAGGGCATTAACTAAATACGAGAGTTGTCAACAACTTGCATGTGATACTAACACATCCTGTGTGAATGGGAGGTTAACAGTTCAATCTTGTTGACGGCTTCTCATTTAATGCCATAAAATACTGTCATGGAAACATGCAAGGGGGTCTCCAATAAGATGATGTAACTTCTATCTCCTTTGCCACTTTTAGCACTCATTGAAATGAACGGGTGAAATCCTAGCCCCATTGAAGTCAGTGGAAGTTTTGCCATTGACTTCAACGGAGCCAGGATTTCATCCAATGAATGTTTTGCTTGCTTAAGGACCACCAAATTTGGCCAGAAATGCTATCTTTGAAATCATCCTTTTGGTCATCTAGTACATCCCCTTGAATCACTGAAGGATAAATTTCATAGATGCTTAGAAATATGTCAGCCTTGCAGGTCTTTCTGAGAACAGGTAGAGATCACAGTGATTGAGACAAGGAGGAAATGATTTCTTACCAATGAGTTTGAATGCTGAACAACTTGCTTTAATGATATACTCTACAAAATTCTTTAGTACACATTTAATATGGATGGCTTGGAATAGGTTCAGAATAACATATACACAAATATGAAAAGGACATACTTAGGTATATGAGGTTTACTGTCTCTCCACTTCTGGCAGGGCACACCATTCTGAGTTTTAGATATTGTTCCTCTATAGTTCTTCCCCTTACCAGTCCTGCATTCTAAAAGATACACTGACACGAAATACATTTTTATCTATCAGTATCATAATGTCACATCTGTTTGAATTAAATAACTATATACAGATTCTACACACATGCTAATCAGCCTAAATACCCACATTCCAAATCTTCTCTTGCCCCCACCCTCCAAAACCCCAGAGTTGTGCTATAGTAAAAATAGGTTAGTTTGCAAATTTTAATGACATACATAAGGAAGATCACTTGAATGTTTACGTAAAGACCAAAAATGTTTAGGGAAACAGATATAACAAATTATGGTTGTTTCTGAAGGGTGAGTTCAGATTACAACAGCTATAATGCTCCCTTCTTGGGAGTGGAATAAAACATAGTTTTTTTTATTGCCTCTGTGTTTGTGTTGCTCTATTACAAGTAAAGCTGGGCAAAATATTTTCAACAAAACCTAAAAGCAGATGAAACTCACCTGATTTCAGGCAGAGTGGGCCCCAGAAAGAATCACAGATCTAAACATGCCTGAACTTTGGAGATTCAAAAGGTAGAATTTTGTAACTCAGACCTACTCAAGTTTGGGTTTTGTTACAAACAGTAAACATAGACCACGTATTTCACTGAGATCCCCCTGCTCATGAATGAAACTTGACTCATTTATGGAATTATGCTGAAACCATGAGTCACCACTGCACAAGATGAAGCTGGATGAGTCTGATAGAGCTAAACTTTGAATTTTGGGCAGTGCTGGCCTTTGTGGGACTGGCCTAATTGTGTGAAGGCTTGGCTTTATTGAAGTAACTGGGAGTTTTGACAGTGACTTCAGTGGGGCCAGGATGTCACCCTAGCTATATCATTTCCTTATGAAGATAGTCTTGAAGATGTAAAATGACCAGTAGCACTGAAAGCCTCAGTTGTCAGTGATTTGTCCAGTCCCCTCGCAGCCATCCAAGACTGGCCTTTGAGGTCTGGAAAAACCGTGCCCAAATCAAGGAACCTATGACTAAGACTACAGAGCAGTTGACAGCTGTAGGGCTCAGTGCTGACCAGGCTACTGCTGATGGAACTAGGGCTGCCTATGGGTTGGACATCTGAAATTGCAGAGGTTGAGCAGCAGCATCTCTGATTGACTCTTCCCAACCGTGCCCATTTGCAGTGACATACAGCATGCACTTAAACTCCATCCCTATCCGGTGGTCACCAGTAAAAAACAACATTTGTCATGCTGCAGTCTTTATTTCCTGGTGCCAGGTTGGTCCCGAGCTGCAAATTAGTGCAACCTTGAGGCTTTCAAATTCTTCATTTTATGAGCTAATAATGGTGAGTGTCGTCTTGGTTCCTGTATGAACCATTCTCGCACAGTTTACCACAATGAAATCTGTACAGGAGATAATCATTACTGGCACGCACTTGTTTAAACCGACTTACCACAAGTGTCACCAAGCATTCTAATACAATCCTGCTCCACTTTTATTACGTGATCTCCATTAAGCAACCAATTTTCGACAGTCCCTTGTTTGGTCATTTCGGACAGGTTTTACTTGGTATTTGTTTTTAGAGGATCTGGAATAGGCCTAGGTGGTGATTTTTTTTTCAGGGGACTTCTGGCATCCTTTATTTTTCCTCCCCATTCCCCCATTCCCCATGCCAATGCTCAGTGTCTCCCCTGCTCCTGGTAATAAAGTGTCAGTGCTCAGTGTCTCCCTTTTCTCTAGCTGAGAAGGGCTGGGTTTCATCAGGTTGGTTTCAGTGTTTTTGAACACTGGCTATGGAGAATTTTTGTTGTTTCTCAGTTTTGCTTCAAAATTTCTTAACATAACCTGCACCACAACTACCGTAGGAGCATAATTATCCTTTTATATACATCAGTGTAAATCTGGAGTAACTCAATTGACATAAAATTGATTTACCTAGGTACAGTAAGAGGAGAATTAGGTTTACTGCTTGTTTATGGATGGGAGTCCAGATTTTCCTAAAATTGAGAGGTATTTGGATCTGGGTTTCTGATTCAGGCCTATTTCTAATCTGGCCAGACTATACTTATGGATAAATAGCTAGTCTACCACAGAATTTTGTATACCCTAAGTCGTTTTGCAATGTGTTCACGTTCAAAAATCTGAAGTAATGAACACTGAAGCAGTCAAGTGCTGACACAAATTCTTTTTGTTTGAATAAACTTCTGACAGTTTATATAACCTTTAGGTTTTTTTCCCATCTGCTAACAAATAACCAACTTTGAACCCTAAACTCAAGCCCATGTTCATTTGGGTTAACAATTTACAAATTGGTACGTCCAAATACGGCCTTTAATTTCCATCCCTCTTTCCATAGCACAAACTAAATTGGCTTCTGTGTTTAATAACATGTTTAATGGGGAAGTTCTGGGAAAAAATCTGCACATTTTTCCCTATCAAACAGCATCTGTGGCTGTGAAAGATAAGATAGAGAAGGGTAATCAAGTCTCATTTTTGAGAGTGTAAGATGACCTCTTGTGGACAAAAGGGAAGAGCTGTTCATTTGGGTTCCATCTACAGCACTGCATAATCATTTAGATGCCTAATGGGAAGCGTTCACTTTCCTTTGACACATTAGGCTATTAGTGACTGCCAGAGGCAGCACAATAGACTGCACAAATCATTGATCTGAGCCAATGAGGCAAATCCTTCATTCCTATTTCCTGTTCTGTAACAACATATTCAGATAACATGGTTTTATCTTTAGGATTGATACAAGATGCTTTAAAACTCTGACAATAATAAGGTGAATTACAGAGGAACACAGCTAAATATTCAGTAGGCTCCAGTAAAACCTCTAATCTCACTGAACCAGATGTATTGCACTGTCCTAAACTTTTCACAGGGAGTTTCGCAGCTTCATGCATAACAGTCAGAGTTCCTTTGTGCCTTATGTCGGAGGCCACTGTACAGAAAGAAGCTTATTGGAAACTAGACTGGATCTTTTTGTGTAGTTAGTACAAATTAAAATAAAGGAATGACTAAATCAAGAGTTGACAACTCCCTTGATTTTAGCACTAATCTTATTATATTAGGATTTTATTGAAAGCCCCAGCTTCTGGAAGTGATTAGATGAGAATTTCAGCTTTCAAATAGAAAAAAAATAGCAAATTTGTAGCCTTCATGGCTGCAGATAGGCGCTTGAAAATGTGACCTGAGTGTACTCCAATGGCTTAAAAGACAGAAGGAAAATAAAAAGCCCCCCACGTTTTCTTTTTTAAATATCTCATGGTTTTTAAGCCAATCTTGTGATTTTTCTAGCTTGACTCATGGTTTTCGAATGCTTGGGGTTCGCAATTCTACCATATTTATTGATTGGCTTATATAGTCAGCTTGTTTAACAGGAAACCCCCAAGATCCACGGCTGAGATTTTCAAAGGATCCTAAGGGAGTTGGATGTCCAAATCCCATTGAGTTTAAATGGGATTTGGGCACCAAACTCCTTTAGAATTCTTTGAAAATCTCAGTCTGCATATGGTAGGATCATCACCCATCCTTATATTTGCTGGATAGTTCTGATTTTGACAGTGTCCCAAACACATTTTCAGGGTTGACATGTCATTGTGTTGTCATCAATGCATCATGTGTTAATGACACAAGAGTTACAATGTTGTGGTGTTATGGGACAGATTCTGCTCTCAGTGATTCATTGGCCTTTCTCTGAATTTACAGCCATGTACACCAAAATAAGAATCTGGCCCTCTCATTGGAGTATTTATATTGTGTCAATGGGAATATTTAATTACTTATAAGTGAAGAGTTAATTTCATCTTACTTCATCACTTGCTAATGTGTCCATTGATTTTTCAGATTTATAACAAAAACTATACAGGGCCAACTTTTAAGGCCTTGTTCAGTTTTTATTCAATCCTTACTCAAAGGAAACTCCCACTATTGAAATGTTAAGTAAAGACATTTACAAAGTCCACTATTCTTAAGCCTATTTTAATGGAAGTGATGTGGCTTCAAACTTTTGAGTATGGCTTTTAATACCAATGACTTATTAAGTCAATTTTCTATGAGGAATATGTGAAAAAAGAAAGTGGCAGAGAGCTGTATATACACTATACAGCTGGAAGCTCTAGCTACTGGGTTTGGGTTGGAGTCATAGGGCCAATGTTCTGTTAGTGCAAATAACTCTGGTGGCATTTGGGCCATTCACACCAACTAAGAATTTTAACCGGTAACATTTAAGAGACAGATGATGAGTTAATAAAGCTTGTTATTTTTCTAATTTTTTAAGAGATTATAGTAATTCAACTGAGTTCAACTGCAAAAGCAGGACAGCTAATTCCAAAGCCAGAGAAATTTTAATTGCCTCAACTCTGAAGGAAGATATCAAGTTACAGGTATTACATCATCAAAACAAAATCTCCTTGGTTGATCATAAACTAGAGATACGACTTTTATCTAGCAACTATTGAAGCTACTGGCTTCTACAAATTAGCCTCTTTCTTGGTGTCCGACACATTACACTATGTTATCCTGTAGGTGTTCCAGGATGTGAATGTGAGAGCTAGGATGAAGTTTGATGAAGCTCATTGATGTTTAAATTCCAGTTTTGGGGGTTCTGGGCCAGCTTCAGAGCTGAAGTCAATGAAATCAGTGGAAATATGCTAATTTATACCAGTTTAGAATGTGGTCCATTGTGTTTTTCTTATAGAACCATTATGCAGTAAATGAGACCTGCTTCAAGGCTGTCTGAAGCTTAGTATTTCGGCATATTTTTCAAACTCATCAAAAAATGTGAAAAAGTATTACTGGTGATTACAGCATCATTTAACACAGGTCACTATAAACACTACAAGGTATGCTAGCCAGTTACCCTAGGTGTTTGAATGATTAGCAAATGAGACCTTTCTTTTCTCCAAGAACTCTCATTTCAGTCAGTTGATGTTACTATGTAATTTTTCTTCCCTTGGAACTGGTAGAAGTGGTCTCATTTAAAAATGGAAATTTATTTTTCTCACTGCCTATGGTCTTTTCAAGGCTTGACTATAATTTTACTTCAAGGGGAGAATTAAGGAATCCAAAAACAGTCTTAAACCCAACCACTCATCTGAGCATACTATAAGCCTTGAACAGAGATTTTAAAAGGGAGCTTATAAAAAACATGGATATTCGATATTTTCTTATTGAGAGATTCATTGTTTATAGACAGACAGAATCAGAGGCAGATTACTGTTTTGTAGGGCCCTGAGCCAGAGCAAGTGGGGGACCCTCCCTTCCCTTCCACCTGCAGTCGCCCACTCCTCCCCACGCTCCTGCTAAGGAGCAGGGTTGTGGCGCATCCTGCCCGCCCAGCACTCCTGCTGGGAGCAGAGTCGGGGTGCAGCAGTTTGCCTCGCTCCCCGGCAGGCACGCCAGGCAGGCGGGCAGAGTAGGGCAAGCCCCCGTTCCCCAACCCCACTCCCTGGCAGAGCCCCGGGCCGGCAGGTAGAGTGGGGCAAGCCCCTACGCCCCAACCCCCTCCCCAGCATGAGTGCTGGACAGGCAGAGTGAGTTGTGGTGCCCATTTTTCTGGGGGGCCCCAACTGGCCAGGGCCCCTGGGCACAGGCCCCACTGGTCCAATGGTTAATTCGCCACTGGATAGAATATGAGATCAAATGCTTCTTCCGTTGACTCCTCCCTGGTTTTCTGGGACATATTTAAACCACATAAACAGAAAATTAAGGAACTGAAAATAAAGCGTAGAAATAGGAAACCAAGTAGGGTTGAAAACTCACATGATAATAGGTTCCACCAGACCCATTAAGCAGAGTGCTGCAAACACTTATGGGTGGAGAAATGTATCCCTTTTTTTTTATTTTTTTGGTTGAAACATGTTCAATGTGTGTGATCCCAAAAACATAAAATGCTTGGGACTAGATGGAGGGTTAGAAATGCATCTACATCCTTTCCCTTCAAGGAGGATGGTTTGAATCCAGCCCAAGCTGGGTGTATTACCATTTGAGGACTGTTCAATGGCCTATATGGAATTACTTTAGTGTTTTCAGTCCATTTCCCTGCACCCATCTCACAGAAATCATCACCACCATAAATGACAGTAAACTAGCAACCTCAGAAAAGTGGTCAAGGATATATTTCTGTCAGGTGAGCATATATTAAAGAAGTAATATCAAAATATATACATACTTCTCTTCTCAAAGAGCACTACATCTGTTCTTCTAACCAACTCTGATGTTTTGGTGTTCTCAGGCAATGTAGTACACTGTTGATCTTTACTGGTGAATAGAAAGGCCCTGTTGAAATTGAGAGGGGAAAGCAGTGTAAGAAACGGTCATTAATGTTGTTTAAATTATTGTCTTAGTGAAAATTTTTCATTATCCATTTTAGATTTTATCAGTCACGGCAGTTTAGAGACATTTTAGGCTTTTGGTAAAATTTTCAAAAGCACCTGAAATGCCTAAATCGGACTTAGGCTCCTAAGTCTCTCCAGCACATTTTGAAAATGTTACCCTTTGTCTGGAGTAGGTTATAACTGCTTAGGCTACAACTCAACCTGCACAAACTGAATGACAGGTGTCAGCCTGCTTTCACACTAGGAAAAGTGGTTACGTTAAAGGAGTCCTAGCTAGCTCATGTTAACGAAGTCTGACCTACACTCAGCTTTTCCCTGGTCTAGCAAAGCCTGATACACCATGACAGACTGCCTTTACTAAAACAACACCACAAACAAAACAGTGTTCAACAATTATGGGCCAAAACATGGCAGAAACATTACATTAAGCTGCAATGTTGAATCCATTCCTGTAGTATTTATATAAAGGTATCACATGCTCCCTCTCATGCAACCTTCTTCTCCTGGTCTCCCCCGGCCCCCATGCTAATCAGCATACATTGTTGATTTAAAAGTACTTATACAAAGAAGTCCCATTGGTCTAAAAACCAGGCTTGAGCAAGGGCTCAAAGGCACAGGGGCTCAATCCTGCTTCAGCAGCAAAATCCCCATAAACTTCAGTGATGCAGGATCAGGTCCCACGGGCAGGGCTCATGGCTGCAGCCCTGACTTCCACACTAGCAATCAGGAGGCTGAGGGATGATATTGTATATGCAGAGGTCCCAGCAGGGAACAGTTACCCCTCTACAAAAGATACATGTGTGTTTTTAACATTTCTTTAAGGAACTTGGTCCAATCTTGCCTTTCCTGGGTGAGAACTCCAGGAGTGTTGCTGAAGTTCTGCATCCTCTGCGTAGCTTAAGCTGAAGGGAGGAAAAGAGGGGTGGTTCACAGAGGATGGGTGATGATTCATTTGCATGAAAATAGTAGCTGGCAGTGACTTCTGTGATCCTGTTTGGTAGCCCCTTTAAAATGAAAGTTGTTTCTCGGTGGATCTTTGCCATTTTTAAAACTTACAGCAGATTTTAAATTGATTGCCAAGTTATACACCACTTTAAAAACTCAGCACCAGATCACCTGTGGCTCGAATGGAGGGAGGGGAATCAGAAGGTCAGAAAATTCCATAAGATTCACCTCTGTAGTTTTCAAAGAAGCATCATTTGGAAGAGAAAGGGTTGGGGACCCCTGGAGTTTAGCGAGGAAGGCCTCCCAACCCCATGGATGGACAGGACCTGGTGTGAAGGGACCCTCCCTTTACAGTGCAGGCTTCTCCCTTTGCACTGCTCCACTGGCCCCCATCCCTCAGGCAGTATGCTTGGCTCCGCAGTCAATGTTGCTGCAAGGAACGATAACTGTCAGTAGAATATCCAGTCAGATATATGGCGACTGAGCAGGGGACAGTGCTGCAGGTTGGCCTGTTCCCTACTCCATCACCTCCAATGCCCCAAAATCCCACAGAGACCCTTATTCATAGGACCTCTACAGGGAAGCAAGGGGTGGAGGTGGTGCCATTTCCTCCCTCCCAGGGAGGCAAGGGAAGATCTAGTCCACACACATTAGTGCAGGGGACCCTCTGGCTCAAGATGCAGAATAAGAATGTGATAAACCCAACAAGTGCTGTTGCTGATGTCCTGTTTTCTGAGCAGCTCATTTCTTATAGGCCTATGTATGGCAAAGGGTCTGAAGGTACCTGGATATTGGTGTGTTAGATTGTTTGTCACAATTTTTTTCCAATACGTATGCTGAAATTAAAAACACCATCTTCTTGGTGTCTCCTTCCATATCTTCTCTTTTCACCCACATCCCCCATGTATTGACTTTCTGGGCATTTTTTTCTTTCCTTCCAAACCTCGGAATAAACTTACTCCTGAGGAACACCTTTAGAAAGCTTCCTTAACGTATAAAGCAGAATACTCAGTCAGCCACAATGGGATATAGCTGTGGGACACAACAGAAATTACCTGCATGTGAATTTTGTTTCAGCTTCACATTTCTCAGCACATTCTTCTTTACGGTTTGTTCTGTAAATCTGTTTTGTTTGAGCAACTATCCAAGCACCCTCCGTTTTTACATAGTTGTCTAGTATATCTCCTTGTGCTAAAAGAAAACCAAAAAAAAGGAGCAGGGATTAAAAGGTGAGAATTCTGCAGTTCATATAATTTGTACTTTTAAATCCCATTTCCTGTCATACATTGGCAAGTGACGCTGCCATTTAATTTTGTGTGCATTTGAGTTAATGGTAACACACCCTGAATAAGCTCCATTCTCCTGGTATGGTAAAGGTTGGCATTACTGGACACAGGGACAGAGACAAAGTGCTTTGACGATGAGAACAAGTCATTTGATGCTTAGGGAATGGGAAGCAGACACAGAGACCCAAAGGGGTGAGGAAGTGACACGGAGTGAATCAGAAACAAGGGAGATGATTTTGGTAACAGTATTTTGAAGATCTTGGAAGGATGGGAGTCATGTGAAAAAATGACTCTCCATTGGTGACACAATCTCATTGAATTTGTAGTCAGTTCAGTTTTATCTGTCACGTCTTCTTTGTTGTCAGTCTCCAGATGTTTTGAGTGGAAACAAGAGAACATCAGTCATCAGGCTATCACTGCAGTCACTTACAATGACCATGTTTATTGTTGTTATAATATCTCAAGACCGGATCAGATTTAATAGTCAAGTTGTCCGGTTGTGTCTTTGATTGCAGTGAATTAACACAAAATTGTGAATTGGTAAATAAATTAATTTGGCAATTTCTGAAAGCCAGACCTACATGTTAAATGTGTTGGATGAATATGCTAATATGTTTTACATCTGTGTGAACCAATTAATTCCGAGATGTTCAACTACATTCACCCTTGTAAAGGAATTTGCTACCTAATTAACTTTCCTCTGACATCTATAAAAATTCTAAATGACTATTCATCAGTTAGACAATTGTTTCTCTGCTGTTTTTAGCAGCAGGATTACAGAGAGCGCTAATCATGCGGTTTTATCATTTCCTTTTCAAATGAGGATATTCTTGATAAATGTTTGATACTGAGAATTATTGAAGTGTGAAACTCACCCCTAAACAGAGAGTGACCCCAAGGCCTACACATCACTCAAATCCATTTACACCTTGTGCTGACCTTCTGCACAGGGATGTACTTCACTCTCATAGAAGTTGATTTGAATCAACACATATTGGGCCTGATTCACTGCTACATTACTCCAGTTTTTATGTCAGTGTAACTCCAATGAATTTAAGGGGGTTTTCAGAGTTCACACCATTACATACATACATACTGTTCATAGTTATATTATACCAAATGCTTTTTTGTTGCAGCTATCAAAGTAAATTTATCTCCGTTGTAGTTAAGTCACACATCAAGGGTATTGTTCTATAGGTGCCAGAGGGGGTGGCTAAGTAGTATAAGAATCCAAGCATCCAAGAAAATCCCCAACCTTTCGGAATCCCATATCTACCCCCACCTTACTGATACGTCTTTGTGGAGCTCTAGTGGCCTGCCCTTTTCTCTGGAGCCAAATGTACCTTCTCCTGGAGTTTTCACGGACGTGCCACAGGTAACGGACACTTCTCCTCAATCCTCACAATCTGGGTATGCAGGGAACAAAGCACCTGCCTCGGCCAACCCTCTCATTGACTGTTGTCATACACAAGTTTTACACTGGTTTAATTCCATTGACTTCAGCGAGTTACTTCCAATTTACACCAGTGTAAGTGCAGACAAAGTCAGATCCAGAGTATCAGATATGGGAGGAAATACTCCTAGTCCTACTGCCAGCTACTGTCCCTACCACCCATAATCCCTAGCAAGGTAGCTAGGGTCTAGTAGTTAGTGTACTAGTCTAGCATTTGGGAGACCTGGGTTCAAGTCCCTACTCTATTACAGTCTTCCTGTGTAGCCTTCGGCACATCACTCACCTTTCTGGGCTTCCATTCCCCATCTGTAAAATGGGGCTAATAGCACTGCCCTACCCCATAGGGGTGTTTTGAGGGTAAATACTGAAAGATTGTGAGGTACTCAGACACTCTGGTGACAGGCGCCATATAAATACCTTGAATAGATAGCTGGAGAACGTGCTGTGGGATTCACATCCCTAGTGTCCTGTTGTATGATTATGGGGCAATGGCAGTTTACAGGCCAGCTATGGTTTTGCTCATCTCTAATCTCAAGTTCTATCTGTTTTCCAAAACAGTCCCACCTCAGATATTCATTGCTTTCTGTGATCATACAGGAAGCAGCTCCATTCTTACTCATCAGTGTCATGAATAGAAAACAACATTTGCTAATATCTTTGCACCTACAGAGCTGCTGCTCCTTCTCTTTTTTTTTGAACTGATTTAAATTGTGCACAAATACATTTGGAAGGTGTTTATAAGATAATTTTGGCTGAACTGGTAACTAGTAACAGACAAGAGAATATGACAAATTCCTTGATGAAGATAGCAAAATACAAACAAAATAACTGATTTCAAAATACAACAGGCTGTGCATTATTTTAACCTAAAGTCCAATTTGTTATAAATGCAGAAATGGCACAAAGAAATTAATTAACAGGCCCGTCAAATATCTGGAAGGAAACTAATCTGTTCTGGTTATATATGTGTCACTTATAAATGTTGCAGGGCTGATCTAGAATACATAACTGACTGTTTCATTGAGGTTCGGAGAGGGGTCAGTGTGGCTCACTTGTTTGGGATATGTGAGGTTGTGCTGGTAAAACTGAGCAAATGTCTTTTGGGGCTTTTTTCTTTAAAGATTTAAAAAATGATAATCTTCACAAGGGCTAATGACACTTCTGTTATGACAACATTTAGAGCAGGGTGGCCAATCTGTGGCTCCGGAGCCACATGAGGCTCTTCAGAAATGAATATGCGGCTCCTTTTATAGGTACCGATTCCGGGGCTGGAGCTACAGGTGCCAACTTTCCAGTGTGCCGGGGGGGCGCTCGCTGCTCAACCCCTGGCTCTGCCACAGGCCCTGGCCCCACTCCACCTCTTCCTGCCTCCTCCCAAGAGCCTGCAGTGCCCTCGCTCCTCCCCCAAGCCTCCTGCATGCCACGAAACAGCTGATTGGGAGGTGCGGGGAGGGAGTGGGAGGTGCTGATTGGCAGGGCTGCTGGTGGGTGGGGGGCGCTGGGCGTGGGGACTGTGGGGAGCTGATGAGGGGCTGCTGACATTACTGTGGCTCTTTGGCAATGTACATTGGTAAATTCTGGCTCCTTCTCAGGCTCAAGTTGGCCACCCCTGATTTAGAGAGACAAGGTGGGTGAGGTAATATCTTTTATTGGATCAACTTCTGTGGCATTGTAGATAATCAGAGAGTTATAGATGGTGAGCCCTCTGGGGACAAGATTTAGTTTCTTGCATTTGCTCAGTAAGCAGATGTCACTCGCTGTTCAGATCTAATTGGCAGGCCATTCTCGTGGCTTCTGCCAGTTAAGGACAAAAATGGAGAATGCTGCCAGGATATTGATGTATTACTTAAGTGTTGGCATAAGCAATTTTGTGAATTGATGAACAGATCACCACCAAGATGTAAACTACAACTTATTCCAGCAATGAACCTGGCAGACAACAGGCCAGTGACATTAGAAGAAGTGATGCTAGTGGACAAATGGTCATGAAATGATAAAGCACCTGGTTTTGACAGGTTTCAGAGTAACAGCCATGGTAGTCTGTATTCGCAAAAAGAAAAGGAGTACTTGTGGCACCTTAAAGACTAACCAATTTATTTGAGCATAAGCTAAGCTAAGCTTATGCTCAAATAAATTGGTTAGTCTCTAAGGTGCCACAAGTACTCCTGTTCTTTCTGGTTTTGACAATATCTCATTAGAACTGAAAACGAGGCCCAGATTTAGTTCATTGGCTTCAGAGAGTCATCTTAAAAGTTTGAGAAACTGGTCATATTCCAGAAGATTGGGAAAGGGACTGCATCATCCCTTTTTTCAAAAAAGGAGAGCGATCAGCTTGCTCAAATTATAGAGGGATAATGCTGCTGTCAGTCCCAAGGAAGGTGTTGATGATCAGACTACTGCACCAGCTGAAATACTGTTTCAATCCAAAAATGAGAGACAACCAGTGTGGTTTCTGCACAGGTCGATCTACCGCCCATGTTATATAAGCTCTGTGGAATGTGATTGAAAAATGACTCAAGTGACAAAAGGAAGTCAACATCATGTTCATAGACTTTGTAGCTTCTTTTGCCTCTGTGCATTGACACTGTGGATAATGCGGTGCCAATATGGAATGCTTGCAGACTTAGTGTGCCAAGTGGAGGAACTGAATCTCAGTGCATTTATCTATGTGAACGCCACCGGTTGTATTACAGACTGGGTCTCAGGACTATGCCAGGTATATGTTCTCTCACATACATTATTTAATGTTTGGAAAAATCTAGCTGACTGAGGCCAAAGTATGAGGTGTGAAATTTAAAGATTCATCTTTAGAGCATCTTGAATATATGGCTGTATTGTCTTACTTAGAGAGACTACTGTCCAACTATGGCTAATACTGAAAGAGCTGGGGAAAAGCTATCTCTGGAACTTAAGATCAATCGTGATATAACCAAAGTTACGCTGTGATGGCTTGCATAAGCCCCACACTGGTGAACTACTGATTAAATAACAGCTCTGGGTCCAGAAAGCCCCACCTAGCTACGCCAGCATGGCATGTTCACATTGGAGGCTAGGCTCAAAAGGGAGAAGGTCACCTCAAGCTGGGTGGACAAAGCAAAGCAGTTGTGTGCTGCAAGCTACTGCAGAGAAGCTACTAGGGCTCCACATGACCAAGGCCAGGTTTCACTGCCAAGTAACCACAGTGTCTTCACCCCACAGAGGTCAGGAATGACAGGTCACAGGTGATAGAGGAAGACTCTCTGGAGCACAATCAGAGAGCACTCCAGAGGGAATCCAGAAACAAACCAGTGACACTGACGGAAGAACCAAAACCAGGATAGGAAATGGCCCAAGGAACAGACATAAGGGTGCCCACCCTTAAGCCACATATCTGAGCTATTATTCACAGGTTCTACAGCCAGACCATCACCACTGGGAGACATGGCCACCAACACTCGCCACTGGGTGGTGCTGCAAAGTTCGGACTTCAACTCCTCCAACACATGTTGGAGAATGTGGGTACTGGCCAAGTCCTGTTAAAAAGACAGGAGGTGTAATGGTGAACCTGACCCAAAAGTGGCCATGGATACAAAAAATTTTAGTGGAATGAATGGTAGAGAGCAAGCAACGGCAGGTGGCCCAGCAACAGCAAGGTCAACTACTACTACTACAAGTGGCCCAGAAGCAGCACCAGCTACTCCAGGAACTGATAATTCAGCATCAGGTGCAACAAGAACACCTAATTCAGCAGATGGCATCACTTTTGCAGCCTGAAGGGGCATCTAACACTTGGAGGCCTGGACCCTCAGGGGACATCCTCCCCACTGGGCTGCCCATCAGACTTACGAAAATGGGACCATGAGATGACCCAGAAGCCTTCCTGGTCACCTTCAAATGGGTGGCCACCACAGCCTGTTGGCCCCAAGAACACTGGGCCACCATGATAGCCCCATATTTGATAGGACCTGCAGAAGCTGCCTATTGGGGCTTGGACTACATAGAAGCATTAGACTACAACAAGGTAGAGGCAGTTATTGTCAACTACCTGGACATCAATCCTGAGATGTTCCACCAGCAATTCTGAAATGAGAGATACTTGCCAGAAGCCTGACACAGGTGGTGGCCCAACACCTGAAGGAACAGTGTTGGCTCTGGTTGAACCCCAAGAAGCAGACCAGAGTACAGGTGGCAGAGGCTATCCTGTTGCAGCAGTACAGGTTCTCCCAGCCAGCAGGAAGGAGTGGGTGAAACACCATCAATTGTCAATGCTGGCAGAGGCTGTAACCTTGATGGAGAAAGACCTGGCAGCCAATAGTCCAGCCTCAATGACACCTAGGATGGGAGCCCCCGGAACCAGGACACTGACCCCTAATGAGGAGCCTGCTAGGAGGGGAGGCCAAGGGTGGCTGAACTGGCGACCTACCTTTGTGTCACCCCCACTTGGAGAGCAGGACCCAGGCACTGAGGCAGAATGGTTACCAAAAGCGGGGTATGCCCACCAGGAGGTCCCGTGGCCCCAGGAACAAGCCAGCTGAATGTAACCCAAAAAGGAGTTGCTTCGAGTGTGGACAGCAAAGGCATTTTAGGTGGGAGTGCCCCTTCATGGACTGCATCTATGGACAGGCATGGATGGCAGGCACCAGAGTTTGTAGGCAGGGCCTGGCAAGGTGTTGCTGCCAGTATGGGTCAACAGAGCTGAAATGATGCATCTGATAGACTCTGGGTATAGCCAAACCATTGTACGGACAAGCTTAGTAGAGTTCCCTGATACATCAGCTGCTCTGCCCTACCTCCAGTCCATTCATAGGGACATGAGTCCCTGCAACAAGAATGCAGCTGATGGTAGGAGGTTACACTGGGACTTGCCAGGTCAGCCTAGCAGACACCCTGGCCTACCCAATAACATTAGGGCAGGATGGGAAGTGGTTTGAGGGACTCCTCAAGCAGTGGAGCAGGGACTTCCCCACCTCAGAAATCAACCCAGGCCTGAAAATGAGGGGGTTTATGGGCCAAGACACAATGGAAGACCCCGGAGAATGTCCCTCCAGCCAGCAATGCCAACCCAGCAGCCTACTAGCACTGGGACACCTGAGGAAATAAGCCACAATTGGCTACCAGAAGATGAGGACTTTGTGCAAGAACAATGGGAAGACCAGACTCTGAGCTGGGCATGGTAACAGATAGCTGTCTCCGATGGGGAGGTGGGCAAAACCCAATGAGTAAAGCACTGGCCCCACTTTGAACTTTGGACCTAGTGGCTTTACTGAGTGATGAGACCCCCAAACCCAGGAAACAGGGCGATGGCTGCTGGGAGTCAAGAAGTTCCACTGGAGGCTTCTACACCGAACCCGCTCAGTGCCATATGCCAGGTACTTGGAGTGAAAAAAGACGCAGGAGAGAATGGTCCCTTAGATTCTTCTGGCTGGGAATCCACAAAAAAGGTGCTAGATTTTTGTCTTGTGCCCTGAATGCCAGCTGGTAGGGCCCAAAGGGCCCAATTCTGCTCCCAGTGGTGGGCATACCCTTTGAATGGGTAGGAAAGGATTTAGTGGGGGCCCCTTGAGAATATCACATCTGGGTACTGTTATTTATTGGTGATAGTAAACTATGCCACACAGTACCCTGAAGCCATCCCACTACACACAACAAATATGCCCACCGTAGTGAATGAACTCATGAAGCTCTTCACCAGGGTCAGAATACCAAAGGAAATACTGATGGACCGAGGATCCAACTTCATGTCCAAACAGACATAGGAATTGTGTAAACTGTGGAGGATCAAAGCCCTGAAAACTTCCATCTACCATCTGCAGAGAGATGGGCTGGTGGAGCAGTTCAATGGGACCCTGTAGGCCATGTTGCGGAAATTGGTCAACATGGATCCTTGACACTGGGCCCAACTGCTACCATCATTGCTATTTGTCATATGGGAGGTCCTCCAAACCACCACAGGATTCTTACCCTTCAAGCTTCTGTGTGTAGACAGCCCAGGGGGATTTTGGACCTTCTCCACGAGGCCTGGAAGGAATAGGAGACTGGGGTGGTGGTGGGCTCAGTGCCATATATGTTCCAATTTTCAAGAATAGCTGAAAATGCTAAGAGACTTTACTAAGGAAAACCTCTTGAAGGTCTCTTGAAGGCCCAGGAACGGACCAACAACAAGGAGAAACAGTTGCGAACATTCAAACCAGGTGACAGGGCTTGTTGTTACTCCCAATGCCCGACTCAAAACTATTGGCCCTGTGGCAGGGGCCATTTGAAGTGGTAAAAAGGGTAGGGCCAGTTGACTATGAGATCCGTCAGCCTGGGAGATAGAGGGAGACGCAAATTTATCACATCAACTTACTGAAGGCCTGGAAGACTCAAGATGGTCTTCTGATAGCCCTTTATTCCCCAGAACCAAAACTGGGGCCTCAAGCCATGACATCCACAAACCTAGCTCCTGTGCCAATGGGGCCAGAGCTCAACCCAAGGCACCAAGACCAAACACTGCAACTGACTCAGGCCTTCCCCATGGTGTTCTCAGCCATCCCAGGGAGGATGTAGCAAGTACAGGAGACTCATCATCCCCCGCCAAAGAAAAGGTGGGAGGTGGTCCACAAAGAACTCCAGGCTATGCTGACACTGGGGGTCATCAAGAAGTCCCACAGTGAGTGAAGAAGCCTTATTGTGCTGGTGCCAAAACCCAACAGCTCAATGAGATTCTGCATAGAATTTAGAAAGATCAACACGATAGTGCTATTTGATGCGTATCCAATGCCCAGGTGGATGAGCTACTAGAGAAACTGGGGAGCTCCGAGTATATATCCATGCTAGATTTGACTATAGGATACTGGCAAATCCCTATGGCAGAGATGTCCCAGGAGAAGGTGGCCTTTCCTACTCCCTTTAGCCTCTATCAATTTGTGACTATGCCTTTTGGCCTACACAGAGCATCTGCCACCTTTCAGTGACTGACAAATAAGGTGCTGCAACACCATGACCCATGGACGCCTTATTGATGATATAGTCATCTATAGCTACAGTCAGGAAGACCACCTACAATACATCATCATGGTTGGTCAAGCCCTTGGGAAGGCTTACTGCAAATCTGGCTAAGTGCCACCTTGGGCAGAGAGAAGTGACGTACTTTGGGTACCCCATAGGGTGGGGCCAGCAACACCCCCTGGTGGATAAGGTGCAGGCACTAACCCATGGTATGAACACATCAACCAAGGAGCAGGTGCAACATTTACTAGGCTATTGTAGGTGACTCATGCCTGGCTTTGCCACAATAGTTGCCCCGCTTTCCCCACCCCCACCCCCGTCTTACCAACCTAGTAAAAAGCACCCACCCCAGGAAGGCGCAATGGACAAAGATGTGTGATAGGGCCTTCAGAACTCTGAAGAACCGGCTAGCTCAGGGGCCAGTTCTCTTCCACCTTAATTTTTCAGAGCCTTTGATCCTTCAGACGGACATGTCAGAAGTGGGTCTTGCGGCCATGGTGTCCCAAGAAATAGGAGGTGAGAAACATCCAATATTGTACCTGAGTATGAAACTATTCCCACAGGAGGAGATTGAAAAAGAGGCCCTGGCTGTGAAATGGGCCATAGAGGACCTATACGATTATCTACTAGGAAACTCCTTCTTACTCTTCACAGATCACGCCCCCTTCTGCTCGCTAAATTCTATGAAGGACACCGATGTCCGGATTGAGATGGTACAGCTTCTTGCAGCCTTATGACTTCCACATGCTCAACTGCCTGGGAAGGGCACACGCAAAATTGATTTTTTTTCCTCAGGATGGAGGAGGAGAGCAGGAGGAAGGCCCACTGCTAGGCCCAAACCTGAGGAGGAGGGTGTGTGATGGGGTGCATGAGCCCCACACTGCTGAACTAAGGGTTAAAGAACAGCTCTGGGCCCAGAAGGCCCTGCTCAATTGCACCTGCTGGGCATGCTCACATTGGAGACTGGGCTCAGCTGAGTCTGGGCAGACAGAGCAGGGGAGCAGTTGTGCACTGCAAGCTTCTGCAGAGAAGCTACCAGGGCTCCACACAGCCAAGACCAGGCCCCACTGCCAAGCGACCGCAGGCCCGTAACCCCAGGGAGGCTGGGAACAACAGGCCATGGCTGATAGAGGAACACCCTCTGGAGTATGATCAGAAGGAATCCTGGGGGAATCCAGAAACATACTAATGGCACAGACAGAGGAACTGAAGCCAAGGTAGGAAGTGGAACAGGGAACAAGAGTAAGGGCAGCCACCCATAGCTCATATATCTGAGCTATTATTCACAAGATCCTGGCTTGCAACCCAGTGGAGCAGGGAGGGTCTGGGTTCCCCTGCCCCCAGCCATTGCCTATTGCTACTGGGCCCTATGGCCACTGACCCTCGCCACTGGGCAATATGGCCGCTCACCCTCGCCACTGGGCGATACAGCCCAGATCACCACCACTATGCGGTGATGCCAGGTTCATTCTTCAACCCCCCTGACATATGCATGCTTCCTATAAAACGGAAATGAATGGCCAGCCAGCACTGCATGTAAATGGCAATGACATTGAATGGGTGTACATTTTTATCTCTCTGGGTAATCAGTTGACAGCAGGGTGTTCTATATTTGAGGAAGTCACACGTTGGATCAATCTTGCATCAATGGCATTCTGAGTTGGGAGTAAGGATTTGTCTACACAAAAACTGGTACTGGTTTAAACAATTAGTTAAACTGGTGTGAGTTTGTGTGTAGACAGTCTTATTTGGATTTAAGAGTGGCTTGTTTTGATTTAGCTTCAACTAAATCCATTTCAAAACACTCCTTTAGTTAAATCAGTGCAAGTTGTATGTAAACAAGGCCTAAGCTAAGAAAAGACATATATGACTGGGTGATACTTCCATGCATTCAAAGAAGTTTTAGAAATGAACCTGTGAAGGGACAGGATGCAGATGACCCCAAGCTACTTAGGAGAGGACAATCCAAAAATACTGAATAGAACTGGAAACATACAATGGCTGTTGTATGAAAAAGGAACATCCCAAGGAGAGGACACCTGTACAAATAGTAATTTCTCAAACAAGGGACTCTATGGGGAATGTTAAGGCAATCTAATAACTACTCACTTCAAAGGGACTATAATATGAGTGTTGTACATAACAAGATAAGCATCTTTTGACTCTGATAGGCTGAACCACAGCTTGTCTGTAAGAGCAGTGGTCACTTTGACAAATCTTCACAGGATGCCACACGAGGCATTGTGCTACACATGTGAGTACTTTATTATCTGATTTCTCTTTCCTTACCTACGGGTCTGTATCTGTTTAAATGAGCTTTTACAGGTCTGGCTAAGACTGCTTTGATACCATTTATATTATTGTATTATTATTTTTCTCTGTCTGACTCTAATGAACTTGGTTGCATTGAAAATCCCTGTGGTCTGAGACTGTTTGGGGGGAAGTAGTGCAGTCCATCCCAAGAGAGGGAAAGTGATCGGCCTAACGCAGTGAGCACAGTCAATAGGGAAAGCCTAGTGATCCCTGACACAAGCCAAGTTACAGGGGGCTGAAAGTAACAATAACCCATTCCAAAGCCAAAAAGGAATCTTCCCTTTTCTAAATGGGATTTATTGCTTAATGGTGAGGGTAAACTTGACACAAAACTAATAGCCACTTGACTGACTACACCTCCTTGATAAACACAATTCAAGCAGAATAGTCACATAGCCCTAATTCTGAAAAGAGACATTCCTGTGACCATAGTGGGCCTCTGCTGGCATTAGCCAGCACAACTTGAAAATGGAGTGATTTTGTTCATTCAAGTTCTACAATAATCACCCTGCAATACGACATTATTCTTAATCATCATTTCGCATCTACAGTATGCTAGGTGCCTTTCAGAGAAATAAAATAGACAAAGAGGCAAATTCTTCTCTCAGTCTTATCAATATAAATTGAGACCCAACAGAAGTCATTAAAGTTGCTCTGGATTTACGCTGGTGTTGCTGAAGGCAGATTTTGGCCTGTCATCCCCGTCCCTAGGAGCATATAATCTAATGGTAGACATGATGCAAGGGATGGTTACAAATAAGAACAGGGAGGACAGACAGGGTTAGGAAAACAGACAGGAGTTACAATATTAAGGTCACACAGTTACTTAGATTTACTACACACATATCTAGCTGATTCTACTCTTTACTGTATTCCCAGACAAAAATGGCATTACTAAGAAGTAAGATTGAGAGAACACATCAGTAATTTAGGATAAAATAAAGGGATGTTGTACTCATCTCAGATACATTCATTACTAATCCTGAAAATTCAGGGTAAAGGTTAAACTTAAAGAAGTCCAAACATGTTAAGATATGAAAATATATTGCTAGGGTATCCAAACAACCTTACCGCTGCCCCATAGCAACCCCATGCAATACCCATATGGTTGTGATTAAGGCATTTAGTGTTGATGGTCTAAAATTAGATTAAATTAATTTTTAAAGACATATGATTTTTTTTCTTTTCTTTTCCCTCATGGTGTCAGTACAGAGAGTAGTACTTTGAGAAAACAATGAAAATTTATGTGAATAATATTGATACTTTTATTCACCCAGCCCTGAGCTTGTGACATGCGCCGACTGCAGTTTTTTCTAAGTCTGTGGAATTCTCTACCATTAAAAAGATGTTACTTTCTTAGTCAGAAAAGGGAACAAAGATTGACATTTACAGCAGTTTGAGAAAGGCCCATGAACAGATCGGCAAGGCAAATACTGGGTATGTTTCTTGACTACATTGCCAACAGAGGACAAAATCCTGTAAACCCCTAATCATATCAATAGTCCTCACTCACATAAATAATCCCTTTGCTTTCAGTTAGGAGTATTCATATCAGTAAGGACAACTCAGAAACTAGAATTTAAATTCACTTGGATATGCTTTATTTACTATATTTTGTGATAGAAGGGCCCCTCTGTAATATTTCTAAATCCTAACTTCCATTAGCTAGAATCTATTCATACCTTTTACAAGTAACTATAACAGCTGTTTCTTTTATACCCCTCACTCCCACACAATCACACACACAACACATCCGTTTTCTTCTGTTATCTTTCCATATGATCTCTATGAAGATAAAGTTGTTATATAATCATATGAACTATTGCCTTGATTGTTAACCTCACTTTTAAAAGTGCTATTGCAGCAGTTCATGTAGATATATACAATGTCTGCGGGAAGAAATGCCGTCAGGCTTTGATATCTGAGTCAAGTTTCATTTGTACAGCACACAGAGTACTTATTCAAAATCTCCATCGCATTCGCTGATCTTCGTAAAACAGATATATATTTTAAAAGACCTAACGTATTGTCTAGCATTTTATAAATCCTCTTGTTTTTATCTTTTGAAGAACTAATCTTATAGCATCTAGACTACTGAAGATTAAATTCCAATCTATTGAAATGCTTTATTGCCCCATACAAATCAGTAACAGGAAAGCCTCTTACAAGAAGCTGGCCACAGAGGAGACTAAAATCTCTGTGCTACAGGGGATATTTTCTTTTCTTTCTGCTTTTTTGAAAACACTTTGGATTTAAAAACAAACAAAAAATAACAATCTGTAATACTGCAATAAATAAATCAAAATCAGACAGCTTTGGGATATTTGATAGTAACTGATGTAATAAACAGACCTCGGGCCTCATCTAAAGCCCACATGGAGTCTTTCCATGGACTTAAACAGCTTTTATATTAGGCCTGTATTGGCCTAGTTTTCAAAGGTGCTGAGCACCTTCAGCTCCCATTGACTTCCATCGGATTTGTGGCAGCTCATTACCTCTGAAAATCTGGCCACTGGTAAATCTGTTGCATAATTCATTAAAGTCATTTGTTCAACACAAAACATTGAAGGATGGTTCATCATTTTTCCTGGCACTTTAGCAAAGAGCAGAATAAATATGTGAGATCTCTGCTACCACTGGGCCTATGTCAGAAGTTTCACGATTTACACCATTTAGTGTAGCCAAATCCTTTGTTTAACCGACCACTTATTGAATGTGGTACTGTATGACAAAGTTGCAAACAACTAAAACTGTGTTGTTATTTGTTCTAAGGGCTGCCTGGTATGACACAATCACAAAAATTAGTGAGTATCCTAGTGGTGCATTTAGGGTGACCAGATGGCAAGTGTGAAAAATCGGGACAGGGGTGGAGGGTAATAGGCACCTATTTAAGACAAAGCCCCGAATGTCGGGATTGTCCCTGTAAAATTGGGACATCTGGTCACCCTAGGTGCATTACATTGAATCAGAAGAACATATACAGCAGGAAATGAGACAAATATACTATTATATATAATGATATACAATATAGTGTATAATACATAACAATTACTTTAAGAATAGAGGGGACTACACCAAAATTTAGATCAGGAGATTCTGGAGCTTTGAAGGAATTCAGAATCTGAACTAGGCTCTGGATAGAAATATTGTTGTTCCCAAATACTAGCAGCAGCAGTTAGTCAGGACTGCAAGGTCCCCTTTCTGTAGGTACCATGCTTCGTCAGACAGCCTTCATAAAGGAGCAACAAATAGAGATTTGAAAGAAGATAAGTGACCCTGGGCTGTGTGGCTTTCACATAGATCTTTAAAGGCTAGCAACGTTACTAATTTGCACTTTTAAATATATAGGTCAATGTTTTCAGACTGGGGTGCCTAAAGTTTGGCAAGTAAATAAAAGTGGCCTGATTTGCAGAGTTGCTGCACAACCACAGCTCCCATTTTCCTCTCTAGGAGCTGTGGTTGCTCAGCACCTCTGCAAATCAGGCCCTTTGAATTAGGTGCCTAGATATGGATTTAGGTACCCAATTCCAAGCCCCAAATTTGGAAAGTTGGGCCAGAATCTCACTTTGATTAAAATGCAATATAAAGAAACCTTACCTGTGTATAGAAATAAAAATAACAGAAAGACGGCTTTGCTAATCCCCATTTTGGGACAGGCTGGCTCTGCGCTGAAAGCTGTGTTAATGCTGTGTCAGTTTTATTGACTCACACTCGACTTAGACAGCATCAAACAAACAAGATAGTCAAATTAAGTTAATCATTCTCCCGGTTCTGTGACCCACTCTGCCACGATCTAAATGTTCAAACATTACCTTGAATTGAAGATCTTACAAAATAATGTTTAAATGTTTGTATTAGATGCTGGGAAAAGATGAAAGCACTCTCCTATCATACAGGGCATGCTTTAGCTCTGAAATTGTTAGGCCTCGTTTTGCTAACCTAAAGACAGGGATAGCATTACTGAAAAAATACAAAAACAACGAGAAATCCTTGTGGCACCTTAGAGACTAACAAATGTATTTGGGCATAAGCTTTCGTGGGCTAAAACCCACTTCAGCATGGAGTGAAAAATACAGAAAGCAGGTATAAATATACAGCATATGAAAAGATAGGAGTTGCTTAACCAAGGGGGTGGGAGGTATCAGTGCTAACGAGCCTAATTCAGTTAAGGTGGAAGTGGCATATTCTCAACTGTTGACAAGAAGGGGTGAATATCAAAGGAGGAAAATTATTTTTGTAGTGCTAACGAGGCCAGTGCAATCAAGGTGGACATCGCCCATTTCCAACAGTTGACAAGAAGGGGTGAGTATCAGCAGAGGGGAAAATTACTTTTTGCCACTGAGCAGAATGCAAATACCTGCTATTCTGTGTCTTCAACGCCAAGGCCCTGATGCTAATCTCAGTTGCAATGCTGTATTGGCATAAATGCAGCTATGCCTGATTTATTCCAGTGTAAGCAAGAAGAAAATCAGTCACAAATAATGTTAACTGGGTTATATTGTCATTCTACAGTTTCATCAGAGAAATCCCTCTCTCATTGTATTTCAATTTTAGACATACTCTAGGGTTGGGTTTTTTGTTGATGTTTACTTACGGAGAAGGGTTTTTGTTTTATTTAATTCCTAACAATGTCTCACATGCCAGTAGCCGCTATTGACCTTAGGTCTATGAGATCTATGTGGCTACAGTTGGGCTCCTCCTTTCCACAGACATAGCCACACCCACACAAAATCTCCTAGCCAGTGTGCCACACCCCTACGCTCACCCATGTTCCAAACTGATTTCAAAACTAGCAGAGATGGATTCCCTAAATGCCCTCTCTCTTGGGAAAATTGCACTTCAGCGCTGGTTCGTAGCCTTCCAGACTATGTTGGGTTGGTGGGGGAGCCTCACCTCAAGCTGTGGAGTCAAATATGCAAGTCACTCAGGATACCCTGTGGGGGAGGGAGCTCCAAACTGGCTGAGGATGGGAGAGGGTGTAAATAAATTAAGGAAGGACGATCTGGATGGGACTCCATATGTGTTACTCTGCATAGAGTCCCATAAAACCTAGAGCTGTTCCTATCTTTAGCTCTGTGAAGCATTCTCATTTTCTCAACAGGATCCTTTAATATTCTGCTATCGAACTTCCTGCTGCAGTAGGAATTATTCTGCTAGGCCCTGTGTGAAGCACTACAGACAGCAGGATCCCATTAGAGGCTCCAGAGAACCCTGGTAGCAGACTAGAGAAATGTGATTGTCATTAACAGCAGGGATTAGTCCCATTGGAAGAGAAGATGAGTTCTGCGGGAGGTGGAAATCAGTTCAGGGAGGTAACTAATAATTGAAGGAGGGAAGGATTTGCTGTTCTTACAGAATGGGAAAAAACAACTGTGTGAGTGAAGAGAGAGGGATAAGTAACGAGCCCCCTCTTCTTCAGTTGACAGTGTGTAGATGGTTGTAGGACCAGGCTTGAGGCACTATTATTTCCGGGGAAAAAAGCAGAAAGTGAAGAATAGAAAATACCATAAACTTCAGTAGTGGAGAAACTTCTGGGAGCTACTCAGACCCTTTGACTTAGTCCCCAAAGACCTCCCTGCCTCCTCCTAAAATACCTGCCATTTCCTCCCACCCACATGGCTACCTTTAAACCTGCACAAGACCCAGCATGTCTATTAGTGTGCCATTTCAAAGTTCTTAGCACTCTGGAGGTTAACCCTTAGTTGAGCCTCAGCTAGTTCAGGAGGTTGTGTTGTCTGGTGGCTAGGACAGAGACAAGAAGCCAGGACTCCTGGGCTCTATTGCTAGCTCTGCCACTGATGTATTCTGTGATTTTGGGCAAGTCACTTTAATCTCTCTGTGCCTCAATTTCTCTATCTGGTATAGCAGTTACCTCAGAGGGTACTGAGAGGCCAATTTACTTAGCTTTTAAAGCTCTTTGATTCAAAAATAAACCCTGACTTTAGAGATTCATTTTAGTATTTTCAAAGATGCAGGCCCTTTTGTGAGTTCTGAAAACTGTATTGGACAATTTTTTAATAAATTAACTCAAATGCTACTGAAATTAAAGTATCCCTGGCACTGATGGATGCCAGCCAGGATCAACAGGTTTCTCATGTCAATAATGTGGAAAACAGGGTGAGCTCTGCTGTCACTCAAGTACTGGGGACAGATTAACTTCAAAAAGATGAACAACAAAAATGAGATTTTTGGCCATATCACGACATTCAGACTGTAAAGCAATAAATTATTGGAATACCGCATGGGAGAAGTGATGGAAAATCAAGAGCCGGCTGCTTGTCTGTGGGTTGTAGAATTTCCAGATGGAATGGAATGCAGAGATCTTGTTGGCTTTTTAAGTGTGTGGATGGATAACTAAAGGTGAAAACTGAAGAACAGGTTTAAGTTGAAAGAGTCTGCAGATTCCCTATCAAAAGAATAGAACAGGATTCTACTAATAGAAATTCAAGAATTGTGATGGTCTCTCTGGACTGAGAGATCCGGATAGAATCCTAACTGCAGCCAGGAACAAGCAGATCTTCTATACTGTACAATGGAAAACAACATATATTAGGCCAGATTCTCAGCTGGTGTAAATTGGCATAGCTCTGTGTGGCCAATTTACACCAGCTGAGGATCTGTTCCATTATTTTTTCCAAATATTTGCCCTAAATCTCAGGCTAAATGTGGGATGTCCACCCACTGGATAAGCTTTCGCAAAACTTAAAGTGGAAATGGCTCTCTTATATCCAGCTAAATTTAGGGCTTGTCTATATGGGGACACTCAGGAAAGTTAATTCTAAAGTGAAATATTCTAAACTGAATTAAGGCCACTTTAATTCTGAATGAGCATGTTCACACAGGGGTTTAATGAAGTTTAACTAATTCAGTTATCATTCGGATTAATTTTCCTGAGTGTCCCCATGTAGACAAGACAGGCATATTGGGGGAAAAACACATTACTTGTCACACGGTGTCTGCAAGTTAACTTGTAAACAAGATCAAAATGACTTCTAGCTTTGGCAGCAATGAATTGGACTGAAGTTCTCAAGTAACTGTTAAATTTGTTTAGTTTTCTATAAATCATTTGAATGTATAGAATATAGGGGGTCTGTGGAAACTTTTTACTAGAGCTGGGTGAAATTATTCAGCCAAAACTTTTTTTCTGACAAAAAATGCAAATTTGGTGAAACTGAAATGTGACATGAATTCATCACTTTTGCCAAATTGTTCATGTCAGAAAAAAAAATCAAAAAAAGGTGAAACATCTAGAATTTTTTATTGAAAATTACTTTTTGAAAAAAGCCCTTCCATTTTATTTTTTAAAAAATTAAAGAATTAAAAAATCCAGACAAAATGTTTTGTTTTGGGTCAAATAAAACATTTCATTCAACCTGAAATGAATTTTTTTGACTTTTCAATTCACAATAAATTTCATGTTTTGGGGATGACCCAAAACAATTGTTTTCAGTTTTTTGGAATTGCAGCGAACCAAAAATCAGTTATTCACACAGCTGTTTTTTACATCTGTGTTCAAACTGTTCTGCTGTAATTTCTCACTATCTTCAGGTTGTTTTAGGAAAAAACAAAAGACTGCTTCAACCCTCCTTGTGTAATGAGCAACTCATTAGCTATGTCCTTTCTGGGGTGAAGGCTGGTGTAAAGACACTAAGGGTGCATCTACACTGCAGTTAGACACCTGCGGCTAGCCCATGCCAGCTGAGTCAGTATTTTGGGGCTCGGGCTAAGGGGCTGTTTAATTGTGGTATAGACGTTCAGGCTCGGGTTGCACTCCAATCTTTGGGACCCTCCCACCTTGCAAGGTCCTAGAGCCCAAACATCTACACTGCAATACACAGCCCCTTAGCCCGAGCCTCACAAGTCTGAGTCAGCTGACATGGGTCCACCATGGGTTTTTAACTGCAGTGTAGACATACCCTGAGTTGCTAGCTTTCCCCAAGCTAAAGACCCTAGTATACTCCCTCCACTGTGTGGTTGCTTCTTAAGCTAGCCTCAGACCTGGTTCTACCTCACTTACACTGGTATAATTCCATTGACTTCAATGATCTACACCCATGTAAGGGAGAGAAGACTCAGGCTTCCATTTTTGTCAAGGACAAAGATGGAGATTTGCAGATGTATTGTACCTCTGCATCATAATGGGTCAGATCGAGCCCCAAAGATCTGGGTACAGGAAAATATAATCATCTATCAGCATATTGAACAGGATGTAAAATTGCCCATATTGTATACTTTCCACCTGAAAGTAGCACATTAGGGTTAAAACAGAAGAATACCCCTCACTCCCTCTATCTACCCTCCTCAGTCCTCTTCATTTTTGGGCCTGTGTCTGAACATTAATTTTCACCCAGAGTTTTTAGCAGTATCCTGCAAGGCCAAACATTTGAAAAATATTCTCCTTCTAAATTGGAAGGGATTGTTGGTCTCTCTCGCCCTCTTTTGAATGACCTGCACTTTGTCTAAATCTCTGTCCATTTCTGTTCTGGTAGTGTTTGCTCTTCTTTGTTTGATATCCTCAGAGGCCAGGTGTTTATCAGAGTTTAAATCAGAGTTGGGGGACTTCAGTTAGCATAGTGGTTAAAATATAATCAGTTGTAGATCGCTTTTTAAATAAAAGTTGACCCTTGAAATTCAGTTTATTTCTGTAAAATGAAAAAAATAGTGACCACAGAGTCAACCTAAGTCATTTGTGCTAGTGTTTACATTTATTTAGATGTAGTTTCCTCAATCTTCAACACCACAACGTGTTAGAAAAAGCCACAAACGTGTCAATTATAACCTAAAGGGAAAAAAAGGGGAAGATGCTTGAGGACAAGATTCAGTTGTGTTGAGGTAGCCACTCCAAAATGCAGAGAATTAAAGGAAGAAGACAGACGTCAGGACTAGAAGAGGAGAGTGAGTTGGGGGGTAGAATATGTTGGTGTTAAATCTATGTGGTAGGGTGGCACAGATCCATGGGTAATACTGGAAACAAAGAAAACAATTTGATATTCAGTTTGTAAACAGCAAGCCAGCATAAACGATGAAATTGAAAATGACATAGTCCTGCTTCATGGAGTGAAAGAGTAATCTGGCCACGGAATTCAGGATTACCTAAAGTTGAGAGAAGAGATTTAGATAGATTCTAAAAGAAGGAGTTGCTGTAGTTGAGGTGGGAAGTAATTAAGGCATGAATAAAGGTTATAACTTGCAGCCCAGGCTAGGGTCAGGGACAGGACAATTTCTGGCATTTGTTCCAGAAGTGATGATAAGGAGATTTAAAGGGAGAAGTGAGAGAAGAAAATAATTTGGGGATTAAGATGTCTCCAAGATTTCTGACATTGGAAACAAAAATATCTGAATAACGGAAAGTGATAGTAATCAGAGACATGGGACAAATAGGACAGTTTTTCAGGAGAAATACTTCAGTATTGAAACATTTACTGGAACAATCTATTGCTAATTATAGTCAGAAACAGATAGAGTCAAGACAGGTAGATATAAGTCCCTCAGAAAGTGAGCTTGATGGAGATCTGTAGGGAAAAGATAACCAGAGCAGAGCTACCCATGAGATATCCATGGAATAGAAGGGCAAATTGGCGGGGGTGGGGGAGATAAAAAACTCCCATTGACTTCACTGGAGCAGGATCAAGCCCTAGAAGAGAGTGAATCCCAAAGACAGTCTGGCAGTGGACCCATTTCAGTGAAAAAAATAAAGAAAATGTAAAGCCCCCACTAAGACTGAAAACTAAGTAGCTAGAGAGGTAATATGTCAGTAATAACATCTAATTCAGCAGCAGTTTGCATTCTGAATTCAGTGTACTAAACTTTATAGGTAGTGGAGAGTCATCAATCAAATATGGCCTTGCTTGTTAAGGGGGATTATGAGACAATAATACTCCTGATTTCCTATACTGAATACTGTAGAGAAATTATGGCAATACCACAGGCCTGAATTAGGGAATAGTGCATATCACAACTGCCCTATAGGGATCTTGGAGAGGGATTGTACTTCAGAGAAGCATAATCCCTCCCCATGTGGCTCAGCATACACAAGGGGACCACATGGACTGTACTATCTGTTAGGATGATGAAGTCTGTTCTTCCACCTGCTGCATTCTGATTCCTCTGTGGACTGGCCTGGACAGGGCAGGACTGTGACCCCACCTCCTTCCCTCTCCTCCCCACCCCTTTGGGCACACCAGGCAAGTAGTCCCACCCCATCCCCTAATGCAGGGACTCAGTTGTGACAAAAACAAATACAGATACAGACTAACATGGCTACCACTCTGAAATCAATTGTGACAGATTCTCGTGCAAGCTACAAAAGGAAGGGGGGAAGGTCTTTGTGTGCTACTCATCCCTCCCCGCCCCCGCCCCCCCCCCCCACACCCATCCAGCCTGACCCATTTTATTGAAAAATCTGCACTCACCAAAGGGACGTTCCTGGCCAAGTACAGGATGTGCTGTGGAATGCATTCTACAGTGTACAAAAGAAATAGCTTTTGCATTCTAGCCCCTGGAAATTTTCCAGCTGCCCCACTTGCAATCTCTTGCAAACCATTAGTTTAGATAAAACTTTGAGGGGCAATTCTGATATTTTTATGAAACTGAAAGCATAATACATAATCATTTCTGCAACATTTCACAGCAGAGTGTCACTCGGTGGTGGTTCCAGCATCTGAGGAATACAGAAATTCAAATCCTCAGTCTGCAAAGTATAAATGAAATAGCATGAATCTTTGTAATTCCCCATTCTTGTAGTCTCCAATACAAGGACAAAATAGCACAATTTGTCACATGACCTATACATTGAAATAGTGCAGTTTCAGTTTGACCTTTGCAGGTTCTAAATTTGGTTGCTGACCATTTCATCCTTCTTCCTATAGTCTGGCTCATTAACTTGTGCAAAGTGGAAGGAAATGCTAACCAATCAAAATGAAAGATGTTAAAAGGCAAAAAGCAAATGACACTACTATATTTCATTGAATGGCTTTGTTAAACAGGGTGAAATCCTGGCCCCTTTCAAGTCAATGGGAGTTTTGCCATTGACTTCAAGGGGCCAGAATTTCACTCTCACCATTTTGATACCTGAGCCATAACATATGTAACATAAATAGATTTTTTAAAGTAATATATACATATATCAAAAAGAGTAAATGATTCCTACTGTGACACTGATAGACCAGCTCAAATCAAACCCATTGGCCAATTCACTTGTGTGTGAATATCAAAGAAATGGTAAGTATACTAATTCACTCGTGTTAATTCAAAGGAAATGTGAGTGATATTGTCTTTACTTATCTATAAATTGTTGATTGCTATCACATTACATTATGTATGACTGGTTATTAGATAACCCTAGATTAAAGTGTGTGTTAGTGCTAAAATGAGAAGATGTTTGATATGTCAACTGCATGAAAACTAATAAAATGTTATTTGTATTGTTTCACTTATCTAGCCCTATTTTAATGTAATGGCAGGCAATTGCATTATGTAATCATTGTAACTAAGGGCTTGTCTACACTGGCAAGTTTTGTTGCCAAAAACTGCCTTTTGGCGACAAAACAGCAATAGCATACACACTACAATGGGACTTCTGTAGCAAGAACAAGCCCAGTTTTGGGAACAAAAAACTTCGACCCCTACGAGAGACTTTTGTCTTTCCACCTCCCTTTATTGTCGACTAACAACCAGTGTAGACAGCAGGATTTTTTTTTATTGGCCTCTAGAAAGTGTCCCACAATTCCCATGCTGCCGCTCTGCTCAGCGGTTTAAACTCCTCTGCCTTGCAGCCAACCTGCCTCTCCCCCTTGCAAGCCCTGGGAATTTTAAATCTCATTTCCTGCTTGCTGGCTTCCCAGGTGGCTTCCCAGGTAAGCATGGCTGGCTATTGCACCACACACGCTCCCGCTTGGACCACCGCTGAGCTGTTGGATCTGATCATTGTATGGGGAGAGGAGTCTGTTCAGTGGCAGCTGCGAGTAACCCATAGGAATCAGGACACATATGGGCAAATTTCTTGAGGGCTGTGCGAAAAGGGCTATGATCAGGACACATAGCAGTGCAGAGCAAAGATAAAGGAGCTGAGGCAAGCGTACCATAAGGCGTGGGAGGCGAACCATCGTTCTGGTGGTGCACCTAAGACCTGCCGCTTCTATAAGGAGCTGAATGCTATCCTCAGTGGTGACCCCGCCTCCATTGCCGATTGCCCCGTGGATACTTCACAGGCTGCTGAAAGAGGGGGTAACCCTGAGGCTGAAATTGTGGACGAAGAAGTGGAGATAGAAGAGAATGTGGAGCTCCCAGCAGGTTCGCCTGGTGGGGCAGGCAGACAGGAACTTTTCTCCACTCCAGAAGTGCTCTGCAGGGAGCAGGAAGCAGATGAGATGCCAGGTAAGTTGCTGTGGCTTGTGTCCAGGGAATCGAAAAGTGGGAGGCAGGTAGTGCTTTATGTGAGCAGGACATTGCCCTGTGTAGCTAATCTGTGTGACCAAGCAAGGTGTCGATAGACATTGAGACCTGCAGGGAATCCTCCAGAGAGAGGCTCTGGAAAGTTTCCAAGAGGTACTTGTTAATCCTCTGCCGCAGATTCCAAGGGATTGCAGCCTTGTTAGTTCCCACATTGTAGGAAACTGTACCATGCCATTTAGCAATCACTGGAGCTGGGACCAAAGCAGCACGTAGCTGAGATGCATATAGACTGGGTTGAAAGCCGCAAGCATGCAGTAGTTGTGCCCTGGTTTCCCTGCTCACCCACAGCAATGAGATGTCAGCAAGTAGATTGGCCGCCTGTGAAAAAGTGTGTGATAATTTTAGAATGAGTTCCCTGCAAAGCTGCCCTGCAAGCCGTGACCGTTTTGTCCATTCACACAATCGCCTTCCCCCCCACTTCCAACACTCACCATGATTGGGGTGCTCACATTGCTGTGTGCCTGCCTGGAGTCAGTGAGAAAGTGATTACTACTCAGCAAAAGGCCCTTGTTACTGAAATGTTGGAATGTAACAATGCCTCTTCTGTGAAATGTCCATAGCAACTGAGACCTTGAGAAACACAACACGTGCCCCTGCTGACCAGCTTCATCAGGTAAGGAAGAACCCGAGCAAAGAAGCAAAGAACGCAGCAAAGAAGACGTGTTCCAAGAGGTGCTGCGGCATGATGAGAGACAGACCAGGGAATGCAAAGAGTGCTGGGAACCCAATGCAGCATTTTCTCGGCAAGCAACAGAGCAGATGATAAAAGTTATGGAGGATCACACAGGGATGCTTAAGTCTTTGATACAGCTGCAGGCTGAGCAGATCAACGGTCGACCACCTCTGTAGAACAGGCACATGTATAATTCTTTGCCAATCCCACCCCCCTCTATGCCCACACATTCCTTTTCACTTCACAGCACTCCTGAATTTCCCCATCTCTCCACCCCCTCTCACAGCTTGAACACAGTTGTGAGGTTTTACCTTTTTAACAATAAATAAAGGCTAAAAGGTATGTAATGGTACAGCATTTTAACAATAAATAAAGGCTAAACAATAAATAAAGGCTAAGGTATTTAATGGTACAGCATTTTTATTCTGTGTTCTACAAAAGCGTACAGCAATCAATTCAATCTCAGGAACAGACTTCTAAAGCATTTTGTTACATGGAGCTTGGGCCCCAAAATTGTACATGGATGCACCAGGGAAGCAACTCCAAAGCAGACATGTGTTAGTGCCCCCATTGTCAAAGTGGTTCCTCAAAGCCTCTCTGATGTTAATAGCAGCCCTCTGGGCTCCACTGACAGCCCTAGCATCTGGCTGCTCAAACTGTGCGGCCAAGCACTCTGCCTCAGTGCTCCACACCTGAGCAAACATTTCACCCTTCGATTCACACAGATTATGCAGAGTGCAGCACACAGCTATGACCATGGGAATATTATCCTCAGTGAGCTCTAGCCTGCCATTGAGACACCTCCAGTGAGCTTTCAAATGGCCAAAGGCACATTTGACTACCATGTGGCACCTGCTCAGCCTGTTGTTAAAATGTTCCTTGCTGCTGTCCAGGTACCCTGTGTAAGGTTTCGTGAGCCAGGGCTGTAAGGGTTAAGCCAGGTCTCCCAGGATTACTATGGGCATTTCCACATCCCTCGCTGTGATCTTGTGGTCTGGAAAGAAAGTCCCCGCCTGCAGCTTTCTGTATAGACCACGGTTCCTGAAGATGCATGCGTCATGCACCTTTCCAGACCAGTCTGCACTGGTGTCCATGAAATGCCTCCAGTGATCCAGAAGCGCCTGCAACACCATGGAGAAGTATCCCTTCCTATCGATGTATTCAGAGGCAAGGTGGTCTGGTGCTAAAATTGGAATGTGTGTGCCATCAATCGCCCTGCCACAGTTAGGGAAACCCATCTCTGCAAAGCCAGCCACTCTTTCATGCACGTTTCCCAGAGTCACGGGCCTCCGCAGCAGGATGTGATTTATTGCCCTGCACACTTGGAGTAATACAGCCCCAACAGTGGACTTCCCCACTGCAAATTGATTTGCAACTGACCAGTAGCAGTCTGGATTCACCAGCTTCCACACAGCGATTGCAACATGGTTCTCTACCGAAAGGGCAGATTTCATTCTGGTGTCCTTGCGCTGCAGGTCGGGGGCCAGCTCACATAGCTCCACGAAGGTTGCTTTATGCATCCTAAAGTTCTGTACCCACTGGTCGTCATCCCACACCTGCAAGACAATGCGATCCCATCAATCAGTGCTTGTTTCCCTAGCCCAAAAGTGACGGTCTATCATATGCAGCTGCTCTGTGAATGCCAAAAGCACTGATAAGTTGCTGCTGTCCATATCACACTCAGGTGCCTGCTATTCATCCTCTGTCAGTAACTTTGCGAGTAACTCTGCTGTCATGCACAATATTTTGCACGTCCCAGCATGCACCGCGCTCTGTTTCCACCTTCCCACAAAACCTAGCAACATTTGGTGTCGCCAGGCACTGTGGGATACATACCCACCGTGCATTGCTCTCGCTGTCAACAATGGTGCTCCAAATGTGGACACGATCTGTTGACAGAGGGAGCAAATGTAGACTCACTTTGGCGACTTTGATTTTGTTGATTTTTTCATGTTGACATTAGTTTCGTAGACAAAACTTGCCAGTGTAGACAAGCCCTAAATTACTTGTGAATGCAAGGAAGTAGATTGCTAACTTCAAAGCCTGGGTGACTGTGTTTGACAACAGAAATTCACAGGCTCAGTTTGCATTTAGTCAACAAAGGAAGAGCCCATGCCATGATGAAAACACTTGCCAAATTGCTTTATAAGAATGGATATGGGGTCAATCCAGTATCTCTGAACTGTTTTGGATTGTGGCAGGGCGGAATACTGAACAAGTGGCCAGAGATCCCCAGAATTATCCTTTTCGAAATCTAGCAGATTACTACAACTCTGTTAACATTTTGGATTTACAGACTTTGATTTACCTGTTAATGCATTTTACCTACTTTAGCCTCTCAATAACTCTCATTTCCTTTTCTTAGCGAATACATCTTTAGTTAGTATACTAGAGAAATTGACTGCTAGCATTGTCTTTGGTGTGAGATCGAGAGTATCCACTGACCTCGGGTAAGTGACCGACCCTTTAGGGTTGGGAGTAACCTAATGTAATGTAGTGTAATTTGGTATAAGGGACCATTGGTATAAGGGACCATTATAACAAAATCCAGATTGTCTGGGTGGCAAGGCAGGCTGGAGAGCCTAAGGGGACTGTTTGTGACTCCATGGTAAGACTAACATAGTGATCCAGGAGTGCATACATGTTACTGGCTTGGTGAAATCTAATTATAGACTATACCATCAGTTTGGAGTGTCTGCCCTGTTTTCTGACAGTCTGACCTGAGGCTGGCACTCACAGTTGTAAGCCATTTCAGACAGCATGACACCGATCTAGCATATTTACATTCAGTTTTCAATCCATGGTTGCTATGTTTGTTTTTATAACATCCATACTCAACTAGTTAGTGTATAGTCCACTCAAATTGCCCGATCATTCACTACTTCCTCAAAAACTCCCATTGAAGCTAGAGCACCTGGGTCTGATCTGTTTTGCACTGGTGAAACTCAGAAGTAAATCTAGTGAAATCTCCTGGATATTGTATTCTCCTTCAGTTACTATCTTAAACTGTAAAAAGAAAAGGAGTACTTGTTGCACCTTCATCGGATGCAAGTGGCATCCGATGAAGTGAGCTGTAGCTCACGAAAGCTTATGCTCTAATAAATTTGTTAGTCTCTAAGGTGCCACAAGTACTCCTTTTCTTTTTACGGATACAGACTAACACGGCTGCTACTCTGAAACCTATCTTAAACTGTTGTGTAGTGCATTGCGGGTTGTTGTTAAATAGCTATTGCATTCCAGATAAGAGGCTGTTGCATTTCAATGGTGGGTGTAACAATTTTTGTGAGTATATATATATATATAATAGTTTGCAAAACAATTTGGCATTTACAGAAATAAAAGACACTGTGTAAGTATAAGGTATTGTTTTAATACCCTCACCTGTGTAGAATTTACCCCTGTTTAAAGTACTGCTGCTGGGGACTGGAAAGATTGAGGAATTGGTAATGGAACACACAGCTTTTCATGTCTAGGGCAGAAGTTTAAATGGAGTCCAGATCAATAGTCTTTACCATCTGATGGATTTTTATTGGCCTGTGTGATCATAAAATGGGTTGCTGGTCTCAGTCCAGTTCCTAGCAGATCTGCATCCACATCGCAATTGGCAGCCTCATGAGTGAGAACAAAGATAAAAAGAGGTTGGAGAGTGAACTGCTCTCTTTCCCCTAGAGGTGTTGAGGCTAGGGCACATTGGCTGGGACATTGGGCACTGCCATTTCCCATGCTGTACCTCTTCAGCATCTAAGGATGTCAAGCCAAGTCCTTTCAGATACCACAAACTCATCGTAAAAACTACAGTGATTCTATTGCAATGTGTGCTCCTGCCTTACTGACACTTGGCTTCTCGAGCAAGCCAGGGGATGGGGCTGTTGCTGGCTTGTGCGGTGGTAGTAGTAAAACAAATCACTAATCCACTCCCTCCCTACTTGCTCTTCCATTTCCCTTTTCTAACTTGATTCACCTTCATATTCTAACTGTCTCTCAAAAACAAAAGATAGAATAAGAAGAAAACAATGAAAGAAAAGAAAGACGCAACTTTTGAATTTCGTCCATTTTACCCTCGCTATTTATTTTGTGTATCTCTGTACACAAATAGAAATCACAAACTTGCAGTCAGAATAATCTTTAGAGAACATCAAAAGCAAGAAGGAAGAATAGTATGTTTTCTGTCATCAGGAAGACATACACTTAGGGTGACCAGATGTCCGATTTTATAGGGACAGTCCTGATATTTGAGGCTTTTTCTTATATAGAAGCTTATTACCCCCCACTCTCTGTCCCGATTTTTCACACTTGTTGTCTGGTCACCCTACATGCACTGTATGTCTCTCTTCTGTGGTAGGCTGCACCAGAACACTACAAGGATTTTACCTCATTAGCAGGAAGGAGGACTTCTTCCCATTTAAAGATACAGTGCAAAAACTAAATCATAATAGATTGGATAACATACATTGCAATGCCTTTCAATTCAACACTTAGGTCCCTTCTTATCCAAGCCTTTTCTAACGTCATCCTAAATGCACATGCTGCTGGTCACTTAAATACAGATCAGTGCAAGAACATGGGCAGCAAGCAAAATTGACTTCTTCCCTTTCAGCTCGCCTTTCCCACAAATTGCTTTTTGTTTGTTTTTTTTTAAACTGAAACTGCATAAGGGGAGTAAAGTGGATTTTTGCACTGCAAGCAAAATGCCTTCTCCATTTAAGTATCAGTTTATGTGCAATTTAAAAAAATATGTATGCAGTGGTTCCAGTTGACTCAATATTGTGTCATACCTTGCGTGAGTCACTTTTCTGCCCTCAGGCAGGGAGGAAGCATAGTTTGTAGATGAGGACATGCTATCTAAATCCACAGTTTGAATGTGCCAGGATATAGTATGGAAAAAGCTTCTGTTTCTGAATCCCACTTGAGCTTCAGACCAATCAAAACAAGGGAAGATCATTCAGAAGAAGCCATGAAAACCAAATTTTCCCTGATCGGATTCATATTTTAATCTTATTACATCTTTTGTATGAAGCAACTCTCTAAAAAATATACCAGACTACAGTATGAGTGTCCAGGAGGGTGCAAAAAGAAAAGGAGTACTTGTGGCACCTTAGAGACTAACCAATTTATTTGAGCATGAGCTTTCACTTTTTTTTGACAAAGAAGCAGCAGCATAACAGCCGTCACAAACCAACATATTAATAACCACTCTGAGGCACATATTTGGCAGATATTTGCCTATGAGCCTAATTAATGCACCAGTACTTTGCTGTCTCCTGGCCCATCATACAGCACTAACTTATACTGAATCTTGACTTCAGTGGCTGGGCTCTTCTCCATTTCCCAGCCCCCTGCCAAACAACAACAAAGTAATCCTGAGAGGGACCTGCAAGGAAAAGGGGATGATTCAAGATTGAAATTTCAGTTGCTGATGAAGAGAGAAGAGGGGAGTGCTTGGGAAGATTAAATAACGCAGCCCAGAGAGAGATATTCAGATGCAGCTGCCTTCATTCCTGTCAAATCACAGAAACTCTGTTAGGAACTGAATCCATCATTTCATACCATTTTCAGAGCTGGACCACTCCAGTAAGACCAAGGGTCTAATGCTGGCATATTTTTTCCCCCAGTATCTCAACCAACGTTCTGTGTGAGTGTGAGACTGGATGTTGAGGACAAGAAAGGTACAGATCAGTGGTAAGAAAATTAGTGGATTTGTTTTATCTCGCCATCTAGGAATTGCTGTAACCCATTCATTAACCCTACCCACTTTCTAGAATAGGTATTGATTATTGAAATTAAAGATGCTGAAAGATGTTTTGTCCTTAACCAACTTGAATCTAATAGGTTCAAAAGTTTGACTAGAGCTTAATTGTTGGATTAATGCTCTGCTTAGGGGAGACACTGAAAAAAAGGAGCAGAAATGAAGTAAAGAGGGAAATGTCCAGTAAATGAATAGGGTGAAAATACAGCAGAAACAAGCTTAGTGCAGCATAGATGCAGAAAAACTGAAGAAAGGAGCAGAGGAGGAGAGAGAGACAGAGCCTCTAATGGAAAGATACCAGTATACACATGGTCAATCCGGCTTTTGGGGAGGTTCATCTCTCCCCCATACATAGCCAGGGGTGCTGGAACAATTTTTATAGTGGGGGTGCTGAGAGCCATTGAATCAAATTGTAAACCCTGTACATAATGGAAACCACTTCAAGACAGGGGGTGCTGCGGCACCCCCTGCACCATTCGTTCCAGCACCTATGTACATAACACAAGTTTCCCTTTAATTAAAAACATGAGGTTTTAAAATATTTAAACTCCTTTTAGAGGAAAAAATTAAGAAGCAAATGGTTTGTGAATTCAAACTGATTCTGTGAATCTAAAAATTAGCGTGGAAAACCCTGACCTCTATAACACTCTCATCATTAAAGCTGTAAGAAAGTTGTGATTTTTCTAGGTTCAAAAGTTGTGGCCACAGTTTTGTTGAAGTAGTTTTGGTGTGGGGCCAAATATGAGTGAGTGGCACTGTGACCTGGCTCATGGGGTTGAAAAGCCACTCAGATTTATCCCAACTGTCCCTATGTCATATTGGTCAGGTGCAGGTGTGTGTAGAGGTGCCCCCAAGGCAGAGGTGTGGTAGGGTTGCAGGGTAGGGGGGCCAGAGGTGTGGGGGGTGCAGGTGTATGTGGGCACTCTTGTTTTATAACTGACTAGATGTTGAATTGGCAGCAGGGTCCTTTACCCTCCAACAAGGGCTGGAAACCCCCCTCCCATTCCTCCAATCCCAGGGTAGGATGCAAGGTCCTCAGCCCTTGTGCCCTGGAGCTGACCCCAGCTCAGAGACCCCTAGAGGCCCTGTTGGGTCTAACACCACCGGGGGTCCCATGTCTTGTTACTGTGCCCTGCCGGAGGCACAAGCTCCTGCCTCCCCGTGTCCCATTCACAGGGCTCTTCCCAAGCCCGTCCCACAGTGTGGCCAGGCAGCTGCAGAAGGCAAAGTCCTCGAGGTCATGCAGGAGCCACTGCTGCTTAGCAGGCCCAGCCTGCACCACCTAGCGGAGGCAGAACTGCACATGGGCAAAGTGCAAGGCCAGTGCCCTCAGAACTGAGTGCAGGGAACAGCACTCAGTGTAGAGCCAGGGCAGCAAACAGGGCGAGCCCATTGGAGAGCCTGGACCCAGCCCACTTGGGTCCCCATCCTCTTCCTAGTCCCCCTCTGCCGCCAGCCTGACCCAGTAATGACGCCAGGGTAGCCAGGCCTCATTTGAGTGAGCAGCATTGCAACCTGGTGGGCAGGTCACAGCACCACTAAAATTTGCAGCAGTATTGCAGTGTGGGCTGAAAGTTGTGCTGAGTGCTGAAAGTTGATGGTTCAGGAACAAAATCGCAGCCCACAATTTTCTTACAGCCTTAACTATATGAAATATTATAAATAAATAAATTAAATAAAATAAACTGAATGCTGAAGGCCAGATTAGAAAATGTTTTGGATCAGGCACATGAGTGGGAAAGAGAGGGATTGGGAAATGCTTGTTTGTTCTCAGAGCTTCACCAGGAAACATCATACAGCTTTGGTGCATTGGTTTGGCACACGTGTGCTTTTAAGTGATGCTCAGAAGAGTAGAGAATTAGTCAGGGAAGCTGGAACTTAGACTAGCTCTGCCCCTGACTTTGTGGGCCTGATCCAAAGCCCATTGAAATCAATGGAAAGACTTCCATTGACTTCAGTGATCTTTGGATTGGGCCCTATATTATTTGGTGTGTATATCCTAGAATCAAGTTATCGGATCTTGAAGGAAAATGAGTGCAGGGAATAGAAGAGGAAAGGGACACATTTTCAGGCAGGTGAATGGAAAATTAGATGCGTAGTTTCCATTATCAAGAATGGTTCTTTGGGGGCGGGGGATGGGAGGGAATAATAGTAAAATTCATTCTGATACTGAACATTTTACACGTCATACATTCTTGCATTGACACTTTGTATGTAATCAGCAGTGAGTCACGCTACCCATGATACAGAAATAATTTCCCATCATGCTTGTATCAGATATCAATAAGTTCTGAGGTAAACTATTGTGTATAATACTCCATGTTTTTTTCCCCTCACACCTGATCTTTCACTAATCACTGTTGGTAGAAGCATATCACTGACGTGGAAAAGGGGTAGGGGAGCAATCCAAGGGAATAATGTGCTGAGTGGTGGCATAGCATTTATGATGGTTTTAGTCATCCTTACCATTTTCTAGTTTCACAGTTAGCATTTTCAGTGTTTGTTCACAAAATTTTCAATCTTTAGCTAGCTTCCAGAATGAACAGTCTGGGGGTCCTTTAACTCTTTCACTGCTGGTCCTCTGCAAGACTGCAGGTGCCATCCAGTGCCATTCCACTGAAACCAATGGAATATTAGGATCCATTCAATACGCTCAGCACAGCAGATAGAAATATCAAGTACGTTCAGGAGCAAAGTAGTGAACCTTGTCCCTAACTTTCAGTGTTTCATTATTCTTTGGCGGATTTTGGTTCTGCTAGTTTGTTTTTTACTTTGGAACATGGGCAGCAGGTGAAGGTTCCCCATGGGGAGGCTCGGCCCCTGCCCCACCTCTTCAGGCTGAGGCCACGCCCACCGCTCACTGCTCTCAGCCCCACCCATGGCCCTGGCCAGGGCACGGGGGAGGGCTGAGAGCTTGGTCCCTTCCCCCCCCCATGGCCCCAGTTGGGGCAAAGGGGTGGGCCTTAGAGCTCAGATGGGGATACGGGGAGGGGACAGAGTGCTTGGCCCTGGCTGGGGTCAAGCTCTCAGGCTCAGCTGGGAACACAGCAGAGCTCTCTGCCCTCCTCCATTCCACCCCTTCCACCTGCAGCCCTGCCCATGGCCCCACCCTATTCTGACCCTTCCCCCCATGGCGCCACCCCCATTCCACCCACTTCCCCAAGACTCCACCCCCACTCCTCCTCCCCCCCACCCACTGCAACCCCAAGACCAGAAAAGCTCTGTGCCACTGCAAGCTCCTCCGGCAGTGGGGCCTTGGCTGGGGGAGATTTTTTCAGGGGGCCTGTCAAGGTTCCTCCCCCACTCTGAACTCTAGGGTACAGATGTGGGGACCTGCATGAAAACCTCCTAAGCTTACTTTTACCAGCTTAGGTTAAAACTTCCCCAAGGTACAAATTAATTTTATGTTTTGTCCTTGGAATAACCACTGCCACCACCAAACTCTAACTGGGTTTACTGGGAAATGTAGTTTGGACACATCTTTCCCCCCAGAATCCTCCCAACCCTTGCACCCCACTTCCTGGGAAAGGTTTGGTAAAAATCCTCATCAATTTGCATAGGTGACCACAGACCCAAACCCTTGGATCTGAGAACAATGAAAAAGCATTCAGTTTTCTTACAAGAAGACTTTTAATAGAAATAGAAGTAAATAGGAGTAAAGGAATCACCCCGGTAAAATCAGGATGGTAGGTACCTTACAGGGTAATTAGATTCAAAACATAGAGAATCCCTCTAGGCAAAACCTTAAGTTACAAAAAAGACACACAGACAGAAATAGTCATTCTATTCAGCACAATTCTTTTCTCAGCCATTTAAAGAAATCATAATCTAACACATACCTAGCTAGATTACTTACTAAAAGTTCTAAGACTCCATTCCTGTTCTATCCCCAGCAAAGCAGCATACCGACAGAGAGAGACACAGGCCCTTTGTTTCTCTCCCTCCTCCCAGCTTTTGAAAGTATCTTGTCTCCTCATTGGTCATTTTGGTCAGGTGCCAGCGAGGTTACCTTTAGCTTCTTAACCCTTTACAGGTGAGAGGATTTTTCCTCTGGCCAAGAGGGATTTTAAAGGGGTTTACCCTTCCCTTTATATTTATGACAGGGCCCCAAATCCACTACTGCCCTCACCCCAGTGGCAAAAGATTTGGGGAGGCTTAGCCTCCCCTTGCTTCCATTATGTGCTGCCTATGCTTTGGAAGTTATTTATATGTTTAATACCAGGTAAAGGGATGCCACATTTTTAATAGTTTGTCCAGTAGGACAAATACACACATCACGATTATTATTATTTTTATTACAGGTCCCAGCTGTGATCAGAGCCCCATTGTGCTAGGCACCATACATCCATATAATGAGAGACAGCCCCTGGGCTGAAGAGCTTACAGTCCAAATAGGTAAGGCAGGCAAGAGGTGGGTGGAGAAAATGAAGTACAATAAAGTAAAGTGATAGAACCCAGGTCTCCTAAGTCTCACCAAGGCCTAGCCACTAGATCATTCTGCTTCCTGCACAACCCTATGTGCCTCTAGCATGCTGTTTGGGATGTAATGTTGCATTGTCACGATGAAAAAGCAGAGGAGCAACTTTCACCATGGGCCTGATTCTGCTCTCATGTACATTAATTTTACACCAGCGTAATTCCATTGTGCAGATAGTTATTCCTGATTTACACCAATACAGGTGAGAGGAGATTCAGGCCCAATATGATACTATGCTCCTAAATCAGGTGATAAAAATATTTAATAATTAATGAACCTTATAAAGTTGCTCAGGGTGCTGGCATAAGCTATGCTCAAACTGGGCAGCCTGGCCTTAACCACGCTTTTCACCTCTGTCCTATTTCAAGCCATAGAAGCACTTTCATAGGGCCTCCTGTTGTGGCCATTGTTTTACTGCTCACGGGGAAGGAGCAGTGAGAGACAATGTCATTGATGGCTCCTGTAGCACCACAACTGCTACACACTGGTTGCCTGGATGCCTTTCTATATATTGTTATGCTGGGAGTTGCCAGAGGGAGTTACACAGTCTAACAAGTTGTTTTTCCTAGTATGTGAGCACTGTTCAGTCTTCAAAGGAGTGCTGCATTGTCATTAGCTTTGTGATGTATTTTCTATTTAGGGGAGCTGTGGCAAGCAGCAATGGAGTTTGTTCTCTGCCTTAATCTCTCTAATTAGAGCCATTTCTGGGGAGACTTGCTCCGTGGGAACTGGACATTGGTGTTTTGGCTGAGATTTTTGAAAAAAGAGATTGCCTATGGGCTATTTGTGACCACCTCTGTTCAAGGACTGATGTCTAGTGTAAATAAAACAAGTTACACTAAGAAAATACCCTAACAGCATGTCACTGATGTCTCCTTCACTGGGGAACTGACCTGCAAAGCCCTGACATCTGACCCTGCTCAGCAGAGGGACAACAGTAATCAGGCTCTGTTCTTGTTTTAGATCCATGTCCTGAAATTTCCAGAAAGGCAATATAACCTTCTCAGAATCGCTACACTTAGCCAACTGGAGCCAAAACCATGTATCCCACTGTATCCAGCAAGCTGAAATCATTTGTGTCGCTTGCAGGAAAGTCTGAAATAAAATAGTTTTAGAAGTTGAGAAAAAGTTGGAGGGAACAAAAACTTAAAGCAAAAAACACTGAGAAAAAAAGTAAAAGGAAGCTTGACGGGCTATTCTTATCCTGAGCAGAACAGGAGAGGAAATCTACAGGGCTTGGAGAGTGAGAAAGGAAATATAACACCAGTTTTGTGTCCAATTCAATATTGTGCAAGAGCAACTAAAACCTAATACAGTTAAAAACATAAATATATGACTATGACTATACAGCGTATATACCTTATATTCATAAACATATTAGCTACATTTCCCAGCCCTGCAGAAATATAGCAACATGCTGCCACCCCCATAACCACCACTTGACCATTTTTAAATCAAGCTTGGAAGTTTTTCTAAAAGATCTGCTTGAGGAATTATTTTGGGGGAGTTCTGCAGTGGGTGCTGTATAGGAGGTCAGACTGGATGATTACAATGGTCCCTTCTGCCCTTGGAATTTATGATCCATGCATGGTGAAAAGTGCCAGAGGTAGGTGTGGCTAGTGTCCTTTCAGACAGTTCTTGCTACTGGATCAACTATAAAGGCCACTTGCTGCTGAAGTTGGGCCACATTCACTTGAATGTTCACAATCCTACTGAGCTCCCGCAGCTCATCCTAAGGAAGTGATTCAAACAAGGCAGAGGCTTTATGTCAGAGCTTGACCTGCCCTCTGGCCATGTAGGCTTGGTCATCCATGACATGAAGGAGTGCTGCTATGGCTTAATAAAACTGTTGAGTGTATGAATATCAGTGCAGGACACTGGCGCTTAGTGCTTTAGGTTCAACTGATCTCCCCTTTTGCCTCAATCACTACGTTTTCATGTGGGACACCTGGCCAAAAGCAACCTCGGAGAGCGTGTACTTTTTCTGAACTGAGTAAGAGACAGGTGCAATTATATGAGGTATCCACTGCATCTCCTTCCCCAGTTCTACCAAAACAGGGTAAAAGGACATGGAGGCTCTCTCTTGCTGTGTTGTGGCAGGCTGCCAGTGGGGATGCTGCTGAACAGCTGCAGCAGGGGGAAAAGATAGGGTGACCAGATGTCCCGATTTTATAGGGACAGTCCCGATATTCAGGACTTTGTCTTATATAGGTGCCTATTACTCCCCACTCACTGTCCCGATTTTTCACACTTGCTGTCTGGTCACCCTAGGAAAAGAGCAACTGCTTAGACTGCTTCTTCTTATGAAGTCCACTGCTGCACAGTGAGGGGGCAGCTGCAGAGAAGGTGATCCAAAGGGAGTGGGGAGTTGGTGCCCCCTCCTGGCTTCCCATAATCGTAAGCCTGCCTAAGTAATATCCATGAGAGAGAAAGAGGTGTGTCATGAGCTCAGGACTGGGACCTGGGATCTCCTGAACTCTAACTCTAGGTCAGACACTGATTCTCTCTGGGGTTTTGAGTAAATCACTTTATATCTCTGCCTCAACTCTCACTATCTGTACAATTGTCAATAGGGTTAATATATAATTACCTGCCTCCCTGTTGTGAGGTAAGTTCATGCTTGTTAATGGCTTTGGAAATGAAAAATGTTAAATACGTGTTAAGCATTATCATCCCAGGTGGTATTAGCAAGCAACAAGACATGTTCCCTTTGAAAGCTACTGTTAGTTCAGAAAGGTCAATTGTCAAATAGTGGAAAACTGCCCATCCTCCCCTGAAAAAAAAAAGCTAATTACAGTAGAGTGGTACATGGACTAAGTGACCTTGCCAATTTGGAGAAAGCTGTGCCTTAGAGAACTGATAGCTTTGAAAAATATATCGCTTGTATGGTCTTGTTCAGGGAGGTGCATGATTAAGACTAATTTAAAAGGGAGAGAGCTGTTGACAGAGCATTCTCAGTGGAGAACGAACTTCCCACTCACGGTCTGAAACAGCTATAGTTTCTTGATTATCAAGGCCCAACCTCTCCCAAACTGTGGGGCGCCAACTCTGCAGTGTACCTGAGGAGGGGCTTTTGGGGAAGAGTGATACGAGGCTTCATTTCTTTGTGGAGGATCGGGGTGGGGGTTCAGTCTTTTGGTTTCATTGTTTGGCTCTCTCATTTTTCTCCTGTCGGTGAGGAAAAGCAGTTGAATTTGTCGATTTTAAATTCTTTTGTATGGTTTGTGTTCTAAAACAATTGTTTACAGAGCCTAGAATCTGGATAGGCACTTTTTGTTTATACAGATCTTGAAAGAAACAGTTAATGAGACACCTAATATAATACAATGCAGCAAGAGCCTAACAGAATCTACACAGCATGAAAGAATTGTGCTTGCAAAGACAGCTAAACCATACTGATATGATACCCTGTGGCAGCCTTTTGGAATTGCAGGCAGACTAAATGTAATACATGCAGGTTTGAAATATCTCAAGGCCATCTCTAGGAAAAGTTATACAACACCCTTTCTGTTGACTGAGCTGGGTTATAGAATGATCTGCAGGATTATTATGGCAGCTGACTGCATTTCTGCTTCAGAAACAGCAACTGTTTCCTTACCTATTTATTGTTTTCAGGGAAGGCAATGAGATGGGAAGAGAAAGAAGTTAAATTGAAGTACATATGCTCACATTTTCAAAGGTATCCACTTCTATGGGGATTCCTCAATTTTGGGGGGCTGAGTTTCAGACACCTTTTTTGTGGATATTAGAGCCTAACTTCAGACCTGAGGCCCCAGATTCTGCCAATACTTATGCATGTATTTAATTTTACTATTGTGGGTATCCCCATTGATTTCAATGTTTGCAATATTAGAGCCCAAGTTTGAACATATTTTCTTGACAGCCCAGATTTACGCAAATCACTCTGGTGTCTGAGCATTAAATAAATATATTTGACATATATAAACTAAACATGTGCACTAAATAAGTCTGACACACAAACTGAGTATTAATTTCTTCTAGTACTTATGTCCAGTATATATATTGTATTAGATATTTAATTTAACCAAATAATTCTGGTTTGAAGATATAATCAGTAGGGTTTGAAAAGGAAATTTATAAATTAATTTTTAAAAGTAATTAACTAAAATAGTTTCATGTGTATATATTCCTTTTTCCTACCTTTGACTCATATAATCTTCTATGCAGGATAAGGCCATGTAAGGGCCAGAAAACTCTTGAGTTTTAGCTTGCACAGTTTCCTTTAGATCAGTCTACTGGAAGGCAAGTCTTGCGGCTACTATGGAACAGGCTCAGACAGTGCTGGATTAAGGTACAGGCACTGTGGACCTCTATCTAGGGCCTCAGCTCTTGGAGTCAGGTAATTGTAGAAAAATCTCACCTTCCATTTTTTTTTAAACCCTAATTTCTAGCTGTCATGGTTGCAAAGAAAAATTGAAAAAGTGAACTGAGCCTAGTTGGTGCCTGAGTCAGCAGAGAGCCTGAAGCTGTAGTTCTGGGAGTAAACTGCACCAGCCAGTGGGTTGATAACTCCAAGACCCACTGCTCTAGGGGGCCCTGCCAATGCCACTCCAGGAGAGGGCTCTGCAGGTGGCAGGAGAAAAATGCAGTAGGCCCAGTGCAACTTCCCACTCAAGTACACCCCACATGCTGGGATAAGTACTAGGAGCACTCCCTACTGCTACCACAGCCATTCTGAGGGGAAGAAGATACCCCTGCTGCTGTCCTTGAGGGGGTGACAGGGAACCCCATGCTGTTGACCCTGTCCCTTTGGAGGAGAGGGAGGCCCCTGCTACCACCACTCAACCCTCTGGGGGTGGAGCCACAGGAGGCCCTGATTGCCTTAATCCAGCCCAGAACACTCTCACTGAAGGCTTGGCCTTCCAAACACATGGAGAGTGGCGGGAAGGGTTGCAAGGTTGGATGTTTTTCTAAAAGATCTGTTCTAGGAATTATTCGGGGGAAGTTCTATGGTCTGTGTTATACAGGAGATCAGACCAGATTATCACAGTGGTCCCTTCTGGCCTTGGAATCTATTAATCTCACAGGTCTCAAGACCCCTGCAAGAAGTCTGGGGCATTTGGGCAGTGGTTCGATTCCTCTAAACTACTACCCAGGAGTACCCCCACTTCTCCCCCATTCCACCCAGGAAGCTCACATCTTTCAGAAGCTATGCTCCCAGGGGTCTTCTATCACTAGTTTCCCCAAGGCCTCCTCAGTGGGGAAGTTTCAGTGCGAGGAGGGCGAATCAATCAATGGAAGATATTTACTGCAGTACCCCTGTCTGACTGAGAGGTGCCCTCCCAAACCAGAGAGCAGCTATCTGAAGAGTAAATTCCATGGGACTGGGCAAGAGGAAGTGAAGGGGTTGAATTTGCATCATTCAAGGTGATGCCATTGATTTCCACGAAAGCAAGGTCAAACCCAGAGTCCTGATCTGCAGCTACCTCGTTAGACTGGATATTTCTCCTCTACCTCACCACAGATCCTGCTCTCAAAATTGGAAGGGAGCATTCTGCCCAGCTGTGAAGTACCTTCATGTTTTTTTTAATCTGTCGCTGATTAATGTAACTTTGTATAATTTTAAATGCATCAAATGAAAAACTTAATTCTAAAAGAAAGAGGGGGGAAATGAGACTGGAAAAAAACAGCCATCATTCTGACTATGGATTGAAATGGAAACTGCTAGACAGCTGTGATGAACTGCCCCAGAGAAAGTTCAGTGGAATAACTGGGCAGATGAGTCCTGCTGTTCCACTTACACAATAACATTTTGGTTTGTACAGTGTCGCTTATGCGGACTCTACCCCAAATCTTTCCTTCATAGAGTTAAACAATAAACACCACAGGAGCAGAAAAATTAAAGAGGCATAGAAACTCAGTAAGACGGACACTACAAAGCTTTTTCAGATGGTGAGAGCTGCAGAGGAGAAGGTTCTTGCAATTTATCTAGCCCTTCCAACTAATATGGTCTCGGTGCAGCAGGGAAATTCAGTTACAGCATATCACTAATATCAGAGCCTCTTTATATCATTGCAGTAGTTACCTGATTTCACAATTAGAGTGGTCATTTAAATGAGAGATGAAGGAGGTTACAAACCAGAGAAATTAGTTAATAGAAACCAAATTCACTTTGTGGCATGCACATTGTAACTAAATAAGAAATCTTGCTTCAATACATAAGGCAAACAATCTTTTGTTATAAATGCCCATCTGTTTATAAGATGTCCTTCACTCCCTGTGCTTTTAAATTATGTCCTGTTCTTTCCAGAACTAGTCGGTATTCTGTAACATAGGAAAGAATCCAAGCTAAGAGGCGTCTTTGTAGAGGGAAAACTGTGAAGGCAAGTTCTTTTAATGGAGAAACTGAACATTCATAGCACTTGACTGAGTGCCAAGCTTCTCCTTGCAGACGCACGAATGTAATGCTAGTGAAGACCTTTTACATAGTTTTTTCCATGCTTACGTTCATTGTGACTTTTACTGGACTGTGCAGTGTTGAAAGTTCGACTGGCAAAGGAAGTGGGTATTACTATTACATTTTAAAATCCTTTGGAAGAGCTGACTGGTTTTGACTAGGAAGCATTTCACTAGGCAAGTGAATAGTACTATTACTATTAGTCTTTATTGATCTTTAAAGTAATGTCACAAAACTCTCCATAAGAATATCAAAAGCTATGAAGAAGCAAAATGCAAGCAAATATTTTACATAAACAATGTACGATGTGGACTGCTGTATGTACTTCACTGCCACAGCACTTCCCAAGGGATCTCATATATCTCTTGCTTGCACAATGTCTTTTACCTGTCATTTTAACATTTCACTTGCATGTCATGCTTTCCTTTAGATAAGAGTTACTTTCTTCCTCTATCATGTGGAGTTCTTCAGTTTTGACATTAATCTTACAAAATAGATGCTCATCTGAACCAGCTTTTCTCATATCCACATACAAATCTTTTAAAGTGGAGACACCTTCTAAAGTTCAAATCTTCTTGCACAACCCAGGGTAACTTCAGTTAATTTTAAAAGACTTTGTACTCCTACATATTGATGAAAATCAGGTATGATTCCATACCATTTCTATAACATCTGAATAGTTTCTATCACTAGGACATTGCCCAATAATGTGTGGGAAATTATGCTGCTGATACCAATACCACCAACATACATCACTGTACAGTAGACTACAGTTGATCTAGTAATCAGAAGTCCTTTTATTTTTTTTTTTGGTATGGTTTTCATTTAAAGTTCTACGTTTTATTTTATACTGTCTAGAAGATCATTTAGTATAGTCCAGTATATTTGACCACTGTCTCCCATCAAAGCATACATGTAATCTGCATTCTCATCTCTTGTGCAGAAACTTAAAATGAACAGGTATGATTAGATAGCCCAAGTAACATCACATTCAATTTTGAAACAAGATGATACAATGTTATCAAATACAATATTTAATATTGAAGAATTTACAGAAGATGGCTTAGGTGCTCTGAGCAAAGCAAAATTGCAAACAACTTGAAATAACTTGACATCTTGATTGTTTGCTTCCCAAGTTAAAATCATTTTGCAAGGATGCAAAGATAGCTAGTAAAATCCCCAAGAAAATTCCTGACTTTTAATGTAACATTTATTTTAGGGGGGATTTGGATGATTGGGTGGATGGATTGCTTTAAAACTTTCAGTGGTTCAAGACTGACTCACATCACTAGTGATTTATGGGACAAATTTTAAGTTCCTGGCTGGAGCAAAAGTCCCATTGAAGTCACTGGGCGTTTCAGTTCAGTAAGAACCATAGAATGTGAGCCAAAATCATCACCATATGAAGGTTACTTAGTCATCTATGTGAAACAATTCTCCAATTTCTAGTAGAAAAGTGTCCACAAAAACTTGCAGCTCAAGGTAGTGTCAGCAAAGAATAGGCACGAAGACTGAACTATCCTATTACTGCTAAAGATAGGTTTCAGAGTAGCAGCCGTGTTAGTCTGTATTCGCAAAAAGAAAAGGAGTATGTGTGGCACCTTAGAGACTAACCAATTTATTTGAGCATAAGCTTTCGTGAGCTACAGCTCACTTAATCGGATGCATACTGTGGAAAATACAGAAGATGTTTTTATACACACGGACCATGAAAATTGAAGTGATAAACACCCATTTTTTTCATGGTCCGTGTGTATAAAAACATCTTCTGTATACCATGCCACCCTTACTCCTGCACTGCTGCTGGAGATGGCTCTGCCTGCAGAGCTGGGCTCCCGGCCAGCAGCCACCACTCTCCGGCCACCCAGCACTGAAGCCAGCGCTGCTGCCGCCAGCAGCAGTGCAGAAGTAAGAATGGCAATAACCTTGCAGACCCCTCCTCCCCAACCTGCTTTTGGGTCAGGACCACTACACTTACAAGACCATGACATTTCAGATTAAGGTATCTAAAGTCATGACATTTATGATTTTTAAAATCCTGTGACCCTGAAATTGGCCAAAATGGACCATGAATTTGTTAGGGCCCTCGCCATAAAGGCACAGGCCTGCATAAGGGAAAGTGACATGCAGCATTGCTTCCAGGAGAGCTCTGGGAGGTATTGTGCCGCAGGAAAACATATTAGCCTTCAGGACACCACACCCTTTGGACAGTATAGCACATACTCCCCTCCATGGCCAACCAGATCCATTGGCCAGTACAGAAGAGGAGTAGGGGTGTAGCTTGATCCTTTTGGGATGGCTAGCATTCAGCAGGGCCTAGCAGGGAGCAGTCCCTGCACTCAGAAGGAGTAGTTGTGACTGGCTTTTGTGCAAGCTTCCCAACGGTGGGAAAAGTCTGCTCTCTCCTCTTGCTCTCTTGTTTAAGGGCCAACTACTGTCTGGCCCTCACCCTGTAATTAAAGTAGCCATATATGGGCTTTGGATTGAACAGACTATTTTAGGAGCTTCTACATGGCAAGAAGGATCCAATTTTCTTTTATAATAGTTTTAATTTACTTTAGAGAAGCATCTTAACTTTGCATCAATATTGAAGTCTAACTGGAGGAAGGCAAAGGTAGTAGCAAAGAAAAACGTATCTACAGTGTCATTCTGGATGTCATTTACAAACATCCCAAAACATAGGTATGTTCTAGGATAAGGACATCTCATGTAAATAGGTCTGGACTGGTTGTTTTAAACTATTTAATGCCCATTCCTGTCCCAAAGCTATAATAGGAACTGTAAAATTGTGAAGAAAAGTTGATCTGCATTATTTTTATTAACATCGATATTGTGATAACCCCTAGAGCAGAGGTGGGCAAACTATGGCTCGCGGACCACATCTGGCCCACAAGACCCTCCTACCCGGCCCCTGAGCTCCTGGCCCAGGACGCTAGTTCCTGGCCCCTCCCCTGCTGTTCCCTCCAGCCCGGAGCACCCTCCTGCACTCCAAACCCCTCATCCCCAGCCCCACCCCAGAGCCTGCACCCCAAGACAGAGCTCTCACCTCCCCACCCCACCCCACCCCAACCTCACCACCTGCCCCAGCCAAGAGCCCCTCCTGAACTCCTCATTTCTGGCCTCATCCCACAGTTTGCACCCCAAGCCAGAGCCCTCACCCCCTCCCACACCCCAACCCCATATCGTGAGCATTCATGGCCAGCCATAGAATTTCCATACCCAGATGTGGCCCTCGGGCCAAAAAGTTTGCCCACCCCTGCTCTAAGGAGTACTTGCAACAAACAACTTGTGAGCACATAGGCTGGAATTTATTTGGGCAAAGCATTCATGAAACAATTTTGATTAATGAACCAACGCATCACAACCCCAGTCTGCTCATGGACAATTCATGAACATGAAAAGGGCTACATTTGCCCAATAAATTGTAAATAGCAAATTGTATACCTAGTTTTAACCAGAGGCCTTAAACCTTACATGATCTTGCACATCCTCTGCACTGCTTTACAGCAAGTTTTAAACTTAATCAGTGTTGCTGTTCACAACAGAGTTTTCTAGCAAAAATGCTTTAATTATTACTGGGTTGGGGTTTGGGGTGCAATCCAGACCAGTGAGGGGTTGTGTCACTACTTGCTCTGCAACCCTAGGTGCCTGACACTGCTTTATTGTGGTGGCTCTCAGCCTGGGACAATCACGCAGGTCACACCCTGAAGAGTCTGTGTGCTAGAAAGACAGCCTGGTTCAGCAGCTCAGATCCCAGCAGCCTGTCTACAGCCCCACTCTGGTTTCCTCCAGCCTAGGTTACAACTACCAAGATGACCCCCACACTCTTCCAGTCCTGAATTTCCCCCATACCATGTAATTTATAATTTCCAGCCCTCTCCTGGACAGTTCAGAGAAATAATAAGTTTTGTTTGTTCTTCAAAGGACACAAAAGCACAGCACAGCTTATTAACTTAACTCAGGTAAATGCACCCTTTCATTTAAACTCAGCACTGAGTTGGTGTGTAGTAAAAATAAAACAAATGTATTAATAGGACACAGGTTAAGAGATGCCAAGTGAAAGGAATAAAGTTACAAAGAGTTACAAGTAAATACATGTGGAAACACGTCTAAAAGTCTAAAACGTAGGCTTTGTCCACACTAAAAAAGGTGCAGCAGCGTAACTGTAGCACTTCAGTGAAGATGCTACCTGAGCCAACAGGAGGGGTTTTCCCATTGGCATGGATACTCCATCTCTCTGAGAGGGGTTAGTTAGGTCAACGGGAGAATTCTCCTATCAACCTAGCATTGTCTCCACTGGGGGTTAGGTGGGTTTAACTGCATTGTTCAGAGTTGTGGATTTTGCACATCCCTGAGCGATGTCGATATACCAACCTAATTTCCTTGTGTAGACCAAGCCTTAGTCTAGCAAGGTACAGGCATGGTTCATGATTGTTTTTCATCTATATTCTGTTTCCAGAGACTTCAATCCTGGTAGGTTGAAGAACCCACCTTTCTCAGCTTGCTAGAGCTCTGTTCCCTTGTGTCTGTCTAGTGATGCATGCCAAAGATGACTTCTGTCTTTGCTTGTATCTTTCAATGACTTTATTTCAAGAGGCAGAATGACCTGTTGCTGTTCTTCCCTCCCTGTGGGCTTCCCATTGCCCTTTATGAAAATGGAGCTTCCATTGTTTTGATTCCACCATGTTTAATTTACTTTCAAAACAGGTAAATAGCTGCCTTCTCTCCTGTCTAGTAGAGAACCTGTTTTTCCCTGTTTCACCACAGACTTTAAAACATAATATGGTTAAGTATCCATGTTTAACAGTGATATTAATTACTAGTATGTCATCGGTGTGATGGGGCATCTGCCCCACACTGGCAGAAAAGGGGTTAAAAGCAGCCCGAAGGAGGCTATGCAGGAGGCAGCCAATCACAGAAGGGCTTATAGGAGCAGCCAATCAGGGCTGGGCTGGCCCATATAAGAAGCTTGAGGAGGAAGGACTGGCTGCCTTGCAGGCAGAGGGCAGCAAGTATCCTGCACATACCAGTGCTGAAGGCAGAGACCCAAGGAACTAAAGGCTGCTCCTGGTGGGCTGCAGGGATCTGCAGGCTGAGGCCCTGAGGCAACGGCAAAGAGGGTGCTGGGGCTGTGGGGAAGTGGCCCAGGGAGATGTACAGAGGAGTAGGTGGGGATGCAGCAAGTGGCAGCCACCTACAGGGTCCCTGGGCTGGGCTGGGACCAGAAGTAGTGGGTGGGCCTGGATCCCCCTGCCCCTGCTTGCCACTGAGGAAGTGGCTGGACTGAGGAACTGCGATACTGTCCCCTGGAAGGGGGAAATATGGAGTGTGGCATGGCTGGAGGGCTGTGTCACGAAGAGGATGCTGCGGACCTGGGAGTGATGTGGGTTCCTGGAGCAGAAGTGATGGTGGGAAGATGCCACCAGAGGAGGGGGCACTGTCATACACTGCTAATCCCCAGGACAGCCAGCAAGAGGTGCTGCAGGGGTGTGTCACACGCTGTCACAATCGGCTTTCAGAAAAGATCTCATTCTGTACACTTTTATAATTCAGTAAGTGTATACAGTCACTAGATTAAATTGTTTATCACTTGAGGTTCAACACCTGCCCCTTCCCATCATAGGCCAGTAAACCTTTGCAATGTATTTATCAAAAAGTAAAACCTAGACCAACCTTCTCTGTCCTGATGGGTATAGATGCCATGCTGTCTTCTCCCCCACTTGTTAATTTGAGGTTTGCCTCCATCTTTTGTTAGCTTGGTGGATCTGTTACCTGATATGTAAATATGCTCTCATTCTTTCAAAGTACAGTACTTCCTTGGATGTAACTTTCAGGTGGGGAAAATGTATTCCTTTGTCTAGTGCAGACATGTTTACCAACTCCCTCTGACATACCAGGTTTACTTATGCTTTAGTCATAATTCCAGTGTATATTCATAATACTTAATACATGTATTAGAGAAGTATATTAGTAATCAGTGAGTTATTAGTTTTCAAATGATACCTCCCACGGCAAATTTTTACAAGATCATTACAGTAGCGTGCAGACATGCTAACTCTTGCAAATTAATCACAAGAGATGTGACTTCTAAGTAAAATTAAGCCTCTCTCATGATAGAACTCTCAAATGTCAGGATTTTTTTTTTTTACTTAGAAATCACAGACAGCCCTGTCTCCCAATGACAGCCCTGGCCACCCAGGGCTGACTGACAGCAAGAGCCACTCCTGGGCAGGAGAGGGGCAGATGTGGGAGCAAGAGTTTTTTCAGCAAGGGCCAACGTCACCTTATCCAGTACATGTGGCAGAGTGGGCAAAACTAATTGTCACATGCGCACATCTGGGGGATGGGCAGGGGGAATTCAAAAATCAAGAGACTGACCTAAAAAATACAATATCATCTTTTTAAAAAATCTCGTGATTTTTGGGAGTCAGACTCAGGATTTTTTTGATCTCTTGAAGTTGGCAATACTGAATGTGTAGGATGTGAATACAGTGGTGCCTATGTCACAGTTGCCCTTCTTTCCTTTTTAAGGGTCCATTTTCAGAAAATGAGCATCACAAGAGCCTGTAATTGTTCCGTCTATAAAAGCACTTAAAACTCTGGTTTGTGGATAAAGTGTTTACTTCATTATTGTAGTTTTCCTGGAAACAGCCTGACAATGAATTGGTACAAAGGCTGATGTTGTTTTCATCAGTGCACATTGGCAATCTCCTGTTCTATAAACTATTTTTAGACTCATTTTCCCTTTTCTACTGAATTCTTTTAAATTCGCAAACTGATTTCTGGAACCATAATCTTTCATTATCTGTTTATCATTGATTCAGTAAATGTCCCATCCTGTCAGCTTCTTGCTATCTTCAATTTCAGTATATGAGGTTACAATGGCGTCTTTCTTGGGTTCTCACTAAAATTGTCAGAAATAATAAACTCTTGTTGGACTCTATTTTCACATAAGCAAATCTGTTAATGCTATTTCTGCACAAAATGTTGTAGTGGGGCCAGACTGTCCTTGGCTCTAGCTTGACTGCACAGGAAAATGGGGAGAAAGCAAGAGGAGTTTTTCCCTCCCTGCACACCCCTTACAATGCTAGAAACCTTTGCAGAGAACTGATTCCTCCTGGTGCCCCTTGGGGCACAAATCACCCCAAATAAAGTAGGGCAGGGGTAGGGCCTTGACAACATACCTACCTGCTCCAGCCTATTGAGCCAGCCAGGCAAGCCCAGGGGAGCAGGTTACACTTTCACAAAGGATGGTGTAGCTTGTACACTCCCCCATAGATACCAGACAGCTGAGGGAAGGCCTTGGCTTCCTTGAGACACCATCCCTCCCCAGCCTCTCCTGGAGGGGCGGAAGGTTTACTCCACACCATCCTATGGCAAATGGCAAAGTCAAGCCCATGATCAATAATGATACATTCTAAAGTAACGATAGACGGTGCACTCTCCTCTGCTACTACACATAGATTCCACGGCCAGAATAATCATCCTGTCTGGCTCCCTGGAGAACACAGGCTGGAGAACTTCCCCAAAATAATTCCTAGAACATATCTCTTCAAAAAATATCCAATCTTGATTTTTAAAATTGTCAGTGATGGAGATTCCACTACAACTCTTGGTAAATTATTCTAATGGTTAATTACTCTCACTGTTAAAAAAGTGTGCTTTTTTTTCAATGCTTTTTTTGCCTCGGTCTTCACAGACAAGGTCAGCTCCCAGACTGCTGCACTGGGCAGCACAGTATGGGGAGGAGGTGACCAGCCCTCTGTGGTGAAAGAACAGGTTCAGGACTATTTAGAAAAGCGGGAACTGCACAAGTCCATGGGTCTGGATCTAATGCATCCAAGGGTGCTGAGGTAGTTGGCCGATGTGATTGCAGAGCCATTGTCCATTATCTCTGAAAACTCGTGGTGATCAGGGAAGGTCCCGGATGATTGGGAAAAGGCAAATATAGTGCCCATATTTAAAAAAGGGAAGAAGGAGAATCCGGGGAACTACAGATCGGTCAGCTTCACCTCAGTCCCTGGAAAAATGATGGAGCGGGTCCTCAAGGAATCCATTTCGAAGCACTTGGAGGAGAGTAAGGTGATCAGGAACAGTCAACATGGATTCACCAAGAGCAAGTTATGCCTGACCAACCTGATTGCCTTCTATGATATATCTGGCTCTGTGGATATTGGGAAAGCGGTGGATATGATATATCTTGACTTTAGCAAAGCTTTTGATATGGTCTCCCACAGTATTCATGCCAGCAGGTTAAAGTATAGATTGGATGAATGGACTATAAGGTGGATAGAAAGCTGGCTAGATTGTCGGGCTCAACGGGTAGTGATCAATGGCTCCATGTCTAGTTGGCAGCTGGTATCAAGCAGAGTGCCCCAAGGGTCTGTCCTGGGGCTAGATTTTTCAACATCTTCATTAATGATCTGGATGACGGGATGGATTGCACCCTCAGCAAGTTTACGGATGATACTAAGCTAGAAGGAGGTAGATACTCTGGAGAGTAGGGATAGGGTCCAGAGTGACCTAGACAAATTGGAGGATTGGGCCAAAAGAAATCAGATGAGGTTCAACAAGGACAAGTGCAGAGTCCTGCACTTACGATGGAAGAATCCCATGCACTGCTACAGGCTGGGGACCGACGGGCTAAGTGGCAGTTCTGCAGAAAAGGTCCTGGTGATTACAGTGCATGAGAAGCTGGATAGGAGTCAACAGTGTGTCCTTGTTGCCAAGAAGGTTAATGGCATATTGGGCTGCATTAGTAGGCGCATTGCCAGCAGATCAAGAAAAGTGATTATTCCCCTCTATTTGGCACTGGTGAGGCCACGTCTGGAGTACTGTGTCCAGTTTTGGGCCCCTCACTACAGAAAGGATGTGGACAAATTGGAGAGAGTCCAGCGGAGGGCAACAAAAATTATTAGGGGTCTGGGACACATGACTTATGAGGAGAGGCTGAGGGAACTGGTCTTATTTAATCTGCAGAAGGGGGAGGGAGGGGAATTTGATAGCAGCCTTCAACTACCTGAAGCGGGGTTCCAAAGAGGGCGGAGCTAGGCTGTTCTCAGCGGTGGCAGATGACTGAACAAGGAGTAATGGTCTCAAGTTGCAGTTTGGGAGGTCTAGATTGGATTTTAGGAAAAACTATTTCACTAGGAGGGTGGTGAAGCACTGGAATGGGTTATGTAGGGAGGTGATGGAATTTCCATCCTTAGAGGTTTTTAAGGCCTGGCATGACAAAGCCCTGGTTGGAATGATTTAGTTGGGGTTGGTCCTGCTTTGAGCAGGGGGTTGGACTAGAAGACCTCTTGAGGTCTCTTCCAACCTTAGTCTTCTATGATTCTATGCCTTATATCTAGTCTGAATTTGTCTAGTTTCAACTTCCAGCCATTGAATCATGTTATACCTTTATCTGTTAGACTGAAGAGCCCATTATCAAATATTTGTTTCCCATGTACAGACTTATAGTCTGTAATCAAGTCACCCCTTAATCTTCTCTTTGTTAAGCAATAAATTCAAAGAGCTCAATCTATCACTATACAGCATGTTTTCCAATCTTTAATCATTCTTGTGGCGCTTCTCTGAACCCTCTCCAATTTATCAACATACTTTTTGAATTGTGGGCTCCAGAACTAGACACAGTAGTTGTCATAAATATAATGGGAAGGGTAAACACCTTTAAATCCCTCCTGGCCAGAGGAAAAACCCTTTCACCTGTAAAGGGTTAAGAAGCTAGGATAACCTCGCTGGCACCTGACCAAAATGACCAATGAGGAGACAAGATACGTTCAAAAGCTGGAAGGAGGGAGAAACAAAGAGTATGTCTGGGTGAGGCTTTTGCCAGGGACAGAACAGGAATGGAGTCTTAGAACTTAGTAAGTAATCTAGCTAGATATGCGTTAGATTATGATTTCTTTAAATGGCTGAGAAAATAAGCTGTGCTGAATAGAATGACTATTTCTGTCTGTGTGTCTTTTTTGTAACTTAAGGTTTTGCCTAGAGGGATTCTCTATGTTTTGAATCTAATTACCCTGTAAGGTATCTACCATCCTGATTTTACAGAGGTGATTCTTTTGTACTGTTTCTCCTATTAAAATTCTTCTTGTAAGAACTGAATGCTTTTTTTCATTGTTCTTAAGTTCCAAGGTTTGGGTCTGTGGTCACCTATGCAAATTGGTGAGGATTTTTACCAAACTTCCCCAGGAAGTAGGGTGCAAAGGTTGGGAGGATTTTTGGGGGAAAGGCGTTTCCAAACAACGCTTTCTCAAAAATAAACCTGGTCAGACGTTTGGTGATGGCAGTGGAAGTCCAAGGGCAAAAGGTAAAATAGTTTGTACCTTGGGGAAGTTTTAACCTAAGCTGGTAAAAGTAAGCTTAGGAGGTTTTCATGCAGGTCCCCACATCTGTACCCTAGAATTCAGAGTGGGGAAGGAACCTTGACAGTAGTACAGCAGAATATCTTCCTTGGACCATACCATTCTCAGGATTCTTTTTCTTCCTAATATATTTAGGAAACTCCTTATTGTCCTTAAGTTTGCTGGCCACAGACTTCATTGTGTCCTATTGCTTCCCTTATCAATTTTCTACAATTCCTAGCTTCTGATTTATATTCATTACTGTCAACGTCCCCTTTCTTCCATTTGTTATTTTTTAGGGAAGGCACCACCCCATTGGGACAAAGGACTGATGTAGAAAAGCTCTGCAGCATGATCCTACAAAAGCCCCTCTGCAAGTACATTGGGGGACAGAGCTCTGCAGTTCAGGAGCTAGGTGGCCTGCATCAGAAATAGTTTGGTCCAGAACATCGCTATATGCTCTGATATCACCCTCGCTGTAAACTTGCATGGATTTCCACACAAGACCTTGCTGAGCCTACAGCTGTTCAGTTCTACAAACTTTTTTTAAAGGCTTGGCTCAAAATTTTCAGAATAAATCCACATTTAGGTACCTTTAAAAGTGCCATGACATTCAGAGATGTTGAACACCTGTAATTCCCATTGAAATCCCTGGAAGCTCTGGATGCTCAGTATCTTTGAAAAACAGGCCGCTTGCCTTCCTTCAGACACCCGCCTCTGAAAAATGTTGCCACTTCTTGCTCATACAGAGAGCCCATTATATAAGTTTTCCAAGATTTCTTTGCTTTCAACAACCATATTTAGCACCTTTTTTAAAAAAAAATGACCAGTATGAACCTTAGGAATACAGGGTCACTAGTGAAAAAGTGGACAGACTTTTTTGTTTATAGCAGTGGAATTTGGGTACTGTTGTGATCATCTTTTTGGCAAAGAGAATATGCAGCTGGATCAGCAAAGAATGCAAAAATTCTGCAAAAATATATAGCCCATTCAGCAAAGAGTCCGTTACACTTAGTAAATGTGTAAGTTTTTAGCTACTGAAATTTACAGCCCTTAGGCCTTGGTCGTATTTTACTGGTCAGAACACATTTGTCAACTTGCATCTCAGGTAAGTGGAAAAAATTGACAGGTTAACTAAGGGCAGAGCTACACTAGAAAGTGTTGCCGGCACAGCTATCTCCGTTAGAGGTGTGATCTTTTTGCCAATACATATGGGCGGCATGTGAACCTCCAGCTGGGGGATGCTAGCCCCCAGCCCCACCCCTTCTGCCTGAGGCCCTGCCCCATCCACCCCCACCAGAGCCCTCCTACTGCAGCCACCAGTCCCCACCCCAGGCTAGTCTCCCCAGCCTCTCCAGCCCTGGGAAGGAGGGTGGCCACAGCCTCCCCACCCCCGGGAGGGAGGGCAGCACACAGCCGCAGCTCCCTCATCCCTAGAGCACCGGGAGGGAGCATGGGCAGCATGGTTGCGGTATCCCCAGCCCTGGAACATCCGGAGGGTGGGCGGCAAGGCCCCAGCCCCTGGAGCCAGGCCGTAGCCGTAGAGCGGAAGCAGAGAGTTGAGGGTTGGAGCATGGGCAGGGCCATGCCTGGCTGTTTTGGGGAGGCACAGCCTCCCCCAGATTCTGGTACCTGCTGCCTATGTGCCAATACAGCTATGCAGGTAAAAGCTCTAGGGCTAGATTCAAGGGGAACTTAGGCATTACAATGCTCAGCATTGCAGCACCTAACTTTTAGGTGCCCTGCCACCTAGTGGAATTCACAGCCCCCAGTCTCCCTGTACAATGCATGCGGAAAGTTAGATACTTGAAAAAAGGGATTCACAGAATTCAGCAAGCTGAGTGGTAAACTGCATAAGCTAGCCAGTAAGAAATGCCAACGAGAGGGGCATGGCCTAAAACCCATCCCTCAAAGGGAGTTAGGCATGAATCCTCTCCTGGAGTTAGGTGCCTAAGCCAGGTCAGCCCTTTGTCAAGAAAAGCTGAGGAAGGGGTAGTGGTGCGGCCGCCCCGATGCGCTATAGCCCAATAGTTAGAGCACTCGCCCAGAATGTGGGAAACAAGGTAAAAATCCCCACTCTGCCTGACGTGCAGCAAGGACTTAAATCCAAGTCTCCTAACTAGAACATCTCCCCAGTTGAAGCTGCTCCACTTTGTATAATACTTAAATATTCATCGGAGCAGGGACTAGAACTGAGTTTCCTACATAGTGGAAGAAAAGTGGCTAAAGTTGATTTCGCTAACCACTTTTATTCCACAATAGGTACCCACACTGAAACTAGCACCAGAATAACTAAATTGATGTTAGCAGGCCCATGCCGTTAAATCAGTGCAAGTTTCTATGTAGACCAGCCTAAAACATGACTCAAGGCAGGTGCTGTTTTATCTTAACCTTAGCTATACCCTCCTGTTCCTTGTTTTGTTTTTTTAACTAAACTTTAGTATTTCTTTCTCTGTGTATGTGATATATCCCCTCATTTGCTAACTCACCAATGTGTGACACACACCATCATTTATGCTCAGTTTAATAGATTCCAAGGCCAGGAGGGACCGTTGTGATCATCTGTGTCACAGGGCACATCACTCACTGCCGGACTGGTGCCTCCTCCTGGTCATTCTGGGGATTAGCTCAAGGCCACCCCTTCCTGTCTGCGGTTTACACACCATCACTGCAGCTGCCTGAAACCCCTCTCACAGCCTCAGAAACTGCAGCACCCACTTCATGACTCAGCCGTCTGGCTGTGTCACCATCTGTGTTCCCCCTGCCCCCCTTCCAGGGTTTAGTATCGCTTCCCCAGTGGCAAGTTGGGGAGACCCAGTCCCTCGCACTACTCCGGGTCCCAGGCCCGGGACCCTGTGGATGGCAGCCATGTACTGCATCCCCTCCAGCTTCTCAGTACATTTCCCTGGCCACTTCCCTGTGGCCCCAGCAGCTTCACCCTTAGCTCAGGGCCTCAGCATGTCAATCCTAGCAGCCAGTTAGGAACTCCCTCTCACTCCTCCGGTCCCTGCCAGCAACTGCTCTGTCCATGGTACCTGCAAGAGACACAGTCCTGAATCCTTGTGCCTCTGCCCCAGCAACTTCTTAACCACTGGGCCCTGATACTGGTTGCTCCCAGCAGCCCTTCCCTGGCTGGCTGCACCCAGCACAGCCTCTCTAAGCTGCTTGAGGACTCCCCTCCACTGCTCACACCCAGGATTAATCCCTTTTACACCTATGTGGACTAGATACACCATCACAATCTGGTCTGACCTCCTGGAAACACAGGCAAGAGAACTTCCCCAAAATAATTCCTAGAACATATATTTTAGAAAAAACACCCAACCTTGATTTAAAAATTGTCAGTGATGGAGAATTCACCAGGAACTTTGATAAATTATTCTAATGATTAATTACTCCCACTGTTAAAAATATACATGTTATTTCCAGTCTGAATTTGTCTGGCTTCCACTTCCAGCCATTGGATTGTGTTATTGCCATAGCACCAACAAGATTTTATTACCATGACAACCAAATACACAACAATATCTTTCTTTGCTAGATTGAAGAACCCATTATTAAATAGTTGTTCCCTACATAGATTGTTATCAAGTCACCACTTAACTTTTTCTTAGTTAAACTAAATAGATGGAGCTCCTTCATTCTATCACTATAAGCCATGTTTTCTCATCCTCTAATCATTCTCATGACTCTTCTCTGAACTCTCTCCAATTTATCAACAACCTTCTTTAATTCTGAGCACCAGAACTGGACACAATATTCCAGCAATGGTCACACCAGTGCCAAACATAGAGGTAAAATAATCTCTCTACTCCTACTTGAGATTAATCTGTTTATGCAGCCCAGAATTGCATTCGCTCTTTTGGCTACAGCGTCACACTGGGAGCTCATGTTCAGTTGATAATGCACTGAACCCCCGATCTTTTTAAAGTTACTGCTTCACAGGATAGAGTCCCCCTATCATGTAAGTATGGCCTACACTCTTTGTTCCTAGATGCATATGTTTATATTTAGCCATATTAAAATGCATATTGTTTGCTTTTGCTCAGTTTACCAAAGTCACATCTGACTTTGTCCTGTTGGGTTAAAACCCTGCAGTGTTTATATTTTTATTTAAACATTTGACTTTTTCCCCTGTATATTTTATTCTACATAAATCTTTCTTATATATATATATAAGCAAAAAGATGTGAACCAAAATATTTCATATTAAAAAAGCCTTGCTAAAAATAGACAAGTTAGAAAACAGAACAGACCAGCCAAATTATTTTTTTAAACAGCTGACCCCACTGATTCTTTAGGATGGTTATTATAGAGCTCACATGTTTAAATAGTTTATTTCTGACTATTTATAGATGCAAAGGGGAACATTTTGAAAATCAGCCTCTAACATTGTGCCCACAAATGTGTAAACAATTGCACACTGAATCCTCAGATTTGCATATGAATATGGGTATTTGCACACATTAGTCAGGTCGTTACATGTCTAACTGCTGATTTGCATGTGCAAGTATACATTTGTAAATGCAAATATGTCTTTTTCAGCTCCAAAAACTGCAGGCAAACAACTTGTGAGTATAATTTTAGTTGCTGAGCTGAGGAACAAAATGTCTGTGATCAAGTAGGATATCGACACAACACAAAACTAATAGAATTTTTTTGTTTTTAGTTGTTGCTTCCTAAGTGGAAAACTTTAAAACAAATAATGACATATCTAACCTTATTGACCACAGGAAAATCTGACTCTGTTAAGATAGTTTAGCAAGCTATAATTGTGACACCTCCAGTTTAAACTTTCTAGGAGACTCATGCTTGTAGGATTGCATCAGAGGGTAATCTGATTGCTCTGCCCTTATCCGCTATAGACAAGTGATGAGGAAGGCAATACTTCCCTTTCAACAGACCATGTGACACAGATACCCCAAGTAGATCCATATACAGTAGAAACTTCTTACTTGGGTCACCCTGGTGGGCAGACTGTCATATATCTGAGGAGTGTACTTAGAATGGCTGTACTAAATGTGGCACTAAATGTTACTTTGCAAACATATATAGATTAAATAGATTAAAACCACTTCCCGAACACTCCCACCACACACACTTATTATTTCCTCTAAAATGCAGCTGGTAGCTTGGTTACAACATATCAGATAAATCACTTAAGGTTCCATTGAACCTTTGCTCAATGTGCTGAGTAGGGGATGTCATGCAGCTGATTCAGGTGAAACTCACACTGGTTTTACAAGTGTTTTGCCTGAGTAAGGACTGAGTAAGAATTCCAGAATTTGACCCTGTACAAGTAAGCAGGGGGCAGTGTAATCACTGTTTATTTCCATGATCTAGAACAGACCAAATACAAACAATATATGTCTTCACTTTCATTAAGTCCCTATATTTAAAGTCCAAACATTAAGAATAACATATTTCCTACAATAATAACAAAAAGTAAAAAAAACAAAATACAATATAATTACAATTTGCCTGAATGAACTTCTCAAAATACTGTGGACTACATCCAGCATTAACTAAATATAGTATCAAAGTTTTCCAAAAATACATCAGTATAGCACAGGCTGGCTGTAAAACATTATTGAGTTGGTATAATGTAAGATGGTATAGAATAATATAATTGATTATTCAAAGTAAGGGAAAATAGATTCTTCCATAAAGTTATTCTAATACCTTGGTAAATAGTTTTCATGCAGCCTCTTCATGTAGGCAATGCTGAAGTAAATTCTAACGTGAAAGAAATGGCAAATTCTACTGTCTGTTACAATGCTGTTAATCTGGAATAACACTAACAGCATTCTTAGCTGGAGTTACTCCAGATTTAGATCATGGTAATTAAGAGCAGAATCTTACACTAGTTATTACACTACTCAGTTATTTTACACTACTCCTACACTACACATTTATCATATTTATATCTGTATGAGGCTGTGTGCTTTTAAACAGCTGCTGTGGTTCATCCTCTCAGTAGCTGCATTTCACTGATGAATTAAAAGATCCTTCTATACTGTAGTTCGTATATAACTTGAAAGTGCTTTGAAATTCCTCAGTATGGAGGGTACTCTATAAATGTGTAGAAGTTTACCACTATATTTTAATGCAAAAACTGACATTAAGTATTACATTTGAAAATTAAAATCCAGAAAAATAAGGAAATTTAAAGTTTACATTTGTATGTAAACTGTCCCTTAAACATATGAATAATAATCTTTATGCATGATTGTATATAATATCTCCTTATTCTGTGAGTAGTCATATATAAAAACTAGGTTTCAGAGTAGCAGCCGTGTTAGTCTGTATCCGCGAAAAGAACAGGAATACTTGTGGCACCTTAGAGACTAACAAATTTATTTGAGCATAAGCTTTCGTGGGCTACAGCTCACTTCATCGGATGCATAGAATTGAACATATAGTAAGAAAAGATATATATATATATATACATACAGAGAACATGGAGTAAGAGGCTAATTAATTAAGGTGAACTATTAGCTCATCTTAATTAATTAGCTTCTTACTCCACCTTTTCATGTTCTCTCTCTCTCTCTCTCTGTGTATATATATATATATCTTCTTACTATATGTTCCATATAGAACATATATCGAAGATATATATAGAAGATATATATATATATATACACATACAGAGAACATGGAGTAAGAGGCTAATTAATTAAGATGAGCTAATAGCTAATTAATTTGTTAGTCTCTAATAGCTCATCTTAATTAGCCTCTTACTCCACCTTTTCATGTTCTCTGTATGTATATATATATATATATATCTTCTTTCTATATGTTCCATTCTATGCATCCAATGAAGTGGGCTGTAGCCCATGAAAGCTTATGCTCAAATAAATTTGTTAGTCTCTAAGGTGCCACAAGTACTCCTGTTCTTTTTATAAAAACTAGTTTTACAGCACATCAAGATGAAGATCAAAACTGGATAGTTTCAGATTAGTCTGGCTAGAGTTTATATGCCTAACTAATGAGGTAGAGCTTGAAGATAAATAACTTTATGACCTCACCCAGGCAAGTTACTGTTATCTAACTAGTGTGATAAAATTTTGTAACTGATGATACCAAATGCCTTTGACAAATCAGCCAGCTAGCTCCAGTCAGCAATCCCTCCCCTGCTGCTACTGAGAGAATAGCATGAACTCCTTACGTTAAAAAGTGGGTGGTGAAATCAGTGCATTAACATTTTTGTTTTAGCCCTCTGTAATATATATTATCACCTATTCATTAATGACCAATCCAGGGACAGCCTAAGTAATAGGGCTGGATGCTGAATATCTCCACTAGGGATTAAGGAGAAAAAAATTCTTCTTCCAAGCCATGGAATAGATATCTGTGCATGCCTTGTAGATAGGGTTGACAACATTTCCTTATTACCCATCATTCCCTTATTTTTTCATCTCTGTACAACAAGATAGGGAGTTGCTGAGTGCTGCAAAAAGCAACAATAAATACCCCAGCGAATGAAGGTGTGTACCACTTGTTAATTATTATTAAATAATAATTAATAATATCAGGAAGAAGGGTGGCCCCGGGTGCTCAGAAAACAGTCCCTTATTTTTGAAATACAATGTTGGCAACCCTAATTGTAGAGATGCTATTCAAAGGCCCCACTGCATCTACAAGGGATGAAAGAAGGATCTGCATTGTGTCAGCGTCTTGAGCCCCATTCACTAACCAGCCTACATGACGCTACGGATTGATTGGCAAACCAGTACCTTTCACACATACTAAATTAACTTTCAGAACTTCCATCTGTAGCCTGTATATTTGAATCTGTGATTACCAATCATAGCAGTGTAACATTATGACACAAATTCACAGAGTAACAAAGTTAAAAGTAGCCACTTGCTTTTTAGTTTAAAAAACTGTTTACCATCAGAGACATAACTTAGTAAAATCCTCCCAGACGTGTTTGTGTTATCCACCATTTTGGAACATCATCAAAAGTATTTCACTTTCTAGCAATAACTGTAGAATATAGCTATGAAAGCTAGGCTCAGGCTATATAGTATTTTAATATAAAAAATTAACAATGCTCATTAATATCAGCTTTAAAAAACTCTTTTGTTTTTTTGTGTCAAAGAAAACATTGTCAAACAGTAACCCAAACGTTACATATAGCAGAGCTACAGTAGACAAGGCTAATTGTAGAACCATAAAGATGAACCGTAAAGTTGGGGGCCTTATTCTGGTTATTTTCACTCGCTTCTACATATTGTGCAATTAGCTCTTAAGTGTGACAGACTTTTAGGTATCTGCATTGCAACCTCTGCCAAATACTTATCAAAGCACCTGTGTAATTTTCTCCTGTAAACCTCAGCATAAGAATTCAACACCCTTTAGCTGGCAGTGCTGTGTCCCAAATTATGCTTAGTATCTCTTTCATAGCTGGAGGAATGAAGTTCATTCTTGGCCTGCTGTTCTTCTCTTTCCATGTCTAAGAGTGACTACAGAAGACCAAATAAAACAACCTTAGACTGAGATGAACTTTCATATGGATTTCATATACATGGACATGATAGCAGATGTCTGCTGCATGTGTTCCAATGTGATATTTTTCAGCCATTTATAGCTTATTCACTCAATTATTTTCAAATTGATCATAGATTTACCCCTCAGCTAGAACTATTTCCATGTCCATTTTTTATTTTTGTTTGTAGATTAATATCTATTTAAAGCCATTATATTTATTTATAAAATATAATTTCAATGAGATGATCATCAAAGAACTAAATTCCAGTTCTAAATTTCATTTCCAAATTCCAACACTCACTCTACAACAATGAACAACTATAGTGAAGGTATCTTGTTTAGCAAAACTTGAACACATTTTCCATTTTTAAAAATGATTTATGGCTGAATACAAGCCATATATGGCATTCATTGTTGTGTCCTCATACTTCTTACACCTGCCCACTTTTTGTTTGCCATCCCTGGATGCACTCTTTATGATTTAGGTTCCATTTCTTAAATTATGTCCACATTTTCACAAATAGGTGCAGGTCAAATGGATTGATGGAGGAAAAGTAGTGATACTTTCCCAAGGTTTGTGCAAAAAAATAAAGTTGCACACGCAAACCAAGGTCCACTCTCTAATCACATGAGATGTAAAAACCAAGATGTCACACAAAACAGAGTCTGATGATCTTCACAATATGACCCTCCCTCTCCTTTCTAGCTTGCGCTGATCATCTGTGAAACAGTTAACAAGGTTTCAGAGTAGCAGCCCTATTAGTCTGTATCCGCAAAAAGAAAAGGAGTATTTGTGGCACCTTAGAGACTCACAAATTTATCTGAGCATAAGCTTTCATGAGCTACAGCTCACTTCATCGGATGCATTCAGTGGAAAATACAGTGGGGAGATTTTATATACACAGAGAACATGAAACAGTGGGTGTTACCATACAGACTGTAACAAGAGTGATCAGGTAAGGTGAGCTAATACCAGCAGGAGAGTGTGTGTGTGGGGGGAGGACATTTTGCAGTGATAATCAAGGTGGGCCATTTCCAGCAGTTGACAAGAACGTGTGAGGAACAGTTGTGGAAGGGGGAAATAAACATGGGGAAATAGTTTTACTTTGTGTAATGACACATCCACTCCTAGTCTTTATTCAAGCCTAAGTTAATTGTATCCAGTTTGCAAATTAATTCCAATTCAGCAGTCTCTCAATTGGAGTCTGTTTTTGAAGTTTTTTTGTTGAAGAATTGCCACTTTTAGATCTGTAATCGAGTGACCAAAAAGATTGAAGTGTTCTCCGACTGGTTTTTGAATGTTATTATTCTTGACATCTGATTTGTGTCCATTTATTCTTTTACATAGAGACTGTCCAGTTTGGCCAATGTACATGGCAGAGGGGCATTGCTGGCACATGATGGCATATATCACATTGGTAGATGTGCAGGTGAACAAGCCTTTGATAGTGTGGCTGATGTGATAAGGCCCTATGATGGTGTCCCCTGAATAGATATATGGACACAGTTGGCAATGGGCTTTGTTGCAAGGATAGGTTTCTGGGTTAGTGTTTTTGTTGTGTGGTGTGTGGTTGCTGGTGAGTATTTGCTTCAGGTTGGGGGGCTGTCTGTAAGCAAGGACTGGCCTGTCTCCCAAGATCTGTGAGACTGATGGGTCATCCTTCAGGATAGGTTGTAGATCCTTGATGATGCGTTGGAGAGGTTTTAGTTGGGGGCTGAAGGTGATGGCTACTGGCGTTCTGTTATTTTCTTTGTTGGACCTGTCCTGTAATAGGTAACTTCTGGGTACTCTTCTGGCTCTGTCAATCTGTTTCTTCACTTCAGCAGGTGGGTATTGTAGTTGTAAGAACACTTGATAGAGATCTTGTAGGTGTTTGTCTCTGTCTGAGGGGTTGGGGCAAATGCAGTTGTATCGTAGAGCTTGGCTGTAGACAATGGATCATGTGGTGTGGCCTGAATGAAAGCTGGAGGCATGTAGGTAAGTATAGTTGTCAGTAGGTTTCCGGTATAGGGTGGTGTTTATGTGACCATCACTTATTAGCACCGTAGGGTCCAGGAAGTGGATCTCTTGTGTAGACTGGTCCAGGCTGAGGTTGATGGTAGGATGGAAATTGTCGAAATCATGGTGGAATTCCTCAAGGGCTTCTTTTCCATGGGTCCAGATGATGAAGATGTCATCAATGTAGCGCAAGTAGAGTAGGGGCATTAGGGGATGAGAGCTGAGGAAGCGTTGTTCTAAGTCAGCCATAAAAATGTTGGCATACTGTGGGGCATTGCGGGTACCCATAGCAATGCCGCTGACTTGAAGGTATACATTGCCCCCAAATGTGAAATAGTTATGGGTGAGGAGAAAGTCACAAAGTTCAGCCACCAGGTTTGCCGTGATATTATCGGGGATACTGTTCCTGACGGCTTGTAGTCCATCTTTGTGTGGAATGTTGGTGTAGAGGGCTTCTACATCCATAGTGGCCAGGATGGTGTTTTCAGGAAGATCACCGATGGATTGCAGTTTCCTCAGGAAGTCAGTGGTGTCTCGAAGGTAGCTGGGAGTGCTGGTAGTGTAGGGCCTGAGGAGGGAGTCTACGTAGCCAGACAATCCTGCTGTCAGGGAGCCAATGCCTGTGATGATGGGGCGTCCAGGATTTCCAGGTTTATGGATCTTGGGTAGCAGATAGAATACCCCTGGTCGGGGTTCCAGGGGTGTGTCTGTGCAGATTTGTTCTTGTGCTTTTTCAGGGAGTTTCTTGAGCAGATGGTGTAGTTTCTTTTGGTAACCTTCAGTGGGATCAGAGGGTAATGGCTTGTAGAAAGTGGTGTTAGAGAGCTGCTTAGCAGCCTCTTGTTCATATTCTGACCTATTCATGATGACGACAGCACCTCCTTTGACAAGGTTGTATCTAAATCACAGCTGTTATGCTTCACAATCAGCACTCCATTGAGATGAATAGGGGCTGTTCACAACTCTTTTGGCGCTTGCTCATATAGATAGCACTGCACTGGTTACACATGGTTCATATTTTGAAGGTTATCTTTGTAACCATCTGGAGACCTGGAAAAAGGGAGGGTTCAGATAACCCCGGGTGTTCAGGCTGCAGGAGACCATGTAGCATGTCAGAGAGAATTCTGCAATTGTGTTCACAGAACTGTGTAATCAGGTAGACACACTCAACACAACTGGACATAGGCCATACCTACGAAAGATATGGTTTCAGTCAGATAAAGGGGCAGGGTAGGCCAAAATTCAATATGCTCTAATGCTGAGATCCAGAGGATGTGTAAACAGGCAATTACTGCAGCGAATACATTGCTGCCACAAAATGGAGCAAAAAACAGTGCAATGAACTTGATCCTATGTGTGGAATCCTATCCTGCCATGGCAGGATGATGATACCCAAAGCAGAATAGCTAGCAATGTTTTACTGTACAGGCAATGGGCCCAGGGCCAGGGTTTTGCCCATTAAGATCATGCCACTTCATCCACCACCAAAATTCATATGCCTCCTACATGGGTAATGCAGTCATATTAATGGCATCAGCAACCCTGCACAATCACTATTTAGTATAGGAAGTAGAGAAGAATACCTTATCCAGTTGAAGTGGCAGGCCAATAATCCTAAGAATGTTTCTGACCTCATGTTACTATTACTAACAAACGCTCCTATAATAGAGATGACTTAATGGTACCAAAGACCAGCATGATCTGACATGCAGAATGTGGGCTAACAGTGTTTAGACAGAAATGTCAAGTTGACTGGCTCCTATTATAGCACAGCTGTTGAACGCTGCAGCTGAGCAAGGTCTAGCAGCTATTAGACAGGCTGCTGCAGTGAATGAATCACAGGGCTAACAGCTGATTGAGCAGACGTGTATACGAGATGATACCTTAATTTCCCACAGAGAGTCATATATTAAATGAATTGTAGACAGGCTCAAATTATTCCATGCTGCAGATTGAGGTTTATTTCTTAAAAAGAGATCCTCTGTCATGCTATTATTGAACTATAACTACTATGAAAAAAACATAACTGTAGATGGGAGAATTCCCAAGTTTTCACATGGAAATTTGTCTTGGTACCCTGTTTGGACTCTGGGACAAGACAAAGATCTGTATAACAAATAAATACTGTCAGGTGAGGTTTACTAGTTCTCAGACACAGGTATCATATATCCTGTACTACTCCACTGGATCACAGAAGAGCTGTTTTAATCTCTGACCAAGGAAATATGCAAATCCATTCTTCAGCATTCTTAACTAGATTTTGCACTTCAGTGCTTTCTAGTGCCTAATGAAGGTAGGATTTTGTTTACTTTACTTTGTTTCCAGTTTTTAAAACTTATTTATTGTGACTCTCTAATAGTTATGAGATGAGGATAACTAAACTCACAGTCACTCTTATTTTCCTGAAAAAATGTTTTTCAATGCATACATGAAATGTTCATGAGATGAAAAAAGCCTGACATTAGTCTGTGTAAGTGCATTTGGTTGAGATATAAGTCTTACCTTCCTGTGACTAACTGACACAGAAAATGAAATAAATGTTTGAATCTATGACCATGTTCAACTGAAGAAGTCTAATAAAGTTATTCTCTGACTTTACTTGTAGCCATCTAGTTGCTGGACATATATTTTTTCTTTTTTTAACTCTTTCTTTGTTAGTATTTGTTGTGGATAGAGCAAACATATCTAATCCAGAAGTAACAAAACCATAGACATGTAGGCCTATCTGATGTTTGTGATGGCATGGGGAGAACTGACCCTATATGCCCTTAATACAAAGGATTTAAAAGAGCACTCAAGGTAGAAATTCAAATAGCTATTCTACAACTATGTCCCTATTTTTGTTACTAAGACAGCGTTGCCATCTGAGTCCCACAATTTCAGTGTATTTCTTGAAGTCCCAATTCCTGGAATGAAGAGATTGCATGAGAATCTCCACATTTGTTAAAGTAAGTTTCTAGCCCCCATGGTTGCAGAGAAAAGTTGAAAACATGAACTGCACCCTAAAAGGTCAAACAAGAAGGCAAATAGAAAGAATCTTAAATTTCGTATTTTTTTAAAATCATGATTTTTAAGCCAGTCATGGTATGGGGGGGGCGGGGGGGCTAACTCATGATTTTTCTTTGCTTGAGGTTGGCAATACTGCAAAGAATACCTGAGTAAATTGAGAAAGATTAAAAAATCTCATTTACTGTTCCCTAAGCTTTGTTTCCTTTTTGCACTTCCTTCTGCACCAATGGTGAAACCAGACTGGTCAGTTTTACTTGTGGGACCTCATATATTAGTACAGTGTTGTGTCTGGAATCACAAACTAGCAGGGGAACATTTTGAATTAAAAGGAGAGAATACTTGTATTGAAAAAAATCATTAATATAATCTTATTCATATTAGGTTCTGCAGATCCTTGGTTTTTAAAAGCAAGCAAAGAAAAATCAAACGTGAGGCCTAACCTATGTATAGATTTCACTGCTACATAGATCTTTAGGTCACCAACTATGCCACATATCATGGCTGAGTGTAGATATACTTAATGGCCATCCATATGTGAAAAAACTCAGGAACTCCATGCCCTTACTGCTTGAGCTAAAAGAGAATATCCAATAGAAGGTCACACACCTTGTTTCTTGTGGAGGCCACCAGGCACACACCAGGGGCTCCCTGCATTCTCTCCCCTCCCCCCATCCTAAGTTCCCTTTAGGCCACCTTCCTATCCCCCTCTATTTAAGCAACTCTCTGGAATCCCCACCTCCTCCCTCATGCAAGGGACTCTGTGTGCATCCCCATTTCTCCCTTCTCCTCTGTGCCAGGGGCTTCGTGTGCCCTCTATGTCCCTCTCAGACAAACAGAGAAATGTAATCTCTCAAGTTGAGTGTGATATCCCACTTTGCTTGACCACTCAGCTGAGGCAGTAGTATATCCTCTGCAGGCCTCCCACAAGCATAGTCACAACATGACATTATCTCCATGGCAAAAGGTGGCATCAGAAATTTTTACACTAGATAATAAAATCAGTGTGATTCTAGTAGACTATTATAGTGCTATGGAACTCAAAATCTTCCACAGTGACTGCTAAGCATAACCACATCTTTGCCTGACAAAAAATACCCAAGGAGATGGTATCAGACAATGATACCACAATACAATACACAAAAATTCCAACAGTTTATGTATAGCTACAATTTTTGTCACACAACATCTAGTTCTTTCTATCTGCAGCAACCAAATGTACATATTGAAAAATAGTACAGCTTGTGAAGCAAGCAATGTGGGAGAGACCCATACTTCCATTTAGAGTACATGTATTTCTATATACTGGATAAAAATAAGGTACTTATTTATTGGGTAAATAGGGTAAGATTTATAATGTCAATTTCTTTGCTTTTCAGTGCTTTGGGTTTTGTTAATGACATAAATTTTAGTTGTTACATGACAGACTTACAGACTTACCTGGCTTTTGAAACTGTTTTTTGTTTCCAGATTTACATATTTGAGCCAGAGAACTCATTCACACTCATTCACTTCAGTACTGCTTTTGTTAACTGTATCATTTTACTTTGGAAAGTATACAATGTGCACATTAATATTCTCTCTTGATGGTGAACTATCATAATGATAAATGCAAGTCTGCATAAATCCATTGATCTGGCTCCAGACATTTGGCATTGGCTATTTAACAAAGCTGATAAATTTATATTAGCAATATCTGCTGGATTATTAATGTTCAAAATTAATTTTAATACAACACAGAAAGATTCTTACTAACATAAATAGTACATACTGCTTAACTGTGATTAACAGGTCAAGTATTTTAAACGTACTGAGATATTTCTCTTTGACTCACAGGAACATGTCAATAATTTTACATCAATTAAGAATCTGTTGTAGAGTCTGGTGCAATATTTGTAGGATCTTAAATAGATTTGCACATCTAGTATATGGTTAATTTCATGGAGGATCTTGGCATAAAACAGTGGCTCTCATTCTAATCCCTTATTTTTTGTATTTCATCCTACAAAGAAATATAATATATGCCATATAGATATTATTCCTGGGTATAGGAAGTGGAGATGGTGATACACTCTTTCTAAATCAGTACTAGTGCTAGGGGGCGCTGCTCTGCTTTCATGATCATTAAACGTGGAAGGCTTGACCACCCAAAGTGATGAACCATCTCATGGTTCTCTACATGTTAAGGGTGTTAACCTATGTATTCTAGCCAAGTTCCAGTTCAGGAAATTGCATTTTTCCTTCCTATATTCCATCTATAGTTGCAAATGGATAATGTGGTTCTACTTCACTTTTTGTTCGAAATTGGTGGAAAATTCTGCAGTGGGCTTTAAAGTGACCAGATTTCCAAAATGAAAAACCAGAACACCTATTGCAGGGGTTGAGCCTGCAGAGGATAGTTTTGTTGACAGACGGTGCACAAGAAACTCTGTCAATTGAGGAGAGAGAATTAGGTGATTGCTTCACCCCTGTCAAACTATGCACCTCCCCCTTCTCCTCTGCCATCCTATCCATTTGACGACACTCTACAGACCAGGGTTTTCTACAGAAGTGGGGAGGGACTGATAACATCTGCCAAGTCTGGTGAGAAGTGCTCCTTGAGGTGCGTATGTGCCTAGCCAGCCTACTGTAAATTTATCTGACAGCCAAAAGCTGTTTAAAAAAGCAAGCCCCCCGTCTCCTCCAAGGCCACTAGAATAGTCAGTTTTCAGGGTCACTTCATGTGTTTGTTCCTGGACAACTCCTTGAGTGATTCCTATCCCTGCCTCCCAGGGCATGGGGAGAGAGCTTAATTAATGTTCCCAGCATCCATTGTCTTCCTTAGATGAAAGGATGCTGGTACCACGTCCTTGGTATTAATTCAGTATCACCATCCCTAGGTGTTAAAAATCAGTCAGACCCCCCCCCCCCTTCTTAAAAAAAATCATGAGATTTTTGCAAAGTAATGAAGGGTGGGTTCGTTTTATTTGACTTCCGGCTTTTCAACCTCAGGGTTGAGGTTTCGGGCTTTTCTCTGTAACGGGGAGAGCTAGAAACGTCCTTTGCCCATAGCAGAGCTGAGCGTGTCCCCCATCTCCTGACCCCAAAAGCTGCAGCCTGCGCGCCTCAACCCCCTTGCGGGAACCGGGGCGGGGGGAGGGCGGCGAGGGCGATTAGGAGAAAATGTGGGTCACTGAAACTAACAAACAACGTATTTATCAATGACATCATCATATTAACTCCCCCCCCCCCCCGTTCGGTCCCCCCAGCCTTATTGGGATGCAGGCGGCCCTTTGGGAAAGGCTAGTGACAGCTCTAACACCGCCCCACCCCCTCCCGCTTCTTTCGCTCGGGGAGGCGCGAGCGCCTGTGGTTGCCCTTGTCCCTCGGCGCGCGCCGTAGCGCTGCTCCGGCTTCTGCCCCCTGGGACTGTTTGCAAGATGGCGGCCGCGCGGGCGGCTCTTCGCGGCCGGATCCCCGCAGCCGGGTAGAGACACCTCCCCTCCGCTCCTTCCCACCCCCCCCCCCAACGCCGCTCCGCGCCGGGCTGCAGACAGGGGCCCGCTGCTGCCATGCCGACCTCGGTGCATGCATGAGAGACGTCGCCGAGCTGCTCCCTGCTGCCGCCGCCATGGAGGAGCCGCCGCCGCCGCCGGGGCTGAGCCCGGGGAGGTCAGTGACCGCCGCTGCCAAATAACGAGCCACACACAGACAGGGGCCCGGCCCGCCGGTTGCCACATAGTGAGCCAGCCTTCCCGGCCGCCCCTGATTCCCTCCTCGGGGACCGGAGCAGCTACCTGCCCCCCCGACCCACTGCCCCCTGGTGCTGGCGCCTTCGTGATCAGCACAGGCGGGGCAGCCTCCTCTCCCCTGCGGGAGCTGGGAGCCGCTTGCCGCGCATCGCTGGGGCGTGGATTTGGGGGCTGCCCACCTCCCCCCGCCCGTGGCGGGGCGCTTCCCAGCCCCCCGCGTCCCGCACTCAGCTCGCGCGCGGCTGCACTGGGGATTTTTTCCTCCTTGGGTGGAAAAGCCGCAGCTGCGGCTGCTTCAGCCGTTCCGCAAACGGCCCCGGAGGAGAAACTCGTTAGACAGCAAATCTCTGGCGGCGGCTGTGGGGAAAAGCAGCGCTTTGTGGGTAGATCTGTGATCGTTCAACACGCACCGGAGCAGCAGGCGAGGATGAGGGTTCTGAAGCATTCACAAAAGAAACAGGCGTCCCCGTTCCCATCTCCCCCCGAAAAGCTTTACAAACTGGCAATGTTTTATGGAGGTGGCACATTCCCTGAGATCGAAAAGGAGAAGAAAACCCATTCAAATCACTTATTGTTTTTCAGTGAAGGAGGCACAGGGTGACCTATCCGTGCCGACCGAAATATAGGCATGCAAGAAGGTTTGGGGATTTTGTAGCTGTTCTGGATAAAAATAGGTAGTTAGATCTCTGTGGCTCTTAGAGAAAACAGCAGTGTCTCAGAGAAAGCACCTCTTCCTTAAATTATTGCTTTTGGCAATGTTGCAATAGATAACTGATAGAAGAAAACATTTTAAAACATTATCTACAGTCTCAAGCTTCTTATTACTACCTCTGCCTGCTGAACATGCTGAACTCAAACTGGCTTCTTGCAAGTCTCCATCTCAGCCCCTCTGAGAGATGAGTATGCAAATAACGTAATGTTTTAATGATTCCAACTAGCTGCAGAACTGTTGCATAACTTCAAGTTATTAATTCCCTAGCAATTATTTCTCTCTTTAAAATAACATCCTGTTGATACATTACTTCTCACCAGGAGGCATGCAGGAAACATTCTTTTAAAACCCTTCAAGTGTGTACAATTAGTAACATAAGGGGAAGAGTCAGGTGCACTGTAAGGAAGAACTAAGTGCAGTCACATTAATGAGATCCTTCTTGGATGTCGCTAGTGACTCTTTTATTACTGTAATGTGTTGAGAGGGACATGGTTATTTACTTTTAGATATAGTTTGGACTAAGGCTGTGAAGTTGGATGGCAACTAGTTTGAGCCCGGGGAGGTCAGTGCTTTAATATCTTTTAAGTAAAATAATTTTTAAAAATGTTGTCATAAAAGCCTGTGATTGTTAATATGTTAATAATTTTGTCTCATACTAATTCACATTGACATTAACAGGAGTATTATGCTTTGTAAATGCAAATAGGACAAATGAATTCAGAAGTTCCCCAGTTTCTTTTCAGAGGTCTTCTAATAGTAGCAGTTCAGATTAAGCAGAAAAAGACTTAAAAACAAAACTGGTATAATCAAGACCCCAAACTAAGAGTCAAATTTAGTGTCTTCATGTACAGTAGATTACTTTCCCACACGAATAGAGCATGCCCGTGCATTTCCTGCTTAGGGCCACTTCTGACCTCTGGTGGATCCTGCTTATTAAAATCCAGTTTATGTGAGCTGGATGTGGGTGTAGATCAGGGGTGGGCAAACTTTTTGGCCTGAGGGCCACATGGCGTTTCTGAAATTGTATGGAGAGCTGATTAGGAGAGGCTATGCCTCAAACAGCCAGGCATGGCCTGGCCCCTGCCCGCTAGCCAACCCCCCCTGCTTCTCGCCCCCTGATGCCCCCCCCCAGGACCCCTGCCCCATCCACCCCTCCTTGACTGTTCCCCCCCCCCCCACCGGAATCCCTGGCCCCATTCAACCCTCCTGTTCCCCGCCCTCTGACCACCCTGACTCCTATCCACACCCCCGTCCCTTGACCACCACCCTGAACTCTGCTGCCCTCTATCCAACCCCCCCTGCCGCCTTCCTGCGCTGCCTGGAGCACCGGTGGCTGGCGGCACTACAGCTGCAGTGCCCAGAGCACCAGGCTCTGCAGCTTCGCTGCCCAGCAAGAGCTCACAGCCCTGCCAATCAGAGCATTGCGCCGGCGGCACAGTGAGCTGAGGCTGCAGGGGAGGGGGAACAGCAGGGGAGGGACCGGCCAGGGGCTAGCTTCCCAGACCAGGAGCTCAGGGGCCAGGCAGGAGGGTCCCGCGGGCCAGATCCACCCCTCCCCGTAGTTTGCCCACCTCTGGTGTAGATAGTGTGGTGGCAATGCTTTCCAACAAATGAAAATTAAATACTTACATTAATTTTTTCAGAGTGGGTAGGAGGTGTCTCAAAACAATTGGGTATTCTTAGTTTGTATAGTGAAATTGCCTGTTCTCCACTGTAATTCACCTCCATACGAACTGTAGATACTGACTTACCTTTAGAGTAAAATGATTTCCATAGTTCTATAGGAAACTTATGCTTATTTTTTTAAAAAATGAACAGAGTACGCTAAAGTTTTTGTAGCAGAATTACAGTGGATTTAAACATTGCTGGTACATTTAGACCTCAATCTCACAATCAGATTTACGTGGGCAGAGGTTGAAGTTGAAGAACCCTGTTGAAGTTGGTTAGACTCTGCACAGACTCCAGAGTCTGCCCATATGGATCTGATTGGAGCCTTTGGTTTTGAAAACAAGATATTTTAAATCAGTGCTCCCTTCACTTAATTGTCAAATTTTGTGTTTAAAATGTAGGGTTTTCGCTAGAATATTTGAAGGCCACTTGATGACATATGACACAAACTGAGAACTTCCAGTCGAGTTATAAGAGCACAAAGATGCTCTCTTACCGTTATTACCGGTCCTTCAGGTTTGTGTTGAGGCACATTTCACTGTTGTGCTTATACTGTACTCTCTTTTGGAATAAACAATGAAGTGAGGCTCTGTGCATTTTGCATAAACAATACACTTGCATTTATAAAATATAAGTTGACCCGTTTTGTCATTTCTGAAACATTGTCTTGGTCTAGCAAACTACTGAAATAAATCAAGGATTCTATAGCTTGTCAGAGCATAATTGTAGCAATATATTTATTGGATCAAGATAAGCACACAGTGCAAAGTCACATTTTGTTTGAATTACATAAAATCAGTATTTACTACAAGATACTCCAAAATATTTGATTGAGAATCCTTCTCCAAAAACAATATTTTCTCCCAACCCTTCTCCTTCTTCCTAAAAAATACCTCTCCCTCCCCTCCTCCCCCTCAGAATAAAGAGTTTTTGAGGAAGAGAAAAAGTGAATGCTGGGCAGACTGGAGCACTTAAGAGCATCAAGTGAAATCATGCTGCTAGTGGGGTTTGGGCAGGAGTTCATATGTGGTGGCTTGTTTGATTTTTTTTTTTTTTTAAAGACAAATGAAATATGGTTGTATTAAACTTTTAAAGGTAAAAGATGTGCATACTTATATGAATGAGAATACTTGTTCAAAGTGTTCAATTGCTTAGCACTTTTTGAGAGTTTAGAAGCTTTGGCTGCAGGTGTTAAACTGTTAGGCCCCAATTACCAGGTGTGTCCAAAAACTGCCTGACACAAAATCCAAGATAGAGGAAAAGGTGTCCTTAGTTCACCTGTACTTTGTTGATTTGCGTGCCAATTTAGTCCTTGGCAAAGGGGAGAACAGCCTTAGAGATTCCCTAACTTTCACTTTGTTTCTGTAGCCCTTTTTTCTCCTGTCACAGCTCTGGTGCCAGGACTTGGGATTGGGTGGAGAAGCAAGGAATAGGGCTGCCAATGAGGCATCTGAAGCTGTTGTGCCAGCTATGTACCATGTGGAGGCTGGGAAACTTCCCAGCGATTGAGCTGCCAAATTTATTGGCCATAGGGCAATGATGAATTGTGTGCTTAATCTATTGGGGAATCTAGTGTTTTGGGAAGTCCAGTATTGTTTCATGAATTGAATTCAGTATGTTTCTCATGCTGATAAATTACATTTGTAGGACTAACCAAGTTAGTCTCTAAGGTGCCACAAGTACTCCTTTTCTTTTTGCGAATACAGACTAACACGGCTGTTACTCTGAAACCTGTCATTTGTAGGACTGATAGTGAAAAGAATATAAAACTAATTTTCTATTCCCGATTATATTTTCAAGTGGAAAATTAATCTGAAAGAGCTTCATCTATTGTTTTTCATGTATTTAAAGAGACAAAAAATACTCCACTTTTATATACCATAGTCTCTTGTTTACATGTTCGAGACTGGGATCAGTGAGTGACTGTCCTCACCCACGCCCCCCCCCCCTCCCCTGCCCCAAACCACACACATATGGAGTGCTAGGTGAGATGTCTTTGGCATTCATAGCAACAAGGATTAGTTTGCAGAGTGTGGCTGCTTCAGTTGTTTTCATGGTTGTTAATTAGTGCTTTCTGTGTCAGGGTTGGTTTTATTGTTATGTAAGCTGGTGATGTTGGCCCTTGTGGAATGCAAGCCATGCTGTTGTGAAAAACAGATCCACTGACTATAGAAGGAAAAGATTAGGGGTATACTGGTAATTTTTAATCTAATGAGTAATATTAATTAGTCTTCACACTTTGCTCCCTTGAAACCTGAAAATTTAAAAAAGTTCCATCCAGACATATCCTGTGAAATATTTTTATACTAACTTACTTTCTTCTTTTTAAAAGTGCATTTTTATTTTTAAAAACCCTCTTACTTGAATATTTAATATATTGGCTTCTAGAAGATATTAGAAGATACAGCTAGCTCAGCTTCTTTCTCCATCTCTGTGACTTAACTTGTTTTACACACACAAAACACTTTCATTGCTACATAGATCTGCAGAGCAACAGGTTTTCAGCATTTGTCCATAAAACATGTTAATTGCTTTAAAATTATTTGTTGCTTGCCTGGCTTGATACATAAGTTCTGAATTAAAATACTTTTCAGGAAAGGATTGAGGAAACCCATCATGTAGTTTAGAATAAAGAAAAACTAGCATCTGTATTATATTCTCTACATGGGGATTGAAAGCTTTACCTGGCATCTTTTATCCAGAGGCCAATGTGGAAGATATGGGTGACTGGCTCAGTGAAGTGTCAGGGCGATGCCTGATGAGAAGCCCAGACTCTCTCCAGTTCCAGCTGCTGGGAAAGGCAAGAGTACTGGGATTCTTACCAGGGTGCTGCCCATACTCCTTACTTGGGGCCTGACATTTCAATCTTATTAGTAGGGATTAATGTGAATCTACTTTTACACTACTTACACTCTTACTGGCTGCTGGAAGAGAGAAGCTTTGTGTCTTTTTAATAGTGATAGTAGATTCTTCTGACTTGTGCAGGAGTAGGTGGATCTCCCATTACCTTAGCCTTCTGACTGTTCCAGGGGAATTAGACAGTTTCTGCTACTTTACCCCTTTCCTAGCTGCCTCTTTTTTTGAAGGGTGTGGGGTGGGGACTCTTCTCTGGAGAATTACTTCAGCGCTTGACTTCTCTGTTTCTCATAGCTTTCCCAGGCAACAACAAAATGAAAGTGTCTTAATCTGTGTCTGTTTTACTGTACCTACTGGGTTCTTAGTAGCAGCTGTGAAACTGACCCGTGTTTTGTCAATTTTATTTTTTCTGCTCTTTGGGTTGAACTTTTACATTCTTCCTCTAAAGGTACATCTACACTTATGGTGGCATATAGTGTACGGACACTGCATGCCCAGCTAGCATGAGTATTAACAGCAGTGTAGACAATGGGGCACTGCTTAGGCGTGTAGAGTGTCCTAGGTGCCTGAACCTTAGACCATGCACCCTACATGGCTCTCTATAAGCTTAAACAGGGTCTCCCATGTCTACAGTGCTAAAAACAGCACTGTAGTGTCCCACTCCCTTCCCACTGCCAGAGCCTTTTTCTGTTGCCTGCCCTCGCTGGAGTCTTTTGCTGTTACATGTAGCACCACAGTGACTAGTGTGGATGCAGCCTACCTTTTACTGCAGTGTGTAGCTACATGCGGCATTATGTAGGGTACAAGTAGACCAGGTCTAAATCTGCAAGAATTACTTTAAAGGTTCTGGCTTAAATGAGTACCCATTTGATAACAATTATCTCCTTGCACAATCCACTCCTTAGCCTATCATAGTCCAAATCGAAAGGAATTGTCCAAGGAAACAAAACAGGCATAAGAATTCAGATTCTGGATAGCTAATATCTATACACTGCAGAGGACAACTACCTATGCACGAGCCTGAAGCAGATAGAAGAAATCAATGGAAATAAAAATTGATGCTGAGCAATGCAAGATTTGCTGCGAACCAGCAACAATCAATTTAATCAGCAATGATGCATCCAATATAACCTGCATCCCAGAGACCTGGCTAGATGATGATGTGAGTCCTTTGCTAACCCCCTTTGTCCCTCCAGGATACTTGGTACATCACAGACTTGGACAGGCCAAGAAGGTCTGGGGCACTGTGTTCATTTTTTTTTTATTATTTCCAAAAGAGGTGCCTCAGTTAAGAGACATTCATTTGAATTTCTCATCTGACAATAGAAACCAGAGTCAATGCTAGCAGATTTTATACTCATTTACAGGTCGTCACAGGCTAAAGAGTTCATAATGGAGCTCACTGATACCTTGTTGATGGTAGTATTGTCCATGGAGATTTCAACATGCATGTTGACAAGGCCACAGATGCAAAAGTCCCAAAACACATATCCTCACTTGCCTCCCAAGAAGTTTCATGGGTCAGCTCTGATGCATCCTACATAACTGGTCAGACCCTGGCCCTGATCTTTGGCCTAGATGTCAATAGCAAGGACATCATGATCCAGACACTGCCTTGGACAGACCATCCTTTTTAAGTTACCTTTTTAAGTTAGTGATCAGAGCTCTTCCAGCTTGCAAGCAACAAGAAAGAGCCGTGACCCTGATTCAATCATGAAGACTCATGGACTATAGCAAATTTCAAAGCCTCCTAAAGGACAGCAGTACCCCACCCACAGGATGAGTTGAGGAACTGGCCAGTCATTATCATTGTATACTAATTTCAACCGTTGACATCTTGGCCCCCAGATGGCCCCTTCTTAACCATCAACACAGATCTCCTTGGTTTTCTAGATGAAGAGAAAGAGGTGGAAACTCAAACACCAATGGTGGAAAATGAAGATTAATACAGGCAGGATGAAACCAAATGAATTCTTCCAAGTCAATGCTGTGGCTGTATTACAGGCCAATAGCACCTTCCTTTCAGCTTCCATTGAATCTGCCAAATCCTGCCCCAAGAGCTGTCCAGGATAGTAAACTGCATCATTGCGTCTGAATGTCTACAGCTTGCACAGGGTACAGGACAGAGTACTAAACTCTGCAAAGAATGGTCATTGTACTTAGCTGAAGAGATTGTGCACATTTGAGGATGCTTCCCAAACTACCTTGATCCGCCTTGTCTGCTCCCACCAACCAGTAGTCTGTTTGCATTCCCAGAGTCCAGTACATTCACTCAGCCAGAAATTCTGGATACAGTAAAGGAGCCTTGACTCAAGACCTGTGAATTTGACCCAGGCCTTTCCTGGCTTTTGAAAGAGAGACATGAACAACTGGTGCCACACATTAAGAAACCCACCCTGGATGCATCTAGAATAGCCAGCTACTGCCCAGTGTCAAACTTCCCATTCCCATTAGCCAAAGGCCAACTTCAAGCTCATCTAATTGTGCTGAGTCTAGGTTATAAGCATCAGTCTGGATTCAGGCCGACATGGAACTGAAACCGCTTTAGTGGCACTGATGGATGATCTCCTACTGTCAAGGGGTAAGGGGTAGACATCCATTCTCATCCTTCTGAACCCAACAAATAGTGATGGGAAACCACACCTTCACTACTAGAACCCTCACTTGTGGAGTCTCACAAGGATCAATTCCGTCTCCAGTTCTATTCAACATCTGCATGCAGCCACTAGTTGAACTGGTCATTCCAGTGCTGGCAATATGCAGGTGAAATGCATTTCTGCGGCATATGACCACACCACTACTACCAGGATGGCCTAGTGCTTTGATGAAATCAGCTCATTGATGGACAGCTGGTTGAAACTGACCAAGACAGAGGTTATGCTGATTGGGCAGAGGATAGCATTTTGAGGAGTTTACAGTCCTGGTGCAGTCTCCTTTGGTTGAAAGTGCACACCTGCAGTTGGTCAATTCTTTCTTTAGTGTAGGAATGTTCTTGAGTTTCTCACTGATGCTAAGCTCTCCCTTACCATTATCCATGAGAAATGTCTTCTGTCATCTCCCATTACCTAGGAGACTCATCCTATCCTAGTGAACTGTGACCTCACCTCAGTTATTCATGCCTTCGTCACCTCTCTACTGGACTACAGCAATGCAGTATACTTAGGCATGAAGCCCTCAGTGCTAAGAAAACGCCAGATAATATAGACTGTTGCAGGATATCGCCTCAGTAATGCTGGCTTCTGTGAACACCTCTTCTGCGCCCTACACTGGCTTTCTATAGAATATTTAATCATGTTCAATGCCAGTCCTTTATTTCCCTCCTAAGGTACTGTACTTAATGGCCTGGGCCTAGGGTATCTAAAAGATAGACTAAAACTCTGGGGTGAAGACTGTGATCAGTAAAGTCATTCCTCTGGCACAATGGGACTTTCTACTAGAATCTTGTCTGTGCAGGAGACGGAGCTTTCTCGGAGCCCAACCCAAAACTGGAATGAACTCTCGGGAACCAAGCATGATCACAAACCTCACCACCTTGCACTCAAAGAGCAAGACAGATTTCTTTGACCTTGCTTTCTATAACATAAAAATATAGCAACATACGTGTGTAGAGGGTTTTTTAAAATTAAAAACGAAACACACTACTGCATGCACTCCCCCCCCCCCCCCAAGAGATGAGAACAGACACATGACAGATGTTAGTCATGTTGCTTAATGCACTGCTGGAAGGTGCTTAGATATGGTGATGGCAGTGATATAAAAACCCTTAGTGTATAGAATAGAATTATATAGGCAGAGTAAATGGTGGTTGTCTTTTGTGGGGGACATCGATTAAAGAGATATTTAAATCCTTTAAAAGTTTTTGTGTGGTTATAGGATACTTTCTGATTCTGCACAAGAATACATTAGTGCAGCATTGTAAAATCATTATAACAATTTGCAAATCTAGACTGAAACGTGCTTGGTCACTCTTGCTGTCATGATGAAAAAGCTAATATCTTGGCTGTATGTCATTTAACAAAAAAGAAAGTAGTGGGCTCATGTGAATGAGCAAGTAGAATTTTGAGAGTTTGGGCTAGAATATATCAGGGCTTGAAAAATTCACCATACTTACTAACCAAAGGATGCAACACAATGACACAATTGATGCATTGTCAATTTCAATAACTGTCATCCTGGGCATGGAGGGAAGCAGGAGAGGTGGTAGTTGAAGGACTGAGTGGAGCACAGCTACCAGGTCTGCTCCTTCTGCTGCAGTCCCAGCTGGTGATCCATTTGTGTCTCACCAGCTGATACTCTCATAGTTTGTTGGAGGAGGATTTGTAGCTTGCAAACTAGCCAGCCAAAATCTACAAAAGTTTCAGGCCTTCTTTATAGGTCACAAAGAAATGCCCCGCACCCCCCAAAAAAGGTACAGCTCCGTTTCTTTTTCCGTTTGTAGGTTACCTTTGAACAGTAACAGTTTTATTCAAATGAGCTTTTTGTGAAGGAATAAAACTCATAGTTCTAAACATACTCACCTTTACATATTATGCTACAAAAGTGACAAAGCTCAAGCTGGAGTTGAAAACAATATAATCTAAGGTGAAAAAATTTGTTAATATTTTTCTATTTCCAGTTTTACTAGTTACAAAGAACTGGGAGTTCTGATTATTATTTTTTCTGAGGTGAGAACATGAAGGGCTGCCAAAGATGTTAGAGCTCTATTTATTTATTTATTTATTTGTACTTATTTCTAGCTGGTACCACGTGCAGAATAAAAGTCCTTTTCTGTAGATCATTTAAATAGTCTGCAACAGTTGTGAATTCTGCTTGTGACAAAAACCAGACATATTGTATTGAAACTTTATTTGCATTTTCCTTAATTCATTCTCTCTTTTGACCCTCTGTTTTCTTGATGTTGATCAGATTTTACTTTCAGCCACAATGTACTTGAACACACTTCACTTACACTTATCGTTTTTGCCTCATCACTCTCTGGCCATACATTTTTCCATTATAAATAGTTATAATAGTGTGCTTTGGGGTTTTCTTCTCAGGATGTTATGAAAAGTTGGGATAAGGTGTCAGAGTATCAATAGTGCAATGATATAGCTAGTCACATCATGGATAATTTTTTAGGTAAATGTAGTTATTCCGCAGTTTCCCAAGATGATTTTGATTAATTAGTAGGACTGTGAAGAGTTTAACAGGAAAGGATCTGACTACAATTAGAGAACTCTATTTGAGATATCCTGGAGAAAGGAACTATACTATAGCCTCAGCATATCTCTGTTTGGGATGGCTTTTTATTTTTATTAAAGGGCGTTAGTGGGTGAGAGACATCTTCCCTCTTTCTAGGTACAGTATCTATGGAGTTCCGTTAAAGAGAAAACTATTTGGCTTTGAGCCCCCATTTAGAAGTGAAAATAGCTATTTCCCCCTGCAGTATTTTGCAGAAAAGTATTTCATCTCTCTGAGGAAAATGTTAGACTCTCAGAAATTTTATCAGGGTCATGCAGCAGAAGTACTTATTTGGCACATCTGTCTCTTAAGGCCTTACCTGTGCTGGGGATTTACAGTCCTTGGTGGCAGGTTGCTAGCCTAGCCGCACTGCCACAAGCCCCTAGTGCAGACAAGGAAAGCCACTGTAAATCATGACTGGTACTGGTGCACTTTACTTTGGTGTCAAGCAGGGGTTAGCTGCATTGGTGCAAATCATGGCTTAGAGCACCTGTGCCTATTTGCACTGGTGCAGCCACGTTGGGGGTTGACCTTCAAGGGCTGTAACCAGGACAAATGCCCAGTATAGACAAGGCATTAGGAGGACCCAAAGATGATGATTAGCATTTTACGATTGTCTCAGATTACTAAGCAAAATTCTAGTCTTTATGTAACTTTCTTTACTGAAGAGCCTTTGTTCACATCATGCAGTTATGGTCTTTAGGTGTCTCCTTTGTAAATTATTGTATCTGCCTGAACACTTTTCACTTATTGTTTTTTACAAATAACATCGAAGATTGGAACCAAAATAATATATTTTTTCCTGATTGTTTACTTTGTGCCTGTGGCTTAAGTGTGTGAATATTAAGTTTTGCTGTTTCCCCATTTTATTTTATTTTATTTTATTTTTTATTTTTAAATTATAGATTATCTTGATCAATTTTGGGTACTTTAATACTCTTAGCACTTATTTAGTTTTAGTATACTTTTATAACATTTGTGCTGTGAAGTTTAGTTTTAATGAAAGCTTAGATTCTGAAAACTTGTATATAAATGATTTATTTGGGGAAATTTTTAGTTCTTTCCCTTCCAAGTCATCACCATCTGGATAAATGCTGTCATCTCAAAAAGAGATAATACTTAAGTAAAAATTGTTTTATATTTGTTTCATCAGGTGACTGTTAGGAGTCCATTCACAAACGTTTACTGTAGAAATAATGGCATATTTCCTTTAAAAACTCTCAGTTTAAATTGAAGTCAACTTTGTGTGCTCTTTAGAATATTTGTCAGAAATATTTGTCAAAAACTGTGGGATTACTTCTGTTTCTCTTTTGAAGTGGTAGTTGAAAAATGTTTACTGAATCAAAATTACAAAAGTGAATATGGCTTGGATTTCTGCCATAAGACAGTTTAAAAGGTGAAAATGTGATGAAGGAGAATTTCTTTTCCTGACTCACTTCTTGGCCTTATCTTTACAACTTCGTTTCCTTTTCTCCTTTCAGAAAAAGTTGGCATGTACAGAGGAGTTTTGTGGCTTATATAGCTCATTCTGTATATCAGGCCCGGCTTTTTAATTCTAATACTGATTGCTTTCATTTTGATAGTGATCTTGCTTGTTAACTTTTATTGAACACCCACTAGTAGGGCATATTTGGGTAGATGACTTGGGTGGTAGGAGCTATGGTATTCAGTACCAGATTTTGTATATTTTTCAAACTTCTTCCCCAAATCTCTAGTTGCCTCCTGATTAACTTTTTAATATTCTGATCTGCTTGAGTTCCACCCAGAGCCCTACATTGTAACTACTTAACCCTACAGAGTAATTATTTGGATGGTAATGTCTTTGGGTCAGGGACTGTCTGGGAAATATACAAAATTGTGTGATAACACTGTTGCAATACATTAAACTTAGGAGTAAGTTAAGGTGGCAATGCTTATGTTACATTTCAACAGTAACTTTTACAGACCATTGCTAACTTATATAAATCTTTTTAAATAGCTGATCAGCCATAATGGCTTTTCACTTCATTTTAAAGATAAATTTCAAGGCTGTTTTCTCAGTGGTAGAGTCGGAGCCTTTTGGTGTGTGTGACATAATATCTAGGTTCTGTGAATTTATTTTATTGGAAGAGAAATTAATCAAAGAAATTTTAAAAAGGGCCACATCTAAGTATCTCTGTGTTCAGCCAAGATGGAGACTGAGTGTATTCAGCCAGTGGATGTGAGTTAGCTCTTATAGAAAAAGAACAATGCTACAGATCTAAAGTAGATTGTATGGACATGGAAGCTGACCCAAAGACAGGGCTTGAAAAACAGTTTCTGGGAGAGCAAGAGTGGAGGAGTTGGTAGCTGGCCAGCACACAGTCTGGACAGAGTGGTCAGGGAGCATACTGCTTTCAAGAGATGAGTGCAGTTCACTTTTCTTGTTTTTATCTGTGACTAAGCTGAGAGTACTTAAGATTACTGTTGCATAAGTCATTTCTCTCAGACATCTGTCCCCAGAGGATGAAAACCCTGTAACCTCTAAGAAAAGGTGCTGAAGGATAAAGCATTTCTGTAATCTAATCCTCCCCCCCCCCCCCCGAATTTAGACTGGGAGATGGACAAAGCTATCCTCTCCCAATGAAATTTGTTGCCATTAAGCTGTGATGTGTGAAAATAAGGTGAGAAACCCAAAGGCTAGGGAAGAGGTGAGAATCGGCAATGGTGTTGGTCAAAATGTACTAGAGCTTAAATGGTATAAAGCATGATTTTACTTTTGGGCTTTATTTATGTGATAACTGTTAGTTCAGCTGGAATCATTAATCAGACTAACTGCGCTATGTTGCCTATCAAGGTCAAATCATCCCTTCAGTGGTTTAGGATTAAATCTCTGGATTTTCTCTTGAGATATAAAAAGTTGTAAGGTTGTTTTTTGTTTTAAGGAGGGGGAAGGGACAAGTAGAAGGGGTGTTTAGTGTCATACATTAAGTGTGGAAAGAGTTTGTTAAAAATGAAAGTTCTGCAGCCTTTTCTAAAGATGGACAAAACTCCAATTTCACCTGATCCCCTCTGGAAGTTTGTTCCACAGCCAGATACTCTCAAATGAAAAGGTTTTGTCCCCCAGCATGCATATGCTTTGAGCTGGACTTCATGATCTGCATTGTCTCAGAAGAGTACATCTTCCTTGGCAATTCATAGATTGAATAGAACATTCGTGTGGGGGAGAAAATACCAAAGAAGCCCACCATAGTAGTTTTAACTTCAAAAGGGGGAACTACACAAAAATAAGAGTGAAGGTTAAATGAAAATTAAAAGGAACAGTCACAGGAGTGAAATGTTTGCGGGCTGCATGGAAACTTAAAAAATACTATTATAGAGGCTCAAGTTAAATGTATGCCCCAAATAAAAAATATAGTGAGAGGACTAAAAAAAGGTCTATGTATAAATAATAGAGTAAAAGAGGTCGTTGGAGGCAAAAAGGCATCCTGAAAAATTTGGAAGTTTCAGATCCTACTGAGGAAAGGAGTATAAGATATAAAAAGTTGTAAGGTTGTTTTTTGTTTTAAGGAGGGGGAAGGGACAAGTAGAAGGGGTGTTTAGTGTCATACATTAAGTGTGGAAAGAGTTTGTTAAAAATGAAAGTTCTGCAGCCTTTTCTAAAGATGGACAAAACTCGAATTTCACCTGATCCCCTCTGGAAGTTTATAAAAGATGGGAAACAAAGGATAGAAATAAATGGTCAGTTTTCCCAGTGGAGAAGGTGAATAGCAGTGTCCCCCAAGAATCTGTACTGGGACCTGTGCTTTTCAACATATTCATCAATGATCTGAAAAAAGGGGCAAACAGTGACCTGACACACACAGTTTGCAGATTTTAAAAAAAATTACTTAAGATATTTAAGTCCAAGGCAGACTGTGAAAATTTACAAAGGGATCTCACAAAAGTGGGTGACTGAGCAACAAAATTGCAGATGAAATTCAGTGTTGATAAATGCTAAGTAATGCACATTGGAAAGCATAATCCCAACTATACATACCGAATAATGGGGTCTAAATTAGGTGATACCACTCAAGAAAGAGATCTTGGAGTCATCGTGGATAGTTCTCTGAAAAATCTGCTCAATGTGCAGCGACAGACAAAAAGAAAAAAAAGCTAATAGAATATTAAGAACCATTAGGATAGACAAGTCAGAAAATATCATATAAATCCCCGGAACACCCACATCTTTACTACTACATGCAGTTCTGGTCCCCCATCTCAAAAAAGATATATTAGAATTGAAAAAAGTGCAGAGAAGGACAACAAAAATGATTAGGGGTATGGATCAGCTTCCGTATGAGGAGAGATTAAAAAGACTAGGATTCTTCAGCCTCGAAAAGAGACTACTGGGATGGGAGGATATGATAGAGGCTTATACAATCATGAATGGTGTGGAGAAAGTGAATATGAAGGTTTTATTTTCCCCTTCACATAACGCAAGAACCAAGGGTCACTGGGTGAAATTAATAGGCAGCAGGTTTAAAACAAACAAAAGTACTTCTTCACATAATGTACAGTCAGTCCATGGAACTCATTGCTGGGGATGTTATGAAGGCCAAAAGTATAACTGGGCTCAAAAAAGAATTAGATAAGTTCCTGGAGGATAGGTCCATCAGTGGCTATTAACCAAGATGGTCAGGAATACGACCCCATGTCCTGGATTTCCCAAAGTCTTTGACTGCCAGATGGTGGGAGTGAATGATACTGGATTGATCACTCAATAATTGCTCTGTTATGTTCATTCTTTCTGCAGCATCTGGCATTGGTCACTCTTGGAAGACCGAATACCGGGCTAGATGGACAATTAATCTGACCCAGCATGGCCATTCTTATGTTATGTTCCTATGAAATTTGGTGTCTAAAGTAGATGGGGCTTGGTCTGTTAAAGGTTAGGCTTTGAAGGCTTTGAAGGTTAGGACTGAGGTCTTAAACTGAAATTGGAACTGCACTGAGAGCAAGTGGAGGGACAGGAGCACAGACGTGATGTGTTCATGGCAGACTGAACCAGGTAAGGAAGTGGGCAGCTGCATTTTGAACCTGTTCGTTGTTTTCATGTTCACTTTCAGATACAGTGAATTACATTCATCCAATCTGGAAATAGGTGCATGGATTATTGTGGCCAGGCTCTCATGAGGGAGCAAAGGGTGGAGCTGGAGATGAAAGAAGGCATTTTTAGACACTGCTGCTATCTGATTATCCAAGCTTAATGAGGAGTCAAAGAGAATCCTGAAGCTTTGCACCAATTTGATGAATGGGGGTTGTATGCCTTCAAAGTAGGATGAGGGAGATGATGTGCTGACTAGTTTTCAAAGCATTTCCTTCTGCAAACTAGCATCATTTCAGTCTTTCCTAGGTTGAATTTGAGTCAGGTAGTGTTGATCCAAGAGCTGATCTCTTGAAAACAGTGGGTGTGGTAGCATGAGTGGAGAATTAGATATACAGTTCAGTATTGGAAGCTAAGTCCAGGATGTCTCTTTAGCTATTCTAGTCTCATGTAGCTGTCAAAGAGAAGCAGAGTTAGTAGGGATCCGTGAGGGCCTTCAAGGAAGTTACCAGTCACCACTCTCTGGGTTCTGTTGAAAGGAATCATAGAATCATAGAATATCAGGGTTGGAAGGGACCCCAGAAGGTCATCTAGTCCAACCCCCTGCTCGAAGCAGGACCAATTCCCAGTTAAATCATCCCAGCCAGGGCTTTGTCAAGCCTGACCTTAAAAACCTCTAAGGAAGGAGATTCTACCACCTCCCTAGGTAACGCGTTCCAGTGTTTCACCACCCTCTTAGTGAAAAAGTTTTTCCTAATATCCAATCTAAACCTCCCCCACTGCAACTTGAGACCATTACTCCTCGTTCTGTCATCTGCTACCATTGAGAACAGTCTAGAGCCATCCTCTTTGGAATCCCCTTTCAGGTAGTTGAAAGCAGCTATCAAATCCCCCCTCATTCTTCTCTTCTGCAGGCTAAACAATCCCAGCTCCCTCAGCCTCTCCTCATAACTCATGTGTTCCAGTCCCCTAATCATTTTTGTTGCCCTTCGCTGGACTCTCTCCAATTTATCCACATCCTTCTTGAAGTGTGGGGCCCAAAACTGGACACAGTACTCCAGATGAGGCCTCACCAATGTTGAATAGAGGGGAACGATCACGTCCCTCGATCTGCTCGCTATGCCCCTACTTATACATCCCAAAATGCCATTGGCCGTCTTGGCAACAAGGGCACACTGCTGACTCATATCCAGCTTCTCGTCCACAGTCACCCCTAGGTCCTTTTCCGCAGAACTGCTGCCTAGCCATTCGGTCCCTAGTCTGTAGCTGTGCATTGGGTTCTTCCGTCCTAAGTGCAGGACCCTGCACTTATCCTTATTGAACCTCATCAGATTTCTTTTGGCCCAATCCTCCAATTTGTCTAGGTCCTTCTGTATCCTATCCCTGCCCTCCAGCGTATCTACCACTCCTCCCAGTTTAGTATCATCCGCAAATTTGCTGAGAGTGCAATCCACACCATCCTCCAGATCATTTATGAAGATATTGAACAAAACCGGCCCCAGGACCGACCCTTGGGGCACTCCACTTGATACCGGCTGCCAACTAGACATGGAGCCATTGATCACTACCCGTTGAGCCCGACAATCTAGCCAGCTTTCTACCCACCTTATAGTGCATTCATCCAGCCCATACTTCCTTAACTTGCTGACAAGAATACTGTGGGAGACCGTGTCAAAAGCTTTGCTAAAGTCAAGAAACAATACATCCACTGCTTTCCCTTCATCCACAGAACCAGTAATCTCATCATAAAAGGCGATTAGATTAGTCAGGCATGACCTTCCCTTGGTGAATCCATGCTGGCTGTTCCTGATCACTTTCCTCTCATGCGAGTGCTTCAGGATTGATTCTTTGAGGACCTGCTCCATGATTTTTCCGGGGACTGAGGTGAGGCTGACTGGCCTGTAGTTCCCAGGATTCTCCTTCTTCCCTTTTTTAAAGATTGGCACTACATTAGCCTGATTGGAGCCATTGTAATGCTCTGTCACCTATTCCTGCTGTGTCATGTAAATGGGTTAGCAGTATCTTGTGATCCTCAGTTTTTAATACAGTAGAGGGTCCACTATTGTGAATATGGAGATCTTGCCTGTATCCATGGTCATGTGGAGGTTGTCCTTTAGTGCTGCTAGAGCTGTCTCTGCTGTGCTCTGAGGCATCCAGGAATTGGCTGATGTCACATGTTGTAGAAGGTTGGTGATTACTGCTTTCTCAATTACTTTTCCCAGAATAGGAGACTGGAGACAGGATGGTAGTTGGAGATGTCTCCTTGATTGAGTGATGGCTTTTTGAGGGTTGGGCAGGTTATTGTCTCTTTCAAGGAGTTTGGTAAGTGTGCTTCACAGAAGAAGACATGTCCTTTACTAGTGGGCATAGTATTTCACTGTCTTTCACTGCCCAGGAGGCACATGGATCTGTTTCACAGGTTCTAATATTCTTCATGGCTACTTGAGTTTCTGTAAGTGTGACGAGACTGAACTCTGTCATGGGAATAGAGATGGATAATGCAGTCTGGTCAGCGTCCAAGGTCTTAGTTGATTACTTGGTTTACTGTGCAGAATAGCTCTGTCTGCTGTGATTCTGCTGCATTGATGGCAGAAGAGTAGAAGACACTTTCTGCATCCTTTACTGCATTAGCGTAATTCTGTAAGAATTATTTGTGCTATTGGTGGATGTACATCCTGCAAGATATTCTGAGCCATGCTTCAATGGCTGCCATGCTTCAGCAGCCCTCTCTCTGTGCTCCAGGACAAACGTTGCTTCAGGTGGCTTTACAGGTTTATTGTTCCAACCTCTCTTCTCCTCACAGGGACAGAGTAGTGATTAGAAGATCTTCCAGTCCTGGAAACCTGGAGCATCACATCACTCAGTCCTGCAGCCCTATTTCTCCCCTTCAACTCAAGTCAGTAGTGGGCTTTCTGTGCTGAAGTTGGGACATACGATGGTTCTCAGTGCTCCAGTTCTCACTAGCTCTTATGAGGAAAGATGAGTAGTGGACGTTTCTCTCAGGCCCTTATTCCAAAACATGAGATTTCAGTTGTCAGAGTTCCTCCTGTCCCCTCCCTTTGCTTTGAAAAGAAAAGAAAAAATAAAAAGAAGAAGAAGCCAGGAATGTTTTCTGCCGCAGGGATTTACCTTGAGCTCCAATCCTTAGTCTGCTCATGACACTTTTTCTTTTTCCTTTCTCAAACAAATTTGCTCATTTCCACCCTTCATTCTCTGACTCCTTTTTACAGACTCTAGGTAGGACAAGAAAAACTTCCAAGAGGACCATTGTAACACGTGGTCTCTGGTGGTGATTTAACAAGGATGATGATGAAACAATGTTCATGCTTCATTATATCTCCTCACAATTGTATGCAGGTAGAAAATAGTTTTAATATGCTTGATAAGGCTTTAATATGATTGATAATATGCTTGATAAGAGGTAATAGTATTTTACCTCTAATTGAGCATGTTATTGGCTTCTTTAATGCAAATTGTGTCACAGATTTGTCATGATCTCTGTATTTTTCTTGGCCTCAGAGGTATGTGTTTCTAATGTGGAAAATATTAGTGTCCTAGGTTTTCACATACAAACTGCTCAGAAATGCTGGATACAGAAGGCATAGTAACTTTATTTTGTATTTATGTTTGGATCCTTCATGAATGAGAATCTTTATTAGGAAATATTGAATAGCCTATTGTAATACCCTAAAAGGACATGCTGCAGTTTTGCATAGGAGGCAGTAGTAGAAATTTATCCCTGGGATGTACAGGGCTGTCACAAACTTTGCATATTTTTTGTTACTCAGGCCACTATCTTTTCATGAGTGTGCAGTTTGAAAGTTGCATAGTATATAATATTATTTTATTATTTATTTGTATTAGCATAGTGCTAGGGTCCCCAATCATAGAGTAGGACCTTGTTGTTCTAGATGCCGTACAAACACAGAACAAAAAGAAGGCCCTTGCCTGAGGGGGCTTACAATCTGTTTTTCTCTTCATACCAAATAATTGAGTGTATTGCTGCCATTTCATAAAATTCCAGCATCTAAAAAAAAATGAGTTAAAGATTTGTTCGTTGCTTTTTACTGAAGGTCTTCAGAGAGTTGTTTGTACTTTTTTCCTTGAGATTTTTTTACATTGTTCTCTCAATGCTGCTTCTATACCGAGGTCTCTATTGTCCACTTTGTGTAATGTTTTTGAAACTTCCAGAAGCTATTTACAACAGCAGTGTGTGAAATGCACATCTCAGTGACTGTTTTCGTGGATGGTTACTCTAGCTACTGTAGTATAGTCTGCTAAAGTACAGTCACCAGATCTGAATTTATTATTCTGCACCTAAAGTTTAACCAGTTGATCTCTGTAACTGTGATTGCTTGTAGGCTTTTGTGCCACTTCTGAGGAGATGTGCATTGCTACAGGTTGGCAAGCATTGGCTGACAAAAAGCTGATCTAATGTACATGCTAAATGTTTATCTTGTTATAATTTCTGTTTTCGTGAAACACGATTTAAGTAGGACACTAGTTTTTCTCTTTAAATAGCTTATACTCTTGTATATTTGTTATGTAAGATAAATATTGTCAGCCGCTTGTTTCTGTAGTGTTTTTCCTACCAACAAGAAGAAAACCTGTCACAGAAATTGTTAACTTAATATTTTGTTCAGAGACTTTCTTTTGCAGTTTGAGTGAGTATGTGAAAACAGGAACAGCTTACTCAGCAGATCCTTACTCAGTTCCAATTGTAGGGTCACCTATGCTACCCCTTTTCAGCTATCCTAAGCAACCACAACTTAGTCTTTGCCCAAATCCAAGGTGATTATCTGTTGGCCAAAGAACACGCATAATGTAACAACAAAAACGATTTGACTTGAGTATTTGAGAGGATAGAGAGGAAAAAACAGAACAACAACAAAAACCAGGATCAGTGGAAGCTTAGCTGTATGGAGAGGTTAGTGACATATTTTAATGAGGCTACAAAATTGAAGTGTTAATCATTTGAACTGTGGAAAACAGAAGGTGAAGTTACAGCTGTTTTAACCCTTGTGTAGTGTCTTCAGAGCAGTAGTATGTTGAACAGAAGACAGTTATGGAGTCAATGAATACAATGATTAAGGGAGGGAGAACTGTAGGAAATTAGTGTGAAAGTGAATATGTTGAACAAGTGCAAGGCCAGATATTGCACAGCGTGCATTAGAAATTTTTTAAAATAAACAAAATCAAAGATTAAGCCAACTAAGGAAATAAAGGGTGTGATAAAATGAACAGCTACTAAAGAGGCTAAAATATACTGGTGGCAGGCTTACAGAAAAAAAATTGATGCCAAATATTACTTAGGAGGAAAGTAGGGAGTACATAGCTTTCACACCTCTTTCAATTTACACAGCACCTGCCTTCAGCTTTTATGGACAATGTTTCTTATCAATTTTACTCTAGATAATAGTTCAGATTTAGGGATTGGGATGCATAGATCAAAAGCATTGCTAAAGTTTCAGGAGGGTTTGAAAAAAAAATGGGACTTTTCCCCTTTTTAATCGCACAATAAATAATCCATGATTTTTCCAGAAAATAAATAGTATATGATGTCAAGGTATATTCTAGCCACCAAGGCAGAACACATTATTTCTCAAAAGCTACATAAATTTTGTGATTCCAAAGCCTTTTATCCATTTCAAAAAGTATCTTTTAGTCTACACAAAGGCCTGAATTCCCTAATACCATCATAAGTGAGTTATAGAATTTTCCACTAGCTTCATTAATGCCCCAAATCTCAGCTTTTGTCATATAAAAGTTTTTATGATGCAGCTGCCATTCTTCTTCCAATGGAAATGGCCATTGGATTGCCCTAAATAGACATATGGTGCTTTAATCTAATTACCATTTAAAATTAAGAAAAGAAAATCAGACTGTTTTATAAAAGCACCTTTACCATCCTCCAATAGATTGATGATCCACTTTTGGTTCATCAGTCATGAATTTTCTTAGTAGGAAGTAACAGAAGCGTATAGTGTCTCACTGGTACATTTTCAAGAGCCAGATCCCATGGTTTTCATATGGGCGGTGGAACAAGAGCCCTATGAGGCTAGTATTTTATTTTTTTAATGAGAAGAAAGAAAATCTTTTGTAAAGATAAACTTTAAAAAGGAATATCCCTTCATTAAAATTTCCATTTAAACATGAGCTGGAAATAATTGGAGAGGAGAAGTGTAAGGGAGGCGTGCTGCATTTGCTATAATATCTAAATAAGGTTTTAACTTTACCATCAGTGTTTCTACCTGTATTTGTCCCCAAAAATATGTGAAATCAAAACATTGAAAATATTTGACTTTTTTCAGTGATAATGAATTATAAAATTTTATGTTAGATCCCTTAACTTCTCAGGTTCTTGAAAGTATATATAGAGAGAGGGATAAAGATAACTGATACAAGTGCACATTGCTGAATACTAGTTGGCCGTCACCGGATAATTTGACTCCTGCAGGTATATCAGGGGCACCAAAAATTAACACCAAATGGCAACATCTAGTCTGTTTATAATTTATATACTTCTGAAAAATTATATATATGTACTGTACTGTAACATTTTCTTGTACTGATACTTGAATCCTCCTTGCTGATTTATAGAAAATGTTTATTGTTGGTCTTAACAGCTGTGGAAACCTACCGTTTTTTCCTAGCAAATAACAGTTGATCAGTTTAGATCACACCTTGATTTATGTTTGCCAGGGGTCATTTTATGAATCCGCAAGCTTCATGTTTAGCACCCTTGGCCTTCTTAAGTGTTAAATGTAACAGAGCCATTCATTTTATAAACAGCACATTGACCATATGTCAATGTTCTGTGATAGTGGTAACTGTTTCTTTTAAGCAGGAGTCTTGCTGCGAGAGTTTAGCTGAGGCTCTTGGGACTTGTCTAGGTTAGAGAAATGTGTGCCATGTAACTAAACTGGTGCAGTTACCCTGTTCAGATCCTTAAAGTAGGCAGAATGCACTCGTGCATAGTGAGGCTTGCACTGGCACAACTAAGGGCTTGTCTTCGCTGCAGAATTAATTTGAGTTATGACTCGAGTGTTGCCCTTAACTTGAGCCCCATCCACACACACAACGCCTTACGTTGCTTCTAATTTGAGTTGGCTGTCCTGTGAGGGGAATGTTGGCTACAGCTCAAGTTATCACAACTCTTTCACAACCACTCTGAGTAGGTCAATCGTTATTTTACTGTGTGGATCCTGCTGTGGGTGTACATGTGCCTCAGGTTTTTTTAATACGTGTCTGTTGGGGTCACAGATGCTTTCTGTGATACTTCATGCTCCTGTGCAAGGGCATAGCGGCCAGGACCCTCTGTCAGCGTCTGACCAGTTACTCTCTTCAGAGACCTTAAACTTGTTCTTTTCTATTCAAATTGGTGAAGAAACCTTGTCTTCACATTGTCAACTAAGGATGTTTCTTAAAAGTGGTGGGGGAGAGAAATGATCAGACATACCGCACGAAGTATAGGCCATGATAGAAGACCTGCCTGTTAAAGGAACATAGCTCTTTAACCAGAGGATAGACTAAGTGTGGCAATGTAGACGTAAATGATCTACAGAAATCCATACAAATACCAGTGCCAGTTCAGCCAGCAAAGTTGAACCCCAGTCATGTGCAACCCCTGTCATGCAGGAGTGTGCTATTCTGCTCCTGGGACAGACGCCGGAGTGCCAATAAAGAAGCAAACCCAGGTACTCCAGGGGATTCCCATCTTCCCTCTCCAGTCTGGCCACCCCAAGGCAACAGATTTGATGGGAGTGTAGAAAGTCATGCTGGAGCTGTTTTGAAGCCTGCTCCCTTCCCTTCAGGAACTGTTTTATCCCTTTCCATCTGGCCTGAGTTACTGTCACAGTGGAAAAATGGGCATTAGACATCATGCCCAAGGCTACTGTATACATTCTATGCCCTCCTGCCTACCTACCCTCTTCCCCCCACTGTGCCTAGGGGACCCTCCTCATGAGAGCCTCTTACAAACAAAAGTGGCCTCATTGCTTAGTCTAGAAGCTGTAGAAGAGGTGCCGCAGGAGTACAGGGCAAGAGACTTCCAGTACCAAAATCACAAACAAGAAAGTTGGTCTTCATCTTATCCTAGACCTGAGGAGACTGAACAAATATATATTCAAATTCAGGCAACACTTATCTTCATCCCATTTCTCCAGCTCAAGACTGGTTCGCAGTTGTTGTCTTAAAGGATGCGTACTTTGGTGTAACGATCTGTCTCACCACAAGAAGGTCCTAAGATTCATAGTGCGGGCCCAACCATTACCAGTACAAAGTACTGCCATTCAGATCCTCTGTGGCATGAAGAATCTTCACAAAGTGCCTAGCAATAGTGGTAACACACCTAGGAACACAGGTCATTCGTGTCTACCCTTACCTGGAGATTGCAACAAGCCTAGAATGTGCCTTTTCTCTCTCCTCTCAGCTAGGCCTGTGAGTGAGCTATGAAAAATCATCTCTTAGCCTGTCACAAATGAAAGAGTTCATAGGACCCCTGATCAACTCCAGTTCAGCAAAGGAATACCTTCCTGAAGACAGGTTCCTGTCCATGCTATTGCTAGTGTTGGGATAGAATCAAATCTCACTATGCCACTATGGATGTGTCTGGGTCTGCTAGGCCATATGTTGGCATGCAAATATGTGACGCCAATTGCCAGACTTCACCTGTGCCTGCTCCAACTCTGGCTTAGGGCAGACTGTTCCCCACCTAACCATCAGATGGACAAGGAGCTTGTGGTTGCACCTTGCATCATCACAGAACTGAGATGGTAAATGTAACTCAGAAATATGCATGGAAGAGGTACTATTCTCTGTTCCCTACCTGACCATAATTAATTATGAACACATCAGGCACATGTTGGGGATCCCACCTGGATCATCTGCAAACGCAAGGGACCTGATTCCCAGAAAACATGGGACTCTTGGAGTTTAGCTGTGGCTATCCGCTAATCAAACAGCATGCACAAACCTCTTAGGACACCAAAAATCCAATCTTGTTATTAAAAAAGATTAATTTTATTAAAAACAAAAAGGGAAAAAATACATCTGGAATTTAGGCTTTTTGCTAGATCTTAAAAGAAACTATTACAAAAATTAAGCACCCAAAATAGCTTTTTTGGGGGTTCAGCTTAAAGGTTACAAGCAAACAAAAGAATCTGGCCCGTGCACAGGAATAGGGTTCATATTCACACAAATTTTAGTTAAAATCTTACCCTGGTGGAGTGAGTGGAATGTGATGGGGAGCAGGGGGGTGAAATACTTCAGATCCTTGGAGTGAGGATATAATCACTTTTTTCTTTTCCTGGGACTCTTATTTTATCATACACAGTTTTAAATGCAGTGAAATTAACATTTTGAATGCCTTTTCCTCTCATGGAACAATTACTAGTTAATTTCTTTAGACATCTTTTATTTTTTCGTGGCAGTCCTCATTGAAGTGTAAGTATATTTTGCATTCCACATTATTGCTTCACATCTGACCCTGTCATGGTAGAAGAGAGCATTGTTCCACTCTTTCTCATTAACCTGACAGATGGTGACTTAAAAAACTGGTTTTGTTTTGTTTTTTGCTTTCAGACGTGTATAAAGAAAGCACTTGCTCTACTATCTGTTTCTATTAAGCCACAGTCAGATTTTGAGGTATGTTCAAAACAGTTGAATTTTTGGAAGTAGGAAAATACCTGTATATTTTCCTAGCAATTGTAGGAGTCTCTTTACATATAATGTAGATTGTGGAAATCAGTGTCCTACTATGTGAAACTCTCTTCTGTTCTAGAATAAAATTTACTTTTATTTTTTTCCCTTGCAGCCTCCCCTTCCTTGTTAGCTGAGGGGGCATTTTGCACCCAATCCGCTAAACACTTACACACTTGAGTTACTTTACCCACATGAGTAGTCCTATTGAGCTGATAAATTATAACTTTTTCATTATATTGCTTTCTTAAAAACACTATAATGCCTTGTGGCAAATGACATTTTTGCACATTTTATCAAATGGACTGTGTACGGAACAGTGAAATTGCTGTTTCAAATTTACTGATAGTGTAAAAATGAAACTTTAGTAATCACATTATATATAACTGTAAATGATATTTTACGGATTCGTGTTTTGGTTGAAGCACACAAGTATCACATCGTTGTAATTAAGTTTGAGATATTGTTTAGGCTAGTCCGAATCCAACATCATAGTGAGTGATGGCATTGCTGCAGTAAACATTTGGATGAAATTATTGTAGATGTAGAGCCATGGTGGAGCAAATTTTAAATAATGATTAAATAACTTTTTAAAAAAAATAAGATTGAGGCTTAAATTATTTGATAATTTGTGCTATTGCAGTTGTAGATGTGTAATGAACTAGACTATTTTATAAACAAACCTAGTATTTCAGTACGACTACTTGTAGGATATTTTATTTGAATTTTACAAAATTGCTGTAGACAAAAACCAACTATAAAGTTATAACAGTTAAACTATAGCCCTAATGCTGCACTTAAACAGGTAAGTAAACTTACTCGCATGAATAATTCCATTGACTTCATTGGGATTATTTGTGTTTAAAGGTAAGCATGTGCATAAATGTTTGCAGTTTCAAAGGCTAAACATATAATTAAACTTTTCTTAGTGGCATATACTCCTTGTCACTTCAAAACCAAATTGCTTCTGTATTAACAATGAAATGTTGTTTAGATTTTTTTTTTAGTAGGTTAGCAAAGTTATTTTGAACTTTTTTAATACACAAAGGAAAAAAATTCAAAAATAGCCTGAAGTTAGCCTCCTTAGCATATTTTTAGGCACTGAAGGGTGGGATTTTTCAAAAGCACTAAATGATTTAGGTGCATGAGTCCTACTGATTTCAAACTGCTGATTCTGATGGAAGGATATAGATTGTAGGGACATAGCCTGATTGAAGCTTTCTTGACTTGTGATAGTTCAATATATCAGAATGTAGTGTAAGTTACAGATATAGCATGGTCTATTTGCAAATGGATTTAATGGTTTAAGTTTGTGGTGGTCTTGCAGTAACAGTTTTAAAGAAGCCCTGAATTGGTCTTTTTCAGCATAGATGATCATTTTAAGTATGAAATTTGTTAGTAGAAAAAATCTCTATGTAAAATCTAAAATCCTTCTAATAATTAGGATTCTAATCAAGAAGTATAAAACATCCACTTCAGAAATTTAAGACTATAAAATGGGAAGAAAGTAAAGAACTAGCAATGTTACTAAAATATATATTTAAATAAAAATCATTTATATTTTAAAAATCATTTAATTTTTTTATCATTTTTGTTCACCTTGTGTAGGACTTGATTTTAAAAAGCAGTTTCCTTTTTTGCATCTGCAAATGGTTGTGCCCTCAAGTATTAGTAATTGTCATTTTAACTAACAAACTTGCTGGTGCAGAGTAGACACATTGACACCTATTTGTGCCAAAATAGTCTGCATTGAGGCTGAGCTGAAAATCAGGCGCTTCATTGTTTGTTATAGGTGTATTCAAATACTGCCACAAGATTGATGTCTCCTCTCTTGAAAATATCTCTTAATTTCACCTTCATCTTTAGATTGCTTTATGATTTATGCAGTATTGAGAGTCTATCATCATATGAAAATGATCTGATCTGTTGACTTCTTCATGTTTAATTGTCTGTTTGCTAGCCATGCGATTCAGTGTTAGGAGTCATGCTTATTTTCAAACCTATTTCTGCAGAATTTGCATGCTGATGTTGAAATAAATGGCCTTATTTCTGTTTTTACAGTAGAACATATACATGAAAGCATATTAATATTGTCATTATGGTAGTACTCAAAGTTCCCAGTTATAAGAGAAATAGCATGTTGCTAGCTGTATACAAATATAAGAGACAATCATTGCCTCAAACTTCTTATTTTAAAGGCAAAACATAGAGGGGTAGGGGGATATGGATAAAATAGTGAAGCCCAGTGATGAGAGCGATGTTAGGCATATAACAACAGTTATAGCCAACTAAGATACGTTCAAAGAAAGTTTTAAGGTTGCAAAGTCAAGCTCTCAGAATTTAGGTATTGCCAGAATTAAGGTTCCTTGTGCAACCTTCATTTGGCCTCCTTGTGTGTATAAATTGATAATCTTGTTACGTGCTCACTTAGTGTTTTGTTTTCTACAGGATCTTTGCATCATTCAATGAATAGATAGGTTTCTGAAGATAAATAGAAATTGAATAACTATCATGAGAAATTTCAACTTGAACACTTAATATGTATAGGTTTTATACCTTTTAAAGACGAGATTACAAGTTTGGTAGTTAAGGTAATAGTATTGATGTGATATACTTCTACTTCTGTAAGACATTTGTGTTGGTACCGCATCATAAAACAAAACTAGAAAGATAAAATGAACATGGCACAGATTAAATGGATTAAAAGTGTTTCTAGTGGGGATCTTTTCTTGGCCCTACACTATTTAACATTTTAAATAATGACCTAGAAGAAAACATAAGATCATCACTGATAAAGTTAGCAGATGACACAAAAATTGTGGGAGTTGTAAGTAATGAAGGCAGGTCACTGATTCAGAGGGATCTGGAAGATTTGGTAAACTGGGTTTTAATGTGGCTAAATGTATCCATCTAGGAACAAAGAATGTAGGGCGTGCTTACATGAAGGGGGACTCTATTTTGGGAAGCAGTGACTCTGAAAATGATTGGGGTGGAGGAGATGGATAATCAGCTGAACATGAACTCTGTTCTATAGATATTGATCCCAAAGGCACAAAGAGTTAAAGGTGTTTATAAACTCTCTCACTGTCCCAACACTAAACTGTGATAGATAGGTTTGGGGTTATTTTTAAACAGAGCCCTTCATTACTTGGCAAACACACAAAAACATTCATACAAATTGAAAGTTTATTAGTTAAACACAAGAAGTTAAAATAAGCATGTGTATTGAAACTGTGGTTGAGTGATTGTGCAAAATGGACAGCAAGACTCTATCAGAGTCTCTTTCCTTTTGGAGTCAAAATACCAGTCTCTTATTTTCTGAACAACCTTTCTTTATTGAGAAGGAGGAGGTTAATTTTACTCTGTCCTGATGAGAAGGGCATTCACTTATCCTGTTCATAAACAGACAGATGCAAGTTGGACAAGAGACAGGATAGAAAAGATGGGTAAAATATGGCTTTTTGGAACATTGCACTACTGGGTAGTTAGTTATGAGTGGATGGTTTGGGTGGCAAGTAAACCATGACACCTGCTGCTTGAACGTTGGTTAATTACGAACTAGTCAGGGCTGTCATCTGGTTGGAACTTACTCTTTAAACAAGGCAGTTTTGAATGATAGCGGTATAGGTGACTTCAGGATTCGATGAAAAGCCAAGAGAGTGAGACAGTACAGAAGGAAAAGAATAGTGGAGCAGAAAGTAAAACAAGGGAAGGGAAATGCAATACAGGATATTGTGTGCCTTTGCAGTGCTGCTAATTAGGTATCCCCATTGGTGGGCTAAGGACTGGATGTCATGATGATGTGATGACTTTCAGTGCTCCCAGGTGAAAACAAAGTTCCTTAAACAGGAGCAAGACAATCCTCCTTCTCAGAAAGAAAGTCATTTAGATGAGTCAAGATGAGCGAGAAGAGTTGTAGTGCTGGCAGGTATGGGGATGAGATAGGGGAAGATGAGATGAGATAAGGTGAGCTGGGATGCAAGTTGGGACAGGAGATGAGAGAGAGAGAGAGAGAGCTGAACTGAATGGATCTCTTTTCAAAGTCTCTCTTTAAGAAACCCCAAAAGGGAAAAAGTAGGCAGCATAGTTCAACCCCTCCCCCCCCATTATTTTGTCCACCAACTGGGAGTAATATCTATCGCACCAATTTTGGTCTATTAACTTCTGGTTCCACATCTTCTGTTTTTTACCAAGTATGATTTGAACAGTCCTCAGATTATATCCATTTGGCCTTTTTGGTTTAGACTAGTGGTTCTTAAACTTTTTGGTTTTGCGGACCACTTGAAAATTGAGGAGGGTCTTGGGGGACCACTTAATGATCTTTCCAAATGTTGTTTGTACCATTAGCTAACTATTGTAAAGAACTTTGGAGAAAAGTGCTCTATAAAAAAACCTGTAAAGTAATAAACGTTTTTTGTTCTACAAATAAAAGCACACAACTCATATTTTAATATCAGTAGTCTTCCCTTTCTGATGCAATGGATGTGCCCTCTCTCCCCTGCCACTTGGGGCTGGGAAGATGGGGGGGTCTTTCCCCTGCTGCGGGAGCCCCCGAGCTGGAGCTGGGAAGGAGGGGGGGATCTCTCCCTGGCAGCTGCAGCCCCCAAGCTGGGGCTGGGAAGGAGCAGGGTCTCTTCCCGGCATCCGCAGCCCTGGAGCTGGGGAAAGTTGCCTCTTTCTCTGGCCACTGCAGCCCTGCAAGTCCCCAATTCCCCCCACCCGCTCTTCTCACCCCACTACCCCTACCACCTATTCCCCCAAGGCCACCACCTCACCTTGCATGTGCATCTTCTCCAGGGTCCAGGCGCCTAATTAGTGGAGTCACGTCTGTGTGGCTCCACTAATTAGGTGGGTGGTCCTTCATTCTCTTGTGTGCGGTTGCCCAGGCGCGTACCTCAGGGAGAACTATCTGCAGACCACCTGAATGGAGCTTGCAGATCGCAGGTGGTCTGCGGACCACAGTTTGAGAACCTCTGTTTTAGACTAATCCAACATTTTGTGTCTGGTTCTCTTGCGCTTGTTATTACATTCAGCATTGTAAACAGCTTGACCTATTTTCCCTCGTTATTGTAACATCTTATGAACATTCACATATTTTTTTTTACATTTGAGCTCACAATAAGGATACGCTCTGTAGGCCCAGTAGTCACAACAACTCACAGTATAACACTGTGGCCAAAAGGGCTAATGAATCCTTGGGATGCATAAACAGGTATCTTGAGTAAGCATAGAAAGGTTATTTTACCTCTGTATTTGGCACAGGTGTGACCTCTTCTGGAATACTGTGTCTGGTAGTGGTGCCCACAATTCAAGAAGGGTGTTGATAAGTTGGGAGAAGGTTCAGAGAAGAGTCACGAGAATGACAGAAGGATTAGAAAACATGCCTTACAGTGACAGACTCAAGGAGGAGCTCAATCTATTTAGTTTAACAGTGAGAAGATTAAGGGGTGATTTGAGTAGTTTGTAAGTACCTGTGTGGGAAAGAGATATTTAATAATGGGCTCTTCAGTCTAGCAGAGAAAGGCATAACATGATTCAATGGGCATAAGTGGAAGCTAGGCAAATTCAGACTGGAAATAAAAGGTGTGAAATTTTAAAGGTGAAAATAATTAACCAGTGGAACAGCTTACCAAGGGTTGTGTAGGATTCTCCATCAGTGACAATTTTTAAATCAAGATTGGAAATTTTTCTAAAAGTTATGCTCTGGGAATTATGTTGGGGAGGTTCTATGGCCTGCTTTGTACAGCAGGTCAGACTAGATGATCACAGTGGTTCCTTTTGGCCTTTGGATCTATGAAATTTGGCAAAATTATAAGCAACTGAAAGTGGGGTATTTTATAATCAAAAGTGTCAGGAACCATTAACTACAGGCAGTGTTACTTGTTTCACCTATTGTAATATTTATATTATGGAAGCCCCCAAAGACCAATTGGGATTGGGACCACATTGTGCTGTGCTCTAGATTAACGTGGGCCATGATCCAGCAAACATGCATGTGTTTAATTTACTCCCATAAGTAGTTCCATTGAAATCAATAGGGCTGCTCACAGAGGTAAAGCTAAGCATATGTCTAAGTTTACAGGATTGGGTTAGAGAAAAGACAACTCCTTCTGTGAAGAGCTTGTGCTTGTCGTCTTAGTTCATTTTAATGTGTTTGTGTGTGTGTATATGTGTAATATATATATACAAGTAATACTTCAAAAGAGCTGGGAAGATGTGTATAATATATGAAGCTATCCCTAAAAATCAAGGTAGACTTAAACAAACAAACAAAAAAACCTGTTAACAAGCAAAATAAAACCTGCTATGAGGAGGTAACTATTTTCATGCTACAAGGAGGAAACAAGAGACTGGGCCAAGAAGAAACTTATTTTATATTGAAATTGATGGAATAGGCACTGAACTTCCCTCTCCCTGATGTGTGAGTACTGGACAGAGTGGAGTGCTTCCCTTGATGGACTTAGGCAATGCCTCTGAGAGGTAATGGAGTATCAAAGTGTAGTGGAGGACTGGAGTTGGCCAGTGACCAGTTTAACTGTGGTAGTGTTTAGTAGTTCAGTACGTTTTTTGAGCCTTGCTTAAAATCATCCATCCCTTATTTGATTTTTGGTTTCTGACAATTTTTTCTTACACATATATTTTTTTTAAAATGCCGAGTTCTCTTACCTGTATAGTAGACCTATATGGTAACTTTTGTTATTTCCAGTAAAAGTTTTCTTATTGACATGTATGACAAGTACTACATATACACTGCACAAAGGATGGTAACAAAACTGTGCATTAGTGGAAGGTGAAAGCAAACTTGCTGTGTTTACCAGCAAGTTTGCTGGTAAAAAGAGTTGTTACATGGGAGCGGCAGGAAAGTAGAGAGTTGGGGAGGTGACATATTAATGGGTGGGCTTTCTAAAGTAATTAGCAAATTTTTTTTAACTCCCTATTCTGACTTTCTTTTCCCTTGTTCAGACAAGAGTGCAAGTCAGAGGATGTTGCTTGCAAGATTTCTGAATCTGAACCTGAGGAATTATCAGATGAAGCCAGTGCTGACATTTTCTATGGGACCTCTCCTCCTAGCACACCCCGACAGATGAAACGTATGTCAACAAAGCACCAGAAAAATAATCTTGGGAAATCTACTAGCCGCTCCACTTTGAAAGGTATGTGACTTTTTTTTAAAAAATCTGTAATTTAAAAGTAGTAGTAGTAGTATATGATATTTTTTTGTAACCATTCAGTAGTCTATGAACTTTCATAGGTCCTTTTTATAGAGAAATATAGATTTGCAGTAATTCCCCCTTTCTATTTAATGTACATTGGGCAATAAATCATAGCAGCCATTGTATATTCACAATTGCAGTTCAGTTTCAGACAGACCTGTTTACCTTCTGGTGGTCAGCAATCAAAAAAGCAGTTTTTGTAAATTGTACAGACCATTTAGTTTTGTTACAGACCATTTAGTTTTATTAATTTTTTATTCTAATAACAAACTATAGATACTGGGTAACCACACTAGTAAATGTACACACAGGTACATCCATTGTTACAAAATTAATAGGAAAATACACTGGGAAGCAAGCAAGCATTTTGAGCAAAATTATTCAACTTATTATACAGTTTCAGTGAATGATGGACAACATTTTTTCTGTGCATGATATAATGCAATTTCAGTCAGAGACTAACAACCAGTTTCTTTGCTATTTGTTGTTCTATTAGGTTCCTCCCACCCCTTTTACTGTAAATCAGTTTTACAAGTAGACTTGGTGTTTGCACATATTTCCCGGGAGGGTATTGCACAGAGAAACATGGGTTCAGAATCATGGAAGTTCCCATTGGTATGGACTACATGAGAATAGTTGATTATTAGGAAATGCTGGTCACTTTTGTCCAAGTTTTCTCAGTGAACTTAACAGTTCTCTTCTTACCTGTGTGCATAGAGCTATCTGCTTCCTGGGAGCTCTCCAGACCTGGGTTCCAGACTTGCTGGTCCTTAAACTGGCTTGCAGGATCTCACTGAATACCAGTGTGTCATTAACAGAAGTAAAAAGAAAAGGACTACTTGTGGTACTTTAGAGACTAACAAATTTATTTGATCATAAGCTTTCGTGAGCTACAGCTCACTTCATCGGATGCATTCAGTAGCTCACGAAAGCTTATGCTCAAATAAATTTGTTAGTCTCTAAGGTGCCACAAGTACTCCTTTTCTTTTTGCGAATACAGACTAACACTGCTGCTACTCTGAAACCTGTCATTAACAGAAGTGGCTTTCTTGGAACTGTTCTTATCTACTGATTCTTTTACTACTATATACTGAGCTATTTTAAGAGAATGGAATCCTATTACCTGGGTTCAGAATAGTAATAATTTTCAAAGTTGTTGCCTGTAATATTAAATTGATAGCATTTTATAATATCAGGCAGCCAGACATGCTTTTCTCATTATACTTTACACTTTTATACCATCTTCCATTCAAGGATCTCAAAGGTGCTTTACAAACACTCATCTTTAAAGTGAGAAAATTATTAAAGGGACACTCTTCACTTTAGCCAATTTAAGAAATTGAATTAAAAATATTTTCAAATGCTTGAGATTCTGTGGTTTTACATTTACACTATCGTGTTTCTTTAATTGTTCCCCCTTTTTGCTGTGTGAAAGATCCACACAAACTAGGAGAAATTGACTGGCTATACAGTGAATTTAACTATATAGAAAGAGCTGTCAAAGACACAGCATAAACAAGTTGATAAAAAAAAAAACAATGTCCCGTAATCATTTATAATATTAGGTAACAACAGATACATAAGTAATGTTATCTGACAACAATAGGTAAACATTTTTACCCAGAAGTATTTTTAAGTTGATGATGTTCTTTGCTCATGTTAAGTGTCATTAGTAGTCAGACTTCTGATAGAAAACCTCATCAGAACACCTGCTCTACCGAAAGTGCCACTTTACCTTTTTTTTTTTTTGTTAAAGTTTGTGGTGTTCATATTGGTGGCAAAGTTTTGTTAAAGCTGTTTTAAGAATAATGATTGGTTCATTGTTGTTGTCATAAAGAATATACCTACAGTTTTTTAGAAAAGTTAGAATGACGTCTAGTAAAGTTACAGTGGTGGCACAACTGCACCAGCTGACATTTGTTTTTAAAGCAGTTTTTTTAGTGTATATATGAAATCTTAACACTGAATGTATGTTTACTGAAAGGATTGCTTTGCCAGAATATAGTATAGAAAAAAAGGTAAATGCTTTAGCAGAATCAAAGATATACACAGTATTCATTGAATAATTGTGGGAGTGGAGCTGTCTAATGAAACTATTCATAATAATGGAGTATTTATACTGAACATGTTCCAGAAGTTTTGATTCCCCACTATTTTAGGCATCTTCTGTGTAAGGTCATCCTTACAGTATCATTCCCAAAAGACCTTTTCTTTACAGTAGAACTTAAGAGAAGGCACACTGTATCTGTTGTTAGCTGCATAGTCATTTGAGCTGTTAAACTCATTTTACTGGGTTTTAATTGTGCCTTTTTAAACTCTATTTTGTGAAATATTAAAGCCTGTCTAATTTTGCACATAGCAATTTATCAATAGCTTTTCTTGCCTTCATGTGATTTTAATACCATGGTAACAAAACTTCAGTCTCTGAACTAAGAAAATATAAGTCAGAGTAACTGCAGCTGTAGTTCATAGCAGTTTTGGTATATTTTAGGGAATTGAAATACCAAGAGTATATATCCGAGGGTTTGTATCTTTGTGAGAGAGAGGAGTATTATATCAATTAAGACAAATTTTCTTTTGTTGGTTAACTTTATCTATGTTCGTAAAGTTCTGCTAATAGATTTCAAGCTGTGTAGAGTGAGATCTGTCGTGTGTGTCTGTGGAAGGCGGGGGGATGTCTGGCACATTGTAAGTTCACTGGAATATAACAATATATTTTTAGTTGTATTAATATTTTAAAAATTATTAGGCCTTTTTTCCCTTTTGTTATAGAATATACAGATAATATGCTGAGGCAGGAAATCTGAGGAAGTTGATGGAGGGGTTAAAGTCTTCTGTCACTAAAGAACTAACTGAAATTACTCTCCTTATTTCTGAACTAAAACAAATGCTTTCTAGTTAGGCTGAGTTTGTGTAATATTTGCTTTAAATGAAGCACCAAACTGTTTTTGAAACAGATCATGAAGCATTTTATTTGGCTGTCTTGAGTTGATTAAATTTTACTTTAACACGAAATTACTTCTATCCTGCAGTTAACCGAGAATTAACAAAGCTTTGAGAACAAGGCCAGTTATTGGTGTCACCAGTGTGTGTTTATTTAATCGCTCTCTCACTGGATTTCTTACTACCGTGTATTTAGAAGCAAAAAAGATGACATGACAAACTCTACCTCTTTAATTAGTTTCTGGATCGTCACCTTTCCCCCACTCTGAAACATCTGCAATGCACCTTTCTTCCAGCAAATGATGACTGCAGTTCAGACTTGTCCATAAGGCTGGGCTGAGCAGTGCCCCTTCCACACCCTTGCCAGCTTCTGTGCCTCCGGTGGTGCAAAAAGAGTGGCAGTTCAGTGCTCCTTACTTAGCCACTGAAATCTCATCTCTTGTACTTGTACTTTTGGGATTGCATCAAGAAAAAATCATCTCATCTCTCTCTTCCTCCTCAGGGGTCTGAAATTTCTGGAACTTTGTTTCCCAAATGGGACTGCCCAATGATCTTATTCTCTCCATTTATTCTCCCCTCCTCCATTGTGATGCAACAGGCCAAATGCAGGGAGCTTGAAGGGCAAGAGAACCCTCAGGAGCTACAGAAAGGGAGCTCTGCTACAGTAGTTCCCAGGCATGGACCTTTGTTTAGCCAGGGGAATGAATTTAGAGTCTGGATGGTTTGTTGGAATCTCTGCATCTCTGGAGACACCTCCAGAAGATCAGCTTAATCCTCTTCAGCCAGCCAGACTGAACCTCCTTCAGTAATCAAGGACTCTTCAGGTCATATCCACATGCCTCTTATTCCCTGTCCCAGACTTGCTTTTCCAAAGGAAAAAATTCCATGGTCCCTGCCCTGTTTTTTAAGGGGTTTTTGAGTCACTTCGTAAAGAATCTAACATCCTTTAGGACTCTCCTTCTGAATAGGAAAATCTGGGCTCCCCTAGGGATATTAGATGATGATGATGAGAAGTGGGGCTCATGACTTCTTTGTGAGTTGTGACCCAAAAGATAAGAAGAAACTGACCTTTTGCTGCTGGTCCGTCCCTCACCAAAACAAACAACCAACCCAAGAAAAGACTCAGGACATTATCTGCTTCCATGCGCTCTAGCTTCTCACCTCAAAAATGAGAACTCTCAAATTTGGTCCATGATAACTCGGAGCAAGAGAAACAGTATAGGTTATTTTGCTTCCAGACCTTTTTGAAACCATGTAGAGGAGGTGCTGGCCACCAATGAGATCTTTCATTCAAAATTGAAAATATAATTTACCATACCCATTAATTCCTCCTTTGAACAGATCACTCAAGAATGATAGAAAATACCCAACAAAGGTAGAAGGTTTTGTAGGGAATCTCTGAAACTTGTCAGGGTCCTACAATGCAAAGACCAATTAGTCTAACTTTGATACCTGGAAAGATACCAGAACAAATTTTCAGATTTTCATTTGTAAGCACCTAGAGGATAATTAGGAATAGCCAACATGGATTTATCAAGAACAAATCATGCCAAACCAACCTAATTTTCTCTTTGAGAGGGTGATTGGCTTAATGGATGTGGGAAGCAGTAGATGTGATATCTGTTGATTTTAGTATGGCCTTTGGCACAGTCCTATGTGACATTCTCATAAATAAACCAGGGAAATGTATTATAGACGAAATTACTATAAGATAGGTGCACAAATGGTAGAAAGATCATACTCAAGAAGTAGTTATCCATTGTTCTCTGTCAAACTCTGATGCGGTATCTGTCTTTTGAGAAAAGTAGACCAAGAGGAGACTGGATAACAGTCTTCAAATATATTAAGGCCTGTTGAGGATGGTGATTTATTGTTCTCCATGTCCACTGAAGGTAGGACAAGAAGTGTAATGGGCTTAATCTTCAGCAAGGGAGGTTTAGGTTACATATTAAGAAAAACTTTCTAACTACAAAGGTAATTAAGCTCTGGAATATGCTTCCAAGGGAAGTTGTGGAATCCCCAGAATTGGAGATTTTTAAGAACAGGTTGGACAAACACTGGTCTAGGTATATGTTGTCCTGCCTCAGCACAAGGGGCTGGACTTTATGACCACCTGAGAGCCTTCCAGCTCTACATTTCTCTCATTCTTTTTATCCTCCCTAATGCTGATAGAGCAGTAGTATCCCTGGCAAAGGACATGATGATTTTTGCTGAGGGAGACTTTTTTCTGAAAAGATTCCATGGACAGGAAGATAGCCACTCTTAGAAGGGAGGGACTTGGAAGCTTCATCAATGGTTCTTAGTACTTTACTGGCTGCCAGTTGCTTCACTAGAACCAGTGTTCTGGTATGATGACTTATTCTTGACCTTCTGGACCATGGCTGATTCAGGTCTGTTCCAAAGATATCTCCAGCTAATGAGTTTGTGGTGAACTAGTGCGTGGACTTGGGTAACTGTAAAAGCTGTGGCTGCTAACACAGTGGTCAGGTGCCAATTCTGTTTTTAGCCTTGGACAGTAGATTATTATTAAAAGTAAATCCTCCCATCCTTAATGAACATACTTATCAGAGCATTATCCCCAGAGACTGTGCAGAAAGTAACATGGAGAAACCCTCTGCCTGAACTGAAAACTGTACGGTTGACAAGTATAACAGGTCATAGCTTGACCTGGAAGACCCTTAACTTATGGTGGTGTGTGAGAGAGGAAGAACTCAGCTTGGCTGTCAAAGCAGGGTGAGTCCGTGACACTGGTGCTCAGAAAAACTATGTATGTATGTATGTATTTGCAAACTGAGCAAATTGGATGCATGGAGCAACAGCAAACATGAAACCCCGTGATGCCATTCTTGAGGGTGGATTTGATTTAAATCACTAGTCAGGAAGACTCAATTTAATCATGGTTTTCTACATAAAAGTGCATTCTTGTTGGGTGTTATAACGTTAATGCATATTCTTCACAACTCGAGATAGATCATAGAATCATAGAATATCAGGGTTGGAAGGGACCTCAGGAGGTCATCTAGTCCAAAGCAGGACCAATCCCCAATTAAATCATCCCAGCCAGGGCTTTGTCAAGCCTGACCTTAAAAACTTCTAAGGAAGGAGATTCTACCACCTCCCTAGGTAACGCGTTCCAGTGTTTCACCACCCTCTTAGTGAAAAAGTTTTTCCTAATATCCAATCTAAACCTCCCCCACTGCAACTTGAGACCATTACTCCTCGTTCTGTCATCTGCTACCATTGAGAACAGTCTAGAGCCATCCTCTTTGGAACCCCCTTTCAGGTAGTTGAAAGCAGCTATCAAATCCCTCCTCATTCTTCTCTTCTGCAGGCTAAACAATCCCAGCTCCCTCAGCCTCTCCTCATAACTCATGTGTTCCAGTCCCCTAATCGTTTTTGTTGCCCTTCGCTGGACTCTCTCCAATTTATCCACATCCTTCTTGAAGTGTGGGGCCCAAAACTGGACACAGTACTCCAGATGAGGCCTCACCAATGTCTAATAGAGGGGAACAATCATTTCCCTCGATCTGCTCGCTGTGCCCCTACTTATACCTCCCAAAATGCCATTGGCCTTCTTGGCAACAAGGGCACACTGCTGACTCATATCCAGCTTCTCGTCCACTGTCACCCCTAGGTCCTTTTCCGCAGAACTGCTGCCTAGCCATTCGGTCCCTAGTCTGTAGCTGTGCATTGGGTTCTTCCGTCCTAAGTGCAGGACCCTACACTTGTCCCTGTTGAACCTCATCAGATTTCTTTTGGCCCAATCCTCCAATTTGTCTAGGTCCCTCTGTATCCTATCCCTGCCCTCCAGCGTATCTACCACTCTTCCTAGTTTAGTATCATCTGCAAATTTGCTGAGGGTGCAATCCACACCATCCTCCAGATCATTTATGAAGATATTGAACAAAACCGGCCCCAGGACCTACCCCTGGGGCACTCCACTTGACACCGGCTGCCAACTAGACATGGATCCATTGATCACTACCCATTGAGCCCGACAATCTAGCCAGCTTTCTACCCACCTTATAGTGCATTCATCCAGCCCATACTTCCTTAACTTGCTGACAAGAATACTGTGGGAGACCGTGTCAAAAGCTTTGCTAAAGTCAAGAAACAATACATCCACTGCTTTCCCTTCATCCACAGAACCAGTAATCTCATCATAGAAGGCGATTAGATTAGTCAGGCATGACCTTCCCTTGGTGAATCCATGCTGACTGTTCCTGATCACTTTCCTCTCATGTAAGTGCTTCAGGATTGATTCTTTGAGGACCTGCTCCATGATTTTTCCGGGGACTGAGGTGAGGCTGACTGGCCTGTAGTTCCCAGGATCCTCCTTCTTCCCTTTTTTAAAGATTGGCACTACATTAGCCTTTTTCCAGTCATCTGGGACTTCCCCCGTTCGCCACGAGTTTTCAAAGATAATGGCCAATGGCTCTGTAATCACAGCCGCCAATTCCTTCAGCACTCTCGGATGCAACTCGTCCGGCCCCATGGACTTGTGCACGTCCAGCTTTTCTAAATAGTCCCTAACCACCTCTTTCTTCACAGAGGGCTGGCCATCTACTCCCCATGTTGTGATGCCCAGCGCAGCAGTCTGTATGTAGGTTTCATTTTTAGAAGGTACACACTATACATTTTTAAACAGTGATTTATTTTGAAAAGTTTTTCAGATTAGTTTTACAGCTGTATCAGAAAATTAATGATTAGTTATTTCATTTATCAAAGGTAAGTGAAGCTGATATTTATGAAGTCATTGGGAGATGGACTATCTCCAATTCAACAGGTTAATCATTAATATTTGGAGGATTTTCTTGCCATGCTGTATTAGGAAGAGAACATCACCAGACAGACATTTAAATTGTTTTATTTAACTAAAACAACAATGTTAAGTATTCAACAGCAAACATATAATATTTTAACAAAAAAAATATATCTTTCGCTTCTCACATTTATCTCCAGACTTCTTCTCCTTGTCCAGATCTATTCAGCCCCCAACAATCTTCTATTCTTTGAACTTTTTGAAACTTTGCACTTTTAGAGAGAGCTAAGGGATTGACTCTGTGTACACAAATTTGCAGAGGGACAGTAGAGTTGAGGTCTGTTATTTCTCACCTCTATATATTAATTTATTTATTTAAAAACATTTTTGCTGTTAGCATGTTACCTCTGGAGACACACATCCACAGTTTGAGAACTGCAAAACTAAGCATCTCTGATGGTATCTTCTAGATGGAGCACTGAGTTGCATTGGGTAGATAGGAAGATTAACCTAAATAATCTATACAGAAGCCTGTGGAACCCCATAAAATTGGGTCCCTAATCAATGAACTATTGGAATTTATTTAGAAAACTTTTCTTAAATATTACATGACTATATTGTCTCATACTATAGAATTAGAATTTATAAAGCCTATTCCGTGGTGAGATATCTTTAAGCTTTAATGTATCTTAATTAAAACTATCTTTAGATAGGGTTTTTTCCTCAAAAAAGCATTTTTATAAAAACAAATCGGATTTTAAATTAAAAAAATCCAATTTTTTTTTTTTTAAAAATCATTGATTTTTATCCACCCTGTCATTCTTCCTAGAAGTCCCATTTGAGGGTAGAATTGCACTTTTTAATATTGACCACAGGAGAAAATTACAGAAATTAAACAAATTGTGTCTCCTATAGTTTCAATCTTCCTCAGTTTTTTTTTTGCTACATTCCACAATTTTCTGTAAACCAATTTTGTACTGCCCAGTTAACCAAACTGAACCTTGAAAAAATCTGTCTCTGACCAGACAATAATAACTGTAAACTCGCCTAAATGAGATGTGAATGTCAAAGCTTAATAGGGGTTGATTAAATGCTAACATTTTTAAACCTGGGCTATCTTTTTCTCTTGTCCTTTAAAATAAAAACCACATATCAACTTGAAATCTAGTCAATTTAAAAAAAAAAGTTGAAAGTAATGTCATGTTCTACATCTGCAATTAGGTTCCCCAGGCCTTTTGTGGTTTTACAATGGCTTTCTTTGTTTTTTAAATGTGTTTTCTCTACCCTGCTGCTGTGAATCTTGCCCAGAAAAAAGGGATAATGGACTGACTATATAGAAGAATCTGTGAAACTAGCTACACACACATGATGTCAAACGCACAAAGCAAATTGAACAATGAAGAAATAAGCTCCCTGTCCCGAAATAAATTTTACTAAGGTTCAGGGGCAAAAGGCATCTTTGGTGGATTTTTTAAAGTGTTTAATGTTGCCCTTCAGAATTTAATTCTGTATAGTTGGACAAGGAAAAAGGAAGATATCAGTTGCTGTACAATCTGATCATTAAGTACACTTGCTGGAATTCCTTATAATGAGTGCCTAAAAAATAATTCAGTAATACTATAGTAGAATTCAGTGATACTACAGTAAAAAAGATGATTTGTAATTAAGAAGCCAGTGTCCACATACTGGACATATAAGAATGTGAATAGACATATAGTGTAGGGTCTCCTTATTTCCCTTTCTCACCCGCCCAAAAAAGGGCAGATGTGGGAGAATGCCGGGGTGTGGGAGCAGAGGCAGAAAAAGAGGAAGGAATGATTTACATACCAAGCAGCAGTTCACAGAATCATAGACTTTAAGGTCAGAAGGGACCATAATGATCGTCTAGTCTGACCTCCTGCACAACGCAGGCCACGGAATCTCACCCACCCACTCCTGTAACAAACCCCTGACCTATGTTTGAGCTACTGAAGTCCTCAAATTACATCCATTCCAAAGATGTCAACATTTTCCAGGGAAGGAAAAAGACAAAGCCAAAGTTTTGTTGATAAAATATCTGGTAACCAAGACAACACAACTTTATTCTATGTAAGGCCTATTTTCCAGCATCTGTCATATAAACTACATCCAAAAATGCTGCTTCATCATTACATATAAATACCAAGTTAAATATTTATTAGCATTAATAGAGAGACATTCTGCTAGAGGCAAGAAAGAAAGAAAAAATTAATTTCTGCTCACTTTTAAAATGAGCTGGAGAGTCTGTGAAATTGAGATACAAAAGAAGGCTATTCCTGGTGGCAGAAGCTCTGGTAAAGAAGGGGTGAGATTGTGCAATAGGACAGAGAATATGTGGGTGATGTAAGGAAAAGGTCGGATGGTCAGAGCAGGTTCTGATAAGTAGATTGGAGTGGATCCATGGAGAGATCTGTACAGTGGAGGGGACATTTTAAATTTAGATCCATATGAATGAGTTTTTTGAAGAGGGGAGTGATGCGGTCATGCTTCTTTGTATGCATGAGAAGGTGGGCGGTAGCATTCTGTGTTTGATAAAGCAGGGTTCGGCAACCTATGGCATGTGTGCCAAAGGTGGCATGTGAGCTGATTTTTTTAATGGCACGCTGCTGCCTGCTGGGTCCCAGCCACTGGCCCCGCTCAGCAGGCTGAGCGGGGCCGGGGCTGGGACCCCGGCAGGCAGCAGCATGTCATTAAAAATCCTGCCCGCCTCGGCCCGCTCTTCTCCGCACCCACCCTCCTCCCGGGGCGGGAGGGGGCAGGGTGAAGAAGCTTGGTTCTGCTGGCTGCTGCTGCAGGGCAGGCAAGTTCCCTCTCCCCCACCTCTTCCCCCAGCATGCTGGATTCCTGCCCCTCCTCTCCCTCCCTGCCACCGATCAGCTGATGGCCCTTGCAAGGGAGGGGGAGAAGCAGAGCTGCAGCGTGCTTGCTGCTCTGGGGAGGAGGCGGAGACAAGGTGGGGACAGGGCCTTGGGGAAGGGGATTGGAATCAGGGCATATCTCCTCCAGCCCCCTGCCGTGTGCCGCTCTAGGCAGGGGGCTGGGAGCACCCCCATGACCCTGGCCCACACCCCCAGCCCTTGACCCCTGCACCTCCCCCCACACCTCAGCCCTCTGCCCTGACCCCTGCACCCCCCACGACCCCAGCCCTGACTCCAGCACTCTCCCACATACCCAGCCCCCCACACCCCATGCCCTGACTCCTGCACCCTCCTCACACCCCCCCAGCCCCCTGCCCTGATTCCTGCACCCACCACACATATCCAGCCCCCCCACACCCCATGCCCTGACTCTTGCACTCCCCACATTCCCACCCCCACCCTGAGCACCAAACAGGAGCTCCTACACCCCTCACACCAAATGGGAGCTGCCCAGATAAGCACTCCACACTCAAACTTCCTGCCCCAACCCTGAGCCCCCTCCCCCCTTCTAGCTCCTGGCCAGACCCTGCAGCCCAACCCCCAGCCTGCTCCTTCACCCCCAGCCCTGTGCTCAGTGCACTCCCACCCTCAGCTCAGTGCAGAGAGAGAGGAAGAGAATGGGCTAGAATCAGGGAGAAGGTAGGTATCCACTCTATGTGGGCAGGGCCGGGATCCCTGAGTGGCAGCGGGCTGAGCCGCTCAGTCCACTGCCAGTCTGAGGTCCTGGCCACCGGCCCCACTCAGCCCACTGCTGGTCTGGGGTTCTGGCTGCCAGCCCCTTGCCAGCCGGGGTCCCGGCCGCAGGCCCCGCTCAGCCTGCTGCGGGCCTAGGTGAACAGAACCCCAGGCTGGCAGCGGGCTGAATGGGCTGGCGGCGTAAGATCAGCATTTTAATTTAATTTTAAATGAAGCTTCTTAAACATTTTGAAAAACTTGTTTACTTTACATACGACAATAGTTTAGTTATATAATATATAGACTTATAGAGAGAGACCTTCTAAAAAATGTTAAAATGTATTACTGGCATGCAAAACCTTAAAGTGAATAAATGAAGACTTGGCACACCACTTCTGGAAGGTTGCCGACCCCTGTGATAGAGTATGGAGCTTTGGGACCTGGGTAGCCTATAAAACAGGGACTGCAATTAATGAAGATGAAAAGAGCAGCAGATTTGGATGGAGAAGATTTCAGCAGACATGGTGGTCACTTGTTCCGCTCTTCTGCCTCTCTATTGATTCAGCTTTGTCTACATGGGGAAATAGTGTAGCATTAGTAACAGGTATAGCTGAACAGAGTACAAACACAGTTTTTGTCCTCTGCACTTACATTTATATCCATGAGCAGCATTGATTCTGCAAAATCAGTTGCTGACATAATGCTATTTTCATATGTAGACCAGGCCTCATTCCTCCTCACTCATTCCATTCCCCAAACTTACCACTAGACTTGTCTGACATTTTTCAAACAATGCACTGAAAAATGCAGTTTTGGGTTGACCAAAACTATTTGCAAATTTGTATAGAGTTTGCCAAACCAAACGAAAAAAGTCAAAATGTTTTGGTAAGTCAAAACAGAACATTTCATTCAGAAACATTTTGTTTTGCCTTTCACACATTTTGACAAAAGCAAACAAAAGGCCCACAGAACAGTCAGAGAAGAAGGTAGTGCTGCTGCGCAAGGCAGCAGGCTCCATATAGCCACTTGTTGTGTGGCAGGCTAGAGCACTGTCGTTTTACATCCCAGCTTGCCGTACACTAAATCACCATATAGACATGCCCTTAAAATCCCTTCTTCAAGGACTATTTATTTTATAAAAAGTGGAACAGCTTTGAGAGGAGAGACTGAGAAATTCCTCTGTACCTATGACTAAGGCAGTCTCCTGCAGTGGGGGGAGACCCAAATTCAAATTCCTAACTCCCTATCAGGTAAAGGGGGGAATTGAACCAGGGACTCCCATATTCCAGGTGAGTGCCCTAACTATTGGGCTAAAACTGATAAGGGGAGGGGTACCACCACCACTTTTTCCTCTGGCTGTTTTGTGAAAGGGGAGACCAGTGGCTGGACTTTTATGCAGCAGGCATCAGTCTGTGAAGAGTGTCTTCTGGCAGAGGCTGTGCAATCACAGAGTTTGAGGAGAACCTTGATTAGTGGCCACCTCCCTGATTGCTATCAGGGTTATAATGCAGGTACTTTCTGTAAGGACAGGTATGGGAATGTACTCAATATAGGGAATAATCGTGCATTGGCAACGTGGGATGTTTACAGCATTTTGTACTGTTCCTCTGTTCTAGGGAAATAACAGTTTGATTTGTTTCCATCTGTTTGTGGATACAGTTAGTGTTAGCTACTAGATATATATTTTTAAAAGTGCTGAATTGTAATTAGCATTCCATCATTGCTGAAATATTTTCAATAAGATACTACTGAGATGTGAGAATCTAGGTGGTTGGGTACACTGTTCTGACTGTTACCACTTTATTACACTTCTAATGTATTCAGTGTAAAGAAAGGAGAGTTACTTGCATCAGACAAAATGCTTGGTGGTGTAACTTTGACAATTTCACATTTTGATCACTTGCTGATTTCCCCGTTTTGTAAATACTGTATGCAAGAAACTAAAGCAGGCCCCAACCTTTACAGTCAATCTGCGTCCAGGCTGTTAGTCCCTCTGTGCCCTCTGGATTGCTGCTTAGTCACTGACTCCAGCTGCCACATGCAGCAAAAGAGGTAATTATAATTAGAAGTCAATTATTACAATTTTATTTAGTACTGCAAAATGTTCTTACCAGTGGTTGCAGAGTTAAACCTATTGTTAGAAAATCCCACAATACAATGGTGTGCTCTTCATTTTTAAGTGGATTCAGCATTTCTTTATTTCGGGAATTATATGTGTTCTAGGGTTTTCACTTGTGTATATGAATTGTTGGTGTCCAAGTGACTGTGTAATTAAAAGAGCAAATTTTGGAGCTACTGTGTTGTGCCAGTAATTTGTGGATTAAGATTGATGGATATTCAGAGGTAGAAAAATCCTGTTTGGTCATTTTATAGATACCTAATATTTGACCTAGATTTTTTAATTTAGCTTTTCCCAGTTCAGTTTTTTTAAATTCCCATAGATGGAGATTTAGAGTAACGTATCACTATGTATATAACCTTTAAAATCAGTAAGTTGATCAGATACCATGATGATAACTACAGTATAAATTCTATTAGTGGAGGTTATGGCATTCTGTAAATAAACAAGGAAATGCCACCTAAACTTATAAAATCAAAATGCAGATATTACTTTTAATTATGGAACTGTTTTCTTTCTATCTATTTAGCATATGATATAAATAAAACAAAATTTGGACGCTTGGGTGGATAGAAAGTACAAATAAAATAAGACTCATAAAATGTAGTTAAGGAGCAGTGTTCTTTAAAAAGGTCCTCATGTTGCTGTAGTCAAATTCTTTTTCAATTTCTTTTACAGAAAAGATGAGTGCACCAAATCAGCCTCCACAAAAAGATAATGGCAAAACCACTGACAATGTGGAAGAGCACAGCTATAAGCACGGGAAAAAGATTCGAGCCACCCTTAGGACAACAGAACGAGATCTCAAGAAAAATGTGCAGTGCTCATTCATGTTAGACTCAGTTGGTGGGTCCTTGCCAAAAAAATCAATTCCAGATGTTGATCTCAATAAGCCTTACCTCAGCCTTGGCTGTAGCAATGCTAAGCTTCCAGTCTCTGTGCCCATGCCTATAGCCAGAACTGCACGCCAGACTTCTAGGACTGATTGCCCAGCAGACCGCTTAAAATTTTTTGAAACCCTGCGGCTTTTGTTAAAGCTTACCTCAGTCTCAAAGAAAAAGGACCGGGAACAGAGAGGACAGGAAAACACCTCCTCTGTCTGGTTGAATCGATCCAATGAACTGATCTGGCTTGAGCTGCAAGCATGGCATGCAGGCCGGAGCATTAATGACCAAGATTTCTATCTGTATACGGCCCGTCAAGCCATCCCAGATATTATTAATGAAATCCTCACCTTCAAAGTGAAGTATGAAAGCTTCTCCTGTGTAAGAAATGAAGCCAGTTTCAATGGTACTTCAGGAGAAGGACATTGCAAAGCAGCCCATGGAACTAGTGCTGTGGGTTACACAAGTTACTATGAACACCTCCATCGTCAGCGGGTCTCCTTTGAGCAAGTAAAGAGGATAATGGAGCTGCTAGAGTATGTAGAAGCACTTTATCCATCTCTGCAGGCCCTTCAAAAGGACTATGAAAAGTATGCTGCAAAGGACTTCCAAGACAGGGTGCAGGCACTCTGTCTGTGGTTAAACATTACAAAAGACTTAAACCAGAAACTAAGGATTATGGGAACTGTTTTGGGCATCAAGAATCTGTCTGACATTGGCTGGCCAGTGTTTGAAATTCCTTCTCCTCAACCGTCCAAGGAAAATGATCCAGAGGATGAGGAAGATGGTAGGGAAGCAGAAGTAAAAGAATCCTCAGGAACATGCATTGAGGAAAGTGAAGATGAAGAACAAATCTCTGAGGAGAATGTTGAGGAACTCAGACAAGCCATCAAGAACAATTTTACCAATAAGCCAAATTTTGATTTTCAGCTACAGGACCATTTTTCAAGGAAGCTTGACAGGCTTGAATCAGAGGATGACTTGGCCTGTTGGGTTATTCCAGAGTGCAGTGCCGAGGCAGGCTGCAGCAGACACTGTTTGACCTCTATTTACAGGCCATTTGTAGACAAAGCACTGAAGCAAATGGGGTTGAGGAAACTAATTTTAAGACTTCACAAGCTAATGCATGGTTCCTTGCAAAGGGCCCGTATGGCATTGGTAAAGGGTGATCACCAGCTGGAGGTAGGTTCCTTGCTGGCATAAATGGGAATACTGTAGATTCACTCGGCTCCCCACCCCCCCTCAGTATTGTTTCAAATGTTACCTACCACAGTTGAATCAAGAGCTTGGAAAGCATCAATTATTTTCACCTGACAAACCAGTTTTCTGACTTACATTTTTCTCCTTCTTAAAATAAAAATAAAATTTCATTCTGGACACACCTGTTTCTTACCTTTGGTATGTAATCTCTGCTAATTAGAAACAGGTGTTTTCTCAGGTATTGCAATTTGATTTATAAAGTGTCTCACTCTCATTTTTTAAAGTGTAGTAATAATTGGTAAATTCCAAGAATCAGTAGCTCATTCTAATTGCCATATTTGTTTGAGATAACTTTATATTAATGAGTTAATCCTTTTAATTTTGAGAGAAAGGAGGTGCGCTACCATTAAGAGCCTACAAGAGCTAACAATGAAATTAAGAAATGTTTCTGTTGACCTCAGCAAAAGTAAGAATGAACCTTCCATGTAGTATAAACTGTGTTTACTATAAGCACCATTATTGTTTGGTAAAGTTCTGATGGTTGGAAGTTAAAGCTAGACAAGTTCAAATTAGAAAGAAAGGCACACATTTTGAACAGTGAGGGTGATTAAACATTGGAACATACTACCAAGGGGCAAATGGTGGCTTCTCCATCTTTTGTCTTTAAATCAGGACTGGATGCCTTTCTGGAAACTGTGCTTTTGCCACACACAAGTTATAGGCCTCAATATGGGATTAAATTCTATGGCCTTTGATATATAGGTGGTCAGAGTAGGTGACCTAATGGTCTCGTCTAACCTTAAAATCTATGAAAGAAAGCAGCTTAAGTCCATTAAATTTTTCCACTGGCTCTTATTTGTTTTCATTTTTTTGTTTCAGGTTATAATACACTAAATAAAGAAAATTATAAGTGATTTAAATGGAAAGTAATGATGGAAGCAATAAACTGAGTGTACTGGTTGAAATGTCATGCAGTAATTAAGATCCAGGATAATTAGCTATGGACTTCTGAAGTTTTTATGGCTAGAATTTGTAGCCCAAACAGGATCTGAATTCAGGTCTCCAGAGGTGAATTAAGCCACAATGCCATTTATGGTTTACCATCTATTTTTGTAGATGTAGACTTCAGCACACCGCACATGTAAGGACAGTATATGCAAACGCTTCACTTCATCTAATCCTAACTACACAGTAAACTGTTCTTACACAACATACTACAAATTTAGTATAATACTGAGCAATAGTGAAAAAACTTTAAGGCATATTGGTCACTTCAGTGTTAACTGCTTTATCCACAAACTTCACTTAAGAAAATCTGTTAGCTGTTGAAAAGAAATTGCATAATACCAGCTGCTGACTAAACTTAAAATGTTCTGTGGTGTATATTTTCTTTCTTGTTAATGATGCTGCGAACCATTGTGACCATGATAGTAGTGTAAGTGTACGTGAATGGAAATAATCTTGCAAGAGTCTACGTTTGTATATAACTTTAAGAAGAAAAAGTAGGGTATTTTATTATATTTTAGAAATGGCATCTGATCATGTAATTAAGTTGCTATTCAACGTAGCATAAGTATTTCCTTAGTTGTGATTGATGATATAACCTTAACAATGTTTTGATAGAAACAACAATTTTCCATGGAGAAATCCTTTCTAGTAAACTAGTTATGTACCTTCATGAATTGCTAACTCTCCTGACACTTAATACTGAAATAAGCATAGCTAATTTATAGAATTTGTTTATTACATGTTTGTATTTTGGAACAAAAATAACATTTCCTACCATATGTTCTTCAATAATCATGACATAAACAGTGTTACGCAAGTTTTAGACAATATGTATTTAGCAATACTAGTAGTCAAGGTTTTTTCTTCCATCATGAGGTAGCATTGTTTAGTGGCATGACTAGTCCTGGGACACAGGGATCCTTCTGCTTTCTAATCTCAGCTCTAATATGAATTCCTTCTGTGCTCTTGGACAAGTTGCTGGATCCTCTTGGTTCTGTTTTCCTATTTGTAAAAGGATAACATTTATATACCTCACAAGGGTTTTTTGAGGATTAATAAATTCACGTTTATAAGTAACTTGATGGTGTGAAGAATCATGCTAGTAGTACTACTGTTGATCTTGAGATCATTTTGTTCTCTACAAAAAATATATTAAAACTATTGGCTGAAATTGCAGCCAGCTTCAAACTGGCTTCTACTTATGTTCTCCAAGATTTTGTATGAGAATATGTTTGTGCATTTCTGAAGCATATGCATGTGCAAAATCTTAGTTCATGTACATGCTGATGTGTGTGTGCCATTCGGTATTAGTGAACAAATGTGCATTCACATTTTTATAGGCTAAAAACAAATGGAAACTATGTATGAAAGTTTAGCCCGATAGGTAGAGCATACTTTTAAAAATGAATAGGAATGAAAAATAATTCCAAGGTTTGAAGGAATGTCTTTGCATATTTTTTTCCTGTTTATTCAAATACAGCTGCATGCCTTTCTAGAGCAATGGTTCTCAGACCACAGACTGGGAACCACCAATAGTTGGCAGAACCCTTGCTGGTCCCTGTGATTAAACATTCTGAGAATCAAGCAGAGGAGTACTTCTAAGACCCACTGATCATTAATCTTTTTGTAGAATAGTTGAGAACACCTTTATGGCCTCGTAGCACTCAGTGGTGCTCATTTTCACTAAGCTGTTCCATCATTTTTGGACTATTGAAACAACATTTGTAAACTTCCTGTGCTAGCCCCCAAAATAATGGGATATCAAATTGGAAATCACATTTCTCTGAAATGCTTTACCTACAGTAGTAATAGATTACAGCTAACGAAGAGAATACAGCAAATATATTTTTCAGTTTGCCTACTTTTTGCATTTTGACAGTACTCTGAATATAGTCGTTTTCACTGTTTCCCTTTGTAAGTCAGTCCCATTGTCCTTTCTGAAAAAACTTTTGTAGATTTCAAAAGGGAATAACAATATAATTTTTATAATTAAAAAAAATTACTTAAATTCAGGGATTGCTATTAAAAGGGTTAACTTTTAGAGTCTATTAGAAACTGCAGTTTTAAAAAGTCCCTTTCAAAGAAAAATTCCAGTTAACATTAAGGTATAATTTCCTTTTTTGTAAGTGTACGTATGCAACTCTGAGGTTCTGTTTATTGTAAATATCTTATCAGTTTTGCAGGGTTGTTTTTTATTACTGCAGACCATATACATTAAGTAATTCCACTTTTCCCTTCCCCAAAACAACCTATAACGGAAACATTATGTAATTATATATTTTGTTGCGAATTTTGTTTTTTCTTATACTTTATTTAATCCTTGTATGTGTATCATGTTAGTGTACAAATGTACTTGTGTTGAGAATCAAACCATAATAGGTACAATTTTTAAAAATGCGTGAATGCCGTAGGTGCCGAAGTCCCAATGGGGACTTAAGTGCTTTTGAAAATAGGACTTAGGCTCCTAAATTACTGTAACTTAAGCACTTTTTGAAAATTTTACCCAGTGTTAGCAGACTTTGTTTTCTCCAGGTTTTATATTCAGCCTCCTTTGTCCTAAACTTTGGAACACATTTTCAAATGCTGATTAGGGCTGTGATTGTGGCGGGTTTTATTTCACTTCCATTTTTGTGTTTTTCGTTTTATTAGTTTCCTGTAAAAGTATTAAAATTGTGACATTTCACTGATATTTTTTGTACTGAAAACACAAAAGTAAAATTTAGACTAATGCACAATTTTATATATTGGATGTGTGATATTGGCTCTTCAGTCTGAGGACTTGTCTACACAGTGGAAAAATCATGGTGTAGCTGGTGTGCACAATCTCCTCTGTACTAACTCTCTACATGGACACTTATTGTGCATTAGAAGTGCCTTTGTGCAAATTAGCTTAATACACTTTTGAATGCGTGTTAAACTAATGAGCACAAAGGCATTCCTAGTGTGCCGTCAGACTGTCCACAGGGGGAGTTAGTGCAGAGTAGCTAGTGTGCTTTAAATTCACACCCAAATTTATTCCACAATAATTTCCCCTTGTAGACTAGCTGTTAGAGACAATGACAACACTGCTAATCTACAAGAACACTTGTTGTAACAAAACTATCCTACCTGTAGTACTTTGTTTTCAGATAAGACTTGCAGAAGTAGTTCTGTTACATATGTGTATGTTATGTATAACTTTAAAGTCTTGCAGTGATTATGCAAATGTCCTTACATTGTTTTCTTTTCCTTCTGGAAATATTACCTATTATATAGTTGTATCTGTTACAGTTTACTTTTGTGGGTTGGTGAGTCTTATTGTAAATCAGGGTGGCATTCTTGCTATAATAATTGAAATCATTGGTGTTTCATTGTAAACCTTTGTGTTACTTTTCGTTAAAGAATTTTTATATATTGCCTGTGTGCTTGAGTATACACATGTACGTTTTACAAAATATAAAGAAAATTTTAATGCAGTGGCTCTTTAAAAATGAGCTTTGATTTAAAAAAAAAAAGTTTCCTGAACTCTCCTATTTTGAAAATGAATTGTTTATGTAATTTAAACATTAATATCTAAAAACTCAGGAAATTTAATTTGTTTGAATAAAAATGTTTATATGCAGTATGAAACTGAGGTTAGATATTCATCACACTTATGACCCAGTACTACAATGAGCTCCATGCAGATGAAAGGCTTCATCTGTATTAAAGTCATGTAGGACCTGGGCCTTAAAGATTATGGCCAACATTTTCAAATGTCTGTTTCAAAATTAGAGACCTGGGGTAAAATTTTGAAAAGTGCTTTGGCCTATGTCTACATGGCAATTGAACAGTGGTATCTGGCCCGTGTCAGTTGACTTAGGCTTGTGGGGCTCAAACTGCAGGCTCTAAAAACTTCAGTGTCGACATCTGGGCTTGGGGGAGCCTGGGCCCTGGTACCCTTCTCCATTGTGAGCTCCCAGAGCACGGGCTCCAGCCTGAGCCTAGACCTCAACACTGCTGTTTTTAGAGCCCTGCAGCGTGAGCCCAGTGAGCTTGAGTCAGCTGACCCAGGCCAGATGCCAGGATTTAATTGCAGTGCAGTCATACCCCTAGTGACTAAGTCCCATTTTCAATAAGAGTTAGGTGCCTTACACCCAGATTTTTAAAAGTATTTAGTTACCTAACTTGTGTGGATATGGAACTAAGGCTTGTAAGCAGTTTAGGCACTTTTGTAAATTTTACTAAGAAGGCCATATTTTGGCACTTAAATGGTGCGATATTTCAGAGTTGCTGGAAAAATGTCTGCAGAGAACAATTTGTGGCTAGTCAGAACTTCTGAAAATCAGGCATCTTAAGTGGCTTAATAGGGGTTTAGGTGTCTAATAATAGAAGCCCTGTATTTGAAAGTCTTGCTGTATTATCTCTAGTATTAGAAAATACCATTTTTAGTTATTTTGTATTTTAATCCTGTATTCCTAAAAATAATTCCCCAGTATTATGAAAAGTCACGTTGTTTGAAAGAGTCTTTTAAAAATTTACTGAACAAACACTAAAATCCATATTCTCATTAGCTATATTCTAGGTTGAGAATTTAAATTTCATTAGGTTATTTTTGCTACTAGTGTAGTTCTTAAAACATTGTTGGCAAAAGTGTGTTTGGAAAAAAATGTATTTATATTAAAACAAAGACTTTAACCTTCAGATGTTTGCACATGGGCAGTAAAATTCATCCTTACTAATTTTCGTATGGCTTATTGCTAATGAAAAAGTCCTCTTTAAAAAGCCTTGACTGCTATTGTTATGGTTCCATTAAAGCCCCAGAAAATAGATTAATTTAAAAAAATTGAACGGGGTAAAAGGAAGGTGTAGTGAGATTTCTTTTGAAAAGATTAATTACTGCAGTAGCAGACCATCGAGTCGCAGGGATACACAGGAGTAGTGTTGAAATAAATCATTGATTTTTTTTTTTACATTACATTTTATACATGTATAAGCAGAAATGTTAGGCACTTTGTATCACAGATACTTGCTGATTGATTCATCTTGGTCTCTTGATTTTTGTCTGAGCAGAGACTGGGAGTTCTGTGGAGACAGTGGGTGAAATCTTTATCTCATTGAAGTCAGTGGCAAAAATCCCTAACTTCAGTGGGACCAGGATTTTATCCAGTGCATTCCACCTTTTGGGTGGAGGAGAAGGGGTTCATGCCTTTTAAAGCTGCTGGTTCACTTGAGAAACAGTTGATTAGCTGTAAAGGTGATTTCCCTGGTCGTCCTAGAGAGGAAATGAGGGTGATGACTGGGACATAAACCTTGAAGGGGGCAGGAATTGAAGTTTCAATTTGGAATGGATAGATTGTTGGAACACAGAAATCCCTTCTATTCATATTGTTTTTCACGGGTTGGTGGAAACTCTGTGTAAGGAATCACCATACTACCTATTATATGCACAGGAATTAGTTTTACTAATTATAAGATGTGTATAATGCAAAGAAGCCCATATCAGCCCTTTTTTGTGTTTAAGGTGACTAGTCTGGTCAACTTCAAGGAACTTTCTATCAAACAGTAGGCTAGTGCTTTTTAAAGTCCCTTTAGAATCTACGCCTGCCAACTAGTTTTGTGCCATTGCTAAAAAGCAATGAACACAGTATGTTGCTGGAAAAGTACATTGCCTAACTTTGTCAGGCAGAATAATTCTGTGTGACTGTTCTGGGGAAACAGAACTTGCCTGATGCAGTAGGAACAAAATGTCAAAAATGTGAATGTGGGTGTAAAGGAATAAACAAGTTTTCTATTAGCTGGTGAGCCTAAAAATAGTTAGCATATGTAAAGTTTTTAATTTTCATAACTGTACTTGATCATTTGATCTACTTTATATTCTTAATCTATTTACCTTTCACATTAATCCATGTTGTATGCATCTGACACTGAAGAAAAACGAGAGAACTACATATGAAAGATGCTAGTCACATCTCTTAATGCATCAATGGAAGGTGTTCAAATATTACAGTAATGGGTGCAATATAAGAACTGGATTAGAGTTTAAAGAGCTTAAGGACAAATTTTGTCCTTGGATAATGCACAACTCCCATGAACATTAGTGAGCACTGCATGCATATTAAAGGACAGATTTCTAAATTGCTATCACTCACTAAGCTTGCATGTGCAACTGTGCCTGAAACACACATTACATTTGGGTACACGTATAGTTTAGATAACATCATTGAGAATATCTCTGAATGCAATCAGCTTAAGATGTTAAATATAAATTTAACTTCCTTAATTTGAAAACATACTAGCTATACTTACCATTTTGTATTACTTGTTTTAACCACAATGCTGCTTTAAGAAACATAACCAAGTTTGACAAACCCTTGCAGGAGGACACTTTCAAGATTTCTTTTTTCTTTTGGTTTTGGGGGGTTTTTTTTGGTTCGCTGTGTGATGACTCCTATTTGTTGCTTTGTGCACTTTCCCCACTGTGCTATTTCTAATAGAACAGTTGGAGGAAATACGGTAATGCTACCATTCAGATGCAACACACAGCTTGACAAAGCCCAGTATCACCTTGCTTTTCCAGAATTACTCCATTAGTATAAAACACTTGAACGTTTTTTGAAAAAGCTTAAATCTTGAAATTACCTTTAAGTATCCTAGGATGATCTGAATAGATGTTCCAGTGTTGTTTTAGGTTTAACACTATTCCAGGCTCTCATGTGCAATCCAGTTTTCTTTCTATACAGAGAATATTCTGCTTCATTGGATAGTTTAATCATATTCTGATCTTGGAAATAAATTAAGATTGGATTGTTCACTCTCAAGTGTCCACACCTGTTGTTAAATTATTTGTCCTCAGTCTGGCAGCTTTATGAGAAAACTGGATTTTAGCTTTTTTAAAAAAGACTTAATTTGAAATCATAGTGTTGCAGACTTTCCAGGATATTAGATCATAGTGGATTAATAGCCTGGCTCTTAAAAGCAATTTCTTTTTTCATGCATGCAGTTTCCTTAAACTTTAGATTATTTAAAATCCTTGTTACAATATTTGTTTTATTTATTTTTTGTTACAGTTTTCAGAGTTCCCAGATCCCATGTTGTGTTCAGATTATGTGCAGTTGTCAAATTCCTCACTTTCCTCAGAGCAAAAATGCAGCACTGTATCAATGGAAGAGCTGAAATCTATGGATTTACCATCTTTTGAACCTGCATTCTTGGTCCTTTGCCGAGTACTTCTCAATGTTATCCATGAATGTCTCAAGTTAAGGTTGGAACAAAGGCCCGCTGGGGAACCATCTCTCTTGAGTATTAAGCAGGTTTGCTTCAAGAGTTTTTATTAAAAACTGTTTTCTATTCTTTAATTATAATGTTGTCTGTTTAATTGTTTTAAAGAGAATTTGTTACAGAAATGATAGTACATTATGTGTCCCTTAAATTGCCTTCAACTGCATATGGAAATGAGGTTTATGTAATAAACAACTGGTCACATATACCTGTTTGATTTATGCGGCCAGGAATCAAAATGTCTGAGTAAAGGATTATGAGACACTAAGGATAAATAAATAAATAGCATTCCATTGCTGTTATAGGCTGTAGACGTCATCTGCAGTAAGGTTGAAATAGGTCTACCAGCAGTTGTGTTGAATGTGGGCATAAGCTAGTATGAGTGTAGTATGGTTTCCTTCACCAGTGTAGACTAGGATTTTTTTGTCTGCTCCTCATTCCACAATCTGAACCGGTGAATTCTTCTCTACTGCTTATACTCGATAGGCAGTAACCAGTCGCTTGTTTCCAAGTTTTTGGTTTTTTTTTTCCCCATCCAAAAGTATTCCCTCTACTTGCTGGTTTCCTCACTTTCCTTTTGGTCTTTCTTGTGAATTCAAGACCTGTGCAAAACCTGGACGTTCAGTGCAGCATGACTAGAAAAATTAAAACAAAACTACCTCTCATTGCCAACCAAACTTGTATGTGACACCAGAGACTTGCTTCAGGTACTGGCCTGGGAGATGGCAGGCAGTGTAGTAATTCTGGCTGATAGGTAGGCTTGGCTGAACTCTATTTTTATTTTTTATCATGTCAATGGATAATATTGATGTTTATTTTTAAGAATATTTTGATTTTTATTGATTTAAATTTTCTCTGTTGGAGGAAATTATGTGGGTGTGGTCAGACAATTTATTTAATGACAGCAGATGTTGAGATATAGAAAGGTAAAGCTTTATAGCCATCAAAACACAAATTTCCAACATCACATGTCAAAATATACAAAGTAAATATCCTCAAATCAAACTAAGTTCTCAAGCAGTATTTTACTTTGGCGATCTGTAAGTTTTGATTTTTGATGGAATTTTTTTTTTAAATGATTTTGTGTGTTTGGTGAAATTGATGTTTCCTGACATTTACTAGTAAAAATATAATTCTTTCGCCTACTCAGAGGTGATGGTCTATCTAGGCCCTCTTTTATGGCCCTCTCCTTTCAGGAGATAGACTTTTTTGGGATAGCCTGCATTGACTGCTGATCCTAAGACATCGCTTCCTTCAGACAACCTAAAAGCTCTTGGCCTCCTCATCTAAGTCCTTTTAGGTACCACCATTTCATAAGTTCTCAGGTTGATTTAGATCCTGGTTCTAGATACCCAAGATTAATTTCCAAACTGTAATTGAGCTCCATACCTCTTGACTGACTGACTGACAGGTTTCTTAAGACCACTTTCTGAGCCCATTCCTCTCATCTCTCTTGGATCTGGATGTCCTTATGTTGGAGGGCATGGGAGAAAACCACTTCAGTCTGATGGGTCCTCTCCATAATTTAAAAAAGATGGTTGCACATTAGTTTCTCTTTTTCAAACTCCTTCAGGGGTGGGGGGTGCTGTCTCTTCGTTTTCCTTCCCTTTAGTTTGTAAACCAGCATTCTTCACTGTTCGGTAGAGGTGACTAATTCTTGCTGTCAAAGTTGTACGTCTGGCAGAGACAAGATCAACAGTGAATATTCTGGCTAATTGACTCATCAGAGAGAATGAATTCACCCCCAACAAATGCCAGAGGTGTCCCAATCAGTATTTTTAAGAACCTGTAGTTCAGAGGTACTTCTTAAATAGATCTCTTTGCTAACTGAATGAACTATGTAGGTTCAAGCCAGGTACTTTCATCTCACTTTTTTTTTCTCCATCAGGTGGGCAAGGAGCTTGAAATATGCATCATCCCAAGGGTCTCTCAAAAGTGCTTCTTTTTTTTGTTTATTTTAAAGTGGGAGGTATTTGGCATACTCATCACCACAGCATAGTTTTTAGATCTTGGCTTTCCTACTCCTGCCTCTATAATCTCAAGTTTTCCTTTTCGTTGCCCCCTTCTTTGAGCCCAGTCTTGTATTGATCACCATCCTCCTTATTGCAATCCTTAAACATACTTCAAGATGGTTATCCTGTCCCCCCTTGGTGTGCTTGTCTCAAGACTGAACATGAGCAGTTTATTTAACTGAAGCAAAATAGGCATTAAACACCTCAGCCTTGTTGGTGTCATCCATTTATTCTGCTTATCCACTTAGTAGTGGACCTACACTTTCCTTTGCTTTTTTCTTGTTCTTAATTAATTTATAGAACCTCCTTCTTATTGTCTCTTATGTCCCTTGCTAAGTTTATGGGTTATCAGCAGTGGTGCTGGAACAATTTGTATAGTGGAGGTGCTGAGAGCCTTTGAACCAAACTGTAAACCCTGTACATGATGGAAACCACTTCAAGCCAGGGGGTGCTACCACACCCCCCAGCATGCTTAGTTCCAGCACCCCTGGTTATCAGTTGAGTCATTAGAACCATAATACCCAATAGATGTTCATTCCCTTCTGAATTCTATAACAGGGTTATAGGCAACTTTCCCCCTCTCCCTCCCCCCCCATTTAAAGCTGCAGGTCTTCTCTCCTGGCAGCAATCATAACCCATGTCTCTTAGGGCCGTGACTACTAGAGTTGGGTGAAATCTTTTGGATGAAACTTTCTGCTGCTGAAAAATGCATATTTGGGTCCACTGAAACACTTCACAAATTCTTGGCGAATTTGCTGAATTGTTTTCCGGGGGGGTGGGGGGAACCACTGGAAAAAGTCTAGTCCCTTTGTTCCAAAAATGGCAGTTTTTCTATTTGAAATGATTGTTTAGAATTTTGTGTCATTTACGTTTTTAAAAAGTTTAACACCACCAGCCCTTCTTCCCCACAAAAAACCAAAATGAAATTAGTGTTTTTCTTCAAATTTTTCATCCCCCCCCCCAATTAATTTTGTTTTGGATTGGCCCAAATGAACTTTTTCCGTTTTTTTTTGTTTGTTTTTTGTTTTGTTTTTTTGGCCTGGCCACTGAACCAGAAAATCAGCTATTTGTACATGGCCACTTCTCTGGCTGAGAAGGAAAGGTCTTCAAAGGAAGATTTGTGTAAGGTTGCCACCTGTTGGTCCTACATACCTTTTTCAGGCACTACAGGTTGAACAATCAGTCTGCACCCTTATTAGGTGAGTGCTGAGTTCTGTCATTTTGTAAGAGCTTTTCCCCTCCTTCGCTGGGGAACCAGGGGGCACTGCAATTTATAGCTTTTTGATTCATATTATAGACTGATTAGGAGCAGAGAGAGGGAGGATTCCCTACCTGTAAACTGGGTTTCTAGGATGAAACATTTTACAATTTGGAGCCATCCCAGGTTGTTTTAAATTGACCCTTATGATTAACTAGTAGTTAGATACTTAATTAAAAAAATTGTCTATTCTCCACATGTTTGTTGCTATCCAGTTAGTATTTTTCACAAGGTGTGTTTAAGGACTAAGGAAAAATCTAATTAAAGAAAGTCTAGCTGGGTGGGGAGATTAACCTTGGAAGCTGGTGATTAGTCACTGCCTAGTGAGTCTGAACAGCTTAGGGAAATTGGTTGGTTGGTTCAGTTTGTCAAAAGCTTGGTTGCAGAAGCCTAATTTACAGGGGAAGAAAATCTCTGACAAATAATCATATTATAAAACTGTTGTAGACTATAGTAATTTGGAGATTACGTTATATGTCCAGCATGGTTTTCAGAAAAAGAATCCTTGAATTGCTGTACTTATTCCTCAGAGAAACAGCATTGGCAGCTGCACTTTCGGTCCGTGTAGATTGGACCATCGTTGACATCCCTTAGTATGTACAGTTTAGACCATATTTTTGGAGGTGGTCACTGCTTTGTTGTTTTAAATTCCTATCAAACTGCCACTTACAACCTTTTTAGCCCAGTTACAGTTTTTTCTATAAAACTTGGATTTAATTGTTCTGTTATGAAGTACAAATAGTTATTTTTGCATGTGGTAATATTAGATGCTGGGTTAAAGTTTTGGAGTGAATAATCTGCTTTATTTTTTTAATGAAATTTTTAGTTTACCTGTATTCAAAAAGTGACTTGCACATATGTGCAATATCACTCTGCCTAATTATTTGATACAAATTATGGAACAGGTTCAGTGTTTCAGTGAACAATGCGTATAGTTGCTATGTAGTTAAACTTCTTTGAGGCAGCTGTAATATGGATACTTCATTTGGATTTATGTGTAAAAGCTGCATTATTGCAAAACGCCACCAAATGGAAGTATTCGTTTGTTCTAGGACTGTCACACAAAAATCTTGGATGAAGTTTATAAACATTTCAATTCACTACTTATTTTTGATATGATTTTTTAAAAATCTATTTTAAAAAAGGAATTAAATGTTAAACATGTAAAATACAGTATGTGCCACTATGGGAACAGCTATTAACAACTTTTAGAAAGGCCATTATAAAGTGGTAACTGAGCTATTTCTAATCGTGAACCCTACTATTAGGGTCCTAATTTTAACAAATGACCCATAGGCCCTGTTGTAAACTATGCAGTTAGTTTTCTTTTACCTGAATTATGTAGGTACAGTCACTAATCTTGCACTAATACTAGCAATTTTAAGGCAGTCCTTAGTTTTCTTCAGGAGCATAAATCAGTTGAGAACTTCTGTAACAACCCCTCAAACCTATGTAAATGGGTCAGCAGCAATGGTGAGTGTTAGCCAATTTGCAAATAAAAGGCTTTCAGCTGGTCACTAAGCATCCACTGCCACCACTACACTTACTTAAGAGCTGAATAATATGGTATATGTCATGTGAAGGAGGGCTGATATACTGCTCCTTGGACATAACAAGTCAATAGATCGGCAGGGTGCATATTGTATGAGTGAATGGAGAGTAAAGAAAATGGGCTTGTTCTTTAAAATATGTGATATGCTAGGGGTTTAGTTATTCTTTTTGCCTGATTTCCAAATCTGTTTCAACAGTCTTAGTTGTGCAAAGTAAAATGAGCTGCATTTGGTGCACCTGTAGAATCAGAGCAACCTTTCTTCCTTTATCCACGACACAGTGTATATATACTTTTTTAATACACCAGGTCAGTAATACATTACTAGTGTAGTTCACACAGAGGCATGTCTAAGCTACAATGGCACAGCTACCATGCAGCAGCTGTGCCGCTGTAGCACCATAGTGTAAACACTCCATGTCTATGGAAGGAGTTTTCCATCAATGCAGTTAATCCATGTCTCCAAGAGGCGGTTGCTAGGTTGACGGAAGAATTCTTCCATTGACGTAACTGCATCTACTCTTGGAGTAGGTGGTACATGGCACTCAGGACACACAAATTTTCCGAGTCCTGAGTGACATAGTTAGGTTGATCTAATTTTTAAAAGTGTAGACAAGGCCTAAGAATAAGTGATTATTTGTTTCAGTTCTTTGAGACAGTGATTGTCTTTTTGTTGTTTGTTCAGCACCTTGCAGAATGGGGTTGTGGTCCATGGTTGGACGGCATAGGCACTGCACCCTAATAATAATAATAATAATACAGGATTCTACTTTTTGTATTTCTTGACTTCATTCTGTTAAGCCTTCTCATACACAGGGTTCAGTGTAGTGATTTTTTTTTTCAGAAAGAAAATTAGCATAACATTTTCCATAGAATTTAAAAAAAAAAAAAAAACCCACTCCCAAATCTAAATCTAATGAAATCGGTACTCAAGGACAGTGATGCATAGTCAGACCTATGGATGGAAGTTAGGTTTGGAATAATACAGATTTGGGAATGGAAAATTCCTATTATTTCATCCAGACTATCTCTTTGCCAGTGCATGGTTGATTCCTACAGTGTGCTTCTAGTGTCTTCTTGTTTAAAAACCTATGCTTCCTAGAGCAGGTATGGAATGGCCAGCCTCACTGATGTGCCCATGGCTTGACCTGAAGTGATCACTTCTGTGAATAAGTAGATTATTCATTCAGTCCTTGGCTTCTTTTGCCCAAACTGTCAACAAGGGAGGGCGCCAGTCATTGTCAGTTGTGGTGATGTGTTTCATGTTGTGGATATCTGCCCAGTAGGAACAGGATCAAGACCAGTATAGTAAATTATTTCACATAGGCTTCCAAACAGCTGACAACTGTCAAATGACCTATTACTACTGACTTGCTGTGGATTTAAACCATTGATCTAATAGTGTGAAGCTCCTTGTCCAGTTATAAAATTTTAAACTATCCATTCAGTTGCATACAATGGTTTTCCAAATAGCAAAAATAAAATTTGAAGCATTTGCTGCCATCCCTACTTGCAGTAACTTGCTGAGTGGTATTACAGTCTCAGGAGAACTTATTCAAAACTTCCCAGGAGATATAGGAAAAATCCAACTAGTCTGTGAAAGCTAGAGAAGCACACTAGTGACACAAATGTATTATTTAAATAAGATAAGCTTTAATTCCCAAATCTCAGAGGAAATTTGAGAATAGCAGATTGATTGCAGTTTGTGGTCTCTTCTATTGCAGCTAGCAAGAGAGTGTAAAGAGGTTCTGAAGGGTGGCCTGCTAATGAAGCAATATTATCAGTTTATGTTACGTGAGGTGTTAGATGACTTACAGAAGATTGACTACAACATAGATTCTTTTGAAGAGGACCTGCATAAAATGTTAATGGTGAGTAGCAAAAAAGGGAATATTTTTGGTGTCCTGGTAAATGTGTTAGCGTTACTCTGTTACCAGTACAAATCTGTTATATATTTGCTTGATTCTAGGTCTTGGCATCATTTCTGATTGTCCTTCCTTAGCCAGTAACTGTCTAGCCTGCTTATATTATCTTTTTTAAAAATGGCAATAATGGTCATTGTTCTAATAAATTTTATCAAAAGATGTAAAAGTATGTGAGAGACAATGTTGATTTTTTTGATGACTGCATTGTGGGAATGCTATTATCTTAGGTGCTAAGAGAGTCAGTAATATGCTCTTTTGGCAAATTGCCTCTGTTTATGAAATAGCTCATCATAGAATCATAAATGTGATAATAAATAAAATTAAATTAATTTAAGTAATATTAAGTTTGAAATTAAACCAAGGAAAACAGTTGTCTAGCTAACGTCTTTTTGCTTTAATTTTCACCTTGATATTGTACCATCCTAGAAGCATGTCTTATTTTTAGTATATTTGGTACGGCAATAACTAAACACAGAAGGCTGATTTAATTATATACTGCTGGTCTCCAGTGAGTGTAACTGAAGTTGTTTTGTTTTTGAGAGTTTAAATTAAAACCTCATTTCTTTAATGTGGCTTGATATCTTTTCATTGTGTGGCTTTTTTTTTTTTTTTTTTTTTAAGTAGCTTAAAGAATAAGGGAGGCTAAGGAAGACTCTGATTTTGGTGTCTGATGATAGGGAGAGCTGACAGCGCTGCATATAGTTAAGGTTAGCTGACACTTCCCATTATTAGACCCTGTTTTCAGTCTTATAACGTTGCCAAACTTCAACCGTTGGAGCTGAAATTTCCCGTCTGCCTTAGGCAGAATTTTTTGAAAACTTTCAGCAAAAGTGGTTCAGCCATTTCTGAGAACTAGATTAGAGGAAAAAAATGTTTTGACCATGTTTTAAAAAAATAATTAATTAAAAAAAAGAAGCCGCTTTTAACCATTTCATTGAGAAGTTCTAGTGTCTCCATGCTTTGAAGCAAGGGCTTGAAATTTGGCAGCAGGCTTGCCTTTGTGTTAGGAATGGGTCTTCTGCTGTTCTTGTGAAAAACCTCCCCAACTGGGCCTTTGAAAAAAGTCACCAGAGAATTGTTAGTCTGGCAGCTAAATACTTCAAAGATTCTGTGTGTACTGGACATGCCCCAGGCTGCACAGGACATGAGCAGGGCTTTTGTTAAAAATGCCGCTCCTGGCTGCTGTGGTGCTGGGTACTAGAGCTGAGAGCAGGGGCTCTCACCTATGTTCTCAGTGCTTCCCTTACTGGTTCTTGGGCAGAACTGAGGAGAGAGGATGAGAGTCAGACCTAGTGAAGGGATTAGATTGGGATTTGGAGTTGGGACAATCTGGCCAAGGTGATTTGGTTTGGGAGCTGGTGGAGAGAAATGGGGGTAGGGAGTATGAGGGAATCGGGAGGAGGTAGACAGAGATTAGATGAATTTTGGGGGAGCAGAAAGGGAGATTGGGACTGGCCAGTCAGGGAGACTGGGACTGGGAGCCAGTGGCAGGGAAGTGGGGAGACTGAGCTTGGACAAGAAGCCAGGGTGCAGGATGTGGCTATACGGTGGATATCTGCTGATTTACAGGGCTCTAGATATAAAATTTGGATTTGTATCCACCTGCGATTTGCTGGGCTCTACTTATGTTCCTTGGTTCCACTTCTGATACAATGTTCCCTTTCTATATGGGGTAAGTAAGTATTGTCATTTCCTCTTAAAAAATCTTCTAGGAATACACGCTCATCTCCTCAGGAGTGCCTTCAGAGTGATTAGCAAGAACCTCATAGTGAGGAGGAAGATCTTGTGGAGGAATATGAGGACCAACTTATTCCACTGGCTATATCATCTTTATCACTTGGTGAAGCTGTGACTCCATCTAATACATCCATAATAGAGAATTTCAGGACTTTCTTAAAAGAATGGTGGACACCTTAGAAATTTCTCTAATGCTCATCCAGGAGGGATCTCATAAATTATTTGACATTTTGTACCCACTATCCCAAGGTCATTTAGCCTAGCCTATAAATGAGGGCATTCTTGAGCCTGCCAAGGACCAATGGCAAATGCCAGTATCTATCTCAGCCGTGCCAAAAAGGGCAGATTATAGGTATCAAGTTCCCCTGAAGGGGTTTAAGTATTTTTTTTTTTACCCACCTGGTCCCTGGGTATTTGGTTTTGACAGCAAGGCTAAGACCAAGAAGATGAATCTTCTAGGGGGAAAAGCTGGCTCTTTTGCTAGTTTGCAGATTTATATAACCAACTATCTAGCCATGTTAGTTAAGTATGATTTTTCTGCAATGGGACAAGGTTTTAGAGGTAGCTGAAAAACTTCCTCAGGAGACCAGGGACTAAATAAAGATGGTGGCTACCTAAGCCTGGTTGGTGATGAAGACAACTTTGCAGACTTCATGAGATGCCCCTGACTCTGTGGCAAGGTCAATGGCCACTGCGGTCATTATGCAAAGAACATTATGATTGCATCTGTCAGTCATTGCAAAAGAAGTTCAGGCCACAATCAAGACCTTCCTTTAGAAAGGCCATGGCCCCTTTAATTGGGGAACTGACAAAGCAATTCACTCTCTGAAGGACCCGAAGGACATCTGTAGGTGTTCACACTCCATTGCAGAAGTAGTAGTAAATTAGATCCTAACCTTTCTCCTTCTCCATCTTCTTCATATCTGTACTCCAAAAGGCTCCTGACTCCTTTAGAAAAAGGCCTCTCTTCTAAACTTCTGTGACAATGCACTCTTCATCTGACTAGAGGTTTCAGATTTGAGGCTGCAGTTGAGATTCCTGGACCAGGTGTAGAGGATCTTTATTTTTTCTCCCGTTGGCAATCACCTTTCTCTTTTGTGGATGCATAGGTTGTAATTACTCCTGATCAGAGGGCTAAGAAATTATCTAGAAAGATTACTAGCTAATAAATTATCCTGAGGGTTCACTAACTAGTTCCCTTCATTTCCAAAAGTTTGCTTTTTTTGAAATTGAAAATGTTTTTGATTCTCCTTCCATTTTTAATTTTAACTAAATCAACTTTTGATTGCTCTATCCAGTGTTTTCTATGACTAGCTTGTCTGTAATGTCCTCACTGCTTACCAAAACCAAATGTAAAATATCACCTCTTGTTGGTTCCAGTCATGCTAACTGTTCCACCCTGTTTCTGTTACTTCTGTAATATCCGGTTTCCTATGCTGAACCGGTAGCTCAAGTTCCTCCATTTTGTTGCCCAAGCTCATCACATTAGTATACCAACATATCAGTTTTTTCTCTCTGACCTCACCCAATTTCTGGATGTATTAGGTATAGTCCTTCTGCACTTTTTAAAAAGCCCGAGTCATGTATTTCCTCTGGTTAAAGAGCCATTGCATTGCCTACATGAGATTTGAATGTTGTGCTCCTGTTTCTAATGGATTGTCCCTATGAACCTGTCGTTATGTTGACTTTTTTGGTAGGTATCACCTTGGCTTGCTGGGTGAGTAAAATTCAGGCTTTGATGTTAAGTCTTCCATACACAATTTTTTAGAAAAACAGGTTTACTCTCAGGCTGCATCAATTTTTTTTACCAGAAGTGGTTTCAGAGTTTCATATAAATCAAAGTATACGTTAAATGGTATTTTTTTCTAAATCTTATGGCTCGCCTTCAGACTCTGAACTCCACACACTAGATGTTTTTAGGGCTGTGTCCTTTCATAGATCATCCAGACTCTTTGGCTTTTGCTAATAAATCATAGGACAAGCTGTTTCCTTTCAGAGATTCTCTAAATGGGTTACAGACTGTGTTAAGATTTCCTGCTCATTAAACTACTTCTTCCCTCTCGAGTTAGGGCACAGTCTCTACTAGGGCTCAGTCAACATTTGTAGCTTGCTTTAGGAGAGTCCCTGTTTCTGAGATTTGTACTGTGGCTTCTTGGAGTTCAGTTCATATGTTTACCAATCACTACTCCATTGTGGCAACTTCTAGAACAGATGCCCAGTTTGGAAGAGCTGTCCTACAGTCATAATTAAGATTAGATATTGTCACGGGTGTTTTTAGTAAAAGTCACGGACAGGTAGCAGCCAATAAACAGAAATTCACGGAAGCCTGCAACCTGTCTGTGACTTTTACTAAAAATACCCGGGGGGTTGGGTGGGAAGTGGACTAACAGTCCGAGCCCCACTGCCAGGAGCTGACCACTGGCTTCCGCTCCAGTCCTGGGGGCTGACAGCTGCTCCAGCCCCGCCGCTGCAGTGGGCAGAAGTCACGGAGTTCTGTGAAAGTCATAGAATCCATGACCTCAGTGACAAAATGGTATTCTTAGTGATAATTTAGATGGGAATCCTATCACCTATCTCCTTGGAAAGGACTTCTAGTCACTCTCCTACAAAGGGATTTGTGGACAAAGTGCAGACACTTACCTTAAGTAACTGAAATTCTTCAAGATGCTTTTGTCCACACAGATCCCCAAACCCATGTTCCTTTCCCACTGCTAAGGAGTTTCTGGATTTCTGTATTAGTAAAGGAACTGAGTAGTGGTTGTGGCTGTTCTGCCCTTTATACCCTCACTAAAGGGGGCATGAGAATGCGCACAATGCATGTGCAACCCCAGTGGACATTCCTTGCTAAAAGATTCTTGGCTTATGTGGGTAGGCTGTGCACACTGACAGTGGGATGCATGTAGAAGAAAGAATCTCTGAGAACACCACTATTATTAAGATACCTTTAAATTGGCAGTAATTCTTCCCTCCACTCAGTAAGCCCACCATTGGCATGCCATGGAATTCACTGTTGTCAGTAGTGGATGACAACTTGTAGCGACAACGACACTCTTGTCAGTAGTGGATGACAGCGGAGCTGACTGTACTTGTTTGCATATGGGAGAGGGTTTGGGAAGGAGTGCATGTATAGCGGAGCTCCTCATGTTTGTGAAGAGATCTGCAGTCTCCAGTGTCTTTCTTTGCATATGTTTCTCAAAATAATAATTTGGTGTGTCATTCATCTCAGCGCCACAAATTGCAGAGAAGCTTGCAGCATATTTTCTGCTGCAGCAAACAGAATATTACAGATAGTTCCCTCCATCTCCTTGGTATTATGTGGAATCTTTTGTGGGTGTGAAAATTAAGACTCTTAATTACAGGTTTTATAACACGTACAATTTAAATGACTTTTTTTCCATTTGCAGGTTTATTTTGATTATATGCGAAGCTGGATCCAAATGCTACAGCAGTTACCTCAAGCATCTCATAGTTTAAAAAATCTCTTAGAGGAAGAATGGAATTTCACCAAAGAAATAACTCCTTATATACGAGGAGGTGAAGCTCAAGCTGGAAAACTGTTCTGGTAGGACTTCTTAAATCACTCTTCTTGTCCTGTCAGTTTATTCCAGACATTTAGGCCTGTTAGAGTCACACTGTATAATTCTAATGACCTGATCTTTCAAAGTAATTTCTATTATGCTCCAGATTAATGTCACACACACAATTTTCTCTGTGTGGTGTTATCAGTTCCAAGATTTATTTTAATTGCAGAATCAGGATTCAAAAATAAAAGAATACATACACTCTATAAATAGGACTTTAGAAGCTACTTAATTGAATGTCTGAGTGGTTTCCAGTTCATGCAGTTTTAAATGACCATCTTATTTTTAACTAAATTTATCCAAGTATTGTTAGCATCGGCTAATATATTCTAGGATCATGGAAGTTAGATAGATAAGACATGGTGAATAGCACGTATATGACCCCTAAAATTGACCTCCTATAGAGGACTTTCAAATTTCAAACTTGTGTCAGTTGAACTCACTATAAAAGAAACATGGTTACACTTTATCACCTTTTTATTATTGGACAAAATTAAGTTTCAATTTCTGACCATTTTAAAAATATCAAAATGCCAAACAGTACTGCTGCCCCTTTATGACCTGAGTGGGCAGTCAAAGTTCAATGCCCTGGGGATATTCCAGTTAGGAGCAAAAATTGATAATGTAGTTTGCTATTTTTTTATTCAGTCTTGTTTATGTACAAGGAATGTACAACGACCTGTTTTTCTGAAGGCCGAAGGAATGAAAATCAGGGGATAGCTGCTTTGCTTACAGCCATAGCTTCTTTCAACTTGCACCCCTGACCCCAAATCTTCCTTTAGGCTTCTCCCAGGGTTCCACTGTGCTAAACAGGCAGTTGCTTGGCTTTTTGGCTGCCTCTGAGATCTGGTCTACACCTAAAAATTAGCTATATTGTTCAGGCTGTGAAAAATGTCACACCCAGGGCAACACAGTTAAGTGTAGACACAACTAGGTTGAGAGGAGAATTCTTCCATCTACCTAGCTACTGCCTCTCAAGGGAGTGGATTTACTGCATTGACAGAAAAAATCCTCCATCACTGTATAAGTGTCTACACTACAGCAGTGTAGCTGCTGCACTGTAGCACTTGTGGTGTAGACATATACTGAGTCTCTCTGTTTCTTGTCTGCTTCTCTCTGCCCCCGGGTAGACTTTTTTTCCCAACCTACAGACACCCGCCCACATGGTCAAAACAATACTTAGTGGAACCCTGTGTACACATGGTGCTAGTTTCTGGGTAGAGTCCATTATGCCTTGTTTTAGGTGTGGCTCCTTAACCATCCCTTAAAGCAGTTTTAAATGATGTGCACCCTTTGCAGAGAGCAAATGCTAATAACGTATATGACCTTCAGTGGACATGTTAACACCTCTAAGGGTACAGGGCAAGTAGGCCAGAAATCATCTCAACAAACAACAAATTTCAGCAACTACAATTAAAACTGCAGAATAGTTGCTCAGTTTAATAGGAAATATCTGTTTCCTGAGTTTTCTCCAATTAAAGTAGCTGTTTTGATTGTCCACATCCCATGTAAGCAGTTACTGGGGAAGGTTTCAGACCTGCTAAAATTCCAGAAAAGTACCACAGTTATGTAGCTTCCATTCAACTTGAATGAATGAGTCAGAGCAAATTCATGGTGCCTAATTCTTTCAGGGTGTGACTGCTGCCATATTTACAAAATTTCCAGTTCTCTTATTATTACTATAACATCACATAGCCCAGAGACATCAGTTCTGTGAGGAGCCCCTCAGTCTGGAATCTGGACTCCTGCTTCTACTTGTCACATTGTTGTGGGTAACTAGGCTCCATAGATGATTGCTAGGCTTTTGGTGCCTAGCATAACCTCTCCCTCAATCAGCCATTGTTCAGCTCTTGTCTTCTGCTATGTCAAAGTGAGACAAACTCATGCTGAAAACTTTGTAGTGGTTCTGGTGGCAGGAGACAACAGGTACGCATGCTGCTGCAATAACTGAAACGGGCGTGGCCCCTTCTGTGGCAAGACTATTTGGCCTTGCTTGCCTTACTGGGCTTTCACCCTTTTTGAGAAGAAGGGCAGACCCCACAAGATGCTGAGACGGGGCAGCATGGCTCTCTTATGTGGGATGCAATAACGAGGAAATAAAAGGAGTGGTAGTGCATGAATGAAAGTGACGTTTCTCCCCATTTTCTTTTGGTTTCAGTGATATTGCAGGAATGCTGCTGAAATCTACGGGAAAATTTCTAGACTCTGGTCTGCAAGACAGCTGTGATGAATTTTGGGCCAGTGCTGATGACAGCACTGCATCAGATGAAATCAGGTATTCCAGCCTTCAATATCTGGTCTCTCTTATTCTGATGCTCCTTTAGTCCTGTCATGGACAAGCTGCAGTGTTGAAACTTGAAAACAAACTGCCCAAACCATCTCAGGGATTTTCAGTCTGTAGTTAGTAATTCATCTTTGTTTTGTGTATGTGAAAGCTAATAACCTTGGTTATAGCTAAGGGCATGAGAAACATTTTATATACTGTTCTCTGTGTTGTTTTTATATTCCTGTGACATATGTGTCTGAGCGATGTAAGTTCATTTCAGTTTGTTGAAATGTTTGCACATTTATCTTGTATTTTTTCAGACTGTTCATACTATTGTGTATTTAAAATGTAGTAACATCATTCTAATCAACATTACAGGAGGTCTGTTATAGAGACCAGTCGGGCACTGAAAGAGCTCTTTCATGAAGCTAGAGAGAGGGCCTCCAAAGCTCTTGGCTTTGCTAAGATGCTGAGGAAGGTAAAGTAACAGTGGTGTTTGATCTACCTTACTAACGTTCATTTTTATTTCTCTGCTTAAAACACTTCAATTCAGTAAAGAGTTTCTTTTTATAACTGTCATTAGGACCTTGAAATAGCAGCAGAATTCACATTGTCGGCCCCTGTGCAAGAGTTCCTGAATGTCCTGAAAACAAAACAGTATGTGAAGGTAAAATCCATTTAGAGACATCACACTTATATGGTTAATGCTAAACAAGGTATCCAAAACAAAGCTGTATGTGACTTAAGTGCATCTATTTCTTGCTGAACTTGTATTATCAACTTCTTAGAATTGAGCTGTTAATTAATCAAGTTAATTTCTTCTATTTTGAAAGTGCAGCTTTTCTAAAACCACCAGCATTTGTGTTAGCTGCAACAGCTTTCAAATAATCTACAAGATTGGGCCAAATCTCCAGTCTGTATTCCTGGTATATCTTGTACTTGGAAGAAGAATCCTACAGTGGCAAGCGTGCTAGCCTAGGTCTTGGGAGACCTAGGTTCACTTGGCTGCTCCGACACAGATTTCCTGTGTGACACTGGGCGAATCACTTAGTCTCTCTGTGTTTCAGTTCCCCATCTGTAAAATGTGATTAATAGCACTTCCCTACGTCACAAAATAGCACTTCTCTACCTCACCTATTTGCGAGGATAAATATGCTAAAGATTGTGAGTTACTCGGATACTATGGTAATAGAGTTTCTTACTGTGTCCTTTTGTCTTTGCTGTGTAAAACGTATAATATAAAATTTCTTCCTTGACAGTAGTCTGTTATCCTATATGTGAGCATAAGTGTAGTTAATGTTAATCAGAGTTGTATATACATTTTGAGGGGAGAATAAAATCGTTAGTTTGAAATGGTTTTTTATTGCATCTATTCTGTAATGAGATCTTTTAACCTTCTTTTTCCAAAATGACAGGTTTCAGAGTAACAGCCGTGTTAGTCTGCCTTTGCAAAAAGAAAAGGAGTACTTGTGGCACCTTAGAGACTAACCAATTTATTTGAGCATGAGCTTTCGTGAGCTACAGCTCACTTCATCGGTATGCATCCGATGAAGTGAGCTGTAGCTCATGAAAACTCATGCTCAAATAAATTGGTTAGTCTCTAAGGTGCCACAAGTACTCCTTTTCTTTTTCCAAAATGAATTTTGGGATTTATCATCTTGGCCTTCTGAAAATGCATTTGACTTTTAATGTTGGCAGCCTAGTCAGATCAGATGCAAATTAGTTTCACAAAATGTTTCTTTTTTATTTCTAAAGTATCAATAACAACCTTGTAGTTTTAAGTTCCAGCCTCTAATCAAACTGGTTTAAATTGTAAAATTAAGAAATGTAATTTTAAAAATGTTGAGTGCAGTATTTGAATTTAGCCTTCTTGCAGAGGTCATATTTAGCCTAAAGAGTTGGGTTTAGGGGATTAAAAATTCCCTAAATAACATTTGCAGTGTCCCCTCCTCCCGACAGAGAGGCATTGACATATTGAGGATACCTACTGCACTGTTATCCTCTGTGCCAGGAAATTGGTGTAAACATAGTTGTTTAAAATGATTTGTGTGATTGCAGATGTGGTGGAGAGTGTGGGCTTAGCTTTGAAAACTGAAAAACTAGTAAAGTTAACTAACCTTCGTAATCTTGAATTTTTTTTAATGTTTTGCCACATTCCAGCCAATGCAGCTGTGTTTGTAAAAGCTGTTTATAGAAACTGTTTTCTTTCACAGGGAAACTAGTGTAGATGGGTCCTGACAGACTCTGAATAGAGTTTTGTCTTTTCTGCAGCTAGAAAAATGCTAACTGACATGTTAGGCCTAGGGGGCAGGAGAAGGCATTAACAGGCAAAAGTAAATGAAGGATTTTGAGACCTCATTTATGAGGTTCAAAAACCACTGAAGGGATCATGATAAAGAGGGAAAAGAAAATGGACAAATTCTGGTGTTGTGAAAAAAAATTATGTAAATGGCTTAATGATGTAACTTTAAAAATGGGTTATACATGATAGCTAATTTTCGTTGCTTTCTGCCATTAAGCAGTTATTAAGATGTGGCCAGGAAGGGAGGCAGCAGTCTTATTTTTTTGAATAGTGTAGTCAGAAATGTAGTTATCCGTGAAGATCCGTTTTACAGTGAACAAGAGAAGAGAGAATTAAGTTTCATTGGGCACTTGAATAGCATCATCCTTAGAGATGTTGCTCTTTTCTCTCTACACATTGCCTTAATGTGTGAGATCCATTATGTTTAACTTCTGACAACACGAATTCCTAACTTCGTAAAAAGAGTTGTGGCACCATTTTTTTGAATAAGAAATTTATTTACCATATGTAATATTCCTTAAATAATACTTTACTTAAAATGGAAATCTGTCCTTGGACTCTATCACAATAATACAAAACAAATTAACCTCTGTAAATTTGTGTGTCGGCAATAACTAAAGAGACAAGCCATTGTTTTGATCAGTCCTTTCATGCCAAGACAGTATGTGTTTCTGTCATGGGCTGTCGAGGAAAGTTATATGAATAGTTCCAGAATTAGAGTGAACTTTTTCCCCGATTTTTTTTTTTAAATGTTCCATTGTTTAAGCAGAAGGGAACTAATATTTAATGTCATGGCAGCTTTGACTTTGTTTGTTTGTTCCTTATAATGATTTTAACATTGGGAAGGGACATCTTTTTAAATGATACATATAAAATAATCATTTGAAGATGTGTGTGGGAGCAACTTTGTATTGTAAGTTGCTGTGGCATCACCATACTTACAGTGTGTTACTTTGATTTTTAGCACATAAGTCGTCAGCACAGGTGGTGTGATGTGATTAAAAGTGAGTATATTGCTAGAGTGGCTGCACTTCTAGAGATATTACCAGTTTAGTGATATTTTCTATGCTTAAAATGGAGAATATGTCTAGAGCTGAAATGACCATTTTAAGCGGACTCTGCTGTGTGTGCAACATACTGAAAAGCTGAATAGTGGTGTGCAGTTTTGCTCACTGAATGTCATTTTATTCTTTCTGCAGGTGCAAATCCCTGGACTTGAAAACTTACACGTATTTGTCCCAGATAATCTTGCAGCGGAGAAATCTGTGATTTTACAGCTACTAAACGCAGCTGCAGGAAAGGACTGTTCTAAAGATTCAGAGGAGGTTGCATATGAGGCCTACTTACTGATGACCAAGCACAGTGATAAAGACCATGAATTAGATGACAGCTGGAACACATGGGAAGGACAGCCAGTCAAAATAGTGCCTCAGGTGGAAACTGTTGATACCTTAAGTAGTATGCAGGTACGTGTTTTCCATTTTATGTAGTCTACTTTTCCTTGGAGGTGAAGTGCTTCCAGAATAATGACCACAGACGTTAAATGAGACATTCTGCCTTCTGTGGCTAAGGTGTATTGGAAATGTAATAGTTATCCAGGACAATAACTTAAAATGTTCTTGCTTTGATATTTTATCTCTAAATATATGTTACTTTAGGAATTGAACGAGACTATTTTTGAAAGCAACATTCTTATTTACAAAAACAGTTCCTTCCCCATTAAATCAAAATAATTAATAAATTATCCACAACAGAGCTGCTCAGGATCAGATGTATAATTGGACTGATAGTGTTTTGTTTTAGCCAAAAAGCCATCATATCTTGTGAACTGATAGGCCATTGGTGTTTCTTTTGGGTGCATTATGTCATGAAACAAATTGCTTCTGATGCTGGGCAAATCACTTATTCCAAAATATTAATTAAAAAAATGGGTGCCTCAAATTAGACTTGAGTTGGTGCTACTGGATGCTCAGCATTTTTGAAATTCAGGCCACTTATTTAGGCCACAAGTACTCCTTTTCTTTTTGTGAATACAGACTAACACGGCTGTTACTCTAAAACCTGTTATTTAGGTTGTAACTTTAGGCACCTGTTTTTGAAAATCTTGGCTTTAATCTCTGTGTCTCAGTTCCCCATGCGTAGAAACTGAACTAACAGTTCACTATTTCACTGAGTTGATGTGCAATGGCATTCATTCGTGTTTGTGAGGTGCACAGATACTAAAGTGATAGGAAACTTGTGAGTACCTAAATACAGGAATTCCTAAGCTCTGCAGGAAGAAATCTTCCCATTCATACTCTGAGCCAGCCGGGGGTTCCTTCCACCATTCCCTCTGCTTCACTATATGCAGCCAGGACTCCACTTCCCTTCTGCCCACAACCCCTACCACCAGAGCCAAGTAAGATTTTTCCTTCCAGTGTTCTCTACGCTTCCTCACATCTCTACCCTGATTCAGCTCCCTTATGCCCTGGCTTTTTTAGCTCCTAAACCAGCTTTGGCTTGCCTTCAGACTTCCTGGGCTGACCCACTAGTTAAGTGTTAGAATACCTCTTCCATGTATACGGCTGTTTGTAATATTCAGACATTGCTTCTTGTTTGTTAATACTACAGACTGCTCAGTGATAAGTATACACTAATGATAGCTAATCTAGTCTCCGATGACGTCCTTGTTAATTTTTGTTTTACAGATATTGTAAAACATCAGGCTTTTTTAAAGTTAGTATTTATTTCTTCAAGAAAATCACAAGACACAGAATTTGGTTTGGAAATTATATCCACCATCTTTTATTTTTATTTTTATATATATATATATTATATATATGTAAAAAGCATTATTGATTTTTTTTTGAAAGGCTACGTTTAAAAAGTAAGGAAGTAAAAAATTAAAGTAATATATGAAGACCTACTAAATCTTTCACACTTTCTATATTCTAAACTGCAGGGAAATGTTTAAAAATTATAAATTTTCATTGAAAAGTAAAAGCAATATTTCTGAAAACATGTCTTTAAATCTTAAGCTTTGTAAAATTCTTTTTAATATAAAAAGTTTAATCCTAAAAATAATTGACAGTGTCCCTTCAATTAGAATCTAACATTCAGTTTTTGTTCTATATTGAAGTACATTATGAATGACAGTCATGACTCTGGAGTACTAACCATGTAACTGAATTTGGACTTGATCTGCTGTAATTAATACATTATTACAACTGGGTTCTTGCAGTTTGTCATTAACAGCTCAGAGTGTGAATCATGACCTTGGCTTTGCTCTGGGACCATCTGTTATCTTATTTATCTTTGTAGGTTTTGCTGAAACGCTGAACGTTGGTTCCTAAAGGATATATGCATATTTTAGGAATTCATAAGTATAACATAGTTCTTTGAGTGCTTGCTCATGTCCATTCCATTGTAGGTGTGTGTGCCGGTGCTGGAAGTTTTTCCCTCAGTGGTATCTATAGGGGACCGGCTCTGGAGCCCTCTGGAGTGGCACGCATATGCACCAGTATAAGGAGAGCTGCTGGCTCCCCCCACCCTCAGTTCCTTCTTACCGCCAGTGACGGTACTGGAACGTCGTCTTGCCTTGGCAAGCTTACTCCTCTCAACTGTGCCTAGTTGTGAACTTTCTGTATATAGTTGTTAGAAATTTGTTAGTTTTATAGTTCCCTTAGTGTAGACATAGGCCTTGTCTACACTATGAAATTAGGTTGAATTTATAGAAGTCGGTTTTGTAGAAAGCGTTTTTATACTGTCGATTATGTGTGTCCCCACACAAATGCTCTAAGTGCATGTAGTCGGCGGAGTGTGTCCACAGTACCGAGGCAACCGTAGACTTCCGGAGCGTTGCACTATGGGTAGCTATCCCACAGTTCTGCAATCTCCGCCGCCCATTTGAATTCTGGGTAGAAATCCCCGTGCCTGATGGGGCTAAAACATTGTCGCGGGTGGTTCTGGGTACATATTGTCAGGCCTGCCTTCCATCCCTCCCTCTGTGAAAGCAAGGGCAGACTCTGGTTTTGCACCTTTTTTTCTTCAGTTACCTGTGCAGATGCCATACCATGGCAAGCATGGAGCCCGCTCAGCTCACTGTCGCCGTATGTCTCCTGGGTGCTGGCAGACGTGGTACTGCATTGCTACACAGCAACAGTTTATTGCTTTTTGGCAGCAGACAGTGCAGTATGACTGGTAGCCGTCGTCGACGTAGTCCAGGGTGCTCTTTTAACCGACCTTGATGAGGTCAGGGGCGCCTGGGCAAACATGGGAGTGACTCAGCCAGTTCATTTTTAAGTTTCATCTCATGGCGATTCGGTCCTACCGGCAGTCTTTTAATCAGCAGCCAGCAGAAGACAATGGCCAGCAGTCATACTGCACCGTCTTCTGCCGAGCACCCAGGTGATGACGATGGCTAGTGGTCGTACTGCACAGTCTGCTGCCAGCAAGATGTATAAAGATAGATGAAGTGGATCAAAACAAGAAATAGACCAGATTTGTTTTGTACTCATTTTCCCTCCGTGAAATCAATGGCCTGCTAAACCCAGTTTTGAGTTCTATCCTTGAGGTTTTGAGTTCTATCCTTGAGGGGGCCATTTTGTTTCTCGCAAAGCCACCCCCTTTGTTGATTTTAATTCCCTGTAAACCAACCCTGTAAGCCATGTTCTCAGTTGCCCCTCCCTCTGCCAGAGCAACGGCAAACAATCATTTTGCGCCCTTTTCCCTGGATTGCCCAAGCAGGAGCAGATGCCATAGCACAGCAAGCATGGAGCCCGTTCAGCTCACCCCAGCAGTTATGACCATTGTAAACACCTCGTGGATTATCGTGCAGTGTATGCAGAAACAGCACCTAAAAAACCAGGCGAGGAGGCAACGGCAGCGCGGTGATGAGGCCCTGAACACACTTTTCTCTAAAACCGCGTTCCCCCACAATTTGGAGATCATGGTGTTAATGGGGCAGGCTCATGCCGTGCAACACTGATTCTGGGCCCAGCAAACAAGCACAGAGTGGTGGGACCACATAGTGTGGCAGGTCTGGGATGATTCCCAGTGGCTCCGAAACTTTCGCATGCGTAAGGGCACTTTCATGGAACTTTGTGACTTGCTTTCCCCTGCCCTGAAGCACAAGAATACCAAGATGAGAGCAGCCCTCACAGTTGAGAAGCAAGTGGCAATAGTCCTGTGGAAGCTTGCAACGCCAGACAGCTACCGGTCAGTCGGGAATCAATTTGGAGTGGGCAAATCTACTGTGGGGGTTGCTGTGATGCAAGTAGCCAACGCAAATACTGAGCTGCTGCTATCAAAGGTAGTGACTCTGGGAAATGTGCAGGTCATACTAGATGGCTTTGCTGCAATGGGATTCCCTAACTGTGGTGGGGCTATAGACAGAACGCATATCCCTCTCTTGGGACCGGACCACCAGGGCAGCCAGTACATAAACCGCAAGGGGTACTTTTCAATGGTGCTGCAAGCACTGGTGGATCACAAGGGACGTTTCACCAACATCAAAGTGGGACGGCCGGGAAAGGTTCATGATGTTCGCGTCTTCAGGAACTCTGGTTTGTTTAAATGGCTGCAGGAAGGGATTTACTTCCCAAACCAGAAAATAACCGTTGGGGATGTTGAAATGCCAATAGTTATTCTTGGGGACCCAGCCTACCTCTTAATACCATGGCTCATGAAGCCGTACACAGGCACCCTGGACAGTAGTCAGGAGCTTTTCAACTATAGGCTGAGCAAGTGCAGAATGGTGGTAGAATGTGCATTTGGACGTTTAAAGGGTCGTTGGCGCAGTTTACTGACTCGTTCAGACCTCAGCAAAACCAATATTCCCATTGTTATTGCTGCTTGTTGTGTGCTCCACAATCTTTGTGAGAGTAAGGGGGAGATGTTTGTGGCGGGGTGGGAGGTTGATGCAAATCACCTGGCCGCTGAATATGCAAAACCAGACACTAGGGTGGTTAGAAGAGCACAGCAGGAAGCGGTGCTCATCAGAGAAGCTTTGAAAACCAGTTTCATGACTGGCCAGGGTACTGTGTGACACTTCTGTTTGTTTCTCCTTGATGAAAACCCGCCCCCTTGGTTGACTCTAATTCCCTGTAAGCCACCCACCCTCCTGCCTTCGATCACAGCTTGCTTGCAAAGGAAATAAAGTCACTATTGTTTAAAAAACATGTATTCTTTATTTATTGATTATAAAAATAGGGAGATAACTCACAAGGTAGCCCGGGTGGGAAGGAAAAGGCCACTTTAAAACTTGTTGAATGCCAGCTTTCTGTTGCTTGGGCTGTCCACAAGGGTGGAATGGTTGGGTGCCCGGAGCCTCCCACCCCATGTTCTTGGGCGTCTGGGTGGGGAGGCTATGGAACTTGGGGAGGAGGGAGGGCGGTTAAACAGGGGCTGCAGCGGCAGTCTGTGATCCTGCTGCCGTTCATGAACCTCCACCAGACGCCGGAGCATGTCCGTTTGATCCCACAGTATGCCCAGCGTTTCCTCATGCCTCCTCTGATCTTCCTGCCGCCACCTCTCCTCACGTTCATTGGCCACCATCCTGTACTCTGCTAGTGTATCCCTCCATACAGCTCTGTCAGTGCCGGATGACTGCATGAGCTCAGAGAACATGTCATTGCACATGCGTTTTTTTGGCCGCCTTATCTGAGATAGCCTCTGGGATGGAGAAGGGAGGCTTGAAACATTTGCAGCTGCTGGAGGAAAAAAAGGGAGTGAAGTATTTAAAAAGATACATTTTACAGAACAGTGGCTATACTCTTTCACGGTGAACAACACTATTCACATTACATAGCACATGAGATTTTGGTACAAGGTCGCATTTTGCATCTTATATTGAGTGCCTGTGGCTTTGGTGTTAGAGATCACACACGCAGGGCTGGGCAACAGAATTCGGCTTGCAGGTGGCCATGGTAAGCCATAGTCTTTCAGGTTCTGCAACCTTCATAGCAGCAGCCCCCTCCCCTTTCCCATATCAAGCAAAGCCCGTTGAGATGGCCATTTACTGCTGCAGTTTTCCTGTTAACATGCAGCAGCAGAAACTAAACTAACCCCCTCCCCCCGTCCAATTCTCTGGGATGTTCACTTTTCCCTTCCCCCCACCGCGTGGCTAGTATCAGGGAAGATCCCTGCTAGCCAAATGTGAACAGCTCAGCGCCAATGCCCTCCCCCCCGCCCACGTGGCTAACTGCAGGGAGGATTTCTTTTCAGCCACAGGCAAACAGCCCAGTAGGAACGGGCACCTCTGAATGTCCCCTTAATCAAATTCCCCTATTTGTACTATTTCCCCTATGCAGTACTGGCCACGAGTGCATCCCAAGTCCTCAGGGCTACTTAATCATTAAAAAACGCTTGCTTTTATAACATGTATTATATTTAAAAAGGTACACTCACCAGAGGTCCCTTCTCCGGCTTCATTGGGTTGGGAGGGTATTTCAGTCAGGGTGATAAAAAGATCCTGGCTGTCGGGGAAAACGGTGTGCTGTGTGCTCTCCCCAAGCTCGTCGTCCTCCTCATCTTCCCCATCTGCAAAATCCTCAGCCATGACGGAGAGTATCCCATCCTTGGAGTCCATGGACAGGGGTGGGGTAGTGGTGGCAGCCTCCCCTAGAATTGCATGCAGCTCCGCGTAGAAGTGGCATGTCTGGGGCTCTGACCCGGAGCATCCGTTTGATGCTTTGGTTTTCTGGTACGTTTGTCTGAGCTCCTTAAGTTTCACGTGGCACTGTGTTGCGTCCCTGATGTAGCCTCTGTCCCTCATGGCCTCTGAGATTTTTTGAAATGTTTTGGCATTTTGTCTTTTGGATTGTAGTTCTGATAGCACGGATTCCTCTCCCCACACGGCGATCAGATCCAGTACCTCCCGTTCGGTCCATGCTGGAGCTCTTTTTCGATTCTGGGACTGCATGGTCACCTGTGTTGATGAGCTCGCCTGGCCAAACAGGAAATGAGATTCAAAAGTTTCCGGGGCTTTTCCTGTACACCTGGCCAGTGCATCCGAGTTCAGAGTGCTGTCCAGAGCAGTCACAATGGTGCACTGTGGGATAGCTCCCAGAGGCCAATACCTTTGAATTTTGTTCACACTAACCCTAATTTGAAATGGCGATGTCGATTTCAGCGCTAATCCCCTCATTGGGGAGGAGTACAGAAATTGGTTTTAAGAGCCCTTTATGTCAAAAAAAAATGGCTTCATTGTGTGGACGGGTGCAGGGTTAATTCGGATTTAATGCTGCTAAATCCGAAATAAACTTGTAGTGTAGACCAGGCCTTAGTATTAGTTTGTTAGTCCTGAATAGGACTTAGCCTAAGGATGGGGCATGCCCTGGTCCCGGGCTTCGAACCTTGTGACTGTTGCAAGAAACCCATGGCAGTCAGTGATCCCCATAGAAGATGTTTGAAGTGCTTAGGGGAAATCTATGTTAGTGACAAGAGCTTCAGACCGTGGACCAGAAACCAGCGGGACATTAGTCTCTAAGCAATCAAGAGCCGACCAAATCGGACTCTGCTTCTAGCACTGCGGCATCAGTGTGGAGCGCGCCGCTGGTACTGGCCTCAGATTGGTGCTGATCCCCATCCTGGTACCAGCTACAAAGCAAAGAAAGGTTGGGAGGGGACGTTCTTCTATGTCCTGTAAAGGGAAGGAGGAGAGCAAAGACCTGTGAGGGGCTGCTCTTCCCCTCCAGACAGAGGTCGGGCTCTGATTCCCACTGAGCGGTTGAGCCCAATCCAAGACCTGCCTGCTACCCCGGGGAGCAGCAGAGGCACTCGGCACCTGGCAGTGCCTTCCACACCGGATACCTTTCAGGCCACAAAGGACATTTTGTTCCTGCCGGTGCAGCCTATGCCAGTCACGGAGATACCCCGCTCTAGGGATAACCTGCCTTGAGACCCTTCCAACGGTCCCCATTAGTGCAGCACCGATCCTTGCCGCTGGGGGTGCCAGAGCTCGCCTGAGCAGAGCCATCTGGATGAAGGTTGGTTTGCCAGCCAGAGTTCCTGGAGTCGGTCCCCGGACTCGGGGCAGTGTTCCTTGGGCTTGAGACAGCGGTCGCCAGTGGGCTGGCACAGAGGTGCAGCACCAATCCCCGGCAACCCAGTGCCAGAAGCAGCCAAGCCACTTCCCCAGCTCACTGTACTGCTCTGGAGGGTCAAGACGCTGGAGCCTGATCACTGTACCGCTGCAACGCGAGCGCGTTGACAGTCTCCAACACATCAATTTACTCACATTCCTGCTCTGTGGAGCAGCACCGCTTGCTAAGTGTGCGGCGTCAATAACAGGGGTACCGTCACCGATCCGCCGAACGCCACTGCCACACCAAGAGCCATCACCCTCCTACAGAACCTCAGCGGAGGTCTGGGGCCAGAGCTGACAGGATTGGGGTAGACAGGTGGCCTTGGCGCCATCCTGGTCCCTCAGGCATGTATCCCCCTCCTCGGGCTCTGACAGCAAGGAGGAAATCTTGCCTGTGGGCCAGGGCACCCATCAAGGCGCTGGCATTCCCTGCTGGGTCACCAGTGGCAACATGGCCCCAGGGCCAGTGGCCTACCCCCTGGCAATTTTGGAACCCTTGGGAATTTCCCCAACCATTGCAGGGGCATATGTCAGCCTTGGGGGCATCTGACAAATGGTCAGCGACAGTCACCCGCCTGCCCCCTGATTTGGATGCGGAGTCAGAGCAGGTTCCCCAGCTTCAGCCAGCTTCTGCTGAGGCTCCCGTGGCAGAAACGGCGCAATTGGGAGACCTGCCTGTACCTGCTTCCTCGTCTTCTTTGCCTGATGAGGGATAGCAGGGCCCTCTCACCCAGTTCCCCAGGACGATGCCAAGGCTCACCAGGACCTCCTGAAAAGGGTCCCCTCAAACCTGGGGCTGGAAGCTGAGGAGCTGGCAGACCCCTCGAACTCCCTGTTTGATGTACTGAGATTGGCAGCCACCGCCAGGGTGGCATTGCCAGTGCACGAGGGAGTGGTGAAAATCACTAAGGCCCTGTGGCAGACACCTTCCTCACTGCCTCCCATCTCCAAGCGGGCAGAGCGAAAATACGACGTCCCCGCTAAGGGGTATGAGTATCTTTATACCCACCCTGCCCCAAGCTCACTGGTTGTCGGCAGCCAATGAGCACAACAGACAGGGCCAGCCGGGATCGACGCCTAGGAACAAGGAAGCAAAGAGGCTCCATCTCTTTGGTAGAAAAATTTATTCTACATCCAGCCTCCTGCAGAAAGTGGCTAACCATCAGGCCTTGCTTGGCCACTATGATTTTAACATCTGGCAGTCAATGGCCAAATTCTCAGACTTGCTGCCAGAGGAACCTAGGAAGGAATTCCTGGCTATCCTCAATGAGGGCAGGATGGTGGCCAGGGCAGCACTCCAAGTGGCCTCAAATGCGACAGACTCTGTGGCCTGAACTATGGCCTCGGTCATTTCGATGAGGCAGGCACCCTGGCAGCAGTTGTTGGGCCTTTTGGTTGAGGTTCAACAGTCCATCCAGGACCTCCCATTTGATGACCTGGCACTGTTTTCTGAGCAGAGAGACAAGAAATTGCATGGCCTATAAACTCGAGGGCTACCTTGTGCACCCTGAACCTGTACACGATGGGGCCGTCAAGGAAGTTGAAGCTGCAACAGACCCATAGGTTTGGGAGACCTTCTATAAGAAGGACAAGGGCTGTAAGCACCATCAAGGCCACCAGCCAGCATCCTCTGCTCACTCGAGCTCCACCCATAACCAACTGGATGGTAAGCAGGCATTTTGAGGGTGCACTCGAGCGTGACCTTCCAGCCTGTGTCCTGGATCCTGCTCCCTTGTTATTTTCCAACCACCTGTCTCCCTTCCTCCCTGCCTGTGCTTCTATAACATCAGACCAGTGGGTCCTCAGCACAGTAGCAGGGGGATATACTCTCCTGTTTATTTCTGTCCCCTCCTCTAGCCCCCCCTCTTTCCGTCCCTCTTCAGGGACCCTTTTCAGAGGCATCTGCTCACTCAGGAGCTGCAGGGCCTTCTGCAAGTGAGAGCTGTGGAGGAAGTCCTATTGCATTTAAGGGGCAAGGGGTTTAACTTTTGCTATTTTTTAAGGCCAAAGGGGGTCTACAACATCCTCGACCTGCGGAATCTCAACAAGTACCTCAAGAAGTTGAAGTTTCACATGGTCTCCCTGGCCTCCATCATTCCTTCCCTGGATCTGGGAGACTGGTAACTCTGCCCTCGATTTGAAAGCCGCTTACTTTTACATACCGATATTCCATAGTCACATGTGGTTCCTACGGTTCATAGTTGGGACTGCCCGCTACTAATATGCAGTGCTCCCTCTTGGCCTAGCAACAGCGCCAGAGTGTTTACAAAATGCATGTTGCTGGTTACGGCCTACCTCAGGCATCGGGGTATCCAGGTTTACCCGTGCCTGGACGACTGGCTCATCAAGGGCTGCTCCAGGGTCCAGGTCCAGAGCAGCCTCAATATGCTGCAAGCCACTCGTCAAACTCTGGGCCTGCTGATAAATGAACAAAAATCAATTTTAATCCCAGTCCAACAGATAGAGTTTATCGGGGCAGTACTTGACTCTACCTGCGCCAGAGCATTTCTACCAGAGGCCAAGTTCAGGGCAATCTCACATCTAATTGCCAGCGTCCGCGCACATCTGCTCATCACAGCCTGGGTCTTTCTCAGACTGTTGGGTCACGTGGCAGCATTGCACATATGTTGTCCGCCATTCGAGACTCAGGCTGCACCCCCTTCAAATGTGACTAAGGGTAGTCTACTCCCCAGCCAGGCATCACCTGGACAAGGTTGTCGTGGTCCCTCTGAGGGTAATTAACTCTGCAGTGGTGGACCAACCTGAAGTTGGTGTTGGAAGGAGTGCTGTTCGAAAGTCCATGACCCACGGTCTCCCTGATATCGGTTGGGGAGCACATCTCAGTATGCTGTGGACTCAAGGGACATGGTCTTGAGAGGAGCTCACATTACATATAAACGTCAAGGAGCTTATGGCCATCCGGCTAGCCTGTGGCGTCTTCCTTCCACACCTTTCCCGAGTTGACCTGTTCGCCACCAGACAGAACAGAAAGTGTCATCAGTTCTGCTTTTTCCAAGGCCTCGGCAGAGGCGTTCCCTTTCCAATGCTTTTGTCCTGTCATGGTTGGGAGACTTGATATACGTGTTCCTGCCAATTCCGCTTATCAGCAAAGCCCTCTCAAAAATCAAGAGCGACAAGGTGTGAGTCATTATGGTTGCCCCAGCGTGGCCTCGCTGGCATTTGTTCTGATCAATGGAAGTGGCTGGGGTAGCTCTGTGGCTACTGCCTAGCCGCCCAGAGCTACTCTTGCAGGATCATGATTCGCTCCTGCACCCGAACCTTACCTCTCTCCACCTCACGGCTTGGATGTTGAATCTGGAGGACCAGGCCTGCTCTAGTCAGGTACAGCAGGTTCTTTTGGAAAGCAGAAAGCCCTTCACCAGAGTGACTTACCTGGCAAAGTGGAAGCGTTTCTGCTGCTGAGCGTCGGGGCACATCATCTCCCCAACTCAGTCTTCTTTGCAATCCATCCTGAATTACCTGCTTCAATTAAAGCACCAGGGCCTTGCCTTCTCTTTGATCAAAGTGCACCTGGCAGCCATGTTGGCCTTCCATCATTGTGTCCAGGTAAATCGGAATTCTCGCATGAGATGTCGATCCGTTTCCTGAAGGGCCTTGAATGGCTCTTTCAGCTGATCTAGGACCCGGTCCCTGAATGGGACCTCAACCTCGTCCTCTCCAGCTCAGGGGTTCCCCCTTTGAGCCCATAGCGTCTTGTTCCCTTTCCCGTCTGTCGTGGAAGGTTGCATTCCACGTAGCGATTAGCTCAGCGAGGCGTGTATCTGAGATCAAAGCCCTTACTTTGGAGCCACTGTACACTGTATTCTACAAAGACAGGGTCCAGCTGAGGCCCCATCTGGCTTTCCTGCTGAAGGTGGTGTCTCATTTCCATGTTGACTAAGATATCTTTCTCCCGGCGTTCTGTCCAAAGCCTCACTCCACCAATGAGGAGAGGCGGCTACACGCTCTGGATGTCCGGAGTGCCCTGGCGTTCTAATTGGAATGCACCAATCCCTTCTGCGTATTGGCCCAGCTCTTTATTGTGGCAGTTGACAGGATGAAGGGCCGTCCGGTGTCCTCTCAGATGATTTCGAGGATCACCACCTACATCTGTACTTGTTGCAACTTGGCACAAGCTGTGCCTCCACCGATAGTGAAGGCTCTCTCCACGAGGGCTCAGGTGTCTTCATCTGCCTTCCTGGCGTGTGACCCTATCCAGGACATCTGCAGGGCCATGACGTGGTCTTCAGTACACACGTTCACAATGCATTATGCCATCACTCAGCAGGCCAGAGATGATGATGGCTTCAGCAGAGCTGTGTTGCAGTCGACATGTCCATAAACTCCTACCCACCTCTGGTGGCACTGCTTGGTAATCACCTAATATGGAATGGACATGAGCAAGCAGTCGAAAAAGAAAAGACCATTACTTTTCGTAACTGGTGTTCTTCAAGATGTATTGCTCATGTCCATTCCATGACCCACCTTCCTTCCCTGCTGTTGGAGTTTCTGGCAGGAAGGAACTGAGGGTAGGGGGAGCCCGCGGCGCCCCTTGTACTGGTGCATACACGCACCACTCCAGAGGGTGCCAGAGCCAGTCCCCTACCGATACCACTGAGGGGAAAAACCTCTGGCACTGGTGCATGTGGCGAGCACATACACCTACAACAGAATGGACGTGAGCAACACATCTTGAACAGCAGTTACGAAAAGGTAACTGTCTCTTTTCCTGCTTAGGAAATGTTTGTTCATGTTGCTAAAGCCTCTTCTGTAGCATGGATGAAGTCTGCTTATTCCTGGCATTTATCACCTATTTTGGGTGACAGTGTAGTTATTTTGCTAACAGGCTAACTTTTGCAAGTGTAACTGGTTGGTTCCTTGGCACAGTTTCCCAAATTTCTGAAATCTTAGCTTCCCTTCAGGAAATGAAACCTTTTATGTCTCCCTTGAAACCCAGTCATGCGGTGTTAAAGCCGTACCCATCTTAATTTTTGTATCTTACGCTTATAAAAATGATTGAGGAAACATACTACTCGTCAAAGCACAATTGCGAAAGAGCTCCTCTTTGTATAAGTGAGTTTTAGCCCATGAAAGCTTATGCCCAAATACATTTGTTAGTCTCTAAGGTGCTCGTTCTTTTTGTATAAATGTAGTATCCTTATAGTATCAAAGAATAAGATTTATAATATTTGGGGGTTCCAGAAAACATTTGGGAACAGTAATATTGCCATTATGAGACAGCTTTTTCATAAAAATGGCTACCAGAGCCTATTGTATCTGTAAGAACTTGAGAGTATCATCTTTGGCAGTATGTTTAATCTTGTATTCCTAGGTTGACAACCTCCTCTTTGTAGTCATGCAATCTGCCCATCTTGTGAGTCAGAGAAAAGCTTTCCAACAGTCTATTGAAGGGCTCGTATCTTTGCATCATGAACAGACATCCAGCCAGCCAGTCATTGCCAAAGCATTGCAGCAGCTAAAGGTAAGCAGCCTTCTAATTTATTTCCATGAGGATTGTTTATTGTTTTATCATTTGCATTTCATTCACTGATATAAATTAAAACACAAATGGTTCAAAAGCTGTTGACGTGATTTGATTCTAGTGATGATGATAAACCAATACTCTGCATTTGTACTTTGTACAAGTCGTTGTAGGCCATGTTTTCTGTTCAGTATCCGTTGCGCTCACACAAATCACTTGTGAATGCAACTTTTGAGCAATATCATGTGCATGTACAAGTCAGAGAATCTACACACAAAAAATAGGAAGCCAGTCTGTAGTACAGTAGACACATGAACCATGGCAAAACAAAAAGTTTCATAGAAAGGGATCACAGAGTTGAAATGAAGTACATTTGCTAGTTCTTGAAAACTTCCTGTGTTCAAAATGTCAGAAAAACCAAACTTCATTTATTATATCTAATGTATTGTCACATAAAAGCATTTTAATGTTTGCTGTCCACAGTTTTGAAAATTCTCCTCATTTTTCCATCAAACTTTATAAAGGAAAGCAATAAGTCATTCTAATTTGGGACTAAATAGAGAGGATGCAGAGGGAGCGAAGCAAAAGGTCTGTTCTAAGCACAGCTGGGTTTGTTCACAGATGCTCCAGGAACAGAGGATCTGTGGGATAGGGGGGCCACAGATGGAGACACTGGGAAGTTTAGTGGTTTAGAAATCCTGAATAGCCTTTTCTCTCCCTGACCATTTCTAGGCATCTGATATCCTGCAATCTCCTCCACAAACAAGCCGCAGTCAACACCGTATTTTCTTGGAACCTTAATGCTCCCTGCCTTTGTTGACGAAGGTGCCATGTGTCTGACAGACTCTGTGTTGTGTCCTAATATTTCTGAAGTCAAACATCACATGTCCCAGGACTCTATCCGTAGTCATCCCAGAGTGCTTTATAAAGTTTGATGGAAAAATGAGGAGAATTTTCAAAACTATGGACAGCAAACATTAAAATGCTTTTATGTGACATGAAAGTGGGTAGGCCTACAAAACCACAGGACCCACGGAAACAAGGATTTACTAATTGAAGGAGTCATGGCTGTCCCCAGATGTCCCACTGAAGTCAGTGGCACCCGTGCCCACGCACCCATGGATAGAATTTGACTCTGGGTTATGTTCTATATAGATAGTAACAGTAGTGCTCTTTTTCTAACTCAGCCAGCTGTTACTGTGAAATGTAGTATCTGAGAATGTGGGCATTTATTAACTAGTCATGTATTTATTTATTTCCCACAAAACTATAGATTTTGGTCAGAATTTGATAAAATAGTACTGTAGCCAACAAACAGTATTTTAAGCAACAGTTTGGTTTGTATAGATCTGTATGAGTTAAGAATTGTTGTTTTATATGAATAAAGCGCATCACCTGCTAAGTCATGTAATTGTAATTCGTGATTGTCTTAAAAGATCTGTGGGTGTGCTCTCTTATACAATCATCCTCTTATTCCTGTGACTTCATCTTCACTCAGGCATTTGTTTTATCCACTCTTTGACTTTGTCTCCTTACAGCGCTTAGTGTAGCGGGACCCCAACTACTTTGGGACTTTGGTACTACTGTTCTATAAATAATAATAATAATTCAGTGTCTCTCTTCAACTGAAGCTGACTTCTTTTTGTTCTTCAGAGCGATGCATTACAACTGTGCAATAAGATAAGCTGCGCCATTGACAGAGTTGATCGCATGTTCACGTCTGAATTTGATGCTGAGGTTGATGAGTCTGAATCTGTCACTCTGCAGCAGTACTACCGAGAAGCCATGATTCAGAGTTACAATTTTGGGTTTGAGGTAAGTGAGCAAAAGGGAATATGCATTTTTTGTGGGAAAAGAATGTTTTTAACATATTTTGGGGGGTAAACTGATAAAATTCCACTCTTTCACTTCCAAAAATTAGTGAATTATGCTTTTGAGTGAATTCTGTTAATTCTTATAGGAGTATTGTGTGGAGCTGTGCAAATCTTTTCTGTGCAAATGGTGTGAAAATTAAAATCAATCTGTGCAAATGGTGTGAAAATTAAAACTTTAGACTACATAAGAGAGAGAGAGTAGTTCTGCTGAATCTGCCAAACTCTTAAACTCCTTGAAACTTACTTTGGCAAGGCATTCCTAGTTGGCAGTCTGAATTTTAAATTTAATCTTTTCAGGCTTTGCCCACTGACAAATTTTTACAGGAGATCAGAAATATTTTGATGTGAGCTGTGTCACTTGATCTTTCTCTGCCTCATTTTTTCTTCCTAAGCCCATACAAGCTACTATGTAAATGCAAAATATTTTAATTTAATCTTTAGATTTAATATTTAAACCCTTCCTGTCAGTGGATGCAGCTCATCAATGCCTGTCTTAGTGTGCCAACCAGGAAATGTCAGCTTCAGGCCACTTCTGATACATCTTCACTTGTTTGATTCCTTCAAACCCTTTTTCAATACACCTTTGAGACAGTACACACTTCACCATGTACAGAATCCTTGTAAGAACAGTCTTCTAAAACAGCCCATGTTCCTACTGAAACTTTTAGTGCACATATCTACATATCCAAAGACTTTATTCTTTCCATGTAGTACTTAAATTAAATTTGCCTCTAAGGTATGAATATTACTCAATGCTAGTTTGAGACTTGCTCTATATGATAGCAGAGCTGCGTATTGTTCCCGCCAAGACAATATAATTCTTTCTTGGTATGCACATTGTTTAAAAGTAGTGCATGCTCACACATAGTATGCTATATGGCTGAAATGCTACCTTTTTGTCTTGGTTCTTTTGCACTAAATGTCTTGTATTTGGGGCTTTCCCTTGAAGATATTGTTAAATAAATAATCATGCAAATTGTATGGATAGAATTAATTATATGAGAGTGAGATGTGATCGTGCTTCCTTGTAATGTTGTATTAGCTAGCAAATATTTCAGTAGATATTATATATAATGGATTTATTTTAATTTTAATACTTGAAGGATATTTTTTAATATATTGTAGTACCATAAAGAAGTTGTTCGCCTGATGTCTGGAGAATTCAGGCAGAAAATTGGAGATAAGTATATCAACTTTGCCCGAAAATGGATGAATTATGTGCTAACAAAATGCGAGAGCGGTCGAGGCACGAGACCCAGGTAATGGCTAATTGGGCACCTTATCATAATATGATGTGTTGCTCTTTTCTTAAATATAATGCGGGATATTTCTGCATTGATTAACGAATAATAGCTACTTCCCATATAAATGATTGGTGCTTCCATTCCTTTTATTTCCGTGAGATTTTCCATAGTAAAAGTACATAGCAAAGCACTACCCAAACTACTTAATGAGTTTTTCTTTCCAGACTCCTTGCCCTGAGTGTTAGCTGTCATGGAAGAGAGAGAGAAGAGATACCTGAGATAACTAGGGCCCAAACCATTCAAAGCTTTCAAATTAAGGGCTGACACCTTGATGAAAAATTACTGTTTGGTCAGGAATCAGTAAAGATGGCAGAGCATTAGTGCAGCATGCATTCGTTGGGGTGTCCTATTTAAAAGGGTGGTGATGTTGCGTGGTGAATTACTACATGTGCAGCATCTGATGACTTTTTCCTTCAGTAAGAGTTCTTTGTATTAATCCAGCCTGAAGGTGACAAAAATGTGGCTCACAAGTGACTAGATCTTCTTCTAACAGGAAAGGTTGGGCAGTCTTCTGACTAGATGACAATGATAGAAAGCATTTTGCCATTGTTTGATATTCAGGAACAACGAGAAATCTGCTAAGACCTTGGGACTATGTACTGTTTTGAATATCGGATGATAGGTGTCTTTGTATGAGGGTGTGGTCATTGTTCTTGGAGCGATTTCACGTGTCCTTTCCGCTTCAGTTGTGTGCATGCCCAGTATACCAAAGTCGGAGATTTTCCCTTAGTGGCATGTGTGCGCCCTTTGTGGCCTTGTACTGCTGTGTGATGTATTTCTCGTTAAACCACCCTCTGCCCTTTGTACCACCCTTGAGCCCTCTCAGTTCCTTCTTACTGCCCATGTTGGTAGTCTGAGTGTGTTGACTTGCTTTGCAAGTGTTTTCCCCATCAGGGAATTTGTTCTCTTGTATATAATTAGTGTACTCATCTATAGTTAGCTAGAGATTTAGAGTAAATTTCATTTGTTATTTTACTTAATTTTAATAGTGTGTTGATTCCCAAATGTTCTGTACTAACTCCGAGTACTGGGGCATGCCTCAATCTCTAGACTTCAAGGCTTACACCAGCTGCAATAAGTCTATGCTGGTGAGTGATCCTCATTCCAGGAGTCTAAAGTGCCCCAGGGAGGATCACATCAGGGACTGTTGTCAGATCTGCAGGGACTTCAAGTCCTGGACTAGAAAGGATAGGGAGGTGAGACTGCGTAACCTTTTCATGGAGTCCATCTTGCATCTACCATCTGAACCTTCCCCCTTAGGATAGGTACTGAGCACTTCTTCCATCAGAAGTGCTCCTCCAGACCTAGTATAGTCTCAGGACTGTTTCCCTTCCCTGAAGCCCAGGAAGGAGCATAAAAACCGTGCCTCAAAAGTATGTCTGGTTCCTCCACAAAATCGAGGTCTCTGGTACCATCTGCCAGCAAGCAAGCTGGACGGTGAGGTAGAGTGTCCTCCGATGATTGACAGGTCCCACTACCAACTTCGTCTTGTCCAGGGTTGTTGGCTCCATCACCAGTGGTGTTGAGACTGACCCCTACTGTTGTATCACCCCTTCAATGCCACAGCCTCAGGGGGGAACGTCGTGGTAATGACAACACTGAAGGCTTATGCTGTGGCATGAGATCTGCTATGCCTCTTGGTACTGGGTGCTCCACCAGTACAGGAAACAAGTAATCCGGTACTGATATATTTTCAGTCTTTGTTGGAGTTACCTGCGTACTGGCGTAGCCAACTTCAGACAGTCCAGTGCTGCCTTGCTTGGTGCCATCTAGAGGCAAGCCAAGTATGCTGTCCCTGGTACCAACATCTTTGGATACACACGAGCAGTCTTCAGCATTGCATAATACCACGTCTCCCTAGTTGGGTGACTCGGGTTTTTCTTCAGAGTCTGCTGTCGGCTCCTGTGCCCCTCACTCTTGGGATAAAAGGTGTCATTCACCTTCATCGAGAGGATTCTGCCCCTGGTATCTGACACAGGTGCCACAGTGGTCCAGGGACATGGCTCCTTGGGCTGATAGAGATTAGGCTCCAATACTCTACCATGGGATTTCCCCACCACCAACAGATCATCCCCAGTTCCTCTGCTCTCTAGATCTCTGAGCAAACGATGGGATGACTCACATGAGGAACCTCAGGAAGTCTTCCAAGCCAGTACTGAGGAACAACCTTCCATGCCACAACCTACACCTGGGGAGGTATAGGAGAACTCCAGCTGAACCTTCTTTACCCTTGTCCTCCTTTTCATCTGATGAGGTGGTGTTGTCTGGATTGTCCTCTTTTCTCCAAGATGACTGCAGGGCCTACTAAGAGCTCTTAAAAAGAGAGTTGCTTCCTCTCTAGATATCTGGGTTGAGGTAGTGCAAGAGAGTTCCAATAGACTGGTGGACGTACTGGGGTCAGCAGAGCCTTCCTGTCGTCTTCTACCTATAAATGAAGCCATACTAGAACATACAAGATTGCTGTGGCAAACACCCTCTCTCTGTCACTGACAGTCAAGAGAACTGAGTGCAGGTATTATGTCCCTTCTCAGGGCTCTGAACATTTCTACACTCATATCTCACCAGGTTCTTTGGTTGTCTTGACAGTAAATGAAAGAGCGTTTCAGGGATGGCCATCTTCTACCCCAAGGGATAAAGAAGCAAAAAGACTCAACTTTTTCAGTAGAAAGATTTATTTCATTGTTGGCCTACAGTTTCGTATCTCTAAAGAGCAAGTTTTGCTGGCAAGATATGATTACTATCTCTGGGATAATGTTCTCAGGGACAAGTAAACAGAGGATGCTAGATAAGAGTTCCTGGCCATCTTGGATGAGGATAAACTCATAGCTAGGACTTCTCGCCAAACTACGTAAGATGGGGAAGATTTGGCAACCAGAACTATTGCATCTGCAATAATGATACACACGTGTTCATGGCATCAATCTTCTGGTCTTCCACAGGAGGTCTAGCAGACTATACAGGATCTTTTTTGAGGGTCCCACCATATTCTCGCAGCAGACTGATGAGAAGCTTCACAGTCTCAAAGACTCTAGGACTACATTGAAATCATTGGGGATTTACACTCCATTCCCTATAAAGAATTAATTTCTCCCTCAGTCGAACCAACAGTACCACCTTTCCTGCCTAGACAAGCTTGACTACTCCAGGAGCAAAGGGAAAAACTACAGGATGAGACCTCCACTTCCTCACTTTGTCTTCATCCAGTCCTTCTAGAGAACCCAGAAAGGCCAGACAATGTTTGACTACCTTGTTGAGGTGAAAATATCAGTGTGTCTTGGGCGACTTTCTCCTATCCCTGTTTTTCACAACAGCTTATCCCACTTTCAGTGTGCTTTGGGCCTACATTACCACAGACCAGTGGGTTCTAAGCACAGTGGAACTGGGATAAACCTTTCAGATTTTCAGTCCTTCCCTGTCCCTCTTCAGAGACCTCCTCTGAGAGGTCCAGTCTCTCCTCCATAGAGCCATGGAGGAGGTTCCTCGTTTCTACTGAGAAAAAAGGGTTTTATTCAAGTTACTCCCTGATTCCAAAGGCAAAAAAAGATCCCAGACTTATCCAAGATTTGTGAAATCTGAATAAGTACCTAAGGAATATAAGGTTTCACATGGCCACCCCAGCTTCCATTATCCCCTCCCTCGATCCTGGCAACTGGTACTCTGCCATGGATTGGACACACATTTCCATGCAGCTATTGATCAAAGCCACATGCTATTCCTAAGATTTCTGGTCAACAATACCCATTCTCAGTTTACAGTCCTGCACTTGGGCCTCTCTGGTGCTCTGAATATTTACAAAATGGATGGTAGTGGTGGCTGCATTCCTCAAAAAAACAGAAGTGCAAGTATTTTCCTACCTTGACAATTGGCTGGTATGGTGTCAGTCCAAGAACCAGGTGGAATTCGGTGTAGCAGAACTCAGTGTTTTGAGGTCTGTTGATCAACAAGAGCTAGTCAGTTTTGAGTTCAGAGGACAGAGTTTATAGGGGCACTCTTGGTTTCTACAGTAGTCAGGACTTTCTAGCTCAAGCCAGATTCCAGGCAATGTTAACGATTTCCACAGATCTGAAAGTCCATCCAACCACAGCTGCAAGGAACTGCCTCAGACTTCTGGAAATGTGGCCTCATGTATGTACATGCTCTGTCATCCCAAACTTCATCTCAGAAGGTTGTAAGCCTGGTTAAAGTCAGTGTACTACCTAGCTCATGACCCATTCGAGGTGTTGATTTGTGTGCCTGCAGGTGTGCTGCTGTTCTTGGACTGATGAATGGATGCAATTCAATGTGTATATGGGAATTGCCTTTGCTCCTCCTCTATCCACACTGACTCTGGTTACAAATGCTTCTTTTTTAGGGTGGGGAGCACATCTAGGCACTCAGCATCTGTGGTCACAACAGTATTTAGCTCTTCACATAAACATGCAAGAGTTGAGGGATAGTCATCTGGCCTTTTGGACTTTTCTGCCTAGCATCAAAGGAAAACTCTGTCCTCATGAACAACACTGCAACAATGTTCTACATGAACAGACAGGGAGGGGCCAGGTCAGACAGTCTCTGTCATGAAGCATTACAGCGTTGGGAGTTTTGTATCATCAATGTAATTCACCTCAAAGCACCCCATCTTCTTAGGGTTCACAACAGTTTGGCAGATTGCCTGACCGGATCTTTCAGCAAAGATCACAAATGGTCTCTCAGGCCAGGTATGGACAGATTATATGCCCAGATTGCAGTTCCTATCCCTCCCTGGGACTTGAATCTCATGCTACAAAGGTTGATGGGTCCACCTGTTGAAGTGATGGCTTACCTGCTCATTACTCCAGCTATATATGAAATTTGCATTTTTGGCACGAAGAGTAGCAGAATTACGAGCGTTCGTAGTTGACCCTCCCTACACAGTCTTCTATAAGAACAAAGCAAAGTTATGTCTGCATCCAAAAATTTTGACTTTAGTGTCAGAATTCCACCTCAGTCAAGCAGTATACTTACCAAGTTTTCTAAGCCTCATTCTCCTAAGGATTAAGAGAGACTCCATAGCTTGGAAGTTAGAAGCGTGTTAGTGTTTTACTTGGACAGAACTAGGTCATTTAGATTGTCCTCCCAGCTGTTTGAGACTGTTGCAGAGAGGATGAAAGGCCCTGCAGTCTTGCCCCAGAGAATCTCATCCTGGATTTCCAAGTAGTCTGTCAGTCACTGTTCAGGTAGACTCTAAAACCCGTCTCCAGATTGAACTTCCTGTGAGTCACCTGAAGTGGCATGGACATGTGCAATGACTCGAAGAAGGAAAAAAATGGTTACTTACCTGTTCTGTAATTGTTGTTGTTTGAAATGCGTTACACATATCTGTCCAGTAAGAAGGAACTGAGGGGGTCGGGGACAACCCTTACCTTTATACCATTGTATAGCAGCATGAGGCAGAAGAGTTTGCATGTGCTGCCCCAACAGATACCGCTATGGGAAGTATCTGACTTCGGTGCACTGGACAGGCGCACACATGAAATGAAATGTACCTGTGCAACACATCTCAAAGAATAACAGTTACAGAACAGTTAAGTAACCATTTTTTCCTGTAGCTACTCAAAGTGCTTTTTCTTCCTGCTAACTTCACCTCCTTCCCAGATTTAGCTTAAGCCAGTTTTCTTTCATCCATATTCCAGTTTTATGTAGATATTTGGATTGTTGGGCAGCAGGATTGTCTGCTCTGAATGTGAAAGATTTAGGGTTGGGTGTTATCAGCATATTGTTGGCAGCATTGCCCATGATGTGTCTCAGTCTCCCCATAATTCTTACAAAACGTTCAGTAAGAGGGGTGACAAGATTGAACCATGTAGAACACCACATCTCAGAGCTCTTGATCAGGAAGACAAGCTACCCATCACCCTACTCTCAGATTGATCAGGAGAATTGGCAAAGCCAACCTAGCATATGTGCACCCTCACTTGGCTTCCATAGGTGGTACAGAAGTATTTTGTGATAGTTGATGTGAAAAACCTCTATAGGATTCAGTCACTTCAGAATGAATGTCTCATGCAGTTTACAGCTAGAAAGAGACCATCCACAAGTGACAACTGCACTTCTTAGTGCTTCAATCTGAGCTGAAACCCAGTTGGAATAAGTATATAATATTAATACTGGTCAGATTCTGCTTAAGTCTACTTGCTAGTACCATGTCTTTGATTTTGCCCAGAAAGGAGTTCTTAGTGACTCCTTATTAAAGTAGTTGCCAAGATCTTATGTTCTGGGCTGGGCACTTGAAAACATATTCATAGCTACTAAGGTCAGAAGGGACCATTATGATCATCTAGTCCGACCTCCTGCACAACGCAGGCCACAGAATCTCACCCACCCACTCCTGCGAAAAACCTCTCACCTATGCCTAAAGAAAAGGAGTACTTGTGGCACCTTCGAGACTAACAAATTTATTTGAGCATAAGCTTTCGTGAGCTACAGCTCACTTCATTGGATGCATTCAGTGGAAAATACAGTGGGGAGGTTTATATTTGTATATATGTATTTATATACATAGAGAACATGAAACAATGGGTGTTACCATACACACTGTAACGAGAGTGATCACTTAAGGTGAGCAATTACCAGCGGGGGGGAGGGGGGAGAGGAGGGAAAACCTTTTGTAGTGATAACCAGCAGTTGACAAGAACGTCTGAGGAACGGGGGTGGGGGGAGATAAACATGGGGAAATAGTTTTACTTTGTGTAATGACCCATCCACTCCCAGTCTCTATAAACACCTACAAGATCTCTATCAAGCATTCTTACAACTACAATACCCATCTGCTCATTCTTCTCTTCCGCAGACTAAACATCCCCAGTTCCCTCAGCCTCTCCTCATAAGTCATGTGTTCCAGTCTCCTAATCATTTTTGTTGCCCTCCGCTGGACTCTTTCCAATTTTTCCACATCCTTCTTGTAGTGTGGGGCCCAAAACTGGACACAGTACTCCAGATGAGGCCTCACCAGTGTGAAATAGAGGGGAGCGATCACGTCTCTCGATCTGTTGGTCGATCTGCGATCACGTCCCTTGATCTAGGAAAATCTGAGCCCTATTATTATTATTACTAGCACTGGTCCTCCAGTCTATATCTGGGAAGTTAGTCTCCCGTGATCACACAGTTTCCATTAGTATTTACTTCATTAAAAACATTAAAGTGGGCTCTGTCCATATCCAGATTAGATCCTGGCGGTCTATAGCACACCCCGAGCACTATCCCAGGGGAGGCTCTAGTAGTTTTCTTCCCCAATGTAATTTTTGCCCAGACGGACTCTGTCTTATCCATTCCATCGCTTCTTACTTCTTTACATTCTACCTCATCATTGATATACAATGCTACTCCACCACCTTTACCCTTATTTCTGTCTTTCCTAAACAGCACATACCCTTCAATACCCGTAGTCCAGTCACGACGACTATTCCACCATGTTTCTGTTATCCCTAGAATATCTGGTTTCACTTCCTGCACCAGTAGCTCTAGTTCCTCCATTTTGTTACCTAGGCTCCTCGCATTGGGGTACAAACATCTTAATTTTTGCTGTTTGGCCTCGCTCACATTCTGTACCCTATTAGGCACGGTCATTCTACAGCCAGTATAACATATTAGATTGGTATCCACGCTGCCCTTCCTCCTTATATACATTCTCCTACCCACGGCTGTATCCTTTCTTACTTCATTTTCTTCCCTCTCAATGCTAAAATCTGGCATGGAGATTACCTGGACATTTCCCAACCATCTCCCCCAGATTCCTAGTTTAAAGCTCTCTTAATCAGTTGTGCCAGCCTCCATCCTAGAAGTCTATTTCCTTCCCTGCTCAGATGAAGTCCATCCCGAGAGAACTGTCCATGAATGCCTCCCAGTGGCTATACATCCCAAAGCCCTCCTTATAGCACCACTGCCTAAGCCATCTGTTGATAGTCATACTCTTGTCACACCTTTGTTGCCCTTCTCTAGGAACAGGCAGAATCCCACTAAAGATCACCTGAACCTTGATTTCCTTAAGCGTCTTCCCCAGCCTAGCATAGTCTCCCTTAATACTTTCCAGCGAGAATCTAGCCGTATCATTTGTTCCCACATGAAGGATAATTAGGGGATTCTTTCCTGCTCCCTTTAGGATCCTTTTCAACCTCAGGTCTACATCCTGTATCTTAGCACCTGAAGACAGCACACCCTTCTATTCTCTGGATCAGCTCTGGTTACAGGCCTGTCTATTCTTCTCAGTAAAGAGTCCCCGATCACATAGAGCTGCCTTTTCCTGGTGATGGTGCTATTCTCCAGTCTATCCCCTGTTCCCTCTGGCTGCAAGTTCTTTCCATTCCTATTCTCCCTTGTAATCCTTTTCAACCCATCCTGTATCCTCCTGGGACTCATATTTGGTGTAGTCTCCATTGACTCTTCCTGTTTTCCTATAGGACTAGCCACTCTTCTCTTCTTCCTTGCCCTTCTACCTTCAGTGACCACCTGCTGAGCCCCTTCTTCATTTTCCAACTCGCAAACTTGTTCTTGAGCTCTGTTTCTCCTTCACTGGCCGTCTTTTCCTCTGCCTGGTTCTTTTAGTCACGTGCTTCCACTGACCACTTTCCTCACCCAGTCTGCCCTCAGAATTCCTCTGTCCTGCTTCCATCTGCAAGTCTGAGCTTTTCCCTTCAGATACCTCATGTCTTTGCTCCATAATCTGCTTGAACCCCTTTCTAAACTCAGCCAGACTTTCCACCTGCCTCTTCAAACCTCGGATCTTTTCCTCCATCAGCTCTATCAGACAGCATTTCATGCAGACAAAACTCTTACCATGTACCCCCTCCAGGATCATGTACATACCGCAGCTTCCACATCCAGTCATCTTCATTGTGTCTTCTGCTACATGGGTCACTCCCACTGCTGCCTCTTTATCTGTCATTGCCTTTCCACTGAATCCTGTTAATCTGGGAAACACAAACCACACCAAAACACCACCACCCACAGCAAGAACAAACCCCCAACAAGCACCGCAAGACAAACTCCCACTGAAACTCCCCTGTTTACATCTCTGTTTGCTGGCTCCTGTGCCGCTGCAGCTGTCTATGCCGCTGCCTGACTGGCTGGCTACCTTTATAGGACCCCGAGTCAGAGAAGCCCCGCCCCCTAATCAGGGCTCACCTTCTCTCCCAGCACAAAGCCCCTGCAAGCCTCTACACATACAAATAATACAAATACAAACCAAATACAAATACCTTCTCCTAGCTAGCTCCTGTGCCTCTACAGCTGTCTATGGGGAATTGATATGTATTTCCTAAGATATTAGTGGGCTGAGGTGTATAACCAGGCCTGAGGAAGGTAGACTACTATCTTTATTTGGGGACGTCTGTATTAAAAGTCCAGAACTCAGAATTTCATGTCCATTTATCACTGGCTAAAGATTAACCCCTTGGCAAAAGCCAGATACTTCACTCTGTGCATAAATCCAAACTGTTATACAGAAATTTTGTTGACATATAAGCAAGTAAGCAGCAGTCATTGGGTATGTCTACACTGCAAAAATAAGCAATAAATAAATAAACCCGCAACAGTGAGCCACAGAGCCTGGGTCCATTGACTTGGGCTTGCACTATGGGGTCAAAATAGTAGTGCAGACATTTGCGCGTGGGCTAGAGCCTGTGCTCTGAGATCCAACCCTGCCTTGCAGGGTTTCAGATCCTGGGCGCCAGCCTGAATCCGAATATCTGTGCTGCTGTCCTGTAGTGTGAGTCCTGCAAGCCCAAATCAGTTGACCTGGGCTCTGAGACTTGCTGCCATGGATCTTTTTTTCCCTCTTTTCTTTTTTTTCCTCAATGTAGACATACCCTTAACCATGTATATTAGGATAAGTCACTAGAACTCATGTGACGTTTATGTAATTGTTTTTGGCTAATGAACAATTCTCTTCTTCTTGACAGGTGGGCAACACAAGGTTTTGATTTTCTTCAAGCCATCGAGCCAGCCTTTATTTCAGCTCTGCCTGAAGAGGATTTCTTGGTATGGAATTAATTGTTCTCCCATTGTAGCCCAACCTGCTTTCAGTTCAGTTTCAATCAATAAAAGTCTATTTGTCTGTCTATTATCTGTTATCTGTGCTCTTATGTCTGATTAATTATTATTCCGAGACTGTTCTATATAAATCTAAATGCCTATTTCTCTGATTTAGCTTGCAAAATTCTGAATAGTGCATGCTAATGACATCAATATACAAAAATATTAAAATTGTCATGTCAGGTTTCTGCGGTACTGAAACCTTTGTATAGTAACTACATTCACGACCTGGGATACTTGGCAGCAGTTTGCTGATGAGCTATTAATTTACACTCAACCTAATATTGCTTTCTATTGGATGATCTGAAATGTATCTTTAATAGCCCTAGTTCATGTATGGAGCAAACCTAAAACATTACAATCTAACTGTATTTCTTTAGAGCTAAATCATACTAAAGTACAAGATTTAAAATTTGAATCTTGCCTTGTTACTGTTAAATTATATGGTAGAGCATAGTTTGTGTTTGGTTTTGGTGGGCAGGGGTTGTTTTGTTTCTGTGAAACAGAATCCTGAAAGCTTTAGTTCTGTAATGTGGTATGTTCTAGGTCTGCAGTAGAGGTGAAAGTACAGTCCCCACAAAAGTAGCAGAACACAGAGAATAATATTGATGGGAATTGATTGTGTTCACTTTTATTTAGAGTCAGCTTTTCTTTGGAATTTTGACAGATACTTCCCCAGTTAACATTTCGTCTCTCAACTAGTGTGTCTGCATTTATTTAAAGAAAAGGACAGGTTACTCAAAGCCTGTCCCACAGTCAGTACTTTGCTATCACTGCAGCATTTTTCAGCTCTACTGTTTCAGGAGGGAAAAGAGCATTGATCTCCAGTGGCAACACGCTGTAGTTGAGCCACTGTTAATTAGGAGGCAGATCATTATGAACAAATTAAAGATACATTATGAAATACTAGGGTACAGTAATCTTATTAAATAAATAAAACTGAAACTATAGCATTCATCCTTTTCCTTTAATATTATCTTTAAAACTAAACTGGCTATTAGCACAAAAATCCTGAAGCGGACTATTTTCCAATGTTTGCATTGCTGGGAAACATAGGGCTTTTAAAAAATTCCAGTTCTTTAAATATGATCTTAATAAGCTTGAGTATTGTGCCTGATATAGCAGATAAGATGTAAAGTTCTAGCTTTAAAAACTAGCCCCAGCCTGTTATTTTTTTCCCAACTTTGATGCAGTTTCTAAAGTATCTATAACAGTTTGATGGATAGTACAAATATTTTATTAAATAGTCTAATTGTAGTCCTGGCACCTTCTGATGTGATCTCTTCAGTTCTCAAGCTCAGGTGAATCTCAGAGACTTTGAGAAAATAAATATAAAGTGGTTTTTGTGCTTTACAATCATAGTATTCTTTCCTCTGAATGTGTATGGAACCAACACCTCAGCTAGCATTGTATAGTGTGGGAGCTATTTATGTGATAAAACCTAAACTCGAGGTTCTGACCACTTTTGGTCGTTGAAAGATAACTTGGCAGTTTTGCAAAAAGTGGGATTTGCAATGGGAACTGCACACAAACATCAGAAGAATACTCCAGTAACATTCAGGATAGCTGAGCTAAATTCAGACCCGGTGTAAACAGAAAACGACTGAGTTGAAGTTAGTGGAGGTTGTGCCATCTTACACCTGGTTTCAATTTAATAGATTTTTACGGTCAGATGGGACCATTATGCTCTAGTCTTATCTCCCGTATAACACAGGCCATAGAACTTCACAGAGAAATCCCTGTGGCAACCTCAAACTCTCTGTTTTGAGCTTATATATATATATATTAGAAAGACCTTTATCTTGATTTAAAGATTTAAAGTCTTCAAGTGATGGAGAATCTATCACATTCCTTGATATTTTCTTCCAGTGGTTAATTACCCTTACTGTTAAAATACATCAGTTTACTGGGGTCTCAATTTGTCTAGCTTCAGTTTCCATTATTATGCCTTTGAATTGCAAGAGGAATTTTAGCAAGGTGGAAGAATGTTTGTCTATATTTGTCTATATTGTCTATGGACAGAAGAGGGTCTCCTCTTATGCTAACAACAGCAATTTTTCTGGGTCAGTGTTGAGCACTATATCTCAGAGTGAACAGTATCTTTGAATGTCAGCCAGGTCTAATGCTTATCTCTGTGACATAGAACCCTTTTTTTTTTTTTAAGAAGATAACGAAAATAAAGCAGTTTATTCAGTAAACGTGATACTTAATTTTATGGTCTTTGTCAATGCTTGCATATAATTCCTACTAGCATTATAGTGTAGAGGGGCTGTTTTGTTATATATTGTTCATGCAGTGTTGTTATAGCCATATTAGTCCCAGGATATTAGGAGAGAGAAGATGGGTGAGGTAATACCTTTTATTGGACCAACATCTGTTGGTGAGAGAGACAAGCTTTTGAACTTACACAGAGGTCTTCTTCAGGTCTGGTCAGGTTTCCCAGATCTGAAGAAGAGTGCTGTATAAGTTTGCAGGCTTCTCTCTCTCACCAACAGAAGTTGGTACAATAAAAGATATTACCTCACCCATCTTCTTTCTATCATTGTTCAGTCTTTTTAACTACTTAATTCTGGCAAGTCTATTGCAGAGAGGAGTGTCTAGCAATGAAATCCTAACTTTTGGCTCCAGAGATTTAACTTAATGGAATAGATAGAAGAGTCGTATTGCACGTGACAGACTATGCATGTATTAGTACATTTTAAGCAATAACACCCTGCCTGTGTTGACTTCACCTCAGGATAATTGCCTGTTAGAGAAATCATGTTGCAGTCATTGTCTAAACTACCTCATACATTAACAAATATATTTCAGTTAGCAGCATACATAACTATATAGGTCATATCTGTGGTGAAGAAACAAATTTTGGAGATTTCGGATTTTTATGTCTGAAGACAAATTTAAAGGCTTGATCAAAATTGGAAAAACTAGTAAGCCAAATTTTCTTCAAATCTAGATAAATGACTTTTTTTGGGGGGAGGGCAATTATCTTGTTTCGTGTACAATATCATAACTTTTTTGTTGTTGTTTCCCTCTCCTAGAGTTTACAAGCTCTGATGAATGAATGCATCGGCCATGTAATTGGAAAACCTCACAGTCCTGTTACAGGTTTGTACATTGGTAAGACAGCAGTTACTGGCATTACTTCTGGAACCTAGCTACTGTAGTTTGTATAAATAAGTTTGAAAAATAACAATTTGATTGCAAGTTAATTTTAAAACATTAAAGTTAACAATAAAAAGGTACTTTTAAAGCTTTTCCTGGTTGTTCTTATATGAACATTACTGTCTGATTTCAGAGTAGCAGCCATGTTAGTCTGTATCCGCAAAAAGAGAAGGAGTACTTGTGGCACCTTTGAGACTAAAATTCGTTAGTCTCTAAGGTGCCACAAGTACTCCTTTTCTTATTACTGTCTGAGTCATCATTAAACTGTGGAAGTGTTAACACAAGTAATGTATAAAATGACAACAGTCCATATTTTCAAGTAGTTTTTTTTATAAAGTAAATCACTCAGGTGATTCCTCTGACTAAGGGCAAGTCTACACTACAAAATTAAGTAGACCTAAGTTATGTTGACATACAGTCACTGCAGTAATTAAATCGCTTTTGCATGTCCATGCTATGCACCTTGTGTTGGCAGTGTGCATTCTCACCAGGAGCAGTGCACCGATTTAACTGTAAATGTGGGACAGCTTCTGTAAGGCAGCAACAGTCGATGTAAGCAACACAGTGTCTACTCTGACACTGCATCAACCTAAGTGCTATGCCTCTCACAGAGGTAGAGTTATTAAGTCAGTGTAATGGGGGAGTTACATTGGTGGAAGCTACATTTTAGTGAAGACACTTACAGAGTTAGGTCGATGTAAGCTGCCTGTAGTGTAGACCAAGGCTAATTAGTGTCCTTAAATGGCTCCCAATAGAGTCCCATCAAGTCTTCTGAAGAAAATATTATGGCTGTGAGGAGTTATAGCTTTGGGGAAAGTCAGGGCTGTATAAAGGCCTCTACTGTAGTTGATGCCATTGCAGATAAGAATAGAAAAGTGAAAGGGTGGCTACAGCAGAATTTCAGATTCAAGTCAGAGGCAAATGTTTGTAAGAGCAAGCTAGTTATTCTAATACAGTGTATTATCCGGTTGGGGGGCTTGTCTGCAATGGCAAGTCACTGCGTGGAAAGTCAGGGTCTGAATCTACAGAGCAGCTGTTTGCCACATAGTAATGTCTTGTGTGGATACTGCTAAAATGCATTGAAAGCCAAGCCATATTCCAAGACGTTAGTGCACTGTAGCAATGTCCACAAGTGACATTATTGTGCGGCAAGCTGGTACACTGCAGATTCATATCCTGGATTGCTGCACAGTAACTTGCCATGTAGACAAGCTCAAGTGATTTGATGTGTTCTGTGGATCAATTTCCTTGCAGTGCATTTTTGACTTGTTTATTTTTATATTACATTGAAGGTTTGTAGACACAAGTGATAATGCAGATATTAAAACTGTTTGAAAAGAAGCTTTAAAATGTTCCTTGTTGCTTGATCCCCGTTAACACAAAAATTTTACTAGATCTAAAATGAGCTACTTCCCATGTGGGCTCATAACCTCCACTGAAGTGTTAAATATGGCATTGTATCCTTGTTTACAAATCTACTTCTTGCCTAAAGTTACTATTTTCATTCCCAACTAGATATATATTTCCATGTAGTGAGTGTCATAAAATTAAGTTAATCTATTTTTTAAAAGACAAATGTTAATATTACATTAGTTTGCATTGAACATCTATTGGTTCTAAATATTTTCATAAATAAGATTATCTAATGACTAATGAATGAGTCTGATTACATTTATTTTGGTTTAGTATTAAAAAGGAATTCTATTTATTTGTTAAAATCATATTCAGACATGATTCTGGATAAAGAGTATACAGCAATACGTTTGTAATTATCTACAAGGGGAAATAGGTTGGAAACCATCTGAAAGAGCCGAAGTTAAATGTCAACCTGTGTAAAATGTTGATACTGTAGCTGCAGGCTATTGTGAATATCTTTATTAATTGTATGGCCTAGGAAAAGGCAGTGTGATTCTTTCTTAAAATGTAGATTAGAAGAAGAATTGCCAAATATGTAATTTAGTGCATCTAAAATTATAATCAACTATATTATTGACTCAGAACTTTAAATTGAATTAAGCAAATGTTAATTGCAAAGCTTTTCTTTGATGTTGCTATTCAGTAGTGTTGCTACAACAAGAGAGATGTGACATTCTGTTAGGCTTTAAATGCAACCAAACTGCCTTGCCAACAGAGTATTTCTGATTGTACCTGGAACTCTTGTAAACCTTCTTGTGATTTGTCAAGGTTAAAAATGTCCTTTGTTAAAAAGGTAAACTTCTGTGTTGTGGGATTTCATGCATGAGGAATATTAACTTTTTTTTCATACATATGTTTCTGTCTTATGTCCTTGTAGGAGACTTCTGTGCTGATGTCCGGTGCAGTACTTTCAGTATCTTTGTTAGATTCCAGAAGATATAACTTCCAAAATCATTTTGGCTGCTTACTGCCCACACTGCAATTATTATTTCATTTTAGCACCATTGTTGTGGTTAGGAATGCTATCTAGTAATTTCTCTCATTTCCCACCTCCTTGCCACTGCAATGAGTCATTGTTAGACATTCATAACTCTCATTTTCCTGAAGTTGCATACTGGTCCCTCATGTTTTCACATAGTCTTGATGCACTTCACACGTGTTAAGGCACAACATGGAGTGGGGCGCACCTGTTGGTTTTGAAATCATAAGCAGCTCTTCCATGCCATGATGAATGAGGGCAAATGGGTTTAGATGGCAGGGGGAATGAAGGGATCAGAGAAAAACAGGAGAAGGAAGAAGTGTGGGTATTGTGTAAAGTACAGAGAAGTGGCATTGGGAAGAGAGAAAGTAACAGGGTTGAGCTGAAGATATCATACATGGAGGGAGGGAAGCAAAAGTAGTACACCTGGAAGAAAAAGCATTATCTCTTTGTTTTAAGTTCAGTGAATTTAATATCAAAATAGAACACTTATTTGCAAGTAACAAAAAAAATAAAAAAACTTTATTACAGTATCTGTGTTCAAATGACTGTGACTGTAAACGGTACAAGGTTCAGTGTGTGTGTGTGTAAGTCTTTGCAGTATTGGGATAAAACACTGGGTTTAATGTACAGAAAGATAGATAGAGATACACAGATATCTAACTTCTTTAAAAAGGAAGTGTCCAACTTTCTGGTCAGTTGCACAGCATTAATTGTTCGTTTTGGTTGCTGGGAGGTATGTTTCTTATTCTGGCAGGGTAGCTTTCTCCTGTTGTGATCCCCTGTCTGCAGATCACATATCAAATACGTAGTTTGAAAGAATAATGTGCAGTGTCCTTCTCGAGGCTAGAGCTAGGGTTCATTTTATTATACATCACGCCAACAGTTTGGGTTGTAAATTTACAAGGGAGTCAGCTACTTTTCTGTCCACATAACCCTTACCCCACTCTGTGCTTTCCTTTAGAATGGAATAGTTAATGTACAATAAATACTATTTAGAATAACCCAGTGAAGTGTTCTGTGCTCTTCATATAAGCTCTTAGATTCACAGTGAAACTAGTTTAGAGATGAGACTAATGTTCATTTTGGTTAAAACAATGGTTTTAGCATGCATATGAGCCCAAAATACTGAAACACTTGCAAATGCTGCTTCAGCCATGACTGAATGCACAGTACTGATCAAACTATTTATTTAGCTTACTGCATATATGCATGGCATTTGACGTGCATGCTTTACTTTTTATCATTGTCCAGAAAATTAATATTTCTGGTGCCAAGAGCATCGTATAAAGCAGTAGTGTTGGCATTATTCAGTTTTTAACATTTTGTTTATTTACTGCATAAAAAAGTAATAAATTAACACTTTCCTGTGAAGTTGAAAAAATGAAAATACAGTAACAGTATTTTCATTAGATGCACATCCTGTTACAGCTATTTTTTCATTCCCTTGATTGTTTTTAATGGCTGTTTATATTTTTTAGAAATCTGATGCTGAAAGTTACTAGTATGATTAGTATTACTTTATAAGTGATTTATTTTAAATGAGTTATTTGGGTTTTGTATATACAAAATCAATAAAATATTTTGATGTAAATAGAAGCTGAACTTATGTAATTGATTAATTTGTGGGGGGATCTTTAACAAAATCACAACAGTATTATTTTTAAAAATTTTTCATAACAGGTGTTTTTCTGACATTGTAATAATATCGATGTGTTGACTTTTACCATTTGCAGCTATTCATCGAAACAGTCCTCGTCCTGTGAAGGTACCTCGATGCCACAGTGATCCACCAAATCCCCATCTTATCATCCCAACTCCTGAAGGGTTCAGGTATTCAGCACTTGTCCAGATTCTTAAGTGTCAGCTTTCTCCTCTTTCACTGAAAGTTTGATGTTACTGAAGCTGTTCGTTTAACTCAGGGAACTGAATATAGTTTCTCTAAAAATTTGTTCTGATAAAGCCAATACTTCTGTTTTTGCAAGAGGAAAATCAAGGAGATTTTTAAAAAAGAGTAAAAGAAATCTGTATTTTCAAGGCATGCTTTTGGAGATGATGCATTTTCTCATTTGTTTAATGCTCTTATTGCTGCATGCTTTCCAACTTTAAAGTCATTCTTTGTTTCCTTCTTTACAAAATTGCTTGGGGAAAAGAATATTTTATAATGAGATTCAGTATTTTAAATACTGGTAGTTAACTAGCTTTTTCCCTTCCCCTGAGTGAGTGAGCGAGCGTGTAATGCCTCTGACTTTGCTTCTGTAGTTTAGTTTACATGAGATTTTTCAAAGATAACACCCTTGAATATGGTGGCATTTCTGTATCTTAGTGTTAAATAATTTTTAAACTATATTCACATAATTGTTCCCCATTAAAAGTAGGGCTAAAATATTTTTGAAAAGCTTCCAAACTAATTTTGCCATAGAGCCTTCCACATAAACAAAATAAAGGGCTATATTTTCAAAGGGGATGTTGCCCAGCCTCAGAATATGGATCCACATTTTTTCAAAGCCTGGTATTTACACACACAAATTGGGAGCTATTCTAGAGGTAACTTGAAATGTTGGTCTCTTAACATATTAGGTGATTGTTTGCCCATTGACTACTCTGCTTCTAAAACTTTTGGGACCAAATTTATTTTACCAAAAAAAACCCTTTCCCCCCACATGAATAAACTTTAAAAATCGACACTGTTTTTGATTGTTTCACTATCTTATTTTTAAATTAAATTTTCAACTCCATCCACTTTTTCAACTGTTTCCTGAAGTCTTTCTTCTCATCGCAGCACGCGGAGTGTCCCTTGTGATGTACGGAACCATTGCAGCGCTGCTGTCAGTCGCCCCGCTCCCATCGGTAGCGACTCAGCTCAACCAAAACCTGTCAGCAGTGCAAATGATACCAGGTAGTTCCACTCCGCAACGCAGAAGTCTCATTTCTGTTTACATCACCCATGCAAATTGCTCCCATTAAATACATTCCATTAGATAATTTAAACAGTGAAAGTCCATCCCGTCATGTGCTCTGTTCCAGTGGCTTCTTCATCTGTGTTCGACTTATGTGAAATTATTATACTATAGAAGTGCATGTTTATAAGTCTGCACTGAGATGCACAAGATGGTAATTTGAACATACAGTTTTGACCTTACATATTGGTCAAAAGACTATACATTAATTCATGCAGTAAAAATACTCATGCAGTTAACATATGCCATTCAGTTCCTCAGTAAATTAGCTTTGATAGGTTATTAGTAATTGGTAAATGTTCCACTGCACATGTATTTCTCAAGGAGGTTTTAATATGCAAATTAATCAGTTTATTGTTTACAATTAAACTGTAAGAATTTTTAATATAATACAGAACTGGAAGGAAATTATTTTTAGTGAAGAAAAATACTTGTGAAAGTTTCCTGGTGGCAAATACAGAGTACTACAAATAAGTTTTGTGGGTGGATTTCTACCTGTGGTTTCTTATACCTGTGCAGAATAAGAACACGACCAAAGATGCCTTTCATGTTTCAGAGCAGTGCCATTTTCAAAAAACGTCAATAAATTGCTGGACAAATCTATTCCAGTACCTTCCTATTATCAGGTTTGCAACATTGGTGTCACATTTTAATTTGTCCCCTCACATCTGGCCACTGCCAAATGCTGTTTGTTCCTCCATGGTTTCTAAGTCTGCTTTTTCCTCTGCATCCTGACCACAAAAATCCTTGTTGATGTCTTGGTAATCTCTTGCCTCATCTACCGCAATCTTATCTTTTCTGGCCTCTCCTTACACCCCCGCAGTCCATCCAAATAGTTGCTAAAGTTGTCTTCCTCTCCTATGATTGCTGTCACTTGCTCCTCCTTGCGTTGTGCATCAAGTTTAAACTCCTTGTTCTCATGTTCAAGTGTCATCCTACTCCCTCTCTGTACCTTCCATTCAAGCCCTTCTTATATCCTTTCCATCCCTCTCCCCTCCACTCTTTCCCCTCGTATATTTCTCCCATGTCCATGTTCAGGCTTCTTTCCCCTTGCTTCCTGTGTCTGGTGTAATCACATACGTACTGTCTGCTAATTGACCACACCTTATCCCCACAAAAATCCTGCATTGCTTTGAGTTTAGACCGGCTGTATTACATCATAATTGTGTTTGTGACAGATATAGCAATTTCCTGCAATATCCTGAACAAACCTTATTGAATTAAGTTTAAGTAATTTAGAAGTTCATTTTATTAAAAATGCAAATGTTTGTGTTACTGTGGGATTGTATGTAATGTCCCTAGGGAGGAGACATGACTAATGTAAACCCTGAGAAGTGTTATCAGCTTCAAAGGACTGTTTGAAACATGTGTCAGAATGAACTTCTAAAGTTAAGCAGGTTTCCCAGGAAATCTCTAGTGGGGGGTGACAGCGGATATAACTTCTCCAGTTTTGCAAGAACTTAGCCTTTTGAAGCTTCACCCAGTGGGAAGGGACCTTTATCAGCTAATAAGCTGTTACATGAGGACAAGATCAGAAGCCCAAAGGAGTGACTTACAGATTCATGGGTGTTCTTATTCTGAGCTAAGGTGGTTATGTACATCACAGAAGAACCTCTGGGTGCAGTTTTGAAGGCCTGTTCACCTGCCAGAGCCCTTGTTGGAGTTGGGGTGGTCTCTGGTAAATTTATTAGAATGCATGTAGTTTTTTATTGTTATGTTTTTTCTCTGTAATGCTTTCACTTTAAGAATAAATGTTCTTGCTTGGGAAAAGCTGTGTGGTGGTTTATAACAGTGGATAATTATGCTATTGACAGCCTCTGAAGAGAAAGCAAATCAGGCCTGCTTTGGCAGTCTGACTTGATGGGGAACTCACAGTGAAGGCAGAGAACTGTGTAGCCTGGAAAACACCCCAGTGAGGAGGGAAAGAGACACAGTCTCCGCCCAAGAAATATAAAATGCCTGAAAGTGGTTCCCTTGCTGGATTACAATTACAAAGGGGGATTATTATCTAATTAATGTTGTAAGCCCCTTTTGGCTGAGACCACATCTGCTCCACAGCTCTGAGCACTGTGCCAATACTCAGCAAATAATCTTGGGAGTAGCAATCTCATTAGTGTTCTACTGTTGCCACCTTCCTTATAGTTCAGGGCGGGGGGAAAAATTAGGAAAGGGAACAGTCTGTCAGTGGAACATTCATATAAGGACTGTAACTAACTTCCTGTGTGAGTTGAGTGGGAAAGAAATGAACTTCAATTTTATTTGTTCAGCAATTTTGTTAACTTACATTTTTGTGGTACTAAAATGTTCATCACGGCCATGCTTTGAAATAACATCTGTTAAAAACATGAGACATGCTTTTAATTATAGTGGCTAGTAATTGTGCAGAGGTATGATTATGAGTTCATAAATGAATAGCAGTTATTGTTTAAGACCTCTTAATATTTTGACATTAAGAGGATTTATGCAGTTAGAATACTGTTAATTATACTAGTCAAATGGTGATTATGAAGTCTTAAGATTTCTAAATACCTTATGGATCTCAATTCTTTTATTTGTATGGTCATAGTGCCAAGAGCTCTGTTGTGCTAGTCATCATATGCACCTGGTTCATGCTCTAAAGAGGTTACAAACTCATTTGAAATAAAACGTGACAAGAAAATGTAGCAAACATTAAGAGGCGAAGGGGAGGCAGAAAGAACAGGACAACAGTAATAAGATTGCATGGTTACCTAGATGAACTATGCACGCAGCTTAATTAGTCTGAACTATTTTAAAGTTTGTTATTTTTAATAAGTATTATCCGCTATCTGCAACTGCAACTCAACCAACCATCCTGGTTAGCTGATTTGTTGTAGGTGGCACAGTAGAAGCAGGTTTTGAGATATTTGGAGAGGAATGGATTATGACCTTACAGATCATTTCAGGGGGAGTGTTCCAGGCATAAGGTGGCAGTTCTTTTGACATAAAACTCTAACTAGCATGTCTCCAAAGTATCTTGTGACTTCACGTTCTGTGATTTTTATGCTAAAAGTTTTGATATGCATCCCAAAATGGTCTCTACATGTAGAAGCTGGCTGTACAGTACACTCTGTGTTCACTAAAAGAACAGTCCTGGTCTTTGGAAGAATACTTCTGGATGCTATTTCTGTGTTTATCAAACATTCTCTGTACTTCCATTTTAAGACCGTCATTACAGAAGACCCAGTAGTAGTGATCAGCAGTGCCAAGCACTTTACAGATCCTTTTCATGGTTTACAAACAGAATAAATAACGCATGAACTATACCTTTCATTTAGGAGCTCTAGCAGTTTCAGAAATCAAGAGAGATGTGGTTGAGTAGTATTTGTGGTTTCTAAAAACACATATTGAATCAATCCATTATTTAAATATTCCTCTTATGTTACAGACCACATAAAACAGATTTCCCCTACTCTGCCCCCAGCTCCTTCTGTCCCACTCCTTCAAATTTCCCCTGGAGCGTGTGAGTTACTTGAAGTGGTGCCTGAGCAGCTGCTTTTTGAACAGGCACAACAGAGGGATACAATTTTTGACTATCTTATGCTTTGGTGTGATGTTATACTATTGAATGCAACTGGGACAGACTTGTAATTCATGTGTGATGGCGAACCCATGTATTGTGGTATCTGTAACAGTTACCGTGTGTGTGTTTCTTGTTTTCATTTTTTTAAACAGATTAAAAACGAAAGAATTAAAATGTTTGTCAAACTACAAAAGAATCGAATGATCAACAATAGTTGATGGAAGGAAAAGAAATAAGAAATATACATTTCAAAGAACTGGGACTTCACTTCTTAAGAGCATCCACATATATATTTCGGCCAATAATATTAGAACGTTGGAATGGTTGCAGTGTGGTACAGAAATCTATGTATTCTGTTCATTAAAGAAATAATTCCCTAGAAGTTTGCATGCTGTTCTTGGAGTCATCTACTTTGCCACTCGTTTGGGAGTTGGAAATAACAAACTGCCGTGTTTTCTTCTACAACAGAGGCAGTGAATTCTGATGTGCACGATCTGTATTTTTAAGTTGAACTCCGATCGCCCATGAACTAAATAAATAGTATTTAAAAACTAACTATGGAAACGGGAAATCTGTAGTAGCATTGAAGAGAATTGTCATTCAAGAATGACTATAAAGTTCTGTGCACAGCGTAATCCACTTAAAGTGAACTTCAGTTTGTAATGAAGTAGAATGAATGTCCCAAACATTTCCAACTCAGTCTGCTGTCTTAATTATAGTTATCCTCATTTATAGTGACGTTATTCTATGGGGAAAAAAACCCTCTTCACTAAGGAAGGTTCTATTGTATTTAAGAGGATGGAGGCCTAGCCACTGGAATAGCGTAGAAACAAAGCTTTAATCTGTTCTAAACATTTGCATTAGGTGCATACAATTTATAGAATGAGAACTTTCTAAACCAGTTGCACTAAGCAATGTGTGGTGCACAAATGCTACCATAGTTCATTCAAGGCTGTTCTTAAAATACTCTTTTTTTATGTAATTTGAAAATTAAATGCAAAGCAATTTTAATCTATTAGTTTATATTGAGCTTTTTGACAGTTTGGGGCTGTGCTATTTCTATACTAATTTTTCCAATTTAGTTGTTGAATGTCCAAGGTCGGAGAAGGTTGTGGTTGGTCATTTTGTATTTACCCAGACCTAGTATTTGAGCAGATTTCCTTCAGTCTTTCTCACTGTTTCTTTACCTGTTTAATAATTTGCATATACAGAGGCTCATAATTAATTTGTGCAAGGTAGGGTTCCTGTTTTGTCTTCCGGCAGTATTTATCTTTTAAATAGGACTCTGAGCGGAATATAGCTCTGAAGTTCTTTGAGCTTGATCTGGTAAGGTATTGAACCCCTGTAGATCCCATTTTAATCAATAGGAGTTTCAGGTGCTTAACGCTACATAAGATCCAACCTTTAGGTTGGTGGATTGGGACAGTTTCTCCATCCAGGATTTAGATAATGTCACGGAGAGAACAGGAAAGAAAATGCTGAAGATACACAGTACTTCAGTTTACTTCCCAAGAACTGGTTTTGCCTTTGTGTGGTTTTCATTAATGGGATCACACTTGCCTCCTAAGCTTTAGAGGTTCTGTCACTTCAGAAGTGCAGTTAAATTGCTAATTAGGACGGTGGCTGTTTTTTAACAGGGGTTCCAGTGTCCCTGAAAATGATCGACTGGCTTCAATAGCAGCTGAGTTGCAGTTTAGGTCCCTGAGCCGTCACTCAAGTCCCACTGAGGATCGAGAAGGTGATTATTTCGATAACAGATTGTGATCTGGATCTGCAAATGATTAATGTGATTAATGAACGTATTGTCTCTCTCCTGACCCAGGTCCATAGAATTCCTTTATCAACTCTTTATTTCTAAACAGGTCTTTACTGTGTTAGATTTAAATTAATGACCAAATTTTCAAATTAGGCTGCCTACGTTTTCCCAAATATGTATGTGTGGGCTTTTTTTTTGTATGTAGCTTGTTTGGCTTTTTTAATAAACCCGTGGGGTGTTCCACTACAGCAGGGTGGGCAAATATTTTGGCCCGAGGGCCACATCGAGGAATAGGAATTGTATGGTGGGTCATGAATGCTCACAAAATTGGGGTTGGAGTGCGGGAGGGGTCCAGGCTCTGGGGTGGGGCTGGGGATAAGGATTGTAGGGTGTAGGAGGGTGCTCTGGGCTGGGACCGAGGGGGTTTGGAGGGTAGGAGGGGGATCAGGGCTGGGGTTGGGGCGTGGGGAGAGGTTCAGGAGTTCAGGCTCCGAGCGGCGCTTACCTCATGCGGCTCCTAGAAGCAATGGCATGTCCCTTCTCTGGCTCCTACATGGAGGCACAGCCAGGCGGCTCTGCACGCTGCCCCGCCTGCAGGCACCACCCATTGGAGTGCCAGAGGGGGCCATTGGAGTGCACAGGAGCCAGAGTGGAGCCATGCCGCGGCTTCTGGGAGCTGCTTGGTGCGGATTCCGGGAGCTGCCTGGTGCAGCCCCTGCGCCCCAGACAGAGTGCAGGAGCAGGGCCCAGCCGTGTGGTGCGGCCCCCAACCCAGTGCCCCGGCCAGAGTGGTGCGGCTTGCGGGCCATAGTTTGCCCACTCCTGCACTACAGCATTCAAAATGAGATTGATACCATAGTGACATTTTGTTGGAATATCCCCTGTATCAGTGACTAGATCTACTCTTCTCGCACACCTTCTCAGCACAGTAACCTGGCTGTGAGGTGAGGATTTCTCAGGCTGTGGATCAGAAGCAAAGACTGTAGCTGCTATTGCAGCATCAGTGTTACAGGTAAGTCCCCAGAGCCAGTACTTGCACCCATCACTAGTGGGGAGAAATGACTGGATCCACATGTTGGTAGATTGATTGATCTGGGCCTCTCCTCCTCCTCAGGAGGTTTCTCTGACCCCTCATATTCTTAGGCATATAAGTGAAATATATTTAAACAACTTCCTTAGAAAATAAACTTGTTCATTAAGAAGTTTCATTTTATATTTTGTATGACGGACAATGGACTTCTCCAGTATTTCAGCCATCACTTATGACTGGAGTTTGAGTATAGTAGATTGTGTTGTCTGTTTCCAAATTGGAAGAAACGTTTAACAAACAATTGAACTTTTAAAGAATATTTTTTGATTTGCTTGGTTTGCCTGATCATTGCCTTTTACCTGTGCCTGATTTTGAAGGGGAGACTAACTAGGTTGGATTGACTATTTATAAACAATTTTGCAATGCAAAGTCACTTTTTATGTATACAGATGCTGAATTTCTGCCGTGTGTTATATATAACTATTTCTAAAGATACTAAATTGTCTTAAAGTTCAAAGAATGTAACTAGATGTAGTGTTGCCTCAAATACCATAACGAAGATCAGTGTGAGTTGTTAAATTATCAGGTGTTTTAATCCTGAAATGTAAAATGTAAGATTTTGTTGTTGAATATGGCAACACTGTTAATAACTTAAAAGTAGTATGAAAACAAACAATTTTTAGGCAATATAATATAATTTCTCACATTACTGTTTTTACAGAACCATTGTATCCTAAAGGAGACTTGAGTGGATCAGCCCGAAGGAGTTGGGAGCTTCGAACTCTCATCAATCAGACCAAAGGTAAGAGAGAAAGGAACACTACATAATGCAGTATATTTCAAGCTTAGCTAAGTCTGTATATTTAAAAAAAAAATCCTTAATGTTGTATTTCAGAAAAATACTCATTTCTGATATCAGAGGAGTTTAAAAAAAGAACAGTATGTCGTCTTTGAGGCATTATCTACTGTTCTTGATATACAAAATTAATATTAATAGTTGCCAACATACTTATTATCATCAGTTGATAGAAGACATTTTTGAGAAGTTGAGTTTACATGAAATCTCTAGATCTAGAGGTTCATAAAGAAGTTAGAGGTTCACACAAAACTTCAGAATTATTTAAACTTGAGAAAAGTTCTCAAATCTACATGAAGTAAAATCTTAAACTTCTTCCTTCCCCTGTTTCATTATGGTAATGAACTCAACTGTATTAATATCCAAACTAATGATCAGTGCTTTAATTAAAGGCTAAACGAAGATAAATCATATTGTAAGTTTATTACTTCAGTGCAGCTATCTTCTTTGAATTATGTTGGTGGGAATTAAAATTATGTTAGTGGGAATTAAAAATAGTTCAGTATTTTCATCTAAGTTGCAAAGTAAGAAGTTTCATATGAAACCGGAACATATATCTTCTGCTTTCCTTAGTTCCAGCTTCCTTATTGTTTGAACTTCTGTTAAGAAAATAGTTGCATTGTACATCATAACACTTGTTCAACGTGGTCTCATCATAATACAGTAGTGGCAAAGGAGTAGACATGCCATTCAAACGTAGGGGTGTAGGTCTCTGAATCAATGAATTTGTGCACTGCTTTTTTTAGACACCGCTTCCAAGCAAGGACCTATTGATGCTGTTCAGAAGTCTGTCCGATTGTTTGAAGAAAAGAGATACAGAGAAATGAGGCGAAAGAACATAATTGGCCAAGTCTGTGATACCCCCAAATCTTATGATAATATCATGCATGTAGGTCTAAGGAAGGTGACCTTCAAGTGGCAGAGAGGAAACAAAATTGGTAAGTCTGTAATGGACTTGTCATGTAGCTTAAATTACTGTATTCAGACCTTGTTTCACCTTAAGATTTACATTTGAAATCTTGCATCTTGGTGTAGATATTAAAGTTTGTTTTACTACACAAGGAAGATTTACAGAATATTAAACACAGAATACTATTGGAACTAGCATTTCCTATATAGCATTTACTGCGATATCGTCACTGGTCAAGTAGTTAGAAACAAAAATTGATATGTGACATGAATTAATTCAGTAGCATGTGCTGAACAGCTTCATTTTGTGCTTGATCCTGCAATCTCTGAACATGTGACATCCTCAGGGCCATACAGGTAGTATATATATATTGTGTGGGTGCGGCCCACATAACTCATAAAGAGCTGCATATGTGGCCCACAATGATAAAATGCGTTGAGAGCCACTGTTGTAGGGTATTCTGCACATGGAAAGATTGCGAGGTTAAGTGCAACACATGTTGGCACTAACTTCAGTAGACTAGTTTCACTTACTGATGTAGTCGCTATTGGCCACACTTGAGAGAGATGATTATTTCCCCACTGATTCTGACTGTATATGTCTCAGACTATTACTGCATAATCATGAGAAGGTTCTACTCCCGATAAAGCATAGAGTTAATATGCGTATCTTTTAATCAACTTGAACATAGGATTATAATTGCTTTATTATGTTGAACAAGCATTACAAGTTGAAATATTTTTGAAATAAAAAAGGAAATCAAGGAAGAAAATCTGCCAGGCTGAGAAGTGTGTTTGAGCTGTTAATTGTTTTTATTGTACTTCTATAGGTGAAGGCCAGTATGGGAAAGTCTATACGTGTATCAGTGTTGACACTGGTGAACTGATGGCCATGAAAGAAGTGAGTACATTACCTACAAGTGCCACTGCTATTTAATTTTAATGATGCATATGCTGTTTCTATAACCATGTATGCATAAGTTTAGTTGGCAGGTCTCCTTGTCAGTGCATTGTTGACAGATGGGTAGAGCAGAGGAAATGGGAAGGAGAGTTCCTACTTCAGATAGGCTGTCATAGAACTTTTCTGTAAAGTCCAGGTTAGTCCTAAATTATCAGTATATACATAAGTAAATCTATGTATGAATTGAAACCTTCTGTCTGTTTTGTATTACATTTTGCTTGATAAGATATTTACCAGTCTTTTTAGTTTTTTTGCATTCATCCTTATACTTACATTTGGAAGGTTGCCTTGGTGTGACTGGCTTCCAGCAATTCCGCTGACAGCCACATGACACTAATGAAATTACAGGTTTGGGGCCAAATTCTGTCCCCAGATTTACATGTACAATGCTGTTGTCGAACATTTGTATAAAAGGGTGGAATTAGGCCCTGTTTCTATTGTTCCTATTCCAGTATTCATCCACTGAGCTTGTAACACTGACTCCCAGAAGTTCACCCTGATGTTGTTTAAGAGGAGGTTATCTTTTTCCCATCAGGAGCTCTCCCTGTCCCTCTTAGCCTTAGGTGTAATTATTTAATTTTTCTAGATATCAACTGATATATTCATTCAAGAGAGTGCATTGAGCAAAGACTACAGTTAGTGCAAGAGAGACTCACGCTTGCTGATGGACCTCACATTGATGGGTTAAATATTTAGTACCGGTATATTATTTTCCTTATGCTGTTTTCTAGCACTTAGAATCTTATTCCTCACCAATTGTTTTCAAAATATTCATTCCTCATTGGGGATTTATGTACAAGCTATGTTTGAACTTTTCAGTACAGAGTCTCCTTGAGTATAAAAAAGGTTCAGAGGTTTTTTTGGTTTTGTTTTTTTAATACTGATTGAAAAACAATGTTTTTTCCGTCTATGTGTTTCTTCAGACTTTAAAAAAGAAAGCCTTTCTGAGTAAAGGAGAAACTTTTGAAACTTCAGTCCAAAATATATTATTAGCAAAGCTTCATAAACCACTGAAATAAGGGTTAGAATAGATATCTCAAATATCACTAACATCAGCAAAAATGATGGGGAGTGCTTGTTTACAAATACACATCGTACCTTCATAATTTTGAAACTTGAGAGAAGTATTTGACAAAGAAAAGTATATGAACTTTCTTTGTCACTGTTATTACCTTTTTATAATTAAGTTTATCACTGTTTACCAAAGTATGAAACCTCATGTTCTGAAATTGTTATACGGAAGCAACCAATCATAATGTCCTTGCAACACTATGTACCTTTACTTTTTCTTAAGGTTGTCACTAACTTGGTGTATTAAGTTTTTTCTGATCTCTGACCACACAATAAAAGTAATTTTTACTAAGCGTTTTGTTTGACTTAGTCATATGTTGACTAGGAAAAGAGGAAATCACTTTTTCAGAAGAAATTTTTTTGCTAATTTGTATTAGCAAAAAAAAAAAGAAAAATCCATGACAAGGCATCATTGGGATATTAATGAAAACTGCTCTTTTAGTCAAAGCCTCCTGACTCTGTGCCTCCTTCCATTCCACATCTTACTCTTGGAAAAGCCTCAGCTAAACTGTGCACATGAATCACACCTGGAGTTGCAGCTAACAAGAGATGTTAAGAGTAACAAGAAGGGTTTCTTGAGGTATGTTAGCAACAAGAAGAAAGTCAAGGAAAGTGTTAATTCCTTACTGAATGAGGGAGGCAACCTAGTGACAGAGGATGTGGAAAAAGCTAATGTACTCTATGGTTTTTTTGCCTCTGTCTTCATGAACAAGGTCAGCTCCCAGACTGCTGCACTGGGCAGCACGGGGAGGAGGTGACCAGCCCTCTGTGAAGGCAGAAGTGGTTCGGGACTATTTAGAAAAGCTGGACGAGCACAAGTCCATGGGGCTGGATGTGCTGCATCCGAGAGTGCTAAAGGAGTTGCCGGATGTGATTGCAGAGCCATTGGCCCTTATCTTTGAAAAGTCATGGCAATGGGGGGAAGTCCCGGACGATTGGAAAAAGGCTAATGTAGTGCCCATCTATAAAAAAGGGAAGAAGGAGGATCCTGGGAACTACAGGCCAGTCAGCCTCACCTCAGTCCCTGGAAAAATCATGGAGCAGGTCCTCAAGGAATCAATTCTGAAGCACTTAGAGGAGAGGAAAGTGATCAGGAACAGTCAGCATGGATTCACCAAGGGCAAGTCATGCCTGACTAATCTAATTGCCTACTATGACAAGATAACTGGCTCTGTGGATGAGGGGAAAGCAGTGGACGTGTTGTTCCTTGACTTTAGCAAAGCTTTTGGCACGGTCTCCCACAGTATTCTTGCCAGCAAGTTAAAGTAGTATGGGCTGGATGAATGGATTATAAGGAAGATAGAAAGTTGGCTAGATTGTCGGGCTCACTGGGTAGTGATCAATGGCTCCATGTCTAGTTGGCAGCCGGTATCAAGTGGAGTGCCCCAAGGGTTGGTCCTGGGGCCGGTTTTGTTCAATATCTTCATAAATGATCTGGAGGATGGTGTGGATTGCACCCTCAGCAAGTTTGCGGATGACACTAAACTGGGAGGAGAGGTAGATACGCTGGAGGGTAGGGATAGGATACAGAGGGACTTAAACAAATTGGAGGATTGGGCCAAAAGAAATCTGATGAGGTTCAACAAGGACAAGTGCAGAGTCCTGCACTTAGGACGGAAGAATCCAATGCACCGCTACAGACTAGGGACCGAATGGCTCGGCAGCAGTTCTGCAGAAAAGGACCTAGGGGTTATAGTGGACGGGAAGCTGGATATGAGTCAACAGTGTGCTCTTGTTGCCAAGAAGGCCAATGGCATTTTGGGATGTGTAGGTAGGGGCATTGCCAGCAGATCGAGGGACGTGATCGTTCCCCTCTATTCGACACTGGTGAGGCCTCATCTGGAATACTGTGTCCAGTTTTGGGCCCCACACTACAAGAAGGATGTGGAAAAATTGGAGAGAGTCCAGCGGAGGGCAACAAAAATGATTAGGGGCCTGGAACACATGACTTATGAGGAGAGGCTGAGGGAACTGGGATTGTTTAGTCTGCAGAAGAGAAGAATGAGGGGGGATTTGATAGCTGCTTTCAGCTACTTGAAAGGGGGTTCCAAAGAGGATGGATCTAGACTGTTCTCAGTGGTAGCTGATGACAGAACAAGGAGTAATGGTCTCAAGTTGCAGTGGGGGAGATTTAGGTTGGATATTAGGAAAAACTTTTTCACTAGGAGGGTGGTGAAACACTGGAATGCGTTACCTAGGGAGGTGGTGGAATCTCCTTCCTTTGAGGTTTTTAAGGTCAGGCTTGAGAAAGCCCTGGCTGGGATGATTTAGTTGGGGATTGGTCCTGCTTTGAGGAAGAGGTTGGACTAGATGACCTCCTGAGGTCCCTTCGAACCCTGATATTCTATGATATGAAGGAAACTCCTCTTCCAAATCCCTCTTGGCAGCCTGCTTCTTCATGAAGCCTTTGTACACTGATCTCGCCGGTGTTGTTTCAAGGCCTTCTTGTATTTAACCTGTTGTGTTCTAGATCATATCTGTCTGAGTCAGGTTGCAAGCTCCTTAGAGCAAAGGTCTTGGGTTTTTTTTTGTTGGTTTTTTTAAGTGACAACACCCTATTCCAATAGATGTCTATAAATCATCATATCCCCAAATCTTTTCCCAGAAATATCAAAAGACGTCTGTAGATGGCTTCTTAGCTATTCCTCTCTTGGTTGTTTTTCTATTTCACACTTACGTTAATAGCAGCAATAATGAAAAATAATCACTTTTGCAGATAAGATTTCAACCGAACGATCACAAAACCATCAAAGAAACTGCAGATGAACTGAAAATTTTTGAAGGGATCAAGCACCCTAATCTGGTTCGTTACTTTGGTGTGGAGCTCCACAGGGTAAGCAAACGTTCATCACTGGATTTTCATAAGTTAGGAGAGAACCTTTAAGAGTTCAGAAATGGAGTCGTGTGTTCTACACCACAAGTTATCTCATTTCTGAGAACTGTAATTTTGCCTAATTATCCAGGAAATCTCTATGAACTGCATCATTTCTGTCTTCCCTGACTCTAGAATTCTTCCTGAAACGTAAGTTGTAGAAAGCTGTTAGACATCAAAGCACTAAAACCCACCCTACTAGTAACAGCAAAGGACACACGAGTGTCTTAGCACTCCTGCCCACCCCCCAAAAGCATGTTAGCTTGTGTGAAATCTTCATGTGCAAATTAGGTATGTAAACACTTCAAAAAAGACAACATTTTCAAACAGCTAACATTTGTTACCTATAGTGACCATACCACAGACTTTTCAGCATCTTTTCATGAGAAACTAAAACTGCAAAATAGTGAGGAGTTAGAGAACTGAGACATCCTTAGTAGAGGTGCAGAAACTGGAAGCTGGCCCACAGAGCAATTGAAACATTCCATCATAGCAGAACCGGCAAAAGAGGGGATAAAATTACTAATCTTGTTTACTACTTGCTAGTTTACAAAATTTTCTTTTTAAAATGTGACTGTAGTTCTTAAGCTATGGAAACATTGTAAGTATATTATCTTATTCTAGTATTACAAAGTGCTCTACTTGCTATTTGGGCGATACCAAGAACCCCTCATCTATAACTTGTAGTATTTGGTGTCACAACTAACTTTATAGTTACAGAATTACATGCATGGGAGATCTTATGCATATATGAAAGAGAATGTAAAACTCATTTGCAGCAAGGGATGAGGTTAGATATTAGGGAAAACTTTCTGACTCCAAGGATAGTGAAGTACTGGAATCGGTTACTGAGTGGGATTGTGGAATCCCCATCAGTGGAGGTATTTAAGAACTGGTTAGACCGACATGTGTCAAGGATGGTCTAGGTATACATGGCCCTGCTTCAATGACAGGGGATGGACTCTTGAGGTCCCTTCCAGCCTTTCATTTTTATGATTCTATGATACAGATGTTCAGTCTGTAATCTTAGAAAAGTACAATGAAATTTGCATGAAGGCCTGGTTGTCCAGGTTATCCCAATTGAAACTGACCCCTCTCAAAAAACAAACAAATAAATAAATAACCCTGCCAGTGTAAAAATAATGCAGGCAGAAGTCCAGCAGCAGGGGGGCTATCTGGTTTATTGCATAGAATGCAGCATGTATAATTACTGCCTTGTGGGCCGATGGCAACTCATGTCCCTCAGGGACCAAGTATGGGCTCTTGAGAGAGTGGTTGAACTGGAGGAGCTAAAGAAGACAGAGGTACAGAAATGAGACTTTCCAGGACACAGTAGTGAAGTCCCATCCCCAGTCTGACAGCCTCTGTGCTGTTGAGGTGGAAGAAGAATCTCAAGCTGGAGTGCAGAGAAATGATCCCATAGTTGGGACCATCCTTCCAGATGATGTCACGGTATCCTCTCGCACTGAGGATACCTCTCTGGGAGAGGGAACCTCAGTTATTAGGAAGAAACAGGTAATAGTAGTTGGGAGTTTGATTTTTAGAAATGAAGATAGCTGGGTTTGTGATGACCGGGAGAACTGCATGGCAAATGGCCTGCCAGGTGCGAAGGCTGTGGACCTCTAAAGAAATCTAGATAGACCTATGTGCAGAGCTGCGGAGGAGCTGGTGGTCACAGTTCATGAAGGTACCAGTGACACAGGGAAAGGTAGGAGAGAGGTCCTGGAGGCCAAATTTAAGCTGCTAGGTAAGCGATTAAAGTCCAGGACCTCCATGGTAACATTCTCTGAAATGCTTCCAGTTCCATGTGCAGGGCCAGTTAGACAAGCAAACTGCAGGGTCTCAGTGCATAGGTGAGACAATGGTGTTTGGAGGAGGAACCCAGGAGCAACTGGGGAACCTTTTGGGAAAGGAGGAGCCTATACAGCAAGGATGGGCTCCACCTAAACCAAAACAGAATCAGACTGCTGGTATGTAAAATTAAAAAGGTTGTAGAGGAGTTTTTAAACTGAGGGAGAGCTGACAAATGCGAAGGAGCACATGATTAAGACACACCTATCCCTTAGGGGAGGAATTATTAAAGGGGATACGCCTATCTTCTGAAGAGGAGTGGCTAGAAGTTGAAAAAGCACAGGTAGGAACTGAAGAGAAACCGTGAAATGAAAGAGTCCCATTCAGAAGGCAAACAATATTGACAATTTTATAAGTGCTTGTATACAAATACAAGAAGTCTAAATACTAAGATGGGTGAAGTTGAGTGCCTGCTATTAAAGGAGGATATTGATATAACAGGCATCCCATAAACTTAGTGGAAGAATGATAATCTGTTAGCCAGTAATACCAGAGTATAAAATATATAGGAATGACAGAATAGGTCACGTTGGTGGGGGAGTTGCACTATAGGTGAAAGAAAGCATAAAGCTACATATAATAAAAATCTTAAATGAAACAAACAGTACCACAGAATCTCTGTGGATAGAAATTCCATGTTTGAACAGTAAGAGTATAGTAGTAGCAATATCCTACCAACCACTTGACCAGGATGGTGATTGTGAAATAATCAGGGAGATTAGAGGCTACCAAACCAGAAAACCCCATAATAAAGGGGGAATTTCAATTATTCTCATATTGACTTGGGTGCATGTCATCACAGGATAGGTTGCAGAGATAAAATTTCTAGACACCATTAATGACTTCTTGGGGCAGCTAGTCCTGGAACGCAAAAGGGGAGAGGCAGTTCTTGATTTAGTCCTAAGCGGCACACAGGATCTAGTTCAGGAGGTGAATATAGCTGAACCACTTGATAATAGCGACCATAATTTAATTAAATTGAATATTGTTGTAGGAGGGAAAAATACCAAAGATATCCACCACAGTACCATTTAATTTCAAAAGGGGGAACCCTACACAAAAATGAAGAGGCTAGTAAAATGGAAATTAAAAGTAACAGTCATCAGAATGAAATGCTTGCAAGCTACATGGAAACTTTTAAAAAACATCATAATAGAGGCTCAAACTATATATATACCCCAAATTTAAAAAAAACAGCAAGAGGACTAAAAAAGACACGGCCACAGCTAAACAACAAAGTAAAAGGCATCCTTTAAAAATTGAAAGTCAAATACTACTGACAAAAATAGAAAGGAGCGTAAATTCTGGCAAGTCAAGTATAAAAGTATAATTAGGCAGGCCAAACAAGAATTTGAAGAGCAACTAGCAAAAGACACAAAAACTAACAGCAGAAAATGTAAGCACATTAGAAGCAGGAAGCCTGCCAAACAATCAGTGGGGCCACTGGATGATTGAGGTGCTAAAAGAACACTCAAGGGGGTATGTGTACACTGCAGATAAAAACCTGCACTAGCCTGTGCCAGCCTACTCAGGCTTGCGGGGCTCAGTCTGCAGGGCTGTTTAATTGCAGTGCAGAATTCCAGGCTTGGGATACTCCCACCTCGCAGGATTCTAGAAACCCCAGAAGTCTACATTGCAAATAAACAATTGCCCAAGCTCCGCAAGCCCAAGTCTAATTGCATTGTAGACATATGCAGGGAAGAAAATAAGGCCATTGCAGAGAAGCTAAATAAATTCTTTGCATCAATTTTCACTGCAGAGGATGTGAGGCAGATGCCCACATCTGAGCCATTCTTTTTATGTGAGAATTCTGAGGAACTGTCTCAGATGTTAGTAGAGGAGGGTTTGGAATAAATTCAACAGTAATAAGTCACCAGGGCTATATGGTATTCACTCAAGAGTTCTGAAGGAACTCAAATATGAAATTGTAGAACTACTAACTGTGGTATGTAAACTCTTGCTTAAGTCAGCCTCTGTACCAGATGACTAGAGGATAGCTAATGGGACACAGATTTTTGAAAAAGTCTTCAGAGGCAATCCTGGCAATTATAGGCCAGTAAACCCACTTTCAGTACCAGGCAAATTGGTTGAAACTATAGTAAAGAACAGAATGATCAGACACATAGACGAACACAATATGTTGGGGAAGAGTCAACAGAGCTTTTTTTAAAGGGAAATCATGCCTCACCAATCTACTAGAATTCTTTGAGGGGGTGAACAAGCAAGTAGACCAGGGGGATCCAGTGGATATAATGTACTTAGATTTTCAGAAAGCCTTTGACATGGTCCCTCACCAAAGGGTCGTAAGCAAAGTAAGCTGTCATGGGAAAAGAGGGAAGGTCCTTTCATAGATTGGTAACTGGTTAAAAGATAGGAAACAAAAGGTAGGAATAAATGGTCAGTTTTCATAGTGAAGAGAGGTAAGTAATGGGGTCTCCCAAGGATCTGTCCTGGGAGCAGTGTCATTCAGCATATTCATAAATGATTTGGAAAAAGGGTAAACAATGAGATGGCAAAGTTTGCAGATAATACAATATTACTCGGATAGTTAACTCCAAAGCAGGCTTCAAAGAGTTACAAAGGGATCTCACAAAACTGTGTGACTGTGCAACAAAATGACAGATGAAATTCAGTGTTGATAAATGCAAAGTAATGCACATTGGAAAACATCATCCCAACTATACATACAAAATGATGGGGTCTAAAGTAGCTGTTACACTCAAGAAAGTGATCTTGGAGTCATTGTGGACGGTTCTCTGAAAACATCCACTAAATATGCAGCGGCAGTCAGAAAAGCTAACAGAATGTTAGGAACCATTAGGAAATGGATGAATAGATAAAACAGAAAATATAAACCCACAGTATTAATCCGTGGTATGGCCACACCTTGAATATTGAGTGGAGTTCTGGTCATCCCATCTCAAAAAAGATTAGATATTGGAAAAACTACAAAAATGATTAGGGGCATGGAGCAGCTTCCATATGGGGAGAGATTTAAAAGACTGGCACTGTTCGGCTTGGAATAGAGGGGAGATTTAACAGAGGTCTATAAAATCTTGATTTGTTTGGAGAAAGTGAACAGGGAAGCATTTACTCCTTCACATGACACAAGAACCATGGATTACTCAAAGAAATTAATAGGCAGCAGGTTTAAAACAAACAAAAGGAAGTACTTCATCACACAATGTGCAATCAATCTGTGGAACTCATTGCTGGGGATGTTATGAAGGCTGAAAGTATGACTGGGTTAAAAAAAAATTAGATAAGTTCATGGAGGATAGATCCATCAATGGCTATTGGCCACAATGGTCAGGGATGCAGCCCTGTGCTCTGGATGTCCCTAACCATCTGACTGCTAGAAGCTGGATCTGGACGATGGAGATAGATCACTCAATAAACTGCTCCATTCTGTTCACTACCTCTGAAGCATCTTGCACTGGCTACTGTCAGAAGACAGGATACTGGGCTAGGTGGACCATTCGTCTGACCCAGTATGGCAGTTCTTGTGACCCTGTTTCACAAATAGCAAGGAAGTGGGAGGAGGCTACGGGTAAACATTAAAATTTGAAAAGAAATTAAGATTAGAAATAAAACCAGCACAGACATCAAAGAAATCTAATTTGGTTCCCACAACAGGAAGAAATGTATATCTTCATGGAGTACTGTGATGAGGGCACTCTGGAAGAGGTGTCAAGACTGGGCCTTCAGGAACATGTCATTAGGCTCTACACGAAGCAAATCACGATTGCTATCAATGTACTACATGAACATGGTATAGTTCATCGGGACATTAAAGGTAAATTGTTTTTTAAAAAAAGTTAAGGTAATGTTGCTTTACGGTGTTGTAAGTAAGGTATTGCCTAAAGCATCTGTGGGGATTTAAGGCAAGTTCTCTGCTCTAGAGCAGTAATTATGTTAACATGCCCTGCCCTAGCACTGGACAGTTGATAAGCTTGCATTACTGGCTATTCACTTTTATTTAACGCATTGAGCTTGAAATGTTGGCACACAGGGTTGCAAAATTAGGGACAAATTCTGCCCCTGGGTGCACTTATGCAACTTCCTTTAAGTTCACTGGAGCCCTGTGGCTCCATCCAGGGACAGAATTTGGTCCTTACACTTCTAACACTAGTATTACTGTAACTTATCTGGTATATTTTTATTCTGGGCTTTTCAAGAAATGATGGAATTCTCTGGGAGTTGAAGAGTATCAAAAAGATAATTTGATCATAATATTTTCTCTGTGGTTCTCAGGGCCCAAGGATTGTAGGATTTCAAAGGGATGATAGAGTCATCATAGTGGTGAAAGGCTGTTGTTTTATGTTAGAGAGATTATGAAAACAAATAGGTTTAAAATTAGTCCTATCCAATGGTTCTCTGATGTTTGTTAGTCTACACACATTTCGCTCTCAGCCGTCTCTTACAATGAACAGGCTGGAGCTACAAAAACTGCAGAATTCTTTGTCATGCTCATAGAAACCTCCTCTATCTCCAGTTTAACTCCTTTTCCCACATGATCAATAGCACGGCTTCTTGTCTCCTGCTCCTTTCAAAACATTCTCCTAGTCTAGCTGTTCTATTTTTGTTTAGTGTGATTTGTCTTCCTCAGCAATGGTAGAGAAACCAGAGAAGGAAAGGAAAAAAATTCACACAAATTATTCCCTGTAAATGCTCAGTTTACAACAAGGCAATGCAACCCAACCATGCTGGGTTTCTATGTCCCTCTTGCTCACAGGGTTCTGAATCATCGCAGCAGTCTAGGAGATTCCCAGTTGCTCTTGGTCCTTTGGCCTCGTGCTCCTCAGCTGGGAAAGAACTGTCCATGACCCAGAGGCCTTCCACCCAGGTAGGCCACTCTTGAGTTGGCTTTGGCTTTTTTTAGGAGATAATTGCTCTCTCCTCTCCTCCACTACCCTCCCCTAGCATTCTTTCCTTTCCTGTTTTCCCTGCTGGCCAAGGCTTTTTGTCCAGGTGTGAACTCAGCTCTGTATTCCCCATAACCCCATATCTATGGTGATCATTTCTTGTTTAGATAACTATTTAGTAGAAGGTTGCTCCCTCGTGGAAGACCAGGTTAGCTGTGACAAAACCCAAGGCCTGTTACAGAAACTGGGCCTCATGAACAGGGTCAAGATTCCTTTAGCGCCGGTGCAGTGTTTCATTAACGTTGGGACGCAATTCTAGGCTGACAAGGAGGGTGTCTTCCTCTTGTCTAAGAGAAACACTGAAGTGAGAACTTTTATCCAGCAATTCAGGGAGCTGTATCACTACATCATCCAATAGGATCTCCACTAGCTTACCTTCCTAATGTCCAGTATTACAGGAGTGTTCCTTGGGAACATTCCAGCTTCAAATGTTGAAGCTATATCAGATAAGGGTCAGTGCTTGAACTTCCCTAATCCTTAATATTAAAGTAGTGCTCACATGGTGACTGCGGGAAGGTCAGCTATACAAAGGGGGCATCTTTGCACCACTCCTAGTCTGTAATTTCCTTGGATAAATCAGATTAGGGATTTATATAGGTTGCCAGATGGCACATTGTAAATCATCTCCCCCGAACTCATGTTATATACACATGTTCTCAAACTCAGGGCAATGAAACAGACTCTATTCTGTTGTCTTACTAGGGTCCCCATAAAACAAATCAAGTGGTCAAATGCTTCTAATTTTATGTAGAGGGGGGAAAAATCATATAACGGAGAGGCTGAGCTACAGCACATTCCCATAGTATTAGATCCCTAGTGCCCAGCTGGCATCATCTTTTGGTGAATCTTTCTGTTAGCAATAAACACCCAGTTCGTCTTTGAGTGATTGTCCATATATATTCCACTCTTGGTGTTGTATTGGAATCTTTTGCCACTAGTGTCCTTTGGAGCAATGCTTGCACGCTGACTGCTCTTGTGCCTCCCTGCTCTTCCCCACCACTTGAAGATATAAAGGGCAGAGTGGGGCCAGCAGTTTCTCAGTTCCTTCTTTCTGCACATGGCTGCCGGATGGAACTGCACGTAATGCCTCTATCTCTTGCACTTGGCTAGCTTTATTTGAATACAGCTACATATCTTGGCATACACAGCAGTTAATTAATATTAGTAGGTATGTTTTTGGGGGTGCTTTTTTGCGTGTTTATATCTGGTACTAGACTTCAGCCCTTATGGCTGAAACCAAATCTCCCTCTCTAAAATATTGTCCCCCTTGGGAGGGAGCTAATCCCTTCGATGATGGGAATACCAGATGCCTCTTCTGTCTGGGGAAAAAGGCATATTCCTGAAAAGTGTTCAGTCTGTAGATCATTTTCAACACACACTCAGATGGCTGAGGGGAAGCTCCCCTGAAACTTTGCTTATTTGACAAGTCGATGAGACCTGCCTCTGATCCTGGTAAACAGGCCCCTCGAGGGACAGAGCAGTTTTCATTTAAGAGTGCTCCAGTGAGCTGTGGCTCCGTTGATACCTCCCATGTATCTCCTTCTAAAGAGACCTCTTCTGTTTTCCCTGCTCTCAGGTCCTTGTCATCAACTACTGAGAGGTGTGGGAGAGAGCACCACGCCACTCTACAAAAGAGTGCAAGCATAGGTCATCTTCCGAGGGTCTGAGTAACAAGAGGCAGCTAAAGCTGCCTCACTTATTCTTATCAAAGCATAGCATATGGCCTGTGGCAGCATAAAGGACTCTGGTCACCAAGAAACAGTTTCAAGCTGCATCCATTTCTGGAATTGCAGTAGCATCAACAGGGCTCTTAGTACTGATGCTGGGACTTTTGGTGCTGGCACCAATATTTTCGGTACCAACATCTTTGGCACCTCCCACTCTAGTGCTGTCTGTTTCCAATGTGGTGCTCACAGTACTGACTTTCTTGGCACAGAGATTCACGATACCAAGTGACCTCACTGTATCAGTGTTTCCTGAGTCACCACTGTTAACATCTGGGGTGAAGGTACCCCTCTGAACTGACTGCTGGCTTGATATTGTTACTGAGTGTTTCCGGGGCACAAATGAGGGAACTCCTTATAGCACACCAAGGGACACCTAGAAAAACTTCACTAGTACTCAGAAGCACTCCTCTGAAGCTGACAGGGAGGGTAGAGGAATCTGTCCTGGATACTCCCGAAGATCTTAGTCTGCTTAAAACCCATACACATCTGATAGGGATTCTAGGTCCCGTTAACTATCACGTGCAAAGGGGATTTATAGAAAGACAGTCCTCATGGTATAATTCCCTCCCTCCCCCCCCCCACCCTTGCCCTTTTCTCCTTCCTCCTGTGGCTCCCAACCCTGGCCATATTGGACCCCATAGGGGTTACACGCAACAAGGAAACTCTCCTCAACAGCTTTTTCTCGGGGCAAGGCCTAGTCTCCAGTAAGATCCCTTAGTGTGCAACATCCTCATCAGTCCCCAGGGCCTCACACTAAGCCTCAGCAACAACCACGACCATCTGATGAACCTCAACAGATAGCAGCTGCTGTCTCTTCTTCATTGCCCGATGAAGCTGTGGCTCCTGTATTTCCTCCTATCCTGACAATTATAAAGCTTTTCAGAACTTCTTGCATAGGATGGCAGATGCTCTGGAAATCCCTTTGGAACTTGTACAGGTGAATCATAGAATATCAGAGTTGGAAGGGACCTCTGGAGGTCATCTAGTCCAACCCCCTGCCCAGAGCAGGACCAATCCCCAACTAAATCATCCCAGCCAGGGCTTTCTCAAGCCTGACCTTAAAAACTTCTAAGGAAGGGGATTCCACCACGTCCCTAGGTAACGCATTCCAGTGTTTCACCACCCTCCTAATGAAAAAGTTTTTCCTAATATCCAACTTAAATCTCCCCCACTGCAACTTGAGACCATTACTCCTTATCCTGTCATCTGCTATCACTGAGAATAGTCTAGATCCATCCTCTTTGGATCCACCTTTCAGGTAGTTAAAAGCAGCTATCAAATCCCCCTCATTCTTCTCTTCTGCAGACTAAACAATCCCAGTTCCCTCAGCCTCTCCTCATAAGTCATGTGTTCCAGACCCCTAATCGTTTTTGTTGCCCTTTGCTGGACTCTCTCCAATTTTTCCACATCCTCCTTGTAGTGTGGAGCCCAAAACTGGACACAGTACTCCAGATGAGGCCTCACCAATGTCGAATACAGGGGAATGATCACGTCCCTCGATCTGCTGGCAATGGCCCTACTTATACATCCCAAAATGCCATTGGCCTTCTTGGCAACAATGGGCACACTGTTGACTCATATCCAGCTTCTCGTCCACTGTAACCCCTAGGTCCTTCTCTGCAGAACTGCTGCCTAGCCATTCGGTCCCTAGTCTGTAGCGGTGCATTGGATTCTTCCGTCCTAAGTGCAGGACTCTGCACTTGTCCTTGTTGAACCTCATCAGATTTCCCTTGGCCCAATCCTCCAATTTGTTTAAGTCCCTCTGTATCCTATCCCTACCCTCCAGCGTATCTACCACTCCTCCCAGTTTAGTGTCATCCGCAAACTTGCTGAGGGTGCAATCCACACCATCCTCCAGATCATTAATGAAGATATTGAACAAAACCAGCCCGAGGACCGACCCTTGGGGCACTCCGCTAGATACCGGCTGCCAACTAGACATGGAGCCATTGATCACTACCCGTTGAGCCCGACAATCTAGCCCACTTTCTACCCACCTTGTAGTGCATCCATCCAGCCCATACTTCTTTAACTTGCTGACAAGAATACTGTGGGAGACCATGTCAAAAGCTTTGCTAAAGTCAAGGAATAACATGTCCACTGCTTTCCCTTCATCCACAGAGCCAGTTATCTCATCATAGAAGGCAATTAGATTAGTCAGGCATGACTTTCCCTTGGTGAAGTCCTATAAGCTTCTGTGAATTCTTCGCTCCTTCATGTTGGAGAGGTTGTCAATCAGTGAGATTCTGCTGGAGCCAGCACAACGTCTATGACAGACACCATAATCAATTCCACTTACATCCAAGAGAACTGACAAATAGTGTCAGGGCCTGTCTGTAACACAAAGCAGAAAAGTCTGCCCAAGACCGATGTATGCAGCGAAGTGCAAAAGATTTCTATTTGGGCAATTCTGCAGCAGCCTCTCCTTTGGAAAATCTGATCCTCTGTGTTTTGGACTATTGGTTATTTTTCAAGAACTCTGAATTATCTGTTGTTTATATCAGAGTGCACCTCGCAGCAGTTTCAGCTAGTCCAGGGCCACGTGAGATTCTCACACTCAACGGTAGCTGGGTTCCTCAAGGGCCTAATTCATGCTTTTCCTCCAATACAGGAGCTTCCTCCTTCCTCAGATCTCAATGTAGTTTTAGCTAGAGATTGATAGGTCCCCCTTAGCATCATGCTCTCTAGACCATCTTTGAGTAAACACAGCCTTTTTACTAGCAATCATGTTAGCTCAACGAGTAGGGAAGAAGCAGTCAGTCATGGCAAACACGCTGTCTTCCACAAGGACAAAGACTCCATCCAATTTTTTTTACCTAAAACGATCTCAGACTTTCGTCTAAATCAGATAAGCCGCTTACCTGTGTTCTTCCCTAAACCACACACCAGTAGGGGGAAGCTAGACTTCACACCTTGGATGTACCCAGAGCCCTCTACTTGTACCTTGATAGAACCAAAACACGCTGGGTATCCCCTAGACTGTTTGTTGCTTTTGAAGATAGGATAAAGTCAAGGGTAGGTCAAGCAATATCATCCAAAGGTTTTCTAAACGGGTCTTTGATGGTATTAAATTATGTTAACAGCTACCTAGTTTAGACTCCATCCCAGTCAGGTCTAGGGTTGCCAACTGTCCAGTTTTCAACCAGATCGCCTGGTCAAAAAGGGACCCTTGCCGCTAAAAGTCTGGTCGGCTGCATGGTGGGGCGAAGGCAGGCTCCCTGCCTGCCTTGGCTCCATGTGGCTTCCAGAAGCATCGGCGTGTCCCCACTCCCACTCCTACATATAGGGGCAGCCAGGGGGCTCCGCATGCTGTCCCTGCCCCAAGCACCAGTTATGTAGCTCCCATTGGCTGGGAACCATGGCCAGTGGGAGCTGTGGGGGTGGTGCCTGTGGATGAGGCAGCACGCAGAGCCGCCTGGCTGTGCCGCCACATAGGAGTCAGAGTGGGGACATGCCGTTGCTTCCGGGAGCTGCTTGAGGTAAGTGCCACCCGGAGCCTGCAACCCCCTGCCCAAGCCCTGATCCCCCTCCCTTCCTCTGAACCCCTCGATCCCAGCCCAGAGCACCCTTCTGCACCCCAAACCCCTCATCCCTGGCTGCACCCCCAGCTGGAGCCCTCACAGCCCCCACACCTCAACTCCCTGTCCCAGCCTGGAGCCCCCTCCTGCGCTCCAAACCCCTTATCTCTGGCCCCACCCCGGAGCCCGCACACTTCCCACACCCCAATGCCCTGAACCAGCCTGGTGAAAATGAGCAAGTGAGTAGGGGTGGGGAGAGGGAGCGACAGAGGGATGGGGGATGGAGTGAGCGGGGGGTGGGACCTTAAAGAAGGGGTAGGGCCTTGGAGGAAGGGCGGAGCCGGGGGCGGAGCAGGGGTGTTTGGTTTTGTGCAAGTATAAAGTTGGCAACCCAAGTCAGGTCAGAGCTCATTTGACTAGAACACAGGTGTTGATAGATGTTTGGTTGTGTGCGTGTGTTTGCTCTGGTCTGTGCAGATAGCAGACTTTGATTGAACTGCCCAATAAATCCACAGACTCGGGTTTCAGCGAAAGAACTTGCTCAGGTTTGTTGCCAACGAAGCAAGGTGCTAATGCCCTGGCTCAGTGCTTACAGGAATACTAACATGTGTATGCTCGTGCCAATGGACTGGCTCAGTTAGTGGCAGGACTGTCCACTATCCCGTTGGCCAGACAGAGACACTTCCTTTGATGCTTCATTTTATACAGCAATACAAACAAGATAGTATTGCCCCTCTGACGTGGGTTGTTACCACCCATTACCTTGTACGTGTTGGTTTGATCACAACATCTCTATCCATCATCCTGAACTTATATTTAAGAGAGGTCAGCGTGTTCCTGTTCTTTTGGGGGAATGTGTTTGTATCAACTTGGTATTGGGGTTTTCTGGTACTACCCTTCTGGAATGTGTTTGCGTGAGTATTGTGCCTAGCACTCCTTAGGAATGTATGTTTCTGCACCGTCAGCCCTGTTCTTGCTAGATTCTCTGAGCAGGGCCTGCCTCTTGCTCACAACCTGACTTTGCTTTATATCAGCAAAGTTTTGACCACTACTTTAGTTCAGGTCTCTGATACAAGACCTTATATCTCAGGCTGTCTTTCTACTACAACAGGCAGCCTCTGTGGCTTCTTTGAGAAGTGTAGCCATCTCTGAAGTTTTGAAGGGCAGCTACCTTGGCATCAATAACATACATTTATAGAATACTATTCCCTTGTAGGGGCATCATGCTTGTTTTTGCAGAGCTGTCTTACAGTCATTGTTTGGGTAGACTCCAAGCATTCACCTCCTACACATCAGGTCACTGCTGAGGGTCATCAGAAGTGGAATACATATGGACGAGTCCCTCAAAAAAGAAAGAATAGTAACTTACGGTAATTGTGGTTCTTTGAGATGTGTTGTCCACATCTTTCATGACCTATGCGCCTTCCCTGCTACTATGGAGATGGTAACACCTGAATTATGTATTGGCAAAGGAACTGAGGGATGGCTGGCCCTGCCCTGCCCCGCCCCATAGACATGGCCCCAATGGATACAGCTGGCCAGAAAACTGCAATCTTAAGGGGCATGTGCAGCCAGAGGACAATACATGTGGACAACACATTGCTAAAAACCACAGTTACTGTAAGGTAAGTTACCATTCTTTCCCAACAGGTACAGATTCTGTTGGGAATCAAAAAAACCCTATAAATGGAATTTATTCCTGCTACTCATTTTCTCCTTTTAGTGTTATTAAGCATATAACTTCTCTGCCTCCCTTATTTTAAATAATATCTAAACTTTGTTTCTAAATGCTTTGATAGCTGTCAAGGAACCTCTGAGTGAGAAGGAGAGTCCCAACTTCATGGGGCTGCACTCCCTTTCCATAAACTGAGCATTTTAAGGACTATTTACATTTCCTTTCTGGTTTCTTGGGTTTCTTTGTGGAAGAGCTAAAATGCACTAACTGGAAGTTGGAGAATATTTTAGAAGGACACAGGAGACAAAGGGTCCTGCACTGCCCCCTGTGCAATACAGAGCAAAAGTGGGGAGCTGGTGGGAGGACATAGTGCCTAGACGAGCACAAAACTATCTTTGTGTGATGTGGATAGGAGGCGGGTAAGCGTGGATAAACCTGAGACAATGCTGGGATATACCATTTGCAGGGAGCAATTTTGTTGATCCATGTGTGCCACTCATTTTGCATCAAGAAGAGCCACCACTAAAGTCACAGCATTAAGGTTTCAGCATCTCTGCTGGGAGACCCACCACCAACCAAGCGAGAGCTTCATTCTGATTACTCACTATTAGTCAAGATTTTGCATGACTTGCATAGTGTTCTGCTGCTTCTATACTTGCTTGCTCTAAACATATGGGTTGGCACAATATTGAAATGGAAAAGAATGCTGGTCACCAAGGGCCAGGTTCTCCAGTCCACTAAATTCACTTTCCAGCTCCTACATGAGGCAGTGGCAGAGTAGTCACCCGCTACAAATAAGCAACGTTTCTGGCAATGGAAAAGGGACTGTATCAGGAGTGGGGTAGGGGTAGTGGTACAAAACTCCACTATCCCTGATAACTAGGGTCCTACCAACTTCATGGTCCATTTTGGTCAATTTCCTGGTCATAGAATTTTAAAAATAGTCAATTTCATGGTTTCAGATGTTTACATCTGAAATTTCATGGTGGTGTAATCCTGGACGGGAAGGGTCACAAAGCACTTGGGGTGGGGGTGGGAGGGTGGTATGGGATTGCCACCTTCACTTCTGGGCTGCGGAGCTTCCTGCAGCTGGGGGAAGTCCTGGGAGATGGGTCTGATCTCCCACAGAGAGTGGTTGTGCAGGGGAAGAGGAAGTCCCATCCTTCCCCAGCCTTGCTGGGACTGGCAGCTGGAGCCTGGTCTACAGTAGCTAGATTTCATGGGGAAGACCTGATTTCACGGTCCGTAGCACGTTTTTCATGGCTGTGAATTTGGTAAGGCCGTACTGATAACGCAGTGGTCTAAGCTCCATTAGCCAGGTTGGCCATAGTATTGAATTGGGACCCAAGTGCTTTAGATAGCAGGGTTCGATTATACTGCAGTGTCCTATCTAGCTCACTCGCACTGAGCAGATGGTTACAGTGAGGGATGCCATGATGAGCATGTATGAGCCCTTGCTTGCAAGGAAACCCATAATACTGGAGTTTGAGCAATCACTTTACAGAGCACCTGGCAGCAGTCCAATTATGCAGCTCTCATTTTGACATTCTGATAACTATTTCAGGCATAGGATTACAGTGTTAATTGCCTTCACATTCTTAATGGAGCCAATTTTGAATCCGTTAACCATGACAGGGCTTCTTAAAAGTAGTGTTAGATCAGTTAAAATCTTAAAAATCCAACCAAAAATAGCTCCTAGGGACAGAGTGTGAATGTGATTTTGTGACATATGCAAGGAGTGGAGCACTTGTTCCTTTGCCAAAAGGAATTCTGTACTTATATTGAATATAATGGACCAGGACTCCTGTATTCCTAGGAGGGTGGTTTCATTCTTGTCAACACCCAATATTTTGTTCAGAAGAGAATGAACACTTTTAAAAAAATAGTTTGAATTTTTCATAATGTTTATAAAAAGTTGAGTAGAAATGACCATTCTGGGCTTCCCTACACAGCTGTGCCGCTGCATCTCATTCCTGACTGATAGTCTTGGGCCTACCAATGGAGGCAGATTTTGTGGTGATTTTTGCCATATGGAGCAACGCCCTCATGAGATTAGAATGAAACTCCCCAGATTCCTTGTGCCCTAAAATGGCACAAGAACACAGGTCTCCAACATTTGTAAGACAGATGAATTAACCCAGTGGGCCACCTAGCCCCCCTGGACTCTTTCTGTTTTGCTTTGTCATGAAATTTAATTCTTGGATCGTACTGACTTGATCTGTGGACTTCATAGGTATGCCTAGGCTCAGTGTTAACAGAAGATGCCCAGCAAAAGGCCAGTTTGTGCGAAGAATGCGTCATCTCTGGAGTACTGCCAAATTACACATTCATCACTTACTATACGCCATTTGTCTTAGCATACTATGCTGAGATGTCCTGATCTCTCAATTAAGCAGAAATTTAACAAGTTGTTTAATTTTTGTTTTGTTTTGTTTGCATTTCCCAGGAGCCAATATCTTCCTTACCTCATCAGGACTGATTAAGCTGGGAGACTTTGGTTGCTCAGTAAAATTAAAGAACAACACACAGACAATGCCTGGAGAAGTGAACAGTACTCTGGGGACTGCAGGTGAGGAAGAATGTGCTAAAATGCTGACATGTTATGAACATGTTTAGCACTGACTAGTGAAATCTTCTGTCGAAAAAAGAAAAGGAGGACTTGTGGTACCTTAGAGACTAACAAATTTAGAGCATAAGCTTTCATGAGCTACAGCTCACTTCATCGGATGCATACAGTGGAAATATAGTGGGGAGATTTTATATACACAGAGAACATGAGACAATGAGTGTTACCATACACACTGTAACAAGAGTGATCAGGAAAGGTGAGCTATTACCAGCAGGAGAGTGTGTGTATGTGTGGGGGGGACATTTTGTAGTGATAATCAAGGTGGGCCATTTCCAGCAGTTGACAAGAACGTGTGAGGAACAGTGGGGGGAGAAGGGGGAATAAACATGGGGAAATAGTGAGGGGGGGAATGATGAAGTGAGCTGTAGCTCATGAAAACTTATGCTCAAATAAATTTGTTAGTCTCTAAGGTGCCACAAGTCCTCCTTTTCTTTCTGCGGATACATAACTTCTGTCGAAACAGTGCTGGGGACAAATTTGAGTAGAGCTTGGTGTGACCTTATCGGGGAGGGATGCCTGGGGCAACTTTAACTGGTAGAGTGTATAGAGAGAGGAAGGCCCAAAGTATAGCACAACAAACAAAAGTTTAACGGAACAAAAGATGTGTATATAGCTTCTGAAAACTCACTCATATTCAGTGGAAAGTGTACGTAGCTGTACTGTTCTCTTTGACTAGATAAACATCAAATATCTTTGTCATACTTTCTATTCTTGACACGTTGATTTTTTGCATCCCTGTTATGACTAAACAAGATAGCCTAGATTAAGACCAAGGGTAAGTAGCTGCAACTCTGTAGAAGTCCCAATTATATCAGCTCTGAATTTGGTTCTGTGTACTGAATATGGGCCCAATCTTGTGTGTGAACTCCCACTGAGTGCACCTGGAGGACTTGGGCTTAATTGGGTTACAGAATTCTAGAGAGGTAAGACTGCATCTGCACAGGAAGAGTGTGTAACTACATTTCACAGGAGTGTCCCCTTTTTTCTATTTAAGAAGGTACCTTCCTCTGCCCCCTTATGGAAATGGCATAGGATTCTTTTGCATTGGTATTAAATTTTTTTTAAGCAAAGGAAAATAACTGAAAAATATGTACTGTTTCAGCCCTGTTAAGTATTATCCTTGAAGATGAAAAACATTTATGCTGAACTATTTCAGAGAACTCAAGAAGCCAGTAAATGACATCCTAGAACAGAAGGGAATAACCAGTAGGAATTGACTGCAGATGTATTGAAAAGCATTTGATTGCTCAGTTTAATCGCTTTATTTAGATACATACTGTTCCTTCTGTTGTATAAATTGAGACCACCGTATGTGTTGTTTCAAAGCATACATGGCACCCGAGGTAATTACTAGAGCTAAAGGAGAAGGGCATGGACGTGCAGCAGACATCTGGAGTCTGGGTTGTGTTGTAATAGAGATGGTCACTGGCAAGGTAAGAACATTTCACATCCCAGATTGGTTCTAAATGCTCAATAATACAGGCTCAGCTATTTGTAAAAGAGGCTGGTGCAGTCCTCCTCGTTGAACAGCGTAAAATGGATATTCATTTATTAGCGGGCATTCCCCAAAGAAAAATCAAGTTTGCAGACTTGTATACCTTTTTATTTCCAATGACTAAGACTGACTTGGTGTTGCAGAGAGGTTGTGGAATCTCCATCATTGGAGATTTTTAAGAGCAGGTTAGCCCAGCACCTGTGCGGGATGGTCTAGATAATACTTAGTTCTGCTATGAGTGCAGGGGACTGGACTAGGTGACCTCTTGGGGTCCCTTCCAGTCCTGTGACTCTATGATACATTAACATTTGGGGGATGGAACAGTCATTTGTTTGTTGACCTAGAGCAAGGGAGATCTTTCTGGTCCTTGGGTCTAAATGTTTAATAACTTCTTGACCATAACATTTTCTCTTCCTCCTGTGTAATTTTTGGGGTGTGTCTCATCATTCAGCTATGTCCTGCAATCATTTCAAGACCTGTGTGTGACATTCGCTCCCCATATTCTCAACCTCTCAGGAATTTCACAATAAAATCACTAGGAAATGCCCTCTACTCTGACCACTAGAAATGGCATTTTGTCATGTAACTGCAGATTGTTTCCTGTGTCCCACTTTGTTTCTTATTCATTCTTCCCCTGGTCTGTCTTCTGTTCTGTATAAACTTGTACTACTGTTCCAGACGTGTGCTGTTTAATACAGAATAACGATCTCTCCCCCTCCACAATTTTAGGCTTGCTTCAGACTGAGTGCCAGTCAAAGCGTGTTTGTCTTTCTTGACAGGTTTCAGAGGAACAGCCGTGTTAGTCTGTATTCGCAAAAAGAAAAGGAGTACTTGTGGCACCTTAGAGACTAACCAATTTATTTGAGCATGAGCTTTCGTGAGCTACAGCTCACTTCATCAGATGTTTACCGTGGAAACTGCAGCAGACTTTATATACACACAGAAATCATGAAACAATACCTCCTCCCACCCCACTGTCCTGCTGGTAATAGCTTATCTAAAGTGATCAACAGGTGGGCCATTTCCAGCACAAATCCAGGTTTTCTCACCCTCCACCCCCCCACACAAATTCACTCTCCTGCTGGTGCTAGCCCATCCAAAGTGACAACTCTTTACATAATCAAGTCGGGCTATTTCCTGCATAGATCAAGGTTTTCTCACATCCCCCCCACCCCCATACACACACAAACTCACTCTCCTGCTGGTAATAGCTCATCTAAACTGACCATTCTCCAGGTTTAAATCCAAGTTAAACCAGAACATCTGGGGGGGGGGGGGGGTAGGAAAAAACAAGAGGAAACAGGCTATCGTCTCCTGATAGTGCCTGCAAACCATGTGTGTGCAAGGTAGCCTGTTTCCTCTTGTTTTTTCCTACCCCCCCCCCCCCCCCCAGATGTTCTGGTTTAACTTGGATTTAAACCTGGAGAATGGTCAGTTTAGATGAGCTATTACCAGCAGGAGAGTGAGTTTGTGTGTGTATGGGGGTGGGGGGGATGTGAGAAAACCTTGATCTATGCAGGAAATAGCCCGACTTGATTATGTAAAGAGTTGTCACTTTGGATGGGCTAGCACCAGCAGGAGAGTGAATTTGTGTGGGGGGGTGGAGGGTGAGAAAACCTGGATTTGTGCTGGAAATGGCCCACCTGTTGATCACTTTAGATAAGCTAAAAGAAAAGGAGGACTTGTGGCACCTTAGAGACTAACCAATTTATTAGAGCATAAGCTTTCGTGAGCTACAGCTCACTTCTTCAGATGTGAATTTTTGCGAATACAGACTAACACGGCTGTTACTCTGAAACCTTTAGATAAGCTATTACCAGCAGGACAGTGGGGTGGGAGGAGGTATTGTTTCATGATTTCTGTGTGTATATAAAGTCTGCTGCAGTTTCCACGGTAAACATCTGATGAAGTGAGCTGTAGCTCACGAAAGCTCATGCTCAAATAAATTGGTTAGTCTCTAAGGTGCCACAAGTACTCCTTTTCTTTTTGTCTTTCTTACTTCCTAGGCATCAGCAGTTGCTCTGTTTAAGCACAGCTTGGGCATAGAAGTGTGGCTCTAAATGATACGACTTTCTTTTGGTTGCTCACTTTGACACAATGCAAAGTCTGAGGACAGAATTTAGCGTTCATCACTGTAATATCTGGACACCTTCCAGTAGTGCATTAAGCAACACAACTGGCATCCATGAATTGTCTGAAAATGAGCTGCACGTGTTCATCCGAGGCCTACTGTGTTCTTAGCAGTTTGTTTTAAAGGCTTTAGACCCACAATGCGCAATTCAAGTCCACGAGCACTGGGGTTTTTAGTAGATTTCTGGAGCTAGAGAAATATATGCTCCCTTCACTATTGGCTAACAAACAGACCAATTTACCGAAGCTTGCATTCAGCAATTCTATTATTTGTTGCAGAGACCCTGGCATGAATATGAGCACAACTTTCAGATCATGTATAAAGTGGGGATGGGTCATAAGCCTCCTATACCTGAAAGGGTAAGCCCAGAAGGAAAAGACTTCCTTTCTCACTGCCTGGAAAGTGATCCAAAGATGAGATGGACAGCTAGCCAGCTCCTTGATCATCCATTTGTCAAGGTTTGTCAAGTTGATTTAGTGTCAGGATCGTAGTAGATAGGAATGAGAGAGATGTAACTTCATTGAATGCATGTACAACTGTAGGGCGTCGTCTCCTGATAGTGCCTGCAAACCATGTGTGTTTTAAAATTTGTTACTTTTTGTGTTCTGCATAGTATTGGCTTAATATTTTCACTATCAGATATCTGAATGAAAAGATCTTCAGTTATTTTCATAGCTAATAACTTAGGTTGGTACATTACCTGCTTAAAGGAGTGTGGCTGCAGCAAACTTGCACTGGTGTCTCTGTACATCTTCTAGTACACTTTCATCATTGAGTTTTAAGGGCTGTTACTATGTACATATGTAACTTAAACACAGAATAAAGCAACCTTGACACCTATCTTTAAATTTTAAAAACCTCTAGTGAGAATTTAGTGGTAGTACCAGCTGGGCTGTTAATGGGAGTCAGACCTAAAACTTTAGAGAGCACATTTACAATGACTTGAGTATTGCATAGATGACAGTCCATTCCCTAGCAATTTCAACTTTTTTATGCCAGAGAACTATGTGTGACAGGGTTTAAGTTTTATTTAATGACTACTTTCTAGTTTTGTTTTGTTTTTTCGAGGGGTTGGTATTGGTTTTCAGGCACCTGAAATGAAAGTGCTCTGTCCATTTCAAAGCCTATGTTGTTCAGTGGGATGTAGATTTTGTTTGGTTCTTCAAAGATTGGAACAGCTTATATAAATGTTAAACTTTTTTCATTATTTAAAGATCTTTTAATGTACAATTTAAAATGTATTAGAAAAAAGACAAAGCAGGCCATCTGTCCCCCTCAGCCACTGCAAGATTGTTTAAGCTAATTCAGACAACAAAGTCAACTATGCATAATCCACACACTCCGGCTGCTTTCCCTTGGTGTTACTCCGTGTAGCCAGCAATGCTTCAAGAAGAGCGTTCGTCTTACCGGAATTAGAGTAATGATATCGGATCAGTCACGTCAGCAGAAAGCACTATTATTCACGGGAAAGTTTTTTTGATGGGTAGGGATAGCATACAGAGGCATTAGCTTGTATCATAATATTGTCAATGAGTGTGATGAAAAAAGAGGGAGTTAAACTGTAAAAACGCTGTCCACTTGGTGAGTGGGAAGAAGAGGTGATTTCTTTACTGCAGGCTGTACAAATTAGACTCATTTTAATTGCTGACAGTGTCTTGTGTCCTCCTTTCACAGGTTTGCACAGATGAAGAATGAAGTTACTCAATATGTGGCCACTTGTACTCTGGCGAAGTATCTGCTAATCACTACTGTATGTAATATTTACATAAAGACTGTGCTAAGAAACAGTATAAAATTTAAACTTACCATGACTGAAGACTGCACAAGTGACAAGCGTCACTTTTACTGCTGCTCCTGTATGTTTTACTTGGCACATGTTGCTCATGTGACAGTGTCTGCATGTTTCAGTGAAAGTGCCATTACTACTGTATATGGACCATTACCTTTTTGTTGTTCTTTCTTTAAATGTTTCTCATTTAAGTGAGAACTGTAATGTTAATATGTAGTATTTTTGGACTTTCTAGGTTCGAAAAAAGTTGTAGTGTTATCAGGCGTTCTGGACCTTGTTTTTTAAATCTCCCGTTTGAGTGCACTGACTGTGAACTTTTACTCTGTTTTTTTGCCCAGCTTCAGATTTGTTATGCAAAAGGCTGATTAATGAAATTACAAAAAAAGTTTTTCTCAATAAATGGTTTATTTTAGGAAGTTTTTTGTGCAGTTCTCTCTCCATGGTTGAAGATGCCAATATGTATAACAAACCCAAGACATTCTGGGATAAAACATCCATCCTGAAGCATTTGAGAAGCAACAAAGCATGGACTAAAATCACAGCCTTCTGTGCCAGTGAGTTCTTCTGGATCAGTTACTCTTACAAATGCCTGTTGAGTTCATCAACATGCAAGCAAGAGTAGTTAAGGTTTTTACCCCTCATGCTGCTTGTGAAGGAAGTATGAACTGTTCAGTGCTTACAGCTGTGTTCAATATGGCCAATGCATTTTTGCAAGTACACAGCATCTGCAGTGAGGAAAAAATCACTAGAGCTTTTGGCACAGATTACATGGGTGGGGTTCCTACAAGTACTTTTTAAAACCTTAGAACTCAGTAGTGTGGAACACAAGAGCAATCTTTTACCAGAATGTGGGGCATTTCCTTTCATTCAGGAGGTCCTGGATTTTCTTTCTGTGCTCTTAAAAAGTAGCGTACCACCTCCTGATATACGTATGGGTCTCTGAAATGTCAGTGATCACCTAATTTTTGACTTCTTATACCGCCTCTGGCTAATCTTCCCAGAGGCAGCAACATCTCCCCCTGAGTGTATCCACAGATCATGATAGTCGAACAGCCTTCATCACATATGAAGGCTTGCTGCCATCTAACATATTTAGAAGACCACTGATGTTAGGCCCTGCTTAGTGTAAGATACACCAACCAACTCCTCGTTTGCATTGAATTTCAGAACATACTTGTGACTGCCAGCAAGAAATATAGAATGCTGATCAATGTTAGGAAAACAAAGTCAACACAGCAAGGTACGGTGTGCAACAGTGTATCTCGCTGGTCAAGTGGTGAAACAAGTGAATGATGTAGTCATCCCTTGATTGTTCGTGTCTAGTTTCCCTATTTAGGGAGATTAACACAGATGTGTAGTTTAATTTGACAACAGTGCAGTTTTTGCAAGCTGTTCATGTCAACCCTCCTGTAGGGCTGAGAGCTGGATACTTCCAGTGGAGGATTTGAGCTTTGGTGATGCTGCATAACCAGAAGTGTGAATAATTAATTTTTAAAAAAAAAAGCACGACTGCAGAAAATTATGTAGGGTCTCATGACACAGTACATTACTCAGGCAAGACTGCATATAAATGACAAAAGGGAAGAAAGATCCAGATGCACTAGGATCCAATATAGAGAGCGGACATTTTACAAGTCTGTTGCATCTGAGGGTAGTCAACAGCTGTCACCTGAAAAAGACCTCCTCAAAGATTTTCCTAACATAGTTTTGAAACATTTCTCCACAACCAACTAGGGCTACGGGAAGTTCACATTTTGGCTGCTCTGCTTCCTTGAGGGTGACACAGGAGGTAGAGTTTTACATTCTTTAATCTGCTCTTTAGCCCAGAAAAGCCAGTTGTGGCTAAAACCTAATAAAAAAAACCCTCCACATTTGCCAATCAACTCTAAACATATACCTTTTAAACAGGCCAATGGTGCAGTGTCCACAGCTGTACTGAAACATCAGTGAAGACACCCTCAAACATCACCAAACAATGGGCCAGCCTATAAAGTCACACTACCCCCCTGAAGCTCATAGAGGTGTTTTGAAAAACACAAACAAAAGAAAATTTATTTCGCTTCACTTTAACAGCCTTCACATTTTCCTTCCCAGACTGTTGAAGCAACCCTCAGCTAGAGTGTGTTTGGTATCAGTTGCATTAAAAATTCCTTGCATTTCAAAGACAAGTTTTGCACTCTAACTCTTTATTTTTCTGTATAAACAAACTTAAGACTACTTTTGTTAAGGCAGTTGTAAAACATAAGTTGCTCAGGGGAGGGGAAGTGAACACTGATGTCTAACAAGACAAAATGTCATTCTTTTAATACAATAAACCAGACTTTTTAATTTTGGCAAGTACCTTTTACAGGCATTCCAGCAAAGCCACAAGAGGTACAATGCTGATTTCAGCAGCAAGGGCAGGATAATCACTTAAAATTTATGTAGAGTTTTGGAAGGTCCAATCCTACATTCCTTGTGCATCTAAAATTCCCAGTTAAAGCAATGGGACTTCTGGGAGTGCATGGAATGAAAGAGACAGATTTAAGTGCTTTAGCCTAATCTAATCTATTTTAATTCTCTCACTCAGAATAATTGATATGTATGAAGAAACACTCCACAATTACATAAGCATTTTCACATTAACATTAAAATAAATACAAAGGGATGTGTGCCTCTGAACTAATACACATTTGCTGTTCAGCAGTGAGCCCCACTTGAAAAAGACCCTCCCCCTACTTTACCAAACCATACACTTTATCTGCACCAGTAAAATGGCTTAAACAGAGTTTTCCCTCCCTGCCTTCACTTTCAAAATGACAGGGACAGGCTGTGCAGGATTATGGGTGGTGGTGGCAGCAGTCCCCTTCATGTCAAGCCATCCCCTAAGGGGTTTCTGTACAGTACTGTATTGGGCTGTGTTTCTCCCTTGGTGGAGCGTTCCAGTTAGTTCTGTTCTCCTCCTCTACACCAGTAACGTACTGTGGCAAAAGCATCTCCAAGAAAGTTAGTTACTCCATTCTATAATGTAGAAAAGGCCAAAGGAAGCCTGCAGTCATGTCGTCTTTGTTCACCTAAAGTTCACCTTCATTTCACTGAATATTGAGAATCTGGAAGGAATAGGCTAGCCTTAGCAGTGAGTTTAAAAGACCCTTTCCCACTAAGAGCTAGTTAAGGCTGTGTGGGCAGGAAACCCTGAAGTCTCAGCAATTAGATACCAGCAAAATCAATCTGCCTCAGACTCCTTCCTTCAGACTAACAGCCATGAGTTTCAAACCCATTCCTTGCAACTGCCCCTCTACTAAAAAATAGCACTACCTGCCCTCTTATTAAGTTAGAAATATTCATCTCAAGTAATATTTCAACTACTGAACAGCAAATACCTTGTTCATGGATTTCTTTGCACTGTTAGCCCTGTTTCTTTGAGTATCCCACTGCACTCTTAGCTGGTACAAATAAACCTGCTTGAGAAGCTTTCACTAAATTCTCAAATACAGATGGAAGCTGTGGCTTGGTGAAATGCACTACACCAAAATCTAGGAGAAGAACAAGTGACCTTCAGGTAATTCACTGGTTACAAAAAACTTTTTAAAGGAGGCGATTTCCACAGGTTATGATGTTTAAAAACCAAGAGGCCACAAAGGCAGCAGAGCTAGGATATAGAAACAAGCCTAGCTTAATGAAGGACAGAATTCTTTCCACAGGGCAAGGGACTGGAATCGCTACAGGCTGTAAGGTTTTGTCACTGGAAACTAGATCAACTCCGTAGGACTGTGAACTGGAAGGCATGCCCGGAAAAAATTAACACCTAAGGAAATCATCTAGCTTCAAGTTATCTTAAGCTGCACCCTCTGAGGCAAAGTGTAGTTATTTCTCAGAAGAGACAAAAGCAAATGATTCCCCAACCTTGTTTTGTTGAAGGACATACAGCTGCTTTTCTTTCCTACCACTGTATGAAGGCCCATATGTATAAGTATTTTGTAAGCTAAAAATGATCTTATTACTTCTCCCAAAATGTAAACAGCATTCAGTCTAAGCATTGCATACATCAGTGCCCTGAAGTTAATCCAAAACTGCTTAGTAATTGTAAGGAATGGTGGTGTGGTAGGTACATTTGTCATGTCTCAACACCACGGCTCTGTTCAAAATTCACTGGGTCAAATTCTACTACCAGTTACATCACAAAGACCCTACTCTTGCAGTTTGAGCTGGAGGGACAGACCCTCATACTCCATCCCATTCAAGTTAATAGGTGCAGGGACTGAGTGGATCTCATTGTACAATTAGGACCAATATTGGAATAGCTCTGCTAAGACCTGTTTTCTGCAGGGGGCTTGGTTCAATTTGTCATTTCTTTAATTGAGCAGAGTATATTGAAACAACAGATTATGGTCATTAAATTGATAACATGATCTAGACATACAAAATTTCCATTTTAATTTTCTCATACCACCATTTATGATCCATTCCTGACAGCATGTCAAGAAAAACCTGTATCCCCGAACAGTCAACCACTTATATCACACTAGATTTTTTTTTCTTCCAAATGTAAGACACTTCATATGAAAACCAACAAACAAAGGCCAACCTGTTTTGGAGAGGTGAGATGCAGAACACCTTTCAGCGAGTCTGAAATCTAGCCCCAGCTCCAAGGAAACAAAATGGGAGCACAAATTCAGTTACGCTCACCCCCACCCTCACTTGAAGGAGCATGATATGCAAGTAAAGAGTTTCAGAAGTTGCATTTGTTCCCTCTGGATTGAAGCAGTCTCTGGAGATATTAAATTTGTTTCTGCTTGTTGTCATTGTTGCCATAGGTAGAGCCCTTGTTAATTTCAGTCACCCCTATCATCCATCGGACACCAACAGAAGCTGTAGCGAAAGAAGAAAAAAATTACGTAAAACTTGACTGCCACCAGGTAGCGATTACCATGTAAGCCACACAGAAGAGGTTTTAAAAGGCTAGTGGTGGTAACATGAGACTTGCTGTATTACCTTGTTGACAATAGTAATTATAAAGCACTTTTTAATCCATAGATCTCTGTGCTTTACAAAGGAAGGTAACTATTAACCCTATTTCACAGACAGGAAATCAGAGCCAGAAACATGCAGTGACATGCCCAAGGGAAGACAACAGTTCAGCAGGAGCTGTGGAAATAGAACCCAGCCCTTGCAAACACTGGACATGCTTCAGTCCATAAGACACTTTATATGCTTTTGCATAAATACACTACTGCTGTTCCTGCACTAATGAGCGCCACAGTTACGAATGTGCTAAGAACTAACCACATTTCACTAGTTAAAGTCCAATGTCAGCTTCAACGTTCTGCATTTGAAGGAGCGAGTGTATTAATATGATCCATTTGCAATATTTGAACTAAAAAGGAATTTCATTTCTCACAAAAAGTGAACAGACTTGTTTAAACAGGTTTCAGAGTGGTAGCCGTGTTAGTCTGTATCCGCAAAAAGAAAAGGAGGACTTGTGGCACCTTAGAGACTAACCAATTTATATGAGCATAAGCTTTTGTTGGCTACAACCCACTTCACTGGATGCGTGCAGTGGAAAATACAGTAGGAAGATATATCTACACACAGAACATGAAAAAAATGGGTGTTGCCATACACACTGTAATGAGAGTGATCAGTTAAGGTGGGCTATTATCAGCAGGAGAAAAAAAAAAAACCTTTGTAGTGTGAATCAGGATGGCCCATTTCCAACAGTTGACAAGAAGGTGTGAGTAACAGTAGGGGAAAAATAAACATGGGGAAATAGTTTTACTTTGTGTAATGACACATCCACTCCCAGTCTTTATTCAAAGCTAATTTAAATGGTGTCCAGTTTGCAAATTAATTCCAATTCAGCAGTTTCTCTTTGGAGTCTGTTTTTGAAGTTTTGTTGTTGTAGTATGGTGACTTTTAGGTCTGTAATCGAGTGACCAGAGAGATTGAAGTGTTCTCAAACTGGTTTTTGAATGTTTGACATCAGATTTGTGTTCATTTATTCTTTTATGTAGAGACTGTCCGGTTTGGCCAAAAGTTTTTTTTTCCTCCTGCTGATAATAGCTCTCCTTAACTAATTACTCTTGATCTAGTTGGTATGGCAACACCCATTTTTTCATGTTCTTGTGTGTGTGTGTATATATATCTGTCTTCCTACTGTATTTTACACTGTATGCATCTGATGAAGTGGGTTTTAGCCCACAAAAGCTTATGCTCAAATAAATTTGTTATTCTCTAAGGTGCTCGTTCTTTAGACTTATTTAAAGTGCATTGGAAACCCTCATTCCCTCACACTCAATAATAAGCACACTGGGGTAACTTTGCTAAATACCTTACTTTTTTCAGCTAACATTGCTCTTGACTGTGTGGTGTTCTCTGGGTATCCCTTGTAGACTGATAGGTTATCAAAGGCTGCATTGAAAAGATTTTCAGATGTGATCACTACATCCTATAGCTCATTGTAGAAAGGGGAACCTGCCTATAAAAGGGCAAGCTTCATAAAGATATCTCGGTGGCTAACGCTCAAGTGCCATAGGAGCACAAGTCTCCGTGCACAGCCCTTGGAGCCTGATCCAAAGCCTACTGCAATCATGAAACTATTCCTACTGATTTTTTGAAAAGCCCAGCCCCTGTTGTGGTTTTGGCTGAGAGTGAAGGGGGAAGCCCCTGCACATTCTTTGTATCCATTATTTTTCTATCATCGTTTTATGTATTTCACCAGAAGAATTAACAAACATTGAACAAATTCCCCAAGTCTAAACATCCTGCACATGGTAGCAGAGGCCAGACTCTCAAGTGCTTTGTATCAGATCATGGCCAGTACTGGGGCACCCTTGGGCATAGAGCAAGTGGCCCATTATCTCAGAATATAAAAGAAAAGCAGTCATACTTAATCTAACAGTTGTGTTTAAAGGGCCCAAAGTCAATAGGAGGCCTTCTCAGGGTTGGTCCCATCAGATGCTGCAGCAGCAGTCAAATCAACCAAGAAAAACAGAAGCTGAGGAAACTTTCCCATGTTACTTTAATCAACACCAGCTTTAAAAAGTGATTTCCCCTCTTACAACACAATGGACTTTCTCATGGGGGATGTTTCCCTTTACTGGAGTGATAAATGAGCCATTTGATACAGGTATCACATCTCCCCCACTGTCACAACATGCCAGCCAGGTGTAAAGAAAACCTCCCAGTGTCCTACACAGTGCAGTGAAAGGAAAGCATTTGCAGAACAGGTTAAAGGTTCTTGATACAGGGCCCTGGAAATGTCCCATCCGAAATTATGATGGGATATGCATTACTAGGGAGGTATTGAATACAAACGTTAGACTTCACTTTGTCTCTTGGAAAGGAGTGTGCAGTTACATCATTAACAAGCTCCTGCTCCTGGATCACTGACCTAGAGGGGAGTTTTGCTATTTGCCTCCGTGGGGATAAGATCAGGGTCTTAGAAAACTGGACATATTGGTCAGAAATTCCCTAGATGGTTTATAACAGGAAGAAGCACAAGTTTATTTTTGACCTACTGTCAAATTGTCAACTGATTAATAACCTTATTCCCCCTGGCTCCTGCTCCCCAAGCACAGGGATGGCAATTCAACCCAGCCTTTACATGGTCACACAAGCTCCTCCTCCCGTTGAAAAGACTAGGGACAAGCTCCAACAGGGGAGTCCTCACCCTTGGCCTGCTCCTGCAGATACTTTGCAGGAGGAAATGCTCAAACTCCTACTTCCAGAATGACAAATATGATTCCATTTCCCCTCTCCAGCATCCATGCAGTTGTTTGCAAATCCCTTTTTCTTGGGATTTATGCACTGTTATTCAGCTGGAATCTTCTCTGGACACCTCCCCTGATTAAGATCATTCAAAGGCAAATCATTAGCAGGTGCCTGTGCATTTAATTAGTTCCTCTCATATCAGAATATGAACCTCCAAGCAAGGGTTGTTTTGTTTTTACTGAAAAGCACAGTTGGTGGCAAACGTATAGCACGAAGCCTATGAGAAGCATCACCGCAAGGGGGAAAAGGCTTCTCTGATGAAAAGCTCAACACTACCAACCTATCCCGAACCAGCCAGCCCAAACATGAATAATTTCCTGAAGTCTTATGGGCAACCCTAGGGAGCTCACATGATTTCACTTACTATAGTCAAGCCTTCATCAAGGTCTTTTAGCCACCAAGCAGAGTCTAGGAGAGAAGGAGAGACAGAGGAACAGAGAAAGAGAGAGACATCCACACACACTCATGCACAGTTTATTAGAAATACATGCTCTCATGCTCTGCGAGGGCCCAATCCAACACCCACTGAAGTCCATGGAAGACACCATAAATACTGACCAAGTTGCTTATGAATTAATGATTTTTGTACCAATCTGAAGAAAGCAAGAAATAGCTCAGCATTCTTCCCTAAAGCATCAGCACATCCCTAACCAACCTGAGAAAATACAACCAGCATGACCAAAACCAGTGGCTACCTCTTGTCCACATTCCAGTCAAGTAACTTCACTGATGGGGAGTAATTAAAAATAACCAGTCTCTTCTTTGCTGGAAGTATTCCCTGACTGGTTTGCCCAAGTAGGCAAGACAGGGCCAACAATGGTTCACAAGAGTTGCTCATTTGAAATATAGCTGAATGAAGTAAAATCTTTTTGTATACAGCCAGAAGCCACTAAACGTGCAATCCACTGAGATTGTGTATCAGGCCTCTCTGGCAAATGCTAAAAGGTTTGAATTGTTACAGCAGCTCCTGTTTTGTGCCCTTGGCAACTTGTTCCAAGGAGGTGAACTGGCTGGCTTGTTAAAATACCCACCTGCCTTTTTAATAGGAAGAAGAAGAAAAGAAATTTGAAAGAGCCGCATTATCAAACTACAGAATGTTGAGAAAGACACATAGGAAAGTCAAAAGGGCGTATTTTGCCTACAGGCTCAATTTCAAAAGAGAGACGGAGGAAAAAAAATAAGGTACAATAGGGATTTTTCGAAACCTCTTCAGGAGAGGGATCTATAGGCTGGAAATAAGCTCACAAGACACCCTCATTTAGGAAGGCATTAAAGGAAGAGATCAGAAACTGCAGACCTTTACAGCTAACCTCAGTAGTGGGAAAGACTGTAAAGTCATTGATTACAGACAAAAATAGGAAAATAGCTGGACACGTATAAGCACCACGATAGTGAATATGGATTCAAAGGGAAGGTCAGGATTAACTAATTCCTTTCAAACACAGTTTGATCTTCCAAGGATGAAGCCACACATGATCTACCTGAACCTTCAAAGCAGGTTTCAACAGCGGAAGGACATTGTAGTAGTTGGATCAGGTGAAGGTAAGACTGCTCGGTTCTTTTCCCAGCTTTCCCCCCAACTCACCATGTAATAAATTCTACGCTGATTTACACCCTCACTGAAGTAATGGAGAGTAAGGATAATTTGGCCCATTGCACTTCATCTTACTGATCTGTAAAACAGATTACCAATAAATAATAATACACCTGGCTGGGGTGTAGCAAGGTTCACTGATGATATAGAATATACTTTGAGCTGCTTGGATGAAAGGCTAAGTTAGGCCAAAGTATTTCTTTTTAAAATGTTGTATACAGGGAGTGTACTAGGGTAAAATATTACAGGAGCAAAATCACAAGTGAAGGGCTGGTGGAATGAAATGTCCAGTCCCACCTCCTCCTGCTCCCTTTCAGGCAGCTATTGCCCACAGTGAGATCCATGGTCCTCAGTGATGCTGCTGTATATCTGTGCACAGCAGCACATGGCAGGGAAGGGAGAAGCTGCCTCGAGATGGCCTCACTCGTGCAGAGAGAGGCCGCACTCTCACTTGGACTGGAAAAAGCCTGTAACATGAGGACTCAGTTCAACCAAAAACAAAATGGCAACAATTATTTTGGTTTCAAATGGGAAAGAGAGTGGAGAGGAAGAACCAGAGTCGGACACGTGAGCTGGGATAACAACAAGACAGAAACTCAAACCATCGCCGCAGTGCCTGGCAACAGAAAAAGAGGAAATCAGCATGTGGAGCTGAAAAACAGAACACAAATCAGAGCGATTGTTATGGCAACCAAGCAAATCCCAGGGCTTTTACAGAGTTGTGGGCTTTTACAGAGTACCTGCTACAGAAAGGCTACTGCAGATTGAAGAAGGTACAACAGATGGGCCTTAGAAGGATGACAGGGCTGGACAGGGGTGAGGTAGTCACGCTTAAGAGAGTATTAAGAAGTGCTCAATTCTGAGGTTTATGTGGAGGAGGTGGATCCCAAAAGCTGCCTGGGGAGGGTGGAGGGGACAGAAAGGAAAAGAAATAGTAGCACAGCACTTGAACCTTTGAAGGCAATGCTGCATGGACAGGGGCTCATATTTAATCCCAAAAGGTCAGATTCTCTTTACTGAAGTTCTCAACCTGAGCCCAGTAGCAAACTGAGGAAAAGGGTTTTGTCCAAAAACTCTATTTAAGTTCGGGGCATGGAAGGCTAAGCACCAGGAGCATGCAGAGACAGGGTACAGCTGCTACTACGGCCCAGCCTATGGCCTGGATTTATAGATAGAGTTCCAGCTTCAGCCACACAGATAACTTTGTTCCCAGTTCCCCCCCCACTATAAACTATGGATATGGTGCGAAGGGAGTGCAGTCTCTTACGCTTTACCCTCTTCATGCAAGGGAACAGTTGCTTTAAGATCTAAAATGTCCATTTAAGCAGCCTGAGTTCTCGCTCAGGCAAAACTGAAGGACTTTTGAAAGAATAAGAAATGGAAGACTGGGCTCAAAGAGTTCGTCAATGCGAGGAGAACCTGCCAAAGGCAGCAATATGCGGTACAACCACCATGGTATTATAACAAATCCACGGTAACTTACAGCTTCACAGTTAGCCCCTGTTCCCATTCTCCTCCCCATGGGGGACTTGAAATTTCATGGCTATAATGGGATTAGGTAGAAACTTCCCCTATGGAACATCTCTCATCCCCTCCTCTGAAGCACCTCAAACTTGCCATTTTCTGAGACAGACAGGACATGGGACTAGATGGACACCCGGTCTGATTCAGTAGGGCAATTTCTCTGTTCCTAAGTTTGATTTTACAAATATTTTATCTAAGATTTTGACTTTTCCCCTTTATGCTATATTCTATAGTCCCGTCCCCCGTCCCCCTGCAAACTTTGAGAGACTTAAAAACAATTCTACAAAAAAGAACCTTGCCATTCCAAACTATTATACATTTGTCATGATGTGCATGCATGGAGAGGGGGAAAAATTACATTTGTGAATTTCTTTTTAATACCCTTCACATATTGTAAGATTATTCTTCACATCTCTCTTAAATTTCCACTTACAGCGAGAGTGCTCTAGACAACCAGGGATGAAAGATGCAACTCTGACAGTTCTAAGATATGCTTTTTGTAGGCAGAATGTGAACCACAGCAACCAGAATTTAAAACCGAGCCAACAGTGCAATGTGCTGCACTCACAGAAAAGGATTCTCTAACAGAGCTCTCCACCACAAATACAAATTCTTTGGCATTCTCTGAACTCTGTTGTAGCTGATAACACCACACCGGTTTTTGAGTCAATTCAAAACTACAAGCAAAAGTTACAATAAAATTAAAAGGTCGGTCTTACAGACTCAAATATTTGCAATACGTTTCAAAGGTAACACTTGAAGTCATCTTTTCTTTCTCTCTCTTATACCTTATGTGTCAAGGAGAGGTGGAATAAGGTGTTTTTATTGTTCTCCTGCAGAACGTTCTTATTGACTTACTACACTCCGGTGAAAAAGAAAATTGCTAACTTGGGTATTTCCAACCTTGCTATGACTCAGTCATGTTTAAGGTTATAATAATAAAAAATCCCAGCTGCAATGATAGGAACACATGCCTCTCATTAAAGAAGGGGAAGGAGTAACCAGGCTGTGACTGCTACTATGTCATTCCAGCCTTTCTAATTTGCCATGAAAGTTTAAGTTATCTCAGAAGATGATAGAGGGGAAGCCTATGGCTAGTTGGTCCCCAAGAAACCAACTGGCGGGGAGGTGGAAGGGATGTAAACCAGGACAAGGTTGCCCCAGAGCAGTGTTAAGGAGGGAGCCGGGCCCAGATTGGGTGGCAATGGCCCCAGACCAATTGACCAATTTACGAGGCCATTAGGGAGTTGCTCTTGATTGGCAGGGTGCTGGCCAGTGAATCTATTCACAGGGATTGAAAAGCGTGTCAGACTGAGCCAATTCTGTGATCTTTGCTCTGTGCAATTGGTTCTAGTACTAAGAAAAGAGTCTCAGTACAGATCCTATTTAGTAATATACAGTATTTAAAAATATGTTAATTCCCCCCTCATCAGTTAATTCCTGGCTTTTCCTCAGCATAACCACTGCTGTAAGCAACATGTCGGTGCATTCTCGGTAGGTACAGGGAAGTTCCATATTTATGTTACAACACATATGTAAGTCATACAGCTTACATAACTGACATGCAACAGCATTTGAACAACCAAAGCTGCTTCATCAAGATTTCCACTTGGTCTAGTCCTGAATAGTATAAAAAAAAGTTAACAGATACAGAAATCAGGGAGTTTAAGAAGGGCAACTTTTTCAAAGCTGTGTGGCTAAGTTGCATGCACAAAACATGCAGCTACACATGCAGGAAGTGAAACTACACACTGAGTTTTCATTCGGACACAAATTAATCACTTCTGCAGACCAGGTGGTTTTTAATTTACTGACAATACTAGGGGCCCATTCTGCCCTCAGGTACACTCATGACAACACTAGTTTTACCACATAGAACAGTTTATTTTAACCTTTAAAACCCTGTTACAGTTCATATTGGGAGCTGTTGGGAGTTCTGTCAGTAGCGAGCCACTCCTGTTTCCATTGCAGCCAATGGTAGCAGGTCCTGTGACAGCACTCACACATGTATAATAGAAACATACACAAGCTCATGCAGATTTTAAGAGATCTCATTATTACTCATGCTTGTTTTGAACTGTATAATTCTCTTGCCTGTAAAAGACACTTTATGGACTGGAGCCATGTCTGAAAGCCCAAATGTTATCTTTTTAGCATTAGACATTTAAGAGCTATTTCCCCCCCTTAAAACCCAAGAGCAATCCTTTATTCTCCTGCATATGAAATCAACTTTCCCCTTTGAAATACTGTTGACAGCTTCTTTACTAACAAAGGGTAAACTTTGGATATAACAAGAACTGTTCTCTTCTATACCAAGTGTAGAAATCCAGAACATGACCCAGTCCTGTGTTCTGTCTGAAGTCAATAACCACATTGAATTCTTCCAATAGAGTTACCAGAGTTTGGTTTAATCAGCCCTCATTTCTTGATCTAACCCATTAAGTAGATGCACTATAGGAATTAAGTGTAAAATTTTCAATAGTGCCGTAGTAATTCAGGAGCTTAAGTCTCACCAAAAGTCAATGAGACTTAGGCTCCTAGTCACCTTTGAAAATACAATTTAGGTGTTTTGGGATCCTAAGTCAGATGCTTGCTCTTTGGGACAAGGGACTCCCATACAAATAACACCAAGATCATTTATTTATTATTTTTGTGTAACAGTGAGAGGGAATGGCTCTCAATCAGCATTCACAGTATGGAATTATAAAATCACACTGGGGGCTTGAAGAGTTCAAGCTGAACTGATGTAGTTAAATATAGTCCAGTTATCTATTGCTCCCATCTACACAAGATAATTAAAGATACTATAATTATCTTGGGTAGATGGGAGCAATAGATAATTGCTAGTCTACTATGATATTATTGCTCTGATTCAACCATAGAATCAGCCATTTCTCTTATACAATTCTTTTCTTCAAAAACACCAGGTGCTGAGATTGCAAGCAAATACTTTTATTACTCTATAATAAGATTGGTCAGAGAGTGTCTGTCTGGAAGAGAAAGAGGGAAAGGTTTGAATCAGAATTGAGGATTACAGGCAAGAGAAGCACTCAAATACCTCTCATCTCTTCTCCCTCACAGGATGCTTGTTCACTTTAGCTCTCTTACCTTGAGCCCATAAAACAGAAATACATGACAAACCTGGCTCTGAAATTTCTGATTTGACAGAGTGCAGTAAATCTATGATCAGATATTATGGACTTGGGTGGTCCAGAATCAGGAAGCTTATCTGTGAAATATGGGACACAAAACAATCATAAACACAAAAAATACACCTGCATATCCTGGATGCCACCTTTTGATCTAAGGTATTTTCATTAGTAGAATGGAAGAAAGAACTGCACCCTAGGATGAAATATACCTACCAATTTTAAAAGTCTATTCTAGCATTAGGCTATGAACAATGGTAAATTGCCTTCAGTACATTCCACTAACCCCTGTTTACAATAATATAAGCTTCCCTTGGCTGAGATATGTTAACTCAGCTGGGCACTACAGCTCTGACTCACATTGCTAATGAAGGCAGAGCAGCTAAGATTGTGCAAATAGAGTATGGATGTATTACATACTGGATCTGCCAAATAAACAGCTCTACTTGGTGCAGAGGGTCATGAGATTTAATGTAGTTTTATATTGTTCCGCCATCATCTCTTGGCTAGTAAATTTTTGGAAAAAACCAAACCAAACCCTGCTGACTATTTAGCTATCGCAAAAGATAGGGGCCCACAACTATGTGATGTTAGGGCACCTCTCCATAGGAGCAAGTGTAGCAAGTTCATAGCAGAGATCCTCAATACACAGACAACAGGACTGTTTTTCCAGGACGGTTACTGGAGCTCTGCTATTGGCTACAACAGCTCGTGTGACCAGATGAGCTAAAATTGAGGTGTCCCAGCAGAATGTGACTGAAGATGTTGCCAATTAAAGATAAAATACATACATGTTGGAATTTGTAGGGAAAAGTATAGCCCTGTAAATTAAACAAAAGTAACTGACTAAAAATAAAACCGGTGGTATTGTATCCTGTAAAGGCTCAGTATTCTTTTACTCCTGTCCCTTTCTGAACCCTCAATTTAAATGAGCTTGCTGTTTCCTAATGAACCATGAAGCTTGCACCTTTTGGGGCTCAGATGTGGCCTAGTATCTTTTGGGTGTCTCAACAGCACGATGAACCAGTCCCGCCCCAAATCGATTGATACTATGTTTCACATGCTACAGGATTTTTCCCTCCTCACAATAAATGCAGTGGTTGCAAGTTGTCATTAATTATTGGTTAAGCTCCAAGGTTGAGCTATTCAAAGGAACCTAAGAGAATTAGTCCCTCAGTTCCCACTGCAATTCAACAACACTGGGTGCGTAACTCCCCTGAATTTCAAGTTTCTTTTAACATTAAAACACAGAGAAGCGCAGAGCTGCTGTGAAGCATAATAGGTTCTCAAATCCCTGTTGAAGGTTAAATCCTGCAGCGTCACACAAAATGTGACTGCCAGGCACTTACTAGCAACGAGTATGGTATGCAACAATTCATTAATCTTGCTAGCTTCACTGCATCCCTCAACCACATCTCAGTGTCCTGGGAGCTTGCTCACTTGCTTTGGCTGCAGCAAACGGTTGTAGATTACTTTTTCAAACTTCCAAAGTAGAGACCTAAGAACCAGTCCTGTGGATGAGCATCACATTCAAACAGTCTCAGCAACCTGCTTATTAAACTAGCCTATTAAATTGCTGGAACCAGCAAAGTGCTCTAGTGAGGATGAGGCAGGAAAGAAAAGCAAAGGGCTTCTTTTGTATTTGTCGTACCATAATCAGCTTTCTTTGGTCCCTTCCTCCCTTATTGTTCAGGGAGAAAAAATGATGTAGTAGTTAAGGCACTAGGCTTCACCTTGGGAGTCACTCGACTAAGTCACTTAAGACCCAGATTTTTAAAGGTATTTAGGTGCCTAACTCCCATTCATTTCAGTAGCAGTTAGGTGCCTAAATACCTTTAAAATCCAGCCTTAGTCTTTCTGTGCCTCAGTTCCCCACCTATAAAATGGAGCTAGTCGCACTTTCCTACCTCCCCGGGGTATTGAGAGGGTAAATGCATTAATGATGGTGAGGAGCTCAGATATAATGGTAATGGGGGCCATATAAGTACCTCATATAGATAACAGAGTGGTGTCAAATGCCTTAGGCTATAACCTACTGCAAAGGACTACACAAGCACCATCCACTTAGACAATAACCCCACTACCTCTTGATCAGAGTGTCAAGTCCTCCCTAGGATGAAGGAATGCTTGAGGTGGCTCTGCCTCTCTTTTCTTAGACTCATGCCTCTCTTTTCATCTCCCTCCCCCCTTTTGAGCAGTTGACTGAACATGGATGGCTTTCTACAGGAGATGTCCTACTTCCAACCACAAATTATTGGATTAAATGCAGGAACCGCGGTGTGTCATGCAAAAGGCAGACTGGATGGCCACAGTGGGCCCTTCTGGCCTTAAAAGTCCATGAATCAATAAATATGTTGCATTTCTTTGGACCTGTTGTAAAACTCCGAGACCAGGAGAAGGTATTTGCAACAGTTAGTGTCACTGGATGCATAACTCAACAGAATGAATGAGCATTAAATTCCTCTCCTGGGCTTTCATGATGTCCCCAAGCCCACACTCTACAAGAAGAGAAAACTTCATAAACCTGTAGGCAGCAATCTGAAGCATCACTGATTCTATGACTTCTATGAAAACCACCACCTTATTAAGTGGCACTCCAACAAAAAAAACAACTACACCAGACTTAGAGCAATAAGACAACAGATAATATGGAGATACAATTGATACTCTATTGGATTTATTCGTTATAATGATTTTATACTTAATGGGCCAGATCCTCAGTAGCTAGCTCCATTGCCTTCAACAGGGTTGTGCCAATTTACACCAGCAGAGGCTCTGGGCCTACATTTTTAGCATCAATGTACTCAGCATGATCTTGGTAGCTGGCAACAATGCAATGCTCATACACAAGTACATAACCTCTAAGAATACTGTTGAGTTGGGGGTCTGAAAAGGCTTTGTTTCTCACGAAAAGAAGCTTAAAATTGAAATGAGAAAATAAAAAGAGAGAGAGAGAGAGAGACAGAGATCTGAGGTCCAGAAGAAGGTGAAAGGCAATCCAGTTGAAAGTCTCTGGCTGAAGATAAAAAAGGAAGAAAAACAGGGGTGACATAATGGTAGGGGCCTAGAGCAACAAATCAAAAAGGTGGATGAGGCATTTTTTAAGAACAAAAACCAAACTACCTGGTAGTAACAGGGAATTTTAACTACCCAGACATCTGTTGGAAAAAATAACAGAAAAAAAACACAGAATGTCCATGAAGTTCTTGGAATGCATTGGAGGCAATTTCTTGTTTCAGAAGACAGAAGATGTAACCAGGGGAGACGGGGGGCAACCATTTTAGACTTGATTCTGACTTACAGGGAAGAATTGGTTGTTAAATCTGAAGTTTGAAGGGAATTTGGGTGAAAGTGATCATGAAGTGGTAGATTTCATGATTCTAAGGAAAGGAAGGAGTGACAGCAGCAGAATGAGGACAATGGACTTCAAAAATAATCAGATTAACAAACTCAGAGAACTGGTAGGTAAGATCCCTTGGGAAGAAATTCTAAGAGATAAAGAAATTCAGGAGAGCTGGAAGTTTCTCCGACAATATTAAGGCCCAACAGCAAACTATCCCAGTGCGAAGGGAAGATAGGAAGAATAGTAAGACGCCAATAGGTCTCTATCAGGGATTCTAATGATCTGAAAAATCATAGAATATCAGGGTTGGAAGGGACCTCAGGAGGTCATCTAGTCCAACCCCCTGCTCAAAGCAGGGCCAATCCCCAACTAAATCATCCCAGCCAGGGCTTTGTCAAGCCTTACCTTAAAAACCTCTAAGGAAGGAGATTCCACCACCCACCTAGGTAACCCATTCCAGTGCTTCACCACCCTCCTAGCGAAAACGTTTTTCCTAATAGCCAACCTAGGAAAACAACCAAGTTTTTCACTAGGAGGGTGGTGAAGCACTGGAATGCTTCAAAAGCAAAAAAGAATCTTGCAAAAAGTGGAAATATGGACACACTGTCGCGGATTAGCAAGCAAGTAGGGACAAAATCAGAAATGCTAAGACACAAAACAAGTTACACCTAGCAAGGGACATAAAAGGCACTAAGAAGAGTTGTTGTTAATACATTAGGAGAAAGAGGTGAAGGCAAATGTAGGTCCAGTACTTAGTGGGGGAAGGAGAGCCAATAACAGACTATATCAGCAAGGCTTTGGTGTTTTATGTCTATTTTGCTTCAGTCTCTATTCAAAAGTTTTATGGTGACCAGATGCTTAACACAATTAATATTAACGGGGGAAAGACTACAAGCCAGAATAGAGAAAGAACAGGTTAAAGAATATTTAGGTAAGTACGGTGTATTCAAGTTGACAGGACCGGATGAAATTCATCTGAGGATACTTAAGGAATTAGCTGAAGCAATTTCAGAACCGTTGGCAATTATCTTTGAGAACTCCTGGACGATGGGTAAGGTCCTGCGAACTAGAGAAAAGCAAACATAGTACCTATCTTTAAAAATGGGAACAAAAAGGACCTGGGGAATTACAGACCAGTCAGCCTAACTTCAATACTTAGAAAAATACTGGAACAAATTATTAAACAATCAATTTTTAAGCACCTAAAGGATAAGAGAGGATTATATAAATATTAGCCAGCATGGCTTTGTCAAGAAGAAATCATGCCAAACCAACCTAATTTCCTTCTTTGACAGGATTACTAGCTTAGTGGATGGGGGAAAAGTAGACATGATATATCTTGATTTTAGTAATGCATTGACACAATTCCACTTGACATTATCATAAGCAAATTTTTAAAAATTGGTTTAGATGAAATTTCTATAAAGTGGGTGCACAACGGGTTAAAAGACCATACTCAAGAAGTAGTTGCTATCAATGGTTCACTGTCAGACTGGTAGAATGCATCTCATGGAGCTCACAGAGGTCTGTCCTGTGTTTGGTACTATTCACTATTTTCATTAATGACTAGCATAATGGAGTGGGAGTATGCTTATAAAATTTTTGAATGACACCAACCTGGGATGGATTGCAAGCACTTTGGAGAACAGGATTAGAATTCAAAATGACCTTGACAAACTGGAGAACTGGCCTGACTTCAACAAGGTGAAATTCAATGAAGACAAGTGCAAGGTACTTCACTTATGAAGGAAAAATCAAACACACAACCTCAAAATAGGGAATAACTGGGCAGGTCGTAAAGAGTCCTGTGGCACCTCATAGACTAACAGACGTATTAGAGCATAAGCTTTCGTGGGTGAATGTCCACTTCTTCAGATGCATGTCAGGTGGTAGTACTGCTGACAAGGATCTGGGGGTTAGAGTGGATCACAAATTGAATAGGAGTCAACAATGTGAGGCAGTTGTGAAAAAGGCAAATATTACTCTGGGTGTATTAACAGGAGAGTAATATGTAAGACATAGGAGGTAATTATCCTGCTGTACTCATCATTGGTGAGGCCTCAGCTGGAGCACTGTGTCTAGTTTGGGGCATCACACTAAGATGTGGACAAATTTGAGAGAATCCATAGGAGAGCAATAAAAATGATAAAAGATTTAGATCTGACGTATGAGGAAAGGTTAAAAAAACTGGTCATGTTTAGCCTTAGGAAAAGCAGACAGAGAGGACTCGATACGTCTTCAGATACATTAAGGGCAGTTATAGAGCACAGTGATCAATTGTTCTCCATGTCCACTGAAGGTACAATAAGTAGTTATCAGCTTACTTTGCAGTCAGGGAGATTTAAGTTAGACACCAGAAAAAACTATCTGTATAGTTAGAAAGTTAAGTACTAGAATAGGTTTCCAAGGGAAGCCATGGAATCCCCTGCAGCATTGGAGGTTTTTAACAACAGGCTAGACAAACACCTACCAGGGATGGTCTAGATACACTGGGTCCTGCCTCAGCACAGAGCATCAGACTATATGACTAGTAAGGTCCCTTCCAGCACTACATTTCTATGATTCTATGAAATCAGACCTGAGACACAAAGTTCAAACTCCATCTACACTCCCCCAGGCTCAGGGGAATTTGGCACCAAAGTTTTGGTTTGTAGCCATCTTTAATTTAAAAAAAATAATAGTAATGAAATGTGGCCCAATGCCTGCTCATTTTCCTCACAAGGGATTCCACAAAAGTCAATAGGAATACTCTTTGTGTATGACAGGGCTCTGTAGCATGGATATCAGGCAATACTAAAACAATGACATTTTCAGATTGTGTGTTACAACCTCACAGCCACCAACAAATAATTTTATCTTTAGCCACAATAATGAGAGTCTAGGGAGGGGCAGGAAGGAACGCTCTCTGAGTGCTAATTACAAATATATTCCATTAATTATTCAGTGCCAGGTAGGGCCAATCAAACTGGTTTAAATGAAATAAAGCAATTCAATCATTTTTCCAAACTCTGGAGTTTTGTGTAAGTATGAGTAACAATTTCCACTTTTACTCCCCTCCCCTCCATTTCCTTACCCAGTTCAGGGTTGGAAGTTCAGAAACAGGATTTTCCTGAGAAATATCCAGCTCAATTTTGCAGACTCCAGAAGGTTAGACAGTTCAGAGAAGCAACGTACGGAGATTCACTCATTATTATTTTAAGGTGCAGTGCAGCTGTGCCCACATCCACAAACCCCAGTTCTCTCACATGCACTGGAACAGCACAGCTTCTGGACTGGTCTGTCTACAGCCCACATTTTAAATCTACACCCACACCCTAATTACCTGATTGTAAGTGCAAATATGCACCAGGAAATTACATCTGATTTGCATCTGGAAATTCATTAGGCAAGTGCAAATAGTACCCAGCAAAAAAATGAAAGATGGGCCTTTGCCCTTTTAAAGAGCTATTCCTCAAGTGATCCTCAAACAACTTACCCACAATGATGACAAAAGCAAAACTAGCCAGCGTCAGTGATGATCCACTGCTGACCATGTTGATAAGGAGCTGGAATAAAGGATATAGCAGCAATAAGGCCCAGAAAAGCCAGTTCAAAAGAGTCCATGGCCGCCGAGGTGGCACTATGGGAGTAGCTGGATAGGTTCCTGTTCGGTAGTATTCTTCTTGAAAGGCATCCTGGTTAGAACAAAGAAACGTAACATTTGAATCCCTACTGGATAATAGAAGCAGCCTTTTATAATTCTGATATTTCTTTTGCTGAACAGTAGTTATTCTGAAAAGAAGATCAAACACCACGTGATGGCTGGAAATCTTGTGCTTTTTAGTGAATGAAAGTTCATGCTCCTGAGTACACACTGATTAGTGTTCCCTTCCCTTCCTTTGCTCTTTTAGATGACTCTACATTCCCGCAAGTCTGCAGTTTTAATGAGCATCCAGCCTGACTGTACTCAATTCTGTGTACATCCTTACACCAATAGGTACAGGACTGCTGTATCTACAGACAACAGTGATAGCCATCAGACAAATACCCTTGGTACATCACAGAAATGTCTAGGAATGCTCTCATCACCAAACCCTCCATTTTCTAATGTTTTCTGCAACTTGTATCTAAATGGTTTCCACATTCCAAATGGGAGTTCAGGGTAGTGCCAGCTGGCCTCATCCTCCAAAGAATGTTTTTCCTCAACACCCACCTTTTTGGCAGTAGACTGATGCTGCCAGCGTAACCCAGATTCAATGGGAGCTGCGGGCAGCCGTGCCTGCGGACGGTCAATGTAAACAAACTGTCTTACGGCCCGTTAGCGGATTACCACAGGCTGCCCACCACTGCTGTAGAGACTTGTCCACATAAGAGGTTTGAATCTCATCTGGTTTTCAACTAGAGGACTTTTTCCTGTGACCGTTAGTAGGAGAGGGTTGTGCTTGTAGCAGTGAAGGTCTTAATTCCAAGGCCATCCCCTACATCATATAACAGAGAGAAGCATGTGGCCCTTAGCTACTTTCTCAGCTCAAGCTCACCACTTTTACCTGTTCCCACTGAAGTCAATGGAAAAAACCCTCCAACTGGCTTTGGGATGGAGCATCCAGCCCCTGCAGCAATGTTTACCAGGAGAAAAAATTCACTGAAGTGAATGGATTTACACCAGTGTGAAAAACATTGTAAGAGAAGTCAGAATGCGGCCGTATCTCCCTGACCATCAAGTTACTTAGCTAGCTTTGTGACAGAATTAATTAATAACTCTTCAGTAGCCAGCATTGCCCCAAACAACTTAGTAAAGGTCATTTAATTTCTGTTCTTTTACATGTTCTTAAACTCTAATTTACTCTAGTAATTCTTTAATCAATAATAATTTGAGCAATTACAGGCTACTGCTGTTTTATCTAACTCCAAGTGAACATACAACTTTCAAAAGATTATATAATACTTAAAATGTTACTCTTTCTTTTTAGGGAGATTAAAGAAATGTATTACATGCCTTTTCTTGACTGTGAATTAGAATGAACTGGAATCATTATGGTCAATTAACTGTCTTGGGCAAATTACCCAAAATATGAAATTTCCTTTTAAGTGCCTTGAAGGTCTGGCTTATGAGCAGGTTAACCTAAATATACTAATAATGAGTGGCTTATGTCATGTCACATATAGTTATGATTCTAAATACCAGCATTAGTCAGGAATTCTTAATTTTCCCTTGCTGTTATAGACATCACCACTAGGGGGATTCTGCACTACGAAAGCAAGTGTTTAGCCTTGCTCTCCGCAAGAGGTTTGAGACTGACTTACATAATAGGTGCAAGGACTCAGATTTCTTCACCTTTACCAGTGCATCCACAATGTCATGGATAGCCTGGTTAAGCTGGATTGCCTCCAATCAGTTATGGAGCCAAGTTTCTTGCTGTGAGGAATTTCACAGAACTTTGCAGATAAGGTTGTTGGAATCTGAGCCAACCTGTCTGCCTAGATTTCTAGGTTTTTATAAGGTCACTCTTTAACCATGGCATCCATGAGTAGCTTAAATTTGTTAAAAATATTACATCAAGTCTTGAAGCACTAAGTCAGCCTGATGCAAGTGATGTGATTCAGCAAAAATCTCCACTGAGAATATTAAAAAAAAAATCTATTAAAACAAACATTTACTGAAATTTATTTTGGTAATTTGTTCCCACATTTCAGGATGATTCCTGTCAGTGCTTCATCAGTTAAAGCACATTTATTAGAAATAATTCAACACTGTCACATTTGTGCATCTCTTTCCATTTCATTAATTAAAGGGCCTTTTACTTAGTTCAGCACTTTTTACTTAGTCAAATCTCCAACTCAAATCTAGTTTTACCTAAGTGCTGGATAGGGCTCTTCATAGACATAAGGCCAGAAGAGACCATAATAATCTCCTAGACTGACCTCCTCCATATCACAGGCTATAGGACTCATCTGAGCTGATTCCTGTGTGAACTGGAACAGCACTTCTCAAACCGGGGTCCGTGAGTGTACTCCAGGAGGCCCGCAGGCCCCACTGATCAACTCCTCTGCCTCCCTCCCAGTGCCTCCTGCACACCTGGGAACAGCTGTTCCCTGGGGCCTGCAGAAAGCGCTGGGAAGGAGGCAGAGGAGTGGGGATGGGGCACACTCGGTGGAGGTGGTAGAATCATGTCCGGGGCTGCTGGCCTGCTGATCAACTATTCCCTCTCCTTCCCAGTGCCTCTTGTACGCCGGGGAACAGCTGTTCAGCAGCATGCAGGAGGCACTGGGAGGGAAGGAGAGGAGCAAGGCAGGGAAGAGGTGGGGTTGGGATGTGGCCTGAGGGGAAAGGTTGGAGTGGGGGCAGGACCTGGGGCAGAGCAGGGGACTTGGGGGTCAGTGAAAAATTTTAAATCAAAACGGGGGTGCTTGGGTTGCTAAAGTTTGAGAACCGCTGAACTGGAGCATATATTTTAGAAAAAACATCCAATCTGAATGGTAAGATTTCCATTGACAGAGAATCTACCACAAACCTTGGTAAATTGTTAATTACCCTCACTGTTAAAACTGTGCATCTTATTTATAGACTGATTTTGTCTAGCTTCAACATCCAACTCTTATTATACCTTTGTCTGATAGATGGAAGAGTCCTCTGCCATCAAATTTCTTTTCCATAGAAATTTGATATGTGTGTGTGTGTGTGTGGGTATATATATATATATATACATACACACACACACACACTTATTGACTGCGATCAACTCATTCCTTAAGATTATCTTTGTTAACTAAACATATTAAGATCCTGGAGTCCAACACTCTAAGGCACCTTTTCCAATCCTTTAATCATTCTTGTGACTCTTCTCTGAGCCCTCTTCAATGAATTAAAAATAAGCATTAACTGGATTAAAAACTGCCTAACTGATAGGTCTCAAAGCATAATTGTACATGGGGAATTATCAAGTGGGTGTGTTTCTAGTGGCATTCCACAGAGATTGGTTCTTGGCCCTATGCTATTTAAAAGTTTTGTCAATGACCTGGAAGACAATATAAAATCATTTCTGATAAAGTATGAGGTGATACAAATATTGGTGACGGGATAATTAATGAGAGGACAAGTCACTGATACAAAGCCATCTGGTTTGCTTAACTGGGTCCAAGCAAACAAATGTGTTTTAGTATGGCTAAAAGTAACGTCATACATCTAGGAACAAAGAATGTAGGCTGGGGGACTGTACTTTGAGAAGCAATGGGTCTGAAAAGAACTTGGGGGTTAGGGTGGATAATCAGATGAACATGAGTTTTCAATGCAACACTGTGGCCAAAACGGCTAGTGTGATCCTTTGATGCCTAAACAGGGGAATCTCTTGTAAGAGTAAGGCAGTTGTATTACCTGTTTGGCATTGGTGCAACACCACTACTGAAACCGTGTGTCTGTTCTGGCAACCCTTACTGGTATCTTTCTGTCAGCTACCAGCAAAATCCACATGCGTACTTATGTCCTTTTAAATTGTGTGGATTTAATTCTACATGGAGGTACTTAATTGATTTCAATAGAGTCACTCCTGATTTATACCCATGAGAGATAAGGAATGGGCTCAGGGGGTCTAAACTATCAAAAATATTTATCTTGCTCCTTTTATTATCCCAAAATGTATTTTCCACTTTGACCCTCAGATGCTGGTGTCATTAATACAATAAAGTAACTTTACCTGATGAAAAGTCAAACTGAATGAGCTGAAATTTGTTTAAATAATCACAAATTTGCGTACAATGAAATTATGAACCCAACCCCCTTGAAAGAGCTGAATACTCTCAATTTCAACTGAAATCAGTGACTCAAGGGTGTTCAGCACTTCCCAGGAGACACTCCGCAGGGTCAGCGGCTACATTTTTGAATCACATGAGTTTTGTTGCTCTATCTGCTTTCCTTTGATTTCCAGTTGCTAAAGTGCGTTAGGTGATTGTTTTTACATCAGAACAGAAATGCCTACTAATGTTTGTCCTGAAGCCCTATGAATATATGTGTCACCAAATTCGGGCTGTTGCAAATCCCCCCTTGGTCTAAAATTTCCAAAGTCTGAATCCTGTTTGGGTTCGTCAGAAATAAAAATTGGAGAGAAAAAAACATATCCGAATCTTTTTTTAAAATATGTAAAGATTCGGATATGTTTTTTTTCTCTCCAATTTTTATTTCTGATTAACCCAAACAGGATTCAGATTTTGGAACTTTCGGACCAAGAGGGGGATTTGAAGGTCGCAACAGCCCAAATTTGGTGACTTTCTGAGCATGCTGAAAGATGTATCTGCTTAAGGGAAGTCCAGGATTAGGGGCCCCAAGTATCCCTACACATGAAGAAACCCACGAGAGAGGAAAAGATGCTGTTAATATAATATTTGTATGCTTACTTATAGTGTTCTCCTATGGATTTCCCCACTGTCCTATAGATGCACGTTGCTAACTCCACCATTAATCTCCATGGCAATTTGCCATCGATCGTCATGCCAAATTGTGTTGTGGGAGCATGTTCACTAAGGACTGGGGCAAGACCAATAAATTCATCGTCCACCTGGGTCTATGCCATGTGCACTCTGGTGTTCAGAGGCTGAAAAACCATTGCATTAATTCTCTGTGCCACCTAGTCCATTAGCAAAATATGCCATATCGACGAAAGATATAAAATTTTGCTACTCCAGAAGAACCAACTCTTCAAACTTGATTAACAGATTGCTCCACTATGCAGATGTGTCCCATGGACGGAATTACTGTCTCTATCTCCTAACTATGTACATAGTTCAATTAGAAAGTTGAAGTTGAAAAAAATCGAATGTTTTACTGGAGCTCAATAATATGAACATATTTTCATCTGAATTACACTCAACTCCCCATTTGTTCAGATAATTGGGTTGCCACAGCTGCTGCCTATTTGTTTAACCCCTCAGTTAATTTACCCAGGAAATAGGAAAGCACAATCAATCACTCTTGTATAACAAAATGGGTTCCATTCATCAGGGACTAGCATCTACAGGAGCATATAGCGGAAGGAGCAAAAGGTCAGAAGAATAAAAGGCCATTTTGAAGCACACTCCTTTGTTTTGGTGGAGAAAAGATTCTGGGGTTACAGTGTGTTTGTTGAGAGTTAAAATTGTGTTTGTGTTCACTGAGAGTGGAATGTTTGCTGTGGAAAAGAAATTTTTTGCTGACTGCCATATTGCCAACTCACAGCATCTAAAAAGAAAGAGTCAGTACCACAGTTGCCAACTTTCATGTGGTAAATAAGCACCCCAACTTTCACAATAAGCCAAAAATCAAGCGAATCCCATTTTAAAACAAGGCCAAAACAATCCCTAAGAACCCCAACACTCTGTGTGACTAGATCCCCCTGAAGTGCAGTCTGGGAGTGTGGTGGGCCCTCTGGGCACCCCTGACTCTCTCCCCTTCTTTCCCAGAGCCAATTAAAAAAAAAAAAAAAAAGAAGCAACAGGCTACAAGCCAAACAAGGAACAAGCCAAAAACTAGCCAACAAGCAACTCACAAGCCAATTAAGCCAAAACTAAGGCCAATTTCTGTATTTTTTTCCACAGGTATGGCATGTCTGGTCAGCACTCAAAAATCATGGTTTTAAAAAATAGTATATATTGGGGCTCCTCTGATCTGCATTCTGTGTTGGAGAGATGACCTTAACAGGTCCCAATGCTCACTGGTATGGGTAGTGAGTTTCAGCTGGCCTGGACAGTTGAATATACCCCAACTCACTAAGGTCACAGCCTGTATCTAAAAGTGTCATGTAAAATATCAATAAAAAGCTAATAGCATACTGATAATTCATATTACTACATGGTGTATGTGTGGAGGACAAATTCAACATTATTTCCAATACATTTGTAATTTTTCGCAAAGCGTTTCTGCTAGGAATAAGTGATATTTGTTTCCATTGCCAGGGCCATTTATCTGCAAAGGCTGTGTTTGTTAGGTTTGCTATAATGGCTAAACCAGAAAATGAACCAAACTGAAATGGAACACACCCCTGCATTTACATTCTACACACTACTTCAAAAATCTTTGTACAAAATATGCTTTGTGAGGTATCATTTGAAAACTAATAACTTGATGGTAAATATCACAGAGAAATGTATGAAGCAACATTATATGTAAAATTATGAATTCCCCCTAGATGATATAGTTAGCACATGTTTAAACTCACATTGCCCTGAGTAGGCAAAAATTGTTAAACAGGTCTATCCTAAACAAAGGAGTGTGTGTTTACCTCAATTTACATACAAGTAGTAAACAGGGTCCTTGAGTCAGAAAGGGGGGAAATGACAGGACACAAGGCAAATCTACATTTCAGCATACACAGGGGAGAAGAAAGAGCCTGGAGCCACTTTCACCACCAAACTCCATGTCACCTTCTTCACTGTTTGAATAAACTTTGTTTGGAGGGGTAAGTCCCAGAAATATCTACTTCAAAGGGTGACTGGACTGTAAAAGTGAAGGCAAAACCACCCCAAGGCATCTCTCCATAGAATCATAGAAGTGTAGGACTGGAAGGGACCTTGAGAAGTCATCTAGTCCAGTCCCCTGCACTCAGGGCAGGACTAAGTAATAACTAGACCATTTCTGACAGGTGTTTGTCTAACCTGTTCTTAAAACCTCCATCCCTCTCTCTTTCACCTAAGACTATAAAGGAACCAGCTTTTTGATGATGGGGGAGATCCTGACCTGAGAATTTGGTCATCACTGGTGCTGGGAACACACGGTAAAGATTTTACCTTGATCCAAGTCTAGCTGGTTAAGTTTTAGCCACTAGAAAAATGTTGATATTTATTTCTCTTTTAACTATTTCTGACTTTAATGCCTTATACTTGTACTGTCTTAAAACCTCGCTCTGTAGTTAAATAAATCTGGGTTTTTTAAAATTAAAACTAATCCAATGTTGAGTTTAAACTTAACTGTTCGGTAACTCCAGTTAAAATAGCGAACTGGGCAGGGGCAACAGACCTTTAGTATCTGGAGAGGGCTGGACAATGGAGAACACATGTTTGGGGCCAAATCCAGGACTGGGAGTGTGTTGGGGCCACCATGCAAGTCGTAAACCAGGCAGGTGGAAGCCAGAGTGTGACTGGAGTGTTGCTGACAGGCTCTGAAGTCAGAGCTGCTGGACCAGGGCTGTAGCTACACACAGACACTCAGGGTGTGATCTGCAAGCTGGAAGCCGATTTGTAAGCGGCACAGGTTGGGAGCTACAATAGCAAAGCATTGTGAGGCACCCAAAGTTGCAGTGCAGACAGTGATGACCCCTCACTGGTCTGGATTGCATCCCAGAATGCAACAAATGGCATCTCTGATTTGAGAATGCATAACTGAAACTTGACAAGAAGGTGATAATGCAGTAGAACCTCCTTGTCTAAGGAAACAGGATCATGTCCACTGGTTTCCATTAACTACCCTGAAAATTCCCTCATTTATTCAAACCCATTAATCCAAACAACATAGAGGACATTTATCAATAGTGTGTGGATTTATGCCTGGATCCTGCAAGGCAAACATTACTCTGGACTTGATTCATGCTTTACTTTAAGCACTTGCATAGTACAGTGATCTTAGGAGAAACTAGGGCTTGATCCTGCACCATTCAAGTCAAACGGGAGTTTTTCCACTGACTACATGGAAGCAGGATCAACCCCTTACTCAAGTACTTAAAGTAAATCCTCTGCTTTGGTGCTTTGCTGGATCATGGCTGGAGCACTCAGCACTTTGCAGGACTGAGTCCTTAACATTTAAACAGTAATTCTGGCATGCCCCGGGTACACTGCAACAGGCCAAAGAAATACATTGCCTCAAGGGCAATAAAACACAACAACATACAGTAGTATGTCCAGCAACACAGGACAGGCAACAGGGAATATACTCAGCAGCTAACAGATGCCCACCTTGGGGTGCCTCACCTCATTTTTAAAGGTATCCCACTCATACATAGGTTGGCTGATTAGTACATATCTTGCAGCGCATCATTGCCCCTTTAAATATATCATTTGTTAAGTTTCCAAAAATAAATAAATAATCTGAAAATATAAATATCCCTAACGTGGCTCTGTTACTTATTATCCAACTTAAAAATATATACTTTTAAAAAAATGGTGGTAAAAAAATTAGGGGGAATTATGGTTTTTCCTCCACAGTTTCTTGAAGAAGCAATCAAGAGTTCCTTTCTCTCAAAACTCTCTGCCTCCAGCTCTGGGGAGAATATGGATTTTGAGTAAGAGCCTGATTCTGCTCTCACATACACTCGCGAGAGTCCGGAATAAATGCAACGAAATCAGTGGAGTTTCACTGGAGTACAAGAGGCGTGGGAGCAGGCTCAGACCTTAATCTTTTTAAGGATTCCCCTCAGACAGAGGAAGAATTGGCTGCACAGAGCTGCATATTCTTTCTTCCTATACTTAATGGAATATTAGGCTTTATAAATAACTGGATGTAGCCCAGCGTATATTACATAGAAGAAATTATACTGCACACTCAGCCTATTTGTGAACCTAGTACAGGATATTTTTAAACTATTTACTGGCATTGCCTGAACATTAGCCGGTAAGAAAGAGATCAATAAGATATTTGATAAGTAATATAAAGGCTGTGACAGGGAGACAGACGTAGGGGAGGAACTGGAAAGCAATAATCACAACCTTGTTCAGTTCAAGTGTTCTATTGTCAATTGACTAGATATTATCTTGGGGACAGAAATTCTAGGGAAGAAGCCACCACATGGTAGAGAGTAGTAAAAAGTGGCATATTAGTGACCCATGAAAGGACCACGTGTGTTTACTTTATACCTTCCACAAGGTCATAAGGCAGAAGGTGACTTAATATACTTACTGTGGAAATATACCATTTATGTCCCCCTCAAACCGGGCCTCAGTACCATGACTTTGGAGCCAGTGAGGAGGGGAGTAGCCCAAAGACAAAGCTGACAGAACTATGTCTACAAGACTTGAAAGTAATTTATACTGTATGTCCATATTAATAAACTGCTTAAGGGAGTTATGGATGAAGCCAAGAACGGGGCTAGAACTTAACCAGTTCAGGAAAAATGTCCTTTACACAAACAGTTTGAATACAGAAACACAATAAGTGGTATAGCAGGTGGCTTACTATTCCATCGATACGTTGTACATGAAACAGGTCTTGGCAGACCCCATAGCCATCTCTCGGTCTGAAAAGTCCTATATTATTATACATCAAAAGATGTCACTCATACATTTCCTGGCTAATCAGACTAGACCCATATTCCTTGCACATACTGACTCCCATTGACTGAAATGGGAGTTTGGGGTGCGTAACTAATAGACCCGCAAAACATTGCCTCCTATGTTTATAGACTAGGAAAACCCAGAAACTGAGCAGTTCTGCCACTCTAAAGATGCCACACTCCATTAGCAGAAAAACACTGACATACCTATTTTTATCATTAACATGTCCTAAATTAATATTTGTTTTTAAAGTGTGTGTCTCCTATACATCCTGTAGCAGAGACAGGTGCTCAGCCCATTCTAAAATTATTTTTGTGACTCTGTTAAAAAAAATATTCCCAAATTCACGAGTGGGAATATTGAATCTTTTATCTGCAGTGTACCCAGAGAGAATCAGTTATGAGGTTTTCTTGCATACAGCACTTTTAAATGCCTTCTCCATGATTTAGAGGCAGTTACCATTTTGTATTCCTCTGTTCTCTCATTGAAACTTTACTTATGTTCTTTTAATTTAAAATAAAGGTGATCCTGACTGACTGACAGTATAAGGCTGCTTTTTGTGTATGGAGAAAGAACACCTGCCCTACTAAAAAGCCCTGCTGCAGTATGCATGATAATATTAATGTAAATTATTTATCTTAATCTAGTGGTTCCAAATAATAAACCAACCTTTTCTTGATAGAGTTTGTGAAGCCACTTAGAACATTCCTGTTCATCTTCTGGGACTTCCTCTAATGGAATCCGTCTGCAAACAGTAAAGAAGAGATAGTAAAGAAAAAGTGCACTCATATTGTTTAATGTGGATCTTAAAACTGCTATCTAATTAAACTACTACTCATTTACTTTACTAATTATTTTTCTCCTTTTAGTTCTGCCTTTTGAGGTACAAATTTTGGACATAGTGATGTGTAGTTTTAAGTGTAAGAGCCATAAACAGTCTTTAGAAATATCTGGAGCTAGAAATATACTGTAAAACTTGCAGCTCAATAAAGACTTCTTCCAGTTAATAGGATGATGGTTTGCATTTCTATATTTCTACATAAAAGTTTCAAATAGGTTAACTTCCTACCTCACAGATTAAGTCATCCCAAGATTTTGTTTAACAACTGAGCACTCAGAGGTAAAACTTGTTTCCCTTTGCAATTAGGGTCAATCATATTTAGTGCTTTTGGAACAGCTATTCCCAGTGCTTAAAATGTCTTTATAAAAACATTTGCTTTATTTCAATTGTAATTTACCAGTAAGAAAAGGAGATACCTATGAAAAACTACAACCACCTCTGGGAATGAAAATTACATTGGCCTTGGACAAGGACTTGACAATGTTCACTTCTAGAACAGTACCCAGAGCACCTGCTAGCCTAAGGCACCAGTGAAAATTTTAAAATCGAATTGCCCATAAATCACCACCACCACCACCAGAAATGCATGTTCTGTGTCTTTAAAAAGCTGCAATTTTTTGGGCTTTGTAATGGTACGAAGCAGCCATTCAAAAATCCCAGCAATTCACAAGATACCAGATATTAGAAAAAACGTTATGATTAACATAATTCCCGTCCCCTCAAAAGTCCAATTCTCCCATCTTGAGAACTGCTACAAATAGAAACTAATACTTGTTTCACAATTGGCAAGCTGGAGTGCAGGCTTTTAGTGGAAAACATTCTTTTTCTCTAGAAATCCATGAGACAGCAGCTGTTAAAGTGATACAATAATTTAAGTGGAAACAGGTATCAGAAACAAGATCAGAATCTTAAAAATGCAAATTGTCTCATGATCAGCAAGACCTTGAAACACTTTGCTGAGCAAATATGATGCTTCCAGGATCAAACTTATCAGCGTTGATCTTGAAGCAGTGACCGGAAAGGAGAAGTTTAGTGCCCAATCCTGCGCTTACTTCAGGATCTATGCAGGAAGTTCAAAGAGGCAGAGGAACGGTGGACTAGTGAGGGCCATGTACAGCTAATCTGTGTTTCCAGAGCCACCCTCAGGATGATACACGGCTCACAGCCTGGAGGAAAAGGAGAAGGGACGCATGCAGGGAGGCACATATCCTACTTTAGAAGGACTGTTGAACACCTGTGGTTAGAACAAGCTGCTCACTTGTGAGCAGTATATGAGCTGGCCACCTGATCACATCCTTCAGGCATCACACAGGGATTTTAGGGCGTGCTAATGGGTTTGGTAGCAACCTCTCCCCTCAAATTCTCTCGAGAGCTTGTAGCTATCTCGATATTTTCCACTGGCACTGTGTGGATACTCAGGGGTGTGTATATACAGTGGCTTCCTATTAGATCTAGTTGAAAAATTCTGAATTTTGAGGGGAAAAAATTGTGCTACAAGTGCCATTAAACACCTGAAAAGCATAGCAGGGTACCTATCAGCTGATGTTCTGTGCTCATGAAAGTAACCCCCAAAACACAAACAAAGGAGCATTAGCCAATTGAATTAACACAACGTTTCAATTCACAGGGATTCCAGCTACAGATGGCAGCTTCATATTGTGGCCAAGAACTGCTGCTTGGAAGCTGCATCTGAATCAGCACATCTCCCTTTTGTGGGCAGTGCTGTAGGTTTCCCGGTATAGCAGGGATTAGAGCATTATACTTCCACTCCTGGTGGACTCTCTAGCTTCAGTGACCTGTCACCTAGATTCTGCTGGTGGAACCGAGACTGTGAATAAGGTCCTACATATAATCACACCTCCGCCAAGTGATGGCAGATTATGGGACCTTGCTGGTTGGTAGAGAAATCCGGGACATGGAGTCCAGGTATGTCTTATTGTAACTTGTTTTATTTACATGATACGTACTAGTACCTACACAGAAGTGGTCTCACAAAACACAGGCCGACCCCTCTTTCAGGATCTCACCCAAAACAACAATGACATGTCCACTGGTAGCAACTAACTAGATACAATTCTTGGGGCAGAGAGACTAAGGCAATGGACAAACTCTTCCATGGCTTACAACAGCTCTCCCAAAATGAAAGTGCATCACAAGATAAACAATCCAGCATTTGATCAAAGACTAAACAATGCTTTTGTGCTAAGGAAAAACAAACTTGTAAAACTATATGGAACTGCACTCTGAAGACTCCTATCATATAGTGACACAATTTGAAAACTTACAGCTATAAATGTTCACCTGAGCTCCTTTGAAGAAAGTTTTACATGAATTTATAATCAATTACCTGCAAGAAAAAACATTTCCCTGCTTGTTAGTAAAGTGCACACCATTGTATATGGAAAAACATGAGCATGGATAACTTGCCTTACATATAAATCTGCATGGTATTTCTTCCCATTTAAAACTCCCAGCAAAGTTGGATTCTCATTATTTCTAAAATTGAGCGTAGAATCATACACAGCTGAAACTACAAGGAAAAAAAAAGCAGTTTTACTGTTTGTAAAATCAATTTTCAAAGTTAATAGGGTGGTCTTGGTTATATTTAAGGTGCTTTGAAATGACATTTCATGAACAATTTCAATTTTCCATATTCATTCTCTCTCAGATAGTGGGTATATTTAAACATATAGCCTCCAGCAGCAGCTGACATAATTAAAGTTGTAAGCAATGTCAAGGTGACAGGGACAAATTCAAATACACATTAGTAGAAGCAGGGCATCTAAGCATGTTTTTCAAGACCAGTACCAACACAATTTACTTTTAAAAGGGTTATCTTTGTCTCCTATGATGAACAGGTGGGTGGGTAAGAGAAGGGAAAGAGAAGAAACTAGAGGTGATTAATACAAGAACGAGAGGACACCCAAGGAAATTGAATGGTAACAAATTTAAAACTGATAAAAGAAAATACATTTTTGCATTAAGTGAATAGTTGTTGAAGTCACTGCTAGAAGATAGTGAGGTCAAAAGCCTAATAGCATTTAAAAAATAAATTAGTCATTTAAGTGACTAACATCCACAGTTGATCTAGAAAACACAGAAGTTTAGTTGGGATACAATCCCTCTTGCGTTACAATACAAGAGGTTAGGACAAACTTTCCTCACAGTTTTTCCATCCATTATGGGGCTCTTGCAGCCTTTTCTGAAGCATTAGCTACAAGCCACTGTCAGAGACAGAATACCAATTTAGACTCACTATAGGCTGATCTAATCTGGCAATTCCTATGTAGACACATGACTAAGATGAGAATCATTGGGATATGCATTTCACGGAACTAAACTGCAGCCAAACTCTCAACAACTAGGGAATAAAACTTTCTGTAATTCAACAGATGGCCTGAATATTTCCCAGCAACAATAAAAAAAAAAGGCAAAGTATATTGCTAGTTCATTAAAATAAAATGCTATGGAGCTTAGAGACAGAGAGAGGGAGAGAAAGGGCACAGGAATAGTTTACAGAGATGGAGAAGTTTTATTTTATTTTGAAGAGTAAGAGACTTCAGAAGTCCAGACGCTAAATACAGTAGAACCTCACAGTTACAAACAAGACCGGTCAACCACATACCTAATCTGAAACTGGAAACATACAAGTAGGCAACAGCAGAGACCCCCACCCCCACCCCCCCAAAAAAGAAAAAGGCAAATAAAATATAGTATGGTGTTAAACTACTAAAAAAATTGAAAGTTTAAAAAAAGATTAGAAAGGGTAAGGAAACTTTCTGTGCTGGTTTCATTTAAATTAAGATAGTTAAAAGCAGCATTTTCCTTCTGCATAGTGAGGTTTCAAAGCTGAATTAAATCACTGTTCAGCTGTAAACTTTTGAAAGAACAACTATAATGTTTCATTTAGAGTTACAAACATTTCAGGGTTACCAACAACCTCCATTCCTGAGCTGTTCATAACTCTGAGGTACTACTGTAGATTCATACATGAGTTAGCCTTTGACACACTTTATTTCTCTTCCAGGTCATAGAATTGGCGAACGGCAGTTGGTTCTTCTGACCTGATCTACTCCCATTTGAAAGGGGAGGGGATAGGTCAAAAAGCACTAGGGAACCATTAGTGTACAGCAACGGGGTTCACAGGGACACAATGTGTAGCAGGCTAGTGTGGGGTGGATTTACACCCCAGTTTGCCACAAATTAAGTGTCTGTGTGGACGAGCCCTAAATCTGTTAATTCTCTCTCCTGGAAACATGTTACAAATTTTGACTTTGCACTGTATAGAATTTTTCCTCTAACTGTGGGATCAGACATCCCGTATGAACAGATATTGAGCTGGAAACCCTAACGCCTGCTCAGCAAGCCCAAACAACATGGCCCAATTCTCCTCCCAGGTATCCCTGCCCCTGGGTACATCCAGAGTGATTCCACTTAAGTCAATAGATGTAAAACCAGTTGAGAAAAGAACTGGGTTCATCGTGTGTAGGAAGTTTGGTTTGATCTTTTAGAGTTTAGTATAGAACTGCAGGGCACAGTTCTGCAATAACCAGCCACCATATGCAGACTATTTATATTCCACTCTGAAATCCAGCCCAGCCCTGGTTTTAAATGTCCATGTTTGCAAGGTGTTTTCAGCTGCTACTTATTATTGGAAATAAAAACCAAACAAAAACACGAAACCCCCACTGAAACACATTCCTAGTTGCATGTTTGCACACTAAAGATAGGAAGGATCCATCTTTTCAAGGTCTCATATTTTAAAAGCCTCTTAGGGTAAAAAGTGCTTATTAATCCCTGTATTACATCTTAAAGGATAAAAACAGTGGTAATGAGACAGTTTAATGCGACTTGTGCAATAAGGAGTCTGTTAGGTTAATCATTACTTAGCAGCACAGAAACCATAAAAACAGGATCTACCCAGCATTCATTCTGTTGTCTTACCCTATATACATAACAGTTAGCGCTTGTCTTCAGAGGAAGAAAATAGATTCCTTTTCCGTCTGACTAACCTAAAGTATGATAATCAGTCCTGAAGGGAATACTTTTTAAGGATATAAGCTCATTTGTTGCTTGCACGACACTGGCAAATAAAAGACATAATTAATATTGTACTCTGGATTAACATTGTTATTGGGAAGTGAAGTAACTGTTCAAATTAATTCTGTTTGTTCAAAGCTTTTCCACTTGGTAAGCACAGACAATGCACAATGTGTAAATTTATAAAACACAACAAATAGAGGTGTCAGAAAAAGACTGAACAAGACCAGAATTTGCCAGAAAGTTTCTATAAATAAGGTGGCATTAATACAAGTTGCATTTTCTTATTCAAGAATTGGTCATGTTTGTGCAGAATATGGGAAACAGATATTACTTTTTCTTTTTTTTTAAAAAAAAGTAATACTTTATAATCCATAACTAGAGTTCAGCAGGAAGTGGTTTTCCCTTCCCATGTGAATTTTGGAGGTTTCAAACAATTTTCCCATGCCGAATTGGGACCAAAAAAAAATCAAAGTAGTAACAATTTTCAAAAACTGAAATTATTGAAATGAAAACATTGAAATTGACCCAATCCAAAACCTTTTTTCATATAGTAAAAGTGTTTCTTTTGATTCTGTCCTATTTTATTTCATCATTTCTTTTACTATAAATTTACCTACATTTCAAAACAAAGCATTTTCAAACTGAAAAACAGAATTTTGTTTCGAAAATGTTGAAACAGGACACTGAATTTCCCATTTTAAATTTTGGAAAAAAAAGAAAAGAAAAAAGTTTAGAAATTGCCATTGAAACTGTCACAGGGTCCCTTTAAGAAGGAACTGGGTCAGTGCATCTGTGACTGGACAGCTGACCTCAGTTAGGTTTAAAAAAAGGACACCTGGGCTTAACGAGGGGGGGGGGGAGAAGAGAAGAGAGATGAGAGAGAGACGGACCAGTGTGTCTGAACCACTGAGCTGCAAGAAGCAGAAAGTTCTCTGGGAGGGGCTACCAGAGTCCCCTGGGAGAGGAGGCAGTGGGAACCCTCTGGGGGAAAAGGGCCTCCAAGAGGAAATTCTTGGGGATGGTCCTCAGTGAGCTGAGAATGGAAGACTCCTGCAGGATGCCCTGAAGCAGGACAGAGAGGTAAAAGGGAAAATCCCCTGGGAGCTGTAGCCCAAATGGGCCAAGGAACTGTGTGGGTATTTTGCTTATGTTGGAGAAATAAAACTGCCTGGAAAGACTGTGCGTGCGACAGTGAGTTCTTTGTGAGCTGGGGAGAAGGCCAGCCAATTACACCAACCTTTTCCCACGAAAAGGTTCAGTTTCAATGAACTGTTATTTTCTGACAAAAATGTTTCATCAAAAAAATTCCTGACTAGCTTGAACCATACACTTAACAGAGGTTTCTTCTGTCCAAAACGCTGTTTGCTTTGCAACGCTTAACAATGTGAGTGAATCAGGCCAAGGACTGTTTTAAAATTGGAGACAGGCCCTTTCCAAAATCCCAAATCCCTGAGCTCCTGAGCTTTGGGGAAGTCTAAATCTTGATCAGCACTGTATGGCTCAGGCCCTTGTCTACTTTCCTTGAGGAGACAGTGTTCTCATTGTGTTCCTTAGTCCTTCATTGCACATGTTGGTCAATTCCTACATAAGACACATACCCCCTCTCGCCTTCATGTAACTGAAAAGGACTACATTGTGCTGCCCAATTTGCAAAAGACAAGGTTATCACTGTCATAAAAGTTAAACAGTCATGTTATCTGCCTCTCTTGTGAAAAGCTCTACAAAATCTGAGAGATACCTAGCACATTACTCACTGCAGAATATTTTGTTACAGATAATTGTTCAAGATATGCTTGGTGAAAATCTGATCCTGTTGAAGTCAGTGGGAATTTTGAGATTGACTTCAATGGGGTCAGGACCTTTTGAACTGAATTAGGTTGTCTTACCTATGCGTTAGTGGTCTAACTGCACACATATCCACCATTCCAAAAGGATTGCTAGGTCTGGGCTAGCTATCAATACACAAATAAGTAGCTCTATCCATTTTTGGTTTTCACAACAGTTTTATTTGCTACAGGCTGCCATGCACCTAAATCCCCAGAAAATAACTTGCAAAGTTGTGTAATCATTGTACCAAGACCAACTAAAGAAGAGACAGCAAAGAGACAACTGTGATGAATCGCAAAAAGAAAAGGAGTACTTGTGGCACCTTAGAGACTAACCAATTTATTTGAGCATGAGCATTCTGTCTGTACTACTTCCGAATTGTAGACAGTTTTATTAAGTTTTCTCATAAACATACTGTGTCCTGGAAAGCCTATATGTATATGGATGCAATCAAGGCTTGTCTACACTTTAAAACACTGCTGCAGCTGGGCTGCTGTAGCACTTCAGTGTAGACATTACCTATGCTGACAGGAAGGGTTATGCTTATGCTCAAATAAATTTGTTAGTCTCTAAGTCTCTCAAGTACTCCTTTTCTTTTTACAGTACTGTACTGTATTTGCCTGGATTTTTTGGGTTTTGGGTTTTTTTTTGGTCTCTCCTGCTGCCTGGTTGCGTACTTGCAGTTCCAAATGAGGTGTGTGGTTGACTGGTCAGTTGATAACTCTGGTGTTCGTAACGCTGAGGTTCTACTGTATAAAGATTATGGGTGATGTAAACAAGCTTTTTGGTGAACCCCTGAAATGTAAAGAAAACAGTTTTGGGGAGTTCAGAAGAAAAGGGATCTGACCTAAACTGAGGTATCAAACCAAATTAGGGGTTTTGTAAGAAAATGGGGGAACTAGTCGGGTAGTTCCCATGGAAGATGAGGCCCACAAATTAATAGGTTTAGAAGAATTCTACTAGCTCCGCTCCTCTGACCTAAAATCGTGGTTAACGGACAAGGACAAGAGACATAACTGTAGCCAGGAAGTGGGCAATATGCGGATAGCTGGCCCAGGTTTGATAAAAAAAATTCAAGGGACAGTGGCACAAAGTTGAATGGAGAAGGAGAATGGGCTAAACACAGACCTGTGAAGGGAGGCAAACCCTAATTGGACCCAACAAAGGAACATAGGGATCTGAAATGCTTTTACTGTAACAAAAAAGGTCATAAGATGTTACACTGTCCAGTGCTGGAGAGACCAGGGGCTAGTGATAGCCTACAGTGGGTCCAGGGGGCAGTGACTCTACCAATGGAAAACCCAGATCCAGCCCTGACAGTCAGTAAACCTGATTATTTCAGATGCAAAAGGAGAATGAAAAGTTTCCCATTGGAGATGGATGGGGAAAAGGCCCAGCGGTTGAGTACAATGGAGCCCAAGTAACTGGCACACCCAGAGGTGGTGGACTCCTCAAGAATCATCCCTGATATTGTCATGACCATTCAGGGAATAATGCCAAACCAGGGGCCTAAGGATGTCAGGATACACTCCCAGCTACTGACAGAGGTCTTGCTGACGAATGACTTAGAATCCTGGCTCAAGGCCACTTGTGTGGTTACTCGGAGTGTAAAACAGAAAGCAGCAGCCCTTGGCTCTGACCCTGGGCTGCAAGCTAACAGGCAGAGAGGCAGCTCTGAGCTGCTGCCTGGCAACCTAAATACATGCCCTGGGACTGAGCTGAATCCAGCTGATGAACTAGGGTGACCAGACCGCAAGTGTGAAAAATTGGGACAGTGTGGGGGGGTAATAGGAGCCTATATAAGACAAAGCACTAAATATCGGGACTGTCCCTATAAAATCGGGACATCTGGTCACGCTATTATGAACCCGAGGGAAAGTGGGTTCCAGTGACCAGGCTGAGTCAAGTTGCCCAGCTCCTGCTAGGGAATTCCAACAGTAACAATTGACTTACCCCTCTCCAGAAAACCTAGGGTTGCAGCTGACTCTCCTGGCAGCCCTCTGACAGGAGGTCACCTGGAAAGGTTTCTCTGGGATCAGCTGCTACTCTACAGGGAGTGTATGCTCCCTGGGAATGTTGAGCCATGGGGAATACTGAGACAATTGGTGGTACTGATTTAGGCTACTCAGCCTAGCCCATGATATACCTTTCTCAGTGCACTTGGGAATACAGAACACTAAAAAGCACTTACTCCAGAATATCTACTGGCCTTGGGTTTCTGAGGCAGTGCAAAAACACTGCAAGTCCTGTGACCCATGCCAGAGAGTAAGGAAGGGCCAGGACAAGGGTAAGGCTGTCCTAATTCTCATTCCCATCATAGAGGAACCCTTTCAGACGGTTATGGAGGACCTTGGGGCGCCCCTTAGCATAGTTACCCAGATGGAGAAAAAATATATTCTGATAGTAGTAGTTTACACTACCCGCTATCCAGAAGCGGTAGCTCTGTCTTCTATAAAGGCAGACAAAATGACTGATGCCCTGCTAGAAGTATGTAGCCAGGTAGGGTTTCCTCATGAGGTTTTGACGGATCGGGGGCAAACTTTACATCTGTCCTACATGAAGGGACGAGAGAGAGATGTGGGATTCAACACTTCTGGTCACCTTCCTACCACCCAGATTAACAGGCTATTCGAGAGATTTAAAGAAACCCTTCAAATGTTGAAAATTTTTGTGGACCCACACCGCAGCGACTAGGTTAAATGTTTACCTTAGCTGGTGTTTCCCTATTGGGAGGTTCCCCAGAAATCCACAGGATCCTCCCCTTTTGAACTGCTCTCTGTATGGGAGGAGAGTACAAAGCCCCCTGGCCCTAACGAGAGAAGAGTGGGAAAGTACAACCTCTCCCGACGAAGAGTACATAATGAAGCATGTGTTGGCCTTTCGGGAAATACTCACTGAGTCCCTGCATTTCACCCAGGAAAATCTAGCTTAAGCTCGGGACAAACAAAGTTTGATATGATCACACTGCATATGCTTGGACATATGATACAGCTGAGAAAATTATGGTGCTCATTTCAGTGCACAAGAATAAATTCCATGCTGCCTGGGAAGGACTGTTTTAAATCAAACATTTCAATGAGGTAAACCATGTGGCTGAGCTATCTAAATCGCTCCCATCGACACTGAGTGTATGTGTGAACATGACAAGATATTACGGCAGAGAGAATCTGGCCCTGGGAGGGGAAAGAGGAGGTTCTCCTCATAGATTTGGTAGCAGAAACAGGGGACAGCCCCTCCCTGGACTCCTCATCTCTCTCTGATCACTTAACCCCCACGTAGCAAGCAGAACTCAGAGCAAAGCTGCAGGCTTACCACTAGGAATTTTCCAATAAGCCTATACACATCTTGCCTGCTGTCCAATTAAAAGTTCATCCTTCAAGATTACTGGGAAAACAGCCCAGAGCCTGGAGAGAGAAATTGCCGATATGCTGGAGTCAGGGATGATCCAATGGCCAATAGTCCATGGGCATCCCCCAATGTACTGGTACCTAAGAAGCCTGGGTCAGAGTCTGTGGAGATTACAGAAAGCTCAGTATCATCATAACATCTGATACATACCCCATGCCTAGAACAGAGGAGATCCTGTCCAAGTTGGGAGGAGCCCCAATTCCTGACCACAACTGACCTCAGTAAAAGTTACTGGCAGGGGCCACTGGCCTCAGATGCTAGGCTTAAATCAGCATTTACCACCCTAATCGGGCTCTGAGTTCTTGGTCCCACCTTTTGACCTCAAGGGGGCTCTAGCTACCTTCTAGCAACTAGTAGATGATTTACTACATGGGATGGGGGTGTTTGACCTGGCACACACAGATATTTGCATCTTCAGCCAGACATGGGAAGAGAATGCGACCCATGTAAGGAGCATGCTTCACAGCATTCAAACAGCAGGCCTGACTGTGAAGATGGAGAAATGGAAGGTTGGAATGGCAGAAGTGGGGTCTCAGTCACAGAGTGGGGAGGAGCTGCATAAAACCAGAACCTACAAAAGTAGAAGCCATTAAGAATTGTCCCACTCCCAATACAAGGAAGAAAAGATACAATCGTGTATTGAGATGTCAGGATATTACAGGAGATTCGTCCCTCACTTCAGAACCCTGACTGCCCCATCACTGATCTATGTAAAAAGGGTGAACCAGGATCTGAACACTGTCAACAGGCCTTCTGCGAACTGAAGAAAGCCCTGAGTACAGACTCGGTTCTGGTAAGCCCAATCTTTGACACATCATTTGTGGGTTTTAGAGACACCTTTGACATAGGTCTGTGCCCATGCAAAGGGATGAAAAGGGGGGAGACACCTCATTATGCATCTGAGCAAGAAACTGCTTCCCTGAGAGAAGGCCCTCAACAAATTGCAGCCCTATCTTTTCAGATGTTTCATTGTGTATACTGATCACTCACTTGGTTGCATCAAATGAAAAGATGAATGCCTAGTTGCTAAAATGGAGCCTGGTGTCCCAAGATTATGATATGGAAATGCTTCAGGTTAAAGGGAATGCAAATTTGGTCACTAATGCTCTGTCCAGGAAATAAGTTAGTGGGTCCCTGTGGTGTCCTGGACAGCCACCCTTGTTAATGTCCACTTGTCTAAGGGGGAGATGAGACAGATGTGAGACTTGAAAGTGTAAGTAGTTCAAACAACTAGATTTAAATGTGCCAGACAGGCATGGACTTTGGGGACAATAAGCATTAAATGGGTTTCCTGTCCAACCTTCTGAAGCTATGCCCTTAGGACAGGGCCATTGAACGGTGATTACCAGTTCCAGAGTAAGCAAAAACAAGTTAGCAGAGCCGCCTCTGTGAATTTTGCTGTACAGTCCTAATCCATTAGTCTTTGTGAGCTGGTAGAAATATAGATCAATGGGGATTCTAGTTTAATTTTACAGACACACATTCTAGAGGAAAAAGAACAAGGCAGGATGACAGCAGGAGACTGAAATGATCATTTAGAATTTGCTCTGTGACACTTTCCTTACCTACATTTCTCAAACATTGCACGGTGACAGCAAATCCCTTTGTCCGGGGCAGCAGATGATACTTGAGCTTAGGCAGGCCTTTGGCTTCAGCAACCTGCATGCTGATTTGGTGCTTCTGCTCTGTGAATCTCGTGCCCTCACAGTGTATCAAGAACTGAAAGCAAGACAGGGCTGTAGTTACAAAACCAGCTCACACATTGATCACAAAACAAACAGTCACTAGTTTGGGTTTCTTTAAACCTTCCTTCTTCTTAGCTGTATTTTGGGAATGAAGTGGGTGAAAGGAAACAAAAATCTTGAAATACCTTACTTTCCTCCCAATAGCTCTTTTGTCTGGTATTACAGCTCAGACTACGGTGATCTGTGGAATTTTGAGCAAGAAATGCAAGTGTTTCTTTCAATAAAGCCACTCCCTTTCTTATATCATCACAGCAGACCAAAAAAAAAAGTTCTCCAGTGATAACAGAGGCTGGTTACCATGAGGAGCACCAAGGCAGTGCACTAGGACTTCTGTTCTGACTGAGTAGTATACATATTATCATCATCATCTCCTCAAAGGGGATGTACTAGAGACAGGCCCAAACCAGAACTTCAGATTCCAACTCCCCTCAACTATGGGAAAGTTCAAATCTAGATCTCGATCCATATTTCATGGTTGGCCTCTCAGGCCCATTCCCAATAAATATTTACAGAAGGGACCCATCTATGACAGTCTATACTATTATGTTCACCACTTTTACAAGACTACGATAAATTATGTACAAAGTATGCCTTGTGAGGTATCATTTGAAACATCAGCCTGCTGAACATTATTGTCCTAGTAAAGTATGTGTAGCAACACTATATGAGAGGTTATAAGAGTCTACTGTATGATGGTTACTGAAGTGTGTTATAATTCTGCGTAACACCCATGAACCAGTTTTTCAGAGACAAAAACTCACTGGCCCAGCCAGGTGTTAAAGAGTTATCACCGGCTTAAGCAGCCATTCTTCACTAATGGGAAGGTGCAAATAAGAAATTTACATTTAGTCACAGAGATGGTCCAACCCTCACATCCGCAAAAGACTACTTGTTGCCTGCACCCCAGTCGGGGGTAATTCTCAAAGAGGGGAGGGTGGTATGAGAGAGAGAAAGAGACAGAGACAGAGTGGCCCTCATTTCACCTCTCCTCCATGGCATCACTGACTCTCAAATCACTGAACTAAGCGGGAAGGGTCCCAGGCTGAAAGGAGACTCAGCTTGTGAAATTTACAACAGCGTATGGCGAGACAAAACCTTTGCTTTTAAATTCACTTAGCTTAAGATATTAGCCTGCATTTTCCTCTTATTTTCTTTTGTAACCAATCCTGACTTTTATGCCTCATCATTTGTAATCACTTAAAATCTATTTCTGTAGTTAATAAACTTATCTTATTGTTTTGATCTTAACGAGTGTGTTTGGATTAAAGTGTGAGGGTACCTCCATTTGGGATAACACTGCTATTGCATGTATCATTAACTGCTGAAATGAACTTTCTATGAGCTTGCATTGCTCAGTAGTGTGCTAGACAGTACAAGACACATTTATGGGGGAACAAGGCTGGGACTAAGGATGTGCAGGTGTTGCCTTATATGTAATTCATGAAGGACTGGTCAGAGGGCTCCTGTATTTAGCTGGGGGTGAATTTGCATGCTGAAGGCTGGGAGAGCAGGCCAGGAGTGGATGTTCTGACAGCATAACAGTTTAAAAGGCAGCTCAGACTAGAGAATTAAGAGGACACAGCTGCTCAACAGTCCAGATTGTACCGTGGGTAATGTCACACCATCATCACTAATTTTCCACCAAGATGTCATTTTCTTCCACCTTTTAAAGTTCAATAGCATGGACAGCTACAAAGATACATGGGCTGTAAGATGCTGAGGAGGAAATAGCTTTTTGGGGAATAATCCCATTCACATTCCATCAATATAAACCATATAGCCTGAGGGTTTGATACCTGAACATAGTCATGACACAGTGCTCCCAATGAGATAACAAAGATCAGTTATTTTAATTTCCATAGAGAAGAGGAGCTGTACTAACCTGCATCATGGCCCTGTAGAGCCCCCCGGCTACAGCACAAGTAATTACATGTAAATGCATGTTTCCTAGTGGTGAGATGGGTGTGAACAAATCCTGGCTCTTAAATAGCCTTGGTGCTAGAGAGGAAGTATATGCCCATCCATTGGTTAGAGCACCAGCCTTGGGAGAGCTGGGTTCAAGTCTGTGCTCTGCTACAGACTGCCTGTATGACTGTCATTTAGTTTCTCTCCATCTCATATCCCCTTTTTACAGATGGGGAAAACAGCATTTCCCTACTTTACATGGGTGTTTCAAGGATAAGTACATTAAAGATTGTGAGATCTACAGATACTGCAGTAATGAGGGCCATATAAAATATCTAGAATGGATAGGAAGGGTTCTGGCAAGTCTTTAGGGGAGCCCATCCTTTTATTGTGTCCTAAGAATCTGACTACACTCTTCATAAGAGTATTGTACGCAAGACACAGAAGGTAATATTTCCACTTAACACAGCACTGGTGAGGCCTCAGCTTAAGTATTGCGTCTAGTTTCAGGCACCCACACTTAAAGAAAGATGTGAACCAACTGGCAGGAGTCCAGAGGAGAGCAACAAAAATGATAAAAGGTTTAGAAAACATGACCCAGAAGGAAAGGTTGAAAGACTTGGCTTGTTTAGCCTAGAGATGAGAAGGCTGAAGGGGGACATGGTAACAGTCTTCAAATACATAAAAGATTGTTATAAAAAGAGGATGGTGATCAATTGTTCTCTATATCCACTGAGGGCAGGACAAGAAACAAGCAGCTTAGTTTACAGCAAGAGATATACAGGCTGGATATTTGGAAAAACTTTCTAACTAAAAGGGTAATTTAGCACTGGAAGGTTACCTAACCTAGGGTGATTGTGGAATACATATCACTGGAGGCTTTTAAGAACAGCCTGGACAAACACCTATCAGGGATGGTCTAGGTTTACTGCATGCTGTCTCAGTCAAAGGGATGGACTAGATGACCTCTTGAGCCATAGGCACTGACTCCATGGGTGCTCCAGGACTGGAGCACTCACGGAAAAAAAAATAGCGGGTGCTCAGCACCTACTGGAAGCCCTGCAGATGAGCTCCTCCCCATCCCTCCCAGCGCCTCCTGCCCGCCGTGATCAGCTGTTCAGCAGCATGCAGGAGGTGCTGGGGGCGGGAAGAGGCAGGGCGGGGGTTTGAGGGAAGGGGTGGAGTGGGGGTTGAGCACCCCCTGGGAACTATGGAAGTCGGCACCTGTCTTGAGGTGCCTTCCAGCTCTACATTACTATGATTTCTATGATTCCCAGCTGCAGATGCAATTACGTTTTATCTATGAATGTGGTGAGGACAGAAAACTATAGACCCGTAAATGCAGTGCCACTAAACAGTGTCCCATCCTATATAAAATATACCATTTCTGGTGAAATTATTCATATATGAGAGCCTAAAATGTAATTTCCCCATCAGCACATGCATGAGAACAAATTGATTGCTGGAAGATTAGTGGAAAGTAAACACAAAGGGGCTGAGCATTGCCAAAGTGAGCTTATTTTTAAATGAAAGGAAATATTTTGTGGCATTTGACTAACTCTACTAGTAACACAGAGCAAGGATTTGTCCCACAGAAATTAGAGATGGATCATCTGCTCTAACCCCCAATGCACCATGCTCCTGCAGTATACACATCTTGTTAAATATGCAGATGAAGCATTCAGAAGGTGATGAGAAAATCCCTTCAGCAGGTCTAACCGGTTTCCTTTCTGTATCCAAGGTGCTATTCCTATCTCCTCATTGTTCTCTGACTTTTTCTGGGAAGTTCATGAAACACTAAAACAAATTCACAGCATTGGCCCAGTGAAGGCCTGTTGCAGTTATGTTCTCTGTCCCTCGAGAAACAACAGTGCCCTAAACTCCACTCCCCTGTCACCACTTACCCAAAAATTTTCAGGGTAATCCCGGATATTGAGCAAGCTCTGCATGACAATTTTCCGATCTTCCTCCCATTTACGCTTGCAGAAGACTATCTCTAGGAAATACCACATCCAACCAATGATAGGCACATAAGAAAGTTCCTTTTTTGCAAGCACTTTGGAACTCTGCAAGGAAGAGCATAAGAAAAGCATTACATTGTTTCTTTTAAAAAAAAATAAAAATCTGTTTATTGAATTTTATGGGTACATGACACACAAAGGGCCAAATGCCAATACACTGACTCACGCTGAATAGTATCTTACTGTGCAGCTTGTATCATTGGTTTTAACACTCAAAGGTTCTTCACAACATCAGGTAGGGAGCAGAATTTGGCCCCAACTATGTGCATAAAAGGAGGTTATATACAATTTTAAAAACCCACATCAGCTAAATTGTTTTGGAAAGCGAGGAACTCATGCAAGGGGTTAGGCTGCCAGTCACAAAGAATTAAATTCTTGATTTATCCAGAGAACCAGTACAGCATGGGCAGTGGCAGCACAAGCTCCTTTAAGAGATCCTGCCAATATGCTTCCATGCTGGGCTAACAGGATTAGATGTTATGAGGGAAAGAGAACTTCTTTTTGCAGGTCTTTGTTATTGAATCTGAACAATCTGTTGTTGAATTTTTTGACTGTCTGCATCACAATCAGCAGTCTACCCATACAACTTACAAAGTTCATGGGGAAAAATTTAGTTACGTATAGGCTTTTCTATAGCTCTCATCACCGTATTCCCTCAGCACCACTCATATATCAATGAATTTCTCTTCACAATACCCCCATAGAGAAAGGAAGCATTGGCTCCATTCTATAGATGGGATACAAAGAGATTCAAGTGACTTGTCCAAGGTCACGCATGTGGTCTATGATGAAGTCAGTAATACTACTCTCAAGTCCCAGTCCAGGGTCCTAAATGCAATACTTTCCTTCCTCTCAAAAAACAACCTTTCCACAATGTGTTTTATTGTTCCTTTCCTCCCTTCCTAACCAGCTCAACTCTAAACGGTCTTGCAGTTTGTTTGGTTATTTAATGGTCAGAATGAAGAATAAAGCTGTGTGAAATGTTGCTCCAGCACTGACTGAAATAAGTTCCATTTTCTACAGGGTAGATGCAGCAATAAGGGGGTCCATTGTGCATTTGTTCTATCATCATAAAGCGCTGTAGCCAAGTGCTTGGACATCAGATTTGACTAGTGACAATGGGTGAACTCGACATTCAAGTAATGACTATCAGAGATACATTTGCTTTTTTCATTACTATGGCAATAGAGACAACTTAGTTCTCGTCTTCTAGCCTCATCCTTCTTTTCTGCTCTCCCCACCTTAGAAAACTTCTGTAAGTAATTAAGCTACCTACAATACTAATGAGTCTAGAAGGCAAATATACGTCACTTAGCTTTATTAGTAACAGCCACACAGAAGCCAAGGAGAGCAAATGTGGGGAAGTCAACTTCCAAAAACTGGAAATAGGAATTAAATTTTTCCAGTCATCCAGACTGCAGCACACAGACCCCCGCTCTCCCTCCCTCCCTCTCAGTTCTATTAGTTAATTAGTAGTGATGGGCCCAAAGCAGAACCCTGAACCCTCTACCCTCACAGCTTGGGGTGGGGGGGTTTACCATCAGGATCTGAGCTTCATGGCTGAGGCCCAGCTCTGTTGATCAGTGATCTGATGAACACCCAGTTAAGAATCAATTTGTGCATGAATCTGGCCATTTTTGTCTCATTCATATTTGTACAAGTCTGATTCCAAAAATCAGTCCAGATATTTGATACTTACAATAGGCCCTACCACGCTGCAGCAACTATGCTGAGCATGGCCCAGCTCTCCAGGGGCCCTTCCTGCCCCTAGCATTGGTCCTTCCCGTATAATTGTTAGCTCCCTTGTCTCGGTCTCAGTCTCAGGATACCCCTGCATCCATTCCCACCTGCTAGGATACCTTTCTACCACCAATACTCATCACCTACTACCTAGGTATATGTTATTTGGATTGCCAGGAACCAGGTACAATGATGAATCCACTTCACAATATTTCATAATCATTAACCAACAAACCCTTCCGCCCCAAAGAAAAAAACCCATTGTAAACATTTGACATACTTAACATATTTAACTTTAAAGGGACGCTCTTCTTTTTTTTTTAGTTCAGTTTTCAGGTACAGTACCCTTTAAATGTGGTGATTTCTTAACTAATTTGTTAGAAAAAATAAGGGTTTTTCTGCTAACATTCAGAACAGTCTCTTAAAATGGGCCTGAGCATGCAACAGTAACAAACATGCTGAGCTTCACTTCCCTTCTCCTCCCCGCCTGCCCCCCAACCCCCCACTCTTGCCTGATGCCTTTTTAGTTTCTGCTTTGCTATTACTAGTAAACACCCTCTGGCAGAGCCTGGGAAGGATATACATCAACAAACCAGTGAAACTCACTAAGTGGTCTCAAATGCACCAAGTACCAGAAAACAAACAGGAAAAAATTAGACAAATATTTTTCTTTGTCTTTCATTATAGTATATTTAGTGGTTATTTCTATCAGTAACTATTTTCAGATGGAAGCGTGACTTTCAAGTTGCTTGCGTCTCTTTAACATAACATTACAGTTCTTACAAAAAACAAACCGTCTAAAAGAAAAAAAAAATGCACAGTTAAGGTCATATGTCAACTGCACAACCTGAACTCTGTTCCTTTAACAATACTTGCCCCTCTTGTTTCCAATCAAGTGCTGACCAGGAAAGGCTGCGAGGGTTACTTTGTGTTTTTGGAGCATTCTGGGATCCTCAGATAGCAGATGCTATAGAAGTGTGAAGGACCACAGCATTAAATGGGAAAGAAACCTCATGGGTGCATAGAGTGCAGTGTAAGGAAATGGGATGTATTGTATTATGCATTAATTAGAAGCAGTCACAAACTATACACTGCCTCACACTAAACAGTTACAGAGCTATATATCCACATTTAGAGCATGCCTGTTGGGTATTGTCAAGGTGTCTGCAGAAAGCCAACTGTACTGCATGAATATATTAAAGATTCCCCCTTCCCCCTGCAAAAACTCGAAGTGGACCTTGCACTGTGCCAAAAGATCAACAAATCCAGGCTGTTTCACACCAGCAAAGGAAGAAAATTTCAGCTAAGATCCCTCCCTGACAGTACCCTGACCCCAGATATTTAAATCTAGGAACCATTAACTCAGGTGCCTCAGCTAATCTCAGCTGCTACAACCATAAGGTGGGGAAGAACCATGTGGTATTCCAAATAGCCACACAGCTTTACAGAACAAAACCAAGCACCTTGAATTGCAGCTGGAAGCAAAAAGAAAGCCAGACCAGAATTAGGTAGGCCAGGGGTGGCCAACCTGTGGCTCTGGAGCCACATGCAGTTCTTCAGACGTTAATATGCGGCTCCTTGTATAGGCACCAACTCCAGGGCTGGAGCTACAGGCGCCAACTTTCCAATGTGCTGGGGGGGTGCTCACTGCTCAACCCCTGGCTTTGCCACAGGCCCTGCCCCCACTCCACCTCTTCCTGCCTCCTCCCTTGAGCCTGCTGTGCCCTCGCTCCTCCCCCCTCAGCCCCTGGAGCCTCCTGCATGCCACAAAACAGCCGATCGGGAGGTGCGGGAGGCACCGGTGAGTGAGAGACGCAGGGAGCAGGTGAGGTGGGGAAGCTGATGACGTATTACTGTGGCTCTTTGGCAATGTACATTGGTAAATTCTGGCTCCTTCTCAGGCTCAGGTTGGCCACCCTTGAGGTAGGCAAACATGTTGCCCAAAAGAGGGAACAATCTTTGTCTTGTAATACACCGATAATAGTCAATATGTACTGTACCGAAAAGCAGAAAAGATAAGATTGACCTGCAACAGGGCCACTGCAGCACAGCTTCAACGACAATTGAATACAAGGGTAACGGTGAAATTCTGCGTTATGCAAAAGGTCAAAGTCGATGATCTCATGATCCCTTCTGGCGGTAATCTGAGTCTACATAGGTTATGCCTCCAAAGCACAATAAAGGTTCTAACCATTTCTTGTCACCATCTACTGTTTAATTATGCTGTCTTAGCATATGCAAAAACTCAGAGTTACATGCGGTGGTAAATTCTCTATTCTCCCCCATTTTTGATTAAATAGAAAATGACATGCTGGAATGATGGTTTAAAAGTATTTAAGTGAATATCTATGCTAGAGATAAGGAACGTATGCAGAGGCAATTTGGACACTTGAATTCTGCCCAGTATGCGAATACTCAAGGCAATATTGGATTTGTTTCTTGTTTTCTTCTGCCAACGGCTTCCCCCAAAACTTCGTTTTTGCACTGAAGCGGATAATCTCTCTTAGATGCATATGAAGAGAAACTAAAGCATCTTATGCTATTTTGTGCCAGAAGTCTGCATTAAGTGTAGAAGGAACTCTCTAATTACAGAGAACTAACTACAGGAAGGAAGCTTTTCAATGAGATACATTAGCAAGACTGTTCTCGTGTGGGAGGAATAAATTAGACTTGTAATAGACAAATTATCCCCTCCTTTCTCCCAGTATATAGAACTAGAACCTGCTCTGTGCATATATAACATGCAGAAGAATGGAGGAAAGCATGCATCCACAGAATTTACTTTATCCCATTATCACTCCTTTTAATGAACTGTTTCTTTGTAACATACTAATCCTCTTCTGTAGCCTTTAAATTTCACCTTCCCTGCAAGAGAAATTCCATTGACCACCACCGGGTGACGGCACATAAGATATTGCCTTCCTGCAGAAAAGGAGGGATTTTAAGGCTCCAGAACTATATTACAATCGCATATGTGATTACCAGGATGCCTGCAGGGATTAAAGCTGGATGATAACAGAAAGGATATATTTCTTCATATACTCAATCCAGCTCGGAAATGAATTAGCTTTGGTTGTGTATGCACTTGTATGTTTAGTTACAAACACCTGTGTGATCAAGTTCCACTTGTATGAATGGCTGCAGAAAGCAAATTTCAATTTTACATATACATGAGTAACCACAACAACTGAATTTTAGATTTGTGCAAGCGTTTGCATACTTATCCACTTAAAGAAAACCCCTCGTTACTTATCTGTGTAGTCCCAGCTAGCTAACCAACACAGCTTAAACCGTGAACACCACATACTGACAGAAAACTAAACCACTTAAAGAGCCAACAACAATTTGTTTCATAACTTCAAACTGCTAGTAGCAAATAGGCTAAATCTGACTGATAAATTATTTGCTGTGAAATGTTTTGATGATCTGATTGTTGTGCTGTTGTGACCTGCACTGGATGTGCCATGTTTGTCTTTCTTCCACAGGACAGAAGCGACTTTGTCTGTACAAAGTGCAAGCTGGTCTCCATATTGGAAGAGAAGATTGAAGGTCTGGAGCAACAGATAACGACCCTGCGTTGCATACGAGAAACTGAGGATTTTCTGGACAAAACTCAGGATAGCTTCTAGGGGCACAAAGCTCTACAGATATAGAGCAGGTTGCACAGAGGAGCCAAGAGGCCAGTGAAGAAGCTTGGCAACATGTTACCTCCAGAAGAGGTAAGCGGAATGTCCGGGTTCCAGTAACACAGACACAGGTAACTAACCGCTTTCATGTTCTCTCTACAGGTATCGTTGCGGAGAGTGGACCAGATGATATGTCTGGGGCGAGAAAGCAGAAGGAGACTCCGCTGGTTGGAAGGCATGAGATGCGATGTCCTGAGGTTGGGGGTTCCACGACCACCACTCCCAAGAGGAGAAGGCAGGTGGTGGTGGTCGGGGACTCTCTCCTCCGGGGGACTGAGTCATCTATCTGCCGCCCTGACCGGGAAAACCGAGAAGTCTGCTGCTTGCCAGGGGCTAAGATTCGCGATGTGACGGAGAGACTGCCGAGACTCATCAAGCCCTCGGATCGCTACCCCTTCCTGCTTCTCCACGTGGGCACCAATGATACTGCCAAGAATGACCTTGAGCGGATCACTGCGGACTATGTGGCTCTAGGAAGAAGGATAAAGGAGTTGGAGGCGCAAGTGGTGTTCTCGTCCATCCTCCCCGTGGAAGGAAAAGGCCTAGGTAGGGAGCGTCGAATCGTGGAAGTCAATGAATGGCTACGCAGGTGGTGTCGGAGAGAAGGCTTTGGTTTCTTTGACCATGGGATGGTGTTCCAAGAAGGAGGAGTGCTGGGCAGAGACGGGCTCCATCTTACAAAGAGAGGGAAGAGCATCTTTGCCAGCAGGCTGGCTAACCTAGTGAGGAGGGCTTTAAACTAGGTTCACCGGGGGAAGGAGACCAAAGCCCTGAGGTAAGTGGGAAAGCGGGATACCGGGAGGAAGCACAGGCAGGAATGTCTGTGAGGGGAGGGCTCGTGCCTCATACTGGGAATGAGGGGCGATCGACAGGTTATCTCAAGTGCTTATATACAAATGCACAAAGCCTTGGAAACAAGCAGGGAGAACTGGAGGTCCTGGTGATGTCAAGGAACTATGACGTGATCGGAATAACAGAGACTTGGTGGGATAACTCACATGACTGGAGTACTGTCATGGATGGTTATAAACTGTTCAGGAAGGACAGGCAGGGCAGAAAAAGTGGGGGAGTAGCACTGTATGTAAGGGAGCAGTATGACTGCTCAGAGCTCCGGTACGAAACTGCAGAAAAACCTAAGTGTCTCTGGATTAAGTTTAGAAGTGTGTGCAACAAGAGTGATGTAGTGGTGGGAGTCTGCTATAGACCACCGGACCAGGGGGATGAGGTAGATGAGGCTTTCTTCCGGCAGCTCACGGAAGCTACTAGATCGCATGCCCTGATTCTCATGGGTGACTTTAATTTTCCTGATATCTGCTGGGAGAGCAATACAGCGGTGCATAGACAATCCAGGAAGTTTTTGGAAAGCGTAGGGGACAATTTCCTGGCGCAAGTGCTAGAGGAGCCAACTAGGGGGGGCGCTTTTCTTGACCTGCTGCTCACAAACCGGGTAGAATTAGTGGGGGAAGCAAAAGTGGATGGGAATCTGGGAGGCAGTGACCATGAGTTGGTTGAGTTCAGGATCCTGACGCAGGGAAGAAAGGTAAGCAGCAGGATACGGACCCTGGACTTCAGGAAAGCAGACTTCGACTCCCTCAGGGAACGGATGGCCAGGATCCCCTGGGGGACTAACTTGAAGGGGAAAGGAGTCCAGGAGAGCTGGCTGTATTTCAAGGAATCCCTGTTGAGGTTACAGGGACAAACCATCCCGATGAGTCGAAAGAATAGTAAATATGGCAGGCGACCAGCTTGGCTTAATGGTGAAATCCTAGCGGATCTTAAACATAAACAAGAAGCTTACAAGAAGTGGAAGGTTGGACATATGACCAGGGAAGAGTATAAAAATATTGCTCGGGCATGTAGGAATGATATCAGGAGGGCCAAATCGCACCTGGAGCTGCAGCTAGCCAGAGATGTCAAGAGTAACAAGAAGGGTTTCTTCAGGTATGTTGGCAACAAGAAGAAAGCCAAGGAATGTGTGGGCCCCTTACTGAATGAGGGAGGCAACCTAGTGACAGAGGATGTGGAAAAAGCTAATGTACTCAATGCTTTTTTTGCCTCTGTTTTCACTAACAAGGTCAGCTCCCAGACTGCTACGCTGGGCATCACAAAATGGGGAAGAGATGGCCAGCCCTCTGTGGAGATAGAGGTGGTTAGGGACTATTTAGAAAAGCTGGACGTGCACAAGTCCATGGGGCCGGACGAGTTGCATCCGAGAGTGCTGAAGGAATTGGCGGCTGTGATTGCAGAGCCATTGGCCATTATCTTTGAAAACTCGTGGCGAACCGGGGAAGTCCCGGATGACTGGAAAAAGGCTAATGTAGTGCCAATCTTTAAAAAAGGGAAGAAGGAGGATCCTGGGAACTACAGGCCAGTCAGCCTCACCTCAGTCCCCGGAAAAATCATGGAGCAGGTCCTCAAAGAATCAATCCTGAAGCACTTACATGAGAGGAAAGTGATCAGGAACAGTCAGCATGGATTCACCAAGGGAAGGTCATGCCTGACTAATCTAATCGCCTTTTATGATGAGATTACTGGTTCTGTGGATGAAGGGAAAGCAGTGGATGTATTGTTTCTTGACTTTAGCAAAGCTTTTGACACCGTCTCCCACAGTATTCTTGTCAGCAAGTTAAGGAAGTATGGGCTGGATGAATGCACTACAAGGTGGGTAGAAAGCTGGCTAGATTGTCGGGCTCAACGGGTAGTGATCAATGGCTCCATGTCTAGTTGGCAGCCGGTATCAAGTGGAGTGCCCCAAGGGTCGGTCCTGGGGCCGGTTTTGTTCAATATCTTCATAAATGATCTGAAGGATGGTGTGGATTGCACTCTCAGCAAATTTGCGGATGATACTAAACTGGGAGGAGCGGTAGATACGCTGGAGGGCAGGGATAGGATACAGAAGGACCTAGACAAATTGGAGGATTGGGCCAAAAGAAATCTGATGAGGTTCAATAAGGATAAGTGCAGGGTCCTGCACTTAGGACGGAAGAACCCAATGCACAGCTACAGACTAGGGACCGAATGGCTAGGCAGCAGTTCTGCGGAAAAGGACCTAGGGGTGATAGTGGACGAGAAGCTGGATATGAGTCAGCAGTGTGCCCTTGTTGCCAAGAAGGCCAATGGCATTTTGGGATGTATAAGTAGGGGCATAGCGAGCAGATCGAGGGACGTGATCGTTCCCCTCTATTCGACATTGGTGAGGCCTCATCTGGAGTACTGTGTCCAGTTTTGGGCCCCACACTTCAAGAAGGATGTGGATAAATTGGAGAGAGTCCAGCGAAGGGCAACAAAAATGATTAGGGGACTGGAACACATGAGTTATGAGGAGAGGCTGAGGGAGCTGGGATTGTTTAGCCTGCAGAAGAGAAGAATGAGGGGGGATTTGATAGCTGCTTTCAACTACCTGAAAGGGGGTTCCAAAGAGGATGGCTCTAGACTGTTCTCAATGGTAGCAGATGACAGAACGAGGAGTAATGGTCTCAAGTTGCAGTGGGGGAGGTTTAGATTGGATATTAGGAAAAACTTTTTCACTAAGAGGGTGGTGAAACACTGGAATGCGTTACCTAGGGAGGTGGTAGAATCTCCTTCCTTAGAGGTTTTTAAGGTCAGGCTTGACAAAGCCCTGGCTGGGATGATTTAACTGGGAATTGGTCCTGCTTTGAGCAGGGGGTTGGACTAGATGACCTTCTGGGGTCCCTTCCAACCCTGATATTCTATGATTCTATGATTTGGGAGTGCTCTGTTTTTGAAATATATTTCCCCAAATCTAAAACAATCTGAGGGTACTAGAATGGACTTGAGGGGGCATTTCCTTAGCTCCCACAGCAGTCCTCATAGAACCTTAAGTATGTTTAATTTATAAGGCTTTACTTTCCTGAATTCAGTAATTCTTCAAAGTTAATGCTGCAATCATATTTTCTCTCTCTCTCTCTCTCTCTCACACACACACACACACACACAGAGATCTGAGTGACAAAACTTGCACAAACTTGCTTGCACGAATCCCACTTTTATTTCCTGAATTCGCTTTTATAAATAATGCTCAAAAAATGAGCAATTAACATTCATGTGAGACATGGGTCGCTACTGGACAGTGACCTGGTAACACAAAAAAGTACCTAGCCCCATGTCTGAGTCTAGGATTATGCTCAATGCCTTTGAAAGTCATCACAACTGTTCAAAAAGTAATTTCCTCATGTTTCATTTTTATTGCCATGTGCAGAGATTTAGAACAATTAACCAGGGCTAAGAAGAATTATCTGACTCATCTGCACTCCATAGGGTGTTGTTTTTTTTAAAATAAGAAAATTAAAATTAAATTAATTTAAAATGATGGTTCTGTACCGAAGAATTTTCTCCCAGATGATCAACCTCAATAAAATTATGACTACCCACCCCTTTTTGAAATATATTCATTTTGCAGCCAATATTATGAATTGCTCAATGGATAATGTACACCAGTCCAAACTTGATGCTTTGCTGAGGCAGACAGTCCACTGGCATTCGGAGTACACCACCATCACCACATATTATACAAAAAGAAAAGGAGGACTGTGGTACCTTAGAGACTAACAAATTTATTTGAGCATAAGCTTTTGTGAGCTACAGCTCACTTCATCGGATGCATTCAGTGGAAAATACAGTGGGGAGATTTATATACACAGAGAACATGAAACCCATTGTCACCTAGCAGGCCAGTGTCAGAGCCAGAAATAGAGCCCAGATCTCCTGAGTTCCAATCAATAGGGGTAGAAATGCCTTATCTCCACTGTTTCGCAGATATTTATCTGTTAAATTGTTCTAACCTTTTCTTTTCATTTTTTTTTAAGGTTCCCTGTACTATATATATATATATATATAAGTGACAGTTTTCTTCTACGGTTTCTTACATCCATTACCTTCCTTGAGAACACAGCAAGTCCCAAGCATGATGAAAAGGTTATAAAAAACTCTTCCAGAGCAGCAAGAAGCTTATAGCTGATTCAGTAAAATGCACAGTCTGAGGAGTTTTGGTAATAATTTTCCCCATTTTTTCCTGCCTCTGAGTGTGACAAGGGCATTTTTATTATTAGGTCCCTTTATCATAATTTTACAAGATTTGTGCTGTTGCTTGTAAAGCCCCACAGAGGCTCAGAACATAGGGAATAACACTGAGGTGAGAAAATATGGAAACCCCATCTCCCATACTCCAGCACAAAGGAAATGTCAGACGAACACTAGTCCATTCTAGTGTCGAGGTTTGGACAGTGGTCAGTAGCAAATGCTTAAGAGGAGGATATAAGATAAATGTAATGGACTACTGTAACATGCTTATGGGAGGCAGAGGGTGAGGGGAGATAGATGCTATCTTCCTAACCCCTAGCTGTTAGGGTACATCTTCACTGCAGAGTTAACTCAGTTTCTGACTCAGATGTTGCCCTTAATCTCCTCCCACCACAAACAAACCAAATGCTCTCTGAATTTGGAGAGGTTTTCTGTTTGGGCTAGCTGGCCATCTTGGACTGTAGGCTAAACACTGAATCGGGGTTTCACTCATGCTGGTAACCCACCCACTTTGCAGTGAGGACGCAAGCTAAATGTCTCAAATGCCAATAGTCCTCCAGCGTCTTCCCACAATGCCCTTGTGTGTGTTCAGGACAGACAAAATCTCCTACAATTCACTGGGGAAGAATTGCAGAGCACTTCAGTTTACATCAACACAAAGAACCATGGGAACTGCCCCCCAAAATCCTAGTGAATGACAGGGGAGTGCAGCACCAGTGAGGACACTTTTGAGGATGGCTTTGCAGTGAAGCTGCTCACATCCAGGTGAAGCTAAGCTGACCCAGACTCATGTGCTGACCACTCAAGTTAATTCTGCAGTGAAGACATACTTTAAGTGGTTGGCTTCTGGCCTGAATCACGAAGGTTAATATCCCATGTAGTAATAATTGTGGATATCTTAACCATATAAAAATGTTTAGTCTTTTTAAAAATCTTACTGAATCGTTGAGCTCAATGAAATATGGTAGCAATGAGTTCTACAGATTAAGTTCTACATTAAAAATATTTCCTTTTATTAGTTTAAACAGTGCCTTTTTTTGGATGCTTAAGTGACCCGCTCCACACCATTCATTCATTCTTCTGTATACCATCATCATATCACCTTTTATTCATCTTTCCTCTGGATAGTCCTAACCCGGTCAATCTCTCCTCCAATGGAAATCTTTCCAAACTAGGAAAGACAGCAAGATGGAGGGGGAAAAACACTAAGATCAAGTAATGCCTGAAAAGAGCTGTATGAAATTTGCACACAAATCTGGTTATTTACTAAAATATGAATGTTTTCTGTACAAGTTAAAGGTGAAATTTAATTGGTTTAAATGCTAATCAGAACTCACCCCTAAAACCCCAAATCTTTCACAAAAGTTCCAACCACAGAGAAAGTCGATTTCATAGTTGTGATTAAGGATTACGATGGCATTCTCTTTCCCGTACTTGTGGTAATTCTCTGGGTCAGTGTAGAGGGTGCAATCAGTGCCTGACCACCATTCCAGCAACATCACCATCTCTGGAACAAACAACAAATAATAAATGAATATATAAATTACATGTGCACTCACAAATCACTTACGCGCCGAAAGCATCACTTGCCTTTTACGGGATGTAGCAAAAGAAATCACTGCAGCTCATCTAGGTTGAATCTGCAAATATCAATCACACACTCATGCAGTTGGGCAGAGAGTGGGGGTACAGGGTTCGATGGAAGATAAGTAGAACAACACTTTCTACAGTGCCCAAGTTCTTTTAAAAAAAGCTTTTGAAAGGAACGCAGGAATCTGCTTCCATTTTGTGGGAGATCTTGCCAGCACTCTAGCAACTCTGAAGGCTGAGGTTAACCAACAACCTATAGTTAGGCTTGGAAGGATTAGATTTTTTATCGGTAAATGCCAGTAAATGTCAATTTCACTGTACACACACAACCCAATTAAAAAAACAACATTTCCATCAATAACAAAATTTACAGATATGCAAAGAAAAATGCTGCTGGAGAACTTAACAGCTTGATTTAAGGATATTTACTTTGTATATTTTGACATGTAATTTGACAATTTGCACTTTAATGGTTATAAAGCTTTAACTTTTTGAATCTCAAATATCTACTGTCATTAAATATCGTCTAAACCAGTTATCATCTGACCCTCCCCTCCAATAATTTCCCACAACTGTAAAAATTTAAATATTACCCATCAAAATTGTAAACAAAAATAAAAATAAAAAAATAAATCACATTTGGCCAAGTCTACCTATAGCACATAGGGCCTGATCTCAGCCGCCTTCTGGGGGTGTTCAGAATCTTGCTAGATCAGGCTCAGACTCTAGGGCTCTTAATCTCATCTGCAATATGAAAAAATATAATTGCATATTCAATTATTTTGTACTAGGGTGTTCATAAGGTACCATCCATTATTACCACTCATGATAACCACCTCCTGACCCTTTGCCTCTTCAGATACGAAGAAGAGAAGGATGAATACCCACTCCCCAGATCATATCCCTATAAATACACAACAGTAGTTTGTCTGGTAACAGGTGACTTCTGTATACTCACCAAGAGGTTTATCCTCCTGGTCAGGCAGCCAAATCAAGAGTGCTGGGCAGAGAGGCAGACAGGTGGGATCAAAGCCACAATGTTTTCCCCTTGGGTTAATATGGGCACTTGAGGCCCAGCCCAAAAGACTGATGTGAGTGAAATGAGCAGTGACTATTGTCACTGCAAGCACTCGTCCAAACCAGGCGGCAGTAGCAGCATTGACCCCACTCTCTGCTGGGCCAGAGCACCCTCTCTGAATATGGCCCTTCCTACTGCTGACAGACAGGAGGCACTCCTTCCAACAGGGCTTTAATACTGAGGAGGGAGGGGCCAGTCAGCTATTATGTTAGCAGCTGCACGTCAAGTATGTTACACACTGGAACAGCTGTCAGTTGGGAAGGCTCATTCTATGGCAGGGTGCCCATTTCATAGAACCACACTCTGTTGCCAGCTTTGTCTAAGGCTGCACACTTTGCTACTCAAACAGCAGCTTTCTCAGAAGACCCCGCTCCATGTAATTGGATCAGAATTAGGGACCCAATCCACCTTCTGCTGTACTAAATGGAAAGGCTCCCTTTGGATTTGATGGGAGTTGGATCAGGCCCTAGATGGACAAGTCAATAGCATGGGATGGTGTAAATGAAGGGAAATGATGAGGAAGTGAAATTTAAATGGACACTGTCCATTTATAAATCATTTATTTGAAAAAAATCCTTTCCTACTTCACTAACATATGTTATTAAAACAAAAAAAAGTAATTGTTTAATTGGTTATTCCCCACTTACGATATTTGTTTACTTTCTGAACTTCTCTCAGCCTGGACGATGAAAATAGATGAGTCAATTTCACTTTGGTTTACAGTTAGTTACTCCGGTGCCCATGGAGAGGCCTAACCCTACAATGTTTGGGTTGCAAACTCTTTGTGGAAATGTTTAAGTGAAAACAATTGGTTTCATTCTCAAGAAGAACACTTCTATTAGGAGCAGGTTTTGAAACCACATTAAACTAAAGCAGTTTAAGTGTGATTTAAAGTGAAGTACGTTCATCTTAAGGATTTGCACTGGTACAAATGAAGTCATTTTATATCAATTTAGTGACACTAGTGCGAGTTTTCTACTATCGGCCTATGGTAAAATTTTCAAAAACACCTGAATCCCGTTTTGAAGAGTGCCTAAGTTCCACTGACTTCCAATGAGACAGACTCATTAGTGCTTAATTTACTTTTGATAATGGGATTTAGGTACTTCTGAAAATTTTACTCCTGGCCTCAGAGTGCATAGGTAAAGATGTAGTTAGAGAAAGAGGGTCATAGTCAGAGGCATGGGAAATGTCAATTCAACCCCATTACATGAATTTAGACACCTTTACATTTGGGGCTTGTCTATATGATGCCAAAGTACACTAGAGGTGTGAGATTTTTAAACCACACAAACATGCTGGGCTTTACCTGCCCTGCACAGACCCTGCTGGCACGCTATAAAAGGTACCTAGTTCACATCAACACAGATTACAACATCAACACAATGAGTGAGTTGGGCTGATCATCATATACACATCTGCTTGGAATTCGGCCCAGAGACAAATACTGGCATTGCTTTCATACACTTGCAAGCATCCAAAGTGAAGACTAGAGTTTGGCTGTAAATAAAAGGGACAGCTATTTGCTTCTAGGTTGCTTCCATCTATTAGTCCAACGTTGCTTGCACTGAAGTCATTGCAGTGTTGCCTACTATCAGTTGTATCATGGGTCTCAATATCTGGTGTTCTGTTTTAAGTCCAAGATGCTGGATTCACAAGATTGCATGAGAATCTTGACATTCATTTATAAAAGTTTCTAGCTCTCCTGGGTGTGGAAAAAAAAGCTTGAAAATGTGACCTGAGTGCACCCTAACGTCTCAGAAACTAGAAGGCAAATAAAAACCCCAACATTTATCTATTTTTATAGTTTCATTTTTGAGTGCTTGGTACTGGCAACACAAAGACAAAACCCTTGTTGACTTCAGTGAGAGCTAGATTAGGTCCCGTGTTGGTGTTTTTTCTCAGGGACAGATGCTAGAGCTAAGAACGCTTGCCAAGAACAGTGTGGAGTGGTTGTCTTGGAAACAAAGGAGAAAAATTGGATCAATTAAAAAAAATTAATTAAAACCACACTTGTATACAATAAGAACACAAGAATGACCATACTGGGTCAGACCAATAATCCATCTAGCCCAGTATCCTGTCTTCTGACAGAGGCTAATGCCAGGTGCTTCAGCGGAAATGAACAGAACAGGACACTTTATCGAGCGATCCATCCCTGTCGTCCAGTCCCACCTTCAGGCAAAAATTGGAGCCAGGCCAGCCTTTGAAACACTTGAAATCTTTTCAGTTTAGTTTTCTAAACCAAGACAACTGGGAATAGCCAAGAACAAATATATTCCTTTTTTCAGTAATCCTTTGGTCATTAATTGCCTGAAACTTTGGGATGACATCGTTCTGGGGGGAGAAAGGCCACGTTGTACGTGCTAATGTTAAACTCAGATTAATAGGATCCTCCATCCAGACAGCAGTATCTTAACATGGTAAGACTAGTTAGTGTCTTATACAGTTTACTAGTGACTTCCCAGTGTTTCCTGCTTACTCATAATCACAGCAAATAACTATTTCTCTGTCAGAAAAGGACAAGGAAACGTCCTGCTAACTTTTGTTGCAATGGTTAGAGGTGGCGGTTATCATTGCAGGGTGGGTCTGAGCCATGTTAATGAAAAAATGCTTCTAAATGTCACTGTTTCGGAAAGCATCAGTTTCTAACAAGGACCAAAGTATTTCATTTGAGAGAGAATGCTATGAAGATACACAAATGAGTAAAATAAATGCGGTTAAGCCTCCAGAAATGATCCGCTAAGAAATTCCCTATAAGAAACAATCCTTTATTATAATTTGAAATCCTACATCTCCTGTAGTTTACATTTTTCTATTAGCTTTTTCCTCAAATTAAAAAAAAAAACATTTAAAAAAGTACCGAAACTAAAGCCTGAGTAATTTTTGATAGCATCTCTAAGACTATGTAGCAGGGGCAGAACAATAAGGATCACAGAGAGGAAGGAAATTTGTGGGGGGGGGGTTGGGGTTTTGCTCAGCTTTATATACAGTTGAGGAAGGCGGGGGGGAAATCTGTTAATTCATTCCCTTATCCTCTTTTGCTACCCAATTCATCACTTAAATCATTTAAGAAGTTCAAGGGAACAGATAATGGTGTACGACTTCTCCAAACAAACTGCACTTTATCTAGATGAGAACCTTTTAATGAAGGTCACCCTGTTTTATTCCAAATGTCACTTTCTCTTTTTTTTTTTAAAAGAATCTGAACTGAGCTGATAATACATCAGGATGTTCATTATACAGGGTACTTCACATGCATGTAGCATTTTAATTACATGTTTTCAACCTCAAATACATTCCATAGCAGAAAGACTCCATTTGTGCTACCTTGGTGTGACCCTGTATGATTTTTCCTGAGAAAATACTGCAGGATTAAACCTTTTGCCTCCTGTTCGCCTAGTTATTTATAATTGACATACTTGTTCAGCTGCTGCAGAAAACATGCCCCAGAGTAACACTGTATGCTTTTTTATTAAATGCAAAAAAAGCAGTCTCTGAAGTTCTTAACATTCCCCCCCCTTATTCTTCCCACTCCTTTTTTTAAATTCCTCTAGACCTTTTTCTCTTTGTGAGTGTCATGTGACACTCTCTAGTGCCAGTTTGCAATAAACTATCATGCTACCAGCTTACTCCCACAGACTGCTATAGTAATTTATTATTTGGCAACTTGCTGTGGCAGCTCAACAGAACAAGGTCATTCACACACACACACACACACACACTCTGCCCACCTCCTCTGCACTGCTGCTGACCAGTGCAAATTAGCGGTAACCCTCCCCTTCAATTAAGCATTCTTTTTGCAAGTCAGCCATGCTGTAAACCACACATCAACTTTTTCTCAAGTGCACAGCTAGCGCCAATTGAAAATTTTCAGACTAAATTGTTTTACAAGGTCTTTCCAACAAAAAGTTTCTGCTTTTCACAGAAAATTTACACTTCTTAATAAAAAGAATCAAATGCCCCAAATCCAAAATATTTCAGATAGGATATGCTGCCACAGTGTCTCTCAAGAGTTTGAGTTTGTTGCTTCATGTCCCCACTCTGCTCTATAGGGTGGGGTCCCCCCCGACTACATCTCCCATGATGCACCACCTTCCCTCCACAAAAGGCAAGAGATGGATAGGTCACAGGAAATGCAGTCTGACAAGGAAGCCAGGTCTATAGAAGAAAATGGGTGTATGAAGCATCCAAACTACAACTCCCATGAGGCATCATGGTAGCATTTCAGAATAGAAATATGCCAAATTTTGATTTCTTTAAACCGAAAAGTTGAAATTTTCTACTGAAATACCCATCTCTGATCTTCATTTTTCCTTTTGTTCTTTGGAAACCCTTTACGTTCCCTAGGCTTTATTCTCTGTTGTTCTTCCCCTGCACAGTCAATCACTTACACCAGTACAAAGCAAGCGTAATAGGATTTTGGAGCATTTTGCACCCACTGTGCACTAGGGTAAGTGACTATAAAATATGTAAGGCAACAGAGAATCAGGCCCGCTACATATTATCTTATAAAATTATACCAGTGCTGCAGTCAGTGTCCCTGTAATGCTTTTAGAGTTCTAGTTGTGCTCACAACTTAAAAACTTACAGGGGGTTGGACTAGATGACCTCCTGAGGTCCCTTCCAACCCTGATATTCTATGATTCTATGAATTATTTTAAAATTTGATATTTAATTTTGTGTAAGTGATATACATGTCCCCTGAGCCAACTCCAAAAACTCTTCATCCTTTAGCCGGTGTTCATATAAAGAATACCACACCTGTTAATAAATATAACCAATCAAATTCATTCAGGGCTGAATCCTGCAGTTTTTACTGAATCAAGCAGTCAGTCTGATTTCAGAGAGCCACTGTTTGGTGACAGAGGCGAACTGACAACTGCACATTGGAGTTTGTAATTTTAAATAATTGGTTATATGTATGTATGTATGTATGTATGTATGTATATATATATATACACACACACACACACACACACACACACCGTGTGTGTGCGCACGTGTGTATATATAGAGATAGACAGACAGATATAGATACATGTTTTTTATTACACTAAATTACAGTAAAATAAATAGCACTGACTATGTAAATAGGACTACACAATTGAGCCCAAAGTATATTCAACATTTTATAAAACTGAACCTCTCTCAAATTCAATATGCTTGTATTTGTATCTAAAATTCCTCCAATGACTGAAATGTAGACGTTTACTATGCGGTGATCTCAGATTAACCTAATATCTACTTCACTTACTCTTTCTTCATTGGACAAAATTAAACCTGAAATATTATTCCTCATAGTTGTCTCTAACACATATTGTTATAAACATCCTCTTCCAACAAACAGCTTCTGTAAAACCCTTGTGCTTTTTTCCACTCAGTGCCTGAATACTCCAATTGATCTTTGCAAAATTCAAATTTCCAGCTTTCACTGTGGTTCCTAACCTAAAACATTCCCACCTCCACCCTGACATGAACAGCAAAGGAAGGAAGGAGAAAAGGTAGAAAAAAGAAGAAAAGAAAAGAAATCCCTTTGTCTCTGGGGAAGGAGGAAGGAAATCAGAACACAAGAGGATCTTTACACTATGCTCGTGATAATCTTTGCAAAATTCTGATAGTAGAGTGACAAGCATGACATTCATGACAGACAGATGCTATTTCCGTTTTCTCTAGCACTTCATTGCACTGATCCAAAGGGTAGTAACTAATTTGTATAAAGATTCTTGGCCCCTTGACCTGTAGTATTTCAATCCTACCCAGCTCACATTCCTACATTTTTTAAAAGTCTCCAGGACAGCTTTACCCAGAACTAATTTCACTTAATTTTTTTAAAGGGGTGGGGGGAAATCAGTCTATTTATGCTTGCTATTTCCTATTTCAAAGAAATGCATTTTAAAAAGATGGTCCTATTAAAATAATTTAGAACTGTATTGTATGTGTAGATTACCTTTATTAAAGACTTCTGTTCCATGAGACATGCTTGATAAGTCACAGAAATACTTACGTATTAGGTTAACCATATGAAATTGTTTTCAATAATGAAAGGGGAAAATGATGGGTATGCAATCCATCTTAGTAGCGTATTCAACTTTTAAAAATGTTATAATTGCAGATTTTGCAAACACATGGCCTGTTCTAAAATTCAGCAACACTTCTTTCCTTTACATAGGGCTTCATTTAATCTAACATGAGTATTAAGAAGGCACCCAGAAAGAGGACAGTTTTAATTTGGTTTTTCCATGGGTTTGTTGCTAAAGCAGAAGTTACCACACACTTACACTGCAACAAAAATTAAAAACAAGGCAAAACTAGCAGACAATGCTGTAGCAAGAGCCATTCATAAAGCCTAGTACTATGTTAATTCCTCAGGATATGAATACATGGCACAGAAAACAGGGAAGGAGATTCCACACCATAGGATCAGCAATAAGAATATGAAGGCAGCCCTGGGTTCCAGGCTCTAAGGTTGTTTGCTTATGTACATTAATAATTAGAGCTGAGCTGGAATGGGATTTCTGTTCCACGAAAACGTCGGAGATTTTTGAAAAAGATTTTGTTCCATAGCAGAATGGAGAGAAAGGCTACAACTACATTGCACATCATTGGTGGTGACTTATAGGCTACACGTAGCTGCACGCCGCAGTGGAAAGCAGGCTGTGTGGGGAAAGGCTCCAGCAGCAGCACATGACGCTACTAAAAACAGCAGTATAGATGGGGAAAGCACTGCTTGGGCATGTACAGAGCTATGTAGAGTACATATCCACAGAGTTCAGGCATGTCTTTACTCACCTAAGCAGTGTCTCACTGTGTACCCTGGTATTCATACCCATGCTAGGGGTGTGTAGCATACATACTCTACATGCCGCCGTATAGAGTGTGCAGTGTAGACATACTGAAAGAGTCTCTGAATGCTAGGGAAGCTGCTAGGGGAGCCCACCAACCTACCTTCCAGGAGAGTAGCCCAGGGATCCTGCTGGGTGGGGAAACAGCCACCCAGCCACAGTCAGAATCCATTCCTTTTATGCTGTCTGAGTGGTACATGGGACCCAATGTAACAGAGAATCTGGTCCTGATCTTCAACCAGGATAAATCAGCATAGCTCTACTGACGCCAATGGACTTACACCAGCTGAGGAGCTGACCCGGTTTCATATTTTGGGCTCTTATTTTTTTGAGAACCAGTTTTAAAAACAGACAGAAAACTGTTCTCTCTCTCTGTGTGAGGTTAAGATTCTTGTTGATACTGTGACTGCTTCAAGCTGGTGGCTCATATTTTTACTCTAAAAACATAAACTGGATTCCTAGAAGTAATACACACTGGGTCAGCGACGAAGACCTTTGAAATGAGATAAATAGGCATTGCCTGAGGTCCACACTCCAAAGGGACTGCTAAATAGGATGTGCAGAAAAATATGCGCAAAGAAACAGAGTTGATCTCAAGGCCTAAAAGTAGGTAGCACAGAAAGGGGCACAAGCGGTAACTGAAGAGAAAATTAATTAAGGAGTTCCTCTTTCAAGTGGTCATCTTTGTTTTACTTGTCTCTTTCCATAAGAGATAGTGACACCTCATGAAATACTGAGAATAACATGGTTACTTTCAGAGAAATACCCACGTACAATTCTAGAGTTTGTTCTCTGTAGATTCCACCCTTCCCCCACCCAAGTTTTATTTAAAATTTTACATGGGACATTGAAAACAAGTCACTTGGGACCCATCATCTGTGGGCAGAACGGAAAAGAAAACCCAGAAGATCCAAGTGGTGGGAGGGTAGGATGGTGAAGTGCTGCTTCTGTGGCATTACAGCCTCCTTTCTCTGATTCTGTAGAAGACGTTCAAAGCGGTTTGATCTGAAGCAGTATCCCCACCACTCCCTCTTGATTTTAGCAGATAAAGTAATGTTGACCTTTTTATTTAGCTTGACCTTTCTAACTCCTTCTCCATGCCCCTAACAATATAGAATTCCTATGTGTGTAATATACTGCACACATTTTGTGAAGGAGCAGCTACTCTGTGGCATGTGCCTTGAAAGCCAATTAGTAAGTGAAAGTTTGGGAATTATTCCACTCAATTTCTATTTGAGCTCACCCACTGTACTCAGTTCTGACACTGACTCAGAGGGCAGCTACTCTTAGAGTACCATATTGATGACACCAGGGCCAGCCCTAGACCAAATGGTGCCCCACGTGTGGAGCATCTTCGGATTGGGATTGGCATTGATGGCCCTTCTCTCACACCGCATCCACCATGAGGGAATTCAGGGCAGGATGTGAAAATAAAAACTCCGCATTTTTTGCAGGTACATAATATTTCTTATCTGCCCATTTGCACGTAGGGGAAGACAGAGGCTGGAGTCTGACAAAGAAGGTTTGCAGGTTCAAGTAGTATACTGTTAATAGGTAGGGCAATTTTTGTTGTTGAGGAGGTATGGAGAATGTCAATCAGTTTGTGTTGTTGTTTCTTAAGAGTGGCTGACTCCCTAAACATTCCACTTGAGGTGGTCAAGGAACAACTCCTGAAAGTGACAAAAATCATCAGCCACTGTGGGAGGTGGCGGCATGACTACTTCATCAGGTGAAGATGAAGGAAATGGGAGGACTGGAGATACCTCTTCATCCTGCTCTCCTTCCAGTTCCTCCCCCAGTGGTGGCTGTGGTTCTGGAGGTCGAGAGATTGTTGAGGAGGGGATTGATGGAGACCGGCGTGTATGCAGCGGTGGGGGATTACCAAATTGTGCCCTATACATGGCCCAGGGGCCCGAATATGGCCAATGGTGTGTGTGTGGGGGGAATATATGGTTGCATCCATGGTGGGCCCTGAAAAGACTGGGTGCCCTTAAGTGCAGCAGGGTAAGGCTGGTAAGTTGATGTCAATTGTCCTAATGTTGATGGGGCAAGAGAGTTGATAGTGATGTCGATGAGGACAAGGGACTAAGGAAAGGAGGTGCTGTCCCTGTGGGAAAGCATGAAGAGCGTGTTGATTGAGAAGTGGGTGAGACTTGGGACACCTCTTGTCTGAGGAGTGGAGAATCCGGAGTGTCAGATACAGCTGTGTGAATTCCTGTGGGTGATCTCTCTTCAGTGCCTGTTTTGAGCACAGTGCCAAGCTGTGATATGGAAAAGTCAGCAGATGGTGCCAGAGAGCTTTTCGGAGCCGTACCTTTAGTAGGAGTTTGTAATCCTGCTGGAGAGTCTCTCTCGGAGCTGAGAGCTTCAGTGCTGTGTGCAGCATCGGGGCCGAGGGCTTCACTGGAGCCAGCTGTTTTGCCAGTACCAACTGCATCCTTGGTGCCAGAAATGGACCCGGAGCTGCCGAGGAGATAAAGGGCTCACTTCGGTCACCCACAACAGGAGGTGGTGCGGTAACTGCTGCTTCGCCCTGGCACAGTCCTTAGACTTACTTTCAGGGGCTGAGGTTGTCAGTCTAGGACAGTAGTTCTCAACCGGTGGCCCATAGGCCACTTAGGGCCCAATCAGCACAGAGCTGTGGCCCATGTGACATCCTCAGGGCCATACAGGTAGCATTGGGTGCAGCCCACAATGGTAAATAGGTTGAGAACCACTGGTCTAGGAGCAGCCTCATGTCTCTTGTCAGAAGCCGTTAGCACCACTGCTCTAGCCAGAGACGGCATTCCTGCAGTTTGCGCCTCAGGAGCTGAGGGAGGGACCGCTCTCTTCTTGGCATCAGCCTGGTCAGAGGATGATCTTCCCTTACTTGGACAAGGGGAGGGAGGGTCAGCAGATGACCTTTTGAGCGTGAGGGTCTCTCCGGTGACGAGTAAGCACCAGGGTCCGACGCTGGTCGCAGGGACTTTCCATAAGGAATAGTTTGAGTTTAAGGTCCCCGTCTTTCCTTGCTCTTGAGTTTAAGCCCAGAAAGCAGGAACACTTCTGGGAAACATGTCCCTCTCCCAGTCAATGGATACACCATGTGTGGCCATCCATTATAGAGAACAACACACACTTCTTAAACCCGGAGGAGCCAGGCATAAGGGTGAGGGAGTAGCTTCCCTGATGGGAATTAGGGAAAACAAAAAAAACCTAATTTTTTTTTTTTTAAAAGGATGAAGGAGAAGAAAAGAAAATGAAGCGGCTAACTAACTACGAGAGGAGGAAAACAGGTAAGAGTCTATCTAAATAACAAAGTGGGCTCTGCTAACTGTTCCGTTCCACACTGCAGGTGGTAGAGAAGGAACTGAGGGTGGTGGGACTACTCAGCGCTATTTATACTACCTGCGCACAGCGCGGGGGGAGGGGAGGTGTGCATGTGCGGTCCAACAGGCACTGCTATTGGAAATCTCAGACTCCAGCCAGAAAGGCACTGCCAGACCTGCAGTGGAGCACCCCTGGGGACATCACTCAAAGAAGAACACAGTATTTGATGGCACTGCTCAGCAAGTCTCGCTGGTTGATTTTCACCCATCCAGCTACATAAAAGAGCCAATGCTACTTTCTCCTCATCTATATTATAACACAAAGGCAAGCCTCACTGGAACTTGGCAAAGAACAATCCAACCCAGAGGTTTCAGAGCACTCTCTCCTGGGGCTCCTCCTAAGATGGCAATGCGCTGCATCACTCAACCCAGAGCTGTGTGTAAAAACTTATAGCCCAAGACATGCAGAAGTTAGGGTTTCAACAGCAATGTTAACCTGACCACACGGTACATACGTGGTAGTTCCAGTTTGTGTTTTTCTGGTCACACTGTGTAGCGTAATTTATTATTGTTTAAGTCCTAAAACAGAAGCTCTCAAACATTTTCATAGTGTGGACTTATCTTAATGGAGAGATGACAGTGTTGCAGATCCCAAGTATTCAAAAAATCATAAATCAGGCCCTAAAAAGTCATGAGATTGGCATAAAAATTATGAGCTTTCAGAAAAAATATATATAAATTTTTAAATGTATTTGCCATCTGGTTTTGGAGGTTTTAGGATTCATGTTTTCAAGCATTTTTCTGCAACTATGAGTAGGGTTACGATTATGTCACAGAGGTCACGGAATCCATGACTTCCAGAGACCTCCGTGACATTTTCTGCCCTGGGGTCAGACTGCTGTCAGCAAGTAGCCCTGTAGCTCTCAGCTGCTGCTACCAGAAGCCCCCAGCAGTTTCTAGCCACTGGGCAGCAGGGGACCCCGGAGCTCCCTGGGGGTCCCCCAAAGCTCCCACTCGCTGTGGGCAGCTGGGCTCCCCACAGCTGCCCATCTGTGGTGGGCAGCAGAGGGAAGGCAGAGGGACCCTGCAGCAGCCCAGCTGCTGTAGGTGCTGGACTCTCCTCCCTCCCCGTTTTGTCAGGGATCTTTTTAGTAAAAATCACGGAATGGTCAGGGGCTCCCATGAATTTTTGTTTATCACCTGTGACCAGTCTGTGACTTTTACTAAAAATATCCATGACAAAATCTGAGCCTTAACTATGAGAGCTAGAAATTTACTCTTTTGTTTGAAATGAAAGCTGAGATTGTCACATAATGACATGACTCTTAGAGCTGGCTCTTTAAGAGAAAACAAATAAGATTTACAATAAAGTAATGAAAGTTGACAAAACAGATTGCTTTGCAGACCCACCCACGACTGCTTGGATAATAGACCCCTATTTGTGATTACACAGGGACCCTGTGGCAACTACAGTAAGTGTTCACAGGAAGATATAAGTATCAAGGCAATATTTAATGCCCCTGAGCAGCTGGAGCCAGCACCATGAGATCAGCCAGTTATCTACAAGTAATTTCACCATCCATTAGTGGACCATAGACCAGAGTTTGAAAAACTGGTCTTCTAAAGTGTACACCACAGAACAAACAAAATGTGTACTGTGGTCAAACTAATGGTGTTATTGGACCCTTAATGTTTGTATTTCCTGGTTGATGATTTTGACTGTGCAACCTTAACGCTGCAATAATAAGTTTTTGTAGTTCATTACGTTACCTACATTATTATGAGCAAAAGCCCAGGGTATCAGAGTATGCCCACATGAGATTATGTTTTCATGCCTCATGAAATGCTTCTCTAAGAATGCAATACTTATTGGCCAACACCGCATTCAACATCTCCTCCCACATGGAGCTGATATTTAAAATGCTTCATTAGTGCTTTAAAACAAAACACTCCAGGAAGTGGGAATCAGCATTTGCAAGTTTTTTTTGTTGTTTTTTTTTAAACTAGCCTTTATCACCACACCTGATTTTACAAAATACTCATTGCTTTTGTGTAAAAGTAGGTTGTCTTCCTCAGCTTAATCAAAACTGAATAGAAATTAGTTTGAACAAGGGAGGAACAGTAGCTGTTCCATTTCCTAGCCATTCATTTCCCCTCTCTCCACATCTTCTGAAACCTCAAACCAAGAACACAATTTCACTGCAGCTAGTTTCTTGTCTTGCTCCCAAGTGGCGCTCAACCAGACCCTTCAGTGACTGAGGGGAAGTGATAGTTCAATTCAGCTAGGAGACAAGCATTGGGGATAGAGAGCAGAACAGAGACTAGGGATTGGTATAGAAAGCCGTCTGGAACAGAGACTGGCTATGGGAAGAGAGCGATAGTTTGATTATGGAACCGGGGGTGGGTGGGGGGGGTGGCGGGGGAATAAAAGCCCAGGGAAGTCTGTAATACTACAACTTGTGGTTTGGGTTTTTGTGTGGTGGTTTAACTTTATTAATGGGTGCAATAGCAGGGGATTGCCTTGATAACCTAGAAAGTCCCTTCAAGTCCTATGTTTCTAAAAAGTATATCTAAACCAGTATAAAAACAGAGAGATTAAAAGAATCAGATTATCGCCCATTATCTGAATGTGCAATAGTGTAAGTATCTTGGAGGTGTGATTAGAGAGAGAAAAATGAAAATTATTTCTCCTCTGGAATGAATTCAGCACAGGTAAGATGTGCAGGATTGGCAGACAGAGACCACAGTTTTCCATGAATCTGTAGAACAGGAACAATGCGGGCAGTGGAAGCTTCCTTTCACGGTCCACGTTAGTTTGCCGACATGCCATCATTTCTATGTATCGTATGTATTCCTAATAAATCCTCAAGTCTTGATATAATGAAATACTACAAACAATTTCTTTTTGGGAGACAAGAGAAGGCAGCATTATGATCTGGCTTCTCATGCACAGCATGTTATATTGTGCTTTGGGGATTCATCACAAGACCTCTGCTGTAGCAACAGTATTTTAAACTAAAGCATCTTAGCACCTGCACTGTTTACACTGGATTTAATTGTGATTTAAGCTAATGCAGAATAATCATTCCACCTCTGCCACTCTGAAAACACTGCTCAGAGCACAACCACCCACTTTTTATTTAGATTTCTTGGATTCCCAGACTCTTGGCTTGTCATCTTACAGTACATGTCTCAGTGACCAGAACTGTGGTCCAGAGTTTATTTTAATTTCTTAGCATGTCTCCCACTCCAAACTCAGTGATCTTTACCAATTCTTCTTTAAATGGACATTGTCAGGTCAGAACTGGCTTCAAATTGAGACCAATAGAAATGGTTTTCATGCATACAAAAAAAAAAAAAAAAAAGAGAAAAAGAAAAATCCTTTTAAACAATTGCAACCTAAATGTTGCAGCTTTGTGCATAGTACATAAAACCTTCAAATTGACTAGATATTTAAAAAGCAGTCTCTTTTCCTCACTGAAAAGAAATGCCAAAAGAATATATACAGTAAAAGTGGTGAAAAACAATGATGTAATATTTCTTTCATTTTTAATGTAAGCCACTCTTTGTACCATAGGTAAGGACACTTGGTTTAAATAAAAAAAAAAAAAAAAAATCTGCCTAACCTGACTGCATTCCATTAATTCCTCCCCAAAATTTACATGAGTGCAACCAGAAGAGAGAGACACTAATGTGTTTGGAAAACCCGAAAGCAAGTGATATTCGCATGTTGAGACTCCACTAATTCATCTAACCGTTACCTTTTACAGCTCAGACTAAAAGAACCTGCAAGAGGGCTTTATGAGCCTCCCACTTTGTATTCCCAATGGGACAATGCAACAGCTCCAGAAATAATATGCATGGTACCACTACCTGCCTGTTCCTTCTGCATGATTACCTGAGACACAATGTGGTATACCTACATTCAAAGGCACCTGCACTGAACAGCTTCCCTAGCAAACTGTATCGTTTGGGTTATGTGGTGAACTGCAATCTGATATGGTCATAATGATTAAAGGCTGCATCCTGTTTAATCACAAACAGACCATGCCAGCACCAGAAGGCATGCTGCCTCCTTCTGGAGAACAGGACTGTATTGTATTTGCCTGTTATAATTGTAATGGAGTCCTCTTTCCACTCAGTGCTAAACTGAGCAGCCAGTCAGACATGCCACTTCCATTAGCCTTAGCAGGAAGAGCTATTGGTTTCCTTTAAATGCATTGGCTTGTCCCAGAAGTAACAATATAGCTTGAGGAAGTCACCACACAATAACCTTAACTGTGTTAAACAGGAAAACGTTTTCATGCTGGCCTCCCCCCGCCTCCCCATGTTCATTGTAAATACACCCTGTATAAGAGGTGAATATAAGGGGATTACAGAGACAGGAGAAACTAAGAATTAAATATTTTAAGACTCAAAGGAATATAATTATATATAGGACTGTTTAGTGTCAGCAGAAAATGGAGAAACTTAATTGGTATTAAGAATGTTAAAAAATGTCATGACAAACTGATGAAAATTAAAAAAGTTATAGACATTTTTTTTTTTATAAATTGAAAAGAGAAATACACAACTTTTTGTACTCCTGGCCTATGTCTCTTTCCAAATAAGCAACATCCCTTATCAAATTTCACATCAAGTAGCATGAGGCCTATCCTAAAATTACAAAGTATTGTTGCCTTATGACACCCAAAGAATGCACACCACAGATTTTCTTTAAAAGAAACCAAAAACGTTAAGTATGCTCCCTCCTCAATAGGAGGCAATTTTCAGAAAAAGATGAATGTACTGCAGAGGTGTGTGTTATGAACTGGATGCCTCTATACAGAGATTCTTTAGGAGGAAGCAGCATGCTAATAGAGAATCCTATAATAATAAAAGTATATGGTATTGTTTTGTATGAAATGCCCCTCTGACATGAGAAAGTGGATTGGAATATTAGAATACAAGTTATCCTGCTATTTAAAATGAAATGAGAGAAAAAACAGCATTTTCTTAACTAAATTAATCAAACTATGTAAGCCACACTGTGATCATTATAAAAATAATGCAAAAAAACCAAAAACAAAACAAAAATACCCCACACTTAGAAATGAAAGACCTGAATGTAATTTAAAAACTGAGAAAAGTGTTTTTGCAACCGTCAAAATTAGATACCAGTTCTTATAGTACACATGGGCAAGTGAGTTTTTTTCTTTACAACTAACATTTACATAGCTGAGCCAGCTGGTCAACTGGTGTAAATCAATGTAACACTATTGACTACAGTGGAGCAATGCTGATTTACACCAGCTGAGGATCGGATTTGAAATATATGTTGCAAAACTAAAGCTTAATTACTGCTTTGATCCTCACACAAACCCTTTTCTCTTTGGTTGTTGTTTAGTTACATGAATAAAGAGTTTATTTAAATGAGTAAGGATTGGACCCTTTATCCTCTCTTGATGAACATTAGCAACAAGAAAGGCTATATGGGCAGAAGGAAATGCTCACCCCACAGAGGAAACTAAGACCCACACAAGGTGCTTCCAAATCACATTTAGACCTACTTGATAGAGTGAACCCTACAAACATGGCAGCCATGGAACTTTGTGCTTTATTACAGTGATGTATATTAATTCTCAAGCCAGCAGGAAGGGAGGTGCAGTTAAGTACTTGATGACACATCACTGGACTGCAGTGGCCAGAAACCACTGTTACTATGAGGAAACAAACAATGGTACAATGGAATCTCCAAGTTACAAACTGACTCATCAACAACACACCTCATTTGGAACTGGAAGTACGCAATCAGGAAGCAGAGACAAAAAAAAAAAAAAAAAGGAAATACTGTACAGTATAGTACTGTGTTAAATGTAAACTACTAAAAGTAAAGTGAAAGTTTAAAAAAAGATTTGACATGGCAAGGAAATTGTTTCTGTGCTTTTGTTTCATTTAAATTGAGATGGTTAAAAAAAGGCATAATTATTCTCCTGCATAGTAAAGTTTCAAAGCTATATTAAGTCAATATTCAGTCAAACTTTTGAAAGAACAATAATGTTTTGATCAGAATTACAAACAAGCTCCATTCCCAAAGTGTTCAAAACTCTGAGATTCTACTGTAATTGGAAAAGATGGATTCCTGCAACACTGTGATTATACAGAGGTTAACAGAGCTCAATGTTTCTGTTCTTTTAATAAAAGCTTTGAAATCATGAATGGCCATCAGCCAATTTCCTCCCCCTGCCAAGTTGCTACACTGACCAGTTAATGACTACATAAAGAGAGTGTTGCTTTAATGCAACATTATGGCTATGTCTACACTACAGCTGGGATCAACGCTCTGAGATTGATCCACCGGCGGTTGATTTAGCGGGTCTAGTGAAGACTCACCAAATCGACAGCAGATCTCCTCTCCAGTCAACCCCTGTACTTTACCCCCAATGAGAAGAGTAAGGTATGTTGACACAAGAGTTTCTCCCGGCGACCCCTGCGGTGCAGACCTCGCAGTAATGCAACCTAAGATATGTCGACTCCAGCTATATTATTCACATAGCTGGAGTTGCATAACATAGGTCGACTTACCGCGGTAGTATAGACATAGCCTGAGACTGATATTTTAAATGCACAAATGGAGGAAATTCAAAATTGCGATTCCATTGCAACCACAACTCGGTCTCTGTGAATGTTGTGTTTATCTCAATTATCACATTAATCTGTGTTACTTTAATCTCCATTATATAGAAGTATTTGAGCATTTTATTCCATACTTACCTATTATAAAGCTTTGTGCACCTTCTTTGAAGATATCTGATACTGGTCTCCTTCAGAGAAGACACATGAGACTAGACAGACCTCGTCTGACCTACGTGCAATGCCTATATTCCTGTGATGTAGCCAAATTATAGGTGCTGTGTGAACTATGACTGAAGTAATCTGCAGGGATTGAACCCAATGTCTACAAGCATGAGCCTCTAATACTCAAGCTTAGGACCAGGTCTATTAGCTTAGAGGCAGTAGCAGACTCAAACCTTTACACAAAGTTTCACTGCTAAAGGGGAGAAAAAGTCACACTCTGTGGTAGCATGGGTTACACACTCACTTGTCCAGAGCAGTTCAAATCCCCTCACAGGCCATCACATGTAATGAATGATGCCCTCAGCTAGGTCATTTCGGGGACTGAACCAAAGGACCTTTGGATCTATAGCATAAGTCTCTACTGCTTTGAGCTAATGACTCTTGTGCCGGATTCAATCTCTGTAGGTAATCTTTCCAAGCGTGTCATTACAGCCACCCTACCTGACTTTTCTATGTGGGGAATCTCAGCCATAAGTATGATTATCATAATGTGCATTCACTGAAAACAAATACAGCTAACATTGCTTCCCATTTACTTCAAAAGGCCCCTGAGAGTCAGGGAAGTTTGGATCCATACCTGAATATTGTCGACTTTTTCCTTCAATGAGCTGAACTAAAACCCCAGATGCAATCATCACTGAACTTTGGGAAAGTTCACACCGAAATCCAGACTCATACCCATCTCTACTAAAAACTGTGTTGTAATCTTCTGAAAAATACCAGGTGTCCTCCCCGTTCTGTTGTGATCATTCAAAATTGGCCAAATGAATTTCTTCTCCCCAACTCCCACAAAAACTATTTAAAAAGTAAACAGACATCTTGATTGGGAGAGCAAGCATGAGCATTTTAGCCTGAAATATACATTTCAGAAAATAGCAGCTTGATACTATCAGTTTATCTCAATCATAATTACAGCACTGGGCTAACCAGATAGGCAAACATACCAAGTTTGTTCCTCTTTAAGTATGCCTACTTTGCAATTAGACACTGGTGGCTTGTCCGTGCTAGCTGACTCGGGCTCGTGGGTCTCAGGTTAGGGGAATGTTTAATTGCAGTGTAGACATCTGGACTTGGTCTGGAGCCTGGTCTCTAGGACCCTGTGAAGTGTGAGGGTCCCAGAGCTTGGGCTGCAGCTTAAGTGTCTACACCTCTACGCTGGGAGCCCGAGTCAATGGCCCAGTTGCAGGTGTCTAATTCCAATGTAGCCATTGCCTCCATGTAAAATGTCTTGCCCCAAGTGATGTTTGATGTGCATTAAATAGCTCTCCTTAAAACAGCTGCAAGCTCTCAGTCTAAAGTTTCGCTGCTTTTTTTTTTTTTCCCCTTTCCCACCTTACAGGAACCTCTTATAGATCAATTATTTCACTCTATTATAGGAGTATGTGGAAACAAAGCCAAGTACTCAAGTACATTAAGCTATACTATTCACAGGCCTACAGTAGTGCACTGATTTGAAATACCCTTTTTGACCCCTTTCGGGAATTCATCATGTAATAGAGCAGTCCACAGGACATATTTATCTCCTATCTGAAGGCTTCCCTTCTCTCTCCTCCCCAAGGAATTTAGCAATACCTCAGCAAACTTTTACGAGCATTTGCGCAAGCCAACATCCTCTTCCAAATGGTAATGTGACTGGTTGGTAAAGATAGGAATCAAGCACACAGTTCCTGCCTCACATGTCATCCACAACTGTCCCTGAAGGCCCAGATGTGAATTCTTGTTAAAGAGTTAATGAGGCATCAAATGCAGGTATTAGTAATGACCTTCCAGCTGCTATACAGAAGTGAAATGACAGTACACACTGTCCCTTTAAGATAAAGTAGCTCCCCTAGCTCACCTCTGTTCAGCTAACATCTCATTCATTTGTGATTTACTAACACTTAAAAGCTTCAATCAAGAGTGAGGGCCAGCTGTGCTAGGCACTGCTCATACACAGCAAGCCACAGTCATGAAAAGGAACAGTCTCATAGAGCTTACATTCTAAATACACAAGACAAGGAATGGAAGAGAGATGAAGTGACTTGCTCAGGGGTTGAGAGCAGCTCAATGGCAGGAATGGGGAAAAAGCACCTGTCGAGTCCCAGCTCACTGTCCTCTCCACTGGATCACTCTGCCTCTAGCACTAGATTGTTAAAGTATGCTTACACATAGTTTCATAATCATCTTCTTCGGCTATCCTTCAGTGCGAGGATGTCGTCTGCCAAGGGGGCTCATTGGTGAGTTTAAGTGGCTTAGGACCCCAATTCTTGCCCTGCAGATTTTCCCACAGAAGTGACAGGTGTAATCTTGGAGGAGACAAAGTTGTTGGCTGGAGTGTTATGTCCTTTCTTTCCTCCTTTGTCGTTCTGTCTCATGAGCATGTCTGTTCTCCTCCAAGTGAGCTGTGGCTTGGTGTATGGTGGGGCACCACTGTGTTGTGTTCCGCACCGAGTCCTCCCAGTTTGTTGAGTTGATGCCTCCCTTTTTAAGATGTACTTTCAGTACGTCTTTGAAACACTTCTGCTGCCCTCCACGAGCCCTTCTTCCCGACTTAACTGAGAGAAGAGTACTTGCTTTGGGAGGCGAGTGTCAGGCATATGTGCATAGTGGCCAGCCCAGCGGAGTTTGTATTTCATGACCTGTGCTTCTATACTGCTGATGTTGGCTGCAGAGAGAATGCTGATGTGCTGGCACAGCACATCCTGTATTCAATTTCTGTGTCAACGTCGACATAACATAGAGTGCATTGGAAAGTAAGGAGAAATTTCAGTCCAGCTTTCTACATGTCAGATCTTGTCACACTCTTTGGGTATGAGGAAAATAAGAGTCAGTGTTTTCAATGTATTTATACTACGGGCTTAGGTCAAGTTACGATCTGGGGACACCATTTTCCACTCAGACCCACACAGCAGTTCTGGACTCCAAATTTCTTCTACTTCTACAAAACTCTGTCTGCCAGTTCCTGTTATGTGCCCATAGGAAGAGTGGAATTTACAACAATTAATATAAAGATGGTCTTCAAAATGAGTAATGCCAGAAGACCAGGAGATTAACAATTAAGGTTCATATCTTTGTCCAACCTCTACCTGTAGGTCAGAGACTGCTATACAGATGGCACTGAATGTGGGGGTATTTCCAGTGCAGGCCTCAGACCACCACTCTTCCTACATACCAGTTGGTGAACCACCCACCCACTACGTAGGGGTGTAACACACTGGAGCTGTGAGCCAGTGTTAGCTCTCTGCCTCAGCAAGGGAGGGCTTTGCAGGAGATTAAACACTGACAGCTCGATGCCACACAACTCTGTCTTCCTCACCACCAAACTCCTTAAGGCTCTCCCAGCCCAAATCTTGCTTGGCAGGTAATAATCAGTGAACTCCATCTCCCAAGCTCCTCAGAGATGTTTCTCTGCAATGCATAGCCCCTATTGCTGAACAATTACAGAACATATTAAGTACACTGCTCTTTTAAAGAGTCGGTACACTACAGCTTATTAACATAACCGGGGTAATACACCCTTCGCTTCAAGCAAAGTACTGTGTTTGTTTGTAATCAAAATAAAACTAGTTTATTCATAAAAGAGCATAAGTTAAGTGGTACCAAGTAGAAGGAATAAAGATAGAAACGGTTACCAATAAACAAAAGTAAAAATATGCATTCTAATGGCGAACACCTATCTTAACAAGCTACAGTTTTTGTTCAAGGTAGTTTTCTAACCAATCTTCCTTTTCCAGCAACAGCTAGCTAACTCTCAGCAAGGATCCCCACAGAGTCCAAGGCACTAGTTTTCTTTGTCTCCTCGGGTGAAGGAAAAGCCAAAGTCTTTTTTTATGGTGTTCTTATATCTCAAGGTCTGCCTTTGTTTCAAGGGTCAAAATGATCCCCTGGAGTTTAGTATCCTGTCTCTCTTGAAGGGGGTGGGGCATGACTCCATCTTGATTAAGGGGCCCTGGTGTGTTCTAATGTCATGCTTCCTGCTTCAATTTTACAACATAAAATTATTCTCTTCTGGCAATCACCAATAAAAATGACACACTGACTTTGGCGAGACTTGGTTTGAGGTGTTGGCCTCTTTCCTTTATCTCGAGAAAACCTCTTTATCAACTCCCCCTGGTCATAGACTTTGAAGAATATCAGTGAATATCCATAATTCCACACACAGGATTGTCGTACACGTTTCACAATGTTATTGACAAGTGTGTTAGTTTTCAAATCATAGAATATCAGGGTTTGAAGGGACCTCAGGAGGTCCTCTAGTCCAACCCCCTGCTCAAAGCAGGACCAATCCCCAATTAAATCATCCCAGCCAGGGATTTGTCAAGCCTGACCTTAAAAACTTCTAAGGAAGGAGATTCTACCACCTCCCTAGGTAACGCATTCCAGTGTTTCACCACCCTCTTAGTGAAAAAGTTTTTCCTAATATCCAACCTAAACCTCCCCCACTGCAACTTGAGACCATTACTCCTTGTCCTGTCCTCTTCTACCACTGAGAATAATCTAGAACCATCCTCTGTGGAACCACCTCTCAGGTAGTTGAAAGCAGCTATCAAATCCCCCCTCATTCTTCTCTTCTGCAGACTAAACAATCCCAGTTCCCTCAGCCTCTCCTCATAAGTCATGTGTTCCAGACCCCTAATCATTTTTGTTGCCCTTCGCTGGACTCCCTCCAATTTATCCACATCCTTCTTGTAGTGTGGGGCCCAAAACTGGACACAGTACTCCAGATGAGGCCCCACCAATGTCGAATAGAGGGAGATGATCACGTCCCTCGATCTGCTCGCTATGCCCCTACTTATACATCCCAAAATGCCATTGGCCTTCTTGGCAACAAGGGCACACTGCTGACTCATATCCAGCTTCTCGTCCACTGTCACCCCTAGGTCCTTTTCCGCAGAACTGCTGCCTAGCCATTCGGTCCCTAGTCTGTAGCTGTGCATTGGGTTCTTCTGTCCTAAGTGCAGGACCCTGCACTTATCCTTATTGAGCCTCATCAGATTTCTTTTGGCCCAATCCTCCAATTTGTCTAGGTCCCTCTGTATCCTATCCCTGCCCTCCAGCATATCTACCACTCCTCCCAGTTTAGTATCATCTGCAAATTTGCTGAGAGTGCAATCCACACCATCCTCCAGATCATTTATGAAGATATTGAACAAAACTGGCCCCAGGACCGACCCCTGGGGCACTCCACTTGACACCGGCTGCCAACTAGACATGGAGCCATTGATCACTACCCGTTGAGCCCGACAATCTAGCCAGCTTTCTACCCACCTTATAGTGCATTCATCCAGCCCATACTTCTTTAACTTGCTGACAAGAATACTGTGGGAGACCGTGTCAAAAGCTTTGCTAAAGTCAAGAAACAATACATCCACTGCTTTCCCTTCATCCACAGAACCAGTAATCTCATCATAGAAGGCGATTAGATTAGTCAGGCATGACCTTCCCTTGGTGAATCCATGCTGACTGTTCCTGATCACTTTCCTCTTATGTATGTGCTTCAGGATTGATTCTTTGAGGACATGCTCCATGATTTTTCCGGGGACTGAGGTGAGGCTGACTGGCCTGTAGTTCCCAGGATCCTCCTTCTTCCCTTTTTTAAAGATTAGCACTACATTAGCCTTTTTCCAGTCATCCGGGACTTCCCCCGTTCGCCACGAGTTTTCAAAGAAAATGGCCAATGGCTCTGCAAATGATACCTCAAAATGCATATTTTGTAGAAATAGCATGGCAGTAGTGTGTAGGGGTGTGAACACAGGGCCTCAGACCACACTCTCCCTGCTCTATAGGCTAGAGCAGGGGTAGTCAATAGGTGGACCATGGGCCAAATCCAGACCACCAGACCGCAAAACCTTTTTATTTACTCATCATCATTGTCGTCATTATATATTTAATTATTTTGTATTATTTTCTCTAGAGTCAGGACCTTGACTATCTCTTGACAAAAAATAAATTGATTCCCTCTGGGCTACAGACTCAACCTTCCTGCTATAAAGCATAAAACAACATATCTGGCTTCTTACCTTTCACATACAGTCCAGAGACACCACCACCTCCCCTAATCCTCCATTCTGGTGTGGATCAAGGTACTCAGTCTACTCCATACACCCTCCTGATGTGTTTCAGAGAGCTCACCTTCCAGATTCAGTGCAAGAGATCCACCATTAGCCCATCTATTCTCTGCACAATACAGGCAAATCCTGGAATACCCCACATGCTTCAGTGGAGGCTTTACTTCTTCTTGACAGAATCAAGTATGGCACACATATCAGCCCTGCTTGGCAAGTTCTTTCCATGTCAAGTAGCATGCAATTACCAGCTCCTGTCTGCCCATTCCATTCCCCTTCCCTCAGGTCATATCACCAGGCCATGCAATGTGACCTAAAGGGGGTGGGACACCCCTTGTCTATTGCCTGTTATTTCTGCTCAGATGCAAACACATCAGCAACATAAGGGCCATCAGCAACCACCTCTATACCACTTGTTGACAATCTCAGGGCCTCTTTTCAGCCTAAGGTCCAGTTCCCAAGGATACATGGAACTGCCATTAATCCACCCTTACACCTTCCTAGCTAATGGCTGAATGTACTTGTCAGTTCAGAGCAACTATGCCTGTATTCCCTCCCCATGGTTCAGCAAGGGCACCCACTCTAGGCTCCCAGCTCCTCAGCCATTAGCTCTCTTGGGCAGAAAGCCACATCTCCCTCCTGACCAGAGTTTTTCCAGGCTACACAGCTCCCTGCCTACATTGAGATATGCCTAGCAAGACTGACTACCCAAAAAGACCAGCATCTGCGCTTTGCTTTCTCTTTGAAAGCTTTCAACAATGTAGTTGCCAGCAGCCACAAGTTACCCCACAGCTTTCTCTAAGCAAGCATTTATTCTTAAAATGGAAACATTACAAAGAAAACAGAGACAATAAAAGAACCTACACACAGGCTAATAAGCTCACACAGAGATCAACCGAGCTCCAACACAGCCTCTGGTAGGAGACAGTACTTCAAACCTCTCACCGAGGGATTTTTCTGTGGCTACAAGTTCGTAACAGCCATTGCTCAAAACAAGCACACCCATGAATAGTTTGGGGCACGCCTTCACTGGCAACATTAAAGCACTGCTGCGGCAGCGCTTTAACGTGGCTTGTGTAGTCATGGCACAGCACTAGGAGAAAAAAAAAGCAACAAAAATACCCCACACACCTCCACGAGGGGAGCGACTCCCAGAACTGGTGCACGGTCAATACTGGCACATTACAGTGCTGAAACTTGCAGCACTGTAAAGTGCCAGTGTAGACAAGCCTTTAGTCTTTCCTTTATACTGCTTTGTAACAGGCAATGAGCAGACAAGAGGCCTGTTCCTCAAAGTGTTGCTTCAAAAGCCTGGATTTTTGCATAACCAGGGGTGAGGAATTTGCAGTCACCTCCCACTAGACAGCTCCCAGGAAATCCACTTCACATGAATTGTCCCAAAAGCCCATCCTTGTCTGCCACATCATTCAATACATAACTTTTGCATTTTATACAATGGACTCCAAAGATAAACTTAATTCAATAAGATTTTGCCAGGATATTGCAGGACATTGCTATAACTATCACAGTACTCAGCATACAACTAGAAGCTTCTAGCATAAAACTAGAGACCTTATTCTGGGAATTCAGTCATGCAGGCAGACTTGAGCTTTGTATGACAACAGTACAGATGTCCAGCAGAAATTATGTATTCGTTTAGACTGAGGCTGGGCAGTGACTTGGGGAGGACAGAGCTATGGTTGTCATTGGGACATTAACTATGACTTCATTGAGTTTCTAGCATTCAGGGTATTTATAATATCTTTAGTATTGTTTTGTCAAAGTGTAACATATCCTCAACCTCAACTCTAGTTTAACTAAATCTGTCTGGAAATTAATCTGAAATTTCATATGTGAGTGTGCACGTGTGTTCGTTCACACTTAAAATGGGAACAGCATATTTATCTACGAGCTGGTGTCCGATTTCTGTTTCCACATGAAGGCAATAATCTTTCGTCTCGATCGGATATCAGTATCACAAAAGCAATCAGCACCATATACACAGAATTGAGTTTATGTTCAGACAATAATAAACCATATCCATAGATATGTCAGATATAACACTTCACAGATTAATTATATTGACAACTTGGGAGGAGCAGTGATCAAGCTCTGAAGATGTAGCTGAATTCAGACAATGAAAGCATTTTTCTAAATACAGCTGGGTTAAAATTTCTCTCCCTCTGTCCTTTGTCTGTGTGGAACAAATACCATCAAGAAACGCAAGGCCAGAAAGACCCTTGAGATAAGAAGCCATTACAATTCTGTTCTTTCAAACTCAGTTAGACTATTTAAGTTTGCTCTAAAGCCAGTTTTCCAGTATAGCAGCTTCCACTAAGTACAGGGTACTATAAAGCTACCTTTGCTTGGATAAGACCCCAGGACAACAATAATGGCTGGAAAATGTAATCAGTTTTTGATTATTTTAAAAGCAGCATTAGAAGAAGGTACAGAAAAGACACAGAGCGCAGCAAAACATTTTAACAAGAGCCAGTGTAAAATTCCTTCTGGCTAGAACCCTCCTAGTTTCCCAAAACCCAGGTAAATTTCTTAAGTGGTGACTACCAGAAATTTCCACATTCCTTCGCCCAGCACACTAAAATATATCCATTCCTCAGAATCTCTCCTCAGTACTGCACATTGATTCATGGACTTTGGTTCTAACTACAAAACCACAAAAGGTCCTAGCCATGTATGGAAGAGACTTCTTGTTCAAAACGTAACTTTCCAAGTCATAAATACACAGTATTGAGATTCCAACTAAAAACTGCTTAAATACAGAATAGATACAAGCAGGAAAAATTTAGAAACAGTAATAATCAGGTTCAAGCATGCCCTTCCCTCCCCTAGCACCAGGAACTAAAGGAAACGTTAACTATGTATACCCCACTGTGTTAGTGCGGGAGGGAGAGAATACAAACACAGATACTAATTAAAATTGGCAGTGAGAAGGCAGAAACAACCTACCAGTAGACAGACAGACTGGAAGGAATCTCTTATGCTGTGTTGGCTTTGTAGTTTCCTATTTTAAGTTATGAACACTATCACAGTGGACAAAAAGGATACTTGTAAGACCAACTGCCTACCAGAAAGCAAATGGCCTGCAGAGCTGTTTGTGTTTCAGTTTGTTTTTCCATCCTGAAATAAAGAACTTGTGACCCCAGTGGTGGGGGGAGAGGGAGAGAGAAACAAAAAATTCAGATTTACAAACAGTATAACAGAGGAAATTCAACTTGGCAAGTGTTGCTGTGTTTCCAACAGGTTGTTTTTTTTTAAGGCGTTTTGTTCCCTGCTGCAGCATTCGTCAGAGAAAGGGACAACACAATCCTGAATATCTACATTCAGTTACAGCATGGAGCCTCATCCTGAGGGTCATAAGCAGGTTCAGGGGAGCTAAAGCCATCAACCACCCTCCTTTCCTCATGGGTAGATAAGCAGAGTGGGGAGAGAGTCCAGAAACTTTCCTGTTCACATGAGCATCATGGTATAGTAACCACTGAGTTGAAGATACGAAGTAGTAATAGAAGAGAATGTTATTTGTCACCTGATTTGGGTAAGAGCCCTGTGGAAGACATCGCCAAGGGAGAAACATGGGACAATACACTAATAGCTAGACCAAGCCTGGGCAAACTTTTTGGCCCGAGGGCCACACTGAGGTTGCAAAACTGTATGGAGGGCCGGGTAGGGAAGACTGTGTTTCCCCAAACAGCCTGGCCCCTGCCCCCTATCCGCCCTCTCCCACTTCCTGCTCCCCTCAGATCCCCCGACCCATCCAACCCGCCCTGCTCCTTGTCTTGACTGCCCCCTCCTGGGACCGCCAGCCCCTTGGGACTCCCTGCCCCTATCCAACCCCCCCGTTTCCTGTCCCCTGACTGCCCCAAACCCTATCCACACCCCTATCCCCTGACAGGCCCCCCAGGACTCCCACACCTTTCCAACCACCTCGTTCCCAGGCCCCTCACCCCAGAGCCTCCACCTCATCCAACCACCCCGACAGGCCCCCCGGGACTTCCAAACCTATCCAACTGCCCCCTGCTCCCTGACTGCCCCCTGGGACCCGCTGGCCCCGGCCCCCTTAGCATGCCGCTCAGAGCAGCACGTCTGACAGCTATGCTGCCCGGCCGGAGCCAGCCACGCTGCCTTGCAGGAGCGCACAGCCCCCGCCACCCAGAATGCTGCCCGCATGGTGGTGTGTCTGCGGGGGCCAGGGGACAGCGGGGGAGGGGCCGGGGATTAGCCTCCCCAGTGGGGAGCTCAAGAGCCGGGCAGGACAGTCCTGTGGGCTGGATGTGGCCTGTAGTTTGCCCACCTCTGAACTAGACTCTAGTATGGGTGTACAAGAAGTCTACCTCTCCATTGCAGGTCACGATGCAGTCCTTGTGCTTGGCGGTGCACGTTATTCTCAAAAAGGCAGGGAGAAAGATGGGTGTGTGCCCCACTCTCACCCGCTCCATCCTCCCACACACACACTGCACCAGCCCTGTGAACAGAAACAGTGCACAGGGGAGTATGCCCCACCCCCCTATCCATTCAAGGTGCCCTTCCCTCGGGCACTGGAGAGCACCCGAAGAAATACAGAATTCCTCCTACAGCGTCACATATGGTTACAGCTCTGCATAACCTCCAATGCAGAATTGAGTCCAATTTTTATGTGCTAGTCTTTTGCCACGAACAACCAAGGCCCAGTTCTCCACTCCCTTGTACAACAGCTACACAAGATGCAAAGAGGGTATAAGAACAATGCCATTCTGGTTTGGTAGTGCTTTACACTATTGAATCCACCCTTCAGTCTTTAGAAGATTAAGGGTGGGATTTTCAAAAGCATGCAAATAATTTAGGAGCTCAAGTTTCAGTAACTTTCAAGGGATACGGTGCTCCTAAATCATTTAAGGGTTTTAGAAAACCCCACCCCAAAACCAAATAAGAAAATATATCATTGTATTAGTATGTTTTAACAGTAAAAAAAAAAATAATAATAATTTTTTTTAAAAAAGCAGCTGATCATATAATCGCAAGGCCAAATTCTGCTCAGAGTTATATCAATGTAAAACAAGAGAACCTCCACTGAATTCAATGTCAAGAAAAGCAGAATTTGGCCCAAAGACACTACAGATAGTGAACTGGCTCGCCAGCTTAGCAAGAGCTGCTAACAGATTTATTTCACCCAGAGATGCAGACACTAGATAATTGAGCATGGACTGCACCCACTTTAAAGGCTCATAAAGCAGGGAACTGTGTTTACAATTCAGTCAGAAGTCTGACTGAGCCACAATAGTAAATGGTGGAGACACAGAAGGGCAGATGGAGGACAAGAGTGTGATTACTACAGGCACTATCTTGACGTTGACTGGTAGCAGCCAAAGGCTGCCTGGAATCTGTCAGTAACCCACATTGCCTCAGGCCTATTCCATGGCCCAGGCTTTATGCCCTGCCCGCTGCCATCCCTTACAGAATACACTAATCCTATTGGATATTATCACATCATCATAGAGCAGACCCTCCCAGATCCAGACATGAAGTTCTTTACCTCCTGTGCACAACCTGTCCTAAAACCAGAAACATCCCTCTGAGCATCCACAATCTCCTCCTGCGAGCTGGGAAGTCTCCTCTCCATTACAGGTCCTGGCTTCCTCTTCTGCTCTGCTGTATAAAACAGATGGACCTGGCTGTCTGAAGAGATATAGCTGCCTTCGGTCCCCTACCCTTTTCTGTCTGGCCACTGAATCCTATCATCAAGCACAGGAAAGGGAGGTTGGGAGTGAGTCAGGCTCCTCTTGCATAACCCCAGCCACAGTGCCGGATTCTCCTCTCACACAGCTGCAATGCCATTCACCTTCAGTGGAGGTGCTCCTGATTTACACCATTCTAGTGGGAGCAAAATCAAGGCTATGAGTCCTCTTGAAACCTAGACCAACACTATTGTCAGAATGTCTACAAGTAATCAGCTCTTGGATGAAGAGCAGCTGGCTCAAGATTGAACCAGGCAAGACTGAAGTGATGCTAGTATAAAAGAGGAAACATTTTGAAGAATTAGCTGAAACGTCTCAACCTCTCAAAAGGAATACAGCTTCCATTCATTGAACTGGTGTGAAGCCTCGATCCTGTTTGACACCTCACTAAGCTTGCATGACTAGGTAGCATCAGTATCTTAAACCATACCTTCTTTCACCACCAGCTTGCTAGGACACTTTGTCCCTTCCTCCCAGATGAGGGCCCGGCCACAGCGATCCATTCACTTGTCATCTGCAGGCTGGATTACAATAATTTACTGTATCTGAAGATGTGGCACAGGCTCCAGCTGGTACAGAATTTGGCTTCGCTCCTTCTTCATGAGCATATCAGGCCTGTAACTCAAGTCTTTCTACTAACTGCAGTCAGCTTCTGATGCCAGTTTAAAGCCTTGGTCCTAATACACAAAGCAATTAAGGCGGGGCGGGCAAACTTTTTGGCCTGAGGGCCGTATCTGGTTTCAGAAATTGTATGGAGGGCCGGTTAGGGGAGGCTGTGCCTCCCCAAACAGCAGTAAGCCCCCATCTGACCCCCCCTGCTTCTCACCCCTTACAGACCCCAGGACTCCTACTCCACCCAAAGCCCCTGTTCCTTGACACCCCCCTCCCCTCCGGGACCCCTGCCCAATCCACCCCCACTGCTCTCTGTTCCCTGACTGCCCCTGGACCCTGGAGTTTTTTTGGTCATCCTCTGCAGTGTTCCCATGGGTCACTTGCTGGTTTGAATTAGAGAGAATGGTAGATTCTTTGTCACTTGACGTCTCTAATTTAAGATCAGAGGACTTCAGTAACTCAGCCACAGGTTATGGGCCTACTACAGGAGTGGGTGGGTGAGGTTCTGTTGCCTCCAACGTGCAGGAGTCAGACTAGATGATTAGGATGGTCTCTTCAGCCTTAAAAGTCTGAGTAAATTCTTCCCGCTATATACTCTAAAAGAAGATACTATGACCCTGTATCATCTCAAGGCAATTGGCAGAAGAGGCAGCAGCAAAACCAAATATTTAAAACTGAGCCCCTTTCAGGAGCATATTAGCAAGTTTGTTATTATACAAAGGCTTCCGAGGCGTCTTCACACAAGATCTAAAAAAAATAGGTAAATAAGTCAGTAGAATGGAACAAGTGCCCTAAAAAAAAAAAAAATCCAAAATTTTGAAATCGATTCCATTTTGCAAGTTTAAACAAAACTATACAAACAAAACAAAATGTGAATTTTAAAATCAAAAGCATTCTAATTTTTCATTTACAAAACATGGTTTTCAGTAAGTGAAGAATTCTGATAATTATTTTGATCAGAAGGATCACAAAAATGTTTTTTTATGAAAAACTTTAAAAAAAAGAAAGCATATTTTAAATAGGGCTATTTTTCAAATTAAAAAAAAAACAAAAACAAAACACCTGTTAGAAAAATTTCACCCAGCTCTACTAAAATCCTTATGAAGAAGGTATGTGTGCGCAACTGTAAATAATGAACAAACAGACTATCTAGGGGAAGTCCTAGCAGGAAAATGAATTCTGCTTGTATCAGTAAACCAGGGACATGCTTTGAAAGCCAGTGGAACCTTGCCATAAATTCAGTAGGGCCAGGATTTCAGCAAAAGTCATACAAATGAGACCCATATCAGGGTATTTTACTTCCTTCTTTCCTTTCATTGTTGAGTCTGGTATTTGCACATAGTCCTCCTTCTGCCCCTTTGCCACCAGCAGGGATGCACAGTACTATCATCAGCACAGTAAGCAGTTTGGGGAAAGGGGAGTAAATTGCTGTCACTATCCGATCTCAAAAAGAAAAGGAGGAATTATGGCACCTTAGAGACTATCTTTATCTGAGCTTAAGCTTTCGTGAGCTACAGCTCACTTCACTGGATGCCTGTAGTGGACCGTAGCTCACGAAAGCTTATGCTCAAATAAATTGGTTAGTCTCTAAGGTGCCACAAGTACTCCTTGTCTTTTTGCGAATACAGACTAACATGGCTGCTACTCTAAAACCTATCAGATCTCAGCCTTTGCTAACAGAACCATATTCCTAACCTCTCAAGCCATTAATTTTGGTAAATGACTCCTAAACCAAATAATATTTTGGGGTTTCACAGCTACTGGACATCACAGACAACTGCCTATTTTTCTTCTCATTGTTAAGCCAATGTCAGTGAAAACCCTTCTGTTAAAGGGAGAGTACAGAGACCCGAGGCTACAATAGTGACTGCGGGGCAACTCTACTGGTGCTTCCTGGACTGTCAGGGAGAACCCTGGGCAAAGCCCAATTATTCAGATTCTCTGTGCGGGTTCTTATTTGGACCAAAGTAAGGGTGAGTTTCAGCAAAGAGTTTCTTCGCCATCCCCCAATCCCTTGGCTTCTTAGTTTCAGAAGGCATTATGAATATTTGCCTATCACCTTTAAAAAAAAATAAATAAAAATAAAAGGTGAACAGACGTTATCTGCTTCATGGCCCACATACCAATAATGGATAGGTGGGGAGGAGAACATTTGGTTAAAAAAATTTAAATGCATCTTTTAGGTCCCCTATGACCAGGCCTCACTAGCTCCAGATCAGTGAGGTATTAGGCCATGCATTATGTTTGGTGATGACCACAGAGCTCAGCTCCACGCGGGATTGGGGAGTATTATCTAGTGAAGGTTACTTTTTCACTCTCAGGTGTAATATTACTATGATTGCAACACATTTTAAAAAAGCCTACCCAGGTTTTTTCTAAGTTAAATTTACATTATCTGAAGAACAGAGTTTAGATATTTTAATTAGTATAAGAAGGAACCAAAGTCAACAAGAGTTCTGGTTGTGTGTGTTTTAAACAAGTTAACATTTAAATTGCTACCATCCCAAGTTAGGGGATGTGCTCTGTTCTGTCATACTTCCATTTGGGAAAGACCTCATATTCCCCCTATTCTGACAGTGATTAAATCAACACCTCTTTCCCCCAGTTCACTACCTTTGTTCTCAATAGAAAGGTCAGATCTCATCACTTTGCTGATTTGTCATTAAGTTTATGTAATGCAGTGTTTCATGACTAATACCAATATGTGACTGGATTGTTTATCTAGCGGGAACACAAGGCAACTTAGAACATTATGTATTACAGTGGTTATGACACATACAACTTTGCAATTTGGCCATAAAGCTTTGTGCAATATGGAAAAATCCACTGTAGCATTGCTATAAGTGCATCTCTTTAAATCTAATGCATAAGACAAAGAGCTATGGCAAATAATGTACCATGCTCTACCATTTACCATCTTTCTTAGAAGGATTAAATCCAAATGTAAACATTCATTAATAAAATTACTGTTCTACTAAGAATGGATCTCAAAGACAACTAATCAGTTATATAAATTACGGGCCAGTTCATTCCTTGGGTCCATGATAGGCTTTTGTTCATTTCTGGTAAGTGTCGTTTAAATTACTAAAATGATAAAACCTCCCAGAATACTAACAAAGGCACTGTAGTATATTTTGTAAAAATAATGAAGTCTTTGTAATATGATCTCATTGCAGCTGCCAGCTATTAAATCTCTGCTGAAAAGTGGGACAAGATTATTTGATTAGCTTTGGAGAAAGTTACTGGGTGTATGAATTAATAACATGAGAATTTCTTCGAGGTAAATTGTAATAGAATTCACACAGCATAAAGGAGAACATGTAGTTGCTCTGCCCACACAAGCAGAGCAGGGCTCTACCTGTAACTCAGAGTACTTTACACTGCAGCTCCAGCTGTAATTCTCAGCTTGGGTGGATAGACATATGCTAGCTTTGATCGAAGTAGCGTGCTGAAATTAGCAGTGTAACCACAGTGGCAGGACTGGTTGCCTTGAGTCCAATCTCACCCAAGACCCTGGGTAGATATTGCACGGCTAGTCCATCCACTGCCCATGCCACCGTGGCTGCATTTCTGTTTTTAGCATGTTTGCTCAATCAAAGCTAGCATGTGTATGTCCACCCAAGCTGGACACTATACCTTCAGCTGCAGCATAACAAGGGCCCTACCAAATTTATGGTCATGAAAAGCGCGTTGCGGACCGTGAAATCTGGTCTTTTGAATGCTTTTACCCTATACTACACGTCACAGGGGGAGACCAGCATTTCTCAAAGTGGGGGTTCTGACTCAAAAGGAGGTTGCGGGGGGGGGGTTATTTTAGGGAGGCTGCAGTATTGCCACCCTTACTTCTGCACTGCCTTCAGGCTGGGTGGCTGGAGCGTGGCGGCTGGTGGCAGTACATCACTAATACCATACCACGCCATCTTTACCTCTGCGCTGCTGCTGGCTGCGGCTCTGCTGTCAGAGCTGGGCTCCCGGCCACCAGTCACCGCTCTCCAACTGCCCAGCTCTGAACGCAACATTGCAGCCAGCAACAGAGCAGAAGTAAGGGTAGCAGTACCGCAACCCCTGGCGACCCCCCTCCCCCTTGCCCGCCCGCACCCTCTCCTTTTTGGGTCAGAACCCCTACAATTATAACACTGAAATTTCAGATTTAAAGATATCCGAAAAAAAATGAAAATTATTTTTAAAAACTTATGACTGTGATATTGACCAAAATGGGCCATGAATTTGGTAAGGCCCTAAGCCTAACCTTTCCCTTTTAATCCCTACTGCTTACTTGCTCCATGGGGGAAAGTAAGCCATGACTTTCGTGGCTCATCTCGCTTCCTGTGCATGCCTGCCTATCCACCTGCACAAGAGGAGAAGGAAGTCATGTTCTCCCCACCACACCATTTCCCTTCACACGGGTAGCAAGTATAAGGATGTAAGAGGGCTCCTTACACCTCTAACAGGACACTGGGCGTTGGCACACATACATACACCTCAGCATGCTTTGAGCTGTAGTCACAGGGCACATGATTAGGAGCGAGCATGCATGTGACTGACAGTAAGCTTTCTGTTGATAAAAGCCAGGAAAGGGTGACCTCAGGGGAAGGATGCATCTTCTCCCTGCCAAGTTTATGCAAAGTAGAAAAGTCTGTTACACAACTGTGCATGTTACTTTCTGCCTTTTCCATCTCTGTTATTAATAAAGCACACCCTGTGAAAGGGGACGTGAAACTGAACCTGAGGATTTAGGCTGTCACAGCAGCCTGTCTGTTGCACCAAACTCCTTCAGACTCTACCATTCTTAATCCTGCCTTGTAGGTAACATTCAGTGGTCCCCAGTTTCCCAGGGATGTGTTTCTGCAGTGTCCAGTCCTTCTCAAGATACCCACAGAAATCAAGTTTGCTGCCTCCAAAGTGACAGTGTACACACCAGCCTGTTGGCTCACTGAGGGCACACTGTACCTTAAATATAGTAAGCCTCTCTCAATGCTAGAATGTTTATTAAGTGACACTAAGGCAAACAAAGAAAGGGTTACAAACAAAACAAGATAACACGCTTTTTAGTTTCTAAAGGCAGGTCTACACTTAAAATGCTGGTTTCAGAGTAGCAGCCGTGTTAGTCTATATTGGCAAAAAGAAAAGGACTTGTGGCACCTTAGAGACTAACCAATTTATTTGAGCTTAAGATTTCGTGAGCTACAGCTCACTTCATCAGATGCTAACGTGCCACAAGTCCTCCTTTTTACTTAAAATGCTGTAGTGCTTCAAGGACGCTGCCACTATACCGATGGGAAAGCTTCTCCCCGTCGGCGTAGTTAATCCACCTTTACAAGAGGTGGTAGCTATGTCGCTGGGAGAAGCCCTCCTGTCAACATAGTCTACATTGGAGGTTAGGTTGGTATAAGTGCATTGTTCAGGGGTGTGGATTTTTCACACCCCTGAGCCAGGCAGTTATACCGATGTAAATTTAGAGTGTAGATTTGGCCTAAGATAACTTTAGCAAGCTACAATCTCTGCCGAAACAGCTCTCTCATGTCCTCCAGGGGTTACAGTGGACGAGAAGCTGGATAGGAGTCAACAGTGTGCCCTTATTTTGGAATGTATACGTAGGGGCATTGCCAGCAGATCGAGGGACGTGATGGTTCCCCTCTATTCGACATTGGTGAGGCCTCATCTGGAGTACTGTGTCCAGTTTTGGGCCCCACACTACAAGAAGGACGTGGAAAAATTGGAAAACGTCCAGCGGAGGGCAACAAAAATGATTCGGGGACTGGAGCGCATGACTTATGAGGAGAGGCTGAGGGAAGTGGGATTGTTTAGTCTGCGGAAGAGAAGAACGAGGGGGGATTTGATAGCTGCTTTCAACTACCTGAAAGGGGGTTCCAAAGAGGATGGATCTAGACTGTTCTCCGTGGTAGCTGATGACAGAACAAGGAGTAACGGTCTCAAGTTGCAGTGGGGGAGGTTTAGGTTGGATATTAGGAAAAACGTTTTCACTAGGGGGGTGGTGAAACACTGGAATGCGTTGCCGAGGGAGGTGGTGGAATCTCCTTCCTCAGATATTTTTAAGGTCAGGCTTGACAAAGCCCTGGCTGGGATGATTTAGTTGGGGACCGGTCCTGCTTTGAGCAGGGGGTTGGACTAGATGACCTCCTGAAGTCCCTTCCAACTCTGATATTCTGTGGTTAAGTTATCAGCAGCACCAGCCCTTCTGGTAGGAGGATCCAACGTTCACAGAATGAGAGGGTGCTCTCTTTTCTGTCCTGTAAGTGATGGAGAACTAGAAAGTCTTTTGCTCTCCTTATATTTCCCAAAGTCCATGGTCTTTTAAAATGGAACCCAGACAAAGTTCCTTCCCCCGACTGGTGTGCAGATGCCAGGCTGTCTTCTTCATGGTCCTGTGAATTTGCTCTCTTTAATTACTTTGGATACCATCGATGTTCCTTCATTGTCTCCAGCATCACCTTACTCAATTTACAATGCAGACATGGGCAAACAGCTAAAACAACAGGTTTCAGAGTAGCAGCCGTATTAGTCTGTATTCACAGAAAGAAAAGCAGTACTTGTGGCATCTTAGAGACTAACCAATTTATTTGAGCATAAGCTTTCATGAGCTACAGCTCACCGATGAAGTGAGCTGTAGCTCACGAAAGCTTATGCTCAAATAAATTGGTTCGACTCTAAGGTGCCACAAGTCCTCCTTTTCTTTTCGCTAAAACAACGTTCTTTTGTCTAGGACAACTTTGTTTAACATGCCTCCACAGCGTGTTTTAAGAACATATTACCAGCATACATACATACCTCTGCACACACATCTATACATATACCACGCAAAGATATTCATTACCAGCCTATCACCAGCTATTAAGATGATACCTTACAAGATGCCATTTGGCTAAACGCTCGGACAACAGCGGGTTGAGTGGGCCCTTTGCCAGTTGACATAAAGGGTCTCTTAGGGTCACAGAAAATTTAAATCCACAGAAAGCCAAAGGGTACATTTTACTGTCTGCACATAGGGGCAAACTCTACCCAACCCCCAGGACACAAGGCCCCATGCTTGGCAGAGCTAGCTCTGTTCCTTCCACTGAACGAGGGAGGCAGGATGCAAAGCACCTATGCAAGGGCTATGCATGTCTTATGCACTAGAGCACAGTTCTGTGTGGTTTATGTATACCCTGGAATAAAGGGAGGTCTTGGGGTATATGATGGCAGGTGAGAGCTGGGCTAGTGGATCCATTGTTTTTCCATTTCATTTCTGCTCCCTCATCAAATAAGGGTGAGGAGCACCCCCTATCCCCGGCTCTCATATCCCCCAAACAGTCATTTGTAAGTCGTAATTTGCAAAGTAACTTTACCCAGAAGTGTAATAATATCCATTTGAAAGCACAACAACAGTTATTTAGCACTGCTTTCATTTATTTATAAGTCAGATTAGGAGCCAAGACATTTTACAAGTAAGCATTTGTTCACACAATGGTACCACTGCTTTTATTCTTCAGTTTCCTTTTGAAAGCCAAGTGCACTCACTGTGAAGCAGCACTGTCACTACATAGGGCAAACTTTACTCACCCATGCAGAGAGCCTGCAAGAGCACTGAAGTGCATGAGCTAATTCTCCCCTGAGCAGATGGCCCCACTGAAGACCCTCTGCATGGCACTAAATGACACCTTGAGGATGTTGTTTACCCAATCGCTGGAGTCACATTCTGGTTTATTTCAGCAGAATAATTTTTAATGCGGAGAAGAATGTCTCTGTAGCAGAGCTACATTCTAAAGGGCCGCTTCAAAAACTGGTCCATGCTGGGGGTCAGCGCTACCCCAGTCAGAGCTCTGCCACGGAGACTGTGACCTTAAGAACCCTTCAGTGCCAACTGATACAAGAATATCCTGAAGCTAGTATGTACATTCTGGTTCCACCAAAGAAAATCAAATGAGATCTTAAATGAAAGACAAGGTCACAATGGTCATTAATATCATTGTGAAATGCATGTACACAAACGATGTAAAAAAGTTCTCTGGATACAGAAAATATGTTCATAAAGACTGTCAAGGCAGAGGTGACAAACAACTTTCTGCCAGACAAAGGATGTTTATTCACCTGTCTCCCTCAGTCTAAAGTTAACAAAACCGGAAGGTCCTTCACATACGAAGTTAGCAGTACGGGAAGCAGCACACCAGAGAATAAGCAGCGGGCAGTTGTCCTGACATGGAGAACAAACAAACAAGGAACTCTGGAGAAGATAAGAGAAGGCAAGGAAGATACTCCTTCATTTTGCACCTAGGAAGTAATCAGGCAGTGCAATTACATGAATGAAAACAGATCACAACCTGCCCTGCTCAAAATACTGCAAAGGACATTTGGGTGAAAAAAAACTTATTCAGACTGGAGGTTAACTTAAGTTTAGTTTCTAGGAATCATGTTATGATTCCGCTTTTTAATGTAACCCTTCTGTTTGCATTGTCCTTACTCACTATCTCTTACATTTTGAACGTTGATAATAAACTTATGATTGTTTTTACTATAACTGTAGCTCAGTGCTGTGGTATTATATAAGGAGCTGTTCCAGAGTTGAATCAACCACGCTGGTGTGTACACAGACCCCTTGGACAGCAGATCTGTTTTTTTCTGTAAGTAACCAGTGAGTAAGGGGCTGGACACTACAGAGAAATGTTTCAAAGGGACTCGGAGACTGGGTACACCTATTATTAGCCTACAAGGCAAAGTAAGAGCTGGCACAGCCCAGAGGAGGTTGTTTGGGTGGCTAACAGGCTAGAGGTGTCAGGGAGCGGACACCCAGTTAAGCACATGCAAGTCTCCCTCTCACTGGAGGGGGATGTAACAATGTCACTGTCAGTCCTGGTCATCCCAAGAACAATCACAGAGACATAGTCCCTCTCTCAGCTCTCATGTAGGCTGTGGGAGTACCCAAGCTATACCCTATCTTTAAGGGGTCCAGACTGCTCCCCACATTACGCTAGACCAGCTCCACAGACCAGCACAGGTGGGGGGCAAGGTTCTGCATCATCCTCTTTGTGGTGGTTTGCAGCCCCCCCCCCCCCCCAAGATCATACAGAGGAAAAAGTCCTTCTACAAGTGCAAGAATTGTGATTGCCCCCCCCAAGGGCTCCATTGCAGCCCACACTAAGGGGGGGGGGAGAAAGATGGATTCTTGAGTGCTCTCAGCTTCTATGCAAAGGCTGAGCACAGTCTATCCCTATGTCGTTTTATAAACATCTGGTGGTTTGCCAGATCTATGTTCCAACACCAGCTTTTAAGCACACATTTATTTTAAGCTCCATGCTGCTGAACTTTACAGTGTTTGAGATTATATTACAGCAGCACCCAGCAGTTCAGTACAGAGGAGGGTTTATCGGCGTTGTCATTTTAAAGAGGGGAATTAACAGAGATTTTAATCAAAATTATTAAACACATGTTTGAAGCTTAGCATGGCATAGAAGTGTTCCCAGCCCAGAGCAAAGATTTTGTACCAATATTTTGTTTCATTTGGGATAGAATGTTCTACTCACTAAAGTGAGTGACTAACAATCACATACCGGGCTTGAGCCAAGAATAATGCAGACTAGCAGTGTACAAACTTTCCCATACGGTTCTGCTCTTGAACACCCTCTGCTCTTGCAGCCAACAGGGAGTGATGTGGACAAACAAGACTCTCACTAAACTCACTTTGCCAGATCCACATCAGGATTTGACTAGTGGTTTGCAACGGAGACAGTGTGAGCATGAAGGGTCAGCATGCAGTAGCCGAAGTTAGTTACAAATTCCTTCTGCCCATTGGAGTTAGAAGCAAATTGCAGCTGTAATAACCCCCTTCAAGTTAAAAACTTTCCTGCAGCATTTGATCGTATTTTAAAAACTGGTCAGTGAAGACTGAAGTGCATTATTTCATTTAGGGTGGTGGCCTCTCAGGGCATTGGGAACATTGGTCAGGCAATGCAGGGAAGCTCATATAGCTGCCATCTATAACTCTTCCTGTTTTAAGGATGGGGGAGGGGTGTACTAAAAATAAGCCAATGATCTCTGGAAACTAACAGCACATATAAGGTCTGATTATGATCACTCTTTTCTGGTGCAGGAGAGATTAGAGTCAGGATGAGAACATATAAATTCACGGACTATTCCAAGAAGCCAGCAGTACTTAGTCATGATGAGGGAATAAAGGAAGATAAGCTACCATGACAGCAGATGCTGAAAATGGACGAGTGAGAATACTGTATGTCCAAAGCAGAAAAGAAAGCAAAACCAATCTCTACCACCCTTTGCATTTGTGACTTCATGAGAACTTTTGTAGCGTTGAAGATGAAACAATTCCCCTGAATTTTGTGAAATTATCTTTACCTTCAACATCAAAATGGAGGTGCTTGCTTGATCTAATGGAATTTGCTATGCTGCCCTCACTTAGCTCTGGAGTTATGCCAACTATTCCTGCTCTATTTCACTGTTTTGGTTGACTCTGTGATTCATGCTATTACAAACTGCGCAAAGCAATATGAGGGTTATCACCATTTCAAAGTATTCTTCTTTACTTTCTCCAAGCATAAACCAAGGGCCCAATCCTGCAAAGACTTCCATCAGATCTACACGTGGAATGACCCAACCTAAGCTGTTTTATTAATCAATACCCCAAGGCTCCAAAGACTTTACTGCTTACACTTTTTAAAACACTAATTTTTACTGATTAGTTTAATGCAGTTTCTTTCAAATATAGATTGTGTTGTTGTTTTAACCTTAATACCATTTTCCCCTTGTTCAAACACCAAGCACATATGGATGACTCATTCCAGGCTTGCTGACCTTTAGTGCACCACGCGGGGGTGGTGGGAGGAGAGAATCACTCTTACCCTACAGCTAGCTTGCTCTGGGCATGAACGGCAAAATTTTAAAACAAGGCCTCTTTCAGCCAAGTCAACGTTGTGGGCCAGATGTGCAACAGTGGCTGAAGCAGCGCATTGCATAATTGAGGACAGTGTGCAACAGTGGCCACCACTCCTGATCCCAGGTCTATCCAGATGGTAGGCCAGCCTCTAGCATAAACTAGAGAATCTTAACAGCTGTATTTTCCACCGAATGCATCCGATGAAAGCTTATGCTCAAATAAATTTGTTAGTCTCTAAGGTGCCACAAATACTCCTTTTCTTTTAACAGCTGTTCTCATCTAGGGCAATTTTGCCAGCCTCTAGGGGCCTTGTGAGCAGCTGGGGGATCCCAGTGTAGTTAAGAATGCTATTGCCCTCAGGAGACAGAATCTTTAACTAATGCACTCAAGAGATCAATCAGTAATCAATACTCCCATCCACAAATAAGACAACACCAGGTTGCAGCCCCTGCAGTCACAATCATGCATGAGGGTGGAACAGAAACAGCTGTGGCTCGCCAGCCACACAAGTCCTCTCCGCAGGGGGACTTCTCTAGTAGACAACTAAGCTGGCTTTAGTGCTACACTGCCCCACTGGCCTTGGCTCAGCTCCAGTATCTGGCCCTATGCATGGAGTCACTTATGCACACAAGTGAATAGCATCTGCAAGCAAAACACTCCATGTTCAGATACAAATAGAGTACAAATGCAATCTGAGTATTAAAACACATTAAAGTGACAAAACTTGTTGCCTGAAATACAAATGGAGGCTTCTTTGAAATCTGGTGTGGCAGGGTGCATTCAATTTTGTGGCTCCCTGCTTTGGGTTCCCCACTACACCCCACTTCAAGAAGCAGTGAGCTGAGGGGAACAGAGAAGAGAAGGTGGGTCCTTCAAGCTTGCCTAGAGAAGACTCTCCAGAGCATCCAATTTGAAAGCTAGACATACCTGGCACTCCAAGGGCTAGCGGCCACCAATCAGGGCCTGCTGGCTGCCTGGTCTTAGCAGTTCAGTTCCAGGCTGGGAGCAGTGGAGTGAAGGATGCTCCTCTCTGGCCAAAGGAGCCTGGCAATCAGACAGAGGTACACAGCTGGGAAGAACCTGAGGACACTGGCCCTGACTTATGACTAGAAAGAGGGGCCGGTAGGAAGAGGCCCATGGAAATAGCAGTGAAGGACTGAAGTTGATCAGCACATGGCTGGTGTGTATAGGGTCCCTGAGTTGGAACCCAGAGTAGTGGGCAGGTCTAGGTTCCCCTACCAGCCACAGGTAAAGGGACATAAACCTCAATGAGGAGGCATGGCTTATCTGGGAGCCCGAACATGGAATGAATTTAAAGGGCCCAGAGCCAGGGCTGAAGATCCTAGTGAGGGAAAATAGAATCCAATAAACAGTCTAACACCATGGAAGGGGTTCCCTTGGACTTTTTGACATGGCTTAAGGCCCAAGACATTGAAAAAAAAAATCAACAAGATCATCTGGCAGACTGCAGAGGGTGTGGTAAGTGTCCCTTTGCAACTATTCTTGTTAAAAAAAAAATGCTTAGACCCTGGTATAAATGAAAACCATGTAAAAAAAGTAAACACCTCAAAAGTCTATCCCTACTAGTCTATAGAAAATAAAGTGAACTTGGGGTTTTTGGTGGAATGGGCCTGGTGACAGCTCTGTGAGGGGAAATTATCAGACATCAAGTGTCTTTTCTTTGGAGCTTCCCCTGATCCTATGATGGCTTCATGAGATTCTAAGGGGCTCCCTTTCTCTTTATTCTGAGAGTCATTTGCCACTGGACCCCTCCCAACTAAATCATTCCTATGCTCATCTTCCACCAAGTGCCTTCCAGTAAACAGACACTAATGTCTCTGCCCTTAAACACATCTTCAAGAGGCACTGAACAGACTGACATCTACCTCGCTCTCCATGCATCAGAGCTTAAGACAGTCTAATCTACAACATGCCCAAGGTTGGTCACAGAGCTGCATATGGCAGGGGTGGCCAACCTGAGCCTGAGAAGGACACAGAATTTACCAGCGTACATTTCCAAAGAGCCACGGTAATAAGTCAGCAGCCCCCCGCACCTGCTACCCCCTCCCCCCGAGCCTCCCACCTACCAGCAGCCCCGCCGATCAGTGTCTCCCCCTTCCTCCTGATCAGCTGTTTTGTGGGGTGCAGGAGGCTCTGGTGTGGGGGGGGGGGGGCAGGAGGGAGGAGCGAGGGCACAGCAGGCTCAGGGGAGAGGGTGGGAAGGGGTGGAATGGAGTGGAGGGAGGGCCTGTGGCAGAGCCAGGGGTTGAGAAGTGAGCATCCCTGGGCACATTGGAAAGTTCGGGGCTGGAGCTCCAGCCCCGGAGTCGGGGAGTTGCATATTAACATCTGAAGATCCACATGTGGGCCACCCCTGGCATATGGGTTCTTGCTCTCAGGTGTAAAATGAAAGAGTCCATTCAAATGACAGTGTTACCAGTTTAAAAGATTGTGGTTACACTGATTGACTCTGTGGATAGTGGAGAGCGAGAGGGGGAAGAGGAACTCCATTTTGACTCCCAACAAGCAAAGTGTGTCATGTGTTGTGGAAAACCAGCAGCTGCTTATGAGCAGAGAAGTATAGCTGATTTTCCAAAATGCACAGTGATTCATCAGGCACTGATGGGTAGGATCAAGCCTTTTCCTGTCTCAGGTTCTTAGAACTGGATAAACTGAAACATTGTTTTCAGCAAGCCCTTGTTACCGCACTTCACTGCAATGCATTTCTAGGGGCTCACGTTCAGGCAGTTTCTGATAGAATGAGGATATCCTCTCTTCTAGAGCTGTACCAAGTCCTGTGCAATTAGAGCACTTGAACAGCCGTACGCGGATCTCTTCCGTGCACCTCACAAGGCATGCACTTTTACAATAACTCCGAAAAGCCAACCTGTCCGACAGCCTGATTCACCACCACGTGAAACTTGTATTTATGGCTCCAGGTGGTCGAACAGCAATGGGCCAAATCCTTAACTCCTTGCTCATTGAAGTCAAAGGAAGTTTTAGCTGAGCAAGGACTTTGTAAAAACTGAACATGGATTTAAGATTTAGCCCAATGATTTTAGAAACAGTGACAGTTGGGAACACATTAGTATTCTACAGTCCGTATGCTGCTATTGAAAATGGGCAGGTTACATTGTTTCTCCTTTTGGGCCGATTCTGATCGCAACTGTTTTTTATGCTAGTGGAATTCTTCTCCCCTCTATGGACTTGTTCCTGATTTACACCAATGAGATCACATCCATTTAATTTTTATTAAACATGCATAAACACTTTACCATGTACTGGAGAAAAATACAGGCAATAATAGATACTTATGCGCCAAATTCTGCCACCCTTTTCCTCCCTGAGTGCAATCTTATTGTAAAACTAGACCCACTGATGTCAAAGGAACCAGATGTGCTGCAAAGTAGTACTGAACATGAGTAAGTACCAGAATCTGGCCCTATAACTTTCTCTTAGTAATATTCTGAACATTATTTTCCCTCAATAAAATAAGAGGCCAAAAATTCAGGAGCTCTTATTCAAACAAAGCTCCCATTTGGTGCTAGATGAGCAGTCTAACTATTGTATTCTCTATTAGGATTCATTAGGAAAAGGATAGATAAGACAGAAAATATATTGCCTCTATATCAAGATATGGGCGTACCATAGATTTAATACTGCATGCAGACGTGGTCGCCTCGTCTCAAAAAAGATCTATTGGAATTGGAAAAGCTACAGAAAAGGGCAACAAAAATTATTAGGGGTATGGAACAGCTTCCATATGAGGAGAGATTAATAAGATTGGGTGGGACTTTCCAGCTTGGAAAAGAAATGACTAAGGAGAGATATGATAAAGGTCTATAAAATCATGACTACTGTGGAGAAAGTAAATAGTGTTATTTACTCCTTCGCATAACACAAGAATTAGGGGTCACCCAATTAAATTAATAGGCAGCAGGTTTAAAACAAACAAAAGGAAGTATTTCTTCACACAACGCACAGTCAACTGTGGAACTCTTTGCCAGAGGATGTTGTGAAGACCAAGACTATAACAGGGTTCAAAAAAAGAACGATACACAGCAACTCCTCATTCAACGTTGTAGTTCTGTTCCTGAAAAATGCGACTTTAAGTGAAACGATGTTAAGAGAATCCAATATCCCCATAAGAATGAATGTAAAGGGGGGGGAGGGGGTTAGGTTCCAGGGAAACTTTTTTTTGCCATACAGTACAGTACTATAGTTGGGAGGTGCCCCCGCCTTACCCCACACAGGCACCGCCCACTAGCACTGGAGACAATGAGGCAAGCAAGGAGGCTGAAGGTGCTGTAGGCTAGGAGAAGCACATTGCGCCAGCAGCTTCCCCTATTTTGCAAGCACCAGAGACAGGGGCTCAACCCTCGGCCCACCCACTCCACCCCTTCCCCCAAGCCCCCCCCTTAACCCGCCTCCTCTTCTCCCCTTTACTCCGCACGCAGAGTCCTTGCTCCTCCCCACTCCCTCCGCCTCCTGCCCACGGCAATCAGCTGGCTTGCGGTATTCAGGAGGCAGAAGGGAGGGGGGAGGAGCGAGGACACTGCCTGCAGGCTTCCTCTCCCTCTCCCGCCTCCTGAACACTGCAAACCAGCTGATTGCCATGGGCAGGAGGAGGAGGGGGAAGGCTGCTAGCTATGGACAAAGCAGGCAGCCAAACGACATTATAGCAAAGCATTGCACAACTTTAAACGGATCATGTTCTGTAATTGAGCAGGGACAGAAGATCGAAACAACATTAAATGAGAGGAGGTTAAGTGGGGAGTTACTGTACATTCATGGAGGATAGGTCCATCAATGGCTATTAGCCAAGATGGGCAGGGATGCAAAACCAAACTCTGAAGCGTCCCTAGCGTAGTCTTGGTTTGCCAGAAGCTGGGAATGGGTGACAGGGGATGGATCACTTGATCATTACCTGTTCTGTTCATTCCCTCTGGGACAGCTGGCATTGGCCGCTATCAGAAGACAGGACACTGGGCTAGAAGGATCATTGGTCTGACCTGGTATGGTCATTCTTATGATTATATACACCTAAATACTGTGCATAGATCAGTGGTGTAGCTAGGAGTGGAAATTTGGGTGGGCCCCGACTTTCAGGTGGACGGGCAATGACAGACTGTGCTAGCTCAGCTTCTCCCCCTACGCCATGCCCTCTTCCTAGCCCTGGTGCCCCCAGACACAGGGTTGCACCTGCCAAGATGGGCATGCACATGAGGTGGCTTAGACAATGACAAGGCAGAGCTGCTGGAGCGCAGCTTTCTGAAGGGTGGACACACAGCTCCATCCTGGATTTCATGTGCCTGAGTGATGCTCCGGGCCATTGTGGCAAAGCTACACCTCTGCTCAGATTTGGGTGGGCCAGGATGCTAAGTGAGTGGGCTGTGGCCCACCGAGGCCCACCAGTGGCTACACCTCTGGCATAGATACAGTACTCTAAAATTTGACATGTTTATTCAATGAATAAATGCAATAGTTTCAAATCAAGCTAGTACTGTATGCAAGAGTCATATTGTGAGCCAGTATTATTTATCATCTTTTCATGCCAACACTACTGAAATCTGGAACACTTACCCAATTTAAAAAACAAAGTCATGTGTGTCCATGAATCTCTTCAGGATAATGGAGAAATCGGAAGATATACCAGATGAAAACCATTTAGAATGGTATGTAACTATATACAGTGACAGTATGCCTCTGTAAATATTAAGTTGTATCATTCCTTGGTCAGTATTTACTTTTTTGGCCAATCAAACGTGATGCTCATCATAAGAATCCAATATCTATATTATCTTGTGTCAAATGAATGCCCTAGTATGAGTGGACGAAAAAGTTACACTCTAGCACATTTTGATAAAAAGAACCTCACATACTTTAACCAATACACATATAGTCTCACAGCAAAATGTAGGGATTTATATGCATGAATATGCAAACATAGATAAGATTACTACCTAACAAATAATTCATTGGTCAAGATATGGAAATAAAACTTTTTAAAAATTCTTACGGCTTGAAATGCAGTAAGCCAGTCTGCAATTGATCTTCCTGAAAAGCTGCTTGTTGACTGGCCAGAGGACAAGTGTGAAGAGCTGAATGAAGTTAATCATCAGTCCGGACACTATAAATATGTAGCAGATAAGAAGGTGGCAAATGAACTGAGACTTCAGAAAGCCAATGATGTCCATGGTTCTTTAAGAATGGAAGGGTAACTGCCAGAAAGAGAAAATCCAGGAATTCAGAAGATAGTCTGCAAAATCAAGCAACAATAGCAGCTGTTAGTAAACAGAAATAAAGTTAAATAGAAATAAAAATTTGAATACATAGATAACTCACGACTAGTGTTAGCAGTGAAGTCACTGCTTTCCTACTAAATCTTTTTTTCTATTCTTAAGAGAAAGACCTGGTTACAAATACTTACAAAAACAGACACTGAAAAACAAAGCTACATTTTCAAACAATTTACATCATTTGGTGATGAACACGTGCTCCTATGCCTAAATCCCACTGACTTCAAGAATGAAGTGCTTTGCTGGATAGAGATGGGATTACCCAGGTACTCAGTGTCAACCATGCTCATATGCTCTGCTGAATCAGATCCTTATTGATAAAGTATGAAATAACTGTACAGAATGGTGTTCAGACAATTACATTCGAAATAAGATATATTCCTTGAACTTTACCTTCATGATGAGCCCCAAAAGTTACATTCGTACAGTCTTGAGAAATTAAAGACAAAAAACAAAGAAAAACTGTTTGCTTCATGCCCTGGGACAGCAGTTTTAATCAAGGTCCACAAGGTACTCTGAGAAAGTGGCTGATAGGTCACACGTCCTTAGTCCCTGCTAGTGAATGGTACTACATACATACCTGCATGTGTAACTTATTTTGCTTTGGAAGCCCAGTCCCCCTCTACAAAACACTTAGTTCTGCCAGGTGCTAAGCATTCTGGCTCAGTGCAGTAGAGACGAGAAGCACATGCTTAAAATTTAAGCATGTGAGCAGTCCCATTGAAATCAATAAAGCTACCCAGCTGTTTACAGTTAATCACATAACTAAGTGTTTTGCTAGATAGAGCAAGTGAGCTGATCATCTTGCAGGACTGAGTCTTTATTCAGTAGTGCAGAGAAGCTGAAAAAGTGAACCAGCTCAGAACATTTTGCAGCTCACCTTTAAGCCTACAAAAGCTTCAAAGGACCATCAAACATCAAATCCATTCTCGATCATTTGAAATGAACATATCAGAAGCTTAAAAATGAGGAGAAGTAGTCCTCCTTTTTAAAAAATAGCATGCGGCTTTTCTCCGGCTATTCTAATATAATGCAATTATCAAGTCTTGGTTTACTTCTTTATGCACTGGCATCCTCCATGGGATCTCCGCTGCAGAGCTCTCAGACTAGTGTTGGTTAGGCAACTGTTGCTACAGAGCCAGCAAACAGCACCCCAACAATATAGCCTTTAGATCCCTTGTAAAGGAATTTTGTGTGACCAAGTGGTGACATTTTAAAAAAATTTTTACCACCATTAGGCAATTTTAAGATAGAAGTTAAGGCCCAAAAGGTGACCTGCCAATGTCCCTTGAATAGATAAAGCAAGAACTATCACAGATCCAGTCTATTACTGAAAGTCAGTAGCATTAATACAAAATGTTCTCTCTTTCCCATCTGTGCTGACATGCTTGACAAGGGAAATAACCCTGCTTGACAGATATCAACAATGGAAGGTTATAGCTCTGAATAGCTATTTATACCTATACCAACCCTGGAAACCCTAAAAATAACAAAGATTGACTATTAAGACTTCATGGGCAGAAAATGTGATGGTTGTCTGGTTGGAAGCATCATTTTTTTTTAAACAAAAATCTGAATTCAGTCAGCTGGGATCATCACTGTAGCTAACACGATCACATTACCAGGAGCATAACTGCAAAGTTACCAACAAAATCCAAGTAAATTTGCATTTTGTATAAGTAACATATGGATTAATTTTAACAAAGCATGCTTCCATGGATAAACAAACCTTCCATTAGATTTACCCTTTCCATTATTAAAGTAAGCAGTTTAGGAGTTTTCTGCCACACTGCAAAAGAAAGTATGTTATCTCATTTTTATGATTGTTAAAAACCTCTCTTCAGGGCATATTTACGTCACTGCTCACATGCCTTTTTTGGTATATTCAAATTAAACCCTCAATCTACCATTTGTGTTTTTCTTCCCCAGTTAGGCCCAAACCTGCTCCTGCAGGAAGCAGACCCTCAATTCTAGACATCATTTTGCTGGCCTGTTGTCATTTGAACTCAGTGAGGGACCTATCAAAATTTTGGAGAGAGAGAGAGAGAATTTGCTTGTCACAGCATTCAATATGTACAGCTTGCTCAATTGTTTCATGTTTTCACAATTTTCTCACTGGGCACAATATACACAGGAAGCAGTATAAACATTAGCGTTCAGACATGAAAGACCCAATTCAGTAGTGTTTACTCAAACAGAACTCCCACTGATGCCAGTGAGAGTTCGGCCTGAATAAGGAGCGCATATTTGGGCCCATGCTCGTGAGGCAGAATTCTGGTCTTAGATGTATGAACTACTCCCTCCATTGATTTCAGCAACATTTGAGCCCCCACACTGCATTGTGCTGTAATGCTAGTGAATTGTCCATTACAAAAATAGCCCATCTCATTTGCTATAAAAATCAAAGGTCACTAATTGGAAAAACTAATACTAATAAAATTTCATACTAATAGAAAAAACGAGATGTTCCTTTAATAGCTTACCCTGTTCCTGGATCTTCTATGTCGAAGGAAGTTACACAGTGGAATCTGGTAACCCTACAGTATTTTCACTTGGATTGCTAGCTCTTTGAGGCAGGGACTGACTTTGGGCAGTACCTAACACTCTGGGGCCTTGATCCTGAGTTAGTGCCCCTAAACACAACTGTACTATTTTATTGGTATTGTAGTAAACAATCCAGATCCAAATCAACTTGAACCTGATACCCCATGTTTAATGGCTCATCTGTTTCTGAATACATTGGATTGACACCACTGTGAAGCAATAAGGAAGTGATTTGTCCAGAGGTTAAAGAAGGTTGTTTTTTTGACCAAGCTGTAGCTAGAAAAGGACAATGAGTTTGGGGGGGGGGGGCGCGGAGGGTGAGAAAACCTGGATTTGTGCTGGAAATGGCCCAACTTAATGATCACTTTAGATAAGCTATTACCAGCAGGAGAGTGAGTTTGTGTGTGTGTATGGGGGTGGAGGGGTGAGAAAACCTGGATTTGTGCTGGAAATGGCCCACCTTGATTATCATGCACATTATAGGGAGAGTGGTCACTTTTGATAAGCTATTACCAGCAGGAGAGTGAGTTTGTGTGTGTGTGGTTTTTGGAGGGGGGTGAGGGAGTGAGAGAACCTGGATTTGTGCTGGAAATGACCCACCTTGATTATCATACACATTGTGAAGAGAGTGGTCACTTTGGATGGGCTATTACCAGCAGGAGAGTGAGTTTGTGTGGGGGGGGGCAGAGGGTGAGAAAACCTGGATTTGTGCTGGAAATGGCCCAACTTGATCATCACTTTAGATAAGCTATTACCAGCAGGACAGTGGGGTGGGAGGGGGTATTGTTTCATGGTCTCTGTGTGTATATAATGTCTTCTGCAGTTTCCACGATATGCATCCGATGAAGTGAGCTGTAGCTCACGAAAGCTCATGCTCAAATAAATTGGTTAGTCTCTAAGGTGCCACAAGTACTCCTTTTCTTTTTGCAAAGGCAGACTAACTCAGCTGTGACTCCGAAACCTGTAATTAAAACACCGAATCTCATAGTTGCTGGTGACTTACATGAAATGAACTAATGGTGGTATCGATCCCCATCTTAGTGTGCAATATATGCCCTTTGTGTAATGAAGATTTGCTTCCTTCTACTTGTTATACTGTGTACTGCCTGAAGACACGTTAAGGTTGACACTTCTCTGTAGGTTGGAAAGTGGCAATGTGGCATATGTTTATTGCAGCAGTTGCAGGTTGCAGCCATTATCAATAAGGCTGGAAAACAATTAGTATAACACTCTAATCACATCCCTGTTTTCACACGTGTTATTAAAAAAATCATTTTTGAGACCGCAAGTTTATTAGTTTGGTCAATGAGCCAAGGGTTTTTTTAAGTTTGTTTTTATGTTTGAGCAGGATTGGATATAGTTACAATTCACAAACCAGCCCTTGATCTTATAGAACCTCAAGATAGGACTGATGCTTTTTCCTCAATATGGTTTTAATAAGTTTTGCCAAAAGTAAACAAGTATATGGACAGGTTTCAGAGGAACAGCCGTGTTAGTCTGTATTCGCAAAAAGAAAAGGAGTACTTGTGGCACCTTAGAGACTAACCAATTTATTTGAGCATGAGCTTTCGTGAGCTACAGCTCACTTCATCAGATGTTTATATAGTATATGGAGAAAACCACAGGAACCTTCTCTCCTGATACAGACCAACTTCCTCAATCCATCAGTAGGACTACTTACATGTTTAAAGTTAGATAAACATAGATAGCAGGCACTGAATTACAATTGCATGGGAAATATATCAATGAATGCCATACATTGACTGAAAAACTCCAGCAATTAGGCTTATCATAAAATCATTCATTAAAACCAGCTAGCCTCTTTAATTCCATGTCACAGAATCCCTCTAATCTAATGCAATTCCTAAAGACCAGTGAGGGTCTGGATCAAAGAAGAAACCCATAATATAAAATGAAAACAGAGTCTGGTATAATGGCAATCCGGGGGTGGGCGGGAAAATCACTGTTTGACATGATTAACAAAATTATGTATTAAGGGTAGCTGATCAAAAGCCTTTCAAAAGAAGGAAGAATATACCATTACTCCAGTGATTCATTCTTTTCACTGTTACAGTAGTTTTCCAAAGAAAAATTTTAAACTTGAGCACGTTACATTTATATTCAACATATGACATACTGCAGGCCTTTGATGCTAAACTTTGTAAGTTTAAAGCAATAACCACTGATAAAACAGTGTATTGCAATAATTCATGAAGACACAATGGTACATTTGAAAGTCAGTCTTGTTTCATAGCTCAGCCACAAAATTTAAGTTTAATAAAAATAGTTAATTTAATTAGGGATGGAACTTTGTCATAAGGACAAAGTAGAGACACTTGTTCTTGTAAATAAATAAATAAATAAAAGATTAGGGAATTACAAAGCCTTATTTCAATAGGTTCTTCCTCTCTCCCGGCTCTCCCAATTCAATCCAAGCTAGTGTTTTGGATTTAAGAACGTCCCCCTACAGTGTTTGCAGCTCAAACACCACCGCACTGGTGCATGAAACACCACAAGTGCATGAAAGAGTGAAAGTAACCGTAAATAAAAATGCACTTCTTGTAGCCTGGGAAACAGTATAAATAAAAAGGCAAATAGTGCAAGGTACAATTTTATTTTAATAAAATCAAAGGTACAGTTGTCAGCACAGGCAAGGACATTGATTTTTTTTTAAACACTGAGGGGACAATGAAGCCCTGTGACTTAAACCAATGTCACCTTATTGTTTTCAATAGTCATCCACAGTTAACCCCAGTGTAAATGAGAAGAGGATAAGGCCCATAACTCTTAGAGTGTGATTTATTAAACATACACACTAATTTTCTTACAGCTCATGACTGAAAGCCATAACAGCCGTTTGAAAACAAAAAGGCCCAATCAATACATTCTCAGAAGACATTAAGATAGAAAACAGTTTTTTTGGCAGCCATCTTATCAACACCCTTAAATTAATTGGGGGAAAGTGGTCAGAACAAAAAACAAACAAACAAAAGGATGCTTTGTGAGGGGCATTTCCCTTTGGTATGAAACAGATAGAGGGCCAAACACTTGTCTAGTGAGTAGTCTAAGGCTACACACTTATTTGACTAAGGGGTTACAAGGTCAGGACCATAAATAGCAGCCATTACTTTGCACTCCTCCTTTCCCGTTATCAGAGCCATCTAGTTTTGCTCTGAAGCAAGACAGATCAGACATCTCTTCTGTTTACACCACTTCCAAACATTCTTTTTATCCCCACGTGCAGGCTGTTGCAGTAGTTTATCTCCAGTGCCCCCTACTGACCAATTCTTTGGCCCCGAAATGAGTTCTCTCTCAATACATGTTCAGTGACTTAGCCCTCTGGCGAGGTCAAATTTTTCGGAACCTCAGAAGGGGACAGAAATGGAAAGTCCAGCTAAAGAGTCCACACCAACTGCCAAAGAGAAGAGCTTTAGGCCCCACTCAAACTATGAAGTTCCCTGCTCTTCCCCCCTTACTGGGAATTGTAGAGTTCTCTCTTTGGTCCTCCCTCTTTCCTATAGGCCTGTAACGGGGTTGACCCCCCCCCCCCCCCCCGCCATTCAGGGTGCTACCTGATATGCTGGGGTCCCACTGATTCTGCCCTTTCTACCAGCCTGGGTTTCCTTACCCTCTTCTAGCTGAGCAGGCCCTCAAGCCTTCTCTAGCACATAGACAGGTAAGGCCACACTCAGCAGACAGACAGACTGAAATCAGCTCAGGGATTTACTCAGCACTCACATGCACACCTCCTTTGGAGTGTAAGCCCAAAATAATATTGTCTTGTACTGTATAGAGAGATCTGCACATTGCAAACTCATACAAATCACCCCCTTCCTCAACGTGGAGGGAGATATGCATAGCTTTTTGTGCCCCCGCCCTCATGAATTGTACAAACTGGGATTTGTAACAAACAAAAAAAAGTTTACCACAAAAGGTAGATTTTAAGTAATTAAAAGGGATAGCAAACAGAACAAAGCACATTACTGAGCAAATAAAACAAAACATGCAAACTAAGTTTGATACACTCAAGAAACAGGTTACAAAATGTAATTTCTCACCCTAAATGTTGTTTTAGGCAGGTTGCAGAGTTTCTGTAGCTTAGAGTTCCAGTTATTTCCAGGACTCAGGCCCGGTCTTTCTCTTCAGGTGTTTTTAGCAATCTTCCCTCTTGGACTGGGAGGCAATAGAGAAGAGTCTTGATTGACTTACTTCCCAGCCTTTAATAGAATTTACCTAAGGCAGGAATCTTTTGTTTCCCAGTCTGACCCCCCCTACCCCCTTAATGGAAAAATACTGAAAGCCCAAGGTGGGGGTCTAGTACCAGGTGACCAGCTCACCTGACCCCACAGCGTTAAAGCAGCAGCCTGGGGAGCTTCTCAAGAAGGCAGGAGATTAGTATCTTCCAAGTCTTGTTGTTCTTCCTAATGGCCCACTGAGGCTGATTGGGGGGGGAACGCTCACCAGACAGTAGGCAAATACACACACAGTTGTAATTGTTACATAGTCAATATTCCTAACCTCCGATAAAGAAATGATACATTCATACAAATTGGATAAACACATTCAGTAGATCATAACTTTTCTGATGATACCTCTTGCATAAAACATCTTAGTTGTGCCATATTAATATCATAACAATATTTCTATGAAGAATATGGGGTGCAGTGTCACAAGGCCCTCTTCAGCCTACCTTTACCAGACCCTTCCCTGAGATTGAGAGCTCCCTCACTCTTCCTTCCTGGGTCTCCTTCACTGCACTCTCTTTCCTCCCTATAAAGAAAAGGAGGACTTGTGGCACCTTAGAGACTAACCAATTTATTTGAGCACAAGCTTTCGTGAGCTACAGCTCACTTCATCGGATGAACCTTGATCCTGTCACAGCTGGGATCACTAACTGTAACTGAGGGTTTGGCTACACTTACACTACAGCAAACAGGGAAAGATTAAGAATGAGCTCTCAAAAATGGATACTCTCATAAAGAACCAACCTTCCACACAAACTTCCTCGTGGCTGGATTTTACTAAAACTAGACAAGCCATTTACAACGCACACTTTGCTTCTCTACAAAAGAAAAAAGACACTAAACTTTCTAAACTACTACATGCTACAAGGGGCCACAGCAATGGTTCCCTCACCCCACCTAGCAATATTGTTAACCTATCCAACTATACTCTCAGCCCAGCAGAAGCAGCTGTTCTATCTCGGGGCCTCTCCTTCTGCCCCTCCACCCCCACGAACATGATACAGTTCTGTGGTGACCTAGAATCCTATTTTCGACGTCTCCGTCTCAAGGAATATTTCCAAAATACCTCTGAACAACATACTAATCCACAGAGGTCTCCCTGCCAACACTACAGAAAGAGGGATTCTAGATGGACTCCTCCTGAAGGTCGAAACAGCAGACTGGACTTCTACATAGAGTGCTTCCGCCGACGTGCACGGGCTGAAATTGTGGAAAAGCAGCATCACTTGCCCCATAACCTCAGCCATGCGGAACGCAATGCCATCCACAGCCTCAGAAACAACTCTGACATCATAATCAAAAAGGCTGACAAAGGTGGTGCTGTTGTCATCATGAATAGGTCGGAATATGAACAAGAGGCTGCTCGGCAGCTCTCCAACGCGAGTTTCTACAAGCCATTACCCTCTGATCCCACTGAGAGTTACCAAAAGCAACTACAGCATTTGCTCAAGAAACTTCCTGAAAAAGCACAAGATCAAATCCGCACAGACACACCCCTGGAACCCCGACCTGGGATATTCTATCTACTACCCAAGATCCATAAACCTGGAAATCCTGGGCGCCCCATCATCTCAGGCATTGGCACCCTGACAGCAGGATTGTCTGGCTATGTAGACTCCCTCCTCAGGCCCTACGCTACCAGCACTCCCAGCTACCTTCGAGACACCACTGACTTCCTGAGGAAACTTCAATCCATCGGTGATCTTCCTGATAACACCATCCTGGCTACTATGGATGTAGAAGCCCTCTACACCAACATTCCACACAAAGATGGACTACAAGCCGTCAAGAACACTATCCCCGATAATGTCACGGCTAACCTGGTGGCTGAACTTTGTGACTTTGTCCTTACCCATAACTATTTCACATTTGGGGACAATGTATACCTTCAGATCAGCGGCACTGCTATGGGTACCCGCATGGCCCCACAGTATGCCAACATTTTTATGGCTGATTTAGAACAACGCTTCCTCAGCTCTCGTCCCCTAAAGCCCCTACTCTACTTGCGCTATATTGATGACATCTTCATCATCTGGACCCATGGAAAAGAAGCCCTTGAGGAATTCCACCATGATTTCAACAATTTCCATCCCACCACCAACCTCAGCCTGGTCCAGTCCACACAAGAGATCCACTTCCTGGACACTACAGTGCTAATAAACAATGGCCACATAAACACCACCCTATACCGTAAACCTACTGACCGCTATTCCTACCTGCATGCCTCCAGCTTTCACCCTGACCACACCACACGATCCATCGTCTACAGCCAAGCTCTGCGATACAACCGCATTTGCTCCAACCCCTCAGACAGAGACAAACACCTACAAGATCTCTGTCAAGCTTTCTTACAACTACAATACCCACCTGCAGAAGTAAAGAAACAGATTGATAGAGCCAGAAGAGTTCCCAGAAGTTACCTACTACAGGACAGGCCTAACAAAGAAAATAACAGAACGCCACTAGCCGTCACCTTCAGCCCCCAACTAAAACCCCTCCAACGCATTATTAAGGATCTACAACCTATCCTAAAGGATGACCCAACACTCTCACAAGTCTTGGGAGACAGGCCAGTCCTTGCCTACAGACAGCCCCGCAACCTGAAGCAAATACTCACCAACAACCACATACCACACAACAGAACCACTAACCCAGGAACTTATCCTTGCAACAAAGCCCGTTGCCAATTGTGCCCACATATCTATTCAGGGGACACCATCACAGGGCCTAATAACATCAGCCACACTATCAGAGGCTCGTTCACCTGCACATCCACCAATGTGATCTATGCCATCATGTGCCAGCAATGCCCCTCTGCCATGTACATTGGTCAAACTGGACAGTCTCTACGTAAAAGAATAAATGGACACAAATCAGATGTCAAGAATTATAACATTCATAAACCAGTCGGAGAACACTTCAATCTCTCTGGTCACGCAATCACAGACATGAAGGTCGCTATCTTAAAACAAAAAAACTTCAAATCCAGACTCCAGCGAGAAACTGCTGAATTGGAATTCATTTGCAAATTGGATACTATTAATTTAGGCTTAAATAGAGACTGGGAGTGGCTAAGTCATTATGCAAGGTAGCCTGTTTCCTCTTGTTTTTTCCTACCCCCCCCCCAGATGTTCTGGTTTAACTTGGATTTAAACCTGGAGAATGGTCAGTTTAGATGAGCTATTACCAGCAGGAGAGTGAGTTTGTGTGTGTATGGGGGTGGGGGGGATGTGAGAAAACCTTGATCTATGCAGGAAATAGCCCGACTTGATTATGTAAAGAGTTGTCACTTTGGATGGGCTAGCACCAACAGGAGAGTAAATTTGTGGGGGGGGGTGGAGGGTGAGAAAACCTGGATTTGTGCTGGAAATGGCCCACCTGTTGATCACTTTAGATAAGCTATTACCAGCAGGACAGTGGGGTGGGAGGAGGTATTGTTTCATGATTTCTGTGTGTATATAAAGTCTGCTGCAGTTTCCACGGTAAACATCTGATGAAGTGAGCTGTAGCTCACGAAAGCTCATGCTCAAATAAATTGGTTAGTCTCTAAGGTGCCACAAGTACTCCTTTTCTTTTTGCGAATACAGACTAACACGGCTGTTCCTCTGAAACTTACATTTATAGCGCTCTAACTAATCACCCCCCTGAGCGCAGCAAGTGAGAGTGCTGCAAAGCACTAGCATAAACAGGCTCCTAGTGCTCGTAGCTAATCCCCTCGTGGAGGTGGATTACCAGCACACGCGCACGCGACCACATTCTCACTTCAAAGCCCTGCCACAGGAGCACTCCTGTTACAGCGCTTTGAAATTTCCAGTGTAGCCCTGTCCCGAGTCACCAGATCAGGATCAGCTGGGGGTTAACTGCCACACCACAGGAAAAGCTGAGCTGAGTCCCCTTAAAGTGCCAGCTAGCCCAATACAGTCACACAAGGAGATTATGCGACTTGCCTCAAGGTCGCATAAACTGGGGCGGAGAGAGTCAGGAACAGAATTCTAGAGTCCCTAGCAGCAAATTCAGTCCAACTGCACTGTTTCTCTGGGCTCTAGGCTACGCTAATGGGACACAACAAGAAATCACATTTCTGCCTGAGCGTTTTGTACCTGCTATGCTTACAAGTAGTACCTAAGATATGTTTTACCTTAAAGCACTGTGTTTAAACCAAAGCATGGGTTTAAACTGCTTTGCTGCATATGGATGGATTTGTTGTAGACTAAAGCATCTAAATCTGGGATTTAGGCTCTTAGTCCCAGTGGTAGGCGCTGCAAAACCCACACTGAGCTGCCACCCGACTCAGCAGGCACCGACATTTTTCACTACAAAAGTCTCCTAGGTGCAGAAGTTCCTGCCTCTAGGCATGTGCTCTGCTGCCTCGCTCAGAGGACCCAGGCATTTATCTCCCATGTAAGTCCCAGCACAATCCTTAAATCAGGTGGAAGAGGCGGCAGGGGACACGGGACGGTGACATTCAAGGGAAGGGACATACACACACACCCCGCCCCCACTCACCTCGCCTGTAAGGCCTGATCTGTTAGAATGGGGTCCATTCAAAATCCAGAGGAGGATGTGCCTCCTTATAAAACTTTTAGTCCAGGGGTTAGAGCCCTCATCTGGGATGTGGGAGACCCAGGTTTAATTGCTTCTTCCCCCATCAGGCAGAGAGGGGGGAATTCAACCAGTCTCCCACAGCCCAGGTGAGGGCTCTAACCACGGGATTAAAAGTTATAATAGAGGCCGAGGCACCACCACCTCTTGCATTTCTTGCAAGGAGCAGCTTAGGCTCCTAAACCATTTGACTTCAGGGGAGGGATTTGCAGCTGTTGCTAGCAGAGCTGGGGATCGCTGCATCTTGGATTAAGGCATCTAATTCCATGAGAGGTGCAGGGTTTAGGACGCACCCCTCGTCAGCATCTCCCATTGGCTAGTTTAGGTGGTTCCCTGCTGAGCATGCTGGCTTTTGTGGATTCCATTTTTTAGGTATGTCTGCGTCTATGCATTGTATAGAGAGCCGAGATACCCAACCCAGGCTTTATGGATCCCATTGTTGCACCAGTGATTTTCTAGGTGCCTAAAAGTTAGGTGTTGCAGTACTCAGCACTGTCATGTCTAAGTCTCATTACAGATCCGGGCTATGGTTAAGTGCTTTGCTGAATGACAGTCCAAAGTGTTGAGCTTCAGGGGAAGTTTAGAACAGCTAGACATCTTACAGGACACTGCACACTGCCACATTTGCTGTTGACTGAAACTGACTCTCACAAACAGGAACCAGTTGCTGAGGTAGAGAATACAGTCAGGCTAGAATAAAGCAGCCTCAGTACTGGGTTTAAATAAGCTTTTATTCAAACAAGAAATAAGCATTATCCTAAAACTATTTTTCAAATCATCACCGAATGAATACAAGGATGACTGCAGTACAAGAGTTTCCTCTAATGATGCTTCTATATACATACAGCAAGTCACAGGAAATCTTGTTTTGTTCTTCCTTGTGGTTAGCAAGTGCATACATGATTCACACTAAAGCATCTCCACAAGAAAGCATAGTCCAATAGATGCCACAATAGCTATAACTGAAGGAGTTTACAGGAATTGTCTCTATTTTCCCATTTTTTCCTCTTAGAACCGGATCCAGTTCCCACTGAAGTCAACTGACAAAATGCCGCTGACTTCAGGGCATAGGATCAGGCCCTGAGGTCCCAATTCAGGATTGCATTGAATCCCATGGTTAAATATCATTGACTTGATCAGCACTTAAGCATAAATGATCTGGAAAAAGAGGTAAACAGTAAGGTGGCAAAATTTGCAGATGATACAAAACTACTCAAGATTGCAATCTGCTTTGGACGTAACTAAGAGAGTTACAAAGGAATCTCACAAACCTGGGTGACCGGACAACAAAGTGGCAGATGAAATTCAGTGTTGATAAATGCAAAGTAATGCACATTGGAAAACATAATCCCAACTATACATATAAAGTGATGAGTCTAAATTAGCTGTAACCACTCAAGAAAGATCTTGGAGTCATTGTGGATAGTTCTCTGAAAACATCCACTCAATGTGCAGTCCAAAAAAAAAAAAAAAAAAAGGCAAACAATGTTGGGAATCATTAGGAAAGGGCTAGATAAGACAGAAAATATCATATTGCCTCTATATAAATCCATGGTATGCCCACATCTTGAATACTGCATGCACATCTGGTTGCCCCATCTCCAAAAAATATTTTTTTATATAATTAGAGGTATTGGAAAAGGTACATAAAAGGGCAACAAAAATGATTAGGGGTATGGAACAGCTTCCAAATGAGGCGAGATGAATAAGACTGGGACTTCAACGGAGATTACTAAAGGGGGATATGATAGAGGTCTATAAAATCATGACTGGTGTGCAGAAAGTAAATAAGCAAGTGTTATTTACTCCTTCTCATAACACAAGAGCTAGAAGTCACCAAATGACATTAATAGGCAGCACGTTTAAAAAACAAACAAATGGAAGTATTTCTACGCACAATGAACCTGTGGAACTCTTTGCCTGAGGATGTTGTGAAGCCCAAGACTATAACAGGGTTCAAAACAGAACTAGATAAGTTCATGGAATATAGGTGCCTCAATGGCGTCCCAAGCCTCTCTTTGCCAGAAGCTGGGAACAGGCAATAGGGGATGGGTCACTTGATGATTAGCATTTTGTTCATTCCCTCTGAAGCAGCTGGCATTGGCCACTGTCGGAAGACAGGATACTGGGTTAGACAGACCTTCAATCTGACCCACTATGGCTGTTCTTATGTGCTGCAGTACCTTCCTGAAGAGGGATGCTTTCCTCCACCAGGGCCTTTATGCTCAATTCCCCTTTACAGTCAATTCATCCTTTGCTGAAAGAGCTTTATAGACATAAGCAAGGAAGTAGAAAAACACTTATTTTTAAAAGGAACTATTTAAAGAGTGCTCCTTCACAAATTGGAATTTTTAAAAAGTTGGTCCATTAAAATAATCACATTGACAGTGTCCCATCTGATGTAAGAGGGGGAACAAAAACAAAAATAATCCCAGAAATCATTAACTAATAAAGCCTTTTGCCCCCTTTCAGAAGTAAAGGAGTGGTGCAAGCTCTTTCCAGGTTGTTTGCCACAGCATATTGCTTTTTGTATATGTTTTAGTTCTGTTGCTAATAATGCAGAGGGATGTTGCTGTCTGCTCCATCACCCTGAATGCTGCTTCTCTCTCTAGTAAGAAGGGAGTGCATGCTACCACATATCCGAGTATAGCAAGATAAGTGGATGAAGGCAACCTGAGAAGGCAACAGTGGTGTCCTGGTCTGTAACAGGGGCTCCTAGGCAATACAATAATATAAATAATAAGGATTGGGAGCAGCCACCTGAGTTATTTTCAAAGGGAGCAGCCATACGTGAAGCAGCTTCACATATGCTTCTGAAAAGAACCAATTAAATCCAACTAATTGTTCAGAGCAGTGTGACAATGCCAGGGAATGGAACAATGAATGCTGAGTTATTGAGAGGGAATGGAAAGCAATGTTGCAGGTGGCCAGGAGGAGGAGATGTGTGCAAAGAGTTTGGAGCTCCGCATTTCTGAAGGGCTTGGAGCCGGCAATGGGACTGGATAGAAGACATGATGATGATCCAGGGGTGCCAAACATCACTGAGTTCATACCTCTTTTAAAAGGGTAATGTTCTGAAATGGGCATTATTCATGGGTAAGTAAGGTGAAATGGCTCCAAGTTTTCTATTGTTCTCTGGGCCTAGAAGTTCTTTTGGCAGCACTGAAGCTTAGAGAGAGTTTATATTGGAAAGGGGTTTGCTGAGAGTACTTGGAAGAGACTAGAGAGCCCAAAAAAATCTTTGCTATCTTGTTTTAAATGAAAACTATCAGTGAAATTCACTCTGAGCAGAGGGTTAGCACAAGCTCCAGGTGTCACTTCCAGCCTTTGAATCTCACGGAGTGTAGTTCTTGCTGTCTTGAACAAGGGTGAATTCTCACATGTTATTTAGTTCTGGAGTTTAAACATTTATTTCCAGTCCCTACCCCTGGGGAGCCCTTGATTTTTCTTAAAGGGAAATGACAAAGCCATTTAAAAATGTTTTTTTTACACTACTATTCCACACCAGCAACACATAATGTCCTGCAAACACTTACATGCACGAGCAGCTTTGAGGCAACTAATCCACCTTGAGTGCAACAGGACTATCCATATATGTACACAAGTGAAATTACTGAAGTGTTTACAAGATCAGGTCCTTTGAGGTGTAGAATTAGAAAACGATAAGATTTTAAAAATTTATTTATTGCTGCATTTATACAGCTCCTTTCAGTGGAGGAGTTCAAGCCACTTAAACACAAATGAACTAAGCCTCACAGCACCCCCTGAGGTATTACTATCCCTATTTTACACAGAGGGAAACCTAGGGTAGATGGAGTCTGTTGGTGCCAATGGACTTAGCAGGTATGAACACAGAGTATGTTCCAGTCCACTCACTCCGTATAAAACCTGATCCTAACTTATTCCTTCTCCCTCCCAACACTCAGAAATAAAACCAGGGTACTCAGTAGTAAATTTGGTGGGTCTCTATTAGATTTGGAGGTTATGAATTTAGGCCAGGCTCCACAAAGGGACTTTTTGTGAGTACCGCAATGCGAGTAACTTTTAAGAGCCTAGGAAACTCACCTGAGATGTGAGATCCCGGTGCAGTTTCACTTTGGATAAATAAAGAGTCATCAGGCCAGAGAGAGAGGATTTGTTTACACTGCAATTCAAAGCTTGTGGCTGGCCCACACCAACTGATTCGGGCTTGCTGGCTTGGGCAAAGGGGCTGTTTAATTGCGGTGTAGCCATTTGGGCTCGGGATGGATCCCGAACAATTAAACAGCCAATTAGCCTGAGCCAGAGTCAGCTATCACAGGCAAGCCATGAGTTTTTAATTGCAGTGTAGACATAACAACATGGGCGGTACATGCACCGCCGGCTGGGGGAGGCTAGCCCCCAGCCTCACCCCTTCCACCCAAGGCCCCATCCCTTCCGCCCATTGCCCCCGCTGGAGCCAAGCCCCCCCCCCCCCCCCACCTGAGCCCAGAGCTGCGCCTCCCCCCACCGTGGTCCCTGGCCCAGTCTCTCAGCTAGCCTCCCCGGCCCCGGGAGTTTAAGTGCCTATAAAGTTGACTGCCTATAAAGTTTAGCAGCAGTCAAGCAGGATCACAGCTGGATCACAGTGGAGCCAAAACTGGAACTTCGGCACTTAAGTTCACAGTTTAGTCCCTCAATACCTTTGTGGATCTGGGCCTTTAAGGTCCACAATGTAGCAGTAGTAATATCATGTACATAAGACCTTCATTATTCCCACCTGGAAGGGGTTCTGGGATGCAGAGGATAAAGCTGAAATAATTAACAAACAAAAACCACCAAACAAACCTCATTTAGGGCCCGATCGATTAGGGCCTGATCCAAAGCCCAGTGAAGTCTGTTAAAAGACAAGACTCCCATTGGCTTCAACAAGTTTTGGATCAAACCCTAAGAGCTTGGAAAACTTGACCCCCCCAAAAGTAGCTGAATGAAGAGTAACTATGAAAGTACTTACATTCTCAGAATGCAAAGCCAGGACCAGATCAAAGCAATCTGAACTCCCTTTCAGCAAAATCCTTCAATTATAGCCTGATTCAAAGCCCATTTAAGTCAGTGGGAGCCAGATTTTTAAAAGGTATTTAGGCACCTCAAGATGCAGATTCACTCATGGTAGAATTTTCAAAAACACCAAACTAACTCTTTAGGCACCTACAATACGTTTAGAAATCTAGCCCTGACTGTCTTTTCATCAACTTTAATGAGCTTTGGAGTAGGCCCTTAGGGCCCAGTTGGTAGACCCAAATTTCAATGTGTGACACACTCCACTTGTCCCAAACTCTTGTGTCACACTAACTGCCAGGTGTTGGGTCCTGTTAAGATGGAGGGCAGGGAAAGAGCAAGAGAGAATGTAGCACATTTAAAAAATGGTCCATGTATTTTTGGAAATATTTAGGGGAATGGTCAGTAGCAGGTTCCTGGGAAAAAGGGGGAAAGACTAATGTGTCCTGGCTATATCTGTGATTTTGGAGGGTGGGGGGAGAGACACTGAACCCCTAGGCACTTAAGTAATTGTGCCAATAGAGCTGTGAGCCAGTATTAGACAACTCACATTCAACACTATGTAGCATTGGAACTTCAGCAGTAAACCTCACATTACATCGGTGGCCCTCCCATTTCCCCCTCACTCAGCTGTAGTTTTGACAGCATTGATTTTACTTTTTCTAAGATGGCCCCTGCCATCAGATCAGAAATACATGGCTTTGTGGATATTCAAGACTGTTTCAGTCTCTATTTTAGACTTAACATTGTATTGATCTCAAGATAGTCAAAGCTACATGAGCCTCAATGTCAGGACGATTCACAGACAATTACCTCCCGCAGGGTCTTCATGCAGATGTGACCCTCTGTGCACAAATCCCTCTTGCCATGTAGAAATGGGAAGCAATAACTCGAATGGCACCGGCTCCCTATCCCTGGATGTCTCCAGACATTTGAGTAACTGTATGTGGAAGGGGAAGGATGGTCTGAGTGTGTGTGGGGTGGGGTGGGGAGGCATGCATTAGCTATCATACAGCTACTCCTGGAAATCTCTCTCATGAAATGGAGGGAGCAGTTGCTGTTCAAGTTTTTCAGATATGCTCTTACTAGCTTTTTAAACAGGTCTTCCCTCCTTTCTTATTGTCCTGACCTGGACACCAATCCTGCAAGCGGATCCACAGATGAACTCTTACATATCCATGTGGACCCAAACTCAGGGTTAGGCTTTAGTTTAATGTTAGCAAGAAAAATAAACTCTCTGATTTCACTCCCTTTCTCGTTGATTATTGGGGCTATTTTCTGTCTCATATTTTTTACCCTCATATGTTTATAAAAGCCTTTCAGTCTCTTTGGCTGGTAATAAGTAATTCTGCTTGTTTGCCTCTCCCATTTGCAAATTATTTTATTACAGTAGCATCTAGAGGCCCAAACTGAGGCCAGGGCCCTATTGTGCTAGGTGCTGCACAGAAAGTTGAAGACTGTCCCTGCCCTCAAAATAGGGTTGCCAGCTCTGACTGAAGCTATTCCGGGAGATTTCCTCCTCCCCCCAACATGATATCATTTTCTTAAAATATCCTATTAAAGTCTCCCAGATTGCTTTCAACAGTCACTGGGAGATCAATGCCAATTCCAGAAGACTCCAGACCAATCCTGGAGGGTTGGCAACCCTACCTCAAAAGCTTACAGTCTAATCAGATGTGGGGGGAGGAGGGGAGTAAACAGAAGCACAGAGAGTTAAAGTAATTTTTCCCCAATGTGAAATAGCAAGTCAGCGGCAACAAGAGACTCCAGGTCTGCTGATCCCTAATCAAGTGCCCTACCCTCTAGACAACTGCCTGAATTTCAATACAGGGTTTTTGGGGTTTTTTTTGTTTTTTGTTTTTTTTTTTGCAAATTCAGACCCTTGCAACCATTTCCTACAAGCTTTTTTCCAGAAGTGATCCTCTATAAGGTATTCACCCCTGCCAAACCCAATGCTTCCACTTCACTTCATTTCCATATCTCTTTTCTGAAGAGCCAGGTACAGAGAAAATGAAGCGAGTCAGCAAGTTCTGAAGAGCTGTTCTTCCAGCATAACAGCAGGACAGACTTTTTTTGGGGGGGGGGGGAGGGGGGGAGTGCACAGACCCTCTCTTACTACCGTCCTGATGCCAGGTAGCAAATAAGTGCAGGCTCAAGCCCATCATCAAGCATCAAATCAGTATATCCATGCCAAAAACCATAACTGGGAAGGGCCACATAACGCCCTCACTATCAGGAAGTCCTGTTGCAGGTTGAGTTTCCACATGCTATGGTTACAGGGGGTGCCTGAAATGCTGCTCCCAACTGTATTTTGATGTAACAGCTGTGTGCTGTCCCTGCACATTCCTGGCAGGTGGTGCAGCCCTGCTTTAATTTCTGCAGTGGGGTCACCAATAAGTTCAGCAAAGCTTTTATGTATCAAATGTCCCAGCCTTCCAGGAGTCTAATATATTAAAAGAAAGTTCAAACACACACAAGAAAAACTTCACCCAAGCTTCTTAGCAGGATGGCAGAAGCCATCTGAGTTTCACTTCCACAGCCAGGCCGTTTAAACACAAGGCACTTAACCTTCATTCCTCATCTGGAGCCAGGGGCTCTGCAGGGGCTTCCAGGCAGCTACAGCTCTTTTTCCAGACAGCATACAACTCCTTTCAGGCTGAGCCTCCTGCAGCTAGCTGAGATGTTCTTCTCTGAGTTCCTTTCCTTAACAGTTCACCTTCTCTGTTCCATAGGAACTACTCTCCCTGGGAGCTCTGGTAGCCTTTCACAAGGTCCAGGTGCTCATTAACCAATTAGCTGCATAGGCAGTTAGTTTCTTACAGGTGAGCAGAGATAGGTTTGTTCCCTATCACAGACAGACTGGCCCTTACTCCTCTTAAAGGGGCCAACCACCCATGAACTAAGATTTCCTCATATAGTAACAGTGAAAATATAACTCAGCCAAGCAACGAAACCCAAGCAGACAGTGATGTCTCTAGGACCCATCAGTCAGGAAATTGCAGTTGTTAATGAGTGTTTTACGCACGATGGTGGCATAGTGCCTAACACAAGTGTCTACTGTATCCTAATGCAACACACAGGCTAGCGTGTGCTGATATTGCCCTCTTGGTGCTGACCCAAAGTAAGGATAAGAGATATATAAGCTAGGGGAGTTCTCCTTTAGCTCAAGTGGCAGAGACAAGTGCTTTTGAAGCTGAAGGTGTTGCATCATTAGTCCTAGCCAGGGCGGGGGAGAGGGGGAATGTAAAGCACCATAGCATGTGTGTATAATACAGTAATTATATCTTGGTGGTGATGCATGATTTCATTATACGGACCTCGGTGGCAGAGCTGGGAGGGCTGGTATTGTGTCCTCCAGGGTTAGAAAGCCTCATCGGGGAGTGCTGCATAGAGTGTTCTACCTTGCCTCAAGCAGTAAAATCAGGGCACATTACGTGAGACTGCACCCTTCTCCCCCTAGTAGGGCCCAGGCCAGCCACATAATTGTCTTCAAAGATACCTGTGACAGAATCCCTACCCTACTATGACACCGCAACCTGTAATGCGCTGAGAAATTTAAAGTGGTACGACATGACCGACAGACAATGGTCAGTCCACATAGGTATTTCTATTTCCAAGGGGGATACAGTTTTCCCCACAATAACCATACTTTATTTAAGGGCCTTGCGCAAGCACAGATTACCACAGTGGGTGCAGCACTAGAAGCTCTGTGATACTCCTAAACAGGAAAGCTTGCCTCATATTCCAAAGATGTATTGCAGTCAGACATCCTGCAGAAATTCTTATGCAATACCTTCACCCCTGTGGCAGAAAGCAGAATTGGGTCATGTTTCCCCCTGCTTGAAAGTATTGCAGGAGGTGCTGATCATGCTCAGTTCTTCCCTATAGCTCAGCAGAAGGTAGGTTTTTCCCTAGCCGATTGAAAGTCATCTAAAAAGAGGCCTGAAGACTGTCTCCCACCTGAAAACACCTTTATGAGCTGTGAGCATCAGCCTTAGAAAACAAAGAACAGGTAGCTCCTGTAATGCTGAAGTGCTCCACTGTTTTCAAGTGTCAGAAGAGAAGGGAGCTCACACCAATAGGTGACCCCTTCCTTCACAACTGCAACTGGAGATGGAGGAACAGCCAACATTTAAGGCATGTGATCATAGGTAGGAGAGCCCCCACTCGCAAATCAGCTGCCCTTCATCAGAGATGAGAGAGACTACGCAATTGCCCCCACACTCCCATGACTTGTTTCTTTTAAGCAAAAAGTCAGGCTAATTCTCTAGTAACTCCTGGTCTTTGCACAGTACAGTGAAAAGAGAGGACCCAGCCAGACACAAATTTGTTGCTGAACAGGACTTTGTGACTATGATACAAAGCAATATGATTGACAAGAACTGAAGTCTACATCTAGTAGCCTGGAAAATACCTAATATAGTCAGTAGGATGGAGTGTGGTGTAGTGGATGAGGCACTCAACTGGGAATTACGAAACTTGGTAATTGACTGCCTCTGATCTGATCTGGATACACAGGGCAAGTAACTTCACCTCTCTGCGCCTCAGTTTCCACACCTGTAAAATACAATCCCTTACAGCTTTTTTAATGAAACACTTGGAGATTCTATGGATGGAAAGCATCTCTGTAATGACATTCTGTGTGTTCCTCTGAAGCCTAGAATGTCTATTCAGTCAGTGTGAAGCGATGAAAGAAGCTACAAGCTTGGCTGAGAGCTCTTTTTGTTCAGAATATCAGCAGGCTGAATCTTCACTGGGTTTCACAGTCTGTTGCCATCCATTTTTTAAGTTCTCAGCCATTTTGAACTTTACTGATTACTCCCATGAGGTGTACAGCTACAGTAAGGCATATATCTATGTCATGCCAAGAGTCTTAGACCATTGCGATATCAGAGGTAACTCAACTAGTCACCAATCTCACCCCACAGTTAATTTGCATGCATCATTTTCATTGGTTGTATGAGGGAGACTACACAGATGGTGGATTACCTGGCCCAACTGCCATCCACACAAATCAACACAAGTCTCCTAGCACAACATCCCCAAACATAAAACAACACAAACCAGCCTACGTAATAACTTCAAATATGACTCTGAAGGCTAGCCTGTCTGTTGAGTCAGTGTGAAGGTACGGAAACAGCTAAAAGCATAGTTGAGAGTTCTTTACCTTCTTTTTGTTCAGAATATCATCAGGTTGAATTATCACTTGGATTCACAGTCTGTTACCATGCAATTTTTAAGTTCTCAGCAATTTTTGGCTCCCCTCACCCCCTTACATGATTTTACAGATGATGCCCAGGTTTTTAATAATTACTAGTAGCTGAATAATGGGTAACAGTTTTATAAAGAAGAAAAACACAGCATGATTTTGAACCTTAGTCTGTATCAAAGTAAGGAATACACACAGAAACCATAGGCACCTGAAGCCAAATTTTCCTGTCAGTTACACTGGAGTAAGCACACAGAAGTCAGTGGGCTTGCTCTGGTGTCAAAGAGAAGAGAGTTTGGTTCTTGGTCTCTTAATTTTTTCTTTTGCAAGTGATATTCAGTTTGGGATGGCAGTGATTATCAGTCCAGAGTGAGGTTATGTTCCCTTGGTATAACTGCCAGCATTAGTTGCATCACAGTTCTTAGAAGCACATACACCGTCTTACTAAGCATGTACAGGTGTTGGAAATGCAAGACAAATAAATATGGACTGAGTCAAAAAACAAATGCACAGAATGTAAAGTTCTGGTCAGAATGGAACAAATCCCCGTTTACTGTTTTGTACACACATGGGTAAATGCTCACTTGTTGAATCAAATCCTCTTATGGATCATTTCACAGCTGAACAATGCTCTATAGCAGTGGTTGTCAAAGTTTGTTTTTTTGGTTTTTTTTGTGGACCACTTGAAAATTGCTGAGGGTCTCAGAGGACCACTTGACGATCTTTCCAAATGTTGTTTGTACCGTTAGCTAACTATTGTAAAGCACTTTGGATAAAAGTGCTATATAAAGAAAACTTAATAAAAATAATAAACTTTTTTTGTTTTACAAATAAAAGCAAACAACTCATTTTAATATCAGTAGTCTTGCCTTTCTAATGCGATGGAAGTGCCCACTCTCCCACGCTGGGGATGAGAAGGGGGGGAGGGGGGCTCTCCTGCACCACAGCAACCACAGAGCTGAGGCTGGGAGGAGGGCCATCTCTCCCTGGCAGCCACAGCCCTGGAACTGGGGAAAGTCGCCTCTTTCTCTGGCCACCGCAGCCCTGCACATCCCAAATTCCCAGCCCCCCTCTTCTCACCTCACTGCCCCCTCCCACTTACCCCCTATTCCCCCCAAGGCCACCACCTCACTTTACATGTGCTTCTTCTCCAGGGTCCAGGCACCTAATGAGTGGAGCTATGCCTGCGCAGCTCCACCAATTAGGTGGGTGGCCCTTCATTCTCTCGTGTGCGGCTACCCAGGCACGCACCTGAGAGGGAACTATCCACGGACCAGTCTGGTCCGCGGACCACAGTTTGAGAACCTCTGCTCTACAGTAAAGGTTTGGACTAACCAATGCAGTGTTATGCAGGCAAAGTTGACCTACTCTTATTACTGCTAATAGGCTGAATATATTCATTTTTAAAGAAAACCACAGCTTTAAAACAAAAAAAAGTCAACCAAAACTTTAAAACAAATATCCAGCACTAAGCACACAGCCTAATCTTCACTCTTTCTAAACATTGCTCTGAAACTGTTTTGGCTTATGGAATTCTTCTAGGTACAATGGAAAAATGAATACACTGCATTTAGTTCAATACATACCTACATTTTAGTCAAACAGCTAATTATCTAGGCATGATACAGTCCTCTTGATGTAGAGAGCATCTTCATGAAAACAGCTGTGAATAGATGGTCACAAATGTCTGTTTCCAAGGCAACACTACCCCTCTCGGCCCCCCTCCACTAACCTCCTCTATTGTAATAGGGGAAAACCAAAATGAAAGTGGAGGGGAGACAACAAATTGCATGCTGCATCCTAGCAAATATCAATCTAAAACGTACCAAAAATGCTAAATTGTGAAAGAAGTATAGATATTTATATTTAGTCCATGGTATTTGTAGTTTCCATGGGAACACTACAGAGAAAGGAAAGAGCATGTTGCATGGCACAAAGGGAGCCAATGTGTAGCAGGAAAATTCTAGTCGGCTTCAGCTTTTTCCAAGCAAAATGATTAAATGTAGTTTAAAAAAAAATAAAAAAATGTGAAACCAAGGTACTGCACAAATAGAGAGAAGAAAAAGGAAAAATAATCAGAGTAGTTCTTTCCTAGGAGCCTGCAAATCGACTGCTCGCTTCTAATCACACGCTACTCACATAAACACCTCATTGCAGCCTGCTTCTTTCTGTCCTTTGACTCTCTGCACTCACTGTCTTCGTGCTTTTTTTTTTTTTAAGAAATCAAGCCAAGTAAAGAAGAATCAAATGTAAAGTTCTTTGGAAGTAGCATGAATAATATCAGATCACATACCTTGTACCTGCCGGACCTTGACATGTGTGCTTAGAAAGCAGAGACAGAAAGGGAGAGAGAGGCTGAGACTCAGAAATTCCTACTAGTTTGCATGAGCTGTAAGTCAGCCAACACTGGAAAGAAAGCCAGACTCCACCCTCGGGTGGGCCATTAAAAAAAAAAAAAGTGGTTCTCAGCTGACGTCTCTCCCCACTACATGTCACTTCCTTTTAAAGCTACAAGTCAGCAGTTAAGGCGAGATGGCTACTTACTGCTGTACTATGACCCCCCCCCCTCCCTTCTCCCACCAAGTAGTAGAAGGAAGTGGTTCACGTTTGAAAACACACTGCTACGGAAACCTCCTACCGGAACCCAAACAAAAGCCTATTGTAGATCACTTTTTTTCTATCCCTTTAATCCTGTTGCTTCCATTTACAGAGAACACATCTTTCTTCCCATGCTAGCAGTGGTTTTAGTAACATGCCCTAAATACATTGGCTAAATTAGATCATTATTCATTGAAAAGGAATATGACCAATTTGCATTATGCAATGCAATAGCGGCAGCTTTTCCGCCTCTAAATGATAAGGAGCACAGGAGATGCAACAGGTGAGGCAGAAAAACAAATATACAGGCAACTAAAACTTTTTAGAAGAACACTATATTTAAGTATAAGCACAGCTGATCTGATACTATGATACTTTTTCAGTACACTGAGCATTTTTTAATGAGAACAAGTGCTGCTGGTCATACTGTACCTGTTGTGTCCTCATATGCTGATTAGAGGCTGTGCGTTAGATCTAGAACATGGGAATTGAGCATCTGGACTTAATCCGGTAACAATTCTGGTGAGTCGGTCAATTGGCATTGAGAGTGCTTGACACCTGGCACAAAATGCTCAGCACCATGCAGAACTCTAAAGGAGCTAATGTTTTATAAAAAGTGGATCTGAGACAAGCTGAACAGGTGGCCATATGATCAATATAAACACCATATAGGACAGATAAGAGATGTCCAATAGAGTTATCCGGGGAGGAAACCCCCAGAATACCTATTACTTAAAAAAAGGGACACTAATCTGGACACAACAAAAACAAATTTCAGATAGCAGGTTTCCAAATTCTGAATATTCTGACACACAATATTCACCATCTGTGAAACCAAAACATTTACTGTCAGTCTTTGACTGTTGAGTGGAAAGCAGATTTTATGAATGAACACAATGAGAAATAGCAAGAATACACAAAACAGTAACATGGAAAAATAAAGCATGATTTAACATCAATACAGAGTTCCAAACACCCTGAGCTCAAATTGTGAAACATATAATACAGTCTTTAATTACAAAAACAATGAGGAGTCCTTGTGGCATTTTAGAGACTAACAGATTTATTTGGGCATAACTTTTTGTGGGCTAGAACCCACTTCATCAGATGCATGGAGTGGAAAATATAGGAGCAGGCATAAACACATGAAAAGATGGGAGTTGCCTTACCAAGTATGAGGTCAGTCTAATGAGACAATTCAATTGACAGCAGGATACCAAGGGAGGAAAATAACTTTTGAAGTGGTAATGAGAGTGGCCCATTTCAGACAGGTTTCAGAGTAACAGCCGTGTTAGTCTGTATTCGCAAAAAGAAAAGGAGTACTCATGCTCAAATAAATTGGTTAGTCTCTAAGGTGCCATTTCAGACAGTTGACAAGAAGGTGTAAGTAACAATGGGGAGAAATTAGTATTGGGGAAATTAGGTTTAGGTTTTGTAATGACCCAACCACTCCCAGTCTTTATTCAGGCCTAATCTGATGGTGTCCAGTTTGCAAATTAATTCCAGTTCTGCAGTTTTGTGTTGGAGTCTGTTTCTGAAGTTTTTTTGATGGAGAATTTCCACTTTTAGGTCTGTTATTGAGTGACCAGGGAGATTGAAGTGTTCTCCTACTGGTTTTTGAATGTTATGATTCCTATTGTCAGATTTGTGTCCATTTATTCTTTTGCATAGAGACTGTCCGGTTTGGCCAATGTACATGGCATAGGGGCATTGCTGGCACATGATGGCATATATCACATTGGTAGATGTGCAGGTGAACAATGGTGTGGCTGATGTGGTTAGGTCCTATAATTACATGATCCCATCTATAAGGAAATTTGTCTCACTCACCTGAAAATTATCATTCTGGTAGGGGGAGGGGTCCATAAATTCAGTAGGGATGGATTTTTCAGTTCCCCCCACGCTGCAGGAGGCAGAGGCAGATGTTTTTGATTGTCTAGGCTGACTCTCCAGATAACTCCTTCCATTGAAGAGCCTCTCCAGAAAGTCGCTTCCAAAGCTGGTAACTATTATATATGAATAAAACACTGTTTCAAAATGTATTAACAGCCAACACTGCCCAACAATAAGAAGTAGTAATGGTCCTTCAGCACATCAATTAAATATAAGAACACAGTTTTCCATCATGAAACACTGTTGAAAATTAAAAGGAGTACTTGTGGCACCTTAGAGACTAACCAATTTATTAGAGCATAAGCTTTCGTTAGCTACAGCTCACTTCATCAGATGTTTCCACGATATGCATCTGATGAAGTGAGCTGTAGCTCACAAAAGCTTATGCTCTAATAAATTGGTTAGTCTCTAAGGTGCCACAAGTACTCCTTTTCTTTTTGCGAATACAGACTAACACGGCTGTTACTCTGAAACCTGTTGAAAATTAATCTCCCAAAAGAAGGAAATGAAAAGTACAGGATGGGATGAATTTATGGACCCATCCTTGTACCAAAACAGAAATGTTCAGGTCAGACAAATTTTCTCATTTTTACTGTAGGGGATGGGTCTATAAGTTCAGTAGTGATGCAATTTTTGTAGTAGTACCCACCCTCACTTCCAGTCACTATCACTTGTTGGGTAGACTACAAGTGAGCTACACCTTGCAGAACCCTGCTTCTGAAGGCTGCTTCATCTTACTGAAGTCTATCATTCTTATAAAATTTAGTGAACATATGTAGGGATGGCCAAGTTGCAGTCCTGCAAGTTTGTTCATATGGTGTATTGGACCTGTGGCCCATGTAGACTGCCAGTGCCCTCATGGAATGGCCTGGAATGGAGGCATTTTCCCCTTGGCTTTATTTGCCTCAGAAATTCCCAACTTAATGTATCTCTCCATGGATGGCCTGGAACCTTTCAGTCCCCTAACCTTGGACATATTAGACATTTTCTGTAAGAGGACTCCAACCCTTTGGCGCTTTTCATTTTTGGGGGGGGGGGATGTCAGAGAGTATAAGCAAATGTTGCTCTGGCATAAAAAAAAAAAGCGGCCAACACTAAAGCTCTGAGGATTGCTGAGGCATTTTCATAGTCTCCTGTGGAGGGCTGATTCCACCCTTCTGTCAATGATACCTTTCGATGGGAAGTACAGTGTCCTTAACAAGGGTTGACAAGGCTGCATCCGTTTGAGGAAAAACAATCAAGAATGCTTTCGACTGATGGATGTTATAGAATTTTTTGGCTCATTTGATCTAATGCTTGGCCTTCACTGGGTTTTCTCATTTCTCTTTGCAGCCTTAAGCAGGACAGCTGGGATGGGTACATAAGGGTGAGTTTTACAGCCCATTGGAAAACATTTTCAAGTGTTTTCTGTCCCTTTGACCTCCCCTGCATCCCCAACCTCTTTTTCATCCTTTTTGGCTGAAAGCTTAGGGGAGATACTAAAGAAAGCAACTGTCATTCTCAGAATATATGTAGAAAAACTGTGTAGGGAACAAGTCACCTCCACTTTGGATTCTGAAAGAATCACCTCTTCCTCAGAACAGGAGGAGTGTCTAGACCATTGATGGGCAAAGTATGGCCCACGGGCCGCGTCCAGCCCATCAGACCTTTTAATTTGGATCTCGAGCTCGCACCAGGCTTGCCCCACTCCACGTGACTCCCAGAAGCAGTGACATGTTCCCACTCTGGCTCCTATGCATAGGGGCAGCCAGGGGGCTCCGCACGCTCTCCCTGCCCCAAGCACCGCCTCCGCAGCTCCCATTGGCCAGGAACCGCGGTCAATGGGAGCTGCAGGGGTGGCGCCTGCAGATGGGGCAGCACATACAGCCACCCAGCCAGCACCGCACCTCCACATAGAAGGCGGAAGGGGGATAATGCCGCTGCTTCTGGGAGCTGCTTGAGGTAAGCGCTGCCCAGAGTCTGCAACCCGACCTCCTCCCATGCCCCAACCCCCGGCCCCAGCCCTGATCCCCCTCCTACACCCCAAACACCTCATCCCGAGCCCTACCCAAGAGCCTACACCTCCAGCTGGAACCCTCACCCCCTCCCACTCCCAACCCCCTGCCCCAGCCTGGAGCCCCCTCCCGCACCCTGAATTCCTCATATCTGGCCCCATCCCAGAACCCGCACCCCCTCCTGCACCCCAACCACCAATTTTCTGAGCATTCATGACCCCCCATACAATTTCCATACCCCAGCTGTGGCCCTCAGGCCAAAAAAGTTTGCCCACCCTTGTTCTAGACATAAAGGATTTTTTTGCTTTATGTCTGCATTTGTGGTCACTACTCCACATAGAAGGAGGACTAGCAGGAGAGAAGACTGAGGATTTGGAGTGATAAGAGTCAAGGCAAAACACCTATGCCTATGCTTTCTACCCTTATGTCTTCCCCTGGGTCTGATCACTTCACAGGGAGAGGAGGAGGAGGCGGTAATGGTGGAAAACAGCTCCTAAGATGAGTTCTCTCTCCTATGACTACGTGGGAATCTGTCCCTGTACTTTTTAGTCCTTTTCCCTGCCTCACCTGGGCTCCAGACAGGAGGAGAGGGAAGCGAATGAGAAATAGCCTCTATACCCACATTTCCTCGTGTCATGTTTTTTCCATTGGACGCCATTGGGAGGACTGTAAGATGGCTGCTGAGGAGGCAGTGCCAGGAGCTGTTCTCAAATGGCTGCCTGTGGAATGCGTGCTCCCAGCTCCAAAATAGCCACTGTGATGCTGCTGTGATGGGAAGAGGGCGCATTGGCAGGACACCGATTCCTCTGTGACTCCAGCGGTTCTTGGGACCCCTGAGGACTGAAGGGAGTGCCCTGACTGCAGCACGCCCATTGGCAGGTAGTCCTCTGTCGCAGTGCTTTGGTTGGTGAAGGGGAGGAGGGAAGATGATGGGAGTTTTGGGGGTTTTAACTGCATTGATTCTGCTGACTGGCGCTTCTGAGGTCTCCACGCTTCTGCCAGAGATAGGGCCCAGCCTGTGTCAATGGCTGCAGACTGAGGCCGCATTGTCCTGGGCCCATTTTTCAGAAGCTTGATTTTCTGGGCCTCTCTTTTGTCCACAGCCACCTGCTATGGGAGGCTGGCAGCCTGCTTTCTAACCACAGTACCACCACACTGGGGGAGCAAAAGGAACACTTTTTCCCCTTTGATACTCTTGGCCCAGGGTGCTGAGCACAGGGTACAGACAGAGCCAGACTGAGGGTTAGGCAACTTAGGAACGTGCTTAAGGCCCCATTTTGGGGGGAGCCCAAACTGAGCTCCATCTGGTCTGGTTCAGGGATGGGTGCAGGTGCTGGCCCCACAGCAGTGGTGAGGGGGAACAGTGCTAGCTGCCCCACTGCCCACTCAGATTTGGCTCCACCAGCCATCCGTCATGACGGGGGTGGAGTCCAGGGGTAATGGGGCTAAACCTAAGCAAGTAGCATTATGGCCCGGTGCACTGCTCATGTTTGGCGCTGCTGGACATCCATCATGATGGAGGTCACTAGGGCCAATCCTGATCAGGCAGTTGGGCAGCCAGTGCAGCTGCTCCTCCACGCTGCCATGGGGCTGGCTCCTGCACCAGGACCTGAACCAGACCAGCCGGAGCTTTGTCACCATCATCCAGATGCTGGATGGGGAGCTGCAGTGAGTGCCTGCATGTGGGAGTCAGCCCGGAAAGGGGCAGCAGTGTTTGCTTAGGGCCCACTAATGGGTTAATTTCTGGGTACAGACCTTGTCCCTTCCCATCTTGCTTTTTCTGCCATTACCTGAGGTTAATTTGGGGGAGAGCTTGGTAGACGTTCCCACACTTGCCTGGAGTTCCATAGGGCAAATTTAAATAGCCTTAATATTAACCAGTAACCGCGTCCTAAAAAAATGATGAACGCTGCAGCTGACCACTTACCCTAACCATAGAATATAGGGCAGCTGCAAGGCATAATTTAGGACTCCATGGTTCATATTTGTCCCTCAGACTGCCCTTGGGCCACACTAATTTCCATGACAAAGAGCATGACAAAATGAGAGCAGCATTTTTTTTGCTGTCCGTATTTCAATATACTCATAGCTGGAAAAATCATTTTAAATGTTTTTTAAAAGGGTGAGCACAATACTCATCCTCACACAGAACTCAGGGTTGGGAGGCACATTGTACACCCATATACCCTTCTCGATTCACACCCTACATACTGAAACTGAAAGCCAGGGAATGAAACTCACACCTTGCTCAGCCTCTGAAGTTCAGACACAATGCACCCTTGGATGTCATTTCAATAAAAATTCATTAATTTGAAAGGAACATAGAAAGCTATCCTTTCCCAAAAAAACTTTCTGGGCCCAATTTGTCTGGCTTGGCAACAATACAATATGGTCCTATATGGCAGACCTTATAGAGACAGAGAGGCTAAACTCTTACTTACATTCTATCTGGTATAATTGAAATCCAGTCTTATGGTAAGATTTATTTTATTTGTTTTAAATGGCTAGGGACTGCATCTCATGATACCTTCTAATCTCAGTTATACTGTAGCACCTAGAATCCTCTTAACAGAACAGATCCTGCACTCATAACAGGACCCAGGGAAATCTGATTCCTGATCACCGAGGGCCCAATTCAATGGGACATCTTGTAGAGTATGATACTACTGAATGTGAGCAAAGGTAGCAAAATTGGGCCCTGAAGAATTTATATAACTGGGTTATCCTATTCCCTCCACTGCTTATGCCTTTGATAAAACTGTAATGTTTGACGAGATCTTTTAAATAAACTATGTTAATATAATTGGACATTCATTAACTAAAAGAAGACACCGTGCATGTAAGACCAGTAGGCTTAAAGTTCTTGACAATGTCTGTTGCAGATCCCAAGGAACAAAACAAACAAAATCAAAACCAAAAAAAGACGTTTTTAATTGCAAAATAGCAGAAGCAGAAATTGTGTAAAAAAAAGTCAACAGGAAGCAGAGCAGCAAAGAGAATTAGAGGAGAAGAGCTTGGAGACAAGCAAGAAGAAGTGAGGCAGGACAGAAGAGAACAAACAGTGACAGGGAAGACAGGCAGAAAAGAAGTTCAAGTGTCTATTTGATCAAAGAGAAAAATAGGAAAGACTTGTGTTCAGTTTGCTTTAGGCTGCCAAACCTCTATTGCACCTTTGGAAAAATGCCACATGCTGCTAACTATAGTACTACCAAAACGAGAGATAAAAGAACCACCACCTACCTAAAATATATAGAGAAAAACAGAGTTGTAAAATAAACAAAATTAGAATTTACAGAATCCTGCAAAAAACACAAAGAAGCTCTAAAATCATTGGAATAACAGAGACTTGGTGGGATAACTCACATGACTGGAGTACTGTCATGGATGGATATAAGCTGTTCAGGAAGGACAGGAAGGGCAGAAAAGGTGGGGGAGTTGTACTGTATGTAAGAGAGCAGTATGACTGCTCAGAGCTCAAGTATGAAACTGCACAAAAACCTGAGAGTCTCTGGATTAAGTTTAGAAGTGTGAGAAACAAGGGTGATGTCGTGGTGGGAGTCTACTATAGACCACCAGACCAGGGGGATGAGGTGGACGAGGCTTTCTTCCAGCAACTTGCAGAAGTTACTAGATCGCAGGCCCTGGTTCTCATGGGAGACTTCAATCACCCTGATATCTGCTGGGAGAGCAATACAGCGGTGCACAGGCAATCCAGGAAGTTTTTGGAAAATGTAGGGGACAATTTCCTGGTGCAAGTGCTGGAGGAACCAACTAGGGGCAGAGCTCTTCTTGATCTGCTGCTCACAAACCGGGAAGAATTAGTAGGGGAAGCAAAAGTGGAAGGGAACCTGGGAGGCAGTGACCATGAAATGGTCGAGTTCAGGATCCTAACACAAGGAAGAAAGGAGAGCAGCAGAATATAGACCCTGGACTTCAGAAAAGCAGACTTTGACTCCCTCAGGTAACTGATGGGCAAGATCCCCTGGGAGAATAACATGAGGGGAAAAGGAGTCCAGGAGTGCTGGCTGTATTTTAAAGAATCCTTATTGAGGTTACAAGGACAAACCATCCCGATCTGTAGAAAGCATAGTAAATATGGCAGGCGACCAGCTTGGCTTAACAGTGAAATTCTTGCTGCTCTTAAATACAGAAAAGAAGCTTACAAGAAGTGGAAGATTGGACAAATGACCAGGGATGAGTATAAAAATATTGCTCGGGCTTGCAGAAGTGAAATCAGGAAGGCCAAATCACACTTGGAGTTGCAGCTAGCAAGAGATGTTAAGAGTAACAAGAAGGGTTTCTTCAGGTATAATAGCAACAAGAAGAAAGTCAAGGAAAGTGTGGGCCCCTTACTGAATGAGAGAGGCAACCTAGTGACAGAGGATGTGGAAAAAGCTAATGTACTCAATGCTTTTTTTGCCTCTGTCTTCACGAACAAGGTCAGCTCCCAGACTGCTGCACTGTGCAGCACAGCATGGGGAGAAGGTGACCAGCCCTCTGTGGAGAAAGAAGTGGTTCGGGACTATTTAGAAAAGCTGGATGAGCACAAGTCCATGGGGCCGGATGCGTTGCATCCAAGAGTGCTAAAGGAGTTGGCGGATGTGATTGCAGAGCCATTGGCCATTATCTTTGAAAACTCATGGCGATCGGGGGAGGTCCCAGATGACTGGAAAAAGGCTAATGTAGTGCCCATCTTTTAAAAAGGGAAGAAGGAGGATCCTGGGAACTATAGGCCAGTCAGCCTCACCTCAGTCCCTGGAAAAATCATGGAGCAGGTCCTCAAGGAATCAATTCTGAAGCACTTAGAGGAGAGGAAAGTGATCAGGAACAGTCAGCATGGATTCACCAAGGGCAAGTCATGCCTGACTAATCTAATTGCCTTCTATGATGAGATAACTGGCTCTGTGGATGAGGGGAAAGCAGTGGACGTGTTGTTCCTTGACTTTAGCAAAGCTTTTGACACGGTTTCACACAGTATTCTTGCCAGCAAGTTAAAGAAGTATGGGCTGGATGAATGGACTATAAGGTGGATAGAAAGCTGGCTAGATTGTTGGGCTCAACAGGTAGTGATCAATGGCTCCATGTCTAGTTGGCAGCCGGTATCAAGTGGAGTGCCACAGGGGTCGGTCCTGGGGCCGGTTTTGTTCAATATCTTCATAAATGATCTGGAGGATGGTGTGGATTGCACCCTCAGCAAGTTTGCAGATGACACTAAACTGGGAGGAGTGGTAGATACGCTGGAGGGTAGGGATAGGATACAGAGGGACCTAGACAAATTGGAGGATTGGGCCAAAAGAAATCTGATGAGGTTCAACAAGGACAAGTGCAGAGTCCTGCACTTAGGACGGAAGAATCCAATGCACCGCTACAGTCTAGGGACCGAATGGCTTGGCAGCAGTTCTGCAGAAAAGGACCTAGGGGTGACAGTGGACGAGAAGTTGGATATGAGTCACACGGCCTGTCAAAAATTAGAGGGAACATTGGGCATGTCTGTTCTAAATATGAGCATATGTCTACTGGGCATGGTCAAAAGTAATTCTTTATTCATATATTATGTTAATATATAACAAAATGTCTTTCTAACCTAAGATCTGATCCTGTGCCCAGGCTCATACCTTAGGGCTAGTCTACACTGGCAACACTAAAGCGCTGCCATGGCAGTGCTTTAACATGGCTTGTGTGGTCGTGGCGCAGCACTGGGAGAGAGCTCTCCCAGCGCTCTAAAAAAAAACAAACCCCCACCTCCACGAGGGGTTTAGCTACCAGCACTGGGGGCATGGCTCCACAGTGCTGGTACCTAAGCTTGAAATACATCAAACTTTCATCCCAATACAAAATTCAGGAAATATCACAAGGGAGTTTGATGACCTAGTAGCAGTACAGCTGTTTGTAATGAGCTAACATTGTCCAGAGAAAGATCCAGGAAATGAAAAGAAACAGAAGCTGCTTGTGACAAAAACTACTGAGTAACTCGGCAAAGCCATGGACTCCTAATTCTTAGACCATTTCAAAAACAACACTCCTCTTAAAACAAACGTTACAGGAAAAATAATCTATCATTCTCAATGAAGTATAATACCTGCATAGGGATGGAGTTTCTGGATTAGACTCCTCAGTGCTTCTAACTATTATTTACTTTTACTCATCCTGGATCCTTAACCCTAATATAGTCTGACTCTGTTATACCTACAGAACCTGGTGCCCAGGAAAAATGGGATGAGGATGGGTTGGAGAAAGCATATGTTGCCCAGATTCTTGGTTACCTCGGGTCTGCTGCAGCCCCCAGAGTAAGTCAGAGCAGCCTAGGGGCTGCTTTAAGTTATGGCAGACATATAATTGCCTACAGGCTATATCACAGCCCAGATTCTCAGTAGCAGTATGTACTATGGAAACATGTGTGTGTATGTATTATAGTAGGATAGTATGTAACATCTTTAGGAAGGAAACTTTACTATTGCAACCCCTGTGAAGTCTTATGAGCGTCAAAGGACTATTTGAAACAATGAGAACTTTTAAAGTTAAATGAGTTTCCCAGAAAATCTCTAGGGTGAGGTGAATGCAAATGTAACTCTTGTTATGCAAAAACCCAGCCTTCTAAAGCTACTCCCTGAGGAGAGATGCATAGTCTATGAATTACTTATTCCCAGATCAAAGATGCAAACTGTATAAAAGAGTCACTCAGAAATTCAAGGGTGTGTTGCTGAGGAATTCACAGTGTAAGCAGGAAACTGTGTGGCCTGGAAATATCTCAGTCTGGAGGAAGAGAGACATAGGTCTCAGCTCAAGAAAGGTGACAGAGGGGAGCAAAAGTCTGAGAGTGGGTGTCTTGACTGGACGATGGAGGGGGAATATAGGTGCAATTGCACTGAACTGTGACAGTAAAATCCTCATCACTGGAGGTTTTTAAGAACAGGTTGGACAAACTGCTGTCAGGGATAGATTAGGTTCACTTGGTCCTGACTTGGTGCAGGAGGCTGGACTAGATGACCTCTCAAGGTCCTTTCCAGTCCTACATTTCTATAATTCTATGTCAATAATGGCAACAACAAAAAATAATTAAGTCCTTGAAATAAAACTATACAGATTAAAAAAGAGTATCAAACCAACAGGCAATTTCAGCTTTTAAGAATGAAATAATAGAGTAATGAGGGGTGTTTTAAAATGGATTGGTTATTGAAGATAATGTGCAATTAATCTTAGTTTCTCTTCACAGATTCATAGATATTAAGGTCAGAAGGGACCAATATGATCATCTAGTCTGACCTCCTGCACAATGCAAGCCACCGAATCTCACCCACCCACTCCTGCAATCACCCACCCACTCCAGCTCTCAGCCATATTAAAGCTGTTTCTTTAGCTTAATCCATAGGAAATGTGCCTGGGGGCCTCAGATTCCAGTTAAACTCCATTTTCTTTATTAATTGGCATGAATCTCAGGTATTTTATTTCAAGGATGCTTTGGATGGCCTCTAGTGATACATGTTCACATGCATTAAAAAAGTCACACTTGGCACCCAATTTATTTCCTCCACTAATAGCCTCCGCAAGTGCATCTGGCAGCTTCAGCTAGTGAACCTACACCTTTAATTCAACAAATTCAATTAGTAAATGCCAGGATTTGGTTTCTAATCCTAGCACCAACTCCTTCCTATAAATTAATTTTGTCACTGGCCAAGAATACCTGCCACTCACTGTGACAAAGGAAACTGGGAATGAAGCTATGGTATTTAATATCTCTTTGTCACCTTTTGCTCACTGCGTCCACAATATATCCTGATATTTTCTATAAAAGCCCGTTCTTCATTGCAAAGGTGTTGTGGGGATCTAATCAGTTTCTCATAAACTCATGCCCAAAATATTCAGTATACTTGAGAGAAATCAGATTGTGATTTGCACTATCCCTAAAAAACATTTTATGCTAAATCATCAGGTGTCTTTTCGAAAACTGCAAGAAACTGTGGGTGAAATCCTGGCCCTACTGTAGTGAACAGCAAAACTCTAGTGACTTCAATGGGGCAGGATTTCACCCAAAATATGGATATTCACCTTATAATTTTCATGTCATAATTTAAATCAGCATTACTTTGTGTGGCTATGATTTCACGTCAGAAGAATAAGATGCAGTAAGCTATGTAAGTATATATTGATGAAAAAAATCACTCCACCATATGGATTTAAAGGGATGGGAAAACACAAATTAATCAAGAATACTAGCACCGAATGCAGTGAAACTCAGAGTTTGTACATACAGGGAATGGATGAGGAAGTTAGTGCAAAATAGTTAGGATATGAATTTAAAATGCAATAGCAATTCCACACTAACTCCCTATGGGAACATTTTATTCTACACTAATGGGCTTGTCTACATGGTGAGGTAACGCACACTACAGGGGTGGGGATGACTGTTAAAGCGTACTAATGTGTTTCATGCTAACTGGTCCATGTAGACCCTGCTGGCATGTACTAAAAGTTCCCTAGTGCACTTTAACATAATACTGCTGCACTTTATTAAAGCACACTAGGGAAATTTTAATGCACACCAGCAGGGTCTACATGAAGCATTCAATGCATAACACAAAACAATCCCATTTTATTAGCATCAGTGTCTCACCACTCGTGGCTGCTTACTCTCATGACACAACTCTCTCCTGCCCACCCACAATGAGTAGTAGCATTTCAGACGTGAGTAACACAGCCTAGGTTTGTTTATATGCTGAAAATGGCTCTTCTACCCTGTCCTCCTCTTAGCATTCCTTGTCCTCTTTTTTTTTTTTAAATAAGGGGAAAAAAAACAACAAATAAATCCAGATTTATTTTAACAAGGCAATCAGAGTTCCAATAACCCGTGGCAGAAAATCTCCATCACACTCTAATGCTGTTACAAGATTTGAAACAGCCACAGAAGTGATGTTGCAGCAACCCACTTAAAAAGGTTATGCTGGAGACTGAACTATATAACTTGGTAGGCATAGAATTGCTTACTCTTTTACTGACAATTAAAATGCAAGATATATGTGTGACGTTCAGGTAAGGAGATAAACTCCTAAAACTAATCATATACATCAATACTGATGGTATAATTCTAATCCAAACCCAAGCCCTACACCTATGCAAAGATCCACTATGGCAGTGAGGCTCCCATCTGAGCACAGGGGCCTTCCTGTGCTGAGCTCAGTGCAGGGACAGGGCCATATTTCTGTTCCTGGCCACATTCATCTCCATAGGCACAAGGTTCCAAACCGCATCTCCCTGCAGCTGCAATAAAGGGGGTATTCACCCCCCTAAATGAAGGCAGGCCAGGATACTACAGCCATTTCCCTCATATTTCCACCTAGAGGGAATGGCTTTATTTTACAGCCAGCAGCCACTGCCGGGGCAATGTGCTGAATCACATATTTCAATAGCTGGCTGGGCCCAGCTTCCTGCTGCGCTACCTCATGTACTTTTGTGGGCTTTGCCATCAGGCTCCAGGTCCTCCGTTAATGGAGCAAGGATTGGAAGAAGTTTGCACTTGTGAGGCCCCGGTAGACCTACTGTTGCAGGGGACTCAATCTGACTTCTAGCCCTATATACTTTGAATGAAGATGTATCGCTCTGTCTACTTATAAAAAAGATTCCATACCCTTGATTGTAAATTCTTGAAGTCTGGCACAGGCTTTTTGCTACATGGTTGGAGAGTGCTTAGTAGAATGGTGCCATGATCCCTGATTGGGGTCTGCAGCCACTACTATAATACAAATATTAATAAGCTACTCATTAATGGAGGGAAGAGGTCACAGATTTTGTGTATAAAATGCTCCTCTATGTTATATATACCCTTAACTGTAAAATGGAGTTTGGACAGTCAAATTGCCATATAAACTAATGAACTGAAGACAGATAATCCCGTACGAAAACTGAATTTTCCTCCCAAAATGCCTCCTGAAAACCTCCTGATGCCTCCTGTCTTGTAGTCACCTAAACCATTTTTCAGTTCCTAATATGCTGAAATTATGCCCACAGTGTGATTATGTCATTTTAGAAGCATGGAAATCAGTATTTTTAAAATAATTTATAAACTAAAGCTTTTAAACTGGATGATAGCAGCAAATGGAAGACAGAAAGGTAACTGCAGAGGGATCAAAGCAGCAAATGTAAATGAGGCAAAATCCAGTGACTAATGTTACAGCCCTCAGAATTTAAAAATCAAGACTAATGATCACTTGCACTGCTGCCTCTGGCACTTGGGCTGGTAAAAATAGAGTAATTAAGAACATTCTTAAGTATTCATGGACCAGTTGATTACCTCCTATTAATTAGGCAAGAATAGCATTCATTACTGTTGTATTCAGTCTGCTGTCTGCATTACTGTAAGTCACTTTGGGCAAGATTGTGGCAGCCTTACATGGCATGTTTTGGGGGTGAAGTTCAGGTGAACCCGCTGAGAGAGAATTCGGGGAAGGAATGTGCCTCCAGCTCTGCAGAAGGCTGCAGGACACTCTTTTCTGTGCTTCTGGTCAATGTGAGGTGGAGCCATGAGGAGAGGCTATTTTGCTACCTAAATTTGAACCAAGAAGTAAAAATCTTGGGCCCAGATTTTCAGCTGGTGTAAACTGACATTGCTCCATTAACTTCAATGGAACTACACTAATTTACACCAGTTGAGAATCTAGCCCATTAACTCTACTTTACACACTTGTATAAGTGAAATTGGATATGAATGAACTGGTATTGAAAATATAGTAATTTGCTTCTTCTTAATCTTAGGGTATGTTCTCACACAGAAAAGAGGGAGGGTACTCCCCTAGAATAGCACAACTAGAGCTGGCTCTGAGTTGCAAAACATGAATCCAGATTTAGATTTCAAATATCTCAGAGCTGATAGGTCTTCAGATCCAGGGTTTTGTTTCAGATTTATATATTACACAATAAAAACACCATTAAAAGAGCATTAAGGTTCAAAGCCAAAGACTCAAAAGTTAGGAAATGCTAGAATTAAGGTTGCCTGTACAACCTAACTCATCCCCTTGTGTGTGTGTGTGTGTGTGTGTATAATGATACAATCTTTAATTACATGTTCACATAAGTTGTCATCCTCTATGTAAAGCAGCACTAGAGGGGATGAGAAACACACTGCCAGTGGGTTTCACAGATATTTGCTAACAGCAGAAGACTGGTGAGACTCAGGAATCTTGGGTTCCAGTCCAGGATCTATAGACTTCTCAACCTGTTCCCTCAAGCTTGAGCCCTTCTGCCCCATTCCATCAACTGTTCTTGCCCTGTTACTGTCTCTTCCCATCTCATCCTGGTCCCCTTTTCCAGCCAGACCTGGGCTACTTTTACACTGCAACCAGAAGTGTAATTTGCAGCTTGTGTAAACACTCCTTCACCAGCCTTAATCTAGCTAGCTCACTAAAAAGAGCCATGAGGATGTGGTGATGTGGGCTTCAGTGTGGCTTGCACAGGCTCACTTGGCCCCCCATGTACATACTCACATTGCTAGCCCATACTGAAACCCACTCTGTCCACTCCTGATGGGACCCAGGGACTACTTAATATTATTGATACTGTATGTTTGAATAGGAGCTATTCATGTTGTCATAAATATAAAGGGAAGGCTAAACCCCTTTAAAATCCCTCCTGGCCAGAGGAAAACTCCTCTCACCTGTAAAGGGTTAAGAAGCTAAAGGTAACCTCGCTGGTACCTGACCAAAATGACCAAAGAGGAGACAGGACACTTTCAAAAGCTGGGAGGAGGGAGAGAAACAAAAGGATCTGTGTCTGTCGGTATGCTGCTTTGCTGGGGATAGACCAGGAATGGAGTCTTAGAACTTTTAGTAAGTAATCTAGCTAGGTACGTGTTAGATTATGATTTCTTTAAATGGCTGAGAAAAGAATTGTGCTGAATAGAATGACTATTTCTGTCTGTGTGTCTCTTTTGTAACTTAAGGTTTTGCCTAGAGGGATTCTCTATGTTTTGAATCTAATTACCCTGTAAGGTACCTACCATCCTGATTTTACAGGGGTGATTCCTTTACTCCTATTTACTTCTATTTCTATTAAAAGTCTTCTTGTAAGAAAACTGAATGCTTTTTCATTGTTCTCAGATCCAAGGGTTTGGGTCTGTGGTCACCTAGGCAAATTGGTGAGGATTTTTACCAAACCTTTCCCAGGAAGTGGGGTGCAAGGGTTGGGAGGATTTTGGGGGGAAAGACGTGTCCAAACTACGTTTCCCAGTAAACCCAGTTAGAGTTTGGTGGTGGCAGTGGTTATTCCAAGGACAAAAGATAAAATTAATTTGTACCTTGGGGAAGTTTTAACCTAAGCTGGTAAAAGTAAGCTTAGGAGGTTTTCATGCAGGTCCCCACATCTGTACCCTAGAGTTCAGAGTGGGGGAGGAACCTTGGCACATGTGAATAAGGGATTGCAAGGTTCAGGCCCCATGTTTGTATCCATGTATCTTTGCCATGTGAGAACCTTAAGGAGCTAAAATGAGGTCCAAGACTGCTTTGCTGCTGAAGGTGTGCCTTTAAAACGAGGTAGGGAAACTGATCTGGGCTCTTGTGTGTTTGTTTTATCAAATTGCATAGCATCCCATGTTTATTCGGTGGTTGGGGGGGATGACTGTGCACCTCCTCCCATCTGCCACAATTCAAAGGTGATGCAGTAAAGTTTTTAGTCTCTTAATTAAAGTTACTGTTGAGCATTTTAGCTGTGCTGTTGCTTGCTTTCCCTGATGTAAAGATGAAATACATTGTGTCATTTCAAGAAGAGTTTCTACAAAGAGTAAACGTAAGATTTTTGTTCAAATGTAGTACAAATGTGTGATTGTTTTTGGCAGGTGGGTTTTGTGAAAATGGAATATGTTCTACGGTTTCTACTTGTAACAGAGCATTAAAAGCTACAGTTTTCCATCATTCCTCTTACTAAAAACCTCTTCAAGGCTTCCATTCTTTAACAAATTCTCATATCAGATGCTCCCATCTTCAGCATGGTGCAGAAGGTAGTAAGGGAAAGGAAAAAGGACCAGAAAGACCCTAGAATTACTGGAAGGAGGGAAAAGAGAGGCTCTGGAGTCTTCTCTGCCCACTCCTAGCAAGCCCCCCAGAAGCAAACAGAACAATTAGGGTGTCACAGCTCTGGGTGGACCATGTCTAGCTGAAGTGAGGGTGGAGCAGAAGAGCAACCACTGTGAGCAGATGCTCCCCACAATTCCTGAGAAACAACAACAGGAAAGGCCTGAAGTTATAAGCAACTGAAAAAGGAAGACTGAAAAGGGTTATAATGGAAAAGGCTTGCAGCAGCATTAGCTTAGTTTCTGTGTCTTCTGGCCGTGACAGTGAGGGAGAGTAGGACATGAGGAGAGATGAGAGGTGCAGATGGACCTGCTGGCAGCAGGGTTCTGGAGCAAGGGAGCTCCAGTTCATCCCCATTTCCATTAATCTGTCTACATACAATTCTACTGTTTCCCTCAAGCGAAACAGCCCATTCTCAGAATGAGATTTAACCAAGCCGTGAGGGCTGGATGGCATGCAGGCCTTGCGCAGTGATGCAGGGAAAAGCAGGAGGCCTCCCTCTTCCCCACGACTGACACAGGTGCCACACATAGCAGCAGTCTCTGCTTGGGGAAACACATGGACTGTTTGCTCCTGCATCACCCCTTGGGGAGCAGGGCACCTAAAAGGGAGCATGAACCATGGCTCCACTCCACCCTCAGCACCAACACATAGGGTGGAGCTGGTACACCCAAGGGAGCAGATTGTGGGGGTACACATGTATGCACACAGAGAACCCCAGGAGACACTGCTCCTACTTGATGTACAACCATCCTAGCCCTCCACCTGATGTGGTGGCAGCTCTGTATCAGCCCCGTATGGGCCTCTGACTTAAATGACACAATCTAATCCTAACAACACAGATAGCCTAGGACCGGACTCTGCCACCTACACTCATGTTAAGTAGTATCTTAACTCGGCAGTTAGTCAAACTGCCATCGTTGGGGGTACTCGTGGAGAATGGTGCCACCCTCTTCAAATGAGGGAGGCAGAATCAGGTCCCAGAGTCTGTGTGATCACACTGGGTTACAGAATCCGCACTGTTCTGGTTGGTCAGTGCAACCTGCCAGACCCAAACTAAAGGGTATATGCAAGAAATGTAACATTTACTGGCAATGTTGAGTCAATTTCTCATTACAAAAACCCTGTCATTGAGTGAATTTGACATTGACAAGCTCAAAGAAGAGGAAAATGCATAGTCAACCAAGGAGATACATAACAAAACCCAAAATTTGATTGACAAATATTGGCTTCCCATTAGCTTGTGTGCTTTTTCTGCTCGCATAATCCTAAAATGCTGCCCATCTCAGTCACAATTTAAAAGATTCCATGCTGGCAGAGACTGAAGTATGCAGAGGTAACCTGAACCAGTGGCAGGGCAGAGAGGATGAGACTGTCTTACCACCCTAGTTAATTATTTCCTGTGTGCTACAATATATAACCTGATAATGCTGCTCTTTGTACATACAGGGTCAATAGACTGTCTTTTAGATAGGGTAGCTACGCTTGTTATTTGTGAAAGTTATCTATTATTGCTGGAGTAAACAGTGACTACAACAGTTCAAGCTGCCTAAGTGTTTCCATTATAACTCGCCTATTTCAATGGCTTATAATTCCACAAAAATTTTGCCTTTTTAAGTTGAAATTTTCTTCTTCTGCTCTCTACCCAACAGACAATTTTCTGGGAAAGTTTGAGCAAAAATGGTTCAGTCATTTTTTAGTAAAGAAGGGGAGGTTTTTTTTAAAAAAATCCCCACATTTTTGCACTTATAAAACAACCTTTATAAAATATTTGAGAGTCGGGCTTTATTATTTGCCAGTTTGTGGCAAAAAGCTGATGTTTGACAGCAATATACCCCAATCCTGCAATAAGCTCTGAATGAGCAGACTCTTGTTAAGATTTGTTCAAGACCACATAGGAAGTCAGTCTTGGGGCTGGGTTTAGAATTTAAGGTTCCTAGTTCCATGATCAGACATTTAGCCCACTCTTCTCTGGTTATCATTAAAGATGCCTGTCGACCCATAATATTTTATAAAAGAATCCTGGCTAAGACCCGATCCTGCACTGTGAATTCAATGCAGATTCATGTGGGTGCAGCTGCACTCCGCTCACACAGCCTGCAATGTAGAATCAGGGTAGTCAAAATTCATTATTATGAATTACAAATGTCTATAACTAAGTCACTGCCTGGATAAAATATTACATATGTTTTTGTTTTGTTTTATTAATTATCATTATTCCATTTGCTTTTATCCCCATAAGGAAGTGAATGAGTTGCAAAGGATCTGTGCTTAAATGAAAAGGTGTTATTTTATGTTTGCTCTGGGAGTATGAAAGTCCTGAGATCTCTAGAAACATTAAATCAGATCTTGTTGGATGATCTTTCAATTATACTGAAGCACGGTCACTTTTGAAAATTGGAGCTAGGCTTCTAAGTCACTTAGGCCTTTTTGAAAGTTTTACCTTAGGCGTCTGTTTCTCTCCAGATTTTTATACCATGCCAATCGCATAGTACACGAATGCGTTAAAAAAGAATAAAATAATACTTTTTAAAAAGTTTAACTGTGAGAAACTATATCAGTCAACTTGACTGTGCAGTTAATGCTATTGCAAATTTTGGAACTTACTTACAAACAGCCATTCTCATCTCATATGGAGTCATCAACTGACCACTTGGGACTAGCCTGGTAGCCCCAGGATCAAGGGACATTAAAAGTGACTGAAAGCCACCTTTATAGCCCCACTCCCAATGTCCTAGTCTGACTCTCATAAGGTTATTTCAACAAGCACAATTTTAAGTATAGTGGCATGTGACTTCTATTTCCACTTGCATGACCACTCAATATCTGGGTGTCTGATACAGGCTCTCTTTAGATAGTGGCTGAATACAGTACAGCTTGAGGATATCCTGAAATGGTTGCTTGAGGTAGGTGCAGTGGTTCTCAAACTGTGGATCTAAGTCGGTCGCGACCCCATTTTAATGGGGTCACCAGGGCTGGCCTTAGACTTGCTGGAGCCCGGGACTGAAGCTGACACCCGAGCCCCAGTGCCCGGGGCTGAAGCCAATGCCCTGGGCAGAGGGGCTGTGGCTTTGGCCCCCCAACCCAGGGTAGCAGGGCTTGTGTGGGCTCTGGCTTCAGTCCCCCATACTGGGGTCATGTAGTAATTTTTGTTGTCAGAATGGGGTTGCGGTGCAATGAAGTTTGAGAACCTCTGAGGAGATTGCCTAATGGAGAGGACCATTAGTGCAGATTTCATTGCACATGAATTTAAATAAAGTAATTCTGCCCTCAGGTCTGTGAAGTCAAAGGTTGTTATACCTACAAATCTCTGGACAGAACTGGGCTCTGGATGTTTATTTTCACAATATCCTTCCATGGATATTGGTGCAGATTTGGCCCCCTCATTGTCATTTTATATGAGAAATAAAAACTGAATTGTTAACAGCTTCATGCTCCAATTTATTCATTATTTAAAAAATAAAATAGGAGACTGATCAGCGTGCCCAACTGCATCTCTTTTGCTTCGTGCTATGTTTCCATATAATTTTGCCCAAGAACTCTTGCTCTTCTTGCCTAGTGGAGCTGATCCTTAGTGCAGATTTTAATGCACTCATCTCTGTTTTTTCTTTAGCACCTATATGCTGAACACATCATTTATAGCCATAGACACTGCCCATAGCAATTCTGCTCTTTGCATGCCACTGTATTGAGAGTTTCTCTAAGCTTCCCTCCTGTCCCACCTTCATGACAGTGTTTCTCTGTTATGGCTGGAAGGTTGCAGGAGGACATCCGCAGCAAGTTACTCAATGAGTATGAAACTCATTCATGAAACCAGGATAATATAATCAATTCCAAGGCCAGAACGGACCATTGTGATCATCTTGTCTGGCCTTCTGTATAACACAGGCCATAGAACTTCCTCAAAATAATTCCTAGAATGTAACTTTTAAAAACACATCCAAACCTGATTTAAAAATGGTCAGTGTTGGAGAATCCACACCATGATCCTTGGTAAATTGTTCCAGTGGTTAATTTCTCTCACTATTAAAAACCTACTCCTTATTTCCAATCTGAACTTGTCTAGCTTCAGCTTCCAGCCAATGGATTGTGTTATACCTTTCTCTGCTAGATTGAAGACTCATTATTAAATATTTGTTCCCCATGTAGATACTTAGACACTTCAGTCAGTCTCTGCGTGGCCACAACATTGCTGGCCTCTTCTTACAGGAGTGACTCTTACCAAGTTTTCTGGCATACCTAGCAAAAGTGAACGCATATCAGTAGCCCAGGCAACCTTCTTGTTCCAACGCCTTCTGACAGTTCAAACTTAAGTCTTCTTAATAAATATAGAGATCAAGTAAACATTTCACAACCTGCCAAAAGGCACTGGTGTGGAGGGGACAACTCATGCATAAACTCAGCCAAAACTGAATTTAGCTTGGGCTTCGGATGTGAAATTCAGCGGTAATTATTATTTTAGTGTTACAAAGACAAGTGGAAACTTCTGGCAGATTCTGTATAAAACAACAACTCTTTGCACTTATGTTCCCTCAATGATCTCAATGCACTTTAGAAAGGTAAGTTAATTATAGTATCCTGTAGGGCCAGAAGCAGCCAAAGCCAGGACTCAGTGAGAGGGGGCAAAATGTGGCCCAGCCAGGACTACCCCTTCCCTGGACCCACAACTGTGTAGGAGAGACCGCACCACAACTCTTGGAGCACTAGATCTTTCTTCTCCTGCCCTCCACCATACAGCCCTGGGGAAGAACTGCAGAGAGCAGCCAGCCAGAGACTCCATCTGCTAAGAGCAGAAACAGCCAAAGCTGGGAGCTCTGGACATTCCAGTCAAAACTGGAGAAAGTTCTGGTTTTCTCTGCCCTGTGCTGAAAGGCAGTAAATTCCAACCCTCTCTCCACCTCAGCTTCACTCCACACCTGATCCTCTTATCCTCTCCTCTCCTGTCCCCTTCACCCCACTTCCCTTTCCTAGCCACGTAAGTTCAGACCCAGGCAGTTGGGTGGCACTGAGAGACCAAGCTGCCACTCGACCCACAACATTCACATTGCTGTTTTTAGTCCTGCAGTAGGCCCTGAAGCCGAGGGATTGAAGGCAAAGGGGTATCCTCTTTCAGCACCAAGAGACAAGAGGAAAAGACTCCAGGAGCTGTGGCCCATGGTGGGCAGAGGAATTGCTTTTTGTTTGATATTTTTCACAAATTCTATGTTGAAGAATAGAACTATGCCCCAAAAGAGGCTTGGACATGGCAATGAAGCTTTCCTGGGCTGCAGAAACAGGGTAGCAAGCCCTACCCATGGGTATCAGTGATACTAACAAAAGCATTTCTTTGCTGGTATTAACTGTGTCTGAGAGTTTGTCAGCATAGCTGTAACAGAATAGCTATAATGACAGACCTTTTCTAGTGTAGAGCTGCCTTTATATTTTTATTTAAAGAAAGCTACCATAGAGTTCACACAAAGAAGAACCAAAATAAAACACTACCGCTTGTTCTGATTCATGTGCATTGTAAATGTCATCTCTTTTCTCTGGGGGACATGATATTTAGACACTGCTACTACAGTGGAAGATGTCTTTCCATAAAAGGGCTTATTGGGGATCCTATTTTAAAAGCTGTATTTGCTTTCCATAAAATCTCCTGACCTGAATAATTAAAAACAGCTTTGATCTCTGTACTTTTAAAATATTATAAAGACCCCAGTGATTGCAGCTTATGCATGCCCTTATCATTGCTAAATGAATCCTGACACTAACATTTTGGCAAAGATTAAGATTTAGATTTAGTAAGGTCATTGCTAGCATTTACCAACTCAGATCAAAATAGTTTCATCCCTGATCAATTAAGTAATTTTAATTTATGTTCCACAGTCATTTTTGCCTTTAGGCAGCAAATGAAGTCTATTACATATTGCGACAGTGAACGCAGCAAAAAGTTTGATGTGAGTGACTGGGATGTCTTTTCAACACTTCAACTCATGAACTTTGGATATAATTTTATTTTCCAGATTCATTTACCACATCATGATCTCCTTGCCTTGGGAAGAAAACAGTTCAGAATTCTTCCTGGTTTAAATTAGTCTGGGGTTCTAGACAAAAGCAACCTATTACTGAGACTTTTGCTTTTGTTCTATATAATAATCTCTTTTGGACACAGTATAAAAGGAGTTTGAATTCTATTGCTTTTTGTGTACTGCTGTTTTACATTTTAAAGATATACAGAAATATCCTGAATTCCTCACTCATCACTTAAGCTAAAGGGGATAAGAACTTCAGAATATATGGCATAGCTTTTAACCACGGAGACAATATAAACAGGTACCAAGTGAAAACAGGAATAAAAGGGAACACAATGTCAGTTGTATGTAAATTAGGAAGTCTTTCAATGGTACACTCATGTTAGTCAATGGTATGTCATAATGTATATGAAAATGAGAGAGGGAAAAGATGGTCTTGTGGGCAAAGCATGAAACTGAGATGCAGGAAACTGGGAGTTTCTGCTCTGCCAGAGACTTCCTGTGTAGAGCTGGGTGGGATTTCAAAAATGCTCAGAATTGGCCCAACTTTGCTCCCACTGAAGTCAATGGTAAAATTCCCATTGACTTCAATAGTAGCCAAGTTAGGTTACAGTGCTGAATGCCTTTGAAAATCCTATCCTTATACTCATTTTACAGATGGGGAGCTAAGACACTGAGAGACTAGCAGAACTTTGCTACTTCCAAGGAGTGTCATGAGGGTAGTTTCATTAAATGTATGTGAATTGCTCTGGCTCTCTGGTGACAAAAGCCTAAACATAAGGTAGGTGGTGATGTCCTACTGCATATTTTATTTGCTGGTGGAGAATCCATTCTTCATTATTATTTTAAAAAAAGACCTGAATGTAATACAAAAATAAAAAAAGACAAATTAAAAGAGAAGAAATGCTAATAAAATAATAATAAAATAACATATGACCCCAGAAAGAGTGATGGAAGGAAATCCATGCCTCATACAGTGTAAAGGGAAAGGAGGAAGAAACAAGGGACCACCACATTCCTAGAGGGTATTCACATTCAGCTATGGTCAGGAGCAGGGAGGGAATGTGGCAGGAAAAAAGTAGCAGAAAAAAGGCAATGAGAGATCTGGTTGCATGGTAGGCCGTGAAGAAGCTGCAACACCAACAGCAGTCTAGCACTTACCTAAAAACAAGACCAGCCAGATCAGGTCAAAGCCATGCTGCTAAAGAAAAGAGGTGAGGGGTCTGATTTGCAAAGCCATTTCCTCTCTGGAAGCGGAGGGCCTGAAGGATTGTGCTTTCATTTGCTTTGATGATCTCTGAGAGACTTTTCTGGAGATTCTCTATCAACTGCGAGTTGTTTTTTCTTAGCCTTTTATTTCCCTAGATCTTTCCTATCTTCTTCTTTCTGTCTTCTTGTGATTTTTCCTCTTCCTCCTTCCCCACAGCTTGGACTCTAATGAAAAGTTAAGAGCAGGAGTCATAAACTGGGAAGAGACCTTTATGCTCCCAGGATAGGACACAAAGAATACAGAGGGACCATGGGGTCACCCTTTATACAGCCTGTCTTTCACTTGTTTCTTCGCTTCCTCACAGATGGATCTGTAATTAACTTACTTTGTACATTATACAGATTATGCCAAAAAGCATTTGCTTTGAATATGTGATTTTACTCTCTAGAGGCTGGCTCACAAAATAAAGGGGAAAAGACTTACTACTACCAAAAGGAAAGGGCCAAATAACGATATTTAGCTACCAGCCCAAGTAGGGCAGCTGTGAAATTGCTCCATCTCCTGGGCAGCCCAAGGAGGGTGTTAATGGATGGCCACTTCCCAGGCACCCCCTCATGGCCTGGGGTGGCTCTGCAGCAACCTACCTCAGTTTCTCTCTCTGACAAGGCTCCTCAAAAACTCATCACCCAGCATATATCATTTTAAAACATTCCCCCTCTGGAGAGGGATCCAATTTGTTTAGTCCATATGTACTTCATCCCACTGGTCACTGGTTCAGTGATCCAAACAGTTCTGTCTCCTTAAATCAGGAGCCCCAAGCTCTCCTTCCCAGAGCTGGGTTCAGTTCAGTCTCTCTCTTTCCTTGGACTAGGAGTCCCCAGCCCTCCTTCTTAGGATCGCATTATAATCCCAACTGTTCCCTTACTCCCTGCAGCACTCATCTACAACTACTTCCTCAACCCAGCTACAACTTCCTCCTCCCATTTCTTGTTCCTCTCAGGTTCTTCAGAGAAGCCAGCTGCCCTCACTCAGGCTGTTAATGAGGCACAGGTGGTTTGGACCAGTTCCCTCTTAAAGGACCAATTCACCCTGTGACAGAGGAATTATTTCTGAAAGAGAGACAATCTATTCATAAGTAGCCCAGTGTGCAAGACTATACAAGATGATGCAGCCTTTAATATTAACTTTCTGATGGGACCAACCCACTTTATGGGCTGTCGGAGAGTTGGTGAGTGGCATGGCATTATTGCCTCCCTTCACGCTTGGGGGGGCCCTCTGCTCCCAAGGCTGTGCTGAGGAATGCTTCTCATGCAAAGGGTAAGGGGCTCCACACACTTCCCCCAGGCTCGTTGCATCTGCATAGAGTCTTCACAAACTGACCCTTAAAAAGAAGTCCTTTAGCAGCTCACGTGGCTGAAGTCCGTGTTTCTGAAGGAGTATGATTCTGGCAAGACTAACTAGATTTGCATAGAAACTGATTTTTGTTTTGAGGAATCATCTCTTTCTGTCTATTGTAGCGGGTGATATTACAGGAGGATCTTCAAGGCTCACTGAGCACTGTAAAGCCCATATAGGGGTGGAGAGGAATTAAGGGTTCTACAATACAGAAAAGTGACAGGAAGAATTAAAAAAAATAAAACCTTACCAAACCCCTGCAGCCAGAAGAAATGTGCCTGAGGATATATAAGTGGTAACATATGATCATTTCATGGCTATCAAAACGTATGTTAGTTTGACTGCTTTATAAAATATTGAAGTGTAGACAAAAGTTACCTTTCAAGCTGGCAGCTCAGAGCGTGATTTTTTTTTTTTTACATGCTACATGACACCAACTCATAACAACAAGATGATGTTGTCATAGGAAACACCACCAACTGGAAGAGAGAACAACTTTTAACAGATCTCAGTAGCATTATCTCTCAATAATACAGAAGATAAAACAGTACCATCAAATATCCAAGGTAGGGAATGCTAACTCAATTCTACAGCAATTCCACAGTCTAGGGGTTTACTGGACTATTTCAATATGATCCCTCATATCTGTTGAATCAAATGGACAAATTGATACGTGGTGTAAATGTGTGCCACTCCACTAGCCTCTAAATACTGCACAGATTTAGAATGGAGACATGAAAAAAATGGATGCTCTGACCATATCTCCCACTTAAGAATCTAAACTGTACTCACAACTCTGTACTCCCTTTCCCAGAAGAGAGGAATAATAATAAAAAAAAAAATCACTATTGATGAGACATGGAAACCTAGATTTTTAAAAGGGAACAAAATTATTTTGTTTTCTTCAACTTTGTATGCCTAAGTGGAGAGGCTTTGAAGAGAGCTAAATGTCCAGCCTCTGAAATTCAGGGCATTTTAAGTTGTCTAAAGTTAGGTACCCACAAAGAAAGACACCAAAAATAATTTAGTCGGTTTGAAATCTAGGTTGTAAATTTTATTTGAAAACTAGAAAATAACTGTATTATCCATCTTCCCCAGCCCCATTTGTGCTGAGGTACCGTATATTATCTAGCAAAACAGGATGATCCACATTTTGAAAGTAGCTGACAACACTAGCAAAAGCACACTTGCATACATATATACAGAAAGGCAGAGCAGGAGGTGATGGACAAACACATGTGAAGGAAAGGGAGGTACATTCTCCTAAATTTGGTACACTGAGATATAACATATTGGCTTACAAATTGTGAAAAAAAAATAATAAAACACACATCGTACTCAGTACAATAGAATCTGTATAATATTTGTGTCCTAGATGTAAACACATTGTGTTTAGTGGTCTGAGCAGCAAACTGGGCATGAGGAGACATGAACCTGCAAACCTCCTACACGTGGAACACTCAATGATGTCAATGGTAGCTCCATGCCCAGAGGCCCCTTAATGTCTCAGGGCCTCAGTCTCCCATATGCAAAATGAGAATACTTTACCCAATTTAGTAAAATACTTTGAGATCCTTGCATAAAAGATGGTAGACACAATGCATTGCTCTCATATGGCTTTGCACATATGCAAGGAATCTTAAGTCTTCTGTCTGGAGAAACTGTGATTTTTCTTTTCTATCAGGTGAAAGTGAATAACTCCACTGTATTCCCTTGGTTTCATTGAATAAGTATTTCCACTATGACTGCAGTATTGTTCTGAAGTACAATATACTGGATTAGATTTACAGTTAGTTCAAAATGGAATTATTTGTTTTGCAGTTTGTGACATAGGCAACCTTAATTATAAAAACAATTTTAGTTAACATCATGGCACCCAAATATTTTTTATGCTCAGGTATGAGATATGCTTTGTCCTTAAGGAGACTAGCTTTTGGATTCTTAATCTACCAAGTGTTCAGATTTAATTGCTAATTAACTGGAATTAAGTATTAGAGATTTTCTTTGTTGTTGTAGGGTTGAATGAGTATAGGGATAATTATTGAATGTTTCATTATCCATCCTGTACCTAATCCATTTAACACAAACTAAATTGCATCCACACTGCACTACAAGAGCAAGTCTCTGTTGTTTTAATTTGAAAGATGAAGATTTGAAATAAAGAATTCAATTTAAAACAAACGAACTAGTCGTTAAAAAAATAGAGAACATACAGTTCTTCCCTTCGTTTATGTCAGTATGATACTCAGCTGTCTTTTAGACACACACTATATTGGGGACAGTTTGTGATACTTCCAACCAGATTAATTTTTTTAATTACATTTTTATGAGCGTTTAGTGCTTGTGAAGAGGATAGAAGAGACAGCTCTGGAGACAAAATGTACATAGGAAGTAGCAGTGCATGATTGCCAAGACTAACCTGCCAGTGTCCTAAATTCTGTCCTGACAGTGTGGAAGCCACCGAGTCTTTTCATGGACTTCAGTGGGTTTTGGATTGGATCCCTTGGCTGGATCTGAAACATTATTTTAGAATTGAGAAGCTCTATTAGACTGATCCAAAGCCCATTTAAACAATGGAAAAACTCTTACTGGTTTCTCTTTATTTGAATCTGGCTTTTTGCCATTACCAACAGGCATAGAAAGGATAGTTTCTCCATTCATTATTATGGTAATTTCTGGAGACAAGGAAGTAATATACTAGGCCTGATTCTAATGACCTTATTTACATGGGTATAAATCCAGAGTAATGCCACTGAAGCCCATCTAGTTATACCAACATTAATGAGATCAGGATCAGGTCTGGTGTACTTATACCATCAGCTCAGTGGAGTTGTAGGGTATATACTATATGTTCATATAGGATTATATAATTATAATTTCCCACAGTACCTCTTAAAGTAATGTATGGGTTACAAAGTCTGAAATAGATGGATAGTTGTTAAAAATCACTTTGTTATTATGAGCAAATTAAAAAAAAAATCTGACAGACAATTCTCCACTCTACTTCCTTTCAATGATGTTCAAGTTTCAGAATAGCACTGTCAGGTTTAAAGAGTACTTAGTCTAAAAATAAGATGAGTGATTGCAGTGTTAATCCAGATGGAACATCTGTTCACTGAAAATAATATTTGTAATAAATTGTACTTTTAATGTCCCCCCCTCCCCCCCCCAAAAAAGGCACATAACATCTAAATAATTTTGCCCAAACACTTAAGTCGATTTCCAAATAATTGAAAATATTGGAAAGGTGAGAAGGTTAGTGAGTTAGAATAATATTGAAAATGAATTTAACACCCCCCAATATTTGGCATTTATATATATATAGATTTTTATTGTGGATTTAAAAAGCACTTTACAAAGGGTGGGTAATATAATTATCTCTGTCTTACAGATGGGAAAAGTGAGGTGCAGAGAGTGGAGGGTCTCACAGCAGGTCAGGAAAACAAGGATTAACAGTATCCTTTTACAACAGGGTTCCCAAACTTCTGAAAGTTGAATCCCCCCTTTCAGGGAAATGAAATCACTTCTGCTTCTCCACCTCCCTCAGATAATTCTTAGCATCTTTTCCCATTGTGGAAAATGTTAAGGTTGATCTACAATATGATACTTCCTCTCATGCTTTAATTAGCAATGAAATAGTTAACAGTGCTCACCTTTAAAGTATCCCTCCTGGGATCTGAGTTAGCATTCACTGAAATGAATGGTTAAGTTCTCACCTTGGAGAACTTTTTCTAGGCTCTCTGCAAATTCAGGCAGCTTCTCTGTATCAGATGAACTTCTTGTTTTGAAGATTTTCTTTGCAACCATAACAGATAGAAACTTACTTTTAAAAAAATAAAATAAAAACTGACGCTCTGGAGAACAACTAAGAGATCTGTCCAGACTCCCTTCCCCCTTACTGAGGGTACAGCCCACACTTCAGGAAACAATAATGAAAAGAATAGTCTGTTTTAGCAAAAGTCTGTATATTGAAAGATGTGATTTTCTGGGTAACCTACCTGGTGTTTGCTATTTCATTCCTGACGATCAAGATGGTTCATATAACAAGTGTAGAGAGAAGGCACCACAGAGTCAAGGAGGCTCAGACAAATCCTGTCCCACTTGCGACTGGGACTCCAGAAGAGAAAATGGCCTGAAAGCCTTCTGATTGAAGTAACGGTTTTGATCCCAATTGCCAGAGCAACAAAAAAGGCATTTCTTTGCAAAATACAAAATAGAGGCCAGGAAAGGTCACCACAGACCTTTTGAATATATCAGAAAACAGATACTCCCCCCCGCCAGAGTATGGGGAGTAGAAGGCTGAAGAAAAGAGTTAGAGAGGGAGTTTCAAGGGGGAAGAGTGTGCCCAGCCAGCAGGGCCGGCTCTACCTTTTTTTCCGCCCCAAGCAGCGAAGTGCCAAAAAAAAAAAAAAAAGTGGAAGCCAAAGAAGAAAAAATAAAATAGCCGCCACCAAAGTGCCACCGAAGAAGAAAAAATAAACCGCCGGGCTGCCGAGGGAGCGGTGTCACCCCAAGAACGGCCAAAGTGCCGCCCCTTCTGATTTGCCACCCCAGGCACCGGCTTCCTGAGCTGTTGCCTAGAGCAGGCCCTGCCAGCCAGAGCTCCTATCCTTAGGAAAATCCTGGGCCTGCTGCTAATACAAGACCATGCATAAGCACTAACTCCAGGGCTGGAGCCAGTGCCGGGTTTACAATGGCACCAATGGTGCCATGGAGCCGGGCCCATGCTCAGAACGGGTCCGGCCTGCTCTGCTTGCACTGTGCCCTGAGCCCCTGCCAGCCACTGGGTCTCGGGGGGGCTCTGGCCAGAGGGAATCAGGGGGAGCGTATTCTAGTGTTGGGCAGGGGGGCTGTGTGGCCCACCCCCGAGGGGAAGAGGCATGCTGGCAGCACAGGGCTGGGTGGGCCATTGTGCGCCTGGCAACTGGCTGGCTGGCCCCTTGCTCTGGGGACTGACTCCCCCCCGCCCCGTGCCATGCTTAATTGCCCCTATGGGGGGGCCCACAAATATGTTTGGGGCCGGGCCCACAAAAGGTTAATCTGGCCCTGGCTGGAGCACCCATGGAAAAAAATAGTGGGTGCTCAGCATCCACCGGCAGTCCCGTGGACCAGCTCCTCTTCCCCCGCAGTGCCTCCCACCCACCAGCTGGCCCCAGTCAGCTCCTCCACTTCCTCCTAGCGCCTCCTGCCTGCTGCAAATCAGCTGTTCAGCAGCGTGCAGGAGGTGCGGGGGTGGGAGGGGCATGCTTGGGGGAAGGGGCGGAATGGGGTGGGAAGAGGTGGGGCAGGGGTGAAGCAGGAAGAGGCTGGGTGGAAGTGGGGCCTTGGGGAAATGGGTGGAGTGGGGGTGGGACCTGGGGCAGGATGGAGGTTGAGCACCCGCAGGGAAATGAGGAAGCCGGCACCTATGAGACCCCGTATATTGCCTGTAAGGACTTCATGGAAAATGCCAGGGCAGAGACCAAGAGAGACAAGACACTTATCAGGACAGAGACACTGCCCGAATCAACCCTCCTCAGAAACATCTCAGTTCCAGACCCCACCCAAGGCCAAGGAAACAGTAGTTTCGGGAACCTAGAATCACAGTAATGTAGGACTGGAAAGGAACTTAAGAGGTCATCTAGTCCAGTCCCCTGCACTGAGCCAGGATTAAGTACACCTGTACCATGGGTGGCCAACCTGAACCTGAGAAGGAGCCAGAATTTACCAGTGAACGTTGCCAAAGAGCCACAGTAATACGTCAGCAGCCCCCATCTGCTACCCTCCCCCCCCGCAGCCCTCAGCGCCTCCCGCCCACCAGCAGCCCCACCAATCAGTACCTTTCCCTCCCTCCCCATGCCTCCTGCCGACCACAGTCAGCTGTTTTGCAGTGCGCAGGAGGCTCTGGTGGGGAGGAGCGAGGGCATGACAGGCTCAGGAGAAGGGGCAGTGGCCTTGGGGGAAGGGGTGGAGTAGTGGCAGGATCTGGGGCAGAGCAGGGGGTTGAGCAGTGAGCACCCCACAGCACATTGGAAAGTTGGCATCTGTAGCTCCAGCCTCGGAGTCAGTGCCTATGCAAGGAGCCGCATATTAACCTCTGAAGAGCTGCATGCAGCTCCGGAGCCACAGGTTGGCCACCCCTGACCTATCCCATCTCTGACAGGTGTTTGTCTAACTTGTTCTTAAAAACCTCCAAGTGAGGAAGGCAAGCAGAATTTGGTCCCTAGAGCCTAATTCTGCAGTTGTGATGTGTGCATAAGGCTTATTGATTTCAATGAGAGTTACGTGTGGGGAACAGTTACAGTCAGGCCCTGAAAACAAACGATGCAGAGCAAATCGTGTACCCCTTTCTTTAATCCTCCTTCCTCCCCTGATTATATCTTGGACACATGTCATAATCCCAAACCTCTGACAAGTCTGTTTCTAGAAGAGATATTTCTAATCTTATTACTCAGAAACTTCCTCTGCTGGACCCCCCAAAATAACTATAGAGGCTGCTCCGAAGCCCACTGACTGCAATAGGAGTTTGGATCAGGCCCATAAATTACATATTTCTATGCATTATAACTGAGTCATTAACCCTCGAGGGATAGTGCTATCCTGGTGAAACTCACTTTACAGCCATGCTGTCTTTCCTCTGTAAGAAATATGTTAAGCATATGTGGGACAAAGAGATGGGCCTCAGCTTAATCCAAATCTTTGTTGGTATGAAAGAGAGCGACGCAGGGCTGAATTTGCACTGAAAGAGGTGCTCGGGCTCAAGCAACCTTTTTTTTTAAAACTTTCATAACCTGACGCATCAGGCTGGATGCCAGAGGTGCCAGGGCTATGAACTGCCAAACCTGGCACAAATTAAGCACTGTAGAGAAGACTTCCCAAGTCACACTGCATAAAAATAAGAATTACGTACTATTCCTGGATGCAGTGTGATTATCGCTAGCCAGTTAACAACAGGTCATGTCAATTATAAAATATACCCTAGTGCATGCAATCAAATCAAGGTATAGAGATCTTAATAATAAAATACCCCATTAAGATGATACAATTTGAACGTGCTAGGCTGCATTACACTACTGCAATCCAAACTTCAGTGCAGCCAGTTTCATGTACATTTTGGTTCTCCAGAGCCCTGGGGGACAATGGATCTTAAACAATTAACCTTTTGCTCTCTTATCTTAAACGTTCTCTTCTCTTTCCTTTCCTCACATTTTCTGCTCCTCTGTGCCTTTTCGTTCTTTCTATTCTCTACATTTACTCAGTTTTATCAGCCCCACATACTTTTTATGTAATGACCCCCAGAGATGATTGAATGCTCTCATGTGTTTCCTCCAAGTGATGATCAAGTAGGAAACCCATGCTCCCTGGATCTACATGGATTGATAACAGTAACACTTCTTTTCAGATGCCTACAATCCAGCCATAAAGCAAGCAAACAAACAAAAACAAAAAATCCCTTGATTCAGACTTGGAACATGAAGTTCTTAGCCCTGGAATTTATTTTCTTCTAATAACAAAATTCTTAATCAAAGTGCCAGATTCTCAACAAGTATAAATCAACAATCTATACCAGCTAAGGATCAGGTCCAAAATCTTTTTACTCATTTATATTATATTCAAGTGCAGAAAGTACAATAAGAAGCACAAAAGTCCACTCATTTCAACTGCTTTATTCTTCTTCTGTAATTTAAGTGAGTTGTGCAAATCTTTACATAGTCTGTGACCGGCCTTTTGGTGTTTAATAAAAACAAATCAAAACAGTTTAAAGCAGGTGAGCTAACAAGGATGTTCAGATTTTGAGGTGTGGCAAATACCTGGTGCACTCCTATTAACATGCACTCACCAAAATGAATGCAGGTGCCTTGATAGTTTATGCAGGGAACACTTTTTCATAATTACACCCAAATCCTAATAAATCTCCAGAGAACCACCATCATGATAATAAGCCCCAAGAAGCTGCCCCAATATCACGCCAAAAATATTGCGGTAGGCAAAACAAAAGAAACAAAATCTCAGGAATCTCACTCATATAACAGCGTTACTCCGATTTGCAGCCACCACAGCAAAAACATTCAGCGTTAAGGCTGAAACTGCATCTTTCACTAATCCTGTAATAGCTGCATATGATATGAATCTGTAAGGAATATATTGAGTGATATTTCATAACATATGTTTCAAATATACAGGCACAACTAGGATGTCTCAGTCTGCAGTTTTTACTAAGATTCTGGGTCAGAGTCAGGGCCCTAGCTGATAATCTGTCAGGGAAGAAGACTGCAAAGGCAGAAAATTGCTACAGCCTCCCTTCCACTAGGGGAGGTGTAAAGAGCCACAATTTCCCCCAAATTTGATTGTGCTAACTGAGAAAGGGCAGCTCTGATTCAGTGCATACCCACATTGCTGCTTTTGCCAGAGAGATTTATGGAGCCCTGATCATAACTAAAAGAACTGAAACCCAAGGAGAGTTGCTGGTGGTGACGTTGCCTGCCTTATATACCAGTAGGATGCCCTGGTGCAGGGAGATATAATTTACCCCTCCTGTGCCAGCACTAGTGAGTCTGGCCATCTGAATTTCTCCTGCCTTTGTGGGTTTAACACTCTTAAGATTACCTGAACTCAATTTTTGGTATGCTCTGATATACAAGGAAATAAACAAACAAATAGTAGGCCTGATTCTGAACTCCTTGATCCAGAAGCCAATGGGAGTTAAGCTTAAGCAAAGAGTTCAGGATTTGACCCAGACAACAATCAAGTGGTTGGCTGTTCTTAGCACTACTGAACTATTAGTCAAACCAGTGGTCTCCCATGCAGGTCCTGTTCCACTCTAAACCACAGTTCCAGCACCACTCAAATCTGCACTGAGCTCGAGGACATTTCATGTGCATGCATCCACCTGCAAAAAAGCAAAGAAGACAGAATTGTCTTTGGGCCTTAGCAAACAATGTAAGGAGAATGTGTATAAGCCGGTTAACCAGTGGTCATTGAAATTCATTTCTAAGTACTAGATTATGCCCATTAAGCTCATCTATAGAGTAAGGGGTGGTGCAGAACTGCTGAATCCCTTCCTGGAGCTCTCCAATACCTGTCACTGTATCCCTTTACGGGACGTGGCTTGCTCCTCGCTGCTAGCTGGTCATACTCCACAGGTTGGAGGAGCATACTCCACAGGTTGGAGGAGTAAGGACTGCAGCTCTGCCTGACCCTTAAAGAGACTGTAAAAAGAAAAGGAGTACTTGTGGCACCTTAGAGACTAACCAATTTATTTGAGCATGAGCTTTCATGAGCTACAGCTCACTTCATCGGATGCATACCGTGGAAACTGCAGCAGACTTTATATACACACAGAGATCAGGAGGTATTGTTTTATGATCTCTGTGTGTATATAAAGTCTGCTGCAGTTTCCACGGTATGCATCCGATGAAGTGAGCTGTAGCTCACGAAAGCTCATGCTCAAATAAATTGGTTAGTCTCTAAGGTGCCACAAGTACTCCTTTTCTTTTTGCAAATACAGACTAACACGGCTGTTACTCTGAAACCTGTCATTAAAGAGACTGTGCAAGGTATTGAGAAGGATTCTTGTACCCTCCTCAACTAATCACATAAGGACTAAGTGATACTGTATCTGGTCCTTAGAAATAGCTCACAACTAGATGAAGAGCTGATAAGAGTGCATCAAAATTCAGTTCTTAACTGGAGTTTGGATTTAACAGCTGTGAAATTGCAAACAGAATACATCCAGATATACAGATTTTAGTGATGGATTGATATTTATCTCAAAATGGCACTAGCAGTTAAAGTTGGATGGCCTTCTTTACATCTGGAGGATTCTTTTAATCACATTGGTATGTTTCCTATTTTTTTTGTTAAGTGTTTTGCATTTCCCTGTACTTTGAATAACTTAATCTCCATGCCCCTGCCTTCAATCACTTTTTTTTAAAAAATGGCTATACATTAAGAGTAGCCAATGGTCATTAGAGCAATGCACGTCAAATGGTAACTATGTCAACTATAAAATGAAATCTCCTGTCTAACTCAAGCCTAAATGTACAATATAAACAAATGCTGAAAATGAAAGTCCTGACAATATATCATGATCTCTGGATTTGTACATAGATTAAACTCCAGATGACTAATATAATCTCTTGTAAACACAGAAAAGCCAAAATTTGGTATTTAGATGCCTATTGTGTAGATAAGGTAAATTACCCTTACTGATGTGACACATTTTAGGACCTAAATTGGGTATTTAGGATGTCTACAGAGAACTGGATATTTCTACCCTTGTTTATATTTAACAGCAAAAAATTTACTAGTATTATTCTTTCAGGACAACCTATAGTTCTACAGGATAACCACGTTCACGATCACCTGTGAGTAGAGTTGTGCAAAGAATGAACATTTTATTATGTGGAAGATTTCAAGATTCTAAATCTTGTTTCATGCAGATTCAAAATGAAACCCAAACATTGTGAAATTCTCTGCAAAAGAAAATTCCAGAAAAACATTAATTTTGGACTGATCGAAACATTTTGTTCAAATAAAATCAAAACAATTCATTTTTGACTTTCTTATTTTATAATAAACAAACAAATAATAAAATCTGAAATGAAAAGTCAAAAAGAAAATAAAAGAAAATCAAAACCTTTTGTTCTGACAATGTCAACATGGATTTAATTTGTAAGTGGTAGCTTGGATTCTTTTCCCCCAGAAAAGAAATTGCAGAGAAATTGATAGGATTTCTCAAAGTGTTTTTGATTTCAACCAAACTGCATTTTTTAAAGGAAAGCTGTTCCATCAAACTTTTACTGACCAGCTCTAACACTGAGATTTACACTTGCCGGGTTTGTATATCCTGCGTGTGGCGGTTTCCTGATTTCAACACACTGCTGTCTAAGGTTGTGTGTGTAAGTACTATGGGGAGGGATAAACACTGAACAGAGATAATGGACAAAATTTAAAGGGCAGACTAAAGACTCATGGCTTGATTTAAATAAACTGACAATCTGAAATCACTGCTGCGGAAAGAAAGAAGACAGCTGAAAGTGTAGACAAGTGAGAGTTGACAGTGCCTAGAAGAACATACACTATTTTGATTTTTTTTTTTTCAGTGTCTAATGGTATTCTATTTATATTAGGGTTTCTTATCATGGACATCACTGTAGTACCTAAGCACTTTTGAGATGCAGTATTTTAGACCTGTATAATAAGGTTCCTAATGGACTCCAGGGAGTCTTCTGCTCTTCCTCAGTCTGAGCTCCAGGAGTCGCTGCTTGCGGTGTGTGTCTATCCTCGATGAGTGTTTTATATATATAATGCTATAAATCATCCCAGTTATGGTGGGAAAGCTTTATTAAATAGGAGAGTCTTACAGCACACCTTGAAGATGATCTGGCCCCACATTAGACTAATCTCCTCTGGAAGCTCATTCCATTGCAGAACCCCTTTGACTCAAAATGCTTTTGTGACTTTGTCTAATTAAAATATAACTATGCAAATCATTATTGCTACCACTGTTATATAATACATGGCCAGAAAGGGTTAAACAGCTTGCAGGCTGAATGACCCAAAGCCAACCTTTAAATTCATGTTAAAAAGGTATGCAAATGGTAATTAGGGTCATTCAATGTTAGATTGGCTAGAACTTTGAAATGCAAACCTATATTGTTAGAAATTAGAAGTGATACTAATTGTCTGTGTGTACTCATAAACGTTAGCCATATAAACAGACAGTTCCTGTCTGCCACTATAACTATTAATTCACAGATCAAAAGGGAGTATTAACATTTAGATGAATCTTGGGTGAAATAATGTCATTGTCTATATGCCTCTTTGTGATAGACTGCCTAATGGATAAATTGCCCTATGTTAATTTGTGTAATTAGTTACCGGTGGTGCTTAGGAAACAGAAGGTTACATCAAAAGCCTGTTGTTTACCCAGGACTGTATGGCTGCTAGAAAACTGTACAAAAGACCCCTTGGATCCTGATCCTGTCATCTCAGATATGCTTAAACCTCATCTGGGGAAGTTTGAGTTGCAAGATTGAGATCCCAGTTAAGGTGGAATACCCTGAATATGATATTGGACATTGGACTATAACCTATGGACTAAATTCTAAAAGAACTCTTTGCAACTACAAAGCTCACCATCTCTGCTATGAATCTGAACCTCAAGAATTGAACTCATGTCTGTATGTATATTGATCTTTTAACCATACTCTCTCTTTTCTTTTTTAATAAATTTTAGTTTCGTTAATAAGAATTGGCTGTAAGCGTGTATTTGGGTAAGATCTGGAATATTCATTAACCAGGAAGGTAATGTGTCCAATCCTTTGGGATTGGTAGAACCTTTTCTTTTATATGATGAATAAGATTTTCATTAATCCTCATCATATCTCATTTGGGTGACTAGGTGTAGGCCTGAGGCTGGGTTACTTTAAGGGAACTATGTTGTTGACTTCTGAGTAACCAGTGAGGTATAACAGAAGCTGTTTTGTGCTGGCTTGGTAAATCTAAGTATTGGAATATCCACTAGTTTGCGGGATTGCTTGACCCATGCTTTGCAGTTCACCCTAATTGAGTGACCTCAGCTGGCTCCCCTGGGATCCTGGTTACAGTTTTATTTCCCAGCTCATAAGCATTTGATCCTGTCCCATTGTCCCATAGGACTGCATCTGTTTTGACAGGTTGTGGATTGAACTGATGGAGCTGGAACTTGACCTGTTGATGGCTCTGCAGATAAAAATCAAGGCCTTCAACTGACAATGGAAGTGGGGCTGGAACAAGTGGAGGGATTTGAGCAGAGGGATGATGTGATCACAGCAGCCAGTCCTGCTGAGGAGGTATCAGATTAAAAAAAAATTTTTTTTTCAAAGAATTAGACAGATTATTCCATTTTGTAGGAAGACTGATAGTGAGGCACTGATCATTTCTGTTAGCAGTGGACACTGTTGTTTTCTGGCTTTCACGAGCCAGTAGGGAAACATCCAATTTGTAGGTGGTAGTTTGGATATTTCTCATTCATATAGTGTAGAGAAATGTAAGAAATTTCTTCTTGCCAAAATGGTTACATTTTCCAGCAAAGTAATTTGAAGCGGAACAAAATAAAGTGCAGAGCTCTGCTGGGATCTCACTTTATATTTTAACATCAATGATTCCTTACATTGATACGGGATAAAACAGAATGTGTTAAATAAGGCGGTACTGTTAAAGGATGCATTAGCAGCCTTTTGATTTTGTACCAAGAAAAACTTGACCAAAATATAAATCTGTAGATTATGGGTCACATGACACTGGGAACAATGGGTTGCAAGCAGTCAGCAAATACCAGCACAGAAGCTGGAATGTACTGTACCCATTATCAGAGGATGAAGCAAGCACAGCACCTTTTTATACTTCAGTTCCACTACATCTAAGAATTCCTAACTTGCTACTATTGCTTGGGGATTTTGCATTCTGACACATCCCTTGTCCTTGACCTGGGTTGGGTTACAAACAAGGGAAAGTCTTGTCCTGTTCATAGCCAGTTTGTGGAACAATTCTCTTTACAGTAGTGCACAGAAAAAAAATAGGAGGATCTATTCTCTTCTTGATCTGAGTGGTGTATGCAAGCAATGTCCATGACCATTCGTGGGAGTAATACAAATATGTTCTTTGTGCATCTAGCAGAGAAAAGAACAGGTAGTTTTCTGTAGATTAAAACTGAGATTCTGTTGCACACAGTGGCGATGAGAAGGTCATGACCTCAGCACTGCTCCCAGTGTGGCCAGTGGCTTTATGGTGATGATTTCTATCTTTTCTACACCTATTCAAGAGCTGTATTTTTAAGACTAATTTTTAAGGTTCTCAGTAATTAAATCCTCTTCTACCTCTTTGTCCTCTTCCTCCTACAGGCCCACTTGCTAACAACACTCCAAGTCCTATCCCCCTTTCTCACTCTTGATTTTGTGCTTTCATTCCTGATGCTCTTTGTGCTTGGATAAGTCTCCCACTTTCCATCTGACAAGTGTCCTATGTATTCCTTCTTCAAATCCCCTTCTTCCTACTTCCTTTCTAATAATCTCTCCACTCCTTTTTCTATCTGAAGCGTTAGCTTCTTGGGGTCGGCAGCATGTCTTACTCTGTGACTGTAAAGCCCTGTGTGAATAACTGGTGTAATCAATTAGCAGCAGCAGTAGTAATTTTCATATTGTTGCTTCTTTTTTGAGCCAAGCCGCTCAGCAAAGTTCAGTGTTCTGGAGATGTTCCTGCTGGAAGCAGAAATTGATGGAGTCTGGTACTTTCTTTGATGCAATCTTGTTTATTTAAAAGTAATGCGTGTCTGAGTGCAGAGGTCACCAAGAACCAAAAAAGCAGTTTCTTAGCCTACAACCTCAAGCCTCTGCAGCCAACACTAGACTCAAAGTTCTCACTTTAGCTTTTTCCAGGGTCACACTGTGCTTACTGGTCATTGTTTGGCTTTCTTCCTGTTTACCTTTGCCTCCTGCCTTCTCTGTTCTTGTCTATTTTCTATTTCTGGGTTCTGCCTGCCTTCCTCCCTCCTGCCCAAAACAAACAACCCCCCCGCAATACTCAGCAAAAATGCTCGCAGCCACACAATCCAAAACTCCTGGGTGGACTTTATCAGGCCTTGCTGTAGGAGCTATGTGGGGAGCACATGCATGTGGGTCCAATTATCCCCCAGCAGGTGCTGCAGGGGGGTGTCTTGCTAGTGGGGAACACTCAACCCTCCAGCTGAGGCATCTTGGCCCTTTCTTCTGCCCCCCAGGTCCCAGATAAAACCACAAAACAGCCCACAGTCAGCAAACAATGTTAAGTGAAGGTATGAAGGAAAAGAAAGGAAAAATACCCTGTAGGTAGTTCCCATCAGGATCAGGGCCTCTCTTACATCTCAGGGCCCTGGGAGTAGCACAGTCACTTCAGAGTTCACTGGGTGTCCAGTGCAAGTTTCAGTCTTTTCCCCCTTTGGGGCTGGAAAATGTGATGGGGCAAGGCCAGATGATTATGGAAAAGTAGTGGGAGATAGTTATATTAGCTCCAGGCTAAACAAATCCCTGGTACCAGGTTAAGTGAAATGGAAGCTGCTCCAAGTCAATTAAGACACCTGGGGCCAATTAAGAACTTTCCAGAAGGCAGGGAGAACGCTAGGTTGATTGGGACACCTGAAGCCAATCAGGGGCTGGCTGAAACTAGTTAAAAGCCTCCCAGTCAGTCAGGTGGGTGTGCATGTCAGGAGCTGTGGGAGGAAGTTGCACTGTTGGAGAGGCTGAGCAGTACACAAAACCATATCAGGCACAAGGAATGAGGCCCTGAGGTAAGGGTGAAATGGAGCTTGAGGAAGTGAGGGCTGCTGTGGGGGAAGTAGTCCAGGGAACTGTACATATCATGTTTCTAAAAGGTCAGCTACCATAGCTGATACTATTAGGGTCCCTGGGCTGGAGCCTGGAGTAGAGGGTGGGCCTGGGCTCCCCCCCCCACCTTTGCCCCCTGATTAATTACTGAGACTGGGAGACAACAGAGACTGTGCAAGGAAGGATAACTTCTCCTCACCTCCCTTGCTGGCTTATGATGAAAATGGCTCAGTAGACTGTGACCTTTGTCTCTAGAGAGAGAAGGGTTACGTGGAGGGTCACAGTGAGCCTCTGAGGCTAGCGAAATCCACCAGAAAACGGGAGACCCATGGAGGCAAGGACAGAGCTTTGTCACAAAAAGCTCAATGGCTGGTTCCCTTCCTTAACTATCTCACAATTATTTTTGTAAGTGAAAGGTGTATTCACACATCAATTTCAATGAGGTTTTGTATTAACCTACAACGAGGTTTATCCCAGCTCATAACACTATGTCATCATTCAGTTAAGTTGTGGTAAATACCTCAGTATAGTTTGTAACACAAACATTATGAGCAAGAATAGTAACTCTGGAGTAATTCACATTAATTCTTTATGTTACATCCTGGTCTTGTGTACAGTGGAAGGTGCTATTCTAAGTGATTCAGAAACTGTATTATAGGGAAGACTAGGCTCCCTTTGTGCCTCTCTCTCTCTAGGTAAGCACAATCATACACATAGCTATATATACATTAATATTTGGACTGTAAAATTAATTTTAAAAAGGGAGGTTACTGCAAGTGTTAGTTACTCTCCAATAAACTCACCATTTTTTTCTATTGGTACATGGCAACTAGGACATGGTTTGGTTGTTTTCTTGATTGTTTCCCTGGATGCCTCCTCCCACCGTGCTTGCATGGCTGAATGCGCATCAATCTTATATCCCTGCAAAGAGAGAAGCAACTGTGAGTACAATATAGCCAAGTTCCTCAGGGAATCAAGATCTGAAGCATGGTTGTGGCTATTTACTAGAGTGATACAGACAGAAGGGTCTAAAAGTTCAATAAAACTGGAATTCTGCCCCTGCTGCCTCGTAATTTAACCCATTTTGGTATGACAGAGAAAAATATTAGGATGATGGAAAACTGCTGAGTCATGTACAGTACAGTTGGAGGATGGAGAGAGCTCAGTCCCTATGCAGGAAACTATTTGCCTCTGCTTTGCAACATGAAGCATGTTCCTTTGTTTTTGAGTTCTGGATTTTATTCAAATACATTATATTTCTGGTTACGTGCACAAGCTATGCTAATAAAGATTAGAGAACAGGTACAAGAATACTGGAGAGGAAATAAGGAACCGATGAATAACAAAGAAAGAAAACATCCCCTCAAATAGTGCAATGTTGATAGCAAGAGTCACCATGGAGCATGCATTAAAAGTGACTCCCGTGTTTGTCCTATTTCTGATTGATATAAAATTACCTAATCTACACAGGTGCCATACTTGAGAATGCCTTAGCAATTTTTGACCTTAAATGATAATATAAGGACAAAAGGGATGATATTGTCATTACATTTCTATAGTTCAAGGTTTGGAAAATAGATTGCTGATTTCCTTTGAAATATTACTGTGTAAAAACATGTAAGCCAGAAACTGTACATGATTTAATGAAGTATGATTCTCATCAATTGTGTAACTAGAGACTGAGAAGGCTCTCTCGGAAGGTGCACTGGATGCGGGGATGGAATGCACAAACAGTGCAACTCGACGGAGCAGGGGAATGTTGTACTTGTGTTGTCTCCACTACTTCAGCAGTTGCATATCTTCATTCTTTGTCAGCTTCAGGGTGATATGGTTAGACTCGTCGTCATTGTCAATTCCACACTCGCTATCCAAATTCTCAAACTCTGTATATGGCCATTTTGTCTCCGCTGGTGATGGTGTCTGTGTATCTGACGAAACCAGCATAAGATTGTTTGAGACAAGATTGCAAAGAGACAAGCTTTTTGGTCTCTTGATCAACTTCCTGTCTCTCCTCTCCAGTGAAAACTTTCATCCCCTACATTCGTGGGTGCAGGAAAACTGCTACTCTGTGCATAGGCTTGATTTCAAACTTTTTCATGAGACATTGCAAGGCTTTGGATTTGAGCTGGCTTAGACTATCTTCATCAGTGGTAGAAGGATGGAAAAGCTTTTTCATCCTTTCGTGGCGAGTGGACGACGATGATTGCTCTAGTGCATCTGATGCTAAGTCTGTTAAGATGCTCAAGGTGTTGTGATCAAAGCTATCAATGAACTGCGTATCCTCCTTTTCTGTCAAAATTTCATATACTCTGTCTCACTGCTCCTCGATTGTTTTAAACGTGAGTAGTTTGCTGTTTCATTATGTTTCTACATTTCTTTCCAGAGACTTCTGCAGTCTGCTTTGAAGTCCAAATCTCCCGATGTAAGTAATGAGACATCAGCTTGCCTGGATAAGTTGGGTTATTGCTTCTTCTTTCTGGTTTCCCGGTTTGGTAGTGTGCTCAAGCACGGTATTTATAATGTGCACTGAGCAGCTTATTCACACATAGGACTTGAAAGTTGCAACCATGTTTGCTCCCTGGTCACTAACGAAAACCATCTGGTTGGTAATGCTGCGTATAGCAAATCTTCTGAGTGTCTGAATAACAGCCGATCAAATGTTCTCTGCAGTTTTTGGTTTCCCGCTGTCAAACAGAGTCACACAAAGCGCCCACTCCACCAAACTGTTGTGGCTCTATCTAATGAACAGTTTACTCCCAAACATGCAACATTTCTGTAATCATCCATCCACAGATTGAGGCACAACACCCAATGTGCCAAGAATGTTTTTCAGCTCCATGGAGATTTGTTGTCTTTTTTTCCTTCTGCCACAAGTACAGCATGCCGGGCTATAGTTGTGGACTGTGGTATTAGCACACCTGCATCCATTTGACCATATTTGGCACCCATGTTAATCAAACATTAAGCATATGCAAGGAAGCCCTTGCCTGTTGAATGGTGATTTGCTACCTCTCAGACTCCATGGACTTTCAGAATGCTCAGTAATTCAAAAGGGGGTTGCTGGTTCCCAGCACAGATGCACAGAGGATGTGCAAAGAACAATGCAGAATAGACAGGAATGGCGGAGCTTTGTTTGTGCCCTAAGCAACATCTTACAGGAAGGAGTCAGCTAAAACGCACTTCTAAAATGACTGCTATACAACTGTACATTAGCAGCTTCTCAGAAACAAACAAGCAATGATTGTAAATAGTGACGAAAATGTTATTAGTCCTGCATCTGCCTACTCTTTAAAGTAGAATGACCTAGGACAGCAGTCTGAACTGCCTCTGTGAGCGGAAAGGACCATTTGTTTGAGCACAGAACTAGGAACACCTGAGTCCTAATCTAACTCTCATACTGACTCCCTTAGTACATAAAGGAAAGTCACATAACCTCTCTGCATCCATTTGCTGACCTGCAAAATGAGAGTGACAATAACTTCACAGGGTATAGTGAGAGTTAATTACCTACTGACTGTAGAGACAATTAAAGATGAAAAACACAGCATAAGTAAGTACTATTATTGTGTGTGTAGACTAATATCTGTAAGAGAGAAACGCGTGTAATTTTTGGATTCAATCCAGCAAAACTTGAATGGCAATGTTTTACCTAAACTGAGCTAATCAAAACTATACGAATCAATGCTTGGAAGTGTCCTTTTCCCACATCTGCCTTCTTTGTTGTGGCCTCATAATACCAGGCGCTGCGCCAAAATCTCACATGCCAAATTGTTAACTTGATTTGTATCACTTGTGTTTGATCTTGATTTTGAAAACAAATTTGAATTTGGGAGAGGATCAGTTTACAAGTAATTAAAAAGCTTAATAACTTTCAAGTCTGAATATGTATACCATTCAATGAGACAGACCAAACTGACTTTTTAAAAGACTGAATGATTACACTGGTTTTTTTCCACTGCAAAGAGTCTATTATGAAACAGATGCAACAGAATAATAATTTCAGTCTATTAGAGCTTTAGACACCCTCCCTACCCTTCTCTGACTGCAAAGTTAAAAACCACTTCTTACAGGAAATAAATGTGAAGAAATGGCGCACAGTGGCCCTGTTCTTCCTGAATCAGTAAAGAGATCATATCTATCCGGATGAGTCAGCCTCAGCCTAGAATACATACTGTATATATTTTCATCTAATTTATTCCACAAGAGGAACAATAGAAAAATAAAGACAGTTTCTATGGCATCGGGGTATCTGTAAAATACCAAGGACTGACTCCATCTTTTCTAAGTGGCCCAGCAGAGAATAAGAAGCATTTTTACAATGTAAACAAGCAGATAGAATATGATGTCTGGAATACTACTGAGTGGAAAAGGACCTGAGAACTCCCCGTGTGATGCTGTAGCCAAAAGGGCTAATGCAACCTTTAGATGTATAAACAGGGGAGTCAGGCAAAATGTCAATGGAATGTGAAGAGTGACTTTTGTTGCTGCAAAATAACCTTCAGAAATTGTTTCATATTTTTACCGAACCCTGTGGAAGCCCTACAGAGCATCTACAGTCATGGCTTAGGAGTTGCCAGTGTACTGCAGAACACTGTGGCCAAAAGGAAAATTATCCTAATAGAAGATCTGATTGCTTTGAGATTTACTGGACAGGAAGGGGCAGGGAAAGGAGTCAAGATGGTAGCAAAATAGGTCTGAAAGAAGCAGTTCACTGATAGAAGTAGAGGTGAGGGAAAAGAAGTGAGCTTTTTGTTTCTGTTTTACATCATTAAAACTCCCTGTGGTATTGCAGTCTCATGTACTATAAAACTATTGAGGGCTTCTGAAGACAATATAAGTACATAATACTGTGAAATAGCCTGATAAAATACACAGTGGAGTTAACATTTCTGCTAGTCTGTGACTTATTTGTCTCTATCCCAACAGCATTCTTACATACATTTGATTTGTCCATTATCACATACTCTGGTCTTTTAATTTCAGTTTGTGTGACCACGCTGAGCCAAAAGAGAGAAAAATCATAAAGAATACTGCAAAATTACTGGATTTTCCTTCCTCCTCCTTCTCTAGGACCATCCATTGCCAACAGATGGATGCCCATTTTTATCAGTTTCAAAATTGACTTCAGCAGTACTAGTGCACAGCAGAAAAGCTCTGAAGAAGTTCCTTGCCGTATGGGTCTTTGAAATGGCATTACATGCTGCAGCTTCCTGACACTCATATAGGTTTTACTGAGAAAGAGTGAGATCAAGAGAGCATGTGCACAGGCATCAAATCCCTGTTCTCCTAGTACACCCAGAAGGCATGCTTAATTAGAACAGGATCTCTGAAACAAAGAATTTGTGGGGAAAATCCAAAGCTGCTGTAAAACAGCATAGCTCCACTGAAATCAACAAAGTTCCACTGAGTTACACCAGCTGAGGATTTGACCCAGAAAGACCAAGATGCAGTATGGTACTATATGGCTAACTCCACTGGAGACAGATGCAGATGTATTTGCCCAGGATGCCCAGAGGAGCTCTGAGCCCCACCATGAGCAGAGGTGCAGGGAAGCTTAGACTCCCCCAGTCTCCATTACACACTGCCCATGTCTAAAGTGATATTTGCAATGTTTTTCAGCATAGAAATCAAGCCAGGATCTAAGCTTGCATGAGAATGAGCCTATATGAGAGGTCATAATAGTGTGGAATCCAACAACATATACATGTTCCTCCTGATGATTCATGCCCCATTTGAAGATTTAAGCAAAAAGCAAATGTGCCACTTCCTTTCCTATTAATAAACCAGCTTCTTGCTCCCTCTTGCATATTTTAATATTATAATATTTATATTACACAAGCTCCTACATGCCACATCCAGGCTGTATCCCATTGTGGTAGGTCCTGTATAAACATATCAATGGCAGTCCTTACCCTAAAGAACTAATGGCTTCTTTTGCACTGATCCGCTTGTCCAGTACTACACCTGAGCTTTGTCTTCTCTTCCTCATATTCCCCAGAACTAGATATCAGATCCTCAGCAGTATTTTGACATATATATTTATCACCACTATTACATGTGGAAATAGACTTAGAGACCATAATGCCTCTGTGCACTGGATATGCAATATCAAGGGCCAATATATTGACCACTAATTGACCTGGACCTCTCTTATGATTAACACTTTCATATCGGTTACCTTGCCAATCATTAGAATGGTAAAATACTAAAATATTAACATTTATATGCAAAGATGTTTCTATATATATCCCCTTCCGTTTTACTCCTCTCCATAAAGTGAGCCTCCCCTAGAATTTCTTTCTTACTACTCCATCCTCATAGTGACATCACCCCTCTTTGGCATGGAAGATAGCACCTGCTTGTGGCTGGCAGTGACATATAATTACTGCAAACTGTCACCAACACCAAGACCAGTCTCCACAATCTTACATACCAGCTGGGAATCTATAGCTAAAACAGCAGAACAGATTAGGTAGATGTTGTTCAGTGGCTATGAAGGACACCTTGGTGAGTACTATCTGTGAATTTCATGACACCTATTGGTGACTTCAAGATCTACATGCTTTTAAAAATTCTAGGCAATCAAGTGTTATAGATTAGCTTGCAGCTCAATAAGCATTAATGTTAGCCTTTCCAAGAAATGCTTTACAAAACATTTCAGTAGAATGCTTGACGACACTCACTATCTCTCTTGGTAACAATGATTCATGTTGTAGTAATACAACAAATTGTTTTGATCTCGCTTTCATAGAGTTACAAACAGCAGAAATTTAGCCCAAATACTTTATGCTCTCTAAAATTGCGGTTATTTGGGACCCCTACCTTTAATATTAAACATCTGTTCAATTTTTATTTTGCTTCTAATTTAATTACTGGACTTACAGAAACTTAGAGAAGTACGGAGTATGTATGGATGAACAAGGAGGACTGGATGGCTCAAGAGATTGGTAATAGAACATGGGGCTTTTCACCCAAGGCCCCCGGTGAATATCTCACCGGTGCTAACAGTATCTGAAGGCCATTAACATCTGATTGCTGATTGGGGGCACAGCTGAAATGAGTTCATAATCTAATCTTGTTCCAGTTTTTAGTGGACATATATTAAAATCACACCCAAAAAACTCCACAGTCGGTACTATGTGATATCTCTAAGGTGCCACAAGTACTCCTTTTCTTTTTGCGAATACAGACTAAGACAGCTGCTACTCTGAAACCTATCAGGAAATTGAGAACTATCTTCTTGCGTCAGAGGTCAGGTCACATTTGTACTATAGTACAAGAAAATGCTAAAAACTACATGATCTGCTACCACGCATTTAGCTTTCACTCTTTTCCCAACTCTATTCAGTGTTCAGCTTTACAATCTGCCAGTGTTACTAAAAGACATGTTTGCCAGGCTCCAGAAGAATCTAGATTCTCAGAAGAACACCACCAAATAAGGGATATGCCTCATTGATAAATATAATGAACACTGTACTACCGGATTCTGCTGTAATCCACCTCCCAGTTACATCATCAACACAGGCACTTAATGATAAAATGAACTAAAAATAATAATTCTAAAATATAAGGTGATGAAATGTATGGTATAAGGGGCAGCATGAGAATTTCATTTTGTCCCACATACCTCGCATTTTAAGCAGTACTAGTGTGGTTAATTTATCTCTAGCATAGTTTACATATTAATTGGCTCATAATTTTCAATACCTAAGTGCAACACCATTGTATATAAGGCTATTTTTTGATTCTTCCAGAAAACTGAATTGGCCAAAGCCTTCTTTTCTCTTCAGTTAAAATTTCTGAGATGCACAGTACTCATTCCACTGAGCAGAAATTACTCTAGCTCTTCTTCCCCTGGATTATTTAAATAATAAAGAAACCCAGATGCACTGGATTAGCAGTAGGCAATTATTAGTCCCTTGTGGACTTGCACAGATCATGACATTTTCACATGTTGAAGCTATTAAGATCTAAAAGACCAGCCGTTGCCAAGCCATTAGTAATTCATTGTGCTCTAATGGCTAGCCACTGCCTACTTGCAACTTCCTAAAAGTGTACATATTGTCATGATGCAGAATGCAGACCTGAAAAATAGACAGACAGGCATTTTCAAACTGCATGTGGCTATTTACACAGATTTTTTTCACCTTTTGGTTAGTGAGGAAGAACACATCTGACCAAAGTTTGGTGGCAATACTTATGTATACATAGGTTTCAGAGTAATAGCCGTGTTAGTCTGTATTCGCAAAAAGAAAAGGAGTACTTGTGGCACCTTAGAGACTAACCAATTTATTAGAGCATAAGCTTTCGTGAGCTACAGCTCACTTCATCAGATGCATATCGTGGAAACTGCAGCAGACTTTATATATACAGAGAGAATATGAACCAATACCTCCTCCCACCCCACTGTCCTGCTGGTAATAGCTTATCTAAAGTGATCATCAGGTGGGCCATTTCCAGCACAAATCCAGGTTTTCTCACCCTCCACCCCCCAACACAAATTCACTCTCCTGCTGGTGATAGCCCATCCAAAGTGACAACTCTTTACACAATGTTTATCTAAAGTGATCATCACTTGATTGTCATGCACATTGTGTAAAGAGTTGTCACTTTGGATGGGCTATCACCAGCAGGAGAGTGAATTTGTGTGGGGGGGTGGAGGGTGAGAAAACCTGGATTTGTGCTGGAAATGGCCCACCTGATGATCACTTTAGATAAGCTATTACCAGCAGGACAGTGGGGTGGGAGGAGGTATTGGTTCATATTCTCTCTGTATATATAAAGTCTGCTGCAGTTTCCACGATATGCATCTGATGAAGTGAGCTGTAGCTCACGAAAGCTTATGCTCTAATAAATTGGTTAGTCTCTAAGGTGCCACAAGTACTCCTTTTCTTTTTATGTATACATAAATAGTCTTTATAACATGCCTTTGACTACCTCACCTGTGCTCTACCCACTAATCCATTTAACAGGACTAGTAACATTCCAAACTTCTGAACAGCTTCAAACACCTGTAATATTTTAAAAAAGGCAACTTTTTGAATGAAGTTGCCAGGGTCACATTTTCTTCTTTTCCTTAATTATGCTTCTCTGAGGTCCAAAATGGGAAAATTTCAGTTCTGCACCAGTAACGTGTTTAAGATGTAATATCTAATGACCAACTAGGGCTCAAAATGGGAACTCTATTCTGTTGGAAAGGGGGGATTTCCAGCTGCCCAGCACCTGCTCGTAGACCTGGAAATCCTTGAGAAATTAGAATTTAAAGCTATCTCATTCTTATCCTCCCACTGCTGGAGCCCCACTGCCATTTTCCCTCCCAAGCAAGCACCAGAGCATTTGGATATACGACCTAGATTTATGCTGATGGAAGAGGGATGGGGAAGATCAGAGTGGAGTGGGGAAGAGGAGTAGAGCTGGTGAGAACTGTAGAGGGGTGAGGTTAACAAGGAAGGGAAAATGGAGCCAGGGAGCAAGGAGGGAAGAAAAGGAAGAAGAGGGTTAGTGGAAGATCAACAAGATTACAAAGATGGGCAAAGTTTGAAAAATGCTTTGAAGGTACATTTTCAGTAGGTTGCCTTGCTAGGCAGCTAGAGTGCATTTCCCCACCCTGCTAAGGAGGGGAAAAAGATGGTCAGGCTTGAAAGGCAGTCAAAGGCATATGATAAAGACTAATTATAACATATACAAATAGGTATTGCCAATAAGCTCTGGACAATGTGTTCTTGCTAAGGAGAAAATCTGTGTAAAGATCCACCCACACGCTGTTTGAAAATACATTTCTAAGTCTATTTTTCAGGGCTGTTGTCATAAATATAAAGGGAAGGGTAAACCCCTTTGAAATCCCTCCTGGCCAGGGGAAAGCTCCTCTCACCTGTAAAGGGTTAAGAAGCTAAAGGTAACCTCGCTGGCACCTGACCAAAATGACCAATGAGGAGACAAGATACTTTCAAAAGCTGGGAGGAGGGAGAGAAACAAAGGGTCTGTGTCTGTAGTCGTCTTGGCCGGGGACAGAACAGGAATGGAGTCTTAGAACTTTTAGTAAGTAATCTAGCTAGGTACGTGTTAGATTATGATTTCTTTAAATGGCTGAGAAAAGAATTGTGCTGAATAGAATAACTATTTCTGTCTATGTATCTTTTTTGTAACTTAAGGTTTTGCCTAGAGGGGTTCTCTATGTTTTTGTATCTAATTACCCTGTAAGATATCTACCATCCTGATTTTACAGGGGGGATTTCTTTATTTCTATTTACTTCTATTTTTTATTAAAAGTCTTCTTGTAAAACACTGAATGCTTTTTCATTGTTCTCAGATCCAAGGGTTTGGGTCTGTGGTCACCTATGCAAATTGGTGAGGCTTTTTATCCAACATTCCCCAGGAAAGGGGGGGTGCAAGTGTTGGGAGGATTGTTCATAGTTCTTAAGATCCAAGGGTCTGGGTCTGTAGTCACCTAGGCAAATTGGTGAGGCTTTTTACCAAACCTTGTCCAGGAAGTGGGGTGCAAGGTTTTGGGAAGTATTTTGGGGGGAAGGACGCGTCCAAACAGCTCTTCCCCAGTAACCAGTATTAGTTTGGTGGTGGTAGCGGCCAGTCCAAGGATAACGGATGTAATATTTTGTACCTTGGGGAAGTTTTGACCTAAGCTGGTAAAGATAAGCTTAGGAGGTTTTTCATGCAGGTCCCCACATCTGTACCCTAGAGTTCAGAGTGGGGGAGGAACCTGGACAGCTGTATTCTGCAGCATGACGAAATATACTTTAAAAATGTTACAAACAAGCAATGGCCAGCCATTAAAGCCCAATGAATTACTAATGGCTTGGCAACTGCTGACTATGTCTGGGTGACCCCAAGGTGGTGTTGGTGGGGAATAGTGACAATAAAATATGTTTTAATGTCAGAAGACTACGGAAAAGACCCTTACTGAGAGGAGTTAGAGTAGCAGGACTCTCAAATGGGAGGGGGACTGAAGAAATGGGAGCAGTACTGCATGATTCTTGCCCTACCTCTGAAAACTTAATACCATCATTGTATTAATCTACATGGAAACAAAAGACCAAAGATAAACAATATTTCTCAAAGGATAGTACCCTAGTGAATATTAATATATTAGAAAGTTAACCTTTCCCTCATAGGGTTCTGTTTGTAATAAGGAAAGTGCCAAACAGAACCAAAATGTGAGAGCAAAGATGGGTAGGTATGAATCTTCAAATTATCTTCAGTAAGCCACATTGGCTCACCATACATATTTCACTCCATATACTCCTTAGACAAGTGTTTCATATGCCATACACGAGTGTTGTATTGCACAGTAGCATTGGAGGGAAAAGAAAAACAGTCATAGCACTCACACTGTCAAAAAGACTATATTGCTGGACTTTTTTTTTAAACTCCTTCATTTTTCCATGATCCAGATGGGATGAAGACAACGTAAAAGATGACATACTTAATTATTTTGTTTGGGGTACAAGAGCCAGCACTCCATCTCCTCTGTTGCATACCGCAAAAATACAAACCAGCCATTTTGTCAGTAGTATACCACCACCTTGTGGAGAAAATGCAGTACTGCTGCTCTCTTCCTCCCTGTCTCTTAGTTCTCAAGAGAAAAAAAGAAATGGGAACTTACGGAAACTGTGGCTTTTTGAGATGTGAGGCAGACGTGTATTCCAAGTAGATGTGTGTATGCACCCTGCGTGCTAGAGCCGGAAACTACCACCAGTAGAGGGGCAGCACTCGAGCCTCATGCCTGTAGCCCCTCTCCTGGCTATATGCAGTGGCACCGCGCCTTCACACCAGATGTCCGGGGAAGACTCTGACACAGAGGGGACGGAAGGCGGGTTGTGGAATACACATCTGCATCACATCTCAAAGAACCACAGTTACAGTAAGTAACAATTTCTTCTTCTTCTTCAAGTAGATGCAGACATGTATTCCAAGCCGGTGACTAGTGAGCAGTATCCCCATCTGAAAGTGGGGGACAGACGCTACCTGAGTAAGACTGCCCTTCCAATATTAGCGTCCACTCTAGAAGAAGCAGTGGTCATGTAATGGTCTGTAAATGTATGTACAGATAACCATGTGGCTGCCCTACAAATGTCCAATGTGGAAATGCCCATGATGTTGCCTGTGTTCTTGTTGAATGTGCCCATATCTGCTGAGGAGGCAGAGCCAATGTTATCTCATACGCAGTCTTGATGCGAGACATTATCCATCTAGAGATGGTTTGTGCAGAGACTGCTTGACCCTTCATGCAGTCCACATATGACACGAACAGGCGAGGCAGAGCACGAAATTGTTCAGTCATCTTCAGATAGAAGGCTAGACAGCATCTAATGTCTAGTTCAGGGGTCCTCAAACTTCAGGGCACCGTGACCCCCTTCTGGCAACAAAAATTACTACACAACCCCAGGAGGAGGGACCAAAGGCTGAGCCTGCCAGAGCCCTACTGCCTTTGATGGGAGGGCCAAAGCCCAAGCCCCACTGCCATGGGTGGGGAGAGGGAGGGGAGAGGCAAAGCTGAAGTCCAAGGCCTTCAGCCCCAGACAGGGGACCTGTAACCTGAGCCCCGCTTCCCAGGGCTGAAGCTCTCAGGCTTCGGCTTCAGCCCTGGGCAGTGGGGCTCAGGCTTTGGCTTCAGGCCCCAGCAAGTATAAGTCAGCCCCGGCGACCCCATTAAAACGGGGTTGCAACCCACTTTGGGGTCCCAACCCAGTTTGAGAACCACTGGTCTAGCATATGGAGGCACTGCTTCTTCAGGGAGGAAGCTTGCCATATGGTTCAAATGAAACAGAGACCACCTTGGATACAAACTTTGGGTGTGGCCGAAGCATAACCTTGTCCATGAGGAACTGCATACAAGGAGGCCCAGCAACTCACACACCCTCCTGGCAGAGGTAATGGCTATCAAGAATTCAGCTTTCTGAGACAAGAGGGGCAGCAGACAGGAAGTAAGGGGCTCAAATGGAGGCCCCATTAGAACCACTAAACCCTTGCTTAGGTCCCACAAGGGGACTGGCTCTTGGACTGGAGGATGCAGGCAGAGAAATCCTTTCAGAAATCTCGACACCATGGCATTGGAGAAAACCGTTTTCCTTTGGATAGGTGGATGAAAAGCAGATTTTGCTGCCAAGCACATTCCCAGGGTACTGAGTGCTAGGTCCAATTCCTGAAGGCATAATAGATACTCCAAGATGTCCTAGAGTCTGGGTTGATCTGCTTTGAGCTTGGCAATGACCTGGGAAAGCACTGGGATAGGAGGCATACTGCAGAGTTGACTGCCAGCTGCAATGGAAAGTGTTGGAGAAGTAGCCCAGGTTGAGTCCCCGCATAGAGCAGAATAGGTGACACTTTCTGTTTTCCCTTGTCGCAGAGAGGTCTACCAGAGGGATGCCCATGTTGCGAACACCATCCGAAAGACCTCTGTATTCAGGGACCACTTTTGGCTCGGGGAGAAAATCCTGCTGACATGACCCCTGAGACCTCTGGTTAGTGGACAGCTATTGGGGTGATGTCCTCTTCGGTACAGAACTGCCACAAGTTGATTGAGTCCAGGCAGAGTGATGTGGAGTGAGCGCCCCCTTGTTTGTTCACATAGTACACTGTGGTGGTTTTGTCCGTGAGTATGTGAACCACTGAATGCCTGATAAAGTCCCAGAAGGCATGACGTGTTGTGGATTGTCCAAAGCTCCAGCATGTTGATGTGAAGCGAGGTCTCCTCTTCCGACCACAGACCCTACACCCTCATTGAGTCCAGATGCGCTCCCCAACCCAGAAGAGATGCAGCGGAAACCACTGACTTGGTCAGAGAGGGCCGCACGATGGGGACCCCTTGTCACACTTGTGTGGGGACTCCCACCAGCTCAAGGACTCCAGGACTAATGGAAGAAAGTGTACCAACTTGTCCAGAGAATGCAGGGCAGGGAAGTAAACCATGATGAGTCACATGTGAAGAAGGTGAAAGCACAACCTGGTGAGTTGGGTGCAAGCAGACATGTGGACCAACAGGCTCACACACAAGCAGACTGTCATGGATAGTTGTGACTGCAAACTGAGGCACAGTTGTCAGATCGCTTGGAAATGGTCGGTTGTCAGGCTTGCCTTTGACTTTGTGGAACCTAACATGGCCCCAGTGAACTCTATTTGCTGAGTGGGGGCAAAGGTCAACCGCATGGTGTTTAGGAGGAGTCCCAAATGGTCAATTAAGTGTAGCTTGGAGGAGCTGAGCACCTCCTCTCTGGATTCGCCCTGCAGCAACCAGTCATTGAGGTAGGGGGAGATATGGATTCCCTTCCCTCTGAGGTACACCAGGACCACCGCCATTCATTTGGTGAAGACCCAGGGGGCAGAAGAGAGGCTGAATGGGAGAATGGTGTACTGAAAGTGGCCATCTCCTACCATGACTCGGCAGAATGGCCACATGGAAGTAGATGTCTTGAAGGTCCAGATTAGTGAACCAGTTGTTCTGAGACAAAGCAAGGAGGCTAGCTTAGAGTGACCATGTGGAACCTCATGTGTTTGATGAACTTGTTGAGCCCATGGAGGTCGAGGATAGGCCTCATCCCAGCCTTGCATTTCAGTATCAGGAAATACCGGGAGTAGAACCCACAACTCCAGTGTTCTCACAGAACCTCCTCCAACGCTCCCAATGCTAGCAGAGAGATGACCAGCCTCGGGTGCCTGCCAACCTTGGTAGCCATACTGATCTACCAGTGGCCTCCAGACTCCCTCAGGTGAACTAGAACAGGAGGACAAGGATCCCATCTCTGAAGCAAAGGAGTCTTGGTACCTTGGAGACTTAGGAAGGGCAATTCCAGAGGGAGCCAACAGGTGATCTGACTCATCTGTGGCCCAGAATAAGTTTGGGATTGGTACCGCTGATGTAGCCAGCACCATCGATGCCAAAAAGGTTAGTGCCATAGGCATGGTTGGTCCTCTTGCAAACGACAGTACTGGAGTGCCTATCTCTGGTACCACATCCATACTAACTAACTAATAGGAAGGGGTGTTTCACGGTGCGGTGCTGAGACTTCAGTGGCATGCTCCAACTGAGGGGCCATCACGGTCGCCAGCCTTGTGAACTCTTGGATCAGCAGTGAGGATGGGACTGAATGGCAGAGTAGCCTGATATGCTGACTCCACTGACATTGTTGGTACCGGCATCATTCCCATCAGTATATAGATGCCCAGAGGCCAGAACCAGAGTCCATGGAACGATGTGTCTGCCCTCCCTACCCTGTAATGAGGGAGGGTCAGAGGCTTGTGGGCCGGAGCCGACGCAGAGCTGATCCTTGCTTTTCATAGGGGAGGCAGAAGTGACCCCTGTGACCTTTGGTTAGTGGACAGCGATGGGGGGGGGGATGTCCTCTTCGATACAGAACTGCCAGAAGTTGATTGAGTCCTGAAAGAGTAATGTGGAGAGAGTCCCCTGTTTATACATGCAAGGATAGCATTAGCCCTTTTGGCCAAGGTGTCACCCTGGGAGCTCATGTGCAGCTGATTATCCATCACAACCTGAATCTTTTTTAGAGTCACTGCTTCCTAGGATAGAGTCCTCCATCCTGTAAGGAACAAAGAATATAGGCCATCCAAAGTGTATGACTTTCCATTTAGCCATATTACAACACATATTGTTTGCTTGCGTCCAGCTTATCAAGCAATCCGATCACTCTATCAGTGACATGTCCTTTTATTGTTTACCAGTCCCGCCAATCTCTGTGTCATCTGCAAACTTTATCAGAAATTATCTATCTTATTTCCCAGGTCATGGATAAAAATGTTAATTCTCTTTAAAAATAGCCTGGGGCCAAGAGCCAATCCGTGTGAGACCTCACCAGAAACAGTGGCTTAAAGATTATTCATAATTTTTCATTGCATTTTTAAACCTGCCAGTTTTTAATCCATTTACTATGTACCATGCTAATTTTATATCTTCATCAAAATGTTACCTGGTACCAAGTCAAATGCCTTATAAAAGTCTAAATATATTACATCAACACTATTACATAAAACCAACCAAATTTTTACTCTCCTACACCCGTCTCTTCTGTTCCTTTAGTATGTAAATTACACCACTTTTGACTTTTGTATACTCAGGCTCATGGAGCCACATTCAGAAATGAGGTATAAGGGGATGTAAAGTGGGAATCTGAGTCTCAGTTGGTATAACTAAAACACACCAAAGGGGCTGGAAACAAGGTGTGAATTGCATCATCTTAGATTCCTTTACATTCACCTCTTAATGTGGCTCAAAGAATGCTTTACAGGATCATGAAAATTAGAGATAAAAAAGATAAAGGAGATCATCAAGTTCATCGCCTGCATGTGCAAATACACATAACAGTCCTCTAACGAAATACAGCAGTTATTAACATGACGCTACTCTTGAGCCAATGTACATTCACAGAACTAAGGGTTATCAAAACCCTATAAAGTAATTTTGCCCTCCCCCATATTGGAATTTTTGCATGCCTGCCTCTGGAAGAATTGTAATCTCCTGAAATTTGGCAAAAAGCAAAATTTCAGGGATGGGAAACCATGTAAAATGTATTATATTTCATTGTCTCTCCTGCGATCAAAAGCTCTCATCTGGGATTCCCATGTCTTTGGTTGTTACCCTTTGCCCTACATCTCTTTTGTCCACTGCACTTTTACTTCCACCTCTCATGCATTCACCCTTAAATAAGAAAAAAATATACAGTAATGTCCTGGGTTTTATGTGCAATGTGATTATCTGGCCACAAAAAAGGCCACATAATTTATCGCCTGTCCTCCCTTCCCAAATGTGGTGGATGACCTGAGATTAACCCAGGACCATCCCTTCCACAACACCCAGTGCCCAGCAGCCTGCAGCTCTCATCTTGCAAAGAACTCCATATGGACAGATTCTTGTGCCCGGGCAGAGTTCTCTGCATCATCGGGGTCTACCTCCTGTGATGAGAACTTGGAAAGTGCAGTTTGAAAAAAAAAATACCAAACCTTCCCCTCTCCCAATGCAATTAATCAATTAAAACAAAAGAAAAAGGAAGCTGAAGAGGTGTTGAAGAATCTGGAAAATATCAATGAAGTTATGTGCAAAGTGTGGCAAAGTAAGCTCCTTGGGGCAGGGGCTATTTTCATATTTTGGTATCTATTGTACAGCACAGAGCATGTCATTGAAGTTTATCAAATAAATAATGCTAATAATATAATAGTGTTATGGAATAACATAGGACGAGACTCTCTCTTTCCAGACCAGTCTCCTTCTGTCCAAACGAGACTCTCAGCCTCTCTCTCACATCCATCTGTGGAGGTCTAGCTATCAGCTCAAGGTCAGCGTGTCTAAAACAATGCCCTTAATCTTCCCCTGCCCCTACGGGCTTCCCCCATCATCTCCTCTTTACATCACTGTGGACAACACCACCATCCTACACATCAATCAGGTCCATAACCTTAGAGTCACCTTCAACTCAGATCATTCTCTAGGTCCTCACATCCTTGCTATGTTTAAGTTTTGCAGATTCTTTCTACATAACATTTCTAAGATATGGCCTTTCCTATCCATCCACACAGCTAGAACTCTCCTCAAGGTTCTCATCACCTCATGTCTTAATTACTGCAACATCCTTTTCTCTTGCCTTGACAAATACCATCTTGCCCTGCTCAGACCCATTCAGAATGTTGCTGCAAAGATCATTCTCCTAGCCTGTCACTCTGACGATCACCCCCCTTTGCATCCCTACCCTGACTCCTCTTTCTCTACCACATCAAGCAGAGGCTACTTGCTTTCACTGTCAAGGCCCGTCAGATTATCCCCACCCCAACCCTACCTAACAGTTGTCATTCACTATCAAGAGATTGACTCCTGTCTCTGATTGGCCCACAACATCAGCCTCCATCGCACACCTGTTAAATTTTCAAACACTTTTGTGCTTTCTCCTATGCTGCTTCTTACTCTGGGGAGGAGCACCTCATAAGCATCTGCAGAACTAACTCATTAGCCTTCTTTAAATTTCTCCCTTGATGTGAGCCCTACCAAAAACAAAACCTAACAGTGGTTAAGCTGTTTGTGTGCTGAGACCACCACCCATCATACTGACCAGTATTATCTAATTGTTTCCTTGTTCTCTCCCATCTGTAGTCTTGTATTAGACTTGGACTGTAAGCTCGTAGGGGCAGGGACTGTGTTTTTGTTCTATGTTTGTACAGTGCCTTGCACAAAGGGGACCTGGTCCATGGCTAGGGCTCCTAGGTGCTACAATGATGATGATAGTTGAAAGGATGTGTGTGGTGGGGGCGGGGTGATTAGTTCCTCTTCAGGCATGGGGGAGGGGAATATTTGGGCCAGTGTTATTATAGGGAGAGAATAATTTTCAGGCAGACAGTGGTCTAACAGAATGGCTCTAGGGAGGGTGGGGTAGCACACAAACACCTCATTCCCCCCCATACAAGCACTGCTAATTATGCCAGTTGGTGGTACATTGCCTGAATACCAATAGCTCACTGTCGGCTGAGTCACAGAGATCTATGATCTTCCCATTCAGGCAAGAGGATTCCAGACAGTACTATGCAATCTAACATAGTACTGTTAGATCATCACAAACAATAATGGGGAACAGTAGAGGAGGTCCAGGCTTAAGGCTGCTCCATGTTTTGGGTCTGACTCTATTAGGTACATAACTCCTGGTGGGTAGTGCTGAGTGCCCTCGGATCCGATATATCCAGTGTAAGTTGAAGGCGCGCACCCTTTTTAAGATCAGGCCTCCGAAAGGCTACAGGAAATGTCGACTGTTAACAGGAAACCTGATGCATGCTGGATTTATTTTGATGGCACACAATATTTATTTTAGGAACAAGATATTGAGATACCAAAAATAATGGCCATTATTTGCCTAAATTCAGCCTTAAAGGACAATGAGAGAGTACTATCTTCTCCAGTGACTGAAGCAATGACAGCCTTCACCTTTGTCCTTAGGGGAGAATTGGAAACCAGAGTGTAAGTTGATTGCTGCTTGCAGGATCATGGCAAGAGCAATCAAACACCATTTTGTCTTGTAACTACGACAAAGCCCCACATATATGGCTATCCAAGCAGTACCAGTAATTTAGCAGGGCACAGAAGAAGCAGAAATTTGGTACCATAATTGTTTTTTCCTTTGGGGATTAAAAAGCATGTGTTGATGTAGCTACTGCCAGCTTCTGATTCAAAAGTGACAGGTGAGTTTCTCAGAGTGGACATTTTTTTCCCAATAAATTAATGTCAGAATAAATTCATTCAGAAAACACTGAACAAGAGTAATTAACATTCACTCTGAGCTGAAGAATAGCTTTGATAACATCCAAACTTATTTGATTATTTTCTTTACTCCAAACACTGTTCATTACACTGAACTTTGGTTGCAGTAGACTGAGTGTTCCTGGTAAACATACAGCACGATTAACTCATGAGAGCAAAATATTCTGAATGGACATTTTGTAATTATAAGAATCCCAAACGTTTTGATGAATGAAGTGAAAAACTGGAACACTTCAGGTACCTGGAAAGAAGTTCCTGGGACACTGGGACATCATATAAGAAAACAGGATTATCTCAATTTAACTGGGACATATGTTTTCTTTAGCAACTGAGGTGTGTATATGGCTGAAACTCCACTTCCTTTAGTGTGCTATAGCTTACACAAGCATTCGTGGGTTGAAAGGCAGTGTGGTCTTGTAGTCTGAGTTCTTCCCTACATTGACTCGTAATTTCCTCCTATTTGCTTCACTTCCATCCCCTTCCGCATCCTATCTGCTCAAATAACCAATGAATTTGTTAATACTTACATTAAAGTGTCCTCACAGGGTCAAGGGTTAAAACCTCAATGAGTTTAATGGTGGTGGGGCAGGGGAGTGCAGCCCTCCAAGGGCCGCTGTTTCAGGCTGTCTGCAGACTTAGGAAGACAATACTGCACTTGTTACATTCAGTAAAAATCTGATTCAGTCCATAACCACTTGATTTACTAACTGGTGAGCTGAATATAAGCTGATGGGTAAGTGTAGTGGGGTAGTCACTCGCCCCACCCTGAAGGGTTTAAAACAGACCTGGGAAAGGGCTGCCAATAGGCTAGGCTGATTGGGGAAGCAGCCACAGCTAGGGCCATGCCTTAATCAGGCCACAGCTGGCCCTATAAAAGGCTGAGAGCCAGGAGTTCAGGCAGGCAGTCTCTCTTACTTGTTCTGGGGGGAGTGGGAGGGGGAAAAAGGGCTTGACTACCTGGAAGCTGAGCAGGGTACCCAGAGTGGAACAGGGCTGGGGGAAGGCCAGAGGAGCTGGGGAGCTCCAGCCTGGAAAACCCTGCAGGCCTTGCAAAAGGTCAGGAAAGGTACAGGGGCTACAGAGGGGTAGCCTGGGAATAGGCAGAGGCAGCAGGTCCAAACCCTCCTTGCTGATGAGTGGCCATTACACTGCAGTCTGCCCAGTGAGTGGGGGTTAGATCATGACTGGCAGTAGCCACTGAGGCAAGGTGGGTTTAGAGGGTTGGGGGTTCCCCTGGGAGGGAAGACCCAGAGTATGGGGGTACAGCTGGGGCAGAACCCCAGGGTAAAGGGCACTGGGGTCCAGAAGGGACACAGGGGCCAGCGGTAAGTGAGCCACTGGCATGCAGAGGGTGCTCTGAAGGCTGGAAAGAGCTAATTCCTAAGACGACCAGCAGGAGGTGCTGCACTGGTGAGTTGTCACCGCGCTACAGTAAGCAAGACTTCATAGAAAGCATTTCAAAGATATTCATGTTGAACTGACACAATCCCAAAGGCCCATCAGGGAGGCCATTTCTTTATTGACTGATAGCAGGGCTCTACATGTTTCTGGCAGAACTCAATGACTGTATGAATTAAAGAGTCTGAAACCTATGGGAAAGCCAATTCAGCAGTTCCAGTGATTGGAGCAATTCAATACAAACAGGGTTGCTTTTACTTACAATTATAATTAGGACCAGTTCTACAAATGTTGCTCTAGCTGAGCCAAAGCTAATTATAGGAATGCAATGAGTTATGTGGTTCCCTACCTTCTGGGCTATGGCTTCCTGCGAACTGAGGAAAGTGCTGCATTCCCCATCGTGGTATTCTTCTTTACATTCACGGCAGAACACGAACTGGAAAAAACCAACCCACAAGTCATAAAAACAAGTTAGGGATAAAACCAGCAGATTTCAGTCACAGAAGTAATAAAATAAAAATAAATTTGATTAATCAAATGAGCTTTTGCTGTGTGGGACATACAAAATCATTGGATACTGATGGGTTGTTTTTCTTTCACAGTGCAAATCTGTTTATACAAAAAGGGGACAAGCTGAATTTAGTGCTTTTTATAGTGTTTAATATTGGAAGTAGTTTATATGCAAAGTACCTAGTCAAACACATTCCCTTTCGGAAAACTATTATATTATTTAGTAAAAGAGAACTTTTTACAGGTCACTTGAACCACAGCACAAAACATAATATTATATCCTTTCATAGATTTCTATAGAATGGTTTAAAAAACTAAAAGCAAAACAAAAACAAACCACAACACTATAGAAAGATGATGATTCTCTATTCAGTTGTGTTGGCTGTTAGGGGAATTGCTGTAGAATTTTATTAATTTTTTTTTAGAATTGTATTTGTTTCATCCCTGTTAAATTCTATAGGTCTTTTCATAAGAGTTCAGCCACACAGAATGTCCTTTACCGACTAGTAACACATTTAATCTGTAGCGTTGCTTGAGCTGTAACTGCTATCTAAAATGGTTCATATGCAACAAGCTTGTTCCATTTTTATACTCCAAAATGAAGATATCTGTCTTGACATGTGTCAAAATCTTTGACCCATCAATTCCACATTAATTTCTGTGTCCTTGTGGATAAGAGGAAAAGTCAATAATGTAAAATGCGTCTCTCTCGCTGTGCTGAAGCCATGCTGTCTTGACCCACCTGCAGACTCTGAAGGACCTCTCAGCAGTTAGCTATTCTGACTGGCATTATAAGCAAGACTGATAAAGCAGCCTTGATTTTTAGATACAGAGCTGCATTCAGATGTAATGAATAAGGATATCAGGGGAACCTGACACTGGGACATTTATCTGCCACAAATTCCATCTCCGCAATTCCGTTTTGAACTCTTTTGAGCTTCTGTTGTCAATTTTGTAAGTACTATAGAAAATCACATTTTATTATCATGCTGAAGAAACTACATTTTTATGCAATGAAGCACTGTGAAAGAAAACAAGGCCAACAGGACTGATTCTACTCTCCAGAAGTAACATCGGAGTCATCATGGAGCGCTGGGGAAAAGGAATGGAATGAAATGAATGTTTTTGTTTTGTCCAGATCAAACAAAGTTACAGCCCTTTCTTGTCTGTCAGTTTTCTTTGGCTATCATGTCTATTATCTATAATTTTTTATTTTTCGTTTAATCGCCACTTATGTTAATTCAGTTGTGCGTATTAGTAATCTGTTTAATGATGGAGGTATCTTTGCCAGGCAAACTGTATGAGAGATTGCAGTATTGTTGTTAATAAATGTTTTGATTATGGTAGTACCCAAAGGCCCCAGTCAGGACTCAGCCTCAATGTGCTGGGCATAAGAATGGCCATACTGGGTAGGACCAAAAGTCCATCTAGACCAGTATTCTGTCTTCCAACAGTGGCCAATGCCAGGTGCCCCAGAGGGAATGAACAGAACAGGTGATCATCAACTGATCCATCCCCTGTAGCCCATTCCCAGCTTCTGGCAAACAGAGGCTAGGGACACCATCCCTGCCCATCCTGGAATACACAAATAGGCATTCTGGGGATGCTTAGTTATACTGTCCACTCTCTTTCTTCTTTTTACTTTACCTATTCCTGGCCTCTCATAGAGATATGTGTAGGGACAAAGAAATATAAAGGGTTATGTGATTTACATTGCTAGACCCAATGTTTTGCCACAAAGGGCTGCAATTCCCTAGGTTCTCTCATCTCACTCTAATTCAATTTTGTGTAAGTTTCACAAATCTTAAAGACGGAAATTTTGCAAAAAATCCCCTCCCCCTCTCACAACAATATTTGTCTTCCCTCATATTGCAGTTTACATAATACCAATATCTGTTGAAACAATGCTATTCGCAAAACTATGTTGTATTACAATTCTGTGTGGCCCCTTCCATGGTAATTTTATATGCTGCAAGTAACTCCACAAGTGATCTCATCCCATTGCTTTCTATAGAAATGAGTCTGATCTTTTGGTGAGACTGTAAAATCTTTTCACAACTTAGATAATGGATGAGATGTAAAATCAGTTAAACCGATCAGTAGGGTGTTCTTCCATGCTATATCAGAATAAATATGCCTTCCCTGATACAAATTCATTAAGTACTCCCCACTCACAGCATAGCATGAGCAATAAAAAAAAGGCACATCAGTTTAAACAAAAGAGTGGTTAATAAAATAGTTTCATTCATTTTAACTTTCAGATATGGAAAAAAAAGATTTGAAAATGAAATATGGCAAAAAAGTTCCTCCAGTTAACCTGAATTTTATGGCTTCATTAATAATAATAATAGGAGCTATTTTGCCTCAGGAAAGGAAAAAGAATTTAAGTTATTTAATTAGGATTTAGCACTTTTGCATAAATTTTGTACTAAAGTGTTTAAAAATTATCGTGTGACATAATTGCTAATTGAAATCACACTTTCTCTCCTTTATTTCTTTAAATAAAAAGATCCTGACAGTTTAATTTGATAAGTACGGGTCAAGAAGTTACTATTTCTTAGTATATTATTTATGTCTTAGAATTTGCTGTTGGCACCCACATAAAAGATACTAGTCTTGGAAAAAACAAAAAAGACAAATCCTAGAAGTCTCAAATCTATCCTTTAAGGTTCATGCACAACATGAGGACTAAGGGGGAAATTTTCAGAAGCAAGTGAGAGCTTTAGGCACACAAACCTAATTGAAAAACAATAAGACTTGTGTGTGCCTAAATCTATTTAGGTGCTTCTGAAAATCTCCTCTTCAGTCATAAAGAACTAGGAGGTTGCAGCCGAAAGAAAAATACAGGAAGCTTCTCAAAATAATCGAAGATGGGTCTCAGCAAAAATCCTGGATCCAAACAAGCTCAAATTTAAGAAGTGTTAAAAATCTGAAACTCAATCCAGACACAATTTTATAAAGGGTTCTTATCTTTATAATTGTTCAAAACAAAAGTGCACATCTACACACCTGGACGCTGTCATGTTCAAAGCCTGGGTTTGGAATTTGCAGCTTGATCCCATCTCTAAAAGTAGTGTTGGGGGAAAAATGATGCTGGAGGGCAAATTTTGCTCTTAGTTACACTGGTGCAACTGGATTCTGACAGTGGTGCCTAGGAGTAACTGAGAACAGAACTTAGCCGTGTGTGAAAAAATCTTTCAAACTCTTCAGGCAAATCTAATTAGAAAAGCTTAGCTCTTAAATACTAAGGTGATGGATACTTCAGAAATACAGTTTTGCCACTTCTCCATAATACTTTGAAGATTTACCATTTCCTGGTCCAGGCACACAATTCTCATCTCTCTTCTTAACTACCTCCCCCTCCCTGGTCCCCATAATGCTGACATTGTCTTCCTTTCGTATTTACAAAATAGAACTATTAAATTAATCTTTTTGCATGTCATTCTGACCACAGCACTCCCATTTTTGAATCCCTGTAGTAGCGTCACATTCTCCAATGCTTCAAGACTGAGATTTTTATCGTCACCTTCAAGTCCCCTTCCATTTTGGGCTTCTTACACGTACATATTTGTGCCTTCTTCTTCCAGGCTGCCTCTTACACCTGAAACACCTTCCCAGAATGAATAGGTAACACCCATCATGCCCTTCAAATTTCTCCTTGAGATTCGCCTCTATCAGGATGCCAGTAAGACATTAGACAATGAAAGATGGATTGGGGAAGCGGGAGGGGAGAATAGATGGGGTTAACTGGTTCTTTTATTAAACATTATAAATGGTTAAAGGAAATGTGTATAAAAATCACATTTATTTGATTGAATCTCTCTTCCCTCACCCTCATCCAAGCCTGATTGGGTCTCTGGAAAATACTATAAAATAATAATATATGACTACTACTACAAATGTGTTTCCTACAAATAGTTTTACTGTCAAAGATTTCTGCACGCACTGCCTGCTCTCTACTGTATGCTTGTATAATCACAGACAAACACATTATGGATATTCAAGGATATCAATGTAAATTGCTGTATGAAGAGGTAAAATCACCTCCCTACTCATTATTTCCCTGTTTGTATCCAGTTCTGGTGTCCACAATTCAAGAAGGATATTGATAAACTGGAGAAGATTTAGAGATGAACAAAAAGAATATTAAAGAAACAGAAAACATGTCTTATAGTGGTAGAGTAAAAGACTGCAATCAGTTTAGTTTAACAAAGAGTAGATTAAGGAGTAACTTAATCACAGTCTGTAAGTACCTACATGGTAAACAGAAATTTAATGATAAACAGCTCCTCAGTCTAACAAAGGCATCACAAAATTCATCTTGTTGAAACTAGTTGAAGCAAGACAAATTCAGACTAGAAACAGGTGCACATTTTTAATAGTGAAGGTAATTAACCATTGGAACAGCTTATCAAGGATTGTGGTAGAGTCCCCATCACTGGAAATTGTTAAGTCAAGACTAGGTGTTCTTTCAAAAACAAGACGCTCTAGTTCAAACTGGAAATAATTCAGGGAAGTCCTATGGCCAATGTTACACAGGAAGGGACACTAGATGATCACAATGACCCCTTCTGGCCTTACGGTCTATTTGAATACATCCAAAAGTCACATTAGCCTGTTTTGCTAGAGCACCACACTGGTAGCTCATGTGCAGTTGCTCATCCACTATGACCCTTAAATCTTTTTCAGATACACCATTTTCCAGAATACAGTCCCCCATGCTGTAGGCATGGCCCGCATTCTTCGTCCTTAGATGGAAAACTTTGCATTTGGCTGAATTGTTTGAATTGACACAGATTGTGTGATCCAGATTGTTTGACTGCCCTGACCTCATTACTATGTACCCCTTTCCCAATCTTTGTGTCAACTGTACATTTTATCAGCAGTGATTTTATATTTACTTCTAGATCACTGATGAAATATTGTATAGCGTCAGTCCTACTACTGCACCCTGTGGAATCCCACTAGAAACACACTTGTTTTTATGATGTTTTTCCATTGACAACTACTTTAAGATCTGTCACTAAGCCAGTTCTTAATCCATTTAATATGTATTTTATTGATATTGTCTGGTGCTAGTTTTTTTTAATCAGAAGGTCATGCAGTACTAAATCAAACTCCTTACAAATTCTAAAGTATATTTTATCTATGCAGTTATCTTTATCAACCAAAGTGTAAATCTATGAAAGAACGAAATCAGGTTTGTTTGAGAGGACCTATTTTCCATAAAACCACATTGACTGGCATGTTCATTGAAGGTATGCAAGTGTAAAACAGCAGAATTTAGCCCACTCTAGGTTCCAGTGTGTGTGGGGGGAAGATGTCCTAAAAGAAAAGACTTCTCTCTCTGTCCTGTTTCTGATCCTCTACTTTGCTCTTTTTACCTCATCTCATTTGTAAGTACTCAGTGCCATCAATTTAGAACCAGCACTATGCAGTGGAGACGCATCATATGCGCATTTAACTTACGCGAATTCAAATATACGCGCTTGGCAAAAAAAAAAAAAAGAAAAATAACAATAACTCGTGGTGGTGGAGTGCTGTACAGGAGTCAATGGGAGAGCACTCAGGGGTCGATTTATCGCGTCTAGTCTAGACATGATAAATCGACCCCCGCTGGATCGATCGCTGCCCGCCGATCCAGTGAGCATGTCGCCGCACTGAGTGTGATTCTAGTGTTTAAAGATATGTATTTTTCGTACAACATGGCCCCTAAACACAAGCCAACTATTTCATCTGGTGCTCAACCGAAGAAACAGCAATCTGTTCCAATGCTGGAGGAAAAACTGGCTGTGTTGGACTTATTGAGGAGACAGTATGTCGGTCTCCAACGTGGCGCGTAAATATAGCCACAACGAATCTAGCATCTGTGCCATCAAGATTCGAGAGAGAAATTCGTCAAGCTGGCATCAAGTGCTCCAATAACTACTAAGGTGACGAGCTAAGTGCGTGATAAGACTTTAGTAAAGACTGAAAAGGCATTAAACTTATGGCTCGAAGACATGAACTGTAAATATGTGCCTATTGATGGCAACACGTTGCGACAAAAGGCTCTTAGCCTCTACGCGCTGTTCAAACCTCCCACCAAAGAGGGACAGCCTTCTGATGAGAAGGAATTCAAAGCCAGCCAAGGCTGGCTTAACAGTTTTAGGAACTGCTCAACCTCAAAAACGTGCAGGCTACTGGTGAAGCTGCATCTGCCAATGAAGAGGCAGCAAAAGCCTACCCCAAACAATTGAAGAAAATCATAGAAGAAAAGGGCTATCTTCCGGAACAAGTTTTTAATGCTGACGAGACTGGACTCTTCTGGAAAAAATCCCCAACCGCACTTACACTTCGAAATCAGAAAGACAAGCCCCTGGCTTCAAAACAGCTAAAGACCGTGTGACTATGTTTTGTGGCAATGCAGCTGGGAATTTAATAAAGCCGGGATTGCTCTACAGGGTTGCAAATCCCCGGGCCCTAAAAGGCAAGAACAAAAATCTCCTGCCTGTGTTCTGGCAATCAAATAAAAAGGCTTGGGTGACGGCAGCATTATTTCTGGATTGGTTCCACAAGTGTTTCATTCCGGAGGTCAAGCGGTACCTCGAAGAGAAAGGACTTGACTTTAAAGTGTTGCTGATCGTAGACAATGCTCCTGGCCACTCTACGGCACTCCAGTTTGTGCACAACAATGTTGAAGTTGTGTTGCTCCCTTTTTTATTCTTTCATTCTTCTGTCTCTCTCTCTTTTTGACTATATGCAATTTTTGCCCTACGCGCTGACTTTAGAACCTAACCCCCGCGTAAGATGGGACTCCACTGTAGATGGAAGACACTAAGACAAATTAAAGCTCCAAGATGAAGACCACGGTCAACAATTCTGCTTCTCAAGTACAACTGAACTTCCTGGGTAAAGCTCATCTGTGCAAGAGAGAGAGCTTTCTTTGGGGCCAGTCCAAAACTGTGGAATGATCTTCCTCAAGAACTAAGGACAATCAAACCTCATCACCTTCCACTCCAAATGCATAAACACTGAGTAGCACGTACATTTAAAAAAAAAACCTACCAAACAAAACAACAACACTTGGGAAAAGGATGAGAGAGAGGAGAGAATGAACCACATGTCAGGTATTAGTTATGTTGCTTAATACATTCATGGAACACACTCAAATACTACAGTAATGAGGACAATAGAAGAACCTATAGGGAACAGAACAGAAACTAACCAAGTATGGTCGAATACAAAGAGGACCAAAGAGAGTCTTTGTTGAATCCTAAAGCAATTGGCTATTCAGCACACATCAATCAAATACACCAAGAGTTAATGGATAAATATAAGGTACTTGTTATGGTGCACCCCATAAGGCTTTATGGAAATATGCTTATGAATGTATATATGACATAACTGGAATATGTTTTATGCTACATATGCCATGTAACATATCTATGTAAAGGTTATGATCTACTGAATATATTCATCCTATTTGTATGCATGTGTCATTGTTGTATTTGAAGTTATGAATATTGGCTGTATACTTGTTTGATTTTAAATAGCCTTAGTAAGGCATTTGGTCAGCTTATTGAGAAAAGAATGTGCAAGTTAAGTGCCCAGTCAAGAAGCACTTAACGGACAATGGATCTTGGAAGCTCCAATCCACATAAGAAGTCCACATGAGGACGTTCAAGGTAGCATGTGAACCATGGCTGCTACCTGTAAGTTCTGAGTCATGCATGGACATGTGACTTGCCCACGTGACTTCAAAACTCTATCTTGCAGCAGGATTTCTACATGGGGGAGGGAGGGGTAGCCACCCACAAGAGAAAGTATATTTAAACCCCTGGGAGACTCCTCCACTTTGTCTTCAGCTGGCTCAAGAGATAGCCTCTCCATCCCCAAGGATAACTGAAAGAAACTGGTACAAAGGACAGTAACTACAGGGGGTGTGAGTGATTGCTGGACCCAGACTAGAAGAAGACAAGTCTATAAAAGGAAGCTTACTAGAACTCCTCTGAAGGGGAGGTTTTATCTGTATTCAGTTTTCTTACTGTATTAGGCATAGACTTGCAGGTTTTATTTTGTTTTGCTTGGTAATTCACTTTGTTCTGTCTGTTACTACTTGGAACCACTTAAATCCTACTTTCTGTATTTAATAAAATCACTTTTTACTTACTAATACGTACTCTGGGTTAATTAATACCGGGGGGGGGGGCAACAGCTGTGCATAGCTCTCTATCAGTGTTACAGAGGGCGAACAATTTATGAGTTTACCCTGTATAAGCTTTATACAGGGTAAAACTGATTTATTTGGGGTTTGGACCCCATTGGGAGTTGGGCATCTGAGTGTTAAAGACAGGAACACTTCTTAAGCTGCTTTCAGTCAAGCCTACAGCTGTTATGGGACGTGGTTAAGACCTGGGTCTCGGTTTGCAACAGGCTAGCGGGTCTGGCTCAAACCAGGCAGGGCACTGAAATCCCAAGCTGCCAGGGCAGGAAAGCAGGGGCAGAAGTAGTCTTGGCCCATCAGTTGGCAGCCCCAAGTGGGTTTCTGTGATCCAACCAGTCACAGTACTTATCTGGACCCCCACCATGATAGTATCTGACTGCCTCACAATCTCTAATATATTTATCCTCACAACACCCCAGTGAACTGGGGAAGTATTATCTCCATTGTATGGGTGGGGATCCTGAGGCAAAGAAAGACTCAGTGATTTTTACAAAGTAACACAGGAAGTCTGTGGTGGAGCATGGAACTGAATAAGTCTCAGGCTAGTGCCCTAAGCATTGGGCAACCCTTCCTCTTCAGCCCTTTAATATAATTGGTTATATAGTACATACACTTTAGTGTGTGTATATATATTTATACATATATATTGTCTTTAGATATTGCAAAAATCCCCAAATCTCTCTTGGGCATAATGGTCTATGGACTGGCAACATTCCCTTTTTTTTTTTAAACAGGCTGATCAATGAGTTTAAGCCACAACAACTGGTTTTGTAATGAAGAAATGGTTTTCCAAAGTCTAATGTAAGTAGAAATAGTTTCATAATTTATTTTGAAAGTCAATGAAAACATGTTGTTTTTGTATGGGTGGGTGGAGGGGAAGGCTATTTAAAGATTTCCCACAGTTGTTAAAGACCTGAACACAATTACCCGCTAGTGCATTAGAGTTATGGGATGAAATTTAGAAGTCTATTTTCACTGTCCATGCTTACTAAAGAAACCACAAGTATGTTGGGAAGCATGTAGGAGTTCTAAATTCAATTTCTCTCCTGTATAGTGGTTTTTGTCAGACAGGTAAGGATTTTTTAAGTATAGTGTTTATCTGGAGAGTGGCCCTTTAAATAATAACAAAGAAAGCACCAAATAAGCAAAAGTCTGTTGTGTTTTTGTGTTTTGCTACCCCATAAAATGAACAATTGGTCAAAAAAATAGAGTTTTGTTTTGAAAATATATAAACAACATAAAATAAGACACCAAGTTTTAACACAAGGTCCAGTTTTTATAGTCAAGCAATAAACTGTGGATTGAAGTAGGGATTTACAATGAAAACACAGACAAGCCCTGAAGCAAATCAGAGCTGCTAGGCAATGTTACATACAAAATAACTACACATGCTATACAACGTAACCTAGGCATAGTGCATTTCTGTTTAGTAAAATAAAAGTACCATTTTTTCTAGTGCATTGCAAAATGTATATTATAGTGTTAATTATAGAGAAACATTTACAGTGAAGCTGTTTTGTTTAAAAAAAAAAGACCCCAATCCCCCCCACCACCTCCTTCATTATAAAGGATTCCATTCATTACTTGAAGTAATCTGTAGCTCACGAAAGCTTATGCTCAAATAAATTGGTTAGTCTCTAAGGTGCCACAAGTACTCCTTTTCTTTTTGCGAATACAGACTAACACGGCTGTTATTCTGAAACCATTCATTATTTATACTTCAGAAATGTGCAGGAGTGAGAGAGCAGTCTGATTGCTTAATTAGAGTTCAGCCTACATTATTATGAGAGAACCATCTCACTAGCCTGGAACTATGCGCTTATTACATTGGCTTTGAGTGGAAATAAGAAATGGGGTGGCCACTTATTGAACATCCCTTTGTGGCCAGGGATCACTTTGCAGGCACCTTGCCTATTAGCCTCCCCCTGCAGACCCCTTAAATCAGGGGTTCTCAGACTGGGGGTTGGGACCCCTCAGAGGGTCACAAGGTTATTATATGCGGGGGGGGGGGCGGAGTGGGTTGCAAGCTGTCAGCCTCCACCCCAAACCCCACTTTGCATCCAGCATTTATAATGGTGTTAAATATATAAAAAAGTGTTTTTAATTTATAAGGGGGGTTGCACTCAGAGGCTTGCTATGTGAAAGGGGTCACCAGTATAAAAGTTTGAGAACCACTGCCTTAAATGCTCCAGTCTCTGTTGTGACTTCCAGCACCCCTGTCTGAGGCTGGTTTAACTGCAAATAAAGTCTACATAGTCCTCAGAGTCCTTAACCACAAAATTATCCAAACAATCTTCAGTGAGTCCCCACCATAAGGTCCATAATCATAATTCAATTTAGCTCTGGTTCTTCTGCCACACCCCATGGTCTTCCTCTGTCACTCTGCTGCACCCAAAGCCACCACTCTCAGCTCTTTCTAGCTGAAGCTCTGGCCCTCGCTTTCTTCTCTTTCAGTGTTTCCCATGTTCTGAGGGAGAAGGTAAGTCTATATACTGCCCTCTTCCAGAGAGCTCCTCCTGATTGGCTGCAAGTAAGGGGAGCCCTACCCCACTCTACCCTATAGAGCTCCTGATTGTGGGCCCTTAAAGGAAGTGTCCTGGGTTCCCTACCAATTCCTAATTCTCCTGGACCACTTCCTCTCTTCTACCACCTGGCCATTTTCTGGGCCTTTGTGCATTCTAACACCTGGAATGGGGTCTTCTGGCCCTCTTTATTCTTAAAGGGCCAATACACCCCATTACAGCCAATTATACCTTTTTAAAAAAATAGAGTGGCACACTCCTTTGCTGTGCTGCTTTTGGGAGCCACACTTCTGGAATGGTATATTGACTTTGCCTTTGGCACCATGTTATACCATGCACCAAAGTGTTAGCTTTGCAACCATATGTCCCGTTTTGTGGTATTTATGTTTACAGCGAGTAAACTCCTTCACACAATACGCAGACAACCTGTGAAACTCGTTGACATGGCATGTTGTCAAGGCCAGAAGTATCAGTGGGTTAAAAAAAGAATTAGATAAGTTCATGGAGAATAGGTCTGTCAATGGCTATTAGCCAAGATGGTTAAGGATGCAACCCCATGCTCTGAGTATCCCTAAACCTCCAGCTGCCAGAAGCATCAGGCACTGGCCACTGTCAGAGACAGAATACTGGACTAAATGGACCATTAATGTGACCCAGTATGGCCATTCTCATGAGTACCTTCAAAACTGGTTAGCTAAAACCTGCAATACCTACATTTACTGTAGTATTTGTGTCAATGCCCATTCTCAGTATAAGGAACACTGCAACTACCCCAATAAAGAGTACCATATTAAAGTAACTATCCTTTTTAATGAGGCTGTTTTATTAGAGCTTAAAGTAATCACAAGAATACTAGTACGGGTAGAACAATGTAGGTCTTTTCCCTTAAAATATAGCATGCATACTTACTACTCATAGATCAGCTAAAATCTAACTTTTGTGAAGAGTACGACAATCTGTCAAAACAGTGTCAAAAAAACAGTAGCACTCTCTGTGCAGCTCCTGCAATCTGAGGGTAATTTGCCATCAATATCATAAGTGGCAATTTTCTATAAACATTAAAAGCTTTAAGTGTATGACAGCATCAAATGTTTGCAAGAGCTCTCTGTTATCCTATAAAACATACAAGTGAAAGTCTCCCTCCTGACTTATACACATTAAAATGTATGTATATTCCTCCCTAAGACCTAGATCTTGGCCTTTATACCACAGTTCTCTACAGGGGGCACTGGGGAGCATTGAAGAGATTACTCCTGAGGCAGATCATCTCTTTCAAAACTTCTGCTTTTGTTTGGGGGCCGGGTGCAATCTGCATCTGATGAGCTAGCCTTTGCTTGATGAGTTCTGTGGGTGGTCAAATATGCCTCCCCATTCAATCCCCTTCCTCACTGGCTTTCTACCCAAGTGGTGGTGGTGGTGGGGGGGCTGCTGAAGAGACTGGGAGGGAGGAGAGTGCCTCCTCCACGGCTCTCCACTCCTGCCCATATGTACAAGGAGCACAATCTAGTCCTTAGCTTTCTGACTAGAGTCTGAGACCATATGAGCACATTCCACAATGTGATGCTGTATAACTGAAACATGACCATTTATATCATTAATATTGCCACTGTTGGACAATTGCAAAAAATCTTGTACAAAGTATATCATGTAAGGTGTCAATGGAAAAAGTTATGATTTGCTGAGTGTGATTATCATGTTTGTATGCATGTATCATCTTTGTATCTAAAGTTATGAATATTGACTATGTACCAGTATTTCAAATGTGTTTACTCCTGGGGTAAAACCACCAGATAATTTATATCCAGTCTGGCCAGCACATTGTGAATGAACTATTCAAGCCGAATGCCCATCAAAGAATACTTAGTTCTCACAGTGGGTCATAGAAGAAGCTTGTCCTCACCTGACGAGCCGTCTTGTGGACACTTTAGCCAGATTATGGGTAATGGCTACTCCTATGAGTCATCAAATTATGCAAGGGCATGTAACTAGCTCATGTGACCCTGGACTCCATCTTGTGCCTGTAATTTTCCACAAACTAAGACAGTGCATTCCCTTCCCATGGGAAAAGGTATAAAAGACCTTGGAAACATCTCCCTTTTGCCTCTTTCCTGCTCTGATCTCCAAAGGACTGAGGACCTTCCAGTCTTTTGGAGGTTACCAGAGACTTTACAAGCCACCAGTTTATTCCATCATTGCTACAGATCTGATCCAAGAGGTTTGCAGTGTTTGTATGTATCTGATTTCTTTGACCATTTTAACTCTCTCCTTTTTCTTCCCTCTTATAAATAAAGCTTTAGATATTGGATACTAAAGGATTGGCAACAGTGTGATTATTGGGTAAGATCTGAGTTATATACGGACCTGGCTATGTGGCTGATCTCTTGGGATTAGAAGGATCCTTTGTTTGATTAAATTGATTTTAAATAACCACTCAGCATAAAGTCTAGGGGGATGAAACAAGGGCTGAGATATCTAAGGAGACCGTAGTTTGGACTTCTTGTTAACCAGTGTGGTGAGACAGAAGTTTACTTTTTGTTTCCGATGGCTTAGTATATCTTAAAATAGAACCACCACCAGTTTGGTATAAGTCAGCCCTATTTCTCAGCAGTTTGTCCTGAATCTGGTATCCTCAGCTGCGACCCACTGAGGCAGGATGACACACCTGTCCCACTTCTTCCTGGCCCCACCCTCACCTCGCCTCTTCCTTCTCCTGCTCCCCTTCCTCCTCCCAGCACCTCCTGTGCCTGCTGCTGATCCTCGGCAGGCAGGAGGTGCTGGGGGAAGGGGGAGAAATTGATTGGCGGAGCCCGCTGGTGGGTCCTGAGCACCCATGGAGTTGGGGCTGACGGTGGTGGCAGAGTTGCATGGCTTGCTCTGTGTGACTCAAATTAGTGTCAGGCTGCTGCTGGCACCACTGGAGAGAAGAGCTATTGTATAATGACTTGTATAATGACTGCTCCCTTTGAAGTCAACGGCAACTAAAGCCAGTGCTGCAGGATGAGGTTCTAAGGCCACAGGCACTAGCTATCTAGTATGTAATTTTGAGCAATTTTATGCCTGGATGACTAGGAAAATGTAAGAGGTTGCAGGTAAACTTCAGATTCCTGCAAACGATTTCCATAATAAATGGCATGACGTTTCTTTGGGAAAACTCTGAACAAAAATTATCCTTTTCCTATCATTACTGGATTATTTTAGGCACTCAATATGGGCAATAAAAGGATTAGAAGGAAAACATGATTTAGGACAGTGAGAAATATTTTAATGGGAATCAAAATTACAGAGTGCGTCTAAATTTTGATGTACCTTAAAACCGTTGAAGAATATGCTGTGGATTTGAAATATTTATTTAAACTAGCATTCTGCTTCTTAGAACTGAGGAACAAACAAACCAGCCTACCTAAAAACACAGCTACTACTGACGGCCTACAGTGTGTTTGTTCTGACACAGCAAAGAGTAAGCGCAAGTTAAACAATACCCCACAGGCCAGACTGTTATCACAGTTACACTGGTATAAATCCAATTTAACGCCACTGAAGTGATGTTGGATTTATACTGGAATTGCTGAGATGAGAATCTGGCTGGATGTCTCTAAAGCAGATCTGCCATTATAAGTGATGCTGTACATGAATAGGGATAAAAACAATGAGGAGTAAGTACTCCTCGTTGTTTTTGCTGATACAGACTAATATGGCTACCACTCTGAAACATGAATAGGGATGCATGCCAGACAGAACCACGGCTGGAGCTCTGTGTAAAAGGAAGGCACAGTTAAGTAGTAAAAGAAAATTTAATAATTTAGGAATGTATTTAAAATGAAATTCTAAAAGCACATAACAGCATAACTTTAAGATAAATTTCAACTTTAACCTAGTATCGGGTTGCATTTTGCAACTCAGGTATCACAGTCTGAGTGGCTAGGAGCTCCATAAAGTTATCCTTTAATTTATCACTTCTCCCAAGTTTAAAGAAAGACAATTGTTGTTGAATGCATACGACTAATAATAAGGGATGTCACCAGAGATGAATTTGGCTGTTTGTCTTCTGCTCTATCTCTAGCAGTTTCTGAGGTTCTATGGCAGAAAGGGCTACAATTTCAAAGGACTTCAGTTAATACACCCACAAAATTATTGTGACAGACCAATCTGCATGTGAAACCACCCCTACCTAGGCATCTGAGCATCCAGCTGTACATTTACATGTAAATAGACTTGGAAATCTGGTGGGCGCATTAACATGGTTGTATGAAAATATAGTCTGAAACACTCTCACATTCAGTATGGGATTTTTAACAGAGCTTAAGGGAGTTAGGTGCCCAACTCACACTGAATTTCAATAAAAATGGCACCTATCTTCTTTGTGCTCCTTTGAAAAAATCTCGATCACCATCAAAACCTTTCTTACATATAAGCCTTTAGTCTGTGCTGCTCAGATTACTGTTGTTGTTCTTGCCAAATTCAATCTTAAAGAAAACAACATAAAAAACCTTTCCCAGAAGATGGCAGCAGTAACACAGGAATCAACACTGGGAAAGCTCTGCTAAGCTTCTGCAACTGAATAAATTCTTAAAAAAAAAAAAAAATCATATTGAACAGCCAGGACCCAGTCTAGGGTTACTAACAGCTGATACATGCAAAACTAGTCCTGACAAGACAGTCTCAAAGAAGAAATGGAATTCAGATGCAAGGGAACACATAAAAAGGAGGAAAGGGAGCTCTTTATTTCAAGGATATTGCATCTTAAGACTCCTGAACAGGGCAAGCTGAAACATCATAACCCCCCATCACCTTCTAAATATCATCATCCAGCAATTAAAACAACATAAATAATATATTACAGAAAATTAGATACTGTGGTACTTTCTTAGGGGTTTTGCTTTGTTCACATTCTCTCCGAAGTGCAGTTCATGCTGTCTGTCTGTATGTGTGTTTGGGAGAGACAGAGAGCAAGCACGCACATTTTCCTTTTTTAGAAACCTATTTTTTCTAAAATGATTAGCTTCAAGAAGAACTCTGTGGGAATGCATGTCCTTTTAATAACACCAGACTGGACAAAGCACTAGAATATACTATGAGGAAAAATTGTTCATTGTGGAGGGATGGACTATATGATCTTGTGGGTCTCTTCTACCTTTAATTTACTTGGAAGCTATGAACATGAGAAACAATTTAAAAATAAAGAACAATGACTATCTAGTAATCAAATCTGATCAGAGTGCTCTTTGAAGTCTATATCATCCCGTGCTATAGCTGAGAGTGAGCATGAAAGTCTTGTGGTGCAAATTCTAGCTGTGGGATAGTAATCTAATTGAGGCAAGTAGACACGTTAGATGACTCTGACTAGAGATGGCTCTGAACCAAAAAAACCCATAGACCCAGTTACCAACCACCTTTGGTAACTGTTGTTCTTCGAAATGCGTTGCTCATATCTAGGGCCCTACCAAATTCACAGCTATGAAAAACACATCACGGACCATGAAATCTGGTCTGCTGCCGTGAAATCTTGTCTTGTGTGTGCTTTTACCCTATACTACACAGATTTCATAGGGGAGACCAGGGTTTCTCAAATTGGGGGTCCTGACCCCAAAAGAAGTTGCGGAGGGAGGGGGGTGTCACAGGTTTATTTTAGGGGGGTTGTGGTATTGCTACCCTTATTTCTGAGCTGCCTTCAGAGCTCGGTGGCCAGAGAGCGGCAGCTGCTGACTGAGGGTCCAGCTCTTCCGGCAGCAGTGCAAAAGTAAGGGTGGCAATACCATACCATGCCAGCCTTGCTTCTGCTCTGCTGCTGGGGGCAGCTCTGCCTTCAGAGCTGGGCTCCTGGCCAGCAGCCGCCGCTCTCCAGCTGCCCAGCTCTGAAGGCAGCGCTGCCCCCAGCAGCAGCACAGAAGTAAGGGTAGCAGCACCGCAACCCGCCCCGCAATAAACTTGCGACCCCTTCACAACTCTTTTTTTTGGGGGTCAGGATCCCTTCAATTACAATACCATGACATTTCAGATTTAAATAGCTGAAATCATGAAATTTATGATTTTTAAAATCCTATGACCGTGAAATTGACCAAAATGACTGTGAATTTGGTAGGGCCCTACTCACGGCCATTCCATTCTAGGTGTGTGCATGCCCATGTGCACAGTTGTCAGAGACTTTTGCCTTAGCGGTATCCATAGGGTCAGCTGCAGCACCCCCTCGAGTGCTGCGCTCATTCATCAGTATATCAGGCTCTGCTGGCCCTATGCCCGCTTAGTTCCTTCTTTCCGGCAACTCCAACAGAGGGGTAAGAGGGCAAGTAATGGAACAGACATGAGCAACACATCTCGAAGAACAATAGCTACGAAACTAAGGTAACTGCTTTTTCTTGGAGTGCTTGCTCATGTCGATTCCATTCTAGGTGACTCACAAGCAGTATCCTTGGAGGTGGGCTCAGAGTTCATAGTCTAGCGGCTTGCAACACTGTTCTACCAAAGCTAGCCAGACGATCTTTCATTCTGTCGGCCACTGTGATGACCAGCTGCATAGATTTGCAGAATGACTTGGTCCATTCAGTGTAGAAAGCTAGCATCCTTCTGACACCTAGGGAATGCAGCAATGCTCCTCCTCCGACTTACGCGGCTTTGGAAAAAAGATGGGCAGATAAATGTCCTGGCCCATATGAAACCAGGAGACCACCTTGGTCAGGAAGACTGAGTGTGGATGCAGTTGGACCTTTTCCTTGTAAAAGACTGTATAGGGCAGTTCCAAGGTAAGTGCCCTAATCTCAGAGACCCAGTGGGCCAAAGCTATTGTGACCAAGAGAGCTATCTTCCAAGAAAGGAGGAGGAGAGAACAGGAAGCTAGAGGTTTGAAGGGGGATGCCATGAACAAGGATAACACAAGATTTAGGTTCCATGGAGAGACTGGGTCCCAGACATGCAGGAAGAGGCGCTCGAGGCCCTTGAGGAACCTGGCAGTCATGTCGGGGGCGAAAACTGATCTACCCTCAAGCTGCGGATGGAAAGCTGAAATAGTTGCCAGATGGAGTTTAATGGATGACAGGGACAGGTGTTGGAGATTGCGGCGCAGAAGGTAGTCTAGGATCAACTGTGGCAAAGCCCGCTCGGGCTGAATGCCCTTATTTGAGGACGAGTACGTAAACTGCCTCCACTTGGCCACGTAGGTCGCTCTAGTGGAGAGCTTTCTGCTGCCCAGCAAGACTTGCTGGACTCTGGCTGAGCACTCCTGCTCCTCCGCATTTAGCCATGCAGCAGCCAAGCTGTCAGGTGCAACACTTCCAGATTCAGGTGCAGGAGGGCGCTGTAGTTTTGTGACAGCAAATCTGTCTGGAGTGGTAGCCGTAACAGAGCAGCCACCGAGAGGTCAAGCGCTGTGCTGAACCAGTGCTGGTACAGCCAAGCTGGCGTTATGAGGATCACCTTTGCCCTGTCCTGCTTGATCTTCATGAGGACTCTGTTGATCAACGGAACTGGGGGAAAGGTGTACATGAGAGGTCCTGACCACGGCAGCAGAAAAGCTTCCAACAGGCTCCAGTACTGCCATTGGCGGGCCACTGCCCCTTCTGCCAAGCCAGTACCGGGGCCGTGCCAGTCTCACGGGTTGTTGGCGATTTGCCTCTCTTAGGTGAGGAGCTGAATTCTCTCTCCAACTCAGACAACTGCCCTTCCGACATCCAGGGTGGAGTCCTAGATGCCCGAGTCTGTCGACTGACCCTCATTGGTGTCTGGTAAGGAAAGGGTGAGGAATGGTGCTTGCCCGAAGAATGGTACCTGAGAATCAGAGAGCAGGAATGATCCTGTACCAAGGGAGATAGACGCTGGGGGGACTGCCTAGGCATTGGGGATTGATGCCGCAGTGATCTCCGGCGGGAGGCTCAGCCGTACTGCAGGGATGGGGATCAGTGGCGTGACTTGAGCATCCTGTGCCTCATAGGTAGGGACCTTGGTGTTAGGGACCTGGGTCTTCTAACCGGAGACCGAGGCTGCAACGCCAGTGTCCTAGGCTGTGGTGACAGGGTTTGATGCCTGCAGACCGGGGACGCTCAGTTGCTTTAGCGGGAGGTCCCATAATTGGCTTGCCCTTAGAAGTCTGGTCTTAACTGGGTCCATTGCCTGGCTTGGCATCTGCGGTGCTGGCTGGCCTACTTGGTTTTTGGCCACCAGGGCCGCCTCAGGCACAGGTGGCCCTATGAGGGGCCAGGATCCCCTGCCACTCCCGGGAGTTGCAGGCGGATCCCTGGCTGGGCTAGGGGGTCCAACCACAGCAGTATCCCCATGTAGCTCCAGGACGGGCATGACGCCTAACACAGGTCCTTTGCCCAAAGCCCATGTATCCTACAGTGCCGACAGGTCCTTGGGCTTCAGAAGCGTCTTGGGCACCTGTGAGGGGGAGCAGTGCTGGGCAGATTCCGGTGCCAGTGATGCACTGTGTGCTGACACCGAAGTACTAGGCATGGAGTCAGATCTGGAGGGCTCTGAGACAGGACGAAGTACAGCCTCCATGAGGAAGGCCCTCAAGCAGATATCCTGCTCCTTTTGAGTTCAAGGGTGAAAGTTCTTGCAGATCCTGCACTTGTTTTTTCTGTGCGATTCCCCCAGACACTTCAAACAGCTTTCGTGGGGGTCACTAATGGGCATTGGCACAGTACACGATGAACATGGCTTAAAGCCTGGGGAACAGGGCATGCCCTGTTCCATAGCAAAGTCCCAGATGGGTCTTTAACTATGAAAACTATTATCTACCACTTAACTTGACGGTCAAACTAAGTACCTAACAATTAACTACAAAGGAGACAGAACAATGGCTCTGAAAGAACTACTAATGCTCTTGCAATGCAAGACAAGGAGCACCGACCAACCATCACGGGTGGTAAGAATGAACTGAGAGGGCGTAGGGTCGGCAGCGCCTGATATACCGATGCATGAGCACGGCATTCAATGGGGTGCCACAGCCGACCCTATGGATACTGCTAAGGTGAAAGTCTCAGATGATTGTGAACATGGGCGCGCACTCACACCTAGAATGGAACCAACGTGAGCAAGCACTCGAAGAAGAACACTACATTTTGTACAACATGAGCAAGCACTCAAAGAAGAACACAATATTCTGTACAACAACTTTGCACTGGTCCAATCTCTACAATGGACTGACAAAACCCTGGATTTGAACTCTGTGAAGGTATGGATCCAGAACCAGCCTTTACAGATTCAGTTCATCTCTACTTCTGAAAGGATGATAAAGTCAAATATCAGACAAACAAGATGGGTGATGTAACATCTTTTATTGGACCAACTTCTGTTGGTAAAAGAGACAAGCTTTCAAGCTTCACAGAGCTCTTCTTCAGGTCTGCGAAAGATACTCTGGGTATCAAAGCTAAACAGAAGATTGAACAGATAGAATATGTGCTAACTACTTATGCTAAACTAATCTGTTCAATCTTCTGTTTAGCTGTGGCACCCGGAGTATCTTTCCCAGACCTGAAGAAGAGCTCTGTGTAGCTCAAAAGCTTGTCTCTCTCACCAACAAATGCTGGTTCAATAAAAGATATGTCATCCATCTTGTCTCTCTAATATCCTTGGGAATAACAAGACTACAACAACAGTGCATACAGCCAAATATGGGTGATCTGTAAGAGAGTGGGGAAATAAATCACTAGATGTATAGGAAGTCTACAGTAGTACTCTTGACCTATTACGAACAGGCTGGGCATCATATTAGGTAAACTTTTCTTAAACTCTGTTGGAGAAAGTGATTGGCCTAAAGCTAAAAACATCGAATTTTATTTTTCAAGAAGGAGAAGGTAGCTATATTCTGCTTCCTGAATGAGCAGGGATTTTTTTTTATTGTGATTTTAAGAAGTGAAGGCCTGATCCAAAGTCTACTGAAGTCAGTGAAAATCTTTCCTTGATTTCAATAGGCTTTGGATCAGGCCCCAATTCTCTCTGATATCCTGTGGCTCCTCTGAGGAAAAAAATGCTTATATTTTTGTTCCTCTCACTCTATAGCAACTTGTATGGTTTTAAAATTATTTTGTTCTAAGATCAGGTCACTTATTTTTAACCGTAGGCAGATTCTGACAAATGTGTTCAAACAGTACATATTTAATAAATAACATGACTTTACACTGATCTTGCTGTGGTTTGTTTTCCTAAAAGATTATTTTTAAAGAAATAAGCCAGATTGGAAGAACAATTATCCATAAAGTTTAAGTTTATATTAGCTGATTTACAAGCAATGCAAATATATTGGCACTCCTCCAATCTCAGCTTTGTCAATACAATTCAATGAAGCATCATGCTAATGAATACCACAATACAGAGTACATTTTAGCAATGGTAAAACTATATTCAGAACTCAAATACATTAGGGTATAGAATCAACAAATATTGACAACAACCAAAATATATTGACAGGTAGCAAGGTTTTCCCTCACTGCTAAGAAACCCCATAAATTTTGCATATCTGCAGAAAATTAATTTTACAACTCAGCACTTTGTCTACGGCGTAACCAATCCAATGTTACATTCCTGTATTGCCATTAATTAGCAAAATCAGAAAGATATGCTTTCTAGATTTTTCACCAGGCTTTAAAGTTGTTGTAACATTTTCTTTTGCCTATTTAAGGTCTGATCCTGCATGGTGCTCAGAACCCACAAGACCCATCAATTCATATATTTTAAGTTCAGAAGGGACTATTCGATCATATAATTTGACATCCTATGAAACAAAGGCCATAGACTTCACCCAGTTACTCCTGAAGTAATTTGTGTTTGTCTAAAGCACATCTTCCAGAAATTGTAACATTCAAAAACCTGTAGAAGAGCACTTCAATCTCCCTGGATACTCAATAACAGACTTAAAAGTGGCCATTCTTCAACAAAAAAACTTCAAAAACAGACTTCAATGAGAAACTGCAGAACTGGAATTAATTTGCAAACGTGACACCGTCAAGTTAGGCCTGAATAAAGACTGGGAGTGGCTGGGTCACTACAAAAAATAATTTCCCTCTGTTGATACTCTCATCTTCTTGTCAACTGTTGGGAATGGGCCACATCCACCACGATTGAATTGGCCTCGTTGGCACAACAAAAGGTAATTTTCCCTCTGTTGATATTCACCCCTTCTTGTCAGCTGTTGGGAATGGGCCACATCCACCCTAACTGAATTGGCCTCATTAGCACTGACCCCTCACTTAGTAAGCAACTCCCATCTTTTCATGTGCTGTATATTTACACCTGCTTACTGTATTTTTCACTCCATGCATCTGATGAAGTGAGTTATAGCCCACGAAAGCTTATGCCCAAATAAATTTGTTAGTCTCTAAGGTGCCACAAGGACTCCTCATTGTTTTATCTTCCAGAAAGGTATCCAAGTCTTGAATTCAAGAAATAGGGAATCCACCACTGTGGATTTAACCACTGGAATCAGAATGGGAGGGGGAGGTCCTTGGCCCCTATTCCTGCAAATAAATGTGCTACCACAGATCCCCGTGCCCACAGGGAGCCACATTGATTTCAACAGGAGTCTGAGCTAGCATATCTCCTTCGGGGTCTTGGGAATCACTGACTGTAGTGAAAAATGATCTGTTCCTTTAGAACAAACGTATACACCTGATAAACTGCTGTCTTATTAATTATTGCTTCTAAGAAGCTACGTTAAGATGGGGCTTATTGTTTGTTTGGTTTCAATAAAAAGGAGCATGTAAGAGTTAATACAGTATGAAAATTAGGCTTTGTTCTGATGATCTGATTCTATACAAAGGTGTATGCTACACTGGCCAGATCCTCAGCTGGTGGAAACTGGCAAAACTCCAATTTTTCTTCAGTGATGTGGCCCTACGTGTTTATTTCTATATTCTATTGTATGAATTCATTCAGCGTTTGGCATCAGCAATTACTATAAAAATATAACTAATAGCTAAACATTCGGCATTCAAGACATTTGATTACTTTCTCTTTTTGCTCTTCCCATGCAGCCCATCCAAAACGGTAACTCCAAAGTAATTTTTTGTTCCCACTGCGATGACATCTAGTTCTTGATTCTCTTTACTGGCTCCCTCTCAGCTTAAAGCTTCTCCTCTTTATAAAGAGCTTCCAACCTTGTATACCTCTGTGCCTTTATCTCCTATACTTCCACTCCGCTTACAAATTGCCCAAACTTCTCTCCTGATCACTCTGCACCTAAGTGTCTTTACTTTTCTCTTTGCTCACTCCTGATATCATGCTTTTCTTTCATGTTGCTCATGACACTTTGAACGCCCTCCTAGTAACTGTGCATCATTGCTTCCCCCCTCTCAAAAGACTTAGGGACACACAATTATGCTGTGAGGCATTACACTTATAAAGATACATGACTGGACTGTCCTGGGGGCAGGAACTTTGTTATTTGTTTGGTGCTGTTTACCTACTGTATCTCAACCGTGTATACTTACGGCATTCTATGTAAATTGAACAACGATAAACGGTTTAGACATAATCTGAATTCTGCAATCAGGATTAATAAACTTGTGTAATAGTAAAAAAATAACTCAAGAAAAAAATAAGATGCTCAGCTCTACCTAGTGTTGTTCAGACAAAACCCTGCTGGAGGAAACTGCCAGTAGTGTCAAATCCCTACTACACGAGCACAAATGCCTGTGGTTCTATTCTGTTGTTGATATTGTACACAATACTTGGTTGTTTTATGCATAATTTAAAGAGGAAAGATGTATATAACAGGGTCACTGATAAATAGTTTAGGCCAGCATTTCATCTATCTTGAAATAATTATAATCTAGTGGGAAAGGTCATCTTTTTCTTTTCCTTTCCTTTTCTTCAAAATTCCATTCTCTCTGCTAGTAGGAATTTAAAGCAAAAAAAACCCCCAAAAAACAAAAAATAGCTGCTGTTAGTGTATGACCCTGGAATATTTTTGTTCTGCTGCTTTAAAGGCAACTTGTCAGCTTACACAGAAAACACAGAAAGGTTACCCTTACAAAATATATTTAAAGTATTCAACAGTAACGGTCAAAACTACTATGGCTCACAATTGTGTTCTTGCAATATTTGGAACTCTTACTATGTAATACAGTAGCATTTTATTAAAAAAGGATAACTAGCAAACCCTGGTCTGAGACCTGTGCTGGACACCTACATGCAGTTTATTTACTTTATTAAAGGGTTCACTGATTGCCCTAAACTCCCTCTGACTTCAATATACATTTTGGGTGCACATGAAGGCAGGATGGTTCTGTAAGTAGCAAAAATAAGCAGAGTCGTGTATATTTGTGTTATATTGGGAAAATGAGTGTTTGTCAAATAGAAAATGACTTTATTATACCCCAATAAATTACAGTGTGCTGCTATTTTCCCACTAGAAAACCATGTGTGTATCAATTTTCACAGCTGCTACATTGTTTTTAAAATGGTCCCAAGATACAAAATTTTGATTTGTATCTGGATTTTGAGCCTTTTCACATTTAAGGGGAAGAGTTGGGGATGAATCCCTGGATTAGGATCAGCCCATTTTATAAATTCAAATTCCAGCCCTCTTCCCTTAAGCTTGCAAAGTCTGTGTGTGTTCAGATCTAGGATTATTTTTTGGGTACACCACCAGTTAATTAAGGTTAGAAAGTTAGACCCAACAAGGGTTACCTCTGATCTGTGCACTGATCCTGGGCATCTGATTTATCTACCTCTTCACCTTGCCAAAACATGTCAAATATAGATACATACACATTTTTTGTTGACAAAAACATCCAAACACACACACATTCAATAAGTAAAGATTTTTCATGACAATTGACTTATTTCCATATACTCCAAATGAATAAATAAAATACAATGATTCTACTACATTGATTACTAATAAAATCAATGACTGCTGAGCACATTCACTGGTTTTGGACACATTATGACAGCACATTTTCATTTGAAAAAAAAAGTGGTTTTGATTTTTGACCGGTGTTACTGTCTTTACAAAATCCAGTTAGAGGCTTTTGCTTGCATAATGATTCCGAAGGAGATAGCTGCATTGCAATATATGGGAAATCAAGACATATAACTCCTAAATCCCAGTGGATTGAGTTGAAGAATTAGGTTCCAATCAATCAAACTATTTAAGCATGTGCTTAAATTGAACAATGTGAGTAGTCTCATAGAAGTAATGCTGAAATTTAAGCATACGTTTAGGTGCTTTGCTGGATCAGGCCCTTAGCTTCTAGCCTAAATTTATACTTGTTGCATAAAATATGGAGGTGCAGGTTCATCTTCAAAAGTCTGTATTAGAGACATATGGAGTCATGCAACTAAAACACAAATATTGTGTTGCCTGTAGGAGGCCTTTCCAAGATATGATCTCTTAAGCCTGAAGATTGATGAATTGAGCTAATATCTGTCTTTGTAAATTTGCCTCTTCCATTGGAAAGAAAGTAAAAAGTATGAAATATTGGTGGTGCTTTGAATGTGGTTAATGGACACCAAAGCCCTTGAACCAGCCCCATTGGCAGCTACATTTAAACTGCTACTCTTCTTGTTTTTCCAATTCCTTAAAGCAGCAGGGGTCCTGTACACCTCACCCTTTCTTGACACTGGTATAACATTTACCATTATACATATCTGATATTTGAAGGATGTGCATCTTAGCACTGAACTGTAGACAATGGCTAAGCTATAAACATTTGAAGTAGCATTCTGTTGAGACCCTGCCTGCAAGCTCGTCCATCAAACACAGAAACAGTAAGACTTGACAAGATGTGTGTTATTCTGAGATAACACATGCCTTGCGGGTGTTGTAAAATATGAGAGAAAGCCAAATGACTTCAGTGACCTTCAAGTGTTATCTTGCAGTAACACACACACCTTGGAGTATCTTACCAAATTAAAAAATAGCCCCAAACTTGCAAAAATGGAATACTTTTTTCAATTTAACAACTAAACAAAAGAAATAGGGTGCATAATAATTACATGGCCAGTAAAGAGCAAATAGTTTATTAATTGTTTCATTTCTGGATTGCAGAGAAAAATAATAGGTAGGTCACAGGTGAGTGAAATGAAATGTCATGTGCATTCTTCATGCTATTCGAGTACAACAGTTTCCCCACAAGATTTTTCATTAAAACCTTTTTTTTTTAAATGGCAGAATGGATAGATTAGAAGAGTTCATTTGTTTTGTTTTTTTTTCCTCTCAGGCACCTTACTAACCTTCAAGGTGGATTCAAATATATATATATATATAATACATTTTTTTCTTAGCTTCTGATTGGCGTTTAGAATGTAAGAGTTACCCTGCATCCAGCCATAGTTCTATCTAGGTTGGTATTCTGCAGTCAAATTGTTTCTGAGGAAAGCGATAACTATGGCCGTGCAACAGTTTTCCACTAAGTTCCAGCATACCTGAAGCTTAATAGGGTCAGGTTTTGAAACAAACATAAAACTCAGATCATAGAATATCAAGGTTGGAAGGGACCTCAGTAGGTCATCTAGTCCAACCCCCTGCTCAAAGTAGGACCAATCCCCAATTTTTGGCCCAGATCCCTAAATGGCCCCCTCAAGGATTGAACTCACAATTCCTCAAAAGATTCCTTACAAGCCGAAGATCACCATGGATCAACTGGGCTCATTTTTTAAATAAATTGTGTCTAATTTATGATCTTGCACTAAAATCATGTGAACTGCATGGTTTCTATGTGGCACCAGGTATACCTTAGCAGTTTTGAATAAGTTACTATTTAGCATTTTGGTTATTCAAACAGACCTACAGCTCATATGCCCAAAACTCTACTCTGTGCAACAGTGCTATAGAACTGGAGTAACTTTATTGACTTTGAAGAAGTTATTCCAGATTTACAACAGTGTAACTGAGAGCAGAGTTTGGCCTTGTGAGTTTGTGTACACAAAAGTATGCTCCTTGATACTGAAGAAAATAATAAGATGAATCCTTTGCAAAGCAAAACCAGCAAAAACACACACTGCTTTAGCAATAACTCCTGCATAATGCAGTTAGCAAGTTCTCCCAGTGTAGTTCATGGAACAAAAAATTCCTTCATGATTCTTTTGGGCAATCAACTGATGCTCTAAATAATGAGACTTGAACCTTATATCCAGATCATCCAACTGCAAAACCAAAACCTGGCCTTCCTGACCCATCTGTAAATAAATATTATCTTCAGCTGGCAGAGCTGCAAGAGTTATCGATCGTTACTCAGACATTTTAAATTATCTTGCCAGACTACTTGTCTTAATGTCTTCTTGCAGCCAGCTTCATAGTTATACAGAAGTCTGCATAAAAAATGTTTTCTTCTTATTTTATCTGGAGTGATGATCAGGGTATACCTCATGTACCAAACTCTAAAATAAACAAGTGCGCATGACTATGGCATTAGTAAATACCTCAACATTCAAACAGGACAAACTAAGAACACATAGTCCATTGGAATTAAATTTATTTTACACAGAACAAAGAACTCACAGCTAAATGAATTTTTGACTTGCTAGAAGTTCCCAGGAGTTAAACAATAAAAAAGTGGAACTCATCATAAAGAAGGTTTGATAGAGCAAATCTGCTGATGGAGTGAGGAGACAAGCAGTACCTGGAACTACTTGCCCATTGTTATGTTTGTTCCTTGTTTTGCTCTTTCCATCATTTGCTTTTGTGCTCCCATAGCTCTCTAACCTCTTTCAGTTCTTTGTTCTGAAAGGCAGAAAGGTCCCTTTAAAGGAAACTCACTAATGCATCCTCAGATTTTTTGTTTGTTTTGATAACCTATTCTGTGAGATCGTTACCGTGTTCATTATTCCACAAACTTCTCCATCATGTTCCAGTTTTCTAATTCTTGTATTACTTAACTTCATTTTCTATTCTTTGCAAAAGTGAAGAACGTAAACCTAGATCCAGTTTAGCTTTTTGTATATCAAATCTAAACACTTTAGATACTTTTCTGGTAATCTATCTTTTTCAGTAAGAAGCAAGCACAATATTTCCAAACATTTTAGCACTTAAATAGTTGAAGCTTGTTATCATGTTAGCTGCTCTTTTCCAAGAGCAACTTTACCCTAAGATATAGTCCACAATACTGGTATAGCATTTTTGATGTAATGTTACTGGTGTCACATGTAACAATAACACCCCTTCCCAGGCTTTGATTCACATTGTTTACCCTAGCAATACAATCCAGCATCTGATTTGCTTTCAGCATTGCAGCTGTATTTTAGTCCAAAGGCTTTAGGGACTTTTCTATAAACAACTCCCAAATCTCTCCCCCATTTAATCATCTCCATTATGCTCTGGCAAAAATCTTTTTTCCATGTGAGCTGATTAGCAAGGTGCCTGAGTGTAAATAATAGCTTATTCTTTCAGTCTCCTCTCCTACTGATTCATTCACAGTAATGCCACAACACACGGTTAGCACCATCAGAAATACTTTCAAGAGAGTGAATTATGATGTCACAAACAACTGTGATCTCTCCAAGACAAGCAATCAACAGGAAGCCAATTATATGGAAGAAAGCTAACAATGAGTATGGCTGCTTTATACCTATTCATGTAATTAACAACTAGTGGCAAGCCATGAACCATTTTGCTCATGTAGTAGTATTACAGTTTATAACCTATATATCCTACAACCACTAGATGACAAAATAATCAAACATTAGAGGTGTCAGCAATGTGGTTTATTTATTTAGCCATTTGAGGACAAAATGATGAAATACACTTGATCAGCTGAGAGTTGTGGTACCTGTACATGCTGTGGGAGGACAAACAGACAGACACACTCAAATGTAGCCTATTAATATGTACATACAATGCCTTTATACAATAACTACCCATCAAACGCTAAAATAATTGAACTGAAGAGAACCATTTACTGTACATTCCCATTACACGTTTTAATGGCTCGCCAAAGTACTGTTACGAGATGATGTTTGTTGTCATATAACACAGGGGACCAAGAGACCATGTCAATTAGGAAACACTTTTTGTAATTACCATTTTATAATGATTATCACACTGACGCTGTCTTCTAATGGCCTCGTGGGGGTCATACATTAGTAAATAAATGATTGGAATTGAAACCAGCCCAATCTTTGGGGGATAGTTTCTTTTAAAACGAATTATAAAGTTCTGTATCAAAACAGAACTAACCACTAGGACTGTGTAATCCCTTCTGGGTTGTGTTTGGGACGGTTTTGTGAACAGAATCCTGCAGTCCATTTTTGCAGTGGATGGAGGCAAAGCAGACTCTGCAGGCTGAAGTGCAACTCAAATCTCAAAGAGAAATTCCCTACAGCTGGTTCCCCTCTCTCTGTCCTATGCATGCCCATTTCCTCTCCCACAAGAGCCCGTGGATCCTCCCCTTTATATCTACAAACATCTTCAGGGGTACAAGGACTTGCTGATGGGAGGGAAATAAGACTGGCCAGCTGGGGTGAAGAAGGTTTACTGGCCTCCCAGTCGTGCAAGCAACCTCAGCCCATGTTTGACAATCTTTTGTGGGTATGAGTGAAGTACCTAAACAAAGGATGAGTCAAAACAAGGGAAGATCCTTCAAGTGTTTTTTTGGCATGAGCTTAACATTCTCACAGATCTATACTGCAATCTCTATTCAAAGGAAAATGATTTGGTTGGTATGTACCTTAAGGTCCAATGAGATCATTACATCTATGGAGTGACACTGCCCACAACTCTGGTGGCTTATACAGCCTGTAAACCGCCCTCAAGGGGTGGAGGTAGAATTCCTTAGTGCAGGCACTGTGTTGGGTCAACACAGGCTCTACTACACTGCCCCCTCCTGCCTCCCAATAAGCTCTGGCATAGGGGACACATTGAGGGCTGGAGCCAGATGGGAGATCTGTACATGTGCATTGATATTTCCTTTCTGGCTTGCACCACAAGCAATAGGCAACGGAAGCTGGCTGATGCAACTTATATCAATCTGCTGGGCTGCTGAAGTTATGCAGGGTGACATTTCAGCCCTGGGAGCAGACTAGAAGTGAGAAGATGGACAATTGGGTTACTGCTACCTTCCCCTCCCTCCTCACACACTTTTGGGCTACATCTTTTGTGCTGCCCCTCTTGGAAGAGCAGCACAGAATCTGACCCCCTAATATGTAATCCATTGTCTATTTAAGAAAAACAAGACTGGCATAACATTAAGTAGTAAATAGCAATATACGGCACAGGAATTTAAAACCAGAATTAAAATCAAGTGCTTCAAATCAATTCCCTTTCCCAGTCAGTTGCAAATTACACAATCTTCAGTATAGGCTTAATGAAACAGCAGGTTTTGACATCAGTTTGCCTCTCTTGTCATTACCAGGCTCTTACAGTTCCCTCAGATCAACTGAACTGCTATGTATCTTTATAAATCTGAGTAGCAGATCCACCCCAGCTTGCCTTTCAGCTGAAAAGTATTTTACGGAATATCTGAAACAGGGAGATTCAACTCTTTCTTAGTTATACCAGGCACAAAAGCCAACCGAATGCTACATATTTCGGTACAGCTCTCCCCTGACCCTCCTAAGCCCCAGGCAGCATTTTGCTGTTTTTTCACTTCTCTCTCTGCCATCATAAAAGTTCACACAAGTGAAATGCTGGGGTTAAAGTGTCTGGTGTGCGTGTGTGTGCACGCGCAAGGTTCCTAACCTATGTCTCAAAAAATCCCCTTGGATTACAATACTGAAAATTTTAAAATCAACTGCATTTTTAGGGGTTATCCTCTTTTCTCTTAAAATGCAGCTTTTGTTTCCAGTTAGTTTCTTACCAATTTCATGTGCCACATCTTCTGCACTAGTACAATGCCATAATTTCTGAGTTGTAAGATCTACAATGGAATATTTTTTCTGTTTTTTTTTAAACAAAAAACTTTACATTGCAAATTAAAAAAAAATCAAGGGAATGTTTCTGTTGCTTTTAAATTTCTTTTAAGCAGAATTTTACAAAACCTACATTTCAGGGCAAATTTGACCTGACAGTGTCCTGTTAAAATGCAGCTAATATTATTATTATTCTCTTATCTGGGTATTTATTTCTCAAATGGATGAATCCATGACATGTATCTAAATATGGCCTTTTGTATAAGGTTTATAGATAATTTCACTTAATAGAATGAAACAAAAACAAAAAAAGCCTGCCTAGTGATTTAGGCCCCAATCCTGCAAATAGTAATGTATGTGTTTAAGTATGTGAGTAGTCCTATTAAATTCAGTAGGATTCCTCACGTGAGTAAAGTAAAGCATATGTGTAAGTATTTGCAGGGTCAGGACCTTATATATTAACTGAGCAAAATAGTATTCCTGTGAATACAAACAAACCAAATCCCCAAAAACCTACTGGAAAGTAAACAAGCTTTGTGATATAACTTTGAGAGAACTAGGAGATTGGAGTAATTGGAGTAAAAACAGGGATGAGCAGTAACTGTTACAGCGGTAATAAACTGCAGAACAGGAAGTCTAGAGACTCTTAGCTACTACAATGATGTGTAGTACTGGTAGCATAAAACCCTAAAACAGACATTAATGAATAATTTACTAAACAACTGTGCGCAGAAATTAATCTCACTTGTATACATTTTAAAATATATTGCATGCTAGCAATTTTGGCTTGTGCAATAATAGTAAAGTATAGCTTATTTTTCCCTGTTTCTTTCTTTCTTTTTTTAAAATCATTTATTTCATTTTAAGCATTTAAACATACAGGAAGCAGATTTGAATACAACCCATGCACAGTGAATCCAAATAACCCAGAGATAATTATACAATGAGGTACGCATGTTGCTATAGTTTGGAAGCACTTCTTTGGGAAACATGTCCAGAAATCCAAGAAAGTCTAAGATAGAGGGAAATCAGTGAATTAACAACAGGGAATATAGAAAAACAGGAGTGGTGGTAACTCAACAAGATGCAACTTTATGTTTGCCTGCATCTGCAATTATTAGCTTGTTGTAACAGAATAATTTACTACCCAGCTATTTATTAGAAGCTTACAAGCAAACAAACTTAGGGTACGTCTACACTGCGTACTCCTTATGGTAGCACATACATACACTGCACACCCTAGCATGAGTATAAACCATAGTGTAGACAGTAAGACACTGCTTAGGCAGTGAACCCTGAACACTATGACTACACACCTTTCTACACACAGTGAAGCACTGCCTCCTTTCTCTATACTGCTATTTTTAGCAGTTTGGTGTCCCACTGCTTCCCCACTGCCGGAGTCTTTTCCCACCACAAGGAAAGGCTCCAGTAGTGAGAAAAGACTCTGGCAGGAGGTATTTGGAAGAGAAAGTCTCCAGCACCGGGTAGCTGGCAGAGCCTTTCCCCACTACCTCCCCACTGCCAAAGTCTTTTACTGATGCATTTAGCTACACATCTCAAGGCAGATGCAGCCTGCTTCTCACAGCAGCATGTAGCTATACGTAGCTTATATGATGCCACCAGTAGTATGCAGTCTAGATATAGCCTTAGTACTCTAGTCTCCTTTTATTTGGACCATAGAAAGCAAATAGTGCACATCTTCACACTGACTTTAAAGTTCTCGAAAGAGAAGCTGAAACAGTCAGGCAATATTTATCAAATGGCAAGAAGGCCTCGCATTTCACTAATCTGGTCTACCTCTTCTGTGGTGGAGGCCACCAGGACAGATGTTATCATTAGTGGAAGTGGAGGCATGTTTCTGAAAGCAGCAAATTTGTGAATGATATTCACGTTGACTGGAAAATTCTATGACATTCATGGACATAATCATATGGCCTCAATGCTTCTAACACTAGTCTGAAATAATCATATCCGTATGTAATCTATAAGGATTTGTGAGAGCTCTGGCAATTGAATGATTCTTCCCAACCAATCTCTCCACTTCCCATGGCAGAAATCATACTGAAGAGGATAAATGGTCTACAGAACTGAACTAGGGGTTGGGAACTAAGAACCACTGATGTCTAATCCTGGTTCTGTCTTTGACTGGGCTCACTACGTGGTCTTGGGCAAGTCAAAATCTCAGTTTCCGTATTGCCCAATGCCTATGAGAGGAAGTTTAGGACCGCTGATTAGCCCCCTAAATCTTGTGACGTTTTGGGGTCCATGATATGTCTCTTACAACGTTTGTCAGAGGAGTGATACTCCTCAGTTCCATCTCCTAAGGCCCACAGAAGCAGGACTCCATTCTGTCCCTTGCTCTTCTCATTTCTCCCCCTTCCCTAACATTTCAAGAGATCACCCTAAGCACCTCCTAATATCTGCAGGAGAGGAGATCCTTGCTGCAGAACTTAGGAGGTGCACAAGAGCAGCAGCAGACCTCAGAGAGTGAGCAGGAAAAGCAGAATGATCCTCCCCTCCTCTGCAGCCCTTTTCTCTCCCTTACTGATTAAAATCAAGGAATTGCCCACACAAAAGTCTTTGTGGAGGTGAAGTTAAACTTGATTTTACTTATCAGCAAAGGAAGGGTGAAAGCCTTCAGAGGAACATTGGCAAAAAATAAACCCAAACCAAAACCAAAACAAACAAATCCCCAAACCATTAAAATACTAGGAAATTCCAAGCTAAAAGTTACATTACAAGAAAACTCACTACCTGAAAGCATGGAAATTCATTGATAAGGTACTAAACTACCTTAAGTCCAGCCCTTTAGTGATGCTCTGGCAAATAGTACACTTAAGGCAATCATTCCTCACTCCCCTTTAAGGACCCAAAACCTACACAGTGGCAAGGATGCTCAGCAAGTTCCAGCAAATATCCTGCAGCTGACAGGAGTTGGCTCTATGATTCTAGGTGGCAATCAGTGATGGAGAAACAGTTAGTGGCTTCCCAATGGAAACATGAAATCAATTATAAACCAGTGTTCTGTGATGCACATTTTATGCCCCACCTATGAGTTTTACAAGTGCAGCCAGTATTCAAAATTTAAAGCACAGTCTACGGTCTCTTTAAAACCTTAGAAAAAGTCCTTTATCCCAAAATAACACATATTATAAAGTAGCTATAAGAAAACCAAAGAAGGTAAAATGACAGGGTTGGATCACTAAAGGAAAATAGTTAATCTATTTTGGGTAAATTAAATGGATTACCATACTTTCAGATGTTTGGATATCTTGTAAGTTTAACCTAACTCTGAATTTGTTGGCTTTATGATGCTCACTGAGGGCCCCCTCTATTCCTTGTGCACTACAAACCTTAGGGGGTTGTCATGGCCCTCCCCATCCTTCATCCCCCATGAGTCTGAAGAGGGTTGTTGTGCCCCACATAACCTTTAGAATGCTCTTTAGGAGCCAAATAATCCTTCCTTTTCCCTCCTCAAGACTTACGAAGCTTATAAAATCTCCAATGAGTAACAATTGTGTCGTCAGCCACCTGACAAGTATTGCCTTAAATACCTGCATATTTCATGCATCAGCCAATCGGATTCTTCCACTTACTCTGTTCCCCCAGTACCCATGACCAACTGCTACTTCTCCCCATTTTTATATTGACATACAGGGCCAGATTCTACTACCCTTACCAGTACCTCCCACATAGTGCCCTTCTCTATGAGTAGCCCCTTTGTCTTCAACGAGGCCATTTACTCTTGATTCTGATTAAAGGGTTTTCTTCCATCTAATGTGATCCTTGGATGTATAAACAGGTGACTATCAAGTAGGAATAGCTAAGTTATGTTATTTCTACGTTTGGCACTGGTGCAACTGCTACTAGAACACTGCGTCCAGTTCTGGTATCCACAATTCAAGAAGCTTGTTGATAAACCAAAGAAGATGGAAAACATGACAGTTATATTTGGACTAACAGTGAAGGAGATGGACATGGGGGGGGTGTAATTTGAAACACAGCTATTGGCTGTAGTGTCTTTATTGTTCTGGCAGCAAAACAGAAACCAAAATGAAAATGAGGCTCTGTATTGGGAAGGGTGAGTGCACAGCACCAAAATATTTAAAGGGACAGGGTATCACATTCTTCCACTTTATTTTTAAATACTTTCCAAATACATATATATATTATCGTTTACATGGCTAACATAAAACATTATATAACCAAACTAAAAATCGTGGGTGAGACTATTGCAGACTCTTAAATTGCAAGGGATTATTATGCCCTGGAATAGCAACTAACTGGCTCCACAATTTATAAATTTAGGTGTACCACTGGTTTTCACACTCTCTTGGGATAACGTGGTGGTGGCAGCGGCATTGTCCTGAACAACAGAAACAGTCAGAGGTAAGGAATCCACTAGATCTAATAAGGGATCAACTGCATTTGGTACCAAAATATTTTCCAACAAGTTGTCAAAATCAGGAGTTGTAGTCATTTCACTCACTCCATTTCAGTTGCGAATCCACACTAAATCTTCTATATGTAAAGAATGATGATTAATTTCCCATCATCGATCAGTTTGAATAGTTTGGGATTTGGCTACATGAGGCAATATCAGGATGAAGCAGGTCCCAACAGATATACAAAGATCACTTCAAGAAAAGAGTTGCAGGTGATTCCTGGGTAGTAGCATGTGGTATATTCCTGCAGACAAGCAAGAAATGTGTCTATTTTTTACTAATGACTCCAAACAGATTTGTTCGCTCTTAAGGCATGCTTAAGTGTCTGTACTAAATGTCCTGCTAGTCCATTTGTAGCAGGATGGTATGGAGGAGAATGTATGTGTTGACTTCCATTTGAAGTTAGGAACCTCTGAAATTCTTCATAACAGAATTGAGGTCCATTGTTCCCCCCCAACTAGAACAGTAGACCAAACTGGCTAAACAACAAAGATATCCAATGGTCTTGGTAGCTGTAGTAGAAGTCATTCTAAAAACTTCTGGTCATTTCAAATGACCTATGACCAAAAACATATAACCTTCTAATGGTGCAGCAAAGTCCACATGAAAATGCGTCTGAAGAGTATGAAACCATGACCAAGACTGTAGATGAGCTGGACCAGAATACAGCTGTATTTGCTGACACATAGGACAACATTGCACCTTCCTCTTAATGTCTTTGTTGATCCCTGGCCCCCAGACATGATTCCGGGCTATGGCCTTCATTCGTACAAGCCAAAAGGACCTTCAAGAAGAGCTTCCAAAACATGAGATTGAAGTGATTTCAGAATGATCATTCACATTTCTCCTCAAAATGCAACCTGGATTCACAGATAATTCAGATTGACATGACATGAATTGTGTGAACTGGAGATTCTTATGATCCTACACTGTATCCTGTAGTACCAGTCCTTTTACAAGAGAAAACACATCATCCTTAACAGTTTCTTTGTTGATGGCTGTGCTAGTGATGGGTAACGTAACCACCCAACTGAGAGAAAACACTTCGTCCAAGGTTTCTTTGGGTTGACAGGAGCTTGAGCATGGCAGGCCCAACGGCCCATCAACGTTGCTGTGCTGAATCCCTTTATGGAACTGAATAGTATAGCAATGAGCTCAAAGTAGCAATTCCTATCATTGCTTACAAGCAGCAACTAATGATGGAATTCCATGTTTCAGTCCAAAATTGAAATTAAACAGGCAGTGATCTGTCAGCAAGGTAAAATGTCTACCAAACAGATAGGTATGGAACTGCCAAATTCTGAAGATAATGCTGAGAGATGTGTGCTGTATTTGCGCATAGTTCTTCTGAAGGGTGGTAAGTGTTCGTGAAGCGAAGAAAAGTAGTTTCTCCCTGCTGTCAGAAAAAAGGAGGGAAAGAACTGTACCCACTACATATGATGAAGCATCACCAGGCAACTGCAATGATAGTGAGTCATCAAAGTGCGTAAGAATTTTGGCTGATGTCAAGTTTCTTTGCTTCCTTAAATGCACACACACATTCTTTTGCCCAGTTCTTTTTTTCTTTCTTGTAACAGTTCACATAATGGTGCCAATATTGTCACTAGATTGGGCAGAAATTTACTGTAGTAGTTAACCAGTCCTAAGAATGACTGTAACTCTGACATGTTCTTTGAATCGCCTTCTCTATCAGGCTATTTCCTTAAGTGCCTGGCATCAATACATGCCTACAATATTCAAATGAATGTTTGAAAAACTCAAAATTTGTTTTGACGTACTATCAGTCCAAGGTCTTCCAAACATTGCAAGACAGTGTCCAAATTTCAAAGTTGATTCTCTTGATCTTTCCTCTGTAACAAGGATGTAATCCAAATATCACTAAACTCTGTTGGGTCCCTTCAGGATCTCATACATGGCTTTCTGGAACAGGGCAGGTGCCAGTGTGATATCAAAGGGCATCCTGTTGTAACAAAATAAGCCTTTTTGCAAGTTGATTGTGAGATATATGTGAGAAGCCGGATTAGTCTCCATATGTAGGTGTGAACTGAGCAAATCCAACATCTAACAGTAGTAAACAAACATAAAGCTAAATTCAGTGACACTCTGAAATCTCCACAAGATGAAGTCATCCTTCTAGATCACTGGTACAACTGGTGTAGCCCACTCACCCAGTGAAACAGGGCCAAGACTCTAATGTTCACTAAACAGTCCAAATTGGTTTCCACCAGAGCTTTGGAGCCTAAGGCATTACTCTGGACTTGCAATATTTTGTCTGGTAGTCATACATAATAGTGAGCTTCACTGACACATAGAGCTTGGACAGATGAGCATTTTCAAAAACTTTGGAGTGTCTGTACAGTATTTCTTGAAGGTTTTGAGGTGCATTCATGATTGCCTTGTTCTTGAACCAATTAATCTTGAGCATCTCAAGCCAAGTTCTACCAGATAATAGTGGACACTTTCCTTCAATCTCATACAAGGGTAAAATGATTGATTGTCCATCTAGCTGAACTTTCACCTGGAATATCCCTTTTGGGACTAACTTTTCTCCAGTATAAGCCTTCAAAACTGTGGTGGAGGTATCTTCTAGAGAAAATTGTAACAAAGTCCAGTGATAACCAGATGCAGAAGTCGGTGAGATGGCAGCTCCATTCTTGCAGGAGCTCTCTCGATCAAGAGTGTGACCCATGATGCAGCTTCTGGTAACACGTGCACCGCTAAGTTTTGGTCAGTGTTATTAAAACTCGTCTTTTTCCACATTATGAGTTTCTGACTTCTGTTGTTTCTTATGCCCAGTCTTCACAGGTGTCTTCTTGGATGGACGATTGCTCTGCGTTGCTGATCATTTAATGGTCCGACAGGTCACAACTATGTGTCCTTTTTTCTGGCACTTCCTGTAAGTGACCTGTCTAGCAATCCTTCTCAGCATGCATAATTTCTGCACAATGGCCATACAGAAATTCCTTATGTTCCCATGGTCCTCTGTTTTGCTGATTCATGATGCGTATTGCTTGGTTCACACAAAATTCCAGGGAATCCTTCTCTGTGGTTTCCAGGGCAATGGATACCTCAACACCTTTCTTGAATGAACGCGCTGATACAATGAGTATCTTTTTCTGGATCTGACCATAGCATAATCCAGAGACAAACTGAAAGGCATCACTTAAAGTTTGTCCAAACTGACAGCGCTCTGACAACTTCCTTAGAGCAGCAATGAAATATGCTTCAGATTCTCTACTTCCCTGCTGTCACTGATGGAACCAATATTCTTCTGCTATCATCAATGAGATAGGAGAGAAAAATTCCTGTATTGCCATAGTACTTGCAGCATGTGGCATTTCTGGGCACAGCTGGAGACAATAGATCATGTAGCAGTCCTTATGCCTTCAGACCCATCATTGTCCTCAATATTGAAACTCGCAGTCTTCCTGGAATGGAACTGCAAGCTATAAATTGCTCAAAATGTTCAAGGTACACGACCCATGATTTGCGGTTTTTGTTTAACTCAAAGTTCACAAGAGTTATGATTTCACTTCTCAGCTGTTCAATTTTGTGCCATCCCAGACATCTTCTCTTACATAGGGAAACTTCCTGCCCCCCACCTTTCCTCTCTGGTCTTGCAGCTTTTCTCTGCCAGGCTATGGACTCTTCTGGTGTGTGTGTCTCTCTCTCTGTGTCCAGAAATTCTATCTTGGACCTGAGAAACCTTCCCAATGAAAGTTATGTCTACACAGAGATGTTTCCATGAAAAGTGTGGGTTTTGACAAATCAGCACTTTCTGATAAAAAACATGTGACGGGTTTCCCCCGGGATGCCACTTGGAACTGGGATACCACTGAGCCTGCTTGACTCACTAGCCTGGACTCCCTTTACACTGTACTGCTTTGACAAGCTCTCAAGCCCCCTCCAGCACACATACAGGTAGGGACACATCCAGCTGCAGCTACACACAGAGATGCTGAGATCAGCTCTGCATGGGAAGGATCGCTAAGGAACTGCCCAGTTACTCAAGTTGCCCCCCCGCACTTTGAAGGCTAAGCCCAAAATTATATTGTCTTGCATTGCATGGGGAACTGTACAGCATAAACTCATGAAATTTGCCCCCTCCCTCAATGCGGAGGAAGATATACAACAGCTTTCTGCCTCCAGTTAGGATTTCCACACACTGGTTTTAGACAAAATAAAAACAAGTTTATTAACTACAAAAGAATACATTTTAAGTGATAATAAATGACAGCAAACAGAATAAAGCAGATTACTTAGTAAATAAACAAAATCGCAAACTAATCTTAACACACTAGACAAGTCGGATGTGAATTAGCAAATTCTCATCCTGAGTGATAAACAGGCTGGTAGATTCTTAAGGCACAAGCTGCCTTGGCTCTGCAGCTTAGGTTTTCATACACCGGCTAGAAATCCCTCTAGCCTGGGACCATCACTTCCCACAGTTCAGTCCTTGTTCCTCAGGTGTTTCCAGGTGTGTTGTTGTAGGAAGAGTGAGGTACCATCCTAATGTCATTTTCCCCTTTTTAAATCTTCTTCCCACTTGCTGGAAAGCTCTTTTACTGTGACCTGGGTCAAACATTTCCCATTGTGTAGTGCTATCTCTGAGAGGTTTCTATTGTACACAGTTCCTGGAGTAATCCTTGTGCTTGTGTGCATTTCCTCAATAAGCCATTAACATTGTTTAGTTTTTTTAATGTTGTATCTGAAAGGCTGCTTGTGGCTGTTTTCATCCTCACAATATGTTTCAGTAACACATACATAGCCAAACTTCGTAACTTCACATACGACAGTAGCACATACAATCCAATAAGATATTAACATCTAGCAGATGGAGACTTTTAGAATGATACCTCACAAGGCATAACCTAATTACATGACAGTGGTGAATACTGGGGTGCCAGGTTGTCACAAAGCATTCAGTTGAAAAATTCCGGACCAGATCTAGATACCTCCTACAGTTACTTACATTGACCTTTTAACTTGTTAGAATACAGATCAAACCAAAAGCTAAATGAGCTGGGCTGTTTAAGACTATTCCTTTTCTTAAACCGCATCCACTCAGCATTGCAGAAGTGCCACATGTTGTTTGAATTGGTTTTTTTTTTATATATATCAAGGTAATCTTTTTTAGATGAAGCTCAAGGCTGAGAAAGCATGAAAGGCAAATTACTCTCTTATCCACCAGAGGATGGTCTCTGTAGATCAGAATATCAGCAGAGCACCATAGTGAAATTCTTTAGTTGCCAAAGACTACATTATGCATAGGCTGTAAATTAATGGATTTTAGTTTTAAATATTAACTCTCTTACCATTCACAGAATATTAAACTCACTAAGTTTATCTAAGGAGATATATAAGGGATTCACTTTCTTTTGTCTAAAAATATCTGACAGCTTCACTGATTTAATGACACAGCTTGTCATTCCACATAACAACTGTAAATGCTACAGCAGCCATGTCACCTGCATCTCATATAATGCACTGTTCACATAATTAATAAAACATTATGGAGAGACTGGGCTTTAGTTGCAACAGCACCACCATACAAAAAGACTTGTATCCCATTCTCTTAAGACACACTGCCACTGATTGTGACCAAGACGACAAGCGTGCATATTAGTTATAACTAGGCATATGAGTTAAGGCTGTGATAGTAATTTTAAATGACATTTTCTTTACTTTACAACCATAATGTTGTCTTAGCATAGCTTTTTTAAGATGGAATTTATATATAGAAAAATGAATTTGGGAAATTTTTAAAGATTTCAAAACTGTTATTGGTTATATTTTTTCACTCCTGGTGAGGGCTTTATAATTGGACTTTAGTAATAAAACAGCTTGGCTATAAAAGTAGAGGAACACCAAAAAAGTTATACCAAAAAGATTTTTTCTAAAATAGATTTTTCAAACAACACATGGCACAGAGTATATGATTTCATGGTATAAAGGGATAATTGGCATATATTGAGACTGTATAACTCACTCATGGTTTCACTACTCATAAGTAAGGTGGCGGTCCTCAAAACCTTTATCCCACACTATACCTCTCATGTATTCTCCTCCTCTCTTTATTAAAGGATCAAAGAAAATCTGTTAAAAACATAAGACATCACAGTTTGAAGATACCTCAAAATCTCCAAACTCTAATGGTGCAGACTCTAATCATCTGTAAGCAATCGGTTTTGTACTGTCATATTTTCCTTTGTGGCCAGCAGCGTACTCTCCATCTCAAAATAAAATGTTAGATATTTACTCACTTAGGGAATAGGACAATGTATCTGTGCTTACCTGACAATTTCCATTGGGGGGGGGAGGGGGAGGAGTAATAAGGTCCACAGATGCTTTCATGAGGTATTTCAGCCTGCTTACAGCTTGGAGGAAGAACCAGTTCTGTCAGTTGCAGGTTATGTCTACAGTACAGATGGGACATGTAATTTTCTGCTCGAGACCTGTTCAAGATCTATTGCAATCTAACTTGGCTTTCCTGTGCAGAAGAAGGGGGCTGAGGCAATTCTGCCCAGCCTGGCTTGTTGGGGGCAAACGCACTCTGCCTACAAGGCCGACTATACTACCCAATGAAACGCTCGATAGGGAGGTGGGGCCAGGAAACATGAACACTTTCTTTCACTTCCAGCTTTTTTCTGTGTAGATCTCTCCTTGAAGCAGGAAGCAGAACTGACAGGACAATATACCGAATGGCAATCACAGCCCTGGGATATGGCTGTGGAATAAACACATTAGTGAGCATAAACATTAGTCAACAATTTGAAATGAAATAATTGAAATTTTCCTCAGAAAAGCTCTCAGTTGGGGGTGGAGGGAGGATTTGCTGAGCCATAGGCCTCTGGGGAGGCAGAAAAGACTGGAAGGAACTTCAGTGGACAGGGCATTCCCCTACTGCCAGTAACCGGTCTGGTTGTGCCCCAAGCTGAAAGCTGGCTGCAGTATCCATTGTAGCAGATATGTGTATCTTTGCATGATGAGGAAAAGGTATCGGCCAAATTAATCTTTGGTGGAACTCCATTGACTTGCACAGAGTTCCCCCAATGATGAGTTTGGACCACTAGATGAAAATATTTATTTGAGCAAGGGAAGAAGATAATTGATATCACTGCTGTTTTAATGTAGGATTCAGTTCTGCAAGATTTTCCTATATACCAGTGAAGCACTAAAGGTTCTAATCTGAAACATAGCTCATTAAATACACAGACAAAAGTTGATGACTAAGATTTGACATCAAGTCCACCAAGTGCTTTGAAGGTAAAGAAAAGAGGCAGCTCAGTTAGCTTCAGCTGGCAGAGGTTTTTGAAAGAACTGCCACATTAAATGCTTTGGTTAAATTTGCAGCATACCCTTAACAAAACCTTCCTACACAGGAAAAAACCCCTAACTAACACAACAACATATATTCACTCCAAAATATGAAGAAATCAGAAAGAGGAATTCTGAAAAGGTTGTGTTGGCTCACAGGATTTCTGCTGAGGCACTGTGAAAGCTATGTCTCTTTTTATAATTTTGACAACAGAGAAGAAGAGAATGAGGGAAATTACATCTGAAATAGAAAATGTCGGGGTCTTGAGTCACCACCCAGAAGCAACTTTTTATAGATGAAAATCACAATCGCTCTGACAAGCAAAGTATAGTTTGAATTTTGGTGTGTAATTTGACTTTTCTGGGTTTGCTTTTTATAGATCCTTTTCCTGCCCAAAAAGGCAACTGCAAGCTCAATGTCTTTCTCCAGCTATCAGAGTAACAGCCATGTTAGTCTGTATTCGCAAAAAGAAAAGGAGTACTTGTGGCACCTTAGAGACTAACCAATTTATTTGAGCATAAGCTTTCGTGAGCTACAGCTCACTTCATCGGATGCATACAGTGGAAACTGCAGAAGACATTATATACACAGAGACCATGAAACAATACCTCCTCCCACCCCACTTTCCTGCTAGTAATAGCTTATCTAAAGTGATCACTTTCCTTACAATGTGTATGATAATCAAGTTGGGCCATTTCCAGCACAAATCCAGGTTTTCTCACCCTCCGCGCCCCCCCCCCCCACAAACTCATTCTCCTGCTGGTAATAGCCCATCCAAAGTGACCACTCTCTTTACAATGTGTATGATAATCAAGGTGGGCCATTTCCAGCACAAATCCAGGTTTTCTCACCCCCCCCTTTTTTTCCAAAAACCACACACAAACTCACTCTCCTGCTGGTAATAGCTTATCCAAAGTGACCACTCTCCTTACAATGTGTATGAAAATCAAGGTGGGCCAAAGACAAAAACATCACAAGGTTCCTTCCCATATGACTTATGGTGGAAAAAACCCCTCCTATATGATATACAATCACCCTGTAATATCTTTGACCAGCATGAGTATTAGGTCAAAACACAACTTCAATTAGACTTATTTCCACTATCAATTTTTCTCCAGGTAGGAATTAAAATTTGGTAGGCACAACATTGATTAATGCCCCCCCTCAGCTATTTAAACTGTATAATTCTGCCTATGAATTCATTCAAATTTAGCTCTTATTAAGTTAGGCCTCTGCAAGGTGCACTGACAGCTGGAAAGTCCAGTCAAGGAATTATGATGTGATTGGAATAACAGAGACTTGGTGGGATAACTCACATGACTGGAGTACTGTCATGGATGGATATAAGCTGTTCAGGAAGGACAGGCAGGGCAGAAAAGGTGGGGGAGTTGCATTGTATGTAAGGGAGCAGTATGACTGCTCAGAGCTCAAGTATGAAACTGCAGAAAAGCCTGAGAGTCTCTGGATTAAGTTTAGAAGTATGAGCAACAAGGGTGATGTCGTGGTGGGAGTCTGCTATAGACCACCGGCCCAGGGGGATGAGGTGGATGAGGCTTTCTTCCGGCAACTCACAGAAGTTACTAGATCGCAAACCCTGGTTCTCATGGGAGACTTCTATCACCCTGATATCTGCTGGGAGAGCAATACAGCGGTGCACAGACAATCCAGGAAGTTTTTGGAAAATGTAGGGGACAATTTCCTGGTGCAAGTGCTGGAGGAACCAATTAGGGGCAGAGCTCTTCTTGACCTGCTGCTCACAAACCGGGAAGAATTAGTAGGGGAAGCAAAAGTGGATGGGAACCTGGGAGGCAGTGACCATGAGATGGTCGAGTTCAGGATCCTGACACAGGGAAGAAAGGAGAGCAGCAGAATACGGACCCTGGACTTCAGAAAAGCAGACTTTGACTCCCTCAGGGAACTGATGGGCAGGATCCCCTGGGAGAATAACATGAGGGGGAAAGGAGTCCAGGAGAGTTGGCTGTATTTTAAAGAATCCTTATTGAGGTTACAGGGACAAACCATCCCGATGTGTAGAAAGAATAGTAAATATGGCAGGTGACCAGCTTGGCTTAACGGTGAAATCCTTCCTGATGTTAAACACAAAAAAGAAGCTTACAAGAAGTGGAAGATTGGACAAATGACCAGGGAAGAGTATAAAAATATTGCTTGGGGATGCAGGAGTGAAATTAGGAAGGCCAAATCACACCTGGAGTTGCAGCAAACAAGAGATGTTAAGAGTAACAAGAAGGGTTTCTTCAGGTATGTTACCAACAAGAAGTAAATCAAGGAAAGTGTGGGCCCCTTACTGAATGAGGGAGGCAACCTAGTGACAGAGGATGTGGAAAAAGCTCATGTACTCAATGCTTTTTTTTGCCTCTGTCTTCACGAACAAGGTCAGCTCCCAGACTGCTGCACTGGGCAGCACAGCATGGGGAGGAGGTGACCAGCCCTCTGTGGAGAAAGAAGTGGTTCGGGACTATTTAGAAAAGCTGGACGAGCACAAGTCCATGGGGCTGGATGCGCTGCATCCGAGAGTGCTAAAGGAGTTGGCAGATGTGATTGCAGAGCCATTGGCCATTATCTTTGAAAACTCATGGTGATCGGGGGAAGTCCTGGACAACTGGAAAAAGGCTAATGTAGTGCCCATCTTTAAAAAAGGGAAGAAGAAGGATCCTGGGAACTACAGGCCAGTCAGCTTCACCTCAGTCCCTGGAAAAATCATGGAGCAGGTCCTCAAGGAATCAATTCTGAAGCACTTAGAGGAGAGGAAAGTAATCAGGAACAGTCAGCATGGATTCACCAAGGGCAAGTCATGCCTGACTAATCTAATTGCCGTCTATGACGAGATAACTGGCTCTGTGGATGAGGGGAAAGCAGTGGACGTGTTGTTCCTTGACTTTAGCAAAGCTTTTGACATGGTCTCCCACGGTCTCCCACAGCCAGTAAGTTAAAGAAATATGGGCTAGATGAATGGAGTATAAGGTGGATAGAAAGTTGGCTAGATTGTCGGGCTCAATGGGTAGTGATCAATGGCTCCATGTCTAGTTAGCAGCTAGTATCAAGTGGAGTACCCCAAGGGTTGGTCCTCGGGCTGGTTTTGTTCAATATCTTCATAAATGATCTGGAGGATGGTGTGGATTGCACCCTCAGCAAGTTTGCAGATGACACTAAACTGGATGGAGAGGTAGATACGCTGGAGGGTAGGGATAGGATACAGAGGGCCCTAGAGAAATTAGAGGATTGGGCCAAAAGAAATCTGATGAGGTTCAAAAAGGACAAGTGCAGAGTCCTGCAGTTAGGACGGAAGAATCCCATACACCGCTACAGACTAGGGACCGAATGACTTGGCAGCAGTTCTGCAAAAAAGGACCTAGGGGTGACAGTGGACGAGAAGCTGGATATGAGTCAACAGTGCGCCCTTGTTGCCAAGAAGGCCAATGGCATTTTGGGATGTATATGTAGGGGCATTGCCAGCAGATCGAGGGATGTGATCGTTCCACTCTATTTGACACTGGTGAGGCCTCGTCTGGAGTACTGTGTCCAATTTTGGGCTCCACACTATAAGAAGGATGTGGAAAAATTGGAAAGAGTCCAGTGGAGGGCAACAAAAATGATTAGGGGACTGGAACATATGACTTATGAAGAGAGGCTGAGGGAACTGGGATTGTTTAGTCTGCGGAAGAGAAGAATGAGGGGGGATTTGATAGCTGCTTTCAACTACCTGAAAGGGGGTTCCAAAGAGGATGGATCTAGACTGTTCTCAGCGGTAGCAGATAACAGAACAAGGAGTAATGGTCTCAAGTTGCAGCAGGGGAGGTTTAGGTTGGATATTAGGAAAAACTTTTTCACTAGGAGGGTGGTGAAACACTGGAATGTGTTACCTAGGGACGTGGTGGAATCTCCTTCCTTAGAAGTTTTTAAGGTTAGGCTTGACAAAGCCCTGGCTGGGATGATTTAGTTGGGGATTGGTCCTGCTTTGAGCAGGGGGTTGGACTACATGACCTCCTGAGGTCCCTTCCAACCCTGATAGTCTATGATTCTATTCTATGATTCTATGATATTATGCACATTGTTAATGTGTCACACTGGTAAATTTTGATATGGGGCCTTTCTCTGAAAAAGGACTCATCATCTCTGGCCAGTGTTAGTTTTTACCTGAAGTTGATACCCCCTGGTAAATGGAGGACCATATTAAATTAAATCAGTTACAGCTCCGTTCCTAGAATGCATTGTCCATCCATATAATTAAACACCAACACAATTGGCACCCTTGTTGGAATATATAGAGGACACACCAAGTACCGAATGGCCATGGAAACAAAACTACCCTCTCACTCCTTGAGGCACGTCCTTTTAGGTTAGGGTTGAGACTCATTGGCAGGGACAACTTCCTTTGCTACTCGTATCACAGTGTACCTGTTTAGTGGAAAGAGGAATTCAATTTTCAGGGCTCTCAGCTTCATATCTTTTATGATCGCTAAATGTATTCACAAAAAAATGGAAAAACAAACTTATAAAGAAAACTGACAGAGACCTTTGTGCTGTCCTGCATATTTCTAATGTATTGCATGTGCCATAGACACACATTGGAATCTCAGAGTATGCAGGTTATGTCACATCATGTATTAATTAGTATTATTCTGTTACTTGCATTGTCCCGAGAAGTGTTGTAGGTGTTTAGAAGAGCAGGTAGGCAAAACCCTGCTCCAAGCTGCTTACAATCTAGCCTTTAGAAATACAAGTAAGGGTGACAAACAAGTGGGACACAGGTTAGGGTAGGAGCAGGTTATATAAATAAGATCACGTAGAGCCTCAGTTTGTGTATAATTCTCAGTGAATATATTTTTCCCCTTCTAAGTTTTAGTTTCCTATTTTAGGACCTGACATTGCAAAGGGTTCTGCTAATAAGGACCTCTTTAAGACTGGGGGCTGAATTATCTTCCTTCTTTTAGCTTTTGCCAAAGAGATAAATCTTTAGGAGGGATCTGAATTTGAGAAAAGTGGTAGATTGAGAAACAGATTTGGAGAGAGTGTTCAAGGTGTGTAGGTCACCATGAAATAAAGTACAGAGGCATCTATATGAAGAGGTGCAGAAGCAAATATCACTGGGAGAGGCATCAAGGGGAAAAGGAAAATTTGCAGGCTGGAGTTGCGCGATACAGAGCCTTGAAGACAAGTTCAAGAAGTTTGAACTTTGTATGTGTAGAGTTACCTGTTTAAAGGCTTACTTATACGGCCTATGATATTACTGTGTGCTCCTATGTGGTCATGCTATTGGTGGCATTTGTTAAGTACATAAAAATAGCTAAATAAAAATGAAGAACAGAAAAGCCCTGGTGAAGAGCTGACCGATAACCTACATTTTCTAGCAAAATGGTTCCACTTTTTCTGTAATTACAACTTTTTGCAGGATGGTGTGATTTGCTGGTGACATTGCTTTCCATACTGACATTATTTAAGAGCTGTTGCACCAGAGATGGTTGTTAGATATTTTATCCCCACTTCTTTTCATTCTTATTTTGCAGGTGTGCATATGTTGTGGTTCAGTGATTTCTGCTTGCCATTTCTCTTGTGATTTTAAAATTGTGTAAGGGATGCACTCAGCTTGGGATGGAGGCTTTTATCATTATATGTTCTTTATAAATCTGAACAATTAATTAATGTTACAGAATTATCTGAACTCAAAGACTTTTTTCCCCTCGATGTTTATCATCTTCATTTTGAAGCGCAAATTATTACGAACTGAGTTTCGGGTTTTGGATATTAGGATGGGCAATTTCACTTGGGCTTGACACATCCCAGCGAGAGGCAAAAACATCCATCATTCCAAATGGTGGCTGCTTGGCACCTCTGAATTCATCTCTATCAAATTCCACGTTTGGACATAAGCTAAAATCATGAATGATGTTTTGCAATCATTGCAGTCTTGCACGGATGATTCAGACAGTTTCCTAAATGTCATAAACCTTGGTCCCAGCACCATACAGCATGAACACTTTCTTTTTCTCCCTTCTTTTGAATCATATATGAAAAGCAACTAAAATTTTCTCAAAGTGATCTAGCTATTTCTTCCCAAAATGTGTGCAGAGTTGTTAGCATCTGACATGTCAAAAAGGTGAAAAACTCATAAAAGCCTCACAATTTCCCTTGTGTGCCTGTGAGAGAGACAGTGAATAGCTGCAAGCGTTGGATGGAGCAGAAAGACTCTTTGTGACTGTAACCCACTTTAACACAGAAGAGATGGGGCTCTGGATCAGTTGATGTTCCTATTGTTCAATGGTGATTCTGAATGAATGTATTCTGTAATGCAGGCTTGAAGGTCTTTAATCTGTCATATGCTTCCAAGTGTGTTGAACTGTAACTAGATTTTATTGTTTATAGATTTTTTTTCTATTTGTCAGCAGGGCAATCTCTTACTTGCAACAGTTGTTTTCCTAGCAAAAATCCAACAATGCTCTCAAATAATAAAACTAATTCCTGAAAATTCCTGGGGACAACTACATTCCTCTCAAAATCCTAAAATGCCACAAATTACCCCTCATATTAGACTTCACCCATCATAGCCTCATACCACATCCAGTGCCCTTCTAACTAAAGAAAATAAGAAGAAACGCATTTGGGGGGCCATGGTGCTGCTCTTTAATGAGCCACAAAGGGCACTATCCAGTAATGCAAGACATTCTCTCCCCTATCCGAAGGGGATGTGCTGACTGCATGGCCGTTCTAGTATCCACTGGCCTGAGGAGCATCAGTCAGGAATCAGACTCAATGCTTTAACACATGTGTTGGCTGTTGTCTGATACAAAGAACCCATGAGAGATAAAGGAGAGTACCAGACTCTCGTCTCTGACAGCATGTGGTTTCTGAACATATTACCGTATTGACAATGAAGTGTTATATCTCTGCATGCACATTGTGGTGTGTAGAAAGCTGCTGTTGCTAGGGCTAACCCATAGCGTGTTAATGAATGTGTAATCAGTGGTTTGGCCATTAGTCCACATGGCTGTGATCAGATGTACCCTCCAATCCTTACAAGGATAAGCTGTACTGAAACCACTACCTAGCAAAGTTCTGGCACAGCATTTTGGAGGGGGGAAGAAATGGGCTGGTAATTACTACCAGAGAGTGGCAGCGATCTCCTGGAAGACATACTACAGGGAAAAGGGAACAAGTCAAGCACCTGCATATTGGCCCTGGCAAAGTAACTGAGCCTGGGTTGGTGGGACTGCTGGCAATACTGCTCTGCTTCCCCATTACAGCTGGTCAGCTCAGGAATTTTCTGATGGAAAATGAAGTTTCCACAAAATCAAAATTTTCCACAGGAGAATCTCAGTTTTGCAGAACAATTCTGATTTTCCATCTGGAAAAGTGAAATGAAGTATTTTGTTTCAGGACAGTGTGACCCAAACTGGAATACTTCATTTTGTTGAACTGACCCAAACTGTTTAATTGAGAGTCAGTTCAATGCAACATTAAATATCATTTCCCAATCAATGCACTGCCTTATGGGAGTTGTGGTTCAGGCCTTTATTCTCTCGTATAGGCTGAGCTCCCTGAGGACTACATCTCTCATGATGTAATGTGGATTTCTCTGACCAAGCTCTCCATGGGTCACATGACTCTGGGTACACCACGTGAAATGTAGTCTGGCCAAGGAGCCTGTCTGAAAGGAAGAATGGGAACATGAAGGTCCTGAACTACAACTTCCATAAGGCAATATGCCACTGTGGGAAAATGCTCTTTAATGTTGAAATGACTCAAAACTAAGTGATTCGGGTCATTTCAACAAAACAAAATGAAGCATTTCAGTTTCAGAAATGATGAAATGTTTCGTTTTAATCAATAATGTCAGAACAAAACATTTTAATATTTCTGAAATTGAAATGTTTTAGAATTTTCTTTTGTCAAAAATTTTCAAAATTTAAACTTTTCATTCCAATATGGGACAAAACCAAATGTTAAAATATTGTGTTTTCCCACAAGATGGAAATTCTGGATTTTCATTAGCCCTACTTCTTATCAATGGATGTACACGCTCTCAACCACTGTACAGTGCTGAACAAAGCTCTCCTCCACCTAAGCCATGCTGTATCTCATTTATATTTTTTCTGAACCTATGCATCTCAGTAGTGTACTTGATGCTGCTTCTCAGAGGTATAGTTGGCAATGTAATAATATTGGTAGTGTCATAATTTTCTCTCTCAGAAGAATTATCCAGATATCTGTCACCCATGGATGGACTCTATTTCCTGCATATGATGATACAAAAGTGTTCACTACATCTTTCATACTCGAAAGCCATCCATGCCAAGTTGCTGTCTGCCTTTCCCAGTCAAATAGTGGAAAATGGATGGATATTTCTTTGGTGGATCAGTGTGGACTACCACAAGTAGAAGTGACAGTTTACAATAATGAAGCTACCAAGTTTTATTTCAGAAATGTATTGATCCTGGATCAATGTCTAGCAAATGGGAAAACATTTGAACAAAGTACATTTTGCGATGCACTAACCTGAATTCATAAAATTCTGTGATCCGCAATGGGTTGCCCCCTTTTTTGTGTGAGTGTTATTTATGCAGTGTACAAACAAGTATGGCACATAAGTATACCTGTCTTTAATTTCTAGACCACCCATCATTGTGAAACTGGAACACTGAGGTATAAGGAATAACAATAAAATCATATTCATACACTCACTAAATCAACATCAACTAAGAAAAAGAAGAAGCTCCCTGAATTACAAAACATCTCAGATTCCAACCCTTCCTTTTTAAGACACCCTTAATAGAAAAAGCCTAAAAAAACCAAAAGAAAACAGATAGGGCCCTTGAAATAAGTCCTGAAGGTCAATGATCTGGGCTCTGTCAAATTAAATGAGAATTTGTGAAATTCTGCTATACCACTATAAATTAGTTTAGGCTACTCATAGAAATGGGATCTGGGTTGAAAGAACTCCATAGAACTTTTTTTATAAGCCATCATTTTGAGCCAACTAGCTACGTCATTTTTGTCCTCAGTATTTAATCCAACCTCTGTGAACCAGACATGAAAACACCCACAATAGTTTTGAGTTGTTTGGCACGTCTAACTACACAGCTCTTTTTCTTCGTCTCCCTTTATCACAAAAACATCTTTACAAAAGATTATGACATCTGAAAATAAGAGAAGTACTTTTATGGGTGACTAAATTTTTATTTGCAGCTAATGCCTGCTCCTGATACAATCGCACTGTTGTGGCAGGAAAAAAATGTTATTTTATCTAGTATGACCTATTGTACCTACTATATTATAGCAGAGAAATTAAACTTTTTCCACTATTGGGATCTAAACACATATAATCTGACTTCTCTGGGTACTACACAGAGAAATAAAATATTTAGTATTGTACAACAGCCCATTATGAGATAAAATGGTGCAGTTCGGAAGGGTATACAAAAGAAAAGGAAATATTATTTCATTATGAGAGTATTTTCTGGATAAAAATTGACAAAGCAACATTTATGTTATGTACTGATAATTAATGAATGGATATGCTACACCTTCATATTTTTACCACTACATTCACTGTAGCTATCATTATCTAGCCATGCAATCAGTTTGTTCTGTAACACTTTCTTCCCTTTGGACAAAATTGTGTTTACAGTGTTGTTGGCCTTTATTTCGATTCTGAGGAATAAGGATCTATCCCTTGTTCAGCTGAAATGTTATTCATATGAGTGTTCTGCAGTTTGTTTTGAAGCCAGATAGAAATATTTTGCAGATTTGTACTGAATACAGCTTCAAGTCTGATTTAAGGGTAATATTTAAAATGTTTTTCTGAAAGATTTTCTAGTGGACATAATAAACAGATGTGTGTGCATCTTTACACACTCCCCCGGCCCCCTCCCAATTTGGTTTCATTGGGCCTTGACTGTTCTAAGCACCAGTTTCTTTAGTGAGATACATTTATATTTCCAGACCTCGCAGAGTGCTGTGAGGATAAAACCATACTATGGTGCTGGGGCCATATAAATGATATGATAGATAGAAAATAAGAGGATTTATTGAATTTTTTTGTCCCATGTTTAGTTGATGCCATTTGTCTTTTCATGCAATAAATACACGAGTGCTGAGATTTTCAAAGGAGCCTAAGTAGTACAGATTTTCAAATGCTCAGCCTACTTCTTTATTTGCTTTTTTCATCAATGAGATTCGTGTTTTAGCCTTACTGAACAGATATTGACCAAAATCCTTGTGATTCAACCAGGTCTTGAAAATGTTGGTGTCACTAAGACTTCCATTACTGGTTAGCAGTGCACTGGTCTGAGTAAAAACCTTTTATACAGTACCTTGGAATTGTTTTCTTGGGACTGAATTCCACCCTCAGAAATGTATAGGTGGCTTCCATTAGCTTCACGAACAACTGTGCATATATATATGCAAGGGCAGAATTAGCCCTTGGATTGCTTAGGTAAGATGGGTTGTGGTGGGAAAGCTGTTGCTTCTCTTATGGAAAATTAGTACAGTCTTGGAATATATAAATAATCCTAAAAGTATGTTAAATACTGCTTTGTTAAGCCTTAGCTCTAATATTGCTTAGTAGATACGTTATAATTAATTTTTATATAGCATCCTGCACAGAAAGTATCACTAAAATCTCTACAGCTGTCACAGGCACTGACTTTTGTTTTTGCCGAGGGGTGCTTTTGAAGAGGTGTGGGTGTTTGGGTGGGGGCTCTGCCAGTTTTGGGGGGAGGCTATTTTGAGCATATTGATACACTTCTTTCATATCCTAGTTATTGAATGTGTCTCTATCATTGGTATCTTAACAATTTAATCATTCAAATAGTAATGAACTACATAATTATATTATCATGAATTACAACATATTAAAAGAATTGCACTCACCTACAAGCTGTCTTCACTAACGTCCCAGTTTAAAGACACTACGTCTCCGTATAGTTTTCTGGGTGAAACTGTCAGCAACAACACTGTGGCATGTGGGTACCGGGTTTACAATGGGCCCGCCCCCCCACTCCACCTGTGCTCCCCACTTGGCCTCTTCCCCCCAAGGTCCCGCACCTGCTCGGCCTTTTCCTCCCTGTGGCCCGACCCGCCGCTCTCTCCTCTCCGTCTTCTCCACCTGCTTGCTCCTCTCTGCCCCCTCCCCACTGTGAGAGTGGCAGATGGGGGGCGGGGGGCGGGCAAGAGGCTGTGCAGGGGGTGGGGCCTCTGGGGGGGGCACAGTCAGATAGATAGCCCCCCAACCTGAAGCAAATACTCACCAGCAACCACACACCACACAGCAGAACCACTAACCCAGGAACCTATCCTTGCAACAAAGCCCGTTGCCAGCTGTGTCCACATATCTATTCAGGGGACACCATCATAGGGCTTAATCACATCAGCCACACTATCAGAGGCTCGTTCACCTGCACATCTACCAATGTGATATATGCCATCATGTGCCAGCAATGCCCCTCTGCCATGTACATTGGTCAAACTGGACAGTCTCTAAGTAAAAGAATAAATGGACACAAATCAGACGTCAAGAATTAACATTCAAAAACCAGTCGGAGAACACTTCAATCTCTTTGGTCACTCGATTACAGACCTAAACGTGGCAATTCTTCAACAAAAAAACTTCAAACACAGACTCCAACGAGAGACTGCTGAATTGGAATTAATTTGCAAACTGGATACAATTAACTTAGGCTTGAATAGAGACTGGGAGTGGATGGGTCATTACACAAAGTAAAACTATTTCCCCATGTTTATTCCCCCCCCACCCTCCACTGTTCCTCAGACGTTCTTGTCAACTGCTGGAAATGACCCACCTTGATTATCACTACAAAAGGTCCTCCCCCTGCTCTCCTGCTGGTAATAGCTCACCTTAAGTGATCACTCTCATTACAGTGTGTATGGTAACACCCATTGTTTCATGTTCTCTATGTATATAAATCTCCCGACTGTATTCTCCACTGAATGCATCCGATGGTCTCTGTGTATATAATGTCTTCTGCAGTTTCCACAGTATGCATCCGATGAAGTGAGCTGTAGCTCACGAAAGCTTATGTTCAAATAAATCTGTTAGTCTCTAAGGTGCCACAAGTACTCCTTTTCTTTTTGCGAATACAGACTAACACAGCTGCTACTCTGAAACCTGTCTTGATAAGGTGAGTATTTTTAAATTTTGGGTACCTGAAGTTAGGCACCAAAATCCTTACTTAGATTTTCAGAGATGAATAGTGAAGAGAAGCCTTTCCTAGAGCAAAAGTTCTTGTGGTTAAGGTATTGGACTGGCACTTGGGAAATCTGACTTCTGTTCCCAGCTCTGACAGAGAAAAGGGAGTTAATATTGATGTGCCTAATTTTTCCCCATCTGTAAAATTAGGATATTACTACTCCGCCTCACAGGTGTGTTTGGAGATAAGTCAATTAATGTATATGATGTGTCAATATGTCACAGTGAGGAGTACCACTGAAAAGTTTATTGGGAAATATTTACTGATTTTATTAACAAAATAAGTACTTAGCACCTCTGAAGTCTGTGATTTTGGTGCCGAAATATGGATTTTGGTGTCTAATTTTAAAGGCCCACATCAGAAAATATATTCTAAGCTATTTGCTAAGTTGACACACCGAGTCAGTGACAAAAGCCAGGAACAGTATCCAAAAGCCTTCAGTCCTTGACCTTTGCTGTAAACACTAGATACATCTACTCCCTAATACTGTGGTGGTCTCTCATTCTGCAGACTCAGGATTTGGGAGTATTTAAATCACAGAAACAATGGGGCTTAGTGTCATGAACCACTGCTTTTAAAACAGTAAAATCTGCTTGAATTAATTTTAATAATTTAAAATGAATGGCTCAAATATCGCAATATAGCATCTATACACATCAAAGCAATAAAAAGGGTCAAAAATATACAATTTTACTATCATTCATTTAGTGAGACTACATCTACTAATGTTCAAAAATAGAATATATCCATTCAGCTTGAGAATAAGGTTTTCAAAGTATGTCTCCAAGCAGCATGAAGTGCGCTATGAAAAAGAAATCATGTATGATAATATGCAGCAAGCAAACATTATCAAAAGTATCTAGTTATCCTAAGTATTTGTGTTAAAATGTATTGCAGCTGCAGGTCATCTTTTTGGTTTGGGGAGGAGGTAATAAAAAGCAACAATTATTAGCTGCAAACTCACATGAATTACAGTAATATTTATCACATAAGCTCAGACACATTTGTCATTACAGGTCAACACTGAAAAAGAAAACAGATCTCACAAACCTCAAAGAAAAATGTTCCTGAAACAACAAGGTCACCTAGCAGTATTTGCTCGAGAAACACTAAGGTTTATCATATCAAATAATGACATTGTGTGTGCTATCCAAACCCAAAAGAAAGCCCTAGGCAACCTCAACATTCTAGTGCTGAACTTTTACCATCCACATACATCTTGTCAAAATTTCACTTGTATTCAGGAATTCTGAGGCTAAGCCCAGATCCTATAAAAAAAATTGTTCAGGTACATCACCAAGGCTGGGAATAGATCTCTATGGCAGAACACTCCAACACACAAAAAATCCTTTTTAAAAATTATGTTTACTAAGAAGTGCAGAAGAGATTAAATTCACCACTGTGCAGGGCCCAGTATAAGTCCTATGCACTACTTAAGTTTCATTTAAGTCCTCAAAATAGAAAATAAGTGGTTGCTCCTCTACACAGATGTTAATTTCATCCAAGAAGAATTACAAGGAATACATGAACAAAATACATCGGAATAATGTCCTGCAAATCAACTTTTAGATTGAATGCCACATTATTTCTCCAGCATGTGTCATTATTTTATTTGTATTTGTATTAACATAGTGCCTAGGAGCTCTAGACATGAACCCGGGGCCCACTGTGCTAGGTGCTGTACAAACACTGAACAAAAGATTGTCCTTGGCCCAAGAGATAGATACAGAGACACAGGATCTCAAGGAAACAATGTAACAATATCAGTCAACATGATAGTCAATGGTGTCAGCACACAAGTGGCCTCCGAGTTATAGGAAGCATGATAGCCAAGAAGAGTTTTAAGGAGGGTTATGGAGGAAGATAACTTTGTTTTGGAGATGTTAATGGGGAGCTCCTCCCAAGCATGTGAGTCAGCATGGGAGAAAGCACAAAGGTGTTTGTTTGAAAATTTAATGAGTGGGCAATAAAGGCTGGGATCATGGGCCAATTGGAGATGAGAGTTAACACCTTGATAGTGAATTAGAGATAACAAATAGGGTGAGGACAGGCTGTAAAGAACCTTGAACATGAATACAATAGGTTATGCTTGATGCAATAAAGAAGAAGGAACCAGTAGAGGGATACAAAGGGAGGGGTGACATGGTAAAAGGGACAATCTAGAAAAATGACTTTGCAGCAGCATTCTGAATGGATATGAGCAAGGCAAGATTGCATTTGACAAAGGCAGAGAGAAGAATATTGCAGTAATCGAGATATAAGGTGACAAGAGCCTGGATAAGAGTTTTAGCTGTCTGAATGAACTGGAAAAGCCATATCTTAGAATCTAGAGGACATAGACATAGACCTCTCACTAGGTCCTCACATTCAGGCTGAGTCAAAGATGATGCCCAGTTTACAGGTATAACAGGCAGGATGGTGGTGATGTCCTCCGTGATTGAGAAAGCAGGTGGAGGCAGGGTTTGGAAGGGAAGATTAAAAGCTTGGTTTTAACTATATTAAGCTTGAGCTGACAGTTAGATATCTATGAGGAGATGTCAGAGAGACAGGCAGAGATTTTTCGTTTAGACAGAAGGAGACAGGTCTGGAGTAGAGAGGTAGATCTGTGAGTCATCTGCATACAGATGGCAGTTGAATTTGTGTTTGCAGATGAGATTAAACAAAGATAAGTTTTAGAGGAAAAAGAAAAGGGGACAAAGGACTGAAAGCTGTAGAAGCAATAGGGAGAATCCACTGAAGGAGCGATTAGAGAGGGAGGAGGAAAACCATGAGAGGAGAGAGTCATGGAAGCCAAGGTAGGACAAGATTTAAAGAAGAGGTGCATGGTCAACAGTATCTAAGGTGGTTTGCACGGAAGAGAGGATGAAGATAGAATAGTGGTTCTGAATTTTGGCTAGGAAGAGGCCATTAGAGAATGTCGAAAGTAGTTTCAATGGAGTGCAGGGTATGGAAGTGAGATTTGAGTGGGTCTAGGACTGAATTAGAGGACAGAAACTCCACAGTGGCTGTAGAAAGCATGTTCAATGAGCTAACAGATGCAAGGGAGACAGGACAGCAGCTAGAGAGGTAAGTAGGCTCAAAGGTAGGTTTCCTAAGATGGGAGAGACTAAACCCTGCTTGTACTGTGAGGGGAAAAGCCAGAGGAGAGTGAGAAGGGGAAGAGTAAGGGAAGGCGTGAGGGATAACAAAAGAAGGGATAGGATGGGATGATGGGGCACCTACCTGGAAGGGTTAGAGAAGGAGAGCAGATAAGAAACATCTGCATCAGTGAGAATGGAAGAGAAGAGAGTTGTTGAGTGAGGAAGGTGGAAGGGAACATGAGCTGAGGGGAAGGTCATTTTGTATGTTTTGAACGATGAGAATAAGCTAGTTGCATGAGCAGCTTTTCTGAGAGAACACAATTTAATTAAATTTTGTGGTATTAACAGATTGACAATTCAGACAATCTAAAAGAAGAAATCCTAATAGCTGAGTACATATTCTTGCCTCAGAGAGAAAGCAGGATTAGGATCTGATTTTCTGTTTGAAGAGATGAAGAGATAAAGTATATTAATCTTTTTACAGAGCACAATAAGACAATATCACACTTTTTCCACTGCCAGACAGATATTGATGCCAACCAACGGTACCTATATTTTGACTCTGTATGATACACATATGCCACATATTTACTTTATTTTATATGATTATTCAATATAATAAAAAATCAACAGCTAATAATCACAATCATTACTATTCAAATAAGACAATATGCCATTTCAAAACAGTAAAAATAAATTGTAATTACAAGTTAGGTACCTGTAGAAATAGAAAAAATACAGCATATGAGAAAGGGGAAAAGGCATATATAAAGACAATGTTAAAAAAAAAAGAAAAGCACAGAACAACAGTTAATGGTCCTTAACATAGTGATAAAGATGGGAGAGATCTCATGCATGCTAATGCAGGGGACCTATAGTTTTATAATGTGAATTAACAAAGCAAAAAGAAAAAAGGAATAGGGAAAATAAAAATATATGGCTGAGTGCAGGCAACTAAGGGAATGGTGTGTTTTAAATACACAACAATAATCTCACAGTTCGTTACATATACACATTTTGTGCAACACAGACAAAGTCTGTGCACACATACACACCTTATACACTCAGACACATGCTAATCGCATCTCCATAGTTAAGGCAGAGATGGAATATAAATACATCAATGGAGTAGAGAATCAAATCCTGAATGCGCATTTGGATGTGTCAGCAGGGGCTTTTCATTTAACAGCAATCTGGTTCACTGCAGCAAGACTTTTATTGCATTTAATTCATGAGCTAAAACAGAAACTGATACAGGTGAAGTTTAATTTATTATGGACTTTGTGGGAACAAGGTTCCTACATTAATAGCAGCTCCATTCTACATGTTAAAGTTCATGACTTCAGAGAGACACCCCTTCAGGAATCTGACAAAGGGAAAAAAATCCTACCAAAACCACCACGGAACATCTACAACCACACACCAAGGGATCATTCCAATAGTGTCCCCTTAGCAATTGTTAAACCCCTGGGAGACATTCTTAAAAATCTGTAACTGGATACTTACAAAAGTCAAAAATGTTCACTAACATGTTAGCAATGGTTCTTTTACTTGAAAGTCAGAGATGAAATGCCTAAGATCTCAACTGGCCAGAGCAGCAGAACCACGACGCGCACCCAACTCTATGATTAGATGCAAATCCTTTTCTGCATGAAAGGTTATTATTGCTACTGAAAACCGAGTTTGGAAATCCTGAGCTCTACATGTGCAATATTACACTATTATAACCAAGAGCATCGGGAGGTTTATTATTCAGAGACCAGCACACATCCACAAAACAAAAGAAGTGTGCTCATCTTGTCATTCCTGTATAAAGCTTTTTGGGAAAATGATGATAAAAACACCTACAGCAATATTGAATCAAGATTTCAATACCTGTAAAATCATTACTTGACATAGGCTGAACTATTACATGGCAAATGAATACCTTCTGCATTACCAGAAAAGCTCGGAATGCATTACAGAAAAAATAGGAAGCATTTTATTCTTATTAGTAAAGCTTTCAAAAGATATGTTTATAAATAAAATATCACTCTACTAGAGAGAGCAGCAGCACTTAGCTCTTTAGTATGCCAGGACTCAGATACCATGGTGATAAGCAGGTGTAAAAACGGAGAGACACAAACAGACAACATGAAAACAACATAAGTCTAAAGAGTGTCAGAAACCTTCGACAACGTTTGCAGAGTTTAGAAAAGTATGTTTTTTTAAATATTTTATGGAGAATAGGATTGAAATTTTAATTGTTAATATTGTTAGAAAGAAATGCAAAACAGTCAGCAAGTTCTAAAGCACTCCATAGTGTGATATCATATCACTGAACTTTAACACAATCTTTGAGGTGCCGGGAAGTTATCATGGCACTATGACCCTTATCCACCAAGAAACAGTAGCCTACCTATTACCAGAGCCACTTTCTTAAAATGACAGCATATGCTTGATCAGCAAACTTGCTATCGCACTTCATGACACCTAAATCAAACATACTGTGCATGGAAAGAGTTTTTTCCCCTTTTCTACATTCAATTTAAGTCTATTGTCATACATGAAATGGACAGGGAACCTAAGTCAAATGATTCTTTTGTACAGTACATTTTTAATTATTTGTTTTTCCCATCGTAACCAATCTTTGGATTCTTATTAAAAGCATTGCCAAATTGCCGTTACTAACATTTTGTAACTCATGACAGCTATGGTATCATTTTGCAGTTGATTCACAGCTGTTGAATTTGAGAGGTATACTCTATAATGCTCCTTGGAGTCATGAAGTCTGATCTATAGCACACATGCCACAGGCATGCTCACACACAATCCTGTTGCACCTGTCAGAGCTCTACAATGACCTAGTAAGTAGATTTTACTCTTACAGGGGGAAAATGGCTATACAATGCTAGGAATTCTCTAAATCTTCTTTTGTTTCCATTTCGTAAGCTTTGAAATATCACTTACAGACCAGCTTCCTCTTCCATCTCTGTAGCAGATGATGTACTGTAGAACAGGAATGTCAAACTCTTTCTATGTAGAGAGCTAAATTAAATTTTAAATAAATCACAGGCTGGGCTTACAAACTCAGGATCGTATACTACTTGTGATCCACAGTATACCTGCCACTGATGATAATAGGAGGGATAAAGGGAATAATAAGGCTTCTGCAGTAGTTACTAAACTTTTAGGAAAGTTACTGTTGCATTTTCCATTCAGATTAAGTGGGGAAAAATTATGCAGGGCTACTCCTCTCTTGTGTTTGTTTGGTCACTCATGCATGCATTTGTGGTAACTGTACATGCAAATTAGTCATACATCTACATTGTGCATTAGCAGTTGCCTAATTAAATTTTTAGAAAATCTCGCCTGTAAAATGTCATCATTAAGCTTCAGTGTAGCTCATCACTGAAGTGAAAGGGGTCAATTCAGAGCTTGAAGCTAATGTTCCTGTTTGTGTAAGACAGCTCTCTGTTAGTTCACATTTGGAAAATTACCCCTACGCCCAAATGGGCGATAAATGTACTTTGTATTTTTATTTTAACATTAACTGGAAGTATGTGCTGAATTTGAATCTGTCAGGGAAGCCAGACCAATGACGTGGCAATTTGATACCTCTATTTTACATGTTTCACTAAATATGCTGCCTGTCAATCCTGCTCCCAAATCAATTTGATCCCATACAGGAAGAATCAATCACCCAAAGAAGCTACTAAGAAAATAATAGCAGAATCTTTAAGACAAATCACTGAATAACATTCACCTGCTAGCCTGCCTTCTGCACCTGACACTCAAGAATTTATAGCATCAACTCACTTAACACTGTGATCCCTAACAGCAGACTACAGATCTGTTGCTAATACTGAGAAAACTTACAAATGCAGAATCATCTAAAGAAGCTTGCCCTCATCCCCTTCATGGGTCCAGAAGGTCTTGAATGTAGCAGATCTCATGGGGCTCTATTGAGTGGAAATTGAGAAAGAGTTTGTGAAGAGCTTATGCTCAACCATGTCTCTCTCTGCCTCAGCATGCGAGGGATGGGATGAGGGTGTTGGATAATAAAGCTGGTGAATCTGCATCAATTTAAATACCCCTCCGTGCCCCTTGGAAGTTGGGGATACAACAGCCATGGGAAGCTGCTTGTGGGGGAATAACTGTCTAAGTGGAATTATAACTAATATGCTAGATAGAGGCAAGATTCCATCCCCCAGCTCCTGGGAAATGTTCTGTGCATAGCCCATTTACTTGGTCTACTTCATGGGTAGTCAATTATTTTTTGTCAAAGTTCAAATTTCTTGGTCAAGGTCCAGACTCCAGAGAAAAAAAAAATAAAAAACAACAATACTGATAATAAGTAAATAAAAAGATTTTGGGGTCCATTCAGAAGCATCTGACAGTCTGGATTTGGCCCATGATCCACCTATTGACTACCCCAGGTCTACTTCCTATAATTATTTATTGCACTGCGGGTGGATGGAGTATCTGTTCTTCTTGTGAATCCTCTGCATGGCATGAGGTTTTTGCACACAGACCAGCCATAGATTGGGACAATGCTGGATTACTAATGACTTTTAAAGCAATGCTGTTCATAACAAGGTGAAAGGTTCAGTGAGCTCAGTACCAATTCAAATTTTAGCAGCATTCACTTCAGACAAATGACTTCCAGGCACCTTACTGTGTGTGGGTCTTTCAGTGAAGAGCTTAGAAATCAAGGCCTTGTCTGGGGATGCGGGTACTTTTTGCAAAAAGTAAAATGTCCTTTGATAGCAGGCTGCAACTCTTCACTTCGAAGATATCAGTGCTGACCTATGTATGTAGAACCAGATCCTCAGCTGATGTAAACTGGTGTAGCTCTGTTGATTTCAATGGAACTAAGTCAATTGGGGATCACAGCCACAATTTGTGAAGCACTCTGGGATCTAAGTTGCATAATAAAATAAATAAATATGGAGGGCAACAATAAGCAATTGCAGGTATTAAACTCCTGACACATATCCTGGATCTTCACATGCCAAGCTGAGGAAAATCAATTTAAATTCCATTTTAATTTGGAACTCACGTTGGACAACTAATTGCACTTGTTTTGGACGTTCGAGTCTTGGAAAGAGATCCTCCACAAATAGATCTATGAATGTGTAGTACCAGATTGCTGCCTTGAGATTATGAATAGGTGAGTCAAGGTTTCGTGAACCTTGTGATCTGCTCATAGGTGCTGGAACTACAGATGCGGGGGCTGCTGCAGCACACCCTGCATTGAAGTGGTTTTAGTTAAATGCAGGGTTTAGAGTTTGGTTCAGTGGCTCTCAGCACCCCCACTATAAAAATTGTTCCAGCACCCCTGGATCTACTTTTACATTTTGCAAAATTAGTTTGCGTTTACAAACAGTTCCTGTGATTTAAACATATCTGTTCTTTCCAGATATTTTGGTGAAAATCTGTCCCAAAATACTCTGCTAAGCAAGCTCCAGGAGGGCAAGTTAAAGCTTCCTGCTGGGCTTCTTATTCACCCACTTTTCCATGATTTCAAATGCCTATAGAAGAAAGTGTAATGTGCTTTTACTTTGTTCCTCCCATTTTGGTCACCTGAACCCATTTCCATTCTTACAGTTGGGAAAATTTCCCAAGAAATATGGTGAACTCCATCAAGGACAATGCAGACTTGAAAAATTAAATAAGAGGATCACATAGCATCATCTCTCATTAAAATCATAGGAAAATCCTAGTTACACACCACGTAAAGGCAAAATTAAAGCTCCATCTACAAATAGGTTTTTAAACACCAACAAAAGGGGCTATTGTGGGGGCTGGATATGAACTTGTCATGGCCAGGATGCAACTACACACAACATTGCTCCACATCTTTCAATATATAGCATAAGTAAGAAAGCCTGAGAAGTACAGTGAGGTTCTTTGATATATCAGAATGTCTTTGGTGCAGTGAAAGTGTATTTTAGTTGAAGAGAGCAAATTAGCAGCAAACCTGAACTTCTTTCACATTCAAATTAAATACATGAACCAAATAGGTATGAGTGTGATCTTAATCTTTATCATAGATGCTGTAACAGGGTCTGAGGCTTGAATTGCCTTCCATTTAGGTTTATAAATAGATTTAGACATTTTTTGCAGTTTACTGTTACAGTAGAAGTTTCTACCTGATTTGATATTAAATGGATAATGTAACACATGCTCTTCCATTTCTGAGTGGTTAATGACTTTCTAAATTAGTTAGTAGGCCCAAGGCAAAGATAGGGTGATTTACATGTCTGACCACCCATTAAAGTACCTCTTGCTGGAAAAAAAGCCTGTTAACCAAAATGACACTGTGGTTTTACATTGGCAGTATATCTAACCCCGATCAAAAGGTTGGGTTTTTTTTTGGTTTTTTTGCAATGGCTACCTCTACCTCTATGGTAATCCTATAAAAGAGTGGAGGGAAAATAATCAGACTTCTCTTTCTTTATATATTGTCACCAGAAATAGATACTTGAATCCAAGTTCTGCTCCTTGGTTATTTTAGCAATGACATTTGTAGTTAAAAAAAAAAGATTCTTTAAAGGTAAACTGCAACACTTGAAAATAAAAATAAATTAAAAAGTACTTATGATTCTAAATCAGTGATATAAGTTTAACGTTATTAACTATTCTAACTTTCCTATCAACATCCAAGTCCAGGATTCTGCATTTCCCTTACAACAAATTGATAAAACCCAGATATTTAGATACACTACATTCCCCCTTCCTCAGTGGCTCCCTCTTCCCCACCCTGACTCACTTTCAGTGCACTGGGGGAGGGGGTTGGGGTGAGGGAAGGGATGAGGGTTCTAACTGGGAATGCGGGCTCTGGAGTGGGGCCAGAAATGAGGGGTTCATGGTGAGGGAGGAGACTCCAGGCTGGGGCAGGGAGTTGCAGTGCGGGCTCTGGCTGGGAGTGTGGGCTGGGGGTGCAGGAGGGGTCTCCAGGCTGGAGAGTGGGGCTGAGGGGGCTGCAGGTTGAGGTTCAGAAGGAGGTATGGGCTCTGGGTGCAGGCTTTGGGGTGGGGCCAGGAATCAGGGGTTTGTGTTGCAGGAGGGGGCTCTGGGTTTGGGGGAATCTCAGGGCTGGGGCAAGGGCCCTGGACTTACCTTGGGCAGCTCCCAGTCAGTGGAGCAGCAGGGCTAAGGCAGACTCCCTGCCTCTCCTGGCACTGCTCTGAGCCCTGGAAGTGGCCAGCAGGTCAGCTCCTAGGCGGTGGGGGGTGTGTGGAAGGCAGGAGGGCAGGCAGGCCTCACCCACAGACACCCTGCCCCAACTCCCATTGGCTGCGGTTCCCGGCCAATGGGAGTGCGGAGCCGGTGCTCTGGGCAGGGGCAGCGTATGGAGCCTCTTGGCCCCCGTGCCTAGCAGCCAAACCTGCTGCCCGCTTCCAGGGCGCAGAGCGGTGCCAGGACAGGTAGGGATTAGTCTGCCTTAGCCCCACAGCACCGCCAACCGGACTTTTAATGGCCCAGTCAACGGTGCTGACCGGAGATGCCAGGGTCCCTTTCCGACGGGGCGGTCTGGTCAAAAAACGGACACCTGGAAATCTTATTTTCAAATCCAAAGCTCCCAACTGAATAAACTTTCAAAATCACTAACATTTACTGCAATATACATGCATGGCTTTCTTATTCTCTTTCAAACTGTGATTAATGACAAAATAGACTCACCCCACTCTATGGGGTGGGATTCCACCTACTCACTCAGCTTTATGGGGTGAGATTTCACTCTTTTCACTGGTGGTGGGGTAGGTTATGTTTTTTCTATAGCTCTTGTAAATCAAGATACTGCACAGGAATCCCCATTGTTTTGAATTTTTAAAAAAAAACATGAAAAGCAATGCTCTCTTGCACTTGGTGAATTTCACTCTCTCAACGTCTCACACCAAATATCCATTTTACCTTTCCAAAGCCACTAGTTTTGCTGATAGTGGCTCTCACTACTCTTCTTGCCTTGAGGTGAACAAAGTGTTTTAGCAACAAAGAGGTTTGTCTTTTTGAAATGGTAAGAGTTGCAGGTCTTCCTTCCTGCTCCTTTGAAATGATGAGGCCCTTGGTAGCACAACAACATGGACATATTGCTCTGGATCCCATCTCTTGATCTTTCTTTCAGCCTTTTACAGTTACTACAGAGAAGACTTTTCAGATACTTGTACTTAATTTTTCCCCCTACGCTGCTTCCCTTCAGAGAAAAGCAACACAGTGAAGCATTTTGATGCAGAGACAGAAGTTGCTGACCTAAGGGTTTTATAAACTCTTTCAGACGTCTGTCTCTTTGGTTTTTGTACTACACTAAATAGACTGACAGTGTTTAATTAATAAATAATATTTACCTTTATATTAAAAAAGGAACATTTGCTGCTTTCTCGTGGTGTGCAAAGTTCTTCATATGGCTCTGTTCACCATGACATACTAGGTCATTGTAAAATAGCTGTCATGGTTACTGTGACCTTGAGCTGACTACTACCCTAAATGCCAACTGCCCTAATGTATTTCAAATGTTCTATCAACGTTCTTTGTTTAGCATATAGAATATATAGTATTGTTAGTTTGGGACAGATCCTACTCTATTTCCTCATTTACTGCTCTTTTGGGATTTACAGGAAAGAAATTTTACCTAGTGTAAATTGTCATAGTTTCTTTGAAGCTCATGGAGCTACAGTGATTTCCATCATCTGCAGATCTGGCTGAAAATCCCTCCCTCAGCACAGCACACAGAGGAAGAACTTTGTATTCCACAGCAAAGTAATCCACGGTATCGTATGTTGATTTCTCCAAAGTTAGATGGAGTTTCCCATGGTAATCATTTTCCTATCTCTTCTGCCTGTATTGTTTTACAAGGCACCAGTGTGATTGATGAAATCATTAACTCTTGCTACTGTACATAAAAGATGACTAAAACAATGCTGAAAATTTGAGTTCTGGAAAAAGCTTTGCTACCAGGGATCTTTACACATCTGCATTCTTCACTAATTGCTTTTGATAGAAAACAGTGGGGATTTTTTTTAAGCTGAAATCTTGCATGTCACTTGGGCTAGAAAGCGAGTAGGAGGCCAGGGATTCTGATCCTTCCTATTTGAAAGAGCAGCGAGGTATTAGAATTCCTCCCTCCACGCCCCCAAAACACTAAGCTCTGTCCTACAGGACCTTCGCATCTACTTATGTGGAGTTATTTTTTATTGTGAAATATAATCCAGGCAAAAGCAGGATTAACAATCACATTCCATTTTAACCATAGGTACATAACATAGGGATGGACAGCTGTTTGGATGCTTTCCTTGGCTTGAAATCCTACTGTCTGCAGTCACATTTGATGCTCATAGATGATCTCTTGGTTGCCTCTAAGCATGAAATTCAGTGGAGCTGTGCCATCTGAACACATGTGCCTTCTAAATTACTTGGCCGGCATCACTGGGGGTTAGGTGCCAAGTGACCATATAGGCTTAGACAGGCAGCATTCGCAAAATTGGAAATGCTGGCTCCTCTGTAGAAAGCCTGTCCTCTCTGACAATGCTGAAAAATTGGCTTCGTGTGCCTTCCAACATGTGATTGCACCTGTTGGCACATACATGGTAAAAAAACAAACAACCCCCACCTCCCCCAAAAAATCCCTAATAATTCACAGCAATAAATGCCTGGTGACAGATCAGGAAGACTGCATTGCCACATGTGCACTGGAAACCTCAAAGAAAACTTGTTTGTGGTATTGCATTACTTCTGAAGCAATAAGAGCGTAGGTAGAAGAGTTCTCCATTCAACGTATTTAGCACAGTGGTTTGGGTCTGATGGCAAAAAACACGTAGGCCTCTGAATCACAACATGGTCTCTTTGGGGCCATTCACACTGCCACCATAGCCCAGCGTGAGACATCTGACCAAGTGGCAACATACATGGTTGAACTGAGCAGCATTTTTCAAGACACATCTATATGTTGTCAGCGTTGTTTGTGTATCCATACCTTACACACTGTCTGTGTTTGTATTAGTACTTTATGATCATATGCACTGTCACTGGGGGACAGACTGCCCAAAAGAGATGCAGAAATATTAACATATGGAGCAACAGCCATTGGTATGTTCTACTGCACAGAGAGTTGATGGGAAGGACTTCTATCCAAATTGTTTATGCAGGCACTGTTATAGGGCTTTTTCCCTGCAATGCAAAATACCAGCATGTTAAGCCACCTATAGAAGGTCGTCAAATACCAGTCCTAGGGCTTTTAGCTAGAGGGAAATGTAGTGGTCTGCTGAGGTCAGGGGCTGGCACTCCTTCCCTGAGCCCCACCAGACCTTACCCCCTCAAATATAGAAGTCAAACTATGCCTATGCCCTAGCTCCCCACCACAGCTGAAGCCCTGCGCCCCACCCCACTGGTCCTTCAAGTTTTTATAGCATTAGGTTGAGAACCCCTGCTCTAGTTAACTAATCCAGGTAGTTCAGAGCACTTTCCCAAGTAGTCAAGGCCTGCAGCTTCTCTAACCTTATTGCTCTTGCCCCTGGACTTCCTACCTTGCTTCTACTCATTCTAGTCAGACCCCTTTCTTCTAGAGTCTACTAGGTCTCAGATATTCCTATCCCTTCTTCCCTCAGGGAGGACTGTCACCCTACAGCCCCCTTCTCTGTTGCCAGTCTCTTGGCTTTATGAAAGCCCTGCCTATTCCCTCACAGGTGAGCTTGCTTCCAGTTAGTGGCCTCCTCATAGTATAAATCCTCCCCCGCCACACACTTTGCTGCTTAATTGGCTGATTGGGCCCACTTGACCTAATTCAGCTCTCTCAGGACTCGTGTGGGAAGTACATCTCCATCACAAGGCCTGATTTAGGCCAGGCCCCCCAATGCCAAAGAAAGAAACACTGAACCCTGAAGTGATGAAAGAGGTGCATTGTCACAGTGGTTAAAATTTGCAGTGACTACAAGGCCTTGAAATTACCTTAGTTAAATAGCAAAGAAAAGCCACAGCTAAACTCAGCAGAAGATATCCTTTTTTGACGACCTGCCTGCACGGAGGCCAACTCTTTATGGAAGCAGATGTTACATTATTACCCCTTCTAAAGAGAGCCTATTTGCAGGTACTGGTTTCCATAGGAAACATGGCAGTGAAGAGGAAACAAAAAGAGCCCTATGAGTTTAAACCGACTGTAGTATTAACAGAATTGAAATGGCTAAAGAAAATCCCCAGTAGTTTTCGCACTGTTGCCCAAGGTGATTAAAATAGCTTGAGAAGAAATGGTTGGGTTAGTGTGTATGAAAAGCTGTTAACAGTCCGTTGGCTGAACTCCTAATGAACTGTCACTGGCACTCATCTGTCTGTCACACACTGGTCAATTCTGAGTACACGACAGAGAAACCAGAATTAGTATGAATTCACTGCACTTTTTCCTGGCTCTTAGTGGGACATTCTGAAATAGCAATGGAATGAAATCATGCTTCACTGTTTCACATCATCTGTTTAGATGGTATTTAGAAAAATAAATAATAATAATAATAATAATAATAATCAACAACAACAACAATAATGATGATGAATAAGAAGACCAAAACCAAGAGTCAGCTTAAAGGAGTTACTAAAAGAGAAACTCTTGGGTGAGCTGAGGTGAACTCACTTTAATACAAACCTGCCAATGTAACTCTAATTAAGCAGTAAGACATACAAGGAAGCAAGCATTAGGCCTGTTAATTAATTTGGATGATGCTAGATAGAGAAGAATCCTGAGGAAAAGCCAAGGGCACTAATATACCAGTGCAGTTAATGATTAGAGAGGAACTCTACTTCAGTGTCTTTTAGCCTGTACTGAGTACAGTGATTAACTACAGAGAAAAAAGGATGTTTGTTTGTTATGGAAGGTTTTACATCACACTTCTTGTTCACTGTATTGATGATTTAAATCAGGAGGCATCAACATTGCTTTAAGAGCCATCCATCATAAGACAAAGTCTATCAGGCATTGAGCATCCACTATCCAATTATCCACTTAAAATTTTCACTGAGTTTATTTTCTACATGTTGACAGAATTTTATTGTTAATACATGTACAGGTATTTTTTTAAAAGCACAACAATGGAGTTTTAGGCACTGTTAGTAAAGTCAACGAGAACTTTATTGTGAAAATCCCTTTTAATTTTTTACAAATGTACTCCTTAAAATATTTCAACTTAATGGTGGGACTCAAAAGGGGCAAAAAGGGGTATAATGCAGTTGCATTCCTGTCATATACCCCATAAGTACCCTGCTTCAGCAGGGGAAAGCAAAGGTGCAACTAGCAGGCCAAATCTTTTAGATTCTGGCAAGCATGGACTCTCAGGCGATGTGAGCCATCTTAAGCATGATCAAGAAACCCTGGATACTGGCCCATCACGGAGTATCCTTCACCTAAACATGAAAGCCTCTCAGCTGCTAAATGCTCTGTTCTCCAGTCCCTAGCCTCCAAACATAACATATGCAATCCATCTATAGGAGACACGCTGACTCCCTTTCTGACAGCCACCTTTACTTCAAAGGTTTTTGTATAGCAAATATGGCCATGCTATCTATGTTTCTGTAGATCTTGCTGAAATGGATAAACTCCCATCAAATTCAGCCCTCTTTGATATTGTGAGTTGGTCATTTCAGAGTGGCACAGGTTTACAAGCCCTCTAACCAACACTGGCTTACCTCAAATATTCAAAAAGAACATACATAAGAACGGCCATACTGGATCAGACCAAAGGTCCATCTAGCCCAGTATCCTGTCTTCCGACAGTGGCCAATGCCAGGTGCCCCAAGGGAATGAACACAACAGGCAATCGCTGAGTGATCCATCCCCTGTCACCCATTCCCAATTTCTGGCAAACAGAGGCTAGGGACATCACCCCTGTCCATCTTGGCTAACAGCCATTGATGGACCTATCCTCCATGAACTTAACTAGTTTTTTTTAACTCTGTTATAGTCTTGGCCTTTACAACATCCTCTGGCAAAGAGTTCCACAGGTTGACTGTGTTATGTGAAGAAGCTTCTACATCTTGCTATTTATGTGGAGATATTAATAGCCAGTAGTCCCACTGTCCCCCCACCCCCCACAGCATGTACTTCATCTTCCTCCACCACACGTCTGCTGGCACCAGAGCCCCCACTTTTTATTCTGCTGGATGGAAGCAAAACTACTCCCCTGACCTCACCTGGACCACTAGCACAGTTCAAACTAGAGCATTGTATTGAGAAACTTCCTACAGTGTCAACATCGCAGAGTTAGAGTAACCATACCTATTGTGAGCAACCATAAAAACCCTCTCTGGAACTACTGGAAAGCAAACTGGCCCAGTTTTTCACAATCTACCGACTGCTACATCATTTGCATCCTACGTAACATCTTTACTGAAGAAGCTTACATATGGTTCACGAAACACATTTACAAAGCCAAATCCAAGAGGTTATCATAAGACCTACATTCCCTGCCTATATGATGAATGTGCAAAACTAAATTTAACATGTCAAGATTCAGTCACAAGCCTGGACTGTAAGCAGCAAACTTGGACTGTAAGCAGCAAACTTGGTGCTTCTCAGAAGCCTCCAGCATGACATCGCTACTCTGTCTCTCTGAACAGTACTACAACCCACCTGATAAATGTCACAAAGGTGGATTAGGACAAAAAGTTTGAAGGAGATGTGAAGAAATAGTGGCAATACAAACAGTGCATACCTGAAACCAAAGAAGACTTCCAGACTTTCACCACAGATGAAATAAAAAGGCAATCAAAACTGAAAGCAGATAAAGCCTGTGGGCTTGATTACATCTACCCCAAATTCCTGAATAACCTGGGAAAAACTAGCAGACAATGGCTAACCATCTTTCTGTCTTTAGTCATCCAAGATATGGATCAGAGCAAAAATAATAACCTGGCCAAAACCTGAGAAAGACCACCAAATTGCAATAAGTTACCACCCCATATCTTTGATGGATCCATGTACAAATGAATTGAAAGGTTCATCCTTCAAAGAATTGGCCCCACCATTGATGATGTCTTCAGTGCAGATCAAGGAAGTTTCAGACTAACCCACAGTACCACTCACCACCTACACTGTGAATGTCTTCCAGATCATGCAGAAGACAGACACAATGTTCCTAGCTATTTCTGCTGCATATGACACAATCTGGCATACAGACCTGTTATACAAATGGCCAGTGGTTCTACTGAAGCAGGTTGTCTTGGCTGTGGAACTGCTGTTGAGAGGCTGCCATTTTCAAATTTCACTTTGACCAAAAAACAGCTCCTGGAGGTCTCAAAACAGCCAAACCTGAGGGCTCAGTTGGAGCAACAACATTCAATCTCTTTGCAAAGGAACTTCCCAGCACCACTGCCAGGTGTTTTATTTACACAGATGAAATTTGTCCAGCAGTACAGGACCAGCATTTCTGTCATCTAGAAAAAGTCCTGAATGCTGACATGACAGAGATGGGCCACTCTTGTAAAAGGTGAAGACCCTAAGCTAGTACCAAAAAGGCAGTTTCCAGCTGCTTCCATCCATACCACACAAAGGCCAACAAACAGCTCAACATCCTCCTGGAAGGACACAGACTGGACCATGACCTAACACTTGTGTTACACTGGACCATACACTGACTTGCAAGGAACACTCTACCAAGACCTCGCTGAAAATGAAGACAAGAAACAACCTGATCAGTAAGCCACCTGGTTCTACCTGGAGCTCCAATGTGCAGACATTAAACATTCTGGGCTTGCCTTGTGCTATTCTGTTGCAGAATGTTGCTCCCCAGTGTAATTTAGCTCTTTTTACACCAGATTAGTAGACACTCAGCTGAATGAAAGTATGGGTATAACAACAGGTATCAGAAGACTGCCCAACCTGGCCCAGTAGCAGGTTCTATCAAGCATTGTCATCAGACGATAAGTAGCCCTGCAGAATTTATTCCTTAAATTGCAAGATATGCCACACCTACGCCTGTTTAAACATGGGTTTAATTTACTGAGCCACCAACGGAACACAAGGCACCCCATTTGGACAAACTCTCTAGGTCCTTGGTCCTAAGGAACCTTGAGATCACCTCCAAGTGGCAAGAACAAGCTTCAAACATAGAGTATCTTGTGACTGTCCAGATCCCTGGTTTTGACCTTCCATGATATCACTGAGTAAATCTCAATTGCTTCAGACGTGGAGTGATTAGATGTTCTACTTATGACTGTAAGTGGAGCCTACATGACTTCCCCTTTTGCTCCTCTGACCAGTTAGAAGATGTAGGCCACATATTTGCAGGCTGCACCCATTGCCAAGACCCGCACAATGTTCTTCCCTCAGCTACTGAGTGGTTAAGACACTTAGACTAACATGCTTAACTTGATTGTCTATGTAGATTCAATCACAATATTATACATATACATACATACACACACACACACACACACGTATATAAATAAAATAGGGGCATAGAAAAGTATTATTTTATTAATACTCTGGCTTGTTCCTTTTATGGATGTCACCTATTCATAGAGCCCTGCAAATTCAGTGATTCCACATCCAGTGACTTCACCTCTAGCTGCAAAACTTTATCCCAAAATATAAGATTTAATTTTAAAAAACTGGACCAGGGCCCAGATCCTCAAAGGTATTTAAGCACCTAACTCCATTTAGGTGCCAAAATACCTTTGAGGATCTGAGCCCAGATTCTCAGCTCATGGACACACAGGCTACCAAGCTAACAACAGAACCATCCTTCTTCTCACTGTGACTACCATAACCAATTGTCTGTATCTCTGCATTACTCCCAGTGTCATGGTGCTAAATATGTTGCATTTTTTCTTGACACCAGTTAAAGTTGCGACCCAATATGTTGCTAGATTTCATGATTAAGAAGAAAACCTTGAAAACTAAATGTAAACAACAGTGTTATTTTCCTGAGATTGCAGGTATCCTGAAATAATAATTTGAACAAGTATGAATTGCCCTATTCATCTCAAAAGGGTATTACCTGTGAAACCTAATCATGCCAATTTAAGGCACAATACTGTTAACTATTTCACTGCTGATCATTTTAGCAGAAATATCCAAATACTATGCTTATCCCAAATTACCAGACCGCCTCCTATACCTTCACAGCAACCTGATTCAAACCATATTGAAGTCAATGGAAATTAGGCTTTGGATCGAGCTCCAGGTGGGAGAAGCCCCAAAGTGTCCCCTACTGAGAGGGAGAAACCGCCAGCTTCCCCGCTGATATCCTCCATAATGTAATTATGTGTTGTCAATACAAAATATGCAGCATTCCGGAAGTGTGTGGTCAGCATAAAATGGATTGAATTTAAATTTCAAAATAAATAACATAAGGGCCACTGTACTCACTGTATTATTTATCATATTTAATCCAAACTTCAATTTTTGAATTTAGCTGAAGCGGCTACAGAATTTAAAGCAGAATGTCACAGAATCCAAGAACCCTGAAGCCTCAGCTATGGATACCAACCAAAGCTTACAGATAAGGCACAAAGTCTAAATACAGGTAAGCAGGTACAACTCCACTGATGACAATGGAGAGACGTCTATTTATCCTATGTCTGAATTTAGCCCACAAAGTGCAGGTTGGGGACAAGAGGGTTGCAAAAGGATTTTAGAAGGGGCAAGCAGGGGGAAAAAAATCTAAGTTACCCTAACATATAATGAGACAAAGCTAGGCTTCTTTGAAACAGCCATTACACACTTTTTTTCTCTTTAGCAGGATACTTCAGACATCTTTAATTTACCACTTCAGTACAATAAGTTTCTGCCTTAATATGCAAAGCAGAACTTAACATACACTGGACAGCTAGGTACTGTGCCTTGTGACTGTGAAGGATCCGTATGTTTAGCTTTGGACTTTAAGATGGCCACCACGCTAACCGACTCATCATCTTGCAACAGGCAATACAGTATTCAAACACTGCTGTGGGGAGAGTTTCAATAGCACCTCCAGGATTTAGGAGCACAATTCCTCCTGTGTTATACAGGAGATCAGAATAGATGATCAGAATGGTCCCTTCTGGAAGCAAAATCTATGAGTCTACTGAAAGTCAATGCTCCTAAATCAATCAGGCACTTCTGAAAATCTCCCATTACATTGTCAGCCTGATTCTCTCATGTACACCCATGTAAATCCATTGATTGTAATGGAATAACTCATGATTTACAAATCTGTAAATGAGAGAAATATCAAGCCCTTTGATTCTGCATGGAAGAAAAGCATAAAGTTTTTTAGAGAGAGGATGAAGTTTGATCACAGCATTAGAAATGAGGAACTACTCAGTTCTAATCTGAGCTCTGAGGGTGATTTCCTCAAAGGCGCCGGGCAGGTCTCATCTTGCTGCTTCAACCTCCTCATCTGTAAGAATGTGAATAATACTTACCTGTTATAGCGGTAGCACTGCTGTTAGTACATGCTGAGTATAACCCTCAACTATGCCAAGTGATTGGGGCCAGAGAATAAAAAGCAATTTCTTACTAGCGCTCCTGTGTACGACACATATGTCACAGAGTCACTCTGAGGATTAATTATGTAATGCCTTTAGAATGCTCTGGACATGAGAAGTGCTATATAAATTCTAAGCATTATTATTAAATTGACTACTAGTTATTTTTGCTATTATATCTAACTTTTAACAGCGAAATTGTTTTTAAAATCTTGGAATACAATCTTACGGCTGTTCCTTAAAGATTTCTTATTTTTCTACTGAGTCATACCCTGGTAACCACAACCAGTATGTAAAACAGTGACAAACAATATATTTACTAGCATTTAACATAGTGCAAGTCCTTGTGTTCTCTATGATGTTGAAATCATGGAACTGGCTTCATATTCACTTTCCATATGGACCCCCCAGAAACCCAGACATGCAGGGTTGAGAATAAACTGGGAAATATTTTGGTCTGTGTTCTACTCTGCTTGGCTTTACATCTCCCTTTACATTATTGAGATTGGGCTCTATTTAGGCACATTCAGCAGAGTTTGACCCAAGATGCAAATATTAGTGGCAGAGAGGTAGCTGCTGACAGAGAGCAGAAGATTTGGAAGGGAAAGGGCTATATGGCTCTCCTTCCAAGCTCCCTTCACTCTCCACCAAGAGAGGCTGAACCATAGCCACTCTCACTCATAAAGAAAACTATTGGGCTCTCTTAGAGTCTCTTTTCAAACTCTCGACAGCAGCACAGAGAAGGTGGGGGGGCGGAATTAAGCCTTACCCACCCATCTCTCAGAAGACAGGAGAAAGAGGAGGATAGAGGCAGCTCCCCTTTAGCAAGGAGGAAGCAGGGAAGAACTGTGTATTCTACAAAACGATTGACTTACATTCTGCAGCAAAGCAGCTTTCCTGATTTCCGTTATGTGCCAGCACTTTAACCTGTGGCATGCTGGAAATCCCTTGGCATCATGAGACACAGTGCATTTCATTCACATACCAATTACATGTTACAGTATAGAGTGTACTATTTGTTTGAATATTTAGCCTAATAAAACCATTTATATTGATTGCTCTCTATAAATATATCAAAGGGATAAATACCACAAAGGGAGAAGAAGTATTTAAGCTCAGTACCAATGTGGACACAAGAACAAATGGATATAAACTGGCCATCGGGAAGTTTAGACTTGAAATTAGACGAAGGTTTCTAACCATCAGGGGAGTGAAGTTCTGGAACAGCCTTCCAAGGGAAGCAGTGGGAGCAAAAGACATATCTGGCTTCAAGACTAAGCTTGATAAGTTTATGGAAGGGATGATATGATGGGATAGCCTAATTTTGGCAATTAATTGATCTTCAACTATTAGTGGTAGATTTGCCCAATGGCATGTGATGTGATGCTAGATGGGGTGGGATCTGAGTTACTACAGAGAATTCTTTCCTGGGTGTCTGGCTGGTGAGTCTTGCTCACATGCTCAGGGTTCAGCTGATCGCCATATTTGGGATCAGGAAGGAATTTTCCTCCAGGGCAGATTGGCAGAGACCCTGGGGGTTTTTCTTCTTCCACTGAAGCATGGGGCACGGGTCACTTGCTGGAGGATTCTCTGCACCTTGAAGTCTTTAAACCACGATTTGAGGACTTCAGTAGCTCAGACATAGGTTAGAAGTTTGTTACAGGAGTGGGTGGGTGAGATTCTGTGGCCTGCATTGTGCAGGAGGTCAGACTAGACTATCATAATGGTCCCTTCTGACCTTAAAGTCTATGATTCTATATATTTGGAACACTTTTCTGCATTTGAAGTTGCAACAGAATCTCCTGTTTGCACAAAATTCAGTGTCCGTTTGCAGCAGAAAAGAGGAGTCTTGCCACTGCCAAAGAGTTAAATCTAGTTTGGCTTCAGAGAGAGTGGGGCAGTGTCATGAAGTAGAAATGCCAACACCACAAAGCACTTCAATGTTTTTCAGAAGTTGGTGTGAGAGATGTGGTAATGTTCTGCAGTATCACTGGAAAAAAACTTACGGAATTAAGTTTCAGCATTGTTGCGATCCGCTGTATTAAATGCAAAGGGTTTGTATTATTGTGGGCCTGGATGATCAAAGGACTATACTGAACAATGTGGCAGACTAAAATAGTCTTTTAGGACAATACCTGTAAAGTGGATTTCCTGGGAAATATCTAGGAGGAGGTGAATGCAAATTCCTCTCCCGCTCATTATAAAAAAATAGCCTTTTGAAGCTATGCCCTGAGGAAGGGACCACTGTCTACTGATTACGTGTTCCTGGAATCTGAAAGCATATAAAGGAAAGACTAATTTATGCATAGGTTGCTTGTTCTGAGCTGAGGCATTGATGAACCTGTAAACACAGAGAATCCCTTTGGTGGGGTTTGAAGGTCTGCTACCTACCAAAGCCCTTGTTGGAGTTTGGGTTGATCTCTGATGAGGTTGTTAGCATACAATTTTTTCCTTGAATGCTTTCACCTTAAGAAGAAATGTACTTGCTTATAAAGGGTCATGTGGTAACATGTAACTGCTGGCAAGTACCTGGTCATTGCCTTTGAAGAAAAAGCAAAACACAGATTCTAACTTTTTAGGCAGCCTGGTTTGCTGGGAATATTCTGTGTAGACAGAGAACCATACAGCCTGGAAAAAAAAAACAGTCAGGGGGACAGAGCTATGGGTCTCTGCCCAAGAAAGGTGATGGCTGAGGAGTCAGGAGCCTAGAGTGGAGCCCTTGAGGGACCACACAAAGGGAATACAGGTGCAGTTGCCCTGAACTGTGACAGCTGGAACACTTGAACTCTTGTTACCAATGGACGTATGGAGCATGTATGCAGGCCACCCAATTCTCTTCCTTTGTCAATTTTCCTCCAGAGAGTGAGAGAAGTTGAAATTTCACATCTCAGTTGTTCACAAACTTTTGAGGGCTTCCTACCAGCTGAAGATGGAGGGAGGGAGCCAATCTTGAGATTACAGATGCTTTGAAAATCTTCTACTCTAGAGATTAGTGTTATAAAAATACAAGAATGTTCAATGTTTAGTTACAAAGAAAGCAGTGAAATGGAAGCAGAGACATCAGCATGAACTCTTTCTAGCATCAGAAAAGCTGCTTTTCTTTGGAAGCTCTTTCAGCACATCATGCCATTCTATAGCCATCAATAGATCTGTGAGTGACCATTGTCCTATTTATTAAACTCTTTGTTGTCGCAAAATCCTATTAAGGGTCTCCCTTTCATTTTAAATCTATTAGGTGTCATTTCAGAACACTTTAATGACAATAATGCCAAGAAGTCTAAATTAAACTAGATATGCTGCAAATGAGGTAAACCTTGAAATCAAGCAGAGTTCATCTATCGTTGAAGAGTAATAACCTACCATACACTTCAGCTGAACACTATTTTAATATTTTCCCTAGAGTATTGCAGTATATCAGTACCTGGATCAACTGAACAAAAAGTAATATAATATGGCTTTGAACTGTAGCTTCAACTGATATATCAGAGTGGCTTTAGTTAATGGCATTTATTTGCAATCAGGGAGAAGCACCTATGAATCTCACAACAGGCAGATTGTGAGCTCTGGGGCTGGAAGGGGTGCGGGTGTCTGATCTCCTGGCTGGGCTCTGGGAGGGGGAGGGGGCAGAGAAACAGGAACTGGGTTGTCATAGCAGTTTCTTTAACTCTCTACTCCTGGGGGAATTTTGTGTGTGTCTCGGTATTGTTACAGACAGTTGCTGACGGGTATTTTGAAATAAATTACCAAAATAATTGAAACTGGTGTAATCAAGTAGTATTGTTTTGACAAATAAAATGTGCAGAATTTTAAAATATTGTGCACAGAATTTTTAATTTTTGGTGCAAAATTTTTAATTTTTTGATGCAGAATTCCCCCAGGACTAATAATCTAATCCATGTTTAGCACCATGACACTGGAGTAATGCAGAAATGCAGACAATTGGTTATGGCGGTCACAGTGAGAAGGATGCGCCGTTTGTTGACTTGCTAGCCTGTGTACTCTTGGGTAAGTCACTTAGCGACAGAATTTCAAAAGTATTTAGGTTTCAGAGTAGCAGCCATGTTAGTCTGTTAGTTGCATCTGATGAAGTGAGCTGTAGCTCACGAAAGCTTATGCTCAAATAAATGTGTTAGTCTCTAAAGGTGCCACAAGTACTCCTTTTCTTTAAAGGTATTTAGATGCATAGAGATGCAGACAGGCACCCAATGGAATTTTCAAAAGCACCTTGGTGCCTAACTCCCATTGATTTCAATGGGAGTTAAGTGCCTGTGTGTTCCTGAAAAACCCAATACGCACTGATCTACATTGGAAGGTACCTGAATACCATTAAAAATTTGGCCCTCTGTGCCTCAGTTCTCCACCTGTAGAAATGGGGTAATTGCACTCCTTACCTCACAGAGTTGTTGTTAAATACAGTATCTGAGGTGCTCAGATACTACAGTAGTGTGGGTCATATGAGAAAGAAAAATAGCCTTTCATTTACACTGGTGCAAACCATGAGGAATTCAATGAAGTTTATATTAGTTTAAAACCAGCAAAGATGGAAGGGGAATCAGGTCCACAGTATATAATGTTTGTTAAAATACATGCCTAAACATTTGCTAACATAAAAGGGCAACAGCATCTTTGTTCTGTTCTGATTGTAAGGTGTGGATTTCAATTAACGTGATTCTAAGAGAAAACAACAGACTCTTTCTTTTCTCCTCGAACCACGTGCATCAGACAGCAGTTGTCTTCAATTTTTCTCTTACCGTCACTTTGTAAAAGAGTGAAGATCATGGTACATAATTGTCTATTATTGGTGTAATTTAAAAAAATACTTTTAAAGGGGAGGGGATTGATTAGAGATCCCCAGGACACCCTCCCCCGCTCCAAAACAAGAAAACCACCTTCTGGATTAATGGATGGATAGACAAAACACAAACCAGCAACTCCTCCCCAGAGTTACTCAGCTGAGACAGAGGTGATAGTTGTCCCACAAATCTATAGAAGGGAGCAAATCTAGATGCTATGGGGAAACCGCTGGGGTTCATGGAGAGCTGGGAAAGCCAGAGCCATACTGGTTGCCACCTGGCAATCTTCCTGACTCACTCCCAGTTGTAGAAAGGACTAGCTTTCCTACTCACTATAGCAGGGTGATCCTCTCAAATACCACAGGAAAAGGAAAAGAGCCACAGGCTGTATCTGACCAACCCCCTATCCCTTACCAGCCCCATAAGAGGGAGAGATTCCTTCCCGACCCCCACAATAGGGGGAAATGCTGAGGAGGAGGAGGTTTGGTCAGACACAGTCTTGGTAGTGCTGCCCCAAGAGTTCAAAAATCATGACTCCTAAAAAAAAATCAGGTTTTGGGGTCTGTTTTTTGAACTCCCCTGAATGAACCTGGTGGGACATAGTGTTCCCGGTTCTCAACTCTGCAGATAAACACTGCCATTCATAGAACTCTACTGGTCCATAACTGACATGCCGAAGTACAAATTTTATATCGGCTAGCATGTGTGTTTTACACACAGGGGGGCAATGTGGAGCTGCACTGCTCCAAGAGGAGAACCAGGAGATAGTGTGCCTCAGACTGGTACTGTCTCTCAAGAGGAATGTGCACGCTGCATTATCTATTAGGATAGAACAGACTGCTCCTCTCAGTGCCCTGGTTTGGTCTGTGGGCCAGTCTCCCCACCCTTCTCCAGCTGATTTGCTCCCTGGACTGCTATCGTGATGTGTCCTTGCACTTGGGAGGGAGAAGCTCTCTTGGCACTCACACAAGGGCAAATCACAACCTAGCCCTATGTATGTGATTTAGGTAGCACAATATTCAGTCAAGCAAATATCTACATTGTGTATCGACAGTTGCATTTTGGTGAGGTTTGGCTGATTTTCTTAGTAGTATGGATTTCAAATAAGGATAGAAAGTTTCCATTTATCTGGAGCATAAAAGGGACCAAGCCTTACCCTGGTTTACACAGCCGCAATAAATAGGAACTGCTATTTATTTATTGATTTCATAGATTAAGGGTAAGCACTTTCCCCAACACTCAGAATCACAAAAACATTGGGCTTGAATGGACCTTGAGAAATCATCAAGACCTGCCCCCTGTGCTGAGGCAGGACCAAGTTAACTTACACCATCCCTGACAGGTTTTTGTCCAACCTGTTCTTAAAAACCTCCAGTGATGGGGATTCCACAACTTCTCTTGGAAGCCTATTCCAGAACTTAACTACCCTTATAGTTTTTCCTAATATCTCACCTAAATCTCTCTTGCTGCAGATTAAGCCCATTACTTCTTGCCTACCTACAGTGGACAAAGAGATCAATCAATCAATTACTATCCTTTTTATAACAGCTCTTAACATATTTGAAGACTAATCAGGTCCCCCCACCCCTTTTCTCAAGAACAATCATGCCCAGGTTTTTAAAAATCTTTTCTCATAGGACAGGTTTTCTAAAAAATTTTTTATCATTTTTGTTGCTCTCCTCTGGACTCTCTCTAATTTGTTCACATCCTTCCTAAAGTGTGGCTCCCAGAATTGGACAACACAGTACTTCAGGTGATGCCTTACCAGTGCTGAGTAGAGCAGGATAATTACCTCCTATGTTTTACATATCACAGTCCTGTTAATACACCCCAAAATATGTTAGACTTTTTCGCAAGTGCATCACATTGTTGAGTCATATTCAATTTGGGATCCACTATAATCCACAGATCCTTTTCAGCACTACCACCACCTAGCCAGTTATTCCCCATTTTTAGTTGTGCATTTGATTTTTCCTACCTAAATTAAGTACTTTGCACTTGTCTTTATTGAATTTCATCTTGTACATTTAACGTCAATTTGTTAAGATTGGTTTGAATTCTAATTCTCTCCTCCAAGTGCTTGCAACTTCTTCCAGCTTGGTTCATCTGCAAATTTTATAAGCATAATTTCCACTCCATTATCCAAGTCATTAATGAAAATATTGAATAGTACCGGACCCAAGATTGACTCCTGCAAGACCCCACTAGATATGCCCTCCCAGTTTGATAGCAAACCACTGGTAACTACTCTGTGAGTATGGTATTTCAACTACTTGTGCACCCACCTTATACTAATGTCATCTATACCATGTTTCCCTAGTTTGCTTATGAGAATGTCATAAGGGACTGTATCAAAAGCCTTAATAAAGTCAAGATGTATCACATCTACTACATCCCTCCTATCCACTAGGATAGTAGCCCTGTCAAAGAAGGTAATTATGTTGGTTTGGCATGATTTGTTCTTGACAAATCTATGCTGACCACTCCTTATAACCCCATTACTTTCTAGATGCTTACAAATTGGTTGTTTAGTAAATTTGAAGTTAGGCTGACTGGTCTATAATTCCCCAGGTCCTCTTTGCTCCCCCTTTTAAAGAACATGTTGATGCAGCCCAGAATAAAATTAAATTTAAAAAATATATAAATAAAGAAACCACTGCTGGCACTCCCTCTTTAGGCTTCCGCTGGTGAAACTAGACTCTTTCAAGGGGTCATGTTAGGTTTCTTCAAATCCCCTAAAAAAGAGACTACTAGTTCAGGTGTTCACTAAAGTCTGATGCCTGTTCTATAGCACTAGAATCAGATTATAGAGTGGCTCCAATGCAATATATAAAACAAGCAGTAAATGTGGAAGAAAATTCCATACTAATCGACGCTCTGGGGAGCGCTAAAAGGGACACAGGAGAATTCAAATGTAAAACAAAGAGAGGAGCCTTGAATAAATGTGGTTGAACGATAAATAATATACACAGAATGCGATGACATGCATGCTTAATGTTGAAGGAAAATGTGTGTGTCTGATACACTGAAGACGTTTTTCAATAACATTTCATCCTTGTGAAACTATTAGCTCTGTAAAGCTGCCAAAGTCAGACTTCTTTGACTTGTGCAGCCAACTTTTCAGAAAAAAATATCTAGTTTGCATTCATGAATCTGTATATTTTACTCATTCAAACTGAAGCCCCATCATTATCATCATAGACCACATGCTTTGCAGTGGGTATTTCTTAAGTACAGTGCTTGCTGAATGCCTTATTGCATGCTGAGAATCCTGTGCGGAAGGATGCTCATTTTGCATAAGTCAGATGATACAGAAGTATAGCATACATAAGTCAAATAACTTACAAAAAACAATCTTATGAAGGGCCTAAATCATTCGTGGCTGCTGCCTATAACGTTTGCACTATATTTACAGGTCAACATCCCCTGTTGTAAGTATTCTCCACACAGCAGGAAGCGCCCTCATCTCAACAGCTTTAGTATAAACTACTATGTGACTGTGAGCAAACAGATGTGGGAATGAATTTATATACTGAACTTCAAAAACAGACTCCAATGAGAAACTGCAGATCTGGAATTAATTTGCAAACACCATTAAATTAGTCTTGAATAAAGGCTGGGAGTGGATGAGTCATTACACAAACTAAAAACTATTCCCCCATGCTAATGTTCCCCCTACTGTTACTCACACCTTCTTGTCAACTGTTTGAAATGGGCCATCCTAATTATCACTACAAAAGTTTTTTCTCTCCTGCTGATAATAGCCCACCTTAATTGATTACTCTCATTAGAGTTGGTATGGCAACCCACATTTTTTCATGTTCTCTGTATATATATATATATATCTTCTACTGTATTTTCCACTGCATGCATCTGATGAAGTGGGCTTTAGCCCATGAAAGCGTATGTTCAAATAAATTTGTTAGTCTCTAAGGTACCACAAGTACTCCTCATTCTTTTTGCTGATACAGACTAACACGGCTACCACTCTGAAACCTGTTAATAGCAGTGAAACTGACAAGTATGTGAAATTCCATCCACAGCTACCAATCCGAGCAACCATATTTCATTTCAAAAACACCATGTGCCAGTGTTTCCTAAACAAATTTATTTTGGAATTTCTAGTTCACAACACATGATGAAAAATTGGTTTTGTTATAAATTGGAATGAAATCAAGTTCTGAAATACTGAAATTTCTTGGAAACCAGAAATACCAATTTTTGACTGGCTCTATTTCTCGTATGAACATCTAAACTGCAGCTCTGCCTGAACATCAATTTCTGATCACTTTTTCCAGTTTATTTTTTGTATTCAAGAATTTCAGTAAAACACTATATGGACATGCTACTGCATCTTTTTGCTCGCAAGTGGTCTGGAGGTGACAGAATTTATTTTTAGTTTACATTTCTGTACCCCACATCTCAAACTTTTCTAAATTATAGTACAAACATTCCTGCATGCATATAAGCACGCATACTGTGAGCCACTCAGGTTTATAATTTACTGGATAACTATATTATCTAAGAGAGGGTTTTTTTCCTGGCAAAAGAGAGGTAACGGACACTAACTGTAAATTAGGATCAGGCCCTCTGATGACAAAGGTTTAACTTCTTATGGAAATTCCAGTAAATGGCTGGTAAGTCAGTTATTGCCAATCACATAACCTAAGTAGTTGAGGTTATTTTAAGTCAACCACACGTATTAGTGGAAGGGATATGTGACCAATCATTACTCTCAGGTAGAAGTGGTCCTACAACCGTATTAACAACACAGTCCATACAGCTTGCTCTTACTCGTAGGTTCCAGATACAAGATTTGTCAGGTAAATAGAAGTCTAGTTAAGACTTAATAATAACAGACCAAATTCAGACCTCATGAAAGCAGGAACAAGGAGCTGCACCTGCTTTCTCCAGGTTAAAATTTGTTCCCATAGGATGCAAGTTTTAATACTCTTAATAAGAGATAAAACCTCTTCCATTATGAGCTTTTTTGCTGCTACCACAATATTCTAAGCTAGTTTTCAGCCATGTGTTTTCAGTATAATCCTCTTTTATTTTACTTTTCCTCTATTATGTTTTATATTTTGGATTTGTACATCATATAAATAAATCCTTTAACTCTAATCCTCTGATTGTACTATTTAAAGTGCTTTTCTACTCTGAAGAGTGATGCTGTAAAAATGGAACTGTCTTATTCAACAGACTTGTTTCTTGTGTGTATTCAGTCCTATCTGCTGACTTGAGTGGAAAAATATGTTTTTAACTGCTTTTTACTGCTGTTAGCACTGCAGGGGCCAACACAGCAAAGCGACACTGATCTCGATTTTATTTCTTCTTGTGCATCATAAACAGAATTGTTCGCTGCATTCTTATTAGTTACACCTGTGTATTCACATTTAAGGCAACAGGGTTCCACAAGTGTCACTGCGGGCCCCATCTGAAGACACTGGGGTTGCATTGGTATAAAAGAGGGATGGATCTGTCCTTGCAGAACCTTCATTACTGGGAATGATGTGTGAGGAGAGAGCTCAGCTTGACACTATCCAGGCTCAGTTTGTAGGGCAAAAATATCTTTTATTTGTAAAGCAAGCATACCAGATATGGAAATCATTTGTTATTATTTCCATTGCAGTAGTGCCCTGGGGCACCACTGAAGGATTAGAGGTCCATTGCACTAGGCACTGTACAGACATGCAGTAAAAACACAATCCTTTGCTCCAAAAAGGTCAGAGCCACGCTAACCAAGGAATGCCAAAGTGCCATTTTTACAAAGCCACATTCAGAGTAGAGCTGCACCGAAAGGGAATTCATTGTTAGTGCCTCTGTTGAAGGATCAGTAACTTTGTGTGTTTGCTACACGTACAACTGCAAGTCTTTATTAGCTCATTAGACTAACAGGAGAGCATTTGAATCAGTGAATTGTCAGTGCCTAAAGGGTCCCCATAATTTATGTTTGCGACAAGCAAGGACGTTTGAATATGGGAACCCAAGTAATAGTTCAGGTTGTTTAATAAGAACAAGCCCTTAATGGATGTTGAGTTGATGAGGCAGAGGGAAAAAAACATACAATGTTTAACACAGCGGATAACTTTCTGCTTTGGAACCACTCAAGCTGGCACATCCTCTCTATATATAAAAATCTTGTGGACTTTACTCCGTGTGGTTAACTCTTGTGATTTTATTGTGAGTCGTATGATATTTAGTGTTCATCTCAAAGCCCCAGTTCCTGGACTCTAGTGATTGCATTGGAATGACAATTTTCGTTTAAATAAAATGTAGCCCTCATGGCTAAGGACAAAATCTTGAAAATGTGAACTGACGGTAACCTAAAAGCTCAAAAACCAAAATGCAATTAAAAATAACCCAAAATGTATTTTTTAATCTCATGATTTTTAAGACAAACTAATTATTTTTGAATTCTTGGAGTTGGGAATACTCTTGATTGATATTGACTTGACTTCATTGGCGAATAAAAATCTCCTCTTTGCTCTTGAGAGACAGAACACATCTAGGAAAGCACAAGTAAGACACAACAAATCCTGCATCGTGGCAAGGGGTTAGACTAGATGACCCCTGTGGTCCCTTTTAGCCTTATGGTTCTGTGAGTCTAACTCTGTTAGCTAACAGAAGTAGTAATAAGTCTCTCAAATTCTCTGTGGACGAGCCACTAGAGGATAAAGTCACCAGCACATACACACAAAGCTAGCACATTAAAAAATGTGCCCATTAGGAGGTGGACTTGAGCCCATCTATTCACATCACATAGTTCACTGAATAGTCAGAGGGTAACAAATTTCATTCATTACCACCTGGGCTGAATTTGAACAAATAAGTTTGTTCAGAGTAGTTCACAATTGGTCATTAATTGTTACACCTGGAACAAACACATCCACCCAATAATGTTCTGCAAAGTTGAAGATATCCTTTCAGGCTATATAGCAGCATAATGCTTCCTTACTAATTAAAAAAAATAATTAACTATTTAAGATTATACCAAGTCAGATCCAGGATAACAAAACTTTTATCAGCAGGCAAGAACTTGTTTTAATCATCTTTGGAAGCTTCTTAAAGAACTGGAACATAATGAGTAGACAGTTTTCACTGTATCGTGAGAAACACACTTGGGTAGCTCCCACTAGGAACACTGTCACTTGTTGTTGAAGTTAACTGATCTTTTTGCGAGCAAAAAGACGATTTTATTTCTATAAAGGGAAATTCAATTAACCTATTCTTCTCTCCTTGACCAAAGGAAAAGGGATTCTGGTTAAGATCTTAAAAGTAAAAGCTATGGATCCCAAGAAGGTTGCTCCTCTGTGCATGCTGGGATACACAAGTTCTCACCTTTGGAATTCATCATCTTTTTTCACTTGGGGAACAAGGATCATCCTCCTTGCAGAAGTGGCAGGTGGTTTGGCACCCTCAGAACCCACAGATCAAATGAGATCTGTCTGAGGTAAGTGTAAAGTATAGAAAGGACCAGAGGCACTGCTGCCTGGTCCCCTGGCTCATCCCTGACTTCATAGCAGCATGGCTCCAGCAGGGCTGTGCTGACAAGAACTCACCTCACCACCTATTGAGACAATCAGGGTCCAGACACCCCAAGGGAAGAAAAGGGGGGTTGAACCAGCTCAGAGAATAAGCAATTGAATCAACGGACGGTATACAGGGTTATTGTGTATAAAAATGTGCCAAGTAAAATATTTTATAAAAGCATGTTATATTATGAACCTGATGGTCATTATGAGATATGTATGCAGATTGTGCAACATTCAGCTCCACCTCACAACAGGGAGATAGTCAGCCAGGCAGGAAGGGGCTGCCTCCCCAAACACAAGAGACTAGCACCAAGCACCTAGCATTGTACAACCCAGGAAAAGACAAATTATGGGCTACTAAAGTTGAGGGGAAACACTGAAACAACTTGAAACCGAAAAGAAAATCCCAGTCTTGGAAAACTAAGCAAAAAGGGAATTTTCCTCATCATGAATCACCATGGTCCAAAAGGTTTCAGAGTAACAGCCGTGTTAGTCTGTATTCGCAAAAAGAAAAGGAGGACTTGTGGAATCTTAGAGACTAACCAATTTATTTGAGCATAAGCTTTCGTGAGCTACAGCTCACTTCATTGGATGCATCGTGAGCTGTAGCTCACGAAAGCTTATGCTCAAATAAATTGGTTAGTCTCTAAGGTGCCACAAGTACTCATGGTCCAAAAGAAAGACACCCCCCTACACACACTAACCCTGTTAAAAGGAAAGGGGTTTGAAGTGAAAGCTATCCAGAAATCGAGGTCCAGCATCTAGGCGGGTTACTGTCCATTAAATGCTGGACTGCCTCTGCAACGGAGGGCATGCTGGGAAAGTGAGCAAAGGCAATAGGTAACTTGTATCACAAAAGGGATTTTGTATCTAATTTGTAAGTGTAAAACCTGAGGCTATGAGTTTATTTTCTGTGTAACCTGTATGTATTTGCTTCCCCTTCCTATTTCATCTTCGAATCTGTGATTTTCTATTAAATAAACCTTTTGTTTATTTTTACCCCAAACAGGACTCTCTTGTGCAAACTGTGTGGAGTGGGAGTCCCAAAGTGATCTGATAACTAGGGTGCAGATTTCACTCCTTCCCTGAAGGGACAAACCAGAGGGGGAAAGTCTGAGTATCTGGTAGTTAAGAACTTGGGGCTGTTGTGGTCACCCTGCGAGGAGTAACTAGGCTGTTGGAAGCCACGGTGAGACCTTTATGCTTGTAGACCGGCTATTGGTGTCAGCCCAGGGGGTGTAAATGCTATGAGAAGCCAGGATTCATATCAATGTGCTTCATATCAGTGAGCTATAGCAGCATAGCATTAAGACACCCAAGGTTCAGGGCAGGTGGTGACAGACCCCCTTACCAGTCTGAGTGATCCATAAAATGTAACAGCCACCTACCTGGAACCTCCCCATCTTCCTTGGATTGGGTGAATACGGGGGGAACCCAAGCAAGTTAATGCTGGCTCAATACATAGTACACCACAGACGGAACATTAGTTTGTGATTTGACTCTACTGGTGGTATATTTAACTAACTAGTTCATTCTACAGTGGTGGTAGACTCACAGGGGAGTCTTCTCAGCAAAAGCAAAATAGCCTATGGCTGCTCTCCACAAGCTCCTGTCAGATGCAGTCGATACTTAGGACAAGGTAGCTGGTAATAGCCATCAGCACCTGAAGTTTCATTAATCTTCTTCACCTTAGAAACAAGAAGTGATTCCCATGGAATGCAGTAACACTAACAGCCTGCTACTTATTTACCCTGGTTTAAGTGCTTTGGCTTTGAGAAGTACTCTCTTTCTGACTGGTGTCTGAATGATACTAATTCACAGCTCAAATACATCACTCCACATTGTTACCCATCCCACCCCACAGGAGGAGGGAAGCCATACTGGGATTATTCTTGGCTCCCTGAACAAACAAAAACTTTCTGTATACAGTGGAACCCCTTTTATCCGAGCCTCCATTATCCGGATCTCCATATTAACCGAACCTGGCAGCAAGCCCCATCTCCCCTGGGGTTGACAACCCGAGCCCAGATCATGTTCCTGATTATCCAAATTTTTGATTATCTGATCTGGCTCTGGTACCAATTAGATCACATAAACAGGGTTCCACTGTACTTTCAAACGTACACACAATAGATTTTGCCATGAGGTTTTCAGCTGGTTTTCTGCTCTCAAGTAAAACGAATAGTTCAGACATCCAGACATATGTAGTGTGTTTGCGCATGTGCAAAAAGCTACTCTGTTGCGGTTGCACAATTAAAATAATAGAAAGTCTGGAAATTCAAAATTAAGGTTCCCACAGCACTGCAAGCTCAGCAACATTGCACAGCCTGTAAGTGTAATGGTACATATTACATTACCACATTGATACTAATGATTCAAGTACACTTGGAAAGCCTAATTGCAAGAATTGCCATAATTAATCACAGAATCGTTTATTATCCTCAGAAACTGCTGGTATTCATGCAAGAGCAGATTACTTGCCTGTAACTGGAGGTTCTTTGAGATGTGTGGTTCCTATATGTGTTCTGTACTTTGGGGTGCACACGCATGGCATGCACCTGAATCTGGAAGCATTCTTAGCGGTGTCTGTTGACCCATACGTACGTAGTGCATCCCCTTGTGCTTGCAGCAGAGGGTATAATAGGTTGTGTGGGTCTTTGCCTCTCCAGTGTCCCTCTTACCGCTGTGCAGTGAAGTCCACAGCAGAGGGGATACAGGGCGGGTATTGGAATATAAATAGGGACCACACATCTCAAAGAACCTCCCGTTACAGGTAAGTAACCTCTTCTTCTTCGAGTGATGGTCCCTATATGTATTCCAAACATGGGTGAGTAGTGAGCAGTGATCAGCATGGAGGTGGGTGCAAGGATGCGATAGGAACTGCATTTTTGTTCAGTACGGCTTGGCCCACAGCAGTGTCTGTAGCCACTGCTTGAGCGATGGTGTAGTGGGATGTGAACGTGTGGATGGAGCACCAGGTTGCTGCAGGACATGTCTTGCCACAAGCCATCTGTGAGGCAGGCAGCTGTGGCTGCTTGCACTTGTGCAGAGTACTCTGTGACTCCATGAGGCAGTGGTATGTTGGACTGTGGTGTAGCATTCATGGATGCACCCAGAGACCCATTTGGAGATTTGTTGGAAGGAGAGGGCTTGGCCCTTGGATAAGTCAGCAATGGCCACAAATCATTTCGGCACGGTCACGGTCGCTTTGTCACAGTGGATCTTGCACTGCACTTGTGGGAGGAGAGGAATGGGGGGAAAGGAGTAGTGCAGGTCGCCTGTCCAGGGGAGGAGAAGGGCGTTGCTCTGCAAGTCTTCCCCTATGGCTCCCCTGGAACAATAAAGGGGCAATTTTCAGTTCTGTTGAGCGGTGAAGAGGTCCCATCAGGGGGTGCCCCATTTGTGGAAGTGGCATCAGAGAACGGCATTGTGTAACTCCCACTCATGGTTGAGTACATATAAGATAGAATGTCCTGCTGAGAGTGTCCACTAGGGCATTTTGGGTGCCTGTGAGGTATGTGGTTTGGAGCATCACATGGTGCTTGATGCACCAGTTCCAAAGGTGGATGGACTTGGAGCAGAGGGGGAAGACTTGGTGCCGCCCTGCTTGGTGCCGCAACTGCTGCGATGTTATCAGAAAGCAATTTAACGTGGCAGGACAGGATGAGAGGAAGAAATGCCTGGCACACGAAACAGACTGCCCGCAGTCCTAGCACATTGATATGAATCCTGGCTTTTCATAGAGTCTACACCCCCTAGGCTGTGTGACCACCTAGATGGGCTCCCCAACACATAAGGGAGGCATCTCTTGTGATATAGCCTGGGGTGGGAGGGGCGAATGAGGTGCCAACCATGACCTTGGAAGAATCAGTTCACTGTGTGAGGGAAGCGAGCACCATTCAGGGAATAAGGACCCTGGCCTCCATATCATCCATGCTGGGTCTGTAGATGGAGAGGAGCCAAATCAGGAAGCAATGCATATGCAGGCATACATGCAGTGTTACATAGGTGCAGGCTGCCATGTGTCCAAGGAGAGAAAGACGATGGTGGACTGTGTTGTGTGTCTTGTGACACAGGTGAGCAACAATGGCTGTCAGTGTTGTGAATCAATCTGCCAAAAGAAAAGCCCGGGCTCTAATGAAGGAGATCGTCTATGCAGGAATGAATACTGACTTTTCCTCATCGATGCAAATACCTAGAGATGCCAGGAGAGTGCAGAGGGTGAGGATGGCAAAGGTGAGTTCTTGTTAGGAAAGCATGATAAGGAGCCTCTTGTCTCAGTAGGGGTATATGGAGTAGCCGAGATGGGATATTTATGGTGCTATTACGGTGAAAACGTTCGTGAAGACTCGTGGAGCTGTGGTTATATCAAAAGGGAGGCCCCAGAATTGATAGTGGTGGTGTCCTACCCAAAAATGTAGAAATTTCTGGTGGAGCAGCTGAATGTCCATGTGGAAGTAGGCATCCTTCATGTCAAGAGCTGCAAACCAGGCCCCACAGGGGAGAGATGGGATAATTGATGCCAGAATCACCATATGCAACTTGGATTTTCTGATAAAGGTGTTCAGCAGCTGAAGGTCGAGAATGGGGCGGTTGGGAGTCCTTGGAGTGCCCATGGAGATACCAGAGGGCCCCAGTGGTGCCTGTGGGACTGGCTTGTCTGAGCGGCGTGGATGTGGCAGCAGGATGGGTGATGCACACACTTATGAGTGCTCTGCATGCACAGGTACTGGGGTTACTGTCAGTACCATTAAATTATCAAGCTTTCCCCTCCACCTGTGGAAGCTTGGGTGCTGGTCCAGACAGATCCACGTATGACATCTCACCCCAACCTGGCTCAGCTCGGGGAGGAAACGCTGCACCGCGGAGCAGTCCGCTGCAGGGATCTGCTCTTGTGCTCGTGAGATTGCTTCTTACTCTCATGTCTGGGTTTGTCCTTCACCATTGGTACCACCAGATCTGGGGCATGCAAAGTGTTCAGAAGGGCGCTCACTACTGGTGATGGCTGCTGTGCTGGAGTGGAGGGGTCCAACGGTTCCAGATCCAAGTGTGCACCCAGTCTCATTGCTTCCTCCATTAGAAATTTACAGCGGTGGAGCTCCTGAACTTTCTGGGGCAGGAAGGACATACAGCTGGAGCAACGAGCTGTGATGTGAGCCTTGCCAAGGCAGTAAAGACACCTCTGGTTCTCGTTGCTCATGGAGGATGATTGCAGGCTGGAAACACAGTTTTTAAACCCCGGAATGTGGGGCATAGTCTTGGGGGGTGGGAAAAACTGTCCCCAAATAAGGAGAAAACTATCAATAACTAAACTAAACTACTCTATATACAACTATCTACGAGAACAGACAAAGTCACTCTCTTTGTCAAAACTAAGAACATGAAGGAACAGCTGGTTCTGACTCAGGCCATGCAGCGGTGAGAGGCATCGACCTGCATAACCTATCATACCCTCGGCTGCGAGCACAAGGGGATGCATTACACAGGTATGGGTCAATATACACGCCTAAGAAACACTTTTGGCGCACATGTGCACCCCAACATATAGAATACATATAGGGACCATCACTCGAAGAAGAATGATCCATTATCCTTTTTAAAACTGAGTTAACAGCTCATGATACCATATTTTGTTTGTTATTGTCAGAAACAAGCTAGAAAATAAAATATATTTTGAGAAGTAATAGTTAAATGCTATTTTTTTCTGAAGCTCTGGATTCACCGTAGAACAGTTTTGAGACTAAAATTCTTATGTCTCTCCAATTGTGGAGCAGTTTCTATATAATGCAACTACCAGGGTTTTTATACACTATTTGTAGAGTATTGCCCATTTCTATAACTCTTGCCCTATGTGGTTCTAGCTGCTGATGTTCCCTGTTCTTGCTCTTTCGATTTACAGCTGACCCCATTCACCCTACTTCATTTGAGAGAGCAGTCAGATCAATGGAGAGATGGAGGAGAATGGAGAATGGAGAATGGAGGGTGCTCGCAGACTGGGACTGGACAAAACACATGAATGAGACCCTTGATCAATCTAGCTACTGTAGGGTGGGTGTGACACAGGTTCCTTGGCAAAGGGTCTCCTGTTCTTTGGAAACAACCTGCACCTCAGACCTGATAAACTCACTACACCAAATACATGTCATGCTGGATATTTATCTATTAAGAGAATGTAAGCTGTCTACAGAAAGCTTGTAACTTGTCAATATTCATAATCATTGTAAGACGCATGTGTACAGATACTATTTATGGAATAAAGTAAAGTATACTTTATGGACTTGGAGTAAAAATTACTCACCAGGGAATAATATGTCTCGGCGATGGCCCTTTCAAACAGGAGTGAGCTGTCACTCTGCCCTCGTTAGCCAGTGATGCAACACTATGCTCAATTGTCTAGTTTTGCTCCATCCCAAGACTTCCAGTGAAAAACTATCAGCTGGAAACAATCAGAATGACGTGGAGGTAACAAAAAGCACTACAACAGACAGAGCATCACCCTGCCTATGAATAAAGACAAAAAGACTGTTTTAGTGTAGCACAAGTTGGGGGAGGCACTCTGTATCCATTCACCAAGGAGATATCTTGCGGAGTGTGTGTGTGTTCTCATGAAAAATTTATTCTGGTTCTTGTAAAGCCAGACTGAACTTTGGGGCGGGAACCCACTATATTATACAGGAAAGATAACTATTAATAAGTGTAGACCCAGGATTGCATTTTATGATTTTGTTGGTACTGTAACCATTTGCTTTCATCACTCCATCTTATTTCTAGTAGAACTTCTATCCTTTCTTAAATACATCTTTTGTTTTACTACAAATTCCGTGTGTGCTACAGGAGAAAGGGATTTAAGGTAAAACTGGTGAATTGGGGTACGCTGCTTCTTTGGGACAGAGGATCTGGTATTTCGGTGAGTAGCCAGTGTGAGTGGCTGGATATCACAGGGGAATGCTACAAAGGGACTCAGAGACTGGGGTACACCTATTGTTAACCAGGGAGGCGAAATCAGGGCTGGCGTAGCATGGAGGAGAGTGCCTGGGTGGTTGTCAGGCTGGTGATGCTAGGGAGCTAACACCCAGCTTCCACAGCCTAGTGGAAGTTTTTCTCCTATAAACCAAAATGTTCTGGACCTTGTAGAAGAGCTACTTTAAGTGGCAGTTAACCAGCCAGCATACAAACTGTCAGATGTAATGAAGTGGATACAGATGTAAGATCCGAGCTTCATTCTGAAAAATAACATTGGGTAGAACAGATAGGGTGATCGGGAGCTATGCTGACAGGTTCAATAGATCCAAGTACCAGAACTATTTGGGCCAACCTGGGGTCTGAATCTTCTCAGGGCCCATGGTATTAATGAGATTTACAGGTAGGCATATGTGATGGGGAGTACCAGGCCCTATGAGGCCCCCTGCTGGAGGCCTTGTAGTCCTATCACACCCCACATCAGGAAAGGAGCAAAGAAGGTGGGTTTTCCAGGCCTGCCTAGAAAGGGAAGCAGCTAATCAGAGCACAACAAGCTCAGATAAAAGGAGCTGCAAGCCTCAGCATGTCCGTTCCTGGCTGGGACCTAAGTGGCAAGGAAGTGTGCTCTGCTTGGGCCACAAGAGGTTGAGAGATAACCAGAAGTTGAGTTCTGGCTGCATTTTGCTGTCTGCAAGGAGAGAGCAGACCTGAAAACTGTAACTCAAAGGGAATAGGTGACAGGAAAGAAACCTGGTGGGAAAAAGCCCAGGGAAAACAGTAGCATCCAGTTGGAGGAGTTGAAGGAAGCAATGTGTGACTGCTGTTCATAAGGTCCCTGAGTTGCGCCTGGAGTAGTGGGCAGGCCTGGATTCCCCCACCAGTCCCTGGGAAAGGGGCTAAGCCCTGAGATGGCACATATAGAAGCCCAAGGAAAGGGCTAGAATTGAAAGTGCTCATGGACAGGGTTGGTAAGGGCAGACAGACTGTCTAGTGAACTCTTGGCTACCCCCCTGGAAGGAGACTGAAGTTCAGAGATGACCTGGCTGGAGAGTTTGGGGAGTGAAAACCAGTGAAAATAGAGTCTCCACAGAGAAAGGCCTGGTGGCAGTGCTCTATAGCAGGGCAGGGAAGGACTTAAAGTTAGGCCAGAAGGAGCTGAGAACTGAGCTCAGAGGCAGGGCTGAAGACACTAACAAGGGCACAGTGATAGTCCTTGTTGGACCTTTGTTACCCAAAAATGAGTTTATTCATGTATATTGCTTGTCTGACTTGGCCTGAGGGCTGAGCCACTGAAGACCTGAGGCTGACAGGTGCACTGACAGCAAAGAAAAAAAGAACACGATTGTATCCAGCTGACAGGAGGTGCTCAAGAGAGGGGAGTATCCCCCGTCTCAGCCTACATGAGTCCCAATGTCCATGAGATAAGGAAAGTCAGACAGGGAACTTGGGCTTGAACTTTTATAGAGCAGAACACAGAACATTTCTTCTTTTGGTATGTGGCAAACAGCTCTATTTTTGTGCATTCCCACCAGCAATAGAATTGATTCCTTGACAGTCCAATGGTGATTGATTGAGAATTATCAGTTGAACTGCTCCACTAGGGTATTCTGTAAGCCTGGAAGACACAGAGTAACTGGTGTGATTTGATGATCAAACAGCTTTTTGGCAGAGACCAGGATAACTGTGCTCCTCCCTGTCTGTTGACACAATGCATGGTCATTGTGTTTCCATCATTATTTGGACCATGGTTCTCCACAGCAAAGATAGAAGTGCTGTGCATAATAGATAGATGGCTCCAAGCTCCAGGACATTTACGTGGACCTGAGTTTTCTGCGGGGGGACTAGAGGCCTTGAATCTGAAGGGTGTCCAAATGAGTTCTCCATTTGAATTTGGAGGCATCTGTCACTAGTGTCTTGGTACGTAGTGGTAGAGAAAGTGGTACTCAGCTGCATACTTAAAGAAGGTCGTTCCAAAAATTTAATGAGGAGAGGACGTTTCCCAGGACTTTCACCTTTATAACCATGTTATGTTTGCAGGATATATTATTTTTAGCCATCCTTGTAAGGAGTGTAGGTGAAGTCTGACATGCTGTGCAACAGAAGTGCAGGAGGCCATTTTATCCAGCTGCTTGAGGCATGTTCAGACAGATGTCCCCAGATGAACCTGTAGATGACTGATGTGGTCTATTATGGTTTGGAACCTCTCCTGTAGCAAATAGGCTCTTGCTGATCTCAAATCTAACAGAGTTCCTATTAATTCTATCCTTTGTGTCAGCAACAATTTTTTTTTCTCTACTGATCTTGCGCTCCAGGGTGTTAAAAAGTTCTAGGATCATGTTAATGATCCTGTTCATCTGTTGGGGTGATCTCCCTCAGATGAACCAGATGTCAAAATATGGATTTACCTAATCCCTTGTTTTCTGAGATGAGCTACCACAACTGCAAAGAACTTGGTGAATACCCTGGGTGCTGTGGACAGATTAAAGAGCAGGACTCTGTACTGGTAGTGTGATGTGCCTATTCAAAATCAGGATAAACAGACACGTGAAAATAGGCAACTTGCAAGTCAAGAGCTATGAGCCATTCTTGGGGTACTAACTAGGGAATTATGGAGGCCAGAGTTCACCATCTGAATTTGAAATGACAAATTAAACCATTAAGACATTTTAAATCTAGAATGGGGCACCATCTTTGTGATTAAAAAGCAATGGGAGTAAGACTCCTTTCTTCTGAATTCCACACTGGGAAAAGGCTCCCCATAAACATTAACAAAACAAACTCACTATCCTCCTTTAAATCTCTTCTTTAAATGACCATCTCCTGCAAAGCCTACAAAAGAACTGACAGTAGTTAACTGTTGGCAAGGTGAGACCACTGCCTATCAGGTTGACTATACTGTCTCATTGGTTCCTTCTACTCTCCCATTTGTCTGTATCCAGCTGTTGTCTCTTGTCTTATACATACTTAACTATTAGCTGTTTGGGAGCAGGGACTGTCTCTTTGTCAGGGTTTGCAGAGCAGCTAGCACAATGGGGTCCTGGTCCATGACTGGGGATCTCAAACACTATAACAACAACAAACAATAGGAACAGAAAGGATTACATCTCCCATTTTAACAGTATCTTGTGAGAGAGGATGGGTAAGGGGTAGGAAGGGACTAGAACTGGATAAAATACTCCTTGTTTCTAATTTCAAAGATGAAGAATGGTTCCCCATAAGATCCCTGTGGTCTGTGCTTGTAAGGGCAATCCCTGGACTCCCTATCACACCAGCATGGCTTGTAAGAGGGAGAGTGAGGTGCCTGGGCAAGAAACATCTCTCTGCTATGCTCTGAAGAGGGGAAGTGATGGAGTGATGTAGTTACTGATACCAAATGTGCTGACGTCAACACTGAAGAGTCAATAGAGGGGACGGCGCGGACTGCAGTTTCAGATAGGGTCACAAATACTGGGTGAGCAGCTAGTGTCAAGGCATCAGAGAGACTTGATCTGGGCCACGAACTGCCTTTTGATGGAGGGACATGAGCTGATCCAGAGACATGGTGGGTCTTCTATCTCATCTTACAAGGCACCAAGGAAGGAGACACTTTTCTGCATTTACCCTGACAGTGATGCTCCTTACTACCCCTTTCTGAGAACAGCTGGGTAGAGGAGTTCTTGACATCTGTGCTGGACTCAGCAGTGGAGGGGTTTGGTATTCTTGATGCAGAATGAGCTCGGGAGCTCGGGTGTAGCGCTATGGCTCACTGAGGAGGCTTAGTGAAGTTTTTAGACAGTGGAATAAGTTACAACTATTAACTGAGCACACTAATGAACTATACTAACTAACCTAACTACCAACTGCACAGAGTAAGTGAATGCTGTAGAGATCCAATCTTGACAATTTAGCCAAAATCTGTACGATTGCACAGCACCATCATTTACATAACCGGGTAAGTCAAGTTGGCGAATGTAATTGTTCAGGATCAAATGTATACTGTTGACATGAAAAATATCTGAAGTCTAATAATTTCTTGATCGCTTTGTAAGTACCAGTGACAGCTCTAGATTTTTTTAAAATTTTTTTTAAACAACATGCATACAAGTTGCATGCATACATGCAACAAGAATACAAGCGAATTCTTGCCTAATAAAACAGTTGCCCGGAAATCTTTTGCATATATTGTTGGCATTATGGGTGAGCAACATCAGTTTCCATGTAAGTCATCAACAAAGGAATTGCATTTTCTATTTTAAAAAACCCAACCCTCTACTAATTTTTTTGTTTATTATGGCTATTATATTTGTAGTTTTGTAATGGAATTTAATTTTAAACATTTTTCACTTTATCCATCACCTTCATTAATGCTCTTTATTTTTCCTCTCATAGATTTTCATTTAATTCCAAGGAATAGAGCCCATTTTATTATCACCTTGACCAATAAATCTGTTAATGATTAGTTAGATTACCAGTCACACCACTCCGTATGCTTCATAAATGTGGGTGATTAACATTAGTGCCAAATTGCTCCAAAAATATTTGAGTAGCTCCCAAGCAGCTGGTTAATGTGAACCAAATGGGCTTTATTTCTGGACAGATTTCATCCAATAACCTATACCCTCTGTTTAATGCAATGAGTTCCTCATTCAAACAAAACTGGAAGGAGAAATACTGATTGATGCACTGAGGGCCTCAGAATAACATAAGTGGCACTTTTTGTTTGTAACTCTGTGCCAGATTGGCTTTGCTGATAGGTTCCTAGTTATCTTACAATTATTATTCCTTCTCATTCTGTCCTTCTAATGGAGACACTTGCTGAGAACATTACAGTTGAGTGAGAATAAGATCTTTCTCTGTTGATGCCATCTGTCTGGATGCAACAAATGTGTGTTTTCTTTCTCGTTTGATATTCCTTTGAGTTTCTTACACATCTTTGGGATATTCACTGGACACAAGATATATGCTTGCAAGGAAATTTTTTGAGCTCGGTGGAGCTGCAGGAGGTTAGTTATATCACTGATTATTATTTTGTGAAGTTAAATATGACTGGGTGAGAAAGCCCAACTTTTCTGTTGTGTGCTGAATGGTGCAATCAAGAGAAAAGAGGTGAGAGAAGCACTAGTGTCCTTCTGTGATAAATGAATGGGGTGGAGCTCCCTTTTATGAACACCGAGGCAGCCAGTTAGCTATAAAGTCCCGCTTGGAGGCTGCTTGCTTTACCTGTAAAGGGTTAAAAAGTCCCCCCAGGTAAAGAAAAGGGAGTGGGCACCTGACCAAGAGAGCCAATGGGAAGGCTAGAACTTTTTAAAATGGGAAAAAAGCTTTCCCTTTCTCTCTCTCACTCACACACACACACCCCTACCTATACTTTAAATGCCATTGTAGTAATTCTCTAACAGTCAGTAGTACTACAAAATAAGATAGAAGGGGTCAGGAAGAAGATAAAAAAAATTACAAAAGAATATTCAGTGTAAGTTTCTGAAACAAATAAGTCACATGATAGTGGCAATAATAGTGGTCATTTTTATTTCTAAAGGTGCTTAAACTTTTATTTCTTAAAAGTGCTTAAACCAGAAGGTATGCAAGGGCTGAATGCAAAATCCTCAGTGAGTTTCAACAGACAGCAATAGAGTCCATTGCTAAATAACATGTGTGAATTAGCAGAAAGAATCCTAACTAGCTCACTACTAAAGAACAGAAATAAATCTCATAAAAGGAAATACACACACTTTGCCCTTGCCCAAAAGGGTGCCTCTCTGGTTGTCTTCTGGCACTCATGAAGGCATATATGATAGTATGTGGTAAATTTACCCAACCATTTCACCTTAAAAATACAGCTAAAGAATCCAAGACTTAGCATTATCTGACAAATGATTAGGAGGCATTTCTTTTTCCTCACACACCAATGGAATTTAGAGACACAGAAGATGTTGTTTTAAGACAGAGCCCGTGAGGCGTTGTACTTTCATCATTTCCTATTTGTCATCTCTAAAATAGAACCTGAAACTTACTCTGTGCTTTACAAAGAATAAGAATTTGTCCCCGTCCTAAATCATTTTCATTTTAAAGATTTCCATTGACAATAACAGTAGGAGACACACTGACTCCAATGGGATCAGACCCTTAGACAAAACAAGTGCACAAACAACATTCTTTTCATTACGGCTCAGATCCTGAGCTTCACAGTAGGTGAAAAGGTGACTTTTCCTTCCCCTGTCCTAGGGCCGTTCATCTCCAGGCCAGTCTTGAGTGTAAATTTGAGCAGCATCAGAGCTGCTTTAATTTACACTGTGTCTCAATAGCCTCCACACTGGTTAAACCAGAACTGGACACAGTATTCCAGCAGCAGTCTCTCCAGTGCCAAATACAGAGGTAAAATAACCTCCACTCTTATTTTAGTAGAGTTTATACATACAAGGATCAGATTAGCCCTTTTGGTCACAGAATTGCACTGGAAGCTCATCTTTGGCTGATTGTCCACCATGACCCTCAAATCTTTTTCAGAGTCACTGCTTCCCAGGATAGAGTTCCCCCATCATGTAAGAACACCTACTTTCTTTGTTCCTAGAAGTACCTTTACATTTAGCTGTGTTTAAAACATGGATTGTGGATTTACTCCAGCTTGGTGCTGAAGTGGCATAAACACATTGATCTAATATATTCAGGGTGCTTTTCTTTCTGTTCTTTGAACTAGTTTGTATGGCCTAATACTAAACCAGAAGTAACTCCTCTAAAGCCAACAGAGTTATATCAGTGTAACATGATTGTGAAATCAGAATGGGAAGGTTACTCACCATGGAAAATAGATCCTGTCACACTAACTTATGTTTTTTTGTTTGTTTTTTTAAAATAAGATTACAAGTCTGGTTGATAAAGGTAATAGTGTTGATGTAATATACTTAGACTTCTGTAAGGAGTTTGATTTGACTTGATGTCGCACAACAGTTTCATTTAAAAGCTAGAACAATAAAAAATTAACACGGCACACATTAAATGGATTAAAAAGCTGGCTAACTGATAGGTCTCAAAAAATCATTGTAAATGGGGAATCATCAAGTGGGTGTGTTTCTACGGGGGTTCCCACAGGGATCAGTTCTTGGCCCATTTTTATCTATGACCTAGAAGAAAACAAAATCATCACTGAGAAAGTCTGCAGATAACACAAAATTTAGATCACTTGGTAAGCTGGGCTCATATAAACAATCCACGTTTGAAACACAGCTAAATATAAAGATATATTTCTAGGAACAAAGAAAGTAGGTGTTCTTACATGATGGGGGACTCTATCCTGGGAAGCAGTGACTCTGAAAAAGATTTGGGGGTCATGGTGGACAATCAGCTGAAGATGAGCTTCCAGTGAGATTCTGTGACCAAAAGGGCTAATGCAATCCTTGTATGTATAAACTCTACTAAAATAAGAGTGGAGGTTATTTTACCTCTGTATTTGGCACTGGAGAGACTGCTGCTGGAATACTGTGTCCAGTTCTGGTGTCCACGATTCAAGAAGGAGTGGAGAAGGTTCAGATAAGAACCACAAGAACGATTAAAGGATTAGAAAACATGCTTTATAGCGATAGACTCAAGCAGCTCAATTTATGTAGCTTTATAGAGAGAAGGTTAAGGGGCGACTTGACTAAAGTCTATAAGTACCTACATGGGGAACAAATATTTGATAATGGACTCCTCTATCTAACAGAAAAAGGAATAGCATGATTAAATGGCTGTAAATTGATGCTAGACAAATTCAGACTGGAAATAAGGTGTAAAATTTTAACAGTGAGGGAAATTAATCCCTGAAACAATTTTCAAGGGTTGTGGTGGATTCTCTACCCCTGGCAATTTTTAAATCAAAACAATGTTTTTCTAAAAGATATGCTCTAAGAATTGTTTGGGGAAATTCTATGGCCAGATCCTTTTTGGCCTTGGAATCTATTAATCATATGGGGAAAGCATCTCCCAGAGAGCCTGTGTAACCCCAGAACTTGATATTACTGCAGTCAGCAATTTTGTGTGTCTAGCTACTGCTAGCTGAAAACCAAATACAACATAGCTAGAGATAATGTTAGACTCTGAGAGGTAAGGCCAAACAGCGCCATGTTTGCAGTTCTGCTAATCAGAATGGGAGGATGGGACAAAAAGTTAACGTACATGAGAATGAAAGGAATATTTCGATAGTCAACCTTGGTTTTAAATGCCCCGACATATAAATGTAATTGTTGTTATGATTAGAAATAGTAGGAATGCTTTAAGAAAAAATAAGTAGTTTGCTAAAATTAAACAAATTGGTGACCCATTAAGGGTTACTATGGTAACCCACTGGAAGTCATTATGAGTTATGTGCTTTGTTTAAGTTAGTTATAAAAATAGGCAAAAGAATACACTTTGGAGCAGTCCAAGGAAGCTTTTATTTGGGCAAGGATTTGACACCTAAACTCCCCAGCAAGTGGACAGAAGGAGGGCCCCTGGAAGGCTGGTTATTAATTACTTGAAACCACCTCAGACTTTGGTTAAATATAAACGTTTGGAATGTTCTGAACCTAGAGAGAGAGAGAGAGAGAGAGTGTGTGTGTGTGTATTTGAGACCTAATTCAAGAGTAGTTTTAGGTAAAAGCATTCTTGTTTGTACTAATCATTTATCAGATAGAGGAGCTGTGTCCCCATTAATTTATTCCTGACACCACCTGGAAAGAAACACCTAAGTTACCACTGCTCTGGGTTCTAAAAACCCTGGGTAACACCTGAGTTACAACATCTCCCCTGTCCCAGAGCAGGACTCCTTGCACTTTGTGTCCGTGTCCAGCACAAACAAGTCTGTGGCCAGGTGACTCCACTCCCAAAACACCTTCTGCAGAGTAGGGCCTCCCATTCGTGGTCTCTGGAGGAATGTCTACTAAGGGAGTCTGCCAGGGTGTTCTGAACTCCTGACAGATGGACATCAGTCAGGGTAATCTGCAGAGGTATACACCAGTTACAAAGAGTCTCCACACAGAGTTGCAAGGAACTGTCCAATCCCTGCTTGTTGATATAACAGACTGCTGTCATGTCTGATAGCACCAGGCTATGATACCTGACTGGCTGTGAATGAGAGGGAGGAAATGCTCTCATGTCAGCAGGTCCGTCCTTATCTCCAGCATGTTGATGTGGAATATTAACTTCTGAGGGGACCATGTCCCTTTGGCCACATGCCTCTCCGTGTGGTCCCCCCGATCTATCAGGGATGTGTCTGTGGTCACAGTCATAATCAGGAACGGGAAACTGAATGGGACACCTATGTACATCTTTCCCCTGTCCTCCCACAAGCCAAGGGAATCCAAGATCCTTTGGGGAACTGAGTCAAGGCTGTGTCTGGCCGGGGTGTAAACAGTCCATAACCACAGTTGCTGACATCTGAGGCAGAGCCTTGGATATAGGGTGTCATAAATAGAAAGGGAAGGGTAACCACCTTTCTGTATACAGTGCTATAAAATCCCTCCTGGCCAGAGGCAAAATCCTTTCACTTGTAAAGGGTTAAGAAGCTAAGGTAACCCCACTGGCACCTGACCCAAAATGGCCAATGAGGGAACAAAATTCTTTCAAATCTGGAGGGGGGGGGAACAAAGGGTTTGGGTTGTCTGTGTAATGTGCAATGGGCTGTAGTCTATCATATTTTGCAGGGAACAGATCAGGAATGCAAGCCTTACAACTCCTGTAAATTTAGTAAGTAATCTAGCTAGAAAATGCATTAGATTTTCTTTTGTTTCATGGCTTGTAAAATAAGCTGTGCTGGAGGGAATGTGTATTCCTATTTCTGTATCTCGTTGTAACTTAAGGTTTTGCCTAGTGGGATATTCTATGTTTTAAATCTGATTATCTTGTAAGGTATTTACCATCCTGATTTTACAGAGGTAATTCTTTTACCTTTTCTTTAATTAAAATTCTTCTTTTAAGAACCGGATTGATTTTTCATTGTTCTTAAGATCCAAGGGTTTGGGTCTGTGTTCACCTGTACAAATTGGTGAGGATTATTATCAAGCCTTCCCCAGGAAAGGGGGTGTAGGGTGTGGGGGGAATATTTTGGGGGAAGATGTCGCCAAGTGGTCTCTTTCCCTGTTCTTTGTTTAAAACGCTTGGTGGTGGCAGCATACTGTTAAAGGACAAGGCAAACTTTGTACCTTAGGGAAGTTTTTAACCTAAGCTTGTAAAAATAAGCTTAGGGGGTCTTTTGTGCAGGTCCCCACATCTGTACTCTAGAGTTCAAAGTGGGGAAGGAACCTTAACATAGGGTCGTGTGAGTACTTGCAGCCATGTGACCCAACAGGGCCAGGCAAGACAACACGGACATCCTGGGGCTTATCTGGCTTGGCTATATGAGTCCGTCAATGGCTAGGAAGCAGTTGTCTGGCAAGTAAGCCCTGGCTGACACTGCATTCAGTCCAGCCCTGACAAACTCTCTAGTTTATCTCAGTTCCAGGGTGGACTTGTCCAGGTTCACCCTGAGACCCAGCCTGTCGAACAGGCCCAAGAGCATGACTCTGGCTTCCTGTCAAGATAACACCTTTAGGAAACATTTGTCCAAGTAGGGCTGTGCTGCGACCCTTTGTCAATAAAAGTGTGTTTCCACTACTGACAGCATGTTGGCAAAAACCCTCAATGCCTCTGCAACCCCAAAGGGGAGCACCAGCCACTGGTAATGCTGCTGAGTGGCAACAAACCTCAGGATCTCCCTGTGCACTAGATGAATGACTATGTGGAAATAGGCACTCTTGAGATCGAGGGCTCTGAACCAACCTCCATGACCTACTGAGGGGATAATCGAAGACAGAGTAGCCATTCTGAACTTCAGACAGCAGACAAATTTGTTCAGTTCCCTGAGGTCAAGATGGGTCTCCACCCACACATCTTCTTGGGGATGAGGAAATACCTTGAGTAAAACCCTTCCTCCTTGCTGCTAAAGGCACAGGTTCTATTGCCTCTTGAAGAAGGGACTCTACCTCCTGCAGAAGACCCAGCTTTGTGAGAAGCGTCCCTGAATGAGGATAGGGAAGGGGAGTTGGGGATCAACAAAAACTGTATGATGTTTGTAGGCTAGCTCATACTGCTGCAGATGGTGGAATGCCAGAGGGGCTGACCTCTGCCTAAACTGTGATTTGCTGACTTGTGCTTCACTGCGGGTGCATAAATGCAGAGGGAAAGGAGCACAGCTCAGGATTCTTCAATGAATAGAGGGACTCATCATTCTTCGTGCTAAACACTTTGCTACACTTGAATAGAGGGTCCTCCACCATTGATTGCACCACCTTCAGAATCCCTGATGAAGAGATTGAATGCCTCATCATCACCACTGTAGCGTTGAACCTTGCCGCAGCATCCACCATATCAAAGGCTGCCTGGAGGGAGATCTGGCCATGAGTCTTCCCTGGCTAATCAGGGCCTGAAACTACTTTCTATTGTCCTGAGGCACCTTCTTAGTAAATTTGATGAGTCCATTGTGGGTGGTAAAGTTATATATGGCCAACAACAAGTTTGAAAATTCGAAGCTGGATGTAGGCTGACGAGTATGCCTTCCTCCCAAAGAGCTCCACTCTCTGAGCTTCCTTCTCATAATGCATAGATCTGGCCTGTCTCTGCCCACTGTATTGAGTTGCCACTATCATGGGCACAAAAATCCCATGGGTAAAGTTATATATGGCCATCAACAAGTTTGAAAATTCGAAGCTGGATGTAGGCTGATGAGTATGCCTTCCTCCCAAAGAGCTCCACTCTCTGAGCTTCCTTCCAATAATGCATAGATCTGGCCTGTCTCTGCCTACTGTATTGAGTAACCCCTTCATGGGCACAAAAATCTCTCTCCTCTGCCCACCTGGATGCCAGTGCACTCGTGGCCGGCATCCTTGGACAGCTCAAAGATAGCTTCGTTCATTGTCAGCACCACCCTACTCAGGCCTGAGCTGTTCAGGACATCCAGTAACCTGTGCAGAGCTTCCTAAACAGACCTCTTTCAGGGAAATTTGCAGGGCCTCTATCACCCTCTTAAGAAAGCTTCCATCACCACCTCATCTAGAGAGGATGAGGACAAGGTCACCAATACAGGATCCTCCTGCGCAGGCTCCCCTCCTGTGTGCTGCTGTAGCTCCTGGGAAGGCACTCTTTCTCCCCCTGGGAGCCTTACGCTTCCAAGACTCCCCAGCCCCATAGCATAGGTACACTGGGTCATGGATTTTCTGGGTCCCAATGCTGCCATTGTGGGACCTCAGACCCCATCAGTTCAGGTCCTCAAGATGGTGGGCACTAGCACAGTCAGAGTGGGTACCTCCTCGGAAGGGAATACAACAACACCCTGGACATCTTTGAAGCTCTGTCTGGGCTCAACCTCTGTGAGGGGCAACTCAGGAAACAGTCCAAGAACAGGTTTCCTTGACCCTGGTATTCCCTTCCATGTCCAGTGATTCTAAGCCCAAGTCCAATGGGTAAACTCCTAGTGCCAGAGGAAATGATGACCAGTTCTGCTTGTCAACAGTACCAGTCAAAGTCTGGCATTACCCCAGCTTGGTAAGGGGGTCAGCGAAGGGCACCACAGCAGTTTTGGTACCAACTGGCATTCTGGTGCTGGGTGAAGGACTTCAGCCAGCATTAGCGACTCTGGTTCCAGGTGAATCATCAGATCATCAGGTTCCAAGAAGCAGGCCAGAGTTGATGGAGCTGCTTCCTCCTCCACAGCATGGGCAGTCAGTGCTGAGGGCGCTGGTCCAAATTCAATCACAGGAGGTGCCAATGTACTGGAGGGCAAACTATGGTCTTGCTCTTAGATGAAGTCCTGGGCTAGTCCTTCATGGCACTGGATAGTACCAATTTGCAGCACAAGGCCTCCCCCCAACTTGGAACAGGATGGGGACTTCTGCTTCTTCTTGATGGACCTGGATGGGAAAAAACTTTTCCTCTTGTCCTTATGGGAATGCCTGAGTCTCCCTTCCCCATTTCTATCCCGGCTCTGCTCACTTGAGTGTCTAGTTGGCAGCCGGTATCAAGTGGAGTGCCCCAAGGGTCGGTCCTGGGGCCGGTTTTGTTCAATATCTTCATAAATGATCTGGAGGACGGTGTGGATTGCACTCTCAGCAAATATGCGGATGATACTAAACTGGGAGGAGTGGTAGATACGCTGGAGGGGAGGGATAGAATACAGAAGGACCTAGACAAATTGGAGGATTGGGCCAAAAGAAATCTGATGAGGTTCAATAAGGATAAGTGCAGGGTCCTGCACTTAGGACGGAAGAACCCAATGCACAGCTACAGACTAGGGACCGAATGGCTAGGCAGCAGTTCTGCGGAAAAGGACCTAGGGGTGACAGTGGACGAGAAGCTGGATATGAGTCAGCAGTGTGCCCTTGTTGCCAAGAAGGCCAATGGCATTTTGGGATGTATAAGTAGGGGCACTGTCAGCAGATCGAGGGACGTGATCGTTCCCCTCTATTCGACATTGGTGAGGCCTCATCTGGAGTACTGTGTCCAGTTTTGGGCCCCACACTTCAAGAAGGATGTGGATAAATTGGAGAGGGTCCAGCGAAGGGCAATAAAAATGATTAGGGGTCTGGAACACATGACTTATGAGGAGAGGCTGAGGGAGCTGGGATTGTTTAGCCTGCAGAAGAGAAGAATGAGGGGGGATTTGATAGCTGCTTTCAACTACCTGAAAGGGGGTTCCAAAGAGGATGGCTCTAAACTGTTCTCAATGGTAGCAGATGACAGAACGAGGAGTAATGGTCTCAAGTTGCAGTGGGGGAGGTTTAGATTGGATATTAGGAAAAACTTTTTCACTAAGAGGGTGGTGAAACACTGGAATGCGTTACCTAGGGAGGTGGTAGAATCTCCTTCCTTAGAGGTTTTTAAGGTCAGGCTTGACAAAGCCCTGGCTGGGATGATTTAACTGGGAATTGGTCCTGCTTCGAGCAGGGGGTTGGACTAGATGACCTTCTGGGGTTCCTTCCAACCCTGATATTCTATGATTCTATGATTCTATGAAGAGAGAGCGGAGGTCCTAGAATTGGCTGAAGCTGCACTCCAAGGAGTGCTCCTACCTCCTTCAGGCCAACATGTGGGGTTGAAGGGCTTCCCAGTCAGAGTTCAGACCTGCTCTCATGGACTTCTCCATGAGGAACCTTCTGAGCCAAAACTCCCTTGATTACCTCATCCTCCTTGGAAACAAACCAGCAGATACTGCATCTGGAAGGGATGTTGGTTTCCCCCAGGCAGTACAAACAGGTATTGTGATTGCCCATTAGCAGGATGGCATTCCATTCAGCTCTTGAAGCTAGGGATACTTAGCATATTCTCCCACCACCAGGAAAGAACAGATGGAGGGTGGATAATTTCTCCCCTATCCAGGAGGTGGGGCCCCCAAGGAAGGAACCAAACAAACTACGCTACACTAACAAGTAAATGTTAACTATTTCTATTAAAAAAACCCAACTATTTACAGATAAGCTGAAGAAGCGCAATGAACACTAAGGCTCCATCCCAGATCATAGAATCTCAGGGTTGGAAGGGACCTCAGGAGGTCATCTAGTCCAACCCCCTGCTCAAAGCAGGACCAATCCCCAATTTTTGCCCCAGATCCCTAAATGGCCCCCTCAAGGATTGAACTCACAACCCTGGGTTTAGCAGGCCAATGCTCAAACCACTGAGCTATCCCTCCCCCCCGCAATCATGAGTGGTGAGAAGAAACTGAAATGTTGGTGTTCTAGCAGCAGTGCTTAATTTGTGCTGGGGCTGAGCCTTGGCACTCTAAGGTTGGCAGTTCATAGCCCCAGCACCTCTGGGCTCCCGGCCAGTAGCTGCTGCTCTCTGGCTGCCCAGTTTAAAGGCAGCACGGCCACCAGCAGCAGCGCAGACGTAAGGGTAGCAAGGCTATTCCATGCCCTTACTTCTGAACTGCTCCTGGCAGTGGCACTGCCTTCAGAGCTAGGTGCCCAGCCAGCAACCACCGCGCTCTGGCTGCCCAGCTTGAGCCCCGGGAACACTTTCATTACAAACTAAGCACTGTCCAGCAGCCCCCCGCCCCATGCCCTTGAGGAAAAGCAAGTAGTGAGCAGGGGCACACATGTGGACTGAGCAGACACTGGTAGGAAGAATTCTCTGGTCCTGGGTGCATGGAGCACATGCGCAACCTGAAGCCCACTACACAAAGGGATAAGAACCTGAAGAAGAACAGGGCACTTACAAACAGATTTCTAACTTGAAATTCATGTCTGCTGAGATAATTTATGTATGTTCTGCATTTTGGAGTTTTTGTTCTGAATATAAAAATGAATAAATAAGCTCGTGCACACAGTCAGTGCCTGAAGCCTGCCGCATCCAGCCCTAGTATCTGACTTGCTGCCTCCAGTGACTTTCTGATTGGGTAGGAGTCACCTTGAGAGGCCTTGAAACAGTTTCACTGGCAATCCCCACAGCAGACGTTCTACTATATTGCAAGCAAAACAACCCTCCAATTTTCATTATCAAGGTAAAATGGACAGAACACCACCTCTAAAAAGAAAGAATTAACATTCTGATTTGAATGTAATACTTGAAATGCCTCCTAGCCATGCACCCCTCTGGATCTTATAGTACAAAAGCTCAGTGGCTTGTGATTTATTCCAATAACTTGTAAAGAACTGAATAAAGTGTATATGAGTAAAAGGTTATTTAAAGTTGGTTATTATAGTATTTTGTTATCACTATGCTCCAACCTCTACTACAAGAATAATCCTTAAAAAACAGAATATACTGAAGCTGACATTGTGAAGATAAAAACAGCAAAATGTGAGGCTTGGCTGTGCTGAAGTCTGTGCAAACACATTCATTATGTAATATGGTAGATGTCATCTGTGACGGAGCTGTAAGCTGGAAAATTGTATAGGGCAGATATTTCTCATGTTTTCTTTTTCTTATGAACATACTATGACACCTCTGCAGCTGAGCTCCACAACTAGAGGTTCAATATTTCAAAATCTACTTTTGACAGGGAAATTTTTTTAAAAAAAATCAGTAATATTTGAACTAAACCATATCAAAGCTATTTTGTCTGCTTCATTTTGGTATTCAATTGGGTTTTAGATGCACACCATCTGTGTCCTATCAAAATAAGGTCAAGAATCTCCAAAGATTTTGTCACAAAATGATTTTTTTAATTTTATTTTTGATAAAATGTATGAACATTTATCATGGATGGCCTTTGCTAGATACTTTTATGTGTGGGTATATTATGTATATTTACAAATACACAACAATTGTTGTTATGATAGGGACAACCCTATGGGGTAAGGCCCCTACTTTTGTTAAGCCCTCAGTAAAACAAAGACAATTCCCATCCACATAGTTTACAGTCTAAGATTATGACAAGACACATCAGGTGGATAAACAGACAAGACAGGGCAGAGAGGGGTGTCTCAATGAATGTGTGTATTGAGAGAGAAAGAAATAATCTGCTGATGTTTGGAACAAGCTCTACTGAACATGTATAAATAGTGATTTTCAGAGGCTTATAACTCAGCTCAATCTGGATAGATTTTCATGTGTAAAGCACCTCTGATTTAGGGTTGCTAGGCATCCGGGTTTCAACCAGAATGCCCGGGTGAAAAGGGACCCTGACGGCTTTGGTCAGTACCACTGACTGGGCTGCTAAAAGTCCGATTGGCCATAGCAGCTGGCTCTGTGTGGTTCCCGGAAGCGGTTTGGCTCCTAGGGGCAGGGTCGGCCAGAGGGGTTCTGTCCGCTACCCACACCCTGCATGCCAGCTCCGCAGTTCCCATTGGCTGGGAACCACAGCTAATGGAGCTGCAGGGGCGGTGTCTGTAGACGGGGCAGCATGCAGAGCCGCCTGGTCGCACTTCTGCCTACGAGACAGAGGGATATGCCGGCCACTTCCTGGGAGCCGCCACAGGTAAGCACCACCTAGAGCCTGCACCCCTCATGTCTTCTGCATCCCAAACTCCTGCCCCAGCCCTGAGCACCCTCCTACACCCAAACTCCCTCCCAGCACCTGCACCCCCTCCTGCATCCCAGTCTCCTGCCCCACCCCAAGCCTCCTCCCATGCCCAAACTTCCTCCCAGAGCCCACCCCCCCGCACCCCAAAACCTTGCTCCAGCCTGGAGCTCTCTCCTGCAGCCCAAACCCCTCATCCTCAGCCCCACCCTAGAGCCCGCACCCCCGCCAGACTGCTCAACCCCTCCCGCACCCCAATCCTCTACCCCAGCCTGGTGAAAATGAGCAAGTGTGGAGGAGAGCAAGTGTTGGAGAGAGGGGGGAAGGAGTGAGTGGGGGCAGGGCCCCGGAGAAGGGGTGGGATGTGGCGGTGCCTCAGGGAAGGGACAGGCCAGAGGTGTTCGGTTTTCTGCAATCAGAAAGTTGTCAACCCTACTCTGACTCCAGGACCATCCCTCTGACAAATTTTTAGTTCCTGCTCCAAAGCATGGAGGTGCCATTGCTCTTAAAAGAAATAAATGGGGGGGAAAGTTTAACATTGGCAAACTACTTATTTTTCCTAATCTCATTCTCAGAAAAGCCTAAACTGTTATGATTGATTTAAAAACAAAACAAAAAACCGTCTGAGGCCAAGAGAGCATGGAAAATTTCAGCTTAAGTGGTGTGAGTTTGGCAAAATTATAAGCAACTAAAAACAGGGGCTTATAATGGGAAATGGCAGACAATCTTAATTATGGGCATTGCTACAAGTGCTGTCTCTAAAAATAAACTACATTAAATGAATGTTAAGATTGCCTGGCTAAGCTCTCAGAAGTCAAGAAATGTCAGTTAAGACTGCTCTGCTGAGCAAATGAATTATGAAAAAGTCTAATTGTATACTATTTCTAAAATAATACAATAAAATATCAACTATTTTTCTGCAACCTTAGATACACATGTGCAGCATCTGTGTGTATCTCACACATACAAACAATGAATGTAATGTATACAGAATGGGTCCTGTGGAGTCCTTGTGTGATTCATTGTGTAACTTCTGAGATGCACTTACAAGGATGTAGAAAACATGTGATACATTATATTTGAGAAACTGTATGTGATTATGCAATTGAAGACTATCATAATGCATTCACACAAGGGGGCAGAAAGTTAAGGTTTATGTGCATACACACAGTGAACTGTTCTGAAGGCTTGAGCAAGGCAAATAAATTGTTCACTCAGAAACAATGCAGTATGAAAAAACAATCATGAAGAAAGCCTATTAGTCAGGAAAGTATTGATTTCAAGATCACAAATTGCGGAAGAGATCTTTTTAGCAGTAAAGCAGAATGAAGAGATGACATAAGAGAAATGCACATAAGTTTGGATATGTCTCTTTAAGAGAGTCAACCCACTAAATTGAGTATAAATTCTAAGTTGCAATTTCCTATCTACCTTAGCAAAATTCAGTTTCTGCTGTTTGCTATCTCAGCTGTTGCCCAGTATACCAGAATACATATTTTCCTATGTCATGCACTGGGGATTTATGACACTTCCAAACAGAGTTTGAGTCTGATCTAAATGAAGTCAATCAAAGTTTTGTCAATGACTGCATGTGGAGAAGGGCCAGGTCTTAGGTGTACAATACAATTTTCAATAAAGTATATCAGGTTCACAATTTACAAGTGCCTTAGGCAACTTCAATTTAAGCAATCTGTTACAGAATAGAACATTGTTCCAAAGGATATTAAAAATAGAACTACCAGGGACAAATTCAGCAATGACAAATGGTGGGGTAAATAAGTTAGTCATAAAACAGTGTATTGTAACATGCACAAATATAGCAGTCAGTAGGTGAGCAAAGCAAGAGTAACTTAAACCAGTTTAGTAGTCTGTGGGGACCAAGTTCACTTGTGATGTGATTGTGCAAAATTCCTGTTGAGCTACATTCAGACCTGATGTAGGAGAGTGAAACTTAACTTCAGTGGGAGTTGCTCCAATTACTCAGGCCTGAATTTAGTCCAGAGAATACAATACTAAAGTATACTTCACTTAATACATGTGCAAATTAACACTAAAATAACATTAAAGTAATATTAAAGATCAGATTTAAATCTATTAAATGGGGATTCAAAATTGAGTCCGAAACTCCATTTTACAGTAGTACATGATCTCTTAGCACTTAGTTTGTGGAAGATCATGCAACTTTTAGAGACTTAAGAAATACCTAAGAGCAAGTTAAGGCCAAAGTTTGAAAGTTGAAGCGTTTTTTCATATCTTACACAAAAGAATGAATTTGGCTCTCAGTGGAAGTTTCTGAGGTGCTGCCTTTGAAGTAGTACTTTGGCATGCCTTAATGTAGGGATCATTGACAGGACTTTGTGGTTTGCCAGGCAAATGCTAAATTAGCTACTGTTTAAACTATACATTAATATGACAGTCTGTTACTACAAATCTGGATCCCTCAGACTCATAAATACAGTTCTAATTAAGAAACACTGTTTAATATGCACACCCTTGGTTCCTTAATTAACAGATTATAATGATACTACCATAGCCATAAAGGTTTATCATATCAAAACCTACTTGTGCATTGCTTACTTTGCAGATTGCCAGAAACTCTAGGGTATGTCTACATTAAGAAATTAGGTCAAATTTACAGAAGCCAGTTTTGTAGAAAGCGTTTTTATACAGTTGATTGTGTGTGTGTCCTCACAAATGCTCTAAGTGCATGTAGTCGGCGGAGTGTGTCCACAGTACTGAGGCACCCGTCGACTTTTGAAGCGTTGCACTGTGGGTGGCTATCCTACAGTTCCCGCAGTCTCTGCTGCCCATTTGCATTCTGGGTAGAAAGCCCAGTGCCTGATGGGGCTAAAACATTGTCGCGGGTGCTTCTGGGTACATATCGTCAGGCCTCGGTTCCCTCCCTCCCTCCCTCTGTGAAAGCAAGGGCAGACAATCATTTTGCGCCTTTTTTCCTGAGTTACCTGTGCAGACGCCATACCACGGCAAGCCTGGAACCCGCTCAGCTCACTCTCACTGTATGTCTCCTGGGTGCTGGCAGACGTGGTACTGCATTGCTACACAGCAGCAGCAACCCATTGCCTTGTGGCAGCAGATGGTACAATAGGCCTGAAAACCATCCTCATCATATCTGAGGTTCTCCTGGCCGCCTCGGTAAGGTTGGTCAGGAGCGCCTGGGCAGATATGGGTGCAGGGACTAGAGTGACTCGACCAGGTCATTCTCTTTAGTCCTGCACGCAGCCCTATTGTACCATCTTATGGTGAGCAGGCAGGAGATGTGGACGGCTTGCAGTCCTTCTGCACCGTCTGCTGCCAGCCAAAGATGTAAAAGATAGATGGAGAGGATCAAAACAAGAAATAGACCAGATTTGTTTTGTATTCATTTGCTCCCCCCTCCCTCCCCCTGTGAAGTCCTGCCTGAAATACCAGAAGGAGGGATAGCTTAGTGGGTTGAGCATTGGCCTGCTAAACCCAGGGGTTTGAGTTCGATCCTTGAGGGGGCCATTCTGTGTGACAATTGTTTTTGTTTCTCCTTGATGTAAAGCCACCCCCTTTGTTGATTTTAATTCCCTGTAAGCCAACCCTGTAAGCCATGTTGTTAGTCGCCCCTCCCTCCATCAGAGCAACGGCAGACAATCGTTCTGTGCCTTTTTTCTGTGCAGACGCCATACCACGGCAAGCACGGAGCCCACTCAGATCACTTTGACATTTAGGAGCACATTAAACACCACGAGCATTATCAGCAGTATATGCAGCACCAGAACCTGGCAAAGCGAAACCGGGCGAGTAGGCGACGTCAGCGCGGTGACGAGAGTGATGAGGACATGGACACAGACTTCTCTCAAAGCATGGGCCCTGGCAATGTGGGCATCATGGTGCTAATGGGGCAGGTTCATGCTGTGGAACGCCGATTCTGGGCCCAGGAAACAAGCACAGACTGGTGGGACCGCATAGTGTTGCAGGTCTGGGACGATTCCCAGTGGCTGCAAAACTGTCGCATGCGTAAGGGCACTTTCATGAAACTTTGTGACTTGCTTTCCCCTGCCCTGAAGTGCATGGATACCAAGATGAGAGCAGCCTTCACAGTTGAGAAGTGAGTGGCAATAGCCCTGTGGAAGCTTGCAACGCCAGACAGCTACCAGTCAGTTGGGAATCAATTTGGAGTGGGCAAATCTACTGTGGGAGCTGCTGTGATGCAAGTAGCCAATGCAATCAAAGATCTGCTGATATCAAGGGTAGTGACCCTGGGAAATGTGCAGGTCATAGTGGATGGCTTTGCTGCAATGGGATTCCCTAACTGTGGTGGGGCCACAGACGGAACCCATATCCCTATCTTGGCACTGGAGCACCAAGCCGGTGAGTACATAAACCGCAAGGGGTACTTTTCAAGAGTGCTGCAAGCACTGGTGGATCACAAGGGATGTTTCACCAACATCAACGTGGGATGGCCGGGAAAGGTACATGATGCTCGAATCTTGAGGAACTCTGGTCTGTTTCAAAAGCTGCAGGAAGGGACTTTATTCCCAGACCAGAAAATAACCATTGGGGATGTTGAAATGCCTATAGTTATCCTTGGGGACCCAGCCTACCCCTTAATGCCATGGCTCATGAAGCCGGACACAGGCAGCCTGGACAGTAGTCAGGAGCTGTTCAACTACAGGCTGAGCAAGTGCGGAATGGTGGTAGAGTGTGCATTTGGATGTTTAAAAGCGCGCCGGCGCAGTTTACTGACTCGGTTAGACCTCAGCGAAACCAATATTTCCACTTTTATTACTGCTTGCTGTGCGCTCCACAATATCTGTGAGAGTAAGGGGGAGACATTTATGGTGGGGTGGGAGGTTGAGGCAAATCGCCTGGTCACTGGCTACACGCAGCCAGACACCAGGGTGGTTAGAAGAGCACAGGAGGGCGCGGTGCGCATCAGAGAAGCTTTGAAAAACAGTTTCATGACTGGCCAGGCTATGGTGTTAAAGTTCTGTTTGTTTCTCCTTGATGAAAACCCCCACCCCTTGGTTAACTCTACTTCCCTGTAAGCTAACCACCCTCCCCTCCTCCCTTCGATCACCACTTGCAGAGGCAATAAAGTCATTGTTGCTTCACACTCATGCATTCTTTATTAATTCATCACACAAATAGGGGGATAACTGCCAAGGTAGCCCAGGAGGGGTGGTGGAGGAAAGAAGCACCAGGAGGCATCGTGGAGGAGGGAAGGACAAGGCCACACAGCACTTTAAAAGTTTAAAACTTTAAAACTTATTGAATGCCAGCCTTCTGTTGCTTGGGCAATCCTCTGGGGTGGAGTGGCTGGGTGGCCGGAGTCCCCCCCACTGCGTTCTTGGGCGTCTGGGTGAGGAGGCTATGGAACCTGGGGAGGAGGGCGGTTGGTTATACAGGGGCTGTAGCGGTGGTCTGTGCTCCAGCTGCCTTTCCTGCAGCTCAACCATATGCTGGAGCATATTAGTTTGATCCTCCAGCAGCCTCAGCATTGAATCCTGCCTCCTCTCATCATGCTGCCACCACCTTTCAGCTTCAGCCCTCTCCTCAGCCTGCCACCTCTCCTCCTGGTCGTTTTGTGCTTTCCTGCACTCTGACATTGTCTGCCTCCATGCATTTGTCTGTGCTCTGTCAGTGTGGGAGGACAGCATGAGCTCAGAGAACATTTTATCATGAGTGCGTTTTTTCACCTTCTAATCTTCACTAGCCTCTGGGAAGGAGAAGATCCTGTGATCCTTGAAACACATGCAGCTGGTGGAGAAAAAAAAAGGGACAGTGGTATTTAAAAAGACACATTTTATAGAACAATGGGTACACTCTTTCACGGTAAACCTTGCTGTTGACATTACATACACAGCACATGTGCTTTCTTCCAAGGTCACATTTTGCCTCCCCCCACCACGTGGCTAGCTCCTCCCCCCTCCCCGTGACTAACAGTGGGGAACATTTCTGTTCAGCCACAGGCAAACAGCCCAGCAGGAACGGACACCTCTGAATGTCCCCTTAAGAAAAGCACCCTACTTCAACCAGGTGACCATGAATGATATCACTCTCCTGAGGATAACACAGAGAGATAAAGAATGGATGTTGTTTGAATGCCAGCAAACATACACTGCAATGCTTTGTTCTACAATGATTCCTGAGTACGCGCTACTGGCCTGGTGTGGTAAAGTGCTCTACCATGGTGGACGGAACAAGGCTGCCCTCCCCAGAAACCTTTTGTAAAGGCTTTGGGAGTACATCCAGGAGAGCTGCAAACGCCAGGGCAAATTAATCATTAAACATGCTTGCTTTTAAACCATGTATAGTATTTTAAAAGGTACACTCACCAGAGGTCCCTTTTCCGCCTGGCGGGTCCGGGAGGCAGCCTTGGGCGGGTTCCAGGGGTACTGGCTCCAGGACCAGGGTGAGAAACAGTTCCTGGCTGTCGAGAAAACCGATTTCTCCACTTGCTTGCTGTGAGTTATCTACAACTTCATCATCATCATATTCCTCATCTTCAAAACCTGATTCCGTGTTGCCTCCATCTCCATTGAAGGAGTCAAACAACACGGCTGGGGTAGTGGTGGCTGAACCCCCTAAAATGGCATGCAGCTCATCATAGAAGTGGCATGTTTGGGGCTCTGACCCGGAGCGGCCGTTTTGCCGGTTTTCTGGTAGGCTTGCCTCAGCTCCTTAAGTTTCAAGTGGCACTGCTTCAGGTCCCTGTTATGGCCTCTGTTCTTCGTGCCCTGGGAGATTCTGACAAATGTTTTGGCATTTCGAAAACTGGAACGGAGTTCTGATAGCACGGATTCCTCTCCCCATACAAGATCCTGTACCTCCCGTTCAGTCCATGCTGGAGCTTTTTTGCGATTCTAGGACTCCATCATGGTCACCTCTGTTGATGAGCTCTGCATGGTCACCTCTGCTGATGAGTCTGCACTCAACCTGCAGCTTGCCACGCTGGCCAAACAGGAAACTGAAATTCAAAAGTTCGTGGGCCTTTTCCTGTTTACCTGGCCAGTGCATCTGAGTTGAGAATGCTGTCCAGAGCGGTCACAATGGAGCACTCTGGGATAGCTCCTGGAGGCCAGTACCGTCTAATTGCATCCACAATACCCCAAATTCGACCCAGCAAGGCCGATTTCAGCGCTAATCCCCTTGTCAAGGGTGGAGTAAGGAAATCGATTTTAAAGAGCCCTTTAAGTAAAAAAAAAGGGCTTCATCATGTGGACGGGTGCAGGTTAAATCGATTTAACGCTGCTAAATTCGACCTCAACTCCTAGCACAGACCAGGGCTAAGAGCCTCTGCACATACACACAGTAACTCTCTATATGTAGGCTTCCCCTGGCAATTCTGTTGAAAAGTAGCTAATGGACACATTAACACGAGCACATCACCAAACCAGATTCAATAATTGCAACTCCATCCTTCAATAAATAGCTTACAATGACACTTGGGATTTAGACAGAAAAAGCTAACTGATAAGACTCCCTAGCAGTCTGCTCCACAAGTTACCTAAGAAGTTAAAAGTATTTCATTGTGTGCGTGTGTGACCATAAACTTTGGCTCAGAGATAAGGAGGTTTTAAAACTGATATTTAGCAAAAATGTTCCAAAATTCTGCTGTCTCCCTAGGACATTTTTTAAAAATCCATTAATAACATGTTTGTCATTGTTGGAGTGCCTATTATGAGGTTCAGGCTGTGTGAAAGCCTGTCTCGACACAAGAGATATGGCAGGCTTGTTGGGATGGAGAGGAGCTGATGGAAGATGGATATGTGCTCCCTTGTTGACAAGTGGTGGGGACAAGCAAGGAGACAGATCAGTAAAAACTTTCATTAAATCAAGAAAATACACAACTTGCCTCTAACTTCACCTCTGTTGGCTTCTTACACCAGCTGCTTCTCTGGAACCCTACTGAGGAACAAATTGCTTTCCTAGCAGGACATTTGGACACTCCTGCATTAATAGATATGGATCTCAGCATGCCAAGCCAAGCAAGAAGGAAATTTAATATGAGCAACACTGTCATCTCAATTTAGGACAACAGCTAGGATGCCCTACAGGGCATTACAACAGCTTCTAGAAGTACACAACATAAGACAATCTTACTGTCTTAAGGCTATGGAAAGCTGGTATTTCTAGTAAATAGCGAGACTAAGGAGAAAGGAAAATGTAAATGCATATATGACAACAGCATTGTACTGTCTGGGAGCATCAGTTTCAATTCGAAGGGCTTTCATTTCTGCAAAGAACTGCAGCCAAGTTCGCAGGAAAAAAATGAAAAAGTGAAGATATTAATAACACTAGGTGGCAGGCATTTCGTTTTCAGGAGGAGGGAAATTTCAAAGAGAAAAACCTTGGTAACTTTGATAGTGACAGCTTCAACATAACTAAGTAGTGCTACACATTACAAGGAACACAGAAACTTTGGGTATGCATCTTATGATAGTGAGTTTTTTTTTAAAACAGTCACATGCATGTGTTCAACTTTTTATCTTTGCAGAATTCATTATTTATTAGTTCTGTAATAAACCTCTCTATTAATTAAATCTAATCCAAAACCAGATTTAAGATGGCTCATTTTAAAAAAAAAAATGTCTAGGGATGGTTCAAAACTGGGATCGTTTATCAGAATCCTCTGAATCATGCAAAAAGAAAAGGAGTACTTGTGGCACCTTAGAGACTAACCAATTTACTTGAGCATAAGCTTTCGTGAGCTACAGCTACAGCTCACGAAAGCTTATGCTCAAGTAAATTGGTTAGTCTCTAAGGTGCCACAAGTATTCCTTTTCTTTTTGCGAATACAGACTAACACGGCTGTTACTCTGAAACCTCTGAACCATGGTGCTTCAGACAAATTGGAACTTGGATTGTTACTGACCCCAGTTCTGCAGAACCCAAACCCAGCCCTCTTAGTTCAACTCCAGAGATGTTATACTTACACTGATGTTTAAGCACATACAATTCCCAAAGCATTGCATATCAGAGGCCTGACTCTTCACTGTCTTGCAACTTGGGCAGTCATTTACATCTGTGCCAGAGAGCGCACATCCACTTTGCACAGATGTAATGGACTATACATGCTTGAGGCAGGCAATTTAATATTGAATGTTGTTATGGTGAGACAGCCAGTTCAGAATCCCACAATGTAGATGTACTATTACAGACTCTTATGAACTGACACTCTTATTACAAAAGGAATAAAATAAAAATCATGCAAACCACAGAATTCATGCAGCTTGACACACATCAAACCACCCTTTAAATCATAAAAAAACCAACCTACATATACATCTAGTGATAGGAAAAACCTCCAGAGATTCATAGTTTGAAAGTCCTACAAAAGACTGTTTTCTGGTAGCTCTTCTTTGCTTCTTGGTATTGTCTTCTTCTGGGAAACTAACGAGTGGGGCTTGCTACAGCTTCTGGATTTTTTCTGATGGAAAGCGATCTCCCCCAGCCTATGTCTTCAAGGAGCCACCAGGAATGATCACCACTTCCCTTAATCTTGACTTGTCTCATAGACTCATAGATATTAAGGTCAGAAGGGACCATTATGATCATCTAGTCTGACCTCCTGCACAATGCAGGCCACAGAATCTCACCTACCCACTCCTGCAATAAATCTCTCACCTCGTCTTCAAAAGTGCTTATCACAAACACACTCTCCACAACACAAAGCAGCACAGAGTACTCTCAGTTGCCGATGCTGTCACACCTTTTCTGACTGGTACAAAGTACAGAGAATGAAGCCACTCTTGCTGAGAAAATCAAAATGGACTGTGGTTATTATCCCAACCCATGGGACAGATGCTGTAATCAGGAAAACAGACAAAATATTATGTGACTAATTTAACTGTCAAAACCAGCTTGAAATTTTAAAAAGTAATACAAAAAATTGCAGCAAAAATTGCATATTCATAACATTCCCAATAAGCAAAACATTTCAGTTTTGCTAAATTGCTCGAATTTTGTCAATTTTTCAGAAATTTTAAATTTCAGTGAGTAACATTTAATGGAAATATCTGATCAGCTCTAATCTATCTCTGTGTATCTTTAGAGGTAGACATACACAGAAAGAAGAGAACAAATATCCTGAATGTTGATACAGATTAATTTCCCCATCATTTTCCTTTAATTGTGCAGAAAGTTAACTACATTGGTCACTTACTTGAGTGCCTCAGTCCACAACTAAGTACTGTACAACAGTGGCTCTCAACCTTTCCAGACTACTGTACCCCCTTTTCAGGAGTCTGTTTTGTCTTGCGTACCCCCAAGTTACACCTCACTTAAAAAACTACTTGCTTACAAAATCAGACATAAAATTACAAATGTGTCACAGCACGCTATTACTGAAAAATTGCTTACTTTCTGATTTTTACCGTATAATAAAATAAATCCATTGGCATATAAATACTGTACTTACATTTCAGTGTGTAGTATATAGAGCAGTATAAACCCAGACATTGTCCGTATTAAATTTTAGTTTGTACTGACTTTGCTAGTGCTTTTTATGCAGCGTGACCAGATGTCCCATTTTTAAAGGGACAGTCCCATTTTTGGGGACTTTTTCTTATATAGGTGCCTATTACCCCCCACCCCCTGTCCTGTTTTTTCACAGTTGCTATCTGGTCACCCTATTTTTATGTAGCCTGTTGTAAAACTAGGCAAATATCAAGATGAATTGATGTACCCCCTGTAAGACCTCTGTGTATCCCCAGGGGTACGCATAGCCCTGGTTGAGAACCACTGCTGTACAGTGTATAAGAAGTCCTGATGCTACTGCAACTACAATTAAAATGTGGCTGGTGGAGATAATAGAATCATAGAATATCAGGGTTGGAAGGGACCTCAGAAGGTCATCTAGTCCAAGCCCCTGCTCAAAGCAGGACCAATCCCCAATTTTCGCCCCAAATCCCTAAACGGCCCCCTCAAGGATTGAACTCACAACCCTGGCTTTAGCAGGCCAATGCTCACACCACTGAGCTATCCCTCCCCCCTGCACAGTGACACTGCACAGAGATACAATTGTACATGTATCCTCTTGATCTGTCCACTTCTACCATACCTGAAGCCATCAGAATGTTAATTTTTTTTTTAAAATAGTTGCTTCTAAATGAAAGAGTAACCTAGAAATAAAATAATCCATCTTTTTAACTTTTCTGTTCTAACTTTTCTTCAATATGTGAATTGTTTGCAAAACTGAAACAGTTCATAGGGGAAAAAACATTCAGAGACTACATTACTAAAAAATAGATTAAAAAAAGGCCTGCTCCCAGAATCCCTAAGGACAGTCTCCCTATATTAGCAAAAATAACAGGGTATGCAAGAAAGTTCTATCATTAGTATGAGTTTCAGCTTGGCATGTGTGCAGTGGGAATCAATCACAGATAACCTTGGGCAATGAACAATAGAAATCTAAAATCAAACAAATGTAAACATCTAATGCCAAAACTACATTAATTGAAAAGGAAACTCCAAATTAAAATCCACACTGTAACTTTAGCTCTTCCCCTCAGCCTGGACAACATAAAATTAAAGTAAGGATTGCAGTCATATGATCAGAAAAACCATGAGAGAAATATTTTATATGCTAAGATCTCATAATGGTTGTCTTTGTAAGTAGATACTCATCCATTAGTAACTAAAATGAAACCTGTTCATAGCCACTGGAAAAGGCATAACTCAGTATACATTCATTAAATATAGGTACTGCTCCATACTAAGGACTAAGACTCTAATTCAAGGAATTTAAACACATGCCTAACTTTAAGCATGTGATTAGTCCCACTGAAGTCAACGAGTCAGGGCCTCTCTTCTCTCCCTTTGATGCCCTTGTACAACTTCCATCAAACAGTTATAACCACACATTGTTCTCTGTGTATTATGTACTTATACCAACACAAGAATATTCCTTAGCTTAGTGCAAACATTTCTTGGCATAAAGTCGTATCTGACAATCTATGTATCTTAGGTTTTTCTGAAACTCTCCATTAGTGACACTATCTTTGGCAATACCAGACCTCCCATCACTGGTAGCGAACTAAGTCTGGTAGATAAAAAGTATGACTGAAATCACTCCCTAAATTTTTTTTTAACTAACCTATATGAAACTGCACTAGGTCATTGTTTTACACTGGTCATGGTCCTGTCAGGGTTCCTTCCCCACTCTGAACTCTAGGGTACAGTTTAGGTTAAAAACTTCCCCAAAGTACACACTTTGCCTTGTCCTTGAACAGTACGCTGCCACCACCAAGCGTTTTAAACAAAGAACAGGGAAAGAGACCACTTGGAGACGTCTTCCCCCAAAATATCCCCCAAGCCCTACACCCCCTTTCCTGGGGAAGGCTTGATAATAATCCAATTTGTACAAGTGAACACAGACCCAAACCCTTGGATCTTAAGAACAATGAAAAATCAATCAGGTTCTTAAAAGAAGAATTTTAATTAAAGAAGAAGTAAAAGAATCACCTCTGTAAAATCAGGATGGAAAATACTTTACAAGATATTCAGATTCAAAACACAGAGGATCCCCCTCTGGGCAAAACCTTAAAGTTACAGAAAACAGTAATAAACCTCCCTCTTAACACAGGGAAAATTCACATAAAACAAAAGATAAACTAATCCGCCTTGCCTGGCTTACCTATACTGGTTGCAATATTGGAGACTTGGATTAGGATGGGTTGGAGAAGATGGATTTCTGTCTGGCCTCTCTCAGTCTCAAGAGAGAACACACACATAAACAAAGAGCACAAACAAAAGCCTCCCCCCCCAAGATTTGAAAGTATCTTGTTCTCTTATTGGTCCTTTGGGTCAGGTGCCAGCCAGGTTAGCTGAGCTTCTTAACCCTTAACAAGATGTTGCCTCTGGCCAGGAGGGATTTTATAGCATTGTATACAGAAAGGTGGTTACCCTTCCCTTTATATTTATGACAGGTCCTGAACCAGAATCTCAGGAATGAACCACACCCCACTTGGGAGAAGATTTGGATTTGGATCAGTTCATTCTTCTCTCCAGTGTAATACCCACCACCACCACTACCCATCCATACACATATATCTTTTTAAGCCATTTCAAATGAAATGCCTGAACATGGAGATCAGAAAAACAGGGTTAACAAAAGCTGTTTACAGAGCCCTCAACTATAATGGTACTAGTGGATGTCACTAAAATAAAAATGGAACCATTTGAAAGGAATAATACTGTGTAGACATTAAAAACTTCCAGAGCAGCACAAGTTAAAATGCAATAGAAAACAAAATAGTACTAAGAGAGACCAATTAAATGAATATGGGGGTCTGTATACTATGCAATTGTTCCCAATGCCATTGTTCGCTGCATTGTATATAACCACACATTGTTCTCTGTGTAAAATCACTTGAGATTCTCCATGAAAAGATAAAATAGAAAAGCAGTGAAAACATCTTCAAAGAATACATGCGCCAGAAATAGTTCTATTTAAAACAGAATAATAATAGTGTTGTGAGTGCTACATTTCAGAGTTTTCTATAAGTGGAGAAAAGAAATGACATGAAAAGAAAGGCAAAAGACCACATACACAAAAGACACAAATAGCATGTGAATAGCTAACTGCTACAGATTCAATATAACTAAAAGATGGAAAGACATCAGTGAATCAAACTGCAGTCATATATTTCAAGATAAATGTGAAATCCTATACCGAAAAACTGATTTTAAGGGCAAAAATTAGTAGAACTCATTTCACAAAAGAAAGGCTATCACTCTTCTACACTTATTTGATGAGAGTTGTATGACTGCTTTGCTCCAAAGTGCTTTTCCATACAGTGTGGTGTGGAGGAGCAAGAATATGGAAATCCCAGAGCAAATGCTAAGAACCCTACTGAATGGGAGCAGCTCACTGGCAAGTTCCCCATCTGGAGGCTTTGTGGGGAGCAAGTTATGCCAAAGTGGTGAACAGAGCCAGGGAGTAGCTGCTCTATGCAGCAGGGGTAACCCGACAGATTTCCAGATACAAATATAAATAAATATATAAATATAAACTGCAATTGAGCATTAACTCAATTTTTGCGGTTTTTGCATGGCCTCCCCCAACCCCCAAAGTGCAGGTCAGCATAGCGCTATGGGGGAGAACCGGAGAAAGCCAAGAGCAGCATGATGCCAAAGTGAGAGAGAATGGTTGTCCGAAGGGAGGGAGACTGAGAAGTAGCATGGAAGGACCAGTATGCTATGCAGAGGCCTCTAAATCTAAATGATCCAGGGGTCTCATGGCCACATCTGCCCTGCCTTCTCAACCTGACTACAAACCTTTCCCCTCAGGGTAGAATACAATGGAATGCTTGTGAGTTTAAATAGACAGATTCTGAATTACCTTCTCCCCCTCTCTGGAATTTCTGTGAAAGGGGATTGATACGGCTTGTGATTTATTTTTAATGGTTGTGGCCCCCTGTGATTCCATTTGCATTTACTGCTTTATTAACATGCATATCAATGGAAGTACCTAGACAGCTATGTTCTCTACAACAGTAAGTACACACGGCATATTAAAAACAAAACAACCCACAGAGCTGAAATCCAAATTTGAAACCAAATCCTCACCAGAACAAAAAACTGATTACAGTATGGACCTCAAGGTAACTAGAGCAGTCAGTGGCTTTTGAAATGATGCATAGGACACACATGGAACTAATTTTTTCAATGTCAGACTACATATAGACTAGGTAGACTGTCTATTTTACCACAAAAGGTGTTGTAATGCTTACTGAATTTCGTGAAGCTTGGGTTGGCTTAGCCTGTGTCACTATGCAGTGGGCAACAGTGGCATTCCAGAGAAAGATCTTGGACCTCTCTTACCCCTTAAATAATTTGAACTCCTAAAAGAATGAGAGAGACTCATTGTCAATCAGGATGGAGGGATTCAGCTTTGGTCACTGCCAGATGTATACTATTTGCCTTTTGACATTATTTTGGATGGCCTCAGTGGAATTCTTCAGGGCTATTACAGCTCAGAGCTTTCCCTAAAGTCTTGGTAGTAAAAGGCAGGTACCATTTGAGGGTGATTGTTTCAAAGCAATGAAAGACTCATTCAAATTCTGTTGATCAAAACATACGAGAGAGGAGAAGACAATGTTATCATGAAGTTTCACACTGGGAAATATGCTCTCTTTTTGAAGTTATGTGGCAGTATTTAGAAGGCTGCTACAGAGATGAACTCTGATTTCATATATGGATGGTTGTCCAATGACAGCATACAAGTGTTCTGCAATGTTGCACACAATATTAGACATTCAGTCTTGACTGGTTTGTACTTGGAATTTATTCTTTCTGAACTTGGGTCATCATGGCAAAAGCTGCTATGGGTCTGAACAAATAATCTAGAAACATCGGAAATGGCAATCAGCAAAGTATCCAATGTATTTATGTTGATCAAAACCAAGCTGGGTAGGTCAAGGTTTGAAAAAACAGAGAAAAAATTAAATTAAATGTTAAAAAAGAAAAGGTGAAGGTAGGAATTATTTATTAAAATGGACATGTCAACATTTCTTCAGTTTGTTTATTTAAGAGTCACAGCACAAGAAAGGAAAGAGAACTGTTTACAGAGATATGTAGACTATTAATAATATTCTGGGTACAACAGCTCAGGTTTGCTCATAGTTTATTCAGTATGGCAGCCATTTTGGATCCTTCCTGATATTCCCTAAGAGAGACTGTGGGATCAACTTTTGACATGTTGTGAAAGCTGGTACATGATCGGTGGTCAGTGCCGTGTTTGGTGGTGATCCACTTGGGTGAGAATGACTTAGTGCCAGCTGGATGCTCAACTGATTCTAAAGATCAAGCAGGACTTACCCAGGCTGCAGCAAACCTTCACAGTCTCATAGCTAGAATGGTCACTGTTTCTGATCAGACAGATCTGGAGGCCTAATAGAAACGCCATGGCTGGAGCCTGGCCAAGAACGAAAATGGAACGGGAAAACCATGCATTTCTGCACTTTAAGGATTCTGTGATGAAGCATCAGCTATTTACCTACAGCTGCTTGGAACATTTTAGGATTGTTGGAGTATTCCTATCTGAGACAAGTTCAGACACATTAAATGCAGATACAAAGGCTATGAAGGAAGCATATTGTGGCAGATATGGAACTGCTCTGTAATAATCTAAGAATACTGATCTATACATAATTTTAAGAATACTGTATGTGACCTGGTCAGGGAGGTGCAGTTACTGTATATCGGGTTATTAGGCTTTCCTGTATAAATGTATCAATTTAGCTTAGTAGGGCTGCTGTTGGAAAAAATAAGCAGGAAGGCAATACAATGGTTCCCTTAGAAGAACAGCCAGGCACACACTTGAAAGACAACAGGGAAAGCTATTATCTTCAAGGATCCTGTATCTGTCTTGAACAAGTTGCGAACCTTTCTTGCCAGTAGTAGGAACCAACAGATCAAACAGCTATGAAGAGTTAAAAAGTGACTTAATCGCTGAGAAGAGAAGTGATCAAAGGACTGGGTAAGAATTAAAGCAACACTCCCCAAAAGCAGGGGGAACAAGAACTTGCGTGTGAGTTAAAGGACAATATTGTCACCCGCACTCTAACGGTGTCAGGGACTTATAGAAAGCTTAGACCTACCAGGATCCCCGTGCGGAAGATGGAGATATTCCTGGTAAGCCAGACATGCATACAGTCTGTTTTATTGTTTGAAGATCTTTCTCTCTATGATGCTTTTTGTGACAGGTTCAGTCAGAGACCCCTTTGGGACTGCCACCTGATGTGCTGAGACTACCTCTGCTAGTTTGGGCCTCCAGAACCCTGCGCTGCTGAGCCAGACACACCAGTCTGCTCCAACACAGACCTAGGGTCTGAACCACATGCCCCAAAGCTGCAGACTTAACTGAAAACAGCTTAAGAAGTGCTCCAGCCTCCAGCACCCAGACACCCAGCTCCCAATGGGATCCAAACCCCAAATTAATCCGTTTTACTCTGTATAAAGCTTATACAGGGTAGTCATAAATTCTCTGCCCTCTATAACACTGATAGAGAGATATGCACAGCTGTTTGCTCCCCCAGGTATTAATTACTTATTCTGGGTTAATTAATAAGCAAAAGTGAGTTTATTAAGTATAAAAAGTTAGATTTAAGTGGTTCCAAGTAATAACAGACAGAACAAAGTAAGCTACCAAGCAAAATAAAACAAAACACGCAAGTCTAAGCCTAATACACAAAGAAACTGATTACAGATAAAATCTCACCCTCAGAGATGTTTCAATAAGCTTCTTTCACAGATTGGATTCCTTCCTAGTCTGGGCCCAGTCCTTTCCCCAGTACAGTTCTTGTTAACTCCAGCTTAGGTAGTAACTAGGGGATTTCTCATAACTGGAACCTCCTTGTTCTGTTCCACCCCCTTATATAGCTTTGGCACAAGGCAGGAATCTTCGTCTCTCTGGGTCCCCACCCCTTCTTCTAAATGGAAAAGCATCAGATTTAAGATGGATTCCAGTAACAGGTGGCATGGTCACATGTCCCTTGAGACCCCAAGCCTTCATTCCTCCTGGCCTGACTCACAGGAAGGCTTGCCAGTAAACAGAGCTACTTACAACCAATTGTCCTAGTTGATGGGAGCCATCAAGTTTCCAAACCACCATTAATGGCCCACACTTTGCATAATTACAATAGGACCTCAGAGTTATATTTCATATTTCTAGTTTTAGATACAAGAATGATACATTTATACAAATAGGATGACCACACTCAGTAGATTATAAGCTTTGTAATGATACCTTACAAGAGACTTTTTGCACGAAGCATATTCCAGTTACATTATATTCACACTCATGATCATATTTTCATAAAATCATATGAAGTGCAACATCATGCTTTTATTCTAACTGAATAATACTTTGCTTTAAAAAGGCATATTTGCTTACTGGCTACCACTGCCATAGCTCCCCAAGGGAACAAAACTGCAGGTACTGAAGATAAATCACACCTGCTGAGGTAATCACAGTTGATCATAGGAGGCTACAGATCAGGGCCTGGTCTCAGAGGAGGAGAACTGTATGATTCCCCCCAAAGAGAGACATGGTGGCTCGAGGCTTAAGACATCATTGGGGGTGCACCTGAAGAGACCTGGAGGGATCAGAGGTGCAGTTAGCCCCATAACTGTGACACACATCTCGAGGGCAAAGAGGTGGTTCTTGGTTGCTGGCAATGGGCTGCTCTGCTAAGTGAGGTAGCACAATTTATTGAATGTTTGAAAAGAAGTGAGGTTGTGGTCATTCCAAGTATGCTGTTGTAAAGGTTCCTCCCACACTCTGAACTCTATGGTACAGATGCGGGGACCTGCATGAAAACCTCCTAAGCTTATCTTTACCAGCTTAGGTTAAAACTTCCCCAAGGTACAAACTATTTTACCTTTTGCCCTTGGACTTATTGCTGCTACCATCAGACGTCTAGCAGGGATATAATTTGGAAAGAGTCCGTTTGGAAACGTCTTTCCCCCCCAAATCCTCCCAAACGTTACACCCCCTTTCCTGGGGAAGGTTTGATAAAAATCCTCACCAATTTGCATAGATGACCACAGACCCAAACCCTTGGATCTTAAGAACAATGAAAAAACATTCAGTTTCTTAAAAGAAGAATTTTAATAAAAGAAAAAGTAAAAAGAATCACCTCTGTAAAATCAGGATGGTTAATACCTTACAGGGTAATTAGATTCAAAACATAGAGAATCCCTCTAGGCAAAACCTTAAGTTACAAAAAGACACAAAAACAGAAATATCCATTCCATTCAGCACAGCTTATTTTCTCAGCCATTTAAAGAAATCAGAATCTAACACATATCTAGTTAGATTACTTACTAAGTTCTAAGACTCCATTCCTGTTCTGTCCCCGGCAAAAGCATCACACAGACACAGAGAGAGAGAGAGACTTTGTTTCTCTCTCCCCCCAGCTTTTGAAAATATCTTGTCTCCTCATTGGTCATTTTGGTCAGGTGCCAGTGAGGTTATCCTAACTTCTTAACCCTTACAGGTGAAAGGGTTTTTCCTCTGGCCAGGAGGGATTTTAAAGGTGTTTACCCTTCCCTTTATATTTATGACAGCTGCAATGGCAGAAAATTCCACACAGTGCTAGGGTATACTATACCCGGCAGGGCTGGGAGTGTAGTAAGAAAAATACAGAACTCTTCTTGAAGAAAACTATTGATTGTATTGATAAGGACACAACTAATACTGGTGCAAAGTTCTGCTACATCAACTCCTTTGGTTTCATGTGGGGCCATTAATATGACTACCTAGTTTTCTAGGAACAGTATATGGAATTGTTAATGTATGTGTTACTGGCATAGATGATTCTTGTCTTAGCAAAGCAGTGACCTTTTCACACAAAACCTTTGGCATCATCATTCATATTTGTCTTCAGGCAAAGATTATAGAGTTCAAAATAGAATGTCCCCTAGTTCATAAAAAAATATCTACCTAGATACGAAATATAATGATAATCTGACTTCATTTACTGTGTGTTTTGTTTCACTTTTTTGTGCATAGAGAAAACTGTTGTTAGTTCTGCGAAACCCCCTCAGTCTGTAGAGACGTAATTTTTTTTAAACTCAGGAGCCAACATTTGGTCATCCATATGGAGAAATCCAGATGATAATTTTCCTGAATGAGTGAATTAGAAAATGTTAATTTTACACAGATAACATTTTTTGTAATCAAGTAACATTTGTGAATGGTTTTAGAGCAATTGATATCTGCCACGTGCCATTTCTTCAGCTGGAATGTTCTGCATGGGTTAAATGTCCTTTAATGCACTTTTGAATAGTTACATGTCACACTCTGAAATGGAGATTGAACTCTTCAGCTTTCTGTTGACTGAAATCATGTAAGAAATTGTTTGCTAATAGTTAATGTCATATCCCACTGGGATAAGCACCACTTGGCTCATACTAAAAACAATACAATACCATTAATGTGTTTCCCTGGACAGTGAATATTTGTGATGTATATTATGAAAACACCATTGGTGGGAACCACAGGAGCATAAAAAGCTATTATTTCAATATACATTTATTGCTAAGTTTATTTCCTTTCTGATTTATTTAACTCATCAGTTACAACCTCTTCCATTCCCATAATCATTCCTACAACTGGAAGACGTGGCCAGTTACTGGTTCAGATTAATGGCACTCCATAGACAGCCAACAAAGCACTCTCTTCTCCAAACAAGAAACATTTTCCTGGAAAAATCTAGGTAATTATTACATTATGTTATGGCTGGATGAAACTTTTTTTCATAGTGTGAGATAAAAATTTCATATCTGCAAACATCTGAAAACAAATATCCAGTAGATCCCAATTACCATAAATTTCAATAATGCACATTAATATATGCTGATTTACATAAAATGGTATAGACATGTTTCCTGTTTGTCCCATTTATATACTCCCCTCACATTTAAGAATTATATATCAACTCTCGTTCATTTCACACCAACTCATTCCACCCTACTCCTATTCTTTCCATGCCCACTCTCTCACACACTGCAGGTATAACTCACACCACAACTATCCCAATTCAGTCTACATTTACCCATCCATTCTGCATGCACAAAACTCCCCATTCCAAATACACATAGCCTATCATTCTGCGCACCCATCCCTGCACTACATATCTAACCATTCTGTATGCACCTATAGTGACTCTCAGACTTGACACGTCTGAGTTTTCCCTATAGACTATGGGTTTTCAGACTCTTCTGTGCATCTGTGAAGAAAACCAAACCTGATTGGCTGTTTTCCTCCATTCCCCTGCTTGCTAGAGAAGGGTATAGCCAATCAGAGCTACTACACATGCTGATGGAAAGTCTAGTTTCTCGGCACGGGTAGCAGGTAGAACTCCAACTCCCAACCCCCACAAATGTCCAGGTGTAAGCTGCTGTTCCCAGCCAATGGAAGCAGCCCCATTACTTAGGCTCGTGAAGGGGGTGAAGATGCTCTCTCCCCCCACTGGAGAGCTCTCTGTAGCCAGTGAGGTCCAAGTCAGGGAGTTAAGCTACTGGAATCCCCAGCCATCCCCACAAGGTAGCTTCCTCCCTTTGTGTGCCCAAATGTGATGCACTCATCCACTCATATACTGACCCTATCTCCCTGTATACTCCCATTGTGCTGATGCCCCAATTCCCCCATAGGTTGACTCCTATCCCCATCTCCCATATGAAGCTTACCCCCACCCCCCTCAGTTTGCTACTACAGTCCGAACCCCCTAACCTAACTACAGGTCCAGGGCCTTACCAATGGTGTCTTCAGAGGCCTCTCTCCTCCCATCCCACTGCCTTCAGGACGGGTCTGCTTCTCTCTCCCCAACTTCCAGTCTAGGAGGAGGCACCAAGAGAGGACTCTGCATGCTTAATCTCAAATAAAAGAGCAGGGGACTTTAGGGAAAGGGACATATCCCTGGATGTACAAAAGGAGTTAGACTGAGCATCGCAATGCCTAACTTTTAGGGGCCTAGGAACTTACTGGATTTACAAAGCATGAACTAGGTCCTTAGGCTCCTGTGCAACTCATGGGCAGAGATAGGGGCCTTACAGTGTGACCTACAGAAGCCAGCACACTAGGCAGGCAGTTGCCTGAGGTAGAGATTGGGAGATGCCAACCAGAGAGGGGTGTGCTAAGCTCCACCCCTCTCATGGAAACAGGCACCAAAGCCTGGGATGCAGGGATGCACTTATCTCTGCTAGGAATTCACAGCCAGGGACTCTCTCTTGGAGTGAGGTGCCTATACTGCTCCTGCAAGAAGCCAGGCAACAGGAGCAGCTTCCTCATTACTTTTAGCTTAGTGTACTCACCTGGGATTTGGGAGACCCTTGGTTCAAGTCCCCACTCCACCTGGGAGGAGAGAAATGATTTGAATAGGGATCTGCTACCTCTTAGGTGAGGTACCCTAACCACTGGGTTATGAGATATTCTGATGGGAGGCTGTAGAAGCTGTTTCACTGTGGCTGAGCAGGTGGCCAAAGAGAATGGAGAGTGGGTATTTCTTCCATGTTGCCACCTGGGCAGCACTTGATTGGGTCTAATTTACTTTCCTCTCTGCACCAACTCAGCACCCTTGGGGCAAGTGGAGACAACGTTTCACCCTCTCCCCATCCATTTGCTTGAGGAATAGTACCAGTGGCACAGAAACTGGTCTCCCTCCCCATGTTCAAGCTAAAATATGGAGAGTCCATGCTGGGCAAATCAGGGTGAGTCTTTCTTGTCCTTACTCCACTACATGGCTAAACTACAGCTAGGCATGCCCTGGCCTTACAAGTTTAAGAATCCAGAACCAAGATTACAGTTCCTTCCCAGGTCTCACTTGAGGCTGTGAAGCTATGTCTTGCCCCTTACTCTGGGCAGCTGACCCCTAATTTAGCCTTATTATTTATTTTCATTGTTAATTCTAATAATTCCAAAAAGATAATTTTCAAATTTTTATTAGACTGCATATGTTCCATTAAAATAATTATCCGTGAAGGCAAAAGAACATTGGTGTGTGCCTTTTGCTTCTTTAGGATGTATAGAGAAGGCTTGAAAGGTGGGTTTGGGGGTTTTTTGGCTTGTTTTCTAAAATGAGAAATTCATGCCCACCTCCTAAAGTAAGGGCTCAGAAAGTTCAAAAGATACAAGAAGTCCTCCAGCAAAAAAAAGGGAAGACAGACAAAACTTTACATATCTTTTAATTGAAAGGGAGAAATAAGTGGGAAAAGTCATTTTTGACACATCCCAATCCTGTAAAAGAAACCCTGTCTGGCCTTCTTTATATATTTTAATGAACAGGGCACAAACCATTATTTTTTCCTTTGCAGATCATCTTCAGCATTGTACATTGTTGTTAGGATTAAACGGCATGTGAAGGAAATACAAGGATTTTGTGTATTCCAAGGATCAATCATGTTTAATGTATCTACTCTAGGTATTACAAGGAGCTCATCACTGTCATATCTTGATGTTGGATATCTGATTTTTGTATTGGTTTCAAATAAAATATTTAAAATATTAAGAAAGATAAGGCCAATATATATTACTGTGCTGTGCTTTTTGTGTGTGGGGGAAAACCATGGCAAGGTTAACCAAGCAATTTTGCCAGCTGATTCCATTTGAACAAGTGAGCCACCAGTATCTTAACACTTTCCACTTTATCTCTTAGCTCATGTCTTGTAAGTGTCAGCAGAATAGATTTTCTATCATTGCAGTGCATGTCACCCAATTTAACATAAGAGCTCTTGGGGGGGGAAAAAGCCAGTGGTTTCAATGATTTAATTTCTGAGAAATGTGTGGATATAATGGAGTTAACAGAGACATGGTTATCCAACCATGACACTCTGCCCTTGGTCAAGGCCTCCACATTCAGTGATATATTATATTATCCACATCAGAATTTTCCCTTTTATTTTTTCTTCATCATGTTCTTTTAAGCACACACTGTATTGTAGCTTTCTATTATCTCTCACAACTCTCACTGAATTACAGATGTTCGTTCTCCAAATTCAGAGTATTTTTTTAAAATGTGCAAAAGATGTCTTGTTTAGTTGGAATACATTATTTTAAATTTATTTTCTTTTCACCAATCATTTGTGACTTTAGACCATTTTCTTTACTCTCTGTATTATTGCTTTGCAACTGTAATGCTGCTGTTAAGACTGAGCTGCAACTTCTGTCCTAAACCTACTTTCACTCACTTGTAGCTTTCCCCAAATGTTCCCTTTTGGACTAAAGCTTTCAATGCTTAGTCTCTTATTCAGGAGTGGATTTTTAATTGACATTTCATAAACATTATCTCTTCATCCATTTTTGAGTTATCCAACATTAAATGGATGCATTTTCAGCAATTAAGACATTTACAGATGTTTCTTTTGAACTCTGATAATTGAAAAACAGCTTTGTTTTAACACTTCAAAATGATGCACAGAGATCTCCGATTATGAAATAGTGCCTTTGCTATTTATTTGAAATAGTTTTGAAATAAAGTTCTGCATGTGACACGTATTGAATGACTTATTGAAATAGAAGTGACAAGAAAAGCTGTGCACAGCACAATTGCTTCCTACTTACAAAATTTAAACAGATTATTTGTTTTCTGTAATTACATTTAATTACAGTTTTTAAATAAATAAGATTATCTGTAAACCTTTTAACACTATTTTTTGCTGTTCAATGAGTGCACACCTGCCTCATTCGTTGCACACCAGCCAATCTATCTCAATTTTATATAGAATACCTAGAAATATCATAGAATCATAGAATATCAGGGTTGGAAGGGACCCCAGAAGGTCATCTAGTCCAACCCCCTGCTCAAAGCAGGACCAATTCCCAGTTAAATCATCCCAGCCAGGGCTTTGTCAAGCCTGACCTTAAAAACCTCTAAGGAAGGAGATTCTACCACCTCCCTAGGTAACGCATTCCAGTGTTTCACCACCCTCTTAGTGAAAAAGTTTTTCCTAATATCCAATCTAAACCTCCCCCACTGCAACTTGAGACCATTACTCCTCGTTCTGTCATCTGCTACCATTGAGAACAGTCTAGAGCCATCCTCTTTGGAACCCCCTTTCAGGTAGTTGAAAGCAGCTATCAAATCCCCCCTCATTCTTCTCTTCTGCAGGCTAAACAATCCCAGCTCCCTCAGCCTCTCCTCATAACTCATGTGTTCCAGTCCCCTAATCATTTTTGTTGCCCTTCGCTGGACTCTCTCCAATTTATCCACATCCTTCTTGAAGTGTGGGGCCCAAAACTGGACACAGTACTCCAGATGAGGCCTCACCAATGTCGAATAGAGGGGAACGATCACGTCCCTCGATCTGCTCGCTATGCCCCTACTTATACATCCCAAAATGCCATTGGCCTTCTTGGCAACAAGGGCACACTGCTGACTCATATCCAGCTTCTCGTCCACTGTCACCCCTAGGTCCTTTTCCGCAGAACTGCTGCCTAGCCATTCGGTCCCTAGTCTGTAGCTGTGCATTGGGTTCTTCCGTCCTAAGTGCAGGACCCTGCACTTATCCTTATTGAACCTCATCAGATTCCTTTTGGCCCAATCTTCCAATTGGTCTAGGTCCTTCTGTATCCTATCCCTCCCCTCCAGCGTATCTACCACTCCTCCCAGTTTAGTATCATCCGCAAATTTGCTGAGAGTGCAATCCACACCATCCTCCAGATCATTTATGAAGATATTGAATAAAACCGGCCCCAGGACCGACCCTTGGGGCACTCCACTTGATACCGGCTGCCAACTAGACATGGAGCCATTGATCACTACCCGTTGAGCCCGACAATTTAGCCAGCTTTCTACCCACCTTATAGTGCATTCATCCAGCCCATACTTCCTTAACTTGCTGACAAGAATACTATGGGAGACCGTGTCAAAAGCTTTGCTAAAGTCAAGAAACAATACATCCACTGCTTTCCCTTCATCCACAGAACCAGTAATCTCATCATAAAAGGCGATTAGATTAGTCAGGCATGACCTTCCCTTGGTGAATCCATGCTGGCTGTTCCTGATCACTTTCCTCTCATGCAAGTGCTTCAGGATTGATTCTTTGAGGACCTGCTCCATGATTTTTCCAGGGACTGAGGTGAGGCTGACTGGCCTGTAGTTCCCAGGATCTTCCTTCTTCCCTTTTTTAAAGATTGGCACTACATTAGCCTTTTTCCAGTCATCCGGGACTTCCCCGGTTCGCCACGAGTTTTCAAAGATAATGGCCAGTGGCTCTGCAATCACAGCCGCCAATTCCTTCAGCACTCTCGGATGCAACTCGTCCGGCCCCATGGACTTGTGCACGTCCAGCTTTTCTAAATAGTCCCTAACCGCCTCTATCTCCACAGAGGGCTGGCCATCTCTTCCGCATTTTGTGATGCCCAGCGCAGCAGTCTGGGAGCTGACCTTGTTAGTGAAAACAGAGGCAAAAAAAGCATTGAGTACATTAGCTTTTTCCACATCCTCTGTCACTAAGTTGCCTCCCTCATTCAGTAAGGGGCCCACACATTCCTTGGCTTTCTTCTTGTTGCCAACATACCTGAAGAAACCCTTCTTGTTACTCTTGACATCTCTGGCTAGCTGCAGCTCCAGGTGCGATTTGGCCCTCCTGATAACATTCCTACATGCCCGAGCAATATTTTTATACTCTTCCCTGGTCATATGTCCAACCTTCCACTTCTTGTAAGCTTCTTTTTTATGTTTAAGATCCGCTAGGATTTCACCATTAAGCCAAGTTGGTCGCCTGCCATATTTACTATTCTTTCGACTCATCGGGATGGTTTGTCCCTGTAACCTCAACAGGGATTCCTTGAAATACAGCCAGCTCTCCTGGACTCCTTTCCCCTTCAAGTTAGTCCCCCAGGGGATCCTGGCCATCCGTTCCCTGAGGGAGTCGAAGTCTGCTTTCCTGAAGTCCAGGGTCCGTATCCTGCTGCTTACCTTTGTTCCCTGCGTCAGGATCCTGAACTCAACCAACTCATGGTCACTGCCTCCCAGATTCCCATCCACTTTTGCTTCCCCCACTAATTCTACCCGGTTTGTGAGCAGCAGGTCAAGAAAAGCACCCCCCCTAGTTGGCTCCTCTAGCACTTGCGCCAGGAAATTGTCCCCTACGCTTTCCAAAAACTTCCTGGATTGTCTATGCACCGCTGTATTGCTCTCCCAGCAGATATCAGGAAAATTAAAGTCACCCATGAGAATCAGGGCATGCGATCTTGTAGTATTGTAGTATATTAAGTATTGTAACCTGTATACTGAGGGCCAAATTTTCCTCTTACCCTGATGCAAATGCGAAGTAAATCCATGGTCTTCAATTGATTTACTCTACCTCTACACAATTTTAATTGCAAACTGAGGATAGAATGATGATCCTTTGCTCAAAGACCTTATAAGAAATTGCAAATAGCTGCTATGCCCGGGGAAGGAACTGTTATTTAGAAAGTCACAGTCCCTTGCTTCTGGGGAAAGATTTACTGCAGTTTTTTACAAGGTGTAAATTACCTCCCAGTCATGCTAATTCAGCTCTGTTCCAGCCAAGGCTCCATATCTGCCCCTCACTGCCTGCTTGCTCGCAAGTGGGAATAGCCATCCCATGAAGCCTACTTTCCATCCAGTGCTTGGACTTGCAATCCAAGCAGATAACACAGTGGGGTGAAGGGACTCCCTTACTTTAATACATGACCAGTGGCCCAGAGTGAAGCATGGAACTTTTTTCATTCACTGTGCACCATCCAATCTGGACAGTAAATGAGAAAACAACAATACGGGACCATGTAATTAAATATATTGTAACACATATGTGTAAGGGTTTAGAACTAGGGTTGCAGAAGTAACCTTTACTTTGTGTCAGAATCTCAGTATGTTATTTAGGTCTTCATGTACTGAAAGATCCTTGTTCCCTGTAGTGGGGCAGTTACCTCGCTACTAGGAAAAAAGGGTTAAAGGCAGCTGAGGTAGGCTGCTTTGGGGAGGCAGCCACAGCTGTGGACACACCCAATCAGGCCACAACTGTCCCTGATATAAGGATAAGGGAGGAGCTGGGTCAGTCTCATTCCAGCCTTGGAGAGAGAAGGACCTAGCTACCTGGGAGCCCAGGGTACCAGAAGCAGAACTGTGCTGGGGAAGGGCAAGACAAGCTGGGGAGTTCCAGCCTGGCAACTCCCCAGGCTGAGGCCTTGTTAAAAGCCTAAGCAGGTACTGGAGCTGCAGAAGTGCAGTCCGGGGATAGGCAGTGGAAGCTGGTCCAACCCCTTTGCCAGTGATGAGTGGCCATTACACACTGCAGTTTGCCCCAGAGAAAGGGGGCTAGATACGAACTGGCAGTAGCCACTGAGGCAAGGTGGGCACAGGGGGAGGGAGTTCCCCTGGGAAGGGAGACCCAGAGTGTGGGGGCACTGCTGTGGGCAGCACCCCAAGGTAAGGGGCAACAGGGTCCAGGAGGGACACAGGGGCTTGAGGCAGGAGAGATACCGGCCAGCAGGAGGCTCTCTGAGTGCTGGAATTGAGCTAATTCCCAGACAACCAGCAGGAGGCACTTCGCCAGTGAGTCAGCAATCTACTACATTCCCTCAACTACACTGGGTCTCCTAAAGGATTCTCATGTCACCGAACATTTGAGGTGGGGGGGGATGTACACCGGTACAGGAAGCCACAGTTGTGGCACTGATTTTACCGTGTCTGTAACGATCTGCGTGGTGGTGTTCAGAGTCAACAAGTGATTTATGGGAGCTCTGTGTCCAGACAGGTGAGCTGTATTCTGTGGTAGAGTAGACAAAGGCCAGTGAAGAGATCCATACAGCTTTTATATTGGGTCCCCAGATTGTTCTTGCCCATTTCTGGATGAGGCTTACATGGATCTGTATTTTGTCATGGACGTTTTTCAGGTGTTGGTGGTTTGTGAGTTTCAGTATAATATCACACCAAGATATTTTGGGGGTGGAATCTTATCTTATCTGCTGGCCACGAAAGTACATATGCAGTTCTACCTTAGCTTCTCAATTGTTTTGACTGAGTGCTGACACAAGAGTCTTGCTGGATTTGGATTTAGCCACTAATATAAGAAATATGCTTCCTTGGTTTTAAAGTTCTGGGTTAGGATTTCTTCTATGATAGGTAAATCCCATGTCGGTGTGGTCAGAGAAATGTCATCAGCATAGACAAATTTCTGTCATGATGTTTGGGGAAGGTTGATGACAACCTTCTTGTGGTCTGCCTTATTGTGCGCCAAGGCATAATCAATGTCATTCACCAAAGTCTTGGATTGAACAGCAATGGAAATGGCTCCCATTCAAAAAGTACTCCTCCCAGAGTCACTTTAAGAGGACTGTACAACCAGTTCTACGAATTTGCCAATTGACTGTTGAAGGTGTGTCCCAATCTAAACGTGACTACCTAGCTCATATTATGATCAACATCATTGCACTGCAAGAAACCCATATCAAAGATGACACTCAAGAATCATGCTGCTGGATTGTCAGCTACAATCTGGAGGCTTCCTTCCATTACCCAAGATATTGACTTGCCATATACCTCTTCAAGCAGGGTATTGAGGATTATGACATGATCGAGTCCAGGAGCAATTCCGGAGCCTTTGCCAGCTCAATTATTTGCAAGATAACAGTAGTTAATGTGTATAAGTCTCCTAATACAAATTGGCCTTCTCCCTCCATACCCACATCTTATTTTCTGGCTAAGTACATCTGTGATTTCTTTAGTGACCATATGATTTCAGTCTATCGAAGCAATGATACTGCAGGGCAAGACACATGCAGAATGGTCATCAAACAAAGACATACCTTCTTTTCAATGCCAAAAAAAAAAGGCACTTTTCATTCTGCCCACTGTATCAGAGACTACAATCCAGATCTCTGCTTCCTCACCAAAGACACAGTTCAGAATCCATCAGAACACATCCAGAACCATTTGTAGCCCAATAGGGCAAGCTTGTCTACTATATGTAATGTCTTGTCTTTATTATATTAAGCTGGTTTTCATTATATTCAGCTGTACAACAAGAAACTTTCAGGCTTGTATCCTATAAATGTTAGCTTACGCATAAATTAGCATAAGTGTGGTTAAGTAGGCCGTAGCCTTTGGCACAGATAAATGGCCTATGGTTACCTTTAGATTTTTGGGAACTAAGAAGAGCTTGCTCAATGGTAGGAGTTAGAAAGTACCAGTAAATGTTACTGCAAGGAACATGGACGAAATAATCGCAAATCTCCTTAAGCAAGGGGTAACAAGTATGATAATGAGTTAAGATGGAAGTTACACATATCAATATGTTACCCTATAGGATAAGTACACTGCATTATTATGTGGGTGAAAAGCTAAATTTGGGCATGGAGGACTGAGCATGAGCAGATGATGCTCAGGCCCTATAACAGGGCAGCCACGATGTGGTCTGGGGTCAGTTTTTTTCTGGGCTTCTTCCATCACTATCTGCTTTCAACTACTTGATCCTTCAGCTAGTTGAAGAACTTGATCCATTGGCATGTCAGAGACAGGGCTGTCCCCTTTGTCTCTTACCACCAGGTCCTAAAGGAAGGGTGTGAGTATGCAATTCTAAAAGCTTATGCAAAGAATGCTACCACAGATAACTCTGATATTGTATTATCTCCGCCTTTTTATGTGGCTTGGGTCCTTTCTGGCTTTGTTCATTATTTTAATAAAGATCTCTAAGGCTTTAATTTGCCCTCAGTGTGAGTGTCCCTGTCATCCATCCTGACAGTCCTCACAAGACATTGAACTCCATAGTATTAGCTCTGTGCTGCCTGATTCTGGGGTAAGAACCTTATCACAGTCAGATAAATTAGCCATCAATGCGAACATTATTAACCTTAAAATGGGTCAGGCAGCACAATCTTGCTAACTTTCTACACAGTCTCCTTCTTAGGGAATGCACAACATGCTTCAGGTGGCACGGGGCCAGGATTCATCACCGAATTTGGTCCACTGATTGGAGCCATTAGCTTCCCCCGCCTGTGCTGGGTACTGATAGAGTGCAACGTGAACACTCATCCATGCCCGCCACTGCACAGTCAGCCTCAATCAGTGATAATTCACATTGGGACTGAACTCCCAGTAAATAGGTCATCGCCCAAACCGTGAGTGAACTTTCAAAAGGCAAACAGGCCAGGATTCATTGGCACAATTCAGGCCACCATCAATGTGATTCCTCTGAAGCCCAAAAATTTCACTTGCTTCACCCAGCTCATTCAAATAACTGCACGAAAAAACATCTCCAGTGGCTATCAAAAAAGATAGGCTATTAAAGAACTACCAAATGTCTGGAGACCTGAACACTGAAATTCCTTATGAGAATCACTGAATTTAGCATGCTATCGAAGATAGGGCAAGATGACTGAAGCTCTGGACTTTACTCACTCCAGCTGCAAAGTTTAGCTATTATTGCATCAGCATGGGGCTGAAAACCCAGTGAAAATTCAAAATCCTGATGTATTAGCTGATGCAATTACAAGAATGCTTCTTATGAACTCAAAAGCAGTAGAGGACAAATCTACTAAGCACAAAATGCATAGAGTTGGCCAACAAATAGTCGGTTCACTCCCCACTTCCTCCCCACATCATTGCCCATCATGGCTGAAGAGGTAAACAAAGATCTCCCACTTGGGAAAGCTGCAGGACATGAAGGTGTCTTTTCCGGAATTTCTTAAAAACCTCAGAGCCAAGAGACAGAAATGGTAGGCAATGCTGTTCTCTGATATCCATTCCTCAGGGTTTGTCCAGAGGATCTGGTGAGAATCTACGGCCAGTGCTAAGACCGAGAACTCACCAGTAATCCATCACTGTATTGACCCATATCACTTCTCTGCATGATGTACAAGCTCAGGGAAAGAATATTACTGGCAAGGATTATGCAGGTTCTGGAAGCAATGTTATCAAATGAACAAGTGAGTTTCCAACCAAGCTGCAGCTGCACTGACCAACCACTAACCTTAATACCACACACTGAGGTGAGAATTCCAGTGAAAACTTAAGACTGGGGCAGCTTTCTTAGACTTATCTGCCACCTGTGACACTGTATGGAGGGATGGCCTTCTCCTGCAAACCAGCAAGATTATCCTATGCAATGCAATGATAAAGTTATTCCGAGAAGTTCTGACTAATTGTAGGTTTCACGTGTTCCTTGATGACCCGGTCACCAAGCCATGCACGCTCAATGATGGCCTGCCACAGGGCTCAGTCCTAATATCACAATCCTGTTTAACATTCACAACAATGTAGAGAAACCTGTTTAGGGGTTTCTCTGATCAACCAGTGGAAAATTGCCAGAATTCGACCAGTGTTTTCAGTGTGTTACATGGGACTGTGCTTGCTTTTGTAAAGGTTACATTATGGCAGAGCTTCATATTATTTGCTTCTCTGAAACGAGTCTTCATAGACTCCACATTTATACAAACTGCTGTTGGGGGTTATCTGTCTATCTAGCTCACCCCCTATTCTTCCTCTGGGAAGCAGTAATTCCCTCAGGTTCCACCTGCTACCCTCCTGGTCCGTCCGGGTACTGACTACTTGGAACTCAGGTAAGTATTTAACACATTCTTTATTAAGGATGTGAGGCTACAGGCACCGGAGCGCTACGTCAAGGCGAGTCACGGTGGAGTAACCTGACCAGCAGATAGCTCCAAAGAACTGGTAACAGCACATAGTATATATAAACAAAGTAACCAATGAAACATGGAGTCTGAGCTCTGTTGGATTTACAACAGCTCTTGATTGGTTAGGTACACAGGAACCTGTCACATGAACCATAAACAAGATTCTGAGACCTGCATACCTCCATCCACGAGTCCCCTCTGTGCGCATACGGACCCACAAAGGTCACACAGCAGATGCCTTGACTGACAGTCCTAGGTGGCACTTACTCTGTCGGATACAACTGTTACTACTCTTTACATTTTAATTTGCAGAGTGGATTCAGGCCCTAATTCTCCACTCTGTCTTGTGCAGTCATTTACATGAGTATAAAGTAGATGTAGAACAATGCCAGATCAGAATTGCCATAAAAACTATAGAAAACAATGCTTACATTGGGACCTGTTATATGCATCTATTTATGGGAGCTGCTGCCTCTGAACCTTCTGATTATTTTTAAGTTCTTCTGAAACTGGCCCATTGGTTATTCCAAAAATTAAGCCCGAGATATAGGAGGACATCCTTTTAACTCTTGTGATTCAGAACTTTGAATTTACCGTGGCCAAACCACGATGTTAGGTCAATAGGCTCATTCTAATCTTAAATCTTATTCTAATCCTGCCTTTTTATTCCATCTTTTCTCATTGATTAAGCAGCTCCTGCATTTTACAATAATGCAATAATACAATAGTGTGACTCCAAAATCCCTGAGGATGCCTCCACATGAAAGGCTCTATATAAGCTTACTTTGATTTTATTTATTTTTTTTGCATATATAAATAATCTTCTGCATTCAGCTTGTGTTTTGGATTCCTGGTCAAATGTGAAAAGTTTTTAGATTGCTCAAATAAGCTTGTTACATAATTAGGATCCTGTCTTTCATCTCCTCTAATCCCAGAAAACACATTCTTAGTTGATTGCATTATTGGGTCATCTCCTATGGCTCAATGATGTATATCTTTATTCACAGCAAAATCTCACCACTTTATCGCCAGTTATGTTAATTTACAAATTCATTTTTATTTGCCTTATCTATTTTAAAAATGTAGTCAGTTTACAAGGACATATCATGAGTGGGGAGAGCCTCAGATGTTCCCTATGGTCTCAGAGGAGTCCTTTAGGACTGGAGTTTCTTTTTTTCCCTTTTTCTTATGATTTTAGAAATGGTAGGCTGGATCAGGATATGCATTCATCCGGCAGACAGGGCTTGGTTTCATGTACAAGAAGAATCCACTGGAGCTTCCTGCAATCAGATTTTACCTCCCCTTCTTTACTGATATTACACCCAACATCCTACTTGACTGGCCATACAGTGACACCTCTCTCCATCAGAGGTGGTCTGCAGTGTCTCCGCACCCACTCAGTGGAGTTTCTCTTGGTGAAAGAGGCCAAGCCTGCAATTGCATACAACTTTATGTGCCACTTAAACCTGGACTTCAGACTTCATTAATGTTATGTAATATAATGGCTGAGCTATAGAAGACCTCTCTGACTGTCTCCATTCCTCCAGACATCACTCTGGATACCCTGTTCAACTGGCTTGGAGTAGACAGAATGAAGGGGATTGAGAGTTCTCTCTGCTCACTAGATCACAGTGTCTATGAGGCAAGTCACTTCTCCTTTCTAAGCCTCTTTTCCAAATCTGTAAAATAAATGCTTGAGATGATCTACTGGAAGCCACAAACATTGTCTATCATGTTCACTTTCACATTTCATCTACAGTAAATGTCATTTCCCCCATTTTACGGGTGGAGAAACTGAAGCAGGCAGGTTGAGCACCCAGAACTCCTAATTAAGCCAGTGGCAAATCAGGGTGTTGAGCACCTCCAAAAATCAGATCTTGAATGACTTTTCAGGGGAGCACTGTGGTCTAATGGCCTAGGTAAAGGACTGAGATTCAGGAAACAGCCCTAAAACCAAAATTAAAAGGTGATTTAAATCAGAGCCCCATTTTATTTCAACTTTCAACTTAAAAATGGATCAACATAAGTGGTGCCAGTTTTGGCCCATTTGTGTTTCATACAGAAATGGATAAAATGGCTCTATTTTTCTTTTGCAAAAGCAAACGGCGTGGATTCAGAAATGGATCCAGTTTTATTCCCTCCCACCCCGGCACCTCCATATGCACAAACACAGTACTGGATAGCAGGTTCCAGTTTTGATTTATCACTTCTAGCAATAATTAGACTTAATCATGGTTTCTCCTAACACAATTTTCCTGACCAGTGTGAATATAGTGTTATGTCAGAACTTTGTTGTAAAAGTACAGGTTGGTAGCCTGTACGCATCTGGCTGGTACAATTATCAGACAACTCTCATCTGTGCTCCCTGCTCACTTCCCCCCAAAAGCCTTCCCACAGTGTTTAGGGAAACTATATGAGGCTAGCACAGTTTTAGCCATAGTACAAATAGGGTCACAGAGACTCTCATTTGTTTTCTACTGCCATTCTATCAGATAGTTCTCTGTGCAGCTGAGAGGAAAAAGAAAAAAACAGGTATTCTTAGACATACTGAACTGAGTATAAGTAATTGATTTGTTCTCCTTATATAAACTATTTGTTTTGCTTTTTCTAGCACTAAGAACTAATATCGTCCCCATTGTTAATGGAAACCTTCTCCAGAATGCTTTATCCAGTCACTGCTGACATCTGAATTTCATATCTGTCACAAGATCAATGAATCTCAATACTGCAAGGCATAGCCACTGGAAATGATGTTCTTTGTCAGTGGTACGGCATGTTAATTTCAGTGTGTTGTTATAGGATAAGGGCGTTATTTCAACTCATCAGTATTCCACCACATGTTAAAGACTCCTATGTTTTACAGATTATTACAAACCATGTTAGACATTACCAGAAGAAAAAAGAGAATTTCAGTCATTCTATGAAAGCTTGTCATATTTTAGCAATGAAACAACTTGCTTAGCTACTGAAGCATAATGTGTCAACAAGATGGAATTCCACTTTCTAGAGGCTAGAGTACCCACTCAATAGAAGAAAGCAATACATGATTACTGCCTAGAGCTTGTGGCATAATGCTAGCAACTCAGCATTTAGCAATAATGGAAAATGTCTGTCTCATTTTCATTGCCCTTGAAAAAAGTCACAATATGATGTCCTGAAACACTTCTGCTGTGAGTCAGCTCCTTAATCTCAACAATATCCTCAAACATTACCTTGTCCATGATAATGTATTTATGGCAGACCTTCTTAAAAGCACAAATGTAATAAAATGTAGGAAAAGAACAGAAATATGAACTATAATAATGAAGAGTGGCCCTTCAATTTTATAGTGGATATTGGCTGTCTTCCTGATTTCCACTTTAAAGCTTCACAAATGATGTATAAGGCTTGAGGTATTTTTCCTGTTTTGTAATTTTCACAAAACCAATGCTTCTCTCTCTGAGATCATATCTAGGGTACCAGGCTCTACTATCACTTTTTTCCTCATCTTAAAACTGAGGCAAAGTTTCAGATTGTTGCACACACACAGTTCTTTGTTACTCATTATCTTTCACTCATCTGACTACAGAGCTTAGTAGTTTTGGGGAAAAAATCCATTTTATGTGGCTTGCAAGTATTTTTCTGAAATACCAATACTAGGTTTGACTGTCTTTATATTTTTAAATATCTTTAAAACTGTCTAATTTTACATGTCCACTGATGAAGTATAAAGGCATATACCAGTTGGTACAATCTGTAGTGTCTTTCATATTTTGTTGCTGTTTTCTTGTATTAAATATGTCAACATTTTACATCTGAGCAGCAAAAGTAGAGAGATAGGTCTGTTGAATAACAATGAAAGCAAAACAGTGCATAATGCTAATACCTTGGGAAATTAATTAATATTTTATGAGTAATAAAAAGTGTGAAGGATTAGCCAAGATTGAAGGTCAATCAGTGGCACCACTACATACGGAGCACTGTTCATAACTGAGGAAAAGATTTCTCCATAATGCTCCTCCAGTCAAAAACAAACAGCCCCAGATTCACAGTGCTCTTCTTATTTACTCTAAAAGGATCAAAGCCTGATTGCAATGGACACTGTACGGAAGCATATAAAAAGACAGTTAATACTTTCTCTCTTAGAATGCACAAACAGCCAACCATTTGTCTTATGGCCCTCTTTTGAACTTGTAAATTGTTGTATATACGGTATACTACTATCTGCAAAGATACTTGTGCCAAACTTTTGTCCTTTTTTTTACATGCTGGTAAAGAAAACTTCTTATCTGTGGTCCTGATTCTGAAATCAGGTAACTTATATGCATGTAGACTACACCCTGAGGTCCCGAGGTCATGGCATAGAATGCATCACATAACTCCTGCCATGGGGGTTCTGCAGAAAAAAATCTTCTCTAAGGACTTTATTTTTCTGCAGAGTCAGAGAGAGACTCCAATTTCTCCCCTGCTCTCTCACTCTTGGGTGTGGATTTTGGGGGAGTGTCCAGAATGTGGTTCATTAGACCTTGCTAATATCCAAACTTTGCTTCAGTGAAGTGTGTCCTCTTCTCTTAACCCAAAACAACTGGTCAGATAAAATTCAAGTCTCATAATCTGGTCAGTAGCTACTAAAGAAGAGAGTCCTTAAAAGAAAACATAACAGCTTGCTAAACAGGTCAATATGTATAACCTTTAAATTAAGTACATTTTATTTACAGAGCAACTACAGATTCAAAATGTTGAAGAATCAAGCTACAGAATGCAGTTTGATTTTTATCACTTTAAGGTACAGAGTAGAGCAAAAATTATTGGTGATTGTATCAGGGCTGTCAAGCGATTAAAAAAACTAATCACGATTAATCACACCGTTAAGTAATAATAAAATATGTATTGAAATATTTTTGGATGTTTTCTACATTTTCAAATATACTGATTTCAATTACAACACAGAATACAAAATGTACAGTGCTATCTTTATGCTTATTTTTAATTACAAATATTTGCACTGTAAAAAAACAAAAGAAATAGTATATTTCTATTCACCTAATACAAGTACTGTAGTGCAATCTCTTTATCATGAAAGTTGAACTCACAAAATGTAGAATTATGTACAAAAACTAACTGCATTCAAAAATAAAACAATGTAAAACTTTAGCGCCTACAAGACCACCCAGTCCTACTTCAGCCAATCGCTCAGACAAACAAGTCTAGTTACATTTGCAGGAGATAATGCTTCCTGCTTTTTGTTTACAATGTCACCTGAAAGTGAGAACAGGCATTCACATGGCACAGTTGTAACTGGCATCACAAGATATTTACATGCCAGATGCACTAAAGATTCATATGTCTCTTCATGCTTCAACCACCATTCCAGAGAACGTGTGTCCATGCTGATGACGGGTTCTGCTCAATACCTATCCAAAGCAGAGCAGACCGATGCATGTTCATTTTCATTATCTGAGTCAAAAGCCACCAGCAGAAGGTTGATTTTCTTTATTCGTGGTTCAGGTTCTGTAGTTTCCGCATCGGAGTGTTGCTCTTTTAAGACTTCTGAAAGCATGCTCCACACCTCGTCCCTCTCAAATTTTGGAAGGCACTTCAGATTCTTAAATCTTGAGTCGAGTGCTGTAGCTATTTTTAGAAATCTCACATTGATACCTTTTTTGCATTTTGTCAAATCTGCTGTGAAACTGTTCTTAAAACGAACGTGTGCTGGGTCATCATCTGAGACTGCTATAACATGAGATATATGGCAGAATGCGGGTAAAACAGAGCAGGAGACATACAATTCTCCCCGAAGGAGTTCAGTTACAAATTTAATTAATGCACTATTTTTTTTAATGAACATCATCAGCATGGAAGCATATCCTCCGGAATGGTGGCTGAAGGGGCATACGAACGTTTAGCATATCTTTCATGTAAATACCTTGTCACATCGGCTACAAAAGTGCCATGCAAACGCCTGTTCTCACTTTCAGATGACATTGTAAATAAGAAGCAGGCAGCAAGTATCTCCGTAAACGTAAACAAACTTGTTTGTCTTAGTGATTGGTTGAACAAGAAGTATGACTGAGTGGACTGTAGGCTCTAATGCTTTACATTGTTTTGTTTTTGAGTGCAGTTATGTAACAAAAAATCTACATTTATAAGTTGCACTTTCTTGATAAAGAGATTGCACTACACTACTTGTATGAGGTGAAATGAAAAATACTATTTCTTTTGTTTATCGTTTTTACAGTGCAAATATTTATAATCAGAAATATTGAGTACTGTACACTTTGTATTCCGTGCTGTAATAGAAATCAATATATTTGAAAATGTAGAAAAACATCCAAAAATATTTAATAAATTTCAATTGGTATTCTATTGTTTAACAGTGCAATTAATCACAATTTTTTTAATTGCAGTTAATTTTTTCGAGTTAATCATGCGAGTTAACTGAGATTAATCATCAGCCCTACATTTTTTCTTTTTTAACCAATCCTGAAATTTAATCTGAGGTATTTCTTTTTGTTTAGTCGTTCTTGTTTCTCATTTCTTTTCCACCGCCACCCTTTATTTTGTAGCCCTGTGCCAGTTCAGAGAGCTGGGGGACTTAATGTTTTACATGCACCACTGCATGGACAGATAGGAAGTTGTACCAAGGTCGAGAGATGCTAACCTATTCATAGAAGAAAAGTTACAGTAACTTCCTAGTTCAGCAAACAATTATTCCTCTGTGATATCAGTTTGGGCAACATCAAAACCACAATAAAAAAGTACATTTTCCACCACAAAAAGACAACAGCAACAGCACACTGCTATTTTATAAATATATATATTTTCTCTCCTTCCGCCACCTGCATGAATTTAGGAATAATATCAGGCACAAGAGGACTCCCCTGGTACCAGCATCAGTTAGTCACTTCAACCTATCATTTAGTAGAGCCTTATGTATAGAACTTTTTCCCCTCCAGCCCTTTTCTTTTAAGATACAGTGGTAATTTTATTCAAGAAAATGACTGATTCACCTGGTCTGACCTCTTAGCACAACATATTTTTAAATGCTGCTTATTTTGTTTTCCTAAAAATACCATTCATTCTGCACATCCTTAGTTAAAAATGGGTTTAATGAGATAATAAAGCACAGAGTTTTCTGCATTAATCTTCATTATGTTTCTTAAAATACTCACACAATGTCACTGAGGTATCATTGACTGGTCATTCTCTCTCCCTTCATCCCCCTCTCTAATTAAGAAGGGTGGTACTAATACAACAATAAATGGTTTGCACTAGATCTTATTCAATTTTGCTGAGTGCTGGGAGAAAAAAGTCAAAGCTCCTGGCTTGTAATTTGCACAGTTCAACTGCTCACTGTAACTACTTAGATCAGCAACTTCTCAAACCAATTAAAGCAAAGGATTCTGGGATGGACATACTCTACATGACAAAGTAGTGATTTCTAGGCTCTGGCATGGTATTAAAATTGTTTATTGAAAGCTACTGAATCTCACTGTGGTATGAATGGTAATTCAGAGTCATCAATGTGAAAAGAAAATACGTTGTTTTTTTTAAGCTTCTTGTTAGATCCTGCAATCTCAATTGATTCCCAGTGAGCTATAAGGAAAGTGCAGAGTCTTACCCCACAGCCCAGTCCATTGCTTGGCTCACATACGATTTTTCTCACTTCTGGTTCAGGAAGCAGGCCAGCACCACATCCGGGAGTAGGACACAGCACTCCGCCCATCTGCAGCACACACTCTTCTGCACCGTAGCGCTGGTAGCGGTCGTACTGCAAGGAAAAATACATGTACTGTAGTTCAAAGAGCCTGGGGGGAAGGGGGGAAATCCCAAACTGTCTCGCTCTGGTTTATCTTGCTCAATTAAATCAGCAGTTATGATGTTTCTTTTAGACAGTAAAATCAGGTTATTTGTCAGATGTTTGGGGACATCAAAGTACTGCCACATTGTTTCAGGACACAGGGTAAATGCCACAATGCTTCATTCCACATTAGATACAAATTGGGGGGAGGAAATCAAAGAGCTGTAGCCAGAAATTAACAGTATAATGAGTCAGAGCCAAAAGTATCCCACAATTACACAAGACAACTTTCTTTTGAAAAACATATTCCAGATAGACAAACTGAGACACAAAATCTTTCTGTGGGTAACTATTTTAATTTCATGTGTAGGTGTTTCTATTTCTCATAGTAGTGTCAGTGTTTCACAGACTTTCATTAAGTAGCCTCACAACACCAGGGAGGGAAGAATCTCAATTTTACAGATGGAGTCACCAGAAAGTTAAGTGACCTATCCAAGTTTACACAGGAATTCTGTGTCAGAGTCAGAAATAAAACCCAAATCCTATGAGTCCTAGCCCAGTGCCTTAGCCATGACACCACTCTGTCATGTGTCTAAGAAAGAAGTATAAATTGGACCATCTCTGTCACTTTTAATCAGTACCTTACTTCAGGACTGCTTGCAGAGTATGGGTGGCAGAAACTGATCCTAAGTAAAGAAATATAAGGATCTCTCTGGTTTATCACTGGGGTTAATCACAGCCTGTGAACTTGTTTTTAAACATGACTGTCTTTGTCTACAGTAGGTGCTAAGGAGAATTGACCAAAACATGCAGGGAACATTTTCATCCAAATTTTGAATCTTTGGAAAATTTAGACAAACTCAACAAGTTCTAAAATATTTTAATCAGCATGTTAGTTAACACATTTAAAAACCACCATTCATTTCAGAGTGTAGACAGACCTTAAGACAGTTAGATGGAACCCAGGTGTTAAATACAGCCTGTGGGCTAGATCAGTCCAGCCCAATACATATTTATGTGGCCATTGGCCCTCCTGACATATTCAGATTGCACAAAATTTCAGCTTTCATTTTTTAAAAAGTAAAATTCTAGCCCTTGTGGTTGTGAAGAAAACCTTAAAAATGTTACATGAGGGTAAACCAATTCTGTGTTTGCTTCTTAAGTCTGCAGAGAACCTGAAACAATAAAGGAGACAGGTTTGAACTCTAGCCACATCACTTGAGTGTGTCAAGCAAATGACATTTTAATGTCATCATTGCACTGTCAATCACTGTAGAAGGTGAAATGGGGTATTGAAAAAAGGTCCAGAGAGAGGTGGGAATTGAGAATTTGCAACTGCAGGGAAGGAAATGCAGGGCGAAGAGCAGAGAGGAAAGACAGGGAAGAAGGACAGAAACAGAAAGGAAGATGGAGAAGAAGGAAGAGAAACAATGGATAGAAATAACAGTGGTCCAAATGGTGGGCATATTTTCCCACTGAGTGACAGTGAGTCAATTAAGTATGTAACAAATAATAATAACTAGAAGTTTGGTTATTATGTAAAGGCCCGTTTCTACCCTTGAACTATAGTACACTTCTCCGTGATGTCAGTGGGCCTTCTGCTGAAGATGGAGTGTACACAGTCCCAAATTAAGGCCTCAGGCCATAGACCACAACGATAAGTGGAGTTTGGCTCTCTCTGCTGTATGAGTTTGGCACTCTGGTCTAGATGGAATCTAACATGGTGTAACATGCATACTGCAGGTGCAAGAAGAAGTTTAAATTACACCAACTCACACTTCTGATCTGTACATTTGGTTTTTAGTCACTGGTGTAGCTGCAAAAGTATAAACTCCTACTGTAGTCATGCTTTATGTCACTGCAGTAACTGGTCTAGCTTACCCTGGTTTCAAATTGGGATAAGCTAAACGGATACAAATCAGCTTGCACTAGGTTAAATCATGTCTAAAATATGGTTTTGCACTGATTCAGCTCTACCAGCAGTTGGTAAAACTCCAGTGTAGAGCAGATCTCAGTGAATCTGGCCCATTGCACAATGAATAAATAAAAGAGAAAAAACTAAAAGGCAAGAGGGAAATGAGTTGGATGAATTTTCTCAGAAGATGGGGAAATGAGCTGAAGGTGTGCAAATATCACAAAACACAGTGTAAAATTACAGCTTTAATGAAAAGATTTAGTACTTCTTAAAATTCTACCTAATATATAACTCATGACAATTTTGGATTACCAAAAACACAACCGCACCAAAACTATGGAAAAATGAAGCAATGAATCCAACCCCCCACACAGGGAGGATGCAAATGAGCACTTTAAACACAGGAGCTCCTATGCACATTTTGCAGGTACAATTTAGTAGGCCCCTCATCATTTTGCAGGAGTTACATGCTACAAGTAACACATTCTTTTTCGCTGTATTTTTTAAAACAAGTATGAGAGTTTTGAAAGCCACAGTCAAATTACGTAATATCCACGTTAAAAATAATAATCTTATATCCTGTTTTATAAAATCTTTTCCAAACAGTTGGGAAAAATCTATAAAAAAATCCATCTCTCTTTATATTGAACAAAGCAAAATACAAAAGCTAATTGGAGAAATACCCTTTTAAAGAAGAATCATTCAGTGTATGAGAGGCATGAGCAAATCAGTTGGAAATTGGGGATTAATATCTTATATGCCTTCTTGTTAGAAAGGAATTTGAAGACATCAGCATTTAGAGAGGCATATATGACACGTGTCTGCAAGGTCCCCTTGAACGTGGGGGCTCAACGAGTCAAATGGTGTTTAATATTATTATGCATGAACCCATTTATCCCAGGGTAATGGGATAAATATTTAATGTTGGAATCTATCAATTTTCAACCAAGTTTGTGATTCTTGCAGTAAATATGTTGAGTGCTCTGAGTCATTCTGCTGGCCTTGAACGGAAGTGCTGGTAATCACAGCTGCAAAGCTCTCTGAGGACCTCATTTTTCGTAAAAGCACAGAGTGGACCTGAAGGTGAGGAGGGAGATTGTCTTACCCTGTCTTAAAAGGTAACATTCAATTGTGCTGAATGTTTGATTGTTAGTAGCTTCCTATTATAGACACAAACACCAGCAATACTACAGTTGAGGGTCTGTCAGCATTTCCATTATAAATCCTCAGCTGAAAAGAGAAAATGATCTCCAGTCTCAAACTTGACATAAAAGAAGGCAGCAAGATTTCCCCCACTGTAATAAAAAAATTTTCATGACAAAAATCAATTCTGTCTTCATAAGTTATAGGCAGCAAAATGGATTTACAGGGTTCATTGGGAAAAAAGCATCATATTTTGTCCAACGAATTTGACATGTTATACTGGTTCAGCACAGAAATCATGCCAAATCATTATACAATTATAGCACTGTCAAGAATGATTTTCATACCATAAAAAGCCAAACAAATGGATCAATTGGAAAACAGAGAAGATCCTACTAAATGCTTTGCACATTCGGCTATCCACTTACAAACCTGTCTCCCACCTCTAGAGCTCAGATACATTTACAGAGGTGTCATTTGCCAATATTTTTCTTTTCTGTTTATACTGTAGATCAATTAAAGGCCCAGACATCAACTGAAAATGAAGAAGCAGAACTGTACAAGTCTTCTGTCATAACAAAAATCAGTTATATTCTAATATACATTGTATTCTAAGGTTAAAGAACAAAATATCTCACTTTATATTAAGGGTACATTTATAAATAGCTTATAAAGGGTTAATACACAATGAAGAAGTGTTTAAATCATTTGCTACAGAATTCAAGAGGGCAACAGATTGCTGTCAGAGGGCAGCCTTAACTGCAGTGCCCTCTTGCAACAGGCCCTGGCATGACCAGTGCACCCATTTCTCCCCTGAGGTAACCCACAGACTCTACTTTAGGCTATCTTGCTTCAATAGTACCTCTTCATGGGGCTGGGTTTATTACAAGAACACAGTGCAAATAGTTCAAAATTCAAATTCCCAAAACATAATTTGCACTGCGGTGATAAACAAGTAATCTTTAAAATCACATATCCTCAGGGCCATTGATGCAACACAGACCACATTCCGGTGTCTTCTGCCACACCTGGATTCTTTGTTGGTCCTCTTCTGTCCCTCTTTCAGGATGGCCCCCACAGCCCTTCCAGCTGGAGTGCAACCCCACTCTTCCTAGCAGGAACCCCCACGGCATCTCTGATGGGTGATCTTCCTCACAAGAGGAGCATCCCTCACTCCTCCTGACCCTCTCTTTGTTCTTCTGGGTCCAGCTCTCCAGTACAGAGATGTCAGCTGCTAAACCGCACCAGTGCTCCCCCTTCCTTCAACCCTCTCCAGCCTTCAACTTTGGCACTCTGGCTTAGAGCCAGCAGGCACCTCCCTGTGCTGCTACTTTTGCCATCAGTCCTTTCCAATGGATCTGCCCTACCTCTCTGCCTTGGGGACACCAGCCAGCAAACCCCTCTTGCTGCTCTCCTTTCCTTCTGCCTTCCCCCAAGAGACACCTTCTGTATCTAGCAGCTCTCACCTGCTTCTTTTCCTCACTCTCACTCAAGCAGCTCTAATTCACTGGGTCTCTTAAAGTCCTGAGGTGCTGCCCTACCTCTTAAATGACCAAATGGAAGCACCTGTTCTGGCACAGGGAAGCTGGATCCACTTCATTCTCTGGGGCCAACCACCCTGTGACAGTTGCATACAATCATGGATTAGAACTCTCTAACACCTTCTACTTAGCATTATGTGTAACACATAGAACTCATGTCTGTAACATGTTTACAACAGGTGAAATTTTCATAATTGTCCAAGTGACTTAGGAACCTAACTTATTTTTAGAAATAGGCAAAATACACGTGACAATAGGTTTTAGGATCCTAAATCACATAGACACCTGTGAAAACATTACCCATCTATTTATCATTTATGAACACCTTATACATTATTTATGGATGTATCTTTAATGTCAATTGGAACTGAACAAACTATACTTAGGATAAAGGTATATTCCACCATTTCAGACAGACTTCTGAATGATCTAATGGACGGGGCACTGGACTGGACAGCTACTAAAGAGATCTGGATTCAATTTTTGACTCAGGCACACACGTTATGGGTAACTTTAGGTAAAACGCTTGATCTACTCTGCACCTCCATTTTCCATCTGTAAAGTGGGGGTGATACTTCTCTACCACACAGGGATGTCGCAAGGATAAAAATCCATTAATAACTGAGAGATCATCAGGTACTATGGTGATGAGGGCCATATAAGCAGAAAGAAATTAAAATTTCCCCAAACAACCATTTAATAATGACATCCAGCATGGAAGGAATCAACCACAAGCCTTCTACCATTGTTAGAAACTAGCTTTAAAAGTAATCTGATGTAAATTTGTGAGGCATTCAGATATTGCTATGATGAAGGCCACAGAAATATCTATAAGTAAATAACTGGAGACTGCCAATTTTCATACATGCATAAACAAACATGGAAAAAACTTGTATTGTGTAAATTTCCCAATTAACAGTATTTAAAAAAATGCTTAAAATTAGGGTGACCAGATGTCCTCTTTTTATAGGGACAGTCCCGTTTTTTGGGACTTTTTCTTATATGGGGGCCTATTACCCCCCACCCTCTGTCCCATTTTTTCACAGTTGTTATCTGGTCACCCTACTTAAAATACACTTAAAATTGTGCTTAATTTTAAGTGACAAGCACTCCATCAACTAAGTCTTTTGCATGAAAAATATATTAATGCTACAGGAGAAAAATCCGCTGAGGAGTTCTGGAAGGTGACCAGATCATTCTGGGGACTGGAAAGGGCACATGGTAGCCTATCACTATTATGACACAGATTTGAATGCAGCAAGGTTGCTAGTAATCACAAAGCTGAGGGTATTTGAAGTTTTTGGGCATTTAGTATATTTGGAACTTTAAAGGGCCAATTTACCAAAGCTGAAAGCAATGGTTAGCATAACTGACTGGGAACCAAAATTTAAAGTGTGGGTGTTTACAAAAACTGTGTATTGTTCAAGGACATAACAACTGGATGTCCAAAAAGCCACATTTCCACAGACATAAAAGAAGGTAAGCTTGCCAAAAAGCCATACTGGTTAAAAGGAGATTTGGAAGCGCTGCTAAAACATAAAACATCAATATGTAAAAGGAGGAAAAACAGGGGAAAAGGGCAATGAATATAAGCTACAAGTTAAAAAATGTAGGTGTCAAGGGAAGCTAAAGGAATCAATGAAATATCAATGGCCAGTAAGATTAAACACAATAAGATGGCATTTTAAAAACATATTAGGAAACAAAACCAACAAAAATCCCTAGGTCAGGTATAAGTCCATTGCTAGACGTGGATGGTAAAATTGTAAATAATGCTGCAGAAAATGTTCAATAGATATTTCTTTTCTGTATTTGAAATGAAGCAGGAGAAAGTATCCATATGATGTTGTGGATAGAATAGAAAGTTTACCATCTGTGATAAAGGAGGATGTGAGTCAGCAGCTGCTCAAATTAAACATTTTCACATCCACAGGACTGGATTACTTCCACGTAAGAGTCTTAAAAGAACTACCCGAGGAACTCTCTGCATCATTGTTATTTTTTTAAATAAATCTTGGAAACCTGGACTAAATCCAAAGGATTGGAGGCCTATCAATGTAGTTCCAATATTTAAAAAGGGTTTAAAGGATAACCCAGGTAAGCCTGACGTTGATTCTGGATAAAATAATGGAAAGTTAATTTTGGACTCTATCCATAAAGAATTAAAGGCTAAAAATAGCTTTTTGCCAGTCAGCATAATTTCATGGAAGGTTATGTCTTATCAAACAAACCTGTTGTCTTCTTTAAAAAAAAACAAACAACCAAAATAACCCAAAAACCAAGATAACAGGTCTGATTTTTTTAAAAAAAGAAACTGTGGTGATATAGTAAACCTTGATTTCTCTAAGGCATTTGACTTAGAACATGTCTTCACTGTGGGCTAAATTGGCACTGCTGCGATTGATGCAGCAGCAACGATTTAGCAGGTCTGGTGAAGATGCGATAAATCAATGGGAGAGTGCTCGCCCCTTGACTTCAGTACTCTACCTTAATGAGAGATTGAAGCTATGTTGATGGGAGAGCATCTCCCGATGACACAGAGCAGTGTAGAAACTGTGTTAAGTCAATGTAAACTACTTCAACTTAAGTTGCGTAACTTACATTGCCGTAACCCTCTGGTTTAAACAAGGCCTTAATTCCCCATGACATTTTGAGTGAAAAGCTTGCATTATGTGGAATTAACAGGACACACATTATTCTGTGATTTAAAAACTGGCTTGCTGACAAATCTCGAAATGTAGTGTTACTGGGGAGACATCAAAGAGTAGGACAATTTCTTGCAGGGTTCCAGAGGGACTGGTTCTTGGTCCAACAATATTCAATATTTGTATCAATTATCTAGATGATTATATAACATTCTTTGGTGTTAAAGTTTGCAGAGGACACATAGATTGGTGCAGTACTAAATAATGAGGAGGACAGGTCTGATCTGAATCACCTTGTGAAATGGCCACAATCCAACAAAAATGCATCTTAATACAGCAAAATGCAAGATAATACATCTGAGACAAAGAATGAAGGTCTGTAACTACAGAATGGGGGAGACTGTGTGGAAAGCAATGACTCAGAGAAGGACTTGGGGATCAATGAAGATAACCACCTGAATTTGAGCTCTCAGTGCAAAGCTGTGGCAAAAAGGGCTAAAGCAATTTCTGGATGTATAAGAAGGGGAATATCTAACAGAAGTAGGGAAGCAATTTTGCCTCTATACACAGTATTGATAAGACCACTGCTAGAATACTATGTCCTGTACTGGTGTTCATGTTTCGTGAAGGATGGGAAATATGAAAGAGTTCAAAGGAGGGCCACAAAAATGATCCAGGGGCTGGAAAACAAGCCTCAGGATGTGAAGCTTAAGGAGCTCAACCTATTCAGCTTATCAAAGAGAAGGTTGAGAGGTGATTTGATCACCATGTATAGGTATTTATACGTGGAAACGATATTCACTGGACTGAGGTAGCTTCTAATCTTGCTGAGAAACAAGTTTAATTAATAACAAGATTCACTAGCTGGAAGCTGAAGTTAGACAAATACAATCTTGAAATAAAATGCAATTTCCTAGCAGTGAGTTTAATTGTAACATTGTAACAGTGTAACTCACCAGGGCTTGGAGTCTTTAAGACAAGAATAGATAGCTTTCTAAATGATATGCTGACAAATCCAGCATGGGTGGCACCTGAGTCTCTCCTATTCTCTGCCTATGGCACACAGCAGTTGAATCTCCTGAGTCTGAAATACTTCTAACAGAAGTCATTGGACTCAGTAATGGGGTATTTAAGTGAAATCTGATGGTATGTGTAACCCAGGAGGTCACGCTAGATAATCTGATGGTCCCTTCTGGCCTTAAACTCTATGAAAGGTCTGTGTAAAATACCAACCAACGAAACTTCTGATCAGAAATGGTATTAAATGTCATGCTTGTTGCCAGTCTCGGGTGGGGGCGGGAGGAGGCAATGATTTAATGAACCTAAGACTTTTATATACTTGAAGTAGTGCCTTCAGATCAGGGTAGAACTACATTGGAAAAGCAGACTACAGAAGCTTCTAGTGCCCCGGCCAATGCTGAACTGTATATATTCTTAGGCTAAACAGAGAACTTCTAAAGTCCAGCGTGGTTATCTAGCACTTAAATGAAGTCCAGATCATTCCTTCCCAGAGAGAAATCTATGAAAAGACAAACTTAAGCTGCAGTTTCCACCACATCTTGATGTTGAGGTATGCACAGTTTGGCACTTACAGATTTAGCAGGGACCTCCTAATGGAGAGGGGCATATAGATGGAAGCTGGACAATCATAATATCCTCCCCCTCCCACTTCCCATTCCTTCATGGGATCCACTTGGAGCTCTGAACAGTTCCTGATTTTCTAGCCACCATATATTAGGCCTGGTTTTCTCTCACTTAAGTGTAAATCCAGTGGCTTTAACAGAGTTACTCCTGATCGACATGAGTATAAAACTGGTGTAAGTGGGGATCAGAATCTGCTCAGCTGTGTTAAGATTTGGAGATTAAACAAGCCTCTAATAGCTAGGTGCACAAAACCATTCTGAAATATGTTTCTGTAAACATTACTTACTTGCCAGGGCTCTCTAAAATAGCATAAGCAATATTGTAATTCTGTATTTTAAAAATTATGTATATTGCTTTTTCTTTCTACGTATCTAAGAACATCTGATAGTACAATTCCCAGGCTAAAGTTTAATGATAGCTGCAAATCAAGAATTTCTAATATTTAAAAGGTAATTTAATTACTTTTTAAAACTCCAAGTAAGGGTGTTTCAGAGGGAAAAAATCCACTTGCTAGGGTCAGGTTGTTTTTACTATTCCCATAAATCAAATAATCACCTGTATATTTTAAAATTAATTTTGGAGGCTCCTAGTCTATAGGTGGACTTAGCATTTTAGGTAATTTTTGTCACATGTTTATAATATATATCTAAAATGTACATAATGCAATTATTTGATACCAAAATCCAAAAAATATAAGATACCTAGTGCTAACATAAATACTTTAAAAAAAATCTATCAGGTATGTAAATATGATTATAAATAGGAAGTGAGGGAGTAACTGACATTCACACAAAGGGAGATGATGGATTAGAATTCAGGAGTTCCTGGCTCTTCCTCATTTGTGCAGACCACTCTGCCACTTTACAACTCCTGTGCTATTGGCCACCCACTGTTGGCTGGCTGGGATGGGGAAGGGTGAAACTATGGTACCACCTCCTCTCTGTTCCCTTTGGGACATTATGCATGCAGGCATGGGGAGCAGGAAAGGAACTGTGCTCTTAGTTCCTGGGCTGGAATTCTGCCTGGATCTTGAGGGCCATGAAATGCCAGATAAGGCATCTTGGGCTCCCTCTGCAATTGTGCAAAAGCATAAAGACCAAGGTGAATCTGGCCCTTAAAAACAAGAGAATATTTCAGATAAGAAGCCAATGATAAGCCCTGTGCAGGATGATTTGTAGATGAAAATTGCTGCAAAGAAGGAATTTGAAGGAGAGGGTGCAAGATGGACAAAAAAGGGGAGATTATTTTAAGTTTATGGGACAGCATGAAAGAAGGCATGAAGCTGAGAAAAGGAAATAAAATAAGAAGCAAGGAGAGAAGACTATGAAAAATATAGGTGGTGAGAAGGGGGGTGTGGGACATGAAAGCAGATATAAGAGAGGCATGTAGGGCCTTGACAGTGAGGTTCAGGAGATTGGATTTTTTTTCTCCAGTTTAGAGATGAAAAGCCAGTGAAAGGATTTAAGAAATATCATGATGCCTTCTCAGTGACAGAAGAGAGCAAGATGACTTTAACAGTGAACTTTTACATTGTGTGGAAGGAGAAGAGAGTATTGGGGAAGGCAGAGAGGATAAGGTTAGAGTTATCAGGAGAGGCCAAGGTGCAGAAAAGAATTCTAGCTGTAGGTGTAGTCAGGAAAGAACATGTTTTGAAGATATTCATAAAGGAGGTAGTGACTGGATTTGGTGGGAGTAGAGAAAAGTCACTGGTGATGACATTGGGACACTGTAAAGCTCATGACATAGTTAATGGGAACAGAGATAAGAGGTGGTAGGGAGGGATCAGGAGTGCAAACATATCTCAGTTTCAGAGAGAGAGTGAGTTTGGGACTGTGGTGGCATACACAATGATTGAGTTGAGAGTCAGATGGAGATCTGAGGCTGAACAGATGAGTAGAGGACAGGTGCTGAGAGGTGGATTCAGAAGTCACTGGCAGAAAAATATAGCTGAAGCCAAGGGAATGGATGGAGTCAACAAAGGAAAAAAGAGAAGGGGAGAGAGGACAAGACAATGAGGTAGCCAACAGATAGGAAGAGACTTATATTCATGAAAGAGAAAGATTTGAGGATGAAACTCCATATTAACAAAACAGCCCACAATTTTCTCAGGGTTACCTAGGTATTGGAAAGACCTGGGCAAATTCTCCACAGCAAATAATTTATCTAATGAATATTATTTCTTTCTCTGTTTGTGAATTTTCCAGGGGCAGCTGACAATTTTCTCAATTTGAAATTTCTAAATTGAAATTATTTGCTTAACAATTTATATGAGTAATTCTTGGTACATAGACAGTTACGACCACTTTGTTGCAGTAGTATATTTGAAATTCAAACTCCAAACTGTTGACTACTTTAAACTCGTCAGACGTATTCCTGTTTACTGATTGGATGAATGTAATGTGATAATGAGTTCAAAATTCACTTCATGTGAATATTCTTTAACATACACTTAAAATTCACTGGTTCCACAAATATTCATACCATCAAACTCATTCAGTACTATATGTGATGGAAACATAGTACAAAAAGGGCACAAGCACATTTTCAGCAAATTTATTTTAAAATATGAATGAATGTTACATTAAGTATGTAAAAGTTTGTTATTACAATAACCAGGGTGTGGGCGGTCAAGCCTAGCGGTCAGAGCTGGAGACATATTAGGTTCCAAGGCCAGGCATCAGAGCCAGAGCCAGTGCAAGAGTAAGGCATCAGAGCAGGGACCTGGAGTATGTCAGGAAAGCAAGAACTGGGAATAGAGGAGGGTCTGGGATAAGGACAGGAACCATAAGCAGGCAGGAATGCAGGATTCAGGAACCAGATAAACAGGAGGGGTCCATTGTAGCAGCCAGCCAGGGATTTCTCTAATTGCTCTGACAACTTCCTGTGTTGCTTCCTGGTTTATATAGAGCTCCTCAGCCAGTCAGGGTTGTTGGATGTTTCCCTCAATCAGGAGCTTCAGGGTAAGGGCCCTCTGCAAGCCAGCACTTCACTGGTTCCCTTTTCTGGTTACTCAGGTGAGCTGCTGGGTGTCAGTTGTGGCCAAAGGACACATGGGCCTGCATTCGAAGCTCAAGATCCCTCACAGTTATAAAAAGGAAAGTGAAAAATTGTTCTCCTTAACCACTGAGAACAGGACAAGAAGTAATGGGCATAAAGTGCAGCAAGGGAGATCTAGTTAGGTAAAACTTCCTAACTGTCAGGGTAGTTAAGCACTAAAATAAATTACCTAGGGAGGTTGTGAAATCTCCATCATTTGAGGTTTTTAAGAACGGTTTAGACAAACACCTGTCAGGGATGGTCTAGATAATACTTAGTCTTGCCTCGGTGCAGGGGACTGAACTAGATGACCTGACAAGGTCCCTTCTAGTCCTACATTTCTATGATTATTTACACACACACACACCCCAGAATTCTCTCAGCACTACTGTCACACCTCATATAACATAAACAGCTGTTTAAAGCTACCACACATAGCAAAAGATTGTTCAGATACACACCATCCTGGGACAGTGCTTCTGCAAAATTCCAACACTGGGGAGGCTCCTTTGCACAAAATCTCCTAATGCACAAAGGAATTTTGCTGAAGAATGGAGTGCCTCCCAGAAGGCTTACTCTGATTCAAGGGATACAACATCCAAAATGTTCCCAAAGAAAAGACTGCAATGAGTTGCAGCAACAGCAGCTAATGAGAGATCTGTTAAAATGGATCACTCCACTGTCAAAATATCAAGAAACTGGCCAATACATTATGCAACACTGTCAGAATTGACAATATAGCAGAGAGGTCTAGCTATACATTACTGAGCAGCTTCTTTCCTTGTCACTAGCCTGTCATCTGCTTTCTCTATGCTATGTCCTGTTGGGGGCACTCAGGTACAGCAGCAGATTTCTCCTGCATTATTTGTTTTCTCTTTTGCCCCTCACACATAGCTATTTTATTCATGAATCACAATATTCCATTTAAACAATTAAACATGTTTTTTATCACTCTTGGGGAAAAAAAGAAGAAAGTTTCTCAGAGTCATTAGGAAGAATCCATAACACAGTTCCATACAGATTGCCAGTAATCTTACTGTGTTAGTACACTGTAGTGTTTAGGTCTGAATCGAAGCACACCCGCTCTTTTCTCTAGCTTGTTGTTGAATTACTTGTCTTATACAAGTAGCCGTGTTAGTCTGGATCTGTAAAAGTGGCAAAGAGTCCTGTGGCACCTTATAGACTAACAGACTATAAAGTGCCACAAGACTCTTTGCCGCCTTTGCCTTATACAGTATTTGGACAGAGCCCACATTTACATTTGCTGCATCTTTAGCATATTTTTGTAAGCAGCTTGTAATATCATTACTCGTGAACTCATTTCCATTTAATCACAGAGAAAGCCAGCCTCACAGGACAAATAGCTGCTCTGTAGGAGACTGACTTTCTTACACTGTTTTATTTTTCAGCGGGTCCTTAGCTAATAAATCTTTCCTCCCAGTCCTCAGCATCTGTCATGTACCTATGAAGTGAAGTGGTTAGATAGAGGGCTGAACCTTATCCAAGTGAAAATGAAGGATTATGAATGATGAAATCAAACTTCACGGGGGAGGGAGGGACAGGCGGGTGAAGTCCCAAACAGCTAAAATCTCAATTGTGGTAACATGCAAAAGTTTAGATTTTGGCTCTGCTGAGGCAGTCTGTTCTGGAGATTCTCTTTATGTTTATTGGTTTGTACAGAACAAGAGCTTTGTACATTGGGAGAACTTACACAACGAAGACCCAAACCAACCAGAACCACTCTTGCTGCATTTCCTTCATGTTATAATACACCAGGAAACGACAAGAAGATAGATAACGAAAAGCCAAAACACTAGGATGTCCCTTCTCCTGCAAGTGTTTCTGAAGAAGATTGCCTTTGGAGACTAGAGCTGTATGAATAATCAGTTTTTTGGTTCACTAGCCAAACTGGAAACAAAATGAAAATAATTTTCATTTCGGATAAAAAACGAAATGTTTTCTTTTTCAGTTGCCTCAGACATTTTACTTGCTTTTTTTAAACATTAAAAGTAAATGAAATTTGGAACCAAAGAAAGTGGCATCCCCCTAATACTTATGTGAGAAAGCTGTTAGTCCCCACTTTGCCGGATTCAGAGCAGGGATTTGAAACTTGGTCTCCCACATTCTGAATTCCTTAACCATTGGGCTACAATTGGGGCACCAGTACCATCTGTGCCTCCTCCATTTTGTGAATGGCATACAAGGCCCCTTGCAAATCTAGCCCAAATACATATTTCCTTTTAGAAATGTCAACACAGCTCATTTTGACATTTAAAAAAATATCTGACCAAAACAATTAACCAAAATAAATATGAAATTGTGAAATGTTTTGGCCGACCCAAATCTGCATTTCAGAGGTAAAAGTTTCACCCAGGTCTATTGGACGTTTTACTAGTAAGGACTATGAGGAACCCTCTCAAAGCATGACAGACGAGGCAGAGCAGTAATCTGTTGCCATCCATTTGTGTTGCTTTACCAACACTCTGTATTACAATAAAAAATGTTTCACAAACCAGTTAATAGTAATAAAGTTAAAAAGTCAACAAAACACAGCATGTAGCAGTGAAATGAATATACCGTGTGGTGGGACAGGTTTCCATCCCAGTCAGGAATGGGTTAAAGAGCTCCCCTGGGCACAATCAAACCTAACCCAGTACACCTATGAGGCCTGTCAAATCTGGAGAGGGTCAGCTCTTACAAAAGAGGATCCAAATCCAGTGCAGAGTGGCACTCAAAAGCAAGATCTAGAGCTCTCTAGCCCAGTGTTCTTCACTTCAAGGCCCACGAGCCAGTGGTGGCTCCCATGGACCCTAAGTGCGGCTCCCTGTCAACCGTGCTCTCCCACGGCAGTGGGGCTGCACCTAAGGCAGGCTCCCTGCCTGCCCCGGCCCCATGTCGCTCCCGGAAGTGGCCAGCACGCCCCTGTCAAGCCACAAGTCCCAGCAGCTCTACTACTCACCTGTACCCCACCGTCAAACCTCTCAGCATGATGCACCAGGACCAATACTTAAGGTAGGCCTCTACCCACTCTGAGAGGTTCTACCTGGGGACAGGAGAAGTAGACAACATCTGGATGGCTTCATTTCAGGAAGAAGGAAAATTGGCTGCCTGCACTAGGTAAGAGGCTTATCTTGTTAAGAGGTATTATTTGTGTTGCGGTGCCACGTAGGAACCCAGACTATGGGTGAGGATACCATTGCGCTTAGCACTGTACAAACACAGAATAAAAAGAGCATCCTTGCTCCAAAGGGCTTACAGTCTAAGGCTGTGCCTGCACCACAGCTGGAAAGTATGATTTCTAGCACAGGGTGGATGTACACAGACTAGCTCTGGCGTGGTGACACAACACTTCTTTCAAGCAAGCAATTATCGCTATGACAGTGAAAATCAATCCCTCTTCTGCAAGTTAGCTTCTTCAAACTGTTCAGCCCACAGTCCTGAACAAGTTACCAAGTAAAACAATGTGCAAAAAATGGATGATATTGTTCAAAAAATGTCTGTTGAAACTGGGATTTTCTTTTTCTTTTTTTTTAAACAGGAACCTGGGTTTTGGATTAAACTAAATTTGTCATTAAAAATGTCCGCTCTCCATGGAAAATTTCAATATTTCAAAACAAAATATTTTGATTTTCTGGGTAAAGTTTTTTTTTTTTTAGCAATAATTTCACTTTATTTGTTGAAAACTCACAATTTTCTGCATGTGGGGAAGGTGGAGGAGGGAACAAATACAAAAAGCATGTTCTGACCAGCTCTAGTTGACACCTCATCTATTAAAACTGTCTCCAGTCAAAACACTTATCTGGTGATCCAAATTATGGCCACTTCTTTCGGTTTCTTGCACTGGCCTGGTGTGTCGCTAAAGCAATTTTGTAACCTTATCAGGAAACTTGAAGACTCCTAATCAGTTCTTTCAGTTTAAACAAATCCAGGTTGTATCAGTTTGTCTCTTACTTTTGCTTAATTTTATAAAGTTTTATATGAGTCAAGCTAAACTTGCTACCTTTCACCAGGTTGAGGTTATTAAGGATATAGACTTAATATCTATATTAATAGGTGCACAATGCCTATCACGATAGCTATACTTAACAGGAACTCTGGAGTTCACATAATTGAGATTCAACTCTCTCTACAACCACTCTAAGTATTATGGTGGGTGACCCATTGCTATGGAACTCCTTTTCACCAGATACCAGCATAACCACAGAACTTACCATCTCCCAAATTAAACGTAAAAAAACATCTATTTGCACTAGTTTTCCCTCACTGTTCATGTTTAGATAAAGAAACCAGGCACACACAGTCAGTATGTTCTCCAACAGTTTGTCCTGCCAGGTGCCAAGCATCCTCATCTCCTATTGGCTATTGGTGGTCAGCATGTTCAGCACCTCGCAGGATCAAGCCCCAGATGGAGGAGAGGATAGTACAGCATTAGAGAGAGAGAGAGAGAGAGAGAGAGAGAGAGAGAATTTCACATTTGCTTTATTTGAATTTCTGTGAGCTCTGATACCACAGTGTCGGAGACATTAAAAACCGATCTACACTAATCATATTGCAAGGTGCATCTATCCTCCTGTGGTGTTTAGATGCTGCCTGTAATTATTAGAATTGGGAGCACTGGCTGTTGGGAGTCTGAAAGGACAGGAAACAGGAAGGGTGGGGGAGTTGAGGAGGCTGAGTGAGAGTTACCGAGGGTGCAGCAGCAGCTTGGTAAAGAAGCTTCCACTTTAAAAATAAAGTCCTGTTGAAGTTCGTTAGTACCTTGCCTGGTTGTTACAACATTTTAGCGATGAGGATGGGATCTTCTGTCTCTGAACCCACCTGCACCCTTTCTGCAAAGCCCAGGTGAGCCTCCAATTGCTTTTACTGCCTGGATCCATATGTTTGAGACTTATCTGCTTGCAATCAGTGCTACAGAGATTTCTGAAGTAAGAAAGCATGCTCTGCTAATCCACTGCCTTGGAGCAGAAGGGCAGCATATATTTTATACTTTTCCCTTTGCAGATGATAAATATGAGACTGCACTCACTGGATTAAAGAACTTTTTTGTGCCAAAAGTGAATGTAGTAGTTAATCACTAGAGATTTCGCCAGCGTGAGCAGAAAACAGGGGAGACTATAATGCAGTATATTGCTTCCCTGAGGAGTCTGATTGTAACTTGTGACTTTGGGAATATGGCAGATGAGATGATCAGAGACCAGCTCATTGAGAAAACAACAATGCTTCATGTAAGAGAACACTTCAAGAACCATAACTTACACTAGAAAAAGCAATAACCATTGCTACTCAGATTGAGTCAGCTACAGCTGAAGCCAAAATAATGAGCATGGATACAGGAGGCTCAGTCCAGGCTGTGACTCCTTTGCAGAAAAGTTCACTGTCGCTGCAGACAAACGACTCCAAGAGGAAAACTAATGAAAAATCACCAGATCAGCAAATTCAAAACACAGTAAAAGCATGCTTTCGCTGTGGATCCCCACAACACCTTGCAAGCTACACAGGTTGTCCGGCAAAAGTAGCTCAGTGCAATCATTGCAAAAAGATTGGGCATTTTGCTAAAGTATGTCACAGCAGCCAGTTCAATCAACAGGTGCATGCAGTTACAATACCAGATGTTACTGTGCTGAGCGTGGACAAAATGGACAAAATGGAGCGTGGACTACTGCACATATTCCAGAACAAATAAAGTGCACGGTAAACGTTTCCGCCATACCCTCAGGCAAACCACACTCTATTCAGCTAATGTTGGACACTGGCTCAGCAGTATCTATACTACCTGATTCCATCTATTTGCATTACTTTAAAGATGTGTCTCTTACTGAACCCAAACTTCACTTGGTGTGCTATTTGAAAAAACATATTCCAGTACGTGGCTGCCTGCCAGCAGCAGTTACTTTTGGGGATTGCTGTGTAACTGCAGAGTTCTACATTGTCCACAAAGGCACTCCTAACCTTGGCAGAGATTTATTGGCTGCTTTAAATCTCAGGGTAGTTAATGGACGAATTGATCTTCCTCAGCAAAGCACTCTTGTGGTACACACACCAGTTTCAGCTGGGACCCAACACCAGGTTGAATAGAAACTCGGCTGTGCTTATGTGTTTCTGCATAAAGTTAAAATGTAGAATAATGTGATGCCTGTACGGCACTTACCATTTTCAGTCAGGGAAGCTGTTTCAGAGGAACTGATAAAACTTGTTCAAAAGGACATTATTGAAGAGACTGACTCCTCAGAATTGGTTTCACCTATAGTAGTGACGCAGAAGGGTGGAGGCATTCGCCTTTGTGTGTACTTAAGGGAGTCAAATAAAGCTATTGTGATTGACAGCCATCCTCTTCCTCACATAGAAGAAGTATTTGCAGAACTCTGTGGAGCAAAGATGTTTTCTACTCTTGATTTGCAGAGCGCATACTACCAGGTTATGTTGCATGAAGATAGCAGAGACCTCACAGTATTTATTACACATGAGGGACTATTCCATTTTAAACATGTACCATACGGTCTCACATCTGCCCCAAGTGCCTTCCAAAAAATGATGTCATTGATTCTGAAGAATCAACATGGAGTTCAGTGCTATCTGGATGATATTATCGTGTTTGGAAACACTTCTGAGGAGCATGACAATAACCTGCAGTCTGTACTAAACTGCATCAGCAAAGCAGGCCTCAAGCTCAATAGGTCCAAATGCAAATTTAGACAAACTGAACTCTCCGTTCTGAGGCATACAATTTCACAGGCTGGACTAAAATCCTGTGTCACTTGCCAAATGCATGATAAGACAGCAGTGAAATGTACCCCTCCATTACAGCCTGTTCCTGTTCCTGAATCTGCATGGGAAAAAGTGGCGATTGACATTGTAGGACCCTTTGATACTGCTCCAAGTGACTGCCGTCACTTTAATAGACTGGTTTCAGAGTAACAGCCGTGTTAGTCTGTATTCGCAAAAAGAAAAGGAGTACTTGTGGCACCTTAGAGACTAACCAATTTATTAGAGCATAAGCTTTCGTGAGCTACAGCTCACTTCATCAGATGCATATCGTGGAAACTGCAGCAGACTTTATATATACACAGAGAATATGAACCAATACCTCCTCCCACCCCACTGTCCTGCTGGTAATAGCTTATCTAAAGTGATCATCAGGTGGGCCATTTCCAGCACAAATCCAGGTTTTCTCACCCTCCACCCCCCCACACAAATTCACTCTCCTGCTGGTGATAGCCCATCCAAAGTGACAACTCTTTACACAATGTGCATGACAATCAAGTTGGGCTATTTCCTGCACAAATCCAGGTTTTCTCACATCCCCCCACCCCCATACACACACAAACTCACTCTCCTGCTGGTAATAGCTTATCCAAACTGACCACTCTTCAAGTTTAAATCCAAGTTAAACCAGAACATCTGCGGGGGGGGGGGGTAGGAAAAAACAAGAGGAAACAGGCTACCTTGCATAATGACTTAGCCACTCCAAGTCTCTATTTAAGCCTAAATTAATAGTATCCAATTTGCAAATGAATTCCAATTCAGCAGTTTCTCGCTGGAGTCTGGATTTGAAGTTTTTTTGTTTTAAGATAGCGACCTTCATGTCTGTGATTGCGTGACCAGAGACTGAAGTGTTCTCCGACTGGTTTATGAATGTTATAATTCTTGACATCTGATTTGTGTCCATTTATTCTTTTACGTAGAGACTGTCCAGTTTGACCAATGTACATGGCAGAGGGGCATTGCTGGCACATGATGGCATATATCACATTGGTGGATGTGCAGGTGAACGAGTGGCCTGAGGTAGCGTTTACATCGCAAATCTCTTCTGCTGCAGTAATTAAGTTCTTCTCTTCAGTTTTTAGTGGGGAAGGTAACCCCAAAGAACTGGTTTCAGATAATGGTAGTCAATTTACTTCCCTGGAGTTTGAAACTTTTCTAGCAGAGAGGAACATTTTACACAGAAGGTCATCCCTATATTACCCTCAAGCCAATGGGGAAATCAAATGGTTTAACAGAAGTTTGAAAGAGAGTTTGCAAACAGCTAAACTGGAAGGGCGATTGTGGAGAACCTTCACTACTGATTTCTTGCAAGCATACCAGACTACACGACATGCAACAATGAAAAGATCGCCCACAGAGTTACTGCATGGGAAACAGATGAATACTAAACTGAACATTGCTGGACTGTTAAAGGCACGACCTGATGCCCCAATCGAGGATGATGTGAGAAAAACAGTTGAACAGAACCAAGCAAAGTATAAGTCTTTCACAGACAAGCGACGGGGTGCTAAGGAACCAAAGTTTGAATGTGGTTCCTTCATTAGAATATGAAAACCATAAATTCACAGCTCCTCTTAAAATCATAGAGAAGAAGGGACCTTACACCGATCGACTTTCTGATGGGCAGGTATGGAATGCTTCTTATCTTGCACCTGTCTATGCACCAAGAAGAGATTATGGCAACACCCAGTCTGCACTGGATGACTTCACCGTAGTATCAACACAACAAGACATTGCACTGGAACTGGGGCTTGAGCGATGACCACCTGTCTGGACTAGAGACTATGTTATGTATTATCTACAGAGTTTTCAGTGTAATATTTCTGCGAACAGTATAGTGTCTTGTTTCATATTAATGTTTACTTTAATTGGAAGAGTTTCTTAAGAGAGGAGGGAATGTGGTGTTTAGATGCTGCTTGTAATTATTAGAACTGGGAGCACTGGCTGTTGGGACAGGAAACAGGAAGGGGGAGGGTGGAAATTGAGGAGACGGAGTGAGAGCTACCGAGGGTGTAATAGCAGCTTGGTAAAGAGGTTTCCACTTTAAAAATAAAGTCCTGTTGAAGTTCGTTAGTACCTTGCCTGGTTGCTACAACACCTCCTTAGGCTTTTAAGAGGGGGATGGGTTGAAAAGGATGTAAGGGGTTAAGATGGGTAGAAACTGTTAGTCCCAATGGGCAAGTTGGAAGCAGTATGGTTTTCTATTGTACACATGAATACAGCATATGACAGACACATTTTTAAAGACTGAAAAAAGTAAAATATGTGCTGTCTGGTCATGTGGGTAAGAAAATTCCCTGAGTCCTTCCTTTCTTCCCCTTGGCTTTTGTAGAACCTGTTTTCCTAATTTAGATGTATTTTCATTTTCTTCATTTTTTTTTCAGACCAAAGACTTTCTCTCATTAGTTGCTTCCCAACTGTTAATTTTAAACGTGCACACTAGTTCCAGGCAGTGTTACAAAAGTCATCATTAGACTTGTTACAATTTTGCTTTTGTGGGTAGATAACATAACTACAGTAATCTCTGTACTTAGGTGTGTCACAGTTTCAGGGTTAACTGCATCCCACCCCCCAATCCCCTCCACACACACACCAGTCTTCCTGTAGGGCAACATCTTACGGTTTCCAGTTCCTAGCTGTCACCTCTCTCGGGTGCAGACCCATGTCTCTCACCATCCAGACTGAAAGCGTAGGCTTACAGTCCCTCTTCACTTCACTGTGGCTTCCCGAAAAGGTCTGACTGGGATCCAGCCAGGGGCGTTGGAACTAGGGAGGTTGGGGGACCATGCCCTCCGCTTTTAAAAATTAATGTAGTTTGGGGGAAGGTGGCCACATTGCCCCCACCAAACTGCAAGTCTTGGGCATGCATGGAGTGGTGCCAGCAGGGGCTGTGCTTTGCAGCGCGGGAGCTGATAAGGTGATCAGCTCCCCCGCCATGAAACGCAGCCCCCTGGGTGTTGTGAGGCTTAGTTTGTTTAATATTTATGAGGTGCTTTGAGGGTCTCATATAGAAAATGCTATACACATTCAAAATGTTGTTATAGTTTTGAATAATAGGCTTTTAAAAATAAAGAAAAGTTCTGGACCAGAAAAAGATATAGATAATATCAAAGATAGCTTTAAATATCAATCCCTTAGGTAGACTTCATCCTTGTATTTTCTTGTTTGCCTATCTGCCACTTTACAGAGACTGTTTACTGCTGGAATCCTGAGTTGAAAAGCTGTGGCAGATAGCAGATGTACCAATTAATAACCTGTCAAGGCTGATGGATAGATTAAAAAAAATATTCTCACACACATCTCCTGTGTGTTTTTCTTCCCCATTTCAAGGCACTGGGGGGCCATGAGACATACTCTGCTTCCCTGGAGAGAAAAGAAACTGTCTCATTAGCATCTATCTTTCATGACACTATGATGCTGCCTTTGAGATGTTAACTCACCTGTTCTTCTCCCAGAATTCGGAAGTGATGAAGCTCTTTAATCAAGGAGTCTGGACAGCCAGCTGTTGGAAAGAAACAAAAAAATGCATTTTAGAATTCACTGTTCGTATTTTTGGGCCGCAGTATACCATGCGTAGATGCAGCGAGGACTGGATATACAGATCACATTAGACAAAAAAAGATTACATGAAACAAATTAGAAAGATAAGCTACAGTTCTATAGGCATCTGAACACTGAAAACCAGCTACCAAACGAATCCTACCACGTTTCAGAACACACAGGAATGCTTTGAAAGGTCATGTTCTGTATATCTTAGCGCTTTTCCTAAAGGGCTACAAACAGGAAAGAGAGAGAGATGAAAATACTGCCAGCCCCTAAGTGTAGGAGTCAACATATTGTAATTAGAGGGATTCTCATCAAAAGCCTGGAACTGAACACAACTCAATTCAGATCCAAATAATGGCCTGGGCCCATTTCTAAGCATAACACAAGCTTTCCTTGAGTCCCTGCAGGATTTCACAGATTATGCAGGCCTCAGATACCACTATACTTTTTGGCTGTCTCCAGTATAATCCACTTAGCACATGTAACTATCACTCCTTGGAGTAAAACACAAACCAAATACAAGAAAAAGAGAGGTTTACCAGGCTTTTGATTAGAGCTAGATTGTCACAGCCCTTACACATTAGCACAGGGAAAAAGGAATAAGCTCTCACCTCACCCCCACTCTCTTGCTCAGACTGTGACTCCATCCACAGTGGGGAGAACAGAGGTCACTCCCCTGATACTCCTTGTTGTAGGGTTCTGAAGTCCAGAATCTGGACAAGAAAGATCAGAGAGCAGCAATGCTCCCCTGCTCACAACCAGGGTATCTGACTGGACACATAAGTGAGGGGTGTCAGGTGACTGGGAGGTGGATAGACAGGCCAAGTGGGTTGAGTGGGTGTCAGAAACCAGGGTGAGAGCCAGAGGGAACAGTCAGAAGCCAGAGGTAACAGTCAAACTGGACGTCAGGAACTGGGTCCCAGAGACAAAGCCGGAGGCAGGAACCAGAATGCAGAGCCAAGCGTCAGAGCCAGAATCACCTGGAGCAAGCAGAGTAACAGGCAAAATGGGGGCTCAGGCAGCGATAGGGCTTGGGCAAGGCAGAAGCATCAGGAACAAGGCAACACTGGACTAGTCACAGTGGCTAATATGAGTGCTGAACAGCCTGCAAGCAGCTGCTGCTGCTGCTGGCTTAAGAGCCAGTCTCCTGGCCTTTCCAGCCAATCAGGTGAAATGGCTAATCAGGCAGCCTGCTGCAGGCCAGCTGTGCTTATTAGGTTGCCTGGAGACTAGTTTACCGCAGGCCCTGATTCCTGAGAGGGAGGGGGAAGGAAGCTGCTCCGTGGAAAGGGGTTAAGAAATTTACTCCTCTCCCATGGCAAGGGAGGAATTAAAATTTTTTGTGCCTGCCCCAGTGCCAGTGCAGCTACCAAGAGTTACAATCTCATCCTCACCGACTAGCATTAGTGGGCTACCGATAATGCTGAAGATGGTTTTCAGGATCTCTGTCAGTACTGGAGCTTCATAGCAACAAACATCCAGCAGCACTTGTAACATATAGCAACAATCATAATTCTTCACTCGTCTCAAATTTCTTGTTAAGTCCTATTGTTTCTTCCCCTTTATTAAAAATAATTCATACCTTAAACCCTCTTCCTTGTCCACCTCTTCCCCATACACATATAGGTTTGTGCACGTACAACTACAGCTGGGCAAAAATTATCCGCCAAAACATTTTTCAGCAGAAAATGAAGATTTGGGCGGCCCAAAACATTTCATTAATTCATGTCAAATTTGCCAAATTGTTTCAGTTTAAAAAAGGCCTTTTTATAGAAGTCACAACGATTTGTTGTCATTTTCTGAACAAAGTGTTTAAATGTTATGTTTTGAAAACAAAATTTTGAAATCAATACAAAACGTTTCAGGTTGAGCAAAACGTTTCATTCAATCCAAAATGAATTGTTCTACCCAACTTTTAGGGTCACCAAAATTTCAAAAAAATCACTTGGGGTTGACCCAAAACTATTTTTTTGCCCATTTTTCAAAACAGCCAGCAAACTGAAAAATCAGTTATTCCCCCAACAGTGCTACAAATGACCTTGACTGAATTTAAAGGGGAATTTTAATTCAACTGTGTTTATAACCCTTTCATTTTCATTTTATCCTTCCCATTTGCTGGGCTTGCAACTCCAGCATTATCTTTGACATCTCTCTCTCTGTTTTCCCCATACTCTGTCTGTATCGACTTCATTTAGCTTCTTACTCCTTAATATACTAATTATCTTTCACTGATAATTGAATGTCACTGTTTAGCAAGATGGTGGCCAGCAGTTCAGAAATGACAACTGTATTGAAAATCTTTGTATTCAAATACAGCTACTTCTTGGTGAAAAGTCCTTTCAATGTATCAGAACTTCATGTTGCTTGTGTGAACAAATCAAATGGAGTTTTATTTTAGAAAAATGGAAATAAGGAAGTAACATGGCACACAATAAAAAGAACAAGTTCAAAAACAGCTATTTTGTTCTCTTGGGATGTTTCCGGGTGTCTTCATTTTATTTCAAATGTCCACTTCAATTGCTTGTTTTCTTTAAGTGGGCATTAGTAAAGCATGCTCCAGTACTGTGGCCCCTTTCTATATAATGTCCAATAGTTTTGAAGAAACTTTTGGGGATGATTAGTTTTTGCACTATGACTTGTAAAGAAGACTGTAACCAGACTGTAAACCAAAAGGAAAGGGTTTTTGAAAAATATATTCTACTGAAGAGCATTAAAACCATAAGAGTCTTCAAACATTTTCCTTTTAATTTCTCATCAATTATCACAGTGCAAGTGTGGTATCCATGGGGTTCACTGGCAAACCAGGAACACCAAAGCTTAGGGGGAAAATCAATATTATTTCTAGCTCTCTGATGTGCTCCTGGCAGTAGCACATGGCATAAATAATCTGCACTTTGCAGATTTCTGCTATTTTGTGTGGAATGCTTTGAGGATTATTTTTTCTGCCCTCTGTAGTACAGAATCCCTAATGCACTGTAGCCTCATCAATTACAGTAACTTTCTATTCTCCCCCTCTTCCTTCTCACTTAACTATGACTTGAAAAATGAACCACAGACATAGATGAAATGACCACACACATACACAAAAAATATAAAAACCTAGTGTGATCAAAGGAAGTAAGACAAAAGCACTGAACAAATGCCTTTCATCAGAAGCCAAAACACTGGGGTGATTTCATCTGCAGGCTGGTAAAACAACACTGAAAATGTTTACTAGTTCCTTCTTCCACTAAATTCAGGTCTATATGATGGAGGCCTCCATATACTTCGTTTTGCTGCCATGACCTTGCAGGTTTTTGCCTACTGCTGAAGCAGAATAGGATCCAATGAGTACACAGTTGGCCTAATTCTCTATTCTGTTATGCCATTTTTACTCTGTGGTGACTATGTTGACTTCAAAGGAGTTACACTGTCATAAACCTGGTGTGATAGCATGAAGAATCAGGACCAACATTTGAGTGAGCAGAAAACCAGCATCTGAACAGATGACCTCAATGCATCTTTTTAAAAATTGACTAAAAATAATTCTTTGTTTCTATTGCAATGTTCATCCCAATTTATTTGTTTCAGTAATTTTCAAAGTTACTTCATTCTCGCTTCATGTCATTATTTCATTCAAACTAATATGTGGGTAATTTGTGAGTGAAAGGTACATTTTAAGATACAGGAATTTACACTGTCAGAACTGCCATCTCACTTCATTGCGGCATTCACTTTATAAAAATACTTTCATTTAGATCACATAAGAGGAGATATCTCCAAGAGAAGACCAAACAAGCAAAATTTAAAAAAATCCAATTTAAATGACAAGCATCATGAATCCTCTGATTTGCATTGCTGCGAACAATACACAGTTTCAGTTACATTTGCTATTAAACCATGATTCCAACTATTACCAATTTAATTGCCCATATCTTTACCTTTTCTCTGACAAGTTGACAGAATTAGCCTCTGTTTTTTATTCTTATTTAAAATTATTGCTTCATATAACCCCCTTGTAAACAGCAGTGGAAAATTCAAATCAACTCTTTTAACTTAGATATTACATAAGCTGGCAAAAATATAAATTAAATTAGTTTTTAAATGATTATCCACTACTTAAAGAGTAACTGAGTATCCATAAATATAAATATTATTTAAAATATTAATAGCAAAGCACCACATTAATGCAGTGCACATAATTGAAACATACACTTAACTTTAAACAGATGAATAGCCAAGAGCACTTGGCATCTTGCAGGATTGAACCCTTATGCACAGCAAATATTATTTGCACTTGCTTATAGTTTATTTCTGAACCAACATTTTTGAACTTTAGAAAGCACATGATTTTCTTTGAGGGCTCAAGTCCTGGAGCCTTAAAATTCCAACTTCCCTAGCAGGAAGAGAATATAGGAAATCAATGTTATTCAAAGGAATTCTTCCCACAGAGCAAAGCTATCTCACACAGGGCAGGTAAAGTTTTAAGATTCCAGGTCTCTACATAACAAGCTTGCAAATATACAATGTTCTAAATGTATTAAAATTGCCCAAAACAATTTTATGCTTGGTAACTAACAGTGGAATGGATTGTTTTCTAATGTTCTAAATAAAAATAAATCATATTTGGGCTGAGTACAAACATGAAAAATGTGACTGGGGGGAGGGGGGGAGAGAGGAATTATAAATGTCTGGAAAAGAAGGATAACATGAAGCTATAATAAATGTCCATTCATTTGTCATGTCATTTTCCTAGTTCTCTTCCAAACTATTCAACTAATTAGAATACTGATACAAAATAAGACCTTTATCCTGCTCGTGTCATTTCCAGTGAAGAAGAAGCCTGAGTCTGTGATACGGTAATCACTCTTATGGAAGCAGACAGTGATGTCAAAGGATTTAGTGACTTCATTGTACTGGTGTTAATTAAATCTTTGATGTTTCAACAGAGCTTTTCTCAGTCACAATATTTGTACTAATATGAACAAAGGGGAAGTTAGGGAAATTGGAAAGCCCATTTTATGGAATAAATATCATACTTTATGAAAACAGAAACAGGAGTGATGAAGACTATCTAGTGACAGGTAATTGACATGTAATATGTAGTCATTAAGAGTAAAAGCCTATCTTTAAAATATTGCCTATGCTGAGAGGTCTAAAAATTTATTTGCAGAAAGCCCACACAAAGAAGGTCATTATAATAGTTTTCAAATCTTAATAAACAATAGTTTTCATTTGGAAAATCTTGAATATCACTTTTTAAATCAGAGGTGGGCAAACTATGGCCCATGGGTGACATCTGGCCTGCGGGACTGTCCTGCCCAGCCCCTGAGCTCCTGGCCGGGGAGGCTAGCCCCCGGCTCCTCCCCTGCTGTCCCCCCTCCCCCACAGCTTCATCTCACTGCCCAGCTAGCACTCCTGCCTGCCACTCCTGCCAGGCAGCAGGAAGTTGGCTCCTGCTGGGCGGCGAGGCTGCAAGCTCCTGCTGCTTTGAGTGGCACGGTAAGGGGGCGGAGAGCGGGGGCATGGGGGTTGGATAAGGGGCAGGGGGCCTCGGGGGGCAGTCAGGGGACAGGGAGCAGGGGGCGGTTGGATGGGGTGGAGATTCTGGTGGGGGCGGTCAGGGGACGGGGAGCAGGGCGGAGTTGGATGGGGGGGTCCCAGGGGCCTGTCAGGGGGCAAGGGTGTGGATAGGGGTCGGGGCAGTCAGGGGACAGGGAGAAGAGGGGATTGGATAGGGGATGGGGTCCCGGGGGGGCGGTTACAGGCAGGGGGGTCCAGGAGGGAGAAGTCAGGGGACAAGGAGCAGGGGGTTTGGATGGGTCAGAAGTTCTGAGGGGGGCAGGAAGTGGGAGGGGGTGGATAGGGTGGGGCCCAGGCTGTTTGGGGAGGCACAAACTTCTGTACCCAGCCCTCCATACAGTTTTGCAACCCCGATGTGGCCCTCGTGCCAAAAAGTTTACCCACCCCTGTTTCAAATGCTGCTTATGTAATGCAATATCATAATGTAGCCAGACTTCAAACTGCTTGAATTCATAGACTCATCCTGTACTTATAGATAATATTTATATAATACGTCTCTTTAAGGTAAATAAACTGACCAAAATTCCAGCCACAAACAATTTACAATCTAAGGCCTCAAGCCTGCAATCTGCATAAGCTCTTGAAGTCAGTAGATTTCCATGTAGGCGTAAGAATCATCCATGAAGATCCAGTATTGTTGAACCACAAATGTTAAAAAAATCACGCATTAAGGCAAAAAATATCCTCATAAGATGGGCTTAAAAATCATGGAATTTTTTTAAAAATAGGGTTCTTTTGGTTTGTCTTCTGGTTTCTGAGCTGTTAGGGTGCACTTGCTTCACATTTTCACACTTTTATCAGGAACCATGAGGGTTAGAAACTGGCTTTATTTTAAATGAAAGCTCAGATTCTCGTGCAGTCTACTAAATCTAGCAGCTGAGGCTGTAAGAAAAACACTATATACCATGACTGATGAGAGCTGGCAACACTGCAAATCTGATTGCAAGATTGGGTTCTAAACAGACAATGCACCAATGAAATCTGTCATCAGAGATGCAGCAAAAAGCAAAGTGACTGAGAAGCATGCCTTGTTAGTTCCACAACATTTATTTAGAGCCCAACCTGTAGCCCAGGGTCCATTTGTGGTCCTCAGGCCCTTTAACTTAGGCCCTGGAGAGGGACCATTTTAAGAGGAAAAAGTGCATGTGATTGCTTATTGAAAAGTTTGTTCCCTGACAGCTTTCTTTAGAAGAGGAGGAGTGAAGACATAGTACCCTCTCAAATGGAGCAGGTAGTAAGGGCTGGAGCCACAGTCTTCACAAGATGGGGAGGGAAACCAAACAAGCACCCCAGCAATTGCTGCAGGAAGAGCTGGGTCTTCCATAGCACAGAGCACTAGGAAAAGGGACAGCAGCAGCTCAAGTCCCACAAAAAGAAGTAGGGAACAGCAGGGAGCTGATTTGAAGAGGCCATGGAGGCTCATTATTTGACTTGGGGCAGTGGGCAAGTTAGGGAGAGCAGGTCAGAAAGGAAGGAATTTTTGAGGGGAAGCAGTGCCATTAAGGAGTCAGAGGGAAAGGAGGGAAATATTTGGTGGTTGGTGGATGTGCCTAGGAACACTAGAGATTTGCGGAGGGAGAGATGGGCTGAGTACATGGGGGCTGACTGGAGGGAGACCAGGCTGGGGGCTCTCAGGGGGAAAAGAACAGGTGTTTCTTTCAGGCAATGGGGCTGAGGAGAGGCATTTCTTAGGGGATCAGCTGGGAAAGTTTGATGGGTGTGTTTCGGAGGGATGGGGACACTAAAGGCAGGACTCAAAAAAGGAAGCCACCATTCACCTTCTCCAGGCCCAGCTGATTCTCTGAAAATACAGCAGAGCAGCTATGTCGTCAGTGTTTAGCGTGAGAGCTGATTTGGGAGCCAGTTTTAGACACCCAATTCAGTTTTCTTTACAACTTGAAACTGAAGAGAGGACAGGAAGGGGGAAATGGCAACTTTAAACTGCCCCTCCCCTCCTAATGGTGGCTCTTGACATGAAAAACTGGGCAACAGTGGTTTGGAGATATTTTCTTTGTGTGTGTTGAGGGGGGGATTGTATGCTTATATTTCTTTTAATTACTTCTTGAAGAAAGACTAGGTTTCATAACAGGCTTTTGAAAAAAGTGGGTTTTGGACGGGAACTTGAAGGAAGAGAGGCAGGAGGCATGGTGGACAAGACATGGAGCTATTTCCAGAATATCCAGTTACCCGTAAAGTAAGGGTGTGTCACAACTGAGACATGGGCAGTCTGACCTAGTGGTCAGAGCAGGAGTCAGGCTGGTCAGATAGCCAGGATGTCAGAATCTGAGACAGCCCAGAGGGCAAACTGAAAGTCAGGTGTCAGGAGGGAGGCAGGGTCATAGAATCATAGAATAACAGAGTTGGAAGGGACCTCTGGAGGTCATCTAGTCCAAGCCCCTGCCCAGAGCAGGACCAATCCCAACTAAATCATCCCAGCCAGGGCTTTGTCAAGCCTGACCTTCAAAACTTCTAAGGAAGGGGATTCCACCACCTCCCTAGGTAATGCATTCCAGTGTTTCACCACCCTCCTAGTGAAAAAGTTTTTCCTAATATCCAACCTAAATCTCCCCCACTGCAACTTGAGACCATTACTCCTTGTCCTGTCATCTGCTATCACTGAGAATAGTCTAGATCCATCCTCTTTGGATCCACTTTTCAGGTAGTTAAAAGCAGCTATCAAATCCCCCCTCATTCTTCTCTTCCATAGACTAAACAATCCCAGTTCCCTGAGCCTCTCCTCATAAGTCACGTGTTCCAGACCCCTAATTGTTTTTGTTGCCCTTCACTGGACTCTCTCCAATTTCTCCACATCCTTCTTGTAGTGTGGAGCCCAAAACTGGACACAGTACTCCAGATGAGGCCTCACCAATGTCGAATAGAGGGGAACAATCACATCCCTCGATCTGCTGGCAATGCCCCTACTTATACACCCCAAAATGCCATTGGCCTTCTTGGCAAAAAGGGCACACTGTTGACTCATATCCAGCTTCTCGTCCACTGTCACCTCTAGGTCCTTCTCTGCAGAACTGCTGCCTAGCCATTCGGCCCCTAGTCTGTGGCGGTGCATTGGATTCTTCCATCCTAAGTGCAGGACTCTGCACTTGTCCCTGTTGAACCTCATCAGATTTCCCTTGGCCCAATCCTCCAATTTGTCTAGGTCCCTCTGTATCCTATCCCTATCCTCCAGCATATCCACCACTCCTCCCAGTTTAGTGTCATCTGCAAACTTGCTGAGGGTGCAATCCACACCATCCTCCAGATCATTAATGAAGATATTGAACAAAACCGGCCCCAGGACCGACCCTTGGGGCACTCCACTAGATACTGGCTGCCAACTAGACATGGAGCCATTGATCACTACCCATTGAGCCCGACAATCTAGCCAACTTTCTACCCACTTTGTAGTGCAACCATCCAGCCCATACTTCTTTAACTTGCTGACAAGAATACTGTGGGAGACCGTGTCAAAAGCTTTGCTAAAGTTGAGGAATAACACGTCCACTGCTTTCCCTTCATCCATAGAACCAGTTATCTCATCATAGAAGGCAATTAAATTAGTCAGGCATGACTTGCCCTTGGTGAATCCATGCTGTTCCTGATCACTTTCCTCTCCTCTAAGTGCTTCAGAATTGATTCCTTGAGGACATGCTCCATGATTTTTCTGGGGACTGAGGTGAGGCTGACCGGCCTGTAGTTCCCAGGATCCTCCTTCTTCCCTTTTTTAAAGATTGGCACTACATTAGCCTTTTTCCAGTCTTCCGGGACTTCCCCCAATCGCCATGACTTTTCAAAGATAATGGCCAATGGCTCTGCAATCACATCCGCCAATTCTTTTAGCACTCTCGGATGCAACGCATCCGGCCCCATGGACTTGTGCACGTCCAGTTTTTCTAAATAGTCCCGAACCACTTCTTTCTCCACAGAGGGCTGGCCACCTCCTCCCCATGCTGTGCAGTAGTCTGGGAGCTGACCTTGTTTGTCAAGACAGAGGCAAAAAAAGCATTGAGTACATTAGCTTTTTCCACATCCTCTGTCACTAGGTTGCCTCCCTCAGTCAGTAAGGGGCCCACACTTTCCTTGACTTTCTTCTTATTGCCAACATATCTGAAGAAACCCTTCTTGTTACTCTTAACATCCCTCGCTAGCTGCAACTCCAGGTGTGATTTAGCCTTCCTGATTTCATTCCTACATGCCCGAGCAATATTTATATACTCATCCCTGGTCATTTGTCCAATCTTCCACTTCTTGTAAGCCTCTTTTTTGTGTTTAAGATCAGCAAGGATTTCACTGTTAAGCCAAGCTGGTCGCCTGCCATATTTACTATTCTTTCTACACAAAGGGATGGTTTGTCCCTGTAACCTCAATAAGGATTCTTTAAAATACAGCCAGCTGTCCTGGACTCCTTTCCCCCTCATGTTATTCTCCCAGGGGATCTTGTCCATCAGTTCCCTCAGGGAGTCAAAGTCTGCTTTTCTGAAGTCCAGGGTCCGTATTCTGCTGCTTTCCTTTCTTCCTTGTGTCAGGATCCTGAACTCGACCATCTCATGGTCACTGCCTCCCAGGTTCCCATCCACTTTTGCTTCCCCTACTAATTCTTCCCAGTTTGTGAGCAGCAGGTCAAGAAGAGCTCCGCCCCTAGTTGGTTCCTCCAGCACTTGCACCAGGAAATTGTCCCCTACCCTTTCCAAAAACTTCCTGGATTGTCTGTGCACCGCTGTATTGCTCTCCCAGCAGATATCAAGATGATTGAAGTCGCCCATGAGAACCAGGGCCTGCGATCTAGTAGCTTCTGCGAGTTGCCGGAAGAAAGCCTCGTCCACCTCATCCCCCTGGTCCGGTGGTCTATAGTAGACTCCCACCACAACATCACCCTTGTTGCTCACGCTTCTAAACTTAATCCAGAGACTCTCAGGTTTTTCTGCAGTTTCATACTTGGTCAGGTTACTTGGAGATCAGTAATAGAAGTGATTCTGAGCAGGGAGAACCCAGTTACATGGACAACTTCCTCTTCCTGTGCTTGGGTTAAATAGAGGCTGGGGACAAATCAGGACCCTCAGGGTTCCACCAATCAGATCCTAGGACTGGAGTCCTCCTGTTAGAGTTCAGCTGCTATTCTAGCAGCTGTTAAGAGGGTGGGAGGTTGGAACTGCCGAGTGCTTAAGAGCCCTGATGACCAGCATTCAAAACCCAAAGTCCCTGACAGGGTGCTAGGACAATTCAGCAAAAGTACATAACAAATGTGTATTTTGTACACATACTAAATACCGCCTCTATTAAGTTGCATTTCCTAAGGAAATCAGAAATGTTCTAATTAAATAGCTATATTGATTATCAGAGGCTTATTAAAATATACATGTATCCACTACAAGTCACTGTAACACCCTGTGTGACATTCAATTAGTCTAGCTATGCTATTTATTTATTTTTGAGAACAATTGAAAGTATTACACTGGATCAATTCCTATGTAATCTTGTCAAATAAAAGGTGTCATTTATAAAGACTGTATTGTATCCCCGATAAAGTCAGCTTGGGGCTGGATTAATTTTTAACTCAGCTGCATGTAGCAGTAAAAAACAAAACAAAACACCAAAACACATTGAGGGAGACTACTTCTCCCCATTGCAACAAACAAAGAAGATAACTGGCCAGATAACTGGTTTATGTTGGAGGGTTTTTTTTGGGGGGGGCTTAAGGAAATATTTAGAACAGATCTGGACAAACATTATTGATTTAACGTCACTTAAATCACTGAACTATAGAATGCCAGGATGCTATTTTTGGCAATGTAGTTGATATGCTCTGCACTGCTGCCTGTGAACTATCCAAATAGTTCCTCAAAATCTAAAATTTTCTAAAAAACAAACAAACTCAATATTGCTCAGTAGAATGAGACCACGTAGTGACCAGACTCCAGAGCAGACTTAGCAGACTGCACCAACTCATGTTGAATTCCCAGGTTCCAATTCTATCCTCAAGCACACCCATGCAGTTCCTGATAAAGTCAGTGAGCATAGTGCTTACATATCAGAGGTCAGAACAGAGTCCATACTGTCCATCAACAATGGAACACTAAACCGGGACCCTCAACAGCTCGACAAAGTTACTAAACTTGTGCCAACTGGATGTCATTCTTTGCATATTTTACAGAGACACTTTGCAGACACGGTCCCCGACAATCGGTTCTGATTTTTATAGTTACCTATTGCTATAAAACCTATTTTTACAGGTATTTACATCTTGGCGCCACCAATACAAAAAAAAAAAAAAAAGTAAGAGCAAAACTCATCACAATATTAACTTTTTAACTGAGATACAATGGAATGGTTCTAAGCTCTTTCCCCTGGAATAAAATCTCTCTACTGGCTTCACCTGCATAAACTTTGTTAGAGTGGAAATCTCATCGCAGCAATCTGGGTTGAAAGGAGTTTTGCACTGTTGGTATACTAGGTTTTTAGCTCAATCAGCTCAATTCATGAAAGGTTTTTTTCATCTTTTATTCAGAAAGTAGTCAAAATCTCCAAAGCAAACTCTGTTCTTTTGAATTCCCACCTTCATGCTGGCACTGGCCTTTGATGATGATCCAGTCCTTTTCAGAAAGCAAGAGAGAGGTCAGGAGCTTTCAGCATGTGGTGAAGACTTTATAAGAGTGGAAATTGTCTTCTCAGAGAAAACCCAACTATTGCTGAATAAAAGTCTACACAGGGCAAAAATAACCATCTAAGAATTTCATTTCCAGTTATTGAAGGCCATCTCTTGAAAAGACTGTAATTTCTGAATGCCAGAATGAAACAAGTGCAATGTAGAAGGCACTAAAAGGATTTTAAAATAGAAATGAAACCAAAATTCACACAGTAGTTTTTCCACTGATGGCTTGATAATAGAAGTATATTATAATACCGCAGGTCCAGTGAATCAGATTTTGAGTGGAAACATTTTTTGTTGCACTTAAAACTTGACTTAAAAACTTCCCTTCTATAATGAGAGAGAGAGAGCGCTGTCTCAGCAATTCATGTTGCAATGAAATCCCTTGTCACATGAGCACTTTATATTGCATCAAATAAGGCTACAATGCAGGCCATGTAATGTGGAATAACCCATTCTGCCATCAAGAAAATTGTGGCCAGGTGCCAAAGAACAAACACAGATTTCCACCTCTTCTAATTACAAAACCTGTTGTAAAGGAAATTAAAATGGAATATAAAAAAGGTCATTTACTGTAACCAGGAGAGTAAAAGTCAATGTTCACCAAAAATCTGAAAGAAGAAACCAAATACACACAAACACACAAAGTATTACTTAAACAATTACTGTTGGAGAGTAGAATGGCAAATAAGATTTAGTGACCCAGAAATAGCAAAGCTTTCTTTTGTTACATCTGGATTTTTTTGGCCGATATGATGTCACTCTATATAAACAATGCATAAAGCACATGCAATTCCTTTATAGCTGTACAACATTTATGAGTCCAACATAAGTCTTTCACTGAGAGCTTAGACAAATATTTAGACTGCTACATTAGTGGTTCAGACTGTAAATGAAACGAGCCTATGCTACTCTAAACGCAAACGCTCATGGACAAAAACCCATCCAACCAAGAGAGAATTTTAATAAGCCATGGAATAAGTAATGTCGCACAAAAAAGCTCAAAAATATTTGGACAAAAGACTATGGTTTACTCCTTTCTAAAGAGATCTTAACGGCAGATGATCACCTCCAAACTTTCAAGAGTGAAGCATTTGTTTACAAGTGACCTGCATTCTTTTTGTGCTGCTGAATTCTTACTCCGTTAGCTATTTCTAATATACCCCTTCCTCCTCCCCACCAGCAATATATGTATTCACATTCTATATATATATTCACATTCTATCGCTCTCTGTGATGGAACCTGGCACTGTTCCACCCTCTGTGAAATGAAGACAGTTTTGCATTTCACCTTAATCAGATCAAATTAGGACAGGTGGTAACCCTGCAGGCAACATAATTATGAAAAATGTCTGTGTTCAATACAAACTGTCCTTCCGGCCTCCTAGTCTAATAGGACATCATAGTACAATCTTTTTACATTTTACTGGCAGCTCAGAACACAAATGCCCATAAAGGATCAGATTCTGCTCTCATTTATGCCAGTGTAAATCCAGAGAAACTCCACTGAAGTCTCCCTGTACTTCTACTGGCGTGAAAAGGATCAGAATTTGTCCCTGAGTGCATAATTTGATGTGGGGATGAAATCTAAAGTTAAATACAGGACAAAAGAAATTAAGTCTCTCTCTACTCAGGAATAATTTTAGTAACAATGTGCAAGACAAGCTGATCCTATATTACAAACGGTGAGTCATGTTTCTGCTATAAAAAAGGCAGTAATAACTACTGGAGATAGTTAGTGCGGCTGGTTTGACAAAGAGAAAACTTGGAAAGGCATCAGTGCTCCCAACGGCAGAAAATTAGAGATTTTCCTGATTGTGCACTGATATGATGGCCTTACTTCTGAACAGAACACTTACAGTGAATAGCTGGCTAGGCAGAATTGATATAAACTGAAAATTGGATGCAAAACTCCATTCTACATTAAGGGGATAATACACCCAGCTTCATTTACAATATTACTCCTCAGAAGACACCCCAAGCACCGCAATAACAAATGTTATATCAAAGATGCACTCAGCAACAAATGCAATATGAGTCTCTGTGAGGCAATTTTTCAGTGTGTCAGAATTATAATATCACTCCATGCAAACAAATTAAGCAGCACAAGCTCGGCTGTTGGGATCACTTTATTAGCAATGCAATGCTATTTCATAAAGAATGCATTGCTGCAGATCTGTCAATAAACATCAAAGATGGCCTATCCATTTTTATGGAGCACAACTTATTATTTGCATATGAAATAAACAAAACACTTTAACATCCGGCTCTCTTTCTGCAATGCATTTAAAATATTACTGAAAAACTGATCGTCTTTACTGCTCACCTAGAGTCCATTCCAGTTTGGGGTTGTTGTTTTTTTAATCAAAAGGGTGCAACATTTAACAGGCTTCCCAAAAACATCAGTTAAGGAATACTGAATATTATCTACCAAATGGGTACATATCTGTTTTTGAACACTTGCTGACATCTCCTGGAAAACTCTGAAAAAAATATTCTCCTTGCAGACAATTCTGCTTAGATATATCATACCACATATATGCATAACCTTAACTCTGTCCCTCGTGCACAACCATTACAATCCTGGGCCAGGTCATTGGCTATCGAGTACCTATGAGGTAGTGATATGTAAGGTGACTCACCTTTGCACTTCCCTGATCCTCAGGTTGTTCTCAGAAGGCTGTACCTCTTGCATTGTGTTACAGCATTCTGATGGCTGCTATAACTTATTTCTGGAATGCAATGGCCACAAGGGGACAAAAAGAGAGCTAAGGATTGGCATGGTACTACATGTGGCAATGGATAAGAACACCTACATCAGCACTATGCCATCAGAGACTCACCTTCATATTGAGATGACCCTCCCTGAGCAGGTTCATGCACTTTTATGGCCAAATTACACTGACAGAGCAGCGGAAAGCAGCTGTTCCACCATACCTGAGGGATCTCACTTCCCAGTCTTTAATTATACGATCACATAAAATTTCTCAAATAATCCAGTATAATATCATGCAACTTTTTTCCCTTTCATAAATACACATGGGGAATATCTTGTAACAGTTTTTGTCTTCTCTTTTTTCACTAACAACTAATTCAGTGTCAAAGTGGTCAACTTTGGTCAGCTTTTTATTGGAATTTACCCACCTAATACCTTTAAAAATCTAGCTTATAAAAATCTAATCTTATACTTTTTATGATAAATCTTCTTCTTTCTAAGGTACAATACATACGCTAATTACTTTGTACACACCCATTTGTGTACACTTTTCTTTTCATCTTTCTTTGAAAACTGGAAATCAAATCCTACTCAGGAATATAGAAAGGAGCATAAACTCTTGCAACCAAGTGTAAAAGTATAATTAGACCGTCCAAAAAATAATTTGAAGAGCAACTAGCAAAAGACACAAAATCTAACAGCAAAATTTTTAAGTATATCAGAAGCAGGAAGCCTGCCAAACAGTCAGAGGGGCCACTAGATGATTGAGGTGCTAAAGGAGTACTAAAGTCAGATAAGATCATTGTGGAAAAGCTAAATGAATTCTTTGCATTGGTCTTCACTGCAGAGGACGTGCAGGAGATTCCACACCTGAGCCATTCTTTTAGGTGACAAATCTGAGGAACTGTCCCAGAATGAAGTATCAATAGAGGAGGTTTTGATAAATTTGATAACAAATTGATAAATAAGTCACCAGGACCAGATGGCATTCACCCAAGGGTTCTGAAGGAACTCAAATATGAAACTGCAGAACTACTGACTTTGGTTTGTAAACTATCCCTTAAATCAGCCTCTGTACCAGATGACTGGAGGATAGCTAATATAACACCGATATTGAAAAAAAGGCTCCAGAGGCGATCCTGGCAATTACAGGTTGTCAAGGTTCCTCCCCCACTCTGAACTCTAGGGTACAGATGTGGGGACCTGCATGAAAAACCTCCTAAGCTTATCTTTACCAGCTTAGGTCAAAACTTCCCCAAGGTACAAAATATTCCACCCGTTGTCCTTGGCCTGGCCGCTACCACCACCAAACTAATACTGGTTACTGGGGAAGAGCTGTTTGGATGCGTCCTTCCCCCCAAAATACTTCCCAAAACCTTGCACCCCACTTCCTGGGAAATGTTGGATAAAAAGCCTCACCAATTTGCATAGGTGACCACAGACCCAGACCCTTGGATCTTAAGAACAATGAACAATCCTCCCAACACTTGCACCCCCCCCCTTTCCAGGGAAATGTTGGATAAAAAGCCTCACCAATTTGCATAGGTGACCACAGACCCAAACCCTTGGATCTGAGAACAATGAAAAAGCATTCAGTTTTTTACAAGAAGACTTTTAATAAAAAATAGAAGTAAATAGAAATAAAGAAATCCCCCCTGTAAAATCAGGATGGTAGATATCTTACAGGGTAATTAGATTCAAAAACATAGAGAACCCCTCTAGGCAAAACCTTAATTTACAAAAAAGATACATAGACAGAAATAGTTATTCTATTCAGCACAATTCTTTTCTCAGCCATTTAAAGAAATCATAATCTAACACATACCTAGCTAGATTACTTACTAAAAGTTCTAAGACTCCATTCCTGGTCTATCCCCGGTAAAGACCAGCATATAGACAGACACACAGACCCTTTGTTTCTCTCCCTCCTCCCAGCTTTTGAAAGTATCTTGTCTCCTCATTGGTCATTTTGGTCAGGTGCCAGCGAGGTTACCTTTAGCTTCTTAACCCTTTACAGGTGAGAGGAGCTTTCCCCTGGCCAGGAGGGATTTCAAAGGGGTTTACCCTTCCCTTTATATTTATGACACAGGTCAATAAGCCTAACTTCAGTACCACGCAAATTGGTTAAAACTATATTAAAGAACAGAATTATCAGGCACAAAGATGAACATGTTGTGTTGGGAAACAGTCAACACGGCTTTTGCAAATCATGTCTCACCAATCTATTGGAATTCTTTGAGGAGGTCAACAAGCATATGGACCAGGATGATCCAGTTGATATAATGTGCTTGGACTTTCAGAAATCTTTTGACAAGGTCCCCCACAAAAACCTCTTAAGCAAAGTAAGCAGCCATAGGATAAGATAGAAGGTCGTCTCATGGATCAGTAACTAGTTAAAAGATAGGAAACAAAGAGTAGGAATAAATGGTCAGTTTCCACAGTAGAGTAAGATAAATAGCAGGGTCCCCCAAGGATCTGTACTGGGACCAGTACTATTCAACATATTCATAAATGATCTGGAAAAAGGGGTGAGGTGGCAAAGTTTGCAAACAATGCAAAATTACTCAAGATAATTACGTGAAAAGCTGACTGTGAAGAGTTACAAAGGGATCTAACAAAACTGGGTGATGGGGCATCAAAATTGCAGATGAAATTCAATGTTGATAAGTCTAAAGTAATTCATATAGGTAAACATAATCCCAACTGATTACCACGCAAAAAGAGATCTTGGAATCTTCATGGATAGTTCTCAGAAAACATCTGCTAAATGTGCAGCAGCAGTCAAAAAAGCTAATAGAATATTAGGTACCATAAGGAAAGGGATAGATAATAAGATAGAATACCATAATGCCACAATATAAATTCATGGTACACTCACACCTGCAATACTGTGTGCAGTTCTGGTTGTCCCAGCTAATAAAAAAATATATTAGAATTGGAAAAAGGACAGAGGAGGGCAACACAAATAATTAGGATATGGAACAGCTTCCATATGATCAGAGATTAAAAAGACTGGAACTGTTCATCGTAGAAAAAAGATTACTAAGGAGGTTGGGGATATAATAAAGGTCTATAAAATCATGAATGGTGTGGAGAAAGTGAATAAGGAAGGGTTGTTTACCCCTTCAGATAACACAAGAACCAGGGGTCACCCAATGAAATTAATAGGCAACAGGTTTAAAAAAAAACATAAGGAAGTATTTCTTCATACAACATACCCTGTGGAACTCATTACCAGGAGATGTTGTGAAGGCCAAACCTATAAATGGGATAAAAAAAGAATTAGTTCAATTCCTGGAGGATAGGTCCATCGATAGCCATTAGCCAAGATGGTCAGGGACGCATGCTCTGGGTGTCCCTAAACCTCTGACTGCCAGAAGTGAGGGCTGGATACCAGGGAATGGATCACTCGATAATTACCGTGTTCTCTTCACTCCCTCTGAAGTATCTTGCACTGGCCCATCAGATAGGATACTGTGCTAGATGGGCCATTGGTCTGAACTAGCGTGGCTGTTCTTATATTCTTATCCAGCTACAAGCTTTTTTCAGGTCCTTTCTATTGTTTAGAATTTTTTAGATTTGAGTCCATAGCCAGACTAGAGTACTAGAATATGAACCACTTTACAAACTGCAGATATGAGATCTCGATATTTGTAGAGGCCAACTTAAATAGACATTGGCTCTAGCACTTAATACATGTACCATGCGGATAAGTAATTTCAAAACTACTGCCTCTTTAATTTTCACTCTTATTTTTTTTTCAGTGGGGGCAGTTCTAAAGATGGAACCTACACATAAACCTTCTGTCTGTTTTTTATTTAGGCCCAAGTGGTGCCAAAGTGAAACTTTGGTTATTTAAACTCAAAATAGGGTGGAGAGATGGCTTTCTTCTATGTGATTAAATATTTGCTCGCTTTGTTGATGATTTAATTGCACTTATGAAATGTAATGACAGTAGTTCTCACACTGTGTGACACTTACTCTGTTCTACCATTTTATTCATTATTTCCAAAGGGTTTTTTTTTGACTAATACTTCATATGGCAAATGCTGAACCCTATTACTTTTTCCTTTCATTATTCCTTGTATTTGCTGTTTATTTTTCACATTTGTTTGCTTTACTATGGAACAAAAATTCATCCTTTCTGAAAAGGTGTGTGGCTCTAGAATCCCACTGGACATGAGTTTCCAAAGAGCTGTGACTGTATTTTTTATTGCAAATCTTTGAATCTACAAATACAACTTCATGCATAAAAACTGAAGGCTCTTAGAGAAGCTTGGAAAAAACAGCCTACCCTGAAGTGTCAAGTCAGTTGGAGATTCTTCACATTACTCTCCTGCCTGGTCTATAGGATTTACTTTCTATTGTAGCTCAGCTCCTGTGCTCTTCTGGACAAAAATTGCCAATTATGATAAACTACCCTATATAGTAGGATTTTTGACTCAGACTACAGTAAACACTATATAACGAGATTACCTGATTCCTTTTTAAAGATCAATAATTTAATTTCTAGACAGGGGCCTTAAAGGTTAATTTCTAGTGCTTTAGTCACTAAGCTATCCAGCATTCAAGAGACTTGCAGGTGACATACAATCGTAACTAGCTAATCCAAATCAGTTTGTTAAAAAAAATCCTCAGATTAACAAATCAATGATACTTACACACTAAAAAATTGGTTTCCACTTAAAAGGCTCTATTCTGACTGGATTTACACACTTTATATGCAGCATAAATCTTGTTGTGATGTAATTTAGCTGGGATTCAGGAAGAAGTGATTTTCCTGTCTCTTGTCAGTGTACTAGACACAAACTGGACAGCCGAAATCCTATTTCAGTCTGACTGGTGCCTTTTGGGGAAAATGGGGGGTAAAGGAGGGAGCAAATCAGGTATATTTATGGCTTTACTGACATATTGCTCTACCTGGCCATTTTCATTCTTCTGCTTCCACAACTAACTGTGATTTGCCATGTACAAAGCCTGCACATTCCCACCTATTAATGGTTGCTCCAATGAGAATCATTTGCTATGCTGTCACAGATTTGGTTGGCTGCTCTCTTGCGTGCCACGTACTGGACTGCTGTCAAAGGAATACAAATCTCTGGATCTCTGGAGCCCAAAGTGGTTTAAGTCTCCTGAGTCAGAACCGAGTCCAGCCATGACCCCAATCTCAGAGACCCTAGGCACACTCTCAGGCCACAGACCTGCTGTCTAGCACATAGTCCTGAGAGCTGGACCCTGCTTTCCAGCTGCCTACCCCCTCTGAACACAGTGCTGACCCTTCAGACTCCCCCATATTTCAACATACTGTGTCCCAGAATTCCATCCCAATGTGTGAAACTTCTGGTTTACAGCTTCTCCCTCCCAGGGAGCAACACGGTAGGTGCAAAGCATTTAACACAGAGAGACAGTTTGCCCAGAGTGTAACACAATTGTTCTCTTACTAAATCATATAAAGCACAAGAGAGTACGGATCATATAAAACAATAAACTCTACATGTATTTCCCTTCTCTATCTCACCCTTACCTCTGGAGTCCTTGAGGTCATTTGTGTCCATAAAGAAAGACAGGTTTCCCTGCCTCCTGCAAGCTGGCTTCTCACTCTTTCCTTCCCCCAGCTTCTGCCATCATACTCTCTCCTGCCCAATGCTTCTGTAAGACCAACAGACCCTGGTCGTTGGTGGGCAGGATCAAACCTGGGGTCTCTAGAGCTAAATGCATGAGCCTCAAAAGCCACATGGCTATTAGCTAAGGCTGTAGAGCAGGCTCAATCTCTCTCTCTAAGTGGTCTCACTGCCACTAAGTGGGACAGAACCCCATACCCAGGAGGTATGTGGGTTACACTTCCTCTTCCTACCTGTGTCCTCTGACCCTGAGTGCTCCTTATTTAAACTCCCATCTGGTCACCTGGCTTCTTTTGTTCAACCCCTGGTAAATTTCCAGTGCACCATCCTCCATCCAAAAGGGTAAGATAAAACTGGTTTTCTAAAGATGCAGCTGCTCTTTAGTATAACTATTGCTGGTGAAATCATGGTTGTTCAAAGTCAAGCACCTTCCCATTGTATCTGTTCTAGGAGGACATGTCACAACCCTGCTAGCCCATGCTGGATACATGTTCAGATTGGCATTCATGATACAGCCATTCTTTACAGTAACATTTCATAATAACTCCATAATATAAACCAGAATTTCTAAGCTGTACAGAGGGATTACCAGATCACCTGACATGCTCAGTTTGTAATGTGTTGATATTACATGCATGCATGGGAGCCCTCAACACCCATCCTCAAAGGACTGATAACATTAACTCTCTCCAGTCTATGGCAGCAGTTATAAAAGTCACTGTAGCGAGGGGGTATGGCTCCGCGCTGCCCCGGAGAGGGTCGAGCCCTGGCCTAGCCCCTTTACACGTAGTGGAGAACATGGACACGATCCCTTGGCCCCTGTGAGAAGGGGTCTGAGGGGAGAGCCACTCTGAGAGAGCCATGGAGATGGATCGACTAATTAAGTTCCTGACAAAGACCCAGGAGCAACTGCAGGCTGCCGCCCAGCTCCAGCAGCAGCAGCAGCAGCTCATTCAGCAGCTAGGAGCCCAGCTGCAGCAGCTCGTGATGGCCTTACTGCGCCCCACGGAGCCGCAGACGGGAGACCAAGATGGGACCTGACGATGACCCCAAGACTTTCTTGGTGACGTTTAAACGGGTGGCGCTGGTTGCTGGGTGGGCCCCTGGCAAATGGGCCACTCCGTTGGCCCCATACTTGACCGGGACTGCCCAAATGGCATACTGGGGGCTGGCTATGGATAAGGAAAGGGATTATGACCAGGTAAAAGCAGCGATACTGGACACCTTGGATGTCAGCCCAGACACCTTTTAGCAGCAGTTCCGAAGTCAGACATACCCCACGGGCACCCGACCCTGGCTGGTGGCCCAAGCCCTGAGGGAAACATGCGAGTGATAGCTATAGCCGGAGAGGAGGATGGCAGAAGAGGTCACGGAGCAAGTCATTCTAGAACAGTTTGTCCACATCCTCCCGGCCCAAGGACGGGCCTGGGGTGCTCTGCCATCAGCCAGCGACGTTAGCAGCCACCGTCATGCTGATGGAAGACTTCCTTGAGGCCGAAGCGCCGGTGGGGCCTGCCATCTGAGCCCACCCACCCAGGCCAGAGCGCCCTAACGCCAAAAGGAAAGGGGGGCCCCCTGACCGAGCGGTGGAACCTACCCCGCGGGCAAGAGGCTTGCTCAGGGCTTCAGGCCAGACGCCCTGAACTCCCGTCTCGACAAGGGTCTACAACCACTGTGCTGCATGTCCCGAGGACCAGTCGGGGTGTACCCAGGAGCCTACCAGGAGCCCCCACCCAGGGCAGTCGCCCTGAACTCGGGCCCTGCTTTCTATGTGGGAAACATGGACATTTGCAGCAAGACTGTACAGAAATGGACTGCAGCTTTGGCCATGTCTGTGCGGGGGAAACCAGGGCCCAGCTACCACAGGCTCCCAAGTTCACGGTTCTGGTAGTTGTTGGGGACCATCCCACACAGGCCCTGATAGACTCCGGCTGCGAGCAGACACTGATTCGACAGGCTTTGGGACCCTGGGCTGACCCCAACTTGGGAACAATTCGATGCAATGCATCCACGGCGATGTACGGCCCTACCCCAGTGCCTGGATCCTGTTAACAGTGGCTAGGGTCACTGGACGAATCGTTGTCGGCCTGGCCCCTTGAATTGCATATCCGGTGGTCCTGAGGTGGGATAGGACCGCATTCGAGGAGATCCTCTGCTCGACCCCAGCGCTAAAAGGAGAGCATCCCGAGGTCCTGCCAGAGGAGGAGGACGGGACCCCAGAACCTGAGGGAGGGACCGAGGAAACAGACGGCCCCCGGACCGGGCCCTCTGTCTAACCCGAACTCGACACCAATTTTTGCCGGGACCAAAAAGCAGACCCCACCCTGAGCCGTGCCCATGAACAGCTAGCTGCGGTCGACGGGACCATGGTCGATCCCCAGTGCGCAATACAGTGGCCCCACTTCGAGCTACACCTGGACCATCTTTATGGGATCGACCGCAACCCCCACACGAAGGAACCACAGATGCAACTGCTGGTACCATGGTGTCACCGACGGGCCGTGATGAAGCTCCCACACGACATCCCTGCTGCCGGGCACTTAGGCCATGAAAAGACCCTTGCCCGGATTTTGACCTGGTTCTTCTGGCCCTGTGTTCACCAGGAGGTGAGAAACTATTGTAGCTCCTGCCCAGAGTGCCAGTTAGCCGCTCCCGCATGAGTACCCAGGGCCCCTCTAGTTCCCATGCCCATAGTGGAGACACCATTCGAGTGAGTGGCCATGGACCTGGTGGGCCCGCTCCCGAAAAGTGCTTCAGGATTCCAGTATGTCTTGGTCATTGTTGACTATGCCATCCGGTTCCCGGAGGCCGTGCCATTGCGGAGCACCACCGCCCGCACCATCGCCAGTGAACTGGTGAAGGTCTTTGCTCAAGTGGGCCTGCCCTGGGAAATCTTAATGGACCAAGTCACCAATTTCACCTCCTGGCTATTGCAGCAGGTTTGCAAGCTCCTAGGGATGAAACAATTATGCATCTCCGTCTATCATCCGCAGACAGACGGGCTGGTGGAACAGTTCAATCGGACCCTAAAGGAGATGTTGCGGAAGTTCCCCCCAGAGGAGCTACGCTGGTGGGACCAACTGCTCCCTCCCTTGCTGCTAGCCATCTGAGAGGTACTCCAGTCGTCGACCAAGTTCTCCCCGTTTGAGCTGCTATATGGATGCCATCCACAGGGCCTGTTGGACCTCATGTGGGAAACATGGGAGCAGTTCCCTTCACCAACCCAGGGCCTCCTGAAGTATGTCCTCCAGCTGCAGGAGTACCTCACTCAGGCTTGAGTCCTAGCTCGCCAGAACTTGAAGGCCGCACAGGAGACACAGGAACAAAATTATAATCAGGAAGCGCAGGTGTGTGCCTTTGAACTAGGGGATCAGGTCCTACTCCTCCTGCCATTGAGCGAGTCAAAGTTGCTGGCCCGTTGGCAGGGACCCTATGAGGTGGCTCGGAAGGTTGGGTCCATCACCTACAAGATCCATCATCTTGACCGGTGCAAGAAGACCCAACAGTATCACGTGAATCTGTTGAAACTGTGGCGAGAGCGGGAGGGTCTGCTGATTAACCCTTAACTGGCAGAGCCAGAGTTGGGTCCCCGCGCGCCCCTGACTGAGGACCCCGCCAGCCCCTAACTCGGCGACACCCTCACGGAGGAACAGCGCAAGCAGGCCCAATGTCTCCTACAGGCATTCTGGGGAACCTTTACGGCACTACCTGGTTATATGACCCTGGTCCGTCACTCTATCCAGACTGAGCTGGGGAAGATAATCTGGGAGACGATCAGGCCGCTGCCATACTGAATGCAACAGGAGACAGAGGAAGAAGTACAAGCCATGCTAGCCTTAGGGGTCATCAAGCCGTCACAGAGCGAGTGGCGCAGTCCAGTGGTCTTGGTGTCCAAGCCCGACGGCATCCGGTGCTTTTTTATAGACTTCCGGTGGGTAAACGCCATCTTACAGTTTGATGCCTACCCTATGCCCCGGGTATACGAATTACTTGGCCTCCTAGGGGAGGCCCAGTTCATTACCACCCTTGACCTCAGTAAAGGGTACTGGCAGATCCCGCTCGACTACACCTCTAAGGAGAAGATGACATTTGTGACCCCCATCGGGACTCTACCAGTTTACCCGGAAGCCTTTTGGCCTCCATGGGGCCGCGGCGATGTTCCAGCAATTGATGGATCACCTGTTGCGACCCCATCAAGCCTATGCAGTGGCCTATTTGGATGATGTCATGATATACAGCCGCCACTGAGAGGACCACCTGGAATGCGTAGCGGCGGTCCTGAGATCCCTGCGACAGGTGGGACTAACAGCCAACCCCAAAAAGTGTTGCATTGGGCAGCAGGAGGCCACGTACCTCGGGTACACCATAGAGGGAGGACGAGTGAAATCCCTTGTGGGGAAAGTGCAAGCCCTGGCAGCCTGTCCACCACCCACTATGAAACGCCAAGTACGACAGTTCCTGGGGCTCGCCAGCTACTATTCGTGGTTCGTTCCACAGTTTGCTTCCGTCGCAGCCCCCTTAACAGGACTTTTGACGAAGAACAGTCCCCGGCGGGTGCAATGGTCCCAAGACTATGAAGACACCTTCCGGACACACCAGACATGCCTCTGCCAGGAGCCAGTCCTATACAATCAGGACTTTGACACGGGGTTCATCCTCCACACCGATGCCTCGGAGGTGGGGCTTGGGGCCGTCCTGTCCCAGGACGTGGATGGAGACGACCACTCGGTCCTATACCTCAGCCAAAAACTGTTCCCTCACGAGAAGAACTATGCCGTGATCGAGAAGGAAGCACTCGCAGAGAAGTGGGCCTGTGATACCCTGCAGTACTACCTTCTCGGGGCTCCGTTTACATTAGTCACGAACCATGCCCCCGTCCAATGGTTAACGAAAATGAAAAATAACAACAATGAATTACTGTGGTGGTATCTGGCCTTACAGCCCTACGCTTTCACCATCCGGCATAGGGCTGGTAAGGACCATGTGAACGCAGACTTCCTGTCCCGCCTAGGAAGGATGGAAGAGTCTGGCCCTGACGAACGGGAGCCAGACTTGAGGGGTGTGTGTGTGTAGCGAGGCAGTGTGGCTCCCCGCCGCCCAAGAGAGGGTCGAGCCCCTCCAGCCACCAGAGTGGGCGGAGCCAGGAAGCTCTGAGCCCGCCCCTCAGAGGGACAGGCAGAGACCCGGAAGTAGAAAGGCGCGATCTGGAAGTATAAAGGCAGGCCCTCACTGTCCATTAGAGGACCATCCACCGGGGAGGCCAGACGTAGCCAGCCTAGCTCACAACTGGGAAAACCCCACAGCCCCAGGTCCACGCCAAGACTGGCTGGACCTGCCCTGCCCTGCGCCAGCTCTCCAGGGGAGTTACCAGGCTGGCTGCTTGTCCACTGCCCCGAGGAGCCCATGGTGCTGGACCCCCCCAGAGAACACAGCCGGGACCCAGGTACCAGAAGGAGGGGAGTTAGGAAGCAGCCCGGGGGCAGCTGACCCTAGTCTGGCTGTAACTCTGCCAGGACCCATGTCAGTGTGTTGCAGTCAGGATTCCCGCTGACCCAGCAGCGGGTCGTTTGCCGTTGCTAGGGCCCTGGGCTGGGAGGCAGTGGAGTGGGTGGGCCTGCGTCCCCCCCCTTGCCACCCAACTCATGGGTGGCAGTCTCCCCCTCTTCCAGGTCCTTGGAAGTGTTGCTCAGCTCGCCTGAGGGCCTGAGCTACTGACTATTTGTTCCCCCTGCCCTGACCCAGGGCCTGGCCTGCTAACATTGGGCTATTTGCTCAGCCCCTGCCTGAGGGCCTGAACTACTATTTGATGCCCCGCCCTGACTCAGGACCCGGGCCTATGGTGCTCGTTCCAGTTACCGCAAGGGCTGCCGAGGGAGACTCCGGTGGCCGGACAAATTCCCCCAAAGTCAACTGTGTGTAGCAAGTTGGTGTGGCTCCCCGCCACCCCAGAGAGGGTTGAGCCCCGGCCTATCCCCATCACAGTCACTAACATTGCTAAAACAAAGCAAAGCAAACAAATAACAGGTTATACCTGCAGTAATCAGGTGATGCTGAATGCAACAGTTAACTTTGCTGCAGCAAGTTCTGGGGAGAAGTTTGGCCCTATACATTTAAACTGCTATATAACATTATGGCTGTGTCCCAAGGAATTTAAGTCATTTATCCCTCATCACTGCAAGAGTTTGACACCCTTTTTGTATGGCAATGGACTTTTGAAGAGAACCAAATACAAACGCTGCTCAATTTGAAACAAGATTTTGAATGAACTACAGCAATGGCCTGGGATACTCCATGAACAATTGGGAATTAACTGATCCTGTACAAAAACAACAACATTTGTTTGAGAATGACGAGACATAGGATCAAAATATATCACGTATTTCTGATCTTGAAGAGAAGTGTCATTGTTCCCCACAAGTTTTAAATCCAGACTCCACAGGTGCAAAAGTTGGATGATAAACTTTATCAAGCACTTTTGGATCTTTGGATTAAAAGCAGCTATGTAAATGTCAGTTATTTTTGTGATATTCCACATCTTTCTGCTGAAGTGGGATTAACCAAGTCTGAATTAATGCATATTTTTAAAGCAAGGAACAAAAATTGTATTTTCCCAAGTTATTTCAATAGATTCTTCAAATACAGTAAACTGTATTTTCAAGGAAAAATATACTGTTTCAGTTTGAAGGTGGTGGAAGATTATCTTCTATCCTTTTGGTTGTGGAGGATTATCTCCTATCCTTTTACCTTCAGAGGTGGGTGTTGAGTGGGCTGCCAGAACACAACATGCTAGGGACCATTTGGACTATAAAATTATATTAAATCAAGTTGCCAAATATCTAAAAGGTAGAATAATACTTTGCATGATTGCCATCGATTCAAAAGAGCCGTGGTTGCCATCAATTTAAAAGAGCTGTGGTATAAAACTGATTCAGGTGTCATGTACTTAATCAACCAAATCTCAAACAACTCTAGTAATATTATTTCCTATCTTTTCTGTAACTTAAAAAAATGCTCTAAAGGCAAACAAAAATGTTTTAAATAAAAGAAGAGGCAACAGCTTCAGTATACATTTTTTCAGTCTTGTGCTCACGCATGTATTTGAACTGAATGTTATAAGGCAAAGAAGGTTAATGTTAACATTTAAAGACACCGTCATAATCTAAAAGGACATGTGATGTTTTTAAGTTTCAAGCTAATACTTTGTTACTCTGTTATCCAGGAGGAAAAAGATATAAAAATGGCTGGAATAAATAGCAAGTATATTGCGCTGTACATGGATCTGAGAGGTACCAACCTAATTTGGTCCACTCTAGCACAACCAATTGTTCCTGCCTCAGGGATCCCTTAGCATACATTTTCCAAACCAGATAGCCTCTATTACTAGATGAAAGACGTGGCAATATTTCAAACTTGCACATTAGAATGGGTTTCTTCTCTATGTTAGATACAATTGCCTGTAATTTTTTTGTTTGTTCTAAACAGAGTCAATCCTCCATCCAAATAGTTGAAAAGCTAACTAACTTCAAGGTTAGGTCTGAGTAATCAATCTTTGCTAGCCACAAGAATAATAAAAAGAGCAAAAATAATAGCAATGACAATGTCGTAGAACTGCTGCTATTAGCCTCATTGTTTGTTAGAAAATGGAGGGAAAATAATCTTTTAGAAGTCAGCAAGACCAAATAAAAATTGGATTGCAGCCTAAGCAATACAGACTTCATGTAGCACACTGGCCTTGTGACACAGTTTGGGATATGCTGTGGGTTCCAGATCTCAAGAATGACAAAAATAAATAAATCCTTTCCCACCACATTGCTCACAGAACTATGCAATGAAAAGTTCACTCTGGTGAAAACAGAGGAAGCAGTAGGTCATCATAATGAGAAAAATATCACTTCTAGCTTGTTTGCTCTGCGCTGCTGGCATTAGGTACATCCCATGCCATGCAACAATCTTTTCTCCCTGGAAGGCTGTGCAGGAGGAAGCATTTGAGAGGACAGTTTGTATAGCCACAATGAATGGGAGCTGTAACTGAATAAACAAATTACTCCATTCCTATGTCCAGTCACTACAGGGCAAAATGCAGTAATGTGGCCTGTCGGGAGGAGTTAGGGAGAAAGGAGTGAAGGTGTAGGAGGGAGTATAATGGGAAAAAATCCTGAAGGCCCAGAGAGACAAAAGAGACAAAATCTGATAATCAGAAATCACCAAATGAAAATGAATGAGTAAAAGGTATTTATCTGCAAGTTGAAATAGAGGAACAAAAAGGTCAGGATAGCAAACAAATGGAAAGAACAAAGAAAAATACATTTGGCACCCTCCTTTTTATCTTCCTAACAAATAAGTAGTCCTCAAAGGACACTATATTTATGCTGTAACAAGTGACCTTGTAATTCTTATTATACGTATCATGTAATGACTAGAAAATTACATGGATCTTCTATTTTCTGACAGGCAGGATGATATGAGATCTGAAAAATAAACATTAAACAGTGACTCAGGGTTTTTTCCTAACCTTGAGCGTATTATCAAATAATATGGAAGAATGTGTAGTGTAATTAACCTTTAATTGCACAATATTTGCAAAAGAACAGAGAGCAGCCATGAAATCACTGCATACTGTCAAGTAGTATGATTGGCACTTCCTGCTCCTTTCAGCAAAGCAAAAAGGTAGCACTACTAGAATATTATGTATACAAAGACAAAGCATATTTTGTGTGTGCATCTTGCACGCACATATTTGAAAATTACACCTTATTAATATAGATCTAAGATTCTCTAAAGCTTTATATGAATATCAGGAAATGCATTGTTTTTTTAACATGACATTGTGGCTCAAGCTTGCTATACTAAAGCACACTTTGTTAATGCACACAGTCTGTATTGCTGTCATTCATAAGAAGTCCTGGGGGTGAGACAATTTGCCTGATACCCTCAGTTTTCTAGTCTTTGTCACAACTAGGAGAAACCAGGCCCTCAACTTAGTTATACAGCAGCTGTTATCATCTAACTCACAATAAATGGAAAATGAAACCTCCACTAGTAGCTTAATCTCTAAGTCCTTTTGCAGGTTTTTTCAAGTCCCTTTTTCATCTCTGGTAGCTGTCAGAGAATACAGAGGCATCCTTTTTATGACTGAAAATTCTAGTTACACAAAGTATGTCCCATCTAGCTGTTTGAAGGCATATTTATTATTATTATTTTATTATTATTAGTAGTAGTAGTATTACAGGAAGTCCTACAAGTCCCAACCAAGAGCAAAACCCCATTGTACTAAGCACTGTACAAACATTACCTGAGACAGTCTCTGCCCCACAGAGCTTACAGTTTAAACAGACAAGAGAGGCACAGAAAGGGAGGGGAAACAGATCTTCAGAACTCATGCCATGCTTATCAGATACTCTGGAAATGTTGGAATTTTTCAGCTGCATGACGTCTTATGTGCAAAACATTTGCAAATCAGACAACCATATCTGAATATCTAAACCACGCTTATAAAGATATTCATTGTGTTTGGCATCATGTCAACATTTTAATGAAGTGCTCTGGCATGAGAAATGTTGTTGGACTCAGGCTATAAAAAAGGAAATCTTTTTTCTGTAATTATCTTAATCTGTGAATATGATCCGCAATCTTGTATTTACATGATACAAACCAACAAAAGCGAGGAGTCTCAAATCTGTTTGGTACTGAAGATCCAGTGGTGCAATGTCTTTATTCCTACTGAAGTCAAAGACAGTGGACAGAATAACTAGAGCTGGTGGGGAATTTTTCGACAAAATGTTTTTTCATCGGACAATGCTGATTTCTGGAAATGGAAACCGTTCATGGGAAACATACTGGGTTCAACAAAAGTTCTGTCAGAAGGGTTTCTCAGGTCTATGATGGAATTACTGGTCGAAACCACAAGAGACCCACCTCTAACTAACCAAACACCTGGTAGTTAGGGCACTCACATGGATATGGGAGACATGGGTTCAAGTCCCTGCTCCAAATCAGGAAGAGTGGGATCTGAATCCAGGTCTCCCACATCCCAAGTGAGTGCAAGTCTCCCTCTTTCTCTCAAAAACTTCAAAAGGTCCAAGTTTTGTCCCAGTGCAGAAAGGGACAAATTTCCAAATTCTTGAAAATGTTTGCAGGATGGGAAAACTGTTATCCACTCCGCTCTAGCTGTAACATCAGACCCCAAATCTTTAATGCATCACATTGTAGAGATGGAAGAGTGAAGACACAACTGAATGACCAAATGTCAACTCTGAATTTTGTCTGTTTTTTTTTTTGTCTAAACCTCAATGCTATTTAAATGTAGCTCTTTGCTCAGTTATGCCTGTCCTATATAAAAGACAAGAGAAGAAAAGATCCTGGTTCCCACAAAGCCTTTCATGGAATATATGAAAGACACTATTTACACAAGAAACTGGAACAGAGGCCTCCCTTCAGAGCCACTCTAGACTGTTTTTTTAAAAAGTATATTAACTGCCCAAAGAACCAGAACGTTTGAAAGAAGCAATTCCAGTGTATTAGGTATATACGCACCTTTATTTAAAAAATATAGTGAGCGTGTTTGCCTAATATTATATGGGTGGTTTTTCCTAGTTTCTTCTTTAAAGGGTGCCCATAAGTAAGGACTTTGAGGTGGCTGTACAGTTGTCAGCAGTGTCATTAAGAATATATAGTGTATAACCACTTGTTTTCATTTTTTAGTGGCTGGTTTAATCCACCATTTAGCAACAAATACCGAGCTTACCAAATCTCTGGCAAGCAAGAGAAAATCAGTACTGTTTTCTTAAAATAAACTGGGATTCACTAATGGGACATGGCACCATGGGTTAAATCCTGGACCTACTGAAGTCCATAGGAGTTTTGCCATTAGATTCCATAGGGTCAAGATTTCACCTTCTGTAGTATCATTATCTATTTAGAGTTGACGTTATGTTCAGTGCTAAGACACTAGGTATCTCGAGGAACTTGTAATCTAAATAGACCTATAGTACAAGATGTACTGGACTTAGTTTGCAACAAGGGAGATTTATGTTGGATATTATGACAAACTTTCTAACTATAAGGATAATTAAGCACTCGAGCATCTGCTTATCTTTAAGCACTGACTTCAGTGGGACTTGAGCACATACTTAAGTATCATTCCTGAACAAGGAATGCCTTTTTGAACTGGGGCCTCAAACAGGATATCTAAGTTTGAAAATAAACATCTATTTATGGCAGAACAAGCGGATCCTCACACAAGCATATATAACGATTATTTTCTGTAACAACATAATATGACATTCTTGTAAAGAAAAAGCAGAAAAGACCTGCATTTGCAGCAGTGATCATTTCTGAAGGTGAAATGCTCCCATATATATTAGTATTAAAACATAATTTTTGAAACGTGAACAGTAACTGAACAGTGGAAATGAAAGGCTAGGCTCTCAGGTCCAGCTGACCTCCTCTTGGCACAGGATATAAAGGAGAAGGGAAGTAAAAGGTATCTTTACACCACCTTTATGTCCTAAAGCCATCCCTAAATCCTAGAGCCAACCAGAGACCAGTTTGACTCCCAGTGTGACTAAGAGCAGTCTCAAGGCTGTTATAATTTGTACCAGCTGCAGTGCCTTCAAGGGGACATTCTGCAATTAGACACCTGCAGCTGGCCCGTGCCAGCTGACTTGGGCTCCCAAGGCTCAGACTAAAGGGCTGTTTAATTGCGGTGTAGATGTTAATCCCACCATGCAGGGTCCTATAGCACGGGGGTCCAACCCAAGCCCAATGTCTACACCGCAATTAAACAGCCCCTTATGCCGAGCCCCATGAGCCCAAGTCAGCTGGCACAGGCCAGCCACAGGAGTCTAATTGCAGTATAGGCATATCCTAAAGGCAGCTTTAAGTCTGTTGTGTGTCACTGGAGTTCATCGAACAGATTTAGCTGAGTCAAGATTCTGTCCCAAAGAGACTTACTGCTATATTAAGAAAAACGGTTTTTTACTTTTACTAAGGAGTAAGGGGAGTCGATATGTACACTTTTCTTTACTGGACCAAATTCTGTGGTTGCTAGCAGTGTGTGTACCATACACAGCTCCTACTGAAGTCAAGTGGAGTCAAATGTGTAGGTCAAAAAAGAACTGGGTTATTAAAATTTTAGTTGCTGCCTAATGAAATATCCTCTCTAGTTACATATGAAGAAGCAACACACTGCAGGGAGAAAAACATTAGCTTCATGGTTAAGAGAAACAGACAATGTGTCAGAAAAATTACTAGGTAGTACTGCTGTGTGTGGGGATGGGCTTTTTTGTCCAGTTTGTAATTAAATCTTATTTTTATTATTGTAAAGCAATATTTTAATAAAAGACCATCTTAAAACAAAGATTATTTGAAGGCCACTGTTACTAAAATCATTGATCTAGAGCTTGGACCAATGCTCTAATAGTAACAATTCCCTTAACAGAGTGGTTAATACTAATTCAAAATTTCAAACACTGACTTACTGAAAATCTTTATCCACAGTGAAAATAAAACCCACTTTACACTGGCCTGTTTAACATTAGACTAGTAAAACAGACACAAAAATATGAACACCTTTAACTAACAACTGATTATATCCACAATTCAGAGAATGTACTTGGGATTCAAACTGTGCTATAAAAAGCAAATTTAAAAATAGAGCAGATGCTACAGAGTCATCAGTAATTGTTCCAAGGCCCTTTTTTCTTAAAGGAAGCTAAACGCTTAATATTGAACAATGAAAATGAAGCTGTGAAATTCCTTTTCTTCACTCCAAAGGAACAAGAAGAAGGGATGGGAGGAGAGGAGATATCTCCCATAACAGATTTTTTTATGTATATATACCTGTCAAAACAAACAGCAGAAGGAACAATGAACATTGTCATCCCCAAAACAAAATTACTAGGGTGCAGGAAAGTCCACACACCCTAATAAATTCTGTAACACAGACTACCCAGATCCTGGCTTTTACCTAATATCTGATTCAAACCAATAATCCTTACTGAATATATGTAGAGAACTCCAGGTGGCTGTCTTGCAAACCTCCTGAATGGAAATAAATCAGAAGTTTGCCTTATATGAACTGGGACTTGATATGACCTTCATGCTGCAGGCCTGTCAAGCTGTAACAATAATGAATGCAAACAGACAGCCATTAGACACAACAAAATCTATGTTGCAGCATCTATGTCAAACGAAACAAAAAGCTGGGCTGGACTATGTAAGGGCTTTAGTGCCCTTCAGATAAAATCCAAAGGACATTGTAACGTCAAGCTTTTGGTTAAAGGCCTTTCTGGAATAGACATGTAAACCTGGGAAATAATCGGCAGGGATTACTGACTGAATAAAGCAAAACTCTGTCAGCACACTCTGAGGAAATTTAAAATAATCTGCAGCACTGCCTTGTCTTTGAAATGTTTAGTCTAAAGCAAATCAATCATACTGGAAGTTCACGCCCTCTTTATGCTGACACCACTGACACCAAGACAATTTCCTTTAAAACAAGACAGTTGAGTTTACATGTACCATGTGACTCAAAAGATGGTTTTGTCAGTTTAATCAGGACCATAATCAATATCCAATGACACAGGGAGCACTTTAATGGAAATTTCATATGCAACAAGACCTATGTATGTCTGATGACATGGAACTGCAAAAAAGTTCTATTATCTTCAGTTTATTAATGGAATGCTGAAAAAGCTTCCAAATGACCCTTGAAGAAAACTGCTTGTAATCAAGACTCTGACAGGTCCACAAGGTGGCAAGTTTGCATGTGAAGCATGTAAAACGATCCACCAGACTTATGAACCTGTTACTTAAACTGCCCTTTTAGCCAGCTCCACATGAGTAGCTTATAAGGCATTGATTCACCTGCTCAGAAATGCTCAGTCTCTAGCTTTTTCACCACCTCAGGAGCCATAGTGAAAAGGAAGAGAATACTGGTTCTGATGCAGGCTGGTAACTTGGCTCTGTGTGATCAGATGTGGCCTGATTTTCAGGTTGGTGGGAAAGGCCATCGCCATCTCTAATGAGGTGAAGAACCATATTGTTCTTCACCAATGTGGGCTATTAGGACAAAACAGATCTTTTTCTTTCCTCAACGTGTTCACTAGCTTTGCTACCAGAAGTAAAGAGTTAAAGTCATATAGGAACTGCCCCCATATCCCACACTTCATGGATTGAAAAAGAGTCACCTATGACCAGTAAACCGCAGAAGGAAGAGATTGCTATTTCACTGTTCAGAAGCACTGTAAATGATTTGTGCCTAGTGTCCTCTACTTGAGAAAGAAAAGATTCACACACTATTCACATGGGTCAACTAATTAGCTTGCCTGTCTGCCATTGTGTTTTACCTTTCTACCAGGTAAGTGGCCAGTTGGAATTTTGTGAGTGACACTGTCCAATTTCACACTCAGAGGGTTTCCTGACACAGGAGGCACAATCTTGTTCTCTTGGCACGTTAATGTAAAATACACTGATCTGACTGATTTTCTGAATTATGGCCACGTATACTAGGCCTACAAAGTGCCTTCAGGATTGATTCTCTCCCCCAGGCATGTGTGTGCCGCCATTCTGAGGGAAGGAAGTGTCTTGGATGTGCAGTCATACACATATGTATCAACTGCTGCCTACCCATCTTCTGAATTTTTGCCATCAAATCTAGTGAATTTCTAATTAACTGTTACACTTGGGACTTATTTAATTCACAATGGTTTAATTCCAAATGATACTCTGTACGGGATCATTTATAAGGAAGCCTTGATGTATCATGTGAATAGTTTCCAGAGTATTATTAATTAAACTGTTTTAGAACCAGATATTTTTGTTCCAATAATTATTATTATTTCTATGATTTCATCACTGGTCTCAAATGTGAATACATCGGTTTTTCTAATAATTGTGGATGTGAAAGAACTAAAGAATTGATTCAACAGATATTTTTGGGGTTAGATTCAAGTACGCTTGCACAGAGGGGGTGAATTATACCCTCATCATTCCAGTGGTGATCAGTGTGAACTAGAGTAATTCACCCCCACAGACAGGTAGGCAGGTAATAAAGAATGTTTAATTACCCTACAGTAACTGTGGTTCTGTAAGATGTGTTGAATTTTTAGCATGCATTCACCCTATGCATAAGAGATCGGAATCATTTGACCAGCTAGCTATGTCCATTGGAGCTACGCCTGGCTCTGAGTGCCTTGTGGCAGACCAAGGCCAACCATAAATCAGTTCCTTCATCAAAACAGACTCCAGGTGGTTATAGGGAGGGAAGGAGGCTGGGTCATGGAATATATGTATGAATGACACATCTTGAGGAATCACAGTTATTGTAGGGTAAATAACCATTCTTTCTTCTTTGAGTGTTTGACCATATGTATTTCAGTTCTGAAGGCTTGCAAGCAGTGACCTGATGGAAAGAGATGGGTGCTCAGAGTCTAACTAAACAACAACTATAAGACAGTTCTGCCAAAACTGAAATCAGACATAGATGCCTCCTCAAGGGAGTAATGCTTCATAAATGTATGTACTGATCCCCTACTGATTTCACAGTGGGGTACACTTCCCATGAAGCACAGAACCTGCCTGAATGAGCTATGGCCTGCGAAGGACAATCTAAACTAGCTAGCTCATAACATAATTTAATACAATCAGAGATCCATTTCAATAGTGTTTGGGAAGATATAGCCTGACCTTTCTACCTTTCTGCAAAAGCAATAAACAACCTTGGGGAGACCATGAACAATCCAGCTCTATCAAGACAGAAGAACAGGGCTCTGAGCACATCCAAAATATAAAATCCAGTTACCTCTTGGTTAGAATGTGGCTTAGGGAACAAGACAGGCAAAAGGATCATGTGGTTTATATGGAAGTCAGAGATCACCTTGGGTAGAAATTTTGGGTGGAGCCTAAGTGTGCAAACTGATGTGATTGCCACTGGGAAAGCTATCTTCATTGAAAGACATTATAAAGAGTATGAGGTCAAGAGTTCAAAAGGGGGACCCATCAACCTATCTAGAACCACAGTGAGATTCCATGGGGTAAAAGGGAAGGAAATACATGTACTGGACGAAATACATGTATTAGCCTTTTAGGAACTTAGCAACTATCAGGTGTGAGAATACCGTGTGACCCTATATAGGGGAGTAGTGGTAAGTTGACATAGCCTCTAGGTGCACTCTTACAGAGCTAATGGAAAATCTTGAGCTTTACAATGACAACAGGACGTCTAAAATGGGAGGAATTTGAGTCTCTGTGGGAGAGAGATGATGTTGCTCTGCCCAAATGGAGAATCTTTTTCACTTGGCCACATAGGTCACTCTTGTAGAGTCTTTTCTGCTTTGGACTAGAATACTGTAAATATCCCTCTCTTACTTCTGAACAACTTCTCTTAATGTTCATCAGCCAGCCACCATCTAGGTGTGAGATATAAAGAGGTTGGGTCTGGATGGAGAGTTTTTCTGTTACTCTGGAAAATTATGTCCGGAGCAGAGGTAATGTTACTGGAGGTCAAACAGAAAGCTACATCAGGTCTGGGTACCAGAATTGTGTGAGCCAAGCTGATGCTACCTAGATCATTACTGAAGCCTCTAGACTGAGCTTCCTCAAAACCCTTGTATCAGAGGGCTTGGTAGGTAAGCTCAGCTGATCTTATTTATCTGGATCAGAAACAGATCTCATTAACTTGTAAAGAAGAAAAAACTTCAGGTGAGCCTCTCTTGCCTTCTGTGTATATTTAGAAGATGAACAACAAATTGAACATTTTTCAGGTATGCCCCCCACCAAAGCAGAGTAAAGAGCTCAGATGTCCGTCATTGATGCGTATAGGCATCTAACATGAGGGGTAGTATTAAATTCCTGACAATTTGGGTTTAGCCACAGGGATTAAAGCCTGATACCAATTATAGAAAACAAACAAAGAAAGTAGCCAAACACAAACCTAACAAAGTCTAAATTAACTAAGTATTAAATCTAACACTACAGGTAGATGGAGAATTATATACAATAAAAAATAGTCCAGTCCACAAGTGTGCAAGAGACAGTGAACACAGCTCACAGTTCTATCTCGTAGCCCTGAGTGGAAACAAGGAACTGAGGGACAGTAGGTCCTGCTACTCCAGTTGTGCCCCTGTGTGAGGGTATGAAAGACACACAGGGCACAGGCAGATGGACACTGCTGGCCAAAAAATTCTGATCTTAAGCACATGTGCACCAGAATTGGAATACAAGCCCTTGACGAAAAACTTCAACTTTTGGATGGGATTTCCAAGGGTCATCACTGGCAGAGGCTATATGGGAGATGTGTTGCATAATCTCTCTGCACTCCAGGTATTCTGCTCACTTTCTGGCTGTGCTATTTGGCTCTAGACAGAGTTGGGGTCTAGGTGGCATATGCGGTCTTCCAACCCCAATCTGCTTTTTGGCACTAAAGGCCTGTAGCCAGGGTTCCAATCTGATAGGCTTTAAGTATGATTGAGAGGTGGGATTTTCAAAAATGGTTAGTATTGGTTTAATGCTGCTCCCATTGAGGTCAAGAGGAAACGTCTCATTGACTTCAACTGGAAGCAGAGTTAGGCAATGGCTGAGTGTTTTTGAAAATCCCACCCTACATTTGATTTTTATGGCAAATGAGTAATTTTCTTTAAAGAAAATTGGGGCCCAAGTGAACAATGGCAAAATAACTTGCTATCTGCCACTTCCTATCAAAGTGCTATGTCTAAGGACTGATACAACAGCAGTTTTGCTGGGGTAAGATTTCATTTCTGCACAGAAAAATCCCAGAGTTTAGGTTCGACTCTACAGTATGCCCTGAGGATTAAAACACTATTTAAGATTTACAACAGTTGCTAGGGCTGCAGGAAGGAGAATAACATAAATCATTTGATATAATAAAATTTCATGTGTACAAGCTGCCATTCTAGTTTATCATCCAATTGTTTCAACATTCTAACTGTAAGTCTCCTATCAAAGAAATTACTTGTCCTAATAAGAGTGTGAGTTATTGGTAGTTTACAGATTATTCATTTCAATGGACATAAGTTCCCTTTCCTTTGAGACCTTATGAACTTCCATTGGTGTTGATTTATAGAGATACTTTGAAAATCGTTACTTAGATGCACTTAGAACTTATTATCTTCCCTTATAAATTGTTAACATTAAATTGTTCACGGTGAAAGAGTTTTATTACAGAGGAGAAATTTACAAGTTCAGTTTTAAAAAGGGCTTCATATCCTCTGGACTTCTGGACAGCAAATATTCAGCAGTATCCAGTCTCATGAGCAGTTTAAAAGATAGTTAATTTCATAAAACCACCTAAAATAAAACTTCTATTTCTCATTTTAAAGCTTTCACCTCCTGTTTTGGAGTATTTAAATGTATATTTTATTGATATTTACGTGTTGTGGCAAATAAAACACACAGACACATCAGTACACAAACAAAGAATGTCTATCCTAGAGATATTCGGAGCTGAAGAAGCTCAGTCAAGCACAAAGCATAATCCCCTATCACAGGAATGAACAGAAGACTAACATATATGCTGAAATGGCTCAGCTATTGTTCCCTAACTAAAAAGAATGAAAGATTCAGAAGAACATATAATGAGGGGGAGAATTATAGACAAGAACATGCATAATTGGAAAACAGAAAGATAATGCAAATGAGGGTTGCTATATACCTATTTAAAGATAAATAAATATGTGGAGATTTGAGCTGATTTGTTTTTAAGCAATACAGCAGATCTGGCCATTATCCAAACAGCCTGAGCGGCATTAGGTGCTAACTTTTTATTTTCACAGCAGGTGTTCTCATGTAAATTCTCCCAAAGGCTGAAGATCTGGCTGCTGTCTAATTTCCTATTTAATAAATATTTTTAAGAACATTTTTAATGTACAATCTAAACCAATTTCTAAGAGAATTAGGGAGTTCAAATATAACCCTTTCCACCCTATACATTTACCATTCAAAAATTCTAAAGAGCTATTTGTATACTCCATCTTTTTAACAACTTTATGTACAATACATGCTTTCAGCGATATGATTCTTCCATGACCTTTATTTTGCTATTAAAAATGACAAAGTTATTTTATTTTCCTTTTCTTTTTTTTTAAGAACATTATTGTAATGTTTAAGTGATAATGCATTGGACTTTTAAATCTGTCTTAAATATTATAGAAGTGCCACTCATGACTCCATAGTGAAGAGTGAATTCCATATTGCACTCAAAGCAGAGATTCAACCTCTTTGTTTTATATAAAAAACACAGCATGTATCCTTCCCAAAATTACCGCACATATTGTTTGAATGTGGAATGAATTTCCCAAGAAGTTACAAATAAAACTGTTATAATTCATTTATGAGTTAAAATTAAATTTAAAAATGGCCCTTTAGACAGTTAACTCATGCATCAATCTTTTCTTTGTGCTAAATTATCTTAACAACAGAACATAGACACTTAAAACTTCCCACACAATTAAAATTCATTGAAATCTTGTGCATAGGCTCTATTTGAAGAAACTGTAATTATGTTAAGTTATTAATGATTGCTGGGTCTAATTGTTAGGATTACATAAGCTACAGGCAAGGGTCAGGTCAACAGCTCACGAGTAACAGTAACTAAAGTGAGGCCATTGTGACACCAAAGGTAATTTAACCAATCACTACCCTTCCTCTACAGCAAATTTGCTTGCAACAATTTTATTGGTTATAATGAGTCAGTGGTATGAAGAAAAGTGGGGATGTGTCAAAAGTTCTCAGTGGCAGATAACATAGCTCAAATGTCAGTGCTTAGGCAGCATACTTAATATATTCTTAGGCAGCACAGCATGGCAAGTGAGGCAGAAGCATAGAGGGAGACTTTAAAGAACAAATACTTCAAGACTCAGGAGCTGCCCCTCTTTTCTATTCACACAGCTCTCTAAACAGTTGAAAATTGTGAGCTAAATTTGTTGCTCTGACAATACCAAGCAGATGTAAACCCAGTTTAACTGCCACTGCATTCTGGATGCTTTTCATTGCTCTTCTGTACTAGTGAACTTGCCCTTAAAATGTAAAAAAACAAAATTAAAAGTATTTAAGAGTGATACTAGGAATCTGCAACTCATTAGAAATAATACAGGGTAACAGTCTCTCTGTGTTTCCTTATCAGTATTCAGATATGACAATTTTAGTAATAAAAACCAAAGAAATTCCAAAATAAAAAAAAATGTGAAAATGGAGTTAAGATTGAGAGTACATATCAGTAAATTAGAGTTTAAACAAAATACAGAGATGTTATAATTATCCCCAAATCAAGCACTGTGAACCCAGGAAATTCAGATTTAGTGTTACACTCTGAAAAATGCAAATATGTTAAGGCATGGAAATGTACAGTTATGGTGCCTATGTAACCCTAACTGTGCCCTTTAGCAACCCCATGAAAGAAAAACTATCAAAATGTTTCTTTAATAATCAGTGTAATTTAATCTGAGACTACAAACACTAAAACTGTATGGCATCATTATATGAAAGAGTCAAAGTTGTGTGGGTATCCTAAGTGTACATTTCCATACTCATTTTAAGTGTAACCTTAACTCTGTATTTTCCAAGTTTTAGAGTAACAGCCGTGTTAGTCTGTATTCGCAAAAAGAAAAGGAGTACTTGTGGCACCTTAGAGACTAACCAATTTATTTGAGCATGAGCTTTCGTGAGCTGCAGCTCACGAAAGCTCATGCTCAAATAAATTGGTTAGTCTCTAAGGTGCCACAAGTACTCCTTTTCTTTCTGTATTTTCCTGCATTTGGAATACTTGGTTTTAAGATAAATATAACATCTCTATAAATTATTTAGTCCTTAAATTACTGAAATGTAGTCTCAACCTTCACTCCATAGTTTTTCTCTAGTAGAATGAATTAGCGCGAGGAATATGCTGTAAACAATAATCCATGAATATCATATTACGAGTTTAATGAATTTTCTACAGCTCTGTTCTTCCCCATCTTGTATTCCCTTTACATGACTATTCTAGCAAAGGCACTTATAGGCAGGCAAGTTTGCAGAGATAGTTAATTTAAATATTTGAGATAATTTAAACAAAGTGAATTTTGTTATTTTGCAAATGTAAATATTTGGACTGTAAACCTCATTATATAAATGTATTCATATCCAATTGGGTAAAGAATACCTTGTGACCTACAGGAACTATCAAAACAGCTCAGTTTTTGAGTACTGAATACCTGTAATGAACTGTTCACAAACTACCTAGAGCTAAGAATTTGTTGCATAAATTATTTGGCAAATAAATTCAAACAATAGAAAATCTCAAATGGTTCACAATTTACAAACATAAAAGAAATGCAAATTTTGTTAAATAAATAATTAATGAAAATGGACATGAATATATAATTATGTCTTTATCCTGTAGTAGAAGAGCTATGGATATTTTGTTATTTCATAGAAGCCAGGTAATCAACATCACATTTTATTTGACTCTGAAATAACTATAATATTATGATGGTTTAGAAATGTCACTTAAACCATAAATATGTAATCAACGTTAAAAGTAAAATGTATTACTCAAAAATACAGTTATAAAAGTATGAATATTTACAAAATCTGAAAACTCATGCAATATAAAAAAGAAAAAATTACAGACCGGAGAATTACAGACCAGTCAGCTTTACTTCAATACCCGGAAAGATAATAGAGCAAATAATCAAACAATCTATTTGCAAACACCTAGAAGATACTAAGGTGATAAGTAACAGTCAACATGGATTTGTCAAGAACAAATAATGTCAAACCAACCTCATAGCTGTCTTTGACAGGGTAACAAGCCTTGTGAACACTGGGGAAGTGGTAGATGTGATATGGCTTGACTTTAGTAAGGCTTTTGATAGTGTCCCACATGACTTTTTCAAACAAATTTGGGAAACACAACCTAGATGCCACTACTATAAAGTGGCTGCTTAACTGGTTGGAAAACCATTCCCAAAGAGTAATCATCAGTGGCAGATTGAAAGGGGTCCCACAGGGATCAGTCTTTGGTTCAGTTTTGTTCAATATCTTCATAAATGATTTAGATAATGGCAAAGAGCAGGTGTGGCCAAACCGGTGGCTCTTTTACAGTTAAAGTGCAGCTTGAAGAGCTTCCTATGTCCCCCCATTCTCCATCTATCAGACTGGGGATGGGGAGCTCAATATAAACGTCAAATGAAATTGCTCTGCCACCAGTATCGCCCCCCACTCCCAGCCTTCCTGCTGAGGTGGGGGGGTTTCAACCCTCCTCCAAAGTTGGGGAGACAGATTCAAATGAGTCCATCACATTCTCCATTGCTAGGAGAGGTCAGTAAGAAGACCTTCCCATGGTAGTATCACCCCCATTAGGAGAGAAGAGGGATATTACTCCTTCCTAGCTTGTCATGCTTAGAGGAGACAGAGAAAGGAGTTTTTTTGCCCTGATCAAGGCTACTGATCCTAGGTCCTAAAGAGAACAGTAACTTGGGTTTTTTTTCAGACTCTGTCACCTCAGGACCACTTTCTTTCTCTTAGCACCTATCAGTGTTGGTCCGTAGATCTCTGTCAGCTCCAGAACTCCTGCAACATGGTAGCCTGACCCCTGAGACATCCCCCTCTGGCCTTCAAGGACCAGTATATATCACATTGCAAATATGTTCAAACATGTTAGTTAATACGTTCTTATTAACAACACAACTTTAAATCCTCAAGATAAACCCTGACTTGTGCATTTTATGGTGAGTACATAAGAGACCCAGAACTGGGCTCATAACATTTACTTGAAAGACCAGAACCACCAGCCAAAATTTAGCAGCTTGCAAGTAAATAACAATAATATTTTACATTTACACAGTGTCATTCATTTTGACAGGTTTCAGAGTAGCAGCCGTGTTACTCTGTATTCGCAAAAAGAAAAGGAGTACTTGTAGCACCTTAGAAACTAACCAATTTATTTGAGCATAAGCTTTCGTGAGCTATAGCTCACTTCATCGGATACATTCATTGGAAAATACCACTAAAGTGCTTTACAAAATGGCATCATTTCATCTACCACTGAAACATAAGAAAATCTGGAGTTGAACATGGAATGTGTGTTTTACTCACACAACCACATTATACAAAAAGAAAAGGAGGACTTGTGGCACCTTAGAGACTAACCAATTTATTTGAGCATAAGCTTTCGTGAGCTACAGCTCACTTCATCAGATGCATACTGTGGAAAGTTTAGAAGATCTTATTATATACACACAAAGCCTGAAAAAATACCTCCTTCCACCCCACCCTCCTGCTGGTAATTGCTTATCTAAAGTGATCACTCTTCTTACAATGTGTATGATAATCAAGTTGGGCCATTTCCAGCACAAATCCAGGTTTTCTCCCCCCCCCCCCATACACACACACAAACTCACTCTCCTGCTGGTATTTTTCATGCTTTGTGTGTATATAATAAGATCTTCTAAACTTTCCACGGTATGCATCCGATGAAGTGAGCTGTAGCTCATGAAAGCTCATGCTCAAATAAATTGGTTAGTCTCTAAGGTGCCACAAGTACTCCTTTTCTTTTTGCGAATACAGACTAACACGGCGGTTACTCTGAAACCTGACATTATACAAAATGTTAGGAAAGGACGTGAAGAAGTCTGGAGAACTTAGCATGCATGGATACACTTTACTTTTACAGATATTATTACTTAGTGTGTAAGTACTTATTTTTATAACTGCATTAATAACTTTTCAAAGTGTATCTCTCTCAGCTATTCTTAATATAGAGCAACATCCATCCAGGCAGCCACCTAAGTGACAGGCAAAATTCTCTTTTCTAGTGGAGGGTAGATTTTTTACTGATGTTTGAACAAAACTGTACTGGAAATGTTTGGGATGTTTTAAAGTCATTTTAAGACTTTGGATATCCTATTAAAGGTGTGCGACAGTGCAGGTTTAAGAGTGTTTTTTAAAAATTCCAAACATGATTTCCCCATATTAATAAGCAAGTACATGGTAACTAACAGTTGTAATGAGCATATTTCTAAGTGACATTACACTCATATACAAAACTTTGACTGGAAAACAAATGACTATTTAGCTTAATCACTGTGTCAAGTACACCCTCACGCAATATGCCAGCAGAAGGCACTTTCCTATCCGACTCCAAACTGTAGCACTTTCAACTAATTTTTTCCTCTGTACTCGTGATTGCCTCATTCCTTATTGTGTTCCACCTTGGCTAGTTAACGACATATGTGCGAAGCGAGTATAAAACACTACCAACTGGTAACAGATCCTGATTTAAAGCACACTGGTGTCAATGGGAGCCCCTCCACTGACTTCTATGGGCTTTTGATCAGGACCTACATGAATGGAAAATTCTGATTTTGTAGTGTTTGAAACCAGTTTTACATTACACAGATGTAAATGACTACAAAAGGCACAGGGCAGTTGAGAATCAGGCCCGGTATTTCAAGGGTAGGCTTAAAACATTATTTTCATAGTTATTTTTGAATCTATGTCATGTGTTTGTTGTACTGGTGTGAGACTGAAAATAATCTTGATACATGTGAGGTTTATTTATAAATTAATATAGCAAAATCATAACAACAACAATAAGAACATAGTATAATAGAATAATGTAGTAGTACAAATGATGACATGGCCAAATGAATTTATAGTAAAATATATCATCCCTTGAAAATATAGAAGGTATACTGTAAGTGCTGTACCTCCATAACTCTAATGTCATGCATGTTAACACATTTCAGTGGAATGAGGAGAGAGGCAGTCTGCCTGCTTACCAAGGCCCAAGCCCCCAGGTCTTTAAAAGGTCAAAAGCAATGCTGAATTCCTCCTGGATGCCCTCAGACAGTGGACTTTCAAAAATGTACCAAACAGTTTGTAGTTCAAATTCCAATAATGTATGATGTTGACACTGCAAACAATAAAACTTAAAAAAAAAATAGATGCACAATGTACTTCCAAGTAAGCCAGGGCCGTAGTTGAATGTTATTTTGGGCCATTAATGTGGTAAACCATTTTGCAGACTATAAAGTAACCTTGTGAATTTTACAGAATTATTGAACAAGATTTTTCCCTTGACTCCAATCTATGATACTGTCTATACATTTTTTCCACAACTGCAATGAAAGAGACTCTAATCCCACACTTGAAGGTTTCTGAAATTAAAACAAAAAGACAAGAACATAAAAATGATGTTTGAACGTTTCCCTTTTTACATGAAAAGCACTTAAAGGACTGCTACACTTCTAGGACTTAATACACACTGCCTTCATACTCTCTCTCCCACCTTCTGGGAGGTGCCAGTATTCACCAGTCTGTTCTCAAGCTTCCCTCCCCTCCAAAACATCATTCTCAGAATAAGATCCTGATGTAATCTTGCACTTGAGGACATTTGGATTCAAGAAAAATATTGGTTTTGAACTGTGTCAAAATGTAGATTTCCTTGTGGCTGCAATTAGTTACTGCTTAGGCCTTAGTCTTCATGGCAAATTTAGTATACCCAAGAGAGCTATTTTGGCTCACCTTAAAGAGCAAACCTATGAAAGTGTATCACTTATGGGAACTGAGCTTTAGCTTTTCTGAAAGGTTTTTACCTGACATAACTTCAATATGTCACTGAAAGACAAGAAGAGCATTCCCCAATCATCTTTTCATTGGGAACCCTGAGGTAAACATATCCAAGCTAGTAAAACAAACCAAGTACTTTAAATTCAGCAACACCATCACATTTCCAAGAAGGACAGTCAAAGAAATGTTTCAGAGTAGCAGCCGTGTTAGTCTATATTCGCAAAAAGAAAAGGAGTACTAGTGGCACCTTAGAGACTAACCAATTTAATTAAGCATAAGCTTTTGTGAGCTACAGCTTGATTATCACTACAAAAGGTTTTCTTCCCCCTCCCGGCCCACTCTCCTGCTGGTAATAGTTCATCTTAAGTGATCACTCTCCTTACAGTGTGTATGATAACACCCATTTTTTCATGTTCTGTGTGTATATAAATCTCCTCACTGTATTTTCCACTGAATGCATCCGATGAAGTGAGCTGTAGCTCACGAAAGCTTATGCTCAAATAAATTGGTTAGTTAAAGAAATAGAATTGGAAATTATACAAAACTATATTATTGAAAACACCCCCATTGAATGAAACCTTCAAACATATCCTGTGCTGAAAAAAATGCCTCAAAGAACATCCTGTCATTAATGCAGATCTCTTCAAAGTGAAGTGAGTTCTAAAAAGAGAGAGGAAAACACAAGTGTGACGGATTTGGAGCTGCCTATAATTTATGAATACTGTATCTTGGCTGGGTCACTGTGTTGCTGACTGTATGCATACATTATGTAAATTTTCTAGCTGGCTTGTCAGGAAATGCACCCAGGAAAAAGGGGTTGTTCCTGAAACTTAAACATCACCCAGCAAACACTTCAGGGGATAAGACAATGCAGAGACCCATTAGCTTTGAAGTCCACCTTGGACACCTTGCTGAGCTGCCAACAGGTTTAACCAGGCTCAGGAGATAACCCGAGAGAACAAAGACCTTTGGCTACATTTAAAAGGGTGTGCTTGAAGAAAAGGGGGAAAATGACTGGAACTGATGGGGAGCAGACTGACACCTACATTCCAGAAGTTGGAGGTCTGGGTAAGATATATCTATCTAAGCCTTGAGGAAAGATAAGTCATGCATATAAACTATTATTTTTAAAATATTTTCTTTTATGTTTTGATTGTTCCAGCTGTTAAGATTAAACAATACTTTGTTTTACAAAGGCTGCTTGGGGTCACTATATTTGCCACTCGTCCCAGCTCCCGGAAGGACGAACCACAGGTACCAAGTCCAGTAGGACCTGGGCTTGGTCTAATAGTGAAAAAAAGTGGGATTCCGCCCCAGAGAGGTGAAGATTCAAGGCCTAAGATCTGGAGGGATGCACTCAGAAGAGATCGGAAGAAGAGACTGTTGAGCAGTTAGCCCTGAACTATGACAAATGCTACAATATCTAGGATGAAAGAGGTTCCTTGTCCCAGAGGCGCCAACATTTCCCCCCATGAATGACCTTCTCTCTCCTGCATCTCAAAAAGCATTTCATGTGAATTCAAAGACTAGTTATAGGATATTCCCCTTTTTGCATTCTTAATAGCACTTGAAAAAAAATGTGCACAAGTTTCTCATAAATGTTTTGTTGTTGTTAAATGCTGGTGATCTGCGGCAAACTTTCTCAAGCTGGGAAAGAAGAGTGATGGTAAAGGCGGGGAGTACAAGGATCAGATACAAAATATTAAAAATGATACAAGCCCCATACCATATAACCACAAATAAAAACAACAGCTTTCATTGAAACGGTATCATTTCGAAAAAAATGAAAGACCCATGAGTAGACATGTGCAATAGAGGCAGATACAGCAATAGAGGGGGCACAAGGTAACAATGAGATGAATCTAACGAGCAGAATATAAGTAGCAGAATAAGCTGCCTAACCATTGTCAAGTGTTTTGAAGGCATCACAACAGAGGTTAGTTTTAAAAAGAAATGTGACTTAGAGACATGTCATGTGACCAAATCTGAGACTTAGAGAGAGACTTGCATTCTGACACTGTTCCCCACTCTTGCCCCCTCCCCTCAATTCAGGAAAATACATGCATTTTATAGTCTCCTAGAGTCATAAATTTGTTTTGGCTTGAGTGATCACTACCTGGTTTACCCAATGCCTATAAAAACAAAGTGAACATTTTAAAAAGTTTATTCTGTGGAAAACATCAGTATGTCATACTTAATCATGTTGTCCTGTTGGCTATGTAGAAGTGTTACAAAACACCAAGAGATGTCAGCAGGCAGTGTAAGCAAGTGCATTGCTATGGAAGCATTCCAGTCCTGCCACTGTGTTGGTGTGATCTCATGTGTAAATGGATAAATCTGTGTTGTTAATAATTCTCTAAATTATTATTGCTGCACATATTCAAGGAAATTATTACACAAGGTTTGCTTATTAATACACTGGCACCATATTTTATGCCCTCAGCTAATAAATGCCTCAGCTCCAGCTCTTTGCTCAAATACCACAGTGTTTAGAGGCAAGTAATTGGGGGAAAAATAAAATTTAAGAGAGGTCAGTAGTGTTGTCACGAGATGTTAATCCCCTACTCTGCATTGCTTTTGTGTGTGAAAAACTTTAACCGGAGAAGCACCATTGAATATCGGTGCTTCAGGCAACTGGATGGGAACTACTGAAATCCTTTTAATACCACGGGATTCCATTAGAAATCTGACTGTCTTCAGAGGTCTCAATTTTACCTCTATGTTCCCTTCCATCACACCAAACAAAAAGCTACACTAGAGACTTACATTCAGTTTTATTGCCTAAACCTACCTACAAACTATATATCAATACAAGGCTAATTGTGCATAATATTTAAATCCTATTGCACTACTACATAAAAATGCAAAATGCTTCACTGGTATAATGTCTAGTACTGGCTCAATCCAATAAGGGCTGCCCCAAGGCAACTCGTACAAATCCAATTATCTCTTACATACTTAAACTACTTTCTTTCACAACATTACTTGTATTATGCAAATATATAAATCTAATTTTAACCCGCAAGACTACCCAGAAGATTAAAACAGTACTCATGTCTTACCTTCACTAAGTGTAATTAAAGGTATTTTAAAATTTACTCTTTGAGAATAATTCCAATGAAAGCAAGAGCTTGATATTGTCCTCAAATCTTAGGCGATAATACAAACACCAGGAAAAGAGGCAGCTGTTTCGATTCAGCAGAATTTCCTATTTTTAAGCAAGTGGTATTTGTTGCTCAGGTAAAGAGAAAGTGACAACTGAAGTGACTAATGAGACCACTAGATTTCAATAAAGAAAGCAGAGATGCTGAATATTAAGCATCTGATTCACTGTTGCCTTGCAATTTGTGTAGTCATTTATACTGGTTTCTAACCATCAGAGGAGTGAAGTTCTGGAACAGCCTTCCAAGGGAAGCAGTGGGGGCAAAAGACATATCTGGCTTCAAGACAAAGCTTGATAAGTTTATGGAGGAAATGATATGATGGGATAGCCTAATTTTGGCAATTAATTGATCTTCGACTACTAGCAGTAGATATGCCCAATGGCCTTGATGGGATGTTAGATGGGGTGGGATCCGAGTTACTACAGAGAATTCTTTCCTGGGTGTCTGGCTGGTGAGTCTTGCCCACATGCTCAGGGTTTAGCTGATCACCATATTTGGGGGCGGGAAAGATTTTCCCCCCAGGGCAGATTGGCAGAGTCCCTGGGGGTTTTTCGTCTTCCTCTGCAGCGTGGGTTCACGGGTCACTTGCTGGAGGATTCTCTGCACCTTGAAGTCTTTAAACCACGATTTGAGGACTTCAGTAGCTCAGACATAAGTGAGGGGTTTGTTACAGGAGTGGGGGGGGGGTGAGATTCCGTGGCCTGGGTTGTGCAGGAGGTCAGACTAGAAGATCATAATGGTCCCTTCTGACCTTAAAGTCTATGATTCTATGATTCTATGATATTTGGAACACTTTTCTGCATTTGAAGTTGCTACAGAATCTCCTGTTTGCACAAAATTCAGTGTCCGTTTGCAGCAGAAAAGAGGAGTCTTGCCACTGCCAAAGAGTTAAATCTAGTTTGGCTTCAGAGAGAGTGGGGCAGTGTCATGAAGTAGACACATGATACTAGTGTAAAATGGGTGCATCCCAGTTAGGTAGCATTTACGCTCACTTTTCATGGGTGTAAAGAACTACAGAAGGTGCAGAATTATGAGTCTGATCCTCATATTCAGCATGGAACTACAAAGAGTGACAATCTGTGCAGCACCTCTAAGAGGAACAGCACAATTCATATCCTAGTGGATGCAGAGCTAATGGTGGCTTTAAGCTACCTTTGCTTACCTTCCTGATTCTGGGTTTCACTAGGGGCTGAAGTGGTTCCAGGCTTTGTTCAGACAGCCCTGGGATTCTGCAGCTCCAACCATCTTTGCTCTAGCCTCTGATACACCTCTCCTGCCCACCCCAGCACATCCTCTACTCCAGGGCTTGCAAGGGGGTCAGTTCTAGGGGCAGCAGGAATTTTCCCAGAGCTGGAACGAGTGGGTTTTAGAGCCCCTTTACATTGCTCCGGCCCTTTTACTCAGCATAAAGGGGACAGAGTGGGGATGAGAATCTCACCCAATGAGTGCAATCCTGCAGGCTCTAGGTACCAAAAATTCTTTGTAAAAATATAAAACGTGCTCAGGCTTCATAATTTAGATTCTAAATGTCCTTGAAACTTGCTGGTGCCTGGACTGAGGTGACATTATAGCTTGGTCCTCGCTTTCCCCACAACTCAACACCTGGAAACATGTCTAGAGAAAAAGACTGAACTGCAGAGGTGGTCCCAGGCTGAAGGGATTTCTAGCTTGTGTATGTATTGTCTATCAGGGTGAGACACTGCTTGGTTCAAATCCTGTCTAGTCTATAGAACTCAGACTGCATTTTTACTTTTATTTCTTAGGTAATCAACTTTGATCTGTATGCTTACTAAAAATTTATCTTTCTGTAGTTAATAAATCTGTTTCATATTTTTTATCTAAAACAGTGTGTTGCTTGAAGTGCATAGGAAATCTGCTCATTGAACAAAAACTGGTGCATATCCACTCCACACTGAGGAGGAGGTGGACTGGGTAATAAATTTACACTGGTCAGTCTTCTGACCAGGGCAGGACGGTACAGCTCTGGGGTCCTAGACTGGGGAGCTGGGGGGAGTTGACTGGAGCCTCTCTATTGTTGGTTCATGAGTGGCTGGTGAAAGCATTCATGTGACTCAGCTGGGTGTGCCCCTGCCTGTGGATGGCTGTGTGAGTGCAAGACCTGGAGGGATTTGCAACTTGTAACAGCATTACAGTGTGAGAGGGAGCCTGGGTTGGTAAGACAAAGGGCTCAGCGGTACCCCAGTTCCAGGTTGCACACCGGGTAGCCTGTTAAAATGGTGCACTATCAAACACTGATTTTTTTTCTGTTTCACTAGGTTGAATTCAAACCTTAAACTATATTTATACCTCTTTCTGTATTTTAGTAAAATTTAGGGTGTTTTTGCTACTTACAGTAGAGAAAGCTGGCCCAGTAAGGAGCCACTGTCCAAAACTGCATGCTGTGTTTTGGAATGTGAATGTACAGAAGTTAGCAATACCATGGGTGAGAGAAACGCAGAGCTATTGATTCTATTCAAGAGCATCTGGGCAGGTTTGCTAGAAGCATCTCTAGTAACCTTCATAAATGTGCAAGACCATCCCTGGCAATCCAGGGGCTGTGTTTATTTTTCACCACCTTCAAATCTGCAGCAATTTCTCCCTTGTTTGAATCTTACTGTAATTGCCAACCTTCTGGCTTCTTCTCAGCTGAAGTGTGTATTGCAGTGATATGCAGCAATGTGTCTCTGTAAATATTTAAAAATTAATGGAAAATTGGAAGGAATCAGTTTTTATATTGTAGAGCCTATTACGATGTTGTCTCTGCACAGTGGTTACAAAAACAGGGGTGTATGAACCAAACCTGATGAAACAGTTATTTAATGCGCCCTGTGAGACCTAAGCAAATTACTCTCAATATTACCTCTCAACATAATTAGAGGTGGAGAAATGCTGTAACTGGGAAAGAGAAAAGAAAAAATATGAGCCAAATTGAATCTGGTTGGAGAAAACAAGTCCAAATCAAATAGTTGCTACATTTGCAGCAATTTTTACGATGCTCTGGTGTATGATGCTACATTATTCCACTGCTGTATATGCGGGAAAGCCACGTTCTCTCCTCATCTATTACTGTAGTACTAGCATATACATTCTAAACTGATGGTAGTATATCCATCCATTATTTCCCTAATGCTTCCATGAGCCTGTTCTGCTTTTGTAGAGCAGACAAAAAGCCTCAGCAAAGAAGAAAAAGGCAGTTTATTACCAAACAAAGAAATGGTATCTTGCCTTCGCCCAGCTATTATAATTTACCCTATTACCTTTCTGGGTAAAATCCAGATCATCATAATCGTTGGCTGCTGAGCCCGTTGGCCAACAGAAAAAAGTTATAATTGTTTAAAAGAAAACACATTTCTATTGTACTTGATCATAATTCAGCTGCATAGCACAGCTATCCTAACAATGAGGGAAATTTCTATCTAAGGGAAACATTGTCAAACCTCTCACGAATACCAGTACATTAAATCACTTAGGCTTAATGCTGAATTCTATAGACATTAGCACAATTTTCTTTTACTTGATATTTAATAGGCTATAGACGTGTTAATATTTTGACTTGATGGATTTGCTTTTTGCTTGCAGTAGCAGACTGTCACAAAAAATTACAGTGGTACATTAGTTACAGTCATTTGATTTTGGGACACCCACAGAAACAAACAAAATCCATTAACAGATCCAACAGCGATAGCCAATGCTAATAAAAAGGGCTAGAAGCAATTTATAAGATGAGTCTTAAGATGTCTATGAAAAGTAGAATATTTAAATTGATCTAACACATATAACTAAAACAATATTGCTATTCCAATATTTTAGTCGACACTTTTTAACATTATGCAACATGTACAAACAGGGTAATACACATGCCCAGTTTGTTCTAATTCCATAAATGTATTTGTTGAAAATGTTTTTAAGACTCCTACTGATATGCATCCAAACACTGTAAAATAAACTAATGCACAACATTAAGCTCAGACTGAAGAAACCACCAGCCTACACATACAGCCATAGTGAACCAAGAAACTGAAACAATATTTAGCATTACACATGTTCAAAGCACTGTACAGACATTAACTAATCATTCCTCACACCACCTCTGGAAGGCATTGGGGTACCATTATGCTCATTTTACAGATGGGAAAATCTGATGGAAAGTTGATGTCAAAATTCACAACAAATGAACATGTATTTCCCTTCACGGTCCAGCGAGGGAACCCACTCTAGGCTTGTGGCTCCTCAGCTGTCCCCTCTCTAGGGCAGAGACCTGTATCTCTCTCCCTCCTGACCACGATATTTCCAGCATACACAGCAATGTTCCCTCTAATTTTTTCCATCCATGTGTGGAATGAATTTTGTTATGTGCACCAATATCGAGGTAATGTGCATGTGCGCTATGAGTAGAAACAAAACTCCTACATATAATATATATATTTTTAAAAGTTAGCATAGGGATAATTATTCCATCCAGGAGAGGTTAGGCATTTTAGAACTCACTGCTCAAAGAATTAAATTTAAGTGTAAGAGAGAAATAAAAATTATGAAATGCATAGGCCAGTCTAGAGACTAAAATAACAACACTTTGAAAGATTAAAATTACAGAGAATATATGTGCATTTTAGAAAGTATCAAGTAGTAACATCTCTCAGGCATTGGCACTCTTAGAGCAGGATTATCTGGCTATTTGGACTCTCTCCTCAGACCGTACGCTACCAGCACTCCTAGCTATCTTGGAGAGACCACTGACTTCCTGAGGAAACTACAATGCACTGGTCATCTTCCTGAAAACACCATCCTGGCCACCATCGATAGAGAAGCTCTTTACTCCAATATTCCATACAAGGATGGACTACAAGCTGTCAGGAACTGTATCCCTGAAGAGGCCACAGCACACCTGGTGACTGAACTTTGTAACTTTTTTCCTCACCCACAACCATTTCAGATTTGGTGACAACTTATACCTTCAAGTCAGCGGCACTACTATGGGTACCCTCATGGCCCCACAGTATGCCAACATTTTTATGGCTGACTTAGAACAATGCTTCCTCAGCTCTCTTCCCCTGATTCCCCTCCTCTACTTGTGCTACACTGATGACATCTTCATCATATGGATCCAGGGGAAGGAGGCCCTTGAAGAATTCCACCGGATTTCAACAATTTCCACCCCACCATCAACCTCAGCCTGGTCCAGTCCACACAAGAGATCCACTTCCTGGACACTACAGTGCAAATAAGTGATGGCCACATAAACACCACCCTATACTGAAACCTACTTATTGCTATACTTACCTACGTGCCTCCAGCTTCCATTCAGGACACATCACATGATCCATTGTCTACAGCCATGCCCTAAGATACAAACGAATTTGCTCCAATCCGCCAGACAGAGACAAACTTTTACCTACAAGATATTTATCAAGCATTCTTAAAACTACAATATCCACCTGGGGAAGTGAGGAAACAGATTGACAGAGCGAGATGGGTACCAAGAAGTCACCTACTAGAGGACAGACCCAACAAGAAAAATAACAGAACACCACCGGCCATCACGTTCAGCCCCCAGCTAAAACCTCTCCAGCACATCATCAACAATCTACAACCTATCATGGAAAATGATCCCTCACTCTCACAGACCTTGGGAAGCAAGCCAGTCCTCGCTTACAGACAGCCCCCACAACTTGAAGCAAATTCTCACCAGCAACTACACACCATACCACAGAAACACTAACCCAGGAACCAATCCCTGTAACAAATCCCATTGCCTACTCTGTCCCCATATCTACTTTAGCGACACCATTAGAGGACCCAACAATATGAGCCATACCATCAGGGGCTCTTTCACCTGCACATCTACTAATGTTATATATGCCACCTTGTGCCAGCAATGCCCCTCTGCCATGTACATTGGCGAAACCGGACAATCTCTATGTAAAAGAATAAATGGACACAAATCATACATTAGGAATGGTAACATACAAAAGCCAGTAGGAGAACACTTCAGTCTCCCTGGACATTCAATAACAGATTTAAAAATAGTCACACTTCAACAAAAAAACTTCAAAAACAGACTTCAAAGAGAAACTGCAGAGCTACAATTCATTTGCAAATTTAACACCATTAATTTTGGCTTGTATAGGGACTGGGAGTGGCTGGCTCACTACAAAAGCAATTTTCCCTCTCTTGGTATTGACACCTCCTCATCAATTATTTGGAGTGGACCACATCCACCCTGATTGAATTGGCCCTGTCAACACTGGTTCCCCACTTGTGAGGTAATGCCCTTCTCTTCATGTGTCAGCATATTTGTACCTGCATCTGTAATTTTTACTCCATGCATCTGAAAAAGTGGGTTTTTTACACACGAAAGCTTATGCCCAAATAAATCCGTTAGTCTTTAAGGTGCCACCGGACTCCTTGTTGTTTAAGCAGTAACAACAACAACAACAACACAAGTATGTGTTGGGAGGGGTGTGTGTGTGAGAGAGAGAAAGAGAGAGAGAGAGTTAGAGAGAGAGACGGACACATGTTACCCCTTTAAGTATGCTGCCCTTTCAAGTAGATCAGCACTCACTAGTCTGAAGTCTGCTTGTTCAGACAAAGCAGCAGCCACGAGCAAGCTCCATCCCACTCCTGAACCCTCTCATGTCCCCCCCACCATGGCCTTGCTCTGAGGAGATGGCATCAGCTTCCCCCACTCTGCTCTGCACAGCAGGCAGGAGGCTCCCAGGACCAGTTGGCCAGGGGCTCCAACCCAAGGCAGAGGGCAGGAGCTGCACGGCAGTGGGGGAAGGGACACCTGAAGGGCATGGCACTTGATAGACTGCTGCGTGGCTGCGCAGCTTAGAGGGAATTTAGGTGCACAGCTCCCTATCTATACTGTCCTGCACTGTCAGGCTGCCTAGGCCTGCGTTCTTTACTTTTCTCCTCAGAGACAGTAAACAGTGTAATTGCCACAGTTAAACTACCTCACAGCTCTTTCTAAGCCAGCACATTTATTCTTAAAGTAAAAAGCATTTGAGAGAAAACATATTAAAAACAATAAAAGCACTGTGTTGATCCACTGGTTGTACAGCGATGGGTCTGTAGAGACTACTTCTTCCATTTAACTAAAACAGCCTCTGTAAAGCAGCTGTGAAATCTATAGTATTTAAGGTTCCTTATGGTCACATGGAGTCATCTTGTCTCTGTCACCTCCACCTTCCTGGCTATATGGAGCTTTGCTCATTACTGAAAACGCTTCATCATGAGTTTCATAAGCTGCATTGTCCCAGAAGACTGCAGCTCTCTAGGCAGGACATCAGTGGAGATGAAATTGCTAATATAGCTGAGTTCTTGGTGTAACAACCTCTTCCAGTGACAAATGGCAGTTTTAATATGCGAAAGCTACATTTTTCACCTGTGAAACTCATTAACAGAAAAACTAATGCAATATGAGACTTACAGATCAAAGTCTAAAGGGGTAATACTAACAGACATCTTTCAAGACCACTAATCCTTCTGGGAGAGGGACATTTGGTTAATTCACAGATTTTTTTTAAAAAAAATCTAATTTATAGTTTGGCAACTTGTGTGATTTTTCTGGGGGCATCCTTGTAATTTGCTTATCTACAACCAACAGAGTTGTAAACTGAGCCGAGTAACAGCCTTAAACTTTGCTGAAAAGAGGTATTTTTGAATGAGAGTAGCAACTTAATAGAACATAAGGGAAGAGAACACAGGGGACTAAAGTGAACTAATGAGAGAATCTGCAGGGCTCCATGGTGAAAGAAGAGGAACTGTGTCCATGTATGCTGGCGGGGGTGGGGGGGTAGATGGGGGAAGAGGGGAGTATCTTTGGTTCAGTACCTTTTGCAGTTTAAAAGAGAACGAGAACGCTGCATTTATGAAAGCATGATATATACCCTATTACTTTCCTGAATTAGAATATGCAAAATACTGAGACTAGTTTCATTAGATCTTATTTTCTGTAAAAATAGTCCAGGGTAGGTGACTGGGAAAAGGACTCAGGGACATTGGATTCATATCATTAGTGATATGATATATGGCTTTGCATAACACATATTACCTGGAATTGATTCAAGACACTTCAGCTTACAGAAAGCACTCTTATTGTCTAATGGCATGATGTGTGTAGCCAATGAAACCAAGCCCATTAGCAAAACCAGTCATCACACACAAATTTATGTGCCACTTAATACTATTGCTACTTGGCTGTGGGAGGGGCACAGTGAAGGATTTGCTCTCCTAAGGGAAATAAAAAGCAGCTACATTTTATTGCTCTAGGGAGCTGGAACCTGTGGTGCAGAAATTAGAAATGGGTATTGCTGGACCATGGTGCCGATATGGGTCATCATTAACAATGATAAAGGGGTTTGGTTTACTCCCTACTATCGTCACCGAGAGTCAGAAATGCCTGTTGTCATAAATATAAGGGAAGGGTAACCACCTTTCTGTATACAGTGCTATAAAATCCCTCCTGGCCAGAGACAAAACCTTTTCATCTGTAAAGGGTTAAGAAGCTAAGGTAACCTCGCTGGCACCTGACCCAAAATGACCAATGAGGGGACAAGATACTTTCAAATCTGGAGTGGGGGGAACAAAGGGTTCTGTCTGTCTGTGTGATGCTTTTGCCAGGAACAGATCAGAAATGCAAGCCTTCCAACTCCTGTTAAGTTAGTAAGTAATTTAGCTAGAAAATGCGTTAGATTTTCTTTTGTTTAATGGCTGGTAAAATAAGCTGTGCTGGAGGGAGTGTATATTCCTGTTTTTGTGTCTTTTTGTAACTTAAAGTTTTGCCTAGAGGGATTCTTTGTGTTTCAAATCTGATTACCCTGTAAGGTATTTACCATCCTGATTTTACAGAGGTGATTCTTTTACGTTTTCTTTAATTAAAATTTTTCTTTTAAGAACCTGACTGATTTTTATATTGTCCTTAAGATCCAAGGGTTTGGGTCTGTGTTCACCTGTACCAATTGGTGAGGATTATTATCAAGCCTTCCCCAGGAAAGGGGGTGTAGGGCTTGTGGGGGATATTTTGGGGGGGAAGACGTCTCCAAGTGGCCTCTTTCCCTGTTCTTTGTTTAAAACGCTTGGTGGTGGCAGCATAGGGTTCAAGGACAAGGCAAAGTTTGTACCTTGGGGAAGTTTTAACCTAAGCTGGTAAGAATAAGCTTAGGTGGTCTTTCATGCAGGTCCCCACATCTGCACCTTAGAGTTCAGAGTGGGGAAGGAACCTTGACACCTGTGCATCTAGGTTATATTCCTAGGCACTTCAATTATTAAAGATAGAAATCCAGACCTTGCAAAGTAATGATTCCATTTGGAAGTAAAGAGTTTTACTTTGAGTTTTTGAGGATATCACCTTCAACTCGGTGCAGTATAAGCTATTTTGAAGATAGCTTTGCTGATATATAACTGATATAATTCAAGTTTACTAATTTGTTTGATTCATGTCTATTAAGCATCTAATTCAGAAGAGTAACCTCTGCCTAGGGAAACAGGTGATTAAGGGAACAGAAAAGCTCTGATACAAAAAGAGATTGAAAAGATTGGGACTGTTTATCTTAGAAGATGAATAAGAGAAGACACAATAAAAGTATACAGAATGATGACTGTTATAGAGAAGGCAGTTTGAGAGCATCTTTTCACCCTCTCAAAAAACGAGAACAAGATACATTCATTTAAATTCAGAGGTGAAAAAATTAAAAACTGATAAAAGGAAATACTTGTTCACAGAAAGCACAATTTGCAACAAGATATCATTGATTCTAAGAGTTAAGCAAAATTCAAAAATGGATTAGACATTTTTATGGATAACAAGGATATCCAAAGTTATAATAGTAAATATTAAAAAATAATAGTTTAGGGAGGGATATAAACCCTCATGCTTCAAGGCATAAATCCATCTCTAACAAATGGGATTTAGGACGATTATGACAGATATGGCAATGTCCTGCAATATACCTGAAAGACCTTATGACACAAAATGTATATATTATTATGGACTGGGATTGAATGTATTCTTTATGGGCGAGATGTGACAAATATTGCAACCCCATGCAGTATATTGGGGGTCAATTGTTCTAAATGAATGGTTTATGTATAACTGTGTTCTAATCAATGGGGGAGGGCTACCACAGGTCCTACATGAACTAAAAACAATGGGTGGTGATTAAGGCAATTCAGCCAGGTTGAAAACCTCTCTCTCTTGCCCCTGCAAGATGTGCCACCACCTGGGGAGGCTCTTATATACGACTTCAAACTAGGTTCTCCTGACACCAAAAGACAAAGAATGGACTTATGGATAAATAACCTACTGTAATCTGACCCAGGGCCTTCTTTCTGATCCAGCAAATGGACAGGACCTTCTGTCCAAGTAGGGGGACGGCAAGTCTTAGGGAAGGTTGGAAGGACTGACACCTGCCACAGCCTAAGGTTGGAGTTGGGGTGATCTCTGGTAAGTTTTTTAGCATGTGTATAGGTTCTTTTGGGGTTTTAAATATGTTTTCTCTCTAATGCTTTCATCTTAAGAATAAATCTGCTTGCTTATAAAGAGCTGCGTGGTAACATGACTGTGGGCATCTCCATTGTTCAGAGCCTTCGAAGAGAAAGCAAAGCACAGATGGTGGCCTGTTTAGGCAGTCTGGCTTGCTGGAGAATAACACAGTATAGGCAGGGAACTGTGCAGCTTGGAAAAATCCCAGTTAGGAGGGAAAGATTCAGATCTCTGCCCAAAAGAGGTGATGGCTGGGGAGCTGGGTGCCAAAGAGCAGGTGCACCTGGCTGGACCACAGAGAGGGAATACAGGTGCAGTATCTCTGAACTATCATAGTTACCACATACCAGCATAGTACAGCATTTTCCCCCCTTTCCTCTGAAGATTCTCTGGTGCTGGCCACTGTCAGAGACAGGATATTGGACTAGGACCACAGCTCTGATCCAGTATGATGATTCCTATGTTTCTGTCTTCCTCTGGACTGCTCAGACACTTGAACAGCTGGCTTCTGTACACTTCATAATGGATTCACTCTGGAAGAACTTGGAATCTTTGTAGCTTCAGAAGTGATGATTAGTCTCTGTAACAGGGTACCTTATAAGGTCCACTGTACTGTACTTAATGTACTGGTATGTCTCTGTTTCTATGAACAGATATGATTACTTCTTCACTCCAGTCTACAGCCCCTAGAATGCTGCCTATTCCACATAGTTGCCATACAGATTTTCTGTTCTCAAAAGTTGTTTTAATTTTCTAAACATCTTTGTACATAGGACAAACAAGGTGCTGAAAAACAGTGAGGCCACAACAAGTGGCCTTTCTAAGTTTTATCAAAAGATGAGCTATCCATCTCCCAGCTTCCAGAGAAAAATTCTTGGGAGATGCCTATAATATCACAAACTACCCATCTCCATCATTTACATAGTATAAAATTCACTCTCCTCTCATAGCAACATGTACTCTTCTGAGAGGAGGGGTTAGGCATGACTGTATCAGTATCTGGTTAGGTGTGACTGAAGACTCCTTTACATGTTACAATGAGTGAGGAGTATCAGCTCCAAACACCATTTATTCATTTAAGAGACCCTGACCCTAACCCTTTCTAACATGATGTTCATCCTCCCCATTACTATATGCAGGATGAAGCAAAGAAGTGAACAAAAGGCTGTTGACTGTTTAGTTAATATATCTCTATACTCATTTTAAAAAGGCTACATTTTCACAGAGAAGGTAATTTTTCACTGAAGCAATGGCACTTGAAATAGCAAACTGAGGCTTCATCTAAACCCATTACTGTATGGCTCCATGTACTAGAGTGCATAGATATAATTATTCAAGGCATCTCCTAGCTACACAAGATATATTTGTTCATGGTCTGATTTTCAGCCACAAGGGTACAAATAGCTACCTGAAATGCATGGAATGTGGTTTTTTTATGGAATGTGCATTTGTGAATCCAGCTTTAAAGTGCAGTTAACTTTCAGAAATAAAACATAGGTTCCATATTCAATATGACCCCCATTTCATTTCTAACCTGTGAGAATCATAAAGAGAGATGGGAAAGATAGAAAGCAACTAGGTTTCTCTCTCTCTGTGTATGTGTTTTTCTCTTCAAGAGACTTTAGTAGAACAATCTGACCAAAATCTTCATTAACACAAACACAACACAACACAATGGCATATTCTTTTAGTCATTCTTCATATCCACTTATGGTATCCTTATTGAACCAGTCCAAGTGGCTACTGCCTTCTCCAGGGGGTAGAATTAATGTTACATTGTGGGGAAGATTGTACCTTAACTCTTAATTTCCTGCATTTCAGATGTTTGAGCATAGCTGAACTCATTCCCAATGGAAAGGCCCATGGCACCATTGGGCAACCTTAACTTCGTGCTACTAAAGTGTTTGAGTACTTAATATTTACAACATACCAAAACATACTCTCTCTGGTGCTTGTTCTGGTCTTATCTAGCATCCTGGTAATTACTGTGAGCAACAGCTAATCCAATAACCCTCTAAGCAATAACTTTATGAAAGTTTGTATCTTTTCCTTGAGAACCAAAAATATTCTCATCAGACAGTTAGCATGAACATTTGATGAATGTTAAAATAAAGCAAACCAAGTCTGCATTCAAAAGCATGAGAAATACGTTACCAATTAAAGACAATACATCCACTGCCACAACCTATGACTTGTGAGATGACAATACAAAGAGGAATATTTTTAAAAAAATTAGATTCAATTTAACAATAGCTCTATCTTTGCACATACTGTTCATTAATATAGATGAGGCCTAAGGTTATGAAAACTCTTGAAAGAGTAAAGCTTAATTGTGTCTAGACAATCTTTCCTGGAAAAGACTTAAAGTATAAATAGCACTTCAGCTTTCTGCTGAATATCAGGTGACCATACAGGTTCTGTAAGGTCCTGCCATGCAAAACATCCCAGTTACCAATTTGGCTAGTCCAAAAACCTTATTTGAAGTCATTTTTATTTTAGGGGCAAAGGTGACAGGACAGAAAGTCCTCTACAATCCTCTTCAAGGATTTTCCAATTTCCTCTCCTATCGGTCTGCAACCCCTCCTTGAGATGCCATTAATAAACCTTAAATTGGTCAAATGGGTTATTGTTCCAAGGAATGAGGCAATAAGGGACTAAATGGACTAAAATAAAAAAAATTAAGGTTGGATGCCTAAAATTAAGCACACAAATCCTCAGTAGTGCACCTGAATAAGTGACCTGATTTTTCAGCATTTATCACAGGGGTCAGCAACCTTTCAGAAGTGGTGTGCCAAGTCTTCATTTATTCACTTTAATTTAAGGTTTTGCGTGCCAGTAATACATTTTAATGTTTTTTAGAAGGTCTCTCTCTATAAGTCTCTATATTATATAACTAAACTATTGTTGTATGTAAAGTAAACAAGGTTTTCAAAATGTTTAAGAAGCTTCATTTAAAATTAAATTAAATGCTGATCTTACGCCGCCAGCCTGCTGCCAGCCTGGGGTTCCGTTTACCTAGGCCGGCAGCAGGCTGAACGGGGCTGTGCCCAGACCCCGGCTGGCCAGGGGCCGGCAGCCAGAACCCCAGACCGGCAGCAGACTGAGTGGGCCAGGACCCCAGACCAGCAGTGGGCTGAGCAGCTCAGCCCGCTGCCACTCAACCTGCTGCTGGTCTGGGGTTCCGTCCACTGGCTCCTGCCAGCCAGGGTCCCAGCTGCCAGCCCCTCTCAGCCTGCTACCGGCCTGGGATCCCGGCCCTGCCCACATAGAGTGGGTACCTACCTTCTCCCTGGTTCTAGCCCATTTTCTTCCTCTATCTGCACTGAGCTGAGGGTGGGAGTGCACTGAGCATAGGGCTGGGGGTGAAGGAGCAGGCTGGGGGTTGGGGTGTATGGTCTGGCCAGGAAATAGAATGAGGGAGGGGGCACAGGGTTGGGGCAGGAGGTTTGGGTGTGGAGTGCTTACCTGGGAAGCTCCCATTTGGTGCGATGGATGCAGGTGGGAGTGTGGGGTGTGTGTGCAGGAGCTCCTGTTTGGTGTGCAGGGTGAGGGTGGGAATGTGTGGGGTGCAAGAGTCAGGGCAGAGGGCTGGGGGCATGTGAGGGGGGTGCAGGAGTCAGGGCATGGAGTGTGGGGGGGCTGGGTCAGGGCTGGGGTCGTGGGGGGTGCAGGGTCAGGGCAGGAGGCTGGGGTATGTGGGGGGTGCAGCGATCAGGACAGAGGGCTGGGGGGGTCAGGGCAGAGGGCTGGGGGTGTAGGCTAGGGTCATGGGGGTGTTCCTAGCCCCCTGCCTAGAGCAACTCACAGCAGGGGGCTGGACGGGATATGCCCTGATTCCACCCCGCTTCCCCAAGGCCCTGTCCCCACCTCTTCTCCGCCTCCTTCCCGGAGCAGCGAGAGCGCTGCGGCTCCGCTTCTCCCCCTCCCGCGCAAGGGCAATCAGCTGATCGGCGGCAGGGAGGGAGAGGAGGGGCAGGAACCCAGAACGCTGGGGGAGGAGGCGGGGAAGAGGGGACCTTGCCTGCACTGCAGCAGCAGCCGCGGACCAAGCTTCTTCACCCTGCCCCACGGGGGGGCGGGGTGGATAAGAGCGGGTAGGATTTTTAATGGCACGCTGTTGCTTGCCGGGGTCCCGGCCTGGGTTCGGCAGCAGGCTGAGCGGGGCTGGCGACTGGGACCCAGCAGGCCGCAGCGTGTGATTAAAATCGGCTCGCGTGCTGCCTTTGGCACGCATGCCATAGGTTGCCGACCCCTGATTTACCACAAGTGTTGGGATCCCCTGAGACCCTCTTCCACTCAGTTCTCAAAAACTCAGGTCAAATACGGAATATGTCACTCAGGTACCTTTATTTGACATACAACCAAGCGAAACTATGCCCAAGCTCGCCAGGCTCAAACACAGGGGGTGGATACAGGGTACATCATAAATCCAAAGTTGCACAGTGAAACTTTTCCTTATGTAACCCTTCTGTCAGGTGGAGTTGGCAGCAACAAGGGCCGGGTTCAATATCTAGGGTTTCCTTTTTAGCAATACAACACAAACCGGCTCAAGCCCCCACACAGTAACCTGGGAAAATTACACACCACTCCCAGGTGCCTCTAAGTGACTTCCCCTCTCACAAGCACTTAGTCTGTGCGTGGAAAAGAAACTTTTAATAAAAAAAGGGGGAAAGTAACACAGCATTTACTTGGGAAAATGCCACAAGCATGATTCAGAAACATAAGTCCGTGAGCAAAATACCCACCCCAGAGCACGTTGGACAGTGCCCTTTGCCTCAGGTTCTCATCTGGTGTTCAGAAAGTCAAACAACCAAAAGTTCCTTTAACAGGCCCCTCCCTTCTCTCTCCATTGTAGCCCTCTCAAAGTTGCTGTCCTTGATCAGTGCTTTTGCATGAGTTCACCTCCCACTCTGGGAGATTGGGGGAAGAAGCCACCTTGCTCGCTCCTCCAGCTGCTCCATTCGCCACTCCGCCCAGAATGTCTTGAGGTCCCACCACTTAATACAGCTTTCAGTGATTTCAGTGCTCAGTGATTTCAGCTATTTGTGGGGAAGCCACACTGCTAGTGCAGACTGGGCAGTCTCTTGCATAGAGACACTGTCCCCTAGCAGGTCTAACGCTTAGATCTGGTTTTCAGCTCTATTGATCTGCAACAAAAGACTTTTAATTGAGTCTTAAACAGCTCTATCATTATATAGTAGAAAGGGGGAGGGTCAAATGGTGTTTAGGACTCTTAGGCAGATTCCACAGCACTAGGCACAAACACCTCTCCCTACCCTCTCATGTCTACTCGGCTTTGACACCCTTACCCCCCTGCTTAGCAACCACAGTTCAGTTGAGGGTGAACCACGCAATCACAGTATGCCAAGCAGAGTTCTGCTGCCCTTGATTCACACAAGGATAACAATCTTTTATTACCCCTGCACCCAATAACAAAGTGACTCACAATCCAATGCCCGCCAAAGGTGATCATTTGGGCAAAGCAGCTCCAGCCTGCTGCTCACCTAGGCAAAGTGAGTGTGTCCATGCAAATAAGGTTGGCTCCAGAAGTCCTTTTCGCCATCTCATCACTAGATGTCAGGGGAGAGCACATTCAGATGCTGCTTACACTTATATGTATATATTTACTAACACCTGCATACCTGACTTTACACTGCACCACACACTTCATGATTGGCTTGGTTACTTTTCAGGAACCAATCCTTATACAGCATGCTCTGTCCATGTGCTGTTCACATATAACCTGAACTCTACATTTTAAATTATCTTGTCCATTGTCCCTAGTAGCAGGGTGTTCCTGCTCACCTTAGCTAGACTGATTCCAGACTAAAGCTTGTTGTGCCCTTATTTACAACTTAATCTTCCACTCACCTTCCCAGTCATGCCCACTGAAAAATTAGGTCTTATGTCAAGTTACTCAGATAAAGTTAGGTCTACAACAAGTATTGATGGTCATGGAAAGACTGGACCCTTAAAAGAACCACTGACAACTCAAATATTTTTGAAAAAAGTCTATTTAGAGAAAAATCTGCAGATATAGAATATATGCTGTGAATTTTTCTTCTTCTATTACTATTAGTATTATGAGGGACATCTACATGAAAAAAAGACCCTTTTAAAAAGACTCACCTGTTCCTGCTTCTTATTAACTACTTGAAACCACAACTGTCTGTTTGTGACACCATAAATATTTCCACAACAACACGTTTGTATCATTTTTATTAATTTGGAATAAGCAGAAGATGGGCACTTAAAATTCAAAATCTCATTTTCATGAAAATGCCCCTACCATTTAAAAAAATGGGGAAATGAAACTACAGAAAGTATGTGCAATATGATCAGAAAAGTCTATGAATTGAATCAATGTTTTTCATTATTTACCACTTTACTTTAAGACCAGCACACCATTTAGTGAACAGGCTTGTTGTGAAATAAAGGAATAAAATCGATGGTAGAAAGATCCCTTCAATTCCAATTTCATTATTCACTGATGAGTGTATTTTATCTTTTCAGCAAACAGAAATTAAAAATTAGATACTCCAGCCTATGTTTATTTTTCAAAAAAGTATGGGGGCAAAGGGAATGAGAATAAGACAAAAATCATAAGGAAGAAATTAGCTTCTTCTTCTTCTTCTTCAAATCACAAAGTAAGTTTCTATATGAATATTTTGCAAAGATACCAAGTATCAGAGGGGTAGCTGTGTTAATCTGTATCCACAAAAACAACAAGGAGTCCGGTGGCACCTTAAAGGCTAACAGATTTATTTGGGCATAAGCTTTTGTGGGTAAAAAAAGACAGAGTTTGGTGTAGTCTTAAGAGTTCAGATAACTGGTGGATAGAGTTGTAGCTTGTATTCCTGGCTGTCCAGTGATTTGCTACGTCACCCTGAGGTATGTCACAATCTCACTGTCTCTCAATTTAGACTTTTGGAAAAAACTGTTGTGCTACCACCTATCTACAGCCCCAATCCTGCACAGATATATACAGGTATGGACCCTTGCTCCTGTGTGGAACCGCTTTGAATTGAATGGCTCTATGTGAAGGATAATTTTATACTGATGGCCTATTCACTCTCTAACATGGAACAAGGATTCCTGAATCCACACTAAGATCACTTACAAGCACTTCTTCTTCCTGTCCAACCAAGTCTCTGGTTAACCTCAAGACAGCTCTGGTCTTGTCAAGCTTCTCCTGTCCTCAGTAGCTGGCCTCCCAGAATATTTTCTAAAAGAAGCCATCATCAGTCTCTCTAACCAGGCGTAGCAGCAGCTGACTTCTGTCTGAAGGACTCCATCTTCTTCCAGCACTTCATACATGATGGTGTCTTGTTTGGGTAACAACACATCTTCTACAATCACACACTCCAGCACAGATTATACAAAAAGTAACTTCTTTAAAATATTTTAATTAGAAACTTTAACAAATTACTTTAACAAAGAGCAACTATTTTATTGTCTTGAGCTGTAGCAAACATTCAGGGTGGGATTTTCGCAAGTTAGGCATTCACCTAATTTTGTTCCCACTGAAGTCACTCCTATGAAAACCTTACTCTCAGTTCCATTGCTCATTTTTCCCTGTTGGTGGCATCAACTACTTCTGTGGAAGCTCTTGGAAGCGTTTCTTAAGGGACCTCCTTATAAAAATAGGTTCTTACCCCCCAGACACTGAAGCTTTCAGTGAATGATCTGTACTTCTTATACTTTTCTCTGAGGCATGATGTGAGGCTGAATTACTTCATATTTGCAAAGAGATGAGATCTTTTAGGCATTAGATAAGGACAAACTATTATTATGTCCCCTTCAGAATTTTACTTTAGATAAGCCCCCAGTTCACCAGCTCTGTATGACAGTACCTGCATAATGAAGCTTTCATATAATTAAGACTACTGTAACTAAAATTCAGCTTTAAAAAGACCATTGTAATTCTTGCGATATTCCCTTTAGTAACATATTCTATTTAAAACATCTGTTAAAATCACTTGCATTAACTAAATGGGATAATCTGGCTGGGCTCTTTTGAAATTAATCAAACAAATTAGCATTACAGACTTTTAGCAGAGACTGTAGAGGCTGATGAGAATACTACCCATATTAAAGCAACAGACACATCTGTACTGTGCTGCAGAACAAATTGCAGATAACTGATGTTGTTGGTAAAAAAGCACATTTAGAGCCACACAGTGGCCTTGAGTTCAGGGACCAAAGGAAGAAATCTCTTATTCCAGCAAATAAGGTATGCCCCTGCCCTTATAAAAGAAGCACCAACATAAAAGCGGTCCCTCTTCTCTCCTGACAGCTAGGAAGTGGGATAATAGTGTAAGGATAAATTAAATTACTAAGACAACTGCTCTCAGATACTTATACTGGTTAAGTACAGTCCTGATCACATAACATAATGCTGTGCCACTATATTCAAGCAATATTCAATGCAGCACGAATATATTCAATGCAGCACGAATGCCAATGAATGTTAAGCAAACAATTGTTATTGTGTTAGGGCAATGTTAGACACATGTAGTGAATATCTACTTTCCACATACATCCTGGTTTAAAACAAAAAAATAATAATCAGTGTATTATGGTTGTTTCCAAATTACTATTTAACAACACATGTACCCAAACCATAAAGTTTAAGGTAAGATAGATACTTTTTATATCTGCCCACTTCCAGTGATGGGAAACCTTAAGATGTTAGGAGGTTCACTTTATATAAACATCAAAAGTGCTGAATATCTGAATTAACCAAACCTCTATCATCTGCAAAATGAGTCTGAAAAAAATCACAGAAGAGCAAGCTTTTTTGTGAGATCTCCAGTACCTTCAGATTAATAGTGGCTGGAAATACAATGAGAAACATTTGTGCATCTCTCTGTCTGGTCCCAATCATAATCATAATCAGGAAGTACAATTTTGAAAATGAAAGTACAGGGAGTACAAAAGTACAGGAAAGTACAAAAATGAAAACCAGGGAGAAAAGAATGAACAATTTTTTAAAAGATCCAAAAAAATACTGAATTTTGGCTCAGTTTAACTTTTGCTCATTACTATTTAATGCAGATTTTGCTATTTCTGCTTGATGTAGAGGTTACTACTTGTGCTTGGTACAGCAATTGCTCAGTGAAGTTCTGTGACTTGTGTTACACGGGTCAGTCTAAATTATCATAATGGTCTCTTTCTGGATATAAAATCTATGAACCTATTTTATCTTAACTTTTTCAACCCATCTCTACATGCTGCTTACTTGAACATTACTATGTCCCATGCCCCACTGACTGCTATTATAAGTAGGCCAGTTTCCTTTTATGCTGATAAATGAGGGGTGAGAAATAAAGGACAGAGGGGAGAGTTCATTTTTCCTGTTGCATTGTTGTGCAATTTTTTTTAACTTTATCACAGGTGTCCCTTGAATCCTCCCTTGCTGAGGATACTGTATGGCCACTGTAAGAACCAGCAGGAGCAATCAAGCCCAGAGAAAAGATACCTTCCTCAGGAAAAATGTTGCAAAATGAAGTGAGGCCACATGACTTTGGTGATGACAAAGATAATTTTGTAAAATTATGTTAGAGACAGAAGTTCCACACAGAAGGCTTGCAGGGTTTTGCCCCACATGACCCATGACATCTAGGAGGTAGGGGTAAGAGTTGAAGTGTAAATGGATCAGGCTGAGGAAAAAAAGTTCAAAACATGACCCAACTCCAATCCTCGTGGCTATATAAGCATTTAAATGCCAGACAGCAATTCTTATGATAGCCTGTGAGGCTATCATTAGCGATGCTGTAACTCACCATGGTACCTGACAGCTACAACACATTCTAAACATTTGAAATGCACCTTGGTAAGGTAATTTGGGTTCAAAACTCTATTCTCTAGTGGTAAATTCTTCCCTAGAATATTAGGGCATTTTATGCTGTACTGATTTTATCAGAAGGCGTCTGGTTAAATTTAAGATATACAAGTAAGATTCACTAAATGATGGAAAAGTATGCAAAGCACAGTGACATCTATGCAGTGTTCTGAGTTCTTTAAACATGAATGTTATTTATGTTGTCTCATTGTGTTTTTAGATTAGATTGTACAGAGAATTAATACCCTTTCATGAAAATGCCATGTCATCTCACTTAAATGTCTTATCTGAAGTAAACAGCAACTGGAGCAGTATGAGGCCTTCCAGGTGGCTAAGAGAGCATGACCAACTACAGGATTTGAAATGGGAGTCTAGCCTTGGCCTCCTTGAGCAAAGGTAGGAATGTTTTTTACAAAACACAAACTTGGAGATACTTTTTCGGGTTAATAATTTTTATTCTTTTTTCAAACTTATACATTTACAAGACAGATGCCTAACGTTCTCTTTATCTAGCCAATATCACCTCCCCCCTATACACTTACATTTATTAGGTATAAATGAAGAAAGCACATTACTGCCAAGAGCTTTGGGAGATTACGTAATCTGAATCAATTTCATTACCATAAATAAATGTCAAATGGCTGAAATACATTTTCTCTGATTAAACTGTCAAGGCCAAGAACAGAATTTTTCTTTTTATTCCTCTTACAACAACAACAACAAAAAGAAAAAAAACTAATAAGAAAGAAAGCATCTTCTGAGCCACCTTTACATATTAAAAAAATTAGATAATACCTCACGGGTACAAAAAGCAGCTGTCCATTTCATGAGCAACTAAGAGCTCCTGTTCAAGACAACAAAACAAAACTAAACAAGATTTTTCCAAATGGCAGGTAAAAAATGTGTTTTGCCTTTTACAGTCACACAGTGCTAGCGCCAAACTTTTGCTCCAAGAAGATTTCCATTCCCTTGATTACCCCATAAAAATATACAGAACTCTAACATCGTCTCACCAATCATACTCAGAAAATCCACTACCATCCACACTAGAACTGGGGAAAGCATTCTCCAAGGCTGTTCCTGTTGCTAATTATTTAATTATACTGAAGTAGTGCCTGGAACATCGTTTCTCAAATGCGGCCACCAGAGAGCTTCCCTGAGGCCACGGCAGTTTCCTGGGCAGTGGGGGTGGACGGTGAGGAGGCGAGTGGGAGTGGACGGGGCGGGGCTGAGTGGTGGGAGGATGGACGGGTGAGGAGGCGAGTGGACGGGGGGGGGGGCTGAGTGGTGGGAGGATGGACGGGTGAGGGGGTGAGTGGCGAGGCAAGTAGTGCGTGGGCCCTGCTGGAGGAGTAAGGAGGTGAGCGGCGAGCCAGCAGCAGGGTGATGAGGCGGGCAGGGAGGTCTGGCTGCGAGCGGGGGAGTGAGGAGGTGAGCAGTAAGCAAAAAGTCTGCAAAAAGAACCCCAAACCATACATAAATAAATTACAATGATTTGGATGCATGTATGTGCATTTACTTTATTAACAGGTTTCAGAGTAACAGCCGTGTTAGTCTGTATTCACAAAAAGAAAAGGAGTACTTGTGGCACCTTAGAGACGAAGCAATTTATTTGAGCATAAGCTTTCGTGAGCTACAGCTCACTTCATCGGATGCATACCGTGGAAAGTCCACAAGATCTTTTTATACACACAAACCATGAAAAAATGGGCGTTTACCACTACAAAAGGTTTTCTCTCCCCCCACAAACCCACTCTCCTGTTGGTAATAGCTCATCTAAAGTGATCACTCTCCTTACAATGTGTACGATAATCAAGGTGGGCCATTTCCAGCACAAATCCAGGGTTTAACAAGAATGTCGGGGGGGGGTAGGAAAAAACAAGGGGAAATAGGTTATGTTGCATAATGACTTAGCCACTCCCAGTCTCTATTCAAGCCTAAGTTAATTGTATCCAATTTGCAAATGAATTCCAATTCAACAGTTTCTCGCTGGAGTCTGGATTTGAAGTTTTTCTGTTGTAATATCGCAACTTTCATGTCTGTAATCGCATGACCAGAGAGATTGAAGTGTTCTCCAACTGGTTTATGAATGTTATAATTCTTGACATCTGATTTGTGTCCATTTATTCTTTTACGTAGAGACTGTCCAGTTTGACCAATCTACATGGCAAGGGGCATTGCTGGCACATGATGGCATATATCACATTGGTGGATGTGCAGGTGAACGAGCCTCTGATCGTGTGGCTGATGTTATTAGGCCCTGTGATGGTTTCCCCCTGAATAGATATGTGGGAACAGTTGGCAAAGAGCTTTGTTGCAAGGATAGGTTCCTGGGTTAGTGGTTCTGTTGTGTGGTATGTGGTTGCTGTGAGTATTTGCTTCAGGTTGGGGGGCTGTCTGTAGGCAAGGACTGGCCTGTCTCCCAAGATTTGTGAGAGTGTTGGGTCATTCTTCAGGATAGGTTGTAGATCCTTAATAATGCGTTGGAGGGGTTTTAGTTGGGGGCTGAAGGTGACGGCTAGTGGTGTTCTGTTATTTTCTTTGTTAGGCCTGTCCTGTAGTAGGTGACTTCTGGGAACTCTTCTGGCTCTATCAATCTGTTTCTTCATTTCCGCAGGTGGGTATTGTAGTTGTAAGAATGCTTGATAGAGATCTTGTAGGTGTTTGTCTCTGTCTGAGGGGTTGGAGCAAATGCGGTTGTATCGCAGAGCTTGGGGCTGTAGACAATGGATCGTGTGGTGTGGTCAGGGTGAAAGCTGGAGGCATGTAGGTAGGAATAGCGGTCAGTAGGTTTCCGGTATAGGGTGGTGTTTATGTGACCATCGTTTATTAGCACTGTAGTGTCCAGGAAGTGGATCTCTTGTGTGGACTGGACCAGGCTGAGGTTGATGGTGGGATGGAAATTGTTGAAATCATGGTGGAATTCCTCAAGTGCTTCTTTTCCATGGGTCCAGATGATGAAGATGTCATCAATATAGCACAAGTAGAGTAGGGGCATTAGGGGACGAGAGCTGAGGAAGCATTGTTCTAAGTCAGCCATAAAAATGTTGGCATACTGTGGGGCCATGCGGGTACCCATAGCAGTGCCGCTGATTTGAAGGTATACATTGTCCCCAAGTGTAAAATAGTTATGGGTAAGGACAAAGTCACAAAGTTCAGCCACCACGTTAGCCATGACATTTTCGGGGATAGTGTTCTTGACGGCTTGTAGTCCATCTTTGTGTGGAATGTTGGTGTAGAGGGCTTCTACATCCATAGTGGCCAGGCTGGTGTTATCAGGAAGATCACTGATGGACTGTAGTTTCCTCAGGAAGTCAGTGGTGTCTCGAAGATAGCTGGGAGTGCTGGTAGCGTAGGGCCTGAGGAGGGAGTCTACATAGCCAGACAATCCCGCTGTCAGGGTGCCTATGCCTGAGATGATGGGGCGCCCAGGATTTCCAGGTTTATGGATCTTGGGTAGTAGATAGAATATCCCAGGTTGGCGTTCCAGGGGTGTGTCTGTGCGGATTTGATCTTGTGCTTTTTCAGGGAGTTTCTTGAGCAAATGCTGTAGTTTCTTTTGGTAACTCTCAGTGGGATCAGAGGGTAATGGCTTGTAGAAAGTGGTGTTGGAGAGCTGCCGAGCAGCCTCTTGTTCATATTCCGACCTATTCATGATGACAACAGCACCTCCTTTGTCAACCTTTTTGATTATGATGTCAGAGTTGTTTCTGAGGCTGTGGATGGCATTGTGTTCTCCACGGCTGAGGCTGTGGGGCAAGTGATGCTGCTTTTCCACAATTTCAGCCCGTGCACGTCGGCGGAAGCACTCTATGTAGAAGTCCAGTCTGCTGTATCAACCTTCAGGAGGAGTCCACCTAGAATCCTTCTTTTTGTAGTGTTGGTAGGGAGGTCTCTGTGGATTAGTATGTTGTTCAGAGGTGTGCTGGAAATATTCCTTGAGTCGGAGATGTCGAAAATAGGATTCTAGGTCATCACAGAACTGTATCATGTTCGTGGGGGTGGAGGGGCAGAAGGAGAGGCCCCGAGATAGGACAGCTGCTTCTGCTGGGCTAAGAGTATAGTTGGATAGGTTAACAATATTGCTGGGTGGGTTGAGGGAACCATTGCTGTGGCCCCTTGTGGCATGTAGTAGTTTAGAAAGTTTAGTGTCCTTTTTCTTTTGTAGAGAAGCAAAGTGTGTGTTGTAAATGGCTTGTCTAGTTTTAGTAAAGTCCAGCCACAAGGAAGTTTGTGTGGAAGGTTGTTTTTTTATGAGTATCCATTTTTGAGAGTTCATTCTTTATCTTTCCCTGTTTGCTGTAGAGGATGTTGATCAGGTGGTTCCGCAGTTTCTTTGAGAGCGTGTGGCACAAGCTGTCAGCATAGTCTGTGTGGTATGTAGATTGTAATGGATTTTTTTACCCCGACCTGGGATATTCTATCAACTACCCAAGATCCATAAACCTGGAAATCCTGGGCGCCCCATCATCTCAGGCATAGGCACCCTGACAGCGGGATTGTCTGGCTATGTAGACTCCCTCCTCAGGCCCTACGCTACCAGCACTCCCAGCTATCTTCGAGACACCACTGACTTCCTGAGGAAACTACAGTCCATCAGTGATCTTCCTGATAACACCATCCTGGCCACTATGGATGTAGAAGCCCTCTACACCAACATTTCACACAAAGATGGACTACAAGCGTCAAGAACACTATCCCCGATAATGTCACGGCTAACCTGGTGGCTGAACTTTGTGACTTTGTCCTTACCCATAACTATTTTACATTTGGGGACAATGTATACCTTCAAATCAGCAGCACTGCTATGGGTACCCGTATGGCCCCACAGTATGCCAACATTTTTATGGCTGACTTAGAACAACGCTTCCTCAGCTCTCGTCCCCTAACGCCCCTACTCTACTTGCGCTATATTGATGACATCTTCATCATCTGGACCCATGGAAAAGAAGCACTTGAGGAATTCCACCATGATTTCAACAATTTCTGTCCCACCGTCAACCTCAGCCTGGTCCAGTCCACGCAAGAGATCCACTTCCTGGACACTACAGTGCTAATAAACGATGGTCACATAAACACCACCCTATACCGGAAACCTACTGACCGCTATTCCTACCTACATGCCTCCAGCTTTCACCCTGACCACACCACACGATCCATTGTCTACAGCCCCAAGCTCTGCGATACAACCGCATTTGCTCCAACCCCTCAGACAGAGACAAACACCTACAAGATCTCTATCAAGCATTCTTACAACTACAATACCCACCTGCGGAAGTGAAGAAACAGACTGATAGAGCCAGAAGAGTTCCCAGAAGTCACCTACTACAGGACAGGCCTAACAAAGAAAATAACAGAACGCCATTAGCCGTCACCTTCAGCCCCAACTAAAACTCCTCCAACGCATTATTAAGGATCTACAACCTATCCTGAAGGATGACCCAACACTCTCACAAATCTTGGGAGACAGGCCAGTCCTTGCCTACAGACAGCCCCCCAACCTGAAGCAAATACTCACAGCAACCACATACCACACAACAGAACCACAGACCTAGGAACATATCCTTGCAACAAAGCCCGTTGCCAACTGTTCCCACATATCTATTCAGGGGACACCATCACAGGGCCTAATAACATCAGCCACACTATCAGAGGCTCGTTCACCTGCACATCCACCAATGTGATATATGCCATCATGTGCCAGCAATGCCCCTTGCCATGTAGATTGGTCAAACTGGACAGTCTCTACGTAAAAGAATAAATGGACACAAATCAGATGTCAAGAATTATAACATTCATAAACCAGTCGAAGAACACTTCAATCTCTCTGGTCACGCGATTACAGACATGAAAGTTGCGATATTACAACAGAAAAACTTCAAATCCAGACTCCAGCGAGAGACTGCTGAATTGGAATTCATTTGCAAATTGGATACAATTAACTTAGGCTTGAATAGAGACTGGGAGTGGCTAAGTCATTATGCAACGTAACCTATTTCCCCTTCTGTTTTGCTACCGCCCCCCCCCCCGACGTTCTTGTTAAACCCTGGATTTGTGCTGGAAATGTCCCACCTTGATTATCATACACATTGTAAAGAGGGTGATCACTTTAGATAAGTTATTACCAGCAGGAGAGTGGGGTGGGGGGGAGAGAAAACCTTTTGTAGTGGTAAACACCCATTTTTTCATGGTTTGTGTGTATAAAAAGATCTTCTGTACTTTCCACAGTATGCATCCGATGAAGTGAGCTGTAGCTCACGAAAGCTTATGCTCAAATAAATTGGTTAGTCTCTAAGGTGCCACAAGTCCTCCTTTTCTTTTCACTTTATTAACTTCAGGAAAAATAAATAATTTTAGGAAAAAGTGTCAGTGCGGCCACCAGCAAGAGCTGGTGGCTGCACTCTGAGGCCACCAAAGAATGTGTTGAGAGAACCCCGGGCCTAGAAGCTCCAGTTAGGGATCAAGATTCTTTGTGCTAGGCACTGGACAAATATTATGAGTAAGCCAGATGGAGAGAGCCTTAAAACAATGGCTTGTGGGGAGTCTGGATAACTCAGAGGGTTGGCAACAGTATAGACTCTTCCCTGGATCACAGCATCAAATTCACTACAGGTCAGTAGCGACTGAAAATTTCTACCATCTGAAGGAGGTTAAGTGGCCTGTGTAAAATTAGGTTAGGCACTAATTTTTACCTTGTTGGCAGTCTCCCCAAAAGTGAACCACGCAACTCAAGGTTGCAGCACAACAGCAGGACAGTGTAGCAAAATTCATGCTGTCATTGTTCTCATTACTGTTACTTATTTTTTGCATTATGGTAGTACCTAGAAGCCTGCAGATGATTGGAAGGTAGTGGTAATAGGCACCATACAAATATATAGGCGAGCCTTCAATCTAATGGCCAGGCTGTGAACCCTTTATGCACACTAGTAAGCAATTATACACATAAGTAGTCCACTTGGAAGTCAAGGGGACTGCTCAGGCCTGTAACTGATCATTCATGCATTCACAAGGCAGACAAAGCACGGGAGGAAGACAGTCTTATTACCAACATTTTTACAAACGAGGAACTGAGGCACAGAGAGATTAACTGACTTAGCCAAGGTCACATAGGAAGTGAGTGACAGAAATGAGAGCTAAATCCCATCCCAGTCCAGTGCCTTATTCAAAAGACCATCCTTTCCCTTTATGTTTGTGGAAACAGAGAGATTCAAGCCTCTAGGTCTCTCAATATAGCACCTTTTAAAAGCACTGATTTCAAAACAAAAAAACATTTCACAAGTAATGCCCTTTACATGTTGTAAAGAAATGGGAGGCTGTAGATCAATGCTAGTTTTGAGAATTTTTGTTAGCCAATGTAAAGTACCCTGCTGATACTATTTATTTGATATATAATGCACATGCTGGCAGGAACAGGATTTCTAGTCACATTTCAGCAGATATGAAGTTAGAACTTGGAATTTTTATATTGTATGTATCTTTCCAAGAATTATTCATTCTTGTAGGTTAGGCTCTTAGATAAATACAAGGGTTGTGTGTGGAATTCATTCTCAAGGCACAAGCATGCATTGTGCATGCTGCTTAGGCACTAGGCAAAAGTCAGAATAGAAAGTTGAAATCACAGAGCCTAAGAAGGTTTCAGAGTAACAGCTGTGTTAGTCTGTATTCGCAAAAAGAAAAGGAGTACTAGCGGCACCTTAGAGACGAACCAATTTATTTGAGCATAAGCAGTAATTCGATTTGAAAATACACATCTGTAAGATTACCTAAAGTAAAACAGACACCTCAAACTGGAACTGATATCAACTAATCAATTAAGCCAAAATTGCCTAATGTACATCAAGGGCAAATCCCACTTAGATTAAGTCAAATCACAATCACAGCCAGTCTATCAGAATTATTTCCAAACCACCAGCTCTAAAATAAACCCAAGCCTGATCCACCTTTAATTAGCCAGGTTCTTCACAGAGCAACCCGACATTTTTAGCATACTTGAACCAACTCAGAACTAGTGGCTGAAACCAAATAGAATAACTTTTAGCCAAGTCAGAACCAGCAGGGAAAAAGATCAAGGCTGGTCTGGAGAGGTACTCACTTGGTCCTAAGCAAATTAAAAATAATCCATGCTTGGTTTGGAGTAGTTATGATTCAGATTCTGAAAGTTAGTGACCAGATTTTTATCCCCACTACCTACTCCAGCAGTGTACAGGGAATGCCTGAGGAATTCCCTCAATGCAGACAGTTTAGGGGTGGCATAGTACTGTGCTCTGGATGGAAAGGGGCACATTAGTATCAGGAGGGGGAATGGATGTAGTGCTCTGCGTTCTGGCAATTATGGACAGCAGACACTGACGGCTGAGGCAACCCTACCGTAAACTAGAGCTGCACCCCCATCAACCTTCTGGGTTGCACCTTCTACACTGAGTCTTTCAGGAGGTAGAGTGCAGAATCTGGTGCCACATATGGTTCCTGCCTGATTATGACAAATTTGAATTGGCCCCAGTTGGTTGCAGGTCAATAACTCTGTCTACTTTTGAGCAAGTTAGAGATTGCTGTGTAGGATGTGTGATTTGTGATTCTGACTCAGTTCAAGCAAGTTAAATGTAATTGAAAGCAGTTTAGTTAACTTATTAGGCTAATGCAGATGTTGGCTTGTTTTAAAGCCAGTATGGAATGGCTGTACTGATTTTGCAGGTGTTTATTCTAGGTTAATTCCCAGTTTGGGTTTCCAATTTCTGTTTTGTTTTCTATTTAGTTTTCAGCTTTTGCTCTATCTCTGCTGTTTATTTGTGTGATGGGTCTTAACCCCCATTACCTGAAGGCTAGCGAATGCACCCAATTAGTCATATTTTGAAGCTGGAGAGGTGAGTAGCTAATTGGCTCCTGGCCAGAGGGGATGGAGCTAAACCATAATAAGTAGACTGACGGAGCTCAGTTGGGGAGGAGACAGGTCTCTCTCTCTGGTAGAGTGGGGCTCAGAACTAGGGTTTAACGGGAGGATAGAGGTAGGCTCCTATATGGAAAGCCCTGAGATAGGGTTTGTGAGTAGAGAAGGAAGAGTTCTGTAGTCCAAAGGGCGAGAAGAATTATTCAGGTTCCTTTGAACTTGTTTGTGATACCCCAAAAGGGGTTTGAATTTTGTGACTTGGCCAGCGGGCTGAGTCACAGACAGTCTGAAGCCAGAGGCAGGCAGCTAGCAGAAGACTTGGGAGCCAAGGATATTGATGATATTATGTCCAGATTGAAGGAGGTGCTCCAAGGGTGAGTGTGCCCTGCTACAACCCTTAGGAACCAAACTGAGGTCTAATTTGGGCATAGGAGAACCACATGAAAACTGATCAATTGTCTTGTTAATCCAATACCTGTCACCTGCAGCAGCCAGTATCTGATACATCAAACAAAGAGCAAAAAAAAAAAAATCTTAAATTAACCTGGTCTCTTCTTTAATACTATACCAGGACCACAGAGAAAGTTTCTCTCTTTACCCCAAGTGCCAGTGATGTCTTGAATCATGAGTAAAAGCTCCGTAGAGTGATGCCAACCTCTTATGGAACCTGGATGCTATCTCTGAATGAATATAGGCATTTAGTGAAGGCAGAGAATAATGTGAACAGGAGAATACAAAACGAAAGAGGAAACGAAAAGAAGGGAGAAAGTGAAATGGAAGCTAATTACTGGTGTATATTCTAGATCACTTGTTTACAGAAGGTTCCCTCCATGAAATGGAGGGGCACAAATGAGTCACACAAAGTTGACTGGGAGCAAGAAGACAAATTCCCATCATGCAACTTCTGCCATCCCATAATTCTATCTTTATCCCATAATTTTTGCACCTATTTTGAAAATTCCACAAATGCATGAGCAAAAACCACACACACACACACACACACACACACACACACACTTTCCTCCTCTAGCAATGAATCGTGGAAAGGACAATAATTAAAATAATTAAAATATCCCATCAGTGGTTATAGAGCAGTGGTTCTCAACCAGGGGTTCGTGTACCTGGCGATACATAGAGGTCTTCCGGGGGTACATCAACTCATCTAGATACTTGCCTAGTTTTACAAAAGGTTAAATAAAAAGCATGAGCAAAGTCAGTACAAACTAAAATTTTACACAAACAGTGACTTGTTTATACTGCTCTATATACTATACCCTGAAATGTAAGTACAATATTTATATTCCAATTGATTTATTTTATAATTATATGGTAAAATGAGAAAGTGAGCAATTTTTCAGTAATAGTATGTTGTGACACTTTTGTATTTTTATGTCTGATTTTGTAAGCAAGTAGCTTTTAAGTGAGGTGAAACTTGGAGGTATGCAAGAAAAATCAGACTCCTGAAAGGGGTCCAGTATTCTGAAAAAGTAGAGACTCACTGTTGTAGATTATGGATGGCAATTTCCAGAGTGAATGGGGAAGTATTATCCCCATTTTACAAATGAGGAAATAAGACTGAAGGAGGCATTTTCAAAGCACCTAAGTGATCTAGGAGCACAAATCCATTGACTTTTTCCAAGATTGGACAGCATGTCTGTGGAATAGTTGGGAATGGAGCCTAAATTTCTCATACTTTCAAAGCCTTGAACCCATGACCATCCTTCCTCCTTCAAACCACTCATAGCTGTAGATGCTGCTGCGGCTCCCTGACTACTGCTGATGCTGGCCCATGTTGAGGTATACCTCAAGAAAGGCAACAGTTTCTGACGATCCTGACAAAGATAAGTGGTATTCAGCAGTTGAAACGGAAAGTGGATTTTAAAACTAGGGCACAATTTTAAGGATGGGGAATTGTATAACTCTAATATGAGCTAACACTGGGGATATGCACTGAATTTATCTACATGCCACTTGTAAGTGCTGAGAACACTTCTGCCTCATGAAGATGAGTTTAAATATCTTCAGTATAATTTATGACCTATTCCCTACAGGTGGAATTTATGATAAGTAAGAAATCAGTAGAGGGAGTAGTTGCTGCTTACATCAGATGGTCTGACTCTTTTTTTTATTGTCAAGAAATTAAGGTTGCTAATACAGCTGCAAATGTTGCAATCTATTTAGTTCCTGGAAACTAATTTCATAATGTCATAGGTTTCTGCATAAGCCATACATCAGAGACCTGGGAAAGGAAAGGAAAGTGGGGGGTGGGAGTGGGGGGGGGCGTAACCTGGTTACAAGCTATAATGTACCTAAAAAGATTGATACAAATAAAATATCAATTAGTTTTTCCAGCTGAGTTTTCTGCTTTTACAAAATTAAGCACCCCCTATGTAACTGTGTGGGCAATGGGAACGATGATTGAGATACTAAGAGAAACCATTAAACTCTCCAACAAAACTTCCATTTGAATAGCAAACCAAAAATTGAGATATAAGTCTCTTAATATCAATAAGATATAAGTCTCAAAGACTTTATGAAGCATTTTATTTGCATATGGCCATGAAGGCATATGCAGTCAATGTAGAAATCATTTTATACTCAGCAACATTGCATAAACAGATGTGATTATTAGTGCCAATTAGTCTATATTGGTTTGAAATGAAAAAGGGACTATTGACCTGGGTAATGAGGCCAACTCTTTGGTTGTAGAATAAAAACAAAGACTAATCTCTACCTGAATAAAATCAAAATGTACAGAGGGACAGTGGGGGAAGCCTCAATTTAAATATCATCAGAAAACTCCACCCTTTCACAATACAGCAATGTTTTCATGATAAGCTCAGCAACTGGTAGATGATGGTTATCCAGATTTCTAAACCTTGAGCTAGTAACTGTTTCACAGAGATAAAAGGAAAAGCTAAATGCTGTGTACAATTATAATCTGAATTTCATGATGATAGCTAAGCTTCCTGATTAATAATTTATTTTCTTGTAAAGCTCTTTATTATAGGAATATAATATCCAAGGATATTTCAAAGCAGAGCTGTGCAAGGGCTATTATCTGTCTGTGACAAACTGCTACATAAGCAAGTGTCAGTAGCTTTCCCATTTGTAAAGAATAAAATGGATTCTCTTATACCTACTTTGTATTATTGTTTTAAATATGTAAAATGTTTTTAAAGCTTAAGGAGATTTACTGCAATCGTAAGTAGGTTTAGGCTTGCAAAACGTGCAAGTCCTGTAGTTTGTTGTAAATTACATAGAGTCCTGTGTTGTGAAACACAAAAAGGATGCAAGTCTCTGCCAGCCACTGAGCTAGATTAACTATCTGACCTTGCTTTACCGATGATTTTAAATGACTGTTAAAAAAATACATTATTTTCATGATTCTGGTAATAATTTACGCTTTGAGCCAACTGCACCTTCTAGACAAATGTCCGCAATTATTAAAAACCACATTAATTTAGATATAACGAAGCCAACAAGTTCAATTAAACTGAACTCAGAGCAAAAATAACCTATTCACTCACCCACATGCTGTGTCCCTCAGGGAAAATGTTGCTAGTGAATTCCTACCCTATACAGTTATTCTAGACTATGTTTTTTTTAAAAAAAAGCATAAAGCCAGGGCCCTAGATCCATACTTCAGCACCTACAGAAGTGGCCTGATTTTTCAAAGGTGCTGAACATCCAGTAGCTCTCACATAACTCTGCTTTTGTCTTCAAGAACAAATTACAGAGTAGTTCTACACTGCAATCAAACACCCATGGCTGGCCCGTCAGCTGACTCAGCTGTCAAACACCTGTCAGCTGACTCAGGCTTGGGCTAAGGGGCTGTTTAACAGCAGTGTAGAGGTACCAGCTTGGGCTGGAGCCCGAGCTCTGGGACCCCTTATAGGGTCCCAGAACTTGGGCTCCAATTCAACCCCAAACATCTATACTCCAATTAAACAATCCCTTAGCCTGAGCCCTGTGAGCCCAAGTCAGCTAATGTGGGCCGGCTGTGGGTGTTTAATTGCAATGTAGACATAGCCAGAGTGACTCCTCTAAGTTCTTCATAACTCTAAGGGTGTGTTTTCACAGCACACTTAGGCCTGGTCCACACTAGGAATTTACTTCAGTAGAGCTATATCTCTCAGGAAAGTGAAAAAAATCTACACGGTGAGAGATGTAGCTATACTGACCTAACCCTGAGGGTAGACAGAGATAGGGTGGGTAGGATGGATTGCACCGATGATTGAATTCTTCCGTCAACCTAGCTACTGCCTCCCAGGGAGGTGGATTTACTACACCAACAGGAGAATCCCTTCCGTTGGCGTAGGTAGAATCTACACCGAAGTGGTGCAGCTGGGCTGCTGTGGCATTTTAAGTGTAAATATAGTCTTAGCCTGAGTTAGCAAACTCCATGAACTGCACTCAAGATAGCCTAGCTCAAATGAGAGCAATCATAGTTCAGGAGATTTCAGCACAGAGCGACTGGACTAGCAGCGATTAGATTAGCTGCTGCTAGTTTTAACTCGAGCTGTTGCATCCCCACTGTGTTACTAGCTCAAGCTTCAGTTTCACTCTAGCTTCAACCGGTGCCATGTAACTCGAGCTCAAGATTTTTTTGTGTGGATGGGAGTCAAGTTAGGGGTAACATTCAAGTTATAAATTGAGCTAACTGTGCTGTGAAGACACATCCTAGGAGCGTATTAAACAAAGTGATGTTTGTTAGAATGTCATAAATCAGAGATGAGTGGCAGCATCAAGTATGCATGCTGTTTGAGACAACACTCAGCCTTCTCTAGGTAGATCGACGTGTTGTGGTTACAGTTAAATCAGAATAAAATACGTATGTTCTTAATACTACTGTGTGTGTGTGTCCTGCAGGCTGTTTGGCCATTTCCTCAACCTCTGGAGTCCCTCAGACATACTATCAGCTTCATTTTGAAGATTGGGGGCTAGCTCTTCAGGAATAGCTTTTCAGCACTCAGCACAGCTCAAAGGGCAAAGATGACACTGAAAAATGCCTGCAAGCCACCCTGGTGGATGCCTAAGCCTTGGGCTGGCAGGCATTAGTCCAGTCCCAAGAAGCACACTGGAACAGCCTCAGGACTTTCTAAGTGTAGTCTCTTTACATCAGCTTCCAAGAGACTGTTATGGAAATCGGATTTTGCCCGAGTACCACAGCTCTGCATGGGGCACAGGTAGAGGGATTGTGCAAAACTGCAATGCTGGTTCTACACTACTAGAGGATCATCCTATGCTAGGGGAATCCTCAGCTGGATACATAAACAGCCTATAAATTTGCTTTTGTGCAAGGCAAACTTAATGGGTTGAAGATGTGACTCAAGCTACCTACTTCTACATTAACATGTTAGCTATGAAGTCATCTTTTGTATATGTCCCTAGACAACATAATTTCCTCAGTTTCAATATTTTCAAGTGATGTTAACACTTACTGCTCTATACATCTGTGGCGGGATGGACTAGGTCGAGAGGCCCACTGCTGGAGGCCTTGTGGCCCTGCCACTCCCCAGAAAAGGGCAGAAGAGAGGACCTCCAAGCTGCCTAGAGCAGCTGTGAGGGAAGCAGCCAGTCAGGGCCCAGCAGGTTTGTATAAAAAGAGCTGCATGGCCAGAACAAATTGAGTTCCTTGCTAGGGCTAGAGGAGAGTGGATGGTGCTCTGTACTGGCTGCTGGGCCTCCACCAGGACAAGGCCCTGAGGTAAGGGTGAAGAATGTGCTGGAGTCACGGGGAAGTAGCTCGGGGAATTGTAGCAGCAACACAGTGTATTTAAAGGGACATTGTAGATGGCCGTGATCTATAGAGTCCCTAGGCTATGACCCAGAGTAGAGGGCAGGTCTGGGTTCCCCCCTCCCTCAAGCCCTGGGAAAGTGGCCTGGACATCGAGGCACCCCAGAAGGGAAGTAGCCCAGCTGAAGAACTGGGGCCAGAAAGGCCCTGAGGGGACAAAGACACTGCCTCCAGGGAAGGAGCCCTGGGGCACCACTCTATTCCGGAGCAGGACAAACTGAGAGAGACATCACAGAGGGCACTGAGAGAGGCCTCTGTTGGACTTGTACCCCAAAAGGGGTTTGCCTTGTTTTTATATCACAGACTGTCTGACTTGGCTGGAGGGCTGAGTTATCGAAGATCCAGCACAAACAGAGAGAGTGAGAGAGTACAGGCACACACACTCAGTCAGGGGGTGCTCACAAGAGATGAGTGCGACCCCGTTACAACATCCTATACAATGCTGAACAAAAACCAAAATCTTTGATGTGGAATTATTTTCTGAGTACTACATAAAAACATCTTTTTTATTTGACTCCTGGGCCTGATTCAACAGCTATTTTCTAACATCAAAAGGTGTGCGCACAATTTTGTGCCTTTCCCACACAATGGTCTCTTCCCTGTGGACAATGATCCATTAACATTTATATAGCTGTTCCTGTCTCAAACTGATGTTAATCTTTCAGACTAGGCTAGTGTTTCCAGGGCATCTCTGCATTCCCTTGGCTAATTGTTAGTGTAATCAAAGTATGATATTTCCACAGATTCCAATTTCCTTTTACTAGTTATTCATATCAAATAGGATTTTCATTTTGACCCCAACGCTGTCTTTGCATGGAAAGACTTTACATAATTGCTTTTGCAATTTTGTACAAGTAAGAGAGACTGCTGCTAACATTATCTGAAAGTTAATCTTGTCCGGCCTGGTCCTACCCTAAAGCAAGCAAGTGAAATCACCGCAGAGGAGCAGAAACCAGGCTACAGGAAAGAACTGAGTGAAGACAATGTTTTAATTCTGCAGCTTGGATTCATGGCCATACAGCAACTACTTTGTGGATCCAGGCAGTGAAGGATTACTCTGCCTCCCCTTCCAACCCCTCTACTGTTTTTGGTTTGTTTTTAAATGGATTCATTTTCTGGAATGCCACAAGAGCTCCATGTATTGCTTGCACTTTATAGACCACAGTTTGGAAGCTCTGTGCTAAAGAAAAGTAAGAACAGATGTATGTAGAAACAGAAATAAAGTAACTTCAAATTTCTTCATACAGTATTCCATGATAACTGCTCCATCCTTCTGCTGCATTTAACAACATTGGTCAGGGTGTCCTTTTGGAATGTTTAAAATAGATGGTAGGGCTAGCTAGAACTGTCAGTCTTGATTCAAAATATATCTGAGAGAGAGTTCCCAATGTCTTAGCGTCATAAATATTTAGGTTCTTCTCCTCAGATTCACTGTCCTGGCTTTTTTATTAATTATAATTATTATAACTTGGTGAAGGGAAGCAGTATACCATGGGAGTCCTAGGAACCTAGTGAAACATTGCAGATGAAGTCAGGCTGAAATTCCATCAGTTCAGTAGTATTTAGTTATTTAAAAAAACACACACCAAAGTAACCAAATGTGGTAGATAAAAAGGCATTACAACATAAGACATATTAGTAGCTTTTGGTTCATGTTGATCCATGCACAGGTTAACTCTAGACCTGAGAGAGACATACTACCATGTTACTGTTTCCAAGGGTAGGCTTAAGACTTGCTTTTAAAGGTTTATCTGTTCTTGTTTACAACTAAGTACTCTTTAGGCTCAAAAAGTTTATGAACTTGAAGATTCATTAAAATGGGTCCATCCAGTAGGTTTAGTCAGGATTTTCTAGCTCTAATTGTGTGCTTTAAAAAGTGCCCAACTTGCCTACCATTACATTGGATCTAATTTTATTTTATACTGAACATAAATCTCCTACTATAAATATACAGTCTAAAAGAAGTTCAATCAATAGCAGCAAAGATAAATGGCATTTAGTCATATTAGTAACAACACAGTAAAATTGTTATTTAAGTAAGTACCCATTAGTTACATTTGGGTAGGTAGACAGTAACTATCCTACTGTAGCTATTAACAGGAGCTTTTCTAATGTATAATCAGCACACAGAGAACCAAACCATTTTAATCCTCACTGGGATTTTCTGAATGCATTCAAGTGTTCTTTTGTTAGCTACACTCTATATCATTTCTGCACACACAAAGGGACATATATTGTGTTCACATACATTGGCCTTACCTGGCTATTGAAAATTCTGTCAGTCATTTTTTCATCACAATCATCTACATTCTTGAAAGCCTTTTGGCTTCACAGGGAATCACTACAACATAATAGCGAGTGGGGAGAGGACATTTCCGTTTAAATAAAAACAGCTTTTTTTACATAGATGGGGTCTGAGGTCTTTTGTCAATCATTTTGTAAACAGCGAGCAAAATCAATTAATGTTTAGAAACAAAAGGCAGTGAACAGAGATGACAATAGGAGCCAAAATGACTATCCACTCAACTAAATCCTCACCCAAGAATCTATCATGTCAGTTGATAAACGTCCATCACGGGTGAGGAACAATGTAGGGGCGGAATGATAAAACAGGTGCCAACAACAAATAGTTGGTTTTTAGTTAAGATAAATATTGAAGGTTTTTAAATATTTGAACTGCTGATGCAGGAATCTTTTTATAGCTATCAGGAACAGATTTTAGTTTCTAGATGAAGGACTTGCTTAATGCTTTTTAATCTTTCAACCTCAGCAAATAAGTCTGCTTTGTTTATTTACTGGAGTGTTAAGCACATTTTATCATGGAAATGTCTCTTGCAATTTTTGTATATTTTGATCCCATTTTCTGTTTTGCTCTATTGGCTTTTTGCTTCATATTTTTGAAGGAAAAGTTAGGATGCAAAAAGCATAATTTAATTGAACAACAGACCTAATATTTTCATGCATTTAAGAAATTTAATAAGCTCTGCAACTCACCAAAATGAAAATCAATTCAATAAGCTTTGCTCCACCATAGTTTACTTAAGCTTTTATTGCCAATATGGTGCTCATGATGGGTGAAGAATTGAAAGTGCTGAAGCCTCAAATCTTCTATCTAACCACCAGCTAGGATCAGTTCAAGTGGAAACAATGCAGTTATTTCACCAGTACAGATTAACTTCACATCTCACCTATAGCATCACCTCTACTCAAGCAAAGTGCCCAGTCAAGCTTCAGGTTCACTCAATTTTTTACCCTCCTATGAACTTCCAACTGTGCCAAACTGCACGTGATGGCTCTGTAATGTGAACTACTAGCAACCAACCACCAATAAGTCTCAGTGGGATTTGGACACAGGTCTCCATATCTACTCAGACAAGCAGTGTTTGATGAATCAGTATCTCCGGCAAAGCTTTCCACTGCGAGGGAGGGGAAGGATGAGAAAAGAGTCATCAAGATACAATGAAGACCTATGCAAATAAGCAAATACTTCTCTGAGTATATTTTAATATTGCTAGAAATATAATAATTGACATTTCAAGTTCTGATTCTGATGTCTACACTAGTAACAAGGCATAATTCTTTATATTTCATTACAAACCTTTGGTATGGACTGTTTTAGCACAGTTGATGGTGCAACACAATGTCCTAAAGCAAAAATCAGAGCTACCAAGTGATATCCAGCTAACTTTGGCAAGTTAGCTGTAGTAGTCAAGAGTCAGGGTATGTCTTACATTCTAGGAATGTGGAAATGTACTCAAGGAATTGATTTCCTGTTTTACTTTCCCTGCAACAACATATCACCATATGATTTTGCTTAAAGTATACATACAACTCATTTGTGATAGTCAAATCAATAAAACTATAGCCTGTAAATCCATTTTTCACCTGACAAAAGAACAGTTGTTTTGCTATTCACTGTAATGCTATCAAATACACATTTTAAGGCATTATTTTAACTCATGAAACATAGAACTATCACGCTAAGATGCCCATATCTCATCATGTATAATACAGGACAGACAAGGGTGGTAAAATCTTCCTAATGCAACTTATGCCAATAGCTTCATTCATGATATTCTGAGGCTAATTTGTAAAAAAAAAAATCAGTCTCTGAACTTACTTACATATCTCCTTTTCTTTCTTCTGAAGTGCCTGCCACCATAACATCCATTGTGCCAGACTGCAATATATGTGTGGAATATATGTCTACCACAAATGTAGACTATCAAGTTAATGAACAATATCAATTTGTATTTTAACCATACCACACAAATCATAAGGCATGGGCTCAGCCTGTTGTGTTATATAGATTATCATGACATTAGATTCTGAATTTGCAAAAAGGTAAATATTTATGAAGTTAACCTTTCAAGCATCACATATGAAGCACATATAATTCACATTGACATGTCACATAGTACCATGCTCTGTAAAACTCAAATGAGTATATCTATATCACTGGCACTCTCCTAGAGCTGTGCTGAGTGTCTATCAAGAACAGAAGTGGTTAGAAAGAGTGGCAGGGAAAGGCAAAATGAATAGCAGCTTCCAATAGTTATATATAATAAAATATAACTTATAGCGTTCAGCTCCTGGGATGGCAAAAGGAAAGAAACATCTGCCAGACTGCAGTAGTGGAAGCAGCAAGATGCAGTTGATAGAGGACGGAGAATCAGGACACCTCAGGGCCTATTCCTGGCTCCACAACTGACTGGCTCTGTAAATTTTTCAAGATCTCAACTTCTTTGAGCTTCAGTTTCCCTAACTGTAAAAAGGAAATAATAATACTTACCTTTGGAAAGCCTTTGAGATTTATAGATGAAAACTGCTATTCTGGTGCTAAGTATTCATATTCATGGTATTAAAGGCACAATTTACAAAGCAATAGGTTAGCTATTCTGGCCATTAAAAATAAACATGGGATTGCAGCTTTTAGCAATAGGAAAACCATGGGCTAGCCATTGCCAATGGTTATTAATTATTATTAATAGTAGTATTATAATGACTAAGAGCCCCAGTCATGGACCAGGACCCCATTGTGCTAGGTACCATAGAAACCCAACAAAAAGATGGTCCCTGCCCCAAAGAGTTTACACTCTAAATATAATGCAAGAGATGACAGACGGAGACAGATTTACAGGGGAGTACAAGGAAACAATGAAACCATATTGGTCAGCATGATAGGGTGGTGGTATGCTGAGACCACAGCCTAATTAAACAGTTGGCTGGTGCTACAATGAATGCAATTATTTCGAGTGCTTGCTCCAGTGAGGTCTTCAATGTCAATTTTTTGGTAATGGTTCTCACAGGTATTTTTTTCCTCCACATTTTATTTCTTCCTATTGAATTATCCATTTTTCTGTGACCTGCTGCAACTTATTTAAGGATTTGCTACCTAACAGGCTATTGAGATGAGAGTAAAAGCAATACAAAGTCTGTGGGATTTTAACTACAGATGAAGAGGAACTTCCCTTATGATCTATATATTGAAGGGATTTTGATTTTATCCACATAAAGAAATGTGTTGTATCCACTTGTTAAAGAAAAGTACAAAGAGTTGTGTACTAAAACCCAACAAAAGTAATAGCCTTTGGAACCTGATTTACTTACCAATAAGACTATAGATAGTATAGTTCTATAAAACAAAAATCAGGGCCCCCATGCAAAGAACAAATAAGAGAGTTATACATGACGATATATACAGTGCCTAGAAGAAGGAAACCTCTCTCCTTCCCAAAGCCAGAAGTAGTGGATGAGACATCCACTGTTACAGAAATCTTCTGGCCAGAATACTGGGCACAATTCATTGTGGACCCTACTTCCCCATGTGAGGTTCTGTGACAGTAAGCCCTCACTGGGCATGGTTATATTGACCACATGCCTCTCTCCAAGTCTTCTCCAAAGTCCCACACAGAAATCCACTGCAAAGCACAGCTTCAGAACATGCAAGGAGCTGTAGAATCCCCCTGCAAAATCTTGATGTAGTCTGGGACTCCTTCATATGGCAAAAACTGTTTCAACAGCATTTTGGTTGGAGAGTCCTTTTCAGTAAGGTCTTACATTACTGGGCCTCTCTACTCAGCAAAACATAGCATTGCTGCTATGTTTTGGCTTTTGCATGCAGAAACGGCCAGAACTTCACCCCCAACTAAGTGTTTTACCTTCCTGTGTTATTTCCCCTTAATCTATTACCTCAGGCCTTCTCTTTCTCAAATCCAGAGCAACATCCTTTGACTCACTAGAATATATTACACACCAGAGGGCATTATTTAAAATACATTTTTCATTTGTGGATTCTTTTAGGATCTTTCTTAATGAACAAGCAAGTTGTAAATATTGTAGGGCAATTTTTCAGTTAACGAAAGAAGAAAGTTGCACTGAATAAACAACTCATTCTGCTCTCCTCAGATTTCTCTAAGAAAATTGCCCACAACTCAACTGCTAAAAGATCCATTTTAAAAAAGATTTTAGCTGTCTACATCCATCATTCCTTAACTTATTTGTCAGGACTCTGCCTATCGCCTTCAGCTGTGACTTTGGTAAAATTCAGTCAAGTCCTTTAATCTCTATTTAATATGTTCCTAATAAACAGCCTCTCTGTTACATTTATACAACAAAATTAATAACTACGTAGGAGTTCCTTTGGTTGCTTCTGAGCTAGAGAAAGCAATGTGCAATATTATGATGCTTTTCACAAGCTAGTTTCTATTTCATTTTTTTTTTTACATAAAAATATAGAATATACATAATTTTTTCAGGAAGACAATTTTTACTGATTCCGTAATCAACTATACTCATTAGGACTGACGGTTAACATTACTGCAATTCATGCTGGTACTCAAAAAAGTGTATCTCACTGAGGTGGGGCTCTAAAGATAGGCACTTAAATGGGAGCCATATACTATTCCCCCCACCAACCTCATTATCATTCTTCTTACACTGCACAGAACCAAGGAGGGATTAAACTAGTCTACTATATACCCAAACTGGATGTCAAACTGCAGGTTAACACAAATCAGTCTCAAAAGGCAGGTGGGAAGCTATAATTTAATGCCCCGATAAAGGGATTTGCTGTATCATTAAACTAGCAAGGGTTTTCCTCTGCAGGTTAATCAGGTAGGCTGCACTATTTACATAACCAAACCTAGCTATCAGACTTTGGTCTAGAGGAATTTATGGCAGTTGGCAGTAATTAGAGTCAAACTGTGTTGTTTTCTCGCTTTCAGTCATGGTAAAGGGCATAGGAATAATAGTGCTAACCTACAATGGGGGCTTCTTGATACAGGGCGATGCAGAGTCTCATTTTTAAGTTGGAGGGTGTTCACATTTTCTGAAACATCTTAAATAAATGTAAACATCATAAAAATATGTTAGTGCTACAAAACATTAGAGAACTGACAGGGACCACATTAGGAAAAACAAATGATCAACTACACAGTAATTCACAGTCTTGAGCCTTGTTTTCCTTTTGGCTAAGTTTAAATATATAATGTACACTATAATAAACTGACCCTACACTCAACTTGATAGCACTACAGAATAATTCAGTCATGAGGCTTTTTTTCCTTTTGGCTAAGATCAATACAATATAATATGCCACGCTTTTTGACCAAGGTTACAAGGCCTTACACAAAACTTAATGGCATTTCTGTTCGTCTGTGTATATGCAATGTGAGAACTTTTTAATGCTGTATCTTATCCATTCCAAAATGTCATGAATGTTCTAGGCATCAGTGGGCAGAAACATACTGATTTTGATGAAAACCAGAAGGGGAAACACGGGGCGGTGGGGGGGGGGGGGCAGTGGGCTACATGGAGCCCTTTCCTCTGTTTAGCAGAACTAAAGTCTCAAGAACCTCTGTAATGTTCTATATATCAAAGAACTGGTTGATGGAACCCATTAATGCTTTCAAGCATAACAATACCCCATCTCATCTCTGCCCATCCTCCCAATAGAGTTCAACATATTGACACCCTGACTTATCTCCTAGACAGAAAGAAGACAAATAATAATGGGGTGGGGAGTGAGGGGAATGTGGTGCATCACATTTCTGGTCAAACTGTCACATGGAAGCTTGCCACACTGCTGTGAGGGGATCCAAATGCTGAATCCCACATGCCCTTAGCTTGCTGTGGCTGGGCAGATTTTAGGCACTGTGCCTGGCTTTGGGCCTCTACAAATGCACTCCAGGTGTACACCTCATATCTGACCACCCCTCTTGGCAGTGAAGTCTCCAGTGGGGACTCCCTAAAACTAATGCTGTCTCCCCAAAGCCTTCCTAGCATCTCTTGCCCATTCCCCAGAATCTTACTGAAGATGTGAGCCATCTGGTATAAAGTTTATTCCTTCAGGGCACATGATAATGAAAGCAAACAGACACGCAGACAGACTTTGCACAAGAATCGAAAACACCATTACCCTTTACTTAACAGCATAAGAGATACACAGATCCATACAAAATAATAAGCACACCTTTTTGCATTTCCCTTCCTTAGGTTTCTCACCACTCTAAAAGTTCACTGGGCTTAGATAGAGCTCTCTGGGGTGTATCCAAAATCCTTCCCCTGCATCTCATCATTTCTCTTGAGAAACATGGAGCCTCTTTCACTCAGCTAGCTATCTATGATCTTGTTTGGTCCTGTCATAAATATAAAGGGAAGGGTAAACCCCTTTGAAATCCCTCCTGGCCAGGGGAAAGCTCCTCTCACCTGTAAAGGGTTAAGAAGCTAAAGGTAACCTCGCTGGCACCTGACCAAAATGACCAATGAGGAGACAAGATACTTTCAAAAGCTGGGAGGAGGGAGAGAAACAAAGGGTCTGTGTGTCTGTCTATATGCTGGTCTTTACCGGGGATAGACCAGGAATGGAGTCTTAGAACTTTTAGTAAGTAATCTAGCTAAGTATGTGTTAGATTATAATTTCTTTAAATGGCTGAGAAAAGAATTGTGCTGAATAGAATAACTATTTCTGTCTATCTTTTTTGTAACTTAAGATTTTGCCTAGAGGGGTTCTCTATGTTTTTGAATCTAATTACCCTGTAAGATATCTACCATCCTGATTTTACAGGGGAGATTTCTTTATTTCTATTTACTTCTATTTTTATTAAAAGTCTTCTTGTAAGAAACTGAATGCTTTTTCATTGTTCTCAGATCCAAGGGTTTGGGTCTGTGGTCACCTATGCAAATTGGTGAGGCTTTTTATCCAACATTTCCCAGGAAAGGGGGGGTGCAAGTGTTGGGAGGATTGTTCATTGTTCTTAAGATCCAAGGGTCGGGGTCTGTAGTCACCTAGGCAAACTGGTGAGGCTTTTTACCAAACCTTGTCCAGGAAGTGGGGTGCAAGGTTTTGGGAAGTATTTTGGGGGGAAAGACGCGTCCAAACAGCTCTTCCCCAGTAACCAGTATTAGTTTGGTGGTGGTAGCGGCCAATCCAAGGACAACGGGGGGAATATTTTGTACCTTGGGGAAGTTTTGACCTAAGCTGGTAAAGATAAGCTTAGGAGGTTTTTCATGCAGGTCCCCACATCTGTACCCTAGAGTTCAGAGTGGGGGAGGAACCTTGACAGGTCCCTCAGTTAAACTGAGCACCGCTCTACCCTTTACGAAAGCATGCTCAAGCTTCCCATCCCTCCAAAAGCCTTTCACCCTTAGTTCCTCCTGGGAGTCCTTTTTAAGCCCCTGATTTGTCACCTTCCTCTTTGTCCCATTTCAGAGTTTTCTACTCTCCACTGCTCCCATCCATGCAGACAAGTTCAGGCAATTTGCTTCTCTCAGGGCATGTCTACATGTAAAACATTACACTGGCACAGCTGTGCTGCTGTAGCACTTCAGTGTAGATGCTTACTACACTGACAGCAGGGGATCTCCCTGAGAGGCAGTAGCTAGGTTGACAGAAGAATTCTTCCATCAATTTAGTGCTGTCTACACTGGGATTTAGGTTGGTTTAAAAATGCCACTTAGGACATTGGATTTTTCACAACCTGAGCGCATAGTTATGCCGACCTAGTTTTCTAGTAGCCCAGGGCACAATTCCAGCCATCCTCCTTAGCATGTCCATTGTTCAGTACAGAGCATGGTCATTAAGGTTAACGATTCTCCACTGTCTGGTCTCCTCGGCATTTGCTGCAGCCCATGTCAGCAACTGGTGGATTCCACATCCACATAAGAGACATTCCCTGCTACAACAATTTTATAACAGCTTCACAGCATCAACCAGAATTCATAAGTTGTACACAGATTTCCCTATATTATCACAGAGAGGTATGGGAAGTAGCATGAACTCAGCCTCTGGCATGTGGTATGGTGGGAAGGCACAATCGGGGGCAAACAAAACTCCTAACATGGGGAGCAGGGGAGAACACGGGAGCAACAGAGCCACTACCATGGGGGAAGGGCAGAATTGGGGACAGACAGACCGAGGAAGGGGGGTGAGGGTGTTGCAGGGAGCCCCTAAAATAGAGGGGGATGGGACATAGGTAACTTGTTGAGGGAAATGGAGGAATGCAAGGAGCCCTAGTGTGTTCATGGAGCTCAGCCTACAGAAGCTAAGAAATGTGCAACCTCCTAGTATAATATAATATCAGCTTTATATCTCATGTGTTTTCTATCAGAAGACTATGAATTGCAGGGAGATGGATTGGATTCAGCAATCTAGCAATTTTTTTTGCTACATCTTTTATGTTTATGAACCTGTAATCCTTATTACCAAGCCTTGCATCCATTAGCTAATTTGATTTACCCCCTGCTCACACCTGACGGGATTAGTCCCATGTTGCATTGTTTGTGGACTGGCCTGTGTTAAGTGTAAGTATGGTGATCTCAGCCCAGTTCTCCTTGCAGAAGTGCCTGCACCACAAAGAAAACACTACCAATAATTGCCACAGACTGGCATCCTTATCTGCAGTCTTAGCAGGGAAGCCAAGGTTGGAGTGGGCAAGGAGACTTAACTATCCTCTTATCCCTAAAGGACGGAACTGAGGAAATTTGGCAGGGTATTATGGGAAGATGTTTACTGTTATTGTTTGTGCTGTACCTCTTCTGAGGATAAACAGAAGACTTCCAACTCCACAGCTGTCAATCTGGCTCTTTTCACTAGCACTAAATTCAATTACAAACAATTTAAGAAAAGAGAGAGAAAGAGTTAAGTGACAGGTCAGTTTTGCTGTCCATGAGCAAAAGAGGAGTTTCTTTGTTTCTCTTTCAGTGTCTGTTGAAGGCTAAACAGACACTGGTATTATGCTTGCTAAAGATCTTAAAGGTCTATACTGTTAACAGCAGGGCAGAAGATGATAAAGTTAACCCTGAGGAAGGGAGAATAACTTGCAGGTGTGTGAAATCTCCTATTCCCTATTGCTCTAAGAGATGTTCGACTTTATCAAAATAGTTTGCACATGACATTGGCTTCAGTGAGGCTCCTCCTTCCTTCTTTCAGATTGACTGCTTAGTCAGTCAGCAATAAGAACCAGGTAAGTGTGCAAAGTTTAGGGATAAGAAATTGTGCATATTGTATTTTTCAAAAATACAATATGCCTCCCTCCCATAACTGGAATTGGAGAACAAATGACATCAGAATTAATGACTGCCATTACAGTAATTGGCAGCTTTGGCCAATTACTGCATATTATAGCTTCACATTCTCAATAAAAGGAACACACTTTTCATTGTCTTTTTTTCAACTAAAATTACCGTGAACTCAGCCAAGTGACTTACAACAGTGTAACAAAGTTAATCATTTAAAACTAGAAATTACCCTTGAAAAGTTAATCCGTGGAAACATGTCCCTAATAACAATAACAGCTTGAGAGCCTGCACTTTAGAGGAAACCTTAAGTGCGTGTGTAGCAGAATTTAGATAAAGGTCAGATTTTTAATTACAATCGTTATGAATTTGTACAAATCACAGATTGTCTTTGTTGTTAGGGTTGTAAGAGGTAACATGGAACAAGCCAAGCTAATGCTCTGTTGGTCCAGATCCCCAGCAATATTAATATTTTGAGTTTGCCAAATTTTGGTGGAAGAATAAAATGTGATTGGTTGAGCTTTACACAATACATTGACCACCCATAAGGCTAATAATTTCTGCTACAATTCTTTCAGGGTCAAGAGTTTTGAGAGAGAGAGAAGCTTACGGTTTTGCAGTCTCCTGTCATGTGGGTAGAACAAACATAGTAGTATGGGGCAGTCTGTGGCTTCTAGTGGCCAAGCACCCCCTGAGAATAAAAAGTACTCCTTTCGAAGAGAGCATGCAAGAGAAACATTCTGTCCTGGTACTATAAAAAAGACAGGGGCTAAAACCCATCTAAACCAAATCAGTAACATGTAATCCTTGCTCATGGTGAACACTTAATAAAGTACAAGGAAATACAATAGAGGGCTGTTGAGCAAACAATAAAACAGGGAAAGCATTTTCCCTCAAAACGTAGGATAGAAATATTTGGTTTTCTCTTCTTTCCTCTGCACATTAGTGTCAAATTCTCTGCTGACATAACTAGATTCAATCAATGGAGTTTCACCAGCAGAGAATATGGCTACATAAAGGCAAAAGTGCAGGTTTCAATATATCAGCTGTATTCTTTAAATATACAGACTGAGTCAGAAAAGTGCTTTCAACTATTAGATCATAGAATCATAGAATATCAGGGTTGGAAGGGACCCCAGAAGGTCATCTAGTCCAACCCCCTGCTCAAAGCAGGACCAATTCCCATTTAAATCATCCCAGCCAGGGCTTTGTCAAGCCTGACCTTAAAAACCTCTAAGGAAGGAGATCCTACCACCTCCCTAGGTAACGCATTCCAGTGTTTCACCACCCTCTTAGTGAAAAAGTTTTTCCTAATATCCAATCTAAACCTCCCCCACTGCAACTTGAGACCATTACTCCTCGTTCTGTCATCTGCTACCATTGAGAACAGTCTAGAGCCATCCTCTTTGGAACCCCCTTTCAGGTAGTTGAAAGCAGCTATCAAATCCCCCCTCATTCTTCTCTTCTGCAGGCTAAACAATCCCAGTTCCCTCAGCCTCTCCTCATAACTCATGTGTTCCAGTCCCCTAATCATTTTTGTTGCCCTTCGCTGGACTCTCTCCAATTTATCCACATCCTTCTTGAAGTGTGGGGCCCAAAACTGGACACAGTACTCCAGATGAGGCCTCACCAATGTCGAATAGAGGGGAACAATCACGTCCCTCGATCTGCTCGCTATGCCCCTACTTATACATCCCAAAATGCCATTGGCCTTCTTGGCAACAAGGGCACACTGCTGACTCATATCCAGCTTCTCATCCACTGTCACCCCTAGGTCCTTTTCCGCAGAACTGCTGCCTAGCCATTCGGTCCCTAGTCTGTAGCTGTGCATTGGGTTCTTCCGTCCTAAGTGCAGGACCCTGCACTTATCCTTATTGAACCTAATCAGATTCCTTTTGGCCCAATCTTCCAATTGGTCTAGGTCCTTCTGTATCCTATCCCTCCCCTCCAGCGTATCTACCACTCCTCCCAGTTTAGTATCATCCGCAAATTTGCTGAGAGTGCAATCCACACCATCCTCCAGATCATTTATGAAGATATTGAATAAAACCGGCCCCAGGACCGACCCTTGGGGCACTCCACTTGATACCGGCTGCCAACTAGACATGGAGCCATTGATCACTACCCGTTGAGCCCGACAATCTAGCCAGCTTTCTACCCACCTTATAGTGCATTCATCCAGCCCATACTTCCTTAACTTGCTGACAAGAATACTGTGGGAGACCGTGTCAAAAGCTTTGCTAAAGTCAAGAAACAATACATCCACTGCTTTCCCTTCATCCACAGAACCAGTAATCTCATCATAAAAGGCGATTAGATTAGTCAGGCATGACCTTCCCTTGGTGAATCCATGCTGGCTGTTCCTGATCACTTTCCTCTCATGCAAGTGCTTCAGGATTGATTCTTTGAGGACCTGCTCCATGATCACCCTAAAGTAACTTTAGAGTACTTTAGATCACCCTAAAGTAAGTTCAGTCCTTTCTGAATGTTCATTTAATCAATCATTAGTCTTTGATTTTTATGTATGTATTTATTAATTTTTGTCTGTAGTTATTTAGGCTCATTCCCTTCCCTCTTCTCCCCCCCCCCCCCACTTACACAAGCAAAACATAGTAAAAGAACACATTAGTAGAAACAGTTCGCAAATGGACTGGAACTTCTGAGGAGCCGTGGTTGTCTGACATGCTGTCTGTCCCCTTCTTCTCAATCCTGAAGAAGCCCTTCCACACCAGTTCCTCAGAGATGAACCATTACAGGTCTTGAAGGAGAGTGACTGCAGAAAAACCTGAGTGTCTCTGGATTAAGTTTAGAAGTGTGAGCAACAAGAGTGATGTAGTGGTGGGAGTCTGCTATAGACCACCGGACCAGGGGGATGAGGTGGATGAGGCTTTCTTCCAGCAGCTCGCAGAAGCTACTAGATCGCACGCCCTGGTTCTCATAGGTGACTTTAATTTTCCTGATATCTTCTGGGAGAGCAATACAGCAGTGCATAGACAATCCAGGAAGTTTTTGGAAAGCGTAGGGGACAATTTCCTGGTGCAAGTGCTAGAGGAGCCAACTAGGGGGGGAGCTTTTCTTGACCTGCTGCTCACAAACGGGGAAGAATTAGTAGGGGAAGCAAAAGTGGATGGGAATCTGGGAGGCAGTGACCATGAGTTGGTTGAGTTCAGGATCCTGACACAGGGAAGAAAGGTAAGCAGCAGGATACGGACCCTGGACTTCAGGAAAGCAGACTTCGACTCCCTCAGGGAACGGATGGGTAGGATCCCCTGGGGGACTAACATGAAGAGGAAAGGAGTCCAGGAGAGCTGGCTGTATTTCAAGGAATCCCTGTTGAGGTTACAGGGACAAACCATCCCGATGTGTCGAAAGAATAGTAAATATAGCAGGCGACCAGCTTGGCTTAACGGTGAAATCCTAGCGGATCTTAAACATAAAAAAGAAGCTTATAAGAAGTGGAAGGTTGGACATATGACCAGGGAAGAGTATAAAAATATTGCTCGGGCATGTAGGAATGAAATCAGGAGGGCCAAATCGCACCTGGAGCTGCAGCTAGCGAGAGATGTCAAGAGTAACAAGAAGGGTTTCTTCAGGTATGTTGGCAACAAGAAGAAAGCCAAGGAATGTGTGGGCCCCTTACTGAATGAGGGAGGCAACCTAGTGACAGAGGATGTGGAAAAAGCTAATGTACTCAATGCTTTTTTTGCCTCTGTCTTCACTAACAAGGTCAGCTCCCAGACTGCTGTGCTGGGCATCACAACATGGGGAATAGATGGCCAGCCCTCTGTGGAGAAAGAGGTGGTTAGGGACTATTTAGAAAAGCTGGACATGCACAAGTCCATGGGGCCGGACGAGTTGCATCCGAGAGTGCTAAAGGAATTGGTGGCTGTGATTGCAGAGCCATTGGCCATTATCTTTGAAAACTCGTGGCGAACGGGGGAAGTCCCGGATGACTGGAAAAAGGCTAATGTAGTGCCAATCTTTAAAAAAGGGAAGAAGGAGGATCCTGGGAACTACAGGCCAGTCAGCTTCACCTCAGTCCCTGGAAAAATCATGGAGTAGGTCCTCAAAGAATCAATCCTGAAGCACTTACATGAAAGGAAAGTAATCAGGAACAGTCAGCGTGGATTCACCAAGGGAAGGTCCTGCCTGACTAATCTGATCGCCTTCTATGATGAGATTACTGGTTCTGTGGAGGAAGGGAAAGCAGTGGATGTATTGTTTCTTGACTTTAGCAAAGCTTTTGACACAGTCTCCCACAGTATTCTTGTCAGCAAGTTAAAGAAGTATGGGCGGGATGAATGCACTATAAGGTGGGTAGAAAGTTGGCTAGATTGTCAGGCTCAACGGGTAATGATCAATGGCTCCATGTCTAGTTGGCAGCCGGTGTCAAGTGGAGTGCCGCAGGGGTACGTCCTGGGGCCGGTTTTGTTCAATATCTTCATAAATGATCTGGAGGATGGTGTGGATTGCACTCTCAGCAAATTTGCGGATGATACTAAATTGGGAGGAGTGGTAGATACGCTGTAGAGCAGAGATAGGATACAGAGGGACCTAGACAAATTGGAGGATTGGGCCAAAAGAAATCTGATGAGGTTCAATAAGGATAAGTGCAGGCTCCTGCACTTTGGATGGAAGAACCCAATGCACAGCTACAGACTAGGGACCGAATGGCTAGGCAGCAGTTCTGCGGAAAAGGACCTAGGGGTGACAGTGGACGAGAAGCTGGATATGAGTCAGCAGTGTGCCCTTGTTGCCAAGAAGGCCAATGGCATTTTGGGATGTATAAGTAGGGGCATAGCGAGCAGATCGAGGGACGTGATCGTCCCCCTCTATTCGACATTGGTGAGGCCTCATCTGGAGTACTGTGTCCAGTTTTGGGCCCCACACTACAAGAAGGATGTGGATAAATTGGAGAGAGTCCAGCGAAGCGCAACAAAAATGATTAGAGGTCTGGAACACATGACTTATGAGGAGAGGCTGAGGGAACTGGGATTGTTTAGTCTGCAGAAGAGAAGAATGAGGGGGGATTTGATAGCTGCTTTCAACTACCTGAGAGGTGATTCCACAGAGGATGGTTCTAGACTATTCTCAGTGGTAGAAGAGGACAAGACAAGGAGTAATGGTCTCAAATTGCAGTGGGGGAGGTTTAGGTTGGATATTAGGAAAAACTTTTTCACTAGGAGGGTGGTGAAACACTGGAATGCGTTACCTAGGGAGGTGGTAGAATCTCCTTCCTTATAAGTTTTTACGGTCAGGCTTGACAAAGCCCTGGCTGGATGATTTAATTGGGGATTGGTCCTGCTTTGAGCAGGGGGTTGGACTAGATGACCTCCTGAGGTCCCTTCCAACCCTGATATTCTATGATTCTATGACTGCTCATGGAGAGGACAGAATCATGGAGAGATACCTGCTTACCACAGCAACAACTCCCTTCAAACCTGTGATGATTTCCCCATGGAAAAGAATTAAAACTTTCACACACAGCATAGGAGGTGTACCCAATAACTAAAAATGTGTCAATTACTATCACTATGTGCACTGTGGGAAATGGAGCTGCACATACCCTTCTGATTTTGCTTCATGCAACCTTCTGTGAATGCGCCAATCAGTGAGGGTACACATATGAATAACAAGTGGCATCTATCCATGAAATACTCCCAGATCCTCTCTGTTTTCTAAGCCCACAACCGTTTTCTGTAAGACATCACTGGCTTTGAAAGCAGGGCTAGTGGACAACTTGGGGGTTTTCAGTTGTAGGTTTACATTAGAGTTGGGAAAACACTAAAAATCATTCACAAAATATCCATTATATTTTAAAAATGAATTCACTTTGACTTTGGAATTTTTTTCAATAGCAGATTGAATGAGTTTATTGGCAGGAAATGTTCTCCAAAACAGCGCATGTTCAAACCAATATCTTCCTGTGACCCTGACTGGCTGAGTATCCCTTATGAATGGCTGAGTCCATCCCCACTAGCAAAAGCCCTTTTCACCCAGAGAAAGGGATGGCTTTTCAATTAAGTTTGCAGTTCTGTGTTGGCAGACATCACATACCATAGGTGTCATGAGTTAAGCTTTCAGAATTCATGTGCTCTGTGCTTCTGCTGATTTAATGATCCTCTGGGGTACTACCATGCATCCAAACTTCTCGTCCAAGCTGTCCTAAAGGGATTTTCCGTCATATGCATAGGTATCATCTGGTTCAGCCTTTTCTCCATTCTTTTGCCTCTAAATGCTGGTGTCATGAAGGATAAGCTAGTCTCCGATGTCACGAGTCACTGTATTAATCAAAGTTTCTTTGTTTTGAGTAAAATCTTGTTCTCCAATAGGAAGATGCACAACCGTAGTGTTTTTGAACCATGAATCCCAGGTTACAGACAGACAGGCTGTAGTGCTGTGCATGCCTTTATGCTATATCAATGATAAACTGATCTCTCTGGGCTGGAGCATCCATTCCATACTGTGCGCCTAGAACAGTGACACATAATCAACTTCCTCCTCATACTGCTGCCGCATCTCCTGTAGGCTGCGGAGTGTTATGATCTGGCCGGTGGCAGCATCATAACAGCTGTCCTATGTGTAGACCTCTGCCATGGAATGATACACAAAACTAGGGTACACGTTTTTAGCCCAGGTACGAAATATAAAATGAGATCATTCCGGTAACTGGGGAAACAGGTTAATGTAACATACTCAGCTATGGCTTAACAGAGTCAGACTGGTGTCGCGGCTAAGAAAAAGATAACCCGGAATTTTCCAGCTAGATCAGAGTTTACCTGAAAAGCAAAGCAGCCTAAGAGAGAGAAAGGAAAAAAAAGACAATTGCTGCACTGAGCTGACAACTTCCCACAAAGACATGGGGAAACGTGGCAGGCGGGACTGCTACACAGCGCCCCAGTGTGGCCAAAGATAGCACTGCAATTGCTCCCTGCCTTCGTTCACAAGTTTTGACTGCCTGCAGGGCTGCTTGTGCCAGAAGCATTATATCAGAGTTAAATAAAAATAAACCCAGACATTGGCTGTCTGAGCATTAAATAAACAAATACAACTTCAAAGGTCTTTAAGCACTACAACTAAGCACTTGCAGACAAGGCCCTGACCTGGCCCTGGGGTTCTGGGCTAGCACTGAGGAGCTCCTCCTCTGTCCAAGTTTCACCCTGCACCCCCATGAGAAGAAGCAAGCAAGCCTTCTTAACTGGCCTGCTGGCTCCTGATTGGTCAGTGTCTTCTCTTGTCACTTTTAGGCCTCTGGAGGACTAGGACTTATTGGTAGCCTGGCTTGAGCAAAGAGGTATCAGGGTGTCAGTGCCTCCGGAAAGCAGCAGGAGAAGGCCTGATACACCCCATCACAGAAACACTCAGCCAAACAGAAGCACACAAAAAATACTGTAAGTTCCACCGGGTTATTTGCTTCATCTAGTCAAATGAAAGAGACTTGAACCCAGAACACATTGCAAACAGCAGTCTGATAATTTGTGGTTATCAGACAGAGCAATAAAGCTCATACAAAGGTTCTACAGTCTGTTCACAGACACAGTGCTTCACACTGCTGGTTCACAGATGCATTTCAAAATCAAGCGAAGGTTGATTTTGTGCACTTTTGCAATTCAAATCTAACAGTAGCACAGCTCCAATGGAAATCAATGAGTCTAGTAAAATATTCTTTAGCATAGGGTTTTGCTACGAACAAAAACCATAAAATGGAACACCACAACTTTTCTGTTGCTCTGCAAGTTATAGATGTGTTAGTGTAACTGGCAATTTTTCATTAGCAGTCATTTGGAAATATATACTTTTGTCAAAGATAACCAGCTTGGAGTCATGAAAGAAGATAAGCATATGAGAAATGTAGAAATTCTTTAGTATATTACAAAACTGGTGGCTAAAGGTTAAGAGGAGGTCATGATAAATGTATTTTGCAGTAGTTCTGAGGATATATTATAATATAATTGATCTCTGTCATAAGGAAACAAGCAAATATATATGTAAAAATGTTATTCAACATTATGATGCTTTTTAAAATGTACATTGACTTCTCCATCATGGTTTTTCTTTTTTAGTTTAGAAAATTAAGTGTATTGAATTCACGTATCTATATAGTATAAGCAGAATGGGCCACTGTATTAGGCAGGGAGTATTTTTACCTTAACTTCTACATATATTGTGTTTAATATACATAGAAACGGTTTTCTATTACCACTTCCAATCATTCATATAGATCTGGGCAGTAAGACTGTACGTTAGTTTGAATTTTTCAGGTTCATATACTTTTTTAAACCTTGTTTCTGAAAGACAACATTTGTCTGTCATTGGTTTGACTTTTATAGATCTCTATGTTAACTCAATGTAATAAAATGAAGTCAATTCTCTTAAACAGCAGTTTTAAAAACCCACACACATTTCAACCATAACAATTTACATGTCAATTAGTGGTCAATTTTCTATGAAGCACAGAGTCCTGTGGGGAAATTCCCTGTAATAAACTTGTCAGCACTGTCTTCCTAAGACAAAAAAAGATGGATGGGTCTCTCTAAGATAAAATTTGCAGAGGGACTGGTCCAGGTCAGAACTTTGGCCATAACTGGAAGCTAACCAGCCCAGGAAGTTAAGCTGTCTGAAAAGTACTAGTGTTACTAGTTTATCATTTTCATGATGACAAAAGCTAACCTTGTACCTCATGTAAAAATGCCTGGAACTTGCAAAGGAGCCTAAAAGAATTAGGTACCTATTGATTTCCAATAGTTGCCAATGGGAGTTAGGTACCTATTGATTTTCAACAGGAGTTGGATATCTAGTGCCTCTCAGGTGCCTCTGAAAATTCCAGCCAACAACAACAAACTACTCCCTTCCTGAGACAGCTGTCAAGTTAAATAATCTTTTGACCAACTTGCAGCCTTTATTTAATATGGAAGTTTATTATATCAAATGCAACCAGCAATACTTGTTAGCATTTTAAGCATGAATATATTTTACATTTTAACCAATTACTAAATATTTGCATTATCACTGATGAACAATTTTCCTGTTGAAAATACTGAGGTAGCACAACTGAACTGGTACATATGGAGGGCACTTATTAAAGGCACTCACACGATTAAAACAATGTAACCAAACTTAGCATGTGCATTAGGACTCCAACGTATTCTGAATTTAAAAATGCCAGCCCTTCATGACTCACAAATTCTAAATTATGCAATCATAATTTGGGATTTTACACAGAACACTTGACACCAGCTTACCTTAATGTCATGACTGCCCATTTATAATAACGTTGCTGCTTCTGTCTCTTGAATGATATGTGAGCTGGTAAAATGGAAGCTAAGCCATCTCACAGAACAAGAGGAATGGCAGGGATAATTCCCATGTGCAGTGCCTGTTTTATATATTTTCTGAAGAATTACAAGAATTTAGAAGAAAGAAAGACTAGGAGGGAGAGATGTGGTTACTTTCTTCAGCTGGCCTCCTTCCACTAGATGGCTCCATCTCCTCCCCATATGGTACTAGCCACTCTCACCCCTATTTATTTTATTGCCCTCTGTACCAGTCTCATCACTTTAGCCGGTAAGGTAATGGGGCACCGTCTATATCTGCACTGCCTATACATTTGCAGTACTGGCTCTTCTTAAGTGGGTATACAAATTCAGACTGATAGTTAAGCAAAATTGCCAGAATTTGAAATATCAGCTATTGCAGTGTTAGGCACGCTCCTTCAATCTGGTAATTCAACTGGAATTTAAAAAATAAACCTTTTTATTTCCCTTGCATTTTGCCTCCTACAAAATCTACAAAATGGAGCTTATGTCCTTAGATATGGAACGCTTTCCATGAAATGACCCATAGGCCACTAACCCAATCTTTTGAATCTTACAAGGCACACGTTTTCCATGATGCATATAAATGTTGGCCAGTGTATCAAGACGAGGTCAAGAGCCAATGAGCATAGTTCATACTTCATCTATTAATAATAGATAACAATAGCAAATTTAAATCTCCATGTAAAATAGTATATATTTAGTTGTACCCAGATTGTAAGCCCTTCAGGGCAGGGACTATGTTTTCATGTGGTTGTGCAGAGCTTAGTTAGTATAATGAGGTTCCTAATTGTGGTCTTTGGGAGCTATCAGAATATTAATAAATAATTATTATAATAACTCTGCTATGAAAGGCTGTGGAAATGAAATGGAATTGTGGCACACTCAGGACAAAACAATCTTAATGTAAAAAAGCCTTTTGTGGCTTGGGTTTCAGTGGATGACTGGAGCCATTGTTAGTCATGATACAGAAAACTAAAAGCTATTTTTAATACTGAAAATCTTCTCTTATCAATATTTATATTGCAATAGGACCCAGAGGCTCCTGCCTCAAAGTACTTATGATCTAAGATGATGGCTCCTTTTGATGGAAACTTGATGTCTCAGGGGATCAAGAATAAGATACAGTGGCTTTCCCCTCAAGGTCACCTGTTTGAATACAGGCCCAGATGGGAGCAAATTAACTTTCCTCAAATCTACGTGACATGAGTCAGTACTCAGGCTCTGCAAAATGAATCAATGCTCAGGGCAGCTGCAACTGGTTAGGTGCCCACCATCATAAATGACAGCCTTATTGACACTCTCAGGGAGAGGCCAAGGACTGAATAAACCGGGCAAATGAACTATTCACTTTTGGCGGGTTAGAACTGAGGTAGGCTGGCAGGGCAGTGTGGGGGAACTTGCATTCTTACTGCCCATGTTGTACACATTCAGTGGATGAACAGGGTACTTCAATTTATGATGACGGGTTTCAGAGTAGCAGCCATGTTAGTCTGTATTCGCAAAAAGAAAAGGAGGACTTGTGGCACCTTAGAGACTAACCAATTTATTTGAGCATAAGCTTTCGTGAGCTACAGCTCACTTCATCAGGTGCATTTGCATTTGTGGCACCTTAGAGACTAACAAATTTATTTGAGCATAAGCTTTCGTGAGCTACAGCTCACTTCATAAACATCCGATGAAGTGATCTGTAGCTCACGAAAGCTTATGCTCAAATAAATTCGTTAGTCTCTAAGGTGCCACAAGCACTCCTTTTCAATTTATAATGTTGTCAATCTGTCACTCTTCAGGGACCTGACACTGACATTCTCACACACACCCCTCTGAATTTCATGGCTGGACATTGTATCTACAGTGGATTGAACCAATACACACCTGATTGGAACAATTAGAAATCTATTTCCCAATCCAAATTTTGTAACTTAGGCCATATTTTAAAACAGACTAACAACCTGCCATACCTTCGTTCACTTGTTGTCCATTGTTAAACAGTTATATATATATATAAAACTGTTTGACTGTATTTATTTTCAGACTGTTTTCCTTTGATATTTCAATCCCTTGCCAGTACCAGAAGTTTTAATTTGTCCCACTGTACTAAACCATTTAATAATTTTCAACACCCCATCTGTGGAAAAAAATAGACTCATCTTCATTAGCATTTCCCTGTGACAATCTTTAAATCTGTGACCATACTGCATTTTCGTACATTGTATCTTTTCCAGTGCAAAAGTTACTTTTCCTGGAAATAATGAATACATTATTGTAGATATGGTTTTAACAGTGTTTTACTTTGAACTCCAATTGCACCTATCCTTTGGATTATTCCTATTCACAGATTCCTGTTCTTTTAGTACTACAGGTACTAATTCAGAGTTTTGTACTATAACTCCTTAATCTCTTTGCCTTGCAATATGCAGGAGGTCAGACTAGGTGATCATGATGGTCCCTTCTGGGTTTAAAGTCTTTCCTAGGACCAACCTTTGGAGAGACAAGGGAGAGTGGGGGAGAAGATAAGTAATCTATCAGGTTGACCTTACAGTTTTCTGAAGGGACTTGGGATACCGGAAGCCTCTCAACCCCCTAGATTATGATGATTCTCATGAAAGACACCTTAGATTCAAAGGCAGGAGTCATCCAAATTGAAAGCTGTTCTCTTCATTACTCCGCTGCTCCCTCACTTTCACCTGGCAGCATGGCTTCTGAAGGAGCTATACAGCCACTGGCAGAGTCTCCCTGAGGCTACTCAATGGAACAGACCCAGAAAGAGTTAATGTTTCACACAGCATAGGCTCACCAAGTTCTGTAATGGACAATCAGGGGACAATGACAAGGAGTGTGTCCAGTCTCCTATCCCTATGGAATCTCAGCAGAGGGGGCATTAGCAGGATTCCAAGGAGCATGCTGGTGTCTCAGAAATAGCACTCTCCCTCTGTCTGCTTAGGAAGCGAGAGTTCTGTAGAAGAGGGAATGCTCAAGCTATAGCCTTTTCCTTTCAATGTATTGTCTCTCTCTTTTTCTTGAAAGTCTTAGAATTGTGCACATCAAAATGCATTTTACATATACTGGCTAAGTTGCTGACCCAAATCCATGTCGATCAAGGTGTACTATACCCTGTTGTTTACTATATCAGTAGTTAACTCTGAATCTCATGCAAAGTAGTCACATCTATTATTAATCTGAGAAGTTCAGAAACTGATTCCAGGGATACTGATTCAACCTCTTTCTGGGACACTGAATTGCAGCTGCCTCATTTTTTAGGATGTTTTCTAATTGTATCATGACTTTTTACCATTGCCATTGATCTTTGATATAGGACCTTTTCAAGCACTTCAACTTGCCTATTATGAACAGCAGAAGACATTTCATTTTTATGTCAAGATGACCAGAATGTAGCCAAGGGTCTCAATTTTCAAATGGTGTTGGGTATAATTATTTGAGGTTAAGTCTCATCAGGACGCTGTTCTCTTTGTGTAATTGCATCTGAGCTGACTAAATACAACACTGTAATAACAGAATATTAAGCTCAAAACTCTAAATAGATCTGTTGACCCAGAAAATAAAATCTTACTATGAAACCTTAAATAAGGATCAAACAACAATCAAACATACAACATCAGCAGTTGACATTAATAAGTGATACTTGTTGTGAGTAGCATTTTTACAGAATATATCGCTAGTAAAATCAGGATTAGTTACAGCTGTTCTAATCTTCTTCCATGCCAACAGTTAATCCTATTAGGATCATCAAGTCAAAAATTAATCTGTAAGTATGCAATACACTGAAACAAATCCTAAGGAAATTCTTTACTTGTTGAGCTGTTTGTAGATAGATCTTAAAGGCATGCATGACAATAGAAGTTCATTGTTGATTTAATCAAAGAAAACAAAAGGTTGGGTAGAAAATGTAAGCTACTAAAGTTTGCCCCTTGTCCCTGGCTGGTTTAATACATTATACTGCACTGTGGCATTCAACATAGTAAAGGTCTCTTTAAGTTACCGTTATTTTAAGAAGTTCTTTATGTCACTTAGCGCTCTCACAAATACTTTATAACAGCAAAGTCAGAAATAAAAAGACACAACAATGCTTAATGTAAAAAACACAGGAAAGTAGGTAAGCAATACACCAGCAGACTTGTGGTAATTTAAAAATATCTTAAAAATATCAGACACTGTACGTTCAAGGCTTGTGTATTCAAGGCCTTTATTTACTACCCAAGTATCTTAACTGTAGGTGGGTTTTATTTAATACAGTTGGGGGGGTCACCAGAAAATTTAATCCTCTCTTTATTATGTTCTCTAACTTCATGTGCAGTAAACAGAACTACATATTACACAGACTTGCCTGAATAATTCTACAAGAGGTAACTCATAAAATGTACAAAACGAGGCAATTGACAGACTCACAAAGGGGGCTATTCATATGTGATAAGGCTGTGAGAACCAAAGGCATGATCCTACAGATACATTGCTGAGTTTAGTGCTATTACTGTGACTAGTCTCATTGAGGTAAGCAATAATAGGGTTTGAAATATGAGTCCGTAAATAACCAATCATATGGAAGTATACTTGTAACTAAGATACTTCATTTCAGCATCAGAAATTCAGGCCCAGGAAAAACAGAGAGGGACTAGGGAGATGAAACAAAACCTTTCTTTTCAGAGGATTTCGAATGTTTCAAAGTTAGAAGACTTTTTTCCATGGGTTGCATATCCAGAGTCAAAGACTTTCACCTGAATGCGGAAACTAGCCATTATATTTCACAACTCCCAAATACTGTTAATTTTTTCTACAGTAAGTCTTTCAAATACTCTCTTAAATCTCAGCTGAAAACACATTCTACTTAACTAATTTGAAGGCAATTTGTGTTTTCTGAATTCCCATGATTGCTGTCTGAAGGCGGCTAATTCTTATAGCACTAGATAATTTTCTCTGCCTGTCTCCTCTATCTCCCATGATTTTAAGAGGCATGCTAAATCAGAATGTTCTTTTACCTGTAGAAAAGCTGCCTTTTCCTGCTATTAGAGGAGTTAGAGAGAATCAACCATCAGGAAAGTTCTTTTGTATCTATGTATTTATTCCCATTCTGACCGTAGCTAATCCATCAGCACACCCATTTCACTGCTGTAAATCTCACTCACTCATTTGAGAGCAGTACTTAAGAACTATACAGTAGCATTTATTACCCCACTATAATATATCAAGATGAAAAAAAGATGCTAAATTACTCTTATCACTATGATTCCTAAAATTGTGGGCACTTATTCTTGCTTCTATTAAACTCTCTTGTACATTCTCCTAAATCATAAAATTTATCCCAAATTTTAAATAGAAAATATTTTTTAATTCCTCTTCTCCTTTTTCTCTCTATCCTCTTCCCTCCCCATGGTTCTGTACATTGCCTGGAGCGGTATGGAGCCATTGCCTCCTTGCCCCTGATGGCAAGTAGCTGCTATACCAACACCACCTGACAATGACTGTGCACCCATAAACAAAAAAGAAACTACTGTCAACCTGTAGAGGTCAGCTTTTGAGCCAACAACCATCACATACTTACACGGGCCAAAGCAGGGACCATCAGAACACAGATGTACAAGAACAGAGGACAAGCTTCCTGAGCCTCAGGATCACACAACACCAATGCATAGCACAGCAATTTTTCTATACAAGCTACATACATGCATACAGAGGGTGCCCCTCTGTTGCCACAGAGTATTGTTTTTCAATTACAGTCAATATTCCCACTAATAGTAATTTTGTCTCCTGGAACATTAACAAGTTCAATAACCAATTAAAATGAAAAATATATGCAATATTTAAAAAACAACAACACAGAAGTGACATGGCTATGCCACAGGAGACCCATCTAACTGAACCAGAGGCTCCAAAACTGGAGCAGGACTGTGTGGGAGCAGCTATTTCTAGTCCTTCCAGCTCTAGAGGTAGAGGAGATATAATACTGATGTACAAAAGATTAACTCCCTATATCAGCAAAAAATAGACCTCAGGGTAAAACTGTGATGACATATATCAAACAACATGATTAGAGAGACAAGGTGGGCAAAGTAATATTTTTTTGTTGGGCCTAGACCAACTTCTGTTGGTGAAAGAGACAAGCTTTCGAAATTACACTCTGTGTAAACTTTTAATCTAGTCTCTTTCACCAACAGAAGTTGGTCCAATAAAAATTATTACCTCACCTATTAGTATCCTGGGACCCATGTGGCTACAACAACACTGCAAACTAAATGTAAATTAACCTTAGCTAGTGTGTATGGATGAAACAAAGAAGAACCTGGGCTCTTCCACAACTTCTTTGCTGAACTAATGGAAATGGGCAAATCCCCAGTCATCCTAGTGGGGGATTGCAATCCACACACTTCCTCCTGGGCCCCTTTCCTCTTTGTCTCTGTCTCGCCCTCATTTTTTCCCTCTCAATTTTGATTATTTTGTTTTGTTTAGATATATGCCAAAACAATGTGTGTGCTGGGAATACTGTGGTTAATACGTGGGAATCCAAGAACTATGTAAATATCTTGGTCTTACCACTTTTTGATCTGTAATATATCCTTGTTCTGTACGTTGGCATCTAGCATTGGTTTAGTTACAAGAAAAAAGACTGAAAACATTTAATAATAATAAAAAGGCCTTACATATGTTCAACTGAGTAACCTAGGAAGCCTTGCCTCCTGAGGGCAGGATTTTCCTCTCACCGTGCAGGCCCATTTGCAGAAGAAAGTCAACCTGAAAAGTCCACTGCCACACCACAACTAGGAGGCAAATGTGGCTGGATTTTTAAAAGAACTAGTTAATTTTTAACTAGTAACACAAACTTCTAACTATTCAGGCTAAGGAAAGGATCATGAAATCTCAGTCTGATTATTTATGAGGGGTCAGGATGGGATTGTCCCCTACTGTCCCATGTCAGTGTTTTGAAAAATTATGTATGAACTGCCCCACTGGTTAGGTGTAGTATGTGTATGTGGTGCAGTAGTATGGTGTAGGGAAAGGGGGGTTAACCTGCCCCTGAAACATCAGCCACTGCTGGAGGCAAAATACCAGACTAGGTGTACCAGATCTGGTGTGACAAATTATGTGTTTCTATACATTTCAGAAAACTGATAGTGAAATAATAAGGGGCATATTACATTACTCATAGTTCTTTAATAGTTTAAATATTGTTTATTTTACAATCAATACCATTTTAGTTTGACTGTACAATAACTCACTAATGGAGGAAAGACATATTTGAAACATCATAATTTCCCACAAACATATCTCAAAATCTACAAGCAAAATCATTTTAAATGTACCGTAGGATTACACTTTGTCATAATAAGAATTGGTTAAGTTTGTACCATTTGCCATTCTCATTACAATAATTGTCATGAGAATAGATTCATGTTGCAGCATTTTTGTTCTTGTCACAATCTATGCCACAGGAATGAGCTACCAGAATTTTAGTGCTTCATATATTCCATAAGTTAAATACAGTTCTGTATGGCTTTGACCTTTTCAATATTCTATAATTTGATTGACTGGCTACTCTAGTTTTTCCCGTTTACAGTCTCAGTAACCTGTGGGGAAGAAGTGGAATGGTCAGCCAATCAAAATACAGAATAGTGAAAAGATCAAAGTAGTAAAACATACTACAGTCTTCCACAGAATATATTAGGTATTAAAATTTTGATATCTCACTATAAAAATAATATTTCCCCCTGTAGCTTGAGATATCATAAAAGTGAGGAAAAGGGTGATATCGCCTAACCAAATAATACATTCTATGACACTTATGTACCTTCTTGGTTTAGGCTATTATTCATTTTCTCAACTACACTTCTAGCTCCTTGCTCTACTTTTTTAATTAAATCAAATTAAACTTAAGGCTGGTTAGGAATCATTCTATAAATTCACGGTATTTTAAAGTGTATCCCACAGTTCTGGAAACTGCAGTGCCAAAGCAGTTTCCAATCTTGATGAACACGTATCACAAGATGTCACCACTAAGAGTCCTCTCTTGTGGCACAATTTGGTGACTTCCATTTTCTTTGTGACTTTTAGGCACTGAGAGATTGTACTAATAACTTATTCAAACACAGAGGATAATTTTATATGATTAGTAACAGATCAATCACATTTGTTGCACTGTTTTACTGCTGAGTAAATATAGTAGGAGACTGTGAAAGAAAATACCAGTGATTCTGCCGGGGGAAAGAATGGTCAGCCACCAGCCCATTTTAAAGATGTTAATAGTATATTATAAACAAAAAAAGGTTAAACCTCAAATCTAAACAAAACTGTGGTGATACAATCTGAATAGTTTATGATTTTATTTCTAAGTAATCACTAGCAAACCTGGAACTTAACTGTGTTATGGAACTATAGCATATTACTCTGTTACCACAATGCATGTTGCCTTGTCAACTTGCTGAGGAAAAAGGCTAATAGAAAATGAAGATGACTAATATAATTTGATTTATAATTCTTTCATGGAAAATTCACAAACAGTAGCTGCTATTATTGTTGTTGTTGCTGTTACCAAATTAGGTGTCCTATTAGCTACATTCTAAATGCAGGTTGCTATTGTATATCATTAACAAGTTTACAATGACATACACAGTTAATTACAAAAGATGTCACTATAATGCAGATTAGTTTATAGAGGCTCTGTCACTTCTCTGGTAGTAGGCAGGAAACATTCAGGATATTCACATCACACACAGGTTACTTATACTGCACACAAGTCTGTTCTCTGGTGTGATCGAACAGAAGGGTCCTGTCACCAAGGAAACAAAGAGCGCAGCTATTGCACCATCAACCTTCATACTGCAACAACAAATATATCCTGTAGGATAATCAGAAGTTATAATATTCACAAATAGGCTAATAACGTTATGAAATCTATAATTTAATAACTCTAGCTGGTAAAGAGACAAAGACATGGGATCCCATATCATTTGTTGTACTGTGGTGGTGACCAGGGTTCATAGGCAATGGTGCAGAGCAGCAAGAATGAATCTTCTTCATCCGCTAGTCACTCAGTTATATGATCTCATGCTGCCTTCTATGCAGTTCTGTCTTTCTTCCTTCATACTTCATTATCCTGCACATACATCCTACCATACTAGTCTATTTTTTCCCTCTTACTGTCACATGACCTTCTGCATCCTGTATTCCTTACAAAAATGTTCAAAAGAAATTGCAAAAGCATTTTGTAGAAAGGTATAAAATATTTTATAATTTCTGCAGAACGTATCTTTGTAAGAGTTGTTCTATATGTGCATTTAAAAAAAAATACCTGTAAGAGGAGGGATGAAAACAAAAGTAAACCAAAACATAAATTAAATTCATAGAGGTCATGTTGTACTCCACAAGAGCTGAATAATATTTGTAGGATGCTTAGCTTTGTCTCTTTTTATCCTTCTCAATCTACATTCCTATGCTCAGTAGGCCTTACATGTTGACAGCTGGAATTTCACTATCACCTCTTGAATCTATCACCATATGACTTCAAGATTGCCCTGAGAGGGACCTGATCTGCGGATGCAACTCTTAATAGTGCTAAATGAATCCGGCCTTGTCTGGAAAGAAATCTTTATCACAAGAGCTGATATAACCAACAATATCTTGGCACCCACGAAAGAAACCAAAAGTCCATTTTCTCCTTTCACACCAGTTTTACATCTGTGTAATTCTACTAATTTAATGAAGTTATTCCTGAACCACGAGTGTGAACAGAGAGGCAGGCCCAAAACATTTACCAGAGAGTGTGAGGTCCCCAGACCACCAGGAGTGGAATATGGCCTGAAACACTCACTTTTTCCATATGCATAGTAAGAAACAGTCCCTTACAGTCTTAATAGACCCTTATTAGAAACAACAGACACAGCATAGGGAAAAGGGACATAACATACTGATGTTTCAATATAAATGCTCATGGGACAAAAGAGGCAGTATGATTTCTCCTGTCTCAAATACTAAACAGAAGAGATGATAAACAGACCACATTTGACCTATTCAATAATAAGTGTTTGAAGAGTCTTAGACCTTGGGAACTTCTGAAATATTACCACCACATTTAGTTACCTCATTTCCAAAAATTCTAGCAGAAGATTCAAAGTTACTAAATTATAAGCACTGTACTCAAAGGGAGAGATGAAGAAAGGAAGCTGCCAAATTTCAAGCATTACTATCTGGCACATAGCCTAGCACAAATCAATTGGTTTCTAAAGGAGACAAAACAATGCCTCAAGATAAAGTAGAGACTTAAAGAGATATGGCAAGTAGAAATAATGTTCCATTCCATGCAGAGTTTCGAATGCAGTCAGTTGATATTCCTATTTTCCTCCTCCTCCACCACCACCACATACAATTTGGTTGCCTGTTAATATATATGATGGGGTGTCAGTTTAAAAATACTGCAGGATTTGCTGTTGAAAGTGGACCTTAACTCTTGTCCATAATTGCAAGAAAGTGTTCAGTTACTGCTGGTGAAGTTAGGGTAACTTCTGCAACTGACACTATCTATGGACAGGGCTCCATGGCCTTCTCTATTGGTGATACCACTGGAGAACTTAAAACTCTCTCTCTCCTTCACTCACTGTTTCATTGGACCAGTTTGCCCATCTCATGACCAGACTACAGGTGAATGTCATTTTCACAGGTGAACAACAGGATGAAAAAAGGTCATTAATGAACATGTTAGGTAGGGAAGCTAAAGTGAAACCTCTACAGCTTAAGACATTGTGTATGGTATATTGAGTCCTCACCAGACTTTTCAAAAGTAGGCCAGCTAGATAAATTCATGGAGGATAGGTCCATCAATGGCTATTAGCCAGTATGAGACGGACTAGTGTCCCTAGCCTCTGTTTGTCAGAAGCTGAGAATGGGCAAGAGGGGATGCATCACTTGATGATTACCTGTTCTGTTCATTCCCTCTGGGGCACCTGGCATTGGCCGCTGTCGGAAGACAGAATACTGGGTTAGATGGACCTTTGGTCTGACCCAGTATGGCCGTTCTTATGTAATGTCAACCAGTGCCAGAGATGTGATGCTTTTAGTACCAGCTCATGGAAGACAAACTTTATGAAGCAGAGCCTGAAATTTACTGGACTACACTAAGGATGGGAAGAGTTAGAAGAATGTAAGGAACACCCTCTCCTCTTCCAAACTCCTCCATTTTAAGATCCGATCTCTTTCTATTTTAAGAACTAAACTTGAACTGGACCTTTTTTGAGGTTTGGAAATAGACTCATAGAAGTATAGGAATGGAAGGGATCTTGAGAGATCCCTTGCACACTAGACAGGACTAAATAATAACTAGACCATTCCTGACAAATGTTTGTCTGACCTGTTCTTAAAAACCTCCAGTGATGGAGATACCCACAACCTCCCTAGGCAATTTGTTCCAGTGCTTAACCCCCCTGACAAAGTTTTTCCTAATGTCCAACCTAAAACTCCGTTTCCACAGTTTAAGCCCATTGCTTCTTTCCTATTCTCAGAGGTTAACGAGAACAACTTTTCGCCCTCCTCCTTGTAACAACCTTTCATGTATTTGAAAACAGTTATCATGTCCTCGCTCAGTCTTCTGTTCTCCAGACTACACAGACCCATTTTTTTCAATCTTTCCTCAAAGGTCATGATTTCTAGACCTTTAATCATTTTTTTCTCTCCTCTGGACTTTCTCCAGTTTGTCCACATCTTTCCTGAAAGATGGCACCTAGAACTGGACACAATATCCAGTTGAGGCCTTATCAGCACAGAGTAGAGCAGAAGAAATACTTCTCATGTCTTGCTTACAACATTCCTCCTAATCCACTGTTGACTCATATTTAGCTTGTGAGCCACTAAAACCCCCAGATCCCTTTCCACAATACTCCCTCCTAGGCAGTCATTTCCCATTTTGTATGTATGCAATTGCTATTTCCTTCCTAAGTGGAGTACTTTGAATTTGTCCTTATTGAATTTCATCCTGTTTACTTCAGACCAATTCTCCAGTTTGTCCAAATAGTTTTGAATTTTAATCCTATCCTTCAAAGCACTTGTAACCCCTCCCAGCTTGGTATCATTTGCAAACTTTATAAGTGCACTCTCTATGCCATTATCTAAATCACTGATAAAGACATTGAACAGAACCAGTCCCAGGACCAATCTCTGTGGCACCCCACTCAATGTTCCCTTCTAGCTTGACTGAACCACTGAATTGGTTAGTCTCTAAGGTGCCACAAGTACTCCTTTTCTTTGGGAATGGTTTTCCAACCAGTTATGCATCCACCTGATATTAGTTCCATCTAGATTGTATTTCCCTAGTTTGTTTATGAGAAGGTCATGCAAGACAGTATCAAAAGTCTTACTAAAGTCAAGATATACCACATCTACTGCCTCCCCCCATCCACAAGGCTTGTTACTCTGCAAAGAAAGCGATTAGGTTGGTTTGACATGACTTGTTCTTGACAAATCCATGCTATTACTTATCACCTTATTATTATCACCTTATTATGTTTTAGGTTTCTGCAAAAGTTCAGAAACATTTTTCCACATCCAGTTTTCTGCCAGGAATAGAATCAGAAACAACAAAATAACATGAGAAAGGCGGCTTTGGTAGTATTTCAGCTTCCATCTCATATAGGAAGTAACAGATCTCTCTCAAAAGCCTGTTATTGCAAGATTTCCAGTGCCATCATGCAGACTCAAGTAGCTCCACTTTGCAAACTCAAGAGGTTTGAATACTTTGAATAAGCATCCAGAACTTAGTGTGTACCTGAACAACATATCTTTTGAAGTTTATTCACTGACAGCTATAGAATCAGTGTCTCTAAATAACCTCAAAGGGTTAGATTCTCAATCTGTTCCTTTGAGAAAAGTGGATGACAACTACTCTGTTGTGTACAAACTGCCTAAGAGTACACATATGGAAGACTCACGTGATGGAAACAGCTGAGGAGAGGAACGCCATAATTTCAGAAGTGATAGCATTTGAAAGGGTTATGTATGTCCCCTTATGAACAAATTTGAAACATACAACTCCTTTTGGTCAGAGTTTTCTACAGTATTAAAGGGAAGATCCAACAAATCTCTGAGGAGTTTTATAGATGTTTCATCAAATAGCAGATCAAAGTGAAAGTGTGTCTGTGAAAGCATGAACTAGCACAAAAGCATGCAGAAGTTATGATGGATGTATGGATGCTGCCTTGGGAATAATATATGTTGTCAACAGTACTATTTAACTAACATATGTGTCTGACATCTGAATTCCTTAACACTACACTTCTCTCTCTGTTTTTAACTGTTCTTTGCCATCAACTCTCTGATTTCCTCTTGTCTGTTATTCTAACTTCTTCTTTTCACTACATACTCCTCATCCTTCCCTCTATGCATTTCTTTCTCTTTCAATCCACTTGAATCTTACAGTGACATCTTATATATTTAATGGATCTTGGGGGATAGCAAAATGGAGTTAGGAGGAGAGGGTTACTTCACCCGAAACGATCCTGGATAGATAGACTAATTAACCTCAACAGTGTGGGAGATACTAAAGATTTCCATTGTTTTCTATATTCACAGTATTATTACACGGAACTGACTACAAAAATAGTGCTGGTATGTATCACAGATGTACATGAGAAACAAATCTCATACATAAATTCCAAATAAGTTACTTATATCCTGCCTACATTAATTCCCCCGGCAGTTGCCACTGGACAGTGTATTATTCATTTCCTACTCTAAGCTATTTTCACTGTGGTTAAAAAATGGTTAATTATTATCTGAATAATGATTAGCAAATCACATGACACTGGATAGTAAAAAAATCCCTATAGGAAATAAGCAAACCCAGCAAGAATTTGACCCAAGACCTTTTCTGCTCTTTTGTTTGATGCAGCATATGGATAAAAATAATTTTATGTTCAAGAAAACCAATTAAATTCCAACTGTCGCTGGCAATCATTTTTGTACTGAATCCTAGAATATAAACTATGGATTTCTGATGACATTATTAGAATTTCTGTAGTAATTATTCTTATTCTGAACAAATTATTATTATTGCTTTATAGTGCCCATAACAGTCTTATGTGCTGCAAAAAGAACACTTAAAATACAGACCCTCTACTCTGATGGAAATGGTGCATTTGAGAAACAAGCAAGGCTACGACATGCACTATGAAAAGGGAGGAGAAGGAAGACACAAATTACTAAGATATGATTATGCAATTACTCAGCCAGCCAGCCATCTTAATCAGAGTTGGTCAAAACTCAGAATTTTCAAAATGTGTTTTAATTCTGTTTCAAAGCATTAAACTGTTTCATTACAACACAAAACAGTAGACATTTTGTTCTAGAAAAGATTATAACATGTTTCAGTCAGTACTACATTGTAGCTGCCCTTAACGTTTCTAAAAATAAAATAAAACACTTCAACTATTATATTATGGAGGTACATTATACCACACTACAGCAATGAAGATTATTCTCTAGGTTACACCTTGGCATACATATATCCACTCCCAAATTATTTCACACACCAAAGACAAGGCAGTTTGGTGATTTTAAAATTCTGAATGCAAAGTGAGATATAAATGTAATAGTTTGGGTTGCCTTTTGGAGCTCTTGAAAATGAGGTTATATTCAGAGTGGGAACTGTCATGGTACAGGGCAACTATACTGCGATGTTCCCCAGTAAGATAGACTGACTCAACAGGCCAGTGCCTGCACTTTCTCTTCAGAGGCTATAAACAGCATAATGGCCCACAGTTATAAGTTACCACACAGCTCTTTCTAAGCAAGCACATTTATTCTTAAGGTGAGAGCATTACAAAGAAAACATATTTAAAACAATAAAATTTCCTATTCACATGCTAAAAACTTACCACAGGTCACCCATCAGTCTTATGGGGCCTCCGCAGGCCAAAATCCTTACAACTCTTCCCAGAAAGGACTGGGGCCCCCTTGGAAAGAATGTCCTGTCCATTTGCTGGATCAGAAAAAAAGCCCAGAGTCCATTTAAACTCAGGCTATTTATCCAAAAGTCTTTTCTTTTTCTGTTGGTCTCTGGAGAATTTTGTTTGAATTAGTATAGTTGAGCCTATCTAGGAGGTGGTACTTCTCTGGGGGTGGATTTCAACTGGGTTGATTTGCCTTAATCACCACCCGCTTTTTTAATTTCTCTAGGCACTGTGATAGCCTTCCCCCATGAAGTAGTACACAATCATACAGACACCATTCATATAAAAATGGGCCCCAAAGATACTTAAACTGAATCCAATATGATCTCTCAAAGATACTGAAATTGCCAAATCTGTCACAGGAACATTGGAATCCCAGGTTATTTTATAACCCCAATATGCCTGAACGCAATTTTGTAGCATAGGCCCTTGTAGAAAGATTATGTCATTTTCACCCTAATGGCACCACAGAAGAATAGTTATCTACAGGAGCAGGGAAGAACCTGAAAAGGAAAGAGATGGGAAAACAAAGAAATAGGGAGAATAGGCACATGAAAACTAAGAGGAAAAAGGAGAGGAGGCTGCCAAAAGATGAGTAGAAATGGAACTGCTAGCCTAATAGCAAAGCATATCTTATTAGGACCAAATTTGGTCTCCCATTTCTCAGATCAAGCAGAGGCTAGAAACACTGCAGATATGATTTTCAGAAGTGCTCATCACTGGCCTAACTATGCTTCCACTGAAGTCCATGATAAAATGGGAGCAGAGTTAGGCATAGGACAAACACTTTTAATCTGTATTATCTTTTTCACCTATGCTCAGTGGGACTGGAGGGGCTGTGTGTCCCTTCCCTTCCCTTCCCTCTCACTTACTTACCCTTAGTATCCTGCCCTATCTCTGCTCTTCCCCAGTGCAGGATCAAGATTCATAGTGTTTTCCGTGGGAGAGAAGGAAGACAGTGTCATGGGGGTGGGGGAGTAGAAGTGCTCCCTTCTGCACAGGAGGGGCGAGATCCTGTGCATGGTACCTGGGGCGTTGAGCCCAGGCTTTTGCTTTCAAGTGACTCCCTCTTGCTAAGCTGCATTCATTCAAAACCATTATTTTCTATTTAATTCTAATGATTGGTACTTATGATGGATTGGGTTGACACAGGAAACTACAGAAAATAAATCTGCTTTACTCTTCTGTTTTCAAACTATACGAAAGATTAACAAGCTTTATTAAACAGATAGTTCAATGTGAACTGTTATATAAATCTATTCCAGTTCCTCAAAGCACTGGACAAAAATATGTGCGTGGCATTTGTTACACAGCAAGCTTAGATGCTGTCTCAAGTGGCCATTCCAGTAACTGCTTAACTGAAGAGATGCCCTTCACTGATGGGAATAGGGGGACATTTTGATTAATGCAATGAACTTGCTGCAGAATGTAACAGTATTAAAATGACATGTGCTAATTTAGAACCTCAGATATCATTAGACTTGAGAGCAAAGGGGAGTCACACTGTCTCTCAGAAGGACAGTCCATCTAGGGAAAACAAAGAGATGTTACAGCTCAGTATATATCAGGAGGTTTACAATAAAGTGGATTTGTGGCACTAATACAGAAAAATATTAGAATACCAAAATGTATTTAAATACAATACAATTTAAATTTAAATACAATTTAAATACAATATTTTTTCCTGGAATACAGATCTTATGATATCCACAGATTGTGAATGTTCACAGATTTAAAAAAAATATGAAAACAGATTTATAACAAGGCTTATGAAAAAAAAATTGACACACTGGGAAATTCAAAGATAAAGCTGGTATTACATAAAGAAAAATAAACAACAACATGTTTCACTTATACTGCCTCTTTTCTCTCCAGATCTCAAAACCTTAATGAACATTATGAGATTGCTCTAATTTCTATTTACTTCATTGGGCTTCAGATCAGCCCAAGGTGCTGCCTAAATGTAGGCCAGTGTGTAAAGTAGAAGGCTGGTGGCACGTGTGCATTTGTTGTATGCAACTCATGACCCTCAGAGACTGAGTATGGGCACTTGAGATCAGAAGGATGAATTGAAGGAGCTAAGGGAGACAGAGAGGAACATAGAGGAGACTTTCAGGGACATAGCAGAGTGATCCTACCTCCAAACTGACAGCCTCTGTGCTGCTGAGTAGGAGGAAAGCCGCAGGGAAGGAGAGCATCAAGCCTCCTTCCAGATGACGTTATGGTATCCTCTTGCGCTGAGTATACCCCTCCAGGGAGTTATTAGAATCCTAGTTATTAGAAAGAACCAGATAATAGTAATGGATGATTCAACTATTAGAAATATAGATAGTTGGGTTTGTGATGACTAGGAGACCTGCCTGCTGGATGCAAAGGTTGCTGTCTTCTCAAGACATCTGGATAGACTTAAGTGCAGAGCTGGTGAGGAACCAGTGATCATGGGATGTGTAGGTACCAGAGACATAGGGGAAGAAAGGAAAGAAGTTCTGGAGACTAAATTTAGGCTGCTAGGTAAGAGATTAAAGTTCAGGACCTACATGGTAGCATTCTCTGAAATGCTTCCAGTTCCATACAAAGGGCTAGTTAGCCAGGCCGAACTGCAAAGTCTCAATGTGTGGAAGAGACAATGATATTTGGAGGAGGGATTTAGGTTTATTAGGAACTGGGGAATCTTTTGGGGAAGATACAGCAAGGATGGGCTCCATCTAAAACAAAATGGAACCAGATTGCTGGCATGTAAAATTAAAAGGATTGTAGATGAGTTTTGAAACCAAGGGATGGGGAAAGCCTATAGGTGCAGAGGAGCACATGGTTTGGAGAGACATTCTTTAGGGGAGAATTTATTAAAGTGGACACTCTTTCCTAGTAAAGAGGAGAGGATAGAAGTTGGTAAAGAACAACTAATCAAACTAAAGAGTCCCATTCAATTACACCACATGAAGACAGACAACTAAATATTGACATATTTTATAAGTGCTTGTATACAAATGCTAGAAGTCTAAATACTAAGAGGGGTGAACTTGAATACCTGGTATTAAATGAGGATATTTCTATAATACACATCACAGAAAGTCGGTGGAACAATAATAATCAATGCTACATGGTAATAGCAGGGTACAATATATATATGAATGACAGAGTACTTAAATTGATGATCCTTTGTTCCACTGCATCAATGGCAATATTGCCATTGAGCCTAATGTACAAAAAATTGGCCCAAAGAAGTTTCTGATTAGGACCCACTGCTTGAACCTCTGTGCTCACCTTGATTCTTGTCTAATATTCCTTCCAACCACACAGGATTTGATTCACAGCCCAGTGAAGTCAATGGGAGCATTTCCATTGAGGTTAGTGGCTTTTGGATCAGACCTTTGCATGCTGTGTACCCCTGGGGCTTGTTGACAATTCATTTGGTTGAAGGAGATTGTTTTTAAAAGGTTTGCTATTTTCTTTATATAGCCTTATAAGATCTTGTGTTAAACAAAAATTATAGACCATAAATTGCACATGTCCCCCTCTTAAAAATGTGATAAAAATGTTATGATAAAGAATTATAGCTAGTTAAATAAAGATGCACTTGTAAAATTGTTTTGTAATAAGGTATTCTTTACTAGCCATGTTAAAAATGTTTAAAAAGCAGTTCAGCTTTAGTAGTCTGAAGTGTCAAGGTACTTGCTTTATTGCTGCTTGGTTTAGTCTTAAAGATTCAGTGCTGCACTGAAAACCGTCAGTGCTAAAGCCATAAAGCTGCACATAGCTTAAAGGCAAAAATATCAGCTAATTAGAAGTTCAGTCAATCAAATATTGTTGTGTGGGTTGGTCAATGGGGCTAGGTCAGCTTCTAGAACTGGAGCAGTGAAACAGTGCAAAAATTTCTCATTCGTTTGGCAAAATTTCTTATGTTAACAACATGGTAAATGTATTTGTTTTCATGCAGCTACAAACACCAGACCTTAATAAAGCAAAATTTTCACTCTGGGCCCATTCCTATTTCCACTGAAGTAAAAGGTAAAACTTCCCCTGACTAGAACAGAAGGATCACACCTTGTGTGTGTGAATACTGTGCAGCTCTTGAAATCCTCATCAGAATGATTTTCAACATCATGCCAACCAACTATGAGAAAACAGTTAAGGTTGTCAACTGTTTCATGAACATAAAAAAACCTAATTTTATGCAATCAATAAATGTAATACACTCAAGCCATTACTAGATTCTGACAGAGAAAGAGACAGACACAACAACTGACTCATCCCTATGAGTCACAAGTAATCCCTTGGATGGGAATAACAAGGGTCAGAGAGAAGCAGACAGACCAACTGCCTGACTTTGGACTTTCAAAACTTTGCTATGACATAATGCTAATAGGAAACTAAACCCAATACTCAATTTTTTGTGAAGAAATTGAGTTTTTTATCATGCACTTTAAAGTCCCCACAACTTCCCTTAGCACACTGTATTAAAACAATATCTTTAATATTTTTTGAAATAGTTTATAACAGCAGTATTTTGGGATCTGCCATCATTTGAAACATGCAAGAAGCTACAGCACACTAAAATTCTGCCACATTTTTTCTTGTCTTGGCTTTTAATTTAACTAAGCTGCTGACTGAAGTATCTGACAAATAAGCATTTAATCATTTCCTAAAGCTGTATTTTAGCTTACAAAAATACTGTTCTGAGCAATCTAAATTGCAATTGTACAGCACGTAACAGATTTCATACCCCCCCAAAACACCCCAGCATGTCAGCCTTTTACAATTAACCAGTGTAAAATGAATTCTTTTTCTGAGCAGGACCATCCGTCACTTATGCAGTATCTGCATTCAGATGATTAGCAAGTGAGTGAGAAGCAATCATACAACATAAAATTCATCACTGGAAATCAGAAGACTCTGGGAATTAGAAACATTCAATGTTCCCTAAACTGGTCGTAACAGAGTCTGAAAAAGCTGACTGTCTGCTTCCTTTTGTTTCAAAAGCAATTTGAAAGATTCATTAGGACAGAGGACCATTTTGCACAAAGGATTTTTTTTTTTTTGTGAAAATCAGCTTCACTAACCAACCTATACTTGGGAGGTTGATCTTCTTGTGCAGTTACTCAGAAAGCAGGACACAAAGAAGATTCCCACTTTTGTCACCAGTACTCTCCAGATTCCCAAGAAACACATCCATTGCTGAACTACTGCTACACTGTAGGGAGATAAACTATAATACTACTCCTTATCAAGGATCTGCAGTACTCAACAGGAAAAAACAGACTTATTACAAAACAGGGTAGGTTGAATCAGCTCTCATTCCTTAAACTTAAAAAACATATGTTTATAGTATCGTCTCAAAGCAGAGGGTGCAATCCTCATCCCTGCACTGGCCCTTTACACTAGGGTTGCCAGCTTCCTAACTGCAGAAAACCGAACACCCTTGCCCTGCCCATTGCCCCTTCCCAATGCCCCACCCCTGCCCGGCCCCTTCTCCGTGGTCCTGACCCTGCTCACTCCATCCCTACTCCTTCAGTCACTCACTCATTTTCACGGGGCTGGGCAGGGGGTTGGGGTGTGGGAAGGTGTGAGGGCTCTGACTGGGGGGGTGTGGGGTGTGGCCAGAAATGAGGGGTTTGGAGTGTGGGAGGGGGCTCCGAGCTGGGGTAGGGGGATAGGGGCGTAGAAGGGGGTACAAGCTCTGAGCTGGGGGTGCAGGCTGTGGGGTGGGGCCAAAAATGAGGGGTTCAGGGTGTGTGTGGGGGGAGGCTCCTTGCTGGAGGAGGGGTTTGTGGTAAAGAGGGGTGACGGCCCAGATGGGGGTGCGGGCTCTGGTGTGGGGCCGGGGATGAGCGGTTTGGGTGCAGGATAGGGCTCTGGGCTGGGGGTTCAGAGTACGGGAGGAGGTACGGGTAGGAGTTAGGGTGCAGGAGGGGGCTCAGGTCTAGGGCACGGGAGGGGGTGAGAGGTGCAGGTTCTGGGTGGCACTTACCTCAGGTGGCTCCGAGAAGCAGCCGGCATTTCCCTCTAGCTCCTAGGCAGAGGTGTGGCCTGGTGGCTCTGCCTGCTGCGCCCATCTGCAGGCACTGCCCCCACAGCTCCCATTGGCCATGGTTCCTGCCCAATGGGAGCTATGGAGCTGATGCTCAAGGTGGGGGCAGCGCACAGCGCCCCCACAGCCACACCTCCGAGGAGCTGGAGGGAAATGCTGGCAGCTTCCAGGAGCCGTACGGAACCAGGGCAGGCAGGGAGCCTGCCTTAGCCCTGCTGTGCTGCCAGCCGGACTCTTAATGGCCCAGTCAGTGGTGCTGACCGGAGCCACCAGGATCCCTTTTCGACTGGGCATTCTGGTCGAAAACCAGATGCCTGGCAACCCTACTTTACACCTGGCAAAATGACTGAAGCAGTGTAAAGGGGCCCTAAAAATCCCTTTATCTGGCCAGGAAAGGATTCCCCTGGTGCAGGCACTGTGGAGGACAGCTGTAAGGCTGCCCTCCAAGGATCCCTTTGCAAGCCCTATCATAGCGTGTGCAATGGGAGGGGGTGTAGAGGTGAGGCCACAAACTCATCACTGTGGAGATCCCAAGCAGTGTTGTGGCCCATAATAAGACAGACTGGGGAGGCTGCTGTAACTTAGGCCTCCAGGTCTAAGTTACACCAGGGGCTGCTCCAGTGTTCAGAGCAGTCTAGAATCAGGCTTGTGTGAAGGTGGCTGAAAGGCATCTCAGCCCCCACATCCTTTGGCGTGTGTTCTGAGCTGTAGCTCTTGGAGGCACTGTATAGAATTTCACCCATAATGTACCAAAAGCAAACTCCAAGTACTGCTTTTACTCCTAGTTTTCTGGGGTCCCAAGGGACTGTTCTGACAGCTAGGGATCACTGGATAACAGATATCATGACAATGCCTTTGCCCCAAGGACATGTTTTTGCACAGGTGTGTGAGAGGTTCCCTGGTTATTTGCAGGGTCTTCATAGCTTCAAGCTCACAATGGACCACAAGTCATTTGTACTGTTAATAAACTGTAAAGACCCTTAGATTCCACAGAAGATTCATGCATTTGAAGTGATTTAAACATACTGCGGAATATGCACCAGGGAAGTCCTTCATGGTGGTTAATTCTTTATCATGAAGCCCTATTGATCACCCACATTCTCCAGAGGCTCAAGCTGATATTATGGAGCACCTAATAGACACACCATAGTCAGATCACAACATGCTTTCTATTCTATACAGAGCTGAATTTTCATTCTTTTCTAAATCCACACACCTAGTCAGATTGACTTGAAAATTGATATTCCAATCCAGGCCCAGTATATTCTGCAGGTTTGAGATCATTTGCACAAGGGATTGCCAAGATACAGCTCCAAAAAATGACCTGTTTTTAAATTTCAAAATTCTTACATCACTTTTTTTGGGTGCAGAGATAGAGGGGGAAGAAAAGGCGCATGATCTGTATGAAACATCACTTGATGCTCCTGGCAAGATTTAGTGTCCAGCACGTCAATCAAACTTCAAAAGCAAAAAATTAAAAAGTTATTAGGCTTTGATTTTGGCAGTGCAGAGAAAGCCACCAGACTGCTATGAGCGACACATGGCTCTCAACTCTCGGCCATTCTATGCAGACACAGTAGGCAAACTCAGTTGTAAGCCACTAATGGGCCATAAGCACAGACGTATCAGATAAGGTAACCCCAACCAGCTCTCTCAGCTCCAGCTATGTGAACATAACAGAGGCTACGGGGAAAAGGGGAGCAGGCCATTGAAGGGCTCTCAGGAATATAGCTTCCAGGCACACACTGCCTGCAGCTGTCTAAGCAAAGCAACATTGGGTATTCACAAGCTGAGTAAATTACCAGAGGAAGGGGTCTGCAAACCATTTGCAGAGAGCCCATCATTTATCAGCTCTGCCAGTCTGCCCTTCCCCTCAAATACAGTAGGGCTTATGGAGTGGGCAGGCAGAGGGGTAGAGCTGCATGCTTCTCGCAGCCTCTCACAACTGCCAACTGCGCTCCTTACAGGGCAGGAGGAGAAGGGGAGCTGGTGCATGAGGGGTTGTGAGGAGCACAGCTGCCCACTCCACTCCTGCTGCTTCCTGAGCTTGTCAGGGTAGAGGAGAAAGAGGTCTGGGAAATGTGCTCCTGAGAGCCCTGCAGCTAACAACCCATGGAGAGGCTGTTGGTGGTGGGTTAATAGGGGTGGGGTAGTATGTTCAGGAAGAATTGCTCCTCCACACATGGGCTTCCCCAGGGCTTACTGGGGTTCCCCTCATCATCTTCCCTATTCTCTTGAGGGGTTATGGGTATTTCCTCTTAGAAATGCACCCCAGACAGCCCAGTAATGCCCCTGAGGAGCACAATAATTGGCAGGAGTGGTGGTGAGTGATTACAGTGAGGTGTTGGAGGAGTCTTCAGAAATGAGGGGGAGGGGAAACAGATGGGGACATGGGAGGTCACAGATACCCTCCAGTTGCAGCCCATATTAGTGTCTCCAAGGGCCAGAGGGTATTTGTAAGAAGGAGAGCAGATTGCCCCAGAAGGTTCCACTCCCTTCAGAAATAAGTCCCCCTGCAGGGTTGGGGAAAAGTGCCTGTAGGGGTCTGCTGCTCATTTCTGATGGAGAACTGGACCCTTTGATAGAATGTCTCTTATTCATGTACAAAATCAACCAAAATCAGTATTTTTGAAAACCCGGTTCTTAAGCTAGGCTTTGGAAAAGGAACTGGGTTTTCAGGAATAATGTTCCAATGATCCTTTAGATCATTCCTCTCCATCCCTCTCCCCTTTTAAAGAAGCAGCAGCTCAGAGGCAGCTCTTTTTCTCACTGGTCCTCTGAACCTATGAAAACAGCAACAGTGGTAGCTGCTTAGCTCCCTCTTCTACCCTCCCTTCCTGAAAATCTGTGGCTCCTGGCCTCACTCCCCCTCCTGTGTTATAGGGGCTGTGGCTTTCCTGCAGGCACCACCTTCCCAGCTCTGCCCAGGGCAAGGAAGTGACCAGACTGTGACACATATAACTATATCCTGCAATAAACTAGTTAAACCTTACTGAATTAAGTTTGGGGCCCACTGTATTAAAAATGCAATAGTTGATGTGTTATTGTGAGATATGTAACTTCTCTAGGAGGAGGGGGCTATGCTGGTTATTAGCTGTTCGAAGCTTTGCCCTGAGGGGGAACCTAATGTCTGGCTGATTACCTATTCATGGTCTCTTCAAAGGATCATACTGGATTCTCTAGAGACCAGCATACAAAGAAAGGATTTGGGGATGAATAACCTGAGTTGTTACTACTCCGGGCATTTGTTCTAATCCCGTGAACAGGCAGGATCTTTTGTCTAACAGAAAGGCCTCAATCCCTGGGAAAGGGTTGAAAGGAATGACACCGACCAGAGCCCTCGTGGAGATGGGCGGGAAGAGGTGATCTCTGGTAAGCTTATCAGCATGCATGTATTACTCTTTTTAATATGTTTTCTTGGTAATGCTTTCACTCTAAGGATAAATAAGCTTGCATGGAAATTGCTGTGTGGTGTCTTAACTGTGGGCAGTTACACTATTAGTTTCTGAAGAGAAGCAAAGCAGGCCTGCTTAGGCAGAGTGTCTTTTTCTGAGTATAACACAGTGAAGGCAGGAAACTGTTCAGCCTAGAAATACCCTAGTCAGAAGAGGGAGAGACGTGAGTCTCCACTGTAGAGAGGTGACTGTCAAGGGATCCAGAAGCCTGCGAGCAGATGCCCTTGCTGGACTGGCAGAGGAGAACACAGGCACAGTTGCCCTGAACTGTGACGTAGACGATCCAGGATTTTAGTGAAACTGGGACAATCACTTGGTTTCACAAAAACTAAGCTGGACACAGAGACAGTGCCTCCAAAGCAGGACAATCCTGGTAAACTAGTATGCCTAGTCACGCCACTTATGGCAATTGTACTGTAGACCCACAATCCATGCAGGACAGCATTCACTGTAAAGGATACAAGGGAGATGCCAGGGCCTCACAAAATGCTGGGAATGAGCCTGAATGTGGGAAGGAAATATTATGTTTTTTTCTTATAAAATCCATGGAATAAGCCCCCAATTTAAATGCATTTTCAATGCAACCATAACTATGGACTATGAACAGTACCTCCATAGTACTGCAGGGAGGTAAACATCCCATAGCACTGTAAACGTTTACATATTAATGGTATCAGCTAGAATTTACAGACTCTAATACTGCACTGGCTTCACTGAATAAAAGAAAATGCTACCCAATTTGCTCAAATCTGAAAGTTGGAAGAGCTAAAAATCACTTTACAACATGAATTAATTGTGAAACGTATTTGAAAATACAGGTAATTACCGTGGGGATTTCTGAGGCACCCTCTGGTGACATCCATCTTCCTGAAAATGATATCAGTTCTGACACTGGCTGCACAGTTGCAAAATATGAGCTACTTAAAAAAGTCTCCATCCTAATTTAATATCGGTTTATCAATCACAAAAAATTCCACTCTTTAAATATTTATAATATTGTTTAAATATTAAACATTAAGTTTTTCTTCTAATTTTTAAACAAGTATTATACAGAGCGGAAATTTGTTTACAGTCTCTCAATGGGCTTGCTACCTGTCACTGTCAAATGATGTCATTTTCAAGCCTCTGGCTGGTGACAGCTTTCTTGCTGTGAAATGACAACTGTAATTAAAACTTTGGTTTCAAATATACTTTGCATTTTATTCATGGTGAGAAGAGCTTCTTCCTTCATGAATTTTCATACTGCTGGGTTGAGCAGAAATAATGTACAGGAAATTTTCCTATAAATCTGGTTTTAAAAGTCTTGCGGATTGAAATGTACAGCCCTTACTAGAAGTACAACAATATAATTAAAAACTTATATTTCTGCAGGAGTACAAAGCAAAAAAGAGGCACAAATCTGCCAGGGGCAAATCCACCACAAGAACTATCTTTTCTGCTTCATTATGTGGTCACCATATGTTGCAAATACCAGCAAATCCTGAAGAAATTCCTTAAAACAACATTTACTGAACAACAAGAAGATTGTGTGCCAAAAGCAGAATGTAGCTAACAAAGTGTGCATAAGTCAAGAGAGTGGAACAAATGCTGTGCTATATTTTCATGCATATCACAATTGATAGCACGAATGTCAGACTGCAATACACATAAAAGCAATCACTGACCTATAGAATTAGAGATGGCCTGAACCAAATTCTGAGATTCAAACTAAATGTTTAAGGAATTTGCATTCAGATTCAAACTTCATGGCTGTCTCTATTTTCTTAATGTACTGAACCAAAGCCACAGTTCTGAATACTCCCAAACTATGAGTGAATTCAGATGTGGTTCTGAACATTGCAGATCAGGTAGTTCAAGAGCTTAATTTTTAAAGAAATTGGATGCTTCAGAGAGGTTCTCACGGGAAAGGCACAACCAGAAAGTATATCAGTAAATAATATCTATTAGCAGATGAAGTAGGGTAGAAGGGAAGTTTCAATCCCACCAGTGGTTCCTGCAGACCTATGGCTTCAACTTCGCTGCAGGTAGAAGCATGAAGAAAGTATTCTTAGTTTGCTGTTCAGTAGAAGCCCAAATATGAAGATTATTAGATGAAAAGTGGCACCCTATCTAAATGAGAGCCACACTTATCAGATTCTGTTACTATTTTATATACACACACAAATGCATATCTTAATTCTAGGCCATGTGCCAGGTCCTCCAGTCGTCTCCAAATCACCAACAGCAAGAGAACCGCTACAGTATTTCTGTAGTAAAAGTGGATATAACTGCTCAATAAAGAAAAACGATTAGACACTTCTTCAAACCCAGAGGCACATTAACCTCTTGTGGTCAGGATTTTGCATACTCCAAAAATTAAACAGAGAAAGCAATGATGTCAATTCCAAATGTAGAAGATAGTGCTTAAAAATCCTAACTCAAGACACTGCTGCATTAAAATATTCCTCACTAAACAGTTCTGAGCACGTGCATTCATTCCTATAAAAAAAAATTATATCTATAAATGTTTACACTAGATACATACCTAACATGAGTACTCCTTCCTATTTTGTATAGCTAAGGCAAAGCTGAAGGACACTGTTAGAAAAAAAACAATATTATGGAGTCATAACAGTGACTTCTATAGTTAAAGTTATAAACAGTTTCCATTAAAAACCTTATTCTTTTTCTCACACACTCAACTTTTTCAGTCAAGCTCTTTCCCACATACATCCATCACAACTACACCTATACTCCCTCCTTGCGGTCCACAAAGGGCACCCACGCTAAGCTTCCAGCACTTCAGCCATCACCTCCTGACTGGAGTTTTTCCAGGCTACATAGTTCCACGTTTACGCTGATATCCTGAGCAAGCCAGACTGCTTAAACAGGCTGTAAGGATATGCAGACTAGACCTGGGTCTCCAGAGCCTAGGATACCTGATAATCCCACGATGAACCCAGGCAAAGGCACAGCCAGGGAGCTCTTAGGAGAGTAGGTGCCTCAGGAAGTACGGCCCAAGAGACTCAGAGCGAAGGTAGCCTGCAGCACTCTGATTTGCCAAGTGCCTAATTTAACCCCAGGGGTTGCCCCAGGAAGTTGTCTGGGAAACCACACAGACTTTGGCCAGCTGCAATGCCAGATGCTGCTTGATCTCCAGTCTCCGACCCCAGCCAGACCCTGACTCTTGCTTATGGGACCCGGCTCTTATAATTCCTTCAACTCCTGCTTGCCAACTACTGTCCCTGGTGGGTACACCTCAGCGCAAGTGTGACTGCTAGGCCAGCCTGCCTATACAGTCCCCAGTCCCTTACACAGGCCAGCATCTGTACTTTGTTTTCTATTTGATAGCTATGAACAGCTGTAATTACCAGCACTCAGAAGTTACCACACAGCTCTTTGTAAGGAAGCACATTTATTCTTAAAGTGAAAGCCTTACAGGTGAAACATATTAGAAACTATATTAATTCCTATATGCATGCTAAACACACCACCTAACAATCTTGTAGGGCCTCAGCAGGCCAAAGTCCTTCCACCTGGCAACCCTATAGGCCAGGCTAGAAGATGGCATTCCATGTCTCTGAACTTCCTCCTCCCTCCAGCAGCAGCAGCTGCCACCTCACATCAACCGCCTTCTCAGAGTCCCCTCCTCCACCAGACAGAATGTTCCCCCCAGCTGCAGGAGAGAGCTGTGACAGTAGAATCTTTCTCTCCCGGCAAAGGGGAGGCAAGTGACAGCAGAATATTCACACATGCAGATACACACCCCGCTATAATGGAGGCTTGCAATTAGAAAAAAAATCACTCATATAAAGATAAACAAATTGGATCTTGGAAAAATAGAAAGAGAATAACAGAAGTAACTCTAAAATGCCATTTTACAGAGTCACTTTGGAAAGTAGAACTGCACTTTAAACAATAATGTAAAGACTGTGTCTAGACAGTAAAGAATAATAAAATCAATTGTGGAAGTACAGATCGCTCTGTCATACACTGTCCAAGTACTGTAATTACAAGTTAGCATTCAGGCTGCATTGAAGGTTAACTAGATAAAATAGCAAAATAATTAAGTTATTGTCTAACATCATTGTAAGTAATAAATAATATATGTCCTTCATTTGGTAGGGTGAATGAAAAGGGCAAGCATTTAAACTTTGTGCCATTGCAGCAGGGATAATTGTGCCCAACAAGCAGAAACAGAACAAATGGGCCATATTTAAAAATGGGGCAAGCAGACTCTAGAAGTCAATTGAGTGACATTATGCAGAGATTTGGCTCACTATGTTTAGAGCAGGGGTAGGCAACCTATGGCATGCGTGCCAAAGGCAGCATGCGAGCTGATTTTCAGTGGTACTCACACTGCCTGGGTCCTTCCCACCAGTCCCGGGGCTCTGTATTTTAATTTAATTTTAAATGAAGCTTCTTAAACATTTTAAAAACCTTATTTACTTTACATACAACAGTAGTTTAGTTTAGTTATATATTATAGACTTATAGAAAGAGACCTTCTAAAAATATTAAAATGTATTACTGGCACGCAAAACCTTAAATTAGAATGAATAAATGAAGACTTGGCACACCACTTCTGAAAGGTTGTCGACCCCTGGTTTAGAGCTTTAACAACAGCTGCAAACAAACCGTACTAACTTTGACCATAAAATTTCCATGAACCTCGACTAAGCTTTTTTGTTACATATGTTGATTGTTTACCACCATGGCAGTACTGTTTAGGTTTACACATGAAAAGCCTTCACTTCAAACTTTGGGCTAAATTCTGTCATCCTTAATTGAACAAAACATCCATCGACTAGTCACTAAAGTATGAAGTGTTGTTATAACCATATTGGTCCAAAGATATTAGAGACACCAGGTGGGTGAGGTAATATCTTTTATTGGACCAATTTCTGTTGGTGAAAGAGAGAAGCTCGAAAGCTTGCCTCTTTCACCAACAGAAGTTGGTCCAGAAAAGATATTACCTCACCCACCTTGTCATCGACTACAGTGGCAGTTTCACTCCACTGAGGACCATAGAATTTGGCCTTTTGAAACATGCAGCTAAAGATCTTTCATAGACACGTCACTGTCCTTTTGAAAAAGACTCGGTCACACAGCACTGGCCTTCCTAATGGTCCTGAGGTGACCGTCTTCTGTTTTGTGGGAAGAGGTTAGGATGATCTAGTTGGATGGAGCAGATTCTTAACATGAACAAGGTCTTTAGGTTGGCAAGAAAGGAGAATTTCTCTCAAGGGAGACATAGAAAAGGGAATATTGTTTATTTATTGTTTCAGCAGAGGCGCTACTTTGAAAAAAGTGCATTCAGGTACACATGGCAAATCATATGAGGTCTGGTTCAAGAGCTCTTTCAAGCCCATTTAAAAAGGAGAAGTTCAAGTGCTCTGAAAAAAATCATACCAAACTGCTATTTGGTTGAGTGGTGAATCTGATGCACACAAATCATTAGCCTGTGCGACAAAGAAACAAAATCTATTGACACGAAGAACTTGGAGGCCACATCTCTAGAGTTCAAAATGTCATTGAATGTATTAAAATGAGAACTCCTATTTATGTGTAATGCTCAGTGAGCCATATGCCTTTTAAAATTAATAAGAAGCATTATGAACAACTCCAGCTTTCCCAGATTTAATCACCATTAAACCATTTATGATGGTTCCTACACCAGAGAATTAATATTCTTTGATATTCTTATTTATAATTACTTCTTATAATCAGTGCATAGCTATTAAGGGATGTACTACTAAATCTCCAGGTTTCAAATGGATAAATATTAGCCTAATGTGCTCAATCAATGCATAGAAATAGCTTTAAGCACTTTTCCTGCAAGGGAAAATATTTACCATATATCACAGTTAGATTAGCCTGAGGCACTAAGCAGCTGATAGAGGAGGATTGAAAACCTGGAAATCACTTTAAAAGTCCTTGTGCTTCTGTGAAGGACATCCTCAATAGACAGTAGGAAAAAAAAGAAACTGAGTAGTGTTACCTTGAGCATCCTATTAAACACAGTACTTAGGATCAGAACCGTGTCAGAATATTTGCTGCTTGAGACACAAATTGTTCCTTTCTATTGAGGAAAAGCAATAAAGAATACAAAAAGCTTCTAATATGTTTAGTTTACCAAATTCTTCATTCTAAATGACAGTTAATAGATCTGGAATAGGATGTTAATAAATAAAAGCCCGCTACTATAGATTATGTGGTGCCCAGGGTCATGCCTGACAGGATGTGTGATAATGAATAAATTATATCTAATCCTACAACTCTAAAACAAAAGCAGTTTTTAATAATAATCAAACACACGACCCAATATAGTATCTGCAAGTCTTCCATGTATGTCTCTCTTTGGGATTTAAGACAGGTTGTATGACTTCTATGTAACTGATGCAAATTAGAGTACCACATTCAGTCTGATTGGATTGCTTGATTTTCTCTTCTTCCCCACAAAATAGGCAAAAGTAGCTGCATCAAAAATTCTTAACTGTATAATGTCGTGTTAGGTGCTCTAGTGGTTGTTCCTCTTTCTGACAAGAGTAAATTTGCTTTCAGATACATCTCTTAACCAGTATAACAGCAGCAGAAAAATGTTAAGTTTAGATGAATAAGAGAAAAGAAAAAACAAACATAAAGTCCACTTTTCCCAAGCCCACCCCACTGCATAGAGATGAATTATTCTTTGAGCCAGAGTTCTACATTTCAGTTACTGTCCTGTTCAGGTTTCCAACTAAACAATACAATGTAACAGGAAAAACGCACAGCAGCTGCAAAACTGCTTTGAAAACAACATTTTTATATGCAAAATTCTTTTCTGTAAACTTTGTTATCAAATCTAAGTAACTAAAATTAGGCAAAAAGCTAATTAGAGCTGGCCAAACCATTTGTTAGGAATAACATATTATATAAATATATAAAAATAAAAGCTTCCTTCTGGTTAATTCACAAATGAATCCTAATTTCTTCAAATACATTCACTGCTAATTTGGTTGATTATATTTATTAAATGGCTTGGATACATAATTTTCCAAACTATGGGTTGTTTGCTAACTGTGTGATTTGACTCGACATGTTCAGCTGGTAATCTTTCATTGCATTGTTTCTTCTTGTTTTAAACAAGAGTAAATGATTTACAACTCACTTCTGGTATGCATTTTCAAACAAATAACTATTTGTACTAAAACCTGTGACACATTTGAGATTTGCAAACATTTTTTCATGAATTTCTGGAAGTTGTTCAAATACTTGTGAATGACGAATAATATGAACCCAGGAATCATATTGAACTGAACTCACCGGTTTTTATCTCTAACATGTTTTTAAGAGTAATGTGTTTTACTTTTTGACAGTCAAAATAGCCTGTGACCTTTAGCTTGTTACTGCTGTACCAATTTTAATATTCTGTACATTGCACTGTTTCATTTGTCCACTCAGTATTTCTAGTTATATATTCTGCTGTTAATTATTTTTTTTAAAATAAATCAATAAAACAGAACTCTATGAAATAGCATAAGCACAAACCATATCTTATTTTCCATTTAAACTAGTTTATGTCTAAAATGTAAGCAATTCAACTGTATTAATTAATCATCCTTCATTCCTTTGAAAGAGAATCATATACTTTTATGACAGGTTTCAGAGTAGCAGCCGTGTTTCCACTGAATGCATCCAATGAAGTGAGCTGTAGCTCATGAAAGCTTATGCTCAAATAAATTTGTTAGTCTCTAAGGTGCCACAAGTACTCCTTTTCTTTTTGCATATACTTTTATATACTTCATATATCCTCCATGCAAAGACAATTATGCTACCCATGGGGCCTGACCCAAATGCACTGAAATCACTGGAAGTCTGTCAGTTGGAATGGACAATGGGGAATAGATTTTAAGAGACAGCAATGATTAGAAAATTGAGTTTTCTTAAAAGTTCAAAAGAGTTAAGTCAAATGAACTCAACTTTGGCCTGGACTAGAAAGATTTTTCACTCTGCTTCTAGGGCCTAATTATGGAATTTTAAGAAAGAATTCTGTTCCTTTTCAATTCAAGCCCTTGTTTCATAAACAATTCTGGATTTGTTGTTTCTCATGCAATGGAATCGTTGCCTTCAATAGTGCACAATATTAATTTCATCTCTTTCTCATGAACATTTATTTCAGTAGTTTGTAAGTGAATTTGGTGCTGCTGAAAATTGCCATGTTCAAAGTTATGAAGACTGAAATTAAACATTTATTCACAAACAGAGGTACAGAATTGACATTGACTGTGGGAAGCTTTCTCACATCATTGTGCTTCAAAATCTTGGGCTGTAAGAGAAGGAGCAGGTCACTATCCTGTGATCCAAACCAGCCACTGGAACTTTGGAGCCTGGTGAATCTAAAAGTCAAAATGAATCTAAAAGTCATAAATTATCTGGAAAAGGGGTAAACAGTGAGGTGGCAATATTTGCAGATGATACAAAACTACACAAGATAGTTAAGTCCCAAGCAGACTGTGAAGAGCTACTAAAGGATCTCTCAAAACTGGGTGACTGGGCAACAAAATGGCTAATGAAATTCAATGTTGATAAATGCAAAGTAATGCACATTGGAGAACATAATCCCAACTATACATCTACAATGATCGGGTCTAAATTAGCTGTTACCACTCAAGAAAGAGATCTTGGCGTCATTGTGGATAGTTCTCTGAAAACATCCACTCAATGTGCAGCAGCAGTCAAAAAAAAAAAAAAGGCAAACAGAATGTTGGGAATCATTAAGAAAGGGATAGACAAGACAGAAAATATCATATTGCCTCTATATAAATCCATGGTATGCCCACATCTTGAATACTGCATGCAGATGTGGTCGCCACATCTCAAAAAAGATGTATTGGAATTGGAAAAGATTCAGAAAAGGGAAACAAAAATGATTAGAGGTATGAAATGGCTGCCATTTGAGGAGAGACTAATAAGACTGGGACTTTTCAGCTTGGAAAAGAGATGACTAAGGGGGATAGGATTGCAGTCTATAAAATTATGACTGGTATGGAGAAAGTAAATAAGGAAGTGTTATTTACTCCTTCTCATAACGCAACAACTAGGGGTCACCTAATGAAATTAATAGGCAGCAGGTTTAAAACAAACAAAAGGAAGTATTTCTTCACACAACACACAGTCAACCTGTGGAACTCTTTGCCAGAGGATGTTGTGAAGGACAAGACTATAACAGGGTTCATAATAGAACTAGATAAATTCATGGAGGATATTAGCCAGGATGGGCAGGAATAGTGTCCCTAGCCTCTGTTTGCCAAAAGCTGAGAATGGGCAACAGGGCATGGATCACTTGATGATTACCTGTTCTGTTCATTCCCTCTGGGGCATATGGCATTGGCCACTGTCAGAAGACAGGTACTGGGCTAGATGGACCTTTGGTCTGACCCAATATGGCCATTTGTATGTTCTTAAAACATGCCCATTTTTCCAGCTCAGTTACTCGCGAATTCTCACGATATTTCAGCCTGAAATGATATAGCCATTTGAGACCAATTTTTCAAACACAGATGACAATCTCTAGCTTGGTTCATCCTGGAGTCTGAATGCAAGATCCTCATACTGGTAGCCTGAACGCTGCCTCCTCATTCAGTCTCTGCTTCCAATGCCTAAGATAGCAATCTCTGCAAAGAAGTCAACCATGGAATGTGCATAGACTGATCAATTCTCTCCTCAAAAGAGGCAGTTCCTCTCGTTCAGAGTTGAAATACATTGGGTGTCTGGTGTGGGGAGAGACTGCAATGGCCTTGCAATATTGTATCTGTTTTCTAGATGGATACAGTTCTTCAGTCAAATAATATATATTCTAATCTGACTAGTTTTCCTTTTTTTCAAGCATCCTTGAGTGGAATATGACTATGACTTAACTTTTGAACCCCCATCTTTACTATCAAATGCAATTCAAATTGACATAAAATATTTTGTCATAGTCATCCCACAATATTAGCAAGTAATATTTAATTGGAAGAACTGATTTCTCTATATGTTTTCCACTCAACTGCAAAACAGTGAGTCAGTGCAATTTCTCTGGATTTATACTTAACTGGGATCAGTATTCTCAACCAGTTGTTTAGAATGATTGTTGAAATGATTATTATTCTCAATATTTTAAAAATATGGTTTTAACATTTTAAAATATTCAACTTCAGCAGTTTTTTACTGTACTAACATATACATAGACTGAGGGATATTAATTTTACAAAGTAAAATGTGTATTGAACTAGGAACATACTTAGTAGTTTCATCATTACACCCTGATATGTTCTCATTGACTCATAGACATCATGATAATCTGTTCAGACTTCTTGCACATCGCTGGCCACAGAACTTTGCCCACCTGCTTCTTTAATAGATGCATTACCTGTAGCTGAGTTACTAAAGTCCTCCAATAATGATTTAATGATTCAAGTTACAGAGAATCTACCATTTACACTAGTTTAAACCTAAAAGTGACCCGTGGCCCATGCTGCAGAGGAAAGTGAAAAATCCTCAGGGTCTCTGCCAATCTGACCTGAGGGAAAATTACTTCTCGACCCCCAGACATGGTGATCAGTTAGATCCTGAGCATGTGGGCAAGTCCCACCAACCAGCCACCAGTAAAAGAATTATCTGTAGTAACTCAGAGCTTTCCCCGTCTAGTGCCCCATCAACAGTTATTGGAGGTATTAGCTGGTAGCAGTTGCAGATCAGCTACATGCCATTGTAGGCAGTCTCATCATACCATCCCCTCCACAAACTTATCAAGCTCAGTCTTGAAACCTGTTAGGTTTTTTGCCAGCACTACTCCCCCAGCACTTCACTTCTATTTGCATGATCACATGCACTGTGCACATATGTAATAAAATCAATTAAAATTACTTTAGAAAAGGAAATTCACACAATTACAATTTCATTAAAAACAGATTTGGAGATACACTCACAAAAGCTCAGAGACAGGAATCAGCACTTATACGTACTAGTAGCCTTTTTCCATTTTAACATACTGTTTTTAATGTACTTGGGCTCTTTTTTCACATCAATTACATTAGTTACCACCTCAATCAGAAGAGAATTCTGGATTAATTTTTAAAACTGGAATGGTATATTATACCTACAGAAAGAGAAGGTTCTTCATGAACTGTTGCATAGAAGTTTCTTGGTAATTATATGTTAATAAAATTTATAAGAACAAGAAGAAAGAGTTTCAAAAGTTTCAACAGGAGTTGCTGGGAGCTGAGCACTTTTGAAAACTTATTTTCTTATTTAGGTGCCTGACTGGCAGCTGTTGGGTATGAAACTATTTTTAAAATCTGGTCCAAGATTTTTATTAGTGTATTGTAAAGCACTGTGGTACAATTCTTTGAATAATATCATATACTATATATATTTTACAGTACTATAAAGAATTATAGGAACATGCAGCAGAGATAAAATGTGCACTCATGAATGTGGTTACCGTAACCAATTAACACTATGCATATAAATGTTCTATTTGTTTGCTATTGCATTGTAAAAGAAAGAATATTTGCATGCTCAATTTACCTCATACAAAACCATCTATTGGCTGATTCTCCAATACACTGTAGGTAGAAATGTGCATGTGAAATCATTAGCTAAATTATACATGCAAACCTTCTATTGCTTTAATTGTAATAGTTCCTTTGCCTTGTAAAGTGCACAAATCCAATTTCTGCATTCAAATAATCTAATTTTAGCAGGTGTCTATTGAACTAAATCTGGCATTGTCACATGCACTCCAAAAGCATTTAAATAACAATTTTTAAAGTAATCCTACTCTGAAAGTGATTACAAAAATAATGTTACTTTCTTCCTTAACAGACCTGCTCAATGTATATTCAGAATCCTGTTTCTCTTATTTATATAATAAGATCTCACTAAATTTTTACTCTTGTTAGCAAACACAGCTCTGAAAGAGTGAATGAGCTGGATTCAATTCCTTTCTGTGCATCATAAACAGAATTGTTTACTATAATCCAGTTACAAGTCCAATCACTTACACATATGCAACTCCACTGAATGTAACAGGGTCACATAAATGTCACTGAGGTCATAATTGAAGACAGTGGGGTTACACAGAGGTAACAGAGTCTAATTTGGTCTGGAGAATTGATATTACTGGTGATGATCAATGAGAAGGAAAGACTCCTGCATGACTTTCAGATTCCGGGCTAAATTTGCTGGGCTGACAGGAAAAAAAAACAAACCTTGTAAACTTAATACATTTGATATGTAAACATGAGACACAGACGTGGTGCCTCACAATGCTATATTTTATCATCAGTTTTCAGAGTACAAGCATACTTTAAGGGATGCTCCCCAAGCTCCACACTTCTTGTATGTGATTCTGTATCATATAGGATGCTAACTCCTTAGTGTCTTAATATGAATGAATAATGATATGAACTTGAGAACTAGGCAACTATTCTGCACCTGGCACAACACATGACCTGCATATTGAGGGAGCTGGGTGTTTTGTGATTCCATAAACTTACTTCATTATGCGGTGGTGAACTAATAGTCATGTTGTGTACAGTCTCCAACTCCTTGGACAGATGGAGAACCAGCAATATCATAGAATGCATATATTAAACGCCTTGCTGCTGCCAAAACTAAAAGTGCAAAAAGTAATGTGCTTTTCTGAGGACTACACCTAGGAAATACGGGTGCTAAAAGAGTCCCTACCATGCCTGACTTCTCTAAGGTATTGAAAAGCCTGAAGTTTTAACCTCTACTGCCCCCAATGTTCCTCTTTACTATATGACCAACAACAAAAATGGCACAAAGAAATTCACTTTTAGAAATCAGGGAAATAATATATTCCCCTACTTCAAGGGACTCTTGGCAACTGTGGATCTTAAGAACTACTTTCTTTCCAGCCTGCCTAATCAGGACCCATCTCTCTACTCCGTTTCTATTCTATTCAGTGTCACTTTCACAGCTGCAGCATTGAAAGTCCTGAGAGTTTGGAGGAGGGCCTGAGAAAATCCGACTTTTCCCTACAACTATGCAAAATGTACGATTCTCTAGTGCTGACCAAAATGTTTTTAAAAAACGGAATGCAAAGGGAACTCACCTCATTTTGTGTTTTATAACTCAGATCAAGTTCAATGAAAGTTCCCTTATGGTTTGCAAATCTTGCAACTGAACTTTGGCCAAATCATGACTTTGCAAAGAAACCACTGAAAATCATAAATTTGAAAGCAAACAGCACACAACAGTTTTGACTGAGTTTCAGTCTCATGTTTTGGATTTGCTTAAAGCAGAAAGAAACATAACCAAAAATATTGTGGGGTGAGCCTTTTGTGACTCTATGAAAATCAAAACAGACTATTGGCCTGATTCTTCTCTCTCAGTTATGCCTGTTTTAACATATTGTGTAGCTGTGCTAACTTTAGTGGAGCTACTCCTGATTTACACTGGTGCAAGATCAAATCAGGCCAAATGTTCATATGAACTTCTGAGGAGCAAAACCACTGTCTCATCACAGGAACTTTGCTATGGGCTAGCCATCATCTTACTGGCCTGCCTGATGTGAGGCTCCCTCCTCATCAGCTGGAGGGCCACGGATGGGACATAGTATGTAAGAGTCAAGAGGGAGAGCTTTGAAATCCACAAGCAGCTGGTGGTTTCTTATTTTCCCTGACCTTTCCTCTCCTTTCCAGCTCAGTACTTTGACAGGTACCTGGCCTTTGTGTTTGGGCTGAGTCTGGTGTTTCTTCCATATGTATGATTAGGTTACATATTTGGGGATGGGAAAGAATTTTCCCTCCTGGACAGACTGACCCCAGCTGGTTGGGAAAAAAGGATGTTTCTCTTTCCTTGGTGCAATGGCAAAGCCCCTTTGGGGAATGGCTATAGGGAGGGATCTTCAAAAGTGTCTAAACAAGTTAGGTGCACAATTCCCACTGACAGTCAGTGTAAGATGGGTGCCTAACCCCTTTAGATGTTTTTGAAAATCCCACGCTTAGATAAGAAGGTAAACCATAAAGATCTCCCATTAAAGGACAGAAATGGCTGCAGATTAGTAGGAAGTAGCTAGGATGCTGCAATAGATTAGTTGCAATTGGACTCACAAAGGTTCTGTCCTTGGTTGGAATAACAGGGTTGCCCAATACCCATCTCCCACAATCTGGGAGAATTAAAATGCAGCACAGTTGATGGTAAGAGCACAAGTGGGAAGGAGGTATTTGTATTCTGCGCAAGAATGAGATTCTCCCTCAGAGGACCTAATTTCTATTACAAAGGTAGGACTGGGTGAGTTTTGTGGCTTTAATGAGACAATGCCCTTTTTGCCTGGTAGGTCATGGAGGTGCTAGGGACTTTTAAGGTCCACGATCTGGAATGGTGGGCTAAAGGGACTTTGTGCCAGACACGCAATTGACCTTCATTGTTCTGTATATGTTGAATTGGCATTTAAAATAAAAGTTTTGGCCTTTAACTATATTAGTTTTATTGTGGAGTGAAAACCAGTTATGATACTCAGCAACCACCAGTCTGTAGTTTTGATATCTTTGTGTGGTCTAGAAAAGAGCCTATCACATAAATCTGAATGGTAGGCTCAGCAGGCTCTGGACTGTTTTCTTTCTCTTTCTCTAACCTTCTATGTCCCGTCATCAATAGCAGTTTCCAAACATATTCCCATAGCCCATCATCTAGAAAAACTTAACTCACCATGACCTTAACATTGAGCATGCTCTTTAATTTAAATTTAGTATGCTGTTTAAACATCAAATAGGGACAATTACTGTAAGTAGATGTCTGCTATTTTCTAATTGAAAAACAATTTTCCATTTGGGGGTCTATGTATATGCACAGTTTGCTGTATCTCTTTTGGCTCCATATTTTTGTAAATGCAAACCATATGTTTATCTACATGGACATGTGAAATTCTTAAATAAACTCCAAAAAATTCTAGACTTTACACCTAAATACTCTGGCTAAATGCATGAGTTCCAGTTTCAGCACCATGTCTACAATCTACATATTTGAGACTATAGAATTAAGCGGCTAAAAGTCACCTCCACTTTAATATCTGACTGATGCATCAGTACAATTGGTTTCTTTAACATTCCTGGGGTGGAAGACATAGAATTAAATATAAAATGTATTAAATAAACATATATTGGAATAAACTTATAAATTGGGATAACCTTTCTCCCTGTTTGTTTCTGGAACACACCAATGCTTGTGTCTCTGTGTTAGTGACTGTATACTGTCCAAGTAAAAACAGATCTGATACAAACTGAAATTAAAGTATACATACCAACATTGTCTCATAGTGCAAAACACCACAGGGTCACACCACAATGAGCAGTAAACACAAGCAGTAAACACAAACACAGTTTCTTCGTCTGATCGTTTTGATAACATTAGGTTTAACTCCAGGTATGTTGTAAATTTAGGTGATTACCTTCTCGTTAGTCATGTGTGAAGTATAGCTCATGTGCAGCAATCCCCTGTAGCATTTCAGTTCAAAGGCAGAAAACCTCTTAATGTCCTGTTTCCTTAGTGTCCATGTCTCACTGCACATAGCAAGATGCTGAAGACAGTAGACTGCAGCAATTTCATTTTACTCTTCATGGCAATACCTTTGCTTCTCCAAATATGGCTTAGTGTCTCTGGAGTAGAAGTCGAGAGTCCAATTCTACGTGGGATCTCAGATGTTTAGCATTTCTAGTAATCATGCTACTCTGACACTTCCTGGGGTACCCAGGGTTGTGAGGCACCTTGCTACCATGTGCCCTTAGTGTAAGGAAGTCTCATCTGTGCCTGCTGAGTGTCAGCACCCTGCCAACGTCAGCCTCTGGCAACACAAGCACTGCCTTCCAGGCACCACAGCCTCCACCTCTCTGTACAGATTAGCGAATGGCACACACCAATTCCTGAGTTCTCTGCGTGCTTCCTGTAGTGTCCAGCTAATTAGCCGCTGAACACTCACAGAATTACCAGGCCTGCAGCTCCTGAAGGAACAGTACATGGCAGCTTACTAGTTATACCTCAGTACACTGGTCTGCTGAATACACAACACGTAGATATATCTATAGTGAACTCAATAAGAAGTTTATCATCAGATAAGAGAGATTCAAGTAATAGTGGGTAAGAATATCAGAAACAAATGGTTACATCTAAACAAAAATCATAACTCACTTTCTAGAAACTCAACTCAACTAAGAAACTATCCTCCTGTCTAAAGAACCTTATCTCACCCAAAGTTCTCTCCAGTGTTTTCAGCCACACCTGGTTGAGATTCCTTTTTCATCAAGCAAACTCACTTATCATTTATTTTCTAAGTGAAGGGTACCAGGGTGTCCTCTTTGCCCCAGAAATATACCAGAACGAACCTTTGATGTTCACCTCAAGATAGCCCTCCCACCCTCCAACTGATTACTACTTCCTGTTACTATCCTCTCTCTGAAGAGAGGATAGTAATCCTTCATTAACCTGTGTCTCAGACTGATGGGTGGGGGCCCATTGTGAAACATACAAATTAAATTTACATGTAAAGAGACAGATAGATAAACATTTCTTGCCTGAAAGAAAACCTTCTTTTCACCTTTGCTGGTGTCAGTCCCTAGGCACAGACCTGAAGAACATAATTTTCAGCATATATACTTAACTCCTTGCACAACATCTGTGCTTTCCAACTCTACTGATAACCAGTGGGACACAGGCTTTTATTAGAGACCTCACATGACACTCTTTGGTGACCTAGAATATAAATACCAGACCCAGGGGATTCCTGAAACCATTATGCACCCCGAATGCATTCTGTCCATTGGCATCAAGGGGCCCCTAAACCACAGCTACCCAGGTATTTGAAGTGATCAACTCACTCCAACACCTCCTCAGGTTTGGGTAGGAATACCTTCACCTTGATAGTATTAACAAATACTTTATTCAAGCACATACTAAGTCATTTCCAGTCGCAAACTGCATGAGTTACAATCCTGTGCTGTTTTCTTGCTATACACAAACCTCCCAACAGAGTTGTGCCATTCTGGGGAACTCTCAGGACTAATGCATGGGGTCCAGTCACCCTGTACAATTAAAATGTCTCTACAGTAAACAACTGCTAACTCCTTCTCAGTGTCATCACAGAATTTTCCAATCTTCTCATCATCACTGTCACTAGTAAGGACGTAGCACTGGAAAACAGTTATGTTAAAAGGATGGGCTGCCAATCTGAGGATCATCTACCTGCTGGTGACTGGTTTGTAGGCCATCATAGAGGGGCTGATCTGCTCATTGATCAGCAGCACAACCACATGCTTTCTTATTCTGTCTTCACTGTTCCAGATCAGTGAAATCACTTAGGAAATAAATCATCATTCTGTTCCCAGCCCATCTGGACTCTCACAAACTGGTCATGTCCCACTCAAATGACAAGAGCCCATTCTGTATTAGCTGGAGGTAACCTGCTTTCATGATACCAATATTACACATGGCAATGAAAACATTTGCTTGACCAATTTAAGTAGCTTGAAATCCAGTCACCCCTTCTACAATGCACAACTGTAATTACCCAGTACAAAGACATTGATTCCCCCGAATCCAGTAGTCAATATACTGATGTGTCCTCATGTCATCGTGAGGGATTACAGACAATAATAGTGGTGGCATCCATCTCTTCTCCAGCATTCACTGCCATTGTCATCCAAGGATGATCATCTGGCTTCAGGGAGTTGATCACCGACAATTTAAGATTGTACATTGCTTACTTTTGGATTTAATTGATTTTCTCTCACATTTCTGACAAACATTGCCCTAACTAAGTTTTACTGAAGGCAGTTATTGGGGAAACCATTGTGAACTGTTTTGAGAAATAACCAACAAACTTTTGAACTGCGGTGACAGGGAGAAAAATAACTTGCCTGGAATATTCAGATAAAAGGTTCAGGGCAGGAGAGTGCTTGTTTCCAAAACATGGAGACTGTGGTCAGCAGGTGGCTGCAAGGACAAGCAGGAATGGTGGAGCTCAGGATATAAGCTGAGCAAATCTAACATTCCTGAAAGGCAGATTTCTACCCATCAACTCTTCTCAAGAAATTTTCTCTGGTGTTTTGCCTTGGAGGAGGCTCAAATTAGGTTTCCTCTAGAGCATCCTCAATCTAGTTTGGATACATCCAGTGTCAATTAAAAATATGTATCTGAGGAATTTAGAGATGAATGCATTGATCAGATTGGATTTCTACTTCAACCAAATCAGAACTATATAGACAGCTTCTGATACACAGGTAAGATACGAAAAACTCTACCATACAAAAGGAGTGCCACTACCATACAAGAGGATTATAATCCTCTGGCAAAATAACATTATGAATCATTTTGCTCCTTAGCTTTTGGTCCTGTTTTCATGCAAATACTGTTTTCTTAGTAATAAAGACTACAGGAAAGCGGTTAAGACATGCTATCCATTTTAGGTTGTGTGATTCCTATTTGTGCTGCAGGTAGCAAACAATAAGTGAAATCCAATAAGGAATCTTTAGAATTTATATTGTTCCATAAATGCTGCAATTTTCTTTATGAGAGACTGATGGAACCATATAGGATATCCTGCATTTCCCTACAGTCCCACATGAAAAGTTTGAGGATTATTTCAACCGTGCCACATAAACCTAATGCTCCAGCAATGACATGACAATCTCAAAATGGCTAGTAAAGCAATGGGAGCAGAACTCATCAAACCAGAAATAAACGTGACAGTGTCTAAAAGTGTTACTGTAATAGATACAGTGACTTACCAATTTTCCATTTCCACATAAGTTAAATTACTACACAATTCAAAATCATGCAGAGATGAACATTTTGACCAATTCAGGAGCATTTGTTTGCATAGTTTCATCATTTACACTCATTTCTTGAAGTTGCTCTTTGAGCCATCTATATTGTATCCATTTATACTTTTCTCTTTATTTTAATAGAGAAAACTAAAAGGAAAAATGAACCTAAGAGTTTTCCTGCTATATCTAGGCTGTTTTTTGCCAAATAGCACACTTTTTTCTGTATTAAATCTGAAATGATTCCATACATTACCTGAAAATATTTTCTTTGATGAAGTATACCTATTTTTCTCAGTAAAATCATGTTGAATCAAAGAAACACAAACATTTGTCTCCACCAGGTGATATGGCTTCCTAAAAAATCATAAGCATTGTAATCTATCATTTGGAAAACATGCCTAACAGGCAGCATGTTCCAGTGGTTAGGATACTTGGCTGGCAATCAAGGGATTGGGATTCTCTTCCTTTCTCTGCCACTGACCTAGTGTACAATCTTGGGCAAGTTACTTCATCTCTCTGTGCCCCACTTCCCCACCTGTAAAATGAGGATAGTGATACATACCATTATTTTATTACTTTGAGATTTACACTGTACAAGAGAGAAATTTATTAATTATTTCTGGCTAGGGACAATATAGGCCCAAATTCTGCCTTCAGGTATGCCCATGCAACTCCCACAGGAGGCATATGCATATCAGAGGGCAGAATGAAGCTGGACGTCTTCCCCTGTTATAGATTATCCCATACTCTGTAGGGATTTAGTGAAAAGTATGCTCTTCTAACAAAGGGTGGTAAGACTGGTCAGTTTTAAAAATTCCTGGCACACAAAAAACATGAGGACCATTTAAGAATAATACTCGGGACTGTCTGTTTCTGGAATAAAGACTAAGACTGTTTAGCAGATATTCTTGCATGGTATTTTACATGCATTAGCTCAAAAGGATCGTGCAGGAGGTGATGAAAGATGGATATATTCTTTCCAACCCAGTGAGTAGAAAGATGCTTTATGTAGAAAACCTTTTGTAATTCTGGTTATGGTGAGATACTTACTCTGAGATACATAAGGGAGCAGTGACTCCAGTTACAATGCCACACAACACTACAACCATGCAATAGAGTGGTAAAGGAGTGGAAGAATGGTTCTCCATTGTCCTACAGAAGGGGGAGGTTAGGTGTAGTAGTTTCAGAGTAGCAGCCGTGTTAGTCTGTATCCACAAAAAGAAAAGGAGTACTTGTGGCACCTTTGAGACTAAAAAATTTATTTGAGCATAAGCATTTTGTGTTTGTATTTTATATAATTTAGAATGAAGGATAAAGAATAATAATGTAGCATGTATTAAATGTATTGGTGTATGATTTGATCATATCCTGCCAGCCACCCTTTTTGAATAGCAGAAAGGAATGGCCTAATTAGCCATTGGTAGAGATGTATCAGCCAGAATCTGTGTCCATGCTGATTTCAAGGCAGTGACAGACCTTTTAGGGTCACCACTTTGTTGTAGGTCTAGCATTTAAAAATAAGTAAAAGAATGCAATGATTGTTTTTCTTTTGCATTGGAACTTGATGTTCCTGTTCAAAAGCTCTGTGTAAATTAATTCTGTTTTGTGTGTGAATAAGAAATGTGTGCGTTAGAAGATAAGCGTGAAGGCCATCACCGAACCAGATGTTCTAGGGAGGAACCAAGGACAGATGTAAGGGCGCCAGGAGCAGAAGAGGGCAGATTGATGACTCTGAAAATGAGACAGACACCTATCAATGGGAACAAGATAGCTCTCATCAAAACCAGCATGGGGTAACACCCTGAGAGACTTGATGAAAGAACAAGATAAAAGATAAGAAGGACAATTTAAGAAAACAAGCACTCGTCAAACAACAATTGATTACAGTATGATGGTGCAAAACTCATTGGTCCCAATGAAGGAGAATCACTATATAAACAGGGTGCCTTGCCATAAAACTTTGGGTTTGTCCTACCAAGACTTCCCCAGAGCATCATGTCGCGACCAACAGAACCTGGCTCCTACCTACCCTTGGTCAACCTAGCTGGCCACTAGATTGATCCGGAGTCTGGACTAGTAACTATAACATCAACTGGTGGGAGAGTGTGTGTGATTGAATGCATATGCTAATTGTTGTATCTTCAATAAACGCGGCATATTGCCTTTTCCCCTCAAAAAGATCCTGTGTGCTTCTTATAAGGATAAGATAGGAAAGGTGCAAACAAGTTTTACATTAGGAAATGAAGCAAAGCAAGAGTAGAGACATATTATAATATCCCTTTGATCTGGAGCGTTCCATCCATTTAGGGGCACCTGCCCTTAGAAAACATACTCAATGCTTAGAAATGATTTCTTGGTTGCCTACAGTCCTGCCCATGATTGCTGCGTGTCAAAATGGCTTTGTGTCTGTTCACAACCTGGTCAAATTATTTCTCTCAGGTGTGCCAGTTCTAAGATACAGCCCATAGCACATGGTATAAAGGCCAACTCTTCCATATTAAGACTTCTTAAGTTTTAAAACTGTAGAAGCTTTAAAAGTAAAGAGTCTCAGACAAAAGCCAGTATTCATCTACAGCTCAGTTGTGTCTTTAAAACACAATCCTGCTGACTTGCTGTCTGGAATGGTTCACAACTGTGAGCACCAACCTCAGGGCAGACACTCCAAACTGGTGCTATCATTAGATTTAATCAACCCAGTAACAAGTGTGAACTCCTAAAGCATTATCACAGTCTTACCATGGAGTCACAGACAGTTGCTAGTTGGTTGCTATACACCAAAGATCACAAAATATTCAGGTTGCTTCCAGTCCCAAGAGATCAATCATTTACGCCAGGTAAATTTGTACCTTAGATTTCTCACCAAAGACAACTCTTGTAGTCGATCCTATAATAAACTAATTAAATATTTATTAACTAAGAAAAATAAAAGAGTGATATATTACAAGGTTAAAGCAAGTAAATATATATACACAAATGAGTTACAGTCTAGGGTTTTAAAAGGTGACAGATGTAGTCATCTGTCAGCTCTGGATGTCTTTTAGAGATAACCCAGGTTGACCCTAGGGATCTTTGCTTTTGGTTCATAGCTCCCTCCAGCCCTATGAGAGTCCAAACAGCAAAAAAAATGAACAATGTTCTTATTGGCTATTTTTATTTTCTTCTTCCTGAATGCAAGCTGAGGAGACAAGCCTTTTTGTACATAGCCTCTTTGTAGTGTGAGGAGACAATTAAAGTCTTTGTATTAATGCATTTCTTTGATCTGTCATGATTTCACCGAGAAAAATAAATACTTCATCAAAGAAAATATTTACAGGTAATGTACAGAATTATTTCAGATATAATTCAGAAAAGGTGTGCTACTTGGCAAAAATCCTCAGCCTGGATATAGCAGGAAAACTCTCAGCTTCATTTTTCCTTTTAGTTTTCTATATTAAAATTCCACAATTGTGTATTCCACAGTGACCCATTTAGTTTTGATACTCTTTTTGATTGGCAGGAGACAATCCCTCCTGGCTGGGTTCACAGTTTCAGAGCAAACCATTTTTACGGTTATAAAGCAAAAACTTAAATATTACCTTATATAAAGATGTTATAGGTGAGATTAATGCATGCAGTAACTTACAATCATTTCATAAAGTCTAAACACTAAATACATTGTTGTAAGTCCAATACCCATTTGAACTATATCTACAACATGGGTGAAACAGACTGGTTTCCAGCAATGAACTTGTCAGTGATTGGGCTGAGACCAGCATCACACCTGCATTGAAGAACAATTGTGTAGAGCTGAACTATGCCAGTGGGCACTCAACAGGCAATTCTGCCTCAGAGGCAGAATTCTCCCTGGAGCTCCTTGTGTGGGGTAGACAGAGCAACTAGTCTGCTTTGTCCCTTTCTTGCTCTCTTTGGTGTGTCTTATGCTTTAAGGATGACTAAAGGGAGCAGTACCTGAACTTCAACAAGCTCAGGTATTTCAACTGGGCCCCACTTTTAAACCAGGGTAAATAATCTGGATGTTTAGGGCTGCAAAATGAAACTCACCCCATTTGTCATAGGGTGTGGCTGCCCCATAGCATCCCCTGCTGCTCATGTGTGACACAACCAGCACTCATTGCCTCAGTTTCCTTCCTGAAGCTGGCTCTCCTCCACTCTCCACATACAAGTCTGTGCAGGAGATGTGGCTTAGCCCTCCAGTCAAGTCACACACAAAACTTGACCCCCTACTAAGGTAACAAGAGTCCAAATTAAAAAGTCCCAACAAACAAACAAAAATATTTTTCTGCCCTTCAGGGCTTCTCTTCAGCCCTTCCTCAGGACCCAGTGAGGGCTAGTGTCCCTGCAAAGGAAATAATGTGGGTGCTGATCTCTGCTTTTGCCCCTCCGAGATGTTCCCTGTAAACTGTGTGCACACACCACATATCACATACCAATCAGGTGGCTCAGCCATGCAGAACTCCGTGGCTGCTGGAGGTGGAGGCAAAAGCAGAACCCAGAGAATCTGAAGTAGCCTCTGCGGTCCTTAGAGGCTGGAATGGGACCCAGAGTGAGTGCAGTGCCCAGAATTGGGCCAACGAGCAGGTAGGAACCAGGATGACTGTACTGGGGCTGGGCGCAGCCGTGCTTGAGGCTCCACTTCCCCCATTTCCCCTGCCTCTGACATTGGTATAGGTATGGCTCTCCCATCTCCCCTTAAAGGGACCAGTCACCCTGTGACACTGGTGTTAAGACAGAGTCTGCCACTGCTGAATAAGCTTCAGTATTTAGGTTCTGGTTTATACTAACTTGTTATATTGTATTCACCCGCAGTGGGGTTTTTAATTATCTAAATTTGAGTGAAATTCTGTCTGTTATACCCATATATTCCAACTGGCTTCAATGGGAGTACACATCAGTAATTCCAGGCAGAATCTGGGACTCTGCATTAATAAAATATTGTGGGATCTCACTAATTTGCACTTTGCTCAAACTTCCATCCCATAATTTGCACACAAAAAACCAGTGGTTTCTCCTCACTTTTCAGCATCTCTATAATGAGGGAGTGCTACTGTCTCATTTACTATGATTTATTCATTTTATTGCCAAATATTTACTAGGTTACCATACTCTGAAGTATAATAATTAAAGCCCAACTATACTTGTTAAGTAAATGAAGAAAAGGTTTTTATGATGCATTTTCCCTGCTTGGTTTTCTTTTTGTTTGTTTGAATTGTATTTGCTTGTTTACTTGCCAATTTACAAAATTTAGTCATTTGGAATGGGTTTCCCAGTCACTGATTTAAATTAGTTATGTTCAACTGCATTATCTTCTTTCACTAGCAATAAAAATATCCAGGTTTTTATAATTTTATAGGTATTTTCTCTACATTTTTTGTAAAGTTATGAGACACAAAGGGATGGAAAAATTCTGAGATAGGAAGCATAGGAGACATGATGAAATAACAGAAAAGAGCACCCCAGAATGACAGGGTGAAAACTATCTTCCCTTCTGGACTAATAGGTAGAGAGTGGACATAAATCAATGTAGCAGAGGTTTATTTGCAAAGATTATTTTTAAAATGTGTAAACCAACATCTGAATGAGCTTTCCCATACCATCAATTCGGGAATAGAGGGAAAAGACCTCAGGAGCAGACCATATTTGCATAGACACAGCTGCTTTGCCTAGGCAGTTAGCAAACAGACCTGCACTGCCAAAGTGATCAATTTTGGCTGTTTTGGGTTAAAATTCACTTTAGTCCTGGATACCTTAATTGAGGGGGATCACCCTTAATGGAACCTCACTCCCTAAGCAGGGGGTAGTGATGCCAAATCCAAATGGAAGTCAAAGGGGGTGGGGACAAAGTGTTCCTATCTGGTGGTGTGGATTCTGTTTAAAGAGTCCTAGTCACAATATGATCCTCCCTGTCCAGTAAGCAAAGACAGAGGTGATCGGACTCAAATTAGAGTCCTTGCTTCTGATGAGCGATCACAAGGTAAGCTGCTGTATGGGGCTGAAACTCAGATCTGGTGTGGGGACAGTGTCGTGCTGGAAGGCGACAGAGGCTGCAGCAGCAGAGAGGTTCCCCATTTCCCGCTGACATTACTGAGAGCTAAAATCACTAGGAACTGGGTTAAACGGTGGAACCTCAGAACACAGCATGGCAGCAAGGGGCCGAGGCAGTAGGAAGCAGTACGAGCGACTAGCAGCGACAGAGACAGCAGTGTGCAATGGCAAAGGCGGTGTAGACAACAGCAGCTCCTGCAGAGGCACTGCTCAAACCCCTTCCCACTTTCAGGGTGGGAGGTGAACCCACATGGACACACCTCTGAAATATGACCTCGGACAACCAACCATTAGTGGGGTGTAGAAGAGGGAAAAGGGGAGTAGCGTGTTAAAGGGACATTCATCTGACAGATTGTGTACCACAAGGTAGGAAACTGAGGTGAAAGACTACTGCCCAAGGTACCATAATATGGGTGTTTGGTTACTGTTTGCATTCTTTTGAATCACTGACATGGTACTTTTCCAAATTAATGCTGAGTTCCCTCTCCCTTTGAATAAATGTTTGTTGGAGAGGGAGGGGATATATACACAGACTCCGTGCTCGTGAATGGGGAAGTATTGCCTCTTAGAAGTGCCCAGAGGTGGTAGCAAGTTTTTCCACACATCTGGGTGGAGGCTTGAGCTGGTTCTGTTTTGTAATGCTAAGAAGAACCCCTACATATTGAGTCCAGCCCAGGTTGCTACCAACCCTACCTGGCAGAAGAGTTACAAATGGAAAGCATGAGACTGATTTCTTAAATCATTAATATTAAATAGCTTTGCATTTGCAGTGTGTTATACTATTACTTAACATGAAATTGGCTTATAAGGTTTTATAAGAATGGCTGGTCTTTCAGACACTTATGGGTACATTTTCAGCACAAAGCATAGGAATTAACATTAATGGGATTTATGCAGCAAAGTCCCTGAGCACCACTCTAAATGTTTCTCCACTTTGCTACTAATTCAGTGGGGTTGAAGGATGTAAATGAAAGCAGATTTTGAAGTAAAATATATATACGGGCCAGGTTTCCTGCTTATGTAAATTGGCATAGCTTCATTGAAGTCATTAATATGGGAGTCAAATTTTCTTAATTGAAATTTTAAGCTAGAATAATGTATCTATTTTATGTTATAACCTTTTAAAATACATACGATACATATAGGATCAGAGGACATGTATCAATACAACTGAAATTGTTTTCTGCAGCTGCTATCTATAAATGGGCTCAAGCCACAAAGTTCAGATCCAGGCCCAAAGTTTTCCAATATTTGGTTTTGTGCTATCTTTACTACTGTTCATTACAATGAAAATATCACCAATTCAAACGTAGTCTGATTATGGAGAGGGTCTAAAATATTACGGTCAATTATTACATTCATTTTGCTATCAGCATTTTAATATTTTAAGCAGATCTTATGAATTTTGGTTGAAATTCACAAGACTGGTCATTGTGATGTTATGGCTTCAGTTTAAAGGAAGAACCTGATTTTTAAATAAAGAAAACAAACCTTCAAAATATTAAGGAGATAAGTGCCTGTTCCAAAAGTCAAATAACAATTCTCAAAATTTACTCACACGTTATATTGTATCTTTTATCTGCATGTTCTAATTTCTAAGAAATAATACTTGTATCAGTAGGAGAAAAGGAAAGGCACCAGTTAGTAAAAAATAATGGCTGGAAGACCCTGCACATTTGTGGTACTGGCAGTCTAACTTTGGGATCAATTAATATCCCACGGTTACTTAACCTCATTATTCCCCATCACATCTTAATATTATGTACTGTGCCATATACTTTGTTGTAGTGGGCAAAATCAATAGAAATTGTTTAAATTTTAAATACATTTTAGCATTAAATGCTAATTCACAATGTTGTTATGCCATACAGTCACACAATATCCATTTAATCAAAAGTATTAACCATCCACAAGTTTTATTTTCAGCTGCAAAACTAAACAGTTAATAGTTTAATAAATTGGTATGGTCATCATTCACACAATCCAATTGATTTTGAATGACTCACCTCTGTTATAATTAACAGTGTATAATAGCACACTGAGAAAATGTCAGTTCCTGTAGGCTGGCTGAACAATGGTAACCAAAATTGAGCGATGCCTTAACAGTTAATGAAATTCTTTTTTAACCAATCAGAAGGAAATGTGTTCTTCATTTATAATACCATATGGATATCCGGACATATGGATGGTTCATAAATGCTCTACATTAAATTGTTATTTTTACGTTTTCAGTGTAACAAAAACACCAAGCAGGTGTTTTTAAATGTCACATTTTGAACAGCAACAGTTTCATTAACATAGAAAATTCATTATTCACAGTTGTATTACTGAAATATTAGTCAAGAAGAGATATTTTATTGGTGATATGGCAATATATCTATAGCAGGCATTCTTCTCCTGTATTTTAAATATCTCTTTCCCTTTCATACGTGTAAATGCACACACTCTCTTTCTGATCACAGTCGTAGCCATGATATTTATTTTCAGTACTGAAATTATAATATTTTCTTGTAAAGTCATGAATATACTCTCACTCCATTCTTATCGAGCACTGATCTGTGTGATGTCTTGCTCCTTTTTGTTTTGCTACAATGGGGTATCTTCACAGTACACCATATATACATAATTTATCCATGAAGCAGTTTAACACCATCCTTGCATTTGCAGAGGGAAATATAGAAGAAATGGTATGTGTTACAAAATTTTGTTAACTCTTGGGTTTGGTTTATTTTTTCAAAGCATTTAGTGTTGTATAAATTATAAAACATAATCAAGAGACATGAGAATGATCTCTGTAATCAACTTCAGTCTCTGCATATAAGAAAAAGTATTACAAAAGAAGAAAGAACATTAAAAATGTAGATTCCCACATACTTTGTTCTTTAATACAGTACATATGCAATTGCCACTACCAACATTTTTGTCTAGAATGATTAAGGAGTTCCAAACAAAAATGGGTTTGCAATTTCATCTATCAGTGCCAAAATGTGTAACGCAGCACTATGTTTCCAATGACCTGTAAGCAGTTTCCTTTCTGAACTCTGCTTCTTTGGAGTTTGTGGCTCAGATAGTTTAATTTCCAAGTCTACAACTTGGTATATAAGATGTCAGCCAGAAGTGGTTCCCCACATTCCCCTGCCCACCAAATAGTTTCAGTCAGTTCAGCCATTTTAAAAAAGTTGGTTTGCACTTTAGCTCTCTAACATGAAGCATATATTTTCATTATCACTTTTCTGACATAGTTTATGTGTAATATAAAAGAAATAACAAAAACAAAATGCAAACATAAAAATTGACAGTATATAAAACTCTAACATTGTGTTAGTCAGATATAAACCTAGGCGTACAGGAACGCTGCAAAGGCACCACTGACATATGCCTGTACGCTGTTGGGTAGCAGCCCCAGAAATACGTATGTTCCTCACAGAAATTAGTTCTAGTGGAAGTGTGAATAATATCTAATTGCCACTGTCGGATTTGGAGAGAAAGGATGGGGAAGGGACTGGGCACTTGCATATGACTTGGGAGATCTTCTTTGCTACAGATTTCTTGTGTGACGTTGGGCAAGTCACTTAATCTCTCTGTGCCTCAGTTCTCCATCAGTAAAACTGGGATAATAGCACTGCCCTACCTCACAAGCGTTTTGTGAGGATACATAAATTAAAGATTGTGTGGCGCTCAAATATTGGCTGATGGGGGCTATATAAGTACTTAAGAAAAGTAGGATCGATAGAAATACTACCACCACTTGATTCCCTAGCTCTCACCTGTTCGCTCTTTGGAGCAAATCTGCCAGTATGACACATTTCACATAACACTCATGTCTGTGATCCCCCATCAACACTTGCCCACATTCCCACTGGTTTCTTATATACCAAGCCAGGCTGTAGGTTTCCAGTTGCAATCACTCCTTCCAGGTCCAGAGGCCACTGTGACACATTCTAAGTAAGGAGCCTGTGTGGTTCTCTGATTCTCTCCACTCACTGCTCCTCCTGCAGGCCCTAGCTGCCCAAACACCCTCACCATCAACCCTCCCCACAGCTATCCCAGTGCCCCTTCCCCCTACAACTGCCCTAGCCAGGGCCAACCAAACAACTACTATCTAGGTAACCTACACACCCTCCAACACCACATGCCTCTCCCACTCACCCCGGTGAAGGGTCCTGCTCTGTGTGTGGGTATGGGGTGGAGGCTTCTCACTATCTGTTTCTGGGAAGCACGGGGAAAGAGGGTTAAGTTCCCGCCTTCCTATTATTCTGGGACAGGAGTGGGGGAGTTGTGCCTGAAAGAGAAACTAATGACTTTCTGTCACCCATGAGAATGACATGGAACCACACAAAACTTGGTAGGTATAGGAGAGATCTTTCTAAAGGTTGTGCGGCGAGCCAGATCAGGGCAGAAAATGGCTGTTCTGTTCTCCACTCTACCAAAAGGTTTGCTGGCATGAACCCATGAGCAGAATATGGACAGAATTTGGCCCCTGATTAGTCTGAACAACGTAGCTAACATGGCACTACAAAATGATGACAATTTCATTTACATTTTATGTTATCCTAAATACACTGAATAAAGTGAAGACTCTCAGAGCATGAATGACACAACTGAAGCATCTTTCCCTCATGAGCAAGCTTATTACTAGGTGGTGGAATTAGGACATTACCTGTGAAAATACAGGACCACAGCCACAACCATCAATCAGGTTATCAAATCCATTCCCCTAGCTAAGGCAAGATAGACACAGCCAGTATTTAACCCATCTTGATCCACAGTCTTAATTTACTTTAGTATATTAGAACATTACCTTCTTATTGATTATAGATCAGGCATTTTAGCAGCTTTGTCACACCCATTTAGTATATTTTCACTGTCATCACACCATATAGATGGGATTCCTAAAGATTATAAGGGAAGGTAATGTCATCCTAATATTAGGGATGCTGACTGAGGTGCGTGAATTTCACGGCACATAGAAGAAGCTTCCCTTGACAACTAAACATTCATTCTCTGAAATTCTCTTTCTGCCCTCTTCCAACAAATAGAGTCACAAGAAATGTATTCAGATAAATAATTCTGCATACACTGTGGCACAGAGATAATGGAGTATGCTAAGAACTGTTGGAGTAAAAAAACAAAACAAGGTTCAAAGCTTTATACCATGAAAGGTAGCCCTATGCCCTTAATATAGGCATGGTTCCATCTTCATGAATTTCTAAAGGTCACTGTGAAGTGTGTGTAGTATTACACATATATTGTAGGAACTCCTTTCCTCTGCTTCTCCCATCCTAGGAAAATCATTATAAATCAATGTGTGCTAAAAGCTAATTGCAAAACATTGCACAGTAGAGTAGTAAGGTCATACAAACCACTATTGGTGTCACACACACACACACAATCCACATAAGTCTACAACCTAATAACTGGTAAAGTGAAGATATTAGAGTAGTAAATAAAAGGAATTGTTGTGAACAGAAACAAATAAACCTGTTTTCCACCAAATGAATGGCCAGAAGCAACCATATTGCAAGCAAGTCTTTAAGAATGGAGAACCATTAAGGTCTTCAAGATATTTTTTGAGTGCAGTCCGCGCACCTACACTTCAAGGAAATAAAGGAGAATTATACAAAACATACAGGAAAATGGATATCATCCCACAGTGTTTCACAAATAATAAAAAATTACACATTTGTATCACAGCGTATAGTCCTTTGGATAATAATTCTTAAAAACAAATATTTTTACCAGATCAAATGCTTCTTAACAGCTCTACGTAACATCACTTTAGCCACCGAACAAGGAACATCATTTAAAATACTCTCTATATCCACCATGAAATTACATCACTTTGAATCTATTTTGGACAAAATAATAATTGATTTAAAAACAGAATGACATCTCTACAGTGCTAGGCAGTAATTCAAACAAGAATCTAAGCAGCAACTATCATAGATTTTCATCTCTCTGGATACAATACAGATGATCAATAAGCCAGAATGAATGCTCAAATGCTAGCTACATTCTCAAAGACTTGGAGGGCCATGCCAACTGCACACACCTGGTAAAGGGTCTCTGCTTTCCAACTATTTCAGCTATTGAATCTACTGTACACTACAGAATTCCTACTTCCCTTAGGACCGAGTCTCTGAATGCCAAAGCTGACACATTTACTTTTTAAAAATAGCATCTCCTGTCTCCCAGACCAACTTCTATTCCTTTGTGAAACCACCTAATAACTGAATCTAGTCAGATAGTAGTACTGCTCTTGTGAGCAATTATACATCTGCTCACTTTATCACAGGGGTTCCATCATTAAAACAAACACACAAAAATTAGACATGTTATGGGGTTTTATTAAGTTCCCATGATTATGAATTTCAAACTTCTCGTAAATGAACTGAGTTTTTGTGCTGTTACAATTTTCTGTATAATGTAGTTACTCTACCTAGATTATGTATCTGATTTCAACAGCAGGAACCACAGCTGTTTTAACAATATTTGCAATTAGGCAACTTGATAAAATGCTACAATTCTGCTTCCTTGAATAAGTGCCACAAGGCATTTATCTGTTGCTTTGATACCCTTAGTCCAGATATTTGATAGATGCTAAAAGAGCAGCCAAGGTATCAAACACTTAGCAATATAGACATTAGGTGCCAACAGAATATAGTGCCAAAGACACTGGCATGCTCCATTTTGAAATGCTGACTTAATTCAGAAAAGCTGGGACAGGCTAGCAGCAATTCAAAAATTGGTGGTAATTCATTTTTAAAATAATTACTGCATCCAGAACTGAAATTGCAATTAACCACTAGATCCTAGAATATTCTCTAGAATGAGGAATTCAGTTAGTATTGTGGCAAAAATTGCTGTGAAGTAGCTGAAGGATATTGAAGATGGTAGCTGGAACCTCAGAAAGAAGCAAACAGTTTAAAAGACGCTTCAGCCCATGACAGAAATGTGAATTACACGTGAAGGAGGGTTTGTATGCCCGACAATAATCAAAACAATGAAACCATTGAACAAAGGACTATCTGAAGTTATTCTGAAGACTATACTTAAACTATCTGAAGTTATTCTGTCCACAGCATACATTGCTGGGCCAGCCAACAGAGTGAGGGTCACTGCAATTGTTATTGACAGCCTTGAAGTCTTTAAGAAGAAAGAAAGAAAAGAGTCAATTGATGCTTATTTAAGGCTCTGGATTGATAGACTTCCATCTGGTGGGCTATTTCTCTACAGAGTTACAGAATAAGCAGCAAGTGTACGGGCTACTCATTAAAGCCCTACCTCTCCTGACTTCAGATCTTGGGGGACCACTCTTAGAGGTGAGACTGCAGTTCACTCTCCTTCTCCATTCCATCCTTGGAATCTCTCCTGAGGTTGCCAGTTAGTGTGACAAGAAAGATGGTGGGTTTTGAATAAGTTTACAGTGCAGTTACTCCATGAATCCACCAGTGGTATGGTTGAGAATACTGGTGCCAAAGAGCTACACAGAAATGAGAAAAGTATGAAACAAAAAAAAATAACACCCCCCGACCCCCCAAAAAAACCTCTACCAAAACCAAGGAGTTTGAACATAGAGCCAGCAGAAAGACAACTATAAACAAAACCATTTAGCCACATACTTACTAGGTGTTACATGTTCCTTCCAGGCTGGCCTGATGCAACACACATGCCATGTTTCACTGACTCACAATCATAAGAAAATGCTGTTTCCTTCTAAAACTGGAACATTAACTCTCATGGCTCTGTGAGAATGTGACTGCATTAAATCTTGATGACCAGGAAGATATGTCATTCCTTTAACTGTGATGAGTTATATTCAATAAATTTGTTAGTCTCTAAGGTGCCACAAGTCCTCCTTTTCTTTTTGTGGATACAGACTAACACAGCTGCTACTCTGAAACCATTCAGGGTTTTGTTTTTATTAACAACGTCTTTTCAATGAATTATAGAAAACAGAAATGGAAAAGACTTATTTTAATGTAGTCCATCACTCTGACAGTGCAGAATTGTCCTTGGTCCAAACTGAAATTATTCATATGACAGGGCTTCCATGAGTTTCAGACAGACATACTTAGACTTAATCTCTATGCATGCAAGCAGGGTTCCTAGCAACACTGTTCTTTTGCTAGAGTTTAGAGTATATTGCTACAAGTTTGGAACTGTAAAACATTCTGGATGATGATCATGAAGACAGCAAAGATATAGAATCACAGAAACATAGGGTTAGAAGGGTCATCTAGTCAAACCCCCTGGCATGATGCAGGATTTGTTGTGTCTAAACCATCCAAGGCAGATGGCTATCCAGCCTCTTTTTGAAAATATCAGATTCCCAGCAGTGACCACTGTTATATTATTAATAAATATTTTAAGGTATCAAATCTCTTCTGAGTCCTTTACAGAGATAAAGGTATGAGATTTGAGTTGGGATTTGATGGAGTAGAGGAGAGAGACTTGGCACAAAGGAAGATGATGGGATTCCAGGCACAGAGAGCCGCACGACTAAAGGCACAAAGGTCAGAGTGGGAGGATACGTAGGGACAGATCTTTGGCACTGATACAGCTTCTCTGTGCTGTAGCTTTAAATTAATCTTAAAGGGGCACTTGGGGGTGAGGCTGAGAGAAAGATGGTGTGACTGAGGTGCCACCAGCAATCCCAGCTGACAAATGGTTTCTTTGGGCTGTCAGCACTCAGTGTAAGGTGGAACAAGCTTCAGGGGACTGAATCTGCAGCCCCAAGATCGGTAGAGATCATTTTCAGCCTATCCTGAACTGTGCAAGACACAAGAAGGACCGTCCAGAGAGTCCAGCAAGGAGACAGGTGATGAGTGATCAGAGGCAGAGTTGTGAAAAGCCACAAAGTAAAAGTGAAGAAGACTTAAATTTTATGCACAGACAGACAGGGAGCCAAATAAAGAGATATGAATGGGGTCTTTTGGTTGGAGGGATGGGGGTGACTTGGTCAGAGGATGATTATTTTGGCCTCAATTTTGGTGAGGTGGAAGAGGGCAGAGTTAGAGACTGAGATTACAGTACTTCAGATGTCAGAAAAACTGGTGTGAAAGTGTGAAGATTTGTATAATAGTTACAAAGGGAGAAGCAACAAGATCTAGTGAAAGGCTGGATATGAGAGAGAAAGAGGGAGAAGTCATAAGTAGCTCCACATTTTTGTGTTTGAGTGAAGCGGAAGATAGCGGATTTGCCAGCAATAATGGAGATGGGGGAAGAGAAATGGTTTGGTATGAAAGATAAAAAGCAGGTTTTGCCATGTTTATTCTGACTAAGTGATGGGACCTCCATTGGAAGAGATCTAAATGGGGTCTTTCCATCACTTCTGTCTTTTTTTTTTATTCTACCAGCCCTCCATCCAACCCATTGACCAGAAACACTCTTTTGCACTTGGTTTTAACCTTAACCAGTGACGCAGCCAGTTAACAGATTGAAAATACTTTGAAGTCTTTATTTATTTATTTATTTTTCTTGGTTTATATTGTGTCCCTACTGTGATACTGTACAAAAAGGAATGTGAACATTTATATCACTGTTGCTACCACTGTGATACATTTGCAATAGATCTTGTACAAAGTATGCCTTGTAAAGTATCAATGGAAATATTATAGTTTGCTAGGTATTATTATCCTGTTTATATGCCTGTCTTGTCATTGTATATGAAGTTATGAATTTTTGCTGTGTGTTTGTATCTCAAACATGTTGTGTTCCTGTGTAGTACCCACAAGGCAGATTTACATCAAGACCAGCCAGTCACAGGTAATAGGCCAGTAAGGAGAATGAACTATAACAATGGGCCTTTCCTGAGGATGCCTCATAGAGCACATGGACAATGGAGGCCCAGTGACTTAGCAGGGCACATAGGACATGTGATCCCTAACTCCATGTGGAAGACAGTAAACTTTCCATGCACATGGGCTGAGGGTATAAATGGAGACTGTGACATCACCTTCTTGCCTCTTTCCTGCTGCACATCTCTGGACTTGATTTCTAACAAAGGGAAGCTTTGAACAATGGACTGAGGACCCCCAATCTTTTGGGTGATCCAGAGACATAACAAACTAGCAGATTTAGCATCACTGCTATTATCTTGATTTACAAACTCTGAAATCAACTGTAATGTATATGATTCATTTTAACTTTTTAATAACTCTCTTCTTTTTTTTGTATTAATAAAGCTTTTAGTTTTTAGTTTACTAAAGGATTGCCTATCAACATGGTATTTGGGTAAGAGCTGAAGTATATTTTGACCTGGGGTGTGCGTCTGGTTCTTTGGAACTGGAAGAACCTAATATATGTGATTTCTGGTTTTAATAATCATTTATCACAGAAGTCTGATTTGTCTAGATGATGGGGGGGGGGGAGGGAGTACTGGGCCTGAAGGGGACAGTCTGTGGCTCCATAATAACTGGCATAGTATTTTGGAAGCATATATTTGTTACTGGCTTGGTGAAACCTTATGATAGAGTATAGCACCTGTCTGGGATATACGCCCTGTATTCTGGCAGTCTGACCTGAGATTGGTGCTCTTAGCTGTATTCCGTACCAGGCAGTGTGACAGCTACCATAAATCTCTGTATCTCTGATACACATAGCAACAATTGTCTACACTGACAAAATATCAGCACTTCTAAAATAAATCTCCATTTAAGAAAAAAAACCAACAAAACCTTAACACACAAGTCCTCCCAAAGCCTGCCATTGTCAGCTCTCTAGAAAGCTGTAACAGCTTATTTCAAATGCAGACCTTGCCACTGCAATTTCTGCCTCTGACATCTCAGGACCAGGTTACTGTGATGCACTTAAATCTATTCAGAGGCAAAAGCTAATATAGAATCTACAGCCTACTTTTTGAATGGGGAGTATCTTATAGCAAGCCTATGAAACCAGTGCTTCCTGGCTGCACTTGCTACCTGTGGGTCTCTGGACAGAGTTCCTGAATAACCTGGAGACTTGTTTACCTGATAGGATGCCTCACAACATACTGCCACAGTTGGGGTCTGTGGTGGTGCTTCCAGTCAGTAGAAACTAGTGACATCAGATATTGGGTAGAAAACTGAAACAAAGTTGTGTTCCAAACCAATTTACAGCAGTGATAAAAATCACACTTAATCTTATTCCAAACAGGGTTGGCAATGTTTGTTCTGAAGAGGTTCATTCTACTTTGCAGGAAAGATAAACAAAATCTGACAGAAACTCATAGAGCAAAAAGCTCTCCACCAGACTGGTTGGCATTCACTACTCCACCACCATTCATGGCCCTTGGCCCCATCACACAAGAAGCGGCTCTAAGGAATATTCAAGCCACCTGCAAAACAGAGCTGTGCCTCTCTAGGTGGATGAAAACCAGCTCAGAACAACTGTATCCACTGCTAAAGGATGCTGTTAGAGCTGTGCAAATAACGGATTTATTGGTTTGCTGGCAGTTCCAAAAAATTGAAAAATAATTTTCAGGTCAACCCAAAATAAACATTTTTTAAAACTTTTGACAAATTGAAAATGTAAAAAAAAGTTTGGGGTCAAACTAAATGTTTAATTCAACCTGAAACAAAATGATTCGTTTTGATTGTGAATTTGTTTTGTTTTATATTTTAATTTTTTTAAAAAAACTGAAGGAAATTTCAAAATGATAAGTCATTTTGAATAAAAATATCAAAGGATTTAGATTTTTTCTACTTTTTTTGACCAAAACAATTCAGCAACATTGAAAAGAATTCCAAAAATGTTTTGGTTGACTCAAATCTGCATTTTTGGCAAAAAGCAAAAATTCAGACAAAACATTTTGCCCAGCTCCAGCGACTACTACTGCCTCCTTCATTGAAGATAACTGCAAACCTTTCTAAAAATGCAGTATTTCATTTGGTGCACAAAAAGGTGACACTGGACATAGACAAGCTCTCCAGCTAAAATCCCATCTAGCACTTCCCATTCCTAAACAAAGTCATTGAGAAAGTAATTACGATATGTTACATCCACCAGTATCCTGAATGTTTTGCAGTTGGGCTTCAGATCTGGAAACAGCATGGATACAGCATTAGTAGACCGACTTCCTCAAAGCAGTAGATGGAATCCACATTTCAATTCTCAGACTCCCCAATTTTTTTTTCAGATTTCCACACAGTCAACCTGAAGGTACTATTGACGTGCACACATTGCATAGTTGTGTAGATAGCACAGTACTAAAGTAATGCCAATCATTCCCCTCCAACAGGACTTACAGTGGTTATTGGAAACTGTTCTACATCCCCGGAGACCATTACTCATGAGTTCCCACAAAAATCTATTCTGGCTCCCTCATCTTTAATACCGATAGAAGAGCACTTTGAGCAGCGGTGAGACACAACACTGGGTTCCACTCCCAACAGTATTCAGATGACACACAGCTGTGTATATCACTTTGCACAAATGGAACCAATGGCTTTACAAGGATGTTACAATGTCTACACAACAGCGGCTCCTGGATGAAGAGAGTTGGCTCAAATTCAACCTGGGTAAGACTGAAGCCATGCTGGAAAATGTTTTGATGAACTAACCAAAACACTGTTGTCTCCCTCCGCTGAAGGAGTATCCCCTCCTATTTGTCAAACTGGTGTAAAGCCACAGAGGTCTTGCTTCAATTTTCACTTTGCTTGGATGACCAAATAGCATCAGCATCCAAATAAGACCAAAAAACAAAACAAAAAAAACCCTTTCATATCCAGCTTGTTAGGAATCTTCACCCCTTCCTCTGAGATGAGGATTTGGCCATAGTGAGCTATGCACCTGTCACCTCCATACTGGATTTCTGAAACTGACCACATCTAGGACTGAACAAGGAAGCAATGAGGAGGTTCCACCTGTACAGAACTTGGCTGCCTTCCTTCTCAATGAGTCACACCTACAGGCACACCACCTTTGTGCTCTGATCCTTCTGCTGCTTCCCAGTTCATTTCCAGTGCCAGTTCAAGTGCTTGGTCTGGCTTTTCAAAGCCATTAGTGGCTCAGGACTTAGATACATCAGTGATTGCATGTCTATCCACAACCTACCATGACAGATGAACTTCTCTGGAACAGTACTGCTTACAAATCCCCGGACAAAGTTCTTGAGGACTGGTGATAAAACATTCTCAGTCAAGGGATTTGGGTATGGAATGAGCTTCCTGAGCTCAGACTAATGCAATGTTTGACCATCTCTTAGAGAATGTTGCAAGATCTTCCTCTTTGAGAAAGTTTTCCCCATTGTAACCAGAACGGTGAGAGGAAAAACACTGAGACATATATTGACATATATACAGCAAGAAGACCTTTCTATGGTAGCAAAGGGCGAAAAGCAGAAGACCATGAAGTCCACTTGGAACTCTGCCTGGGAAGTGAAAATCTAAATTGCCTGGGAAGTTCTTAAATACAGTGGTAATGGGTGCTATAAGAAAACCCTAAGATAGATCACAGGACACCATCGAAACATCATTCCAGTGATTAATGAAGATTTTCAAATCAATAATAATCAAAGTATTGGTAAAATGTGCTTACCCAAGCCAATCACTTATTCAACCTATGGTCTGGGAGGAGTGAGGGAAATCCTCAAGCTTGATGGATTTGAAATACACATTTCAATCTTCCTACAAAAATGCCTAATTCAAAGACAACCAAAAATCAAATGATTCATTGAACCAGAGCTATTCTTGTAAGCCCAACATATTTTAGATGCTTTAATATTCCACTTAAAATACCAAAATGAATTCTATATAAAATAATAAATTCTTTGCAGAAAGAGTATCCCATTTATAAAATACCAGTTGTATTCTTGTAGGAAAGGAAGCAAAACAGACCCACAAGGCCTGATTCTCCATCACTCTGCATGTTGTGTAAGTATCTGTATCAGTGTAAAGTGAGTGCAAAGAGGATAAAGAATGAAATCATTTGAATTTGGTAGATTGTGAAACATTGCAGAGTGCTTCTTGCCATTTATAAAATATATAAAAAAGTCTGTATGTAAAGGCCCTGCAGCTGGCCAGCCCTTATCAGTTATCAAACCGTGGCTGGGAAGGGATCAAGTGTTTTCTATAAAGGGCTCAAAGAACTTAGCTGGAGGGAGCTGCAGACAGGAGATGGCCTCCTGCAGCAGCGGGATTGAAGGTAAGGATGTGGCCTTCTTTCAGCACTGGCAAATGGTGGGCAGAGGACCTGCCATGGTGGGCAGAGGACCTGCTATGTTTGGATGTTCTGCCTTAAGTTTTGTTTGAAGAAGAAAATGGTGCCCCAGAGGAGGGATCTGAATGACTCTGGGCGTGGCAGTGACTCCTTCATGGGTTGGGGAGATAGGCCAGCAGCCTCCACATGCCCTGTAATAGGTCCCTTTTTGCACTGGGATTTCTGGCACATGCAAAACTTTAAAAAAACTGGACCCAAAGTTTATTAATTTGAAAATATGTAAGAGAGGGCAAAACCAGGGCTTACCTAAACTCCACACAGCCCCAGTGAATTCACTGGGATTGACCTGGACAATTTGGCCCAACAACATTAGAAGCTTTTTATTAAGAAAAAAAAAGATTTGCACTATTTAAATGAACTAAATGCAACATCATCTATGTCTACAAGTCTGCCTCCCTCAACTGGACTTGTGATTTAACAATCCCACCACTAAACTAATGGGACTGAGGCAGAGAAGGCAGCTCTACTTCACATTTTAGTGGCAATTAGGAGTGGAAGAGAGGAAAGAGGATAAAAAGGGGAGGAGAAAGGTCAGAGCTGCACATGCCCATTCTGGACAGACTGCCAGTCAGTATGAAAATAAAATTTTAAATTAAAATTAAAAATTTTCTGCCTCCTCCAGAATGTCAATATCCTTGGGGAAGGAGGTCACGTCAGGAACTATCAAAGAGTTCCCACTGCACTTTTGAAAAGATTTCAGTGAATAAATATAAACATTTTATTAAATATAAATAGTAAAGATCTTTCAATGATCAAGCTAGCATGAAGATAATTTGAAAGCTGATTTACGATCTAACAAATAGACATGAACACGCAGCTCACCAGCAGGGTGGAGGCGGCCATTTTTCTAATGCACTAAAAACAAGCAGAATGGGATGTGTAGTCATGGTTACGACTCCTTGATGTGTTGGCCAGTTCCAGCCTGCCCCTGGAGTATAGAGATGCTTGCCAGCTAGTAATGCTCCCCAAAGAAGTGTCCTTCAACTAGGGATAGCCCCTTGCTTGGATTGCCGGGTGTGTGGGGGAGAGTGGTGTAGTCACCAGCTATGCTGACTCTACACCGTCTAGGGACTCTCTTTTACCAGGGGAACCTTCAGGGTAGAAGATGTAGCCAGTTTCTGTCCCCTTTGCACAACAGGGAACAGAACAGGCAAGAGAACCTGATGCATCATACTTTTTAAAAAACGATTTAAAGTTATAGTTCAGTGTACACAAGCCAAAAATGATTTGCACTATAGGCCTCATATATGGGGTGATGCTGAGCATTCAAATACTGATCAGGACATCACAGGTGAGCTTCGCATTTTGCTGGATGTAGGCCTTTATTAGCTTTCAGACTGTAGTGCTAAGGAAAAAGGATGCCCCTTGCTCTTGATGGAAAAGCCCACAAGGTGGAGCTGGAGCAGGAGGGTTGAAATTTCCATGTTCGTTCTGAAAATCTGCTGAGGTTTTAATATCTGATCACTGAAGACATTAAAGAATTAACTGCAGTAAAACGAGAGGGGTCTCCAGTTTCAAATCAGCTTTGAAAAGTAGAGGATGTTCAAATCCTGATCTGAACTTTGTGGCTGGCCTTTGTCTCTGTAACAGGCCAGGCCAAAACCCTGCAGTTGAAAAATTGCAAAACTTTGGGAAAGTTTCAAAGCACATATAAATATTATGGTTCAGGCCCATTTCTAAATATGATAATTATTCATTCATGTAGGACCAACAGTGTGTGCCATGCTTTACAAACAAATATAGAGATGCATTCCCTGGTCCCAGTAACTTAGGTCTTGAACCTGATCCCACTGAAGTCAACATCCAAACTCCCAACGATTTCAGTGGTACAGAATGAAGCCCTTAGGAAACACAAATAATACACACAGATGTTTCCCAAACATTTAGGATCATGATATATTTTACATAATATTCTGACCCTTACAATTATGTTATAGTTAGGCAAAACAAAAGAGGGGGGGGGACTGAAAGAGGGAAGGTAGAGATAAAAAGATGGAAAGAAATAGTTTCGCTTGTATCTCACACAATAGCACTACTAAGCAGGACTCACAAACTGCAGTTCTAAATAACCCTCATTTCTTTCCAGCATGAAAAAATAGGCCACTATTCTGTTCTAAATAGAGCTTTACAATACTTGTTCTTTGTTCAATCCTTCATAGAACACTGTGGTGTGTAAAACCTGTCTAAAAATCAATCTCTCTCTCTCTTTTTTTTTTTGGTCCTGCTGCTACCATGGATATGACATCATTTTTGCCAACCGTTGCTAAGTCATGAAGAGAGAGAACATTTCCTTTTCTCACACAGAGTGCAGGGAAGGAGCCAGCACTTCCAAGAGACACAATGTTCTTTTAATTCAGCCAGGGAAAACAGTAAGAGAGAGCTGTAGATGGTCTGGGAAATGGCGTATGGCCATGCAACACACAAAGTGATAGTGCAGCCTGGCCAATCTCAGTTCTCACTAAATTGGTGGCCTATTTTCTCATCTCAAAGAAAAGAAGCAGAGAAAAAAGCCTCAAAGCCTAACCCTGCTGAGGCAACATGTTTGTCTCCAGCCCTTCCCAACAAGGACTGCATTCTCTGCTGAAAAACAGAAGAGGGAGTGCTTATGATCTATATGTGAGCTGCAGGGCTTTATCCTGTGAGCAGCATCTATTAAACCCTTAAATATAATATGTTATAAATAACAGAGGGTGGAGGAAAGGAAAGGAGCGTTGAGAATATAGGGACAGTAGGTTCAAAGGGGCCAAAGAGATATTTAGGATTTAATTATGGACAATTTAATAACCAGCCCAACTCATCTTTCATCTGAATGCCTATAGGTTCAAGGGCAAATTCTGATGTCCTTATTCAGTATTTCTCATTCAGACAAAAATTCCACTGTGGTCAACAGGCGTATTGCCAGAGGAAGGACTTTCCGGATGTGAGCCTCAGTATGATGTGAGCTTCAGCCTTCAGGGCTGGCTTGCTGTGTGTATACAGCAAGAAAGATACTCTATACTGTGGGCCAACATGTTAAACCATTTCAGCCCAGTTTGAAACAAGATTATGGTTCAAGTCCATTTTGTCCCTTATGTTTTTACATGTAATGACTTGATACACTGACATCAAAACAGGGGTCACTGAAACCTATAGATTTTCTCCACCGCCTAGACAAATCAGTCCACGATGCTGAGACGTAAAACTGTGAATAATTTTCTGCCAGGACTGCAAACTTTTACAGCTTATATTGTTTGCAGAGGAGTGAAGAGGAGCACTTCAACATGTGTGAGAAAGGGTTAAAGGCCCAGGTAGCCACATTCACTTCACCTGGGTGGTAATTAGGCAGTTACTTGTCAGCCAGAGAGGGTGGGAAGGAAGGATCAGGTGATAACTCAACAGATCCTTGAGCCTTATAAATCAGCTGCGTGTGTTCAGGGAATGGAGACTGGCTGCTGTGACCAGCTGAAAAGCCAGAGACTGCTGGAGGCTAGAGGCCTCAGGAACACTCAGGTTGGGCAGGACAGTGCTTGATACCAGCATCAGGGAAAGGCAGTGGAGCCCCAGGAAAGGGCTGAGCACAGGGCCCAAAGGATAAGTTGGTTCTTTGGGTCTATGAACTGCACCTGGACATTTTGTTACCCCAGAAGGGTTTGGACTAGCCACTGCTCAGCTGGAAGGCTGAGAGGGATGCAGACAGAGGGCCTACTGGGGTCACAAAAACCTAGCACTCCCTGACACAAGTAGGTACACTGGTGGTGAGTGTGCATTGTCACAGGCACACATGCCAAGTTCTCCATCTCAAGAGAGGAATTTCTTGCCACAGCTATTTATCACATATTAATTTCATTTGCCAAAGACAGACTGTTCTTGCTTTTGCTTTCCTTTTTCTAAAAAGCAAATACAATTCACTGCATCTCAGATAAGGATACCAAGCAGAACATACATTTCTGTTTGTTTTTTAAAGAAATGGGAAGGGGGAGGGAAGACACTTCACAAAGAGGGGGAAAGTTTTGTAGCCAAAGAACAGATGTGGTGCAGGCAGATTCTATCAACCTCACCTCATTCATGGTTTCCACAAACTATTCTAGTCTCTTTGGGGATGAAAAGTCATTAAGGCTGTGCACAGTCTGAGTTGCCATGGGGATGGCTGACAATATTTAACTATGTGCACTCATTCAGTGACAAAACTTAATGTGTGCTAGAAAATTAGATGAGAACACAAACACATCTCCTAGTTTGCAAAGGACTGGATTTCCACAAGGCAGCCAGCAGGGGGAGCTAAAGGAGTGAAGGAGTTTCTTGCCCACAATTTAAAAAAAAATCCTCTCTACTCCAGTCTAAGAAGTGATAATTGTAGAAAATGCATACTTTAAGATGAAAAGCTGTTGAATATAAGCTTTCCCTTGATTGTGTATTTTTGGCTTTCCCTTTCAAACATCTTCAACTCACAAAGAGACATTCTCACAGATTTCCATGTACACTGGCATATAAGGTAGGTACTAGTTTGATTGACACAATGAAACAGTTGAGAGAAGGTCCATACTATATTCTTTTAAAAATATTTTTATATGGTGTGTGTGTGTGCGTGCACATATGCATGCATACATGCGGGCACTTGTATGTGTGTTTGTGTGTATATATATCTATATATCTATATCTGTATATATATAGTGAGGGAGAGAGCACATCTGTGGAAAACGTGAATTTCCAAAGATATATTTATCAGTTTATCCAAAAAGGGACTAGAACAGTAGTTTGACAAGAAGGGATTAGCATACAGTACATAGCCTAGGACACGGAAGAGACTACTGTTGACAATAAGATAGAACATTATGAATCAGCAGTGAGTTTCCATCCTGAGCGATCAACTAAGGGCTTGATCCTGCTCTCAGATATGAAGGCAGGTGTCTTGTAAAATCAGGCATGCCACTTGCACTGCAGCTGATATTACAAGACATCAGGAGATGTGTGCTTGTTTACCAAAAAGCAAATTCAAAGTGCATAAAATAACTGTGCTTTAAGAAAACCAAAAATTCCTCCCGTAACAATCCCTGCCAGCAAGGAAAAACGAGACGAGGACTGCAAAAAGGACCCGATTTTCACTTAGTAAGAATTAAAAATGACTGATAGTTTTGGATAGAAATTTCCAGAATTTAATATAATCTCAGCCTCAGAACCAAACATTTTAGATGCTTTACAGTCCACTGACAGCATTTGTTTTGGGTTCACTTGCACATGAATGCCCAGGAAGGAAATGAAGTGAATGTCCAATGTAGAGCTCACAGGATATGCAGCTTGATAGGGTGTTAGCATCAGCAGGGTTCATTCTCTCCTCAGAACCCCAGAGCAGTACAACTGTACTACTGTGCGCCTTTGTGCAGCACTAGGAAGGCTGGAACAATTCCACTAACTATAAAGACATAGTGCATCATCTAGGAAAAACGCCCTCTTCTTCCAGTGAGGTTACTTAAGGGTCAGGGAAACGTGATCTCTTTTGTAAACGTCTCACAATCTCTCTCCCCCTCTCTCTCTTTAGATCCTTTTAGCAAAGTTGCAAAGCCTTAAAGTTTGATTGAATTCAAACAGTGTTGTAAATTCAGGAAATTGTTTTCTTCTGAGTTACTAGTTCTGCAAATCTATATCCTATTACACACACACATTCCATCAAAAATGTGTTGCAGCTCTCCAGAAGTTGATTAGTTTAATCTTGTTTTACACTGTTTCATTGGCATTTGCTCATTTCTCAATCGTCAACACGTTTAGACCCCCTCAGCCTTATTGAATCCTTAACCTATTTAACAGACAAAACCCACATAGATTTACAAGAAACAAAACCACACCTTGTAGATCAGTGGCTCTCAAGCTTTCCAGACACTGTACTCCTTTCAGGAGTCTGATTTATCTTGTGTACCCACCCAAGTTTCACCTCACTTAGAAACTACTTGCTTACAAAATCAGACATAAAAATACAAAAGTGTCACAGCACACTATAATTGAAAAACTGCTTCCTTTCTCTATTTACCATATTATTATAAAAGAAATCAATTGAAATATAAATATTGTACTTACATTTCAGTGTATAGTACGTAGAGCAGTGTAAACAAGTCATTGTCTGTATGAAATTTTAGTCTGTGCTGACTTCGCTAGTGCTTTTTATGTAGCCTGTTGTAAAACTAGGCAAACATTAAGATGAGTTGATGTACCCCCTGGAAGGCCTCTGTGTACCCTCAGGGGTACGCAAAACCCCTGGTTCAGAACCACTGCTGTAGATGAGGGGAAAAAATATCAGAAAATTTCAATAAGTCAACTTTGAGTCATATGGTATTTTCTCATCACACTTTACACTCCTGGAAACTTGCATCTATTAATGATTTAGGACAATTCAGTAAAGAGAATATGTACTGCACAACTTTGTGTTTTTAAACAGACGAAAATCTTTTTGTTAATTATACAGAGAATAACAAGAATCATCAGGAGAAAAACTTGCTACCAGGGAGAAGAAAACTACTGATATAATGAAACATTAAAAGAGATCACCATCCCATTTTATACATAATAATGTATTTTTAGCCAAAGGAAAGTATGGGGTTTTTTTTATATTTGACAAGGGAGAAGCTCATAGTCTTCTTGACTAATTGACACGAAACACTGAACAAAAGCTCTACAATGTACAGAGATTAAATCAGTTTATTAATAGACTAACGTGAAAATAATGCTGTAGCTTGAGCTATCTGACTGGTTGCTCACCGTTTCAGCTGATGTATACAGTGGCACAATTATAAACTCAGCATTTGTTGCTCCTGCACCAACTGCATTATCTTCCTATAGGAGATGACATAGTACCACAACCACTGCCAAACTGGAAATGGTGGGTTTAAAAAAGACCACTGCATCTCTTGTAATGTCTAACGTGGTCACCATTAAATAGTCATCCATCATCTAAAGTTATCACACAGTAATGTCTAAGATGCTGCAGATCTTTACCGTTCTGAGTATGCAGAAAAAATGCAGTATCTCTGGGTGAGATTCTGCCATGCTTTTTTCCACTGAGTAGTACTTTACTCCTTGAACTGCTATTGTGAATGAAGGTGAAAGAATCTGGCCCTTACATACTACAGTGTGGTAAATGATGTTAGGCAAAGTAAGAAACCTGAGCCAATCCAATTCCCATTTTGGATGCCTTTGGACCAACATCATTAAGAACCACTACCCCTCGTACAAGATTTCGGATAATTCGTAGATCAAAAACTATAACATGTACATGGAATATGAGGGAGCCTTTGGGGCGGTTTCTTTTAGGGGGCAGCAATTTCTAGGAGTTTCATTTTCAATCTGAAGAATATATTTAGGGCTTTATGTAGGAATTTCAAAAGTCATTTGAAGATAAAGACAGTGCCTTGGGGCTGTTGTGTCAGAGTCCTTTACTATACAGTACCTAATATAAGACAAATTTCATATGATTTATTTTATGTTTGTGCTGTTCTGATAAATTCACAGAAAAAATCTCCTTCCTAAATGTGCATTTAAATATAATGTAATAGTAAATGTAACAGTATATACATTTCAGAGTGGTAGTCGTGTTAGTCTGTATCAGCAAAAACAACAAGGAGGAGTCCGTGGGGCACCTTAGAGACTAACAAATTTATTTGGGCATAAGCTCTCGTGGGCTAAAACCCACTTCATCAGATGCATGGAGTGGAAAATACGGTAGGAAGATATATACAACAGTACATGAAAAGACGGGAGTTGCCTTATCCAGTGGGGGGTCAGTTCTAACGAGAAAATTCAATCAAAGTGGGCTATTATCAACAGGACGAAAAATCATTTTTATAGTGGTAATCAGGGTGGCTCAATTCAAACAGTTGATAAGTAGCTGTGAGTAACAGTAGGGGGAAATTAGAATGGGGAAATTAGTTTTTAGTTTTTGTAGTGACCCGTTCACATATACATTGAGCATTTCACACACTAATTTTAAAAGACAGTCAAGAAAGTTACCAACTGTTACCAAGAAGTTTTACTTCTGGGGTCTCCTTTCATAGATTAAAGGAAAAAAACTACTCTTTTTGCTAAGGAGTTTTTATGAATAAATTTTTAGCTTGTAGCATGAATAGTGAAAATCATGTTGTTTTAGAAATCCATACCACAGTACTGTCTGAAAAATCGTAAGAAACTGAAATGTCTTTCAACTTCAAATCAGTAATTCACAAATACCCTTACAAATGAGCCAGCCACTTCAAAAGCAATTTTCCCTCTCTTGGTATTGACACCTACCTCTTTATCAGTTATTGGGAGTGGACCACATCCACTCTGACTGAATTGGCCTTGTCAACATTAGTTCTCCACTTGTAAGGTAACTCCCTTCTCTGCATGTGCCAGTATATTTATAGCCTGTATCTGTAATTTTCTCTCCATGTATCTGAAGAAGTGGGTTTTTTACCCACAAAAGCTTATGCCCAAATAAATCTGTTAGTCTTTAAGGTGCCACCGGACTTGCTGTTTTTGGCTGGCTGTGCTTTAGGCTGCCTAGCTAGGAGTCCAGTTGAAAGGAAATGGAAACAGCAGAAAGAACAAGTAAACTAAATACTTTAGTATGGACTGTGCTAGGAAAGACTAAGCATAATAAGACATCTCATGAGTCTAATCAGAAATGGTGAAGTCATACTAATCTGAAATCTTTTTAGGAATGATCTGTTATAATCTCCTACAGAAGTTAGCGCTTCTCCACTGTAAACTCTTGTATCATTTTTGTTAGAGCAACGGGTCAGGAAGTCTGGACTTCCAGCATTTATGAGTTACCATGACACAAATTTTGAACTCTGGACACAGCTAAAGGTTTCTGGTTTGCCCTCCAGTGATGATAGGTTCATGTCTAGGATGCCCAATAAACTCATTGGTCTTTGATTCTGCAAACTTAAATTTCCATCTCCCATGAAGGGAGGGAGTGTTTTGTTTTGTTTCTAAGGAAACAACTCAATGATATTAATTAGAATTCACCTTACAGAGCTGTTAGAATTTTAAGGTGACAAAACCATTTAATGGTTTTCCAATGATGAATAAACCATGCTGGTTAAATGAAATGAATCAAAACTTGAACCAAGTACAAATTAACCCCTGAACTGCAAAACTCTGGTCATTTTATATATCTTTTTTATTATTAAAATTTGTAAACATCTCTGTACTTCTTGGTTTCAGACGTAACTGGAAGAGCAGGTGTTGAAGTAGAGTCAAACCTCATGAAACATAACTGACATCACCAAAGTCTATTTCCAAGTCAAAGAAGCTTGGCTAAGTATCCTGAATGTCTATCCAAATTGAACGGCCAAACTTTCTGAGCATCATTATAGCTACTGTTTTCTCTATTTGTATATTCTAATTCTTTCATTTTTACTTATAGCACCACTTGAGGCATGCTATTCAGTAGTCAGCATGAGAAACTTCATTTTACCACACAATTGTAACTGATAAATCACTGTTATTTTGTATCTAAAGTAAAGAGGGTTTGGGTGGGGGAAGAGTGGCCCCTCATACACTGCTGCATGGTAACTGTTAGCAAGTGTTAATGTTTTTAATGCTAAGTATGCTCAAGAATATGCGGTACCTGGAGTCTCATTGTTTACATTAAAATAAAGTTGAATTCCAAAGCCAAAAATTTCCAGTGTTATTGCAGCATGAATTTCTGATACAACTACTCAGGGTTGGTTGCAGTTTGTTAAGTCTCTATTCACAAGTCTTTATAACTTGGCATTAAAAAAATAGCTCCACAGTATAATTTAGAATATAAATTCTGAGTCTGGGAGAAATATTTGTCCAGTATTTGAACAAAAATCCCTTTTTTATCTGAGGGGAGAAAAAAAAGAGATACATTTTTTGCTCTCTCTTAGTAAAGACAATCCCAATAAATCATATAAACAATAAAATATAAAGGACATAAATCAACATATTTCACTAACTCATTTTGGTGTGATTTGACATTATTATTAATACTACTCCCTTGAAATTAAATAAAATATACAGGCCAAATTCATTCTTGATGTAATACCACTGGATTTAATTTAGCGTAACACGTAGATACCTCACACTCACTTTGTGTAAATTATAGTAGCAACAACAACAAAATCATAGCAACTAAACCACCAAAGGGATGTTAAAGATGAAATGAAGTAGTTTGTACTCGCTGAAACTTGAGTTCAGCTTCTTGTGACTGTTGATAATACAGTACTATCATCATCAAACCAGAGCAGGCATCTACGTTCATTACAATGTTAAACTTGTCAGTGACATGACCTCAACAACAGTAGCAGGGGAAGCTGACTCCTGACCTTAGGATTTGCTCATAATTAATGGAAAACATTATCTGCAACTATTTTAAGAAAGTATTTCTTCCAATATCTCTGCATATAAGTCTATGTGTATATATCTATATATCTATATATATCTATATATATAAGCCTGCATACTCTTCTGTATGTGGGGCTCCAAACACCTGCTCTATGCGTTTATTTTAGTAATAACACATTCCCATTTGTTTTCAAAGACAAGGGTCTGACTTACGGTTTTGTCGCATACCGCATAATATACAGTTCGACCTCTAAGCATGGATGGGGAGTTTAAAATGGAGTTCCATCTCTTGCTTTTTAAAGTTTATTTCTGGCATGTTCTTAACATTACTTTAACCTGAATATTTTCCCGTGATTTAATATATGATCTAATGTCTAAACCAGTTTGCAGTTACACAGGCATAGTGTTTTGCTCTTGTGTCCTGAGGATTGTGAGACTCTCAGAAGGCTGGAGAACTCTTATCTGGAGACCTAATAGGGAATCTAATCCTGCAGATAAGGATGATTCCGAGTCGGGTTATGCGAAAGAAATAGGTGCTGCAAAATCCATTTAATTGCTTGACTGATGCTATAAGCTTCCCAGTTTATTAAATTTATCTACTTCCAACGGCCTGTTTACCTGACTGGATAAACATCTTGTTTTGCCATTTTGATGGCATCATAAAAGGGGAAGAACTGTGAAAAAAATGTTCCCTAAAGCCACAATAGTGTTGTACTGAGATTTTCAATTTCCTTCTCCTTCTAGTAAAACACATAAATAAAGAGCCGCATTGTGGCATGGATTTATATGCAGCACTCCCCATTGATTTCAGTTGGGAATATTGTGAAAAATCAATGGCATGACAAAACACAAAGATTGGGATTAAAATGTTTTCCACTATAAAACAAGGAAATACAATTACTATGGCACATTACAAATGGTTCTTTAACATTCATTTCATGCCTTCATGTAGCACGTGACATATACTATGTAGAAGTCAAATGAAAATACAAAAAGCCCTGATCCTATTTCTCATTTTGCAGCACCAGAACCTCCAACAAAACAGGTGGCAGAAGAACTAGGAGAAAACAGAGTGGGTGAAGTCACTATGATGAACTTTTAGTAAAACCCAAGGGAACAGATGCTTCAGGGAATGTTGTTAATATTAATATGTATAATAGGCAAAGGCAGAATGTGACCTTGCATGGGACCACTTGATACAAAGAGTTCTGCAATGAGCTTTACGAAGTTATTTATGTGCTTACTGTTAATTTGGTACTTTGCCCTTGATATCAGTACTTGTTTTACTGAAAGAGGGAATGTTGATCAGGACATTAGGACTATCCTTTTCAAAAGCACCATCAATTAGATCTCTAACTTCTGTTTGGATAGCCACCAGAAGGACAGAGTTGGGGCTTGAGTGTAATATTTCACCTGTAGCACTTCTTTATACTACACTGTAGGGTCAGCGTTATTACAATCATGGGAGTAAGTCCTTTTACTTAAATGCCCAAAGCTGAGACTCCTAGTAAGTGCAAACAGTGGGGATCAAAACAGTGCTCCAGTGGAACCTAGGCTGCAGGCACCTGGTGGCGGAAAGCCCACCTGGAGAGCACGCAGCAGTGTGAGAACTAACCAGCACTGTGAGGAAGAAGTATGGGTGGGAGGCCCAGAAAATGGACTGATTCAGTTTCAGTGCCTCTCCCACAGAACTGTTTGGGGCAGTGCAAAGATGAATCTCCCCTACCATCTCTGCACCACAATGGGTGACTCAAACATTTTGTTTTCAAATTTACACAGAACATAATCCTTTTCCACCACTATGTTGTACTTGCTAATTTATAATGGTTTGACTCACGATTTCCATGCCTCCCAACATTAGTAAATTAGATTTACATCCAGCTTAAAATCGAAATGATCATTGAGACTTTAACTGTGTAAAATCCAGAACATTTTTTCCTGTATAATATAAGCAATATCTTCCAAAATGTTTTCCTCCTCTTCTGCCATTTCCTTCCTGTGTGACTTCAGAGTTCAGGAAAGTGCTAAATTAACAACTCTGGATAAGGATGTTCTTTATATGTCCACATAACAGATATGACACTGGTAGCAGCCATCCATTCTTCCCAACACTACCCCACCTATATCCCTCAAACTAAACTAGAAACACTGGGCCAAATGCATTTCTAGCAACATCCGGCAAAATACCACTGACTTCAATGGATTTTACACCCACATATCATAATGGGGATTGGCCTATCTGTTGAGTTTGCCACAAAGAGAGCTACTTAATGTGTTTTGTGAGAATGTTGTCACCTGTTCACTGGAAAAGAGATTGAGATCAGCTCCCATAATTTGTGATTCACCGTGTGTGCAGTAAAGCATAACACAGGGACATTTTAAATATCTACAAAAAGGATTTTTTCCCTCAGGTTTCAGTCTATTTATTTCTGATATACTTTCATTTTATGCACTTCTTCAAGGAAATAAGGCATCAGATTCTCTTTTATAACAAAAACCAAAATAAATAAAGACAAATAATTGCTGTCAACATAAAAATATTTTATAGTTTATAGGCAACTGAAGTTCTAAAAATGATGTTCCATATAAACTACATATAACCTGCATTAAGTTGTAATAGCAATTGTATTTTTTTTTAAAAAAAGAAAAGACCAGAAGCTTGCACTTGGAGACAAAGCAATATTGTTTTGGAACATTAATCCACCTATGTAAGTTCTTTTTCTAAAACTGCTACTTGTCTACTCTGCTAAGCAAATCAACAGCCCCCACAAGGAATACATTAATGCACCCATTTTACATCATAACTCCAGTTCAAACCCCATTTTTATTAGCAAAAGACTGAGTTTCCCATGACTGAAGACTATGGATCAGTTTTTCATTGGGACAAGGGTGAGGTGAGAAGACACAAAAAGGAGTTCTGGTGTTAGTCTCAAATTAGTGGCCCACCTAGAAGTATCTGCTCTCATTAACATTTACTAGGAAAAAGAATCTTTATTGTTCAGAGAGCTAGCCATGATGTTGCAGTGGCATGCCAGTGTCACTATAGTTAAGGCTGCATCAAGACATCTGTTTAAAGAAGTCCCCGAAAATCAACATGCGCAGTCAGATTTCTTTGAAATTTGTCATGCCCCAGAGGATGCCTGGTAGGGTTAGTGATCCAAATTTGGAGTCATTTGAGCCAGGGTCCACAGACATAATCCCCCAGAAACAGCCATTTAGAAAACAAAAGATCTTTTCCTCAGAGCTAGAGATCAAACTACTGAGGAACGGTGGGTCAAAACAGTTTCAAGGTATTGCATGCACTCACTAAACCCAACCTGCCTGCACCTCACAGTTCTGCCTTTTTCTCCTTTAATAGTATTAGCCAGAATCCTGTGGGTGACAGGGAGTGGGTTGTAAAAGAAGGTAAAAAGTTTGTACACTTCAGCGACCGTGAGATTGGTGGAGTAAAGGTATGAGTATTAACAGGAATTATTGCAGCACTACTGAAAGAGGACAGAGTTACGGTTTTATGGGCAACCTTAACTCTGCATATCCTGGTTTTGAGATGTTTTGAGTTTTGCTCAACTCAGCAGTCTGCAAGAGGATGACATGTCAACAAGCAACCTTAAGGCTGCACTCACAGTTTTTTGCCACTGTATTATAATATTGATTGGTGTAATGGAATTTGTGTCTTGCTGAGTTTGGTGCTGCTACATATAAAAATACTTCTGTAATGGTATTCAAAATTTAAGTCATGGGATAACATTCTTCCTCATTACAGCAAACAGAGTATGTTCATTATGCATGTCTACAGAGCTGTGGAAAGAATATCAGGGGAAGATTTATAAATGGAACATTCCACGTCTTGACGGTACTTCTTTATAAAATTGAAGGGTAACAAACTAGCTAGCCTTTTTTCTCTTTCTTGTGAATACTCCATTTCTCCTCAGGGTCTTCAGTGTGTCCATTTAAACGTCAGGAAAAAAAAGTTATATGTGAGTCATTTGCTTTAGCCCCATTAATCATGCTTTATATAGTTCTTTCCAGATTACAACCTGGGAGTGGGGTTTATTCTAGCAGGCAAATGCAGTTGCGACAAAGAATGGCACACTAAAAACAATACTGATATGCAGTAATTACAGAGAAAAAAAGTGAGGTGCATGTGACAATTTTCTCCAGACGCTTAAATGCATAAGGAAAAGTAATGGCAGAGCAGAGAAATAAGATGAGCCAAGAGTGTTTTGATATAGAAGGAAAAAACAACAACCCAATCAGAACCTCAATTTCATTGATATTTCTAAGGCGTTTTAAAAACTACTTTGGGCCAAATTGTGCCTTGTAGACAGAGGCCCACATCAGGGATATCACAGAGGGGGAATGCCTGCGGAGCTCAGGGAGGGATTGTGCTTTGTTGCCTCTGTTTTACAGTCTTGCGGACAACCTAATTTAGGCTATTCAAAGAGCATTAACTCAGATTCTCACCAGCTAGTCGGAAAACTATGACATCTTCTTGGAAGCGCAGAGTCACAAAAATTCCTCCCTTTGGTGTGAGCTTAACAGTGATTTCATTGAGTAGCTGCCAGTTCTCTTACTACATATTGTTAAAAGTAACAAAGAATTGTGTGGAGGGCATAAGAAAAGAAAATAATTCATTGAGCTCAGCAAATTTCACAAAGCTGGGCCTAGATAGAAGTTCATTTAGCCCTTGCAAAAACATTGGACCTCCTCCAAAATTGAGACTCTACGGTCTTTCTTCATAGCAGAGCATCAATATACCCAGGGAGGTTTGTCTTCCCTGGGAAGAAATCGGCATTTGTCTATTCATTTTATGGTCCTGTGGAGACTACAGTTTTGGGATTGTTACTGGACTGGGGTGGGTTGTGCACAGAATATGTACTGTTTCCCATACTCACTATAATCATTGAGACAGAGGCATCAAACAGATTAACAATGAATTCCTTTTATTTCCCTCTTTCAAAGTTTAACACATAAATGCTATTCCCATAGCCTTTGCTTATCATTTCGGTAAACAGTGAGGAAGAGATGAAAGACAGCGAATCCAAAAGCAGAATAGTAGGGACGGAGGGAAGATCAAATGTGCAGGCAGAACAATACTATAGACATACTGCGTACACTCTACTGCATCTGCTGTGTTGGAGAGATCAGCTTGGCGCCTCTGTTTGTTGCGTGGATCTGAAATCCACTTCATTCTACGAAAATTAGGAGAATAAGCCTACCTAGTGTCAAAAATATGCAAGGGCAAAACTTCCATCATCGACAGTTTCTTCAGCTGGGATTTACAGACGTTTCAGAGTGAACACAACCATCCTGGACATTAGGCCTAGTATCAGATCTCCCCCCTCAGAGGATTTTCTTGGAAAAACTCATAGAATATATCCAGGGGCACTGATGATCCCCACTGATCATCCAATGGCACCACTGAAGTTATAAATTAAGTCTTTTAGGTCCTAAATAACCAGGAAAAAGAGCTAGAAAAAGTAGGACATGGAAGTACTGGCTCACAACACAGAAATTGTTGCTATTAGGTTGATTTGAGATGTAACAATCTATAGACGTGTCAAGATCCAAGTTGGTGCAAATATATATAATTCCAATGATTTTACTGAAGCTGCTCCCACTACCTCTGAATTTGACCCCCTCTGTGTGGAGAAGTTGTTTAATCTTATTTGGGTCAGAAAGAATAAAAACAAAAGGCTCATTTTCTAAGGATGGTCTTTAGTACGGGCATTACTCAAAATGGCTTTTCCAAATGTGGGGGAGATTATAGATCATTTTTCTCAGATTATACTAGAATTCCACACAGTGATTGCTCTTTCTTTTGGTAAAACTATGTATTTTCCCTCCATGCACTCACTTTCCTATGCTTACTCTCTTCTCTGTCTAGAATAGCTCAACAAGAAAATCTACTGCATCCCCAAGGCTACAGAAAGAATGGGTAATATTACAAACATAAACCTATTCCCATTACAGTTTTAAGAGTGTCATCTTGTGTTCTCCCTGTAAGGTTTGTCATATAAATTAAATGAAACACATCATTTGATATTAGATTGAAGGTTGTTAAGCAAAGACTGTATTTATTGGGGTTCATGCCTCCCATTCTGAAAAATGATTAATTTTTTCAATTCTAACTTCTAATTTTGGCTGCAAAGTAACTGAACTAATGGGCAAAATCGGGGAAATTTATGATGTGTTTTAATTTTAGGGAAAGTCATGCTTTTGAAACGCACAAGGGTTCAATGGAGTCTATTTTACATTAATTTAGTTCCATATTGGATTTTTTCTCATTTAATAAGCATATACCAAAGGACTCTTTATTTTATGCTAAAGTTCTTAATTTCAGTAATCTGCTCTGATGTAAAACAGCCACTCATATTGATCTTATAATTTTTTTTGTAAATCAAAGGCTCTATATTATGAAAAATTGACATTGGATTTGTTCTTCTATAATTTTAATGCAAGAAAAAACAAGTAGCCTTCTTAATCTACCGGCTCAATGAGCCCTTCCTGACTGCTCTTTTCTAGATGATAATATTATGGTTAAACAATAATTATAATCAAGCAGAAAATGAACAAAAGTATTGAGTATTTTTAAGGATAAAAAGAATCCTTCCTCATCGGATGCAGAGCTTGCCAAGCCAATTTGTGGCAGCCTCATCAGCGAAATGCAGAGCCCTCAGACCACCAGATAAAAGGAATGACTAAATAACTATAAAATGTAGTCACGCATATACCAGCAAGGGAAAAGGGCAGTATTATGGGTTGTTACACATTAACAGGAAAATTAAGTTAGGAAAATTATTTAGGACTCTCAGTCCAAGGATCAGTGTACAGTGTGAGCATTTTGGAGATGATGGGCCTGATTGTCTTTTCTGTTACATCAGTTTTGTACTGGTATAACTCCATTGAAATGAATGTAATTATACCAAAATACAACTTGTGTAAAGGAGTGGGGAATCACACCCAATACTGATATATGGTAACAAATCTGCTATCCCAGCAAGCTCAGAAGAATTTGTGTAATTTCCCATTAACACTAATTATTCATACACCTAATTCCCTAGTGCAGTGGTCTCCCAATTTTTGGCTCGCACACCCCCAGGGTGAAGACCGGAAGACCAGCCACAGGTGCGCCGCCGACAGAAGACAACCGGAAGACTTATCGCACGTAGGCCGCCGGAGGGGTACACCAGCCGTGGACGTGCAGAGTTGACGCTGAAGAAAAAAAATGGCGGAGTGCCGTCCGGTGGCACTCCTGCTGTCGCGCACCCCCCCGGGATAGCACCCCAGTTTGGAGACCTCTACCCTAGTGTATGGTGTGGAAGAACACAACCCTAAATTTCTTGGGATGGAGAGAAATGGCTTCTGCACCATTACAGAGGATGGTTATTGAATGGATAGCTGTCAACTTCTGAAAAAGCTGTATACACATCTACTGTCTCTAACAGAGGTACTACATGGAATCAATTAACACTCAAAGGGAAAGGAAAGAAAAAAGGAAAGGGTGAATTTGAAGAGAGTCACCAAAAATTGAGGAATCATCACCAAGTCCTGTCCTATTATTCTGAGCCACCGAAAACCTATCTGGACCTATCAGTAAAGAGGTGTCATACATACTCACCACAACTATGCCTACTACCCTTTAGTACTCTTACTACTACTTATTTTCAGCTGTAGATCCAATAACTATGGTTAAGTAGTGAAAGGAGAGAGAAGTCACTATGGATATCTAGATGTCATTTAGAAAAAGGTGGAGATGAGGCCGGCGGTGTCTTCTAGACACAAAATACAAATCTGCTTTTAAAACAGCTTAATGTGTGTTAGGTTTTTTTTTAAAAATCTTCTAAATAGTTCTGTATCTTTAAGTGACCACAACTACAACTCATTCATCTCAAAACTTCCCTGAGAATTGTCTTAGTTTATGAACATTCATGAATGTCTGCATTGCTGCCAAATATTAATTGAAACAATTAACTGTGGAGAACACGTGGGTGTGAAAATATTAGTACCGCATAATCCTTTCTAGTTAAGAGGTCCTTACTGGATTATTGCAGAAAAGCTCTGGAGTTCTAATTACCTATGGAAGTCCCACAAGATTACTGCAGAACATGGTAATTAGAAGGTTGTAATATAAGGTGTTAGCAGGGGATTGAGGATTTGTGCTAAGTACCATGGTGTTTTCATGGCTATTTACTGTGCAGAGTACTAGAATTTAATGGAATTTGGCGGAAATCTCCAATGACTACTGTGAGCATGTAATTGGGGGAGAGGGGAGAAACATCTTAATGTGTGCCTTGTGATTGGTGGTTGGAGACCAGATACACTACATTTGGATCTTTAGCTAAAGCATGTTAAAAAATTACTCAGATAGTAAATTTGTATAGGGTTTTTCAATCTTGTCTTTATTAGATATTTTATTAAAATGTTTTATCCAGTTTTGTGAGTATAATACAGAATAGACACAAACCACTATTAAGTAAATGCTTCATTCTAACCACAGATAACATATGCATAGATTTAGGAGCAGATTAGTCTTTCAGATGTATCAGGGTAAAACCGGAATAACTCCACTAAGTTAAGTGGGGCTATTGCAAATTTACAATGGGGAAAGAGAAAGCAAAATCTTCCTTTACTGTAAAACTCAGCCATTTTAAAACATAGTTTTGTAAGCCATAAGCCAGCCACACATGCATCATATATGGCAAAGTGGAAAAAATAGCAACGACCTGATTCTCCAGTATTTATACCTTGTGCAGCCATTTACACCTGCTGCAGAGTGAATTTATGCTATCACTGGTAGCATTTTACACTCTTTTTCCTCAGGTGTAATTTACTAGACAAGGTAGAAAGCAGTGGAGACTCCAGCCCATATATTTTGTTAATATATGACACAAACTACAAATTAGTTAAGCATAATAGGTAAAATTCAGCCCTCTGCAAGTCTTCCATAAGGCCTATGTACTGCTCAAGTCCCATCTGAGCCCAACTTCGAGGGCTTATTTAGAACTTAAGTGCTGTATAGGCCTTGCACAGGCCCCTCTACAAAAGGGGGAGATTCACCCTATATAGTTAGCACAAAGAACAAAGTCAGACCTCATTCATTATTATGCTTGTAAGAACCCCAGTCCATCTTCCACTATCACTTCCCCCGGTAATAGGGTTGCCAGGTGTCCAGTTTATGACCGGAACAGCTGGTCGAAAAGCATCCCTGCCAGCTCTGGTCAGCACTGCTGACCGGGCTGTTAAAAGTCCAGATAGCAGCGCAGGCAGGCTCCCAACCCTGCTCCACCCAGCTCCTGGGAAGCTGCTGGCATGTCCCTCCAGGCAAAGGGGTGGCCACAGAGCTCCAAGCACTGCGCCCACCCCAAACGCCGGCTCTGCAGCTCCCAATCGCTGGGAACCGTGGCCAATGGGAGCTGCGGGGCTCAGCACCTGCAGACGGGGCCAGCGTGCAGAACCGCCTGGCTGCCCCTCAGCCTAAGAGCTGGAGAGACATGCCAGCAGCTTCCTGGGAGCTGCCTGAGATAAGCGCTGCCCAGATCCCAAACCCCTCCCTCCTCCCACACTCCAACCCCTTGCCTCAGCCTGGTGAAATGAGCGAGTGAATGAGGGTGGCTGAGAGTGAGCGACAGAGGTAGGGAGGATGGACTGAGTGGGAGGTGGGGCCTTGGAAAAGGGATGGGGCGGGGCCTCAGGGCAGGGCAGGGCAAGGGTGTTCAGTTTTATGTGATTAGAAAGTTGGCAACCCTACTTGGTAACGTAAATCTCCTCCCAATTTTTTATTGAAGGCAACAGGTTAGAAAGTTTGTGGAGTTCTAAAGAATAAAAAATCTGATTTTGAAAGGTTCTGTTTTTCTAAAAACATACACAATTGTGTATGTGAAATATATTAAAAAAACCTGTATTCTACTACAATTGCTCATCTAAATTGAGTTTGTGCGCATGCAAATGGTCCATTAGCTGCACAAATATTGCAGGCATTTTTTGACATACAGCTGCCCGTGTGCATTTTTTTAAAGTAAAGACAAACGAATACACCAAAGAAAGCTTTTCCCTAACATTTCACAACTCTTTTCTTACTGACTGCATGTAGTTTTTGAGATTCTGATTTTGAATATATGACCTTTTAAAATGTGCTTTCATGCTTGTCCTATACAGTTCTTCATTTGTGGCAGGAAGACAACAGTTGCTACTTGTATCAGTTCATAAGAATGATTCATCCCACCATGGAAGTTAAATCCTGGCTCTGATGATCCTGGCTCAATCCAGGCAAGTTTGCTTTGCCTTTTTTAGCTCAGTATTAATGAAGAGTCTGTTACCTTCTGCAGATCCTTTTAATGAAGCCAGAATGAATAGGGACTTGTATAGATGCAGTGCTGCCAAGATATGAAAATCCATGTGTGTCTACCATTCATTGCAATGAGGAGAGAATTCCCTCCCTGACTAAAGAGAGAAATTCACCCTGAATGATTACTCTCTCCTCTGAAGAGCGAACATCCCTTTTCCAATGTTACAACAAGGAATTATCAGTTAAGAGTGAAAAGCAGCTGAGCTGAGCCCCCCTCACCCAAAGGCTTAAAGCTCAAAGTCCGCCCTACCTATCCTACTTCTGATATTAAATCTACCACCACAAAGAAAAGGAGGGTCAGAAGAGGAGGGAAGCTGGCAGAAGGAGCATGCAAGAAATCAGGAGACAGCTTGGAAACATATGCATCTCTGTAAGATGTGGGGGGTGTGCTAGAACTACTAAGGGAATCCTACAATTTATGGGAAAGTTAATTACTAGAAATGCATATACACCTTTCACAAACATTAATATCTAAATTTTACTCTCAAGAGCCTTTACTGGACCAATTAAGAATGGGAATGAAGCAAGATATGTTTTTGTTTGTTTTTTCTTTTGCGGGAAAAAAGGATTCAGAATAAATATTACTTTCAAGACGTTAAAAAAATACTGATATATTTACTGAAAAACCTCACTACATACAGTGTAAAAATCTGACATTGTTTTAAATCATTCAGCCAGTAATGAGAGCAATAGTTCAGCGTATCTCACAACTTTCCAAAGGGCACCAGAAAGGAGAGTTTTGTTTATTAACTTGTTACAGTACGTGAAATGTAAATTGATTTTCTTATTATTAGCTAGATGTCTAAAGCTTTTACATTCTGGCTAAAGACAGGATGTAACTGACTAGCAATATTACCAAGTAACACATTTATTCCTTGGGGAAATTTGTTTTCATGGTGTATAGTGGGAGTGCTAATTGACTTTTATTTCCTAATAATTGTTGAAACTAATAATCTGGAAAGGCTAGTGATTTGAAAGAACTGAGAAGTAGACATGAAGACATTTTTCTACCTTCCAAGTCCATATGTGACTATCTTAAAAAAAATCAATACTGAAATGTCCTCTGTACTGAATTAATGAATTCATCAATAAGTCAATCATGACCACCATAATACAGGGAGTCTAGAATCTAATAACATATATGTAATTACTATTATAGTAAGTCATTTGGAAGGTAATGCAATTGCCTTTCACTGTATCAGAAGAATGGTAGTGTGACAAAAATGAGCTGTGGTTAAAACATTTAGAACAGACGTGTATTTGACATTATGTCTCAAGAGTTGGGTGGAGTTTGTTTAGAGTTGCATATTGTTTGGCTCCTTGGAAGACACATATGTGCAGACTGAACTTCCCTGAGATTTTATTACCCTTTGTGACTGATGGGGTAATTGTGTAAGATCAAAATTAAAAAGGTGAGCCTGGAGAACTGAGGGACACTGAGAAAAGCATCATGACCCCAGGCCTGCCACACACCCAGCTTCTCCCACAGCTGCACATAAAGCCAAGCTTTAAAAGCCATCTGCCTATTCTTTAATGCAGCCAGCTACAGGGGAAGCTCATATTCACAGGGCTGAAGGTACAGGCAACAGTTCACAGGCCCAAGCTCTTTCCTCTGCTTAGCCACAAGAACAATACGGAGCCACAAATGGACTCCTCTAGCCCCATTCTGAGAAGTCTCCTGGTGAGCGGCAGGGAAATGTGGGGGGAACCAGCAGAGGAAGACAAAGTTAAAAAAAAGACTGGGGGGGTGGAAGCAAAGAGAGATGAGATGTGAAAAATAAAAGAAGAAAAAATGGACAATGGAGAGGGAGAGAACAAAAAGGGAAAAAAGTACAGATGACAGCATCTGTGCCAACAGACAGTGCAAGGGGACTCATCCACCCACCAGCCCATTGCAAAGGGTGTGCAAGTGTGGGCAAGGGAAATCTGCTTGGGAACTACTGCCTTATAAAAGAGAAGCTTGACTAAATTAAACTGGGCTGCATTTCATTCACTCAATAGGTCCTGACTCATACAAATGACATTAGCAACAGTGAAGCTGAAACTGCCAACTGCTTCCCTATTCAGTATTTATAATTGGAGCAGAGGTGGTAAAAGAAAGGAAGAGGCATAACAAGGCCAAGGAATAGAGTGAAAGGAATGAAGCTGGCCAATACAACTGAAGAGAGGGGACGAAGGAGGGAAACATGCTCAAATGAGCTGCAGAAAGGGAAGGGAATCAGAAACCTCATGCTGCCAAAGAAATTCTAAAATGACAGGCTGGCAAAGACACAAGAGAAAACAAAATCAATGGAATCAAATAAGGGAGGGAGGGAAAATGGCCCAGTAAGAGTAAAATAAATGGGTAGATGGAAAGGAGAGAAGGGTAAAATAAAGGTAAAAGAAACAGGCTGAAGATAAAGAGACTACATGGGGAAGTATTTACAAGTGGAAGGACAGTAAACAGGTGCATAAAGATCAAATGAAGGAGCTGAAAGATACACCAAAAATACCGAGACCAGCCCTGAGCTGGCTGAAGAGAGCAATAAATGCAGAAAGGAGTGGTGGGAAGAGCTGACACACCTTTAGGGCAATGTAACTGAAACTACCTGTCACAGGAGCTGAGAAATTAGCCAGTGGAGCTGATACATCTCGGCTGAGACATTGCGAATAAGTAAGAACTATGTATAGACAAATAGGAAATTGAAACATACATTTAGAGGAGTTTATAATGTGCTTAAGTTGGCATAACATGCATATTGAGGAAGCTGTAAGGTATAAATTACATCAGCTTAGATTCCCTTCTAACTGAAGTACTTGACTTACCTTTGTATTTTGGCCCATTCTCTCACAGTAAGCACAAGAACGTGTTTCTTTTCTAGGGCTATCATATCTTCTAATAGAAGGGTAAGCTGCTTTCTTCACAGCTACCAGCAATGCCATGCTGAGTGCTGGCATGCTGAATAATTTGCCACACCTAGCATCCCCTTTGTGAAACCCTAAAGCTTTCCACACTTGAAAAGTTTACCTGCCTATATATTAGTTTTCTTGATAGTGATTTTTTTTTGTGCTTCAGCACCAAACTTCCATTCGGAAACTGTGAAAATAAGTCACATTCACACTGATTCTGTTTATAAAATGAGGCATTTCAATAAAGATGAGTGTTGAAGCAACAATCAGTCAACTAAACAGAACTACCTAATGGTGTGATTCTGCTACCATTAAGTCAATAAGAGATTTTCCACTGACTTCAAATAAGAGCCTAAATATGCTGTTTAATTTACATTTCATTAACATTTAATATTGTTGGCTTCAAAATGGGGGCACACAAAACTCAGGCAAAATACTCAGAAACCACCGTTGACAGCACTTCACCAAGCTAGTTGGACTTTTCCATTATGGAACTCTCTTTTCACTGTGTATTTCGTTGATATGTCCATTCATTATTAACATCCTTTCCCGTCATGAGATCATTTAGAAGTGCTGTATTTCCTAACACAGACAGATATCCAAATTTCTTCTGCAGTGCTTTTTTCTCTACATCATATATAAACCATGCTTCAAAATCTCTTTATTTGGTGTTCTCTAAACCTCTTTACTGGTCCACAGTATCAGATAACTGTACCACATAATACATCAAAATATGTTATGTCTATACATTATTTTGTCCTAGAATTTATACCTGGGATAACAAAGGTCTTTTTCCTATCACAAAGGATTTTATGTGCATTATCAGTTATGCAGGTGATTGCATTATTTGCAGACAATGCTTTGCCATTACAGTGAAGAAACAGACAGATGTCTTGCCGACCGCATCATAGAGCGCTAAAGGACCATTAGAAATGGGGACACTAAGAGCTATTGTGTCCCATTTCACTTCTAATAACCATGATCTCTTTGTGTCCTTCAGCAGGGTTTCCAAGATGCTAACCACTCAGATAAAGTTTAATAGCCATATAGATTCCCACTACCCAGCAAAATTAGATGACAGCATAATTTTCCACTAACTTCTCCTGTTTCTCTTATATTTATTCCTGGTACATTTTCACACAGCATACTACCAAAGTAGTCTCATTTCTGTTTTTCTCTATGTTCAGTGATTCATCCAGCTCATCTTGAAGTCTTGCAACCTTAAAGTCCATTGTTTGATTTATATCCTTTTCTATGTTGTAATGGCCCTCACCCCCTATATCCTGATCTTACATGATTTCTAGAGGTTTCAGAGTAACAGCCGTGTTAGTCTGTATTCGCAAAAAGAAAAGGAGGACTTGTGGCACCTTAGAGACTAACCAATTTATTAGAGCATAAGCTTTCGTGAGCTACAGCTCACTTCCTCAGATGCATATCGTGGAAACTGCAGCAGGATTTATATATGATTTCTAGAGTTTGTTCTAAATTTTAACTTTTAAGTAAAAAGTATTTTTTTCATCCTTGGCCCTTCTCATTCCTTCCATGCTTTTTCTTATTTATCTTCTGCACAATTCTCTCTTCAATCCACCTTCTCCCCATTCCCAGACCTGTTTTACTTGTGTGCATAATATTCATATACGTGTGACAGACTGACAATATTCTGCCATATCCTGGACAAACCTTATGGAATTAAAATAAACTTTATTGAATTAAGTTAAACCTTATTGAATTAGGGTTAATACCTTTGGGGTTCATTGTATTACAAATGCCATTGTGTACGTGTTATTGTGAAACTGTATGTAACTACTCTAGGAGGAGGAGGATGCTAATGTAATTCCTACAATTATCTGCCCATTTCAAGCCTCCCCCTGGAGAGGTACATATATACTAGCTCAAACTTGATTCTCCATTAACCAACAGGCAGATAAATAGCCTGGTTTAAAACAGGCTCATGGCATTCTTCCTGACCCAGCAAATGGACAGGACCCTCTGGTTCGAAGGACTGGGCCTACTGAAGTCCCATAAGACTGGGTGCTTGTTGTGATCAAAGGCTGCTATGAGCTTGAAACCACAAGGAAATGCCTTGGATGGGGTATTGGAGGACTGTTCTGACCAAAGTCCATGTAAGGGTCAGAGTGATCTCTGGTAAGCGTCTAGCAAGCATGTAGGTTCTTTTATTGTTTTTAATATGTTACTCTGTAGTGTTTTTACCTTAAGAATAAAACACGCTTGCATAAAAAGTGCTGTGTAGTATCTATAGCTGTGGGCAGTCAAACTGTTAACCATCTCTGAAGAGAAAGCAAGCAGATTCTGCTTGGGCAGCCTGTCTTTGGTGGATAATACACAATGAAGGCAGATGACTGAGCAGCCAAGAAATACCCCAGTCAGAAGGAAGTGAGATGCAAGTCTCCACCAAAGAAAGGCAATGACTGGGGAGCTGGAAGCTTGAGAGTGGATGCCCTTGTTGGACCATTGGGGAAATAAAGGAGCAGCTGCCCTGAACTGTGACAACATGCACATCATATTTCAGCTGAAATTATTCTTATTGGGTTTCAGACCAAAGTGAAATAGCTTAGAGATTTTGAGCAAAATCTATTCATAATTTTTTGAAAGAAATGGGGGTGGTAGAGAGAATGGAAAAGAATTTCCCATTTAAAAAAAACAAAACATAACCACAACTCAAAAGGCAGGAAATGCAGAAGTTAAAGTTCTCACAATAACTATAACCCACCTGCATTTCACATATTGGTTAGTCTCTAAGGTGCCACAAGTCCTCCTTTTCTTTTAGTACTTTGGGTTATTATTCACATTAAATATATATTATATCTTAATATGAAATGGTTCAGTTCTGCCCTCAGATATGCATGACTTGCATCCCATTGACTTCAATGCAACTCCGCACAAAAGGCAAATTTGACTTCTCTAAATGCAGAATAGTTACGGTTGCTTTGAGAACTTTTGAGTGCATACAGCTCTAACCTAAATATCATGTGGCGTATAAAGAGACACAAACAAATATAAAACTGGCATTATGAATGCAAGAATCTAACTGGCGGATGAAGCTTCCAGCTGAACTGGAATGCAGTGAAACTGCAGAGTGGAACTCAATCTACAAGAAGTTGCACCAAATTTTTTTTCAAGACTTTTTTTTACGCATGAATCTACTCCAGTAATAATTTATTCTTAAAGGTAATCAGTTTAGTTGCAGCCAGTTTCTGCAATCAGCTGCTTTAATAGCATTGTTTATGTTGACTGGAGTTGAGTTATAGTAGAAAACGATTCACCAGTGGATTGAAAAATTGGGGAAAGTGGGACCAATTCACATTGACTGTATATGCAGAGTAGTCAGAGCAAGATTTAGCTGAAAAAAAGAAACCTAGATAAAGCTTTTAAATGTACTTATGCGCCAGAGTTTCACTCATTTTCTTAAATAAAAATGTCTTTTGTGATGAAGTAAAATGATATGAAGTAAATCAAATACAATACAAGTCAGTAAATATATTAAATTTGGAAGCCAGGGACCAGAAACGTCAACCTCTTTCTATAGTAACCGCACTGAATGCATCCGATGAGTGAGCTGTAGCTCACGGAAGCTTATGCTTAAATAAATTTGTTAGTCTCTAAGGTGCCACAAGTACTCCTTTTCTTTTTGCAGATACAGACTAACACAGCTGCTACTCTGAAACTAGTCCAATTAGTTCATTGTATAAATACTCATTGCTGCAGAAAAGCAAGTTGAATCACAAGTACTCTTTGCGAGTGTAATTCATGAAATATTGCTTGTGTTTGCTCAAATTTATGGGGAGTATCTATGTGCCGCCAGTTCAACAGTTTGTAAGTAGGTGGCTGAAACAAGCTAAGATTTCTGTGGTGTCTTTTCCAGGTTTTAAGTACACACTCTCTGGCTGCAACAATAACATACTGTATGTGTCATATCTATAGCGCTAAACCCTAATTTCAGATCTAAAGTTGCTTCTCAAAATAGTGAATTAAAAGTCATGTTCCAAGAATTGTGAGATTTTAGAAATGACAAAAGGACCAGATTTTCAGGCTCTTTGGGTATGCTGCAACATATGGCCTATAGAACCATTTATATTTTACAACCGCTCCCACACAAAGAATTATCACTCAGATTCATTCAGAACAACTGAGCTGGTAGAGGTGCATAACAAAACTGGTGTATATTTCTGAATTCGAAGGGTATGATTCTAATCTAATTCTGAGTTTATTCCAGTATTTCCATTGCGTTCAATGGAGTTACTTCTTATTTTCCCTTCTGTAAGGGAGAGAAGAATCAATTTAGAGAGGTATTTAGGCTATATTTTCCAGCGTTCTGTTCATGCTCTTAAGGAGATCTCTGCACCCAGATAAGTCTACCAGAAGCAGAATTTTCAAAATTGAGTATCTGTGTTTATGTTACTAGTACAAATGCATTACAGAAAGTTACAGAGCTGAGACGCAGCACTCTTCCCAAACATAGATACCATACTATTCCAAGTGCCATTCCAAGAAACCAGTAGGACTAAAATTTTGGTACCAAAGAATAATGGTCGAAATTTTCAAAGCTGACAAAATGATTTAGACACACAACTCCTGTTAATTTCACATGCAAGTTGGATGGATAAATCCCCAAATTGTTTTTTTTCTCTAATTTACTATTTCTAGAATGGTAACACCTAAGAACCCCAATCAAGATCAAAGTCCCATTGCACTGAGCACTGTACAGACATCTAAAAAAAGATGACAATCCATTTCCAAAATCTTAACCTACTAGTCCATGTGTGGTGTGTGGTAATTTTAGGATCCTGTTTGGGGTCATGAGACTTGGCATATGTTACCCATGATTTCTGAAATAATATGCAGTATACAATTCCTTAAAATTGGTAATAGAAAAAGGCAATCATTATGTATCATTTCAATTATCCCGGCTTCCCGTCATTCTAGATATACTTCACCAGACAGCAAGGGCAAACTGGGTTGTCATGGAGACTCGGTGCCTTCTCCCATGCTGCCCCTACATATGGAACAGCCTGCCAATTAATATATGTTCAGCTTCCTCACTATTCTCCTTCACAAACCTCTTTAAAACTCACTTGTTCTGTGATGCATTCCAATGATAAAGTCCACTGGGCCAAATCCAGAGGTAAAATGTAAGGTGCTATAAATTATATCTTGAGTCAATGTAAAGAAGTATAAGCTAGTGTAACATATATGCCAGGGCGCCCGAAGGAGGTGCAAAAATTATGTGAATTATGGTCAAGCTGGTTTACTTGAACTAACACTTTCTTACATGTCTGTTCATTTCTTCTCCTGTCGCAGTCCTTTCACCCAGCTTCTCAGCATGTAACTTGCAGGAGCATAAGCTCCCTTAGATGCAGAATGTCACACTCAAACGTCACAAGGAAAGGGGATAAAAGTTACATATTAACAAATACATTGAAACTCTCGATCCTCTGCTGCCTTGCACCACTACACTGGCATAAAGTGACCTAATTCCAGTATAACCAGCCATGGAAGGGGCATTTTCCAGTGGTGCAGAGCAGCGATTCCTGTCTCATGACCCTCCCTGAAGCAGGCACAGGCAGCATGACTGTGGAGGAGGGACATATCCAGGGCTTCTCCACACTCTCTGATCCCCGTCTATTGTAATGGTCCTTGAGGCCACTGGCAGCTGGCAACATTTGAAGCAGCCCTCATGCTGCTCTAACTTATTCTTGGGAACCTGCCCAGTATATATAGGGGAACACTGCTCCTTCACTTAACTGCAGTGAGGCTCATGGGCCAAGAGAACCAGAAGTAGGTATAAGTTACACCATCTTTGACTTACATCTGAATTATGCCCTCTTTCTTTGTACTAAATTTGTACTGAATGGAACTGTGCTGTTCTGTGTCAGCCTGTACCTTCAGAGTGCTAGACCTTTAGGGTCAGGAGCCAGTTAACTGTGTTGCATATTCCTCCTACTCTGCTATTCTGTGAATACTCACTGTGTTATATAAACAAAATTATAACCGGGATGAAATGGGAGATATATTTTTTATGTTATTATTATCCTGAACTTTATTATGCCAGAATTTAAAGGGCAACCCTATTATAGGATTCTACTTAACTAAAACTGCAATATTGCAACTCAGAATTAAAGATGTGAAATAAAGAAGGAGGGAATATGCTTCCAGGAGCCTTGTTACTCTCCAACACTCATTGTCCAAAGCATATAATTAGGCCAGTTGTACAGCTGGATGATCACAGAATATATCTGGCATCGCAGGTCTCTTTGGATAACTGAAAAACTATTTTTCACATTAGGACTTTGTACTTCCAAATAGGTTTGGAAAATGTGAGCATGGTCATTTTCTATGTACTGTAAAAAAACAACAACACAGGGTTATCTGGAAATAACTAAGCAGTTTAGTGCGACAATTTATTCTTGGTGGAATTGGTACAATCTAACAAAAAGCCTGATCCTGCACCCACTAGAAACCCTGATCTAAAAGGGCACATAAAAGGTATGCACATACTTAAGCACATAAGTAGTCCCATTGATTTCAATGGAATCATAAGCTTCAAGTATCAAGGGGGTGGCCATGTTAGTCTGTAGCAACAAAAACAACGAGGAGTCCGGTGGCTCCTTAAAGACTAACAGCTTTATTGGGGCATAAGCTTTCATGGGTAAAAAACCCACTTCTTCAGATGCATCTTAAGTCATGCATCTGAAGAAGTGGGTTTTTTAACCCACGAAAACTTATGCCCAAATAAATCTGTTAGTCTTTAAGGTGCCACCGGACTCCTAGTTTTCATAAGCTTCAAGTTATGCAGGCTCTCAAGTGCTTCACGGGGTTAGGGCCATAGTTAATAGCAACACTCAATTTACTTTATAGGATGGAACCCAAAAGTACCTGAGCATTCTACCCAGGTACTGCTTGTTATAAATTCTTCCTTGTTAATATTCTATTGTTCTGGGATTCTGGAACAAGTCTGATGGAGTTCAATTGAAGTTGGGCCCTTTGGGGATACAACATTTACAATAGGAATACAGTACAAGATAGCCATGTCTTTTTTTAAAATTTTGCACCTTGCTCTTGTGAGGTGAAAAGTAACTCTGGGAAGATGCCTCATACCCTTAAGTCCAGCTGAAGTCAGTGGGAGTTGATGGTGCAGAGTACCTTCCTGGGTCAGCCCATTAAACCATGTGTTCCTGAATTAAGTTTTTATGTTCACTTCTGTAATTAAAATATCTAATGATTTTTTCCAAATGCTATTGGACAGTTTGTACTTGTTAAAATAAATATGGAATTTAATTGATAGGAAAATAAGTAATTAATGGCCTTAAGTGTTAGGAACTCTACTGCCAACACAGTATCTGTTTCTATTTGTAATATAATTATGAAAGAGATATCAATTAAATATTTCATTCAGGGAAATATACTAGCTGTCAACAATTACCAGTTTCTTGAAGAATATTCTCACTTAAATGATTCCTATCCTTCTCATAATTTTCTAGACAAGCAAGCCTAGCCCCCTGAGAGGACTTCACCACTTAAAAATACAATAAGTCCCCTGGAGAGTGAAGAAAATATAGTACTGTTCTCATGATCGTAGCAAAAGCTAGTCTAGTAAAGAAAGGTCCAGAAAGAAAATTAACAGAAAGCCTATTCAAAAATCACAGGAGGTAAGAGGGAAATATATATACACACCACTACAATGAACAACTCCTTCTGCACTGAAGGGTACAAAGTGAAAATTATTTATTTTAATTCTAACATATATCAGGCATGTTGGTCTCTTTTCAGTAACTAATTATAGCAATGCTGTATAATTATTTATTTATACTACTGAAGTGGAATGCTGTCACCTATAGTGTCAAGATGCTGTACGGTTACTAACTCACAACTCTGTTCTGTAGTTTTAATAAAAGCCAAGCATTCAGTCCAATTCATTAGTGTCCTCAGATCTCACCATTCATGCAAAATGCCCTCAACAAGCATGGCCATGTGAATGTCTCAGGTGTACTTCCAGTTAAAAATCAAAAGATTGTTTTAAGCCCAAGTAAAGACACTTTCAGAAATACTATAGTACTCTTCAGTAACAGACCAAAACCAACATATATGTTAGTAATACATTTTCATGTAAGGGAAATTATCAATCATCACAGACTCCAAAGAAAGAAGAGATTTTCTAAGCCACAACTTCCCCCTCCACCCTTTTCTTTTTTTGGGGGGGGCGGGGGGGAGGGAAGGGGAAGAGGACAGGAGAGGGCAGGTTTTTTATTTTTATTTTTAAATAAGAGACCTTTATGGAATGTTATAAAATATACGCTATTTACCCAAAAGGCTGCAATGGCTTCCTTAGCAAATTAATAATTAGGCAGTTTTACAAAACGCACATTATTTTCCCAAGTGACTGGAACAGCTCCAAGTGGTAAACTAGGTAATTAGGTAGTTTTTTCTAAAGTGCTTATTATTTACCTGAGAGTCTCATTCCAGTCTCCCTGGTATACGCTGTCTCCCTGCTTGCAGTTATTACCAAAAAACGCCTCTATAATTTCCAGCCCTCCTCCAGCAGTGATATAAATAGAGGATATTACTTGGGGCAATGGATCATGAAAAACAAAATCTGACTGTGCCAGCTACCCGATTTAACTGACAAGCTGAGCTTCCTTTGTCCCTGTGATTTACTACATTACAGGCACAGCAGAAATCAAACAACAGGACTTTTCAACTTTCTGATGCTTTAGATCACATTTTAACTGGCTGCAAACTGCACCAATGGCTCTGATTTTGCGCATGGGTGTATGTGGATGCAGGGGAAAGGAGGAGAAGACAACAGGAGTGTACTGGAGTTTTTCCTGGATACTATAGTCCGTGAAAAGGTTGCCAAAAATCAGCCATTTCACAGGAGAAAACTGTTTCAACATGATAGTCCTGCATCCCACTTGCCAGTGGAGTTGTCCTGTATGCAGCAGACAGGGGCCAAGCTATCAGGAAGGACATGTTTTTATTTGCAACTTATGTTCATGGCATTAACTCAGAGAAATTAGATAAAAACAAATATTCTTTCTGGAAGGTTGCAACATAACACTATTTTATTTCTTAGAATTCCAAATGATAACACACAAGAACCGAAAAACAGAGAGAGACAAAGCAGGCTGCTCCATAAGGCAGCAAGGCACAACTCACTCCCACCTTATTCTAGGCTGGCTTGTTCCATACTGACTATGATCACACTTTTCCCTACAGAGTCCCATAGCCTGCAAGCAGGACCAGGACCAGGAGTGATAACTTCCAATTTCAACATAGTCCTCAATACATCACAGTAACTTCCTCTTTCCTCCTTCCACTAGGTGTGCTGTTCAGATAACTTTTGGCATACTGATAGGGTTGCCACCCTCCAGGATTGCCCTGGAGTCTCCAGGAATAAAAACATAATCTTTCATCAAAGATTATGTCATGTGATGAAACCTCCAGGAATACATCCAACCAAAATTGGCAACCCTACATACTGATGGTGGCTGAGAATGTTCTTGCTCTGTTTTCTGGTTCCTCAGATTGTGGTTGGAAACAGAGGCACCAACCAACAAAATGAAGGAAAGAGACCAGCCACCTGGCCCAGAGCTGGCTGGTTCACAGAACCTATTCAAGCCAAGCAACAGCATCCAACACCCTCTCCCAATGACCATGGTCAGTAAGAGAGGTAGCCTTTCTACCTTTCCTCCTGAGTCCCTCTTCTTCACTCCTCTCCCCATCCTGGGGACCCGATCTCTTTGAGGACCTCACAGGAGACATCAAGAGAGACTGCAATCCTAACTTGAAAGGAGAGAAATGGAGGCGATAGTAAACCCAAGGGAAGAATAGACAAAAAGAAAGGAGGAGGAGGAGGGAAAGGAAAGGGGAAAAGGATCAGAGAAAGGACAAAAAGGATTCAGGAGACAGCAAAAAGTGTACAGAGAGCTAAGAATAGTGGTGAGCAAGAGAAATAAAATAAAAGGAAAAAAGAGATGAAAGAGATCATCATGTGGGAGGGAAAAGATATTCCATCTCCAACATTATCTTGATGGACGGTGAATGTGAAAAAAATAGATGCTGTTTTTCAAGGAAAGCAAGGAAGAGAACAGAAAAAAAAAAAGAAAAATAAACTAGACAAATTACAAACAGAAATACTGAGGTTATGGAAAGTGATAGGCCAAGTCTGGGATGCAAGGAGATTAAAAGGGAACAAAGAAATGGAAGAAGGGTGGAGAAACAAGAAAAACAAAGCATTTTTATTTTTATTTAATAAGTTAATTTGATTGTATTTCCCTGGTAGATGTCCACCTCCCTCTGGGCCCTGACTTTGATCTCATTTACACTAATTTCACACCACTGTAACTCCTGATTTCAGCTCAGTTATTCATAATGTCAAGTGAGTTCACAGTCAGGACCACTGTGTCCAAAATGGGATGGTTACTTTGAATGCTGATTTAATATTAATACTGCTGGATATCTACCCTGTATAATTTGGTTAATTAAATATAAATAGGAGCCACAACAGCACATGCATTAGCAGGATACTGGCACATGCCTTAGGTATGTTGTAAGGCATAGGGCTGGACCTGAGTGATTTCACCCATCTAAGAAATGCATCAAGAGGCTATAATTGCACATCCTGGTAGGGCTTACAATTTTCACAGCATGTTCCTCAATCTTGCATCAATTTTTTTTAAAAAAGTTCAAGAATCTAGGGAGAAAGGAAGGAGAGAAGGAAAAGGATTCACAGATAAAATAGGGACTTTGGCATCCTCTGTAATATTTTTAAAAAGACTGAAATCCCTATAACCAAGTATAAGCTAAATGTATGTGTTTGTGCGCACACGTGTGCTGGCAGGCAGGGATGAATTAAAATTGTAGGAAAAAAACACCAACATTTTCCATCCTATTTCTTTCATTAACCCATTGAACAGAATGGGCATTTCTGGTGATAAGCTCTGCGTAACTCTGGCCGTTAATGGATAGCTGTGGTATCACCAAAAGGCCCATCAGGGAACTCATAAAATATTGGCATTGGAAACTGATGATCCAAAGCTTGATCTAATGATTGACATTCTCTTGATTGTCAGAGTCATTTTACAATAGATTTTTCCAGTGGTGTTGAATCATTCCTCCTCCCCAAAGGGGAACTTTCTCCTTGTCTTCTCTTTGCTTGTTGACTTAGCTATGGATATTACTTTCTTAAGGCTCATCCTTTACCTCTCTTTTGTCTCTTTGGAGTCTGAATCATGGTGCTTGTTAAAATCCCCATACCAGTACTCATCTACCTTGTGCAGTCATTTGGTACATCTGCTATATCAAAAACAAATCTGATTTACGAGTTTTAATAAGACCTTACATCAATAAATTATAACAGATTGGTGATTATTAGTATTATTTATATGCAATATTTTTGTACCACTTATAATGCCAGTGTCCGTTTCACAGGGATTAATTGTTTTCATAATTTTGTCTAAGTAGTAATATAGAAAATGTCAAAAAGAAAATTAGATTTTTACTTTCCAGACACAGAAATTTAATTAAAGCCAACTCCTCCTTGAAGAACAACATCCTTAGCTGGTTCTGTGATGTGGCAGTAGCTCTACAGGCTGCCATGTGGGAGACCAAAGCTCAGAAAGTGACTCAGGGAATATTAATCACCAGACTGCAGAGACTAAACACATGATGAATGTGCCACAATTGGTCCCTGCAGCTTATTTATGGGTGGTCGGAAGAAGCACAGCTAGTAATGATTTCTCCCTGTAGAGGATGCTGCTGCTTGTACAGCACTTCTTAGAAATGGTACTACACTGCAATAGAGCCTCTCCTCAGATATAAGCCAACCCAACAGGAAACCTGTAGTTATCGTACCATGGAAAGGTCAGACCTCCCTCTCTCACCAGCACGTACAGGAGTATAAATTAGAACTTTCTCCAGGATTCTTCTGTAATAATTGGCATCTGCTATTATCTATTCAATTTTTTCAAGACCAAAGGCTAGATGTTTCCCCTTCACTGAACTGAGTCCAAATATGAAACAAGCTACTGGCATGTTTCTGGACTAAATTCTATTTGGGGTAATCTACATATATATTTCTCAATCTCCCAATGCTGCCATAGAAGACATATAAATTATAATGTGGGATATCCCATGAAGCAATTATTCCCCTCTTTCATCTTTCCTGTGTCTTTACCTATCTCATCATTCCTTTCCCTTAACTTTACCCTCTTATCTTTTTTGTCTTTTTAATACCACCCATTCCTGTGTACTAAAACACTTTCTTTCCTACCTCCTTCCCCCTCTCAGTTCCTCCAGTTTTCCCTTTCAGACCAGGATTCCTTCCTCTCCTATCCATCTATTCCCCACCTTCTTCTCTGTACCTTGTTCATTCTTTCAAGTCTTCTCTCTCATGACTGAATTTTCAGAAAATAAGATAAGAAGCCTGTTCTTTGCTTCATGATGTTGAGTGCAAGTTGGTGACCAATGAGATGGATACTACTTGGTGATTTCATTCTTCATGTGGAAGATGTTTTTTCTCTATTGGTTCAAAATTTCATGGATGCTATAGCAACCATGTAACTGTCCCAAGTTGTAGAATCCACATAAAAGGCCAGGTGCACTCTAAATCTGGGATGAAATCTTGACTCCACTGCAGTCAATAGTAAAACTGCCAGAGGCTTCAGTGGAATCAGGATTTTACTCCTGGTGTTTGGCTTGGAAGTGGAAATATGCAGGAGAGGTATTCCCCTGTCATGGATTGAGCACTGTCTGCTTTGGTTTGAGGTTGGGCACACCTTTCCTGACAGCACACAAAAAAATCTGCTTTTAAAGATCCACCACTAGAACCTGATACAGCCACTGAGTTTCCAGACATGATTTTAAATAATCATCTTTTATCTTTCACTATCAATACAGATAGCCCCCAAATGCCCTGTCTGCCGGCTTCATGCTCACAGGTCATCATCATTTACAGATGATCTGCTCCTGGTGAAGACGTGATAGGGAAGATAACAAGAGCTATTGAAGGAAGTCTCATGATGAATCTAAATTATTGCCACACAGATTTTTTTTAAGATCACATGCTGTACCTGTGCAAAAGAGGGAGAAGGGTTTCTTCACTTATCCCCACAGATCTACAGAGGGAAGAACTGCTCAATGTACTTGGCAGCTTTGTGAATATTAGCACTCTCCACCACATCATGGAGTCTAGTTTTACTCACTCTGAAATATTTTCATGTTAATTTACAGACAAAATTGCCTAGATCTGGACCTAGCCATCTACTGCTGCGGAAACAGTACTATGTCTTGAGGGAACAAAGGTGAAGTCTTCTCTGTTTGAGTTTCAGCCAGTGTTGCTCACTACTCATTGAGCGGAGATGCTACTTGAGTGGGTTCCAACTCCAGCCTGTGAATTAGACTCATGTCTTTCCAGGCCAGTGAAGTCCTGTAGAAAAGTACTGGGTTCACTGTTGGAGGATGCTGTTGTGGAGTCCATACAGGGAGAACATGGTGTGAAAGTGTGATAGAGGTTCTTCCAGCAGCCATTGTGAAACTTTCAATTCTAGAATTAACTTTTGATGATGACAACCTGGCTATCTGCAGGCACCCACTCTCTGTATTATAGGAAAGATCAGTGCAAAGGTTTGGCTGGAATAATATTGCAATTTCTTGAGCCCTCAGATTTCCTTGACCCCCAGCCAACTGGGCTTTGTTCTTGCTCTAGGGTAGAAACTGCTTTGATTGTGTTAGTTGATGATCTCCTAGCAACAGGCAAAGCATGTTCATGATGATTCTTGTAGATGCATCAGCAACTTTTGAGTCCATTGCCCATAAGGTTTCAATAACTTGCTTGCAGACCAACTAGTGAATGACTCCATTTTTATCTTTCTTGAGATACAAATGGGCATTTGTCCTTTCCCCCAATGACACTCTCCAGCAGGGTACCACAGAGATCTATACCGTCACTTCTCCTATTCAGTGTTTATACAGTACTTAAAGAAAAACAATTCCTTATGTTGGGACATTGGTCAGAGATAAATTGCAAGCAAAAACTCTGCAGAAATATGAGAGGAACTTCTTTTAAAGATGGAGAAGGGAGAAGGAAAGAGGCAATATGGTTTAGTGAACAGAGCATTGAACTGAGCCTCGGGAGGTCATGAGCCCTGGGTTCTACTTGCACCTCTGTCATCAACCAGATGAATGACTTGGGCAAATCACTTCTCTTTTCTGTACCTATTTCCCCTCCCACACTTTGACTGTCTTGCATTCTTCTACTGTAATTTCAGCTCTCTCCTGCTGGCAAAGAGTGGCTACATGGGAAACCTTACAGTGGCACAGCTGTAAGGCCTGTAGCGTAGATGGTCTAACTAGTGGAATCTTTTTGACTGTTAGTAAGGATGTTTTGCGTGGCTTCAGAGCATGAACATCCTAAAGTTGACAACCATCCAAAAACCACACCCTGAAATGGAATGCTTGGGGGTTGGGATACTTGATTCTGCCCCCCGGGTCAGGAGATTGTAAAAGGGCTGAATATTGATTGGTGTCCACAAATAAAATGCATAGGAGACATGGGAACAAAAATTGTCTGGGCCAGGTCGGGGCCATGAGGATGACTCATGCCCTGTCCTGGTACATTTTCCATAAGACTTGAGTTAGGAGTTACAAAGGAGGGAAGGCATAGTTCAGATGACCTGACCACGGAAGGAGGAGAGTGTCATCTTGAGAAAATGCCCTAAGGCTTCTCTTGAGCAGCTGCACTACTTGTTCATTTGAGAGGCATACTGGTCCCTTGTGTAGGTTGCCCAGAGAGCAAAAATACTGTTTACTGTGGAGTCATGTAGCTCCCACTTGTGGTCAATAACAGTGCCTGCTGAGGGAGTCCACCAGCACATTTTTATTCCCTGCCAACAGGGAGATTTGATTGCTGATGCAACAATTCCACAAATGGACTGCTTCTGTACACAGGGAACTAGATCTCGCTCCTCCCTTCTTGTTGATGTAAAAGACAGTCATAATCTTGTTCAACATTATGAAGACATGGTGACCTTGGATGAATGGGAGAAATGCTTTGCAACCCTCTTAGACTGCCTGCAACTCCAGAATGTTGATGTACATCCTAGCATCTCAGGATATCCGAGTACTCTGCACTGTGTGGCTGCCCATATGGGCTCCGCAGCCTAAAAGGAGGTATTCGTAAAGATCGTTCTGCCTAGTGAGGGAGAAAGGAAGGGAATGTCTCTGCATACTTGATGAGAATTCGTCCATCTTAGTAGAGATGATGTTACTTGCTGGGGACTGTTACTATGGCGTTCGTGGACTGCTTAGTGATTGCACTGTTTGAAGCCATGGCTGCAGGCAATGAAGATGGAGCCTGACAAATTGCATGACAGAAGTGCATGAAACTGTGTCCCCCAAGAGAGAGAGACAAATTCTGATTGATGGTGAAGGTTGTTCATGACCTGATATATGAGGTTGTTCATCACTTGGAACTTGTCCAAGGACAGACAAGCTCTTGCTGTGATTGAATTTAGGGACACTCTGATACAGTCTAAAATCTGTATTGGAGCGAGGACAGAGACTTTTGAGTTTACACTGACTCCTAGGGAAGGGAGGAGCTGAAGCATTGACAAAGTTGACTTGTACGCTTCTTGATGTGTCTTGGCAACGAGAAGCCAGTTGTTGAGACAGGAGAAGAAGATGAAGACACGATACTTGATATAGACTGCTCTTATTAAAAAGACCTTGGTAAAGACTCTAGGTGTGGTAGGGCCAAATGGGAGCACTTTGTATTAAAAATGGTTGGAGCCAACTATGAACCTGAGTAAAAGTCAGTGAGTGAGGTCAATGTCCACATGAAAATATGCATCCTTCATACCAAGAGCTATAAACCACATGCCCTTTTCCAGGGATGGGATTATAAATCCCAGTATCACCATGTGATTGCTCCTTGCTGCAGGAGGGATTCTACTTCTGTTTGAGAATCTCCCCATGAGAATGGATCTCAAAAAGGGGCAGGGATGGGGCTTTGGAGGGGACAGGCAGGTAAATTTGATTGCATAGCTGGAATGTGTGGGAATCAACAGATGGTGGCATCATTGGTTTGCAGCTCTTGAACTCCAAACCAATACATCTTTTAGCCAGGAATTGTGGGTTCGGATAATGATTCCGCCATAGTAGGTACAGGGAAATGGGACTTCTGAACCCTTTGCCTCTTATGGGGTGGCTCATACGATTGCCGGTGGTAAAACTGTTGAGCCATTGGGCGAGGTTTGTATGATTGCCTGTGGCATTTTCTCTTCAGGATAGAGTATATATGCTCAGGGAATGGAGGGTGGCCCTGGAGTCCTTTACAGTATATAAGGACTCATCCATCTTTTGGCTGAAAAGATTATTTCCTTCAAAGGGCAGATCCTCACGGTGTTCTGGACTTGGGAAACCCCAAAATGGGAAGCCATGATTCACGGCACATCACAAGGGCAGTTGCCATTGATCTTGAAGATGCATCTGCTGCATCTACTGCTGACTGATAAGCAGTCCTGGCAATCAACTCATTTTGTTGCAGAAGCTTGTTTCTTCTTTAAATCATAGCCCTATCAGACTTCTACCACTTCCTATACCCATCCTTGAGAATGCTCTGTTCATAGACCACTGAACTTGAGTTTAAAAATCTCTCTCTCACATCCTTTAGATTGCAGGGGAGTTTGTCTAGGTTATGCAGAACAGAGGAGACTCAAATGTGCTTCATGAGTAATCAAATAAAAAATCCTGCCTTTTTTTTTTTTTTACTTGTAATTATACACATTTCAGGCTTTTTAAATATACTGACAACTGTTCTTATTCCCTCTTTTTGTAACTACTGTACTCATGGATGGTACATAGCTTTATCACATCATCAGTATTTTCCATAGTGCAAAAACATCCAGTCATTTCACAAATGGAATCTGATGGGGGAATAAACTGGTTTCATCTTAAAATGTGTGCTTCTTAATCATTCACCAGCAGCATTCTTTCAATGAAAGATGGGTCTTTAAAACAATTTATTATACTATAAAGTCTTTTCCTTTTTGTTAGCAGTTCCATACACACACTGGTGGTAATTGCACTTATTTATATGTGGTAACAGCAGGATTATGCCCGGATACAGCAGTGTTTTACAGTAATCATGGGAATGGCATCTTTTTTCCAGACCTCTTTAAAATACATCACACATATGATGACCCTTAGAAATAAACTGAAAGAAAGACATTTTTGCAGTGTGCTTACAGCAACGTAAAACCTTGGATTTTCCTGGCTCCCTCATATTTTCCTCTGTCAAAGACTTGTTTTCTCATACATATTACCCTATGGGCTATAACCCCTTATTGCTATAATTCTGTTTTTAAAATGGAGTTGTGTTGGTAAGAACAGTGCCTGTTTAAAGTGGCTAATATACTGTGTGTATACATTTCCTGTATGAGGTAATGCGATGAGATTCCAGTGCCCTGCACAGTAACTAAATAACCATAAATCATCTTTCATGCATATGCAAAATTGTCCCTCTAAGCACCTTATTAATTATTTCAAAGATATGTAGAGGTCACCACTCGCAGAAGTTTCTATGCATGAAGCCTCATTAATACAAGACACCATACAGAGAGATGGGATACATTTTTGTTGCCATTAAGCAAGGGCAGAGAGAGTATAATTTGTATTTTTTTTTATTTTAATCACCAGTATAATACGCCACCTTTTATCTGCAAATTCTTTGTCTCAGCTAATATAGGGGCTGCTATTCTGAGCAGCTAATTCTATCAACATACTGGAGTTCTAGTAATCAGAGCAGTAGTCCTGGATGTTGCCTATTTTCAACTGGCATGCTGCTGCATGATGCTAGCTAGGCATTAAAGAATTAATTTCATTCTTCTAAAAATCACAACGACAAATTTAGTAAAATAATTGAGTGACGCTATATCATTTTCAAAGTGATATATCATAGATCATAAGCTGACATAACCTGGCTTCTAACACTATATTGTCTCTGGTTAAGTCAGTCATGCAACAGAAACCAGATAAACAGTGGTATAACCAGGCAAAGTAAATGTGTAATAATGATCCACCTTTCAGAGTATGTCAGCAAGTGATTCAACTTATCTGAGAAGCACTGTTCATCGAAAATCTATGCCATAGATCTTTGCCTACTCAAATTATTATGCGAATATGGTAACACTGATCTTGTCAGTCACAGTGATCCTTTGATGCAATTGCTGCTATTTATTTTTATTTTATTGTGTGTGGTATTTTGACCTCTAGATTGATTCAATAAAAGATATTAAAAATCTGCTATGTCTGTGTATTTCCCAGATAAAAATCAGAACAGTGAGTCAAATGTTAATGGAAACTTCAGGCTATGTTCATTATGTTACCAATATTTTTCAAAAACCCTGCAATGAAGGGAACTAATTTGCACATGCAAACAACCTAAATAAGCTTAATTACAAGACTAAGCCCAACTTTACAGTTCTAGGGCATGCTTTAGATAAATGAAGTAAATTTTAAGTAATTCCATTTTTATTTGAAAGTGGACAACTGAAATAATACTTAGAGAAGAGTGAAGCTGTGACATTAATGTTTCCCATATACAATACCATAAATATGTCTAGAGAGTGAAATTGTTACTTTTAAAATATGTGTGCAATGACACAGTATAAGGATTTGACCTTTATAAAAAAGTATTTGTTTGTGTGCACTTAATAGCTGTTTATCTTATCACAATATTGGTCTCATTACACTAAAAGTGGGTTAGTTCCATATTCCTATTAGAGATCAGCCCAAACCAAACCTCAGATCACAATACTCTAAACTTCGATGAATTTCAGATCTAGCTTTTTGTGTTGGGTTAAATCCTGGTAGTCAGAAGTGGACAAATATTGAGTTGATAAAGTAGATAAATAATAATCTATTAGTGTGCACAATGGCACCTGTTTTACTTGAGAGGAAATAATTTCTGGGTCTTCACAGATGCAAGCTAGAAAAAGTTGAGTCAAACATATCTATATTTTCCTAAAGATTAAATGTGAAATGTATACAATAGTGTATTGTTTAATAAGCACTGCCATGATGTTTGGAAATCAACATCAAAGGTTACTGTTCTGTACTTTTCTACTTGAATTTACAGTTGGTGAAAGGTACTGGATTGACAGCTCTAGTGGCTGAAGTCTGCATTGCTCAAAGAAACAGCAGCTAACAGCATGTTTTCCAACATTGCCCCACAGTTTTGGCACTCTGTTCTGATGGACTATCTATAAGAGGAAAGAGGTAGTCAGTCACCAAGGCCCAGATTTTAAAAGGTATTTAAGCACTTAAAAATTGGAGCTAGATGCCTAAGCGCTTCTGAAAATCCCCACCTGGGGCTCAGATTGGGTTTATGATTTGGAGATGAAGAGGCTCTAAATTCTATTTGTACAGGTTGACTAGGGAGTTTTCCTGGGCAAGTAGGACTAATACGACCAGCTTCTATAGAATCCAAAGTTTCATTAAAAAACCCTGTATAGTTCTAGACCTTTTGCAGGGCTGTCAACTCCCATGATTCTATTACGAGTCCCAAGATATGTGATGTTATTCTTGAATTCCCAGTTCATAGAGTCATGCAATTATATGAGAATCTCAGTTTCCAGGGTTGTGGTTTGTTTGTTTTTTTAAGTAAGTTTCTAGTTGTAGTGTGAAGGAATAGGCTAATATACCTTTAAATAGTTTATGAGCACTCTAGTGGTGCTCACTATGTTTTGTGTAATAGAAGCCACCAGAGCCAGCCAGGGAAGCAATGCGTATGTAGCTAGGCCTTCCATGTTTGTGCATATTTATTAAACACAGGTATTTAGGGTCCAGCTGTGCCTATATGGTTCATTTCTACTATTTTTTGGGGTCAAAAGCAAAAGATAAAACACTAGCCTTCATGGTTACAGAGAAAAGCTTGAAAATATGACCTTAGTACATCCTGAAGTCTCAAAAACCAACAAGGGAAGAAAAAGAAAAATAATATATTATTAATTATTATTATTATTATTAATCTCATGATTTTTGGATTCTGAGTTATGATTTTTGAGACCTTACGGTTGGTAATACTGTCATGAAGAGTATCTTTAGAACAGTAAAAAGAGTGTAACCAATACAGTGGTTGAGGACTGGTGGGAGCCCAGCAGCTATTATTATACTATCAGGCCTGTAGGGGAGCTATATGCATGCTGCCTCAGTTGGGCAGCAGAGCTGTCACTGCTCCCACTGAATCTTTCAGGCTCCCACTACTTTAGACAAAGCCTGTTCCCCCCTTGCCCCTTAGCCAGCTGAGGCAAGGCCCTGAGCACTTGTACTCTACCTCTGTGCATCTTCCTCCCATGCCTTCCCCCAGATCCCTCCTACCACTCAGCTCTAGCAGTACCCACCCCACACCTAGAGAAGGAGCAGAATATACTTAGCCCCTTATCTCCAGGTAGGGGACAAAAATCACAGATTTACTGGTGCCCTCTCAAAGCAAGGGAACAAGTAGAGCAGAACCCCTGGACTGAGAAATTGGTGCTGCAAGATGTGTGGGAAGTGCCTAGCACATTGTGGGTATAACAGCAATCAAATACATACATACGTACAATGATGCAGCTAGGAGCAGAGGTGAAGAGCCATCAGGTGAGAACATCAGGGCTGAATCTGGGGAAGTGCTACGGGAGTAAGAAGTCTGACTGAGGGAAAGGGCTGAGCTGGCTGCTACAGCTTTGAAGAGCTGCTACTGAGGTAAATGATTAATTTGGGGTGCAAATGGAAGAACTGGGAAGGGAACTGATGTACTCAGAGAGGAAGAGGAAAAATAACTGATTAATTTGTATGTGGGCAGGGAACTGATTAATTTGTAGGGGGAAGGAGGCAGGGGGACAGAGTAATATTGAATATCCAGACATCATCATGGTAAAAACCAAGGAAGGAACACTGGGGGGAGAACAAATCATCTTAACAAAACTGCACTAGATCTGTTATTTATTTGGGGGTGAAGAAAGGGAAGCCTGTTATGCAATAGCAGATGAGGTTACCATGTATAAAATGAGACTTGGCTAAAAAACAAAAGCAGCATATGCACGGTCATGAAATGTAAACTTGTGGCCATTGCTAAGATGCTGTTGAAATAATTAAAAGCAGCTGAAAATATAGACAATCTGAATTGTTTTTAATTCTTGTAGATTTAGTATCTTTGATGCATGCCCTGACGTAGAATGTCACTCTCTTAAGAAATATCCGCAATTATTCTTCCATCTGTTGATATGAAATGTATTAGCTATTCACTCTAACAGCCAATGCAAATCCATTTTACTTGCAGCTTGTAAAGTGAAGGGAAGGTAATTTACAAAATAAATTCTAGTGAAGTCCTACACAGCAACTTTGTAAGAGCCTTACTCTCTATGTGACAATGTGATAGATTCAACTTCTTGTCTCTGATCTGCCAAAACAGATCTTTGAGATTCAACATAAATCATCTTATTCTACATAAGCCAAACTTCACTTCCTAGTCAGGTACAGTTGATAACATAACACATTCCTTGGATCATCTGTATTTCATTCTATGTAGTGGCAATTAGTAGAGATAACTTCATCAATCAGAAAGCTATTTGAAATTCTTATTACAGTACTTTTCTTATTAGCACTTGAAGATAGGTCAAGAAAGTTAACTTATTTGACTCAAAAGAAGAGATGTAGAAGACATCAAAGATTTATTTATTTATTTTTGACTACAGCCTATTGTGATCATCCGTTAGCTTTAGGATGATGACACACTAATGTGAAAAACTTATGCACTTGCTCATAAAAGAAATGCCCTTTAGAATCACGTTAATACTCCAAACCCAGTTCACATGCAAAGCAAGAAGGGCCATTTCAATAACAAACATATTTTCCAGCAGATGAAACAACTACTAATACACATTATAATTCCATAGATATATTTAAAAAATAACATGCACAAAACCTCATCATCTGATTTGAAATCAACAGTATTTTTCTGCATGTTCGGGCAAGCAGAATTAAAAACAACAAACAAAAAAACCCCAAACTTACCAACACATGGGAGAGAGTAGCCAAGCACAGGGTCATGGATGAATTTGCGATCATTCAGCAGAGTCACACAGTATAAATGGAAGCAGTCTAGGCAAATGACATGGCGATGCAAGCACTGGAACACCAGCACAGGACTTCTGTCAAAAATATCCAAAACAATGCAATGCTATGTTATTGTACCCAATATTGTCTAGACCAACTACTCCAAAATATTCCAGTTTAAAAATTCAGTTACCGACTTATTAATATCTGGCTGTATAGAACCATATGCCAGCATGGCATTTTGAAGAGATTTAAAGTAGATAAAAATTGGTCAGAGGCAAGGGAGATGAGATAGACTTCCACTGGAAATTTGAAGGAAGGTGAAGGATCAAATAGGCAAAGAAAAACAAATAAAGATAGCTGCTCAAATGAGCAGACACTCCAGAAGACTCTCTCACAAACAGGGTAAGATCATGTATAGGAGAGCCAAGAGGCTAGTGTAGAGAAGGGGCGGGAGAGGAAATGGGATTATAGAGGGATAATCTGAGAGGTAGGCTAAAGAAAGTATCTGAAAGAGTTTATACCCTGCCCTCACACCCCGAAAAAGAGGGCCGGTCTTGTAGTAGCATTACTGGCCACTGCCACATGATAGCAAGGGCACTGCACTAGTGACAATGACTAGAAGAATTCTGCATGCAGAGTTCAGAGGCAGACAGAATACCTATGGAGGTGCAGAGGGAGAGCACTCAGGACAATTTAGAAGTAGCAGCTTCTCCCAGTGGTGGGGCCAGCCCCAGAAACGGCACAAGCAGCAAACATAGCTGCTGCACCAGCAGGGCAGGGAACACCGTGGTCTAATCAGAACCACTCCCAGTGCCCCTTCCAGGACTCAAACATTGGAGTGTGGATCAGCATTCCAGGAGTTAACATCTTGAACGTGCTTTTGAAAAATTATAATATAATTTTGTTTTTATTGCCCAGACACTTCTGGGATGGGCACCCGAAAATGTATATAACAGCAGAAACAATAAATCATACATTATGACTTCCATACAGACTATAGCCAGAATATCTTACAATTAAAATTTTCTACAGCAAGATATAAATTAAAGAAAATCACTATCCATATATATAACCACAGAAATCACTAACAATAGTCTTCTGAATGGCAGGAAGAAAGTTCTGAGACTACTAGCATAAATTAACTAAAGACACCTTTTGGTGGATCTACCTTCATTGTCAATTCTGAAGTAACAACTGTGACAGATTTTGCAAGCCTATGCAGTGACTTTGGAGACAACTGTATTAAAATTTATGAATGATTTATATATGATTGTATTCCATTCCATGGGAGCAACTCTACGAATGAAACAACAGGAGTGGGTGATTATAAGGCAAGTCACTGAGACTAAACAACTCCAGAGAAGTTCTCCCCCATGGGGTAGTTTGCATATACTGGTTGAGGCTGCGTTTTCCAGAGGCTAGGAAACAAAGAAAGGGTTTGATATAAAAGGATGAGCTTGAACTCATTTGTGGCCTTCTTTCTGATCCAGCAAATGGACAGGACCTTCTTCTCCATGGGAGCCTCAAACCTTCGGGAAGGGCTGGAAAGACATTGGCTTAGTAGGGCCACTGAAGACTGACAGGTGACCTCTGGTAAGATTTTAGCATGCATATAGGGACTTATTGTTTTTTCTTGGTTTCTTCTGCAATGCTATTCCCATAATAAAAATGTGTTTGCTTAGAAAGAGCAGTAATGGCTGGTAAAAAACACTGTCCATGGCCTTTGGAAAGAAAGCAATACACAGGCACCGGCGGTTATGCAGACTGTCTTGCTGGGAATATCACAGTGTAAGGCAGGGAATTGTGCAGCTTTAACTCCACCCCGGTCAGAAGAAAGTGGGACAAGGGTCCCTGTCCAGAGACAGCTGATGGCTGGAGATCTGAGACCTGACTAGGCACTTCTGGAGTTGACTACAGAGGGGAGAATACAGGTGCAGTTACCTTGAAACTGTGTTAGCAGCTATATCCTTTGATAAAGTTATTCCCTACATAGGGGTTGTGCACTACTTCTTGCCTGTCTTTGGCACCGTAGCATTATTGCCCACCCCAAGCATTCAAAAATCAAGAGTCAGGCCCTCAAAACCATGAGATTACCATGCAAATCATGAAAAAATTGTTCTTTTTATTTGCCTTCTGGGTTGGTTTGTTGGGGGTTGTTGGGTTTTTTTGGTGGTTTGTTGTATTTTTTTAAGCTTTTTTGGTGTACTTGGGACACATTTTCAAGCTTTCCTCTTCAACTATAAGGACTAGAAACATACTTTAAAAAAATAAAAGGTAAGACTTTCAATTATTCCCCTGACCCCAGGAGCTGGGGCTTAAAAAGAAACCCCATCAAATATTATGACACTTGTGATAAAAATTGCAAGAGTTGGCAACACCTCCATAGCGTCTATAATTTTTGCCACAAGATCGTTTGAAACCCCACATCTAACACTGAAACACTAAATCCCCATGTCCTCAAAGTGGGTATACAACTGCAAAATGTAATCAATAATAATTTCAGATGCTGTATATAAACGTTTAATCTTTCTTGAAAATAAGCTTCAGAGTCACATACACTGTAGAATTCATGGTAGTGTATTGGTAGCTTTGCTCTGTGTTTTAAAGGATTTCATTGAGTAAAGCAGCTTAAAAACTGAATTAAATAAAACCTCTCCCATACTAATACCTTATTAGTTGCCCACTTGCTGTTCTGAATATAATAAATAATAATGATACAAAGACAGCTGCCAGCCAGAATGAGGAGCTGATCCGTGCTCCTCTATCTCTGCCTAGTCCCAAGATAAATAGGGAGAGCTAGAGGAGCACCTATCAGGTCCTTATTCTGTCACAGGGACACCTTTACTACCCCGCTAAATTTGCAGGTGAGGTAGATATCTCAGAGACTTTCTCTCCGGGAAGGAGGATGAGGCAAGATTCCCACCCCTGGAAGCTTCCCATCCTGGGCCATTGGGGATCTTTCCCTTTTAGGGTGTTTGCTGCTGGTGGCCACTACTGTGGTACCTGAGTGTTTTCCAAGTTAGGCGGAGGATCCCTGGACCTGCAACTCACTTCCCCAGGCTTCAGAGGGAAGGTGGATGGTATGTGTGTGAGAGATCTACATGGGGAGTCCAAAATTAGAGAAGCATCTAAAAATCAGTCCACAAATGTAAACAGTGGAAAATGTATCCTGTATATGATCTCTGAAGGCAATACAACATTTGTGCAATTCTTACTTTTTCTATGAAACGTCAACAAAATTTCAACTAACAGAACTGTATTATAGGTTTCAGAGTAACAGCCGTGTTAGTCTGTATTCGCAAAAAGAAAAGGAGTACTTGTGGCACCTTAGAGACTAACCAATTTATTTGAGCAATAAGCTTTCGTGAGCTACATCCGATGAAGTGAGCTGTAGCTCACGAAAGCTCATGCTCAAATAAATTGGTTAGTCTCTAAGGTGCCACAAGTACTCCTTTTCTTTTTGAGAACTGTATTATGTATGTAAACTAGTCAGTTACTTGTGTAAATTACCTATGGTGCCATAATCTCGTTCCCTTGAATTGTGCTGTTCATAACTGCCTTTAAATCAAACAATTCTCCAGAAAGAAAACACATACAAACATTTGTAAAGTGGTGAATATACTGAATGCTCCTTTAGAATAACCCCTACAACTGCCTTTGTGTCTGATTAAATGAGGCTTCACCCTAAGGTAGAACGCTGACTTAGCTTAAGAAGCAGGAAAAATTAGAACATATTGTAATGAGGCTTCTTGGCCTTAAACCTATTTCCTAAATTACTGATACCTCCTAATTTTATCCTCTTGGTCTGTAGAAGGGGGAAAAGGAACTCTGTTAGGGTATTAATGAAAATAAATCCTTTATTATTCCATTTTCAAATGTTTCATTGTCCACACTGAAATTGGAGATTTCACTAAAAACATATGTAGTTCTCTTAGTTTTTGTTCATTTATTCCCCAAACAAAATTCCTCTGACATATAAAACCCAAAGTGAGGTCAGTGGGATGTGTGAAATAAAAGTGTTTTCTAATATCAATAATGTAAATCTGAAATAATATATTTCTTAGAAGGTATTCAGTAGTTGGGCTGAGTTACAACTTTATGAAAACAACCTACACAAAAGATATTCCTAACAGCCTGGGATAACATGCCTCTTACCACTCTAGCGCCTCTTACTGCCCCGTCTGGGGATTAACTCGCCACATGGTCTAATGCCCCTTCCTGAGGCTGCTCAGCCCATCATCTCACTCACTCACTCCATGGCCTCTCTCATACTCCTAAAGCGGTGTGCTTTCCTTTTCATGGCTTAACCCTCTGCCCAAGTCACAGGGAAATTCCACCCCATCCTACGCTATTATCAAAGTCTCCCTTCATACTGTCTCTAACAGTCCCCAAATTGGATGCCCCTTGTAGGGGAACCTGGGCCCACCTTCTATCCTGGGTTCCAATCCAGGACCCTCAACTCAGCACCTCAGATCTTCACTTGCACAGTCCTTACTGCTCTTTCCCTCGACTGCTTCCCATTCTACCTATTACAGATGCCTCCTCCTCCCGCTCCCTTGTATCAGGTATAGGGTTGCCAGGTGTCCGATTTTTGACTGAAACGCCCAGTCAAAAAGGGACCCTGGCAGCTCCAGTCAGCACTGCTGACCGGGCCATCACAAGTCTGGTTGGCGGCGCGACAGGGCTAAGGCAGGCTCCCTGCCTACCATGGCTCCATATGGCTCCTGGAAGCAGCGGCATGTCCCTCCTCCAGCTCCTACACATAGGTGTAACTAGGGGGTGGAACACTCTGTCCCCACCCCAAGCACCAGCTCCACAGCTCCCACTGACTGATAATCACAACCAATGGGAGCTGCAGGGTCGGCACCTGCAGCCAGGGCAGCATGCAGAGCCGCCTGGCCATGCCTTTGTGTAGGAGCCAGAGGGTGGACATGTTGCTGCTTCTGGAAGCTGCCTGAGGTTAGTGCTGCCTGGAGCCTGCAGCCCCCCCCCCCCCGTGTTCCAAGCCCTGCTCCTGCCCTGATCCCCCTCCCACCCTCCAAACCTCTCGGTCTCAGCCTGGAGCACCCTCCTGCATGCCAAACCCCCATCCCTGGCCCCACCCCAGAGCCTGCACCTGGAGCCCTCACCTCCTCCTGCATCCCAACCCTCTGCCTAGAGCCCCCTCCCGCACCCTGAACTCCTCATTTCTGGCCCCTCCCGGAGCCCTCACCCCCTCCCACAGACCAACCCCCTGAGCTAGACCAATGAAAATGAGCGAGTGAGTGAAGGTGGGGAGAGCAAGCAACAGTGGAGGGGAATGGAGTGATCAGGAGGCGAGGCTTCAGAGGAGGGGTGGGGCAGGACAAGGGTGTTTGGTTTTCTGAGAGTAGAAAGTGGGCAACCCTAATCAGGTAGTGTGACTGCAGGCCCCTGACTACTTGTCCTCCTTCCCTGCTGCCAGTTCCCTGGCTTTATAGAAGCCCCAGCTGTTTTTGCCCAGGTGAGCTTATTTCTCAATTAAGCCTCATTGCATCCTAGCTCCCCTCCAGGTGCAGACTGTGACTAATTGACCTTTCTTGCCTATATTAACTCCTCCGGGACTAGTGTGGGTTGAGTGCCCCATCACACGACCTCTCTGTCCACCTATTAGGAATATCATCTCTTTTTAAAAAGGAAAATCTAACACTGAACATTGAAAAAATCCATAATACATCATACTTGTTATTGCGCTAAGGTTGCATGGTTCCTTTGCATTACGTTAGCACTCTGCATTTACTCCAAGGAAACAGAGAAGAGATTTAACATAAAATGGTTTCTGCTTAGTATGGAAATACTCTGTGGCACAACAGTAATCATGTCGCAGCTGTTGTCTGCTCTATATATCCCTCCCCCTGCACACACACACAAACTGAGCAACAGCAAGACACAGATAATACCAGATACATTGCTATAGAATCCCAGCTAAATGGAGAAAGATATGAAGACTGATCTTGTTTAGATAAGACCCCCACTGGGAAATAAATTGTTCTAGTATATCCCAAAATCTCATGACAGGTGTTATTAATGTACTAAAAGTCAGTGCATTATCTATGAATGTGAGGAGCTACTTAGCATAAGGAATTATTTGCAGACACAACAGTAAATGAAGCATCTTTCACTGCCACCTTATGAAAACCTTGGGCTAAAAGTTTTTTTTCCCTATTAGTCCTTATCCTTCAGCTTTAGAAAGGACTGTGTGAATTATGGTTAAACAGCACACCCCATCTATCAGTCCCTTAAGAAGAAGAAGAAGAAAGCGAGTAGCTGATATGGAGCAAGGGGATATAGATAAAGCCAGTAGAAATTTGTGGGGAAAAAACAAAACATGTTGATAGAATCTGTGAAAATCCCTGGGGGTCATTTTTAGGTGACAGTTGATTTTTTCTCACTGCTGTATCAAAATCTTAACCAAATAATAAAAAAAAAGCAGCAGATGTCTATATGGCTGACTTTCTGGGATTACGCTCAGTGAAGCAAAAATGGCCATGTGGGATTCATTGCTTTGTAATAAATAAGTCTGAAGGCACATCACTACATCATAACATTTATCCCCACCCACAAGTGGTATATTTATAAGATGCTCGTGAGTTTCTAATTGATTCTTTTATTTTATTTTGGCAGTGTTCTTCTACCTTCAAAGGCTTTCCATATAAATACCATAAAATCATTTTTATTGATAAATGGATCCCCATATACTGCTCCAAAACAAACTTTGTTAACTTACATATAAGTACCATTCAAGAAAAGACAATTACTAAAATACCTGTTTTTAAAAAACAGAATTATTGGAAATCACAAGCTATGGCTACATATACAATTCTGACACTACCCTAAAACACCCATTTCATTCACACAGACAGTCATTAACAAGAAATATTCTCTATAACCAGCACCCAAACAATCTTAACTCTGTGCCTATAAAAGAACAGAGTAATTAAAAGCTTAAATAAAACAAATGCTCCACTCATCATAGCTTTCTCTTGGAACTGTATAGAAAAACTAATATAATCCTTTTACTCATGCAAAGATTATACAGTCTGACCTTTCATACGATCACATATAATCCACAAATCCAAGATTTAAACCATTCAAGACTACTTGAATGAGTGAATCTATCTAAAGTTTCTTATAGAGCCATCAATAGTAGATAAGCAAATGTAAATTACAAACTTTTCTTACCAAGAAAAACAATTCCGTATACCTCCAGTGAAACAAAAGATATATTTTAAAATAATCAAATTGTTTTTAATGTTCCAACAACTTAATGCTTGGCAGCAGATAGAGATAACAGAAACGAATCATTGCTGCACGTGAATGATCTCCTATTACATGTACAGTAAACACTAAAGTCAAGAAGCAAGCATTAAAGCAGACTCAGTGACCCAGGAGCTGCAGACAGCAACCTGTGAGCAACAATGCAGACAAGTAGGAACTTACACCTGTGCTAGACACATGAAGTGGGAGCCAAGACCTTACAAGATAAGGACAATGATAAAGAGAGCAAGAAAAAGAAATCTCAGTGAGCAACACATTGTTAGACTGAAGGGAACATCTTTTATGGGAACTCAGGCACCAGTATAACATATTTTCCCCTGTAACAGCCGTGTTAGTCTGTATTCGCAAAAAGAAAAGGAGTACTTGTGGCACCTTAGAGACTAACCAATTTATTTGAGCATAAGCTTTTGTGTAGCTCATGAAAGCTTATGCTCAAATAAATTGGTTAGTCTCTAAGGTGCCACAAGTACTCCTTTTCTTTTTATATTTTCCCCTGTATACCTAACTACTCTGCTTTTCTCTCTCTAGCCAATGCACTACAAAGCTACAAAAAGTCAGAATATGACAGCAAAACAGTTACAATACATATTTATATACATAACATAATACAAACATTTTAATCATGTTAAAATAATAAAATTATCTGTTTTCATGTGTTTAATCACTTGCCATGTGACACATCACAAGTCATAAAGTGAAGGTTATGAACAGCTCGAGACATCTGTGTGCAAGCCTAAATTTGCTGGCTGTGGTCTTGTAGAAAAACATGTATTCTGATCCACAGCTGTTAACTTAAAGAGGCATTGCCAAGGATATCAGGCCTGAAATGTGACCTACTTTCTTCTCTTTCATCTGTTTACAGAGTTCGTGCTATTTTATATTTGCAACAATGTGTTTTCCTCCCAATTTTATCATTATTATTATTATTATTCATATTATTGTAACACCAAGAGCCCTAGGTACAGACCAGGACCCCATTTTATGTTCTTTTATCTAACAGAGACCAGTGCCAGAATACCAGCACTTATAAAGAGCCCTACAATAAGAAACCAGAATACAAAAGTGAGGGATAGGTAAATAAAGACAAGTGCGCGTGATGTCAGGTCTTTGCATAGACCCTGATCTGACACAGTTGCAAGTAACTCAGCTGTGAAGTTTCTGTATATGCGATGAATATGTGGGAATGATGATCACCACTGCCTGTAAAAACTGACCACTTTGGGCCTGTGTGGAACAGCACCATTCTGAAGAGCTGCAGAAGCACAGTGGTCTTCCCTGCCATCAGATGACACAGGTGGTGGGGTGGAATCCCACATTACATATGCTAGTACAGATACAGTGGCACACCATAGCTATAAAACCTTTTTACAGGCCTGGGGGTGGGGGGAAATGCCAAAGCAGCACCTAACAAATGTAGAGATGACATCCTGAATCCCTTTCATGATTTCTGACACTAAACTGGGAGGAGTGGTAGATACGCTAGAAGGTAGGGATAGGATACAGAGGGACCTAGACAAATTAGAGGATGGACCAAAAGAAATCTGATGAGGTTCAACAAGGACAAGTGCAGAGTCCTGCACTTAGGACGGAAGAATCCCATGCACTGCTACAGACTAGGGACCAAGCGGCTAGGCAGCAGTTCTGGAGAAAAGGACCCAGGGGTTACAGTGGACGAGAAGCTGGATATGAGTCAACAGTGTGCCCTTGTTGCCAAAAAGGCTAACTGCATTTTGGGCTGTACAAGTAGGAGCATTGCCAGCAGACTGAGGGACGTGATCATTCCCCTCTATTCGACATTGGTGAGGCCTCGTCAGGAGTACTGTGTTTTGGGGCCCACACTACAACAAGGATGCGGAAAAAATTGGAAAGAGTCCAGCGAAGGGCAACAAAAATGATTAGGGGGCTGGAGCACATGATTTATGAGGAGAGGCTGAGGGAACTGGAATTATTTAGTCTGCAGAAGAGAAGAATGAGGAGGGGATTTGATAGCTGCTTTCACCTACCTGAAAGGGGGTTCCAAAGCGGATGGCTCTAGACTGTTCTCAGTGGTACCAGAGGACAGAAGGAGGAGTAATGGTCTCAAATTGCAGTGGGGGAGGTTTAGGTTGGATATTAGGAAAAACTTTTTCACTAGGAGGGTGGCGAAACACTGGAATGCGTTACCTAGGGAGATGGTGGAATCTCCTTCCTTAGAGGTTTTTAAGGTCAGGCTTGAGAAAGCCCTGGCTGGGATGATTTAGTTGGGGATTGGTCCTGCTTTGAGCAGGGGGTTGGACTAGATGACCACCTGAGGTCCCTTCCAACCCTGATATTCTATGATTCTGTGTCACAGAGAGGGTGATGCTGTTGTTGCTGCTATCTGACAAGAGATATTGCTACCATATCGGGTGGAGAATAAACTTCTCCATAATCCATCAGTGTGAGCAGAGTGTTGTCCAGATAGCACTCTCCCTGCTGGGCAACATACCATCAATAATGCAGAGTAACTGACAAATCAGTCCCATTCTGAGACAAGATCAGTACATGTTCCTTTATGTAGGATTTTAAATCACCACAATGGCTTTTTTGAACAGAAGAGGAAAAGACCTGAATCAATGGAAGCAAAGGATGACTGACATGATTGAAGAAGACAGATCAAGAATCATCTTGGATCACATCATGATGTCAGTCAGCAGCTGGAGCATGAGGAGAGCAAAGAAGGTGAGAGCAGCAATATAACGTGAAAAGTCCTTTTGGAGAAGTATCGAAGGGCTGTGAACACACATGGCACTTCAGAGAGCAAGGATCCTCCCACATACTGGAAAAAACACAGAACCACTATTATACAAGGAACTCAAGTAGGTTTATGCCTCTGCACAAGGAAGATCAAGAGGTTCAACATTTAAAAAAAAAAAAGTACCTGCTGCCTTGGGACTGCTCCAGGAATAACATTAGTGGGAACAAAGCTTATAGGAAGGACTGGTACACCTCTTCAAAGACTATCTCAGTAACGTTCACCATTTTAAACACTTCTGACTCAGAAAGACTGCACCTCACTGAATACAGCCTGCTTCTTAAATATTGTTCCCTTTTCCTGGAATGCCCTCCCAGATCCTTGTGAGATTTATCCCCTCTCTTCATCTACAAATCCTTCAACACTCACTTCTTCTGATTGGCCTCCCATGCATACTTCCAATCCGCCTCTCCATCCCTCTTGCTTGACTTTACTCACTTAAACATCTAACCAATACATATTTTTAAAAATCTATACACTGAATGTCCAAACATGAATGATTACCTAGAGAACCAGAACCAGGAAGATGTGTACATAAAAAAGCACTTAGCTTTCACTGTCTCGCTCATCCTCCACCTCCCCCTTTTTAAAAATTTGTCTTGAAATCAATAAGGCTCTTTGAGACAGAATCCTGTGCATGAGAGTGAATGGGTTGTAAAAGAAGATGAAGAGCTTGTACATTTCGGCAACTGAGGTTGGCAGAGTAAAGGTATGTGTGAATGGGGCATATTGGGGCACTGCTCACATAGGGCAGAGTTAAAGTTGCATGGCCTTAACTCTGCATTGCCTGATTTTCAGAAGTTTGAGTTTTGCTCAACTCAACATTCTGGAAGGGGACTACATATCACCAAGCAACCTTAACTCTGCATTAATGTAGTAGTTTTTTGCCATTGAATCAAGGACTGCTTGGGCAAAGGGCCAGGTCTGCATCTGGAAAGCTTCAGCCTGTGGGCTAGCCTGTGACAGTTAGCCTGGGCATAAATATACAAGGAGGAGCAGAAGTCTCCCTCAATGCAAAGCAAGTCACAACTATCATCCCTTGAGCTCCCCTAAGAACAAGAACTGGTCCCTCTTTGCACCTCCTGGGAGGCTAGCCACCCTAAAGAGAGCCAGGAGGAGAAAAGTATGATGCATTATCCTAAGGGATGCTGCTTCATGCACAGTCCCTTGCACTCGACAGAATTCGAGAAGGGACTGTGTCTGTCATGCACACTGTTTTTCCATTGGAAGACTATCCCAGACCCTCCTTCCAAGTCACTTTGAAAATATACTGCAGAGCAGTTACTCTAGGGACAGTAGCCTTGCTGACATGTAAGAAAGGAGAGGAGTTTGGAAAAGGAAATAAGGTGTGAGGGTGAGGGATGAAATGAACGGAGGATGGGAAGTGATAGAAGGGAAGTGGGGGAAGGAAGTGCCAAATTAGTTTTCCAGTTTTAAAAAATTACCTGTCAGCATCTTGACAGATCTTTTTCATCTTCCATTTAAAATATGAATACTTAATTAAAATGTTCAGCCAAACGATAACTCAAGGGTGCTTCCTGTTCACCGAGCCGTTGGCCTCAGCCCAAAATATGATTATTAACTCAAACAGGAAGCACTCTCAAGTTATTGTAATAGAGATTTCTTTATAGAAAACCATCAACCAGCAGATGATAACTTTTTGCAGCACTCCCCACCTTTTTAATTTAAAGACAATCTTTTAGCTTTTGCTCCTTGGTTCAGACACTACAGCGGCTGAGGCCCAGATACAACTGTCAGAGAGCAAGCCTTCTATTCAAGTACCTCCTCCCAAAAAGGCAAAGGATGTGTCATCTGCTAACAAAACACACTGTATACTCCTCTGAAAGCAGAGTGAGTTAATGCCCCAAACAGTCAATTCCCTCCCTCCCACCCACCCAGACAAGAACTACCACAAGATTACAAGCTTAAGATCATAATGAGAACTGCTTGTTTCCATTATTTTCTATACTAGTTATAATCATTGTCATGAGAATGAATTAATAGTGTGCTATTTTCTGTTCTTATTACAGTTTTTGTCACAAGAACAAGTACAGAATTTTAATGGCGAACATAGTAATAACTGTACTACTTGAAATCTTATAATGCTCTGTACTTTCCTCATTTGTCCATTCCATCTCCTTCTTACAGGTCACTTTTGTTGTGTACAAGAATAAATAAAAACAAATAACCAGTCAGATTAAAGAATATTTTAAAAGTTTAATCAGTACAGTTTATCACAAAGCATGGGAAGTGTCCTAGTTCTGACTGCTTGTGGCCAATGTTATAAAGTGTAATGGGTGAAACCCAAAAGGTTCAGACACATTCAGCTCAGCATCAAAAAGTTTAAATGCTTATATAAAGCTTATCTGACCAAGCTGGTCCACCAAACAGGATCATCAAGTCCCTACCTCCCCAGACCATCCCTGCACATATTTTCCTGAGCTGCTGCATTGTCTTCTGGCTGCTCCCCTCTATAGTGAACCTCTGTTTTTTAAAGACGCCACTTTGGAGAGCTGGTTTCACTAAATCTATCCTTATTTGGCACAGGAGGATCCAGCAATAATCCATCCACCACTTGTCCTCCTGATCTCATCTTTTTAAAAGTTAAAAGGGCAATCTAAATATTTAACACTACTTCTATAGTGCCTTTTGCCTCAAGATCTCCAGCCTTGGATGCCCCCAAGTTCATTGTGATACAGTAATAACTGGGAACATGCAAGACTCCTCTTTCCCAAAACATTAAGGGATCTCATAAGAATGGAAACAAGAAACTTGTAATAATGTGGTTCATTCTAGGAATCTATTTAAAGGATCAATGAGATGAAAGGACCAAGCTAACGTGTTTCCATGCCTCTCTGCTGCAGGATACGGCCCATAAATGAGAAGGAGAAGCAGTAGCCTTTGGAAACTGCCTGTGAAATTTATGTTTGGACTATGATGAAGTGCCCTTGGAAGAGGAGACCCAGTGCTAGAGAAGGTGCATGGTGCCCAGCTGCGAAATCCCTCTGATCTTCTAGAAGACCTGGTTTGTCGGTTTGCAGTGTGAGTGTTACCGAACATGAAGTTTCTATTTCCCTTCTTTTCAGCAGCCCCCTCAGAATAAAGTGGTCATTTCCTGACTAAAATATGTTCATTACTCCATTATAGCCTTTCCTTTATATTAGGAAGTAGCCTGGCCTCACCACAGAAGCTATGTTATAAACAGAAACTTCATACATATCCTAGTTAGAGTGGAGAAAAGGAAGGATAGATATGTATCAAAAGCTGCAGAAATGTGCACAGGCATTTATTAATGATAAGCTAGCCCATCATCTGTTCCCTCATGATAGCTCCCTCAGCACTGCTGGATGTACTTATCATGCACTTAAGAGCTAGGATTGGCATCATAGGCTACGAATCAATAAATAAATATAAAGAAAAAGGCAACAGAGTGTAAAACAGATGAAATGGAATTTTGATAATATAATCAATAATGCTCACTTATAATATGGGATACAGCTTCCCACCTCATGCCTCGTGGGAAAGGTGGGGAGTTTGCTGTAGTCCTTTCAGCCCTCTCCTCATCCCTACACACCCACTTACTCACAGGAGAGCAAGAGAGGAGCAGACCCTATTCTTCCCCTCTGTACTGAGCCATGAATGTAGGGGAGTGGAATGGAGTTCTAAGGGACGTACTGGCCGCCGTTTCCCGCAGCTCCCATTGGCCTGGAGCAGCAAACCGCAGCCAGTGGGAGCCTCGATTGGCTGAACCTGCGGATTTTCCCACACAAGCGGCAGAACAAATTTGGGAACCACTGGCCTAGAGGGATTCTCTATGTTTTGAATCTGACTGCCTGTAAGATTATCTTCCATTCTGATATTACAGAGTTGTTCTCTTATTTTTTGGTTCTTCTAATAAAGTTCTGATTTTTAAGAATCTGACTGGATTTTCTGGGTCTTAAAAATCCAAGGCTGGTTTGTGCTTATCTTGTTTATTCTCAAGTCTCCCCAGGAAAGGGGGTGTAAAGGCTTGCGGGGATATTTTGTGGAAATAGGAACTCCAAGTGGTCCTTTCCCTGTTCTTTGTCTAAATCACTTGGTGGTGGCAGCTTACTGTTCAACGACAAGGCAAAGTTTGTGCCTTGGGAAAGTTTTTAACCTAAGCTGGAAAAAATAAGCTTAGGGGCGTCTTTCATGCGGGTCCCCACATCTGTACCCTAGAGTTCAGAGTGGGGAAGGAACCTTAACACCGAAGTAAGGGGGACCCTGTCCCAGTAGGGGAGGGAGACTCCCTTTCCCAGCATCTAAGGACTGCAGGTACCCCCACCCCAAGGGGGAAGAGGGTAAGAACCCGCAGGGGTTGAGAGGGGCTGGGGCTCAGAGTGAGGAGCAAACCCAGACCCCTTGCCCACTTCCCTCCTTTACTACCTTCCTGGGCCACTAGCGGGGCCAACGACACGCAATAACAGGGGCAAGGGGTCGCATCTTAGCTCCCTGCCAAGACAAGTGCAGGACCCACGAGACTAACATCGGCCATCTTGTCACAACCCCCATAATCCCCTGCAAAAAGCCAAGGCACACTTTTGCCAAGAGAGATTTAACCTGCACAAGTTAAAAACAAAACAAAACACAACCTCCCCCTCATTTAGTATTCAAGTTTATTCAAAATATGGGACAAAGCAACTCAACACTCCTATAATGGCCTGAACCTGAAGCATTTCCTCATACGAATAGTCATACTGAAGCCAATAAAGCTACTTAGGCAGTTTTATTTCAGGCTGTAGAATAGGGCCTGAAATAAATGAAAGCTCTTTACATTTAATTCTATTGATAAAGGAACTTACCAAAAGATGCCTGGGGATCTAGGTGATAGGAAATCCCCTCTGTTTTGCTTTAAATCATTAAATTGAAATTAGTTTATTTTTTTAAAATTAGTTTGGGTATGATGTGTAGCAATTGGACTTTAACCTGAAGTATGTCTTTATTTTTATGTGATCTCAATTGGTATTTACATATCTTATCTTGATTTGTACTTGAAAAATACTATTCATGATATGTATCAAAGCTCTGACCCTACAACAAAAATCGAAGACAAATTTACTGCTAGTATCTTTCTAAAACTCCTGTACATTAAAAAGACATTGTCTGAGGGAGTTGCACACATTTTCTTTAAAATAAATCCAGAGATGTAGAGTTTTTATTTTTAAATGTATATGATACTTAGAAATAACCTTGAGGATTAAGGTTCTGCTTGGACAAAGCTCAACTCCATTTTTTATCATTTTAATGAAGTAAGAGGAGGATACATAAGCAGAGTTTTCAATCTTCAGATTCTGCCTGTTAGTTTAATAACTCCAATAATAAAATAATAATAATAATAAAGATTTCCAGACTCCCCCCAAGACACAAATCTTTATACTGAATTACTTAAATTTAAACAAAGGCTCACTGAGCACTTTGAGACGCTAGGATGTAAAGAGTATAATCTTGGGTGGTCTAATTCTATGGACTCTGTCAAATCTGGATCTTCCTCAAAGAGATGTCCTGTTTGATAGCATTTTACCTGTAAGCTGGAATGCACAAATTTCTGTTGGATGTTTATCATTCTATATTAGAATCTCTGACTCAAAGGAAAAAACAGACCCCAAGGTTCCCTAATGGTGAATCAGGAAACAAAGACCTTAGAATTTGCCATGCCATTTGGATGTGCACATCTATCAGTATATTTTAATAGCTTCTGTACAATATGGATTGATTATTATACTAATAGGGTTAAACATAATAAAAACAGTCTGAAGGGAAATTACAGTAGGTGTCTGATATTTAATTTTCAAATACTTCTCACATCTCTTTTAAAATCTATAAACTATTTTCCTAAAGACTCTTGTCTCTTATGAAGACAGGAATTTCTAATGGCAATGCAAAAATCCTTGAAGTTCAGTGGTGGTGGATCGTTGCACTCCTCTGATACAGAACATACAACTGTGCAAATGCCATCAGCAGATAAGGTTAATAGCAGCACAATGCTTCTTTGAAGCCATGCATCCTGCTCTCAGGGTGTCATAAATATAAAGGGAAGGGTAAACCCCTTTGAAATCCTTCCTGGCCAGGGGAAAGCTCCTCTCACCTGTAAAGGGTTAAGAAGCTAAAGGTAACCTCGCTGGCACCTGACCAAAATGACCAATGAGGAGACAAGATACTTTCAAAAGCTGGGAGGAGGGAGAGAAACAAAGGGTCTGTGTGTCTGTCTATATGCTGGTCTTTGCCGGGGATAGACCAGGAATGGAGTCTTAGAACTTTTAGTAAGTAATCTAGCTAGGTATGTGTTAGATTATGATTTCTTTAAATGGCTGAGAAAAGAATTGTGCTGAATAGAATAACTATTTCTGTCTGTGTATCTTTTTTGTAAATTAAGGTTTTGCCTAGAGGGGTTCTCTATGTTTTTGAATCTAATTACCCTGTAAGATATCTACCATCCTGATTTTACAGGGGGGATTTTTTTATTTCTATTTACTTCTATTTTTATTAAAAGTCTTCTTGTAAGAAACTGAATGCTTTTTCATTGTTCTCAGATCCAAGGGTTTGGGTCGGTGGTCACCTATGCAAATTGGTGAGGCTTTTATTCCAACATTTCCCTGGAAAGGGGGGGTGCAAGTGTTGGGAGGATTGTTCATTGTTCTTAAGATCCAAGGGTCTGGGTCTGTAGTCACCTAGGCAAACTGGTGAGGCTTTTTACCAAACCTTGTCCAGGAAGTGGGGTGCAAGGTTTTGGGAAGTATTTTGGGGGGAAAGACGCATCCAAACAGCTCTTCCCCAGTAACCAGTATTAGTTTGGTGGTGGTAGCGGCCAGTCCAAGGACAACGGGTGGAATATTTTGTACCTTGGGGAAGTTTTGACCTAAGCTGGTAAAGATAAGCTTAGGAGGTTTTTCATGCAGGTCCCCACATCTGTACCCTAGAGTTCAGAGTGGGGGAGGAACCTTGACACAGGGTCATTTCAGTTCTTTGGAAAATAGTTCAGAGCAGTGATATATTCTCGCTCTGAAGGAGAGTGGCTTGTTGCATTCCACCCAGCCATTTTGATACATATGAGCACAGCATGCGTTTTTGATTCATGCAAAGCAAAGACTGGCAAAAACCTCACCCATAATTTCCTCTCCCAAAGACATTAAAGTAACTCCTGTGTTGTCAATTGGCAGTGACTGATGACACTGTAAGCATCAAAAACTGTTCACTAAGCAAGGGATGAACAGCCTCTCCTCTGACTGAAAAAGGCATCCTGACGTCCTGGCACCGGGCACTAACAATCTAAATTAATAATGATCTTGACACCCCTTCACTTGTTTTTATTAACCATGAGAGGCATGTTGTAAACTGTAGATATCCGAATACTTCCAGAACTTTTACACAAATCCCTGTTTGCACAAGCAATTAGCCCTATAGCATGGGTATTTGTGGGTTCTGCATGTATGCACCACACGGCAGCACAATGTAGGTGGCCAGTTTTTAAAATTTCATCTGAACTGTATTAGGACTACTGCATATGGAGGGTAGGCAAAAGTTCTCTCTGAAAATGTAAGTTTCCTCCAGGTGACAAAACCAAAACACTCACGCACACCCCAGTTACTTGGGATGTATGCAATTATATGATGGTTCAGAGGTTTGGTTCACTTCATCCCCTTTCAACAAAGCTTGCACATTAGAAGTATCTGAATGCATCCAACTTTTTCTGTTTCCCTTTTCCCATCTCTCTTCTTCATATCCCAGCCTTGCCCCCAGCAGAATCACCTCCTTTCCCACTTTTTCCATTCCCCAACTCCTCCCAAAACTCCAAAAGTCTCTTTAACAGAGTTTCCACTTCTTGGCCTTTTCCTAAACCTTTACTAATATTCCACTGTGGGGAAAAATAATGCCAGTATTCTCTGGATGGGTTCTTATATTCATTTCTAACATGATCTGGGGATTCCCTGTGTCAGAAATGCCCCCAAATCATTGGTTGTGTCAAAGAGAAGCTTCACAGCTAGTGTGCCCTGCAGATATTACCAGAGCTGCTGAGACCCCATAATGAAATTTAGAAACTGGATAGGAGGTTGGCTCAGGGACAGTAAAGAAGGCACTACATTACCCCAACTTTATCAAACATTCAAAAAGTTCACTTCCAATTCTCTGAGACAGTTCATGATGATTCTTATTCAAACTGGTTCACACATCCCTCATGATATGTCACAATTATATTTCCCTTTCTCTCTCACATTAGCTAACTTTACAGGGATATGTTCAGTCACTTCAGTCATGTTTGACCTCTCGCCCTAAAAATAGATGTAAAAGGGAGCACCCTCGCCCCCGCAAGCCCTAGCTTGATCTATTAAAGTGTGATAAGACAATGACATTTCCTCTGTCTTGTAGCACCCAAAAACTCTGTAGCCTTCTAGCATTTTAAATCACCACACTACATCTAATAATTTGAACACTGAAACAGCATAGGTTTTATAAATAGTGCTTACGCAGGGTTTGAATGTACTTGAGCAAAGGACCTTCTGTTTGAGAGTTGGCCTCAGTACAGACAGCCTTGTTGTGAGGGGTGAAGTTTATCAGATTAGAAGCAACACTGTTAGTATTCAAGACACATTTCCAAGTGCGTATGACATGTCAACTGCTTACATATCCTCCAATTCTTCCTCACATACTCCTTTTAAAGTCAAACATAAAGTGACAGAAGTGTAGAAATATCTGTATCCTGCACTCTGTGAACATAACAGCTCAAAAAAAACCCCAACACTTGACATATCAGCTGACAGCAGAAAAAATCCCAAGCTTCTGCTGAGATATCCTGATTTTCATAACATCAACCATGCATTACAAGAAATGTCTTGGAAATACAAAGCTGAGAACTCTACAATTTTATGAATGTGAACACCTTGCATGCCCCCAAACACCCTTTTAGTCCTAACCTCCCACTCTGTGTCAATACAACAAGCATCCATTCTACTTACAGGGACATCACACAGAGATCTAAAAATTTATTTTATATTTTTGATTCTATCTATTCTTCCTTTAAAATGTGTATTCTTGAATCATCTGTTGAAATACACAGTACTGTAAGCAGGTGCTTCTGCCATATTTAAATGAAGTGACACCTGTGAAAAGTGCTTCATTTGACTTCCCTTTCCTGCAGCAAACCTTCACTATAAAGACATTTCCTCGTTGCTTTTCAGGTTCCAGCCCTGGTCACCCTACCTGATCCCAGCTGCCATTTCCAATCTGAGCAGCAGACTGCATTTGTTACCCTGTGCTAGACAAGATACTTAGGAAGGCAGGAGTCTAACTGCAGTGCAAGCCACCACACAAGTGAAATTATAGTATATTTTCAACCTGTTTTCCTGATTCTGGAGTCTGTTTTTATTGTACAAAAAACACAATTTCCAGAAAGACAACTACTAGTATCATAGTGTTAAATTATGTTAACGTATCTCTTTATTGCATCAGAGGATTGTTTCTGAGCATCATGAACATCTTAACTTTAAATCCAATTATCCAGCAAAAAACTTGTGTTCTTAATATACAATATTAGAAAACTTCATATTATAAAATAATGTCTCATATTTAGAGAATATTGTGTGTAGGTGGGGGAGAGACTTTGGTCATTGACGAATTAGCAAACACTCTTAGGAAAAGAGCCATTCAATTTTAATGTCTACACATGGTACACAGGACCTTACTTTTTAAGGTCTAATCCAAAATACTACATTCACAGCAAACTGTATAGGAAATATTTTTTATCGATCCCATAAGAGTATCAGAAGAATCTTGTCAAGATTCGTATGTGAAATCTAGGGCCTGGTTCTTATCTTGCTTACTTCAGCATTAATCAGAAATTGCTCCATTGAAGTTGATGGAGTTACAACTGTGTAAAAGACTGCTGTGAGATCAGAACAGACATCCGGTATTTCAAACTCGGTGCTCAGACCCCTAAGGCAATGTTTCTCAACAAGTAGGTTGTGACTCCAGGAAGGTCACAAAAGGCAATCAAGGGACTGCAAGGAACTGAAAATGTTATTACAATTCTAAAGCAAAGAAAAGAAAATTTCTAGAATAACTTGGAGGTGGTCAAAACCATCAACCTGAAAAGGTGAGAAACACTGCTCTAAACCATCTAATCCAATTTACGTATTTTACTTTTAATATTTGCTATAGTTATTTATATAGCCACCTTATGTTGTAAAAGGTCATTCTCTTTATCAGTCATGGATATTTCAAAGCCAGAAAGTGTAGCTGAGATAGACAGAGCTAACATGTTTGCTTCTGGGAAGAAATATCTTCAAAGGTTATCTAAAGATGATATTAGAGCTCCAGAGTGGAGAGAGTATTTAATCACATCGGAAACCACGTGAAAATGAAATCAATAATTTCTATGTGAAATACATAAACATCATCAGAGTGTGGTAGGACAGTAAAAAAAAATCAGCTCATATTGCCATATTTTTGTAAAGATATTAAAGATCCGTGTTATTTAATCTATACAAAGGAGGCGTCTTAACCCTGAAAATTCCAACATATTTTTGATGGCTGAAGGGTGTTTACCCCGATGCAGAAATGGGGCTCTTGTTCGTTTATGTAGGGGCTGTGCAACATTCAATAATTTCCGCAAAAAGAAACAGACAGGATCCTTTCCCTCCCATGAGGAATGAAATGCTTGAGGGCCTCCTTTGTACCCTTGTTTAAAGCTGTGACACTGCAATTGGAATTTGTCACTCTAGGAGCTACATCTGATGTTACAGCCCGAAGTGGAGCTAAACCAAAATAAACAATCTGTTCCATTCTGCTTAGACTAATACGACGGTGATGTAAGCCCCAGCACAGTGGAAAAATGAATAAATGGGTTACTACCCAGCACATACATACATGCACAAAAATGAGTGCAAAGAAGATTCAGAAGGCTTATTACTAACATTCAAAGGATAAGTGGAGCACCACTTGGACCTTTTCGCTTTGCTATGCAACAGTATTATTTTGTTTTCATTAATGTGGCAAATAGGCACTCTAGTCAGTATGTTAAAAAGGCCTTCATTTTATTTGATTCATTCAATGACCTCTGCCATCAAACCTCCCAGAGATAAGGTAGCTGAAAGTCAACGGCAGTGGCTGATGGTAGCTATTTTTATTATGTTTCACAAAGAATAGCAGCAGCCTTATAGTCGAGTAAAATTTTAAATGACACACACAGAAACACTGTAAGTCGTCCAAATACCCATTCTACTCTTTAGCACATTCTTTATGACTTGCAAGCAAACTAATCTCAGAAGTTTGTACTGTACTGAGATGATATCTGTCTTCTTGAAAGAAAAAGTGTTATATCATCTTACAAACTACTGCCTTTGCTACAGTACAACTTTTCTCAAGTTACTGAGATAGAATAGCCACAGAGAGTTATTTTGTTATGAATGCAGCACATCGAACAATGCCACAACTGTGCAAACATTAGTCCCAATATTTCCTGTTAGAATACAGCATTACACACACTGTTAAAAATGTAGGGTCCCTGGAGCCCTGCCAGTCTGGGATGTTTATTCCAGTTGTACATGTAGGCTCAGTTATGCAAATGATCATGTTGAAACCCTAATCCGGTTATTCCTTCCACTCAGGATCACTGGCTGAAAACGAGGAGGAAAAATTACCATACATAATTCAGTTAAAATTGTCAATCTGAATGGCTGAGATTAAATCTAGTCTCTTACATGCTATCAATTTTCCATTTTCATAGAATCATAGAAGATTAGAGTTGGAAGAGACCTCAGGAGGTCAGCTAGTCCAAGCCCCTGCTCAAAGCAGGACCAATATCAACTACAACTAAATGTTCTCTTCCCATGCTAAGCAAGCAATGCAATAGCTGACCTGGTCTCATTTTGCATAAGGATACCAACAGGTGTCCAGTTTAAATAAATAATTTTATTTTAGAAAAATAAGGGACTAGGTCAATTCTAGAATTCATGATAGACTTTTCCCTTTTCTCCATACTGTGCTTGAAACTGTTTTTAACTCCAAGTATTTTCCCATATGCTGTTTTCATATTAAAAAGAAAAAAATCCTAAGTGAATAGCTCAGCTCATGAAAGTTAAGGATATGGAAGCAGTAACACTGAAATCCTTTTTCGACATGTCAGGCACAATTTAGGCAGCCCCAATGCAAGCCTTCCCACACTGCCCGGCCAGTGACCTCAACCCTCATCTGTGAAATCATTTTCTCAAAGGATGCAAAGTTATTTAGTCTGCTTGATAGCTCAAGTCTTCAGCCTCTTCTCGTCAGAGGCCCCGGTTTGAGCTGAGCCAGGCATGATATCCAGTTTTAAAATTAATACTAGAGAGGATACCCAGAAAGCTGCTAATATCAATTTGCATTTTGCTTGCTATCAAAGCTAGTAGGCTTTATACACTTATGCTGCCATGCTTCCCTGCTCCTGTCATGCTGACAGCCAAAACTGAGTTTACTTGCTTCCCCTGTGTTTCAAGTAGAATGTGCATCTAACACTGGGAAGGCAGGACGGAGCGCTGAACTGTCAGTTCGATGACATCATGGGACTAAATCATTGCAGCAGTAACAAGTTGAGAATTGCACTTGACTTTTATTTTTAATACCGTCTTCCTTTCTCCAATATGTTATTGTAACAAAGGGATCACTCCTCAAATATACATGTTTCTGTTCTCAAGTTGAGTCTTACCCTGGAGCTGGATGCCTCCCAAGACCTCCCTATTAGTAGAACTGCATTACTAAACATTTAATCAACAGAAACATTCCTGTCTACCCCTAGATGGGGCTAATGTCCACAAGTCACTGTGTTGATTTTATAAATTCAATTCACTGAGGATGAGAAACTGGAATTAAGTACTTAGTATTTATTAAACTCTAGCCTATGTATTAACCCTCTTGTCCTTTATACTTAGTACCACTGACTCCAACCTGACATATAGTGCTACTAAGTCCAAAACTTTAACTATTTCCCATCTTTTCCTCATCACAGAATAAAAGCAAATTCCAAAAATGTTGTTCTTAAATTAGACCGAAAAAAGAAAGCTATCACCCAGTGGGTGCTATATATGCTTCATTATGTCATCAGCAGGCAATGAGTGGTGATCAAATAGATCAGAATAGCAGTGAGAATGCTATCTGCGTATCCTATAATTACACACCTAGGCAGGATAGAACCATATTGGTAAACATATCTAGGGGGATGCAGCTATTAGTTATTAACTTGTCTTTATACCACAGAAGTAGATTTTCTGGGATTTTTTAGGTGCTAAGGAATAGACTTTGACCCCACCTGAAAAAGAATCAGAGTTATCCGCTTCCTCTTATCGCCTGTTGCTAGCTACATATGTTAACTGAGTGCTCTTCAATGGGCACATGTCCTTATAATAAGGACACTATAAAGAAAAATAAATGATGAATCAAATCCCCAAGAAGTATGTTTAATACCCAAATAATTTACTTTATGAATTCAGCTGTATTGAGTTACAGAGAAAGGGTGAAGTTAAAGCAGCAAGAAGCATAGTGGTACAAATGGATCAAACATTTCTTTTTACTGTTTTCAGTGCTTTCTCTGTAATCACAGGTCTTTTATATATAATTAATTTTATTAATTTTGGACCTCAGTCTTTGCTGCCCTGTTCCTTGTGTAATCATTTCTATTTGTGCAACATGACCATAAAATTCTTTGCCTAGAAATAAACTACTACAAGGGCAAGAAAGTGGAGAATCAAGTCCTCTGTGTTCACTGCTCTTTTTTAGACCTCACCAACTTGCTTTTCATTTATTTTATTTTTTGAGAGAGGCATGGTGTGAATCTGAGAGTTTCTTTCCCAGCAGAATTTCTAGGAAGCCTGTGCATTCATCTTTATGTAAAAGTAATTCATAGAGCAGTTGTGAATATCACTGTATGAAATGAATCCATGGCAAGTTAGGAAAATGGAAAGAAAACAAAACAAAAACAAAACCCACAGAAAGCAGTAGCATACTGTAACAAAGCAGACAATCAAGTAGAAGGAGTAGACAGAATAATTATAGATTACTGGATAACACTCCAGATGGCATTTTGGGCATCACAGTTAATAAGCAGGCTGTTTCAGGGGACCAGCATGTTAGCACATTATTGCAACAACTGGAAAACAGCGGCTGAACCATGTCTGATTATCCAGGGAGCAACCGACTTCAAGCAGCCAAAACCAAGTAAAACTGAGTGGCAGGATATTCACTAGTATTACAGGTGCAGAAACCCATTTTTCTCAATAAAAATAATGAGTAGCCGCAACAGAAGTTGCCATGATGCACAATTAAAGGCCTCTCTAGGAGGACGTGGTATTGAACATTGCCAGATAGGCTAAAGTTTAATCCGCCATAAAAAGCACTGTTTAAACAAGGTTACACAACTTGCTGCATTTTAAAAACGTATTACTCACAGGGACAGCTGAGAACCAAGCTTGGTGTGAGGTTTTGAGTTTTGTTTTTTTTCTGAGAGTGTAAATTATATAGTCCAAAAACATTCACTTTAAGCACACACAAAGGTTTCCATTTACATCCTATTTCTTCATCAGATTCTACAAACTCCTTTAGCAGTTTCAAGAAGTTTAGGTTGAATATTAAATTGTATGCCAAAATAAGCATATTTTCCTCAGTATATTGTCAGTTATCTCCTTTAGTGAAATACATCTTCAGTCCTACAAGGTGTGCCATTGTCAACATGTGGTCCTCAGGGAATATGTTTGAAGGACAGCAAGTTTGCTGTTTGTATCATAATGTAGTTTTCTGATACACACTGTAAATAATAACTACTGTACATTTATGTGGTTCTTTTTATCCAGGAGGTTCCCTAATTGTAAATCATAATTATTACTGCAATATTTGTCAAAATGTAATATTTAGCCTAATAGTCAGTACTGAAGGAGACATATCTCTTGTACTAATTTTAAACCAGAGTAACACCACTGAGTTCAGCAGAGTTACTTCTGATTCCAACCAGAATGGGCAAGTTCAGAGACAAGTCCTGTGGGGTTTTTTTTCTAGAATTCAGACTTTTCAGTATTCACAATCCTTGTCCTTTTATTTTGACTTCTAAACCTCCCTTCTCCCATCTTCTATGATCCCTATCTCTATCTCTTACTCTTACTGAAAGTAATTCTCCAAATGAATTGCCATCTGCCTGAATCTGAACAAATCTAGTCGTACAAAAATGGTTTTTAAACACTTTCACTGAAATACTTAAAAACATGAGATGAAGATAATATCCAAAGCTGCCTCTTCAGTTCATACTATGGGTTTTATCTACTCACATTAAAAAAATGCAGTGCTCCTGCCACCCCAAGAGTACCAGCCGGCTGCTACAAACACAGAGAATAATGTTCAAGTGATTGGTATTGTTATGTCAATGCCTCATATACCCCCAAAGTTTGGTTGTGAACAGAGGGTAACCAAAGTCACTGTGCCTAAATACACATTTCTAGCTCACTGTGCCTAAATATACATTTATCTAGCACACACATTTCACCCTCAGCTAAGGATTTCCTGTCATATTACAAAGCCTGATTTACTATAAGGTTAGTGTTCATACACACTTCTAATATCCTTTATCTTGTCTGAGAAGAAAGGAAATATCAAAAACATCAGAAGAGGGGGCAGTTTATTAATAATTTATGCTGGCTCCTTCGCCTCTTGCTTGTTTTCTCTTTACTAGCTTTTTCGACTTTGTCTAGGGTTTTGCCAATAAAAAAAGATATACAAGAACAAAAAAGCAAAGAAATGTTTTACAAAGAAAATAAGTGTTGATGGGGGTTTAGTTTTTCAAAGTATTTTGGATTTGGGTGCATTTTTGAGTTTCAGTAGGCTACTTCCAATGTCAAGGTCCGTCTCCCTCTTGCAATATATAATTAAAAGCAAAAGGAAGCTGAATGCAATCTTTAGTGGTGAGAATTTAAACATGCAAATGTCAGAAAACTGCAAATGTTAAGTTTGCTCACACAACATAAACAGAGTTACGTTACTGTGATACAACATGGCCAGAAAGCAGCAAGAGAGTGATATCGGAGAGATATGTAAGTCCCAGGATGAGAAGCCTTATTCCCTGTAGAGGGAAGAAAGGTTTCTATAGAATAATTAAAAGCACCTGAAGCCAATTAGAGCCCCTGAAGCTAGTCACCTGATAAAAACCCCCTGCTTCAATCAGCCAGGGGAAGGAGTTAGAGCAGAGAGCAGTTTGAAGGAGTTGGAGCAGAGGAGAGTTTGGAAAAGTGCCGTGGCTGGCTAGAAGACCAAGACCCTAGGTAGAGAGACACCTGACTTGTACAGACAGAGAGAGAGTGGGCAGGAAGCCCCACAAGCTGAAGAGCAGGAGAGGGAAGTAGCCCAGGGGAAGGAAGCACTAGTTCAAGTAGTTTACCGCTATCCCTAGGGCCCCTGGGCTGGGACCTGAAGTAGAGGGTGGGCCCGGGTCCCTCCCTCTCCACTACCCTTCTCTGGGTTACTAGTGGGACAGTAGATACCCTAGTTAAGGGGCAGGAACCCCCGCGCCTCCCCCCCCCCGAAGAGGAGGAAGCGCAGGACCCATCATAATCGTACCAGCAATTTGCCACAGTTACACGTTCCTACATATTCTTAAACAAGTGTATTTAAAGTTAATGAGGAAAAGAAGAATACAAAGTTCTATTTATGTACATGACTGAGTTAACTCTGTGGGAGAACCTTTGTATTTTTGACTTTCCTGAACTTTAAGTGCTTGGGTTTTGAACTTTAATAGTAGTTTTTAATTTTCTTTTATATTAGAGAGGAGGTGGGAGGGAACTAAACCCTCAGCTATCTGACCTGTGGAACTTAAAAAATTCTGTCATCTTTGGAAGGGTAATTTGCAAATTATTTGACCCTGAGCTATTTAGTTTGATGTGAACCCAATTGTCAATTGAGCCCTCTTGAACCCAGCTATTTGTAACTGGGGACTTCTTAATAAGTTGTGCAGGCTAGAGAAGCCATGAGGGGGAAAACAGGGAGGAGGAAAGGAGATGGGCCACTTCCTCCATGACTTTTGCAAAATACAAGGCTGGTGAGCTCACACTCAGCAACTCAATACCCCTAAAAGAGCCTAACCAGATGTAAACCCCCACCACTTCAACTCCCTCTGCTCCCCTGGGGCAACCTGTAGAATTGTGTACACTAGAGAAATTCAACAAAAAATTATCATCATCAGTTCAGCTGCACTCTTGTTAGGCATGTTGGGAGCAAAGGATGAGAAATGCCCCCTCCCTCAGCAGGGTTTCAACAGAGTCAGGGACCTGTTTTGATCCCTGGGCATTGCTCTGAGCTCCTTCAACAGCTTCCTTTCCAATCGTTCCTGTCCTAACATCTCCCTGAGCCAGCCATTTTTTTTCTGTATATGCCTTGTATAGGACAATATGACTAAGGAATCCTCCAGTCCCTTCCTACAATTCTGCCCCCCCCTTCCTGCTGCCAGCAAGACAGGGACTGTGTATTAAGCTCACTCAGAAGATATCTGAAATGTGTTCCTGGCACTGCCATTTGTGTATTGTCAGTTTTACATTTCCAGTTTCTTTCCTCAGCTGTTTCTCTACCAAGTTATTTTCCTTTGAGTCCACAGCAAATAGGTTTTATTCATTACCAGTAGAGAAGACAGAAGTGCTCTGTAATGACAGGATGTCATCGTATCAGGTGTCTGTGTCTCACAAACTGGAATCCATCAATAGCAGGTCATCACAATCCTGAAATAGTGCATGAAAACCACATTATGTACATCAATTTAGGCACAGTTGTTTTGATGTTTCACCTCTTTCCAGAAGAACTTGGATTTAATCCAAAGATGTTTAATTGTCCTGGTTCACTGATCTTCGGATGCAAAAGAAGTGTTGAACCAAGAGCACAACTGTCCTGAGTCCCAAAAGCTTTCAAGGACTATAGTTCTAAATATATACATCTATTAGATTACAAAACAAAACACCAACCCCATCAGACAATGTTGGAAAAGCAAAGAACACTTGAAGATTCACTTGCTGCCTTACAGTATTTTCTATAACATTCTGTAGTTACTGTAGCAACTAAAATATGATTATTTCTACAGTCAGTAGAGTATGGTAAAAACAAATTATTCTCAGAGCACTCGATACAGAATGTCACTTGTGGCAATGAGGTCTTTTATATACTAGAGCAGGGGTAGTCAATCATTTTTTTTTTGTCAAGGTCCAAATTTCTCGATCAAGTGTATAGTCAAGGTCCAAATAGAGAAAATAATTTAAAAATAAAATAATAATAATAAAAAATGATTTTGGGGTCCATTCAAAAGCATCTGGTGGTCTGGATTTGGCCCGTCGTCCACCTATTGACTACCTCTGTACTAGAGTAACCTTAAGATCTGCATTAACTTGAACTGGAAGTAAATTTAAGAATGCTGGACTCAAGAAAATGCCATTAATTTATCAGACACTCCAAAATTAAGATTATTTTTATTTGTATTACAGGAGTGCCACAGGCCCCAAGATTGGTGCTTCATTGTGCTAGGCACTATACAAATACATATTAAGAGACAGTCCCTGCCCCCAAAAAGTTTACTCTCTAAAGAGACAAGAGCACAGAGAGGTAGAGTGATTTCCACAATAGGTCAGTGGTAGCAGTGGGACTAGAACCTAATTCTCCTGAGTCCTGGTCCATTGCCCTTGCCACGACACCACAATGTCTCTACACAGCATTGTGACTGATGCAATATAAAATCTGATCAATAAATTGGGAACTTGAGACTTTAGCACTGCTCTTATGACCGGAATCTGAGGTCCAAGGAGAGAAATCTTCAATCTCACTTCCCCAGAGATGAGATTCAAGATGGGAGAAACTTACTTGATTTTTCAGAAGATGCAGGGGAAGGGAAATTAAACTGTTCCCTTAATTAGTGAAAGACTTTCATCAGAAAAAAACAGTGGAAGTGGTAGGGAGAAGAAGCTGCAGAAGAGCTTGTTTAAAATGGCTAATGGAACATCTAGGATGACTGAATTCAGAAATAATAAAATATTGAATGGGAAAATAATATCTTACTAAGAACAGTCCACGTCACTAACAAGAGAATCAGATTAAACATCTGATGAAAAACGCACAAAAATTTTCATTTGTGAAAGAGTTTCCAGAAAAACAGCAGCTGCAGAATCTATATGGTGAAGCAGTAAGGCAAAGATGTTAAAGCATATAGACCTTCACCCCTTTGAGAACTGCATTCAAATCATAGCTCAGGTCACTAATGAAAATGAGTTTGTTAATCTTAACCTAGTCTCCAGTGGACCACAATACAAACCAGAATAGCAGGGAAGTTGCACATCAGGACAGAAGAGGTTGTCAGAACTATAGATGGAAACTTACACAGCTAAGCTATGCCTGGATCCCTCTCTTTCAAGATATTTATCTGTAATTAGGTTTTTATTTAATATAAGGCTATAATCAGAAAAAGTGACTGTAAAATGAATCTGCTAACTTCTGTAGATTCCATATCAATCATTCTCAGATTACAAGTAAATTTTTTTTTTTAAAATTCCAGTCCTATCCTTTCACTTGGGATCTGAAAATTAAGCTGTACCATTTCCACCTTTGACAGTCTCACTAGTAATAAAGAAAATCAGAATTTAACTGACAAGCCTGTTGATTATTCAGGTAAGAGACTATAATTCATCTTGCTCTTTGATAGCTATTTTAACTCTGGAATGCTAACATTAAAAATGTGCTCTCTCAATAAGGTAAGTAATTATAACTTGATGTCAGACAAGTATAATGAGTAAGAAGATGTTCCATCTATAAAGCCTCCACTCCAATTATCCGAGCTCTTTAATAGAATCATAGAAGATTAGGGTTAGAAGAGACCTCAGGAGGTCATCTAGTCCAACCCCCTGCTCAAAGCAGGACCAACACCAACTAAATCATCCCAGACAGGGCTTTGTTAAGCTGGGTGTTAAAAACCTCTAAGGATGGAGATTCCACCACCTCCCGAGGTAACCCATTCCAGTGCTTCACTACACTCCTAGTGAAATAGTGTTTCCTAATATCCAACCTAGACCTCCCACACTGCAACTTGAGACCATTGCTCCTTGTTCCGTCATCTGCCATCACTGAGAATAGCCAAGCTCCATCCTCTTTGGAACCCCGCTTCAGGTAGTAGAAGGCTGCTATCAAATCCCCCCTCACTCTTCTCTTCTGCAGACTGAAAAAGCCCAGTTTCCTCAGCCTCTCCTTGTAAGTCATATGCCCAGTCCCCTGATCATTTTCATTGCCCTCTGCTGGACTCTCTTCAATTTGTCCACATCCTTTCTGTAGTGCGGGCCCCCAAAATTGGATGTAATACTCCAGTTGTTGTTAGGATAAAGATATTCAGGCCTGTCTGCAAAGGCCTGTACTTTAAGAATTTAGGTGTATTTTTATCAGTTGGCTAGTTCTAGAGGTATAAAAGAAAGAATCAAAATCACTGTCTGCTGGTGTAAGGGCCTTCTCTTACTATGACAGTCTGAGGCCCTGTTCTTAGGCTAAGGCCTTTGGCTAAGCAGCAGAGGCAGCCATAAGCTAGGAAGCAAATGGTCACATCTTCACATTCCAAACTAGTCACATTGAAATAAGGTGCTATTGGGCTGTCAGGCACTATCAGGACAGGATTGTATTCCTATCACCTCCAGAGAAAGGGAAGTGCCTAGAAAATGTAAAAGGAAACTTAGTTTGATAGCATCCTGTCTGGCAAGAACTCACTTATCAATAGCTGGGATGTGAAATCCTCACTTCTGTATTGTCTTGTCATTATAGTTCCCACTTTGCTATTGTTTGTCTGCATAATCTCTGTCTGGTTCTCTGATTGTTCCTGTCTGCTGTATAATTAATTTTGCTGGGTGTAAACTAATTAAGGTGGTGGGATATAATTGGTTACATAATCATGTTACAATATGTTAGGATTGGTTAGTTAAATTTCAGGAAAATGATTGGTTAAGGTATAGCTAAGCAGAACTCAAGTTTTACTATATAATCTGTAGTCATTGAGGAAGTGGGTGGGAGGGGATGGGTGTGTGGGGGAGATGGGAACAGGGAATGGGGGTAAGAAAATTTGAATCATGTTTTGCTAAAGGGGGAAATGGGAACAGGGAATGGGTGTAAGGAAGTTGGAATCATGTTTGGCTAAGGGTAGGAATGGGAACAGGGACACAGGTGTAAGGCTCTGTGGTGTCAGAGCTGGGAAGGAGGATACTAAGGAAGGAAACTGGAATCATGCTTGCTGGAAGTTCACCCCAATAAACATTGAATTGTTTGCACCTTTGGACTTTGGGTATTGTTGCTCTCTGTTCATGCGAGAAAGACCAGGGAAGTAAGTGGGTGAAGGAATAAGCCCCCTAACAGTTGTGGCCTCACCAGTGCCAAATAGAGAGGAATAATCACTTTCCTCAATCCGTTGGCAGTGATCCTACTAATGCAGCCCAATATGCCATTAGCCTTTTGGCAACAAGGGCACACTGCTGACTCATATCCAGCTTCTCATACACTGTAATCCCTAGGTCCTTTTCTGCGGAACTGCTGCCGAGCCATTCAGTCCCTAATCTGTAGCGGTGCATGGGATTCTTCCATCCTAAATGAAGGAGTCTGCACTTGTCCTTGGTGAACTTCCTCAGATTTCTTTTGGCCCAATCCTCCAATTTGTTTAGGTCACTCTGCACCCTATCCCTACTCTCATAGAATCATAGAATATCAGGGTTGGAAGGGACCCCAGAAGGTCATCTAGTCCAACCCCCTGCTCAAAGCAGGACCAATTCCCAGTTAAATCATCCCAGCCAGGGCTTTGTCAAGCCTGACCTTAAAAACCTCTAAGGAAGGAGATTCTACCACCTCCCTAGGTAACGCATTCCAGTGTTTCACCAGCCTCTTAGTGAAAAAGTTTTTCCTAATATCCAATCTAAACCTTCCCCACTGCAACTTGAGACCATTACTCCTCGTTCTGTCATCTGCTACCATTGAGAACAGTCTAGAGCCATCCTCTTTGGAACCCCCTTTCAGGTAGTTGAAAGCAGCTATCAAATCCCCCCTCATTCTTCTCTTCTGCAGGCTAAACAATCCCAGCTCCCTCAGTCTCTCCTCATAACTCATGTGTTCCAGTCCCCTAATCATTTTTGTTGCCCTTCGCTGGACTCTCTCCAATTTATCCACATCCTTCTTGAAGTGTGGGGCCCAAAACTGGACACAGTACTCCAGATGAGGCCTCATCAATGTCGAATAGTATATCTACTAATAGTATATATATTAATATATATATACTAATAGTATTAGTATATATACTAATAGTATATCTCCAGTATATCTACCTCTCCCCGCAGCTTAGTGTCATCTGAGAACTTGCTGAGGGTGCAATCCATCCCGTCACTGAGATCATTAATGAAGATATTGAACAAAACCGGCCCCAGCACCGACCTCTGGGGTACTCCGCTTGATACCGGCTGCCAACTAGACATTGAGCCATGGTTCACTACCTGTTGAGCCTGACAATCTAGCTAGCTTTCTATCCACCTTATAGTTCATTCATCCAATCCATACTTTTTTAACTTGCTGGCAAGAATACTGTGGGAGACCATATCAAAAGCTTTGCTAAAGTCAAGATATATCACGTCCTCTGCTTTCCCCACATCCACAGAGCCAGGAACTTTAACACAGTTAACACGTTAACCGAAGAATTTTAACACAGACATTTGGGAAAGGTAGGACAGTCCAGTGGTTAAAGCAGTAGCCAAAGACTTGGGAGGCCCGGCTTCAAGAGCCTGCTGTACCACAAACTTTGTGTAAATCTTGGTAAATCGCTTAGGCCTTGTCTATGTGGCAGAAATTGCGCAGCAGAGCTATTCTGAAATAATCTGCTATAGCTATTCCAGTATAATTTAGTTATACCTAAGTAACTCCCCCATGTGCACACACACTGCTGAAATTAAAGTGATTTTATTCAGGCATAATTACTCCATTTACAGAGTAGAATAATTATTCCAAAATACAGTTACTTTTATTGCAGAATAGAGTATCCACATGGGAAGTTATATCTCTGTGTATATAAATCTCCCCACATGCATCCGATGAAGTGAGCTATAGCTCACGAAAGCTTATGCTTAGATAAATTTGTTAGTCTCTAAGGTGCCACAAATACTCCTTTTCCTTTTACAACAGACCAGTTACTCTTGAATAGCTATGCCAGTCCATTTTTCCATGTAGACAAGCCCCAAGCTTCGCTGTGCCTCAGTTTCCCATTTGTTCCCATTTCCATACCTCAGAAGGATGTTGTTAAGGTAAATACATTAATGAATGTGAGTACCTAAATACCTAAAATAAGTACCTACAATAGATGCTATGGTGATAAGAACCTAAAATACCTAAAACACTCAAGCAAAGAAATGATGAAAGATTGATATAGGTGCAGAAGGAAGAAATTAAAAAATAAAATCTAAGTGTGAATGAGTGTTTTTAACTCAATTAGTGACGTACCTCAGATAAAGAAGAGTATGTAAGTTCAACAGTATTCAAGATAAATGAGACTGTACAGTAACCTACAGTACTTGTTGACAAATGGTTGAAAGATAACAAAATGGAAAACAATCTACATCTTAAAAATGTAGAGAGAGTAAACTTTTGATATAACACCCTTTTCTCATGGAAGTTTTCAGTCTTTAGCTTCTGAAATACACCACAGTTCATTATGCTGCTGGAGTAGCTCATGTAATTTTGAAAGTGTGTGTGTGTGTGTGCATATACACACACACAGCCCCAAAATTACATGAGCTACTCCAGCAGCATAATGAACTGTGGTGTATTTCAGAAGCTAAAGACTGAAAACTTCCATGAGAAAAGGGTGTTATATCAAAAGTTTACTCTTTGAATTTAGTGTAGTGAGATTTATGAAATATAAAAGAATGATATCATGGCTTGTTTCACTGAAAACTCTTTTAGTGCCTAGCATTTATCACAGTGATTTATTTTTGGCTGTATGTATATCCTTCCTAGGAGTGCATTTTACTAAACACAGTTTACTGCTAAAGGATTCCAATGTCCGTAACTATAAGACCAGCCTGGTAACACTGTCACATGCATCAAAAGCTTGAAGGGGGAAGTATTGATCCTAATCAGATCAGACACTGGAATCTTCTGATGCATATTATTTTTCAATATTAATATTGCTTTATTAAACCCATATAAAATATATTGTAAATGTTTGCTGCCATTTGTCATTTTCTTATACATCTCAATTCCATTTCATGAATTTCTGTGAATTACAGCTTTTATACCTGGCATTAAATTAAATTGGAGTTATAGGGGTTTCTCTGGCTCCAGTTCAGATAGCCAGGAATACTGCCAATTTGGAAAGAGACACATATACAAAAGCAAAGGCTCAGATTACTTTCTTCTCATTATCATCATCACCATCCCCACCCCATCTCATGTATACAAAGGTAATTTTCTATCACTTGTGAATCACCATGTGGAAAGTAATAAATATAGAGAAACACTGTTAATTTTATTAACAATAGCATGCCTGTAGAGCTACAGATTGTAGGTTCAGCAGTCACAAGAGTGCACACAGAGCAGAGTTTAGCAGCTGAATGGAGGCTCCCTGAGCCATTCTGCCCTACATAGGGCAAATGCTGACAAAACAGCTCTGGGGGAAAAGGCATTCTACTATTCTCCTGATGTGTGGTTCAAAAAGGAGCAGTGCATGCTATCCTCACAATATCTGCTTCTGATGTCAGCAGAATACACGGGGTTACCTACGTCACGCAGAACTGATGAGTTCCAGTGGATGAACTAGCCAAATACCTAAGGTTCTGCCTACAGATATGCACCAATCCTGTAAGGTGCTCAGCACACATTTGGGTCAAGAGGACTATTCCAGTGCTTAAAGTTATGCAAAGGCTTAAATAACTTACTTGATTAGAACCAGAGTGCACTGCAATCTGCAGAGTATAGCCCCATGAAAGAGAAGAGGCTACCTTTTCCTGCCTAAAGGACAATACAATTAAGAATTACTCTATAGCAATTGCATACACCAGCTTTATAGCTTTCAGAAACGTGTCAGAACGCTGATAAATAGGAGATCGACAGGGCTCTAAACCCAGAACCATTAAAATGCATCTTTTGTTTAAAAAATAAACAAAAACCCAATATTATTTGATATTTTTTAAAGCTTCCCAACACTTCAAACAGCAAAACCCTCTGACTATTTTAGTTATTCCACTGCAAATTTTAAACGGGAGAAAAATAACCCTTTATCTATTTCTGTTCAGGATTTGCAAGTTTGAGAAGGAAAAGGTAATTTAATGGCATCTAAGGTTATGCAATTAACAAGAAAAATGTTTGTGGAAAAGTAATGTCCCTTAGTTCTATTCAGTTATTTTCTCTTGGCAACACCCATTTTTTGTATACTTGGGTTATTTTCATTTTCTAATTTTATTTTGTCAAAGCTGCTATTGCAACAAATATTGTATTTATTGTCACTATCATGTGGCTTACAAATTGAGATTAATAAAACAATCAACTATTGGTCAAGAATTGGCTTAAGGTTAACCTGACTGCTGTAACAATGCAATATTGTAAAGACAAGCTGGTAACTCTAAACTGTTCACAGCATTTATTAGGGTCTGAGTGCTGCAGCCAAATACATTATTTATAACTTTAATACTTGATTAGGTGTTAAATAGATATAAGAGATTGCAGGAGAAACCTAGTTAGCTTTTAGCAACTTCACCACAGCGCTAGCCCCGTTAATGAATGTGGGTCTGGGCACCCAGGTTAGCCTAGGCTGTAAGTGTAAAGCCTGCAGGGACAGACTAGAGTTTCTGAGTCCTAACTAATCCTGCACTCACCTGTGCATGTCACTAGGCCTTCTAGGGGCATGTCCCATGATTCTTCTGAGCTGAAATAAGCTGAGTAGCTCTGAGTCTTCCCCAATAAATTGCAGGAGAACTTGTCTGTCCTTCTGGGCACACAGCAGGACCTGTATGAGGGCACTGCAGGATCTTTAGCAATTGGGTAATTTAGCCTGCATCCTCACTACAAAAGTGGGTGGGTTGCCAGCCCACATGAAAGTGGAACCTGGACTTTAATCCCACTAGCTGTCTCTGCTGGCACCAGCTGAAATCACCATTTAACACAGGTGAGAGATTGTTATATGCAGGGGGATAATGGGTAACACCTGAGTAAGAACCCAGTCTAACTACAGTGAAGACATACACTATCATTTTATCGTGGGATCAAGACCGAGAACTGCAATGGTTTCAGGACTCAAACAGTAGATTTTTAAAAATAAAACTAAGAAGTTTATTCTTCTGTCAATATTAACACAGGTGCAAGTAATACGGAAGGAATTTAAAAACTTTGGAATTCTGAAAAGCTGGTCTCTTAAGCAGTTAATTCTGCCGTGCAATTAAATGGAATTGACTATGTATGGTTTTCCTTCTGATATCCTGCCCTCGACTCATTCATCTGACCTTTTCTATCTCGAACTACCATGCTACCATTGTATGATCTGAAATTTATTCACTTATCATAGAAATTGAATATCAGGGTTGGGAGGGACCTCAGGAGGTCATCTAGTCCAACCCCCTGCTCACAGCAGGACCAATCCCCAACTAAATCATCCCAGACAGGGCTTTCTCAAGCCTGACCTTAAAAACTTCTAAGGAAGGAGATTCCACCTCCTCTCTAGGTAACCCATTCCAGTGCTTCACCACCCTCGTAGTGAAAAAATTTTTCCTAATATCCAACCTAAACCTCCCCCACTGCAACTTGAGACAATTACTCCTTGTTCTGCTACCACTGAGAACAGGCTAGATCCATCCTCTTTGGAACCCCCTTTCAGGTAGCTGAAAGCAGCTATCAAATCCCCCCTCATTCTTCTCTTCCGCAGATTAAACAATCCCATTCCCTCAGCCTCTCCTAATAAGTCATGTGTTCCAGTCCCCTAGTCATTTTTGTTGCCCTCCGCTGGACGCTTTCCAATTTTTCCACATCCTCCTTGTAGTGTGGGGCCCAAAACTGGGCACAGTACTCCAGATGAGGCCTCACCAATGTCAAATAGAGGGGAATGATCATGTCTCTCGATCTGCTGGCAATGCCCCTATTTATACAGCCCAAAATGCTATTGGCCTTCTTGGCAACAAGGGCACACTCTTGACTCATATCCAGCTTCTCGTCCACTGTAACCCCTAGGTCCTTTTCTCCAGAACTGCTGCCTAGCCATTCAGTCCTTAGTCTGTAGCAGTGCAAGGGATTCTTCTGTCCTAAGTGCAGGACTCTGCACTTGTCCTTGTTGAACCTCATCAGATTTCCCTTGGCCCAATCCTCTAATTTGTCTAGGGCCCTCTGTATCCTATCCTTACCCTCCAGCATCTCTACCTCTCCTCCCAGTTTAGTGTCATCTGCAAACTTGCTGAGGGTGCAATCCACGCTATCCTTCAGATCATTAATGAAGATATTGAACAAAACTGGCCCCAGGATCGACCCTTGGGGCACTCTGCTTGATAACAGCTGCCAACTATACATGGAGTCATTGATCACTTCCCGTTGAGCCCGACAATCTAGCCAACTTTCTATCCACCTTATAGTCCATTCATCCAGCCCATACTTCTTTACCTTGCTGGCAAGAATACTGTGGGAGACCGTGTCAAAAGCTTTGCTAAAGTCAAGGAATAAGATGTCCACTGCTTTCCCCTTATCCACAGAGCCAGTTATCTCGTCATAGAAGGCAATTAGATTAGTCAGGTATGACTTGCCCTTGGTGAATCCATGCTGACTGTTCCTAATCACGTTCCTCTCCTCTAAGTGCTTCAGAATTGATTCCTTGAGGACCTGCTCCATGATTTTTTCAGGGACTGAAGTGAGGCTGACTGGCCTGTAGTTCCCTGGATCCTCCTCCTTCCCTTTTTTGGGCCAGTCTATGAGGGTGAGATCCACCAAGGGACTCAGGTGTTGCAATGCTGAGTATCATGATGCCTAACTTTTAGATGGCTAGAAAATCACAGGAACCACACTGAAATCCACAAAGCCTAAAGCTAGGTACCTAGGCTCGCAGCAGAATGACTGGGGAGAGATAGGCACTTAAGAATGAGATTCACAAAAGCCAGCATGCTCCCTGCCTATGCTAGCCAATGGGAGATGCTAATGACAAGGGTGTGTGCTAAGCCCTCCCCCTCTCTTGGAGATAAGCAGCTAAATCAGGGCTGCAGGGATGCACTTAATCCTGTTTAGCAATCCACAAACGGGAACCACCAAACCAGATGCCTGACAAGTAGCTTAGGTGCCGCTTCTCCAGGGAATGAGTTAGCCACTTGCCTTGCTCCACAAAAAATGGCAGTGGGGGAAGAGAGGTAGTGCCCCTCACCTTATAATTTTTAGCCCTGGGGGGTTAAAGCACTTGCATGGGGTATGGGAGATCCCACTTCAATTCTCCCTCTCTGCCAGAGAAAGGATTTCAACAGGCATCTCTCACCTTTCAGGTGCGTGCTATAACCACTGAGCAATGGGATATTCTGATGTGGAATTTTCTCAGTCTCTCCTGTTGAAGCTGTTCCACCATGGATAAATAACGAAAGAGTCATTGGAACAGGGGGACCAGACAAGGGTCTCCCACCTCCCAGGTGGGTGCCTTAACCACTGGACTACAGAGTCATTCTCACTTGGTTATCAGGTGGGCACCATGATCGCCTCTGCTTCCTCTGGCTGGATTCTGAGCACAGGTACCAGATTGAGCCTCATACAATTTAGGTGGCCAAACACCTATTTTCCCCTGGTTCTGTGGCTTATGTAGGAGACCAGCATCTGGGTGTCTCAAGTGAGGCAACAGTGTGGATGCCCAGCAGAAACTTGGGTGCCAAGGGAACTTCTACTTTGAAAACTTAGGTACTGAGTAACTTTAGGCACCTACAAGGTTCAGCAGCTGTTTTGTGGATTACAGTGGAGTCAAAACTGGGGTTTAGGTGCCTAAGTCTAGAGTTTAGGCACCTTTGCAGATCTGAGCATAAGTCTTTAATTATAAGTAAGTGAGGATGATGTATTGAAACTGCAAAATGAAAATTAATTTTAATAAAAAGTACGGTACAATCAGGGCTGCACTGACAAAGGCACTGTCTCACACCATTTGGTTTTATCATAACTTTCCATGTAAGCACATGAACAAGCTAAATCTGCAACATCTGTACTTGTCCTCAGAATGTCAGCATCCATCAGTATACGTGGGCAATAACAACATTGCCATGGATCCCAGACACAGTATATTATAAACTTTTATGACAACCTTACCATTATCTCGATTTCATATGCAGCTCCCAAACATGTTATACAGTCAGAACGATGGGAGAGAGAGAGATTATTTTCCAAGCAGTATTTTGGAAGGAATGTGGGGGAAATATCCAGAAGACTGAAAAGGAGGAGGTTGCAGTAGCCAACTATGGAAATAATTAGAGCATGTATAAAGTAATTGCGCCCTCAGAACAGAAAGGAACAGGCAGATATTTTCATTGTTGAGGAGGAACAAGAGACAGGATTTGTTCTAGTGCTATGTGGAGAATGGCTGTTCTGATTCATGAAGGATTTTGGCATTCCAAAATTTGATTTTGTTCCAGTTTGGAAACAAACCAAAAATTTCAAGATTCTCCATAAAACAGAATCTGAAAAAAAAGTTTTAAAAAAATCAAAGTGGTTCAATTTGATCTTTTCAAAATGAGATTCCACCAGAGAGGCTAACAGCAAGCTGGGAGCCTTGGAGATGGCTCTCCAAGGACTTTTAGGGTTTTGGCTCTAGCAGGCTGCTGAAGAGCTGGGTGAACAAGCTGACAGGAAACCAGGAAGTTTCTGAAACCCTGTGCGAGTTGCATTGGACCTTCACTCAAATCAAACCATCTGCTCAAAATGTTTCAATTTCTACACATCTGCATTCTCTGACACACAACCATCCACTGGAGAATGTCTTACTAACTTTAACTTGGTCACAGCCTCAGTGATCCCCATGTTATGAGCCTGGAGGATGGAGAGAATGGCAGTGTTATCAACAAAAATAAAGAACGGATGTAGAGGATTTGGAATGAAAAATGATGAGTTTGGTTTTGACCATGGTATGTTTGAGAAGACTAAGAAATTCAAGGCAAGTTGGAGGAACAGAGGGAGATATGAAATGAAACACAGAAGACAAATTCAGAGCAGAAGAAGAGATTTGGAAGTTGTCAGCATAGAGCTGGTAATTAAACCAATGCAAGCAAATGAAATTAGCCACTGATGAGTCATAGAAAGAGGAAACAGAGCCTTGAGGCACACATTTTATAAAAAAGGTATTATCACCACTACATTGGGCACTCATTTTGGTGCTAGAGATATTACTAGTTCTAGTGGTATTCCTTATTTTAAATACAGGGAAAAGGTCTACAACAAAATAGGAATGTACTTTCAAGTGTCCCCACTGTGTATCTTTGTATATGGAAAGAAGTGTAAATATATTTGTTAAAATGTTATAAAACTTTCAAAAAAATCTGATTGTATGATTATGTATACAGCACAGGACACAGAAAATGCAGGTCACCTCTGGAACCAGTGGGATAGAAGAGATTTTTGAAGTTGTAAGGAAAATTCCTTTATTATTTTTAAAATGATTTGGGGTAAATTTAACAGGTGCTTTACTATTAAATGAAAAGCAAAATTTACAGTTCAGAAAATTATTTATTTCCCTTGTATTCCAATGCTAAATATATTCGCCTTTGAGTCACCTCTCAGCTGGAAGCCCAGTGAGGTGAAGAATCACCAGAGTAGCTGGAGAGACACCTGCATCATTTCCACAAGCATTGGCAAGTATTTTTTAAAAAATTGTTTTCCAATTTCTTCTTAATATTTATTCATACACCTAGATATTTATTTAGCTATATAAAAGCATTGGAAGTAGCCCTGTTCATTTTCCTGTAAAGCTCCTGTTTCCTAGTCAGGATATAGTTTCTCCTTTCCAAATCCCCAGGCACTTCCTGACAAAGCTCATGAATAGTCTGTTTATTCAGTGGATGTCTTTGGAACCTGTTGTTCAGAGAGACTGAGCCATGATTCTCTTGGGCAGCATGTTCTTTCCACGCAGGGGTGGGTATCTCTTGGCCATGCTTCTAAAAGGCCTTTCTGTTCCTTCCAGCGAAGCTAGAACAGCATTATGATTGTCTCAGGGATCAGTAAAATGTGTGGGTGGCTGCATGGAAGAAGCTTTACACAGTGTGGGTAATTGCTTAGTTATGCATTTCAGTTAACTCATCTTGGGCTTGTATTTTCTTGATTAGCCATGAAAGCTGATTGGATTGTTTCACTTTTGTGGGAAGTTTCATAAGCGCATCATTCTTCATTTCTTTTTACATGCAAAAAAGTCTAATAAATATAATAACCTATCAGTGGGTTGTTGAAAAGGACTGAACTTGGGGCCATTTAAGATGAATGAATAATACCTATAGAAGGAAACAGTAACTGGCTCCAGTTCTCTCTGTGGACTATCCACCAAGGGGGATGCTACACACTTGGCCAGTGTGCTACAAGTGTGCTTCCTTGGCACTGTTATTGTCCAAGGAAGCTTGCCCCATCCATCTGAGATTCACAGCTGTTCAAATGCCCATACAGAACCCCCACTTTGTAATGACCTCCCCCCATAAATTAACTTCTAGGATAAAGAACAGTCATTTGTAGCCTAGAATAAATATATGAGTGTCCATGCTAACCTTTACAAACATGTTAAATACCTTAAGGTAACTGGCCATCAATTAACTGGAAGTAAAAAAAGTCTAATAAAGATAAGCCCTAAAAGTCTCCGCTACCCTAAAAAGGTAGCTGCAATCTAGAGGCTGGGATGAGATGACATAAGAGGAAATCAGGATTATATAAACAAGGACCCTCAAAAGAGACTTGGCACAAAAAGCCATAGCAGGCTGATTTATATATTTTTTGGCACATCATTGCTCAAGATCTCAGGAAGTGAAGAAGAAAACATCTGTGCTTCTAAAATAAAACCTGTTTTCCAGTAATGTAATCCAACTCCCTTTCCCCCAGCTGTGATCTGCGATATAGAAAAGAAAGACTATTAATGTTTTTTTTTTCATTTTTACACCTGTCACTCCATCAGAATCCAGCTGTGGTGCTGAGCTGGGCTGGGGCCTCTGTGAAAAAGGGCATTTCCTCTGACAGAAAGCATTGTGTCTCTCAAAGATCTAGGGGTCTACCCAGTTTGTGGCTGTGAAAATTGTGCCACAGAACATGAAGTCTAGTCTCCAGCCACACAGCACTGAAGGCAGAGTGGAGGCTGCTGTCCGGGCACCCAGCTCTAAAGGCAGCACCGAAGTAAGGGTGACAATATTGTGACCGCCATACAATAGGCATGCAAACCCCTTTTGGGCACTTTTTGGACCCCCACTTGAGAAATGCTGCAGAGAAATCAAATATGTTTTGAGGGTTGGTCACAGCATAAATAGCAAATTTTGCAGACGTGTAACAAAGATCAGACTGAGGCCAACAGCTCAACAGTAAGGACTAAGGGTGGGATTTTTAAAAGGACCTGAGTGACTTAGGAGCACAAGTTCCACTGAAAGTTAATAGCATTTGTGTTCTTAAGTCACTTAGGTGTTTTTCAAAATTCTACCCTAAAATAAGTGCTTGTAGTCACCATCATCTTTTCCTTAAGCTACGGTGGATGTAAGGGAGAGGCTGACAAGAGGATATACGATATATGGAGAGGACAGCTAGGTTTTTCAGCAGTCAAATCCATGTCAACCTCTTCTTCTTGTTTGATTGTTTTAACTTGCGATCCTCCTTGTCTCAAGGCTACATAACCGTTTGGTCGAATGAACATTTTTATAAACCAAACATTATTTCCTATTTCATCTGCACCTCACAATGGTAATTCTTCTTCTGGAGAAGAAACATAAGATTCAGTAATAATATCCACTTCACAAGCCTGGTATTTTGGATTATGCTTCATAGCAGACATCTTTTCTGGCCAATTAGAAGATCTGTTATCCATGATTCTTGAGTCTGACCAAACTGCACTGAGCACATGACCCAAAAAGAGTGAGGATTTAAAGAAGGGGCTTTACACCACCTTTGTGGCACACAGATTCTGGGACCTATTTCAGTCCCTGACAAATTAAAGCAGCCCAAAGACCATTCAAAATTATAAGCAGCAGCTAACAGCCCCAAGGAGCTGTGCCAGCAGCTGGGAACAACCTTTTGCAGATGTGCTCTGGACACATCTCCTGCACCAGATTCTGCAAAAGAGGTGACTTGGAGTCACTCTTGGCTTTGGGTCACTCAGAAATTCTTATTACACAGGGGAGGTCTCAGGCAGCCAAGCTAAGCCAGCTTCCCACTTGCTTTGTACTGCTGAGGTGTCACAAAGCAAGCAGAACGTAACTAAGAACTGAGCCCAGAATAACTGTGCCTGCTTGTATATTTCTCTTGGGGTTTTAGTTAGAAGCAGTTTAATGTACTGACTTGTCTTCCCTCCTGCATATGAAGTTCATCAGAGAAAACAGTGAAAGATGCCATATTTAAATTTTGCCAGTTAGTTTTTGAAAGACTAAATATTAGCTGAGTCTTTTGCCCATATAATTTGGCCTCACAAAATATCTCTTTTTCTTTTAAATGCACTGGGCCCTGTGCACTTCAACTTGAATGATTAACTCTGTATGTGATGCCTCTGATTAGCAGACAGCACAACTTGACCAAATCTCAGTTTATGGCTGCGTGACAGCCAGCTTTAGATGCTGTTAATCATAGAGTCCCTAAGGAAATTAATCATAATCATAATTTTGCACAGTGATTATGTCAGAACTGTTTGACTGTCCTTGTATGTACTGTTCTCTATACTATTCTCAATATCCTCTTCGGCAGCTGGTTCTCAAACTGTGGTACCTGAAGCATTTGTCACGGACAGCTGACTGGTCAAATAGAGCTAACTCACCTTCTTGTTTCCATCTGTTAAATCACAGCTAAAAATATATGAAGTAATTTCCTAATATACATTTTCCACATTAGCAATTGCTGAACTTACCATAAGGATGTTATGCATTGTGCTCTCAACTGAGATGTTACCCAAAATATGAAAAAGTTTGAGATACCCATTGTATGTAACTATATTCTTGGTGCAGTGAGCGGGGAAAGAGGAAGTGATTCATACTTCAAGGAGTGATTACTAATGTACTGCTCAAAACACATTATCGCAGAAACAAGGAGGCCAGAATGCTGCCAGATTTCCTCAAATTGTAGAGATGGCAGCTATGCCACTCCTGCTGCAGCCTCTGGCTCAGGAGGCATACAGCAAAGAAGGCGATGTGGTTGGACTGCTAAAGCACTCCAGCAATCTGCAGCTGTAGATGGCCCCAGGGAGGACAAAATCAGCTGGCATATAAGCAGCCCCCAGCATCAGGGAATCTCATAAGCAATTCCTTTGTGCCTCACCCGGTCCCTCTGGTGC